>NC_091001.1:23923714-28839964 GCF_041146395.1 Eulemur rufifrons
CTGTGATGGTATTAGAAGGTGGGGCCTTTGGGAGGTGGCTAGATCATTTGGGCAGAGCCCTCATGAATGGGATTAGTCCCTTATAAAAAATACCCCACAAGCTTTGCACAGGAACAGTATTATAGCCAATGAGGTTTTATCCTAGACATGATCATTGCTAATTGAAAACTTTTCCTAATAGGCCACTGTAACAACTTGCAATATATTTGGCATTGGCAATTTTTGACAGTCTCCATAGAGACTGAGGGAAAAAAAAGGGGGCCCCATAGAGCTAGCTCACGCCTTCTACCATGTGAGGACACAGCTAGAAGGTGCCATCTATGAACCAGGAATGTGCCCTCTCAGAGTACTGAATCTGCTGACTCTGTGGTCTTAGACTTCCCAGGCTTCAGAACTGTGAGAAATAAATTTCTGTTATTTACAAGCTACCCCGTCTATGGTATTTCGTCATAGCAGCCTGAACAAACTAAGACAGTATGTATTTCCCTCGTTGGATGTGGGCTCCATGAGAGTAAAACCTTTGACTTATTTATTGTTGCAGCTCCAGTTCTAGAAGAGTTCCTAGAATAATAGGCATCAATATGTATTTGTAGAAATAGAAATTAATGTAATGAATGTGAGATGGATAAAGATAAATTTATCTGGTGAGACTTTCCACTCTGAAACTGGTCCAGGAGCTTTCAGTGGGCAGAAAAAGAATTTCTTCCGACATAGATATGTGATTAACCACAAGACAAATGCATATGAGATAGTCAATTTCTAAGTATCGTTTCACATTATAAGATATATCTATCAAATATATCTAGAGACTAATGGCAGCTAACAAGTTTTCTGAGTACAGATGTCCATCTACATGTCATTCTCACCTCTCATCAGTGTCACTTTAACTCTGAGGCAGCTTTCCAGCTCTGAGCTTACACAGATTTACCACCTGATGGCAGAGAGCCAGGTATCTGCTCTCTCCTTACTATTCCGAGCAGATGGCTTAGAGTTAAATAGCCAATAAATCACCACATCCGTGTGTGAGAGGATCCAGCTACAAAGTGTTTATTTAGTTTTAAAATTGGTCTGTTGCTGCCAACTAGATACAGCGAGTTAGTCAAAACTTTTGAGTGATTAGCTGTATACATATCTTCTTTCCTTTTTGGAGTTTTGGCTGTTGATTGTTAATTCATTTACGGATTAGAGTTCTTCATAGAAACAGAATCAAGAGGATGTGTGTCTATAGAGAGAAAGACATTTATTAAGGAATTAGCTCACACTTTGTGGAGACTAGGCCAGTCCAAAATCTGATGGGGGAAGCTGGCAAACTAGAGCCTCCAAAAAGTTGAAGTTCAAGTCCAAAGGCAGTCTGCCGGCAAACCAGGGAAGAGCCAATGTTGCAGATGAAGTCTGAAAGCTGTCTGCTTGGAGAATTTCCTCTTGCTCTGGAGAGGTCAGTCTTTGTTCTGTTCAGGCCTTTCACTGATTAAATGACACCCCCACACACTATGGAGGGCAATCTGCTTCACTTAAAGTGCACCAAGTTAAATGTAAATCTCAAACAAAAACACCCTCAGAGAAATATGCGGAATAATAGTTGAGCAAATACTTGGGCACCATGGCCAGGGCAAGTGAACACCCGCAATTAACCATCACAGTTCGCTTGCATGCTTTCTTCCTTGTTTGTTTTTGGTTGTCTTTTCTTTGCTCCAATTCTCTTAGGTCCTTGAGGTCATTGTTATTTCCACAGGGATCATCTAATATTTGAACCTGGAAAGTTTTGAGTCCACATTCCAGCTTCCCCACTGGCTTGCCCAGTAACAATGTGCTTTACCCCTCAGCACCTCTAGCTCTGCCTCTGTGAATGGAGATATTTTGACTAAGTCATAGGTTTTATTACAATGAACAAATGGGACAAAAATATATTGACAAGCTTTGTAAACATAAATTCACATTGAAACTATTAGTTAAAATTTTTATGTATTAGTTAAAATTAGTCATTAATAAAATTGTTTATGTGTCAAAGGTCCTTTTTAAAGCAACAAACGAGAAAGAAAATTCTTCATGTGGAGCACATTACAGTTGAGTAAGTGGCTCAACGGAATAAAGAAAGATCAAATTAATACAGTGAGTTTAATAGTGAGGGGACAATGATTTTAAGGGAAGAGGAGTTTTAACGACCACACCAGATGATTGGTGGAGATGCCAGGAACAGTGTCAAATTTAAAGTACACAGAATATGTACGTCCAAAGTCAGGCCTCTCGGAAGTTAGCACACTGCTGATTTGTCTCCAGCGAACGTAGTCCCGAGGGGGTGCCAGGTAGTGTGGGGATGCTGTAACAGCTGGAACAAGGGGAGCTCAGAGAAGGTGAGACTGTTCATGAGAAGCTACACGGCAAGACTGGACAGGGTTTACCACTTGCCCACCTACAACGTGCAGTTGGCCCTTGAACAAGAGGGGTTTGAAATGCACAGGTCCACTTACATATGGATTTTTTTCAATAAACATAGTCATCCCTCTGTATGTATCTGCAGCTTCTACATCCACATCCAGGCGTGAATCAAAGACACAGGATACGGAGAGCCAACTTTTCATATTTGTGAGTCCCACAGGGACCTCAGCATGAAGGTATTTTGGTATCTGTGGGGGTCCCAGAACCAATGCCCCACGGATACCAAGGCAGGACTGTACGATTAATGTCTTATGTATGATCCTGTGTGCTGGACTATCATGGGACTATCAGCCTCCACTGCTCCAGGGCTGGGGGTCTCTACACTTCACATTTCCGACCAGACTCTTCTTACAACTCCAGAGAATGGAGGAGGTTTTTCCCTCACTTCAGTCTAAGATTCACTTGCTCAGACCTCATTTTCTGCACCAAGGAAGACCTCTTCTGACATTTTAGATTTCAATTCATTTTAGAGAAAATGGCAAAACCACTCTCAGAGGGCTAACCTTTCCCTTTGGCCCCTCCAGGTCAATAGTCTAATATCAGTGCAGTTCCCAGTGTCAGTATCCATCAGTCTTCAATAATTCCACCCAGGGACAAAGGCAGGAACTTATTAATATTAAGCTCAGGTCAGTCTTATTTCTTGGCAGACCTTCCTCTCCAGAAGTTTAAAAAAATCTTGGGGTCATATCTCATCGAAGGTCACTTGTTACAAAACCATGTCATGTGTACTCCCAAACAACCTGTTAATAGGAATTAGTAACTGTTCCTGCTTGAAGTTTCTTGAACCACCTTAGACCCTAATGAAGCCATTTTCTCATTGAACTGGAGATTATGTGGGTCCAGAAAACCTTAGAGGACACAGAAACAAGACCCAGTAAGGACCATATTATAAGCACCTTGCAATCTTCTTGCTGTATGAAAAACAATGCAATTTCCTCTTCATTAATAATAAACGTGTGCTATTAAAAGCAGCATTGTGTTTTTGAACATGTCAGACCTACTTTGATACTCAATATGCAAAGATATTTACAACTGCAATTTTTTTAATTCCATGAGAACTGGAACAAAGAGGAGTTTATTATGTACTTTTATCCTTTGTAATAATAGATGAATGGTTAACTTTCTTGGTGCAGCTCTGCACAGTAGACAGTTCTGTTTCAAAATGTGCAAAAAAAAAAATCAGTTTTATGAACACTTTGCTCATATTGCTTCTCTGCCACTTTCCCTAGGAATGCCCCAGTGGTGTTGTTAATGAAGAAACCTTCAAAGAGATTTACTCGCAGTTCTTTCCACAGGGAGGTAAGTACAAATGTGGACTTGTTAACATACTCTCAGAGTTAGAATTATGCTTGCAATCTTGAGTTTGGTTTAATTTTTCATAGGATGACTCTACATTTTTAATCTTTATGTAAAATAATTCACAGCATGCAAGTGTATATAATTGTTAAGGTATCATAAAAGCAAGCTACTTACAAATTATCAAATATCCAAGAGGTTACTCTTTAGTTTAATCCAACAGGTATGACTGTGTGCCTAGTGCTACAGCTCTCAAATGTAAAATTCTTTCTGACTATTATGAGGGTCCTCAAAATGTCACAAAGCTCTTTCAGATGCATTATAGGTCCCATGTGATTCCTCCAACTCTCAGAATTAGGACAAATGTGATTATCCACAATTTACAGATGTGAAATCTGGGGCTTGGCAAAGTCAAATGGTTTGCCCAGAGCCACGTATTGACTAAGTGGCAGATCTGGGTTATGACCCAGATTTTCTGTAGCCCATCTAGTGTACTGTCGGCCGTCCCTCCTTCAGTACCTCTACTGTGCCCCCCTCATCTGAGAAAATTAAAATCACCCTAGACATTATTTTAATTGAAAGGAAAACACAAGGATAGCATAATGATAATACATGCACTTTAGATATGAGTGAAGAGATATACTTGCCACTGGACCTTATAGTTTTTCTTTCAACCACCCAACAGATGCCCAGCTCATACTTATGGCACAGCCACCCGTGTGCCCAGCCATGTGTGAGGTGCTGATAATGTGGGAGGAGCAAGAGGAATAGGATGTGAGCCCTGCCCCAAAGAATGTTCTAGTCTATGGGGGTTAAAAAATCGTATTCTGAGAGTACAGTGTAGGCATAATTAGACCAGCTGAAGGACAGGGAGGAAATAAAAAAGAGACTATTCAGATAAGCGGAACCTGAGCTGAAGTTGATGTCTTACTCCTCACCATCCAACAACCCTAGTTAGGACCGTCCTGTTTTTTTCTTTCCATAAATGTGGTAACTAAGATGTAGAGAGTTCAGTCCTTTTCCAAAGCATATATAGTCTTTCATTCCCCAATCTTACCTCTCAGGAGAAGCTTTACTTCTAAGTCTGATGTCTTCCAGATTTAAAAGGCAGTAGGGACATGACATTTTGGGCAAATGGAGTGTAAGCGAAGGGTGAGTGTGTCACACTGTGGGTAGGCATTTGCAGGAAATTGCCACAATGTGAGAGGAGCTGGGGCAGGAAGTATGTGGTAGAGAGGGAAGCATCCCAGAGAGGCACAGATGCTGTGTTAAGAAACAGGGACTCTGTCCTTGAGGTGAGGCAAAACTACTCATGGGTTGAAATAGGAGCTGTTACAGGCAGATGTGTGCTTGGCATACATTCCCCTGATAGCCCTGTTCAAGATAAACTTGAGGCTGGCAATGTTTCAGGCAGGGAAAATAATTAGAATGTTATTGCCAGGAGGCAATAAAGTCTTTAACCAGAACATACATAGTAGGACTGGAGGGGTACGGACAGATTATAGACATATTTAGATGACAAAAATAGGACAATTTGGAGATTGACTTTTTGTGGTAAAAAGAGATGGAGGAGGAATTTGTTATAAATTCCGGGATTCTATCACAGACACTGGGTGATTAGTCACAGGAGGAGTTGAGGGACAGCAATCTCAATTTTGGACAAACTACATTTGTCGTGTCTGTGGGGATTTAGCCTCAACAAAAAGTTGGTACAAATCTGAGGCTCATAGGAAAAGTTAGAGAAAGAGATGAGATTTGAGAATTATTAACCAAAAAGTGATGGTTAAATCATGATGTAGATGAGGTCAGTGGAAGAAGGACAAAAAGTGGGGAGCCCCATGAGTCAAGCATGAAACTCCAGAACACACATGAAGGACCATGAGAAAGCAAAGGGATCCCTGAAGGAGACAGAGAATGAACAGCCAGAGATGCGGGAATAAGCACAAGAGAGATTGATAGTTCAGAAATGAAGAGAATGAAGGCATTAAACACTAGAGCCAAGAGGTCCAGTCAGGAAAGGACTGGAAGGTCTTTGGGACGTGGCAACATGGAGACCGTTGCTGAGTGTTGTCAGAGCAGCTTTAATCACCTTCCAGGAAGTGGAGCCCACAGCAGAGTCCACCTTGCAGGGGGTGAAAGAAACAATGGGAAGAAAACAGAGACAACCAATAGAGACAGCACTTACAAGAAACTGGGCTGGACTCATGAGGAGATGCAGAGGAAGTAGATGATAGTACCAGTAGATACAGGTGAAGTTTGTTTTTTAACACATTAACTGCCACAAGAGTTGTATTTGACCCAGTCTCATTTTGACCCTGGGGCCAAGTGAAGCATATATAAAATCTTACTTGTTGATATTCTTATTGTTGCAATTAACATTGACAATTTAATTCTAAAATTGTGGATTAAATGAATAGAAGTCAATAAATTTTGTTTTTCTATTTATGTTTACCTTTAAATTACACTCTAAGTTTTTATCCGATTTTCATCATACAACGCTGTGGCCCCAAGGAAAAGTTTCTGATTTCTTTGTGTGGTAGTCAATGTGTTAAAATAGAAAAAGCTCAAACTTGTTTATATACAGAGAAGGAGCTGGTGAAGAAGGAGATGTTAGTAGCTTAAGACAGAGGCGAGATCATGAGTAGAATCCAGACCTGGAGCAGATAGTAAGGGATGGGGTGGAGGGAGGAGGTGAACCAGGAGTTGAGGAAGAAGGCTGTACCCCAAATAGGAAGGGGACCATCTAGTCCTTCACGTAAACTTTGACCTCTCTTCAACACAGGAGGCTTCTCTCTGTGGTTGTGGCCAGAGCTATTCTGCCATTGACCTTGCCAACACATTTTTTATTCCTTTCCACTTAAAGGAACCACCATCATCTCCAGCCAAAATGAAACCACAGCGGTCTCTGAAGTGGTCTCTAGGATTCTGACAGCCCCTCTCCCAACCATGGTCCATTCTGAAAATGAGCCAGAGTGATCCTGTTAAAATGCAGGCCAGACCATGTCATTGCTCAGCTCAAAACCTTCCATCCCATCACACATAAGCCACAGCCTATGCAGTGGCCTACAAGTTGTGGCCACTGTCCCTTGTCCCCCCTCTGTTGTGTCCTTTACTTACCATTCTCCCACCCAACTCACTCCACCCCAGACACACTGGCCCCCTGCCATCCCACCAGCACACCAGCCGGGGCACTGCTCCTGGGCCTTTGAACTTGCTGTTCCGTCTGCCTGAAATTCTCTTCTCCCAAATATCTGTCTCAATATCTCACCACCTTTGCTTTTAGTCAAATGCCACCTTTCAACGAGGCCTTCCCTCAACACTCTATTTTAAATCGCAATGCCTTGAACTTTCCCTGCTTTATGTTTCTCAGCACTGAAGACCATCTAATAATATAGATTTCACTTATGTTGTTGTTTTTTAATGTCTTTTTCCCCACTGAAATGTCAGCTCCAAGGGAACAGAGGATTTCTTTACTTCGTCTGCTGCTGTATCCGTGGGTCATGGAACAGTGACCTACAAGAAACAGCACTTGATAAATATTTATTATTAATATATTGATGGATAAATGAACCCCCCTCACATGGTGGTCATAACTGTACATTGGAATCATATGTGTAAATAGCATTTTGAACAGTATATGCCACTTGAATATTAGTTGTTTCATACAAATTTAAATTCCATTTTGTTTTTTTAATCCATTTGGTTGCAAGTATGTTAGTAGGTTTGAGATAATTGTGTGCATGAATTGTCAAAACAGATATTTCTATTAAAGACGGTCTTTTAAAAGAATTAAATTAGAGTTTTGAGAAAACATAGGGAAGCCCATTATTCCATGTATTTGGATATACCTGGGGTGACAACGGCTCACCCCATCTTATGCACAGGAAGGTCTGTCCTCAAAGACCACAGACAGCCATTGGTTATGGCTCCTGATGCCAGGAGTGTAATGGGTCCAGTGTCTGCATTAATGAAAGGTTAATTTGGGATACTATGCAATTACCTCATGTATTTCTAAATTATGTAAAACCCATGGGATTTTTTCACAAAAATCATGTTTACCATCTGAGTGTCTACCAGTATATCAATAGGCATTAATATCAAAACACAAACACAGATGGAAATCTTTAAGTTATTTTTTGATTATTTCAAAGAGTTATTACATGGTATAAATTAGATACAGCTCCACATTAAAATTTTATCTTTGTTTGAAGAAAAACATTTCCACATTAGAGAACATCTACATGAGTAGAGAACATCAACTTTGCAAAGGATTCTTGTTACAAAATCCAAAAAGATTTGAGGAGAAAATCACTTTAGTGCTCTTAAAAGTCTTTGATTATTCATGTTAATTGAATGCATAAGTCTAAAAGCATGAGGCATCATTAAAGGAAATGAAATATTTTAAAGAATGATGATTTGCAATTTTAAAAATTAATGTCACACATGCCAACTGTTTCTTACATGAGGCCAGAAAAGGACAAATGTCCTAGGGCAGAATGCAGTCCTGACAGCAGGCAAATTCATGCTATGGGCATCCTCGCACTTCTACAGAGTCATCATTTATTCAGGTTGATGGTTTGAAAACAACAGGTATCTCTCATTATGAACAGTAACAACAGTGGGTTTGTAAATCACAAGCGCTCACCGTTTTCTCCAGGGAAGTGCTTTGTCTTATCTACAGAATCCCCTGCAATTTGTACTGTGTCAGGCTCTTAACTTTCTCTATTGCTTAGTGAGACAGTTTACCAAGCACAACTAGTTTGGTGTTTTAGATGTCAGCACAACTGGACTGAACAGAAGCCTCTCGTTTACAGGGCATAAAATACGCCTGCTATAAAGTAAGCAGAGAGGAAATGACTTGTGAGTGCTGTTGGCTGTGTGGTTACAGCAATACTTTTTCCACCGCGCATACAGTAAAAGTTTTAGCATGTAAGCGTTTAGCTCACTAAACATCTTAAAAGCTCATAAAAACTTCACTTTCCTGGGCTATCCCTGCTTGTGTCATAGGAATTTTGCATGCACAGTGACTGCACTAGGCACCTGTTAAACAGCTAAGGAAGAAGAGAATGAATGGATGAGCTCAAGTCAGAAGAATCTAAGTCAACAAGCATTTATTGAGCAGCTGCTACATGCAAGGCACTTGAATTACTTCGTGGGTTCTCCGCACATAAAGATTAAAATAAAGTAAATAAAAGCCCCACCCACTGAGTATTATTCTTGTTCTAGAACAATATTTCTAACAATTTTCAGGATAATTTATAGAGGACTTATTGACAGAAAGTACTATTCATGCATATGAATCTGCCTTACCATAGTAACAATGCCATGAATTGTATATTCAAATGCATGAAACAAAGTCTGTACCTTGTGCTTGAATTCAGGTGGGAGTAGGGTTTTGCAGTGGGGAGAAGGAAATTAACCAGATTAATTTGATACCACAAATATGAGACATGAGAATCAAGGGTGTTTGTTCAAATAGTCTGAACAACTAATTCAAGGGTTAGTTCGTATCATCATTGTGGTTTGGAAATTGGGTTAAGAACTGTAGGCTAAGTCTAGAGTCCTGAGTTTGTGGATAGACTGCCACCACTGAGGTCCGTGACCTCAAGTGGTTTATTTTTCTGGACCTCAGGTTGTTCCTCTGTAAAATGTAGGAGTCAGTCCAAAGGAATCCTCAGGTTTTTTTTTTTTTTTCCTACTGTAATGTTCTTTTTCTTTTCTTTTTTTTTATTTCAGTATATTTGGAGGTACAAGTGGTTTTTGTTGCATGGATGAATTATATAAGGCTGAAGTCAGGGCTTTTAGTGTGCCGTCACCAGAATAGTGTAATAGGTAATTGTTTGTCCCTCACTCCTCTTCTTCCCTCCCCTCTTCTCAGTACTTAATATTCTTTATTTCTAAGAGTTAGTATTGAAACACCTTGATGTCATTACCAACTCTACCATTAACCAACGAGGCTACCTTAGTAAGTCACTAAAATACCTGCACCTATTTTCCACCTTTGTTAAATGTAGATAAATTGCTAAATAATATCCAAGATCTCTTCCTATCCTAAGAACTTAGAATTTGTTTTTTGCCCACCTGTAAAATTTCAACATTTATTTTTCAACATCATAAGTAAAACTGTAAGAAACAGAGGCAATCTTAGCTTATCAAACTCGGTAACTATTTTCGTTATGTAAGGAATCGTGATCAAAGACCATCAGGGAGAAGAGAGATCATTGTGTTATCTTTTGAGCCCTGAACTGAACTGAAATCTAGAATCCAGGAAACCAGTTATTCATTCTTTTATCAAATATTTACTGAGTACCTAAGAAGAACACAGTTGAATGAAGCCAGAACATAGAAGCTTTCATAGACAGTCTTTTTTCCTCACTTCATCCACCTTTGTCCCTAACTAGACATTCCAGCCTTGGTCTTAGCTTGTTCCTCTTGCCCAATCTAAGCTTGTAGCTTCATTCCTCTCATTTAAAAATTTTCACTGTCTGCAAATGCCTGCCAGAAGAAATCCAAACTGCATCAGAAGGCTCATTGCTTTTCATGACACAATCCTACTGGCCTCTATTGAGTGTGAAATTGCGTCAAATTAGAACTCCTCTCACCTAGACAATACAACGGAGATCCCACAAAAACAGGAACATTTTGGGGTGAAAAAATGTTATATTTTTAAAAGCTTTGATCACATTTCTTTAAGGTAGTTGAAATAAGAATAGCTTATCTGTAAAAGAAGAATAATAGCAATATTTATTATTATATTTATTAAAAATTTAATAGGTGCCTAGGACTATTCTAAACACTTTGCATTTAGTGTCTCATATAAACTTCATAAGGACTCTGGGAAGTATATACTGGTATTGATAATATTTTGCAGATGAGGAAACTGAGCCACACAGAGATGTTAACAATTTTCCCAAGGTCATGCAATTAATCTTGGGTAAAGCTGAGATTCAAATTCAGGCAGTCTAACTCCACTATACTATTAACAAAAGCTCTCTGTATGGACTATCTAGGCTGGAAAACTGGTTTAATTTCTAGAAGAATTGCCAAGGTACATTTAGAAGAATAAGAAGTCTGTGCCACATTATTGTAAACCTTGAGAGCATAATTCCCACATGTCAAACTTTTTATTATTATTTTATTTTTTATTTCAGCATATTATGGGGGTACAAAAGTTTAGGATGTATATTGTCCTTCCCCCCTCCCTGAATCAGAGCTTCAATCTGTAAACCTAGAGAAATTCCATTTAAGAAGAATAGTCATTATCACATGCTCATGTTATCTTGTATTTTAAAATTTAAAAAATTGCAAACATCGCTTGCTCTGAGCCATTATTCATGGTGAGTTCTGTTTGCTAAGGTAGAGGCATTTACCCTGACTGTATAAACACGGTAACAAGAGACCTGCTTAATGAAGCTCATTATAAAATATGCAAAATCTCTTTTTTTTTCCCTCCTCCAAAAATAAGTTTAACATACCACGTATCAACTCACATCTCCATAGGGCACTAAATAGTTCAAGAAGTCTGTGAAAAAGTGCTGTTGAGAGCAAAACAACTTTGCAAATAGAAACAGGCTGCCAAGTCTTCATAACGCCACAGTGGAACTTCCCAACAATAGCACTATGTTGATTGCAATTGAGCACCTGGCCCCATATTTAAAAGGATTTCTTCCCCTCAACCAATCTATACCAGATGGACATCCACTCTAGATATAACACTTCTACATATTGTTTAGACCCTATTTTTATAACTGATCAGTTCACTGAAAAGTGTTAATAAGTCACATGTTTAAAATTAAGGGATTTCTCATATCATATTTAAAGGTAAGAGATGAGAGAAGATCTTACCATCATTTGAGAAACTGAGTGTACGATCGGCCTCATGAAATGTATGGCCTTCAATATTGTTTACTACTACAGTGAAGCATTCAGAAAAAACAATCCATCAATAGGTTATGGGCCCTGAGAGCCTGGAGGAAATTTAGATGACCTCTGACCTCTCTTACTTGGAGAGGGCAATTCTCTGCCCTTGCTTCCTGACAGTCTTTAAAAAGCAATTCATAAAGTAAAAACTGAATAGAAATTATGTTAAAATGCAATAAAAATAAAGGTTAAAAGTTATAAAATAGGAATAGATGAGATTTTAAACAGAAGATAAAAAGCTAGAAAGCCAATGAGCTAAAAGGTTACAATTTTTTTTGAAAAGATAAAAAAAGGTTAAGATAAAAGGCTAAGGCCCATGAGATGAAACATTGAAAATAATCGTGTAAATTTGATCAAGGGTCAAGTACAAAAGCACTTAAAAATGAAAGCTGGGCACGAAGAAAAGAAAACAATAGGAAAAAATACAGACCTTTAAAATTAAAAGGCAGTAAGCTAAGAGATTAAGGAGACAAAGAAAGGAGAGCCAGGAGAAGAGGAAGGAAGAAAAAATGAAGCAAACTAAGAGGGCATGTTGGATTCCAGAGGACATTGGCGTCATTAGACAACATCCTGAGGCATGATGGTTAGAGAGCCGTCCATACCTGTCCATTGTTATCCACAGCCTGGAATCCCACCCAGGATCCCGATAGAGTAAGGGCTCCCTCCCTATAGCATGCAATTGGGAACCTTTAGGACCACCCAGTCCCCTTCCAACATTGTCACAGAAACGATCCAAGACACCACTGATCCCAACCCATCAGCCAACTTTGCTGGCTGTGGGCTAGCCTGGTTCTCAAGGTCTGAAAGACTCGAGTTCATGTTCCAGATCTGCTCCTTGTTAGCTGTGTGACTTTGGGCAAGTTTCTCAACCTCTCTGAGTCCCAATATCCTTATCTGAGTTGGAACAATGATGAAAGTACTAATAATGACAGTAACACTAATAATAGCAACTCATCCTTGTCTCATTCATGGTATTTTTATTGCTTTACTTCTAGAGACAGTCTCTGCCAAACACTAAGCAATTTCCTGACACATCTTGCTCAATCCTCACATCCACCTGTGGGACCATGTCTCGGTCCCAGTGTTGGTATTGTCACCCAGCTTTCATGTGTTCAGAGCATTTATAGCCAGAAACTCACAGAGGGTGTTCGTCACCAATGGCCTCATTGTAGGCACTTACTCTTGTGAATCTCAAATTCTGGTCCTCTACAGAAAGAGGCTGGGCAGCTGGGAAGAAAGCACAAGCTGAGGGAGGTGGTGTTAATTTTCCTAATTAAAGGAGGCTCAGAACTGCTGTCCAAGTCATATGCAGGATGTGGAAATACTGACTTAATGTTATCCCCTGTTTAACATTTCAGACTCTACAACATATGCACATTTTCTGTTCAATGCTTTTGATACGGACCACAACGGAGCTGTGAGTTTCGAGGTAAGCCCGAGGCTGTTTTCATATCATTTGGCTTCAGACACTGTGAAAGGGATTTTAGTCTTTTAAGTGGAAAAATTTGAGTTTGGAGATTTGATCATTTTTGAATAGGGGGGAAATTAAAAAGCCCAAGGACACTTTCTTTTCCTCATGGAGTTGCCAAGAACCTGCCCTTATCTTTCAAAAGAAGTATAAAGTACAAGCCACATTTAGTTTGTTTTCTAGCACTTTATATCTGTTCTTACAAGGAAATTCCATTTCCTCAACTCTGTGTGAACAATCCCAGAAGGCGAATGATTTAACTAACGTTTGCTGGCACCTAGTGGGGGCCGGTGGCTGTGGTCGGCCTCGGGAACACAAAGATGATCAAGTCAAAAGCCCTGCTGTGGGGGTCCCAGTAAGCAGGGCAGCCAGGCAAGAAAATAAGTAGAGAAAAATATCATATTCAACAGCCTGACAATTTTACAAGGACATTTCTTTTTAAATTACAAACTTTAAGTGATCTGTAGAGGAAGCATGCAATTTTTTTCATGAAATACTGCATATAAACATCTAGTAAAATGACATATGTCCTAGATGGTCACATAGCTTATATGTATATGTGTATACACACACACACACACACACACACACATAAATACAATGATGTCATTCATATGATTCACGTGATACATAGCAGGTCACAGATAGTAATATATTTGATTCTAAGTGTTAGGAGAATAGACCAAACACTAAGTCTGATCAGCTGTAAAGACTGGAGGCTTTAATTTTTTTTTTTTTTTTTGAGACAGAGTCTCACTCTGTTGCCTGAGCTAGAGTGCCATGGCATCAGCCTAGCTCACAGCAACCTCAAACTCCTGGGCTCAAGTGATCCTCCTGCCTCAGCCTCCCGAGTAGCTGGGACTACAGGCATGCGCCACCATGCCCGGCTAATTTTTTCTATATATATTTTTAGCTGTTCGTATAATTTCTTTCTATTTTTAGTAGAGAATAGGGGTCTCACTCTTGCTCAGGCTGGTCTCAAACTCCTGACCTTGAGCGATCCTCCCGCCTCGGCCTCCCAGAGTGCTAGGATTACAGGCACGCCCGGCCATAGAGGCTTTAATTTTTGTTAGGAAGCTATGCAAAAAATGTATAACTCACCTTCTTGCTTATATTCTGAATGGCTGTGTTTGGTCTCTGAGGAGTAGAATTAAACATTATCTTACTTTGTAATTCCACTTCCTCGGTTTAATTAATACATATATATGTATGTATATGGAAATGACATAATTTGAGAGATACATTTTTGGGGAGTGGAAGAGGATGCATCTTACACATGGGCAGAAATCTCACTGAGGCCCATGACTTAGGAAAGCAGAGGATGGAAGGAGACCAACAAGAAAATTGTACCGGGGGATAGGCAAGTTTGTAGCTTTGAGTCAGGCAGTGCAAAGGCAATTCATGTGACCAAAGCGTCTGTACCCCTGTAATATTCTGAAATTTAAAAAATAATGTGCCAGTGGTAGGAGGGGCATTAGCAGGGAAGCCTGCCCAACAGAATTATGGACTAATCTGAAGGACAAGTAGGAGCAGCTTAGGAGAAGAAAAGCTTGGGATGAAGGGATGGGATGGGAAGAGTAGGCAGTGAGGCAGAGGAGGGTTTAAGAGGGTGAAAGTTAACACGGGCATGTGTAGCTGTGCGGGTTCAAGGGCTTTGCGGAGTCAGGATGAAGAGAGAAAGGGACAGGCTTCTGTGACATCAGTCAGCCAGCACCTCCCCTCGCACACTCTCCCCTGTCCTCATGCAGACTGGGTCCCACTAACACAAATATTCTGGGCCAAGAACCACAAAAGTTCATCTCGCATAACTTAACCAAGAAATATCACTGGGAAGAGAAGAATAGAAGCTGACAGTGGCTGAGGAGAGTGTGAACTAAGAAGTCAAGACCAGGCAGGTTTACCCTGGGTGTGGAAGAATATAGGGAGAGGGGAGGATGGGAGGATGTTCTAAGTACCAGTATCCTATAATATTTCTTCTGCAGATGTCAGCTTATATCACTCATGATAATGTTGCACTTACTAACAAGATTAATTCCAGCACAGCCTTAATTTTCCTATAACATAGAAGTCAAAGTTTCTAAATTTTTATAGCTAGCTTGAAGAGGATGAGTAAGGCAAAAACTGCTAGTGATTTCACTACTCGAAATTACCTATTTACCATAAATAGAACACTGGTTTCCTAGGGCACACATTATATCCAATTTTGCATGTAAATTTAATCTGGTGTTAATGATATGGCACCATGCATAATGTTGCTTTTATAATATTTATGTAAAATACTGGTAATTGCAATTCCAAATTGATTGTAATTTGGAAAATTATTTATAATGGTTATATATGATATATGCATTAGCAAAGTGCCTTTCCTTTTAAAAGCAAACTAATGGCTAAATTAATAAAGGTTGAATCAAAATCAAATTTCAAACTAAGCTATTCCAGTTATTTTTCTAAATTGATTAGCTACCCTGGAAAGTCTCTAGAAAACAGGAATGGTTAGGGAATGAACACATTTTGAGTAGCAATAGCATACTGGGAGGGATAGAAGAGAGACTATCTGATTCTACAATAAAGAAAAATGGAAGTTTTCCACTTAATTTGCTTAAACTTGAAGGGCAGAATGAATAAGACAGGAGGGGCCTGGGATCTAGATATGATGGATCTAATTTCCATTTGCCACCAAGTGGCTGTGAGACCCTGAGATAAGTATTTAAACCCTCTGTGCCTTAATGTTCATATCTGTACGATGTCAGCAACCAAAGCTACTTTATAGGATAATGTAAGAATAAAAAAGTCATAATGTTAGTAAAGGGCTTGGCTCTGTGCCTGGCACCAAATATGTGCTCAATATTTATTAGATGTTAACTATAGCAGTTATTATTTGGGGGATTTTTCTAACAAAGTCAATTAATAATGACATTCATCATCTCATTACCCAGTAATGCAACTACCTGCAAACGCATCTTTCTAAGCCATCGTGGTCTTTGATTGGCAGGTGATGCCCTGGCATAATGACCAGCACTGAGACAAGTACACTGAACAAGTACAGGTCAAATCTCCATGCCTTTTTTCTTTCTTTTGCCTTGATAATAAGATAATGGAAACCAAAATTCAATACAGACCTCCACCCCTTACCATTTTTGTGCATTGGAGGACAAAGGTAACCTATGTGCACAAGGTAATTGCACAAAGTACTCTTTGAGAGCTGTTGTCCTCGTTGTTATTTTAACATTGCCACTTTCTGCTTGAGACATGTCAATTACCACTCAAAAAAATGTGGAGCAAAAATCATGTAAGCCACATTGAGTTTCCCATTTCTCTTTTGCACAAAATAAAATAGTCATTCCTGTTTTGAAATTACTGTTTACTGATATCATCCCACAAGATAGAGCTGATCAAAGTCCATAGCTATGTTTTAACGTAAGTAGTTTCAGGATATACGTAATAATATTTAAGGGAAAGGTATGAATTATGCATCAGCATGTGAATCGATATACTTTTATTCACAAATATTAGAAAATCATACACTAAGTGACAAAAACAATACGATAATTTCATTGGCTCACAGGAACAAAAAGTCCAGAGATAGGGCTGGCTACAGCCTAAGGGCAGGACCCTTTATGGTTGCAAGAAGAGGCCAGCAGCTCCTGTTGAGCACACAAGGGAGATCACCTGTGTCCTGGCATTCCTAGCAAGAGTTTGAGAGTCCAGAGAATCACTTTTAGAATTGGACTAGGTTTGGCCACATGCCAGCCACAGATCCAGTTGTCTTGGCCAAAGGGATAAAATGTGCTTCTTGGCTTTGCCTAGATCATGGCTCCATCACTAGAGTCAGAGATGGAGTGAGCTTCTGCAGAACAGCATAGATCACCAAATGGAATTTGGGAGCCCACTAGAGAGGAAAAAGACAAAAGTCCACACTTGACTTAAAAGTGCTATTTTGAAATCTTTCCTTGTGATTGATCTGTTTGTTTGGTGGTGAGGCCAATGCCAATGATTCCAGTAGGCCAGTGGCTTTCAAAGTGTGATCTCTGGAAGCAACATAGGCATCTCCTTGGAACTTGTTGACATATGAATTCTCACCACCACCCCAACCCCCCCACCCTAATGAATCAGAACTCTAGGGGTGAGGCTCAGCAAGGTGTGTATTAGCAAGCCCTCCAGGTGATTGTGTTGCATGTTAAATTTTGAGAGCTAATACTCCAAGCATGTTTTCAAAGACCTTGTATCCAGCTCCCCTTTCAATTAATGGAATATAACTACTACTTCATGAATTGAAGAAAAAGATAGGGTTTACATTGATAACCACCAGCCTAATCTAGTCTTTCCAAATTGTTCAGCCTCTAATCTTCTTCTAACAAGGGTCTGTGCTCTGCAATGACTATTTTACACACTCTTAAAAAGCCAAAGATTTTTAAGTTGTGCAATTTTATAGTTGTGCAAGATGTAAACTGCACAACTCCAAAGGGTGTCATTAGCTCTTAATTTCAGCATATTACATATTACAGATATATAGAGAGCTTCCTCCTTCTCTCTCCTCAAACCTCCAATTCTAACCTATTCTGCCAGGCTCTTCACTCCCAAGTAGCTGCCGCTCACAAAAGCTATCTGATGGATGTACGAACTGAGGAAATGTATCTTCTCCCTTCACAGGTTGGACCATTTACCTGCATTCTGGATCCTTCTTACCTTTTCAGGAATCTTGGTCCATTTCTTGCTCCTTATTCTTTTTTAGATTCTTCCCTTCAGTATTCAAAGTGCTCATCATTAAAAATCACTCTTCACTTCTTCTATTTCACTGAAACTGTTCCTGTTACTCACTGGTGGCCTCAATGTTGCTGGTCCAACAAGCACTTTTCAGTCCTCAGCAGTAGTCTGTGTCAAGATGAACAATCCTTTCCTAGTGAAATGCTCTCTTCTCTTCACTCTTCTTCGTTTTTTTTTTTTTTTTGAGACAGAGTCTTGCTCTGTTGTCTGGGCTAGAGTGCAGTGGCATCAGCTTAGCTCACAGCAACCTCAAACTCCTGGGTCAAGAGATCCTCCTCCCTCAACCTCCCAAGTAGCTGGGACTACAGGTGCACACTACCATGCCCAGCTAATTTTTTTCTATTTTTAGTAGAGATGGGGTCTCACTCTTGCTCTGGCTGGTCTTGAACTCCTGACCTCAAGTGATCCTCCTACCTCTGCCTCCCAGAGTGCTAGGATTGCAGGCAGGAGCCACTACGCCCAGCCTCCTCTTTCTTCTTTAGCAACTTCTTTTCAAGATGTTTTGCTAGCTTCTCTCTTTCTATTAAATATTGGAATTGTGGCCTTCTCTTGAATCCTCTTTTTCTCTCACTTGACAATCTACCCTGAATGAAAATGGGATGTAGAGTAAGTATCGCTGCAAGGCCACATGTTGAAGAGACTATTCCTTCCCTATTGAATGGTCTTGACACCACTGTTGAAGATCAGTTGGCCACAGATGCTGGGTTTATGTCTGAACTCTCAATTCTCTTGCACTATTCTATATTTCTATCTTCATACCGGTACCACACTGTTTGGATTACTATAAATTTGTACTAAGTTTTGAAATTGGGAAGTGTAAATCCTCTAACTTTGTTTTTCTTTCTTAATATTGTTTTGGCAATTCAGGGCCTCTTGCGATGTGAATTTGACAATTGCTTTTTTCATTTCTGCAAAAAAGGTCAATCGCCATTCTTTATAAATTTGTTTAAGTGGAATAGTTGTATACTTCTTTAGCATGATAAAAGTCAGGATCACGCTTAAAAGAAAGCAATGTGGAGATACCTTAAACAGATTCAAGTATAACTACCATTCGATCCAGCAATCCCATTATTGGGCATCTACCCAGAAGAACAAAAGTCACTCTATAAAAAAGACACCTGCACCTGAATGTTTATAGCAGCACAATTCACAATCACAAAGATGTGGAAACAACCCAAATGCTCGTCAATTCCTGAATGGATTAGCAAAATGTGGTATATGTATGCCATGGAATATTACTCAGCTATTAGAAATAATGGCGATATGGCATCTCTTTGGTTCTCCTGGAGAGAGCTGGAACCCATTCTATTAAGTGAAGTATCCCAAGAATGGAAAAATAAGCACCACATGTACTCACCAGCAAACTGGTTTCCCTGAGTGCACATTTGGGAATAACATCAATTGGGTATCGGACAGAGGTCAGGGCTGAGTGGAAGGGATGGGTGTATACCTACTTGATGAGTGCGATGCGCACTGCCTGGGAATGGACAAGCTTGAAGTTCTGACTGGGGGGGATGGGGTGGGGGGAGGGGATGGGTGCACACCTACGTGATGAGTGCGATATGCACTGTCTAGGGAATGGACACAATTGAAGCTCAGACTCGGGGGGATGGGGAGGCATGGGCAATATATATAGCCTGAACTTTTGTATCCCCATAATGAGCTGAAAAACAATAAAATAAAATAAAATAAAATAAAAAAGAGGAATAATAGAAATATTTTCATTAAGCTCAGGAACAAAATAAGGATATCTCTTATCATTTTCATTATGTATCATTGTTCTAGTCTACAAGTCTTAGACCACACAATTAGAAAAAAGAAAGTAAACATAAAAATTGAAAAAAAGAGGTAAAATTAACCTCATTGGCAGCTAATATGATTGCACACATGAAAAACCCAAGAGAAAACTTATACTATAGTAACAGTAAATTGGCAGGAAAAAATTATTATCCAGAAATAAATGACTTTCATATATACAAACAAAACTAATACAGAATATATCATAGAAGGAAATATTTACAACAGCAATAGAAAAATTAACGTACCTAGAAATAAATATGAGAAGAAATGTGAAAGAACTGTATGGTTAAATAAACTATAGTATACGCATACATACAGTACAGTGGTGAAAAAGACTGGAATTGTTTCCCTGATGTATAGTTAAGTGAAAAAAATTTAAGTACAGAACAGTCTGTTAGACTGTCATTTGCATAACAGGAAGAGGAACATATATATACACACATAAACAGATCTTGTACTTATATATGCCCAAAAGTTAGTTGGAAGTAAATAAAAGCTATTAATGCCAATTATCTGTGGTGAAAGGAACAGGTCCAGGAAGGGGAGGAAGATTTTTTCCAGACATCTTGCATTGTTTTTAAACTTTGAACTGTATAAATATTGTCTATTTAAACACACATACACACACACACACACACACTTTAAGAAATTGTGACAGAAAAGAACAGCTATAAAATGATGGAATGTGGAAAAGGAGAGAGAGA
Source organism: Eulemur rufifrons (assembly GCF_041146395.1). Taxonomy (NCBI): domain Eukaryota; kingdom Metazoa; phylum Chordata; class Mammalia; order Primates; family Lemuridae; genus Eulemur; species Eulemur rufifrons. The sequence continues at coordinate 23,944,103 of NC_091001.1, forward strand.
ATGCAAATTCACCCAGAAGATCACTTTTGAATTTTCCTTCTGCTTTCATTCCTACCTAAAATTGGATTATGGACTCGGAATTTGGCTGTATTGTTAACCCTGCTCTATATAACAACAGATATATATGAATATGATCAAGTTAACATGGCTGGTCTGCAATGCAAACCAACTTAAACAGGATATAAGCTGAGGGCTCCATTTTAACACTTACAGATCCGATGCCCTTTCCAGGAACTGTTTTAAGCAGCCTAACTCTTAATCGTCATAAAATCTTTAAGTAGATACTATTGATACTATACATGTATTTTACAGATATGAAAATTGAGGCAAAAGGATGTTACCTTCCCTAAGGACACAAGCTATTCAGTGATGTAGCTGGAATTTGAATCCAGGCAGTCTGGTTTCCAGCTTCATGCTCTTAACCACTGCCCACATGTAAATTATAACTGAATTTCTTATTAAAGACTACAGTTGGTCTACCTCTTATAGATAGCTGCATTTCTCGTTAGCAAATCTTTTTATTGGAAGTGTGTTATGTGTATGCTTGTATTTTTAAAAATACAGTGTTATTAGATTCTTTTCAGTAAATCCTGTGCACTTGTGGTGGAACACCAATAGCACTTATACTCAAGCGTCTTACTGTTTAGGTGTCCATTCTGATATGATTTCCAGCACCGTGGTCGATTTAATTTGCAGTTTGCAATTAGAACGTGAGAATGTTAAGGCTAAGAAGTGGTTTATGCCTACACAGAACTCTAAGAAACAGACGATCAAGGACACAATCATTTTGCAAAATAAATGGTTGAAAATCTGGAGGGTTATAACCCTTGCTTCCATCATTTGAGAGATAATTTTATTAGAGTTTGTGTTTTGATTTTTTAGAAAGGTCATATCAAATTGTGTTCTTATTTTTATTTTGTTTTAGGATTTCATCAAGGGTCTTTCCATTTTGCTCCGGGGGACAGTACAAGAAAAACTCAACTGGGCATTTAATTTGTATGACATAAATAAAGATGGCTACATCACTAAAGAGGTAAGAAATGCTTCACCAACACAGCTATCATTTGGACCACTTTCATTTCTTGACTTTAAAATATTAAACAATTGCAATTAATTTGAAAATAGTTTTGTCAGGACATCTAAAATATTTTGTGTGGTGGTGGATGAGAGATGTATTATAATAAAAAATTTGGAATGGATAGAGATAGTTTATGGTGAATCTCCAAAACAAATATATAACACATAAGGATTACACCCATTTCCTACTGGCATCTTAATAAATACTGTGAATGGAATAAAGACTGTGATTGGAAAGAAATGAAATGGAAAGAAAATGTAGCCAAACCACGTTCAAATATTTGGCCTGAAACCTTCTCCCCACCCCCCAATATCATGTAATCCATAAGGAAATGCAATTTTTATAATCATATGGATTGTGGAATGACTTAATGGGGAATGGTGGGGTCTCCAAATATACTTTGAGGCAGAACATCTGAGAAGAAAGGCTCCCATACCAAATTAAGACACTCATATCCATAGTTTATCAAACCAATTAAAAACACAGTGAGAAACAAAGGAAAAGGGATGGGGTAAGTTAACCACGCTTATGATAGAGTGCAAATGGGGTTGAAAGACCACACTCCCTGAATCCTGGGCATGTTCAATGTCCCCATGTCTTGTCTTTCTCTCTGCCTCACTGACCTTCTCTGGAGTTGAGTTTTGAGCAAGGGGCCCCACAGACAACAGGTGCCAATGGCCAGTGACATGAACTTGCTCTATGGGAAAGACACAGGGACAAGTGTGCCTGGTGCATAAGTAGTTATGGGTTGTATTTGTGTTTCTTGAACACAGGACACATGGGGCAAGAATGGATGTTATCATTGGGTGCCATGTATGTGGAGCATATGGTGACCAGTTAGTGATTCCTGTGTATTTTGTATACCATGAATATTTGTTACCCAGGTGCCTCAGGAATATTAAGTACTCTTGGTCCTTTGATTTCTTTCTACCTCATGAATTCTACGTCTAACAAACTTCTTGCTACTTATTTATACTCAAAACATCTTAAAAGGTCTCACCTGTCTTACAAACTACAAACTACCTTATCATTTATAACAGAATTGAATACTCTAAAATTAAATATATATTAGATCTTTATTATCAACCTAACCTAGAGACTTTTTATGTGAAACAAATGTGAAACAATAAATCTGAATATCTAAGCAATTATTAATATATATTTTTACTCTCATAAGAATGAAAATGACAAGGCAAAAACTAGATTTTGTTTTATTTAAAGAAATTAATAAATGTTCAAGGTGTTTCCCAGGGTCAAAATATTTTGACTAGTCTTCATGCATGACTTCTTCAGTTAAAGCCATAGCAGGAAAAAAAACCACAAAGAAAATCCTAATGAGCTTTGAGACTTAGTTTCAGTAATTCTAAATGGAGTTTATTTTATTCTCAATATATGGTGTGCAGTATATTTCATTCTCAATAAATGGAAATTAGTAATCAACATACAGGATATATAACTCAATAAAACAAAGATTGTCTATGTAAAGTCTATGGAAATCCAAGGAATAAACCGGAGTATTTCTTTCCTGACCATGTTAGCTATATGGAAATTTGCTTCATTTTGAAACCAAGATCAGAATTGATTCTTACATTCTGATTCTGATGCTCTTAAGGCAGAAAGTGGTTTGTTGCCTTTTCCTTTGGGGCATCCAAAAGTCATCTAATGAAGAATCAAAGGAAAATAAAAAAAAATAAAATTAAGTAGGAAAAACCCGTCAAACCTTCTTAGATTGTTTTCTTCATACATTGTGCAGCCTCATGTGGGTGCCTTTTACTTTTCAGGAAATGCTTGATATAATGAAAGCAATATATGACATGATGGGTAAATGCACATATCCTGTCCTCAAAGAAGATGCTCCTAGACAACATGTTGAAACATTTTTCCAGGTAAGAACGAAAATAGAAGTCAAGGAGTCATTAGGAGCAAATTTCCTGATGTTTGAAGAGTGCCATGATGATTCAAAAGAATGCAGAAGAAAAGAGTTTTTACTGAAGGGATAAAAATAGAATACTTACCATCCTAGTAATCTAATAATTTTGGTTTTGAATTTAACACTGCTAACTACACTGACTGAACATTCACTGTATTCTAGATAGGACACTAAGCAATTCTCACATTTCACAAGTTTTTTTGTTTGTTTTCGTTCAGTTCTTACAGGAACGCTGTGAGGCTATAAATCCCCATTAACCCCATTTTATAGATGAGAAGAGCAAGGCTCCAAAAGTGCCAGCAAATTGCCTGAGCTCTGTTGTATCTATTAATGGAAGACAGGATTTTACCTGGGGCAGAGAAACTCTAGATCTTCACCACATTATACTGAACAAGGAACAGCCTAAAAGGATTCGCCATATGATTCTTATCTCTAAGAAACTATTACTAGGTTCTGCTATTAAGCAGTTTCTCCATATAAAAAGAGCAGTTGAGCTTTCTCTTCATCAACTGCAGCTCATTCAGTTCAGGTGTGAGGGTATCAAGGTGTAAGTCAGTATAACATGTTTTATTCTTTTCTTCCTGAACAGAAAATGGACAAAAATAAAGATGGGGTCGTTACTATAGATGAGTTCATCGAAAGTTGCCAAAAAGTAAGTAATGAAAGTAAAAGAACTATCCCTTTTGATTTCATAACAGCTAGACTGTGTATTGCCAGCTAGCCACCATGAACTGAGCAAAGTAATATATAAAGATCACATGCCTAAGCTTACCACTTCTACAAGAGGCAAGATGAGCCTAGCACTCTGAAAATAATTTATAAATTCAACAAAGCAACTGAGAGCATGCTCTGAGGTAGGCTAGCTATGAAGCCCTGCATATATAAAAGTTTCACACATACTGTGTTTTTGTTTCCCAAATCCTTTACAGAGTATTCATCATTGAAGATAAAACATACGAGATCTGTCCGGAAAGTATCCAGCCATTCTTAATATATTACATGGCTGGACACTTCCCGGACAGACCTAGTATATGGGAGATTTAAATTGCTTTTTTCCCAGACTTACCATATAACATGTATATTATCTAACATATCTCCGTAGATTTAGAATTCCCATACAGCCAAGTATGCATCACAGGCCAAGATTGTATCCGATTTCTAAGAAAAATAGCATTGCTTTAGTGTACGTGGGTAAGAAATGGCTTTTTTGCTAAACCCAGTCACAAAAAATAAATTGTGGAAAATTTTCTCAGAAGCGAAATCTGGGGAGTTACCTGTCATCTGGGAAACCAGTGTTAGCTTACTTAGAATTACTTAACTTGATGTGTGGGTAGAACCACGATTAAGAATTTTTAAAATAATCATGGAGACAATTCTCTTTAAATTGTTGCTCCTCAACTTTCCTGATGCCTGCTTGTTTCTTAACTTGGATTTCAAGGTGATGGTCTTGAGAGAATTACCTTGGTGACATCAACCTGCTTAATGGAGATGTTACTTTGTTTCTAGCAGTGGAAGCCACTATTGGTTCAGCCACCGTTTACCCCTTGCTATAAACAGCTCGCTGCCCTTCACATACAACTGACCAGTGCTCCAGTAATGCCCAAAGTCTGTCACCTTAGCTCTTTTCTAAGGAATATGCTAAACTGAAGACAGCCACTGGGCAGTGATTTCTCCCAACAAGTCTTTTCTCTGGCATTCACATAGATTTAGCCATAACTAGCAGACATAAAAAATGAGGTGCAATTACTGAAGACCTGTTCCCTCTTATTCACCACCCTGCCTCCCGAGCCCCAACCTCCAAGCCTCATGGAGTGTTGGCTCTTAGCTCACAAGCAAACTCTGTTTCCTTGCACCTGTATAAAAAGTTACTAGGATTTGGTCTGTGATCTACCTGGAATGCCAGAATTCTCATTTGTTCCCTTTGACTTCCCTCTGTGCCTCTCTAGATTCTCTTTTGGCATTAAGATTTGAGAAATATCCTCTATTAACAACAAGTTATGATTTAAATAAAGTGTTTAATGCCTGGTAGACTCAACAAAACATAAAATGGGCCCTCTGTAGTAGTAATCTATTTGGAAAGTGGATAATGGTGTTTACATTTGCAAATACTTAGTATTTGAGCTTTTGGCATAGGTGGTTGGTGGGAGGAAGTAATACTTAGGAGCAAAATAGTGTACTTTCCCCTGCAGATATGCTGAATGTAATCCCTCTGTTTCTCCCTTACAGGATGAAAACATAATGCGCTCCATGCAGCTCTTTGAAAATGTGATTTAACTTGTCAAATAGTTCCTCAATCCAACAGACAAATGTGAACTATTCTACCACACTTAACATTGGAGCTACCACTTTTAGCATAGATTGCTCAGCTTTACACTGAAGCATATTATGCAAATAAGCTTTGTTTTAATATAAAGCAATCCCTACAAGATTTGTTTTCCAGTTATAATAAATTTGCATCCTTTTCATAATGCCACTGAGTTCATGGAATGTTCTAACTCATTTCATACTCTGTGAATATTCAAAAGTAATAGAATCTGGCATATAGTTTTATTGATTCTTTAGCCATGGGATTATTGAGGCTTTCACTATCAGTGATTTTAAAATATTAGTGTTTTTTGCTACTCATTTGTATGTTCTCAGTCCTAGGATTTTAAATGATTTTCTAAATATTGACATCTGCATTTAATTTCCAGAAATTAATTTTCATGTTTGTATGCTGTAATTCCATTTATATACTTTAAGTAAACAAGATTACTACAATTAAAAAAACCCCACATAGTCCCAGTTTCTATGGATTTGCCACCATCTGTTAAAGACATTAATTTATCTGGCGTTTTTAATAACATTTAACAAATTAGTTTATTAACAGATATCAGCATATGCCTAAGTTATTTTAATAAGCATTTCTTAATTTTCCATAATACATATTACAACAAAGGCCTACATAATATAGATAATTTTGGATTTGTTCAATCTTACATGCTATTTTCTATCGTATCATTAAGTGGAAGTTCAGGAAGGCATGAAACAAAGCAAGGATGTTTACAAGTGTATGCAAAAGGTCAGGGTATCTGTCCTCCAGTACATAGTAATGCTTGATGACAAGTAATCCTTAACAGCATTAAAGGCCAATTCCATCTCTTTCCCCTGACTTCCTCATAGCATGTTTATATTTCAAGCCATTCAGGAACAAAGAGACCTTGGTTACCCCAATGCCTACTAGGAACAAACAGCAAGCAAAATTCACTTTGAAAGCACCAGGGATTCCCTTATATTGAGAGCTACTATCAAGATGTAGTACAAAATGAATATAAGTGCTGAACAACTCATCTGGATTACATTATGATTTAGCTCATCATAAAACTCCAACAATCCAGATTCTAATGATCTTAAGCAAGACTATACAGTTGCCACATTACTGAAAATATACACACCTTCTCTGTTTTGTAGAAATATCACAAAGACCAAGAGGCTACAGTAGGAGGAAATTTGCAACTGTCTTTGCAACAATAAATCAGGTATCTATTCTGGTGTAGAGATAGGATGTTGAAAGCTGCCCTGCTATCACCAGTGTAGAAATTAAGAGTAGTACAATACATGTACACTGAAATTTGCCATCGTGTGTTTGTGTAAACTCAATGTGCACATTTTGTATTTCAAAAAGAAAAAATAAAAGCAAAATAAAATGTTTATAACTCTACTGTCTATGTTATAGGTTTTTATTCTAACAAATTTTGCAATTACTAGATTAAAAACATTACCTTTTCTTATGGCATTTTTGAGATCGTAGGTATCTTTGGGTGGTGCTAAATACAAGTAATAACAAGGCCAGTGGGCAGGCCGCTGTTGTAGCTAGTATGATCTGAGGATGTGACAAGGTAGTAGAGACCTGAGGAAAAGGTGTGCCAGACAAAGGGCCCAGGAAGAACAAAAGCTCTGAAGGAGGATGAGCATTTCTGCATTAAGACGCCTCAGAAATTACCTGCATTCTTTCACATAACAGCTGTGAGACTATATCTGAAATGAGAACTGCAAAGAGGTCACTCCAAGCGTGTGCGGAATAGAGCAAGGAAAGGGCATTCTCTGATGCTTCCGGGGTACAGCCTTGCTGCTCCCACATACAAGAGTGATCTCTCACTTTCATCCTTTCCAAAATATTGGTCTGCTTTGGATTTGGTGTGGCTACTCAAGTCTGTAGGCCTGTCTTCTTGCCCATAAGATAGAAGGTCTTATTCTTGTTTTCTATTTCTCTTCCTCTACTCCTCTCTTTTGCAGAGTAATCTATAGTTAGCTTCCTCTACATCAAAATTCCAAACTACATCTGTAAATTATGTCTTAAAAGCTTTTTTAAAAAACCAAATTGTTAAACATAAGCAAGCAAAACAAAATCACTGAATGCATACAAAAGTTTTAAGATTTTAATTTCTGAATATATGTACATCAGCATTTTCTGACTAATAAAATGCAAAAATAACATTTACTTAAATACAATTAACACCCAAAGTTTAGGTAGTTTTAACAAATTGTAATAAACAACATACTTGTAATAGAATTTACACAGTGAAAAAAACTTTCTTAAACTAGAATACTCTGGAAAGAAGTTTTCCAAGCATTCTACATTACAAAATACATATTTACAACCAATAATTAATAGTGCATTCACAAATGTTTGTCCACTATTTTAAACTTCTATAGCATCGATAAATATAAAACCCAAGAAATGACAAAATATCTACAATAAGTGCACAGCTACAAACTGATTACAAAAGAGGGTATTATAAATAAAAAGGCACTAGGTAATAAATACAAATACATCTTATCTTGTAAACACAATAACGGTTCTTCATACAAATGATAAAAATATGAAAAACGAACCCTACAAAATTTTACTATTGTATAGTTTCTTTTAATATTAATAGCTTTCCATTATTAATGGCCTTTTTGTTGATGAATAACTTTTACTATGATTTAGTGTGATTGTGTACGCTCATCTTAACCTAGTAAATAATGAATGGTGGTTGTGATTTACAAAAGAATAAAATGAACTAATTGAATAAAGGTTCCACGGGTACCCATGGTCAGTGTTTGACACACGCTACCAGGTAGTAAGATGATTTTTGTTGGCTCCCTTCTTCAACAGCATATGGAGCAATATGTTGGAATTTTAGATTTGATGATGATAAGGCTTCCCTGTCAACAGAAAAAAATTTAGCATCATTAGCATCAGGCAGAGTTCCCCTAGTAGGCATTATATTTGCAGCTGTATACCTATAAAGTGTCCAAAACTCAAAACAAACAAAAAGAGAGGAGAACAAAACGATAGAATAAGATGTGGCTTTTTCTGAGTTAAATAAAATAGCGAGTTTTTTTTTAAGTATCGAACTAAGAAGTAGTTAGAAGCCAGACTACCAATATTTAAATTCAGCTTCTACCAGTCACTTCACTGTCAAACCTGGGCTAATTACTTCTCTGGGCCTCAGTTTCTTGATTTTTAAAGGGAGATAACATCAAAATCTACCTCTGAAGATTCAATGAGTTTAATGGAGAAAAGCTCTCAGTACCTGTCACATAGTAAGTTCTCACATACTCAGTGAAGACTAAGGTATGTGTGTGTCTTCTCCAAGACTAATAAGCATATCACTTAGAAAAAAATTAAATCAGGCTAAGAATGAACTGATTTAAGACAGGTAGTAAAAAAATCAGTACTCAAAAAGTAATAAAGTGATTATCTGTAACGGATATTTTTGTTCCTCAGGAGTTGAGTTTATCATTGTGATATACACAAACCCTAAAAAATGTGAAACTGCAATACTACGAACAAACTTTTTTAAAGACATATTTCTAACATTTAAAGAAAAAGATACATAAGCTTTTAAGTTCTTAGAAAAGGAAGAAGAGTATTCATTAATTTCACGAAAGATTACAAAGTACCAAAGCAAGCACAATAAATAGTTAAGCAAGGAGAAAGTCTTTTTTTTTTTTTTTGAGACATCAGCTTAGCTCACAGCAACCTCAGAGTCCTCGGCTTAAGCTATCCTACTGCCTCAGCCTCCCGAGTAGCTGGGACTATAGGCATGCGCCACTATGCCCGGCTAATTTTTTCTATATAGATTTTTAGTTGTCCATATAATTTCTTTCTATTTTTAGTAGAAACGGAGTCTCGCTCTTGCTCAGGCTGGTCTCGAACTCCTGACCTTGAGCGATCCACCCGCCTCAGCCTCCCAGAGTGCTAGGATTACAGGCGTGAGCCACTGCGCCTGGCCAAGGAGAAAGTCTTTGACGTGAAATTGCAATAGAAAATGTTCTTACTATTATTTCAATTTTTATTAAAATATTATGAAGGACATAAAAAACAAGAAGAGAAGTCAGAAGAAAATAAACAATACTTAAAAGCCCTCATAACTACAAAATCTTTTTTTTTTTTAATTCCATATTACCCCCAAGACTCAAAGCTAATGAGATTGAGTGGCTCTAAAAGAAAAATCTGCTATCTCTGGGACGCTGGGTTGGTCAACTACACCCTCTGCATTCCCTCTCCAAATCTTAGCCTGCTATTTCTAAACTTTATTTACATGCAAACTATCTCTCTTCCCACACACATCCCCATCAAATGTAACATGCTGGGCCTGTCCCCTTTCTACCTGTCTCATTTCCCATATTGGTCCAAAGGATATTGGAAACCACCCATGGAGAGTTTCAGACTGAAAAGCTGTGCCATCATTATTTATCATCTGTTTACTTGCATTTCACAAGGGAAGAAAAGGCAAATACATTTTGCATTCAAATTCTGAGAACAGAAAGCACATTTGCAAGCAAGAAGAATTTCCTTTGTGCTGAGAGGGCACACAGGATTAGCTAGGGGAAGGTTCTGCACATCCCTTTAACAAGGTGTCTGAATGCTAATTCTCTGCTTAGGACCCAACACAACAAAGCAATTCATTATCTATCTAGTAGGCTTAGGGACGTCCTCTCTTATAAACTTTATTCTAAGCATTCATCATGGAAAGAATATAATCAACACAAAAAGTCACTGAAATTGGTCAAATTAGGTAATTTAGGCAATGCTTAAACTAAAACATATGCCATTTTAAAATTGTATACAATCACACAGATTTTCTTATAATTAATTCCTTTAGAAAGCACCTAGAATGAAACTAGGTTCTGCAACGTTAGGATAATCACATGCAATTCTATCACTAAGATGTGATTAAATATAATCTATAAAAACAAGACTCCTTTATGGAATATTTCTAAAACAAGATTATCTAAAGACTTCTCTCAAGTGTTAAAAATCCAATTAACCTAGTGATTTGACAGCATATAGTAATGCAATTCCCCATAGTCTTGCACCTTAAAAAGTTAGGATAATCAACTGGAGTGTGCTATGTAGGTGCACACACGTAGGAGTATGCTAGGCATTTGTTTACAGACACAATAGTGCAGTCATTTGGATGTCATTTCAATCTTTGATTATACAGAGATTCTAAATTTTGAGGCAGAAAAGATGGCAAATGAAAGAGGAAAAAGTATTTCTTCAATGAGCTAAGTTAATCCTTTGGTTTTGTGAACTTTCTAATGGTCCAAACAAAAATATCTGAAGTACTTTAAAGAAAAAAACTAACACTGCACCACATGGACTGCCATGTAGTAAGTGTCATGAATGTGTACAAGCCTTGTATTTCTACAACCTAGGTTTGTGTCCCAGTGCTTGAAAATGGTGTGACCTAGGCAGGAGAGAAACTCTGAGCTCTAAAATGCAAATAACAATATCAATTTCACATGATTACATGTGGCTGAAATGAAATACTGTATGTTAAATATATAGTCAATTTTGTAATACGACTAAAAATAAAAAAAAGAAAAAAAAAAATCATGACTTAAGGAATAATGTTCTACTTACACTTCCACCATGCTGTTCTAGCTTTTGTAATGCACTGGTGATTGGCTCTTTGAATTTCTTGTCCATTAGTCTCTTGGAAAGCTTTTAAAGTAAGAGTGGGGGAAAAATGAAATGATATTAAAAAGTAACAATGTTCATCATTTGCACAATTAAAACTTCATAAATGCTCCTTAATTTGTTTAGATTTCAATTTGTTTCTATTTCAAGCAATACTGTTACTGCAAATCCAGCACAAACTGGGCCTACTCTGTGGATAACAAAACGTCGAGTTACATTGTAGGTACAACATAGCCAAACACTGCAAGTCATATAGCCCTGGCATGCACAACAGAAACAGCGCAGACCTCTAACACCACCTGGAACCAATAATTCCTTCCCTATGAACCAAGAAGAAAGACCAGGACATGACTAGAACCTGAACGCTGGAACTCTTTCAGAAGTGAGGGGTCCATTGGCCCAGAAGATCCAAGGCTAAAATCCACCTCAAAACACCTTACCATAAATGGCCAAATTTGAAGCCCTCCAATCAAACCCTGTCAAGGCAACATTCCTAAACCCTTTTCCTTGCCCTCTGAGCCCATAAACTTTGCCCAGACCCCAAATTGGGAGATAGATTTAAGCCTGCTCCTGTCTCCTTGCTAGCCAGTTTTGCAATAAAGCTGGTGCCACAGTGTATTGGCTTCTGGGCACATTGTGCAGCCAGTCCATTTGCTCGGTAACAATACTAATGCTACAAAATCTGCTAAAGTATGATATCTGAAGTAAGTTTTCTATAAAATAGCATACTTTTCCATTTTGTAATTTGCAAGAGCATTTAGAAGACTATGATAGAAAGTTAAACCTCTAAAACATGTATTTTCCTGCATTAAAAAAAGGACAAAGAACAGAACATTTATATGAATAATCCAGTAACAGTGACAGGTAGAAGAATCAAACTAGAAACCACAAGACCACCCATCCCAGCATATGTCCTCAATGGGCCTCAACTGGAAAGGTAGAACTGTGATCAAAATACATGCTTCAGCTCTGAACTACAGAAGAATGCAAGCAGAGAAATCCTAGCTGTGGATGCTCCTAGCCAGAACTTTAATGCTTATATCAGTGCACAGTACAGGATTACCCTTGCCTAAAGAAAGTCTGTCCCTTACCTTTAACTCCTGGATGATAACTTCTAAGCTCTCGGAATCTCCTGCCAGATAAGAGTATCTGTCAGATAAGAGTTAACCTGGAGTCTTTGGACCACACCAGATACTCTGTACTAACAATGTCATTTATGGTGGGGGCCTTGAGCCACAGGGTATCAGCTTGACCGACTTCTGGGGAAGCTATAGACTAATGCCAACCACACAGCCACACAGTCAGGCCTGCGTGGCAGACCCCAATAAAAACCCTGGATGCCAAGGCTCAAGTGAGCTTCTTTAGTAGGCAATACCCCATGCATGTTGCCACACATTGTTGCTGTAAGACGTAAGCACTGTCCACACAACTCCGCTGGGGGAGGACAACTGGAAGCTGCACGCCTCATCTCTCCTGGATACCACCATTGTGCCTCTTCCCTTTGCTGATTTTAATCTTTATCTTGTTGCCACAATAAACTGTAACAGTGAATAACAGCTTTTCTGAGTTCCGTGAGTCATTCTAGGAAGTCATTAAACCTAAGGTAGTCTTGGGGACCTCCTGAACTGCACGGTGTCCCAGTCAGTGTATATTTGTGATAAGGCTTAAACTTATACATATCAGGAAAAGTCTCTTCTTGAATGCAATTTACAGATTCACTAAAAACTCACAATGAAAAGTAAGCAAAAAAAGATGAAAAAACACGGCTTTGATAATACATCATTACACAAGGCAGTGTATAAGCATGCTCTCAATTCATAGCTAGTCAACATAAGCACAATACCACTATTCTGTTCATCAACTTTTACCCATTCAACTTGTACAAACTTTTTATTACAACCCTAAATTATGCTCATGTATACACTTTCCATTAAAAACTAATAAAGAGAAAACTGTTCATTAGTAAAATGTTTTATGAACAACTAGGTTCAATCTCTATATTTTTTGGTTAGGATGATGAGGTTTTCTTTTTTAAGGTTTTAAGTTATTTTAAAGAATAGTTTGAAACCATTAAATCATGAAGAGATATGGATGGTGCATGACACATATATACAACCACTCTCTAATCTTTGCAGTACTTACACTGGTAAGCAGATGTTTCAGATGGTCATTTAGACAAGGACCAACAACAACACTTAACTGTACCAGGGCATTCAATCCTCTTTCAAACACTTCATCATCCGAATGGACCTGTAGGGTTTGTTAGTTAGGGGTGCAGAGGCATTGGAGAAAAGAAAAAAGGAAAGGGAAAATGGGTTAGAATAAAGGGCAAGCAGGTGGAGAAAAAAATAAGATTAAACATTTAAAATCAGAAGATAATCAGCAACACAGAATTTAAAAAATAACCCTCAATGCAGTACATGAAGAAGCAAAAAACAAAATTTCAACCAGATTGATCATTAATTAAAATATATCTAGCATACAGAAAGGCTGACTTGAGGTTCATTACTTTCTCTAATTACTCAAAATGTCCCTTTTTACCTTTAGTACATGCTCCAAAGCTATCTTCAAGGATGTAATCACCTGGCCCTGAATAACAGTGGCCTGATTCTGCACATTAAAGGACTAATCAAAACCGCAGTTAAAGGACTAATTTACAAATAATTTGAAAGGGAAAGAAGGCATAAAATATTTTACATATATTATAGCTTTCTTTTCTATCATGTGTTTTGAAATAGAAAGTACAATGAAATAAATGACATACCAGAGCTGCCCTTAGCACAGGAATCAGTCTAGGTAGCAAAGGAACCGTTTTTTCAGGAGCACTTTTAACCGAAAGTAATTCTCTAAAAGCCTCCTTTGACACAAAGGTATATGGATGTTTAGTCTCCCTCAGACCCTGCCAAAAAAAAAAAAAAAAAACACGATTTACTACCCATTTTGTTATCCTAATAAGAGAAAAATTAAATCCTTATTAGCCTAAGCAAAAATCAAAAGGTTGATCATTATTATTTTCCTAATCATGATATATAATTTCAGCAATTACAATTTCAATCACACTGAGAAAATGTGGAACAAGAAATACAGTCATCCCTGGGTATCTGAGAGAGTTTGGTTCCAGCACGCATGTAGATATTCAAATCCGTGGACGCTGAAGTCCTTTATATATAAAAAATGGCATAGTATTTGCATATAATCCATGTACATACTCTCATATTCTTTAAATCATCTCTAGATTACTTATAAGATCTAATACAATGTAAATGCTACATGTAGAGAATCTACTTATGTGGAATCCACAAATAGGAAGGGCTGACTGTACGTGAGATAGGAGGAATCTCTATCCACAGAAGGGGAGGAACAGGGAAAACGAAAGGAGAGGCAACGAAAAATAAAGAAAGTGAAAAAGAAAAGAAAGTAGGAAGGAAGCGTAAAGCAAGGAAAAGAAGGAAGAAAAGGAAGGTAAATAAAAATAGAGAAAAAAAAAGGCAAAAACCTCACTAGGATACTAAAAATTTGTATATACTCCTACACAGTCTGAAAGCCCAGTAAATTAATCTAAACTGTATAACTGCTCCTTAATAAATACATAACTATTGGATTCCCCTGCCTTTACAGTGATTTTATAACGTTTAGTGAGTTTCTAAAATATAGTTCCTTCACATTTAAATATTTTATATTGAGATATTTAGAACGCAAATATTGTACTATGTGCACAAAGCACTGTAAAATTTTAAATGTCATTTTTAACACTGGAATGAAATATAAAAATATGAAAAAAAGACATATGTAGATCATTTCTCACTATGTTTTTCACCCTAAATGCATTAGAAACAATTGGTACTCTTTTATGATTTACCCAAGCAGTGTGAGTCAAGAAGAAAGGGCCATCTAACATTTTTTGAAAAGATAAAACAAAGCAAAACAAAACAACAAAAAAACTATAGCAAACTCCTTCAGTCTGACTAATTATCTGTGAAGTAAGTATAATCAACTGCAAAGTCATGCTCAGAAATACTAACTTCCAACTAACTCAGCCTTTAGACTTAACTATCTGCTTCCATATACTGAACATTTTCCGTCCTTGATGCTATCATGCTTTTAAAACCTATGCTGCCAAACACATGGGCATCATTTTGGATCACACGTTCTATGATCTTGGGAGTACCTGTTCATTTGAGACATGAAGAATTTCAAGTTAAAAGCTGAAGTGGATTTCAATAGCAGTTCTTTAGTCACTACTTTCCCATTGGCAAATGAGTAGAGGGAAAGGCTAAAAATCTACTCAATACAGAAATAAAAGCATTGGTATTTGGATAATATTGTATAAAGGGCTGACTTTATGTGTTTTAAAGCCAGAGTCCCTTTAAGGACACCTAAATTAAAGCACTCCCTGTCCCCTGTGAATAGCTGCAGTATGCTTTCAAAGACATCATCAGTTTTGATCAGTTTAAAAAATAGTTTGCTATCATGTATAAAAGGTTTAAAGTTTCAAAAGGAACTAAGGAAACATCACTAAACTTTATCATTTTAATACCAACTTTAAAAGGTTTTAATCAAAACTGAATTTCAAAATAGGCTACATATGAAAATATACTGCATGTAATACAAAAATAATTCCACAAGCTGAGCTATAATTTAAGAAAAGCAAAAATTTACTGAAACAATTTGGCAATCTTTGCTAGTATCTGGTGAGTCCACTTAAGAGCTCTCCATTTGGAGAGCTAAAGGAGGAACTGGAGATTTTTGATGTTTCATTATAATTAAGGAATCTCAACTGGCATAATTATCTACTTTGTTCCTGTTCTGCTCCCACTTGACCCTCCCCACTGGTTTTACAGGAAAGGCAAGTGGCTCCTTTAAATAAAGAAAACATCTGAATTCTTTTACTGTCATATTTTTACTTAGACTATTTAATCCTATGTGACTCATTCTATATACATGGCATTGCCTATTTAAATTGATATCATCGAAGCCCTAATTTAATCATTTGTTTCTTAACAATGACAAAATGATCCTTAACTATTAAAGAAAAGCAAGTAACTAAAAGTTTAAATATGGTACAACAAGTTAATTCATTTCTTAACTTCTGATTCTATCTCTAGGAATAAAATTCACAGAAGATATCAATGATTCACTTGAAGCTAAGACTCCAGCAATGTTTTTTCTGACACAAATGTTATATAAAGGAATTTATCCAAAAAAAAAATTTTTAGTGCTCTATAAAAACCACCTTGATGATATTTTACTGAAATGTATAAGTAGAGCATAGAGCTAGAGATTTCTCTGAAACGACATTTAGGTAGTTAGTATCAATTCCCTAAGAAACACATCATGCTGAAACGATTGGTTGTATGGAGACAGAACAACCACTTATCATTAACTGACGTAGTTTTAAGAAGTAATCCCTGATGTTTTCATGATGTGACTAGCACAAAAAAAACTTCCTCCTCATTTTGATGCCATTTTCCACATATTTAGTTTTTGAAATAAGCATGACTATTTCATCCACCATCTACAAATCCTCATGTATACTAATTCCATATTTATAAAACTGATTAATCAATTTCTAATAAACCTGTAACAACCATAATTAGTTTTTAAGGTGGTACAGTGTTTCAATGCCTATTGTTTGGTTCTTTTTTCAAAAGCACAGAGTAAGATTTATTGACAAGCTACAAAATAACATTTAATGCAATTTTAGAAGATTTTTTTTTTCCATAAATATGAAGGAGAGATGGACTATTTACCTCAGCTAAAGTAATAAGAAGAGGATCAAATGGAAGATTTTCAGGAGGACATTCCCACTGTAATCTGTGTCTTACTGAACCATGCACCAATCTAAAATATAAAAGTCAGTGAGTGAAACAAGGAAAATGTAATTATATATTAAGCAGTGATCATCTAACATACATACTCTTTATAGAGTATAATCATATTAGAATTATCTTGTAACATGTAGGAATACTACAACTTTAAAAGATACTACAAGGACATTTTATAAAGGAATGTCTATAATCCTACAAATTTCTACCCTTTCAGCAAAATTGTTTGGTAACTCCATATTTGTAAAGCCTACAGTTTTGGTGCTTAACCATGTTGCCGTCTGTGAATCTTAATACAAATGTTCCAAGATTATACAAATTATCTTTCAGTCATAATTACAACACAATAGGTAACCTACAAAAAATGAAAAATGCAAACAATCAAAATATAATAAGAAAAAATGTTTTATAAAGAACATTGTTTTTAAGATATAGATCATTGGACCTTAACACTAATCATGTGATGGCAAACCAGGTTTTACCCCTGTTAAAGTGAAGAAAAGCGAGGCCAGGAAGGTGAAATACCCTACTGAGGGTTACAAAGTGGTAGCACCTGAATTAGGGTCTGCTGCTGCTTTTCTTCTTTTTTAACAGCCTTTATTGAGGCATAACTGACATGCTGTAAACTGTGCATATGCAAAGTGTACAATTTGATAAGTTTCGATGTAAGAATACATCCAAGGAATAATCATCACAATCATGACAGTGACCTTATTCATCAATCCAAACATTTCTTCATGCTTCTTTGTAATGGTCTTGACTTCTTGCCTCCTCCTTTGACCTATTTTCATAATAAGAAGTCTGTGTAACATTGTTTTTACATTTTTGCAACAATAAATTGCTGTGGCAGGTGTGTAAAGAATCTTAAAAAAGGGCTTCAATTCGGAATCTAAATATGAAATAGTAACAGTAAATTAAAGAATGTTTCTTGAGCTTATTTTTCACTCCAAATCTGAAAATACCACTCAAAAACTATATTTCTTGAATTTTGGGGAAAAAAGTTGTGATTATTCTTTCCACAATGAAAATAAAATTGCCTATTGTCTAGAATAGGCTAAACTGGATATGCTGTGAAGAAATAAATGCTTCTTAGTGATAAATCTTAAAATAATATCATACTATTAGTAATCTATATTGTTTCCTTTAAAATAGTTCTTACATCTATCTAGAAAGGTGGCAAGAAATATACTGAAAAGCAAAAACAACAATGTCCTTACTAAAAAATGTAAACATCTTCACTAAATTGCCAGTTTTTACTTTACCAACAAGATAGGACTTTTTCTATTTGCAACTTGCCCAAGCTTGTGAATGCTTAAATTGATTGTTTTTAAAAAACGGTTCAATTTCTTAAATTATTTGTTTTTATCATAGACCTTCAGTAATTATATTTTGGAATTAAAATGGTTTTCTTTAACAACGTCCAGGGATCTATTCCAATCCAATAGCCAGTGTGAATAAGTCACCTTTATTTCAACCTCACTAGTAAATAAAACTTTCAATACATTTAAACTGAATACAGTATTGATTTTACATAATTATTTTGAACAATATGACCAGTTAAAAATCGTATTGATTTTACCTGCATGGTATACCTCCTTTAGAGTAAATAGCTGCAAACGCAGAAGGGGCTCGTGATTGTTCAGCAAACTGAAATTAAAAAAATGAAAATATTGCCATCACCTCCACTTTATGATATCTAATCAATTTTAATCCTTCTTAGGTCAGATGCAAACAGCCACCCTGACCTTCAAACCACCACACTGGTATCAAGTGCGTCATTCCTACTCAGCAACATGACTGGCAAAAAGCATCCACCCTCTCAGTACCAGTAATAACACAAACACCCTTTGTACATTTTCTTTTATCCCTAACTTGTTTCAGAAGACTTGCAAGTGGCTGCAACCATATATGGATTGATAGATCTTTCTACCCACTTCCCCACTGTGACCTTTCAAGGTGAGGGCTAAATGGAGAAGAGGTATTAAGTACAGGGAAAATGGATTTTTTTTCCGCCACTAGCACGTCTCCTACTTGTCATCAAGCCAAATATGGATGGTATGTATGGATGGTCAGAGAATCTGTATAATTTCTCCAAACTGGCTTCATGCTTCTACGAAAAACAAAGAATTGCATTGGGCAAGGATGAGAGAGTTGAAGATGGAGCATGATTCTCCAAACATATGCCTAGATTTCAAATGAAACACAGTTGTCTAATTTACAAAATATTAATATAAATTTACTAAGGTATTTTAAAGATGTAACTAGCTAATTTTTTTTTAATCACATGTAGTAGTTTTAAGACATACTTAGAATATGTGTAAATTTAGAATTAGCTCCTTTTTCCACTGGAAAAACACAGGTGTTTTGAGTAAAAGCACATAAGTAAAAATTCATAAAATAATAAAAGATTCATTTACAAAGTTCAATCCATGCTACATGTAAGAATTCATAGCAATAGACACATTTCATTCATCTAGTAATAATTTCTAAGAAAGCAATATGTTTTAAAAATTACTTTCAAGTAATAATCACATTAGATGAGAAAGTTACTTGAAAAAGTGTCACTTGTATTGAGGGAAAAAATTAAGACAAATTAGTGCTATACTATTAACATATTCTATTGTGTTACCTACTAGCAAATGACCTTACCTTTTGGCTCTAGGAGCCATGTGAAAAATTCCTAAAGTTTCAAAAGACTCACACAGACAAAATTTCTGATTGAAATTCTAAGAAATTCCCTTCTTTGCCTTTTAATTTTGTTCTAGAGATAATCAGTTTTATCTTCCAGGCCCCATAGGATCAGGGTTTTTTTTTTTTTTTCCCCTATAAATGGATTAATTCTATCAATTTTAACCAAATTTTACCAAAATTCTATTAATGTAAAAAAATTTGTTATCTCATTCAATTTTTAACCATATCACAGATGGTATTTCAATTCTGAAACAACTTATCAACCACACTATGCTAAATTAGTAATTTTAAAAAATTTTTATTCAAGTGAAATATTTAAAATTTATATACTTTTAAGTGCATATACCATAAGTGAATGGTGAAAACACAAAAAAGAACACACCTTTCTTAGACATGCTTTTCTCAGGTAAAATCATTAAATTGCTTCCCAAAACTGTCCTTAATTTTTAATTTTAAGACTTAAGATAAGGTCCACTAAACATTAATTGAAAAAGTTTTTCTTTAAGGAGAATTAGAAAAGTGAAGTATCACCACCATAAACTCCCTCAACTAAATATAAGAAAAAAAAGTGACAGCAAAGAGGTATCAGGGCCTTCTTCAGGTATTCAATCTCCTTGACACTGTGCTTCTTTCTAGAAAGAAGCAAAGGAACATAGATGCTCAAACTATTTGTCATTTTTCTTATACAAAGTCAGACACTCTCTTCCTGGCCTCACACAGTTCACTAAACCCTTGCTTAAGTATCTGTCATATTCTACCTGTCATCAAAGTTAGTCGAGAGCCTCAGTCACTCTCACACTCCCCTTCAACAGCTGAAACCACTATCATCTTACCCTACCAAGGGTGGGCATGGGCCAGGCAATACCTAATAGTGTTGCACAGGTGTGTTCACTTTTGGATAATTCACTACACACTTACAATTTATGCACTTTCATGTGCATAAACGTCATGTTTATTTAATCTGATTAAATTGTTGTGAGAGGGCAAACAGAGGCTAGTACTGCAGTTAGGATTTCTGGTGGAGCTAATGTGTAGAACATAGAGGAATGGTCCGAGACCTTTACGCAACTATGGAAGTATGTAAATCATCCTATGGCAACTAAATACAAGTTTATTCATTTGATATTAGGAAGTAAAACAACACAGTAAGTAAAAAGTAAAGTTGATATGCAGTTTATTTTATGCACTACAATGCTTATCCATGAATGTGACAGGACATACCCAAACTGGTTAACTCCTTCTCACCTCTACACTCACCCCTACATGCATGTGATTAGCTCTGATCTTCATGATTGCTGTATGCCCTTCCTTCATCATTAGCTCAAAACTAACAACAACAACAAAAAATCTCGAGACAGTATTCAGAATGCTTCAATAGTGTGCTAAATGCCTATTACTTTGAAAAAATCTACTCACTTAGAATTATTTTGGACCCACCGGGTTAATTGTTTTAGGGTTGAGTTTATCACTTGGTCTAGGATGAAGTTTTCTTGCAGACTCTGGAGAACTGGTTGAGGAGGAGGATTTGCTTTGCTGAACTGTAGTCCTGTGTTTTATTTGCGTACTTGATGATGCCCTTTGATCACAGTTACCTGGACAAAACAGAACATCAACAAAAAAAGGTAAAAGCAATAAATTTCATCCTGCATCTATCTTTAACAAACTTGGCCTTTTCTCTTACCAAAAAAAGCTCTGTACCTGTTACTCTGTTTCTCAACTGTGTACCTTTTGGGAACTCTGATTTCTGCATTGCTTCCCTTTTACTCCTGCAGTTAAATGAAACTTGATTTCAAAATTTGTTTGAAGGAGCATTCATTATCAACATAAAGTCCAAAATATAACAGAGTAAAAGACACAAAAAAGTTATGGTATGGAGCAAAAAAATACCTGAAAAGACTAATGAGAAGACATGAAATTATGTCAAATTCAATAATATCAATAACAGCAAAATAAAAACCACCTGCAAGAAAACAAGATGTATAAAAATAAGCCTTTTTTTCATTCAAACTGTCAAAATATAGTGTTAGAAACTCAACTGCAATCCTCTGATCACATAGAAAAAAGACTAGATTTCCTAAAAGGGTGGTTGGCACATCCTCTATATTTCCAATGCTCCAAATGTTAACATCCTTCTACTTTTCTAGTGACATAATGAACTCTCCTGCCCAATGTACCACAAGCTCTTTAAATTGAACATAACTAAAACTGAGGTTGCCATGCTGAGGTTATAAACTCCTTGTTAATTCAAGATACTGCAAGTTTTCTGGTCCCCAGACTAAAAATCTTAGGATCCTCCATTGTCTACTTTTCCTTCACTTCCTACACTCAGCCCTACAGATGTGATGAACATGTGATGAAACAGAAAGAGGTTCGGGCTCAGATCTGGGTCTGTAACTCAGCCCTACCAACAACCAGGTTTATGAAGTTAGGCAGATTATTTAACTTCCCTAAGCATAGACTTACTGACCCATTAAAAAGGGGAGATAATAAAAGCCTATCAAGGCTGTTCTGGAGGAGTAAATAAGAAGATAGATCAAGTTGCTCACTCAGCAAATGTTGGCTCACTTTTACCTCTTGCACAGTTCCCTTTTCTGCTAATGGGAAGACTCCAGTTCATACCGCAAGATTTCCTGCTTAAATCAATTTCTAAACTTATATATATACACACACACATATATACATACATATATATATATACATGCATACATATATATACACACACACACACACACACACAGTCTCTCTCACATACACCCAGATTAATATACCCAACTGTTTGCTGGTATTTTTAGGTCTAACTCCATTCCCAACTTCCATACAGGCTTTCCTGATTTTCTCGGTTTCTCAAATGTACAGTTCTATGGCACTCTGATTTTTACACTGCTTCCCTCTTCTTTCTACTTGATTACTCTGTTCTCTTACTTCCATGACACTCCAGTTATTATTCCACTAGGATATTTCCCACTTACCTTTAATACAGTCATTATATACATGACAGTCCCTCAACTACAATGTAAGATATTCTCTTAAGACAACCATAGGTGAAGTCCTCTTCTCTTCCAAATGACCGAGTTTCAAATATTTGAGAACACTGACTCTTAACTCCTTCATTTTGTCTTCTTGAGGATAAACACTGATATTTTCTTAAACAATTCTTCACAAAATGATTTTAATCTATTTGAAAAATTAAAAATCTTCAAAAGGAAGACACAGCTCCACTTAATAAAAGTTAGCCATATAATAGTTCAAATATGATGTACCAGATCAAATTCTGGTATTATGTAAACGTAAACTTAAATGTAAGATTGCTTCTGCACAAAGAATAATTTTAATTTCAATTTTCTTGATTTAATATATTGACCTTGTTTTCTCATACTACAAGCACATGACTTACTTCCCAATATCAAACTTCACCTTCATCCCCAAGGTATTTCCTAGTACTATGTTAATTAAAATCTCATTATATTTGTCAGATAGTATTCTAAAATATAAGGTAAGACAAGCTTTAAATATGTTAACCCACTCTTGTACTTCTGTGACATTCCACAAAGATTTACTATTGTGCCTGGTCTCTGTTTTGAGAAGCTTCTGGAGCCCCCTCCAGGAGCTTATACAAGTTTCCGTTGGAAAAAACAGAAAATCCATCCATCAGTTCCTCAATTCTATAATTGGGGACAATTACAGGAACTACTCTAAGTGTTGATGAAGACTAATAGGAATATATGTAAAATAACATCTATATAATGGTTGGCACATAGTAAGTGCTCTATGAGTTTTAGCTGTTATTTTCTTTACAATGGTACAAAGTGTTTTGTAGCATTAGTATTACTAACAATAGCATGGCCAATCTGAGTAAATGTTTCCTTCTTTTCAAAAAATTTGGTTTAACACCTTGGGCTAGATCAATTTGAAGATCAGTTTAAGTGCATAGTTAGCCACACCAAATCATGATGTACATTTTTCAATACTACCTATCAATTCTGCAAAAGTTTTTGATAGAATTCTACAGCTTAATTGCTATCTTTATATCAAAAAGTTGTTCCTGTAACATACCAATGGGAAGATGTGACATTATATTCTGAACATGTTCAAAAAGCCACTGAAACTCTTCATTTGAAAAATTTTTACATTTTAAACATGGTAGAAAGTTGAGCTTCCAAAGTTCTCAAGTACACAGGGCGGTTTTTACGTGCAATATGTTTATGTAATTTTCAGCAACACACACAATGATGCAAATGTTGCTACGTCCACTTTCAAAACATCCTGAGAGCTTTTTTTGCCCCAAAACAATTACTTTTTCACGTGTTAAAATTATTACTGTCTACCTTAAGGAAAAATTACAGTCAGCCTTCTGACTGATCTTTTGTTGGTGGGTTTTTTTTTTATTTCAAAATATTTCAGGGGTACAAATGGTTTCGGTAACGTGGATCAGATTGACAGTTGGCCTTCTGTATCTACAAGTTCTGCAAAGGTAGTTTCAACTAACGAAGAATACTAAGCGAGAGCCAACTGGGAGAGTCTTCCATGGATTTTGGTATTCACCTAGCCGGGAAGGCGGAAGGGGTGTGCTGGAACCAATTTCCCTCGGATACTAAGTGACGACTGTAAGTGCACTCAATTTTTAAAAATCATATCCACCTGGTAGCATACCACTGACCACAAGCCTGGAGCATGAGTTACTTGTGAAAGAAAATGCTTAATTCATATTACCCTCAACAACTCTTTTTGAGTGTTTTGTCATTAAATAACATGTGAAGGATGGTATGATGGGGAAGTGATGGGAAGAAGTTAATGAAGCAGTAAAAAAAAAAAAATTGTTATATTGGCAAAGTCATCCCTAATTCTTTTACAAAACAATGCAAAAATTCTAATTAGAATCTACAAATCCACTTAACCTGGAACACCTAAATTATGTCACAATACCAGAGAGCAAATAAACCAAGCAGGGCCCCACTGTGAAACCTACACTTCTCCCTTAGGTGCTGCAAGTTATCTACAAGGTATTTTCGGCATCTGTATCAATGCTGAGAGAGCATACTTTCTATCATTGTTTTGACGGCTCACACATCCTATTTCCACGCCCGGCTTTTGAGACCACTGAACTAAAATGCTTGCTAAATTTTCAGGGGCAGAGGCCACGTTTTTTTCCTACTCTCTAATCCAGTGACTAGAAAGTTGCTAAAGTGTAATAGGTACCCTATTAAAGCCATGTTCTATTTCTAAAGCGCCTTCAAATTCTAAAGGACAGAGACAGAGCCCAATAGCCACTTTATTCCAATCCCTTTTTACTATAAAGTAAATTCAAAGGGCCAGTATTAAGGATCTTAAAACCTACTTTCCATCTTCCCAGCCTCCCCACCTCCCCCCACCGTCCACTACCAAATACCCAACATCAGAGCCAGGGTGTTGTCAAAGTCAGAAAATGAGGAAGGCACTGAAAAAATAAATTTTAAAAATAATAATTAAGAAAAAAACCAAACAATCAGAGGTTAAAAAAGAGGCGTAGGAGCAGGAGGCCAGCTTCAATTAAGACAAACGAAGGCTACTCTTGACCAAAGCACAATCCCAGGAAAGGAGGAAGTCACTCGCGGCGCTCAGGGTCTCAAGGGTCCTTAGCAACGGGGTCCTGCGGCGCTAGCAACAGGCCTGCAAGGAAGCCGGCTCGGCCGAGAGAGCGCGGACGAGATGCTTGCACCCGCGGTCCACAGGTCCCGGGACCCGTTCCTACCGCGCCTCTCTCCCGCCGCGATCCGCACACCAGCTGCTGCCCCTGGCGGGGCTTTGGCCCGGCCGTCGGTCAGCTAACATCCGCCGCTCCCGGCACCGGCTGTCGGAGTTTCGGAAAACGAGGTTTCCCGCGGCTCGCGCCCCCAGACCTGGCAGCGCCGCGCAGTGACGTCAGACGCGCTCTGCGTCCTCTAAGCCAATGGTAGGAAGTCGCAGAATCTTCGCGGAAGAGGGTTGCCCGGCAACTAGGCGCCGGGAGTTCAAAGGGCAGTTCTCGAACTACAGGCGCCGTCTCTGTGACAAAACAGCACCTGGTAGGGGATCTGGTCGCAATGAGAGGTCACGGGAGCAGAGGCGATGACTGGCTCTCAGTCCCCCGCGCCTCTTCTTCTCTCCACTCCGTGTGCTTAACTCTTATGCTTCTCTCGCTCATTAACTACTCATGGTTCTCCAACTGTCCTGCCCTAGAACCTCTGAGAACTGAGGACTGTGAACTCCTGCCCCAGAGTCTTCAGGGGTGAGAGCCAAAGCCATATGCCTGCCCAGCTGTGGAATCTCACCGTAGCTTCCTGTCCTATCAGCGCAATTCATAAGCCCAGCTGTGGAAATTCGTTTCCTGCAGCATTTTACTAATCCATATGCTATTGTATTCAACTCCATAATATAATCCGTATTTTTGACAGTGAAAAGCACGAGGTTTTGTCCTTCAGATAATTTTACTGTAACTGGTGCTGCAGGAAAATGCGTGGCCTTTTGCAAGTCCACCAGCAACAATTAGGGTTGTCATAGTAATAACTCCAAGCCCTTTAGAACCGTCCACGGCATTCCTAGGCATTCCTATCTAATATCCTCTTCGGTTGCCAACCCAAAAGCCTTAACTGTTTTGCTCTGATAACAATTAACTATACAATTGGTACTGTCCGAACACTCCAGGTGGTGTAATCCTGTTATGCCCCTGTAGCTCCATTCTTGCTACCTGACAACCACCCCAGAAGCATGTTCCTTAGGCTGTGAGTTTCTTCAGGACAAGGACTATATCTTCCATTTTATTTCTCCAGTTTCAAGCATAGTGTAGTGGGTATTCCCGAAATACTCTTTAAATGAATAAAATGAATGAGTACATTCTGTCTATATCTAATTCCTCTAATGTTCTGTGACCTTATGTATATACTATCTTAATTTTAAAATTTATTATGATATTTTTACCTATTTTCCCCACTAGACTGATATTGTCTTCATTGTTTTTCTATCCCTAATGTCTAGCACAATGCATGCTTAACTAAAGTTTTAAAAAAGAAAAAAGATCCCATATTTTATGCCTTCTGCTACTTTTTCCCTATAATCTCTTCCCTACCCAGCTTCCTCAAGACCTATTATGTTTTCCTTACCCCTAGTTTCTTCAGTGTCAGATTCAGTAGCATTTAGCTCATGACTTTTTAGTCCCTCTGCCCTGGACTGTAAGAATGATTGGTATCCAGTATTGCAGAGAAGTGATGTGCATATATTCTGGAGTTAGGCTAACTGAAACCCACCTTCACTCCCCATCAGCTATGAGGCCTTGTACATGACAATTTATCCCTCTGAGCCTCAACTTCATCATCATAGGGTTCTTGTGAAGCTTAAATAAGAACACAAGTATTTGATACATAGGAAGTACTCAATAAGTATTAGCTTGTACAATTATTCAGATGAAAGCAAATTAAAACTAACATGGAGGACACTGTAAGTGGCCAAGTCTCAGCTATGTCTTAGTGTTAATATGAACCATGAATAATGGTATGAATTTTTCAGATCTTTAGAATAACCACAATTACCTGTGTAAGCCTCTCCTAATCGTAATTAAAAGTTTCTTTTAAACTTTCTGTCTTTGTTTTAAGAAATTAAAAAAAAAATGGGCTCATTGACATGTCAACTTTTATCAAGATATCAGGCAAAAAATGGTGGATGCTCTCTTGAATACAGCATCCAGACTACCAGCACACAGTTGAGTATGCTGATCTAGAGGACAGGAAAGAGGTCTGGGTAGAACTATGGATTTTAGAGCCATCAGCCTATATAGACAGTAACCAGAGCCATGGGAATAGATGAGATCCTCCAGGAAAGTATACAGTGTGTGAGAGACAGAACACTGATTGTGGAATTCTGTCTCCTAATCCTATTCTGGTTTTAAGATTTAATTCTCTATTTGGGAGAGAAAGAAATGAGTGGGGGAGGGTGGCCTATGTATCTAGCAATGTGGTAAAACAGCAGTCCCCAACATTTTTGGCACCAGAGACCGGTTTCATGGAAGATAATTTTTCCATGGGGGTAGGGGATGGCTTGGGGATGATTCAAGCACATTACATATATTGCGCATTTTATTTCTATTATTACATTGTAATATATAATGAAGTAGTTATACAACTCACCATAATGAAGGATCAGTGGGAGCCCTGAGTTTGTTTTCCCACAACTAGATGGTCCCATCTGGGGGTAAGGGGCGACAGTGACTATGGAGCTCAGGCATTGAGTCCAGTGACAGGGAGCAAAGTGGCTGTAATACAGATGAAGCTTCACTCACTTGCCCACTGCTCACCTCCTGCTGTGTGGCCCAGCTCCTAACAGGCCAGGGACTGGTACCAGTCCACAGCCCGGGGGTTGAGTACTGCTGTGGTAAAAGATTCTAAAAAGATAGACTGTGTCATATATTTTCTGTTTTCTTCTATGGGTATACTCTCCACCGTTCACCCTGCTGTCTGCTCTGAGAAGCTGATCAGTATGAGTTACATCAGCAGATCTCCCATGCCGTCTGCTTTCTGTTTCAGTCTGCCTAATGGGAAACACTAATAGGAGATTAGAGAGCTAGGGGAGAGTGAAGTCAGAGGATTCATTCCCGTGCTGCCATCCTTAGGGGTTTCCCTAGGGCTGGTCATATCCATAAGTAAAGGTCACATTTCCTTTCCAATATGGTCTGAATATTTGTGTCCTAAAATTAATATGCTGAGATCCTAACCCCCAATGTGATAGTATTAGGAGGTGGGGCCCTTGGGAGGTTACTAGGTCATAAGGTTGGAGCCCTCAGGAATGGGATTAGTCCCCTAATAATAGAGTCCTGAGAGAGACCCTCATCCCTTCCACCCTGTGAGGATGCAACAAGAAGGCACCACCTATGAATCGGAAGCAGGCCCTCACCAGACACTGAATCTGTTGGCACCTTGATCTTAGTATCCCCACCCTCTAGAACTGTGAGAAATAAATTTCTGATGTTTATAAGTCATCCAGTCTATGGTATTTTGTTGTAGCAGCACAAATGGGCTAAGATACATTCTAAATGGCCAACTCCAGGACTAGGCATAAAATCTCAGGGACTGTATCCCTGGATTACTGTACTGTCTGTGTGATTACCCTACACGTTTATAAATAGTCCCTTTGTAAACAAAATCTTCCAAAATTGTTCTATTTTTAATATGTTGCTACTATTACATAACATTATGAATTAGATAATAAATCCAACCAATGTTAAACACTAAACATAATATTTTTCTTACTGTTTTGTCAAAAATTTACTTATCTTTTTTTTTTAATTTTTAAATTGTGTTTTAGTCACAAAATATTTTAAAGGAAATATCAGCAGGATTAATGGATTTGCCTTAATTGCTGCAAAGAAAATATCTTCCCTTTTGTACAAATTATAGACCAAGCAATCATTCCTGATGATTATTCCCATCACCAGGAAATGAGATAAAAGACATTTTCTATGTAATTTCCAGTATACCCTGTCAGGAAATATTAGATGTCATCATTATAATGTCATCGAACATCCACTTACACATGGAAAAAATTAAGGAGTGTAAGTGACTCCTCAGGTGAAAGCAAATAAGATCAACATGGATGAGCATACAGAATTGTCCAATAGAAAAATAATACAAGTCAAAAATGAAATTTTAAATTGCCTAGTAAGCACATTTTTAAAAAGTAAAAGGAATCATGTGAAATTAATATTAATTACATATATTTATTTAACCAAAAATGTCTAAAATATTATCACATCAATATGCAATAAATATTAACATTATTAATGTGATATTTTACATTCCTATTCTCTTGCTAAGTCTTCAAAATCTGGTGTGTATTATACACTTGCAGTACATTTCAATTCATGTTAACCACATTTTAAGTGCTCAAGAACCACGTATGGCTAGTGGCTATTCCATTGGAGAGCACAAACAGAGAGCTATGGCTGCAGATAGTTGGACAAAAATACAATGAAGTAAAGAAATACAATAAATAATTTCAGAGTACTGTCTGGCCTTGACCTTGGCTTTTAAAAGTCCAAAGTCAAGAACTTGACTCTTTTTGTCAGTACCTTTTTATGAAGACAACTCCTCCCCAAGACATCAAGTGTAAAATATTCCAGCTGAAGTCTGCATGGAGGAGTATCATGGGGTAGCACTATAGTCTTGAGATAATTGAAAATCTGGAGCTGCTGATTTTTTCCTAGCATTCTTCCTACTTACATGATAGAACAAATCTTTCTGTTACCCAGAAATCTCAACAACACTCCTCAAATAGTTTATGTGTAAGAGGCATGCTAAGATTTTTATTATTCTGAATGTGGAGTGTGGCTTTGTCAAAGGAAACATTAAAAGAATTGTGAAAGATCTGAGCAAAAGTTATAAGAATATAAATATAAGAAATGATTGCAGGCTTGGTTGGTTCAAAGTAATTATATTTAAAATCAACACAGCAACAAGTAACAATAATTATTAAAAACTCTAAACTTTCCAAAAGTGAACCTGTTGTTAAAATAGATTTAAGATGTGGTATAAAAATCTTATTATCCAGGGAAAACACACAGAAGGCATGGAATAATTTTTGCTACTTCTTGTTGAAAACAGACTGTGTATTCAAAATGCACATTTACGTGCCCAGTAAATGATTGTTGAATTAAATAATTAATAGTTTCACTGGGAAAGAAAATAAAAGCATTGCTCACTTAACTATGGAATTATCTCTTGAAGCTAGTTGAACAGAAGGCAGTTTCTGCCTTTCCATGGAGCAAATTGAAAGGATAATGTCCCAGAACCATTTCATATTCACTTTCTATTGCTGCTGTCACAAATTAGCATACTAAGTGGCTTAATATAACACAAATTTATTGTTTTACAGTCCTGGAAGTCCAACCTGGGTCTCATAGGGCTAAAACAAAGATATTGTAAGGACTATGTTCCTTTCTAGGAGCTCTAGGTAGCTCATTCGGGGTGTTGGCAGAATTCAGTTCTGTCTGAGGTCCCCACTTTCTTGTTAGCTGTAAGCTGACAGCCTTTCTCAACTTCCAGAGGCTACCATATTTCTCAGTAACATCTAAAGACTCATAGTTAAATTAGGGCTATCTGGATAATCCAGGGTAATCTTTCCATTTCAATGTCCTTAACCTTAATTGCATTTGCAGAGTCCTTTTTGCTACGTAAAGTAACATGTTTACAGGTTCTGAGAACTAAGGCATTGACATCTTTGGAGGACTATTATTGTGCTTACCACATATGGACAACAAAAAGGAAGTCAGTAGATTGATGACTTTACCTCTTCCTGTGTTAGGTGAAGAAGTAGAAGCAATAGTTTTCACTGGAGGAAATAGTTTGATGGTTAAAATCAGGGTAGTCCGTCAGTGGAGTTAGTGCCTGGGAAGATGCATGAGGTGTCTTCTGAGAATGTGAACGTTGATTACATGAGTGCATTCACTTTTTGAAAATTCAACAGCTGAACATTTATGATCTGGGTACTTTATGTATGCATGCTCTGATTAAAAGTTTATTTTAAATCAAAGCAATTACTCAAATTCTTCTGATTGATATATGGTTAATACACAGGGTTGGTGTCATTAAAAAATACAGTATATGGAATTTTAAACAGTTCTTTTAATTAAAACAATCAAAAGTTATCAAATTTTCTTAAATTCATTTCTATTTCAGATTTCAATCATTGAGTAATCAGTGAATGACCAAATAACATAATAGATTAACTTAGATAGAATATTTTGAGAATAAGAAATTTATAAAGACAATGTGTTTTTGTTTATAAAGAGTATGAATCTTTCTAGGTCAGAAATGAACATAAACTTTCTGGGCATACCAAGATGAATTGAAGAATATTCTTATCCATGAGGACATAATAAGAAATTAGTCTGTCACAAATAATTATAATTCAATGAGATAAGCATTTGAATAGAAGCATATATAAAATACCCTGGAAACTTAGTTATCTCCATCCATTTTCTGCTGCTATAACAGAATACCATGGATTGAGTAATTTATAAAGAAAATAAATTTATTTGGCTCACAGTTCTGGAGGCTGGGAAGTCCAAGTTTGAGGGGCTGGCTGTGTTTGGTGAGGGCCTTCTTGCTGTGTTACAACACGGTGGAAAGGCAAGTGACCACGAGAGACAGAGAAAATTAGGCTGAACTCATACTTTTATCAGGAGCCTGCTCCCGTGATAATTATATTAATCCAGTCATGAAGGCGGAGCCCTCGTGACTAATGGCCTAATCACCTTTTAAAGATCCCACTTATTAATACTATAAAAATGGCAATTAAATTTCAACATGAGTATTAGAGGGAACATTCAAACGATAGCACCAATTCAAAGAGCAATTAATTCTAAGAGTAATGAGAAATGATAAGAGCAGCGGTAGAAAGCTGCAAAGATGTTCCTTTTGAACTAGACCATAAGAATAAGTTGGAAGTTGTCAGGCAATGTCAGAAGAGTTTAGTTGGAGGATTAAAGATAGTCATCTAATTTTGACCTGCTGAGACACCACGTAAACTACAGTAAATGGATTTTTTAAAAATGTATAACCCCACAAGGATAAGAGATCAGAAGAAGAGACAATAGTAACAGCACAATTTAGGTGTTAGAACGTTGGTAACTGGCTTAGCAGATCTCAGCAAGCCAAACCCCAAACCTCAGTGAAGAAAGCTAATAAAAAGTGCATTTGAAAGCCCTGAAAACCTCAATGGGGCCAGTAACTTGAAGGGCTTAGGGGCAAAAAAGTGCAGCTTACAAAACTCTTTGTAAAGTTAGAAACAGACCATTCTTTTCCTCTTCTGAACCACTTCTGAGTGACTTCTCTTCTACTCTGAAAGGAGTCTGCAAGTTTATTCTCTGTTGAGGGTAAAATAGAGATCTCAGACATTAGGCACAGCTACTATATTGAACATAGGGCAGTTAGAGACCCTAAGCCACCAAAAACTGAATGCAGCAATCCTTAGCTCTGTCCCCCAACTGGTACCCAGATAGTGGCAGCCAGTTGGGTACTCTCCAGAGAGGAGAACAAACTGTTCTTCACTTTGATTATGCCAAGGGGGAAAACATTGAATAAATAGCCAACAAATAGCACAGCAGTGAAACTCAAAGTTAACAAGTCTTTTCCACACTTTTATAGCTTCCAAACATTTTTGTCTCTTTTCTTGATTATGAACAGACCCGAAGACTGTATTCAGCATTTTTTTTCTTGGAAGCCTTCACTGAATTGTGATAATTTTGCACTATCTTTACTTTTCTAGAAAGTGCTATATTTAAAAATATATATATACTGGAGGTAAACTTATAAAGAAACTGTAATGAAAAGTAAACCATAAAGCAAGAGAAGTATAATAATAAAAATATTATCACAAGAGAAATAGAATTATAATAGAATTATACTAGTCTATGCAGTAGAAGCAAGTTACCCCTATATTAGTTTGCTGGAACTGCCATAACAAGGTACCAAACACTGGTGAGCGAAACAACAAAAATTTTGTATTTCTTCATGGTTCTGGAGGGCAGAATTTTGAAATCATGGTGTTGGCAGGGTTGGTTTCTTCTGAAGGCAGTAAAGGAAGAAGTTGTTCCAGGCTCTTTTCTTGGCTTGTAGATGGCTGTCTTCAGGTTCCCATGGTGTTCTCATGGTACATGTGACTGTGTCCAAATTTCCCCTTTTTATAAGGACACAAGTCATATCAGATTAAATAAAAGCCCACCCTACTCCAATATGACCTCATCCTGATTCTCTGCAAAGAACATATTTCCAAATAAGGTCACATTCTGACATCCTAAGCTTTAGGACTTAAACATATGAATTTTGGGATGAACACAATTCAAGAATAACTCCCAAATCTCAGTGGCTAAAAAAAAAAATGAAAGTTTGTTTTTCACTCATATATTGTGTTATGTGAGTCAGGTGGCTGGCTTTCATCTCGTAGCTAGGCATGTGGAAAAAGTAGCCTCTGCAAGGCTGGGATAGCATTTAAATAGCAGAATAAAGGAGACGCACCAGCTCTGCCAGGAGAGACACACATCACTGCTGCCACCCAGACAATGACTGGAGCCAGTTACATGCCCAGCCTAACTGTGAGAGGTGTTGGGAAGTGGATGTTTGGTGAGCTGATTAGTGGCCACATGATTTATGCCCAGGCAACCCAGTCAGATTTTGGCTCGATTAATCTGAACTAAGAAACATAGATTGTGTCCAGTAAAAACGTCATATCTGTTTGTGTGAGCTCCTGTAAATAGGGCCTTGTGACTTGCAGTTATTTTATGCACCTCTCATGCTATAAGAAGGCAGAAAAAAACAATCCTACAGAATGAGGGAAAGCACGAAGTAGACTAAAAGCATAGAGAAAAACAAGAAAAAGTAGATTATTATCTAGCTTATGTGAGGCTAATTCTATGATAATCAATGGAGTCTTTGAAATAAACATTTTTCATTTAAGCAATATGCAAGTATGGTCAGTTGCCTGTATCATCTATGTTCTCCCTTTCTTCCTCACTAACAGAACCCCAATTTGTTCAGGGCAGTGAGGTAGCTATAGAACACAATAAAATATATATATCTGTGTGTGTATGTCTTAAAAGTAAAAATAAAATAATACAGTTCCCAGTGTCCCTGGTAGCTAAGGCAGCTGTGTGACACAGTTCTGGCCAAATGATCATAACTGGATGTCTGCTGCAGATTTATGGGAAAGTTACGCTTCTTCAATACAAACGCTACCCTTTCTTCTTGTGGCTTTTTTCTTGATTGATTCTTTCTAGAATGCAAAAGTAAATATGGGCAAGAGAGAGAAGAGCCATATGCTAAGGACGATGGAGCAGTAAGGGGACAGGAATCTGGGACATTCCGGCTTCAGGTAGCTGTGGAATCACCCCACACTGTGCTTCTCTTGATTGCTCATTATGTGAGAAATAAGTTGACTGAATTTCAGTGGTTTAGTTTCCAGTAAGTTCAACCTAACTCAATCGCTGACTAAGTTCAATTCCACAGGAAAGAATCCTCTATAGAGTTAGGCTTGCAATATGTACTTAAGTTACTCCATCAAGCATTAATTCAGGTGTTGTTTTGAAGGTATTTTGTGGATGTTGTTGACATCTACAATAGTGGATTTAAGATGATCCTTGATAATATGAGTGGGCCTCATTCAACCAGTTGAAAGGTTATAAGAGCAGAACTGAGGTTTCTCTGAAGAAGACATTCTATAAGACTGCAGCACTAAATCCTGGGAGGATTTTGGACTTTGGAGTCCTGCGATCACTTAAGCCAATTCCTTGAAATAAATATTCAATAGCTATATAGATATACTAGCTATTTTCTCAGAGAGAATATATATTTATATAGCTATAGATATATATTCATTTAATTATCTATCTTTTGCTGTATTTCTCTGGAGAACCCTGATACAGCTATTTTGGTATCAAGAATGGTTTTAGAGGAACAGAATGGTAAAGAAGAGTTTTCCAAATTGGTTCTGGAGATTCTGGAATTGAAGTTTTAATCTGCTTACATTTAATAGCTCTAAAGACTCTATTTTCTGTAGTAAAGGAGGCACTGCTGGTTCATGGCATGATGTGGCAACAGAGATACACAAAATATCACCATTGGATATGCCCAGTACAATGCAGTTAGTCCTCATTATTCACAGTGGTTATGTTCTATAAAGTTTCTGTGAACATTGAATCAGTAAATGTGGAACCATTGCTCTAGAGAAAAAATATATATATACACACACATATATATACTTTGTCTATTTATATAATTTATCTATAGAATCTTTCTATATCTCACATAAATGATAATCTTAAATCCTAAAAACAAGTTGTCTTGGTAGATTCTATTCTCATTTTGTAATAAATGAGGTTCGGAAGTGTTAAGTTACTTGCCTTAGGCCACCCTGCTAATAGGTGCTAGAGCTGGGATTCAAACCTCCTCCAACTGGCTGAAGAGCTGGGCTTTTGTGTACTATCCTGCATTGCTCCCATCACCTCCACCCTCTGGTCCTATCTGTATGACACCAAAACAAGGAGGCAGAGTGTCACCTTGTTCAACCTTCAGCTAGGAACGTCTGTGCCAGTCAATTCACATTCTTTGCTGCTCTGTGCATGTCTGTAAAGGATAATGAAAGCACTGTGGGTATTGATTTTATGGTAACATATACATTTTAGTGAGTAGAGAAATTAATAAATATAGAATTCGTGAATAAGGAAGATCAATTGTATTATAAAAGGCAAAGTTCTCAATGAACACGTATGTGATACCTTAGAACATCCTATTCAAAGTAACAAGTATAACGAGATTGGCTGATTGCTCCTAACTGAGCTAGAGAAAGTGTAGAAAGAAAGAATGAGCTTAGGGCTAAAGTAAATCAAAATATATTACCCCAAAATATGTTTCTTTGATATATTTTGAAGTGATCCTGCAAAGCTATCTTTTTGGGGGAGATTTATATCTGTGGAGAATCTGCATGAAGGCAGCCAGCCCTTCCCCTGTCCACATCTAGGAAAGATCAACTGAGTCTGACACCTTTAAAAGTGTGAAAAGGGACATTATGTATTCTCTCTGAGGACTGCCACCTGTGAGGTCTCCTCTACATAACAAGGCCACCAAGAATCTTCCTTTTTCCCTCTGATAAACTGTCTTGCCACTGAAACCTGATTTACCATTATAACCTTTTTTTTTTTTTTTCTTTTTGCCATGCTCTGGGCCTGCATTCTTTCTGTAACCTCAAGATGGTATATAAGCTTTTGTACCCCACTGGAGGTTTAGGTCTTCATTCTGAAAGCTCTCATGTATGCAAGTTAAATAAATTTATATGCTTTTCCTCCTCTTCATCTATCTGCCTCATTTCAATAATTTTCAGGCCTTGGCCTCCACAGGGCTTCAAATCCGCAGCTCACACTCTGCATAAGCGACCTGAAATCTTCTATATCTTCTTTGAAAGAAGCCCTCATCTTCTGTGGCAGGGTTGAGATTTCTGAAAACTAAACCAGAAGTGTTTGAATTCCAATGCAAACAGGATTCCCAATCTCTCGGGATATCTGCTGTTAAAGTGAGGGTATTGATGGAAAAGGAATGAGATCCCGAAAATTGGATTGGGAACATATGGAAAGCTCCTGATAAAGCCGGGATATCAAACCCCTATATTCTGAGTCTTCCTTGCTAATAGAAATAGCCCTCTCTCACCAGCGCCCTCTGAGGAGATTAACCCTGCTTTGCCTGAGGAAACTGTAATGGCCTCCCCTGAAGTAGTTGACTTGTAAGACACTGCTTCTTTTTCTTAGAACCTATGCCTGTTAGGGACAGAAAAACAAGAGGTAATGGAATTATAGGAGCTGAAAAACAAGGAGGAGGAAACGGTTATTAAAAAAAAAAAAAAACAACCAATAAGAAGGAAATAGTTACAGAAAAATTATCAGGGAAAACAGTTATTTCAGTCTTAAAGAATGGGGTAAGTAGACCATAGAACAGGGACCACCAATCAGAAGATAGAAAAACACCATAAATGGTGATTTTCCCCATCACATATAGAGGAGAAAGGAATGTCTGGAACATAACCTTTAAGTTATGTCCATACCTGGAAAAATCCAGACCCCAAAACCCAAGACATGTAATCATAAATAATTATACCTTTGCATCAACATATACTACTAGCATATAAAAGGAGAAACATGAAAGAAGACAGTGTCTTCTCCACTCCCAGAGACAGACCCATTTCCCCTTAGGAAATGTACTATCGCTTTGCACTCTTAAACTTTCCTTACAATAAATTCTTCACACATACTTGCTGAGTGTCTGTCATCTCTCTCTGTCCCATGGGCCAAGGCTTGTGATTCTTCCAAGCCCAGAGCCCAAGAACTGGGGAAACACTTCAAAGTCCAGCCATGGACAGGACCGTGACACCCCTGTCACCACCCTTTTTTGCTTCTAGACCCATAACTAGAGTCAAGTCCCAGCATCCCCTAAAAGTGAGGTTCAAAGCATGCCCCATGAGAAGGTGTGCCACTAACCAAAACAACTGCAATTTATACAGACAG
Source organism: Eulemur rufifrons (assembly GCF_041146395.1). Classification (NCBI taxonomy): domain Eukaryota; kingdom Metazoa; phylum Chordata; class Mammalia; order Primates; family Lemuridae; genus Eulemur; species Eulemur rufifrons. The sequence goes on from NC_091001.1 coordinate 23,981,633, forward strand.
GAATTCTGGGGCATATACGTGGGAATGGATATTATGGATGTGGGATAATGGTGGAAGGAACATGAAGTTGGATCAGCCCAGATTTATTGATATGGGCCTACTAGGCAGAGTGCTGGACTCAGTCTTATGGCTTGAGGGGTTTAGAAGAGGCTCTACCTCTTTGTTTGTTTGTTTGTTTGGTTAGTTGGTTAGTTGGTCTGTTGGTTGGTTAAAACATGGACCAAAAGATGATTTGCACTTAGTAAAGTTGAAATGCCATAACTGTGTTGGTATACTGCAAAGTATCCAAAGGCCTAGGGATATCAGAGTGTTACAGAGGATTTGTTATGTAAGACTCAGTTCACCCACCCTGGAAGGGTCCAGAGGACATACCTTTTACCATGACTGAAATAATCCAATTTGTGAGCAGAGTCCCAGCATCCATGAACAGCTATGTTTAATGTAGATCAGAAATCAGAGTGGAAACTGCTGCCAGTGGACTTGGATCCCTAAATGCAATGGGGATAACTGGATGCAGGGTGACAGGGACCAAATGGCCACACTTAATCACCAGAGGCAAGGGAAGTGTGGTTACTATAATGAATAGGGGAGTCAAAAAGCAGTTATCAGAACAGTCTGAATCACAGAGAGCTATGGTGTTAGCTGGTTAATCATGGTGTTCCCAGCAAAGAAACAGATGGGCAGTCTACTAAATTCTTACCTGATTTATATAAGCAGAAGAGTTTATAGGTTACGTGAGCAGAAGCCTAAGGTGAATCACCAAAACAGAGTAATAGAGCTCTCACTGAACTCCTAGATTTTTAGTCAGTGACAGACCCAGGACCCCCTGAATGAAGAGGAGATTGAGGCTCCTTGAGGAAGGACTCTTCTACACTGCCAAAAATTTAAACTGTTAATCTTTCTCCAAGGCTTCCCCAAAGAGACCAATGTCCTTTCACCAGAGTCACTATGCATTGGGGAAAAGGAAATAATCATACCTTTCAAGGTCTACTGGACAAGAACTCTGAACTGATACTCATTCCTGGAGACCAAAACATCACTGTGGTCCACCAGTTGGAATAAGGACTTATGAAAGTCAGGTGATCAATGGAGTTTTAGCTCAACTCTGTCCCACCCTGGCTCCAGTGAGTCCCTGAATCCATGCTGTGATTATTTCCCCATTTCTGGGATGTAAAATTAAAATAGACATTCTCAGAAACTAGCAGAATTTCCACATTCGTTCCCTGGCCTGTGAAGTGAGGGTTATTATAGTAGAAAAGGCCAAATTGAAGCTGCTAGGACAGTCTTTACCTAGGAAAATACTAAACCAAAAGCAATACCACATGCCTGGAATTATATCAGAGATGAGGGCCACCACCAAGGACCCAAATTATACAGGGGTGGTGGTTCCCATCACATTTCCGTTCCAGTCACCTATTTGACCGGTGTGGAAAACAGATGACTCTTGGACAATGGCAGTGGATTTTCATAAACTTAGCCAGGTGGGGACTCCAATTGCAGCTGTTGTACCAGATGTGGTTTCATTGCTTGGGAAAATTAACACACCCCTTGGTACCTGGTGTGCAATAATTGACCTGGCAAATGCTTTCTTGCTCAATACCTTTAGTAAAGACCACCTGAAGCAGGTTGCTTTCAGCCGTCAAAGGCAGCAATACGCATTTACTGCCCTACCTCAGAGGCATATCAGTTGTATATTATAATTTAGTCTACCAGAACCAAGATAAGCTTTTCCCCCCAGAACAAATTATACTGGTCATTTATATTGATGATATTATGCTAATTGGATCTAGTTGCAAGAAATAGCAACTGCTCTAGACTTATTGGTAAGATATTTGCATGCCAGAATATGGGTAATAAGTCAGATAAAAACTCAGGGGGCTCAACCTCAGTAAAATTTCTAGGGTATGGTGGTGTGGGGCATGTTGAGATGTCCCTTCTAAGGTAGAGGATAAATTGCTGCATCTGGCTGCACTGACTACCAAAAAAGAGACACAACACCTAGTGGGCCTCTTTGGTTTTTGGAGGCAACATATTTGATATTTAAGTGTCTTACTCCATCCCATTTACCAACGGCCCCAAAAGCTACTGGTTTTGAGTGGGGCTCAGAGCAAGAGAAGACTCTGCAACAGGTCCAGGCTGCTGTGTAAGCTACTATCCCATTTGCATTATATAATCAATCCAGTAGATCTAATGGTGTTTGAAGTGTTGGTGGTAAATAGAGATGCTGTTTATAACCTCTGACATAAAGAGATCATTTTATTCAGATGTATGATAAACAGATTTTGAAACTTTTCCCGAATTCTCTCAAATCCTTCATTTTCTTCCTCTGCATACTTTACCTGATGTGATGGTTAATTTTATGTGTCAGCATGGCTGGGACCTGGTGCCTAGATATTTGGTCAAACGTTATTGTGGATGTTTCTGTGTGGGTGTTTTTGGATGGGGTTTACAAATGTAAACCAAAATCAATAGACTTTGGAAAGCAGATTGCCCTCCATAATAGGGGTGGGCCTTGTCCACTCAGTTGAAGGCCTGAATAGAACAAAAGAATTACTTTCCCCGAAGCAAGCAGGGATTCTAAAGCTGACAGCCTTCAGGCTTGAACTGTAGCATGGGCTCTTCCCTGGGTCTCCATTTACAAATTTTGGACTTCCTAGTCTCTATAATCACATGAACCAATTCCTTAACATATTAATAAATCTGTGTGTATGTTCATGTGTGTGTACTGCCTTGAATAGCAGAATCAAAGGTCTGTGAAAAGATTAATTTGTGATCCCAAGCTCTGCCTCTCAATGCCAGAATCTCTAAAATACTTGTGTCACTGTTGAGAGGCATTGGCTGACTTTGGCCTTTGGTTCCTACATTGGTTTAGAGAAAGAGATCAGCACTGGGAATAAGTTAAATAGTTCCAAAGAACAGAGTGGAATGCAGGGTGGCAGGGACCAAATGGCCACGCTTGTAAATTACCAATTTAGCTCCATCAGTGATGTCTATATATTCCATAATAAAGGTCAAATAAAGTTAGGATGAAAGGTTCTTGATTAGCTGTCTTCACTGGGAAGATAATCTAATACTGGTCAATTCTTGCTTTCATTTTTTGCTTCACTTGAATGATCTTACCTGACTTTTTACTGTTGAAATATGACTAATGGAGTTAAGCTTAAATTTAATGTATTTATTAGATGTTAAAATTTTTTCAAATTTTAAAAGAATCAGGACTTTTAAAATGGGCAGATAAAATATGTACCAGCATTTATTTCCCTAGTATGTTAGAGGGAAAAAAAGATCCAAAAACTTTTTTGGTCAAATTTTAAGTTTTAGCCACTAGATGGCGGTGAGAAACTATCCCATTTCCAGCATTCCCCCTTCGCTAACGTTTTCTATTGTCAGCTGGCAAATTGAAGAGAGGAAAAATATAAAGGCTATTTACTGGAGATGTGGAACAAGATAGAGACTTTATTAATGGAGAGTTGGACACATTTTCTAATTCAATTGCTAGCAAAATTATTGTCTTTATTGTTATATATTTGCACGGTTAAAAGCAGAAAATAGAATCAGCATTGAAACGTGTACAAAAACATGGTCAAGCTAAATGTGGTCAACATTGACTGGGAATGTTTATCTTGACCAAATAGTAAGTGGAGGGGAATGACTATAATATAATACATCTGCTGAGCTGCTTTGAAACATTGTTTTTGTCCACGTATAAGAGACTCTTTGCATTTTCTTAACACCCTCACCCCAGAACACTAGTAGGACTTGTGATTGTCAAGAGAGATCTTTTCTACTGCAGCCTTTTACCTTAAAATAAAGAAAAGGGGTTCCTTGAAGAAAATTTGCTTGGAGACCCAGGATTTAAATTTTATCACTGCTTGTCTCTTTGGATTATATTTAACAGTAGATTTTTCTAACCTACATAGAACATTCAATGTGTAGTCTATAATGGTCTTTCAGTGATGGTCTGATTGCAAGGTACAGTTATGGTTAGGAATAATGTGATCCATGGATAATATTATGCTACTATCTTTTAAAAAATATTTTCATAGGCAAAGTTCTGAACTTAAAATGATCAGGATCTTTAATAAGTAGAGAAAATCTTGGGAACAATGACAAAGCAATCCAAAGAACAGTGTAGGTGTTCCTCTCTAAAAACTTAGACTAGGAAGTATTAAAAGCCACTAATGTTGACCAAGGTATTTATAGGGCTTGTGTTTAGGCAACAGGGGAAGAAAATATTAATGTTTACTAGAATACTTCTTCAAAGGGAAAGAGGCAAGATAGTTAAATTTAACAGCATCTGGTGTGTAATATTATCAATATTTTTGGAGATGATAGGCTAAGGAAGATCACCATTCACAGCCAAAGTTAGCATAATGGCCCTAGTCACAACAGTCTCCTATGCCTTCACCTTCTACTCACACCCTTTCAAGGGAGGAGTCCATACTCATGCTATCTAAGCAGCCAACTTTCAAAGTATGTTGGGTGACTACAGTCTCCCAGCCCAGACCTTCATTCTCTTCTTATTTAATGAACAAGCGTCTCTGAGCCTTCTTTGTTTTCAGAGTGATGAACTCATGTTCTTCTTTGAGATAACAAGGAAGAAAATAAATGCACAAATACTGGATGCTGTTTTCCGATGCCAAGTCTCTCTCCAGGTAGTAATTAAGAAAGAGTTTTATAGAACATTTAGCAATGACACCCTGGGAGTCTGAAAGAGTTAATTTCTCTCTTTATACAATTACTACCAAAGGGCTACTTCTGGGAATAAATCTATTTTTTTCTGTTCACAAAGGAGATAAAGCAGGCGACTGAAGCGAGGTGGGGGTAGATGTGCATTGCTAATATCTTTAAAAACAGAAAAGAATAGGATTCAAGAGACTTCAATACATAATAAAAAAAAAAAAGACCTTTTAAAATAGTGATATGTGCCAGATGGTACACATAGGAATCAATATTCTGAGTCCTTTAGGGACCAGGTTTAATTCTTTCAGGTCTCATGTAGCATCTGATGCAGAGCTTTGCACTTAGTGGGTACCTAGTTAATATTTATTAAATTAGATTGAAAGTGGAACAAGTACACACACACACACACACACACACACACACGAGCCGGTGATCAGAAGCACCCAAGCTTAAAAAGTGACTAATGCTACAATCTTAGGTGAAGGCAAGTAATATTGCAGCGATAGCTGCTTGATTTCCAGGACATTTGTGTTCAATTTTAATTCCTCAGTTTAAACTTGAGTTTGAGATTAAATGAAGTGATTCAGAAACATAACAATAGCAGTATATCGAACGTTATCATTTTATTGATTCACTTAATGAACATTTTGTGATAATATAAGATAAATAACAGGCTGTCTGAGCCTTGAAGGAGTTTACCGTTTACGGTGGATCATTCTTCTGAAGCACATCCATGCACCGAGCAAAATGACCACGACATTCACGGAAGCAGGGTGGGGTGCGCTCTAAGGACAGCCTATATAAAATGGGAGCCCCCCTGTTTCTCAGCCTCAGCCTTCCCTCCCACACTCGGGGCTGGGTCTCTGTAGACCGAAATTCCCTTAGCCAGCTGGCTCCCTAACCAATTCTGCCAGTAGGGGGCGCTAGAGGAAGACTGGAAGGCAGGTGAGGCGGTGCGTGGCTTGCTGCCCCGGTGGGCGTCAGACCAGCACGGCGGTTGGTTACAGTGGACAGATTTGTTACAGTCTTTCGGAAGCAGCCTTCACCTGTCCCTCAGAGATACTATACATCCCCAGTGGGCCAGCCACCCAGCTCCCCCGTGACTTAATCCCAGCCCCACAGCCACCCATAGCGGCCAGCAGAGCCACCTCCTCAGTGGTCTGCATCCCAGCTCCTCCTGCATTGTCACTAAGTTTCTAGGACAACGTCATCCTGTTCCCTTTGTTCCCCTAGCCCTAGGAGTGGCAGCAGCTTTCTGAAGTTACTGTCGCTGTGTCACCTCTGCGTTCTCTTTACACTTTTGTAGCCGTTGGAGTCCTCCAACACCTTGTTAACCCAATTCCTATATGACGCTTTCACTGTTAAAATTGCCCCAGTGTTTTCTGTTTTCCTAGCCAGACCGTGACAAATACTCTCCCTCATCCCTCTCTCTTCCGGCACTACTTGCTGTGCTATTAACTTCTTAGCATCTGTTAGCACCAGATACATTAGATATCTTCTCAGTCATTGCCCCCCACACTCCATTTGAATGTAAGCTCTGTGAGAGCAGTAAGTTTGTGCTTACTTCCCTGCTCAATCCCAGCCCTCAGTACAGTTCCTTCTGTTAGGATGCTCTCAATACATACGCATGGAAAGAACAAACGAATTAATGAATGAATGTAGAATGAATAAATGAAAGAGCTCCGACGACCAATGTTCTACTGTTTTATCCTTTTCCTCTCCACTCCCCTATCCCTGCCCCATCCCATCACTCTGTTGCTCTCCCTAGACTAAACTCAGTTTTAAAGCCATCTCCCAGGCTGGGGGGTACAGGGATAAGAGTATCAACAAATAGTTTAGGTCAGGGGTTCTCAACCTTTCTGCCCAGGGGGCATTTGGCAATGTCTGGAGACCATGTTGGTTGTTGCAGGTAGGAAGTAAAGGTCCTTCTGGCATCTAGTGGGTAGAGGCCAGGGATGCTGCTAAATAACCAATCACATGCAGGAAAACCCCCTATGACAAAGAATTATCAGGTCCAAAATGTTAATAGTGCTGCCACTAAGAAACCCTGGTTTAGGTGTCAACTAGTTTAGAAGATAATATGTTAAGGCACTTTTTGGTCCTGTGAATTTATTTCTCTGTCTATATAATGCCAAATATTCTTGATGAAAAAAGATACAGCTTGCTTGATCATGGCCAAGGACCCAGATGTGTTTTAACTAAATGATATTTGGAATCCTGAGCACAGAGTATCAGAATGACTGCCTAAATATTTATCTCTTCGGCTGGATTTTTTTAGAGTTATATAGATAGAGCTTATGATTAAAAGTAGAATAGTGATATGATAGCTGGATGCCTGGGGGGAAGGGGTTATATATGGAGATGAATAAGAAATGCTTAAAAGAACAGAATGTCTTCTTTTTATTGATCCAAATCTCCTAATAATAATTACAAAAGCCAGCTGTTTTGTTCCCCAAATAATCCAGAGACTAGCCATTAACTGGAGATACAGAGTTTAAGAATGACATAAATCACTTGGGTATTTGCATTTTGAAGGTCATTTTGGATGAGCCAGGTGGTTTCCTCCTGGACTTCAATTATCAAAATATATTTTCTAAAAAAAAATTGACCCACTTGGGTAATTGCTACTCTGATGAACTCCAACCCTGAGCTTCCTCCTCTACTCCCACATTTCCTTGAACAAGTTCACTCTATCATCTTAGCTACCAAAATATCCACAAGGTATATTTTTCTTCTCAGTGTATGGCAGTAATCCCATCTAATATATCAAATAGAATAGAAAGTACTATGCAACTGTTATAAATTTTTCTGGCACAATTCCCAGAGTCATTACTTAGTGTCATCCTCTTTCCAAACTGTACTTACTAACTTTTTGGTAAACACATTTGAGCCTTCACCCTTATTCATCATCCTTTAAATTATAAGTCCTCTAATCAAATAATTAAAGATGGTCATTAAAAGGACATTTAGTTGAATTCACATACTTGCTGCTAAAATTGCAGTTGTTTAAAGACATTAAAGATAGCATGTCCCAGTGGGTACCTGTGACATTTGCCAGATAACGTGGAGATGTCCAGTTAAATTTAAAAATCAGATAAACCACATTTTTTTTCAACAAAAGTATGTCCAATGCAATATGTGGGACATACTTGTACTAAAAAAAAAATGTGGTTTATCTGAGATTCAAGTTTAGCTGGATGTCCTGTATTTTTATTTGCTAAATCTGACAACCCTAGTGCCTGTCTGCCAAGGGTTACATCTTTGCAAACTTCTTTAATGCAGAATTTCTTTTAAATTATATTAGCAAGACTCTTCTTTTTCTGTGATTCATGGATTCTTCTTCTCTAATGGAGAGATACTCATAAAATAATTAGAATCCCTAGGAATATTTACCTCATTGAAAATAATGCAGACATAAACTCTGGTTTCAAATTATGGACCCACAGTACCCTGAAAACAAGCTCTGTTATATTGACCATTTGCAAAGCACATAGTTGCTATTTCCTTTAGATTCTAATGCAACTAAAACTCAGTTCCCCTCTCCCCACTTAATCACAGGTCCCTGAGGAAAACCCAACGATTCGTCTTTTGGTTGATGATCAGTGGACGTGGCATGTGAAGAAAATAACTCCTTAGCCATGTCACATGTGGTCATTGAACCAGACTTGGCTCAGCTGATCTGATTACCTGAGTTTTCTCCTGATTAATTTTGAATGACACAGAGAAATCAATCATGAGGACAGCCAAAATTATCATCAAGTCAGACGATTCAGTTATATAAACTCGACCTTAACCTCCTCCTTTCAACCTATGTTCATTTCAAAGAGATTTCCACAGATATATGGATTTCCACAAAGTTATGGAGGTAGTGTTTTCCTCAAAATCTACCATTTTGCAAGCCAATAATTTTAACTGATTTCATTAAATGCAATTTACTAACTTTAGAGACCCTTTTGCGTTCCTCTTACTTTCCTTTATACTAGAGGAGAATGAGAGAACACCCACTATAAAATCTTAATCATATAAAACATCTACTCTGAATTGAACATCAAATACTAAGTAATTCTGCCCTAACTTCACAACTCAAAATACTTAGACAATTTTTCTTCTAACAATGTATTGATGATTCATATCAGTGAAAAATACATATATACTATTAAAAAAGGTAATTGCTTTGTCTTCCTATATTTCAAGGCACTATGACAGAAGTTTCTTCTCTACATGACGAAAATTATGTTTGTTTTCACTAATATAGATGTAAATATCTTATTACTTTAAAATTTCATAGATAAAATCCCTAAATACTATCTATTCATTAACTCATTGCACAGTGATTTGAAAGCCTGCTGTCATAGATAATGTTTCTGGACGTGAAGTTGTAGACACCAAAATGAGAGGGAAGAAGAAAAGAAAACAAAGTTAAACAGTGACCAATAAATGCATTAACAGCATAGTAAGAAAGTTTAAAAGCAGAAGCCACAGGAAGATTTGAATAATTTTAGCTAAGAAGTCAAGTCTTCTGGGAGTACTATATAAGTTTTGAAGGACAAATATGAGTTTGTCACCTGAAGAAAGAGAACAAGGATATTCCCATCACACATACAAAAAGGCAAAAAACCCCCCAAAGTAGAGCATGTATTATGGAGGTATGTAACATGAAGTACTTGGAAGCCCCGGGCATTTCAGGAGGCTTGAACACCAAGTATGAAGCAAAGGGTAGCAATGAGAACTAGGGATGTGAGAAAGACATTGATGCATCCTTTTGAAGTACTGACGGATCGTCTAAGAAAATCTGGAGGCAGGTGGCTGAGCTGTCAAAGTGAGCATGTTGGCTCACTGGAGCTCAAGGGATGGTAGTAGTCAATCATTGTGCACCCGAGAGTGAGAAGAGTCTGCAGAGGGGAATTAAGAACACAGGACCCTCCAGAGGAACCAGTGACTTTGAAAGTGAGGAAGTTTGCCTTGGGAATTTTGGACACAAATCATTCATTCCCCCAACATTTATTAAGCTGCTGGTCTGTGCCAGTTCTGGGCTTGCTATGGTTTGAATGTGTTCCCTCCAAAATCCACGTGTGGCCAATGTGGTGGTATTAAGAAATGGGGCCTTTAGGAGGTGATTTGGCCATGAGGGCTCCTCCTTCGAGAATGGTATTAAGACCCTTATACATAAGGCTTTGCACAGTGTTTGGCTCACATGCCCTTTTGCTGTGTGAGGATGCAGCAATATGGCACCAGAGAGCAGTCCTCACCAGACAGCCAAGCCTACCACCCTCTTCTTGGACTTCTCAACCTCCAGAACTGTGGGAAATAAATCTGTGTTCTTTATAAATTACCCAGATGTGGTATTTTGCTATAGCAGCACAAGCAGACTAAGACAGGGCTGGTTGTTCAAATGGAAGGTAATGAAGATATTGTGCCTCCTTTTATTAGCTTCCTATTTCTGCTTTAACAAGTTACCACAAACACAGTGGCTTAAAACCACAGAAATTTATTATCTTGTGATTCTGAAGGTCAGTAGTCTGAAACGTGTCTCACTGGGCTTCCATCAAGGTGTTGGAAGGGCTTCATTTCTTCCTGGAGGATCTCAGAAAAAATCCATTTTCTTGCCTTTTCCAGCTTCTAGAGGTTTCTCACTATCCTTGGCTTGTGGCTGCCTTGTTTTTTTCAAAGACAGCAGTGGCCAGTCAGCCCTTTCTCATATTGCATTACTTCAAACAGACAGTCCTGCCTCCCTCTTGCACTTTTAAGGATGCTTGTGATTACATTGGGCACACCTGATCAGCAAACTTAATTCTGTCTGCTACTTTAATCCCCATTTGCCATGTGGCATACCACATGTACAGGTTCCAGGGGTTACTACAGAAATATCTCTGAGGGGGAGGCAATATTCTGCCTACCAAACTTGCCTTAGAAATTGGTCTAGTACCCAAAGACCTTGTTAGGGTTACCACCCACAGAAATCACATGACCCTTACAAGACAGGCTGAAGAGAGGAAAATACCTGTTCTGTCAGCTGCCCTGTCCACAGAACAGACTGCAAGGCCTGAACTACTCAACCTAAAATGAGGTTCAATCTGAGCATTGATAGCTTACAGATTTATTGGAAGAGAGAGGGAGGCTTGTTGCTTTATTTAGGCTTTATCCTATTAGAAACTAAATACCCAGACAAGACTACAGGAGAGAATTTGTCATTAAATAGAATAAGACTAGAATACCCAGAAAGTTTGATCTTTTCCAGGTGGGATAAACAGTTAACTCTCAGTGGACAATGTTTTCCTGTTGCTAGGCTGACTAGCTGTGGTGGCTGAATTGTTTGTCTTTAAGAAAATATACCTATATCTTTTTACTTGACAACTACAATATAATCTGTCTGGGAGTTGTTCATCATTTAAGAAAGGGTGAAAAAAGTCCTCTCCCAGAAAGCGTTTGAATCCGTGAGCCGAAATGATGATAACATCATGAGAGGCATCATAATTTATCTGTAGCATGTAAATCACCAAAGGCCCCCTCGGAGGGTGCTTGCTAAGATGATGAATAGCCCTGCGAGCTGGAAGAGCGACCCCGAGGAATTCACCAGCCAGCCTGCGACAGCAGAGCTGCCTCCCAGTCTCTCTCGGTTGGGAAGAAGCAATGATTTAACAGATTTGAAAATTCAGGTTTTTAACCACTTGTTAAAACAGTCAGTTTAAGACTTTATCCGCAAGACTTTATTCAGCAAGAGCTGAACAATGGCCCTAAGAAACTGATAGTGATAGAACCTGGTATGAGTAGTTGAGTAGTCCCGGCCTGCCAAACATTTTTTTTTTTCCACATGATGTATTCAGCTGTGTTTCAATTTGCTCTCTTTGCCAGGATAACTAGTCTTAGAGCCAGACAATTCCTGCATTTTCCAAGACAAGAGGTCTCTAGTGAGTCTGCCTGTCCTTGCTGCCTCCTACATAAAATGGAAGTGAAAATGCTAGAAAAAGAGAAATGTCATTTTGTGTATTTTATTTTGTAAAATATAACATTTATAGTAAAATATCAATAGATAACAGTCTATTGAAGTTTTCACTGTGTTATATTGCAGAGGTGTGGATGATATAATTCTTTTTAGTTTCAGCAACTCTTAAGGGCTGAATGTTTGTGTACCCCCAAAGTTCATGTGTTGAAGCCCTACTCCTCAACGTGATGATATTTGGAGGCAAGACTTTTGGGAGAAAATTAGGTTTGGATTAGGGTGTGAGAGTGGGGCGCTCGGGATGGGATTAGTGCTCTTACAAGATGAAGAAGACAGAGGGCTCTCTCTCTCTCTCTCTGTCTCTCTGTCTCTCTCCCCACATCCAAGCATTGAAAAAGCCATGTGAGCACACAGTGCGAAGGTAACTGTCAAAAAGCTAGGAATCTAGCTCTCACCAGGAACCAAATCCATTAGCACCTTGATCTTGGACTTTCTAGCCCCCTAAACTGTAAGAAATAATGTCTGTTGTTAACCCACTTAGTCTGTGGTATTTTTTCATAGCAGCCTGAGCTAAGTAATTTAAGAGTAATAGTATCTTATTAATTTCCATATTGCCTATAGTACCCATCATAGTGCTTTGAATATTGAGAGCACTCAATGTGATATTGTTATTAAAAGCAACGAATGATAGTGGAGATTACGAGAAACATAAAGTTGAGTGCTTACTCTGTGTCAGGTACTATGCTAAACACATTGTGTATTTTATCTCATTTAACTCTCACAGAAATCATATGTGGTAGGTATTATCTATCTATATTATAGCTAAGGAAATTAAAGTATGGAGAAGTAAGTTGACCTGTTCAAAGTCTCCCAGCTAGGAGGTGGCAGAGCCCTGATATGACCCCTGGTGTGTCTGACGACAGGGTGAGCATATTAATCTGTGCTAATCTAACTGTGTTAGTTTCTTAGGGCTATACAAAAACGTACCACAAACCAGGTGCCTTAAAACAAGATCAATGTATTCTGTTCAGTTTTGGAGGCTACAATCAAGGCATCAGGAGGGCCACGTTCCTTCTAAAGGCTTTAGGGAAGCATATTTCCTCACCTCTTTCTCCCTTCTAGTGGTTTCCAGCACTGCTTGGTGCACCATGGCTTGTAGACCCATAATTTCAATTTCTGCTTCCATCTTCTCGTGGCCTCTTGCCGTGTGTCTCTGTGTGTCCTCTCTTTTTCTTAGAACAATACCAGCCATTGTATTTAGTCCCCTAGTACATTATGCCCTCATCTTAACTAATTAAGTCTGCAAAGACTCTGTTTCCAAACAAGGCCACATTCTGAGGTTCAGGGTGATAAGAATTAGGGAGTGCATTATTCAACCCACTACACTAACATTTTCACCTCATCTTTCTCCACTTCTGCTATGTTTATGTACCCCCAAAATTCATATGTTGAAATTCTACCCCCCAGTGTAGTGGTAATAGGAGGTAGAGCCTTTGGAAGGTGATTAGGTCATGGGAGTGGGGCCCTCAGAAATGGTATTAGTGCCTTTCTTAAAGACCCAGAGACCCTTCACTCCTTCCACCAAGTGAGGACACAGCAAGAAGGCACCATCTATGAACCAGAAAGTGGGCCCTTACTAGACATGAGCATATTGATCTTGGACTTCCCAGCCTCTAGAACTGTGAGAAATACACTGTCTTTTGTAAGCTACCCAGTTTATGGTATTTTGTTACAGCAGCCCAACCAGACAGCAACAGCTCGCCCATCTGAGCCTCCTCCTTTCTTGACAGAACCATCTCTTGCTGGTCTCCCTTACTCACTATGCTCATTTCTCCCTCTACCCCTTATTCACACCATTATCCCTGCTAAACATGCTGCTTCTGCTCATCCATACAGACACACCTTCAATCAGCATCTTCCAACCTAACCCTAACATGAAATGTTTTATGTCTTGTCTTGTCTATGTCATTTTCTTGGTACACAATCAAAATGTTCTTCTAGAGACTTACATTTTTGATATTTTATGACTGTTGAACCCTTGCAGTACTGTTTAGAATTCCAGGTCTCCCCCACTGCCTTGTTTGCTACTTTGGATCCAGATCTGTTGGGCTCTACTCTGTGGTGTCCCTCCTGTTCTTAGCATGGTGCCCAACAGAGTATTGTGCGATGAACATCCATCAGATGGCTGGATAGTTAGAGGAGTGGGTGGGTGGTACTGGTGACCCCTCCTCAATAGTATACTGTCTCCAAGTTGCCTTTATGGTAATGGAAAAGAATGTGGCACGGCACTGGCTTGGGGACAGCACGTTAGAGGCACTGCAAGACTCTGCATACCCTTCCTTGGTAGGTTCTGAGACCAAAAAAAAAAAAAAAAAAAAAAAGAAAGAAAAGAAAACACAGACTGTCATAGTGGACTTCACAGTCTAAATGTTCCAGACAGAGGAATGAGAGCTGAGTGAGAAGGAAAAGGGTCTGAGAAGTTATGTCCTAATCTTATTAATATATCCCAACAATAGCCCTTCCTTAGCTGATAGTTCCACCCCTTCCAAAGACAGCTGTGCAGAACTTGTTATTCTGATCTTTAAGATTCACACAAAAGAACAGAGTCACCTTTACTAAGACAAAATACGGAACTCTAGTGTTAGCAAAGTGGAACAAGTTGGATTGTGGTTGTTGAAAAAGCAATCAGGGCCTCTGCTTTTGGGGGACTCCTCATGGCTCTCCCCCCTCAAGAGGAGCCTGCTCCTTGTAGAAAGTGCCAGACTCGCCGTCAACACAGCTCCTGTCCGTGGTTTATCTCAGCACAAGTAAAGCAGGCTGGCGTTTTCAACGGTGTGTACACTAAGTTCTAAGGGCTATAATTAGCAAGACAAAATTGAAGGAAGAAAGAGAGAGAGGGAAAGGGAGAAAGAAGGCAAGTGAAAAGAAGAAAAAGGAAGGGAAAAGCATGAGATGCTAAAAACTCTCTAAAATCACAGTGGATTGAAGGTGGGACAGGTGGTGGGTGTTAGCACAGGCTTTGGAACCAGGTCTGCCAGGCTGAGGGGCTCAGGTCAGCCCCTCAGCCATGTCCTGTCCACTTTGGACCAGGACCCTTGGCAGCCACCCTGTCTGGCTTCCTCCATCCAGCTTCTTTCCTCCTACATCCTTCGGTCGGGGGAGGAAGTGTTTTCTTGCTCTCTGAGTGTTAAGTGCCTAGATTGGCATTTCTTCCAACACGCTCAAAAAACCACATGCTCCCTCATTTAGTAACCTGAGTTCTTTATGTTTCTGTTCCTAATTCTAAGAATCTCATCTTCATTTAACTGGCAGGACAGTGGTACCTGACCAGATGACCATGGTGAAGTGTGCCTTCATTCAAGTGTGTCTGTCCGTCCACTTTTATTGATTCATTCAACTATCTCCAAGGAAATTTTTTACTTGATCCTGGGAACACAAAGTTGAAAAAGGCAAATTCAAGCTCTCAAGATATCTACTGTGGATGTAGGATGCAGAGCGTTGGTAACTACAGAGAAGGGAGCTAAGTGCTGTGAAGGAGACACACATCAGGTGCTCAGGTAGCAAAAGGGATTATTCTGGAGATGTGCAGTTGTAGAAGACTTCTCAAAGGGTGCAAAATTTTCACTCTATGTTTCGTGCTTTTATCAGACCTTCCTCATACAAGAAGAATGTTCTTTCAGCAGAAAATGTATTCAAGTATTCCCCACTGCCCCTGCCCACCCCCGCCAAAGAAACCCTCACAACTCTTTGATAGCTGCATTATGTATGTCTTATAACCAGCAAATTGGGAGGGCATTTCTTAAGCACCTGCCTCCCTGGGTTGTTTCTATGGGAATCAGACATAGCCTAGCGGTGTGCATTAGTTTGCTACGGCTGCCATAACAAAATATAATGACTGGGTATCTTAAGCAACAGAAATTTATTTTCTTAACATTCTGGAGGTTAGAAGTCCAAGATCAAGGTTTCAGCAGGGTTGGTTTCTTCTGAGGCTCTCTCCTTGGCTTGCGGATGGTCATCTTCTCTCTGTGTCTTCACATGGTCTTCCCTAGGTAATAGTCTGGGTCCAAGTTTTCTCTTCTTAAAAGGATGCCAGTTATATGGGATTAGGGTGACTCTAATGACCTCAATCTAACTTAATTACCTCCTTAAAGACTCTTTCTCTAAATGCAGTCATATTCTGAGGTACTGGGGGTTAGAACTCTAACACATGAATTTTGGGTGGACCCAGGTGGGCCCATCACGGGGTGATTGAGGATGTGTGGACTTCAGAGCCAGATCAACGTGGGTTTGACTCCCATGTCAAACTGTGTGATCTGAAGGGAGTCCTTTATACTCTCTGGTCTCAGTTATGTCCCAAATGAAGCAGGATTAATGAGACTTTGCAAGAGGTGTGCTGCACTTAGCACTAGCTAGTCCCTGGCAGATAGCAGCTACTTGATCGATGGTAGCTGTTATCCCATTGCTAATGCTCCGTGTCGCCAAAGATAGTTTATGATGCTTCTCAGAACGGCACGTCTTCTCCTACCACCACTTCTTCCTCCTTTGCTAAGTTTCCGGTAACCAGAGGCCCTTTGTAAAAATGTTTGCCCAGCAGATTTCTGGCCCCTCTTATCAGGACAGTTGGAGACAATGAGACATTTTCTAGCCTCTCTTCTGTCTCGGTTCCAGGGACCGATACTGCACTTTGTGAAACTCTTCTTGACTCTTACTGGAAGTAAGGAAAAAAAAAAGATAGAGAGAAAATTGTGGTCTTTGCCTTCCAGTAATATAATGGAGTCTGTTTCCTTGGGGTTTGGCAGAAAGAGGCGCTGATTGCAGCGTGACAGGGTCATGCCCTCCTGCTCACGGTTTCTGTTCCAGTTGAGGCCCCCCCTAAACACAGACGAAGGCTGTGGGGAGCCCACAATACAACCTGTCACCAGGCAGCCCTGGGAAACACAAATCGTGTTGTGGAATAAAACAAACAAACACCAGCGTTTGAATACTCTCATGCCCAAGGTCATTTGTGTCACCCACGTGGCCTGTGGGACCCCAGAGAAACATAAAACCAGCGAGCAGCCCTTTGATCTCACACCTTCTTTGGAACGTTTTAATCAATTAACCATGAAGCCCCTCCACTTTGCTTATGCAGCCTATATATAAAACGACTTTGGTCTGGCTGACACTTTACTGCATCTGAGATCAAAGATTGAAGCAAATGCCAAATTCAGCCCGGATAATTCTGAGGCTTTTCCCTAACACACTCCTCCCCCAGCTCTTAGAAGCACTTTTCTTGCAAGGGCAGAAGGGAGATTTGGGATGCTGATGGCCACAAAAGCAAGCCTCATGGGGAGTTTAGGAGCCTGTCGGCACAAGAGGCAAGGTGGCCACCAGCTGAGGAGGCCGGAATGAACTCAGTTAGGACAAAGTCCATTTTACAACTCAGTAGTGTACATGGAAGGAAAAGAAAATGAAAAAATGCTTTCTGAAGGAATTTTAAGAGTGGCCTCCTATTTAGGAAATCAGGACATAGCTGTGAGATTAATTAGATCTAAGGAAGCAGGCACTGAATCCTCTGGACGCAGGATTACGTCCACACCTAATCATCTGCTATTAATGATACATGGCACCGTCATTCCTGGGAATAAGACTTTTTCCCTTGCGTGTGCCCATTAGTGAGTAGAGTGTGGGGGTGAAACTGTGGTTCCCACCGTTTTTCCACAAAGGGGAAGTTGAGAATGATTACATATTATCTTGATGCTGGTTATCACAATAACCCTGGGGAAGGCAAATATATTATCCTCATTTCTCAGACGATGAACCAAAATCTCAGAGCAGTTCACAGGCTCACTGGTGGTCAGATAGGGACTTCCAGACCCAGCTCTCTAATGACACCCACTTGCTATTGCTCAGTGTAATCTTTCACCTGTGGGCTGCATCTTGTGAAAGATTTAGTCTGCCATACACCCTGAAATAATTTATTTTCTCCAATTGCATGTACAGACATCTATAACTGCTGACCGTAGCTCTTGGTCAGTTAACCGGTGTCAGGATACTAAGCTCATAAATTCCCAGTCAAAAGGAAAGAAAGTACAGACTCATCACAAGCAAATAAATTAGAACTTCCTGAAAGATTGAAAATAATCATAATTCTTTATTAAGCACCTTTTATATGCTAGCTATCCCTCTGGGCACCTTCCTCATATTATTATTAATCTTTGCTACAGCCCTGTGACATAGGCATTTCTAGCCCCATTTTATAGATATGAAACCGAGGCTGGATAATGGGGGAAAAACTTGCTTGGTGTTTCTCAGATAGTAACAGGGATTTGAATTTCAAGTGCTTTTCCCATAGCTTCTTTTTATTTTATTTTTGCAATTTATTTATTTATTTTCTTTTTTTAAATTTTGGAATATTATGGGGGTACAAACATTTTGGTTACATGTATTGCCTTTGCATCGCCCAAGCCAGAGCTACAAGCATGTCCATCCCATATACAGCGTGCTCCACACCCATTAGTTATGAGTTTACTCATCCCATGCCTTCTTCATTTGTATTAATTATCTTGTTGGAATACTAGGGTTTGAGAATCTAGATTGGGGAGGCTTTAATGTAGGAACTGCTATTTATTACTTTGAAGAAAAAGTGATTCTCTTAAAAGTTTCCCTCAACATTTGAATATTTCTGAAAAATGGAGAGACCTCACTGAATCATTGTGGTCTGGCCCTTGACTAGATGTGAATGCCCAGTAGATTTCCAACATGTGAAGCTCTGAGGAGCCAGTACCAAAACAGTTAATGGGCCATTAAGTTTAATTTTTATTTCACATTGAAAGTATTTTGTAATGCTTGTCCCAATAGAAAAGGACAAGGGGTTATTTAGAAGCTTTTAAAAATAAGTGACTCTATGTACTGTTAAACTAAGCAAAAGAAAAATTACAAAAGAGAAGAGTGAAATAAATGTTCTATACAATTCCAAGAAAAGTCAAGAAGCTGGAAATATGTCCAGAGTCCAGATGGGCAGAGTTGAGCCACAGTCATCACACAAAGCAAAGCGGAAAGTTTGGGGTGAGATTTGGAAAGGAAGAGAGCCGGGTGCTGTGGCTTGGGGGTTGCGGCCCAGAGAGCTGGATGTGGAAAGTGCTCCCGGCCTCGTGTCATCCTTAGCAGCACATGTGGTGAGGACGGGGGTTAGGAACACTTTGTGAACCAGAAGGAGCAGATGTCTGTGTGGCCAGGGGGCAACTTAGTTGACCAGGAATCCTGAAAAATAGGAGAGTGGTTTAGGTTTATGATCCAAGAGGAAACCAGCAAAGGGAGGTGGTTCCAACATAGGAATCAAAGCACTGAATGAAGATGCTCTCCCTGCTATGGTTGGGTTTGGAATCTCCCTTCTGAGGAGACAGCAGCAACTCAAAGGAAAAAAAACATTCATTTTCAGCACAAGCACTCCACAGAGGAAATAGGACGGAACCACTGATAATAATAGCTAGCAGCTATTGAATATTTAATAAGTGCTTATTCTAAGCATTTGATAAAGTGGGAGTCACTTTACCATCACAACAACCCTGTGAGGTGAACACTATTTACAGATGAGGAAACTGAGGCACCTATAAGTAGGTTGACTTGTCCAAGGTCACACAGCGGATGGAGTTGGAGTTGGAGTTTCAAAATCAGGTACTGGACATCAGCGGTGGCCTGCCAAGCTGCCATATTACAATGGTCCCATGGCACGGTAGAGTACTGATGCATTCAGGCAACTGCTGTCCAATCTACATTCCTTCCAGTAGGTTAGGGAATTTCACTCCAGGGTGAGGAAGGGAATTGAATTTTCCTTAGCTTTGTGTTTAATTTTTACCTGGTGTCAATTCTCTTTTCTAAAGCATAAAAATTGGAGATTTGAGCAGAACTGGAGGCCTGGTCACTGGAACAAAATAGCTGGGCCCTTAAGGTGAGCCCTTGAGGTGAGGTAAGTACCCTACCCTGAGCAGCTACTATGTGTCCAGCACCCAGGTTAGGGCACTACCCACATTAATATAAATGTCATCAATGCCCGAGGAAAAGAGAGCTGGGACATCACCATTCCACAGAGCAGGAAACTTAGCTCTATATGTCTTTGGTGTGTTCATTCATTCCTATGGATTTTTAAATGTTATCCATGGGTCTAGTTAAATAATCATAGAGTTCTTATTTGGACTTTATTTTGTTGACCCTTATAGAATTAAGTTTTTAATCCAAATTTGGTTTTAGTAGTGTGCCCCTGAGGGAAATTACAATAAGAGGTGGTTCTAGAAAATGTATTACTCATTTGAGGTCACTTTGGTTGAGAATGTGACCCACTTCCTAAACCATTGTCTCTTTATATAAAATGTCTCTCAAGCATCAGTGTCAGGAAATTCTGTGTTTCTCTGGGCAACTGATATGTTTCCATTTTCTGGATATGAGCTGTGATCATATTTCCCACTGTTGGGGCCACTTGGTTGCTCAGAATTTAATGTGTCAGCCTCTTTAGCATTTTTCAAGACCTTAAGATAGTCATGTGTTAAATACTTTGAACTTCTCTTTGTTAGTCAAACCTCACTTTACTGCACTCTAATTTATTTATTTTATTAGGAAAATCACAACTAAGAAGTACTATTTACTGAGCTTGTACCATGTACCAGGCATATTTTGGGGCACTTTATATGTATTATTTATTTCTAACAATTACCCAGTATAACACATACTATTTTCTACATTTTACAGATGAAGAAAACCAGATTTGTTTGACTCCAAAACTAGCATTCTCCATCCACTTATTATTGTAGATGTCATTTGGTAACCTATCCTACCTCACATCCACTTTAGAAGGCAAAGCTTATAAAACAACAAATTGAGGAAAATAAGTCCAACAACCCCAAAGTTCTAAACTTCATGTGCATAAACAGTGACTCTAGAAACAAAAAATGTCTTACTAAATCCCTTCTCTGACAATCCTAGGTCAGCCATCAGAACAATTGCCTAACATGGCAGAGACTAGCTGTTTCCCAAACTCATTTCCTCTTTTTCCCAAGAAGCAGCTAACCTTGTTTTCCAAGATTCCTTTGCAGGTAGGTGTGGTCATGTGACTGAATTCTAGCGAGTGACATGTCCCATAAAGCCCTATCGGACAGTGCTCTGTGCTCCTTCCCCTTCCTCCGGGGAAATGCACATTATCACCACAGTCTTGTTGAGGATGGTGGAGCCACAACGTGGAAGGAGCCTGGATTCGTCACTGCTCACTTGGCAGAGAACTCCATGCTGATGAAGAACACACCTTTTTTTTTGTTTTACCTGAGTGAAAAACTGACTTCTGTTTAAGAAAGCCTCTGGGATATGGGGTTATTTTTTATAGCAGCTAATTTCCTTTTCTCTTAATTAGAGAATCAACAATATTTATCCGATGAGGTTATTGTGAAGACTAAATGAGACAATGCATGTAAATATGATATCTGGGATCTATTAGTTATTCCATTAGTTACTGTAATTGTTGTGACGATTATTATATAACTCAAATACCTTTAAGTTGTACAGCCTTCTGAGTATCCCTCTGTCTTTCAGAAATTCCAGTCTTCTCCCAGAATTCCTGCATGTCCCCGGGAGAATTTGCATTTTCTTGTTAATTGTCTTCCCTAGATTTCTTCCTGATTGCCTCTGGTCACATCCTTATTTTACTCCCCGATGCTTTAGTCTTTCTTAGCTTGGCTCACCTCATACTTCATTCACAAAGACAGTGCTAGCACAGAGCCGGTGCTGTGTATTACTGAAGGCTGTAGAACAAAGTAAGGGGATCATAACACTAAAAACTTTAAGTTCACTGTTGGACTTCATTTCTCTGAACATTTCTCAGTCAGGTTCCCTCTCACAGGTTTGGTTCCCTTTGGGCCAGCTCTGTCTCTAGACTCTGGTCTGCAGCCTCATTCAAATCAGAGTCTTCCTCCCTTCAGAACCTTCCCAGGGGCAAAGCCCTTAAATCCCTATGCCAGATCACTGGATTAAGAAATATCTTAATCACAAATCTCTCAGAACAGAAAAGCCTACCCTAACGAGAGCCACTACTGTCCCTGTCTGACCTCTCAGACTTTTCATACTATTCATTAACATTCTAGTTTGCAGTGTTTGCATTAGGGTTTCCTCATCAAAGTGCAGGGATACCATAAAGTGAGAGACTAGACCCCTGACTTATGTGTGCATGACAGGAGAGTTTGCCAAAGTGATCCCTTCTAGACAAAAGGGAAGCAAAACTTGTTTTTCACAGTTTCAGAATCCTCCTTTTGTCCTTGGGTCCGCCTACCTTCTGTTCCTCCAATTCTGCAGTTCTTGCCTCAGAGCTTTGACATAAGCTATCAGCCTAAAATGTCCTTCATCAGATTGTAACAGGATGCTTTGTCATTCAACACAAAGGCTGTCTCCCCCAGAAACCATGGCAACACCATTCTTGCTAAATTAGCATAAAGCTCCTCAACCTGCTCAGACTCTAGGCACCCTCTGCACTTACACCGGCTTGTTTTCCATGGTACTTACCATTATCTAGAGCAGCGATGTCCAGGGCAATTTTCTGTATCGATGGCAATGTTCTTTATCTGCATCATCCACTGTGATAGCTACAAGCCAAATGTGGCTACTGAGCACTTGAAATGTGCCGGTTTAGTATCTTATGGGTTCTGTCATTGACTAACATAAATAAAATATTTATGTGTTTGCTTTATACTTGTGTGAGAGATTTGCATTTACCTTTTCTGAAAATTACACTGTAGCAGCCATGAGGGGTCTACAACGATAGGTGAATAAATATGTCCTACAACCTCTGTGAGACACTGACAGTCTAAGTCAGCACTGAGTTCTGCACTATGTAATCACATACTATGCAGGTTTGTATGGTACATAGTAGGACTGCAGGAAATACTGCTTGACTGAATGAGTGAGTGGATGAGTGAGCGAGTGAGTGAAGGAAGAGAGGGTGGACATAGAACTTCCTCCCCCTTTGGCATGTTGTTGGAGCCCTTTGACACATGGAGTAGGGTCACCGGCCTCCCCAGCTGTAGCCTTTCATCTTCAGCCACTATGGGCTGATAGTAGAGGCAAAGGTGGAACCACACTTTTGCAGCACATTGAAAGGAGATTATTGGTGGGAGTGGAGAGAACTGTGCTCCTTTTTAGAAACTGCCAAAAAAAAATCAGAAAGAGATTTGCAGGGGGCTGGAGCCCGGTAAGAGTGGGTGGGGGAAACTCCAAGGTCCATCATCTGAACCCACCGGATATGTTCTATGTTCCTCCTTGGAAACACATGACCCCCTTAAATCCAGTCCCTTATAATAAATTCCTAGAGAATACTAAGGTCCTCACAGGCAGCGATAGGGGCTTGAAGTGAATCTCAAGTATCACATGATCTAAATGAGTCAGCGCTTGAATAGGCATTTTCGCATGTTTGTAAGCAGAAGATTCTTCTACACATATGAAACCTCTGTAAAGGAGTGGAAGAAAGAAAAAGGAAGGCTGTCCTCACTAAGCACAGAAGGTAGGGGTTGGGCCACAATATGAAAATTGCTGACCTGCATTATCAAGTAAGTGCCTGCTCAGACCTCCTACCCAGGTCCCCCAAAATGTGGACCCTTTCTTGTGTTCTAAAATCAGCCCCATTATTGCCATTTCCTCCCATTTATCACAGTGTTAAATTTCAATGATGAGGGAAGCACTGAGCTAAATGTTTTAGGCAACATAAATATAAGTCAGATGTAAGACCTGCCTGTCCTACCTTTATCCTTCTAGAAGGGGAGATGATAGTGTACATTAAAAATAGCAATGGGAGGTAGAAAGTGGTAGAAACTGCTGAGCAGTTACGTGTTATTTTTGTATTTCCCTTCCATGATTTTGGTTTCTGAGGAATCCTTCTAGGCTAAGAATGGAAGGTGGATGGGGAGCATGTCTGAGCAAGTCTGTAAACCTCTGTGTCTCTGACCTAGGAAAGTACTAGAATCTTAACTATAATCATAAAATAAAACTCAGTAAATAAATAAATAAAGCTCACTTAAGGGGACTTACGTGGGTGCCAGGAACAGTGCTAAGCACTTCAGCCATTTTGATTGATAGTCCCATAATGACCTGTAGGTAGCTGATATCCTCACCTTCAGTTTACAACTGAGAAAAGTGAAGCACAAAGAGCTTGAGTAACTTGCTTAGCGTTACAGTCCCGACAGAGGGCTGGAGCCTGGCCGTGTAGCTTCTCACCTGCACCGCAACACCTCTTCTCACCAAGAACATGATCCTCTGATGAAATTTCTATGTTTCATCAAATATTTTGATTCCTACTGTTAAAGAAAAATTTATTCTAATGGTACTTGTTAAAGCACAGTAAAAAGGACTGTATTCAGGCCCATCATGATAGGCATAGGGACCACTCCCACGGGGGCTTGCAGTGGGGAAGAGAGACCGGGCTCAGCTGCAAATACAGTGTGGGCGAGTGGGAATTTACAGCAAAGGAGCAGTGTGGGAGCCAGTGGCTGTAAAGTTATTAGGGGGAATAATGGGGATTCTGGCTAAACCAACTTAACATGATTCTTGCTGAAGACAGGCCAGGGCGATCAGATATCACCGGGAAGTTGTTGGAGGGTGAAGGACCTGATCAGATGGCGAGGGTGACCAGGTACCTATCGAGGGTAGGTGCTTCTTGCTAAACCGACTTAGCAGGGTCCTTTGCTAAAACTGGATTTTACGAGGAAGTGCACTGATGGGCCTAGGAGAAAGTTCAGGAGCCTGATTAAAGTTTGATCAAGAAAAGACTACATTCAATAAATATTTTGAACACCTACTCCATGCCAGGCATTGAGCACATTACTGAGAAGAAGATACCACTGGCCCTCAGAGAACTTGTGGCACGGAACAAGAAAAGGACAAGTAAATGTTCAGTTCCAATTCAACTAATACAGTATAACAAATACTTACAATAAGAGTACCTGAGAATTGTGAAAAATGACTAATTTTTATTTCTACAGTGATACACAGTTTCCAAAGTGATCTCACATGCAATATTTGTTTAAATAGTCACACAAAAATAGCAATGAGGTGGGGAGGGCATGTCTTAATATCCCTGTATGTGATGGAGAAAATTTATTCAAGTGAATTCATCTTTTGAAGGGCATTGCATTTTGGAAAGGAAAGAGAATGACTTAGAAGATATCCCGAGAAAGGGCCTGGGTGTGGGGGAAATAGTTTTGCTTCAGACAGAGAAAAATTTGCTTTGTCTTTAAGGGAAGGAGCAAGAGAGAGACAAAGGGAGGCAGGAAGAAGGAAGGGAGAAAGGGTGGAAATTGCTGAAAAGGAGGTGGGGATATCATTGAAGGCCAGTTCTGTAATGGAAACGTCTCCTTTAAGCCCTAGTCTGTTTAGCAAAGAATCCCTCAAACAGGTCTTCTATCCATAGACTCCAATTCAGATAACATTAATCCTTATTTTTAATTATAAAAGTATACATGTTCAGTGAATGAAATATGGAAGAGGTATGCTGGAACAAAACAGTGTCATTAGCCAAAGAATCAGGGTTTACATTTTGCCATTTTTTCCCCCACCTTTTATCTTTGTATTTTATAATTCATAATTAGAATAATACTGCTTATGCTAGTCTGCCTGTTTTGTTTTGTTTTTTTTTTTCACTTCATATGCTATGAGCATTTCCCCAAATGTCTCAGTGCCATCCGAGTACTGGCTGCCCTCCACAGCACAGATACTGCTTCCCTGGGTAGCCTTGGTCTTCCACAGGCATCGCAACCTCACTTGGTTTTCTCGCTGAGCTGCAGGACAAGCTCTTTGACTTGGGGTTGGGAGAGGGGAGGCAGCAGCTCTTCTTTTCTAGTCTGAGCAGTAAGGAAATCCAAGTCTGTCTCAGTTAAACAACTTGCTTAAGGGTAATAGAAGGTCAGCAAAAAAGAACAAGCAAGCTCAGTTTACCTCCTCAAATTGTTCGAAAACCCAGCTATGACAGCATCTATGCAAGAGTCTCATTCTACATAGTCTACGCCAACTTCACAGAACACAGATACGTAGTTGCAAAGCACCCAGATATTTACAGCTCTCTTGGCCAAGGAAAAGAAAAAAAAATTTGCACTGAACACTTATTAAAAATAAGGAAGACTTTATTCAAGACTTTTGCAACAAGGGACAAGACTTTCGCAGTAGAGGAGAGAGATTGGACTTAATTCTGAACAAAACAGGGACTGGTGGAGATCTATAGCCACCAGACAGGGGTAAAAGGTGGGTTGGAAATCCCTAAGGGAACTTTGTTAGGTATTAAGGGGGGGACGTAAGAGGAACTTGATTGGAGGTCAAGGGTAAGGGAAGAGGAGCTTGCTCGGCTGCCTCCATGAATTGCCTTAGCAGGACTCTTTGCTACCCCTGGGCTCAGCTCATCAAGGACCAGGCCTAGCAGGAAGAAATCTCCAAGGAGTCCACTTAAAGTTTAGTTAAAGAAAGAGTCCTTGCCACAGCCATTACCGTGAAGTTGGTCGTGATAGGTCCTAAAGTGGCCCCTGGATGCCCCTTGGTTCTCTCCACCTGACCATGCAACTTTTCTCCTTTTTCACATCCCTTGTTTTTAAAAGCTGAGTAATGTGTAGCCTGGAGTGATCACTTCCTCTGGCAGCTGCTCCATTTGTCCCTGGGCTGGTCTAAGGCCAGAGGGAGGAGGATTAGAAGAAGGGGATGGTTGATGGTGGCTGGGGAGAAAGGAGGATTAGCTGGGAAGCTACCCATGTGGTGTAATTTTGTTTTTCCTGGAAAGTATATCCTTAGCTCTGAATATCAGGGAATTTACTCTGCAGAGTGGAGAGCTTGCTCCACACCCCCAGGATATCTCTTGGATGAGAACACAGGGTCTGTGAAGTGATCCTGCAGAAACTTTCTCTGAAAAAAGCCCTGTTATGTTTGCATGCATATTTATACAAAGTCATCACCCGGGAGAGAAAATTGCTATTGTCCAGGAGGTCCAGAGATGGCGATTGTGTGGCTAATGGAGAAAATTGGTACCCTGGCCTCGTTTGGGGACCATTACTGTGACTTTAAAATTCAAGATATATCACTTCCCCGGAAAAAGCAGCCTGAGCGTAGACATAAAGTCTTTGGGTGATTAATGATTAGAATCCCTTAAGAGTGAGCTGTGGAGGAGTCAGACAAAGTGAAATTAAAATGTTGCACGTTACTTAACATTCCCTCAGATGACTCAAAAACTCCCTGCACCTTTGTCATTTATCGTATCTTCTTAAAAGTCAGTTCCATTTCCAAATACCGAAGCATTCAGTGAGAATCTTGATTGAGGTAGGGTTTCTTTTCTTTCTTTTTTGCAAATGATGATTGCCTTTAAGATTAATGCTCCATTATTTTCATGAGACTCCGTTTCAATGGTAAAACATAAATATTAATACTTATGCCACAAGAATGCTATCAGAGTGAATAAAATAGCACAGATGAACCTCCTAGTGCAGGGACTGACACAAAGTAGGCCCTCAGTAATGGCAGGCATTGTTGTCCTTGTTATGTGGGATGGACATTTGGCATTTTGGTCAATCAGGACCGGATTTCTGTCATCCTTACAATAACACTGTGATTATATTTGGAGATCCATTCCTCCCCTGCAATCTGAGTTTAAGTGGTTCAGGTTGTACTGAGAAGATCACACCTTAGGAAACGGTAATAATAATAACAATTATTTGCCTGAACTTTACCAGATGGCGGGCATTGTTCTAAGCATTTTCTAGGTTGTCTCATTTCCTATCTATAAACCA
Source organism: Eulemur rufifrons (assembly GCF_041146395.1). Taxonomy (NCBI): domain Eukaryota; kingdom Metazoa; phylum Chordata; class Mammalia; order Primates; family Lemuridae; genus Eulemur; species Eulemur rufifrons. Next base: position 24,009,026 of record NC_091001.1, read on the forward strand.
CCCACAGAAGTGTGACTGGTGAGGGTAAGGAAAGGCACTGTCACAGAGGAGCCCCCACATATTGTGGCTTAGAGGACACAGAAGCTTCTATGTCTCTCTGTAACAGTTCTGATGCCAGGGTTCCGGCCGGCTTGGTCGACTCTGCTCTACGTGCTGTTCAGAGACATAGAACAGAGCTGTTCATCCTCCCTCCACTTCCCTATTCCCTCGTGTGCTCCATGGGATCTCCTCCTAAAGAAAACGCTTGCATCCAAATCCCTGTCTTAGGTTCTGTGTTTGGACGTTGAAACTAATGCACACAGTTAGTAAATGGAGGATCCAGAATTTGCATTTGGCTGGCTGCATCCAGACCTGCCCTCTTAATCACTGGGCAAAACTTTCCCCAAATCCTGAGAGCGAGGGCTGCGTGTCACGCATCATTTTATCTGGGGGGAGTGAGTACGGTGCCTGACACACAGGGGCAGGGGAAGGAAGGATGGGTGGTTCAGCCTGGAATGTGGGCTTTCTGTGAGACAGGCACCATGCTGGTTCCTTCACAGGCCTTCATGTTTAGTAATGTCCCAGCCCCCAGGCCGTCCGCTTCCCTGATCTGATCTGTCTCTCCAGAACTCAGCACAGTGCCTGACACGGGACCTGATCAGAAAATGAGTGTTGAATGACCAAATAGAAAAATATAATAATAATAATGATTCCTGTCAAGCAGGGGCTATTGTCTTTTTTCAGATGAAGAAACTTACATTTAGAGAAGTTAATAGTATTTAAGATAATAGCTAAAAAGAAGCAAGTGGAGCTGTGAAATATGATGGCTATTGCGTATTGGTTTTACTCTGGACACTAAGCTGAGAGTTGCACACCTAGTACCTTAGCGTGAGGTAGACCACAAGCATGGCTTTCAGATGAGGGAACGGGGATGAGAGAGCCTGCGGAACACAGACAAGATCACTCAGCTAATAGGAGACATATTTCAATTTGAAGACATCTTCAAGTTCATGTTCAACTTCTGTGTCCTTTCTACTATAATACACAATCATAACTAATAATACCAAACAGTTCTTGGGTGCTAATTACTTGGCAGGCACTGTGCTAATTGAATGAATATAACTCATTCCATTCTTGTAACAATGCTACAACATAGGTGCTATAAGGGTGCCCAGTTTTCCACTGGGCCAACACGCTACCTCGGGTTTATTGACATTGCATTGACTATCTCCCCATTTGGAAGATTCATTGGCACTGTCTTCTAACTTCCATCGTAGTCATTGAGAAGTCTGTTGTCAGTAAAATTGAGAATAATTACATACTTTGCAGGAAATCTTTTTTTCTCTGGCTGACTGATTTGGGGATCTTACTGTTTTTGGTGTTTTGCAGTTTGAATATAATTATCAAGTTAATTTCTACTTATTTATATAGCCTGGGGTTTTGTTGTGTTTTCTTAATCATAAGAATCATACTTTTGATATACTTTGGAAAATTCTTAACCATTATCTCTTTTAATGTTTGCTCTCTCCAGTTCATCTCTCATTTTTTTTCTTGGAAATTTAAATAGATGTATGCTAGACTTTTTCATCTTATCATTCATTTATCATTACCCCTTTTAAAAAAAATTTGCATCTCTTTGTCTCTATTGCATTATTGATACTTTCTTCAAATCTATTTTCTGGTTCATTAATTCTCTTTGCAGTTGTATCTATATGCTATTTAACTCATTGATGCTTAAGTCCAACCATTATGTCTTTTGTATTTCTTTTGCTCCATTTTAAAGCTACCTGGTCTTATTCCTGGCTTATATTGTATAATCATTTCCTCTTATTTAAAAAATATTTTAGATGTACTTTTTCAGATTTTATATCTGATAAATTCCAGTATATATAGGATAAATAAATTCAATTCTATTGATTGTTCTTCCTGTTGATCATACTCATGCTAGCTTATTTTCTCCAGTGTTTTATATTTTATAATTCTGAATTTTGTGCTAATGTTTAAATTGCTGGCATTCATCCTCCAGAGGGTATTTGCATTTGCTTCTGCCAATGAGAACCATTGTATGGAAACTACAAAGGAAAAATTTTGTAATGAATATTTTGTAAATAAAGGTACATTTAGCTACAATTTCCCATTTTCCTTATGTATGGTGATTTTTGGGACACCTTGTGTTTTCTGAAATATTTTTGGAAACGATCGAATTAAAGTTCATGTTCAATGTGTTGATTTTCCACCCTTTGATAAAGGTATGCAATTCCTTCACTAACTCAATCAAACTGCATTCTAGGCTCCACCAGGGCCAGTATGGATGAGAGCTTGAGGTGGGGTGAGATCAACAGAAAGACAACAGCCCTCTTATTTGTCGATTAGTTTTACTCGGGAATGTGGTCACTAATTGCCTAGAGAAACAGCCTGGGGTGTGACCACCTGTTTTGTGTTTGGCACCCCCAGATGGACAGCCCTGTAGTGGGCCTCTGTCTTCTCCAAACTGTCAATCCCAGCCCCACTTCTTTTCAGAGTCACATGGAACAATATCTTGGATCCTCTTTTCTCCATCATTTTTGTGAGACTATGCCTGCCCCCTTCCCCAGGAATCCTCTCTTAACCCCCTTGGATCCAATAGACTATATCACTCCCTTCTCTCTGCTACTGCAAATTATTTTACTTATACAAGTCATATCATGCTGTTATTAATTTCCCAAATACCTGTCTCCCTTCCCAAACTAGCAATTACTTGATGACTAGTGTCCCAGGGTATTCATTTATGTTTACTTAATCCCTAGAAAATGTCCTTGAGATGTTTTAGTAAGTAATAAATTAATTAAACATTAATTTATTCAATTAATGTTTGTAGAGCACCAGCCCTGTACCAAACATCATGCTGTCTCGAGGTGGCAGTGGTAGGAAGACGCAGTGACAGGGATTTTCCATGGAATTGAAGAGAATTCTTTCTGTACTCTTCCATAGCTCTTTGTTCATGTTGCAGTTATGGTATGTGCCACATTACGGGGCATTTATTTGAGAATATGTGAATGTCTCCAACATGATTGTTAGTTCTTCCAGACAGAGCACAGCAGTTTATTTATTTTGGATCTCAATTATTTAGCCCAGGGGTTGGCTAACAGACCTATGCTTGCTGTCTGCTTTTGTATGGACTCTGAACTAAGAATGGTTTGTACAGTCTTAAATGTTTGAAAGAATCAAAAGAAGAAGAATAATTCATGATACATGACAATGACAATATATGAAATATAAATTTCAGTGTCCATAAATAAAGCGTTATTGGAGTATAGCCTTTCATTCACTTATGTATTATCTATGGCTATCATTTACATTTTAACAATGGCAGAGGTGAATATTTACTATCTTATTATTCACAGAAAAAATATGCAGACTTCTGATTTAGCACATTAACACATTTTGTGATTTTCTAAATGTGAATAGCACATTTAGCACATTTTTGGACAAATTCTGCTGGTGGTGACTCCAGAGGCAGGTGAGGTCTGAGCTAGGGGAAGAAAGGAAGAGGAAGTTACTCACATTGTTGAGGCTTATAAACTTCAACATCATACTAATGGGGTTTCTAGAGGAACAGGGAACACTGGGACCTGGGTCTGGCTCCCTATTCTCTCCAGAAAGATAAACTTCATTCTGTCATCATCTTTATATCATTCCAGAGAAGCAGTAAGAATGTATGACTTCATCGCAGAATAATAGTTGCCAAGGGGAGAAAACAGTGCTCTCCTGGGTGGAGGGGAAAGAAAGGAGAGAATTGTTGAAGATGGAGGAAGAAGGAGGGCAAGAGTGTTGTAGAGGGAGGGAGGAGCTAGGCCAGGAAAGGAAGTGGATGCCTTTGACGGTCCCTCATAAAATGTGAATATCTGGGGGAGTGATGACACTTTTAGTTAATATTTAATCTCTTTTTAAAAATATGCAGTGATTTCATATTTGATTTTGAAAAAATTTCAAATTCCTTCCCTTGCAAAGCCCTTCATGACCTGGCCCTGCTCCCCTTGGCAATCCTTGCTCAGCCCACTGCTCCCCTGTCTGTGCCTCAACCTCCCTGCACTGCTGCCCCGGCACACGTCTCTCACTGCAGGGCTCTGCAGGCCGAGTCTCCTGCTTCCTGGAATGCTCTTTCTTCTTGGTTGAGGACGTTGTTCTTTGTCAGGTCTCAGGTCAAACTTTACCTCCACATTGAAACCTTTTCTGACCAGCTGATATAAAACAAAGCCCACCCTATTATGACTTTCTTTTCCAATAGCAGAACTTATTATAACTTTGAATTATACAATTACTTGTTGGTTTACTTGATTTTTTTTTTTTTTGCTTCCCTTCAAGATTGTAAGTTCTATAAGGGTAGAGACCACCTTTCTTGTATTCAGTATGTTATATCCAGCACCTAGCACATTGAGTCACTCAAAATGTATTTAAAAACTCTGTATTTGGGCTGGGCATGGTGGCTCATGACTGTAATCCTAGCACTCTGGGAGGCTGAGGCAGGAGGATCACTTGAGGTCTGAAGTTGGAGACCAGCCTGAGCAAGAGCAAGAACCTGTCTCTACTAAAAATGGAAAACATTAGCCGGGTGTGGTGGCACATGCCTGTAGTACCAGCTACTTGGGAGGCTGAGGCAGAAGGATCGCTTGAACCCAGGAGTTCAAGGTTGCAGTGAGCTATGATGAAGCCACTACACTCTAGCCCAGGCAACAAAGTGAGGCTGTGTCTAAAAAAATAATAATAATCCACTATGTATTTGGAATCTTTGGGATGAATAGATATTGAATAGCACCCAGGCTACTAGTGAAGACTAGTGTTGAGTAGCAAAGAGCAAGAAAAGGACTCAGTTTAAGTGATAATGGTCGTTAGCTGTATGTTTTATGCTGCAGTCCCCATCCCCAGGACTGCAGACTGGCACCAGTCTGTAGCCTGTTAGGGACCCGGCCACAGAGCTCCACCCCCTCCCACCCGACCACCCCTGCTTGAAAAATTTACGTTCATGAAAGTTAGGAACCAGGCACACAGCAGGAGATGAGCAGCAGGTGAGTGAGCAGAAGCTTCATCTATATTTACAGCCGCTCCCCATCGCTTGCATCACCGCCTGAGCGCTGCCTCCCCACCCCGACCAAGTCCATGGAAAAATTGTCCTCCATGAAACTGGTCCCTGGTACCAAAAAGGTCAGGGACTGCTGTTTTAGGGGACAATACCAGACCCGGCTTTCTTTACTTTAGAGTTTGGTCCTGGGTTAGCTGCTGGCTGGTGCTTCTTCTGGTATTTTCTGTGTGAATAGTTAACTCTTGTCTTAGATGCTGTTTATAGGAGTCAGGCTCCAAGATGGCTCCAGTGAGTTCACCTCTGGTATTCAAGCCCTGGTGTGGTCTCCTCTTAGGTTGAATCAGCACTAAGCCCGAAGCTAATAGAATACTGCAGGAGTGATGGTGTGTGACTTTTAAGGCAAGGTCATAAAAGGCACCTTCCACTGTGATGTCTAAGATTGCTTACCTTGGGGAAGCCAGCTACCAGGCAGTGAGGATATAAAAACAGCTCTGGGAGAGGCCTTCATGGAGAAAAATTGAGGCCTTGGCCCTCAGCCAGCCCCAGTCAAGCCATCAGATAATGGCAGCTCTAGCCTATGAGAACTCACAGTCTAGCCCAAAATCCTGACTGAGAGAAACTATGAAAAAGTAAGATGAGTATTGATTTTTTAAGCTACTAATTTCTGAGGTGATTTGTTATACCATAATCAATGACTAAAATACCACTTCTTCCTGTGACTACCTGGTTGGCAGGAGCTTGTTTCCATGGCCAATAAAAATGATTGTAGTTTGCTTCATGCCAAAGAGAACTTAATTCCTGCCTTAGCCCTGATGAGAAATGTCAGGTGCTTTGGACTGAATGTTTGTATCTACCCCCACTGCCAAATTTATATAACATGTTGAAGCCCTAAACCCCAGTGTGATGGTGTGATAGTATTTGGGGATACGGTCATTGGGAGGCAATCAGTGTTAGATTATGTCATGAGGGTGGGGCCCTCATGATGGGATTAGTGACCTTTGAAGGAGAGAAGGGAAGCTCTCTATCCCTCTTTCTGTCTCCCTCCCTTCCTCCCTCTCTCCTTCCTCCGGAGTGGAAGAACTGAGCAAAGTCCATGTGTCTTAGTTCAGGCTGCTATAACAAAATACTATAGACAGGGTGGTAAAAACCCCAGAAATATTCTTCTTTTGATTTTTTCCAAACATTTAAAAAGTCAAAATCACTCTTATTATTTCTCACAGTTTTAGAGGCTGGAATTCTGAGATCTGGTGACTAAGACACCAGAAAATTCCTTTCTTTGTCTTGGAAGAATTAAAGACCATGAGTCATAGTAGGCCTTTAGGTTGTCGAGGTCAAGTTGGGTTCTAGTGAGGATTCTCTTCCATTGGGGTTTAGGAGTTTAACATATGGGTTTTGAGAGACACACACATTCAATCTAACATTTAGAAATTAGCCCTCACCAGAAACAAAATAAGCCATCACCTTAACCCTGGATGTTTTAGCCTCCAGAACTGTGAGAGATAAATTTCTGTTGTTTAAACCACCCAGAGTATGGTTTTTGTCATAGTACCCGAATTGACTAAGACACCAGAAAATTCCTTTTATGGTCTTGGAAGAATGAAAGGTAATGGGTCATAGTAGGCCTTTAAGTTGTCAAAGTCAATCTCTCTTTGGGGAACTGGAGCTCTATTTTCCAGTGAAGACATGGTTATAATCACTTTTTAGGTTGGAGAGGCTGAAGGAAGACCACGAAGGGAAAAGTGGTGGGGTTCTGAGTCTGTAAGACAGCAGTCTGGATCCCTTGTTGAGGGATACATGTGAGGCCTGAGGCTAAGGGAAAGGACAGCTGTGAAGCAACTTTCTGGAAGTTTCTAGAGCACTAACCACATGGGGCTCAGGCAGCAATGACTGGCTAAGCCAAGTAGGCTGCTACCCTGTCATCACATCTCGTTTTAGAAATGCCTCCCCTTGCCTTCCTGATTGCCCTGTGAGTGGAAGTTGGCCACTTTCTGAACCTCAAAAGGGTATCTCATTCCTGCACTGCAGTCTCCTGTTCACTATGTGAACCACAGGTGGGAGTATCTGAGGTTGTGTTCCCCAGGAGGCTGACGCTGCGTACATAGGTTTACGAGACAATGCTCTTGGGGGCATCACCTGTGGTTGGAAGGGAAGGAACTGGGCTTGGGCAGAGGGAGACGTGGTACTGTGACGCTGTCTTAAAGAAGGCTGCAGCTGATCCCATGAGGAGCCCTGAAGCTGAGGTTCATAAATTTCTCAAATTGGGGAGAGAGGGTCAGACATTATATCCCCACATCATCTAGTCATGGCACATGGACTGCCCCGAGAAAGGTGTGTGACCTTGGGCAAGATGTTTCTCTTCAGTCAGGCAGTTCCAAAGTGGGCTGACACCTGAGGACTGTCCACTGGAGGAGGTTCCAGCTGCTGGCAGGATAAGTCCTTTGGTCTTGAAGTTTTCCTGGCGGATGTGTCATAGTACCCATATGGGATTGACCAGGGCATTCTAGTACATCCTGAGGATGGGAGTGGATCCACACTTCCATTACAATGTAATGTAGGAGAAGTAAGATCCAAGCTAGAGTGAGAAAAGGGACCCAGAGAGGTAACCCGCTGATGTTCTCAGGCCAAGGATGTCTTTCCAGACATGGCATTTTTCCCCTCATAGATCCACTGGCTGTGCTCCATACTGAAACCGGTTTTTCTGTGTACTGTGATTCTGCTTTTAGAAAGGATAGGATTCAAGTAAAGAAAAATTGAGTATAAAAAGCTTCAGATATTATTTTTTCAGATTTGGAAATCAGCCAATCCTTTGAGTGACTTGATTTTTACCTTTATTCCGATATGTTTATTCCTACATTCCTATGTATGTGCATGCGTGCATGTATGTGTGTATGTGTGTGCATGTGTACACCAGGGTCTGGAGGAGCAGCTCTAGGTCTGACTCAGTTGAACTGACTGGGCCTCTTTCCTCCGGGGCGTTCTTAGTTGGGAAGGAGCAGTGATGTGAATCTTTCACTCTTTTTGTTAGACTCTTTTGTCTGTTGATACATTTGTGTGTTAATTTTCTAAAATACAGAAGCATTTACAATAAAGGGGGGAAAAAGAAAACAAGGTTAAATGAGGAGACAGAGATAGAAGGATTTCCATTTCATTTTCTGAGCTGTTAGACCAACATGCTTTTTTTTTTTTTTTGCCAAATGATAAGAGATTTATTTCCTAATCAAACAGGGTCTTGTGCGTGTCATTCAGAAATGTGCTCCTGCTCATTCAGAGCTCCAAAAAGGAGTTGACAAGCATCAGAAGAGAAGAACTGTGGCTAGTGTAGGAATAATAGGAAGAAAAAAAATCAATGTGGAGATGTAATTGAAAGTAAGAGCTGGCGGTGGAAGTAATTGAATGGTAATATTGCAAGCAGAGACCAAGCAGGATCAAGCAACTGAAAGATCAGGCAATTCACAGATGTGCATCTTTTCCCCTTCTGAGACAACAAAGGCCTCTGAGATTGTGGTTAAGAGACATTATCAGACATGTTCATTCAAATAGAAGTTTTTCTCTAGTTTTTTTCTTTCCATGTCTTTTTTTTTTTTTTTTTCCTTATAAGACTGTCTTGCGACCTGGAATGAGTCCAAGGATGTGACTTTGCAACTGATAGAACTGGACTAGGGCATTTTCTTTCCTGTCCTTGTGACTATCTTAGCAACAGAATTCAATTACTCCCCGTCAGCCCACTCAATCAAGACACACCTGACCAGCACGATGACCAAAAATACTGAAGCAACCATGTAAAACTCATTCTATTTCTACAGTTTCAGTTTCTGGAAGAAAATTCCGGTTAAGGGTACTGTTTATTTTTCCTTATCAAGTGGGGAATATTAAGATTTTAATATATTTTTATTGAGAAAGTGAGTGCTATTCAAGGGCATTTTTCTTTAAACCAAAATAACTCCCCTTGAGAAATACTCCTCTATCATTATCTCATGTGGCCATTCATAGTTTGCCTTTCAATTCCAGTAAAATCAATATTGCATTACAGTTGGAGTCAGGAGACCTGGATTGTGTGACCTTGGGCAAGTCACTTAATCTCTCTGCCACAATCTATGTGGATCAACAATGAAAATAATTCTAGCCACTTCAAGGAGAGAGAGAAAGATTAATGATCGCAGGTTTTCTAGAAAATTGTCTCTGTGGCTGTTTCTCCTACTCCCTGGTTTTGTGTGTGTGCTTTTCTTTATTTTTTTTTCTCTTGAATCCAAATTCAGCCACCCACTTATTGACAAAGAGACAAAGCCAATTCCAAATGCATTGATGGCAATGCCTCCACTCAGCTGAATTTTATACCTCTGGACAAAGTTAGTCCTCATGAATGCTCTCTATTTCCCCTTTGTGGGAGGAAGAGGAAGGCAACAGAGAAGTCCATTTGGAAAAGAATTCTTGCATACATATTACCCTTTTCACTCTGGGTGATTTTGTGGCTTTTTGCTCTCAGGCACCAAGTTTCTTATCTGGCCCCACTTTTTACCTCCACTAATCAACAAGCTCATGGAACTGATGACCCAGTTTGGTCTTACTCTTCCAGCTTGGACCTCAGTACTCTCTCCAGAATATATATGTCAAGTGTTTGTCCCGGACCTTCACAAGCTGTGGCAGTAGGTGATAAACAAATCCTTTTAGACTCATTGAATGACAACCCTCTGACCTCATCAGCTTTTCCAGTGGCCACCTTCTCCTCTTTTGCTGTCAGACTTATTAAGAGGGAGTCTATTATTCCTAACCCATAGCTATCCAGATACTACTTCATTACTCTGTTAAAACTTCCCTTTTACTGTATTCTGGGACCACTTCATTCCAGAGATGTTTCATCTAAAATGGGTTATTAGTCTCCCAGTCGAGTTCATTCTGTTGTGTCTCTAAATTAGCTGATCCATTTTCTTGACTTCAACTACCATCCCTGTGTGGATGAATCTTATACACACAATTTAGACATCTCAGCCCAGAATTTGCTTTAAAGTATCCTTTCCTAGCATTTTTCAATCTAAGAGCACATATAGAAGGTGATTTGAGAAGGCCACTTTGGGAGACATCCGGAATGCCCTACTGAAGAGTTTGGGATTTATCCTACAGTGGGAGTTCATGAAAGATATTCTGACATGATCTAGAGGAATAAATTGTTTTCACTCAAGAGCAGAGGACAGGTTGAGGGCAGAAGGTTGGGGCTCCCCAGATCAACAACTGTGATCCTACAAGGTATTTCCAGCCCGATGCAGACACCATGCTGCAACTAAAGGTCACCTTTTCATTGGCACTTTTAATGCACGGATATTTTCTGCTAGGTTTCCAGTTGACTCATTTTCTGAGTCTCTGGCCTTGGTATAAACAGAGAGGAAGGAAGACATATGAGTTTCAAAGCATGGATTGTCTAGCAGTTGTTTCTTTCAATCCAGCTTTAGCAGCTTTCAGTTCACGAAAATTCCTCTGAAATTCTGGAAATATTATTCTTAGTTTCCAGAGCTATTTTAAGTATTCATAACTTCTATGTCTTCAGAGGTATTTCATTTGGAAGTTGAAAGGAAGTGCATTAAGCACAGCTAACTAGTTGCTATTTTAAAAAGGACACCCCTTTTGGTTGACATTTTGACATCAACTGCAAACATGTTCAAAAGAAAAACATGGACTGTATGAAGTGAGTTAAGAAAGCAGGAAAATGGCCACTGTCACGTTACATACAAAACACAAATGTATGTCTCAGTCCGGCCACACTAACTTCTTTTGCTTCATTGACCATATAAGAGATCTTTCCCAACTCAGGCATGGGCCCCCAAGCCCCCTCCCCACACAAATTTCCACCTGCCTCTATCTGAGACCCCACTTGAGCCTTCAAGACTTGGCTTAAATGCCATTTCTTTCCCACAGGCATTCCTGAGCCTCCCGATATGTCTTTGATTGGATCCACCTGCTGGATGTTTTTCTAGTATCCCATAATTTCCTTCAGGGTGCTTATCACTATCTAAAATTATGTATTAGTTTGATCATTTGTATAATGTCTATTACACCCTTTAACTTCAACCGCAACTGCATAGAGTATAAGCTCTAAAATGGCTGAAGCAATGTCTGTGTCATCTGAAACTGTATATCAAATGTTTAGTGTAGTTTCTTGCAGAAGATAGGAGATAGCAGATAAAAATTTGTTGTTAAATAACTTTTAGATACACAGGATTAAGAATGAAGATAGCTTATGTATTTTACGTAGCTTTATACACTTACTATAAAGCTTTGTATGAAGCCTCACATACTTTTTATAGCTTATTTTTTTTTTTTTTTACAAACATTACTTTTGAAATAATGGTCACTCCATGAGGTAGATGACACCATAAAGCTCAAGATCCTTAAGTCCTGAATCGATTTCAACAGCCTTTTAATCATTTCTCCAGAAAGAATTGCTGCTGACAAAGCAAATCATCCAAAAATGAAAATGTTCATAGCAATTTTTAAACCGGGGCTGGTCTCTATTGCTTAGAGATAATTCTAGGAAATCGGTGGTGAAAACAAATTCCAAAGACTGAGATAGTTATTATTCAGTGAACACATATTAAATCGAACACATGTTAAATCCCCATGGCATTTCCTAACGGTGCCTCACTTATGTGAAAATTGAATGTAAACACATTAGGGATGTTTAATCATTTTATCTTTTCAGATTATAAATGTATATTATTCTACGTAGGAGCTTTGATTATGAAATGTGCAAAATGATTTTTGTTTAATGGATTGAGTTCTGTTGGATATGCACTAGAAGAGTTTCCTATTTAAAGGAATCCTATGGTCAATACCTTATAGATAAGGAGCCTTTTATAACCTAAATAATTGCCTTTAATTGGTCTTGTTTGCTACTAATTATTTGGCTACTGGAGTTTTCTCAAAGAAGGGCTCACGTGCAGAAGGTAGTCCTATCACAAGGCAAACGATCCCCTAAGAAACTTGCTAAATCAGCCCAAATCCCAGGCGACCATGATTTTATTGTGTGCCCTTAATATGCAGTAAGAAGAAAGAATAGAGTCTGGAAGCTACAAGGACTTCACAGTTTTTGTTTTCCTTAAAAAACAAAAACAAAAACAAAAACAACAAATGTGAAGTCTCTAATCTACATTACGTAAGTCTACATAATCAATAGAGAAGAATTATTGGGCTGTAGAAATGAGGATCCCAGGCTTCAAAGTCCCCTAGTAAAGGCAGTAGTTACTGAGCGGTTGCCTTTGTTGGAGACTGTGTGGTTGGAAATGCCTGAATGAGGTGGGGTCCACCTCTCTGTCCACGAGCCCTCAATGCACGTGTAAAACGGGGAGCACAACAATCTCAGAGTTTTACAGAGATGAATGAGATAGTTCATGTAAAGGCTTCACATAGCACCTGGTACATAATAAGCATCCCAAATGCAGTGGCCATATAGATAACACAAACCTAGAAACACAAATCTAAATCACGTCATCTTCACAGATGTTTCTTTGTTTAATGAATGATTTAAACCCCTTGGAAAAAACAAGCAATCAATGGAAATAGATAAATGTTTTACAATGGTGATATAATATTTATATAATTAAAACAAAGACATTTTAAACAAGAATGAATAGAAGATTGGATGTCCACGTCCGTAAGACACAGTGTGTGTGAGTGGGTGCCTCTGTGCATGTTTCTCTTACAAGGAAATAAAGAAATCTTACAGTGGGTATTAATATTGCACCCAGCCAGTATTGCGGCCCTGTTACAGATGGCATGTCTGCTGCTACCAGCCCTGGCCTGAGAGTGGCAAAAGCACTCCTTCTTTTGTTGTTTTCCATCTGGTTCTATTTGTGGGGAAAAGAAACAGAGAAGAACAAAAACAAAAAAAATTTCACCTTAAACTTCACCTTACAATTTTAATAAAGAAATTAATTAAATATGTACTTTTTTTTTTCCCTAGCAGAGTGTGTGTTCTTATATCCATCTCTTTCATGTGGCCATTCCAAAGTCCCCAGATATAACAATAAGTGAATCAAACCAATTTCTGGCAACAAAAAGGTATAGATTTTTCTTCTCTGTTCTTTCTGTATCATTTTGATTAACAAAGTATTAAGGAGGGGCCTATGATGCAATTTCTAAGAAAACCACCAAGCTGTTAATGAAGTAAATATCTGTTTAATTTACAAACATCAGTAGTGTAACTGATATTAGTCTGGAGAAAGGCAAAGCACACTGAATTATACAGGTACATCTAATTTTCTTTGTAAAAAAAGTTTTTGGGAAGAAACATCTGCATCTTTACAGGGCACCCTGGGATTTTAATGAGGGAAGAGCACAGTCCACTATAAATCATTATCAATTCTACATTGTAATTTAGCAGCAAACATGTTAACATGGGAACATTAAGGTAATAAAGGAGTTTTATTGTTTGGAAAAAAAAATCACAGTTCTTGACATGACAGTCTTTTTTATCCCCACCCCCCCAATAAATGGGCAAAAAATGTCAAGGGAATATTAATTTGTGAAAGGTCTACTTTCTAGTGTCGATTGCTATACACCATTTCTTTTCTGTGAGGGTGTGTTGTAGAGGGTCACTTCCTTCTGTACAACGGCCATCTCAGACACAGATTTTTGTTTTCCTGCCTTGGACTTTGCATACTCATGCAGGGGTCCTGAATGACGCCAGTAGGTCAGTGACACCCGCGGTCAGATGTCAAGGTCCACAAACAGACCAACACATATTTATCCCAAGATAAAACCCTATGTTAGTACTATTGTCAAAAAAAAAAAAAAAAAAATCCTGATTTTTAAGTTTGAAAAATGTACAAAAATATCAGGATAATTATAAATTAATATATATTAAAGCATCGAGAAACAGCAAAAGGATGGCCTAAAATGTTAAGTACAATGTACTTTGATACAATAAATATTTCTCACTGGAACTGAATACTGTATAGGGCTGTTTAGAACTCATAGAAACAAAAAATTCATATTATTACTAATTTATTTATCAATAATCTATTGGTTCTTTATCCTCTCCTTTATCATTTATATTACAAAAACATTAATACTGGAAAACGGTAGATAAACACTTTCGTGTGCTGCTTCTGCTGACATGCTGACATTTAAAAGAAGATAAAATTCATTTTTGCACTTTCATTTCCTGTCGTGAGTGGAACCCAGATCTCTAGGACACTTTGTATGTTGGACAAAATATTTCTCATCTGTTTGTTCTACCTGTGAGTTCTGGAGCTCCTTTCCCTGCATCCTCATTCACACACGTGTGCTTGGGATGTCCTAGCGACCGTCGCTGATGTGCAGGAGGGCACACAGGCTGTATGCTCTGGGCAATGTCACCCCGGGACACAGTAGCTCCTCCGTCCCTGGTGTGTGTGTGTATGCGCTTCTGCTCGTCTTCAGCATGTGCCAAAGATGGGTCCGGGTTGCAACGGTTCCCATCGTGGTTCTAATGCCTGCAGGTAGATCTTTCTTCGTACTTCTCCAGCGCGGGGGAAGCTTTAGTTCAAGCATTTATTTACTTATTTATTTTTTCCCCAAAGGCAGAAAAAAAGAAAAGTCTTTATTCTCATAATAAAAATAAGTCTGTTCTGTATTTTACAATATATTTCAAATATTTCCACTATGAAGCCTTGATTAGTCCGACACGGTCGAGAAGCAGAGAACATTTTGCGAAGACGGCGCTGCCGGGGCTGCGTTTAGGCCGCGCACCTCGTGCAGCCGCACTTCACCACCTTCTCGACCTCGTCCACGAAGGAGGACCCGTCCGTGCACTCAAAGGCGTATTTCCGCCGCTTGCTCCTCAGCGGCCCGCAGCACTGCCCGCCCGCACACCCGCCTCTGCACTCCAGCCGCGACACCTTCTTGCTGGTCTGGCAAGCGGCGTAGCCCTGCTGCTTTTGGTAGTAATCTCTTATCCGTTCCCCTCGACAGGAGATTTCTAGAAAGGAACAAAAAGCACGAGCGTTTTAAGGACAGTCGCTGTAAATCATGCAGAGTGACCGTGAATCGGGAGGTGCTGTCTTGGCTCCCCCTTTGCAACGTACGCTGCATATTCTTGGCCGGTGGCACGGCCTTGCTATTCTTTCAAAAATACTTCTTTTTGGTCTTTCATTTTCAGCAAAGTGAATGCTAGATATGTAGACAATAAATACAATACTATTGCACTGACAAGAAAATTGGATTCTTAAATCTTTTCCTTCATTGCAAAAAACGGGAAAAACACATATCTTCTGTTTCTACACCACTAACAGCTGGTTTTGTTTACCACGGGGAGCAGTTTCAGAGAGTATGCAATTTAATTTACTAGACCTGGAGTTTAATAGTATCCAATCTGTTACTTAATACAAGTAACATTCCACTAACTTCATAAATTACCCTAGTAAGAAGTACGGAGTTCAAAAAAGAGACATCTGCTAAAAGCTTCCACCGGGCACGTTCCTGTTGTCTCGTCCCTGACACACGACAGGGAATCCGGGCCAGCTGGAGGCAGAGCCGGCTCTGATCACGCAGAGGAGGAGGAGGAGGGTGGAATAAGAAGTCAGCCTGTTTCCGTCCTTCTCACCCGCATAATTTGCTGTGATAAATCAGTCAATCTTAAGGTAAAAGGTGATTTTCTACTAAAACTAGAGCAGAATTATTAGCCCCATCTTCTCTGTGCCCACAGATGAATTAATAATATATACGGATGAGAAGAGCAGGTAAAGGTAAGAGGCAAGGAAAGTAAAAAGTAAATGTGCTTCTCCATAAGGTAGAAAGGAGGGTTTCACAGCACATCAACTTGGGAGGAGACATCGAAAGGCTGTGTAAAACCCTGTGCTGGAGGTTTAGGACGTTTCCCATCTGGTGCCTTCGTAACACTGGAAAATAAATCAACAGCAGCAACGGCAAGTAGTGCAAAGACCTGATATTCTCTCATATTATTCATCTGTTTTTGTTTCACCGTTTATCTCTCTTTTCAAAGATGGGGGGCCCCTCTTGCTTCGCCAAGCCAGGGAGGTGCCCAGCTGGGCAGGCTTACCCCGATCACAGCTGTCCCCCGTGTATCCGCTGATGCATTCACAGTAGGGCTGCCCCAGTCCTGAGAGCCGGCACTTCCCGTGCTTACACTTGATGGCCTGGCAGGGGTTAAACAGATCCTCCTCTTCATCACAGAGGACACCCCCATGGCCCTCCAGGCACTTACAGCTGTAGGAGAATGCGTTGATGGGCAAGCAGGTACCATGTACGCATCTGCAGGGAAGAGGAACACAGGAACGGGAATGCGTTTGGCAGAGGAAGTAAGAATGGCTGGAGGTAAGATAAGAATGGAGGATGACTGAGCACGTATGAGGGGCAGAGTGCTAATGGGCTAAATTCTTTCCGTTCTTCCCTCCCTCTCTCCCTCCCTCCATCTGCCTTTCTTCCTTTCTTGGGTTTTGCTTTGAGGGTCTGAGTGTGTGTGTTCAACTATCAAGCAGCACAGACTTACTTATTCCCGAGACATGGGTCATTGGTGCGCTGGTCACAGAGGGGCCCCATCCATCCTTCCTGGCACTCGCAGGTGAAGCTTGCCTGGCTGCTGGGCTGGCACGTGCCGTGGGCACACACCTTCTTGTGGCACGGCTCACAGCCGGGCAGAATGCCTGTTTGCATGGGCACCTTCCTGAAGTCCTGCAGCTCACTGTTGATGTAAAGGTTCCGGATGCAGCCATGGAAGCTGGTGCCATTCTGCCCAGAGGCCTGGCGCAGAGATGCCACGTTGTTCTTCCCGGGCATGCCTGAGGAGGGACACCGAGTCAGAGGTCAGGCTCTTTCGGGGCTCCTCAGCCATTTGCTACCCAGAAATACTGATGCTTGGGACCTTATCCCCCACCTACTGTGTCAGGATATCTGGGCAGGGTGGGGGGTGGGGCGTGGAGTAGGGACAGAGGTGTGTTTTTGGAAGAAACTGTAAGCACGTCTAATGCACAACTAGAATAAAGTACCTAGTTCATTGATGGTCAATCTTTAATTGTTCAAATTTGTTTCAAACAAAATTTTACATGGACACATAAATATATGAAACCTAGAGGCAGGGCTGCTGTACTCACAAACAAGATTGGGGGCTTAGTGCTCACTCCTCTCCATGCTTCCCCTCACTGCCTTCGGCCCCGCACCCCTGGAAGCCCAGAGCCCCACAAAGCTCAGTTTCAATCCCCTGACTAATTCTTCCCCTTATCTTAAAGATGAGGGCCCAGGGCCCAGAGAAGTCAAGTGACATGCCCAGTGTCACCCAGCAAATTCAGGTAAGAGTCAGGTGGGCGAGACAAACCTCCTCAGTCCCTTAAGTCAGGGTTAGGTCCACCAAGTTTCAGAAGGTGAGAGCTGGGTTCACACTGACCATTCCCCCTGGCCCAGCCGAATTCTAAGTTAGCGACTAGTCCAGCTCATCACTGGCAATGTCCCTGAGCTCAGTCACTGATGTCAGTGCCTGAAACACTTGCCCCGATTCACATCAGGACAGCATCTCATTCACATCATTTTTTTTTTTTTTTTTTTTGTTAATTGAGAGTGAAGCCTTCATAGTCCAAGGAAATCATGAATACAAAAGAAATTCCTTCAAAAACAGAGTGTTTGCAATCTTTGGCCATACACATTACACTAGTGACAGTCATCTGGTAACCCTCATTTTGGCAAAACTGAGGAATCTTTCCATAGCCTAAGCCAGACCCTTAAATAGTTCCTGGACTGCATCCACAGGAGGCAGTCATCTCGGTCACTGTGGGGTGCGGGGAGGGAACTGGCGGCCTTTGGGGTGGCGGCTGACCTTCCCCACTGGTGCTCATGCCCTGGCCGTGCCTGGACTCTGAACTACTGGCTGGAGGTTCTAGGCTGGGGAAGACCCAGGCTCTCACTCTCCAGGGTGTTGTTGGTTATAAAGACCAAGAACCACAGCACTCCTGGGCCCTGCCTTGTGCCACCCTCCCCCTTTCTGCCAGAAGCGGCCCCCTGTGTGTCCTAGCAGGCACCAAAGTCAGACAGCTAGGTGTAGAAGACCAACAGGTTAGAGGTCAGGTCTTTATTTTTGGTTCTGTGTGCACTTGGGTCAGTCATTTCTTCTCTTTGGGATTTAGTTTTCTCATCTACAACATGAGTGGATGGGCCAGAGCAGCTACTTCCAAGCTTGTCATATATAAGAACCACCAGAAATGCATATCCAAAGGCAGCTTTCCAGCCACCCCGCCCCCAATCCTGAGGTTCTGATTCTGTAGAGAAGGGGAGAGGTGCAGAAACCTGAATGTTAACATGCAGCTCAGGTGACTCTGATGCAGGTGGTCCATGGTCACACTTTGGTACTGAAATAAGTATCCTGACTTTGAAATTCCATGAGTACAGGCTTTTAGTCTATGTCCCTCCGGCCTTGGAAACTGGTTTCTTTCTAGAGCAGGTTCATAAGGATGAAATTTACCATTTCCAGGAGAGGAGTAGTGACAGGAAATTCCTTGTTCTGGGGTTAATCTTTCTAATTTCATCATATCCATCCATCATAAAGGTGTGGACTTCAGTGACCACACATTAGTGATCCTTTCTTCAGAGATTAAAAATAAATTTCTTCCCAAGCTATTTGTAATAGCTCATTTTGATGGAGGCACAATCCACATATGTGCACATGTCAAGACTGAATACAGATTGGCAAAGTTCCACAGCAGAAAGAAACAATTAGTAAATGTGTTTCTTTTAGTCCCAAAGCTAACAATTACAAAAGGCCCAGCTTTGATTAGAGTAATTTGTAAATGTAAATGTTTATACATCACACTTATATTTGACTTTCAGTAGGATATCATAAAATCAAGAACTATCCTGAGTCAACCTTTTCATGTGTTTGGCCAGGGAGCTATGTCTTAATGGATAAACAGAAGTAGATTCATGATTTTTTTTTTTTTTAATCCTTTCCTCTATGCCATGGACCTAGGCAGAAGTCTATCAGTCAATTAATAGATAACTTAGTAGACGATTTTTAGCCTTAAACTCTACATGCTTCAAAATGACAATACAGGGACCAACTATCAAGATGGATGTCCTTCATCCCATTGATGCATGCGTGGGTATCTGTGTGCGGATCTTCTTTATTTATTTAACTTTCGTCCATTAAGTAATAAAGGTTCTGGTTGGACTGTTATACAGGAAAACATGACTATTCAACTGTTTTGTGTTAAGTAAAGACTATATCATCGGCAGTTGATAACCCAATGGTAGGTTAAGCTGCCTCTCCATCTTGCCAGAGAATACTTCTGCAAGGGGCCATGGCATACGTTGCATGACCCTGGGACAGTCCTCCTTGGGGAGCATCCCTGTTTCTAAACTGGACTTGTTTACCTTGTTCTCCTTTGCTAACTCAGCTTCTTATGCTGTTGCCATATAACATTCCAGGCTGTGGTCTCACAGGTTTCTTGCATTTTAAAAATCTGAATCACCTTTGAGACTGCACTTTGAGCTGGAAGGAAGTGAGCAGTGGGGCTGGGATGAAAACAGACTCCTTCAGGCTCGGGTAGACAGAGGTGCTCTGTGGATTCCTCAGGTCCTCTATCCGTAGAAGATTAGCACTTCGCATTTTGGAGTTGAAATTTTTTTTTCGTTTTTTGAAAAATGTTCTGACCTAAAACAATCCCATCCTGTATTTAAAAAAAAGTTTTTGTACTACATTCTAAAGGGGTTTTAAAAGATTTAATGAAATGGTTCCTAATGAAAGCATAATAAAATCAAGTGAAGCACGAGTCCAGAAATAAAGAGCAAAAAGCCACGAAGCTTAGGTTGCTTCCCTTTTTGCTTTATGGTAAGAAGTGAGTGGCAATGTAGGTGGATTGGAGTTAGATCTGGACTTAACTGAGGTGTCTATTACATAATAGTGAACTTGGACAGGTTATATAAAGTCCCGGAGGTTGTCTCTCAGAGGCCGTAAAACAAAAAATAATACCTATTTCTTAAGGTCTCTTAGGATTAAGGCTACAAAAAGGGCATTGGGCACATAGCATGGGCTCAATAAATATAATTTCTTTTCTTTCAAATCACAGGTACATCTGTGACTTGCTTCACTCATCCCAAAGCAACCCTGTTAACTGGAGTACAGGCAGGAATGGAAGGTTTTTGTTTTGAATGAGGCTCAAAGTTGTGACTCCCATGAAGCAAATAGATCAGATGACTTGCAGAGAAGATTCAATATGCAATCCTTTAATTACAATGCACTGTAGTTACTTGAAGATGTATCTGCATTCCCCACTTCCCCGGGAGCAGAAGGGAAGTTTCTTTTTAACTTTGTATACTTTATGTATCCACTAACGTAGTTCCAAGCTTATGGTAGGTGCTCCATACATATCTACAGAACTGAACCAAAGAATCTGAACTGTTTCTAAAAACAATGAAAACTATCAAAGTGTTAAGATTTTCCACTACTGAAATTATTAAAAATAGAAGTGCTCTGGACTTAAGGACAATTTGCAAAAATGCCCTCAGAGAAGGCTTTGAGGGGTGAATATAATGACGTAACCTCCCCAAATTGTTATTTTGCAGGGAATGATGTCAACTTCATGCAAATACCAGTCATGGTGAAGAAATCGGGCACATTGACCTCTTCAGAAGCTTTAGCTTATTTATCTTCAAATGAGTTAGTTTTATCATTAATTCAACCCAATTTGATGTAATTTAATTCAAAGCATCCCAATTCAGTATTAGCTACTTTCTTGCTCTTTTGCCTGGATTTTGAAATTCTATGCCTCCAGTTTATATTTCCTCCTCTAGACAGAGAGAAGAGTGGGATCTCGCTCCTTTGTGGGTCCTCTTCTCTAGGCTTCTTTAGACTTTGCTCTTACTTCTGTCTCTCATCTATTTATTCTTCTGCCTTGTTTTTGCTTAAAAAATAAAGTCCAGAGTCTTTATTATTCCAAGCCCTAACCTACCTTTCCAACCCACTCTCTTGTTCATTGACCTTGAGATCTTAGCTTAACAGAACTACTTCCTGTTACCTCAGTACAATTTATACATTTACTTAATTAACTAACTGGATTTCATTGATAATTATTCTATCATCCACATGAATTAGCAACTGTAGTGCAAAAACTCCAGCCTGGTAACATCTGATTGAGCTGCCAGGGTTTGACTCCTCACTGGAACTGATGGGAGGTCATTCCCTCCCCAGTTTACATCGAGCTTGTTTCATCATTTTCTTCATTGCCTGATTTGTCCTTTAACCCACTTTCTTTTTCTATAGACATATCAAATATAAGATTAAATGATATGATGTGCAAGTCACCTAGTGTGATAGACATGAAAGAAACATTAATTAATGTTCTTCTCTATCCCAATGACACATTTAGTTAGAACCTGAGGCCAGGATTACAAAATGGTCGCATAAAACAGATATGTTCTATCCTTGTTGTCTGTCTTTGAATGATTGATGACTATTGGTCAATGATAAATATTGATGCACTAGGCATCCATAACTTCAGAATTAATCCATGATGAGAATCACAAGGTTTGGGGAACCCATTAAATTTGGAAAGAGCTTACCTCCTACATAAAGTGGAGAGTCAAAATTCAGAGTGGACTGCTTTGACAAGTTGGTGATGATTTTGGGACTCCCTCCATCCACGGACAAAGAGAGACTCTGATCCAGGGCAAGCAGTTCCACAATGTGGAAGTTTCCATCATTGATTGTCTCCACACTACAATGGAAAAACAACTTAGCTGAATCTTCTTTTCATTAAAGAAAAAGAGTTAAAATACAAACTTCAATAAGCACTCCGAGGGAAAAGACACTCATCTAACATTAGTGAAGATAAAGACCACTAGTTGATTTTTTTTTTTTAAAAATATATTTTTAAGGAGATGCAATCAATTCCAGCTTCCCAGGCACTGAATACAAAATGTTCATTCTCCCATGGGGAGAAGAGGAAATGAGTACATTTTATCATTATCCAGCCACATCCCCTCAGTATGTAGAAATTATAAAGGATAATTTATGCATTTGCCTTTAAATGCCAAAAAATTCCATTTACTAAGATAATGTCTGCTGCTCCAAAGAGTATTGAAAAGACAAGGAACCTATTGCTGTTTCAAATATACTCTAAAGACATGATGTTAGGGGGTCCCTGGCTTTTGCTCTCATTACACTTTACATTAGGACTTATCAGAATCAAACATACACACAAATATAACAAGAACCAACTGGGTAGAATCTTTGCATTTTTGAAATTTGTTAGTTGACAAAATACTCTTATTTTCTGTGCATTTTTCAGAGGGGTGCTCGTTAAGTGATCTAACTATGAAGGAGTCTATGCTCAGTGGAGACATGGAAATAACAGATTAAATAAAACACTTAACACAGTCATATCTAGAAAATTTAGCAATGATGGTGGTTTTTCAGTTTCTTTTCTAAAACTTTAAAGGGTCAGTTTTAACAACTATTACTTCCAGCTTCTAAGAACCTTAAGCGGGCTTACAAAAGTTCATCAAATGGATAAAAAAAAAAAAAAGATTAAGAAACTGAGGTAAATGGAAAATGGACATTGAAAACCAACATAAAGTTGAGTGCAATTAGTAAATATATACTATGTGGTTTTAAAAGGTGGTTGCAAATCTAACTCTGGTGTTACAGCAGGAAAAAAGAAAACAGGATCAATGAAACAAGATCAAAGAAAAAATAGGATCAATACACAGTGCAGTGTCAGGAATATATTTACCTTTCACTGTACAGGCAAAATATGGCATAATGGAAGTTGGGGTCAAAAAATAAACAGTGATTATTAAAAACCTAAGATA
Organism: Eulemur rufifrons; assembly: GCF_041146395.1. Classification (NCBI taxonomy): domain Eukaryota; kingdom Metazoa; phylum Chordata; class Mammalia; order Primates; family Lemuridae; genus Eulemur; species Eulemur rufifrons. Next base: position 24,031,848 of record NC_091001.1, read on the forward strand.
GTAGGATGCTGACTAGAAAGACTGAACAAAGATTCCAAAATTGAAATATGTGAGCATATGATAGATTACTCCTAAATATGAATGCCTATATTCCCTATATGAAATAATTGCCTAAATTTCCAGGCACTGATCTTTAAATTTGCAAAAAGGTCAAGCCTGAAAATGACAGAAACATGTATTAAAATTTCTGCATAGTTCTCACCACTATCTAAACATATTCCATTGTTTGCTGTTAAAGAATATAATGTTTTTTTGATTTGATAACAATATGGACCATTTTGCAGTAATATGAAAATATCTGAAGTTCTCTCAGCCTATGTAGTTAGAAGAGTCCACGTGTGTAGGGACCTGTCTCAGACATCAACTTTTAAAAAGTGTTAGATATACCAACCAACATTTTTGCCTTCTGCACATTTAATTATGCTAACACTTAACACCATTAAAATTGGCAGACAAAACAACAGACTAGGAAATTACTTTCTAAATAAAGTTGCATAGCAACTGCTAGTGGCCTTAAATATGATTCTCTTCTAAGAAGATATGCTGTGTAGTAATATCTGCTAGTGGTTAAACATACAGATTTTGGAGTTAGACAAACCTGGATTTGAATCCTGGTCCTGCATTTATTAAATGTTTGATCTTAGATAAGTTACTGGATTACTAGTAAACTTCAATTTCCTCTTGAGTAAATACTAATAAATATTTCTCCTTTCTATGGTTAATTTTAGGTGTATATGAAATGATTTTTTAAAGATGCATAGCATAGGCTGGGCATGATGGCTCACACCTGTAATCTCAGCCCTTTTGGAGGCTGAAGCAGGAGGACTGCTTGAGGCCAGGAGTTTGAGACCAGCCTGGGCAACATAGCGAGACTCATCTCTAAAAAAAAAGCTGGATGTGGTGGTGCATGCCTGTTGTCCCTGTTGTCCCAACTACTTGGAAGGCTAAGGCAGGAGGATCACTTGAGCCCAGGAGTTCAAGGTTACAGTGATCTATAATTGGGCCACAGCACTCCAGCCTGGGCAACAGAGCAAGACGCTGTCTCACAAAAAAAAAAAAAAAAAAAAAGCGTAGCACAGCCAATTTAAATGTTAGATATTAGTATGACCATCACCACTACCATGACCACCATCATCATTTAAATAATTCAACACTGGCCGGGCGCGGTGGCTCACGCCTGTAATCCTAGCACTCTGGGAGGCCGAGGCGGGTGGATCGCTCAAGGTCAGGAGTTCGAGACCAGCCTGAGCAAGAGCGAGACCCCGTCTCTACTAAAAATAGAAAGAAATTATCTGGCCAACTAAAAAAAAAAAATATAAAAAATTAGCCGGGCATGGTGGCGCATGCCTGTAGTCCCAGCTACTCGGGAGGCTGAGGCAGTAGGATCGCTTAAGCCCAGGAGTTTGAGGTTGCTGTGAGCGAGGCTGATGCCACGGCACTCACTCTAGCCAGGGCAACAAAGTGACACTCTGTCTCAAAAAAAAAAAAAAAAAAAAAAAAAAAAAAAATAAATAAATAAATAATTCAACACTATTTCAGAATCTTCTTCAGGAAGAAATTTAATTGAGCTTTATGTTTAATATTAATTGTAAGATAATGCTAACACTGGCAGAAACTATGCCCCTTCTTTGGGGCATAGTTTGTTCAAGTTACTAAAACTTTTAAAGTAAAACATTAAAAAAAAGATAGACATAAAGAAGGTAGAAGCCAATGGTTTTTCTTTTGTGGTCATTTATGGCTCTCTAAGTGGTTTTATATGAATGTTCTGTGAACACTGACTTTAATTAAATTATACATATTAATGATGAGGCCCCTTATTTTCCTTTAAAATTAGATTCTTGGTCACATTATCAGTCTTTGAAAATCAATATAGGCACGTCATTGGCAATGATGGCGTCTGATGCAGTACTACTGAAAGACTTAGGTAAGACCTTTAAAGTTTTATACACCCTAATGCAGTGTTTCATCTGGGAACGTGGAGGTAGGTAGGTTCACCTTCAATTCACTTTACCTGCTGCTACTGCTTCTTTATTCCCTTTTCTGTTCCATTTTATTTTGGGGGGGGGGAGTACATATCTTAAATCTCTGCTAATTGTAACCTACTTTAAAGAAGGGGCCATTATCATTCATTTCTGTATTTCTTAATGTATTCAGCAGAGCCTCTGGTAAATAGTAGATGATTTTATATAAAATATATATACACACATATATATATATATATGTATATATATATATATATATATAAAGTAAATATAAGGGAGATGTGTTAGGCTTCAAGTATATTTAGGAAAGGACCTCTGAAAGATTCATTTTATTAAAAACACTGGAACTTTCTGTGGCAGTGTGCTGAAGGATAATGCTGGGAGATGAACCAGCTTGTGCTAGCTCTCACTGGATGTGTGATCTTGGGTTATTGAGACCTTAGGCAATTTTTCTCTGCCTTTTTTACCTCATCAGACAAATGCAAAGAGTAAGCGCAAGGAATTATTAATATCTAGCACATACTGCAGGTCCGGTGCTGTTCTAAGAGCTTCACATGACTTCCCTCACTTAAACCTCACCACAAGAGTTGGCACTTGGGATACTCAAGGTGACACAGCTTGTTAGTCGCTAAACAGATTTGAAGCCAGGCTGCCCGGCTCCAGTGCACTCATGTGCTCTAATTTACGCTCTCCTTTTATAATCAACAACCTGAAGAGTACTCAGTACCATACAAATGACATGTGTTCTCGTTCTCACCACTAACAAGCCTTTAATATGTGATTTCCCTTCCAAATAGCCTGGGATAAAGTTTTATAGCAAGTAACTATATGTGATGGTCGCACACTTTGGTACATTTACTAAAAATCATTAAATTGTAATAAAATATAATAATCTTATGAGAGCTTGAAGGTTATGAGAATTCATATAAAGTATGTGGATTTGAAAATGGGGTTTGGATTCTATTTTCCCAATTATGAATGAGATTCCGACTGGCTTGATTTTTCTCACCTTAGAAGTTTAAAATGTCTAATCTGATTATTCCAGAACCTGACAGGAATTACCACGAGCTTGATTCTATTTATATCTCCCTGGAATTAACTGAGACTTCAGCCTGACCTTTTAACAGGTATCGTAAAATTAATATTTTTAGATTCTTTTTTTTAAAGATGATACTGTGTGATGGGGCCTGAAGAGAATATGTAAGAGTTAAGAATATAAATTGGTGTTTTACACTGTCTTCTATAGCATGAGACAAACTAGGGGATGTCCAGGGATTCTTTACCTAATACCCTTTTAAAATGAACGCAGTGATGGACGCACCAGTTGTTACATGGGAAGATGGCCTGAGCTATCATTGATTTTGCAGTATCACAGTCATCTCCTACATACCCACTTGCAATGCACAGCATCCTTTTGAGTTTCAATAAGTATTGATAAACTCTCCTTCTCCACTCCCTAAGGAACTATATATTTCACGACTCACAAAAGTCATAAGTGAAACACTTAAATTTGAGCCCTTTCACCGGGAACATAAATTGCATTTATTGCCATTATTATGTAGTTTAGTTTTACTATAGTCATCCATTACCTGAGATTTGTTTTCTTGACTCTCTAGACTACACATGGATGGATGAAACCAAAGCAGTTATCCAACTATGCCTGTGGTTTGCTACAGAAAGTTTAAATTCTTGGGGCTTGAAAAGAGGGGCTCTAAGATGTCTCTGATTTTCTTTGTCTACTCTATTTACCCAGGACACATTAACAATGACATTTTTATATTTATATCTCAACCATACATCCTAAGATATTTCAGTAGTTTCATAAAGATAAAGAGTTCATTTTTGCATATGTGTCAGTTTTTTGCCTTAAAATTTTAAAGTATCTGGTGGCATATTCCATGCAATGAAATAGGAATCAGAAACCAAACAAACGGCTGGGTGCGGTGGCTCACGCCTGTAATCCTAGCACTCTGGGAGGCCGAGGCGGGTGGATCACTGGAGGTCAGGAGTTCGAGACCAGCCTGAGCAAGAGCGAGACCCTGTCTCTACTAAAAATAGAAAGAAATTATCTGGCAAACTAAAAATATATATAGAAAAAATCAGCTGGGCATGATGGCACATGCCTGTAGTCCCAGCTACTCGGGAGGCTGAGGCAGTAGGATTGCTCAAGCCCAGGAGTTTGAGGTTGCCGTGAGGTAGGCTGACCCCATGGCACTCACTCTAGCCTGGGCAACAAAGCGAGACTCTGTCTCAAAAAAAAAAAAAAAAAAAAAGAAAGAAAGAAACCAAACAAACTTAACTGGTCATCTCACTTTGGTATCTCTGCGCTGAAGATCTGTCATTCTGTCATCTGTGGAGTGTGGAATGCCCCTGGCTGTCTCTTTAAGTCGAAAGCAATAGGAAGCCAAAAGGGATTAAATTTATGTATACTCATAATGGTTTTTCAGAATTAAGTTTTACAAAACAGTTTATCAAGTAATGTTTTATTTTAATCAGTGCTTTTAAAACAGATTAATTTAAATAAAGCATACTAAAATACGTAGAAAGGGACCTTTACACTTGAACATACTGTAGATTCAGATGTGAGGCACTGAAGTTCTCGTGCATACTATACTAAATAGTTTTCAGTATTGAGATATCTGAGCATGAAAAGTATGTATAAATCACCATCTCACCAATTACTGTGAGCCTACTCTGTGCCAAGCACTGTGCCAGGTGCTTTAGATTCATTCATTCTCAACCTCCCGTGAAAACCAAATACAACTGAAGTTGTTGCTATGAGAAAACCAAAGCACAAAGGGGTGAAGAAACTTGCCCAAGTTTATAAAGCTAGCAAATGGTGGTGCCTTTCCCTATGGCGTATCAAGAATGGCTGAATTTTTATACTGGAAATAAGATGACCATACAGCTTCTGTCTACTGTCTGCCTCCCCAATGAGACTGAACTTCTTAGGAACAGAGTCTATCCTCGTTTTTTGTTTGTTTGTTTGTTGAAATGTAAGCCTGTAAATTGTATAATCCAGAGGCTATGTAGCCCACCAAACCTAATAGTAGACAGTAGAAAGTCACCTGAAGTTGAATAGGTCCCTAAATATGGAAACTGATTTAATATATGACATGGTTCTATATTAGTAATAATAATTACTAACACAGTGATATACTACTAATACAGAACAATACCATGCCTTAACATCTGACGTTCTCATTTTTAAACAGTAGTTGACTATGTTCCTAAAGAAGCTGTCTGTTTTGGAAAACGACGTTAATTTCAATCTAAAGAAAGAAACATATATTTTTTCATTAAGAACTTTTGTAAAAATAGTTTCTCCTTATCTAGATTTTAGCAAGTCACTTTGAATAACAGTGAATTGTCAGCCTGCTTTAGAATAAAAATTTATTACTTCATCCCTATCTGAGGGCCTACATTAGCTTTAGGTTTAGGCTGCCATTCATTCATGACACTATTACTGAGTTCCTCTTTATGCTATTCTCTAAGTGCTACAAAAATTGGGCATTTGTGCCATATTCTACATCCATCCCCTTGTTAGGCAGCTCATTTCATCTCTGTTGTTACGAGTTACAGCCTTTTAGGCAGTGGGATATTGGCAAATGTTTTAACAACTGGCTCTCTAAAACAAAAACAAAACAAAAAATTTATAACATTTGCTAATTTTTGTGGTAGAAATACTCCCAATCTGGATGATTTTAATGCAAGCATCAAGCATGATGTCCTGAAACTTGGCTATGGGAAAAGACACACACCATCGGGTCTCAAAGTACAGCTCAAATGTATTCCTTTTACACAAGTGTTTCTCAAAGTCTAGTCCCTGGAGCACAGCATCACCCTGGAACTTGTTAGAAATGTAAATTCTCAGCCTTACCTGAAATCAATTGAATCAGTAACTAGTGGTGGTGCCCAGCAATCTGTGTTTTAATATGCCTTACAGGTAATTACAATGCATACTTTGGAAAACAACTGCTCTATACCACTGCCTGTATGTCTGGTTCTCTCAACAGTATGTATGTCTACAAGAAGCCAAGATCTTCTGTCAGGTTATAAGAGTAAAATGAGAAAATGTGTGTGCTACTTTATTTCTATTGCTAAAGGAATAATTACAACATCTTACGTTTTCCTAAATACACTTAAAGCTACGTTAACTACTATTTTAATCCTAAATAGTAGTTGCCTGTGTATCCAAAGAAGCTGTCTGGTTTGGAAAATGACATAAACTTGAATCTAACGAAAGAAGCACATATTTCTCATTAAGAATTGTTTAAAAAAGATTCTCCTTGTCTAGAGTAAAAGGAAGCCACTATGAAGGGTGGCAAATTATCAGCCTAGACATAACTTCATAAAATAATTGTCCTCATACTGATTTATTTGAAAGAATAACTGACATGTAAAATGAAAATTTTAACCAAAAATATCCTATAGAAACAATAACGTAATGTATTAATATTTTCCCCCAATTCTGTAAGATTTCATTTTATTTTTGAGTGGTAATGGCATTCAAAAAGCTCAAAATCAACATGATATAATATGACATTCATGCAGAAGTCCTGTTTCTACTCCTCTCCTCTCTATGCCTAGTTTTCCTTTATGCAAATATATGGAAATACAAATACTTATATTTGTTTATCTCCTTTGACACTGTTTAATTTTTTTCTTTTTAACTGAGCAATATATCTTGAAAACATTTCAATATTATACATACAGAATTTCTTCATTTCATTTCCTCTTTCCTTCTCTCAATCCTTCCTCCCTTTTCCTTGATATTAGTTATTAATTTTATTAATATAAAATATATCATAATTAATATAAATTAATAACATGTATTATACATATTTATATGTCTGAATTCTTGGTAATCATTGTCTCTTTTCTTTTACCAAAAAATAATGTGATAGCTTTTCTTGATTGGTGTGTCATAAACTAAAAGGCACGAATTAAATTAAAGCTGTGTTTTCCCTAGACCTAATATGATATGTCTCTAGTCTGCCAGCAGAAACATGGGCTTCCGGTTTCTAATAAAGAGCGTGCAACATGATATTCCTCTTATGCCACAGGGTACACTCTATTGTTTATTAGGCAAAAGTGGCAATGAACATAAACTCAAAAAAAAAATCTCTTGATAGTAAGTCCTAACTCGGATATAATCACTTGGGTTTACACAAATTATCTAGAAATATTTTCAGTATATTTTGTGCATACCCTAGCTTTAATAATCCAACCCCAAAATCTTTGCTAAGGTTTCTGAGAATTCTATGCTGCTTCAGTACATAAAACAAATCAAAAATAAAAAGCAACAATGAACCACAAATTTCTGAAATATTTTTATGTGCTGAAACACACTGAGGCTATATAATTTAGGACCTAGTAATATCTAAAATGTTGACACTAATACATCACCATTTGGAGATAAAAATAACCATTGTATTCCACTTAGAAACCAACAATTATGTGTTTGTTTCCATGCTCCAAATATTCCTAAGTGGGTTTGCTTACCACCAAAGGACTTACTGAATTCCCCTCATGGCTGCAATTGGCATCTGCTTTCCCAGAACTATTATGAAGGATCAAATAAGATGTGAAGTCTTCTGAAGCACATTTATACATAAAAGAATATCAATAAGACAGAGGCCAATAGCTCCACTTTATATGATAATTAATGTTCACTCACTTGTTGACAAGTGTATTTGGCCTACAGATGTGTTTTGTCATCATACTGGGTATTAAAAAATGGGAATTTCTATTTAAAAGAGAGAAAACTTTATATTATAAAAAACAGGCCGGGTGTGGTGGCTGATACCTGTAATCCCAACATTCTGGGAGGACGAGGCGGGAGGATTGCTTGAGGTCAGGAGTTTGAGACCAGCCTAAGAAACATAGTGAGCCCCTGTCTCTACAAAAAAAATTTTAAAAAGTAGCCACACATGGTGGTGTGCACATATATTCCTGGCTACTCGGTAGGGTGAGGTGGGAAGATCGCTTGAGCCCAGGAGTTTGAGATTACAGTGAGCTATGATCATGCCACTGTATTCTAGTCTGGGTGACAGAGTGAGACCCTGTCTCAACACAGACAAAACAAAACAAAACAAAACAAAACAAAAATACTCCCCAAATCTCCCCCTATACCAAACTCCATATATTTCTGCCTTTCTTTTAAAAATCTGGCAAAATCTGGGCTCACAGTTCCCCATGGCAGCAGTCAGGGAGAACCGAGTGGACATAATCATGATTTGACAAAGATTCACTTTTAGTTCATTCCAGTCACAGCCGCTCCTGTTAAGTTGCCAACATCAAGGCTATTTATAATAGAGGAATATTTATCTAAAAAGGTAGATCTTTTAAAGAACAAAGGGTAAGAGCACATTTTTTTCTTGCACTTGGCCCATTTAATTCGTTTATATTACCTGCCTAGAAAAACTGAATGCTTATTAGATTGTGACCTCTTCTTTGAAGGGTGGCAGTTATTTCTATAAGTGAGAAAATTAACTAGGTAACTATCTGCAGGATGATAGAGAATTGGTGTTGAGCCTGAACAGAAGGACTATGATGGTTAAGTCTTAGGCACAAAACATCAACATTTATGTTCCATGAACACCACCCCTTTCCAATCTTCAATATATCATCAATATCATTATATCATTAGAAAACTTCCAAAATGAATGATCAAGATTACCTATCACGGTATTGTATGAGTCCATTTGCTTATTATTTGTAAGCTCCACAAGAGCAGGGACTTTGTTCCTTAAAGCTAAGAACAGTGTCTGGCTTGTTGTAGGTGCCAGATGGTAGATGTGTGCTGTATGAATGGCAACTAGAAGTTACTCACAGCCCTGGGTATCTTTGTTTGCTTCTCTGGTGACCCCCTCACCCTTCTTCACCCAGCTCTGAGCTTTGGGAAGCTCATGTGCAAGCTATATTACTGGAATCATTGGATTCCTTGTTTTCTGGCATCTGGTTTGGCCAACGGGGAGCACAAGCAGGAGATTGCTGGGAGGAAGAAGGGTGAGTTTGTGTATTTCAAAAGCTGGTTCCCTCCCTGAAAGCTGACTTGCAAACTTCTATTGAAGGTTCCAGCTTCTGCCAGGCAAACCTCTCTACAAAGCCTCTTCAGAGCATGGATTTCCATAAATGCTCTCTCCCCTCAATCCTACAGGCACATGGGTGGGAACACATCCTTCATTTCTACTATCCCTGCCACCTCTTTGTACATAGTCCTCTTATAAATCTCTCCTCAAATTATCCAACTCCAGTATGCCATCTCTTCCTGCCAGGTCTCTCAGTAAAGCCTGCTGGAGATAAATTATTCCCTCCCCTTCGCATTACAAAGTAATAGAGAAGCAGTTCTTCATTAAACAATTTTTTTCACCTTTACCCGTAACTGAGAGATCTTCACCTGTAAATGGCAGAAGCTGGGTAAGAGCCGGTGTCGTAGCTGGCACGAACACGCCCCCGGTAGAGCTCTACTGCAATATGGTCTTTGTCACCCTTATACAGGAGGATTCCACTGTCTTCATCTGTGGCAATCTAGTGGGAAGTAACCCCGGCATTACTACGATGTGCAGTCAACCAAATGCATTTCATCACAAAAACAAAACAAAGAAACTAAGTGAGGTGAAGAGGTATTACTAAGGTTTATTTTTCCCTTATGGCTTCGAGAAAAATAATAATGCATGCTGAAATTATTGCTTGAAAGGTGACTTATTCCTAAATTACTTTGTTGCAAACAAATTCAAAAAGAAATTTAAAAAGAAAAATAACAAATATGCATGTAAACCTATTGGATGTGCTTAGAACTTCCTTTGCTGGAGATTTTCACTTACCTAGTCCTTTTGCTCCTATTATGAGTTTTATTTATGGAATATATGAAATATGACTTCATTGAGCAAGATCGATGTTCATATCCCATATAAAAAATGAATTCTTTACTGTTATGCCATGTGCAGGAGGAAATCTGTTTTATCCTACTCTTTGGCTTTTTTGGTCTTTTAAAGGACAAGCTAAGTAAGTTAAGACTTAAGCCCAAACACCCCTGTGTACTTTTCATAAGAATTCAGTGTGGCAAATACCGGAAGGTAGGGACACCTGCCTCCCAGAGTCCTCTTCCTCATGACTTCAAAAGAACCCCCCTACCCCTCACTGGAGTGTCAGGGGAAATGAAATAAGAAAGGGTGGGGTCTGTGGGAAACTGGCTAAAGTCATTTGAATTCAAAATACGTTAAACGATTTTGCTTACCAGATTAAAAAAAAAAACAAAAAACACATAGTCCCAATTTTTCCCATGTACCCTACATTTATTACCCCAATCTAGTGTACTCTCTTCTACAGGGGTGTGAATGACTTTCTCAAATGTACACAGTTGACCTGGCAGAAAGACTTAAACTTTGAGTTTGTTAATTTCATGTCAATTCTTCAAGGTCCTGGGTGAAGAGGTAAAAGGTACTGGCTGAATCCAGGTGTTCTTTCTCACCTGTGCTCTTCTCAGCATCGAGTTTCCTAAGAGCCTCCTCTGTGCAAAGGCTGAACTGCTGCGCCATAAAAATAAATGAATAAAATGCCTTTGCCAGAGCATAAAACAAAGAAACATATTTTGGTGCTGTCTGTTTTATTGTTTTCCCCCAACAGGATCAAGTAGTGAATAAAAATACCTTGTTTCCATTTTGTTTTGAAAATACAAATGTTGAAGAAGAATTACTAAAGTTTTCCACACGAGGAGCATTTTCTGTCATTGTCTTTAACCATCTGTTTAAGACATACTATCATTCACAAACTGCCACAGATGTTTTTTTCTTGGAAGTTGAATTTGCTTTTTAAGATCAGATCAGTTCATGAGAGAGGGGGAACTCTTACCTGAAGTGTGATGTTTGTCTGAGGCCGAACCTTGGCTGAAGGAATTTGAAGGTAAGACTCTTTGTTTATAAAATTCACACTGACCAATTTTTCACACTTCTCTCCCTGGTAGCCAGGCAAGCACTGACATATTGGCTCGTTTATCCGGATGATGCACTGAGCCCCATTCTGACAATCAAAATTATCACAGGGGCTGGTACGGGGGAGGACCATGGGTGGAGAAAACTCACAGAACAGGCCACTAAAGAGTAAGGAGAAAAAAAAATATGTTCATGAGATTTTACTTAATTGCCAATGTGAGTTGAGACCTGTAAGACCTCACTCTACATATAAATGTGCACTTCTGCTTTTACCTGTACCCTTCAGGGCAGATGCATGTATAGCCGTTCACCGCATCGGTGCAGTGGGCTCCGTTTCTACACTTGTTGTCTTGGCAGTCGTCAAAGTCGATGTCGCAGTGCTCGCCTATGTATCCTGGCGTGCAGTCACATCTGTTTCAACAAGCAGGTAAATGGTTTCAGACCCAACTGAGCCAAAATAAGTAAAACTTGCATTTCGTCTAGAAACAATGGCACTATCTTTAAAAAACTTATTTAGAACAGGCTTATAGAGCCCCCAATTTAATGGTTGCCTAGAAAATAGTACTGTTGTGCAAAGTATTCCATTTCTCACTGGGATCTATGAGCAAAACAGTGATTTCATCTCTCTGATGACAGTGAGCATCCAGAATCCCAGCAAGGCCAGAATTACTGTACCAGGTTCTCTTCCTTCCTCCCTCTTCCTTTCCCCCCTCTCTTCCGTTCTTTCTCCCCAATTTATTTACCTAGGGTGCCCTTTATTTTCAGTTCTGCCTAAGTCATTTGACCACTGAGATGATTAAACTGGTATGTTATAAAATTTTCTAAGAATATTAAGCATATCCTAAAAGTGATTTTTTTAAAATTTTTCTAATAGAGACTAGATGCATTGGAACAAAATACAATTTCAAGAAAAGCAAACATGTTAATATGGGATATCCTAATTCAGATAATCATTATGGCAGAACAGGGCTGACCTAAAGGGGTAGGATAGGGGAACTGATACAAAATTCTTTTCTAAGGCTGAACCCATGGACAGCTTTTCAGCCCGTTCACTGTGATGGTGTGGGGGTAGAAGGGGTCTCAGCTGCACTGACGGTGAAGAACCAGGGGTGATAATACAGCTGACATTCTCTGAGTACTTCCTCTGTGCCAGGCCCTGTCCTAAGTCCACTTGGCACATACGATTCATTGAATCCTCTCCACAGTCCTGTGACATTGCTGATACTATCATACCCACTCTACAGGTGAGGACACTAAGGGACGGAGAGGTGAAGTACCCTGCCCCGAAACACTCAACCGCTAAGTGCCACAGCCAGGAATCAAACCCAAACAATCTGACAAGAAAGCCTGCATTTCTAATCACTGCACTCTGCTGCTGGATAATTAATTCTTCAGGCCTCTCTTTGAAACCTGGCCTTCTCGAAAAAGTTCTAGTGTTCAATAATGCAATAGGGCAACTACCGTTAACAATAATTTATTATATTTCAGAATAGTTAGAAGTTTTCAAATGTTCCCAACAGAAAGCAATGATAAATGTTTCAGATGAATCATGTCCCAATTACCCTATTTGATCATTATATGTTATATGCTTGTATCAAAATATAACATGTACTCCATGAATATGTACAATTATTATGTATCAATAAAAAATTTTTAAAACAACCTGTCCTCCTCTACTGCTGACCATCAGAATCTCTTAGGACACCAGGGACCCGGGACTTTATAATTGCCTGGAGAAAAGCAGTATGTCATGTGCAGTGGATTTGAAACTCTGCATTGTGGACCTACAGGGGACCATGGAACCCCTATAGGTCTGGCCACAGATGGGGCGGCGACTTCTGGAAACCTCCCCCTACCCTCCACTCTTCCCCCAGTGCTCTCCTGTTGTGCTTTATTAGGTTTATGCATTAGACTTCCCTGATCATTTTTGCTTTGGGTTTAAGAGAGGGTCTATGGATTTAAAAAAAAAAATACACCCAGGAAACTATTGTTTGGCTCCACAGAATTCAGGTTTTACAGTTATGTAGAACTGCATTTGTATCCTGGCCTCATTCTTTTTTTTTTTTTTTTTTTTTTGTGAAAAAAAATCTATTTATTTATTTATTTAATTTTATTTTTTTATTTCAGCTTAACATGGGGGTACAAAAGGTCAGGTTATATATATTGCCCATGTCCCGCCCATCCCCCCGAGTCTGAGCTTCAAGCGTGTCCATTCCCTAGACAGTGCACATCGCAGTCATCACATAGGTATACACCCATCCCCTCCTCCCACCCTCATCCCCTCCAGTCAGAACATTCAAGCCTGTCCATTCCCCAGACAGTGCGCAATGCACTCATCATGTAGGTATACACCCCTCTTAAGTATATGTTATTTTTTTTCTTTTAACAAATCAACGTTACTTTATTCCAGATTTGTTGAGGTATAATTGACAAATAAAAATTTTATATTTGTAATATATATAACATGATGTTTTGATAATATGCATACATTGTGAAACTTATTGCCACAGTGAGGTAATTAACATACCCATCACTTCACATAGTTACCTGTTTACTTTTGTGATGAGAATACTTAAAAATCTGCTCTCTTTGCAAATTTCAAGTATACAATACAGTATTATTAACTATAGCCTCTGTACTGTACATTAGGTCTCCTGAATCTATTCATCTGATACCTGAGAGTTTGTAGCCATTGATCAACATCTCCCCACTCCCTTCCCCACCAACTCCTGGTAACCATGCTTCTATTCTTTGTTTCTGTAAGTTTGACTTTTTAAAATTACACATATAAGTGTGATCATGCAGTGTTTGCCTTATTGTGTCTGACACATGTCATTTAGCATGAAGTATATGCAATCTGGACTAAGTTACTTAAACTCTTTAAGTGTTCATTTCCTCATCTTTAACACATATACAATAATTTCCACCTCACAGGTTTATTAAAAAATTAAATAAAACTATCTCTAATTAGTATAGTTTTTATATATAATGCACAATCAAAAAATGGTATTTTTTTGTAATTCTGAATGTAAGTCTTTACAATTCTATGAAAGTATTTATGGTTTAGTCTGTACTAATTATCCACTTTTCTATTTCAAAGCTATTAGGATTTAAGTAAGTAAGGATAATTAAAAACACTTAAAAGAATGTAGAATTACTGAATGCCAAAGGTTTTGTCTGAAAATGCAAAATCAGGATTTAAGAGTTACTGGAGAGTGGACGAATTAAAACAAATGGGGGTATATACACTCTAAGAGTAACAAACAGACTTTCAGCTCTGCTTGTATGAATTAAGGAATAAAATGAGCTCACTGCACAAGCATGCTTGCTCTGCAGCCAGTTGGTTTTAATGCTAAATCATAACAAAGCAAAGTAAACAACAAGTCTGAAGTTAAATGGACCCTAAGTGGCCATATACATTCTCAAATAGATGGACAAGGCCCGAGAAGAAAACTTCCATCAATGTTAATGTGAGCAAAGCTGTTGAAGTGCCAAGCATTAAAAGAAAGAAGAAATGCTTTGAAACACCCTGAATTATTTATCTGAAAAAAGAAATCAAAGTAAAAGATAAGAGAACCACACATTCACCACAGTGGCTGCCTAAAAGCTATTTTATATTCTCTTCTCTCCAAAGACTATTTTTCAAACCCATTAGAACTTGGAGTTACATTACGCCTAACGCTAACATTTTTGTCTTTCTTTTGCTCCTCAGACTGAGTTTCAAAATGGAAAGAAAAATATAAATAAGAATTTCTTAAAATTTGTAATCAATAAAACCTATCACATTCCTTCAACTCTATCATCGGACAAAGAGGGAGGCAGAAAGCAAAGGATATAAGATACACTGTTTAGAAAGCCCCAAAGCTGACTAAGTAAGATGCATGTTTGAAAATACTGCTTATGGCATAGCACAGTCTAAAAATATCTCAAAGCAATTTAGGAGATTTATGAGGTATATAATAAAGCAAGAAAAGTACAACCAGCTCTGTTAGCTTGGTAATAAGAAAATGAAGTTGAAGTAACAGTATAACTTGTCCAAATAACATTTGTCAGTAGAGATTTTCTTTAGCAGCTTCATATCGTTTTGTTTTTAAGTCCATTTTCATTCTGCAACTACCTTTCCCGCAATGTGTAATTTTTATAAGACAGGAGTAATAGCACACACTCTGACTTAACCTTTTTTCTGCTAAACTATATATATACAGGTATGGAAAAAGCTCATGAATAACTGCTGAGAAAAGTAGGTTTTCAAATCAGTTACTCCATAACCCAGCAAACTGCTCTTATAAGAGTGTGCAATCTCAATGAGAGTAATAGGAGATATTTAATTAAGGATTAGTCTTTCTGAAGACAAACTCCCCCATTTTTAATGGTTTCAATTAAGTCTTACTAATACTTTATCTTATAATTACAATGCATAAAGCCCTGGAAAATCTGTTTAATAATAAGCAGTTCTGGAAAACTTGCTCTACTAATCGCCCTGAGCAATGAAGATATTTGTTAGGTAAGTGATGCTTTTTCAATTTGCCAAATTCAATTGTGGGGATATCATTATGACATTGGGAGTTAAAATAATTTACCTACGGTGCATGATTGAATGAAATATAATGCAGAATTTTGTATAAAGTAAAAATTTAAAAACATTGGGTTTTTGCGTAGGGCTGTAAACTAAAGATAATCTATTCTTTTATTTTTCAATAAGACATTGAAAGGAATCAGGAGGTGCTACAACTGTATCTATATATGCTAAAGTTTTGGATTTTAAACCAAATGAAAGCAAAAGAATATTATCAAAAGAAAACTTTGAGATAAATATTTAATTCAGATTGACCTTTGAAATGCAGTGAGAATCTGGTGATACTGACTCCATTCTCTCACCTGACTTAGAATGTCTGATGATCTGTTTGGTAACTATCAAAATCTTAGAGTTTCAGCTCAAATCCCATCTTCTCTTATAAAATTGTTCCTGACCTGAGTAATTTTCAGTTCTCGGAATACTATGGCAATGGAGCTTGGATCATTTCACTGAGAGGATAAAATATATGAAAGTGAATATCTACAAAGCACTACAAAAACATAACATGGTATTATTACTACGTGCCCTGATCACAACAGGCACTCAATAAATATTGGGTGGAGGAACAAATAATGCTGTTTTCTGGTTGTCTGATGTAAGCACAGCTCAACTCTGGAACCCAACTGTGTCATTCCTAAGAATCCAGACTATCTTCTATACCAACCCAACTATAATATTAATAAACTATAAAACTTCTTAAAGGTAACATGTATTAGAAAAAAAAATCACCCAACTGGAAAATATAAACCCCAGCTCCAGGTCTGCCCTTAAATAACCTTAAGATCTTTGGACAGTTACTTAACCTCTCTGGGCCATGTTTTCCTCCTGCTTAAAATGAATAATTTGGACCAGATGATCTCTAAATTACTGCCAGCTCTAAAAATAGAAGTTGCTGTTGATAGACCCTTAAAATATTTCAGGATGGTGGCAAAGGAATCATGTAATTTGATAGCAAACATATTTCAGGAATATCGCTGGGAAGGAAAAAAAACAGGATTTTGAAGTTGAAGTTCAGAGTTCACTGAGGGGAGCCCTCTACCTAGTGTGACTGTAACGCTTTATCACATGAGACAATTTAAGGTGAAAGGGGCACTATCAATAATTACAGTGATAATTACAGGCATAAACCAGAACTGTCCAGGGCAACCTGGGACATAGGGTGACTCTGTCTTTTCCCACCTTCGATAGTCAAAGTATTGCTTCAGATCATAACATTTTCAGTCACATTGAATCCAATTCTCTACTGCACCACAGACTTACCTTCAGATAATAAAGCATCTAGAAGATATAATCAACTTAATTTGTTTGGCCTTCAGATAAATTTAAGGATATTCAAAGGCTGCTTACTTCTATAAATTACTTTCCAAAAAGTTACAGAACAAAAGAAAACACTTTTTTATTTTTCTTCAGTGTACTAAAAAAAAAGTCCATGCTGTATATGAACATTTATAAAGATGTCATTGATACTAGTGAATATGTCCCTTTAATCCTGAGCAAAGGTGTGAAGCTAAAAATGGCAGGAGAGAGTGGTTCCTAACAGAAAGGTCCTCTCCCCTGATTGTGAGCTCAGATGGCAGCTTCTGACTTACTTGAATCCCTTTGGCGTCAGGATGCACTTGGAGTCATGCTGGCAGGGGTTCAGGTCCTGTGCACAAAAGTCCAGCTTCTCCTCACACAACTCACCTGTAATGTGGCAAACAGTATTAGTTTATATAGAAAGGTTAACAGGCTTCCCACCAGCAGACTGTGTCATTGTCATGGGTCTTGGAGGTTAGCATAGCTTGTGATTGAAAACAAAATAAAACAAAACAGAAAAACAAAAACAAAAATCCCAAGGCATGGAACCAGAAAATCCAATATCCAATTCTGGTTCTCCACAGATGGTCTTATGATTTGGGAAAGCTTGAGTATTGTGATCTGTGACTAATAATATGAGCCCCGTTAGAATAAACTACTGGAGTTAGGAAAAGAAAATATGAATACTTTTCATTTTTGTTTTACTTATTTAATTTGGGACTTTTTCATTAGGTATAGCATAGACCCAAAGGATAAATTAATACCTAATGAATATACACAAACTGAGCCCATTCAGGTAACCAGCACCCAAATCCATAAACACACCATCTGCCAGCATCCCAGAGCCTTCCTCTTGCCTCGTTTTAGTCACTAACTCCCAAGGGTGATAGCTATCATGGGAAGATGACAGGTTAGTTGCGCCTGGGTTTGAGCTTGACCTAAATGGAATCATTCCATATATACCACTTACATGTGTCTTACTCCATAGTTTTATGTTGGAATAAAATATCCTCAAATCTTCATAGTCTCTAAGGTCTTATACATTTGAAAGAAAAATACTTTTTTTCCCTCTTATGAATCAACACAACTGCTCAGTAGAATATTTCTTAGCTAGATCCACTGAGATATAAGGAAAAAAGTTAAAATGAGAATAAGCCTAGTGAGAGAATATATAGTTTTTCCATGAGTGTTAGGTAGCTCATGAAGAATAAATATTATCAGGAAATGAGAGCTAAAGACATAACCACAGAGATTCTAGGCACTCTATGTTGAAGTGCATGTCTGATAATTTCTTAGGAAATTTCTTCTGCTACAAATAATATGGTTATTATTTCAGATATATTAGGCCAAATATAATTTTCTTTGAGAAGACTTTCCTAATCATTAGACAGGAAAATGACTAATATTAAGTTAGATATTAAGGTACCTAGAAATATATATATACACATATTGTGTATATTTTATAAAGTTATTTTCTCCTTTTCTACCTTACTGCTAAATTGCTTTTTTTTAATATACAATAAATGAACAAATAAAGTGATACATCTACAGATAGCTGTTCATTTCCAAGAAACTGTGAGAACCGTCATTTGTTCAGAGTGTAGATTTAAACAGCATTGGTTTAAAAATCAGGAGACTGCACAGCATCGCTTTGTTACAAGATGGTCCTTTTAGAGTAATGCACTGCTAATCGGTATAAATAGCTGCTTGACAACTGAATGTGGCATGTTATTTAGACTTCAAGTATCTTTTTCCATGATGCAAATACATAAAATAACTCATCTAGTTATTACATTAATCTGTTATATAAGTTAAAAAAGTCTCATATGTTGCTTCTATAAGAAAGTTTTCTGTGTTTCTTATCCTATAATACAAAAAGTTTTTATTCTTAACAATATACAAATGATGCATTATTTTTAAAGAGGTTTTATTTAAAGAGTTGCAATTTCAATATTAATTTAAGTTAAATACCTTAATGGAATTTATTCATTGCATTTCATCACCCTACTGTGATGAAATCACTTTCAGTTTTCTAACTAAATCTACCCGGTTGGGATATAGGCTGTTTACAGGAGTCTCTACTCAAGGTAGTTTGTAGAAATTGACAGTAGAGAGGGACCGTTTGAGATACATAATAAATGCCATTGTATGTACTTTTCACTTTATACTAAATAAGAAATTGCTTTTAAAAACCATAATAAAGGAGAAGTGTTTTATTCCTTATTCACTTTGATACAATCCAATCCAATTCATCCAATCTAAGCCATAGTTCATAAGGATTAACTATGGCTTTATACGATGCTGTGCTAGATGCTGCAGCTATGAGGATGAATGCAGTGGACTCTGCCTTTAAGCAGATCCCAATCTCCTAGCAGAGAAAGCCTGAGCTGGAGAAAGAACATAGTGAATTTCATCTCTGAAAGAAGAAAAAAGAGAGATGACCCTTTCTTTTCCACAAGGAATTTCTCCATAGACTTGATATGGAAAGGAGAATGGAGACAGTTCTAAGAAACTGTTGGATAACCAGATTCTAATCAACAGCTTTAAGACTAAGCATGCCAACTTGAACATGAAAAGCTACATCAATGTCTAGTATTCTTTACCTCTATATGAGTAGCTTAATAGCAATAATAATCATTGCTGAGGTTGTTATATGATAGTTCTTAGTGAACATTACATAGCTATACACCTGACTCTGATAAGATTGGTTGACTACTTCAAAGGTGATTTGATTCTCTTTATTATCACCAAACATTATAATGCTAATAAATATTACAAAAGCATTCTCTGCATCTCATTGCTGCCTAACTCACTTTTAAAACCCAATCTTCCATCCTATACCCTGGTCACCTGGGTCCATTTACTATTTTCTGAATTTATAACCATTAGCCTCGGTGTATTTTGCTTTAATAAACAGCCTTTGGAGGTTTTGTTGTCAATTTTCTCATCCATTATACGTCCCCTTCTTTATGGAATCATCCTAGATCTTTTCAACCACTTGTTATCTGTCTACAATTTTACATGTCTTACATGTCATGTTTTCTTGTGCCTAACTTATGGCACATATATTGTATGTATTTATTTATGTACTGAATGAACGTCTATGTAATGCTTATTACTGTGTGCCAGACAGTTTTAAACATTGTATAAATATGCAGTCACTTAATATTCATGAAAAGCATGTAAGGTAAGATTGCAGAATTGCACTGTTACATATGCATTTTATATTATTAGTGTTTATCTCATTCCCTTTCCTTGACTGTAAGATCACTGAGAGCAAAACCCTTACCATATTTACTTTTGTGTCTTCCTAGAATGTGGTATGGTGACATACTCAAATAATAAGTATTGAAAGAAATAGTCATGCTTTTTAAGGCAAGAATTCTATTTTGATCTATATTCAACTTGGATTTCATGTCAGCCTTTATATATTTCTGTTTAATTTTTACTTAGTCATTCATCATCAATAATAACATAACTGATGCTCTTCTCTTTAAACATTACTTTAAATTTTCCCTGAGTGAATATTAAAATAAGAGTTTCCATTGGAGTATTTCTTTAATTTGTCCTAATTATATTGGATTCTGCTGTATTTGGGAGAAAAACAGCTTTTGAAATAATGTTCCACAGTGGTGCGATTTAGGAGGTCAATATAAGATAAGAAATGTAGCAAGCCCTCTAGACAAATGCTGGACTGCGTATCCACTTCTCCACCCATAAGAGAAAATTAGACAGTTAAAAACTGCATTGGTTTTCCAGGAAGAATGAAAATAAAATGCATTAACATTAGTGAGCTAATATATCCTTAGTTACCACTATTAAAAAATTTCCCAAACCTTATAGTATCGTGAAGACATTATGCAATTTTTATTTGGCTTTTATTTTTGCTATATATGTAGTCAGAGCTAGCAGTGAGTTAGTAAAAAAATAACAGAAAATAATTTCTAAATTTGCTTTTTTGATGGTCCAGGGCCTAAGATAATATTATCAATGTCTTCCTCCCTTCCTGAGATAATAAAGCAGAAGGTGATAGAAAGGAAAAGTGGAAAATAATCTTTATTCTAATACACATAGTGTTGTAATTGATTACCCTATAAGCAGGTCTTGATATGTTTAACTTGGCATCAAGAAAGATGTCAGCCCACTGGAGTGGTTTAGGGAAATGTGGTTGAATACAGGTTAAATGTTAGTGCCCATGAACTTCTCAAGAGACAGAGGTCTAGACAAACCTTGACTCCATGATCTGGCTTCAACATACTCCACTAAATCCTAGAAAGTCCTATTTATTTACTTTCAGTCCTGAACCCTTCAAAGTCCCCAGTGACAAAGCAACAGTGTGGAACACAGTGGTTGCCTGGCATTTGTGATTTCACTTTTGATCAGATGAGCAAATTAATTTTCCTTATGGTTCTAGTTTTCATCTTTTCTGTTGACGGGAGGTTAAAGGGTTGTGGGTGTGTGTATATGTGCCAGCTGCCCGTGTTTTGGAGAGGAAGCAGAGTGGTCAGTCAGGGGGCCTGTGGGTACCTCTTCAGGGTAACAGAGCTTAGTGAATAATCTACTATAACTGGTAATAAAGGCTGTTGGTAAACAACACCCAGGCATGCCAGAACTTTCTGAAGAAAAAGAACCACATGTCCTAAACAGAGGCATTTTTTTTTTTGATAACAAAGCTATGTCTAGTTCTTAGATCACCTCTTTCTGATTGTGTCTGTCAGGGAAGTATGGCACAGAGTGGGACTGAGGATGGATAAGTTCCACAGTAACACTAGTATGAGCTGTGAAGGAGAGTGGCAAGAGTGATACTCGCTTTTCTAAATGGGGATGATTTTTCAAAGACTCACTCTCGAGGAGGAGATATAATTCATTACCTACTGAGCATCTGTGAACACGGATTTTCTGAAGAATTTCATGGAGTAGTAACGTGCCCATGCATCCTGGCTTGCTCAGGACAGGCCCAGTTTGCACCTGTTGTCCCAAGGTAATTGGCAATAGTGCCCCCATGCACTCACACAGGCACCCTGATTTGGATGATAAATGTTATATGCACCTTGTAGGTGCAGCAGTAAAAGCTGGATCATCAGAGTTGTAACGCTCTGTTTGGAATGGAGAGTGAACCAGCATAAAGAGATCCCAGGGAGAAACTATTCTTATTGGGTGAAATGACATTTGGTTAGTTACATTAATTCTTGCAATGGCCTTGTGCAATAGTATTCAATATAAAAGAGCTGACTGGTTGAAGAACTATTTTATTGTTCTGGGCCTCAGTTCTTCATTGATAAAATGAGGCTCTGGAATTGGAGACGGGTAAGGTCAACTGTGGCTCTAAAAAGTCTTTTTTTTTTTTTTAAGGAAAAAAAAAAAGAAAAATGCTTCTAAAACGACAGATAATGCAGATAGATAGCAAGTTACCGGAGGGAGCAGCACGCTTAGCTGTACAAAACAAGATTATTGCATTCAGTGTGTAAAACCAAGTGTCAGCATGTGCCAGAGCCCCCTGTGGTAGCAATATTGAGAGTATTATTGCCGTGAGGCAGAAACCTCAATGCACTTTGATGGTTCTTAGGAGAAATGGTACCTGGAATTTGGCCTTACCTCCTGCTTCATTTTAGATGTTTGGATCTAATCAATTTTAATGTTCCTTCCTTCCTAAATGTAAAGGGACCCTTCTCTAGCCTTCATTTGTACTTCTTTCCTAGAATCTTAAGTTATGTTTTTGTTTAAATTTCTCATTACCACACTTAGTGAAATTGTTTAGGACTATTCTACAGAGTTATTCCTGGTTCTTATAGAGTAATCTTCCTATTTCCTATGGCTTTTTCCAATGATTCTTACAGAAAATCAGATTTTTAACACCATATATTTTGAGTGCCACTGTGTATTGGAACCTGTGTCAATGCTAGGAGTATAATGGTAAACAACAAAAACTACTTCTATTCTCATGGGACTTATACAGAGGAGGAGAGGAGGACAATGGTATTAATTCAATAATTCAATAATTTCTCATTACAATAGTTTCTCCTTAGAGTTTTTTGTAAGTTTTAAGTTGCATGCTGTTCTGAATAGCTTGGTGAAATCTTGGGCCTTTCTGCTCCATCCTGCCCAGGATGTGAATCATCTCTCTGTCCAGCTCATCCAGCTGTAGACACTGCCCACCCATTAGTCACTTAGGAGCTGTCTCGGTTATCAGATCTACTGTGGAGGTATCACAGTGCTTGTGTTCAAGGAACACTTATTTTACTTAATAAGGGCCCCAAAGTGCAAGAATAGCGATGCTGTCAATACAGATATGCCAGAGAGAGGCTGTAAAGTGCTTCCATTAAGTGAAAAGGTGGAAGTTCTTGACTAATAAGAAATATAAATTGTATGCTGAGGTTGCTAAGATCTATGGTGAAAATGAATCTGTCTCCTATCTGTGAAATTGTGAAGGAAAATGAAATTCATGCTAGTTTTGTAGTCAAACCTCCAACTGCAAAAGTTATGTTCACAGTGCTTGATAAGTGTTTAGTTAAGATAGAAAAGGTGTTCAATTTGTGGGTGGGAGACACAAACAGAAACATGTTCCGGTTGACAGCAATCAGGTTCAATAGTATCTGTGATGTCTGAGATCCGCTGGGAGACTTGGAATGTACCCTCCGATAACGGGGGACTATTGGACATATAAACTTGCCTCTATGAGGAATGCCAGGCAGGAAAATTTCACAGTGCTCTAGAAGAGAAATTGACTCTCTGAGGGAGGACAGGAGAGGGTCTCCTGAAGAAGTGAGACTTGGAGGCGAGGATGAAGTGGGGAATGAAGAGCCCTGGCAGAGGGTCCTGCAGGAGGCAGCCTGGAGAATGCAAGCCTGGAGAGGTGGGGAGTGAGCCCAGGAAAGCACAGGTGCCAGAGGAGCCACAGAGGTTGGCAGGGCCCTGGGGTTCAATGTCTGCATTCTATGAGAATGGGCTGCCACTGAAGGGTTTTGAGTTGGGGCATGGCCAGATGACAGCTGCACTTTGAAAAGAACATTCTGTCTCCAGGGGAGGATGGAGTGCAGAGGGGCAGAAACAAACGCACATGAGAGATGGCAGCTGGGGCTCTGGTGGGGGTGTGTAGAGATACGGATGGCCCAAAGAGATGTTTAGGAAGCAAAGCAGATGGGACTTCGCGACGGATTAGATGAGCTTAGATGAGAGAGAGGGAGGTGTCTGGAACTTCTAGGTTTCTGGTATGTACACCTAGATGTACCTTTCAGTGACATACAGAACACTGGAAGAAGGTCAGGTTTTCTGGCACAAACATCAAGAGTTTTAAATACACTGATGTGGTGTTGTGGGTTGAATTGTGCCTTCCCTCTACCCTGCCCAGGAAAAGAAAAGATACGTTCGAGTCCTCTAGTACCCCAGAATGTGACGTTATTTGGATATGAAGTCTTTCTAAAGAAAATCAAGTTAAAATGAAATCATCAGGGTGGGCCCTAGTTCAATATAGCTGATGTTATCAAAAAGGAAAATTCGGGCACAAGGAAAGATAAGCATAGAGGGAGGATGATGTGAAGAAACACAGGGAGAGTCCAGGTAAAAAGGCCGGGAACAGATATTTCTCTCACAGCCCTCAAAAGGAACCAACACTGTGGACACCTTGATTTCAGATTTCTAGCCTCCAAAACTCTAAGACAGTAAAAGTCTGTTCTTTAACCCACCCAGTTTGCATAGTTTGTAATGGCAGGCCTAGCAAACCAATATAGGTGGTAAATTCCAAATTACTGGAGGTTTACGGTAGGGAATAAAACTTTCAACTGATGCTACTATTTCTTTTTTTTCTTTTTAAAAGTTCTGATGTCTCTTTCCTCTCATTTCATTCCATGTGGTTATATCTCCTTTGTCTCTAATTTTATTTTAGGACTCTGAGCTTCTCCAACAGTCAGAGTCTGTAATAATGTTGCACAGAGGAGAAGGAGTGGCCTGTGACCAGGATCTCTGTGCTTCAAAAGACCCGAGGTACAAAGTAGAACAGCAGTGTAGTTTAGCTCTATATTCACTGTGGGGCCAGAAGCTGCTCTGCAAAGCAATCAACCCTTTCCCCTCTATTCAAAGGGAGCTGGTGTTACCAGTTAGGGCTTTTCAGGACAGACTATAAAATAGCAATGAAGATTCTCCTTCTTAAGGTATTAAAAAGGTGGCACAGGAAAGAGAACCAAAGACTACTGTGTCTTGCAGAAGGGGATAAAGTGAGTCCAATGCCTTGTTTCACCAACTTTTCAATAAGTATAGAGAGTACCTTGAACTCTGAATGACAGCTGCAATTAATAACTACTATTAATAATATATATCCTGTCATTAAGTATAATAATAATCTGGAAAGTGTTTTATTCACTTAAATATGTCAAAGACATCAAAACTCATATGAAGTGGAGAATATCTGAATTGATTTACATTTCCTGCACACACTCTCAAATTTCTTAAGCATACTTTTTTCTTAAAAAAAAAAAAAGTACTGGTTTCACGCGTGGCATTGTTGAAAACTATAGTGATCCTTTGGCAAATGAGCAAATAATGAAGATATTACATGGTTTATGGAAGTTAGCATACAATGTTTCCTGAAAAGAGTAAGAATAGTGTAAAAGGAAAGTCACTGTTTATAATAGGATTAGTTTACATGTGCTATCTGAGAGTGAGGATTTTTTATTAAACCAAAAAAAAAAAAAAAGCAGCTTCAGTTTAATTTTCATAATACAATGTTAGGAAGAAATTTTTTGAGCTAGATCCAGCAAATTATTAAAAGATGAGTATGACAAAGCATTTACCCTGGAGAAATGACCCTATGGAAAATTTAAAGAAACAAGATGAACGTGTAATTGTCCACTATTCCTTAAGTTTTTTTTAGTGATTGAGATATGGACAGCATTTTGGCCTAGAAACTGGGCTAAAGGGTATCATTATTTTTAAGTATTATTGAAAACTATATTACACAGTTCCAAAATATATCATTACTCCTGAAAAGATTTGTTCTCTTTGTAAAATAAACCATGTTAACTATAGATAGGGAGTTTTTGATGAGTTATCAATTGAATGATTAATTGCTTTCTATTTACCAAGAAATTTGGGCAAAAGTGTGTCTTGGCTAGTCTTATTTAGTCCTCAAAGCCTGCTTAGCAGAAAGGAGGTTGGGTTTTTCCAACTCAAATCACTGTTTAAAATATTGTTTTACAATAGATGGAGCAATAGGAAAGGGTACCCAATTAATAATCACTAATTTTTCTAAAAGTTAGCTCTTTTAATTCGGGTTGGACATACCTACAACAAAAGTAATTTTAGATACCAATATATAGTGTTACTAGAACACTTAAGTGTTGTTACTGTTGCTACCCTTCTAATGTAAATAGATTAGTTTCTCCTCTCTCTGAAATAGATAGAATCTCAGAGTCCATTCTGGGGATCACAGATGTATGAAGGGGGTGTGGAGTGTTCTGGAGCTGACATTGCAGCCTGTTTTTGTTCCTATTCATAAATTGTAACAAACTAGTTTTTTTTTTTTTTAATGAGAAAGGGATGTTAATATTAATAATAATGGAGAGGAAATTTAAGACAGCAATCTGAATAACTGGACAAGAATTCTAGTGTTAAACTTAATCAGTTATGACATTTTCAAGTATATCTACAACAAGGGAGGAAGTCTGGTTGAATTCCTGACAGAATTCCCAGGACGCAGATTTTTGGAGGGTCAAACACATCATTCTTCAAATATTTGCATTCTGAGCTCTTGCTTGGCTCAAGAAAAGTCTAAATAAATGGTATTAATTTTACTCTCTTTGAATTAGCTCAGCAAGGGAAGATAGCAAAAAGAAGCAACCACCTGGATAAAATAAATGAGATTTAATTTCTTAAAAGTAAGCTGCTTGAGGGCAAGGGATTCCTTTATTTATATTTTTATTCCTCTCCATTTCCATCACATTCATTAGCAAATTGTCTGGCACAAACTATGTATGCCATGAAAAAAAACGTGAGAGCACTGATTTCATTGCTTCTTGCAGGAAAATGCTTTTTAAATGTCAATGAATGAAACTCAGATTGCTTTAAGGACAATGTAAGAAAGCAGAGCAGGAATAAGAAAGCTGGTAGCAAGCAGATTTGTGTTCTGAGATCCTAGCCTGAGGTGCTTCCTTGCAGGCTGAACTAGATGGGTAATCTGTTGGCTCTGAGACATCCCTACAATTTCTTCTGGCAAACAGTGACCATCTCAATAGGAAACGGAGAAGGATGAGCTCTAGGATGCAGGAACTGTATGTGTCAGCATTTAAATGGCATGTTTGAGAATGGGTAAGACGGATGGACCTGAATGTTTCTCATTACTGAATTTTATAAATTCAATACTATACATTTTAATAGTGTACAAAAGCGTACATACCCCATTTGATCTTTATTTATATAAACAGAAACATTCTCTCTCCTCTCACAGACCTTGCAATGTAGCAGAGAGATTGATGAACTGCAGTAGAAAGTGGATATAGCTGATGGGATTATGGGAGTCATCCTACGGCAGCTTAACTGAATTGGACCTGGTTCTCCTCTTGCTGATCCAGATCATCCCTACTTGTTACATAGTGTACTCAAGCTTCTAATTTCGGCACCACAGCACATTAACACAGGCACATGCTGGGTCTTCAATCTGAATATTCAGTCCCCGTAACAGTGGTGACAGTAACCATTGGCTTTATTTCCATCTGTAAGTGAAGGATTACTTAAGAACAGGGTGTTTCTGTTGCTTATTTTTTAAAAGAGCCGACTTTTCCTCAGGGTTTCCTTTTCATAATCTGATGCTTTCTTTTTTGTGTTCACTATTCCAAAACTTGTCCTATTAATTAGGAATAATTAATGGACCTTCAAAATATGATCAATAAACTATCCAGACTGCCCCCACTTTGCTAAACTTAATTGAATCCAGTTGTTAGTATAGAAATAGAAGGAACTAAACATAAGGGCCTCTGAGTTCTTGACGATACATTAGCCACTGACAGACGATTTCTTTGCGTGAAATGTGTGCAAAATGGGACATATGCAACATGGGAACATCACCATGGAGAAACCTCCTGAGATAAAGTTAATCATAATTCCAAATAGGAAGGCTTGGCCGGGCGCGGTGGCTCACGCCTGTAATCCTAGCACTCTGGGAGGCCGAGGTGGGCGGATCGTTTGAGCTCAGGAGTTCGAGACCAGCCTGAGCAAGAGCGAGACCCCATCTCTACTAAAAATAGAAAGAAATTATACAGACAGCTAAATATATATGTAGAAAAAATTAGCCGGGCATGGTGGTACATGCCTGTAGTCCCAGCTACTCGGGAGGCTGAGACAGGAGGATCCCTTGAGCTCAGGAGTTTGAGGTTGCTGTGAGCTAGGCTGACGCCACGGCACTCACTCTAGCCTGGGCAACAGAGTGAGACACTGTCTCAAAAAAAAAAAAAACCAAAACAAAAAACAAATAGGAAGGCTCAAGAAAACGTGTTATAGATATAGATATTAAGATGTTTCAATGAAGGAAAATCATTTTTTGGTTTTAATTTTTGTATTATAAATGATATGAAATGAGTTGCTCGATACTCCTTGTCCGCCAGAGAGTTTGATCAGTGTTCATATTCAGAAAAGGTGTCTTTCTTTATCAACAAACTAGTAAAGGAGCTACATTATGTTATCAATGTTCTTAGGATATGAGAAGGGATGGCTGTGTACTGAGAAAACTCTGACCTGATCTGAACTTGCAGTCAAGAATCAAAGCCAAAGAGTTTGCCTGGTAGACAAGGGTAATGTTTTACGGATTTTTGTATCACTTTCAATGCTTAGCATGGTGTCCCACATGAGGTATTTTCTAAATAAACATCTTGTGCATTTTTAAATGAAAAAATTTACCTCTCCAAATAAATAAACAAAAAAGTAGGTATTTTTTAGTACTTCCTCATTGGAACACTCAGGCTTAATAATATAGCCAATTCCAACAGCTACTGAAACTCTAGAAAATATTTAACTTGGTTTCAAAAATAAATAAATCCAAATTAGATTCAATAAGACTTGGTTAGGCTAAATTGCTGTTCTGGGCTCAATGGGCACTGTCTGTTAACTAAAGAGCAAACAGAAATCTTTAAAATGTTTTCTGTGATTCAAATGCACTTAAGAAAGCTTTGAAAGGTTGGAAGACAAATGCAAACCACACAATATTGTTAGGCTGCCAAAGTATTCTCTCTAGTTAAAACAGACTGCAACTTTAGTTTCTCTTATTTGAGGCTCACAAGTACGTTTTAAACTATACTGATTTTGATATAAAGACCTTATACAGATGCAGAATTAATAATAGAAGTCACTGTTATTAAGAGATAATGAAAAAAATCTAAAAATACACACAAAACCTAAAAATATAACTCAGCTAAATTCAAGAGTTCTTCAGTATTCAATATTTCCTTACACTTATAAGTAAAGGGGTAAAGAGAACCAGGGACTTATATCCCAAAATAAAGTCTTTCCATATACAGTGAGCAGAGAAAGCAAAAGTAAATAATGATAGAGACAGAACTGAAAGATATGGGGAGAGAAATTCCTTCCTACATATAATTTACTTTGGGCAATTTTCATCAAAATTCCCATAAAAAATTATTTTGTCACCAGGAATGGCATCCAATAAATCTGAACCATATCACTACAGCGAGGATGGTTGGAATTAAGCGATGCAAAACTTAAACCTATCACACGGGGAAGCCCCCGATATTTCTGGAGTATAGACATTTACCATTTTAAAGTGTTTTCCTATACATTCTTCTTACATGCTATTCTCAAATGTCTGTGTGAAGTAGGACAGATATCATTATCCTTGTAAACTGGGAGAAGTCAGAGAGTTTATGAATATTAGTGCCAGGAGGAGAAACCTGAGCTTTTTCCATTACCTACACAAATTAAGCACCTGCCCTATGTAATGGAAGGCAGCCTTGTTCTCAGGGGAATTAATTAATTAATCGTGCAGGCATTGATTGGGTGCTTCCTTTTTTCCATGTCCAGATGAAACAGATTGCTTGTCTGCACTTGAATTTTGTGCCTACAGCTTTATTCTTTTCAAATGTACATAAGGACAATTGTATACAGGCAACAGAAGAGACAGCAGGGAGAGCAGAAGAAAAGTTTGGCATAAACCATTAGTGGGAGGCACTGTGAGATGGGGAAGAAGCAAAGCCTGGAAGATGGCAGCAAGGAAGAAGGGACTAGCTCCAGTGGAAGGTCCCCAAATCAGAGTGAGTGCCCTGGGGTCAGGGAGACATTGGTCTGTATCTGGGCCCCTGTGTACAAGATTTGTATCCCTGAGTAAGTGCTTTACTGTTGTTTTATAAAAGTTATTGCTCACATTTGTATTGTTCACATAAACCATGGAGTTTTTTTAAAAAATTAATATTGTCAACTAATTACAGAGGTTCTCTTTATTTATGAAAATTACCCTAGGTGCTAAAAAGAAAGTGAAATTCTATTTCTAATTACATTTTGGATTAAAAATACAGAGACTGATTGGACTGCATTTACAAGCAAATTCAGTGAGGTGCAAATTCTTGGAAATAAAAGAGATCTTTTATAAACATAAGCATGAAATTTAGTCAACACACGAAACCACATGGTGATTTAAAACACGACTGCACTGCCAACCTTGTTGCTGAGAGTATATATAACTATTTAAGGACATATTCCTGTGATGGAATAATTGCTGCTATGTTTCTGAAACAGACTCAGACCTTAGACACCCCTGCCCCAGACCATCAATTGCTTTAGTTCTTGTAAAAAAAGACAAAATTTGACTAAGGAAGGTATTGGGTGCATGGATCCACGGAGAATAGCATTTATTATATTTTTACATTCTAAAATATAAAGCCATTTTTTTCATTTTTTTAAACTGAACTCTGCACACATTGAGAGGAAGTGAGCAAACACAGTAAATCACCCAAACAATGCAACAGAAAAAAAAAATGAAGTCCATAGTAAGCGAAGACAGAAATATCTGCTATATATTTCCATATTAGCCTTATAATCCTACTGCAAATACGTCATATACCACGGAAACTATCAAGACAAGCAGACATTGTGCTCCTTTTAGGACACTGTGCCTGCTCTTGGTATTTGAAGATTTTTGGTAAACTGAATGATTACAAATCCAATGTTATTAGTTAAAATTGAGTCTCTAAGATAAAATTTCATGAAGATTCCATGATGATTCCCAAAACATAGTTACCATTCTAATAATTCTATGGCTCCCTTTCCTGGGCCCTGACATATTTGGGGAGCCACGTGGACCAAGTTGATGTCAGTGATTAACTATGGCTCTTTTTCTGCTTTAAAAATACTCCCTAGTACTCATAAAATCCTATAATGTGAATTTGACAATGTCATTTTATAAATCAACCTCTTGGGCTTTGAACTACTGGTTTCATGAAATGTTTCAACAAATGTATACACCTTCAAATATTTTTCATGTTTTAAGTCACTAAAGATATTGATTTAAGGTCATGGGAAAATTCTTACTACTTTAAAATTTTTCTCTCTACAGCCTATCTACTGTGCTAAATGGCCCATGTTTTTCATTATAGAAACAATATATGTTCTTGGTATATTTCAAAAGTAAAAGCATATAGACAAGTAGAAAATATTAGTCCCTTTTTTTTAGCCACCTCCTCTTTCCACTCAAAGAGTTTCTATTATAACCTTGTAAAAATGGATAAAGTGCGTGTCAGAGGCCCCTTTTACAGTGTTTGGCATAGCTACACATATATCAAGCATCGGAATGACTGATTTGACATATTGCTTTCAGATTTCATAGTTTGTCAACATTCCTTTTAGAGTGTACACACAGTGAAATCTATGTAGCGTTAAAAGAAAGAGGGAAACAGAAATGAAAATCATAATAGACTTAAAAAGGCAACTAACCTTTTTCCACCTCATTCAGATTAGCAGCTGGCAGCGACAAAGACAGAAGAGACAAAAGACTTTTTACATTGCGGTACAACAGCAGAGCACATGAAGCCAACGCGCAGCATTAACAACAGAGAAGCCAGGGTGAGAGAGCAAACTGAAGCAAGGCTTACATTTCTTACCTACAGCCGGGCCAAACGCACAAACATGGAGAAATGAGGCAAAAGGTAAACGCCGTCACAGGGAGCTAGAGACCTGTGTCTAAACCAGGTGATGTGACAACCAGCAGCTTTACTGTTTGAGACGTACACTGAATGACTTGTGCATGGGAATCAGAGATTTGGAAAACAAAGAGATAATGGGTATAAAGTGAAAAATTAAAGTGTTTTGAATTTTTTTCCACAGAATATATCCTAAGACTTGACGTGCCCAAATTGTATGAAAACTTTCATTTTACTGAATTTATGTCATCCCACTAAGCAATATGAGGGCTTAAAATGTGACCAACTTTGTATCATACTTGTATATGGCGCCATAAGCACAGGGTTAAGACAAAGTCTTGACGTAGCAGATCCAGGGTTTTGACTGGTGGGAAATATGAAAAAACATGTGTTTCAATTAAACACCTAAGTTAATACCACAGCCTAACAAGAGGGGTCCACTTTTTTTTAACAGGGGTGCATGTTTATAATTTTCATTTTTATAGGTTTCGAGCTTGTATAATTTAAGGAATTCCTGGAAATTTACCTCCAAGAAATGTCTTGTTTTTAGAAAAAAGGGATTGATTTAAAACACACAAAAAAATCAAAACCAAAGTTTCTCAAGCTAAAATTAAAATCCTAGAATTAATTTTAAATTAGTTGTTTGACAATTCTGAAGCCCTACTTTCCCTATACTTAGCATAGAGATTTTAATTTAAAATCATAGTGAATTCAACTTTTCAAAAATTAAACTTGTCTGAAACATACTAGAAATCAACAGTCATACATTATACAATGAGATAGACAGATGATGGATTGAAGCAGGTGGAGAAGAACAGTTTTGATGACTGGCAGGGGGAGGTTACAGCAAGGTTTAGATAACAGCAAAACAGTAGCAACCCTTACAATTTATGTTGTTAATCCCTGGAGCAGGAAAGAGCAGAGAGTTTTCCACTCTAATAACTCAATAACTGTTTACTGTGATTTTTTTGATCACTCAGGGCTTAAATGTAGTTTAATAAATTCCCCAATAATGGATCATTTTATTTTGAATATTTCTAGCCATGTTTTATAGCCTGCTCATCACACATCATGACTTCTCTGTCAGATTGCTCTCAGATTTCTGAATTTTTTCCATTGACAATATTATGTCCATTCTGACTCTTGATATGGAAGACAAATGCAAAAATTTTCACCATAATAATTTACAAGCTTTTTCTCTTATGTTTTATTTGCTCCTATTAAACAGAGTTTACTTTCTCATCGAATGCATTTGGAATATAGAGTAAAAAAATCTTCAAAGGAAAAAGCAATTTGTGACTGGAATGATTTTTTTTTTTTTTTTTTTTTTTTTTTTGAGACAGAGTCTCACTCTGTTGCCCAGGCTAGAGTGAGTGCCGTGGCGTCAGCCTAGCTCACAGCAACCTCAAACTCCTGAGCTCAAGCGATCCTCCTGTCTCAGCCTCCCGAGTAGCTGGGACTACAGGCATGCGCCACCATGCCCGGCTAATTTTTTTTTTTTCTATATATATTTTTAGCTGTCCATATAATTTCTTTCTATTTTTAGTAGAGGTGGGGTCTCGCTCTTGCTCAGGCTGGTCTCGAACTCCTGAGCTCAAACGATCCGCCCACCTCGGCCTCCCAGAGTGCTAGGATTACAGGCGTGAGCCACCGCGCCCGGCCTGGAATGATTTTTAAACAATGACCAAATTATTATATTCTCTGAGCATAGTGGGGCTTCTGTTCACAGATCTTATACTTACTAATCAGATTCTGAACTTAAATGTAAAACAGTATAATCACATTATAAGATTTCTCACTAACTGCAGACTTGGATGAAGCAGGATATGAGACTCGAGAGTCCCATTTATATTTCTTTATAATTAAAGGCCACTTATGTGCCACCGATTTCAAAATCTGCAGATGGTTGCTTGAAATTTTGTAAATGAGCTCATTTCACATATGCATAAAAATACTACAGTTAATAGATGAGTTATAAATTTGCCCTAGATAGCTTCTCTAATGCCAGATCGTCAAACTCTTCATGGCCCACAGGACCCAGTCCAAAGTTACGGTAATGTCTTCACGCTCTGTATGCCACGCACTTTCACTGAGTTTAGTGTTTTTGTCGATCCTTTGTTCAAATTAAGGCAAACTGACATTTGCAATAGTTACAAGTAAAAAGATTAAACAGTCTCAGTTCTTGTGGAGAGCTAAAGGGCTCTTGACAAGACATGGCAGGTTTCCACATGACAGCTTTTATAGATGTCACATTTTGGCTAAAAATGGTTTTGTTAAGCTTTGGATGTTCATGATATGTTTCAAGAAAGAGCTCTGAAATAGGGAAGTGAGTCTTCGCAACACTTCTCAGAGGAAATTTCTCTGAACTGATTACTTAGGATAGGAGAAAATGTGTGTTCAAGAGGAGCTGGTGAAGGAAAGGAGCTTGGGAAATAAAGGGTTAGCAGGTAAGGCAAAGACTCAAAAGAAAGGATAAAAACAAGGAACAGCAGGAATAAAGCCAAAGCAAGGGGACCCCTCCAAATCAACTCAGGAGAGTCTACCACCTTGCATAAATTATCATTAAAAACATACGGACAGCCATGCTGCCAAGCCTCGGTTTTTATCAGGATGTAGATATATATGTGTGTATATATATATATATGTGTGTGTGTGTGTGTGTGTGTATAAATATAAATTCCTGGTTTCTGTGCTTAGGAAGACATTGGTTAGCCAAAGTGGGCTTGAAATGCTTGGGTCCAATTTGTCTGGCAGAGTCAGAGTGGGTTGCTTTAAGGAGGCCCTTGAAATTAACCAAGTTCTTAATCCCTTTCTCCAGTGATCAGAACAATGATGGAAAAAGAGCATTATTCTATCCTAAGAAGGGTCTAGGGACTATATTTTAGTGTAAACACTAGCTTTTCATACAAGTCTAAATCAGCCCACCCAATAAGGCTCAGATTCTCAGGGTAGCTCCAGTGGCTCCAGAATCAGGGCCCTTGGGCTAATGGAAAGTATCTGAGGTGTGACAAAGGTAATTGGTGTGAAAGTCAAAGCTATGTAACACCTGAATGCTTTCCAGCCAATTTAGAGCAGGTGCATGTTGGATACACTTGCTATCCTTTATTAGTGCAAAATCCTCAAAGAATGGTCAAATTCTGCCCACTAAGCGGTCTAAGGGCTGTATATGTGTAGTAGAACATGTGGTAATACAGCACATCAAATTCCTACTGGAAATTTGGTATGATATTACTTTACATGCCATCAGGTGCCTTACTGGTGTAAGAAGAAAAAAAAAAAAAAAACAGACCATGGAAAAGGCAGCTTTAGAACCTCATTATTCTATCCAGCATTTTCCCATCAACAAAGGTATTTAGTAAAATGCAAAGTTTAATTTCCATGCTTACTTTCAATGATTTTCAGACTAATCCTTAGGAAAATTTAAGTATGCAGATGTGTGTCCCTCTTTTATATTTAGAGATGTTAACTCTAGTCACCTACATTTTTATTTAACCCTCTGATAATCTTAACTATGTATTAAATTACATAGAAATTGACATAATTAATGAAATGTACCCAGAAAAATGAAAATGGTAACTTTGAATAAAGTGACAGAAATTACTTCTCCATTTTTTCTTACAAATAAAATGTGTAACATTCTCTTTTTCTCTCTCAACTTTAGGTGATTTATTAAGGATAAAAGATAACTATGAAGTTTCTTTCTGTAGCCACAAAAATCAATCAAACAGATGTCCCAACAAAATAGACAAGTCATAAACTTGATGCTGATCTTACAGAAAATCGGTTTGAATAGGGGTGAAGTTTAGCAATTTGGGTGGTCAAGTCTTATGAGATTTACCACCTAAAGAGAAAAAAGCATCAGAAAAAAAGGTTATGGTTTCATAAGACTCTTTGAAATGCTCACTATCTTCCTGACTGAGTTTTACATTGAAGGACATGGGTTACCAGAGGCAGACACTCACTAGTGAAGAAATGAGTATGGATATGAGTAATCTCAAATACTTAATTATGTTTTGGCTATGTAAAGAAATGCCCTCCCTTCCCTGTTACCCTCTTTTCATATGTGTTGGTGGGTTTGTTTGCAGAGGGAAAATGGTTTGCAGTAAAATGCCATTGAATTGTGGGACTAAAAGCTTCAGCACAATAGCTTCTTTTCTTTTGCTGGATAGCATAACTTTATGATAGGTCCACGTGTTTGAACTGAGCTTGCTGGGTCTTTTTTGTTTGGCTGAAACCATCTTTAAGTCCTTCTGTTATTTACATTACATCTAATTTTCAAAACACCTACCAGTTATCGAATAACACAATGGTTTATTCAACATATATAACATAATGCCAATGATGCTTTCAAACCCATACACAGAAGACATAATATTTCCTATTCTTCGTACCTGTATACTCAGGTGGGCAAAGGCATGTGTAGTTATTAATTCCATCAACGCAAGTAGAATTATTTTCACAGTCATTATCTTCACAATCATCAACATTGACTTCACAATTTTCCCCTTCAAAGCCATCAGCACAAATACACCTGAATGCCAGGGAAGGAAAGGCAGAAAACAATCTTTTTACTGCATTTTAAAGCCATGTGTTCCAAATATTGAAAAAAGCATAAATACACTCATTAACTACAGAGCTTTTAACTCTAAGAAATTGATTTTTAAAATGCTTTTAAATGACATGCTGTAAACATCAATTTATGGTAATATCACCAAATCAGAAACTGTTTAAAAAAATTTATTCTGGCTCCAAAACAGC
The DNA here is from genome assembly GCF_041146395.1 of Eulemur rufifrons. Taxonomy (NCBI): domain Eukaryota; kingdom Metazoa; phylum Chordata; class Mammalia; order Primates; family Lemuridae; genus Eulemur; species Eulemur rufifrons. Next base: position 24,068,527 of record NC_091001.1, read on the forward strand.
TGATGGCTCCATGCTCTTAAAAGTTAATATATCCTATATATTTATAGGTCTAAAACATAAGCAAAGTTTTACTCTATAGACTCTTGAGTTGTGCTCAAATAAAATAATTCATGCTTCCTTGCTCACAAATGAGGAGAATTAGTTCTGGTTTTTAAAAATTATATCCACTACCCTATGTTTAATGTCTTTGATGCCTTGAAATAAAAATACATCTGAAAATAAAGTTTTATCTTCAATATGATTACAAAATGTGAATGTTCTCTTTAAGTCTCAATAAATGCAATTTTTTCTGGCATAAAACATTGTATTTTTAATCTTGAGTACATATCAGAATAATCTTTGAATACAGTCTAGATGAATAAGAGATAATTTTATAATGCAATGCAGAAGCGAAGTATATTTCTTCTAAAAAGTGAAGTTTCTAACAAGCTTTAGTAGTAGGTTAGCATTCTTATGTGAAATTATTAGTGTCATTTAATAAAGAACTCCATTTCATAATTCATGAAGTACATCTGAAGTAATTGTACCATATGATTAAATAACTCAAGACTAAGATTGTTCACAGCATGTCTGTCTACTTATATTGTGTCTTGGAAATAAATCATTAATTTCCTGTTTCAGTGGGACCTACATCTTATCATTACATATTGTCTGTTAAAGCAATAAGCAAAACAACAGATGAATATACGACTTTCAGTAGGGGACCAGTTGGCTATTAATTAGTATAATGGAGTCAATTCTTTGTCTTTCCTTAATCTGACTTGATTAATCATGATTTGTGTATGTGCACATTGGTAAATTCTTTTTGATTTTATAGCATCCCAAGCTGAAAACACTGTGATGCCTCCATTTGTTTCTAATATTGCAATATCTCTGAGATGGACCCATAGATATTGTCCTTACTCTGGCATTCTTTAAAAAAGTGTTCTTTGATTTGAAAAGGAAAATGCATGCTTTCTTAGTTATTCTTGCTCTAATACTTCAGACATAGAAGATCATAGATTAATTACCTACCAGAATCCATCTTTTTCTCCTTCTTTTAGGTGGCAAGTTCCTCCATGTTTACATGGGTTACTGATGCACGCATGAATTGGTACATCACAATCCTGTCCCTGGAGAAGAAAAGGGCAATTGGAGTTGAATAGATATCACAGAGACAGCACAGTAAAATAATAAACGCACACCGAGGAAAGCTATATTTTCAAATCGCAGCTCTTGCAACAGCTTCCACTTACCTTAAAACCATAAGGGCAGGTGCATCGATAAAAGTCAACTGGATCACTATTACAGGTGCCATCATTTTTACATGGATTTGACAGGCAGGGATTACATTTAGCTAGAATATTGATATCCACAGGACCTACAAATTAATTGAAAAATATGAGAGAGGCTTTCTATTTTTAGGCCCCTTATTCCTATGCTTTGATCGTAACAATAAATTTTGTATAAAAATTATCATTGGTCACATATCCATACGTGCTTCTCTTCCATGACAAAACCAGAAATCAGTATCATCATATCATGTTCATGGCCTTCTCACTAGGATGAGAACTGTGAGACTGTGAGACTCTCTGAAGTCAGAGTTAGACTCTGGGTTGATAGCTCAGGCGGTTAGTAACCGATGTTAATGACGCCAGTGCCACAGGGTGAGTCCCCTCATGGGCTGGCCAGCTTATGTGGATGTGTTCCATGGCCACTGCCTGCACTTTGACCTCAGCCAGCTTCATGGAAATGCATGCCATGTGTCCCAGAGAGGACTACGTGTGCAGGGGTGTTGTAGGGTGGGCGAGTCTTGTGGGCAAGTAGAAATTCATCACTGCAATAGAATGTACCTGCCTAGATAACATTAGCTCAGTGCTGTTTCATACAGGAGATACAAAACTGTCATTTTTATGCATATGTAAATAAACCAAAACTGTAGTCTCCATTATACTCTTCCCCATATCTTTTGATTCAGTTTATTTGTTGGTTTGTTAGCACAATACATGATGAGTGAGTGTTCTGTATCTTCTTCTCTGAGAAGAAAGACACCACAGAGATAATATCTACTTGCAATCTCATGTTTTGGGACACACCTTTAAAAATTTCAAGATCCACAAAAAGTCTATACTAAATGCATATTTAGCTGCAGCCGTTTTCCTTTGGTTGCATATATTTATTTGATAAATGGCTAAAAATGTAGAAATTGTTCTGTCTTCAATAAAATTATGTTCCACTGATGACACTTTTTTGCATTGTTTGTGAGAGCTCACTAGACCACCTTTTTACAACTCTGCCTGACATCTTTACATTTAAAAGGCTAATATTTTATAATATAAACATTAATTATATTTCTACTGTCACCAATCTCTCTGTAGCTCCTTATCCTTATTGGAACAAGAAGTGATTACTCCAATTGCATGTTTAATCACATATAGTTTCTAGCAAAGTTATCTGGACAATTATACAGCAGCCTTCCCCCGCCCCAACTAGCACTGCTCTAACCTTCTAAGGTACCTTCACCCAAAGCATTGCATGACTTCTGCTCACATAAATCACTTTTCATCAAATGATTCTCCAGATTAGAGATCACATGTGTGAGTTGTTGGTCAACATGGTGGTCACAGAGATTCTCCATATCTCTTCATATCCCTTGCCCTGGGAAATACTAGTACATATTCAAATAATGGTTTTGGATTAAAATTCACAAAAAGGATAGTGTTCTGCATTTTTCAGTTTCTCTTTTGACCAAATCCTCCCCCACCTCCAGAAATATGTCCACATTGAAATTCCTGTGTATTTTTAACTATGTGGGAATAAATGACAGTTCTGGGGACGATTGTGCTAATGGGAAGAGGTGGTGCTTGCTTCTAATGACACCTCAGTCACTAGGGGAGAGTGTGCCAGTGCCAATCTCCCTTCAACTTTTTCCTGGTAACCAGAATAAATAATGCAATTACAGCTGGAAAATCGCTGGGCTTAATTCTGAAATGAGCCTCGCAGAAATTTAATTTCTCACTCTCTTTCTCAATGTATTTATTAATTAAGGGCAACTAAATTAGCTATTCAGCCAACGCTAGAGAAATGAATGGTAGCAGTTAGGTAAAGCAGTTAGTGAAATTGATGTAATACCTCCCAATAGATGGTTTTATGTTTGCTAAAGTTATCTTATTTAGAGTCAGCAACAGAAAAGGAAATATCTCATTTATAGTGGATCCCTTAGCTAGGCCAGAAGAAAGAAGAATCTAACTCAGAACAAAGGCGTAGGATGAAGCGGCTAAGCATGTACACCAGCAAAATAGCAAGTCAGCAAATGCAAGGACTGTAAACATTCATTTGGCCAGCTCCCAAGACCTTGAGGAAAAATGTCTTTTGGCCCATTACTGTGCTTTCAACCTTGTAAAGCCGGGATTTGAATAGAGGCGTTCAGGGTTGGTAGACTGCAAGTTCATTCTGTGGAATGTGACATCTTTCAAAAATTATATTTGAGTATTTAGATGAGAAGCTAGAGATTGTTTTGGGGAAAGAAACTGAATACATTTTGAAGGATTTAATAGAGTATATAGGTAACACAAATGCCAAGCTGAAGTAGTCATTGTCTAGTTTTATGATATTGTCAAGATTTATTTAATAAATGTTTAAGGAACTATATGTGATAAATAAGCATTATCTAATATCTCCACTTTTTTTCAAAGACCAAATTTAATTTCCTATATAGCTAATTATGCTCAATTGTTTTCATATCTGGAATATTGCATGAGCATATGAAGGGAGATCATCGTCTGCTTGTATGTATTTGGTTTAGCTAAAAGAATAAAGATAACAAGTTTTCTCACATGTTATCTCCAAATGTCTTAAAATGATCTAATTCCTGGCCGGGCGCGGTGGCTCACGCCTGTAATCCTAGCACTCTGGGAGGCCGAGGTGGGCGGATCGTTTGAGCTCAGGAGTTCGAGACCAGCCTGAGCAAGAGCGAGACCCCATCTCTACTAAAAATAGAAAGAAATTATATGGACAGCTAAAAATATATATAGAAAAAATTAGCCAGGCATGGTGGTGCATGCCTGTAGTCCCAGCTACTTGGGAGGCTGAGACAGGAGGATCGCTTGAGCTCAGGAGTTTGAGGTTGCTGTGAGCTAGGCTGACGCCACGGCACTCACTCTAGCCTGGGCAACAGAGTGAGACTCTGTCTCAAAAAAAAAAAAAAAAAAAAAAAAAAAAATGATCTAATTCCTTTTCCTATTTTATTTAGATCATAATTCCACCTAACTAAAAATCCTTCTTAGAATGTGATTTTTACATCTACCTGGTTTATCTAAATTTGCGTATTTCTACGGTCTAATCCCGTAGAGCGATATCCCTTGTATCTGGCTCTCTCCTCTCACTCATCTTCCCACCCATATTTTGCTCCTCTTCTAAATCTAACATCTTCTGTTTGCCTCTAACTTGTAATTTATTTCCCATCCAGTATACTTTCTTGGAGATTCTGTCTTGCAATCTTCTTATTTAAGGGAAATGACATCTTTAATCTGTTTAAAGACTATAAGATAATAAGGAGATCATATCAGAGCTAAAGGAAGATGCTAAATAAAGCCATCATAAGATGGTAGAAGAGTTAGCATAGCTTTCCAGGGGCAAATGAAGACTTGTAGAATTTTGCACACTTGATTATTCCCCCATGAAAAAAGATGTCCAGGAATAGGAATTAAAAAAGTCTTCTAGCATCATACACAGCAATCTTGGGCACAGAATCTGAAGTCCATCAACAGAAGTTAGTAAGTCAGATTTGCCACTTAAGTGTGTGTTATTAGGATAATGGCAGCCACCCCAATGGGTTGTTTGAAGCATTAAATGAGACGTTAATGAATGTCAGGCAGGGAACCTAGTGAGATCAAGTACAGAAGTCACAGTGTCACTCTTTCCCTAGACTTCCAGAGTCAGAATGGGTGGGGAGAACAAAAGGGTTTTCCTTAAAAGGAGAAAAGAAGTTCTTTGTTTGCTTGTCCAAATTTCAACACAGGCAAAGGCAAACCAGAGCTTGCCATTTATCTATTCATCATAAGTTCCCTGAGTACCTTCGATATATGCCAGGAGCTGCCAAAGGGGAAACTATAGGGACTATCACAAAACCCACGGGGAATGGAAGTGGGCATAAATAGATAATTACCACTGGGAACAACATCAAGAGTTGGTGACTTTATGCTGTTAAGGAACGCAACTATGCTTTGTAAATTTGGTGTGGACAAGCACCAGAAATGACAGCACAGCTTTAAGGAGCAGCAGAGGTATTCTGTGTTCTTGCCTTGCTGCTTGGTAAGGAACTACTGTCTTCAAGCTTTACTCCTTTCTAAAGCTAACTGGTTCCAAGAAATGTTAAAATATTGTCAACAAATTAGCCCTCATGAGATGTGTGCCACAGAAGAGAAGAGAACTCTTGTTTCAGGGATATAGATCTTTAGTAATGTAACTGAATTAAAGGAGGCCAGCCCAGGCTAACTGGCTTGATTTAAGATTTGATCTTGACTTAAGAGAGCACTATAATATCAGCTATATGGGTGGAGATGTGTTAAGCTTAATAATTCAAAGGGAAAATGAGAAGAAAGTTTGGTTAACAATCTGTCTCCGTCAGTTACTTTAATCTTTAATGGAAGAAATACCGGACCTCAAATGCATTAAAGGTTGTAGGCAGACTTGCTTACTTGACTCAAATCACTAGTTATGCACCTGACACCAACATTGCTACCCACTGGGAATAGCATCTCACTTTGATTTATTACCAAAAGCTCCAGACAAAAATTTCTAACTATATCCCAGAGTCTCCCTTCATTCTGGCATTCCTTGGAAACATGAGTCAAATAACAAATCCTATTGCATTGTCCTTGTATAAAGTCAGAGGTACATCAAAGAAAACTCAGGAAACATGTAGGAGATATACGATGTTGGGCATAATTAACTAAATGGAGGTTTTTATTTAAAATCAACGATTCTGTGCTCCACTTGCTACTACATTACTGAATTTCTTAAGCATTAATATCAAATGCATGTTTGTTAACCTTTCATTATTAAGTCATCCATTTATCAAATATTTATTGAGGATCTATTTTGTGCCAGGCATTCAGGTTAGTTTTGAAGGATCAGAGCCAAGGGAAATGCCTGAGGTTTCCGGAAAAACTTACAGTTCAGCATTAGAGATATATATGTATCAATTAGAGAATGAATGTGGGGAATTAGAATGCATGTCTTAGAGTATGTGTTTTAAGTTTCTGCAAACACTCAAGGGAGAGAAATCCACCAAGTGAATGGAAATATAAATATGAGGTTCGGAAGAAAAGTCATGGCTAGATATTTGAAGCCATGGATTGAAATCAATTGAGAATTTAATAGACCTAAGGACAGAACTCCACATATGTCTACACTAAAATGTGGGTGAAAAAGCAAAAGGAATGAAGAGGCCAAGAGAATGTATGGAAAGGAAAAATGGCCACCATGGTCTAAAATAAAAAGGGAGCAAATAAAGATAATTAAAACTAAGCCACTGAAATTGATAAGACAGAAGTCCTTGGTATCCTTCTAGTTTCATTGGAGGAGTGGAGATGGTCACCAGATTATGGGGATTAAAATCTTGTAAATCTGCATTACATAAATGGTTAACTACAAAGACAAAGGCTAAGTTATTACCAGCTTTGCCATTTGCTACATTTAGATGTGACCTTAGGCCCAATATATGAACTTCTTGAATCAAAATTAAGTGGAAAGAATAATAATTATTTTATGAAATTCTTTTATCAGAGAAAATATAAATGTAAAATATTTAGGAACAGAGCATTAATTGTTGGTTCTCTTCACTTAATGAAGTAAATGTCTGTTAAAATTATCTCAGAATTTTAAGTTTTAAAAGTGTAATGAAAAATAGCCTCTTTTTCTTTTTTAAAACTGGTGTTTTTGGAAGATAACCATGCACAAATCTGAATATTCTCTTTAGTCATTGAGCAAATCAAAGTCCCCCAAAAAGGTTATTTCAAAGTTACAGCTATGTACTAGTGATGCAAAGTTTGAAAATGTAAAAAAGATTTGAGGAAGTTCTACATAATGCTTCAAAATTGATCTAACTAGTCAATTTTTCATTCCTCCAGTTTAGGCTAAATTATTTAATCACTTTCATACTTAATTAAATGACTAAAGACACTATCAATAATTTTGAGACATAAAAGCCCTCACTCAACCTTATCAAAAATTTCCCCCAAAAGGAAGATGTTGATCTTGCTAAGAAAAATAATAGTATTACAATGTTATTGTTGCGAGATGTGGAATTTTCCCCAGAAATTCAAGAATCTAAAGGATGCTTAACATATAAAATTAGAGGAAGAGATTAACCATGGCATGGTAAAATGTTGATAACCTTGGAATTTATAAAGATCTTGAGTTTCCTTGATCTGTTAGCTGACCTTTACAAATGAAGTAATGAAGTATATTTAGCATCAAATCCCTGCCTTGTTTCTTGAGCTCCTGGGTACCAGACATCTTTCTATTGGGACTTCCTCTCCCCCTCTGCATTGTATTCTCAGTTCCACTTGACTCACAGTAAGAATTTCCTGATGGCCTTATGGACCTGACCATATCAGTTACAACTTCTTAATTATTTGGTATGGCTATATATTATTATCTTTTATATATATATATTTCTATCATCAAACTTCTGTGTTGTTTATAATTATCTGTTTAAACATATCTACTGGTAAAATATAAGCTCCATGAGAACAGGAACTTTACTCTGTATTGTTTATTGTTGTATTCCTAATACCCCAGAACCATGATGGTACATAGTAGGAATGTGAATAATATTTGTTGAATGAATGAAGGCATATATTATTCATTTCTATTAGACTGCTCATTCCTTAGCACATGTAAATCTTTCATAAATGTCTGTCAAATAAAAAAAAAAAAAAGTTCAGTTGCCTGTATAGCTAAAACTACCTGAACCAAAAGCAATAAAAGGAATATTAGAAATGAGCAATGTTCTACTCTCCATGTTGATTTTATTAATGAAAACCTGGGAAGGACAAAAACCTCTGTTTTATTGCAGACTTCTTCATCACTCTATCTTCATCTTATATTTAAAAGATGGAGACAGGACATTTGGGTTATAAAGGCAAGTCATGACCATCTGCTTACCATTCAAGAATGCTCTGTCTGGGTCTTAATTAAATATGCTCTGATATTCTATTTCTTCCTGTTCATTTAGTTCTGTTGTACATCAAAACTATGAGAGTATACCATAAAGAAAATATTCTGAAAAATGTAGGACAAACATTTTACTGGAAGAATTAATCACTCCAAATAATAGCACAGCCTTTTCTAGAGGCAGAAAATCATTGAAATTATATTTAAGTAGAGGTATGTAAACATGTCTTCAAATAAAGAATATTCATCTTCCTGCTATAATTTGAAACCTTAATATTGGGAGTTTATATTTACATAATTTTCATGAATAAAATAAAAACACATTAGACTGATATAACTATAGGAAAAGTTAAATTAAAATATGAATACCACAAGTATAAAATATGTAAAGAAATATTATTTTATTGCTTTTAAGCTCATAAAGCATGTATGTACAATAGCATGGTACTCAGATTTCCTTGAGTGAATTATTTTAATTAATAGATTAAAATACTTTGTCTTCTATCAATCATTTATTTTGTGTAAATATTTCTAGCAAAGCCTCTGAGGGTAGTTCAAAAATTTCATATTCCAAGTACATTTCAATAAGAGGGTGGCAAATTTATTTACATTGATAATTTATTTTGAAAACGTTTTTGTTGAAAATTACAAAGTAAACTTTAGTGGTAAGCTCTGGAGTCAGAGTCAAGGTTCAAATTCTTACTCTTTCACTCAATAGTTGAGTGATTTTGAAAAAATGACTTAATTTCTCTAAATTATAATATTTTCATTTCTCAAATGGGGAGAGGATAGTACTTACTACAGGAATGATACAAAGATTAAAAGAGATAAAAATCTCTGTAAAGTGCTCAGCATCATCCAACCACTCAAGAGAAGTTAGCTATTATTGTTTTTAACAGTAGTAGTGGTAGTAACAGTAGTAGTAGGAGTGGCAAAGATCTAGTCTGAATTATCATAAATCTTAAACTACAAGAGCCTTAATAAGACAATGGCACTTCACAATATTTTGACAAATGCTGAAACAAATGCTGGCAAAGGGCATGATGAGTTTCACTGCTTGCTATCACTTTAAAATTATACTAAGCTATAGAGAAAATGTGTAAACCCTGAAGTCTGCTAAGTGCAACTGCACTATATTTGTTGACTGTCCATGCTGCCTGCCAACTGGCTTTTAATCATGCTAATTTAAGGTATACTTTGAAATATATGTAATCTGTTGATTTGATGCTTTAGTGAACTAAACTACCACAGCTGAGCTCAAAGATTTAGGGCCTTATTATCATCTGTAAATTAAGAAGTCTCAGCTCAACTCTTTTCTGGCTGCCCTGGAACAGGTCCAGAACTTTCCAATAGTGCAGCTCTGCTCCTCCAGTTCTGCCCACCTGTAGCACTGGCCTCACAGTTGTCTGCTAGTCTGAACAGCTACCTTAGACACACTCACACCACTAAATCTTTCATAGTCACCTTCCTTCGACATGATTTCTTCCCCTAAGTTCTTGCAGCAACTATGCTATCTAATATGGTAGCCACTGGACACATGAGGATATTTAAGTTTAAAAGTACATAAAACAAAATTAAATTAAAAATTCATTTTGCTACTCATATTAGCCATATTTGAAGTGCTCAGAAACCACAAGTGTCTAGTGACTGCCATGTTGGATAGTGAAGATGTGGAAAGTTTCTGTCACTGCAGGAAGTTTTATTGGGCAGTGCTGATAAGGACCAATTTACTCTCAAGCATATTTCCATTCATGGTACACTGAGTACATGAGATGTTATTGTCATTAAACAAAACGAAAATTAGTTATATAAATCTTGCTTAGTTACAAATTAGCTACAAAAGCCTTTAGGTATGTGTATATGTGCAGGCATACTTACAGGTATGGAACTGCAGGTTCCATTCCAGAAAATGGCAATAAATTGAATATTGCAATAAAGAGATTCATAAGAACTTTTTCATTTCTTAGTGCACATTATGTTTCCACTATACTATAGTCTATTAAGTGTGTAATAGCATGTATAAAAAAGTAATCTATATACCTTAATTAAAAACACTCTATTGCTAAAAAATGCTAACAATTATCTGAGCCTTCAGCAAGTCTTAATTTTTTTGTTGGTGGAGGGTCTTGCCTCAGTGTTGATGGCTGTGGACTTTTCAGGGTGGTGGTTGCTGGAATTCAAGGTGGCTGCAGCAATTTCTTAAAACAAGACAGCAATGAAGTTTGCCATATCAACTGATTTAACCCTTCATGAAAAATCTCTCTGTAGCATATGATGCTGTTTGATAGCATTTTACCCATAGTAGAATTTCTTTCAAAGTTGGAGTCAGTCCTCTCAAACCCTGCTACTGCTTTATCAGCTAAGTTTATGCAATATTCTAAATCTTTTGCTATCATTTCAACAATGTTCAGAGCATCTTCACCCTGAGTAGATTCCATCTCAAGAAATTACATTCTTTGCTTATTTACAAGAAGCAACTCCTCATCTATTCAAGTTTTATCATGAGATTGCAGCAATTCAGTTACATATTCAGGATCTCCAAACTCCTGTTAATGTTGACATTTAGACTTCTTCCCATAAATCACACATGATCTTAATAGCATCTAGAATAGTTAATCCTTTCCAGAAGGTTTTTAATTTACTTTGCCCAGATCCATAAGAGAAATCACTATGTATGGCAACTACAACCTCATGAAATATATTTGTTAAATAAGACTTGAAAATCAAAATTACTGCTTGATCCATTGGCTGCAGAAAAAATGCTGCTGTCAACAGGTATGAAAAGAACGTTAATCTCTTTGAAAATCTCCATCAGAGCTCTTGAGTGATCAGGCGCATTGTCAATGAGGAGTAATATTTTCAAAGGATTTTTTTTCTGAGCAACAGGTCTCAACAGTGGGCTTAAAATATTCAGTAAACCATGCTATAAATAGATGTGCTATCATCTAGGCTTTGTTGGTCTACTTATAGAACACAGGCAGAATAGATTTAGTGTAATTGTAAAGGGCTCTAGGATTTTTGGAACAGTAAATGAGCACTGGCTTCAACTTAAAGTCACCAGCCACACTAGCCCCTAATAAGAGCCAGCCTGTCTTTTGAATCTTTGAAGCCAGCCATTGACTTCTTTTCTCTTGCTATGAAAGTCCTAGGTGACATTTCCTTCAAATATAAAGCTGTGTTGTCTGCACTGAAAATCTGTTGTTTCGTGTAGCCACTTTCATCAATTATCTTAACTAGGTCTTCTGCATATCTTGCTACAGCTTCTACATCAGCACTTGCTGCTTTACCTTGCACCTTTCTGTTATGCAGATGGCTTCTTTTGGGCAACCTTATGAACCAGTCTCTGCAAGCTTCAAAATTTTCTTCTGCAGCTTCTTCACCTTTCTCAGCTTCTATAGAATTGAAGGGCGTCAGGGCCTTGCTCTGCATTAGGCTTTGGCTTAAGGGCATGTTGTCACTGGTTTGAGCTTCTTTCCAGACTATTACAACTTTCTCCATACCAGTAATAAGGCTGATTTGCTTTCTTATCATTCATGTGTTCACTGGAGCAGCACTTTTAATTTCCTTCAATAACTGTTCTTTTGCATTCATAACTTGGTTTTATGGCACAAGAGGTCTAGCTTTCAGCCTGTCTCAGCTTTTGATATACCTTCCTCAGTAAGCCTAATAATTTCTAGCTTTTGATTTAAAGTGAGAGATGTGGGGCTCCTCCTTTTATTTCAACACTTAAAGGCCACTGTAGGGTTAGTGGTTGTCCTACTTTCAATATTTTTGTGTCTCATGGACTAGGGAGGCCTGAGGTGAGGAAATGGCCGGTCAGTGGAGCAGTCAGAGCACACAATATTTATTAAGTTTGCTGTCTTATATGGACATGGTTTGTGGTGCTCTCAAACAATTACAAGAGCAACATCAAACATCATTGATGACTGATCACCATAACAGATATAATGAAAAAGTCTGAAAAATTTGAAAATTACCGACATGTGACCTAGAGACGAGAAGTGAGCACATGTTGTTGGAAAAATGGTGCCAACAGAGTTGGCTGACGTAGGTTTGCCACAAACCTTCAATTTGTAAAAAAAAAAAAATGTGACATCTCTCAAAGCACAATAAAATGAGGTATGCCTGTACATCTGTATCGGACTACTGAGAACATTTAATAAATTAACATAAACTGTGATGCTTTAAGAGTAGAATAAAAGTATGCAGCTTTTCTCAAATTTTTGTTATGAAATTTTTTTCAAGAAATATCTCCAGGGAATTATAAACTTTAAGAAATACAGATATGTACCAGCATTCTTCAAAATGAAGTATGAGTATCACCGGTCACAGAGAAGTATAAGAGAATCAGTCTGCAGTTTCTCAACTTCCCCATGTAATCTGTCCAACAACATGCTGAAGAATAAGGTTTTATGTCAGTTTCACCATCCCTACCGTCCCTTTGACAGTAATCTCTCCCCCACTTTACAAAAGGGTGATATGTCTCTCAGCCCACCAGAAACTTATCATGGGCACTGCCCCAAGGGAACATCTAGGATTACAAAAGAACAATTTAAAATACCAGTTATTTTGCAAAGATTTTTGTAATCAATGCACATAATTGCAGAGAGGCATGGCCATAGAATTTTACTTTCAATTTGTAATAAAATATTAAAATATTGATAAATAATGCTGCTGCTGCTGTTTCAATTAATAGCACACCAGTATTAATAACAGTAATTCAATTCAGATAAAAATGTAAAAACTTACAGACTTTTGGTGGCAGGACATTTTAAAAATCCAAATTATATACTTTTTTGGTAACAAAGAATGATACAATTTTCTGAGGTACTAGAAATAGGAATTCGAGGAGAAAAATAGAAGTTGACGGAAAAAGAACAATGTAATATATTAGGGAGGATCTTGCTTTTGTCGCTTTTAAAATTAGCTCTGGTATGAAGATTCCACCAAATACATTTAAAAGAATGATAGAAAAGTTTTGTTTTACAATGTCAATATTCACAATGTGCTGCCAAGTACCTCTTTTGCGACCATTTACAGTTATTAGGAAAAGCATTAGACGCCAACTTAAAAGTGTTTGGGGGAATGTATAGTTTTTTGAAAATTCCTTCTTTTATTAATAAATCATGGAATGTTTCACATCATCATTTCTGTGGTGTTTTGAAATGTTATAAAAATACAATTAGCACTAACCTATACTGAATGCTACTGTGTGTGAGGCAGTACGTTTTACATACACTAACTCACGTAATGTTCATAAAGCCCTTTCAGATTGCTACCACCCTCGTTTCCACTTACACATGAGAAAACTGAGGCACAGACTGGTTAAGGTTACCTGGGTACTAAAGAGAGAAGCTGCGATTTAGCGTCGGCCGGACTAGGCTTCAGAGCTCATACCCTGACCCACATCACAGTGTTACCCACTTGCATATGTTTTTCTTACATAAATGTTCAAGTGTTGAAAGCTCGTCTTTTCAGCTAGGTGTGCAAATCTTGGGAGGAAAGACTGTACCATCAACTCCTCTGTGTTCCACAATAGATAAAATTCAGTTTTATACATAAAACATGTTTAACCACATTTTCTGAAGGAACATTTGGAATTTTCAAGAATTTCTCTCCTCCACCCAATAACTGAGTGGCCCTCCTGAAACAGCTACAATCTAAGAATGATAGTAACTTTCTCTCCTACTTTTGTAAGAAACCTAAATCCGTATATTTGATGAGATAGATATACAAAACAAGTTTAATAGTGGTTATATCTAAGTAGTCTGATTAATGGTTAATTTTATTACCTTTTGCAGAACTAAAATTTAACATTGTTTAGATTTTACTATTCAGATTTTCTGTATTGGGCACATATTACTCTTGTAATAAAAGAAGAAAATAGTATTTGTTATTAAGACACTATTTGGAATTCACAAATACATAAAACGGAGGTAAAGGAAAGGAATACAAACAAGCAAGGAACAGGAATATCGACACAAAATCTGCAGCACATGAGGCAAGTCAGGAGGTTCGGGCTGGACACTTGAACATTTGGGAGAGCCCATTTCTCCTTACCTGGTATCAGGAAGCCACAGGGCCCTGGCAGCCCTAGAGCAGGGCATATGTTCAGACAAGGCAAAAGCAAAACATTTCACTTGTTAGAGTCTATGAAAGGCATGTCCAGAAATTGTGTACTCCACATTTTTCATACATGTTCAAGAAAACACAGTCATTTCCAATGGGCTATTTTTGAGATTTATTTGAAAAGCCTAGTTCTGTACTTGGGCACCTCAGATAACTGCTCTGTCTTGTTCAATCACCAGTGGACAAAGTAATTATTTCTTGGGCTTTTCAACTATACCTTTGAAGCCAAGTGGCCAAATGGTTATCTTTTCCTTTTGTATTGAATATAGTGATTATTAAACAGAAGTACAAATAACTAAAAACCATACCTTGACATGTAAATTTTTTGGAGGGAGTTGTGAGTAATAGTTTATCTGCCATTTCTCCAGGGCCGGCACAACGGGCAATTCCAGGTTCCTTATACTCCGACTTCACCCAGTCGGATAACCACTGCATGTTACAATCACAGTAAAGAGGGTTGGCTCCAATCGCTCTGGAAAAACAACACCACGAAAGCACAAACACACACACACATACACACACACACACAAGTATGGAAGTATTATTTCCTACGGGAACAGAATTCAAAGTGTTGCTCAGTAGAAAATCCCTACAGATCTATTGAAGGTAACAATTTAGTAGAACATAGAGACAATGTGGATTCCCATTTTCCTGAATGACGTGCAGCTGGGATTCAGTGAGTTGTCACCAGTGTTAACACTTATCTGTGCTTTCCAAGGAACCCCTGTATTTTCAGAGACAGGCTCACACGGGGTGTAAGCACACCCTAGGTGCATTAACACCTCCTTCATTCACCAAGTATTTCCTGAGAACTCAGTCACCATGCAAGGTTCTGAGGACCCAAATATGAATAAAGCATTATTCTTCCCTCCAAAGAACTCCTCCTGCTGAGGAGATTAGCATACACTCACAGGCATAAATAATTTTTATTAGAAGTGCTATAGTAGAAGTATGTACGAATAAATAGACTTGACATTTCGGTGGAGGCGAGTGCTAGTGGTTAAGAAAGTCTAAACTATGTGGGATAGTTAGAGCTGATGGGAAGGGTTGGGAAGGATGTTTCAGGTAAAGGACTAGCAAGTACAATGGTATAGAGATAAACAAAAGCAGGAAGGTATGAAATACTAAAGATATCTAAAGCTACTTCACCAGAGCTGATTTGGACCTGCATTGGGTGTCTGCTCCTTTGGAAAATCTTTCATTTTATGGTTCCTAACTACATAAGCAGGAGTAGTGATAGCAAAGCAATCAAAATAATAGCTAACATTTATTGCACTCTTACTATAGGCAGAAATTGGGCTAAGCCATATTTACATGATTTACCTCATTTTATCCTAAACACTAATTTTATGAGGTCAATATTATCAATAATCCACTTTACAGATTAATAATCTGAGACCAGAGAAGCTAATCAGTGGGATCATAGACATGTCAAGCTTGGGGACAAGTAGTAGATACGTAAAGTAACATTTTAAAACTGATTAATTCTGATTTACAATTAACTTAAGATTAGAAATACTTCTAGGTCTTCAGTCTAAGCATAATTAATCTTATTCTTTTTTAGGCAACTCCCAAAATATATCTTACTACTTTATATTACTGCAGTCTTAATGCCCAACTTTAAGAATTTGAACGTAGTGAATGTTATGCTCATATGTGTATGTCAGATTCAAATCCTACTAAATTAAAAATGAGCAAAACAATGTTTTTGAGTCATCTGGTCTCATCTCCGCTGACATTTGTTAAGTCCTTACTATGACAGAGGAGGAAGTGGGAAGTGACTAAAGCAGAGCTCTTTATGCTGCCTTCTCTGCCAGCCCCACGCCCTGAACTAGAGCTTCATTCACACTGTATCTCGCGCACAGAGCAGCCAGAGTTTGTAAAGGACTAACTGTGATAGCAACATTGAGGTAGGTGCTGAGACTCAAAGATGAAAAAGTAGAAGTTTTGCCTTCCAGGACCAAGTAGTTTAGTGGAAGGAATCTTAATAGTAGGCACCATACAGTCTAAGCGATGTATACACAAAAACCCAGACTGATAACACAGACCCTATGACGCAAATTCATATTAACATGACTGACTTGGATTCTATTCTCCAACCATTCCCTTTTTTAAATTTTCTAAAATTCTTATCTTCTTGGAGTTTGTGTGTTTGGTAGGGGAGTGCACAGCTGGGAGAGAATATGGCAGGCAACCTCTCCTAGAGAACTGGGGCCCCGCTGACTTTGAGATCTAAGCTGAAGCAGATAACTGCCACCAGGTGGCGCCAAACTCAGCATCACCCTAAGAGGCTTTGATCCCATGGCTGCTGCTCCCTGAACTTTAATGGAATGATGGAAATTCAGCCCAAATGGGGTTTTTGGACTCCGATTATTACATATTTTAAAAACTGTTTTACTCTACTTCCTAAAACTATGGAAAAACAAACAGGTTGCTATGAAAGAAAACACAAAGGAAAACCCAATATGAGGATTTGGCTGTTTTCCACCACCAGACTAGAAAGTCTTGAACCATGTCGAATTTATTTTTTTGCACGGTTCAACAGATTATGCTGAGTAATATTTGCTAAGAAAATGAGTGCAATGCGAGAAAATTAGGATAGACTTCGTGAAGGAAGTGATACTTGGGATGTGACTTGGAAAAGTAGAGTTGGGTCAGACCAAACTGAAGGGCACATGATATTCTAGCATCAGAGAACAATAACAAAAAAGGCAGAGGCTAGTAAAGTTGGGGGGAATGTTTGTAGAACTTTTAGTTAAGCAAAGAGAACTCATCTGATGGGATGTAAGAGCCAGAAGGGTAAATTAGAGCTATATTACAGAGGTCACCATATTCAGGTTGAAAATCTTCACGTTTTCTTTAAACATGATGCCAATCTCATTTTAATATATAATACAATAAAAGAAGTGGCAGAGGACTTTTCCCAACTCATTTACTAGGGAGAGTTTGACCCTAAACCTACATTCATGAACTAGGTACTCACAGGTGGGATAATGCAGAAAGATCATTGAAAGCACCTTCAGGCACGACAGAAATGTCATTTCCATGTAGGGAACTAAAAGCAAGAAAAAGAAAAATTAAATTTCCTACATTTCAGATAGTTCAGAAATATTACCATGTAAGTATGAGATTTTTTAATAAACATTTTAAGTCAGTGCAGAAAAGATGGTCTATTAATAAATATTAATATTAATAAATATTCTTGGTACAACTGGATATTCATTTGGGAAAGCAAAAAGTTAGTTTCTACCTCACATCATATGCACAAAATAAATTCCAGATTGAAGAGTTAAATATAAAAATCAAAAATGTATTAAAAAAATAGGCTGAGTGCAGTGGCATGTGCCTATAAATCCCAGTACTTTGGGAGGCCGAGGCAGGAGGATTTCTTGAGGCCAGTTCAAGACCAGCCTGGGAAATATATTGAGTTCCCATTTGTATAAAAAAAAATTTAAAATTAGGCATGGTGATGTGCTCTTGTAATTCTAGCTACTTGGGAGGCTGAGGCAGGAGGATTGTTTGAGCCCAGGAGTTTGAGGCTGCTGTGAGCTATGATCCTGCTACTGCATTTCAGCCTGGGTGACAGAGCAAGACCCAAGACCCTAACTCAAAAAAAAAAAAAAAAAAAAAAAGAAAAGAAAAAAGAAAGAAAATATAGAAGAGTTCCTTTTTACTTTTTATGAGCATGAGATGGGGAAGGCTTTCAAAAGCACTACATAAAACCCAGAAATCATAACAGAAAAGAGTAATAAATTTTGACAACATAAAATATATCCGTAAGATAAAAGATTTCATATAAGGAACAGAATGAGAAATATTTGCAACTTATATAAGATACAAGAATTAATTCCTTTATAAAAAGACCTGCAAGCATAGGGTCAAGTAGTAGATGCATAAAGACGCCTACATTAATAAGAAAAAGACAAAGTACCTAATAGAAAATGGAAAAATAATATGATCAGGCTCATTAGAATAAGAAGCACAAATGCTTAATAAACAAACAAAATATAGGCAAATGCTCTAGTAATTGAAAATGCAAATTAAAACACAAATGGAAAATAATTTTCAATCTGTCATATAGACAAAAATAAAAAGATTAATAATATTCAGTGTTTGCAAGAATACTTTGAAAAAAGTGCTCTACTGAACAGGTGGTGGAAACATACATTTGTAAATTGACAAAATCTTTTTGGTGGACAATGTGTCAGTTACTTTTGGTATCCTCATTGTATCTGACAGTACCTCCCTACTAAATCATTGCTGAAGTGCTATGCTAGCACATTAGCACCAAGATGAATAATAAGATGCTAATGGGAGTACTATACGGTACTCATGAAAATTGTAATTAAACCAAATTATAGTAAAGATGAGGATGATTAAATAAGTATGGTTCCTCTAGCCTATAGAATATTCTGTACCAGTTAAACAGTTGAGTAATATCTATACATAATAGGATGGAAATAAATATTCTAAAGAATATGGTAAATAACAATAGCCAATGGCAGAATAAGAAAAGATTCTATTGATGTCTCTTTAAATTTATTTAGTTGGGGGCACACATATATTAAGATGTAAAAACAAATGCACATGAAAAAGAACCAGAAGAGTACATCAAACTGTTTTAACTGCTAATTCTGGGGTTGGGGTGTGGGATTAAGGATCATGTTTTATTTCACCTACTTTGAAGTACAATTTTATAGTCAAAATATTTTCATGTACTATGTAATTTCTGAAGAAATCGATTTTCTCTATATTTCTTTCAAAATCAATTGAAGCTATATAAAACACACATCTTAATGTTATATACAATCAAATAAATGACTACAGCAACAACAAGTATTACAAAAGAGAAAAAGTTATGATGTCCAAATTGAAGCTGTTGAACAATGATAGAGTAAGATATGATTTTTGCATGTCCAAATTTATAGTAAGTTCTAATGCATACATTCTACAATAGCCAACAATCAACAGAGCGGTTAAATCATCAAAAAGAGAACCCAAGGCCTGGCTTGGCGGGTCACGCCTGTAATCCTAGCACTCTGGGAGGCTGAGGTGGGAGGATCCCTTGAGACCAGCCTAGCAAGAGAGAGACCCCTTCTCTACTAAAAATAGAAAAAATTAGCTGGGTGTGGTGTTGAACCCCTGTAGTCCCAGCTACTCAGGAGGAAGGAGGATTACTGGAGCCCAGGAGTTTGAGGTTGCAGTAACATGGCGCCACTACACCCTAGCCAGGGTGACAGAGCAAGACTCAGTCTAAAAAGAAAAAAAAAAAAAAGACAACCCAAAACTCAGATCCTGAGGAAAGAGATATTTTGTTGAATATAAGCCACTTACAGTAATCGAAGAGACTTCAATCCGTCGAAGGTTCGAGGAGGAATACATCTTAGGCGGTTGTAACTAAGAATTCTGAAAGCATAATATGTCCATTTGTTTTATTTAGGTATCCAAAAATTGTCAAATAATATTTTTTAAATAATACAATTAAGAAAAGGGTTATTTGAGCATCTTATAAATTGAGAATATTTACACAGATTTTTTTACTTTGTGCTGTCTCCCTAATACAACATATTTACTTCCTAAATACAACCTAGAATACTTCCCTCTGCCAACTCCTGTCTGACATTGCTGCCTCCACTGCCCCTCACGAAGGTGTCTTCCCCAGAAGCCTGTCTTAAGGATCTCCCCTAACGCCACCACAAACATAAAGTATTCTTTGTTTCTTTTACACAACCTAGTACTTTTTGTAATATATGTATTTGCTCATGTATTGAGGTTTTCTCTGTTTCTCCCAATAGAAACTTTCCTGAGGCCAGAGACTCTGTCTTGTTCACTAGTGCCAAGCATCTAGAAGATGCATTCTGTCCAAAGACTTAAAGAATTCGCAGTACCACACTTTCACACTCACAAGGTGAGGAGCTGGGTCATGTTGCTGAAGCTCTGATTAGAAAGGGTGCTTATTCTGTTGTTACTTAAGTCTCTAAAAGAGAAAAAGAAAGACACAGAGTCCACGATTAACCACAGAAAATGGAAATATTAGTGATTCTTAGAAACAGAAGGGTCTTCTTGTTTATAGTCATAGCAGGGTTGCTAGCACTGTTATTATCTGAAAACAAAGAGACACCAGATCACCCTCTGGAATAGATCGTACTGTTATTCATAATTCTTCACACGTCACCCTGTTGAAGTTAGGAGGGAACCACATGAAGTGTGAGTACCAGGGGCTGATCTCACTTCCGAGCAGATGCTTTAGAGCGAAGCTCATTTTTCCTTCTGCTTCTGCTGCCGTCTCCCTGACTTGGGATGGTTCACAGGGAGCTCTCTGGGAGGCAGCTTGCAATAGATACATTTTGTAGGTGAGAAATAAACCTTCATCCTTGTAAGTCCCTCAGATACCCAAACTTTATTCTCACTGATACATATGTTCACTGATACGCACACTCAAATTTCATCACTGAAAGAACCCCTGATTAATAACATTCAAAAAGCCATCATTATGAACACCTGTGTTCCTGTCCCTGGATGAGTCATTGTCACATATTAGGTCCTCAATAAATATTTGTTTGACAAACGTTTAGTAAATGGGAAAGATGTTGAATTTTTACCAATGCTAAATGGCTATTTATAAGCATAGTGTGTATGACTGTGGCTCATAATTTTTAGTCCACGAACTTAATTTTATTCTTACATTTAGGGTATATGTATGAAATATATACATATTCACTAATACATATGTCTATTCAATATACATAATCACTATATATATTCAGTATATGTTTTGGTAGCAAAATGATAAATATATGAATAAATGGAACATTCAGAAAAGCAGAGGACTGTCAGTTCCTTTATTAAAATATCTAAATATCACTAAAATGGATCCATAAAATTGTGAAAATGGTAGGAATCATATAGGAGCCTTACAGTTCATATTTTAAGCTGCTGAAGTACTATACCTAATTTTTAAAAATAAATATCTATATCAGAGGAAGTTGCTTGCCTGGAGTTGTATAATGAGTCACTAGTAAAACCATTTCTAGATCCATGATTTCTCATTTTTCATTTCCTACTGGATTTAAATAATCACATGCTGTCCCATAAATGACCTAATTCTGCTAAAGTGACCCTTTGCAAATTGCAGCAATTTAATGGTTTATTTAACAGAACAAAATGTATGTAATCAGTTCTTGTGGCTACCAAATAAATAACTAGAGGAAGAACAAGACATCAGAGGATATTCTTTTTTCTTTAATTTAATCATTTGTCATTTAAATAGTCCTATATACTTTTTATAATGTGTTTGATTTTCCCATACTTTTAAGGAAAATTAAAAGTGATCAACAGTATTTAAACTAACCTCAATAAGCCTAGATAAAGTTTACATCAGGGTATATAACATTTTCTGCTACTTGGGTTTCTAGAATTCACTTAGGAATACTTCCTTATTCTAGGAACACTAGCAATCTGCCTCTTAAGCTATTTATATTTACTCTAAAATCAGATAGACTTAAAGTAATAACAAGATATTTCCACTAATATTTAGTATCTTTTAGCTAATTTTTTGTGTTCTATTTTATCAGTTACCAACAAGGCTACTCTTAAAGTGTGATATTATATGTAACAAGATTACATTCATTTTTAAACATCGTACACCTAACTAGATCATAATGTGTCTATATTTAAATATCTTCTTATATTTAAAACTTAACCATGGCTAAAACTGTTCACATTAATAATAAAAGAAATGTTATTTTAGGAGGGCATTAAACCAAACTGAAAAATATTCAATAATTTGAATTTTATACTCAGAAAGTCAGAATCTTTGTCAAGTTTACTTAAATACAATATAAATACATTTAGATTTTATAAAATAAATGTTAATACTGGATGCCCACAACTTAATAATGTTTTAAATAAGAAACTCAAACCTATTAATAAACTAAATTTATAATATATTTTCGGTAAAGTTGTTACCATCTACCATTGTTTGCTTAAAGTCAAGACTAAAGACATTTTTTTTTTTTTTATTATATATATATTTTTTTTCAATTTAGTTCTATAACAAAGGCACGTGTACCCAAATGTTTATAGCAGCACAATTCACAATAGCAAAGATGTGGAAACAACCCAAATGCCCATCAATACATGATTGGATTAGTAAGCTGTGGTATATGTATACCATGGAATATTACTCAGCTATAAGGAATGATGAAGATAAGACTAAAGACATTGTTTATCTTTCTTTCCTTTGCTTATCATAAAATAGCCCATATCCATTATCAACAAAAGTATACAGTTTTACTGTGTTTCTGTAATTCTCTGACTGCTCAGACTTTCTTATATTTGTGCTTCTTTGAATACAGGAAGACCTTTTTCTAAGACATTCCATCACCTGATTGATATTCAATGAAGACGTAGCTAGTGATCCAGAACCACAATGAACAAGGAGGAAAGCAACTAACTGTAAATGATTTATTTTATCTGAAAGGTTCACTAAATCTTCTGCCCCTTGCCATCCCCATTTTCAAGAAATAGAATAAGTCAAATATGGAAAAATACAATATGTTACTCACATAAGTGTTAAATGTTTGTAGTTAGAGAGTTCCTTTGGAACCAGTGTAAATTGGTTTCCATCTAGATACCTAAAACCAAAGAAACAGTATTATCCTCTTAAAAAGTAACGGCGGCCTACCATAAAATAAGTGAACAATATTTCACTCTTTGGTGAGACAAGGGACCACTTGGCAACTTTTGCTTTAAGATGTCATGCTACTAGCTGGGATCATTATTTAAGAGAAGTAAAGGGAAAAACAAAAAACAAAAAAGAAAACAGTTGTTCAGAATTCTTTGTGGATCATTTAAGCTAAATTATAAAACCAAGGTCTCTGTGGTTTGTCTAACAAGGCAAGGCAAGCATTTAGCTAGCTGAGTGTCAGCGAGGAGCTTCATTCAACCAACCATATTTTTACTCAGCCTCCAGTCTGCTTGTGTTTATGTGGAGACAATACCATGAAATTCATTAACTACCAACAGAACCTTGCTTCTGTATCCAAGACCACTCTCCACTGCTTTAATAGGTATTAGTACACTTAGCAAATAACAATGGCCTGTTTTAAAGAGCAATTTGGAAATTTGTACATCAGTAGGTTTAAGTTTAAAACTAGTTGAAATATATTTGGTTGGTGATGAACATTTTAGGGGGTTTTGTGGAATATCACAAATTTAGCAAGTGCACTAATACAGCACATACATGTAAAAGTAATAATCAAATAAGCACATCTAAGTAAATTTTCCCTTTCTTATTAGAGTCAGAAGAATAATCAGAAAATAGACACACTTTGGGTTACCTGCAAGACATAAAAATAACTGAATGCTTAAAGTTATAGCTATGGTGTCATAAAAATAAAAATAAATTTCATTTCCTTCCAAGGCTATTCTTTTCCAGAATATAGATACGGAAGAGTTCAAATGTCTTTCAGCAACTTGGGCCATCTGGCTATGGGTGTGTCCACAAACAATTCTGGGACCCTGGACATGTGGCCCCTGACACCCCAATGTTGTGGCCAATCTCAAGATTCCAGGTTGAAGTTGGTATTTTTTTTTTTTTAGGATATAGAAGTAGCTGAGAAGTTGCCTAAGACAACAATCTATTTCTAATATTTCAAAATGAAAGCAATTATATAAAAGGCATATGTCAAAAATATGTAATAAACATTTGATTAAGAGCAAAGCAGGGTGTATGTTATGACTCCTATGCTTACTTAAATTTTCTGACTTCCTGTTTCTTCTTTGACCCTCTCCCTCTTTGCTTTCCTCCAGCTAAGTTTTTCTTCATACCACTAGAGGGAAGCATCGTTCCATACAGCTCAGCACTTTCCCTTTCTTCCAAAAAGCAGAGCAGAGGTCAAAAAGATTCAGAATGTGTGGTATGAATGTTTATATGTAAAACAATCTTAGGGGAAGTAATATGGAACTGATTAAAAATAATGGATACCATTTGTTCAAACTTGTCCACCAATAACACTAATTTTTGCCAAAATCTTTAATAATTTAATATAAGACATATAAATTTTTTTTCTAATGCGCGTGTATATGTCACTGGTGAAAAGGATCCTGCGGACTTGGTAAGGTGCTGAGAATAAGCTCTCTGAGAGGTAAAACATGAATTCACAAGAGATGACTTAATTTTTTTTTTTTATCACTATAGCATACTTTCTTTAGGAAAAAAGACTACTTTTTAATTTGTAGTCAAATAGATTGAAAATTCAACTGTTTGAAGCGTTGAAGAAGCACATGGATGGCAGACAGGATATGATTCAAGCAGGCTGTTCAATGAAGCTTCATCAGAAAATTAAAGAATGTTTAAATTATTTAATGGGAAGCAGGTAAAAGGACCAAGGCACAGGCCAGTGAAAATCGTATAGAAGAAGGGATTTAACATAAAAGATGGTCTGATTGTATGCTCCTCCCTGGGGTATTCCTAAAATCAATGCTTTGCATACAGAATCCAGGCGTCTAGCCCTCCACAGGGGAGGGTTAAGGGGCCCACGTGATCTTCTGAAGTAAAAATATAGTAAGATAAGAATTAAGTATTTAATTACATACATACACGTAAAACAGTGCTTAGAGTTAATGTAAAAATGTGATTGGTAGTAAGGGGAACTGAACACTTTACAGCAGTTCAAATCTAGGAGGAACATTCTGCGCACATGTGCTAAGATGATGCTTTCTTTCCCTAACTGTTCCATTCAGGACCAAAGTATGATCCATTGAGCTGCACATGATTTTAAAATAAGATCCTTAAAAACTGAAGTGGCATCTTCTTGAACCTCATTACCTATGTCGCATACTGCCGAAAGTTTATCAAACCTGCTCATTTGGAACACTTGCATGTATCTGCATGAATTACAGGGACACATTTGCATAAATTACATTTGGATTAAATCGTTACTGATCCATGGTGTCATACAGACAAAAAAAATAAACAGAGGCAAAATGACTCAGTTGTATTCATATCAAGAATATGATATTAGTTTAGAGAATAAATGAATGAAATGAATGGGGCACACATGTAGCATCTTTCTAGCAGCTTCCTCTATGATTTATTACATTCTCCATATGTAGTAGGAAGTAAGCAGGGAAGTGTGTCAGTCTTGAAGGTCAGATATGTGTATATTGGCCATGTAATTTGTGGTTAAATATCAGTTATGAAAATGTCAGGGATAATTGGTCTCATACCCTTTTGGATCTAAAGGACTCTTATTCGAGTCCAAAAAAAAAAGCATTATCTCTTTTTAAGGGCTAGGATTATGCCAGTTTCTTCCACATCCAAGATAATTATTTACCCTATGTGGTGAGATACTGCCCCAGAGATCACAGGGTAAAGAAGCATTTAACGTAGGGAATATCCTAGTCACTGTAAATTAACTAAATATACAGGATTTCCCAAAGTGTTAGTCTTGCAAGATGCTCTATGACAAAAGGAATATAGGGAAAAATAAGTGTTAGAGATACCTTATATTTTACCATTCTCTCTTGGAGCATCATAGTGTACCTTAGCATAATAAAGGCACTGAGAAATTCTACAGTGAAAAAAAGATAAACATGCAACCAGCAATTCCTGGAGTCTAGGGACTAACTCTGGTATTATTTGTTTACAATTTTACATGATAATAATTAATTGCCCATAGAATGTAATTTACAAACAGAATTGTAAACATTTTCGTTTGGTCTTCATTCCCCTGGGTGTGTAAAACATTAATTGTCAAGAAAAAGGAAAGACAAGCTTTACTTACAACTCTGTGACATCTCTTGGAATACCTTTGGGCAAGACCTTCAAGCCCTTGTTGCTACATCGGACGACTGTATCCAGGCAAGTACATTCCGTAGGACAGCGAGAGAGTGGGGAGCAACTATTGTCATCATTTCCTAAATTGCAGAGGAAATAAAGAAAAACCCAGATTTGTGGTTTTAAAGGCGCTAGAAGGATTTTATGTCTTTAAATTAACAAACATAAGAGCCTTGAGCACTTATGTGTAGGGCATTAAGCATTTACAAATTGACACCATAATTCTACACAGCACAGTTTTCAGACTGCCTAGGGCAACATTCCAGAAAATATTACAGTTTATAACTTATAAACTGTAATTACAATTACCAATACAATTATAATAGCTATTTATTTGTTTAGTTATTTGCACAAATTATACTTTCAATTAGAATATGTAAATGTAAAACTGAGTTACAAAGAAAGAAGACAGATACGAAGACACATAAAGGGATAGATTAGTTTAAAATGTTGAGCAAAAATTGCATGGGTTCCTCATTTTACAATATAGAGCTCAAGTTAGCTCTCTGTTCACTTCACTGGAAACACTATTAATAATAGAACCTGCTCTATCTACCTCATAGAGCTATTATGAAAATCATATGTGATACAGAGCAGCATTAAAAGCGAAAAATATTATTTTTGTCAGAGTTACTAAAACTTCTATTTTATAAGTTCATTGCTTTTCTCTTTTTAAAACAGTAGTTACTTAAAAAGATGCCTAGAATAATTTTAAAAAGTTAAAATGAAGCTATTTAAATAGTACCAACCACAAGTAGGAAACTAGAAATCTTTTAAAACATTCAGAACGCACAATAAGCAGACTTGAGTGTGAAGGGTAGTCTGAGAAAGTAAGTGCCCTGTTGCTAAAACAAAACAAAACAAACAGCAAAGCAAAGCAAAAGACACACAATCCTTATTTGTTGAACTGAACTATGACATGCTGTACAGTTGTGCTCAACAGCATCAGAACAGCATCACGTGAATGCCTGATGACTAAAGATTTGGCGGGGATTTCTTACCATCATCACAAGTGAAGTCCTGAATGGCCACGTCCTGGATAGGAATTTCTTTGAGGAAGTATGGTTTTTGACATCGAGGATTTCCCGTTACAATTCTTTTCTTCCTGAGCCACTCTCCCAACCAAGCCAGGTAGCAGTTACAGTTAAAAGGATTGGCCAAGAGGTTTCTAAGTGCCACATGCAAACAATGCATAGTTTAGTGCAGGGTTTCACCTTCTTACTTCTCAAAACCCCATGCTGCCGTTTTCCACACTATTTCTGTTGGAATAATTCCTTCTTCTTCCTTGTGTTCCCAGCCCCCATTCATAATCGTATGCAACATATGGGATACATTTATTTGCTAAAATATTTACACTTGGAACTTAAACTATAACAACACTTTTACCTAAGAGAATTTTTCAAATAATTTCGTGCCAAAAATAAGGTAAAGGCAGCAATTTAGGGCTTATACAGTGGATCCACATAGATATCTCATTTAGAAATAATTTAAACTTGTCAGAAATCTGACTTGCTGTCAAACTTCTCTGCAGTGATAATGCAGTAATTTAATATAAAGATGAAGGCTGATTACCTTATATTATTGAGTTTAACCTGACAACAGCTATTTCATTAATTTGTCATCTCAAGATTTCCATCTCTTATTTGCTCCAGAGAATAGGTTTCCCATCTAAACTGACAGCTGAGTTGATTAAATGCCAGTTATAAAAATGAATTTACTTCTACAAATCTCAATACTTTTGGCATCTCACCACTTCAGCACAAACCTATTGACAATCCCATTGTTTATAAACATGCCATCTTTAATATGCGCAAATTAGTCACTCAATGTAAAATGTCACATTTTATGTGGAAAGAGGATTAAGTACTTTAATGATGGATGGATGCTTCTCTCAAATTATTCTTCAGTGACTTGAGCTATGTTACACGTTTTTTTCTAACTATAACCATATTCCCCTCCTATTGAGTTAGATTAGTATATTTGCATGCCACCATTACAAGGAAATCTTATCAGTCATATGATTAATAATTTCAAACACTACTTTTTAGATACTGAGTTACAAGAAACCTGAAATACATTGTTTGGAGGAAATTTTTTGAACACTGCCTGAGTTCTATCTATAGACCTACAATTTTTTTTTTTTTATTTTTAAGCTGTCTATATAAAATATCCTTTCAGACAGGTTCGAAGTATTTCTTCAATATTTTCCTAATATCATAGGAAATGCCCTCTAGTCAGCAGCGTTTATTGTTGGTCTGGTCATCCTAACGTACCTCCTGTCATTTCGAATGATCCTTTTGAGCATACTTTGTTGGCAAGCACGCCATCAATTCTGTTTTTATAATACTCATTCTGAAAATACTCCAATGTGGGAACACTGGGAAGAATCCATCACATTTCTTTCTATGCAGCACTATCAAGTTATTAAAATTTAGAAATAAGCCACATTATTGAGCACATTGTTATAAAAAGGGAATGACTAAACAATGCTGCAATTTCTTGTTAAAATTTTATATAAGATAGGAGGTAATATTTTTTTAAAAATTAAAGTGAATTAACATGAACAAATTTGTCCCTTTAAAAATATCTAAACCCTTGGTTATATTTTTATGCAATGCCTAATAATGCATTAAAAGGCTATTAATAAAAGTAACAAATACAATACACTGGCTCAAGTAATACACAAATAGAGACTATTTTTCGTACTTACAGAGTAGACAAAGAATGAAGAGTATCAAATGCCCCTGGTGCAACTGTAGTAATTTGATTATCATATAAAGAAAGCAAACGTACAGAACTGAGTCCTATGAAACTGTCATTCCCCACACAGCTTATTTGATTGCTTCTCAACATCCTGAGGGAAAAAAGAGGACATTGTTAAGGAGATAAAGCATCGGGCAATCAATTTTGCCTGAGGATCAAAATAATCCTTTTTTGCAAATATGTGGCATTCATTACTATTTTTTGCATGTTCGCTTGTCATTAGGAATTGCTACGGATATGTACTGAGAACATCCTGCAAGAATAAAATGCTGCCGAGTTGTCAATGATTAATCTCAGTTATAAAAGGCTCGGCGAGTCTCCGCATGGAGTTACAATCCTACGATGAGGGCAGAACGTTTTCCTTTGATGCTATAATTATGTTTGCATGATTACATAATGTCCTAATTCACCTACAGCTCTCTGAGACCTTGGAGCCCTGTGATTTGTGTATTCTGAGTAGTATTACATTTAAGGTTGAGCAAAAAGGAGGCAGAAAAGAATCCATAGCCACTGCAGATGAAGAATTGAGGGTATCTCAGGGACTGAGATACGAAGTCAATGTCAAACATGGGCTGGGAAAGCCAAAGTTAAATGAGTATCCACAAAACATATACAAATTGTTTTATTTATAACAATTAGTTAATTAGTTCAGTGTTTTAATTTTAAAACTTAAAAATTGGCAAGAATAACAGATCCCAGTTGACTCCGCTGCTCAGGCTGGAGTGCAGTGGTGTGATCACCGCTCATTGTAACTTTGAGCTTCTGTGCTCAAGTGATCTTCCCACACCATCAGCCTCCATGTACCTGGGACTACAGGCACATGCCACAATGACCAGGTAATTTTTTTTTTTTTTATAGACAGGGTTTCACTATATTGCTCAGGCTAGTCTGGAACTCCTGGGCTCAAGCAATTCTCCTGCCCCAGCCTCCCTAAGTGCTGGGATTACAAGTGTGAGCCACTAAACCTGGCCCACAATACACTTTAAATGGGGGTACTCTGAAAAAATTCTGACTTTTTAAAATTACTGTCATTAATAGGATTAACACCATAGTCATTTCCTTATCACTGCTATAGTATTGGCACAGTTCTCATTTCTTTGCTAAGTCTTTATTTGTAGTTGCAATAAATCTTATTCAGAATTCCTAAAAAGTTAATTTATTCCTTAATTTTTCTAAACACGAGTTGACTACTAAAAGACTGCAGAATGTAAAAAAGAGAGGCAAAATTAAACAACACAGTGTCACTTTAAAATACTAGATTCCCCACTAATAAATAAGAAATATAAACATTTGCATTCTGCTAAGTTACAGGTAAGAAGAAAAGATGGTGCCCTTCTTATCAAGGCATCATTTTACGTTAGGAAACAAATGCAAAACAGAAAAGAACTCTTATCAGTGCTTTCCTTTTCATAAATAATAAAGAGTACTAGGTCCTAATCTTTCTGGAGTCACAGATCCCTGAGAGAAGTGGAAGAAAATTTTACTCTTTGTTACTGGAAAAATCTATAAGCGCACATACGCACAGAAGTTCATCTGCAATGTCAAGGAATTCAAAGACTCACTGAAACATGTACACAAACTATTAAGTGGTCTATTAGTCCTAAAGGGTTAAGAAGCGTAGAGGGAAAGGGGATGTGCTGTCAAAGTCTTCATAGCTCCAAGTGGGAGAATAGGTAAGTCCAGATAAACCACCCTAGGACTTTGAATACCCTGAGTTTGGCTCTAAATTGCTCTGATATCCTTGCTGTGGCACCGCTGGATTAAGGAGAGATCCAGTCGGTACCTGTCTCAGGTGCTGAAACATAAGCAGCACAAAAACATCCACAGAAATATAATGAAAGGGGAAAGTTGAATTTAGAGAACTCTCAGGGAGAGTCTCATGAATGCAATTAGTCAGAAGAAATCGTTTGGTAAGTTTTGGGGGTGGTGTTATAAACTGAATTGTACCCCCCCATTTGCATGTTGAAGCCCTAACCCCTAAATGTGGCTGTACAGTCATGCGCGGCATAGCAACGTTTCGGTCAAGGATGGAAATACAAAGGTGGTCCAATAAGATTGTAATGGAGTTGAGAATCTCCTATTACTTCATGACGTGATAGGTAGCCATCATAATGTCTGAGCACAGCAATTACTTGTCTGTGGAAATGCTCATGTAAACAAACCTATTGTCCTGCTAGTCATATAAAAGTTTAGCATGTATAATTATGTACAGTACATAATACTCAATGATGATAATAAAAGACTGTTACTGGTTTTTGTATTTACTATATGTCACATTTTTTATTATTTTAGAGTGCACTTCTACTTATGTGTGTGTGTGTGTGTGTGTGTATGTGTGTTAACTGTAAAGTGGCCTCAGGCAGGTCCTTCAGGAGGGATTCCAGAAGAAGGAGATGTTACCATTGGACATGACAGCACATGTGCATTATTGCCCCCGAAGACCTTCCAGTAGGACAAAATGTGAAGGTGGAAGACAGTGATATTGAGGATCCTGACCTTATGTAGGCCTAGGCTAAGGTATGTGTGGTTTGGTTCTTAACAAAAAAGTTTTAAAAAATGTTAAAAATAGAAAGTATCTTATAAAATAAGGATAAAAGAAAGAAAATGTTTTTGTACAATGTGTGTTTTAAGCCAAGTGTTATGACAAAGGAGTCAAAAGTTTGAAAAAATGAAAATGTTTATAAAGTAAATAGTTACTTATTATTGAAGAAAAAACTTTGTAAAATAAACTTAGTGTAGCCTAAGCGTACAGTGTTTGTAGAGTCAACAGAAGCGTATAGTAATGTCTTAAGCCTTCACGTGCACCCATCACTCACTCACTGACTCATCCAGAGCAACTACTACCCCTGGAAGCCCCATTCTTGGTAAGAGCCCTCTACAGGTGCACTATTTTTATCTTTTATACTGTATTTTTACTGTACTTCTTCTATGTTTAGGGACCCAAATACTTCCCATCCTGTTGCAGCTGCCAGTGTTCACTGCAGTCCCATGCAGTCCAGGTTTGTAGCCTGGAGCAACAGGCTGTAACATCTAGGTTTGTCTAAGTGCACTCCATGGTGTTTGCACAATGTCAAAACAGCCTAATGGCACATTTCTCAGACTGCATCCTCGTCCTTACTCGATGCGTGACTATATTTGGAGAGAGGGACTTTAGAGAGATAATTAAGGTTAAGTGAGGTCAGAAGGGTAGGGCCCTATTCTGACAGGACTGACATCCTTATCAGGAAAAAAGGAAACATCAGAGAGCTCACTCTCTATCCATGAACACACAGAGGAAAGGCCATGCAAGGACACCGCAAGAAGGTGGCCATCTACAAGCCAAGAAGAGAGACCTCACCAGAAATCCACCCTGTCAACACCTGGATCTTGAACTTCTCGCCTCTAGAAAGGTGAGAAAATAAATTTCTATTGTTTAAGCTGCCCAGTCCGTGGAGTCTTGCTGTGACAGCCTGAACAGATTAATAAAGGTAGAGTTAGCCTAGTAGGAAAGGTAGCCTACTCCTTTCCTCCCACTGCAGGGTACTGCTCTGCAAAGAAGCAAGTTCCAGTAACAAAAAATAGTCCCACAAATATTAATATTTTCTAAGAAGGGAGGGTTCTTGTTACAAGATTTGTGTTTTGCCGAGTTACTTGAGGCAGCTCCGGGCAGGTTAGATGCAGCCACCACGGCACATCTTCTCTGTCCTCCTCCTACACGCTCCTCAGTATCTTTTCCATACAAGGGCTGAGGGGACGTTTGTATATGATTTTGAAATGGCTCCAAGTTAGCCCTTGGGAGGGGTGGGCAGGTTCCAGATTGAGCCCGCTATATGGTTAAGGTCTAAGCTACCCCTGCAAAGCGCATGGAGCACACATCTGTTCTAATGTGCAGGGTCTTTTTTTGGTGGGGTTTGAATTGGGGATGCTATTAGCACATCCCACTGGCTATGGGAATGCCCTTCTCCCTCTGCATCAGATAAACAGCGGGCAGTGGACTCCCTCAGCTGTCAGCACCCCTGGTTGTACCTGGCTCTAAGAAGCTGCACAGGGCAGGTTGAGGATTTAGAGGACAGAGTGCGGCTTGGGCCTCTCTCCACTACAATCGCTAACAGCTGCTGCTTGGTTACAAATACTTTCCTTCATGTCTTCCAGAGGCTTCAGAGTTTGGTTTGTCTATCTTCCACCTTTTAGGGCACCACTTTTATCAAATATAATTATATACTTTAAAGATAAAAATATATATGTATATATACATGTGTGTATGTATATACATGCAGTGTAGAAAATTCAAGTAATACAAAAATGCTGTATATACTATTCAATCTAATCCCCATCTTCCTTGGCCAAAAGCCTTTTCAGAAACATAGAATTTCTTTTTCTTAACGTCCCTATCCCCGAGCAAGTAGATACAAGTCTTAGCATGTTTTCTTTGAAACAGAGAGTAAAAGATACACCAGCAGCCAGTCTTTTTCTGCATTAAGACCTTGCAAGGACAGACAAAAGTAGTCTCCAGATAAGCTGTTAGAGTTATTCCACTGCAGGGGTTGCAGGAGATTCTAAAGCTTAGAGACCTTGGGACAAGAGGGAGTATAAGACAGAGGTGTTTGAGGGAAAGGAAAGAGAATGATCATTGTGAGGCAGGACAGGGGGACCAGAACCATACAAGCATTAGAGCGAGGATGGTCTATTTTGTTGAAGAGACAGCAGCCACGGGGGATTCTCCTGAACATTTGCTATTAATGCACTGAAGGCAGGAGTATTGGAGGAAGGGATCATTTGCATTCACAAAATGTGTGTGTGTGTACGTGTTTGTGTGTGCGACAGAGAGGGTGTGAAAGAGAGACAGAGAGAGTGCGGTGGGGGAAGTCACAGGAGCCGCCTCCCAGGATTATAATGAACAATGAACTACAATTCTTTGGTGGAAGAATTGCAGTGCAAATAAGAATACTTACAAAGTTTTGAGGCTTTCCAATCCCTTGAACATCTTATGCCGAACATTCTCCAAACGATTACTTGTAAGAAGTATTTCATTTACACCAGATGCTCCTTCAAATGCTCCCTCCTCAATATCTGTGATCTTATTGTTGCTAAAGTTTCTAAGGAAAAATTGTTGGAACAAAGATTTTAAATAATTTCTCTTTTACAATGAGGGCACTGAAACAACATGTCTGATGGTTTCCTCCTACCGAACAAAGTCTTCCACAGTCTTTAAGCTTTTCACTGGTCCACCCTACCAGGGCTTTGAAAAGACACCATTTCTCTGTCTCATCAAGACAAAGGGACAAAAATACTAAGAGGGAATGTCTGTGGTAAAAAATACCAGCCTGATCCATGTCAAAATCTGCAAGGGTCCCCAGGGGTATGAAATTCTTGAGTTCAGGTATTGGGTTACATAAACCTTTATGCCTTCCACAGAACTTAATAAGGAACTTTTCAAAGGAATGTCCTTGATTAAAATTGTTCAATGAATTAACGACTTAAAGAAGTCAACTGCATAGAGAGAAAGATGGGATAAAATTGGTAGTGTTTCGATAGCATCAGAAATATATTTTAATGTGAGTTCATCCCCAATTGAACTTGTCCTTTACTGTGTTAAAACCATCAACTTAACTGTCAGTATTAGGTATAGTACCGAACACTACAATGTTTGCCCAGGGGCCAAGGATGTCCAGTTGAGGTAACAGTTTTCTACAGACTTTCTTTCTCTTTCCCACTGTTCTCTCCAAGACCAGAAGTTCCCACCCCCCCCAAACAAGGATCATGTGTATTTATCTTTTTACTTCTCTCAGAGCATCACACATAGTAGCTACTCAGTAAATATATTTGTTGCATTAGAAATCATCTCATAGCTAAAAAGAAGGTGTATTTAGTACCAGTGCAAAAGGAAGGCAATGAAGAAAGGAGAAACCCTTTGGGAGGTAGCATAACATAGAGGTCAAGGGCACAGGTAGTGGGCTCAGGCTGCTCCACCATGTACAGTCTCTGTGACCGTGGGTCAGTTACATATTGCGGACACACATGTATCATGGAGCCATGCTTCTTTCCTCCTGCTGGCGCTTCCTTTTTGTGGAGGGTGCTCCATTGGCCTTACGCTCCTGGCTTCTTTCCTGTCCCTCTCCCACGCCTTCTCAAGGGTGTGGAGTCCCCACTGAGTGCTGTTGAAACTGCTGAGCTTATGAACTTATTTTAAAATATGAGTTGTGGACATGCAGTAACACAGATGAGCTATCAAGCCAGTTTGCCAATCATTAATTTTGACTATCTTCTAATGAAAGTTTAATGAAGCAAAAAGTCAAATAGTTGACATGAATGTGCTGAAAAAGAAATAACAGCATGGTTTGGGGAATAGTAAAGGAAGTTACAAAACATGACTGAACCCATTTTAATGTGCTTAGATTGCTGGATTCCTGCTGTGGCCACATAACAGATCAGCTGTCTGAGTTAACGTAAGATGCTAAGGCTCTACTACAGAAAATGTGGTTGACACTGTTTGAACACATAGGAAAGTCCTTCCCAGAGATTACCCTAAATTCATGTCACAGGTAGTCATTGTATGGAAATTTCCCTGAATTTTTTTTTTTTTTTTATATTTTCCAATTTGCAAAGAAACTTAAAACTATAAAGGAATGGGAAAGACATAACAAAACACTACTGAAATTCAAAAAGATAGTTAACAAACGACTTACATTTTACGTAATTGAGGAAGTTTCTTAAAGATTCCTGTGGCTTCTAATACTGTAAATTCATTATTATTGAGACGCCTGGAGAAAAAAATAAAGAAAAGAAAAGTTGCATTATCAACAGTTAGGAAGGGGTTATGTTTTATTTCCCAAACTGAATTATAACATTATTTAATGGTAACCCAAAAATAAAATATAGTGCACATATCACAGAAGATTTGTACAATATACTGATTTTTTTTCTATTTTACCCAAATTTTAATTATCAAAATAAAATATATTAAGAAGGACACAGTAAGAAAAACCAAAAATCAAAACCAGTTCTCATTCAGTAATCTCTAGAACAAAGTTTCTCAGACTTTTTTTCAATACCACCCCCAAACCCAAGATACATTTTTAGACATTTTTTCTTAATTGCTTGCTCCATATATTTTTTAAATTTACAGCTTTATTAAAATGCAATTCTCAGATCATAAGGATACAATTCACATACTCTGCTATCTAATTTCAGAATATTTTCCCATCCCCCCCCAAAACCCCATACTCGTTACCAGTCACTCCCAATTCCTCCTCCCCACTACTTGTTGGCAACCATTAATTTATTTTCTGTCTTTATTGATTTTCCTGTTCTGGACATTTCATATAAATGGAATCACATAAAATGTGGCTTTTGTGTCTGGCTTCTTTTACTTTGTGTCATGTTTTAAAGGTTCATTGGTGTTGCAGCACATATTAGTACCTCATTATTTTTATGACTGAATAATATTCCATTGCATGGGCATGCCACACTCTCTGTGTTCGTTCATTGGTTAGTTGACATTTGTGTTGCTTCCACTTTTTGACTGCTATGAATAATGCTGCTATGAATGTTGCTGTACAAAATTTATGTTTTCAACTTTTTGTATATACATTTAGGGGTAGAACTGATGGATCACATGATAAATCTATGCTTAACTCTTTGGGGAATAGCCAAACCGTGTTCCAAAAAAGCTGTACCATTTTATATTCATACCAACAATGTATGAGGGTTCCAATTTCTTCTACTATATTATTGTCTTTTTTTAAATTTGCTTTTATAGCCATTCCAGTGGGTGTGAATTGATATCTCATTGTGGTTTTGGTTTGTATTTCCCCAATAACTAAAGATATTGAACATCTTTTCATGTGTTTTTTTGGCCATTTGTATATCTTCTTTGGAGAAGAAGATGTCAATACAGATAATTCAACCACTTTTTCATTGGGAAACGTACCTTTTTATTAATATCTATGAATTATGAGTTCTTTATATATTCTGGATATAAATCTTTTATTGGATGCACGATTTGCAAATATTTTCCTTTCAGTACTGACTTTATATATACTATTTAAAAATTATAAATTTCTTAAAACATACATGTTTGCTGAAGTATCAATTAGAGGCTAGTTTCTACTATAATTCTTCCTTAACAAATAAGCCTTCTTAAGGTGCTAGCATGCTGGAAGATATCACTTCTTTGTAGTATTGTTGGTAATAAGCACAAATCCTTACATGACTATAAAAATAGAGTTTAGTGCTTTTGTTGTATGGTCCCATGCATTTCTAAAAGTACTTGAGCTATGATACAGCTTCATGAATTAATTGGAGTAAAAAAGCATTATTATAACCACAAGGTAGTTTCTGTCAATTCTTTGAAAGACATTATTTTTAATTATTCAAATTGCTTAAAATTCATTAAGGAAGAGGCATAAATATAGACACAGTGGGAGATAAACTATAACACACAATCCCTCTCATCAAGGGGCTATAATCTAGTTGAAGGCAGAAGGATTATACACACATAAAGAGACAACCAACTTTGCAAAGTAAATGACAAATGCCAGATGGTGCTATACACAAACATGGCTGAGATGTTTAGAAAATGATGAGATTTCACTAGGTTTTTCTTGAATTTTTAGACTGCTAACATGAAAGGTCTTCTTTTTATAAATAAAGTTAGTAAAGGCAAACCATACATGAACATAGAATCTATAAATGATTCAACAAACATATTTTAGTGACTACTATGTGCTAGGAGCTGTGTTAGGGTTATAAACATAAATCAGGTCATACAGTTTGGCTATTCCCCAAAGAGTTGTCTTTTCAGCTATTCCTGCTACGCTATCTGTTATTCAGAAAAAAGCTACCCTTCCCACTTTAATACTTGATAATCACTGAATCCTTCCACCTGTGAGTCAATGAAGTACAAAAGTAGATGAAAAGGACTCTTCATATTCATAATTAACAGAGATTCAAAATGGTGACTCTCAAACAACTTTATTTGGTTGCTGTAAGGATTAAATACATTAAAAATCTATTAAGTGCTTACAAATAGGTTTGGGCATCAATAATAACAAATAAACACTATTATTATTAGCATTATTAAGTGCTAACTGAATTTTGAGAGATAAATTAATTTGTGTGATTTTTATCTTTGCATAGATTGAGGAACTAAGATAGCCTCTAATATATTGTTGTATAAAGAAGAGTTATGCCCATGTAATGTGTATTAATTAAAATTCATGTGATTATTGAGAATAAAAATGGCAAGACAAAAATTCCTATGCTTTGATGCCTTCATTTCCTTCCTCCCAACCAGGATTTTGTTGGGGGATGAACTTACAGCTCTGCAGTGTACTGGGGAATGTGGTCTGGGATTTTGTTGAGTTTTTGATTGGAGCAATCCACTGTGGTCCCTTCACAGCGGCACTTTTCAGGGCAAGCCAAATCTGCAAAGCAGTCCCCACTTAATTTTGATCGATAATCTTCTGTACCTATTGAGAATTCAAACCAAAAAAAAAAAAAAAAAGATAACTGAGTCTGAAGGTTAGATTTTTTTTTTTAATTTGTAGGAAGAAAAAAGATCACCATAGATTATGTAGCAGGGAGACAACTTGGGGAATTTTGGTCAATGGATGTCAGGAGAGGGTTAAGAGAAAGGCTTGGAATTTTCTGGAAAAAAGAGTGACCAGATTCACATGACAGGAAAACATTAATAAATTTCAGCTTTTCACAGCTGTACTTTCTGCTGATCCAGTTCTGAGCCATTCTAGCCTATTTCACAGCTAATCATACAATGGGTATTAATTGTTAAAAAGTTTATTTTTTTTCTCTGAGTCAAGAATTGAAATGTATCCAGTAATAAGCATATTCCTATATATCATTGTAAATTAGGGCTTTCAAGGCAAATGGATGTACTCAGGCTTTTAAATTTTCTATGGACTTTGACTATTCTCTCCCTCTCACATAATCTCAGAAATGCCTAAAAAGCCCTCTTTTTTCATTTTTATTTTATAGAAAGAGACAAGTCAATCCTGATTTAAGCCTCAGCAGCTTGTCATGCTGTAGAAAGCTGCGTGACGTTCCATGGTGCTTGACGGAACCATGTTTTACTCATACCTGGCAACCACATGGTTAGATCAAGCACAACAGAAAATCTCGCTACATTATCACTACACCAACCACTAGGCCAAAGGTAAGACCAAGAGGAAAGATGAAGGGAAGTAGGAGAAAAAGCTACAGACGTTCTGGAAATGTAATACTGTTTACATGACATGCATTCTTCCCGCAGAATGTTTATGACCATAGTAAGAGTATTACTACCGAAGATTTCCTGGAAACACAAAGAAGGGGCTATACTGAAAGGTGCCTCCACCGTTCCTCAGAACTGCAGAATGGAAACAACAGCTTTCGGGAACAACATCCAGGAAGAAGTTGAGGTAAGCTACAAGGACAACAGAGAAGCTCAAAAGATCTGTGGTTTCTTCTTGAAAAAATAAATAAATAAATAAATAGGTGCAAAAGACCAAGACTAGAAGAAGGTACATCAGGATTGAAAAGGGAGGACATTATGTTTCAGATCAGACACTTTTACTTACAGCCAAAATGGTGAATTCCTGCAAAAGTAAAGATCACCAAGAAGGAAAGAAAGACAGAGTAATCCCAATTAAGATTAATATGCATATATATAAAACTAAGGTCTCTTCCTTCTTTCTTTGTTATGGTAATTATAGAAAAATAGCACAGTGTGATGGGAGTTGTCATGCTTTGTAAAATTTTATAATATTTTGAGGCACTGTGGTCTTACAAGAAAAGCAAATGGCATAAAAGATGGATAGCACAAATCAAGCTTCTGTCGATTCCTTTAAAAGATGAACTCTCTGCAAGACAGATTTTCTTTTGAGTCACCACTGTAATATTTACAATGCCACATAGAATCGTATTAGGCAAGTACACATGTAAAAGTGAATGGAAAACTAATTATGTAGATCCTCAATAACTATCATTAGCACATTTGGGTTAATCCTTAGGTTGTGGGGTATACTTATTAATGACCTTTCCAACATATAATGTCACTTTAGTGGAAATGGATTAGAATCTAAGAAGCTTGCATTGCTGAATATAATAACTTCAATACATTTTCAGTTAACACCACGGTATTTATTGAGAATCTGTTCTATTGTGATTTAAGCTTTACACCAACTTAAAATATTAAAATGAGGGTACACAAAATCTAAGTGACAAATACATTGGATATCTTACATTTCAAATAATCTCCATTCA
Source organism: Eulemur rufifrons (assembly GCF_041146395.1). Classification (NCBI taxonomy): domain Eukaryota; kingdom Metazoa; phylum Chordata; class Mammalia; order Primates; family Lemuridae; genus Eulemur; species Eulemur rufifrons. The sequence goes on from NC_091001.1 coordinate 24,108,659, forward strand.
AAACATTGACAATAATGCTTATTTTATGGTGGTTCTTTAGGTAGGCTCAAACTTTAATTAAAATTTTGGGAAAAAATGAAGAGGATGCCCAAAGAATCCTTGAGTCTCGGTTTTTACAATTATTATTTTAAATAATGTAAATAAGTTATCAGAAAGTCAAATTAAGACATGGTATCTGATTATAAAGAAACTTTCCAAAACCTATTTTGGCTATTGTCAGTAAGAGGCAAAAAGTGTATCAGAATTTATGAAAACAACTTGACTTTTGGCTGGGCATGGTGGCTTACACCTGTAATCCCAGCACTTTGGGAGGCTGAAGCGGAAGGATCACTTAAGCACAGGAGTTCGAGACCAGTCTGAGAAATAGTGAGATCCTGTCTCTACAAAGAATAAATTAAAAACTTAGCCAGGCGTGGTAGTGCATGCCGGTAGTCCCAGCTACTCAGGAGGCTATGGCAGGGGGATCGCTTGAGCCCAGGAGTTGGAGACTAAAGTGAGCTATGATGACATCACTGCACTCTAGCCAGGGGAAACATAACAAGACCCTGTCTCAAAAAAACCCACAAAAACGAAAACAACAACAACAATAAAACCCTTGATTTTTGTTCTTTATTTGGTGAAATAGAAATATTAATTTTGAAATTATTAAAGTATATTTAAATGGAATAGTTTGAATAATTTGGTAATAATTATATTAATTACTATAATTTGGAGATTTAAATTATGTTCATATTTTATTCTATAAATGGTCTTGTTTAGAATACGTCTTTTTCTGGTTAAGTAATAGATATCAAATGACTTTCTACTTAATTGGGTAAAAATAATTAACTTTAAATGCTGTCAATGAAGGCCAATTAATTGTTCTTTTCAACATGTTATTTACTATGCAGCCAATATAATATATAAAATACTATTGATCATTCAAGCTCAAAATAATTAACATAACTAAATCCGTTAAATTCATAAAAATATTCAAATTATAATTCGGTAATGGCAAGCAACAAATATCTCCTTAAAATAGAGACCAAACCCAGAGCTTTTCTTACTAAAGTATGTATGGTGTTGCATACCAACACTAAAGAAATGTCTTTTTATCTATAGGTCTCAAAAATGTATTATAGTCTTATATATACCCAGGAGATGGTGAATATGGCCAAACAATACTTAACATATATTTTTACATAGTGGTTTAAAACAAACAAGTCAAAGAGGCATTTTACACAATTGGCAGGCAAGGAAAAATAAGTGAAGAAACATTCTAAAGAGCTAGCTCTACAATCATCAGTCTTGATAGTGTTATGAATGAAGTGGTAAAACATTGCAATTACTTGTCTTAGAAACATTTTACCCATCTGCCTAAATTATTCAAGACATTTAGTCCCCAAGAACTTCTGATACTTTCACATCTGACATCAATATTCTTTTTGTGGAGTTATACTGTAATTCTGGATATGCAAGAATGTAAAGTCACAAACAAGGAACAACTGCATATAAATCAGCAGAAAGCTACTGTTTTTGTATAAAAAGTGAAAGTAAGGCAAAAATTAAAGTATACTTTTTTTTAGTATTAAAAAACTAAATGTAAATCTCATGATCGAAAATGCAATTCTGTGTGTTTGTAACTGATTTCATGTAGAACTAGCTCTTTAACAACAGAAAGGTCTCTGTCTTTAAAACTAGCTCAATAAGCTATATTTTAAAAACAGGTTGAAAGATCAGATATACAATGTAAAGAGAAAAATGATTTAAGTAGAAAGCCATAGGTTCAAACATTTCAGCTACTGTGAGAAATTTTAGATAATGTGCCAAAGTAAAAAAGAAGGAGAAAAAGGTGGAGTTTAATAATATATATGTTTAATATCAGAAGCTGCATGCAAAGGTCAGGTTTTCAGGAAACAGCTACAAGTGATCTATGCATAAGTCAGTCTATCTATAGAGTATCCACCGTACTTTCAAAAGCATGCATATCAAAGTTTTAGAAGCTATATTTCATAAGGTGAGAAAAGGGTGTCTGCAGTTAGTCCTACCACCAAGCAAAACCTACCTGGAATGAAATACTGTTCTTTAGCTAAATAAAAAAAGAGAAAAAAAAAAATAGAAGATGCACCTGAATGTCAGCAAGCAGAGATATGAGTTATATTAGATTAAGAATGGACTAAAGTTACTATAGATAATTAAGTGAAAAATGTATATTCACAGCTGTGGCTGAAGTACAATAATGTACAGTGAGTAGTAAATGCATCTATAACTATGGATAACAATCAGCTTGGTTTTGATATTAGCTTTTTAGTATGAATTAACTGCCGAATGTGAAATACGCCTGGGATAGTTAGGTAGCATACTACCAAAAACATACAGAATTATTCTAGCATAAGGAAATAGAAAAGATTAGATCAAAGCAAATAGTAAATTTCAATGAGGTGAGCTTTCTATTTAATAGGAATGCAATGTATTTATATTTAGCTTTTTATAAATAAATGCAATATTCCCAAAATGTTAAAAAGTGGCCTTTTGTAGGGGGAAAAAAGTATCCTCACAGTCTCATGCAAAATAAGAGAATGCAAAATGAGAGAGTGCATTCAGAGTGAGAAGCAAGGATCAGGAGTGTCCCCGCTGCCCTTCTGCTCCTGAGCCTGAGCAAACCACATAATCAGGTCTCAGTTCACTTTCTGAAGAAATAAAAACATGATTAATTACTTTAAGTTGGTCATAGTAACAAGCATGAGACTTAACTTACTTTAAAGGCATTCTGAGCTAGCTAACAGGCCCCTGTTACGTTTGAACCCTGGGTATGGAGTATGAAGTATGTAGCCATCTTTTTAACTTGGTGGATATTCTATCTCGTCTGCTGTGTGTTGTGTGTTAAAAATGTCACATATAGAAGTATTACTATGAACTGTGTCTACAGTTCTCTTTATTTTTTTCTTCACGAGTAGAAGAAACATAAAATTCTACAATATTGAGTCATCAGCCGAAGGCCAGCTGCTTTTGTTAGGTCTCATGTAGCCCTTGTTTTTAGTCCCCGGGGAAATGCCGCACTAAGGAAGAAATTACCTGAACAACGGAATTTCTTGCTTTTGATCTGTCCAATTCTTTTGTTTGCCAGACGGCGGGGGCTGGTGCAGCGGGCACCACTGGTCTCAATCGGGTTGGTATGGAGATAATCCGCCAGCCACTTGAGATGGCAGTCGCAAATAAAGGGGTTCTGGGCCAAATGCCTTTCAGAGACACACACAGAACAGTTTCATATACGACTTGCAAGTGAATCAGCTCTCACATTCAGAGTGAAAACAATGGTCATCAGATTTGATCCAAATCATTTATACGTACATAGTTTGAATGGCCCGAAGAGGTGAAAAAGTCCCCTTGGCGATGGTCTGAAGCTTGTTGTCATATAAGGAGAGAAGGTTCAAGTTGTGGAGATCCTGAAAAGCATCTACCCGAAGGCAGTTTATCTTGTTGGCATTCAATAATCTGTTTGATCAAATAGTTGTAGAATTAACGTGTAGCAGCTCATTAACTCACCTGCAAGATTTTGTCCTCCTTGACAAAACCCAAGTAACAAATACATTTCTTTTAACCTCAACACTAACATTTTAACTTGAATAATTTAGGCATTATAGTCTGGAGATTTGGGATTTTGCTCAATAAAGCAAGAGTCACGTGGTCAAATGAACCTCAATCCAGTGGTACTTATACATGTATTCAATGAGAAATTATTAAACATTTTCCCTGGAAGACGTAGCGGTAGAATAGTAGACAGAGGTGGGTGAGATCCAGCCTCTATTAGCAAGGACATCATCATACAAACGCCATAAAACTTTATCAGTCCCTCAAACAGCCCTGTGGGGAAAAAGTTCATTTTATTCTCAAAACAGCAGCCAGAGTGATCCTTCTAAGCGGATCAGATCATGCCACTCCTCTCTCAGAACCACACACCAGCTCCCAACTGGCTCTGAGCAAAAGCCTACATCCTGACAATAGCCGGACTGTGGCCCACCCTTCTGGACTCTGCCACCTCCTAGTTCTCTCCTCTGGCTATCAGCTCGAGCCGCTGGCCTCCTGGCTCTTTATCAAACACGCCAGACTCTCTTATTTTCTGTCTGGAATATTCTTCTCCCAGATGTCTTTCCAATCACTCTGCTTCCTCAAGCCTGTGCACGTCTTCCCTTCTCAACCCAGCCTCCCCTGACCACCCCCTAATACATGCAGCCTGACTCTGCCACCTTCCCAACGCCCTAGTACTCTCAACTTCCTTTACTTTGACCTATTTTTTCCCCATTTCCTAAAGTATGTATTTCTTCCTCTCATACATAACTTATTTATTTTGTTATTGCTGACGGTCATTTGTATGCCTCCCCCACCAGGCCAGGGATCAGGAGTCTTTGTCTACTTTGCTCTCTTTTATTTCCCAAATGCCCAGCACATATGCAAGGCTCAATAAATATTTGTGGTTGAATGAGGACTTCACAACCCTCTTGGAGAGTGACATGGTACATTACTGCAGTAAAGGTTTTAGTGCTGCGTTATAAACTGCTTAGCTTTTTAACACAATATCCCACAAACTCATTTTTTCCCATAAACTATATCAATATTCTGTAAAATTGTGGTCTACAGGTCATACTTTGGCAAACATCATCCTTGTAGGTTTGACGTGACTGTGTCTGAGCTTTAATTCATGCTGGGATCACCTTTGGGGACCTACTTACTCTGCTGTCCATTTCCCCAGCCTCCTCCAGAGCAGGACTTCCCCTCATCTAAAGCGCCCTCCCTCTGGGCTCCTAAGGATGCTATTCTGTGTTAGGCTGTCTTGTCACCTGTTTCACACAGGCCCGCTAGATTGCCCAATGACAGTTTCACCCTCTTTAGGCAGGACATTTTTTTGATGCCCTTTTTCTTCCTTACCATCTAGTTCATAGGGCTTTGATATGTAGAGCTTAGACAAATATTTAGTAGCTCAAAAAATATGTGCCATGTGGTTTGGGCAGCCCTCATTATCTAACATACTAAAGAATGTTTTCTCTTTTGACAACAAAATGATCTTTGTCTTTAATTAACATAAGGTATTTCCATTTTACTTGCTTGCTTTTTGGGTGCTCCATAGACATGCAAAGCCATGACTTTCTCCAAGTGCCTCTCTTCACTGTGCTCTTTGATCCCTCATCAGGAGCCAAAGTTTTGGTTTCTCCCTGATACAGCTAATACTTTTTCAAAAGCCCTTGAGGGATGGTTAGGGGTAGGCATTGATTAATTCTATACCTAGACCCTTGCGCCACAACACAAGTAACACTGACCATGTTCCTCAGTTCATAAGCTACCTGAATAAAGGAGGTAGAAAGCAAACTGCCAAACCGAGGACAAGGAACTGGTGGGGAGCCTGAAGAAACTGAAACAAGATGCTGTTTGCGGCATCCTGCCTCTCTGCAGTCTGTGCTCTTTTAAATCAATGTGGTCCAAGGTATAGGAAAATAACTACTGAATACCAATTTCTTTTGTTTCTTTCATTTACCTGTTTCTTCTCCCTAATTTCTCATCTGGTCAAACAAAACTAAGATACATAGCTTTATCAAGTTTTCAGCTAACTTATAAAGAGATAATCATGCCATTCCCCACCCCCACCCTCACCCCTAGCAGGCTTAAGAATGAGCCTTAAGCTAGAGATGGAACATTATAAAAGTGGCTTTATAAATAAGGTTTATCGACATACGGACCTCCAGGTTTTATTAGCATGTTTTTTACATCAACCACCAATAAGTGTGTTTGGAAAGAAAAACAAGGTGGACTTTTAAGTGTTGGTAGTAGATAGGGCAATGATCATGAGCGTGATTGTGAGTAACTGGCATGGAGGGTAATGCTAGTAAAATGTGGGAGGTGAGTGACAAGTAGGCAGTACTTGGCTACAGCACCAAGCTATATCTACTATGTGTATCTGACGTAAATAGAATGATTTTACCATGCCGGAAACTGTATTTGATAATTTTACTGCAATGATTAAAATAACTGAAACCCAAATAAAGTCATTAGGTCACAAAATCAGTATTTTTCATGACTCACTGGTCTATTGTAAAATAAATTTATTGGGTTATATAGCATTAAGGAAACAGAGAGAGCTGGGCATGGTGGCTCCTGTCTATAATCTCAACACTTTGGGAGGCCAAAGTAGGAAAATTACTTGAGGCCAGGAGACCAGCCTGGGCAACATAGGGAGATCTCATCTCTACAAAAAATAATAAAATTAGCAGGGCATGGTGGCACGTGGTTGTGGTCCCAACTACTTGGGAGGCTGAGGCAGGAGGATTGCTTGAGCCCAGGAGTTAGAGGCTGCAGTGAGCTACGATCACATCACTGCACTGCAGCCTGGTCAACAGAGCAAAAACCTGTCTCACAAAAAGAAAGAAAGAAAAGAGAAGAGAAGAGAAGAGAAAAAGAAAAAGAGAGGAGAGGAGAGGAGAGAGGAGGGAAGGGGAGGGGAGGGAGAAAAAAGAGAGAGAGAGAATGGGAGGGGTGAACAGAAAGAGAAAGGAGAGCACCTCATATAGTAATGTTCAATATTTTTTTGTTAACATTTTGATCCATTCGTTTGTGTGGGTGTGAACTGGGAGATGATATAAAATACATTTGTGCATAATGGTGAAAAAGTTTAAGACATGGATAATAAAACATAATTATGAATGTAAGTTTATCAAGAAAGGAAAAAAATCTACATTTAGGAAGATTGTAGGATTAGGAATAAATATTTACCAAATAAACACCAACAAATAAATATGCCCCAAAGAGAAAAATAACATTTTGAACTTAAGAATTTTAAAAGAGACAGACTGTGAGCTAGTTGAGAAAAGAAATTACATCACACTTATCTTTATATCCAAAACTTCAAGGCCAGTCTCTGCTCCAAATGAGCTGTATTATAAATATGATGATTTAAACAGAATTTTGATGATCGAACACTTAACAATCTTGGTATTTGCATGTTTTTATAAGCATGCATTAAAATATGGGGTCAAATCTGCTTCTTGTAAATATGTATAGTAGATAGTTCTTTCAAGACAAATGAGTAGTAGCTATTGTCTAAGCAGAGTGGTCTTTGATTTACAGATAATTCTCTCACTAAATGTTAGTCTGAAGACTATTGCTGTATTATAGCTCACTGCCACCATCGTTGTGTTTGGGGAAGTTATTCCAATACTGCAGCTCCTGCAAATTCTTCAGACTAAGATCAATAAGCATATCACCATATCTCTCTTGGTTCCAACTACCGCTTACATCAAAACAGAGATGTTTCACAAGGGCAGGGATCGTACAAGATTTAAATGATAGAACAGCCAGAATGCAAACATTCATGAAAGTGTAGAGCGAACAGTTTTGGGACAATTCCAAAACATTGTGTCCTCAAGTAAAGAACCGTCTTCACCGTTAGCTTTACTAGACTAATCTTTTCTATTTCATTAAACTATATAATTTTGGGTCAATTTTTTCTGAAGCTTCCATGAAAATATGAGATGGTAAACTGACTAATAGATATTATTAGGTTTAAAAGATCCAAAACAATCAAATACTTACAGTAGCTGTAAAGAAAACAGTCCTTCAAATAAACTTTTTGGGAGTTCCGTAATTTTATTTCCATAGAGAACACTGAAAAAAATGTTTTAAATGGAAAAAATCAGACACCAAACTTGCATAGCAAATTTATCTAATATATATGTATTCAGGCATAGAGGAGACAGTAGGCATTCAATATATCATAGCAGTTACAGTTCAGTAAACAAACTTCATTTGCAAATGTCTTTTCCCTGCTTACAGATCAGATATATGCTTACTGGAGAAAATCTGGAAAACACAGAAAAACAAAGGAAGATTTAAAAAAGTAATATAATTCATAATATAACAAAGAAGAACACTAATGATAGACTCCTTAAAAAGGAGTTTCCTTTTTAAGGAAACACTCCTTAAAAAGAAGAGGTTTGGGTTGATAATACTGGTAAACAGTAGAAGGAACTCATAAAGGTACAGCTTTTCTTTTAAACATATAATGTGTATGCTTGGGAAATGTAAGATCTGTGAAGACAGTGATTATGAATATGAATTTAGGATAATTGTTGAAATTTATATTCAAAACTTATATTCTCAAGGAAATATAAACTGGAATGAATCATCATGGTACCCATCTCTGATCTGACACTAAGTATAGCCACTAAGGGCAAGGACCATGACTTAATCACCTCAGTACACCTAGCATAGGTTTTCGCATATAGTGAGGCTCTAACTTTGGACTGACAAGTGAAATTATAAGATAAATTAGCAGAAAAACAAATTAAGAAGTAAAATTAACAAAAAGGGTGATGTGAGAAGATTTCAAGAGCAAATGAATGGAAATGGTTGACTCATCACATCATTTACAAACAATAGGTCTAGGATGATGTCCATCTATTTTTAGCCCTAAAGCATGGGGAAAAGAACTAAGTGTATAAAAAGATAGAGACTATATTTTGCAGGGACATTTTGACAATAGGTATCAAAAGTCATAAAGACGTTATGTGAATTTTAACTTAGTGGTTCTACTGTTAGGAGTTCAATTTAAGGTAATAATCAGAGACAAACATAATATTTTATGTACAAAATGTTAATTATGGCATAATTGTAACAGTGAAAAATTAAGTACCAATAAAATGTTCTCAAATCCCCAAATAGGAGATTGGTTAAATACATATTTCACATTGATAAACATCAAGTTTTGAAGAGTAGTGACATAAAAGTCATCATGATATGACATTAATTAAAAAAGAAATACAAAATAGTATTTATAGTATTATATTAATTTTGAGTGAAATATATACATATATACAAAAAAGTAGAAAATATTTAGATGGCAGGTGATTTGCCATTCAGAGATGACTTGAATTTGCATCTATATATTTTTATGTCTTTTTATATTTTCTACAAGTATATATTACTTTCAAAAATCAGAAAAATATTCTTTTGAAAAAGAAACAAACAGATATCATGATATGTAAAAGAAAAATCTGGAATGAGACTCTAAATAATTAGTATGTTTGCTAGCAGTACATGATTTCTATCTGAAAAAGAAGAAACTAACAATACAAAAGAGATAAATAAGAGTGAGGGAAACGTTGGTTCCCTTTGAAGATGTCAGAGAAAGGTGTGATGTATTACAAAATATGAAGAAAATTCTCAAGAGAATAAATAAAACTGGTTGCTGTCTGAGACAGCAACAGAGACATTCCTTTTCTCTCTTTGGATTTTAGTGATATAGCCATAAAATATAATGTAAGATTTCATTTGTATAGAATGTAGATTTTTTTAGAAAGGCAAATCAATTAGAGGAGAAATAATTTAAAAAATCAGATAACAAAGGAGAGAATTATATATTGTCAGAGAAAGTTGGAAAGGAAATTAAGAAAGAACAAAGCATGACTAAATATGTTTTGAGGTCAAGAATAAGAAGAGAAGGCATTTGGAAATATAACTGTGCAGATTTAGATGGCGATTCAGGATATTCAATTCAGTATCATTCAATTAATTCACTCAACAGGAGATATATTGCACTTACTATGTGCCAGCAACTTTGCTAGGTTCTAAATTTGGTGGCCAATTAAATTGAATACAACTGTTATTCTTTGAATGTTCACCATTTGCCCATGTACCAGGCACTGATATGACTGAGATGAATTAGGTATGGCTTCAAAAAGCAGTCTAAAAGAGTAATTTTGAATACTGGAAAAGTCTCATATTTTGAATCCATTACAAATTAGAAAGGAACAAAGATGCATACAAATTGTGGGGGTCCCACATAAGAATCAAGAGATGAACAATTTAGTAGGACATTTATTTGGAACTTTTGCTTCAAAGGTTGGCTCAGGTACCATGAAAAAGGATTACCCAGGAGATGCATCATATTTATATATGAAACTATTTTTTCCCAACAGATCATTCTGTTTTAAGACCATGTTAAAAAATAATAGATGCTTATTGTTAAGGAGACAAGATGGGTAAATGGTGAATAGAAAGAGGAAATCACAGGATAGAGGAAATCTATCTGTATAGCTGTTACTGGCATATAGACTATCTTTCATAATAATATGATCATAAAGTCATACTGAATGTAATGGAAATGAGATTTCTCTACAAAAAGTTACAGCAATACTAGGGTTGGGGCCAGTGATTTACACAGCAATGGGATCAAAATGGCAGCAATGAAAATGAGTTGAAATATCAAAAATCCAAAGACCAGGACAGAGAAGTAGGATGACAGTCAAGGAAATAGGGCCAAAATCTATAAAAATGAGGGAAAGACATATCATCACATAAAGATACAAAGTTCAAGAAGGCTGGTGAGAATTTGTGCTACACTCTTAAAAGGGAAAGAAAACTTAAAAAAAATTGAAAGATAAAAATGAATTTGGCTGAAAAGAAAATAAATGCAAGAAGGATTTGGATAATATCATTCAAATACCAAGAATACCAAATTGAGTACCTTCTCTACAGTTTTGTCATATATGACTTATACTCACCACACTATCTGAAGTATACAATTACGCTGATAGAGAATTTTTATAGTCCTTTGACACAACAGGGAAATCTTAAGGCAGCTCCTGTACCTGCTACATGTGTTATCATTCCTTTTACTCTTTGTTATTATTTTATATTTTAATAGCTTATTACATAATAATTCATAATATAATCATAACTATATGTGTTCATAAACATAGTATAATGTATTGAAGTAAGCAATAAATTATTAAGTTTACCTCTTGTTCTATTTATTATTTACTTTTTTATTTCTTTTTATCTTTTCTTTTAATTCTCACAACCTCAAAACACTCAATGAACATTATTAAGGCAAGAGCTTAATAGTAAACATTGCAAGCAAGCAGATATAAATAAGAATTCTCCACATATTTCTCTCCTTCTTTATATTTAATGATTATCTTTGAGGCACAAAGAAGTCAAGGACCAGGAATTGGTATGCTGATTTGACTTTGTTCTGTCCTGTAAGGCTAGGAGGTTGTCAATGTTACCTTTGGATAGAATTACCACCGTCCAGGATGGTATTAACAGTACTTTATGAACAAGGTGACTGGGTGATTTAACTGAGTTTTATCTTAAACTTTGTTATTTCAGAACCTGACATTCCAGCCTGAAAGCACACATGACTACACTCTCTACATTTCCTGCTGACAATTGTTCCTCTAGTTTTGGGCTTCCTCTAGCCAAAACCCTCTAAAACAAAAAACAATCAAAACTGAACCCAAGCACATATTGCAGGTTAAGTGACAGTTTTCCATTTTCTTCCTTTAAAGAAAACTGTAGGGTTTTGAGCAGACTATAATAGCAACCTGAATATCATGGGCCCAGACGAGCACTACACTGGAGTTCTCTCCTGGTAGGCATGAGAGCAAATTGTTCTACACCCTGCAGGGGTTTATCTGGGTCTCACACATGTGTATCCTGGCATCCTTATGGCTACCACTGACTTACGACATTTGAAAGAGCTCTGCAGGAATTTACATCAATAAGAACCCTTCTCTGAGCATCAACTCTTCAAAAAAAAAAAAAAAGCCAGTCTCCACTTTCCAACTTTAAAATGTGATATTAAGGTTACTTTACTTAGTGGACTTCTGAAGAATTTTTACAAGTTCGAAGAAATGACAGCCTCTACAAACTTATTTGAGAACTTCTTTAATTTACATAGCTATCTTCCTGAAAGTCCTCTTGACATTAAAAAGCCTGTCATACTTTCTTGTCTTTGTTCTGCGAGAGATTAAAGCTGGTTCTTTCGGGGAAGTCATAAGACGATGAAACAAGGAGTAGAGAGCGCCTCTCACTGGTCATCCTCATCTGTTCTCAGCAAGACTTCACCCAGCATCGTTCTAAAGGGGACTGATACTGTCTTCAGACACAGTGGCTCTCTGCTTTCCAAAATAAACATTCTCCCTTTCTTTCAGAAAGAAAAAAAAAAAAATTTCAAAGAAGGGGCTCTAACTCTTGCTCTCTTAACAGCAAAATTATCAAATCATAAAATATATATTCCAAAAAAATCGGTTAATTTTAGTAGTAGTACTCCATAAAGATGATAGAATTAATAAATAATTAATAATCATTAACACTATTCATAGTTCATGTTCCACAATAAAAATCGAGAGTATATTTTTAAACCCAGATATAAAAATGCAGCCACTGTTTGTTGTGGCTTCTGCTTTGCTTCAGTGATGCTGTCAACACTTACAGTGAATTGAGAGAGCGCAGTCCTTGGAAGGCATCTGGTGCAAGTTCAGAAATCTGATTATTGCTCAGGTCGCTAAATTAGAAATAAGGTTAGGTTAAATTAAATAGCATGTCAGTGAGATTTACTGCAGGGGAAAGCTATTTATGGCTTTTACATGTTGGTTTTGTACTTATCAATAGATGTACAAAATGTGCAACATAAAGCATTTGAAGAATCCTAAATTTAAAAAAGAAACCACACTTTTTAAAACAACCATCATCTATTTTCCGAAATTATTATTAAAGATGTCATGTCTTACTTTTGACAACAGAACACCTAAGAATGTGCATAATGTATTGACCACATGCATTCAAGTTTGTATGAATCAATATGTTAAATTAAAGAGAAATTTAAAAATTACACAGTTCAGGTATGAAGATTAAAATATTATCATAGAACTAGCATTCAGATAGTCACATCACTTAATATTTAAACTGTGAAATACTTAAATATTCATACTTAGGTTTCTTTGCATGGTCATGACCTGTATAATTTTTTAAATTATGTGTATTCTAGAATATTGTTCACTCACATTCTTCTAAGCTTTTTATATGGTGAGAAAGCTCCAGGAGGGATGACTTTGATTGAGTTCTGTTCCAAACGTCTGCAATAAAAAAATTCAATTTTTAAATGGAAATGTGAACTCTCAGACATGTTTAAGTCTCAAGATTCATGTCAAGAAGCAAAGTTGATGCTCTTCATGAGTGATATTTTCTTTTCTTCCTCAAAAATGACTATTAAAATTAATTGTGCTTTTCAAATGTGAAATAAGTTAGGGTTAAACATAAGGCAATTATAAAAATAATAAAATATTCAGATTTTTAAATATTACAGGTCCATCAATATTTAAATATGGACTTTGTATAAAAGAGAAAACACCTTTAAGAAATTAATTTGGGAGTACATTTTAATAACTTAAATATAAGTAAGAGAAATATGTAGTAACACTGAATAGACGTATAACGTGTTTCAGAGATAATCATAAAACTCTTCCACATAGAAAATTACTGTTGAATATTAAATTTTATAAACATTTTACTTCTTCTACAGAAAGCATATTATACATTGAAAAAAATAACTGTTATACTCACAAAATTAATTTTGAAGGTTCTTATGAGGCAAAATCTTAAATTCTAAATCCATAAATGCTACAGAGATTTTCAATAAGACAGTCGGAACTACGTCAATTCACTATCTGAATATTTCACATAAAAATCACTGCAGCAAAGTGCATTCTAAAACACAACTGAAGTACTTTTATGATACACTAAAATCACAGAGTTGAAAATAACTCTCTGACATCATCTACTCTACGGTCCTGCTAACAGAGAAAGACAAGATTTTACCCATCTAGTTATGAAAGACAGAAAGAAGTAGATTTCACGAAGCCTTTTGGTAAATATTTTAGTCCATCAAAAAATGTTGCCTCTCAGCCTCCTTTATAAACATATAAACATCCTCATAAACATTTCCCGCCCCCTTCTCTTCTGTTCTGCTCTGTATCCCGGAGAGCTGACTCCTGTGATTCATATATCCCAGATCACTTGCCAACTGGCTCCTGTGAGATTTGGCCAATGAGACACTGGTGGGGGACTGAGGGGTGGCGGGAGGGGACAAGCCAGGGTATTTTTCCTCTTCTCTGATCAGGAGATTTCCACAGCAGCGGTCTGCTCTCCTTCTTAATCTTAGTTCCTGCTTGGGGGCTGCCTCCTAACTTTGTATAACATCACCTTCTTCTTCCCCCTTTGTATACCTGGGCAGGTAGCAGCTTTTTCTCTCTGTCACCTTCCTACGACTGTTTAACTCATTCACCATATTAAATTTCTCTATTTTTAAGTAGAAGAATAGAATTCATCTTCAATAGAAAAATAAAGCTCACCTGACATGAGCACTATTTTCCAGCCTAGATTTAAAAAAATATATATATGCATATATTTGAGGGCTGTCTGGAAAGTATCCAGCCATGTAATATGAAAAATTATATTAACAATGGCTGTATACTTTTCAGACAGCCCATACACATATGCATGTGTATACATTTATATATTTTAAAATATTTATGTATACAATGACAATATATATTGACTATATATGTGTCATATACATTGGCTCATTTTATTGAATGTTGGTAATAGTTTAACATCCATATATATATTACTAACATTTAATGAAATAAAATCAAACAAACCAAATATGCCTAGGAGGTTAAATCAAATCGCCTACATTTTGGTGTTTTCTGATTCCAAATCCCTTCTCACAGTGCCACGGGTTCTTCAACAGTCTCAGGGTTCACTCTCTGGACCTCTTTTATCTCTATATGTAATGGGTCTCCTCAATTTTCATCACTCGTGAACTCACTGTAACATTTGATATTGCTAAGAATCCTTCTTCTCTTAGGATGTGACACTATCTGGCCCTGGTTCTTACTGGACTAATTCTCAATTCTTTCTCTTCTCAATGTCAATTATGGTTTCACTATTTAATCCCCTGAATACAGTTATTTTCCAACTTTCCATCTCCTCCTCTCTCATACAAAAAAGTAAAATCACTTTTCTATAATCTTAAATTTTGTCATGATTTCTCCCTCTCCAAAAGACATAAGTTTGAGAAATGTAAAACTATGTAAGGAAAATAATTAAAATAATTTATAATACACTACTCAAATCAGTGAACTTTACTATAGTTTCTTTTTTGCTTACATGTTTTAAACAATTGAGGATTTACCATATATAGAATTTTTACATCTTTATACCCGATATCATATCATACGTTTTCCTATATTATTAAAAATTTTGGAAAACATTACTTTTAATGGCTTGATAATATTCCATTGTCAAAATATATCCTATTTCCTTAATCCTTCCCTAGTATTTAGGTTAGTGATAATTTTACACTATTATTAATATTGTTTAGTTATTTTAAGACAATTAAAGCATGATCTCCTTTTGAAGCCTTCATTTTCTCAGGTATGGTTAGCTGTGCTTTTCCCTATATACCCAAGGACATGCTCTCAACTCCTCTGTTCTTATTTCACTGTATTCTACACATTTTTCACATAACCCTGCTCACCAGGTTGTTGGCTCCTAAGGGCAGATTTACTCCATAAGACAGGAATAAATCATATGAAGAAAATATGGATTGGCATCTGGATTATTTATCTAGGTCTTAAATAAGGGTATTTTTTCCCAAATGTTCTAAACATTGCAAAGGGCATTTAAATCATTTCACTATTACATTATTGAGTAGAATGTTCTGAATAGATGGTTTAGAGAACCTTTTATTTACCTTGATTCATTCTTATAGTTAAATTTTGAGAAGCTTAAAAGGTAATCAATAAAAATACAAAGAAAACAAGCTATAGGTGGAACATTATTGACTAGTTAGAGGACTTTTTTTGAGTCTTGGCCAACAAAATATCATTTCAATGTGTTAAAGATTTGCTCACAATAACATAGCACTATGATAAGGAAAAATTAATAATTCTTAATGACTAATAGATTTCTTTTAACAGTAATGCAAAACTACTTAATATAATTAATTTCCATAGATACTACTTCAGTTTCTTAAAAATAATCTAAAGAAACCAGTACTTATTCATTCATTTATTGATTTGCCTTATAAATATTTAATGTCTACTCTGAACAAAATATTGTGCTATATGATTGGAATTCGATGGTGATCAAAAGCAGACTTGTTCATACCCTCATGGAGGTTTTATTGCTAAAGAGCCTACTTTTCCAGTCAGATTTCAAAGCTAATTTCTTTGATATAACTTTTATTAAAATGCTATATTCATCACTGAGACTTCTGAAATGTCAATAACTTTGACAAATGTGGTCAAACTAATTCCATAATTTTATATAAATGAAGATCTTCCTTAGAAATTTTAAAATTCATTTATTATTTTAGAGTCTCGCAAGCTAGAATACTTACAATGATCACAAGTTTTTCACTCAAATATATGTCATTATGATAATTTGTGTTTAATCTACTATGAATTTCATTGATAAATATCACTATTAAAGCAAACAAAACAAAAAAAAGATGTACAATAAATTTTGTTAGAAAATATATACTCAAAAATTTATAAAACAAGGAGAATTCATGATGAAATAGTACTCTATTTTATATGCAAAAATAATACTTCAAATATAATATAGTGTATTTCATGTATCATTTGTTACTGCAATTTACCATGACTTCATCTTCACATTGCAGACTATCTCATTTACAAGATATACAACAGAAAGCTGAACAATGACATGGACAATGGATTTGGTCACTTTTATTTATCTATTTATTTTCATCTTCGTTCCCAGAAAAGAAAGTATTTGAAACAGAGCTTATATTGTTATTTACACTGACTCAGCAGCTAATTGGTATTTATCATACTGTCTCAGCAGTTCATTAAAGCAAAATATAATTGCATCCTTCATTCAAAGAGACAGATTCTTAAGCAGGAAAATATTCTACTACTGACATATGTCAAACAATAAATTTTTAAACATTTCAGAATGTCTGTTGTCTTTTCTTTAGTGGGAAAACAAGAAACTAATTATACTTCTTGTCAACTTTTAGGTCTTTAGGATAAAGTGCTTTTCTTTTTTATTACAAGAACTTTAGAATATATATTTGATAAACTGCAAACAACATTCATCTCAAATGATGTCCTTCTTCCTACAAAAAGGGGGAAAGTATTTAAACCATATTATAAAAATGAAGGAATAGAAATATTAGAGTTTCAGGTTAAAGAAAAAAAAAAGCAGGCCGGGCGCGGTGGCTCACGCCTGTAATCCTAGCACTCTGGGAGGCCGAGGCGGGTGGATCGCTCGAGGTCAGGAGTTCAAGACCAGCCTGAGCAAGAGTGAGACCCCGTCTCTACTAAAAATAGAAAGAAATTATATGGACAACTAAAATATATATATACAAAAAATTAGCCGGGCATGGTGGCGCATGCCTGTAGTCCCAGCTACTCGGGAGGCTGAGGCAGTAGGATCGCTTAAGCCCAGGAGTTTGAGGTTGCTGTGAGCTAGGCTGACGCCACGGCACTCACTCTAGCCGGGCAACAGAGTGAGACTCTGTCTCAAAAAAAAAAAAAAAGAAAAGAAAAAAAGAAAAAAAAAAGCAAATGAAATTTACATTTTGTAGCACTGCTGTCCCCTAATTTTGTGCCTTAATAGCATAGAATTGGCTGAATTTTATAGAGTGAAAATTTGAATACATTGTTCCATAAAGAAGCTAATTAAAAACATTCCAGGGTTACAAACATAGGTAGTGTAATGGCTAAGATATATTTGCAGGCTGTGGATAAAATTCACCATAATTAGAAGAGTTCCAAATGCTAGTCCTTCAGAGAAAATTCAATATTGTGAGTTTCAAAATAAAAATAGATTTAGCAAAGTGAATGTGGAAGAAAATCCAATAAAACACATATTAAAAGGAAGATATTTTTATGTAAAAGGGGCCAGCCCTTTGTCTACACAAAATTTATGTGAATGATTGCAAAACATTCTATCAAACACACACACACACACACAAGCAATGGCTATTACCACTCCAAAATTAGAAGAAAATTTTAGTTACATGCTCAATAATATGAGAAAATGGAAATAATTTTCCAACTGCTCCTATTAAAAAAAGAAACTCAGAAGAATGTTTAGCCAATAAAAGACCCTTCTTCCCCCCTACACACTTAATTTTTTTCTCCTGCTCTCTAAGTACTGCTCTTTTATCCTACATGTCTTTAAACCTTTAGAGTTCCTAAAGAATGAAAGACAAACAATATCTATCACTTTATGGTGTCTATTTCCAAAATTATAGAAAATTGAAAATCACGTACTATCCCTCTGCTTTAATATTCAAGACCTTTAGAACACGTCAATTATGTGTAGGTACAAGTTTTAGCCCAAAGAATTCCAATTCTGTCACCTGTGGACTGCTGGGCTCTGTGACATATAAAATACTCCACGGTGGTTAACAATGAGCAGAGCTTTCTTGAGTAAACAACGTAAGTATGATTGGGCAATTAAAAAACCCCAACTAGTTCTGAAGCTATTTATAAGGTATGGAAGAATATTAGTGTGCTTTAAATGACACTTTCAGCTCACTAGCATTTAATTCTTAGACATTATTCTCAATGTTTCAAAAATTATATTATTTTTAAAAACTATAGAAAATAACATCCATATGCCAATTCTTAAAGAGCCCCCCTCAGGAGGTATTTATATGCTTTGTATACATAAATATGTAAAAATAAAAAAATTGTCATTTAATGATTAAAATTATGAGCTTTGGACTCATATAGACTTGAATTAAATTCAGAATCTGCCAGTGATTAGCTCTGTGGACATTACAAAAGTTACTTTCTTTCTCCTGTGTGTCAGTTTCTCTTTCTGAGCAATGAGGAATATAGAACTTACCACAAATGTTTTGATCAAAATAATAGGAAGCGCAAAAAATATATATGGTATTTTGTTTCTTACCCCAAAATAGCAAAAGAATAAAAATATGGGGCTATGTATGTGTATTAGCTAATCACAAATATAATACATAGCACTACATAATAAAAAGTCTACAGCATGTATAGTAGTCCCCCTTTACCCACAGGGGATACATTCCAAGACCGTCAGTGGATCCTGAAACCATGGATAGTATTGAACCCTATGTATGCTATGTTTGTTCATATATATTCATACCTATGATGAAGTTTAACTTATAAACTAGGCATAGTAAGAGATTAACAAGTAATAATAAAGTAAAAAAATTATTAACAATATACTGTAATAAAAGTTATGTGAATGTGGTCTCTCTCTTTCTTTCAAAATACTGTTAATATTTTCTGATCGTGGTTGACTGTGAGTAACTAGAACTACAGAAAGCAAAACCGTGGATAAGGGGGGACTACTACACACACACACACATGCACACACACATATACACTCACACATTATAAAAAAGACTAAACCTGACACATGATTTGATCTCTAATGTGAAACAAATATATATGGCTCTAAATGATGTTTTTAAACAGATTAGCTGTACAGGATTGCAGATTACTCAGTAACTGTATATCAAAAACATACACACATATACCACTCACATTGAAGCTGAAACAATATAACTGCTTGCAATGTCCGTGATCAACATGATTAAAATATAGCACTTTCTCTAATTTGGGGACTATTTTAGAAACACAAAAAAAGTTTTTATAAAATCCAGTAAAGTATTTGTTTGGATTGATTGTTTCTGTAACATACAGCCCAGATGCTGATTATACATGGCAATAAAACTGACAGTTCTTTGCATTTTCTCCATCTGCTTTTAACGTAAATGGCAAAAACAGCTGCCAGAGAATAAAGCTGAGATTTAATGGAGTGAGAGGAGGGAGGAAGAATGACTCCAGCTTCTGAATCTTAAATTGTTCAGTATAACCAATACATTCTCATCATAGGTAACATTGGCCCAGCATTTGGAAAGGAGGAAATAACAATATTTCTTTGGCATTAAGGATTCTCTTGTCTATTACATAATAATTCCAGCATAAGTACTTTATATTTCTGGGATGTTATGTCCAGCTTTGGCAGTAAATGCAGTCCACTGAAATCTTTTATATGTCCCTTCATAAAATGACCAAACATATTTTAGCCTATGATATTATTTCTGTTTTGTAATTGCAGTCTCCAGAAATTTATAAATTTAATAACTATCTTCAGCAGCTGAGTGAATATTGGCCTCTAGAGGGACAGACTTTGCATATAGCTAGCATTTTTGCCTTAAGATTGTGTCTATACTAATTGGTTATCAGGCATCCCTGTCTTGGGATAAACTTGTTCCTGAAAATTATTCATTTCCTTAATTTTATTTTATTTCTTGTGATGTCATTTTAGGATACATTCCCCTTAGCATAAATTTAATTGATGTTTTTATAGTTGAGAAATGATTCTTTTTTCCATTTGATCTTAAAGCATTTACAGTAAGACAAAACTATGTCTGAGTGCATGAGTGTGTGTGTGGATGAGGTATGTGTGTGCTTTCTGAGTGAGCGTTAAAATTTTCATGCATGTATTCACATAGACACCTATTCAAACGCAAAGATATACTCAATATATGCAATCAAATGGTTTAGACTTAGAGCAAAAAAATGGGCTTAGGCACATGGCCCACTGATTTCAGGGGGACAGAGTATATTTATAATGTCACTAACATTTTTTTTCATATATAATTTTTTTTATCAACCCAAGAAAGAAAAACACTTAGAGGTTCTGTTTTGTTTCTCATTAATAACTAAATGAAATGTAGACACTTACCATGAATTATGCACTGAGCTAAGTCACCCATTTGCTAATCATTTTTGTTTTAAAAAAATTATAAAAATCATCTTTATACATCACTTAACAATTACTCAATGAGTAGATAGTAGTTTGCATTCTTCCCCATCCCTGCACTGAGTTATTCTCCTAAGTTATCCATCATCTCTTTCCTAAAGTTTAGATAACACTGCGATCACTGGTAGTACTTGAACTACATAAACTTTCAACTCAGTCTTTCCAGCTGATTAGCCATAAATCTATAACATAATTGTTGAAAAATCAAATGACACATTCATTCATTCAAAGAATGAATAATACTATGACTGTGACCCCAGGTATCTTCATTTATATGTTAGAGTCTACACAGGTCTTATTTTACATTTGTGGGGTTTCCAGTTTTTTCCTGTAGAAGTTCTAGGGGGAAATCAACTGCATTAGCACTAGAGTTACCTCTTGGAATAATTTCTCATCACTCTCTGCTGCTCAGCTTGCCTTCATCATCACTATAGAGACTGTTGCTATCACATTCTCAGCGGGCTTCTTTCCTCCAAACCACTCTCTACTCCACGTTAGAGTGATTTTTCCTAACAAATAAATCTAATCATGCTACTACCATGCTCAAAAATTTTTCTTGTATCCTACTGTCATCATGACTTGAAGAAGTCTCTCTGAGATTTGGCTTCTGCTGTATGTTCTAACAACTAGAAATGTTTAATTCCTCCAAAACAAAGTACCCTATCACTTTCTTGGGACTTTGTATGTGCTCTTTCTTCTGTCTAGCAAAGTCCCCAATTTCTCTGCCTGCAAAACACATCCCCTTACCTGAAGACTACTTGATTCTCCCCGGCAGATCAAGGTTGGCTTCCTCTATGTTCTTTGTGCATATGTGTTCTATTACTTATCACATAGTTTTAAAATTTCTGTTTGCATAAAGCTTCAATTCTCTCCACTGTAAACATTTTGAAGTCTGGGCCTGTGTTCTGACGCAGAGTAGGCACTCAGAAATGTTTGTTGAGTATGTAGTATATGAAACAAAAATGCTATTTTTCTAAATGTCTTTCTTCTGTTGCAATAGTATTAATCAAATTCTTAGGACTTTTTAAGAGAAATGAGTTGGGGTTTCTGTTTTTCCTTACCACTTTAATTTCTGCCTTTGTCATTTTAATATTTCTTTTTCTCCAATTTATTTATAGTTTCATTATACTCATTTCCACTTAACTATTAATATTACAAAAATTTGATTTAATCTTCTGTATTTTTCCTCTTAAAAAAGCCATTATATAGCCTTCTGCTTAAATAATCACACAACTCAACCAAAAGAGCATTTAAAGTGTTTGCATGTATGGGTATACATATGTATTACGTATATGTTACATACATAATTTTGGGAGAAATTAGGTACAAATAAGAAATAAGTAGGGGGAAATAGGTACAAATAAATAATTTTCTTATCATGAACACAAAGTCTTAATAAAAACAGTTTCTTTGCATGTAATGAATATATATATAGCCTTTTAAAGATAATTTTTCTACTATTCTTTCAAAGGTAGAGTATTTTCTATTCTACTATTCCTTCAAAGGCAATTAAAAATTACTCAGGATATGCATATGAAATTGGGAATTCTGTCAAAATATAGATGAAAACACTCCAATGACTAATAGTGAACTCAATCATAGTCTATGGAACTACTGAAAGATAGTTTAATCTATAAATGTATTTTACACAATTTATCTTGCACAGTTTTGCTGTGGAATTAACAAAGTTGCTGAGGGAGTATACTAAGTGTGGCTACTGACAACTAAGAATTAACGGAGACATTTGTTCTGAGGTAGCACACTGGAGAGCTCTGCTTTCCATGCTGAATAATGAATTGGTACTATGCAGTTTACAAGAAGCTAAATTATTGTAGCATTTTCTGGGCCCTTATGAAATCATAATATGAAAACTTAAGAAAATACAACCCCAAAAACATTAGGAAATAAAAATGATGACTAATGTTTACATGAAAAAACTTCTTTTATATAAAATGACTTTATGACTACTCATCTAATTATTCAAAATTCCAGAAAAGAATCATGGCATTTTGTTTTTCTAGCCATATGTATGCTAGCATATAATCAGAGTTCAACTAATATTGACTTGTGTATATTCTTGGGCTAGTAATTTAATGGCATATGGGGAATACATAAGTAGTTTCTGCTATTATGAGGATCTCAGAGTAAAATTTGAGAATATAATTCGAATTCCCTACATCAGAATGATAGCTCCTTTTCTAAAACCAGGTTTATGTTAAAAACACTGACAAAACTGTTTTTTAAAGTACGAAAAATTAAAAGGTTCTGCTAACCTTTGGAGAATATATAGCTTTCTATATTGTTTCAGTAGTAAAGAAACAGAATGAACAATTTCAAAAATTTTTTGGCAAATTTTTTATCATAAAGAACACATTAACTCCTACACAAGATACTTTGTAAAAAGTACTATGTCATCCATATTTCTAATAGACATAAAATATTGAGAGTTTTATGTATTATCTAATCTGAAGAGTATGGAATTGTAAAAAATATAAAATGCAAAGCCAAAGCCATGCTATAGGTTAGCTGATTCCGTGGGTGGACCTGAAGGAACAAAAATATCAGGAATATGTAAAACTGCAAAATGCTAACAAGTGTTCCAGGTATTAACAAGTGCTCTAATAAAACTATGAACTAAAGTAGAATTGCTCATATTTTCACTTTTATAACATTTTCTTAACTCTGCCTATTTTCTATTACATTTTATTACAATTAAATTATTTCATAGTCAAAACAATTGCACTTTGAAATGATCAACCTACTTGTTATTTAACAAGACAAACACAGATTATTGTCTATTTACTTCTTTTATACCAAGTTACATTAAAAAATGGTACCATTTGCCTTACTTAGATATTTTATCAATATTGTCTAGATAACAAAGTCAAGTTTATCTACATGTGCTATGAAAAATTGGCCAAATTGTACAGTGGGTTTATTTTTTAAATTTATTTTTAAAAATTTAGCATAATTAAAATAAAATCAACTAATTACACAGCATGAAAGGTGTACTATTAGTTGAGATATTACTAAGTATGTGCTAAACAATCTAAAAGGGATGCTTAATTTCATGAGTATCTGTAATTGTTTTAAATCAACCAGCACAGAATAGGCTATTTAAAGACAAGTTGATGAAATTTAATTTGCATATCTTTATATACAGAAAGTCAGATGACTCTGAAATATGTGGATTCAAAACTGAGTAAATATTATTTAATATAATTAAGGATTCAAATTTCTGAGGGAGCAATGTAGAAATAGCATGCAAAAAGGGATAAGTACATACGAGAGGAAGCGTTTATGTAAATAGAAATGGGCAAAAAAGAAATTTTTAAGGTTTTGTTCCATATTATAAATGCAGGTTGAAATCAAATATAGCATTGAAAAATCATTCTTACTTTCATTTCTTTACAATTATGCATGCAAGTGATCGAGAGAAAGTAAAGGGACAAAAGAACTTCCAAATCTAATATTCAATCTTCATCATTATGATTCTCTTTGAAAGAGCCTTCTTTATTACTGGACCAGTAAAAGTAGTTCAGTGAGTTTACTCAACAAATTGCATTTCCTTTATATTTTACCTATTTGAATAGCATGTCTGACAAAAGTCTTATAACCTCTGAGATGCTGCAATACATCTTTGAAAACATCGAAACAACTCTCACAAGATTGGTTTTATGTCTGACAACTCTGCTACTTTCCTTTCTGTTTTCATAATTTGAACATTTCCCCGATCTTCTTTCAGGTAAGTGAACAGAAAGAACTGTGAGGCTCTCAGCTTCTGAGCCTTGAAAAGGAAGCCAAGTATAAAGGCAGGAGGACATCAGAATAAACAAGACATACTAAATTGTACAACCTATGTTCTTTATAACTATGCTCCACGATTTATGAAACTTTTGCATAATGGTTTGAAAAGGCCATATGCCATAGGAAACTTATAACTGGATTGAAGGAACTAAATGTCCACCTTATAGCAATCCAACACATCATGTTCAAAATTTTATACCTCAAAATATGACTTAAGAAATTAATTCTGAGGATTTGATCTATATAATCAGTTTGCTATTAGTGATTTTGTTGCCATGGACCAGATCCTGTATGGACTTGCCTGTGGCATTCCATCTGTTTGCAAACAAAGTTTTCAATCAGCAGAGTTCAAAGCAGCAAACGGCTGGGAAGATTTTCAGGGAGCAACAGCTTCTTTATTTTACACCTAATTTTATTACATTACACATTCTATTTTCCCCCTCTATATTGTCGACATTGGTCCATATTGCTTTGTCACTTTTTTTTTTTTTTTTTACTATGAAAAATGGAGAGTTGGAGGCTCTCCAGATGGCATGCCTGAGACCTCCTCCACCTTCTCACAACACTGTTCTCCCCACCCACACTACGCTAAGTATTACGGCAGAATTGGTGAGGAAAATAGACATGGTTTTGCCCTCATCAAGCTTGCAGTCTAATGGGATAGTTTCACATTAATTAAAATATTAAACTTTGATGAGTTTTGTGCAGAGAAAATTCAGATATGAGAACATTTAATAGAGAATAGGAAAGATGACAATTAGTAGTTCTAAATACAAAGTAATATAAAGCAGCTCTCAGTTTTGCAAACAATCTTATATGTTAACACTTTGTTTTTCTCTCTGCTTCTTCTAAGTTCTCTTCATAGGTAAATTTCTTAACAAATCTTTTGTCCTGTTTTTCTGAGTATCAGTCTCTTCATGATTTTTTCAATTTTTCCTCCCAGCAAGACCAAGTTATGGTTACCCCTCTTACAGCTTAATCAAGGAAGGAACACAGGCTTTGGAATCAAGAAAATCTAAGATTGAAGCCAACTTAATCACTTCTCAATTGATTTTTTTTTTCTTTAAGAAATTTCTTAATTTTTTTGACTCTTTTTTTAAATAAATAATGAAAACATTTTTTCTTAAAAAATAAAATTGTCAGTCTTTGAGAGATTTGAGTTAAATGTCTATAGGTTTCCTTACAGAGGAAATATGACTTTAGAGAAAGATGTCTAAAACTTATTTGTAAGATGATTGCAATAATTAATATATCTCAACAAAAGGGTATCTATTAGCTGCTGGCTTGGTCAGCTGAGAACAAAGCAAAAAATATAGAAATACATAGAGAGTGGAATCCAAACCAGTATGAGGAACAGGGAAATTTTATTAATGAAGTTTTAGTATTCTAGCAGCATTTTAGCCCATGCCATTAAACATTATATTCATCTAACTTTTCTCTTAACTGATATTATGCTTAAAAAGTACCAATTTGTTTACAGGTGATAACAGGCTTCTCCTTATGGTTTTATTTATTAATCTTGGTTAATATAGGTCCATCTTTTCAGAGACAAATCTGCTCTACACATTTAATTAATTTTTAAGTTATCCATTCACCCAATAAATATTTATCAAGTGCTTGCTATGTGCTAAGGTACTAAATTTCTTGCTGGGTATCTAGTAGTGATCAGAACAGAACTGGTTCCTGCCTTTGTAGAGCTTATAACTTTAGTAGGGAAGACAGATGTTAAAAAAGAAACACACAAATACTTACATAATTACAAAATGTGATAATTAGGTGCAATCAAATTAGATTCCTAGCCTACAAATGGGAAGGCAGCTCCTGGACCATGGTAAAATAATCGGTATAATGAGGCCTCTTGGAGAAAACCACCAGTCTTTATCTGGCATATGCCTCTGCATTAGTTTTCATATTTTATTTAATTTCATAAATACCCCATCACAGGTCAATGAGAAGATCAAATTATATAATGTGTATACAGTATACAGCAGTACAGGTGTTAGATAAATGTTAGTCTCTTTCTATTATTCCTTCTCCAAATTATTTCAATTCTGACTTTAAAAGAATATTTCATTTCTATAGTTTAACAAATAATTGTGTTAGTGTATACCAGAAGCATGAATTTGTAGTTGCAAACACAATGTAGAATAAAAAAGAATGAATCATGTTTTTTCTACCTAGATTTATAGGCAGTTTATCACTCCCATATAGCATATACATGCTTTCTTTTTTTCTAGAATTATATTGAGACAGGTGCAAGAATAAAGACATCACACAGCAGGAAATCAAGTCAACATTATTAAATGAAGTATTTGATAACTTACAATAAAGAAATTCTACTGACAATTTATGTTAAAAATCCAGACTTAAGAAATATATGTGAATAATATGGAGGGGAATTTATAATTTTCAGTTCATCATGTATTAAAAACCTTGAATCTATAAAGATAAAAAGATGTATATAGCTTCATTTCCACATTTCATAATCTTACTGATGTTCTTTATTCTTATAAAAAATAAGAGAGTAATAAAAAAATGAATTACTAAGCTAGTAAGTTATGGACTATAATGAATGAAAATGGAGGTATTTTGTTGAAGATCAATATAATTTATTACCAGATGCTCTACTGATAAAGCTGATAATGTAATAATCAGAGAAGTAAAATTCACCTAGAGCTTCACATATGTTTTCATCTCTCCTTATAAATTTAATTTATTGTATCATTACCTGCTACACCACCTCCTCGACATGGCAAACCCAATGGGACATGTTATTTAGTGTAACTTTTATGCTACTAAATCCAACCATTACACAAGATCTAAAGAGCATACTAAATAGAAGAAAAGCATTACGATAAAAATAAAATAGACTACATAACATAAACCATTTTAAATGTCTCATATTGCTTTCAATATGTTATGTCTACAACTTATTCTCTCCTTTTGTCTACCTACAGCAGCTTTTTGTTCTCCCTTCCTATGATCTGGATTGGATCGATTCCCTCCTGTGTCCAGAATCATCTTGCTCCCACATGTATCTTCTAACCCTTTCACATTTCTCTTTAAACCTATTCTTTCTTTCTGACTTTCTAATGGTTGTAGGTTTTTTTCATCTTAAAATAAACCCAAGTTTGTTCTTTATAGCAACAACTGTCTTTTTTTTTTAAAGGATTTTTAAAAAATCTTTTCTCAGCCAAACTCTTCAAACTGCTCCATATCCGGTCTCTCCAATATTCATCAATACTCCCTTTCTTAGCACTCTAAAAAGTGGCTTACTAACCAACCATTCTATCAAAATTGAATACTCCAAGAACAATATGCTGGACAAGTTCAAAGACTTCTTAGGTTTCAGATTGGTTCATTAGCAGCAGTATCTGCCTCTGCAAATCATTTTTCCTAGAAAACCCTTCCTCTCTGACCTGTTAGAGCCCTTTGCTGTTTTTATTTAGGTTCTTGGGCATCTCTTTTCTTACTCTCCTTCTCATTGGAAAATTGATGGCTTCAACTATCAACTTTGTTTTTTTATAATGTTAATTACCCTGAAATACTTGTCTCAAGTTTTTGACTTGCTCCAAACTTATTATAATCTGTATTCTTTTAGTACTGCTGGATGTGTCATTAGTAGTTCAGTATTTTACAGATTGAGCTCACCATCATCATTCTCCCCAGGATCGGTCTGTTCCTCAGCTTCTTAAATGCAATGATATAACCACAACCTGCCTATCACTCATACCTGAAACTCTGGCATCAACATCATCTTTGGTTTATTTTTCTCCATTACTCCCTCATTTCAATAAATGTCAAGTCCCATTAATTCTGCCTGTACAGTAACTATCATGTCTGTTTCCACATCACCATCCCTACTGTTACTGACTAGCTCCTGCTCTTCTGACATCTCAGCTTGCATTCTCTCCTTTCGCCAAATCACTGTCAGGCATCTATCACACTAATTCTTCTAGAAGATTCCTATGCTCAAATGCATTTCAAATAAAGTCTAAGTTCCTTATACTAACAAGAGCTTCCATGAATTGGCTCCAATCTACCTTTCCAACTTCATTTTCCAGTACTATCTCAGGCATCAAATACCAGCCAGGTCCTGCTTGAGAATGTCTGGTACTTTCATTGCTATTGCCTATGCTCGTGGTCATCTATTAATTCTGAAATCCCCTTTCTCATCTCTGTATTTACATTTGCTACCTATCTTTCAAGGCCTAGCTTGGATGTTAACTTCCACAAGAAGGCTTCCATGATTAATGTATCATTTATATAATGACTATGCTAACCACATATAGCTGTACATGTGTTAATTACTTAGTTTCAAACTGACCATAACCCCTAGTTTTAGATGAGGAGACAGGCTCATAGAGGACAAGTAACTTGCCACAGTCTCACAGATAGTAAATGGTAGGTAAACCTGGGGTTCTAATGAAAACTTTCTGATTGTAATTAACCACTGTATCTTGCCCTCCACTTTATGTCCTCTACAATACCTTGAACTAGATGTGTTCATCTCTTAGAACGTTTTTTTTTTAATTTCAATAGATTTAAGAGAATACAGTCAAGTTTTGTTACATGGGTATGTTGTATAGTGGTGAGGTCTGGGCTTTGGGTGTACCCATGACCAAAATAGTGTACATTGACTTTTTTACTTTGTACTTCATTTCATAATTTTTAATTTGCATGTCAAATTTGTTAGCTACTTGATAGAAGATCTCTGGAGAATTCATAGTGCCTTTATTTAGTAAGTGGTTACTTAATAAATGCTCCTGCCTGGATAAATGAATATACTACTCCCTTATTAAAAAACTCACTGTATCTTTCTACTATCTACTTTATCACATCTAATATCTTCTGACTAAGCTTAAAGGCCTTAAGTTATCTGTGGCTTTAAAATTAGATGCAGATGTCCTTTTTAGGGCATTATTTTCCATGATGTCACAACATGAACCTATTGTTCTAATTAGGTTCAACTGCACAGTCTCTCAAACATAATAATGCTCACTGCCACCTCTGCCCTTTGCTGCCAACATTTCTCTTTCAGGAATGTCACCCACTCATCCCAAATTGTATCTTATTCTTCTTTCAAGATTCAGCTAAAAAAATACTTATAAATGTCTTATATTGGAGACGTAGTGTCACAACAATTTAAATTTTGATGAGAATAATATTATTATGTGCCTACATTATTTGGCATCTGTGTCAAATCTCTACAGATTCTAGAGTTTCTGCAGAGAATCATGTCTTACACTGCGAAGCTCTAAGCCCACTGTAAAGCACATATTAGGTACTTTAAAATGATGGTCATAGGTCTTGTGAACTAAGGTTATTTTCATATAAATTAGAGCAGTTACATTATTATAGCAATTAAACAAACTGGTTAAAAAATGAGAAGTTTTTAAAAATAACATTTTTTTTTTTTTGCCTACTTTGTAGGCCTATCACACGAAGCTGTTCCCATTTTATTATTTCATCCAAGAACATCCAAAATCATTTCTTTAGTTACAATTTAGAAGCAGCCTATAAAACAAGAATATGATGGGCTGGGTGGTTAAGAGGGGCTTTCTTAATAAATGGATATTGAGGTAAAGATTTTCCCTAGTGCTTACTTCCCCAGATGGTAAAAGCATTCCATTTTGCATCATATGTGACCTTGTTTTATCCACATGACTTATATTTGGCGAGGACATAGAAACGCATTCAGCAGCTGCACACCAAACATGTATACAATACCTTATCATGAGAATTTCACTTTTGATGGAGGTAGTTATCAGCTCAAATAGGCTAAAATTCCCACTAATTAAAAAAAATTCTTTATACTTGACTTAATAATATTATTGTTTTTACACTTTGCATTGAATTATCAATTCGAACAAACTAGTGAAACTGCATTTTAAAACATGAGCTTTTGAGGAGGCAGAGCAGCATCTTGCTCTCTTGTTTCTGTGGTTTGTTAAAGCAGCTCTATCTCTCTGTACTCCCACTGCACCAAACTGCAAATGGGTAACAGCAGATCTACAGATCAGAGAGGATGGACAAGATACAAATCATCCTGTTCGTTTTATTTTTCCTAAATAGCCTAATGACCCCTTCTTGAGGTGGAGAAAGTACTATTATTCCTTAAAATGCTTTCCTTTTCATTCTACCTGTTCCCCCGGCCCCCGCCAAATCCTAGCCACTTAAACAAGATATATATTTAATTGAACAGAATAAAGGTCAATACACTTCTGAAAGGAACATTTGTTTAAGTTAATTGATCCGATGTGCCTTTGATAAACCCAGAATCTCCTAAAGAAAATTAAGGGTTGATTCACTGGGGAGGTGGAGGGATAAGAAAAAAAATTTCGGGGCACGTACATTTCTGTGATGGTCTCTGGCAGATTTGTGGGGATCTCAGTGAGACCTTTCCCACGACAGTCTACGATATTGTTGCTACAGGTGCAAGCGGCAGGGCAGTGCAAAACGCTACAAGAAGGAGCCATAAATGACTGGTGACCTAAAAAAGAAATGAACAGCAATTATATTTTTCCTCCTGAATTTCATAATTGTGGAACATGCAGACTTAGCTTAAATAATAAAGCATGTGACAGGAATAAATTTCTCTAAATACCTGATCATAAAATGGTCCTATATTTCTAAACTATTATTTTAGGAGGCATGCATTTATCTTTTTAGGTCAACAAGGCAAATGAGATTTTAAAATCTGGTCATAAAAGTGGTAATTTTTAAAATTTGAAAAAATTGAGATAGGCTAAATTCAGTTTTAAAACCAGAATTCTATTCCAAATTATTCTGATTTCCAGCCCCCTCCTCAAAAAACCCCAGCAATTTCAAACTAACATATATTCATTTCAAATAAGCTCAAACAGAGTTTGGTCTTTATCAAATTTATGTGGTTTAATTTACTTTGTCTTAAAAAACAAAAGGAAAATACTAACACTTCCGTCTTGGTAGAATATTACTGTTGCTCAAATTAAGTAATCATGTGCCAATAATGTGGAGGAAAATTAGATAACCCTAAATATTATGTCTGGATAAGTAAAAAATTACCACTTTGAAGTTACTATAATAATTTGTGTCATGTCACTTTGTAATTATTAATCTATATAATTCTTTTTTGAGCTTCACATGATTAAAATTTTAGCACAAGTAGTTACCTTCAGGTATGTATTTTTTACTACTCAGTATTTGGAAACAAAGCTATTTTGACATGAGATTTTACTGCTTGAAAGATGAGCACCAGAATGTCAGCAGGGCTCTACCAAATAGGCATCTGCAAATTCATGGTTTCTAGAGAACAGAGACTGCCCGCGCCCCTCTGCTGGGAAAGGTCCCCAGTGAAGGTGATGTGCCAGAAAGAGGCTGCTAGCTAGTTGTTAACCCTGTCCCTTTAAACGAGCTCTCAAACTCTACAAAAATATCCTCAGTCTAAAAAAGAAACGTGAACTTGCCTTCTTCCTCATCTAGAAAACAGGAAGGAAAAAGTGAAGAGAGAAAAAAGTGGTTAGTAACGAATTGTTAGTTATTTCATTATTTAATTTTTTAAAAAGCAATCAAACATTCCATGATATTGTAAGACGATTTTGTTTAGCTTATAAAATGTGTGGAAAAATACATAAAAGGGTACAAAAGATAACAATAAAATAGAATCAAGTGCTAGCAATGTCTCCCCATGGCTTTTCAAAAACACTCAACTATTTATGATGCATTATCTGTATTTTATATACATAAAAATAATAATTTGTTATATTATATTTTGAATAGACACTTCTGAAGCAGAACCAGCTCTATATTCATAAAATATGTTATGTAATAATGTGGATATATAAATATAAACAAATACATTACTATATACATAGATATAAATAAAAACAGGAATCAGACTGGCTGAGTAGGGATCCTTGGACTCAACTATATAAACTTTGGAAGGTTTTTCTTTTTCACAGCATTTTAATCTCTAATATAGAGATAATAATATATTTCTCATTCAGATGTTATGAAGGAAGTGAAATGCAGTAAATATATGTGAAATACTCAGATTGCTGCTTAAGCACATAGAAAAACTCAGTAAATGTTGGCTATTGAAATTAGACATAGCCCATGTCTTATTTTTGTTTTCAGATTTTTGTTACTATAGCTAGTCACTTATTATTTGTTTTAAGTAAAATTGAACCATTATTATATATGTATATAGGAAAAGTATACTTTGCAACTATGCTTGCATTTGTCTCTGAATTTCACAGCAAGGATTCAGGATTATCTAATAATTTTTCAATTATTAACATAAAAGTAGCTATAATTGTTACTTAAAGGTAAAATAATGAGTTAAAGTAAAACCATAATCTAGGAATTTCCTATGTTTTCCTGGAGTAAAAACTGAAAAATCTTTGATCATAATTTAGATGCAAGTAATCAGTAGTTGCCAGCCAGTGTACAAACATCTTAGAAAATATTATTATCACTAAAAAAGAGGACCTCCATAGAGTGATTAGTGCATAATTGCACATGTTAGTGAACAACATCAAAGCCTTTGAAGCATGCACTGTTCACATTCCATTACGTGACAGCATACAATAATAGGATAACATAACCCCTCTTTCTCCCTTACCACTGCATACAAATTCTCGTTTTTGAACCTCAGCTACGTTATGGCCTCTCAGGTGGGACGGGCCCATGCACTGAGTGTACAGGCCGACCCGAGGCCTTTGGCGAAGCCAGTCGGAGAGCCAGGCCAGGTGGCAGTCACAATACAGGTTGTTCGAATGCAGTCGACTAGATGAGAGGAGACAAGTTTAAAGCAAGAAAACAAAAAATAGTTATTTCAAAATTCGAAAAATTCATTAATAATACTATTTACCTTTAGTTCTTAACATAGAAGCACGTAAAGCTTAGCAAATTCCGATACAATCGTTTTTTTTCTAAAAATGAAACAGGCTTACAAACACAGAAGTCTCTCTTCATTTGCTCTGAGCTACGCAAATACATGGAAGCTTGAAAATGACCGTAAAATAATTTCACCTATGTTCATTCAAAAGCGTACTGAGAAAACAAATACATCCAAACCAAACTGTTCTGCGGTCCCAACATACTAGAGCCAATGGGGGTGGGGTGGGAGAGTGGGAAGGCAAGGGGAGGGGGCCAGTTAATAAAAGTTGTGACTCCCAGTTTGAAATATCAGTAAGTCCTGCCATTATGAGCCTCTATAGAAACTGCTTGCAAAATCTTTTTAGCAGGTCACTTTCATTTTTTGCTGAACAAGATAGAATAATAATTCAATATAAAATGCTTTTAACATCCCTATTCTGATTTCCTTCTTTTGCTTCGTCACAGAAAAGGGATTAGCTGCTTTCGCTGGTGGAGACCTATCCTCAAGAGCAAAGACTGAAATTAAAAGGCACAAGTGGCTGGGAGTGAAGGAATTAAGTGAGTCCCCTCTATGGAGGCAGGATCTGTACAAGATCATGGATTTCTTCCAAGTGGCAAATAGGACTTCTCCATTAATATAACATCAGACAAATGTATCCACTAAATTAGGTAAATGACTTCAAACTGGCTTTTATGTTTTCTCAAACTAAAGAAAAGGACATCCAAAGCTATAAATCAAGGCACCATTCCCAGAATCATCTACGATACAGTAATACCATTTTAGTCCTTTTTAGCTGATGTGTTCAATTCTAACCCAATAACAGTAATGGATATTAAAACATGGAACTCAGTCCAGAAAGATAATTGGGCTATAAAAATGGAATTTTTAAGTAGCAACGATACTACAGAATAACGAACCAACCAAAGTAAAGGATTCAAAGTTAGATGACTGCTTTACATTCTCCTTCAGACATTAGATAAAGAACAGATGCTTTTGCATCAAAACTAGAAGGTATGTCACAGAACAAAAAGCTGCATTTTGGGGAAATTGGGTGACCTCCAGCTCCATTCACTTGGAAGTCAGAATGCTATCCTTTGGAAGCCACCGTAGCACATTCTACATCCTTGTTCTCTAAATATTCCTGTCTAAACCAAGCACATTACAAAAATTACAATTAGCTGTGCACGAATTTGAAATGAGAAAAAGAACATAAAAATTTAAAAACCTGATTAGTAAGACAAATTAGCGGATTTCTACAAGAAAATAACAGACACTATCAAATTTCAAATGATAGATGCTTTTATAGTTTCAGTGGCTTTATTTTTTTCAAGGATCGAAAGTTTGATCAATTTTTTTAAAAAAAATTACCTGAAGTTAACGGGAAACTATAGTTTGAGTGAACCAGACTGTTAATTCAGTCAGATTCGTCTTAATTTGATAGTCCCAAGAAAACAAAATTTAGTTATGTTTGTATACTTTTAGAATTCCTTTATTTTGCTAAATCATACTACAAGAGAATTATAATAATGTGTTTTATATACAAAGTTAAATTACAGTGAAGAAAAAATGGCATTAAGATTGACTTTGTCAAATTCATTAAAGAGCTGGTAATTCAACTGATTTTTTTATTAAAGAAAGAAAATAAATATAATATGTTGCAGTGCTAAGCTATTATGTTATTATAAAATGAGAAATATTTTGAAAATCTAATCAAAATATATTTACCCTACTTAAAAACACATTTTTTTCAAGAAGTCCAATGCCTTGGTTTTGTCTCCAACCATGTTCCACATATCTGTAAATATATTTTTTAGGTCAAGGTGATTCTGAAACTCAGTTCAAATGAGATTTACCTCTGAAAGTGCTATAACTAAATACCACCACCTGGACTTAAAGGATTACTTTTTGTTCAAGAGGGAAAAAAAATGGCTGTAGACAATACTTTATTACAGAATCATTTTTATTCACTAAAAATATCTCAATGTCTGTCCGTAACCCCCAAAAAGATATTTTTAAATTTACATGCTGACATAACCTTAATTATAGAAGCACTAGAGGGTGATGCTGTAATTTTATGTTACAAAGAATGTTGGAGAGCCAGTTTAGCTTTATTAGGTCTGCCTGCAGTACAGTAATAAAATCATAAAGATTTCTCATTTATCATTTCTGACAGCCAATCAAGGAGTCTTCCATTTCTTAATGAAATGTGACCTCCACAATAGCTCAAAGTAAATGTTTTTTTTCCCCACTCCAAACTTCCCACAATGCATATTATTTAAAAGAGAGCTTTCTCGTTTCCAGAGTAATAGTTCATTTTCTCAAATATCATATCCAGAATTTTCTAAAGTTGTGTTTTCCTTGTCTACCTCATAAACGAGTGCTCCTGTTCTTTGCTTAATAAAAATAATACTTAAGGGAACCCTTAATTGATTAAGTTGATCTTCACATATATTGTTGACTACTTACAAAGTCCTAAGTTTAGGCATGTGGTTGAAACTTGCCACAGAAAGTCTAGTGATGTTGTTATTGTTGAGAGTGCTGCAAAATAAAGAAAGTTAGAGTTTTAGATATAAACATTTATTGATTATTTTATTAATATACAGAAAATTTCTAGTGACTGTACATACGAAGGACAACTATCTGGTAGAGATGACCTAGAGAATGCACTATTTGTAGATCAGTTAATAAACAAATTACATATTTTAACATATTACTATACCTTCAGTTTTATTCAACATTTATTACACATTTATGGCTTTAATCATAGCATCTTTGATTACTTACATGCTACTTTAGGTACCTTGTGCATGCATGTCCATCTATGATATTGGTTAAGAAATGAACATGGGCTGAGGCAGGAGGATCGTTTTAGCTGAGGCATTCGCGACCAGCCTGAGCAGGAGCGAGACCCCCATCTCTACTAAAAATAGAAAAATTAGCTGGTTGTGGTGCCGAGTGCCTGTAGCCCCAGCTACTCAGGAGGCGGATACAGGAGGATTACTTGAGCCCAGGAGTTTGAGGTTGCAGTGAGCTATGATGATGCCACTGCACTGTACCCGGGGCGACAGAGCAAGACTGTCTCACAAGGGAAAAAAAAAAAAAAAACAAAAACGTATGACGAACAGTCATAGTTAGAAAATTTGCGCAATTACATTTCCCTGTCGATGAGTAAAGGAACATATTTGAATTCTCTAACTGAAATCTCATAGCAACAATACAGAATTATTCCTGTCAGGTCTTGGAACAGAGTCCTGCTAATTATTGTTTACTGTGGACATCGGCCACTGTGGAAATTTGAGTAGAAGGACATCGATATTGGTACTTGCATCAGGTGGAGACAAAGTGACATGCTTTAGCACTTTATTAAAAAATCAACCTATTCTAACAGATTTTAATTGCTGCAGTAGATACTGTCCTTTGCTTGGTGCTGTGAGGTAGTGATCATAATTTCTTGAAGTAGAGCCAGGAAGATGAGTGGTCAAGGTTGTTATAGCAAAAACAAGTATAATCCTTGCTTGGTTCAAATTTTTCTTATTTTTCTCCAACACAGCCTTCTATTTCTACTATTACTACTCATTTATTCATCAAATATTTCCTAAATGGGTATTACTTTAGGGTAACATGAAGTATTATAAAAATAAATAGGGCACAAATCCTATTCTAATATAAAGATGAATTAGACAAATTACAAAAACTTAAGAGTTAACGAGATTAAGATGAGAGCTCCCCGCCCCCCCCCCCCCCCCCCCCCCCGCCTTTGGAGAAGTCTGGTTGTGATAAGAAAGTGGTAGAACAGTTATCCCAGGGGTGTGTGAGTAAAGTGTGGAAATGCAAAGTAATTCTAAGAGGGGGAGAGGCTGAAGATACAATGAGGTCGTGACCAAAGAGGGCAAGTTTCTGAAGGTGGCAGGAAAGGTAGAAGCAATGGTCCAGGTGGTTGAAGTTCAATACCAGATACGGGTAGGGATTAGGGGTTGCAAATTCACTTGCCTACAGAGACCAGGCAGGGAACATATATGACAGAAACAAGCCATGTGCACAGAAATGCAGTGGGAAAGAGACAGACGGAGAAGGGCAGACAAGCAGCCGGGATGGTGAGGACTTTGTTAAGCTAGCGATGATGTTTTATGTTACAGCAGCTAATAATGTTCAGCTCCAGTGGACTGTTGACCTGCTGGAATAAAAGGCTGTCAAACAATCTGATTTTTCCAAGGGAAGCTAGAAATGAAAACTTTTAGATTAATCTTCCTAATTTTTGAATACTGGCAGCTAATATTCAATATTTCAAAGAGTTTGTGGACCAAGTCTGTTCATGCTACACAAAATACATTTGTGAGGCCACTTGAGGGCAGTTGGTGGCTGTGGTTACCAATGGTAACACATGGGGTGTTCAGAGGTTAGGGGATTGACTAAAACTTTTCAGTGAAGTAGGATACATCAGCTACAGACCTATGCACTGACTCTCTATCCAGTTGGCAATGTATTGAATGATATCAGAACTAATCTAAGTGATTTGAATTAAGTCACATAGGAAAAATACACTACTTTACGGAGGGCCTATAAAGTGCTGGATTAGTTGGCTCATATTATCTAAAAGCTTCTAGCATTTTCTTATGCTCAAGTGAAAGGAGATTTTTTTTTCAAACATCATTAAAATACATCCTGATGTTTGAACTAAAAGGTTTTCTTTTTTAAAGAGATTTGCTTTCAAATGACCCTTTTTCCCCACCCTCAAAATTTATGCTGACTTAATATGGTTAAAACCTTTACAGTATATAGTTCTGAAATATGACTCTGGGGATACATTTTTTAATGTAGTTCACACACAGAAGACATGCATTAATTTTGAACTATAGTTTCTTACATTTCCATGCAAACAAGAGTTTTTATTGAATGCTGAAACTCATAGCTACCAATTTAAAATCTTTTCTCAAAATGTTAGTTTATATAATGCAACTGAAGAAATAAATTATCGTAGTATTTCTGTAGAATTGTTGGTGGCAAAGCAATATTGCTACTGATACCCAGTGACTGAGAGTTATGTAAAAGCAAAAAATTAAGTTAATTTAAAAATTAGTCATAAACATAATTGTTAATTAAGTATGATGACATATGTTATGGTTATGATCAATTCCTATTCTGAAATGATACAAACATATATTGTACTTATTTACTTGTGAATACTTTCTCTTGTAAGTCTATTTATATGCTCAACCTTAAGATTTCCTCTTTGTAATGAGAATGTATTCTAGCACAAAGGACATTTCGATGTATAAATGCAAAATGCTAGCCTTTATAATCATGGAGCAACACACCCACTTAGATCTGATTTAGTCTTTTTTATTCCCTTAGTGCCAACCATAAGGCTTGGAAAAGAATCCGATATTTAAGGATGTGAATCACTATGATTAAATGAAATTAAATTATGGCCATTCTGTGGAAAATAATAAAAAAAGTGTAAAACTAGCAACTCAAGAGATACATTTCATTTCTGAGTCTAGTGTCCACAGGAAAAATATTGATCTAGATTTAGTTTCCACTGTTATTTTTGAGATGGTATTTATTGTAAATATTAAGAAAACAAGCAGTGAATTCTAAATCCAACCAATCAGTATAACATAATAAAACAGTTTTCCATGAACATACAAGTGATAAACTGCTTCCTTGCTTTCATCTGCCTTGACTTTTCACTTGACTTCTTGGACTATATTCATTCTCTCTACCCTCGTACATACCCTAATCTTACACATTTTCATGCATGACCCAGGATGATTACCCCATCTTCTCCTGGTTGGCCTTAGTATGGTCATACATTCACAAATAGTTCATGGGATTAAAATTTTAAAAAATCTAAAACACTGGGAATCTGAAATTTAAGGTGATGTATGTGTAAGTTAACCATCCTTCATTATTTTCATATAATCTGATGACACATCCTAGAGTCATGAATGGTAAAAAGAATCAAATAGTCAAGTTTCCTTATGGAACCCTTCTGAGCATAAATTCTATTTTAATAAAAGCCCTTGACCAAATGTTTATAATATGTAAACTTTTGATGTACTCGACAAGAGATCTGGGCTTCATAAATCCTAGTCTGAAAAGTGCTTTATCTAATTTTGCCTTAATCTTTATCAATTGATTTTTCTAAAGGTTAACGTATGAGGATTTAAAAATATGTACTATATATATGTGAACTATAAATAGGTAATGTCTCTATGTATATATAAAGAAGAATAAAAAATCTGAATAATTACATATCTATTAAGTGTTTAAGTTTTTTAACTTAAAAATAAGGTACTTTGTAGAATTTAATTCATCCAAAATATTCAGCTAACTTTTCATAAAATGATTAGTATCATTCATGTTTCTAATAAGGAACACTGATTTAGTAACAGACTTTTGGCTTGATCAGCTCCGTTCAGTTAAATAACTTGTGGTAGTCTATTAATATACAAAGTTTAGTAACACTATGATTTTGACATCAGACCACTACTATGAAATCATAGATCTACCTTAATTATTCTGACTCTGAAATAGCATCAGTGAGTTTCATACATTAAAAATGGCTCTAATATACAATTTATAAAGTAGCTTTGTAACTAAAATGTGTATGATAAGCACTTTGAAATGTTTTTTTCTACAGAAAGAGTTAGACTGTTATTAACAGAAACAAAGGTGACATCTCATATAGTTAGAAAGCAGTATATATTTTTATATTTTACAATTTATCTCAATCAACTCATTCATACATAAATATCTTTTAAAATAATTATGAACTCAGCACATGACACAGCTAGAAATTCTATTAATTTACTCATAATTAAAACCAAAACCACATAGAAAATATTGCTAAAATAAGTGATCCTAGTTGAAAGTTTAAATTTTTTTCAGAACTACATTCTGTTCCTGAAATTCAATTTATAAAGCAAAGCAATGAATCTTTTTTTTTTTTTTGGAAGAATTTGATAATTTCTGGATAAGTTTTAACAAATGGACTAACAATTCAAAACTTCCTCACATTAGTTCAACTTTGGATTTCCAACTTAATTATGTGAAGGAGGAAATACAAAACAGAAAAATATTTTAATTGGAGAGGAACGGTAAGTATATTTATTTTTTTCATTATTGTTTTAAAATTTCAAGCCAGAAATGTGACTTTTTCACTGAAAAAAAATTCCAGCAATGTATACGCGGGCATAAAGTGATTTAGTAACTATAGCTTTCATCAAAATGAATAATTTCATTGAAATTATTTTACTAAGTCAAAAGTCAATAGAGATTACTCAGTTGCCTCTAACCAATTTTGTCAGCTATGTCTACCCAGCAAGGAAAGAGAGAGGATGCCAATTATAATTTTTCAAGCTTATGTTGTGCATTATAAAGTCAGCAGTGAAGACCTTAAAATGAACCTAATGGGTGGCTTATTAAAATTAGAAATTAGATTTCAAAATAATCTTAAAAAATAATGTTAAGTTACCTGGTTAAATATTACATTTTTAAATGAGTGTTTCCAGCGCCTAACAACTACAAAATACAGCGACTTACCAGCTACTAAGGGTTTTATTTTTTGATGTTACTCTTCCTCCAAATTTATTTTAATCTTAATGCTCAACAATTCTGGGAATTCTCAAAAACCCTGTGAAGCCTATGGAAATAGTTTATTATAAAGAGAACATTTGAGTATCCTTAAATATTCGCTGTTACCTAAACATACAGATATGATACGCAAGGTTTTGCACACACACATTTCTACTCTTCTCTGTAGTCACTGTGAGTTATTTAAGTATCTCTTAAGAGATCATTTTGACACAAGGTTTTAAGCTAGCAGATAAGCCTCCACATTAGTACTGTCTAGATACAAAGCCTCCATTAAAAGAATAAGAGAAATAGCAGTACTTACAGCACTTCCAGGTCGCGGAGAGCCCTAAATGCCCCATCTTCAATACAGCTGATCTGGTTGTAATCCAGTTGCCTGTTAAATAGATTAGAAGAATCTATGTAAAAGGGATGGACGGTAAGAGGGGTAGGTGATAGGAAGTCTCCTGAAGGGTCTATGAAGCCCTGGCCACACGTACTGAAATGCTCTCGCAAACATACTCAAATGCTTAAGAATGTCACAAACCATTCTGGCCTCTATGCCGCCACTAAAATCTCTTTTTGTTCTGAACTGTCTGTGC
This sequence comes from Eulemur rufifrons, assembly GCF_041146395.1. Lineage (NCBI taxonomy): Eukaryota > Metazoa > Chordata > Mammalia > Primates > Lemuridae > Eulemur > Eulemur rufifrons. The sequence goes on from NC_091001.1 coordinate 24,150,173, forward strand.
AAACAGCAGCCCTTGGAAAGCTCCAGTAAATAATAACTGCACCTTATATTAAATGCCATAGGAATGCAATTTCATTACATCAAGAAAAGCTATCCATTAGGAGCTTTCAGCGTCATCTTGCTGAAACAATTTCATTAAGGTAAAGGACTGTAAATCACTTAATGTCACATGCACCCCCTCAGTGACCTAACAGAATCCATTTATCAGAGAAGCTCAGCTGCATGTTAATTTCACTATCCTTGGCAAGAAAGAGCAAGACTACTTTTAGGTTTCCTTCTTTTAAAAGCAGTTTTCTTTCGAGAACTCCAAATTGAGAGAGAGAAATGTCCTATATATCTCCCTGCTCTTCTGACCCAGGAATGCACTTCAGAAAGCTAGCAGTAGTTCTATATTAAGCTTCACTATTCTCATAATTTGCATTATTTAGCATTATATGCAAATTCTCCGCACTGTAAATACAACATACTTTTGAGTTAAGGAACTTCCAGAGTAATATCGCTCTGTAGAAAATCAGTTTTTAACGTATTACAAAATTAATAAAAAGTTGCTTTTCTCAAACATGTTAATTTCAGTCAAAAACATTAAGAAACTTATCCTATAGGTATATCATTAAACACCACATGTACTTATGGTAAAAAGTTTAAAAGCCATATCAACTAACTCTAAATAATGCATAATTTAAGCCAACGAATCTTCTCCAGTAGTTTAAGAACTAATTTGTTAAAATTCCTCTTTCAAACAAAAAAAAGAATGCCCCAAACTTGGTTAAGCCTGCCTTTTCCTGCTGCTTGTTTCTGGAATTAAAATTTCCATATTCATATCAAGCCTTCTACTTGGTTGAAACGAACAGCTAAGTTCCCAGTCCTATTTACACAATCTTCTTTTTTCCAAATAAGCAGTTGTTATTTAAACATAGTAGCTTGATGCTTTGAGATTTTATAGTTACAGTAAAAAAGTATTCTAATGTTTCACTTGAGATAGAAATGAAACGTTTCATGAAATAGTCAGGTGAGCGGTCAGCTCTGCATGCATTGGTGAGGAAATGCAGATATACTGGAGTAAGATTATCATTATGATACAAATGAATCTCGTCCTTGTTTCAAGTTTGAAATCCACCAAAAAGGCTAATTCATAGTTAAGGTTTGTTCTTAGAGAACTGCTTGAAATTTTCATAAAGTAGTTGTATTTCTCACAAGCCTACTAAATAAAGGTGCAATAATATAATCCAGTGACTTTCAGAGGGGCCTCTTCAAATTCCTTACTTTAGAAATTATGTACACAGAGAATGTCTCATGAAATATACATCTCATTTTTAAGACGTTCTCTAGGGGACACAATCATACACAAGACTACCTTGATTTCATGCAAATGGTACAATCTAGGACATGCAATATTAAAAAAAGTGCACCCCAAAGAAGCTACAATTTTATTGCTTTTATAAACCAAGGCTTTTCCCAAATAATAGCGAACATCTACGCTACTGTAAGAGCCTAAAGCATTTCTACTGATTAGGAGGTAATGCAGAAGTATAATTTTATTTTCTAAGACATTTAAAGCCTCATGATGTAATATGGTTGCTGTGGTTCCAAGAAAACACTCACATTCTTGAGCACTTTTGATTTTTACAGATTAAATTCATTTAACAATTAAGTTAATAGCCTTTTTATTTTAAAGTGCTAAATATATATCTACACTACTATTCTCTAACCTCTTGAACAATTTATCAAAGCCATTTAAATTAGTACAATGGCATGAAGTGTTACCCTTGACACACTACAAAAGAGAAATTGTTTCCAGACAAATTGGCAAAATCTTTTAATGCTATCAAATTTGCCTAATGCAGTCTCCAGGTTAATCTGTAAAAGGGTGAGCTGTATGTTTGCCCATATCTTATTATCCTTAGCTGTCAATGTATAAATCAGTGCTGACACAGCTTCTTCTAAATCATGCATACAATACACAAAGGGGAAGCTCCAGCATGCCAGAAAGCACTCAAGCAAATCTTGTCCTACAAGGACTGGAAGGCAGATTTCTTTTCCTAAACCAGCAGAAGTTGAGACGCCGCTGGAAACTTTGGTAATTTCACCCCTCTTTAACATTGCTCATGGTTACGAGCTGCTTCTGATTCTTAACAGAAATCTAAGCCCTCAGTGGTGCTGAAACACTGACAGTATTTAGCTATCACGGGACTGAAGTTTTCCGGAAAAGTTTTCTGAACGCTGTCACATCTCAGTTCACATATCTTCCGAGCACAAAGGTATTCCATGAAAAAGTTTCTCATATTGAAAGAACAATTCCAATCAAACAAGTGAATAATTTTTTTCATCCATGTGTCAATGCTGTGAAATTTAAAGGAATGTTTATGGAAAGCGCTGTGCCCACGTGACTGCTCATGAGAAAACCTCTCCACACAGACCTCCGCTTGTCTGCATATGGTTGAAGATAAACAGTGTCAGAACTACGCAAAAGCATAATTTATCTCACGGTTTCTGGATTATTTTGCTGCACCTTGTTTCTCTCACCCTGCTCACTCCCTTCGCCACTACCTTTCCAGCCCTGGGTACTTCTGCTTTCTGTAAACAGGAAAGGATCTGTTCTCAGCCATGCATTTAGTGACAGGCTGACCTTTTTTAGATGTGATTTCCAACTGTGCCATGAAATTCTTCTGAATTAAGGAAATAGCAAGAGGAGATTTTCTTCAGTTCTCCAAAAAATAATAGTTCCAACTATTCAGCCAGACATAAGGTAAATTTGTTGATCTTTAGAATGATTTGGGTGATAAGGGAATCAGGTACAATAAGGACAGTTTTACGATGCTTTTCCTGGTACAAGGGGCTACGTCCCAGGAGGAAGCAAGCTAGGGCTTTTCTTATTTTCTTGGCAAAAAGAATGGTATAGTATCATAACCTGTTTCTTTCCGACCCTCAGCTGACCTAACCAAACACAGACTTTTGTGTTTTTCCTCCCTTATTTCCTGACTCCAGTCCTCTTCTTAGCTGCTGTTCAAATTCCGAATCCCCTCTCCATCTGATCCTTCAGTGTACCAGTGTGTAAATTTGTGTTTTTCAAAAGCCACTTTAATGTCATGAAGATAATGGGGGTTAAAAAGGATAATATTTATGATTTCTCTCAGTATTAACATTCTATTAAATCTATTCAATATGACTCTCTTTTCAGTGGTAGGAGGAGTATCTTCTGATACCTTGGAATCACTCTAGACTGCCCACTTTGCTTTCTCCCAGAAATGACAAATTTAGTGTTAGACAATGCAGTAGTGGGACGATGGAATCCATACATTAAGAGATATCACTCTGTGCCTCACACACACACAATTTCTGAAGCTGATCTGATTTTCTTTAACACCAAAATAATTTATCCTAATTTCAGAGTTTGATATATTCTAGGTATGAGAGACAATATATAATACTGCTAAACATAAGTTTTAAAATGGTATATTAAATGACAAAAAGGCTAACCATTTGCTTACTTGCCATCCTGAAACACAGAGACATTGGATTCTGTCATTTAAGTTTTCTTATGGGATTTCCTGTTTTTGTCTTTTTAAATTTGGATACAATCCTGTTTTTGAATTATATGTATAAGACATACATTAATAACACATAAAATTGCATTGATTTCAGTTCATTGTGTCACTACTGACAATAACTTCATATTTCACTTCAGCATCCATGTATTAGAATAAGATCTTATTACTGATTGATTTTCTTTTTGTAAGAATTAGAACATGTAAAATATACTTAGCTCTGAAACAATATGGAACATAAACATCTTTAATAATTTCTATATCAATTAGAATCTCTCAAGGTCTCAACAAAATCATTAGGACTATGTTCCAATTTTGATTTGTTTTGCTTTAGGTGCTACAAATAGCTTAATTCAATGTTCACATCGCTACCGTAAGATGGGAAACTTCAAAAATTTAATTGACTTAAAACATATCAAATTGGTTGGAATTAAAATGAGGGAACAATAGTATTTCACTACTGTATAGAAATCTGATAAAACATATAAATCACATGGGAGAAAAAGAAAAAAACTTAAGTATATGGGCATGGTCTCTTCTATTTCTTCTTACATGTGTATCAAATTCAAGTCAATATGAGTGCCTAAATATACAAGTCTTATGCCCATAGTGATTTGTTAAAGAGCAGTCCAATATTTAAATTATAATATATAGAGAGGATAAGAATAAAAATTGATTCATATAAATAAAGACCCTCAACAGAAGTTTCAGCAGCCATATCATTTACCCCTGCATAAACGCACATCAGCATTAACGTGGGCATTGGTGAAGAAAACAAGGTAATGACTACTCTGAGTAATACAAAATAACTTACACTGCGTGAGAATTTAACCCTTTTACAATAACTTGTAAAATAATTTGTTTTTCGTAAAGGAATAAAGAATCTTAGTTTTTATTGGAATAGTCAATGGTATAAAGTTACATCCATTTGTCAATTCATGGGGAAGAAGCAAAAGGTAGCTGTAATAGAGATTAGGGCAAGTCTCTTTCAACAAAATTTGAGGGAAAGACAATGCAGTTGACATTCAGGTCCTGGTACTAATCAAAGGTGGTAGAAACTGAAAGTGACAATAATAATTGCTAACATTTAATGAACACAGAGCATATGGCATGGTTTGTATATACATCATCTCATTATTCCTCATGATAACTTGGGAAAGTAAGTATTGGCATCATCCCGATTTTATAGATGTGAAACCAAAGCTCATAGAAATTCAATAATTCTTACATGGTAGGTAGCAAATATTCTGTTCATTTTGGACTGGAATTTAGATCTATATATTGCCATAGCCCCTACTTAGTATGCTATGGCTTAGAAAATAGATTCAGGAGCTTTTTGTTCTTCAAGTGGGGTTTTCAGCTAAATCTGTGATGACCATGTTTCAAGGAAGAGACAGCAGATGAAAGGTACTACAGAATTTCAGAAAAGGAAGAGATCATGCTAGGCTGAAGTAGTCATGAATGAAGTAGGGAAAACACCCCAAAATGGGTCAAATCCAGTTAGATGGAAAGACAAGTGGGTATTTCTTACGGAGAAAATGGTTTGAACAAAGAACAGTTGTGAGCAGAGGGACTGCAATGTTCAAAGTGAATGTTTGCAAGACAGATGCTATTCTGGCTTGAGCAAAGAGCATGTGCACAGATTCAGTGCGAGAGGACACTGAAAGCCTGGGGCGAAGTCAGAATGTTAGGACTAGTCAGAATGTCTAAAGAGACTGGATGTTACAGCATTAATAAAAGTCAGTGCTCTCTCAGGGAAGAGTCTATGTTCCTATAGACATTATAAAACTAGGACAACATCCTGCTATATTCCCAGGACTTTGCCATAGTACTTATAACAAAAGTATTATTTTGAATAAACAATGATTTTGAATCAGGTAGTGATGTATAAAAAAAAGGCTTTATTAAAAAAATCTGGCACCTGTGTAAAAATTATCTAATGAGAACATAAACTGGAGGTCCGAATTCAATTACCAGACTATTGTAATGACTCAGAGGTAGCATAGTGTGCTGTTCAGTGTTAAAGAAGCAAAAAGCTAAAGGTCTGTTGTGTCTCATAGGACAATGTGGCTGGCACATCAAGATCATGTCAATTCATATTTTATAAATATATGAACTGGATTCCCAATTACTCAATCAGATTTTCTTGTGTTTTGTTTGTTTTACTTTGTTTTGTTTTACAAAGCATTTATGAAGAAATATTGTATGGATTACATTTTTATATGAGAGAATGCATTATTGAAAAAAAACTATTTAAGTCACTCTGAAGACAATGCAAAATGCAAAGTTGGAGAGGTTATTGGTAGCAAATATTATCATAGTTGTTAGGGATTATCACAATTCAGAGTGTGCTTTTAAATTGAGTGCAAACCAGGCAAATTACAGGACCACGGACAGTTCCCACAGCATTGACAATAGCATCTGCTGTGTTACTGATTTTTTACATATTTACATAACCAAGACAACCCCTGGTTGTCCTTTACATCCATAGGCAGCATTTCTGGTTATTAAGGGGTGCCCTAGCCCTTATGGAATGAAATTCACCTTCATTTACTGTCTATCTAAATGAAAAGCTATCCCTATTTGTTTGTTTACAAGGTTATATGCCACAAGGAAGACCTGTGGAATTTAATCTAAGACTGAGGATAGCAAGCCCCTTGAGTGAGGAACCAAGATACCCTTCAAAACCTCTTCAGCTTCAGAATTACTGAAAACGCTATAACAAGGATCTGGGGTCATGAACATTTGCAGTTTCAGTTTGATATAATGAATTTTATTTTTATCATAATTAAGAATGTAAGAACTAAACATGAAACTAGCTGAATAAAGAAGACATTTGCAATTAGTACTTAACTTATATGACAAAGCTAAATAAAATTGTATTTTCATGGTAAAATTTACACACTTCTCTCTTATTGTTACATTTTGATTCCATATTATGTGAGCAGCCCTTTCTCCCTTATCATTACGAATTATGTAGTTGATCCTGATTAGAAACCAGAAGAGAGATATTTAAAACCAGAGAAGTGTAAAAATACAGTGCAATACATAAGTCTCTCTGTGTATCCAGGATACAACTATAAGTGTTGTTTCTATGGGTTTTAATTGATCCATCAATACAAAAATTGAAGATCTAGTTTCAGGAAAATATAAAATTTCTAAAATAGCTTTGTAACAATATACATATTAACTCTCTGTTTTCTGTTTGCTAAACCTTCTTATGCTAATAAATAACACATCCCAAATCAGGTGATTTCTTTCCTAAAATGTTATAGCCATGCATATTTGTTTTGCAAATGATATCATGACTTACCTCAAAGAGAACCATGCTGAATTACATTATGACTTAAACGCTTGTCTATAAATTAATGCATGTAAAAAATAGATACAAATATTTTCCCCAACCCACATTTTACCAACATGCATTTTTCCTGGAAAAGGTGGGTAAGACTCATAACAGATGTAGGGTTAATGAAATTGGGATAATGCAAGCAAATAGTAAAGGGATATAATTATTTATGAACAGATTGAAAAGTTACACTGGAATCTGAGGATGTACTCGAAAAATAAAGAAGAAAGAAGCAGTTGTGATTCACTTTACACAGTACATCTAAAATAATTCTTATTGAATTTAATTAATATAAATATCCACATTGAACTTACTAGAGAATCTAATGGTAAAGTAAGTTAGAGTTTGTTTTTGTGATGCTATTAAAAACTAGCAATCTATTTAATTTTAAAGTTTACACATTTGTACTTTTTTGGCTTAAATCCTGGGTTAACTATAGCTAGAAATGTTTTCTCATAAAAACAAGAGAAACTTTGAAAAATTTTGTACTTATTGAGTACTGTACATACTTCAAGAATAAACTTACAAATATTGACAATAAAGCAATTTTTAATTTTAATATTTTTGTAAATTATTCAACTAAGTGGAAATGCCTAATAGATACCTGAAAACAAATCAGTGGCACGATGCACCATGTCTTCATTCAAGATTTGATTAGGAGGCAGCAAAGCAAAAGCTTTACTGCATTAGTGCTAAATCTTTTAAATATATATACAATGTTTCTAAAGAAAAGTTCTATAAATATTGGTTACCATTTTGGTGAGTCATCCGGTTGGTAATGACATGGTGTCAATACCCTAGTTCACATTTGGACTGGGAGTTTAAAAACAGATGTAAATCTTATGGAAAAGTGCTGCCAGTGACTATATAAACACTATAATTTAGTTGATATTTTAATATGATCCTGTACTCTCTTATCGTATCTCACTGTCTAAAATGTCAGGAAAAGAAAGTAATTTAAATTGTGGCTGGAGAAAATCAGGTAACAAAATAAAATATAAAGCATTTTAATTCCGTTAAGAAATTAATAGAAACAAGCAAAAAAGTTATGGGAAGTCCTCCTTGGAGATGTTTAAGAGCAAGATAAATGTCCATCTGCTGAGAATAGTTTTATCGTGGCTTGCCTGGAGGAAGGGGAAGAAGATCTGCTAATCTGCAAAATTTCCACAGCATCAATTTTATATTGTCAGGATGCTGCCTTCAGCATATTTAGCCAATCCACAGGATTAAAGCAAGTGCTTCCAGTGAAGATTCTGTGATAACTGGAATTTGCTCTAAATAAGGTCTGAATGTGGTAAATCCAATAAATCTGTTACAGTGCATCAGACTGAGCTTTTAGATAGTGCTATGCAAAAGATTGTCTTGATACAACCACAGCACATAATTCCTTCTTACCAGCCTTATTTTTTCTCTTTTATTCTCTGAATAACTGAACAATAGCATCATGGCATCATGCAGCGTTGTCCAACTTGTAAATGCACACACTGGCATGATAAATAGGATGAAGCCCTATACCTCCTTCTCACAGTGACTCTTAATAATATTAACAATATGAATGATACTAATACTAAAATTGATAAGATTTTTATCAAGTCATTACTTGATGACTTATGGGTGCTAGTTTAATAATAATATGAGATAAAATTTACCATCATTTTTAATGATATTTTACCAGATATCATTCTTAAGTTTTAATGATAAAACTAAACTTCATACAAAGCCCCAAGATTTGGAACTTTTTATTTGAATAGTGTAGTTTTAAGTATTTTTATTTATAGAAAGTATCTTTTAATGTAAAATAGTATAGGTAAGATACTAATTAATTAAATAACCCTATAAATATGTTGTGATACTTTAATGTTTCCCTCATTGTCTTTTACATTCTTACATAGAAAGTAAGGAGAATAGTGGGCCTAAATTTTCTTTTGACCATCATCATTCAGCATCCACATAGTCTCTAAGCCCCTTTCCTTCCATAGGAACATAAATCTCCAAAGCTGAAATCACCTGGATGCCACACTACTCAGTTCCCCCCATATGCAGATCCCTATGTTTCTTACCAATGCTGCTAGTCAGGATTCACAGTGTTTCACCTTAGAAAAAAATGTTCACATTCAATTCCTCACATCACACACACACACACACACACATACACACACACACACACACACACACTCCACTGCACTATGTTTTCAATCTTCTAATCCTGATATCTGGTCTTGGATAGACTCCTTAATAAATTCTAACTTTCTCAATCCACCCTTACCTGATACTAGTCATCAGACTCCTTTGTATTTCCTTTCATGAACTCTTTCCCCCAGCGTTCCCCGATAGCTTCAAGTAATACTTTTACCTTACTTTTTCTTTCTTCAGCACCTATAGCACTTAATGTCTTATTTATAAATCAAGGTATTGTGTATAAGCATTTAGTACATTCTAGTATAATTCCTTTTTCCATTTTGTTGCTCCATGTCAAATTTACCCATAATAGAATAATCATTTACATTCCTAATATCATTAAGTATTTCACGTTCTACTTTATGGTCTCCTTACTATACATTTTTCAGAGCAGCTGATCAGCCAAATACTTGTGAAATCAACTAGTATACTATATTTCCACAGTGTTTTACTGTTATAAAAGGTCTTTCACATATCTTTTTTCCCTAATAACCATAACAAACTCAAGCAACTATTATGTTTTTTTAATAAAAGTGAAAACTAAACTAAAGTTCAGTAAGGTTGACTGATTTGTTCATATTTATAAATCGAAAAAATAGCAAAATATTCTGAGAACAAGCCTAAACTCATGTCACTGCATATATTAATAACAGTCTTTAAATTTGAGAGGAAAAGCATTCATGTGGGGGGAAATTATTTAAAAATTTTGCTATGAGGGATTCCATTCCTCATAGCACACTGGCTCTTAATTTTTCTTTTATCTCTAAACTTTTAAAATCACATGTTTTAAGGATAAATGAAGAGGACATAAGGAAGAATTTCCACCGTGACTGGGCCCTGCTTCCAAATGTATCCTTAAATATGAGAGGAGGGCTACTTGTTGACTTGGATTCCCTGAATATCTTTACTAAGAAGATTAAAAGCCACCTGTTTTAAGGACTTAGAGGTCTTACTATTGTAAGATTGCAAAGAGCATTCCCCAGGGTGGTCAACTTAGCCATGGCTACGCTTTTACAGTTACAAAAAGGCAACTAAGTAGGTGCTACCTAGGGATCCTCATGCTGTTCTGATCAGGTAGGCTTGAACACCCTACATCACTGAGGCTACCTGAAGACTTCCCCAAGCCCTCAGCAGTGAAAATAAAAAGAAAGCAAATGAAATCCTTTCAACTTGAGCACTCATAAAAACCTAGGGCCACGATTTCAGCGGCTCTGTGCATTTATACCTCAGAAGCCTGTAGTTATCTGTCTTTACCTGAACATTTAGAAAGTACAAATTTAAAACAAAAATCACATCCATTGAGGAGAAGACATACAGGCCAATGTCAGTAGCCTAGTAAACAGTTGTCTTCTTTGACAAGAGAGAGCATCTGTCTTACTGTTGCTACTAGAAAAACAGTGTTGGATCCGACCATGGAGAATTCTGAATATAAGTTAATTCTTGAAAAAGTGCCTGCCCTGGTTATTACTAGCTAAGAAATATTGAATTCCTGACAGTTAATCTCAGCACACGGGGGTGTTTCTACCCTACATTCCAAACTAATGTAGAAGCTAAGGAAAACATTTCATGTCCTAGCATTCACAGTTGATCAAAAACCATTCTTTTTAAAAGCTAATATGGTATTTTAAAATTTATAAAGATATATATTGACAATATTAGGATTGCCATTGAGATCTTAAATCTGATGTGTACCTTTAGAGCTGTAGGTACTTAAAAATACTTCTACTTGAGACACCAGATTTAAGATTTATCAAGTGAAAATATTTTTTCTTTTTCTAAGGTTATACATATATTCTTTCATGAAGATAGGAAAGAAAAAGATGAAAGAAAAATAATTCACACAAAGGGAAAGATAATTTTCTCATTCTTACATTTTTGGCATTTAATGAAAATGGTGATCTTGAAGCTCTAGAAAAAGCTGTAGCTTTAGGATACAAATGTCTCTAACAAGAAAACATTATCTGGTCTTTCCAGAAAAAAAATAGTTCACATTCTACATTTCCAATAAACACCAATAGCAATTGAAAAGGGAGTTACTGGAGTAAGCTGACAAAAAAAAGGAAGAAAATATATCACAAATACCTTTTAATCAAATAATTTCTCTAGGTTTCAAAAGATTAATCACAAGGTTTGAAAAATGAATTTGATAACAACTTCAGGTTCCAGAAATCTTCTAAATGAGAATCTCTTCAAATACCTCGTGAAAACAATTTAAAACTTATTGTTACAAAGTCTCCTAAGCAACCATAAATATAAGCTTTCACCATTTTGTTCTGATACTTTATGTAATATAAAGTTGACTTTGAAAATAGATGATATCTTAAAAAAGTATAAATTAAAACTATATATACATATATATACTTACAAATTTTTAATGTCAACTGCCCCACGGAAAGCCTTCCTTGGAATTGCTTGAATTTGGTTTTCACTGAGATCACTAAAAACAACAATAAAAAGTCAAGTTACAAAATATTATTTAAAAGTTATTTTAATCAAAGTGTTTGAGAAGTGATGGGACATCAGAAAATAATCCAAAAAGATCACAATTAAATCCATCGCATTAGATGCAATTGCTAATACAAATGTTTTATATATCTAATATAAACTAAAAGGTTGGAATACATCTTGAAGTATGCTTACAGATCTTTAATTTTATAATAAATTATAAAATACGGTACTCTTAAATTTAAGAGTTGCTCCCTTTCTGTGTAACAAAACATTACTTAAAACAAACAGTAATTTGTTCATAACTCAATTTCAGGGGTTCCTTAAGTGTTAGTACTTTCTATTTTTCCAACATCACTGACATAACTTATGAAGTATATAGGAAAGCAGTTCACTTAGCTTCCCAGAGAAGATAGGATAAAAACTGATAAAACCTGCACAGTATGATTAAGTTTTCACAGCACTTTAAGTAATCTTGAAAACGGAACATAGCACAATCAGCCCAACAATAAAACCAACAGTTTATGCATAAAATATTAATACCACGTTGATTTAAAACCTTCTCTAAATAATTCTATTATAACCATAAACATAGACTGTCTATATGTGCATTTTAATCTAATTGGGAAATACATTTTAATCAAGCAAGAAAGCACTCCTACAGTTGGAATGAGAAGTCTGTAAAAATCACTCATCTCATGAAATGGATCATTATTTTTCTTTCAGAGAATGCAGATGCAATTCTATGAGCTCACATGGTATTATCAGCCTTCACAAATAGGATGTTAATATACAGGCAAGAAATGTCACTAAAAATAGAAAATTCTTAGACGTTTTAAGTAACATTACCACACAGCAGAAAGTTGAAATATCAAACAATTAAAGCAATAATGATGGAACTAAAATTACATTTAAACTTTGAAGATAACTGATTCTCACAAAGAAGGATGAAGCTACTGACCACAGGTGCGAAGCAGATGAAAATAGAGCCATTTTCCAATATGTGGAGGCATATTGGACAGATTCATCCCCATCCTCTCCCTCAGTCCTGCTTATAACCAGAGCTTGTTCACACACTTGTGGCCACACAGTAGAGAGAGAGAATTGGCAGTTACAGAGATTTAGTGTGTGGTCTTGACCTTATTAGCACCGAGTTTTAAACAACTGAGATTTGCATCTATATCTCAATATCCTCGATATTCAAGTAAAAAAAAAAAGTTTGCTAGGCAATTTGTAAAAAAAAAAAATAATAATAATAAATGCTATTCTATAAGAGTAAAGTTATGTAGCCAAAAACCCCACATATTTTATTTCAAACAGTAAATCTACAATATGTGCTTATGTAAGAGAGTTAAGGCAGTCATCCATTTCCTAAGCATATACTCGTTACTGCTTTCAATAGTTTCAAGTACATCGCACTAAGAGTAATAAAGCTTCATTTCCTTAAAAATTGCTTATTTCTCTAGCTTGTCATTGATTTAGATTGACTTCCTTCCTTTGTTTAATTACAGTGAGTTAAGAATGTTTAACAGTATGTATTCGAAAGCCTTGGTACCCGAAACAGTGTTCAGAGAATACTAAGAGCAAAGAGAAAGCAAACAGATACAGGAGAAAGAAAAATCAGAAAGTAATAAAAAAAAAAAATAAGGAGGAAGAAAAAATGAATTCAAGCAAATTTGGATTTATAATGTCCCCTGAAAACCATTAGTAGTGTTTTTAGTGTTGTTTCCTGCCAAATCCATGTTTTCTAATCAATTATTTTCATTCCACTTCTGAGACAAAGGGTGCCTCAGAGAGTGTGTAGGTGCAGAAAAGCGGCAGAGATGTTTGCTCCGGATCTTGCCTGTTTCCGGGCTCTGCAGCCTTCCCATCCCGACAGCTGGAGCTACTTCATCCCTCCCCTACAGGCTCAGTCCTGCTCAGTCCCCAGGCACAGATTTGTCCTGGAGTCATGTTCTCAGCTGGGGGTAGAGTGGGCTGAGAGGAAAGTCAGGGAAATGATTTAAGATGGTTCATAGAAACATCATGGAAACGCACTGTCAGAACACCATTCCTTCTCAATTCAATTTCAGTTCTTCCAATTACCTTTGGCAGAATCCTAGGGCATAGAATAACTTTATCCTACTAACATTTGTGAATCTTTTCTTTTTACAAAAGAGTGAGAGACTGTCAGGCTCAGAGCCTCCTTATTCCCTTAAGGTTAATGGTTTTTATAGGGCTGCCCCCTTGAATAGATGGCTCCTCAGACCATGCTCTGGGGTCTCAGGTCTGGTGCCCAGCCCACTGCCGCAGGCAACATTAGTCATGGATGCCAGGCCCCTTTGATTACGCGGGCCATGTTCACCCAGGAAAGGAGGAGGAAACTAACGTGTTTTCAGTACCTACTGTATGCAATAGTTGATTTTTTAGAAAGACTATATTATCCCATTTAAACCTTATTTCCTCTATTCCTCATAACCATCTTGCAGAACAGGTATTGTTATCCTGGTTTTACAGGAAAGGAAACTAAACCTCAGAGATCTCAGGTATTATTGCTAAACAATGAGACAAATTGTTCAAGTAAATATATAGGAGACACAGGTAAATATTGAGTTAAGATTTGGCTCTTTCTAAAGATGCTACCAGGGGCTATTTAATTTCAATATGTCCTTCCTGTGGTCTAGAATTTAGAAGACTTTCCTTGACTCGTTCTGACCTCTGACTTATATCACTTTCAAAATGATGGGTTAGATTGTGTTTGCACAATGATCCATATTTTCCACATAGAATCATGTGAGGGTTAGCAGTTATTTCAATCCAACATATATTTATTTAATATCCATTATATGTAATGCCAGGGTTATTGAGTCGGGTAAGGCCAATTTCCTGTCCTCAAGAATTTTCAAATCCAGTAAAGAAGATAAGGAGAGTGGCCAAATAGAAGAGCAAGTAAGAAAAAATTCAAATTATTGAGTCAAAAAAGCAAGAAGGCACTTAGAATAAGAACAAAAGGCAATGTGAATGTGTCAAGATACAAAGGTGAGGCACAACACTTCCAGTGACATGAGTGGCTTAAACAAGGGCATGGAGATGGGAAAACAGCACTTTTTTACAGGAGTAGTTTGTGGTCTGGTTTGCTGAGAGGGTACAAAATGTGCAGTTGAGCGACAGGAGAAGAAGTTGGATGGGCAAACCCATGGTGTGCTGAGTAGACTTTTCACACCAGTTGAGGAGTGTATTTGGCTTTCACAGACAATGGTGGTGAAGAGAGCAGGACACAGGCTCTTCCTTAGACTAAACTAGCAATGGGGTTTAGGATGGATACGTGGGGTCAAAGATCCAAGTTTAATTACATAGAATTTGGAAGACCAGATATAAGAATTCTATGGGAGCTGGGGAAAGGATAATGAGAACCTCAAGCAATGTAACCATCAATTCATTGCTTGCATAAACTGGGCTGCAAATGGATGAGGCATCTCCACAGTATGAACAGAAAAGGTGGAGAAGACTAGGAGTGTTAGCAGGGATGCATGAAGACCCCGAACTTGAGGCAGGTTGCATGTGGAGACCGATTAGCTGAGGGACAGAGAGGAGATGGGGGTCACTTTGAGGTTAGATGGGAGGGACCATTAACAACACTGGGAAATCAAAAGAGCAATTTGGAGTGTTGATTATGATGAGTTTTGAAAACGTTTCAATCTAGTTAGAGAGATGTAATATATGTTACACAGTTGGAGGACAACAAAGATAGCACATAGTAAGTCAAATATGAGTGACATCTGAGAAAGGGGATCCAGGAGACAGATCAGAGAAGGAACAGTCATCGGAGGTTTGGTTGACTCAGGCCACCTGCAGAATAAATGTTATATTATTTGAACCTTGAAAAATGATTGAGCTCAGCAATTCTCAGCTTCAGTGCTGGGGAAGGCGATGATAGGTAGTGGGTGGAAGGAATCAAAGGAAAGAGGTAGAGCACACCCAGACTATCTGAGATTAAATTATAGTTCTGCCATTTATTAACCATGCAACTTTGGGAAGATTGCTTACTTTCTCTGTGCCTCAGTTTCTCCATCTGTAAAATGGAACAATAGCAGTGCCTATGTCCTAGGATTGTTAGGTGGATTCAATGAGTTCATACTTTCAAAATGTTTAAAAAGTACTTGGCACTACAGTAAGCACTACAGAAGTGATGGATACACACGTTACAGTTATTCTACTTGGAGACCCTGCTATATGCCCCTGAGTATATCTGCTCTACTAATCATCATGATGGGAGTGTATTATTCTGTAACTGTGCAGAATAAACAAAATGAGTCAGAACAACTGAGTTGGTGGGATGGAGCTACCATGGGAAGAGTGTGTAATTATATCACTAGGCAATAGAATGTAAAACTTTGTTTCAGAGGAAGAATATGGCTTGACTGGAGTTGATTTTTAAGAAGATCAATCTGGGAATTGGTTTCAGAGCAGGCAGGGATAAGGAACAAAAAGCAGGTATCAAGCAATATCTCAGAGAGCCGATGGGTGTCCAGTGAACTAGGCAATGTTTATGGGGTAAATGTTAAGTAGAAAAGTTGGGAGTTGGGCTCAGGTCCAAATATAAAATCTTCAATGCAAGTTAAGGTGATTATCATCTCAGGGAGAGCCTGGAACCAGCTGAATTTGCCAAGTAAGGGAATAACGAAATGGAAAAACTGTTTGGAAAAGACATGTGCTAATGATACACAGGATACTGGGCAGTTGGGTTTGAAGACAAGAAGGCTAGATCAGTTTAATTAAGAGGTTACTGCAAATGTTCAGGCACGACAATATGTAATTTTCCATAGAAATTAAAAGTATTGAACACCGTAAATGTGAAAGCCTGGTTTATTCATTTTCCAACATGAAGAGAAAATGAAAAGAGCTGAAGAGACTATCCTATTCCGAAGCTAATCTCAACAGGAACGACATGAAGGAGGGTGAATATAACTGGTGTCAAACAGCAAAGACTTTACATTCTTGGCATCTGCACAGTTGGAAAGATACAGGCCTCCCAGAACCACACCCAAAGAGTGGCCCTAGTGGCCAGTCATGAGACCCCGGCAGGGGTGGGGAACCTGTGGCCTCTAGGAAAAATGTGGCCTTCTAGGTCCTTAAGTGCGGCCTTTTGACCAAATCTAAATCTTAACAGAATAAATCCTTTTATTAAAAGGGGTGAAGCAGATAAAGATGAAGCTTTTCTTGCCTCTCTTGGTACTTAAAAAAGAACAATCTTGAAATTGTAAGGCCGCAAGTTCCCCACCCCTGCCTGGAGTTTCCCATTTTAGATGCGCCCCCCCCGGCCCCCCCGCCGCCCCGCTTCTACTACATCCAACCCATTCAAAAACCTACCTTGTCGCTGTCTCCAAACTCTGTCCTCCCGTTCTCCACTGGCACTGTCACTGTCAGAACATTCGTCAACATGCATCACCACTTTCACAGATGACTGAGACTCCAAACTGATCTCTCTGCCTTGACTTATGATTCCTTCCAATGCATCCCACACACTGGTACCATAGTTATATATCCAAAATTGAAATTGTATCAAACCACTTCCTCTGAAAATCTGGATCATCTCAGTTAAGGAGACACCATCCCAGCAGTTACTCAGAGCAAAAACTCAGAAGTCTCACTGATAGCTCATATTCTTGTACACCCTACACCCAATCCACCAGCACCTCCTCTCAACTCTGTCTTCAAAATATATCCAGAATCCGACCTTCCTGCACCTCTGCTCCCCTGAGCAAACCCACCACCTAGGTTATGTTAATAGCCTCCTAATTATCTCTCTGCTTCTGCCCTCACCTTCCTAGAGCCATATCTTGCTGCATTTCCAATCAACACTCTCTACAGATGTCTCACCTCACTATGAAAGAAAGCTAAAAGCATAATGAAGGTCTGTAAGTCTCCAAAATATACTGGTCAACACACCCTGATCGACTTCATCTCTTTCTACTCCTCCCCTCACCCACTCTGCTCCAGCCACACTGGCATCCTTGGGGTTTTCTGAAAATGTCCCTCATTCTCTTACTTCAGGGCCTTCTTGACACCTGCTGTGCCTCTATTTCCACCTCAGTCCTTCCTTCACTTGTTAATTCCATGCTCCTAATTCACCTTTTATATAGTCTCCTTTTCAATAGCTCAACTTTTGCCTAAAGCACCCAGTTCCTATCACCATGAGATGGAGAGTTAAATACTGTTCACCTCACAAACCAAATAGTATCTCCTTCAACATGGCTTTCTCCAGCCCCTCAGCTGAGCCTAGAGATAAGATCTCTGCAGTCTATTAGCTATGTGGTATGTGTAAGGTACTTAGTCTCTGTCTCCATTTGCTTCTCTGTAAAATGAGCTAATAGAAATATCCTCTTAAAATTGTTTTACCTAGTACAAATAACAATATTGTTATTAACGGTACAAATTAGTATTTATATAATTTAATAATAAAAGTGTTGCATAATTATTTTCATTATTCAGAAGTCAGTTGATCCCTCTTCTGTGCTCTTAAGGGGACTTGCACACATATTTATTATAGAATCTTAATAATTTTAGTTGACATTTTTAGACTATACATGGATGAGATCATGTGGTATTTGTCTTTTTGTTCCTGGCTTATTTCACTTAACATAATGTCCAGATTCTAAAAAAGTTGCTTTCATAGAGGTAGAGGGTAGAATGGTGGTTGCCACGGGCTAGCGGGTGGGTGCATTAGGAGGATGATGGTCAAAGGATATACACTTACAATTAGATAGCAAACATAATTTCAAGAGATCTTTTGTATGGCATGTTGACTATATTTAATGGCAATATATTGTATACTTGAAAAGTGCTAAGAGATTAGATGCTAAGTGCTAGCACCTCAAAAATAACTATGTGAGGTAGTGCATTTGTTAATTAGCTAGATTTAACCATTTCATAATGTATATTTACTTCAAAACATCACGTTGTGCATGATAAATACATACAATTTTATGTCAATTTTAAAAATAAATAAATTTGAAAAAAAAATGATTTTAGCCAAATTTCTTTCCTAAATAACTTTCTCTCCTGTTAGTCAATATGATAAATGAAGGCAGGAATTTTAGTTCATCTTGATTCTGCAGAATTATTAGCATGTGACAGGCCTTTAGGAAATGTTTCATTCAGCAAGGGACGAAGGAAAAGAAAAAGAAAAAAACCTTAAAAAACATGGCAACTTGCTGGATGTATATAGGCAAGGGAAAGAGCTATTAAGTATAAGTCTGTGGTTTGAAGAGTGATAAATAACAAAATCTAGAATTATAGATACAACTAGAAGAAATCAGGAAAGAAAACTGCACTTATAGACAAACTGGTATCAAAGCAATGAAGGAGACGTGAATGACGATATTTCATAAAATGCTGGAGGTAAGAGACTAGAGTAAAATAAAGAGATCAGATACAGAAATGCAGATCAAAGCGTCTAAACCATAATGAGAATTGAACTATACACTGCATATATAAATCTGCTTTTAGGTAGTACGAGTCAACAAATTTCACATTTGCAAGTTATTCTCCCCAAGAAATTGGCACTCAGTTTACTCAAGACTTTAACATTTATAAGCAGGAAACTCAGCTGCGGTCTTTTCTTGCCCTCATCCCTATTTTCTCATTCATGTTTTCAAAAGGATTTATTGACAGCATAAAGTTTGATGTAATCCTTCTTTATGATAGCTTCACGGTATGCTTTTACCATCAACTTGACGGCCATTTCTTGATACATATGCTGTCTCCTCTACATATGTCTTTCTTCTTTCAGTTCTTAATAAAATCCTATGTAGGATAAGTATTTTGATCATTCTTTGTCACATGTCTGAATGAGCTCTTTTTAGGGGTTCTTGGGGCTGTTCCTTCATTGAAAATTGTTTTGTCACTGGAAACCTGCAGGGACTTCCAGTATTCAACAGGCAAAGCTTTATTGAGCATAGTAATAATAATAGATATCTATTTTCTTCTAATCTCTAACATGCCTTGATACCAGTACTTCTTGCTCTTAACAGAAAGTGTCAACAGAAGGTTATTATGCAATTTACTAACAATTATAAAATTCTGTAGATATTTAAGTGTGAAAAAAGTGTGTACCTTAGAATTGATGAAATAAAGTAATA
Organism: Eulemur rufifrons; assembly: GCF_041146395.1. Taxonomy (NCBI): domain Eukaryota; kingdom Metazoa; phylum Chordata; class Mammalia; order Primates; family Lemuridae; genus Eulemur; species Eulemur rufifrons. The sequence goes on from NC_091001.1 coordinate 24,169,809, forward strand.
CTCACAGCTAACATTTATTGGGCAATTACTAACTGCTATGCGACACACTTTATTTGTTTCCATAATCACATCAGAGTGCACTCTTTTCTTATTTTGGAAATGAGGAACTGAAGTTTACAGTGGTTACATAGTTTACCTGTGGTCACATTGCTAGTAAGCAGTGGAGCTGGAATTTGAACTTAGCTCTGCTGTTATACAAACCTCATAATCTTCACTACTGCTTATACAGGAGGTGGCTTCTGTAGAGGTCTGGATCTCTGGCATGATAGTTCAATCACCTTGGAGCTGGGGTTTCAAAGTGTGGTTTAAATATCATCCATAAAAATTATCTAGGGGGATTATTTTGAAAAACAGTCTTCCGAGTGCCAGAATTATTAGGCAGAATCTCTAGGGAAGAGGTCTAGGAATCGGTATTTTTCACAAGTCTGCCAGGTAACTGTTATGCCCACGGTCTTTGAATCCTATGTTAGTAACTCACTGGAACATCTCTGATAAATGGTATCTTCTAGCTTTTGTTTGGTTTATAAACATGGCATTTGTGTATGTGCATCTAGCTGGAAGTTATGAATGGCAACAGAAAATAAAAATTAGGAAGCACTGTTAAAGCCAAGAGGAATGGATACAGTATTTTGGACAAAGAAGACTGCTGAATAAGAAAGGCCACTTTTTATAACATAAAATTTACCATTTCAAACATTTTGAAGTGCATAGTTCACTGCTGTTAAGTACATTCACATTGTCGTGCAACCATCACCATTATCCATCTTCAAAACTTTTTAAGAGGCCCTTTTTAGAACACTTTGCATGATGTGAAATCTTATAATCAAGATACAAATCTTGAAATAATAAAGAATTCATAATGTAAACTTTTATCCTTCCTCTTTCTTCTCTACTAAATAGTACCCATATCATTGCTTCAGATTAGATCAGATCATTCTTTCCAAGTGATATTTGTCATCATTTAAGTTACCTATAAGCATACTTATTAAGTGTATTCAAGGAAGAGGTACCTAATTAGGTAGAGCCACCAGGTCATAAGAGATATTAACAATAGTGTCTAAGTAACAAATAAAAACAACCTTTTTAAGTGCCTTTATGAGGAGAGCCACCGAGCTGATGACTTATGTTTTAGAATAACCCTTGTTTTTGGTTGTTTTTTTTTTTTTTTTTTTTTTTTTTCACATCTAAGCACAGGGATAACCACAGTGGTCTGAACATCTACAGTTGACTGAAATGGCATCCTGGTGGGTGGTGCACTGGGACAGGTCTAGAAACAGGTTTAGATAGAAATCCCTGGTTCCACCCCATAAAAACTAGGCAACTATGTGATCTTCGTCAAGTTTGACTCACGTTTTATTTTCTCTAAATCTAGAAGAAAGTACCAAGCACTGCTGCGTCATGGTTCCTATGACAATGGAATGACCCTGTGTATTCTTTGTGAAGGTATAAAACACTTCACCCAATCTTAGCATACAAAAGCACTGGGCACGTGTTACTTTCTGCACTTCCATTAGTTCAATTCAGGTCACCTCAAAAATTATTTATTAAGGCAGAGAGTGCTGAACACATTACTAGTTCTTAGAAATAAAAAGACAAAAATAACATAGTGTCTTCTCTCCAGGAGCTCATGTTCAGAAGGAGAAAGCAGGTAGATAAAGTGGTCATTATACTACTGAAATGATTTTAAAAAATCAGTAACAAAATATAGAAAGTCCCAAAATAATAAAGGAGGAAATATACTTTGTTATTGCTTAGAGTGTTGGAGATGGTAGATGATAGTCAAAAAAGATTTTGCAGTGCAGTTTCTTAAGTTTATGTATGGATTCCTGGAATATCTATGCATACACAATGTAATACCAACACATTTTTTCCTGCCAAGCCTTTGTACGTGCATTTCTGTCTGCCTGGAATATTCACACATTGTCCTTCACTTGATTAATCCTCCTACTCATCCCTTGGAACAGATTTTGAACATTCTCGCTTGTAAAAATTTTTGTCTGGAATATACAGGAGTAGGCCCCTTTCCTTCTACTTTGGTAGTTTGGTATACTTAACTGATATTATACTGGATTATAATCATTAGCTTACTTGTTAACACATCCCTTGAGAGCCAAAGTTTCCTAAGAAATGATAATGAATAACTCATCATTGCATCCCCAGTGCCTAATGCAGTGCCTGGCTGTGGCAATAAATCATAAACAAAAATGTCCATGAGTGATTAGAAAATTAGTATTATATTTATTGATATTTAGCTTGTCAAGAAAATTACTTATTTAACAGGTAACTCGATGTTGTTCTTAGATGACTTATGAAAAGGTTATCTGCTGCTTTGGCAAATTATTAATAAAACAATGATACACCTATTCTTTGGTTCTCTGAGATATGGTATAGATATTCTTTTCATAATCCAAATGTCTTTAATGAAGTCAGTAACATAAAGTATATCAAAGGTAGAATGTTCGTGTTAGTATAAGTTCCTTGGAATTTAAATGGAAAATAGCCTTTGAAAGTCTTTCTTCAGCCTTAACTACAGTCTCGGTCTCAACTGATGGAGTTTAAAATCTTTTAATTCTCTCAATATTGGGTGCAGGGGTATGTGTGACTTTCACAATTTAGTCAATAAAGCATAGATGCTAACCAGGAAAGGACCATTTCCTGAATACCCAACTCCATGTCTTTGTGTCAAGAATTGCACTACTCATTTATGTAGATATATATTAAAAAAATGACCCTACTTTTCTCATCAAAATGACATTTAGAAATAACATTAATCAGGTGTCAGGCAGATGTGGGTGGGGGAGGGGATGGGTGTGTACATACATAATGAGTGTGATGTGCACCGTCTAGGGGATGGACACGCTTGAAGCTCTGATTTGGGGATGGGGGGCAAGGGCAATATACGTAACCTAACTTTGTACCCCCATATTATGCTGAAATAAGATAATAATAAACAAAACTAAATACTAAAAAAAATGACTGCAATGTAGTCAGGAAAAGCAGGCATGTTCATGTGAGTAAAGGGCAAATACAAATTCATGATGACATGCACGTGTAAATAAAATAACGGTAGGTGCGGTGGCACAGAAGTCAGGAAATGCTTTTGAAAAAGCAGGGCACTGAGTTGGCTTTTAGAGAAAGTAATGAGGATGGTTTGGTAAGGGGAAATGGGAAGCTATTTCTAAAATATCAGCATGGAAAGATGAAAGATAGAGGTATTACTAAGGGTGACATCCTTGGGGGTGAATGGTAAGAAGGCAGAATTTGCTGCATTTAACAATTAGAATGAAAGAGAGAGGTTGTGTTGGGATTCTAGAACATTTGACTAGTCATCTTAAGAGTTTTCAGTTAATCTTAACAGCAGTAAAGAAAACAAGATCATCCTTGTATTCTCTATTCTTTAACAAAACCTAACAAAGGTTTCAGGGATCTTTGTGCAAGAACAACTAGAGTTCACCATTTCACTGTTTCAGATCGGCAAGCCTTGTTGTTGTTTTATGCCCCTGCAAACTTTTTCTTATCAATGTCTGTATTCAATTCTGACTTTATAAAAACTTGTAGTCTATAAAGAGAGGTAACCATCATGACTTTCTTGCAGAATCTACAGATTTCAACTGAATAATGATTCTTGATCATTATGAAAAAGTATCAATGGAAGGCAAGCTTCAGTTGAAAAAATACCTACAAATAATGTGACCAAAGCATTTGTACCCCGGTAATATTCTGAAATTAAGAAAAAAAATAAAATTTAAAAGATCAAAAACAAAAAAGAAAAAAAAAATCCTTTAAAAAAAAGACTTGATAAGTAAAACTGGAAAACATAAAGCCATCACAAAAAAGGCCCCCAGACAGAAATTTTTTGCAGTAGACTTTAACAGATTTATTGAGATATAATCTACATACCAAAAAGTTCACGCATTTAAACTGCACAATTCAATGGTTTTAGATTACATATGGAGTTGTGCAACCATCACCATAATCCAACTTTAGAACATTTTCATTTCCTTTCAAAAAACCTTGCACTCATTAGCAGGCCTTGCTTTTCCACCCCCATATTGTAGCATATATCTGTACTTCATTTATTTTTATTGCTCAGTAATATTCCATTGTATAGATATAACACTTTTTTTATTCTGGAGTAAGCAGTTTTTTGTGTATTTTTCTTTTTTTTTTTAATTCTTATTTCAGCATATTGTGGGGGTACAAAAGTTTAGGTTACGTATATTGCCCTTCCCCCACCCCCCCACCCCCGAGTCAGAGCTTCAAGATATAACACTTTTTTGTTTATCTATTCCTCAGATGATGGATGCAGCAGACTCTGTAAGACAATTTCAATTACCTCTGCTGGGGATTAGTATATTTAGTATGTTCTTTGGTTCCTTTGCAGAATTTCTGTACTTGGTTTAATATTTCCTAGTTTAGTAAGAGCCCAATTATTAGACCATGGCCATCAAAGAGTGGCTACTGCTTTAGATCATCTCAAATCTTTTTAGATCCCACACTTCTCAGAAGAATTGTCTGTTCTGGTTCTATACATTGGGTTATAGTAGCTTTCCCTCAATTTTACCTTCATGTACCCACAACAGCATGACATGTTCTCTTCATCATGCTAACAGAATTTGTACAGACTACAGAAGCAGCTCTTCATTTATTCTGAACTTGGGATAAAACAGTTTTCAAAATTAGGACTAGAAATATTTTCCTATCATTGCTTTTCCCACATATTTATATCAATGCTAATACAGAGCTGCATAAATTTTAAATTGCATAAATACTAAATTATATACATTTTTTCTAAATGTGTATATGTGTGTACCTGTTTATATGTGTGTATGTGAGAGAGGTGGAGAGAGATGAGAGAGAAAGGGAGAGAGGGAGAGAAAGGGAGACACTCATCATGAGCAAGCATTGGGTATATACAGAGATAATATTAGTTACATAGATATCTGTATCTCACTACCTGTAATTTAGGTAGGAAAATTGTGAAATACTATGATCTTCTCTAGATTTAAAAGGTTTTAAATTTAAAACAAACCTATATTATATTGTAAATCCTAAAATGGTAATTTTAGAAGCCTCATTTGAGGCTTTTCTCTAGAGTATTCTCCAGAAAAAAAGAGGTAAGATGAAAATCATTCTCAAATACATTCATTTGAAGCACTCTTTATATATTTATTTAATTCTTCTATTTCTAAAAAAGTAAAGGCCACTTTCAAGAGTATGCTTTTTTTTTTTTTTAAATTGGCATCTCTGTTTCTTACTAGTTCTAAAGATTTTAAAAAGTTATAATGTAATCTAATGGTGCTGAAATACTGCATCAGCTTTTAACAAAAGAGCCAATACTGCAATACTGCTATTTTATTGCCCACGATGTATGGTTTCCAGTTGAGTATCCATTAACCTTAGAGTGCAATGATATCATTTTAATTATATAAATTGAAACAGCAACATATAATACCTATAACATGTAAAAATGGATTCACTTTATGTGAAAGTGTCTAAACTATCTTTCACTATGAAGCAATAAATTTGCTTTAGATGGCAAACCTGCCTGTAAATTTAATTACTGGTAATTTTATTTTCCTCCACGGTTTAACCTCTCTAGGAGTCTGACCGGGAATATCATAAATCTGTACTTCTGTGGACTACTTTGGAAACTACTGAGTAATGATAAATGAGTATGTGCCCATATTTTAACTTTGGAAAAGCAAAGAAATATAAATGTGCATGAAAAATAATTATGCCAACCTATAAAAGTCATCACAACTTAAATTCCTAATTTAATAAAAAGTATGGTTTACTCAATGATACCCTTTTGTTCAAATATCTAATTGAATAATATATTTCATGGAAATGAATTATTTTCATGTGTTTGAAGACCCAAATAACTGAGTACATGTAAAGAAAAAAATGAGTTTCACATAACAGAGATGTTTACCTTAGTTCAAGAGAAAGACAAACTTATTATGTAGTACACTGCTGCATAAAATAATCAAGTATTAATATCACAACAGTTACATGGGAAGAAACTCATGGAAGATTGAGGAGAGGTTTGGAGGTGGAAGAAAGTGTTCCCCATAAATGCTTTCTATATTTCTTTAGAACTCCTTACAAAATAGCTGTTTCTAAATGAGTAAAAGGGAAGCATGGTTATGAAGGGTGGAAGTTAGTATACATTTTGAAGCTAATTTATTGTGACATACACCTGGTGAAAACAATCATAGGTCTTCCTGAGAACAGAAAGGAAGGTATAGTACAATGTGGGTTTAAGAGCCATGTCACTCAAACCAGAGTGCCTGGATCCACATCTGGGCTCTGCCACCTACTGGCTTTGTGACTTTCGCAAGCCATTCAACCTCTACGTCCACACCTTCATCTGTAAAATGGGCATAATAAAACTGCCTACCTCATAAGGTGATTGCCTGGATCAAGGTTGTACAACGCTTCATGGAGTGCTCAGCACAGAATAAGTGTCCCATATACACTAGACCTGCCATCGCTCTGCACAGTTCTGTGTATTTCTATTTGTTTCCTCCACTTTAGGGTGAACTTGAGGACTTGGCCTTAATTATCTAAGAGTTTTATCCTGGATGTGTCATTTACTAGCTCTGTTACCTAGAGCCAGTTTCTTTTATTTTAAACTTCTCTAAGCTTCAATTTCCTGATCTATAAATTAAGGCAAACATTTAGAACACATTTCCTAGGGCTGGTGGGAAAATTATATGTGATATTCAGTGCAGAGCCTTACACATATTAATAACATTCAGTAAATGTTACATATTACCATTTTAATGTGGATATATATAACAACAAACAGGATTTTGGAAGATGTACTAAAATTTCGGTAAAATTTTAGCACACCAATTATATCTATCAAACTATAATTTAGGAAAACACAGAAAAGCCTTTTTCACAGTTAAACATAGTATTTATGAATTACATTGCTGTCATTATCAATAAATACTCAAAATGATCCCAGTAAGCACTGAGCTATTTTAAGATACACTTTAAATTCAGGAAATTTAAATTCACCATATACAGTTTCTGAATTACAAAGGAGGATAAGAGGTTCATAACCCATATCCGGGCATATCATAGTGTTCTAAATGTAAAAAGCCATTTTATAATTTTTGAAAGGCAAGCTTAGGCTAATGTTTCCACTAAATCCACAAACCACTCTTGATTATGCAGCTAGCAGACAATTTGAGGGTATCTGAAGTTACATTTTCATGATATCCTGATGTCTGCACTGGAGGCAAAACAGAGTTAACCACAGATACAAAGCCTGAAAGGCAATTTCTGGTTTTATATTTGGGGAGTACCAGTAACTCCATCACCCCTGCTGCCCGCTCAGCCAGGTAGAAGAAGCCCAGAGTGCTCCTTACTGTAGGCCGCCTGTTCTCCTGGGCATACCACACACGGCGACCGACGAGGCTGAAAGAAAACTGGGGTAGTGCAGAGAGCATTCAACATGATATGGAAAGTCAAAGAAATGACTGAGAGCTGTGCTGGAATAAGAAAAAAAAAAAAAAAGAGAGAGAGAAAACGAGAAGACAGAGAGGGAGAAAGGGGGATAAAATAAAAGAGGAGGGGAATGAGAGGGAAAAATCACAGCAGGGCATACAAACGACAAAAGAGCAACTTGTGCAAATGAAGGAAAAGTCAGAGGATAGTTTTTAAAAGGGAAAGTTTTAAACTGCCCATTTTATTTCTTTTATATAATTAGTAGCAATGTTTCCACTCTGAGACATTGTTCTAATTACTTTATACACATTACACATTTAATATTCACAACTTTATGAAGTAGCTATTGGTATCTACAAGACATAGATGAGGAAACAGAGGTATAGAAAGGGGAAGAAACTTGCCCCAAACATTTAGCAGGTATCGTTAGGGAAGACGACAGTGAACAGAATAAAGTCTCAGACCTCAGGAAGTTAAACCTAAAGTGAAAGTGACACAGGCTGGATTTGCCCTGGGTTTGGAAAGGTGCTTGGAATTTGAAGGAGAACAAAGTACAAGTGCATCTAATGTGCCCATTTAACACACCCTCCATATTTATTTATGCTGCACAGTTGCTTCTTTATCTTGTGGCACAAAAAGTTTTGCAATTAAAACATTTCATCGATTGTTTCTTGACCGAGTCAGGCGATAGAATTTCAATGAGACAAAATTTACTTAACATTTTTAATGCAACTCAAATGCTTTGGTTGTTTTGCCAGCGTCAATGAGTATTTTGACCCACCATATTTTTGCTGAATGTCTTTTAATAATGGACGTCACATTTCACTGTGCAAGTTGATGGAGAACTGCATTCCAACTCCACCAACCCTTACCCTTCCACATGCTTAAAACTCTATTTAGATGCCAGAAGAAACCCAGACACAATTTTGCTGTGTAAGTCAATCTACTGACCACCAAATCCATTCTGCCCAACAACTGTTCCAAAAAGGCACTTAAATCAATTTGCTACAAAGGTACTGCAGAAAATGACATATGCGCAACTATACTTAGCCGTTCTACACAGATAATTAATCCCAGCAGATCCCAGGCTCACATCTGAGTACAGCTCTCAGTGTCCGTATATCTTTGTGAGAAATATTTGCCGATAAAATAATTCCAATATATACATATCATTTATGTGTGTATTAGTAATAAACTACAAAGTATAAATAGCTTTCACTTTAAAAGATTTTGATTTTATACATCAGTTCAATATATCTTTTTCTGACTTGTATTTCTTTCAGCTGTATCGGTAGGAACAAAGGAACTATCTGTAAAGAAATTAGTAGGAATTGACTAAGAGTTAAAAACAAGCAGTGAATTAATTCTAAAGAAATCATAAAGTTAACATTAAAAGGGGAAATGTAACAGTGAGGGGGCAAATGTAGGGCTTTTATTTATCCTTCACAGAGAAAGTTGTGTTGGTCACATCAGTAAATAGGACCGAGTGACAGCAATCGACAGTGGAACAAACTTCAGGAAGGTATAAGAGAGATGCAGCCATTACGCACTTGCTCAGAGAGCAGCAGAACCAGAACTGCGAGGAAAACAGTGGTCCCCGGCCCTGGCTAGGGATGCTGGGCGACTTATAATATTGAAGAAAAATAAAACACTCTTTTGGAAGTTTAAAGACCACGTGTATGTATACACAACCACATACCTGCATATTTTAAAGTTTTTATTCTTCTATTTGATTGAATTTGCATACTGTCATTTTTTTTTTGGTAAGGATAGATTATTATGAAATGAATACTGGGGTTTCTTCTCTTTTCTTTTTACTTTGTTACTCAAGTTGACTTCCCTCCCTAAACATGGATTCAGATGCTAGGACGGACCAGATCATAACTGAGAAGTACCACAGCATAACTTTCATTGTGTTATATAGGAAAAAGTATAATCACAAATCAAATGTTTACATTTACACTGTGGCTTTTCCAAACACACCTAATGAACAAATGTCTTAGTGCAATTCTCCATAGCATTTAGATTCAAAGAGAAGCTGGCTAAAATTGGAATAGAGTTAAAAAAAAAATCCTATTTGTATTATTTTGCATAGTTAAAATTAGCATATCTAGTTAGGTCAAAGTCTTCCTTCATCAGAAATATAGCTAGATGAAGTTATTCAGCGGATTAGATCTTTAAAAACAGGATACAGTTTCATCCATTTGGAGTGATTCACATATTCTCTGGAGTGAGTAAGAAAAGGAGGGATGAGGTGACATTTTGAGGTTCCCTTCTACTTTGATGGTTATCATTGGCTTTTTTCTAATATTAAAGTGATATCCTATCAGAAATTCAGGTAAAATAAAATGAAATTGAACTGTAAATATCTAAAATATGACTTAAAACACAAAACTATAATATAAGAAAAAATTAAGACACTCTGTTTTTAATGTACCATTGACTAAAATGTAGCCCCAAACCATAGGTATTCACATAGCTTGAGCAGTTTAAATGATATTTGATATTCATTCTTGTCACTTCGTTAGAGAGTATAGGCAACATTGTTTTCATTTTCCTATGGAGAGACAGCAGTGGGCATGATTCTTTCATGGTCTGGTAGAGATAAAAGTAGCAGCATTGAAATACCATGATTTCAAAGTTGCTCAACTATATTTCGATACAGTTTAGAACATTATCAAAGTTCATTTTCATATAACCAAGAATTTAAAGTTGATACTGAAGAAAAGACTATAGGTTCCCAGTTACTAACTATACTCTTGCAGGTTAGATGTTTCAAACTGTGTTTTCAGTAATGCAGACAAAAACACGGAGATGTCAATCCTGAATTCACAGTAGTGGGTTCCACACTGTATTTTAATTTTTTTAGCCATAGTTATAAATCAAATTGCTTCAATGGTTTTATTTTTCAATTTAAATATGCAAGCTTTCATACCTTTTGCATTTTCCCTATAACGTTTCTAGTTTCTATAAATAAATTGTAAGTTATTTTTAACTCCTCAATATTTAATATTTACACTTTTGATGTTCTAATTTTTTTTGCCTTTTTAAGCAAATCAAAATAAAAAATATGTTTTTCTCCATAAATTAGAAAACAATGCAATAGAACAAAACTTATACATTGTCTATAGCTTTTAAATAATCTGACTCAATGAAAATATTGAAAAATTCCCCATGGACAGTTTCCTAATAAATTAAAAAATGATAGGAATAAGTAAAAAACTGAATTAAATATCCAAATGGGCCTACCTGGATTTCATTCAGTCCCTGGGCACATAAGACTATCACTATTTTCATAGTAAAAATAGTTACATTATTTAAAAGCAATTATTTTAGTTGCTTTTAATTATTATTTGTACAATAATTTAACTTATTTAAAATATTAAAATATTAGTACAATAACAATTAAAAGCAATTTAAGTAATTTTCAAGGAAAGCAATGAACCCCACAATTCAGAACACAAATCAAAACTGAAAGCTCTTCTAAAAAATGGTAGGAATATTCTTTCCCTGTCACTCCCGAAGTGAAAGTATTTCTTAAAAATCATGCTTTGAAATACTTTAAACAACTATGGCCATTTGGGTAATGCAAAAGTGCAGACTTTTAAATAAACAATCAATATATATATATATATATATATATAATCTTTAAAGTAGTGAATTATTAGCACATCAAAATGAGTTAATGTTTTTTAAAGATTAGGATATTGGTATTAATATATTTCTTACGTCTTTCAGAGAGACCGTGAATGGCAAGTGAACTAAATAGACATAGTCTGACCCAGGGGCTTTCTGGGCTCCATGTGTTACCATGTGGGTACAGCCTTGGCAAAATCACAGCCCATGAAATTTCCATTTCTTTTTGATCAGTTTTCTCACTCTCCACGTCTTCCCACTGAAGAAGATCTGTGGATTCCTCTACTACTACTTCCCATTCTCTTCTTTTTCCTCATATGTCCAGTGAGAAAAGTGGCTGAAAAGCCCCAATGATTCTCACTTTATTGCTAGTGCAAAGTAATTACTTCTGAATTCATCCTCTGCTTTAGTGGGGGGGGGGGGGGGGCGTGTCTGAGAGAGAGAGAGAGAGAGAAAAAAAAAGGAAGAAAGGCTCTTTTAGGTTTTACTTTTTTCTGAAAAGCTGTTTCTCAACCTAGCTGGGCCCCTGCAGACACAGACCCTGAGCACACCTGTTGGTCTTTCCAAGCTGTGTGCAACCCATTTCCTTATATGAAGCACAGGCTACACCACCCTCCCATGAGATTTTCTTACCTAGTAACGTCATCTTTTCTCCCTGAATTAAGAAAGGATGTTGAAATTCAAGAGAGAGCAATCTTGCAATAAGGATAACCTCGAATAGACTTTTTAAAATGGCACCTTTTGAAATAAAGCTACTTCAGCTATTATAACCCACGACGCCCCTCACCACCAATCACTGCAGAGCCCAGTGAGAACCTCTGGCTCTTTCTATAGTAAGAGAGTTGCATCCACTTGATCCCTTCTCCCTTGCTCAAGAATCGTTTGCCCTGGCTCCTCACAGACTGTGTTTCTTTCCCACCAGACAAAGAAAACTATCGGGCTTAACAGTGTTGCTAAGAGATTTAGGTTTTTTTTTTTTTTTTTATTAATATCCTCAGGAAGTCAGAATCTTATGGATAATGTGTGACTAACAGGGAAGAGGGTCGATGCTGTCTGTCCTAGGATGGCCTTCCCAAGAGTCTCTCCCTCCTGCAAGGCACTCCCTTTAGGCAAACATTCATCAGCGCCCCTTCTCTGTGAAGTTTCTGTCCTGCTCATGGACTCCTAGCTTCTGCCTCTAACTAACTTCACTGCTTTTTTCCTGCATAAGTATTAACAATATATCAGAACCCAGACTAAAATGTATAAGATACTTTCATCTACATTATTTCATTTGGTATAACAAAGAGGAGGTGGGTGTTTGGATATTTTGAACATCATCTATTTTGACAGAGTTTCCTATTAACTCTCTGTACATACAGTTAATAATGTAATAGCTGGTCTTGAATTTAGGATTGCAATATTCTGCCTCTAAGATTTAGTGAACCAGTTGAATAGACAAAGGCAGAGGGGCCTTTTTGATGCAGCTATTTATTCTTAAATTGTTCGTGTTTTCTTTTATCTCTCCTTAATTTGCAATTTTGAAATTGCTAAGACCATGCTTTTAAAAGCTGCCTGATTTATCTTGGTTAGTGAAGGAAGAGATATCTGGATGGTTAGTCTTAAGTACTGATTTTTGGCTTTTCTTCCCTTCAGACTCACTGGAAATCTTGGATATAATTTCAAACACTTTCCCCAAGTTTCCCCGACTATTGCTGCTTCACTCTTTCTTCTTCATTTCCAACACTTAAAAGGTACTGATTCCTCAGATTCACTCCCCAATTTTAGGTGGACGTGGTGTCCAGCACTGATCAGAACGATGTAACATCACATTGAATTTATCATTTCCTTACTACAAAGCATAGATGACCCAGGCTACCATGGAAAAACAGAAGAATCCAAGCTCATGGCTGAGTATGTTGTTAACAATTCCGGCTTCCCTCTTCAACTGCTTGCCTCTAGAGACATACTGCCTTAAGTGGGCAAACCACTGAGAAAATTCCCTGTCTGACAACTGTCTTCGAAGACAGGTCAAAGGAATTAACCCGTAGTTAAGGAGGCGAGGGTGTGCTTAAGTACTTTAAGCACACAGACAGTTGTTGTCCACAGAGATTGGAGCAGCTGGTTTCTATCTTCGATGGAGAATGAACGAGAGGAAATGGGACAGCACTCCGGGAGGAATGATGACCTTTAGACAAGAAGGAAGAAGCCTTGATAGCATTTATTAAGCATCCACTGTGGGCTGGGGCTTTGCATATTTTGCTTCATTCAGCCCACTGGAAACCAAGGTTAGAGAGTCTCTCCAAAGTTACCAAAATAATAAGTGGTGGAACTTGTATTTGAGCCCAATTTTATACAACTGAGAGTCCTTTCCACTACAGTAGTGATTCTTATATTTTATGAGAAGAAAGGGACCTTACAACCCCTGGAAACTCTTATGAAATCTGTAGACATTTTCCTAGAAAAATATACATGTACATTCATACCCAAAAAATAATACACGTGTTTTTATCTGGTACGTAAAGTACAGAACTCTAATAAATCCCCTGTAATGAAGTGTGCTGTGGCTCAAGGAAGAACAGCAAAAACTGAGCCTAATTACAGCATAAAAACAATACCTTGGAAAAGAAATGGCAATGTTTGAAAAAGAGGAGATGGCATAAATCCCTTTTAGTTTTCTGATTCTCTGAATTTCCTTTTAAACATATTCTTTAATAGACATCCCTACGGAGTTCTTATTTGTGGAAAATATATTTAATTCTTCAAATTCTTTAAAATATATGTTAAGTGGATTCAAATTCATAAGAAAAATAATGAATTCTTGAAAGTATGATGCTTAGGTAAGAAATATCTCCTTTTTAAGATAACATATTAATATAAAAATGAGATTCTGGAAAGAGTAGTCTCCGAGCACATTGAATTACTGAAGCAGAAACCAATTTATCATTTTAATAGCAGATAATTTAATAACAGTGTTGGGTGCTGAGCTCTTTGAATTAATGACCAGAAGAGGGGCGAGGAGAATGGCAGAAACTGACATGCCTGTTAGCAGGACAGGACCTATTGGAGCATCCAGTGTTCTGCTGAACCACCCCTACTGCAGCTGCATTTCACACACGGGATATTGAGAAGGTACTTATTTTGTGTCCAAATAAAGAATATGATGCTATTGTAAATACAAACAAAGTATGGGTTAGTGTTCCTAGACAGAACATGGTTAAGTCTCAAAATATGTAACCAAGGCATTGGGAAGCAAGTACAGAGATCAGGGGCCCTGCAGTATTAAAGAAAGCTTCATGGAGTGGGTGGACCTGACAATTAAATGGTGCTGGAATGCGGCAGAAGGCAGAGGCAGAGAATAGAGAAATTGGCAGGCTGAGAGACTTTAAAGAATTTTTGTCTTAAAAATAAAATTTAAAAGCAAGCATCGTGTATTTTAAACAGAGTTTTAGAAATGGCAATGGCAGTAGCAAGCATTTATCACACTGGTACTGTACTGGGCTAGGCACTGGACACAGGTGTGTGTGACTCCTGAGCTTGGAGACAAGGAAATCTACTTATTGGGAAAACTATCACAACGGCAGTAAAACCTGCAAGTAAGTTAAATTTGAATACCAATTGATTTTTTTTTTTCTGAAACAGCTCTTAGTGAAACAGGAGAATAAAAATAAAACAAGGTAATACCATTCTTACATATCTAGGGTTTTCACTTTCATTTTCACAACAATTCTCCTTACCTGAGCCTATTTTCTCCATTTGCCACAATGGCCAGTAGCGGCAATGGTTCAATTTATCATTCTCTTCATGCTTCCCAACCTATGTTTAGCCTCTCCAATCTAGGAAAGTAAGTCTGTCTTCTAATTTGCTCAGAAAACGGCAGCTCTCTAAGAGAACCTTGCTTCCTTTCCACTTCAATTGATGTGCATAATATCTACAGTCATCCTTGTCTGGGGCCCCCTCATCTCCAAGGATAACATCCTTGCATGAACATTAAAATAGACCTCTTCTAGCATGTGTTTAACTAGTATTCCTTTCTTCTTTTCTAGTCAAATGGTATTATACTTGCCAAACCAACAGATTCTTCAGTCCAGCATCTGACATTTTGACTCCTTTGTTCTCCTCGAATCCCTGTCTGTGTCTCCTGGTTCTCCTGCCATGCTGAGTGATTCATCTCAATCTCACATCTTGTTCCTCTTCTCCAGGGAGAAGGGATGAGGCTCTCCAGGGGTTATTAAGTTATCTCATCTACTTTCAAGGCTTCAGTTATCCTCAAATATTCCAGGACAACTTCTAAAATAAATACTTCCAGCACCTAAAACCGCCGGGTGCACTTTAAGATCTCAATACATACTTGCTAATCATGGTTATAAAGCTATTCATGGTCTACTTCCAAATTACATTTTTAATTTCTTTTTTAGATTTTCTCCTCTGCTAATAGCTGATGACTTGATACTTCAGGTATGGTTCAATAAACTTGTGATGAATGAATGAATGACTAATGCACTCAAACGCCCTGAGCTAAAAGTTATCTGCTTGGGCCAAAATGAATTTAAAGTTTATGAGAAAATGTATCATTTCCATGCCTTGTCCCCTAGAGCACCAATCTCTTAAACCTTTAGTCCTCAAGGTTCTGTCCTAGAGAAATATTTCAAGCCTTTTCCGGGAAGGTAGCTATCTCTCATGTGGAAAGAAATTAAATCCAATCTGTTTGTGTCCCCACACAGTAAAATGTAAGTCAAAATTTCAGTAGCCTTTTTAGAAAAGACCAAAGTGAATCCTTTGTGCCCTACTCAACACTTCATCTTTTAATAAAAGACTTTCTAATCACCAAAGCCGTGTGTGTGCATGCACAAATAATGGGGACAGTATATGCTGAAAATGTCACTGCATTCCCTGATATATTGCCATAAAGAACTTGGAGATTTCCCAGGCATGATGTGACCTATGAGAAACAAAATTCTATTCAATTCTAACATTCTTATTCATGTGACTTATTACAGTCACTTTTAAGCTACTAGCGCAAGGAAAAGTAGCCTTTTTCTATTTCAGTATGCTATTAGCAAAATTTTTACTTTCCTTTATTTTTCTTAGCAATCTCTCTCTCCTAAACACTCCCTAGAAAAATATTAAGGAGACATGAAACTTTAGCCACCCTTTTCATTACAAGGAAAATTTGTTGGAGTTTACTGGCAATACAACCAGGCCTCCCAAACTTTCTTCTTTACTCTCAAGATAAATCTCACAATGAACATTAAAACTTTGCTTCCAGTCTATGCCCTCGCCAATGCATCCTCTGTATCAGCACCTGAGTAACTTTTTAATACACAAATGTGGGCCCCTCATTCCTGTGCTATAGAGCTTTGAAAGTCTGAGAAATGTTGTTTTGCTCCTTTCTCGGTTTCACAACATAGCCTCATCCATGTTCCATATATTTCTTAAAACTGGTCCCTTTTCTAAACACACCCTGCCTGCCTCCATCTGTCTAGGTGCCTTTGCACACAGTAACCTTGCCTACCTGCCCCCCACCCCCACATATCCTTTCTCCATTGATGAAGAAACATAAGCTCATTAAGACCCCATTTCAACCAGTCTGCCTCTCCCCAAACTTTTTCATTCCCATCCTCAACTATAACATTTATACTTTTCTTCCTCTGTTCTCACAGAGCAATTTACGTATATCTTGATTAAATAACTTATTTTTTTGTAGTTATTATATGTTTGTTTTATTTAAATGATTTTTTAAAAAAACATGTGTTGGGATCTCTGATTAGGCTAAATTATGAAATAATAATTACTCAAAGAATTTTGTTCCTCAACGAAGTACTTTATGGGCCTTATAGAGTGGAGTAAAATGGGTAAGGAGGTAAAGTTCTGGTCTGTTGTATAGTAGATGGAATATTTGATAATCTTATCACAGTCTGACTTGTCAGCAGGTGGGACATGCTTTTATAAAGCTCTTCTGTGGCTTGGAAGTTTCTCTCCTCTAAGCAAGCCCCAAGAACTATCATAGCCTTAACTCACAGAGACAGAGAGGGCGCTGATTTGGGATATGTGTTTGTATATTTGGTATGTGTGCATGTATTTATGCATGGGGGTTTGGGGGAGGGGGAGTGAGGCGGGAGAGGAAGAGGGAGAGAGAAAGAGTTTGAATGAAGGAGTATGTTCCTCAGGTAACAGTACAATTATTATTTCGCAGCAAATCCATACTGGAAGCAAACAAGCTTACCTAGACAAAGCGTTGACTGCTCTGAAATTGTGTATTTGAAGCCAATTTAAGTAGAAGATTGAAAATTCTTCGCCAGTGGTATACAAGAACCGATGTTAAGGAAATGGTCACCTGTGCCTGGGGCACAAAATGTGTGAGTTTAAAAAAAGGCATCAGTAAATGAGATAAAATTCAGGTTGTAAAAGAAGAGGGTCTAAACCGAACCAGGACACAGCAGCTCCTTTTGCCACACCAACCACGGATTTTCACCAGTTCCTGGTTGAGGGGGACTTTAAAGTCAATATTGAAATCACTTTGTCTATTAGCTAGAAGTTTGCTGTTTATGAAATGATGTTTTCCCCTCTATGGAAGCTTCAGCCATTTTAAGTTAATCCTGTTGTGACCCTGAGAAAAAAGTCTTGGTAACACAAAGCTATTTTTGTGGAGTTGGGGTTATAATTGTAACTGTAGTGAAATTCTTGTGCTCAAAATACAGAGAGGCTAAAACTATTGCTTTGCAGAGGCCTGGTTCTACATGGGCATGCTAACTCCTTCACAGGTGAGTAACACTGACGCCCACCATGCTTCCAAATGCTAGAGTACGATTAAGTGCATTTTAGCTGGATATCTAAGGAATGAAATCTATCTCAAAATACATCACATTTTACAAATAAATCCAATCCATATTAAACAACAAGGGCTACAAAAGAAACTTCTAGAATTTTAAAATCACTATGTTTCTACATTGATCCAAGAAAATGGCAACTTCAAATTCCAAAGTAATTTTGTTTAAATGATGTCATTAAATAGACGAGATCATTTCAGCAAATTTTGAGCTGTCCCATTTTCATTCATCGTGTTGTTTTCTATTGCCCCATATTTCAGCAGTTTTTTAGGCTGTATGCACTACCTGAGGTTCACAATATACTATGCTATTTTTACAGACCTGCAGCAGTCAACATCTGTAAAAAGGTTTCCGAAATTGATTTAAGGTCTGCAACATAAGCATATCCAATCCTAATAGAACATAAGACCATATATCTTCTTTGAGAGACTGACACATAGTCCCTACTCTGACTAGTGATAATGTATCCCTGCCAAGCCCAGATGTAGTTTCAACTCCAGGGAGATGCAACCTAATGATGGATTGGTATAACCCAATCATGCTAACATTTGTATTTGGAAACCCTACAGTGTAGTACCGACGATGTATTTTTTTTTTTTTTTATTTCCCCTACCATGTTTCTTCAAGTATATCAAGATGTTCTGCCAGGATGACAAGCATATGATCAAATTTAATGGTATATAAAGATAGGGAAGACTGCTTTCCAAAGCAAAATTTCATACTTGGAACTTTTAACAATTAATTGCATTTCTGGCAACCCCACTGAAAATTAAATTAAATGGTGGAACTATTTCATTAGAAGGTTTTGGCAAAATAAACCTAATAGATGGAAAGCTTTATATGATTAAAAATGGCAAGTGAGCTGCTTTCTGAGCACTTTTCAGTCATAGGTCTTAACTTTATGATGTATTTCTCTCCTGCTATATGTTGAGTTCCTCAAAGGCAGGGACTGGACTCTTATATACCTATAGTTTCTAATACAATTACATATTACTAAATCCATGTATGGATTCGGACATTAGTACATTGTGAGCTCTGGAATAAAAGTTTGAATCAAAGCCCTACCATTAATGAAATAAATGGCCATCATGGGTTAAATTGTTAAATTGTGCCTCCACCCCTGTCCCAATTCATGTAAATAAAAGATCAGGAAGTAAAGGGACAGACAGTAAATATTTTAGGCTTTGCAGGCTATATGGTCTTTGTAGCACTTACTCCATTCTGTACTTGTAGCTTGAAAGCAGCCACAGACTACGGGTACGGCTGTGTCCCAATTAAACTTTATTTACAAAACCAGGCAAAGGGCAGGATTTCACTTGTAAGCGGTAGTTTGCAGACTCCTGATAGAAGTAAGTGATTTGAATTAATTTGATATTTCATGTTGATCAAATCAGAAGATAAATATCCAGAAAAGGGGTATAATATTTTCCAGTGAGCAAGCCACTCTCAATACTAAATATCGATGCTTTCAGATTTCATATCGCAGTGGTCCTGAGGTTCAGAGTATCCCAGAACCCAGGAAATTTCATAAAACACATGGCCTGGTGAGCCTCACCTGGGAGGACTCCAGAAGTTCAATACAGCAAGGGCCTAGGGATGGATATATGGTGGAATGATAGGAGCTAGATATGTGTATTGAAGCACTGTTTGCCTAACACACACACAATTTTTACTTGGATTGTATGTATAAAGAGGTGGTGTGACTTTGGGGAAGCTAATGCATATTTTGTGAAAGGGGATCATCTTATTTTATTCTTAACCCTTTACTCTGGAAAATGATGATTCCTAATAATCTATTTAACTGAGGTCTTACACCATCAGGACTTTTATGTTCGAATGTTTATTATGATGTAGAAAGTTTCAAGCTAACAAAGAAGACTAAGTTCAAGTCAGTGAGTTAAACTCTGTAAGAAGCACGACACATAGCCTGTTACAAAGTGGGCACTCAATAAATGTCAGCTCATTCTTTCGCTCATTGAAAACAAACTGCTTATCTTGCACTCAACTCTCCAATTCCTTCTACATCCTGGACATTTATTAACTCCCACTTATACTTGGCTACTGTATGGGTATATTACTGTTCTTCCATCTCTTCTCCTAGTCATACCACAAATGTACAGAAAACTAAATTTCTTTGCACAAAATCGACTTTTAATGACAGAATAAAGTTAATATTTAGCCTGAACTTCTAGGCAGGCCAGAACCCATATTTACCTATTTGCTTAAAACTATAGCTTCCTCTGGAATGCTCAGATTTTGTTAGAGTCAACATCTCATCATTCTTCAAATGAAAGATTCCTAAGCTTATTTCTAAAATTTTATTCATCTCCTTCTCATATAAAATTTCCTTCATTCACATTAAATGAAATCTCCTGTCCTGCACCGAATGAAAGCATGTCTGTTTTTTCCAGACCCAGTTCAGTATGGTCTTTCTCAACCACACTAATCTACCATGTTTAATTCCTTCCCTAAAATCTTACAGCATTATTCTTTGAGCCACACTCATTTAATAATTCTTTAGCACTAGTCTCTAAATTCCTCTGCATTTATTCTCTGACCCATACTCATTTTGGTACTAAATTGCACTGCCTTACTAAACTTCAAACTCCTTGAAGTCCAGGACCTTATGTTTTTCATCTTTTCTCTCGGTGGAGTCCAAGATTGTACCTTGAATGTAGGGATCGACTGACACCCGCTGAGTGCATGGACCCCTGGTAGTTATACTAACTAGAAATTGTAACCACTTAGACTCCAGAGAGCACTTACAATCCATCCCCTAGCAAAAAGCTGTATACATAGCATTTTCTCACAACTAATGAGTAAAATAATGAACGAATGATTTCAGGAATCTAGCCCAAGAAAATAATGAGCCATGTTGCCAAAATTTTCATGAGCAAATGTGTTCTTCAAAGCAATTTTTATTTAAAAAAATATAAAACAAGCTAAATGTCTGCTAATAGAGGCTGGGTACATTGATTATAGTTCAATACTATCAGGCAGTAATTCAAATAAATAATTCTAAGAATAATTAATAATACAGAAATATGTTATTAGAATACAGATTACCACCAAAATTCCAGACCAGAAAAATTTCTGTGTAATGTCACTACTAATTACTAAAGATTTGGACAGTATTTGTATGTCAAAATGCATAGAAATTCATTCAAGCTGCACCTTAGTCTTTGAAAAACAGAATTGTTCTCTTCTGCAGTAAACATGGGAGTGTATATATCTCTTCTATATACTGATTTAATTTCCTTTGGCTACACATCCAGCAGTTGGATTGTTAGGTTATATGGTAGTTCTATTTTCGATTTTTTGAGGAACCTCCATACTGTTGTCCATAATGGCTGTACTAATTTACATTCCCACGAACAGTTTATAAGATTTCCCCTTTCTCCACATCCTTACTAGCATTATAAAAAAGATAAAAAAGTAACAAATGCTGGTGTCATTCTCTTCAGGGTCAACATCTTCCTTCTCCAGATGGGCACCCCCTAAAGATTAGGAACACTATTATTCATATTGTTATTTTCCCAAGTTCAAAACATGAAGCCTTACCCACGAGACAGTCTATAACCTTTTAATTCAATTTAAATTTTAGATAAGTATCTGATGTCCTGAGTCTTTACTAAGAGAAGCCTAAGAAAACTTTTTCAGAAACCATCTATTAATAAAATGATTTGGGGTCAGAATTAGTCTAGTCATTCGAAGAACTTTACTCTCTAAACATATGCATCACTCACGGTGATTAAAGATGAGTACCAATCATTTAAAATCCACCATAGTATGCAGAGCATCTTTGAGTTAATTATAAAGAGACAGATAAGTTGCAGATAAATTGCGCAGATAGCTCAGCTAGCAGAGGAGAGCCAGAACCCACTGGCTGGTTGGGCACCCTTGTTTCAGAGAGTAACTTGCCCAACCACAGAAAATGGCCCTGAATTACTCTCTCTTTTTTAGGAGGTTAGTTTCAAATTATATCCTAAAACTAAACCATGGTCTCAGGATATTATGGAAAAAAATAGTTTCATATTTGTGCAGAAGGAAAATAATATGACATTTTATTGTGACATGGAAAGAATATGCAAGGTATTGTGTCTAACACAGTGCAGTCTAGCATTTTAAATGGGCAAAAGGAATACAAACATACCACGCTCTGGGAATGTGAAAATCACACATTTGGGTTTCTTTATTTAAGGTAATTATCATGTCATATTTTAACAATATGTTATTCTGAGGTTTAATTGCTTTCCATGTCTAACGAGTTCTTTTGTCAGCTAATAACCTTCTTTCTTTCACCTATAGGTAGATGATGAAAGATCCACTTCTATGGAGCCACTGGACAGTTCCTTAGGCAGAAATGCCTGCTGTTTCCTCTACCAGTTGTAAGTCAACAGTGCCAATGCCAGGCCACAAGGCTTTCCAGCAGCTTCTGTTGGCTTTGATGTGGCTGGTGGTTGCTGTAAGATTCAGAAGCTAAGTAAATAACGCATGTGGCATCCACATACATACAGAGACACTGAAGATATTTTTCTATAGCATTCCTTTGGAAACATTCCTTAACTCACAGATAGTAATAGTATAATTGATAACACTAGTTTTTAGCAAGGTAGGGAGAAGGTGGGAGAAAGCCATGTGGCTACAATGAAAAAAAGTATATATACTCTTTGTGAATTTGTTTTAATTCACATGACTCTTCCTAAGCATATTCTCCTGCAGTGAAAACTGCACAAATTAGAGCACAAGGATTTAAGTGAGTACTTTAATTAAGCATAGGACCCACCCCTCACATCTCTGTTTACAATATTTTTTTGCAATTAAAGTAATGAATCTATTCAAGAAAATCACAGATTTTTTTTTGTGAGTTCTCCTAATTGTATAATTTTTTCCAGCTTGTAAAATGCCCGATAAGAGCTCTTCAGATTTTCCAAAACATTCCCTTTATATCACGTCGTGAGAAATATTTTGAAGGCAGCATTTATATACTTGGAACAGAATACTCAGCGTCCAGGAACAACACCCATTAACTCTAACGTTAAGTAAGTCACTTTTCTTCACACCTCTGGTAGCCAAGTTAGAAAAAAAAAGGCAGTCTGCAGCAATGAATGAAGGCTCTGGAGCCCTTTCATAATATTCCAGTTGATCGTGGTCCTTGTTGAGAGGTCTTACCTCATTTCCCACACATTTTCTGACCTATTTTGTCTGCCTTTTCTCAGAAGGATTTTGCTTGCTCTGCTGTGGACTAAGCAGTAAACTAATTACCTTGTTCAAATCCCTTTGTAACACCCCTAATCCTATTAGTTATATGAATGTCTGAATACTGATTGCAAACTTTTTTTTTTTTCTTTTTAAAGAGAGAGAGGAGAAAGGTCCAGTGGTTTTGTCCTGAGGGGGTTGGGGTGAGGGGCTCTAGCCAGTTCATTGGACTGAGGCAAAGGCAATTCTGGCCGTCCAAAATCCCAGGCCACCTACCATACAGACAAAATCCTTGCTCGTGTTCATTCATTCATTTATATTCCCTGTGTGTGTGGTGTGTGTCTGTCTGTCTCTCTCTCTCTCTCTCTCTCACACACACACACACACACACACACGCACACACTGGATTTAGTTATCATTTGTATCAATCTGAATGTCTTATAAAAGTCAAGTTGCAAACACTCTTACTCACAGTAGAGTACAGTGAAGCCCCAGCTAGGAGCTCAACTTTACTTTTCTCTTTTTATCAGGAACATTTTAATGAAGAGGGTGACGCTATTCCAAGAAGTCAAAGAAGCCGTAAGAAGCAGAGGAAATGAAGAAATGTTACGACAGAACTGTATTAGTCCTTCGAGTCTTAACTTCTTTTCTTCAAAGAACTCTCACAAGTCTTGTTAAAGCTCTCTCTCTCTGCCTCTGTAGAAGAAGCCAAGACCATTGCCTCCTGCTGACTATTACTGAGGGAACTTTAATCACTTTTCCTTTTTTGTTCCCACCGGGGAGGGAGCCAGACTGCGGCAAAAGGCCTGCAGTCACAGCCGATGCTAAAGAGCATGAAATTTATCTGACTTCCATAGAAGATGTGTTCTGCCCCTCCATTCCTGCTTTTGCCAGGCGGGCTGCTCTGTCTTAGAAAAAAAAAAAAAATTTGCTTTAAACGTAGAGGCACGATGCTACATCCTAGCATCTGATTTTCCTAGCCCCTTCCCTTCTCTGCCTACAAAGAATACCTATCTTCTAGACATATAAAGTCAACTTATTTTATGTTAATGAAAGTTTCTTCCCCTGGCATGATTGTTTTTCTGAAAGCACAAGAAGGTGTTGTTGTAGAAATTATCTTGAAGAAAATATGATATGTGTTAGAGAAGGATCCTTTCTTTAACATATTTCTGGGGTCTGAGAAAAATGTTATGCACAATAGAAAAGTGAAAATTCCTCGGGTAACGATATAAGATGACCACCGATGTAACACAGTTCAAGAACTAAGTGCTTTGTGGTCTATCGTCATCTTTAGTAACCAACGGAGTGTGTTTAAGACACAAGAAGTTGGGTTTCTCCTGGATAGTTTCTCGGCATGCAAGAGGGACTTAGCAAGTGTCAGCGTGTGTGTCAATGGCATGGATGTGGCTGTGGACTCAATGGACAGGCTGTGGGTAAAGGGAAGAACACATCACTCCTTAGATACACATGGCCTGTGCTCTGTGGAAATTAAAGACCTAAAGAAAGGCCAAAGTATTGTTAGCAGTAGTTTAAATATAATGAGAATACAGGTCTGGCAGTGGAGGAGGATGGTGAGCAAGTTTTATGCTATTTTCATATTCTCTTATTGGATACTGAAAGGATCCTAGGTAGTTTTAAAAAATGTGTTTGCTACAATAGGATGCATAAATAAATATTAGTAGATAAATAACTTGTGGTTATTTAGTTAAATTAAGGGCCATTCATTCACAGAAACCCTTGTCCCAAGTAAGGGGTGAACTACAAATTTAGTTGTGTTCCTGGCAAAGAGAAAAGATGCCCTGTCTTAGAGATTAAAAACATACCAGCTATGCCAGAAAAACACATTATTTTTCCCCTGACGCTGCAGCAGAGAGCACATCTGCCTGAGAGGCCACATCATGAAACAGCGCATGATGTCCTCAACAACATTTATACATAAATACAGGAGTAGATGTCACAACAGCACCTTGCATATTTCCCTCAAGAAAGTCAAGGGCATAGCAGCCAAGTGATTATACTGGGACCGAAACCACTTGGCTGAGCATAAGCAGGCAACTCTCCAACGGTCTAGCTCGTGAAAAGTCCACGTCAGTAAGGAACATGTGAAATGAACAAGAAGGAGCTTTGAGAAAATGTGTACTAATCTAAAAATAGTAATCTTTCCATTGTACTTCCTCAACTGCTTGGTCTGTGCCCGGTTCATTATGATACAAGCAATACCATATGACCTGCACAATCGTAAAAACTCATATAAATGGTGCCATTAATTTAATTGTAGTTTTTCTTTCAAAGAGCTAAATGAAAATATAATTTGTTATCTCGTTTTATTTAAAACATAAGGTGGATTGATTTTAACACCCTCTGCTGATGTCCACGCCCCCACAGATAAAATCCAAGCCTGGCCCGAAGGCCTCACAAGACATGGTCCCTCTTCACCCTCCAGCCTCACTTCTGACTACTCTCTTTTTACTATTAATCTTCTTTCTGTTACTTAGATGCAACAAGATAAATTTATGCCACAGTGATCTTGTATTTTCTTGTCCCTGTCTCAAATGTGGTTTGATTTTTTAATCCTTTTTTGCCTTTAGAACTCAGCTGAAATGTCTTATCCTCAGAGGCCTCTCTGACCCTCCTGTCTAAAACAGCTCTTCCCTTTTCCCACTCCATCCCGTGATCTTATTTATTCTCTTCATATTACTGATTGCTGTCTGAAATGATCACATCTGCTTTTTAAAAATGTACCTCATCGTTACTTCTAGGTTCTCCCCTTCCGAACATAAGTGCCATGAAAATACAAACCTTTTGCCTTATTTACGCCAATAACTTTGACAAGTAACAGCCCCTCCCATAAATATTTGCTGAATACCTGAATAAACTAAATTTTCCATTAAAAAGACTCTCTTTCAAAATATCAGGTAAAAGTTTAAATTAGAATCCACTCTTTCTACATTTAAAAAAATTAGGGCCACACATGAGATTCCATGGAAACACATGAAAAAAGAATTTCTGCCTTGATTATGAAACAAGCAGAGGAACTGATAAACTCCCACCAAGAATGAGTCTTAAAAGTGATATTCAATTACTTTCTTTCCACTGCTAACAGCACCTCAGCATGCCCCGTACAAGTCCACAAACTGCAAGTGTTCAAAGACACCCCGACCCACATGAAGTAGCTTCAAAACAGAGTAAGAGTCAAAATGTCCACCTGCGTCATAGAGGACCTGACAGCTCATAACAAAACCACAGTGAATGGGCTTCTTTCTAAGATGCAAAGCTCCGTGAACAGGGAGCAAAAACGACACAGATTCACTGACCAGCAACTCTCGGGCCACAGCTCCACCTAACCCCCAACTGATACCGACAACTGCAGTGACAAGGCTAAAGTGGAGTCCAAATGGCGAGTGGGACAGATGCCGCTGTAACTTGTCAGCAATTTCCCATGCACAATTAATACCAGCAAATGCCCTTCTGTTGGAAGACTCCAATTAAAGTTCTAGGAGCCCTTGTTTAATGGGAAAAAAGGATGCAGAATGTTGTAGAAACAAGGCCAGGAACCCAGTGAAAGTCCAGCTGTTATTAAATAGATGGAAGGAGAGATGGCCCAAGAGTTGTAAAATCCTGTATTTTCCGTTATGGCCACTTAGGGGCACTCAAAGGCCTAGAAATGGTCTTTTGAATTCAAATTTTAAGACCTATAATTTTTAATGTGAGGACAGCCAACAATACATAATAAGCATGTCCCTGCATACCTTCCTAGCAAATATCAGTTCCCTTCACATGAATACAACTAAGTTTTCTTAGCTAACAATAACAAAAACTTATTAAAAATATGTTCTAAGGAGGAAAACAGAAGCAAGTAAATGATTACCATGAATCCGAACAGCATTTTCCTCTAGATAGGCAAGAAGTGGGTATGACCAGAAAAGACAACAGGAGACTCAGGTGGGAGGAGGGTTCCATCTTGCCCTGAGTGGCAGATATACAAGCATTTACTTTAAATTACTCTGTATATTTATGTGCAATATTCTCTGTGTGTGTGTATGTGTGTGTGTTTTACAAAATATTAATTAGAGTCCCATTTCACAAGGCGGACTCTCAAATACATATTAAAATGAATTTGAATCCAAGAGTCTTTAAGCATAGAGATCAAAGACATGACATTAAGAGTCAGACATGGGTTTAAATCTACTTCCCTTATTCCCTGTAAGGCTTTGCACAAGCTATTTCATTTTTCTAGCCTCTGTTTCTTCCTTGGTATAAATGGATGTAAAGAAGTGGCTTTGCAGGGCTGTAGTGTAGACGAGGTGAGCGAAAGGTAATCAGCACAGCACGGACCCTGGAGCAGTGATGCAAAATGGTTTTCTTTCCTTATCCTCCAGCACTGCCTCCTCTTCTACAACCCCTTCAAGTTAGCGATTTAGGTCAGAAGCCTTAGAAATGAATGGAAACACGGCTAAAAGTGCTAGAGAACAGTTGGTTGGGGGAAATTATTTTCAATAGCATTCTGTATGTGGTTGAGTGGGAAAAAGTAGACCTGGAGAGAAAGCAATAATCTGTTGATAGCATCTAATCATTACTGGTAAATTTTTAGAGACTGTTAACCAGTTGTGATTATTATCCACTGTAGGAAGGCTTCACTTAAAAAGGAAGAACGCAAACTCATAGGTTTCCTGTGTGGCTTCACTTCACTTGCTCAAAGACACTGGCAATACTGGAAGAAAATGAGAGTTCCTACAGGAACACTGGCCTGCAGCTGTCATTAACTAACTTTGCACACAAAATATCGTACTCAGGAACACGTCATGTAGAGAGGTTTTTAAAATGCAGCCATATGCTTTCAACATTTAGAATCCATAATGATAAAACTTTTCACAAAATACCTTTTGCTAATAGACTCATTATTTAAGAATATAATTTTTCTTATAACCTTTGAAAATGATAAAATGGGGCCTACTAGGCGATAACACATGCGTGTGTACATGAACAGACACACATGCACTTCCTGTTTTATAACAAAAATACTGACATTAATATTCTTTTCCTAAAGGAACATTCTCTACGGAGGTAGCATGATTTAGTGGAACCTGCCACGTTGTTAGAACTAAAAGCTGTTGTTGGCTCAGGCCGAGTCATTACAGGCTGTGGACTTCGAGAAAAATCTCTCAGTTTCCTTTAAGCCTGTTTCTTTGCCTTTAAGTTTAGGATGCTGGTACTTTTTCTTCTTATCTTTCAGATTCTCTAAAGCTCAAATGAGGTAAAACAAATATGCTTCTTAACCTCAGGACTGCTATGACATAAATGTCGCCTAGTGTTTGGTTAAAGCTTAGACTAGAGGGTGGTGGGTGATGGTTTCAGACCCTAGAGAACTTCTACCTAGACTCCATTCCCAGTTCCAAAATTTAGTAGTTCTGAGACCGTGGGCATGTTACCTGTCAGTCACTGTTGATCTCTCTGGGGAAAACAATGAAATCTTCCCCAGATGGTTGTGCTGAGGTTTAAATTAAATAATAAAAGCCTGGCCCATGTTACGCACTATCATCATTTTTATCAACATTACCATTATTATCAAACATCAGGTAATCTTTTTTTATTCTGCATCTGTGGCCTTCCATCCAAGTCTCATTTCCTGCCCTCTAGAATCCGGCTCTTGTTTTTTAAGTTACAGTTCAAGGTTCTCCCACTTTCTCTTTTCCTTTTCAATAAATATACAAAACCTAAAGCTACTCTATCTGTTCTCTACAATTTTAGTTCTCACCAGCATATAAATGATCCTACCTGTCAAATTCTGGAGTTATTCCCACTAATACCACATCACACAGTGAATTTTTCCAGGTCACCTCCGATCAGATAACACATGACCAAATCAAATGAAATATGATTATTTTGCAAAACTATCTTTCTCCTACCATTTTCCCTTATACTAAACTCCCTATTTTCTGAAAAATCTGATTTTCTAGTCTCCATATTTATTCCTTTATCATCTTTGAGTCTGTCTTTGCATGTATCATTTTACAAATCTTCCCCTTCTATTCTGCTTCCTCTACTGTGAAGGTTTTAGTCAACTCTGTTCTCATTTGCCAGCAGTCCCAGTAATGCCCTTTCTTCTCCCACCACCTCCACACTCAAGGCTTGGTGCTCACTCAAGGCGTGTTGGCCGAGACACGGACAGCTGCCATGGGTTAGGTACCATACTGGGCACTGAGGATGCTATGATGTAGAAGGCAGCATCCCTGCCCTCGAGAAGCTCACAGGCTAGAGGGGAGCGCAGTGAGAAAAACAAAACAAAACACTCATTCACACATTAGTCTGACGGGGCAAAACTCAGGTTTCCAGAGAAGCTCCCAAGGTGACAGCAAAGCCTACTTTAAGGGGTCAGGGATACTACAGAAGAATCTTGAGAAACAGGTGGTCAAAGGATTGGGGTAGGAGGGAGTGGTAGGCAAAGAGCAAGGGACATAAATAAAAGTGTGAATCTGGCTGGAGAATGCAAGCAGCTCAATGTAGTTAGAAATAAAGCCAGACTTGAGTTTTCTCCATCTACTACTTTAAGCTTTCAGCTAAGTGCCAATTTCTGACATAAAGTATCCATATAAAATATAAATTTTTTCTGATATTTGAAAGACTTTAAAGCTACAGTCTCCAACCCCTGGGCTGCAGCCCTGCATAGGTCCGTGGCCTATTGGAAACAGGGCTGTGCATCACCACCTGAGCTCCACACCTCCCCCACTAACCCCCATCCGTGGAAAAATTGTCTTCCATGAAACTGGTCTCTGGTGCCAAAACGGATGGGGACCGCTGCACTAAAGCATTTCCTAGGAACTTAAAATAGAACTCACTAAAAGGAATTTATATTTGTTGAGGGTGGGTTTTGTCCCTCCTCATGAACTGATTTATGGATAGGAAGAGTTAGAAAAAAATATCTTTAGAAAATAATTTCTGCAAGTTATAACTGTATCTAATCAATCTGTC
The DNA here is from genome assembly GCF_041146395.1 of Eulemur rufifrons. NCBI lineage: Eukaryota > Metazoa > Chordata > Mammalia > Primates > Lemuridae > Eulemur > Eulemur rufifrons. The sequence continues at coordinate 24,199,883 of NC_091001.1, forward strand.
ATTTATTTAAATGGGGTTCTTATTCTGTACAGTAGATATATACCATGCACACATTTATAAATTCTTTTTCCTGAGACTATTTCATTTATATAAATAATAGCCATCAGAAGCTTGGAAGGTAGTCACAAAAACAAACAAACAATCAAACAGACAAAAAATGTAACTTTTTGAAAGCTCAGAAGAAATGGACCACAGCTTTAAGAAAAAATGACAATAGAAAACCTTAAACAGAACAATAACAATAACTCCACAAAAATACAAAAAAAAAAAAGGGAACAAGGCATAAAACTTGGTGATGAAATAAAAATTTATTTTCTATAAAAAGAAAATTCAGTCATTAAAACATAAAGTTTGTCCAAGTACTCAACGTCTGAAGGTCAAAAACAATCTAGAATTTAATAGAGCTAAAATATAATTTCATGGGGCACTTATAATGAACCCCAGACAGTCTTTAAAATATACAGAAAGTTCAGGGAAAATAAGCAAACACAAACCTTTGGGGAAAAGTCAAGGGTTTTCATGAAGCAAATTATGCCTTATCAATTGACTACAGGACTTAGAATAAACATGTAAACAAAAGGAAATATGTAAACATAATTTATTTGGACTTTCAAATCTGACATTAGTAAAGTCTTATTTGCTGTTACTTTAACATCTGAGTTACTATGGAACTGGGGCAAATGAGGATTGATGGATGTAGTAATAACCACTAAGAGATACCTACAGATGAAAAACAAAAGGTAATGAACACTTGGTAAATCTCTGAAAATAGGAAAGTAACTCACATAATCTTAACAAATGCTCTGTGACTATTTATAAAAACATATAAATGCCATGAAAGTAGATGTCCACATTGACTTAAATGTTTCTGAGTGGCATGTTTTACATTAAAACAAATTCAAACAGAAAATAGAGTTCTACAGAATGTTGGGTTTCTGTATTTTGATTGTTAAATCTAAATATTTTAATAAATTTAGCTAATAAATATAAAAAGATGTGAGAGAGAATACTTCAATAAAATATTATACCTTATATTTAATTATTTGGATATTTTAAATATTGAAACCCAGTGCATGAGTCTGCAATAATAAAATGTAAAGATCTTCATGTAGAGTAAAGCATGACGTTAGTGATTTTAAAATATCAGTTTATAACATATAATTTAGAGGCGGATAGTAATTAAACTTCTCAGCTCTATGTGTGAATAAATGGTTACTACAATATTTTAGAAAAAACCATATATGTGAAGTTTTATTATATAAGATACCAAAACATGGCTGGTATTTTTGAAGCTATAAAAAACGTCATGAGGTTTTTGAATCCTTTTAACTTCATAACTTATTTTCTCAAATTACTTTTCAAAGTTTTTCTCTACTAGAATTTTATTCAGGAATTCCATAGATATTATGATGAGTAAGTAATCTAATTCAGAAGGAAGACCTGTCAGAGAACAATGAGACTTTGTCATTTTCATGAAGTTAAGGTGCTTTGAAATTGATAAGCAGATAAAAGTGTTTTATGGCTAGTTTGTACTCTCTTGATTCAATTTAACAGTCCTGGAAAGTGGCAGTAGTCAGTGGAAAGGTGTGCCAATACAAACATTCGTCCCGTGCATCCTACTTCTCTGACAAATCTGAGTAACTTGACAGTTAACAAATAGCTTCATTTCTGCATTGAATTTACTAATTCTATGAAGCAATGAAAAATACTATCTTTGCATGAAAAATGAATCTAAAAAACTAAACCAATGACGATATTACCAATAGATTCTTTAACCATACAAGTGGTATATCAAGTTGATCAAATGAGCCAAGACTACATTTCTTAAGAAAATACATGTGAAGAAAGCAATACTTAAAACACAAACATTTAAATGAACTCATAAGTGTTACTTGTTAGTGGTGTAAATACAGAGTAAGCTCATAATTTTCCTTACTAACATAGATAATTTTAACATATAGAATTTATATTATATTTACATTGTGTTTATAAGTTATGTCTTCACTATCCGATCCATCTATTCAGTAAACAAACATTTACTGTCTGACCCTTTAATGCCAATCATAGTACTAAAGGTTTAAGAGAGAGGTCCCATGTGAAATTATGACAATCAAATGCAGACCTCTCACGGCAAGTGAGAATTCTACAACTTATCCATTTGTATTCAGAAGAGAGCTCCCTTTTTTCACCTTGAAATAGAATTTAAATGCTAAATGAAAAATTTGTATAAACACATTAAACATTGTATTTCTCAAATTCTGATTTAGTCACACTAAAATTATAAATTATAATTTACATAAATCATAAATTATAGAATACCTTTTTTATAGGTTATTTTGGTAAATATTCAGGAATGTTACAAAAACATGCAGAGAATGAACACTTGAGATATGTCCATTCAGGGTATCTATTTAAATCTTTCCATTGTCCCAAGTCCTTTTTTCTGGTTTTTAAATATCCCTCCTTTATCCCAATTAAATTGGTTTTCTAGGATTTAACAAAATAAGTCCCTCCCCACCATCTCAACAGTTCCCTTTATTTCAGCATGTGAATTCATTCTGAGTGTACTCTAAAAATTTGGGTCTAGTGCATGCAGATTGTGACTCACTCCTATGGGAGAAAACATGAAAGGAACACGGGGGAAGCCAGATGACAGAACCCTAGTTGAGATTTGGATAATGATGTCTTAGAAAGCATAAAGAAACTTAAGGGAAAAGAAACAGATGCACGATAAATAGGTTAGGCACATATTATCTAACCCTGCTCATCACGAAATAATTTTAAATAGAATGGCTAAAGTTAATAGTGTCTAATGGAGAAAAAAAAACAAAAAGATATTGAATATTCTGCATAGCCACTTCACTCCAACCTCCTACCTCCATTCTCATCTTCCTCCATTGTCATTTTCCACACCCTTCTCTCCTTCATGGATGCTGGCCTTCTTTCTGTTCCTCAAAAATCTTGCCTTCTGCAGCCTCCCATCCCTCAGAGTTGAAAGCACCTCTATGGCAGTATGGCTCCATGTCATTCAGGCCACTGTGCAAATGTCTCCCCAGAGAGGCCTGCCCTGACCAGCCCATCTGAGAGAGTCGCTTATGCCCCCTTCTGGCCATGGCCTCTCATTACACTAGAGCCATCTTGCGTATTTACCTGTTTTCACTAGGATGCAAGACTCCTGGGAGCAGGGACCCTGTTTGATCTGTCCATATTGATGATCCTAATCTTTAGAACAATGCCTAGCTCACAAGAAGAATGAAAGAAATTAAAAACTAAGCCCTGACCTTTATGCATATTATTTGCAATAAAACAAAATAAATTCTTTCACATCAGTGTGGGGAAGGAGAATTAAAGGAAAAGGATCTCCAAATTCTCTGGCCAATAAGGGCAATACATAGAAATTGATGGTTAGGACCCATTATTTCTAATTTGATATGCAAAAATGTCATCAATATCGGCAATGCTCAAAACGGTTTTTACTGAGTAGGACGTTCATTGGCTCCCAGTAAACAGCACTCTTTCTCACCAAATTTCTCCCATATGATCTTAGAATCTTCAATTACATGTTCTCTTATAATTGGACTTTTTAGAACCAAAAGCCTGAAGCTGAGGAAAAGTGCTGTATATCAAAATTCAAAAAGTCCAATGATAGAATAAACAATTACTTTTAAAATAGTGTCATGCTATTAGATTGAACCATTTGAAATTGCCAAGGTTTTTTTATAGGTTGAAATGATCAAATATTGGCAATTTCCTATGGTTAAAACTATTAATAATAATCTTATGTTGAAACAGAGTAAAAATGTATTACTAATAAATTCCTCCACTAATTTTAACTTTAACATGTATTCCTTTTCTAAAAATAGGCTAGGAGAGATGAAGGGCTATGATCATGTTAAATATCCAAGCCATGTTAATTCATGTAAGATTTAGATCTTATATTGACCTCTCTACTAAAAATCAGACAAATAAGAAAATATTTGGTTTTTTTTTTTTTTTTTAATAGCAGATTATCTGTAATTCATGCTGGTAAGGCATCCCATTTATAATTTTTTTGTGATATAGATATACTGATAAATAGATTTGGGTCATCTCACTGAGATAACTCAAGATGTATTATAATGTCTAAAACAGGATCAAGGAAGAACAAAAAGGAACCAAGAAACGACCTCTGAAATGTGACTACAAAATGCTTAAGGTCCCTTGACATCAGAGCTGGATTTCATAGGCTGTGTTATTGAATCACAAGTCTTACCAGCTTCCCCTCCTACCATTACATTGCAAAAATACATCTATTTATGATATTTTTCTTAAACATTTGGGGGCTGAGAAGAAGGGAATATTGATGCTTCCCACACAAGATTCTATGAAATATGAAAGAAATGATTGACAATGCGATTTAAATGGCTTTATAGGAAAATCTGATCTCTGCTTTTAAAAAGAGTTCATCATTAAATTTAAAGCTTTCCTTCTAACTCCTTCGTATGTGTTGCTCCTTTTAATGTCAACAGGAAATCAGCAATGAGGAAGAGACATATGGTGAAGGAGGGACAGAGGAACTCATCGTGAATCAGCTCTCTTCACTGCAGGCAAAAAATAAAATGTTTATATTCTAAATGTTACTACAAAATGTTCTACCAGCAAGACTGGGAATTCTAAGCAACATGCAAAGATCAGACTAAAGTCACTTTCAAATGTACTTTGGATTTGCAAGCTCTGCTGCCTTGGATATTTTTCAGTAATGGCATTCATCAGATTCTTTATCAAATTTAGAAAACTGAATGTTATTCTTCATTTTAATATCTGGGTTAAAATGCTGGCACTGCTGATTAACTTTTCTTTTAATTCCCTCTCTTCCAGTTCTAGGCACCTTTTTCAGTAAAGCAAAAATGGTGTCTTAGACTTCTCAGGATATCATTATAAAATACCACAGACTGGGTTGCTTAAACAACAGAAATTTAATCCCTCACAGTTCTGGAGACTGAGAAGTCCAACATCAGGAGTGCCAGCATGGTCTGTTTCTGGTGAGGACTCTCTTCCTGGCTTGCAGACAGCCGCCTTCTCTCTGTGTTCTTACACAGCAGGAAGAAGGAGAGCAAGAACAAGTCCTCTGGAGTCTCTTTTGAAAAGGCACTGACTGCATTATGAGGGCCCACCCTCAGGACCTCATGTAAACATAATTTCCTCCCAAGTGCTCAACTTCCAAATACCATCACATTGGGGCTTAAGATTTCAACATTTGAATTTCTTCCTTCCTTTTTTCCTTCCCTCCCCCTCTCTCTCCCTCTCTTCTCTCTCCTTTCTTCCTTCATTTCTTTTTTTTGTAAATTCCTTACCCACTGTATCTTAGTTTCCACATCTATAATCTATACCCCTAGTTCATAGAGTTCTCCAAGGATAAAATTAGTGTGTGTAAAACACTTGACACTCAGTATTTGTTCAATAAATAATGGGTAGCATTTTTAGGCAGAGTTGAAGGACCATGAAGGCACAAAATAGTGCCTGGCATTGTAACTGTCATGCAAAGTCAAGTGTTGCATCAGTATCTGTTGCATGATTTAATAATGAAAGACTAATCACTTGGAGGGGAAAACACAGCCAGTACTTCCATAAGTGCAGGGTGGTTACCAAAAGCCATCTCAGAATTAAACATTTGCCTTAACTCTGTGGAGTCAAGTTAGAATTTGGGACAGCCATGCATTCATAGTTACGGTATGTGGACAGAGAACACCCTGGCTAAAACTGCATGCATGAGAGGTAGAGGATGTGGGGTTGTGCCTTAGGTGGTTATTTGGGAAAACAGTGCAATGAACTGTGAGTCTAATGGAGAAGGATGAGAAGGGAAGGATTGGGATATTAGAGTCAGTAGTGGTCATCATTTATGTTAGAATCTACCATTTGAAGTGCCTGATCTGACCCTATGTTCTTCCAAGAACCCCTACAGACAGCTGCACAGAACCCTCTTGAGCCATGCTTACGTATTATACTCAGATATTTTAAAGCTGTGAAGTTTTCCAGGACTAAAATCAAAGAAAAGGTAGACAAAGTTCACAGGAAATCTTGGAAAGCTGGGACTTATTCTAAGATGTAGAAAACTGTGTGAATGTCATAAAACATGCCATAATCAATTTCCTGTTTTTAACACTGAGCTTCCATACAACGAGTATTCATAATAGTAGCACATCCACCATTTTTGAACCACTACTCTATAACAGGCACAGTGTGTATCTATTTGTACACTATAAATACACACACACACACACACACACACACACACATCTTGTTTAATTCTTATCCTTTACAGCAACACTGCCAGGTCTGTGCCATTTTAAAGATAGGAAAATTGAGTGTCAGAAAGGTTATATCATTAGCTTTAGGTATTGCAGGAGAACATCTGGGGTTTCTGTCCAGTGCATTCTAGATCTGGAATCACTGTCCCACACTTCTTTCTCTCAGGAACAACTGGAGAAGCCCATGGGAATTTTCAGTTTCTCTGAGTGCCTTGTCAAAATTAATCTAGGCAGTAAGAATTAGTAAGAGTAGTAAATAAATAAGTAAACAATTATATATATCTGTAGATATATACACACATACATACATATCTGTGTGTATGCACATTCTTTATTAAAATAATTAAAATAATTTAAATTTAAAATTACAAATATCATTGGCAATGAAATACACACAAACACAAATTGTGACGGTTGTTGTGCCATTTATTGGCTTTCAACAGTTGACTTATTTTCTAGCTATTGTAGGAGTATGTGTTCTAAGGTAACACTGCAAGTGTTACTATATTGCACTATTTACAAAAGCTTTGAAATTGAAAAGTGTTCATAATACTTTCTTACAAGATGGAGCAACATTGTGAGTCACAATGGTGCCATCTACTGGGAAGCTCGTGAACTATGAAAATAAAGAAAATACTGTGGTGTACATTTAAGGGAAATAGAAAGAAACATATTCTAATATCCTATCATGAAAAAATTCCAATAGGAGTTCTTTTTTGGGGTGGGGGGGGCTATAGGGAGCTAATGAGTATGGTTAGTGTGCTGGGAAGTTCCCACCACAGTCCTCTCATAGTTGTTTTCTCCCTTGTAATTTGACATCATTCATAAGCGTGTGTGCGTGTGTATGTGTGAGAGACAGACAGAAACACTTTTCCTCCTAGTCACTCGAGCCAGAAATAAGAGAAAATGACTTTTCAGTAATTAAACACAAATTTCAATATATGACAGCAAAGAATTGTTCTTAAGCCTAATAGGCAAGTTACTTCTTTCAAGAAATTCACAGGTATTTTAAAAAGTCTTTGATGTCTTAGTTTACGTATCACATGCTATCACTTCTGAGTTAGTGAAATCATCCTTAAGCTTTCACTGTTCGTTGTCAAAGGATCTTATGACACCTTTGTATCCAAAGGAAATTAAATATTCAATATGTCACATAATAATTCTAATGGATACCCTCAATATAAGTTGGTTTTTAGAATAGAAATGATAGTAAAATATTTCATTACTGATTTTTTTCAGCTATGTATACTTGAGAAAAATATTTCCAGACATAGACATATCCATAAAATGAAAGATAGCAGGTCTTAATTAACTATGTGTTTTTTTTTTACTTACAAATGCAATAGAACACATTTTGAATCCTTTTCTCTTCCCATCATCACCCAGAACTTTTCTGCACCACTTTATCTACTATGTATTATATAACTCCAGAGAATTAAAACACGAGCCCAAGTGAAAAAATATGTTCCCAAGTCAGATAATTGATTTTTTAAAAAATTGGTTCTTGTTTTGTTTCATGTGTATAGAGTCATCATCCATTCATATCATATCAACTGATATTTATGGTCAGGCCTCACTGTGTGCCAAACATGGAGTTAAGACAGAAATGTCTCTGCCCCTTGCAGTAGTACATTTTAGTACAGGAGAGAAACAACAAACACTTAGGATCATTTCACATAGTGAAAAGTGCTGGAAATTTAACAAAGTGAAAGATAAAGAGTTATAGGGTCTAGGGTTGGAACTTGGTAGAAAGGTATGTGCTATTTAGGACAGGTGTGATTAGGAAACCACTAGAGGAGGGGATTTTTTTACACACTGAAGAGATGAGAAGGAGGTGGCTATATGAAGATCTGAAGACAGACTAGTCAAGATTGAGGGAAACACACAAACATAAAGTCCTAGAGTGGGAGTGATCTGGGCTTTAAAAATTAAATATTAAATTAATATTAAATATTAAACCAAGAACAAGTGCGTTTATAATTTTTCATTAACCAAAGAATCCAAACTGAAAAATAATCGCCTTTCAAAAGTTAAACATAAATGCACACATATGTGCACATACTTATGCTTGACCATGGCACAACTAGTTGAGTCTGAGTCTGAATAACCCTGAAAATATTGTCTTCCTAACCCCATATCCAAAATAATGTAAAATGAGAAATCATTAATTACGGCTTTCACCACTCTCCATTTGCAGTAGCACAGCTCTTGGCCCACTCATGCCTTTCCTGGCCCCCCTTCCTGCACAGGCAAACAAGTATGCACATTAAAGAGTTTTTTAATTCCTTGTCTCAACATGAAACACTAAAACCAAACATCTTAAAATACACTGGCTCAATCCATCCTACCTTTGCCTTTTCTCATCACTGTCGTTTCAGAGATGAGTGCCTACTACCTGCTAGGTGCTTTGAAGTTTGATGTAGTGTAAAGGCCTTGGTGGTTGTAGTAAGATCCACCTGGGTTCATATCAAATCCCTCAACACAAACCAATATGTAAGGACCTAAAACAAGTCATTTTACCTTGTGAAGGCTAAGTTGACGATAAGATGGATATAATCATACTTACTTCCTAGTAAGACACCGAGAGAATGAAATATGCCAAAATTCTGGAGTGTCTAGAGGGTTGGGTGTGAGCAGGGTCCCAAGAGCGAGACTGCCTGGCTTTGAACCACAGCTCCACTCCTTATAAATTGTGATGCTTTTGCCAAATTACTTAACCTCTCTAGCGCAGTGTCCTTATCTATATACTGGGAAGAGAAGTGGCTCTATCCCAGGATAAGTAGGTTATCATGATTAAATGAAACAACATGCTGGGTGCATAAGTGCTATCTACGAATATTGTTAGTTAATGAAAGGTACACAGAAGCTGAATGTAGGGCCTCCTCAAGCTGTGGGTTGGGCATACCAAAAATGAAGAAACAAAAGCTTGAGAATATCAGGCTTTGTAAGCCAAAGTCTCCAATGAGCTTCAGCAGGCCCATGGTAAAAATTATATACAAACATATGAGCACAAGTGCATTTGGGAGGTGCGGGGTGGGGGAAAAGCCCCAGAAGCTGGTAATTTGGAAGTGGATAGTATTCTTTCTTACTCCATTTACATACTGTCAAGGACAAAGAGTCTATATATGAAAATTGTCACTTCAGTAATTAAGAGCAATGCCACGAACTACAGCACTACAAACTCTGTTCCTTTCTAAGCTTTGCATGGTTCCTCCAAGCAGCTGAGTCATCCTGTCCCTGAGGCGTCCCAGACCACAGCTCATTCATCATTTATTCAGCAACTATTAGAGAGTCAGAGGCTGGGTTTCCACATGAATGAGACAGAATAGCCTTTATCCCCAAGAAATTTACAATCTAATAGAAAAAGGGTAAAGGATATGTGCAATATCACAAAAAAGGAAGTTAGTTGAGCACAGCAGAGGGTCAGAAAACTGAAATTTTGGCCTGTAGGGGAAAAGGATCAGGGATGACCTTGGGCTGAGATCTGGGCATAAACAGTGGAGCTAGGAGACTCACGAGATCTTGCCTAGAATGAAAAACAAACTGCGCAAAGTCCTGAGGTTCAAACAGAGAAGTAATGGAAGATCAAGACCTGAAGAGGAGTTTGGCATGAGCTTGGGGTTGGGGTTTACATTCTCCTGGTGGAAGAACTCTATTTCTATATTTCTTTTCATCACATTATGATGTAATCTATCCAGCTTCTTTCTCCTGTCGCTTGGTTGTGAGCCCTTGGAGCAAGGTTCCATGTCATGTAGATACTGTATCTCCTGCTAATCGCTGAGATGGAAAAGTTGTTTAATAACCCTCTGTTGAACAAATGAGCAAAAAATATGAATATTACCAATCATAAAACTAACTATTTTATATGGAACTTTATAATTTCCTTACATTTATCACTATTTTGATGCAGGTGGAAATAAGAACAGTTGCTGATGATCACTGCTCTCTCACAGTTGCTGATGATCACTGCTCGCCCTTTATCTGTTGCCTTATCTCAGCATCTGCCTGAAAAGACTTGGCTGTCATAAGCACTGCCAATCAAAGTGTTCTGTTTTATTTTTGCTGCATAGAACAGGCCTTTCACAGTGCAGTAGATGTTATCTCTGGTCTTTGGCTCTCCTCCACTATGCTTATTTTTCATTGGACTTTTAGGGGCTTAAACTTTTCATAGAAATTCTTAGTTTTCCCCAGCTACTTCCAAGTCTGGAATCCCATCAAAAGCCTGAGAATATGGGACATCTCATATTTTTCTGAAATCACTTTCATTTAGCTTTACTCAAACAAAAAAAGCAGACAAACAAGAGATTTCACATTTCATCAATTGTTCTTCTGAAGATACTTTTATGCTCCTGACAATTGAGTATCCTGATATGCTGGCTTGTTTGGGGCAAAGCTGTTGAGATTCCAAAGTTAAAGTCCCCACAATGCCTGAAAAGTAGCAATGCTGAATTAGGGTAGTCAAGAGATTGGCAGGGCCAGTGAGGGGAAAAATATCACTCGGTTAAAAACCAGAGAGAAGTAACAAAGGGAAAAAATTTTCTAGAATGCTTTTAGTCTAGTTTTGTTCTCTACAACCTGAAAAATAATTATTTTTCCCAGATTATACTGACTGGTGATTGTATGTTTCTAGTATAATTATCAAAATAGCTTTATTAAATAAGTTGTTTAGAGAATTAGTGTTGAATTTTAGAGCAGTATGTGTGTGTGTGTATATATACACACACACATACCTTAAAGTGCACAAATCTTAAATATACAGTTCAATGAAGCTTAACAAAATATACCTATCTGTGTTACCAAAGCAAGAAAATAAAACAATACCAGAAACTCCCTCCCCTGTAACTCTTTTCAGTCCTTTATCTCCCTAAAGGAAAATTCAATTTTGATTCTTATAAACCAGTTTTGTCTATTTTTTTATTTCATAGAAATAAAATATTTACTTTTAAGAGTCATGTCATACGTATCATTTTGTGCCTGGCATTTTTTGCTCAACATTATGTTTGTAAGATTTTGTGTTGTTGTGCGTAGCAATATTTGTTCATTTTTATTGTTGTATAGTAATCCACCCTGTGAATCTTCTCCATTTCATTTTTTGTTTTATTGTGGATGGACAGTTAGGTGGTTTCCACTTGAGGTTTAAAAAATACCACTATGATGAACATCTGGTATACATCTTTTGATATATAAACGTATACACTTCTTCTGAGTGTTTACCTAGAAGGGGAATTGCTGGACCAGAGAGAATGTGTAATTTTAGTTTTAGTGGACACTACACAATAGTTTTCCATACTAATGGTATGCATTTATGCCCCTAGTGGTAATGAATTTATGCCCCTAGTGGCAATGTTTGATAGTTCTTGTAGTTCTATGGTCCTTTCCAGTTTTTTAAAATTTTAATAGCCATGTCAATGGGTAAATGATAGCATATCACTGTGGTTTTTAATTGTCATTTTCCTAATGAAAATAATGTCGAGCACTTTTTGGTGTCTTTATCGGCCATTTGTGTATTCTCATTTTCAGTGCCTGTTCAAAACTTTTACCCGCCCCCCTCCCTTTTTGGTTATATTGGTTTATCTTCTTTCTCTTATTGATTTACAGGAGTTTTGGAGTTTTTAAGATATATATTCTATATATAGATCTTTCAGTGGTTACATATATAATAAATACCTTCTATTCCCATTCATGAGATATCTTTGATAAAAATAGTTGTTAATTTTAATAAGATCTACTTTCTCAACCTTTTCATTTATAGTGTCTCACGGGTCTCATTTAAAAAAAAAAGTGTCTAACCAAATATTTGGAAACTATTGTATGATGACTTCAAGAAATATCATTATTTCATCTTTCATGTTTCAATCTTCAATTTCCTGAGATTAATTTTTGTGTATATCTGAAGTAAATGGCAAGATTTAGTTGTTTTTACATGTAAATTCAATTGACCTAGAACGATTTATTGAGAAGACTACCTTTTCCTAAAGACAGGGGAAGAGAGACTACAGTATCGTGCAAGGACTAAGTCAACCTAAAAGTGACACAGACCAGATGTTATTGTACAGATCTAGTCACAAAGCCCACTAACTGCAAGAGGACCAAGAACAGCAAATGAGATGTTTATCAATATTACTGTTGCTGTCATATTTGAAAAGATAATAATTATTCTTCTATCATGGAAAATGTACTTACTGACTCATCTCATTACTCATACATTGGGGAGATTAAAAAATACCATATTTCATTACAAGAAAGAACCCAAATGGAGATTGATTTTTAAGATTTAGCCAAAGGCAAAATTAATTTGCCACATTGGTTGGTTTCCAAATACCATCTCTTATGGAACTTGCATCGTGACTACCATTTACCACTAAGTTTATCAATACCAGCTTCTATTTGTGTTAAATTTAATTACAATAGCCTCAATGTTTTCCTGTCCATAATCATGGATTAATGAAGAAAGGAGTGAAGGAAGCCCAAAAAGACCAGTACAAAAGATATTATGTGACAGACATTATACGTTACATTCTCACACATCTTATCACTTAAATAATAGTCATGAAAACAGAAAAAAAAAAAAAAAAACCTCTAGCACTATCAACAATTATTGTAGGCCAGGCATGGTGGCTCACACCTGTAATCCTAGCACTCTAGGAGGCCTAGGCAGGAGGATTGCTTGAACTCAGGAGTTTGAGACCAGCCTGAGCAAAAATGAGACACGTCTCTACTAAAAATAGAAAAATTAGCTGTGCATCATGGTGCACACCTGCAGTCCCAGCCACTAGGAAGGCTGAGGCAGGAGGATCACTGCAGCCCAGGAGTATGAGGTTGCTGTGAGCTAGGCTGACGCCATGGCACTCTAGCCCGGGCAAAAGAGCAGGACTCTGTCTCAAAAAAAAAAAAAGAATTCTCAGAAAGTTCTGAAATCTAGGAAAAGGTAAAGATGTACAATTTTTATTATGGGAGTTGGTTACTCTTTATTATACTAAAAATTTGAGCAAGAAGAAACATCATTGCTAATGATATATGTATTTTATTTTATGATTACAATAATTTGTGTGTGTGTGTGTGTGTGTGTGTGTGTGTTTGGCGGGGGGAAGACAGAGTCTCACTCTCTCACCCCAGGTAGAGTGCAGTGGCTTCATCACAGCTCACTGCAACCTCAAACTCCTATGCTCCAGCGATTCTCCTGCCTTAGCCTCCCAAGTAGATGGGACTGCAGGTGTGCGCCATGATGCGCATTTAATTTTTCTATTTTTAGTAGAGACAGGTCTCCCTTTTGCTGAGGATGGCCTCAAACTCCTGAGTTCAAGCAATCCTCCTGCCTCAGCCTCCCAGAGTGCTAAGATTACAGGTGTGAGCCACTGCACTTGGCCCCCAAAAAATTTAATAAGAAATTCCCTTCTTTCAACAGTTTCACATAAATATACTCCAAAAGGAAGTTGGTCAATTTCAGCAGTAGAGACAGATTTTCTTATTTTCTTTAACTCCTAGAGTGTGGATTTAGAGTGTGTACTACATTATCTAATATTTGATTATATACGTAATAGGCAATGCATTTGTTAAAACCTAATTATTATGTGTTACCACTGCCAACCCAAGAAAATTGGTTATGTCTTTCTTGGGCGGAGGTATCATCCCCTAGATTTTTTTTTTAATATTCATAGTACCTGGCACTGAACCTGGTACAAACTTAGTACATGAACAGTTTTTCTTTTCCCTCACCTCAGAAATAAGAGAATTGTATACAAATAAGGTCTTTTACAGAAGTTCATTAAGATGTTATAAGGCTTATTTTTGAAAAATACAACTGTTTCACAATACTATATTAATGGTGAATCTTTTAATATCTATAATCATCCATACTCATAAAACACTTTAAGTTAACTCTCAAATTGGTTAAAAATTGCAGTAAGGATTTTGGAGATAATAAGTTTCTTCTATCTAAACATAGAATCTAAGCTATTTAGAACCTTTCCTACATTTGACTATAATTTTATAACTATACATAAATGTGCTGTTTTGTTTAAATATGTGAGACAGACATGGATTTATAATGATTCTGGGATTTCTGGGCAAGACTTCTTCTTGTTCATTCATTCATTCATGAGCTCTTATATTGAGAACATGCCTCGCACCAGGTTTTGCACTAGATTATTGAGAAATATATGCATTAACTGCTAACATCCCCTGAGCAATTCCCATGTGCTAGGCACTCTTCCAAGACCTTCCCTTGTAGTAACGTTCATTATCCATAACTTAACTTTATGAAATTCAAAGAATTAAGCTGTTTTTCCAGAGGTACAAACCTAGTGAGAGGTATAGCAGAGATCTGAATCAAGGACATCTTATTTCAGAGCAAGAGATAAAAATCATTACACTATTCTGCTTCTACTATCAGGATAAACAATAACTTATTGAACAATGTTCTAGAAAATGCAAGGGACATTTAAATCATAGCCTAGAAAGTTTGCTTAATATATCTGAGAATTTGCTAAGACACAGTAAAAACCAGTACTAAATTCTAAAAAGATATAAAATATAGATATTATCAGACTTCATCATTATATTTAGATCTTATAATCTCTGTTGTTGGCTAAGAATGCACACACTAATGAAAAAATGATGCAACTGGAAAATTGTCAAGGTTTCCAAACATAAGGACAAATTGTCCAAGTTTACATTTGGACATTGCTATAGACAAGTAATTCATCAATAAAGATACTTCAATAAAGAAGCAAAATTGAAACATCAAGTTTGTATGAGGCCCAAGGAATATATCTTCCAAACTGTGGGTGTTTTGTTGTTTTCTAAACTAAGTTAACAGCCATTCACTTGTCTTCAATGTCTGCATTAGATGAATAACAATTATAAAAACCAGAAAACCACTCTACCATAGCAAATTAAAATTTTATGTAAAATCTGCACCTGCAAGAGGCCCTGACATTGACAAGTCTCTGTGAATCAAATGCTTTGCTAGCAGCTCTTACTCATCTGTATCAAAAACACAGCAGACTCTTGCCTAATAAAGTCATTCCTTTTGTGCTAATTAAGACAGTACCAAATAAATAAATACATACATAAATAAATAAAGTTATTCAGTCGTGAGCACTGAACGCTCCCAGTAGGTAGTCTTTTCACAATTCAATTTCCCCAATGGGACTAGAAAAGGAAATGAAACAACAAATTGTACTCCTGATGAACTAAGCAGAAGCTGCTATTCTACAGGGAGTCCCGCTAGGTCAATTAGTTCATCATGCTAACAGAATAGCAATCCAGAAACCAATGTCCCAGCAACAGAGGTTCAAAAAAGTCAAGTTCAATGGCCTTCTGTAACACTGTCTCTGTGAAAACTACTAGGAATTGGTGTGTGTGTGTCAATGGTATATTTCAATATATGATACTGAGCAGTGATTAATGATAAATCAAAGTAATAGCATTATTGCATACCTATATTCATGCATACATATATTTACCAGCTAAATGCATTTTTCATTTAATGGTACTTGCATTTTCTGAATCAACTTAAAATAAAAATGGTATGGAATAGCAATATTTTAAATTACTATGAGTTCTTTCCAGTTCTCATTGCATATTGCTTAACCCCAAAAGATACAATATAGCTAGATTTCATTTTAACAAGCTCAACTATTTTAAACATGTATATGTCTAAAAACTAACATACTGTAGATCTGAAAGGAATGGTTTGTGAACAATTATTAAATACAAGATTATAATGAAAATAATTTAAATATATATCTTAAGAAATTTTAGAATTTTATATAAATGAATATTTATGTAATATCGGTGTCATCATACATTTTTATACTATTTAGAGCTTACAAATTACTTTTACTTGTATTACCTTTTCAAGTATCGCAATATTTTGTTGTTTAACACTAAAAAAGTATTTGATGTTTTAATTAAAAATATGTTCCTTTATTATTTTGTCCACATTTAAAGCTTTAAAAGTTTTAAAAAACATACAAACATCTAATGTAGACATTTAATTTTTTTTTAATTAGGTCTCTGAAAATGAGTCATTGCTACTCTCCTCATTTTCCCTAAAAGAACTCTGAATCTAAGGTAAGAAGTGGTTTTTGTTGATGAGAGGAAAAGCATGAGTAAACCTCTGACCTCTCAGTTCTAGCTCACTAGTTGCATTTTTCAGGTGTATTAACCCAGTAATAAATAAATCAGCCTGTGTTGAATTATTCTGGGCACTCAATGTGAATTGTGTAGGGTAGGAAATATGAAAGAACATGATGAGGAAAACAAAAGCTGCATTCATCAGGCTATGCATATGCTAAAATTAACATCCAATAATATTTACTATACCTAGATAAATAGATTTTCTTCAGTATAACAATAATGGTATATACTTTACATTTTTTTAAATTAGAATAGGTAATATACATTCATTTTTAAAAATGAATACAGATAACTGAAAATGCACTATGACAACAATAATAAAAACAATTAATAAAATGGAAAAACACACGTTGCTCCTAGATTGGTAGAATCAACATTGTTAAAATGTCCATACTGCCCAAAATGATTTACATATTCAAGGTAATCCCCATCAAAATACCAATATCATATTTTCACAGATCTAGAAAAAATAATACCATGCTTCATTTGGAACGAGAAAAGAGCCCAAATAGCCAAAACAATCTTAAGCAAAAAGAACAAATCTGGAGGCATCACATTACCAGTCTTCAAACTACACTACAAGGGTATAGTAACAAAAACAGCATGTTATTGGCACAAAAATAGAGACATAGACCAATGGAACAGAACAGAAAACTCAGATATAAAACCTTCCACATACATCCAACTGATCTTTGACAAAGCAGACAACAATATACACAGGAGAAAAGAATCCCTATTCAATAAATGGTGCTGGGAAAACTGGAAAACATGCAGAAGAATGAAACGGGATCCATATCTCACACAGTGCAGAAAAATTAACTCAAAATGGATAAGGACTTAAATATAAGACATGAAGACATAAGAACACTAGAAGAAAATGTTGGAAAAACTCATCTAGATCTCAGCCTAGGCAAAGAATTTATGAAGAAGACCCCAATGGCAAGCACAGCAACAACAAAAATAAATAAATGGGACTTGATCAAATTTAAAAAGCCTCTGCACAGCTAAGGAAATAGACAACCTATAGAATGGGAGAAAATATCCATAAGCTATACGTCCAATAAAGGGCTAATAACCGGAATCTACAAAGAACCCAAGCAAATAAGCAAGAAAAAATTAAACAACCCCATCAAAAAGTGAGCAAAAGACATGAACAGAAGCTTTTCAAAACAAGATAAATGGCTAAAAAACATATGAAAAAATGTTCAACGTCACTAATCATCAGAAAAATGCAAATTAAACCCATAATGAGATTTTACCTTATATCATTAGAATGGCTTCTATTAAATAGCCCAAAAATAATAGATGCTGGTATGCATGCAGAGAGAAAGGAACACTTCTATACTGTTGAGGTGACTGCAAATTAGTACAACCTCTATGGAAAACAGTATGGAAAAACCACAAAGAACTAAAAGTAGACCTACCATTTGATCCAGCAATCCCATTACTGGGTATTTACCCAAAGGAAAATAAGTCATTTTATCAAAAATTCACCTGCACTCAAATGTTTATTGCAGCACAATTCCAAAGATGTGGGATCAACCCAAGTGCCCATCAATTCATGAATGGATTAACAAAATGTGGTATATGTATATCATGGATTACTACTCAGGCACGAATAAGGATGAGTCAATGCCTTTTGCAACACTTTGGATGGAACTGGAGACCATTATCCTAAGTGAAGTATCTGAAAAATAGAAAAACAAACACCGCAAATACTCACTATTAAATTAGAACAAACTGATCAGCACACATGTACAAAGAGGAAAGTGAAACTCAACGGAAATCAAGAAGCAGGGAGGAGGGAGGAAGGGATGAGTATTAACCTACTTAATGGGTACAATCAACACTATCTGGGTGAGAGGCACACATATAACCATGACTGAAGCATTATAAAAGTAATCTATGTAAAAATATTTGTACTCCTGTAGTACTTTGAAATAAATAAATAAAAATGTTTAAGTGCTAGTTTTTGAAATAAGAAATAGAATTATCATTGTTTTCATATCTTTGCTTTTGCTACAAATAACAAATAATTCAACTTTTACACAGATAATTCAACTTTCACTTATGATTCTGACTTAATACCTGATACTTAATTTTCTTTGGTGCAATGAAAACAAATGAATAATAGTTTTGGTGGAAGATTAAGATTTGGGAGGCTTTTGAGTCTTTGGTTCAAATTGTAGGTTCCACGTCTTCCTAGTCACACGACTCTAGCATATTACTTATTCACTGTGTCCACTTTTCAAGGCTCAGTTACTTTTAGGATATTTGTTGCTCCACTGCCCTTAGGGGCTCAGAGTATCCTCACATGCCACATATCTCTCTTTCCCCTGGAGTAAAGAAAGAGAACATACTTGAGGATCACCAATCAATGAGAAAAGAATAAACCAAAATATTTTAAAATAAAAAATTTAAATATTAAACATAAATCTCAGAATTTTCTAAACTGCCATTCAGAGCTCTCTGATAAAATAATTAATTTTTAAAACCTAGTATTTATTAAGTATGATGCTTTAGGTCACTGGGTAAATGCTTCATACATATTAACTTGTTCAATCTTCACTACCAAACTGTGACATAGGTATTATTCAAATCCCATTATTAGAAGAAAAATCTAGAGATTAAGTAACTTGGTCAAAGTCCCACAATTAGGGCTCACACACATACAGTCTATTCATAACCTCTTCATTATATTAGGTGGGATAATGCAGTTTAGACTCAAGGTTGAAAGGGATCTGTTTCCTTCTACTCTGAATATAGATCTTGGAACTGCTTACTGAGGTGTGTCTACAGAAACATCACTGAACTGACTGTCAGAGAACCTACCCACCCTGCTGCATGGCTGAGGACACAGGTCTGCCAAACCCACAGGGCAGCACGGAGGATGACTAGAGTCAACACGCCTCTGTCTGAAGAGTGCTCTGTACAAGCCTGCCACTCACCTGGAAACATGAGAGCATCCACCCAACAGGAGTGCAAGTGAATGAAGAACAAAGCAGGAAGCCAGGTAGTCACAAAGAAAGACACCAGATTGGTTCTTACTTTTGAGCTACAATATTCTGGGACTTGCTAGCAAAGCTTGTTGCTAGCTCTGAGCAACATAACCAACTACAGTTCTTTCCAAGAACTGGATGGAGAGACGATGTTCTTTTAACACAGTGTCTTTGTGGTGATGGAAACATGATGAAATTGGAGAGTTATTAACCTTTATCGACAACATAGACTTTAATCCTTTCTATCAGGCCTTTCTGATTTCACTTCCATCCTTAGTTAGAATATGATGGTGGATGAAGATAATGATGACAAGGATGAAGACCATCAGGCACAGACTTGGTGGTTCATTGTTGCAGCCATATCCTTACCATTAACCTAAACTCATTGTCTCTTTAAGCATTTGTTGTACATGTCCTAAAATCCCCAATCCTGAATGGATTCAAATGACTGTCTTCTCTGTACATACACCTTAGCTACTGAGTACTCGTGGGAAAATCTCAGAGTCGATTGATGACTACATAAAAGTTATGGGCACCACCCTTGAACAGGATCTATTAATGCATGGCACCCTATATATTTATCTGAAATTCTCAACTCTTCTCAAATTTATGATCTGCAATCTACCAGCCTTCCTCAAACTCTGCAGAAATTATTGTCTCTTACTCATCAAGGAAATATAAAGGCATTAAATGGTAGCTCCCTTAATGTCCTACATTAAGCCTCAAGATATCTGTTACAAACTTTCTCTTTTACCTTTGGTCACTCTCAGTCTGTTGGCTCCTTGCTATTCACAAGCAAATCTTACCTCCCAACTTAAAACAACAACAAAAACAAAACCCACACTCTCAATCCTCTTTCCTCTTCCAGATTAAGACATGTGTGATCATGTCTTTCAAAGTCAAATATCATACAAGAGTCATTTACTCTTAGTATCTTTATCTCCTCACTTCCTGGTCATTCCAATATTTCTTCTACTGCCACTACTTTGCCTAGCATCCTGCCTCTCTAGTTAATTTGGCCTGGATATCCATTCACTAAATCTAATGTAAAATACTTAGTTTTCATTTTACTTGACCTGTCAGCAGTATTCCACCCAGTGCGCCCATTCTCTCCTTTTTCAAAACTCTCTTTCTTAGATATCTAAAGCACCACTTTCCATACTTTTCTCTTTAGGTTCCTTTATTAATTCCTCTTTCTTTGATCATAAATGGTGGCAATCTTTAGGGCAGTAGGTGTTACTAGATGCTTTTATTTGTTATCCCATATTCTTTCCTCCTTCATAACCAAATCCAGTCCTATGTCTTCAATTCAATCTTCATGCTCATGAATTTTAGATTTATATTGACAGTCCAGAGCTTTCTTCTGCCATCCAGGACCATATACTCATCTCAATATTTTACTTACTTAAGCTCCATAGTAGTCTAGACCTAATTTGAAAAAATAATTTCATGCTAAACTCATAAACTCTCTCATTGGGTAAACCTACTTTTATCCTATGTTTCATATCTTATTTGGCAAACCAGAATCCTGAAAGCCATAGTACACTCATCTCTTTTTCTACCTAGAAATCAAAAAGTCTTAAAAATTCTACTTTCTTAAGGTTCTGAAATCTATCTACTGTTCTTCAATTCTACAACCATCCTTCTGGGCCATGAAGCTAAAATCTCTCTCCTGCATTATTAACTTGCTTCCTAACTGGTTTCTTCTCCACATCACATCTCCCATTCAATTAATTTTCCTCATAGTAGTCAGAATAATCACCAAAATAAGACTTGTATAATTTATACTTATGTTCATCAAACCAAATTCACACACTAAAGTGAAAAGCCTTTCCCTACTTAAAAGATACAAATCTAATAATTTCACTTTTATGCTAGTACAAAAACAACAATACAATAAAAATTACCTAGGGTGCATCAAATCACAATCTTTAGCAGGAATTCTGAGTTCTATGAGAGCAGTCTCTTCTTTCCATCTCCTGCCTCATGCTACATCTGTATTTCTCTACATTTGAGTGCATATCACATAAACTCACGTGCACTCTACTCCCTACCTGAAACATTCCCTGGAACTTTTCCTCCTCAGGTGGGGGTCCCCTGCATTCTTTGATCTCAGTTCACTACAGTACTTCAGTAGGGGTGGTTTTTGTTACTCAATACTAGGAGAGAGACCCACTTATATACTCCAATATCATTGTAATGTTTTATTTATAGCACTTAGTTGTTACAACTCTTGCCCACCAGACTATAAGGTGTCTCAAGGCAATGCCTGCAACTGTTTTCAGCATCAAGACCATACTATTATATAATACCTGTTATGTATTAGGTATTCAAGGACACTTGTTGACTGAGCCCCTTAACAAAACAGGGGAGAGACAAGATTCAAGTAACGCATGTTAACTCTCACTATATTATGTGACATACACTTTGCGTAGGTTTTACACAGTATCTAATCTAGTTTTAACTCTACCATCAATGTTATTATTTCATTTGGTAAAAGAATTCAGTTATCTAAACATATCTGAGATACCTATTATGAGGATGGCACTATGGGGAAGATAAAATGTCATTCACACTGTTATTCATATAATGGTACATAAACTGACAAGAGATGAGTATAGACACATATGAATTATGATACTAACAGTTATAGGGTATTTAATATGTTCAATTACTGTTCTGATCATATATCAACCTAATCATTTATCAACCTTTACATATATCAACCTAATCAAAACTCACAATAACCTGTGAGGATGGCACTAATGTTAGCCTCATTATATAAATGCAGAAACTGAGGGTCAGCAAGCTCATAATTTGTCCAGAGTTACACAGCTCCTAAATGGCAAAGCCAGGATTGGAACCCTGACTGTTTGGTTCCAGACTCAAGAGTGTGGTGTAGGCACTTTTATTATTATATTTACCCAATCAATATTCTTCTATAACTTAAACAGAATATTTTTTTACCAAATATTATAATTTTGAAACTTATATTATGCTAATTACTTCTGTTATTTTCTAATCTAGCCAGAGTATGAAAAGAATAAAGTTTAGCTTCCCCATTAGTGAAATATTTGATATAGAGAATACATTTTTTACAATTTCTTTTTACCTTGTTGAATATTTTTTATATTAGCTCAACATTAAGCTACTTGGCATCTTTCACAAGATTGTTCATATGCCACAAAGCACATTTGTATTGTACTAAAACTAATCCTTTATTTAATGTTCTATATTTTGATTCAGTGATAATCATATGCATTTATCATGGATAAAATTTCCAATTACTTTAAAATATATTTGAATCAATATATAATACCATTAGGAATTTTCATTGTGTAAAGGATGGATATTATTGATTGAGCTAAACACACAGACTTGAAATATATCCAAGATGTTGAATAAAATATAATTGAACATTCCAGGATTTCTGGAAATTATAATTGATAACTGAGACAGGAATCCACAAACAAGCAGAATGAAATATACTTACGAACTGCAGAACTGAAACTTAGAATCAATATACAGATGAATGAGATGTTATTTTTATTAGAATTGGGAGCCAAACAAAGCACACAACTGAGTTAAAAATCAGAGAATGCTGCAGAGAATAAAGTTCCATAAAGGAACCGAGATAATAAAAGAGAGTCCAAGTACAGAAGCATCTCAAAAATTCTGGCCATAAAGTTACTTCTACCTCCCTGATTTTCCGTGTTATTTTCAAACACTGATATCTCTCTCCTTTCAAATCCCAAATTCTGAACTCATTCGTACCACCTGCCTCTACTTCTTCAGATCTCCCCCAACTCTTGAACCTGCAACAGTCTTTGCTGCCAATGCCCTGCTGGAACTATCCAAGCCAGCACCACCAAATCAAATGCAAAGACCCTTTGATTTGCCTCTCTGCAGAAAACAAAACCAAGCAAACAAAACTCTTTTTTCCTGAAACATCTGCCTCCTCAGTTGTTCCATCTGTCTTTTTTAGGTCCTCTACTAAGGTCCTCTTTGTTCTCATGCTCAACCACACTTCTTCAGGGATCTCAGCTACTTTCATGCTATTTTTAACTTTTAAAACTTGAAAAACAAAAATTATAAATTCACTGCAAATAACGTGGAGGTTCACTGTACACTTCCCCCAGTTTCTCCTAGCATCGGCATCAGGCGTCAGTCACTACCACTATGGTGCGGCCTCAAAACCAGGAAATGGGCATTGCACAGCGCAGGGAGCATGCTCAGGTCCCACAGCTCCACAGGCAGTCGTGTGCGTGAGTGCGCCTGTTAGGTTTTCACTCCTCTGTGATAGTCCTTGGTTTGTAGTAAGCTGCTACGCTCTTTTCCAGAAGGCTGCATCATTCCACATTCCCAGCTTCGGACCCTTGTGGGCAGACGGCCTCCCCGGCATATACCCTTCGGCATCCAAGCCCAGGACAGGCCACTCCGAGGCTCCCAGAGCACATCTGGGGAGGTTGCTTGCGTGGGGGCAGTGCCGTTCCAGGAGCCAATGGACCGTCTGATGAGCCGTCGGCCACACATTGAGTGGAGAGGGACCCTGGAAGAGAGCTGCCCGGGGTGACAGTGACTCAGCTTTGAGCAGTCAATGAATGGTGGGCAGGTGGGGAGAGGCGCCCGCCAGCGCTCTGCCTCCAGCCCTGAACGAGCACAGCGGGCTGCCTGCATCTCTCCCGAACCTTGCTTTCATGAGGACGTTCGCTGGACACTCCTGGGACACTGACCCCCTCAGCATCTAGCAGCCAACAACACTTGGGAGTGGCCTGGAGAGAGCATGCCCAGGTGGCCTCCTCTGCGACTCAAGGACACTGCGTCACGTGCTGAGTGGACGACGCCCGGACAGAGGACATGTTCCCAGAGCTGTAGTTCCCACCACTTCACTCTCCCAAAGGTGCAAGCTCTGCTCCCCAGCTCTGGACAGGAAGGAGGGGGCTGGAGAAACCCAAGGCACGCTAATTTCTAGTGTCTCTGAAGAGCTTTCTCTCCTGAGCTCCAAGATCCAATGCCAAATGCCTCAGGAACATTCCCTATGTGTATCTCACAGATGCCTCAAACATAACATACCAAAAACAGAAATTATTCTCTACCCACTCAAGTCTATTTTTTTTTTCTTGGAGGCCTATATGAATAAATGGCTGAACCACCAATACAGCTATACATGCCAGAAACCTGGGTACCATGTTGATGCCTCCCCCTCCGTAGAGTCCCATAAAGCTGTGGTCCCCAATCCCCTGACCTCACACCAGTACTAGTCAATGGCCTGTTAGGAACTGGGCTGCAGGGCAGGAGGTGAGTGGTGGAAGAGTGAGTGAAGCTTCTGTATTTACAGCCGCTCCCCATCGCTTGCTTCACTGCCTGAGCTCCGCCTCCTGTCAGATCAGCTGAGGCATTAGATTCTCATAGGAGTGTGAACCCTACTGTAAACTGTGCATGCGAGGGATGTAGGTTGTGAGCTCCTTATGAGAATCTAATGCCTGATGATCTGAGATGGAGCTGAGGCGGCGATGCTAGCATTGGGGAGCAGCTGCAAATACAGATTATCATCAGCAGAGAGGTCTGACAGCAAAATAAATGTAATATGCTTGAATCATCCTGAAACCATGCTCCTACCCCAGTCCATGGAAAAATTATCTTCCATGAAACTGGTCCCTGGTGCCAAAAAGGTCAGTGACTGCTGCCATAAAGTTAGTTCTAGATCACATGTGGAGTTTAAGTGTCCAATTTTTACAACCATATGTGACAGAAAACAAACCTGGAGCTGTGAGTGGAAGGAGAGTGTGTATGGGAGCTCTAGGCACTTTCTATTCAATTTTTCTGTAAGTGTAAAACTGCTGTAAAAAATAATCTATTAATTAAAAAAAATTAAAACTTGAGAATATTCAGGGAAGAGAACCCATGGCAAGATATGTAAAACTATGTCATATAAAAAAGAGGCACAGACACCTGAAATATTCATCTTGACAAGGAAGATCATGAGAAGCCAAGACAATTGCCTTATAAAACTGTGGAGGAAAAAGGAACGTGTTCGGTTTACCCCATGGACGCAAAGCAGCATTCACTGAAATAAACTATAGAGAGGCAGCTCTCAGCTTTTTATACAGCATAAGCTAGGAGAGAAAAACTTTAATGAAGCAGTGAATTGCTACATCATTTATTTAGCACAGCACTTGTAGGCTTAGGAAATGCTTTGTAATATTTGTTATTCTACTTAATTACTACCACAACTCTGTTCTTACGTAAAAGGACAAATATTGTTATCCTCACTTTATCAAAGACAAATGAAAATAATGAGCCTTAAATTATTTGAGTGATTTTGCCCAAGTTAGTCAGGTAGGTTCTTGCATACAACACTTGAATAACTCTTACTACACAGTGCTGTCTTACCCGCTAAACTCTGTATTCCAGGGGTCTCCCACCAGCATACAAGTCTTCAGAAAACATGAGGTGAACAATAAATGAATTAATTAATCACTCAATGCATAAATCAAGCCCAGATTTAATTACAGGCCTTTTAACAAAGAGTGATGTAAAGTTAAATGACTAATATTATAGAAAATTATATACATACATACATAAAATCAATCCTTTATTGTTTTATATTTGATTCAATGATAATCATGTATTTGTCATGGGTAAGATTTATACATAAATTTTCATATATTTATATAAACATAAGAAAAATATACATACACACATACAAAAAGGGGTTAGAAAAGAGAGACAACTGGGGTAGTTGGGCTAGTATATGATATGAAAATCTGTCTTATAGAAAGTATAGTCTCTTGAGAGGAGAAAAAAGGAAAATCCATTCTGGATATAAGTCACTGAGGAGTACCCTTAAAGGACCCTGATTGGTCTTTCTCTGGCTCTGCCCCTCCTCTGGGGTATAAAAAAGAGAAAAAAATTAGTCTTCAAAAGGGAAAGCTCATTCACTCATCTGCACTTATTTTGCAAATTATTAGTATTAACCTCTCTAGTAGTAATAGCACCCAGGCACTGGACCATTATGAGGATCACATGACAAGTATTAATATGTGAACAGAACCAAATGTAAAACACTTCACCCACTTCTGTAACTAAGTGAGGGGTGCACAGACAGCATGGCATTTTAGACAACAGAGTGACCAATCTTGTAAGAAAGGAGAAAAATATCTGAGCAGTAATAACCTATATGATTATCATGTATTCTTCACTTTCAGTCATACATTCATTTATTCTCTTAATTAAATACATCAATAGCAGAAAAAAGTGCTGGACACAGTACTTTGCACATAATAATGCCCACACAGTATTTGTTACATATGCATATACTTTTATATGTACATAAAGTAAACATTTATTAAATACTACTAAATTCAAGGTCAGGGACAGTAAGGTAGATCAGATCTATTATTCACTTTTGTTTTCCTTATTATATGCTGTGTGCCAAAATATTTCAAAGGTACATATGAAGGAGAGAATATAGTAATAAAATACAGTTCGGGGTACTTTGAAATACTTATTATAGATAGTGTATTCTTGTGATCCATCTTTTAAAATAATTATTTTACTTACATTAATTTTATATCATAGTGCTGAAAATTAGGAAATCAAAACAATCCTTGTCTTTTAAAAATTTCAGCATTGGCCGGGCGCGGTGGATCACGCCTGTAATCCTAGCACTCGGGGAGGCCGAGGTGGGCGGATCGTTTGAGCTCAGGAGTTCGAGACCAGCCTGAGCAAGAGCGAGACCCCATCTCTACTAAAAATAGAAAAATTATATGGACAGCTAAAAATATATATAGAAAAAATTAGCCGGGCATGGTGGTGCATGCCTGTAGTCCCAGCTACTCGGGAGGCTGAGACAGGAGGATCGCTCGAGCTCAGGAGTTTGAGATTGCTGTGAGCTAGGCTGACGCCACGGCACTCACTCTAGCCTGGGCAACAGAGTGAGACTCTGTCTCAAAAAAAAAAAAAAAAAAAAAATTTCAGCATCGTATAATAAATTGCTTGAACAGGTATGTGTTCTTTGTATTGTTAGCTTTCTTTTAAAATTTTCAACAATAGATTTTATTGAAGGTATAAGGCCAGGGCTTAATTTATGAGATTCATATTTTCAACAGTTAAAATTTGGTCTAGATGAGACTAGTCGAGTGGTTAAAATTTTAAAAATTTAATGATCTGTGTTTAGGGCTAGCATTCAGTGATTTACAAAGGTAATATAAGCATTTAATTGCACTCTGGCCAATAATGCTTGATTATATAAACTGACCAAGAAAGAGAATAAAATAATGGCTCTCCCCCATACTGTTGCTGGAATACTCTTCCAGACAGTTAACTTGGATCACATCATATATATATCCTCAAAAAGATACCTCAATGGTCCCTAATGCCTATTAAATAAAATACAAATTTCTTCGTTATAGGCCCTTGATCAGGTTCCTGCCTATGCATTTTTACCTTCAGAAACTCTGTTCTCTGAGGACACTGACAAAACAGCCACTGGAAGATGATACATTTCCCTAAACACAGGTCCCCCTCACCCTCCAAATCTCTTTGTGTATTCCTCCACATGCTGGGATGGGGGAACAAAGTTCAGTTCATTCTTCAAGTCTCAGCTCAGTAATTACCTACTAATTCTGTCATATAGCAAAATATCCACTAATAAATGATTAATGTTTACAGCATATAGAGAAATTATAATTATGTAATTAAAACGGCAACATGTAGATGGTCATCTAGTTAAGGTACATAGATTACCATATTGTTTATCTTAGAATAAATGATGGTTTGGGACAGGTGCGTATGCAAATAAAACACAAAATTTCTACTAAAGAGTCTCTGAACCATCATGTCAAAAAAAGCCAGTGCCACCGCCAACAACAAAGCTTTGAGATTATTGTTTTCATGACCAGCTGTGCACTATCAAGATATAGAAAGAAAAAGAAATTACTCTATCCAAGATTACTGTCATCAGCTACTATAGTATTAGACCTCCATGTTTTATTTACAGAACTCCCTATGGATAAATGATAGAATTGCATAATGAGTATACAAATGTCTTTTCAAGAATAGATCTTGAAAGCTGTTTTTATAAAAATGCCTTCTGGCAGAATTATCTAAATGCACAGTGTGCTGACAGTCAGGAGGGGCAGTAACACAGAAGGGCTTTGTTGGCTTCTAATGGATTCGATCCTGAGTAGCATGAAAAAGGTGGAAACGAAAGTACTTTAGGAAGGTTTGGATCTCTCTCCATGTGGCCAGACATTTGGAAGAATAGCAGAATATGTTGAAAGTAGTCTTCTATTTATAAGAGAACATAGTGTTTTAAAAAATTCCCATTTGAATAGTCAAGATTGGTAGGCTGTTTGGAGAGATGCAATGCTAAAGAACACACCTATGGGGGTAAAACTTTATTTTTTTAAAATGGTAATCCAACAAAGACTCTAAACAGGCATTTGATACAATTTCATATTTCTTACCAGAAACTTTTAAATAAAGTTGTATGCACATTTCTAAGGAAGACTAAGAGACATACATTTTTTAAATGGTAACATGCTATCCTGAAATGGGGTTGAAAGATGTTCAAAGCTTTATTTTCCTCAGTAGTTATTTATTTTCAGACTTCTTTTTCATGTTTTTTTTTTTTCCATTGAAAACCCTTTATATCTTCCTGACTTTAATACAAGCATCGTTAATACACCATCTGAAGCAGTCAAATGATGGCAGTTCTCATACTTTCTAATGTAGCCACCAAAAGTTCTTTCATTGTATAGTTCAGGCTAATGCCAAAGCAACTGAGAAAAGTCATCATAATTATAGTAAAATAATACCACCACAACTATCTTTTATTAAGTCATGTTGTGCAAAGGCAATCTGTATACAGATACAAGCACAGCAGAATAGGATTGATTCAGCACTGCTGGCTGTCCCAATTGAGTGCTGCCCTCAGTCTTAGTGCTCACCAGTACAGCCAACATTAATACATGTGGCTTGCAAGGTAAAACAGCTAACCGGGTTCAGCTTGACAAGCCATGAATTGTCAGTAATGAGAAAAAGCTTTCAAAGTCTATAAAATGACAACGGCTTCATCCTCTTATATAGGAAGCTCTTGCAGAAAGAAAAGTACGAAAGGAGGGGCAGCAAGATGAAAGCAAGCCAGCCTGAATTCCAGTGTCTGGAAAGCTCATAACTCACGGGGCTTAGTCATGTATTTTCCATTCTTGGGTTCACATGCATATGCTATATGCAGTGGAGTCAAGCGAACCCCCAAACGAGCCTGGGTGTCTTTTCTAAATCAACCAAGGGGGTGAACATATGATAAAAAAAAAAAAACCAATTGTCAAGGTTTTAAAGATAGTAAGATTTTTAAGATTCAAGAGCAACAATTACCCATTGAAAAATGCTTGCTAATGGCAGGTGATAATGGCAACACTTGTTAGGAGATAGCCATGCCACCATATCTGGTCAATGACTCCCCTTGGTCCCAGAATTCACTCCCAAGGGTCAGATTTCTGAGGGGAATGGGAGAGGAACAGAAGCAAACAAATCTAATCAGGCTCCTATTTGTGGCTCCAAAGTCTCTCAAAATGGAAGAAATCAGAAAAAATTCAAATGGTGTCAGCAAGAAAGAACTTATATGTGTCTTTTAAGTACTACACAGTCATGTGCTATATTATAACATTTCAGTCAATGATGGACAGCATATACAACGGTGGTCCTATAAGATTATAATGAAGCTAAAAAATTCCTATCGCCTAGTGAAGTGTTAGCTTCCATAATGTTTTAGTGCTGTGCATTACTCATGTGTTTGTGGTGATGTTGGTGTAAGCAAACCTACTGTATAAAAGTCTGGTACATACAATGATGTACAGTACATAATATTTGATACAGATAATAAACAGCTATGTTAGTCATTTATGCATGTCCTATACTATGCTTCTTATTATTTTAGAGTATACTCCTTCTATTTATAAGAAAAAAAAAAGGTTAACTATAAAACTGCCCAGGTAGGTCCTTCAGGAGGCATTCCAGAAGAAGGCATTATTGTCATGGGAGATGGCAGCTCCATGCGTGTTATTGCCCCTGAAGACCTTCCAGTGGAACAAGAAGTGGAGGCAGAAGACAGTGATATTGATGATCCTGACCCTGTGTGGGCCTAGGTTGATATGTGTGTTTGTGTCACAGTTTTTAATAAAAAAGTTTAAAAAGCAAAAAATAATAAAAAAAGAAAAACATTAGAAAAAGCTTATAGAATATAAAGAAAATATTTTAGTACAGTTGTATAATGTGCTTGTATTTTACGCTGTTATTACACAAGTCAAAAAGTTAAAAAAAACTTAAAAAGTTTACAAAGTAAAAAAACTTACAGTAAGCTAAGGTTAATTTACTACTGAAGAAGGAAATTTTTAAATAACTTTAGTGTAGCCTAAGTGCACAATGTTTATAATGTCTATGTAGTGTACAGTAATGTCCTAGAAATTCACATTCACTCACCACTCAGTCACTGACTCACCCAGAGCAACTTCACTCCTGCAAGTTCCATTCATGGTAAGTGCTCTGTATAGGTATACCATTTTTTAAATCTTTTATACCACATTTTTACTATACCTTTTCTACATTTAGATATGTTTAGTTACACAAATACCATTGTGTTACATTTGCCTACAGTATTCACTACAGTAACATGCTGTACAGGTTTGTAGCTTACGAGCAACTGGCCATACCATAGAGCCTAGGCATGTAGTGGGCTACCATCAAGGCTTGTGTAAGTACACTCTGTGATGTTCACACAATGACAAAATGCCCTAATGACACATTTCTCAGAATGTCCGCCATCATTAAGTGACACATTACCGTATATAAAAATCTCTCATGCTATTAATAATAACTGGTATACTATCAATTTCTCCCAAATAACAGAGGCATCCTAAGCTCTGTTGAACTGGTAAGTAAGTGATCGCTGGTATCTCAGAATCAGACATTCATTCCTATGTCTTACTCATATCTCATTTTCTCCTCTAGGGGAAAGCACATTAGTGCTATCAATGATACACATTTTGAACACTTTTTCATAAGAAAACTAAGCTGTCTTCAAAACAAATAAGGAGAGCAAAGAAGCAAACAGATGCCAAGCCATCTTTACTAAGTCTACCTTTTTAAATAATCTCATTCAGAAACCTCCCCTGACAACATGACTCACTTCAGCAACTATAAAACCTACAATTCAGAAAAATAACCAAGTCACCAATCATTTACTCAAATATTCTATCATCCAGTACTGTATAGTTGATGAATCAGAAATCATGCTACAACATGTTTTTGACCATGCACTTTAAAGTATGCAGATTTTCAACAATATGGTTTCAACAAATGAATTGTGTCATAAAAATTCCAGCTTAAGTTGAAATGGATCAGTCATAATAGCAATTTACCTGCTGAACAATGCAGTCAGCTTTTGTAAAGAATGTACCTTCTGTGCCAAATATGATCTTTCCACAGTTAAATAAACACTTCGAGCAATGCAATTACTGGCAGTCCTCTTGGTGGTCTCTGTTCATGTGTATTTCCTTGATTGTTATATCTGCATCCCATACGCTTTGCCTATTGTTCAACAGAGTTATTTTGCACATCAGGAATGCCAACCAGGTTGCTTCTAAAATGGGATATGTGCATAACAGATAATGCACTTTAAAAAACTACCAGGTTATCACCCAAAAGAGAAGTGTGGAGAACCACATGTATGATTCTGCAACAAGTTCTGTTGTTTAATTTATATAGGTAAAAAGGATTACAATGGCAACTCAAACTAGTAAGTTTTACAAAAAGCCTTTTTAGCCTTTAAAACCAAACAGACATTTGTGATAAAAGCAACTTGTCTGGATACTCCCTAAGGCGCAGTGTATTTTCCATCCTTAAATGCATGATTTATGTGCACTGTAAAATTACAATCCTCAAAAAATTTTATGTAAGATTATTTTTAAGATTATTATTTATGTAAGATTATTCAGGTAATATGTGTCTTTTTCCCAATGAACTAGAAATTTAACTTGATAGCAATCATGCACTTTTTAAAAGAATTTTGTAGAATACAAGTAATGAATTTTGATAATCTACAATAAAATAATAAAACAAAGGCAATGTTTTAAGGTAATTTAGGAATGGAATAATTTTCTTAGTATATTAAAAAAATAGGATATTTTTCCAAAATGTTCAAAATAATGAGCTTGAAAAATAATGTAGTGATATTTTCAGTTAAGTTTTAATTATACTTCCTTTACTAAATTTTAATTTTAAAATATCAATTAAAGTATGTCTACTAGAGGAAAAAATGGAACAAAAATCTAAACTAGTCATTCTTTAATGCAGAAGCAGGCCTACGGTGCCATGGTAACTTTGTGATGTATTTTTCAAAAGACTTTGCAACTCAACCTACTAGGTGGTTTTAGACACTCAATCCATGCCCACAACCCCTCTGTCAGAAAATATCAAATCCATATAGCTTGCATGCTAAATACTACCTCTGTATCATTTTTCTTATAGTCGACTGCAAAGCATCAGCCTTGAAAACTCTGTCATAATACTTGCCTCAACCACGCTGGTAATTTATATTTGAAGATGCTTGTTGGTGAAAGCAAGATCAATAGTGCCAATTATGCAATGCATTGCAAATTTTTTTGAGATACTACTTATGTATGATATTTTATATTTCTACCAGACAGCTGAGGTTGTATTTAATTATAACAGTGAGGTTACATTTTAGAATAATGTATTCTGATGGATCAAGACATGTCTAGTCTATAAAAGTGATCTAAGTTTCTAGCAGGGAAATTTATTGGAGTTATATGTGCACATTTTTTTCCTGATAGAAAATATGATCAAAGAAGTTTGGAGACCCCAGGAGAGGTTTGAATTTTAAGTTCTTACAGAGCAAAACTTCATTTATCTGACTGTACAATGCCAGCTGGTATGCTTAGATGCAAATAATAGTATTATGGGTAAATTTAAGCAGGGAGGGTATTTATTAGAAGACTGGAAAGCCAAGGTCACAAGCAAGTAAGAACCAAGAGAAGATATTCAAGTTTTTGATTTTTTTTTGTTTTTATTGTTTTTTTTAAATGAAACACTGATAAATATCTGTCAAGCAAGCCTTTACTGCTTAACACTGAAAACTGGCTCTCCTGTCACTGGTACCGGGGTATTTCCACAGCCACCGTACCTTTAGAATAAACTCCTACTTGTACCTCCTTCTTAATATCTGCTCCAGATTCCAAATACCAGATAGAATATCTAATAGGATGCAAATAGGTTTTATGTTCATCTCTAGCTGGTAGAGCTTCCAAAAAGTGTCTAGACCTTTCCATTTTTGTTTTGGAAAGTATAGCAGTAGGATTATGGTAACTTTTATACTGCTATAGGATTATTTACATAGATTATGAAAATATACTCAAAAATCTCAGTGATTAAAAAAACCTCAACAACTTTATCACTTTCTTTTAATGCTCCATTGTTCATTAGCTGTAGACTCTGCTACACGTTGTGTTCACCACAGTGAAGACAGCCACTCTATCGAGGTGCCATGTAGAAGACAAAAAGTCCTAGAATCCTAGAGTAGGGGTCCTCCAAGTGGAGTTTAGGAATTTCTGGATATCGGCAAGTTCAAAACAATTTTCATAACATTAAGATGTTATTTGCTTGTTTTTTGTTTCATTTTGATGATGATATAGTAATTAACCTTTAATAATAATAATTACCATAATATATTAATGATAATATTCCATAATAATAATTAAAATATATTCATGATAATATAATACCTCTTAATGACAATGTACCATTCTAAATTACATGAACAGAAATGATCTCATTTGATTATCATATTCTTGAGAGATAAATATTAATAGCTACCCACATCTATACCCATCAACTTTATAGATAACAAGACTAAATTAGATATTTTAAGTACAAGTTATACAAGTTATATATCCTTTTTTTTTTTTTTTTTTCTTTTTTGAGATAGGGTTTTGCTCTGCTGACTAGGCTGGAGTGCAGTGGTGTCATCATAGCTCACTGCAACCTCAAGCTCCTGGATTCAAGTGATCCTCCTGCTTTGCACCCTCTCCCCCAGAGTGCTAGGATTACAGGTGTGAGCCACTGCCCCCAGCCCATATCTCCTTATTTTTTAATGCTGCTCCTCTTTCTTAGAATTTACTTTTCCCTTTTCAGCATGGATTTTCTGTTCATAACCTAAACATATTTTAAAATTTAGCTAAAAAGTTATTGCCTTCCATTGGTTTATTTCCTCTTATTTGTGAGTTTTGCAAATTATTTATAAATTCTGGATTACCAGTCTTTTATAAGATATTAGATGTGAAAATATGTTCTCCTAGTTTCTGGCTTGGCCTTTTATTCTTGTAATAATGTCATTCAAAGAGCAAAGTTTTAAATTTTAATAAAGTCCACTGTTTCAATTTAGTCTTTTAGCACTGTGCTTTTTGATACCATGTTTAAAAAATCTGGCCAGGCATGGTGGTTCACAGCTATAATCCTAGCACTTTGGAAGGCTGAGGTGGGAAGAACTCTTGAGGCCCAGATCTCTTGAGACCAGCCTGAGCAACATAGTCAGACCACATTTTTACAAAAAACAAATTTAAAAAAAAATTAGCCAGGTGTGGTGGTGCACATCTGGAGTCTTAGCTACTGGGGATTAAATAACCAACATGAGCCTTATCTTTTTAGAATTCTCAAAAATTCTTAAGAATGCAAAGAGTCCTAAGAACAGCAAAAAATAAAGGTTAAGAACTGCTCTACGATTGCTTAAGCTCAGGAGTTTGAGGCTGCTGTGAGCTATGATCACATCATTGCACTCCAGCCTGCACAACAGACCCTGTCTCTTCAGAGGAAGGAAGAAAAGAAAGAAGAAGAATTGGTCTAGTGGGTCTCACACCAGCAAATGGGATTATCTGGCTTGAAAGACCCCATCACTATTGCTTTCATGTCACTGGCCTACAGTAGTCATGGACTCACCCTACCAGAAGGCAGTCAGGTAATTCTGTCCAACAAGGCACAGAGCTGTAAATACCAACAGAGCAGCATTGATGACCACCACAGCAGCCACACCCTGCCTCCACCAAGACTCACACTGAGAGAAATTCCCCAAAGGAATGGTGCACAAGAGGCTGGAAAGCTTAAACTATTATAAAAACCCACCACATACTCCGTGCTTCGCTATTCAGAAAATACTACCTTACAGTTTTTCCAATTAGAACAAAGTACTTAAAACTGTCTGCATACAAGAGAGGTTGTGATGTATCACCCACACAGCTGTTTTGGTCCTTGTAGGTTAGAAGTTCCAGATTATTCTCTTAAACATTTATACCTTCCCATTTCCAGATTACTGCTGGAATCAATCTATTTATCTATGTTAAGGGGAGAATGGATTGTATGATACATATAAATGGCTCTCAACAAATCAGAGGCTAAGAACTTAAGAACAGAACGTTGTTATATTTTAAAAACCAAAATGGACGTTTGTGCATTGTAGTTATAGTTGGTACTACTGCACGATCATCCTTATCCATATTTCAATAAGTCTAATTCAGTTTGTAGAGCTTCAAATATTGCTTAATGAAGAAATACTTTGAATAATTTATGTTTGGGATGGTTCATAAAGATACAATGTGTCACTTAACACAAACACAATTCTTTGTTAAAGAAACACTTTAGCATAATTAATATTTTGTGTCTCAGATGAGGCTATATACACTATATTGTTAGTTATTGAAGAGTACCACCTATGAAAAATTATTGTTAATTCCCAATGTTGTCAGTTTTCTTGTCTCCTCTTAATTGGCTAGTTTTAATCTGCTGTGTGGGAAAATCAGATAATTCAGCTTACTAGAACTATATTCAAAAAGACTCAACAAATTGAGTAAAGCCTGAATTATTCTCTTACGAGTCAAGTGTATGAGCTTTCAGCTACTTATACATACATCATATACATTATGGCATTTATGTGGGAGCAGGTGAAAGTAATTTTTTACTTATTTTCTTTACTTCCTAGATTTGCGCTATGTTACAAATACTTGAAATTAAGTGATAAGTAGTTTCTAGATCAGTTAGAGTTTACGAAATTTGGAAGGACACATTCAATTGTGAAAGAAGAGAATTACAGAATCATATACAAGTAGATACATGGTAATAAGCATAACTTGCAGAAGGAACATGAAATAAACTGTACGGCTTTAGTTCTCCTAAGATGTGTTCTTTTTCTTCTTTTTAAAATAAAATAGACATTTATTACACAAGTAGAATATAATGACAAGAATAACAAAAATTATAATCAGAGATCCTGAATTTTATTTGAGTTCCTAAGAGTCTGGCATGTGCTTCTGGGTTTACAAAGAGCAAACATTTTCTTAATAAATACTTCTCAAGACCCTGAAGAGTAAGTGCAATTGTTGTCTTTATTTTACAGATGAAAAAAATTGAGGCTTAGCAAGTGAAGGTACAAATATGACAGCAAAACCTGTACAATTAACTGCTCATTGTAGTCTTTACAATGATTCTCTTTAACATGCGCTGGGCTCCGTGACCTTGGCTATATTACATAACACCTCAGGATTTTACTGATTTATTCATATCCCCCTCCATCTATTCACTAATTTCTTCACGAATTCATTCAACATTTACTGAGTATCTACTAAGACTCGATCACTGTACAAGGAACTGAAAATATGCATCTGTAAAAAGTTTAAAATATCTGTTATATTGGTGGATACCCCAGTTATTCTAATTTGATTATTACACATTGTATGCATGTATCAAAACATCACATGTATCTTATAAACATATACAACTATTATGTAATAGGTATAATTTAAATTAAAAAAATAAAATAAAATATTATAGGAATTAGCTGAAACAATGTACTAAAGAGGTTTTATATTCCAAAATGACAGGCCACAACCACTTCTGATAAAAATTGCCATGGATATGTTGCCATTGGTTGTGCTTGTGCCATATGATTTTATCACAAACGTTTCAACCAGGGGCAACTGTTGACCCCAAAACAAGTCCTAACCCTGTCAAAGGTGATCCAATCCAAGAACTCTCCCCCATAGAGTCCTCTATATTGGAAAGTGATTCATCTAGTCAATCAAATCCAGTCTCAGTGGGTTAGACTATGGAATGCCCAAGAAGAGATCCCAGAAAGTAGGATTGTGAAAAGCAGACAGGCTAAAAGAATGACTGTAAGACTTTGGAAATTCTTTTGCATTTTGAAAGGCATTCCAATTTGGGACGACATCTATCTTGCACCCGTGAACATGCTGTCTTCATTTTCTTGCTCCCATGGCAAGAACGTGTCTCAGGTCCTTGGATCTTTCAGGTTATACATGAATATATTTTAACTTGCTTTCAAAACTGTAAAGCATATACATATGAAATTTGCCACCACTAGTATAATTACTAACAAGTGCTGCCATTTGGCCTGATTTCATTAAACAGCAGATTTAAATTTCTGGCTAGTATGTACTGATCTCCTTATGTGGTTATATTCCAGGATTCTCTCTCAAAGGTTCCTTTCTAAAATAATATTAAGCTCTTTTTTTGGTTTGCTTTAATCCATTTAGTAGCTCAAAACTCTAAATCAATGAGTGAGAAATATCCTTACTGACATGACTGTCAGTACACTTCTTAAGATTTGTCTGAAGATAGGTTCTGATATCTTGTTTTAATCAGTTTTGCTGAGGTATAATTTATGAGCAATAAAATTAGCTAATTTTGCATTTACAATTCAAAAGACTTTTAACAAAATGTATATAGTCATGTAAGCACTAAAATTTTCATGATGTAGAGTACTTTCATCCCCTCAAAAGTTCCCTCACGCCCATTTACTGTTAATCCCTCCCTAACCTTTGAACCCTGACAATCGCTAATCTGTTTTCTGTCTTTATAATTTTGCTTTTCCTAGAATATTATATAAACGATAATATAACATGGAGTCTTTTGCATCTATCTTCTCTCATGCAAAAGAATGTTTTGCAGAGCTACTTGGTATTTATAACTCAGTCATTTTTATTACTACATTTGTTTACCATGGCAAAAAGCTTATGAACAATTGAGTTCCTTCCTCTTTGTTGACTACTATAAAATGAAGCTACTCTGAATATTTGCATATAAGTCATTGTGTGGATAAAAATTTCTTTTCTTTTGGGAAAACGCTCATGAGTTGTAACACTAGGTCATAGAGGAAGTATATGTTTAATTTTATAAGAGACTACCAAAATGTTGTCCCATATAAATGAACCATTTTTGCATTCCTGCTAGTAATGTGTGAGAATTCCAGTTGCTTCACATGGTTGCCAACACTGAGGATTGACATTCTTTTTAACTTTAGTCAATCAAGTGTGTGTTTAGTGGCATCTCATTGTATTTTCAATTTTCATTTCCCTAGTAATTACATTAAGCATATTTTCAGGAGTTTGCCATCATGCTTTCATCTTTGGTGAAATATCTGTCCAAATATTTTGCCCACTGATTTATTGAGTTTTTGTCTTTTTATCATTGTTGTAAGAGCTCTTTATATATTCTGAACACAATCCTCTTATCAGATACGTTTTTTAAATACTTCTTCCCAATCTGTGGCTTTCATTGTGTTTACTCAATAGTATCTTTTGGAGATGAAAAAAGCTTAATGAGTATGCTTTCTGTGTTATATTTAAGAAATATTTGTTAAAGCCAAAGTTAAGATTTTCTCCCATGATTTCTTCTACAAGTTGTCTGGTTTTATTTACTATAATTAGGACTATGAAAGCTTATGAATTAATGTTTGCATATGGTATGAAGTTAGAGTCAAGGATTATTTTTTGTATATAGATATTAACTGCTCAACATCAGTTAAAAGATTATTTTCTCATTTATTTACCTTGATAATTTTCTTGAAAATCAATCAAACATATATGTGTGGAAAAGTCTATACCTGGACTCTTTTCTATTCCATTGATCAATATGTCTATCTTTATGCCAAAAGCCACACTGTGTCGAGTACTGCAGATTTACCTCAAGTCTTTTTTTTTTTTTTTTTTTTTGGAGACAGAGTCTCGCTTTGTTGCCCAGGCTAAAGTGAGTGCCGTGGCGTCAGCCTAGCTCACAGCAACCTCAAACTCCTGGGCTTAAGCGATCCTACTGCCTCAGCCTCCCGAGTAGCTGGGACTACAGGCATGCGCCATCATGCCCGGCTAATTTTTTGTATATATATATATTTTAGTTGTCCATATAATTTCTTTCTATTTTTAGTAGAGACGGGGTCTCACTCTTCTCAGGCTGGTCTTGAACTCCTGAGCTTGAGCGATCCACCCGCCTCGGCCTCCCAGACCTCAAGTCATAATATCAGGTTTGTACATCCTCCAACTTTGTTCTACATTTTTGAAATGGCTTTGACTATTCAAAGTTTTTTTGCATTTCCATATAAATTTTATAATTGGCTTGTTAATGTCCACCAAAAAATCTATGGGAATTTTGAGTGGAAATGCACTGAATCTATACATCAATTGACACAGCAATAGTATTGAATCTTCAAATTTGTAACATGCTATATTTCTCTTTTTATTTAGAATTATCTAATTCTTCTCCACAATGTTTTTTTTTTGTTTTCAGTGTTCAGACCTTCCACGTATTCCAGTTAATTGATTTGTATGTATTTCATATTATCTGATCCTATTATAAGCAGTGATTTAAAAAATTAATAACCGTTTGTTCATTACTAGCATATAGAAACATAATTTTTATACATTGACCTTGCATATTTCAACCTTGGTAAACCCATTTGTTACTCTGAGTAGATTTTTAATAATTCCTCAAGACTGTCTACAAAAATGATCATGCTAGAGAGTTATACTGCTTCCTTTCCAAGCTATAGGATTGTTTTGTA
Source organism: Eulemur rufifrons (assembly GCF_041146395.1). NCBI lineage: Eukaryota > Metazoa > Chordata > Mammalia > Primates > Lemuridae > Eulemur > Eulemur rufifrons. The sequence goes on from NC_091001.1 coordinate 24,240,232, forward strand.
GACTTAGTGGACTGGAAAGGATAATCTATACAATGGTGAATAAGAGTGGTGGGAGTGGACATCCTTGCTTTGTTCTTTAACTTAGAGAAAAAGCATTTCATCACATCTGAAGATATTAACCATACATTTTTCAATGATGTACTTTGTCAGTTTGCAGAAATTCCCTTCTATTTCTTCTAGGCTGCTGAGAATTTTTATTGTGAATGGATGCTAAATTTACTCAAATGCTTTTTCTTTTTTAAAAAATCTGTTAATGTGTTGAACTGCAATGCTTAAGTTTTCAAATGTTAAATCAAGCTTGCATTTCTGGAGTAAATCCATTTGGTTATCATGTATTATGCTTTTTATTTATTGCTATATTGATTTACTAAATTTTTGAAAAAGAATTTGTACCAAATAATATTACACTGGATGTACCACAGTTTATTATTTATCCATTTACCCATTGAAAGACATCCTAGTTGCTTCCAAGTTTTGGCAATTATGAATAGAGCTGCTTAAATATGTACAGATTATAGTGCGGACATAAGTTTTCAACTGATTTGAGTAAATACCTAGGAGCATGATTGCTGGCTCATAGAGTAAGAGATGCTTAGTTTTGCAAAACACTGCCAAAGTGGTTGTAATCACGTATGTATATGGAACTTCCAGCTAGTGAAAATACAAGTGATAAAAGAACATACCTACTTTCAAATGGTTCATGAAATAAATGCAGATGAAGCAAATATGGCACAACATTAGTAACTGCTGAGTTCAGGTGGCAGGTATACGAATGATACATTCTTTCAATATTTCTGTATATCCACAAGTCTGAACATTTTCCTAATTTAAAAAATGGGGCGGGTATGGTGGCTCATGCCTAGCACTTTGGGAGGCCAAGGCCAGAGGATTGCTTGAAGCTAGGAGTTCAAGACCAGCGTGAAAATAGCAAGACCCCCACCTCTACAAAAAAAAAAACAGAAAAATTAGACAGAAGTGGAGGCAGGCGTCTGCAGTCCCAGCTACTCAGAAGGCTGAGGCAGGAAAATTGCCTAACCTTGGCAGTTTGAGGTTGCAGGGACGATGATGCCACTGCACTCCAGCCGGGGCCACAGAGCGAGATCTTGCCCTCCCCCCCCAAAAAAATAAAAATAAAAAAGCTCAAAAGTCTTCTGTAACATCTCAAATAGTCTTTATGCCCTCTGGCATATAAAATCAGCCCTGATTTGTGTAACAAAAGGCTAAACCTTAATTTACAAATAAAGCATCACTATCTGAAGAGGTATGTAAACTGTAATCACACTGTAATTAGCAACAGGGAATGCTATATACTGTGTATGTGCTGCTAGATTTCTTAGCTCCTCAAAGGAATATATATAGTATATATATATTTTTTCTATTATGTGAAACTTGCCAATGAAATTTTTAAACAATGCTACCTTTGTAAAACTGTTTTTTATAATCTACTTTTAGCATTTAGGATATTCTGAGAATATTGTATAGTCATCAGCACATGGCTCCAAAGCAAATGATTCTGCCTTTTCCAAACACAACTAATTCATTTGTAAATTGGAAATGAATCTCTATATCTCAATGTAATAATAATCATCATAGTGAAACTATACCCACAGGCTCTGGGTGTTAGGAGCTTACCAAAATCTCTTCACCACATAACTAGGTCATGGGAACAACTTTCTAAACCCACCATGAAGGTGATTATTGATCTCAAAATATTTTTCCTCATTCTTAATATTTAAAATGATGTGTCACAAACTATTCATATAAATTCTAAACACCACTTTTGGTATTCACTGTACCAATTCTTAGCATTACAGATGCCTCCCCTATCAGATGTACACAGGCCTGAGGGGAACAGTCTGGGAAACCAACTACTTCAAATGGAAAAAACTGAGAATTGGCACTTTAACATGAAGGCATAGGTTAAAACTATAAGTTCCGCTTTAGCAATTTTATGCTGCAAAGCGTGTGTGTGTGTGTGTGTGTGTGTGTGCGCGCATATGTGTGTGGGGTATATCCGGCAACAATAATATAGAAGTGTGTAAAATAGAGAAAAATGGCAAAAGAAAATTCTACCTGTAATCCTCCCATATTCTGCTTATAGACAAAGTAATAGTTAATTCTACAGAAAACAAATCTTCACTAAGTTTGTGATTAAAACAGGGGCACCTTGTAGATGTAGGTTGCACTGCTATTGAACACCCCTGTGAAATTCAGTAGAGGCATCTAAGGTAATTACTTATGGCCCCTGAGAGTTCAGTGTTATGTAAATCTACAAGACTTGAAAAAAGTATTTAAAATCGGCCGGTGCGGTGGCTCACGCCTGTAATCCTAGCACTCTGGGAGGCCGAGGCGGGTGGATCGCTCGAGGTCAGGAGTTCGAGACCAGCCTGAGCAAGAGCGAGACTCCCGTCTCTACTAAAAATAGAAAGAAATGATCTAGCCAACTAAAAATATATATAGAAAAAATTAGCTGGGCATGGTGGCGCATGCCTGTAGTCCCAGCTCCTCAGGAGGCTGAGGCATTAGGATTGCTTAAGCCCAGGAGTTTGAGGTTGCTGTGAGCGAGGCTGAAGCCATGGCACTCACTCTAGCCCGGGCAACAGAGCAAGACTCTGTCTCAAAAAAAAAAAAAAGTATTTAAAATCACACACTGAATCCATTGGTCTGGCACCTTTTTTCTACTGCTCTCAATCTAAGTCTTACTTCAGTAAGAGTCCTTGGTGGCCATGAATCTGCTCTAATTAACTTATTCTCTGTTGTAGAATGTACGTACTTTGGCTACTATTTCCAAAGGGAAAAACTGGTTTCTATGGACTTTGAAGCACCCAAACTTGCACCAGTTCCTATATATTCCAAATAACATCCTGGAAATCTAATCTACCTTCTGGGACTTGAACCCCTCCTATTATGAGAAATTCTAATCTACCTTCTTGGACTTGAACCCCTCCTATAATGAGAAACTCACTACCTCATAAGCAGCCGTTACATTTTAGAATGTTCACCTTGTTAAAAAGTTCTTCCGTGGGAGGATGGACAGGCCCAGGGAGTCTAAATGAGGAGTTTATGATCAAATTGCTATATGTAATCAGCACCAAAATCCAGGTGGTCTGACTCCAAGTGGAGTCTGAGCTCTTTATTTGCCTTTTAAGGATCCCTAGTTGTAAGTCTGCCTGACAGGATAGAATAGAGATCATGATTACTAGTTTAAAATACTAACAACACCTCCCGCTTAATATACACAGAAGTATCGCCATCATTTCAAGCAGGTACATACACTTGTACATTGTTAGAGGTTTTGTTAATTCAGTTTTAATTTTCTTACTAGACACATTCACTTTCAGTGGGCTTCTTCAAACTATACCTGAGACTATAAAATATTCATGTACTGTCTATAAAATTAAATTTTGATCACGATTTTCTTTTTGATTAAGAATGATGTGGACATTTAAGAACCCATTTTCTCAACAGACTTGGCATTTTATTCAAGGTTTCTTAATATGTTCCCTTTGTTCCTTTCTATCTTTTTCCTTTCATCAGGCCATTTGAGAAACTAGGTACATTGGATACAGTATCAAATACTCCTCCCCTTATGGAGCTAATAGTTACGTGAGGAACACAGATATGTAAACATATAAGTTCTATTATAAAGGCTAAAAGGAAAGAATATTATTTGGAGAATTAGTTTCTCGCTCATATTTTTAACTATCATACAAATAGGCAGTAGAAAAAACTGATGCTTAGGCAGGTGGATTTCAGCATTACAAGTTAAATTTGTTAATAACTGAATGATAAATCAAAATTCCAAATTTTGAAGTCACCGTTTGTGCAACAGAATTATCTCACGTTAAATAAAATATAGAATAGTGCTTCTCAAAGTGATCTCCAGGGTCCTCTGGGCATCACTGAGATACTTTTCAGGGGAGTCCCTAGAGGTGAAAATTATTTTCTTAACAATACTAAGATGTCATTTGCCTTTTTTATTCTCAATCTCTCATGAGTGTACAGAAGACTTTCCACGGGCTATAAATTGTGTGATACCATAACACTTTGAAAGCAGAAGCAGATAGAAGAATCCAGGTGTCTTCAAATAAGCCAGACATTAAAGAGATTCACAAAAATGTAAAACGATATTCCTCTATTTTGTTGTTTTGAAAAACATATTCTTTTCTAAACATGTTATTTATGTTAACATATAATGAGTTTATCGTTTTTAAATAAATTACTAAATAACTATCTTAAAATTTTGTTTTAATTTATAAAATGATCAACATTGATATCTAATCCACATAATCACAAGCTCTTTGTGGCCCTGTATAAGTTTTAAGAGTATAAACAGATCCTGAGACTTGTTTGAATAGCAGTGATCTAAAATATTAAAAAATGATATCAACACAGACTTTTTAATTTGTGTCACTGTCACTTTTATTTCTCAGACATCTACAAAGTGTAAGATTAAACTCTAAAATTAGACCCTTTGCTGGGTTAATACACAGATGTTACTGTAATTATAATGACCAAGTCATTAAAAATATGAAAATATAAACTCATGAAATTTCAGGATCCCTAAAGGAACTCAGAGTCAGCTTTTAGGTGTAAACTTTTTTTCAGGTTTCTATTTATAAACCAGGAAAAAGAAAACCACCAAAAAATGTTAAGCAAAGCTGTACATGTCCTTTGCTACAGAATCTGCATATTTTACATATTCATCAGCCTTCCTTTGTACATTTCTAACATCATATACAGTGGGAGACAAAAGAACTGGAAAAACAAAACTTCTCAAAAGTTTTGTTGGAAACTGAAGTTGCCCTTCCTTTCCACAATTATGCAATGGCCAAATGTGTGCCCTGCTATTAATCCTCTTAAGAACTGAACATGAAAAACATGATAACCAACATAAAAATGGTCTAGATCACCAAGCTAAACATTTTAGAAACCACACTAATTGTAACTAATTGTTCAAAATCCACACATATATATTATGTATAATTAATGTTTCTCCATACTTTATTGCTCCATTCTTCCTAACTAGAATTTCAATGATGCTATAAAATTTTTAAGAGCAACAGCAAAAAAGGCTAAACTCAAAATCTGACAACAGTACATGAATGTCTACGATGTTAACAGGTTTCGACTCTGTGGCTTATTGACACTGGAGGTTTTTGGAGTAAGCAGAAAGTGATCAATGTATTGAGTGAACATAAACTTTTAGTGAGTCTATACTGTCATCATTTAGAAACCATACAAAAATTTCTTCAAAGTACTGATACAACATTCAGTAGCAAACCGAAGCTACATTTCCTGTCTACTACAGAAGGAACAGGAAGATAAGGGATAAGGAAGCAAAGAATGACAAAAAGGCAAGAAGAGAGAAAGAGAGGAGGAAAGGAAAGTGGGAGGAAGGACAGGAAGGGAGCAATAGGAATGGGATATGAGGTTTCAATTAGTAAAAGACTCAAATTATCAGATCAGCAGCAGGAAACTATTGACGCTCAGGCAATAAAGAAAGGTCTGAACTGCTTAAGAACAGGCCATTTAAATACCAAAGCATAGAAATGGCAAACTAGAACAAAAGTCCAAATACATGAAGCAGTAAGAGTAATCTGAAGGCAAAAGATTAAAGCGTAATTTTACTTTAGTTATTCATTAAGAAATCTTTCTCTTCATACAAATAATAAGTAGGCTAGGAAAGTAATATAATAAATTTCTTTTGTTTCAGCCATGCAGTTTATGATAATTTGATATAGCAACCCTAGCAAGTAACTACAAGGACTCTCTTTGGACCTGCTGCTCATTCCTCTAAGAACCCTGCCTATATCATATAAAATCCTCACTGTACCTTCACAATGAAGACATTATTCTAAAACCCACTTTTACACAAATGGAAAAAATGAGGCACAGAGAAGTGATGCTAATGACTCACACTCCAAAAGTGGCAGAGCCAAGATTCAAATTCAGGCAGTTTACTTTAAAGTGTATGAGTTTAACCTCTATACACACTGCTTCTCACAGATGAGAACAATTCCTAGGAGACAAAACTTCACCAGGTTTTGCAAATAACATCTTCCTTCTAGAACCTGCTCACTGTTCTTCTTGGGGCAAATATCCCCATATATTTCCAACCTAGCTCCTGCTTCTCTTTTAGCCTTTCCTAGAATGGGTTGTGCCTCCTCTGTGTGCTACACAAGAGAAACACTTAACACATAGTAGTTTAATTGCTATTTACTTATATTTTTCTCCCAATAGAATCTGAGCTCCTGGAGGAAATGAAATTGGGTCACACTTAATCATTTCTGTATCTGTGGATCCTAGAAAAAGGACTCAATACATATTCGTCAAGTGAGTAAATTAATGCTAGCAGAGCCCGAGCCCTAGGAATTTTGTAGAAGCTAACTTTATTAAATATACACATGCATATTAAATACAGTGTGTGCATTTAATATATATAAATATAGATTTAAGTATATAATTAATATTAAAGGATAGATTAAATTTAGCAGGATTGATACCAGGACTTTAATATTGGTGATCATTAAACTTAGAAAAATTATTAATAAAATTATATATGAAAATGGAAGCCCCTTAATTTCTCTAAAATTTCCTTCAAAGCAAATGGAATAGATTATTTTATGAACCATTTCATACATTAATGAACTTGGAATTGAAATACAAAGGAATTGATCTCCTAGAAGTCAACAATACAGCTAAACATAGTGAACAAAGCAGCTTTAGCTTTCTTGTGTATAACAGTGGTTAAGTAAGTTGATGTATTTCTTCCAACAAAAAGCATTTGGTTCTAAGCTGCCCAACAAATTTTGCTTACAAATTCCCTAACAACTCTAAAATTCCATGGGGAAAGTGAGAGGTCAAAGACAGATGTGTTAGTTCAAAGAAGTGATTTGAGATTAAAAATGCTTCTTCACATATAAATATAACGGTATTAAGCAATTAACACCTAATATTTATAAGGAACTAGTAGGCAGTGAGAAAATAGTATGTGTAAGCACATTCCCCAATATGTTCAGATCTGGGCGTTCTTTTAAAAGCAGCTATTCTCTGTTAGGTTTATGAAATAAGATGTTTAAACCTTTGTAAACAAATTTATAACAAAATGGTGTTTCATAATAAAAGAGATAGAAATTAAGAGGTCTTTTCAAACTCTAGAGAAGAATACTACTCAACATCAATATACTTGCCTTCAATTTCAGTACCATGATGCTTGAAGCTGTGAGTGGGCTTAAATATCTTCTTGTCTATGCTTTGCTTTCTTTCTGGTATTTGTACGAGTCATGTGCAAAATCGGGAGAAGAGAGCAAATATAACAATGAGGATCATAAAAATGGAAAATAAGGATCTTTCTCATTGTAAAAGTCAGAATTTAGTAGGATTCATGCTATAGAACAGAGTAAAAGATATGAATTAGCAAAGACCACTTACAAATAGAACAAAGTTAATTTTAGAAGTCAAAGATAAAAAATATAAAATCATGACTTCATTAAAAGTCTAAAGGCAGGTTTTATTAAACAGTACTTTCCCTTTTCTCTTTGGATTTTTCCACTTTAATTTTTATAAAATTTAATGAGGCTAAAAAGAATGTCCCATAATCACAGGTATAGAGATCAAAAGGTCTGAAAGCAGACAAACTTAGGTTGAAAACTAAGCTCTACCCTTTATGCACCATCTAATATTAGGTATATTCCTCTCAAAACCATTCCTTCCTCATCTGTAAAATGGGAATAAAAATTGCTCTCATCCCTAAGACTGGTTTGAAGACTAAAGGAAATCAGGCTTCCAAACCATCTGGCATCATGTGTGGTAGATAAATAGAGTTTACAATAAATGTTAGACATTGTGACTCTAAATGTGGGTAAAGAATAAGAGAAATAGAAGCCTCCAATCCACTTGAAGAAACAGAGTGACAAAAACGGTGATAGAGAAATGGAATATTTGTGCTAAAAAACGTTTTACACAGAATAGTCATTAATTAATCCTGAGAAGTAGTTAGGCATGTTCCATAAACTTTTTCCTAAAACACGTCTAAGTACTTCTTTGGAGTTCTTCCTTGTAATTAAAACAGGCAAATGTCCAATCACCAAACAAATTTAAAAATCCTCACAAGAACATGATATTTTTGGCTGAATCCATATATATCTCCATCTATATGGAAAACAGCCAAACAACATTCATCTCATTCAGTAGATGGGAAATAATTCGTTATACATCTCCTTTGTATGCACAATCTGGTACAATGGTGGTTACCAGTGAAAATCCCAGTGGATTTTTCAAGCTCAGGTGACAAGGACTGTGTAAGAAGGCTATGCATGCAGTCTGCACAAGCTGCTATGGGAACACGGGCACAATGAACTTGAAGGGGTAGCGGCATCTGATAGAATCACCCTGGCAACTGCTGAACAAAAGATGGGAGGATGCAACAGAGCTGACCCTATTGCACCCCTGTGTGGATAAAAAAAGGTGTTCCTTCTTCAATATAGTTACAGAAACGTGTTTTAATATACTGATTATATTGGGGAAAATGCTTTGCTGTTTTGTCATAATAAATACACAAATATTCAAATGTGTGTGTGAATGTGAGTGTGAGTGGATGTACATAGCAGAGTGATCTCTGAGTTTGATGGGGACATACGTGTGTGTCAATTTGTGTATCAGTGCTGGTGTGTGTTAGTGTGTGCATGACCATGTGAGAGTGTGTGTACGTGTGGGTATGAGAATGTGTGTCCGTGCATTAGTGTGAGTGTGTAGACAGACCTTTACAAGGTCTAGCTAACATTTGAACAGTGCCCCTGAGATGTGGTGCTCTTCCACATGCCCAAACCTGTAGCAGCTCAAAGGGGACCTAACTAGAGTCACGAAGAAGAAAGAAGCCATTTCATCCTTCAAATAATTGCAGATGGCCTTTATTAGTAGTGGCACTTTGTTGAAAGGAAGGAAATATAATAATATTCAAAAGACATTTCTGAAAGAAATTCACAGTGATGCCTAGTGACTTGGTCACTAAAATGGATGTTGAGAATGGGCAAGCAAAGGAAAAGAAATATCATCTATCAAGCACATATTTTCTCCAAAGATTTAAAATTATCCATGGGAGTTGGGGCTTCCTCTGTTTTATAGAAAAATGTATACCTAGAGATGTTGTTTGCCAAGATCACTAAGTTAGTAAGTGATGAAGTTGGCTTGAATCTAAATCAGTCCAACTCCAGAATTGATACTTATAGTCATGACCTCATAGCCATTCACCAAAGTCAAAAATTTGGGAAATGGAGGATGGTTTGAGGGGAAAGATAAGGAATGAATGAATTATCTTCCACACTTGCTAAGTTTGAGATTCCCATAGTAGATTTAAGGAGATTCCAATCTTGGAGTCACTGTCCCATTTACAGGCTAAGGTTGAAATTCTTGATTCAGCAAATAGTGTTGATGGTTTCAGCCATGTCCTCTATCATTTAGATAAATTTATATCATGAGTGCATAGAAGAGCATTTATTCTGAGACATAAGATGTTTCTCCTTAAGGACATTTCCTTGCATGCATATCCCTTTTTAACAAGAGGCATTGATTGCCTCAGGAAGGAATTAGTAGACCAGGAATTCAAGGAGAAAAAGAATCAATTGAAATATTCACGTTCCAAAACAGAATTTGAGTCTCTTCCAGCCAATCTTTGTGGGAAGAGAAAGGAGTTTTCTACATTTTGAAAACCCCCTTTCACACATCAAGAATGAAATCTGGCTAACTCAGATCATCTAGTTTCAGTGCCAGATATGATGTAAGGCAGAGGTTCGCAGACTTTGGCAGACATCGCAATCACCTGAAGGTCTTGCTAAAGCACAGCTTGCAGGGCCCGTCCCCCAGACTTTCTGATTCAGTCAGTCTGGGGTGGGCCCCAAATATTTTCATTTTTAACAAGTTCTCATATGATGTGGTGTTGCTGGCACAAAGAACACTCCAAGAATCATTCATGTCAAGAAAGTTCCCTCTAGATATTAAGCAGAAGCCTTTCGTGGAAGGAAGAAAGGAGATTCACACGGGACATAATTAGGTTGAAAACGATACATGAGTCTCTAAGAAAGACCTTCTGCCAAGAGGGTGGAAACGTAAACTACAGAAGCGATACAGGTAGGCTGAGATTGGGCTGGTGCTCTGCTACCTTTCTATGCCCAGCACGATGCAGAAGTAGTGACGCAGGAGAGGGATGAAGAGGTCTCTAGACAGATGCACCTGACATAGTTCCCTGATCCCATCTGCCCTAGGTTTCTGTGCGGCAGACCCACTAGCTCCTGTGTGCCCTGGAAAAGATGAAACACGTCAAGAGTAAGGGTGAACAAAGAATGGACAGCCCAAGGACTCAGAGAGATCAGGAGTTGGCAAACTTTTTCTGTAAAAGGCAAGAGGGTAAATATTTTAGGCTTTGTCACAACTACTTAGCTCTGATTTTGGAGAATTAGAACCGACAGCCTTAGACAATGAGTAAAGGAAGGGGCATGGCTGGTTTTGGAACAGAGCAGCTAGATTTTGCTTGCATGTTGTGGTTTACCGACCCCAGCTAGAAACCACAGGGATCTCAAAAACTAGAGGCAAAGGAACCTCCACCTTCAACAGCATGTATTAGTACTACAACCTGTAATGGCCAGACCTTGGTGGACGAAGACACAAGATAGAAGCCAACCATATCCCGGCAGAGATCAATAAGGACAAAGAAAGCACACAGACCAGAAATGTCTCCCTCCCTCATCAGGAGGACATGGGAATTTAGCCCTGCTCCCTGGGCCATCTTGGGAAGGAAAGAGAAAGGAATGTGGACTCACTTAGAGAAGAAGCATTCCTGACATGAAATATGAACTTTAAATTGACTGAGGATTTAGTCAACTGTGGTTGAATTCCTCTGAAAGAGAACAATATAAACCAGAATGGCTGAAATAGCTTTATTTAGCAAAGTTGTTTTCTCTCTCCGTCATTGAGGGCAGGGTCTAGTTATTGATAAATAGAACAGAATAGTGTTTTTCTATGTCTGAGTATGAGGTATAAATATCAACCTCATTACAAGAGAGAAAAAATATATCATTTCTGTCATCCTACAAGTGCACAGGGCCCTGCTAAAATTAGAGTCAGGATATAAAACACTTCCATAGAGCAAATGATGTCAAAATTAGAGGTTCCCTTAATTCCTCATATTTATTGCTCTCAGAGCACCTGTCAAATTTTATTATGGCATTCTTTACTTTTCTAAACTCTCCCCACTAGACTGAAAGTCTCAGTTACAGAAATTACTTAAAAAGAGCATTTTCAGATCTCAGCAAATATTCAAGGTATAGAGTAGGTGTTCAATTTTTATGTTTATTTATTTGATTTTTACATAAGTGAAATTAAAGTTGTTGCTGGGAAACCTCTTCATTAACTTGTTCTAGTGGCATCTACTTTAAGTGCTACAATATAGAAAGACTGCTGTGGTTTACCACATCCATATATAATTATTTTTGATCACCTTTAACAAAAAGAGCCAAAAAGTTGTGCTTAGAAATTTCTCTTTCCAGAAGGCTATTAAAAACTTTTATCTGAATCAGTTTTTTAAATGACTAGTCCTAGAAATTCTTTTGCATCTCCCCATCCCATTCTATATCTGTTTCTATCTCATCACACTATTTCAAAAACTAGGAAACCTACCAATACAGAGCTGGATTATACAAGTAATTTTACATTAGCTAAAGGGTCCCATTAGAAGTTTCTCGGCTTCAAGATCCATGTTTAGAGAACACTAAGCATAGACACACAATTTGTCTAGTAGGACTTATGGTATACAGCTATCAAGGTTTCAAAAATGGAAAAAAAGAGAGAAAGTGAGAAAAGGCATAGCTTTATCTATCTTTCTTTGCAAACAAACATATCTTCAAAAGAAAAGGAAGGGGACCTCTTGTGCAAGGAAGGCCCCCTGAAATAATCTCCAGGCCCTTTTACCTCTGTAAGAATGGGCTGAATGGATTCTGCCTCAGGAGTTTTGCCTGCCAGAATCAACCTGCTTTCCGGAGAGGTAATGAAAAGGTGCAACAGTAACACAGAGGCAACTGTGCTCCAAGTCCATCCTTTCCTTATCCCAAACTGGTGGCAAACATAGGGGCCACAGACAGAGAGCCCATCAGAAGTCTTTAGTGAATGGAGTTATTTGTGGCAAGTGAAAGAAACTCAGGAGAAAGAAATGCTAAAATCTTTTACTTTGGAACTTTTCTGAACCAGCCAAGAGCATAGAAGAGAACTAATATGCAGAAGTACAAAATTATTTTATTTTGAGTTATATGCTTATGCTTAGGATGTTTTCTGAGAGACCTAAAAAGGTATCAAATCCCTCTAATTGGTTTAAAATAACCAAGTTGAAATATCTGAATTCATTCTCTTAAGCTTCTAATTTCCATACACTGAAGTTGGACACAACACTATGTAGTGTTGAATTGCCTGCCTGTCTCTAGAGTTTTCTTATATAAAGACCAACAGCATGTTTGTATGTTCTGTTATTAATACATGGATCATTCTTTTTTTTTTTTTGGAGACAGAGTCTCACTCTGTTGCCCAGGCTAGAGTGAGTGCCGTGGCATCAGCCTAGCTCACAGCAACCTCAAACTCTTGAGCTCAAGGGATCCTCCTGTCTCAGCCTCCCGAGTAGCTGGGACTACAGGCATGCACCACCATGCCCGGCTAATTTTTTCTATATATATTTTTAGCTGTCCATATAATTTCTTTCTATTTTTAGTAGAGATGGGGTCTCGCTCTTGCTCAGGCTGGTCTCGAACTCCCGAGCTCAAACGATCCGCCCACCTCGGCCTCCCAGAGTGCTAGGATTACAGGCGTGAGCCACCGCGCCCGGCCGATCATTCTTAACTGACACAAGGATGTTAGAAAGGACAGAGCATGTGTGATGAAAAATTAGAACTGATATCCAGCAGCTAAACACTTACATGATATACAGATATCTGTTCTGAATAGCTGGTACCTGTGCTGAACCTTGGAAATGTTTTGAGAATGACCGCCCAGAATAACAAAGAGTTTAGTTAACTAAGAGGCATGAAGCAGTGAGAGTTGAAGCTAGAAAGAGATTGGAACTAGATCGTGAAGAACCTGAAATATCTCTCTAAAGATTATGATTTTATTCAGGAGAGTACATACATATTTTCTGCATACATATGCATTCACATGAAACATGCTATGTTGATGAGATTATTGAGCAATTGCTAATAGTGAGAACAGCTTTCAGAAATCCTTTGTACATTAGCATGTAAACCAGGAGGAACTTCACAGTATTATACTGCAGTTGACTGTTTGATTTTGTGATGTTCTAGTGCTTTTAATTTACCTTTGAATGTTTATTTTTAAAATTAACCTAAGAATATTTGGGTTTAAAATTCACTGCTTATAATTAGTTAATAGAGCACTGAAAACTCCTGGCTTTTCACAGAAGCTACTTGTTTGCACTGGCTAATTGATATATGTGAATGAGAGAAAATGAGGCTCAAACTTTTCTTAAAATAATCTTTAGAGCTGGAAAATGTCTCACATGAAAAAATTTTAAGTATAATTACACAAAATGAGAGTTAAAGTAATAAGCATGAAAATTTTGCAATTAAAAAAATGTGGGGACTGGAAAACAAACTGTTAGAATATGGTTACTGCCGGACTTTTAAATAATGCAACTTAATTTGATATTTTTTAGATTTTATCATTCTTAATTATCTGCTAAAATGTTAAAATGGTCAATTCAGCTTTCTTTTCAAATTTGTAATAGAAAGCTAGTGGATGAACTGTCCAGTTATCCTGAAATGCATGCCCTTTTTCAATTATTTGAGCCATTATTGAAAATTAAAGCTTACGCTTGCATATATGCAGGCAGGCAGGATGCAGGAAGCGGGCTTTGTGAATGCATTATTCCATTTCCAAATACTCCACAGGGCACAAATTCTCCATCCCAGTATTTCTCTAAGTGTAAAGTCTGCTTTTCAGAATAAATCATTTGCACACAAGCTGGCAGGCATAATATCCTGATGGACAAGAGCAAAGACCAACTTTCCCTTCCTTGTTTCTTTCAAGTAGAAAAATCAATTGTAGATGGCCTTTCTGATCTGATTTTTTTTGACATATATACAAGAAAATAACTTTCCCTATTGCTAATTTAAAATAGAAACTTGGAAACATTACTTCAAAACACTTTTGCAATTTTTCAAGCACGAACAGTTTTTTCTCCACCTTCCACAATTCACAGCAATCCTTTTGAAGATAGAAGTATCTTCTCTCGTTACAAAATAATGATCTGTTCTTTTATAAGTTGTAGGAAAATGCTACCTAGATTTTATACATCAACTTTTACATTTTAAACATTCTCCTTCCAGATCCTCATATAAGTGAAATGATTTCTTTATTCACAAACTTGATTCACAAAGTTTTGAAATCTGCACAGGAAGTTTGTGTGTCTGTTCCTAGATTTCTCTTTATGGGGTTTGGGGTAGTCTTCCTGGAATTCATTTTATTGACTGCAGTTTTTTTATTGTTATTGTTATCATTAACTTTCCCTAGATTTCCAGAAAATCCTGATTAGAAATATATTGCTGTGTTGTAAGAATTTACCCAAACCGAAAGCTCAATGGAAAACAGGTGTTCCCACTTTTACATATTACCATGACAGAGAAGTGAAACCCAAGGAAAGAAACAAAATTAACCAAATATAGATGTAAATTCTCTCCTACTTAATCTTCTTGTCTGCAGAAATAATTATGGTAAGGCAGAAACATTACTATTGTTTAAATTATCTCTGCAGATTAATGGAATATATTTTGTCTTATTTTGCTTTCAAAATGGCATTCCGATTTAATATATTTTTATTTTTGGCACTGTGTGTTAAAGATCATACAAATTTCAAATTAAGAAAATGACATAAATCATAAATATTTGTATTTTCATATTTTAATGTCAAAATGTTTAGTGTGTATTTACTTGCTCATGAGATTCACTATAAATTACCCACTTATAAAACCTATATATTTTTCATTAGGCATATGAAGCAAAATCCAGTTCTGTGTAGTATTTATTTTTATTTGGTTGCTATTATTATAATGTTTCAATGGGTCATAAGTGCTGTTATTGCTTCACTATTTGAAGGTATACTTAACCTACAGACCCAGTCCCAAAGCAGTTTATAAACATTAAGTTCTTTTAAATATTTTCATTCCTCTTGGAAAATAAATTTTTAAAGGAGACATTTTAATATTAAGAAAAATAATACAGTCAATATTTAAGTTTTATAACAGAAGAATTTGGTTAAAATTTACTAATTTATTAAAAGTAAACAAGAAAGCAAAACTTTCAAGATTAGATTTCAGGGAAACTATATATAGGTTTGTGCATATTTATTTTAATATAGCTTTGAATATTAAAAAAGCCTATTTTTTTAAGAGAATATACACATTGCCAGGGGCTAAAAAGAAGGTACAAGGTTTACAAAACAAGATACAAAAAATTAAAATATAGCACACAATACAAAATTGATTCATATAATTAAATATAAATATTTACTCATACACTTAAATATTTACTTAATATATAATTAGTGTTTACATCAATTAATATGGGATTAATATAAAATCAGTTTAATTCAATATACATAACCCACATCAAAATTGTCTCAATGAATTGTCATGAAAAACCATGAAAAACAAGCTGTTCTTCCCCTTAAATGCACAGTATCCAGGAAAAGCATCCAGTCAGAAACTGCCCTTTCTCAAGCACCTTTTGTAGACTCCCTTGAGACTTTTCTCTGTGTTCTTGTTACAGTGCTGTCTCCTCCTGCCCTCATCCACCCTCCACTCCCCCACTGACTCCAAACCCCACCAAAAGTTTTAAGTTAGGTAAATGAGATGGTTTAAATTTCCTAATGAAATCAATACCTTCTCTGTTCTGTGCACTCTCACCCAGCGCCGAGAAGGTGTCACCAGTGTGAGAAAAGGAGGGAGGAGGCAAAGTCTACACTAAGCAGGCTGTCCCCTGCAAAGCACTTTTAATCAAGAGAAACTAGCCATTTTATTTCTATTTCTTTCTAAATATAGTATACCAAAATTACATAAGAAAAAAGACAAAAAAAAAAAAAAACAGGAAAAATATCATGGAGGGTGTATTTTGAGTCAAGGTTGAAAACTACTTGAAACTTTTTTTGAATTTAAACTCTCTGAATAGATTTACTAAGAAAAAATATCTAGGGACATCTAACATTTCTTACTCAAAAAATGTTTTTATGCTGTAGGATCTTTAAAGGTATTAACCACTTTAAAACTTCAATATTTCTTCTTCATGCTCTATTACATTCAATCAGAAAAGGCCAACATATTTAATGCATTGGTACCGCATCACTAACATTTTTACAAGCTTGAATTTTAATACTACTGCTAATATTAATGAAGTGGTGTGTCCAGTCTAGAGAGAAATCCCAAAATCTAATATTTTAAATAAGCTGTTCTCTAATTTTAGCTTTATTTTTCAAAAAACAATAAATACTTTAGTTATTCAAAGATGATAAATAAATTAACCGGGTTTTTTTTTTTTTTTTCCTTTTAAAGAACAAATTATTTTCCATTTTGAACAATGACCTTACTACCACATGTCAACGCAGATTGATTAGTTGTGGACTCAAATCATGTCACTCAAACCATGAAGGCCTGATGTTTTAAAAAATTTCACCTATCTTGGCTTGAAGTTCATAAAAAATTAAAAGGAGAGATTCATAAAAAATTAAAAATTAAAATCACTAGTACTATATAGGAAAGCATCTCTGCATCTCCCTAGCTCAGGTCTATGTAGCTCCTCAAAGCAGGACAGTCTCTGTCTCTTAAAAGTGAGCATCTTTGATTCTTAAAACACGCATAACCTACAATCGATATTTTCCCCAAAATATTTAATATGGACTTAGTTTTATTAAACAAAATTGTCTTAAATTCACTTTTAGTGGTTTTTGAACTTTAAAAAAATCTTGTAGATTCTAAGAACGCTACTGCCAGCACCCACAGTGCTTACTATATATTGGGAGTCTAGTACATATCTGTGGCTGGTTGGTTGGTTGGTTGTATGTACAGATGTACAGATGGATGGACAGATGAAAGGGACAAAGAGGGAGGGAAGGGCTCTAATCATAAAACCTAATATATGAAATCAATATACCTGAGTGAATCTGGTTGAAGAAGATACCGGGGTCTCCAAGAAACTTCTGGAGATCCTTAGGGTACAATTTGAAAATCACTCACTTAAGGAGGCTAATATTAATAAAAAAATCTACTCAGGATTAAAAATATTCTGCAAAATAAGAATGTTCCTTAAGGTAAATGAAATACCAAATATTGAACATACTGATTATCACTTGTTAATCAACTCTGATTAGCAATTATTGAGCTCTTTGGTTGATATAAAATGGGAATATGGATTCCTTTCTATCCTTCAATTTCTCTGTTGGTGAAACAGGGTGACTTTAAGGAACAAGTGAGTTCATACTCGTAATGTGGTTAGAGCATTGACTAGCACCCAGTAAAGCACTCAATAAATAGTGCCTATTAAAAATATCATTCCTTTAAACTATTTTTGCTGCTAAAAGCATAGCGGGTACCATGCACAGTTTTTCATAAATTTCATTAACAAATCTAATTTAGCCAGCCTAAAAATCTTGGCTTTAATTTAATCACATATACTTTCATTTAATTTACACAATTACAATAATTCTGTTGAATTCTTCTACAACTTTTTGGCACTATTTTCCCTGTAAAGTACAAAATAAAGTCAAAATCATTGTCCTTAAGGATTCAAAGTATAAAAAACTTGATTTGCCAAGCATATTAAAATTTACAAAACATTTTCACATTGAGAACTTCACACTAAGTAGAAAAGGCCTAATTTACAAATTACAGATAAAAATCATTCCAGTTTGTAAAAGAGGATTCTGTGGTCCCAAGAGTTTAAACAACCTATCCAAGGTCACAGAACTTTCAGAATTTTAGGGTTTGCTTTAATTGGATGTGCATTTGTAGAAAATGTTATGCTATTCATGTATTCCTTGTTACTTTCTTTTATTCTTTCTTTCCTTCCCCCTCTTTTCCTTCTTCCTCTTTTCCTTTTTAAAATAACTTGTCTAAAGGAAGGCTTATATCCACAAGTGGGGATTCTGAGGCTCTTCTCATATTTAAAGGCCTCCTGCATTCATCTGGGATGAACTGAGGTGGTGAAACCATTTAGAGGTACCTAGGGGAAGATCTAGTTGGAATGACAAACGCCTTACCTCTCACTTTCAGACACTTCTAAAACTCCCACTAATGGATGAGCAATCCTCTGTTCAGCTTTTTACAGTGGAGAAATAAAATTAAACAGGGAAAGATAATAGCTATTCAGTTAATATTTGTTGAGCTTTGTTTTAAATGGAAAGACCTAATGCAGAGGAAAAGAGAGGAGGTTATAAAGTTTTCCTGTCCCTATGTATCTTTCAGTGGAGCTTGACTAAAGTATAGAGAGGGAGAGAACAGGGTCCTGTTAAACGGCTAGAGCTGGAAGAGGAAATGAAGGATCCTTCATTTTTCACTTTTATATCTTGTTACTACACCTTTTCTTTACTGTGATGCTCACTGTATACTCTTTCTTCTTAACCACCACCTAATCTTCACATCTCTATAATACATGTCCATTCTTGGAAAGAGCTATCTCACTTCACTTCCTCATTCTATCAAGCTGTCCTGCTCCAACCACAATGAATCTCCTTCCTACCTAAAGTCATCATAGGTCTGTTAAACATGAGGATAGCTAACTTCCCACAAATTTCAGAGCTGGCTTTTTCCTTAGTGCCTCCATAAATATACTCCTTTATTTATTTAAAAAAAAAAAAAAAAACAACCAAAACAAAACCCAAGTGCCTTGTGTGGCAGCCATTGGCTTCATAATATTTTTGAGAGTATAATAAATGACACTGATTCTATATTCCTGAGTCCTTCTTCTCTGGTCTGATTTATCTGCTTGGTTTAAGCCCGGAGCTTTGCTTGACTTGAGCCTAAGATCCATTAGACTAAAGTAATGGTATCCTAACAGATGTCCCTGACTCTAATCTCTCTTTTTTTTACCATATCCTCTTGATTGCTGCAAATCCAGTCTTTTCAACATACAAATCTGAATATTTCTTGTCTATCATTAGAAAGTGCTTTGAAGATCTCTGTATCCAACAAGGTGACATCCAAATACCTTAGTATGCCATACAAGGTTTTCTGTGATACTGTCTCCTGGACTTACTCAGAAACTCCTCCCTACTCACCAAAACTCACCATTCTTTGTGTGGCCATGTAGAACTGTTCACCAATACATCTGTGCCTGTGCACCAACCTAAACTTCCCTTTATCCTTTCACTCCCTGGTGAACTCATCCTCCCAGAATCCACTTAAATGTCATTTCTTCAGTGTGGCCTTCCATGTCACCGTAATGTATTTTACTCTGCCTTAACAATTACCACAGTGGATTATGATGACTTTTTATAATTGTGGAATTGATGGTACCAGTTGTACGGGAAGAGAGAGCATGTCTTGACTTATCTTTAGATCTTTTCCTGTGGGGTTGACAAGTGACGGTTCTCAAAGATCTGACATTTTTCCTGGTTTCTACTGAAATATCACTACATCTATCAATTCCTGCCTATTTTGGTTAACAATTCAAAATACTTGGTCCAATTTTGTGCTTTAGTTGTTTTTTTCACATAGTGAATATATTATTCTTTAGTACACTATGGATTTGAACAATCCAAATCCCTGGCATTTTATGTTTTATTTACCACTAAGGTGATTACTTTATATGTCATCAAAGGTATTGTCTCTTTCCATATTAATTAGGAAGTTAGATGTCCAGTGGGAAAGTATATCCTCTGGAATTAGAAATGACTGGGAAAAATCTGAGTTTAATTAACCTCAATATGCATGAGTTCCTCAATTTGTAAAATGGGAACAATACTGTCTAAGTCATAGGGCTGTTCCTAGTATTAAGTGAGATAAAATATAGAGAGTCCCTTGAAGACAGATTGTCTCACACAGAATAGGTACCTAAACTTCTCTCTCTCTCTAATTTTTTTCTGGATAATTTCTTCAAAATCACCACCATAAGCTTATTTTGATATTCCACTTGCTTTGCCAATTTAAATTCACATACAAATCAGACCCCCACCCTGATGTCGATGAGAACACCAGATATCTATTCATTATCATAATTTATAGCCCAAAATTAACTGTTTTGCATTAAAAATATAGTGGATACATGCTTAAACATGTAGCAGTATGGTTCTGCTTCATTCTTCTGCTAGCTATGTAATAAAACTAGTCTGATCACTTTATTATAACTGACACGTAACTTACATTAACTGAAAAATTTTTATCAGCAATTGACAAGCAGATCTAGTGATCTATCTTAAGGGACACATGAGCTTATGAGGTATTAATAGAAAAGGAAAGAGAATATAGAGGAATATATCTGATTTTCTTTAATAGTGATTTAAGTTCTCAACCTCAGAAACAATGTAAAAAATACATACAAATCAGTAAACCAACCAGGGGTCAAATTGCATTACACTAAAAATTAGAACTATAAATAACCTTAAAATGCATTTCTGTAGCAATTATAATTATTTGCACATCATCTGAAGTCATTATTGAAGTAAATAAGATAGGAAAAAGTATTAAAATAAATTTGAACGTACATGATTTTATAGAGAAGTCTCAGTATCTAATAACCAATTTAGTCTATGTAATCTACCAATAGAGGGCTGGCAAAAGGTGTATCTTTGGCAGTATTAATATTGTACAATTAAAATTTCTGATATTCAGAATTTCAAAGTGTACTGGGTAAAAAATATATTAAGAGACCAAAGTCTAATAACTAATTTTAAGTTTAGATAAGCCATGGCAAATAATAGCATATCTTTCAACATTGCAGAGCACGTCTTTCTTTGCATGTCCTATATCACAAACCAGCAATTTCGAAGTACTTATAACCAAAGAAAAAGACTGAAAACTACCAACTACTACTTTTTAAAAGAATTTTTCAAAGCTAGTAATGATATATAGGTATTATGTGCTGGCATGTAGTTAGCCAATGTACAATGATATAAGGTCTCCATCTTATACTTCAAAATTAGGAAATTGGACTAATAGTGGGGAAAAAGTGTATCTCTAATACTTTTAATTCCTAATTTGCTGTTAAAGTGACATGAGTTATACTTTAAAAGAGAAAATGACTCAATAGCAAAGCCCAGTAAGATCAGCTGTATTAGTATCATTAAACAACACACCAATTTTATAAAAAGCCTCTCAGGACTAGCAAACAAATTTAACCGTGGGAAAAAGTAAATAAAGATTATATTCTGCTACCTAATAATGGTACTTATTTTAAAACTTAATACAAGCATTAAAATTCCACATCAAGGTATCTGACTTTCAAACTTCCCCAATTTAAAGAGGTCCTGGAAATATGATACAACCTTGACGGGGACAGCACAAAATTTGCAGGCCGAGAGACTGTGGCAGACGTTAATTTAAAATATTTCCAAATCATATTACACATTAAAAAATGCTGGTTTAACAAAATTTTATATCAAGTTCACTTCAGAAGAAAATTTTTGATTTGTTTTTAACTTGTAACAACAATTAAAACATTTTTTGAAACTTTTGTTTTGGTTTAAACTTGCATGCACCATAGATTGAGAAGCTGTTTTTCTATTTTCCACTTTTACAAGATCATTAGTTTACTAAGGAGATTTCAAAGAGAAATGCCAGTGGTTGGAGTCCCTGAATCTTTAAGCCCTGGACTGGGAGGTATGGAAAGTGGCTGGAGAGCTTTGCACTGAAGGAGCGTTTCCAGGCAACCTTGCACAGTTGAGGAGCCACAAGCAGCTGAAACAATGGCTAACACTGGCAGAGATCCATTAAAGGGAAGTCTGCAGAAATACACTTCGTGTGTGTGAGTGTGTATGTTTACCCTTTCTCTAAAATAAAAAAAAAAAAAGTAGTTTAAATATGAGCTAGAGTAAATAATACAGAGAGAAATACTGGAGAAACAAATCTAGAGAAAATCTGTATATTGTTTATGTTCTTTTAATGGTTTTTAAATGCATTGGGCAATATTTCAGGAATGTTAACCTATTTGTATGAATAAAGCATTCACTTTTTTCTTCATTGCCAATCCACACTATGAATAGTTTGTGTCAGGCTACATATTTAACCACACACAAATACATAACTAGGTCATCTGATCTTTTACCACTGGTAACTTAAACTTTAGTACCTGTCTCAGTTTGAAAATAGAAATACACTAAAATTAAAAATTGATACTTAAATGATACAATATTCTAGAACATTTGGCCTGGGTGGAGAGGAAGGAATAGACTAGAAGGTGGTTACATACAGCTTTTTTATAGAGTCATCTATCCTAGAAATTCAAGTGACTAGACTCCAAGTTTTAAATACATATTTTTATGCTGGCTTTTGTTCTAGCATTGTTCTGTTTACTTAATGATTTCAAGTCTCTGAATGGCATTCCAGAATAAAGTGTCCTCTAAAAATAGAAACTGAATAATGAAAAGATACATACAGCTTTGTAAGCATTTAGCTTGTTTCCTATTTAACAATACTATGTTCATCTCTATTTAATCCACGTATTTTAAACATATTTTTATAGTGTTAGCTCCTTAAATGTCTGACTTCTCTCAGTCAAATGTATGCATCAGATTTATAAATTAAATTATATTGGATGATCTAATAACAGTAGTAGTATTGGTAAATGGTTATCTCTTTCATTAGTATTTAAGTAAAATTTTGAGCTTGATAACAGATGTATATAAAAGATAATCTGATAGATAATCATATTACTCTCTTGTTTACTAACAAATTGAAATCAGTCTGAAAAGACCACCTGTAATATTAGAAACAATGTAAAGCTTAGCTTTCACTTAAAAATCATAGATTATACTTTCTTCTTTGAGCTGATTTTAAACTATATTTATGTTTTAATTCAAAGGTTTCATATCATACTTGCTTCATATACAAAGACATTTGTTAGGAAAAGCAGCATTTAAAAATGCAAGCTGTTCTTAAGAAAATACCTTTTTTTAAAACGTCATCTGTCATAAACACATACCTTGCAACCAAAAACAATAAGCACTATATTCTCTTGAAGAGAATTCTACAAAAGGAAATGTGAGTAGTAATTAAATACATTTTTTCATTAAATGAAATAAAACTAGACTTTCTGTCATGCTCTAATAAAATCAGGAAACCCTCAAAGGCACAAATTACCCCCATTCAATGGCTTTGCAGTAAAAGGAATCTATACAAGCAGGATCAATTTACAAGTCATGGCCAAAGCCTTATCTGTTTACTAATAGAGGAGGTGTTAAGCAGTACGATTTAATATTCATTCAGCCAGAAGAAATGCATTACACATTGAAGTTTTGTGCAATGTTGATAATTACACACCTGTTGCCATGGTAATTCTGAAAGCTGCAGTGGATATAATTAAAATTCTGAACAAATAAAATCACCCTACCAAAACTTGATAACTGAAAAATTAAGAAAAAAAATCTTTCAAATTATTTTGACAAATTGAGGATTTGACAAATTTGATTAAATTGACAAAATGAGGAAAAGCAAAAAAGGAAATAAGAGGTGGTATTCTTTCTTGCTCTTGCTATTCTCTCAAACACACACATACACACACACCTGCCACGTGTATCCAATTTTTTTCAAAAGTTTTTTTCTTCAAAATTCTGAAAGTAATTGTATTATTTCTGTTATCATATTGCAGCAGATGGTGACAATATATAATTAGATTTGGTAGGCTTTGCTCACTGAGATCAATTTCTATAGTTTCCTCTACCATTTAACCATTTAGATTGTTTGCAAACCCTACTTAATAAAGAGTAAAGACATTTATAGCATGCTGTGCTCATTCAAGCAAAAACATTGCCAGTTTCTTAAGGCCATACAAGGTACCACCACCATGACCCTTTCCAAGCAGATACCATGAAGAAAAGGTTTATATACTTTTGTTTAAAACGGTCACCAAAACTTTGGAACATTTTTAGTGCCCCTAACAGAGTGCACGGTGATTGCACAGTTGGATGAGAATTTTGTGCCCTTGGTCATCCAATCAGTTGAGGACCCAGATTAGGACTGTCAAGTTGTGTCAGGACTTTGCAGTCAGTGCTCACTAGAGTGCCTTTAATCCTCTAAGGTTTTCTCAAATGTCACAGCCATCTGGAGGAGAAGGAGCTTCCCTGCTGGGCTCCACTGACCACAAATTACCTTCTAAAGAGAAGGACAACAATAGAAAGCAGTTAATAAATATTTGATTTTTTTTTCCAGAAAGGGAAGGTTAAAAAAAACTACCTTTCCATCTTAATTTAGCATTAAGTGCTTTTATGCAATATACAAAAATGACATCATAATGCCTGCCTGGTAGTTAATCTGAGGGCAACTGCAAAAATTCATTATAAAATTTTAGCAATCTTTGAGAGATTATCTGAGTCACTGCTAATGCAGTGCTCATTTCTTTTTTCAGTTTCTTCTGATTTTGGAAAAACTGATCATTTTATTCTATGCCATAAGCATGATTTTTAACTTATGGGAAATACACATTATTCTGTGGTTCCCATATCTTTCCAATGTTGAATAGGCCATGTTACCAAAATCTTAGTAATTTGAGTTTAGAATAAACTAAAGTTCAACGCTTCTTCAGAATCCCCCACTGTAAGTTTTAAAAAGCAATCTGGTTCTAGTTTTCTCTTTTAAGGATATGACTATAATCCTCTTCTCTAAAGAAAGTCACTTCCTTGTCTGGCACAAAAAAGGCTAGGAAGCCAGGTGCACTTTCTCTTTTAAGGGACACTATCTGCAGCTGCATTCAGGATCCATGAGGTTCTAATGTCTTTACCTGTATCCCCCAAGTGCAAAAAAATTCTCAAAAATAGAGTTGTAAAATATTTCGTATACAGTGTCATAAATAATGCATGTGCCTGTTCTACATAAAAATGCTGCTTTTTTCCCCTAAATGTTCTGTATTATTTGCATTAGCTACTGCCTTTCTTGTTATGCAATCTGTAAAGAATTTTTTTTGTAACATGTCTGGATACAGTAAAAATCTTTACTATATCATGATTAAGCTTCATACTATTGTTATTATATTTGCTTTTTTAAGGATGTCTTTTGAAAGCATCTTCTACAAGTTCAGAACAAAATAATTGAATTATATATAAATTCTACAATTCTCATCGTGCTTTTAAGTACAGGTCTTTTTTCCTACAAAATTAAAACTTTAACTTTTATGAAGGCCTAACGTTTGACCTTTGCCAAGTGATAATTCTCTTCCAGAAACATCTCATTCTACATCTGCTATGCATGAACCCAAAATATGAATCAATACACACCTATTTTTCCTACTATAGCACCTCCAGTTAAAAACCAGGTGCTAATGGTGCTAGAGCAGACGCAAGATGTGATATACTCTGAAAACTCGTCTGATGTTCCTCCCTATTACACAGCCACATTCAAATAGCACCTCCTGATTATACAATAGCTGATTTTATAAAGGCATTTAACCTGTATTATTTTTTCTGTATTATACATAATATGTTCTATGAATCAAATATTTCTTAAAAGGTAAAACAGCCAAAGACTTCTATAAAGTTTAATATGCCTTGAGAACTGATAAATTTGAAGGAACAAGTTAAAATTTTATGTACAATAGCCAAAATTTTAAGTACTGTTTACCCAATTTGAAATATTTATATCTATGAAATCTCTAGTCTTGGTGATTAACATTTATTATGCATTAACAAACTGCTCAACTTTTTAGCTTGTATTAATCTGGGTGGAAAAAAATGTTTAAACTCTTAATAAGCAGCAAAGAAATGAAGAAAAAATATCAGTTAAAACATGGGTATGAATTCTATGAACTAGAAAAAATAAAAGGTGAGAAGAGGCTTTTATTCTGCACAATCAGCAGGAGTGACAGGTTCAACGCATGATGAATAGCATTATGCGATGAGTTACAGTGGTGATTTTAAGTTCAGTAAGTGACACATTAAGTACTGCTGTAACACAAGAGTTCAATCAATCTTCGGAATGCTAAGAGAAAGATGACTGTACAGAAGAAAAATTATATACATAGAGACATACAGCACTGACATTTTGCCAGCATAAACTGAGAATCTATTCAATAAGCAACAGATGCAATGTCATTCTCACTCTAGAAGAAAAATTCTTATATCTGCATGACAAAAAAACACAAACAGAACCCAGGAATATGACTGTCATATGCCAATCATGAATAACTGCTGAGACAAGAACTAAGAAAAGCTATAAAAAGCCCCCATCAGGAAGACAATCGTCAAAACACAAACTGTGTTATCATTTATAGAACTCTGCTGACGTTCATGATCATAAACAAACTCAGTTGCTTAAGCTGTAGTATTATTCAACACCTCATTAACAGACTATTGTTTATGTGACAAGATGGGTACTCAAAGACACTCATTACTAATACATGTCCTAAAATATCCATAATGTCAATAATACATGTCATAGCCAAGCAATGTTTATGCTATTTAAAGAACAGACTACATCATACCTCAAAAGCCAACATGGACAATGAAGCTGTGTGTTCAAGATCTACTAGAAACAGTGGCCAATGCCGTATTCATATTTTCAAATATTCCTTCTGCAGTACTAAAAGTTATTAAGAAGAGAATTTAATAGAAAAAATAAGCATTTTAATATTATATCACTTTATAAATAAAGTTAAAATTATTTAACCATTTAAAGAGAAAAATCTAACCAGTATTTCTGTAGGAAATGAACAGTTGTTGGTAGCTTCCACCTGTTTATTAAAAAAACATTAAAGGTTTACATAACCATGGTGTACTAAATATTCTCAATTCATTTCATTTTCTGGACTTTAGGAGGAGACTGAGAGAGATTATTCTGCACAATCAGCAGAAATGGCGTGTACATCAGATGCTGAGGGATCTTAGTAGGTGAGCCATAGTGATATAATGATGGTCTGACGATGAGTCATTATATCTCGTACATGAACTAGGGAGATTGAAACATTATTGACTCCAGCAAAATCAAACTTGCACATGCTTTGGGAAATCAACTGGTTTTACACTACTTCTAAGTCATTTAAAAATCAGGTTGGAGAGTACTGACACTACAGCAATAAAAAAACAAACAAGGAGAAAAGTATAATCAACGAGGAAATACTCTATCGACTATTTTAGAAGACAAAGTCACTTCAGGATCAAAAACCACACTCTGCTCAGTCCTTATTAATTGAGCTATGCCCACAAGGTTATGTTTAAAGGAATAAGGTCTTAAGCTTCAGAGGGTTTACAATCTGAATGAAAAATACATGATTCCCACCTCTTTGTTATTTACACCAATAACTCAATGATTCAGAGCTTAGAAAACAAAAAATTACTATTGTTGCAGTTTATTTTAAATACAACTGCATACAAAAAAATGCATACACTAGGACGAGCTACTCCACATAGAACATTAATTATATAGATCAAATTCAGATCAAAGAGTAAAACAGACATGGCACAGTGAAGCACTGTGGCAGCTGAGTAGACACATGTTATTCTTCTCTTTAAGAGAGGGGAAGACAATGCAGTGCATTCCCAGAGGGCTCTAGACCATCATGCAGGAAAAAATCAGACTTCTGTACTGAGATATCCCGCTAGGCCAGACCTCTTCCTTGAACTTGACCTGTAGAACCAACATGTCATTCTCCATCTCTACATAGGTGTCTAATAGGAAAGTCAAATATAAGATTCCTAAGACCATGGTTCCCAATCTGTGCACAAAGGCTGCTTGGGGAATTCATGGGAGCTCTCATGATATTTTAAAATTTTTAGGGAAAAACAGTGATATTCAACGTCTGTTGGAGACTACACCAACAACCAGCTTCAGGTACTTCAGTTACAAGAAATGTGCTCATACTCCATTTGTTTTGATGAAATCATATCTTTGTAAAGCTGGGTTTTAGAGATTGCTATTAGGAAAAAAAGAAGGAACTACTGCACAAAAATCAGTGTAGAACAGGAAATGAGGGTGACGGTATCCAGTCTTAACCTAACGTCAAGAAGTTGTTGCTCACATCCCCATTAGGAAGTGATTGTAGTTATTGAAGAATGAAACAAAAATACTATTTTCCTTTCAATTTATATATATATTAGTTTATCAAACTGCCACTTAAGGGTAAGGACACAAATCTTATTAAGTTGTTTGGATCTAACTACCAAATATTAACTGCCATGTGTTTTTTTTTTTTTTGGACTGGAACCATCATTAAAAAATTCCTAAGAAACCAAGAACATTTGGAAACCTCTGGTCCACATCCAATCATTGTATGCAGTAGGTAGCCAATCGCCTTTTCAGTTCAGTATCCTCACTTTCCCTTTGGGAATGTCATACTTTCCCCATTTTCAGTCCAAGCACTTTAGATGGAGTTGGCTCTACCACTGATTCTAAGAATGGGTAAACTTGGGCCAGGCTAATTGAAAGCTACTGTGATTTATTTAGAAACAGACATATGACTCATTGAAACCAACTCGATGCAGTGAAATTTTCACTGGGACTACTGGAAAAGTCGCAAGTAATTTTCTTTCTATAAAACTTTAACCTGGGAGGATGAACTCTCAGAGGTGCAGAAGGCCACTATGTGGAGCCAGAGTTAAACTAACATAAGACATTCAAAGCTGGAGAGGAAGACAAATGGACTCTTAACAACAGCCAGAGAACCTATGTTCCAGTGAACTGGGACTACATCTGCAACACTACATGCCATGGCCTTACTATTCCACTTATTCAGTGTTCAGCACAGTGGCTGTCATTCAGAACCTGACTACTCACAGTCTTGTCCGTGAACTAGAAGCACTGGCATCATCTGGAGGCTTGTTAGAAATGCAGAGCCCTGGACCTCATCCAAGTCTACTGTATCAGATTCTGCATTTTAACAGGCAATGTGGATGCACATTAAAGTCCGAGAAGTTCTAAATTAGAAACAAACAAATAATAAAAAATAAATGGATAAGTAAATATATAAAAGGTCACCACTGGTACTGTTTTGGTGCAGGAGCTCAATTTTCTTGATTGGACTACACCAGTAGCACCTTAACTCTTCTCTTCCAGTGACTTATGCCAGCTCGAAAGCAGTGTTCAAATTTTAACTCATAGTAATATGAGTTACTCATATTACTCAAAGCTCATCGTGATAGAGCTTTGCTTTGTTTTCCTAAAACAAAGATCTGTTTATGAAACAATGTCATTGCTTAAAATCCTTCAATGGCTCCATCTTGGTTTGTAGAATAAAGTCAAAGCTCATTAGTGTAGCATAAAACGACCCCACTGCTAAGCCCCTGACTATCCACAGCTTCATTTCCCTTCAGGTCATCCGTGCTCTTGTTGCATCTGCCATATTACACGATTTGTAGTTTTGAGAAGGCATCATACTCTGCTTAATCTCTATATGCCATTCTTTCTTTTTAGAAGTCCTCCACATTCCCACCTTTGCTCACTGGACTCTCACATCCTATCCCAGTTGTCTTACTTGTCTTAAAAGAACTAAAGTCTAGCAAAATAGTAAATAGTGTGGGCTTTGAGCTAAGCCTAATGTTTCTAGGCAGATAATTTATTTACAAAAAAGGAATAACCCTTAAGAATTCCAAACATATTTGCTACTCAAATTTGAATGAACTTATAGGCATTTCACATTTTGACATATCTTTAGTAAAGTACACGCCCACCACAAAATGCCACACTACTACCAAGTAAGGTAAAAAATCCAATCTTCTTAACTATGCACTAAAATATTTGGCAAAGTCAGTTGCATAGCTGTAATAGTATATGGTATCATGAAAAGTACTTGTATTCTTAGATTGGATAGATGTGAGCTTGAAACTCACCTCCTCTTTTTGACAAATAAGCATCCCTGCAAAATGATCTCTCAGTGTTCTGCAAAATGGCAATTAATGTCTTGCTGATATATAAATGTCAATTCCCTTCCTTTTCTTTACTATCCTCCATTTGGCTGCTAATCTGATTATTCTGATTTTTGTCTAAAGGAGAATTGATACCCTTCAACTATATATTTATTGCAGGATAAGTTATTCAAAGACTTTTACTTCTCAGTTGAGTTTGGATTATAACAGTGGTTCATAACAAAGGGTAATTTTGCCCTCAGTGGATATTTGGTGACGTCTGGAAACATTTTTTGATGGTCATAATTGGGGGATTCTAGAGAGTATCCAGTTGGTAGAGGCCAAGGATGCTGTGAAACATCCTATAATAAACATAGCAGTCCCTCACAACACTAAATTGTCTGGTCAAATCATCAGTAGTGCATAAATTGAGAAATTATAAAGGCAAATGTAGAATTTGTCTACAGATGTCTTGCTCCTAAGTGTTTCTTTCCAGGAAGCTGGCTCCAAGTAGATAGGAGAAACAGGATTAAGAACAGTTACACAGAAATAAGAATTCATTTCAGACCAGGAAAAGGTCAAAGGTTTTTAAAGCACGCACAGAAAGTGGAAGGGCCTCTGTAGGAAAAACAGCGAATTGTGAAATAGAACGCTGGTCCTGAATACCCAAGCTCTTAGTCTTGGCAAAAATTCCTGTGTCCTAACTGAGGCATACATCCAAAGGGCCACAGGTTTTCAAGGACCCACCAGGATTTGGACAAAAATGATAAGTCTGGTCAAGACGGACTGAAGAGGGAGGCCCTGCCATTATTTTCTGGGGACTACCTGATACCCTCAATTCTTACAAGATTGGGGAGATAACATAATGACTAAGATTTAACTTTTCACCTATCTTGTAGGTGGTGAACTTAAAATCAAATTTAATCTGATTTAAAAGATACATACTAGTATGATATTTCTTACAGAAATTTAGTAAAATTCTATCTAAATCCCTTGTGCATTGAACAATCAATAACCAAGGGTGGGTGCCACCAATATAATTCCCCAAAAAAATTAATCTTCATGTACTCAAAAAGCTCCTATTACCTGCTTGGCAAGGTAGGCATTACAAGAAACAAAATTAACTATGTTTCCTTGCCTTCCAAAAATGTATTATAGCAGAGGAGAAAAATATCTTTTATGTTTAATCAAAGAAAGGTAAATAAAAGAAAAGATATATGAAAGACACTCTCCTAAGATTAAAAGATTTTATGAAGCTAGGGCTACCAGCACTGTTTCTTAACCCACAGAGCTTAAGGAGGATAGTATAATTACAGGTCCTTATATTCGGCTAAGTAGAAGTCAAGGGTGACCATTCAGAAAATAGTTCGCTACTGTACATGGGTAAAAAAAATTGCAGAGCGTCAAGGAGGAAGATAGGAAAAGGATGCAAACCATGTGTGAGGAGTTTGGCAGTAAAGGGAAAAGAAAGAGAAAATATTGGCTACATATCCATTCTCCCTGCCTCAATCAGTGGCAACAGATGGCTATTTCTTTCATTTAAGCCTTCATATGTCAGGGTGACATCAAAATTTTTGGTAGCAGTGTTTCAATGCAGGCAGAGAGAGAGAGAGAGAGAAAGGAAATATCATCATTAAAGAAGACTATGAAGAGATGGATAATACCTAATAAAATTTCCCTGGGATTTCTTCCCATATTGCCCTAATCAGAATGAATTTTCTCTTTCCCAGTCCCACAGGAATTTGTTTATTTTCTCTTTCAAGTACTTATATTATTTTCACCTTTATTAGAGGGGTGTCTCCACATGCCTGTCTACCCTCCTTGATTGTGACCTAGGATAGCAAAAAGACCATATGTTTCTATCTTTGTGGTTTCAACTATATTTTAAAAGACACTTTGTGTGGACTAGGTCCTAAACAAACAAACAAAAAAAGATGATGACTGAATGAATGTCAATATGAAATTATAAGCAAAGGTTTATGGTTCTGAAGATAAGAGTCATTATCAGAAATAAAGGGCTGATTTATCAGTTTCCTAACATATACATCTAGGCTTCTAATAATTTCCCAGCCTATCCACAGCTAGTCAGCTATGCTGTTTCTTGTGCCTGCGCAGACATCCGAACTTGTAGGGGAGCAAAACAGATTTGTGAATGAGTTGATGAATGGCAGGATCAACTTAAATGACCATAAGATAAATATTTCAAAAGGTAAAAAAAGGTACAGATACATACAGCAAATCAATTTTATTTTAAAATAGCATATTCAAAAATTTAGATTCTGGTTCTAGATCCTAGATTGATTAGACTCATGCTAAACATTCTAGCCTCAGTAACACTTTGTTATGACATACAGGTCAGATTTAGATATAGTATGCGTCAAATTCCATGCCAACTCTTCCCAAATCTTAGGCAATGTGGAATATCTACGTACGGAAAATGATGTGGCACAACCCTGTCAGCTTATGTTATAGTTCTTGATTCTTCCTGATATCAAGACTGAAATAAGCAACACTGTAATTAATTTGCCATTTTAGCATTTATTGATAATCTGTCATGAAATACTGGAAAATTTACCTTTATTCTTATTATTTCTAATATGTGTCTATTAAGCAGGAAAGGGAAGATGGCCTCCAGCTAAGAGGGCCCCTTAGGTCAAAGGGGACCAGGGGACCAACTCCCCATCATTCAGAGCCTCCTCCCCCTCCTCCTCCCTCTCCTCCTCTCCCTCCTCCTCCTCCACCTTCTCCTCCACCTCCTCCGCCCCTTAGGTCAAAGGGGACCAGGGGACCAACTCCCCATCATTCAGAGCCTCCTCCCCCTCCTCCTCCCTCTCCTCCTCTCCCTCCTCCTCCTCCCTCCTCCTCCTCCACCTTACCTGAGCTGAGGACCAGCAAGGGTTCCACAGGGGAAGGTTAAGCCAGGGCACTCAGAAGCAGCTGCCTTGCCTCTGACAGACCACCTATCACACCCAGGACTCCACAGTGCTTGGGACATACTCCCTTTCCTCTAAAAAGCTACAGTAAGCACTTTGTGTTCACCAAAGACTAAAGCTACAGCCTCCTCTGGGGGAAGGTGGGGTGAGCAGTCATCTCCCCCTGAGCTTCCTTCCTGTCTCTTCTGGGAGGAACCTACCCACCCTGGAGGCAAGTCCCTGGCACATCCACACCTCCCCTGCCAGGGCATTTTAGCCACAGCCCACAGCCAATCTGATAGCCTTGCACACAGTGGGTTAAGCTGCTCCCATCACCTCTGCTGCATCTGGGTCAGCGTGGGAGATGCGAATCTGGCTGCTTTTGTGTCCCCAAAGGACAGAGACTGCTGTAATTGCTAAGAGAGGGAGGTGTGAGTGGTGTGTGTGTTGCACAGCTATCTACCTCTGCTAATTTTGTCAAGAAGGGGCTGCCTCTCCTGTCACAGGTTCATAGTGCATCTGCCCTTTTCCTGCCTGAGCATTATTCTGGAGCAGGAAATCACCATATCCTTTATGATCAAAATCAGCGCCTGAACACAGGGCGGCTTGAGGTCAAATTTTCCAGCCTCGTCTTGGTCTGGTACCCCAGGACTCAAGCACGCCATCCTATGGGCTAGGATCTGGGGATTATCTAACCTAGTCCTCCAGCGCTTGCACCTGAACACTCTCCCAGGAGTCTGAGGTCCAACTGACCCCAATTGCCAGCAACACCACAGTGGGTACCTAACTGCATGACCCAAAGGCAGTGAATCTCTCCCTGTCTACACTGAGCAGCAGAGTTCCCAGCACAGGAGAACTGGTGAGGTATCTCTT
Organism: Eulemur rufifrons; assembly: GCF_041146395.1. NCBI lineage: Eukaryota > Metazoa > Chordata > Mammalia > Primates > Lemuridae > Eulemur > Eulemur rufifrons. The sequence goes on from NC_091001.1 coordinate 24,274,039, forward strand.
TTGAGCTGAGGGAAGAAGTTCCATATGAGAAGGAAACAGCACAAGAACTCTGGTGATACGAAAAAATAACTAACTTGACACCCCCAAAGGATTACACTAGCTCTCCAGCTATGGACTCCAACCAAAAGGAAATTCATGAAATGTTAATATGGAATTCAAAATATGGATGATAAGTACACTCAATAGGATTGATGAGAAAATTGAAAACCAACACAAAGAAACCAAAAAAATAAAGTACATAAATGAAAAATTCACTAAAGAGACAGATGATTTTTGAAAAAAATAACAGGACTTCTGGAAATAACAGAGTCATTTAGAGAATTTAAAAATACAGTGTAAAGTCTTAACAACAGAATAAATCAAGTAGAAGAAAGAATTTCAGAGTGTGAAGACAAGGTTCTCAAATTAACCCAGCCAGTCAAAAATAAAGATAAAAGAATTATGAGAAATAAAATCTCTGAAAAATATGGGATTATGTAAAACACCCAAACATAAGAATCACAGGTATCCCTGAGAAAGAAGAAAAAGCAAAACGCATTAAAAAACCTATTTGAAGGAACAGTGGAGGAAAATTTCCCTAGTCTTGCTAGAGATTTAGACATCCAGACACAAGAAAGTCAACAAAATCCCCGAAAAGTCAATGCAAACAGGACATCACCAAGGTACATAGTCATCTATCTGGCCAAAGTAAAAGAAAAAATCCTACAAGGTGTGAGAACAAAACAGCAAGCAACTTACAAAGGAAAAGCCTTCAAACTAACCCCAGACTTCTTAACAGAAACCTTACAGGTCCCATCTTCAATCTTAAACAGAGTAACTGTCAATCAAGAATACTGTATCCTGCAAAATTACGTTTGATAAATGAAGGAGAAGTAAAATCTTTTCCAGATAAGCAAACACTAAGGGAAAGTGTCATCACTCAATCTACCCTACAATGCTCCAAAGGGCTCTAAACACCAAAAAGAATGGCTAATATCCACCAGTGTAAAAAGACTCCAAAGTAAAAACTCACAGCACTTACAAACAGTAGCAGAAGGGAAAATACAAAGCAACCAGGTAACAATCAACATGATGACTGGAACAATATCTCACTTATCTATATTAACATTGAATGTAAACCGTCTAAATGCCCTACTTAAAAGAAATAGATTGACAGAATACATAAAATAAAAACATAACCCAAACATCTATTGTCTCCAAGTAACCCATTTAACTTGTAAAGAGTCACAGAGGGCCAATATGGTGGCACACACCTGTAATCCTAGCACTCTGGGAGGCCGAGGTGGGAGGATTTGTTGAGCTCAGGAGTTTGAGACCTGCCTGAGCAAGGGTGAGACCCCATCTCTACTAAAAATAGAAAAATTAGCCAGGTGTTGTGGCATACACCAGTAATTGCAGCTATTCGGGAAGCTGAGGCAGGATCATTTGAGCCCAGGAGTTCAAGGTTGCAGTGAGCTATGATGATGCCACTGCACTCTACCCAGGGTGACAGAGTGAGACTTTGTCTCAAAAAAAGGAAACTGAAGCCCCCTTATCCCTCCCCCCCCCCAAAAAAAAGTCACAGAGATACAGAGACTCAAGTTAAAGGGATGAAAAAAAATGTTCCATGCTAATGAATACCAAAAATGAGGAGTAGCAGCTATTCTCATATCATATAAAAACAGGCTTTAAATCAATAACACTAAAAAAAGACTAAGATGGCCATTATATAATGATAAAGGAATCAATCTAATAAGATGATACAACAATGCTAAATATGTATATATCTAACACTGGGAGTACACACAGTCATAAAACAAATACTACTGAACCTAGCAAATGAAATAAACAGCAACAAAGTAACAGAGTAATAGTAATAGAGTGGACTTCAATACTTCACTGACAGAACTAGACAGATTCTCAAGGCAGATAATAGAAAAACACTAGATTTAAATGGAACTCCAGAACAAATGGACCTAACACACATTTACAGAAAATTCTACCTGAAAACTACAGAAGATACATTCTTCTCATCAACACATGGAACATTTTCCAAGATAGATCATATGTTAGTTCACAAAACAAGTCTCAACATATTTTTGAAAATCAAAATCATACCATGTATCTTCGAAGACTGCAGTGGAATAAAGCTAGAAATCAATTCCAAGAGGAATTCTTAAAACTATACAAATTACATGAAAATTAAACAACCTGCTGCTAAATGATCTTTGAACTAATGAGGAAATCAAGATGGAAATAAAAAATTTTGGAGTTGAATGACAATGGTGACACAAGCTACCAAGCTATCTCAGATACCACAAAAACAGTGCTAAGAGGGAAGTTCATAGCACTAGATTCCTACTTCAAAAAGACGGAAAGATCACAAATTAACAACCTAATGTCACACCTCGGGGAACTAGAAAAAAACACACACACACACACACACACACACACACACAAATCCAAAGCTATCAAAAGATAAGAAATAACTAAGATTAGAGCAGAACCAAAAAAAAAAAAACCCAAGGCAAAGAATCAATGAAACAAAAAGTTGGTTCTTTGAAAAGATAAACAAAATCAACAGAGCACTTCACTAAATTAACCAAGAAAAGAAGGGAAAGGATTGAAATAAGCTCAATCAGAAATGAAAAAGACATTACAAGTGATACCGCAGAAATACAAAAGATAATCAAAAACTACTACAAAAACTTCTATGAGCACAAACTAGAAAATGTAGAGGAAATACTAAATTGTTGAAAACAGACTACCTCCCAAGCTTGATTCAGGAAGAATTAGAAGTCCTGGAGAGACCAATAATGAGTAGTAAGACTGAACTGGTAATTTAAAATCTCCCAATAAAAGAAAAGCCCATTACTTCATGGATTCACAGCCAAATTCTTCTAGATCTACAATGAGGAATTGGTACCTATCCTACTGAAATTGTTATGTAGCATTGAGTAGGAGGGAATCCTCTTTAACTGATTCTATGAAGCCAGTATCCCCCTCACACCAAAGCCAGGAAAGGACACAACTAAAAACAAAAATGACAGACCAAGATCCCTCATGAATATAGATGAAAAATTCCTCAAAAAAATACTAGCAAACTGAATCTAACAGCATATAAAAAATAATTCACCTTGATAAAATGGATATCATCCAAGGGATTCAAGGACACTTCAATATACACAAATCAATAGATGTGATTAACCACATAAATAGAATTAAAACCAAAAACTACATGATCATCTCAATAGATGCAGAAAAAGCAACAGATAAAATCCAATATTCCTTCATGATAAAAACATTCAACAAATTAGGCATAGAACAAACATTCTTCAAAATAATAAAAATTATATATAACAAACCCACAGCCAACATTATACTGAATGGGAAAAAGTTGAAAGTGTACTCCCTAAGAATTAGAAAAAGATAAGGATGCCCAGTGTTACCACTTCTATTCAATATAGTACTAGAATTCCTAGCCCAAGCAACCAGTCAAGAGAAAGAAATATAGGGCATCCAAATTGGAAAAGAGGAAGTTAACTATCCCTGTTTGCTGATAATATAATCTTATACCTAGAAAACTCTAAAGACTCTTCCAAAAGACTCCTAAAACAGATAAATTAATTCAGTAAATTATCAGGTTACAGTATCAACATACTATACATCTGTAGTATTTCTATATACTAGTAAAAACCAAGATGAGAATCTAGTCATGAACTTAATACCAGTTACAATAGCGACCAAAAAAAAAAATGCCTTGGAATATACTTAATCAGGGAGATGAAAGATCTCCACAAGGAGAACTACAAAACACTTATGAAAGATACTAAAAATGACAGAAACAAAGGGAAAACCATCCCATGTTATGAAAGATACTAAAAATGACAGAAACAAAGGGAAAACCATCCCATGTTCATGGATTGGGAGAATCAATGTTGTCAAAATGTCCATACTGCCCAAATAATCTTCAGATTCAATGAAATTCTTATCAAAATACCAATGTCATTTTTCACAGAATTAGAAAAAAAAAAAAAAACCTAAAATTCTTATGGAACCAAAAGAGCACAAATAGCCAAAGAAATCTTAAGCAAAAAGAACAAATCTGTAGGCATTACGTTACCCAACTTCAAATTATGCTACAAGGCAATAATAACCAAAACAGCATGGTAATGGTATAAAAATAGATACACAGACCAATGGAAAAGAATAGAAAACCCAGAAATGAAGCCAAATACTTACAACTAACTGATCTTTGACAAAGCAAACAAAAGCATACACAGGGGAAAGTACATCCTATTCAATAAAAGTGCTAGTAAAAATGGATAACCGCAGGCAGAAGAATGAAACTGGATCCGTATCTCTCACCATAAACACAAATTTACTAAAGATAAATTAAAGACTTAAATGTAAGACATGAAACTATAAAAATTCTAGAAGAAAACCTAGGAAAAACTATTCTCAACATTAGACAAGGTAAATAATTTATGACTAAAACCCCAAAAGCAAAAACAACAAAAACAAAACTTAATAAATGGGACTTAATTAAACTAAAAAGATTCTGGACAACAAAAGTTATAATCAACAGAGTAAAGAGACCACCTGCAAAATGGGATAAAATATTCACAAGCTATACATCTGACAAAGGGCTTAAATCCAGGATCTACAAAGAACTAAAGCAAATCAGCAAGAAAAAAACAATTTGCCCCATTAAAAAGTGGGTAAAAGACATGAACAGATATTTCTCAAAAGAAGAGAAACAAATGGTCAACAAATATGAAAAAATGTTCAATATCACTTACTCATTAGGGGAATGCAAATTAAAACCACAATGAGATATCACCTTAGCCTTGTCAGAATGGCCATCACAATAATAAAAAGTCAAAAAACAATAGATGATGGTACAGATGTGGTGAAAAGGTCATGCTTATACACTGTTGGTGGGAATGAAAATTAGTATAACCTCAATGGAAAACAGTATGGAGATTTCTCAAAGAACTAAAAGTAAATCTACCATTTTATCCAGCAATCCCACTACAGGGGATCTACCCAAAGGAAAAGAAGTCATTTTAATAGACACCTGCACCCATATGTTTATCACAGCATAATCAATAATTGCAAAGACACCTAACCAACCTAAGTACCCACCAATCGATGACTGGATAAAGAAAATGTGGTATATACATACCATGGAATACTAGTCAGCCATCAAAAAGAATGAAATAATGTCTTTTGCAGCAACTTGGATGGAAGAGGAGGCCATTATTCTAAAGGAAGTAACGCAGGAACCAAAACTCGCATGTTCTCACTTATAAGTGGGAGCTAAGCAATAGGTATACATGGTGATACAGAATGACTTAAAGAACATTGGAGACTCCCAGGGGAGGGGGAGAGGGAGGAGCATGATTGAAAGTTGCCCATTGGGTACAATGTACACTATTCAGGTGACAGTTTTATTAAAAGTCTAGACTTCCCCACTATACAATTCAACAATGTAACAAAAAAACATATGCACCCTCTAAATCTATTTAAATTAAAACACACACACAAATACACACACACAAAGAAAAGGTACTTATGCCATGTCCATCATCAACCATAGATTTTGGCACACAATGCTAAGCAAATATTCTTACTAATTACCTAGTAATGTTATTAAACATTAGTGATTGTACACATTTCTCAAAATTATGTCCCAGTGTGCCCATTTATACAAAGAAATCTATCAAGTGAATTCAACCCACTGAACTGAACACAACATATGTTCAATGGCTTTTCTAACCTAATATCATTAATAATAAATTTATCTTAGACTTTGACTCTCCAAAATGAACAAATTCTAAGAAGTCAGCCATCTAGAAAAATACAATTTCATACAAAAATTATAACATCCCCTTTGACAAATATTAACTAAAACAGAATATAAAATCAGTACATTCATACATAATTACAGAATTAGGAGTAAAAGGCCTAAATTAGAGAATTTTCCTTACACCAAATTAAGCTATTACTATTTCAATTACTTACCTGGGGATGCAACATAGTTAATGAATAGCAGTTATTCTCTAAAAATATGTATCTGTCAATAATGCATTAATTGGCTCTTTTGTTGATGTTATTTTTCAACCTCACACAATTTTAAGGAGGGCAGGATGTTTACTGTAAAGCAGAGGCCTGAGTACTTCCCCTTGGTACGAGACTTCTGTCAAATGATCAGACTCAGAGGTGTTCCACTAGATTAACTTGCAGATGGGTTTCTGCACACACTCCTGGCTGCTCCAGGTTCTTGTGGAAATAAGGAATGACAAAATGCCTTGAGGAAATTTTCTTTCACTCTATTTGAAAACAAGCCTATTTAAAATGCCCTTGAAAATGTGTTTAGGAAACACCAAAAGTTACAGTAAATAAAACAATAGGTGAAGCTGTGTAAGCACATTTAGTGGGCTAGTTTACTGTCTGATGGAAAAGAAAGTGTTTTGGTCCAAACACTAACTCAGTATAATATCTCATCCAATTCCTTCTTACACAATACAGGACACATTCTCCATGGGTATTGCAGGGAAAAGCAATTCCTTCAAGTTTTCTTTGCTAAATTCTGTGCTTTGAAGCAGAAGGCCAATGATCCCCTTGCTCTTTATTTCAGTGCCCCCTTTTTTTAAGAGATGGAGTCTTGCTATGTTGTCCAGGCTGGTCTTGAATCCCTGGGTGCAAGCAATCCTCTCCCCTCAGCTTTCTGAGTAGCTAGGATTACAGGCATGCACCACCATGCCAGGCTCAATATACTTTAAACACATATCTACAAAGTACAAGGTCCTCAATCATTTGCGGTACTGTGGGTGACCTTAAGGAGAGGTCACCCGTAGTACAACAAAAATGACAATGGCTGTCATTTTTGTTCATCCCCAAGTATCTGTATCCCTGTGCACCTTGAAGTATCCAGCCACTCTATTTAAAATTAAAACCAACCATTCCAATCTCCCTTATTCTTTCTTTCTTTCTTTCCCATAGGATTTATCATGTTCTAATACATTATAAAATTTGTTTATTAATTATGCTATTTTTTTTCCTACCTCCTCTGGCCATAAATAAATCTCCATGAGGGCAGGCATCTTTGATTATTTTGTTCATTAATATATCTAAAGCGCCCAGAAGAGAAGCACCATTAGAATATTTTCAATAAATACGTAATGAATGAACAAAATACAGATTCTCCCTTGATTTAAAAGAGATTATATTAAATAATATATAAATCAAGAACTATAACACAGAACTGAATGTGTGCAGGGATTTTGTTGTTTTGTTTTTGTGGTTGTCATTTGTCCTTCTCTTCTCAAGATAAGAGGAATAGGAAAGGGAAAAAGTAGCAATGCAGGGACAAACTTATGTTAAGGGAAAGAGAGAATAAAGGAGAAAACAAGGTTTGGGAGAAAGCAAGATTGATGGGCAAGGTATTCAGAATACAGACAGAGGGGGTTAGGAATGAGCTATGAACAAGTTACTAATACTTAAATATAATTAGAAAAATCCTGAGATTAATCTGACAATGTGTTAGGCACCATGCTAAGGGCACATAGCCCTAGAAAGATATATAATGATGATATACAATGTAGGAAGAACCAGAACGGTATTTCTGAAACTCTATTAGACTTTTTTTTTTTACACTGCTTTCCAATTTTTTTCAATGAATTAAGAAATCCAAGGATAGAAATCCAAGACCTTAGCAAGGTGTACAAGCCATTTCAAAATCACACCATGGCCTGTCTCTAGATTAGAAGCCCAAATCTCACTACTGCTTTCAAAACAATCTGTACTCCGGCCACATCGAATCCCTTTGATACCTAGAAAAGGTGATGACATTTCATACACTTTAATCTCGCACTTGTTATCCTTCTTTGAATGTCCTTTGCCATAAAATTTGTATGAAAACCACACACAAACTCATTTGCTAAGATGCTCTTTATTTCCTTTGAAGATTCCTCCAAACAGCCCAAGCAGAATTAGAGACATACCCTTTTGCTCCTGAAATCCTTGTTTGTGTGCCTGTCTTGATATTAAATTCTGAGCCCCTGGAAAGCAGAGAATGTGTTCAACTACTGTTTGCACTCCTGGCACTAAGATTGTTTCTGTCGTGCAATGACTTTTAACAAATATTTGTTGAATACGTGAGCAAGTAGACCCCTGAGAAATTGTAATACCCCCGGCCAACAAAAATTAAATCAGTTTCAGTTACATTATCATGTTAAAGATTTGGTTATTATCTTATCAATACTGAAAACATTTAATCCATATGAATATATAGCATATGTCATTTTTTTCAAAATATTCAATTAACCACACTAATAATTTACTGATCAAGGGAATAATGGATTGTTGGTATCTGGTCTCATAAAAAGACTGCATAAATAATAGAGGAACTCCTCCCTGCTGTCTCCAAACAATAGACTCATTTTTTTTTCCTGGAAAATGTTCAGACAGTGGGCTCATGAGCCCAATTTTCCTGAACATATGTAGCCATTATCCACAAAATAAGCTTCACTGTTTGTGTCAAGAAATAAAGTGAATTTGCCTCAATGCAGGGCTCCTTGCCCATTTCTATAATTTACCACCAGATTCTACCAGAGTGGAATATGTTAATCACGATAACATCTACCCTCCATATTTCTGACTAAATGTGATGCTGGGAATATCCTGCCCCAAAGCTGACATCAAAGCATCATGTTCTGAATCTTTCAGGGACAGAATGTAACACCGACTTCATTCACTCTAATATTACAGAAATAATTTTGCCATCAATAAGGGAGTCACTGTGACCAATAATGTATCTATGGAGTGAAATTGACAATTGTAGGCAGGATAGCACCTGTCTCTTTTTGGCAACAGATATTTAAAAATACTTTCATCCTCTTTAATTCTAACACAAGGGAAGAAAAATCCTCATGAGCAATGCTGTCAAGATGTGGCAATCCGAATGAGAACAATTAAAAAATTTATGAGAGACTGAAAAGGAATCATTAAAATACACCAAAAAAAAAAAAATCCTTACTTGTGAGTGTATATCCTTGAAAAATTACCTAATAATTTATCCAAACTGAGCATCCCTTTTGAAATGAGTGTCATTTTGCAGGTTTTCTTCCTTTTCCCTTGGATTTACAACTAATTTATTAGGCAGCTTTCAAGCAATTGCTCTGAACATAAGGTTTTGATCCACTGAAAATCTTGCATATTTAGTGGCATTTTTTCTTTTAAAATATAAATTGACTGTGGCCTCTAAAGTTTTTTGGTCCTTCTTAACACAAAAGAAGCAAAAAGAAAAATGTCAAAGTTTGGTCAGTTGAATAAAGAATATGAAAGCCGGCCGGGCGCGGTGGCTCACGCCTGTAATCCTAGCACTCTGGGAGGCCGAGGTGGGCGGATCGTTTGAGCTCAGGAGTTCGAGACCAGCCTGAGCAAGAGCGAGACCCCATCTCTACTAAAAATAGAAAGAAATTATATGGACAGCTAAAAATATATATATAGAAAAAATTAGCCGGGCATGGTGGTGCATGCCTGTAGTCCCAGCTACTCGGGAGGCTGAGACAGGAGAATCGCTTGAGCTCAGGAGTTTGAGGTTGCTGTGAGCTAGGCTAACGCCACGGCACTCACTCTAGCCTGGGCAACAGAGTGAGACTCTGTCTCAAAAAAAAAAAAAAAAAAAGAATATGAAAGCCAATTTCCGGATGATATCAACCTCTATGCTTCTTACACACTCACCTATATATGACCCTAAAAATATTTTGTAGCCCATTTCAGGCTTGGTTCACGTGGAGGTGTTAGTGTTCTTTCAGCATGGATCTCTAGAGAGACAACTAAACTAAATGTCAAGTTATCTAAATTTCTGTCCTGACTCTACAACTGCCTACCCAGTTTACCTAGTGTCAATTACTGAAACTTTTTGCTGCTAATCTATTCTTTGCTAAAAAGTGATGCGAATATGTAACTACTTCCTATTGCAGTAATTTATTGAAAAAAATCTAATAAAATACATTGAAAACTCCTATGAGAGAAATAGGAAGCAATTAGATCCCTGAATAAAGTGTAAAGTTCTTAACCATTTTCCCAGGAGCCAACTCCAAACAAAAATTTTATCAGGCACTAAAATTTTTCTAAAAAAATAATGTGTAAGTCCCACATGGTATCAACACTTTTGAATTAAAGATACTGTAGACTGTAACCAAATGATCATGGTAATGATGGGGGGTAGCTGAAAGGTTAAGGGGTTGCAGGCACCCCTTTCACACTTGGGAAATGTGAAAACTATTCCTCACTTGTGTTTATGGCTTCTATATAAAAATCTACATCTTCACATTTTAAGGGAGAAGTTAATTTCGGCTCATTAGGACAGGGAAATTTGGGTAGTTTCATCCTAGAAGAAGCATGGGCTAGAGAGGCAAGCTATGTGCAAACTTTGATCCTAGATGTCACCATGGGATGAGACGTTCTACATTAACACCTTGTACACCTTACCTAGAATAACCCGATGGGCTTTTGTCATGGAAATCCCTACCCTAGATACATCAAGAAGGACAAGCTGGTCAGCTACGTTCAGTTTCCTATCTCTTTCTACATATATCAGTTGCTATTAGGAGCGTGCTATATATATCTCAGAACAAGGTCTGCCCCACCTTGAAGGATCTGAGCAGAGAAATTAGATATGTCCCACATTCAGTAAGGTCTTTGCTCTTCCTATTCACCCTGCCTCAAATGCTCCTTCCCCTAATATTCACATACTCTCCCTTCTCAAATGCCACTTCTTCAGAAGACCCTTCCCTATCTACCCTATCTAAAACACCATCTCCAATGATTCTTTCCTCTTTCCTGCTTTATTTTTCTTCATGATATGCCTCACTCCCTGACAACACATTTCTTTACAGTCTGCTCTCTCAGTCCTCTACATGATAGAAGGAAGCGTGTTTGTTTGGTACATTCTACATCTAAAATGCTAAGCACAGTCAGTCTTTAACATATAATAGGATATTGGGATTAATGAACAAATGCCTAAGTTACCACTGTAGGCAACAGGGTGTCTCAAGGTTATAAGCACAACCTACCATATCTGTTACAGCATGACACAGTGCACAATGGATCAGTAACTGTAGGGGTGTTCAGTTGACAGGTAGGATCTGACACAAAACATGAGATGAGTCAATGCGAGAGGAATGAAGCCAATAGCTTGTTAGACTGCAGGGGGATGGAAAGAGGTACAAAAAAATCATGGCGAACACAATATCCAAAGATTATGGGCGACAGACTTATCTCCATCCACTTACTGCTGCTGTGTTGAATCTGCCTGGTTTGATGCAATCCCATTTGTCTATTCTGAAATCACGAACTTTTTAAAGATAGTTTTATAAAGAGAGAATAGAGGGCATGCATACTCAACAGAAGCAATATCACTCCAAAAGGGTTAATTAGTTCTTGGGGGTGCAAAAGTCTCAGATATTACCAAGGTTTGTGGCAAAGTTCAACCCAATGCAACGCAGTATTTTCGCCTTAGTATTCGATTTCTCTAGTGAGGGAGAATTATATATTCTCCCCAGAGGTGGAATGATAATGGGGAAAAATGGTCAAAACTAGAGCTATAGGGAAAAATACAATAAACAAATTACTGAGTTCTCTCATTCATTTATCAAGCCAATCACAATGAGCTTACAAAAAGTAGCTACATAATTACTGCAGAACTACAACTAATTATCTGAATTGACACCAATCTTTGGAGTAGGTATATATTTCTTATTATTAGGCAACATTCCAAAGTAAATGCAACTGGAAAAAATATTTTTAACTATATCCTCCTAAAGCTCACCTCTTGAATGCATTTTTCATGCTTTCTCCTAAATAATTGCTATCTATACACAAGACATGAAAATAATACAACACTGTATATTCAAACTTTATTATTTTTCAAAACAAATTAACAAAGGCACTATATGGCTCAAAGCTTGAAACAAATATTGAAAAATCAATTTCTTGGCAAACTGAATTGGCCAAAGCATCTTTTCTCTTTGTTCTGTGTGGCAACAGGGGACTACAGAGAAACATCTGCCAGTTAACAGATTTTAAAAACAAGCTAAACTCCTGGTTCAGAGTTACTCAGAACAAAGAAAGAATGACTCTCAGATGCTAGAATGTGACTGGCAAAGCAAATTGCAGAGTATTCCAGAGTCAATCTGTTTTCAATGGAGACAGAGGAAGAAAGAAGGAGTGAAACATATGTAACCATACGATGCTTTAAGAAAGTGCTTCAGAAATGATTCAAAGGGCATATTCTGGATTAGCAGTAACAAACTGAATTTCATCTTCAGGTTTATTGCATCCAAAAATACTGATTACTTGAAAATAGAATGTGCTGACAACCAGAAAGTTAAAATGTATCCAACTTATCAGCTCAGGTAATAAAAAAAAAAAGGTGTCTCACTCAATTATCAGTACATCTAAAGAAGCATTTAACAGCACACTATAAAGCTTAATGGATTTCATTTTAATATGTATGACAATATTCTCCTCTAAACACTTTTTCTTTCAAATAAAACAACTATGTCCAAAGCACAAATACATATCATTTGTTAACTCCAAACTGAAAAATACTCTGAAATAAATTAAAATTTTCAAGAAAATTAGAAGCCACCATATTTTAACAATATTTCTGGGGGAAATATTATTTCCTATCTTTTAAAAATAGAAAAGAATACTTATAAAAGACGTCTCTTTACACTGTATTTTCCCTTTCCTGCCCCTAAATATGTCTCATAGAAAACCTAGTGCCACTTCCTGCATGGTAAAGTAAGAACCTCTGAAGAGTCGTTACTCAACAAAAGCAAAAAAAGCTACAACAAATACTATCAAAACTTTTTTCAGAACTCTGAAAATTAACCAAAGGCTTACAACAATCTGAGAATAATTTACTCAAGAAAAACAGCTAAATTTCAATAAAAGCAGCAAGAAATATTGTGCTTTAACTTGTCTATTACTATTTCCCTTTCCCCAGCTCCAAGTAGACTTGGAAACCAATAGCCTCATGACCCTGGTAGCAGTGAAAAACCGCACTCCCTAAAGATCAGGAACAAAAAATTATCTGCTCTCTCTATTCAAATTTTACTGGAGGTTCTTGCCACAGCAATTAGGCAAGAAAAAAAAAAAATATGAAGGACATCCAGATTGGAAAGGATAAAAGTAACACTACTTCTAATTGCATATGAAAAATTAAGTGTAAAGAAAATGCTGAAGAGTACACACACACATAATCAGAGCTGGTAAATTAGTTCACCAAAGTTACAGGATATAAGATCAATATACAAAATTCAGCTGTATTTACATACACTAGCAATGAACAATCTAAAATGAAATTAAGAAAGCAATTTCATTTGTTACAGTATTACAAAAGACTAAAATGCTCAGAAATAAATTTAACAAGCAAAGAGCAAAGTCTGTGCACTGAAAAACAAATTATTGTTGAAAGACATTAAAGAACACTTAAATTGAAAGACAATATTCCCCAAATTGATCTAGAGATTCAACTGATTCCTGATCAAAATCCCCACTGACATTTTGCAAAGTTGACAAGCTAATCCTAAAACTCATATGAACATGCAAGGGACTGAGAATATCCAAAATAATCTTGAAAAAGAACAAGTTTGGAGGACTCATAGTTTCTAATTTTAAGTTTACTACAAAGCTACAGTAATCAAGATATGTGGTATTGTCATCAGGATAGATATATATCAACAGGATAGAATTGAGAGTCCAGAAATAATGCTTAAATTTATGGGCAACTGATTTTTAACAAGGATGCCAATATAATTACATCATAAAAAATAATCTTTTCAATAAATAGTGCTGGGACAATTTGATATCTCTATGTAGATTTATAAAGTTGGATCTGTACCTCCCACCATATAAAAAATTAACTCTAAATGGATAATACATCTAAATATAAGACCTACTATAAAGATCATACATCTAAATATAAGACCTACTATAATCTTTAGCAGATTCATAGGAGTAAATCTTTGCTATCTTGGATTAGGTGATGGTTTCATTGATATGACACTGAAAGTGCAAGTGACAAAAACAATTGGACTTCATTTCAATTACAAACACTTGTGCTACAAAGTATACATCAGAAAAGTAAAAAGGCAATGGACAGGATGGGAAAATATTTGTAAATTATATACCTAATAGGGGATCGTATCCACAATACATGTAGAATTCTCACAACTCAACAATAAATAGTTGAATAACTCTATTGAAAAAATGGGTAAAAGATTTGCATACACATTTCTCCAAAGAAGATAAGCAAATGGCCAATAAACACATGAAAGAGGATCAATTACCATTAGATGTTAGGAAAATACAAATCAAAATCACAATGACATCATTTCATATGGAGGGGGATGGCTAAAATCAAAAAGACAGAAAATAATAAGTGTAGACAAAGATGTGGATAAATTGGAACCCTCATACATTGCTTATAGGATGGTAAAATGGCACAGGTTTTTTGGAAAACAGTTTGGCAGTTCCTGCAAATGTTAAACTTAGAGTTACTATATGACCAAGCAATTCCACTCCTAGGTACACACAAAAGAGAATTCAAAACAATCTCTTCTACATAAAACTTCTACATGGATGTATACAGAAGCTTAATTCATAATTGTCAAAAAGTGGAAACAACCAAATGTTTATCAATCATCAATTAATGAATGGATAAACAAAATAAGGCCATGTATACAATGGGATAGTGTTCTTCAGTAAAAAAGGAGTAACATATTGATACATGCTAAACCATGGAAGAACACTGGAGATATGTGTTAAGTGAAATAAATCAGTCACAAAAGGCCACATATTGTGTGATTCCATTGATATGAAGTGTCCAGAATTGACAAATGGATAGAAACAGAAAGCAATTGCCAGGAGAATGGGGGAACAAGAAGTGACTGATAATTGGTACTGGGTTTTTTTTTTTGGCCGGGGAGAGGAGAATAATGCAAACATTCTAAAATTAGATAGGGGTGATTGTTACAAAACTCTATGAATATATTAAAACCACTGAATTATACACTCTAAAAAGCTGAATTACATGACCTATGAATTATACTTCAGTAAAGCTCTTATAAAAAGGAGACTATTATCCTAAGTGAAGTATCTTTAAAAAATGGAAAAACAAACACCACATGTATGCTCTATTAAATCAGAATTAATCGATGAGCACACATGTGCACAGAGAGAAGTAAAATTCAGCAGAAATCAAGCAGTGGCCATTGGGGAGGAGAGAGTGGATTAAAACCTACCTAACGGGTACAATGAACACTATCTAGGTGATGGGCACACTTCTCTGACTGAAGCATTACAAAAGCAATCCATGTAATCAAAAAACATTTCTACAGCTATAATGTTTTAAAATAAAAAAATGAAAAAAAAATCTAGTGCCAAGAATTGATATAAGAAAAAATTAACGAGCAAGCTCGTGAAAAACGCTTAGTACAGTGACTGGCATCATAGTATCCAGGAAATGTTAGCTATAATTAGCTTTAATTAATTACTATTTGACATAAATGTATTTATCAAAATTGATACTTAAATTATATTAATATATAACATTTAATTTCACTTTTCAGAATGACTGCAACATTCTTACCCACTGCTCACTAATTTACTCCTGAAAATCCATAATACTGCTTTTGTAAATGAATATTATTACATAGCAATAGCTAAAGAATGCATTTCATTAGCCTTATTTCTAGAAAGTTCTATCTTTTGAGACAATTTTCTTTTACCTCCAAATATAACCTATTTTTATAGTGCTATCATAATTTTCCTTCTCTAAAATGTTGTTTCCTATGTGAATGCATAGAAATCTTTATGGAATGTTACTGAAAATTACACATAAAAACATGCCTGGTGTCATAAAAGAGACTGAGTTATAACCAAATATTGTCTCTAATAGTACTTTGGCAAAAATGCAGAACCACTTTGCAACACAGTGTCAATAAAAAGCTGAATTTTCTTACATAAAGGAATTTAATTGTCAACAGCAAGTTTTTTCAGCTTTTGGTTTTTTTTTTTTAATTTTTTATTTTCTGACTTTCTTACAGTCTTGCTTTAAAGATGGCTGCAATTGGAGACCAAATATTAACATAAGCATGGAAACTAGTCTTGGCTTTATCATTTAATAAATTTACCTATATTTTAAGACTTCTTTTTCCTTGTCAAATGTTGGACTACATAATCTGCAAAATTATTTCACCTCCACGATTTGTTATAACTTTTAAATGATTTACCTTTTAGTATGAATTAATACTATATATGCTCTTCCCACATTGTCAATTTTCTGGAGAAAGGAAGAAAATACTCTTCACAAATCAAAGAAGTCCTAAAGCCAAGTGTGAGAAATGAGAGTTAGTGAGTATATGCTTACAAACATAAATATCTATCTTGTGAGATTATATAATTATTATGTATATAACATTTCATGCTTTCTAAGTGCTTTAAACCTATTAATTAGTTTTTCCTTGCAAACATGTTATGAATCAACAAATTATAACTCTCCCTACCTTCTAGGATAAGACCCAGATGAAAGGAATAACTGTTTTTTCAAAATCCAAAACTGATGCTGTGTTATTAGCAAGGAATAATTCACAATATTGCTAATCTAGCACCAATATCATTATCACCACACACATTATTTTTATTGTATGCTTTTCACAATTACATTTAAGATTTAGTGGCATATGGATACCTCAAAACTGGCATTAAGTTCTATCCAGGAAAGGAGTTTAGTATCAACATCTGATTTGAGCTCTGCTACCTCCTGGAATATTGACTTATGCTAAACTAGTTGAAAAGAAAAATCTATACACCAGTTGATAAAGAAAAAAGAACCGCAGAATAAACTGACCACTCAGCTAGATTTGCACAGTCAATACCACTAAAGTTGTGATAACAGAAGTGTAAAAACACAGTTTACAGTGCAGTGCTCTGATATAAGGTTTAAATGGGAAAAACAAAAACAAAACAGAACAGAAATTGAAATGGGAAAAGGAAATGAAGGAGGCAAAGAAGAAAATTAAAAAATTACAAAATTAGTGTAGCCACAGAACTTGACAAAGCCATGAAAAAAGCAGGCAAGTCAAGAAAAGCCTCATGAAAGTAAGAAAAAGCCTCAGAAAAGCAGCCCATGTCATTTCTCTGAATGGTTGACATACGATGAAAAACAGCATCATCAACTAATGTAGTTGATTAGATCCCAAGCATATTATTCACAAGCAAATTATTAGAACTTGTGTAATTATCATGAAAACATCAAGCATCATGTACACTTACCTACAATCAAGCTTGGACTATTACAGGAACCAGAGAGTCATTTGCCATGGAGTTAAAGCCTAACTTTGAGAAGTATGAGCAAAATCCACTTTTCAATCAAAATATATGCTTAACTGGTATATTTAGATAGACTCTACTCCAATGGTTTTAATAATATGCTAGCAGTGACTTCCAATATCCTCTGTCAATCCTCAACACAAAGTTACCTCCTCTGTGAAGCCTTTTAGACAGTATAAGCTGCTCTTTCTCTTGTAAAATAAATACTTTTAGTAAAGATTCCCAGCAAAGCAATTCTCTTTACTTAATAATAATGCAATAGAATTTTATTTAGAATTATACAACATTATAATTATTCTAATATGATTACGCATCATAAATATCAATTGCATCTCACTTCATATAATTATTTATTATAATATAATTCTCTTAGTAATTAGATTATATTTGCTTACATGTCTGTCCCCTTGATGGACTGTAAATTTCTCGAAGAAACAGTTGATGTCTTTTCATTCATGTATTTCCTTCCCTAACATAGCACCTATTAAAATAGCTGAGACACAATTAACAACCAATATTATTTAATGAGTGAATGAATAAATGAGTGAATATCCATAGCCTTAACTTCTTTCCTGAATGCTAAGCTATCTTCTGTCCACTGGACATCTCCAGTTGAAGATTAATGGGACTTAACATGTCCAATTCCCTGTATTCTACCCTATTCTCCAGCTTCCAAAACTTAGTTTAGTAGCATCAACATGAATCAATCAATATCTTTGTCTTCTCTTCACACTTAACCTATCTCCATACAGAGTCATACAGACACACAAATTCATTTTTTCCCCAAACACACTTATTTTCACTTCAAGGCCTGCCTCAAAATCACTTATCTGTTATAACAGTATCATCACTGTATCACAGTCCAATTTTGGATTGTCTTTTCCAGTTGAATTGTGAATTCCTTGGTTCTAGAGTCTTTTATTCTTTGTTTTTGAATCCATAGCATACAGTAGAGTGCCTAGCACATAACTAAAATCTAATAACCATTTCATATTATTTTTTAAATTCTACATATCCTAACTCATTTTTCAAATATAATTTTTTCTTTCAAATCTTAAACCACCCTTTTTATCGTGGCAAAAACAGGCAATTAGAGCTAAATAAAGATAAAGATTAGACAAGCTAATACACAAAATACAGTACATTAACTAACAGTTTCGAACCTTACAGAAAATTTCAGGAGTTTGGTAGTTTTCCACTTTTTTAACTTCAAAAATTAATTATTTGTTTAATATTAAAATCTTTAAAATATATTCGTCCCTTTTACCTAAAGGATTTTATTCCACTTGCAGTGAAAGAAAAATTATCTAAGAATTCATGGTACTATGTTCAAATTCAAGCATTAACAAAATATTTTTGTACCATTCATCAAATTACGTCACTTTTCTAGATAATTTCTCATCTAAAAACAAGCTACTGGACTCAGTGGTGTTCAAAATTTCTTCAAAAGTTGATTCCATGTTTCCATTAAAATTATTCAAAGAACTGCAATGAACATTCCAACTTAACCAAAAATCCCCTTCTTCTTCCTGGCACCCCCTGGGATAGTTCCAAGAAACTTTTAGGTTCCCTAGAGCACACTTTGATGACCACTTCACTCTATGGAGTCTTATTGGCTCTCCCATCGTACAATTCCTTGATGTAGAATATGTTCTAATAGCCAAAGGCATCACATTCCTATTACTCATTTAAATTTTCAACATATATAAAATAGACAGCATAAATTCTGCTGTCACAGAAATCAGAGTGCCATAATTCAAGAGAGATAGATGATGCTAATTAGTGGAATAGACAGTTGCTGACAAGTGCTTTATGGTTTCAAATAATTTTAAAGTTTTGATTCATTATATGTATCAATTGTATTTGGCATATTTATTATTTAAATTTCAGTTGAAAAAGTTTTTTTATTTTATTATAAGAATAATAAGAGAGTTTCACCTATTTTCCAGTGAAATGAAATAAATTGATTTTAATTTTAAGCTCTTTAGCAAATCTTTGCCTATAAGCAGTTAATCCACTAATTACAAATAACGGTTGTCAGTTCATTAAAAGGAGGAAGAAAAACAACTATTCAATGTTATTTCTCATCTTACAGGTAGTAAATAAAAGCAACAAAGCTTCATTTTTTTTTCATTTTTTAAAATAATTATTTTCAGAATTTTTGTTTATTTATTTATACGATTTCTCCCAGTCTAGCTATCCATATTATATGACCAAACTCATTTATACTGGATTATGAGGTTTCAGTTTATAACCAAACTAAATTGGCTTCTTGGAAAGTAAATAAGCAGTTAGAGGGGAAAAGGTATCATTTCCAATTAGCCAGACCTCTGCTGGTCCATGTTTAATGTCATAATACAATAAAATAATCTGGCAAATGTTGCTGTTAGGAACTAGCTTCATTAGAAAAGTCAGGAAAAAGCTGTGGCTCTGCATGTCCTCAGCATATACTTGATAATTAAAGCCATATGCCTCAATTGATCTGGAAAGAATATGAATAATAGGAGAAGAAACAAAGAAACTAGCTTGGAAACCTGCTGTTTGGGATGGTTTAATGTATAATTCTACCAAAAATTGTGTTTCACTTTTCTAAGATGAAGTTTAAATTTTCTGGAAACAATCCTCATGTTATTTCCTAATAAAATGTTTGCTAAAGCCAACATAATCAATATTCTATGCTTTAATCTGAGAGTCTAGGAGCCAATGTCATTTAACGAGGCCATTAAACTCTGTGGTTTAGAGAAAATATAAAAAAGGAAAAGAAGACACAGTCTAAGAAATAATTATCAAATTTTCTAACTAGAGCCAGAACTCATTCACATACTTTTGAAAAAGGCTTCAGAATGCTTTCAACATGTCATACAAATAAGGGTAAATTAATAGAGTAAAAACTGAGTAGATAATTCCAAGGAGACTTGGAATAAGAGTCACTTAGAGTTCATTAAGTAAGTCTTACCAAAAGAGGTTAGACTTAAGCCAGGTTTTGAAAGACAAGACAAAGTGGAATAAATGGTTGAAAGCAAAGAAAAAATGCAAGTACATGCAACAAGATCCAGAAAGAATGAAAGCTCAAAGTTGGAAATGAGCAAGATGGGTAGCTCAGCTATACTTTCTAGGGTAGAGAAATCCATATGGGAGTTGGCACAATTAAGAAAATTTAAGGCTTGTCACAGGATTCAGGAGAGTTAAATGCCCTTGAAAACATCAGTTTAACAAACCAAGCCAAACTGAGTCATTACACATTTTTGAGTAGAGAGAGAAATGTTCTGATGGGAAGGAAAACAACAAAAAACAAGAAACACTAGAGTCTGAGAAGATCTATGTGACAATCAAAATATATTTAGATAGATATCTAATAACTTTATTTGGAAACTGAATCATCCTTAAAATGGAATTATCCCTACAACTGTAAATGTCAGAATATGCAGTTTTTTAATGCTATTCATATTCCAGCTACTTCCAAAACAGATTTTTGAAGGGCACAGATAGAGTAAAATCATAAAAGAGCATTAAAATAGCAAATGAGGATGAACAAGAATATGCCAGGAACACAAGTAAGAAAAACTACTGCATAACACAAAACTGAGCACTAAATTTCTAGCAGCCAAAGGAAGAGCTAAATAAAATAGATTTCTTTCATTTCTTTATTTATTCTACCATGAAGCAAATATTTATTGGTCACAATGTATGTATAAAATTATATTTGAATATAAGGAAAACCACTAGTTCATCAAGAGCTTTTCTTTTCTAGCTTTGAACTCAAATTTGTTGTTTCTATATTTAAATGAAAGATATCAAACACCATAATGAAAGAATGATATCCTTTATAGCAAAATTTCAAAATTCAAATATTCTAGATAGGGCTGTTTCTTAAACATCAATGAAACTTAGGGCAAAATATTTGGTTATACATGTGTAAAACCAGTACTTTAAAATAAATAAAGCTTATTAGGTATGTTCCATTTTGCTCATCTGATGGGAAAATTTGGAAGAATTAATTGTGTGGAAAGTACTTTTCAGGACATCAGCTAAGCCCAAATTGACAACTTGACAACTTTTTCTTTTCTTTTTTCCTATCCCTCCCCCCCTCCCTCCCTTCCTTCCTTCCTTTTTTTTTTTTTTTTTTTTCTTTTTGAGATCTATCCCACCTTATCCTCCAATATATATGGATGGGTTTGTATTTCCTAACCCCATGTCACTGGCCACAGTTGATTGAATCAGACTTGGCCATCAGACTAAAGCTATCCTGTAAGATATTTTTTCAAGAGCATCATTCTGAGACATTTGCACTGAGTTTAGGCTGTTCCCTTGAACAGAAGTGAGATAAACTTGAGAGCAGTTTGAAAACCATCTTCTGCTACTGCTTCTCTTTGCACTTAGTGAAATTAATAAGATGACGGTAGGAGGGAGTAAAGAAATGAAAGGGGCAGAAGGATGAGGGACAGAGGAGGAGAAAAGAGTTTAGAAAGGAGAGGAGGAAAAGAAAACCAGAAAAAAAGAGAGAGAAGAGGAGGAAGAGAAAAGGAGCAAGAGGAGTTGAGAGAGAAAAAACAGCTTCCTGGTCTTCTATAGCTTTTCTTTATTTTCCAGCCTTATTGAGGAACAAATAATACACGAAAAGCTAAATATAATTAATGTATACAATCTGATGAGTTTGGACATACATGCATGCATTTGTGTTACCATCACCACACTCAAGATAATAAACATATCTGCCACCTCCAACAGTTCTCTGGGTCTCTTTGTATAGATTGGATGTATTTATCATGCATGTTTTGAACAATATATACATTATTGAATGGTGAGATCTAGCTGATTAACAAATACAGTATTCCACATAGTTAACATTTTTGTAGTGAGAACAATTGATATCCACTCTCTCTGTATTTTTGAAGACCACAATATACTGTCATCAGTTATAGTCACCATGCTGCACAAGAAATCTCTTTCCTATGGCTTTTCAATTTCTGATTGTTTTCAGGAATTATTGAGGACATGTACTTTTTAGCCCTTTGCTTATTTTATTCTTTTCATCATTCTATTATTTTAAAGGAGACTCTAAACAGATTAGCCCCATAATCAATTCCTCCACTTTAACACCAATGGCAAGGAGACCAGGGGAATGGCCTGGCCAGGTGAGCAGCACCTCACCAGTACAACATTTTAGCTCATCTACATTGCCTCAGGGCACTTGGGGTCATGGAAATAGCAAACCAAATGGTGTTGTGCCTAGATAGTGGCTCTAGAGAGTCTATTCCCAGAGTCTCAAATACTACATGATTTGGTCCTCAGACTGGTTTTCTTGTGCTGTGATGACTGGGGCCAACTTTAAGATACTTTTTAGCAAGCTCCATTTCACCACGCAACACTCTTGACTTGTTTTTCCTTTTTTCCCACAAGTGTTCATAATTTTATTTATTCCCCTCTTTAAGTGTTTGCTTTGGCTTTGAAAATTTTCAGTTGTCATTAATCAGCAGTTCTCCAAAGGGCCTTCAAGGTCATGTTATGAACTTCCAAATTAAAAACATTTTAAGTATAAATTAAATGATTTAGTAAATACAAATTGAACACATTCTATAAGTGAGATACCATGCAAGATGCATGGGAATAATTAAAAGGTAAAAATCAACAACAAACTATTTTATGGTAATTCTTCAAGTGAGAATTTTGCTTATAAAAATTCTGTCTACCTGTTTTTCCTATGATAATCTTAAACTCTGCCCAATCTGATATGGTTTCTATTACTAAATACAGGCTACAGCTAACTGAACTGCAATGGAATATTCCTTTGTCCGTAGACTGCTAAGGGCAAGTTCCATTTTGGCTGAACTCTTGTATCTCCTACATGTTCAATTCTTTTCCTTGTCCACTTTCCCTGCAGAAAAAGTCAGGGAAAAAATAAAATAAAATTTAGACTGATATCTCTCTGGATTTTTCTTAATATAAAAGGAGAAAAAAATCTTTTGAATCTGATTTATTAAATTTATATAGCTAAAACCCTTACTATTCATTTTAAATAGGCATGTGTGCACATATAAGCATTTATTCTGATAATTGTTTCTAATCCCTTAAATGTTAACATCTTCAACCAAAGACAGAATCCATGCTTTTCTCCATGCATATTATGCTCTTTGACTATATATATTTAACTGTAAAGACTGTTTACTACTCTTGCCTGGAAAGCAAGATATTAGAATCTTGACATGGATAAATACTGTGGATATCCAAGGTTACAATATATTTTTGAGCTGAAATCTTCTAAAACAGAACTGAATATTTTAGTATCTTTGCTTAGGTAGGGGATTACTGCCCTAATCTCCATAGTCTTTCCACTCTCAACTAGAGAGTGGAACTTTTCAATATATGACAATTTTTATTCCCTGAATCTGCAAAATGGAGGTAATAAAAGCACTTACATCACAGGATTTTTAGGAGGATCTCATAACATATTTCCATGAAAGTACTTGGCAAACTCTGAAGCATCTTTAAAATGATACTTATCCAACCAATATACTGACATAGAAGACTCCTTTTACCAACATAGTGTCTCTAACAGCTGTTAGTTAAAAGGTGAAGCTATATTGACAAGGAGTAATAAAGAGCCCAGAATGTTCAATACCATTAGTCTCTGTAGTCCTGAAATTCATCATGAAAAACTATAAAGAAGCCCTGTACTAGACACCAGAGGGAATTGAAACAGGACTTAGACATTGACTTTCTTTTCCTGGAGCTTATTTTGGGGCATAAGACATAAGACATAATGATTAAAGAGAATAATGCATGACCACTCTTAAATAGTATTGCTATTGTATAAATACTACAGGATTTAATTTCAGAGGAGATCCATGGAAGTAATACATAAACTTAGACTGCGAAAAAATGGTTAGATTAAAGAAACAAACCAACAAAAACCATACAAAAAGATGGACAACACAGCAAGTACAGAGGATCCTGAATTCACAAAGGGCTAAATTATGAAAGAGGTTCTGGGGAGAGAGGAAATGCAAGCCTGGAACCCAGATGGCAGGCACTGGGGAGGATGCTAATATTTATTGCTGTCTTAGCTAAAGCACTGGGTCTCAACTACTATTAGTGCATCAGAATCACCTGGAAGGTTTGTTAAAGCCTGGCTTGCTGGGCCCCACCCCCACACATTCTCAGTCAGTAGGTCTTGAATGGAGGCAGATAATTTGCATTTCTAACAATTCCCACATGATGCTCCTGCTGGTCTAGGAGCACATTTGAGAACCACTCTCCTTTCAGAAGGATCAAGCTACTGAAAGTTTAAGCAGAAATTCTGGATAGAATTAGATTTGGAAAAAGAAGAATTTGTCAGATAATCTGTAAGGAGAGGAAAAGTAACAGCAAAAAAGACTAAGAGAAAAATCTGGGTATGAGGTGGTAAGGTCTAAAATAAGGTGATATTAAGTAGGAAAACAAAGAGCCATTTGCTCCCATGTACTTCACACTTTGTGAATCTTCCCTCATGATTCCAACACAGTGAACAGGCAACAAGTATTATGGTATTTCTACTGGTTTGAAAGGTATCTCATCTATTCAGCCCAGCTGGGCTCTAGAGTCGGGGAATAATCTGTATGCATTTAGGTCTCTTGGTCACTGGGTCAGAAGCTAGTCACCAGAGCCCAGCACCCCAATTTGAACTTTATGGTTCCTCATTTACTACAAAGATTAGAAATGGTGTAGCCTGGAGGAGTTTCCTGCTGCTAGGGAGGCAAGAGCACGGAAGGGAAGTGGAAACTATGAAAGATAATGTGGTGGGAAAATCAGCAGAATTTTGGCAATTAACTATCAAATGACTGAGTAGTTTGCAGCCTAAGAGAAACACGAAAACCAAGAGGAGACACTGGTTTGGAGGAGAGGTGTTGAGTTTAGCCTTTATATGTTTGATGGAGTTTCTTCAAAAACAAACAGACGGTTGTGTCTAGTACAGAGTTGGAGAAAAAAGGCCTGAAGGCAGAGATGGATACAGTTTGGAGGGGCTCTGCGGATATACGTGGATCCATACATAAATGTAATATTCAACACTTAAGCCTCCAGGGAGAAGAGTGAGTGTATGATGAGTGAATGGAAGACAAGTTCAGCACAATCATCATCCCCATTTTACATCTAAGGAGCTTGGAGCTCAGAAAAGTTAAGTAACTGGGCTTGGATTACACAGAGTGCAAACAGTAGTAAAAGATTCAAAGTCAAGGCAGAGTGATGCCACTGTGACACTAAGAATGCTTGCTTCTCTTTACCGAGTGCATAGTTACTGTCATGCGATTGAGAATTGATATGTGCACTGTGTAAGACCAAGAGGGAACTGAATGAACATGCTAGAGCTGAGAATATAGCAGTTGGTGTCAAATAGTCACAATGCACAGAAAAAATACATAAATAAACCAACCTATATATTATTTATGTTTATCTGCACATTTTCCCCTATTACCACCCTGACTTGTAATAGAGATGATAGGAATTGTGTGTGTCTACACAACAGACCAGCAAACTGACCACAGGGTAGGGGGACTACCTCCCTTGAAACCAGGAATCTGCTGTGGAAAGTCCTTTGATCACTGGTGAGGAACGAGACAGCCCTAAGGACTCTCACAGTCTTCGAAGATCTGCTGGGTCGTCATGCTTAGATCTTGCTGAGAGACAAGAAACATCTTTATCAGAAAGAATACATTCCAAACCAGGGCTCCTCAACAAAGATTCTCAGCAAAGTTTTTTGGTTTGGGGATGTTTCGGTTTGTGTGTTTTTTTGTTGTTGTTGTTTTTTTTTGTCTGTTTGTTTGTTTTGTTTTTTTTCTGCTGGCCCAAAGCCAGTACAGCGCTGCCCCCTCAGACTCTAAAATCACAAAGAGAATCTTGGGAAAACCATGACTAACACCAACTTACATGTGTAAACCCATTTCATTCATTCCTTCAACAATTTTTCATGGGTGCTTATTGGTGACCCTCGTGGAATTCCAGACTGGAATTAATTAAAAACCACATGAACAAATATAATTTCAAACCTAGTTAAGTAAACAAGTGGCACTATTAGTGTTAAACTGTCATATTTTTCCAAAGAAAAACCAGTAGGATTTAGCTGTCATTTTCCAAATTTAATACTTCTCCAGCTTCCCATTTCAAGTTAGATCTATAATAATTGTTAAAGGAAAAGACCTGCAAAACAGGAGCAATTATATAGTCTCATAATCACATCTTATTTTACCACCTGTCTTTGAAAGCCTTTATAGTTTTAAATAACATTTGCAAGTACAATAATACTTTTGTACACTCGTACAATGCACTGTGTAACAAATTTGAAAACACAGGAACTACTTAAGAGAAATATTTAGATTGTGTCTAATTTAAATAGATAGTCCACTGGGCAAGGACTGTGTCTAATTCTATGTTAGGTACAGCACATTGCAAAATGTTGGCACTCAATAAATGTAAAATAATAACAACAGTCTTTTCCCCTTTAAAGTATATAATTACATCTACCCCCTACTGTGAACCAAGCTTGGTGACAGATCTTTTGTTTATTAAATCCACAGCCCTGAAGGCATACAGTACTGCAGCTTCAATAAGAATAGCAGTAAAGTCCTCTCCGCTTTAGGTAAAGCTTTAAATGTCTACAAATCCCTAAAGAACATCTTAACTGAGTCATCCACCATATATATTACTTAACAAAACTCAGGAAACCTTAGTACTAAGTCCCTAAAGTGGAATCCAAATACTAGATGGAAATGTATTCTCAACGTTAGTTTGGAAATATGTCATGGAATAAAATTACTCTTAGCTAATTTACCATTTCTCTCTCCTAAAGGAACATGTCAAGCTGCTGAGCAAAGCTCTCTAGGCTTTATGCAGGAAACATTCAATAGGTTCCCATGCTTGTGTTCAAAGTGAGCTATTATCCAAGTAGCCTGAACTGAGGAAGAAAAAAAAATGACTCATGTACAGCTTTATTGAGACATTTGCACTACAATGAACTAAGCAAAGCAACAGGTCAAGTTAAAAAATATTGCAAAAAGCAACAGCAGCCGAAGCCCCTTCAAGGGGAATTTTGGACTGGAAAGCACTTTTAATGCGTTTCATCATTATTTTCTTCTAGTTTCCCTTGTTTGTGTTTGAATGCTTGCACTTGAACATTAGTTTCACAATCACCTATTCTACTTTGGGTATTGATGAAGTTCAACATATGCTCAGCAATTCACTGCTGCTAAAATAAGAAATGCAAATTCAGCTAAGTGCGCTCCAAGTCTAATGTTAAGCTAGGCCCGAGTTCCTTTGTAGTTTTTGTAGAGCATTATCATTAGTAGAGAAGGGTTAATGGCAGAGGCCTATGATTGTTTAAAAATTCACATTACCAAAGTGGATTACATTGCATCTACTGAGGGGATCAACAATGTAAGCCTACACTAAGCCATTATTGCAGAAACAAAGCTTTCATTTTAAGCCTTTGGAAACAAGCATAAAATGGACAAAAGAAAAAATTCTTCTGATGTAAGAACAAGGCAAGCACTACATGCTTTTCATCCAAACTCAGTTTTAAAGCCATGATGAATGCACAAAAAGTGGACCATCTCCCCAAAGAGTGCATCATTAAATTAAAACATACAAGCATTTTTGGAAAATGATTCTTCTATAAGGCTAGAAATCCAACGGAAATCCTTTATTTAAATTTCTTTTTCCTTTTGTTCAGAATCAGTCACAACAAAGATATGTGGATTCTTTAGGATTGTCTCACTATTTGTTCTTTTATCCTCTAATGAGAATTTAAAAAATGATTTTGAAAAATGCATTCTTGTAGCAAGTGTCATAGTTTACCCTTTGCAGTAGTAATTCATTACAAACAATTCTGGTATGTTATAACTAAATGCTAAACCACCAGTTACCGGTGGGAACAGGCCCTGGGCCTCAGCTAGAGGTACTTGACAAGTCGTCTTTATTCCCAACAACAAACTTAGAAGTGCAGTATTGCAGTACTGATATCCCATTTTACAGATGCAGAAACTGAGGCTCAACATGGTTAGATACCTCACTTTAAATAACCTAATAAAGGAGAAATGATTCAAATTCAGGTTTGCCTGGAACCGCAGCTCATGCACCTCTAATTCCCAAGATGCCTTCTAATCACTAGAGAAGTTCCTGTTCATTGAATTGTTCTTTCAATAAATTACCTGAAAAATTTGCTATGTTAGAGGATCTCATTGTAATTCTTAAAGGTTGAATGCTTTGCTATTTCCCTTAAAATACATGAAACTGAAGCCTCCTAGTTTTGTTTTGTGTTTTAGGGATTTTGTTTGTTCATTTGTTTTGATTTTTTTTTACAAACTTGAGCTCCACAATGAAGCTTTTTGTTTTCAAACTATATAAATTAAATCTAAATATACTGTGTCATCAATACTGTGTGATAGACAGATATGTGGGGGGAAAATCTTATGAATTGTAGCAACTTAAATTCAAGGAGATATTAAACTCTCCTATTTATGTCATGTATCCAGAAGCAAATCTTCTGAAACCTGTAACTTGTCAGAACATGGCTGTGAACTAGTAAGTAAAACAAACAATGAATAAATTTTTAAAAAATACAATGAATCCAAGCAGTCAAAATGCCTCACATATTTTTTCCACTATGCTCATATGCTTTAAACATAAGAGAATACTGCAAGCCCTCCTTCTGGGCCTATTAATACTTATTTTAAACATAATTTAGCAGATTTGGTTATCTGCTTTCCTTGATCACAAAACACTAAGAACGATGAATCAGAAAACAGGAAGAATCCCTAGAGATAAAAAAATCTCAAGTCTTGCCAGAATTGTTAGAAAATAATGGTAGCCAAAAATATGCAGATGAATTAAAAATGCACAACGTACCAACAAAAACTAATGTATGGGTACAAAAAAAATCATAGCAGTTCTTCTGGTATCAGTAGATTTCTTATACGAGTATATAATAAAATATAATATAAATTTAATATGTAAATAAAAGTTAATCCTTTCACAAAGAGAATCCTAGGAGTGAAAGTTAATTAAAATGCTTCTTTCTACATAGTATTCTAGATTTAAAGAATGGAAGTTTTACTAGATAGAAGTGGTTTTAGCAGATGAATTTAAGTGAGACACATTAAACTAGTCCAGAGTAAGAAGACCAAATATACTTGGATGCAAGTACAATGCCTACGGTACCCATTATTGCAGTACAGCATGTCTAAATTATCTTCTATATCTTGGCTACAATTTTCAACACATCTTCGGGCATCCCACAATGAAATTATGCCTTTGTTTTGTCTCCTTATTTAGAAGTTAAGAATTGAAGGGTTTTAATTTTTGTGTAAAAATTGATATGTATGTAATAAAACCTTAATCTAGGCTTTATGAAAAGAAAAAAATTAAGTGTTATGGAGTTGATGACACGTTTATAACCTGGAGAACTGTAAACTCCTTGTAGGTAAAAGACCTGTGAATAAATCTTTGTTCCTCCCACAAGACTTAGCAAGCAATAAACCCTGAAATAACTCAGTGAATGAATGTATAAAGTTCTTTATGTCTTGCCCAGCTCACGTTTTTGGAAACTGGGAGGAAGCCAGAGGGTAGTGACTTTACTGTGGGCTGATACTATCCCTGCCTGGCTCATTCCCACTACCAAGAAAATAAACTTTAAACTAAGCAGGAAAATTATTTATAAACAAAGGTAACTTGCACAGAATAGCCTACTAAGTATTATAAATATAGATTAATATATAATAAATATACAGAATACACAGTAAATGTTTCAGAGAATGTGTGTGTGTGTGTTTGTGTGTTGGGAGGTATGTGTGATAAAAGCCCTTGGATATAGAGGTTTTCAATATATTTCAATCAAAGAATGATTGAAATATTTACTAAACACCTACTAGGTAATGCAAAGCATTCCAGAAGACCCCTGCCTTCACTTCTATAGTGATAAAAGACATACCAATGATACCCTAAGTAGATCATTTTTAATAGCTTGAAATTTTAAATTTCCTATATTTTCTTTCTTTATTACACTGTATATAAGTGACAATTATAACAACTCAAATAAATCAGAAAGAAGAACGTCAAGTGTCATGACTTCCCTGCTCCCGTCAACAACCGCCACTAACAATTTGTCATTGTTAGTGACAAATACTAATAATCTGGTACACGTTCTTCCCTACCTATATTCATAAAACATCTTCACATTTGAAATAACCATGTATGCAGATTTTTAAAAAACAAAACATGATTAAAATAAATTCATCACAAGTCTAATTGCATTTCTCACTTAATAAGATATCACAGATATCTATGTCAATGCCAAGAGCGCTAATTCATTTTTTAAATATCTACATAATGCCGCACACTTTGAATTCACCATAATCTGTTGCACTACTCTGTTATCAATGAAAATTCATGTTTGTTTGTTTGTTTTTCATTTTTTTGCTCTCACAAACACGGATGAAGACAGTATGCCTTGTAGACACCATTTCATGTACTGGTACTTTCGTCTTGAAATGTCCCTTTACAGAGAAACTTCAAGTTTTTTTTTCAGCTTTTTAAATTTCAAATAGTAATGTATACATTGTTGAAAATGCATTTTTACATACCGGTACTTTTATTTCTACAAGATATATTACTAAAAGTGAAAATGCTGAATATGGCATATGATCATATTTTTTTTCATTTTTAATTTTACTTGGTAATACAAATTAATTTCCAAAAAAGTTACAATCTGCAACCCTATGTAGAAATGTGCTTATT
Organism: Eulemur rufifrons; assembly: GCF_041146395.1. Classification (NCBI taxonomy): domain Eukaryota; kingdom Metazoa; phylum Chordata; class Mammalia; order Primates; family Lemuridae; genus Eulemur; species Eulemur rufifrons. The sequence continues at coordinate 24,305,191 of NC_091001.1, forward strand.
TTCCCCACATCTTTAGCAACACTGGATGTTATTGACATTTTTCCTTTTTGCCAATTTTATGAGCAAAAAACCAGATATTCATGCTTTTATTTGCATTTCCCTATTTACTAGTGAGTTTGGGCAGTTTTCCATGATACTGGCCAACTGCAGTTCTTTTTTTGTTTTTTTGTTTGTTTTTTGGTGAGTTATCTATTAATATCATTTACTAAATTTCTCTTATGGTTTGTTTTTTTAAATCTATTCATAAGAGCTATTTTTATATGAAAAATAAATCTTATCCTGTTCTACTTTTCCTTCTTTCCATTAGGTTTTGTTTTAAATAATGTATCTCAATAATCTAGAACAGAGACTGGCAAACAACAAGAACTCAGTAAATATCTATGTATACATTTATTCAATATATAAATCTGTTGAATAAGAGTGTGTATGTATATATATTAACCTCTAAAACTGTAAAATATCATTTCCCAAATGGGAAGGAAGGTTTTTTGCACTTCATTATCATTTGGTGTTTCTAACTTTTATCATATCTTAATGTTATTTCATTTAGTCATGAGAGGCAAATTTATGTATTACAGATGAGAAAATCAAGACATAGAAAGTTATCCAAGGTAATACAGCCAGTAAGGAGAGAGATGGGATAGAAATCCTCCTGTTTCTGAGACTGGAGATAGACACTTTCCACTATGTCATCCTGCTTATTAGCATATGTACATAATCTGGTGATGGCAGAAAAATGCTGATTCCCTAATTTTTAACTTTAATTGCCCCTGAACTGATAAACAAATATCTACAAAACAATAACATTCTTTTTTTCGTTATAATAGATGAAATATTTATCATTGTAACCCTAAAAATGTCTACAAGAACACACACACTAAGACACATAAGCAATGAAGTGGATAAATTTTAAAAGACAAAGAAAATAGGAGGCAGAAAGTAATTAGAAGGCCACTTTTTACAAAAATCCACATATTTTTATAAGTGACTACAGGAGAATGTGATTAATCAAATCAATATGGTTTATGAACAAAATCTTGCAACAACTCTAGAATCACTATCCAAATCACAGAACCAAAAAATCCCTTAATCATTTCAAATTCCAACCAATCATATAGAAATTATCAAAGACACATGTTTAATAATAAAAGCATTTCAGGCTATAAAATAATTTAATAGTAACTTGTAATAATATGCAAACTTTGTAAACCAAGTTTGTGTGTATAAATTAAATCTCAGTTCTTCTAAGGGACATTTGCAATAAAAAATTATTAACTGTTAAGTGGTATAATTTAGTAATTTCTCCTGAGTAAAATTTGATTATCACTGATTGGACTATTTTCTAAGACTCTTAAAATGCTCTCACTCAGTAGAATCACTACATGCTTTCTCGTTTCATTTCTAAGATGTTATTTCTCTTAATGATTGCCAGGCAATATGAGTGACCAGCTATCACAAGTTCACCTATGTGTTGTTTATAATTAGCAGAAATGGTAAGAAATTTCCACAGACAAAAATGTTGGATCTTTTTTAACATTCAAACCCAGAACAGTCTGTTTTCATTGTAATGTTATATCAGAATACAAATGCCTCAGCTAAAAATTTGATAAAGGCAAGCAAAGACACAAATAATGAACTACTAAAGAAAATACCATATGAATGGTTATCATGCTTGGGGGCTGGCAGAAACAATTATTGCTAGAATGCAATGTTGTCATGAAACCACTTAACTAATACTATTAAACGAAAACCCCTCCTACCCAACTGCCACATAGCTTGCTGGGGCAATTCAAAACCTTTGGTACTACTCTTTGGTTAGGGTTAAAGTTCTTTTCTTGTCAATCTTCTATGTGAGAGAACATTCTTACACAACAAAAAAGCTTGGATTAAGGGTTAATGTTCACCAAATACATTTTAAATAACTGAATAATAACAATCCTTCTATTGAAAATTCAACATCAAAAATTATCATCAATTTCTTATAGACAAAACCCCATGAAAATCAGTATTGAAATAAAATAATAACCAATAAAAGCAGGAAAATCTGTTTTAAATTTGCCATTTTGAAGAGAGGTAAAATATTAATTATAAGCTCTACTCTAAATAATATTTCAGTTTTTCCTTCAATATATATTTTAATTTTACTTATAACTATAAAATATAATTTATACAATAGTCTATAAATAGGAAATACTCATGAAAATGTTTTGTGAACAAAAATTAAAAATGATAATCTAAAACAATCTGTGTTTCTCTGAGATATAGACATTTATGCTCTCAAGGGATGGAATATATATGTGTGGGTATATATATACACACTAAAATTTTTATAACTTTGTAATGTAATGTTATGATGTATTTATAGAGACCAATGAAAGGCAATTTACCTTTCATTTGATAAGAAACTCATAATATGATTTAATCACCAAAAGAAATGCTTATCTGGTAATATAAAAATAAATTATTTCTTCTAAATTCAAGTTAATATTTTATTGCAATGACATTCATTTAATATTCATGAAGTTGTGTCAATTCAATAAACCACTGAAATGACTAAAACTGTAACATTTACTCCCAGGAGATGCTTCTAGGAATTTTAAGAGTGTTTTTCTGCAAGTATAATACATTGTTTCTTTCTTTGTGCTTTTAAAAGATCGTCACCACAAAAAAGAGGCATTTATTTTATAGACTATAAAAATTCTAATGGAACCAAGTTTGTCATTTCTAAAATCCTGTCACATTAAACTTTACTCCTCTGGACCTTAGTTTTCTTTTGGACCAAAAGAAGCTGCTGAGGTCCTGTAGCCTCATAGGAGAAGAGAATGTTCCAGTGTTAATTCTGGTCCTGCTGTCCCCTGCCAGGCCATACCTCCTCCAACCTCCTGACCCATAACTCCCAGCCAGCAAACCCTGTGTAGAAAGAAGGCAGGCGGAGGGGGTGGTGGGGCAAGGACAGCAGGAAACAAAGTCCCCAAGACATTCGGAAGAAGATGAAATTATAAAATTCTTAGTATTTTACCAAAGAGTGAATTTACAATCACACCATCATAATATGTATGACAGTTTTAGAAGATTGTAATTATATTAAACTCTTCTTGGTTCACAATAAAATGCCTAAATAAGTGAGTAACCCAAATTTTCCATACTGTAACTTAAAACTAGATATTTAACAGTTAGTGGAAACCCAATATCTGATCCTATAAGAAAAAGTTTCACTTTCTTTAAAATAAAACTCTGAGAAACTTTTCTGAAAATACAAACTTCTCATGTTGCACACCTAAACTGTCATGGTCATAAAAGGAGACTAAATTCTTTAGCTAATCTTATTCATGAAATATTTCATGTGCTTTTAGAAAATACCACATTGTGGCTGAACACCATTATTCCATTATGCCTGAAAATAACCAGTGGCTTACAGCAGTAAACAATTCAAATTGCATTCCGTGTATTAGAAAGCTAAAGTGCTCACAGAAATAGAACTGATATTGAAATCTCTGAGAAACTCAATATGCTTTCATCTGAATACTAATTCAAATAACTTATTGGATACACATTTGCAGTGGCTTAATAGAGTATCTTTCAAACAAAATTAGATTAATTTTGCCAGCAATAAAGCCTCTATATTCTGTATAATTTACAAATATTTTATAACAAATCGTCCATTCTCAATTAGAATAGTTATACACAACTATTAGCACTGATTGGACTATTTTCTAGAACTCCAAAATGTTCTTATTCATAAGAACAAAACTTGCAAACCATACAAAACTATTCAGTGCCAGTAACAGCACATAAATTTGAGAAAAAAATTGGCAAACATTTTTGTAGCAATGTTTTATTTCTTTATATATTGTTTTTAGAGATGGGATCTCACTCTGTCGCTCAGGGTGGAGTGCAGTGGCACAATCATAGCTCACTTCAAGTAGCAAAATTTTATAAATAAGTTTCCATAATAATTTGTGTTTTTAAAAAATCAGAATTTTTATCTACAATGCACCAAATCCTATCCTAAGAACTTTACATAGATTATCTCATTTTTAATTTATAACACTGCCATTCAATTACAATGTAAAGAAACTAAACCTTATTTCATCACATTTTTAAAAAATTATCATTAAAATTTTACCTGTGAACATAAATATCTGAGAGATTATCTTGTTATAACAGCAAGGTTTTAAAATGGGATGCAGAGTTTAAAGTTCAAATCTGTTTTCTATTTGTCCCCAAATTTTCCCATATATTCATTTTACTTATCAAAATTATTTTGGTATAAAATATTGAGTTCAGGCCATAAAGATTTTTGGACTACCAAAACTGTGATAAGCTTTGAGGATACAGATAGTAAGTCCATTCCATTCATTTGAATGTTTAGTGAGAGGATAAGGCAAAACAGCATGAAAGAGCTTCCAGGATAAACACATAGAGAGGCTTGGATTTGGGATAGAGTACTCTGCAGCAATAGGGACAAAGTCACAGAAGGCGCTGAGGCACTGTGTGCCTCTACCCAGCAAGACCATTTTGGACTCATGTAATAATATAGGAAAAGGATGGTGAGTGGCAAAATTGGGGCACTGGTGAACAGGAGGGGAAATGAAGAGAAAGATTCAAAAGGTACCTAAAATGGAAAATTGTCAGGGATAAGGGTTTACTAAAGGAGGAATAAGAGATAAGTCTGAGTCTGACACCGACGTTTGTTTCCTAGTTGACTCGGGGAATGATGGCGCCATGAACTACAAAGGAAAATAGAGGAAACAAATTCTTGGTGGGATGAAAGAGAAGATCGAATCAGAAAGAGAATTGTTTCGTGCTGGCTAGGTTTGAATTGCTAATGTTTCATCCAAGTTTGCATGGACAGTGAGTATTTTCATGTACAAATCTAAAGTTCAGAGATGAAGGTACAGATTTTAACATTGTCAGTTTATAGTGGTGCTTAAAAAACTGGAAAATTGGTGAACTTGTCCAGAAAGCATGCAGAGAACAAAGGAAAAAAAAAAAAAAGAGCAAGAAAGAAATTTGAAGAAATATTATTGTTTGAGGAGAAGATGGTGGTAAACCTTATCCCAAGTTGCAGGTGAAGACTGGCCCACCAGATTTGGTAAGAGGAGATTAGGAGGGTTACCAATAATTTTAGTAAAAGGAATTTTAGTGATGTGGCAAAGAGCATAGAGGTTAGCACAGTAGGATGAGGAATTAATAAGAAATTAGGTAGAAGATACAGCAAATGAATTTTATCAAGATGTCTAGCTACAGAGAGGAGAGGAACGGGGTCTTGACAAGTAAAGCAGATTGTGTTTGTTGCTTCCTTTTTGTGTGTTGTTTTTCGAGGACAGGAGAATATTAACCATATTTATAGGCAGAGAAAAAGAGCTAATAAAAAGTTGTAAGTTAAAAAATAGGAGAAATGGAAATAACTGATGAAAAAGGACCCTGTAAAAAAGGAAATAGGATAAAGAAAAAAAATAGAAAGACCAGTTATAAACAGGAGGGGGTTTCACGGCCTTATTCAGAGATTGAAAGTAGGAATGTGAGCATCTATAGAAGATTTTAGCCAAGCAACGTTATAATTGGTGTTCTTACTTAAAATCTTTCAGTAAACAAAAAAATTGTTTGTGAAATACATGAGAATAACTTCACTGTAATAAGAATATTAAGAATATTTACTTTTAGCTTAAGAATAGCCAGAATATAACTTTTGGTAAACATTATTTCAGTAACAGGTATAGTACTGTTGTTAACTGACCATACTTGGAAACTAAGTGAACTAGTTTATAAACCAGAAGAATCATAATTTATAATTTTGAATTAATCATGATAATTATTAATATGATGCATCTAACAAAAGAATCCTAAAATGTCTTAGGAATGGCACAAAATTTTACTTATTCTCAAAACTCTCCAAAATAAGATTCAATGAAGAATAATATAATTTTTAATACTAATAAATGCAAGAAAATGAAAAGCATCTCTACTTTTTATGCCTGTATAGCATCAGAATTTCATTAAATTACATAAAGGTAATTATACATGTTTGTATGTATGTATATCTATTAGAAACTTTACACTACTTCATATATCGATATGTAAAAACATAGTCTTAGAAACTAAACATTGCTTTACCAACATTTTTATAAGTATATTTGTATGTAGAAAAATTAAGCTTATGTTTACCAAACACCTACCCTCTAGTAGATGGTGGTTTCCTTCTCTAATCCCAACCATGAGACTTTGAGGTAGTTAATGTCCCCATTTTACAGAGATAGTGACTGAAACTCTGAGGAGTTGGGTTACTGGTCAAGATCATGTAGCTAAGGAGTGCCAAAGCTTTGTCTATCTGACTTCAAAGCCCATGCTTTTTACACCACGTTATGTTTCCTCTCCTGTTTTTCCTGTCTGACCTTACAGTTTCAGTATAAACCACATCTTTGATATTTAATCCATAGACTATAAACCTCTGCTCCCATGTGATTTAATACATTAGGTTGCCTACTGGTAAATTGGAGGGCTCCAGATATCCTACCACGAAATGATGGCATTTTTTTACTCTCTTCTCATTATGTACAAAACTCTCAAGTCCACTCCCAGCCAATGAACTGGTAATTTAGGGTAAGCCATCCAGTTTCTTAACCTTCGACTCTGTCCATCGTCTTTCTAACATCTCCACATGGTGAAATGCTAATCCCTCAAGACCTCATCACTTCTCGAGTCTGATCTACAGCTCTTCATGAAGTGCATCTCTCGCCAGATAGAGCTAATGATCCCCGGGCTGGTACCCACAGGACATTTTAAAGCGCTTATCACTCAGAATCATAATAATTACTTTAATCTCTCCCATGTTGGACTGTGAGCCTTTCAAAAACAAGATAATATTTTATTCAATGTTGAATCAATAGTTCCTAAAGCAATATGTGCACAGTGGGTAATAAAGAACTCTTTGCTGTGTAGTGAAAACCACATGAGCTTTGGAGGTGGCAGGGGAGAGGGGGTTGGTCTCTAGTCCCAGTTCTGCCTTACATTTATCCTCATGAGCTTGGGCAAGTTAATGCCTGTGAGATCCATGTCCTCAACTGCATGGACATAACATTACTTACTTTAAACAGCTGTCATGAGGATTTAAAGAGAACTGACACAAGGAATTAGAATCCCTGGTACATACTTAATCACTTAATAGATGTTAGTTTCTTGTCCATTCACCTCTAACTTCTTGAATGTCTGAATACAGTGTTGGTAAGATTCAATAAGAGTAATTATATTTTTGGATGGAATGAATATTAACCACATGTCTAATAAGAATAAGAAACTCTAGTAGGTGCAATGAGTCAGAGAGATGAATTTCTGCACTTAAGAAGTTGACAATCATGTAAGAAAAATAAAATTTATTTAAATGATGAGATTTTTTTTTTTTTAAGGTAGAAAATTGAGTGCTATAATTAAGTGCATGGATACTGCTATGGAGAATGCAAGGAAGGATGCAATTGCCTTTGGTTGGGGAAATATCAGAGTGGTGACCAATAATCTGGAATCTGAAATAAGTTTTGAAGAATTGATTATATCTTGGAGCCACGGATATAGAGTAAAGGAATAAAAGGTACAGTATGAGCAAAGGCACAGAAGCAGCAAAGCAAAGGATTTCTCTAGGAATGAAAACTGGTTTGGTTTGACTTACTAAAATATAAAAAGCATGAGAAAGTGTAGAGGATAAAGACCTCAAATTGAAGGAAAAAGAAATCCATTGAAAAACTAAATGCTCAATTTGTTATCTGGCTCATAATCCTCATGCTTCCTAATTGAGTCCTTCTATGTTACTCTTTAGGATTTTAAACAAAGTTATACAGAAGAGGAAACGGGAATTAACATATATTGTACATGGAAGGAAATTCTATTTACTGATGTAGTTGAGAAAGGAGCAAAAGCTCTTTTCCTAAATGGGTGAGGTTTGTTTACTATTAATGTTCACTACATGTGATGATTTATCCCCAGCTTGCAAGACTGTGAAAACAGAAAATATGAATAATGATCAAAGATAGTCTTATTTATTTAAAAAAAAAAAAAAAAACACACTTCCTGGGAAATCCCAGTGTCCTCCACTGACCAGCCCCTTGCCCTCCTGTTCCATACTCAAAATGTTCTACTGCCCCCTGCTGCTTCAAATTTCAGATGCTTAAAAGAAAAAATTCTTTCATTATCTTTCAATGATATAATTGATTCCACCACTTTACATTTTTTCCCCTTTTCTTCCAGAATGACCAAGGTCTAGGAATGTTCTTGTTGGACAAATTCAACTTTGATAGCAATGAAGATGTAAGAAGTAGCAAAACTTGGTAGGAGGAACTTACAGCTTTGAAAATCCCACATACACTTAAGCAAACCTATGTAGACACCATCACGTATTTAAGACTGCTTAATTACACATTTTTATCAGGAAGTAATAACCAATCTCCAAACACATCATTTGCCTCTCATTGCATTGGTAACTGACATTTTCTTACCCATGTATATAAGCTGTGTGTATAATTAGAAGTTTCCCATACATGGCATTCTATATAAGTTAGCTTAAATTTAATAGAAAGAATAAACCTGGCTTATATTATGTTATAGAAATTTGTTCATTAAGTGTTTTAACAGGTGATATAGATCTTAAATTTTTTCCCATGAGATGTGATCTAACCAGCTCCAGTTCAACCAACATTTTTTTCTTCCTTTTTTGTGTGTAAGTGTCTGTATGGTGTGCATGTGTTTATACCTTCTGTTTTCATTTTGTATATTAGGTCACAGGATTCTATGATAACTGAAATAAAAAATACAAAAGAAAGCCACCTGGACAGTTCTCAGTCTTGTGGTAACCAAATGGTACATCATCATTCTAAGTATGGCTTTCTTTGAATACTACATTTAACAAACACTTTTGAGTACTTGCCATGTGCTAAGCTGCAGTAAAAGTATTTAGTCCTCCTTTAGAAGTTCCTGGTCTAGTGTATTAGCAGAAGGGCTACCCCTCTTGCATTTTTTGATCAGATAAATTAAAGTGCCACAATCCAGCAATTAATGCAGCCCACATATAATAAAACCATTCTTGATTCATTTTGAAGTTATATATTACTATGTAACAAACTACCTAAAAACTTTACGACCTCCAATAACAACCCCTAGTCATTATCTTTTAAAATTCTGTGGTTTTAACAGGCAGTTTTTATGCTTTATATGGTATAGCTGGGGTGCTAGGATGGGTGGAAGTTGCAAACTGTCCTGACAGTTGAGACTAGCTAGAAGCACAAAGCACTGGGTGTTAGCTGTGGATCTCCACCTTCCTCCACGTAGATCTCCTTATATCACTTATTGGGCTTCCTCAGGGTATGGCAGCTCTTCCAAGAAGGTGCACTCTAACCACAGGCATTCCAAAAGGACCAACTACCATACATAAGCATTTATCAAGCCTCTGCTTGCATCTCATTTGCTAATGTCTCATGACCAATATCAGTCACATGGTGAAGCTCATATCAAAGGAAAGGTACTACACAAGGGCATGAAAATAGGGAGGTGTGATTCACTCGAGCCACAGTAGTAGTCTACCACAATTCTTGTTTGTTTACAACCAAGTACATTTGAATTCCACCCTGAAATGTTCCTCATTCTATATTATCCATTCACTACCTTCTAGTTGAATTTTTAGTTCTCTCTCACCTTATTTACTTCCTTCCTTTCTTTCCTCCTTTCATTGTTTTTGAGTTTTTTGTTTGTTTGTTTGTTTTTGGTAAAAATCTAGCTGGGTTTGGCTGGTTTTTGCCAATTAGGATTGGGGAAAAATAGTGGCTTTCACTCAATGAATAAATGAGTATTGAGTAGGATATTATACTGCAGTAGGAACTGTGTACGACATGAGAGACTGACCAAAATACTTCCTCTATTGTCATAGCTAAAACCCTGCAGGAAAAACAATATAAGCCACCAGTCCTTTAAACTCATTCTCAGAATTGTAATTATTTTTTTGTTTTACAGAATTCAACATGTCACAACACTGTTTAAACATTTTCCATGCTTTCCCCAGCCTAATTGATGAGATCCAAACTCTGCATCACCTCATTTATGGTGCCATAGCCAGCTTTTCCATGTTTATCTCCTATCACCTCCCCCTGACTTACCATTCATTCTTCTTTGTTGAGCTGTGTTTTTATTCCTGTCATTCTAACTGGCTGGAATACTCTTCCCTAGTCTTCTGTGCCCACTACATGTAATTTTCTTTTGAGACCCACACTCAAGTAAGTTTCTGTAAGGGACCCACAAAGACAGAAAGAACAATTTAAACACATACGCCTACACCGCACCCTCTGATGTAGTATCGATGTTGTTTCACCAGTGTGTGTTTATCTATTTACTGGATTGTGGGCTCCTTGAGGGCACCGTGTTCTTGGTCATACAACTTGGTATTTTCTAAGTTGTACCGAGCTTGATACAAAGGAAGAAAAGAATGAAAAGGGGGAAGAGCCATCTTTCTTTAATTTTTAAAATTTACTGTCTTTCAAAAATTATCTTCAAAATAAAAATATCACTGTTGCAACTACATATTGGATTTAAGACCTCAGATCCTCTCCAAGATAAAACATGCTCTAACAATAAATGGAAGCTAATAAATGTCTGTCTGGTCAATAAAAGAAAGTAAATAAATAAAATAAAAATATAAAGAGCCACTACACTTCAATTCAATTCTTATTTTAATGCCTCCTAATCAGCAAAATGGCTGACTTCCAAGGGCACTGACAGTGGCACTCTAAATCCAACCACTAGAAATCCTAAATTAAATTCTACCCAAAGCAATCTTAAGCAAAAATAACAAATCTGGAGGCATCATGTTACCCGACTTCAAATTATACTATAAGACTATAGTAACCAAAACAGCATGGTATTGGTATAAAAAAAAGTAGAGACACAGATCAATGGAACAAAATAGAGAACTCAGAAGTAAAACCATCTACTTACAACCAACTGATCTTCAACAAAGCAGACAACAACATACACTAGGAAAAGGAAGTTCTACTCAATAAATGGTACTGAGAAAACTGGATAGCCACATGCAGAAGAATGAAAAAGGACCCTATCTCTCACCATACATAAAAATTAATTTAAGATGGATAAAAGACTTAAATGTCAGACACGAAGTCATAAAATTTCTAGGAGAAAACATAGGAAAAATTCTTCTAGACATCGGCCTAGCAAAGAATTTATGACTGAGACCCCAAAGGCAATTATAGCAATAATGAAAATAAATAAATGGGACTTATTTAACTTATAAAGCTTCTGTACAGCAAAGAAAACAATCAACAGAGTAAATAGACAACCTAAAGAATGGGAGAAAATATTCCCAAAGTATACATCCAATGAAGGGTGAATATCCAGAATCTAAAATGAATTCAAACAAATCAGCAAGAAAAAAAACAAACGATCCCATGAAAAAGTGGGCAAAAGACATGAACAGAAGTTTTTCAAAAGAAGATAAACAAATGGCCAACAAACATATAAAAAATTGCTCAACATCACTACTCATCAGGGAAATGCAAATTAAAACCACAATGAAATACCACCTTACTTACCCCTGTCAGAATGGCCATTACTAAAAAGTCCAAAAGATGCTAGTGTGGATTCAGAGAGAAAGAAACACTTATACACTGTTGATGGGACTGCAAATTAGTACTACCTTTATGGAAAACAGAGTCCTCAAATAATTAAATGTAGATTTACCATTGGATCCAGCAGTCTCACTACTGGGTATCTACTGAAAGGAAAAGAAGTGTTTGTGGTTTTGTTTTCTTTTTTTTTCAAAAAGACATCTACACTCGAATGTTTATTACAGCACACTTCATAATTACAAAGATGTGGAATCAACCTTAGTGCCCATCAATTCATGAGTGGATAAAGATAATGTGGTATATATATTAATATATATCATGGAGTACTACTCAGCTATCAAAAAGGAATGAAAAAAACCATCTTTTGCAGCAACTTAGATGGAACTGGAAACCATTATCCTAAGTGAAATATCTCTGGAATGGAAAAACAAACACCACATATATTCACCAATAATTTGGAGCTAAAGGACTGACACACATGGGAACGGCACAAAGAGATGTAAAGGACATTGGAAACCAAGAATGGGGAAGGGTGAGAGGGGAGTAATGGGTAAAAACTTACAACGAATGCTATTCTGGTGAGGGCACACCAAAAGCCCCAGCTTATACAAGGTATTCATGTAACAAAAACATTTGTACCCTCCTAATATCTTGAAAATAAATAAATAAATTCTACCCTCTTATGAATAGAATCCAAACAGTGAACCTGTATTAAAGTAAATCTCACTGCATATAAAACTAAAGTATTCCATATAACACTACTTTAAAATCATCATGAAAAGACAGTTATTAAGGTTTTCAAAAGTATAATATTTAAAGTAAAATATGTCTTAAACTTTAATCAGAATACAGTTATAAGGTTTCATTAGTGAATGGATTTTAACATAGTCTATAGGTGAAGACAGCATGTAAATTTATATCATGAAAGCTCCATATCACATATAATCAGATACAAACAATTGTGTAATTCACTAAGCCATTGAATTCATGGTAACATACTTTATTGGATAACAAATGTTTGCTTTAAAATTGCACCAAGGCCTTCTAAAGTCAGACCCCACTTAACGTTCCATTTCATCTCCTAATCGCTTGCTCTCCCCTCTTGCTCCCTGACCACATTGGACTGCACATGTCGTTTCCTCTAGTAGATGTTACACCCTCACTTTAACTCCCTCCTCAAATACATCTACTTTTTCAAGATGCACCTCAGATGCCACCTCCTCTCACAGCCCTCATGAACTCTTTAACTGAAAGGGAATGTTCTATCCTCTGATATCATGCAGCAATTTCAATGTCAATACTCTGAAAGCTGTCAATGCTTTATAGATGTGTCCTCCCATTCCTCCCATCCCTCCCATAGAAATAGTGTTTTATTTACCTTGAACATCCCACATTGCCTGGCACATAGTAAACATTGAATGAATGTTTGTTGACTTATAATAAATACTTACACATAATGAATCCTGAATCTTGCCTTTTCATTTGAATAGTCATTTACTTAAACAGTTTTACTTTCATTAACACTCAAAAAGACCAAAATTTGTATTGGATATTTTAATTTTAGCGAATTCTTCGTAGGTAAAGAGAATAAAACATTACAAATTGAAAACATACAAATTTCAAGATATGAAAAAACAGATTACAACATGAGCAAAAGCATAATTATGAAATGTGTCAAATGCTTCTGCACCCTTTGGCAAAATGATGCAAAGAAAAAACTAATCTTCATTTCTTTAGTTCTGTTTTTGCCACTTATTAGATATGTACTATTTCTGTAAAATTAGGTCAATAATATCTCCCTTTCTTATCTCACAGAATACTAGTAATGAATGTATTTATTACTAGTAACTAGTACTATGTACTATTACTAGTAATGAATGTATTTACAAAGAACATCCTTTCTTTGTAAACTAAAATGTAAGTCTTGATTACTATTGAGCCAAAAAGTCAATAGTGTATTTTTGCACCAGAAATGATTGAGTCTGATGAACATTTAGCCCGATCACTGTCTAGCATACTTAGGGAGAATTTTCCTTGGAGAAATAAAATATTCATCATTTCTAATTATAAATGGTACTGTTGTCAAGACAACTTTTCTCAGGAGGGATAGGATTATTCTAAAATGGCCTTCTTTAACAATTATTTTTTAAATCTCAATTTTTATTTACAAATGAAAATGCATCATCCCCTAATATCCCATTAATCAAAGTACTCACCAATTTAAAAGAAATGTTATTTGGGGAATCTTTCAATAGACTTTTCTTCCTTAGCTCTTCTAGTGAATTAGAATTTATGACATGATATTTTAACTATGTAGCTCTTCAATTAAAAGCAGGAAGTCTGAAATTAATATTACATGCTCCATAATAGCACATACACTAGAATTAGCATGTCCCATTAATGCCTGGCCATTGGGGCAAGATGATATTTTGAGGCATGAAGAACAAAAGGGTAACTGGTGTAACAGGGATCTAACTTTAGCAGACACGGGTCTATTTGGCCATTCCTATAGCATGATTCACTATAGCACTGCAAAAAAGAGGCATTCTCCTACACATGGATATAGAGTGTGGAATAGTAGACACTGGAGATTCAGAAAGGTGGGAGGGTGGGGGGAGGATGAGGGATGAAAAATTACCTAATGGGTACAATGAACACTAGTTAGGTGATGGTTACACAAAAAGTCCAGACTCCACCACTACATAATATACACATGTAACAAAACTGCACTCATACCCCCAAATCTACTTAATAAATAAATAAATAAACTGCAGAATACATTATGACAAAAAAAAAGAAAATTGCTAAGAGAGTATGTGAAATAACACATGTGTTAATTAGCTCAATTAAGCCATTCTACAATGTATACATATTTCAAAATATCATGTTGTACATCATAAATATATGCAATTTAAAAATATAAATAAATAAAGAGACATTCTCATAAAGAAATTTTCAAATAGGCAATAATATGTTTGTCTCTTTCTTAAGATAAAAATAAAGCTGTATCAAAAATAGCCAGTATTCTTAATTATAAAAATGTAGTGCTATCAATATTCAAATTTACAATTTAAAATATCTACAATTTTTAAAGCTCTTCCATACCTTGTTTAATTAACTGATCAAACTATGAGCAAAGCAGAGCATTAGCATCTAATTTCATGTAGGAGAAAACAGGTATAAGCACAGTTCAAGGGCCCACAGTCAGTAAAAATTCACCCACTCATTCATTCATTCATTCATTTATCCAACTTTCATGAAGTAGCTACCATATGGCAAAAACTCGTACTGTATGTTAAGGTAACACAAAGACTAATGAGGATTAATCTTTGAATTAGAAAATCACATATATAGCACATTTAATTATTTTTCAAAGTAAAACTGAAAATTGACTAAATGCTATTGTATTTTAGGATCCTGGTAGGATAATCATACTTCAATGATGCTCCAGCAGCAGTTAAAAAAAAAAAAAAAAAACAGAAAGAGTTCCATAGGGGGGAAAATATACATATATTCACCCCTCTGCTAAAATCAAAAATAAGCTAGAGATTTATTTCTCTTGAAATTTAAAATAAGTAATCCATCATTAATTACTTATTCAATACATAATGGATGTCCATTATCATGCTAGTCACTGTAAACACAGGAAATAAAGAGGATGTGTGTGTATTTGTGTGTGTCTGCACACATCTGCATGTGTGAGACAACTCAAATGCATTCATCATATGTTATAACCTAGCATATAGACATGTTGCTAGCTAGGGAATTAAGTTTTATAAAATGACAACTACACAGAAATTATGAAATTGTATGCATTTAAACCATGAAAACAAATGAATTCCCATGCAAAATATTAATATAATTCCATGTCCCTTACCAAGATGAATGTAAATATCAGATTGAAAACTTTTATGATCTGAGAATGTCTTATGACAAAAGCTACCCCACATTATTCAAATAAGTGAAAAACTATTTCTCTTTCTTTATTACTGGGAATAAAAGACAAATCCAAACTATTATCGAAATTCAATACCAACCTAAATGATTCACTGCGGTAGACCTTGAACTTAGTCTAGGATCTCTATTTTATTAAAAGTATGATTTTTTTTAAAGAATAAAAACATCCAATAGAGTCATATGACTTTAATTATTTTATAAATTTGATTAGTTCAAAAAGCTGAACAAAGATGTTCCCATCTTTATTAACCTAATCATAACACACTATATCTAAAGGATTTCTAAGAACATTAAAATGCTCTATATTTTCTATATTGATTTTATTGTGAAAAGGTTATAAGATTAACTTTACATCCAATAAAAATATCATACATTTGAAAACAATGACCCTATTTCAGAGTTTCCAAGGCATGACCATAATAGATTAATAGATGTAGTATTAATGAGTAAAATATAATTAGCATAAAATAGTACATCATTTTTAAGGAAAAGTGTCTGTTATGGAGCCCTGTAGACAGCAAAGGCAAAGAAAGTATTTTGACTTTGACACATGGGCAACTGCAATAATGCCAGGAAACCTCAATAGAATATGGAATTGGCTCCCCCTATTGGGCCTGAAAAGTTCACATTTCTGACCATCATATCACATCACAGATCTTCAAAAAAAAAAAAAAAATGCAAAATGAACAATGTAAACAAAATTAAAGACTTACAACTGCATTGAAAATCTAGTTTAGCCATATATTCTAGATAAAAAGGTCATGAAAATCATCATATGGTGAAGAAAAATAGGCATTTTCAATTTAGTGAAGTAGATAAAATATCCAAATGAAGTGCACAATATCATGAAAGCCGTTGACTTCTTTCCTCCTTGAAAAAACAAATCATCCTTTGAACCAAGCGTCAAGAAAGTAAAATAGTTATTCCTCCACTAAAAATGTGATTTGAAATAACGTCCTGTTAATAAAATTTGTTTTTATACTTGTTGATATATAAATATACTTTTAAAAACTTTTTAAAAAGTCTTTACATTCTTATTGCTAAAGCAATACACAATTTTAGGTCTCTTAAGAAACAGCTACGTTATGATTCACCCACTGGGTGGGTTGCCTTTAACCTGCTTGTCCTAGCAAGTCTGAGAACAACTGAGGTGGCAAAAGGGGGGATTAATAAAGACCAAGAAAATATACAATCCTTATTTGCTTATGCATATAGAATAGTGAGAAAAACACACTGCAAAAAGTAATGCAGTTACTGAGATAAATGCCAAATTGAATAATGGCAAGTTTGCAGTTATTAAAAAATGATGCAATAAATTAAATCCAATATGCAAACAAAGAGCTTACTATTATATCAACCTCCCTTATATTGCCTCACCTCAGCAAAGGCTCTGCCATCATCACTATGAGGGCTGCTTTGAAAAACTACAAAGCTTCTATCGAAATAAGGCATTGTGAAGAGAGGAAAAAAAATTAAACATCACAACTAAGCCCCAGACTTTCTTAAAGCTCCAGCAACATATAAAGATGTTTCTGTCACACCCTAATTGTCTTTTTTCATAGTTCATGTATATTGCTTAAATATACCTTGTTTAATGTTAAATATTGTTAATATTAAAAACTGTTAAATATACCTTTCTTAAAATTTTGCCATTTAGAATATCGAGGTTAATAAGTCTTATCAATGATCCCAGAGTGACAAAAGGGTCAAAATTACCCAACTTACAGGAATCTCTTGAAACAAATTGCTTTCCCTTTAAAGAACAGGTTAGAAAGCAACTTGTGGGTCCTACTCCCAAGAGGTCCACAGGAGGACTCCGTGACCTCTGAATAAGACACACAAAAGGAAGAGACAAACACCTAATTCAGTTTCTTCTAAAAATTCCTACAAGACCATTTTGTTTTCATAAATAAATACCCATCACTGTGCCCTTTTCTGTACATAGGCCTTTAGGACCCAGTTCTCAAGCAAACATTGGTACTGTCTCTTAGATACATATGGATTAAATAGGCTGTGTGCACTGGCTTGGGAACTGAACCAATATTTACAACATTGTTTCTATGGGAAAACATGTTCCAAGTTCTAAATAACTTGCAAATCTTTGGAATACACTGACATAAAAAGTTTTTCTTGTGAGATACATTATGAAGACAGGGTATCAGTTACAGTTAATTCAGAGTTAATTCACGTTGACCCCCTTTTTCCTACCTCACACTTTTCCTTCATAGTCTGGCAAAGGAATGAAAACGCCATGATTTACACAGGTATATCATTTTTGTGTGTAAAAACTCTATGAGATTTTTTTTTTAATTTAGCAACAAGAACATGGAATGGATCTCTAACAACCTTGCTCTAATTCTGCCATAGTCACCCTATCCTATTTCAGTTAGCCCATTGACATTTATCAGATTGACAATTTTGCCTATGGAATGTCAAAAATGTGATTTTCCAGATTTTGCTGGTCAGCAAACACTGATTTTACTGTACTTGGTTTCTCATTTATCTGGAATGACTCGTCATCTGCCGGCAAATAGCTCATTCAAAACATTCAAGTTCTTAGCATTCAAGTTGAAGAGGGAAAAAATATCACTAAGAACATTTTGCCTCCAGACTCTAAGGCAATCATCAGAACCTCTTAGATACATAAAATGGTTACAAACAGAAGTCTTTCTTCCAAATTTTAAGATTGAAGAAAACAAAGTTTCACATTAGGTAAACGCTATAATTTTGAATTTATTACTAAACATATAAACCATTTGCATAAAATCATTATTTATGACAGCACTCATCTATTTTTATTAACTATTTGAAAGTATTTTATTAAAGTAAGCTGTCATAAAGATATTTTTAAAAAATAAATGAAGACTAAGAGGTGCAGTAGGAAACGTATATGAATTAAGAAAACTTCCAAAGAAGTAGGAGAAGAAAGCCTAGGTCTGAGAGAGAAAAAAAAAAATATGGCATTTCGAAAATCAAGACAC
Source organism: Eulemur rufifrons (assembly GCF_041146395.1). Classification (NCBI taxonomy): domain Eukaryota; kingdom Metazoa; phylum Chordata; class Mammalia; order Primates; family Lemuridae; genus Eulemur; species Eulemur rufifrons. The sequence goes on from NC_091001.1 coordinate 24,323,747, forward strand.
ATTAGCAGTAAACCATGTTCAAGGACAATCTCAAGAGCTTCTGATTGCACCTAACATAATGTGTGTGTACATTCTGAGCTGTCAGCCTTTGCATTAGCAGGGAAGAAAGGGCAATTTCACACTGGCACTGGTAAGTCATAAACACATTTCAAGACAGAAATGCTATCCCTTTCGTTCACTTGTAGATGGTTTCACTCTATTTGATGAAATCCGTACTGTGCTCATCTCTTCAGAGTTTAAATTCAGTCAAACACATTAAAGGAAAGTGCCTATTTGTTCTTTTCACAGATATTCCATCACACTGAGTCAGGGTGGTGTTGCAGTGTAAAAGACAGTGGCACATTCAGTCAACTTATACACAATATTGTCTGCATCCATGAAGCAAAGCATTTAATAAAAATTAGAAGGTGTTTACTTCCTGAGGCTTACGTAGTCTCTATAGTCTAGCATCACAGAACGGAATATGAGGGCACAGCGGGGTTGTTTACCTGTCAATCACTTGTCAGTCTTACAGGTTCTCTACAAATATCCCTTGTACTTGGAAACTTCTTTACCAATCGTTGTAATTAGAATTTTTAAACATAGCAATAGACACATCTTCTAAAACTTCTAAATAAAATCACCAGCAGACACAAAAAGAAAGGTGATGCCATGGTAACTCTGTGCAACTGAAAAATTACATTTTTTAAAACTTGTTTCCAGTTCAGATCATTGGTTTATTTTTGGTTTTATTCTCTCTGTTTAATACAACATTCCACTCTCCACAACCTTTTCTTCAACATTTGATATTATTATAAGTAGGAAGAATAATAAAATAAGCTATAAGTTAACTAACATCTCTGTATTCAGGCAGAATAAGAACTGTTTAACCAGTTTATTTTCATAAGCATGACAGAAAGAGTAATTAATGGACATCTGTTTGGTTTGTTAGTATTTTTAGAATATATACAGTATTTAAAAGGTCATCAAACGACAATTGGTAGAAAACTTGTCTGAATATACTTCTGCCTCCCAGACATTTTCTTAGATTGAACAGATTTCATGTATGACACAGACCATAATATAGATAAAGTGGGAAAAATCTCCTCTAGGGCATTTTGTGGCAAGGTACAGGATAATCAGCATGTAACCGGTAACACTTTATTTAATAATATCTGTCCTTCTTTTGCTCCCTTACTTTATTTTCAAAAATAGTCAGTTAAGAAAAATCAAGCCTATAAGTTTAAGTAGATTTCCTTATAATTGTGCCTTCTCTACTGAACGTAGATTTTAGATTTTTAGAAGAAACACAGCTCTGTGCACAGAAATGAGCTTTAAAAATACCTCATTGAAATAATATAAGAGTTTGTTTTATTTCAACTTATTTGGTCAAACTGCTTGTCAGACATATTGCATAACTTTCGAGGGGGGTGAGGCAGGGAATGGATTGAATTGGCAATAAAGGAGTTAAGTTGGATTGACTGGCCACTAAGACAGCTGATGGTCTTCTGCCCAAGTAAAAACTTAGTGGGGATTTCCCCCAAAAGTCATGGGCAAATCAAGAGTTGATGGCACAAATTGACCTTGCTCAAATTAAAGTTAAATTAGTTTTTTTTCATAGGAATAGAAAGTGGAAATCCTTTACCACAGAGGTTTTCAAATTAAGATTATTGCACACACACAGTTTCGGAAAGGGGCCTTGGGAAGCTTTAAAGATTACAGGGGCTTTTTACCATCCTTGTTTGAAGCAGAAAAATTCCAGTTCATCTGTTATATATTGTTAGTTTGCATCAGATTCATTATTAAATGTAATTCCATGACAGGAAAATTAAAGTTAGAAACCTTTAAGACACGGTTCTGGTGCAATCTTCCGACAGCAAAGCAGTGCCAGATACCTGGCCCCAAACCCTCTCCATGGGTCTTGTAAGGCAAAATCACTTCCAACAGGGTCTTTTTGAGCTATCTAGCCTTTGATTCCTCCTTGAAAGGATAACACCTTAAGGGTTTTAAAAAATTTGATTAAGTAGCACTTTAGTTATCTCTTTGTCTTAAATATCTCAGGTTTCTTCAACTGAGTCTCATAAGATATACCATTCAGACTTTTTTAATACCCCTCTTATTTTTCTCCAAATCCCTTCCAGTTTGCCATCGTTGCTATTATGATGTCACTTCTTAATATGAGAGATGGCCTGTTGTATGGACCTGAGAAGACAGGACTCTCTACCATGGCTCTCTACCTTTCATTAGCTAGGCTGGTCAATTTTCAGCTTTCTCATCCATAAACTGCATAATAGCTCCTTCTTAAAAGAATCTTACATGTATAAATTAAAAATCCATATATATAGATAGCGTCTTGCAAAAGAGTCAGGCAAACAGAATATGCATTTCCTTACCCTCTTTTCTGAGGGCCCAAACTATTAGCCAAAATTAAAAACAATACATACAAAAAACCTAAAAACTCTCTAAGTGCAACTGGTGAATTTACAGAGAAAAACTGGTACTTCAACATTTACTCCAGTGACTTCACGACATAAATTTCATTGTATGAAACATGAGACACAGTGGAGCTTAAGGCCTTTGTGTATTTACCTGGCTTTATACAGAGCCCAGCAGAGCACCCTTAACATATGGTCCTTTCTAAAGATAAAAACAAACAGAATGATAAGTATCATACACAGTTCTGTGAATTTCAGAAAGAAGTCCTTAAATAATGACAAAGGCAAGCACCATGAAATGGTAAGAAAGAGGAAAAGGATCGGTGTCCCTGGGGCAGGTGGAGACCAGGCAGCATAGAGTCCTACAAGGACCTTCACACAGGGAGCCAGAACCCTGAGCCACAGTGAAAGGCTCCTCCTCCATGAGCTGCGCCACCTTGCCAAGTTACGTAATGCCTCTGACACCTGTTTCTCCACGTAAGTTTTTAAGTTCTTTCCAGCACTGGAAGTATATTACCCTTTTCTTCTAATATGAAAAAATGTAGGTTACATTAATACCTTTATGCCTTTAGTTCCTCAAATAACAAAACAGGGAAAACAATATCAGGAATAAAGCTATTAATAAAAAGTGATTCCAAACCCTAAAAGAGCAGCAACGCTTTTCCTTTCATGATTCTATTTCTCCCCATGTAGGTTAAGAACTTAACTTGATAATCATTAGGACCTCAACAAAATCTGAGGGAACTAGGTTTGTTTGTTTGTTTGTTTGCTGTTTAAATAGGTTTTGTTTAAAATTTAAATATCTTGTTCTCTACCTACAACCATCATACTATACAACAGCTATGTAATGTCATTGCAAATATCTCTTTAAATGTCCTTCCTCTCTTTTTCTAACAGTTTCACCCTAAACTATGACTTTAGACTATGGTATTATTTTTGGACCATGGTATTATTTTGTCAAGTCTCTTTCTTTCAATTCACACTCATAATCTTCCCAGAGCATTATCTTAATCAGATCACCCCTGCCTATCAAATAAAGTCTGACTGAATACCTTAGCCTGGCATCTCAGAGCCTTTGAAACAGCTTTGAATAGACTCTTCTTAATCCATTGCTGCAATATGAACTTTTTATTAGTCAATGAACATACCTTTTAACCATTTAACCATTTCAGCTAATGTAATTCTGTCTATATGAATGGTCTTTTCCTGTCTCATGCTTTTGGAAACTACAGAAATTCACTTAATTTGTTACCTTCCCCGATACCCCATTCAAAATCAGTTATTTATTTATTTATTTATTTTATTTCAGCTCATTATGAGGGTACAAAAGTTCAGGTTATATATATTGCCCATGCCTCCCCATCCCCCCGAGTCTGAGCTTCAAGTGTGTCCATTCCCTAGACAGTGCACATCACACTCATCATGTAGGTATGCACCCATCCTCTCAGTCAGAACTTCAAGCGTGTCCATTCCCCAGGCAGTGCACATCGCACTCATCAAGTAGGTATACACCCATCCCTTCTCCCCAGCCCTAGGTTCCTGTGTCACCCACATGAGTTAAAATTGCTCAGGGCACTGATGAAAGCACTACTATTGTATCAACACTCAATCACATGATATGGCTGCTTAGAGTAGACTGAAGTATAGACAAAAGAAAAAAAAAAAAGGCTAGGAGGCTGTCATTCTTCAAAAAAGAGCTAAATCCATTACCCAATTATCTAGCCAAATAATCATATTTTTGACCAGGTTTAATATAGAGAAGGAATTAACTTTTTTTAAAAGCAACCATCAGACTTCACACGAACAGCTGTGATTTTATTATTGCTAATAAACAGGAAAAAAAGATAACTGCAGCTCAAATTAAAAAAAAAATTCTATAAACAACGTCTACTTGGTATTATGCCAGCCATGTTTCTCATTTATTTCTTACAACAAATCTGTGAATTAATATATATTATTTTCCTTTTACAGAGAAAAAAACTGAAGCTGAGTGGTTAATTATTTTTCCCAAAGTCACACTTTTAGAACATGGCTGCATTATGATTCCAATTAAGACGTTCTGACTCTAAGCATATGTGCCTATTCTGTGATTGGAAATCTACAACTTATTCTTTATATCCCAGAGGCAGAGAAAAAAAAATGAAGTAATTATTTTATATCTAAAGATTTAGAGTATGCCAATGAATAGAGAAAAGAAGATTCATCATAAACTACTCATTTGAAAGGGGAATTGGCTAATGAATTTTGAAATGAGTGTATCTGCCTTCCCTAAAAAGAACTGCATTGGAATGGATTTGAACCACACCTGAAGACAAACTTTAGCCACAGTTGGTCCATTTTCCTCTTCATCACATGCATGGGAACAACTGATACACACATGATTCACACATGCACATATATGTATATACGCACAGTGGTGAATGGGACCTGCAAGATGTCCCAAGGACCTCTAAGTTCATTCATCCCCTTCTTAAGGCATCCAAAAATGACATCAAGCCAAAGCTGTATTTTTGGAAACTACAATGGTACTGGAATTGTAAATTAAATCGAAATTCTCCATAACTGTATTGCTCAAATATTACTGCATTAGTAAAATATTTTTGCGCATAAGCCCTTACCAACTGTAACTTAGTCATGTGTTATTTATAAATCAATATTACCTTACCAATATGCTGTATATATTTAAAATATAAATAAAAGTAGAGATTTCTTTCAAAGTTGAGAGAAAATTGAAATGAAATCTAAGTATAAAATTCTAACATTTTCTTCCAACATCTAGGACCATGTTATTACACACTGCATCTCTGTGGGGGAAAAAAAACATAGGAGCTCTCTCAGGGCAGGCATAACATAATGAGCTGAGGGCAGGCTGGATTTCTGCCCCTATTCTCCTCCTCAGCTAAGCATTTATATGAAGTGTCCAATCTATACCCCAATTATAAGATCACTAAAAAAGTAGATTATCTTGAGCAGTCCCTGAATGGTATGCATACTATGTTGAAGACACTGAATTAAATTACAACTGTTTACTTAATGTTTTTCCAGGAATGATTTAGGTATCTGGGGAATATCACACAAGTGCAAGATATTCATTAATTTATTCATTTGAAAAAGTATCTCTAGCACCTACTAGGCACTGCTCTAAGCAATGGGAAAACATTTAAGACTAGATTCAGTCTCCACTGTTAAGCTCAATGGAGAGACAGACGAGAAAAATAGACGAGTGCTAACCACATTTACAGGGGGCTGGACAACACAGACAAGGGCTACCCAATCTATCCTTGAGTGAGCGAAGGCCAGTGAAGGCGGATTCTAAGCTGAGCCCTAACATGAAAGAAGGAAATGAGGATTAGAATTTGAGCCAAGGACACCGTAGCTGTCTCTGAAGACTTTACAATTTTCTAGTATTAATATTTAGGTTATTAAGAGAAAAGACACATGAAAAAATAAGTGCCTAACATAAACATTAACCTCTCTTCTGCAAACTATGAGTGAATGTAGTGAAAAAAACATGAAGGTAGGCTGACAGGACAGTATTTTCTGGCATTCATTCAACACCTATTTACTGAGCAACTAGCATATGCCAGGTGTTAGCCAGGCATTAGGAAAACAATGATGAGAAAAACTTGCCCCTGTTTTCAAGCTCTAGTAAAGAAAGCATTCATAAATAATTACAAAAATACAGTCATTGTACAGTCATCCCTCGGTGTCTGTGGGAGATTGATTCCAGGATCCATCCCCACCATACCAAATTCCAACAATGCTCACGTGTCATAAAATAGTGTGGTTTTTGCATATAACCTATACACATCTTCCCGTATGTTTTCAGTTACCTCTGGATTACTTATAATACCAATACAAAGTAAATGTGACACACATAGTTATTATACAATATTGGGTTTTTATTTGCATTATTTTTTGTTGTATTATTTTTCATTTTAGCAGTCCATCGCCTTAACCACTCGGCCACCTCGTCTGCGTATTTTTCATTTTAAAAAAAAATTTCTTCAAGTATTTTTGATCTGTGGTTGGTTGAATCCAAGGACGTGGAACCCACAGATAGAATGTGCTGAGTGTATTTAAACATGGTGGAGGAAAATATCCTTATATTGCAGAGACGTGTAAAGGGAATGTGATTTAACCCAGGGCATTAGGTCAATCTTCCCAGAGGAAATGATGTTTGAATTGGAATATGAAGAATGTAAACAGAGTAAACTAGGAATATAGGTCATTGTTCAGATGTAGGGAGGCAACAGAAGGAAGAGCATGTAGAGTAAGCCATTATGCAGTTATGGGCAAAACAATCTGCATATGCAAAGGGATTAGGGAGGTGCAGAGGAAGGCATACCTTGCAGATTGCATATGCCTTTGCAGCTGGAGCAGAGAGAAAGACTGGAAAGTGAAGAAAGCAGTGACAAAGTAGAGAGTGGGGCAGGGTATGCAGGTTGCAAAGGCCCACTAAAAATGTGGCTTTATATCTTAAGCACAACATGACCAATTAAGAGAGTCCTTTAACCTCTGTAGGTTACATTTAACTCCTACCTCCTTCCCTCTCTTCCTTCCTTCAATTATCACTTGATTGAGCAGCTATTGGTCTACCTTGTATGATATAATCTTTGGATACTAAGCATACAACAGTGAACAAAACAGACATAGTCTCTTTCCTCAAGGCAAGTAAAGAGATCTGGTAAATAGCAAAAATAGTATCTACATCACACATTTCTGTAAGGACCATGTGAGACTGCATGGTCATATAGTTTATAAAATGCAAACTGTTATGTCAAAAAAAAAAAAACACCTTCAGTAGTTATTTCTTGGATGAGGTCATAAGGCACCTGTGTGAATTTGTAATGTAAAAGTTCGGAAATAGAAAACTAGAGTATCGATAATGTTAATGAACCCACAAGTGAGCATCCCTCTGTTCCTTCCACACAGAAAGCCAATTACTGAGACAATGAGGATTGTCAAGGAAGAAAGGTGATTTATGGCAGAGGATGTCAACTGGGAGGTGGAAGGACTACCTCAAATCTGCCTCCCCAACCTATGGGGTCAGGGGTTTTTCTAGAGGTGAAATGAATAACGCATGAAGTGAGTGAGCATCATCACATGTTTGGGGTGGAGTGCAAGGAATGCAAGTGCAGTGAGAAATCATTACTGGCACATAAAGCACATGATCAAAAAATGGCAGATAAGCCCTTCCCAGGGCAGAGATTTTAGTAGTATAATGAGCTAGTAGGCAATACCATCTTGCACATATGGCTTGTGGGGAGTAGGCTGCTCAGCAGGTGGGTCCTTGGGCAAGATTTGTGGTGGAATGCCACTTAGCTTGACTTCTCCGAATAATCAGGCAGTGTAAAGCCTTGTGATTATCTCCTTACTGCAAGGAGGGCCCACTATTTCTGAAAAACAACTCAAAAAGGAGGGGATCAGTGAAACAGTAAATTACAAAGTTCTGGTCAGCAAATCTTATTGGCCTGGGAACCTGAAACATAAGAGAACTGCAAAAAGATGTTTTTGTTCAGGAAGCCAGTTATAATGAAAGAAACATAAAATTAAGAAATTATGACCAAGAAAATACAATGGCAACAACAATAGCAACTACTCAAAGCAAGCCTGTATTTTGTGCCAGGCACAAACACAGATTTTTTAAAAATCATTTCGAATCCTGAAAGGTGAGTTTTACTATCCCTATGTGAGAAAATGAGGCACCAATAAATAAATAAATAAAATCACAATTCTAAGAGGTTCAGTGTTATACATATAAATTAAAGGTGCTATAATAGAAGATTGATTTAAATCCCTGTGGTAAAAAGCAGACAAAAATTAAAATTTTAGTTCTTACCTCTAGTGGCCATTGTTGGTTACTCCCCATATCCATCAGCCTCCCCACCCTCCTCTTTCCTAATAGAGCCCTGATCTGATTCAGTTACCCCCAAAGTCTAGAGAGGGATCTTAACTGGTTTAAGTCAATCAATTCATGGCATTTCTTTGGTAACTCTAGGTACAAAAGTTATGCATTTCACCCAAGTTGGTTCGATCTAACTGAAGGAAGGGACTTAAAGTCCATCTTAAGGGAAAATATCTCTTTTACTCTCTTTTCCCCTCCCTTCTTTCCTTCTCTCTGTCCCTCCCTTCTTTCCTCTCTCTCCCACTACGAAGGAGGAAGCATGAAGCCCTGGTTTGCACACTGATGGCCATTCTGACACCAGAAGCAAAGCCTTTTGACAAGCTGACATTGAAGGTGAAGAACTGAAGAAACAGAAAGTAACTAAAAAGTGTAGCTTGACCTACTTCTGAACTTCTTGCTCTGTGAGATGATAAACTCCCTTATTGTTCAAGCCAAACTTGCACAGTGTCATTTATTGCCAACCAAAAGCATAAACTAATCCATTAACTATAACCACTTATTTAGTATAATTAAATGTTCTATGTCTTATTACTAAATTACATAGAATAATACCTTAAAATTTAAGAGCTTTGTCCATAGGCATTCCCAATAAGCTGGCTGACATGAAAAATTACCCTGGTTATAGATGTCATTACCCAGGCATGTCAGAAATTAAAGGGAAATGTTCTCATTTTCAAGCACATATGTAGAGCACATGAACTCAATAAAGTGTCAGTGTTTCTAATAACAACATCCTAGTGAATATTTACTGAGAATTTGCTAAGTGCAATCACTTTACTGACACCAAAAATTCATTCAATCTTCACAACAACCTAGTAAGTAATACAGGAATACCTCATTTTAATGCACTTTGCTTTACTGTGCTTTGCAGATACTGTATTTTTTACAAATGGAAGATCTGTGGCAACCCTGCATTGAATAAGTCTATCAGCACATTTTTCCAACAGCATGTGCTCACATCTTGTCTCTATGTCAGCAATTTTTAACAACAAAGTACTTTTAGTTAAGGTATGTACATTGATACTTTACACATAATGCTACTGCACACTTAGTAAACTAGAGCATAGTATAGACATAGTTTTTATATACACTGGGAAACCAAAAAGTTTGTGTGACTAGCTTTATTGCAATATTTGCTGCACGCTGACTCACATGCCATTTTTTTAATTCAAAAATAAATTACAATAATACGTTTCCATGATTAATGTGATGGAATACGATAACAGCAATGATTGTTTAGCTGGAAATTGTATTGCATTATTAATCTGCACACATAAACATGCCCTGGTATTTTCAAATATGGACTGTTTAAAAATCAAATACAGTGTTAATAGAAGTTTCGTTTTATTTCAGAAGCAAGATTTCTGTTTCAATAGTAAAAATTTGCCTTGGAGGAAAAGAATAAAAGCTCTTATAAAATAAATAAATAAATATGAGTAAACAAAAATTTGAAAGAAAGTTTAACAAAAAGAGAGAAAAGCCCTTATTAAATTTATTTAACGAGCATTTATCCAGCCTATCCTACGTGCAGCCCTATGGTAGGTGCTGTGGGAAGCATAAAAATGAAAAAGACTTTGAACCTGCCACCAGGAGCTTTGATTCTAGAAGAGAGACAGAGATATACTCACTCTAAGAGAGCTGCTACATAAAACCAAGGCGGGGCTAGGAAGATGCTGCAAGGCAGGGCTGCAAGGAGTTCAGACTCACACTGAACCTTCCAAACAAGCTCATGAAAGAAGGACACATTTGAGTTTATCACATATGGTCATTTACTCAACAAAGAAGTTCCAACTAAGGGTCAAGACCTAAGGTGATAATGAGATAAATAAAATAGGACTCCTGCTAGAACATTCTCTTGAGATATGAGGCACAGTGTTAGGCAAAAATGGGATGAGAGGTATTCTGTTAGGAAGTGAATGAGAAGGAAAAAACAATCCAGGGAAAAGGGATAGTCTGTGCCAGGCTCCCTCTTGTGAGAGACCTCCAAATGGAGAGCGCTGCTTGCCTGAGGCATTGATTGCATAAAAGGGGTCACATTTTCCAGGGAGAAATCAAGCAGGCCTGCATGGTGGAGAAGGCACGATCTAGGTCTTGGGCAGTGAATACAAGTTTGCCTGCTGAAGAAAGCAGAAGTACCAGAAACATATCCAGAGGCTCAAGAGTAGCTACTCCCTTGTGTGACTCCTCAAGTGCACGGTATGAGTGAGAAAACACCAGAAAATAAGAACCATAACTTCTATAACTTGGGGTTATTTAGGGAAGAAGCCTACTGTAAGAGTTTTGACTATAGAAACCGGTTGTTCATAAAGGTTTACAGGGAAAAAAATGATTCTATTATGTACCAGCCCACTGTGATAGGGCCAGTAATTCAGTTAAACCCTTTAGGCTTCAGTTATTCCATCTACAAAACTGAGGCAGTGATACACATTTATCAGAGTTCCTTGTAGTGTAATATATGGAAAAATGTTTTGTTAAAGCTAAACTGCTATGCCAGTTTGCAAAATGACTGTTGACTCAGCAAGGGTCATGCTCCTAGCTGTACTTTAAGATGATACTTCTGGCTGTTAGGCAGAGGACAGTGTAGATGAAGAAATCCTGGGCCACAGAGCCTAGTTAGGAAGTAAGTTAAAGAGAAGGGAAGGAGAAGGTGGATGAATCTGCTCTGGAAGTAGAATCAACAGAAATTAACAATGGGGAAAAAGGGAAGAAAAGGAGCCAAGGGTGACACTAAACTTCAAGGTTGGATAAGCGATGGGAAAAAGGTGGGAAAGAGGGTAGTAAGCGTCCTGTAAGCACCTATATGCACAGTGAATAAAACAAATTACTATAGGATCATGCATTTTGTAGTGTTTTTATCTAATTAAAAGACACTGTAGTCCCAACGATGGTTAATATACATGCTAAAGAGCGCTGCACTGTGTTCGAATGCCAGCCTGCCACTTGGGCACCTTACATCATCTCCCGTGGTCTCAGCTTTCTCATCTGTAGACTGGTTCTCCTTCAAAATGCTGCAGATCCACTGAATAACTATTAATACAAGTACAGCACTCATATGAGCTTGTGGATCATATACTCAATTTATGAGAGCTGTATAACTGACTCCATCACTTCCATCCTCACCATTGCTTCTTGCTCCAGTCAGAAAATATTTCTCCTGGTGGAATGAAGGCTGCATTCAGAGTAAATTACAAAATTTTCTACATATTTGCCATAGAGCCTGCTCTCACCAACACACATGAAGAATCAGTGTCAGTGTGCTTATTCTCATTTGTTAAAAAAAAAAAAAAAAAAAGGAGGTGCTTTGATTTGGGACAGAAAAAATAACAATGGAGTCTCTTGAGTAATTCTGGCAAGCTACAAGTAAATCGGATCACAGGCAGAGCACACTTCCTGGATGCAAACTTCAGCCTGTCCGCTAAATGATCTATCAGGCTAGGCTCAGTAAAGGGCTGCTAACCTTTGCTACAGCTGATGGACTCACCACCTTCCGATGTCATAGCCCTCATCACTGCCTCACTCCGGCTATCTTGCCCTCTTTGATACAGTTCTGTATTTCCCATCTGAACTGTCATGATTCACTGTCTCTGTATGGCTGGAGTTGCTAAGATAAGATAATGGCCTTTTATGTGCAGACACAGTGAATTCTTCTCCACCTCTTGTACAAGGAAGACAATTTAAGTGGAAAGGAATAAATTGCTGGATTTAATACAGTGACCAAACACAAAAGCCTAATAAAAATGTCAGAAGTACATGCTCTAGAATGGCAAAGAACGTTGGAAGCACACGAAAGGATGTAAGCTGTGCCTTAGCGATCCATGTAAGGACACAAAATGACAAGATTAAGCCATCTGCCTCAGTTGCTACCTATCATTTTAGCAATTTCAATATTGGAGTAATTTTGGAGTAATATTGTTTTATTTGCAAATTAAAACAAAACATCTCTCTCACACACAGAAATTTATAAAATATTAGGAAAGAACTGATAAATAATTGAAAAGGTTTTGTAAGATAGCCCCCTCTTCGAGCTTTCATAAACAGAATAAATATTCCCTATCACAGTGAGGAAATTGGTACAAAAAGCCTCCTATGTATGAGTGCTTAGATATAATGATTGAACAAGTTTATAGACTGCTATTCTTTTAAAACTTAAATACTATCAAGAAAGAACAAATACGGAGATATGAAAAAGGTAAAGCTTCAAATGCTCTCTGTAGCTCGTTTACCAGGAAAGGTGATTCACTGGGTCCTTTGTATTTCCTGCTCTTTGCCTTCTGCCCTATGAGTATTTCTGTGCCTGGCACATGTGAATAATGCTCTATGGTGAATAGAGATGAATGTGTCCAAGCTCATAAGGAATATACAACCTACAGAGGGAATTTTGTTAGTAAACTAATAATCCTAAGAATTAAACAACTTTTAAAATATGCTAGAATTAGGCAAAGCAGCACATTTTTATTTCCCTGGGCTAGACTTTATAGATTAATCATGCTAAAAAAAATTAGTGAAACCATCTGCATATGGGAAGGTGTCTATCACTTGGTATTGCACAGGACACAAGGGAAGGGGCCCACTCCCCAAGCAGGGTGATGGCACTTTCTAAATGGCAGCAATCCCGGCTGACAGGAAGCAAACCATTGTCTGGTTAGCAGTAAAGCAAGGTGGGATTTCAACAACCCAGGAGCAGAATTGGAAAGACGGATAACCCCATGAAAATGGAGAACTCCATGAAAACAGTAGAAAGAAAGAAGGAAAGAACAAGCAGCTAGTAAGGTGTCTCTGAACAATTAGCCTACCCATATTCCACAATACAATACAACACAATAGTGGGAGAACAGGAGAACTGAGCCAAAAATAGACAATATCAAATGATTTTAAGATGATGGTGAATTGTTATTTTTCCTCAACCAATTCAAAAGTCATTTGATTTTTGAGAAATAGGTAACCTTAATTGAATTCTGTGGCAGATGTGTTACATTACTTAATCCTCCCAAGACTCTGTGACATTGATACTCTAATTATCCCCATCTTGAAGAAGAAGATATTGAGGCAGAGGAATTAAGCAACGTGCTTCAAGTCACACATCTAGTAAGCACTGGAGCTGAGATTCAAATTCTGGCAGTCTATTTGCAAAGCCCTCATTCACTCATTCAACCGATATTTCTTATACATCTACTACTATGCTCTACCTTCACAATGTTCCATTTCAATTGGGAAAGATAGACAAGATAAATAAGTAAAATATATAAGATGATACATACACAGTGTTGAAGCCTTAAGAGAAAAATAGAACAGGGAAGGGGGAGGAAGGGGTTGCAGTACTTCTTTATGCTTCTTTATGTAGAGGGAACCTAACCTATTACAAAGAGAATTTTTAGGCAACAAATAAAATCCAAAGATTATATGTGTTTGTAAATACTGAGTAATTAATTTGAAATGAATGATTTCTATTAAACTCATTTAATGCCAAGCCTTAAAATAGTTTTTGTTTGATCCATTACCCAATTTTATGTTTCTGTTACCTTTGATATATTTTCCTCTAATATTTAATATAAATAAAAATAGATAGTCAAAGCAACAAGATGGGGGAACTTATAGATGGGACAGCAATTTTCAGTAGTGAGTGATGAGTATAAGTGTTCTGGTGAGAAGTACAAATTGAGTGTATTCAAAGAAAAGTTGCTTTTGGAGATTTATAATCTTATTTCTTCCACTTATTTTTATTCCTATGTCTAATCCCTCACATCTAATTTATTTTGTCATCTAGTGCTGGAAAGATGGGCCTTGGCAAAAACACTAAACAAATTAGCTTTGCACTGACTTCAAAGTTCACCAAACATCTACATGTTGTACATAAAAAGCTTTTGGCTCCAACACCCTCTCTGTAGAGTGAGAAAGACTCCTGCAAGTTTACACCCAGCTTAACGGATGCACACCTCTTTGTGTTGCTAAAGAATGCTGCGCACAGCAGGTGCTCCACAAAGGACTTCTGGGGCTTCAATGACAGAGGCAGGGAAGAGAGAAAGAGTGAAGCTATAAAATGTTAAAGTCGTTAAAATGGTAGTTGAGTGGCTTTCCATGTGTGTGCACGTGAGCATGTGCACATACACACAACACACATGCATACACAGACATATACACAGATACATAAAACAAATACTGGTGCTAAGTTAATAAAATTGTCATAAAAGAATCTAAGTTTCTCCATTCCTCAAGGTAACAACAGAATGCCAAGTTCACCTTCAAAGGTGGGTTGAGAAGAACAGATGTATCAGACCAATACACTGTGAAATGTCCTGCACCTGACAATGTTGGTAAAAGCAGAATAGCATACTTCAACCCACTGTGTCCGATACAGTTTTTATTTTAAGAAAATCTTGATCAGAAGTAATGAAAAGTAATTATTTTTTGGAATAGCTAAAGACTATTCTTGCCATTTGGATTAACTGGAACAAGAAAAGTGGAGAAAGAAGACAGACTGTATAGCCAAATAACCTCAAAAAACAAAATTTGAAAAGTTGAACAGATTTATTTATTGTAGTATGCCTTGGAGATCAATACACAAGTGTACACTGTAGTCGCTACAGGGGATATGACTTTAATTATTTCCCAACACATTTGACCACAGAATACCTTTTTCTTGGACCCCTAGAAAGCACACTTTAGGAGGCACTTCTTTGAAATATAAAACCGTGTGAAATTAATATAGCAATAAATACAAGGTATTCGACAACAGATGCTTGAGAATTGGGGAGAAAAGCTATCCTTTTAAAAAAATCGAAAACTGAATCATCTTATAAAAATACAGCCAAAGTTAAGTATCTTGTAATAGATACCACACTGATGATTGGGGCCATAACATTTACTAAGAAGCAACTAAATCTCTATCAAAACATCTTCACCTACACTTGAACAGTGTTCTTCAACCAGGTAACTTAATTTAGAAAAGAAAGCAATATCTGGACTCTACTGTTGTTTTAAACCACTTTTCTCTCTTTACATATAAGGTATGGCTTCTAAAAATGGGAAGGGTTGAAGAAAAACATTTGCGCATTTGAATGAAATTCAATTATATTTATAGTTCTTTTTTGCCCCTCTACCATATTTACTTTAAGTTCTTCATCTGATCTTGATCTAGTATCCCATCTTAGGACAGCAGAATGATACCTGATAATTCAGAAAAGAACATAATGTAATGTTGATAGTGGTAATGCCCGTGTGTCATGCTTCACTGTGAGATTGACAACGATTAAGGAAAAATTTTTTTCTGACCCCCTTGGTGAAAACTCGCCCTGAAATATGACAATTTATATACTTTGTGATTTTTAACAGAATTATTGTGGCTACAAGTGTTATTCTTGTTCATACAACTTTGCTTTTTCAAACACATTATTTGCTGCAGTAATTTCCCGCCTCAACTAAATTCCAGGGGATTACATAGTGGGTGGGGAGAAGAAAAAAGGTATTTCCTTTTATCAAATGTAACTATGTTGCTTTCTCATTCCCTCACGTTCCTGTGTAATAAAAGAAGAATCCAGGGTGGTCACTTGGAGTACCTGATTAACAACCTTCCTTGAAACTACTCATTAGGTGTGGAATTCATTCCTCTTAAAGAGAGGGAAAGAAAACCACACCAACTCAGAGAGCAGCTCCTGCCTCTTAGAAACAGACTCCAGATTCCATTTGCCTTCAGGGTATTCAGGTTCCATACATTCTGTTCTCCACAAAAGGTCAGGAAAATTAATTGTCTTGGGTACACAATGCATTGCAGAGGGAGAATTACAGATGATGGTTCCTGCTCTCAAGACTGTTACAAAAAAGATAACACAAATATGAACATAGAAACCTTCATCAACCAACTCCATTATTTTCTCTTGATTTGCCTTGTTCGATTTTTAACTTATTTGTTCATGCTAACATCAGCGATGTTGGAGGGGCAGGTGATTATTGAAACTGCTTTAGTTGTACACCACTTTCCTCATATTGAGGGATTATCAAGTATCAAGATAACCACTTAATAAAGCATAACCATCAAATCTCCTTTACTCATTTTTTTTAAACCTAAGCCTTCAAATAATTCACATTTAATAGCAAAGCCACGCAAAATGTAAGCAGGCTATATTTATCTAGCAAATAAACTGCCTTTATTTTTTAAATTGCTAATAGGAGAGAGAACAATCACAAACTCACTCATCCACAACCTAATTATCTATTTCCTGGTTTATTGCCATGAATAAACCCACCATTATAATTCTTGCAAGTCCTGTGAAGAGTTCCCTATACATTTTTGAAAAAGAGTTAGAACAAATCTCAAATATATTTTGATCTCTTCCCCTTCTCTCAATTATTTTTGAACATCCTCTAGGCTAGGGGTTTGGAGGCTTTATGTTAAATTCTGGTAATATGATGGTGAATACATTGGTCTTGGTCCCTCTCTTATGTCACCTACTATATACTTTATAAGCAAAGAAACTGTCATAAAAAGGTCAAGTAACTTTGCTCTGCATCTGCAGGTAGTGATCAGTAGAGCGAGGAATGTAACCAATGTTCTTTTCACATCCCAACATATTTCATCCCAAATTCAATCTATTGTTAATGTCTTTCCCAGGCTTAATTTCCATCAACCACTCAGTCAAAAAGTATATATAAACCAACCAGTACTGGGCTGGATGCTGTATGTGAAATAAGCATAAATGTAAGACAGGAGTCTTTGCAAAGTTAACATACATGCTACGATTAGAAAATAAAACGTGACAACATATTCTATGAGATAGAAAACAATAATACTAGTTTTTTTGTTTGTTTGTTTGTTTGTTTTTGAGACAGAGTCTCACTTTGTTGCCCAGGCTAGAGTGCCATGGCGTCAGCCTAGCTCACAGAAACCTCAAATTTCTGGGCTCAAGCAATCCTCCTGCCTCAGCCTCCCGAGTCGCTGGTACTACAGGCATGCGCCACCATGCCCAGCTAATTTTTCTATATATATTTTTAGCTGTCCATATAATTTCTTTCTATTTTTTAATGATAATAACAAATAAAGTACACAGCCCTTACTATAGGCCAAAAATTGTGCTAAGTCTAGTTCATTTAGGAAATGCTCCACACAACACTTTCATGAGGTACAATCTCTTAGTATCCACATTTTATACAAGGGGAAACTGAGTCACAGCGCAGGTAATTGAGTGCCATTCCTAAGGTTACACATTCAGTGACTGAAATGCAGGCAGCCTGAATCAACAGTCTGTACTCATAACTACTATATTATAAAGGATGATCATGTGAAGGTGAATGAAAGCAGTTGAGAAAGCTTTAACAGAGGAGGTGAGGCTTATATGAGGAGGATAAACTGTGCTTTGTAGAAAGAGGCAAGGAAGGAGTCCAGAAATGTGCTGGGAATTTCCAGGTAGCATCAGGAAAATCTGCTTACCTCCTGAGATACAGCATATACGTTGTGACAGTAATGATAAAGTTGAAGAGGTAATGTAGAACAAGATTATGGTGGATCTTTAAAGCCAGGTGAAAGAGTTAGGTACAAAAGGGAAGTTAATTTTAACTAAACGAATGACTGTCAGGTAAGAGTATTTCTAGATATCTTATCTACTAACCTCAATACATGAAATGGTTCAACAGAGTAACTCTCAAATATGTTTTTTACGGCATCACTGTATTTAGAACAGTTATTCCTATATTTTAAGAGGCAAACCTAGAGTCTGTATCTAAAATAAATACTGAAATCTTTCTTTTTAAAAGTTTTAGGCAGAGATTCCAAATAACTAATGTATGAAATTTTAATATTTACTTTCTCAGTATAAAAGCATAGCATTTTCTTAGTATAAAAGCAACACATTTATATATGTTAAATAAAATTTCCTATGATTGTGCTAAATACATATTCTTCATCTTTATGAAGATGGTATGACCATGATCCACTCTCTGCCCCCTCGCCCACACACATATCACCTGGTTGGCTTGGAATATCAGTAGGTATAACAAACGATGTCATTCACAATACACAGGCTATTCAGTATACTAAATAACCAGATTTTGTTACTCCTCTTTCTCTCTTTCTCTTTCACACCTTTAAACATTTTGTGTCTTTGGACTACCTCAACCAAAAGGTGGATCCTATGTAAAGGAGATAAAATTTAAAGCAATATTCCTACTTAAGGGTTTTGGGGCTAGAAGCTGGGCAGAGGAGAAGCTTTGGGAAGAAAAAGATGAATGTGGGTTAAAAAAAAATAAGGGAAGCTTTGCACAAAAGCTGAAACTTGATAGAAGTAAGGAGAGCATATAACATCATACAAAGTGCCAACATGACGCTCAGCAGCATTTTGTGAGTGAGAATATAAAGCTCAGTTCAAAGCAGGACTTTCTATTAAGAGATTTTAATAACATTCAATACTCCTTGCACTTTTCTACCATGAATAATGAAGAAAGGAGGTTTTATCCTGAAATATTTGAATTCAAACTTAAAAAAAAAAAAAAACCACACAGGGAAAAGTAGTTTTTGTTTCAGTATAAATAAAAACAGTATACTTAGAGAGTAAACCTACATTATAACAGCATGTTTATTTCAGGAAAAATTAAGAAAGATTTCACTTTAACTTTCATACGTTTGAATATGAAGTTTCCTAACCAGGAAAAATGAGAGAAGATATAAATTCTAATAATATTTTTAGAAAAAATATCTGACAGTACATATTTTCCAAATGTTATCACTTTGCCTCAAGACTAAGTTAAATTTCTCATAAAAGAGCAGGAGTAAATTAAGGCATTTGTAAAATCTAATTTTTAGTAATTAAAGCAGTGAATTTGAATTTTCATATTAATGAAATACTGTCTATAAAGAATACTGTCTATATATACACCTCTCTCATCACGATAGTAACTATCTTTAAATTGAATAATGAAGAAAATAATATAATGTTATTTACCTTTTTATCATAGAATTTGCTTGCCTATGAATACCTACTTTAAGCCAGATTCTTAACACAATGTAACTAGAGCAGTAGTTTAAAAGATATAAAATGTTTATAATTGCTAATTTAAATGTATAAAACTTCTTAAGATAAACTAGTAATTGCAAATGTTTTACGGTAGAAATTTTAGAATGCAAGTTAAGTAATATTTATATATAAGTGTTTACACCAAAGTATTCAATTAAGATGTATTTTTAATATATTAGTCTAGAAGCCTTTTAAATAAGTATACCAGATTTAAAATGTAAGTTAAATTAATATTTCAGAAAAAAAGGGTCAAGGTTAAATTGTTTGTCTTCCTTAAAAAGTTTATAATGTCTTTTGTGTCTCTACTTACAAAAAGAAATCTCAATGAAACTTGGATATTAAAACCTCCCAGGAAACCAACAATAAAAGCTGCTAAGAATTTCACAAGTTTTTTTTTCCCTTAGGTGTTAATTAAATGATCATTTAACACTGAAATGTAAACACAACATTTTCATCTCCTGACAGCACAGCCTATTATAAATCCGGGGTAATAAAAGTCTTGGTGTTAATGCTCTGAACCCAGTTCCCACAACACTCTAAGATGCCTTGTCCTGTCTAAGGTTAAGCATCTAGACACAAAACAAAGCTTGCGCCTACTCGACTTCCAGTCCAATTTTCCCATCGCCCAGTGACCTAGGTAACACTTCGAGCAATAAAGAATAAATTTAATTTCTCCAGCATTTTGTGAGGATTAGGAACAATTGTTGGCTTGCAATGACTTTTTATCCTTGGATTCTTTTTCCTCCAGAGCATTCCTCCGGTCCTAAAAGAGAATTCTGATGGTTTAAGACATAGAACAAACAGAACTTTAAATTAGGCTTTTTTCAATCAATTGGAACTGTTGGAGGGGAAGCAATCAACCTTTCTCTGTGCTGTTCTCAGCTATTCACATACTTCAAGCTTTAATCTTTCACTAGTAGAAGAAACCTATCATGATGGGGCAAAGCTATTTTTTCCCATTCTGTTTCCTGACTTATTTATTTCTCCCTTTAAGTTTTTTTTTTTTTTTTTTTTTTTAACACTTAAATCAAGTTGCCGTACTTAGCTGTAAACTCTCATTTGGAGGATGTTTCAAGAGACACATATGTTCTCCTAATAACATTTCACACCTCTATGTTGTACCCTAGACCATGGGTACTGCCATGGACAGGTCTTTTTACTTTTCATTGCTTCCTTCTCTAGGATTTAGTTTCTTTTTAAACTTCTTTTCAAAGGTTTTTTATATCACAGTTTATCAAATATTTCAAGGTTAATCCTCCATAAAGAACTCATGATGGTAATTACTAGATTAAGAGAAATAAGTAATGAAGGGACAGGGACGTACACTACATTTCTCTAACTATAATGCTCTATATTTATGAGAAGTACTGAAATTATGACCAACAAAAACAACTCTGGTTCAAATCTATTTCATTATGTAACATTCTTTAAACTTAAATGTTAAAAGATTTGCTATTTATACTGGATTTTGACACAATTTGTGGCCTAAAAATGCACTCAAAATCACATATGCAATTCATATAAAGATGACAATGTTCCACAGATCAAATCATATTTATACATCACAAGGCTAGAGGATTATCATATCATTTTAGAAACTGAAATTTACATTAGTAGTAAAACATGTTCTTTAGCACTTTATGCAAATCTTCTGAACAATTTTCAGAATAGTTTACCTCTGGTTTAAGGAGTTTACTCAGCATTTTCTAACTATAATAATTTATATTTTTCCTTCATTTGTCATTCAGGAAAAACATCATTAAAACAGCAATTTAAATATACAGACTAACATAAGTACTTTTTGAGTCACAGTCTCTTTGTTTCTACCCCTAATGCATTTTATATAAGAATTTTATATATGAATCATCAACTGAGAGTGTGTGAAGAGATCTCATTAAGAATATCCTGGCCATAATGTACTGTCTGCAACCAAGTAAAGAGAACTAAAATGGTGCAAAAGCATATTTTATGTCAATTTGTAGTGGTAAAAAATTAATGTGACTATGCATATTTACATGTTATTATACTGAGGATAAATGCCAGAGGGTGGTGCAATAGAATCAGGAACTTTGCTGACTAAGGACAAGTTGCAAAAACACCGCAGTGACTATTATTTTCCTTTTATTTGCAATAAGAGAATAATAATAATATAAATATGATTTCTAACATACTTGAAAACTGACCATATTCTTTTGCATACAGAACCTAAATTATGGCTGCCATATCCCCAGAATGTAAATAGCATTATCATTCCCATTTTCCAGATAAGAAAATTTGCTTCCAGGGTATCTACTAACACCCAAAGATAAAAGAACTACAGATACCTGAAGAGACATTTAAATATTGTCATTTTATGCCAACTCCCTTAAGATATAAATTAAATTGGTTTCAGTGTCTTAAAACATAATGTAAATATGTAAGTACATTACCATCACTTAAATATAACTAAAACTCTATCAATACTTATTCCTAGGAATAACATTTATATAAATTTAAGTCCTCAAATTAAAATCTTGAGATTGCTGTGACAATTTCATTATTTTTACAGTCAAATTTTACAATATTACCTGATGACGTACATACAAGATATCTTTTTGGCATGAAAACCATATATATTTAAATTCATGTTTCAGAAAAGAAGATTTTTCTCAATGAACACTCCAGGCTTTAATTCACCTATTACAGGTCAGATGTTAGCAATGGTCAAAGCCCAAAAATACCACATATTACGTGGTGGGGCCACATATTATGCCAGTTTCTCTCCCCAGTATCTATCACAATATTCTACAAATCTAAGCCGTCATACCATGAGTACTTGTTTATAGGGACAGAAACATCTACATTTGGGAAAACAATCCTTGAAATAAGTACAGCTGAGGGGTAAAGACCTTCTTGCACTTCATTTTCCTATGCCATGAGCTATGCTGTGAATTTCACATTCAGAGAATCCACTCTGTGCGTTGGCAACAGCAGAAACCTGCCAATTTTTGGCTTTCTCCAGCAACAAGTCTTCTACTAGTAATCCCTTTGAAATAAAAACTATATACACCAGGCCTGGCAAAATCTCAAACACAATCTTAATCTTCATTGGATTTAGAACCTTTAAATCATAGGATTACACATTGATTTAAAAAAATAAAATCAAAAGCAGGTCCTTCTCAATGGTTTGCACTTTCTTTTTCATGGCAGTGGGAATGGCAACTCTGAAGTAGGTTCAGACACCAGTATGCCAAGTCTTTTGTCTATCCACTTGAAAGCAAACATTTGGTTATATAATGGTAATCTTTTTAAATTAAATACTCCTTGTATATCTCTATTTTTTAAGTGGCAAAAACAGAGTCCTTGACCCCAGTGATAATAAATAATCAGCGAGTTAAGTCATAAAGGACTTCATGTTCTAATCACTGAAAGTTAACACTTTTCTAAGTTTTATGTCTTTTATTGGTTGTTTGTTTTCAAAGATGAAAAGTCAATCTCTTCCCCTTAGCAAAGGAGCAGTGTACAATAGGAATAGCGTTTCCTTACACCACATTATAACACAGACACACCACCTTCTGAAGAACTTTCATCCTGAGCACATGAAGCTCTCTGGCAATCTCAGCAATAGAAATCAGCGGTAGCTATCATGGCAGCTCGCTAGATGAGTAATGATGTCAATCTGGCTGGACAACGGTAACCGTAGCAACTGTAACCTGCAATTCCTGCACAACCACTGTCGAATTTATTGTGGCAGAGGCCAAAGAGGCCAAGAGTAAAATGAAGCAGGAAACTATGGCACCTGACACCTCTAGTAGCCCACACTTTAATCAGAGCTGGCAGAAATTAATTCAAGAGGAATTTTTACACGGGCTCCACTGTTGTATTCTGCTTTTATGCTTGACTACAAGAATCCTAACAGACTAAATTGACATCCAAGAACTAGAGAGTTAGCTTTATATAAGGACAGCATTATATTAAATTAAGGGATATTCTGCTTAAGTGAAAAAGCTATCATTTTGATTGTGCCGTGTCTATTCAAACTCTTCAATGCTTATAAAACCTAAGGGGACCAAACATTTAATTAGCCAAGTTATCCTTTAAATTTAATTTGGTTCTCCATTATTCATAATGCCTTCCCAGAGTTACTATTTGCTCATTCGAGTTACAAACCGTGAACCCAACAGAGATTTAATTCACTACATCAAACACTTACTGAGAGTTTCTAAAGGTCAAGCCTTATAGTAGACCCCGGGGATATTAAAAAAAAAATGTTTTCATAATACATGTATAATCAACATTTGTATGCATAATCATAAAATAAAACCAAGGTAATAATAATTAACAAGTATAAAGTGGTTATATCCAGGTGGTGAGATAATGAATAATTTTTACTTTCTCTTTTCAATTTTTCTGAATTTCCTAAACCTTTTTACAATGAACACATGTTGTTCTTATAACTATTAAAAAAGAAAAAAAAAAAGAAAAAACCAAGGCTCCTTCTATGGGAGTGGAGGAAAGGAAAATAAAGATAGCTTAATTGTATATTTGTTATGTTTAGCAAATCAATTTATTACCTTAATAAAAAATTAAGTTTTCCCCTTTAAAAAGTCCCAGTTATTATAGTTATCAAAAATAATTTTGAGAACTTGAGATCCTATCTGACAGCAAATGAATTATGACCTGGCCAATCAAATTATGCAGTCAAAATCTATTTGTCTCAGGTAAGTATTCACTAGGCCATAAAAAGAGTCCTTGGCTTTAAAAATTCTATTTATAATGTTAGAGAATTTAGTGGCTCTAAAACTCGCTGGGGAATAATAAATGCCACTTGTGAACCAGAAATAAAAAGATTTTATTCAAGGAAGTAAAAAAAAAAAAAAAAGTGAGTCCCTGGGACATATACAGTTATTTTTGTTTGTTTGTTTAGTTTTGGTTCAATAGATACAAATGAAAAATGAATTTATACAAAATGCTTTAGATACTTAAGCTTATGTTAGAAGTCTGAGTAAATATAATAATACTCAAAGAAATAAACTGAAAACCACAAATCAAATATTTATAACCAAATGCCTAACCACAGTACTACCAATGAAATTCCTCTCTAATGAGCCTGGATTAGTAGCTGCAAACTCAAATCAGAAAGTGTGAATCACTCACTCCTAAGCCACCTGTAAGGTTACATTTATCAGGAAGATTTGTATATGCTACTCATAAATTTCAGTCAATCATAATCAGTTGTTTCAAAACTCACTGCAATCTCTTTTTCAGTAAACCAGCACCAGATTTCTCTAAAAATAAGTTTCCTCACTCTTAGGTTGACAAAAATGCAACCTCTGTTTTGGAGGAGGAGCAAAGGGGAGGAGAGGGTCTCTATATATGTTAAGAAAACTATGTGCTGTCTTTTTAAACCTATAACCTATTGCCCCGTATTTTACTTTCCCTTTACTTACACTTCCCATCTGTCAACAAGTGCTTGTAATTTTATTACACTGTCCTGTAGTTTATGCAGAGTTGGTATTATTTTACAGAGTTCTGTTAATGGACTGGATAAATGGTAATGCTATTTAAACTAGTCTCCTGCTCCAACAAACACAGCTGCAACTGTACTACTATTTCTGAGCAAACATCTTGACCTGAACATGTAGTGCTCTCTCAACCCGTCCAAAGAGAAATTGGAGCAGACAGCAAAGGAAAAGCATATTTGGCCGCTAGCAGCAACCAACCATGTCGAATCATAATTCATATTCAGTGTACCCTCTTTTTCTTTCATATTGCATTTAGAGTTTGCAAAAAGCATGTGCGCTTTTTCCCCTGGCATCTTTTTTTCAGCCATGGGTCAAATGGTGATTATTTATCCCGAAAGCTCAAATAAAATCAGCACAATGTCCAGTACCTCAGATTAGCTTTAATCTAAGCAAACAATGCTAAAAATTAAACATCAGTGTATAAACTATATATTGAACTGGTAAACTATTTTATTGATGACATATTAGGGAAAAATTGTATTAAGAAGGAGCAAAAGATAGAATAAGAAAAGAAATTTAGATATTAGCATCACGCCTTTATTTAAAAAGAGAAAATAAAATTTTAAATTTCTTTCATGAGTTCTAGATATTTATGTCTTTACTGCATTATACATTAGGGCAACTGTGGTTCACTTTATAAATATTTGTAACAACCAGTCAAATACTTTCCTTTTCCCAATGTAAATTTCCCCCATTATTTGTCAAAAAATTCTGCATCCTTTTTTCTGTCATGTATCCTTTTTCTGAGAAAATTATTCATTTTAAAATGAACATTTTAAAAGACACTTTTGAATGTAGGTTTGTGCACATTTTTCCAAATATTTGGAAAAATAGATAGAATATTTGTTTCAGGTATGCTACTGGACACTTCTACCATAGGAAGAAAATCTGAACCTGTACCCGTCAGCTCCACAAGCTTTTGTTCCTTTGTTTATTAAAGACTTTTAATGGTGGTTGTTTAATTTAATTAGTAATTACCATCATAAAACAGTACTCACCTACAGCTTATAACTTATCCTCTCAAGAGAAATATCATTGTTAACAATTCACCTAAGTCTAATTCAGGTGAGGCAACAGTTCCTCAACTCAAAAAAAATATTTCTGATTTGAGGATGCAAATAAATATTACACTTCAAGGTTTCTATGTGTATCCAGTACCTTCATGAGGTAACAAATCCCAGTAATGAGGAGCATTGTTTTCAATACTAAGAATGAAACTACCAAGGTATAATTTCAGGTATATCAAAACATACCTAAATATTCACGTCCCTCGTACAACTAGTTCCACCTAACAAACACAGCTTCAGCTTCTATCACTCTCCTGGGAAAATCTTTTGAGCCAAACAGGCACATAAAAATTCTCAACACATTTTCTAGCTGCCCATTTTCCCATTTATTAACATGCCTTTAATCAGTTAGAAAACATTGTCTTGTAGTTTTATGGGTTCTTTTTCTTTGATTCACTTTTTAAAGATTTCAAGTCATTTTCTTTCATATAGCAGCTGCACAGTGTTATAAAATCATAACAAAACATAAGAGAAAATCACTTGGTCTACTATATGATACTGTCAAAAAGGGCAAAATGTCAAACAGAATATAATTTGCTGATGGGGGATTCTGCAATGGATTACAGCACCTGAAAACTCCTGGGGAAGCTGATCCAAGTCCCTCTAGACTAAACATCAAACATTCTTATTTCTCAGAGATAGTGAAGTTACTTCCTACATTTTATTCTCTTTGACTTAATAGTTTTAATTTCAAATAACAGTTATTCTGTTTAAAGCATATTTTTATAGTGCATAGAAAACAGAATTTCCTGGACTGCTGTGTGTTTTTTTTATATGTATACTACTATCAATGCAGTAATTTAGCAGTACTCCTTGTATATTAACCTGTAAATTAATTCTTTAAAAATCTTTTCTATCCCCAATAATTAGATCAGGCAGTGAAATAACTATTAAAATCAACTCTGTGGCCCTTCTTAGAAACTAAGCACAGATATTTGGAAATAATTATCAACTGACACGCATACATTTCATCTTTATAGCAATCTACACCTCATTTCCTTGGTAAAAAGAGTTCCTAGACATTTTGTGTGTTAAAAAGGCAGTTACAAGGTTCCCTTATTTGATTTTTTAAAGTTTACTTAAATTGGGCCAATTTAAGCAGCAGGGAACAAAAATAAGAGGAGAAAGATTGCTAGGCGACTTTGGTTATCCTCAGAGGAACAAAGTCAGGAAAGTCAGATTCTTTAGAGAGAAGATCTGGTATGAGAGCTGGGGAAGTTCTGTTTACTGTGAGTTAAGGTAGCAGGAGAACGGAACAGATATCCTGGCTACAACAGGGGTAGGGGTGAAGGAACTGATAACAACAATACTAAAGCCCTGGCTACAAAGTCAAGTTTGGAAAAATGCATTATGCTCACTTTGTCTGCAAACACTACCACATGGGACTTCCGCACCATCCAGGTGGGGGCCCCTCTGAGCAATTTACTCTCTATATCCCAGCAGTTTTTTCACAACATGCATGAACACCAATAATCATAGCTATTTATTTTCCCAACACTTTGTAGCTTATCTCCCATCTGCACAAAATCATTCATATGGCTGAAAATCTAATTTTAAAAGCTTTCAAAAATGTGTTTTCACTATTACACATTAGCTCAGCGAACAAGCATCCCAGGGAGGAAAAACTGATTCTCCCTAATACTCACATTATGCTCCTTTAAAGAACTAGTTCCTTTAACAATCTATGACGTATTTGATATGAAAACCTTGCCTTACAGTCATTCACATTTCAGAGTTTGAAATTCTGGCTTTAAAAGACAAATTTAAGAGGAACTTTACAGCCTTCTTTAAATACCTTATAATGATATTTTCAGACTAATGAACACTAGTATTTGACTACAGAAACAATTCCAAAAAAAGCTGACATTAAAAACCTCAACTTTACAAGAAAACACTGCCAATTTCCTCTTCAGAGGAAGCACAGTAGCAATTTTTCCCTTCAGAATGTAATCAAAAGTTTCCACAAAAAATTAGGTAAATCTCACCATCATCACATGACCCCCCCCCAAAAAAAAGAATAATACATTTACAGTAACACATGCACAAACCACAAAATGCTAACCAAATGAAACAATTAGAATCACTGGAAAACTAATCATAAATCTCCTTAAGAAAAAAAAAAAAGCAAACTTTTAATCCATTAATCTACTGGTGAACAGATTCCAGGAAAGCACAAGGAAACAGATCCAAAATACATTTAATAAAACTCAAGGTACTACCCAAAGCAACAATAACTACTTGTGTCTACTTACAGCCTGTATAGCTTCGAAGTCCCAAGAAACAGCAACTCAGGAAACAGCTGAAGGTGATTTCTGTTTAAACGCCTTTTGAGAAAACAAAAACAAAGCTTATGTTACATAGAAAATACCCGACAACAAGACCGTGATTTGGTAGTGTCATGCCTCATCCTGTATTTCAAGAAAGAATGAAATGACATTCAAGAGAATTCAAGCATTGCAAATCAAAAGTTGGTTACACCTTTTGTTACATGACTCTTTAAAGCAATTTTGCATCATGCTTACTCAGAGGATGATTACTGGGGCCTAAACTCTAAACTCAAATCCCGTGCAACATCAGTCAACCAGAATATGCACAATGATAAAGGATTTCGTGACTCAGACTTTGGAGCCTAAGTTAGGTGACTTCAATATACAGCAGAAATATCACAGCAAATGGTGTCTTAAAATAATTCATCCACTGTCCCAAATCACCTAAATCTTCAGCCAAGGCATTGTGGGGAGATGGAAATTTCCATTTTGTTAGCTTTTCATTTCATCAGAAAAAAAAAATATGTATGAGAAAATGTCAGCATCATTTGTCTCCATAGGCAAAATCAAGAAAACCGACCCAAAGCTCAAAAACTCAACTCACAGTTTCCAAACCTTAAATGAATTTAAGACTCAGAGTTACAACACATAGTGGAATCAAAACTGTTTAAGTGATGTTTTTTAAATATTTAACTGATATTGGAATGTTTTAAATGTTTTAGAAAAGAATTTGATTGCAACTCTAACTCAATTTTAAGTCCTGATGCTGTGTATCTAAGTTCTTTTGGACTATGCACAACTACTAAATAAAGAGCAGGCAAATTCTGTTTCTGTCTGATGTACTAATATCCCAATCCCATCTGTTTAAATGTACAATTTAACATTTAATTAAAAACAATTTCTATCTCTCTGCTTTCCCCAAATCTAAATAAAATGATAAAAAGCTGATGTAAAATGCATGCAAATGATTTAAAAGCTTCTTACGTCCAGAGAAGAGTAGTTCCAGAAACTAATGTCACTCTGAAGAAACCAGAGGTACTTCTTAAGTCTTAAAGATAAATGTTAAGGGGGCAGGAAAAGAGGGCATACCAACCCTGACATATTGAAAGGATGATCAGCTAGAAGCAGAATTACACTTATTTAGTCTCCAGAGGGAAAAAAATGGGAGAGATGATTGTAACTACTAAGAAAGTAGATTATAGCAAAGAACTTTCTAAGAATTAGAGATATTAAGAAATGGAATCTCTCAACTCCTTATTCCAAATATATTCAAACAGAGGCTACACATTTTTTTTCCTGCAAAGGATGCAATGAAGGGAAATTCTGCAAGCTAGATCAGGTGAACTTCATTACTTCTTCCAATTCTCAAATGCCACAAGGCAATGATGGTAACCATCACTTTTGTTACATGAACTCATATTATTAAGAAATTAGTCATCTACAGAAACATTCTTAACACTTAATAAAATGTATCCTAATAAAAATGTATGCCAAGACAAGTAGGGGGCAAATAGTAAACCTAGTGGTGAAAGGGTGGATTTACTTTCCATTTGCACTAATTTTTATGAATAAAGCACATAAAAGGTTAAATTTAAAGTGAATCCAAAAGCTTTTATTCATTTGTACTCTGTTGGGTATGATTCAAGAAGAAGTACTTCCAGAGTCTACCATTATACAATTTCAATAAAATATAGCTTAATTATTACTTTGTTATATTTGTCTCTAAAAAATAGATTACAAATATTTGCAATAGTGGCAATGAGAAGGTTTTCTAGGAAAGCAACTACTCTTGGAAGAACCCCCAATGCCCAAAGAGCCAATCCCAATTTCTGAAATGGCAGAGATGAGCTTTTTCATAAGGTGATAAAAACCACCTGATTAACAAACCTCATCTGTGATTCTCCAGAGGAAGCATGTTCCGCAAGGCCCTAGTCCTTTCAGATGCAGCTCTCCATACAGAGTGCTTTCCCTTTTCTCCAAATGGTGCTTTCTTACATCCTCTGTGAAACTTCCCCTGATTCTCTTACATAAAATTAATGCCTCCTTTGGCTGTGTCCCCATAGCATTTGATAAAGTAAGAGTCCCTTACGCTGTACTATATTTATTCACATACTGGTCTCTTTCCCTCTAGGCTGTGAGCTCTTCAAGTATAAAGACTAAATCCTTTCCTTCTTCCCTGGCACTCAGTAGGTTTTGAACCATATTAAAAAGCACAGAGAAAAGTCTGTTCGCACTCAACATTTCCTAATCTTTCCTGGCACTTAGTAGGTCCTTAGGAAATGCTCAATGAGAACACACTGTTCTCTTTGCATACCAATACACTTCAGCAAGGCCTTAGCATATGCATTTTATATTAGGCCAATTATTCTCTGGCATACTCCTTGGGGTACCTGCCTTAGGTTTCATGCCACTTTCCAGCTGTCCAAAGCCGGACTATCAAACCTACTTTCACATGCCCCAGATAGGAGCTTCCTCCTTTCTCTTCTACCAACTTCCTTGCCTACCTCCCTTCACCCCACACGTTTTCAACATCACCTAGAAGTTGGAAGGAATCAATGTGTTTAAACAAATGAAGATATAAACGTGACTTGAGAGCTGCTACTAGCTTTCTTGTTAATGGGTCTAATATCAGTGTAATTTCATATATTGTGAGAAAGGAGATATTTCAGATTGGGCACAGTGTCTTTTTCTTAATTATTATCATCATTTTCTCATTCCCAGTGGTTCTTAATTCACTCCACAAGTAACAGCTAACACATATTAAGCTTACAATGTGATGGTTTTTTTTAAAAAATCTGAATTTCTTTAAAGAATATTAAGGTGTATAACAATTACTAAATAGAGCTGAAGAAAAAGTAGCCTACTTTCTAAAGCCACAGAAAAATTTTCAATGGCGTGAAGAGATGATGTCACAATAAGAACTCTAATGTAAATGAGCTGAAGTTAAAAATCTGATAGTCCCAAAACAGGAAAACAGTATGCAGTGAATCAAAACATTGCATAATATTATTTATGGAAGCCAAAATAAATTAGCGCTATTAAACAGACCAGGTGAGTCAATTAACCATTGTTCAGAGCAGGGACAACTAATTGTGCCCAAGGAGAAACAGAGGTATAATGACATTTATCTTTTGTGTCATCACTCCTGGATGGAAGCTGCCCACAAGATCCTAGGACTGTTTGAGAATTCTCTAGATTGTAATTCACGGTTTCAAAAAGGTGTGCAATTATCTCTCTAAGATACTTTTTCTCAAGGCAAAAATAAGAAGGATCCCAATAACCATTTGCTATGTGCTACCAGCTATTTTTCAGTGGGGCTTTCAGAGGGGTGAATGATATTTCCGTGTTGCACAAAACACCACAGCTTCTGAAATGCTGGCTCTCAACAACCTCAATTTGAAGGGCATTATTGACAAGTATTGTTTTAAATTATCCTCTGCCAGCTGTTCCTGTGACTCTTGTCCTTTGGTAGAGGTTATACTCTCTTACTTTTTCCAACTTTCACCTCAACTCAATTAATATTCACAACCTTTCATCTAACAAAATGTAAAATGAAAACAATTTTACCAAAGCCAATGAAAATTTTACACTTAATATTTACTTGTCATTGTAAATATAAGGTATTGTTAGCTGCCTGTAATTAGTGTTCGATAAAATGTCGCCTTAAAAAGTCTATCATTTCTAGCCCCCTATTTCTCATATATAAACCATCAAGAGTAGAATTAATTCCCTCCCTCTTTTGGCTTCTTTTGAGGTAAATTTCCACTTCTCTTTATAAAATGTTTTTATTCTAATATTTTTAAAGCGAAGATTTTAACATCTATCTTGTACCACATAAATAAAATAAAGTTTGTATTTACAGCAGTGATATCAATGATAATTTAATCCTTTGTTTTCCATGTTAGGGAGGTCAATACTTACTAATGAAAATGTTGTTTCCTCTTTTGTCCCTTATTTTTTGATATTTCTCTGCAGATTCTGAGAGATTATGAAAAACACTCTGAAACAAACCTTTAACGGGAATTTGAACTTTCTTCACCTCTCCTCTATTGATTATATAATATGGCAAGAAGAAAATCAGAATGAAATGATAGTAAATATGAATGCAAAAAAGTCATATTTATTTTATGCACACTTTAGCAGCTCAGATAATTCCTAAACTCAGCTTTTGAAAAATAAGAAGTGTGTTGTAATGCACAGTAAGAGTTAAGTGCTATGTGCCAAGTATTTTGTGAAACTATGTACATTATCTCACTTAACTCGTGTACCACCACTATGAGATATAATAGTAATTATTCCTGTTTTAAACATGAGAAAACTAAAATTTTGAAAGATGTATAAATGTAAGCAAGATCTCTCAGCAGAATTGAAACCAGAGGACTTCTGATGTCACCCTTATCTGATGTTCCTGATTTTAAAAGGGAGAAGTGGTGATTGTATCTCCTTAGAAAGCATTATCAACAATACAATCAATGAATATTTTGCCTGGTATTCCATGGGGCACCAGTCACCAGCAGAGAAAGTTACAAGGTGCCTAACAACAGGGGTATCTAGATAATCTATGCCTTATGTTTTATTGCCAGAATCTAAAACAACCAGCATATAGCCAGTACTCCATAACTGTCTACCTGCATCCAGAATGAACGAATGCTATAAAGACAACAATCAAATATTTTTGTAAATGTTGTTATAAATCAATATTCCAATTTTTACAATACCAAACCAGCCCTACTGTTACCACGTTTTTACTCTGAAAGCATGTTAACCAATATTCCTCTAGTACAGCAGATAAAACTCACTTTGAAAAAAAGATAATTGCAATATATGAAGTCCACACAGAAAAAGTCTCTCATTCTATGTAAAGTTGTGAAATTCAGTCTCGAAGTCATAATTCAAGCAGAAAGGTATCCCAAAGGAATGAAAGACTGAATTAAAATATTTGACATTCACTGCTTCCACAAATACATTGTAACAGTGCAAACTAAACTACTCATTTCAGGGGAGGTATAAAGGACACAGCATCCAGCAAACACTGCCACAAAGGATGGGCCCAAAACAGATGTGGGAAAAATAAACAGCCTCGCTTCTTCAGAATTTATAAAATGGTCCACAAAGAGCGAACAGGCCTTCTCACCACCGTTCAACTTCAAGTCCCATAAAGAAACGGTGCATGAGAAACCCTCTCAGATGGATTCAATGCTCTGCTAAATTTGTAATAGTGCACATGCATTAAAGCTTTCTCTGACCTTATAATCAGAAAACATAATTCAAAATAGTCCATATCGCTTATCAGCAGGTGAAAATAATTCACATTTAATGATATCCCAATTTCTTGAGCATTTTTATGTTGTGTAATGTGCATACTCAGCCTCTGTTACAGAGTTTGAGGTGTTCTTTAAAGGGACTTTCCAAGAAAATGACTGTAGTCATTTTAAACTTAGGTGTAAAGATACCAGAAAACAATTCTTTTGAAGATGGGCTTGCATTCTTTCCCCAGGAGATTAGCACTGTTAGTTTGCCCTTACTTTAAGAAAAAATATGTGTTATGTGTTGCCTATAAACTTGTAGGACTATGCAGAAGGGATCTCTAGATCCTGGATGAACAGAGGATAAACAGTGTTGCCTTTCAGACCTGTTCTACAACATATTCTCTACTTGAACTCATACGTAAAGGCCCCCAAAAACCTAGAGCATTAGGGTTCCTCAGCCTTAGTCACAGTGCCTGTCACGTGCTTAGGAATGGTGTATGCATGCCGGGAGAACTAATTCGGTACCACTTAAAAAAGAAAGAAATAAAGAAGTTTGCCTTTTAGATATCATTTCATCAGAGTGTAGTATTTAGTCAAATTTAGGCTCTACTTTAAAGGGATTTAGATTTTTCTAAATTAAAATGGTGGAAACTTTAAAATATCTAAGATAACAGGTTTATTTTCCAAGATTCCTTACAAGGCCTTGTTATAATAAGAGTTTCAGAACTCAGTTTTCAAGCAAAAATGAGTATCAAATGACAAAGCTAGTAGGAAAAATGTCATTTCAATCCCAACAATACTGAAACTGGGGAGTTTAAAGCAATATTTGTCTTAAAAGCACACATTTACACATCATTAGTGGGAAAAATGAACACTCCATATGCTTGCCTTTATCACTTCTGCAATTTCTGTATTTTAAGGGTATGAGATGGTTGTAATGTTCATGCAAAGCCTAATAGCCAGGATTTTCCATGGTATGCTATTGGTTCTCACTAACATAATCTAGGCATATATGAATTTCAGTTTTTAAGTCTTGAAAAAATTACAAATGACCTAAAAATGACAACTCTAAAAAATTTCAAAAAATTTATCTTACCCTTGCATTTGTGTTATTAAGGAACTTTCAAAAGGAGCAGATGACTTTCACTAGTAGAACCTTGATGGGGCCTGGGACCCCATAAAAGGCCATAAAATAGAACCTAATGCTTGCGTAATCCCATAAACTCTAAGTGAACAACAGAATTTTACACCAGCCCACAGAATTGCTGTTTTCCAATGTTATTTTTTTTAACCCTCTAGGACATTATGTACCAGCCAAGAAAAATCTTGCATGAATAATTTTGCATGAAGAATTTATTGCAGATATGCACAGGTATCTCCTGTGAAGTATTTAAAAAATCAGACTTCACAAGTGTTCTGATGCTTTCCTATAGCTTATTTATAGCTTGATTTTTTTCCTCAGTTAATTTCCATTGCATTAACTAGTCATTTATCTACATTAGATTTCATTTGAACATTTTGATTACTAGGAGATCTGCTAATACAATCCACATGAGGAACATTCTCAAGGCCTCATTTTCATCCCAGATATACAGGTACTGCTGGCAATACAGAGCATCCTAGAACACCTGCCACTGCACATGTTAGGTCTGGGAGTATAGTAGCGAACTGTCAAAACAGGAAATAATGTGTGCTCATGGTATGTAGGCGTGCTTATAACGTATTCCTTTTACAGTGATTCATAACCACATTCTCATCATGATGTGTCATCTGATGTTTTCTATACACTAGAAGGAAGAAAGAAAAGGAGAAAGGAGGGAAGGAGGGAGGGAGGGTGTTAAAAAAAGGAAGAAAAGAAGAGAGAGAGGGAGGCAGGATTTTAACATTCATCTACTTCTTGACATTTTGTCTGAAAATTTTGTATTTTATCCATTCTTTGAGGTGGAAAAATATCCTTCTTTCTTAGCTATAATGCTTTGACTTACAAATAATGACTTTCATTCCATGCTAAAATTAAATTCAAATCAACATGACCCTGTTTCTTACAGATTAAAAAGTTGAAGTTTTTAAAAGGCATAGATGTTGTTTTTACATTTGTCTTCTTTCTCTAGATCAAGTTAAAACTCCACCAACATAAAATAGGAAGAAAAACTTTATAACTTTGAAATAGCCACAAAATATTATTTGGAATTGTTTTAATTTTATCATCTTAAAATGAAAATAACTTAGAACCATGAATTACACACAAATAAAATTAATGCTTTTATTTTGTTTTGTTCTTCATACAAGGAATGAAAATTGTATCACTATTCACCATATGAATGGCATTTACAATATAAAACTGCTGTACACCTTTCCATAATTTAGAGCTCCAATTTAAAATTTCACATCTAAATTGTTAGAAAACATAAGTTGACACAACACATAGTTAAAAGTTAATTCATTGATTACTTCCTGTCTCTCATGTTGTCTCTTGCAGCTTTTTGAAAAAGCAAGCAATTTTTGTGATGTTCATTATACTGACTAAAATAACAATACATATCACAGGCCATAGTAATTTGATTATGGAACTCTCTGGGTATTTTTTATTTTTATTTTTGAAAACAATATAACTGAACAAAATTTGAAATAGTTTGTTTCACAATAACTTGAATGCATTCTTTAGCAAAACTGCCTTGCCATTTAATGTATTTAAAAAAATAAATATTTGAAAAGTGTATCCACAATGTTCCTAAGAAATGGTTTTGAATTCCAGAGTCCCAAGGAGATGAATTGGCTGTCAGATAACAATGTGCTTCCATCAGATGGACTTGGCAGTTGTAAACAAAAGGAATTTTCTCAGCTTTTCCTCACAAATATGAAATATTTGCTCTCGGCCAACAGCTGGGGTGATTTAAAGAAGTCCTGCATATATATTAGTTTTCATTCAAAATTACAAATCCTCCTCCCACTCTGAAACATCTGACTTAGTCTTAGTACAACAGAAAATTGTTCTGAGATGAAGTGACATTCCCAGGGGAAGTAAAGTAAAAAACTAGTACCTACTTACAACTCTAATCAAATTTCAGATCACACAACATCTGGTTAATAATTTTTAAGAAAAGTTAATTTACTCAAGATGAAAGTTCAGATGATACTCTGAAGTGGCTTGGAAAATAATGAGAAAGTTTGTTTAGTTCCAGTGTTCTTGAAAATATTTAAAACTACAGTATAACCAAAATAGAGACTTCATAAACGGCCATCAAGACTCCTTCAATGATTTGGAAATTGTTTAAGAACCAAAATAATACATATTTCCATGTGATGACTAAAAGTTACTCTCGAAAAAAACTGTTAATGTTTAAATGGTAATTTATACTATCTATTTATCTTACCAAACATTTAAATTATATTGATATTCTTAAATGAATGGATTAAAATATCTTTATAGGTTACTCATTAGGAATTAGCTATTCATATAGCCCATGAAGGAGATCAAAGAATACACACTTTCAGAGCATTTTTATATATTTACAAATAGATTAGGAATTCATAAACTTTGTTATGAACTAAACCAAATGTTTATCTTGTTTTTATTTCCCAAAAAAACTAGCTGAAAGTAGTGATTTTAAATTTACTTTGCATTCCACAATTATATCCCCTATATTGTAATATTTATCATGGAGAAAGCTTTACCAGTAATATAAAGTAGACATTTCTGTGTTTTACGTGAGGTTATAAAAATGTAGTCTATATGTCTATAAACATCTTAGAAGTTGACAAGCCATTTTTCCACTTACGGACAATTACACCAAATTAATTTCTGCATTTGGGCCCAGTGAATCTGAATTTGTGTTATTCCTAAAATGAAAATATTTCATTATTTTAAAGAAAAATTTTATTTGTACTTGAAGTGACTATTAGGGCAGGTAGGAAATCTTATTAAAATAATTGTTGCTACTTTTACTAGACCCTTTATTTGCCCTTAAAATGCAAACATACCAAATTTGAATCAAGACAAATAAAACATGAAATTCATACTTCAAATTAAAGTCTATAATATATCTTAATTATTTCAGACAGAGGTTTTGTCTTTTGTAGACATACACTGTAAACATTAAAAAAGTGGTACTCAAGTAATATATATAAATCCATGAGACTGTATGTTTGAAAAAGTATATCTTGAAGTCTGAAATCTACATTTAATCTTCTTGGAACAAAAAGAACCAACATTAAACAACCACACTTCGGTAACATAGTTCTTACTTTAATAATCTTTAACTGATTTTTCCAGCAGAAATATTTAAAAAGCTAGCATAGAATAATGAAATAAAACTGTAAAAGTTACTAACAATGTTCACCATAAGTGTTAAATATCAAAAAGCAAACCTTTATCAGTAAGAATTTAAAATATTTCTTCAAATGTCACTAATGACACACAAAGCAACAGCATGGAAATTAAAATAACCATTAGCAAAACTTCTCTTTTCCATAATGCACCATTAATGCAAGTAAAAGAACCACCTTTCTTCTTTCATAAGCAAATAAAACAAACCAGACAAACAATAAGAAAAACAGGTACATCTTTTAAGTACCAACACAATGGTTACCAAGGAAATCAATGTCTGAGGAAAGTAAATCTGTAGTTTTGTTCTTTATTACAAGTTAGTACTTTTTATCCAGAAATTCTACTTGCTGTAAAATTAGTCTGAAAACTACTCATTCATCCTCTTTTTCTTTCAAAAAACTTTTCAAAAGCTAAGACATGAAATTGAAGATGATCCTTGAAATGCAAGTATTTTTAAAAATACAGCTATGTTGTCATAAGTTTGGAATTGAAAATACTTACAGTCTCTCCAGTTCTTTAAGATCCTGGAATGCTCCTCTTTCAATGGTGCTAATCTTATTCTCCATTAGCTGACTGAAATGCAAAATATAACATGCTTCTCAGTATTTCCACTCACCATCTAAATAAATTTCAGTTCAGCAACTGAAAACTTGTAAACTCTTTCCTTTTATAAAAGTTAAATTTTGCTCTGATTTGAGACCCAATCTTAAATTTAATGATGATATATTAGAAAGCACTCAGGAAGGGGAAATGGCAGTGTCCACATCACAAAACTTTCATAGAAAATACTAACGCAGTTTCTCTCGAGATTTACTAGTCAAAATTCTGACCCTTAAACTATAGCATATCTGAGCAGCAACCCATAACACTGCAGCTTTTATAGCTGTTTTTTAGTACACCAACTTTCAACTTAACTAAAGAATCAATGTACCGTAATTTATCATACACATACTTCAGTTCTGACATGAATATACATCAGCAATTGGAAGAATTCCTAAGGGCCAAAATGTGTCTCTTAAAAGATGAACACTAAATGCACAGTGGTCAAAACTATACGGCTATTGAGATGTCAATATTTACAATCCTGTGGGTAAAAACAATTTTACATTACATTGATTCTCAAGTGTTGGTTTACTCACAGTTAATTTAACTCATTAATTAAAGAAGTAATCATACTGCAGAAATTTTATAAAAGCTACAAAGATATAAAATATGAAAAGCTTAAAATATAACAAATGCATTTTTATAAATAAACATTTCTCCACCAAAAACTATGTTGAAAAGCTCAATTGCTTGATTTTAATGTTTGAAGTTATATCTAATTGTTCTTTGCTAAAAATGTCGGAACATTGTTATCTCAGTAATAATAAAATGCAGATCCACTTACATATTTTTAGCTAATCTCAAATGCTAAAAAGTATCAAATGTCTCACATTACTTATTCATATTGTGAAAGCAATTATTCTATATTTTTATGTGCATAAGGCACTTAGGGTATGCTATAACAAAATTTTGAGGTCATTTCTAGAATATTGTTTCTATGGCATGCATCCAATCTTAAAAGCCCAAATGTTTATTAAAAGTTGTAGTACAATGATAAACACAAAAGAAACTATAACCTTTCAAAGTTTTTATGTTCCTGTCATCAGAGAAGTTGTAAAAACTGAGACCGGTAACAATTCAAAATATGCAACCTTAAAAACAAAAACAAAAAATCTCCAAAGTATAGAGGGAGGACACACTTACAGAACTCTTAGGTGTCTGAGACCAGCAAAATCTGTCTTCGTAATCCGTGTGATGTTATTTCCATTCAAATCCCTAAGAGAAAAACAGAAAATCAAAGTTCTATTTTATTTCTATCAATATCTGGTTAAACAAAATAAAATTCAAAGTAAGTTAGAACTTTAAGACTAAAAATTAATTCAATTACTTGTTCACAAAGTAAATGGTGAGACAAGGAGACAACCATTAAAAGAATATTTTAAAAATGACTCAACACGTTTACAAAGTTCATTTTTGCTGGCATAGGACAAGAAAATGAAGTAGTTATGCTATGACAAAAAGTTCTCTCGTGTTGTGTGATTTTTTTTGTTGTTGAGTGTTGTGTATGGGAGTGCTTTTGATTTTTGTTTATATAAGGATGGGAATATTAATTTCACAAGTATTCTGCTATTTTACTATTATTGTTAGGCACACCCTCAGAAAGTTCCCTTCAGGAAGATAAATGCACAATTTTCTCATACTATTTATGAAGAAATTTTAAAAATTCAAAACTCTAGGTAGCATAAAGGCTCAACTTCCTAAGGCAAAGAAAAAAAGTTAGTGCCATCAAAAGAACTGCACATCAAAGACTTACATTTATAGGCATTTACCTTCCAACAATTCTATGTTTGTGTAAAAACTAAACTCTTCATTTGCAGCTCAGGGAACCCCGCTGTGACTGTAAAGAGAAAACTACTAGCCGGGGCAAGAATGGAAATAGTATTCAGGCCCTGACATTTTTGCCCAGATTTCAGCACCACTTTCCCTTCGTGAGTCACACTCCCCTTTTCTGGCATTTCAGGTCAAGATCTAAATTTGACCTGTTTCCAATCATTTCAAGTAAAACCAGGCTTTGCTGCGGTTTGCATGTTCTTTATGGAAGTAAGTTCTCTCTCATCTTAGACTTTAAAAATCTGCATTTAAAGTGTTTATTTTTGTCAAGGATAGAATTTTATAAGCCCAGAAACGAGTAAACTATTTTCTAAGAAGTCTTTGTTGATCTCTCATAGGTATTTTTTTTCCCAAAGGCCTGAAATTCAATGGCTACTGCCCCTCAACAGCGCACTCCCTTTTTGTTGAGTAAGACATATTAGTGCTTAAACTTTAAACTCTTCTGAATAGCATGAAATGACAAGTGCTAAAACAGAATTCTGCATTGCTTCTCTTCCTTTCTCCCAACGCCACTTCTCCACGCGAAGCAAAGTACCATTAAGTTGTTCCTAACATTGTTGAGATCTTCTACCGGCTATTTGACATAACACGAATCCCTACCCCCTCACCCTAGACAAGATGTGGATCACATCTTGACAAGACACGCCTAGTAGGGCCCCCATGTAGCGTCGCACTGAGCCTGGGAAGGAG
The DNA here is from genome assembly GCF_041146395.1 of Eulemur rufifrons. Classification (NCBI taxonomy): domain Eukaryota; kingdom Metazoa; phylum Chordata; class Mammalia; order Primates; family Lemuridae; genus Eulemur; species Eulemur rufifrons. The sequence continues at coordinate 24,364,606 of NC_091001.1, forward strand.
GGAGAGGAAAGAGTGGGGGGCGACCCAGTGAGGCTGGACGTAGGGAGCTTTTGCAAAGGAAGAAAGGGGCTCAACTTGGGCCTTTAAACTGGGGGCAAGAGAAACGGACTGGATAAGGAGAAGGGCAACTCCAGATGAAGGGAGCCGCGTGGGTAGAGAGGTGCGGGTCACGGCGCGTCCCTTCTGCGGCCCGCAACCCTCACACCTTAGGGGTCAAAGAGGCCGCGGGACCCGAGTGCAGGCGCGCTCGCCCCGCGCCAGCCACCCCTACCCGGCCCACGCGCAACCGCGAGAGCGGAGCGCGCCCAAGGCGTTCCGGCGGGCGCAGGGCTGCGGCCTTGGCGTTGACAAAGAGAATGGCTTCCATGCTCCACTTCCCTGAACTCGGGAAGCGCCCCACCAGGAGCGCGTGGGCCGTCAGCACTGGCTCTGCGTTTACTTCTTCATTAGAGACTCACAGAGACAGGGAGGCGGGGATGTCTGCGGGCAGCAGAGCGCGAAGAGGAGAAGGCAGGGGAGCTGCTGCCACGTGAAGGGACGCAGAAACTGCCAGAAAGGTGGATGGGGGGCACAGGGGCTCAGCAGAAAGGGCCACAGCGGGCAGCGGATGGTCGCGGGGTTGCCAAAGCAGTCAGTCCCGGTTCGGCCGGTTCCCGTTGGAGAACCAGCACCAACTTCCCTTAGGCGATGGGACGAGGTCCTCCGCCGCAATCCCTGCTCAGACCAGTCCCTTAAGGCCTGACGCCGCCGCCTCCTCCCAGGAGAAGCGGGGGGCGGGGGAAAGACTCGCGGGGTCTGTCCGCGGCTACTGTGCGAGCTGTCGTGGTCCTGGGGCCCCTTGTATCCGTGGTCTGTGAGAAGCACCCTTAGGCACCCCACGACCCTTTCTCCCTTCTCTTCGTCCCCAGGAGAGTGACACAAAGCCAGCGAGTGGAAGTTTCTTTTGAGTCACCCAGCCGGCCCCTCAGCGCCAGCCCGCGACAAGAGTGGGGACTTCGCTTTGAAACCGACCTGCGAGTGTTGGCAACCGCAAGGTGATTCCGTTTACGAAGTCTACTGAACAAAGTCGCGTCTCACTTGCCCCAGGTATCTGCAAGTACTTGTCTCCCATCTCCCCGCTAGCCCTCCAGGCTGAGAGAGCTAACTCGCCCGCAAGGGGGTTGCGAGTGGTGGGACAAGAGCGGGTAAAAGGGACCAAGCGAAGCTGCCAGCGGACCCGCCCCTCTTTGGACAGTGGCCCTTCCCTGGGCAGTGCCCTCCCGGAGAGCCCAACCCCAGGATGCGCGTGCAAAAGCGCTAGTGAGGGCTGTCCCAGACACAGGACAGGACCCTACACCTAGACCCGAGTCTGCAGGCAGGGACGTGAGACCCGGAGGGGGAGGGGAGGGCCAAGAGCGCATACTCACAGTCTCTCGGTGTTGCGGGGGATATTCCTGGGCACGCTGCGCAGCGCCAGTCCGTGACAGTCCACTGTGCTGCCCGAGCAGGAGCACTGCGCCGGGCACGCCTGCGGCGCCACCTTGGTCAGGATCGCCAGCACTAACCCCAGCGACAGGGAAAGCGTCTGCCAGCCAACGCCGCGCATCTTCCCCCGCCGCCTCCTCCCTCGCCGGCGCCGGGGGTTTTTCTTTAGCTCGTTGCTCCGAGGAAACCGCGCAGTGTCTGAGGCCCAGTACCCAGCGCGGTGCTAGCAGCCCAGAGTGCCAGGGGAAATGTACACGAAATAATAGGAAACTAACAATATTCAAGGCACTGAAGCCCACACAGGCACACGCCTCCCACCTCCCTCTCCACCCTCCTCTAGCAAGGCAGGAGCTCCTTGGGCAACTTTAGGTCCTGAAGATCAATCGGCCTGGTCAAGGCTGCAAGGAGACCCCCAGAGCAGTGGGGAGGAGATAATGTGTCTTCTGTCTCACAAGGATCAACTTGGCGGTAAAAGAGCTGGGGTTCCCAACGATCGCGAATGTGCAGGGACCAGTTGTGCGGGCGGAGGGGATGTTTTCTGAGCCCACGCACCCCTCTGCAAATCCGATTCCAGTGGGGAGGGTACGACGCAGAAGAAGGGAGCTCAATAGGGATGGTGGCTCCAATCAAAGTGGACTCTCCGAAGCTAGAAGGCGCAGGAGCGCCGCGGGCGCGGAGCAGAGCGCGCCAGGCGACTGGGCATGGCGCGCGGGGGCGCACAGGGCGGACGCGCAGCCCGGGGGGCAAGGGGCGGCGCTGCGGGCCCGCGGGCTCCGCTCACTCTAGCTGCCTCTCTCCTGCCCGCGGCTCCACCGCAGCGGATACCGGTCCTCGGGATCTCCCGACAGCGGAGGATGGTTTGCAAACACACATGCACGTCGCTGAAGGATGTCTAGGCGATCCCGCCTCCTGCTTGGCGTCCTTGGCGACGCTCTGCACCAGGGCCTGCCCCGAGGTCACGCAGTAAAGACAAAAGGGCAGTCGGACCGCCGCAGCCCAGCAGGAATATCCACTAGTCAGCACCCCAGCAGAGAAAATCCAAGAGGGCAAGTTGAGGACGAAAGCTCCTGCGATGACTGAGTGGGACCGGCTGGGGCAGGCAGGCCGGAGGAGTGGAAAGGCAAAGGCCAAGGTGGAGGTGTCCGCGACCCAGGTCCTGCTGGGGCGTCCTGGAGAATGGTTAGGTGGCAGGCGGGCGGGTGAGATCCGTTACTCCGGTCACAGCCCAGGCGGCAGCTGAAAGGCAGTCGTGTGTGCGCGCGTGTATCAGTTCCTCTCGTCTCCCGGATACGCCGCAGCTCCGCAGCAGACACCTGATGGCAAAGGTGGAAGAAATAAGAGCCTGCTCCTGGCGGGCGCAGCCTCTCAGCCTCCCCTTGGCAGCCTCCCACAAGTGGGTCCTCCTTCTCAAAGTGCAGGAACTTTTCCCAGGCTTTGAATGCCGTCCCCCACGGCCACAGTGGGAGTCCGCCAGCCGACGTCGCGACGCCGCCCGGCTCCTGGCGCTGCACCTGACTCGGCGGCCGCAGTCCCGGGCAGTCCGTCTCCGTCCAGCCCCCTTCCCCTCTCCGGGCTGCTTTCGGTGCCTCCTGCTTGCTCCGGGGAGGGAAGTGGGGGAGAGGGAAGACGGCGACACAGAGCGGGGACTCGGCGGCTCCGTCGACTCCGGAGTCCCTGGCAAGTGTCTAAACAATAGGACGGACGCAGCAGTCTAAGTCTCGTTTGGCTGAAGGGAAGGTGGGTTGTTGTTGTAACTGGAGTTGTTCTCTCCCGCTGCCTGGCGCTGAGCGCAGCCAAACAAAAACCCGGCCCGCGCCTCTGGAGCCAGTTGCGGGCCCCGGGACGCTCCCCTTTCTCCTCAGCACTCCCGCCGAGCCGGGAAAGCGCGGCAGCTCCGGCCTGCGCCCGGGAGCCTTGGCGCTCCCATCACTCGCTGCCGCTGCTGCCGCTGCCTCCAATGCCGCCGCCTTTTTTTTTTTTTTTTTTAAACCACAGTCTGCGGCAGCCACTGCCGCCGCCAATCTCAGCCGTCCGGGCGCTTCCTAAATAAATAACCCCAAGTCCGAAGTTAAGCAGGCGCGGGCCTTATATAGCCGCCGGAGCCCCCACCCCTCGGCCCCGCCCCGCGAGCCCGACCCCGCCCACTGGCTGCGCGCTGGGAGCCCGCACCTCGCCGGGAAGAGGTGAGGCCGGGGCTGCCTGCGCCGGGCGGAGGCGGCGGCTGGCGGCGGTGGCGCGCGTTCCCGTGCGCCCCGGCTCGCGCCCTCGCTCCCACGCCCGAGCAAAGTTTGCCAGAGGAAGGGGGCTTTCGAGACCCTGCCTCTAAATCCTTGGCCCCAGAGGTGTCCCGGGCTCAGAGATGGTCGCTTGCAGGGCAGAATGGGGAGAAGGCGGCTTTGAACGAGGTTCATAAATAAATAGCGCTGCCAGTGCCTCTGCTGCAGCTTTTGCGATCCTAAGGGGGCTGCTCAGTGTTTGCGACGCAGCAAAAGAGAGAGAGAGACGGAGATAGAGAGATTGTGATTTAAATTAAAAAAAAAAAAAATTTCTACCGAAATAGATCTGCCTGCGCTCACAGACACACACATGTGTATTTTTGGGAGCTGAAAAGTTCAGAGTTTTTGCAAGTTGGAAAACAGCATTTTTCAATCTTTTTGCTTGCCTTCCCATCTCCAAGCCACCGCCTTCCGTTTAACCCTTTCTCTACAGTCACACACTCAACAACACTTTGCCCAGTTGAGGACTGAATATACAATATGCTTACCAAACTCTAAGGGCTTGAATGGGTCTGTGCGATTTTACTCTCTTATGGGGGAAAAGGAGGGAAAAAATAAATCCCTAGCAACGAACATTATACCAGAACGTTTTCTTTATTTCAGGGCAGTTCTAGATATTTTTTCCCCACTATGTTTTGAAAGAGAATTTCCTTGTTTCTTCTTGTCTCTTTAGTGTGATGTGTGTCTGGCAACAGCTACCACTCTCCCACTCCCCCAGCAAAATCAATGTCACTATAGGTTTGAAATAACATCTAAATGAGTCAACTCTTCTCCTTGAATTTAAAACTCGTCACCTCCTCCTCCCATTCCACCTTTAAAAAGCCTTCCTGGGAATTTGTGCAGGCCCCTAGCCTAATGCTAGCCTTACAGTGTGGTAATTATTTGTATAATTATCTGCAGCTTCCTTGAAAGCAAGAGGACCTATCCAATTCATTTTTATGTTTCCAGCATCTAACAATATGCCTGGCACAAAATAGGTGCCATGATGATTAACAGATTTCTTTAACTCAAGAACATACTCTCCAATATCATCATTAACATTTTTCCCAGTTACATTTTTTCTAAAATGTCCTTTCATGATGGCTACTGTATTTTGTGTGCCTTGGAAAACTTAAAGCACTTTTTAGGACATTTCCAAAGACAGGGTAGTATCAGAGAAGTGAATTGGAACTCACAGGATTACTCATTTTAATACCGTAGATTTATGTTGCGCTATTCTTTTAAAGACTTCAAAGCATTTGACATTTATTAACTCATTTGTCCGTCTAGATTTTAACCTAAAGGTCTGTTATGTAACTTCCTTAAGAAGGAGAAGAAAGAAGAAGCCAAATCGCATTTTCTTGTAAAGAACATGAGATAAACAAGTACCTGTCATTGAGGAAGGATTCTTTCCCCCAGTGAATTTTCTTTAGTCTGTACCAGTAATTAAGTGGTTAAAATAGATTTATTGCTATTCTAATTCATTTAATCTCACAACTTTAATACCTTGTCAACAAGATGTATTTTTGTTCAACTTTATACATCACATGGAATCATTGTTCTGTATTTTAATTGCAAGAATATGTCCTGCATGCCAAATACTCATAGATAATATTATTGATATTGTTGCATAAGTGAAATTCATAGACACGAGTTCAAGTTAGATTTTCTCTGGCTTACTTTATATTCTGTGTAAAGCCAAGAGGGAGCTAAAATAACTTTCATAGCAACATGCCTACAGAAACATCTTTTTAAATTTGATGCAAATTTAAATAAGAAGATATGTCCAATGAATTTCATTAAGAAAAAGAAGGAAGACTGTAACTAATTCCTGAGAAGCATACCACATTTTTTGTGTCATCAACTTTTCAGTTAATAAAGGGAAATTTACACATGAGTAATCAGGTTTCTTGTTCTTAAAAACATTATATTATTCCTTCACTATTATTGCAGGATGTTTGGTGGAGGCTTTGCATGTTTCGGTAACATTAACTTGTAGGTCTTATTTTTTTTCTGGATTATTTTGCTCCCATATGAGTTCTGAGTTTCTCTTTGCCTGTTCCATCCAGACTCAAGAAAGCCTTCTGTGGTGCCTCTTGTCACCACATGAGGTCTCCATAAATCCTGACCTGGATTAAGCAGAAGTGGAATCCACTATAGTCGACATTCAAGTCTCCTATTATCTTGCAAAGAAATCCAGTTGCTAGAATAATTTACAAACAATTTGGACACTTAATAACCCATACAGTAAAAAAAAAAAATTCTCCTAATTTGCACTTTTGGACAAAAAAGATTGTGAAGTTGGGATATATGGGAAAAGGGAGGAAGAAAAGAAAATTGATGAAAAAGAAGTAAATATGAGGAAAAAATATAGCTATATTTTTTTAAATATAGCTCTCTTTTTTAAAACAAAGGTAGGTAAACAGTAATAGCTTTGATCAAATTCATGAAACTTACAGAATAATTCCTTGGGCTTAACAGCATTCAGGCTACTGTCTATTTTTTTATTGTTGCAAAATATGTTCGTTTTAATTATCTAATTTTTCTCACAGCAGCTTTGTTTTGGAAATGTAGATTTGGAACCCTAATGTCACAGATACTAAGATTTAGCTAAAATTTGTTTCATGCCTACTAAGTGCCAAGCTATTTGCTAGAGTCAAAACCACAGGGATGGTTGCTATTTGACTCTGTGCAGCAGAGGATGTCATTCTTCAGCAAGGTCACAGCTGATTAAATGGCAGAGCTGCAACCAGAACCTCAGTTCTCTGAGTTCAAACCTCAATTGGTTCTCCTTCACTCAGCTGTGTCTGTAGACCTTCTGGAACTCTTGGGGACCAAGGAATCTATAGTTCCTCAGAAACTATTACCCTCTTATGAGAGATGTTCATGTCTTCACACACACACTGTTTATAATTATCTAAAGGAAGCAGTAAAGAGCTAGAGCACTCCACTGGCACTCCAAGGATACTGAAGGCCATCCTGCTACTGGAGATAGCTTTAACTTTGAGATGATTCTCTAGGTCAGTGGTTTTCAGAGTGTAGTCCCTAAATCAGCAGCATCAGAATCATCAGGGAGTGTAGCTGGAAATGCAACTTCTCAGACTGCCACAGAATCAGAAATTCTGAGGGTAGAGGCCAGAAGTCTGTGCTCTAACAAGCCTTCTAAGTGGTTTTGATGCTCACTAAAGTTTGGGATCCACTGCTCTAGAGCCACTGTATGATCGTATCTGAGCCACCTAAGCATGGAAAACGAAGCAGCCAAGAGTGATAGATAGCATCTGTTAAATTGGCTTCAGATTTTCGCTCCTGGGGTTTGACAATTGAGCATTCCTGCTAACCTCTAGGGGGCACCAAAATATTTTCATGTACAACCCCACAGAGGCAACAAGACGTTAGTTTCATTTCCCAAGGAAATGGCCTTCAAAAGTGGAAAGGGCTTTCTAATTATCACATCTCAACCATTTAAAAATTTATTATATTTATGTTTTTTTTTTCCAGTTTAATGCTGCCTATGTGTAGGAATGATGATCCCTACTTTTCATGATTATTGTGAAGGTTAAGATGATACCGGTCAATCTAACAGCACAGGGCCTGCCACAGAGTTAGGTGCTTATTAAATAAAGGGTGATGTTATTATTTAATTGTCTGTATTACTATTCATGGGTGAAAATTTCTAAAATATTTCATTTGTACTCTGAGAATAGATTATATATTTTCATTAACTGTTACTGTGGTCGAGTAGTTTCTTGTACTGAACCCTGGGAAAGGCTTGGCTGAGGGCTGCATTTTAAGAGGAGAAGAAAAAGTCAGTTTACAACAATCAATCCCTGCCCAGGCCTATATTATTTCATGAAAAGATCAGTGGAGATGGATATAATTAATTTCATGATATATAGATCCCACAATATAAACTACTCTTTTGAAAGGGTGAAGTTGGGTTTCTACTGCCACAATATTAGTCTGTGGGTTGTGTAGTGAAATTAACATGAAAAGTTCTAAACCTGGATCCACTTATAAGTGGGAGTGCTTGGGCAGCTTTGGATATACACTTAGATCTTCTTGCCTTAGTTTCCTCATTTATACAATGTTGGGATTAGACCACTTGAATCATTAAATTCTTCTCAGTTATTGGCGATACTATAACCGTATTTATTAAGTAATGTCTGTTTTCCAAACATTGGGCTGGTTACCTTCTACTTCTTAGCTGTTTTAGTTTTCACAACAATCTTCTGAACTAGAGACTATTTTTATCCCGATTTAGAGTGGAGAAAACTGAGGCTCACAGGAATCCATTCAGTTAGCTATGTTCTTATCTCTAGCAAGCAGCAAAGTAGGCACTAGAATTCCAGTTTGACACCAAACCCCGTTTTACAAACATTGTAATACACGGCCTCTCAAAATTCCATGATTTGAGTACCCAGTGCAATGACTTGTTTTATATGTAATTAAGACAAAAATGTATTGGTGAGGAGAGAGTGGAGTAGTTTAAAGTGACATTTGAACATTAAATATGTAAGATACTCGAGCAAGAACAAAAAAGAACATACTGTTAATAGAAAAACTGTAGTGGAAAAATAAAGCGAAAGATAGTTAAAACTCAATGATGCAGTTTAAAAAAAATACACACTAACATTATAAAGCCCAAGGGAAAATACACGACAAAAAATTTAATAGTTTTATGAGGTTAAAATGAGTTTTAAAGAATTTAACCATTGGAAGAATAGGAAATACAGTTGTAAATGTTTTTAATTGCCTCCTCTTTTGACTCTACTAGGTTTAATAATGTGCCTCCTGGATTTTCACAGAAGAAAAGAAAAATCTTTCTGTTACTCAGGAAGGAAGGAACAGGAACCCCTCACACCTCCTGCAGGCAATGCTTCTGCTAGATTGAAAAAGGTTGACCCTCCTCCTACAGGGTCATCATATCAGGCTAAAATTACACAGAAATTCACTCTAGTCTGATATAAACTCAAAATAAATATTTTTAAATCCCAAAGCTAAATATTATATATTTTAGATAAAAATCAGCTCTGATTAACAGAGGCAGTTCATAACCACTATTGGAAAAATATAGCTCAAAGTAAATGCCTGCCTAATGGCCAAAAATCTATTTTCTCTTAAGTATCTTACTTAGTGAGAGAGTTGGCAAACTATTTCTTTCAAGAGCCATATAGTAAGTGTTTTAGGCTTTGCAGACCAATAGGCAAAATGAAGGATACTATGTAGACATGTAATATAATGAAAAGAAAAAACACATTTCCACAAATGTCTCACTGTCATAATTAAAAACATGACAGTTGATTTTAATTTTTTTGTAATACATGTCAACCGATGAAAATTATGGAATTCTTTTTTGGGAGGATAACATTTCATTTAACTGGGGCTCAAAGTAAGTATTTCCTATTATCAAATGGATTGCAAAATGTCATATGTAAAATTATTTTTAGCTCACTGGCCATACAAAAACATGTGAGGGGTCCAATTTGGCCTGGTGCACATAGTTTGCAGATCCCTGCTTTTATCCAAAGAGGTGATTATCAATGTAAGAGCTCTTAGTTTCTTAAGGGGTTAATATTCAAAGGGATGTTGTAAAGATAAGAGTTCTGAGCTCCAAAGTGGCTGCTCTGTGACAAGCAGTAAATGTCTTCCTCAGTATTATCTACCAGCTCTCCCTATTTCTTTACCTCTGAAATGCAATTCTGCAAAAGCATTTGAAGAAAATTTAAATTCATTTAATTTTTTTTTTTTTTTTTTTTTTTTTTGAGACAGAGTCTCACTCTGTTGCCCAGGCTAGAGTGAGTGCCGTGGCGTCAGCCTAGCTCACAGCAACCTCAAACTCCTGGGCTCAAGCGATCCTCCTGTCTCAGCCTCCCGAGTAGCTGGGACTACAGGCATGCACCACCATGCCCGGCTAATTTTTTCTATATATATTTTTAGCTGTCCAGATAATTTCTTTCTATTTTTAGAGGTGGGGTCTCGCTCTTGCTCAGGCTGGTCTCGAACTCCTGAGCTCAAACGATCCGCCCACCTCGGCCTCCCAGAGTGCTAGGATTACAGGCGTGAGCCACCGCGCCCGGCCAATTCATTTAATTTTAATACAAAATAAATTAGTGTAAGATACGCTGCATATCCATTTCTTGCATGTGAGCTATGCTTATCTGTTGGGCCAGATGGTCCTCATGTATAAAATTGAGATAACAATAAGTAACATTTATTAAGCATTTATTATGTACAGGCATTATCCCGAGTATTTTGCTTTATTTTCTCATTTAATCTTCCTTGAAAACTGTATTACCTTAGAAATGAGAAAATCAAGGGACGGAAAGCTTGAGGTTAAGCAACCTGCTTAATGGCACACAGCTCGGAAAGGGTAGAGCTAGGATCTTAACCCCGAAAACCATGGTCCAGAGCACTGGAACTCATACTAGTTCATGAATCACAGGACATGTATGATAATAAAGTGAAAGCACTAAATAATGAAGTATCAATGTTTCTATTTGCATTATGAGTGTTATTTTTAATTGAAGATACTGAGTGCAAGACAACATACAAGCATTTAGTCAAGAATCACTGCAGTGAATATAATCTGATTTGAGCCAACTCTTTTTATCCCTTTCTTTCCATATTAATAGGATTATTTCATTTCTCTTTCATGACTTGAGTTACACTCTCCTTAGTTACATAAAACCAAAGGGCTATTTTCCCACGAAAACATGGAAATTCTACATTTGAGACATGAGTGAAAAACAAGCCTGTGAATTTAAGCAGAATCATTATATGAAGAAGAATCATTAAATATAAACAAAGAAGTATGACTTTTTCATAAATACAATGGCTGAAGACATAGAAATACTACTTTTAGATCATGCTAACTAATCACATCTTGTTTTGTAAGAAGAATCTATTCATAAGTCTGTGTTTTCTTTATTGCAATTATAAAATAACTGGAAAATGTTCCCAAGTTTGATTTCCCAAGTAATTCCATGAAAAATTATGAAAAATGGTATGCAAATCCTAATGATATTTGAAAAAAGTATATCAAAATAACTTTTAAAAGCTTGTTCATTTATTATAAATTGCTTTACTTTGTAATTAAAGTAGCTACTATAGCTGTAAATCTATTCAGGGTCACATCCATAGCTATCTTTTTTTTTTTTTTTTTGCCCGTGTATGTGCACACATGTGTATATGCATGTGATTCACTTATATATTCCCCTTCCTTGGTGTCTTTGTCAGGGACTTACTAATTTTAATTTTAATTTTTCTTCCCTCACCTATCATATGTGGAAAATAGGAGATTGTATGTTATCCTACTTCAAAGTGGTAGTAAAGATTAAATAAGTTAATAAGTAAGAGCACTTGGAAACTTTCAGTTTGGGAAGAAGATGGCATAGCTCACCTTTCCATGCTCCATCCCTCTATATATGACTAAATCCCCTAGAAGTAATTTAGTGGACAATGATAAAAGAACCCAGAGAGCTGAGAACATGAACTGACTAGGGAGCCCATGACCTGAGGGATGAAAGCATAGTGAGTTCCCTGGGTTTTCTTTCTGTCTCACATTGTGCTCTAAGGGGGCAAGCCCATGAGTGATATAACAGGGAACCCAACACTTTCTCCATACCTAGGGCACCATCTGGCTGAGCTATACCTCAACCAGCAGCTTCAAGGTCCCCACAGGCCAACACAGGGTCTCCCTGCCCTTCACTCAATGTCATAAGGAGACCCAGGCTCAGCTCTTCCAGCTCTCCCCTGCCCCCTTCCCTACCCTCTGGCAGAAGAGGATCCAGGATGCTCCTTCAGCTCCCAAAAGCACCACCAGTAGGAATTGAGCAGGAGCCACAGCAGCACCAGGATAGCAAAAGAGACCAGAATGGTAAAGTCAGTGCAATTCCAAACTAAACTGTCATTTGTTGTTTAGTTCCAAATTTACACTGTTGGAACTAAAGCCCTCAGAAGTAGGCCAGAACCTACATGTTAAACCTAAATATGGTGACTACAAGCTATTAATCAAACAAAAGAGTAAAACAGGAGCAAGAGCTTCCTAATATAATAATGAAAATGTCCAGGATACAACAGGGAATCAGTCATTATATTAAGAAGCCAGGAAAACCACAATCTGAATGAGAAAAGACAATCAATTTATGTCAATGGATGCCAATCAGAATTTGGAAAAAAATATCAAGATATTCTTGGATGAAAAACACTAAGAGAATTTGTCTTGCCAGCAGCCCTACCCTAAGAGAATGGCTAAAGGAAGTTCTCTAAGTCAAAAGAAAATGATCAAAGAAGAAATGTTGGAATATCAGGAAGAAAAAAAAAAAGCAATGGAAAGAGTAAAAATATGAGCAATGGTAATATAGTCTCCTCCTCCTCTTGCACTTTCTAAATCAGGTTCGAAATAAAATTTTAACACTGTCTTATATTACTCTCAATGTATGTAGAGGGATTATTGCAGACAATTATAAATGATGAGGGCAAAAGGATGAAAAGGGAGGTAAGGTTTTTACACTTCATTCAACCTGGTAAAATATCAACAATATTGAATTGTGACAAGTTATTTGTATACAGTATAATACCTAGAACAATCACTAAAAAAGTGTACAAAGAGATACACTGAAACATAATAGAAATCAAAATGCAATTGTAAACAATGTTCAAATAATCCACAGGAAGCCAGAAAAAATAAAAGAGTGAAATGAAAACTATGAAGAAAAATAGAAAACAAAAACTTAAATGGCAGACTTAAGTCCTAAGATATTAGTCATTACATTAAATCTAAATGATCTAAGTGCACCAATTGAAAGAGTTTGGCAGAGATTGAAAATCATGACCCAACCGTATGGTGTCTATAAGAAACTCATTTGACATATAACAATATCGGTAGGTAAAAAGTAAAAGGATGAACAAATACAAATATATCATACGAACATTAAGCGAAAGAAGGGAGGTGTGGCTATGTAAATATCAGATAAAGTAGATCTCAGAGCAAAGAGATTTACCAGGGACAGAGAGGGACATTACCTAATGATAAAACATTCAATCCTTGGAGAAGACATAACACTCAAAACTGCATATGCAAAGGTATAGAGGTAGAAATAGATTAGTGCTTGAAAGGGGTTAGGGAAAGGCTTGGGGGAGTATGGGTGTGGTTACAAGGGGTACCACCAAGGAGTTTTGTGAGGATGGTCCAGTTAAATATCCTGATTGTGGTGGTGTTGCATGAAACTACACATAAAATTACATAGAGCTACACACAAACACACACATACACACATATGAATGCATGATAACTGACAAAATCTGAATTAACTATGGATTGTAACAATGTTAATAATCTGGTTTTGATCATTGTATTCTGGTTATGAAGGATGTTAACATTAGGGAAGACTAGGTGATGAGTGCATGGGACCTCTCCATGAATTTCTTTGTAACTTCCTGTGAATCTATAATTATAATATAAAAAAATTAAACAACCAAACACCTAAAGATACACACTGCATTATTATAACATTATTGAAATCAAAACAAGAAAAATTAAAGAGCTTTATTCTTAAGCAGTATGTAGGGCTAAAGGTTGTATTTTGAGAGATGGGGTAAAAAAGTTCTTAAGGGGCCATAATTATGGGCTTTGGGTCATGAACTGTGGGAGATGGGTATGGAAGATCCAGACAGGGAAACTATTTATGCAGAGGGGAGCAGACTGAGATAGGAAGGTGGCTAAAGGCAGTAAGTCAAGGAAAGGGAGAATGTGAGGAGTGTGTGTGTGTGTGTGTGTGTGCGTGTGTGTGTGAGAGAGAGAGAGAGAGAATGGAACTCAACTCGACAGGGTGTAAGAAGGATTTCCAGAAGGGAGAAGGGATGTCAACCATTAAGAGTGAGAGTATAGGAACCAGAAGCACGCAGTGAGACCTAAAGGGGACACGCACAAATAGATAAATAGTAAACAGAGAGAGCTGTGCCATAATAATGCAGAGTGAGGGGAAATTTTGCAAATGGAGCACAGCTTTCAGTGAGAATGTGGCTTTAACTAGGACTCTACACATCTAAGCTTCCTATAACTATTCTCAATTAGTTGTGCGAACTGTGCATGTCATTTAAGCTGGCTGAGTCTTTGTCTTGTGGTCGTGAAATAAATGATAAGGCTGGACTTGATGATTTCTAATGTCATTCAAGTTATGAGAGTCTATGATTTTATTGTCACTATATGGAAAAAATAAGCAAAATATTTTTAGATGCTTTCTTTATTTGAATGTTCATGGTAACAACAACAAAGAGTAAAATGTCTTTAATGGTTTGGGTCTTCTCACTTCAGGGAAAGCAAAAAATAGGCAAATGCTTAGGTGAGGAAGGATAGTGGGAATAACCAAAAAGGAAAGGAGGGCAAACAAACTTAAGTACCTAAATCTTTACAAAGAAAAGTTCCCATGAATTAAAAACAATGATTTTATGTTACAAAAGAGAATAATATTTAATAACACTTTTACATATGTTTTATCATTTCATCTTCATAGTAATAAGGATGTGAGATAGTTATTATTGTTCTCACTTCTCAGTAAAGAAAACTGAGATTCATACAAGTTAAGGACCTGTATTAGGTAACAGAACTAGTTCTAGGCAAAGACAGGCTGACTATTCAGGTCTCCTAATTTCTAGAATAGTTTGAACTACCTCCAAAGAGGTTTGAATGCACAAAAGAAATGCTAATCCATTATGAGATATCACTACACACCTATTAGAACAACTAAAATAAAAATTAGTGACAATTAAATTTTTGGAAAGGATGCAGAAAAAATTGATCCATACTTGCTAATGGAAATTTAAAATTGTGCAGCCACTCTGAAAAATGGTTTGTCATTTTCTTAAAACAACATCAACACTAAATAAACACTAACCATACATTCCAGTTATTATGTTCTTATATATTTTTTCCAGAAAATAGAGAAATTGTGTCCACAAAAAATCCTGTATGCAAAGTTTTATATCAGCTTTATTTGCAATAGCTAAAAACTATAAACATAGAAAATGCTCTAAATAGGTGAAAAGTCAGACAAGCTGTGGTACATCTATACCATGGACAATTATTCAGCAATAAAAAGTAGCAAACCATTTATATGTACAACTTGGATGGACTTCAAAAGCATTATGCTGAGTGAAGAAGCCAGTCTCAAAAAGCCATACATCGTATGGTTCCATTTAAGCAATGTTCTCAAAACGACATCATCATGTAGGTGACAGACAAATTGGTGCTGGCCAAGTGTTGGTATGGTTTGGGGGAGAGGAGTGGATGTAACAATAAAGGAATAGCACAAGGCAGATCTTTGTGGTGATGGAATGATTCAGTGTTTTATTTGAGGTGTGGGTACGCCAAACCACGACAAAGATCTATAGACACACATTGTACCAAATGCATGCGTATCTTTTGATACTATAACATATTGGCTTTAATACAGTACTATAATTATTTAAGATGTAACCATTGGTGAAAACTGGGTAAAGTGCACACAGAATCTCTTTGTACTTTTGTTGAAAATTCCTATGAATCAATAATGATGTCCAAATAAAAAAGGTAAAAACAAACAACGTCAATGTTTAGAAGGGGTTATAATATAGTAGTTAAAGGCACTAGCTTTGCACTTGATTTGCCCATGATTGAATCCATGATTAAGTTTTACAACTTAATAATTTCATGATGGTGAATTAAGTGGGCCTCAACTTTCTTATCCCTAATACTGGGACCATAACAGAACCTATTTTATGGCATTATTGTTATGTTTAAATGAACTAATATAAGCAAGTTGCCTAGAGTGGGACAAAACACCTAAATATTGCTCACTAAATGTTATCTACTTTTGCAGGTAAGTTTTATGTCATTGCAGTGTGAATCTTATAAATGCAATTGTTTTTCTATTTTCTTTTACTGCTAGGAAGTTCAAAGCTGAATTTTGGACATACCAGAGATATTAAGTAATCATTCATATTTATGCATTCTAAGAATATGACAGTCTTAGCCTTGTTTTCCTAATAGAGTTTACTTAACTATTTGCTTTTACTCTATGGTATTTTACAGATTTTGGCTGCTTCTCCACTCTCCTTTTTCTATTCAATTTTATTTTATAAATTTTAACATACATTTCTAAATTATTTTTTGAAATAAGTCAGGATCTTTATAATGAAAAATAAAAATTATGGAAGTTTAGATGAAGAAAATTAGTAATTCAGTAAAAGTTAAATCCGCTCCTTCCCACTCAGCACAGTGGAAGTGGCTTAGAAACCGGGAATTTTCAGATGATTGTGTCAAGGTGCTGTTATTTCCCACCAAAACTCATTTCTTTTTCTTATTGTGTTCATAGATAGACTACATATCCCAGACTATGTTATGTACAGCTGTGTGACTGAGTTCTCTTTAATGACTATGCCACTTCCAGGCGGGTGTTTTAGGGTGATGGCCATGCCTGATTTCTGCTCTTTTCCTCTTTCAGCCAGATGGAAACCACAGTGAGCCTCAAAAGCTGTTCATGCTTTGTTCATGCAGATAATGAAAATGCCCTAGTGGATGGTGGAAGAAAGTAATGGAAGAACCCTGGATCCTAGAATGTCTGGGTACAGTAGAACTGCCCACAAGACCTGGAATGCCCACCTTGGAACTCCATGTGAGAGAGAAATAAGATAATGTCTTACTCAAGCCACTGTGTTTTACAGTGTCTTTGTTATAGAAACTTAGCTTTTTATGCTAACTAACACAGGCATCCTGTGAACACTTTGACTTTTTGGACAATCCCCCCTTGCATTATGGGAAAGTAATTTAGCATGCATTTTAAAATTAGTAACTAATATAAGGCCTTTTGCTTTCTCCAACTCTTTGTTAAAATAGAAAGTGTCTGTACAGCTCTGAGTAGTGATATTATGGAGAAACGTAAGGAACCAAACCCTAAAAGTAGATGAGACCTATGCTTTCCTCTATCCCTTTTGAATCCTTTGAAGGGATCACATCATACACCCATGGGTAACTGTAACCCATATATTTCAGGATTAAATCAGTAGAAACATAAGTGTTTGCCTGTGGTGGAACAGGGAACAAAATACACGTGTGTGTGTGTGTGTGTGTGTGTACCAAACACACAATTTGGTACAGCAATTTCAATATTTGCTGCACACTGAAGCAATCTGAAAGTTTTAAAAATAGTGATGTCTACATTCCATTCTGTATTAGTAGGGTTTTGCATAGAAACAGAACCAATGGAAAATGTGTGTGTGAGATAGAGAGAGAGAAAGAGGGAGAGAGAAAGAGAGATAGATTATAAGGAATCGGCTCATGTAATTATGGAAACTGACAACTCCCAAGATCTGCTTTCAGCAATCTGGTGACTCAGGAAAGCTGATTGGCAGTTTTAGTCCAAACGCCAGCGCGCTAGAGATCTAGGAAGACCCAATGTTTCAATGTAAGTCTGAAGACAGGAGAAAACTGATGTCCCAGCTACAGCAGTCAGGCAGAAGAAATCCCCACTTACTGAGGGGAAGGTCAGCCTTTTTGTTCTAATCAAAATTAGAACTTCAGCTGATTGAATTTGGCTGACCCACTTAGGGAGGACAATCTGCTTTACTCAGTCTATCAATTTAAATCTTCAATTCATCCAAAAACACCCTCATAAGAACAGTTAGAATAATGTTTGACCAAATATCTGGGCACCCTATGAACCAGGCAAATTGACACATAAAATTATCTATCACACACCCAAAGGGCTCATTGATCCAGGATATATCCTGAACATCAGAATTTTTAAAGCTGAGATTGAGGACCACTACACGAGAGGGTGGTATCCCTTGAAGGAGATTGAGGGGCTGTGGTGACTGATACTAGGATTTTCTGCTTTAAGTAAACAGGATCTTCCCCTTCCTTAAATTTCTGACCATCTTAGTATCAATAGTTGTTAGTTTTAATAGTTAATATACAAATAAAAAGTTCAATTTCTTCTTCCATTTTAGTCTGTAGAGAGATGGAGAAATAGGTCTTGGGGGAAATTTACAAATCAATATGTTATTAATAACACAAAAATCATGTTTAATAAAACTTTATTCAAACATTATTTTAATATATTGTTTAACTTCAGAAGTACAGTATGAATGCAGTACGAACTCTTTACTCTAGAGCCAGTTAAGTGAGAAAATACTGCTTGTTTCCCCCCTTATGTGAATATAGACACAGTGAAATAATTTGGCTCACTAATGTCAGCAACCAGAGCTAAATATAAGTCAAGAGTCCTTTGTAAAAATACTTCTTTTAAAACATGACTTTGTGTTTGGGCATGTATACTATTGGTTTTCTTTAAGAAAATTTCAACTAGAGGATTTCATGTATATGGTTATATCAGATAAGTATAGGGGATGTGTATATATATGTATATATAAAAATAAAAACACCCACATATATGTGTATATATGTCTGTAAATACATATTATGTATACTTATATATATTTCTGAAATATGCATTATATGTTATATTTATGCCTTTTGCTTAGTCAATATCAGTTCATTAATTTACAATGATGTCTTTTTCATTTACTTATCTGCTTGATATTGCTATAAATTCAATTTAATATTATTAAAGTTTGAACAGATATGAGATACAACAGTACAGATATTTTACCTTTCCTCAGCAGTTATATAAAGAAATTTATTTATTTATAGCTATCAAATGAAACCTATTGACCCTAACAACTTAGGTAAGAAATGTGAAGAAGTAATCTTTACAGTGTTTAAAAACCTTCTTTTTAAACTATATTGTAATCACATAAGAGATAGATTCATAAATTGAAACCTGCTTAATTGGCAATTAAAAGCTGTAGGACAATGTTGTCTCTCTGTATTTTCAGAATTAAGTTCCAGCTGTTTTGAGAAAGTAACCAGAAGATTGAGAGAAACTGCCAAGTATCCTGGGGAGAAATTAGCCACATTAGCTTTCATTATTCTAAAATCATTGTGCCACCTGCCGTAACTGTAAATACTATAGATGAGGTAAAAGATCTCAAATTTATAAGTTAACCTGCTTTTCACAGGGCAAAGTACAGCATGTTTTTGGGTTACAGAGCCAACAAAGTCAGTGCAAAAATAAATTTGATCTCATATTCATGATTCATAATGTTTCTTTGCCAGTTTAACAATTAAATGTTCTAATATTTATATCATTTGGAGAAATGCTCCATTTTCATTAAAGAAGGTGATGTGTTTAATGTCACTATAATAATCAGGATAGTCTAAATTATAATGTGGTAACAACTACCAACTCTTTATGGCTTATAACAACAGCAGTTATTTCTCTGTCATCTACCATTATGTCTGTTGGAGATTGGCTGAAGTTCTACCTCAAGGTTACTCTCTCTGGACTCAGGCTGATGAAACAGCTACCATAACAAATTTTGCTTGTCATCATAGAGTCTTACAGAGCAAGGGAAAGCTCAGCCTGGAAATGGCACCCCACTTCCATCATGACCCATTAGCCAAATCTGATCACATGGCCCACTTAACCACAGGTGCCCAGGAGGCTGAAAACTGGAAATATTTGGTAAAGAACATTAAGGACTCCCATTTTGTAGCCTTCAGATTGCCTAATGTTTATCTAAGTCTACCTCCCCTAAGCAAAATATACTCAGCCTCTCTCCAAAGATGTCAATCCAAAAGCTTTGTTTTGCCGTGGCATCAAGCTCAAAGCCTAGGCTCTCCAGGTATGATACAATAGACTCCACATCAAATCTGATTGTGATTTCTCTTGCTCTGGACAGGCATGAACTTAATACATTAGTTACTTTTCCATGCTCTCCAAATATACAGCAGTAGAACAGGGACAGAATAATTGCATTCATTAAACACTTCCGTTTGAAAAGATGAAGAGTAGAAGATACGTGACAAACACAAATCTGATCCACAACAGTTCTGAAATCGCACCAAGCAAAGGTGATGAAGACCTTCTACCTTGGAAGATGGGAATGGGATAAGAATGTTCCTTGATTAGATTCCGATCTTGCTCTGTGGCAGGTGCGTCTCAAGCCCGTTATTTTTCCCCATGATCTTTCACTGTGTCCTATTTGCCACATCTGCAGTGGGCATTAGATAAGAATACATCACCCTTAGGGGCTGAGTAGCTTTCTCTCTCTGCCCCATGCCTGTAAACAGAAGAGAATACTGGATCATTTTAAGTCTCTCCCAGTCTCAGACGTTTATAATTCAGGTTTATATTTTTTCCAGTTGTATGATTTTGCTAATAATATTCTAAGGCTTTTAAGCTATTTGATTCAGTGTAAAACATATGATGATAGCTGCCCACACTTCTTTTCTAGATACACTTTTTTAGGTTGGCTTTATCATTTTACATCTTCATACCCATGCCTCTCCTTCTCAACACAGTCATGGGTGCCTTGGGCATTCCAGGATTAGGAAAGAGAGACTCATATTTAGCCTCTTCCACTGATTCATGTGGTGTAATTGTAAAATATACACCATTGTAATCCATTCACAAATTTTTAGCAATAGGCATGACTAGGCCTGCCAGGAGAAGAGAACAAATGGACATGTCTAAATATTTTAAAAATTATAAATCAAGTTAATGAACGTCTAAATAAATAAACAATATCTTATACCTTGGTCTTGACATTAAGACAAAATTGAAAAATATCTATAGAACAGTGGTTTTCATTTGACTGAAAGATAGAAAAACATCAAAGATAACTGTATTAATTACTACATTAATTACTATGGGTCATGATTGGATTTTTTGATGGACAATGTTTAGATTTGTAATAAAATATATAATTCATAAATTATTATATACTTATCCAGAAAATAAATTCTCCCTTAATTTATTTCCCATATTGTTATTACAATCAAGATTTTTCACTTAATTTGTGTTTAAACAATAGTAATGCCAAATTAAATTACTTTATGGTGTTTAGATGGGTTTTTTGGCATAAATTTCAACTTGAAAAAATTTTGGGGCCGGGCATGGTGGCTCACGCCTGTAATCCTAGCTCTCTGGGAGGCCGAGGCTGGCGGATTGTTTTAGCTCAGGAGTTCAAGACTAGCCAGAGCAACAGCAAGACCCCATCTCTACTAAAAAATAGAAAGAAATTAGCTGGACAACTATTAGCTGGGAATGGTGGCACATGCCTGTAGTCCCAGCTACTCGGATTGCTTGAGCCAAGGAGTTTGAGGTTGCTGTGAGCTAGGCTGACACCATGGCACTCTAACCAGGGCAACAGAGTGAGAGTCTGTCTCAAAAAAAGAAAAAAGAAAGAAAAAAATTTGCTCTGCAGTGGAAATAGAAACAGAAATTGTGGAAAAATTTTGTAAATGAATATTTAAATTTAGAAAGGGACTCTGGATTTTTACAGATAACGTTCAAACATGGTAAACTGGTTCCACTGATAAATTATCAGATCACATAAAATAAAAATATCTCATTTTATGTGTGAATTGCTGTCATTTTTACTGTAATTTTACCATATTTCAAAGGTAATATTTAAATCCAACTCTATTACTTATGTTGTATTTTCAACTTAAAAAAATTATATATTAAAAAACAAAAGAGAGCAGTATTTATTCAATTTTTATCAAATTTCTATTCCAACACTGTATTTTAATCTTAAAATGGAAAGAATTACAAGTCAACACCAAAAAAGCAAAAATAACCCAACGAAAAATGGAGATAGGATTTGAATAGACATTTTTCCAAAGAACATACACTAAAATTGTCAAGCACATGAAAAGATGATTAGCATCATCAGTCGTTAGTGACATACAAATCAAAACTGAAATGACACGCCACTTTATACACACTAGGATAGCTATAACCAAAAAGACAGACAACAACAAGTGTTAGGTGTTAGGAAGGATATGGAAAAACTGGAACCCTCATATATTGCATGTGGAAATATAAAATGGTGCCATTACTTTGGAAAATAGTTTGACAGTTCCCCAAAATGTTAAAAGTAGAGTTACCATGTGACCCAGCAATTCCACTCCTGGGTACATATTCAAGAGAACTGAAAATTATATTTGTAATAGCATTATTAATAATAAGCAAAAGGTGAAAACAACCCAAATGTCTATCAGCTGTTGAACACATAAAAAAATATGGTAGATCTGTACAATGGGATATTATTAGGTTATAAAAATGAATGAAGTTCTGAGGTATGCTAAACATAGATGCAGCTTGAAAACATTGTTTAATGAAAGAAGCCAGACCTAAAAGGCCACACTTCCATTTATATGAAATGTCCAGAATAGGTAAATCCACAGAGACAGAAACTGGATTAGTGGTTTTGCACTGGTGGGGGTGGGAAGAAGGGAGGTATGGGAGTGACTGATAATCGGTAAGGGGTTTCTTTTTGGGGTGAAGAAATATTCTAGAATTAGATAATGGACATGGTTGCACAACCGTGAATACACTAAAAACTACTGGAATGTACACTTTAAAAGATGAATTTTATGGTATGTGAATTATATCTCAATGAGGCTGTTATTTAAAAATACGAGAAAAATTAGATTATGGTGATGGTTGCACAGGTCTGTGAATATACTAAAAACTATTGAACTGACCATTTTAAATGGGTGAATTTTATGGTATGTAAAATTATCTCAATAAGACTCTGAAAAAAAATGGTGAGAAAACAGTCTGTGTAGAAATTGATGATTATTTGTAGTCTTCTTTCTCCTTTGTAGTCCTAAAAAACATTTTTATTTTCTTGTTCCAATGTCAATATATTTTCTTGCAATGTCATTTTTGCTACATATTTCTCGTATAGATTCTGCTGATTTAAAAACACATACAATGATTTATATATATATATATATATATATATATGTATATTTAAACTTTTAGAAAGTGAAATAGCCAAATTTGGATTTGTTTGACAAGCTTCTGTTAGCCTTATTAATACCAAGCAACAGTTCATGACAAATAACTGAATGGCACATACTCAATATTAATTCAAAATTTCACCTAAGATCATGATTTCTCTTTACTAGACAGTCTTCAGTTAGTTTCTCTTTACTCTTCTAAAATGTCTAATATCTTGCAGCATCTTGCCTAATCAAATCTAATTGCTTAGTAGTATTTGGTAGGCATTATCATCAGGTGTCCGAGTATGTTTGTAAGGTTAGTATTTCAATTTGTTTTTTCAAGTTAAGTTGTTATTTCAATGTTTGGGGAGATTCCAAAAAACAGAAAACAAAACCCAAAACTCCCCAAACAAAACAAAAAAAACCCCCAAATTTTATGTAAATTTTCTGAGAAATGTCATTGCTATTGATATATTTGGCTGTGTCTCCTAGTGACAAATTCTATCTGCTATACATGTTTCTGGATTTTTGGCAAAGATCCTAGTTTGTATACATTTTTAATTATCAAACATGCTAGCCTCATTATAGTAGCCATAAAAACTCCTAAATCAATGCTGAAAATTGAAAATTGTCTTTCATTTCTTCAGCCAGAATCCATACTTTTTACAATAGGTATAAAACCAATTAAATCACCTTTATTATTTTCTTCTGGGAGTTCAATTATACTTATAATGAATATAATGAATATTAGTTCAATATAGCTTTTGTCTCTGGTACAAACAAGTTGACTTGAATACTATTTACTTTTTTATTTATGCATAACTTCCTTTTTTACTTTGTTACTCATTAAACTAATTATCTTATTTTTATTTCTCCATGTCAGATAGTAATCATCTAATTAGTTATTTTTTTATCTGTTTTACATAATCAGTTGTGCTTGCAACAAATTTTGAATTCTTTTCCTTTCTGTAAATATTGTCCTTTCATTGCCATGAATCATTGGTATGGTCAGCTAATATTGAACATATGATATATTCTTGTCTATATTGGCATTTATTTATCATTGTTCAATGTTACATACTGGCTGATGTTTAGTCAGACTTTTTAAGTATTAGTAATTGCATTTCTGAATTATTTTTGGATTTTATTGGAAATAATTTGTGGATTATTTTTATTTTTATTAGAAAGTAATATTTTGTGATTCCTTAACCAAAAACTGAAGTGTTTCCAGTCATGAATACCTTCAGTAGTCAAGGCGGGACTTGAAGATTAGTTAGGAAACATGTAAATGTAGTAAAAACATTCTTTGCCATTGATTTAGAACACAGGACAATTTCTACAACATTTCTCTATTTAAAATAGTTTTAATTTAAAATTAAACACCACATATTCTACCATCTATATCCCGGGGAAAAAATCATAGTCATTAATTGGAGTCAGATTGTGTTTTGCTAAAAATACTCTCATTCTGTCAGAAGGATGTGACAGCCATTTTCCAGAATCATAATTTGAAAAACATAGTTAGTACTCTGGAGACTGTTGTCTTTTTCTTTCTATCTGCCTGTTTTATAAATGTGTTTTCCTTCACTCTCTAATAGAAAAACCAGGATGGCATTTGTTTTTTCTGAGTTGTGAATTTGATGTGAATAATTCTTCAATCTCATAGTTTCAGTTTTGAGTTTTGACACTTACATTTTCAGTTATTAAGGAAAATGAATTACTGGGATTTCATCAGGCCTGTTTAAATTATTGATTTGATGGAAAAAAATCTTTCCTGTTCATTTTTATTATTTTGATTAGTAAAATTCCTTAAATAAAGAGTATGTAACGTTTTATTTGCACATTTCATATGCACCATGTATCAGGAGAAACCTGCTCACTTCCATGATTTCCAGTTTCATAAAATAGTAAGCAGACTATTCTTCTGAAGATGTTATGCTTCCTTTTTTTCTTCTCTGATCTACATTTTTGTGTTATCTATTCCTATCACTATTTCAATTTATATATTCTACAGGATTGATAGTGAAATGCAGCTTATTTTTAAAAATGTGTAATATTCAATTATTATTTGAAAGCATAAATAAAAAAGAAAAACACTGAATATTACAATTGTTTTCATATTCTCAAAAAGTTGTTTTTCTAAAACATCTAAAATTGGCAACTAAATAAAAAAGAAAGATACGGTATTTGCTATATATATAACATTACGTATTTTAAAATCAAAAATTTAAGTCAGTATTATTTGAAGCAAAATTAAAAGCAATTTTAGCATTCAGTGCCCATCAGTATCATACCTGGTATGTTATGTATGTGTTTTTATATATCCGTATATATTTTAAATAATATGAATATTTTAATATTGGCAAGTGTTGTTCAGACATGAGGAACTCCACCATGTGAACCTATGCATGGTTTACTCAATGTTGTCATCTATGTTTCTCTACCAGTATCTGGAATTATATATTCATGTATTTTTATAGTACTTTTTATAATACCTTCTTTGCATAGATCTCTGAATGATAGTGAAGTCTGAAGTAAATTCCAAACTTGTAATACTATTTGCTATGTATAGTTGACTTTGTTTATTGCCTGCTTGCACATATTTTCCTCTGTGCCCTTCCTAAAGATATTCAGATACTCATTTGGCTATTTTCTTGCTCAATGCAGCATACAGGATTAGAGAAAAAATGACCATCATCACCAGCTCTGCGGTCTCTAATTCATGCACATCAATAATCATTTTTCAATTTCATGACCTCACAACTATTCAGATTTACTTTAGACTCATGCCTAGAATGGTATGTATGACAGAATTTTTCTCTTTCCCACTGGATATAAACAGCTGAGATCTATTTACATATGTAACTCCTGACAAAACTGACAGCCAGTTCTACAAACTTTAGGGACACCCCCCCTTAAAATGAAGCTGACACTTCATCTTAGATGGCAAATAGGAAAGACAAAATGAAAATGAGCCGGTATTTATATTACCAAGCCCTGATGAGCCAACTCAAGTAGCAGGCACATGAGCCAACCAAAGCCAAACAGATGTACTCTCCTTGAAATTTCAAATTTGATGGAAATCACACAAGACTGAAAATAAGTGGTGCTCATCGTGATTGGGGGACAGTGCCTACAGAGACAATCTTGTGATTCCTCTTACATAGACCCCTGGTTCCACTGTGTTTCCTTTATAAACCTGTTTCTTCAGCTTTTCCTTTGGTCTTTTGAGCTATACATATACATATGGCTTAAGTTGTTCAGAGTCTTCACGGTAAAAATTTAGATTATCCTTTTGTTTTGAAACAGGGTCTTGCCAGGCTGGTCTTGAACTTCTGGCCTCAAGCAATCCTCTCACCTCGGCCTCCCAAAGTGCTGGGATTACAACCCTGAGCCACCACGTCTGGACTAGATTATTGTTAAGTCAATATTGTCCCTCCTTTTCCTCCCACTGTGGGCATAGTCATGACATTGCTATTTTATTAATATTGGGCTTGGGCATGTAGCTTGCTTTGGTCAATGGAATGTCAGCAATGTTAAAGGATACAATATAAGCAAAGTCTTGAAATGTGCTTGTGTGGTAGGTCTCGCCCTCTTGTGCTTCTTCAATTCCCATGAAAGAACATGTCTTGGCTATTCTTCTGGTCCACAGAGGATGAGAGACATGTGAAGCAGACCTGAACCCCACTTACAGCTTTCAGCCAAGCCCAGCCAAGCCCAGTACAGATCAGCCTGAAGATGTGTGAGCAAGATAAATGATTACTGTTTTGAGCTGCTAGTTTTGAGATAACTTCATAAAATTTATTATTGTGGTAATATATGACTGTTACAGCTTGTGCTTCCTACCAATAACTTGCCTAGCCATTTCTTTCTTTTGTAAAAACAAACAAACAAACAAAAACATAGCAGAGGGATAAGAGAAAAACTAAAGCTAAGTCTCACTAGCAGATACAGCTCCAGCTCCTACTATAAGAGAAGCTTGTGTTCAAATCATACTTGCTGCGTGACCAAGGCAACAGCTAAGATCTAGTAAGTTGGTTATCCAGAACACTTTTTATTGATCAATAACTTCATAGAACACATCTCTCAGGAAGTCTTGTTACTGTGCTCTGAAACAGTAATGTAGGTACAAGAGAAATGCCACCCTTAGTACATTCTGCACTAAAGGTACATTTAGACCCATCTTCTTCAGTAAAACATGTTACTCTAATGTGCCTTTAAAATATTCAGCTTGGCAAAATCAGCTAGAAGAGACTTTAACATATTTTTAAAATGTTTTTAGAGAAATATCTGGAGCAGGTAATGGAGTGCTATTTCCACTACTACATGATTAGTGGCCAGATAGTCCAGCTACTTGCAGTGTTTAGAAATTTCTCAACCTCTAAACCATTAAAATTTCAAACCAAAACAGTATTCCTTAAGTAAGGAATGAAGGTTAATGATAGAGTAATGGTATCTATTGGTGGGCAAAGATTAAAAACATTGCTAGAGAATATAGGACTGCCCTAGAAAAAACCCATACCCAAGCCTGATGATATTTACTTCACCAATGTTCTCTTATCATAAGGACACCTCTTACCACTTTTGACACAGTAGCATGTTATTACTTTCTACAAGAATAACCTATTTAACAGTATTCTACTTGCATTTCTTCTTTACAAACCATAAAGAAAATGTAGTAAATTTCTGCTATCCACTTTTAGAAAGAACTAAAGGGCATGGATAATGCAATTTAGTTAATAATTGTTTGTGTTTGGATTTAGAGTTCATGTAGTCAGACAAATACACTCAAGAATGTATTTGAACTGGGCTTTCAACTTCCCTGGTTCAGTTCAAGTGTTTCCAAGGCAGCAGAGGGAATACTTAGGTGGTTCTGAGTAGACAGAATAATTTAAAAGATGTTCATTAACTCACAATTTCTTATTTCTTTGCCATGTGTTTACTATATTTGAAGAATAAAAAGTAAAATTAGATCTGATTTTCTCTCCCACAGGTTCCCAGACCAAGCAGATCATTGCTGAGCCTCAGAGATGGGCTCATTGTGGCCTTCAGTTGGTTTTCTATTTCCATAAGGTCCAAGATGTCCTCACTGCTAGCTGCTTTTACATAGGCCTGTCATGATCATTCTCTAAATCAAAAGCTCCCAATTTTTTAGTGATTGCAGTACTCTAAAATAGGACTGAATTAGTTTCCTGTATTTCTGTATTCTGTATTCCTGTATTCTGTATTCTGATATTACCGCAAAATCACCATGAACATGCTGGCTTAACACAACACTATTTATTATCCTACAGTTCTGGAGGTCTGAAGTCCTAAAACCAAGTTGTTGGTAGAGTTGCATTCCTTCTGGAGGCTCTAAGAGAAGCAGTTTTCTTGACTTTTCTATCTTGTAAGGGCCACCTGCATTTGTTGGCTTGTGGCCCCTTTCTCTATCTCCAAAGCTATCAGTGGAACATCTTCAAATCTCTCTTTCTCTGACTTTTTCCTACTTTGTCACATCTCCTCCTTGGACGCCAACTATCCTTCTTCCTGCCTCCTTCTTTCCCTTATAAGGGCTTTATATTTAGACTGTACATACACAGTATTCCAGGATAACATCCTCATGTCAGGATCCTTAATCACATCTGCAAAGTCCGTTTTGACATGACACGTAATACATTCACAGGTTCTAACTATTAGGATTTGGACATCATTGGGTGCCATTCTGTTTACCATAAGAGCCAAGACCACAAAGATCAAAAAAAAAAAAAAAAACAACTCACTCTATTCTAACTTTTAGCAATATAAAGATTTGGAGAAGAAATAATAGTCAAGTTTGCAGAGAATGTGTTGCTAGCAACACACATAAACAGCTTACTATTTACTTGATAGGAAATAGTTTGAATTGTATTCATGATTCCTATATTATTAAAAATACTCTACAATTTTAAAAATTACCCAGTTTTTTAAAATTACAGCTTGTCTTGATAATAAGTTGTACATTTTTTGAGTAGTATTCATTGAGAGGTAGCATATGACCAAGAAAAAGCCAATTACAGAGAATTTCTGAGAAGTGAAGTATACATCTACTTTAGTGAAAGAAATGATTTATATTTAAATTTCAATGCACACAATTCTTAAGGTTTTGTTATTGGAAAGGTATAATCTCAAAACATAGGAATATGTGTTATTATATGCTCTAGGATTGGTTGAACAATTTGCCACAAAATTGATTCTGATAAATGCACTCCAATATAAATTTTGGCAAGAATAGCAGCGGAAGAAAACCACAAATCAGGTCACACTATGATGCACTGATAACAAAGTGTTTTCTTCTGAATTTTTAAGAAATATCCTATCTGTGTGCTTATAGTAGAAGCCAGATTTCTGAGTATTAATATAACACCATATTAAAGTCTTCAGAAAACTCTTTGAGATAAGCTAATCTTAATACAGACTACAAAATACATTGACATTTAATAACTCACTTGTAGGTTACTAGTAAGGAGCCCTTAGTCATATGTAAATCAGGACATTCTGATTTGTGTGGCATTCATGCATAAGAATGTTCAGAACTTATTTGCCTTTTGATGAACAGAATCAGCCCACATGAGGATACATGTGGATTCTTGTGTTGTTTTAAGAATCATTACTTAAGATACCACCCATGTCTGCTTCTGGAATTTCCTTCCTGTTCCCATCAAACAAACACTCTCCCTTTGGCTAATTCATTCTCATTCATAAGAAATCAGCTCAGGCATTGTTAAGTGTCTATTTCAGAGTGATCCTGGAGTACCCTGTGCAGTTAACTTCTCTTAGTATTGACAACATTTGTAAATTCCTTGAGGGAGTTAAGGGCCTGTGCTATTCACCTTTGTAATTCCCATATCTCTGGTGGTACCAGAACGTGGCAGAAGTTTAGTAAACATATACAGAAGAAAAGGCACTACAGAAAGATCATAATAATAGTTAACGTTTGTAGAATGCTTACTGATGCCAAATACTCTTCCAAGTGTTTTACATATATTAAATAATTTATCTTCACAACTGTCACCCTAAAAGGAAGAAGCTGAAGCACAAAATATGACTTAAAGAGATTTACTTGAGCCAAAGTAAAGCTAGCTTCCAGGAAGACTCAGACACAAGTAACCTTGTATGAGAGATCTGTTTGGCTTTTGATCTAAGCAAGTTTTTAAAGGGCAGGGAGTGGGCCTGTATTACAGAGTTGTTCGTCAGGAATTCTCACTGGTTTACAGAAATAAATTGATTAATGAGTGGCTATATATGGTTAAGCTATAGGGTGTGGGTTACAGTGTCTGGTGTGGTATTATCAGGTTTAATTATAACTATCTGTGGCAATAGCAAGCAGTTTCAAGAGATGAATACACAGCTCCAGGGGGGAATAGGACATGATTGCTGTGCCATCTTAATGTGTCTCTGGGCCTGATAACTCAAAAGGACTTGCATTCCTCAGACAAAAGTTCATTTCTTTTCTCACAACAATATAATGAGATGGGTTCTGTTTAGAAGTTGAGGAAACTGAGGTACAGCAGAGAGATTAAGTAGCTTGTTCAAAAACCTTATATAGGTGGGAAAAATAGAAGGCAAAAACAAAAACAGAGCTGAAAAAAGATAGGGAGAGGCAGGAAACAAAGGAAGGGCATGGAGAAGTTCGGCAATATTTTGATACCACTGGAAATGATAAGGCATTATCCTTTGGTTCTGTGAACTGGTCACTGTTCTTCACCTTCCTTGTACCCTCACCTTCCTTTCTCCTTTCCTGAATTGGATTCAGGATTATCATTTTTGTCACTCACTCACAACTTTCTCCTTGTGCTCTCGTTGCTTAGCAATGTCCAACCTTGATTAAATCCAATTCTTTGCCTACTTCACATCTGTATCTGTGGCTAGAGAAAAGAAAAAAAAAACAAACAAACAAAAAAAAAAAAAACAACTGAGCACAACTGCAAATGGCTAGAGGAAAAACCAGCTGTGTTTACAGGCCTATCACTTGAAACAATTTCTGGTCACTAACTTCTCGTGACCCTACATTATGCCCTTATTCTATTTAGTCTCTCCCTCTCCTGGATGACTGGTATTTCGCAGCTTCTACTCTCTCTTCAACCCCCAACGGTTTCTCCTCTTTCCTCACTCTCAGCTGATGACCTTGTTCTAATTACATTGACAAAATGAAAGAAAAAATACAAAACAAAACAGAGGAAACCACTACACAAACCTCAAAACACGTGAATCTAACTTCCAGCTCTAGCCACATAATGTGATTTCCTTATTTTGAATATGGAAGAACTGCTTTTGTTTGCATTTTCATTGTTATATATGTGCTCCCTGAGGAACCTCCCTGAGATAGGAATAGGATAGATTTCTTTATACAAATATCACTTGGTTCTTTCATCACCTTTCAAATTATATGCCCCCAAATTAAATGATCTGTCATTACAAATTACTTTTAATAATAGTTTAGGTAATAGCTTTATTCGAGTCCCCCCAATTTTGTGACAATAGAAGAATTGGAAACTACCTAATGTGCATAAAAATTGATTATCAGTCATTAGACATGCCATGGCCTTCACACACACACACACACACACACACACACACCTTAAGGTCTCCCAAATCTAAATCTCCAGCCCAGACAGGTCCTTTAACTATACATGAATATGTGCAAATTAAAATTTGATATCTCCATTTGAATATCTAATATATCTCTCTAAATCTCTATCATCTATACCTGAAATTCTGATGCCCATCCCTGCTCTAATCTCTACTCTCCATTAGGTTTCCCTCTCTCAATAAGTAGAAAATCCATCATTCAAGTTGCTCATGCTACTTATTTCTTGCTGCTTTTTAAGCACACCAGGCCTACTCCTGCCTCTGAGTTTTTGCACTTGCTCCCTGGGTGTAGAACTCTCTTCCCCCAGAGATCTGCATGCCTTGTTCCTTCACTTCTTCCCACTATTTGCTTAAATTATCCCCGTTTCTGATGCTTTCTCTAGCCATATTCAACATTGTGTCCTTTCCCCTACCCCTGGTACACCTCCTCGCTTCTTGCCTTTAGCTTCTATAGCACTTATTATCTGTAGCATTTATTATTCTATAGCACATACTATCAATTTTACTTACTTATTTTCTTATTGTATATCTCTTCCCATTAGAACAAAAGTTGAACTTCTGGTATGTTCAGTTTTTTCTATATCCTAGCCCCTAGAAGAGTGTGTGGGACATGGTAGACATTCAACAACTAATGAATTGAAGAATGAATAAATTAATTATGGAGTAGAAGTCAACAAAATAGTTCAAGCTCTCTGCAACAAACTTATGGGATGGCCTGAAGGTCAAGCCAACAAGAGGTCAATGCAAAAGATATACTAAATAGTGAAATAGGAAAGTAACCTACATTGTAAGAACTACCTATCAAAAAGAAAGACTGATATATAGCATCATAGAAAGAAATGGACATCAAAATTCATTTGAGTTACTACTGACTGGAAAAAATGTAAATATTCATGGAACAGGGGCAGCAGGATGTGTACCACTGACTACTTTCAAAGGAGCAACAGGAGTCTACAATTCGTGTACAATGATTAAGAATTCTCATCATTTTAAAAGTAATATCTCATATTTGAGAAATCAAATCAGAAAAGATTAACTGGTACCAATGTTGACAAGTAAATGTCTCCATATTTTTTTTCAAATTTCATTATCAATTCTAATTTGCCAAAGATGAGAAATGATACAAAATATTGTAGAAAGGAACAAAGTAAGGAAGAATGAGTATCTATCATTCAGTTAGGAAAAGAACTAGCATAAAAAATTTATTCTAAGTGTGGAAATTAGGCTGTCTGAACTTCTAAAGCAAGAGCTTTTTCAGAGAAATTAATTCATTGTGAACTTTAACTTCGTTCTCCATGTCAACTAACTTGGCATTTGAATATTTGGTCAGTAAGAGAACTTGGAATATTTTGGAATCAAACATTTCTTTCTATTTGTGTAGTTTCTTAATGCAGAGCTTGACACACTGAAATTTTTCTTTATGAATATTTGGATCATTGTGACAACATTCTTTCATCTAGTTTCAGTGGTGCATTCCTGAGCTTTGACTTAATAAAGGCTGAACTCTCCATGTAACAGGATGCAGCCTTAGAATCATTGTGTAAACAATGACTAACTGCAATAAGTGAAGCAGGATTTCATAATTTTCCAAAGATTTTTGTAGAAAATCCCTCATGCTTTATTGCATATATGATACTGGCATAGACTATACCCCATCCATTCCTGGCCCAGCTGCTGGATATTGTATATCTGAATTTTGGCAGTACATCACACTCCTAAACATGCAGGTGATTCTTAGCATGTTTAATATGCTAATGCCTATGTAAATGGTTAATAAGTTGATTTACCTCCCAAAATGGATTATCACAGTGTTTTGCATGCATGAGGTCCTCAAAACATGTTGGCTCACTTTCCGCAAATACAAAGAGCTAGAAATTTGTTATATATATTTTTGAAAATAAAATCTTCACGTTTTTTTGGTTAAGATTAAAATTTAAGACCTTGTGCAGATGGGTGAAGTAGATAATTTTAGTGTCCATGATCTGTCTACCGTGCCAGTCCTGTGTATTAAGAAAAAGAGTGTTTTTTGGGACTTTTTTTTTTTTTTTTTTTTTTTGCAGCATCAAAAAAGAAAAAAAAAAAACCATTGAAGGCATTGTATAACCTCTCTCAAAGTTTCCTGCTGAACATTTACTTTTGCAAAATATGTTCTCATCTCTATTTAAAGTTAGGTATTCTGAGGCTCTAATTTAGAAAAATCTACAGTTTTATTCTTTACACCAAGATCATTTTTGCAAAATAGCATTATAAATAAAGTTAGATATAAATAATACTTGCTTAAAATTATGTTTACTAAGCCAAAGTGGCTTTGGTAAATTATGTTTAATTTTAACTTAGAGAAAACTTACATAACATTCATGAAATAGGATTGACTCTTTTATTGAGGAGTGCTTATTATGATTATAAAAACATTTAACAAATAGTAATTACGCCTATCATTAAACAAATACATCGTTGTTACTACTGACTATCCAAACAGGAAAAGCAGCTCATTTGCTAATTGCCTTTTGTAATTGGTGGTCCTTCATACTTTCCAGGGGTTTCCTGGAAATTACTGTTTTGTCTTTTCACATGGTCCTACTTCTAATCAGCAAAACCTGTTTCAACAAATTTGATTAAAATCCATCTAGCCTTTTTGTATGTGTGTGTGTGTAATAGCAGTATAAAACAGAAAGGAAGCCAAAAACTTTTTTCATATGTATAAATATCCATCTTTCCTTAAAAATATTTTATTGGTTAACTTCTTAGTTAAAAATCAAATATCCTTCTGAAATAGTCATTGAATTTAATTCTCCTAGGATTTAAGTCATTTTTTGAGATTAAGCATCAAATTTTCACCCTGGCAAGATAGCATATGAAAATATTATAAACCCTTTTCCAATTATAACACAAAATACATAACACTACTGGATTTTAAAAAGAAGTGCTTAAAGATGCATAGATGATCTATAACGATAGTAAGGGAAAGTCTAGGGAGCAGGAAGAGGTAACATGGAAAAAATATCAGATCGGTAATCCAGATCAGTGAATATTGAAACATTAAGCATATCTTGGACATATCCACTGACCTGGAGCTTTAATAAGAACGGGCCCTTAAGGGACAGGAGACGAAGCCTGAGACCTTTATAAGGTAGGCAGTCAATTCCTAGAGGATTATAGCAAGCTAAGGGCCCAAGAGTGCTAAAACCTCAGGAACAGAGTGATTTGGGGAGAACATTCAGAGAGTGTGTGGCGGGGACAGTCCATGAAGATGAAGAAATTTGTCTAATTTGGCTCTGGGTAAGAGGGTGGTTGGAGTCTTTTTTGAGATTCTCTCACAAAACATTTCTCTAGCCAATTTAGAAGTCATATTTTTCACTACCCAATAGGAGAATTGAATTTAAAGTTTCCTTAGTGAAGAAATGTACCTCCCAATCTTGTATTCAAAGAATTATTATATATAAATTTTCAAAAACACACACAACACAAACACAAACCACAGCAGGAAACAAGGCACCATGAATGAGAGCCAGCATAAACAACAAAAAGTATAATCAGATTCATGAAAACCTAAAACAATGATAGAATTATTACAAACAGAATTGAGTGAATTTGTTAAAAATCTTCTGATAGAATTGTCTTGTTCATTATAGATCTATAGTTTATTTGATTCCATATGTATTGTTTCTTTTCACATGTAACAAATATTTATTGCATATAGGTGACAGGCATTGTGCCAAGCTCTGAGGGGTGGAGTGAGGGTGGACAGGTGGCCATTATCTAAGCATCAGTGTAAGTGAGGTGAATGAAGTAGGTGTTGCCTCTTTTCTCATGGAGTGTACACATCTACTATACATGTTACTTATATGTCTGTATGTCTTTATTTTACCAAAGTTTTAGGGACACCTTAATTTAGGTATCTGCTTTTTCCAAAGGGAAGGAGACAAACTTTTAAATTTCAAATAAAACATGCTTCCAGTGATCTTATCTATGTAATAATATATAGATAATTATATATAATAACATCTCAATAAACGATGACCCTGCATTTAGTCTGAGGGAAAAAAAAAAAATCTTCTGATAGAATGGAAGCTAAGATAAACATAAAAAAATTATCAGAGAGGAGCAGGTAGACAAAAAAAAAAGGACTATATGAAAAGACCTTAAGAGATTTGAAAAAGAGAGCTAGCTATTCTAACAAAAGTCTTACCAGATTTTAGGAAGGTGAAAACAAACAGAATAGTAACAAAACTAATAATTATCAATTTTACTAAATAACACTTTACATGTATGTTTATTATGGTTCAGGTAATATTTTAATGCTATTAGGTGGGTATTTTATTATTATTATCCTGTTTTATAGATGAGGAAACTGAGGCAGGAATCAGTAAATAATTTACCCGAGATCGTATAGTTGGTAATTTGCAGAATAAAGATTCAAATCTAGGCAGTCTAGTAGCATAGTGTGTGCTTTGAGTTATTTAATTTTTTTTAATTTAAAAATATTTAATTGACAATTTTTAAAAATTCAAAATGCTTACAATTAAGCATTTGCACTTTTAATAATTAACATTTAAATGATAACTACTAAGAATTTTCTAAAAACTGACCAAAGACATAAATCTTCCAATTTGGAAGGCACAATGTAAATAAAAAAATAAACAAAAAAAGGAATTCATACCTAAACTCATCACAATGAATCTACTAAACATCGAAGACTGAGTTATGGAAATTTGACAGAAGATTAGGAAGAAATACATTTAAAATGTTGAGGAAAAATAACTAGTTACCTAGAACTGTAGAGTCAGTAAAATAATGTTTTGAGAATCAGGGCAAAAAAAAAAAATCAGACATTTTAGACAAATAAAACAGGATTTCTAAAAGAATAGAAGCATTTCAGATAGAAGAAAATGATTTTAAAAAAAGGTATAATTTTTAAAATGTTGGTGAGCAAAGGAAATTGTATATATTACAATAATGTCTATGGTGAAGAAATTAGGAAAAAAGATGAGAAATTTGTGCTTGCATCTGCACGTATGTGTGTGTGAGAGAGAGAGAGAGGGAGAGAGAGAAGAGACAGACATATAGAGAGACAGAGGGAGGAATGCAAGAGAGAGAAACTGATTGGAGTTTAAATATTCTAATTTCTCTGAATTCCCTTGAATTTTGTCCTTCATTTATAACCACCCCTTCACTCAATAGAGAATTCAGATTTGTTTAGGGTGCCAGTATCCCCAACTTAAAAAAAATAAATAAATGGTACCTGATCAAATTAAAAAGCTTCTGCACAGCCAAGGAAACTATCATGAGAGCAAACAGACAACCTACAGAATGGGAGAAAATATTCACATGCTACACATCCAATAAAGGGCTAACAACTGGAATCTATATAGAACTCAGGAAAATCAACAAGAAAAAAAAATCAAACAACCCTATCAAAAAGTGGGCAAAGGACATGAACAGAAACTTTTCAAAAGAAGATAGATTAATGGTCAACAAATATATGAAAAAATGTTCAACATCTCTAATCATCAGAGAAATGCAAATCAAAACTACAATGAGATATCACTTAACTCCAGTGAGAATGGCCTTTACCATAGAGTCCCAAAGCAATAAATGCTGTGAGATAGGAACACTCATACACTGCTGGACTGCAAACTAGTGAATTCTCTGTGGAAAGCAATATGGAGATACCTCAGAGATACAAGTAGAACTACCATTTTATCCAGCAGTCCCATTACTGGGCATCTACCCAAAGGAACAAAAGCCATTCTATAAAAAAGACATCTGCACTCAAATGTTTATAGCAGCACAATTCACAATTGCAAAGATGTGGAAACAACCCAAGTGCCCATCAATACATGAGTGGATTAATAAAATGTGGTATATGTATACCATGGAGTTCTACTCAGCCACAAAAGAATAATGGTGATCCAGCATCTTTTGTATTATCCTGGATAGAGCTGAAGCCCAATCTACTAAGTGAAGTATCCCAAGAATGGAAAAACAAGCACCACATGTACTCACCATCAAATTGGTATTAACTGATCAACACTTAAGTGCACATATAGTAATAACATTCATTGGGTGTCAGGCAGGTGGGAAGGGGGAGAAGGAGATGGATGCACACCATCTGGAGGACGGACATGCTTGAAGCTCTGACTCAGGTGGGGCAAGGGCAACATACGTAACCTAAACATTTGTACCCCCGTAATATGCTGAAATAAAAAAAAAAGACATTAAAAAACAAAACAAAATAAAAACAAATTACAATTATTTTCTTGGGATTTTTCCTTCAGATGATGTTATATTTGGGCAGGGGAACTATTTGTATCTTTTACTGTATTGATCTCTCCTAGATAATCATAAGGTGTTCTTTTCCATTTATTTAAAGTTTCCTTCGTGTTTTTTGAGTGAGATTTATAGATATTTTCTCCCTTTGTTTTTTTTGTTTTTTTTTTTTGAGACAGAGTCTCGCTTTGTTGCCCCGGCTAGAGTGAGTGCCATGGCGTCAACCTAGCTCACAGCAACCTCAAACTCCTGGGCTTAAGCGATCCTACTGCCTCAGCCTCCCGGGTAGCTGGGACTACAGGCATGCGCCACCATGCCCAGCTAATTTTTTCTATATATATTTTAGTTGGCCAGATCATTTCTTTCTATTTTTAGTAGAGACGAGGTCTCGCTCTTGCTCAGGCTGGTCTCGAACTCCTGACCTTGAGCAATCCACCCGCCTCGGCCTCCCAGAGTGCTAGGATTACAGGCGTGAGCCACCGCACCCGGCCTATTTTCTCCCTTTGGATAAGACACATTCTCGTTAAAATTATCCCCAGGTATTTTTAAATTTTTGCTGCCATTATCGATAGGATATGTTCCCATTATTTCTAATATTAGTGTTTAAGAAATATATTGATATTTTCATTTTTGTTTTCCAAATCTGTAATCATTTTGAACATTCTTACTGTTTCTTATATGTTTTCCATTGATTCTCAGATAATTATATCACCAGCAAATTATGACCTTATGCCCTGACTACTCAAATACTTAAAGAAAAAGGCTAACAAAACAATGATTGAATCAGCTACCCCTATAGTAAAAAATGTTATGCTGAGGAGAGAAGACATCCTGACCTTCTTCTGCCCTCTTATGTTAATAATTACAGTATTTTATCACTAGATGTGCTACTTACTGCCTATGGGTATAAGCTAGTCTATTAAGAAGTATTTTTTATTCCACTAAGAAATTGCCTTAGTCTATTTGGCAGGCTATAACAAAATACTTTAGCCTGGGTAATTTATAAACACTAAAAATGTATTACTCAGAATTCTGGAGGATGGGAAGTCTAAGATCATGGCACGGGCAGATTCAATGTCTAGTTGGGGTTTGCTCTGCTTCATAGACAGAGTCTTCTTGCTGCATGCTCACATGATGAAAGGGCAAGGCAATTCTTTTATAAGAGTTCTAATCCCATTCAGGAAGGTGGAATTTTCATGACTTAATCACGTCCTCAAAGGCCTTATCTGTTAATATCATCACATTGGGTATTAGGTTCTAACATGTTAATTTTGGGGAGGGCACCAACATTCAGACCATAGCAGAAATGATATTGATTGCAATCATCTATTGAAAAGAGTGTTTTCTCCTTTTCCCTGTTAATATGATGATCTATCTATCTATCATCTATCTACAATTATTAATCATCATTGCAATCCTGGTATAAATCACGTTAGTGAGTGTATATTACTTTTTTCATCCATTGCTTTATATGCAATTGACTAGATTTTTTTGGTAAGCATTTTATATTTATTTTTATTTCAGAATATTATGGGGGTACAAATGCTTTTGTTACATATATTGCCTTTCACTCCCCAAGTCAGAGCTACAAGCATGTCCGACCCCAGATATGGTGCACTCTACCCATTAGGTGTGAGTTTATCCACCCCCTCCTCCCCCCCTCCCACCTGCTCAATGCCCTATGAATGTTACTTCCATATGTGCACATAAGTGTTGCTCAATTAGTACCAATTTAATGGTGAGTACATGTGGTGCTAGTTTTTCCATTCTTGTGATACTTCACTTAGAAGAATGGGCTCCAGCTCCATACAGGAAATTCAAGAGGTGCTGGTTCACCATTGTTTCTTGTAGCTGAGTAATACTTCATGGTGTATATATACTACATTTTTATTAATGCACTCATGTATTGATGAGCACATAGGTGGTTTCCACATCTTTGCAACTGAGAATTGTGCTGCTATGAACATTTGAGTACATATTATAGAATGTCTTCTTTTTCTTTGGGTAAATACCCAGTAGTGGAATTGCTGGATCATATGGTAGTTCTACTTTCAGTTTTTTGAGGTATTTCCATGTTAATTTTCATAGATGTTGTACTAGTTTGCAGTCCCACCAGCAGTATAAGACTGTTTCCATCTTTCCACATTCATGCCAACATTTATTGTTTTGGAACTTTTTGATAAAAGCCATTCCCACTGGAAGTAAGTGATATCTCATTGTGGTTTTGATTTGCATTTCCCTGATGATTAGAGATGTTCAGCATTTTTTCATATGTGTGTTGGCCATTAGTCTATCCTCTTTTGAAAAGTCTCTGTTCATGTCCTTTGCCCACTTTTTTATTTTTTATTTTTTTTATTTCAGCATATTATGGGAGTACAAAAGTTTAGATTAGGTATATTGCCCTTGTCCCCCCTCCTTCCTGAGTCAGAGCTTCAAGAGTGTCCATCCTGCTGACAGTGTGCATCGCACTCATTATGTATGTATACACACATCCCTTCCCCCCTACATCTGCCTGACACCTGATTAATGTTATTCCTAAATGTGCTCTTAAGTGTTGATCAGTGAAACCAATTTGATGGTGAGTACATGTGGTGCTTATTTTTCCCTTCTTGGGATACTTCACTTAGTAGAATGGGTTCCAGCTCTATCCAGGAAAATACAAGAGGTGCTATGTCACCATTGTTTCTTATAGCTGAGTAATACCCCATGGTATACATATACCATATTTTATTAATCCACTCATGTATTGATGGGCACTTGGGTTGTTTCCACATCTTTGCAATTGTGAATTGTGCTGCTATAAACATTCGAGTGCAGATTTTTTTTTATAGAATGTCTTTGCCCACTTTTTAATGGGGTTGCTTGATTTTTTTCTTGCTGATTTTTCTGAATCCTATATATATTCTATTTATTAGCCCTATATCAAATGTGTAGCATGCATATATTTTTTCCCATTTTGTAGGTTGTTTATTTACTCTGATGATAGTTTCCTTGGCTGTGCAGAAGCTTTTTAATATGATCAGGTCCCATTTATTTATTTTTGTTGTTGCTGTGATTTCCTTTGAGGTCTTCTTCATAAATTCTTTGCCTAGGTCAATGTCTATAAGAGGTTTTCAAACATTTTGTTCTAGGATTCTTATAGTTTCATGCCTTAGGTTTAAGTTGATTATCCCCTGTGAGTTGATTTTTGTAAGAGGTGAGAGGTGAGGATCCTGTTTCAGTCTTCTACATGTGGCTATCCAGTTTTCCCAGCACTATTGGTTGAATAAAAATTATTTTTCCTAGTGCATGTTTTTGTTTGCTTTGTCGAAGGTCAGATGGCTATATGAGGGTGGGTTTATATCTGGGTTCTCAGTTCTGTTCCATTGGTCTATGTCTCTGTTTTTGTGCCAGTACCATGCTGTTTTGGTTACTATAGCCTTGTAGTATAGTTTGAAGTCTCATAAATTGATGCCTCCCAAATTGTTCTTTTTGCTTAAGGTTGCTTTAGCTATAGGGGGTCTTCTCTGGTTCCATACGAAGTGTAGAATTATTTTTTCTAGATCTGTGAAAAATGATGTTGGTATTTTAATAGAGATCACATAGAATCTGTAGATCACTTTGGGTAGTATAGACATTTTAACAATGTTGATTCTGCCCATCCATGAGTATGGTATGGTTTTCCATTTGTTTATGTCCTCTGCTTTTTCCTTCCTTAGTGTTTCATAGTTCTTCCCACAGAGGTCTTTCATCTCCTTAGTTAAATATATTCGTAGGTATTTTATTTTCTTTGTCGCTATTGTGAAGCATATTGAGTCTGATTTGGTTCTTAGTTTGACTGTTATTGGCATATATGAATGCTGCTGATTTATGTACTTTGATTTTGTAACCTGAGACTTTATTGAATTTGTTAATCAATTCCAGTTGTCTCATGCAAGAATCTTTGGGGTTTTCTAAATATAAGATCATATTGTCAGCAAAGATTGATATTTAGTAAGCATTTTCATTTTCTAGATTTTGTTTAGAGTTTTTGAAGCTATATTGTTGAATACTTTTTATTATTTTCTTTTTTTTTCTGCATTTTTCAGGTTAGGTTTTGTTGCACCAATAGCTTTGCAAAAAAACAGGTAAACTTTCTTTTCTTATCTAGGTTCTAAAACTGCTTAAATATTAAAGGAATAGAGTTTTTATAAGTTATTGGGAAACCAGCTGTCCCTGCATATACAATTAAAATATTTGTTTTGTCTTATTTGTTTATTACTTTCTTAATTTTCTTTATGGTATAAGAGACCCATTGGTTGCCAACCTCATATCTCTTCCTTCCCCTATAACCATGCGTTTACTATATAGAGAATTCCAAATTTGTTTAAGGTACCAATGTTCTCCACTTAAAAAAAAAACTCTGGGCTTCATTTTTAGCTAGGGTAGCCACATAAAATGCCAAAAAAGTTGGGGACCGCTGGCCTATACTATTCAGTACAGTAACATGCTGCTGTATGGATTGTTAGCCTAGAAGCAAGAGGCTATACCAGCAATCCCCAACATTTTTGACACCTGGTACTGGTTTCATAAGAGACAGTATTTCCATGGACTGGGGAGGGGGAGAGGGATGGTTTCAGGATTATTCAAGTGCATTACATTTATTGTGCAGTCAAACCTCTCCACTAAAGTCATTTTTTGGAATGTATCACCATTGTTAAATGTTAGTGTGTGTGTTTGTGTGTATATATGTATGTGTATATATATGTGTGTGTGTGTATGTGTGTATATATATATATATGCACATATATATATATATATAATAAGGAATTGGCTCATGTGGTTATGAAGGCTGAGAGGTCCAAGGTCTGCAGTGGGCAAGATGAAGACACGGTAGAGCTGATGGTGTACTTCCAGTCTGAAAAATGTCAGACTCAAGATCCAAGAACAGCCAATGCTTCAGTTCAGTATAACAGTAGAAAAACCCTGGTGTGCAGTTCAAACACCCAGGCAGGTGGAGTTCCCTCTTCCTCAGGCTTTTTTTTTTTTTTTTTTGTATTCAGGCCCTCAACTGGCGGGGTGAGGCTAACTAACATTAGGGAGGTCAGTCTGCTTTACTCAGTCTACCAACTTAAATGTTAATTTCATACAGAAACACCCTTAGAGACACACTCAGACATAACGTTTAACCAAATATCTGGGCACCCCGTGGCCCAGCCAATGAGACACACAAAATCAACCATCACAAGGGCTACTAAACTGAGAAGTCCATCATTCCAGTCTGTGTGGTCTGTTCACATCGGGCCCCTCTCTTTGCTCCTCTGGTCATAATAGGAGGAAGGAAGTAGTCACTCAGCTTTTTTAGGCCACTTTGCACCAGGAAATTCATTAATGAGATGATTTAAAACCTATCTATGTAGATATCCACACAGCTCTGGGGGATTTCAGCCTCTCCTAGCTCTGGCCAAGGAGCACAGAAAGGTTTTCTTTCTTCTGAGTTTGCAACCCTGCATGAATCTCTTTTGTGGCTGCAGGGTGGAGGGCCCCTGTCTGTCCGCAGGTCATAATCCCCCAATGGCAGTATTCTCATCACTTCTGTGTACATTATAGCACCTCTTCTCCATGCCAGGGGAATCTTTTTTTATTTTAAGGAGTGAGAAATCATTTCTTTTTAAAATCTCAAATATTTTTACTGATCTAGAAGTCTTCTCTGGTTTCCTGAAGGTATGAGCTCTTAACTAACAAGCAAAGGAGAAGCCCTATTTTCTCTGTTTTAACTTGTTATATCCACTTTTTGTTTACCCAAGTGTTGTTATAATGTACCTCCACAGAGATTGGAGGCCAGAGTTTTATTCTGAAAAGGGGGGTTGCCTCTTTGTGTGTTTGTATGTGTGTGTGGATGGATATCTGTGCACGTGCATATGTGTATGTGTTTTTTTTTTTTTTTTTTTTTTTTTTTTTCTGTAAAGCTGTTGATACTTTTGCACTAGGATCAACTTTAGGCATCCAATTTTCAGTTTTACATGTCTGTGATACAGATAAGCATGAGATTAGGCCTGCAATCCCTTCTGTAGTTTTTGCCTTCTGGGTTTGAGTAAGCCTCTTTGAGGAAGTCTACAATTTATTCAAAAAGGCTCTCTCAAGTTGGGGGTGAAATATCAAGCTAGGAAAAAATTGCTCCTATCTGTAGATTTCCTCTTTGGCATGGTCTTAAGTATCTGCCTTTGATTCTTGCTTTGTACTTGCTAAAGTGGTTCCAAGCATCTTCTGTAGCGGATGCTGTAGGGTACAGTCCAGATTCCTGTTAGGCCTAGGCACTTATTCCCCATCTGGGGAGCGCAGAGTTTGTTGTAAGCTCACAGCTGGGGTCTCCCCCAGGAGTTGCTCTAGTTTAAGAGTACTTAGGCCCCTCCCCAAGGGCAGCCCCTAATCAAAACTGGTCCATGACTTCTGAAAGATCATCCCAGCTGCAAAATTTTGGATGGCATGGACTGAAATTTTTGTTGCAGCTACAATGGATTTCAATTTCTCCTTTATGCCCAGGCTTATAGGCCTCAGTTCCCCACAGGGCACTTTCCAGGACAGGCAAATTTCCATATCAGAATCTTCTTCCTGGAGTAGCAGAAAGTACTAAGACACTAAGTACTAACTGATGTCTCTGTAATGGACCACTATACTTTGAAAATTCACATTCTTGGATGTTCAGTTACAAGTATAATGATCTTCAAGACCTAGTGAGATATTTCCATATGTTTGAGTTTGCTTAAATTTACTTTATTTTGTCCTCACCTCTCCCTGGGATAGGCACTATTATTATTCCCATTTTATAGATGAGCAAATGGAAAAAGAGAGGATAAACAGCTCATCCATATTCACATACTACATCCAGGCTAGTCTTCTGTTGAGAGATGACTCAAGAGACCAGAAGTGCACCCCTTACCCCGTACTCATCCCTCAAATATCTCAAGAAGGCCAAAAGGCCACAGATGCTGCATCTAATTATGTTCAATCCACTGTGAAGAAAAGGACCCCTAGTAGAGATTCTCATTACTCATGCAGAAAACTCTTAATTGTAAACCTTGTTTCTCTGAAATAGAGAAGGCTATGATGTTATGCCAGAATTTTTTAATACTTTCTGCCATTCTGCATCATTTTCTTGGACACAGTAGTGTAAGTCTGTCTTTCAATCTGTCTCCATCTGTAATATACTAGTCAAAATTCCTTGACATTTGTGTCTAATACTGTTCCTTCATTTCACTGCTGATTAAAATGTCCTGCACCTT
The DNA here is from genome assembly GCF_041146395.1 of Eulemur rufifrons. NCBI lineage: Eukaryota > Metazoa > Chordata > Mammalia > Primates > Lemuridae > Eulemur > Eulemur rufifrons. The sequence continues at coordinate 24,409,281 of NC_091001.1, forward strand.
TCCTGTCTTTGGTCCTTTTGCTTGGTTTCTTGGGAGGGCAACATAGGGTTTGAAGTTGGCATTTAAACTGTCATATTTTATAAGTAACTTGGCTTTTTCTGTTAATGTTATTTTGTGAGCATATTCTCATGTCATTAGCTATTGTCTGAACATAAAATTCCTACTCTAATTAATTGCTATCTCCCTATTGATGGACACAACGGTTGTGCCTGTTTCTTCATCTTTGTTTTCCTTTTTACTATTTTAATAATAATATGGTGCATATACTTACAGATATATTTAATTTACATATCTTTAAATTTTACTTAGATTAGGTTCCTATAAATGAGATTACTGTATCAAACATTATAAACCCTTGATACCTTTGTTAAATTATGTTAAATTTCATTTCAGAGAGGTGGTTTTTCTGCCTATTTAAATTTATTGCTACCAGCAATAGATTGAAATGCCTTTGCTAGGAAAAAAGTGATATTTTGATCTATTTTTTATTTTGTATGTAAAATTTCCATTTGGTTTTGGATTTTTCTTATTGGTCTTTTAGTATCAGATTAAGAATATCTGCCTTTTATGTTTCATTCTTGTGTTCAACGTATTTCTCCCTTTGTAGTTTGCCTTTGGTATCAATTTTGATGAGAATTTCTATATCTGTTTTGTTGATTCAGCTTCACTTCTTGTGAAGTACTGTACTTTTTGGATCATTATGACTTTAGAGGGCAATTTAATATCTGGGAGATAAATTTCCCCTAATCTCAAATTATTTTCAGCCATACTCTACCGTTCAAATTTCCAGATAAGCTTCAAGATCACTTTGGCGAATTATAAAATAACCATATTGGGATTTAAATTTATTGATAATATATCTTTAAGCATGTGTACCATATCATTATTAAAATAGTAAAAAAGAAATAGGCATAATCCTTGAATCTAACAATAGGGGAATATAAATTAATTAATGCATGAAAGAATTTTTAAAAAGAAGTACACAAAAAGTAATGAGTATTATGTGTTTATAGATCAGTAAGGAGACAACCTTATTAGAACAAGTGGTGCATATTGGTAAATGGTGAGGGATTCTATGGGAAGGGTGAGAACTGATTATGGAATTCCTTGAGAGACAAAAAGGAAGTTTTGCTAGGATTTGAAGATGATAGAAAGCTGTGAAAGACTTTGAACAAGTGATTGATGTGATAAAATTAATATTTAGTAATGATAACAACTAACATTATGTCCTTGCTACGTGCCAGGAACTCTTCCAAGTATTTCACAATGCATCCAACTCATGCAAAAAAATCCGTGGAGCCACTATTGCTCTTACCTTATCCTATTTACTGAGAAACAGAGATACAAGAATCAAGTAACCTTTTCAAAGTTGCATAGCTAAAAAATGGCAATATGGCTATAGGGTCTACACTCCTCACTGCTAATTTATAACTTACTTGCAGTAGTACAGGGTCATTCTCTTCTTTTCCATCACTGCCCACCAAAACCAAATGGAACAGCAACAACAACAACAAACAAATTTGCTACAAGTAGATTTTCTACAAGACAATTTTTTTCTCCCAAGAATTTTTATGGACTAAAACAGTGACAGTCTAGGTATTAATTCTTTTAAAGTTCATCTGAGATCCATCATCGACATAATAGAAGTTTGCATTATTATATCTGTGTTAAAAAAAAAAAAAAAAAAACCATCCTGCCTGATTCTGCATGATCCAAGGGTGCAAGGGTAGGATCTTTCGACACTGTACCCAGTGCTCAAGTTAAATTATTTCATGAATGTGTCACTATGTGGTTGCTCTTGTTTCTTAGAAAACAAGTATGTATTTATAAATAAAACTTTAAGAATAGGCTTTAGAGAATCTTTTAAGTAGTACTTCCCATTAGTTTTTCATTACCATGGCTATTTCTTAGAAAGGCTCTAATATTTATATTCTATATAATTTATATTATTATTATTTAAACATATTGGCTGTTTGTCTTAGTAAAGTCTCTCAAAAGCCAAAAAATGTTTTGAAAATGTGTTGACTAAAATAAGTTTCCAGAACAAATATAGCTATGTCAGAAACATTGTAAAACTGTTATCAATTTGGAGAGCATGCTTAACCTTACAGACATTGCTTTTCAATCTGTATTCTGCATGAGTGGTAGTCTTGATTTTTGTTCTGAGTAAAAATCAGAAATAAAATGAAATTGCTGAAATCTCAATGGTCATTAAATAATAGCTAAATTGTCAAAAAATAGTACAAATAAATTCTACTCAAGAGAACCCTACTATACTGTGTACCACCCAAAAATGAGATATAAAAATAGTATGTTCCAGAGGAATTTACAACTTAGAATAGATGTGTCTAGTTGTGGAAGGTGATAGCTGAGAGTTTTGTGAAACTCATTTGGAGAAAATGGACAAAACCTGTAAAATTGAGGGGACCTACAGCATTTACAAAAGCCTCACCTTTCTTCCTCCTTTTTCCTCATTCCCAATAACACCTGTTTCTAAAAACTGACTGCTGACATTAACTCATTTGACTATTCAGGTATCTGTCCGCTCATCCTTTTGACAAACTTGTAGCGGCAGCTGTAGCATTGAGAATACAGAATAGGGAATTAGACTAGTTCTGTATCCTGATTCTATCACTTATAATCAATCCATATGAGCTTGAACAATTTACGTAACCTCTTTATTTTTCTATAGAATGAAAAAAAATAATAATTAAACCACCTTCATGGAGTTATTTTGGAAACTAAAGGGAATAGCAATACAATAAGATGGTTAGAATAATACCTGGCATAAAGTAAGACTAAAAAACATAGCTACTATTCATTCACTGAGATTATAATTGAGTGTCTACTATGCACCAGGCACTGTTTTTGGCACTTGGGATACAGTGTTGAGAAAAAAAAATAAGACAGACACTTAGGGTTTTTCCACATCTTTGCAATTGTGAATTGTGCTGCTATAAACATTTGAGTGCAGATGTCTTTTTTATAGACTGTCTTTTGTCCTTTTGGGGAAACAACCCAAGTGCCCATCAATACATGAGTGGATTAATAAAATGTGGTATATGTATACCTTGGAGTTCTACTCAGCCACAACAGCATGGTGATCTAGCACCTCTTCACCTCTTGTATTATCCTGGATAGAGCTGGAACGCATTCTACTAAGTGAAGTATCCCAAGAATGAAAAAGCAATCACCACACGTACTCACCATTAAATTGATAGTAACTGACCAACACTTAAGTGCACATATAGTAATAACATTCATCAGATATCAGGCAGATGGGAGGGAAAAGAGAGGATGGGTATATACACACCTAATGGGTGTGGTGCTCACTGTCTGGGAGATGGACAAGCTTGAAGCTCTAACTCGCATGGGACAAAGGCAATATACGTAACCTAAACATTTGTACTCCCGTAATGTGCTGAAATTAAAAAAAAGAAAAAAAAGACATTCTCAGACTTCATAGAACTTATATCCTAGTGGAAATAACAGACTCTAATCAAATGGCCACAGAAATAAATGTGAAATAGCAGTGGTGTTAAGTGCTTCAGGGGAGAGGTAGATAGATGGTACTATACGAGCTTAAGATATAGATTTGACCTAGTCAGTTAGGTCAGGGGAGGATGCATAGGGTGTACTGATTAAGAGAAAAGCCAAAGAATTAGTTCATATTAACAAGATAAAAAAGGAGAAAAGAACATGAAAAGCAGATGCCATGTGTTGAGAAGACTTGGGCTGAGTGCAGGAAGAGATGAAAGGTCAGGGTGTGTAGTGCAAAGAGAGCAAGGTAAGGCTGGAGAATATAGGTGGGGACCACTGATGAAGGGCTTTGTAGGGCAATTTATGGGAGTTTTAAGCAGCCTGGCCACATGCTCAGATTTGATGGAATGAAATCTTGGATTGCATTGCAGAGTGGCATGGTTTGTTGAGGGTAGATATGTTTGACTATTTTAATAATGTAATTCAGGAGAAAGATAATGGGCACTTGCATTAGATTGTGGGGATAGTGATGGAGAGAATTGGACAGATTTACAAGATATCTAGAACATGAAATTGCCAGGACTTGGAATGAATTTTATTGGGGGAGGGAGAGTGAGCACATGGGAGCAGTTATGGATGATTTAGGTTCCTGGCTTGTGGAATTAAGACAGAACGGACCGGAAGGATGCAAGCTCACGTATTTGATTTGGGACCTTTTGCATTGGAGGCATCAAAAAGGACAAAAATCTTAATGAGTCTTTTTTTTTTCATTAATTGACTGTTTTTGAAGATTTCATTATCAAAGGTAGACTTTTAAATCCAGAATTCAGTGGTTTTTACCAATTCCAAATGTTTCTAGTCTTTTTCTCTGTATTTTTTCCAATTCCATTTCCCTTTAGTTAAGTCAAGCTAATGTCATCACTCTTTGAACATTTAACTTGCCTTCTCCTCTTTTTCCCACCTATTCTTATTTCCTTTCTTGTGTAAATTTGGTTCAAATTAATCTTCTTCAAGTAAGCTTTCATGAATATTACATATGATTATAATAAAAGTCCACTCCCACTCCCATCCCTATGGCCTGGCCAGGCATTTTGGTGCTTATTTACATACTAATTTGCACTTACTAATACATGGCTTTATCAAATCATTCTTTCCTTAGTTTATGTGCATATCTTCCTTCTATCTATATTGTGTATTCCCTCAGATCAGGGATCATGTCATGTATTTATTTTTAATTTCTATTTGTCCTTTATTTCTTGGAACAATTTGCAGCATTACTGGAACAAAAAAAAATGCTTTATTGTCTGACCAAATATTCTAAGCTGGGTGGGAGGTAGGAAAATGGCTGACTAAAGCATGATTTGTTTATTGTCTCAAAGCCACAAAAATTTTTCATCACTCTTCTATTTCCATTTTCCCCCACATTTTCCTTTCAATGGATGGAATTCATTCAGAAATGCCAAAATACAAAGTCGATGTGGTATAGTAGAATGAGCATGAGTGTTAGGCCCTGACAGCAGGTTTTATTTATCCCTATATGACCTTGGGCATGTCACTTAATTTCTCTGAGTCTGAATCTCCTCATTTTAAAAATGAAAATATTAATATCTAATCTACACACTCTTTCACAGTCTTATTTGTCCATTCAGATCCTAGCTTCATCATATTTCCATATACATGCTAGTAACCCACATAAATACATTCACAATCTAAATATGAATTTCTAAATATGAACTTGATGTTGCTTCCTTCTTTTGTCAGTATTTGCAAAAAGCAAAATTCTAAACAAAGTTTAACTCAAAGATGTTGAGAAATAACTCAAACATGATAGAGAGCTTTTTCAAAACCTTCCAAGAAGGTCAAATATACACTTTCAATGCCAAAATAGTCTAGAATTGGAAAGTGACAAATACATTAGAACACCCACAGAGAAACCTGTTTTCACTTTGGAGTAAATATTTTCTTCTCATGAAAAGATTGCTGCATTGACTAGTAGAAAACTGCCAGAACTTAGAGGAAGTTAAGCAATATCAGTATGCAATTAAAAATAAATTAGTCATAGCTGTGATCAAGGGGATTTCCACACTGCACATGAGAAGTTCAGAAAAACTAACATTAAACTGCCATTGCAAAGCAAAAATTAATTACACCATTTTAAATAAGAGCTTAAAAATTCAGTAAAGATATGGGATGATGTTTACTTTTTAAAATATATTTCTCAATAGCAAATTAACCAGTCTATAAATCAGGATATTCTGTATTCAGCAACATTGGAAAGTCTAGAATATTTTAAAGTAAATAAATCATGAAACTTTTAATATTTTACTGACAAGGCAATAAAATGATCCAAACAAGATTTCTTTAACCCTACAAGTAGCAATTTCTACCATATTAATATTATTTTCCAAATGTTCTTTAGAATCCTAAGGAAAAATTTAAAGGGTGAGAATTGGATTTTAACTTGGAAAAACAGCTGAAACTTATGACTTGGGTGAAGTCTGTTGAAATTCAAGAGATTTCTAATTGAGTTCCTCTTGTGGACCATTCTCTAACATCCAGTGAAGCCATTTTGTGCTTTTATCCGGAAAGGGAAGCTGATGGAGAACTGGCAGACACACTAATTCCATAGTTATAAGGAATGCTGGCTGAGCCTGCCTTCCTGACTGCCAGACTTTTCTGAAGCCACGTCACCTTAGGGCATATCCTGGACAGGTAAACCATTTCACTTCTTGCACTGCCTCAGCCCCTGAAGCCAATGCCCCATCCCAGATTCTACTCATTCTGCCTTTATCTTTCCCTGAAACTCACTACTGCATCATTCTCTGAACTCCTTTCATTCTTCAGAAATTCCACCTTAGCTGCTGCTGGAGACAATATGGAGTGACTGTCAAGACAACAGGGTTGAAGTTACATTATCTCAATTTGAGTCGTATTATATTAGTCAGAGTCTCCAGAGAAAGCTGGTAGTGAAGTTAAAGGCCTGAAAGCTGGAGAGTCAATGATGTAGATTCTACTCTAAGTGTGAAGGTCTAAGAACCAGGAGAACCCAGAGCAGAAGAAGATGATATGTCAGCTCAAGTAGTCAGGTGGAGAGAGAACTCACCCCCCCTCCATCCTCCCTCCGTCTTTTTGCTCTCGCAGTCGGTGCCTGCCCACACTGGGGAGGGCCGTCTGCTTTACTAAGTTCACTGATCCAAATGCTAATCTCTTATGGAAATACTCTCACAGACACACTGAGAATAATGTTTAACCAGCTATCTGGGCATCCTATGGCCTAGTCAAGTTGACATATAAAATTAACCATCACACCTGACTCCTTCACCTTCTGATGCTGGATCCTTGGGAAAGTTATTCAGATTGACCCTGGACTTATTCATCTGTTAAAAATTCAGGTGATAATAAAAGTACCTAAGTGGCAGGGCTGTTGAGAAGTAAAGGAGATATTTGATGCCCATTGTGTGAGCTCAATCCACATTGTAAAATTAATATCTACTGAAGTGTATGTTTTGAGCAGTCAGTTTTCTTTTGACCTCCTCCCCAAAATGCACCTGTTCTGGATACCATTTCACCTGGGTCTCTCAACCTAGTAAAATAATTGGATCTAAGATATTAATGTCATATTTCTTTTAACATTTTCATTTTAAAACTCCTTTTCCTCAGATGACACATTACCTCACCTAAGAGGCCTTCAGAGCCAATTTAAGAGCATTTCTGCCTTTATCTGGATGTCCTTTCATCAGCTGTTGCCTATGCTGTGCATTTCTCACCAAATGATAATAAATACTTGCCTTTCTCTCATATAAAGAGTACAGTGGTCTCCTCCTCCATCCATGATTTCACTTTCCACAGTTTTAGTTACCCATGGTCAACTATGGTCTAAAATTATTAAATAAGACATTCCAGAAATAAGCAATTCATACGTTTTAAATGCTACATCACAATGCCTACATCATTCACCTTGATTCATCGTATTACATGGAATATACTATTTGAGGAAGAGAGAAGACATGGTGAAATACGTGAGAAGACTGGAGAAATAATTATAGATCTACCTCCTCTTCTTCCTCGTCTATCCTTAAAGGAAAACACTAAAGTGTTTTTATCCAGATAGATAATTCAGCAGAAAGGGGAAAGTTAAACATATAAGCAGAGGGATAACTAAAGAGATAAAATTTTGGAGGTGACAACGGAAAAGTTGATGCCAACTTGAGTAAACAAAGGATTCATCTTTGAAAGATGGAGAGACATCTTCGCAATTGAAATCAGAGAGAGAGAGAGAGAGAGAGATAGACGAAGTTGGAGGTGGAGAACTCAAGAGAGGTTAAAATGACAGTTATAAAGAAAGACTTTCTTATTTTTATTTCAGAATTTATAGGGGTACAAATGTTTTGGTTACATGAATTACTTTTGTATAGTTTGAGTCAAAGTTATAAGTGTGTCCATCATCCAGATAGTGTGCATTGTATCCATTAGGTGTGAATTTACCCATCCCCTCTGCCTCCCTCCCACCTGCTTGATTTCCACTGAATTTTGCTACCATATGTACACATGAGTGTTGATCATTTAGCTCCAATTTAATAGTGAGTACATGTGGTGTTTGTTTTTCCATTCTTGTGATACTTCACTTAGAAGAATGGTCTCCAGTTCCATCCAGGCTGTTACAAAAGGTATTAGTTCACCATTTTTTATGGCTGAGTAATACTCCATGGTACGCATATACCACATTTTATTAATCCACTGATGTATTGATGGGCACTTGGGTTGCTTCCACATCTTTGCCATTGTGAATTTTGCTGCTATGAACATTCAAGTGCAAGTGTCCTTTTTATAAAATGTCTTTTTTCCCTTTGGTTAAATACCCAGTAGTGGGATTGCAGGATCAAATGGTAGGTCTACTTTTAGTTCTTTGAGGTGTCTCTGTACTACTTTCCATAGAGGTTGAACTAGTTTGCAGTCCTACCAACAGTGTGTAAGTGTTCCTTTCTCTCTACATCCATGCCAGCATCTGTTGTTTGGGGGCTTTTTGATAAAAAACATTACCACTAGTGTTAGGTGATATCTCATTGTGGTTTTGATTTGTATTTCCCTGATGATTAGTGATGTTGAGAATTTTTTCATATGTTTATTGGCCATTAGTCTGTCTTCTTTTGAAAAGCTTCTGTTCATGTCTTTTGCCCACTTTTTAATGGGATTGTTTGATGTTCTCTTGCTGATTTGCTTGAATTTTATGTAGATTCTGTTATTAGCCCTTTATTGGATGCATAACATGCAAATATTTTCTACCATTCTGTAGGTTGTCTATTTGCTCTTCTGATTGTTTCCTTGGCTGTGCAGAAGGTTTTTAATTTAACTAGGACCCATTTCTTTATTTTTGTTGTTGCTGTGATTGCCTTTGGGGGTCTTCTTCATGAATTCTTTGCCTAGGCTGACATCTTTAAGAATTTTTCCAACCTCTTCTTCTAGAATTCTTATGGTTTCATGCCTTAGGTTTAAGTTTATTGTGCAATCCCCATTAAAATACCAATGTCTTTTTTTTTTTTTTTTTGCAAATCTAGAAAAAATAATTCTATGCTTCATGTGAAACCAGAAAAGACCCCAAATAGCCAAAGCAACCTTAAGCAAAATGAACAAATTGGGAGGCATCACTTTACCAGACTTCAAGCTATAATACAAGGCTATCATAACCAAAACAACATAGCACTGGCACAAGGACAGAGACATAGACCAATGGATCAGAACAGAGAACTCAGGTCTAAAACCATCCTAATTTAGCCATCTGATCTTTGATAAAGCAGACAAAAATATACAATGGGGAAAAGAATCCATATTTGATAAATCATGCTGGGAAAATTGGATAGCCTCATGTAGAAGAATAAACAGGATCCTCATCTCTCACCTCTCACAAAAATAACTCACGATGGATGACAGACTTAAACGTAAGGCAAGACTTCCTTTCTGATGACTTCTGTTTCCACCATAAACGTGAGAGGAGCTTTCCAGCTGGGAATTGGCTGGGGAAGTCAGGTGCTGTGAAAAGATAAGGTGTGGGATTTTAAGGGAATGAAGAAGAAATTATGAAATATTGAGAGCTCTGGGAGAAAATGAAAGTACTAACAAAACAGAATAGCCTTCAGAGAAGATTTGAAGACCCCATTAAGAATTGAGAATAGCAATTTAAAATGAGGCTTACCTCTCTGGCCTATAAGAAGTTGGTAACAGCTACAAAGCCATTTCCATGGCTACAGATGCAGATAACGGAGAGTAAACCTTTGCCCCAGAATTCAGGAATTCACTAGCAACTGCTACAGGCATTTTGCAATATTTAAGGAGAGTTGCCCTACATTATAAACACAACAGGGACAGCCAAGGAAGTCTTCAGACTTCTCTCTCTTTTGGGCCCAGCCTAGTTCAGTATTACATGACCTTCACCCGTAATATTGCATAAGTCTCCAGAGATCAAGGCTAAATGTCTCCAATCCAACCTACGCAAACACATTTAATAGTTCTCCATTGCACTCAAAATAAAGATGAAAACTCCATGCCACTGTCTTAGGATAATGGATATCTGGCTCTTGACTTCTTCTGCAGGCTCCACTTACACTACCTGCCCCTTACTCTATCACAGTGGCCCTTACTTAGAACCTTGTATAAACTGTGATGTCTCTGGCCTCAGGGCCTTTGTCCAGCTGTTATTACTCAAGGTTCACAAGAAAAGTATTGACTCACGTGATTGTGGGAATTGGCAAATCCAAAATCTGCAGAGCAGGCCAGCAGACTGGAGGTGCAGGGGAGAGTTGACGCTGCATTCTGAAGTTCAAGGCAATCTGCAGGCAGAATTCCTTCTTCTGGGGAGGAATTTAGTATTTTCTCTCCAGGTCTTCAACTGATTAGATGAGATTTGCTCACACTAGGGAAGGTAATCTGCTTTACTCAAAGTCTAATCATTTAAACCTTAGTCTTTTCTAAAAAAAAAAAAAAAAGAGAGAGAGAGAGAGAGAAATTACCTTAACAATAACATTGGGACTGGTGTTTGACCAAAACTAGATACAACAGCCTAGCCAAGTTAACAAAAAATTAACCTTCATTTACCTTCATTAACCATGCTGCCATCTCTGCCCACAGTGCCCCTTTTCTCTCCTGCCTCTTGTCTAAATTGTCACTTCTGTGCATTTTCTTGATTATATTCTCCCCAAAATAGGTAAAATCTCTCCTTTATATGCTCTAATGGGACAGTATATTTCTTCCATCATGATTTACTTCATAATAATATACTTAATTCAAACTTAACTCTACCTTCTCATGAGGATAGAGGACACTTTTGATTGCTCACCACTGTGCTTACTGGGCCCATGATGCTGTCTTGCAAAAAGCATATGCTTGATAAACATTGATGAATTAATGAACACTAATTATGAATACAAGAAGCCTTCATATGTCTACTGAGTGTTATTTATAATGTGTTTATAACCATCATTTCCTTGTTTCAAATGTTTTTATTTAATAATAATAATTTAGTAATAGATTGATAACATTTCTTGGGTGTTGCTAATATGACAGGCTTGCATCTAGTCACTCAATGTTAACTTATTCTATCAGAAAACTTTTTTGTACCATTTCAGATCCTCTTAGCCTTGCTGTATCCGAGGCTGCTCTTAGCCACAACCTCCACCTTAATTCTGACCCTGAAAAACAAACTGCTCTAAGTACAACTCAGGTCCACTTTGCCTCATGCCTCACTGTTGCATCTCTCCCTCTCCATCACTGTGGTTTCTTCTCTTCCTGTGGCTGCAGATATACAGTCATTCCAGAACCCATGAGGCTCCCCTACTTGCCCAATCTGGAAGTTAAGGGGAGATAAACTGAGAAGCAAAGCTTTGACCAATGAAAGAAGATACAAATAAAGTCCTCTCACTCTGCTGCCACCACTGCCATCCCCAGATTGTCCTGAGACACAGTAGTATATAGGGGCCTTTGGGAGATGAACAGTCACTGGTCATGACACCCAGAAGTGGCCAGTTGTCAGTAATACATCTCCCATTTCCTCTCCCTCCTTCCCTGCTTCACTCTCCTTTTCCTTCATTTCTTCTTCCCTGGCATTGAATTCTTCTGTATAGTCTTAACAAATAAGCCTTTACCATAATCTGTTTCCAAGAGCACCTGGGTTTAGACATTCATTTCATCCTCACAATAGGTGGATAAGATCCACTTTGGATTTTGAATGGGCATATTGGCTGCAGGGTGCTAACAGATAGAAGGGGGAGAAAAGAAGGGGTAGGGAACCTACTTAGGGATTAATGCAATGTTCCCAATAAAAGATAAAGGCAGTTTACAAAAGAATGCCAGCTGTAGAAATGGAAGTAAGTGAACAAGTTTGAGATCTAGCTTCATTTTCCCTCCCAGTTCTTTTCCTGTGTACTGCTGTGGGTTGTTTACACGCTTGCCTATTCACCTATGAATGCTCTGTGTATAGGAATTGCTGGCATGCTGCAGAAAAGTAGTATATTTCTATTGCATGAATGAGGCAGAATAACAATTCTAAGCAATTAAAGAAACATGCCAATAGGTTGCTCATAAGGTTATGTGGATTAACTTTAGAAAGGGATATACATATATATGAGGATATTTTAGAGTAAAAGGAGTACTATTCATTGCTACCTCAGAACAATGCCAGAAATAAATCAGGATTGTCCCAGGCAAATATGGATATACGCTCACACTGAGTATATAGCCACTGCATATGCCTTACTAGCAACTTAAAAAATATAGCAGTCCAGTAAATTTTTCTACTTACCAAGGATACTTCTAATAGAATCTGTGCTTGGCAAGAGTTCGTTAGTACATTATTCAGGGTTCTCTAGAGAAACAGAACCAATAGAATATACATAGAAAGAGATTTATTATGAGGAATTGGCTCAGGCAATTATGGAGGCTGAGAAGTCCCATGACATACCATCTGTCAGTTGGAGACCCAGGAAAGCTGGAGGTATAATTCTAGCCCATGCCCAAAAGCTTATGTACCAGGGGGTGCCAATGGTGTAAATCCCAGTCTGAGGGCAGGAGAAGATTTATGTTTAGCTTAAGCAGGCAGGCAGGAAGCAGAAGAGGTGCATTTCTCCTTCCTCTGCCTTTTGTTTTATTCAGGACCCCAAGGGATTAAATGATGTCCACCTACTTTGGGGAGGACAATCTACTTTACTCAGTCCATGGATTTAAATGGTAATCTCATCCTTAAATATCTTCATAGACACATCTGGAGAAAAATGTTAATCTGGGCACTCCTTATTCCAGTCAAAATAACACATATAATTAATCATCACAATTAGCTATTAGTTTTTATCACTGAATACAAAATAATATGAGATTTTATTAAATTATTTTATTATCTATTAGAAGAAGAAAACATGGAAATAATCAGAGGAGAAACATTTTTTAACCCTTCTTTGATAGACTCAGCAATTTGGAAAGCAGTGGAAACTAGCTTTTAAGGACTCTGGAGTCAGGCAGAACTTGGCTTTTAAATCTGTCTCTCCATTTACTTTTTACTTAACCATTTAAGGCTCAATCTCTGTATTGTGAAAACTAGCATAATACTACTTGAAAACAGATTGAGTATCCCTTAGACAAAATGCTTGGAACCAGAAGTGTTTTGGATTTCGGATTTTTTCAGATTTTCAAATATTGACATACACATAATGAGGTATCTGGGGGTTGGGACCCAAGGCTAAACACAAAATGCACTTATGTTTCATATACACCTTATACAAATAGCCTGAAGATAATATAATTTTATACAATATTTAAAATATTTTTTTGTACAAAAAAAAGTTTTTACTTTATTATACTTTGTGGATCTGCTTGCATGAAAGAATCTGCACACAAAGATATATCACAGCTGAAGGAGGCTGGGACAGTCTTTTTTCCCTTGAGAATGCTGAATAAATAAATGTTGTGCCTCTGCATTTTAACTATGATCCATTGCATGAGGTCAGGTGTGGAATTTTCCACTTGTGGCAGGCATCATGTCGATGTTCAAAAAGTTTCGGATTTTGGAGCATTGCATTTTAAATTTCAGATTTTTGGACTAGTGATGCTCAATCTGTAGTTACAATTCTTTTGGTTGTGACAGAAAATCTACTACTGGATTAGCGATGAGTGCCCATTATGTGATAGGTATGGTTCTAGATGCTAGGGTGCAGCAGTGATAAGGCAGACAAACCTACTCTCCATCAGAAGCCCCTTGTGGAAGAAGCAGAGAAGTTATAAATAAGAACCAACTACATTATATAATGGCAGATATTACTGAATTCAGTGAGGAAATAGGCAGAGGAAAGTGGCTGAGAATGACTCAAAACACTTCTTTAGAAGAGCGTCAGGCAGGGATTCTCTGAGCAGTTGATATTTGAGCAGAGAACTGAAGGAAGTGAGGGAGGAAGTGATGCAGATGGAGAGGGAAGAGAATAGCAGATTCTATGGGCCAAGTGAGAGTCAGTTTGGCCTCTTCAAAGCAAACCAGGAGGTGCAACAGAGTGAGCAAAGGGAAAAGAAGCCTAATATGACTGGGGAGAATGAATAGGATAGTCCAGGAGTAGGAATGGCTTCAGGAAAGACTTGGCTTAGGGTTCAAATGATGTTGCTTAAACTTGTCTTTTCTTTGCCTCTTGGCCCCATTTGCCACTTGTGGGCATGGGATTAATAATATTTTTCTCTCTTGGAAAATATAAAAACCATATTGTAATATGCTTAATCAAGATTAACCAGATAAAAATAGCTTTTAATCTATCAAGTATTAGAAACATTTAATTAAAAATGAAAATTTGTATCAAAGGTCTTAAGGTCAGGGAGACTATTGACAGTTTTAGCATTTGATTTAGTTAAGATATACTATGAGAAAAATATCAACCACATAATTCTGTTTATATAGTCTGAAATATTGGAGTATTACTTATCAATTTAGCACCCCTCACAAGTTCGACTAAGCCTGGTTTTTAGATAAAGTTAGCATATTGTCAACCTTATAATATTCATGTATGCATAAGGCTTACCAATATTTTAAAAAACAAGTTCATTTTTCGCAAAATAATTGAAACATTTTATCCTGAATAATCACATACTGTAAGCAGTTGAAACATTTTAAACCATATCTGTAGTTTGGAAAATTGGCTTTTATGCACTGGTTTGGCTCAAAAACCACATTTTCAGATTCAAGTTTTAAAATGGTTATTTGTGTACATGCATTTGCTAAGTCTCACTTCCCAAATACCATTAAAATTATCCAAGTGGTCTAAAAACAAGAATATATCTATCATGACATTGAAATACAGAATTTCAAATTCAGAAATTTCAAATACAAAGCATATTTGAAAAGTTGTTGGAAAATATCAAGCAGATGGAGGCAAAAGAGAAAACTGCCTATTAGGTAGGTGGACAGTTGTCCTCACTACAATACTGGAAAAATCATAAGAATTGCAGGTTCTATAATATATATTATAGAACCTGCAATATATAATAGCCAGTTATATAATCTTGAAATGAATAGTATATGTCAAATTCTTTCTACTTACGTGCATAGCCGCAGAAATTTTCTTGAAACTCCTATTGGTATTCAACAAACATGGATGAAAAACAACCACTTGCAATAGTAAGGGATATTCCTAAAAGCTTAGCTTCAGAGTAATGTTTACCATTCCATTTGAAAATTCAATTTAAAACTAATCATTGACAAACTTATAGGCTAGGGTGGTGGGCCAGAAATCAGTCACCTGCTTTAGTGGCTGGAAGGACCTGCTAGCAAAAGAAAAAAATATCCATCCCCATGCCTTGTGGCCATCTGGATTCCTAGTCTAGCACATTCAAACCACAGAAAACATAAACTTTCTCTTCTATTTTGGCAGGAGAAGAAAACTTTCAACACAATCTCTAAAAAATAAACCAAAAGTCATATTACTAGACAAACATAACACCCTGTTTAAGAATGTGCAGGTAGAGAAAAATCACCAGGTATGTGAAAAGACTTAATAGTTCAAAAGAAGATGTGGTGAAAAATCAGTACAAATTCAATCCTGTGAAATAGACTTACTTCATGAAATAGGAAAACAAAGCAAAAAGACCATCTTTTATTCACAAGAAAATTTGAAAATACATTATGTGCATTAACATGGAACAATCTGAGATTAGGAACTCTTGTTCCTGAGGAAAAACATTATTACCAAATATTTGAAAACAAACCTTACATACATGAGGAAATTTAAGTAGCAATCTGAATTAATGACTTAGAAAACAAGTAAAGAGAGGAAAGATCAGTTATTGAGAGTAGAGTGCTAAGAAAGCCAATATATTTATAATACAAATGCCAGAGAGTAAAAGCAGAGTAAACGGAAGAGAAATAATAATCAAAGACATCATACAAGAAAATTTTTCAGAGAGGAAGTACAGCTATACAGATGGCTGCCGACTTAGGAAGTTTTGACTTCACAATTTTTCTATATTACAATGGGCTTATAGAGATGTAATTCCATTGTAAGTCAAGGAGCATCTATACTTTTAAGATTTCAAGAGTCTAGTGATTACTAAATAAATTAATAAGGAGAAAAATGAAAAAATATATTGAGATATATATGTTTGCTTTTATAATTTTGGAGATAAATAAATTCCACAAGCATCGATTGTAGAGAAGAGGAAGATGAGATATTACCTACAAAAAATAAAAATCTGGAAAATTACACACATTTTTTAAAAGAAGAAAGGCAATAAGTGATGGCACAATATTTACAGAGATTTTAGAAAAATGTTTAATCCCCCAATTTTTATATATTCAATGAAAATAATGCTCAGTTATATGGCCAGAACTTATAGGTACCTTCTAATTTCTATTTTCTTCTTCAATTTTATCTTTGCATGTGTCTACTTGACTATTTTTTTTCCTAATAGTACAATGAGAAGTGACCGGAAATAGTTTGTAAACTTCCAGTAATTCTTCTTATAAGAGAAGAACAACATCATTTTCTTCTCTCTCTCTTCTTTCATTGCCCTGCTTGGAAAGTGAATATGATGACTGGTACTTAAGAACAATCTTGGATCATCAATATGATGTATGCTTTAGGGATGGCAGAGCAGAAAGCCAAGATCATCAAGAAAATTAATAGTGTACCATATCTGGCCTTGACTTCCTATGTTCAAATTTCTTTTGTGTATGAGAGAAATAAGGTTTGCTGTTTTGAAAGCCATTGTTTACTTGAGATTTTCTGATTCTAACATGACAAATAGAATAGAAACGTGATTCTAACTAATTTGACATATGAAATGGCAAACAAATGCATTTAAGGATTCACAAAATAGAGAATCTGAATATCTTTTCTGAAAAAAATATTTAGAAGAATACTTTGGCCATCTGAGAAATGAATAAAAATAATGATCTCAAATATGGGCAAAATAGGTTGTAAGAGAAGTAAGTGGCCAGAGGCACAGAAAAACTTGAGTTGCTTTCTAAACAATTGCTAAAGGGATATAATGCAGATGTTAAATGCATACTGAAACAATTAAATTAATATCAATAATCTGATTCTAAAATCTGGATTGTGCTACACAATGTGATAATTATGGGATGTCAGAGGAAATACAGCAAACAAACTGCTCATGTAATGGGGAGTAAAAAGTGATCCATTCTAAAATGAATCATTACATTAAAGAAAAATAGAAGTTCAAATGTTTAAATATATAGGCATCCACTACTAGAATAAAAGTAACTAAAGGTTTTATATTTTTGGAGACACTATATAGTATAGGAACATTGGAGATATAGCAAAAAATATGAGAAGAAAAGAGAAAACAGCCAGGTACTATAAATATCCAGAAGTCTATTATATGGTGACAGAAGTAAGATTTCATGAGTCAGAATTATTTGAGATGCAAGAGAGATTAATTTGGCTTCAATTTCACAAACACAGTTAAGATTTAGGTCAAAGTGTAGAATTACTGCCTCATGTTTCTGAAAATCCTAGAAGTCCCTGGGTGCCTATTTTCAAATGAGGAATCTCTCACTCTTCATTTATTCCATCCTCTCTATAGAATTTATAAGTGTTCTCTATAAAAACTAAAGAGTCTGGATTGGGTCAAAAAATAGCATTTGGCTATTTGTTATATATGAAACAAATGCACTAAAATAACAAAACATAGTATGTAAATAAGGAAGGAAATATATATTGAGTAAATTCAAATTAAAAGAAAGAATCAGTAATACTAACATATAAAAGAAAGCTGAATTTAAGGGTAAAATAATTTAATTAGTAAAATAGGCATGATTTCTATAAAATAAACGGAAAGTTGACAATGATTATATACTAGCTAATGTTTATATGCCAAATAGCATAGTATGTGATTATAAAATAAGTTATTAAAATTAACGAAAAATTGTCAAAACTTTAACTTTAGTAGGAAACATTAAAATTCCTCTCTTGATCTTTGATGGATAAAGTTGACAAAATATAAATGGAAGCTGAATTACATAATTCATACACTAGGTTAATATGTTTGCTATACTTTTAAAAGCAAATATCACAGAACATAAACACTATTTTAAAGAATATTGGACATTTGCAAAGAGAGATTACACTTTAGTTCTCAGAATATCTATACAATAAATACACCAAATTATAAATTGCACACCATATGTTCTTTTGTTCTGAAATCCAATAAAATTGGAGACTAATAATAAAAGCATAAACATACTCACAATCTTACAAATCAGACCATTTGTAAACAAACTGAGGTTTTCCTAAATAGAATTTTTTAAAGTAAAGAGAAAATAAAAACTTCACATATATGTATATAAACATATAAATTTATAAGATATTAAGTTATTTTAAAATGACAATTTTATCTACATATCTAAACTTCAGGGATGTAGTCACAGCTGTACCCAGAAGAAACTAAATGGTTTTACATGTTTTTTATAGTGAATAATAAAGAAAATAGATAAGTAAACTAAGTATATAACTTAAGCTAGAAAAAGTAATAAAATAAAAGGTTGATAAAGTTGGAAAAAAGACATGAGTAATATAGAAAAATACAATAATAAAACTAATTTTTGGAAACAATAATAAAATACACAAATCTACAAGTTGAAATATACACCCCTGCAATAAGAGAGTAGACATAGTGACAGATCAAAAAGGCACACAGAATGTATGAAAATAAATGTGCCAAAATAGCAATAAAGTTTGAAAGGTTGATTTTGCAAAAAACTAGAATGTACTAAAAGAGACTTAAAGTAGTAAACCAGATTAGATATACAGACTTTGAAAAATTAGAAAAGTTTTCTAAAATCTAATGCCCCAACAAGGGCATGCCCTCAATTCTATATGTGAATTTTTTCAAGATTTCAACAAACAAATATATACTTTTAAAGGCATTCCAGAACAAAAGAGGGGACAGATTATCAATTCATTATATAAAACTAGAATAATAATTAAACTATTATTTGAATAAGAAAGTCCAATAAAACCTCTTATAATCTTCCATATGTATGCATATGTGTGTGTTTTGAAAAATCCTAGATAAAATAGTATGTGATTTAATATAGTAATCCCCTGTTACCCATGGTTTTGCTTTCTCTGGTTTCAGTTACCCTTGGTCACTAATGGTCTAAAAATAGTACATCACTATTCTTGCACTTTAGTACCATTAAGAAGTAAAATAGTACAGTATAATATGATATACAAGTATAAATAAATGACATGGATACATTATATCACTGGATGGAAGAGTCAATATTTTAATTTCTCTCCAAATGGGCAAAAGTACAAAAATGTATATGGAACATCCCATAAAGTTAAAAGACCAATTACGAATTATGCATTGTATTAATATATTAGTGGGAAATATATATTGTACTATATGTAATATATATAGTATATATATTTTTAACATTAATTTTATAATTTACTTAGTAAGAAAACATATAACAAATTAATATAATATTATATATGATACTTAACTCATGAAGAGATCCTATAACTTAATAATAAAAATATCCAAATTGAAAAAGTAGATTATGAATATGAGAAGATAATTCACAAAAGAAAAAAGGTCTCATAAACATATAACCTCAAAAGCAAATAAAGGAATGTATGTAAATAAGTACATGAATAAAATTTTCTAATGGAAAAATCCCACCATTACCTCCACCCTGTATTCACTATTGCCTATATCTTGTTTAACTTTTCCCCAAAGCAAAACCAGCTTCTAACATACTCTATTATTTAGCATACTATATTATCTATTCTACATGTATTTCTTTTTGTTTTGTTTATCTGGCTTCCTCTACTCGAATGTAAGCTCTTGAAAAGCAGGGATTGTTGTATATAATTATAGCTGATTCTCAGCTCTTAGAATAGAGACTGGATTATAGTAGGCTCTCAATAAATGCTTTTAAAATAAATATCAGACTGTCACAATGTAAAAGAATGACAAGCCCTGACTGCACTCCCCATAGCTTCTCACACCAGCTCCTCCACCTGAGAGAGCCCACACTCTCCCTGGTCTCAGCCCACAGCAGCTCAGGCTGGCTCAGGCTGACGTTGCTGCAGCCACTGCCAGGCCAAGGCGGGAGAGGAGAGACTGGCCATGCCCACGCACCCCTAGGCTAGTTCCCACTGCCCTGCTACAGATTGCTGTGACACCAAGTTGTGAGCAGACTGCACTCCCCCAGTTTCTTACCCATGTTGCTCCTCCTGAATGGAGCCCTGATCTCCCTGGTTTTGTGCCCACAACTGGTGCCATTTTGAGCTTTTAGCTGCCCGGGGTCTGCACCGCACCCCTGGGCTGGGCTTGGACTGACACTAACACAGCTGTCACTGGGCTGATGAAGGAGAGGAGAGACTAGGCAGTACCATGCACCCGTAGGACAAATCCCACCATCCTGCCACAGGCTGCTGTGAGACTAAGGGTGGACAGGCTGCACTCTCCACAGCTACCTGCCCACACTGCTCCAGTTGACACATAGACAATGGAAGAGAATAGAGAACCCAGAAGTAAGCCACATATTTATAGCCAATTGATCTTTGACAAGGCCCAGAAGAACATACACGGGGGAAAGGGTGCCCTTTTTAATAAATGATGCTAGGAAAATTGGATTGCCATATGCAAAAGAATGAAATAGGACCCCCATCTTTCACTATATATATATAAAAAAATCAACTCAAGATGGATTAAAGACTTAAATGTAAAACCCAAAACTCTAAAAATACTATTAGAAAAACTAGGGAAAACTCTTCTGTATATTGGTCTAGGCAAAGAATTTAAGACTAAGAACACAAAAGCACAGACAACAAAAACAAAAATAGAAAAATGGGACTTAATTAAGCTAAAAAGCTTTTGCACAGCAAAAGAAATAATCAACAGGGTGAACAGAAAACCCTCAGAATGGGAGAAAATATTTGCAAACTATTCATTAGACAGAGGACTGATATTCAGAATATGCAAAGAACTCCAAGAACTCAACCAAACAAATAATCCTGTTAAAAAGTGGGCAAAGAAAATGAATAGATATTTTTCTAAAGAAAAACATACAAATCGCCTACAGATATATGAAACAGTTCTCAATATCACTAATCATCAAAAAATGCAAACTAAAACTACAATGAAAGATCATCTTATCCCAGTCAGAATGGCTACTAATAAAACAACAGAAAATAACACATACTGGTGAGGCTACGGAGAAAAAGGGAACTCTTGTACACTGTTGGTGGGAATGTAAATTAGTGCAACTTCTATGGAAAACAATATGGAGATTTTTACAGAACTAAAAACAGAATTGCCATCTGATACAGCAATCCCATTGCTTGGTATTTACTCAAATGAAAAGAAATCAATATATCAAAAAGACACCTGCACTTACATGTTTATTGCAGCACCATTCACAATAGCGAAGATATGGAATCAACCTTATTGTCCATCAACATATGAATGGATAAAGAAAATATGGTATATATGCACAAAGAAATACAATTCAGATATAAAAAATATGAAACCATGTCTTTTGCAGCCACATGGATGGAACTGAAGGTAATTAATTTAAGTGAAACAAGCCAGATACAGAAAGTCAAATATCATATGTTCTTACTCATAACTGGATTCTAAAATATGTGTATACATGGATGTAGAAAGTGGAATGATAGATAATGGAGACTCAGAAGGGTGAGAGGATGGGAGGGGCTTGATGACGAGAGTTACCTAATGGGTACAATGTATTTTGGGGGTGATGGATACCCTAAAAGCTCTGACCACTATGAAGTAATCTATGCATGTAACAAAATTGTACATGTACCCCATGAATTTGTACAAGTCAAACAAACAAAAAAAAGAAAGATAATGCCAAATATTGCTAAGGTTTTGTAGAACTGGATACTCTCATATAATATTTTGCAGATAAACTATTAAACATTTTGCATGACAGATGGTATATAAATATACATATATACATACATGATTGAAGCAATTATCACCTGTGAGTTTATTATGAATAAATCTTAGAATAAAGCAATTTGATATTTGTTTGAAGTTTTTCATTGTAGGATTGCTTATAAAAGCAAAACATGGGAAGCAATCCTATACATATAATATATCCAGCTCTGTATGTGTATATGTGTTTGTGTGTGTGTATGGTAGATGCACGGGAAGGAAAGATTTAGGGAAGGTTATTCAACAATGTTAACAATAGTTACATCTGGGTGATATTGGATTTAACATTTGATGAGATAAAGATAATAGTTTTAAAAAACAAAATAAAAATTCTAAAATTGTGTTCAAGGGATGTTATGTAATTTTTTTAATCCTAAAAATTTGCTGCATAGGTATGGGTTGAGCTTATGATAGGTTGATACATTTTCAGGTGTTTATTGTATTTTTAGGTATAGAAGGGCTATAGGAGTAATTATATATTTTGCTTTTCAAAAAGAACAGTATTTATTTTATCCTTACACTATTTAGATCTGCTCACTATGGAAAATGGAAGCATTGCTTGTGCCCATAACGATACATTCTTTTAATGTATAAGGGCTTTGTCCCAAAGAGCCAAGTTTCATACACTTTTAACTAAACAAATCTTTTTAGACAATAATGTATTCCTTTATTAAAATCCCATGCTTATTAATACACTCTCTTACTTATCACAGATGGACCCAGTTGCCTACCTTGGCTCTAGGTCTGTTCCATCATTTTGCAATGATGTCAGTGCAGTGTTACCCTGTCCACAAAGCTTTTCCAGATTTTCCCATCTATGAACATGCATAGGATTTTGTCTTTATCTGTGTCATGTCACCCACTACTCTTCACATGGGAGCAATACTATATGTGTAAATGCCATCTACTGTGTTAGATTATAAAATTATTGAGGGTGCAATTGAAATCTGATTTAGAATTTTATCTCTCAGATCTCCTAGTGAAGAGGCTTATTTTGTTAGGATGTAGAGCAGAAGTGTGCTGGAGTCTTCAGCTTGGGGTTCACATTTTGATTCCTCATAACTACTGTGGCCTTTGGCAAGAACCTGTTGTCCACAAAGCAGTGTTGCCATTAGGATTATATGATGAGGTGGAATGATTTAAGTGAAAAAAGAAGAAGAAGAAGAATTGGCAAAGTTCAAAGGAAACAGATTTACAGAGAGCAGACATAGCTACCACTGTGCATGGTCAATGAATAAATTGATACAGTTAGATTTACTTGTCTCAGAGATACAGAAAGAAGAAACTCATAGCAGAAAGAGAAGCAGACTTCTAATTAACATTCAAATAATATTCATAATATGAAGGCCATTCTCCCCCACCTGACTTATTTTCTTTACCTATATAATTTCTCTTCAAACATTTGTACACTCAATTATCTTACCAAAATCTCATATTCACTTCTTATTTTCTTGTATCACATTGGCCATTCCAAATTCTGAATGCATTCCTTTTCTATTCCCTGTAATCATATGAAAAAACTCACATAAGAGAAACTTACTTTACATTAATTGTTGCTGTACGGAGACACCCATATGGTTCTGCATTGTTCTTCCTGGTTATGTGTTGTTTGTCTGCTACCACGTGATCCAAATTACAGACTTACTCGCAAGTGTGGTCCACAGCCCTCTTGATGTCATGACCCAGCGGGGATTAGAACTGACGACACCATAGCATGGCTCTGTTCCAGCACACTGAGGATGCCATGCAGGCCTTGGAATTGCTAAATGAAGATTTCAAAAAGAAATCTCAAATTATGCTAAAAACACAGTAAGTGGAGCAATTTCAATTGCAAAATGGGCCCTGTTTTCTCCTCCTCCTTCATTGCCTCCTAGTAGTCTTTTTCCTCCTCTTTACCTTTCTTTTTCCTCTTTTATAATGATCTAGGGAATTTTCTCAAAATTTTTACACTTTGGTTTGTCATAACAGATCACATGGTAAAAATCATATAATTTTTTTTGGGGGGGTTTCTGACAGTTACGCTTAGGAGGATGACAAGAAACAATGACCTCTCCTTTTGATGGTCATAAGAAAAATTTAAGTTCATTTTTTAAGACCATTGTTTGAATGCACCACACGCATTTGTAGTTAAAGGGAAATAATTTTATGTAGGAAACCATTGAATGAGCTACTTAGGGACCTGAGTAATTATTTGTAATCTGTCTTCTCGTTATGGAATTCAATGACTAAATTAAGAATGAGAATCTTAATGCTTGTTGAAACCATATTTTGGCCAAATATTTGCTTAATTTTATACTGCCTTCATAGAATAGATGTTAAAAATTCTTAACAAAAAAATCCTAAATGAAATACAGCCCAGTCATCAAGTGTTTTATACCAGGCTCTTCATGATGTGGCCAAAAACAATCTTTCCCAGCTCACCTTGCCTCAGTCTGCCGCCTTAACCTCAAACTCAAGCACCACGGAAGAGTTTAAAGTTCTGAAGAAATGTCATATGACTTTACACTTCTGTGTCTTTGCTAAAGCAACACAATAGCTAAGTAATAAGGGTCTTATGTTATCCCATCAGGACATTAGGACATTATCCTGAAGATACTGAGAGGCAACTGAGAAGGTTAAACTGAAAAGTGAAGCACCATTATTGAAAATCAATTTTAATATGGTCTTTTCATCTACAGTTTATAGAATGTAAAGTAAGATGATCACTAGAGAAAACAGCACACAGTTGTCCTAATCTGTGTTAGAAATTACGGAAGCCTGAACAATGGAACTTCATCAAAAATGAAGAAAAATGATAAATTAAAAATGCATTTGGGAAGAATCATAGGACTGAATGTTAAATTATGTATGGGGCCAGGTATGAGGAGCAGTCATGGTAGTGCCTAGATTTCAGGCTTTGAAAATGTGATTGGAGGCTTCCTTGCTGTACTAAGGTATATGAAAATCGGAAAATGTTTGAAGGGTGGCAATTACATTAGAATTTTTTGGCAAGTATTTGTAGCTTCCAATAATTATACATAGATAAGGTCTATTGGTGTCCTTCACTCAGTCTTGTTCTTAGGTTAAAAGAAAGCACTCTCAGACAAATGCCACCATAACCGTAGGTACTCATCTGCAATCAGGCTAATAAAAAAACCAAAAATAAAACCTGTTCTGTCAGTGCAAACAATTCTCTTTTGTTTTAGGAACTCCTATAGCAGCTTTTACAAAAGGTTCACTTAAGGCAAATACGCTGTTATTCCAGTGGCAGGATTTAACTAACCGTCTAGCTGGAGGGAGGTATCTAAGAATTTTTTTGAAGAGCTTTTGGATTTAAGGCAAGAGCACTCTTCCTAAAAGTACATACTACTGTTCCCTCTAGCTTCTTAAAATTTGTTCTAGCCTATTTATACATCTCACGTATCATTAGTTTCATCAATAAAATCTCCCTCCTAATGTCCATCATGATTATTAACAAAACCTCTGGTCTTATTTGGAAAGAAAGATACATAGTTGAATCGCTTGAAGCAACCACTTCTGGAATGTGGCCTTTTAATTAAATGCCAATGACCCATCCTTGGAGTCTTTTCCAGATCAGAGCAACTGACCACCCCTAGGGTGTGGATGAACACTAACACACGCACATGTATCACACTGACAATGCTAAAGTGATTTAAGCAGATTGCAGACAGTTTAACAGAGGAAAAATGATGTGTTCGCTTTGGAACATGTTTAATTGGAGGTGGCAAGAGGAGATAGATCAGTAAATGTTCAATTATACAGATCTGCTCTCCGGAACAATGATATGGCTATAAATTCAATTTGAAAATTGCTGGTGTGTGGTCTGTTTTGCTATTTTTGTTCATAAAAGAGTATAATATGGTGATATCATTTATTGATTCATTTATTCTTTTATTCAACAATTATTTATTAAATGTCTGGTATGTGCCCGGTGGTGTGTTTGGCCTAGGAATGGGCAGTCAAAGTCTCAGGCTCTTCTTTTGAGAAGTTCACGTTTTAGGGAGAGACAGGCGTGTAGAAGTATAATAGAAATAATACAGTTTAGGAGGGTTAATATAGGGTAGTCCTTCCCACAACCCAACAAACAACTGCAATAGAGAACTGACTCATTTTTTAGACTATAGCCCTTTGAAAATGGTGAATGATATTGGTAAGCTTGAAAAGACAATTCTACAAGCTGTATTCAAAATATGACTTAGGGCACTTTATAGGAAAGCTGTCTCAAGCATGGGTTAGAGCTGTCTATAAATGGAATTTGAAGAGCCTTAGTAAGAATCTATGGCATTGTCATGGAACATAGCCTGCAGGAGTTTCACCATGCTAATAATATTTGTGACACAAAGATTTCACTTCCTAAGGAAGTAAACACTTGAAGATGAGCCTGTGGTTGCTGCCAAATAGCTGTAGTTGGGTGAGTAATTAATTTTTCCATATTTTAAAAATTCTAACAAAACTTAATTGATCTGTTTTATAGCAGTCGGATCAGGAAATGCATGTTGGGTTCTCACCAGAGGGGGAAAATTGAAGTGCACATTTTTGACTTGAAATTGTATAATTAGGAAAACAAATGATCACATATATTATACATATACACACACAGAGATAAATTTTTACTCCACATGTGTGTATATTTGTTATGTTTTTTAATTGTGAATGAAAGAACCTAGCCTGTTTTAAGTTCTGAAAAACATCTTGAATGCCTTTACAAATGTTACAAAATTTCCAAAACTGTTTTGCCAATCACTGGTTTTTAATTTTATAGCTTAAGTGGATGTCAACGGAAATTTATTCCTTATGTTTCTGATTCTTTTGTATTTGGCCTATCCAAGTGTTTCATAAGAACCATTTGATGTCTAAAAGGTCTTAGAGGCTTTCTGGTTCAAGCACGTTTAAGACTATTTATTCAAAGTCAAGTAGCATTTTATCATTATCAAATGGAAATGAAACTCAAAAAGCCTTAAATTATTTTGAAAATTTAAAGACCGATAAACATAATTAATGTCTACTTAGCATCTGAAGGTGGACTCTGGTCAAAATGTAAATATATCAGAGACATCTTAGGTCACTTTACTATATTTTTAAAAAATTGTACATTTTTTTCTTTATGAGAAAACAACAGAAATTAGGACAAACAAGCACTGGAACAAAAACCAAATTGGACCTCAGATGGTATGAGCTCAATGGTCTTGATTGTCTAAATACTATGAGTGAAGATTTTTATTCTGGTATCCAAGATCACCTGATCTTTTTTTAACTAATAACTTCTACCCAAGACGTACCTAAGGGAAACACAGGTAGGAGAACCACACCTACCAAACGACCTGTGTGCTAAATATTGTCCTTAAATTCAACATAAGACTCTATGACCTAAGCTGAATCCTATGAATAATGCTTTTTGTCTAGAGAGGCAGTTTTACATTGCATGGGCTTGGGACACTATTGTTGGGTTTGAATTGTGACGTTGCCATTATTAGCTATGTGATATTAAGTGAGTTATGTCATCTCTGGAATCCCTTGGATTCTTCAACTGTAACAGAGGTACGGTCACAGTTCCTATTTATTATGATGTCTGTAATTTATCTTAAAGCATTTTGGTATAAGAGTAATTAATATTATATTCAGAAATGATGCATCCCAGACAGCTGCAATGGAAAGTGGCTATTTGAATTGCTTCTATTGCCAATAGCTTAACCAACATAACATATTTTGTTTAATTAGCATGGTGAATGTCCAAAATAAGTTATTATTTGTGAAACTGGTTGCTTGATAATTAGAAAGATAAATGTTAGAAATGGGATTTAGTAGTAAAATTAAAGTTTTATAAGATATGTAGATTTACTTAAATATTTTAAAATCTACTAGTGTTCTCAGTCTTTGCATGAATGAGGAAGAAGAATCTATGGAGCAGTTTTATCCTTGGAATTAATGTCCATGTGGTCTATACTTGGTTTGGAGAATTTTTTAAATTAATGATGACTTTAATATTAATGAATAGCTGCCTTTAAAATATTGTCACCATCTATGCTAAGTAATCTATTCCCTCAGGTTGGAGGTAAGAGAAACTAGAAGGACAGACAAATGTGATTCATCAAATTTACAGAATAGGTTGTACTAGCTGTTCTGTGCCTCCTTGCTAAAATAAGCATATTTAATTCATGACTTTATTATGTGACGGAATTTGATCTGATGTTTACCTTCATTATAGTCTACTAGAGAGTTTGTAAGAATGTAGCTAACTCACCCATCTCAAACTTCTGCTGTGGATATTATCTACCAAAATGAATAAGAGAGTTTTGCATTATCAAGTTAGCTTATTCAGTTCATTACACAACTTTACAAGATTGACATGGGAAAGAAAGTGAGCCATGTGAACACTCAGGACAGCCACCTGCATGGAATCAGACCTTAGGAAATGCTTGCCATTGTTATGCTAAAATGGCCTGGAACCCAAACAAGCTGTATGCTTCTTATTTCCTCTAATACATACCTGTGTGTTGGATTTTACCACCAACTGCAGAGAAAGCCATATATTTTTCAGAAAGAAGAACAGGCATGCATAGGCAAAATTGGTCCAAGCCAACAATCTTGGGCTGCCTTACCTCAGGCACAAATGCAGTCCATTGACGTACCTTACTTTGTAATACATTTGGAAGGCAGAGCTTTCTCAGAATCGTAAAGGAGGCAGGCAGGGAAAGGTGTTATTTCTCTACCTCTGAGAAACTAAGAAGTCCTATAGGTCCCTACCACATACCCTGTGAATTCCTGAGCCTCTGGAAGTTAGGCCCCATAAAGCATCTTGAAATTTAAGCAATCCACCTTTTTTGAACATCTTTTTGAATGAGAAGCGAAGTGTAGGGGAGAGAGGAAGAAGATGGGTCTTTGTCTTCTTTTTCCAAAACGAAAGAGGACATCAAAAATCCTTGCATGCTCTATACTCCAAACAGTGGCTTGCCTGATGTGATGTGTTAAACACACACACGCGCACACACACACAAATACACATATATATCATATAAAATACATGGAAAGATGGACAATGAAGGGTTATTATTCAATTTTTGGCTTTTTAATTGTTTTATTTCTTTGTGCAAATAGTTGTATTTTCCCAAAGGCTGTATATAGTTAAAAATGATGATAATAAGTTCACAAATAAAATTAGTTTCATTGTATTATATTCCCTCTCTTGCTTGTATTTTAAAAATACACATTCTCCTGAGAAGACCAAATTAAGGCCAGGTCAAGGTTTTGTGAATGTGTTTGTCAAAATGACATGTTATTTTATATAATTAGTAGCATTGAATGTGATCTGTGTTGACTAAGAATTGTGACTTGGGAGGTGGGGGAAGAATATCTCAAAAAATAAAGGCAAACAGTGTGAAATAAAGAAATCTTTCCTGTATTCAAAATCTGGCCCAATACAGGAGCTGTCTCGGTTAATTGGGAAAAGTTTGATAGGCTCAACTTTTATTCACTACTAAAGTTTAACCCTGGGCCATTTTACCTAAATCAAGAAGCTATTTTTAGATTCAGATCATGTTCACTTTTCATAAGCAGAAGAGGTTTTGCATATCTGTTCCAAGTCAAATTTTGGAAGCAGTTATTCTTCTTGAAAGTTATTCTTTTTTCCTGTGGCATTTCATGGAAAACACTTGTTCCAGCCAAGAAGTTATGGATATATTTTCTTAGACTGAAAAAAAAAATTCTTATTATGAGTAAGTTAATTGAAGCCATGGGAATAGTACAATTAGAGAATTTTGGGTTTATAATACAATCATGAACTTGGAAAGAATCTTGAGAAGTCATCTACTTTTACTCTTCTGTTTAGGCTAAGAAACACTCCCCACCCCCAACTTCCAATAAATGGGTACCTGTTTTATTTCCACAGCTATGTAGGAAATATCATATGAGCCCACAAGGTAAATTCTGCCTTCTAGCTTTACTGTGATGTTATTTTCTAGAACTTATTTAAATATATTTTGGGGGGAATTAAACTATGAAACACAGTAGAAATATAAGCCAGTTTTTAATTATTATTTCTGTGTTATCATTTGCGATCTGATTCTGGGGCCTCCGCACATCGTGTGTGTTTCATTTTCCACAGTTCTCATTTGAATTCTGCATAAGTTGGGAATTTGTTGTGGTGGTGGTGGTGGTTGTGTAGAAGCAACAAAGACTCATCTGACTTAGCACCACAGTGTGATGGCTTTGTAATGTATCGATGTGGCTATGCTGAATCACATTTCCCAGAATGCTCTCTTTTGGTATGTTGCATTAGGGTGAGATACAAGGAAGACTCTCCCCAGAGTTTGGAGGCGGAAGACAGGTGGCACTATTTTGTAGGACACTCGTGTTGTTACTGACCTGGTGACTTACTTCCTTGGCATGAAGCAGTAGCTACTTTCCTTTATCCTTAGATCTTCAGTTTCCATGACTCCTAGGCTAGATGTGTGTGTGTGTGTGTGTGTGTGTGTGTGTGTTTGCTCATTATCTTGAGGAAGGGCCCTGGTCTTTGCAGACTACCCTCCACTAGATCAGGAGCAACAGCGATGAACATGGGCTTTGCTCTGTTTTTGTGGTGCTCCGGCTTGTGCTTGTGGAGTTCTGTCTGCTCGTGATTTCTTCTTCCAGCCTGCCTGCCCTGGGCTCTAGCATTAGATGTGGAAGCAGCCATGTGGAGACTTCTTAGTCAACCTTTATAATTGGGTTAGTAAATTCTCTATGATAAATCCTTAAATATATGTCTATATATCTTATTGGTTCTGTTTCTCTTGTTGAACTCTAACAGCTACATGCAGGAAACAGAACTAGGAACCAAGAGGAAGGATAGTTGGAAATCAAGCTGTCCCTCATTTCTGCCCTTTCTCAGGCTAGCTTTAAACTTTTCTTTCTCTTTAAACAGTATTCCTTTGCATCTCCAAAAGACTTGTTGGAAAATATGGCCCTGACAGTTCTGGTGTCACTTAAATGTCCAACCACCTGAAGAGACACTAATTCCATTATTCAATGTATAACTTTCTCCCATGACAAACTCTAAATCCTCAGGAAACAGACTCTGTTGGACTCATTTAAATCATATACTATTACCTTAAACAATCTGCAGTGGTCGGGGAGGCAGACTTTAAGGAATGAATTGGGCTATATCTGGTATCCACCACTAGTCCAAAAACTGTGTCAAACGCAGCAGGGATAGGTTGAACAAAGTGACTTTTGGGATTACAATGGCATTTTCATGTGGACGGCAGCTAACCACTCTTTGCCAGGGCTGATGATTATCAGCACACGCTGATAGGGTTATGAAGTTTGTTCAAACTGGTGCCTGCTCTGATGAGCTGGAGCCTATGCCATGGGGGTTGTTAAACATTTTCGATATCACCCAGACCACAGATTCTACTCGAAATACTCATTTATTCATTAAAAAAAACATATTCATGGAGTTTGTAATAGATTGCAAACACAACACTGAAATCAGGAAAAATAAAGATGAGTAGCAGGGCCAAGTTGTAGCCTAAGAGTACATAATCTAGCTGGAGAGACAGAAATTTTGAACTTTGAGTGAAGGAATCAATAGATTCAGAGTAAGATACATTTTGATTTATTTTTTGCTTTATTATTTACTATCTTTTTGACCATGTAATTTCACGGAGCTGTAAGTCTGTAAGAAAACAGATTGTATATACTCTAACTTCACCAATTAAATATCTGTATGACTTCAGGCCTGTTGTTTTAGCAGGGTAAATTTTTATCTTTAAAAAATACGGATAGGACTGTTAGAATAAAACAAGATTGTATGTGAAAGTACTTAGTGCAACAGGGGCACATGTCTTGTTATTTTGAATTCCATTAGATTTTTTAAAATTAAGAATGCTGAATTTTTCAAATTCTTTTTCAGCATCATAATATTTAAAATTTGACCATTAATATCACCAACTATATGAATAAATCAAACTTTAACCGTTCCTATATGTGTGTAATTAATCCTGCTTGAATTTAACTCATTCTCTTGAATCTAATTTTCCAGAAATGTATTTAAAGTTTTTAAAATATCTATATGTTGGGAGGTCAAGGAGGGAGGATCGCTTTAGCCCAGGAGTTTGAGGTTGCTGTGAGCAGGCTGATGTCTTGGCACTCTGGCCTGGGCAACAGAGCAAAAGTCTGTCTCAAAACAAACAAATAAGTAATAAATAAATAAAATAAAATATCTACATGTATTAGGTATGAATCTTGATGCACAAACTCAGTTGTGAAAGAAATATCACAGTTTTTATTATTTTTAAATTAATTTAATTCCAGCTTCAAGCACATACGCACCTAGGTTGGCAGGATATTTAATGCCAGTTATTCTTGAGTCTCTTTCCTCTCACTAAGGTAGTATAAAGATTCTAGGGTCTCACAAAGTATGAAGACAATGGCTGGTACCCCTTGTCATTAATCACCTCTGTTCCTCAGTTACTCCCAGGTCACCTATATTTTAGTACTAGATCCCCAAGCTGTCATAGCACAGGGTGCATGTCCCAGTTGGTTTAGGATATTATAAATTTATCCTTCTCACTAGTTTGGTGGAATTTCTTCCTTTCTTCCCAGTCAAAGCTGATCTCCATGACAGAAAATTAATCTAACCTCTTCAATGGAGTTTTTGCAAAAGTGAAGAGAGCATCAGTTCAAAAATCTTTGAAGCGATGAATTACAAATCCATATGGCTTGGGGCTGTGTGTAGGGAGTGGATACGGAGGACAGCAGCATAATTTGATAACATGAATTGTGACACTTTCCATTTCTTGCATGCTTTGTAAAAGTTTAAACAGCAACAAAAATACCAATTCCTTCTCAGGGTTTGACAGAATTTCTTGCTAAAGCCATCTGAGCCTCATACCTTTTCTGAGAATAGCTCTTTTACGAGTGTTTCAATTCTTACATGGTTATTGGTATATTCAGATTTCCTACTTTTTCTTAAGTCAACTTTGATAATTTCAATTTTTTAGAAACAATATTCATCTCATTGGGATTATTATGTGTAGCAGAGACTTATGTATAATACCGTAATTTAAATATCTTACCTATTTGGAGATTTTTTTTTTTTAAATAAAGGTAGGGTCTTACTCTGTTGGCTAGGCTGGAGCACAGTGGCCTGATCATAGCCTATTGTAACCTTGAACTACTGAGCTCAAGTGATCTTCCCATGACAGCCTGACAAATAGCTCAGCCTACAGGCTTGTGCTACCAGATCCAGCTAATTTTTTTGCAGAAACAGGGTCTCACTATATTGCCCAGTCTGGTCTCGAACTCCAGGCCTCAAGTGATGCTCCTATCTTGGCCTCCAAAAGTGCTGGTATTATCTGTGTGAACTACCATGACCAGGCCATATTGTTCTTATTTCTAAAATTTAATGATTTCAATTTTTATTTGATTGGATTACCTAAAAGTTTGTGTCCTTTGCTGTTAGTTTCTAAAAGTTCAGACTTTGAGTTTATTAATTGTTCTTTAATTTTTCTAGTTTCAAATTTATTATTTTCTGCCTTTTACTTCAATCTTTTTTTCCACATATTTTTTCTGATTCATTGAGTTAAATGTTTAATAAATTTATTTCTAATCACTCTTGTTTAGTAAGAAATACACTCAGTGTTTGCTTATGACTGATTCTGGTATTAGTCACCTCTTAGATTTGGTGTGACTCGTTATCGTAATTATTTTGTAATCTTATAGTAGCTTTGTTTTCATTGACCAAAGTCTTCCTTAGTTTTGTTGAATTGCGATCTGCAAATATATCCTTTGAAGTTTCAGTTTTGAAGAGTTTATATTAATCATCTTATAATTTTAATATTAATAGCCTATTTTAATCTTTAATTCCTAGCATTTGTCTTATTTTAGGTAGTGTAAATTCAGGGTCAGAAGTGTCAAGGGCAGGAGAAGATCTTGCCTCAGTGCAAGCAATCTAGCAGAGCTAATTCAACTGTCCTGTACCTTTTCGTTCTATTCTGGCCCTCAACAGATCAAATGATGCCCACCCACATTAAGGAGGCCATCTGCTTTACTCATTCCAGTAATTTAAATGTTAATTTCTTCCAGGAGCACCCTCACAAACACAACCAGAAATGTTTAACCAGATATCCAGGCATCCCATGGCCCAGTCAAGTTGACATATAGAATTAACCATCACAAGTTTATCCCTTGTCAACTTGGTTGTCACATACATCTTCCTAAACCACACTTAATCTCCAAATAAAGACAATAACAGAGTCATAATTTTGCCTAACATGATATAACTATCCTGTGTAGAACCCAAAACACACTAACCTTTTTCCCAGAACAGGAGGTAAAGTCCTTAGTAATGTTGTATCTTCTCCTTGATATCTTGTAACTAAATACTATAATGTAAAATTAACAATACTTAAATATCATGACACAAAGTCAATATATCTTATGTTACATGGTAAGAGAATGAGAGGGGGGCAAAGATTATGTATATATGTGTGTGTTTATAAAAAAACAGAAAGGAAATCCTCAGGATAATTACAGTCCTCACTTCTGTAACTAGTCACATGGTTGTTACAGGTATTTATAACTATCTTCTTCCACTACCTGGTCTATATTCTCTTTACATTCAGCGAGCACCTTAGCTGGTCATGGTTCGTTATCTGGTGGAGTCACTCAAATCTTTATTTCAAAAGGGTCTGCTCATTAGTACTGTAGCCTGGATTGAGTTATTGTGGTTTTCCATGAACCTCAGTCATGCTAATACTCACACACACCTTAGCAGATCTCTCGTATTCCAGATACGCTCTTCCTTACCTTACTGTGGAGCAGCAGCCCAGTTGTCACTTGGTAATCAGAATCAATCACTGCAGCCAGCATAGTAACTCTCATCTTTGCCTAATGATTTAGAGGCATGAGGAGCCCAAAGTAGCTGGGTCTTGTCTTCTAGTTCAGTGTAATAATCATAGTTGTGTCTTCTGGTGGATGCATTTCTCCTTTTGAGACTAAGATCTCTAGGCCTGCAATGCATAAAATCACAGGAACAGGAAATAAAATTTTTCTAGAGGGTCACTGGGAGTGATAGTGAGTGATGCCACTCCCGTTTCCACTGCTTTATTCCTGGATCTATGAATCCTCTTATGAGAGAAAAAGTACCATATATTGGATGCTGATTCAGAGAATGTCTAGTCTTCTGGAAAACCTTGCCCCAGCCCTGCAAGGTATTGCCACTTAGCTGACTCTATAACTAAGTCTTCAAAGGCCATTCCATTATTCTATCCAGATAGCTGCTTGAAAACATGGTAAGACCAGGGAATTTCATGATCATGGGCCCATTGTCTCACTTCTTTTGCTGTGAAGTGAGTTCTTTGCTAAGAAGAAATGCTGTGTAGAACACCATGATTGTGGACAAGCATTCCAGCAGCGTTTCTATGTGCCATTTACATGTCAAGCACCATTGGATCTGCTGGGTCATGTGACCCAAGTGGCAGAACAGCTTACACTGCAACATGGATCTGTTGCAGACCCTTCTCTTGTTCTTGACCTCGCTCAAAACTAGTACATTTTTGGGCAACTCAAAAAATGGGCT
The DNA here is from genome assembly GCF_041146395.1 of Eulemur rufifrons. Lineage (NCBI taxonomy): Eukaryota > Metazoa > Chordata > Mammalia > Primates > Lemuridae > Eulemur > Eulemur rufifrons. Next base: position 24,444,775 of record NC_091001.1, read on the forward strand.
GGATAACACACAGAAATGAGGAATATATTGCCTTTAACATCTGAAGAGGTGCTCTAGATATTGTGCCTCTTTCTTAGTTGTAGAAAGTACCGATGCAACAACTTCTCCTTCACCTTAGAACAGGTTCCATGTTCCTCTATTCATTTGACCTAGAACATTTCTGCTTATATAGATCAAGTAAAAGTAGGATAGTAAGCTTCCTATGCATTTCCCTTCTAGGAACACTATGATCAAGTAACCAATGCCATAGGCCCTTTTAGTCAGTCTACTCTGATTGCTGCTTTGACTCTACTGTCTGTTATGGTAACTACACCCACCTTACCTATGTTGGTTGAGTGATGCCACTTAGCCCTTACCACCTTGGGATGCAATTGACTCCCCTTGCATTGCATTTAGATTTCTCAATTCAGTGACTATTGTTCTCATTGTGAGGTCTGGGCTACAGAGAAGAGTGATCACAGAGCTCCTCAAAGATGCTGTGGCTCCCCTTATAAATATAATACTCACGGGATACATGAAAGATATGTCTTCTGGATCCTCCCAGTGTGGTGAGTAGGCCTTAAATGATAAATCCACCTCCCTGAATCTTTTAAATTTCTTTCTCCACATTAAACCAAGACTTGTCTGGCATTTCCAGTTTGCTCACAGTGGACCACCTTTTGGTCCAACCAAACTGTTAAAGTCTTTTCTATCTTCCAGTTATATTTGGAGCAACCAGCCACTGTCATTATAGTCATTAGTTTTCCAGATTTATTCAAAAGTATCATATACGGTCAGCCAGCTCCTTTCTTCTCATAAGTGGTTGATAGGTACATCTAATGCAGATATTTTTCATATCTCTATTGCCACATCACACCAAGGACTATCAGTGCTCTCTTTACTGAAAATAGAGCTATTAGCATCTTTAATGAGATTAGAGAGCCAATTCCAGAAACCCCAGAACCAATTAAAAAAACTCATCCATAACATTCCACTCCTGTGGATTCTCTTGGTACTAAAATATGTATTACTTAGGATTCTTCAGAGAAACAGACTCAGTAGGATACACACACACACACACACACACACACACTATGAAGACATTTATTATAAAGTATTGGCCCTCACAGTTATGGAAGCTGAGAAGTCCCACAGTCTGCTGCTGTCAGTAAGCTGGAGCCCCAGGAAAGCTGGGGGTGTACTTCTAAGGCCTGAGAGCCAGAGAGCTGATGGTATAGATTCCAGTCTAGGTCTAAAGACCCGAGAACCAGATGCACCAACAGCAGGAGAAGATGGAAGTTTCAGCTCAACCGTCTGGCAGAGCTAATTCTGCCTTCCTCTGCCTTTTTGTTCTATCCAGACCCTGAACGATTGGACGATATCCACCCACACTGGGGAGGACCATCTGCTTTACTCCGTCCATCAATTCAAGGGCTAATCTCTTCCAAAAATACCCTCACACACATCTTCAGAAATAATATTTAACCACCTATCCAGGCATCCTGTGGCCCAGTCAAATTGACACATAAAATTAACCATCACACTGTTACTTCTCAAACATTTTATTAGCTGTTCTTTCTCTGTCCATCCCTTTATAGCAGTTTTCACCAGAATTTTCATCTTTGGTTCTCTGTCTTTCCTCTTGCAAATCAAATTTTGTTGGACAGGATTTTCCATTTCTGTGCTATCAGCTATTTCTTTTATATTTCCTTATCTGTACTTTCAGTCCAACTTTTTTCCACCAACTGCCTACTGAACAGAATCACCAGAACATGTTGTCTCCTTGAAATGAATACTCCAAATACAAGTGAATAAAAATGATTTATGTCTCAATGGAATTAAAATATTCTTAAAGACTTCAATCGTACGTGAATGAAACATAAATTATAATAAAAGAACACAAGATACCTTTCATGCAAAAAGTGTAATAAAATTTCAGAGGAGTGATGTCCTTAAATTCACTTAGACGTATTACCATTTATTCTTCATGTTGTATTTGTGTGGCTTTCTCATAAGATGAATTTTAATTTTTTATAAACTATTCTTAAACCTTAATGTTATTATCATGAAGCCTAATTTGTCCATTTATGGAACATCCTGGTTTTGTTTGAAAATATGCTCCAGACCACGGAGAAAAGAGATAAATGCCATCGAGTCTCCCATATCAACCTCTGAGAAATGCTGGTATTTATCTTTCTCACTTCTAAGTCAGTGCTGAGCAAAAAATTTGTGACCATTCTTCACCAACCAGTTACGTATCAGCCTAATGGGTATATGATATCAAAACCAGATTGTCCTCATTAATTAGCATGTATTGTATGACATATAATATTGTATGACAAAATAAATATCTTACTACAATCAAGGTAATTTACATCTTTTGTCCTTTCCTCAATCTTTCAAGCCTATCCACCTTCAACATAATTAAATTAGACTAGTCTGACAGAAGTGTTCTTTGGTAAGCTACACTGATATTTACCTAGCTTCCTGTTTGCACTTGACATTGTCAAATTTACCTTATAAAGCAGTTTAATCTGAGTGTTTTTGGATTCCAGATCCTTCTTTTTATGTTAACATAAGCAAAACATACACTTTAACTAAAGTGGGAGATATTAAGTGTGTTGATATGGTTAATTGATGGATTATTTAAAGGACAAACATGAATTATTCTTAAAATAAAGCACTTCTGACTCCCAGTTTCTTCTCTCAACATCCCCCTTTCTGGCCAAATACATTCACAGTCACATTCAATATTTGACAACTTGGAAAAAGCTGAATTAAATAAAAATAATTCAGCTGGGTCTGGTGAAAAACCTTGATGACAGTTTATTACACTAAACATATGACCCACTTTAATGATGGAATTTGATATAATGACATGGCCTTTATATTAACATTGCACATCTGCTTACTAAAAGCACCATTTTAATATCTGCTCTTTAGCCTGTTTGCCAAATGACCAAGTTTCTATTTGGCATTTCAATCTTAAATTAAGTTGAGGTATCTAAATGAGAAAATTCCCCAGTCCCCTTTGCCTTTACTTTGGAAATCTTTTTAAAGCTTTTAAAGTTTTTATTTATCTTACATAGCTGTGGCTCAACATGCAGCCAGTCTTGGTTCATAATGGTCCAGAAATAAAAATGATCTTTTGGCAAAGATTTCAATGAGAGGACATTCAAATTCTGCATGCATCTATTTAATGGCTTGTTTTATTTATAGTTTTGTTTTTATTATTTAATTCCCATAGACAGGTGCTGACTGAGGCTAAGAGAACGTTGCTATTCCTCCAATCCTGATGAGATGACCAGGTGTGCAGATTCAGTAAACGATGTCCTAAGAATAAGATCAAGAGCCAAGAAAATATTCAATCGATGGAGCTAGAAGAATTTTTTTTCCAGTTTTTATTTCTGTTGCTATATATGTAAGAGTTAATACTCACTCTCTTCAGGGCCATTGTCTCATTAAGTAAATAATCCCATGTAAATAGATAGGGTGTAAGAGAAGAAACACTGAACCAAATTTCATGGAATATTGATGAAAAACCCCTTCAGGAGAATCTAATATGATCCCCTATATGTGTGTTGTACCCTATATGCATTTCTCACACCAACTCTTAATGATGAAAAGTGAGAACCAAGATCAAAAGCAAAACTAGGAAGACTAGGGGAAAGAATGATTGAGGAGTATCAAAGATCAAAGCATATGGGAAGGAAACCTGGAGCATCCTAGTGCTTGGGTGTTTTGGGAGTCCCCAGCTAAACTGGGGTTCCAGTAACACAACAGCCAGTAACCCTGCCCTACTGGGAAATGAAGAAGAGCTGGACCTGGTGTCTGCAGTACACCTTTCACGGGATACTTCTTTTACCTAGCGGACTGCGTAATGCCCATTCGTTTGATCCATGACCAGGGGTCCCTCACATGGGAAACGTGTTTATACTGGCAGATGTCCTTGTGGCTCTTGTCTGACCCATGTCCAGTTTATATGTCTGCCTGGGTATCATTCTGGAGCTGGGAGTCTGACCTTGTGTTCCCCTTGGCATCCTGGCGAAAACTCGGCCTGGAGTATCCTCTGGTTCTTCAGAGGGAAGGCACAAATTCAATATACCACCAAAATAGGAAACAAGTTAAAAATTTTTTTCCTTACAGATCCTTGGCAAGTAGGGCACAATGAGTTGGGAAGGCAGTCCTCTCTCCTCAGGCAGTAATGAAGGGCGAGGAGGGGAGAAAGAGAGAGATAGAACTAACAGGATATATATGGGAATAGGGTTTGAGTCACTTTAAGATCACAGGTAAATGCTTTAATGGTTTGTTTAAAGGAAGCACAGGGAGCCCAGTCTGCTAGGTGGAGAGAAGCCTCCAAGTTCTTATCTCTGGCCTCAGGCTTGATCCATTTCGATGTTGTATAGAACTGGAAGCTAGATCAAAGCCCTGCTTTGACTGAGCCCTGCTTCTGATATGAGAAAGTTAAATTTCTATTCAATATAGATGTCAAGGCAACATAAAATTATAAGAATTCACTACATTAGGTTAACTTTTATGAGATTTTCATAAAAAGAGCTAAAACTGAATAGTTGGTGTTTCTGCTAATTAGTTCTGTGTAGCGTATCACCCTAAATCTTAAAGTCTTAAAATAAATATTTATACTTTCTCAAAATTGTGTAGGCTAACAGGGAGATTCCTCTGCTTCATGTGGTGTCAGTGGGACTCACTCATAAATCTTGGAGCTCCGTGGGCTCTCTCAGATCTCCTCTGGATGTGCTATCTTACCTCGGAGGACCTCTTCTCATTGCCTCTTCCTCCTCCTTTAAACACAGTGGCTGGGTTCTAAGAGTTCCAAGTAGAAAAGCTCTAAGGGCAAGTGTGCTTCAAGGCTCTGCTTGTATCACACTTGTTATTGTGCCATTGGCTTGTAGTAAATGTAGGAGGGGATTAATTTAAAAAGATGTGAATACTGAGAGGCATGGCTCTTTGCATTCACCAATGGAACAATCTATCATATGTATTGATGCCAAATATTATGCTGAGTACTATAATATTAATATCCACATATTCCCATGCTCCAGTAGGTTTTTTATTTAGAAAATGTTACTCTTACCTTTTCATGGAGTTATAATTCATCTGTATTCTACTTACTCCATTCACCTACCTGGGTATAACAGATGACAAGAAGGTATGGGAAATAATCTTTGCACATCACATCTGATTCTTTCTCAGGTCTATAAAGAGTCTATACTGTTTTCTTGGTCTACGGTAGTTTTAGTTGAAGCTGCACAAATAGATGATGTGCAATTTTGCACAACATAGCAAAATTTGTGCCTCAGTGTAAACCTTCTTGGGGCATGAAGTTCATTGTCCTGAAAAATACTATGTAAACCTGGCCTCAGTGGTTTGGTTTTGCAACAGGTACCACAAGAAGACTTTTTTTTTTTTTTAAGTTTATGCACAAATGTCTAACTTACTGAAGAAGAAAAATATTAATTGCTCTGCTTCCTCTTTCTAGTACATGATTTGTTTTGCTTTCTTGTTTGCAGCAGGTCCTTTATTATCATAAAGGTTCCATCTCATAATTAAGTATGCATTTAGTACTTAATATTTTCAATATACCTGGCAGACATTGCTAGTTATTCCTTTGGACAACACAGTGAAGTAAGCTAGTATGAAGTTGAGAATATCATTTTTTAGATGAAGGTGATGAGGTTTGAGCGATTGCCCAAGGTTATGTAATATATTATGATAGAGAATGATTAGAATTCTCAGTTTTCAGTGTCTGAACTTTCTTACAATCATAGGAATCTGAGCTGAATGTTGCTTTAAATGAGGAAAGTAGTTACAAGCAAAAGGCATGTGTCTCTAGCCTGAGGAACGGCAATTTAGCAATTTAGTGAACATGATTTTAAGAATACTTTTGTGTTCTGTTCGGACATGGATTACTTTATTACTCCTCAGAATATCTTTTCTCATGGTGTTACCAAGAAGCAATTTGATGTTATATATAAGAGATGTACATAGCCTAATATGATAATGAGGCTGCCTCTTGCAAGTAAAAGATGAGTGAAACATGGAAGCATTTAAAATGATGGTGTTTTGAATACAGATTCACTTCTCTCTTCAGTTTTTGTTAGTGGCAAACACCCTTTCCCCGAACAAATTATATAGTTCTACATCTAGAGTACATATGGGGTGCATATCAAATCTTTTCTAATATACTATCTATAAAACCTATTAAAAGAATATCAATTTACTACATTAATTTCTACTTGGTTGGGGCCAATGTATAAAGCATAATATCAAATAAAATAAAATACTACTAGCATCTGTACTGCTATTTTTGCTCAATATTTTGTTTATTTTCACTGCTTTATTTTGGTAATGTGCTCTAAATTAATTAGCTGCAACAGAAACTTTGAATAATTCAAAAAGATACTTTAGGAAAATTGCGTTTTTTTCCAATTGGCTACATCATAAGTTTGTTATGATGAATAATGGTGAGGCAGCTGTTTGGGTGATTTATTGTTCTTACATAAAAATTTTATTTTATAATTTTTAGCAGAAATGGAGCTTTCATAGTAATTAACTTTTTCAAAGACATCATTGCAGAGATGCAAAGAATCCACAATAGTATTCATTATTCTGAACCTTAAAAGATAACATGTGGTACATGATCAAGAGGAAGCAAGAATCAAAGCTCTGCTGTTCGATCCAGCATTTTGGAACTGTTATAAATATGTTGAATGCAAGAAAAAAATATTTGTTTGTCTTCTTGCTTTTACTATTATTTTAGACTCATAGCATTCTTTTTAAAAATGTTAATTTTCTTAATGTACTTCGATTGAGTTTTTTGTTTTGAACTTTGCTTATTAACAAAATCAGTGGAAAACCATTTCTTGTTATGCTGGTTTTTAGTTTGCTCTCGCCCTCAACCTACTCACTTCTGGTCCTAACCACATGCTCATCAGTTCTCTCTTCTCTGCTGGTCTCTGCGTTACTCTCTGCCCTGGAATTCTGACTTCTGTAGATGGCATCACTTGGTTCCTTAGTGCTTTGGCTTCTAGATTTTTTTCAGCCAATGGGAGGCACAGCAGGAAATGGGAAGGTGAGACAGACGGGTTGAGATATCAGACTCTATTCTCCCCGAGCCTCATCTGCCTCTGTGCCCTGGTTCGGTCATAGCTCCTAATGGCTTGCCCCCCTTCCGTGGAATCAGCTCTCGCTTACTCTGAGTGCTGATTATATAATTTCGTCTGCATTGGCCCTAGGGGTAGTAATGGTTCCTCATTGTTGCCAATGTCTAGATGCTTCCCTAACCCTTATTGGTTTACTTATTTCTGCCCACATCTCTGTAAATAGTCCTTTCATTAAACCTCAGTTAAACACTTTTGAGTGGGCCATCTGTTTTTCTTTGGGATACTGAATGATATAATTGGTTTATATAAAAATGAAATCTCCTATAAAGCAGAAAAAAGAAAATATGCTTTTACTATATCATCCTATTTCTGAATGCTTTTCATACTTTGTGTCCTTCATTTTCCTCAATAACAATGTCAAGCTGTGGCATGGCAGAGGGAAAACAGGAGGAATAAATACTCCAGTGACACTCTCCTTCTGCCTCATGCTCTTCAGCTGGTGCCGGCCATTGACTGAATCCCAGAAGCTGGAGGGATGCAGGCAAGAGAGGTGTAGGTCTTGGATCTGAAGGGGCCAAGGAAGCATATCAAGCACCGTCCACCACTTTTGCACTTCAATATTCACTTGTGGTCTTGGACCAGATGGAAATAAAAATACACATCTCCAACATAGGGGACACAAAAATCCATCAGCAAATTTGTTATCATTGACTCATGGTAATCCAGCTATACCATGAGCCCAAATCTAAACTGTTTGCCAGCAATGCTTTTCATATAAGTTAGTGAGGGATGGGGGAGGGCAGAAGAGATTTAAAATAAAAGAAAAGGTTAAACATAGATGCTTCAGTTCCTTCTTTAGAAGCAGGTCCTGAGGCCTGTCTTTCCTTCTTCCGTAACCCGTTTCACATTCTCCTTTAAAATATCTAAATTACTAGAAAAAATATTTTATATATAGCAATATAAAAACCCACAGTTACCATTTCTGATGTCCTTCATTTCTTTATGTTGATTCATATTTTCATTTGGTGTAATTTTTTTGTAGTGAATGTCTCACAGTGCAAATTGTAGTTATGAATTCTTTCTACTTTTTTTTTTGTCTGAAAACATCTTTATTTCCTCTTTGTTTTTGAAAAATATTTTCACTGTAGATAGAATGCTAGGTTGGTAGTTTATTTTCTTTCAGTACTGTAAACCTATTTCTCTACTATCTTATGGTATGAAGTTTTATTTTCAGAAGAGAAATCTGCTTTATCTTTGATCCTGTCTACATGTATCTTATTCTACTGGAAGCATTTAAGATTTTTCTTTTCATTGATTTACCTACATTGGTTATTATATTCCATGAATTACTTTTTTCATGTTTCTTGTTCTCGAGGCTTACTGAAATTCTTGTATCATAGTTTCATAGTTTTTTATCAATTATAGAAATTTTTGGCCATAATTTTTCAATACTTTTGTCCTTTTCCTTTCTCTTCCTCTGGAGACATCAATTAATCATATGTTGCCCTCTTCATGTTGTACCACTGTGAAATGGTGTTATGTTGATTTTTTGAGTCCTTTTTCCTCTCTCTTTCATTTTGGATAGTTTTTGTTGCTACTCTTCAAATTCACTAATTCTTTCATCTGCAATTTGTAATCTGCTATTAACCCTATCCAATTATTTTCATCTCAGATGCTGTAGTGTTCATCTGTGGAATATAAATTTCAGTCCTTTTTATACAGTTCATGTCTCTACTTAAACCACTTAATCATTTCATTACCTTTTTGAACATGTGGAATATAATTATAACACAGTTTTAAAGTAACTGCTATTTCAACCAATTGTACCATTTTTCAGGGTTTTCAACAGACTATTTTTTCTCTTATTATTGGCTACATTTTCCTGCTTCTTTAATTGGCTGGTGATCTCTTATTTGATGGCAGAAAGTTTTAATTTTATTTTGTTGAGTTATAGATATTTTTATAGTTCCATAATTTTTATTTCTCTAAATATTATTAACTTCTCTTCTGGTATGCAGTAAGGTTATTCATAAACAATAGGATTCTTTTTGGACTTCTTTTTAAGCTCTGCTAGGAGCAGCATTTAGTTTAGAATTTTGGCTAATTCCCAAGGTCAAATCATTTTGGGAATGCTTCCTGATGCTTCTTCAGTTATGAGGTCTTCTAACCTGGCTGGTGTCAACAGGAACTATTCTAAACCCTCTGTGATCCATCCACACCTGATGATTATTCTATGTATTTCTTCACAATGATTTCTTCTTGAGCTCTCTGTATATACTAGTTAGTACTCCGCTGAGTTCTCCAGCGGATCCTCTGTAGATCTCTTGACCATCTCTTACATCTCACCTTTCTGGTACTCTGCCATGTAAACTCTAGATGATTTTTTCTTTCCAAACTCCCAGAACAATCTTGTCAACTCAGGGAGATTTCTGGGCTCTGTATAGATTCCTCCTCCCTTAACCACAGCCTGGAAACTCTTTTTTTTCAGTGAGCTGGGACAATAATGGGGCTTGACTCATTTGCTTTCCTCTTTCAGGGATGACAATCTTTCATTGCTGACGTCCAGTATTTTGAACACTATTGTTTCATATATTTTGTCCAGTTTGTTTGAGCTGTTTTAGATATGAGAATAAACTAGTTCCTGTTCATGTTTAACATCTAATTTTAATTGAATGACATCATAACCAAGTCGTAATTACAAGTTCATTTCTCATAAAACAGTTGCTCAATATGTGATATTTAAATGGGCCCAAATGCACACATGAGGCTGATTTTTATAGAGAGAGATATTGTTGGAAGAAAAGCATAAACTGGTCTTACACCAAAACTCTAGAATTCTGCACAGTTATGCTCCTTTCTGGAATTTTCCAGACGCTCCATACAACTTCTTTGTCTTCTCAGACAACTGCTTCTGCTGGGTCATAAGACTCAAGTGGTAGCACATTTTGCATTGTAGAGCACAGACCTACTGCAGAGCCTGTTTTAATTCAGGCCCCAATCTAAACTGGATGGCTTATGAATTAGTCAGTGAATGAGTCAGATCATCATGTCTAAATGTAGTATATTTTGCCTCCATAATTTGAAAAGGCCCAACAAGTCTTTTGCCTCTTAAAATTAGGGTTGCAAGTTTCAGTAATTTATCTCTCACTTTAGATAAAATATTCTGTCCTATTCCAAACCACTGAAACCTCATAAATCTATCAGTCTGGCAGGCTCAGGCTCTTGAACTTTCAAAGGGTTCATCTCTCAACCCTTGACACCATTATGTCTTAATAAGGCATCCAGTGCTTGCAACCTCCCACTTACAGACTCAATTAATATAAGTCATCAATGTCAAGATCAATGTGATATTTTATGAGACACAAAGATGATTAAGTTCTCTCCAGTTAATATTATAAAAGAGAGCGTAAGAGTTGACTGGACAGTGCAGATGAGTTACTTTCCTTGCCTTATCAGTATTTTTCCTGACAGCAATTGGGGGAAAAAAGTAGTATCTAAGTCAGTATTTCTTTAACGGAAAAGTACAAATAATCACCTTGAGGGCTTAGTAAAAACAGATTTCTGGTACCCAACTCTAAAGTTTCCGATTTTTATCTATCTGGAGTTGGACCCACGACTTTTCATTTCCAGTAAGTTTTTAGGTGATGCTGATGCTTCTGATTGTAGAACCACACTTGGAAAATTCATTCAAGTGGAGGAGTAAGCCTGAATTTTTTCCAACAAAGATATTGCATATGAAAACACAGCTGGTATAGGCATCACTGTCTGATTTTGTTTGTAATCATCTGCATAGTCACTTTCAAAGTCTAACCTGACTTTCCTTCCGGGAAATGTGAGTTAATTGAGCAAGTGTTAAGAATGGCACCTGACTTTCACCACGCACATCCCTATAGTGTCTCCTGATGATACTGCTCTGCATTTTCTCCAGGGATGGAGCATTGCTTTTGGTTTAGTATCTTGGCACTGGGTTCAGACGTAGAAGCTTTCACTTGCTTTATCCTACCCGAATGATCCATACATAACGCATAGGATAAATCGGTGGTCCCATTAGACTCACTCTGAGATGAATTCAAGTCAAGATTCCATCTATCACCTGATTGCCATAAATGTCCACTATTAGTGGGCTGGGCTGGCATTTAGAATCTCTAGTGACTAGTAGCAGTTCAGATCCTGCAACTGATTGTTCTCCAGAAGTTCTGGGTATTTCTCTTTCACCAGTGCACAGTCATCCTGGTAAATGGCTGTAGGTCACATAGAGACGGTTTTGGGAATACGCACACTGGCTATGTTGCAGATCCTGTCTCAATGGGAACCAGCCTTGCCTTCAATCGAGGGGCTCTAGGCCTGTGCGTTGGCCTAGGTCTTGGAAGTGGACAAGAAGCTATGAATTCCCATTATGATGACTTGAGTTATATTTTTAGCACTAGATAGACCTACAAATTTTCTGTTTTTATATGTTAAGCCACACCTCAGGAGGCTGCTCATCTATTTCATTCTGAGGGTCCCAAGGATGGATCAGGAAGCCACTGACACACGTTATGCAGGTCAGAACACTGATTACCAGTTCAACACTTGCTTTATTAGTGTGATTTTAAGCACCTTCTTTCTGATGGCTAAGCCCTTTGATCTGGCCTCTGCTATACTGGCATACCATTATTCTCACTGAAATACGGATCTGATTTTTAGTACAGCATCTCCCACCATTAGTCATCTTTCACCTATGGAAGACATTTACCACAGAAATTTTCAAAATGCCTTGGTAGGGGGAATTTCCTTCAGGCCCTCTCAGGATGAATGGTAATGGGTAGCTGAGCAGGTTACACATAATAAATCTGCTATAATATTCTCATCTCTCTAAATCTTCAGATTCTTCCTTTATCAGCAGTGATGCTCAACCCTGGCTGCACAGTAGAATCACCTGTGGAGCTTCAAATCCCAGTGCCCAAGATGTATTCCAGAATGATAAAATCAGATACTCTATGTCTAGACATCAATGTTTTTCAATCAACTCCTTGGTGATTACAATGTACAGCCAAAGTTGAGAGCCACTGAACTATGTCATATTAACAGTAGAACATTGTTGAGCCCAGACTTTAATTAGCCTTTTGGATGTGATCACCACTCCTCAGGTACTTAAGCCCATTTGTTACCTTTCAAATTTCAGGTGAGTCTACCTGAGTGCACATTTGGGAATAACACCAATTGGGTATCGGACAGAGGTAGGGGTGGGGGGAGGGAATGGTTGTATACCTACATGATGAGTGCAAATGCGAACTGTCTGGGGAATGGACACGCTTGAAGTTCTGACTGGGGGGAATGGGGGTGGGGGGAGGGGATGGTGTATACCTACATGATGAGTGCGAATGCGTACTGTCCAGGGAATGGACACACTTGAAGCTCAGGCTAGGGGGGATGGGGAGGCATGGGCAATATATATAACCTGAACTTTTGTACCCCTATAATGAGCTGAAATAAAAAAAAAAAAAATCTCATCCTTTCCCCTGTATGCCATGGTATCTTAGGGCTCTATTCTCTTCCCACAAATGCCACCAGCATGAGATACCTGGCTGGGTTTTTCAGTTAGTTGGCCTTAGCTGTGCAATTACATTCAGTCCTTGGATTTGACTCATCTCATTCATACCTGCCCTGCTAGTGGAGATAAGAGATTCTTTTAAAGTTTCCATAGAAACTTTCTGATTTTTCATTGACGTTCTAAGGCAGACCTTCAATTTTTCTCTTCTTTCTTGCTACGGTCTTTATAAAACCGTGGTTGCCATAGTGACTAAGTGCCACCGCCACTTGATCTCCCAACGCCTTCATGGCATCTGCACTTCATCTTATGCCACCACCAGGGATTATTTGACTAATCATGATGTCACAGCATGCCAAAGATTAGCAGTGTCCCATTTCTCAAAGCAAAAAAAGCTATCTGTGAGTGCCTCAAATATGGTAGCTACCCAATTCCAGAAACCTATTTAAGGGTGTTTTCTGGGACCACTTCTTTTGCCAATTACTGAATCACTCAAGATCCTGACAGGAAACAGATGGCACACTCTAATGGACCAATTAAGCAGAGTTTAATAAAGAACTGTTTACAGAAGTGTGAATAGGGATAAGAGAAACCCAAAGGAGACGGTAAAGCACCCTGCAGCTAGCAAAGGCTGGGAGCTTTTATCACCTCTAAGCATGAGCTTTACTCTTCCTCAACCGCTGATCTTCCGGAACCTCCCATGGGACAAACTCAAACAGGACAATCTTGCCCAGAGGTCAAGAGATACAGTTTAGGAATGCCATAAAGAATAGGCCTTAAGCAATCCACTCACCTCAGCCTCCCAAAGTGCTGGGGCTTTGCTCTATTTTTCTCTGAAGCACATATCATGTTCTATTATTCTCCATAATTTATGCATTTATTGTGTTTATCTCCTTACGTTACTAGATTGTAAGCTTCTGAAGTGGAGGGATATTTATCTGTTTTAGTCACTGAACAGCCTATCTCAATGGCTAGCACATTGTAGATGATCAACAAATATTTATTAAATGAGAGGATATTGGCATAAACAACCCCAGGGAAAGTTTATCTGAGGCCCCACATGTTAGAAGCACAGAACTACCTCTCCTCCTATTAATTATTAAGCTGCACAAGTGTAAGAAACTAATTTCCATTTTACTTTTCAGTCAACAAAGCAATAAATGTCCTTGAACTTAAAAAAAAAAAGAAAAGAAATGTCTTCTTTGGACATGCAGAGAAGGGAGAGAAGATTGCAGGGTAGATATAGAGGAATAAATGAAGAAGATCCAGCACAATGTTGAAACCCAAGATCTCCTTTGAGCAGGAACATATACATAACCTCTTATTTGACACCTTTAATTGGACGTTTTTAAGACCTCTCAGACCCGACATATTGAAAACCATATCCATTGTCACCCACCTAAATCCAGTGCTTGCTGTTAAAAAATAAGTCTGCCTGACAGCAAGAAAGCTGAAAGTCATCCTTAGTACCACTCTCTTTTTTGTCTCCCAATTTACCTCAAATTCTTGTTGAATTTCAACTTCATAAATATTTTATATGTTTCTTTACTTCTTTCTATCTCCCCATCACTATTGTAACACTTCCAAACTACTGTTACTTCTTTTTGTCATGGACAGAAACACATTTATTATTATTTAAAAAAAATTATTTAGACCTTTTATTTTTTGAAATATAACATAGATATAGAAAAGTGCATAAATCTTTAATGTACAGCTCAATACATGTAAACACGTAAGACCATTTGGTCAAGAAATAAAACATTGTCAATACAGCACCAGCCCCTCTTAGAACACCTTCTGACCATTCCTCCTTTTTCCCGTAGGGGAGACCTGCTATATGACCAATAACACTGTACAATAATTCAGGTTTGTCAGATAGACTTCTTTTATAACAGCTTTATTGAGATATAATTCACTTATTTTAGAATATTTTCATTACCCCCAAAAGAAACTGCATACCCGTTTCCCCCCAGCTCCCCACCTCCAAACCCTAGGCAATGACAAACCCATGCAATCTGTAGTTAACTTTTGAACAACATGGATTTGAACTTCATGGGTGCACTTATACACAGATTTTTTTCAACCAAAGGCAGATAGAAAATACAGTATTCCTAGGATGCAAAACCTGCCAAAAGGTTGACTTTTTGCATATGTGAGTTCTGCAGAGCCAACTGGGGGACTTGTGAGTATGTGTGAATTTGGGTATGATCGGGGTGGGGGTCCTGGAACCAATCCCCTGCAGATATGGAGGGATGACTATACTTTCTGTCTCTGTATATTTGCCTTTTCTAGATATTTCATAAAAGAGAATCATATAACATGTGTTTTTGTGACTGGCTTTTTTCACTTAGTTCGTTTTCAAGGTTTATCCATGTTGTAGCATGTATCCGTACTTCACTCCTACTTACTGCTTAACAATATTGCGTTGTATGGATACACCACACTTTATTCATTTATCAAGTGTTGTATATTTATGTTATTTCCACTTTGGTTCTATCATGAATGATGCTGTCATGAATGTTCGTGTACAAGTTTCTTTGTGTGTCTGGTACAGTTATAATTTAACTGGTATCATATCAAAAGAATCATTTAACAGAAAGTGGCAGAGAAAACCATGGCCCCACAAAAATGTCCATGCCTTAATCCCCAGATTCTATGAATGTTACCTTTCATGACAAAAAGAACTTTACAGATGTGACTAAGGTTATGAATTTTGAAGTGGGAAGATTAGGCTGGATTATTAGGATGGGACAAATCTAATCTAATTTAAGCTCTCAACTTTATTCATTTGTTTCTCTATATCAACGCTAAACTCTGTTTTTTTCATACTATAAGTAAAAATGAGGCTATTCTTTATGTGCGTCAATTATATTCCTGTAACTCGAGTAGGTTGTCTGGTTAGATTTGAGGGATCATAGTATACTAGTGGTGTAAAAGGATGGGAGGATAGTGAAGTTAGATTATTTTTACCTTTGCTTCCTTTCTTTTCTGGCTATGAGTTGGAAGTGGCTATATCCTTCTATGGCCTTCTCCGATGGCACAATTTGTTGAAGAGACTGTTCTTTCTCCATAGCACTATTTTGTTCAAAATATTTGAATGAAATGTGAACTATTTGTGGAATGTCAATTGACCATAAACTTAAGGGTTTTTATTTCCTGGGCTTTCAATTCATTTCCTTATTTATGTATCTATCCAGCACCACCTTGTTTTAATTACTGTAGCCTTGAAATCAGGAAGTGTGAGTCCTCCAGATTTGTTCTTCCTTTTCAAGATTGTGTTGGCCATTTTGGGCTCCTTGAATTCCCTTGAGAATTTTAGGACCAGCTTGTCATTTTCTGCAAAGACATCAGATGGAATTTTGATAAGGATTGTGCTGAATCTGCGGATCAAGTTGGGTAATGTTGCCATTTTAAGAATATTTAATGTTCTGATCCCTGAACAGGGACTATCTTTTCATTTATTTGGTTTTCTTTAATTTCTTACGTTAATATTTTCTAGTTTTCAAGATACAAATCTTGAACTTCTTTTGTTAAATTTATCCATAAGTATTTTGTTATTATTGGTTCAATGGCAAATGGGATTGCTTTCATAATTTTAAGGTTCATTGCTAATGTATTAAAAATTGATTTTTGTGTATTAATCTTGTATTCTGCAACCTTTCTGTACTCATTTATTAGTTCTAATAGCTTTTTTTGTGGATTCCTCAGGGAGTTGTCATCTATAAGTAGAGGTAGTTTACTTCTTCCTTTCCAATATGGGTGCTTTCCGTCACCACCTCCCATCCTTGCTGCTACTTCTCTTTCTTTCTTTATGTTTCATTATCCTGGCTAGAATCTTTTGTAAAAATGTTAAACACAAGTGGTGAGAGTGGACATCATTATATTGTTCCTGATCTCAAGATGAAATCATTGAGGTCTTTCCCATTAATTACGTGGTTAGGTGTGGGGTTTTTGTACATCAACTTTTTATTAAGTGGGGTGGTTCCCTCTATTACTGGTTTGGTGAGTATTTTTATCATATGATGTTTTGAATTTTATAAATTTTTTTCTGTGTTTATTGAGATGATCATGTGGTTTTTATTTTTATTCTATAAATGATGAATATTATATTGATTCTTTTATGGAATTTTGCATTCCTGGGATAAATCCCACCTGGTCATGGTACTTACTGTTTTATAATATGTTGCCAGATTTGATTTGCTAGTATTTTGTTAAGGATTTTAATGTCTATGTTCATAAAGAATATTGGTTTGTAATTTTCTTATGATATCTTTATATAGTTTTGGTGTTAGGGTAATACTGGCCTTATAGAATAAGTCGGAAAATGTTTCTTTCTCTTCTATTTTTTGGAAAAGTTTTGTGATGGATTAGTGTTAATTCTTTAAATATTTGGTAGAATTCAACAGTGAGGCCATACAAGCCTGGGCTTTTTCTTTGTTGAAAGTTTTAAAGTTACTAATTCAAAGTATTTGCTTGCTATAGGGTCTATACAGATTAACTATTTCTTTAGTCAATATGTTAGTTTGTGTCTTTCTAAGAATTTGCCATTTTGTCTCAGTTTCCTAATTTGTAGACATCCTTTGCTCTTAACCTGTCTGTGACTTTATTTTTAAAGTAGGTTTTTTGGGGATAATATATACTACATACGATACAATAAGCAATTGAGTCTTGCTTTTATATTTGATCTGAAATACTCTATCTCTTAATTGAGGTGTTCATACCGTTTGTATTTAATGTGATTGATAAGTTTGGGTATGTACTTATTTATCATTTTTCCATTTGTTTTCTTTTTGTTATATGTGTTGTGCTCCTTCTTATGCCTTCCTTTATGTTAATTGTGTATTTTATATGATTCAATTTTATTTGTGCTTTATTAGCTATAAATCTTCCTTTGTTTTAGTGTTTCCTCTAGAGTTTATAGTATACACATTTACCTTGCAGTTTATAATCAGTAAAGTACACTCTGTGGTTTATCTCCAAGTATTATCATACCATTTCACGTATATTAATAGCATGAGAATCATACAACAGTATAGTTCCATTTCTTTTGTCCTGGAATTGTGTTATTGTTCTCACACATTTTATATCTTCATGTGATATAAGCCCTTCAATGCATTGACATTCACTTTGCTTTAAACAGCCAAATATCTTTAAAAAGTTCTTTAAATCACTAAAATAAATCCATTTTATATACAACCACATAGACCACATAGTTACCATTTCTGAGTCTCTGTGACCCTTTGTATAAATCTCTATTTCCATCTGATACAATTTTTTTTCTGCCTTAAAGACTTTCTTTCACATTTCATATAACTATAAATTACTAGTTATAGCTATAGTTGTAATTACTAGTTATAAATTCTTTCTGAATTTATATGTTTGAAGAAAATATTTCACTTTTTTGTTGAGAAATATTTTTGCTAGTATAGATTTCTAGGTTAAAAATTATTTTTACTTATTACTTTAAAGTTTTGCTCCAACATCTAGCTTACATATTTTTTAGTGAGTAACCTTTGGCCGTTTTTTGGTTTGTTTGTTTTTTTGATACAGGGTCTCATTCTGTTCCCTAGGCTAGAGTATAGTGATGTGATCATAGCTCACTGCAGCCTCAAGCTCCTGGACTCCCACAATCCTCTTGCTTCAGCCTTCTGAGTAGCTGGAACTGCAGGCGTGTGCCACTATGCTCAGCTAATTTTTTCTATTTTTGGTAGAGACTTGGTCTTGGTCTTGTTCAGGCTGATCCTGAACTCCTGACCTCAAGTGATCCTCCCACCTTGGCCTCCCAGAGTGCTAGGATTATAGGCGTGAGACATAATGCCCAGCCTCTTTAGCCATTCTTATCTTTTGCTAATTCTATAAGTAAAGTGTCTTTTTTCCATAGGCTGATTTTAAGGTTCTTTCTTTATTACAACTTTTAAGCTACTTAATTATGATGCAACTTAATGTACTTTATGTTTCTTATGCTCCAGTTACATTGAGCTTCATGGATCTGAAAATTCATATTTTTCATTAAATTTAGAAAATGTAAACTTTTTTTCTGCATTTTAAAATTTACTCCCTCCAGAGACTTTAATTAAATGTACACTAGGCCACTTCAAGTTGTCTCATAACTCACTGATCCTTTTTTTATTTTTGAAATATTTTTCTTTCTGTGTTTCGTTTTAGACAGTTTCTATTACTTTGGCCTTAAATTCAATCATCTTTCCTTTTATAAAGACTAATCAATTGGCTGTTAATCAGCGCATATATATGTATATATATATATACACACACATATATACACATATACATAATCTTAAACATCACAGTTTTTAATCTCTATATCTTTCATGGTTCCATTTAACATGCTGGATTTTCTTATGGCTCCTTGAACATATGGTATACAGTTTTAACTGTTTTAATGTCCTTTTACTAATTCAATCATCTGTATCATTTGGTGGTCAGTTTGGGGTGACTAATTTTTCTCCTCATCATGGGTTGTATTTTCATGCTTTTTGGCATATCTATTAACATTTTTTTTAATGGCAGATATCATGAAGTTTATTTTTATGGGTGCTAAATATTGCTATAGTATTCTTGGTCATTTTTTCTTTTCGGAGATGCATTGCAAACAGCTTGATCTTTTCAGGTTCTTGGCTTTAAGCTTCGTTCTGCAACACCAGAGCACACTTATCCTAGTGCTACTTTTGCCCCAACACTGTTCTGTGTACTCTACCCAATGTCCCATGGATGATGAGATTTTCCATTCTGGCCAATGGGAATTGGAAGTAGTCTCTGCCCTGTGAGATTTAAGTATTGTTTCTACTGATTATTTAGGACTATTCTTTTCTTGGCCTCTTAATGTATGTGGTAATCAGTACTTATCTGAAGACTGAAGAGTTACCCTCTGCAGATCTCTGCAATTCTCTGTGTATAGGTTCTTTCCTTTCCTTTACTATTCCCTACAAATTCTAGCTATCTTGGCATCCCTGGTCTTTCGGCTTTGTCTCTTCAATGTAGGAAGACTGCCAGACTCCACTGGTTTCTTCCTTGCTGTGCTGTGGCCTGGAAACTTTCTCTAGGTAGTAATCTGGGAAAATAGTAGAGCTTACTTTAATTTTTTGTTTTCTCTCAGGACACTACCTGATGTCTCATGTACTTACAATTTATGTTGCATATTATTTTCCTCTAGTTTTTTAGTTGTTTTAGGTAGGAGAATAACTCTGGTCTCTGTTACTCCATCTTTGCTGGAAGTGGAAGTACAATGCTACCTTGACTTAATTAATTTTTGTTTTTTATACTGATATCTCCTTTTCTTAATTTAATGCAACTTTGAGACATGAAATCAGATAGTACAATTGTCTTGACCATGTTCTTTTTCTGTATTGTTTTCAGCTCTTTTGAATTCCTTGCATATCCACATAATTGTTAGAATTATTTCATCAATTTCTACTCCCCAAAAGAGCTTGTATGAATTTTGATAAGAATTGCATTAATTTATAGTTCAATTTGCAAAGAATTTCTAACTTAACAACATTGAATATTCCAAACTATGAAATCAATATAGCTGTTCACTAACTTATGTCCTTTTAAATTTATCTCTGCAATGTTTTGTGCTTTTCATTGTTGAGATCTTAATTGTCTTTCATTAAATTTTTGGCTATTTTGATTTTTATGATATTGTAAATGGTTTTTTATATTTTATTTTTCATTTGTCTATTGTTAGTATGTCAAAACAATTGATTTTTATATCATCCTTGCATACTACAAACATGATAAATTTGTATGTAAGTTCTAAAACACTTTTGAATAGCCTTTACATTTTCAATATACACATTTATATCATTTGTAAATTAAAACAGTCTTAGTTTCCATTTTGTTTGTTTAGTAAATTTTATTTCACTAGCTAGGGCCACCAGTATTGTGCATATTACATGAGATGAATATGTATATTTTGCCTATTCCTGAGATTTGAAAGAAAATGGTCAGTATTTTACCATTAACTATGACAATTGCTATAGGCATTTCACAGATGCTTTTTATGAAATTAAGTAAATTCCCTTCTATTCTTCATTAGTTAAGAGATTTTTTTTCTTTTTTAAAATCTGAACTGATGTTAAATTTTGTCAAATCATTTTTCTATTGGGATCACCATATGGTTTTTGAAGTTAGGAAGATTTGCCTTATGAACTAGAATTTAATTCATCTTGGTGAATGTTCCAAGTGTACTTAAAAAGAATGTGTAGTCCAAATTTAGTGTTTTATAAATATAGTTTACAACAAGTTAAAATCTTTTGAATCCCCACTGATTTTTTTGCCTACTTATATCCTTAGTTTAGGAGAAATGACTATCAAGGTCTCTATACATGATTGTGAATTTGTTTATTTCTCCCTTTAGTTATGTCAATTTTTGTGTCATGTATTTTAAAGCTCTGTAATTTGGTGGATACTCATTGAGAAATGTTACAATGTTTGGGGGTTTATTTTTTATTAGTATAAAACTCATTTTATCTTTAGTAATATTACTTATATTTAATATATTTTGCCTAATATTAAAACCATATAAGTTTTCTTATGGTGAGGATGTGCATAGTATATTATTTTTCATCTTTTACTTTCAGAGTATTTAAGTCTTCATATGTAAAGTGTATCTTTTTTGGGGGGAGGGAAAGACAAAGCATATTTATGCCATGTCAGGTCTTAAAATATACACTGCACCATTCCCTGTTATTATCAGCACCAATGAAGGAAGAATGTGCCTTACCAGCTGCTCTGCCCAAAGCTCGCCAATTAGCTGAGGATTACTTTGACCCACGCAGTCTTCTTTTTCACTGGTGCAGTCAGTGATGTTTTCTACCCTTACAGCAAAGAGTTCCATAATAAATTCATTGTGTGCAGACAAAAGGAAAGAATCTGATACATTGATTATTCCCCATTGAAACCATGACTTCTTAATCCTATCTTAGGATCTAAGTATCTTTATTTTCTCACTAAAATTTTTAAAAAGGAGGTGGGTAAGGGGCAATAGAGATTATATCGTGTTGGCATAGAGACTTTAAGTTCTAGTCAGAGCTAAGACCCATATTATAGGGCAATCAATGGTTTAAAGGAAATAACTACATGGAGTGTAATCTATTTGAGACAAACATAAGTCGAGTTTCATGATTAGCCTCAATAATGTAAGAAAATAATTCACAACTAAATTGGAGGCCTTGGTTGTCACATATGCTCTCTTGGGCATGGGCAGGTAAAAGCCTGGAGAAATGGTTTCTCTCCAGGCCCATTGACAAAGAAAGACGGCTCCTGGTTTGATGTTCAGAGAAAGTCCTGTTGCCAGGTCGTGTCTCCAACTCACAGTGACACAAGAAAGTAATTCCCAATGCTGGGAATCACTTTGAAGTCCAAGTGAGTCCTTGGCTTCCTGTAAGAAGGAATTCAGGAGCAAGTCAACAGTATAAAGTGAAAGCGAGTTTTATTCAGAAAGTATAGAAAACCTACTCCACAGACAGAGTAGAGGCTGGCTCTCCCTGCGGCGGAGAACTGGCCCCATGGTTCCTTTAGTCCCTCTATTTAAGCAGCAGCTTAATAATAGGCTAAACAAGGTAAGGAATATTCATGTCATTTCTTGGAAAGGGGAGTGTTTTCCTGGAATTAGGGTGATGCCCTCCTTTTGACTATATGTGTTCAAACAGAAATGTCATGGAGTCAGGTGTATGATGGGAGTGGGAGGTTTCCTTAGAAACATTTATGGTAATGAAATGTGTAATGAAGCTGCAAGGTCAAGAAGCAGTCAATTCCTCTACCATCTTGGTTCCAACTGGTTGGAGCTTGTCCTACCTCCATCTTGTTTTGATCAGGATAGCTCAAAACTTTGTTTCCAGACTTCCTGACTCAGTTAGGCAGTGCCTGAACAATTAAGCAATGCCTGCAGCAGTGCCTGCCAGTTCCCTGTCTCTACACTGAGTTTAGCAGTGCAATCAAGTGAAGAACTTGGGAGATCCAGGCACAGTCCAAGGCTGTGCACTTGACTTTACCTCCACACCTTGGTACTTGCATATTGGATTTGCCTGTAGCCTGGCCAACTCCTCCTTTTTCTGTTCTTCCTCCTGTTGCCTGGCCTCCTCCAACTGCTGGACTTGATGTGCTTCAACCTCATCCATTCTTTTCTCCAACTCCTGCTGTTCCTTGGCTCTCTTCTCAATAGGCAGCTGAAAAGGTTCCTGAACTAGAGAACCAGAATGGCCCTCAGCAACTGATTTTTATTCTTTCTTGGGAACAAAAGGCTCCTGGGAGATGACAGCATTTGGACGAGCCTAGAAGCAATCTGCTTCTTTCTGCTGTTTCTATTCTTCCTCAGAGATCATCTTTTGTCAGTCTCTGAGTAGAAAGGCTCAATCTTGGTCACATTCATTACCGTCTTCTTTGACAGGTTAATAATGTCATAATGAGGCAAGGGAAGGGCCTTGAACTTAGGCACTTCCGCTTTCTGCAGTTCTTTTATTTTCTTCTCCTTTTGTAACTGACATTCTTTGTCTCGAGATTTAAAGGAGAATAGGCATATTTCCACAGTTCTTGCCTCTGGGATTTGGGGCTTAAAAGGTACCCCATGATGTGACACAGGTTGAGCTTTTGTCACTACCAGTTCATCCTCTTCCTCATCTCCTTTGGCAGGCATTTGGATTCTGTTCTTCAGTGCAAAGGCTAGTGACATGGGGATGGTGATTAGAAGAATCTTCTTTTCAGGAACACTCACAACATCTTCCAAGGTCTTAGTAGGATAAGATTGAGAATGACATTCAAGGTGTTCATCCTCTGATTTCTCTTTGACTCTCACTGCTGGATTCTTTTCTCAGTTTCCAAATCTAAGCCCATTGGCAGAGGCGCTAGTTTCACAGGAAGTTTCTTGAGCAAGATGGGCCCACCTTTGACAATTCTAGGACCAACATCCCATGCTTTGAATTTGTATTGTTGCAGTTTCTCAAGCTCCTTAGCCTCCTGATCTATTGTATTTTTGCAGGTTACGGGCCTTGCACACTGTTTGGTTTGCAGTAAAGGTCTCTGGAGATCTTGGCCACGGAAGATTTAGAGGGTAGCAGACTAGTATCATCCTTCTTGCACCGCAAATAGTATCTGTTAGGGGTTCGTTTATGGAAGGCTTTGACTACCATGTAACGGATGCATATGTAGAAGCTGTTTCATCAAATATACATTTTTTTCCTTTCCTTAGGACAGGTTGAAAAGCTTAATAATGATACATCCCTTGGTGACTTGGGCAGAAGATGAAGGATGCTTTTGAAGTTCAGATGTGAAATTCACTTCCTTATACTCCTCCTGGTTCTTAGGGTGTTATTTGATTCGCTCATTTGTGCAGATGTAGAAGTCAACTGATTTGGTTACTTGGCTCACTGATTTCTTCATAGGTCGCCCTGCTCCTGAAAGAGCAAGTTTCTTGAATTCTTCATTCTTTTCCACATCTGCATCACCTCCTGCTGTATTTTTATTCTCTTCTCCATCTCTTGCTCCTCAATATCTTTTAGAACCTTCTGCCATGCAGGTGGTATGCAAGGCACAATCTGTCTGCCCTTGGCTTTCTCTGGGAATGATTCATTCTTTTCAGAAGTTATCTTGATGAACACTGCCTTCTTCCTCTGGTTTCTTTTTGTTGTTAGAAACTTCATTTTTTTTAGAGGATGAAATTTCATTGATGATTACAGGAGTGCCACATTTCTTGGCTTTCATCTTTACATGGTGTTTTTCTTTCTGCTCCAAATTTTTCAGAGCAGAAAGTCTAATAGATCTTCTCCGAGGCTGGGCTGGAGTATTTTTCAATATAGCTCCCTTAAATGCCAGGAAAGAACAAGCATTTGATGGAATGGATTGTTCCACAAGATTACCTTTTTCTGCCTCTTTGTAATAAGTATTGTCAACTGGTATCAAAGGTGTGATAATAACTGTCTGAATATTAGCCTTTCTCACAGTAGTTTTGCTCTGGAAAAGTCCTCCTGTCCCATTCTTCCCAAGAAACTTATTCTCCAAGTTGGCCTTCTCCTCAAACCATGAATCTATGATATGTTTTGAGTATCTCCCTCATCATCCAAAGATGTAAAATGGATGAAGTCTGTGGAGGTATCGTAGGAATGAGAGGTTTTAACTTGTGATATTGTCCCCCTCTTAGTGCAAAAGAGTAGTTTTTTTCCCCTATTTGTATCACTTTTCTTAACAGGTCACCTTCTGTGATTAATCAGTCTGTCAGTCACTTGCCTACAGACTTGATGCAAAGTTACAACACACTCTTTCACCTCTTTTCTGAATTCTTGAAATTTGGCAAATACTCATTTGGAATCTCGCCTCATCTCAGGTCTGACTGCCTAAAGCACACCTTTAAAACATCATGCAATTGTTTAGTTTTGTTATTTTTTATATTGTCTTGTTAAATTGTTATCTCTGCCTTTTAATAATGTACTTTGGCCATTTACAATGGAGATAAATTTTGGCACAGTTAGGTTTAATTTTTTCATCTTGCCATTTATTTATTTACTTTTTGTTTGTCCTGTGTGTTTTTAGTACTTTTACTTTTTTTCATTCCTGCCTTGTTTGGATTTTTTTTAAAAAGTTTAAATAATCTTTTTATTTTGGAACAGTTTCAGATTTACAGAAAAATTGTCAGGGTAGTATACGGAGTTAGTTTCTCTTATAATTAAAATTTTGTATTGGTATGGGAAATTGTTACAATTAATAAAACCATATTGATATATTATGATTAAAACTCATACTCTATTCAGAATAGCTTACTTTTTTTTAACCTAATGTCTGGTTTTTATTCTAGCATTTCACCTAGGAGACTATGCTATATTTAGGAGTCGTGTCTCCTTAGGTTGCTCTAGATTATGACATTTTCTCAGATTTTTCTTGTTTTTCATGACCTTGATATTTTCGAGGAGTGCTGGTCATTTTGTAGAATCCTCTGAATTGGAATTTTTCTGTTGTTTTCTCATGCTTAGAGTCAGGTTATGGTTTTGGGAGAAAGATCAATGAGGCAAAGTGCCATTTTCATCATGTCATATTAAAGGTTCCTCCTGTGAATGTGACTTATCACTGCTGATGTTAATATTGACCACCTGGCTGAGATAGTATTTGTGAGTTTTCTCCATTGTAAATTACTCTTTTGTCCATCTTTTCATACTCTATTGTTTGCCAGAAAGTCACTTTGTGCCATCCACACTTAAGGAAGGTGGAGTTAGGCTCCACCTCCTTGAGGGGACAGAATAAATTATTTGAATTTCTTCTGCACAGATTTGTCTATTTCTTCCCCCAATTATTAATTTATTAAACCATGTCTTTATGTCATGTATCAGTATGGAGTCATAGCCATTTATTTTATACTTTGGGTAATAATTCAATACAATTTTATTTATGATATTGTTCCAGCTTCAGCCATTGGGAGCTCTTTCAGTTGGCTCCTGTGTTCTTTTGATATACCTCTAATTATTAGAGGTATATTAGATATATCTCTAATTATTGTTTCCCCAGAAACTTATTCTCCAAGTCAGCCTTCTCCTCAAACCATGAATCTATGATATGTTTTGAGTATCTCCCTCATCATCCAAAGATGTAAAATGGATGAAGTCTGTGGGGGTATCATAGGAATGAGAGGTTTTAACTTGTGATATTGTCCTCCACTTAGTGCAGAAGAGCAGTTTTGTTTTATTTTGTTTTTGGAGCACTTACTTCTTTGTACTACAAGATACTCTGGCTCCTCTTGTATATCCCCTGACTTAGTGTTATAATCAACCATTTCTGCAAGGATCCTCGTTCCCTTTTCATAGCAGAATGAATGGCATTAGAAACCAAAGTGTGGCCGCTAGGTGTGCTGCTTTCTACCGCAGTGTTGATGTTTCTAGGCCCTCTGAGGTAACAAAGCAAGGGAATATATGTGTGTTTACTAATCCATCTACCTACACACGTTTATAAATATTTCCATATGGGACCATCTACATCTAAGCTAAACATGAGTTTTTACTGATGTCTCCATCTCTAATGCACTGTCACATGGAACATTGTAGCCTCTTTCCCTTGCTTGTCTGTAAACTCCCTCTCGCTCCCACAGTGGAAAACCTGGCTCCTACCATCTACCATCCATTTACTTAATTGTTAAATTCCAATATATACTTACAGCAGTATTAGAATTCTAGTTCTTAATTTATATCCCCATGGGAAATAACTTTATTAATTAGAGTACAGTGGTTATGTATAGGGTTTTTTTTTTTTTTTGGCGGGGGGTTGGGGCATTGTTTTTAGTCTTACAGATTCCATTCATTTCTAAAGTTACTTAGGTCAGCATCTTTCCCCTATCCTCTTCAGAGAGGTTGTTTCATACATTTGTAATACAGCTGGATTTTGTTATTGTTTTTGTTGTTACATTCTATCCTGGGATTCTCCAGTCTCTTAAGTGAAAATTTCTTAAATTTCAGTACACACTTTGTGCTAAAATTTCTACAGGTTTGACAAAGGCATTGTGTCAGCTATCCGCTATTACAATCTATTTTTGGATTCTTTCAGTTTTCAATTTTTATTTCCTCTCTCAGCTTTTAAATTACCTTATTTTTATACATCTCTCTATATAATTTATATATTTAGCTATTTTATTTTTAGTAATAGTCCTACCAACTATAATATGTACCATTAACTTATCACTATTTATTTTGAATTAACATAATGACAATTCACAAATAATGTGGGAACCTTATGACAGTATAATTCTATTTATCCCCTCATTCTTTGTTCTATTGGCATCATGTATTTTATTTCTGTGTTATAAACTGCAATACATATGTGTGTGTGTGTGTGTGTGTGTATATATATACTTTTTTTACTTTAAAAGTCAATGGTCTTTCTAAAGATTTAACTAAAATATAGTATTTACATTTCCTCCCATATTAACCGTTATTGATTCTCATTATTCTAGATATTAGTTTTCATTTTCTATCATTTACTTAATCTTTACTATGTCTTCATTTTGAAATATATTTTCACTGGGTATAGAATTTTAAGTTGGTATTTCTTTTCTTTCAACACTTTAAAAGATGTTGTTCCATTGCCATCTGGCTCCTCCTCCCTTCCTATGTGTGATATCTGATTTATCTGGTGGCTGCTTTTAGACTTTCATATTTGTTTTCAGAAGTTTGACTCTGATGTACCTAGGTATGAATTTCTTTGTTCTTATTTTCTTTTGTGTTTCCTTGCTTTTGGGATTTGTAAGTTGAGGCTTTTTGTCAAATTTTTCAAGTTTTTGGCATTATTTCTTCGAATATTTTTCTGGCTAATTCTATATATCCGCTTTTTCTAGAGCTCTAATTAAGTGTATGTTTGTTAGTTTAATATTTTCCCATAAGACTTTTATCTCATTTTCATTTTCTTTTCCAATCTTATATTCTTTAATGTGCTTTTATTTGG
The DNA here is from genome assembly GCF_041146395.1 of Eulemur rufifrons. Lineage (NCBI taxonomy): Eukaryota > Metazoa > Chordata > Mammalia > Primates > Lemuridae > Eulemur > Eulemur rufifrons. The sequence goes on from NC_091001.1 coordinate 24,472,840, forward strand.
ATAATTACTATTGACCCCCTTTCATGTTTACCAATTATGCCTTCTGCCATGTTGATCTGTGTTTAAAACAATCTCACATGTTTTTATTTTATATATTATACTTTTCAGTTCAAAAATGTCAATCTGATTTTCCATTATCTATTTGATATCTCTCCTAAATCTTTCATATCTTCAGGCATTCTTTCCATCTTATAAATTATTTAACAATTTTATAATAGTTTTCTTAAAGTCTTTGACGACTAATTATACAATATGAATTATCTGTGATTTTGCTTCTATTGAGTAATTTTGCTCTAGATTATAGGCCAAAATATCCTACTTCTCTATATCTCTTCACATGGCAGCATGACATGCAGTATTTCTAAAAGAATAGCGGATATTAAATTACTATATCTCTGTCTCTATCTCATAGAGTGTGCAAACCCTCTCTTTAATCAGGTAGCTAAGGTGAGGGGTTGCTCCATTAGATTCCACCAAGGCCAGGCCTGAAGTTTTATATTGGGTTCATCACTGATTTCAATTGAGATTAAAGAGATTGCACTTTGCCCATTAACCGGACCCCCAACTTCCAGAGCAGTAGCCACAGAGGAGCTAGTCCCTTCATCTTCTGAGGATTTGAGCTAAGAGTAGTCTGAGTTCCAGTTTTAGTTGTTTTTGCCTTACTTTTGTATTATTCTTCAGCAGGGCCTTGGAATCTGAACACTCTGAAACTATGCAAACACTGTTTTCCGGCCCACACCCATTGCTAATTCTGCCACTTTCTTTGGTATTCCTCATCAAAATTTCTAGGAGAAGGGATTGCCAAGATGAAGTATTTACTTTTGCATCTGGGGCTTTTATAGTTTTTTTTAAATCTATCTTGCTACTCATTATGTTATTAAAAGCTCACTTGGCTTTTCTTTGTAACTGTAAACTCTCTCCATCTAAGGCAGGTCTCTCTTCTGCACATCTACACTCACGTCAGACACTTGTCCCTAGGTCTTGAAGCATCTGCACTTTTCTATCTACCTGTGGAGGTTTCAGCCCTCTTTGGTATTAATGTGTTAAGGCTTCTTTGAATCAACTGCTCTTAAATAAATTTCTAGAAATGTATAGTATATATTTTTTTTTTGGTGCCATGGTCTTCCACATCCTACTGTCCTTCCATATCTTAATCAGAAGTGAAACTCTACAGAATTGCTTATTGTCTGTGTTTCTCCTAAGTTGTCTTACCTCATCTACTCTTTCCTTTCCCTCCATAAAATAATCCATCTTTAACAATACAACCAAAGCTATCATAAAAAATACCATGAAGCCTGTTTATGTCTCCTTTGTGAGTAAAATGCCTTATTTTGGTGTGAGAATCCTAAGACACCCCTTCTTTAGAATTCTTCAACCAAATGCCACTTTGTAATGAGAATTTCTTTAGTCATCAGTTTATCTCCTGAGACTTCTAGGCATTAGATTTAAATCTGGTTAATGGATTTGACTATGCTTCAATTGCTTGAAGGTTGATGTATTAGTTAACTTTGAGCTGCTGTAACAAAATATCACAGACTGGGTGGCTTAAACTACAGAAATTTACTTTTCAGAGTTCTGCAGGCTAGAAGTTCACAGTCAAGGTACCAGAAAATTCAATTTCTGGTAAGTGTTCTCTTTCTAGCTTATAAATCGTCACCTTCTTGCATTGTCATCAAATGGCCTTTGCTTTGTACTCAAGCAGAGAGAGAAAAAGAGAGAGTGAGCAAGAGAGTGAGAGGGCAAGCTCTAATGTCTCTTTCTCATCTCATAAGACCACTGGCCCTATTGAATTAGGGCTCCATCCTATGTCTTAATTTAACCTTAGTTACTTTAGTAAAGGCCTTATCTCCAAGTACAGTTACATTAGAAGTTGGGATTTCAATATATGAGCTTTGGGGGACACAGTTCAGTCCATAACAATTGGTACTAATATTATGAACAAAATGCAAATATATATTTCATTTTTATATGTGTATTTTTAAAGTACTTTTGCATTACTTGTGCCTGGTCAGCGAGGTACCTAAAGGCTTGGCCATGCTCAGTTTTCTAAATTAGTCAACACTCTATAAACCCACAAAGAAGGGGTATGAATGCTTTTTCTCCAAACATTCTTGAAGCAACAGGATGAGCATTCAGGGTGCTCCATTACTCACTGAGACTCACTAGAATTCCTCATGTAACTAAATGGGGCAGGAAAGATCTCCTTGTGATCTCTAGATGGTAGGAATGAATCAACTCATCTGTTTCTGTTATTGGTGTATGAGAGAGTCTGCTTGGGATGAGGAGAAACTCTAACCCTTATGTAATTCCTTTTACTAAGTCACTCTATTTGCTTTCCACTATGTCTCTGTAGTGGTAGGTGGTCTTATGGCTTATTGGTACCTTACTCATACAGTTGGTGGTCACTGTGATAGACTCTGAACATCCATTCCACCCTTAGTGATTTGTCTAAGCCAATTATGATAAGTCTATCACTCTCCTTGATTGGGTTAGGAACATTCATGTGACTCAACTCTAGGCTCTGGATGTAAGAAGTCTGCTGGGGGACTTCTGGGAATTATTCCATCACTCCCAAGAGAAGGATGGAGAAATAGATAGGTACATGGAGTGTGGACTGTATGTGAGACCACCAATTACCTTTTTGCCAGCTTAATTGCAAAACTAACACTGAGGGTGGCCAAACAGAATGATAGAACGAACCTTTTTTCCTGATAAAATTTTGACCCACTGAGTTAATTAATCTTATAGCCCACTCTACCTCTGAACCTCCTATTATTAATGACACAATATATTTGAGGGTTTCTGTTACTTGCAGCCAAATATATTGAAATGATGCACTCTACTTACTGATTCTGTCGTGTATATATGGCAGTGTATTGGAAGGATTAAAAAATCTGCCTCTAGAGCCAGAACATTGTTCCTTTATCAGATAATAGCAGTCCCCCCACCTTATCCATGGAGGAAACATTCCAAGACCCCCAGTAGATGGCTGAAACCTCAGATAGTACTGAGCCCTGTATATACTGTGTTTTTCCTATACATGCATACCTATGGTAAAGTTTAATTTATAAATTAGGCACAGTAAAAGATTAACAGTAAAAGATTATTTGGGTAATAATTAATACCAAAATAGAACCTTTATAACAATATACTATAATAAAAGTCATGCGCATGTGCTCTCTCTCTCTCTCTTTCTCTCTCAAAATATCCTATTGTAATATACTGAAATAGTTTCAGATGAATTTGACCATGGGTAACTGAAACTGTGGAAAGCAAAACAATGGATAAAAGGACCTATACTCTATATATTTCAAGGGCTTCCTGCTGCTCTTAAGATGCTCTTAATGTGTGGCCCACAAAGCCTAGAATTACTCTAAAACTGTAAACCTATTTTTAATATGTGCTCAAGAAATGCATAATTCCTCCAATGAGTGTGGCTACCTTTGCACAAATTGTTTCTTCCCCTCTCCCAGCTCTGCCACCTAATTCATCTAGTTAGCTCTTAGTTTTATCTCTCTTTAATTCTCAATGACAATGTTGCTTTCTAGATGAAAACATTTCTAATTCCCCAGACAAGGTCAGATTTCCCTACTCTGGTGTCTTCAAAGAGTTGTGGATTTTCTCCCTCTTTGCCTTCTCTGAATTTGTAATCATGCATCAACATTATTATTTATCTATTTATTTTTCTTAATAATTAGCTTCGAAGGGTGGCGTGCCTGCTACTTCACTTAATAATATATCCTCAATGCCTACTATACTGCTCCATAGAAAGTGCTAATTAAATAAGTGGTTATTGAACGAATGAATACATAGATGAAGTTTTTATTATGTAACATAATTTAAAGCCCACTGCCATGTTGATTGCTCACTTTTGAATTCAGTCTGGTGTGTGTGCATTCCTCCTAGAGTGGGAGAGTTACTCTGAGTGTAATAGGAGACAGAGGAAGATTTTGGGAAAGGGAATGACATGCTTTGATTTATGTTTTAAAAGAATAATTCTTGTGATTGTGAAAATCATAGATTGTAGATAAATAAGGAAGTAGACAGATCAATTTACAGACTACTAACATAATCCAGGCAAGAGATCATTTTGACAAATAACACCTTTTCCTAGAGTGTTATTAGTAGAGGTGTGGAAAAGTGGTCTGATATGGGATATATTTTGAAAGCAGAGCTCACAAGGACTTGCTGACAGATGTAAGGTATGTGTGTTGAAAGAGGAGTTAAGGATGATTCCAAGGTTTTTTTTTTTTTTTTTGCCATAGCCAACAGGAAGAATGGGATTGCTGTTTACTGAGATGGACAATATTGTCAGAAAGGCAGGCTTTGAGGAAAAGATCAGGAGCCTAATTTTAGACAGGATAATTTTAAAATGATATTGACAATTCAAGCGGAGATGTCAAATGAGATTGTTAAATGTATTAGTCTGGATTACATGACAGAGGACATGGTAGAGTGAAAAATTTATGCGTCATTAGCAGATAGATGTTAATTATGCCGGAAACAGGGTAAGATCCCTCAGACAGTGAACATAGGTAGAAAAGAGAGGAAGAAAGAGAACTGAAGCCTAGAATCTCTAACAGTAAGAACTCAGGCTAATGAGAAGGAACAGATAAAGGACAAAAAGAGGGAGTGGCTTGAAGTGCAGAACACCAAGCAAGAAAGCCTGATATCTCAGAGATAAGGATGAAGACTAACCACTGGATTTATCAATGTATAGGTCATTGATAATGATGAACAAATAATTTCAGTAGAATTGTGGGAATAAAATCACATTTGCAGGGATTTCAGGGAGCAATGAGAGAAAGGAATTCAGATATGCATATAGACCACAGTTTTAAGGAGTTTTTTTGTAAAAAGGTGCACAGAATTGTGGTAGTTGGAGATAAAAGCAGTGTCATGAGGCTTCTTTTTTTAAAAAAAATGGTCAAAATAATTAGTCTTATGCTTATGAAAATAATCCAGTAAGGAGGGAAAATTTGATAATTCTAAGAGAGAGGAATAATTAATAGAGCACTGTCTTCAAGAAGACAAAAGGAAATGGGATAGATACAAGGAGTTGGCCTTAGATAAGAGTATGGACAGTTTCTGGGTAACATGCAAGAAGGACAGGCAGGGTATATGGGTGCACATGTAGACAGGGAAGTTCATGTGTGGTTGGGAGCCTGGAAGTTTTATTTTGGTTGCTTCTGTATTTATACTGCTGTAGGAAACATGGTCATTAAGTGATAATGAGGATGAAGCAATGTAAGCTGGAGGTTGTATAAAAGGACATACAAAATTGTTAATTGGGAGAAGAGGAGAATGATTGATTCTGACAAATATAACAATATTGTTGGGACTCTGTACAAGCCCTCTTGAGATTAGTTATCAGAAATACATCAAAGAGCACTGTTGATTTTGTGTTTTCCCTCAGGCACTTTGAGCTAGGAGAATAGAGTGGATAAGATTGGATTTATCCAACAGTGAGTTTTTCAGAGATTAGTGGGGACAGGTAGGTGCATGCCAATGAATAATAGCGGCCCATGGAATACAAAGTGAGTAAAGAGGAAGGGAGGAGAAGAAAGAGACATGTATTTTTGGAAGAGCAGAAACAAATTTCTACCACAAAATTGGCCTTTGATAGCCATAACCAATGTTATGATATAATAAAGTTTGGCATTGGACTGACACCCATATATATATTATATCTGATCTGAATATCTCTAAATTATGTAAAAAATCGAATTCTATAATGCCTAAGAACAATTGAGAAGACTGTCTAAACATCCATCTGTTCATTCACTTATTCTTTCAAAGTCATAGCAATATAAATATTAAGAATGTAAAAATTGCTTGCATTTTTGGAGAAACAGATTTTTGGGAACAAGCATCTTCTTTTGCAAAGAATTAAAGTTTGGGAATTTACAATAAACAGGTTGAAAGGATTACATGGAATTTTTCTAGAATAGTAGGAAAGTTAAGTGATATTCAGAGAACATGGTAAAAAGCAAAGCATGACGATAACGAGGCTCAGATTAAGTGATTTGATAACTCAGAGGAACGAGAAATTCATTAGGAAAGGTAGTATCGATCAGCAAAAAGAGAAAAATAGTATGTGGTATGAAATGTAACATTTTGATGAATAATCTTGTTTCAAGCTAATTAAATTTGGATTTGACTACAGAACCTGGAGACTGTATTATAACCAGCAGTTATAATAATTTGGCTTATTCATTATTTTTCTCAACTTCTTCTAGTGTTCTTTCTTGGACTTAAGAGGCTAGAAATCTAAATTTTCCTTAGACTAATTTTCACCAAGTTTCTGGATATCATTAAAATTCCACTAATCCAAAGCAATTACACAATATTCAAAAATAGAACTGAGTTGACAGGGAGAAGAAAAGAAGTGGACCATGAGACATTCATCTTGTTCACGTGGATTGTGACATGAATAGTTATAATTGTTTCTAGAGCTGGAAACTGTCATGTTAGCGTCCTGTTTTAGCAGCTTCCTTCTCTCACAGCCCTTAATGTTGGGAGGGGCAGGAACCTTCATGTTGTTCTAGATTTGTAACGTCACTTTGAGAGTTGTATCTAGCTGCTCAGCCTCTTATCTGTTTCCTCTTGCTTCCCAAGAATTCTGAAAGTCATTTAATATCTAGTAATAAATTGTCTGTTCAACCTAGTTAAAATGGAGTCTGTTCTCTGCAACCAAACCTCTGATGAAAACAGAGAAATAATAATCTTATAAATGTAGATATTGGATCTGACCAATGAATTCCCCACACATTACAATCACCTTGAATCAATGCTAGAAATACACATTCCTGGGTCATATTTTCTGACTGATGCAAAGGGACCAAGGGTCATTTTTAGCAAATGTCCCTATGTGATTCTGATGTGGTTAGTTTCTAGAGCAAAGCCATTTGGTATCCCTTCATCCAGAGAAATTATTCAGATGTCCTAATGAAATTTGTTACTGAAAATATGCTTGCCATTACCCTGTGGTGTGATTTTAGTGAATTCCTGGGTGAAAAATAAACATTTATTGCCAATACCCAAATTTCTGGCAATATAAGTGTAGCTGATTCCCAATTCAGTTTCAGCGTAAGTACCTATGCAGATACATATTTGCATACAAACTTCAGACACCTCTTAATATATCTTTTTGAGATAAAGCTAGTTTTATGGATTCAAAAAAAGTCATAATACAGGGTTGTGGAAAGTAAAAATTCTAATAGTTACAATTATCGATGTCACTGGAAATCCAAGGAAAAGAACATAAACATTTGCCATAAAATGATTACCAAATGAATTTTCATCTCCTTGCTCATGTGTATTTCTGTAATATCTTTGATCACAGTATTGATCACATTTTCTATTCTTTGTCTTATCTGTATATAATTAAAAAATCCCACAACACCTAGTATTTACTGAATGTTTTTTATGTTGTAGGCAGTGATCTAAATATTTTATATATCTTAAATAATTTTTGTTTGCATCAGTCCTACAGGGATATTTCTATTGGTATTTCCACCTTACAAATGGGGAAACTGCATTTCAGAAGTTAAACAGAACTTTTTAAAGAAAGAATACAGACAGATACAATAGTCCCTGCTATTATGTCTCATCCTTGTTGCTATATTTTTAACATTTTTTTGATATATATGGCTTACATCAAGAAAATTGGTAAAAATATATTATATAATAGGATTTAACTGTCTTTTTCTTAAGATTATTTACCATATCATCATCTCTTGTCTTCTGAGGTATATTCTGCTTCAGAGAAAGCTTCCAACAATTTAAGAGTCTTAGTATTTTAAATTATTTTATTAAAATAAAAACTTCAGAAAATGGAGTAATGGATCAAAAACTATGAAAATTTTTGGAATCTTGATTGGTATTTCCAAAACACATTATATGTGCACAACCAGATTTTAAGTATATTGTGTTAGCCATTCCTATAACTTTAGACAAGACTAATAATCAAACTTTAAAAAATTCAGATTGATAAATAGAAATTGGTGCTTCACTATGATTTCAATTTATATTGTAATTATTAGTGCAGTTGATCTTTATCTTCTTTCAACAATCAACAAATATTTTATGTCTGATTATGAATGGTGTTTTCTCACATAAGGAGCCAGCATCATGTAGCAGAAAGAAGATGACTCTTTAAGCAGATACTGATAATTACAGTTCCTGTGATCTTAGGCTTATTATATAACATCATTAAACACATTTTTTCTGAACTTTAACTAGGGGAAAATTATAGTTTGGGAGGGTTATTTTCAACGGTCAAGTTCCCTCACTTATAAAGCTCCTAAATATCTGCTATATAGACAATATTCTAAAATGGTTAGTTATCATTTTTATTATTATCATCATCATTATTATTGAATATTTGTTTTCAGTCTCTATTCACTGGAATTTTGCACTTTGTATAATTTTGTAAATATAGATACTGAGCCTCTGTCATATTAGGTGAAAGAAAAGAAAAACTCTATTTTGAATTTGTTCTGAATTAGCAATGGAAAAAAGGTAATATTAATCAGAATTTATTCAAATTGCTTGTGATCAAAGAGTTAATTGCAAGTAAGAAAAACACAATTTCCTTATAAGTGTATGGTAATTTAAAAAATATATCTATTTATTGCTTTTATAATAAAAAATAAAATATATTTCCAGTTATATGTTTTGAAATGCAAAGTTGATTAAAAATAAGAACATTTATAGGTAGTGAAAAAAAAAGAAAATAATACCAGATAATTTTTTTTGAAGTTTTTGAAAATTAAGGAACAAAAATTTGTCTTTTGTATACATTTTTGTATAAAATAAATCTGATAGTTGGGATTTCAAGAAATTAAAATACTAAATTAGTAACTTTATAGAGTACTTTATAGAGTAAAACTGAATATATAAAAACACTCAAATTTGGTGATCTGACCATTTTACACTAATAGTTTTGTCTGTCATGGGAGAAAAAAACAACAATTTCAAAATTACAATTATTTTCATTATCATAATGGAATTTCAATGGGCAGATTTTCTTTCTTTTTATCCACCCAAATATACGAAAACTGTATGCATATAAACATGCTGATTCTATCCTTAGCAAACTTACAATATTCATGAGTCTAAAATCACTCCTCTTCATGTTTAGTCCAATAATGCCTCTTGTTCTCTCAAAGAAAGCACCATATCCTCCAGATGTAAACATTGCTTTAAGAGCCAAAGCCATATGCTGACAGATGGCATCCCATCTGTGGTTCAGTTATTAAAAATAAATTTCTTGGCCATGTTCAATAAATGTAAGATATTCTTATCCATTTTTTTCCAGAAATGTTTAGTTTTCAACCATGGGGTTTAGCAAACCAAACCATAAAGCTCAATTCTATATAATACCTTCAGTAACAAAATAAGCTTTATGTCAGGCTAAAACTATATATTTAGGCTAAGATATTCAGAAGAGAAAATTTAGATAAAGATAAATGTAGATTAACTTATCTAAGTAATATACTGTTTGTTTGGCTCAGCTATAACTATTAGGAAATGACAAAAAAAAAAAATTGGATTCAGTGCTAGAAGTTAAGCAATGGTGGATGGGAACATCAAAACCAAAACATTTAAAGTATTTTGCACATTGCTCAAACTCTAAAATGCTTGTCAGTAGTCCTTTTTTTGCTACATCTTGAATCCTTGAAATCTGTATTTTTTTTTCATATCTTCAGTGTTAAGCAAGACTTTGAAGAGAATGGGAAATATCAGTAATAAATCTCTGCTCAGCATAAAGTGACAGAGTTTCACTGAACGCATAGAAGAAAAGTGACTCACATTGTAACAGTATTTAATACTGTAGGTTTCACACGTATAATGATAACTAGTGATCTCAGGACAAGAAGGTTTCCAGGAAAAGCAACTGAGAAATAAAGAAAATCATATTGAAAGGATCTTTAAAAAAATCAAGAGACCTTGTGTGTGAAGGGCTTCAGTATCCACATACATCTTTTCTCTTGGCATCTTGCTCTTGGTAATTGAAAGTGGAAATACTTTTCTTCTTCTCTTTCTTGCTCTTTTTTTTCTTTCTGTTTTCCTTCTTTACTGTCTTCCCTCCCTTCCACAAATAGTTATAGATGGTCAGTCATGAGGCTAGGTTGTAAGTGATCAAGAGAAATGTAGCCCCTACTTTCCTGGGTTTTACAGTCTTTTGGTGAACATAGGCAAGTGAACAGATAAGTAAAATAATAATCAAAGTGCCAAAATTATGGAGGTATCTTGAAAGGAGGGGAGGGGCAAGAAGGGAAGAATTCCTGGACAGCGATATCCAAATTATGAGTTATTCTCTACTCACCCTGTTCCCTTCTAAAACCCTCTTTGGCTTCTGGAGTAAGTGATAAATTGTGAGCTTAATTTTAGTTATTTTTTTATTTATTTGTTTTGTTTTGTTTTGGTTGAGGTTTGCAGGGACTTTCTTCTTTCCCCTTCTACTATCTAGTTTTTTCTGTATAGCAAGACTATAAACTGAATTGGAGTAAGGAACTCTTTACTTCCATTTTGGTCTCTGTATCCTATAGGCATACAATGGTTCAGGTGGATACCCATTATTTTAAAAGAAAAGAAAGTATGTAGATAACCACATTTGAGTAATTGATACCTACCACCCAAAATATTGTCTGGCCACTAGGCATATAAAAACAATCACTACCTTTCTACCTTTGAGTTGCATATCTTTTCTTAACTTTGTAAAAACTCTTTTATCTTCATAAACATAACCTCATCTGTCTCAATAAGAAAACCCTGTGTTGTGGGCTGGACTATAACAGCTCTCCCACCCCAAGAAGAGTCTGAGAATTCTCAAAGTTTATATACTTAGTCATATTCTGACGTAAGATTCCTGGAGGAAAGAACAGAGCAATTATTACTCCGAGTACCTCAGCACCTGTTCCCCATGACCTCAGTCCCACAAGGTAAAAGCCAGATAGTCACTGGTATGTGAAGTGGGGTTGCACCACATAAGAGGAACCTTAAAATAATGGGACTCAGAGATAGTAGTAAAAGGCTGTCACTTTTGTTCTTCCTCCTCTACAGAGAGGCCTTTACTAGAATGTAAGCAAATCCTTTTCAGGGAGAGAGAGGAAAAGATCTCTACCCTGGAATGTAAGCAAATGGCTCTGGCCTCTATATCTCTCCGAAGCAACACTCTACTTAAAACTTCCAAGGAATGGTTGTCATTCAGTCATTATTTAACCAAAGTTGCCAGTCTTTTTTTCCTTAGAAATCTCATGGCATGCAGCAACACGAAAATATTCATCAAAAATTTTCTCTCAATAGGAATTAAAAAGGGATTTAATTAACACCAATATAACAGTGGACAATGGTAAATTTGAAACCATAACTTACTTTCCCAACCACTGGCTCCATGAGCTCTACACTACATCACGTATGAATCATGTTTCCTTAAGAGAAGACAGAGAGAGGCAGTGACTGATGAAACTGAGAGTTTTAGAGCAATATTTCCATCATTCCTTCCAGTTTGGATTTGATATTCAGAGAGCTAGAAGAATCAATGAAGGGAAGAAAGGTGATTCATTGAAGCTAAAGGGGTAGTTTTAAAATGTTAAACATAAATACTTATATTAAAGAATAAATCCAGAGAATAAAATAAGGAGAAATTCTCTTCAACACAATAATGAAAAGGATTAAGTTTATACTCAAAACACATAAGGTCAATATAAGAGATAGAAAATGATGTACCACTCTTACTTATGAATATAATAATAAAATGTCTAAATAACATTTGGAAACCGTGGTAGGCAGAATTTAATTTGGTTCCAAAGAGTCCCATTTTGTTTCATTTCCTCCCCTTGAGTGTGAATAAATCCTGTGATTATGATGGAATATCACTCCTGTGCTTATGTAACATCATATGGCCATGAAGCAGAATTTTGTAGGTATAACTAACGTCCTTAATCAGTTGACATTGAGTTAATCAAAGCCATATTATTCTGTGTGCCTAATCTAATCATATAAGCTCTTAAATGAGTGTCCTGCTGGCCTGGAGTAATAAACCTCTAAGAGTTGAGAGTGGTCCCCAGCCAACAGCTAGGAAGGAAATGGGACGTCAGTCTTATAACCACTTAGAAATGAATTCTGCCAACAGCCAGTGAGAGGGGCAGAGGATGAGCAACTCAGCTGAGATCACACCCATGACCAAAATTTTGATTTCAGACTGGTAAGACCCTCAGCAAGGACCTGGCTAACCTGTATCTGGAATGCTGGTTCATGGAAACTGAGAAAATAAATTGGTGCTCTTTTAAGCTACCATGATTGTGGTAATTTGTTATGTAGTAATAGAAAATTAATGCACCAACCAATTCTAGAAGTATAAACAATAAATAGTGTAATTGTTTAGGGTAATAACTAATAAATATTGGAAGGTATGTTAGTATAATTTATCTTACTAAATTAAAAGAGAAAATCATATAATAATCTCTATAAATGCAGAAAAAATTGACAACAATCTATGTATGTCTATGATATAAATTGTAACACCAGGAATAGAAGAGAGGATGCCTCCATCACTACTTCTATTCAAATTATAGTAAACAAGTTAGTTAATACATTAACAAAAGACATAGAAATCAAAGATGTAAAGTTTAAAATTAGAAAAGATAATGTTGTGATCATTTTAAACAATATGATTGTTAATATCAGAAATCCATAGATTGTATGGACAAATATCTATAATTATTAATAATAGAATAATATATCAGGCTTAGTGGAGACAAGAACAATATACAAAGATCTCTTGTAATCCCATGTACAAGCAATAAACAATTACAAAAACACAGCATTTATGATACCAACAAAACTATAATAAAAACATAAGAAAACAAAAGAGAAAATACCTAAATAAGTGGAGAGTTAGATCATTTTCTTGGAAGGAAAATATCAATATTGTAAACATGGCAATTATCCACTAATTATACATTCTTTTCAGTTTCAATCGAAATCTTAAAAAGGTTTCTCATGAAAACTGAAAAGCTGATTATAAAATTCAAATGTAAAATTGAGGGCCTAAAAATAGATAAGAACTCCTTAAGTAGGCAGAGGAAGAGGAGGGAGGATAAAGCTTACTGGGTTCCAAGATGTTAAAGTTAAATAATTAAAGCAAATTGTTATTTACACCAGTAAAGAAAAACAAAACAAATAAACAAAACAGAGTTTTGAAGACTTCACTATGTTTGAGTGCTTGGCACATAAATTACAAATAACAGAAATCATGTCAGAGGGGATGGTAATTCATAAATAGTGCTGAGATAAATTGATTATGAAGTAGAAAATTAGAATAAATTTTCATAGCACTCCAGACATATAAATATAGCTCACATGTATTAAAGGTAATGTGAACAGCAAAATTGTAAAACCTTTGGAAGACAAAGCAGAGGCTATGTTTATATCCTATATTAGATGAGAAATTATTTTAAAGAAAAAAATTATAATCTATAAAGGAATAGATTGATAATTTTGATTGCATTACATTAATAGTAATAAACTGCTATGCAACTAACATATCATGGAGTTTAAAGAAAAGCCACAGACTAGAAAAGAGGCTCATAATATGTATATAGGCAAGAACAGTAATCACAATATACAAAGAATTCCAACAATCAATAAGAAAGAGAACTACCTCCCCCCAAAAAGAACAACAAATAATTTATAAAGAAAGAAAAAAAAATGGCCAATAAACATTTTTTGAGCATAGACAGATGCTCAACTTAACTAATAACGAGAAAAATTCAAATTAAATTAACAATTTCTTACCCAGTAGATTTAAAAATTTGTCCAGTAACTTCAAATGTTTTCAAGGATGTAAGCATAAAAAAGCTTTTTATACCTTGTGGTGCAAGTGTAAGCTGATATTATCACTTTTTAAAAAAATTTATCTTTAGTTACTAAGGATAAATAGAAGTTGTACATATTTATGGGGTATATGTGATAGTTAGACACAAGCATGCAATGTACTTTTTTTTATTTCAGCATATTATGGCAGTACAAAAGTTTAGGTTACGTGTATTGCCCTTGCTCTCCCCTCCCCTCCCTGAGTCAGAGCTTCAAACGTGTCCATCCCCTGGATGGTACGCATCACACTCACTATGTATGTATACACCCATTCCCCCCCCATATCTGCCCGACACCTGATTAATGTTATTCCTGAATGTGCTCTTAGGTGATGATCAGTGAAACCAATTTGATGGTGAGTACATGTGGTGCTTATTTTTCCATTCTTGGGATACTTCACTTAGTAGAATGGGTTCCAGCTCTATCCAGGAAAATACAAGAGGTGCTAGATCACCATTGTTTTTTTTCTGGCTGAGTAGTACTCCATGGTATACATATACCACATTTTATTAATCCACTCATGAATTGATGGACACTTGGGTTGTTTCCACATCTTTGCTATGGAGAATTGTGCTGCTATAAACATTCTGATGCAGATATCTTTTTTATAGAATGTCTTTTATTTCTTTGGGTAGGTGCTCAGTAATGGGATTGCTGGATCAAATGGTAGTTGATTTTCCCAGAACCATTTATTGAATAAGGATTATTTTCCCCAGTTTTTTTTTGTCTGTTTTATCAAAGATTAGATGACTATATAAGATGATTTTATATCTGGGTTCTCAGTTCTGTTCCATTGGTCTATGTCTCTATTCTTGTACCAGTTCCATGCTGTTTTAGTTACTATAGCCTTGTAGTATAGTTTCAAGTCTGGTAAATTGATGCCTCCAAATTTTTTCTTTTTGCTTAAGACTGCTTTTGCTATACAGGATCATCTCTGGTTCCATACAAATCATAGAATTATTTTTTTCTAGGTGCCTGATAAATGATGTTGGTATTTTAACGGGGAATACATTGAAACTGTATATCACTTTGGGTAGTATAGACATTTTAACAATGTTGATTCTGCTGACCCATGAGCATGGTACGGTTTTCCACCTGTTATATCCTCTACTATTTCCTTCCTCAGTGTTTTATAGTTCTCCCTCTTCTAAAGATCTATATCTCTGTTCTTGTGCCAGTACCATGCTGTTTTGGTTACTATAGCCTTGCAGTATAGCTTTAAGTATGCTAAAGTGATGCCTCCCAATTTGTTCTTTTTGTTTAAGGTTGCTTTAGCCATATGGGGTCTTCTCTGGTTCCATATAAAGCATAGAATTATTTTTTGGAGATTTGTAAAAATGATATTGGTAGTTTAATAGGGATCACACGGAATCTGTGGATCACTTTGGGTACTATAGACATTTTAATAATTTTGATTCTGCTGATCCATGAGCATGGTTTGGTTTTCCATCTGCTCACATCCTCTGCTTTTTCCTTCCTCAGTGTTTCATAGTTTTCCCTGTAGAGATCGTTCACCTCCTTAATTAAATATATTCCTAGGCATTTGATTTTCTTTGTTGCCATTGTGAAGGGTATTGAGCCTTTGATTTGGTTCTCAGTTTGGCTGCTGTTAGCATATATGAATGCTACTGATTTGTGTACATTGATTTTATAACCTGAAACTTTGCTGAATTTGTTTATCATTTCCAGTTGTCTCATGGCAGAATCTTGGGGTTTTCTAGATATAAGATCATATTGTCAGAAAAGAGTGATAGTTTGACCTGTTCTGTCCCCATTTGGATGCCCCTGGCATTCTTCTCATGTCTGATTGCTCTGGCTAGGACTTCCAGCATCATGTTGATTAGAAGTGGTGATAGAGGGCAACCACATCTGGTTCCAGTTTTAAGTGGGAATGCTTTCAATTTTTCCCCATTCAAAATGATGTTGGCAGTGGGTTTGCCATTTATGGCTTTTATCATTTTCAGGGAAGCACCATCTATGCCTATTTTGTTAAGCATTTTTATCATAAAATGGTGCTGAATTTTGTCAAATGCCTTTTCTGCGTCTATTGAGGGGATCATATGGTCTTTATCTTTACTTCTATTTATGTATTGAATTACATTTATAGATTTGCATATGTTGAACAATCCGTGCATCTCTGGGATGAAGCCCACTTGGTTGTGATGGATTATTTTTTTGATAAACACCTGAATTCGGTTTGCTAGAATTTTGTTGAGAGTTTTTGCAGGTATACCCATAAGCGATATTGGTCTGTAGTTTCTTTTTTTGTTGAGTCCTTTCCCAGTTTTGGTATCAGGGTGATGTTGGCTTCATAAAACGTGTTGGGGAGGATTCCTTCCCTCTTGATGGTGTGGAATAATTTCTGCAGGATATTAACCAGTTCTTCTTTGATGGTGTTGTAAAATTTGGATGTGAAACCATCTGGTCTGGGACTTTTCTTTTTAGGAAGGTTTTTTATTGCTGCTTCAATTTCAGCATTTGATGTTCAGGAATTCTATTTTTTCCTGATTGAGCCTAGGGAGGCTGTGTATTTCCAAGAATTTGTCCATTTCCTCCACATTTTTAAGTTTATGTGCATAGAGGTTTTTATAGTATTCATGGATGACATTTTGTATTTCTATGTTATCAGTTGTAATTTCTCCTTTTTCTTCTGATTGAACTTATTAGAGTCCTTTCTTTTCTACTTCTCATTAATCTAGCAAGAGGCATTTAAAATCATCAAAAAGCTAAAGGTCAAAGGCTAGATACCACAATGGCTCAAGAGAGAAAAACAAAGTAACAAAGTTCAACTCAACAGGATGAACAGAAATCTGCCCCACTTATCAATTCTTTCAATAAATGTGAATGGCTTTAACTGCCCACTAAAGAGGCAGGGGGTGGCTGAATGGATAAATATATGCAAGCCAAGTATCTGCTGTCTTCTAGAAACACATCTAACCCAAAGGATGATTGCAGACTCAAGGTGAAGGGATGGAAAACAATATACCATGCAAATGGAAGCCAAAAAAGCTGGTGTAGCAGTTCTGATTTCAGATAACTTAGTCTTCAAATCAACAAAAGTAAGGAAAGACAAAGATGGCCACTATATAATGGTGAAGGGTACAATTCAGCTAGAAGACACAACAATCTAAACATTTATGCACCTAGCTCAGGTGCACCTAGATTCATAAAGGAAATCATACTTGATCTAAACAAAATGATAAACAGCAGCATCTTGATAGCCAGGGACTTCAACACCCCTCTGACAGAAAAGGACAAATCTTCCAAAAAGAAAATAAACAAAGAAACAATAGACTTAAACAGAACTCTAGAACAAATGGGCTTGACTGACATTTACAGAACATTCTACCCCCAAACCACTGAATATACTTTTTTCCCATCAGCTGATAGGACATTCTCTATGATTGATCATACCCTAGGCCAGAAAGCATGTCTCAAAAAGTTTTTTTAAAAAAGAAATTATGCCATGCATCTTCTCAGACCATAGTGGAGTAAAATTAGACATCAACTCCAACAGAAACTCTCATCTCTACAAAAAGTCATGGAAACTAAACAACCTTCTGCTGAATGATTATTGTTTTGAGGAGAAAATTAAGATGGAAATCAAAATATTCTTTGAACTAAATGATAAAGGAGACAGAAGTTATCAAAATCTGTGGGACACAGCTAAAGTAGTCCTGAGAGGAAAATTTGTATCCATAAATGCCTATCTCCAAAAGACAGAAAGATCACAAATCAACAATCTAATGGATCATCTCAAAGAACTGGAAAAGGATGAGCAAACCAACCCTAAACCCAGCAGAAGAAAAGAAATAACAAAGATCAGAGCAGAACTAAATGAAATTTATAACAAAAAACTATATGGAAGATTAATAAAACAAAAAGTTGGTTCTTTGAAAAAATAAACAAGGTGGTTTATTTCTTAAGCTTTTGAAAATCCTAAGTCATTTTTCTCAGGATAGCCCTCCCCCCAACCCCATCCTTTCTTTAGTCTCTTTCTCAAATTCTGAATAGATATATTTTAATATATTTTTCCTTTCTATAGCTTAGCCTTTCTTTTATGTTATTTATTATTTGCTTTTCTATGATGCATTATAGGTATGTGCTTAGATTTGTCTCCTAGCTGAACAATTTTCTCTTCATCTGTGTGAAATCTGCTAGTTAATCCATTCAAAAATTTTTATTTTCAGTGTTTATGTTCTTCCTGTCTCCAAGTTCTCTTGGCTCTTTTTAAAAATGTATCTAGTCTTTTAATTTTACCTTGTTCTTTTATTATGATTTTTCTTTTATTTAACAGTTTAAGGAAAATTGTTTCATTGTACATATTTTTGAGATAAGGCCATTCACTGGCATTGTTAGAGTTCTAATTCAGTCATTATTTTTTCTACTGACTCTTTAGGGTAATTTATTGTTTCATGAACTCTGTTTATCTCTTCCAAGTGTCCAGGGCTATGATCAATCTAAGATCACTTTAAGTTACTTACTTATCTTGGAGATTTTAAAAAAACTTTAATGAGATATGGTAACAATTTAACATCCCGTGCTTAGAAATTACTAGGAAAGACTTTTTCCCTAACCCCATCTAGTGTCCAGGCTGAGACAAATATATATCCTTATGTTTCTGTCTTTGAGGTGATTTTATTTTTTTCTAGTCTACCATTTCACTGTAAATAGAGCCCTAGTCCTTGCTTTAAGTGGAGGGAGGTCTCAAGTTCAACTCTTCATCTTGCTTCATACTAAAACCTTCTTCCATGTCTCTGCAGGGCTCTAAAACTAGTGACAAGATTGTAAATGCCTGCAGGAAAGCCATATAGCCATGGAGCCTGTGTACCTCTTATTTGCAGCTCTCTGTCTAAATTTGAGCCCTATGAGTTTATTTTATTGTGAGCTTAGCTATGGATTTAAAATGAAGTTCATTTTATATATGTCTGATATTTCTAAATTTTTTTAGGTGGAGGAATTTTAGGATATATTTCCAGAAATATAAGTCCCAGGTACTTATTCTCAGAAATTTTTCTTTTTTGTTTTGGAATATATAACATATGTAAATGAGAAATTAAACCAAGAGGAAGTCATGATATCCTTAAAACAAACAAACAAAAAACTCAATGGAAATAAGAGACAAAGGGTGAAATTCCAGCATCCAGCATCCAGCATACAGCAATGAGAAGGCAATCAGACCAAACGGGAGAAGCAGAATGGGGATTCTGGGATTTATGATGCAAAAATAAATAAATAAATACATCAATAAACAAACAAATAAACATGCAAAGAATGGAAATGTCAGGTTACCTAATGTGTTCAATCATGCGAAAAATATATTCAGAGGAACAATAAGATGAACATAAAAGGAAAGGTAATCACAGCATAGTACGAGGCTCAGATATAATTGATACTGATCTAGTCAACAATGTAGATATGAATATCCAGTCAACCAGAAGTTATAGTACATTTATATAATAAAGTTGTATTGGAGGGGCACAGGGGATGGATGTGTGTGTGAGAGAGAAAGAGAGAGAATGTGTTTGTATGGGGGAAAGGAAAAGCAATGATCTGTGGGTGCTAAAACCATAATTTTTCTCAATAAATATTCAGTAGAAATTTTCTAAAATGGCATACCATTCAGAAAACATAGACGTGATTGGGATGTAGGACTTATGGATGGAGAGGAATGACGTAGGTAGCTTAGATGGACAAGTTTCTAAATGAATGAGACTTTAGTATTTGTTTCTTAGAAATTACTAAAAGCACAACTTCTCCTAAAGAGAATTTTGATAATGGCTACAACCAAGAAAAATAATATATTATTTTGCAGAATAAGTAATAATTGTGAAGAGGGGGAGGATGAAGGAGAATTTAAGAGATGGAAGATGAACTTAGTGGCCTGCAAATTAGTAGGAACAAATATGGCCTATGGAGTGAGTGCCAAGGGATTGCACTCACAAGGAAGCCTCATTCTGGAGGTGAAGCAAAAGCCGACATCATATAAACCACGTGAGGACTCAGATGTGAATACAGAAGGCTAGAATGGCAGCCCCATTCTGCCTCCTAATTGTCTTGAAAACATATGCAAATGCCTAAGCAGTTCTGAGCCTCAGTTTTCTCATCTAAAGAAAGAAAAAATAAAATAAATAATGCATGGAGAAGAATATCATGATGAAAATTATATGAGATAGTGTACATGAAAAATGATGTATTATTTCTGAAGAGCTCTACAAAATCCCAGCTTTTTCAAGACATTGCATGGTGACTAATGCTATTTTATCTTTTTATATTGCAAAAGAGATTCAAACATGCTAGAACCCAATTCTGTAAGGGAGGAAGACAATTGGAGGCCTTCAATAAGAATTTATGTCAATAGAGGGAAAAGTACTAGAGGGATCAAAGTTGAAATGTTGACAGAGGTAAGTGTTGCTTTTGTCTTAATTTCAGAAAATGTTGTTTTATTCCTGAAAGGAAACTAGAGTAGGAAACAAATGGTGGATAACTAGATTTGACTTGATCATTGAAGAGTATATTTAAATCCTAGAAGCTATGGCAGTCAGTCTGTTTGATATGTGCTTGCATAGAATGAAATAGAGCACTGGCTGATCTTTGCGGTCTGAAAATATTTAAGTGTTTGCTAACCAATTTATTAATTCTTCTCACATCTCCTCCTAATGCAATTATGTGTAGACTATTTTCTAGAAATTAAAGTTGGGCATCTGTTTGTTACTTTCATGGATGTTTTGGTCTAAGAACTTGCAGAGTTTGATTACTTTTACAAAGCTCTAGTTTCCAGGCAGATACTCCCTCCAGGTAGGCATTCCCTTTAGAATCTACAATTTCCCTCCAGGTTGAGAGGTTTTTCTCTAGGATAACAGAGACCCTAGTTAGGATCTACAGGCTGAAAGGTTTTTTGTGTTTTGTACTTTTTTTTTTTAATTTCCTACTTAATAAATATTTTATTAAGACTACTTATGTCTGAGATGGTGGGAATTCACTGTAACCGACCTTTCAGATAAAGTCAATGCTAGTTTTGTGCCTATAAATATACCAGTGGTTTAGGAAATTTTTCTTTTTTTTTCCTCCCTAGCATCTACTTACATATTTCTTTTTTTTTTTTCTCATCAAGAACTTTCTCTTTAGATTTGAAAATCTGAACTTTTAAAGGAAATTCTCATGGGCTTGGGAGATGATGAAAATATAGTAATATCAAATAACTGCTCCCACTGAGAACAACGGATCATATTCTCATCTTATTTGACTCCTGGGCAATTTGCCCACTGTGTCACCCATCTTGGGATTCTAGCCCAGGTGGTAGTTCTAATTATCTCCATTTTTCATTTCCTGGCAAGGAAAAATCCTTCTAATTATTAAATAATTCTCGTTCAATCTGAAATAAATTTCATCATGTTATATTTTGCCATCAGTGAAAACTATGTGTTAATTTCATTTTAATTGTCACTATTCAAAGGCTGTTGAAACCAGTGAATATTGCCATGAGTGGAAACTTAAGAAATGTGGTTTGGAATCAAATGATTAAATCCTTAAGGAATATATTAGTTTTTGAGTTTCCTTACATCCTTATTTTAAAAAGTATTATATACCATAAATCCACTAGGGTAGCTATTATATGGGCCTTGTTCATCACTGTACATTCAGTACATAACAATTTTCCTAATACATAGTACATGCTCATTAAATATTTGTAAAATTCATTACTGAATGTATCTGCATTTGCATATGTCTAAATACATAAATGCCATGGCAGACAGGTTTCTTTTGCCTCATACTGGTGGTAAAAATGTTTCCTAAATGTTTGAGGCTGTGCCAGAATAAAATAACATTAAAAAATACAAGCTCTTACCTGACCTTATAAATCCGAAACATCATGTTGATGAAGCTAACAAGTTAAGAGAAGGTATGATGTGGCAAACTCTTCTGAAGTGACATTTCCCACAGCATGTAGGTGGTTGCTGTGATCTGATAGAGGAAAGGTATTTTTAAAAAGCATGGCCTGACAACACAGGTTTCCAGTGCAATTATTTGAAGAAGTTTCAGTTTGAAAAATTCACTCTATAACTAGTTAAAAGCTTTGGGAGAGCACATTTCTTACAGAAGTATTTATATAAACCTGTTTCCATAGTATCTAGGTTCTCTGAAGCCTTGCACTAGCAGAAGACAAGTGAAATAGTCCCAAATATCCAGGTGATATCCATCAGGACATATTCAGTGAACACACCTTGCTAACTAGCAATGTGGTGTTCTTGGGAAGCCAGGAAGATAAAGACACAGAGGAAGATAAAGTTCTTCCATAATGAAACCCTCAGGATAATTGGGGGTGGGGAAGAGATGTTTAAAATGATAATTACAGCATTGTGCTAGAGCTGAGCCTTAGATTCTTGCACCAGGACAGAACTACCACGTAGGGAGGAGGGACTGAGCAAGATGTATCTATCTAGTGATTTGGAAGTCCAATACACGGGACAGCTCCACTCCCTGGGTAAATGGGTGAGGGCTTTTGAGGTGAATATGAATGAAGATGAGGAATTTTCTATGCAGAGAATGGTAGACAGAACATTTAAAGGCTCAGGGAACAGTAAATATAAACACATGGAAATGGTAAAGAATTTGGACTGTTTAGAATAAATAAGTTAATGAATAGACTTAGTCCTTTTTTATAAATAGCTTATAAAAACAACTTAAACCCTTAGGTGGTGTTATCAGTGACCATGCCCATCATATTTCTCCATTCAAATAGTGCAAATGTTACATCCATCCGGTGGGGCAACTGTTTTGAGAGAGCATTCAACTTGTCTCTGGATAGTCCAAGCTCCAGAAAAAATCATGCAGACTACAAAGAAGGATGCAGACTACAAACAAGTCTATGGACCATGAAAAGATATTAAACGTGTGCTCATATGTTTATGTGCTATTGAATAGGAATAGTGAACACCGCTTAGCAGGCCATTTTCCAGTTTGCCTGAAACACCTTTCCAGTCTGACCTGCTGCTATTCACTACATTGCTACTCATGTAACCTACTGTCCTGCAACTTAGGACTTCTTGCCGTACTTAAATATCTTATTTTCTTTATCATTTCTATTCGCTTTTAGCTATTCTTACCTGTGTGTACTATTTTTCATTGGCCTCTGAGGTCTCTTGAGGGTAAGACTTTACCTGTAGGAAAAAAGGCCAGGGAGAAGCCTTTTGTGTTGGTCTACATATCAGAGGATGGGGTAGAACCAGGGTGGTGATATGTGACAGCAGAGGAAAGAACAGCCATTTGTCATCTTGAGGAAGCCGCATAATTCTAAGTGGTAGATGAGATGTTTTCTCTATTGATAAAACATTTATATCACTGAGAGACTTATGCCTTACTTAAACATCATAGCTGGGCACAGTGAAATTAGGACTACATTAAAACTTTCCATCCTCTAAAGCTTTTCCTGCTATCACTTTCCCTCTCAGAACTGTGTGTGTATTAATGTTTGTATGTTCTTTGAAGTGTCATCTGCCATCTGTGACTTGTGTCTTGGTATATCACAGTCTGCATGACACCTTTGCTCAATATGAGCCACTGTATCTTTGATTACTATACAGCAACTTGGCCTGCAGCCATGTTCCTCGGCATTTTACAACTATGCCACATTGCCTTATTTAGTGTTTCAAAAATTCAGGGGGAAGCTCCTATCATAGAATTTCTTTTAGCTCAGTACTTTAACTTTGCAATGACATCTGCAGAGCTCCAAAACTGCGGGGTGAAGCTTTTGTAGCCTTTTTCACTGAAGTCTCTCAAAAACTTTCACCTGGTTCCTCTTTCTGTTCTACAGATTACAAAGTACAACTTCTTGGCTCGTGTCTTGGCCCATTTTCTGTTGCTATAATTGAATACCCAAGACTGAATAACTTATATAAAAAAGAAATGTATTTATTACAGTTTTGGAGGCTTGGAAGCCCAAGGCCTAGGAGCCACATCTGGCCAGGGCCTTCTTACAGGTGTGGACTCTCTGCAGAGTCCCAAAGCAACACAGGGCATTGCATAGCCAGGGGACTCATGAGAGACAGATAAACTGGCTGCTATAACAGACCCACTCTAGTGCTAACTAACCCACTCCTTCAAAAGCCCATTAGTCCATTAATTCATTAATCCATGAATGAATTAATCCATTCAAGAGGGCTTGACTCAATCATTATTATGTCTTATTATGAATCTTGATGCCATTCGGATAACTAGGTTCTGGCCAGTTTACACCTAGGCCATGGGCTTTCCTACATCTCCACTTGTTTTTATACACAGAGTTTCTCATCATTTCCCACCCCAATCTATTTCTCCCTCTGTTCATGGCAACTTCATCCTATCCCTCTAGTTGCTCAGGCCAAACACCCAGGAATCATCCTTGACTATCTCTCTTGCGTACCCTATCTCTAATCTACTAGCACATCCTGTTAGTCTTACATCTCAAAATATTTCTAGAAACCAATACTTTTTCACTACTTCTACTGCTATTGTTCTGTTCTATTGTACTATTATCTCTCACCTGAATTTAAAAAAACCAGCCAAGTAACTGGTCCCCAACTCCAGACATTCTCTGGCTTCAGGTCTTGTCCTCCTTCAGTCTCTCATAATGAGAGTACCCGGAATAATCGTGTGAAGGCATATGGCATATCCCAGCACTCCTCCACTGCCTGAAGATCCATACTATTTCAGAAGGCTGGTAAGGCTTTGGAATATTTAGATCTCAGGTCTGTCAAATTTCATCTCCCAAAACATTTTCTCTTAATTAACCTGGTCCATACACCCTGGCTTCCATTGTTTTTCTCAAACATTCAGGCCTGTGCTCATCTCAGTGCCTTGCACATGCTGTTCCTTTCGCCTGAAATGCTTATCCCCCTGATATCCACATGGTTTACTCCTTGATCTCTATATCTATTCAGGATGGTCATCCCTGACCTCTCTATTTCACATGTATGTTAAGTAAGTACTTCCTACTTTTCTTCCCAGTTTTATCTTTCCTCATGGTATTTACCACAATATAACTTTATAAAATATATATATATTACATATATTTCTCAAAAAATATTTGGCTCCCTCATGTCAAATGTGAGCTTTTTTCACTGCTCTTTCCCCAGTTCACATCACAAATTAGAAATTCAATAAAAGAACGAATGAATGGAATTTGTTTTGGCAGCCAAAGTAGGATAGAAGGGATTGGGGCAATATACATAACCTAAACTTTTGTATTCCCATAATATGCTGAAATAAAAAAAATAAATAAAAAAGCAACAACAATCACATTCGGATTCCAAAAAAAAAAAGGGGGGGGGGAGGGATTACATTAACTTAATTTACTTACCTATCTGAAACAAGAATAAAACAAACAAACAAAAATGAAATAGCAGTTTTCAAGACACTGGACATCAGGCAACAGAAAGACAGTGATCCCTTAGAGACAGTAAACAACAAGGTAAACCTTATAATTCCCCCAATTACCTGCCTTTGGAGAGTCTTCATACATGGTGCAGGGAAGAAAAATACAGCTAGGGCTGGTGGACTTTTTGAGTTTCAGAGATGAAGCTGAGAGTTCAGGGAGAACAAGGAGGCAAGAATTTTCAGGTCAGACTACATGAGGGAGAAAGCTGCACGTAAAGAATACCCCAGAGATTTTCAGATGGTTCCACTCAAAATTTCATCAGAGTGTCAATCAGCAGATACATACAGAGAAAATACCTGAGGCCAAGGAAATAATTCCCCAAAAGTATTATAGTTAAAAGTGTCCAGGGCTCACATAATTCTGGGAATATTACCTGCTCCCAGGTCCTAGAAAATCTAGTGAAATTAAATTAGCCCTATACTAATTATTTCTTTAGTCCAACTAACACATCTTAAAAGCAAGACTTGAAAGAATGAAAGTGTTTCTAAGAAACTAAAATGCAAACTCAGAAAAAAGTCTTGAGAATATTTTTAAGAATACAAAAATATACAAGACCCATCAAGTTAATATTCATGATTTCTGGAATATATCAAAAATTACCAGGCATGAAAAGAAGCAAGAAAATACTACCCCTAATTAGGAGAAAAATCAACCAATTGAAGTTGACACAGAACTGACACAGATGTAATTCTTAGGAGACAAATCTGTTATAGTGGTTATGTGTATGTGGGTGTGTGTGTGTGTGCATGTGTGAGAGAGAGAGAGAGAGAGAGAGAGACTTTGGGTGGAGATAGATACATTCATTAGTTTGATCATAGTACTGGATTCACAGGAGTAAACAAATGTCAAAATGTATCACATTGTACTCATTAAATACATGCAGTTTATTGTATGTTTATATACTTCAATTAAAAAATGAATGAGTGAATGAAAGAATGAACAAAAGATCTTCTTCCATTTCAGCTCTCAATCTCTAGTACAATTATTGTTTCATTACCTTGTATATTATAGATATCACTATACATAAAAGCAGCTATCATAACATATATATGACATATATAATATTCATATTTGTTTCACCTATGGTATAACAGTATATACAAAGTTTATGTTCAATTCATATTTGACAGATAAATAAAATAACAACTTGTAAGCATCAAAATACAGTATACTTGTTAAGTGTTCTAAGATTTGTTTGGTCTTTATGGAAGTTGTGCATAGAGTTACATAAGCTGATTGTTGTATCATCAACAAGGTTATTTTGAAACATGATTAAGAAATTTTGGAGATTTGCATATGATTTTCCTCTTCTTGGTATAAAGTTTTGTTTCCTCACCCTTTGCTTAGTTAACTTGTAGTTATCTTTTAGTTCTCCATTCAAAATCAACTCCAAAGAGTTATTTCCTCTGATCCTCAAAACAATTTTTGTCCTCCATTAACACGCTCTTGGAGCCTAGACTTCCCTGCAGTACTGAATCACAATCGAAATTAAATAACATGAATTTTAAGTACCTACTTAGTGTTTAGATGCCTCACTAAATGTACATTGCATGGACAAAAGGACTGTGCCACTCAGTATGTATGGAGGAAGTATTTTGTTAGATGGGACATATATTAGGCTCCAGTCTACAATAGATATGAGATTTGGAAGACACTTGGCACACAAAGATGCAGAAGTTCAAAGGTACTGTCAGAAAATCCCTCATTAATAGGGAAGATGATTGAGAAAGAGTGGAGATTGGGAAAGAATGTGAGGAAAACTACTTTGGCAAGGGCCATACTGTGGCAAAGATTTGAAGAATATTGAACAGGGAATTAACATGGTTTAATTTACATATAAGAAAGGTAATTTTGGCACTGGGGTGTTGGAGGGGTTAGGCAAGAGTGGTGTTGTTAATGCAAGAAGTAGAAAGACTTATACTCTAGTTTAGTTAAAATTTTGACATCATCTTTTGCGTGGATCATTGTAATCATGGGCTCACAGGTCTCCCAGCTTCTTCCTTTGCTCCCAATGTGATCCAGTTAAAATATAAACCAGATCAGTTGGCTCTTCTGTTCAACTAGCTTCCATGTATTCTCATTTCATTCAGAATAAAATCCACAGCTTTTTTCCACCGATTACAAGGATTTGGTATGAACTGATGCAGGCTACTCACGTGACATTATTTCAGTGCCTCTCCACAGGCTCACACTGCTTGGTTCTGATTCATTATATGGTTCTGTGAATGCTGAACATACTCCTTACTCAAGGCCTTTGTACACTTTTTCCTCAGAGAGCCATATGGTCTCTCAGATCTTCCTTGTCTCACTCAAATAGAATCTCATTTGAGAGTCTTTTCCTGACTGCCTTATTTTGCAAAACATCCCTCTTACTACTTGAACCCTCTACATTCTTTATTTCTGTGTATTAGCATGTTACCTAAATCAGGTATATGCTTATTTGTTTTCTAGTTGTCAGATTTGCTCCCTATCCCCTATCCACACTGGAGTATGTATCTACATGGGAACATAGACTTAATCTGTTTTCATTCATTCAGCTTATAATTACTGAGAGTCTTCTATGAGGCAGGCACTGTTGTGGGAATTGGCAACATAACGGTGAAAAGAAACGAACAGAAATCAAGGTTTTTGGCTTCAAGAAATTTACATTCAAATTGTGTTTCAGTTTTGTTTTCTGCTCTATCCTGAACACCTGGAAGAGTGCCAGGATCATAGTAGGGGATCAATAAATGTACACTGAATGAATGTACAATTCAGAATTGATAACTTGAAATAGGTCAGGAGTAGCGGCTCTAGAAAGGAGAGGATAGGAAAAAAAAACATTGTAAATATACAAAGAGTCAATATTTAGGATACGGTAAGGAATAGGGGCTGATTTAGGATAGTCTCCAGTTTTCTAGTTCATAATGTTATTTGTTCAATAATGGAAGATATAAAATTGTGTTACTGTCTCATAATTATTTCTTAAAGTCATTTTATTGGACTGTGAAGACTTCCCTTCAGTATCTAAATTTGGTAGTTCATTCTTGCCATCATTATGCACATGGAGGTGGAGATTGGAGTATTAAATCCGTGTAAAATGCTTAAGGTTGAGAAACCAGCCAAATGGCCATTGACAATTCAAAAATATTGCCAATCTAGTGATTTCATGCATAAACATTATTTAAATGAACATCATCTTAGACTTGGTCTTTATCCCTCTGCTTTTATTTAGATCTAAATTTCATGTTTCAACAAGGCCCAGAAATTTCCTTGCAAATCTATGAGAGTCCTGCTCAAGGGTGGGGAACCTGTGGCCTTAAGGCTACATGGAGCCTTCTAGGTCCTTAAGTGTGGCCTTTTGATTGATTGCAAATTTTACAGAACAAATCCTTTTATTTTTATCAATACAAATTTGTTCATCTTTTATATTTTTATTTTTACAATGAACATATTTAAAATACCAAGGAATAAAATAAATTTCCATAAAATAATCCTCCCAGATTGACCAGCATAATTAGAACAATAGTAAGCCAATCGACAGCTACTAAGCTCATGATTTAGTTCTAACTTCCCCCACCTGACTGACATGACCACCTCATGAGGCTGGTTGATGAGAGTTTATAGGGGTCTAGTATGCCGGTTTGTTATCAACTTTTGACAATGGTGCACTGTGTTTCTGTCTGAAGTGGAATTTGTGAATAGTTGCATAGCTCAACAATATTTTTTAATTCTGTCTGCTTAATAGGCCATCATGTTAAAGAAGATCAAGAGAGCACTGAACGAAAGAAACAGATTTTTAAATGAGGATTGGGAATTGAAATATTATCTTGTTTCCTGCTAAAGATAAGATGATTTGCTTGCTTTGTGATACTGCAATAGCAACATTAAAGATATTCAGTGCTCATCAGCATATAACACTCATAAGGACCATAAATATTTTAAATTAGAGTGAGAGGCATGAAAGGCTGTAATGCGGAAATTAAAAGGTGAAAAGCAAAAGCAAAGACAATTTGTTTAAACAGTAACAAGACCTGGAAATAATGCCACTGAAGCAAATTATAAAGTAGCTTGTAGTGTATAGGAATGCTACGGATTTGTGTATGTTGATTTTGTAACCTGAGACTTTGCTGAATTTATTTATCAATTCCAGGAGTCTCTTGGTGGAATCTTTGGGGTTTTCTAAATATAAGATCATATCGTCAGCAAAAAACAATAGTTTGACCTTCTCTTTCCAGATTTGGGTACCCTTATTTCTTTCTCTTGCCTGATTGCTCTGGCTAGGACTTCCAGCGCTATGTTGAATAGAAATAGTGACAGTGGGCATCCTTGTCTTGTTCCAGTTCTTAGTGGGAATGCTTTCAACTTTTCCACATTCAGTATGATGCTGGCTGTGGGTCTGCCATAAATACCTTTTATAACTTTGAGATATGCTTCTTGTATGCCAAGTTTCTTGAGGGTTTTTATCATGAAAGGGTGCTGAATTTTGCTGAATGCTTTTTCTGCATCTGTTAAGATAATCATATATGTTTTTTCACTTCTGTTTATGTGGTGAATCACATTTATTTATTTATGTATTTTGAACCATCCTTGCATCCCTGGGATGAAGCCCACTTCGTCATGGTGGATTATTTTTTTTGATGTGCTGTTGAATTTGCTTTGCTAGTATTTTATTAAGGATTTTTGCATTTTTATTCATAAGGGATATTAGTCTGTAGTTTTCTTTTTTTGTTGTTTCCTTTCCTGGCTTTGGTATCAAGGTGATGCTGGCTTCATAGAATGAGTTGGGTAAGAGTCTCTCCTCCATGTTATGGAACAATTTCTGCAGTATGGGTATCAACTCTTCTTTTTAGGTCTGATAAAATTCAGGTGTGAATCCATCTGATGAAGGACTTTTTTGTTGGAAGATTTTTTGTTGCTGCTTCAATTTCATTGCACATTATTGGTTTCTTCAGTTCTGTTTATTCCTGATGGAGTCTTGGGAGGTTGTATGTTTCCAGGAATTTATCCTTTTCCTCTACACTTTCGAGTTTATATGCATAGAGATTTTCATAGTATTCATAGGTGATATTTTGTATTTCTGTGGTATCAGTTGTAATATCTCCTTTTAAATTTCTGATTGAGCTTATTTGGGTGTTTTCTCTTCTGTTCCTGGTTAAACTCACAGGAGGTCTATGAATTTTGTTTATCTTTTCAAAGAACTAACTTTTTGTTTCATTGTTCTTCTGTATTATTTTCTTGTTTTCAATTTCATTTAGCTCTGCTCTGACCTTAGTTATTTCTCTTCCTCTGCTGGGTTTAGGATTGGTTTGCTCTTTGTTTTTGACTTCCTTGAGATGTGTCATTAGATTGTTAATTTGTGATCTTTCTGTCTTTTTGATGTAAGCATTTAAGGCATTTTCCCCTTAGTACTGCTTTTGCTGAATCCCATAGATTTTGATAGCTTATGTCCCATTTGTCATTCAGAGGAATCTTTTGACTTCCATCTTAATTTCATTGTTGATCCAATAATCATTCAGCATTCGGTTGTTTGTTTAATTTCCATGACTTTTTGTAGAATTGAGTGTTTCTCTTGGAGTTGATGTCTACCTTTATTCCACTGTGGTCTGAGAAGATACATGGTATGATTTCAATTTTTTTGGATTCGTTGAGACATGTGTGGTGGCCTAAAATACGATCAGTCTTGGAGAATGTTCCTTGTACTGATGAAAAGAATGTATAATTTATTCAGTAGTTTTTGGGTAAAATGTTCTGTAAATGCTGTTAGGCCCATTTATTCTAGAGTCCCCTTAAAATCCAAAGTTTCTTTATTAATTTTCTACTTGGATTATCTGTCCAGTTCTGTCACTGGGGTGTTGAAGTCCCTAGCAATTATGATGCTGCTGTTTATCTCTTTGCTTAGATCTATTAGGCTTTATTTTGTGAATCTTAGTGCTCCTGTGTGAGGTGCATAAATATTTAGGATTGTTATATCTTCTTGTTGAATTGCTTCCTTTACCATTATATAATGACTGTCTTTGTCTTTCTTTACTATTGCTGATTTAAGATCAATATTATCTAATATGAGCATGGCTACACCTGCTCTCTTTTGAGATCCATTTGCATGGAATATATTTTTTCCATCCCTTCACCTTGAGTCTGTATGAATCCTTGTGGGTAGATATGTTTCCTGGAGAAAGCAGATACTTGCTTTGTGTTTTTTTTTTAATCCATTCAGCCAACCATTTATTGCACAGATAAAAACTATTAACAAATCCAGATGCTCTCCTTTCTTTTCATTGTATCTTGTATCAGCAAAATCTCTGTGCTAAAACTACTATGTTAAGTGACACTTTGCAACAAGTTATGAGTATTTTTAACTATATTTGTGCAAATGCAGCAAAACATTGTCAACTTTGTAGCATGCTAAAGTTGAATAATGATGTATTCAGTGTGGATTTGCCATATCACTTTAAAGTGCATTGGCTATTGGAGGGATGGGTGTTAGCAAAAATTTCATCTCTGGGTAATAGACAGCTAAATTTTATAAAGAACAGAATCAGCAATATAAATTATTGAAAGAAGCTTTCTATAGGAATGCAGCATTTCTATGTGATATCATGTCAAATCAAAACAACTTGAATATTTCTTTGCAAGATAAAACTAAGTCTATATATTATATGTGGCAAAAAATCCAAGCATTTTGAAAAAAGCTATCTTTTTCCCAAATACTTCTTTTTCAAAAGGAAATTTCAGATGAACATTTTCCCCAGTTATCAAGGGTCATTGATGAGCAGGATGATATGTGCAAATCATTGAAGAGTACACAGCTGTTACAGACCTATTAATTGGAGAATACAATGAAAAGTTCACTGACTTTGAGAATCATGACATCATATTCAAATTAGTATTTCAGCCTCACCTAGTTGATATCACCAAGGCACCTAAAAAGCTACAGATAGAATTGATTGAGCTTTCAGTAGATGATATTTTAAAGTCGTTGTTTGATGCTAAGAAAGATCCAACTGAAATATGGAAAAGTGCAGTAGAATATCCATGCCTTCGACAACATGCCCCAAAAATGCTTTCTTGCTTTTCAACCACTTATTGCTGTCAATCTACATTTTCCTACCTAACCCAAATTAATATGCCCTTATGGTCACAAATGATTTACACCCATCTAGAGGATCAACTGAAATGGTGGACCTCCATGCTGAAACCAAATGTTCAAACGTTTTCCAACAAAAAGCAGACACAACAAAGTCATTAAAAGGTTAGTTAACTTCAAAATTAACAAACAGTTTTCATTTTTTGAAATTACTAAGTGCACAGTAGTTAGATTTTTACAAAATAATGTACATCTTTAAGTCTATCTAAGTTTCTTGAATGTGGCCTTATTTGATTATAGTTAAATTAATTCTGCCTTCCAACATGAAAAGGTTCCCCACCCATGGCTTATTAATAAGTAAACAGGGATCTCACATTCTTGTCCACCTTCCCCTGCCCATCCCTAGCACCATCACCCTTCTAACGTTAGCAAGAAAGCATTGTAATAAATTACCCAGGATCATCTCTATGTATAAAAGATCTTTCCAGTTCACTATGTACATGTGATTCTAAACATGACACATAATTGAATTTGGCTTGAGTTTTGTTAACAGTACAAGAAGTATTATTATCAAAACTACTTCATACCATAATCATATCATAAGAATGGACAGACCAGGTGTGGTGGCTCACACCTATAATACTAGAACTTTGGGATGCTCAAGTGAGAGAATGACTTGAGGCCAGAAATTCAAGACCAGCCTGAGTAACATAGCAAGACCCCATCTCTACGAAAAAAAAAAAAAAAAGAAAAAGAAAAAAAAAACTTAGCCCAATATGCTGGTGTGTAGTTCCAGCTACCTTGAAGCCTGAGCCAGAACGAACGCTTAAGCCCAGGAACCTGAGGTTGCAGTGAGCTATGATGACACCACTGCGTTCTAGTGTAGCCCAGATGACAGAGCAAGACCCTGTCTCAAGAAAACAAAACAAAACAAAACAAATAAATGAAATAGAAAATATGTGTAAAGTGCTTAGTGTAGTGCCTGACATACAGTAAATGCTCAGGTCTTACTGTTTCTGTAAAGTCTTCCCTGACCAGCCCAAGATACCATGGGTATTCTTGCTCTGTCCATTCATAGAATGTTCACTATGTCATTTAGAATAAACTGTCTTGATTTGCTTTTGTTTGGCTTTCCATTGGTGGAGAAAGGTCCAAGATGTGAGGTCACCTGGGAATAATTTCCAATACAAGTTAGCTCTGTGGCAATCCTAAAGGGAGGAAAGGAAATGGTGAAGTGATATTGAAAACAAACATTGACTAATTGATAACTTTGCTAAAGACTAATCTTGAACCCCATTGGTTATGGCCATTGGTGTACCTGCTAAAATCTCTGTGTGCTTTTTTTTTATCCCTCTCAGCATAGTGCACCTTGGACCAATTGGATGAAAATGAAAGGCCCAATTTGAAATGTGTACTTTCTTATCTATTATAGTATTATAATAATTCACTGGTAAAAACATATTTCAAGAGTGATCTGGTATGCAGACTTTCTGAGTTTTGGCTTGAAAAAATCATTAATTAACTATCCGTCCTTTTACAGGGTACCCAGAGAAAGAACATAAGTCTTAGTTACCTTTAGTACTAGAATAGCAGTCCAATGGCACTTTTACACTGATAAACAGTGATTTAATTTTAAATTACTTATGCCTTTTCATGTTGCCTTTGCATTGCTATCACATTAAAAATCCAAGTCTTTGAATGGAATAGTTTTGTAATCACTCAGTTCTAATCCTGTAAGAGACTACTATAGACTGGGTGGCTTATAAACAAGAAAAATTTTCTTCTCAGAGCTCTGGCTGCTGGGAGCCCAAGATCAAGGTGCCAGCAGATTTGGTGTCTCAGGGCCACTTCCTGGTTCATAGATGTTGCCTTCTTTTGTCTTCACATGTCAGAAGGGACAAGAAATCTCTCTGGGGTCCCTTTTATAAGGGCACTAATCCCATTCAGGAGGGCTCCACCCTTATGATCTAATTACCACCCAAAGGCTTCACCTCCAAATACCATCACAAAGTAAATTAGGTTTCAAAGTATGAATTTTGGGGGGCACAAACTTTTAGCGTATAGCACACTCCATTAGGAGTTCTGAAATGGAAAATAATAGTTATTATTCATTAACCCAAAAGTAAATATAGGAAAAATTTATATTATTTCTGTGATAAATTTAGTTCATTGAAATTTCCCTTAAATATTATATATGCTACAAAGCTAATTAAACAATTATGACAAACACACATATGTACACACACACACACACACACACACACACAAAGTCCAAGATATCACAGGATTAATGGACAGCTAGTTTAGATAAAATTTCCATTGTCTTTGTGGCTGGATTGAAATAAACATGGCCAAAAGGACTGAAACGGACATGTTAGTGCTGTCTAGCTGTCTTAACAGATGGAAGTACAATTAGTTAGCATTAAAAAAAAAAAGACTCAAAACAAAATAATAAGGAACCAGAATTTCAACTAAGTTGGCAACAGAAATAGGATTTTGTAAAAATCAATTTAGCATTAATTAAGGAGGGTGAATCCCTTGGTTTTAAATAGATGACTCACTGTTTATTCTTAAATTCCCTCCTATTTCAATTCCCAACCCTCAGCCTACCCATAAATGAAATCAACTCTAAAGGATCTGGAAAAAATAGTGTTTTAATAAAGATACTTTAAATGATAATAGGAGGTAGATATATCCTGAAAGTGAAAACCAAAGTGCAGAGGGGGAAATCTGATTTTACAGAACTGCATTGTAACATAAAACCACATTTGTATACTTATAAATATAAGTTGTGTGCATTATTCCTCTGCCAGGAAACTACATTAGACACATGTGTATAAAATATATTTCCAATTTAACCAGTCTGGAATGACCACATTCATTTTCTAGTTCACTGCAAGGGTAAGTAACATAATAAGCACAATGTATTCTCCAAATTTAATAATTTAACATGCTTGCTTAGTTAACTTACTATTACCAATGTAACATCTTGGGCTTTGTTTCTTTCAATGTAAAATGCCAAGCATGTTAAAGATGCTTGCAAATTTAGAATTAAAAGTTTATCTTCTTCAAATTAAGTTTGCAAAAATAGGGCTATTTTGTATTTTTTCTTTTTTTTTGGTCCATAAAATAGTTTTCATTTAAAAGAGTCTTATATTTGATAGTTAATCATAAACATACAAACTTCTCTGAAAAATCCAAATGCTCTTCTAAATGAAATAAAGTCAAACTAAGCAAAGGTCTAAAAATAATTTGGTTAAGATGTTTATATAGAGAGAAAATCAACTTTAAAAGGAGCATACATGTATTATAATTGGAAAATAGGCTATGGTTGATGGAATACAGACACCATGGAGTTACTTTTTTATTGTGTATTTTTTAAATGCAGGAAATATATTCCACAGAGATGTACTATGTCATTTCCAGAGGGGCTCTTTTGGGCTACAGCTGAAAAACCAATATTCAAATGCATGAAATATGCAATACAACATGAAAAACCAAATTAGTTGAAAACAGGTGTAATTTTTCCCTCCAAATTCTCATTCTCAATATTTATCATTATATCAGAACTCAATACAAAGGAGTGAAACCCACACATACTGAAACCCATGTGTGAGGACAAAAATGGATATTACATAATGTTTTCTCCAAATTTACTTACACTTCATAGATTTCCAGACTTGTTCTTTCTGATTAGAAAAGTCATATTCTCATAACTTCAGTTTTCACTATATTCACATCTTTGCTCAAATGTCACTTTGTCCCTGAGACCTTCCTGGATCCTTCTATTTAAAACTGCACCTATGTTGTATACCATGGCAGGATTACCCTGTGTCCGGGTTTTTCTCTCCCTCTTTTCTGTATTACTTTTCTCCACTGTATATAGTATATATTTTGCCAATATCCTTGTTAATTGACTCTGCCTTTAGTTGCAATTAGTATTATAATTCATTTGTTCAAAAATTTAAGGTTCATTAGGAATTTACATTCATTAAGTTTCTTGTGATTTGAGTCAGATAAACCTTGACAATTTCTTCTGTCTTAGAAATCGAAAAACTTCCGTCTTCAACACATTTATCTTCCTATCAGTCATAGTATTTCTTCTCCCTCTTCTGTAATCCCTTTTCTCAAAATTTTCTGGAGCCAAAGCTAGAAGACTATGGCTGTAGTTTTATATATAACCCAAAGGACATAGATCATGACTTCCTAAAATGTAAAATGATTTGTATGTGCTCAGAAGAACAAGTGGATTGCAGTCCTTTATGCAGTATTCTTATTTGAGGAACATGTGTCTTTAAGCTGTGATGGCCACATTCTTATCAAAGAGAATTTTATAATAGATTATAATACGTAGAACTTTCATCCCACCACTTTTTGAAAGTAAATTATTATGTAGTAATTAATCTAATTTTAATTCTAAAAATATAGGGATAGCTATGACACTATCTTGAACTGGAGATATGGGAAAGGATTATTATTTCTGAAGACTCCACAAAGCCTTTATTTACGGTTTGCTAATCTAAGGAGACCAGGTGTCTTTTTCTGAGTGAAAGAGTCCCAGAAGGACAGCTATCCCGGAAGGATGCTGCAAAATTGCTATATAGTTCATGTATATGTGGATAGACCAATTACAACATGTAGATAGAGTTAATACATTTGCCATATCTAAGCTGTGTGAACTTTCTGTAATGTAGATGTTTAAATAAAACTGATGTAATGGTCTATAAACCTTCATAGATTTTGTGTAGTATTAAATCCAAAACTTTGACTATGAGAGCCCTTTTTAATGGCAATGGTATTAGCCCTTTCAGTATTGAGAGAGTAACAAAAGTTGTGATTAACAAAGGAACAATTTCAAATGAATTTGAAGTTGACTAGTAATAACATCCATTCATAATTGAAAAGCTGTGGCACTTCTCTGTATGCAATGCTATTTGTTTAGACTCCTGTTGGTGTTTTGTATGTACTTGATTTGTGGCCATAACCTTTCACCCCAGTGATTGCTGCTCAGAGTTTGGGGACTACTTATCCTCTAGTTTGAAACTCCAGGGAAATTCAACTGCCAGGCCAGTTTTTCTGCAAGTGAAAGATTTTTAAGGACGTTTTTGAACTGAGTGATGGCCTCAGGGCTTATACTGGGACAGAAGGGAGCAGCATCAAATTCTTCACTGAATTTGAACCCCAGGCTGGAGGGAATCATAAAGATATTGAGTATTTTACAAACCTCTTAGTACCAACCACATAGTGATGTGAAGATGAATTGAGTTCCTAAATTCAAAGCTCCTAAAATTGTACCTGGAAAAATTGAAATTGCTCATTAAATATTACCTATTATCACTTTTTCAATGTATATTTTCTTATAGAGACAGGTCTTGTTCTGTTGCCCAGGCTGGTCTCAAACTTCTGGGCTCAAATGATCCTCCTACCTCAGCCTCCCAAGTAGCTGGACTACAGGCACTGGCCCACACCAGCCTTATCATTGCATTAATATCAGCCATTGTTTCAAAGATCTAAGGGACAATAGAACTTTTCTCCCTTATACCAGGTGAAGATTGTAAAGGTTGCCTCTATCTTGGGAATCTGAAAACTGCCTCCTGATTTTACATTGTAATAGGTGCTAAGGATACTAGAGTGAGTGAAATAGTCTCTGCTCTCAAAAGTGTTTTCTATCTCTGTTCTGCAGGAGATAGATGCGTAACAATTATATACAAAATATATTGAATTGCGTGATGAAATAAGTGCTCTGAAGGAGAAGTTTGAGGAACTACTAAATTGTATTACAGGAGACTTGGCTAAGATTGGAGGATTAAGGAAGACTTCTTGGGTGGGTGAAGTGACATTCGAGATCTAAAACTTGAGTGCGGATTCACAGATGTGTAGCGACGGGAGAAACATTCCCAGTGGAGAAAGTGCTTTCTGTGAAGGCTCTGGAGCTGCAGGAGAAACTGAGAGGCTCATGTGGCAAGACCATAATGACTGCAGGAAGGTGGGGGTGGGGCGGGCAAGGTCAGGTCATGGATCTTGGATTTTGTCTTACAGAGGATAGGAAGGTACTGAAGAATTTTAGCAAGAACTATAAAGTACTGGCTTAATCATAGCACTTTGTCATTTGTATTGTCAACTAAAAGAAGTTAAAAGTAGGACTACTAACCTTGACTCATTTAAACATTTTGGAGACCATTAGTGTAAATAATCTGTTCAGGGCTGAACACCATAAAGCAGGTTTTATTTGAAGACAGTAATTTACAAAACATTAACTCGGTTTAAATGTGGCAAATTTAATAAAGCTATTTACATGTCATTTTCTAGGTAGACACATGTTAATCGTTAAACCCAATTGCTGGGTTTCAAATCCCATTTCTGCCAGTTACTCACCGGGTGAACTTGGGAGAGGTATTTTCTGTGTATCAGTATCCTCATCTATAAAATGAGGGTAAAAATATTTGTTTAATTATTAAATAAGTTAATGCATGCAAAGTAACTTGAAGAATTCCTGGC
The DNA here is from genome assembly GCF_041146395.1 of Eulemur rufifrons. Taxonomy (NCBI): domain Eukaryota; kingdom Metazoa; phylum Chordata; class Mammalia; order Primates; family Lemuridae; genus Eulemur; species Eulemur rufifrons. Next base: position 24,511,704 of record NC_091001.1, read on the forward strand.
ACATTGTGAGCTCTTAAAACATTGAGATGCAAAATTGTATTTTATGGAAAATCTGGAAATCAGTACCCTATTAGGTTCTGCCAGAGCATAAATAAGGATAAATAATTTTTAACTCATAGTAGTTTTGTAAGACTAAAATGAGACAATCTATATAAAGTTTCTGGCATGGGCAATAGCTCATAACAAGCACTCAATAAATGTAAGAGCTTCAGGAAATTACAGCAGAGCTGATCTAAGGATGAGTCCAGACTCTCCAGGAGGTGAAGAAATGAAGATGGAGTTCAGTGTCCATCTGAACCATTCTAGAAGTTTATGTCTTTGGAAATTTTCTTTCTATAGTTATTTTAAGAATGTTAATAAATAAAGTTCTGGATCATGCCACAGACAGAACACATGATTAGGATACCAGAAAAGCAGAGACATCCAAGAGGGGAGGATATTTTTCTGGAAGGAGATGGATATTAACTGAATTTTTAAAAAGGACTCAAGTAGTATGAGAAAATAACTTTGCTAGTTTTACCCTTGTTTTACAAATATATATGTCTGTGCTTGTATCTCTCCATACAGATATTTTAGCTCGAATTATACATTCAAAACACCATAATCTCAGTGTCTAAGGGTCTCTAAAGATAAGAATCTGGCTCTGGAGACATAGTACAGGCAGACAGAACACCGGCTTTTGACCAAGATGTTCAGTTGACTCCAAGGGAAAATATGCCATGGGTGTGTGTGTGTGTGTGTGTGTGTGTGTATTATTCATTGTCACAAGGAATTTGTGAATAGGCTCTCTAGGCACATCTTACAAACTGTATGTCTGCTGGCCACATTCACTTATTCATTAATGTGTTAAATATTTATTCAATACCTATAGCTATCAGTTGAGGCCCAGGAAGGAAAGCAGAAATCACACTAGCTGAGAGAGGATTTTGTAGAGAGATTGATTAAACAGGTATTGAAATACTGAAACTGTAAAAAGAAAACAAAGATGTAACAACATAAGGACAGTAACTGCCTGAAGCAGATTCCACCCTGGGGCTGGGAGATCAAAGGGAAGAGGCTTGGGTTGTTAAAAGCTAGGACACCAAGATTACTGAGCCGAGGGCATTGCTCCACAGAGATAAAAGCTTTCTGGGGGACAGGACTCACAGGGTGGAACTCAGACCTGGATGGAGGGGGTGCCGCCTGACAGTTGTGAGTATCTCTGAATGGGTTCTGTGAAGCTGGTTGTGGGAATGTGGAAAAAAGCTGGAAACCAGAATCAATTGCTGCTGCCAGAACAGCAGGAAAAAAGGAAGAAGCAAGTCTGTTCTCCATCTTTCTGCCTTCCAATATCTTTCAGTGCTCCCGGTTGGCAAAACCTAACAGGAATCTAGCTGGCAGTGGAGAAGCAGGGCTTGCCAAGTTCTATCCTCACGGGGTAGAATTTAGAAGGGTAGATTTGGAGCTGAGAGCAAAGAGCTTAATATCCAACAGAACTGCTATGTGCCACAAGTCATGCTAAACACAGCTGTGAGCAAAACAAAGTCTCTGCTTTCAAAGAGCTTATATTCTAGAAACAATGATAAAGTAAAAGAGCAAATAAATACTATTATTCTGGATGCTCACAGGTTGTGGAAAAAATAAAACCGAGAGAGAGAGAGCACGCGCTAGGGGAGAAGTAGGGGAGAAAAGCTTGCTGGAAAGGTGGTCTGAGGAAAGAACAACTGAATGAGTTCACAGAGATGAGCAGAAGCTCCGTGAAGATCTGATGTAATCGCATTCTGGGCAGAGAGAACAGCAAATGTTAAGAAAGGATCTTGGCATGAGGAGAGGAGTTTAGAAATGTAGGAATAAGACAGATTGTACAGGCCATGAAATTATGTTTTATTTTATTCCAGGTGAAATGGGAAGACATTGGAGAATTTTCAGCAATCTGATTTGTGTATTAAGAAAATCATTCTGGCCATTGTGTTGAGAATGGACGGTAGATGAATAAGACGAACCATAAATGATCACAGATGTGTGTCGTTTGGTTTCCACTGAGTTAAAAAATGAAGCAGTACTTAAAAGTTGTTAAATTTCTAATAAAAATAAAATTTCTGGCTTCTGTTAAAAATATCTGAAGATCTGGCATTACTGGGCTCACAACATGGCAACCATCTGTTGGTGCTAAATGGCCACTGCCTTTCCGGAAGGGGCATGTGAGCTTTAATTCACCACTTCCCACTCAGCTCTCGTTTATCTCAACAAATCTACTTTCTTCATTAATATTAATAGCCTGGACCCTACGTGCATATGAGTTTGTGACCCCTGAAGTTTCTTTCTTGCATTCAGCTGAATGCTTTCCTTCATCTCCCCATTTACAATGATTTATTTTTTTTCAGCCATCGGGTGCTCACAATGAGATCAAATATAACTCTTGAGTACTGATGTGACAAGAGCCATGCTTTTCTAGACAATGGAGGGGAGAAGTACAAGAACAAATCTGACAAGTTCTTTTTGATTTAATCCTTCCACAGCCAACCTTGGTGCCTCCTGCTCCACACCAAAGAGTACATCCTTTCCCAGTAACAATTCCAAACAGCCACTAAGAGCTCGGCATGTTCTTTCTGTCTTCTCAATTTTTTGTGTGTATTTCTTCTATCATTTCTCCACATGGGTCTTAGGGGAAAGAGCATTCATACTAGATTGGGAACTAGTAACAGAACCTTATGATAACATATGTTTTCTAAACATAACAGTCAGCATCTCATAGAGATGTTTTAAAATGTGAGCAAAGGTAATGTATTACTTGGAGTTCTCCAGAGAAACAGAAACAATCAGATATAGATAGATAGATAGATGGATAGATAGATAGATTATAGATAGATAAAAGAAGATTCATTTGAGGAAGTGGCTCACATGGTTATGGAGGATAAGAAGTCCCAAGTTCTTCCATCTGTGAGCTGGAGAATCAGGAAAGCCAGTCATGTAATTCTGTCTGCCCAAAGGCCTGAGAATGGGGGAAATGGGCTGGGGGTTAGGACAGTGTGAGTCTAAGTCTAAGTCTGAGTCCAAAAGTCTACGACCAGGAGCTCTGATGTCTGAGAGCAGAAGAAAATGGATGTATCAGCTCAGAGAGAGTGCATTCACCCTTTTTCCTTTATTTTGGTTCTGTTTGGGCCCTCATGGATGGCATCATGCCCACCCATGTCTTTACTCATCCTATTAATTCAAATGCTAATGTCTTCCAGAAACATCCTCACAGACACACTCAGAAATATTTTTTTACCAGCTATCTGGGCATTCCTTAGCCTAGTTAAGGTGACACATAAAGTTAATCACCATAAGGAATGGCCTTTTGTTTTCTTTCATAAAGGATTTTTTTAGGAACTTGTCCTTTGGGGGCCTATCAGATATTTTACAGTACACAGATTTTTCACACTGGAAGGATGAAGGACAATATAGTTCAATAAAAACGATTCATGACAATGTAATTATCTAAAATTTGTCTGAAATAAACTCTATGCTAACATTGCTATTACATATGCAAAGATGTCTGTGGAATTTGTCATGATGATTGACATACTTTATGGATATCATGAAATGGTTGTGTATATGAAAAGAAGAATGTAGTGGGTAAATAAATCACATTGCAATTCCATCTCTTAATTTTTGAGTAGTCCTTTTCATTTATTTTCAGAGAATTTGTGGAAATTAATAGTCTTCCCTTTCCCCAAATACTTTTTTTCTAAGAGATTATAGAGAGGAAATTTATTTTTAAGCATTTTATACAGACTTAGTATTTGATTCATTATTCAGTCCCATTCCATCATTAAGTAATTAGAGTTCCAAAAAGAATAAATCATGTGAGGGATTTGTTATAAGCAGTATGATTATCATCTGTTTATTTATAAATCAAGGACTATTATAAATCAAGGATTATAATATGGAAAGTCAGAATTTAAAGCTGTCCTGTTCCAAAAATAAAAATCTCTAACTATGTATAATAGAATACTTAAGTCAATATTGTGGCATTTTTCTAATTCTCTTTCAGTTTGAAAAGGAAAATTAGGAGATGTAAACTTTTTAGAATAGGAGTTACTTCTTATTCACTGCTGTACCTCCAGTGACTAGTAAAATGCCTGACACATCCATGGAAGGTGTTCAATAAATATAAATTAGATGACGATTAAATAAGTGTAAGTACCTCTTAATGTTTTTATAAGTTGTCATATTATGGTTATTATAAAATGGAAATGGATGGATGCTAAAACCCATTGACAAGTAAGTTCAACATTGGTTGCAACAAAGCTTGGGAATGGTTTATTGACTTGGTTTATTAAATATTCTCAAAATGATTTGAGAATGTTTAATAAATATAGAATTAATGAAAGTCTACATTTGATGGACAATGACACACACACAGAGACACACACACACTCACAGGAACTAGGGCATTGTTTCTCTAAGTGTGATCACTAGATGATTTCCATTTCCAGTTTTTTGTTCAGTTCTGGTTAATGACTAAGGAGAAGAAATTCTAGAAAGAGAGTAGGCAAGAGAATAAAGGAGCCATGAATCCAGCCAGCTAAGAAGTGGTTGAAGGTAGTGGTGTCCAAAGTGTGAACCCTGGACCATCAGTATCAACATCTGGCAACTTGTTAGAAATGCAAATTCTCAGGCCCTACCTTGACACACTGAATCAAAGCTCTGGGGATAGGACCCAACAGTGAGTGTTTTAATTGATCCTTTAGGCAATTCTGATCTACACTAACACTTGAGAACCACTAACGTAGGGAACTGAAGTGGCTATGCCACGGAAAGAAAACTGAGAGAATGGGAGGTGCAATTGACAAACATGCTATAATAGGGGATTAGACTGCTTTGGATTAGCTCCTGAGAGAGTCAGGAGGAAGTGATTGGAGAATGCATCATGGCGGATTTTCAGTCATCAATTTGGGAAATATTTATTGCACCCAAAGTATGTGCAAGGCCCTCTGATAACTCCTAGGAAGTGAAAAATCAAGGAAGGTATGAGTCTGCTCTTACAGAGGTCACTGTCTTCTGTGAAGTAGAAAATAAGCATTTATCCAATATGTGGTGGGAAAATAGGGACAAGACCTCTGAGGGGCTAGCACTTGAGCTGAGTTCTGAGGACCACAGGTATTAACTAGGGAAAGAAGGAGGTTGGATTCAAAGTAAAAAGGAAATGAGATGGGGGCAGGGGGCGGAGAGGGGAGAGAGAGAGAGAGAGAGACATAGATTGAACTGATTCTGCTTGGTGTGTTGAAAGAAGCCATTCTTGACCTCAGTAAGATAATATTCTTAATGCCAGTAGGTCTGTTCTAAAACTCAATTCTCTGAATCTGTCAGCCCTAAGTAAGAAAACAAAGAGCACTAATGTTTACCTTTGGAAACTTTATTTTCCAAATGCAATCTCTTTCCACTTTACTAATATTCTACCTTGCTCAGTTTTGCCTTCCTCTGTACCACCTCCCACACCCCAATGTTTCTCATTGACTCTGTCCTCCCATGTCCTTTCCTGCCACTAACAGCCACTTCCAGGCACTAATGTTTTTTTGATGTCATTTATCAGAGACTCTTCAACAAGGAAAAGCTTAGTCTTAATCCAAAATTCTTCTACTTTACTGGAAACACCGGAAACAATCTGCCTAGTATGTCCCAGAAGATTTTAGGTAGTAATTGTTACTGCTCCCCAACCAACCTGCCCACTTTCTGTCTAGTTCACCATTATGATAAGGAAAAGTACATTTAAATGCTCGTAGAAGTTACTAGAAGTTGAATAAAGAGTGACCAGATCTCTTATTCACTCCCCATCCTGTGGTGTGGATATCAAGAGACCGTTCTGTGATCTGATTTTGTTTAGATAGCTAAGATGAGAGAGATGCCCACCAGAACAAATAGTTTTGTGACTCAGCAACATTACCTAGTATTTTCTTCATGAGCCAAACAGCAGTCAATGTAAAATTGATTGAAAAATTCTTTAAAGGCAGAATGGAACCATGATAGTAGTATATGCCAGACAAACAAAAACAAAATTTAACCAGCCTACCTGCTTTTCAACCTCTACTCTGGCACCAGAGCCCATAAGTACTTATTTTAAACCATTTTACTGTGGTGTCATTGATATGTAAAAAGGTAAGTGTATTGAATGTTACAATGTAAAAAGGTAAGTGTATTGAATGTTACAACTTTATGAATTTGGGGATAATTATACACCCATGAAACCATCACCATGATCAAGGACACAGACTTATCCATCACCTTCAGTCTCTTATTATTATTGTCAGAACACAATATAAATTCTATCCTCTTAGAAAGTTTTAAGTATACAGTACAGTATTGTTAGCTGTAGGTACTATGCTGTGTATAGATCTTCAGAGCTTATTTATCCTGAATAACTGAAAGTTTGTATCCTTTGACCATCACCTCCCTTGGAGGCCAGCATTGTTTTAAAAAGTTTAAATGTTCTTTAATTTAAACATATCCATGTACACACACATACACAATTTTGTAGTACTCTGTTTCTAAATAATAGGACTCTAATTTTCTCTTTCCTATTTTACCTACTAGTTGTTCTACTCACTTACATTTATGAATTGACTATATGCGATGAATTCTTAGATTCAATTCAGCTTCCATAATATCGTGTCTACTCTTGTCCTGCTCTGTCTTGGATGCTCAGTTCAATCCCTTGGGGGGATTATGGAACTAAGGTGATATTTTGTGGGAGAAAATATCTAAAAGGTTGGAGAGATTACTGCAGAGCTGTTAGCCTGCAGAAGAGCTGCACTTCAAGAACGTTCTAGTGACTACAAAGGCCCCTGAAGCCACTGGTGCAACAGGCTCCCTTCACTTTCCGTTCCTGGAACCTACATAGAACATGGAGTAAAAGCAGAGATTCCAAACCCATTTCAGGAATTTCTTTTGCCACATACTATGTGACCTGGGCAAGTTGCTTATTCTTTCTAAGACTCAGTTTCTATTTTTAATCTCAGCCCTATCCCCTACATTTAGGATACTGTAGAAATTGTGCCAGTTTAAATCATGCTAGTTCAGAATTAATGCAATCTCTACCAAAATACCAACATCATTCTTTACAGATTTAGAAAAAAATAATTCTACGCTTCGTATGGAACCAGAGAAGACCTCGTATAGCCAAAGAAATCTTAAGCAAAAAGAACAAATTGGGAGGCATCGGTCTGCCAGACTTCAAACTATAGTAACAAGGTTATAGTAACCAAAACCGCGTGGTCCTGGCACAAGAACAGAGATATAGACCATTGGAATAGGATGGATATCCCAGATATAAAACCATCCTCATATTGTCACCTAATCTTCAACAAAGCAGACAAAACTATACATTGGGGAAACGAATCTCTATTCAATAAATAGTGTGGGGAAAACTGGATAACCACATGCAGAAAATTGAAACTGGACCCCACCTCTCACCTCTAACAAAAATCAATTCACGATAGATAACAGACTTAAACCTAAGGCATTAAATCTTAAGAATTCTGGAAGAAAATGTTGGGGAAACTCTTATAGGCATCAGCCTAGGCAAAGAATTTATGAAGAAGACTATGAAGAAGACCCCCAAAGCATTCACAGCAGCAGCAAAAATAAATAAATGGGACCTGATCAAATTAAAAAAGCTTCTGGACAGCCAAGGAAACCATCATTAGACCAAATAGACAACCTATAAAATGGGAGAAAATATTTTCTTTCTACACATCTGATAAAGGGCTGATAACAAGAATCTATATAGAACTTAAGAAAATCACCAAGAAAAAATCAAAGAACCCCATCAATAAATGGGCAAAGGACATGAACAGAAACTTTTCAAAAGAAGACTGATGGCCAGTAAACATATAAAAAAATGCTCAACATCTCTAATCATGAGGGAAATGCAAATCAAAACCACAATGAGATATCACATAACTCCAGCGAGAATGGCCTTTATCCAGAATGTACCAACATAACAAATGCTGACATGGATGCGGAGAAATAGGCACACTCTTACACTGCTGGTGGGACTGCAAATTAGTACAACCCCTGTGGAAAGTAATTTGGTGATACCTCAAAGAGCTAAAAATATAAATACCATTTGATCCAGCAATCCCACTACTAGGCATGTACTCCAAGGAAAAAAAGACATTCTATAATAAAGACATCTGCACTCAAATGTTTATGGCAGCACAATTCACAACTGCAAAGATGTGGGAATAACCAAAGTGCTCATCAGTACATGAGTGGATTAATAAAATAGGGTACATATATACTATGGAATAATACTCAACTACAAAAACAATTGTGATCTAGAACCTCTTCTATTCTGGATACAGCTTGAGCCCATTCTTTGAAGTGAGGTATCACAAGAATGGAAAAACATGCACCACATGTACTCGCCATCAAATTGGTACTAACTGATCAACGCTAAGGTGCTCACATGGTGCTAATATTCATTGGGTGTCAGTCAGGTGAGGGAAAGTGGGGGGATAAAATCACAACTAATGGAGGTGGAGAACACTGTATGGGGGAAGGGCACTCTTGTAGCCCTAGCTTGGGCCAGGCAAAGACATTACATGTAACTAAAATGTTGTACCCCCATAATATCCTGAAATAAGAAAAAAAAATTTTAAATTAAAAAAAAATAAAAGGACCATTATATGAAAAAAAAAATAAATCGTGCTAGTAAAACAAGGTGTAATAATTTTAAAATTTGTAATCTTTTGTGGTGCAATACTATGATAAGAAATCATTATGATTCTTGGGCAAACATGATGTAATATGATTCACAGTTACTGTGTAAAAATCAGGAAAAACATTACTCTGTAGGAAAGCATTATTTTAAGGGATACAATTTAAAGAAATGTGGCTGGCAGTTTAGATCTCAGTGTGAAAGTATAATAATCAGTAAGAAAGTGTTGTATACTTTGATTTTGCCCAAGAACAACTTTAAGTTATAATCAGTATAGCCATGCAATCTGCTGAGGGTGAATTTTTTGCTTATTTAATAACAGAGCAATCCTTCAAGACTTCTTTCTACAATCGGATCAAATTACATGCCCATTCACACACCTCTCTTACGACTTGGCTCCACACAAACCCAGTTTTCAGAAGTAAACTTGATAAGTGCACACACACACACACACACTTGAAAACAAAGACTAGATATGATGCTATCTAGTTTTAGCTTGAAATTAAACATCAGATGATCTGTCCACTATGAAAATATAGATGTCTCATGTAACATGAATTGAAACTCCTTAGCATCTAACTAAAAATAAAATTCCACCTTGTTTCTGATATTTCTCCTAATTTTTTTGTAAATACCAATAGAGAGGGCATTCAAGAATAGCATATATTGGCCGGGCGCGGTGGCTCACGCCTGTAATCCTAGCACTCTGGGAGGCCGAGGTGGGCGGATCGTTTGAGCTCAGGAGTTCGAGACCAGCCTGAGCAAGAGCGAGACCCCATCTCTACTAAAAAAAAAAATAGAAAGAAATTATATGGACAGCTAAAAATATATATAGAAAAAATTAGCCGGGCATGGTGGTGAATGCCTGTAGTCCCAGCTACTCGGGAGGCTGAGACAGGAGGATCGCTTGAGCTCAGGAGTTTGAGGTTGCTGTGAGCTAGGCTGACGCCATGGCACTCACTCTAGCCTGGGCAACAGAGTGAGACTCTGTCTCAAAAAAAAAAAAAAAAAAAAAGAATAGCATATATGTACTTAAACCATTTCTCTGGAGTATTTATCTTGCATTTATTCAAAGATTAATGCTTTAGAGTCAGATACAGCATATGAAAAGAAGCTTTTTCTATGCATTTAAACAACTTGAAGGAGAAAGAAAAATCTTAAGAGACTGCCTTTGTAGCAATTTCTGTGTAAAGCTTCGAAGACCATAAATGTGTATTGGTATTTCCCACAAAGCCCAAAGGCTAGTATTTACCATCAGTTAACAAGAAAAGACCCCAAACCACATATTATATTTTTTAACTTTTCAATGTTCCCTATAAATGAGAAGCAGAGTCCTATTTCATGCAAGATTGGTGTGTCCCGAAGCTCAACCCTTGCCAGAAATTTGCAGGCTAGATTGGCTGGGGCACAAATTTGCCTTCTGCTTTCTTTTCTGTTAAATGAAAAACTAAATGAATAGGTGCAATTGTAAATGCTGTCGACAGTATTTGCACTGTATTTTTAAGATACAGTAGCACTGCAGTTTGAGTGATTTATCTCCTAATTATCTGTCAAAATGATGTTATTAAATATCATGCTCCATCATGGGTTTCATGTAAATAGCCTAATTAGCTCCACTCTGGCTCCAAAGGGCACCTCCACAGAATTTCTGGATTTTGAAGAGAGAGAACCCTTTCCCTTTTGCCTCTTAACAAAAAGGCTACTTCTTTCTCTTTCATCCTGCAAGAGATTTATGGGCTTTAACTTCTGCCTATAGGGTAGAAGATCAGGCTCCATGCCTTCATTTACTCTTGAAAGTTATTGCACATTCTCTACTCTAACTGCCTTGCCCTTCAGGATGCCATAGGAGGAGTCACATAACTCTGTATTAACATTTGGAAATGGCTTTTATCTTTTGGGTCATTTTATGGTGTCATTTCAGTGAGTAACCCATTTGGAATACTGCTTAGCTCTATGAATAAAATATTCTTTCCGGACTGTTATAAAATCATTATCTTGCTTTAGATATAATGAGTATATTTAAGTTTGGATAAAGTTTTGACTCAATTGTTTGTTTCCTATAGTAGGTATAGAGACAGGATACAGATGGTAGGAGACAAGTGACTTGATCAAGTTCCGTGAAAAATACCAGTAAATCCGAAACATTTCAATTAATCACATTGAGTGCTAGATTGTAGATCTGTCAAATTGAGCAAGCTGTCTTGAAGTCAGATAAAATTTTTTAAACTTGTCAGGTATATATTTTTCTTTTAGCTTGTTAACTCATTTAAATTCAGTTTTTAATTCAAAATATATTCTTATCACTTAGAAGGATCATTATGATAGTTCTCCGACCCTTCACCTGCTTAAATCAAAAAGACTAAAATTTAGCAAGTGATAAAGGTGATACTAAACATCAGCCCCACCCCCCCCACACTAGTTTTTGCTTTTGTACTCTGGTTTGTGATTTTAAATTCAAAACAAACTCAGGGGCTCTTATCAGATATATTTTAACTTTCATTTTAGGGTAGGCCAAGTTTCTTGGGGAAATGCTTAAAACTGTAGACTGAAAAATAAGAGTTAAGTTTCCTATTTGTTTGAATACTTTAGGTACTTTTATTATGATTTTGTTTTAATCTAAATTGGGTGCAGCTAAAATTTGGCTTATCATTTTGCACAAGGCCTAATTATCACAGCCCAAATCCCAGGAATCTTTTAAGCCCTTTTCTTTTTTTTCCAAAGTCAACCAGAGGCGGAACAGTCCAGCCAAACTGCTTTAGCAACGCAAACTTCCATTCCTCTGAAATGGAAGGAGCAGAGGAAGCAGAACAATTAAAAGGAAAACAAATCTGTGAATCTGTGGACTTCATAAACCTTCTCTGGAGGACTTTGAAGGGCAGCAGGACTGATTCCACTTCAGCAAGAATTTGTTTATTCTGCTTATCTCTGGTCAGAACTAATATATCTTAATGGTTTTGAAGAGCTCTAACTGGTTCTGGATTGATGTGGCCATTTACAGATTAATGTACCTATTTGTAAATGATCATATTTCTACATATCATTTGTAACATATACATTCTAGGTTGTTACAAGATTTGCAGTCTAGTGAAATAAACACCATCCACTTTTAAATCCCCATAACTTTAAGCAAACATATGTGAATGCCTTTCCAAGTTTGGCTGCACATTCACAGATATCTTTGGGTCCCTTGGCCATGACAGACAAAAACCACACATACAAATAAAAATGAACTGTAATTCCAGATTTTGATGGCATTCTCTTTAAATCAAAATTTCACAAAGTTTAAAAAAATAAATATTAATATAAAGAAATGAAAAATACAGTGGAATTTAGTGGATTTACAGTGGCTTGAGTGGGCTGGAACACTTTGTTTGCATACAATTAAACATACGTAAGGGCTGACTTAAAGTGAAGGATTCAGGAATTATATAGTCCTTGCTGCCTGCTGCTCTAAAACAATCCACAATTCTACCCTCCAGTGAAGAGATTCAACACACAATATTGTAGACAAGTGGTTCAAAATCTTGGCTACTCATTTCATTCACCTGGAGAGCTTTTAACATTTTACTGGTACCAGATCCCCAAGCGATACCAATGAAATTGTGTATTTGGACCCCAGAATTTTGTTTTAAAAGGTGACTAGGTGATTCTAATATTGAACCAGAATTGAGAGACAGAATTTGGATGACAGTGGTTTTCATACATTAGCTAATCTCAGCTCACCTGGGCTTGTGAAAACACAGGCCTCCGCCCCAGAGTTTTTGATCTGGTGAGTCTTTGATGGGGGTCAAGAATTTATAGTCCTAAACAGGGCTCCAGGTGATCCTAGGTGATGCTGCTGCTGCTGTTCTAGGGGCCACACTTTGAGAGCCACTGTGGTAGGTAATGCTGTATCAGTGAGCAAACACACAGTAGCTACGTGTAGTAATCATGCATATTTTGGTTGGCTGGGAAAAAAATTTTTAAAGTGTAGCAAGATGTAAAAACAAAGTTTCTGCTGAAACCTCAAAAATGACACTTGTCAAAGTGAAATGTGAAACTGACCACCTATTTGGACTTGAGAAAGAGGTAATTACAAACCAATTTTATAACTCTTAAATTCCTTTCTCATATTGAGGTTGCAGAAGATTTTCTAATATTTCTTTGGAGAAGAACTATGCTATAAAACCTACCTCCAAACAGTGAGTTAGTGACTCTCTCTCTTGGTTTGCCCAGACTGAAGAGTTTCCCAGGACAGGGGACTTTTGGTACTAAAGCCAGGGCAGACCTGGGCAAAGAAGGACAATTGGTCACCCTGAGGCTGTGCCTCATGACAAGCCTGGTGAAAGCACTTGGAGCACATGAGATATACCTTCTGTAGGTGAGGCCACAGTGGTCTAAGATCCAGCCTGAAAGTACTAAGGGGCAACAGATGGGGATAGTGGCCGATGGACAAGCCAATGAAAAGTAACATTATTTGGGATAAGTCTCTATGCCTAGAATTATGGAAAAGTATGCAGTAGTGTTTCCTGTGGACAAGATATGAATACCTTTGGGAGGGCCCCTGTGAGGTCATATCAGGTCCTGACCAATAGAACTTCCTGGATGAGCACATTGGCTGCAGCAAAGAGGTTTAGGAATTGCTGGATCTAGTGACAATGAAGGAGTTTGGTAACCAGCTCAAGGAAAGTAAATCATCAGTATTGAGAAATTGAAGGTAGGAGTCTAAACAATGGAGGGGAGGTGGAGACTATGAATCATCTGTGAAAATTCCCACAGGAGAAAGAGCATTGAACACCTGCTATGCCAAGAGATTGCAAAGGCAGCTCACTGTTGTGAGAAGACTACAGTTCCACTCCCTGCCTCCCAGCTTGCAGGAAGCCCTACCTGAAGGAGGAGAGACCATGTAACTTAGTATCAAGTGTGAGTTTTTGGTTATTATATGGAACTGGACAATTTATATTATTAAATTGAGAATGAATTTTTCAACTTAAAGGAAAATTGTCCAAGAATAACCCAAAAAGTCATGAGATAACCTGAATTATCTTCTAGGGACAAAGGAAGAACTTTCCCCTTTAACTCAATTTTAAGGTAAGTTGAAGAAAAAATTAAGTTGCTTAACAATTTCAATCCAAGAGTTCTGCTTTTCCAACACATTGTTTGTATAAATATAAATTTAAGGGGAAAAAAAAGAAAAGAATGTATGGCTCACTAAATGAGAAGTTAGCATTAGTGCTAGCCAGATATAGAAGGGTAAAAGAGTTCTATCAGTGATTTCATGTCTTGGCAATTTTTTTTCTCTGATGGTGGAATTCTCAGGCATACTATCCCAATCTAATGTTCAAGTAATTTAGCAGGTTTAGATTTAAATTAACCTTGCAAATCAATTCCAGCATAATGCTCAGGGCTCTTTGATTGTCCCAACTGTTCTTTTCTGTGCCAATTATTTTGGTCAAATAAATTCAATGCTCTCATTGGTCAGGCCTGGGTCCCACCAAGTTGGGGGAGGGGGAGGATTTGGTCAGCCCTAACTGAGAGACAAGAAACAGGGGATTCTTTTAACAGAAGAAGAGTGGAGAAGCAAAAGATAGCTGGACAAGAAAAATATATATTCATTAGACCCTCGGTATCCGTGAAAGATTGGTTTCAGGACCCCTCCCTTTCAGGGTGTACCAAAAGTTGAGGATGCTCAAGTTCCTTATATAAAATGATGTAGTATATAACATAAGCACATCATTTTGTATACTTTAAATCATCTGTAGATTATTTATAATATTTAATACAATATATATGGTATGTAAATAGTTGTTATTCTGTATTGTTTATATTTGTCATATTGTTATTTTTTATTGTTTTTTTCCCAAGTATTTTTGATCCTCAGTTGGTTCAATCCAAAGATTGGGAATCCTTGGATATGAAGTGCCGATTGTATAGCCACCACAGTCCATACTTTGGGAGTACTTTGAAATTACTCGATAAAGGCTGGATGGATAAGTGAGCCATTTGAAAGTATTTTTTCTTTGCTTATTTGCAGTAAATTGCTTACAGACCTCTTTTATGATGGTCTCGTGGTAAGGCTTATAATGTTGAACCTTGGGCTTGTAACTTCTTATATCATAAAACATTTCAACAATTAAAATGCGACATTAAGCAATAGAGGCTTCCCAAGGGTGCCTTCTGAATATTAACTTTCTTAATCTTTCTAGCATACTTTCACTTGCATTGTTTTCAAAAAATGTAATATTAAAATTTCAGTTAATGACAGAATTTTACAAAACTTCAGTGAGACAGGAAGGATGCTACCAGGTGACTTATATTGTATTATCTTTTGTATAAAAGTGAGACATTACCAAGCCTCCAATGATAATAAAAAGTATCATTAAGAAGAAACTCTAATAGGTGTTTCTATGATTTGGATATCTGTCTCCTCCAAATTTCATATTAAAATTTGATCTCCAATATTGGAGATGATGCCTAATGGGAGGAGTTAACTCGTGGGGGTGGATCCCTCATGAATAGACTAATGGCCTCCCTTAGGGGTGAGTGATTTCTCCTTTCTATTAGCTTCCATGAAATCTGGTTGTTAAAAGAGCCTGGCACACCTGTCTTGCTTCTGCTCTCGCCATGTGATCTCTGCACACATTGCTTCCCTTTCTTCTTCCACCTAGAGTGGAAGTAGCCTGAGGCCCTCACCTGCTGCAGGTGCTGGCACCATGCTTCTTGTACGGTCTGTAGAGCCTTGAGCCAAATAAGCTTATTTTCTTTATGGATTACCTAGCCTCAGTTATTCATTTATAGCAACATAAATGGATGAAGACAGGTGTGAAAAAGAAACAGTTGGGGCCACTTGGAATTATCTCAAAACACATTGATGAATTTTTCTCAGTAGTTAACAAAATCTCCTTTATGAAACATTTGGTTATTCTCTAACGGATAGATCAGAGTCTGTGTACGGTTTTTTTTACTACTGGTACAGAATCATGGACAATGTTATTAAAAAGCCACTTGTAAAATTAGATTAGTGATATAATCAAAAATTTGGCTAAAGCTTAAACTCATCTTCTAACTTTGACACCCAGATGAGAAAAATGATCCTTAACTGTGTGTAAATAGAATGAGTAAGCATTTATGTTGCTCTTAGGAGTGCATATGTGTCTGTTTGGGCTGCATATTGGGGTGAACTGGTATTAGTTGAAGTGTCTGAGGAATAAAATGATGGCTAAAATAAGTACAGCTGATGTTGAGAACACATTACTTCACCTCAGATTATACCTTCAGTGTTAGTTTTCTAGGCCTTCCATAACAAAATACTATAGGTTGGATGGCTTAAACAACAGACATTTGTTTTCTCATGATTCTGGAGCCTAGACATCCTAGATCAAGGCATTGGCAGGTTTAATTTCTTCTGAGTTCCCTCTCCTTGGCTTGCAAATGGCGTCTTTTTACTATATCTTCACATCATCTTCTCGGTGTGTGTCTCTGTGTCATGATCTCCTCTTTTCATAAAGACTCTGGTCATATTGAATTAGCGCCTACCCACATGACCTCATTTTATTTTCATTACCTCTTTAAAGACTCTACCTCCAAATATAGTGACATTCTGAGGTACTTGGAGTTAGGACTTCAGCATATGAATTTTGGGAAAGAATAAATCAACTCATAACACTTCCAATTTACAACGAATGTTGTTTTGATGAGTTATAGAAAAAAATGACTCATTATTTTTTCTGAGACCGTCTTTGGTAAATTAGTACCATCTTTTTACTGATGAGAAAACTTTAGAAGTTTAAAAGACTTTAGAAGTTAAAATCCATGTCCAAAGTGCCAGGTTGAATTTATATTAGAATCCAGGGTTTGCTCTAAAATTGTTTCTATTCCATCACCATACCAGTTTTTTACTCATTATTCCAACTGGAGGAATGACAACAATACAATACTGAAGTTGAAAAGAAGGGAGGACCCATAGTTCAATAAGACAAGGTAAACAGTGGCACATGAAAAGGCCATTGCGAGTACGAGCGGTGCAGTGTACACACTGTATGGGAGCAAAACATGGAGCATGAATAACGGATCCTGCTGTCTTTTCATGTGACTGAGTATGTTGAGGCTATTTGACCAAGTTAACAGTTGACCTTATTAATTTTATAAGACTCCAAAAATTATTCAGTAGTTTCAATTTGGCTAATTTACTCCAACCTCAGAGGCAAAAAATAAAAAAAAAACAAAAACAAATCTTGGTAACATCCAGAACTGCTAAATTAACCACCATTATTTGTATCTTTATGATTAGTACCATCTTTTTGGTCTAGTACATTTAACAATAATAACAACAAAATAAATATGGAAAGAAGAGAGGTCTCGGTTTGTACTCAGTTCACATATGTGCTGCTATATTATTCATAACACATTTTAGGGTCCTGCTTAATTTACTAGGTTCCCTACATACACTTGCTAAATAAAGAGTGATAATCTTGAGAAAGAAGAAATTCAGATTTACTAAGTAGTGTGTAGGGCAGAATGCAGAAACCATTTTAGTTTGGAGCTGTTATAAGGAAATTTCTCCTTCTGTATTTTTTGTGTTAAAATTCCTAAAACTTGATAAACTTGCACTAATCAAATATGAAAGAAGATGAATCAGATGAGATCAGACTGCTGTTCAGCTGCCTCTTTGTTGTTGCTGTTGTTGCTGTATGAGGGAATAAAATAACATCAGAAATGGAGGAATTGTTAGTATTCTTTCTTAAACTCACCCCTAGCTATTAGAAATATAACACATGCATAAGTCTGGATGATTTCTGGCTTTTAATGAAATAAAGAGCAGTAGCATAAAGCAAGAAGATCACGAGAAATTAAGATATAAATTCTGAAGCAAGTTAAGGGCTAGATAATAGATTCCAAGGTTAGACATTAAATTTTACAGCTGGCCGCTGGAAAGGACTTAGCAGCTGGTAAGGAAGAGGCCTAAAAGGAACAATATTCCTTGTTGCAATCAAAGAAAGAGAGTATAGTAATTATGTGCATATGTTTGTGCTTTACAGCATTCTGATACTAATCAGTGTGTATTTCTATACATGTAAATACCAGATCAATGGAAAACCTTCCACGTGTGTATATTTAGCTCCATGAACCTCCCTAGTTAGATATATAGATAAATATACACACAGAAGGTAATTGAATGTGAATGAGAATCTAGGTTAAAGTAATATGGATCAAAAACTGGCTGCCACAGGTTTCGCGAGCACTCATCCCTATGAGTTGCAGCATTTTCTCACTATATTATTGAAATTGGGAGTTGGTCCAATGCATAAACAGTAAGAGACTGAATTACTGCAACATGATCTGTTCAGAGATACTCACAAGGCCACCCAGAAACCCCTTAGGAGCCCAACCAGTCCCAAATGGCCCTTGTGCGCAAGGTAGCCTGCCTTGGCTACCTTTCGTTTCTAAGAACAATTTAAGATTTGAAATATAGCATCAGTGAACTCTTTTTAGGTTAATATGCTGAGATAAAGCTCTGGGTGTCTGAAGCGTTCATTTATCTTTTGAGAAGGGAGTAGGTGAACTTGTGTATTATCTTCACAAATCCTTGTATCATCCTCCTTCCTTGAGAAAACAATTTGGTGATCTGACGTCTGTCTGTCTGTCTTTCTTTCTTTCTTTCTCTCTTCCATACATGATATTCTCTTCTTTTTTAGCCTCTCTCTCTCTCCCTCTGTCATACACATTTGCCATGATCAAATTCACAAATGAGAATAAAAACCAGAACATTTTCAAAAAGAGATATTTCTCACCAACCATTCCTACATTAGAACCACATGTAATAAAAAAAGTGCACAGAAGATGAAGACCATTTAGTAGGATGTGCAGGATTTGGGATGGCGGAGCTCATTTACTGACTGCACCTCGAATGCAGCTTCTTTTGGCTTATCTCACATGGCAAAGCTCATTAGTTTTGTCAGTTACTTTGGAAATGTGCGAGAAAAACCTGTTTTATATTGTGAGTAAAGAAGGCCTCAGGAAATAGCATCTTTCACGATGATTATCTGAAACATGATTTTGAAAATTTAGCACAAAATGTGTGCCATATTTATTTAACATGATCATGATTGGTCTGAAAATACACATGCATTTTTATAAGTGCATTCTGTCCTATAGTTTAATGTAAATGTCATATCAAAAATGGTTTCTTTACCCCCTTTTCTACTCTCCTCTTCCCTTTCAAATGTCATCAGGCACTTACTTATTCAATGACTTGAAGAAAATGCAAACCTTGTTGGTTTATAAAATAGGTTTTTAGTTTTGAATAAAGTGAAATAACAAACAGAATTTTAAAAAAATCCAACCCAACTATTATTTTTTTACATAATCAGCAACATAATATCTTAGTGGCTTAAAAATTCACTTGGAAGACAGACTCCTCAAAATAGAAACAAGCTATAAAGATTCCTTGGTTATATAGCTAATATTGTTTATGAATATGAGACTTAGATGATAAAGCACCTTCACCTTTTCAAGAATTTTGCTCTCTTGCAACTTGAGCTCTTGCTACAAAAGAAGCAGCTGAATAATCCCAAAAGAACCAGAGCCTTGGGATTCTATAGAATAGCATTCCTGAGAAAGTTATTAAGTTTACTTGGTTGTAGTTTTCTAATTGGAAAAATGGAGCTACC
Source organism: Eulemur rufifrons (assembly GCF_041146395.1). NCBI lineage: Eukaryota > Metazoa > Chordata > Mammalia > Primates > Lemuridae > Eulemur > Eulemur rufifrons. The sequence goes on from NC_091001.1 coordinate 24,531,036, forward strand.
TTGGATTGTTTTATGAGATTAGAAATAATATAGGTAAAATATCTAGCATAGTGCCTGCCTCAGTGTTTGAGCTTATAGGTTCTCAATAAATGGCAGCATTTTAAATTATTGTTTTCCACTAGGTTTTCTAGATGACTCCTAGATATATGCTTATAAAAGATTTGTATGTGCTCCTTCAAATGAGAATGTTTACCAAATGTGCTTATTGTCACCTGTTTTGGGTGGCCATTTGCTATCTCCATTCTGACTGAAGAGGAGAGAGGCCATTAGCTTATAAGGCTAGCGGTAGCAAAATCCATTTGCAGAATGGGTGATTATCTTCCTTCCACAGGGCTGCCAGCCCTGTCCTGGGAATAACAAAGGGACATTAAAGGAAAGACCATCAGAAGAGAGAGGCAACCATTATATAGGGAGCAGCTTTAACTTTCCCATGTGATTTTTTTTTTTCATCTAAAGTCATTTCCAAAAGAAAAACAAAGAAAGAAAAAAATGGTTCAAAAAGATGTCAGAAATAATCTTCAAACATTGATAAGGTTGATTGATTATTATTTTCTTATTTTATACATGGCACATTTTGTGAACACATCTAATGAGCACACATTGACTCACATTCTCCATTCATTACCAGGATTTATTGACCCTAGAAATTAATATTGACTGGAGCAAAACAGCCACTGACTTTTCTTGCAGGTCCATAAATCTGGTGATGGGGGAACACCAAACCAAGAATCAGTAAATTTTTTTCTTAGTAGTTGTTTTTTTTCCTTTGCCCTAGGAAGAATGTCAATGCAGCTGCCTGCTTCCAGTGGGCCTATCATGTTTTTAAAAAATTTAGTAGCTGGCCATTTAGAGTCTGTTTCCAATTTACATTGTGCACTAATAGGCCCTGAATATAAAATTTCCTTCAGATGCATTAATATGTGTAGGTATAATGAAGCCAAAGCATATTTATCACAGTTCAATTTCATAAATAATGCCAGAAGAAAGAAAAAGAAAAAAATGGTAAATTTAATGCATGTGACAATAACCTAGAATTTGAACACAATTTAGTTATGCATTTCAAAAAATATAACAGATCTAGTCAAGTCACTCTACCTTTCTGAGTTTCAGCTTTTACTTCTGTAAATGGAATGTTTGAATTTATCTTTGAGGTTTCTGTCTGCCTTAAGATTCAAGAAACTGTGAATGCCTTTTAAAAGCTAGAATCTGTAGGTAGGAGTTGTTCCCTCAAACTGAACGAACCCCTCAGAGAAATCAAGATTCAGGAAGAAGCAGCAACAAAGTAGTAAGACACATAGTTACTTTTTTATTTTCCCCAAAACCATTTTCTTCGTCTATTAATAAATGTTGGATAGCTTCTTGAAGAATGAATGGAGTAGTGGTAAAAGTATAAGTCTTAAGTTTAAATGCCCATGTCTGAAGCCTGTGTGTGCCCTGTGTATGTGTGCACACACAGAGACAATTAAATTAAAATAAATCAGCACCCTCTGTGTATGGATCATTTCTCAGGTACTCAGTTGTCACAATAACCTCACCCGGTTTTCTGTTTTTCATTGAGAGAGTTGATGTTCGGAGAAATTGAGTTGCCTGCCCAAAGTGAATAGCCAGGCTGTCATTTGAATCCATGCCAGTTTGACTTCAAAGATGATTTTCTGGATGGTCACTCGGCTGCTCTGAACTTCTGCTCCTTTAGCAGCAAAATGAGTTGCTGTGTCTCACGGAGAGCAGGCACTGGGCAGACCGCATTGCCTGCAGAATGCTACAAAAATGTTAATTGTTAGTGGTGATGATAGTGATAATCACCTTATCTTCGAGACCAGAATTTGGAAAACATTTCCCAATAAAAGACCATTTTGAGTAACACAAAATTTAAAACTTTAATAGATATATTAATGGAACTCAAGTAGTTCATTATAAATGATTAGGAAATCCCTCTGGCAAAAATGCCAAGTATGTGGGATATGTGGAGAAACAGGGTCCTTTGCCTTTTTCACCACTGATGGTGCCCATCTTCTGCCCCTTACCTGGGCGCTCAGGCCTTTTCCAGATCTCAGATCGCTGTCTGGAATGGCTCTAAAATCCCCCCAGGTGTACATTTATAACAGCAGGGGGCCAGCAGACTCTAGGGGGTTAGCCTATGAGTTTTGCATTGAGAAAGACCTGAGTTTGAATCCAAACTTTGCCACCTGGCCATTAAATTTTAAGAAACAATGCCCTGAAGCATCAGTCTCCTTCCCTGTGAAATGGAAATGATGCTAGAACTGACCACGTGGAGTTGTTGAGAGGATAAATTAGGCGATGTCATGTGAAGTGCAATAAGCAGGTCCTAGCTCACCCAAGTTCCCAGGAAATGTTGGTTACTATTATTAACAGCTCAGAGGAGCCTCCCGGGTATTTTTAAGAGGGATCAGTAGCCTTAATAGACAATCCAATTCAATGGTAAAGGCAGAGAGGAGAGAGTTAGGTTATACTGGGAGCAGGAAAGTCTCTCCCCTTTCCCTAATTTTTTCTTGTAGACATTTACTACTCTGTCTGGGGCAATGCCTGCCCTGGTCATGATGATTTCTCTTTTGTACTCATACCAATAAAATGTGCTTGTATAAAAGAGAATCAAGCTCTCTACCTATTCATGTCATTTTTGTAAAATTACTTATTTTGAGACTAGAATGCCCCCTGAGGAACCTGGCAATGTCATGAGTCTTGGAATTCTTCTTTATAGGTTGGTTAGGGAGACATTATGAGCAAACAGGTACTAATATGTAGGAAACAAATGGTGGTCTGGGAAGTCTGGTGCTGGACCTAGCTCTGTGAGTAAACTTCTGACCATGCCTGAGAGATTTAACCAGTAAGAGCCTCTCATTCCACATCAATGTATTGGATAATGATGATTATCTTACAGGGGCATTTGAGAATAAAATAATATCTTCTAATCATAGATCCTGGCAGTGTGAGTACATAGAGGAGAATTGTCTTCCTTCTTTTCTTCTTTTGTTCCCTTTTTTTCCCATTTCCCTTTATTCCTTTATCTTTCCCTTCTTCCCTTTTTTCAATCCTTCCCTGCCAGCACCCAGCAGTCCCTAAACTGTAAGCTTCCCTTATTGTAACATCTCAAAAGGCCCTATACTTTCAATAGTGGGGTACTTATGACAGAGTAATATAATTACTCGTTTAGTTGTCTGTCTCCTGCTAAGCACTTCGAGTTCCACTAGGGCAAGGTTTCTATCTCAGTTGCTGAATTTGTGTTACCGTCACCCAGCCTGGTGCCTGGCATATAGTAGATAATCAGTTGCTATTTGTTCTCTGATAAGCACTGGTGATAAATAGTGAAAATAAGACACAGTAACCAGTCTCTGGGAGCTCACATTTACTGTCTACAAATGGGATAATTGTGTGATTTTTCACTCAATCATTCATTCATTTCACAGTCATTGAATGAGCATCTAACTATGTATCAGGAGCTCCAGGGGTGGAAAAATACAGATACTCTCTTTGCTCTTAGGGATGTATATCCTACTGAATGCAAATTGGGTCTGAACAAACAAATGAATGAACAAAATGTTTCCAGACAATTGCTGTAAAGATGACATGATGGGAATATTAGGTTGGAGAGTGAATGGCGGAAGGGGATACTTTAGATTGTGTGCTCAGGGAAGGCCTCTATGAGGAGGTGATATTTGAACTCAGAACTAATGACAAGGTGAAAAGCACATAAAGTTATGGGGAAAATGTGTTCCTGGTAGAGAGAATAGCAGGTACGAAAGTCTCAAGTTTTGAGAAAGCTTGAATTGTATGAGGGAAAATAATAAGATCTGTGTGCTTGGGGTGTGGTATTTGGCAATAAGTGATGTCCAACAGGTAGGCAAAGACCATGCAATTTAGAGCCCCTGAATACATCTCTTTGTCTGGTCTGGGTTGTACTCTCTATGCTCAATAGAACCACCGGGAATGGGTTTTGCCAGTTGCTGCTTCCACTGTTTAATCCCACAGCAACTGAAGAAAAACTTCAATACCTCTGCAAAAAAAAAAAAAAAAAAAAAAAGAAAGAAAGAAAGAAAGAAAACAAAAACAAACATGAACACATAAGTAGTCCAAAAAACAAACAAACAAAAAAAAACCCAAAAAAACCCAATATAAAAGTATGAAGGAAATTCCATTCTGTAAATGGATTTATTTAAATAAAAAGAGCATTTTGCAAGTGCTTGTTTTCTACCCTCAGTTGGATATCTCTTGTATGAAATGAAGGCAGGATGGAAAAAAGAGAAAAGCCAGTCCTTGACTTACTCTGAGAATATGTCCTGTACCATTTACTTCTGGAAAATGACAGGCTGACAGATAAGATGGGATCAGGGTTCCACATTCCATAATTTTACAGGAGAAGGAATTCCTGTAGGAAGATTTTCTTAGCCAAAGAATCTAGTGAGGGAAGGAAACACATTTTTGCTTGCTGCTTTGTTTATAAACAGATCTCTCTTTTTTAATATATAAATGTATGTATGTTTTTCCAGAAGAAAAATATGCTCATGCTGACACCTTGCTCCTTCATTCCTTTCCCAATAACTCACCACATTTTTTACTGATGTTGTCATTAGGGGAGGTCAGGGAATAGCTTAGTGCTTTCTGTGAAAATTGTTTCACTTCCAGGAAGCAGGACAGCTAAGTGATAAGATAATGTAAATGGCACAGGCAAGACACTTGAGGTGGCTGGGGGTATAAATGACAGAAAAAACAGAAGAGAGAGGTTTTGAGATGTGGTATGGGCATCCCCTCAGGAGACCACGGGAGAGGGCACTCAGAGCATGGGAGTATTTGGGATTTTTCTCTTTGTCATATCTCTATTTCTCCATATCAGAGCAGGCACGTCTCACTGTTGGAAATAGACAAGACAGTGACTGAAAATTAATCTATGGAAAATACTATGGAGATTCCTCAAAGAACTAAAAGTCAACCTACCATTTGACCCAGCAATCCCACTACTGGGTATCTACCCAAAGGAAAAGGAGTCATTTTATCAAAAAGACATCTGTACTCAAGTGTTTACTGCGGCACAATTCACAATTGCAAAGATGCGGAATCAACCCAAATACCCATCGGTTTGTGAGTGGAGACTGGAAAATGACTTCTTAAAGAAAACACCAAAGCATTTATTGGGTCCTTGTCCTGGGCCTGACACTGTGCTGGGGGCTTTGCAAGTATTTTCTTTTTTTTTTTTTTTTTTTTTTTTTGTTTTTTGTTTTTTTTTTGAGACAGAGTCTCACTCTGTTGCCCGGGCTAGAGTGAGTGCCGTGGCGTCAGCCTAGCTCACAGCAACCTCAAACTCCTGGGCTTAAGCGATCCTACTGCCTCAGCCTCCCGAGTAGCTGGGACTACAGGCGTGTGCCACCATGCCCGGCTAATTTTTTGTGTATATATATTTTAGTTGTCCATATAATTTCTATTTTTTAGTAGAGACGGGGTCTCGCTCTTGCTCAGGCTGGTCTCGAACTCCTGACCTCGAGCGATCCACCTGCCTCGGCCTCCCAGAGTGCTAGGATTACAAGCGTGAGCCACCGCACCCGGCCTATTTTCTTATTTACTCCTCTCTCAACCTAATAAGGAGGGAATCATTATTTCATGTTAATAAAAGAAAAAACTGAAGATCAAAAAACATAAGAAAATCATTCAAACATCATCTCACAGGTATGCAGCAGAGCTTTGAATAAGTTAGGTTTCTCTGACTCCAGTTTCTAGGCCATTATTGTGTGCTGTTGCAGTTCTTGCTTAAATGTAGTCATTTAGGGAGGTCACGCTAGAGAAGCGTAATAATAAAAAAGTGATAGTTACCTAGTTTAGGAAAGAACCTAAGGGAACATCACAGTCTGTACTAGCTGGGGGGCACTGAGCAATTAATTTACTGGTGTGGTTCCCCTTGAAAATGTGGAGAACCTGTGGCTTTGGGGCCACACGTGGCCTTCTGGACCATTGAGTAAAGCCTGTGACTGAATTCAAATTTTACAGAACAAATCCTTTTATTAAAAGGGGTTCAGCAGAAAAAGATGAAGCTTTTCTTGCTTCCTTTGGTGTTTAAACAAGAATAATTTTGGAATCAGAAGGCCACAGGTTCCCTACCCCTCCTGGGGTGGGGCCCTGAGATAGATATTTGGGTTTTCATTTGCTCTTGGCTGAATTTAAGGGTGAGGGGTTTTCTGATCTTTCAGGCTGAAGCCTAAAGCTCTCATGTCACCTGGGCTTCCAGTTGGGTTTGACCAGCAGGGAGCTCTGGTAGCAGACTAGAGAGCGGGGAAAGGGAGAAGTCAGGGCATTTGTCTTTCCCTCTCTCTCTCTCTCTCTCTCTCTCTCCTCAAGTATCCTCTCAGGTCCTAGATGCATTTTCTTTATAGCTTGCCTGCTGCCAGGCAAGCCCACCTGGTTTCAGTTTCCTCCAGGTGACTTCTACACCTGGGTCCTGGAACCGCTGCCACATCCCTCTGTCCTTTGGCCCAGGAGAGTCAGGGTTTCCTGTGGCTGTTGCTGGTGTCTCAATAGCTACACAGATCCCTGTTTGACTCTTCTGTCTTCCTTCCTCTGTGTCACAAATTCCTTAGTCCTTTCGGATGCTCCAGTGGTTTCTGTGTCCTGATTAGGCTCTGACTACTACAATGGGCGACAGGGGGACTGTTTGCAAAAGGCAGAGCAGATGGATGTGTTGCTTAGGCCTTTTTATCACCCACTTCTTCCTCTGCTGACTCTCTCTCCATGCCCAGTGTTTCATGGACCCTTCCCCCTCTGACTTATCTGACCTTTCTTTCTTCCCAGAGAAGACCTACAACTTGACCAAACAGAGACTCACAAAAATAACTAAAAATGTGTGTTAGAATATTGTCTCTAAAGTGAATCAGATTTTAAGGAGATTAGCACCTTAAGTTTAAAATAATAGAGCACAAGGGAAAAAATTCTGCCATCAGTCAGTCATGGGAAATGCTGTTAAAATGAAATTATATTTTATCTTGACTCTAAGAATGGCATTAGCTCGGAATCAACTTACTTAGAGATTAGCCCGTTTTTGACCCTAAATTTACGCTAATTAAGTAAATAATGAAAAATAAAAAGGAAGGCAACATGCGGTAGCAATACAAATTATATAACTAGGAACATTAATGGAAGCATTTATTATGTATGAGACACTGTGCTAATTGAGTTATTTGGCATTATTTCACAGTAATCTATTGAGGTAGGCATGATTCTTGAGATGAGGAAACTGAGGTTCAGAGAGGTTAAATAATATATCAAGGTCAGAGTAAATGAACTCTGGCACCAGAATTTAGGCCCAAATCTTTCTTCCCTACCATATTATTTCAGTTTTACAAAGTACATGATGAACCATGTAGGTTAAAAATCAGTAGTCTGTAAACTGGATTTAGCACAAGAAGGTGTTTGACTTGGCCTCAGAATGTTTACAATTATTTTGAGCCAATATTTGAAGACTGGTAAATTTCACATGAAAGTAAAGATTTTTAACTTCTCTTTAAAAAGTGAGAAATACAGCAAAGTGGACCTGCGTCCTGCAACGTGTATTGGCCCTAGGCTTCACAAGAACCAGTGTTCTCAGTGAACAACAGCCCTCGAGTTTCCTTAGTGGCTTCCTAACATTTTTATTCACACGTCTGCTTCACTAGTTTATGTTGTCTGCCTGGCTTTGTATGTGTTTACTGAAATGTTAAAGCTTGGCATTGGTTCTTAGAAGACTGGGGTTCTAGCTCCATTTATATGAGCAGAGAATAATTAGCAACACGGCTCCTGGAGATGAGTACCATGGTTCAAGTCCCAGCTGTGTGATATTTTCTTGTATAACCTTGGGCAAGTGACTTAACCTTCTATGTCTGTTTCCCATTTACCAAACGAGAGATCACTAGTATTTACCCCATAACTTCTTTATGAGGGCAGAGAAATTATTATTTATAAAGAACAAATAACTGTGCCTACCCCAACATATACACGTATGTAAACATCATATGCATGTACATGTATATAATATACACAGATACAGACATCTATTTTTTGATAATATAATTACCTGAAACTGAGTACGTATTAATAGGAAACCATTCAAGGAGGAATCAGGTAAACTGGAAAATAAATGTTTTGGCGTTTCGGAGTCTCTGTAACAATATTGATATCAGCAATATTTTTAGGGGCAAAATGTGATAATATAGAGAAAATTCTTCTTGTGAGGTGAGTATATAAATGTAAAATGGTATTTTAGTTTTACATCTCAGACCATATAGTTGTTGGGTGGGGCGATTAAGGAGAAATGTAGATCATACTCCTTACTGCATAAGAGCTGACAATTCATCAGATTTATAATAATTCTGGATAATTCTAGTATATACTATTCCTTTCTACATTGGTGTAAAAATACCTCAATGAACATAAGTCAAATCACATCATATTTCTTTCTAAATCTTTTCGATATCTCATTTTATTTAGGATAGTGTTCCATAATTTGCTTTTCACATTGGAAATAATTTTCAAAAAGAGGCATGTTTAATGCTATTTTATACTTAAAATAAGTATGAAGAATGTAAAAATAAAATCCAAGCCTTGACTTTTAAAAAAATCTTTATTTCTGAACTTCTGTATCTTTAATAAAAATTGTGTCTTCTTAGGGTCCAATCTCTCCATGGGTTAAAGTTCAAACAATCTCGATCTAAACACTTATTAGCAATTAAAAAGGAATTCTAATCTTTATTCTAATCTCAAAAAAGGAAGGAGGTACAATTCATGGTTTGCAGCTTTCTCACCAAAAGCCCCATCCTCTACTCTGCCACTCATTTTAAACCCTAAACTACTCCAAGCTTTCATCAGAAGGAGTCACTAAGCATCTCCTTAGTCCTAGTTTGTGAGGTCTTGTTAGTCATCCAGTCTTACACCTAAACACCAAATTCTTTATTTCTAGTGAAGTTAATTGTCCTGAATGTGTCCAGTCTTCTTTTCTCTGGTTCCTCACCGTTTTCTCTATCTAGCAGAGATTGGATTTTGCCTTCAAAAGAAGATATCAATGATCTTAGCAGAGATAGCCAAAGCTGCATGACTTCAGTTTTTCTATCCCAAGCAGTGAGGAAGATTGAATACAACCGAGGTTACTTTCAATGGTTAAGCCCCCTGCTTTATTTTCATAGCTAGAAGTAATAAAAAACAAAATTCCTAAGTGTGCATTGTTAATAGGCCATCATGATCATCACCATAGTTATCACCACCACGGACATCAATATCCTCCTTTTCATCATCATCAACATTGTCATTATTCACTTTTTTTTATTGTTTACTATGTGCCAGCTGCCATACTAAGTCTTTTGTAAGCATTACCTCATGCCTATGGGATGATGAGATCCACAATAATCCAGAAACCAATTCCTTTTATTTCATATGACTTCTACCTCATGGCCCAAGATAGTTGCACCAGCTTCAACAACATGTCAGTATTGCATCCAACAGAGAAGAGAGACAGGAAAAGTAGAGGGCACACTTCTTTTTAAAATATCATAGCTTGGAAATTGTACATTTCTGTTTCTCATATCTAACTAGGTAAACTTCAAGGGATTTATTATAAAAGAAGAAGAGAAAAGATATGGCAGGGTGCCTAAAAATCACTACTAAAGGGATCAGGTTGTATTGCTTGTATCTCTTTCCATCTGTGACACAGGGCTTGAAACATAGTTGTGCTCAGTAAGAGCTCAACAACTGAATGAACAAACCCTGAGATGTAAGAAAGTCATGCGGAACTGTTGACATCGTAAAGGTTTCACGAAGATGTAGACTCTTTTGCTAGATTCTGAAGACTGTGATTTGGGTGGGGGAGAGGGGACATAGGCAATTCATGCAAAAGTTTCCTATGGGGAAAGCAGGGGCAGGTGTGTGTTATATGAGAGGCTCTGGGAGAAGAACCCAGCTAAATTCCATCAATTGCCTGGAATGGCATAAGGTACTGACAAGACACTCTCCTTGACCTAACTTTAGTCAGGTTCCTCTGAACCCTCTTCTCAACCTTTGGGCTTCCAGGACTTCTATCAGAATCCTCCGCACCCCCACCCATGGTGTTTCCTATTAGTAATTTTCCATCTACCACCTCTGTCCCCCTTTCCAAACCTGCTCCTTGGTTATAAATCCTTTGTCCTTATTGCATTCAGAATTGAGCCTAGTTTCATACTGAAGGCTCTTTTCCCCTATTGTAGGAGATACTCAATAATATCTGTTTTTTTTCTTTTTTTTTTTTTTTGCCACTTTCACTACTGTCCAGCTCTGGTTTTCTTTGAGAGGACTTGGACACTGTCAAGCCTGGAAGGATCTATAAATGTAGACAATAGAACTTTGACTTAACTTGCTGGATAAAATAGTTAGCTGTTATAGGTTCTTAATCAAAGGGACGATTGAATTCAAATCATCTCTTACACTGACACCAGCAGCAATGCATAAAATGGACTGGAATAGAGGAACATCAGAATTAGCTAGAAGAGAGAAGGCTCTTGGCATTCAAATATAAGCAAATGAAAACTTGAATGAAGTGGGGATAGAGGGACTAGCAAAGCATTTTAGGAGGAAAAACTGCTTTTTTCACAATAGATATTAAATTTGGATAAAAATAAGTAGTTGAAAGTGACATCAAACTGTCTAGTCTTGGAGTTTTGTGTAATGACAGTGCTGATTCTAGAAAAGGGAACGTTGGAACAAAAATACAGATGCCTTTGGGAGAAGATAATGTACTTAGTGAAACTGGGGTAAGAATGGAACATCTAATTTGAAATGTCTGAAATCTAAGTGGAAATGTGAAATAAAAGGCACAGAAGAGCGGTCTTGAAATTTGGCTTGCATATGCAGATATCGCGTTCTGCAAAGGGGGAGTGGGAACAGTTATTACCCCAAGCAGCGCAGTCTTCCTACAAGACACAAGTGCATCGTAGAGTTAGAAATCCCCCGGTCACATAGCAAGTACCTAGACTTCCTGCCGTCTGACATCCAGCTGAAGTCAGCGGAGGCACAGTTCTACGTGAGGCCCTCCTACCGAAAGACAAATCACTTCAGTTGCTGAGGTAACTGGATTTACTCTTGCTGTGCTTCTAAACTAGTTTTGGAACCCCTAACAGAACACGTGACTATCCGTAGGCTCTGCGTGAGTTTTTGTAGCTAATCTAATGGGACTTCTATATCAGCTGCCCCTTAACTGGTTTGTTTTAAAAATAAGATGCTAATCAGGATTCCATAATCTGTTTCAATAGGCCTGCCTGAATATATCTTGTAGGACTTATATTTTATAATCTTTTTAGGTGCAAAATTGTAATACTGGACTCATTGCTTAAGGTGCAGCCAGGGTAATCCTTTTAAGAATCTAACTGTAATTCCTCTGCTCAGACACACCCTAGGTTTAATTTACGTTTTTCTCAAGATGAAACAAGTTCTCACTGACTACAAGACTCTGGATTCCCTGGTCCCAGCTCCCTCTCTGACTGCGTCTTCTACCTCAAACCTTCATATTGGCCATTGCCTTCTCGTGAAATGTTCTTCCCCCAGGTCCACCAGTGGCTTCCTTTCTCCAGCAGGCCGTCACGTCTCAGTGAGGTCTTTCCTCATAACTAAAAACAGCAGTCCCACCAGCCCTATCACTCTTTGCTCCCTCAACCTGTTGCGTTCATCTTTATAGGACTGATTACAAGCTGACATGCTTTGGGTTTATTTGCACATTGCCTCACTCTCTTCTCCGGAGAGAAGTAAGCATTATAGGGATACAGATTTTGACTGCAATACAAACTGGATTCCAGTGCAAAAAACCCCAGCAATCGGCACATAGTAAATGTCAATATATGTTTCATAAATGAATAAATATGAAGGAACTAGTGTTGGGGCAAAATGTAATACTTTGGCCAGATGCTAGTCTACTTCTCTTGTTACACAAATCACTGCTTCAAGCTCAAATTCACAAACGAGCACCATCCTTAAACCTTCTGTGACAACCAGCCAGAAGTGGTAGCTTTCTCCTCTGATCCACTGTCTCTAAAATTCTAACATTTTTTAAATGTAATTTGCAGCTGTGTGGACTTAGGCTTGTTACTTACTATGTGTCTGAATTTCATCTGAAGAGTAGGTAATACTCTCTCTCTCATGGTGTGTGATAAATGAAGATAAATGAGATAACTCAGGCATGGTGCCTGTCATGTGCTCTGGATGATTATTCAATAAAAATTGCCTATTATAAGTTGCAGCTCTTGGGGAGCAGTCATCATGAGTGTGGACGTGAAGAAAGGGAAGACCATCTCTTTCACACAGTGACAGCACAGCTGAAGTTGACGTATAGGATGAATTTCTGACTGTACACGTGGAAATGGATATTGACAATGTCTTTCAGTACGGATAGTTGCATAGCCTCCAGTAACTTCAGTGGTGCAGGGATATTCCACATACATAGGAACCAGAGATTTTATTTCAGTCTTGAAAATATTCCGAGCCTAAGAACTGGTTATTGAAGATTTAGGTTGCTCTATCTGGGAGAAGGATGATATGTTACTTTTTAGGCTTCAAAAGAGATTCTAATGTAACTTTATCTGATTCCCATGTTGAGAACTGTCAGAATTGAACCTCAATTTTAGCTATAATCATCACCAAGCATTACCTTTTAAACGTGCCCATGGATATGGGGCTGTTCAGGTTGTAATAAGACACCATATATCTCTGCAGTTAGTTAGAAAAATGAGTTAGAGAAGGGAGGGTTGTTCCTGACGTGGAAGACAGAGATAAAAAACCAGACCAGGCAATACAGGATCTCTTGAGAAAAACCGAAGACGTGCCACCCAAAATCCAGAAATGCTTTCTGCTTCCCAGCTGATATAGCACTCGGGTCTTGGCATCAAAGTCTGCCAAGATTTTATTGGCTCAAGCCTCTATAACTTTGTCTATACAAGATACCTCACTGTTACATAATCCTTATGCTAGGCACTGGGTATAGAGGGAAATCTAACTAATAGTTCAATGCGAACAACTGAATCCAATCACTCCTATCCCATAGTGTGGATTAATTGATGTAAGATAATTAATTCCAGCCTCTTACTCTTAGGCAAAAAAGAACTACTAGCAAAAACATCCTAGTGACCCTAACTCCCCACCATTGGCCCAAAAGTTGTACATGTTCGGAGTCCAGGTGTATGCCTCAGATGACTGTACGTCCTCTTATTCATGACATGACTGTGTCAGGGACCCCAACTAAATGACTGAATAGAGGAGAGCTGCAAGGTTTACTGGGTCTCAAAGTCACACCCAAGGAAACAGAATACGTTCCACAGCACTGACAAGGGCATGGTCTTCTCACAGTGCAACCTTCCTCTTTCAAAGTCAGGAACCACTTGTCACAATCCCTTCTCTCCCATACTTGGCTACAACAAAAGAAGTAAATACTACAATCTTTTTGGTGTATTGAAATGTGTTATTAACAGCTAGCACATAGTTTCTTAGGTGAGTACAAGGTTAATTTTACTCTTTCTGTATGTAAACACTCTCACGTCATCATTTCTCAAAGTTAGGTAATAACAAGCAAAAAAACACTAAAGAATTATCTGGTACAAGATTTAAGCTAATCAAATAAACATGGTTCCTAGTGTCTTGAAAGTTGTGTCTAAATAGAAAATATTGACAAAGGAAAGCCTATTGAGAGACCTAATGCTTTCTCTTTATTCATTTTAGCATGACATTACTGAGCATTTAATTTGGGGTAGGCACTGTGCAGATGCCTGCAAAAAAACTGACTACGTGGAAAAACAGATGTGCTCACAGAGAAGCACAGAACAAAACAGAAGGTAACAAGGTCCATATTGGGATAATCAGCAATGCAAAAGGGGAAAGCAAAGAAACGAAAAATGGATGTTCACCGCATCCATCCCCTCTTTTGGTTCCATTCATCACGCTGGTAATTACTTACCCAGTGTTTGTCTCTCCTCTAAAATATGAATTCCAGCAGGGCAGGAGTGTGTACATTTTTTCACTGTTGCGTTGCCAGCCAGCCTCTAGTTTTAGGGACAGATTTCAGAAAGGCCTGTAGCCTGGGCCTTACAGGGCAATACAGATCTTGGAAGCTGCCCCTAAGATCCTCTTGGTAGCCCTTCCCAGTAAGTACCCAGGGAACTGCTGGGCTTGTTGACAGGTACTTTTGCCTGATAGACAGATAGGCACATAGCCAGAGTCCGTAGAGCAGGTGGGAGAGGCAAAGAAAGTATGAAAAAATCCCATGGGAATGGCAAATGGAGCTCCTCAAATCACCTGATGAAATTCTCACCCCATTTAGACAGTGGAGATGGAAGTGGGATACCCACCCAGGAATTGGAGGCTAGGACTGCTTGCCCCTCCTTCAAAGCTGATCCACTCAGCCTCCTGGTTTGTGCAGCTGTGTTCCTAGTGTCGAGTTCATTAATCCTTTACTGAAAAAAAAAAAAAAAAAAACTTGTATTCTTTCCTTTGCTTATTAATATTTTCCCTCAGGGTCAGTCACCACTTACTAACACCAATTGGGACACAATTAGGTATTCAGTAGGCACTTTTTGGATGCATGAATATAAGATGAATAAATTTTCTGATTAGAGATGTCTTTTGTGGACATATTAAAAACTTAGAGAATTTAAAAATGCAATGAAAAGCATTAAAATATACCTTAACTCCTACAAGCAAATCAAACTTATGTAGCATATAACTGATGCCATCTAGGTATTTTTCTCTGTAGACATATGAATGTGTATAAAATCCCAATATTTTAGGACATGGAAGATGTTCCTGCTTTTCAAAATATTCTAAGAAATATATGATATTTGAAAAGAAAGATCGGGTCTTGGTTATATGTAATAGTTTGCTTTACAATAATCAAAATGTCTCTGATATTTATTTCTGACTATTTGATTTTTCAAAGGTTGAGAGAGGTGTATGAAATTATCATGCAGTGATGGTGACTCCCAGTTTTTCCCAGTATTCCTAACCACTTTTTGATATTTAGAGTAAAAATTTGATGGTCGTTCACCTTACTTTTTGATTGTGACTTATATCGAAACTATATGATACAACTTGTGTAAGAATACTTGAAACTGTTGGAAATCAGTATTTCCATCCCCACTGCATTTCTGTTTGACTTTAGGTGAATATTTGTTCCTCTCTAATTTTAAATTTACTGTGAAGTTTAGAAGCATCTCAAACTGTTATTTTCCTTATATCTTATTTTCTCACCTGTAAAATGGGGACAAAAGTAGTACTGGCTGAGAGGTTTCTGCAAAGACTAAATGAATCAAAACCTGTAAGTACTTGCAACAGGTTTAGCAGTGAATAAACACTAGTCATATTACCTTAGTTGTGGTATTTGCGTGTTTCTTATATTTTATCTCAATCTCAGAATTCTTGTCTTTTAGTAAATGATTTTAATAGATAGCTTACTTTATTATTATACTTGATTTGATTGGCTTCATGTATTTAATTTTGTTTAACACTTAAAATAAATATTAAAAAATACTTCCTTCATTTTCTTTCTTCAACTCAATGGACCATGTTAATTTGCATTTGTTTTACAGAGATCTGTAAAATTTTCATCTCATTTTAAACTTTTGGTTTAAACAAATGCTTATTTTTATGTATTTGAAAATATATTTTTGAACTATTTCTCTGATTATCAAAGAGCAAACTAAAAAGATTTTTTCTCTGCCTTCTGCATCAAACAGAATTTAGCATACTTTGCCTGTTCACTGTCTTCTATCATCCACTTATGTTAATATAATACATTCTTTTGGATATTAATTGTTACTACCAGTGGTAGCTTTTTATGTTGTCTCTCCTTCTCCAGTAATGATTTTTGATGTCTGTTTTCCTTAGTTAGCACTATTTACTATGATGAGATACAATGTCATCTCTTACCAATTTCTGTGCTGCCATTTGTTTTATAAAATATCTTTCCTGCTATTAAGCCCTTGAGTTTGATTCATCTCAAAGTTAGCTAGAGAATGTCTTCAGCAATTTTTCCCATGTGTGGCCATGTGGGTGGCTTCTTTTTTCTAAGACTTCACATTATTTTAGAATTTCTTTCTTTTGCCTTTATACAACCAACAAAAACTTGCAGGGTCTAAAAATTTACGGATCACAAACTTTTCCCTCATCACAGTTTTGTGAATGTTTCTCTAGTACATTCTGGTATTTAATGTTATAGGAAAGTCTGAGGACAGCCCAATTTTGTCTCTTTATATACCCTTCTGTTTCTTTTCTTTTTTGTGTTTTGGAGTGCAGGATTTTTCCCCTTTATTATTATAATTAAAATCTTTCCACATGACTTGCCTAGCTAGCTTATTCTTCTTGTGTCTTGCCTCAAATGCTCTGCTGTCCTTTTTATTGACTATTTGAGGACATGTTTTATGTGCTAAAAATTTCGCTTTAAATATGTAATTGCTTCTTCCTCTGTTCAGTTGTACCTGGTTCCCTCTGGGGGGCTGTATCTAGGTGTGGGGTGGTTTCTCTTTGTTTTTTCCTCCACATGTGTCAACATCTCTTGCATGATTTCATCCTTAGAAGCCCCCCCTTCTAACTCCCACTAACAAACAATCTAACCCCACTGATTCAATTCTCCAGCGTACAACATTTTCCCATTAAACTTTTCAATGGAGATTTTTATTTTAATATTTTAATTTTTTAAATTTTACACTTTGATTATTTAATTTTTCTCACTTTGCACCTTGATTATCTTCTTGTTTTTGTGGATCACCCAATTATCTTATAATATCATGCTTCCTCTTCTATCATTCTGTTGTCTCTTAGCCCTACAACTTATGCTATTTCATGGAAACCATGGATTCTTGTCTCCCATTGATGATGTTGTAATAGCTTTCTATGGCTTGGACTGCACATGATTCTCTCTCTTTTTTAGGGATTGCTGCAGAACCATTCCTTTTGGGAGCCAAGTCCTTACATCCACGATGTCCCTTCTCTCATTGTGGTGCAAACCTTCAAGTTTGTACTTACCCCTCTCTGACCTTCAGCTGTCTCTCTGGCTTCATCCCTTATGCTTCACTTATTTCCAAAAGTCCATGATGAATCTGTAAACAGAAAAGAAGCCAAACTCTGTAAAATAATTTAAAGAGGTTTATTCTGAGCCAAATTTGAGGACCATGGCCTAGAGCCACGCCAAGGAGCCTTGAGCAAGTGGACTCACTGTGGTTGGGTTACAGTTTGGCTTTATACATTGCAGGGAGACAGGAATTACACATAAAGTCATAAATCAATACTTGGAAGACATACATTGGTTTTGCCCCAAAATGAAGGACATTTCAGGGATGAGGGGTAACAGATTATAGGTGAGTTTAAACACTCTTTGATTTGTAATTGGTTAAAGAAATGAAGCTTTGTCTAAAAGCTTGGAATGTTTTAAGTTTAGATAAAGAAGTCTGTTAATCAGAGACAGGCCACCAGACATATACCCAGACTCAGTGATTTGTTATGTAAATTGAGGACCTGCAGGTTTGTCTTGCATAGCCTTAGACCCGTTAATGAGTTACTAAGGATAGTTAATGAGTTACTAAGGATATCTAGGAGAACGGACTGGGGACATGATGGGGCCTGTCTCACCTCCCTTCTCATGACCAGTAACTCAGTTTTAGGATATCCCATTGGCCAAGAGGGGGTCCATTCAGTCAGCTGTAGGAAGCCTTAAGATTTTATTTTAGTTTACTGTCTTGCTGATGGCAAAACATCTCCTGGTCTTTATTTTATGCTCTACTTGAGTAGGTAAACAACCAAACCAGGCTGCATTCTCTCCCCAAATCGGAATTCTGCTGAATTGTCTCTGTCTTATTAAGTGAGCTAAAAGCCAGTGAATGAATGAGCAATAAAGTGAATTTTTACTTTCTTTCAGGTGGGCAGGGCAATTCTGGCTTATAAAGATTGATCATAAACTAGCCTGTGATAGATTTTCTTAAACTGGGGCCATCTGTCTTAAAATTTTATGAAAATACTGCTCAGATTCTGAGGGTAGTTTGTCAGTCAAAATGAGTTTTGGATATTGTTTTGAATGTTTCTCTTTGTGTGTATTCAAATGTTGAGGTTATCTGTAGGCTTTTCAGTGGGAAGTTGGAAAGACTACAGTGGAGGCCACCAGCAAAGTACACTTTTGAAGAAAAATAAATTCTATTGGGGACAGTGGTCGTGGAGATAATCAGAGAGTGGGACTGCTTCCTAAGTGTGGTAGTATTTTAATTTAAGAGACTTGTGTGATTTATAAAATTAAAAGTCCAAGAAGCACGAAAGGCATTTCAGACCATATGTGATTATCTTGAGTCCTGATTAAGTATATGAAAAGATAGGGCAGCAGAAAAATCCCAAGAGATAACTGGAGATATTTGAGGTTTTATAAATCTATGTAATCATAATCATATTGCAAACTAGAATTTGCTAAAACAGGATGGGGTCTGAAATGTTTAAACATGCAACCATTTTCTATTTTGTTGTGTGTGTGTATGAAGACTACAGCAGTTTCAAGCTTATCTATATTAGGAGTATACTGCAGAGCAATTTGTGGTTTGAGTACCCTCTTAAATAAGGACAAATGCTTCTTTGTTTATGTGGTTTGGTCAAGGGAAACTTTGTAATTAGATGTATAAGCTATGTCCATATCAGCAATTTGAAGAAGTTCTGATGATTTTATTTGACTTTTAAAGATGTAGAAGCACTCTTTTAATTCTTCTTATTCTCCATTTCTGTTACATTATTCTATTGATGAGCACTTGCTTCCAGTTGCTTGTAAATGATTGCTTTATTTAAAACTGAACCTAATGCATTTTGGTGGTACCAAAATGTTCACTCATTAAAACTGGTGACATTAAGTCATATTGCTTTCATTGCAATGGTTGCTAAGAAAATCATCAGCTTAAGCAATACCAACTGTATTTCAATAGACAAATTAATCTTTTCTTGAAAGCCTCATCTAATCTCCCTTGTTCAACAGGAAGTTTTCTGCCTTGTAGGCATTTGTGATCTTTTGGCAGTAAAGAAGAAATATGATCTTTATAAGTAGAACTTTAAATGATTTTTTAAAGTAGGAATGCATAAATGTTCTAAAAATAAGATTGACTCTACTTGAATGCAAGTTTCAAAGGGAATGGATTTATAAAGTATTTATTTCTGCTAGAAATGCCATTTGGCAGAAAAAGCACTTTCTTATAGCAGGCAGAGAATAGGATTGAGGCAACCATAGCAAAACCTTAATTTATGAAAAATACCGTTTGTATTTTTTCAGACTTCTGACCTTGAACAAAAACCCATTTATCCAGATTTTCCTATCTATGAAATGTGTTCATTTTTTTCTATCTTATTTGGAAGGTCATTATGAAGATTGATGATGACTTTTCAGGGATAAGTTCTGTGTAACTTCTTTTAATAAGAGTGTATTAATATTTTACTCTTCAATGAAATTAATGCAAACTGATGTAGCCCAGGCAGTTATGCTGCCAGCTGTTGCCTCTCACCAGACAGGGAAGTTCAGAGGAAAAATTTTTTTGGGTGTGCCTTCCCAGTGTGCAACAATTTCCTGAGTGCACAAAACAAGTCACTCTGTTCCTAGTTATTCTAGGCAACATTGTCTGTTTGCTCTTCTTGTTTCCCAGTCATCCACAGCCAGAGAAACATATTTGAAGTAGTGCCTCAGTATGCACGGGACATTTTCATCTGTACCACACAAACTCAAGTGGCAGATGCTTGAATATTTGCAGCAACTTCTCAACTCCTAATTTCCAGAAAGAAAGCGTCAGTACTGCCCCCATAGACCAGTTGTATTTTAGAATTCTATGTCCAGTCTTGACATTTCATGTGAAGTAAAGCTTGAGGGAGCCACTCAACATGAACTATGATATAATGAGATGCCTCAGAGTCATGCTAAAAGGTGGAAAATATTATCTCTCTAGAAGTCTGAAATTTGGACTGGTGTATAGACATTGAAATGCAGAAGGGCAACAGAAAGATGTGAATCTTGTGCATGTGGACCTTCTATACAAATAAGAAGACAATAAATGAGAAAAAATGTTGAGTAAGGTTGGGTCTAGGTTTTGTAGGCAGACACCAATGTACATATAATTTTGAGCCACGCATTGTAAAAAAATCCAAAATTCAGTGTGAAAATGAATCTGTATTTTGAAAGAGAAAAAAATACAACAAAATTAGAAAATTAAAAAAAAAAAAACACCACAAATGTAACAAAATCCAGAAAAATACACTCCTTGAAAAAAATAACTCCCCAACACAGTCTAACTATCCTTCTCCGACCCCTCGCCAATTCTTTGCTATATGCTTTCTTGCTCCTTCTTTATATGACAATAATTTTGGAAAATTATCATGATGAAAATTGATAGATAACTCAAGTTCCATTTAGGATGATTATCAAAACAATGTTTTTTTGTGGGTTTAAGTATTGAGATGCATAAATATGTAAATTATCACTTAGAGCATCGAATCATTTATATTACTGTTTTAGGCTTGTGCTCTACAATCAGAGTTTCTGATAAATTGTGTTTTGCAGGATTCTTATCACTTGAAATTCACCTCTAATAATGAGGGTTACCAATCAGTAAACCCAGAGTTGATGAACGCTATACACAGTATGTCAAAAGGGGCTGCTGCTTTGGAGGCAAAGCAGTTCTAACTCTGATTCTGGGAATTTGAAGAAGGAAGAAAGAAATTTCAATAGAAATTACAACAACAGCAACAATAACAACAATGGAACATGAGAAGGGAAATGGAGAAGAAGGAATCCGGGGGAAGGAGAGTGAGTCACGTTTTTAGGCTGTGCTGAGCACTTAATGTACACATCTCATAAAATTATAAGGCCTTGAGATAAATTATACTTTCTTGATTTTATAGATTAGGAAAATGAGGCTCAGAAATGTTAACCAACTTACTCAGTCTCACATAGTTAGTCAAGCTGGAGCCAGAATTTAAGTCCATGTTTACCTGATTCAGATTATTCATTCAATAAACATTTGTTATAAGAATGCTGTATATACTATTTTCTTAGCACTGAAGGTATAAAAATAAGTAAAATATACTTACACTTTCAAATCAGTTGCTATTTCCCACAGGAAGTACTTAAAGAATGAGTAGTTTTTTACCAACTGGAGAAAAGAAAGTGTAGGCAGTAAGATATGGATTAGCAAAGACAAAACAATTTCTGATAGGGAGAAGTATCAACAATGATTTCCTCAAACATTGAGGTTGTTGTTAGTGTTGGTATTAGTACTTCAGTCTACCAAAGTCTAATGAGCAGTGGAGTGCTAATCTATCACTTCATGGATTTTAGCTTTCTGACCTTTCTCTTTGTTATTTTTTATCTTGGGGTATCACTATGTAATAAGAAAGGAAACATAAATAAACATCTGGACTGTACTCCAGTGCCTAAGAATTTCCATAGTATATCAGTCAAATCAGGTTGGATGGGGTATTGATGGATGGGGTTGTTAATTCAGATTAATTGTTGTCACTTGTCTGGTGTGTAGACACTGGTACAGTTTCCTAAAAGGCAGGAAGTACTTAGTAGAATGTCATTCTCCCTGCTCATGCTTTCAACTAATTTAATGATGGTGATGAAGATGAAAGTAAGTACTGCAATAATGCACATTTAACAATATTTGTTCTATTATTGTAGGCCTTGATTATCTGAAATGTGAGCACAGTAATAGATGTCATTTTGATTTGCACTCTAGGACAAGTAAAATAGTTGCATGTCAACTAGGATGAGATATATATAATGTGTTAAACCAATCTTGTCATTTAATATCTGATGAATTACAAGTGATCACCCTTCCTGAAATATATCAGTTTCTTCTGGTAGCACACTAGGTGTCGTAGTTATAGCCGCTGCAAATTGCTGTCTAAATGTATGCTCAATTTAACAACTGTCTGTTAAAGTTATCAACACATTCTAACATCCATTATACAAAAGAGCCCCTTCATGCACTGAGGCAGAAATGATTATCAAAATGATTCAGGAAAGGGAAATACCCTTTGGTGCACCTTATAAAACCAGCACATGCAATAGTTTGGAAAGCAGGCATTTTTATAGCATGGGAATACATAGTATAAATTTGATGTGGCGGTAAAATTTTTAAAAAAGGGAAAGAGAGAGGAAAGAAAAATCTTTCCATATTGCACACATGCTAATCCCTCCTCCCAGAAACCATAAAACACATAAAACAACCAGCAGGTGTTTTAAAACTTAAATTAATTGCTAACGCATTATTATTAATTTCAGAAATGCTGAAGAGGGACAATAAAAAGTATGTGTTAATACAATGGTACATGGGATATTTGAAAACAAACATAAAACATAAATAGGTTCAATTGGATGTATTTTGTTCACAAAATGGCAATTACTAGCATATTTATTATGTGACTAGAATATTGAACTATTAGGTCATAGGTTATTTAGGAAGTTAGAGGGGGTATGGATTGGGAGCAATTAAGGAGGGAAACCAACTACCTCAAGTATTCCATAGAAAAAAATGTGGTAGCATATTAGAATGAGAATATAAATAAAGTAGAATGTATGCTACACTTTATAGATACTCTATAGGCATATGCTAAGTAAATAAAATTAAAAAGTACAATATAACTTTTGATTTATTCAGCTCTTTTGAATTAAATTAGACATAATTCAGTAAATGATCATTAAGTATCTATATGTACCTGGTACTATGTAGATACTGTGGGAAAGAAATATGATGACTTTTGATTCTTCTTTCAAACATGCACATATAATTTTTGCATTTTTCCTCTATCCGCTAAGCATATGAGCACTTATAGGGAACTATATAGAATGGAGTTAAGAGCTTGGATTTGGGAGCCATACTAACCTCAGTTCAAACCTGGTCTGCTACTTGCTCATTGTGTAACAGTGAGAAATTTATTTACCGTTTCTGTGCCTCAGTTGTTTCATCTATAAAATGGGGATAAATACACCTACTGCATAGGATTGTCTGAATTAAATAGGATTTTGCCTTAGCCTAGGAACCAGTTGGACCTCGGAGAATACAAATCACCTTAGCGAAACAGAGGGAAAGACTTCAGAATATTTGGGGAAATGTGGGAAGGAAGGGTTCGTCAGGAGTACTGATGGAGAAATAGAGCAAGTGAGATGGGAAAAGCCTGAGCTATAAGCATTGTAAGCTCCTCCTCTGGCCCACAAAATCTTGAGTAAATTCCTGCAAGTCATGTTTGCTGATATCTGGACTATGCGTAATTTATTTTTTCATTTTTGTCAGTTTTTTATTTTGAAATAATTATAGGTCTATAGGAAGTTGGAAAGACAAAAGAGAGAGATCTCATGTACACTTCACTCACTTTTCTGCAAGGTTACATCTTACATATCTATAGTATAGTACAATATCAAAACCCGAAAACTGACATGGTTGTGTGTCTGTACAGTTCCATGCCACTTTCTGTAGCTCCATGCAAATCTACAATTTATCACGTGTCGATTCATGCAACCACACCATAATTAAAATACAAAAACTATTCCGTCACATATAACCTCTTTATAGTCACACTCATCTCTCTCCCCAGCTATATTACTAATCTCTGGCAACTTCTAATTTGCTCTCCAACTCTATAATTTTGTCATTTCTAGAACATTATATAAATAGAACCATACAGTCTGTGACCTTTTTAGACAAACTTTCTTTCACTCCGCATTAATACCCTTGAGGTACAACCAGGTTGGTGCATCAGTAATTCCTTCCCATTTAGTTGCTGAATAGTACTCCATAGTATGGCTGCACCATGGTCTCTTTAACCAGTTACTAACTGTGGAACAGTTTGGCTGATTCTAGTTTTGATTGTTACAAACAAATCTGCTATGGACAATTGTGTACAGACTTCCATATAAATATGTTTTTATTTATCTGAGATAAATGGCCAGGACCTTAATTATTGTATCATTTGCTAAGTGTTTAGTTTTTTAAAGAAACCGCCAATGTGTTTTCCATAATCTTAATATATATTATCTGATGACCAGTGATGTTTAACATCTTCTCGTGCTTATTTACTATCCATAAATACTCTTTGGTAAAATATCTCTTCATGACTTTCATCCATTTTTAATTGGATTTTTTTTTATCATTGAGTTTTGATAGTTCTATATTTTAGCTATGAGTTCTTTGTCAAGATGTATGGTTTGAAAGTGTTTTATCTCAGTCTGTTGCTTGCCTTTTAATACCCTTAACAGGGTCTTCTGCACAGAATTTTAAAAAGTTTTGATGAAGTCAATTAATCTAATTTTTTCTTTTGTAGACAGTGCTTTTGGTGTCATGTTTAAGAGCTCTTTTCTTCTGTGTTATCTTCTGAGAGTGTCATAGTTTTTTTGTTTTATATTAAAATATACTTTTAGATAAATTTCACATAATTTAGTTTAGTTTGAGATTAACTTGTTCTCACTATGGATGTCAATTTATCAATTCCTCCAAAACCATTTTTTGAAAAGACCATTCTTTCTTTATTGAATTACTTTGATAACTGCGTTAAAAATTAGTTGGACATATTAGTATGGGACTGCTTCTGAGTTCTCTATTTTATTCCAGTGATCTATGTGCCTATCCCTCTAACATGTCAAAAAGTCTAGATTACTGTACCTACGTAATAAGTCTTGAAATTTGGTACAGTGATTTTTTTTCCCACTTTCATTTTGTAAATTGTTTTAGCTTTTGTAGTTCCTTTGCCTTTCCATATAAAGTTTAGAATAATCTTGTCTATATCTACAGAAAAAATCTCGCTTGAAATTTGGTAGGAATTGTGTTACAATTATAGCTTATGTAACAATTTGGGGAGACCTGATATCTTCACTGTGTTGATCCTGTCAACCCATGAATGCAACATGTCTCTTCATTTGCGTAGATCTTTATGATTCTTTTCTCAGTACTTTTTAGTTTTTAGCATATGTGACCTGTAAACGATTTCTCAAGAATGTTTCTCAGTAACATTTGGCATATTTTATCACAGTTTGTGTTGAAATGATTGTGTAGATTTCTTTCTTTGCACATGAACTTCCAAAGGATAAATCAATCTTTCTAGCCAACTGCTCCTCCATTCCCAAAAATTACCACATCTCCTCTTCCATCCCATGCCTAAATATAGAAAACACAAAAAGCTTTGAGGGAATACAACAGAGGACCAATTGTGATACATATTAAGATCTTAACTTTCATATTCTGTGTGATTTACTAAAAGCTTAGGAAAAAAGAGGTATTTTACAGTATTTATTTCCTTGAATGATTGCTCTACAGCTTACATTTTATGATGAAATACATAGAGTATTTTTAGTTTGCTTCAAGGTGATTTTATTTTATTGAAATATGGTTTCTATAGAAACTGTACAAGTATACTGACCCCCAACAATAAACTTGAAAACATTTATTGGCATGCAAAAATTTTTACTTTGCTTAATCACTACATCATGGCATTAAATTTCAGTATTCTAAATTAAATATAATATTATACTAACACTGTGAGATATACTTTTAAGGACAAATATTCTCATTTACTCCCCAAAATAACTGTCATTTCTTACGTTAGAGGTAGATTTGTAAGGCTATCTTTGGATTAGTTTGCAATTGCATATAACATCCTCATTTTAAACTCAAAATTTAATGTCGGTGTTAATGCCCAGCTTAGAATTCTGGGCTTCATAACCTTATTCAGAGACTATTTAGGGACTATGACTAGTGAATAGGATTTAGAAAACTATTTCTTCTTTTATTTGTCTCATTTATTAATATAAATCTCTTACAAGTTCCATGTTAGTTTTATCTCTTTGTTGTTCTAAATTTAATATCAGATGCTAATTGGCAGCAAGTTTATTTGGGGAAAAGTCAATGTTTATAGAGAATCAGGAGCTTCTCTCACAAAATAACTTTTTTACATATGGTAAATAAATATGAGCATTTCCTATTGAATGTTTAAACTTTAAAGAAAAGGCCATAATAACATGCAACTCCTTCCTTCAAGAGTTGGAAACTATTTTCCACCCACTGAATATGAATTTGACCATGTGACTTGCTTTAACAAGTACAACATTAGCAAATATGGTTATAACTTTTGTGAAATCATAAGAAACCTGTGGAATTTTAAAGATAGTAGTAATAATCAAAGCAGTACTTTTACTAAAGGTCAGAGGTTAGTTCAAATTAGAAAATATGTTTGTGCCCCTGACTTTTTAGAAGTAGGAAGCAGGCTGAACAAGTACTTAGGTAATTCTTTTCTAAGAGAAAGAATGACCCAGAGGGCAGAGTCAAGAACCATGGGAAACAATAGACTTGGGTATTATTTGCAGGGAGTACAGTCCATCTCTAATCAAGGGGACTTTTGTGTTTCCATGAAATGTGACCTGACATTGTGAGCACGGCTAAATTTCAGGATTGCTTTGGACTAATACCTCTGTTCTTTCTCTCTTGGAATGGGAGTATCAAATATTATGCTCATGTTTGCGGAAGATAACTTATCTTTTTAGTTTATGTGTCCATGTCACTGAATCAATGGGAGATGAATTGTAGGAGATACATCTCTCTTAGACCAAACACAGATCATGAGATACTAGATTTTGAGACTGGTGGCTAAAATTTATTGGGATTTTTTTGTAGTCTTTGGAGAGAATGAGTTATTTTGTGAGTGGAAGGAATGTAAATAATTGTACCCGTAAGTTACTCTGTGGGAAAGTAAAAAATAAAATGGCTGTAGTATTTTTCATCTTCTCTATGAACAGGTAAAATATATTTCTCCATCTCTTGGGATTTATATTAACCAATGGTATATTAGCAAGCATTATGCAAACAGAGGCCTAAAAGCATTTGTGCATTGGGGTTTTCCGTGTCTTGATGTTTTTTGAACACATCACTATAAGAGAAAGTCTCTGATCAGTCTGTAGGATGATAACAGTTATGTAATCCAGTTATCCCTATTTTTCCAAACAACCTCCAAGCATATGAGTGAGGGCTTCTAGGACAAGTCAAACAAAATTCACATCTGTTGAAACTTATTGGCCGTTGAAAACTGACTGCAAACGCATGAGTGAGCCCAATTGACAACAGAGATGAGACATCCCACCTGAGCCCTGACCAAATTGCTGACCCAAAGAATCATGAAAAAATAAACACCTATTGTTTTAAGCTATAATATTTTCAGGTTTTTTTAAATATGGCAATAGATAACTGATAAATTTTGCCAATGGAAATATATTTACTCACCCAACAAATGTTTATTATGCACCTGTTATGTGCTATCTTCTACATTTAACATAGAAACATTTTAATGAAAAAATATTACTAAAGTTGATGCTAAAAGGTAAAATATTAACATTTGACTCTATAAGATATATCTTTAAGTAAATGGTTTATAATTTTTAAGTGAACTGACCATATAGCTGGAGATGGACTTAAAAAAGAATTCTCTACTTAATATCCATACCCCCTTCTAGTAAGAACACACTAATTTTCACTGGGAAAGAACTCAATTGCCCAATGTCATTACATGTGTTTTGTTAGAGCTGATTTTACATCACCTAATCAGAGTATTATACCCCCTCTCCAACATGTAATTTAGGGATGAGTACATGACCTTATTTAAATCAATTCTTGTTAGCATTAGGAATTTTTATTGGAATTTTATTGAAAAAGAAGTTGGTCCCTTCTCAGGTGGCTGAGAGAATAGAATTTCTTGCTTCCACTTTGCTTACCAACTAAGGAGGTATTGATTTAGCATTGGCTCAAAAGAGAATAATAAAATTGAAATGGAAAGAATGAAACAGTCCTGATGACAGTATTTAAGATCCTGAATACACATTTGCTTGAAACTGGAATGTTTAGGTTTGTGAACCAACATATTCTTTGAAGTCAACTTGAGATGGATTTCCAAAATTTGTGGCAGAAAGAGTTGTGCTAATAAAATAAACTGGCATGAGAATATGTGTCACATTCTATGTTTGACAGAACCTCCTTTCCAAAAGAATCTCTCCACCCTAATCTATTTTTATTTCTCTGATTTAGTTTAATATATTAAGAGGCCACTGAAAACCCCTTAGAGATCTGTAAGGGTCTGTACAGTATTCCTATGGGCAGCCTCCACCTGCTTTACTCCTAATCTTGTTGGCACAGGCTCTTCAATGATAACCACCACCTTCCCAATGCTTGAGATCTGAGAAAAATTGATGTAATGGGAAAATCTATGCACTTTTAAAATGCTCACTTTTGATAAAATACCCACAAAATGATAAAAATGTATGAATCTCTGGACTGTTATATAGAGAAGAAATGAATTTGTATTTTATTTAGCTGACTATATTTTAGGCTGTTTTTGTTATACTTGCTTAGCATTAACCATAACTAATCCTTATTTTCTTAATCAAGCAATTTATTAAATATAACATATTATTCTACCAGTTAGGTTTAATGTAGCAAACAGAAACCTCCATAGGTATATCAAGACAAAAGGAATTAGGTACTTAGAAAACTGTTGAAAGGCTAGAGGAATAAGTGTCAGAGAGCATCACTGGACCTAGACTTCTGCTTTCAGGGTTGTAGCACTGTAGCTGTGTTACAGAGAACAGGAAAACATTTGTGGCTGTTGCTAGAATTACTGCTTCCATTACAACTGCTTCAGTTACTAGATGATGGAATGTAGAATTGAGCAATGGAAAAACTCTTATGTCTGTTGGATCTTAATTGAAGAAAGATTTTTCCTCAATTCTATCATCCAGAAATCCTACAAGTGCAACTCATTAGTGGGACTCAATTGCATCTAAGATCGTAGCTATAATGTATTCTGGAAAATGTAGTTTTTGATTTCTAACGCTTATGATAGAGGAGAACAACATAAAAGAAGGTGGGAATTCATGACTTTAGTTAAAGTATTTGAGTCTGAAGGCAGTCTGATGGTATATTACCTCTTGTTCAGGAAGACTGGTCCATTTGTTCTACTCAGGCCTTCATCTGATTGGATGGTGCTCACACACATTATAGAGGGCAATTGACTTACTCAAAGTTCATTGATTTAAATATTAATCTCGTCCAAAAATACCCTTCAAGATGACACATAAAGTTAACCATCACACTTTCTAACCTTAGACATCAGGAAGGTGATGATTCTTCTTGTTGTTGAAAGTAACTATTCAAAGTATAGGGTTGTACAACCTCTATGGAAAAGAGTATGGGAATATCTCAAAGAATTAAAAGTAGAACTACCATTTGATCCAGGAATCTCACTACTGGGTATTTACCCAAAGGAAAAAAATGACATTCTATAAAAAAGACACCAGCACTTGAATGTTTATAGCAGCACAATTCACAATTGCAAAGATGTGGAAACAGCCCAAGTGCCCATCAATACGTGAGTGTACTAATAAAATGTGGTATATGTATACCATGGAGTACTACTCAGCCACAAAAAATATGGTGAACTAATACCTCTTTTATTAACCTGGATGGAACTGGAGACCATTCTAAGTGAAGTATCATAAAAATGGAAAAACAAACACCACATGTACTCACCATTAAATTGGAACTAATTGATCAACACTAATACGCACATATGGAAATAAAATTCATCAGAAATCAATCAGGAGGGAGGGGATGAGTAAATTCACACCTAACGGGTACAAAGCACAGTATCTGGGGATGGGAACACTTACAACTTTGACTCAAATGGTACAAAAGCAATATATGTAGCCAAAACGTTTGTACCCCCATAATAGTCTGAAAAAAATATATAGGGCCATATTTATTAGAGTAGCTAGGCCCATATTGTCTAATGCAGTAGCCACTAGCCACGTGTAGTTATTGAAAAATTGAAATGTGGCCAGCCTGAATTGAGATGTGATTTTAAACACTTGTACCAAAAATATAATATTTCATTAATAATTTTTTATTGATTACATGTAAAGTCACTACACTTTTAGTCTAGTCTTTGTCCTAAGAACATTTAATCAGTTGAAAGCTTTACTAGATATTTTTGACTTTATATTCTTTACTCTTATTGTTTGGAATGAATAAGCAGGTATCTTTTCCAATCCTGCAAGTTTCAGAATTATAATGAATTTTGTATTTCCCTTTTAATTCTGCTTGCAATTTGGCCAATTCATTGCTGAGCTTATATTTTTTATGATAACTTGTCAATAGTAGCCAGTGACATTCAGTACACACTACTGATGTCCTGGTTTCCAATCCTTCACATGAATCTACAAATACATTGGATATATATCAGTTTATGACGGCAATGTATCTCCCCAAATTCATATACTTAAACATAATTGCTAATTTGATAGAATTAAAAAGCAATGCTTTTAGGAGGTGATTAAGTCATGAGAATGGAGCCCTCATGGAGGGGTTAGGGCCCTTGTAAAAGAGCTTGAGGGAGTGGTCTTGCTCTCTTCTGCTTTTCTGGCATGTGAGGACACATCATTCAAGGTGTCATTTTGGAGAGACCGTGGCCGTCACCAGACACTAAACCTGCTGGTACCTTGTCTTGGACTTCCTAGACTTCAGAATAGATTTCTATTCTTCATAAATTATCAAGTCTCAGTTATTACATTATAGTACCATGAATAGACTTTGACAGACAAAACTTGGTACAAAGATTGGGATATTGCTACAACAAATACTTGAAAATGTGGAAGTAGCTTTGGAATCAGGTAACAGGAAGCGTCTAGAACAGTTTGGAAACGCATGCTAGAAAAAGCCTAGATTGCCATAAATGAAGTATTATGGGTGACTATGGTGAAGGCTCAAGAGAAGAGAATAGCTGTAGAAAAAGCTTCAGTCATCTTAGAGATTATCTACATGGTTGTGATTAGAATGCCGGTAGAAATACAGACAGTAAAGTCCATTCTAATGAGTTCTTAGATGGAAATTAGAAATATCCTATTGGAAACTGAAGGAAAACCATCCTTGTTACAAAGTGGCAAAGAACTTGGCTGAAGTGTATGCATGTCCTAGTACTTTGTGAAAGGCAGAGTTTGTGTCTTAGTGATGATTAACTAGGTAGGACATTGGTGGAAGAAATCTCTGACTAAAGTGTTCAAGGTGCTACATGGCTTCTCTTGACTGCTTATAGTAAAATGTTAGAAGAGAAAAACAAATTAAAGATGGAACTTATTATCAAAAGGGAAGTAAAATTTAACAATTTGGAAAATTCTCAGCTTGGTCTTGTAAAGAGTAAAAAAGCACAAAGGATGTGGCCAAGTGACACTTTGATAAGGAGATTAGTATGGAGAGAAGGAAGCCAGGTGATATTTATCAGGACAATGGAAGAATGTCCCCTAGGAATTCTAGAGGTTATCAGTGCTGCCACTCCCACCACAGGCCCAGAGTGAGAGCCAAGGTATGGGTGACAGAAATTTGTCAAAAGAGGAGCCTTAGACACCCACAGGAACTCAGCATTTGCTACCTTGTGCCACCTCCTCTCTGCTCCCCACATTGGGTACAATGCTCCTTGGCCATCCCAGCTATGGCTCAAGTGGGCTCAGGTGTGGCTTGAGCTGCCTCTGAAAGGTACAGGCCATAAATCACAGTAGCATCCATGTGGTACTAACTCTGCAGTCACACAGAGTGCAAGAGCTGTGTGTACAGGGCATGGCTACCTGTACCTAGATTTCAAAGGATGACTTAGAGAACCTCAGGGCCTCCACAGAGAATCCCCACTAGGGTGATGTCCAGTGGAACCATGTGGGCAGAGTTGCCCCTTAGATCTCATAACTGTAGAGCCACCAGTGTGCAATGCCAGGCTGGGAGAGCTGGAGGCGCCCACTCACTCCTGTGAGAGCTGCTGTGTGGGCTGTGCCCAGCAAAGCTGTGGGGGTGGGTTCCCCTAGGGCCTTGGGGGCACAACCTCTGCCCCAGTATATCCAGAAGGTGGGACATGGAGTCAAAGGTTATTCTTAAGCCTCAAGATTTAAAATGTTTGCCTTGTTGGGTTTTGAACTTACTTAGGACCTGGTACTCCTTTCTTCTTTCCTCTTGCTCCCTCTTGGAATATGAATGTCTATCCTATGCTTCTCCAACCATTGTATTTTGGAAGTATATAACTTGTTTTATCTCACATGTTCACAGCTGGAGAGCAATATTCTTCAGGATGAATCTTACCATGAATCTCACCCATATCTGATTTAGATGATACTCTGGGCTTTAGACCTTGGAGTTTTGCTGAAATAAGACTTTGGGGGCTATTGGAAAGGAATGTATGTATGTTACACATGAGAGGTACATTTTGGGGGCCAATGGTGGAATGCTATGGTCTAAATGTGTCCCTCAAAATTCATATGTTGAAACTTAATCATCAATGTGATAGTATTAAAAAGTGGGGCTTTAGGGTAATTAAGTGTCATGAGGGTAGAGCCCTCATGGATAAGATTAGAGTCTTTATAAATAGGTTTGAGGGAGTGGATTTGTTCTATTCTATTCTTCTGCCTTGTGAAGACACAGCATTCAAAGCCCCATACTTAAGGCCTTCACCAGACACTAAATCTGTGGGTACCATGATTTTGGATGTCTCAGCCTCCAAAACTATGAGGAAATAAATTTCTGTTCTTTACTAATTACCTACTCACATTTTTTTTATAGCAGCTGGAATGGATGAAGACAGATATTATTGCTAATTATTTTTTCACTGTCAATAAATGGATCACTATCCTACCAACCTCTGATTTTAATTTCCTCAACCTCCTGCCACCCAACTGCTAAGTCAGTACAGTAGTCCCGCCTTATCTATGGAGGATGTGTTCCAAGACCCCCAGTGGATGCTTGAAATCATGGATACTACCAAATCCTATATATGCTATGTTTTTTCCTATAATATGTATCTATGATAAAGTGTAATTTACCAATTAGGCATATTAAGAGGCTAATAACAATAACTAACAATGAAGTAGAACAAGTATAACAATTTACTGTAATAAAAGTTATGTGAATGCAGTTTCTATGTCTCACTCTCAAAATATCTTATTGTACAGTACAATATTTTCAGACAACAGTTGACCTTGGGTAACTGAAACCCTGGAACACAAAACTGCAGATAGATAAAGGAGGACTACTGTACTGTAGCAGTATACTATTTGCGCTATAACAAAGAGACCCCAAGTCTTAGAACGGAACACCAAAACTGTCTGCTTCTCACTCATGTAAGTTGGCTTTAGGTCCAGAAAACTCTACACTTTTTAATACAAGTCCCCATGAATCACTAATGTGGAGAGAGGAAAATGTTCAAAGTTCTTCCACTGGAAATTACATATAAAGAAGTTATACAACTTAGTTTAGTCCACAACCCATTGGCCAGGACCCATTGGCCAGAACTAGGCCCCAACTAACTGTAAGGAAGGTAAATGCAGGGGACTCCATGAAATATTTGGAAGAGGTATGTCACACTGGTATACCCATTTGCCTAGTGATTACAATTCCAAGTCTAGATCCTGAGGAAATAAGTTGTATTCAAAGATATGTAGATAAGGATATTCATTACATGGCTATTAATATTAGTAAAATAAATTTTTAAAAAACCAAAAAACTAGAAACAATGTAACTATGGAAGAAGCAAAAAAAAAAAAAAAATAAACTACATTATGATGCACACTTTTTATACAATGCTGTGTATCCAATAAAATTATATTTATAAAGAATGACATAAAAATGTTCCCTACATTTTTTATAATATCATCAGTCAGTGGTAACAGTAATTGATAATGCAAGGCATTAAATGAGTGCACATTGTGTTCCAGGGAGTGTCCTAAGAATGTTACAGATATTGGCTCATTGAAGCCTCAAAAAGCAAAAAACAACAACAACAACAACAACAAAAAAAAAAAAAAATCTCATTTTAAACATGAGGAAATTGAGTCACAGAGAGCCCATAAACTAAAAAAATTGTTTACTAAGAAAAGAAAAAAATAAAATAAAGATATAAAGAATGGTAAGGAGGAAAAGAACATCCAACTACATGCACTTAGGGGACTAGGATTTGGGGTCACTAGAATTGAGTGAAAATATCAGTTATAGAGATTCTGGAGTTATATAAATGAATTTACTATGTTTACCTGTGGTTGTTTTTGGAGTTCTTTTTTCCTTCTCACTTTTTTCTTTTTCTAAAAAATATTAATAGAAATATTCTCCTGTGCCAAATTAATGAATTTAATCTTTACTTTTAAAATAAAATCCATTAATACATGTATTATGTTATTAGGTATAAATGAATGCCTGAGACACAAAAAGCAAGATTATAAAATTTATATTTCTAAACATATCTGTGCAATTATTAACCAAACCTAACTGCAGTGTCTGTCATTACTACTAAAATATATCACATTTCCTGCAAGCAAAAATAATTGTAGTGTTTTTTTCAAATATTTGTATTGAGGTATATGTAGGTTTAATCATGGTTATTAGCATTACTCTTATTCAAAAGGAGAGAGACTTTTCAAAGGTGTTTTTAACATAAATTTATCTGACAAACAGATCTAAGTTTTTATGGAGTCATTTTATGGTCATACACCACACAATAATGCTTTGGTCAATGACAGACTTTATATATGACAGTGGTCCCATATCCTATAAGATTATAATGGAGCTGAAGATTTCCTATTGCCTAGTGACATCCTAGCCGTTGTAACTTGGTAGAGTAAGGAGTTGCTCACATACTTGTGTTGATGCTGGTCTAAACAAACCTGCTGCTCTAAACAAACCCTCTGCTCTGCTAGTTATTTAAAAAGTAAAGAAAAAAAAATAAATTTTAGAAATAAGAAAAGCTTACAGGGTAAAGATATAAAGAAAAACATTTTTGGGCAGCTGTAAAATGTGTTTATGTTTTATGCTAAATATGATTAGAAAAAGAGTCAAAAAGTTAAATATAAGTATATGAAGTAAAAATGTTGCAGTACACTAAGTCAATTTATTTTTGAATAATATAGGAATAATATCCTTATAAATGTATTGTAGCCTAAGTGTACAGCATTTATAAAGTCTACAGCAGTATATAGCAATGTCCTAGGCCTTCACATTCACTCACTACTCATTCACTCACCAAGAGTATCTTCCAGTCCTGTAATCTCCATTCATGGTAAGTGCCCTATAAAAATATACCATTTTTAATTTTTTATACTTTATTTTTACTGTACCCTTTCTATGTTTAGATCTGTTTAGACAAATACATAACACTGTTTTATAGTTGAATACTGGATTTAGTACAGTAACATGCTGCACAGGTTTGTAGCCTAGGAGTGATAGGCTATACGGTACACTCTAGATATGGAGTAGGCTATGCCATCTAGGTTTGTGTACGTACCCTCTGTGACGTTCACACAGTGATGAAATCTGCCTAACAACACAGTTCTCAAAATGTATCTCCATCATTAACCTATGCATGACTGTAATATGAATCATCTGGGCACTGGGAATATGGGGATGTTTTAAAAAGTATCTAGAGACCATTATTCTTAGAGAACATAGCAGTGAAGGAATGATTTGGTTGCAAAAAAAATGAAATTGTTAAAAATAAAAGATATTTGCAGATCTCATTAAATTGGAAGGAAATGCAGAGGAAACATGGACTGCAGGGCAGGTTTAGTTTAGTGGCTTAATGACATTATCAAGGATCCATTTACCCACCTCTTTTTCAGCTTTTGGATGTCTAAACCATTGCAAGGCAAGCACCCCCTTGTGATCTCAAGATGGGTGCCATCCCCTCATGCTACTTCTTCCCTCATCTTCTCTGGAAAGGAGACAAACGGTCACTTCTAAAGATCTTTCAGAAAATAGAGGAAGCTCTTCCCCCAGAAACTGTAAGGTAATATCTTCTCCCATCTGTTGTCCTGGAATTAAGTCACTTCCATGCTCCTCAATAAATCCTTATGCTGATTGGCCCATCCCTAAGACATTCACCATGGTAAGAGGGCTAGGATTGCTGGGATTGGCTTAGATTTTGCAGGTCCTGCCTCTGGAACTGAGGTTAATTCTTCAAGAAGCATGAATGCACCCTAAGGTGAGCAGAGTGGAATCATTGTGGCAGAGTCAATCACAATGTCAGCTAGAAACAGGCTGCAGTAATAGCCCTAAGTCCAAAGTTTCTTTACAATTGACCATCTGCTATTACTGAAAATCCATATATAATTGGCAGCCTGTTAAAATGCTATACTTGCCTATAGGTAAAATATGAACTTAAGGAAGCTGCTTAACATCTAAAAACATCTTAAAAACCTACCTGGGCTTTTCCTGGGAACTGGAATCCGTTTCAGAGACAGGGATTCCATAGCACTCTGGATGTAGATCTATAATGATGCCCTAATTTAGTGATAAAAGACATAGGACAGTATTTCCAGAGTGTGTGGGGGGCGTTAAGAGGTCTGGTCTGGAAACAAAATCCTTGTTCTAATAAGAGTTTTGGTGCCCCAAGAAAAATAATAAACCCAGAACAAGAGCTGAAAGGGTAAAGAATGAGACAGATGGAAGATGCCAAACACACCAAATACATCATTTGCCAAATTTATATTTTTCCCCTAAGTTTGGCTCAGGTCCATGTTTATGGAAAATGAACAGTAATTGATAATAATCATGGTTCCCCTTTGTGACATGGTCTCTGGGTAGGATTATCTCTTTTGAGTATTTAATCAAGTAATTGTCACAATCTTATTCATAATGCTCCTTCAAGATGAATTTAATTCCTCTGTAGCCTCCAAATGATAAGACAGAGAAAGGTGGGGAGGGGCAAAGGGAATATATGCAAAAATGATTCCTGAGCTACTCTTCTGCAAATGAAATGAATAAAGAAATCCATATGCTTCTAGATTGGTGTGGATTGTTAAGTCAGAATGCACAAAAGTCCACAAAATTGAGTGGGATACCCCTAGACTCTGTTCATGCCCGCTCCCAAGAGAGGGTATTTGGATTATGGATATACTCTGGAATTTTTCTGGCTGTTCTGTCTTTTGAAGCACCTCCTCTTAAGGAAATAGGATAGAGAAAAGGTTTCTTTGTGGATGCTAACCCCCTGAAATGGTGGTACCGAGGCAGTTAATACCAGTTAAGGAAACCTGAAAGAATTTTCAGTTATCACAAATGCAAGGGAGTTTCACTTATATATACGGAAAATGGAAATTTTGGCAGCATCGTGGAAATCCCTAACAGTGTACAGAAATATTGCTCCACGGATCTGTATATCCAGTGAATATTCAGAATCATTGAAATGATTGCAAAAGGCCTGAAAACAATGAGCTGAATGCTTCGTTCAGAATGTAATCCACTCATTACTTTTGAAATTCTTACTCAAGAACTGGTTTTAATCCCCCCCCGCCAAAAAAGTGTAGACTATAAGAATCACTTTTGTGACTCAAACATAATTACAAAATTGGAAAATAAACAAAAATACCTTAGATCAGGTGTATAAGTCAGGATAGGTTAAGTTGATCTGAAGTATCAAGGAACCTCCTAATCACAATGCCTCGAAACAACATGAGCTTATTTCTCATCCATTCTCTATGACCACTGCAGGCCAGCTTGGCAACTCTGCCCTAGATCACCTCTGCTCAGGAACTAAGCATGTAGGAGCTTCCATCTTTGTGCTGCACAGTTAGAAAGGAAAAAAGTAAACTTGGGAAACTGCATATTGACTTTTATATCATTAGCCTAGAAATGACAAACATCACTTCCTCTTACACTCTATTGTCCAAACGAGACACGTGGCTGCCTCTGCTTTCAAGTAGACTGAAAAATTCATCCCTCTCATTATTTCCATAAGGAGAACCAGACACTTTTAGGGAACAGTACCAATGACCACTCTTCTAAGCAAGAGAGATTCTCCTTACTGCAAATATAAAAATGCTCTGGTTTCTGGAAAAGAGCACTTTAGGCTCCTATTCAAAATCTTTATTTTGTATTCCTGGTAACCAATTTCTTTATAGTCATGCATTGCTTAATAATGAAGAAAAATTTTGAGAAATTCATCATTAGGTGATTTCAACATTGTGTAAACATCATAGAGTGTGCTTATCCAAACTTAGAGGGTATAGCTTAATACATACCTAGGCTATGTGCTATAATCTATTACTCCTAGGACACAAAACTGCACACCATGTTACTGCAGTGGATATTGTAGACTATTATAACATGATGTTATGTATTTGTATATCTAAACAGATCTAAACATAGAAGAGGTACAGTAAAAATATGGTATATATAAAAGATAAAAACTGTACACCTCTTGAGCACTTACCATGAGTAGAGCCTAAAGGACTAGAAGTTGCTATGGATAAGTCAGTAAATGAATGGTGAGTGAATGTGAAGATTTAGAGCAGGAGTGGGGAAACTTTTCACGTTGGAAGGGCACATTAATGTAACTCTAATCAAATAAACCCACATTCAAGAAACTTCAATCAGATATACTTAAAGATGTACATAATTTTGTAAAAATCTGACTACTATGCACTTAATAATATAAAAAGTGAAAATTATTTGTTAATTTTAAAATTAACCTTTTAATGACTTTGTTGTATCTGCTTTTTATTGGAAAGCATTTGAATATTTGGTTGCAGCATGGAGGTCCACAGTTTCAGTTTATCCTCTATATGGGTGTCAGTCCTTTGAACCTTAAGGGCATCTTGATTCGGGTTAGGTAGGAGAATGTAGATTCGCAGCAATAAGTGGTTGAAAGCAAGAAAGCATTATTTGGGCATGTTTCTGAAGGTATGAATTTTGTACTACATTTTTCCATATTTCAATTGGATTTTTCTTAGAATCAAACAATGACTTTAAAATGTCATCTACTGAGAGCTCAATCAATTCCATCTGTACTTATTTTGATGCCTTGGTGATATCAACTAGGCGAGGCTGAAATGCTAATTTGAGTGTGATGTCATGATTCTCAAAGTCAGTGAAACTTTCATTGTATTCTCCAATTAATAGGTCCATAACATCTGTGCATTCCTCAAATGATTTGCATATATCATCCTGCTCATTTATGCTTTTGCTAACTGGGGAAAATGTTCATCTGAAACTTCCTTTTGAAGAAGTGTTTTGAAAAAAGATAGCTTTTATCAAAATGCTTGGATTTTTTTGCCACATATAATATATAGACTTAGTTTTACCTTGCAAAGAAATATTCAAGTTGTTTTGATTTGACATGATATCACACAGAAATGCTGCATTCCTGTAGCAATCTTCTTCCAATAATTCACATTGCCAATCTGTTCTTAATGAAATTTAACTGTTCTCACAGAGATCAAATTTTTGCTAACACCCATCACTTCAATAGCCAATGCACTTTAGAATTATGTGGCAAGTTCACACTGAATATCTCATCATTCAACTTGAGCATATTACAAAACTGACAATGCTCTGCTGCATCTGCATGGATATAGTCAACAATACTTATAACTTGTTGCCAAGTGTCACTTAAAATAGTAGCTTTAGCACAGAGATTTTGCTGATGCAAGATACAGTGAAAAGAAGTGAGACCATCTGGATCTGATAATACTTTATTTTTTTATCTGTGCAATAAACCCTTCATGTTTTCCTGTCATGGAAGGTGCACCATCTGTACATACACTAACTACATTTAGCGAATTCAGTCCAACTTCATGATATTTATTTTGAAAGTTCTTGAAGATATCTGTTTTCCATGTTCTGTTTGCAAGAGTGCCCAACTTGAGTAACTCTTTGTAGCAAGGAATATCTTCTGTTATGACATGAATGAAGTATAAATCCTGTGCCAGATCAGTAGTATAGGTTGATTAATCTAAAGCAATTGAATAACATATATTTTCCTTTTGAAGTATGACATGAAGTTGTGTTAAGTAGAAGGCTAATTCATGCTGCCCATCAGTTATGGTTTTCCTTGAAAGAGGCAATTATCTGTTTCTTGAAAAGTTATCGGGTCTAAGCATCCTACAACTTTAACAATGCATTCTTTCACAATTTCTACATAACTGAATGGGTTCCCTTTTTTCCTGTGTATATAAACTACTGTACAATTGGCTTCAGTGGCATTATTTCCAGGTCTTATTGCTGCTTAAAAGAATTGTCTTTGCTTTTGCTTTTCATCTTTTAATTTCTGTAATACAACTGTTCATGCCTCCACCTCTAATTTAAAATATCTGTGGTCTTTATGAGTGTTATATGATGAGCACTGAATTTCTTTAATGCTCAGATTACAGTATCACAAAGCAAGCAAATGATCTTATCTTCAGCAGAAACAAGATAATATTGCAATTCTCAATCTGTAATAGAGGGAAGAGCCTTAAGAAAAAGAAATATTTTCTGTGTTTTTAAAACCTCCCCTACTGTTTCTAGGAACTGCAACCTGGCCTGCATGGCTGAGGCAAGTTAAGTCTTTTTTTTTTTTTTTTTTATTTTTTGTTTGTTTTTCAGCTCATTAAGGGGGTACAAAAGATCTTTTGTTAAAAGAGATACTCAGCCATCCCAGGGACCAGCCCCTGAGGGGGGTGGCTAGGCTAGTGGAGTTCACAGGCTTTGTCTTTGGCAGATATGGGACAATTAGAATAGTTAACTACAATAGCCTAGAACTGGGGGCCCTCCCTTTAAAAACTCTGTATTTCTGCTTATGTTTAGGAAATTTGGATTTTGAGATGAGAAGGTCTACCATTTTTCCTCCTTTGCTGGCAAAGTAATAAAAATTCTCTTTCATTCTCCACAAACCACTGTTCTCATTCTCTTGATGTAGCGTCGGGGACAAGTGCTGAATTTTCAGTAACAAATCCTCACTAAAATAATGTTTTCTTCCTTCAGTGTTCTCTTGGTCTTCTTTGACATGATGGGCTGTTAAGCATACATAATTAAAAAATACTGTTGGGCTGTACACCTATTCACAAACACCACTTCAAACAGAAACAGGGTGCACCGCTGTCAAAAGCTTATAACAGACTGGCATACTCGAACCCCATAAACTCTCACCAACCAGCCTCTTGTGGTACTGGCATCAGTCAGGTGGAGGAAGTTAGAACTAACTTCATGAGCATAGCAGTGGTCAATTTAGCCCTCATGGCTTACTGATGTTCTAATTATACTGGTAAATCTGGGAGGATTATTTCATTGAAACTTATTTTATTCTTTCGTATTTTAAATATGTTCATTTTAAAAACAAAATTAAAAAAAGATGAACAAAAATGTATTAATGCGTATAAAAAGATTTGTTCTGTAAAATTTGGATTGAGTCAGAAGGATGCACTTAAGGACCTAGAAGGTTCTGAAGCCCTGGTTTAGGACATTACTGTACACTACAGTAGACTTAATAAATGCTGTACACTTAGGCTACACTAAATTTATGTAAAAATATTTCTTCAATAATAAATTAATCTGAGATTACTATAACATTTTTACTTTAGATACTTTTTAATCTTTTTTAAGTTTTGACTATGTTTTAATAACACAGATGAAGACAAATAAGTGTATTGTACAGATGCACAAAACATTTTCTTTCTTTATATCCATATCCTATAAGTTTTTTTCTGTTTACAATATTTTAAAATTTATTTTTACTTTTTAAACTTTTTCTGTTGAAAACTTAGATACCAATACACACTTTAGCCTAGGTCTACATGGGGTCAGGATCATCAATATCACTGTCTTCCACCTTCACGTCTTGTCCCACTGGGAGGCCTTCAAAGGCACTAACGCTTATGGGGCTGTCATTGCCTATGATATTAATAACAATGCCTTCTTCTGCTATAACTTCCAAAAGAACTGCCTGTGGCTATATTACAGTTAACTATTATTTTTATTAGTAGAAGGAATATACTCTAAAAGAACAATAAATAGTATAGTATTGTAAATATATAAACCTGCAATATTTATTATTACTAAATAGTATTATGTATATAATTGTCTATGCTATACATTTATATGACTGGCAGCATAGCAGGTTTGTTTACAGTAGCATCTCCACAAACATATGAACAATGCCTTGCACTATGACTTTACAAAGGCTAAGACAGGAATATTTCAACTCCATTATAAGCTTTTAAAACCACCATGGTATATGTGGACTACCCTTGATCAAAAACGTGTTATATGACTGCTTGATTTCCTATCTCTTAATACGTTTAAAAATATTTTAAGGGGAAGAGTGTTTTATAGCTTGCATTCTTTTTCTAGATCTTCCATAACAAAGCACCACAGACGGGATGGCTTAAACAATAGAAATGTATTGCCTTATAGTTCTGGAGGCCAGTAGTCCAAGATCAAGGTGTCAGCAGAGTTGATTTCTTCTGAGACCTCTCTCCTTGGTTTGTAAATGGATATCTTCTCCTTGTGTCCATATATGGTCGTCTGTTTACATGCATACATCGATGTTTTAATCTCCTCTTCTGATAGGTATTGTTGGATTGGGGCCCACATTAATGACCTCATTTTAACTTAATTACTTCTTTAAAGGCCCTGTCTCCAAACAGTCGCATTCTAAGGCCTGGGGATTAGGATTTCAATCCCCACTTCAATATGAGTTTTGAGGGTACACAATGCAGCTCATAACACAACATAAAAGAAGTAAAATCAAAAATAAGAAAAAAAGAGTAAAAAAAATTAGATGTGAGGATTTAAGAATATCAGAG
Source organism: Eulemur rufifrons (assembly GCF_041146395.1). Classification (NCBI taxonomy): domain Eukaryota; kingdom Metazoa; phylum Chordata; class Mammalia; order Primates; family Lemuridae; genus Eulemur; species Eulemur rufifrons. The sequence goes on from NC_091001.1 coordinate 24,573,634, forward strand.
AAGTCTGGAACTGTTTTGTGCAGCGACCTATGCCAAAGGACCCTTGGAAAATCCTGCCCTAGCAATGAGTTGCTGGGCTTTAGGCAATGCAACAAATGTTTCTTTAATTGCAAAGAAAACGATGATGGGGAGAGTATGGTCTATTCCCAGGAGATACTTACAATCACTAAGAATGAAGGGAGGGAACGCATGGCATGGAAATCTACTGCATGCATCTATCTTTTAATCTCCTCTTCTGATAAGTGTTATTGGATTAGGGCCCACATTAAATCCCTGTGCTTCCCCAATATTTTATAGTCAATTTGCTATTGGAGAGACTTGTTCTCACCAATGAGCTAAGTGAGCAAGAAAGATATCTAGGAAAAATATTCTAGGCAGAAGCAAACAGCAAGTTCAACAGCCTCTAAGAGAGAGTGAGCCTAGCATGTTCAAGGAGCAGAGTGAGCAAAGGAGATAATAGTTGGAGTTGAGGTCAGAGAGTTTATAAAGATAGACAATGGAGGGCCTTGTAAGGCCGCCGTGAGAATTATTTTTTTCTCTGTAAGAATTTTATCTTTTGCTCTGAACAAGGGAAATACTGCAGAGGAGTGTTTAAGGGATAGCTTTGGCAGCTGTGTTGAGAATGATCGAGGCAGATAAGGAAGCTATTGCAATGATTCAAGTGTGTGATGCAGTGTGTTGGCCCCAGGTGGTAGAGAAGTGGTCAGATTCTGGATGTATTTGGAAGGTAAAATCAATAGGATTTTCTACCAAATTGAGTATGTAGTTTGAGGAAAAGACAAGAGACATGTATGGCTGAAACTGTTTATCCCGAATGGTTGTGAGAATGGATTTGTCCCAAACTGAGATGAAGAAGCCTACAGAAGGAGCAGGTTTGGGCAGAGGGGTGACTAGGATCTGACCAAAACAAAATACATGTTTGCTTCTTTGTGAAACTTGAAAATCTGAAACTTGAAAATTGAGAATGCCAGTCTCTTACTGCCCCACAATGTCTTATTTCCAAATCTCTGATAGATACTAATCTTTTAATTTGTAAACTAGAAATTAGAATTCCTGAGAATTTGTAGGAATTCTCAAAATAATATTATTTTGTATATTTTATAGCATTTATGTGTTTTCAGTAATAATGAAAGACCATAAAAATAAAACAGTGAATCTTTTTTCTGCAGTAGATTTACCTTAGGAGTTTTACGAGGTCTTTCACAAAATAAAATTGATATCGTAATAACCGCATGATTTATTATTATTATTAACAATATATTTTGACAATATTTTTTATTTCAATAGCATACAAATGATCTCAACTAATACATATATCATAATAGAAAAATGCTAAATCAGGGAGAACTAACACAAAAATAAATGCCAAATAAAATAATTTTAAATGGAAAGACAACATAAAATTTAATATTTATAGATTATCATTCTAAAATAAAATTTTGAAACTCCCAAGATATTAATTGCCCTATTCAACAAAATCAATCTTTGTATTGTGACAAATATTCCAGATGTAGAAAACTTTATTTCCTTTTGAATTAAAATTGGTCATATTTTAAAAAGTGTATTCCAAAGCATCTCCAGGTTGGTTGTAATGATACTGCTTTATATGAGTTCATTTACTTTTAGTAATAAGAAGTTTTTGTCCACTTGCCCCAATTTTTATTTGCTGTTAAAATTAATATTGCTTTGTAATATTAAAACTGATTTTAAATCAGCTTCTGATTTCATGCCAGAGTGTGGTACACCAACATTCACATCTTTTCCTTCATTGATGCTGTTAGAGTGTTTATAGGAACTGTAACGTATAGCTAACATTCAAACACTGAAAACATACCAGTAGCATTAATGCGCAATATGCAAATAACGTAATTCTTATTTTCTGTCAAGGTTAAGAGGACTGAACAGATTCATACTTTGAAATTGGCAATCAAAAAATATATTTTGCTTCCTAAACTTGTTACAACACTCATAGTCCATGTATGAAGTATACAATACATACAAAATTATTATTTCTGTTTGCAAGAATGGCTCCCCATTAGCAATTGACAGGGCCCTGAACATATACGTATAACAAGGCAATAGCTAAACATAGTGCTAATCGATTTCTGATGACACCTTCTCTCCTACATGCTCTGTCCTGTTTTCTGGAAATGGTGACCTCAACCATAATAAACTCTGCACATTGGTTTTCCCTGCCCTTGCTTTCATCAGTGTTTTCTGCTCAAACAGTAACATTTCTATGTTGTTTTTTAAGCCTTAATTCTCACAGGGAAATTGTAATACTTTTCCCTGATTTCTTGACAGATTTTTCATGGGATTCACGATTTGAAAAACCATATAAATTTCCCAGTGAATATGATGAGGGAAATCCCCCATGGAAACACTTTCTAAAGGAGATAAGAGAAGTTGTAATTGAATATCAATATGATCAATTTTATTATGCATTATATAAAAGAAAAAGGCAAATTACCCAACTCAGATGAGAGAAATGGTTAGGTTAGATACATGAAATTTTAAATTAGATTCATGGTTTTCAAAGTAGGATCTCTATAAAAGTAGCATCGGAATCATCTTGGAACTTGTTAAAAATTCCTAGGTTCCTGCACAGACCCACTGAAGCAGAAAACTTTGAAGATGGAGCCCAGCAATCTGTTTTAACAAAACCCCCAGGTGCTATTGATGAACAGAAATAGTTTGAAGACACCATTATTATATTATCTGTGTTGTAAATGCCACTCCAAAGAAAAATTGCCTTTTCTCTTCAGATTTTATTTATTTATTTATTATTTTATAAATAATTTAGTTAAACATCTTTTCCCCCAAAGCAGAGGCCTGAGAAGCCAGAGGGGGTCATATCTGATAATTTCTGTTTGTTATTTTGTAAGGCAAATTAAAATCTTTTAGGCTGTTTTCATTCTTGGTGGCCTAAATTTTTCACTAGATACCTGATAATAATAAAGATAAATAAATACAAATTTTCTTGCAGATATTTATCTGCAGTATTTGGTAAAGAATTCCTCTAAAACAGGACCCATATGCTATAATTATTTTTATAATATCACTTTAACAATCATTGTGTTTTACTAATGCTACTAAGTTTTCAAGTACCTAAGTTGAAATATTAATACAACAAATACTTATTACATGCTTAAGCACTATGCAAAGTGTTGTGGTATCTCCAGATATAAGCAAGCCATAATTGCTTCCCTCAAAAATATTATGGGATGGTATAATAAAAAAGAAACACCAATTACCAACTATAATTCAAAACAGAAAGAGGTAAAACCTGTAATAGGGGCATACATAGCACACAGAAAAATATGTGTACATATATACACATACTTATGCATATATACATATACATACACATACATATATGTATATATCTATACACACATATATGTATATGTCTATATCTTTAGAGGGGTACATTTAGTTGTTTGGAAAGTTACACTAATCAGGATCAGTCATTCCCTAGATTGTTACAGTACAGTGTAAGGGTGCTATTTAGTGAGAAGGTCAGATGAATAACTCCTAGACTGGATGTTCACAAGGATATGGTTGGGCCACAGGGTAGCTTAACCTTTAATTTTATCCATTTCAGTGGTTGCCACATATTCCCACAAGTGACATGGATATTTTTCTTGAAAACAACTGACAACGGTATGGCTCAGCTGGCATTAGTCACTGTGAATAGTTGTGGCCCAAGTTGAGGATTAAAGTTACATGGAAAATACAGTTATGATATTGGGTTCTCTGTGTCAGTACATGTCACGGAGACCACTGCTCTGAGGATAGCAGGAACTTGATAAGCAGGGTCAAACTCATGGGAATAAAGGAAAAATACCCACTTTCTCACACTGAATGTACTTCATTGTCTTAAGGTCACTTCATCACCACGTATGAAGCTTGTTACTTAAAATTTTCAACAGATTTCTTTGGCTACATCGGGAGGAAGGGCTCAATTATTCTCTTGATGTGAATCTGTGTCAATATCTGCTGATTCCAAGTCTTTCTGATAAATGAGTTGGTCTATAAACTTGCTGCATTCATGATTGGTTTTGCCGTAGTATCTCCAGCACAGAAGAAACTACTTGTCTCAAGATTTTGTAAAATACTTGTTGATATATATACCAACCCCGGGATCAAGACAAAACAATTACCACCAGCAACCAACCAACTAACCAAAAATGTGCAAAAAAGTGTCTTGAAAGAAGGCTCTCCTGTCCTTGGATGTTGCTCCTTTGAAATAAATAAAAACACATACAGATACACATACATATATTTCAATATTAATTGATTTATTATCAACATATTGATGTATAAAGCATATGCCCCTCTACCACCCCTGAAATGGACTCCTTGATGAACTCCTGGTCACCTATCAGAATATTTTATTCCCTTATTTGTTCAGCCTTCTATGTAGACCATATCCCTTGGTATTGCCTTTACATATTTTCCTGACAGCATGTTCTAGTAAAGAAATAAGCATTTGTTATTGTAGACCAGACGCTCCTTGAGGCAGGGACTAGTCTTACTTATCATTTTATCCCCTAGATAAGGGGTTGAAAAACCATGGCCTGCTGCCATTTTTGTCTACCCCATGAGCTAAGAGCAGTTTTAAATGATTGAAAAACAACAAAACAAAACAAAGCAAGAATAATCCAGGACACATGACAATTTTATATAACTTAAATTTTGGTGTCCATAAATAAATTTTATTTGAACACAGTCATGCTCCTTTGTTTACATACCACCCATGGATGCCTTCATGATTGCAGCAGAGACTGTGGCCTGTATATTATAAAACCATGGCTATCTACCAGGACTGAATTTGCTCCTAGGTCTCAGAAGATGTTTGACAAAGTCTGGAGACATTTTTGGTTGTTGCAATAGGATGAGGTAGATACCACCGGAGTCTTATGGGAAGAGACTAAGATGCTGCTAAATATCCTACAACGATCAATATAGCTCTACACAACAAAACATTATCTCAACAAAATGTTAGTAGTGTTGAGGCTAATACACTTTGTCCTTAAATGTTTACTATATGGCTCTTTACAGAAAATGTGGGCTAAAGCCTGCCCTGGATCCTAAGAAGACCAAAATTTTCTCTGATAATTAGAAGATATGCATGATCAAATGAAGATACCACATTTAAAAATATGAGTAATTACAAATTCAGGCAATTCTACTGAATTTTATTTATCAATTAAATGTGTGTAAATATTTACCAGTTTAGAGAAACCACCCATCTGAGTCAACAGTTCCAAGCTGCATTCAATAACTTAAAGAAACCACTGGAAGGGTGATACAGTTAAAATTGTGAGAACAGAGACCCAAACACATTAACATAAAATCAATTGTTTTTTTTGTGACATGTGTGCTAATCAAGTAGATAGTTATATTTTTCTATTTTCAACTTGGTGGTTGTGATTTAATACAGAGGATAAAGGAATCACATCCTGTATCCAGGGAATTCTGTGTCTCATACTTCAAGAGTTATATATATAAAATAATGCATTATTTTAAATAATAAATAAATAGAATGGGTGCAGTGGCTCATTCCTGTAATCCCAGTGCTTTGGGAGGCTGAGACAGGAGGATTTCTTGAGGCCAGGAGTCCAAAAATAGCCTTGAAACATCACAAGACTCCTGTCTCTAAAAAAAAAACATAAAAATAAGTAAATAATGTATTTATTTTTTGCGGAGTGTGCCCTTTGTAAGTGTGCAAGCCTATTTCTTATTAGTTAAGCCAAACACTGATTTTATATAAAAATAATACAAAAGAAACTTTCAACAGTAATGAGTCTTCAATAGTAAGAGACAGTAATAGGAACCACGATTGGGGATTTCCTCTTGGATTTGTATGAAGTCACCTCTTAAAAACATATACCTATAATGTATAACTTAACAACTGTCAGCTGCATTCTGTTTTTACTTGGCCTTTTAACCCTGATTTTTGATTTTTAGCGAAAGCGGAGGAATTATTTCCTTTTGTGGTAGAAGGTAGGAATGGGAGAAGGTATTCTTTCCCGTCATCATTAGATCATAAAAATCTCATATTTTTCCTATTTAGAAACCTGACTTTGAGTTAATATATACCATTCTAACATGTCAAAGATGTTAATTTTTAATTCAAAACACTTGTCTTAATAAGAATCGTTGAGCTCATGTTAGCTTTATTGTGATAGCTGAATAGTACCTTACCAAGTCCCTAATGAAAAGAAACAGTGATATTGCAGCTTTGTCTCATTTGAGGCAACAATAATAAGAAGTGGCCCCAGAAAAATTGATAGCAGATTCTATGTTTTGTGCAGTGTTCCAGAAATAATCTGCTTTCAACATAGTGCAGAGTCAAAGAGAATAAAGGGGACTATGGTGAATACAACTGTTTCTAACTCACTGAGCTGTTACGATTAAGATGCTGGTTCAGGAATCAGAAAGACCTTGGTTTGAATATCATCTTTGACCCTTACAAGCTGTGTGATCTTGTGAAGTTATTCAACTGCTGTAAGACTCTGTTTTGTCATTGATAAAAGGAGGATAATAATAGTATGTGCCTCATAAAGTTGTTGGGATGGTTAAATGGCATTGCAAATTTAGGATGTTCGATGTAGGATAGCTTTAATTATTATAACCCACATGTCATATGGGGTACCCTTGGCCTCCAGAGAGCTCACTGAATTTGTCTCAAACTGCAGTCCATGACTTGTGATGTTCCAAAATCTTCCCCATGATTTCAGCCAATTTTGTGGGTCTCTCTTCCCCAGACCTCTCTGTACCTTCAAGCTCTTGTATTCTAATGAGACATACCAGTTTTCCTTGGCAATACTGTACCTTGACGTTAAACTCTTATGTGTTCACATTTAAGATTTTGCTCACACAATGCAGTTAGTTTAAAAAATTGTATTTTGTATTTTATATGGGAGCATTTATATATTGAAACTTTCTGCCCCTGGGTATCATTTTCTCTTCTTTGTCCTCTTGCTTTCCCTTCTTCTTTCCCCCTTGCTTTCCATTTTGCTGAAATTCTTCAACCTTTTGCTTGTCCTTTACCTTCTTTCCCCCTTCCCCTCCTCCTCCTCCTCCTCCTTGTCATCCTGTCATCCTGTCTCTGTCTCTGTCTCATTCTACTTCTCCCTGATTTCTCTGCACTCCCCATCTATCCTCTAGCTTAGTTTCAAATTCCTCTGCCTCAATTATCCAGAACAATTTCTCATTTCTTGAAGGCTTCTAATACAAGCCCTCGATGGGGAGGGAACCATCATTTGCCCAGTCTCTAACATGCATTTTTTCCTACTAATGTGCCTTTCTCCTCTGTAGAAATCCAGATTCCGCTCTTTAGAAAACAAAGGTATCGCCATTTTGTTACATAATTACTTCCTACCCTGTGCTTTTACATCTTGTGATCTCTGTTCTTCTCTTTGCAGTGAAGGCTGAGGGAACAGCCTTCTCTGAAGGCTCCACGTGGCAAAGCTACTTTTCTACCTTTGAAGGCCCGTAATGCCCTACCTGCACTTTTCTTATGACTTTTTATTACAGTTCCACATGCCTTGTGTTGCAGTGATCTGTGAATATTCCATTTTCCATCATCCGTCTAAGGCTTGGAACTCGTCCTGGTTCATTCTGGTTTCTTCCACAGTGTTTCAGATTAACACAGTGCATGATGTTTTAGTGTTGTTGTTGTGTTTGAATAACTAATGCCATAAACATAAAGATGGTTGAAAACAACAACCTATAGGAAAAAGGGCATGGACTTTGGCTGTTTGGCTGTGACTGTCCGAGGGTGCACTTATTTAATCTGTGATCTTGCTTGTGTGTATCAGTCAGAGTTCAGACAAGGGAACAAAACAAAATTGACCATGATGGAAGTCAGGGAATTATTACAGGTATTAGGTCTCAAACCAATGCAGGAAGAATTAAGGAAGCGATAGTCTAGAAGAGGAGGTCACAAGATCAGAAAAAGGAGCACTAACCACTCTTCCTGAAGCACTGGTACAAGTGGACAAACCAGAGTTTTCAGGGAAATACAAAAAGCCAAGCAAACCTGGCTGTATATTTGGACCAAAGAAAGGGAACTTGTGGAGGGGTCTATGGAGAGCTGTTGTCTTTCTGTAGCTTCTACCTCTGTGGCGTAAAGCCAAGTGTCTGGTGGTGGGCCTGGGTTGCTAGTGGTCAGTAGGTCAGCAATCTGGAAAATGAGATAGACCTAGAGTACAGGAGAGCAAACCAAGCAGCCTCTGTCTACCACCATGTCTAATTGCAACCATCTTCTACAGGAAACAACGGTTGCTTTACTTTTGCCTTCCAAATCTCATGCAAGTACCAATTTTGACCAACGTTGACCTGAAGCCATACAGAGAAAGGTTTTGGAGGGCATAGTTCCCAGCTTTTTCTAATCTGATATATCTCAGTCCAACATGGTTGTGTTTCTTAACCTCACTGGGCTTCAGTTTCCTCATCAGAAGATTGGAGAACTTAATTTGCCAAGTTGTCATGAGAAACGCGTATGCACAGCCTAACATGTAGTAGGTCCTCAGGTAAAGGCATCAATTACTCTATGTCATAAATATGACACAGTATTATAACTGATGGCTCCTAGAGGACTGCTTTCAGCTTTGTTCCAAAACATAAAGATGTGGAGGAGAGACAATTAAATGGAAGAAAAAAAAGTCAAGGTCAAAAATGACTTTTTAAGAGCTGCAAAGGGTACTTGCAGATTACAGTGTTAGTACCTAAATTAAGGGCTATTAGAAACAGATCATCTCCATATATTTCACTTAGAACTTCACACATTATAATTACAGTTCAATTACATACTCCATTATATATGTTCCCATTTTCTTAAGTATTAGAGGGGGATGCACTATAGAATTTGAAACTCTCACTATCTCACTCCGGAATTCTGAACATCTCTTTAGTCAAGATGTGCTTTTCATGTTTACAAAGGTTAATGACTTTTAAGCCATTTGTGAAAGTAGTTTTTGAATCTTGTTCTCATGTCTTTTTGTACATTTTATCAAATTCACACACAGTTATCACTGCAGTTAAGTTGGAAGCCGAAGTAAAGTGAGCACACATCGTAAGTGAGAAGGATGGATGAGATTAGAGTGAGCTTTTCACAACTGGATTTGTAGTCCAGGGAGAATTGAACTCCTAGTTCACAGAGCCACCAAGCATTCATTCTTTATCACAGTGTTTTTCAGAAGAGGACACAGCCGAAAAGAAATCCTTCACTTTTGTTCATGTCTAGGAAGGGATATTTAAGACTAGAAGCTTTTTGGCTTTCTTTTTTCTTTTTTTAACTAAAAATCTCTTTCCTATTTCTCATTCTCTGTTTTCCATCTTCACTGTCCCAACAAATTCTGTTACAAATCTCCAGGGCTATGGGTGAGCTTCTAAAATACAGCTTTCCCTTAAAACCAGGATGTATAAAACATGGATCTTTGTTTTTCATTCATGAACATAAGTGAAGAACTTTTTCACACATGATTGTGGTTTTATGTGCTCCCGTGTGTATGTGTCTGAATTCATTGGGCCCCTCTAGAAAAATTTCCACTTCTGTTTGCATTGTTCCTACCTGTGCTGTTCCCATTCCATGCTCAAATTCTTTGTCTCTGTTAGTAGACCAGGACTCTGCAAATGTGTTTATAAAGAGCCAGATAGTAAATATTTTAGGCTTTGTGAATAAAAAAGGAAAAAAGTGGATGTTACATAGGTACCTGGAACTATTTAAAAAATTGTCATGACCATAAAAAATCAGGTAGCAAGCTGTATTTGGCTTATGGGCCATAGTTTGTTGACTTCTGGTGTAGACTATTGCCTACAGTTTGACTTGTGTCTTGGTGTCTTAACTTGCTCCTCTGTGGAGTTTCTCTCCAAACTTTGCTCCTATAACTTATTTTCAGGCCATGCTGACTCACCCAGGTCCTCACCCTGTGTTTCCTGGTATTCCCAGAAAAGATCCCAACTGTCTTCCAAAATGGATAAATTCTCAGGTACGGTATGTTATTTTTAAGCTTATGATTGCAAAGATAGTCATTTTAGTAAATTAAAACTGAAAGAATAGATTGCTAATTACATGATATATTAAATTTGGAATAAATTTCCAAGGCTATCTAACAAGATATGAGTAATGTAAAAGAAAATACAAATCTAACTTTCTCCCAAATATCTTAATAATTAATGAACACTTCTTTTATGAAATTTGATGTCATTGATGGCTTATTTTTAGTGACCTGGACCTCTAACATTTTCTCTTCTGGCATTTATTCATTCAGTACATATTTATTTCCATCTACAATGTGCCAGGGACCCTACTGTGCACTATCATATTGGCAATAACAGACACAATTTCTGCTTTCAAAAGACAGGAATTCTAAGACAGGAGAAAGACAAGGGGAGAGTTGGCAGATATAATGCAGGGTTGTAAGTGTGATGATAATAATAGGTTCAGTATGAAACCTACAGGAGTAGCACTGAATAGGACAAATGAAGTCAGGAAGGGATTCCCATAGAATTTAATGTCTAAGCTGAGTCCCGAACCATAAGAATTTAGCCAGATGCAAAACCAAAAAGGAGTGTTCTTTGCAGAGAAAGAACAATGTGAAAAGGCAAAGAAGCCTTAGAGGTCCCAGTATGAGTAGGGGCTGTACATGATTTAATAAAGCTAGACTGTAGGGAATGAAATGTGCAGAGCTTGGAATTATGCCTGGCACAAAATTGATGCTTGGTCAAGAATTGTTGACAGATTGAGTGCCAGGAGATGAGTCTGGAGAGGTAGGCAGGACCAAGATAACGTATGACAAACTAAGAAAGTGGAATTTTATCCAAAAGGCACGGCAGAACTTTATAAACGATCTGACTTGATGATATTTCCGTCTCAGAAAATTTGCTCTGGCAGCATTGTGGGAATGGACCAGAATGAAGTGAACACGGAGCTTGAGAGAATGATTTGAGACGCTGCTGCATTCCACTAGAAAGGGAATGTTGAGTAGCTGCGCCATGGAGGTCACAGTGGGGATGGATAAGAGGGACACAATTCAAGAGTCTTCCGGATCATCAATATATCTCTTTGTTGTTATTCTGTTGAGCAAACATAAAAACAGTAAAGCCTTATTGTATTTATGTAGCCCTGTACAGTTTGCAAAATATTTTCACAGAGTTAATCAATCAATCTACTAGTCTTTGAAGACTGGACCAGAGAATCACAATGAAAGAGAAAATAATGAATAATACAGCCCCCCACGCCCATACACACGTTACTCACACACATAATCTAAGGCCAGGTTTTGTTCCTGATAACTCTAATTCCTATTGATCACCTAATTAATCCCAGAGAGATCTAAAGCTTGAAAATGCAAATATTACACTTTTTGTTGCAGGGTTAATTTGTATTTACCATCCCCAGTTTGGCAAATGATTTTCTGTTTTCACCATGAATATGTATGGCTTGCTTTCAACAACCAGAAACACTTTGGTTTTTTTTTTTTTTTTTTTTTTATTCTACTTCATGTTCTGCCTGCAGCAGGATTGACTTGGGAAGCAGCCTGCTAATTAGGACTGGGTAAATTATAAATAGCAAATTTAGAGGCAATTGGTTGAATGAGAAAAAATATGCTATATACAATGTGGGTCCCATCAGACATTTCCAAGCATTCATTTTACTTTTAATACATGAAAGCCATGGGACATTTTAGTCTACACTACCATAGTCACATGATTGCCTCATTTGGAATAAGAGTTATAATTTAATGGGTACTTAAGAACCAGACGGCATTGAATTAGAAATTCAGTCTCTGACAAAACAGAATAAAATAGTCTTTCTTTGTTTTTCCTTTTTATTAAATGTGTCCTATAGAATCTCACTGAGGCAAATATATTTCATCATAGCTGCAGATGTCTGGTAATTATTCAACATAATGCCTTAATTTTATAAGTGAAAAATTTAGACCCTGACAGGTTACATGATGTGCCAAAGAACCCTCAACAATTTAGTACGAAGAGACCAAAAACTTCTACCTGAAAGTCCAGAGCTTTTTCCCCTGCAGACCTTGTTGTAGTATTATTACTTCTTGCTAATTCCTGAAACTCCACTGCTATAAACTGATTTACTTGGTTTGAACTTCAGTTAATACTTTTGAAATTCAAATGTTTCAGTGTACAGGCAATTAAATCTCTAAGAATTATCAGTTTGTATCCCTTTTAGTATGAGTAAGCCTATCACCCATGAAATCCCTGAGAAAGGATTTCAATTAGGGCATGGTTAGAAAACAGTAGGGAGAGAGTCAAAGTGTATTCGTGAACGAGAAAGGTCTACGAAACCACAGGAAAGCTTACTTTTACCTTATTGAATTGAAGTGGCTCTAGTTAGAACTCTATATTAGAAGGTAAGTGTCAAATTTAACTTGTAGTTGCTAACAGTTTGAAAATTGATGCCAGATTGTGTCAGTGATTATGCCGTTTCCCCCCAAATATTCATTCATCCCGTCCTTTTGCCTGGAATGCTCTTCCTTGGATGTTCGCAGGACTCTCTTCCTCACCACCTTTAGTTCTTTGCTTAAATGGCTCTTTCTTCTTGATGCTTTCCCAGATGGACCCATGTAACCTTGTCCATCCCCTCTCTGCTTTCTTTTTCTCCATAGCACTTACCACCGACTTGCACACTGTACTTGCACACTGGCCCCTAGAATGTAAGCCACACGAAGGCAGGAGTTTGTCTGTTTTGTTTAATGTTCTTATCTGCAGTGCCCAGAGTGGCACCTGGCACATGCAAGGTACTCAATTGACTTTTATTGAACGACTGAAAGAATGGACTGACAACATATTATGCATGACTAAGGGAATGGAAGAGAGATGTTAGTTTAATTTGTGATGGGAGATGTACAAGGGCTAATACTATGGAGAGCAGTGTAGTCTAGTTTCTGTGGTTTAAATTCAGTAGCTCAATTTTTTTTTTCGTTAGTGGTCTTGGAAATTAATTTTCTGTGCTGCAATTCTGTTTCTTGTGAGCAAAGGTGTGTAGTCTTCCACCAAGTATAAAGATAAAGGATTTGCTGTTTGTTAAAGACTTGAGATTTCAGCCGAGTATGGAGAAAGCTATGACAAAAACTCCATAATACACAAAAATAGCACATTTTGGCATCCTTCCTGAGTGCTCTAGATAATCACTCGTACATGTACTTGATTTGTTTGGGTCTTCTTTAAGTATGATAAGTTGTTGTTGGAATAATATTTGTAGCAATAACAAAGGCCTAGTAATATCTTAATGTATATGTTAGCCCAGCTTAGTTTGGAGACAAGTCCACAGAAAGGTTGACAGGAAAATCAGATAACATGCATTTAAGCAAATTGCAAGTGAGATAGTGTCATCTTTGTGGCATACTCCACCTAATCTCTCCAGCAGTGCTTAAAAAAACTGAATGCAAGTAAAAACATATGACCCATGTATGCCTGGAAAGCCTGGGAAATAAGCAGTGGTCTCTTCTAGTGTAACAAGAATGAATTTCGATCTCTCTCCCTCTCTCTCTACACACACACACACACACACACACTCACACACGCAGACACACACATGGGTTTTACCTATATGCATATATGCATATATATGTACGTAGATATGGGTGTGTGTATAAACATCTCATACGTTTATTTTTTAAAGTAATCTTTTTATTTTATTTTCCACTTTCTCTTTTATTCTCTCTAAATATGACACGGAAGAAAGCAAGCCGACGCTTTGAGGATCTGGAACTAAATCAGACAAATACCAAAAAAAGATCAGGGACTGCTCTGTTTGTTTTGTTTTGTATCCAAACTAAAATATAAAATTCACACGAATAGTTGTGCAGTTGAGTTGTGCCGCTGACTGCATATAAATCAGTGACACTCCATTCGGCTTTCATACATTGTAATTTTTGTTGCAGTTAAAGGTCACTAGGAAGAAAAGTAGACATAGATTTTTGGATAAAAATATGTAGATGTGTTTTTAAGGTATGTTAGATTGTGTACTTTTTATAATGTAAATTTTAAGAAGACATTCTAATAATTAGAAACCCATTTTAAAATGAAAAAAGAGAGATGTTTTCTGAATGGGCCAAAGGATCATTCTTTATTGATAAAAACTACAATTTATATTAGCTACTTGAGGGTTATAAACTTTATATAATAAATACTAGCACAGTACTGACAAATATAAATGGAATATAAAACAATTAATTGTAGCATGAGGAATCATCATTAGCTTATAGATGATAAAAAAATCAAATAATTTAGTTAAGAAACTTGCCATGATAGATACATATTAATTGGGCACCTGACAAAAAAATACACGTTTCTTAAGTGCTATCAAATTTTATAAAACTTAACATTAATAATAAATTTGTAAAAGCTGAAAATTTTAAAAGCTATGTTTTTGATAACAGAGTAAAACTGGAAATTAGGTATAAAAGTTTAAGGAAAAACAATAATCCTTTGGAGTTGAACTATCAATGTCCACCCTAAATAACTATTTGTTTAAAGAAGAAATACAACTATATATTTTAAACATTGATTTTTGCAAATAGATTTTTCTACTTTCCTTTTAAACTAGAAAACTGATACATGTGACTTTATTCATTCATACATAAATTTAACAGACTTTTTCCCCAAGGCCCATTAACGCCCATAAACTATTTTAGCACTAGAAATAAAGTAAACAAAACAAAGTCTCTGCCCTCAGAGAACTTCAGGGTGACATAGATTTTTAAAAAACTGGTAAATAATAGGTGGAAGCATATGAAGTTGTCCTTTTGTGGGTCACAAATGGTCAAATTTCATTCCAACTTAATTTATAGAACATCAGGTAGATAGAAGAAGAATAAACATAGTAGGTGCAATCTATGTCTATAGATGTTAGACTAGAAGTGTGTAAATATAAGGTATGATGAGGCCACAAAAATTTGTCTTGTGGATCATTAACATTGTGCTGAGTATTATGTACAGAAAAAGACTTTGTCTCCACAAGGCTAATAATGGTTCTGAAATCAATAATTTACAGTATATTGTTCCACATTATTCTACATATAATTATACAGATATACATGCCATATGTGGAGGAATTGTTTTCTTTCTCTCTTACCTTGTTCTTTTTCTAACAAGTATGAATGCACTAAAGACATTGTTCTCAAAATTGCTTTTACAGTTAAAATCTATAAAGGATTATTTCTTGCTTGGATGCATATAGATTTAATAAATTCCTTAAATAGATGTTTAATATTCCATAATATGGATGCAATATACTTATTAATATATCTTATCTATTATCATTTATTTCTGTGAAAACAATGCCTCACAATGGGATTGTTGGATCAAGAAGTAATTTTATTAGACATCTCGGGATTTATTTTCCAAAACTATGTGTGCCAATTCACCCTTCATTAGTAATGCAAGGAAGAGCCTATTTATCCACGCTGTTGTTAGCACTGGATAGTATCTTTTTAGCTTATACAAATTTGATGGATTCAAAATTATTTCGTTTCACTTTCAATAACAAGCTAATAGTTTTTCAATATTTTATAAGATATTTTGTCTTAGTGGGAATTTCTTGTTATTTTTAGTCTATTTTTATATATTTATTCTTAAATTTTAATCTAATTATAAATTGCATATAATTTAGAGGCACAAATGGTATGTTGCAAAAAATAATAATTGTTTTATCTGCCTCTCCCTTTCATTTCCCACTCCCAAGAATAAATTACTTGTAACTCTTTTTGTTGGATTTTTGAAACTCTGTCTCCAAATCTATGAATAAAACTCTTTTTTTTTTTTTGAGACAGAGTCTCACTTTGTTGCCTGGGCTAGAGTGCCATGGTATCAGCCTAGCTCACAGCAACCTCAAACTCCTGGGCTCAAGTGATCCTCCTGCCTCAGCCTCCTGAGTAGCTGGGACTACAGGCATGCGCCACCATGCCCGGCTAATTTTTTCTATATATTTTTAGTTGTTCAGCTAATTTCCTTCTATTTTTAGTAGAGATGGGGTCTCGCTCTTGCTCAGGCTGGTCTCGAACTCCTGACCTCGAGTGATCCTCCCACCTTGGCTTCCCAGAGTGCTAGGATTACAGGCGTGAGCCACCACATCCAGCCAAGAAATAGTGTTTTAATCAGTTACCAGACTGCATGTTTTAGAAAAGAGTATATGTAGAGAAGAACAAAGAATGTCCATTCCATATTTATTACAATGAAAATGAATTTTAATTTGTGTGTCAGGGACCTTCCATTTACCATTCTAGTTGGCAGATGAAATAACACACATAGAAATTTAAATGATTTCCTAAGGAGAAAAATAAAACCACTTTGCCTCTTCTGCTTGGCTTTTGTTTCTTGGAAATTTTAAACATTTTTGGCTAAGTGTTCCCTTTGCTCTTGAGGGTGGAGAACATTGGAAAGAAAGATCTTAACATGATTTTTCCAAGTTTTCACAGATCAGATTTAGCATTTATGAGGTTACTGAAGGCCAACAATTTCTTACATCAGATTCGTGGGGCACAAACTACTAAAATATTTAGTCATTGCAACAAAAAGATAAATGAACAGTCAGAGCTGTTATAGGGCTTGAAATAAAAGGAAATGCTGCCACGAGGGGGTGTTGGGAAGCCACAGGGGGGAGACGGATGGTGAGAGGAAGACGGAAATGAGAGATGCCGTATTAGAATGCAGTTTGTTAAAACGTAAAAGATCATTAGAAACCCTTCTCATCATTTGGCCTCGTGAGAAAACTGAGTCTGTAAATTACTTTATTAACTTTTAGGAGATTCTTATTTGAAAATATTATGTCCTGCTCCTGAGAGCTTTCTGCACTTTTTCTACTGCATCAACTATCAATAGTTTATTGTGTTCTGTAGGGGCTCTAATTCTTGATATGCTCTGAATAATATCCTTAGAGGTCCAGAACAGAGTGTTAAGCTCCAGATTCAAACTATAGGGTCTGTTCAGTTGTGTGACCTTGGAAAAGTTACTGAACTTTTCTCAGCCTCATAAAGATGAGAAAATAAAAACATATTTACGTCAAAGGGTTATGATGCAGATTAAACGTGGTACTATGTGTGAAGCACTTACAAGTGTGCCTGACAAGTGTACAGGTGGAGAAGGCAGAGTATACCTATTGGCTATCATTATTTCTTAATAAATCTAATATCCAGATTATTTCTTCATGGTAATCTACATTAATTTTCTTCTTAGACTCTTCCAGCAAATTCAGGGTTTTTGAAATTTCTTAACAAAAACAAAAAACCTAAGGATTTCTTGTTTTTTCATTTTTTTGCTCATGCAATTTTCTCTACCTGAATTACCTTCCTCTTCAGTTTCCACCTTGCTAAATTGGCCTTAGCATAAATGTCACCCCTTTAAATGTGATGGTCCTTTTTCACAAAATGAATATTTCTCTTTCAATTGAATGTACTGTAATATTTCCATATGTCATTTATCATACTTTGCCTTGAAAACTCTTTGTGGTATAAGGGATGTTTCTTAAACTGTGATTTGTAAATCCTGGATGTCTGTAGACATAGCCTCAATTTCTAGGAGAATTCACTAATTTTGTATTTTCCTCTTGATGGCAATCTTAAAAATATATATAAAAGCATATTCTGGGTTGCCTGTATTACAACCTTGTAATTGAGTATTGGCATGGATTTTTATTGCCCATATTTGCATTTGTGTTTACAATCACCTTTACAAGAGGTAAAGGGCAGAAGAATTCTCTGGGCAAGGTTAAGACCCCAAATTTCACAATATTTCAAATAGGGAAAAGTCATGGGGGTAAGTGAGTCTCTGCACATGATAAAGTATGATCTTACCAAACACTCCATGCTCTTCGTGCCATATTCACATGGTGAATTGATGTTTTGGGGATTATTTTACATCTTTTATATACTAATTATCCACACTTCATTGGCAACAAATATAGCAGTAAATATGCAAAGAATGGAAATGTTTTCCCTTTTTACATTATAGCTTGAGGTGCACTATTCTACTGATTAGCCCATCAAAATAAAGAACAATTTCATTGTTAATAAGAAAATCAAGAGAAGTGATAATGATAAGTTAGCATAGTCAAATTCAGTAGAATCAATTCAAAAACAAGTAAAACAGAGAAACATGCAAATATGTTTCCATTATTGAATGCAACATAAGCAAATTAGTATCAACAAATTCACATAATACATAATGAAAGTAATCTATAGCATTAATCTAATATTTTCAAATTTAATTTTATTGGTTTTCAGGTGTTTCATTAATTTTAAATTTATTCTTTCATTCAACAATTATTTATTGTCTTGCTATGTACAAATCAGTCATCTGGTTACTATAAATATAACAGTGAACAGATCAAAATGTTTGCCCTCGTGTAGCTTTTTATTGTAATGAAGAGGAAGCCTATCACCAACATGAATATATAGACTACACAGTATATGAGACTCTGATTAATGATTAGGAGGAAAAGTAAAATAGCAAAGGCCACCAAGGAGGGTTGAGGAAGTTTGCAATTTTCAGTAACATGGTCAAAAAAGGCCAAACTGAATAGGTGCAATACCATTGAAGTTCCAAAGGAAGGTGGAACTTTTTGTGTAGTTAAACCAGGGGAAGAGCATTCCTGGCAGAGGGAAATAGCACTTACAGATGCCCTAAGGCAAGAGCTTGGCTGCATTGTTGAGGAGTGATCAGGTCCCTATTGCTGGAATGATCCAAATAAGGAACAGAATAAAATGAAATAAAGTTAGAGAGGCAAAAACACGGGCAAAACTATGTAGGGTCTGGTAAATCATAGGAAGGGTTTTGGCTTTTCTTCTGAGTCCAATGAGAGCCATTGAACAGATTGTAGCACAGAAATAGTGTGATCTCATTTATGTTCAACCAGGATTCCTCTGACTGCTGTGTTTAGAATGAACTTAAATGTGTCAAGGAGTGAAGCAAGGAGACAAGTTAAGAGGCTGCTCCAGATGGGAAGTGACAACGACCTGAACTAGGAGGAGGGTAGCTGGAGTTGTTTGAGAAAAGCTTGCATTCTGGATCTATTTTGAAGAGAAAGCCTATAGGCTTTGCTGATGGGCTAGAGATAGGGAATGAAAGAAAGAGAGAAGTTAAGGGCTACATTATTATTTTTGACTTGAAATATTGGACAAGTGCAGTTGCTATTAACTGAAATAGTAAAAAAATCCAGAAGGAGTAGATTTGGAAATAGAGTGGAATATCTGGAGATCAGTTTTGCAAATGATAAGTTTAAGAAGTCTCTTTAATATCCAGAGCACATGCCTTTTAGTGTTAGGGCTGCACATAGTTATAAGCATAAAACTTATACCTTTTGTATTTAATAACACTATGAAGATTATAATTAAAACCGCCAATTGGTGTCCACCATAATTTTCTTCTTTAGAGGGGATCAATTCATCATTTGATTGTAAGAAATACTGAATAAATAAAAAAAATAAATAAAAAAAAGAAATGCAGTTATAGGGGATAAGAACTCAAAACACTTGAGGACAGGCAAACTAAGATTTGAGTCCTAATTTGATCATTTTCTAGATATGTGACTTTATATCAGTTCATTTCTTTGTGCTTCTGTTAGCCATTCCAAAAAGTGGGTATAGTAATATCTACATAAAGAGGTTGTGGGAATGAAATAAGATAATGCCGATAAAAATACATAATTCATTGTCTTGTCTGGCACTTAATTGATACCCAAGAAAAATGTTACTTCTGGTTCCTAAAAAGTATCTTGATTAGCTAGAAAAAATTGCAGAATTTGATCTGGTGACTCAACAGGGCTGATTCAGTCAAGAATGTGAGCAGTAAGAATAGAGATAAAGTCATTCTAAAAAAATCATTTGGAAATTAACTAATTAAATAAAATAAATAAATAAAATCTAAAGCAAATACGTGAACTGGACATCCAGCAATATCATGCCCCAAGGGGCATGAGTCAAAGCCAAATATTTGGGTGTGTAGTAGGCAAAGGGTAGCCTTGCTAAGTAAGTAGATAAAAGCAGATTGTGCACCTAGGAGAACATTTCAGGCTCGGTACAGATGAGGAAGGTCAAAGATATGAGCTGGTGATCAGCCAGAAAAATGTTAGATTTTGGTATTTAGTAAATGCCTTTTTAAAAAGAATAGTAATAGGTACTATCTTATGAAATCTTTACAATACAATATGTAAGTTTCCCTATTGTATTGAAACAATACGAACTCAGGTCTTCTAAGTTTAGTAATCTTTTCCATAACTTCATGGGATTGATTTGTTCCTAGGGAATGTAAACAAACTATAAACACAAAATTTAAACAAACATACATGAACTTATATATTATATATGCATATACCTACACATATATACATAGAGTGGTTGGTGTCATTTTTAAAGCATTCAAACTCAAGTTAGGCTTGAGAGAGAGTTCAGAAGGAGAGTCGACATGTTTGTTAAAGTATCTGAAGGCAGGTTCTCAGTGTTTTCTCAGGGCAAACTGAATACTGCTTCAAGATCTGTGAAAGAGAAAATTCCTGGCTGTCTTTGGATTCTTCATTTTGGGGAGAGGGCAGGGCCTCTGTGGTTGACTTCTGTCGGAGATTAATTAGGCGGCACTGTGGTGACAGCAGAGAACCAGTCACCTTCATTCACTATTCCTCTCAGAAGCCAGCCTGCAGAGTGCGCACTAAAAAGCCACACGGATTGCAGTCAGTGTCCCACTCCCCATCGTCACCTAATTAACTCTCCACATCAATGAAATCCTCACTTCACTTTTGATGGGTTGGTCTATATCCTGCTGTGGTTTCTCAGCAGTCCATCAAATTAAAAATGTCAGCATGCTCTTTGGAGAATGGTAGACAATGAAGTCAGCCAGATCCAAAGAAAAATAAAGTAGCTGCATGCTCCATAATGAAATAGTGCTATGACACTGAAGAGTTTCACATGTACTATAACATCCTAAGAATCACCATACTGGAGTGTAACCAAAATTCACTCCACTTGGAATTCTGTCTTATTTGTGGCAATAAGCAAGAATCTGAGAGACAGGGAGAGTAGAGTTGTCATTCATCATAACAGCCTCACAGGGATGTACCATCCAGAAATATCCTCAGCTTCCAAGTTTGTGATTCAACATTCATGAGCATTATTTTTGCCATCATCACATCCTATGTTTAGTAGGCACTAGGTAAAATACTATATTGTTTACCTTGTGTTTATTTATTTCAAAAGATATATGCTAGTCTTCTATTCCTATTTGGTGAAAAAAAATACTATGTTCTTTTTGGTATATCATAACATTGTTTACAACTAATGCATGTATAAGATATTATATAAAACTAAATAAAGTCCTCTATATTTACTCATATTCTACTTTGTATGGTACAATTGAGTTCAATAGTAATTAACTAATAATTTTATGTTTGTTTAACACTTATTTTCCTCACTAAAATATAATCACCTTGATGGTAGGAACCATAGCTATCATTTTGTATCACTGGCACTTAGTAGATATTCAATAAATATTTATTGAATAAATAAAAGAAAGAAAATTGTAATTTATGGGGGACTTCCACTTCCAAAGAGACAGAATAGACATTCTTTGCTCTATTCTTTTTAAGTACAGATAAAACCTATGACAAAAAACCCACAAAAAGTAAAGATAAAATCCCTATAAATTATAAGAAAACTCTGAAAGGTGAAGAAAAGAAGAGAGACCAGCTAGTGGTCTTGGCACTGAAAGAGTGGCATGGAGGTGAGTCCCTTGGGTTTTGTTTTTGCCTGGGAGCTGGAGAAGCCAGCAACCCAGAAACACAAGCAGGGAGATCTCGCCAGTTGTGTTAGAGTAAGATACCTGGGAAACAGTCATGAGGTTCCCTGCACCTCTCATCACGGAGAGTGTCAGCAGAGGCCTCGTTGAAAGCCTGAATTCCCACTCAAGTCCAGCAAAAATGGGTGGCCCTCCCTCCTGGGTTTCAGTGGAAGCTGAGAGGATAGCTTGGAATTCCATCTCCACCTGCCAGTCTGCAGGCAGTGCCCTCTTTCCTGCAGGACTATGCCAGAGGAAGCCTGTTAAACACAGGATTTAGATAAGATCCAGAGTCTTATGATACCAAAATATCCAGGTTTCAGTAAAAAATTATTTGTCATAGAGAAATGCAGAAACATTTAAAAATGTGTAAGAAAAGACAATCAACAGGTGCTGACACTCATATGACACAGATGTTACAATTATCTGGCAATGATTTTAAAGCAGCCATCAAAAGAGCAAAAACTATTTCAGAGAGCAATTATGAACATGCTTGTGGCAAATGTAAAGTTAGAAATGTTCAGCAAAGAAATAAAAGATAGAAGGAAAAATCAAATGAAATTTTAGAGTTGAAAAATATTATAGCCAAAATAAAAATTCAATGGGTAGGCTAGATAGCAAAATGGAGAGGACAGAAGAATGAGTCAGTAAATTTGAAGATAGAATAATAGAAATTATACAATCTGAACAACAGAGAGAAAATAGACTGAAAATATAAAATGAGCAGAGTCTGAGACACATGTGGGACTATATAAAGATTTAACATTTGTGTCACTGGAATTCTAGAAAGAGAGGATAAAGAAGGTGGACGGAAAATGTATTTGAAAAAAAAATGGCTATTTCCCAAATTTGAAAAAGTCCACAACCTTCAGATTCATGAAACTAGAATACAAAGGCGGGATGAAATAGGACAATATCTAAATGCTTGGACACTAAAAAGCACATTTCTAAATAATCTATGGATCAATCAAGAAGGTTAAACAGAAATAAAAATATACACTGAATAGAGTGAAAAAGAAAAAAAACCTATATAATGGGATTTTTGAGACACAATTATAGTAGCACTGAGAAAAAAATTTAGAGCACTAAAACACATGTGAGAAAAGTGCAAAATTTTTTAAATCAATAATCTAGGGTCCCACCTCAAAAAATCAGAAAAAGAAGAGCAAAATAAACCCAACGCATGAAGAAGAAAAAACATACTAAAGATAAGAGCAGAAATTAATGAAATTAAGAACAGAAAGACAATAGAAAAACAATCAAGAAAACAAAAAACCTTGTTCTATGAAAATATTAATAAAATTAACAAACCTCTGGCAAGACAAAGAAAAAAAGAAAGAAGACACAAATTAATAATATCAGAAATAAAACATAGGATATAACCATAAACCCTGCAGACATCAAAAAGATAACAAGGGAATACTAGAAACTATTTTACATTCAAGTTGACAACTTAGATAAAATGTGCCACTTCCTTGAAACATACAGTCTGTTACAACTCACCCAATATGAAACAGATAATTCGAATAGCCCTTTACTAAGGAAATTAAATTTGTAGCTAAAAAACTCTCCTGCAAAGTAGATCTAGTGGCCTGGATGATTTTACTAGTAAGTTCTTGCAAAAGTTTAAAAATGAATGACAACATTCTACACAATCTTCTCCAGAAAATAGAAGGTGAGAGAGCACTTCAATTCATTTTATGAAACTAGTATTGCACTGATACCATGCGTAGGCAACCAGGAAAAGTAACAAAAAAATAAAACAAAACAAAAAAACCTATTGACCAATGTGAATATAAATATACCTGGATATATTCATGAATGCAAATACAAATTTCTTTAAAAAATTTAATAAATAGAATTCATTAATGTAGAAAGTGTATATACAGCATAACCAAGAAGGTTTATTCTAGAAATGCATGGCTGTTTCAATATTAAAAAAATATATATTAACAGGCTAAAAAAGAAAAATCAAATGATCATATAAATTGATGCTGAAAAGTATTTGACAACCTTTAATGCACATAGAGGAGAAAACTCTCAGAAAGAAGGGACTAGAGAGGAACTTCCTCAACTTGACAAAGAACATCTACAAAATCCTTGCAGCTAATGTGATTCTTAATAGTGAAAGACTGAGTGCTTTCTCCCTAAGATCAAAAACAAGCCAAGGACATCCACTTTCAACCCTTTTATTCATACTACTGAAACGTCTAGTAAAAACAATAAGGTTAGAAAAAGAAATAAAAGGAATACTGATCAGAATGAAAGATATAAACCTCCCTCTATTTCTAGGTTACATGATCATCTATATGCCAAATCCTATAAAATCTACAAAAAAAAAAAAAAAAAACTAGAACATTTAAGTAAAGTTAGCAAGTTCCTAAAATACATGATAAACACAAAAAATCAATTCTATTTATCTTTCTCTCTATATATAGCAATTAACACATGGAAACAAAAATGTAAAATGTAATAGACCCTTTACAATCCTTTTAAAAATTAAATGCTGAGGCTTAAATATAAGAAAACATTTGCAGGCCTTGTATGCTTGAAACTATAAAACACTAATAAAAAAATCAAAGACCTGTGAAAAATGGAGAGGCATGTACATTATTCATGGATTGAGAGACTCACATAGTAAAGATGCCAATTCTCCCCAATGTGATATACACGTCTAGTACAATTCCTATCAAATTCACAGCAAGATTTTTTGTGGCTATAGACAAGATTATTCTAGAATTTATATTGAAAAGCAAAAGAATTGGAATAGCTAAACAAGTTTGAAAAAAGATGAAGAAAGTGGGAAATTGCTTTCTCCTCTTTCAAGACTTATTTTATATAGACACTGAAGGATCTCAGGAAATTTTACCCCAAAATATGACTCCTTGGTATAAAGAGTATTTTGAATTAAAGGCCCTTAGAGATCCACACACTTTATGGTATTGGAAGAGGGTTAGGCATAAAGATCAATGGAACAGAATAGAGAATTCAGAAATAAATCCAAAGAGATACACCCTATTGTACAAAATCAACATGACAGAGAAAAGACAGCCTTTTCAAAACATGATGCTAGAGCAAATGGACATGTTTAGGCAAAATATGAAACATGACCAAAGTCTCACAGTTTATTCAAAAATTAACTCAACATGAATCACAGACTTAACTATAGAATATAAAATTATAAAACTTGCAGAAAACAAAAAACAAGGAAATATTTGGAACCTACAGCTAGGGAAAGGCTTACTACCAAAACATCCATAAAAGGAAAAATTGACAAATTGGACTTCATCAAAATTAAAACATTTGTACTGCAAAATGTTAAGTGCATGAAAATACAAGCTACAGACTTGGAAAAAGCATTTGTAAGCCATATATCCAACATAGGACTGGTATCTAGAATATATAAGAATTCTCAAAACTCACAGTAAAAAAAATTAGTCCAATTAGTGAATGGGCAAAAATCATGAAGAGACATGACATGGAAGTGGATACACAGATGATAAATGAGCACATGGAAATACATTACTTATTATTAGCCATTATGGAAATGCAAACTAAAACTCCAATGAGATACTACTACATTCGTGTCAGAATGGGTAAAATCTGCAAAACAATGACAATATCAAATGCTAGAGAGTATGTGGGAAAACTGAATCATTCATACCTTGTGGGTGGGAAGTTAAATTGGTACAGCCACACTGAAAACAAATTGGCAGTTTCTTAAAAATCTAAATTTGCAATTATTACACTACTCCATAATCACACTCCTAGGCATTTATCCCAGAAAAACAAAAATTTATGTTCATGCAAAAAGCCTGTACAGAACATTTATAGCAGCTTTATTTGTAATAGCCGTAAACTGAAAAAAACAAAACAAAACAAAAAAACAGATGTTCTTCAATGAGCAAAAGGCTAAACAAATTGGGCACATCCATACCATGGCACTGCTCTTCAGCAGTTAAAAGGAATGGACAATTGATACCCAAAATAACCTGGATGAATCTCCAGAGAATTATGCTTAGTAAGAAAATCCAATCCCCAAAAGTGTATGATTCTATTTGTATAACATTCTTGAAATGACAGGAAAACCGATTACTGGCTGTCAGGGGTTAGGGAGAGGTTGGCCCTACATGCTGTAGCCTTTTATTGTGAGTATAAAAGGGAAATATGAGGGATCTATGTGGTCATGGAAATGTTCTGTATCTTGACTGTACTGATGTCAACATGCTGGTTGTGATATTACACCATAGTTTTGGAAGATGTTACCATTGAGGGAAATTGGGTAAAAGATACCCAGTGTCTTTCTATCATCTCTTAACAACACCATGTGATACAATTTTCTCAGAATAAAAATTTTAATTGAAAAACCACATAGTACTATATTTAGCACATAATAGGTGCTCAAAACACATTGAATTGATAAAAGTTGTGCCTTATTGAGGGTTATTCATGTGGTTCTGCTCAGGATGTAATGGAACAAAGATGATATTTCTCTTCCTTCCATGCAATCTTGTAAACCTCGTCCAGGTTTTTCCTAATTGATTGGCATTTCCTTGCCATATATTAGCACATGTAGATGTTTCACTATACCTTCCAATCTTTATCATCTGTGAGATTACTTGCTAAATGGAAATATTGGATGTACATCCATGGTTACATCTGAGGACCTGAAACATACACATATGAAACAGCTTCCTGAAAGTGCTCAGAACTGAAAAGGAAATACTTCAGTACTGTCAGGGTATACCCAGGAATTAACAAGGTCTTAAGAGATTAGATACATATTTTTGGAATGTATTCACTAAAGAATAGCACATTATAAGTTTTCCATAAATAAGTAGTGCTGGTAGTAGTAGTGATTTCAGTAGTAATAATAATGGTATAATAGAGAGTATCATTACTAAGATAAACATAAATACGTAAGCTCAGATCTCAAAAATATATTATGTTACCATTATCATAGCCAGTTACCACACTCATCTTTTTGTCATCTTCTTCTGCTTAGGGATTTTGAACCACCAGCATTAGGATTATATCTTTCTCTACTCTGCTCAGAAGTTAAGACTAATATTCACCTATTTGCACCCAAACCATCCATGATCCCAAGGTTCTAGGAAAGTGAAAAGTAACTCTTCATTAAAAATATATTCAAAGTCTCTGCCTGAAAGACCACCTAAAATAATAAATCTATGTTCTTTCTGTTAAAGACGTGATAGTCTGTATCAGCAAGGATCTGCTGAGTCACAGGTGCATGCTTTGACCCTAAGTGTTACCAGGGATAAACATTTTTTTTTTTAAATCACATTTTCATCTGTTTCATGTTGTATGTTAAATTATTGTGTAGGCAGAACTAATTAGCAGCTTCAAACTACTGAGCAATTGAATAGTTCCCATGCATCATCATGGTTCCATGCAGAGCACTTGCTCCTGCATGGGCTGGTGGACCTGGAGAGATTGCTCATACTATTTCCTGGTCCACAGGTCACAGGGCCTGCACTGCACAATCCAACAGAGACTCTGTTTGAATGAAATACCATCTTATCTCCCCTTTCAGCTATTGAGGAGAACCCGAACATCTAAAAGAAAATTGCTATAATTTCCTTCAAGGAATTATGCACCATCTTTCCAGAGGGGTATTTGATTAGATTTAGCCAGATGGCAAAGCTTTGTCTTCATAGCTTTCTTTTATAGATTTTGTGGAATTGTGGGAAATATTTATTATTGCACTCTGCTCAACACTTGAAAATATGCATGCCTCCATGGTTTGATGTTTTTCTTTATAATGTGGAGTATGAAATATTATAGTTCCAAGGCACGAAAATGATTTATCCTGTTTTAGTTATACTGATTTAATATTTCCATCTGATGAAATTCTCATGTTTAACTTAATCTATTGAAAACCAAACTGTTTTTTTTTCCAGAAAAAGTGCATGTATAACCAAGAATTAATGCAGAGTTTATCATCTAGATTGAGATGGAAGCTTAATATCATCCATCTAACAATCTTATTTTGCAAAGAACCAAACACCTTCCCTCCAGTGAAGTGGCTACTTTCAGACCAAACCTCAAATTAGAATGACCTGAGTTTTCTTTATTGGAGCACTGAATCCTAACCCAGATTTTGTCCCATTTCAATGTTATAAATTCTTCCTCCTGAGAAAGTTTCTTTGGATTCTGCCATCTGGCCATTGATTATTTCAACCTTCTCTATTTTGGTTTTTCTATTTACTATACATTTGTTCTCAAGTATAGCCCACTGAATAAATAGCTGCCCAAATTCCCCTTCATTATTTACCAGAACAAGTTGCCTATTTCTTTCAATTTTGTGTCCTTTGTATACATTTCAAAATTTGAATCGTGATCCTAAAAATTATTTATTAATTCAATTGGTATTTATAACAATACTGTGTTTCTAGTTCCATGGGTTATAGCAACCACATAGGAAACATTTCTGTCATTAGAAAGGCTTAATAAAACATAACATATATAGTAAAGAGATTCTAAATAAGCCATTCAAAACAATTTTTTAATGCAATAGTCAGCAAAATGGCCCACTTGTCAAATCTGACACATCAGTTGTTTTTGTAAATAAAGTTTTAACAGGACACAGTTTTGCCTATTTATACATCACCTAAGGCTATTTTATGCTACAGTGGAAGAACTGAGTAGTTGCAACAAATATAGATGTCCTCAAGCTAAAATATTTACTATCTGACCCTTTACAGAAAAAGTTTTCTGACCTCTGCTTTAGAAGAATCTTTAATAACGTTGTTTCGTAAATATTTCCTACATATAATATATATAATAGAGTGTCCATGACATAATATTAAAATAAAATGTAGGTTACAAAATTATCAAGTTTTTTGTAAATCAATATGTATGAAAATATCTGATAAGATATACACCAGCATGTTACCAGTTTAGATGTATGGTGGGAGTACAGGCAGTATTGTTTTTCATTTTCCTTATATGTTGTGTCAGGGAATTTTTCTTTTGTTTTTCTTATATGGTAAATCTGTTAGGAAAGTTTTGCCTACAAGTAACAAACAGTATTTTAAAACATGAGTAAATTTATTGTTTATTTACAAGGAGTCCAGGGTTCATTCATAATTAAAAAATATGATCAGGAGCTAAAATACACTCTATGTATTTATAATCTAGTTTTAGGGCAGGGTGTATATTCAAGTAAAATTTAAAAAAAACTTAGAGAATTTTTTTTTTTTTATGATCCAATAGCTTTCTATAATACTTCATACTTTCCAAAGAAAAAAATACATTAATTTCGAGCACATGAAACATTCTAAATACAGATTATATACTAGGCCACAAGAATGCACATAGGATTCCGTTATAATTACAATTGTGTGCTAATATGGGTTCTAGGGCCAGAACAATTCACTAAATTCATTTTCCTTAGCTTAGATTTGCTGTATGTTGTTGGAGAATTCGTCTCCTTGTGCCTTAGTTAAAACACCTATAAAATAAAATAAAAAACACTTTTATAAAATTGCTTGGAGTGTTGAACATATTAATGCAAATAAAGTTTTTATAATGGTGTACAACATACAACTACTGAATAAATCTTAAGTATTGTAAGTATTAATATTAATGATATGAGAAAAGTAAATGACCCAGCTGGCTTGAAATTCTGGCCTTGAAGACATATATAATGGGAAACTATGAATGAAGGTCCACATAGAAGCTTTATTCTTTGGTCTTGCTTATGGCTTAGGTAGATGAGTCAAATACTACTCAGAAAGCACACGGCTTTTCAGGTTTCTGGCCTCATAGTATATATTGTCTCCTTTGCCTGTGTTGTTATTCCCTGTAACCATGCCCCACCTAATTCCTACCAATCCTTTGCTCCTCAGAGAGGGCTGAATCTAGTCCCTCTAGTCCCACACTCACTCACCCTCCTTCACTTATATTAGTTTTGTAGGGCTGCCATACAAAGTGCCACAAATTGTGTAGCTGAAACAAGAGAAATTTATTTATTACCTCACAATTCTGAAAGCTAGATGTCCCAGATCAAGGTGTCAACAGGGTTGGTTTCTTCTGAGGGCTCTCTCCTTAGCTTATAAATGGCAACATTCTGTGTCTTCACATGGTCTTTGAGCTGTGTGTATGTCCTTTATATCCTACTCATTTACTTTCTTCTGTTTCCTCTTCTCTCTTTTTTGTGAGATGGGGGGTCTCACTGTGTTGTCAAGACTGGACTCGAGACTCAAGCAATCCTCTTGCCTCAGCCTTCCAAGTAGCTGGGACTACAGGTGTGTACCACTGCACCTAGCCTAATCTTCTTTTCTTATAAGGACAGTGGTCATATTGGATTAGGGTTCAATCTAATGACCCCTTTGTGACTTAACTACCTTTCTGGAGACCTAACCTCCAAATACAGTTGCATTATTGAGTACTAGAATTTAGAACTTCATCATATGAATTTTGAGGGTGCAAAATTCAGCCCATAATACCTTCATACTTTTCTTTATAACACTTATAATATAGAAATATGTGAGTATTTATTTTTGTGTTTATTTGGTAAATATTTTCTTTCATATTAGTAGCAAATTTGTCTATTGCCATAGCCTTAGCATGACGGCTGGTACCTGGTGGGACAAAAAGAAATAGTTAACATACAGAAATGATAAACAGTCAGCTGATGAATACCATGACGTGATCATTACACATTCTATGCATGTAGCAAAATTTCACATATATCCTGTAAATACGGACAAATATAATGTATCAAATTAAAAAAATGATTCAAAAAATAAAAGTTTTTAAATAAATGGATATACTTCTCCTATGAAACTTTTTTCTTCCTTTCCAGAACAATATACACTATTAGTTGGTGAAAGGACAGAAAGTTATTTACCATAGGGTATGTGGTATATTTTAAAAGTAGAGAAGTTAGAGATAGTCAAGATGTACAGAGAGTTCTGGCTTATTTATTTTCAGGTTTTGTTAGTACTATGTCAGTTAGGTCACTTGTAATTATCATTTTTGTAGGTCAAAAAATGCTCAAATATAGGCAATTTCATACTGCTAAATGTATTTAAAAGAGATTTTTTTCTCCCATGTCTTCTGTCATTTTGAAAAAAAAAAATTCTTTGAGTCCAAAAATGTTGCATTGTTCAATTTGCACCCATAAGAACCTTGATTTGGTTATGGCTTTGTACTCTCCCTAAAGAATTTCTCATGCTAAACTTTGTCTTCCTTAGAAAATTAGTCCCCAGGGCTCAGGTCTTTTGAGAAGACTGTAGATGGGGAATTTATCCACTGATAACTCTCTACGGTAACTCAAACTCAATTACTCATGCTTTATTCCCAGAGGCTGTGCTCTAGAATATCTGAGAACTCAAAAGTATACTTCTCCACCACCATTAAATTAGTTCCCATGACTGGACACATCCATTCAACTCTTATACTTTAGAATAAATTCCTTTTGTGCATTCTCTGAATTGCCTCTTAGCTCTCTAGTTGTCAGGTTACTCTTCATTTGCCATTAAAAATATTTTTTAAAAACTGGGTGTGTCAATAAAATTCACACTGTCAAGAAAACCACAGGCCTGGGGAAACAGAAAGGATTTCAAAGACCTCCATCCTCCCTCATCAAAAAGAGACGGGGCATCTGCCCACACACGGGTCATCACCTCTATAGCCTACAAACAAATAGCAACTGAGAAAACTACCATACTAAGGAATATGTATAACCAAAGCATCTGTCCAGAATCTAGACTGCCATCAAAGCACCCACAAGCAAGGCCTAAGGTTCTTATCTAACATATGCTACACACATACCTTTATGAGTGTTTGTGTGGGGAGCCCCATACCTAAACAAAACAAAATCCAAAAATAATAGGTGATAGCAGCTCCAGATGAGAGGGAAGCATCACAAGAACTCTGGATGTATGAAAAATCAGAGTGAAAGGACACTCCCAAAGGTGAAACAAAAAGTTGGTTCTTTGAAAAGATAAACAAAATTGATAGATCTCTTGCTATATTAACCAGGAATAGAAGAGAAAGGACCCAAATAAACTCAATCAGAAATTAAAAACAAGATATTACAAGTGATATCACAGAAATACAAAATATCATCTCTTAATACTATGAAAATCTCTATGCCATGAATTAGAAAATGTAGAGGAAATGGATAAATTCCTGGAAACACACAATCACCCAAGACTCATTCAGAAAAAAAACGGAGCTTCTGAACAGACCAATAATGAGCAATGAGATTGAAGCACTAATAAAAAATCTTCCAACAACAACAGAAAAGCCATGGACCAGATGGATTCATGGTTGAATTTTACTAGACCTACAAAGAAGAGTTCATACCCATACTCTAGAAATGATTCCATAACATCAAGAAGGCGGGAATCCTCTCAATTCATTCAAAGAATCCAGTATCACCTTAATACCAAAGCCAGAAATGGACACAACAACAACAAAAAAAAACTACAGACCAATATCCCTTATAATATAGATGAAAAAATTCTCAACAAAATACTAACAAACCAAATCCAACAGCACATCCACCATGACCAAGTGGACTTCATCCCAGGGATGCAAAGATGGTACAATATACATAAATCAATAAAGGTGATTCACCACATAAACAGAGGTGTAAACAAAGACCATATAATCATCTCAATAGAAGCAGAGAAAGCATTCAATAAAATTCAGCATCATTTCATGATAAAAACCCTCAACAAACCAGACATAGAAGGAATATATTTAAAAATTATAAAAGCTATATATGAGAAACCCACAGCCAACATCATATTGAACTGGGAAAAGTTGAAAGCATTCCCACTTAAGAACTAGAACAAGACAAGGGTTCCGACTGTGGCCACTTCTATTCAACATAGTGCTGAAAGTCCTAGGCAGAGCAATCAGGTAAAAGAAATAAAGTGTATCCAAATGGGGGAAACAGGGGTTCAGACTATCACTTTTTGCTGACGACAGAATATTATATCTAGAAAACCCCAAAGACTCCACCAAGAGACTCCTGGAATTGATAAAGAAATTCAGTAAAGTCTCAGGTTATAAAATCAATGGCATTTCTATACACAAGTAGCACTCAAGCTGAAAGTCAAATCAAAGATCAATACCATTCACAATAGCTACAAAGAAAACAAAATACAAAAAATATTTTTAACTGAGGTGAAAGATCTCTCCCAAAAGAACTACAAAACACTGAGGAAGGAAATTGCAAATGACACAAACAAATGGAAAAATACATCATGCTCATGGATCAGTAGAATCAACATTATTAAAATATCTACACTACTGGAAGTGATTTGCAGATTAAATGCAATCCCTATCAAAAAATAATTCTACACTTTTTTTGGAATCAGAAAAGAGCCCGAATAGCTAAAGCAATCTTTTTTTTTTATTTCAGAATATTATGGAGGTACAAACATTTTGGTTACATATATTGCCTTTGCACCACCCAAGCCAGAGCTACAATCATCTCCATCCCTCAGACAGTGCACTCTGCACCCATTATTTGTGAATTTACCCATCCCCTCCACCCTCTCCCTCCTGCCCAACACCTGATGAATATTACTTCCATGTGTGCACATAAGTGTTGATTAGTACAAATTAGTACCAATTTTATGGTAAGTACATGTGGTGCTTGTTTTTCCATTCTTGTGACACTTCATTTTGAAGAATGGGCTCTAGCTCCTTCCAGGATAAGACAAAAGGTGCTAGTTCATCACTGTTTCTCGTGGTTGAGTAGTACTCCATGGTATACATATACCACATTTTATTAATCCACTCATGTACTGATGGGCACTTGGGTTGTTTCCATATCTTTGCAATTGTGAATTGTGCTGCTATAAATATTCTAGTGCAGATGTCTTTATTATGGAATGCCTTTTTTCCTTGGTAATGGGATTGCTGGATCAAATGGTAGTTCTATATTTAGTTCTTTGAGGTATCTCCATATTACTTTGCATAGAGGTTGTACTAGTTTGCAGTCCCACCAGCAGTGTATGAGTGTTCCTATCTCTCCACATCCATGCCAACATTTGTTGTTTTGGGACTTTTTGATAAAAGCCATTCTCACTGGAGTTAGGCGATTTCTCATTGTGGTTTTGTTTTGCATTTCCCTGATGATTAGAGATGTTGAGCATTTTTAAAATATATTTTTTGGCCATCATTCTGTCTTATTTTGAAAAGTTTCTGTGTCCTTTGCCCACTTTTTAATGGTGTTTGATCTTTTCTTGTTGATTTTCTTAAGTTCTATATAGATTCTAGTTATCAGTCCTTTATTGGATGTGTAGTATGCAAATATTTTCTCCCATCCTGTAGGTTGTCTATTCACTCTAATGATAGTTTCCTTGGCTGTGTAGAAGCTTTTTAATTTGATCAGGTCCCATTTATTTATTTTTGTTGCTGCTGTGATTGCTTTGTGGGTCTTCATAAATTCTTTCCCTAGGCTGATGTCTGTAAGAGTTTTCCCAACATTTTCTTCTAGAATTCTTATGGTTTTATGTCTTAAGTCTATTATCCATCTTGAGTTTATTTTTGTGAGAGGTGAGAGGTACAGATTGAGTTTCATTCTTCTGCATATGGCTATCAAATTTCCCCAACACCACTTATTGAACAGGGATTCTTTTCCCCAGTGTATATTTTTATCTGCTTTGTCAAAGATCAGCTGGCAATATGAGGATGATTTTATATCTGGGTTCTCAGTCCTGTTCCAATGGTCCATGTCACTGTTCTTGTGCCAGTACCATGTTGTTTTGGTTACCATAGCCTTGCCATATAGCTTGAAGTCTGGTAGATTGATGCCTCCCAATTTGTTCTTTTTGCTTAAGATTGCCTTTGCTATATGGAGTCTTCTATGGTTCCACATGAAACATAGAATTATTTCTTTTTAGATCTGTGAAAAATGATGTTGTTATTTTGATAGGGAATGCATTGATTCTGTAGATCACTTTAGGTAGTAAGGACATTTTAACAATATTGATTCTGCACATGAGCATGGCAGGGTTTTCCATCTGTTTACATCCTTGGCAATTTCTTTTCTGAATGTTTCATAGTTCTCCTTATATAGATCTGTCAGCTTCTTAGTTAAATATATTCCTAATTATTTGATTTTCTTTGAAGCTATTATGAAAGTTGTTGCATCTTTGATTTGATTCTTGGCTTGACAATTAGTGTATATGAAAGGTACTGATTTGTGTGCATTGACTTTGTATCATAAGACTTTGCTGAATTCATTTATCAATTCCAGGAGTCCCTAGGTTGAATATTTGGGGTTTTCTAGATATAATATTATATCATCAGCAAAGAGTGAAAGTTTGACCTCTTCTGCCCCCATTTGGATATCCTTAATTGCTTGTTCTTCTCAGATTACACTGGCAAGGACTTCCAGCACTATGCTGACTGTAAGTCCAAAACTGTTAGAAATAAATGTCTATTATTTATCAGCTACTCAGTTTATGGTATTTAGCAGCCTGAATGGACTAAGAGAGAAAGCATATTGTTATCAATTGATTAAACTTGTCAGCCAGATTCACTGGCGGCAGCATGATGGAAACTTTACCCGGTTTATGCCATTCTTCTCTTTGCAGAAGATGTCAAAACCAGTTAGGCTACAAAGCATCCATGGAAATTCTCCACTCTTCTCCCTTTCTTAATTGGCTACTAATTTCCCTTTTATACTAATGGGAGTTCATGAGAATAAACTTATCATATGCTGTAGACTTTGTCCCCAAATCTAATGGAACTAAGTTAGAATAATCTTTCTTAGTTTGCAAACTACTGAGTATGGAATAGCTTGAACATATCTGACCTTAAGTTCTGTATGGGTTTGAATAATAATGTCTCTAAATTATAGAATGAAACATTAGCTAGGAGATTCTGTGTCAGACTTAAAGAATGCAAGAGATAGTATCATTTTTGGTGTAAATGCTTAAAATACAATTATTTGGAAATCTTGGATTTGAAATATTCTAATTAGTTATTTTTCCTAGAAGAACTTACTATTAATACTTTCCAATAGTGTGACAGTATTGAAGTACAGTGTGCAACCTGAGTGTTTGAATTTAAAGTGATAAATATTTCATGGCAAATTAATTTTAGAGCATTTTTGAATTTCTTATTCTTCTCTTTCTAGCTCCTTTGAGGTACTTTAAAAGTTATACATTGACGATGGAGTAAGTAGGACTGTATGTATATACTGGTTTGTTTATTTACTATTTGTGTGACAGTGAGCCAGATGCTTAATCCCTCTCATGATTAGTATCATCCTCTGTAAAATGAAGATAATAATACTCACCAAATAAAGATGTTGTGAGGATTAAACAAAATAATGTATGAAGACTACGTGGGACAAAGTAGGAGTTTATTAGATGTTGGTGTCTTCTTTTTGCTTTCTCCTACGATAAGCAGTAATCCAAGAATACTCTTTCCCATTACTTCTTCTATGACTGTAGCCAATTTCAATAGATGATGCATTATGCCAGGGAAAATTTTAAATTTATATTTATCATTGCTTATGTTTCATTAATAGGAAAATGAGATATCATGTGAGTTCGATTCTCCTCCCCATTATATGGCCATCTAAAAGATTTGTGGACAATTTATTAGACATTTTAGTAACCTATCTAGCTAATCACAATGATCTTATGATTATTGATTTCCTTTTCTCTGTATAAAACCTCTTATGTCTTCCAATCTCCTTGCTGGATTGCTCTTTTACAAAGTAACATTTTGCAATGAGAAGCACGTAAAATATTTAACTCCTTACCCTTTTTTCTTTTGTCAAAGGTCAGGCTTTAATGAGATGGATTACTTCAGGGCCGGGAGCATATTTTTACAGTGACGGTGTAGCTGTCAAAACCTTCGCAGTAACAGAGAAATTATGGACTTTTGTTAGCTAAGGAATGACTGGGGAACAAAAGGATGGTTGAGCCCATAGCAAGTGTTTTCTTATAAGTTCTCATGAACTCGTCATTACCTCATTTTCAGGGATATAAAAATACAAAATTAATTTCCTAAAGGAGAAGGGAGCTTTACATTGCTTTTTATAAGATGTCATTATGGACAGATATATGGGGTTAATGTTGGGAGGCAATGAAAGATAATGTGAGAAAGATAATGTGAGAAAGTTAGGTTGTGATTGGCTTGGTGATGCTAGTCAAAGCAGTGCAGGCAATTTACTAGGCATATTTTCCAAGCCAGGTTGTGGTCAAGATAAATCGCTGAGAAAGTCTATATTGTGATGATTAGATCTATACTCCAGGAGTTTATATTTTGTAGGCAAGCAAGAGAAGGAAATCATTTGCTGTATAGCAGCATGAGAAACAACTTGGGAGTCTATAGTCTTGCATTCTAGGGTCAACTCTGCTTTAAGTCTATTTAGCTTCTTGCATTTAATCTCCCCTAACTGTAGACTAAGGACTGCTGATATTTCAGTTTTAGAAGTTGGATATAATTCTGAACAAGTTCCAGGTTTAGGAACCTCTAGAAAAGGACAGAGAATTAAAGTTAAGATCGACTGAAAATGGTTCCATGATTAAATCTGGGGATGGTCTTCAGCCACTTGACATCTTCTACTCCTGAAGAATGGCTTCAAGTTCACTATGCAGCAATTTCCTTTTTCTTTCAATTTGAATGTGGCTGTGGCCTCTGCACCTTTTACTAAGTATGAAAATTATGGGGTTCTAGGTGACCAATATGAAGAATTGATAAACTTGACCTGGAGAAAACAGCCAACATTTGGTAGTTAGTAACCATGCTAAATGACTTTTTTTTTTTTTGACAGTTTCATAAATGTATAATTTTTAGGGAATGAAGAAATAAGAAACATTTGGACTGTGTGGAAACGAAGTAGACATGCATTCGTATGCCAATTTTTCTGCCTGTATATTACTCAAAATTCTGAGGCATAGCTGCAAAACTACTTTTGGGAAGTAAGATCAACAGTGTGTCTGTGTGCGTGTGTCTGTGTGTGGTGTGGGTGTATTGCATGGGCATGGGAGATCTCTTATAAAACCACTTCAAATGCTTTTAGATAGGATTAACAATTGGTTCATTTGCTTTCATAGCAATTACAGAATTATTAGCTAGACCATTAGTTTATAAATTGCTTGATTATATATCATATTCCTGAGTGAGAAGGATTAGTTATAAAAGCAAATCTTTGTGGGCTTTTGCTTGGGAAATTAATTCATAAAATATCACTTATTTTTTCTACTTGTACTATTTACTTATCCAGCTGATTTGACAGTAAATTTTAAAATGATCTACTGCAGGGAAATCCTTCCTACTAAGTTCTGTGAGAAAAATATTCTGCAAATTATGGCTTGCTGTTGAGATTTTTTTTTTTCTCTTTGAGGCATAACATGGCTTGTTATAATAAAGCATGTGTGATAGATTTTAGGATGACATTTTATCTTCTAGAGTGGAGCTCTTTTAAAAATATCTTTAGTATTAGATTGTCTGTAGCTATAAATGTAATATTTCAATAGAATTTTTTCTCTAAAGAGTGCAAAGTTCTTATAAAATGAATAAATTGATTTACCCACACCATAGCCGGTAAAGGTGAAATGGAAAAGGAGATATAATCAGCTTTTATTTCTGATTGCTTGAATTAGCCATTGGAAATCTGATATATAAGGGGAAAAGTGGACTCCCCACATTTATATGTCAGCTTCTATCCAGTGATACAGAAGAACTTGACACATTCTTCAAACGAATGCCCATTTTTTAATTCTTATTTGGGACCACACTGTCTGTGTGGTCTTGGTTATTTTAGAATTATCTGCAGCCACACTAAAAGGTACAGTAAGTGGATATGTTAGGTGGATGAAATTAGAAAGGCATTTCAGATTGGCAGAATGTAATTACTTACTTGAAATTTACCCAGGACACTTGCTGTTGACACATTCAGATGGTGCAAAAGATCTTTAATTACCCAAAGCAACTAGTTTGTGGTTTCACATCTCAGCAGAAAGAAAGCAATTCCTGGAGCAAGGCTTTGTAAACACCATGCAGTTCTGAAGCATTCTTTCTGATCAAAGGAAACCAGGGTTACTTCTTATTAGAGAGGTTCACTGCAATCATGCTCAGTTATTTCTTAGGGCAAAAGTCCTCAGATATTTTGTGAAGAGTAGCTAATTTTCCTTTCTTGGAGGCAGTGTGTAATAAAGTAAAGACAATGAGTGAGCTTTGAAATAAGACTGTGATTGTTGAAATCCCAGCTCTACCACTTACAACTCTGACCTTGGGCAAGTTATTTAATTTTCCCATATCTGATACCTCAAATGGGAAATGATACGAATATTAGCAAGTAATTAGGGGGTTTAAATAAGCTAACCCATGTAAAATCTAGCTCTGTGGTTGTCACACAATCAGAACTCAACAAATGTTTCAGTTCCGCTCTGCAAAGCATGGTGGTTTGTGAAGGCTACCTTCTGAATGAAGTAGCTCCACATAGACAAAGGGAGGAGCTTTGCTGATAAAGGTGTTCCCTACCAGGTGAGTTTAACAGGGAACCATGGAAATAGATCAGGGCCTGAGTATATCGTCCCAAGTATAGGGAAAAGAATGTTTTCTGTTTTGCTCCTTCTTACCTTCCTGGCTTTGCGTAAATTGCTTAAACTCACCAATAATTAGTTGTTTCATCAGGCAGTCAAAACTAATGATATTTTTCCTACCTACCTCCCAGCAGTGTGTGAAACAAACAGGTGTGTGAAAATATTTTCTGGACTAGAGAGAGTGCAGTCCAACCATGAAAGTTATGTTTTCAATTCCTGCAAGTGAGGGAATGCATCCATTTCTTTATATAAATGAATATGCACTTATGATTGCTTACTATAGGGCTAGGAGCTAGTGAACAAAATGGATATGACATACTCCTCATTCTTACGGAACTAAGAGTCATCTTTCTAATCCCTTCTGAGATTGGCACATAGTAGATATTCATCAATTATTTTTCTAAATTGGATTGAATTGAAACCTATCTGATGAGAGTCTGAGCTCTCCTGATTAGAACACTTGTCAGACATTTTCTGGGACAAAGAGGGCTAAATAAACCCCATGACTCATCAAGTATTTCATATAGTTTATATGTTCAGGTGTGAATATTCATTAATGGGGTATGGATCCCAACACAATTCATTTTGTTGGTTTTTTCTCATAATTTAATTTACTTTAGGTACCTTGGGTTGGTTTGTTTGCTAGGAGGATTAAGTCTTCTCAATTTGTTGTTAGTCTTTGGCTCATTTTTATACTCATATATTTATTAAAATTCTTTATGAAAACATAATTTTTGTTGTTAGAAATAGAAATAAAATGAGAGGTGAACACAAAAGTAAGAGTTGTCTTATAAAAACCTGGATCTAATGTGTATGGTAAGTATCCACTTTGGATGGGCCATAGAGTGTGTGAACCCAGACCCAGTAGACTTCCCTGTATCTCATTCGATAAGAAAGCAACAAATTTATGTTACAATGGAATCACTACTATCACTATTATTCTACAATGCCCATTTCGAAAACTATTTCTAAAAGAAAAAAGCTGATACACATACCCTGACCTTTGCCCTTGTGCTAATGGGCCTTTTAACCAGAGGAAAGGCCCTGATTCTTAGACTAAAAAGACCTTAAGTAGGTGTTTCAGTGACAGATAAAGAACACATGGGAAGTATCATTCTCTTAGCTTCCCTACCTCCTATGCCACAGTGTATGTCCAGTTGGTTGTGCAATAACAGCAACTTGTACCACCGTTCCCCTGTTGCTCCTGGAGTCTAACCAGTTGGATGCGATGGCAGAGACAATTGGATCATGTTCTTGGACTGACCAGGGCCAGGGGCCATGGTGAGCCACAGCTTTCTAGTTCTGCAGGAACTATGGAATTTATCCACACAAAGCACTGGAGAAGACACTGGGATCAGGGATAGAAAAGGTTTTAGGTGCATCTTTAGAGCATTGGGCTTGGAGCGCCTTTTCTGGGTTACCCTGGACAATGGGTCCCTGCTATGGCATTGGTGGGAATTGGAAGGATGTTGGAGACACTGATAAACTGTGAAGTCCATCACAGCTGGAACTCCGTATTATCTGAGATAAATAGCATCACCATGGTGACAGGTATCTTTTTAGTTAAAAGTAAGTTATCTCCTTTTTAAGTGACAGGTAATTAGAATTGTTATCTTTGCTTTAGAGAAAAACCATAAAAAGAAAAAATATCCTCAATAGTCTGAAGGGGAGAAAATAAGAAATACACTAAAGTCAAGACCTAATCTCATAACAGCTGTGCAACAGCTCAGAAAAGAGGTCTATGCTGTTGCAGAGAAGAGTCTTCTAAACACCATGATGCATAGTGTGTACAGGAATAGCAGAGGTCCTATGCCAATCTGACCTGATCATTTGTTTAGTCGTTAAAAATGTTGATTATTATACAGCAGGAGCAATTTAGGATACGCTGATGTAAGTTAGCCACTAGGACCTTCTCTTTGACTTTTTAATAAAACTGTTCTGGCACCTTGATTGCATCAGGATTGGAGCGCCCTTTCTGGGTTGCCCTGGAGAAGCTGGGCAGTGGGTTCCTGCTACAACTGGGTACCCAGCTCCACGTAGAGGGTCCTATTTGAACATGGAAATCTTCAGCCCAAGATGCAAACAGCAATAGCTGCTATAAATTCTGATGAAAAGATTCTTTGTAAGTGGAAAG
Organism: Eulemur rufifrons; assembly: GCF_041146395.1. NCBI lineage: Eukaryota > Metazoa > Chordata > Mammalia > Primates > Lemuridae > Eulemur > Eulemur rufifrons. Next base: position 24,615,130 of record NC_091001.1, read on the forward strand.
CTATGCTTTTTAAAGTTTACCTGCATTCAATAATGTTAAACGTTGACCATAAAAAAATATTTTCTATTCCCCCAAAGGATATTATCTGTATGTTTTCAACTTTATAATTCAGGAATCAGATAACTATATATGTTCAATCCTAACATTCTTCTGACTCCTGACAGTGGGGACATAAATTCTATACAGTTTATGATTGTGTACTTAAGCAATGCCGTTGTATTATGGTTCCTATCTTCCTATAGTGTTGACTATTGGAGTTCAGAGAGAACCCATCAATAGGGTTTTTGCTTTTCATTCATTTCTTTCTCTCCAGCTTTCTAGTGTTAATAAAAGAAAGTGGATTGAGGACCAATTTGTTTTGCTGAAAACTCTACAATGTGTAGCTTTAGAAAATTGCAAATTGATGATTTACTGGTGTCTAGTTTTTAAGTAAAGCCATTATAGATGAAAATTTTATTTCTATTGTTCCTACATCCAATCTCTCAAGATGTCTGAGACTTTTCTTCCTTACTATAATATAAATTATCATGAATACTGAAACAAAGTATTAGAACAATAATCCATACCAACTATCGGTTCTATAGATTTTTAGCCCACAGCTTTCATACTATGGCTTTGCCAATTAAGCAAATGTCTTTAAAAATCTTCATTTTTTACTGCTCAAATTTGCTTCTTAATTCTCCTGTAAACACCCAAATGATGCTAAGTTACCCTTATATGGACACCAAAAGGATGTGGATAAACTGTAACAAAAGTATATTTTTCTGTTTTATCTTCTCCAACACTCTAAAATTGTCAACCCTTCTGTGCAGCCTTTGAGGTTTCCCCAGCAAGAACTGGAAGTCTCAGTGATTGTCTCTTGTTCTGTCACTCCATATCCATTATTTTCAAATCCTGGGTAATATCTAGGGGACATCGTAATGATTCAGATTTCTAGGACCCCAATGCAAATTTACTAAATATCTAAGAGTGTGGCTGGGAGTTTTATTTTTAAAAGCTCCCCACCAAATTTTGATGCCCTTCATTCCCAGAATGGCAATTGCCTGGATTTCTCACCACCCAAGCTTATCCTGCAGGAGCATGAACTTAGCGGCTGCAGGACATTTGCCATTTATTGTGTTTGCCTCTCTCCCTCTCAGCAGTGTCCTAATGACATCTGCTCTTCCCAAAGCTCAATGTCTCCCATGCATCCTCTTCCTTCCACCATTATGTTGGCCTCTCATAGCTTGGGCCAGCATGTTCGTCCCATGTCCCAAAGGAATCCCGCAATCCCTCTAGGAAAACTCCCTGCCCACCTGCCCATTCTTTACATTATTCCTGTGGGTACTTGGTAATTTTAGAAATTTTGGTGAACTATTTCCCCCTCTTTAGATCTATTACCATCTACTTTTTCCTCATCTGGTTATAATCCTTGGTAGAAAAGAGTGAAAGTAAAGAAGAAATTTCACAGGCTACACCTCAAGTTGATTCCTCTCTTTGACACTGAGTTTTCCTGTCTTACTGCCCTCAGAGTGAAAGCTAGTTAATGCAGGAATTTGGAGGGGTTGAAATAAAACAAAGTACCCCTTCTGTGTATCCAGCATATGCCGGACACAATGCTTGATGAAGGGAGGTTGGGCAGAATTTCAGCCTCCACCCTCTCTTCGGTGAGATGCTTGTGTAGACTGCACAGCTAGCACGACCATAAACGGAGGACCAGACTGCCTGTTGCCCAGCGTTTCCCAGGAGGCTGCCATGTTCTTTGTACAAAACCAACCATAGGAAGGTTTATACCTCTGACCCTTCAGAGCATGGCAAAGACATCTGAATACTGGGTCACACAGCCAGGACTCCCACTGAGATCTCCCTTGGGAATAAATGATGTGTTCCAAAGCATGCATATTAAATACAGTTCATGTTTGCATGTTTGTAAACATAGAAGTTACAAAAATATTTAAAGAGTTTCTCTCTTTTAGAAATTTATCAGTTGACCCACCCTGCTTATCTTATCCAGAGATAAAATGTCCATGAAGAATTCCTCTTTTACCTTTGCTATTTCAATTACATTTTCTTTTTTCCCCTCCTATATTTTCTTAACATAGTTAATGTTTTTCCAGGAAAGACTTTTTTGCAGTTAGGCTCTGTGTTCCATTTAACACATTTCTTGGTATTTGATAGCTCTGTTTACCCCGAAATTTTCCATGTATATGGAGTTCATGGGTATAGAAACTTGTCGTCTTAATATTTTGTCTGTAACATTTTGGTATAATACTAGAAAAATTTATAAATTATTAATGTTTAACACTTTGTGCAAGATTCTGATCTAAGTGTTTGTGTGTGTGTGCACGTGTGTGTATATGTATATATATGCATGTATTTATATGTGTAAATATACATAATTTTATTATTCTCATTATTCTTACAATGACTCTGCAAGTTCTGAGTTATACACATTTTAAAAATGAGGAAAATGAGTCTCAGAGAGGTTAGAAAAGTTCTGCCAGTCAGCAAAATAGAAAAACATACTCTGTATTGTTTCTTCTCTCTCCTAAGTCCTTAGGACTTTTATGTAGATGACTTTTGTAAGATGACTACTAGGTTCTATGACCACAACTGGCAGACCAGACAATTTTCTTGACGGTAATTTAGCAATGGCAGTAATTTTTTTGGGTGAATCACTTTAATCTCTTTAGTATATGTTAGTAAGAGAGAAGTGCCACCTTCACAAAACATTGTAAGGATTAATACATTCTCTCTTGAGTTCTGGTAGAAGATAAGGTCTATGTGAAATAAGGCAAAACCACAGGCAGAACTGAACTCAGGACTTTCTGCTCTGTCTATACTGCAATTTTAGACTCTGTTGGCAGCAAGACTCTGCATTCGAATGGTGCAGCAAAGGATTTCTGTTTATGACATTCCAGAAACCTGCTCAGAGTACTCGTGAGTACAAAAGCTCTGGGATAGGCCGGGCGCGGTGGCTCACGCCTGTAATCCTAGCACTCTGGGAGGCCGAGGTGGGCGGATCGTTTGAGCTCAGGAGTTCGAGACCAGCCTGAGCAAGAGCGAGACCCCACCTCTACTAAAAATAGAAAGAAATTATATGGACAGCTAAAAATATATATAGAAAAAATTAGCCGGGCATGGTGGCGCATGCCTGTAGTCCCAGCTACTCGGGAGGCTGAGACAGGAGGATCGCTTGAGCTCAGGAGTTTGAGGTTGCTGTGAGCTAGGCTGACGCCACGGCACTCACTCTAGCCTGGGCAACAGAGTAAGACTCTGTCTCAAAAGCTCTGGGAAAGTTTCAGTATAATTTCCCATGTTTAAAAAAAAAAGAAAAGAAAAAGAAAACATGCCTTCACGAGAGAGCTACCCTATAATTAAAGCCGGATGAGAATTTCATTCATGCATTGAACAAACATTTATTAAGGGTCTACTATGTGCCAGGCCCTCTGTTAAACACTGAGGAGAGGACACACAGACAATGCCCTTGTTCTCACATGGCTTACTTTTTGTCTAGGGGGAGAAATGCAGGAAACTGTCACACCTGGGTGGGGGGGGGGGCGTGAGAGAATGAAGTGGGGGAGGGGAAGGGTGGCTGTGTGAATGGGAGCCCTGAGACCAGCCCAGGGGAAAAGTATCCAGACAGGATGAAGTGAATGGGCAAAGGCTCCAAGGGAAAAAAGGGCTAGTGACTTCAAGGATTGAGGATTGTCCGTATGGCTGAAATTCAGTAAGCAAATGTCTGCATAGCAGAACTTAGACTATTCTCTATCTGATATGGCCTGGGGGAGAGGGAACACTTTCTCATTTGTAAATGAGAACCATTTTACAGATATTTCCTGTAATTATCCACCAGTGTTGCTGTGGAGCATGATTGATTCAAACAAGCTGGTTATGTGTGGGTGAGCATCTTGTAATAGGGATTATGCCTGAGCATTCTGTAGTCATTCTGTGTCCAGAAGGTTATGTATGAAACCTGAAGAAGTCACTCTTGTTTTCATGAGCACCTAGATTGGGTTCTAACTGCCACTTCTTAGGCAATGAGCACTCTTGCTCCATCATGGCCATGGAGCTGTTCTTGTTCTTGTCTTTCTGAAAAAGTGTCTATCTGCTGCCAGGTCAGAATCCCACAGTAGCTGTCAGTGGAACCCTAGCACAAGGGAAATGAAGTTTGTGCCAAATTTCATATTGTTTCTGAGTCAATCAAGGCTAGAAAAAGCATCCAATTACTTGGCTAAATAGCTAATTCGATTAACACCCAGGGTAGATGGGTGTAGCTGGTTTTTTTTTTGTTTTTTTTTTTTTTTTTAGGATTTCTCCACTATTTCTTAGCATGGCAATACTTTTTATAACAACAGATACCCAACGGGAATGTTTATCCTCTGACCTAAGTTCAGTTTACAAAAGCAGCCTAGTGTGATCACTCAAAACCATTTTTATTGGTAAAATGATCATTTTGCAATTCCCAGAATCTCATAGTCTCGATTTCTAAGCCTGAATTGAAAATGCAGCATGATGCCTTTTAAAATCCCAGAGCAAAGACAGAATGGGAAAGATCCGATTACAATCTCTTTTCTCTGGAAGTATAAAGCAATTTGTTTTGAAAGAAAGCAATACTTAGGTTAATAAATATTTTTATTCATAGAAATGTTGCCTATATAGTTTCAACTGAGCTTTTAGTTGGGCTTTGGTGGGAGAGTTTTCGGACTGCACCTTGAGTGGATTTGATTCAAAGGGTTTTCAACATTTTAACATATTTGAATTCAATAGTATCTAAATAAACTGCTCCTATCAATCTGTCCATTGATAGAGCTATAATATCTTAAACATCATCTGCAGCATGTGTTTGTGCTGTATATTCTCTGTTTGCATGTCCAGATTTATTCTCTGGTGCATTTGGCCCTGTGCCCTGGGAAACTGACCTGTCTGGACTTCAGGAAAGGACTCTCTGGTCCTCTGGATTCCAGTTGGCTTTGTCACTAGGAGGGACTGTAGCAGGTAACAGGCAGGAAGAGAACAACTGTGACTGTCCTCCTGCTGTGGCCTCCATCGTCTTTCTCAGACCATATCTGCTGCTTGATAGGCTCAACTCTCTCTCTTCTTGCCCATTTGGGTCTAGGGCTGGCAATGCTCTCTGTTTTAATTTTCCCTTTTGATTCTTCTTCACCTTGTCCAACCTCTGGCAAGTAGTTGCTCTATTAAACTCTCCTCAAAGCCTGTTTGAGTGAACATTTAGCACTCCAGTTCAATTTTGCATTTTTGAATTCTTTGGAGACACAAATTCTGTTTTTATTCCATATCTATTGGACATTTTATTCCAAACTGTCTACGACAATTAAAAGGAGAAAAATATCTTATAATTGAGATTTTAAAAAACACTGAAAATTTCCCATTACACCCCTCCTCCTAACTCCCATGTGCCACTTAGTACCTAAAAGCTACAATCAGACTCTCTTGAGTCACCTGCACAGGAGTGTGGCTCATAGCTGTTTTCGAGGTTGCATAATGTTCTTGAGATTGAAAGACAAAGCGCAGCCCAAGGCCATGTTGGGACTCTTTGGTTTATGTGTATTGTGTGCATGTGTGGGGAGAGAGAGGGGTCAGAATGTGAGGAGGTGTGGAGGTGGAGGAAGGAGCTTCAGGGCATTGTGTCCATCAGAGGAAAAATCATCCAGGATTCTAAATCAGACATTCATTGAATCAGAATATGGTGACTTTTAAATTGAGGTCCCAAGATGTGGGAATGAAGACAGATGAGAGAGGTGAAATGATACGCAGTTTTCTCAGGAAACCCCTGTAGTTTGGCGTCATCTAGAATTATCCTCCCTGTGGTTTAAATCTTTCTGAAATTGAGCAACTTTTATGCAGAAGTTCTTGGATTTTGGGAAAACAAACCCAGCTGAAATTTATATTATATATAGTATGTGGAATGTATGAGAGTCCGATCGAGGTGGTTTCATGTAACCACTAAATTGTATGAAAAGTTGCTCCTTCCATCCCAAAGAAAACAAAGTCATCCTAAGTACTAAGATTAAAAAAAATCCAAACAACAAAAACAACTTTCATAGTAGCCAAGTTAAATTCATTCTTAGCAAATGTTCCCACAGAATAAACATAACATTTTCTTAAGCCATGGCCAGTTAAACAAATCTGACTTTAAAGAAAGGGGGTGTTAAATGTTTCTCCTCTGACAATGTTGTCCAAAAGCAGTGTGGGGGGAATATTTCTGAAAGGCATTTGGGATGTTTCTCTTTTCCCCCCGCTTTCATACAATTTTCCCCCAAATTTTGTTTCCTTGGATACTTTAAATTCAAACCCAAATTGTCTTTTACATCATGAAGGATGATAGACATCTAGATAATTCTGGGATCTTGCATTTGGGGTTTAAGTGCTTTAGTCAAACAATGAAGTTGAAACAAAACACTTTATTCTTTATCATTTTTATTGGCATGGGAACTTAGTTCTCATGAAGACAGACATCTTTCCTGTTCACAGTCTAAAGCTTTTAGCTTATTCGTTGAAGAGATAATAAGGCAGAATTAGCACAAACTTAAAGTGCTCTGGATTAGGCTTGGATATAAAGAGAAAAATGATTCTTGTGATTTTTGGTCTCATAATTGCTAGGGAGCCACAAGGGTGCTGTTTTGAAACTGCTTGTATTTATAAGAAACTAGTCAGATAGCAATAGTTTCATTGCTAATAGCCATAATGCAAATGCAGATGGGAAGCTGCATAGTCAAGTGTCTAAGAGATAGACCATGGTGGCAATTTGCCTCTTAAATTAAAATCCCTGTTCTGCCACTTACCAGGTCTGTGACTTTGGGTGAGTTACATAACCTCTCTGTGCTTAAGTTTCTTTGGTCCATAAAATGGGAATAAAGGGATAGTATCTATTTTATCAGACTGTGGTGAATATAACATGAGTTCACATTTCAAAAGTATTTAATGTATGCATGTAACAAGTACCATAAAGTGTTGGTTCTTGTTTTTAATAGATGAAAAAGACTTGGGTTCTTTTTGCCATTCTAAACTTAGTGATTTTCCTGGTCTGCTGCTTTAACTATCACCTCCACAAGAAAAAAGATTGTTTAATGTTTTTAATTACTGAGGGCCAAACATTGTTTTAACCATTTTTCTTTCATTAGTTTGTTTAATCCCTACAGTGAATTTAGGAGGCAGGTATGGAAAGGAAACTAAGTCTTAACTGTTGGAGTTTGGTGACTTCACTAAAGTATTCCATGTATCTTCACTGAGTGTATTTTCATAAATAATGTAGCAATCAAATAAACCACTTAAGGCTATTTGATTTGCATTATTTAATTAAAACACAGCAGGCATTTGCTATCATTGATAACCATTCTCCTCACCTTCACCTTCCAAAGACCTAGTAAACATTGAGGTTTGAGGTTTGGAGTAGGAGTGTGAAACTCTCATTAAAAAGCTTCTGCACAGGTAAAGAAACTAATATGAGAGCAAACAGACAACCTACAGAATGGGAGAAAATATTTGCATGCTACACATTCGATAAAGGGCTGATAACTAGAATCTATTTAGAACTTAGGAAAATCAGCAAGAAAAAAAATCAAACAACTATCAAAAAGTGGGCAAAGGACATGAACAGAAACTTTTCAAAAGAAGACAGAATAATGGCCAAGAAACATATGAAAAAATGCTCAACATCTCTAATCATCAGGGAAATGCAAATCAAAACCACAATGAGATATCACTCATCCCCAGTGAGAATGGCCCTTATCAAAAATTCCCCAAACAATAAATGTTAGCATGTATGCAGAGAGACAGGAACACTCATACACTGCTGGTGGGACTGCAAACTAGTGCAAACTCTGTGGAAAGCAATATGGAGATACCTTAAACAGTTACAAGTAGACCTACCATTTGATCCAGCAATCCCATTATTGGGCATCTACCCAAAAGAACAAAAGACATTCTATAAAAAAGACATCTGCACCCGAATGTTTATAGGAGCACAGTTCACAGTTGCAAAGATGTGGAAACAACCCAAGTGTCCATTAATACATGAGTGGATTAATAAAATGTGGTATATGTATACCATGGAATACTACTCAGCTATAAGAAACAATGGGGATATAGCACCTCTACCTCTTGTATTTTCCTGGATAGAGCTGGAATTCATTCTACTAAGTGAAGTATCCCAAGAATGGAAAAATAAGCACCATATGTACTCACCATCAAATTGATTTTAACTGATCAACACTTAAGTGCACATATAGGAATAACATTCATCAGGTGTCAGGCAGATGGGAGCGGGGAGGAGGGGATGGGTGTATACGTACATAAAGAGTGCGATGTGCACCATCTGAGAGATGGACACGCTTGAAGCTCTGACTCAGGGGGAAGGGGAAGTGGAAGCAAGGGCAATAACGTAACCTAAACATTTGTACCCCCATAATATGCTGAAATAAAAAAAGAATTAACATTTTTTACTCACTATACTATAATGTTACCACCTTCTCCTTCTGCATCTTGATAACTAGAAGTTTTCCTTCAATTAAAAAAAAGTTGAGTTCATTCCAGCCATTGCCATCACCCTATCATTTGAAATCTTCTATTTTCCAACTCTTGTTTCTGCCGGCTACAAAGTAGCTTCATTATATTTTGAAGTGCTATGATGATACACTCTGAGAGTTGGAGAATGTTCTAGGGAATCTAAGTTTTTAGAAAGTAAAATCATTATCAATTAGTATTCATTGAGAGCCGACAGATTTTGAGGAACTCTAGCAGTTACTCAGAGTATATGGATGATGAAATCTAAATTTTTAGATTCTCATTCTCCCACTTCGAATTAGATGCATTAAACTTTGGTAATTTTGTTTTTCAGTGGTGATTTCTAATGTATTTAAAAGATTTTGACAGCCTATTAAAAATAAGAAGAGGTGCACGCTTAGATAAAATATTGACTTGAAATGTTTTAATATGTATTAGTGCTGTCATAAGCTGCCAGTTCCTCATTTCTTTTTTTCCTTAAGTTTATGCATTGATTTAGTCGAAATGAAAACATCCACATTAGTATGATTCTACATTTGCACATCTGGCATATTCCAATCTGATGAAAGTAAATATGTAAATATATCATGCTTAAATGTAACATTTTAGCATTTTTTCATACAGAAATCTAATTCAAATACACTGGGAAAAAAAATCCCCATTTTGATTAATTTGTGGTAATATCAACCTCCAAATAAACACCGGGTGCTCTGCACTAGAATATTTTTTTTAAGCTTTCAGAATTTGCTTTTATGGTACCTATTATTTCCAGATGACAGGACATGGTGCTGAAAAGTATGGGAAAATATGGTTAGACTAATGGGTTTCCTGCCGACGAAATCATTCTGAATCATTTAATGCGGATTCTATATTATCTCACTGTTGATTAAAGCAGAGGCAAATTACAGTACTGGAATCTCTTTAAGAGAAATTATCTGATGAACTGGTTCCCGAAGAGGTGGGGAAATGTGATACGACTGTGTACTTGAGATACGTCATTTTCAAGCAATGCCTTCGTGAGATACAGTCATGAGCAGTGAACTTGTATTCCTGGTGGATGTGTCACTCTGATCACGGCACATGTATGTCAAGATGATATCTGAGCTGAAGATTGTTTTTCAACTTTCTTAATTTACAAACCTCCAAAGCTCCTTCTCAGATGAAACTTCGGAACCTGAATACCTTGGCTGTTTTTTTGCATACAGGAAATTAAAAATGGCTTCTTATAAAAGAAGGATGTCAGAGGAGAACAGAAAAAAAAAAAAAAAGAAGGAAATGTGTCAGAGTTGATTAATTATTGGAGTTAAAAATATTTCCATTATAAATGGTAGTGGAGCAGTGATTTAAAAATGAATTTTAAATGATGACGGCTTTATGATTTGGATGTCATTTGTTCAACACAGAGATCCTAATGTTGATTGATGGGCTTATAGATGTCTTCCTTGGGATTTGGCAGCCAAAACTGATGTCAATGCGTTAAATCAAATGCTTCCACATCTTTTAGTTCTATTATAACACTCAAAGCATCATTCACAATGATCTGAAAGACTCATATGCTGGGTTGTGACAAATGAAACCCACTTATCTCATCCAGATTATATGACTATTTTCCAAACCCTTTCTTAATATCTTGCCTTTGAAGCTATGCCATGATAATTTCAGACATTTTCCTGTTTTTATGTATTGATATTTTCCCCCACATATTTTGGTATTTGATTTGCCTTCCTTGAATTGTCATCAGTTTAGCACTGGCAATTTTTATGGTGCCTCATGCATTTTACACAATAAAGGCAAAACCTATTTATGCTCAAGTCTGCTATGGTTGCATGATACTGTTATGGAAAAATTCAGAAAAGGCATTTTAAAAATATATTAAGTATAAGAATAAGGAATAAAGCATGGACGATATAAAGAATAGAATTTATGTAATTCAATTCCAAAATAATGCTGAGGTCAAAGAGCCAATCTTAATTTTGAGAACACTATCACTGATTTTTCTTTTATGTGTGTGTATATATATATATATATATATTTGGGACAGAGTCTCACTCTGTTGCCTGGGCTAGAGTGCTGTGACGTCAGCCTAGCTCACAGCAACCTCAAACTCCTGGGCTCAAGCGATCCTCCTGCCTCAGTCTCCCGAGTAGCTGGGACTACAGGCATGTGCCACCATGCCCGGCTAATTTTTTATATGTATATTTTTAGCTGTCCATATAATTTCTTTCTATTTTTAGTAGAGACGGGGTCTCACTCTTGCTCAGACTGGTCTCGAACTCCTGAGCTCAAACAATCCGCCTGCCTTGGCCTCCCAGAGTGCTAAGATTACATGTGTGAGCCACTGTGCGCGGCCTGATTTTTCTTTTTAAATAAAATAAGAGAAAGCAAGGAAATAATATCAGCAAAAAATGACAGCAATAATATGGATTGCTATTTCTAGTTTTGATCCTTCTGACATCAATCCAATCTAGGCTAAATGTAGACATAATTTGATTTTGCTGTGTGAAAAGTAGATTTTTGCACTTCTTGAATAGTAGTACCATATGGATTAGTATTATAGGAAGCTGAATTTGAGAATATTTCTGGACTAATTCATTTACCATATCTGAGTAGTCTGAAAAAATTGACCTAACTTTCATAAATGTAATACTTATCATGCTTGTGTAGTTCATTGCCTCCCAGACTTGAGTTATTTAAAAGGAAAGATTATGTCTTATTCTTCTGTATAGCTCCACTTCTCAGCAAAGCACCTAGCATATAGGAGACATTTGATAAATATCTGACAAATTTATCTAAACGGGAGGCAGATTATGATACAGATGTTCTACTTCAATATAAACCAGTAATTTTTTCATTTGGTTATTCATTTATTTGTTCACTTGAATGTATATTAAGCGTCTACTGTGACAATCTGTCTAAAATATATTTGAGTGACTAAATATATGTCATAGGCTAAAGATACATAATAAAGTATGATTTTTTAATAGACTGTGGGAAGAGGCTTCTATTATGACTTAGAATATTAGAATTCAAGACATTCTGTTTTAGAGACACACAATGTACACAATTTTCCTTAATGCTTATGTGTCACTGTTAAAACTAAACTATAGCACAACTACTAACTAGAACAGGGGTCAGCAAACTACACCCTGTGAGTCAAACCTTGCCTACTGCTCATGTTTATAGATATTTATTGGAACACAGCCCCATACATTCATTTACATATTGTAAATAGCTACTTTCCTGATGCAGTGTTGAGCCTTTGAGACAAAGATCAGGAGGCTTACAAAGCCTAAAATACCAGGTCTTTTACAAAAAGTTTGCCAACCGATGAACTAGAATCTATATAACAGTAATCTTTCTAAAAGTGTTGGCTATATTTCACCATGGCTACTTAAATAAGATGAAATAACTTAAACAATTTATTTAATCTCTCTAATCCTTGGCATCCTCATTTGGAAAATGGGAATTGTTGTGAGGACCTAGTTGTTTATTCTAAATAAAGCACTGGGGAAATTGTGGTCCTCTGATCCTGTTCTCGATCTAATGCCTCTATGGAGTTAGAATACCATTGAACAATAGAGGCTAATAGAATTAGTACATCTGACCAAATGGTAAGTGATATTTAGATTGATTCTCCTTAAGTAGACACTTGTCTAAAGATCTTTACAAGCTTGCTCTTGAATTTGAACATTAACGTGTAAACATTCCATAAACAGGAAACATTTCAGAGAATGGAAACTCTTTTGTCAGCATTATTGCCAGTAGCATTACTTATAGTAATCACTACTGTTTGAGGCCTTGGCTTGTACAAGTCATGGTGCTAAGTGCTTCAAAATGTTATGGCATTTTATTCTCAGGATAGTATGAGATAGGTTTTATTTATTTGGATTTCAAATAAGTACCTTAAGGCTGCAGTCCCTAACCCCTGGGCCTCAGAATGGTACTGGTCCCTTTGGCCTGTTAGCAACAGGGCCACACAGCAGGAGGTGAGCAGTGGGTAAGTGAATAAAACTTCATCTGTATTTACAGCCACTCCCCATTGCTGGCATCACTGCCTGAGCTCTGCCTCTTGTCATATCAGTGGTGGCATTAGATTCCCACAGGAGCTGGAGCCCTACTGTAAACTGCACATGTGAGGGATCTAGGTTGCATGCTCTTTATGAGAATCTAATGCCTGATGATCTGAGGTAGAGCTGAGATGGTGATGCTAACACTAGGGAGCATCTGAAAATACAGATTATCCTTAGCAGGGAGGTTTGACTGCACAATAAATGTAATGCACTTGAATCATCTTGAAACCATCCCCACCTTACCCCTGGTCCATGGAAAAATTGTCTTCCATGAAACCAGTCCCTGGTGCCAAACATGATGGTGACCCCTGCCCTAAGGCATAGAAAAACGAATGACTTGTTCAAGATTGGTTAACCAGGAAGAAGTGAAGTTAGAATTTGAAATCATATCTAACCTGAAAAGCAAGCTTTCTAGCCAACACCCTCTCATGACAACTGGTGTTGTCTCTGGAACTGATATTTCCTTGTCTCCCCATTACTGGCATCCCCACTCTTGTTACTGCATTTTACCCTTAGGCTTTAGGATAAGAGTAGGGCATAGTCTGAAAATCTATGATCTTACTGGTTTCACCAGGAAGTAAAAAGGAATCCCAATTTTTTGTAGAATTTATACAAAACAGGAATTTGTTTCACAGCACACCCAGCAAAGCCTTTTTTTATTAAATTGGTAATCAAATTGAAATGCAGTTAAGCTGTGATAATACACCCAGTGATAAACAAAATTCAGAAATGACATGACTGACCCTAAATACCCAGCCTGGTAATTGAGAAGACTCAACCTGATCATTTCAGTAACCTTGCTATAACATGACCCTGCATTTCACATGGGTAGAGTTTTGGCTGAGTTTTTCCATGATAGGTAAAGCAATACCTCCTTCCTTTGACTAGTGTGAAGTCTCATCACTCACATTGCTCAGAAAAGTATGTGAGATCCACCAACAATTATGTCATAGTTTGACATGTTGGGTGAGGCAGGCATGGAAATTTTGGTGACAGATATATATCATTACATTCAAAGTATTATGGAAGCACAGTGGGTAGAACTACTATATTCTCTATGGGCTGCTTTCCAATGAGAAGTCAGTCAGGCTAGTTACATTTCTGTACTTGTTTCAAGTTTTCCTTTCTTTGAGAACTTCTGCAACTGATATTAACATTCTTAGGTTTAATATGGCTTTTTCTTAGAGGAATATGTATACAATAGAAGAATGCAAATATTTCTAGTTATGCACCTATTATCATGAGCCGAATTGTATTCTTCCAAAATTCATATGTTGAAGCCTTAACCCCCATAGTGGCTGTATTTGGTGATAGGTCCTCTAAGGAGATAATGAAGGCTAAATGGGGTCACATGGATGGGGATTTAAGCAGACATGGCTTGTGTCCTAAAAAGAAGAGGAAGAAACATAAGAGCTCTCTCTTTTCATGCTCCACAGAGAAAATGCCATGTGAGGACTCAGCAAGAAGGTGGCTGTCTGTCAGTCAGGAATAGAGCCCTCACTAGGAGCAAAATCAGCTGACGCTTTTATGGGGGATTTCTAGCATCCAAAACTGTGAGAAAATAAATTCCTGTTGTTTAAGCCACCCAGTTATGGTATTTTGTTATGGCAGCCCAAGCTGATTAATATAGCACCAATTGTAAACAGGAAACTAAGTTCTAGCAATTCCATTTCCAATGTCATTCAAATCAGAACTCTTTTAAATATAGGAAATGTTGTTATATAAGACATTACTATTGAAAAAGCCCTTTGTATTAATTTACAAATTCCCAAGAGAAATATTGTTATAAATTTTTATAGAAGCTACATTTTTCTTCATACTGTCCTTATAAGTTTCCACCCTTGTAAAGGGTGGTTTCTCAATATAGGGATTTTTTTGGCTACTAAAGACCTGATGTTGCAAAGAGCCCAAATATTTAAATATATACCACGTGAATAAAATTCTATAACTCTTCTTTTTAATGAAAGAAGAGAATTGCAATGGACATGTTAACATTTCCTTTTCCTTTTCTTATTCTTCTTTTTTTTTATTATTTATTTATTTTAGTTTTTCTTGTTGTTACATTTAATTTCAAAGGAAAACTTCTGTTGCTGGGAGAAGTGTTTGGAAAATATTTGAGAACCATCAATTGGAGGATTGCTGTTGTAAAATCTTTTTTTTTTTTTTATTTCATCTTATTGTTATGGGGGATACAGAATTGCAGGTTACATACGTTGCCCATGTACCGCCTTTCCCCCCAAGTCAGAGCTCCAGGCGTGTCTGTTCCCCAGATAGTGCGTGTTGCACCCATCATGTAGGTATATATCCCTCCCTTCCCCACCCCCCCCTTCCCGAGTCAGCACCTTCAAGCATTACCATTCCCCAAACTGTGCGCAATGCATTCATTGTGTAGGCATACACCCATCCCCTCCCCCACCTCCCCACCTCACTCTGATATCCGATTGGTGTCATTCGCAGATATGTATTTAGGTGATGATCAGGGAAACCAATTTTCTGGTGAGTACATGTGATGCTTGTTTTTCCATGCTTGGGATACTTCACTTAATATAATGGGTTCCAACTCTCTCCAGGAGAACCATAGAGATGTCATATCTTCATTATTTCTTATAGCTGAGTAATATTCCATGGTATACATATACCACAGCTTACTAATCCAATCATGTATTGATGGGCATTTGGGTTGTTTCCACATCTTTGCTATTGTGAATTGTGCTGCTATAAACATTCGGGTACATGTGTCTTTGTTACAAAATGACCTTTTTTCTTTTGGGGTCGTTCTGTTCTTCTTTCTCCAGCTCTTTGAGTCTATTCGTTAGGTTGTCTATTTGCAGGTTTTCTGTCTTTTTGATATAGGCATTTATGGATATGAATTTTCCTCTCAGGACTGCTTTAGCTGCGTCCCATAGATTTTGATAAGTTGTATCTCCATTGTCATTTAATTCAAAGAAACTTTTGATTTCCATCTTGATTTCTTCCTTTATAGAATAATTATTCAGGAAAAAGTTATTTAGCTTCCATGACTTTGAGTAAGAGTGAGGGTTTCTGTTTGTGTTCATTGTAACTTTTATTCCACTGTGATCTGAAAAGATGCATGGTATAATTTCTATTTTTTTGAATTTTTTAAGACATGCTTTATGTCCTAGGACATGGTCAATCTTAGAGAATGTCCCGTGAGCTGATGAGAAGAATGTAAATTCTGTGGACTTTGGGTAGAATGTCCTATAGATGTCAGCCATGCCCATTTGTTCTAGCTTTCTATTTAGGTCCATTATGTCTTTGCTTATTTTCTGTTTAGAGGATCTGTCCTGTACTGTCAGTGGGGTATTAAAGTCTCCAGCTATTACAGTATTGTTATCTTTCATTTGGTTCAGATCTAGTAGGGTTTGCTTTATGAATCTAGGTGCACCTAGGCTGGGTGCATATATATTGAGTATACTCATGGCTTCTTGTTGAATTGTGTTGCAAAATCTTTACATCATGTTCCCATTGCTGACCGATATAATCCAAGATTTCTCCCAATTTTTCCACCATTCTGATAAAGTTATCATGGCTAGTTTGGGTTCCCTTAGTAAAACGGATTGTCCTTATGAAGCAGTTGAAGCAGTCAGCTATTTTGGTCATTACTGTTTCTTTTGAAATATTATAGTTAATATTTTGGGAGCCAGAGAGTTTAGCCTTAGCAACTGAAACAGTGCTGGACTCAACAGTAACTCAGTAGTGAATGTGGTCAGGGGACATGGAACGTGGTAACTTCAGGAGAGGATGATTTGGAGCTGAGGTTTAGCTTAAGATTGAGTTTCCACTTTATAAATTCCTGGTGGAGATTTTTAGGTCCATATAACATAAGGCTTATTTGTGTAACTCTGGGTCATCTGAGTTTGATCCTGCCAGGCTGCTCCCTTTGGATTTAAACAGAATGAAATTTAAGTGTTGAATTCATTGTTTACATATATACTTTCCCTTAAACTTTTGTGGTCTCTATATTTAAGGAAAATAGAGATCTCTTTGTTTAAGGAAAATAGCTTATATTTTAAATATTTTTGTGGCATATAAATATAGGTTATTTTTATTTTTCACATATTTTGGCAATATCTCTAAGTATTGTATGTCAGACTTCATAAGGACGTGTGAAGATTTACAGATGTTATTATAAATCTTTAATACATGTAAAGAGCAGAGATCATTGATGTTTGTGAGGAACAACACTGGAATACTTCAAAAATGAGATTATCAAAAAAGTTATATATTGTTCTAGGATCTTCACAGTATCACCTTGGTTTGACTTTAGATTCAACTCAGGCCACCTGCACCACATGCTCCACTTATAAGTGCAACTTGGTGTCTCAGTGGGATGCCATGCATCCAGGTGCTGTCCTGCCTTTTCTAGTGCCATTCCCTCTGCTAGTAATGCCAGCCCAACTCAATTCATCTCGTCTGCCATTTTTCATTTTTTCATTTGACCAATTCCCATTTGCCCTTTTAAACATTCCTCAAGTTATCAGTGTAGGTTTTCTGGCCCTTCCATGCAGAATTAATTGGCCTGCCACAATGCCAAATACATCTTTTATTATGAATTATTTACCTGCCCATCTCTTCCATTAGTGCATGTGTTCTTCACAGGACATGGCTGTACTTTATTCTTCCTGTGTTTCGTCTCGCGTGTTTTGTGCTGAGCCTTGCATATAGGAAACAATGCAGAAATATTTGGTCACTGGGACTGTAGTCCTAGATTTGCTAATTCTGCAGTCTGACTTTGAATGTTTGTAAAAGATACACACACATACACACACACACACACACACATTCTCTAGAGAGTAAGGTTGTTTTAGGGATAATTAAATTAAACAACTCATTCTCTGACTATGTTGCTGCAAATGGTGAGATCTATTTCCTCATCATGGGAATAAAGGCATATCTTTTTATTGTTGAATATCATCATCCTAACTAGTAGGGACCAGAATCAACTCTTATTTCTTGGATCTTTCCTGTGCCTCTCAATTGTTACTGGTATCCAAGGAGCAAATTGTTCTGAAGTCTGTCTCATTTGTTGGAAGGCAGAATTCAGACACATGCAGAATTAAAACATCACAAATGGCCAGAGGGAAAAAAGGAGGGCTCATTCCTTTTTTGTTTTTATTGTAATAAAATATAAATAACATAAAATTTACTATTTTTAAAGTGTATAATTCATTGCTGTCACGTACATTCACATTGTTGTGCAAACATCATCACTACCCATCTCCTGAACTTTTTCATCATCCCAAACTGAAATTCTGTACCTACCCTTTAAATACTAACTCCTCCTTCCCTCCTTTCCTCTCCCCCTCTTGACCTCACTTTTCTACTTTCTGTCTCTATGAATTTGACTTTTCTTTTGACTTTTCTAGGTACTTCAAATAGGCAGAATCAGACAACATTGATCCTTTTGTGTCTGACTTACTTTACATAGCTTAAGATCTTCGATGTTCATCCAGGTGATAACACTTATCAAAATTGCCTCGCTTTTGAAGGCCGAATAATATTCCATTGTATGTAATATCACATTTTCTTTATCCATTCATCCACTGACGGACATTTGGGTCGTTCCTACCCTTTTGGCTATTGTAAATAATGCTGCCATAAATCTTGATGTACAAATATTTCTCCAATTCCCTGCTTTCAATTCCTTTGAGTATATGCCCAAAGCAGAATTATTGGATCATATAGTAATGCTATGTTTACATTTTTGAGGATCTTCTATGCTTTTGTTCACAGTAATTGCACCATTATACATTCCCACAAGTGATGCACAAGAGTGCCAATATATCCACATCCTTGTCAACTTGTTATTTTCTGTTTGTTTGTTTTAAATGTTATACTAACTATCCAAATAGGTGTAGGAGTGCTCATTATTTTGCTGCTACTACCACTTTTAAAATTTAGTTTGTATCAAAAATATGCCTTGCATCAAAGAAGCAAAGAATACCAGTCGGGTAACTGATGATATTTAAACAGCTTATTTTAAAATAATTTACTAAAACAATAAAATAAAGTAGAATTATCTGCCTAACCAGGTGACTCTTGCTTTGACCAAAAATGCTTCTGTGGAAGTAACACGTGTCACCTCCTGGTAAAGAATTGCTGAATGATTTGCCATGGGTCTTTTCCCCTATCACGAGTTATGTACCATATAATCTAGTCCATCAGCCTGATTCCTTATTAAAGACCACAAGAGCAGATCCCTAATGGGACGTGTAATGTGAGTAAGAAACAAATATTTGTTGTTTTAGGTTACTAAGATTTAGGATTTATTCCCACAGCCTAACCTAGCTTATTCTGACTGATAATGATTCAATAATAATTTGTTAAATTAATATTCTTATAAATCAGATGTGCAAAAGCTATCATCCAAAGAAGAGAAGACTGACAAGAACATTTGCCAATCCTGATAGTTTCTAGTTTTAATCTAGTAAAAGGTTATTTTTTAAAATGTGTAATGTTAGATTTTGGAGTTCACAGATTATCTAGATCAATATCCTACTTAGGAAAAACTACACTTTGCTATATCCCTGCTGGCCATCGAAACCTTACCTGAATACTTATCATACTATGTGAGGTAGCATGTTTCACTGTAGAGAGTTCATCTTTAGAAAATATTTCTTATTTTATGTAGCCCTTTAACCTATGTACTAATTGTATAGTGTTGCTATGTAAAATATAATTTCTATTTATTTTTATGTTTCTACAAATTCATTTATCTTTTTTCACCTAGCAAGTTATTTATTCATTCATCTTCTCACTAATTCATTTATAAATTCATTCAACAACCACTTCTAGAGTTCTAATGTATGTATTATGGTTGGGACTGGAGGTGAGTATATGTATGTATGTATGTATTTGTGAGAGTTGTACTACTTGATGGATATTGGGACAATATTACATTGTTCCTACCCTGAAAAACTTTGCAGCCTAGTGTAATATATAGTCACAGTGGCCTTCAAGCATAGGAATTACCAAATTACAGTGATAGGTCAACATTTTGAGTGTGATAATAGTCATTTGGACATTAAGTGGTGACATCTTGAAGCCT
Source organism: Eulemur rufifrons (assembly GCF_041146395.1). Taxonomy (NCBI): domain Eukaryota; kingdom Metazoa; phylum Chordata; class Mammalia; order Primates; family Lemuridae; genus Eulemur; species Eulemur rufifrons. The sequence continues at coordinate 24,634,774 of NC_091001.1, forward strand.
GTGCAATTTAACTGGGTACAGGAAATCCTGTCCAAATACAATGTGATATTTTACTCAGTGAGCATGGAGGGTAGTTGGGAGGACACGGATGGATTCTATTACCCTGGAAGTTCTCTCAAAATGGGGAACACAGTTTTCAGAGGAATAGATACTCGTTATTGACACTTGAAGAATAATTTTTCCAATATGCCATCCACATGATGCACAAACTTCCTTCTTTAATGAAAATCAATGCATCAACAGTCATGTGCCACATGACCATGTTTTGGTAAAATGGCATATTTCATATTTAATGGTGATTCCATAGATTATAATGCAGCTAAAATATTTACTGGTGACATTGTAGTCATTGTAATGTCACAGTGCAATGTATTACTCATGTGTTTGTGGTGATGCCGGTGTAGAAAAACCTACTGCACTGCTTGTCATATAAAAGTATAGCACAGACAATTATGTACAGCACATAACACTTAATGAAAATAAATGACTGTTACTATTTTATGTATTTACTATACTATATGTTTTATCATTATTTTAGAGTGTACCCCTTCTAGTTATAGTAAATAAAAGTTAATATTAAAACAATCTCAGGAGGTATTCCAGAAGAAGACATTGATATCACAAGAAATGACAGTGCCAAGTGTGTTATTGCCCCCGAAGACCTTCCACTAGGACAAGATGTGGAGGTAGAAGACAGTGTTAGTGATGATCCTGACCCTGTGTAGGGCTAGGTTAATATGTGTGTTTGTGTTTTAATTTTTAACAAAAATGCTTAAAAAGTAAAAATAAGTAAAAAAATATTAGAAACAGAAAAAAATCTTATGGAATAAGGATATAAAGAAAGAAAATATTTTTGTACAGCTGTACAATGTTTGTATTTTAAGCTAAGTGTTATTACGAAAGAGTCAAAAAGTTAACATTTAGAAGTTTATACAGTAAAAAAGTTACAATAATCTAAGGTTAATTTATAATATTATTGAAGGAAAAAGTCTTAATAAATTTAATATAGCCTAAGTGTAAGTGTATAATGTTTATAAAGACTACAATAGTATGTGGTTCTGTCCTAGGCCTTCACATTTACTCACCACTCACTCACTGACTCACCCAGAGCAACTCCCAGTCCTAGCAAGCTCCATTCATAGTAAGCACCCTATGCAGGTGTGCCATTTTTTAACTTTTTATAATGTATTATTACTGTACCTTTTCTAGTTTTAGACATGTTTAGGTACACAAATGCCATTGTGTTCCAGTTGCCGACAGTATTCAGTACAGTAACATGCTGTACAGGTTTATGGCCTTATAGCCAAGGAGCAATAGGTCATATCATATAGCCTAGGTGTACAGTAGGCTTTACCATCAGGTTTGTGTTTGTACACTCCATGAGGTTTGAACAATGACAAAATTGCTTAATGACACATTTCTCAGAACATATTGTGGTTGCTAAGTGATACATGACTGTATATGACTAACTCCTTAACCTGTTTCCATTCTAACTCTGCTATGACTGCTTGAGTGTCTCCAGAGCATGGAGTTCATGCAGAGGACATTAGTGATGCTACAGTTCAAAATGGATTTTCTGTGAAAACATCATGAGTCTGTGAAGACATCATGGATGCGAGGGGTCAGAGGGATGTTGAATAAGGAAGGGTCATTCTCAAATCTGTGCTTCAGGAGCCCATAACTGGCATCAGAATAGGAGAGAAGGAAATGGAGAGACATTGAAGGCAAGGGTTAGGAGGTTACTAGAATTATGCCATTGAGAAATGATATTTATTAGTCATGAAGGGAAATCTTAGAAAGCAAAGTAACAATTCAGGAAGAGCCAGACTCTACTTCAGAGATTGCCTGGTCTCTAATCCCCAAGAGAAGAGAAAAAAAAAAAAACTAGATTGAAGGAATCCAGTTTATAGGAAAGTTACCAAAAAGCAAGTATCTGGGTATAGAAGTTACTGAAACAGGGTTACTACAGGAGAAGGGACACAAGAAAAAGGCAGGGAATCAAGACGCTAGATTTATGCCCATGAAAACTCCAACATTTACACAGAATGTATACCATATAATTATTCTGCTAAGCATATTAGTGATTGAATGAATGGAGTAAATAAATGAATGACTGAACATCTTAACTCTTTATATTTTCCTTGAGGGAAGACACTTGAATAGAGCATTTCTATATCTAATAACAGTCTAGCTGAGTGTCAAATCAAGGACTCAATACCATTTACAATAGCTACAGAGAAAACAAAATACCTAGAAGTATACTTAACCAAGGAGGTGAAAGATCTTTACAAGGAGAACTACAAAACACTGATCAAAGAAATCATAGATGATGCAAGCAAATGGAAAAACATCCCATACTCATGGATAGAATCAACATTATTAAAATGTCCATAGTGCCCAAAGTGACTTATAGATTCAACACAATCCCCATCAAAATATTATGTCATATCTCCCAGATCTTTTTTTTTTTTTTTTTTTTTTTGTTGAGACAGAGTCTCACTTTGTTGCCCAGGCTAGAGTGAGTGCCGTGGCGTCAGCTTAGCTCACAGCAACCTCAGACTCCTCGGCTTAAGCGATCCTACTGCCTCAGCCTCCCGAGTAGCTGGGACTACAGGCATGCGCCACTATGCTCGGCTAATTTTTTCTATATAGATTTTTTTTTAGTTGTCCATATAATGTCTTTCTATTTTTAGTAGAGACGGGGTCTCTCTCAGGCTGGTCTCGAACTCCTGACCTTGAGCAATCCACCCGCCTCGGCCTCCCAGAGTGCTAGGATTACAGGCGTGAGCCACCGCGCCTGGCCATATCTCCCAGATCTTGAAAAAATAATTCTGTGCTTCATTTGGAGCCAAAAAATAGTCCAATTAGCCAAAGTAATCTTAAGCAAAAAGAAAAAATCTGAAAGCATTACGTTACCTGACTTCAAATTATACTACAGGGCTATCATAACCAAAACATCACAGTATTGGTATAAAAGTAGAAACACAGACCAGTGGAACAGAACAGAGAACCCAGAAATAAAATCATCTACTTACAACCAACTGATCTTCAACAAAGCAGACAACGTGCACTGGGTAAAAGAAGCCCCATTCAATAAATGATACTGAGAAAACTGCTACATGCAGAAGAATGAAACAAGACCTCTGGTTCTCATTACATACAAACATTAATTCAATATGGACAAAAGACTTAAATGTAAGGTATGATACCATAAAAATTCTAGAAGGAAATGTAGGAAAAATCTTCTAGACTTCAGCCTAGGCAAAGAATTTATGACTAAGACCTCTAAAGCAAATACAGCAACAACAAAAACAAATAAATGGGACTAAATTAAATTTAAAACCTTCTGCACAACAAAGGAAATAATTGGTAGATTAAATACAGAACATACAGAATGGGAGAAAATATTTGCAAACTGTACAGTGGACAAAGGGCTAATGTCAAAAATCCACAAAGAACTCAAACAAGTTAACTAGAAAAAAAAAATGAAGCCCATTAAAATGTGAACAAAAGACTTGAACAGAAGTTTTTCAAAATAAGATAGAAAATGGCCAAAAGCCATATGAAAAAATGCTCAATAGCACTAATCATCAGGGAAATGCAAACTAAAACCACAATGAGATACCACCTTACCTCTGTCAGAATGACCATTATAAAAAGTTGACAAACTATAGATGCTGGTGTGGATGCAGATAGAAAAGAACACTTATACACCATTGGTGAGACTGCAAATTAGTACAACCACTTTGTGAAACAGTGTGGATATTCCTCAAAGAAATAAATGTAGACCTATCATTTGATCCAGCGATTCCACTACTAAGTATCTACTCAAAGTAAAATAAGTCATTTTATCAAAAAGACACTTGTAGTCAAATGTTTATTGTAGCACAATTAATAGCTGCAAATATGTAGAATTAACCTAAGTGTCCATCAATTGATGAGTGGATAAAGAAAATTATATATATATATATGTATACACACACACCCCACCCCCCCCATAAAGTGCTACTCAGCCATAAAAAGGAATGAAATAATGTTTTTTGCAGCAACTTGGATGGAACTGGAGATCATTATCCTAAATGAAATATCTCAGGAATGAAAAACCAAAACACCATATGTACTCCCTAATAATTGGGGGCTAAACAATAGGCACACATGGGCACAAAGTAATGTAAAGGGTATTGGACACCAAGAAGGGGGAAGGTTGGGAGGGGGTAAGAGGTAAAAACTTACCTATCAGGTACAGTGAACTATTTTAGTGTGCCCATCAGAACTATTTTTCTGATGGGCACACTAAAATCTCCAACTTAAGTATTATACAAGGTATCCATTAATAAAAATTTTTGTAACTCCCTAATATTTTGAAATAAAAAATTAAAAAATTCATTTAAAGTCATTTATCCCATTTGCATTTTCCCAATTTACTCATTTTTAACAATTTACCTAGATGAATTATGAAAACTGAGATTTAGACAAAGCTAGTAATAATTGCAAGTTATTTCTTAGGTAACTATTTTTATGCCCTTTAAATATCAGGTGTTCACTTAAATAAAAATCTTAAAGTTAAATATATGGGTATTTTCCTGATACTTCAGAAGATATAGTTGTTTTCATTAAAACAACAATATTAAATTAGTCTTACTTATCAAAAAATTACACAAATATTCTGTTTTAGGCTGGGCTTATAGTTTTATTAAAATCTTTGTTTCAAACTCTGCCAATTTAAAACATCTAATAGAGACAAATATAGAATTATAAAATCAGTAAACCCAGGAAAAAAATGCATGCTGACAACTTTGAAGACATTTCTATTATTATGTTTATTTTACCAATACTTTTAGAGCTAGCTTAATTATTAAAGATTTACATTAGTCATGTGAACTAAAAGGCATTTGAGTTTATTACTATACGTTTTATATTTTATATGGCTATCCACTTACCTATGCCAACCTGAATAGGAATTTTTAAGGGATTTCTGGCCCAATACACCAGGTTTTTACCATGTAGACACAACATACAGCATTATACGTGTATGTGTGTATAAAAACACCTAAACACATATACTCATACAGAAATACAGATCTTAGAGCTTTCACTTCAGAATTATATTCGTTACATTGTAACACAAACTCACCAGTTCATAAAAGACAGTTGAATTCAAATAATATTTCTGACAAAATTGGGACCTGTTTACAGGGCTGAACTTTATTTCCCCCAGTAGGCAATCTAATGACAGCTATGGAAATTTGGGATAAAATTTTTGGTAAATCAGTTTCCATGTCAGTTTTATTTTGAAAAGTCTCTTTTCCCCTTTCTTCACATTCTTTTTTGTTTTGAATGAGTTTAGGGTTAAATTTTTAATTGTTTTCATTTTAGGTAGGACTGGCATAATTGTATAAGAAAAAGAAAATCTCCATGTAGTCTTGTAGTAGGAATAACTCTACCTTTTGTTTGCTATTCTGGCTTATTTGATTAGCAAATGCAGGCAAGGAAGAATTTTAGTAGGTTTTTCTTTCTTTTTTTTTTTTTTGGCCTCTGCATGGCAGAAAAAGCAAAATTCTTTTGCCAGGCAGAGAGAGCTTATATTATTGTTCTGACCGCAAGATCTTTACCTGTTTGATTTGAGAGCCTAATTTTTATAAATATTTATTGAGTTCTTTTTCTTTTGGCCATCATCCTAAGTGATTGTTAGTCAACCAAACCTAAATTTATATTTCTAAAAAGTGTCTAGATTATTGGCTACCATGGAGCTGTTATAATTTGTAAAGCCATTAATTTGAAAGCCCTTTAAAGTGTCTCCTCCTCTTCCTCTTCCTTCTTCTTTCTTCCTCCTCCTCTTCTTCTGACTTGGAATTCCATAAGCAGTGAATTTTTTCTGTACATTAGTAGAAAAGTCAGTATATTGAAAACATGCAGGAAAATACTGAGATATAGACAGACAACTTAGATGGCTCTACATTTTAACTCTATAGTTGCAGGTTTTTTTGGAGTTCAAATAATTACTATTTGAGCTCTGAATTTTTCTTGGTATAATTTGCCCATCAATTATAAAATGTACACAAGAGCATGCCATAATATGTAGCTGGCTAGAGTTCCAGAAAACTTGCATTCCTTAATGTTTGAGAATCCCATTCTGTTTCTTATTAATCTCTTGAGGTAAAGAAAATTCTATAAATCCCTTCAGGGAATGTCAGGAGTTTAGATTAATGTTTTAGACAGTGCTGACTGCCCTAGTGGCTTTTAATTAGCCATCCTATGCCCACCATTTACTCTCAGAAGATTTTCAGAAACAAGCAAGGGAAAGAATCAAAACAACCAAGAGAAACAAAGATAAGAATGTTCACAAATATTTTAGCCCAGGTGTGCAGATCAAACAAAATATTAAACTAGGTGTATAGACCAAACCAAAAGTAAATTCACCAGAAAAGACATGCCTCACAGACAGCATGTAAGTTTTATAGGAATCAGAGTACTCAATACAGAAAGAGACTTGTTTTCATAATAGAAAGTACTTACAAGAAAATACAAAAAATCTTTTATCATTTTGGAAGAATGTATGGTCCTTCGTTAAGTCAGCCTTATCCAAACTAGCTCCCAGATAATAGTCTCTACCAAAAGGGAGGCTCAGCCTGAGAGAAGACTCACCAGGGCAGAAAAGGTGATCCATGGAAATGGAGAGCTCAAAGGGCTTCAGTGAATACTGCACATGGTTCCAAGAATCACCATTTCTTTCTGATAGTGATGTTTCTCAGGTCCCACTTCTGACACCATATATGTCAACCTAAATAACAAGTAGAAAGAGGCTTTCTGAAAGAACATTCTGTTCATTTGGAAATAGAGCATTGCAAGAAGAATATGCATGGCATAATAAACTATGTATATATTCAAGGAGGTAAAGAAGACAAAGGTTTTTACAAGAAAAAATGAGGAAGATTACATAATTGTTTTGAAATAATTATCCTTGGCTACAAAGATCAATAACAAGGGTGATGCCAGCCCATGGTTGGACAGGCAGTTGCTGAGAAAATGTCTTTGTAGAAGTATTTTTTGTGTAAGGTTACAATGGCCTTTGTGCAAAGCTGTGGTTTTTGCAGAGTCCTTGGTGATAGTTTTTGTTATTATGAGAACCCTGTCTGCATGGCCTTCCCTAGCCCCTTTTGTCAGTTTTTTAAAAAAACAATAAATCAATTTTGATTCTGACAACTTGCACAGATTTAATATTATTGTTCTAAAGATTGAATGAAATAATATATAGTGACTTCATAATATAATGTCTAGAATGTAAATATTACAAAACAGGCTGGGCGCGGTGGCTCAAGCCTATAATCCTAGCACTCTGAGAGGCTGAGGTGGGTGGATCGCTCGAGGTCAGGAGTTTGAGACCAGCCTGAGCAAGAGCAAGATCCCGTCTCTACTAAAAATAAAAAAAGAAATTATCTGGCCAACTAAAAAAAATATATATATAGAAAAATTATCTGGGCATGGTGGTGCATGCCTGTAGTCCCAGCTACTCGGGAGGCTGAGGCAGTAGGATGGCTTAAGACCAAGAGTTTGAGGTTGCTGTGAGCTAGACTGACGCCACGGCACTCACTCTAGCCCGGGCAACAAAGCGAGACTCTGTCTCAAAATAAATAAATAAATAAATAATTATTACAAAACAGGTTAATTGTTATTTTAAATAATATTTTAAATATTAATCTAAAGCTTTTTAATTTTACAAAGTTTTTCACTTGAGTCCTCAGGCACATTTTAATGTCTTACATTCTTTACTATGAAGCAATTATACTGGATCCCAAATACTAAGGGGGTTTGGATGGACATAAGGAGATGAGATAATGAAGTTGTAGGGGTAAATTAATCTTTCCTGATCTGGGGTTATAGGTTGAATTGTGTCTCCCCACCATAAATTCATATATTAAAGTCCTAATCACCAGCACCTCAGAATGTGGCCTCTTATGGAAACAGGATCATTGCAGATACAGTTTGTTAAGATGAGGTCATTGGCATGGGCCTGAATCCAATATGACTGGTGTCTTTGTAAAAGGGGAGTCATTTGAACATAGGGAGAATGTCATGTGAAGAGACACAGGCAGAAAATGACCATCTACAAACAAAAGATAGAGGCCTGGAACAGATCCTTTTCATATAACCCTCAAAAGGAGAACCTGCTGACACCTTAATCTTGAACTTCTAGCCTCTAGAATCATGAGACAATAAATTTGTTATCTAAGCCTCCCAGTTTGTGGTACTTTGTTACAGCAACCCTAGAAATCTGACAGATCCAGCATCTATTCTTTCTCCATCTGCTGACAATACCTTCTATGAGCGACCTCTTCTTCACTATCAGTCTATGTGTCAGGTGAGACTGGCTCTTATTCAGCTCTATCCATGGGCACATGACCCTGACCTGGGCTATTGAGAAAGCCCAAATCATTGGTAATTGTTTCTGATACAGAGATTGACACATGACCCAAATGAGACATAAGTCCAAGATTTTTGTGGGGACCTATGGAAAAAGAGAATTCATTTTTGTTATAGATAATAAGTAAGCTTTTTCTGTGGACAGCTGGATAACAAATACTGTAGGCTTTTTAGGTCACATAACCTCTATTGGAACTACTCACTGCACCTTAGTAGTGCCTAAGCAGCCATAGACAGTGCATACATAAATAAGTCTGGCCAAATTCCAATAAACCTTATTTACAAAAACAGGTGACAGACCAGATTTGGCTTGGGGGATATAGGTGCTGACTTCTGCTCTAGATAACAAAATATTAGCTTCAAGCAGATTGGGGTTATCAAAATGGTATAGTGTCTTAGAACAAATCCAGAACACAGGAAAGTAGAGCTAAGAGGTAGAAAGAGATAGATTCCTGAAGAAATCATGCCAGAGTGAATCAATACCATTGACATTTGGATTTATGACCCAAGTAATTTCTTTTTATAATTAAACTAGTGTATGCGGGGTGGGTATATCTTTCCGCAACATGGGTTCTAATATATTAAACTTCCCATACAGTACCTGATACAGAGGGAACACACAATGTTAGCCTCTCCTCCCTGTTGGTTAACTAGTAGATACTTGGGATAGTAATTTCTTTTCTGAGAAACAGTATATTCAGTAGTAAAATATTACAGGTTAACAGAATGAATGAAACAAAGTAAAAATGGTCATGCAACCTCCTGCTTTCTATTCTCTCCTTTCTAAATTGCCCAAGTTGACTCTCCTCCTAAACACTTTGCACCTTGAACATAAGTGATTCTATTTTCTTTAAAAAAGAAGGAATGATTAAATAAGTTAACTTAGTGCTGTACTCTTAGATGGGGTAGCATCTGTCCAAAGACTGAAACATTGATCTTTGTAGGGGAAAGTAAATATATGGGAAGCAAAATAACTAGGAAACAGTGATTATCTTAAAAAGCCATAGATTCAGCAGCCCCAGATTTTTAGATGATGTTGAAAATGTAAAAGGTCAATATCACTTGGACAAATGAGAATCTACTTTTTATCACAAATAAACCTTTACTGTGCATAACAGACCTGGTTTATGTATTCTGACATGCTAGGGTGAGCTATCTATTGCAAATGGAGAACCAACGCACGCTTGAAATAGCCCCTGACATATGTCCTTCTTACTGAAGATGGGAAGGTATTAGAGACTAATTGGAAAACATTTTTAATTTAATTTTTGAGTGATGGGGGCACTTTAGCATTTATTTTATTCTTCTTATGATTATGTTCTTATAGAGTTTTGATTAAAATCTGCTGATTGGATTGTGATCAAAGGAACCTTTCAGGTTGACCTATTGATTGACCACTATTTGTTTATTCTTTCATGTATGAATATAAAAAGTATTTATGAAGTTCCCATTAAGTGTACAGCATTTCTATCATGGCTCTATGTGTATTATTAGTTCCTGAAATGATACTTTACTGCTAAGAACAATGAAATTAAATAGATTTTCAAATGAATGGATAGGTTTATGTGAATATATGATATGATCTTGTCTAGTCGAGGAGATAACCTCTGTATACTTGAGAAAGCTACATGGTTGCAGGTATAAATGCCCTGCAAATAATTAATTGCTACAATGAATGATAGTAATAGACTCAGGAAAGGATATATTGCTATGGGCTGGATCAGATGCATAAAAAGTTTGAAATGAGCAGTGGTTTTGATATAGATTCTGAGAAATGAATGGTTAGGGTTTAATTAGAAAGAGAGAAGAGAGAAAAAATGTTCCAGGTGAGAGAATTGGCATGAGCATGGGTGGAATCATGTCAACATTAGCAGTGAGGAGTGGCACCACCAACCTAGGTCAGGGAAAGAAGGGTTTATATTGGCAGAATGACATTTGGTAAGATTGCCTGTAAAGATGGGACTTATTTTGAGGGGGGGGTTGATTATACCTTGTTGGTAGGTCCCTTACTGGCAGTGAAGTAAACACCAGCCTAAGCCTTTTTAGAACAGGCCTTGAACCAGAAGGAATTATGAAAATGGAAACATATGAAAAGACATATGGTCTATCTCTGAGCCTCATGGGTACACTGTTGATAGCGGGGGCCTAGGCTGTATTTTGGTCTCTGCTTTCCCCCAGGCAGTACCTTTGTGCAGTGTAGTGAGGTTGCGGTCTGCTTGCCACTCTTCTTTGCACCCCCAAGGCCCAGCATGCTGAGTAAGGGAGTGGATGAATAAGTGAATCCTCAAAAAGCAAAGGAATGTATGATAAATAATTATTTTAAATAATCAATCAAGCATCCATTGCTCAATATGGCTTTATGTTAGGCACTAGAACAAAGAGAGAAATCAAATGCACTTGGTTTTGATTATATTTGTGTTATATAAATACATCTCCTGTCACTTAGAATGATTATTCAGATTGTCTACCTAAATCTAGTTGACACTCTGTGGTGTGTGTTTTTGGCTGCTTTGCTGTCCTAGAGAGACACAAATGCTTAGTGGCTAAGGAGATCGATTCTGAGCCAGACTGAATTCCAATTTAGGCTCAGACACTGTATGTTTTATAACATTGGTCAACCTATCAGCCTTTCTGTACATCAATATTTCCAGACTACATGAAAAAAAAGGCTATCTTAAAGTTTATTGCCTTTGGTATTTTATTTTATAAATAAATATATAAATAAAATCAAAGTCTATTCAAGTAAAAGTCTCTTTTAAATGGGGTAGGGAATGGAATAAAAGATGGTTTCACCAATCTTATTCTGAAAACAGGCTAAAAATAATTAACGAGAATATATGAAACAATTGGCACTACTTATCTTTAGCCCAGGTATAATGTATTTGAGAAGCAAAGAAAGGAAGATGAGACCTGTTTGCATAATGGCACTATTTGATATTCTCTGATTTGAGAGTTCGTTTTTTTGTCTGAATAGTTTGTCTTCACAAGTGGTCAACTCAACCTCTTCTCTTCCTATAAAATCAAGAGGATCTTTTTTTTTTTTTTTCAAATGAGAAGTCTTTAATTTCCATGACATTTAAAAATTGTTAATACAATGGAAATATTACGAAGATCTTTATGAGTAAATGGTAAAAATGTTGTAAATGTTGAAGCATGGTCTTAAGCAAAGGGAAACTATTTTGTTACTTTTATGGACAACTGCTAAACAGGTAAAGACAGAGCTACTGCTATTGAAAGAGGGTAGCCACCGTGGAACTATATCCTCTTAGAATTCTCCTTAGCCCTCCATCTCCCCTGACAAATCCCAGGGCCACTAGTTGCTACCAAATACAACAAGAAAAGTGCTATACTAGTGGAAAGAGAAGGAAGGTTTCTAATTATAAAAAGAGGTCTGGTTTGAAATACATGCTGAACTACTTTCTTATTTAAATTTATGAGCATTATTATTATTATTATTCTTTTGTCTGCATAGTAGAGAAAAACTGTCTCACCTTGCTAGGTTGATGGGAGAACTCAAAATAATCTTTATGTGGTACAATATTGTTTTGAGATATTTATTTCTATTTCCCTCTCTGTATTATTCCCTTCTCTGTTCTTACACAGTCACTTTTTCTTTTAAGTCTTTGTCTCTGTCATGCTTAGAGGGCAGAAAGCAGAAGCTGTTTGAAGTCAAGGGTGTTTCCTCTCTTTTACAAAATACCTAAACCCTCTGAAAATTAAATAATGTCTGCTATCCTGGAAGTAGGAAACAGAATAGTTATGTATACCAGGAAAATTAAGGAGAAGAGATTCCCAGCAGCTGGGAGGGGTAAACGGCTAGTTGGAATGACCCCAGAGGGGTATAACAGTTAGAAGTAGTACCTAGATATGGGGAAATATTTCACAATAGAACCAAGTATCAGCAAAACATCTTTGAGCAGAAAGACCTCCCAGGTCCTTTGGATATGCAAATGAATCTGAGATCTTGGCCAAGCATGGGGTAGAAAATAATTCCAATAATAGCTGTTACTGAGATTTTAGTCAGCAACACATGCTAGGCCCAAATTATGTTTAAATTGAACGAGAGAAAATAAAGTAATGGACTATTCCAGTTTACCTGAGTTTACAAATGGAGATTTGTGTTTACTATGTGCTTAAAACTCCCAGATCAATGTCAGATTCATTGGTGGTGTTCACAAATGCTCACAATTTAATTCAGTTTACAAAATGTGGGCACTAACAAAAATGATTTAGTTATACTATCTAATACATACCTAGAGAAAAGGTTACATTCAATAAATCTAGTAGAATTAATAAAGGGGACAGAAAAACATGTCTAACTATCTGCCATTTTTTTCAATCATGGCAAATATTTACATCAAATATAAAGTTTTGCACACTTGCATCCTATACATCCTTTTAAATTCATAGACATACAGAGGATATTCAGTTTGGCTTTTTGTTTATTTATTTTAAAAACTTTGATCATGTGCAATGTACCAAGTACCATTCTAGTCATTAAAGCCACACTGTTGAAAAAGAAATAATTTGCTGCCTTCTTGGACCCTAAATAGAGTCCTATGTAGCCATCAGTCATACAGGAGCTGTGGATTATAAAAAAAATTGTGTTCAGCTACTATTAACAGGGGCTTGACCAAATTCACAAAGAATTCATATGAAAGCAATCAGGATTTAAGTAGACCAGAACTGACTTGCATGGTACCTTCACGTCATCTGCTTCTCCATTGAGGCACATGGTATCTATCTGCACAGTCATCTCACAGTCTGTGCTGTTAGAGCTCCAGCTATGATGTCTATTTTAGACATGGAAAGAGAGTAGGACAACAGGTACTAACTTCCATAGAGTGTCATTTCTCTTTTGTAACAGTCTTCCCAGATATCTAGCACAACATTTTTACTTATATTCCATTAGCCAGGACTTGGTGATGACCATAATTCATCACGAAACATACTAGGAAATGTAGTTCTTTACTTAGGATTACTTCTAGACTTATTAAATAAAGATATTATTCTTAAGGACTAAGGGTAGAATGGCTATTGGTTGGCTCCCAGTAGTCCTTGACATTGTGAGACAGATATTTAGCACAAATGACTATATTAATAGAATGAAAGTCAAGTAATAAATACTGCTTAAAAATAAATGAAGCAGGGATAGGGCACAGAGAGCAATTGGGCTGCCTTTTCTCAGATGGACTTTCAAGGAAGACTCTGCTGAAGTGGTGGTACTTGATCAGAATCCTAAAGGAAGTGCGGAAGTCCGATATGAAACTGTGCACAGAGTATTCCAGTTAAGGGAACAGGAAGATGCAAATTTTCTGAGACAGGAGCATGCTCAGACTCTTTGAGGCACAAAGAAGATCCCTGTGGCTAGAGCAAGAGTGTATTATACATAAGGAACAACAGTCACATAGGAAATAAAAGTACCAGTTTTAAAAATGCTGGGCAATGACCCCACATCTTAAAGTAACACTTTCTGATCAAAATTTTAACGGAAAACTTGGTTTAAGTCAGCAAGTCCTGGCAGTTTCATACTACTCACTTATTTTCTTCTCTGATAGTTAAATTACTTAATCAGCCCAAATTATCGACACAGTTGGAGATGGGGATGGAGATGATAAAGACGAGAAATTTCACTAGTAAGGCCAGCAAATATTCTGTGCGTGTATGTTGTGTTTGGTAAGGATAGAGGTAGTTAGAAAGGGAATGAGAGAGAAAAGCTGTGAGCATTTTAAATTTTATCTTCTCACCCTCAGAATAACAGTAATAATTAAAAAGTATTGAGTCATTATTATGCACCAAGAAGTAAATGCTTTTTAATGAATTATTTAATCTTTGCAAGTCCTCTAAATGATTTCAACTGTTACTAATATATTCCAGATGAGAAAACTGAGGCATATAGGTTAATTAATTGCCTAAGCTTACATATCTCATAACTGGCCTAGGGATAAATACCCAGGCAATCCCTTCCTGAAGCTCAATGATAATCACCATGCTGTCCTACTTCCTTGGTATTGCATGGACCTCGTTTATTCTGAGCACAGCTATTGGAGCCACTTCTCACTTGGTTTAGGTATGGCTTGAGGATGGACCTTGAGTATTTTGTATTTTTATCTTTATTATGCATTAGGTTATAATGTGAGGATCTTTCAAAAAACGTGGGATGCCATAAACATAAACATTTTATATCTGACTTTAGCTTATGAAATATGAGAAGTGACGGGAAAAGGCATTGGGGTAAAGGAAATCTGGAATGAGTGACCAAAGGATCAGTCCTCCGCCCTTCCCCTTCAGCTTTTTTGTGTAGCTTGTCAAAAATAATCATGAGCATTCCAAATGCTACCATTTTCAATATCTGTTCAAGTGACACAGATTGAATTAAACTATTGGTCTTATTCTTGGTAGCTTTATATCCTCAGGCTACTGTAATAGATTGCGTTGTGTTCCATAAAAGAGGTTATCAAAATGTTACTTTATTTGGAAATAGGGTCTTTGCAAAGGTAATGAAGTTAAAATGAAGTAATTAGTGTGATTCCTAATCAAATATGACAGGTGTCTTTATAAAACGGTGAATTTTGTACACACAGACAGACACGCACAGAGAGAAAAAAATGGGAGGATACACAGGCAGAAGACAGCCATGTGACTGGAGCAATGCGTCTGCAAGCCAAGAGAGCAGGAATTGCTGGCAAATAATTATCAGCTAGAAGGGACAAGGAAGGCTTTCCCCCCAGATCTGTCAGAGAATGGCCCTGCAAATACCTTGGCTTCTAGCCTTTGGAATTGAGAAAGAGTAAATTTCTATTGTTTCAAGCCACCCAGTTTTGGATACTTGTTTATGGCAGGGATAGGAAACCAGTATGGCAACTTACTTAACTTCCACCCATTTCTTTACCTGAGGATTAAAGATTATGAATATCCTTGCACTACCTGGCAGTGGTTATGGCTCAATAATTTAACAATTGCAATTATTCTGAGGGCGAAGAGAGGAAATGGGGCATAAAGATATCTACTTTCTAGCCACTGACCTGTTATGAAGATTAGAGTATTGGTCCACATTAAGCACATAGCGTAGCACAGCAGCACAGCATGTCTTGACATAGGCTAGCTCTCTTTAATCACCTCAGTTTCTCTCAGACTTTATGGCCTTTGCCTTTAATTCCCTGCTCTGACTGCTGTTGGAGGTGACATTCTGAAGCTCAGTCAACCTTAATATCTTGGATATTTACTCTTTGCCCTCCATGAGGAAAACTAGAAGTGACTATATAAACGTCTTGGATTGCAAGTGTGGACATCTGGGTTCTGATCCTGGGTTTGCCCTATCAACTCTGTGATCTCAAGAAGGCCCTTTTGTTCCTCTTCGCTTCCCTCCCTGTATATTGAGAAACTTGTATTATCCAATCCCTGGGGTTCCTTTCAGTTTGAAAGCTGCTCCTAACATCCCTAATTAAACATATGTGATACTCTGGGTTAGTGGTTGAAGTTGTCAGCCTTAATATAAAGTAGGTCTTTATAAATTGTGGGACAGGTAACAGTTTCTCCCTCATTTTGTGTTTACATCTCCACGTGACAACCTTGAACACTCAGTTCCTGGTGTGATACTTGGCATTTATTCCTCACCCCTGAAACTCTACCAACTGCTGCCATCTTTTATCCATCCAGCCCCCAGCAGCAGTTCTAGGAAGGATGAACTTGTTTAGAGCAGCAGTAAATGTTAAACTCAAGGGGCCCACTCCCTCAATTAGCAAATGAAGAACAACCATATTCAGACCGAGGCATGGAGTTCTCATCTTCTGACATCTAGCCCTGGGTTTTTTCATTCCTTGTATTGTTTCACTTAGGCAGAGTTTTCTAATGAGTGAATTATCACACCCACTTGCACATTCGCCACCTTCCAACATTTCCAAACGGAGCATGCTGGGTCTGCACTAATGGGTGGGGCTGGGAAAGGCTATTTGCCCTCCACAGCCCTTATTCTTTCCTATGCTAATAGGAAGACTTTTTGGGAGATGCCCCACAGTTATGCGTCCCACAGGAGTAAAGAGAAAGATTATAATTTAAAATAAAACATGAGGGCATGTTATCACATATGTAATCTACACATGACACTCCTCAGATCAAAGTAATCTTAGTAACTACTGTATGAAGTTGAAGGCCTCATATGCCACGCAATATGATGTGATTATTTCCAGGTGGGGGAATTTTGAGTGATTTTTTTTTTTTTTTTTTTTTGCTTTTAACTTTGTATCTTTCTTTTTTTTATTTACTTATTTTTTTTATTCTTATTTCAGCATATTGTGGGTGTACAAAAGTTTAGGTTACGTATATTGCCCTTGCCCCCCACAACTCCCCCCCCCAGTCAGAGCTTCAAACGTGTCCATCCCCTAGACAGAGTGCATAGCACTCATTATGTATGTATACACCCATCCCCTCCCCCACCCACATCGCCCGACACCCGACCAATGTTATTCCTGAATGTGCTCTTAGGTGATCAGTGAAACCAATTTGATGGTGAGTACATGTGGTGCTTATTTTTCCTATCTTTCTTTATTGATTCATATTTACTAAAATAGTTTATTTACAGAAATATTCAACAAGAAGAGTGATTTCTCACCTATATCATAGGTGAGAAAAAAGTTCTGGATTTAAATAATATGTTATTTATGTTTTATTCCAAATTGCAAACTCCATAAAGTGAGGGAGTAAATCATTAAAGGTTGTTTTTTTTTTAATTCATTGTCAGAATTCCAATGCCTTTTTTTTTTTTTTTTTTTTTTTTGAGATAGGATCTCACTCCATTGCCAGGGCTGGAGTACAGTGGTATCATCATAGCTCACAGCAACCTCAAACTTTTGGGCTCAGGCGATCCTTCTGCCTCAGCCTCCCTAGTAGCTGGGACTACAGGCTCATGCCACTGTGCTGGGCTAATTTTTTTATTTTTTATTTTTTGTAGAGACAGGGTCTAACTCTTGCTCAGGCTGATCTTGAACTCATGGCCTTAACCAATCCTCCTGCCTCGGTGTTCCAACATTGATCTGATTTGATGGAGGAAGGGGAGAACTGGGATTCAGACAGCCAGTAAGCACTGGGATAGCATCGAGCAAGTCCCTTGCACTCTTTGAATCTCAGTTTCATCCTCTGTAAAGTAGGGAATGGAATAAGAATGCCATTAATTAGGATAATTCCTACATGATTTTACATGTATGTCATCGGTCATAAAGTGTTTACATTCTGATGAGTTTTTCTAAAAAAATTTTAATGTAAGTGTACAGTGAGGCCACTTTGCTTTTTATGTCAGGTGAACAATTACCTTATGTATCAACTCTTAGATATGATGATAGACTACTTTCACAGAAAAGGCAAAATGTATATCCTTGAACATGTCATATTTACTCTTGCCCTTTATTTTGGAGGAAATATTTCTCATCAAATTTTCATAAGAATGAACATTATAAAATTTGCATACATTATACAAAAAGAGCTGATAACCAGAGTGGAAAAGATACAGTTATACCCATGAAGAATCATAGGAGCCTATGGAAAAATAATATTTAAGAATGTGATATCATTTATGAATAAGTTTATCACTTTTATGCAAAATAAAATTATTCTGGCTTCTCCTTGGTGAAAAATGTTCTTCTCTTTCTTCCTTCATTTTTCATCCAATGGATTCTCATCAAATCTAATGCTTCTTAGCTGTGATAAAATACCCAAAACCCCAAATTACAAACCATTACTGTAGTTAGAGAGTGCTCTAAACTAGGTGTATCAACCCATATGTTTTACTTTAGAGTCAGAAAGTTATTATCATTTCAAACCCCCATAGGCTTCCCTCTCCCTAGGTCTAAGAAAACAATATTTCAGCTAATATAATACAAAAACTTAATATCAGTCTATTTTAGTCCAACCACTTACTATCTGTATGGCATTTGTACTCATCAGGGTTCTCCAGAGGAACAGAACCGATAGGATATTATACACAGAAAGAGATTCAATATGTGGAATTGGCTCATGCAATTATGGAGGCTGAGATATCCTATGATCTGCCGTCTGCAAGCTGGAAACCCAGGGAAGCTGGTGGTGTAATTCCAATACAAGTCCGGACGTCAGAGAAATAAGGAAATCGATGGTGCAAATCCTGGTTCAAGGGCAGAAGACCAATGTCTCAGCTTAAGCAGGCAGCTAGGAAGCAAAAGGGGCAAATTTCTCCTTCCTTTTTCTTTTTGTTCTATTAGGGTCCTCAGTGGATTGGTTGATGCCCACCCACACTGGGGAGGGCAGCCTGGTTTACTGAGTACACAGATGCAAATGCTAATTTCATCTGGAAACATCCCCACAGACACATCCAGAAACAATGTTTAATCTCAGCACCTCTTGGCCCAGGAAAATGGACACATACAATTGACTGTGACAACACAGAACAAACCTTATAGTAGCAGGTTCAATAGAGAATGGGAAAGCCAGGGTAGACAATTTTTCTGAGAAGTTTTGGTAGAAAGGACATATACAAAGTTTCTGTGGCTGGGAAGGTGGGAGGGCACATGTAAGTTTATACTTTTAAGGCAGAAAAATTTAAAGAAATTCCCCAGGCTTGTGGAAAGGATCTAGTAAAAGGTGGGTGGTCAGAGTGGTGGGGTTGAAGGAGAGATATTTTGGTGCAGAAACAGGAAGGAATAATTGGAAGAACAAAAAGTCCTTGAGCAGGTGAGAGAGCTATTTGAAGGGAGCCAGATTTGAAATTATTCCTTTTAAAATACTGCCTCAGAAATAAATGTTTGGAATGACTAGTAGGCAAAGAACCCAATGACGTTAAAATGGCTGAAAGCAAAGGGAAGACACATGAAATGTGTAGTGAAAAAGGAGAGTTATAAATGCCAGCTGTGTTCTCATAAACAATTGTGGAAATGTGGTCTTAACCCTATCAGTGCATGTTTTTTAAAAACCTATTTTGCTTTGTCAGTTTTGCTTTTCCTACTCTATTGTGTAATGACTAATTGACGATTGTTAAACATAACCAATGGTCAAAAGGTGGTAGAATGGAAAGATGAGATTTTTCATAGAAATTCTTTTCTCCTGGAGGATAAAAAGATAAGACATGGGTTTGATAAGCAGCTTTTAAATTGTCCTCTTCGTATAAAATTACCTCTGGGAATATCAAGTGAACATAATTTCGGTTAGATTAACTTTTTTTTTTTTTTTTTTTTTTTTGAGACAGAGTCTCACTCTGTTGCCCAGGCTAGAGTGAGTGCTGTGGCGTCAGCCTAGCTCACAGCAACCTCAAACTCCTGAGCTCAAGGGATCCTCCTGTCTCAGCCTCCCGAGTAGTTGGGACTACAGGCATGCACCACCATGCCCGGCTAATTTTTTCTATATATATTTTTAGCTGTCCATATAATTTCTTTCTATTTTTTTTTTTTTTAGTAGAGATGGGGTCTCGCTCTTGCTCAGGCTGGTCTCGAACTCCTGAGCTCAAACGATCCGCCCACCTCGGCCTCCCAGAGTGCTAGGATTACAGGCGTGAGCCACCGCGCCCGGCCGTAGATTAACTTTAGATCACACATTTTATTGGGGAATGAGTTCTTGGTCAGAGGCAATGCTTTGTGAAAAACAATGATAGCAAATGTTTAGTTCAACCATCAATCATAGGTCTAGAAGGGGCCTAAGGGTCAAAAAGGGCATACTAAAGCCTAGAATTATGAATTTATCTGTAATTAATATAGTTATATGTACACTTAATTATATACATAATCTGTATGTATAAATATATAATATATAATCTAGAATCAAATATGTAATTATGCCAGTGAGAACAAAGTGTTTTCTTCTTTGCATTTGGAGAAGATGGGTAGGAATAATAACTTATTGGCAGATTGATTCATACAATAGTCTCATATCTGAAATTTTGAGTTGTCCACTGTAATGTCAAACTGGGAAATCTGTTGATGGCGATAATTGTGGTCATGAGATAGAGGTTTTCTTCCTTTCAAATATATTCCCTCAGGCTCACTGTGGTCATGTAAGCACACAGAGAAAGAAGGATGCTCATTTTCTTAGTGAGAGGTCACCCATCCCTGATTCTTGGAACCTTGATTACTAGAAGATTTCTGGTGACTGTTTCTGCTTTGGAATTCAAGAAATCCTTTTATCTTGTTCAGGCGTTAATGTATATCCTGGTACATGAACTTACTCAGAAATTGATAATTGATTTTAGTCTCAGGGTACACCCAGCTCTTCTTGCCAATGCTGGCGTTGAAGTATTTAGAAGGGATCCACAGAGAGAGGGCTTACTTTCTCCATTGCCCACCCAGGCCTTAGAATTCCAGAGCCTTTTTGATGCTACCTATCTTACTCCCCAGAGCCCACAGGAACCAACTCCCAGATGTCATTGTAGGAGGCTGAGGAACACCATGTGGGTGAGGGAGGTCAGGGTAGTTTTAAACACACTGACATTTAGACTCATACTCAAGCATCCAAGCTTATCCTATAGAAATCTGTACTGGCCCAGCTCTGGCATCCCCCAATGTGATGGTCAATTTTATGTGTCAGCTTGACTGGCCCAAGGGATACCCAGGTAGCTTGTTAAACATGATTTCTGGGTGTGTCTGTAGGGTATTTTGGCAGAGATTAGCATTTGAATTTCAAGTGAAGTAGATGGCCCTCTCCAATACATCATCTAATCTGTTAAGGGCTTGAATAGAATAAAAAGGTGGAGGAAGATTGAATTAACTCTCACTGACTGACTGCTTGAGCTGGGACATTGATCTTCCCTGCCTTTGTTGCTACTGGTCCTCAGGCCTTCAGATCTACATTGGAATTCACACCATTGACTCTCTGGCTCTCAGGCCTTCAAACTACACCACTGGTTGTCCAGAGTTTCCAGCTTCCAGATGGCATATTGTGAGACTTCTCAGCCTCCATAGCTGTGTAAGCAATATATACATATACACACATACACACACATACACATATATCTAGGTCTCTGTGTGTATGTGTGTGTATATATAATAAATAATTGTTTCTATTTCTTTGGAGAACCCTAATACACTGACTTTGTAGATTTGGGAGTTTTAAAGTTTTCTGGATATATTTATCATTTTAGGTTATACTTGAAGTAGATATGCTATTATAGTCCATATTTAAGTGCTTCTCTTAAAGTTAGAGATAACCCTACAGCATCATTTCTCAGTGTTTTCAACAGTGTTGCAGATAGAAGAGAAGCATTCAGAAAGCAATGAGAAGATGTTGGGGGAAACAAAAGCAAATAAGAGTCTGTGATGTAGGACTTCTCAGAGCCTGATGTACATTGTGCATTCCCTGGAGGCAGATGTGACACGTGATAGTCCCCCAGATTAGATTAGAATTGGGCAATGCCACCCTTGAAGATAACAGATTTAGTCCTCTTTTCATGTTTTGAGCTTTCAGTAGCTATATTGGCTGCAGAAACCAAAAACTGTAAGTTGTTTGTGGTATACACCACTTATCCATAAAGCCTTTTCCTGATGTGTCCACATCTCAACCTTCCTTCCCCATCACTCCTGATCAGAGTGTCTATTCCCTCTTTTGAAATTATTTGATTATTATATATCTCTAATTTATCACTTTAATTCAACTTTATAGCTAGTTGCTTACATGTCTGTTATCCCTTGTAAGTTACAAGTTTCTTTGATATATATGAGCTAGGCATTTTTCATCTTTAATCTCTAGTGTGCAGCCTGAGCAAGAGTGAGACCCTGTCTCTACTAAAAATAGAAACAAATTATCTGGCCAACTAAAAATATATATAGAAAAAATTAGCTGGGCATGGTGGCACATGCCTGTAGTCCCAGATACTCGGGAGGCTGAGGCAGTAGGATCGCTTAAGCCCAGGAGTTTGAGGTTGCTGTGAGCTAGGCTGACGCCACGGCACTCACTCTAGCCCGGGCAACAGAGCGAGACTCTGTCTCAAAAAAAAAATAATAATAAAATAAAATAAATCTCTAGTATGGAATTTCCAAACTGGCACTCTGTGGGTCAAATCTAGCACATAGACAAGTTTACTGGCCTGGAGAAGATTATATGGATAATAAGTCTTTTGTGAATTAGTTGACAATATTCAAATTTCAAAACTTTTTAGCTTTTCTTGAAAAAAAAAACAGAAGACCTGGAAGCAATGGCTGGCATTTTGGCATTGCAAAAATCAACAGAAGCCTAATAGTGAATGCTCTCCTTAAATGGGGCATACACCATTTTGTATGCCAGCTTTCCATCTGGTCTGTTTTTTAAATTTATTTCCAGCTCTACGCTTGCATGTATTTGAATGGTCATTCATTGTTCTTCCACTTACCTTAACAGAAATAATAGAGTAGGGTCTCTATAAATAACTGTTGACTTGTTTAGAATCACAGGGTCTTCATATAGGTTTACCCAGAAGCAGACCCACAGCCAAGGATTCAAATTCAAATAGTTTTTTTTTTTTGAAATGTGAAGGAAATACTCGTAAGCAAATTAGAAAGTGATTCAAAGAAACCAAGAAAGGGTGCTTTTAGTCAGTCACCATAATAGATAACTAGAGATTGATCCTTCCAGGAATTCTGGAAACAGTGGAAAATACATAGCGCAGAATTATCCCAACTGAGGGGTGAGAGAACTGAAATATTCATGCACCAGCTCCCACCAGGGAGACCCTGGGGCATGTAACTCTGTAGGATATTCATCCTGCAATGCACATGGGCAGACCAGCTCTTTGACATTTTAGGAAAATCCCACAGTATAGGGATGCAAATCTCACTTTTGGAAACCAGGCAGGGTTCTAGCAATATTGTCAGGATACTGACAGAGTGCACTGCAAAGTGAATTGAACTGGTGGGAAGAAGAAAAGAAGGAGAAACTGTGCATCTCTGTTAGCTGCAGTTGTAAGTGATTTGAAACTCATAAACCCTCAGTTCATTCTCGACCCAGTTCCTCATGCTTTCTATTTCCCTGAACCCCAACCACATAGTGGTGGGAAAACCTTTTCTCCTGTTCTAGCTAGAAAGACTGCTAGGTCTGGAAGCTTCTCCTTTTGGGTATTTGTTCACTCTCTAGGCTTCTGAAAGTTCATTTTAACTTGATGCCACATAGATGACGATGGTCATAGCAGACCAGTCCCTAGGATGACAGGGACCTTGAGTATCATTAATATGGCCCTGCCCAGAGCTCACTTGGAAATGCATGCAAATCCTGACCTTATTGATGTAAATACATTTTCAATTTGCAAATAAAACTTATTAACTCTCTTGAAAATTGTTTGAAATTGAAAGGCAAAACCATTCAAGATCATTAAAATGTATTTCACTAGTAATGTTTGTGTCTCATTCTGTTTATTGAAATTGGTTCCTTTCAAAAACAATAATAACAACTTCAAAATAGAGATTTCTACTTTTATAGAAGGAAGAGAAATGATCAAATTGAGCTCCTCCAGAAATCCAGACAAAGTGGAAATGTTCATTTTCCTTCCCTTTCAAGTGGGAACATAGTTAACGTCTGGCAACTTTCCGGCCTCTTTGTGTGCGTTCGTTTCTGTGCAGCTATCTGAAGTCACTCTGGGACTGTGAGCCTTCCAAGCTTCTAAAAGGAAGATATGGGTTTAGTTTTTTGTTAAAAAAAAAAAAAAAAAGAGAGAGAGAGAGAGAGAGAGAGAAATACTTATTATTTTTTTTTTCTTCTCTAAACAGTATTGATTTCCCTTAGGAACTAACAGACTATCTTTAGCCAAGCCTGATTTGGAATTCAGGCAGTATTGAAATTCACTTTCAGTGAGTTTCAACCTCAACTATTTTCTTCTTCCTTTCTTTGTTTGTATGTTGTACTTTACTGGGATTGTTTAAAACTAACTTATAGTTGCTCTTAGAAGGCAAGCTTTAATGCTCAAGATTTTATTTTCTTTTTGTTTGTCTTTGAATGAATTTTCTTTTAGTCTAGAGAAATCAGGCTAATTCAATGACATGTTCATGGAGACAAGATTTTATTTCAGAAGTACAGGGGGCATTTCTACAACTCAGTATTCTTAGGCTCAACAGACATGGTTAACTTTTCTATTTTATTACCTTAAATATGTATTTCTTTATTGTTTTAGAGTTAAAATATGTTTTACTGATATTTTTTCTTCTAGTTTTATGTAGGGATTGCAAATGCTATTCAGATATTCAGAAAAACTGTATGCTTTGATACATACAAGGGGAAAGACGTTGCCCCAACAATGTAAAATTAAACTTGCAATTATTTTAAAGTTTAATCATGATATGGACAGAATATCGAAGCTTAATATTATTTTAAAATTAGGTAGTGTGATACCCTAGTTTTGTTTTTTTTGCTCAAGATTGCTTTGGCTATTCAAGTTCTTTTGTGCTTCCATACAAATTTTAGAATTGCTTTTTTCTATTTCTGAAAAAATGTAATTAAAATGTTGATAAGGATTATGTCAAATTTATAGATTGCTTTGGGTACTATGGACATTTTAACAGCAGTAATTCTAATCCATGAACATGAAATATCTTTCCATTTACTTACATCTTCTATTTCTTTCATTAATATTGTATGGTTTTCAGTGCACAGATCTTTCATCTCATTGCTTAAATTTATTCCCAAGTATTTTATTTCTTAAGCTATTTTAAATATAATTTTAAAATTTCTTTTTCATATAGTTTCTTGTTAGTGTTACAGATGCACTACTAATTTTTGTACATTGACTTTGTGTCCTGCAACTTTGCTGAGTTGATTAATTCTAACAGCTTTTTGGTGGAATCTTTAGGGTTTTCTATATATAAGATCATGTAGTCTACAGAGATAATTTAATTTCTTCTTGTCCAATTTGGATGCCTTTTATTTCTTTTTATCATGTTCTTGGAAATAAGAACATTATCAGAAGTGTACTTTCTTCAAGATACATAGTTTATGTATACATTCACACTTGATGGACCATAAGCAGTACAAAAGCCTGGAGCTGCTTACTAATACTTAGAACATAAGCACTTCAAATTGACTTGAAAGTGATGAGATCTGTTTTGCCTGACATTTATATTTTACATGCATATCTGTCAGCTTGTTCCAAAGAATGAAGATCTCACAAACGGAAGAAGAAAAAATCATCCCTTTGACCCATGTTCCCTTCCAAAACAAAGTAAACCAACCAACCAATAAAAATTAACTCTTCAGTCTAATTTGGCTACCTTCATAACCAAAAAATTGCTGAGACTAGTGGATTACAGCAGGTTTAAAATTGAGTGGATTAATTTTGTTTGCAGTAGGTGGAATCTCCAGTTTCATTTTCATTACTGCTTCATAAAAGGGTAGGGCTCAGAGATAAAGATAACATGCATCTGAATACTTTATTCATTTATAATTATATGATCTTAGAGCGAAAATGAATATAGAAATAATATAGTCTATATTTCTTAATCATTTGAGGTCAAAGGACTTTTGAAATTGTTATAAATAAATCTATGGGTCTTTTCCTTGGAAAAGTGCATAAAATCCATACAAACTTTAAATTGTTCATGGACTTCCAAAATTTCATCTTTAGACTCTCTAGAAATTCACAAGCCTCATTTTAATAACCTCTTATATAGTTTAACTTTATATAAATAAGATGTTATCATCTGTTTTTAAAAGATACATCCTTAATTAACATGCTAATCTTGAGATTAGACATTTTTAGATAAACATCATTTTCCTTATTCTGATTTATTGTAAAGCACAATAAGATGATTATTTGAAAGTGCTTGGTAAATTTATAAATGTCATTCATTCTTTCATTTGCCAGATATTTATGGATCACAGACTATGTGCCAAGTATTCTACAATGGCTAATGGTACCAAGAGGAAGAAAACAGAATATACCAAAAGGACACATGCCTTGGACCAAACAAGGGTCTACATTGGGTTTAACCTTACTAGTTAGTTCCTTTGAATACATACAACATGTATCAAAAATGGTACATATTCCAAGACTTGGAAAAATTAAATAGCAGGTGAAAATATGGGAAAGAATGTATGAAAAAGGATCTACCAGTGTGTGATTTATGTATATTTGGTGCTTGATTAATATTTGTTTCATTCTTGCTTTCCACTTTTTCTTTTCCTAAAGTAATCCAATTACTAATGAGACAGCCTCAGTGAGAGATAAAGAATTACAGTGTACTTAGTGCTGGTAGATTAGAATGGACACAGACAAACACAAAGAAGAGAGTGCCTAGCTCTGCCCTGGGGAAATGTTGAGCTCCTCATTAAGAAGGAGCTATTTAAGCTAAGACACAACTCCAAGAAGTAAGATTACTCAAGTTTAAGAAATAAATGAAGAGACATTTGAGACATGAGAACTAATGTTACAGTTTGCAAAATTACAGAGTTCAGTGAAAGTCAAAATGTTTGTGCAGCTGGAGAGCAAGGAGTAAGAATTTGAGGAGAGTACATGAAGGTAGGAGATATGAGGTTAAAAACAAAGTCCTGTTCAGATATGAAGGGTCACATATTTCAAACTAAGGGGTTTTTGCTTTGGCCTTTAGGAACATGAGGTCCAGTAAAAATCTTTAAATAAATTCAAAAATAGACTTGAGCTACATAGACTTGGGAATATAACCCTAGCTTCAGTTTGTTAATTTGTAAAATGGGAATAATAATAGTATACAGTATAGAAGGTAATTTTATGGTGTTTAACTATGGTAAAGCAAGTGAGCCTTGTTGGTGTAATGCCTGGCATGTGGTCAGCCTTAGATGGATATCAATCATTATAGTAAAAATAAATCTCATAAAATTCAGCATTGCCTCTTCTATTTGGTACTTTCCTCTATGAGCTTATTTTCCTAGTTATCCAGAACCCTTACATTGCTTCAGGAAAAATTAGAATTTTTATAACAGAAAGGCTTTTAAAATATACTCTTAAAGTTCACTAGGACAATAGTTTAGAAAATGTAACTTTTTATTTACAAGAGGAAGATTTTGTTAGGAAAAGGAAGACTACTGAGAATCAATAAAAGAAGGCTTTGAAGAAAGTAGAATGTAAAGCATATTCCTTCACAAAGGGTTGGAATGATGAGAAAGGAAGACTAGAGGCCTGATGAACTTCATGTGAGCCGTAGGGGAAGTAGAGAAGAATTGGATGGGGGTGTGACTTTAAGAAGTCCCCTTGGGTCTGGGACAGGGAACTGCACCTGAGAGGTCTGCTGACAGTGAATTCAGTAGCCACAGGACTGCCTGGTATCTTCTGTTGCCAGTGCCAGAAAGCCTCATGAAAGACAAGCTGATGTCTTCAAGCTTCTTTGCTCATGAAATGAGCATTGAATGTCTCCTGTGCTGAGGAGACATCTGATCGACCTTCCCACCACTCTCAGTGAAGGGCCTTCCAGCAATAGTTGAGTGTTGCCTGGACATTTTCCTACACAAGGTTCTTCTCCCTGTGTTTTTCCTGAATCCCATCTGAATTGTACCACACAAATATTTCCCTTTCTAATGGTCCAAGTACATTTGTAAGCCACAGCCATTGAGGCTAGGATTATTGACATGAGAATAATTTCAGTTGCCTGAAACCCATCCCCATTTTGCCATTAATGTAATTTCAAGAACTACTTTGGTATTAGTATATTCAAAGATAGAAACAAGTTAGTAGACTGGAAAGGCTGTGGGTAAGAGACTAAAGTAAGGCAGATATTTTAGTAGTAGAATTGCTAGCAGGGACTTTGTCTTTCTTAGTTACAGTTGTATCTTCAGTACCAAGCAGACTGAATGGTATATTGGGATTTATTAAAGTTTGGGGGGAAATGATGCCTTGTTTACTCACCAGCTTTGAATTAGGAGTCAGGCAGGTAAAAAATAAAATATCATTTTGTTCTTGACAACATGTATTGGAAGGTGTAGCCTAAGTCTTAGTCAAATGAACTCATTAATGCCCTTTGCCCTCCTACCAAAATCTTAAAATATTAATAGCTCATCTAAAGAAAGGTGTGGATTTTCCTAGGATTTCTGTCTCCCTCTGGTCCCGTGGGACAAATAGCAGTAAAAAAAAAAAATGCCAATTTCTGGTGCTCAAGATATTTTAAAGATGAATTATGATAATCGGAGGACATGTCCCAATGGCTTCATGGTCCAATGATGCAGCAAATAACTCACTCTTCACTGGTAAGAAATAACGGAAGAGCAGAAGACCAGTGTGTTTCTCTAGTGGGGATCCCTCCACCCAGAAACAGGGAGGAGTGGGGAATAAGTGTTCTCTAGACCAGTGGTTCTCACTGGTCCCAGTGGCACCAGGGACCAGTTTTATGGAAGACGATTTTTTCCACGGACTGGGGGGAGATGGTTTTGGGATGATTCAAGAACATTACATTTATTGTGCAAACTTTTCTGCTAATGATAATTTGTATTTTTCAGCCACTTCCCAGTGCTAGCATCACTGCCTCAGCTCCACCTCAGATCATCAGGCATTAGATTCTCATAAGGAGCTCACAACCTAGATCCCTCCCATGTGCAGTTTACAGTAGGGTTCGCACTTCTATGAGAATTTAATGCCACTGCTAATCTGACAGGAGGCGGAGCTTATGTGGTGATGAGAGTGATGGGGAGCAGCTAGAAATACAGATGAAGCTTCTCTTGCTTGCTTGCTGCTCACCTCCTGCTGTGCGACCTGGTTCCTAACAGGCCACTGACCAGTACCAGTCTGAGTCCCAGAGGTTGAGGACAGCAGCTATAGATATTTCAAAATAGCAAACAATCAAACTTTCCTGAAATCATTTTAATGGACTTTAGTTTCAGTTGTGTAAATGAATATTAAATTTAATGCCATTAATATGCTTCTTTATGGACATTATGTCCCTTACAAATCAGTTTTTATATGTCAGTGGCAGAAGGGGGAGATTCTATCATCCCATTCTTTCCTAGACTCTCGATCTCTTGCTTTTTCCTTAACTTAGCTGATTTCCTTGCAAATGTTGCTAATAGTAACTGAAAAATAAGAGATTTGGAACTTCTACTTCCTTTAGTCTCTTTTATAATGGTAGCTTATCTGGACAGAATGTGAAACCCACTATTTATGTTATTATTGGTAATTCTCAATGAGACTTTAATTGCTTTAATTTCTGTTCTGAATGTGGAGTCTGGGATCTGTGCCAGAAATTCTTTCTTTGAAAATAATAATAAAATACATCCAGGTTTTGATTTTGCAAACATGTCCCTTGCTTAATGGCTCATCGTATGAAATGTTACTGAGTTATATATTTTATTTTCAATTTTATCCTGAATTCTAACTGCAGGGTCTTCATTGAAAAAATTTTGAGATGACTAGTAATAATCCAATAAGAATTTAATGAAGCATTTTCAAACTTGCCAAATATATAAAGATAAATATTTCCTTTTAAATTGTATCTATTATTTTTTGGTCCCTACTGCTTAATAAATTGCCTCATGAATGACAAGGTAGGCTTCGGGATGAAGCTTCCAACATACTTTCTATTTTATTGCCTCTTTGACAGATGATAAGCTCTTGTGCTATTTAATATTTAGTTCTATTTATTCTAAATAACTTCATCTTAAAAGTTCATTTTAAAGCAGGGAAAATATGTAAGTTGGAGTTGTCAACACTCGATAAATTGTATAAACTCTATAAATTGTTTAAACTGATTTCAAAAGAGATAACTTCACAGTTATATCTCACTTTCTGGAGCAAAAGTGTTTTTGAAAACCTCTCCCAATTGGATTTTATGGAATCAAAAGCTAGTTTTTATTGACTTGGGGCTATTCTTTTGGGAGATGTTTTAAAGCAAGGATGGAAGAGAAATCACAATCAGAATAGGGAAATGGTTTAAAACCACATGTTTAATGCAGAATAAATACATACATACACACATATATGTATTATATATCATATAATTCACCCACTGCTGGTGTGCAATTCATTGGATTTTAGTAAATTTATAAATTGTGCAACCATCACAGTAAATCAGTTTTATAACAATTCCATCACCCCAGTAAGATCCCTCAAGTCCACTAACTGTTAAACTCTGTCCCCCACCTCTCCCACCGCTGCCACCTCCCACAACCATTAGTCTGTTAAGTCTCTATAGATTTGCCTTTTCTGGATGTTTCACATAAAAGGAATCATGCAATATATGGTCTCTGTGTGTGGCTGCTTCCACTCAGCATATTTTGAATATAGCTTTATTCCTTCTGTTGCTAAATTGTATTCCATTGCATAGATATACCACTTTGCCTAATCCATTCATCAGTTTAGGATTATTTAACTATTTCTAACTTTTGGTTCTTATGAATAAAACTACTAAGATCATTTGCATGAAGTTGTTTGTGTGTATATATGTTTTCATTCCTCCTGGACAGCTATCTATGCACGGAAAGCCTGTGTCCTATGACAGATGTATGTTTAACTTTTTAAAAATCGCTCAAACCATCTTCCTAAGTGGCAACGCCAATGTACATCGCCACAGGCAATATATCAGGGGTCCCATTTCTCAAATGTCTTTGTTATTTTCTAGTTTTCTTTATTATGGCTATTCTGTTTGATGTGAAATCATACCTCATGTGGTATTAATTTACATTTCCCTAATGAATAATGGTGTTGAGCTTCTTTTTTGTACATATTAGCTATTTGTATATCTTCTTATTGAAATATCTATGCCAATATTTTGCCTATTTTATCTCATTGATTGTTTTATGATTGAGGTATAAACATTTTCTATATATTCAGGATATAAGCCCTTTATCATATATGTGCTTTATAAAATATTTTATTCTAGTCTGTTACTATTTTTTTTCATTTGTTTAATAATATCTTTTGAAGCACAGATGTCATAAATTTTGAACTAATCTAATGTATCATTTTTTATTTCTTATATGGACTGTGCTTATGGTGTCATAGCCAACCCAAGGTCCAGAAAATTGCTTCCAATGTTATTTCCCAAAAGCTACATTGTTTTAACATGTGTATGTAAGTCTATAATAAATTTTGAGTTAATTTTTATGTAGTGAAAGGTAAGAATCTAAGTACACATTATTGTGCATGAATTATTGTCATAGAACCATCTCTAAAATACCTATCCTTTTTCCTAATTGTCTGGGCACCTTTGTCCAAAATCAATTAACTGTGAATGTAAGGCTTTATTTCTGAACTCTCAATTCTGTTTCATAGACCTGTATACCTATTTTCATACTAGTACCACACTGTCTTGATGACTGTAGCTTTACAGTCAATTGGAAATTGGAAAGTGAAAGTCTCCCAACTTTATTCTATTTTTTTCAAAATATTTTTGACTGTTTTAGGTTTTTTGCAATCTTATATAGTTAGAGATCTCAGAGAAACATAACTGACAAAATATATATGTATATAGATATATAAGAGAAGATGTCTTATGAGAATATATTTTATGAAGATTGGTTCACCAGATTACGGAGAACAGGAAGTCCCACGCTACACTATCTGCAAGGTGGAGAATCAGCAAAACTGGTGATATAATTCAGGCCAAATTTGAAGGCCTGAGAAATGGGAGACTAGGAAGGGGGTACTGGTATAAGTCCTAGAGTTTGTTCTGGTGTCTGAGAACAGGAAAAGATGGATGTCCCATCTCAAGAAGAAAAAGAAAGGAATCATCAATCCCATGACATTTTGTTGTTTGGCTCTCAATGGATTGGATAATGCCCATCCACGTTGGTTAGGGCAGATCTTCTTTACTCAGTCTATGGATTCAAATGATAAATCTCTTCCAGAAACACTCCCATAGACACATCCAGAAATAATGTTTTACCAGCTAGCTGGGGATTTCTTAGCTCACTTAAGTTGACACATAATATTAACCATCACAAATCCCATTGAAATTTTAGGACCAACTCTTAACCTAGCAAATTTAGCAAATTAGCAAAAAGGCCTACTAGGAGTTTAATAGGGTTTATGTTCAACCTA
The DNA here is from genome assembly GCF_041146395.1 of Eulemur rufifrons. Lineage (NCBI taxonomy): Eukaryota > Metazoa > Chordata > Mammalia > Primates > Lemuridae > Eulemur > Eulemur rufifrons. The sequence continues at coordinate 24,667,106 of NC_091001.1, forward strand.
TAGATCAGTTGACAATAATTACCATCTTCACAATCCTGAGTCTTCTAATCCATAAATATGGAATACTTCTTTGATTATTTATATATATTTTTAACTTCCCTCAACAATATTTTTGTCATTTCAACTATAAAATTCTTACACTTCTTTTGTTAAATTTATCTATATATTTTATCCTTTTTATTGCTATTGTGAAAAGAATTGTAGAATAAATATATTTTTGTTAAAAATGATCAAAATTTTCAAAATTTAAAGCAATATTTGACTAAATAAAGAAGTCTATATGTAGAAAATAACTTGCAATTTTCTATAGATGAGCCTTTTAAGTAGGTTGAATAGTTAATTAGTTATAGTATAAAATAACTAATATTTCTATGGCCCAGCAATTAATGAACATTTGCATCTGCAGGACAGAAGAATTGATGAAACTTGAGAAAACAGTTTTATATTTAAAAAATAAGTCGAGAAAGTAATGTATTTTCCTTCTGGAGATTTGTTACATACATTAGCATACTAAAAGCTCAGAAACCCATTCTGGTTTCTTTAGCCATATATTTATAGAACATTTATTAACATCTTAAGGAACTCTTAATGAAGTCTAGAACAGAAATTTGGAAAACTCTGGGATGGCAGCTTATAGTTTATGTAGCTCTCTCACAAGCATAATATCACATAACTATGTGTGAGAGTAGACATGACTATTTTTATGGAAGAGCAACTAATCCAGGCCAAATATCTAGTAAGTATTAGAGCCAGGACTTACCTGTAGGTCTTCTGCTCAAATGCCATTTGCATTTTATCCATGTGATCCAAGGGAATGGTGGTTCTCTGACTAAAGTATCAATCCTGTGAACAGTCATGTCATCATAAACACATACAATTCAAGATTTTGGAAGTTCTTTGAGTAATCAAGAGCCTATAAGTATCACATCTTAAGATTTTACTACAAAACGGCCTGTATTGTCTTGCAAGAGATCTAAGAATAGGGAAGACAGATAGAGCCAAACAATAGGATAGAGGTGTGGTGAAGATGGGGCTCAAAAGAGGAGCTGGGCCTAGAATTGCTAAAAGGCAACAGATAAGAAGAGAAAAACAGAAAACCTTCACAAACTGTTCAAATTTGCTTTTGCTGGGCTCCAATTTTGCCTAATCACATAGTGTTTTTCTTGTACTCTGTAGAAAATCTTTCTATTAAGAAATACACAGGTTGATATGAGCTAAATGAATGAAGCTGATAGAGTAATTAATTGAAAATACAGTTGTAAATGAATAGATAGGAAAGTAGAACACACAAGAGCCAATAAAGTCATAGGGGAGAAGTCACTAATTGAAATATATGAAGCTGGTATCACCAGAGTATATTTGAAAGTGAGACATCAGGTACTTTTTGGTCTCTGTTTATTTACCTTAAATTGGTTCTCAGATCAAACTTAAACAAAAAATGCTAACATTTAAACTAGAGAACTTGTAAACGTTGAAATATGCATTCATTTACAAATATTGATAAAATTTCAATGGATTTAGTTCATGCATGATAAAATAAGAAATTACCAAGGAGATATTCACCTTTTAAAAATAATAACTACTTTAATGACTTTACTGCTTCAATGAATATTTATCAGTTAGGCACTGTTCTAGGAGTGTGGATGCATCCATCAGTGAACAAAACAATGCACCCCGCCCCTGTGTAACATGAAATTTTACAATAAGCAAATCATAAACTAAAGAATAAATATAATAAAAAGTCAACTATATAGTATACTATGCTCACATAGTCAGCTATATAGTGAGAAGGCAGTATGTGCTAGGGGAAAAAAATAGAAAGTAGAACAGGGTGTTGGGGATGAGGAGTGCCCAGGGGTAGGAGGTGGTATGGAATGTGTGACTGTGAAATTAGCAATGGTCAGAATGACAGATAATTGATGTAGATATATCCATTTACATCTATATTTTACCCATATCTGATTCCTTGCAAACACTTTTTCCTAAGATGGAAGGTGAACAGGTTTAAGTTATTCGTAATTTTAAAAAGAAGTTGCCATGATAGTGTCTACAGGTAGTTGAAAGAAATATAATATTTTCATTTTTCCTTGGGTACGTTTTTTCTTTCTTTTTTTCTTTTTTTTTTTTACATCTCATATGTTGAAGGCAATAGTACTATATATATTTTAAGCTTTCTTGTTTTATTTAACCAATGAAAATTCAAAAGATGTTTGGGTTTATGAATACAATGGATCAATTTATGGGATAATACTATAAAATGGGGTATTATTTTTTATTTCTTTTAAATATCAGAGTGTTCCTCAAGAGAAAACTTAAGGCAATAAGATAAGGGGTATTGAGAACATCAAGTTAAAATGTTGGAGCTCATGAACCTCATTTCTTACTGTATGGACTCTGAATCAAACATCACGGTTAGGGAAAATAAAGTGTACAAGGAGAAATAAGAGAAGCAGTTACTTTTCTTATTCTTTCTGTTCTTTCTGATTTTTCCATTCTGGAAAATGCATTTAATTCCACAACATATGAAATTCAAATTACTTACAGTATTGAAATATAGTAACTTGTTTTAATATAAAGGCTAAAGTAATACAATGACTAAGTTGGGTGTCATAAACTCAGCTTCATTATGTTGGTTCTTGGGAATTTACGTACCAACATTCTCCCTTACAAGGTGCTGATTTCCATGAGCCAATATAGTCAAATGAAATAACTACAAAACAAAATAAAAATTGAATTACATTCCCAAATAATATCCATCTCATCTAGGATTTCTTCATCAATCCATTCACTCATCTATCTTTTCATTGAAAATTTATCTTTGGAGAAGTTAATCTATTCCAGGCAGAGGGGCAAGTGCTAGGATTTAAATATGACCAGGACATAATCCTATAAGATAAATGTGTGTTATGGACTGACTGTTTGTGTCTCCCCCAAATGTATATAGTGAAGCCATTACCTACAATGTGACTATATTTGGGGATAGGGCCTATGAAGAGGAGAAAAAGATTAAATTAAGTCATAAGGGTGGGGTCCTACTCCAATAGAACTGGTATGGTATTTTGTTACTGAAGCTTGAGCTAATTAATACAATGTGCCTGCTAGACACTACTATCCATTGTATCATAATAGAAGTCTATAGGGGCTCAGGAGAGGAAGTGATTCTTGAATGCAGAGGCTTCAGAGAGCAGAAGACTTTTGAACTGGTGCTCAAAAGATGAATAGGGATTTGCTAGGCAGTGATAGTAGCTGCGCAATTAGGGAAGTTCCTGGTATTTGCTGAATGCTTGTTTCTTACCACAGAGAGCTTCCTTCTAAGCGTCTCACTCAGCCCATCCCTGTGCTCAAGTAGTCTTGATGACTGCTCTCAATTGCTTTCCATGGGTGTTACTGCTCCTCTGCAATGATGTTCTGGGGCTTTCTGCAGTTCTCTACTTCTCTAAACTTGCTGTACGATGCTTGTGTTCTCTTTATGGACCCAGAGGTTTCTGTGGAAGTATGTCTTAGAAAATGGAGTTTGAAGCCCCTTTTAACATTTCTGGTAGGATGTCAATGTAAACAAACAAACAAACACTATGTGCAGTAAATACAGGCATTAAGGAAAATCCTGGTGCCATCAGCATCCCTAGAAACAATAGTTCAGAAACATCGACATTGCCTTTCATCATTTCCTGTCCAGTGGTAAGTTACCGTCTGTCTGTCTGTGTTTCCATCTCATCCTGTGCTTATTTTTCCTATCACTTATACTAATGCAATATATTTATTCATTTCTACCTCACCCACTGGACTGTAGGTTTCACTGTGTAGATGATATTTTACTCCTTCTCTTTCTGGTACTGACACTCATTTATTCACTCAATCATTCATTCACCTAACATATCTGTATTTAATGCATAATGTATACCAGTCACACTGCCAGGCACTGGTGGTGCAGGGGTGAACCAGACCACAAGGCAATTGTGCATTAGAAATAAGGGAGACAGACAATAAACAAAGAAACAAATGGTTGATTTCACTGATAAGTGCTCTGAAGAAAATACACCATATAGTGTAGGAGAGAGAAACTATGGGCAGTGATGGGTAAAGCTAAAGCCTGAAGATAAGAAGGAGCCAATATTTTGAAGATGAATAAGGAGAGAGAACAGAGGAGAGGCTCCAGGTAACAGGGATGCAAGTGCAAAGGCCCTGGGGAAGTAAAGACTTTGATCTTGTTAAAGAAAAGAAAGGATATCAGCATGACTAATACATAGTATGTGAATTTGACAGGGAAAATAAGGTTGGGTCTTATAGATCATGTATAGAAGTTTGGATTTGCTACAAAAGAAAGACATTAAAGAATTCTTAAGCAAAAGATAAAGTTCATAGGTATATATTCAATTGCAAGATATGATTTACACTTTTAAAACAATTACTCTATTGTCTGTGTGAAAACCAAATTGCAAGGGGGCATTTCCATTTTGCCAGTGCAAAAGCAATTGTTGTAATCCAGGTGAAGGTGACTCAGACCAAGTTAGTAACCATGCAGATGGAAGAGAAAAGAACACATTTGAGATATGTTTTCAGAGACGGAAATAAATAATCTGATTATGGATTGAGTGCCAGGCATCAGGAAAAGGGAGGATTTCAGAATGACTTTTAGGTTTATTGTCTTTGAGCAACTAGATAACGGTGTCATTTAACAAGGTACAAATGATAGGGAAAGGGGCAAGTTTAAAGGAGGAAAAACAGAGGTCTTTTTTGAACCATATTAAGTTCTAAATGACTATTAGTTATTTTGGTAGAGAAATCAAGGAGACGCTGCGATATAGGAGGAAGAAGCTCAAGGGAGCTTTCTAAGTGGGGCATAGGCTCGAGGTGATATTAAAAGCCATGGGACTTGATGTGATTAAACGGAAGAGAATGAAGACAAGGGAGCAGAGAGACCCAGAAGTGGAGTCTGCTGCCTGCTGTAGACAGAAGGAAAGAGCGAGAAAGAGATGACACAGCACGAGACGGAGCAGCAGCTGCCAGAAGTGGCGGAGGAAAAGGAGCAGTGTGAACAGGTCCAGGAGGGCGTGGCCACCGGGGTAAATGCTGCTGAGAGGCAGCGTGAGATGCGCTGACAAAGTGTCCACAACACTTGGCAAAGGGATGTTGGTGGCCTTCCAAGAACGGTTCCATGGGAATGGTGGTGACAGAAGCCAGCCTGGAGAGGTTGGAGGGAAAACCCCCAGATTCACAGTTTCCTCATGTGATGAACCGGAACCTCTACATTGTACCTAAGCCTGGCCTATGCTTTTCTGAACATACTTACTCCATTGACCCACAGAATTTGGTCTTTGAGGGGATATTATGTTGAATTCTGAGCGTCTTGTAACCTGAAATGCAGTTAGATTTTGCTGGGGGGAAAAAAAAAAAATCAGGCCCAGTGATACCGGTCTTCAGGCTATATTTTGTTGCTGTGGGATAATTTAGGTATGCATCATCCTCTCAACAGAAGAAAGAACGTGAGGTGCCACTTCCTTTATAATCTCACGGCCATTTCATTCATAAGACACCTTTAGGGAGTAAAGAAAATAGATTCGAAAACACAAAGGGCATTTCCCATCACGGTTTTGTTCTTTATGTTTCCTTCCCCCAATCTGAAACATAAATTTCTATTGCCCAATCTTGGTACTTTCTGGAAGCCAGAAAGAGCGAGAAAGTGGATTTTAAAGCTTCTCCTCAAGTAACCTGTCTCATGGGCTGTTTGTACAGTGAGCCTAATTATCTTCGAGCGTGAATGAGGAGAATAAAACAACTTTCAAATAATTGGCTAAAATTGTTTTTTTCCTTCTATACACAAACATGTTTTATTTTCCTTTTATCTTCTTTTGTTTATTTTCCTCTACCCTCAGTTTATTCCAAGTCCGTGCGTAGCTAGCTGCTCTGAGGCTTGGTTTGGAATCAGAACGAAGATTCAACCACAGAGTATTTTTTATGGGGACTTGTGGAAAGTTTCTTTTTTTTTTTTTTTAATGTTTTCCTTTCCATCTTGGGGATGCCTAAAAATAACTTGCAGGTGGGCAACTCAATTCAGAGCCAAATTCTACCTCTGTTCTTTATTACATTATTTGTTTCATTTTTAGAAAGTTTTACAGCTGATATTGAAGTTTTTGCTTTTTTTTTTTTTTCTGAATCTGCAGTTTTCCAGACTTATTTTATAGGTCTATATAAAGTCCATAATCTTGTTTTTATTATAATTTTAGTTTTGGTAAATGAACAATGGAGTGGAATTTGGACATGGGGCCAAATGCTATTTTTTTTTTTTTTTTTTTTTCTTGCAATGAAATGGTCCCCGGTTGTTACTTGATCCTGGTGTTGAACATCAAAGGTTCAGGTCTCTTTCAGTAAATGTGGACAGCAGAAAAGCTCTCTGCTGAAAGGACATGGGAGTAAAACACTTGATCCCACTGGACATTGCAATGTTGAATTATCTGCAGACAGTTTTCTTTTAATTGAACTCTTCAGAAGCTGCAGCAAACATCTGCATTCACAAATTCACAGTGTCTTGCTCTCATGTTGGTAGACTACTTATCACTAAATTCCGATTCTTGAGGTGATCCTGTGTTTGTTGTGCTTGCAATCATCATGCCTTGTAAATACCTGTTTAAACAAATGCATTTGTTATATTTTTTTCTAATTGAATGTTGCTGTGTACCTCAGAATGAGCCCTTTAATACTAAATAATTAGGACCATAAACTCTTCAATCTACTATTATCATGCAGTACATGTAGAAGCATTACTACTAGCTCATTATGATTAATCTAGGGGAAGCAATGTGGTTGTAATTAATTTCTACTCAATTCTGTTTCCTATAACGGGGATGCACACATCTGTTTACACTTAGTGAAGACTTACTACCTTCAGTATTATCACCATCTAACTCACAAAAATTACTGATAATGTGCTTAAAATTAAAGAATACTTGCAGTGCACCTGAGGGGCATGGAGGAACATTGGATTCAAATGGGTAGAACTGAGTTGTTAGGGCACGGAAAAAATGTTCTCTTCTAAGTAATTTCAAAATTTTTGGCATCAGGTCTTTCATATTGAAATTTAGGATTTTGAACTAAGTGATATCTCTATTCCCTTCTTCATCCAAAATATTATAAGGCAATCAAAATGGTCTTTTTGTCTTCTTCTTTAAAACTTTGATTAACTTTACACATAAGACATTATCTCCATGTAAGATAAAATAAATCACATGATACCAATAAACATGTATCTCTTTTGACCTTTCTTTCCTTATCCTCATCTTAGCATCTGAAGAAACAATGTCTTCATTTTAATGTGTTTCTTTCTAGATCCTTTTCCATGAATTGTATGTGCATATATCCTTTTTAAGATGATAAAACTATTTTTTTATTTTTATTTTTTTTAGAGACAAGGCCTTGTTCTGTCACCCAGGCTGGAGTGCAGTGGCATGATTATAGCCCAGCCTTTAATTCCTGGGCTCAAGTGATCCTCATGCCTCAACCTCCCAAGTAGCTAGCTGGAACTACAGGAATGTGCCAATATGCCCAGCTAACTTTTTAATATTTTTGTAAAAAATAACTTTAAAAAAAATTTTGGCTGTGGTGCCAAGGCTGATCTCAAACTGCTGGCCTCAAGTGATCCTCCCATCTCAGCCTCCTAAATTGTTGGGATTACATGCATAAGCCACCATGCTTGGCCATAACACTATATTTTAAACTGTTGCATAGCATCTGTTTTCTGATTGTACCGTGACATATGTAACCATTATACCTATGGAAAGTTATTCATATTATTTCCTATCATTTTAAAGAATTACGATGAAAGTCCTTTTTACACACATATACAATTAATTTTAGAGGAAAAAAACTAACAGGTGAAATGGCTGCATTAGAGAAAAGCACATTTTAACAATTTGACAGATATCATCAAAAAAGTCTCCAAAAAGCTCCAGTATATACAACACAATTTTTTGTATGTGACTGTTTAAAATCTTGCCAATCTCATGGCCAAAAGTGTGTGCTATCTTATTATTTTTGTTTGCTTTTCTGTGATTAGCAGTGAAAATGAGCTGCTTCTTGTGGTTATTGTTGTCTTGGATTTCTATTTATATTCTTTGCTCAGCTTTTTATTTTAAAATATTAATCTATATAAAGTTTTAATGTATTCTGGATACTAACCCCATATTTTCATAATTCAGGCAAACTTTTGTTTTTCTTATTTTTTACTTCCTTTCTCCCTTTGTTTATAATGCTTTTTATGTTTTGCTTTTGTTTTGTCAAATAGGGCTCTCTGTTTTAAAATAGGTACCAAAATAGATGTGGGTACTTTTTATACAAGAAAGATAGCCTATTGCAAAGAAATTTATAGAGGACCTATTCTGTGCAAGGCATTACGTCAGAAATAATAAATGAAGGATAATTAATATGAAAAGCATAATCTTTGAGGTTTCTTAATATATCACATTTTGATATATCTTCCTGTCCATAGGTATTCTTAAATGTTTGATTAGGAGATGAGAAAAGGCTTTGAAACAGTTATATAGTACTTTTTATTATAAAGTAGGGATCTCTCATCCCAGTAATATTGTTTCATTAGTTTGATCCCAAATCATAGGATCTTCTGGAAGACGAATATATCTTTACCAGTGTGTTGTCTCAAATGCTGCTCATTGCAATAATTTCCATTGCTGAGATACCTCTGATGATTGAGAACCCTCTGCTTTTCTACGTTGTGCCTCTTCCTCCATCCCCTTCCTCCTTCCTCCTCTTCTTTCCTTTGATTTTTTTTCTTTTGATAGCTGTCATGGTAGAACAGTCCTTTCCTTCTGTGCCTCCTGAAATGTCTTCTTCTAACTTTCACGCTTTGCTTCTTTTTGTCTTTATTATATTTATATATATTTATGATGAAACAAATATATGCTAGGGATAGTAACTAGTTAAGCACATCCACAGGGAATATACACACATGCTATATGTGTGTATGTTTATATAGCTAATGTGTGTGAGGGGGGCAGGAAAATGTTACCAAGGCTCTCTCTCCTGTAGGCCCCTCCACCCTGTGTGCGCATGAACCTGCTGGCCTGCCATTCTCTGTAGCACCATACTGTTTTTGGTAGGAATCTCTTCCACTGGGAAGTCCTCGTGCTGCTCCTTGTCTGACTAACCTCTTGTTCTGTGGTTCCTAGCTACCTGTGAGCACCTCTAGGAAGTGTCCTCTGGGCTTAATCTCTTCCCTGGCCCAACTGTATTAGATGCTTCTCCTTTGTGTGTCTCATGCTTATCCTTGTGAGAGTACGTACCGCGCTGCTTTGAAATTGCTTGTTGGTGTGCATATAAGCTTCTCATTAGACTATAAGCATCCTGAGAGCAGGTCTTTCCTGTCTCTGTTGCCATGGGGCCTTGCACTGTGCTAAGTAGACTCATATTTATTGAAAGTGCAATGAATGAAGGAAAGCATAAACAAACTCTCATTCATCTCTAGTCTCATTTTCAAGACTCCTTAAAAGTGCTCTCCCCCCACTCCTGCAGCCCATGCTCCCTTTTCTGCCTTCCGAGACTCTCTCTGCTTTTCTACTGCTTCTTCTCTGCTCTTTCTAATGGAAACCAATTTCACCCTGGCTCTCCAAGTCTGACTCAATGAGACAAAACAGTGAATAAACACGGCACCTTCCTAGTTGGCGGCGGTGGGGGAGGGGGAGACTATGACTCCCCCGTACATGATATTTTGGTCTCTGTTATATTTATTAAAAATTTCTGTGTCTATATATCATCTCACTGTATGATATGCTAGGTACAAAATGGCTTGTGGTTAATATTTTATGAGCTGGGATTTTGCATTGTGTTATTCTTATGGTTTTCATTTTGTTTGTTTTTCGAATTGCTGATAGTGAAAATGTACTTTTATATGGAAAAAAATAGGCAAATTATTTGAAACATGAATTATTAGATTTGGCAATGAGGAGGTCTTTAGTGTCCTTCCAGGAGAATTTTAGGGAAATAGCGAAGGAGGAAATTAGACTGCAAGGAGGTAGGATTTCTAAGCTTACTGTTTAACAATTTGGAACTTTTAAAACTTCTTTCCCTACTGAGATGAACTTCAATTTAAATTTATAAGTTGTAATATATTGATAATTTTACAGTAATCCCAAGGAATAATTGACTATTACATGAGGTTCATTAATTGCCTTAGGAATGGCTACAGCTCTCATTTCTTATTTCTCTGTGACAATGAGAAGACAATACAAGTATCCACCATTCCAGGTGCAGCCTCAGTAGTTACCAAAGCCATGAGACTGAGACTTTTGGGTTGTAGAAGGAATGGCTATATTAAAATATTCTGCACTTTATCTTGGATCATTTCAGTTTAGAAGAAATTAGGTATCTTCTCTTTCCTGACTAGGAAGAATATTTAGGGAATACATATTCAAGGGCCTCACTCTAGAACCCTCTGGATACAACAGGGCAGCGTGGTAGAGATGGCATATGCTTTGGAGTCAGAAAAGCATTGGAGTTGGTATGTCAGCTGCACCATTTTCTTGGTGTGTTCTTGAGCATGTGAATCTAATCTCTTAAAGTCTTATATCTTCATCATAATAACTGGGCTTTTATAAGAGTTAATGGCACAATTAATATTCGATATTTGTGAGGGTTAGTTATTTTTGTCTCCCTTCCTCCTATTTCCTCCTCTGCTACTGGCTTTCTTTTGTGTTAAATAAATGTTTCTTATTCTCCTATGAAGTATGATGTTTCATTAGAAGAGCCTAATGAAAGCTATGGTCTCTCTCTCCAGGAAAATATACACATGCACAAAAGCTGACACATGATTTTAGAGCATTCATGAACTCCCATGAAATACTTCCATGAACCCAGTTTTGAGAAACATTGCTTTACATTTTTAATTCCAGCTCAGTTTCATTTTTCCTTTTATAGACTCTCCCATGGGATTCAAATCTCAGAGTCTTTCTAAGGGCTGTTTTAGACTGAGGACTGTGACTTATGTCACCATCCTCCAGCACATACCACTGGGCAGATGCCATACAGTTGAAATGACTTCTTGGAGACCGAGACCAGCATTGTCTTTCTACACTTCTTGTTAATTTTTCTGGCGCTCATTTGTTCAGCGTAATCTTTATTTACCTACAGGAAGCAAAGGAGAATCAAATTCTTGATGATCAGATTCTCTGAAGCCTCAAAGCCTGAATTAACAGCCTTCTTTACTCAGCGGAAAGTTAGAGTCACTTCACCAAATCCCCAAATTAAACTTATTTTTTTTTTCCATTCAGTTTGCTGCGACCTGAAGAATCAAATAAACAGTTAAGCAGAAAGAAGCAAAAGGTTTTTGTTTTGTTTTGTTTTGTTTTGGCCTTAGCAGCCTCTCTGGCTGCCTGAATCCACCTTGCTTTGCCTGAAGTGCAGAAGACTTCACACCCCCTGAAGCAGCCTGCAATCAATGATGGGTAGAAGTTGCTGTGTCACTACCCCAGCTCTCTCACCCTATGGGGAGATAACTCAGGCATTGACACTGCTGCACATTGACTCCCAGAATTTTCTCAGTTGGGTTATAGTCTAGTTGTTCTCAGTGGTGACTGGCTTCATAAAGCACGTTTTATTGACCTTTTTCCTTTCCTGTCTTGCATCTCACCTCTTAGTGTTTCCTTCATTCCCAAATAGATTACTTGCACTTGAATCCTCTGTCAGAGTCAGCTTCTGGAAGAACCCAAACTACTACATTACCTAATACACTCATGGAGCATGCTTTTGACTTTCATATATTGTAGGAGGTTTGACATCCCTGGTGGCTACCCACTCGATGCCTGTGGTAGTCCCCAGGCATTGTGACAACCAAAGTACCTGCTCACTCCTCCAAAGCTCCCCTACCAAGGGAACAGCAATAGCACTGTCAGCTCAGAATCCTTGAAAGACTTAGTCTACTTTGTGTTGTGATAATAGGGTACCACAGACTGGGTAACTTCATAAACAGAAATTTATTTGGCTCATGATTTTGGAGGCTGGGGAGTCCAAGATCAAGGGCTGTGTCTGGTGAGGGCCTTCTACTGCATCGTAACCTGGAAGAAGGCATCACATGAGTGAGAGCGAGAGCGAGAGCGAGAGCGAGAGCGAGAGGGAAGGGAGGCTTACTCCTCTTTCTTCAGGAACCCACTTCCAAGATAACTAACCCACTCCCTCAGTAACGGCACTAATCCATTCATGAGGACAGAACCTTCATGATCTAATCAATTCTTAGCAATCCTACCTCTCACCTTTGTTGCATACGAGATTAAGTTTCTAACATATGAATTTGGGGGACACGTTCAAACTATAGCACTGACTACCAGACAAACATTGTGATTATAGTTTGAAAAGTATACTTGAGTAATTGATTTAAGCTTACAATTTTAAATTAAAAGAAATAAGATAGTTCTTAAAGGTTTTGCAAATGATATTAGAATGGCTAAGATAATTTAAGATTTACTGTATTTATGTGTCTAATTTATTAGGTTTATAAGAGTCAATTAAGTTCTTGTGGCAGTTTTCTTTGATGTTCAGATACTTGAATTGCGTATAAAAGAAAATCAAATATGTAAAATGTATAAATGCTATTTAAAATATTTAAGGGAATTCAATTAACTAAGCTGTGAAATCCTCTTTAAAAGTCATACTTAATTTAATGAATTTAAAAATAGAACCAGAAATTTGTAAATTAAATCTAAATGCTTTGTAAAAAAATAACCTTTGAATTCATAGTTTTAAAAATGTAATATTAATTTTAAAATCATAGTAATCCTAAATAACCTGTCTGTAATGGCCTCACATAGAGCAATAATCTCACATTAACAGTGTTCACAAAGGCTAGCTCTTTATTCTAAAAAGCTCCCTAAGACTCTCTCTCCCCTCTTTATCACATCTAGTTTACTACAACTCTAACTTGCCCGTGAAACCTGTCTTGATGTCTCCAGTTCTTATTCATTCTCTTTATCTTTGAACTTCTACTATATTTATAGTCTACATTGTGCGATTTTACCATAATTTCATTTCTTATTTTTTTTTATTTCAGCTCATTATGGGGGTACAAAAGTTCAGGTTATATATATTGCCCAAGCCCCCCATCCCCCCGAGTCTGAGCTTCAAGCATGTCCATTCCCTAGACAGTGCACATCGCACTCATCAAGTAGGTATACACCCATCCCTTCCCCCCATCCCCCACCTCTGTCTGATACCCAATTGGTGTTATTCCCAAATGTGCACTTAGGTGATGATCAGGGAAACCAGTTTGCTGGTGAGTACATGTGGTGCTTATTTTTCCATTCTTGGGATACTTCACTTAATAGAATGGGTTCCAACTCTCTCCAGGAGAACTAAAGAGATCCATATCACCATTATTTCTTATAGCTGAGTAATATTCCATGGTATATATCAGATAAAGGACTCATAACAAGAATCTATTTAGAACTCAGGAAAATCAGTAAGAAAAAATAGAACAACCCTATCAAAAAGTGGGATAAGGACATGAATAGAAATTTTTCAAAAGAAGATATAAAAATGGCTAACAAACATATGAAAAAATGTTCAACATCTCTAATCATCAGGGAAATGCAAATCAAAACCACAATGAGATATCACTTAACTCCAGTGAGAATGGCCTTTATCAAAAAGTCCCAAAACAATACATGTTAGGGTGGATGCGGAGAGACAGGAACACTCATACACTGCTGGTGGGACTGCAAACTAGTGCAACCCCTGTGGAAAACAATATGGAGATACCGTAAACAGATTCAAGTAGACCTACCATTCGATCCAGCAATCCCGTTATTGGGCATCTACCCAGAAGAACAAAAGTCATTCTATAAAAAAGATACTTGCACCCGAATGTTTATAGCAGCACAATTCACAATTGCAAAGATGTGGAAACAGCCCAAATGCCCATCAATTCATGAATGGATTAGCATAATCTCATTTCTTATGTCATTATTATATGATTTCTTTCCATATATGTCAGAATAATCTTGAAATTGGATTGATAGTTCTTGAGAGTTCCATGCCTTTTAATGCTTTTGAATCACCCAAAATATCCTCCCCCAAATCTCTACCATCCTACAACGTCTGAGCTTCAGAGAGTCCCTCTCTGGCTCCAACATTCCCATACTCATCAATATAGTGTTTACTTCAAGTAACTGGCCTTAAGCAAATTGGCACATGGCATTGTCCCAGCTACACTCCACTTATGATTATGCAGGGCTCAGCTTCATGTAGCTGCCCTGACTGCAGTTGCATCAGTTATCTCTGGCCACAATAATGCTGTTTAAAAACCACCTCAAAATTCAGTGGCTTAAAATATAACCATTTATCATAGCTCACAAGTTTAAGAGCCAGCTTTAAAATGTATTCTGGTCTCAGCTGGGCTTATTTGTGCATCTTCCATCAGCTATGGGTGAGGTAGACTGATCTTGGCTAGATTTTTTACATGTTTCAGAGTCAACTGGTTGTTGTCTAGTTTAATATAGACTTGGTGGGATTGACTCTATTTTTCTTTTAGTATCTCTCACATAAACCAAGGTAACTTCTGAGACTAGTTGGGGCATATGCTATTAGCACTAACAGAAAAGCCAAAAAAGGAGTGAAAGACACAAATGCTTTGTCGAGCCTCCATATGTATCAAGTCTGCTAAGACTCTACTGGTTTGAATGAGTCCTGTGGCCAAGCCCAGATACCAGTCATATGGAAATAGTCTTGATTGAGAAGAACTGCAAGGCCACAGGCAAAGGATAATGATGTAGGGAGAGGGCAGGATTGGATCATCAATGCACTCAGTCAAAATCAGCACAGCGGTCAGGACCCCTGCTAGGAATCAGATACACCCTGAGATAGCCCCATGCTCTGGATAATGTGGAATACAGATATAAAGTCTGAAATTCCTGTGAATATTTTTGCATAAGTGAGAAAAGAGTCCACATGGAAAGTCGGAGTGAAAAGAACATTGGAGAAATCATGGTGAATATTTTCTAGCTCTCTGCAATTGAATCCCATTCTGTATCCAAATATTTTCAGTTATTTCAACCATTAAGTCCATGTATTTTAAATTCAGTTTGAATTAGGTTTTCTTTTAACTTGGAGAATTATAACTCACACAACCTTGCAATCCCTAATAGGATTGAAAGGGAGTTTGGTGTAGTGGTTCCCAAACTTGCAGGGATCCACATATAGAATCCCATTTTTCTCCCTCTCTTCACCCTGGGGTTTTGATTCAGTGGTTCTGAAATGGAACCATTTTCAGGAAGCTGCTTGTAGAATTCCAATGCATCACCCAGTCTAGAATCTACCATTCTAATTAATAGTGTAAGATGAGTATTCATTAAAGTGGTTTTGGGTGACCTTTATAAAAATATTAGCAGTTGGCATTAATAATCAAAAACCTTGAATTCCCAAAGATAGAAATACTACCACAGTCTCAATCAAAACCCTCTCCCAAGGTCAGTCAAGTGAAACAATTTGTCACACACACACACCCCCACCCATCAGATTACATGCCCTGCCCTATATTGAACTTCTGCTTCATTGATATTTCAGATATCCTAAAATTTTGCAATAAGGAAACTCATTCTGTGAAAGTAATACAAACTTTTATCGTTACCATAGTCTTTTTTTTTTTTTTTTTAAGATGATTGTGCGTGTGTGTGCATGTGTGTTTTGGGGGCTGGGAGAAGGCTTAAAAAGTGTGTTAGGGTGCTTCAAAATAGAAGTTTCTGAACAAACACTGTAGGCAGGTGGTGGCCTAAGAAAAGCTGGCAGCCTTGTGAATTGATACAGAAGGTTGTTAACAAATCCAGAGCACTTACAGGAGCCATATATTAAGAACTTCCTCTGGCAGAGAGATCTCTGCTGCATTTCCAAGTTTTCTTTAAATAAACTGCTGGCTCTCTGGAGATTTTATTCAACATTTACATGTTTATTATTCATACAGCATATGATAATTACCTATGATTTCTTTTTGATCCTCTATCTAGATCAGGGGTCTCCAACTTATGGTAAGTTTTATAATTATTTAATTATATATTACAATATAATAATCACAGAAATAAAGTACACAATAAATGTAAATGCACTTTTATCATCCTGAAACCATTCGACCCCCCCTACCCCAGTCTGTGGAAAAATTGTCTTCCATGAAAATGGTCCTTAGTGCTAAAAAGTTTGGTGACCTCTGCTCTAGGTGAGACAGTGATCGAATGGACGGCAGATCTGTCAATTGGATTTCAGGTAAGCTTCGCTGATCTCAATTTTTGGTTATGCAAAGGCACTTCTAACATGCTAAGGTCTCATATATTACACTTGATGCATGATTTATAATCATATATTTGAATGCAACATAGGAGAGCATGAAGCCGTATTTTTCTTGGAGAAAACACTGACTTTTGAAATGACAAAATAGTTGCTCATAATTCCTGAGTGTGAATTTCAATTTTTGGTGCTAATTTCAGGAGGTGCATCTTTAATTTTATAGCAAAGAATTACAGTTGTGCTACTTACTACGTGTTGCTCAAAGTAATGTGAACAGAGAATATTTGTGCTTCAGAAGAGACTTTTCCTTTATTTCCAATGAAATTTAATAAATGTATTTCTGTGGACAGATGATGAGAATAAAATGAAATCCAGCCCATTAAAAATAATACTAATGTTTCACTTAGAAAGAAGACACTGAAGAATAGTCTTGTTTAATTTGTAGAAATAGCCAATATCTACTACTTTTAATATACTCTCCTAGATATTGAGGTATAAAATTGAATGATATAGAGTTCATGCCCTCATGGAGCTCACATACTAGCAGAGATCAGCAAAAATACCAGAAGTAAAGAATATATCATTTGCAACTAAAAATGAAGTCCTCAAATAATAGAAAAGTATTCCAAAGAAGAGGCTATTGGTTTGGTTATTGCAGGATGGGTAGGAATTAGTACATTAGTACATCCTTTTTCACTTTTTTTCCTGTTGTTGAAAGTGGGGGCAGGAATAATGGCTCTCCAACTCTTAACCCATATGATTCAAATGAAGTGGACTTAACTTTTATCTCTAAGTATGGACCCCTGACAAAGCAAGCTAGCTACAGATCAATATCTTTTGGGAAATTAGACACAAAAATCCTTACCAAATTTTAAGTACATTGACTCCAACAACGTATAAAAAGAATAGCACATCATTAACAAATGAAAAGAAGTATGTGACATTGGTTCAATATTCAAATATCAATCATTATTGTCCACTATATCAATAAGCTATGGAAGATAAATCATATCATCATAGCAATTGAAAAATCATTTGATAAAATTCAACAACTATTTATGATTAAAACTCTCAGTACACTAGTAATAGAGAGGAATTTCCTCAACCTACTAGAGAGGAACTACACAAAACCTACTGCTACCATCATAATTAATATAAAGTATATAAATATATCTTACCATTGTCCTCTAAGAAACAATACTTTTCAATTCGGAACGCTTACAGAAATAAAAATACATTAAGTAATATTTTTGGTGCCCTACCTACATTTTTCTCTTCATTAGTAGCAATTTTATTTCTTGCTCTGCTTCTTCCAGTATGAAAAAAATCTCTCTACAAGAAGTAGGTGGGATATAACATCTTTTGAATGCCTGTCATGTGCCTGGCATCTTGTTAAATCTTTACACACATTATACCATTTAATACTCATAACCACTGTTGCTATTGTAACAAATACCATAATGTTAGTGCCTTGAATCCATGCAAATTTATTTTCTGACATTTCTGGAAATCATAAATTCAAAATGAATCTTATGTGGCAAAAGTCAGGTGTCAGCAGAGCTAGCTCCTGCTGGAGGCTCTCATGGGAGAATCTGTTCTCTTGCCTTTTTCAGTTTCTAAGGGCCACCTGTACTCCTTGGCACAAGAGTCCTTCTTGCACCCCTCCAACCTGTTGCTTCTGTCACCACATTTCCTTCCTCTGACTTTGGACATCTTGACTCCCTTTGTAAGGACCTTTGTAATCACATCAGGCCTACTTGGATAATGCAGAATAATCTCCCTATTTCATGATCCTTAACTTAGTCGCATCTGCAAAGTTCCCTTTGCTGTGTGAAGCAACATAGTTACAGGTTCCTGGACTTAGGATGTGTACATCTTTGCTGGGGGAAGGGGGAGTGGGCATTATTCTGTGTTTCTCCATCCCCTTGGTAGACATTTGTGACAGATAGTGACGTATATTATATACTTTCCCCCAATATCCATTCTCTACTTCTTCTCTGGTGATAGAAGTTTAATATAAACTCAGGACTACCAGGCAAAAATGACATGTCACAACTTATTTTGCAGCTAGGTGTGGTCATGTGACTTGTACTGAACAATAAAATATGATCAGGAGTGAGGATGTCACTTGTCAATGAAAGTCCTCAGGAATCAGTGCACAATATTTCATATTTCCTTGCCCCATCTATGACATCCAGTGAAACTTCTGCTTGCATTCCTGTGTCAGGTTTACACCTATCAGAATGCTGCCAACAACATAAATGAAATGAACATCAAGCATGAGCCGTTAGGGATGTTAGTTACTAGAGAATGTATTTCCATACATATGGAGAGATGCACCCTGCTGGCTGTCCACCTATCAGACATCACCCCGCCTTTTGCCCTTCTCCTTGGTGGTATAGTTTGCTTCTTATGACACATATTGCAAATGCCAGAAAATCAATTTCTTTGTAGTAACAGCATGAGAGTGCAAACCAATCTTAGGCAATAGGATCTATTGAGAAATCTGTGAGAAAGTTTCTGGGAAAGGTTTTTCTATCTAATCAAATATGACCATATTTCACTTTATCTTTATGCTTTTGGTGTTGTCGTCTAAAGACATGTTGGTAACTGATGTAGCCATGTTGTAACCATGAGGGCAAGCCAAAACGTTATTGATAATCATTTCAAAATCTCCAGCATTAATGAGCTACTGAACCAATCTTGTTAAATGTCTAATTATGGATGCTGTATTATGTGGAAAAATATTGTTTTGGTCACGTTCAATGGGTATTCTGTCACTTAAAACTGAAAGCATACAGTATTTGACATATACATTCTTTCCCCTAAATCTGATATTTTAGGAACCAAATGGATTCAGATCATATATTTTCTGATAAATCCTTTGCTAATCAAATTCGTGCTATTATCTCTCCAAAACTAAGGAAATAAATAGTTTCAGGTAATGCCCAGTTCCGTGATAGCAAAATGTTGCAGTCCAAACCCAAGGACTGTTTGGTTTGATGATCTCTGAGGGTTCATGTGTGTGTGGCACAATACGCACACATATCCGTAGACACAACATCAAAGTATAGTTAGGATAAGATTTTAATTTTAAATTAACTTTCACTCTAAGTATAAATGTTAACTTTAAAATAAGTGTCTAGTATGTTAATTAGATATGTGTTCACTTTATATAGATATATGTATCTATGTATAAGCTATATATTGTACATCTTACAAAGTTTTATTATTAAAAGAACTTAAGAAAGAGCCAGAAAATACCTGTTTTTTTCTTTCTTTAGGTCTATAAAATTTCACAGAGAAGTATCAGTGGGGTGGAGGTAGGAAAGAGAGAAGCCGAACACATCTTTACGGATCTCTATAGCTTTCACAGTTTTAAATTCAAGTGATTTCCAGTCTTTTATGTATAGCTGATTCTGTACAATGATACTTCTATATAATTTAGCATTCAAGTTTAGTTTAGAAAATATCAAATACTTCAGAGGCACATAAACAAGCTACAAGAAGGAAAATACTGAAATGAACCTTGAGGTTCCATGTGTGATAATGGAACAGAATAAAAACAATTTTTTCTCAAACATCTATTTTTTAATAATAGCTTTATGAACAGACAATGCCAATTACAGTTTCAGGGTCACTTGGGTCATACTGAACTGCAGACCCAGCACGATCTTCCCAGGAAACAAATAAACCCAGACAACAATACATAACATTGCAGATCAAGGGTGCATTCTGACACTCATAGCCTGAGAAATTTGTCAAGGTCATGACTGTGAGGTCACTCAGTTTAGGCTGTAGCATAAAAATCCCTTCATTGGGATAGTAACAGATACATCCCTTCAGATGTTCTGTCCACTGAGAAAACATAAGCAACCATTAAATATTACTGGTGGAAGTTGGTCACAATGTGTAGATTTTATTTTCTGCCAATTTCCTCTATCACTTGGTCACTTACTTCATTCATGGTAGCTATCAAATTGTGAGATATCACTCTGCTTCCCAAGAGGCAGCACATGCAACCTTTATTCTAGCATGGTTCAAAATACAGACATTTTTCAGTTCAAATAAAAATCCTTTGAAAACCAAACTCAATCTAAAAGGTATATCCAAACAGGTCTTTTTGCAGAATGAATTATCTCATAAAATACAATATATACAAAAAGAGGGCTTCCCTTAATAATATAGGAAGGGGAAATAAGCTATCAAGGAGAAAGGAACAGAAAGTAAGAGAAAACAAAATAACTTTACAAAGATAATTAGGAAATAGGCTAAATGACTGTTATCAAAAGGTACAATTAGAAACAAAATCATGTTTGGAACACATTTACATTGCATTAACATCTTATTTTATACTATTAAACATATAGTTATGAAAATAAGTGACCTCCTATTACAAATACTGACCAATGTTGGAATTAAGCTTCATAAATTATGTACTGTAGTTTTGAAGCCTAAATTCATTTGTACTAAATTGCACTCTTTTTAACCCTCCCTGTGAAAAGCAAGTCTCATTTGCTTTTCTTTCTAGGCACAAAAGTAGACTACATTTCCCAGCCTCCCTTGCAGTTAAGTGCGGCCATTGGATTGGCTTTTGGCTACTGGATTATGTAAACCACTTCCAGAACTGACCCAAGAAAATCTTTCTCACATGATCCCCTTGCTTTTCTCCTGACTAGCAGCTAAAAGCAAAGAATCAAACAGATTTTTCTCCAGCCCTAGAGAATAGCAGAGTTATAAGATGCATGGAATCTGGATCTCTGAAAAACCACAGGCAGTTCTTCCACCATCTAGAAACATCTGCATTAGATTTGACATAGCAAGAAACAGACTTTTATTGTGTTCCACAGTAAGACTTTGGTATTTGTTTGCTATAGAAGATATTGTTACTTTCTCTAACTAAAATAATACTTTAGAGGAAGCTTCTAGCCTTATATGCAAATTCTTCCATTTTGTCCCAATATCAACTTTAATTAGATATAACACCCAAATTCAGCAGATAGGGAAAGAAAAAACCTGTCAGTGAGACACAGGTGCATTTAAGGTATATTCTATAATGTGAATTTAATGTGTATCAAATTTTTCCCATTATGGGAAAATTCCAAACAGAGATCAGTAATACTTTGCATTCAGTTACTTTACAAGGTTTCCTGATTTAGTACAGGAGCTGCTTGTAGGGTTAATGCTTTTTTATACTCTTCCTTTTAAGCTGTGCTCTAAACTACATAGAAACAACTGCTTGAGCATTTGAGGCAAAAACAACTTCCAAAATGCTTGTGGGTCAAATCAATACTACAAATGGCCTTTGAAGGAAAGATAAACTAACCAAAGACTTTATGTTCCAGCTAGTTAACCATTTAAACCACAAACATTTGTTATAAGTACAGGTAATGGCCTACATAAAGGAAAAGGAGTAACTTTTCTGTTACAGTAGATATCATTGTGGCATCTTTAACTTGATCTCTAGCAGGTGAAGGGAGATATATGAAAATAAATCAACTTCTTTGGCTTTTTTTTTGGAGATGGTTTACTTTAATTTTTAAAGAATTTAGTGTCCCCACATGAATTGTGAGATATTTCTTTAATAATGGTAATCAAGAGTTCAGAGCATGGATGTCAACTATCTATTGCTGTGAACCAAGTTATCACAAGTTTAGCAGCTTAAACAGTATATACTTATTATCTCACAGTTTCAGTGTGCCAGGACTCTGGTCACAGTTTACCTGGGTCCTCTGCTTCATGATCTCTCTCAACCTGCAATCAGTGCATCAAACGGGGCTAAGGTATCTGAAAGCTCAACAGGAGAGTGATACAATTTTATGCTAGCTTACCGGTTGTTGGCAGGATTTGGTTCACTGAATATTGCTGGACTGAGGGCCTTGTTGGCTGTAGATCAGAGACCTCACTTAGTTCCTTGCCATGTTGGCTTCTCCAACATAGCAGATTGATTCACAAAGCCAGTGAGAAAGAAAGTCTACTGGCCAGAGGAAAGTCACAATGTTATGTAACCTAATCATAGAAGTGACATCTGATCACCTTTCCTTCATTCTCCTCTCTGCAAGCAAGTCACTAAGATCAGCCCACACTCAAAGGGAGGGAATTCCACAAGGATCTTCTACATTAGCTTTCAGTCATCCTGTTTGAGTTTAGAGTATAAGTTTTGGTGAACTTTTGTGGGCTTTAGTTTTAATGAGAGTTTTCTTACCTGTGTCCCTAAAATGTTATTCTGGCTTGCTTTATTCTTCTTGTACTGCTGGGGCTCCTGCTCAATCCTTTCTGGTACTATAGAAGGCACTTTTCTGAGTTGCCTGCTGTTGTTGAGTGACATTTTGGTGGGGAGGAAAGGAGAAGTGGTTAAGCTTGGCTCTTTCTATGCCGCTTGGTGCAGGGCAGGCAGACATGGGGTTTTGCTACTGCTGTTGCTGCTGGCAGATCACCGTTCTTGCTGTCCAAGTTGTGGAATAGGGACTGGTCAGCCTCAAACATGGCTACTGCAAGGGGATCTACTGCAATCCAATAGAATATGATAAATAATTTTGTAGGAGAAATAGAATGCTATGTGCATATAATGAAAAATAAATATCTTGGGGTTGATGATCACAAATTTTTCTAGAAAGTGGTATGTAATGTGGGTGATCATATAGTCTGGTTTTCCCAGAACGGTGTTTGTTTATGCCTGTTCTTTTGGTGTAATTGTTGCGAATACCTTCTTCTTCTCTCAAAAGAATCCTAGTTTGAACAGCAAATTATAAGGTCACCCTTTGTCTAAGTGAAAATAGGGATGAGTTGCAGTTACCCAGATAAATGGCCAGGGGTAAAGAATGTTTTAACTACAGTAAATAGCATGCATATATACCTGGAGGCAGAAGAAAATATGGTATTTTCAAAAAATACTAACAACGTTGCTTGAAAAGACAGTATGACTGAAAACGATAGATGAATTTGGGTATTTAATTGAGTTTCAGTCATGTAAACTACCCAAGCTTACTTAAAGACTCTGACCTTTATGCTGAACAAAATGGAGAGTCTTTGAAGGATAGTAAAAATTAGATTTGACTTTAAAAATATCTTTGTGTTTGGTCTATGAATAATGGATTTTTGGGATTTGAGTGAGATGGCAGAACAGCTATGGTAGAAGAACCAGCTAAAACCTTTAAGGGTGACACAGAGGACAGGTGAAGGAAGGCTAATCCAAAATACTGGCAGTGGGGATGAATGAAGACAAATTTGAATAATATTTCATGATTAGCAGTTGTAGAAATTGGTGAGTTGTTGAAATTTGGGGGATGAGGAAATGGGGATGATTAAAATGGACCACTGCTTTTTAGCTTGAACAATTGAGTGGTTGGTGGTACCATTCATTGAGCCAAGAGTATGAAAATGAAAATAGGCATTCAAGATATTTTGTAGAGGAAATTGTTCAACTAATTAAATATGACAAATGGGCAGAAATGGTAGATAACTGATGGTTTATATTTCCAAACTTGGATGATTTGAAAAAAATCCTGTCATTTAGCATGTTTAAAAGGAAAAGGTGGTCTAGATGGAAATAAAGAGTTGGGTTTTAGACATGTTCAGAATAGTTTAAGAGGAAGAAAAGGTTTAGGTGTTAAAATAGATTTTTAACAGACGGTTTAGTTTAGCAAACTGTTAGAAAGGTCCAGGTGGATCTCAGTAGACAGAATAGGACCAGACATATAAAGTTAGTTGGGCCTCTGTCAGGAGAGGTGAAAGCCCTGAATGTGGCTAATTTCCAAAGAAGTCCTAGGGGTAAGATGCTGGACCATGGAGTTTCCAGGGGAAGAAAGACCAAAGCTAGTTATTATAATTTTAGCTAAATAGGGAGGAGGTTGGGGCCAGCACTTTTCATTGCTGAAGAAAAGTCATGGAAAATTGCAAATTTAATTTGGCCATTTCAACATGGCTGATCTCTGAGAAAATATTTAAGTAGAATCAAGCAGATGAAAAGATGAATGTGAAACTTTGATGAGTAAAAGAGTAGTGAAAGAGAAGAGGCAATGGTTATGAATTACTTACTCAGCAGAATTTTTTCAGTAACGTATAGGGGGAATGACTGTAGATTAAGGGCACAGCAGAGGCCAAGCCATCTTCCTCATGAATTCACAGAATGGGAGCATATTCCTAAACAGAGAAGAACCATTGAAGAAGGAAAGTTTCACAAGAAATCAATGAAACTAATTAATGGAGGGAGCTCCACAGATTGGGATAAAAATACATAGTATTTTAATATTTATTCTCCAATAATGAAAAAGAACAGTTTTTATTTAAGAAACAAGTAAAACTGGACTTGTAAAGATACATTTGGATACAGGTAAAAATAAGTGGAGGAAAAGACATGAATAACACTTATTAAACTTCCCTTGTAAAAAGGAAATTCCCTTTGTACTGTGACCTATCCTAACTAATGCCACCAGAATTCTTAAAATTGTAGCTCTACCTAATCAGGTTATACTACCTGCTGTAACAACAACAGAAGGCCAAACATTAGTGGCTTAACTAAACAAAGGTTTACTACTGCTTGCTCACATGAAGGTAAAATGCAGTCCTTTGAAAGGTATCCAAATTCATTACGCTGTGTCCTTAGCATTCTCCACTGGATCACACATGGCCAATAGACCAGGGAAAAGAGAATGTGTGAAGGCTTGAGCCTAAACTTTTAGGAGCCAGTCCTGAAAGTAGTATGCGCCATCTTCACCTACAGTCTCATTAGCCCTACCTCACTGTCAAAGCTTGAGAAAGGAACCTTGCTGAGTCTCTAGAAAGAAAATGAAACAGGACTTGGTGAACTCATAGCATTAACCATGAGAGAGCAAGTATTATAATTTCCACTTTGCATAGAAGGAAACTCAGATTCAGAGAGTGCTTAAGCAGCTTGCCCAAGGTCACACAGCATATAAGTCTGTTCTGATCGCATCTGTAAATTAGAGCACATTATCTTCTGCAGGAAGTCATAATAAAGGGCACAGAAGATTGGGAAGCCTTCACCATTAGTATGAAGAAAATGAGTGCACATGATGCAGGAAGAACTCATTGCAGAGGAGTTAAATCTAGAAAGAAACATACGTCTGTTAGAACAAATTATCCTTGATCTAAAGACCAATTCCAGGACACTCAGAAAACTATGGATTGAACTGTTTATTCAAAAGTGATTATTAGATGAACATTAGATATCAGACACCAGACACTACTCCATATGTTCATTGCACAAAACAGAGTCTCTGCTCTCATGGAGCTTATATTTTGGTTTGTGGAAACAGAGCAATATAACCACAGTCGCTGATTCTGTTTAACTTATACCAACAAGTAAATTAATATACTGAAAGAATATAGGTTACCTTAAAGTAAGACAAACAAACAAACAAAAACTCTAAAGAATTAAATTAATACAGAAACTGTGGCAGCTCTAAGTATTTATATAACAAATTGATGTTGAGTCTCTCTGATTTGGAACTGTTGGGATAAATGGTCTCCAAATATTGTCAGTCTTTAAATACTTTACCTGAGACTCAAATTTCAGGAGGAGGACTTCTAATTGAGCTGAGTTATATTCCAACCTTTTGGCTAAGGTGTAAAATAAACAGAGTGATAGTATAGAAAATAATTAGAAAGAGAGGAAGTTACCATAGATAAGCTGGATAAAGAAAGCTATTCTGATTGAAGTGGCATTTAAGTTGAAGAACAAGAAGCCAAGCATGAAGTAAGCCAGGGACAAGCCTAATGGGCACAGGGGATAGCAAGGTTCTGAGGCAGTGTGTTGTTTTAGGAGAAGAAAATTTGATCCTATGGCTAAAATGAAGTGAGTAAGGGGGATGGGCTGGGAAGTGTATGGAATTCACACCGAGTTGTGATAGATTGGTAAATTTAGACTGTATTCAAGAGTTTGTTGCCATTTAAAAGAAGAGTATGTTAACTCAGTAGTGTCAAATAAGTAAATTCTTTATTTTTTTGCTTGAAGGAAATAAAAATTCCCCTTGTCTTTTGCCTACTCTACTTTTACCAACTCTGTTTCTACTAGAATTTTATCAGAAGAGCAGCCTACTTTGGTAGTTTCCAATTGCTGGTATGAGCCTAAGAGGTGCCATATATTCTTTTTTTGAATTTCTTTTTTAAAATTTTTGACACTTTATAATCATGTGTACTTATGGAATACACAGTGATACAATGATATATGTATACAGTGTAGAATGACTGAACCAAGCTAATTAACATGTCCATCACCTTAAATGCTTATCATTTATTCCTCCTGTCTAACTATAACACTGTACCTTTTAACCAACATCTCTCTTTTCATTTCCAGGATTTTTAATTTGTCCTTTTTCATAGCCATCTATTCTTTGTCATGGCTCTTGTTTTATAAGGTCTTATTATTTTTATGAATGCCATTCTTCCTTTCATCTATTTGAGGATCTACACATACTTATTCATAAAATCATTTTTACATTGCTTGATAAATTCTGTTTCTCTTGGGGTAAATTCTCCTATTTGGTTGAATCATTGGTTGTTATAATATTTGTTTTCCTTTGAAATATTTGCTTGAAAGCTCATTTGTGAGAGTGAATGTTTTCTCCTTCACTATGCTCACCCCTCCCTGTCTGGATGTCTTCTGGTTACCTTCACCTGATCCCCAGGTTTCTAGAGTTCAGAACCAGGTCTTATGTTAGCAACGTGGTGTTCTCATCCTATGTGGATATTGCAGATCCAGTCCAAGCCAGCTTGTGACTTGCCATAATTTTCAGCAGTTTCAACCTTTCTGTTCTCTCCTTCCTCATCGCTCCATGTACTAGTTGTAGGTTTTTTCAGTCTCTCTATTCTTGCCAGCTTTTTTGGATGACAACTTTCCTGTCTCAGAGGTAACTAACACATTTGGAGTAACTTGTCAGAGTAACTCAATCTGGGATGAGTCCTGACTGAGCCACTTCCTACCCACGCAGCCTTGGGCGAGTTCCTTACTTAGCCTCTCTAATCTCAGTAGACTCATCTTTAAAAGGAAGACAATGGTACCTAACTCCCAGGGTTGTAGAATGGATTAAATGAAATAACATATGTTAAGCATCCAGGATATTTCCCCAAACATAGAAAGGGCTCAATGAACAGCAGCACTGAAAAAAGAGTGTGAAACATAGCAAAGATCAGGTGCTCAAGAAGAAAGACAGCAGCACCCACTTCAGACCTCAAAGTAGTTAAAAACAGCTAAACTACAAGTCTGTCACAACCAGATGATACTTTATGTTATCTAGGAATTTAGTTATTGGTGCTGGGAGAATTGGTTAGCCACTTGTAGAAGACTGAAACAGGACCCACAGCTTTCACCTCTCACAAAAATCAAATCACGGTGGATAACAGACTTAAACCTTAGGCGTGATACAATCAGAATTCTAGAAGAAAATGTAGGAAAGACTCTTATGGACATTGGCCTAGGAAAAGAATTTATGAAGAAGACCCGAAAGGCAATCACAGCAGCAACAAAAATAAATGAATGGGACATGATTAAATTAAAAAGCTTCTGCACAGCCAAAGAAACAGTCATGAGAATAAACAGACCACCTACAGAATGGGAAAAAAATTTTGCCTACTACACATCAGATAAAGGACTGATAACAAGAATCTACTTAGAACTCAGGAAAATCAGCAAGAAAAAATCAAGCAACCCTATCAAAAAGTGGGCAAATGACATGAATAGAAACTTCTCGAAAGAAGATATAAGAATGGCTAACAAACATATGAAAAAATGCTCAACATCTCTAATCATCAGAGAAATGCAAATCAAAACCACAATGAGATATCACTTAACCCCAATGAGAATGGCCTTTATCAAAAAAACCCAAAACAACACATGTTGGCATGGGTGTGGAGAGACAGGAACACTAATACACTGCTGGTGGGACTGCAAACTAGTGCAACCCCTGTGGAAAGCATTATGGAGGTATCTTAAACAGATTCAAGTAGACCTGCCATTTGACCCAGCAATCCCATTACTGGGCATATACCCAAAGGAAAAAAGGTCATTCTGTAACAAAGACACATGTACCCGAATGTTTATAGCAGCACAATTCACAATAGCAAAGATGTGGAAACAACTCAAATGCCCATCAATACATGATTGGATTAGTAAGCTGTGGTATATGTATACCATGGAATATTACTCAACTATAAGGAATAATGAAGATACGACATCTCTATGGTTCTCCTGGAGAGAGTTGGAACCCATTATATTAAGTGAAGTATCCCAAGAATGGAAAAACAAGCATCACATGTACTCACCAGAAAATTGGTTTCTCTGAACATCACCTAAATACACATCTAGGAACGACACCAATCGGATATCAGACTGAGGTGGGGGGTGGGGGAGGGGATGGGGGTATGCCTACACAATGAGTGCATTGCGCACCGTTTGGGGAATGGTAACACTTGAAGGTGCTGACTCAGGAAGGGGGGGTGGGGGGGGAGGGACATATACCTACATGATGGGTGCAACGCGCACTACCTGGGGAACGGACACGCCTGGAGCTCTGACTTGGGGGGAAAGGCGGTACATGGGCAACATATGTAACCTGCAATTCTGTATCCCCCATAACAATAAGATGAAATAAAAAAAAAAAAGAAAATATAAGTTCACATGTTTGTCTACTTTTCGCTGACTGTGTTTCAGTTGAATAGCTCATCTAATAGATATTGTGGGAATGGTTGGTTTTTTTTTCTTTTTTAAAAATTTATTTCAATAGATTTTGGGGGTATAAATGGTTTTTTGTTACATGGATGAATTGTATAGTAGTGGGAATATTTGAGGAAATATTGGTAAAAAATTTGATTTTAAAAAAGTTAAGATTGGCTTTAACTCATTTCATAAGGGATTTGAAGTAGCTAAAATATTAAATAAACAGAAAATGCAATATAAGAGGAAGAGATAGACAGCTAGCTCATACATTAAGTCAAATTCAGTCAGCATTTGTTTTTCTTATTTATTTTTCCATTATATTAGGATTGAAAACCACTAAAATACAGAAAAATGTTATAAATTAGATAAAGGTGAAAAGGAACAAGGAAATAAGAAAGAATAGTAATGCTTGAAATGAAGCCGTAAATGAGAAAAATACATTCCAAAAAGAGAAGAGTGCAAAACCAAAAAATTAATGGGAAGTAGACATGTTATAAATTAGTGAAGTAGGCCAATAGGAGGTCATGTGGGTGGTAGAGTCTTCAGTCATTTGCTTCCTTTAAAATGTCTCCCACTTTTGCTAGAATTGTGTATTTGTGTGTGTTTCTCTCTGTATTTCTAAATGTGTGTGCATATGTGTGTGAAATTTATTATTTTCCAAACAGTTTACCAAAACAAACAAAATAAAGCACATTTATGAAACAAATTAAATCCTTCAGGCAACAACATAATGCTCACTGCATCCAATCCCTACTCCAATTCCTCATAGCAAGCCTTAAAATTATATTGCTTTCTTGCAGTTAGTGAATAAAGGGGATTCTAGTCAGTTATAAAATTCAAGATATCTGTCAAATAAAAGCAAACCCATTGTTAGGAAGAATGATTGAGATCAGAAGGAAATTCCTCTGAAGGGACACAGATTCTGTGTGCTGGAATGCGCAATGCTACTCAAGTATCCCTACTGTAAACATAACAATTACTCCCTGGTTCAAGTTGAACAATAGTTATGAAGTAGATGTTTGTCACTATCGATGTTGGAAGGGGAAAAAAAAAACCCATTTCATTTCCTGACACAAGATAGTAGATTCTTAATTTTCACAAACTTTAAAAACACAGTGAAAATTTCTTAATTCCTTGCTCGGATCATCAAGTTGTTATATATACTTTTCAAAAACCCTTAAAAGAACTAGAATATTTTATAGAATATATGAAACTATGAATTTTTTCCATTATTGAAAGTGCTTATTACATTTTGAGATGGTGTAAAATATCATTGGAATTTTTTTTTTCAGCATATAAAATGCCTGCCTGAAATGCACAAAAGTCTGCAGCAAGATGTATCACAAATACTGTAGATTTAATGAATGCTACTAAAACTGCTAACACATCTAATATTTTACATCATTCAGGTTCACAGATTGGTAGAACTGTAAGACTTTTGTTCATAAGTTCATGTTAGCTACTTAAGTTTTTTGACATATACTAAATTTAGATTATATCGTTGCTGCATATATATTTAGTTCAGGTGAACTTCTTAATGTTTTAATATTTCTTCCCTATTTGTTCCTAAATATTTTTTACACATCTTCTAAAGCCTAATATAAGTATCCAGGGGGTAATAAACAAGTACAGATGGCAGATAGGATGTATTTTAAAGAATTAGAGAATGAATTTTCAAAATAGTTTTTGTATGCTTGCAATAAAACTTGCCAATTTTTTCCCCTTGGAATGTAGTTTAAAGAAGACAGAGTTAAATTTTACTTTTTATAAGATTCTTCTGTTGAGAACCAATTATTTAATCAGAAATGGATTGAAACCAACAGCTGTGTATCTGTGACTTCCACTAGAATTTAAGTTCTTAGGGAGTAAGACTTTATTTATATATAATTGAATCCCTAGAACATTTACTAGTGCATGGCATGGGGTAGGCACTTAATAAATTTATATTAAATAATTGATATATATGTGCATGATTGAGGCAAAAATAATGTCCCTCTTTAATCCTAAATTGCAATTAGCTTATATCAATAATGGTCCATATGTTTATGTGAGTGTGTGTAGTGCTTTTATTCTGGGATCTCTAATACCAGATTGTTTTTTTCTGTCTAGGGATAAGATTTCCATGCTCCAGTTGAAGCACATTATATTTTTATAATATTAATTAAATATATGGTCTGCTCACTTTTACATCTGTACTGTTTTTTGTCCCCTAGATACTTTTGTTTAAATAAAATGACCTTACCATTCTGTTTTTTTGTTATATTTTTGTCAGAGGGAAAATTAATTGAAATACAAAGTGGAAAAGCTAAAGAAAACAAGTGAACTACTGTTAGTCCCTCAGGTTCTTCCATTTGGACCAAAGTTATTTCCGTTGATGAATAAAAGTGACTTACTGCTTCTGTAGTTCTGAACAATGAACACCTTTACGTAAGGAATTTTTCAAGAATGAGAGACTCTTCTTGCAAATTGTGAATTCCCCAAAATAATGAGGCAAATTCTTTTACTGCTCTTCCTTTATAAGGAATCAAATACAAGAAGCAAAGAATTGCTGTATAAATAGAAAAAATAAAAAGGATTTTTGTGTGCTACTTGCATTTGAGTCACTCAAATATTGAATATGTTTCCAGAAGAAAGCTTCTTAAACAGATATTAAATATGAATTAGGGTAGAAAACTTTAGATCAAAGACACCGATGTCATTAGAAAATAGGGAGAGGCCAGGCATTTTATTCCAGTAGATAGAAGTGTTCAAGGTGAGAGTAACTGTGACTTTAAAGGACAGCCCTTGCTTGCTTCTGGACAGAGTCAGTGGCTGCCAGCAGGATATGATGGGACAGATAGTAAAAGATTCCTCTGTCCTTATATTTCTCTTTTGGGAACCAAGCAACTGTGAAATGCTAATAAGCCTTCTTTGGAAGCTTCTTGTGAGAATGAGAGATGATCTAACACAGTACTTCCAACACGTGTTGTACCTAGTGCACAGTAACATCTCAATCAACATCTTCCCCCACCTTTCTTATCAAGCCTAGAGGGCTCTGGATAAAAGTCAAATGTCTATTTTAAAAGCTAACATTTAAAACTCCGTTTTTCTTTTTTTCCCTTATATTGGAAAACACCAAAACATGAACTTATCTAATAAAGGTTGACCACAGGTCTCCAATTTCCTGGACAGTCCTGGTTTATGAGGTGTACTTATTATAGCATTACCTTACACTCTTAAAATTGTCCTGGTTTAGATGATAAATTGTATAGTTATCCTATTAATAAGATGTTTTCCATTGGATAGCTGGGTGTGACTAACAAGAAATACTGGAAATGAGACAGGGTTGCTCTGGCAGTGTTGGATTCTAATAGGCTTTCTTAAGGAGTACCCTGAGAAGTGGCAGAAAACAGAAAGGTTGGTGAGCAGGGGGAGAAGCTACAGAAAAGATAGGGGAGAAGGCTGAGGGTGAGAAAAGTAAATGAATTCACCTAAGTTGTGCAGCTAGGTAAGTGCAGATGTAGGACAATAACTCAACTTTCTTTAGTAAAAGCATTACTAAAAGACACAGAAGTTTCTTATAATAAAATTAATCAATACATGTTATGTATTAAATAAAGGTTTTTTTTAGTTCAGAGATAAATCTCAACTTTGGAAATCTAGAAATAAAATAACAAGATGCCTGCTCTTTAGAAAGTTCTGCCTGAAATGTAGAATGTTTTTGTTTGTTTGTTTGTTTTGGTTTGGTTTTCTTTTTTTCTTATTCTTTTTTCTTTCTTTCTTTTTTTTTTTTTCAGACATTCTCACTCTGTCTGTCGCTCAGTGCAATGACATCATCATGGCTCATTGTGACCTCAAACTCCTGGGCTTAAGCAATCCTCCTGCCACAGCCTCCTGAGTAGCTGCGACTACAGGTGCCCGCCACTGCACTCAGCTCATTTTTTCTATTAATACTTTTAGTAGAGATGGGGACTGGCTCTTGCTCAGGCTGGTCTGAAACTCCTGAGCTCAAGGGATCCTCCCTCCTCAGCTTCCCAGAGTGCTAGGTTTATAGGCATTAGGCCACCATGCCCAGCCTATATCTAGTATAGTTTTAAGGAAAAGGATTCTAAGCATGTGCAGATTCTGATATTCTAAGTGTTAATACTAGAAGATGCTGTTTTCTTCCCTTTAAAAAATAAAACAGT
Organism: Eulemur rufifrons; assembly: GCF_041146395.1. Classification (NCBI taxonomy): domain Eukaryota; kingdom Metazoa; phylum Chordata; class Mammalia; order Primates; family Lemuridae; genus Eulemur; species Eulemur rufifrons. Next base: position 24,700,217 of record NC_091001.1, read on the forward strand.
CTCTGAAGAATTTTTGGACATGCACTCAGGACCTAGTTTGAGATGTTTTGCATAGAAAGCTCACAGGGACTTCAATGTGGTTGGAAATTGATGGCTGGAGAGACAGGAGGTGGAGACGGGAAGAGCCCCAGCAACACGGTAGGATGCCCAGCTGGAGGAAAGGAGGCAGCCAGTGGGGAATTCCCCATGGCACTAAAGGTAAGGGACTCTCAGAAATGCTTAACTTTAAATTATACATTTCGTCAAGGTGATGTAACTTTTTCAGTTTTTCTCAATATTTCATTAAACATTTATTTACAACAGTCTATGTCAGTGGAACTGTGGGAAATAAAGTGATTTGAATGAAACAGCAAATGGACCTTGCTGTCATCAGGCATTGGGGAGAGGCACAGGTGACACACAGCGGGGAGAAAGGAAACTTCAGGAACATCTCAGAGTGCTGGGAGGGACCCAGAGACCAGAGAAAGTTGGCCACATGACAGGCTAAGTCAGAGGTGGACGTGTGCCAGATCCTAGTCATCCTAAATATATTAGACAAAGGTAACTTTCAGTATTCAAGTCCAGCTCAGTACTTCACAGCTATATGATTTTTGACCATTAATATAATTTTCAAAACCTGTTTGCTCATCTATAACACTTTAATAATAAGAGCACCTACTCCATAGGTTTGCTGGGAAAATTACATCAGATGATCGAATTATAGAAGCTAGCCAATAGATTTAGCATTAGCATATCATTTTGTATTCAGATTTCAATTTTCTATTTATTTAATATTTTAATGTAATCATTCTCCTATGTCACTGAATATTCTCTGAAAACATAATTTTTAATAAATGTCTAGTAGTTTGCTCTATTGAGTCATATGCTTAATATAACTATTTCCCCATTTCTTGGTCATTTATGTTGTTCCAAATTTTTAACTATTATAAAAGACAGTGGCAAACCTTCATATTTAGAACTTGATATGCATTTTTGATTACTGAGGAAAAAAAATCACTGGATGCCACTTAACTATGCTAATGCATACAAACATTTTAAGTTTCTTCATACATGGACAACTTGTCCTACAAGAAATGAATGCCATATTACACCATTTTGATTATGATGTTTCAAATAGCTAGTAGAACATCATATCAAACTGACATATACAATCAGAAAAAATATTAGAAAAACATTAGAAATTCTTAAGGTAGACCAGCCTCCAAAGTTGATTAATAAGGCTCAAAACCATTAAGCTCATGTTCTTTCCATCTATCTTTCTTGATTTTGACGTCATAGGCAGGCAGATAGCAAAGTGGCTGTAATTGCTTCAGATATATCTTATGGACACAGCAAAAGCCCAGTGTTGTTTCATACAAACAAGAAAGTCATTCAAAGAATCCTCTGCAGACGTCCCTGGGCACTGGCCAGATTTACCATGTGCCTTTTTCCACCTTCTCTCTGTAAGGGTAGTTGAACTACCATAATTGACCTGACTAGTTACTTAGCATGGACTAGAGGTAGGTGAACCAAAAATAATAATAACCATGATTTCCACTATCAGTGCTTGTGAGTGTGATTTTGATTTCATCCTCACCAACACTATATATGTTTGTTAACTCCCATTTCCATTTGCATACCATTAGAAAGTATGTTTGGGTACAACATACAACATTGTTATCCACATATATTGTTGACTATCGGACTGAATGACAGAATGAATGACTAACTGATGTATTGGGATTTACCAAGTCTTTAGTTCAACTGGGCTGTATTCCACAGGGTTGAGAGGAGCTAGACCTTCTAAAATACAAAGGCAATATTATATGCAATGAAAGGATCTTGCGCAACATTACCAAACAGCTAAATCATTATTTGGGGAAATCTATAAACGGACTGTAAATTAAAACGTGAAAATGAGTGTAGAGAGAAGGAAATTTAAGCTCTCAATGGGATAATCCTTCAGCTAAAATGGCCTCACACTGTTTTTCTTGGATTATTTTGAGGCCCATTGTATTATCTGAAGGAAGTCTATTGAACGGTGATTGAGTGGCGCTGACCTGGTGCTACACTCACTTTGCACAAAAGCTTCTCTTCTGTAATGTTCAGCGAGGTTATACACTGAAGCCAATTGTGACCCTGAAACAAAATGAAACCACTCACCCACTCCTTAAAGGTTTTAGTATGACACATTTTATTATAATTTTGAAAAGCATCATTTTTCCTGATGGCTAATTATTAACTTTTAAATGGATGCTGTGCAAATTGCAATCAAATATCTTTACTTTATTGAATGCATATGTTGTCAGGAAATATAATTCCACATTAAAGGGTTTTACAGATTTACTGACACCCAGATCTCTTTGTTCTGGTTTTGGTCTCCCCTCCTGCTGCTCCTGGCAAATTGAAAAACTACTTTATTGAGTTCCATGCTTCTAAATTCCTTGATGTGCATCACTGCACAGAATAAACACTCAGGTGATTTCTAAGCTTTTTTTGTTGTCGTCATTCTTTCTTGTTCTGCTTTTACCTGAATGTCATGGAGGTGCTATGGCCCAGCCTAAGGTTTTAAACAAGTATACCCAAATGTTATATGTAAATGTGTTAGATGCTTATTTATATTTCTATCCCAAATTTTAATTTGCCTACCATTCAGTCTGGCCCTAGAATTTTTTTATAGAATTGTTCAGAATTTTTTTCATCTGAATATATATGTGTGTTTGTGTATATCACATACATGTACATATATACACATAGTATATATGTGTTTACATAGTGTGTGTGTATATACATATATGCTAAAAGTGACAATATATCTTCATTAAATCTATTCCTCCAGTTTTATTTAGAAATTTTTTCTTTCTGCTTCATTAACACTCTGCATGCCCCTGTTTTTTCACACTTATCTCTTTGTATTGCTAATGTCTATATAACAATTAAATTATTACCTCTTTAAGAACAGTCCTGTATGTTTTATATTCCCCTACCATCCATGTCCTGTACTTAAATGCCCAATAATACTATGGATTATATAGTTGCGTGAATTAATGAAAGAAAAAAAAAAGCCTGTTTGATATTTACCCTCATGAGAAACAGTATGTTGTTTTTATCATGCAATAGAAAAAACACATAAAAGATATATCTTAAACATGTACTACAAGATTCTTGAGCTTGAAACACGAAATGATTTATATAAAAGTCTAAAACACTCCACAAAATCAGTGAAAGCTATTCTAAATGATATTGAAAAAAAAAAATGAATGAACCCAATAGTTAAAGAGGGACAAAGCATAAGTTTTTGTCTGTGTACCTATCATTGATCTAATTTCCCTCAGATCTCAATAAATTACATTGTGCAAATCATGAAACTACCAATGACACTAAAGATCACAGGATTCTGTTTTTGAGAATCATGAAACATTTGGGGTGACTGGCTTCTTGGACGCCATCTAATTTTGCGTTTCATTTTAGGTATAAGGCAGTAGAATTCCAGAGGTAGGATATGACTGGCAAAGATTAGTTCCTTTACACGGGAAGAGGAATTCAGATACAAATCTACACAGCACACCTGATGACTGGAAAGATTAGAAATGACCTCCACAAAATAAGAAAAGAAAATACAGTGCCTCCAGAGCACTCAGAAAGCGTTTTAAAGGCAGAAGATGCCACTAATGTTTTATCCCACAAAGCAGTGATTCTCAAGGAGGGAGGAATTTTGCCCCTCCCAGGGCCTATAGTAGTGTCTGGAGATGTTTTTGATTGTCATCTCTGTGAGTGCGTGCGGAGAGGTGGGGGTGTGTGGATAGAGCTCAAGGATGCTTCGAAACCCGAAAATCTTCCAAATATCAATCGTGCCAAGGTTGGGAAACCCTGCTCTAGAACACCACCCAGATAACCAAGTTACTCTAGAGGCCAACAGATAGTATCTTGCTAATCACTCTTTAAAGTGCATGAAATTGCACATACATACACAGGTGTAGTCATCTGCAGCGTGGCTGAGCTGTGCTCAGAGAAAGCAGCCAACAAGGTCCGTATACACAGAAGAAAAGATTTCCCAGCTGTGCCAACGTGAGAATTGCTTTGAGGATGTATCTTTATGAAGATGTCATACCCAAGCAGGAGAGCCTAGATCTGAAATTACATTTAGAACCTTAACTAGGAAGTCAACCAGCAGCAAAGATTGCATCTGCTGTTCCCTCTACCAGAATAGATGTGCTCCTTCACCTTCTGCCTTGGTCTGTTTCATGTTGCTATAACAGTATAATACACTGGGTAATCTATGAGAAAAGAAATTCATTCCTCACACTCTCACTGGACAATGGGAAGTCCAATTTCAGGATGACAGCATCTGATGAGGGTTTCTATGTTACATTATCCCATGGTGCAAGGGTGGAAAGACACAAGAGCATGTGTGAGATGGAGAAAGCAAGAGGGATTCAAATTCATTTCTTTTATCAGAAACTCACTCTCTTTTCTGGTAATTAACTCACTCCCATGATAACAGCATTAATGCATTCCTGAGGGCAGAGCCCTCATCACAATCACCTTTTAAAAGTCCCACCTCTTCACACTGTGGCATGGGAGATTAAGCTTCCAACACATGAACTTTGGGGGACATATTCAAACTATAGTATCTTCCCTGGTCTCCTTCCTTCCTGGCAAATGGTTGTCAGCTTAGATATCATCTGTCATTTTTTCCTGACCGTGTGATTTAATATGCCTTTGCCATCTTCAGTCACTCGATTGCATCACTGTTTTACTCTCTGAAATAATCACTTTTCTTCATTTGTTTACTTGATAACTGTTTTCCTTTCACCAATTCAACTAAGAGTAAAACTTTCGGTTGGCCAGGTGCAGTGGCTCAGGCTTGTAATCCTAGTACTCTGGGAGGCCAAGGTGGGAGGATTGCTTGAGCTCAGGAGTTTGAGACCAACCTGAGCATGAGTGAGACCCCATCTCTACTAAAAATAGAAAAAATAGCCAGGCATTGTGGCACATACCTGTGTTACCAGCTACTGAGGAGGCTGAGGCAGGTGGATAGCTTGAGCCCAAGACTATGAAGTTGCAGTGAGCTAGGATGACACCACTGCATTCTACCTGGATGACAGAGGGAGACTCTGTCTCAAAAAAAAAAAAAAAAGAAAAAGAAAAAACAGGACTGTTTACCATCTGTTTCACCATTATAGTTTTAGTGCTCAAAATAGGTGCTCAATGACTAGTCCATTTATCCAATTTATTCAACCAACATTTATTGAGTGCCAACTTTATGTCTAGCACTCTTTTAGCCCTGGGGAAAAAAAATCAAATCCCTTTCCTCATGGAGCTTGCAAATGAGTATATAAATGGATGAAGGTGTAAATTTACCTAGAGAGCCTAAGTACCAGTAGCAAAGAAGAAACAATTAGCTCCCAGCAGTAATAAGGTAAGCACAATGGAAGTAAGTAAAGATAAGTAATAAATTATTATACTTATGACTAGCGTTCACCAAGATATTACTGTTACGATGGCTCAGTCAGTGGCAACTAGATAGATTGAATGTTAGAGGCAATGATATCCATTGATAATAATTGATAATGTCATAACATTTTAATTAAGCCATTACACATTACACATTTAAGCTTATACTTACTTAAGGATAATACTTCCATGGAGGTCCCATCTGATTATTTTAAAAGTCTTGTGAAGTAAAATGGACGAGTAGCATATTCATATATACATATGAGGAACCCAAGGCTAAAATAGATAAAATAATTTGCCTAAGATCACAAATTACAGAAATACAAAACATAGCCTGTATGTAACATTTTTTTTTTTCTGTGCTTCTTTTGTGACCTGAAATCCTTTTACTTAGTGAGGATTCCAGGTGAAAAAGGAAGGCAGGTAAAGGGTAAAGGAGAAGATGTGCATTTGTATAAACAAGTGAATGTAAAGTTACAGAGGGTAGTATAAATTTTAAGTCTATTTAGAAGTAGATTGAATATGAACATATTCTATAACTAATGTATATGACTAAGAAAACTTCTTCCTGAGGAAGTATTTTTTTTCTTTGTAATTGTCATTTTTATCTTATTTGTCATAGCTCCAACATAAGAAAACTTCTGATTTTTTAATATCATTTAATGATCAAATGTGAAAAATCTTTAGCAATCTAGTCTTTTATTTATGCCTCATTTTTCTTTTTTACAGGATAATTAGAAATTGCTATAACAAAATATATGTATACAACAGGATCAATGAAACAAAAGTACAGAAAAAAATTAGGACGTTGGAAGGGAGAAATATATTTTAAGTGAAAATCATCCTCATTATTGGAATCAAGTATCCCAGAGCACCTTGAAAATCAGAGTAATTTACATAGTTTCCTTTATTTAAAAGATTGAAGCATATCGACCAGCCCTTTAGTAGACATGATATTTTCCTGGCAATAGATTTTAAAAAGATCTTACATAGAGAAGAAAATTACTTAGTTAATATTCTAACATCATACATCTTTTTTTTTTTTTTTTTGGAAAAGAGTTTAGGTACATGCAGAGATGTTAGGTTTCATTCACTCATCCACTGATTCCAATAACTTTTATTGATTTTGCACATGTTCCAGGAATGTAGAAACAGACCAGGCCCTTGTCTTTGTAGAATACCGAGAAGGATGAAAAGAACATTTAAATTAATAGTTTTATGCCAAAATACAGGAATAGGTAAGCAGCATGTTCTGGAAACATGGTGCATTCAATTTTGCTCACTTGCGAGTCCAAGTGAAGATTCATAGAAGGAGGAAAATTTTGAGCTGATTCTTAAAGTGGGAATTTTAGAGGTTGGTAATGAAAATGTAGGGCATTTTAAGGAGAGTGGAGAAAAGAAAATATCAAATTCCATGAGAACTTTAGAGAAATCTAAGTAACTCCAAGTCACAAGAGCATCTCAGAAAGTAGGGAGTAGTACCTTCAAAAGGTAGATGTATGTGCCAGATTAAGGAGTTAGCTTCTAACCTTTGAAATGAGGAGCCACTGAAGGATGTTCAGCACAGGAAAATAAGATTTGATTTGTATTTTAGAATATCAGTCAGCTCTATACATTTTTATAAGGTATTTCCCATATTTATAAAGAATAAAACAAAAATAATCATTTATTCAAACATTTTTGAACATCTACTATGTGCCAGACACTGCACCAGGTATTAATATTAATAGAGCTGAGTAAAGTAGAAGTGGTCTCTGGACTCATGGAGCTTATAGATTATTCTGAACACATATTAAAAATGATTATAAGTAATTGTGTAAATAGTTACAAGTCTGGAAACTGCTATGAGGGAAAAATAGAAAGGTCTACAGGAGTGTAAAACAAGGGAACCTAACCTTGACTAGAGAATCTAATCTTGACAAAATGGGCTTTCTGGAGAAAGGGATGCTTAAATGGACATGTTAATTACATATATCAAGCTAGGTAAGGGAGGAGCTGGCAAGAATAAAAGAGGCAGAGTGCATGGCTGTTTTCAAAAGAATTCCAGAGAAACCCAGCATGGCTGGAGAGGACAGAAGAAATGGAAGTTTGGCCCCAGATGAGCTTGGAGAAGCAGGAGAGATTGAGTCAAAGGCTTTACAGACCCTTCATTCTAAAGAATTTCCTCTTCATTCTAAAGGCAATGGTTTTCAATAGAAAGGCTTTTTACACAGGACAGTAACATTTAAAACATGTGTTTTTAAGAAAGAATGTAATTCTAAAAGATTACTCTGGCTGCAATGCCAAGGATTGTTTAGGAGGTGGATAAAGGAAAAAGACTGTGGGGTGATCAATTAGGAAGCTGATGTAGTAAATCAGGAGAGTTGAAGGTAACCTAGATTAGCACAATGTAATCATGATTTAGGAAACATATTGGGAGGTAAAATCAGCTACACTTGGTGATAAATTAAGAAATATTGGTTATCAGTCCTTCATCTGACGTGTAGCATGCGAAAATTTTTTCCCATTCTGTAGGTTGTCTATTTACTCTCGTGACAGTTTCTTTGGCTGTGCAGAAGCTTTTTAATTTAATCAGGTCCCATTTATTTATTTTTGTTGTTGCAGTGATTGCCTTTGGGGTCTTCTTCATAAATTCTTTGCCTAGGTCAATGTCTGTAAGAGTCCTTCTCTGTGGAGTTAGAGGCAAGGATACCACTTGAGAAGTACCTGCAACCATGCAAGGAAGAAATCCAGACCTAACCTAAGGCAGTCATAGAAACACTCAGTAAATATCATCAGGAGCTATTTGGAGACCCGCTGGAGACTGGTCAGGAGATGAAAGGAGACTTAGAGACCAATTGGCAGTGGGAGATGAGGTAGGGAAATAAATCGAGGCCAATTTTCTTGTCTTGGGCTTACAAGTAGACTTGATGCCAGTAATAAGATGGATAGTCCAAGGAAGAAGAGCATATGTGAGAAAGGAAGAAGTGAGAGCAGTCGTGGATTTGTTAAGATTGTAGGACAGATTCTGATGAACGTGGTAAGCTGGCAGAGGACTATAAGAGCCTGAGGCTCAAGACGAATTCTGAAGTGTCATTGGTGTTCCTGTGATATGGAAAGTGGTGGGAAGAGCAGACATCAGAGTGGATATGAACAGAAGAGGCAGAAAGGCTTTGAAATTGCTATGGAGGGAAGTGTTGGAGGATGATAATATTTAAATATTTTACCCAAGATGTGTCTTTTTGCAGATCAACTTGCAGCTCAGACACCAAGCAGGAAGTGATTTCTTCCTACCCTAGGATGCTTTTAAATTCTCCCCACCCTCTGAATGTCCCGGGGAGGGGAAGGTGAGAGTGAGGAGACACACAGAGGGGAGAAGCTTCAGGTCCCAGGTCAGGACATAGTCACTTTTCTCAAAGGACACACAATCCTTCAGGGTTACAACTCACAAGCCCTGGGGCTACCGAGGTGGAGGTGGCCGTGAATGAGGCAGGCAAGTGGGGTCTGTTGTAGATGGAGCTGTTCTCTCCAGCGGAGGACTCTCATGTGAAAAGGTGGGCCTGGTTACACTGGAACCTCTAACTTCTTTTCAAGAGATGTTGGAAATCATGCAAATCTTTACTGCAAACGTCTTCTGTTCCAGAAACAGAAGATGTTTCCAGTGGTGAGAAGCTAGCAGTGAATATAATAGTCAACAATTGCTGCCTTTAGTGAGCTTATATTCATGTAGAGAGAATAAATCAATATAATTTATCAGATATTGGGAATAGAGGGGTAAGGATACAGGGGAGAGCAGGGGCTCCGTTGTAAACAGGTGGTCAGGAAGGCCTCACTGAGAATATAACATTTGGGAAATGACCTCAAGGTAGGTAGGGAATGAAGCCATATATAGGTATAGCAGGAAAGAAATTTTACAAGGAAATAGCCAACGGCATTCTCCTAAGCTAGGGACACATATTTTGGCTACATTTTGAAGTCAGAGCCATGCAGATTGTCCATAAGATTAGATGTAGAGTGTACCAGAAAGAAAAGATACAGAAGTGACTGAAGTGTTTTGGACTGAAACTCTGTCATTGAGATGTCAAAGGTTTGAAGGAATTGCAGATCAGGAGGGAGGATAATTTTGGACAGATTATTCTGCCCAAACCAACGTACTTGCTCAGATGCCCTCAACTGGCTTCTTCTTTCTTGTCCTTGGTTGTCACTTACCTGAGCAGAAACAACTTTCCACTTTTAAACTTTGATGAAACACCAGGTCACATCCAAACACTTGGGTGATGGCACCCTGAGAAACCATCAAGAAGCCCTAAGTTAGAGGGATTTTCTTCTCCACAGGAGGAAGTCAGACAAATTTCTTTCTCCCTTGGCCTGCTCCACAGTGTAATTCTTTCTGGTAAGCCTCTCCACCTATGGAGCAAAATGATCAGTTTGCTGTCTCTGAAAGTTATTTTTATGCAGCAGGCACTGAGAAATGCTTCATGTTTTTCTTGCTTCATTTCCCTTTTTCTTTCACCTTCACTGCCCTGGGCTTGCACTTAAATCCTTGCACAGGATCTTCTTTGTGATGTAGACTAGGGCAGTTGCCTTCAAGTGGAGCTGTCAAGTAGGAAATTGGATCAATAAGACTGGAGCATGGAGGGGTGGGGTAGGATAGGATAGGGGGACCAAAGTAGTGACATACATTTGGGAATCATCAGAACAGAGATGATATTTAGAGCCTTGGGACCTGATGATTGCCACAAAGTGATTGCAGAGAGAGATGAGAATAGGGCCAAAGACTAACCCTTGGGCACTCCCATAATTAGGAATCGGGAAGGGGACAGCCAGCAAAGGAGTCTGAGAATCAGCTGCCAATAAAGGAAGAGGAATCCACAGGGGTGTGTCATCGTGGAAGCCAAGTGAAGAGTGAGTCAGGGAGGGAGGAGTGAAGTGTCAAATGATCTGGATATTAATATGAAATCTCCCAATTTTGTAACATTAACAAAGTATTCAAACTTTTTAAAAACACCATAGAAACAGAACACTTTTAAGAACAACTTGTTCCTCGCACTGCTATTTTGCAAAATGCAGTCCAGTGGAAAGGCGTGTCTTGACTTTGGTAGATGGACTTTCTCCTGTTCTTTCTCCATCTGTAGCCAAGGCCATGTCTTACTATTCCCCGCAAAATGCAAAATGATTATCTCCCCATTACAGCATTGTCCACCTAGATTTGAACTTATTAACAAAAACTAACATGTATACAGCACTTAGTATGTACCAGACCTTGTCTTAATCTATTTATCTCTATTTACCCAATCTCTCTCTCTCTTTCTCACAAGTATAATCTTTGCAAGAGCTTTGTAATGGATAGCGTTTATAATTATCTCCAGTAAAACACAAGATAACTGAATTATTGAGAGGCTAAGTAAATTTCCAAATATCATGCAGTGAGCATAAGGCAGTACTAGGATTTGAACCCAAGATGTCCAGTTCCATGTTCCACACTCTTAAGCATCATGCAATCAATACTGCCTCAGGAAGTGTGGGTTGGATATCTGAGTATACAGCTATGTATTAGTCTTAGTTCCCCAGAGAAATAGAACCAATATGGGGTATATGTGTGTATGTAAAAGGGAGATTTACTATGAGAATTGGCTCATAAGATTATGAAGGCCAAGAAGTCCCACGATATATCATCTGCAAGGCTCAGAAGCATGGGGCCCTGGTGTAATTCTCAGTGCAAGGCCAAAGGCCTGCGAACTGGGGGAGTTGCTGGTTTACATCCACAAGTCCCAAGGTCCAAAAACCATAAAATATCCGATGTCTGCAGGAAGAGAAGATAGATGTTCCAGTTTAAGAAGAGAGCAAATTCCCCCTTCCTCTGCTTTTGTTTGTTTGTTTGTTTGTTTTGTTTTATTTTATCTAGACCCTCAATGAATTGAATGATGCTCACATTGGTGAGGGTGGATCTTCTTTATTCAGTCCTCTGATTCAGTTGCAAATCATTTCAGGAAACAGCCTCATAGAAGCATCTAGAAATAATGTTTTATCAGCTATCTGGAGATCGCTTATTCCCCTTAGGTTGATGTATAAAATTATCCATCACAGCTAGTTAGGAGAATTGCACTAGGCATCCTCATTTCAGCAGTCTGGGCCCTGCTTTTTCTAAGTTGATTTAGGCCTCTGGTGATGTCTCAAACACTAGAGGGGGCACATGTTGGGCTATGTTGAGAGAGTATGCAGTTTGAAAACACTTTTCCCTGCTGCCTCTTCAACTAACGGAAAAATCATTGCGTTAGACTACTTGTGAGAATATTCCTCATAGGGATGATAGAGTCATTAAATCGAAGTTTTTAGAGGATTAAATGTCAGTAGTGTACTAGATACATATCACAAACTTTTAAAAATGCTCAGCTGTGGGTGGCTCTATTATTTATTTGAGAGGTTGCCTTGCAGATATTTTTTGCATAAAATACTTAATTTTCAATGTTAAGTTTTGCTCTGCCTGCCAGGCCTAACTCTATGACCTTTAAGAATTGCTCTCATCTTTGGTTAAAAACATTATAATATTTCTAGAGAGTTGTTTCCCTTTTTCAACTTATTTTTCGCTTCCCTATAAGAAGAAATCATTATGCTTATCTGACTTTCACTTATAGAATGAAGAGAGAACTGGGCTAAAATATATGTTTTATGACAATTTTTTCATACAACCACTGTCAGCAGTTTTCCAATGATGAGAAACATAAACACAGCAAAATACAAACCCTGGAATTGGAATCACATCACCTTTTTTCCCCTGCATTCATGCACATTTTCTCCCGGTAAGTCCTTTGAAAAGAGCTGTTGTGATTACTCTTCCCTTAACTTGACACCTTTATGGGTACAGTTGTATGGAATTAATTGCAGAATAGCGAGCACCTAGAATAATTACCAGAAAATGAAGATCTGTAGTTTGGCTTATTAAAAACAAAATAGTACAAATTAAAGCAGACACAAATAAGTGTAAAGACATCCCATGCCCGTGGATTAGAAGAATTAATATTGTTAAAACATACTTAGTATGAAAAGTGATCTATAGATTTAGTGCCATCCCTATCAAAATCCCAATGGCATTCTTTATAGAAATAGGCGGAAAAAAATCTTGCAATTTATATGAAACCACAAAAAACCTATAATAGCCAGAGCAATTCTGAGCAAGAATAAAGCTGGAAGCATCACATGTCCTGATTTCAAAATATATTACAAAGTTGCAGTAATCAAAACAGAATAGTACTGGCCTAAAAACAGACACATAGACCAATGAAACAGAGTAAAAGAGCACAGAAATAAATCCAGTCATCTATGGCCAACTGATCTTTGATGGTTGTTAAAAGTACACAGTGGAAAAAGATTGTCTCTTCAGTATATAGGGTTGGGAAAACTGAATATCCATTTGCAAAATAATAAAACTGGACCCTTATCTTATACCATATACAAGAATCAACTAAAAATGAATTAATAATTTAAACCTAAGACCTGAAACCATATAACTACTAGAAGAAAACACAGGGGGAAAGCTTCATGACATTGCCTTGGCAATGATTTCTGGGATATGACACCAAAAGTACAGGCAACAATAACAAAAGCAAAAATAGTCAATTGGGATTACGTTAATCTAAAAAGCTTCTGCACAGCAAAGAAAATAACCACCAGAAAGAAGAGGCAATCTACAGAATTACAGAAAACATTTGCAAACCATATATTTAATAAACAGTTAATACCCAAAATATATAAGAACTCATACAACTTAATAGCAAATAATTCCAAATAATCCAATTGAAAAATGGGCAAAGGAATTTAATAGACCTTTCTTCAAAGAAGACATACAAATGGCTAACAGGTGTGTAAACAAGTGTTCAACATCCTTAATCCTCAGGGAAATACAAGTCAACACCACAATGAGACATTACCTCACACCTGTTAGGGTTCCTATTATTTAAACAAACAAAAAAAATGTTGGCTAGAACGAGGAGCAAGGAACCCTTCTACACTGTTGCTGGGAATGTAAACCTGTGCAGCCACTGTGTAAAACAGTTGAAAGTTTCTCAAAAAAAATTAAATATAGAACTTCTATGTGATCCAGCAATCCAGCTTCTGGGTGTATATTCACACAGATTGAAATCAGAATCTCAAACAGGTATCTGCACTCATATGTTTATTGCAGCATTATTCACAATAACCCAGACATGGAGGCAACTTAAATCCATTGCTGGATGAATGGATAAAATACATGTGGTATACATACACAATGAAACATTATTTAGCTTTAAAAAAGAAGGAAATTCTGTCATTTGCAACAACATGGATGAACATGTTGGATACTATACTAAGTGAAATAAGCCAGGCACGGGAGGACAAGCACTACATGATATCACTCATAGGAGGAATCTAAAATAGTCAAACTCAGAAGCAGAGATCTACATATGATGGTGGTTGCTAGGGGTTAGGGGAAGGAGGACATGGGAGGTGTTGTCAAAGAGTATAACATCTCATTTATACAAGATGAATAGGTCCTAGAGATCTACTGTACAGCAGAGTGCCTATGCTAGCAATACTGTATTGGATACTTAAGCGTATTCTAAGAGGGATCTGATCCTAAGTGTCCTTTTTACAGAAACAGATAATAAATAAAGAGAGCACGAGGAAACTTTTGGAGATGATGGGTATGTTTATGGTATCGATTGCAGTGATAGTTGAACGGGCATACATTTATTTCCAAACTCATCAAGTTGTATGTATCAAATGTAAAACCTTTTCTATGCCAGTCATACCTAAATAAAGTGGTTTAAAAAGTGAAAAATAAATAAGTTTGTGGTATCAGTAACCTGGAGAGGTCCTACCTCACACAAGACTCACCGTTACAATAGGTAATTATGTGTATTTTGCCCTCTGTTCTCAGAAGAAATTCTCATGTTGAATGGACTGAGAGGCAGGCCAAGAAGCAATGGTCTTTGGGTAAATGTTCAGCCAATCTCCAGCTTCAACAGTCTGGATGCTATCTTTTCTGTCAACGAAAGATTATTTTCTCCCTAAACTTGCCAGCCAATCCATTATTTATTTAAAGTTTCAAGTAAAATGCATACCTTGCAAGTGAGATATAAAATAACTCAAGTGGCTTTACCCCCTAAATTTATAACAATGGAGAATCCCAGGAAAAAGCAACATAATGCATTGGTTTATGGATAAGAAAGAGAAACACAATGGAATCAGAAGTGAAGCAGAGTTTTCAAATTGGCTAAGTGATCCAAATCTTAAACAGTTAAGCCCCATTTTTTGCTTGCTTTGTCTCCTACCCAGATGTAGAAAGAGCGGCTAAGGATTCTGTTGAATCACCCAACAGGAACCTGCTATTTGGATAATAATCATGATAAACGGGCACTGAGGTCTCCTAAGGCAGGGTGAGAACATTGCTAGAATGAAGAACACCCTAACCGGTCATTTCATGTTTCTCCAGCAACCATCCTGGGGGAGGTGGCAAAATATGTTATTGTTGACTTAAAATGGAGCCTTTTTCCTTAATGGTATAGCACAAGTCAGCACAGTAACTACTAATATTTTCCTGCATATCATATTATGCTCTGAAAGTTGCCTCATTAAATTTATATCAAATAAGGAATGGGCATGCAGTTAGAAAAGCAGTGTTGTGACTATGAAATTACAGTATTTCATTTTTACAGCTTTGGCCTTGAAATCACTGCAAGCATTTTTCCCCCAG
Organism: Eulemur rufifrons; assembly: GCF_041146395.1. Lineage (NCBI taxonomy): Eukaryota > Metazoa > Chordata > Mammalia > Primates > Lemuridae > Eulemur > Eulemur rufifrons. The sequence goes on from NC_091001.1 coordinate 24,715,365, forward strand.
GGATGAGCTTTTTCATCAACCATATTCTAGAGGCAACAGCAAACTAGAGGCCTTCTGGTGCTTGTGTGTAAACATTAGCAGAAGTGGTGCATAGAGCAATTTGCAGGTCATTTCCCCAAGCGGAAGCCAGTGAGCCCCTTCCAGGGCATCATCCCTTCCACACTTGGACACCAGTGCAGGCTTTCAAAATTATCTTCTAACCGGAGTCCCTGCTTCCTGCCTGCCATATGCCACCACCCAGAATAATCTACCTCCGTGCAAATCTGCCTCTCTCACTTGCCAGCTTTCACTCAGGTTTTATCTATAAAATCAAAGGTAATATTTGTACCTATATTACAAGGTTTAGCAGTAACACTGCCAGCATATCTGGCACCCAGAGTGAATCATTTGGTCACAATATTATTACAAAAATATTTTCATCAACTATAACATAAAATGAATAATTATAATGGCCAGAAAAAAAAACACAATGAGAATTTTCTTTCATTGAATTTTGTGCATATAATTATATCAGCAAATTAAAAATAAAAAAGAAACAAATACTATAAAATGATAAAGTAACTAATTAATAATTTTAATTATATTAATGTTTTGATAAAAGGGAAATTATATATACCCATGTATTGGTTTTCCACAACAATGAACAATTAAGTAACAATTAAATAAATAGAATAAGACATTTTAATTCTAAGGATATTATTAAAATTCAGTAATCTATTTTATGTGTGTATAAAATTTTCACTTCTTAGGCACAATAGTGATTCTTGCATTTCTCACTGTTTCTTTGTTTTAACTTTTAAACAAAAAAAAAACTTCAAGTGACCATACAGAATGACAGCGTGGAAGCTACTTGAAACTTTCACTAACCAGAAATTGCAGGATTTAAATCAACACATGATTTTTTCCAGGAAATATATTTTATTATTGACATTTTCTTATAATTTTAAAGTGGGGTTAACCAGCATGATTTATAATTGTTTATATATCCTCTACAGATGATGTATCCCCTTACTGCCTTTATCAAAGTGCACACTAACTGCATTGGCTGGACTATAGTGTGCTGTCACTAGGATTCTGGAGAGGTTAAAAGGGATTAACATTTAAGGTACTTAGAAGAGAGCCCGGTATATAGTAAATTCTCCATAAACATTATTATTATTGTTGTTAAATAATTATAATGTCTCCATACATAACATGTATTAAATATGTTTTAAACACAAAGTGAATCTTATTGGTATATTTAAGAGCATTCATAGTCTGGTCATACTCTAACTTCTAATTATTTCTTGCACTTGAAAGAGTAAAGAAAAACTTCATAACACTAAAATTTTCATTCTTAATTAAATGTTTCATTAATTCACTGCCAGGTCCCCTGCTATTTTTTTTTGCTTGCAAGTCTCATTCCCCTTTTATTTCTTGGGGACAGCCTCATTGTTCACGGCCTAGCTTAATTGTTAATTTCTCTGAAACAGCCTCCCCTTTATCAACTCTCCTGTTCAGGAAGAAGATTCATCACCTGTCCATCCATCCATCCATCCATCCTTCCTTCCATTTGTTTCCTCATCTATTATCAGAATGCTTGCAACGTTCATAACAATCTTCTGGAATTAAAGAGTAAACGAAAACATGATTGCTGTCTTATATCACCTAAAGTCTGCTAGGGAAAATAGAGAAGTCCCGATTATAATCCAATATTTTTAGGGTTATGCTTAGATGTAAGAATGGAGTGCAATGAGAGGGGAACTTGCGGGTGTAATTTAAACAGTCTCGAGAATTCAGAGAAAGCTTGCTGGAAGATATCAGAAGTATCTAAACTGAGACCTGAAGAGTAAGATTTATCCAGCAGAAAGACGCTGTAAATTGGAAAGAGTGGGGAGAATGTCCCAACATAATCAATTGCATGAATTATGACCTGGAGGAAAAAGGAAAAAATATATATACAAAGAGAACTTAAAGAATTTCCATGTCATTATAGAGAAAAGTTGAGAATGGGGAACAGACTCTGGAGAGGTAATCAGAGGCCATATCATGCAAAGCCCTATCCATCCTATATTAAGGAGTTTAGATATAGGCTGAGGGCAGTGAGATGCCACTAAAGGATTTTAAGTGAAGTAGTTATTTGATTTACAGTTTTAAATATTACTGTGTTAGCAGTATAAATTATGAATTGCAGAGGGAAAATATTTAAGGGAAGAAGATGGCTTTGGTTGCTGCAGGGATCTTATCATGAGATGATGGTAACTCCTATAAAATGAAGCAGTGGGGATGGATTGTAAAGATTTAGAAAGTACAATTGACAGTACCTAGTGATTCAATATTGGCAGCTGAGGACAGGAAGGTTTCAAGGAGGGTTTCTGGATTGGCCTCCAAGTTACGTAGTGGCACCAATTGCTAAAAGGGATGAATGCACAAGAGATGGCTGTGGTCACCAAGCTTGGTCATATTGGTGGGGAATAGGTTTTGCAAAAGGATGATGATCTTCCTTTTGGTTTTGTTCAGTGTGAGGGGTCTACGAGCCATGAAGGTGAAAGTGCCAACAAAATATCATTTGGAATGTGTCCTTAAGGAGATAAGAGTGAGCATGAGCTCTCAAAAAGAGTGTGAAGGTTGAGAAGAGAAGCTGGTTGAGTACAGAGCTCTCAGACATGCCAAAAGTTACAAGAAAGACAAAAGAAGAGAAGCCAGCAAATGAAACTGGTTGAGGAGGAGTGGGAAAAGAGATGCAAGGAAATCTGGAGGAGAATAATGTTGGGGAAAGCTAAGTTGATATTTAGTATTCATTAGAGCTCTGCATGAATATACTTGTCTTCTTGACTGTTATTCTATTTCTTGAGGACAGGAAAAATGCTTCTGTATGCCTATTATATAGCATAGTATCCAACACAGAGTAGGTGCTCAATGCATGTATGTTGAATGGAATAAATATATACATAGGGCCCCAAAATAGAGTTGACTTTCCACTCTGCTATTTTTATTAAACAGCTAAACATACTAAAGAATCAGGGCTGGTGAATTCAGATATAACCAGTGTTGTCTGGTGGAGGGAATATGTGAGCATGCCTTTTCTCCTTGTGATAATTTATATTAATATAAGTGATCTAAACTTGAGCAACCCTGGGCTTTGCTAAGAGCCCTTAAATAGATGGTAAGTTGCAATTATGCAGAAGAAAAGCAGTCCATGGAAGAAATAGTGTAAGTCATAATAAGCCAGTGTAGATTCCAAGAAGCTCTGATCACATTAAAGAAAACATGTCAAATAAGTTGGAAATCATGGGCCATAGGGAAAAAGTTATAGTAAGAATCTTGCCAGAAAGAGCCTATCCAATCAGTGGCAGGAGGTATGTGCCAGGATAGAATGATTTATGTGGAAATTTTGAAAACCTGATCCACACCCTATTGAAATTAGTAGATCATGGGAATAATATGTGGCTATTATATACAAAGTCAAAGGGCTTGATTTGCTATTCTCAATAGAATATCAAGCAGGTAGTGAAAAGATGAGAATATTTCTCCCATGAAAAGAAATGGAAAGGCCAGAATTTCTCATAAAAGTGGAATGTGCTCAGAGATAAATAGGTTTGATACCTAATTTACAGGCAATTGTGTGTAATGGAAAGAGAACACGTTCTGCAGTCCTCATAACCTGGGTTCAAATCCCAGTGCAGCTAAATACAGGTCATATGGCCTTGAGTATGTTATTTAATCTCTTGGAGTTTTAGTTTTCTTATTTGTAAAAATAGGCATACTTATTTTCTAATTTGTCACATTGTTCTAAGCATTAAATGATCTAATTTATCTGAAATGCCTGGAGCAGTGTCAGGGTATTAGGTGCTCAACAAAACCTGATTTTTCTTATTTGTGACCATGTCTTTCCAAAAGATACCCAATAGTAGCAGAGGCATGTGGGGACAGCCAAACTGGTTTAAGATTATGCTAGTTATTATGCATTTTTAAGAGGTGTATGTTTCCAAATTAAAGTTCATTTGACTCTGTAATGTGATTCTGTTATGTAGATGAAGGTTAAAACAATTGTCATTGTCAACATACATGATTCTATGACTTTGCACTGCTGTCTTAAAACACCCTGTCACTCACACACACACACAAAAGAAGAACAAAAAATTATTTGTGACCAAAATAAATATTCACTTGTGTATGTGCTGTCTAAGCAAATGTTTTCCTGGAAATATATGCAAAGCAGAAAGATATGATTTTATTTTGTTCCAACAACATAATGGAAAACCAAGGGTTACAGTGAAAATCATAGGAAATTGACCAAATTGCCACCAGCTCTTTTCACCTTTACTACACAAAGTGAGAGAACTCAAGGGTATCCAAGATGGTAAAATAAACTTAAAAAGCAAAAGAACACAGGGCTCTCAGTGATAGTAAACTAAACTTAATTACTACCTGTGTTACAACACAGTATACTATTTAAGTATTTAAAAATTATGAGAAAATTACAAAGTTATGGAAACAACCCAAGTTCCCATCAATACATGAGTGAATTAATAAAATCTGATACACGTATACCATGGAGTTCTACTCAGCCACAAAAAAACAATGGTGATCCAGCACCTCTTGTATTATACTGGATAGAGCAAGAGCCCATTCTACTAAGTGAAGTATCCCAAGAATGGAAAAACAAGCACCACATGTACTCACCATCAAATTGGTGTTAACTGATCAACACTTAAGTCATATGTAGTAATAACATTTATCCAGTGTCGGGCAGGTGGGAGGGGATGGATATAAATACACCTAATGGGTACAGTGCTCACTCTCTGGGGAATGGACACACTTGAAGCTCTGACTTGGGTGGGGCAAAAGCAATATACATAACCTAAACATCTGTATTCACATGATGCTGAAATAAAAAAAAAAAAAAGAAAATATAAAAACAAGAGTACAAATAACAATGTAAGTAAATGATTAATTCTTTCTATGACTCTTAAACTAGAATGAGCAAACATAGCAAAGAAGTCACACATTTTTATTGTGAATAATAAAATGAATTAAATAGACTGCACAAAAATTATCTGAATTTAGTTTAGCAACTAATAGCATCACATCTCAAAGGATTGATGGTGATTCTGAAGTTTTAGCAAAACCAAAGAAACTTCCTTATTTTTAGAAAATGAGACTTAAAAATATCCAGATTGCTTTCTCAATTTGTGATGTTATCTCAGGTCAATGAAGAAAAAAAAATCATGTATTTTGCTTACAATTTTTAGCTTGATTTGCAAGGCCAAGTACGGATGCCACATCTCAAATAATAAATTAACACAAAGCTATGTGTATTTGAAAGGATCTAAAGATAATCATGGAATTTTGAACACTAAAAGGAGATTATAGGCTAGAAACAAAAACAGAAATGATAGTCAAAATGGAGTGGGATAGAAATTATAATATTCATAGATACTTGTGATTGGTTATAATCAGAAGTAATATTACAAATATTTAACAACTGGTACAGCACCATACTATACCCAATCCTCCTCTGTGACTAAAGTTTTTGAGTGCCAGTATATTTGCTAGAACATAGTGTTGGGATCTAAGAGGGTTTCCTAATGAAGGCATTGGGATGATTGGAATGGCTAAAAGCATAGGAATGTTTTAATATTTTGACAAGTACTGAATCATGATTAGTTGTCAACCTTGGATACATCTTGCTCGATTTTTATTATAAAGCAAGCCAGAGTGCTGGAGACCTAGCCTAAGGTATGCAGGGAGTCTGACATGGAATCCTTGCATATACTTACAATCTAGGAGAATGCTGTTTCTCCCTTCATTCGAATGCAAAAAAATCTCCACTTACCAGCGTTGGGTTCTGGCCTGGTAGTAAGCCATGCCCCCGAGCCGCTAATGGAAACCATCCTCAGAAGAAATCAGAACATCCAGCAAAACCACATGTGTATGGATCCCCAAATAATTCATGCAGTGTGAAAACCTCAAGCCTGGAAACTAATCTAAAACTGGCCTGAAAATAGAAATTCCTGTAGGGATTTTGCACAGATAAATATAAAAGTACTTCTTAGGGCTGTCTCCAGAAACTGGGAAAAAATGTAATTCCTGTGAGAGAAACCTCCACTGAATGAGATGTAATAGACAAAATAACTATGCGCCCAAGAAAACCCACAACCAGAGATTGTCATCTGAATCTAAATAGGAGAATTCATGGTTATAGAATGAAAGATGAATGGGCAACTGAAAGGAATTTTAAAATAAGTACATTAGAATTATAAAAGAATATAGAGCAATAAATTGTGCCTAAAGTAACAACACATATATACATGCATATATGTATATATATATTTTAAAAGATAGACACTTTTTAAAGGACCAAATAGAGATTCTAGAAAGAAAATCTAATCACTAATATAAAATAAAAGAAGAAGGTCATATGATCATTTTCATAGATGGTGAAGACAAATCAAACATCTATTCCAGAAAAAAAATCACAGTAATGCACATTTAACCTATTAACATTTCTGAAAGACATATGTGCCTTGAAATCAATGATGTCTTAGCAATGTGTCAGTTTTACTGTGTTAACTTTTTCTGAGTAGTAAACTCATGGGATCTTTTAAAATTAATAGTGTTCCTTACTTGAAGAAATCTTGCGTTTTTCTTTGTTAATGCATTATTTGCCATATGACTAGCCAATTCAATTAGACAAGACAAATGTTCCAAGTATAAGAACAATCAAGCACCATTTATTAAATAAACCATGATGTCATCATTGAATCAAAATGCCAATAATTGGCCTTTGTCAAGTTCACATATGTATTTCAATCTGCTCTCAGACTCTGTTCTCTTTCGCTGATCTATTTGTTCTTTCTGTACCAATGCCACTGTGTTTTGATCATAATGCTTTAGGGTTAGTTATTTTATTTAGCATACACTCCCTTGCAGTTTTTTTTCATTCACACTGATATAGGCTAATATCATACCTGAATATTCTAAATGAGTTTAAAATATTTTACTTAACTCTAAGAAAAAAAGGTAGCAGAAAATTCATATGGAATTATAACATACAAATTTGATATAGGGTTGTCACTTTTTTATAACTCTTCTTATTTAATTTTATTAATTTATTTAGTTTATTATTTATGTATTATTTCATTTATCTTATTATATTATATATTGTTGTTATTCCTTGTGTGTCCACTACCTATAGAATAAAAAATAAACCACCATTTAACCATAATTTTAAATGCAAATGAAGAAGTATATTCAGTTGGAATGTGAATGTAAGGTTCAGATATACCAGGGTTTAAACCTTGACGTTTCCATGCCCTACATATGTAGTCTTTGGTAAGTTGATTTACCATTCCATCTTAAGGCAGCAGTCAACTCTTTAGAAAACTTATTTAAGTTCCTCAGATTTTATAAAATTATATCATTGGATTTCTCATAGAATGGTAACATTAATTGGACATGGGAAAGTATCTCTTATTTCAATGAAATAATATTTTTTGAAGAAAAAAATTTTAACTATTTGTTGAGATTATCTAAAATCTATGTTATTTCATCCAGGTCCTCAGAGAGGTAAGTAACTACACTGTGTTGTTTTTGCTTTGGGAGAACGTCAGGAATGGAATTGCACTTTGGCATTTGGCTTTTTGTTTACATTGGGAGAATATTATAATAAATGATGTGAGGAAATTCATTGCCGTATTTACTGTAATAATATTGTTGAGTGCCTGGTTCAAACATTTCTCTCTGATCTCACTACCAGCAATAGCTCAACTTCTCCCTAATTATCGGTTGGGGGGTTGTGTAAGGTATGTTATTTGAATTCTGTCATTAATTAGTTTCCCTTTGTATTGGCTAGTAGAATTATCAAAGACAAAATTTTGTGTTTACTTCTAGCATTTTGAAGGCAAATTTTATATATAAACCTGAATTTTCATTTGTTTTATCTCTCTGCCATTGTTTTCCCTTTGCTTGGATTTTCTTTCTCCCTTTTTATCTTCTCTGGCTTTTTTTTTTTTTTTTTTTTTTACATGTTTTAAAGCCACCTAAAATCAATTTTTAAACACAGAAAGGGCATAAATAAATACACAAGCATATCAATAAATAAGACCATCTTTCTTAGCCTCAGTTTTTTCAATGAGGCATTCCCTTCTGCTCTGCCCATTGACTTCTCTGCATCCTAAGCGTCTCTCTGCTTATTGAGGCCTCGCTCGATCAACTTTAAAAGACAGCACCCACCCTTGCATACTCTTTCTATCTTTCCCCCTTTATGTTTCTCAATTAAACTCACCCCCAAATTACTTGATAAATATAACTCTTATTAATTATTTTTTGTTATTTCTTTTTTATCTCTTTCCATTACAATGTAGTTCCATGTTGACTGCTTTATCCACAGACTGGCTGACACAAATAGGTGCTTGAGTAAAATTTAATGAATATCTGCTTCAAAGATGTCCCAAAGATAATCCTATGACGTATGTTGAAATGACCGGTACAGTGCCCAGTGTAATGACTTCTCTTTCTTGTCCTCCTTGTTCATTTTAGAGAAGGCACAGTTTGAGAGGCTCCGGCTATAAGCTACTTCGATGGGCATCCCCAGATTGGGGCCTCAGTGAAAATTTGTCCTATTCTAACTTCAAATGACAGACTTGGAGGGCAATTTCTACTGAAGCTGCAAAGACATATGTTTTAGAATAATAATGAAAGATAAGCACATTTATTATGAGCTTTATGACAGCAGGAAACAAGTCCCTTTGTCTTCCCTTTTCATACCTACTTCATAGCAGAGAGTGGCACAAAGCTGGAGAGCAGTAAGTATTTGTGGGATAATAAACAGATGATGATGATTAACAGTAATAAATATTATAGCTGTTTCTTAATAAGTAATTATGTTATTACTCTGAAAAACATTTTAACTATTAATATCTATTTTAATTTCTTTTATAATGTAGGTTGAATATTGTTCTTAGTCTCCTCATTGCAATCCCCATTTTATATCTGAGAAAAACTAAAGCTAACAGAAATTAAATAATAATTTTCATAAACTCACACAGGTATTAAGCACAGAGCTGCGACTTGATTTCAAAGTTCTTGATTCTAGAACCATTCTCTTAAATTTCAGCAGCATTGTTTTGGACATGACCTCAATTCCTTTTTTATGCCAGGTTTATTTCTTTTGTGTATCATCCTAATTGGCTGCATCCTTCAATAAAAGTTTTAACAGGTAAAAATGTAAACAGCCCTATTCAAGGATATTGAAGCCAGGTTCTAGGCTGCAAGGTTTTCTTTTCCAAGAAAAAAAATAGTTGTTATAAAAATGACTTTTGAGCCCCTTAGATTGTCTGATAAGCCACATATAATGCCTGAGCTAATCTTTCCTGAAAGCTCTTTGGGCAAATTGCTGTTAACACTCAGGTCTGACAGTTTAATGCTATTACACTCCAAAATATATGTTCTTTCCCAAAATAAACATGTTTTATAATAGCAATACAGTTTTCGTCAAGGGGCAAGGTTATCAGGAGATAATTAGACCCCAGAGAGATTACAGGCTCTTAGATCATGAGAGCAATATTGCGAGCCTGCCTTATTAAATAATTGTAAGAAAGTCAAAGTCAACTATAAATACACACATTTCCCTGTAATTACTTTAAAAAGTACAAACCCAAGTTGCATGCCAATGTGCTGAGATGATAAGCCCTCTCTCTCCATTACCTTAAAATGTCTAAATATAACCTGGAAAATCAACTTGAAATTGAATTTTAAATAAGAATGAGAAAGGAAAGACATCTCTTTTTTTCCTTTGCTAATATTTTTAGTTTAGCTGTTTTCAGGACGTTTTTAAACTCTGGAAAATGAATGGTTGGGTTCAAAGAAATAATCCCCCCCCCCATCTTATCATATTCTCTAAAAAAATAAAAATAAAAATCTACCTACATGCAATTCTCCAAATATAAGGCTCTACATATTTGCACATAATATACCCTAGTTTTGAAATAACATCCCTCTCTCTAAATTAAACTTGTCAATCAGAATTTGATATCAACTTGAGAAACTTCTACACTTTCTTTAAAAATGTCTTTATTATAACGTTTTTGGTATCTTCCCCCACTACCATTAACCACCCCATCTCCGTAATATCAGGACATTGAGATATTTCTTCATTTATATTTCAATACACCTTGTGATTAATTTTATTAACAGATATCTGATTGCATTATATTGTCCATTTACAGGTGTTTGTTCATATTAGACCAAGAGCAAAAAAGCATACATTCCCAGTTCCTATCACAGTGCTTAGCACAATGCATTAACTCAATAAACATTTATGCAATAAATGAATGAAGAAGAAAAAACAAGGTTAGGTTGTGCAAAGCAGGTAAATAGGTCAACCATACTACAGAAGGGAAATTATTTTTCCTAGATGTCATGTCCTTTGTTCACTGCTTCCATTCTTATTAATAGCCCCAGAGTGGGGTTATTAACTTTGTTCTTCCTGGAGAGGCCACCTTTGAAGACCTTAATTTTTGAAGTTCAGTTTTGTTACTAATTATTTGTGATGCTCTGAGAAAGTCACATAAACTTTTGGAGAAACAGAAGAAAGAGAGATTTAGAGCCGGGCATTAACTACTTTGTACCATGCAATGTTCTAGGTACTGGGGATGCAGCACCCAATACGATGACCCAGGTTCTTCAGGAAGCTTATACGTAAAATTAAGCTGCTTGTATAGGAATGTGAATCTCAATGTTCCAAAACTTCCACTTAAATATATCAGTAATTGGTGACAAAGCTGAAATTCAAAAACTAAAGTTTTCTGTATCCAAATATGTGCACTCTCCATAGTATTATTTCCAGTTGCCAATCATTCCCAGTTAATACAATCACCCCTGAATTGTTTGCTGCTTATCTTTGTATTTGACCCTTTCTAGAATCTCAAGAGAAATATCTATAAAGCATCTCCATCCCCTGTGGCCTGGATGCATTTTATAGTTTCAAGATCCTGTAATCCTGCCATAATCAGGCAGGGATTTGGTTATTTCTTTTTTATTGATAATATAGCAGTAACCTAACAGAAGTCATTAAAGTGTTTTCAGGCTAATGGTATCTGTAAATTGAATCAACAGAGAATACAAATGTTAGCTTTGTCCCATTCCTTGCTAGACTTTGTATTGTTTGTGTGTTTGTAGATCAAAAGTGTGTTCATTCAACTGTTCATGGTATTTTCGTTTCAATTCCAGATTCAACCAATAAGGATTCCTTTGCATTTATATTTTCAGTGATTTCACTTCAATTTAAGCATCAATGTAAATAAAAAAAAAAAAAACAAAATCCCTGCCATGTTTTTGAAGCTTGCTTGCTGACAATAGATCTCTTTGTATTTTGAATTGAAATATTTAAATTGAAATTTTCAGTTTTTCCAGCTACAGAGCAAAGAAGAAATATCTTCCAAACTTAGATCTTCCCATGAATATTTATATTATTCAGGATAAGAAAAGCTATGCTATGGGAACAAATAACCCCATGGGTCTCCATATTTTCCAAATGAGAAAGAGAGTGTATTCTTTATGTTGCATATCTAAAGTGGGTCATTTCTGGGGATGGGAGTTGTGGTAGACGGTGGAACCTGCTCCACACAATCACTCAGAGATCAAGGCTGATGGAAGCTCCATAATTTTGTAGCTTTATGACTTGGAACATGAGGACTCTGGAGTGGCTGTGGAATGGGAAGAGATGCCTCAGGCTTGAAGTGACACTTATTGATTCTACTCACACTTCTGTGGCTCTTTGGCTAACATTTGTCACATGGCCCTAAAGTAACTGCAAAGAAGTTTGGGAAATGTGAGGGAGCAAATGGATATGTTTTGGTCACAAAAAATGCCTTTTTTACACCAATCAATGAGGGTTAGTTTGAAGTAAATTAACCTAATTTAATCCTCAAAGCTAAAGACTAATTTTCATGACATACATAGATTTGCTAGTAATTTGGCTCCTAATTATTCAACGTACAAAATTTTATGATAAATGGTGTTATACATGGTTCATATCAATAATGAAATGACAGAAAACCACCACATTGTAACTATTTTGAGATAGTACCTTAGAAATAGTAAATTTTGAATTTAGTCCTTTCCTTTCCTAGCTGAAATATTCAAATACTAACCGAGGTGCTCTCTCTCCCTCTTTCCTCCCTTCAGTAAACAGATTCTTAGCTGATTCATTCGATGGAAATGAATTACTCTCATGCACATCATTTGATTGACAGAAGGAGATTTCAATACACAAAGTTTATACTAATTAAAGATAAGAATTTATCCCTGTTGCACTTTTATTTTTTTTTACAAGTAAAATATTGAAACAGTGTAAATAAATTGGATTTATTTAGGATTGGCTAAATAAATTATAGTATGTCTTTATAACAGAATGCTATGCAGTTATAAAAAATGTATAAGAGAATTCATAATGTATAGATATGGAAGAATCTCCATAATACATTGAGTGAAAAATCTCTAGACTCAGAACAGTGTGTATAGCAACTACTTTTATGTGGGAGTGCTAGAAAAATATGCATGTATGTAAATTATCTCTGGAAGAATATACATGGTAACAAAAGGAACTGATAACAGTGCCCGCCTCATGGGAGGAAGAACCCTCAATCCTTTCATACTTTTGGAATTTTTTGCTACATTAATGAATGTATAACCTATTCAAAATAATAAAAATTACTAAGAAAATTAGAGTAATGAGAATTTAGTCTGTTCATAAATTCACTCATGTTGAAATAGAAAGAAATTCACGTCCATGTGTGGCTGACTGAATGGGCCATGATGAATCATGGTAGTAAATGGCATCAGTACTTCCCCACTAGATTTACTAATAGTTTTGGAAGTCAGGTATTTTTCTTTCATTCATTTATTAATTTAGTGATCAATTATTAGATTATTAAAATATGCCAGGCTTTGTTCTAACTCTGCAAACATAGCAGTATATAAAATAAGCAAGCTTCTTATTCTTATGGAACATAAATTCTAATATAAAAAGACATAAAATAGACAAATAATAAAGATCCAAAAGTCATACTGAGAAGAAAATAAAACAAAACATTGCAATGGGACAGACAGTGATTAGTGAACAGTGTTACAAGATACTTTCAAAGTTATTCAATGTGATTGGAGAGAACAGAGACTCTTGGATTTGGCATTTGAGATTTTATTGGTGCCCCTGTCTGGGGGGAAGAAATCAGATTGCAACTTTTTGGAGGAAACAATGGTGAAGGCAAAATTTTTGTTGTTCTATTTTATTTTGGTTATTGGTTTTGCCAAGAAGAGGCAAGTTTTTGTTTATTTCTTACAGTGCTTCTATTTTATATACTTTTAATAAAATTGTCTTATCTCTAATAGATACATGACATTTATTGAGCACTTTGAATCTGACATCACAATAACTGTTATAACAATCTCATAAATTACTGACATCCCTTTTTACCTATGCAGTGAACAGGCCCTTAAGGTGGTCCCATGATTCCTGCCTCACGGAGTTCATGCCATTGTGTAATCCCCTCTTCTTGGATGTGGATGAAACCTACAACTTGCTGTGAACCAATAGAAATAGCAAAGGGAATGAGATATGCATGATTATGGTATCTGATTACATTGCATTAGATTATGGCATCTTTCTTCTTGGAATCAGTCTGTCTTTCCCTCTCTTTCTCTCTCTCTCTCTCTTCCTGGCTTCAAGGAGGTTGAACCCCCACTGGGGAACCTCATGTGTCAAGGAAGTACAGGTAGCTTTTAGGGGGTAAGGGTGGCCCCTGGCAACAAGTCAGGATACAACTGAAATCTTCAGTCCTACAGCTGCAAATATCTATCTATCTATATATATAAATTCTGCTATCTGGACAAGTGTAGAAGGCGATATTTCCCGAGTTGTTCCTCAGAGAGACTGCAGATCAGACCACCTTGTTTGCAACTAGTGAGACTCTAAAGTAGAGGACCCAGCTAAGCAATGCCCAGAGTCCTGACCTGCAGACATTGTGAGATAACAAATGCGTGCTGTTTTAAGGTCTTAAGTTTGTAGCAGTTTGTTATACAGCAATAGAAGAGTCAAATAATAAGAAAAATTCAAGTACAGAGAATTTATTTGACCAAAGATCAAACAGCTAGTGTTGGAACCAGAATGTGAACTCAGGAAGTTTACCTGCAGAGTTATCTGCTTTGACCGCTACATTCTACCATCTCTGTGTTAGACGATATGCTCCTTGAAAAAGTCTCTGTTCTGTATTTATGGGAAGCAACACAGTAGTAGAAAGTCCATGGGTTTGGTGTAAAAAGGAAGTTATTCAGACCTTGGTTTTGCCAATTACTAGTATTTGGAGACAAATACCTATCTCAGGTTTTGTTTTCCTATCTGTAGATAAAGAAAACAATATCAATTTTAGAGTTTGTTTTGAAGATCAAATGATGTATTAGATGTACAAGGTCTAAAATCATATAGACACCTAATAAATGTTTTTGCTTTCATCTATTTCATTCCTCCACCATATAAGATTCCCTATATGAGCTTCACAATGATTCAAGGAGCAGTTTCAATAATGTTCTAGAATCTATTTTGTTTGTCCTAAGGAAACCATGATCTCTTTTTGAATATGATGCTAGATTTTAATGATATCTGTCATAGATGAGAGAAGTATGTGCCCATTCATGGGACATCTTTACAACCAAAGGGGACATTTGTCTTGGCTAGCTCTTTCTCAAGCCCAGAGAGCTGGCAGGAGGCAGGAGTGAAGGAGTTAAAGAGACTGCTGCTGGCAAGTTCCCTTAAATCAAGTGCCTGTTGCCAACAATGGAGAAGTAGTAAGTGGGGAGGGGGTGAGAGCAGGAGGAGGTGAAATAAATAGTTCTCCATAGCACAGATCTCACTTCTATAGACAAGAGGGGAAGGGCAGAGACAGTTATAAAGGGTCTTTTATGCAAAGTATTTCAAAGGGCTATGATGAAAATACAATATAAAATACACTCTTAGCATATTAGCCGACAGCTAAGCCTAGACAAATAAGAGCATTTTCAATTTGTTCTTAAAAGTCTCCAAGGAGCTGGGAGTTCTTACAGCTGCAGAGAGAGAGAGAGAGAAAAAAAAAAAGGTGAGTTTGAATGCAGCCTGAAGAAAATATTCTTGCCCTTATTCAATCAAGTTGAACAGGGGCCGCTAGTGGAAAGCAAGTCCCTGAAGATGGACGGTATATAAGCAGCGATATCCTCTGAAAAGGAATTTAGATCTTGTTTGTGGAAATTTCTGAAAACCAGAGATGAAGTCTCTAAATGATTGCGGGGTATGAAAGACAAGAAAGACGATTACATTAAATGCAGAGAATAAATACAGCTGGGTTCCATAGAGGACATTTTCGCATCCCAGTGTCTCTGGAGTTAAATATCCGTGCTGGGTGTAACATGTGTACCAACCCTAAAACAACACATAGTATTTCAGTTTCTATTAGTCAAGATTTTGCATTCTCATCTGAGGAATGACTAGAGAAAAATCTGCGTCTACATTTGCTCAGGTAGCTAGCAAAATTTAGTTTTTTGCAGCTGTAGGACTGAAGATTTCAATTTTATCTTGACTCTCAGCCAGAGCCCACTCTCATCTCCTGGAAGCCACCTGCAGTTCTTGGACACTCTAGTTCCCCAATGTGGGTTTCAACTTCTTTGACACCAATGAGAGAGAGAGAAAGAGAGAGAGAGAGAGAGGAGAGAGCAACTCCAGGAAAACAGGTGCTACATCCTAATGTAATATAATCAGGTACCCATAATCTTGTACATCCCATTCCTTTAGCCATTTCTGTTGGTTAAAAGAAAGTCACATGGAAAATACTATGTGGACAACTTATATTTGTTATTAAATGAATGTATTTTCTAATTCATTAAGTAATTCTGTGTGTTCTATCATTTATGTTGAATAAAAGTTTTTAAATAAATGACTATATTCAACATTTTAAGATATCTAACTAGTTCTTTTCCTTATTTAACTGTTGTTTCTTTTTCATTTGTTTTGTTTAATAATGTACTTTTATATGAGTGTTTTCCCTTCATTTATCTTTTCAGCATCTTAAACATACTTATCTTAAAACCCTTGTGAGCTTGTTCTAAAAACTGAGTTTCACTAAAGTGCATTCATAATCTAATAATTAATTTTGCTGTCTGTGTCCTAATAATAATTTCTTTTATGAAATTACCCAAAACAAAGAGAGCTAAGACAATAAACATTTATTATCTCACAGTTTCTGTGAGTTAGAAATTCTGGAGCACTTTAATTAGGTGACTCTTGTTTCTGGTTTCCCATGAGCTGGTAATCAAGTTACCAATCATATCTGTATTCATCTAATGGCTTGACTAATGAAGTAGGATCCTTTCCCAAGATAACTCAGAATACTCACTCATGTGGCTCTCGGTGGAAGACCTCCACTTCTCAGCATGTGGACCTCTCCATAGGGCTGCTTGAAGATCTTCTAAGATGGCAACTGGCTTCACAGAGTGAATAATACAAGACAGCAAGATGGAAATCATGTATTTTGTATTACCAAGCCTAGGAAAACATATTCCCATTTCCATAATATTTTACTGGTGATAGAAGGCAGCCCTATTCAATATATGATGAAAGTAAGCAAGGAAGTAGATGCCAGGGGGCAGAGATTGGGGGGTCTTCCTTGGACAATGGCTACAATAACTGTCTACTGGTTTTAAAAGGTCTGTAATATAGGGTCAAATGTTCTGCTCAAAAGCGATATTGGAGATCACAACACATTGGGTAGATGTGTCTAAATTTTTCTGGTTTTGTACAACTTCAACTTTCTGGCTATGGCTAACAATCAAGAGACGGAAGCAATTTCTTTAAAAGCCTCTCACAAACCATCCTACTCCAGCCTCTGATTTCCAGCAACAAACTTTTCCAGGCTCTCTACTCACTCGAGAATAAAGTCAGTTGCCACATTTTTCATGCTTATGGATGTAGATTCTATCAAATGTGTTCTTGTGTTTCACACAATCTTTTGTATTTCTGTTCTGATTCTGGTCCATGAAGACTTTTGCCTTGATCCCTAAATATGACTTTAAATAATAAATATGTAAGTATATTTTTATCTAGTGTTACCATGTATTTGCCACAAATCCATATATCAAAGTGCAAAGTTACTATTATAAATGGAAGTTTTCCTGATATAGCTAGGCAATTTTGTGCATGCTCTAAGCTTATATAGTATAGTATTAAAATCAGTTCACACATGGTTTCTGAAAGAAAGAGATAGCAGTGAGCTTCTGGGGTCATTATTAGTGTGCCACCATTGGTCTATGGGGAGTCACGAAGGTGTGCAGAAGAAAGTTTGGTTAAGTGATTTTGAAATAATTTGACACATGGTTGGAGGATAGTATAACATTGTCCATAACGATTAGGTAAATATTTGGCTTCAGAAAAGGTAAAAGGTAAGGTGGTAGCTCTCCTGGAACATGGATACCAGTCACAAACTGGAATTTAATTATGGTTCTTTTATGATTTAACAATCTAGATTGGGTACAAATGTAGAATAAAGTGAAATCCTAGATGACGTATCTTGATAGTTACTTCACTATTTTTTTGACAGGTGAACAATTATTGGAACTATGTTCATTTATACAATGGAAATGAATTTATTTCATTTGGCTTCTTTCTGATATTGTTTGGCATTTCTTCATTAGTGAATCTCTTCATATTAATTGCAATTCCACTGCTAGACTTCATCTGACACTTGTGATGCATATGATATCTTATTTACTCATTTATAAACTGTACCATTCTAACAAACTGTGAAATTCATGTCCAAATGACTAATAATCACTCAGTCTTGGGAAAAAAATGCATGACATTAGAAACATCAATACCCAAGCAGAAAATTATTTTGACTAGTGGGGTTGAGTATTTATTGAGACTTATCCTTCCACGCTGTTATCAGATATGTCTCTACAAGGTCAATTTCTTCATCCAACATAATGAAAGCATAGAAAAATCCAAGTAAACATTGACTGCCAATTATAATTCTCTGTAAGAGTGAAGACTTTTTTATGTAAAACTTTAAAAATATTTAGTCTGCTGCTGAGAAATAGTGTTTATAGTCACAAATGAAATAAGAACATGACACTAGAATATGAAAGTTGAAATTTCAGAGATGACTGAGGAGTCATCAAGGGAATGTAAAATGTATATATTTCAAGAGAATACATGTTTAGGTTGAATATGGTGTATAGATGATTATATCTTCTGACTTTCATGTTGAAATAGACCATCTTTTCAGAAAAGCGGAGGGTGTTGAAGTGAATTTGATTTTGCAGTCCTCAAGAAACTAGAAAGTTAGGAAAGGAATTCGAGGGAAAGAGCTATTTCAAAATCTAACAAGCATAAATGGATCAAGTACTTCAGAATGAAAGAGCTCCATCCAGATAAAAATGATAGCTATCTGATAGGTACTGTGAAGGGTGCTTTGGTATAGAGGATGTCAGTAATTCTCAAAAATGAAGGCAGAGATTTAAGTCCATTTCCTAATTATCAATGAAGAATAAAATAGCATTACTTCCTGGATTCTTAATTCTATGCACGAATTGAATTTCAAAGTTATAGTGGCCTTTAGGTTCCTTAGAAATTAGAATTCTTAAACATTCTAGTAAGTCATTGAAAATAATTTCAAAGGAGGAAGAATTACAACCATGTTAAAAAAGAGAGAACAGAGACTCTTTATGAGAACAATTGACCCCTGAGTTGAGATGGAAGAATGATGTTATGGACGTGGTGTATTCCTGGATTTCTCAAATTCTAAGAACACCCAGATAATGAGTTTTTTTGAGTCAAAGCAAAGCTTTCTACTATTAAAGAAACCCAGAGAGACGAATCACTAGCAAGCACCTTGAAATCTCTGCAGCCCACATAAATGTAAACTTGAGTCAATTGATGCTAATGTTACTAAATTTGCAAAATTGGCAGAACTCATCATTATGCAACATTAATCATTGATTTTGTTTGTTTGTTTTTTGCTCCAGCACTGTGATTGTACATTATAAAAAATAACAATACTTTAAAAATATTTGCATAATGTTTTATATCTATAAGCACATTATGTCCTCACAGAAGTTTTGTAACTAGTTAAGGCAAGGATAATTATCTGCATTTTATAGAAGCCACATCAAGCATCTTGAGATCACATTAATTTACCCAAAGCCATGTGTCAAAGTAGTGAAGAATGTTAAACTCAAACACGTTAAATTCAAACAGGTTTTCTGGTCCCTAACATAGTGCTCCTTCCATGAAATTCAACCTTCGTGATGCATCACAAAATGCCTCCTCCTCTGCAAAGAGAACATTGGACCCTTTTTCTTCAGTGTTTGTCAACACCTTAGGAATGTTGCCTATACATCACTTATCATGAAATGCAAACAGAAGCATAGGACTGAAGCAGATTTATATTAAAACAACATCACACCAAATTAGAGGCCAGTGTTTTACACAGTTCTTTAGATCTGTTAAGACATTTTTAAAAAGACAACAAAAGGTATTGAAACAAATAATGAGAACTAAATATTATAGGAGAACTGAGTGGTGATTAAAAGTTTGTGAATATAAACACAGGGATTAGTTAGGGGCAGCCATTTTTAATTTTCTGTACCAGTTAAGGAATCTATCTAGGGCACTTTATTTAGCTCATTAACATATCTTAGGAAACCAAATGAATTATTTGTCAGAAAGAATTATCTGGAAAGAAATTACTGAGCTCAGTGTTGCATATCTTTGTGGATATTGCCACACCAAAATTAATTACAATTATTAATAACAGTTTTCTCTGGGGATGCTGCTTCTGCCACCCAAATAAGTCATTCTGTGTTCAGGCTTCTTAGGGTCTGTATTTTCCTTGACTGCTATTGCATATTTTAAGAAGTCTGGATATAATGGTAACTCTGGATCAAATATTTTAGAAAAGTAAAAACACATTAGTAAGGCAGCTGCTGAAATATTGGAACCCCACAGAAACAGCTACATAAATTAGCAAGATCAATAAGATACAACTCTCTTTTGCAAGAGTGTAGTATCTGGAAGTATTTCTCACCTAGAGATGTCTGTTATTAATAATTCCATGAATGTTAATGGAAGCTTTCCATTTACATGACAAAGAAAATAGCCATATTGGATGTTGAGTTATTAAATGATCATCTATCATAGCTGGGCAAAACTGGTTGCATTTAGCTAGATGCTAGCTGAAATATTATATTTCACATAAATGAAATAAGTTATTTTTCTGTAACCTTTTTCTCTTCTTTGCCAATAGCTCCTTATATTTGAGCAAATTACATATGTGTTATGCTTGATACTTTGAATGAGTTTGTTAGAGAGCAGATCTTACCCAAGTCAGTGATTTTCTCAGAGGTCTGGGGAAGATATGAGATTTGTGTGAGGTCAGTTAGCCAGGGCACCTGGGGTTCTCTCCATTGCACAGTTTTAGCAAGCTTTTTAGTCAGATCTTTGGAAGGTCCATGATATTTACTGCTGCATTCCAGACTCCCATTTTCTTTTAAAGTTGATTCAGTTCTAAGAAATTAAGAGAATTCTTCTGAAATAGGTGATTTTCTCTTTTGAACATCGCACCACACATTTTTGGAATTGTATCTATCTATATAGATGTTGCATCATAGTAATTCCATATGTACGTCTTAGACCAGAGATGTTTATTACCAGTGAGGTTACTAACAAAACATTTCCTGACAATTTTGGAAGTAATCATAGCTACCATGTTTATAGTGTAAACTATGTTCCAATCATAATGTTTGGAAAATCTCTTACCAGATGTGGACTGGAGTGTTTTTTGTTGTCTCTGAATTTTGGCTGGGACTTCTTAGCTGTGGACAAGGCCATAGACAGGTGGTAGACACATCTAGACTTTCCAAGATACCAAAACTGGTTCAGACCTTATCAGCCTCAGTTATTCACTGTCAATCTCTACAAGAGACATTAAGAAATTTTAAATTATGCATAGAAAATCAGGGATGTGGGGAGTTTTGAACCTAGAAGAGAAGGCTGTGGTGTTTCCCTTTCATATCCAGTCTTGGAGGATGAGAAAATGTCATTCCAACTTAACTCCAGTAGAAGAGGAGGGTTTTGAGGAGTCCATTCCTCATTGGGTGCTAGCTGAATATTTATGGATCTTTGAAAACTAGTGCCCTCTTTCTGCTAAGAGAAAGTGTGACAAGAACGTTTATGGGAGTACTTGACTTAGTTCCCCTGGAGTTTGGGGACACATGCAACTATAGAGATGAATGTCTTGCTTCCCACCTCTGTAACTTTGGATGCAAGCAGGCACCAGGAGCATGCTGCAATGGCCAGAAAGCAGAATCTGAGGGAAGGGGAGTGTTTCACAAAAGATATCTTTAGCTGTGCAGTGGCCCTGAAAACTCAGAATATAGCCTGGACTTGGAGGCCCTCTGTAATGGAAGTATAATGCTACCAAAAAAATGGTAGTTACATCATAATGTGGGATCTGTCCTCCTTTTCTTTTAAGATAATTCCCTCCACTGACCTTTTTCTCTAAAGATACTCAAAGATGGAGAAACAGTGAAAGACTACACCACAACCACTCTACAAGTGCCTTTCACCAGTAAGAAGGGTTATGCCTCAGTTGTAACAAAAAGATAATAATTAATTATATGTGAAATTGAAGCACTGATAACAACCTAGACCAAAATTCTAAATCCTGAAAGTGAATTATAACCCCTCTCTCTGCCCCTTTCCTTGTCTTCTTCCCTCCTCTTTATTTTTTGGTGATCAAAATGATGAGAGCCAAGATATCAGCCCAAGTTATGATCTGGGGATATGAGAGGGAAAATTAACATAGTAATAGTATGGTCAAGCAGCACAATCAGATTATAATAAAGTTCTTTCCTATTTACACCTTCGCCGAAGTTAACTTGTTACATTCATTGCATGTGTATCAGTTCATCTCGATCACAACCCTATGCGATAATATTGTCAACCTTTCCTTTACAGATGAAGATTGTGGAAGATTCAGAGAGTCATTAAGGAACTAGGATTAAACAAGTTATGTCTAGACTTAACACTTCAAGTAGCTAGACTTTAGCACTGTTCACTAGAACTTTCTTCAGTGATAGGAATATTCTTTTATGTGAACTGTCCAATAGTATATCCTCTAGTTATGTGTTACTGTTGAGTACTTGAAATGTAGCTATTATGACTGAGGAAGGGAATTTTTAATTGTGTTTATTTAAAAATTAATTTGGATTTAAATAGTGAAATGCGGCTAGTGGCTGCTATCTTGGACAGCAGTGTTCCAGATTGCTCCATCTGTCCAGTAGTCTTATTTCTGTGGATCATGGGATATATGTGACAATTTCTCTAGTTCTTAATGGGAGTTCACATTTTCAGGCATTTGAGAGTGTAATGGCACACACATAGCCACACAGGCACATATATTATACACACATTAAGATTCCCTTTAGAATCTGAGTGTGAAATTGCTGAAGCGACCACTCTCTGTGCTTGTGTAAGAGAAGAGGTAAGTATGGGCATTCAAAGATGGGACAGAGGCCATAGGACCTTGGGTCCCTCACCTCTGGTGAAACCTGACCAACTTTACTTTTTTATATACTGGGCTGCATAAAAGCTTTAATTTGAATTGCATGAGTTTATAAATAAATAGTAATACAGATACACAAACAGACAAGCGAAGCCTATTTTAAAATGCAATGTGAATCTTGAGCTTAGATTTTATATCTGCTCTTTTTAAAATTACTAACAGTGTAACTATAGACAATTTAGTCGACCTTTTTAGTCTCTAATTTCTCATCTGCAAACCGGGGAGGATACCAGATCTGCTTCCCTCAGAACCGTTCCTGAGTTTTTGTTGATCATAAATGAGGTGCTGCATGAGAAAGGAATGTACGAGCTGTGAAGTGCTACACAAGTGTGGATTATTATTCATTTGTTGCCACAGCAACTGAAGGGCATCTCTGTGACAACAGAATGGCTAACTGAAAAGCAATGATTAAAAAAAAAGTATTTTCAGCGCCGAAGTACATGATACTTTAACAGCCACAGAGCCCTAATCCTGATATTTCTTGCCTTTCTTTTTTGCCAATCAAGAAAGTATTACATGCACATATCAATGATTTGGAAAATATAGAGAACTAAATAACTATTGCCATTTTGATGTTTCCTTTTAATATTTTCTCTTTGTGAATATATCTATATTCATATAGATGGATGTAACATAAAATTTTGTTTTTCTTAATTGAGAGCATACTGAATATATATATTCTTTTTATAATTTTCTTTTGTCAGGAAGAATACATCATGATCTTTTATGTAAGTTATTAAATATTTTTCTAAGACAGTATTTTAGTAATTGCATAATATACTATCACATGGCTGTACCATAATTTTCTTATAAACTGTTAGATGTTTTAGGTTTTTCTTTATCTCTATTTTCCTCTCTCTCTCTCTCTTTTTTTTTTTTTTTTTTTTTTTTTGGTTATTGAAAGAATGCTACAACAAACATCCTTGGCTTCTACAAATGCGTAGACAAGAGCTCTCAAGGAGTGGTATTTGAGCTGAGGCTGAATGACCGAAAGGAGCCAGACATTAGGACAAAGCACTCTAGGCAGAAGGACCAGCAAGTACAAGCCTTTTGTGAAAATTGTGCTTAACTGATAAGGCAAAGTGTTATCTCCCTGGGGAGGATTTACAGCTGACCCCTTCTTCTGACTATGCAGTAGAGTCAATGAAGTCATTTCCTTGTTCTATTCCCAAGGATGGCATTTGAGGTGGACTTTGTATCCTATAGACCCTTTACATTGCACCTATACATACATGCTGAAGCCAAGATCTTTATACATTTCACACCCCCATCAGCTTTTTAAATATTTGCCATACATTGTCTTGTTAGGAAATATGCATTCAATGAATGCCGAGTTGTGAAAATGCTTGCAGTTTAGTTTACTATTTTATAAAGTAATAGCTACAAAAACAGATACCTACCACAGGGCATATTCAAAGAAGAAACTATTTTATATGCTAATAATTAGTTTATAATTTATGTGTAGAAATTATGAGGAAGAGCAAAAGAGAAACTATACAGAATTCCGGATCAATTAAATTCTCCAAATGTAAATTTCTGGTATGTCATCGCAATACATGCAGAGTAACAAACAAACAAAAATATTTGGAAAAGGAACTATACAGTGGGATCTTAGTTATGGAAAAAATGGTGAATCTCATATATTTTATTTATTTCTATTTTTCTATATTGATAGTAATTCCTGGTTTTTATATTTATAGTTATATGTGACATCTGATATGTTTATTTTAAGAATAATGCATATTATCATTTGGCATAACTTATTTTCCAAGAAGTTTTTTTTCCCCTTTTGTCTACAGGATGCGTTGCAAGCTTAGAAATCATGATGGCATATTGTACTCTGATGGTTGGCAGGAGATGCACACTTAGTTTATAGGCATCACCACCTATACTCTCAGCTTCTCCATCTCCTAGCTTAGTATTTACTGCAGTGCTCTGTTTTGCCAATATGCTAGAAAAAAAGTTCTGAATATGCAACAAATACATTATCTGTACTGAAGACCAAATGCAAAGATATTTTAATACACCAAATTTATTTTTAAACCAACTGCTAGGGAAAATAATACTTGTTTGTGTCTGATTAATGCACATAAAAATGTCATTGAACCATTTGAGGGCAGGGATAAAGACCAGGTCCTCCTTATGGACTCCACTGCACATAAATTAGTGACTTCAGAAAATTAAGTTAGTGCTTGCTATGGGCTGAATTTTGTTCCCTCAAATTCATATGTTGGGGCCTTAACTCCTAATATGATGATATTTAGAGATGGGGTCTTTGGGAAGTATTTAGGATTAGATGAACTTATGAGGGTGAGTCTTCATGATGGGGTTACTACCCTCAGAAGAAAAGACACAGAAGAGCACTGTCTTTCTCTCTCTCTGCAGAAGCACAAGAAGAGGTCATGTGAGCACAGGTAAGATGGTGGCCATCTGCAGCCCAAGTGTAAAGCCCTCAATGGAAACTGACCATGCTAGAACCCTAATTTTGGATTTGCAGGTTTCAGAACTGTGAGAAAATATGTTTCTATTGTTCAAGCCACCCAATCTGTGATATATTGTTACGACAGCCCGAGTTAATTAATACAGTACTCTATTGAACAGAAATGAAAGGTATAGGTTGAGAAGCATGATTTTGTTAAGGATATCTCTCTAAAAGGGTTGCTCCACAGTGGACTGGAGAATTCAGTGAAAGCTGGGCCATTCCACACAGAAATGCACATCCACTTTGCATCGTGAAAAAAATCATTCTCATTGTTTTGATTGTGTACCTTGCGGTTAAAATAAGTGCTATTCTGGGAAAATTAGTGATCCTGTCTTTGGGGTACTCTGACTTGGAGAGAGCTGGGCTGAGCTGAACACCATCCTTGCTAATTCCCTTTTGCCTTAAGACTGAGAATGGCTGGAAGACTAGGCATTGGGGCATTCTTCCTTTCAATTCTTCATAGATCTATGTGGAGATCTGAAAATTTTCTTACTCTCTCCTGCCCCTGCAGCAGTCAGAGAAGATGATCTCTGTTGTGACTTGTCCAGTGGTCCCCAACATTTTCGGCACCAGGGATGGGTTTCATGGAAGACAATTTTTCCGGGCGGTGGGGTGGGGTGTTTTTTGGGGAGTGGCTGTGGTTATAGAGCTCAGGTGGTGATGCGTGCCCATTTCCTAACAGGCCATGGACAGGTACTGGGCCGTGGCCTGGGGGTTGAGGAGTGCAGTGGACTGTCAGAGGAGAGTGGTAGTCCATTGACCTCAGTGAGCCTCAAAGGAAAAGAGAGTATTGAAATGTACATACAAAGTTGAAAGTCTCCATAAGAAATAATACCTGCAGAGAACTTGCCCCAATTGTATTCTAGTGTGTTGTGGAAAGCAGAACTTGTAAGTGATGAACTTGGTTATTTAGCTGAGGAGATTTCTAAATTTTGTTGAAGGTACAACCTGGTTCTCCTTGCTGATTTTAGTAAAATAAATACGAGAGGAGAGAGCTAAGCCAAAGAAGGAATTGTTAAGCAAAGAGGAACCAGCACTTGATGATTTGGAAGACTCTCAGCCTATCCAGGTAGTGTGTTCTGGAAAAAGGTCCAAGTGTATGGCCGGAAAACTGTTTGCTTAAAGAGATTAGGTGTGTGTCTCATGGATCCAATCAACTATCTCAGGAAAAGGCAAGAAGAGAGATCCATTTATTTATGAAAGCCAGAAGATGTGTGAAAGACCCTCTCATCCAATAGCATTGAGGCCAACAAGGATTTTGAGAATTTTATGCCAGCAAAATCATCGCCAGCCTGGATTGAAAGGAGAGAGAGAGGCTGGAATGAAGAGAATGAAGAACAAAGAACTTTGCAGAAAGTACCACAGATGCCGAGGCCACCAGGGCTGTCACTATCCACAGGGCATAGTCCCAAGGGGCAGGACATCTGCTTCTGGATACTGGAGAGCAGAGCTAACTCTTAGATTCTAAAAAGAGGGCCCACCCCTTGGTTTCATAGGGTGAAGGTGTTTCCCAGGTTGTCACTACAGTAGACTTGGAGGACAGAGTATCAAGCCAAAAAAATTTTTCAAGCCTTAAGATCTAACGGAATTTTTCCTGCCAGGTTTCAAACTTCCTTGGGATCTGCAATCTCTCTTTAACTTTTTGATTTCTACCTTTTGTAGTGGGAATGTCTATTTTATGCCTGTCCCACCATTGTGTTTATGGAAACACATAACTTGTCTAGTTTCACAGGTTCACAGATAAAAATAAATGTTACCCTAGGATGAATCATACCTTGAGATCTCCTCCACAATTGAATTAGATGGTATTTTGGAGAAATTTTGAACTTAGAGTTGATGCTGGACTAGGTTAAGGCTTTTGAGGATTTTAGGATGGAGTTAATGTAGTTTGTATGTGAGAAGGCCATAAATTCTGGAGTGACAGGTAAGACCAGTATGGGCTGAATTGTGTCCCTCCCAAAATTTGTATGTTCAGGACCCGCAGTACCACAGAATGTGACTATATTTGGAGATAGGATATTTACAGAGATAATCAAGTTAAAATCACTTCATTAGCATTGGGCCTGATCCAATATGGCTAATGGACAGAATCAGGCATGCGTGGAGAGACGATATGAAGAGACAAAGGCAGAAGACAGCCATCTAAGAACCAAATAGAGAGGCCTAGAACAGAACCTTTCTTTATAACCCTCAGAAAGAACCAATCCTGCCAACAACATCTCGATTTTAGATGTACCACATCCAGAATTGTTAAAAATAAATTTTCATGGTTTAAGCCATGCAGTGTGTGATACTTTGTTATGGCAGCCTTAGCAAACTCATGTAAGATGTAATTGAGATTCCTTAGTTCTTCCACAACCTGTGATTAAGCTTAGAAAGTAGCCTCAGCATTATCAATTCAATAAATAATTAAATGCCTAGTCTGTGCAGTGCTCTATAAGAACAGCTAAAGGCAGTGATAATCATAAAAAAATTCAGTTCATGCTTATGGGTTATATTTTGGAATAATCATATTTTAAGATGTTTGAAAATGTGAGTCAGCTAGTAATAAATGGATTTCTTGGACTAAATATGTCATACATTTAAATTGGAATTTATATTTAGGTATATTGTTTCTTTATGTGACCTGACAGCCACCTTTAACAATACTCATAGCACCACTGCTAGAAAATGTAAAGTTCTTGTCAACAGAGTGACAATAGAGTGTCAATAAAAGCAACTTATATTCTCATAGTGAATTTAACATATCATTGCCTGCTTATTTATTTTACATTTTTAGATATGTATACTACATATACCAATTACTGTGGTGAGTTGTATTGTCACTGAACAAAGATACCTGGTGATAATCTGTGATCCCTTTGTTTTTAAGAATTTTTATAGATTTTTCCTAACTATCACTTAATTGCAGTAGTTTTAATATTTGAACTCCAATTTTTTAAAGTTATGATTTGTAAATTTTCTTCTATTTTGTGTTGAGACAAGTTTTACATGTAATTTATAAGTATTCTTTTATTTTACCCATGGAGCTAGATAATCACCATTACAATGTAATGCTGTCATTTTTTCAAAATAAATATTGTATTTGAAGACACTACATCTGGCTTATCTATTGAACTATATCATATTGTGAATCATGGGATAATTTGTTGATAAATTCTACTAGTAATTATGAAAATAGTTAATGTAAACAATCCATGAATCAGTATAAGACTATAGGCTTTGTATTTATTGACTATTAAATTTAATAATAGAAGTAGTTTAGAAAGAAATAATGGTGATGATGAAGCTTCATAAGTTTATGAAAAGTTTAGTTGTAGAAATAGTGTAAGGAATAAAAATTGTTAGTGTGTCACCTAGACCAATCACACAGTAATGGATTTTGTATATTGAGGTGTCTTGACCATATATGACTGCTAGTCATACTGGACTTTAGCACCATGGAGAAAGTCTACAAGCTGAGAATGGAAAAGGATGAGCTAGCAAACAACCTGGACCCTTGGGTTGTTCACTTTATATGGATGACAGTGGTCACAACTATGGAAAATGGAGGATCCATGTACATAGGATTAATGTAGATTTTCTGGACCAATGTTTAACCAGGGTGGTGTGATCTAGTGTGTGGGGTGTAGAAAGCTCTTAATAAGTTGCACATGATCTAGATTCTTAGGACAGGGTCCCATACTAGGGTGGAGATATAGGGAAATAGGTCTGACTTTTATGGGAAATGAGGATTTGTAAAAACAAATTTCTTGTGTTAGTGCTACCCACATGGTTTGGGATTCAAGACTGAGATTATGTTTCGTGTACAATAGCATATTTATGAGTATAATCACTTATGGGTATTGAGTCCATTATAAACTAATAAACTCTCCAAAGAAAATTATACTTTTAGTAGTCAGAGGAATCTTAAATTACTAAAAATAACTAGCGAGTTGTATTGCCTCTGATCAGAGCTACCTAGTGATAGTGTGTTACCTTTGGTACAAAATGTTCTACTTACACCATTTCCTTAGTTGATATGCTAGAGATACATTGTTCAATCATTCATTCATTCACCCACTCGTTCCCTTAACATATATTTACCATATGCACAGCAGTCATCACCATCAGGGATAGAATTATGAGCAAAATAAGGTAGCACTAATGTCCAATATAAGCTTTGGTGAGTATGTGCTGAGAAAGTGAGTGAATACCCATTTCTGAATGGAGGATTACTTCATTTTGCAGGTCTACTTCTACTGTTACATTGGAAATATCACTGCTGCTCATACTGGGGTGAGATGAGTTATGGGGAGAGTTATAGAACTAAACAGAGAGGAGATTTCATAGTGACACAGTGAGACTCATGTAAAGACGTACATGAGTCTCTGTAAAAAGAAACAAAGCTGCTTTCAGGTGCACTTGGTAATAGGTGATAGCTCCATTACCTATTCTATGTTGTCAAAATGCCTTATAAGGAACTGAGAGAAGCCAAGACTACTAGGGAAAGTCTGGTATGGAAATATTTATCTCCCTTCTTTTACTTTTAGGGTAGCCATATATAGTAAATAAAAGCATATGGTACTCACTTAAATTTGAATTTTAGATAAATAATGAATGAATGAATGAATGAATGAAAGTGCTATGGCAATTCAACCTCTCCCTTAAAGCTCATTACTGCTATAGAGACCACAGAATCCTTAGACAACATCCAGAACAGTGCCTTTAAATTGCCATCAGTAGTAATATTAACACTAGCAGTTATTCTCAACCCAGGCAGTGGGTACATCCTCTGGGAGAGTTTTGCTTAGAACATGAGGAATAAGGAAGTCATGTTTTAAAAAATATCTTCCTCCAAGTCATTTATATGTGATATTTGGTCCCAGGAGGGATCATATCTAGCATCCATACTCACCTATTCTAAAGAGAATCACTGTCCTGTGGTAAACACAGAAGTGTGCACTTTCTTTTTTTTTTAAGTGACTTTATCAGAAAGCTAAATTTTTTTTTTCAGAATATTATGGGTGTACAAACGTTTTGGTTACATGAAGTACTTTCGTACAGTTTAAGTCAAAGTTAAAAATGTGTCCATCACCCAGATAGCACGCATTGTACCCATTAGATATGAATTTACCCATTCCCTCCACCCCCCTCTCACCTGCTTGATTTCCATTGAATGTTATTACCATAGGTACATATGAGTGTGGATCATTTAGTTACAATTTAATAGTGAGTACATATGGTGTTTGTTTTTTCCATTCTTGTGATACTTCACTTAGGAGGATTGTTTCCCATTCACCAAATTGCTACAAAAGGTGTTAGTTCACCACTTTTATGGCCGAGTAATACTCCATAATATACATATACCATATTTTATTAATCCACTCATGTATTGATGGGACTTGGGTTGTTTCCACATCTTTCTGATTGTGATTTGTGCTGCTATAAACATTTGAGTGCAAGTTTTTGTTGTTGTTGTTGTTGTTGTTTGTTTGTTTTTTAAGTCTTTTTCCCTTGGGTAAATACCTAGTAGTGGGATTGCTGAATCAAATGGCACGTCTACCTCTAGTTCTTTCAGGTATCGCCATACTACTTTCCATAGAGGTTGAACTAGTTTGCAGCCCCACCAACAGTGTATAAGTGTTTCTTTCCGTCTGCATCCATGCCGGCATCTGTTGTTTTGGGACCTTTTATGTTTTTCAGAATATTATGGGGGTACACACATTTTGGTTACATAATTTGCTTTTGTACAGTTTGAGTCAAACTTACAAGTGTGCCCTTCACCCAGATAGTGTGCATTGTACCTGCCAGGTATGAATTTATCCATCCCTTCCTTCCCCTCCCACCTACTTTTTGATAAAAGCTATTCTTACTGGAGTTAGGTGATACCCCATTGAGGTTTCGATTTGCATTTTCCTGATGATTAGAGATGTTGAGCATTTTTTCATATGTTTATTGGCCATTAGTCTATCTTCTTTTGAAAAGCTTCTGTTCATGTCTTTTGCCTGATTTTTAATGGAGTTGTTTGATATTTTCTTGCTGATTTGCTTGAGTTCTTTGTAGATCCTGGTTATTAGCCCTTTATTGGATATATAGCATGCAAATATTTTCTCTCATTCTGTAGGCTGTCTATTCACTCTATTGATTATGTCCTTGGCTGTGCAGAATAAGCACGTATTTTCAATGATTCTTCAGATGGGCACTCTGCTTGGAGCTTTACTGCAATAATACTATTATTAGAATAACTTGGATTACTGCTGTTACTACTCTTGCCACTGCTGCCATTGCTCCTGCTGCTGTTATTACTAAAATTATCTAATTAGCTTTTATACATATGATCCTATTTTAAATCCTCTTAACTCAGCATCCCTATAAGCTATGAATGTCTGGTCATTATAAGCTCTATTTTATAGACAGAGAAACAATGACTAAGGGAGATTAAGTAATTTATCCTCTGTCATATAGATAGGCAACATCAGAAATGAAATTTATGGTCAGAAGCTAAGTCTTGTAACTCAAAAAGTAAATCTTTTTCTGCTACATCACACTGCAGTTAGCATAGTCTTTCCCTTTTCCAGGCTTATAAAAAATAACTGTAGAACTGCAAAAGGAGATATTCCTCCTTTACGTTTGCAATACTCTTCTGATGCATAAGTGATGAATAGGCCCTTTCACATCATCTTTTACAAATTTGAAAATTGTAAAATTAATGAAGAACACTTAATATATCTGCTCATTTTCAAAGAAGCTTTCTCATCAAAGAAGCAAGATCAGAATACTAGGCATAGAGAAGCACAGACTAAGTCATGAGAGAATATTTTGCTGCACCATCACTAATATATTAACTGCCTCTGGCTAATGAAAACAAGTTAAAAGCATGTTGTTTTATCTGAATATCTTAATTATGTATGGGATGATGGATTTATTTAAGGATTATCTAGGAAATTACCTTATAACATATCATATATTAATCAAGGGAATGCAACAAATTAAATAAAATATGTCATTACAAATATCTAAATTAAATGGTATTTTTTGTATGTTGATCACAGTGCAGTTAGGAAGGCAAAGTATGAAAATATAAAATGTCAATAGTAATAAATAAAAATAACAATTTTGAAAAGTAATATAAATGATGTCACAAGGTAGATCTGGCAGAATCATGTTGAATATAATGTGGACTGAGTATGATTCCTGAACTTTCTTATGGTCATTGCCTAGAATAGTAACCTATTCTAATTCTCTACATGGTAACTATAACAACATATTTTTTTCTTTTTATTGGTTTATGTTCTTTCTTCCTGCACTAATATAAAATCTTTATGAGAACAAGGATACTGTCTGGTATTTTTCACCATAGTATGTCTAGGTCTTACAAGAGTTCACGATACATAGCACATGAATGAATGAGTAAGTGAATGAATAAATACATTTTACAATTATTAGTTGTGTGGTCTTGGACTTTTCTGGGACCTCAATTTTTCCATTTGTGTAATAGCATTAAATAATCCCGTTCTCAAGAAATTCTGATGATTAAATAGACAGTAAGCAAAGCATACTGCACAGTGACATCAAGTATATAAGCATTTGGTAAATGAGAACTGTTAAAATAAATGTGGTACTCTCATCTTCATTATAGGTGATTATACATCCATTCTCCATTGTTAGGTTTGGCAATTGTTGTAGCCAATGCAATGTGGTATATGCTGGATCTGAACAGAAGATGGACTTCTCTCATTTTTCCTCTGCCATGAGAATGTTCCTGTTTCACATCAGGGCTGTGCCTTCAGCCTGGACCTAAAAATAAAGATGTGTGGAGCAGACACAAACTCAGTTGTCTGCTTGAACCTGAGATTCAGAGATGATCAACTGACCTGTAGCACCAGTAACAACTATTTGTTGTTGCAAGCCACACTTTAGACTTTAGAGTTTTATGCAGTATAAGCTATTAAATACTGACTATTATAACATTCTATGGAATCCCTGAAGATAAACTGTCCAACTTGGAATACAATGAATTGAAAATTTTTCCTCAAAAAAGGGTGTTTGGTAGTGGGACAATGAGGATGGGTTTCAGATGACAAAGGAAAAAAAGCAATGCATTCTGCTCATGAAAACAGGACATGAAAATTGTTTACGCCTTCTTTCAGCACATTACTTTCTCATTTTGTTTTATTGTCTCTAGACTTACTTTTTTCTTGCCACTCTCCCTCCACCAAATTTTGTTCATTAATCATGAGTCCCATAAATTTGGTGGCATCACTGTTGGCAGACCAAGTACATTATGAACTCTGGTGAATTCTTCAGTCATTTCCATTCTGGACTTTATGCTCCTGCTATAATGAAATTCTTGATTTCGTTCCTTGAAACTATCATATTGTTTTCTGCTTCCCACACATTGCACAAGCCTTTTCTTTTGCCTGGTATGTGAACTTACTCCTGAAAAAACTCATATCCCCATCTTTCATAAGTGAGGTTCTGCTTGTCTTAACAATCTGGTTCAAAGGCTGGTCGGTCTTTACTCATCTTCATCATACTAACATCTTTAGAACAGGGTCATCATTGAATTTTCTTCATTATCTTTGCTGATTTTTTAGGTTTTTTCAAATTTTTATTGTTGTTTTTTTTAGAGACAGGGTCTCATTCTATTGTCCAGGCTGGAGTACAGTGTTATGTTCATAGCTCACTGCAGCCTCAACTCCTGGGCTCAAGTGATCCTCCTGCCTCAGCCTCCTGAAGTACTGGGATTACAAGTGTGAGCCACCATGTCAGCCTATCTTTGATTATTAAGACAGAGCCTGGCCTTTAACATGTGCCCAATAAATAAATACATGTTATAAAGGCGTTAATTCGCAGGTGGCTTCGAAGATAAAAAAGAAATCTGAAAAGAAGCATTCTTACTAAAATCCATGCTATTTTAAATGTGATAGTCATTATTAAATTTTGATGAATTAGGTTGTAGACAGATTTTTATTTAATAGAGGAAGAGACATTTGGAAGTACTCTAAAGCCCAGAATGTGGACCTCTTTTCCAAGTATTATACTAACATAGTTTCAACATTATGTTGTCTGGTGTTCTGGTCTTCACCAGGTCTCTAGCTACTATGGTTAATATCTTCATATCTTCAGGACAGGATTACATCAAAACCTAGACAGATTTAACCAAAAAAAAAAAAAAAAAAGAAAAGAAAAGAAAAAACTTTCCTTATTTGAAAATCACAATGTTAACATTTTGCTATATGTATCTCCTAAAACTGGTATTAGTCCATGAGTAACTATAATGTAAGATAATATATTTACTGTTACAGGAAATGGACACTACCCCATTTTTTACATCTTCTCCAAGTAAACAAAAGCAGCACAGGACACAGGAAAACCTAAGAGTTTGTTAACGAATAAAATTAGGTGGAGGGAGAGTGGTAAGAGGAAAAGCTACCCAAGAGCCAGGAATGAGCCTCTGAGAGGTGGAAAGCACCAGCTCTGACTTTTCTGGCGTTACAATTTACCCTCATGGGCAAGAAGAGTTGATAAGTCATTAAAAAGTAGACAGAGAACAATAAAGTTTACATTTTTAGAAAGAAAGATGGAGAGAGAAAAAAAAAAAGATGTAAGGGGAAAAAAATATCAGAACTGTCTCCTTCATGCTATTTGGTGTTTTATTGTAGAGGACTTTTTTTTTTTTAAATTTCAGGATATTAAGCGGGTACAAATGTTTAGGTTACATATATTGCCTTCACCCTGCCGGAGTCAGAGCTACAAGCATGTCCATCCCACAGACAGTGTGCATCACACCCATTAGGTGTGAATATACCCTGATCAAATTAAAAAGCTTCTGTAGAGGACATTTTTAATTGGGACTACAAATGTTTACTTTTTCAACATATCATGCCTTGCTTATAGATTTTAGAAAGCATATTTATTTCCCATTTGTTTTTACATGTCCCCAGTAGGAGGAATGCATTTTATTTTAATGCCAACTAAAACAGGTAACAAGAAAGACCTACTTGGCTACACAAAGAAATAAAATGCTAAATATCATCAATAATTCACATGCTCTGTGTAGGAGAAACAGATTGTTTGACTATATAAACTGATTTCTACTTTGGTGCAGAACCAACGAGTTACTCATGGGTCCCTTTGACTCTCTCTTACCTGTGTTCTTAATGCAGACAGTGCTCCTTGTTTCTGGCAAATGCTATGCCAGTTTCTGGTAGAAAAAGTCACATGTTCACTGTGTCTCAATGAACCTTAGACTGATGGTCAACTGGTAAAATATTAATAGCATGTAGGAGAAAAGTAAATTGCATAAAGTGTCACTTAGATCACCTCCTGCTTAAATCCTACGCTCTATCTAAAATTTAGAAACTGGGATAAATCTTAAACTGGGTTGAATGATCTTGATAGTGGTTAATCAAAATATTAAGATTATAAAGTTGGACATGCTTTCAGCAAGTTTTACCACACTCTATTTCACATGGCTATACTAGTTAGGATGAAAAGAAACCCAACCAACACAAGGTTTTGAGAGAATCTGCATATCTAAGTAGCACGTTGGCAAAAATCTCTGAGGTCCCCCAGCAATCCCATCCCCCAAAATAGCCTTGACTAAATGAATGAAGCTGATAATGCACCATAATCTTCCTGCTTCAGGGGACACATGTTCTTATAAATGTGCTGTGATCAGATGGACAATTGATACTCTGGGCAGTGAAAGAGGAAATAAAATCTGCTTGATGAAGGAAAAGCCAAGAATTGAAATGTTCTCAGGAATACAGCTGAGCTATAATAACGTATATAGGATTATTCCACAGAAGTCATTTCGCGAGTCTCTTGTGGCAGCCATGGAATGATAAGGGAACACTGTGATGTACAGGATGCTTCCATTATATTCCACAAATTTGCATTAGAGGTTCAGAGTTACATAAATAATGCATGATAAGTTCTATCAAAAGAATTTCTGGCCGGGGTGAGTGCACACAGAAAGCTGCCTGTAAGGCCGTATTTTAACAGGCCTGGGTAATGGCCTGGCCGGCCTTCCTTATTCACACCCATAGAAACTCTGGGGTTATTGTCAAAAGTTAATGGAGAAGCAGGAGAGTGAATTTGATTTAAACTTTAAGCTGGTTTCCTATGTGAAGATACAAAATACTAGCATAATACTCCTAGTGCTTCTATCTCTCTATGTAAAGAAATTACTACAGCATTCTGACTGATTCACAGTTAATTCAATGAACTCCCCAACTCTGCATCCACTCCTCAAAGGATAACTGGACAGTGGATAGATGATTTGGCTGCAGGGAAAGGGCACACTATACGCAAAGGTTGTTGAGGGGCCATAAATGTTGGGGGTTGTACTCTATGCTGGGCCCCATGCTAATAATTCAAGATATTATCTAATAATTATCTCATTGAGTTCATACAACAGCCTTAACACAGAGGGATTATCCCTGCCCAACAGATATATGTCTCAGAATGTTAGATGGTTGCAGATGCTATAGATACATCTGTAGAAAGCATCTGCATCTGACATCATTCTCCATTCTCCTCACCACTCCATTATACTGCTTAATTATAGAAGCAGTAAGTTTTGATGTCTGTTGGAAAGAAGCAACACTGGAGGAAACAGCCTTGCCTGAACTAAATTAAAAAAGCATGAGGTTCTTAGTGGCACTCAGCAGTAGAGGATATTTGAAATGGTGTAATGAAAAGATAGGTTTAAGGGATTGGCTCAGGGATGCAGGAAGAAGGACTGCAGAACTGCCTGGATCAGCCAAAGACCCTGGGAGGGAATGATTGGCTGGGTGAGTTGGGTTTTATGGAGAAAACTGAGCATTGGAGATACCTGCTCTTACATATGACTCAAAGTTGCCATGATTCTAATTTTTCCAAATAGAAAAAACAAAACTCCATTTGAATTCCATCTTCCTCCCTACTGCCCCCATTTCTCTTCTCCCTTATCCATTCCTTCCAGTGGGAAATGTGTTATTTCCTATTGGTCAATGTTCTGACCCACCATTATTTGCTCCTGTTAGAACCATTCTCCACCCTCCTGCAACCTGCAGTGTGACAATGTGGGTAGAAGTGGAGTAGGGAAATGAGCCCTGTGGATGCCCTCACTCACTGGCTTCTTGTTGGTTTTGATCAATGCATCCACCAATGTGAGACTGGAGCACAAGAGTAGGGAGAGTTCAGAATATTCAATTTCCCTTTCCACGTTCCAGTCTTTTTCCTATGCCTTGGTCCCACTTCTCTGAAAGTAGCTATGTTTTCCTACAGCTATAGGAAAGCTGTAGCTTCCAAGTTCCTAGTCTTAACTGGGGCTCCAGACACATGGTTTTTCCTTCCTGTCCTTAAGCACTCATAGCTGCAACAGCTTCCCACTGTTGCTAGTCCCTGGGTGCCTCCCCATCCTTGTTTCCTAAACCCTAACCTCATCTCTATAAATAGTCCCCTTTATTGAGTCATCTGGAGTAGATTCTGCTTCCTGCCAGAGCTCTGACAAATACAAATAATACTAACCATCAATCTTTCTTTATAGGAAGTGCCTACCTGCAGGGAACATATCCCTGCTCATGCATGCTTCAGTTACAATGGATCAGGCCCTAGTGAAGGACTTAAGTGGTCCAGCTCTTCCTATCATAGGGCAGAACTTCAGTTAGATAGAAAGTTCACTATTATTAGCAAGTTCATTTGCCCACAGACCTAACAATGTGATATTTAACTTCTAAATCTATTTCTTAATCAATTCTGTAGTTCATGTAAGAAAAAGGGAGAAAAAAGTATAATTTGTGAGTCCTTCAAAACCCCAGTGGTTTTCATGTCTTCTCCTATTATTTAACTTTCTTCCTAATGAAGAGCAGCTTCATCCATGTACAGGTATAGCAGGACCAATTGGCACTTTCTGCTTCCCCTTGATGACCCCATTACAGTTGTGGCAGTACCTGTGGCCACTAGAGATGAGAAGAAAACAATTGGGACAAATGTTTGGCCCTTTTGATGCTTTCTGGGAACCCCAGGAAGAAATCTGAGATGTTTGGCACTGCTGAGCTTTTTATATTGCTTCCTTCCCCTAATATCTGAACTGGTGAAATCCTTGCTAGTGTGAACTAAAATAAAATCTTAAGCCCCCAAGCTAACTGAATGGATGCCCTCTTGGCCAAGGGGACCCCAGATATATCCCATCGCTGAGTTGCTGGCCATGAGAAGGGAGGTCAGACATGCCTCATCACGCCTCCTTTTCTTCTTGGAAATATCATTTGTAACTCATTAACAAGCTTAAGTCTGTGCAAGGCAAGGCTTAAACCACACCTGCAGGTCATCAACTTAACACATCACTTGAGTCTCAATATACGTCTGGTATACATCCCATGTCTGATTAACAGACTTCCTTATCTTAAAACATTCCAATCCTTGAGACAAAACTTCATCTCTTTAACCAATTAAAAATCAAAAAAATAGTTAAACTCACCTATAACCTGCTTTGAGATGTCCTGCCTCTTGAAAGAGACATGGTCTCTCTCAAAACTGCCATATTTCCCACCCCAACCTCCTTGCCCTCTCTCCTGCTGCAAACTCAGAATGAAGTCAGCACCCTCATGATGGTCAGCTCCTTCCACTACCACTCAGGCACCCACCCAGGCTCCTGTCTGCCCTTCCCTGCACATTCCCTGCTGTGGTCAGTGGCATAGAACAATATACTTCCACGTATTGATTTATAACTTTATATGTAATTCCTGCCTCCCTGAAATGTATAAAACCAAAAATACCCAAAAGAGCAAAAGACATTCTATAATAAAGGCAGCTGCACCCAAATGTTTATGGCAGCACAATTCACTATTGCAAGGATGTGGAAACAACCCAAGTGCCCATCAATCCATGAGTGGATTATTAAAATTTGGTATATGCATACGATGGAGTATTACTCAATTATAAGAAACAACAGTGATCTAGCATCTAGAAAGAGCTTGAGCCCATTATCTGAAGTGAGGTATCACAAGATCGGAAGAATAGGCTCTACATGTACTCGCCATCAAATTGGCACTAACTGATCAACACTATGGTGCTCACATGGTAGTAATATTCTCCAGGGATTAGAGGTTTGGGGGGGGCGGTAAACTCACAACTAATGGACATGGTGAATGTTGTAGAGGGGAAGGGCATACCTCTAATCCTCGCTTGGGTGAGGCAAAGACATAAAATGTAACCAAAATGTTTGTACCCTCACATAATATCCTGAAATAAAAAACAAAACAAACAAAAAAAAAAACTATAACCTAACCATGACAAGACCACTTGCTCAAGGCTCCTTGGGCATGGCTCTCCAGGCCATATTAACACATATATGGCTCAAAATAAACCTTTTAAAATTATTTTACAGTGTTTTTCTTCTTCTTCATTAACAATAAACTAAAAACAACTTGAGCAGTTGAAAATTGGCCTGTGGGTGAAGAGAAGCCTATTGTTAACCAGGAAGACTGTCCTTGGTGCCTTATCCTATAGGAAATGAAATAATAGTATTTCTTCCCAACATTCCCTTGGGAAAAAATGGCTCTACATTAGCCTTTTATAGGCCTATGATGCACAGCCATTCTGGGCATTTAGTCACAAATGGAGAAAGAGTGGAGAGTGAAGAAAAGATATTTGTAACATTCAGGAAGCTAAAAAGAAGGAATTGAAATCTTCCTCCCAATCTCGTAGTGTGTCTTTCACTAGTCTCCCCTCCTGGCTTTCTGAAGGGGGAAACCAGCCCTATAGAAACACTCCAATAGACAAATCTCTGCAGGAGGATGGGAAGCCACTCATCTTAGGAGCATTTATCATGTGCTCCTTATGTTTCACATGCTGCATCAGATGAGAAGCCCAGGAGCAGAAGGAGAATGATGGAGCCAGGATGGGGAGTGATAGGAGGTGAGCTGGATGTGTACAAAACACAATAATTACTGGAAGTGTGCACCTGCTATCCCTCAAGCCGCAGTCCAGTGAGGGGGCCAGAAAGGAGCCTCCTTCATGAAAAAGCAGGGTGATTAGCATGATTAGAGAGGTGTGCTGGAGGATTAGCAAAGAGATACTCCCAATGTGGCTGGTTCAGCCTCTTACTTCTAAAGATGAGGAATCTGAAGACCGAGAAGTTGACATGACTTGTGTTGAGTCACATAGTTCCCCAGAGCCAAAGTGTGATTAAAAAGCTTGGCTTCTGGGTTGTAGATGGCCAGAGATGATAATGGAGAAGAATACATAAGGGGAAGAGGAGGCATTTTTTGTTTGTTTGTTTCTCTAGGTTTGGAGAGTTGACCTGCTATGTGGAAACAAAACAGAAAGACCCTGACTTGCTAAACTACCCTAAGCATGGCAGAAAATGTATCCAACCTGATCTTACATTTGAAATGAAATACTCTGAAGC
The DNA here is from genome assembly GCF_041146395.1 of Eulemur rufifrons. Classification (NCBI taxonomy): domain Eukaryota; kingdom Metazoa; phylum Chordata; class Mammalia; order Primates; family Lemuridae; genus Eulemur; species Eulemur rufifrons. The sequence continues at coordinate 24,755,857 of NC_091001.1, forward strand.
GCTTTGAATCTGCACTATTGCATCTATGCTACCAGTGTCCAAGTGAATTACTGAAAACCAAATAGCTTCCATAAAACAAATGTATGCTCATACCACAAAGGTAAAACCTCAAACATTATTGTAAAATACACAATGTCAACTGCATGTGTGCTTAAGTGCAATTAATTCTAGACCTAGCTGAATTTTCAGGGTGCATTTTAAAATGCTTAATGCAGATGCTTCATATTCATTAGTCATTTACTGAAACAGGAGGGTTAATAAAATCAATTCTCTCTCTGTGATGGAGACTTAAACTAGGTCACTAATTACAGGTATTGAATTTTTTGGCCTGACAAATTCAAGCCTTGGGTGTGCTAAACAAGTGTCATTTTCAGAAGAACTTCAAATGAGAAAGAACCAAAGAAATGTGGAACAAATTCTATGAGTGAGCAAAATAAGATCTTCTTTTAACTTCCATAACCAACTGGAGAACCAGGCTGAGATGAATAATAAGCATTTTTCCAACAGAAAAAAAAAAAAATAGGCTAATTCCATTTCCAAAGATAAATAATTGCTTTTTGTTTTCCCTAGCTTGAGGGAAGCCTAAAGCCAAGAGTAATTTATAACCTTTCAATTATTTTTTTCTCCAAAATTTTATGAGCATTATGTCTGTGCTTTCAATCAGGCATGTTAAAGCAATAGCAAATTTGTCTCCAACTTAGCGAATTGTTAATTAAGGACAAAGAAATGTTTTACAGAGCAATGGAAGCTAAAATCAATGGGTGTCTAACCTGTGGGTTAGGTTCAGGCAGTGCCAGAAGGAGCCAAATCTATCCCCAGACCTTACACTAACGAGACCTTAAGTGATTGTTTGAAAATGATGCTATGGCATAGCTATACGAGACCTTTATAGACACTCCCTCTCCCCAATGCCCATTTTTTTTTCTAACTCTGGAAAACATAACAATTTAATTCTTTTTGATGGCTCCCACTGGACCCAGTAGGCTTTTCTGGGAGTTATAAAAAAATGAAAAGTCATGTTTGAGCTATAAGCCTGAGGAGGAAAAACAGAGGGTTTGCTAAAAATTGGTTAAGAAGGAAAATAGAATCCTCTAACATTCTTATGCTCACTCCATCCTGGCCCACCTACTTTCCAAGATAATATTGTCTGTTTAACTGGGTTCCAGATTTATCTCAACAAGTATTGCCTTGCATTCCAACACTAGCATGGAGGCATTATTCCTATAATTAATCTGACTCTGAGATAGCCAGTGTGCACTGGTTTAATCAAAGAGTGGGGAAGGCAACTAATATATTTGGGGAGTAAGTAGGTGCTGGGCACAGTGCTAGGCACTTTGTATGTGCTGTATAATTCCTTAGAAAAATGTTTGTGCTCTATAATAGATTATATCCTACTCATTTTCAGATATGAAAATTCAGCCTTCGAAGTTAAGTAAACGTATCAAGTTTCCAGTGTTAATAAATGAAGCAGTGGGATATGATGACAGTTGTGTCTTGTCTTTGGACTAGTATGGGTGAAATCAGGATACATGCCCAGCCCAACTGATTTGAAAGCTATGCATATTTTTCTATGCCAGGTTTTCTTTTGGATGGCCTTAATAATTATATTGAAACAATGTAACATCAGGCAATCTAACTCTTGAGAGACTTGATTTCCACATCAGTAAAATTACAAAGTTAAAATAAGTGATATAAAATATTACTCTTGCCCTGAATAGTTTTATTTTCCTACTATATTGGCAATTTCTTCTCTCCCATTCACATCAGTTAGTTTTTATTTTCTAATCTGATCTAGACAAAGTTAGGGAAAATGAAAATTTCTCTGAGGGACATTTCAACTTACCAAAAAATAAAGCTGGAGTAAAAGACTCAGAAAATGAGAAGGCATTTATTTTTTTTAAGATTTATAATTCTAGTGCATTTGTGAAGGTGATTGTATATTTAAGTGGTTGGTTATAGAAAGATATGTAACTACTATGCTGTTTTTTCTTTCACTGAAAAACAAATATTTCTGTGGATACAGATAGTAAAGACACAAGAAAAAGATTACAGTATCTATATACTGCCTTTAATTACTTTATTGGTCTTAAGTCATTTGATGCAAGCTTGACAAAAGTAATAAAATATAAAAACAATGAATAAAAGATTCAAAGAGCTATAAAAACTTCATATGCTTCATGATTTGTTTAGAATTAAATTATAAAGTAAAAGTTACTGAATTTAGGGTTTTATAATAAAAATGGTGAATTTAATTAAATTGGGTTAAAAACCTAGCTATACACTTTTGGCAACAGATACATCTAAAATAAAATGTCACATAAAGGCTGTACATTAAAAAAAATGTAACATGATAGAAGAATAAAATGGAAGCACAGAAATAAAATATAAAGAGCTAAGATAATATTAAGGAACATAATATTTAAGACCTTAATCAAAATAGAGAGGCATATTTTTCATTCAAAAAAGAGAAGTTTCAAGTTCAGGAAGCCTGACCAGAGACATCATAGAAAACTCAGGCAATATGAAAGAAGAGGTTTTTTTGACACCACCAAACAATCATATTAGCTCTCCAGCAATGGACTCCAAACAAAAGGAAATTTTTGAAATGTCAGAAATGAATTTAAAATGGATCGCAAGTAAGCTCAATGGGATCCATGAGAAAGTTGAAAAGAAACACAGAAAAAGAAAAAAATTCAGTAGGGACATGAATGAAAAATTCATTAAATAGATATTCAAAAAAAGTAATAGAACTTCTGGAAATGAAAGAGTCATTTAAGGAATTTCAAAATACAGTGGAAAGTTTTAACAGCAGACTAGAATAAGCAGAAGAAAGAATTTCAGAACTTGAAGACAAAGCTCTTATATTATCCCATGAAATCAAAAATAAAGAAAAAAGAAGCAAGAGAAATAATCAAAGTCTCTGAAAAATATGGGATTATGTAAAATGTCCAAGTCTAAGACTCATAGGTATCCCTCAGGGAGAAGAAAAGAAAGAAAAAAGCATGGAAAATTTATTTGAGAGAATAATGGAGGAAAACTTACCTGGTCTTGCTAGGTATTTAGACATCCAGATACAATAATGTCATCAAACTCCTGGAAGATTCATTGCAAATTGGACACCAGCAGGGCACATAGTCATCAGAATGGCCCAACCCAACAGGAAGAAGAAAATCTTATAAGCAGCAAGAATAAAGCATCAAGTAACTTACAAAGGAAAAGCCATCAAACTAACAACAGGCTTCTCAGCAGAAACCTTATAAGCCAGAAGGGATTGGGGTCCCATGTTAGTCTTCTGAAACAAAATAACTGTAAGGCAATCAATTTGTATCATGCAAAACTAAGTTTCGTAAATGAAGGAGGAATAACATCTTTCCCAGACAAGCAAACACTAAGAGAAATTTTCAACACTACACCTGCCCTATAAGAAGTGCTGAAAAGTGTTCTAAACATTGAGAAGAACAGGTGATACTCACCAGTGTAAAATGCTCAAAAGTAAAAACTCATAGCTCTTACAAAGCAGAACTGATGGCCATTATTGTCATTACGTGGGAAAAGCATGATTGGGAATGATTGCAAAGACAGATAAAAGCAGAACTGAGAAGGGAAAACCAACATATTCCTAATGATGTAATTTAACCACATATATTTAGCCATACCTGCATCTTGACTATCCATGGACTGTGAAGACATATGAGCTGATAAACCTCCTTTCCTCTTGTCTAATTTCAGTTGCAACAAAGTTTCCTAAACAATGCAAATACCTTATAACCTCATTCTCTCAACCCAGAACAATGGCAGAATTTCAACAGTGGTTATTTCTGAATCGGGGTCCTCTTTATCTTCAATAATATATAATATTTTCCACTTGTTTTATAATAGGCATAGGTTGCTTTTATATTGAGAAAATGTAAAGTCATTGAACAAATTAATATTTGAAAGGTACAAACCTCTAAACAAAGCAATACAGGAACCCTGAATATCCTCTGGACACGTAAGTGCAGCAACGTTTCCCTACTGTGTATACATCAACTACGGCTACTTCCCTTAGGGCCTCTCTCTCTCCTAATATAATTTAGATTTGCTGCATTTTGAACATAGTGTTGCAAGAAGCATAGCTTGTTTCCTGAAGATGATTCATTCTGTCCTTTGAAAAGGACTAACGCAGAGTTCACACACATTCAGCTTTTCTCCGCATTGGCACTTGTGCTCTGGTGTGATGCATGGAGCAGGGTCGGGAGGCCTCTACCAGGTTGTTCATCGCCTCAGCCGAGGGAGCCCTGTGCTCTCAGGATCTCTGAGGGGCCTTTACTTTTACTGCGCCTTCATAAATAGGATGAAGTACTCTTCTGTGCCTTCTTCTTGGCAGAGAGCCTAACAAATGAAGGTTAAGCTTGACTGCTTCCGAAGAAAAGAAGAAAGATATTTCCTCAGTACTTGTGAAGGTCAGCACAACAAGGTTCACATTAGTCACTATCAAGTAACAAGGAAATGTGAACAGATGCCTGGGTTCTGACTCACCCACTGACTCACTCGCTATGCTCTTGCAGACCACTTCTGTGCAGGTGCTGAGGACAAGATGAGCAAGAGACATCTTCACTGCCCAGGAGCGGCACTTAGACTAATAGGAAAGATAACATGAAGACATGAAGTCCAAAATATTCATGCTAGTATCGACAATGAAAAGGCAATGGTTACTGAATTCTGTTTACCTTGTGCCAGGAGCTATTCCTACCACTTTGCATATCTCATATCACCTATCAAGAACTAGTAAAAGATATCATTATTATTGTTATTATTTTCTGGATTTTTTTAGACAAAAATTGAAATCCAAAGAGTTTATGACTTATTCAAGGTCACACGATAATAAGCAGTACACCCATATTTCTGAGTCTATAATTCTAACTCCATTACAGGTGATAAGAGCTATACAAAAAAGCCTGAGCCCAGTGCTTTAGGAGCCCAGGGGGGTGGTCAAGCACCTGAAAAAGGTGAAGTAGTTTTGACCAAAGAAGTGAATGTTCTAGTGAGTCTTGTGAAAGAAACTGTTTTCCACAGAAAGATGTTGTAGAGGAAGTGGAATTGTGAAAGAGCAGGAAAAGGGATCCACGCATTCATCTACTTTCTATACCAGGCATTGCAAACTTCCAGCCTATAAGTAGACACTTTCTACAGATACAATTTATTTGGCTAACAACAACATAAGGAAATGTTTGTATTGTTCATTTTGAGGGTGCAAAATGGTTGGAAATTCGTCCTGGCTCCTCTGTTGGTCAGTAATTTACTAAGTCTATGAGCTCTATCTCTGGCCTTCGATTTCTCATTCCATTGTTTACTTGATAATCAACTTTATTAAGACTTAATTCCCATAAAATAAACAGCATCCATTTAAAGTATAATTTTTTTTCAGCTTTGACAGATAAATGCATCAATAAAACCACTACCATGACCAGGATAAAGAACGTATCTATAATCCCCAAGAGTGTCCTCAACACCCTTTGTTCTCCTTCCTGCCCTTCACTTTTGGCCTCTGGAAACTGCAGTTCTTCCTTCTTGTTACTGTAGTTTAGTTTGATTGCATATAATTCTAGATATAATTTTTATATACAGTTCTATAGTTATAGTTCTGTAATTTTATATAAATGAAATCACATAGCATGTGATCTTTTATGTTTGACTTTGGTCAGTCAACAGAATGACTTTTAAGATTTACCCATGTTGTACTTATATCAGCAGTTCATTTTGTTTTTAATTGAGTAGCATTTCACTACCACATTCGAGTTGTTTGTGGTTATTGACTATTGTAAATAAAGTTGCCATCAATATTGGGCACAAGTCTTTTTGTAGACATTTAACTTCTTTTGAATCAAGGCATTTCTCAACTTTTTCAAGAAACTGTCTAACTTTTCCAGTGTGGTTTTCCAGGGTGGTTATATGGTTTTCCTCAGCAGTGTATGAGAGTTCCAGTCAGTCCACATTGTTGCTAACCCTTGGTCTTCTCAGTCTTTTAAATTGTAGCCATTGTATTGGATATGTATATATTTTTTAAACCTGAATTCCTTTGGGCCTCTAATAAGTGGGTATTAGCAAGCTCCATTCGCAGATGAGGAGGTCAAGGTTAAGAGGAGGTAGAGACTAAGTCACACATCTAAAAATAGCAATATGGGTAAAAATCAAGTTCGTTTGATTCCAAAACTTGATATTTCCCATGTTGGCCTACAGACAGCAGGAATTACATATGCACATATAAAGATCACAAGAGAGGACTGTCTTATCTAGAGAGTTGTATCAATTGTGTGAGTCTGTATGTAGTACTTACGGATAGTCAGGACCAGCTATATAACTGGATTAAAAATAATGCATCATCCCTTGTTTAAATAGAAGGAAAAAGTCTTGTTAAAAGTATTAGAATATGAATTTTTTTTTTTTTTCATTTCTTCCACAGTATCTTTCTCAATTTGTATGGTGTTTTTATATTTGCTACTTAATGCCATTCAAAATAAAGAAAAATTGCAACCTTAAAATATTAGTATAAATTTTTCTGGTCTTCTTTATATGGTACAATGTCCGTTTTAACTATATATATAATAGCATTTAAGTCATACATGGAATCATCAAAATTACACAATCTATATTTTATAGGTCATATATGTATGGCAGACACCGTATTCAAATGGAGTGGCAGTAATGTGGAGGATGTGTTCATGTACATCCTCTGTTCATGCATGCACATTGTTGTCCGGTAAGATTTCACCTACAAAACACATTTTCCAGGACATAATTATTAAGGACTCCAAGACAGTAATAACAGAGCATTAAACTAAGCAGGGGCACCTTCCATGCATCAGGTGTTGTGTAACTATGCTGATGAAATACCTAGCTTTTGGATAGTGGAGAAATAGAGAAAAGAACATTTTTTTACAAATATTTTTTTTACTCAATTATGCATTTAATCAATAGTATTAAGTACCTATAATGTGTCAATCATTGTTTTAGGTACTTGGGATACCTCAGTGGACAAGAAGAGAAAAGGGGCCGGGTGCGGTGGCTCACGCCTGTAATCCTAGCACTCTGGGAGGCTGAGGCGGGCGGATCGTTTGAGCTCAGGAGTTCGAGACCAGCCTGAGCAAGAGCGAGACCCTGTCTTAAAAAAAAAAAAAAAAAAGAAGAGAAAAGGAATTTCTGCCTTCATGGTGCTTGCATTCTACATTTCTTTAATGGGTCAAGTAAATATGAAAAATTTGAGCCACCTATTCTTACTGGGAGGAATATTAATGGCTATAGTTCAAAGAAAAAGAAGCAGGCTCTTTGAAAAAAAAAAAAACTCATTATGTTACTAGATTTTCCAAGATGATTGCACATGTTAGAATCCACTAAATATGTAAATGAAGATAAAGAGTTTTTTATTCTTTTGATGTTTTCCTGGTTCAGAATGCCAAAAGAATTAATCAAATAATTCAGTTAAATGACTTTTACCCCATTTGTTTTTTTATGTTTGTTTCCTTTTTGGCAGTCTGTATGAGCACAAACCTCTAATTGGATCTGTCGTAAATTTACTGTATGTTTTGGTAAAACAGATATAATGCACTTCTCAGCAGTTTCCCATAGAAATTTGCAACTGAGAAGGGCTCTATTCTGTAGCTATGTCTCTGATTGTGGTTATCATTTTGGCAAATCCATTTTTAAGCGAGGTAAGCCATTAATAAATGATCTGCCTTAACAAACTTGAAAAGAGAGTGTGGAGAAAAATGAGACTTCTGGTCCTGAAATTCTTAAGCTTTACTAGAGAACTGGTTAAAGCACAGATTGCCAGATGCCAGCTAGAGTTTCTAATCCAGTAGCAGGGGTGGGTCTTGAGAATTTATATTTTTAGCAAGTTTCCAGATGATGCTAATGCTGTGGATTTGTAGTAAGAAGACCATCCTGATCTACCATGGCCTCTCTGTTCACCAGGTGTGAGTGTGCACGCGTGTGTATGAGCGTATGTGTGTGGAGAGGGCATAGAATACGGGATGATAGCGCGTTTTTGAGTCAAACAGAGTAGAGAATATCGAGAATGAGGTGCGTGAGTATTTTTATAAAGAAATGGAAGTAGAGGATGTGAAAAGATAAAGGACAAAGAAAAAAAGAGAGAAAGACATAGGCTCATAAAAGGATAGGAAGTAAAGAAGTCTTAAAAGAGGAGCTCCATAATCCCAGGCAGCTCCACTTAGGAAGCAAAATAATAAAGAAAGTAAATTTGGCAAAAACATTGTGGTTAGCTCATGATTATCTTGTACAAGCTAGTAAACAAAAGTATAATCATCAAGTTGTTGTATCATACACTTTCACTACTTTATCTCATTTAGAATATGCCACGCTCTTTATGTAACCAAAGCATTTGTATCCCTGTAATATTATGAAATTTAAAAACTATATTAGAAAAAAAGAAAAAATAAATAAACCCACTGACTTGCTAAAAAAAAAAGAATATGTCATGATCCTTTAAAGTACATCATTGTAGCTTCTTTTAGATATGAAAAAACTAAATTTAAAAAAGGTTGAATGAAATGCCTTAAGTGGTACAGTCAGAAAATAATACAACTAGTATTTGAAATCAGACCAATTTGATTGGATTTAACTAAAGTTTCACATTGGAGAGGTTTTAGTAAGTTAAACTCTTAAAAATTTATGTCCACTTAAACAATATTTGCTATGAATAAAATCATTATATTATTATTCTAGTTGTTCTATTTTATATTTCCAAGTAAAAATTAAGTAATATTTTAATGATGAGATCTGATACACGAAAAGTGATACAGCTAGAAGAATCCTCCAGAAGTGAGAAAGGAGGTGAAGGGAAAACATTTGGCTTCCAAGGAGGCCCCTGGCTTGCTGGTCATTTTTCAAACACACTTACTATGTTGCCTTCACCTACTAGAAATTGTAACATTTCATTGTTTACTTGGTTATAAAGTCAGATAACATCTCAACCTAGAAGGAAAAAAAAATCTGGATAATGTACATTTATTTGTATATTAAAGTAAATTAAAATTTAATTTTTTGAAAATTTCAAGATACTGTGTTTACATAAAAAGTTTATTGTATAAAATTTCCACTAAGAATGTAATACCGTCTTATTTTAGAAAAAAATTTTAAAAAACACATATCACAAAGGTGAAAACATTAGTACAATAGTCCACCCTTATCCATGGTTTTGCTTTCTGTGATTTCAACTACCCACAGTCAACTACAGTCCAAAAATATTAAGTCGAAAATTCCAGAAATAAGCAGTTTATATGCTTTAAATTGTGTGTCATTCTGACTAGTGTGATAAGAGCTTGCAGCATCCTGCTCCATCCTGCTTGGGTCATGAATCTTCCCTTTGTCCAGCATATCCATGCCTATATGTTACCCTCTTGTTAGTCACTTAGTAGCCGTTTCAGTTATCAGATTGATTTTCGTGGTATTGCAGTGCTTGTGTTTAAGTAACTCTTACTTTACTTAATATGACTCCAAAATACAAGAGAAGAAATGCTGGCAATTTGTGCATACCAAAAAGAAGTCATAAAATGCTTCCTTTAAGTATTAGGTAAAATTCTCGACTTAGTAAGGAAAAAAATTTGTTTGCTCAGGTTGCCTATCTATAGTAAGAACCAATCTTCTATCTATGAAATTATGAAATTGAAAAAAGAAATTTGTGCTAGTTTTCCTGCTACATATCATAGTACAAAAATTATGACCAGTGTATTATAAGTGCTTAGTTAAGATAGAAAATACATTAAATTTGTGGATGTAAGACATGCATGGAAATATAACCCAGTTGATGGCAATTGGGTTTGCTAATATCCATGGTTTCAGGCATCCACTGGTGGTATTGGAATGTACCTCCCACACATAAGGGGGAACTACTGTAACATTTCCACTACTCAAAGAGGACAATTATTAAGCTTTTGTTGCAGGTGACATCATCAAAATAGCAGACTAGCGGTGCTCAATATTTGTCTCCTCCACAAAGAAAAACCAAAACAATAAATAAATATCTGAACTTCAAGTAGAGTAACCATGGGAGAAAACTGGAACTTAGTAAGAAAGTGATGAAAATTCCAAGGTATGGAAACCTGGAATGTCAGCATAGACAGGGAAGAAAAACACCTGGCCAAACTCAGCTCAGAGACAAGAGGGACTCCCCATTGCAGGGAAAAAGCAAGTGGGAGATCCCCAGCAATTCCTACTGCCACTGAGGATGCCTGAAATCCTAGGTATATGACAGCCCCACAATTCTCACAGGCCCTGAGCCCAGTATAGTGGGCTGGCTGGTGTCATGCTGCCGCATTGCTCCAGAGTAGTAAAAAACACTGAGTCTCCCCAGTTCCTGAGACCAAAGCTGCTACTATATGGACTCACTTTGGGAACAGAGCCAATGCTGGAGTACACTGGGGCCCTGGTACCTAATAGCCCCTACATCTGCACGTCCCTGGGGCCCCCCCTGCCATCCAACTGTGCCCACACAGAAGGCTGCAGTGCTGCAATTTTAAGTATACACAGTGGTACAGCTAAGACACCAGCACTTGAGCCCACAGAGCACCTTACACTAGAGGGAGTAGGCAGTCCAGCACAGTGGGAATGTCACTTCTAGAAATTGAGGAGCTGACACACATACTTCCGAGGGCTCTAGAACCAGTCTCCAGCAGCAGAGCCACTGTGCATTGCATGCACCCTCCAGGGCCAAAAGCAACCTGCCTGGCACCTATTGTCTTTGGTGACCCTACCTACTCCAACCATGAAGGCTCTATGTGTCATATACACTTCCCAATGACTAAAGGATCAGCCTGAATGTGGCCCAATGCTACCAGAACTGTCACCCATGCAACTGACAGAACCACCAAGCCAGGTTCAGGCCCCTCAAGGGCCCCAAAACTGGCATACCTGGTTTCTGTATGTATGGGATATCTTTTTCCAACCTCTTTCCCCAAGGAAGTTGCACTAGTACCTCCACAAACACCTGCAATCTAGGCCACTGGGGCACTGATGGAAACTGCTGATGTTAATTATGCCTAAGGAAATCACATGGAGACCACATTACCGTACCCACCCATAACCTAAGCCAAAGAACCCTACCCAATAAATATTATTAGACAAATCTACAGCAAACATCTTTCCCTATGAAAGCTACTCCATAAAATTAGAAGAGGTGACTGTCTCACCAAATGTGCAGATATAAATGTAGGGACACAAGAAACATGAAACAATAAGAAAACATGACACCTCCAAAATAACCCAATAAGTCTTCAGTAAGAGGAATATCTATGAAGTATCTGCAAAATAATTCAAAATAATGAAACCAGAAACATGAAACAATAAGGAAACATGACACCTCCTAACTAACCCAATAATTTCTCCAGTAGAGGAAAGAAAATCTATAAAGTGTCTGAAAATAATTCAAAGTAATGACACCAGAGAAAGTGTGATGCAAGAGACTACAGATAGGCAATTCAATAACATAAGGAAAATGCATGATCACTATGGGAAATTCAATGAAGAGATAGATATCATAAAAAAGAATCAAACGGACATCTTGGATCTGAAGAATTCAATTAATGAAATAAAAAATATATCTGAAGGTCTCAACAACAGACTAGATCAAGTGGAAAAAAAGATTTCTCACTTTGAAGACAGGTATGTTGAAAAACCCTGTCAGACAAAATAAGTAAATAAATAAATAAAGCTGAAAAATAAAAAAGAATGAAGAAAGCCTATGCAGCTAATGGAAGATCATTGAGTGAATAAAAATTCATATAAAAATTCCAGAAGAGGAAAAGTCATAGAAAATGTGTTTAACAAAATAATAGCTAAAAACCTCCCAAGTCTTGAGAGGCACATAGACATCCAGATCCAGGAAGTGTAAAGGTTCCCAAATAGATTCAACCTAAAAATGTCCTCTTCAAAGAGCATTACAGTCAAACTGTCAAAAGTGAAAGACAAAGAGAATCCTTAAAATATCAAGAGAAAAGAGTCAAGGTACAAATAAGGGAATCTCCATTGGACAAACAGCAGGTTTCTTAGCACAATCTTACAGGCCAGATGAGAATGGGAGAATATATTCAAAGTGCTCAAAGAAAATATCTCCTAGGCAAAATTACTATACCCAGCAAAAATATTCTTGGTACATAAAGGAGATACAAAGTAATTTCCAGGCAAGAAAAAACTGAGGAAATTCATAACCAGAAGACCAGCCTTAGAAGAAATGCTTAAGACAGTACCAAATCTGGAAGTGAGGACAATAACTGTCTTCATGATAACACATGAAAGCATAAAACTCACTGGTAGAGGAGATACACAAATGAGAAAGGAAAAGGGATCAAATGTTATCACAACTGGAGACCATTAAACCACAAAGACAAACAATGAGAAGGGAAAAGGAACAAAGGATATACAGACAACCAGAAAATAATATCAAAATGACCAGATTAAGTCTTCACCTATCAAAAAATAACCTTTAATGTAAACAAATTAAATCCCCCAATGAAAAGGTATAGACTGGCTTGATGGATAATAAAAAGCCTTGGCCAACTATACATTGCCTACAGGAAATTCACTTCACCTGTAAAGTCACACATAGATTGAAAGAAAAGGGATGGAAAAAGTTATTCCATGCATACAGAAACCAAATTCACACTGGAATAGCTATACTTATATCAGATAAAATAGACATTAAGTAAAAAACTGTAAAAAGAGACAAAGAATATAATTATATAATTATAAATGGACCAATACAGCAAAAATATGTAACAATAGTTAATATATATGTGCCCAACACCAAAGCATTGAGATATATAAGGCAAATATTATTAGATCTAAAGGGGGAGATTGACTTGAATACAATAATAGTTGAGGACTTCAACAACCTACCATCAGCATTAGACAGATCATTTAGACAGAAAATATACAAAGAAATATTGGACTTAAACTATACTATAGACCTAACAGACATTTACAGAACATGTTATACAACAGTTGCAGAACACATATTCTTCTCCTCAACACATGAAATGTGCTCTAAGATAGAGCATATGTTAGATCAAAATTCTCAATGAATTATTAAAAAATCAAAATCATAGCAAGTGTTTTTTCTAAACACAGTGAAATAGAAGTTAAAGTCAATAACAAGGGGAATATTGGAACTGCAGAAAGAAATGGAAATTAACAAACATGCACTGGAATTACCAATGAGTCAATGAAGAAATTAAGGAGTATATTAAAACCTATGGGACACAGCAGAAGCAGTACTAAGATGGAAGTTTATAGCAATAAATGCCTACAACAGAAAGGTAGGAAGATTTCAGATAAACATCAAAAGGATGTGTCCCAAGGAACGATAAATCATACACAGATCAAACAAAATTAGTAGAAGAAGAGAAATAATAAAGAGCAGAACAGAAATTAAAAAATAGACTGAAGCAATACAAAAGATTAACAAACAAAAAGTGGATTTTTGGAAAGATAAGCAAAATCGACAAACCACTAGCTAGACTAAGACAAAAAGAGAGAAGACACACATAAGTAAACTCAGAAACAAAGAGGAGATATACAACTGATAGCACAGAAATCAAAATGATCCTTAGAGGCCATTACAAACAACTATACATTAACAAAATAGAAAAAAATCTATATAAATTCCTGGATATATATAACTTCCAAGATTAAACCGGAAGTTATAAAAAACCTGAACAGATCAATAATGAGCAATGAGATTAAACCTGTAAAAAAAAAATCTCCCAAACAAGAAAAGGTCAGCACTAAATGACTTCACAGTTGAATTCTAACAAACATTTAAATAACTAACACTAATTCTTCTCAAATTATTACAAAAAATTGAAGTAGTGGGAATTATTCCACTCTGATTCTAATGGCCAGCATTACCGTGATACTGAAACCAGGCAAGGACAGAACAAGAAAAAGAAAACTATAGGCCAATATCCCTGCTGAATGTAGACCAAAAATCCTAACAAACTGAATCCAATGTGTATAAAAAAGATGATAAGCCATGATTAAGTGAGATTTATTTCAGGGATACAAGGACAACTCAACATACATAAATGTATAAAAGTGATACATCACATCAACAGAATGAAAGACAAAAACCACATGTTCTTCTGAATAGATGCAAAAAAAAAAAAAAATAGCTTTTGATAGAATTTAACATTGCTCCATGATAAAAACTCTCCACAAAATAGGTGTAGAAAAAATGTACCTCAATACAACAAATGCCATATATTACAAACCCATAGCTAACATCATACCAAATGAGGAAAGACTGAAATATTTTTCTCTAAGAACCGGAACAATGCCCAGTTTTCCACTCTTATTCAACTTAGTACTGAAAGTTCTAGCCAAAACTATTATGCAAGAGAAGAAATAGAAGGCATCTAAATTGGAATGAGGAAGTCAAATTGTCCCTGTTTGCAGATGATGTAATCCTGTATGTACTAATTATAAAGATTTCACCAAAAAACTTTAGAACTAATAAATGAATTCAGTAAAGTCCCAAGTTAAAAAATAAACATAAAAATAGTAGCATTTTTATATACCATTAATGAACTATTGAAAAAGAAATCAAAAAACCAATTTCATTTAGAATAGCTATAAAAATTAAAATATCTAGGGATAAATTTAATTCAGGAGGTGAAATATCTTTACAATTAAAATTGTAAAACTGATGAAAGAAGTTGAGGAGGAAACAGAAAATGAAAAGACATCTCACATTCATTCATTTGAAGAATTAATATTGTTAAAATGACCATATTACCCAAAGCAATCTACAAGTCAATGCAATCCCTTTCAAAATACTAATAAGATTCTTTTCAGAAATAAAAAATATATCTTAAAATTTGTATGGAACCACAAAACAATCCTGAGAGAAAAGAGCAAAGCTGGAGGCTGATATCAAAATATATGACAAAGTTATAGTAAACAAACAGTATGGTACTGATGAAAAACAGACACATAAAATAAAGAAACAGAGTAGAGAACCCAGAAATAAATCTTTATATTCACAGGCAACTAATTTTCAGCAAAGGTGCTGAGAACATACATTCGAGAAAGAAGAGTCTCTTTAAAAAACAGTGCTGGGAAAACTGAAAATTCATATGCAGAAGAATGAAACTAGACCTCTATTTCTCACCATAGTCAATAATCAACTCAAAATGTATTAAAGGCCTAATGTAAGACCTGGAACTGTAAAACATAGGAGATATACTTCCACACGTTGGTCTGCGAAAAGATTTTTATGGATAAACATCTCAAAAGCAAAAATAGACAAATGGGATTATATCAAAGGAAAAAGCTTCTGCACAGCAAAGCAAAAAATCAATAGAATGAAGAGACAATCTTATGAATGGGAGAAAATATTTGCATACTATTCATTTGACAAGAGATTAATATCCAGAATATACACACAATTCAAAGAACTTAATAGCAAATTTTAAAACCTGAATAGCCATCTCCCAAAAGAGTACATAGAAATGGCTACCAAATGCATGAAAAAATTGTCAGCATTATTAATCATCAGGGAAATTCCAATTAAAACCATGATGAGATATTATCTTGCTACAGTTAGAATGGTTATTATCAAAAAGACAAAAAATGACAAATGCTGGTGAGGATTTGATGAAACAGAAATATTTATGCACTGTTGGTAGGAATGTAAATTAGTACAGCCACCATAGAAACCAATATAGATATTTCTCAAAAAACCTAAAAATAGAACTACCATATGATCCAGAAATCCCTCTACTGGGCACAAAGGAAAGGAAATCAGTATGTCAAAAGGTATCTACACTGCCAAATTTACTGCAGCACTATTTACAATATCCAAGATAGGGAATCAACCTAAGTATCTGGTTTGTCTGTGTACAGATGGATAAAGAAAACTTGTTATATATACACAATGGAATACTGTTTAGCTATCACTTTTTATTTTAAAGTTCTATAATTTGTAGCAACGTGGATAAGCCTGGAGGATGCTATGTTAAGTAAAATAAGTGAAGCATGGAAAGATAAATACCACAAGTTCTCACTCAGATTTGGAAGCTAAATAAGTTGATCTCATAGAATTAGAGAGTAAAATAGTGGTGACTAGAGGCTGGGAAGTGTGTGTGTATAGGGGGTGGATAGGGAGTTGTTTAATGAATGCAAAATTACAGCTAGATAGATAAATTTTAGTGTTCTATAGCACTGTAGGTGACTAAAGTTAAAAATTATTTATTCTATATTTCTAAATTGCTAGAAGAGAGGATTTGGAATACTTGCAGCACAAAGAAATTATAAATGTTTGAGGTGATCTATATGCTAATTACTCTAATCATTGCACACTGTATCCAAGTATCAAAACATCACACTATACTCTATAAATATGTACAATTATTATGTGTCAATTAAAAATAATACTAAACAGATTTTGTACTTTTCTTCTACTCTTGCTATTTATGCATATAAAATAGAGCAGATCATACCATATACATGTTTGTGTCTTGTGTTTTTACCTAAAACATCACAGAATTTTAGAAAATATTTTTAATATTCATTTTCAATGTTTGCAAGCTCTTCTGTTAAGTAAATATGCATTAAAAGATATTTAATTAATTTCATAGAAGTGGTTTTATATTTTTACTGCTATAAATATCATTGAAATGAACATGAACATTTTTATGAATTAAAATATTTCAGCATGTTTGTTTATTTAATTGAGATAAATTCCAAAAATACATCAAAGATAGATGGGAGTACCTATTTCACTTGTAAGCTTACCAGCCCTGTCTTACAAACAGAGGCTGGCTTATTAAGTAGCTCATTGAGTTTAAAATCCAGGACTCCTCACTTGCAGGACTCCTTCCCAGGCCTTGGGGCAGACAAGAGGAGTGGAGGCCCTAGCAGAGCAATCACACCAGTCAAATCTAAGTATTAATGCCTACTTTTGTATTTTGTTTTCCTAAATTGGAAGTTTATGCCCCATTTGCATAAACTTTAATTACCTTAAAACTTGAATCCCTCCGATTGTGTTATAGCTTTTAAAACATTCATTAATGTTCTTTATCTTCTTGTCAAGCTGTAATTAGTACACATTTTATACATTGTACTAAATATTATTATAAAGTCTATGCTTTAGGAATGCCTTGTGGGTATCATTTGTGGGGAGGACAAAGTGGGAATATGCTGCAATTTTCTAGAATTAAAAAATGGAAGAAACTTTAGTGAGGTGTCTATTATAAATAAAGTGGAGCAACTGAGGTGAGAGTTATGAATAGTGGCTTGAACCCATTTGCTAAATCAAAGGGTTATCAGTACAGACAGAAGTAGCACCCAAGCCTCTGCCTTCCAGTCTTCATTCTCTATATCTTACGCCGCCCCAGTTTTTGAGGTCTTCATTTCTCTTCTTTCCTCTCCTGAGCCAATTCTATTTCTATCAAAGTCATCTCAATGATTTTATTTTAATTAACCTGATGGATTTAAAGGATGAAGTGTATTATATGCATCTCCTTTAGGAAAATATTTGATGACTCTAAAATCCATATTCTTTGAAATTTTGCTATCACCAAGTCTTAGAATCTTATGTCTACTGAATATTAATTTTTTTTGCAGATGAGGATTACAAATGAGAATGGATATCAGTGTAGCAAATTGCCAAAAGCTCTTTTTGATATCATGATGAATATTAAATTCATTTTGCATATTTTTTAGAAATTATGTAAATTATATATTAAGTAAATTGCCTATGAAGTGAGGTGTTTTGATAAAAACAGTTAATTCTCTTTTTGTTACATCATATAAGTGGTGTTTAACCATATGCAAATCTTTTGGCTTCCTGTTAAATTATAAAAACCTGAGTTATTTAATAATATGTTCTCTACTCATAACATCAAGGTTTTGTGCCTTTAACTCTTTTTATTCTATTCTTAATTCAACTAAACTAATAATGCATTACTTTATATACCTTCTGAAGTTACTAAATTTTTCTTAGCTTGTGATTTGAATAGATTTAGAAGTGACCTTCATATTAACATAGTTAATATAACAAGAGTCAGTTCTTGTTATAATTAGATGGGTAAAGGTATGTATTTACCAAGTATCCACTGGAATGAAGAATTTAAGTGATTAGATTCTACCTTCAAGAGGTCTAAAGTCCTATAGAGGAGAAAAGGCATGTACACAAGTAAGTCAGATACAAGGCAGCATGCAGGGGACACAGACAAAGGAGAAGTCATTTCTGGATTTTGTGAGTGAATATTCGGTGAAGATGTCACACTAGTCATGTGACATGTTGTTTCAGCTGAAAATTAAACTATGGAGGAGGAATTTTGTGCATAAACAGATGATGAAAGGAAAGAGTTTGACATAGAGGAAAAGGATGAGTGAAGCCTAGAGAGAACATACACTGTTTAGGAAAGAAGTAGTTACTCTGGTTTTACAGGTAAGTAGATAAGCTATGTGAGGAAATGCAGTAGAATCTAATATGATAATAATGAAATTAATAATAAATGGTAATAAGTACAATGAAATAATAAAACCCACCATGTCTTGAGTACTCACTATGTTTAAGGCCTTGGGTTTTGTGCTTTATATTTTGTTGCTGAACACTTTCCATAACCTTACAGGTTGATAGTAGCTACTTGCTCAGAATGAAGAAATCACGGTACAGAGAGGATACACAAATTTCCTAAAATTACACCAGCTGGTGAAGAGTCTGCAATGTCAGATTGAAGAACTGGTCTTGAATTCTGCAGGTTACAGTGCTTCATTGAAGATTCTGACGTCAGGCTGCAATGTGACTTCTTCCCATAACAAAAAGTGCTCTAAAATGTATTTAGTCAACAAATATTAGCTGAATGTGCCTTATGAGTCAGGCATATTCTTCAGGCTGGTGAATACATGAATGAACAAACAGTAAAAGACTC
Organism: Eulemur rufifrons; assembly: GCF_041146395.1. NCBI lineage: Eukaryota > Metazoa > Chordata > Mammalia > Primates > Lemuridae > Eulemur > Eulemur rufifrons. Next base: position 24,774,786 of record NC_091001.1, read on the forward strand.
CATCCTCATGGAGCTTATGTTCTAGTGGAAAGAGACAGACAATTAAGGGAAAATGTACACACACAATGAAGAAAACATTATACAGTAGAAGGGACAAGTGCTATGGGGAAAAATGAAGCGGACTGGGCAGGATACAGAGAGTAGGTGGGGGTTCTGGTTGCAAAGCTGAGTAGAGTTGTCAGCACAGGCTGCATTAAGAAGGTAAAATTTGAGCAAAAACCTGGTAGAGGTGAAAGAGTTAGCCAAGTAGATAGCTGAAGAAGCATATTCCAGGGAGTGAGGAGGGCCAGTATGGATAATCTAAGGCTAGCGTGCCTGAAATGTCTGAGTAGTAGGGAAGAGGCCACTGTGGCTGGAGAGAATTGAGCACAGGAGAGAGTAGTAGGAGATATGAGGTCAAAGGAGGACCTTGGGGGAAAGATCTTGCATGACATCGTAGGCCTTGTGAAGATGCTGGAGCTCTCACTAAGCAAAATAGGAGCCACTCATTGCAGGGCTGTGGTCTGAGAAGTGAAATCTGCTTTACTTTTCCAAGTAATCAGTCTGTTCAGAAACAGCAGGCAAGGACGATATGCTGAGAAGCTTCTGCCCTAATCCAGGAGAAAGAAAATGGTGGTTTCACACCAGAATAGGAATAGAAGAGGCAGTGACAACTGGTTGTGTTCTGAATATAATTTGAAGGTAGAGCCAAAAAGACTTGTTAAAGAATTGGATGTTGGGTGTGAAATAAAGAGAGAAGTCAAGGATGGCTTGAATATTTGTGGCCTGAGAATCTGGAGGATTAAAGTTGACATCAAATGGAATTACTTCCATTTAAATAATTATAGTAAGAACACCTTTCCCTTCCCTCCAATATAAATAAGGATCCTGATGCCAGATGGATCAGTACACACATGATGCAGATCTGTTGTTCAGGTATAATTGTTAATAGCATCCTTTTTTTCAAAAATTCTACTTTGGATTATAAATTTTATGATTACTGTGGTGAACACACTCACGTGCTCCCCAAATCCCTCTTAAATGAAAGACTTGTTGCCTGACCTGTTAGGGATACTATTGGCAGACGACTTTTGCTGTCCACATCTCCAGGGACTGCTCCGGTTGCAGTGGGCCATCTCATCCAAGCTCTTCCTTCCTGGGATGCTCCATATCCAGTGACCTATCACTGAGAGAGTATAAAGGCCTACCATCTTGACCCCACTCGGGGCAATTCTTAAGGGCACTTCCAGAGGTGCCCATGGATTGACCCAGTGGTGGTGTTGAGCCTGTACTATAGCTCAGTGAATTAATTTTCTAGTGCTGCCCTAAGAAATTATTACATACTTAGTGGCATAAAACAAAATAAATTTATTATCTTATACTTCTCTACTTTACATATCTGCCACAGATTTAACACAACTAACATCAAAGTGTTGACAGTGCTTTGTTCCTTTCTGTAGTCTCGAGGGCAGTCATTCCCATGCCTTTATTAGCCTTAGAGGCCACCGACTTTCTTTGGTTGATGGTGCCATCTTTCATCTTTAGAGCCTGCCATGCTGCTTGTGTCATTTTGACAATGACTCCTCTGTTTCCTTCTTCCATTTTAGGGACCCTTGTAATTGATTACATTGGGCTCATGCAGATAATTCAGACAAATCTCCTTAAGATTAGCTAATTCATAACCTTTATTCCATCCACAACCTTAATTCCCATTTGCCATGTAACCTAACATATTCACAGGTTCTAAGGATTAGGGTGAGGATATCTTTGAGGATCCATTATTCTGCCTGCTGCACTTGACTCCTTTCTCTGTCCAATCCTGCTTTCTTTCCCTCCTTTTTACAGGTGTCCATCATATGGGCACACATTAATACACATCCTGCATGCTAAACTTTTACCTCAGTTTCTGCTTCCTGAGGAACTCAAGACACTTGTCCTCACAATGGTTCATATCCTTATGTGTATGATAATAGGCATCGACTTGGGGTCTTCATTTTGCTATTCACAGCTCCATCACCCTTTTCTCCATGATAGTTAATCATGACCTGTTTATTGACTTTGTTGTCTCCCCTCATAAACATTTCCCTTTCCAACTCTTCTGGTATGAGCTTCCTCTCACATAATCATCTTATTTATCTTTGTTTTTCACTACCCAACCTTGGTCTGGATCAAATGTTTCTGAGGTTGAGAATGATCAACCCTTCTGTAAAGTGTTGCTCTCCACACTCTCTTTGCCACTGAGTCACTATCTTTACTACTATCTGTAAACTACTCTCCAATATTCAGTGATGATCTTTTTCTCAGGGCTGATCATTCTCAACCTCAGAAACATTTGATGCAGATCAAGGTTGTCTCATATTCTCCCCATATTTTGAATCTCTATATTATTTTGGGTAATGTTTATTCTTTTCTATTCATTTGCTTTGCCATTTTAGTTCCTACAAGATATTTATATATATTCAGTCTCATATCTCATAGCCACCCCACTCGATCATGCATAGTTTGAAGGGGGTTTCTACCCACAGATCTTCACACTTACTTAAGTCTTCACACTTATGACATTGAATTTTAATTGTTTATTTAGTTATTTATAAGCTCTGAGATGGCAGGATCTATATTTATCATACTTTATGTTGTATCATGTCAATGAGTATTTGTAGAGATATTTTGTGGATCAATACTGAATTAATCTGTTATATATAATTTTCCAAAACTGGTATATTTCCTGAAGTTCAGTCCTACAGCTAAAAAACCCTACGCTATATTTCTACACAGTAGCTCAACTAGCATTACAAACCTAAATATATACAATGAATTTATCATTGTCTATCTGACACTTCTTTCTTAACTCTTATTTTTGTCCATGTTTTCAGTGTTGTGCTAATCAGAAAAAAGCTTCAATCTGAGATTTTGATTTTTCTTTTTTCACCTTTTTCACTGACCTCGGCCCTGTCCTGCACCCAGCTGTAGTGTAAGCAGCCAATCAGATTAATAGATTCTAACTGTGGAATATAACATACCTTTACTCTCTCCTTTCTCATGCCATTACTATTTAACCTGAAGTAAAAATCTGTTTTCCACTCATCTGAGATACACTAATAATCTATTATTAAATTGCTTTGTTCCATCCCTCCCTTAAATGCCATTATATGTGTGTCATTTCCAAAAAAGGAAGCTATATGTCATAAAATATGTCTCTTTTACAGTTAAATATTTAATTACAAATGCCAGAAGTACCCAGTTCTGAAACTATTTTCTGTATAATCCAAAGCCTTACATCAGTATTAACAAACTGCAATTTAGAAGATGGTATATATAAAACATAAAGAGAATGGCCAGATGCAGTAGCTCACACCTGTAATCCTAGCACTTTGGGAGGCCAAGGTGGGAGGATCACTTGAGGCCAGGAATCTGAGACCAGCCTGAGTAAGATAGAGATTCTGGCTATACAATCAATCAATAAATCAATCAATTATTAAATAAATAAATAAGCTGATCATGATGGTATGCATTGGCAGTCCCAGCTACTTGAGAGGCTGAGGCAGGAGGATCATTTGAGCCCGGGAGTTTGAGCTTGCAGTGAGCTATGATGACATTAATACACTCTAGCCTGGGCAGCAGAGCAAGACTCTGTCTCAAATAAACAAACAAAACCCATAAAGAGTGAAGTTCTGTGAATAATCACATTAGTTTTGGAACTAATTGCTCTAAACTAACGGATTGTAAAATATGGTTGCAATTGAAGTTGCCACTCCTCCCATTTAAGAGGGTTGTCCATTTATACAACCCCTTGAATTGGGGCTGACTTTGTGACTTATTTTGACCCACACAATGTAGTTATCATGATGCTATGTGACTTCAAAGCCTGTATCTCAAGAAACCTTGTGCCTTCCACTCTCATCTTTTTTGGAACATTTCTGCCATCATGTGAAGAAGCCTGAAATGTAAAAAAATTAAACAAACAATCAAACATAAAGTACAACAAAAACAACCACCACGCCCACAAAAATACTTACATGGGGAAAGAAACCCAGCTGTTTGGGTAAGCCCAGCATCCAGCGGATCCACCAACCAAAGGCAGATGCATGAGTGAGCACAGAAAAAAGACTCAGCCAATACACAGAGTCAGGAGAAATAATAAAGCATTATTTAAAGCCAGTGTTTTGGAGCAGTTGGTTATAGAGCAATAGGTAACTGATACAGACGTGTTTTCCTTCACTCAAAAAGCCTAATGCACATTAACCTACTGAAGCCTAAAAAATCCTGTGCTGAAAAGACCTGCTTAACTTCATTTAATCCAATCAGATTTATTGGAGTAGAGAACAATTTTTTTGTTGTTTCTTACAAACTTCATTCAGATTTCTAGTGCTGACACCCTGTTTTAGAAATCTGAATTCTTATGATCTGTGAGCAAGCTACTCTTTAGCTGTATTTTTTTTTTATTATTGCATTTTCACAAACAATCCAGTTTTTCAAATTCAGTTATATGTAATTTTTAAGTGTCCTCCCTTCTTCTTGGTCTTTAATGTTAATTTAAAACGGTATATATTTTATGAAGCTTTTGCATATCATCTCTTTTGTAAGTTATTACATTATTATCTCATGACATATGTGACAGTCAATTCAACAAAGACTCCAATTGCTTTTTGTGGACTTACTATAGGTCAGGGACTATGTTGAGAACTGGAGTTGCAATGGTGACTCAGGCAGAGCTCTAAACTCAGGCTCTCAAGTACTGCATTTTGGATTATTTGTATTTTCCTAATCTGGATATTCTATGAGGGCAAAATGGATTTATTAAGTACATTTTTCCATTTTGGATGTTTTCTTTCTTTGGAAAAATTCTCACAAGATATTTGTAGAATGGAAAGTGAATGAATAATTCAACTATTTATAGCTTGACATTCATTACTTAAGCTATTGCCTAACATTAAGTCTTTCAGAATCTACTAATTCTTGCAACCAATCCCTAGTGCAAACCATGAGAGAAAGAACTGGAAATGGTCAGTGCACAAGTTTTCCCTCCATGAACTCAAGCAATTGTTCACTTGAACAGTTAGACTAGATAAAAATATAGTTAATTAACTTTTTATGAGCTTTAAGTGCTTGCCCTCATTGTTTTCATTAGAAATCCATATGATTAAGTAACATTTAAATAAGACCAAGATAAACATTTATTTATGACAAATTAGTGGCTTAAAACAACGCAAATATATTATGTTATAGTCACAAGTCTGACAGGCATCTCACCAGGCTAAAATCAAGATGTCAGCAGGACTGTGTTCCTTCCTGGAGCCTTAGGGGAGAATCAGCTTCTTTGCCTTTTCCAGCTTCTAACGGCCATACCTCTTCCATCTTCAAAACCAGCAATGTGGAATTTCTCTTGCCATTCTGTTGTCCCATCTCTTTCTGACCAGAGCCAAGAAGAAACTCTTCTTTTAAGATCTCTTGTAATTAGATCTTGAGTCCACCCTGGTAATCCAGGGTCATCTTCCCATCCGAAGATCCTCAACCTTACACACCTCTCCAGATTACCTTTCGTGAAGGCAACATATTCACAGGTTCTGAAGATTAATATGTAGACATTTTGGAGGCGCCATTATTCTACCTTCCAAAATATGGTGTCACCTGTTTTATAATTTATTCTCATATATAAGGCACTCAAAAACTCTGTATGGGGGCAAAATTAGCTCTGTTTTATAGACGAAGCAGGGCATTTACTTTGCTTAGGATCATGCTATCAATTTCTATCCTAGAAATTCATGGCCTTACTTGTCAAAGTCATTAGCTTGCTAAACTATAAAATAAAAAAATAGTGAGTTTTCAAACAGCATTCATGAGGCATCAGAAAAAAGCAGCAACAAGAATAGTCAATTTAACTTTTTGGACTGAATAGAGAAGTCAGGTATATAAACTCAAAGAGTGAACTCCTAGTACCTGGAGTATGAGTCTTTGTCAGACAGACCTTGTACTAACTCCCAAAGGCAGAAACTGTACCTGTAATGTCTTACTTCAGTATTAATAGATTTCAAATTCAGAGGATTATATATTCAGTAATTTATCCAGGCAAATGTCTGTTAGACATCACTCTTCCAGAAAAGGTGAGTAACATAAGAACTAATCAGAAAGAATGGCATAGAGACCAGACAAGGCCAAATATAATGCAATGACTGCTTTACTAGCATGACATGCAGTGTTATGTGTGAGGATAATGGTAGAGGAAAGCTTCAAAGAGAGTTGATGTTTGAACTGCACATTCAAGGATGTCACTATGAAGATTAGGTAGAAAAGACAGAGGAAGTGAATAGACTACAGGCATGAAAGGGATTGCAGTGGTGATCTCTGGAAGCTTGAATGAGATGTGAGGCCACATCTACAATACCCAGCTGTTGATGATCCCAGCTGGGCGAGTCACTTTACTTCAACAAATATAATTCTTAGTCTACGGATGTCTGCATTGTCAATGCCTAGCACATTTCCTTGCATTTGGTAAGCACCGACAAAATATTAAATTGAATCGGATATTTACAATCTGAATATTTACTATAAGGGTTTAGGAGAATGCTCACATAGATATGCATGTTAATGGAGACTAGAGCTACTCAATAAGTTTTAAATATAGCACTTGTAAGGCATCCATATTTCATCTATAAGAGGGAAAAGTATGACATGAATAGAAACTTCTCGAAAGAAGATATAAGAATGGCTAACAAACATATGAAAAAATGCTCAACATCCCTAATCATCAGAAAAATGCAAATCAAAACCACAATGAGATATCACTTAACCCCAATGAGAATGGCCTTTATCAAAAAAACCCAAAACAACACATGTTGGCGTGGGTGTGGAGAGACAGGAACACTAATACACTGCTGGTGGGACTGCAAACTAGTGCAACCCCTGTGGAAAGCATTATGGAGGTATCTTAAACAGATTCAAGTAGACCTGCCATTCGATCCAGCAATCCCATTATTGGGCATATACCCAAAGGAAAAAAGGTCATTCTGTAACAAAGACACATGTACCCGAATGTTTATAGCAGCACAATTCACAATCGCAAAGATGTGGAAACAACCCAAATGCCCATCAATACATGATTGGATTAGTAAACTGTGGTATATGTATACCATGGAATATTACTCAGCTATAAGGAATAATGAAGATACGACATCTCTATGGTTCTCCTGGAGAGAGTTGGAACCCATTATATTAAGTGAAGTATCCCAAGAATGGAAAAACAAGCATCACATGTACTCACCAGAAAATTGGTTTCCCTGATCATCACCTAAATACACATCTGGGAACAACACCAATCGGATATCAGACTGAGGTGGGGGGTGGGGGAGGGGATGGGGGTATGCCTACACAATGAGTGCATTCCCCACGGAACACTTGAAGGTGCTGACTCGGGAAGGGGGGGTGGGGAGGGAGGGACATATACCTACCTGATGGGTGCAATGCGCACTACCTGGGGAACGGACACGCCTGGAGCTCTGACTTGGGGGGAAAGGCGGTACATGGGCAACGTATGTAACCTGCAATTCTGTATCCCCCATAACAATAAGATGAAATAAAAAAAAAAAATAAAAAAAAAAAAGAGGGAAAAGTATGATATTGAGAAAACAATAATTTGGTAACACAGAGGTCCATTGGGAGGAAGAAGAGTGAAGGGAATGACTTAGGAAATAATCTAAAGATGTGAGAATAAATCTAGGAATAAAGTAGAAATGTGAAAATTGTTTATTAAAGGAGATAATGTGCAAGTTAGGACAGGGGATGAATATAGAATATGTATGCACAAGTTGAATGAGTGTGGGTCATGGGGGTGTGGCTGAAGAACTCGGTCAGAAAGAGAGACAACCCCTGCAGCCTCAAGTGATAAATGGGTGGGTAGGTAAGAGGGTGGGGAGCTAGGAAACACAGCTTTATTACGGCTTGAAAAGAGAAATAGTGGGGGAACAAAGAAGAAAAAGTATACTTCTTATATATTTAGCCAGGAGAAATGCTCTGAAAGACAAATTCGGAGGAAAGGAGATTTTTAAGTTCAATTGATTAAAAAAATCAAACAAACAAAAAAACAGAGCTCAGACCTTACACATTTTCTTTGTATTTGGCAGCCTGTACACAATCTGTACCTGATAATGCTCTCATAGAATGGCGGTTTCTTATTCTCAGGACAGCTAATCCCATGTTATTGTGAATGGTTTCCTTACACATGAGTAGTCCCAGAGAGAAATGAAGGACAGCTACGTGTTTCTAAGGCTACAGCCTAAAAGGTCTAAATTGCTCCCCATCAAGAAGCCTTGTAGGTAAGAAGTCACGTGCATTTTCTCGGGTCTTTGAAATCACCGTAGACAAGGTTGGGTGATATCTGCAGTGCCAGGCCTATAGAGAAGACCTAATGTAACTTGACAGGCTACAATGATGAGTTAGTTGATAGTCAGGTTTAGAAGCATGTTAAACAGAGGGAAAGAAGTTATTAATTCTTATATCTATATAAGTGCATTCAGTAGGCTCTTATATGCAAAACTATGAATATTATAAACATGAAGGGCAGTGCTAGGTTTAAGAACAATTTCTTAGGGGCCATAAAAATGAGTGTTTAGATAAGATTCTTAAGTACTAATCTGCTTACATGTCCAATTAACGTAGTGCGCTCAGATCCTCAGCAGCCTTATCTGTGAAATGGAGACAGTACTTACTTCAGAATGCTTATAAGGATCAGATACAAAATGTATAATAAAGAATAAAAGACAGTATGGTGTCTAGGATATAGTAAATTTCCACTAAATGGATACTGAATGGTATATTATCCACATGCTAAGTATAAACTGAAAATGCATTTTTTTTGGCCATAACTTTGTGGGAAGTGGGAATCACTCACATAGCTCTCTTTGGAACATGCTGTCACCTTCTACCTGAAAAGAGGGTTTTATGTGACTTTTGCGCCAGAGCTTTTGAACCAGAGCAAAAATAAACATGAACAGGTCTATTTATGTAACGGGGCCTTTGTGTATTCTCTGCCCCCACCTATATTTGCACATGTAGAGATAACTTCACAGTTGGATGCCTAGTCTATGGTTTATGTTAATAAATCGCTGTTCCATGACCCTTTTATACCACGGACTAGGAAGAGGCCATAGTTTATTATTTCTGTTTTATGGATTATATCACTGAAATCCTAAACCTTAAATGGCTTCATTTTGACCTCAACATTTTAGTTCATGGAATCTCTCCCAAGTAAATAATCAGAGAAGGGACTCAAGATTTATGTACAGGAATGTTCATCATGGCATTATTTATTATAGCAAAACATAGAGGAAAAATTCCAAATATCCAACTTTAGGAGATTTGTTAAATAAATTATGGTCTATTCATCTTATGGAATTTGTTCAATAATAAAATGACATTTTTAGAAAGTTCATGATATAATGTTAAGTAAAGAAAGCATGATTCAAAATTGTTTTTGTAAGTATAATGAAAATTTTAAAAATTTTGCAAATCATAGTCTAAAGCAAATAAACTATGTTGCTTTCATTTCTTTTCAATGGTTGGATTATAGGATTAAAAAATGTTTCTATTTGAGTAATGGTATCTGTAATGAGCCTAAATTGTTTCATTAGTAGAACAAGAAAAAAAGACATGATTTTTTTGAAGAAATCAAGAGTTTTTTTCTGTTGATATAGCAGAATTATATAAATAATATCTCTATTTTCACCATTAAAAATATTCAATATATATATTTTAATATATATGTATACACACCAACACACACATACACACACACCCATAACAATGCATTTGTGAAATCTTCTGTTAAAATCTTCTGTTAAAATTCAAGTCAATTAAAATATGTATGTGATAATATTTGCATTACATATTTTTCAGTTTAGAGTTTCATAACCTTAACACTATTGACATTTTGGGCTGGATGATGCTTCGTTGTGGATGGGCTCTGTGCATGGTTAGCAGCATCCGTGACCTCTATCCCTCTGGTTGTGACAACTAAAATTATCTCCAGACATTGCCGATTGTTCTCTGGGGAAAAATTACCCCCACTGAGAACCACTGGACCAAACAATAGGTGTGTGGCTGTGATTTATAAATATGTTAACTAGAAAATCTCAATGGTCTCATTTTCTAAATTATCTCATTTAGTTCTTGTGAAAATAACATTTATTTTCGTTTTCTGTTGTTTTGGTTGTACTAGTTATATCTAGACAGTCAATCTTGTTTGAAGATGTTTAATTCAAACAAATAGCTATTCCAAAATTTAATTGAGTGGAAGGCCTGGTAATTAACTGTTTATCTGATTTTAATCATTTTCCTCCCCAAATCAATTTGTGTGTAGAAAAATACTCAATCTAACATATCACAGAATATCCCAGCCAATGATTTACTCACGTTTCATGGTGAAATAAGCATAGTTTAGTAATCAGAAGAACATCTGTGTGTAGTCTGGCTGTTTAACTTTGGGCAGATCACTAAGTTTCTCTTGGATGTATTCTCTTCATATATATAAAAAAAAATTGGTGTTAATATCGACATTCTCCAGAGATTTTGAGGATTCAATTGAAAAGAGCAAAACTCTATCACAGTATTAAATGCACAATTTAGTCCAGTATTTTGCAGACATCGTACCAATTTTTAGGGCTACAAAGCTAAATTAAGCCTTTTCACTGACTTTAAGCAGCTCACACTCTGGTAGATAAAACAGACATGCAAACAGAGACCACACAGTGTGTCAAGGGTGACTGTTCTGGTTTTCTTTGGGACTAGACTGGATGATTTCTTGGGTACAGGATCTATGATGCTAAAATAGGGAAAGTCACATGCAAACAGGGACGATTAGTGACCCTAATGATACATGTTTTCACAAAATCCTTTGAAAGAACAGAAAAAGAGCATATTTGACTTTGTCTTAAGGGTTCAGAGATGATGTCACATTTGAGTTATGTTTTAGAAGATGGATTTAAAGGAAGTGGGCTTCTTAGCAAGGGAAGGGGTATGTGCTGAGCACCAAGGAATAGAGAGCATATCACATACTATGCAAATATTTTATTACTGGAACTCAGAGTTGTAGTAGCAGAGGTGGCCGAGAACAAGGTTCGAGATACAATCTAGAACTGGCAAATGGCATTCTTAGGACGCTAGGAGTTTAACCTTTGGGATATAGACAGTATTAGCTAACGTTAAACTGGAACTGACAAAATAAAATGGGTTTTAGGAAAATAATTTGGATGTTAAAATATAGGACGAGTTGGTAATAGGCAAGTTAGAAGACTCAGGGTCCTGTTAGAAATCTGTTTCCAGGGCATTGCAAACAGAAAGGTGGGATGAATTTAGAAAAACTATGGGAGTGGGGCTATAGAATAAATACAGTCTGGTATTAAATTGAAGGTAGGATACAGGAGACAGGTGGCAGTGGAAGAGAATTTCCTGGAAGGGGTTAGAAGAGTAGAATAGTGGAGACATTCACAAAATTGAAAATATAGAAAGAAATGGGATTGGGTATGAGGCATTGGATGGGCAAAGACAATCATTGTTGGCCACACTGAAATCCAGGTGCATGTGTGAAACTCCATCCAGTCAATGATGTCTATCCAGTTGGTAGCCAGAAGTATAGGTGGAAGAGCTGAAATTGAAGGTGGAGAAGAAACTTTAAATATGAATACTATCTGCACAAAAGTCATTAATCTATGGGACTTCTGTGAGTTTACCCAAGAAAGTTATGAAGGTCAGGGAAAGTGCTGAGCATTGATTTGCTACAGCCAGGATTCTCTCGCTCATTTACTTAAGGATAGGGGATACTGGTTTGTGTCCTTAAGGACTGAAGGATTTTGAAATATGTAGTTTTAAGAAAGCTTTTTTCTTTCTTTCTTTCTTTTTGATGCTAATTGTTCTCTGCTTGCTAGTTTGTTAAGGGAAAACATTTTAGGTCTTATGTCCACTGATATCCATAAAGAAGGAAAAAAGAAGGAAAAAAAAAAAAAAACAACTTTGATTAAAGTTAGTGCAGCTGGAGAAAAATAGCCAGCAACCAATTACCTCACACTTTCCTAAAAGACCCCTCAGTTCATTTCTTGTTATTTTGGGTATGGGTGAAAAGAGACAGCAAGTGAAATCACCTTTATGTTGCTTGGCCAAAAGCTCAGCTTCCTAAGTGTAACGAGGTAAACATAACTTCTTTCCAAGCCAAGAATTAAGGCAGTGAATTCAGCCATCAATTCCCATTGCCTGTGATATGTAATCTAACAAATTTTCAAACAGGCACTCTGGAAACAATTAAAAGTAAGCAAGCTGCCTTGATCAAAGGCTGCTGATGTTTTAAATTGTGTTTTGGTCACCCACAAGTAGTCTTCCAGAACGTGCCTTGCCCTGTTGGGGCCTGGAGCACAAAAAAAGAAAGTTTTTACTGTCCTGCTCTGTGTGAGTTTAGGCTGTGGGTCATCAGGAAGCAAACACATTAGGGCTAAAAGAAAATAATTGTTTGGTTTATAGTCACTTGGGGTTTCAGCTTGAATCAGACCTCAGCTGTGGTGTGCTAGAAGTGCATGCAATGCTCTATAAAAACAGTTTGCTGATATGTCACTGTCAAAAGCATATGTGATGTTATTAACTTCCCAAACAAACACTTACAATTTGTGCCAATTTCAGAGAGATGAATACCATCACATTTGCAAGCTGTACTTGGATTTCCATATAAACCTGAGTGATGTAAATAAACATGTTTTGTGTATTCATTCCAGCCCTGCAAATCCTCCCTGTTCTGAACATGATTTGAAATTTGGTATCATGGGTGACCTTTATCTCCTGTCCAGAGATACTCACATTTGACCTTCATCTCATGTTCATAGACCCTCCACATTTGCTGTGGGCTTCTTGGAGGGCCCAGATTTCAGTGGGCCCAACAGTTCCTCCAAGAAACATTTAAATGTTGTCTATGACTTTAGATAAGACTCCCACTTTGGTTCACACATGTATTTTTGGTGCTGGGAACTCTTAATATGATACAACAATAATATTTTAAAAAATAGAAGAAGGAGATGAGGCAAGACCTATTGGCCCACTTCCACGTCAGTAAACATACACTCATGCAGTTGTAGTGGTGGAAGGAAATGTGACTATCCCGTCCAACTCCTTACAGAAAAGGAGGATATGGCCAAAATAATTTCAGATAATTTACCGACGGTTTTAGAGTTAATTAGTGACAGATCCAGACTAGAATCTGTGCGTTTGAAGTACCACTAACATTCTTTCCACAGCACCATATTGCCTCCATGATAAAGATAAAAGTTAAGAAAAGAAGTTCCAAAAATATTAGCCATTCTAAAAAGAAAACCCATATTTTAGTTGTATATAAATAAATTTTAAGCACCTAGCATTTACAAATTTCACTGTGTTCACTGTGTTATTTACTCATATTAAGTTTTCAAAAGTTCTTAACTTGCATGAATACAAGAAGTGTAACCATTGATTAACTCCTTCAAATGAAACAGAATATGTGGTAGGCTGAATTATGGATCCCAATTCTTTACTTTGCTAAAATGTTTTGATACATCTGCACTCTTTCCATGGTCTTGTGGTGAGTAGAGTATAACTCCTTGAACCTTTACTTTGGGCTTGATTTGTTTGGGACAATTCAGGGTTGCCCAAAGTATTGCACATTAGGAGACATGTTGGCAGAGGCTTGAAATGCACTTGCACAGTTGGGCTTGCCCTTGTGTGTGCCTGCCTTTTCCCATGAGAACATAGCTGGGGTAACCACTGGTACAACTCACAATCAGAGTCAAGTGCAGCCCAAACCAGCTAGATTAACTGACCCCCAGCTGACCACAAGTGTGTGAGAAATCATTGCTTATTGTGAATGTCTTTAAGATTTGGTCATAATTGTTTAAGCAGCAATAGTGTCTGATGCACACTCTTTTCAAAGTGAATCCAATTATGTGAGACTTCTTTACTGTGTAAGATAAATAATAAATGAAGTCTTAAGTTCAAAGAAATAGAGTTGAGTAGCAAATATTGCCCAGGTGAGCAATGCTAAGGGCTTCACATATTCAATTTTGTACTCATTTTATATCCCTGAAAGTTTAGCAGTGATATATTTTATAATTAGTCTTATTGACAATTCTCTTCACAAGGCAGTTTGTTAGGGATTGAATGTTTGCCCTTAGAATGCATATGTTAAGCCCTTACATCCAAGGTGATTTTACGTGGAGATATGCCCTTTGGGAGGTAATTAGGTTTAAATGAGGTCATGCGGTCTGGTTCTTATGGTGGAATTAGTGTTCTTATAAAAAAAGGAAGAGAAACTAGAGCTCCCTCCCTCTCTCTCCTCTCTGCCATTTGAGGATAAAAGGAGAAGGCAGTACCCTGCAAGCCAAGAAGAGAGCCCTCACCAGACAAGGAAACATGCTGGACCATTGGTCTTGGGCTTCCCACCCTTCAGAACTATGAGAAATAGAAGACCATTGTTTAAGCCACCCAGTGTATGGTATTGTGGTACAGCAGCCCAAGTGGACTAAAATGTGGTTCAATGATGATCAAGCATTAGGAAATATGACCTCTGAGGGTCTAACCCCCACCTCTTTACAACGTGCAAAGTTGATCTCCTTACCCACAAAAAGAAGATGCATTATAGATACATTTTCTCCATGAAGTTGCATTTTCAGAAATGTTTTCATACCCCATTATAGATTGGTAACCTGGCTGTACAGCCCCTGAATGCCCTTCTGCATATTGATCCCAGTAAGGTGGGTGGAACCCAGTGATAAGGAATCCAGACATGTACAGAGAAAATACAAGAAAGGCTGGCAGTTGCATACCTGGAAAGTACTGTCAATCTAAAAAAAAAAAAAAAAAAAAGACACTAGAGATACTAGACAAAATCACCTCTGAATATGTTTGGTTTACTTGGGATTATAATCTGCAATGTACAGAATGACAGGGGACCTTTTATTAGCAAAAAGAAATTTGCATAAGCTGCTTAGAAACAGAGTTTATTGGTTCCAGAGGTTTAAAACCGAAGTTGTTGTCAGTTCATTGGTGGAGATGCCTTTACTGGGCAACATATTATTTGAACATGTGTTCTAAGAACATATTATTTGAACTACTGTAGTCCTAAACAATGTCTAGTGATAAGGCCTATTGAAGCAGGAGGTGAGTGAGCGTTTTTTGGAAAGTTCTTAGAAACAGTTCCTATCTCATATACATAAGTATGAACCTCCCCTCCTTTGGGCCTTTCAGGTCCTATTTTGTCTGGGTCTGATAACATTGATTTCATCCTGGTATCTGCAACTTTCAAAGTACACAAACGTGAAACAGAGGCTAGCCCCTGAAGGGTAACATGGCTATGACCAGCAGAACAGCAGAGGGGTCCACAAATATGTGCTGAACACATAGTACATTCTCTACCGTAGGCTAAGCTTTGGGGATAGGATTATGAGTAGACATGACCCCTTTCTCTGGAGGACTTATGTTGTGATTGTGGAAAGGGAACATGAGTAGATGACATTACGATAAGGTAGTTGGTGATGAGCCAAGGATATGCAAGGCTCACCCTTCACTGCCTTCTGGTCCTCACTGAAATGCCACCTTATTCAGTGAGAACTTCTAGGTCCCTGTATATAAAATTTCACCTCCCCTGGACATACCCTAGCCTCCTACCCTGCTTTACCTTTCAGCTCAGAAGCTATATGACACATTTTTAAATTTTACTTATTTTTCTAGTTTATTGTCTTTTTCTCTTATCATAATGTAAAGTTTCTGAAGACAGGAATGTTTGCCTGTTTTGCTTCCATTGTTTTTGTTTTTCATTACCATATAACTGATGTCTGAAAAAGCACCCAGATCGTGTAGCTTCTGGAAACAAACAAACAAAAATGTTTGTTGAATGGATGAATTCATAAGAAGTTCTAGATATGTGGAAGAGAGTTCTACTTGTCCTACCTGACACTGTAAACTTTCCACAAAGGGAATAACACCTAAGCTCAGGATTGAAGTGTAATAAAGTGTTAGTCAACGACAGGATGGGAGGTACAGATGAAAGCAGCTCAGCACCAATGACTCACGTTGATATTGTATTGATGGCTTATTTTTGGATATTTGTTCTTTATCTGGGCTTATGACAAGAGTGAGTAGATAAATAAATGACTTTTTTTCCAACCAGATATTTGATAAAACTCATTTGAACTTGGCATCAAAGAAATATACAATGAGAATGCAAATTCAGGAATTCAAAGTAAGAATCTCAGTTATCAGAAAGGTGGCCCTGCTAGGTGGGGGTCTTGAATCTTGAGAAGTAAATCAGAGGGCCCAGGGAGTGTGGTATTACAAGCCCTGTCTCTATGGGCCGAGGTGGCCTAGAGTTCCCACTTCAGTGGCATAGTGATGGGGAATGGTGCCTTGCAAGAGAGGCCATACTTTATTACAATATCCAAACAGAATGATTAGACCAAAACCAGTACTCATCTTTTAAATATGAATGGAGAATATTTCAATAATCAATCCTTAATCATTTATTACAAGCTAACAGTCTCTGAGCATATGTGGACTCACTTGATCCTTGTAATATATCCATGTGGAAGACAGTATTTTAAAATTGTTCTTTATGAGGAAAACGTAGAGAGGTTAGGTAACTTATCTGACATCACTTAGCTAGAAAGTAGAAAAGTAGAAAGCATTCATTCATTAGTTGTTTTTCTCATTTGGTAATAAATAAACATTAAGCATATGTCTTCTGCTAGGTCCTAGGAATAGTATTGTGAACAAAACCAATAAACACTTGCCTTCATGGGCCTACATCTAAGTGTAGTCTAAATTCAAACACAGGCTGCTGATCTCTTGAGACTGTGCTTTTAGCAATTAAACTATGAATGAGAGGGAGAAGAAATGGTGTGGAAGGGATGGGAGTAGGAGAGAGGAAGGAGCCATTGGCAACTGCTGTTCACCAGACAGAAAAGGCTTGAGGAAGTAATTATTTGCTTTCTCCCAACAGCCAATGGGAATTCACTGATTCATCAACTAGGCCATTCACCTAACAAATATTTATTGGGTACTTACTATGATTTTGACTCTGTTCAACGTGCTGGGGTACAGTCGTGAACAGAACACACCAGACCCTGAGTCTAGTTTCTGATAGTAATAGAGACTGGGGTAAACGGTGACTGGGTTTCTGAGAGCAGCATTCAAACAGGGGTCAGGAGAAGGTATATCAGGGCTGAGATCTGAATACAAGAAAAAGTCGTCCATGGAAGAGTTATTCCAGGCAAGGGGGAGAGCAAATAAAAAGCTCTAGGTAGAAAACAGTGAGCATGTTTCAGGAATAGAACTGAAGTCTGAAGTTCAGGGGGCGTTTAAGGGGCAAGGGGCCAGCCTGGGATGATAGGGAGGGAGTAGCCAGACCATATGCTGCCGTGATGATTATAGCAAGGGATTGCTGCTGAGGGGAGATGATAGAATATTTTTCTCTTTAAATTACTGTAGTTTCTCTCTTTAAAGGCTGACATCCCACAGGAACTATAATGGGCTGCACCTGACCTTCAGTAGATTAATAGAAACATCCCCTGTTAAGCCCAGGAGGAGGATGCCCTCAGAGGCATTATTTTTCTGTGCTATTGAAATACTCTGTTTGGTCAATACTGGGGCAGCCCACAGCACTCGCTGAGGCCATGTGTTCTGTTTTATATGTTGTGCAAGATTTTGCAATTGGAGATTACATAGCACTTTGTTGATAAGATCATTAATGGTTTTTCTAGTTGTTATTAATTGTTTTTCATCCATTTATAAATTGTGCCTCAGCAAACTAGCTCCAGGGTATAAGTACAAAAATTGAGCTTTGATTGTAATAAGTAAAGTATTATTAACAAAAGCAATTACAGTTAATGGCTTCAACTAAGGAAAACAAAATGATAGCCTTTAGTACTTTCCCACTGGGTAAAACAGATTAAATCACTTGCAGAAAAGAAAAATTCTTTATTCTTGGTCTCACCAAATGCTAGAATATAACTAGAGCATTGCCTTTGGATATTTCTATCCTTTGTTCAGAAGTAAAAACTAAGGTTTCAACTACACAGGGTTATTGCTAATTCATTGCAGAGATGAGGCTAGATCAAGGAATTCAAGATTTTCATCTGGCTATTACCTACCCCATGTTACAGAGGAGATGACTGAGTTTCAGAGAGTTTAACTTAGCCATGGTCTTATAACGTAAAAGTAGCCTAGTGGAGATTTAAACCAAATTATTTTTCCTTTACTCAGGTTTTTTTTTTTTTTTTTTTTTTTTCTGTTTTCCCTGAAGTCTATGATCTAATTAATGTTATATGATATTAAAAGAATTTCTAAAAGAATCAAAATAAAAATTCTAGTTTATTACATTATGCACTTATTATAATTTCCTACCAAGTGCAATATAGGGGTGTTTACGTTTTTCATGTTTAACAGCAGGATCATTGAGGGCAGAGGGTGATTATGCAGCTCGAATTTCCTCTAGGAAAGTGAGGCTTAGAGAGGTTAGGGGATTTGCATCTAATCACATAGCTGTTAATGGGAGACATGCTATTTAAAGTCAGCTCTCTCTGTCTCCAAAATCCACTCTCCTGCCAAGAGACCTCAAGTCCACTTTACACAGGTCTTCCCTGTTCACATAACAAATTACTCACGTTTTAGGGAAAGAACAGCTTAGAGTGTCTGCCACAAGCTTTGTTCCCAGCTCCCTTCTGACTCTCACATAATCCACAATTCCCCAGGCCTGACCAGCCTTTGGCTATTTATGGGATGTTAGTCTTACTATTACAACCCATATCTTGTTGGCTTTTCTTCCAGCTTTTTCACATAGTTCCCAGCAAATTCTTTGCACTTCTTTTTGGGAGTCCAGTTCGTGAGGTTGTAGATGTGTCTGTCAGCCAGACACACCTCCTATTTTCTCTGCGTACCTTCTCTGCGCCCAGATCCCCTGTGAATCCCCTCTGCAGTTTGAAGGTGATTGCCCAGAACATCGTCAGAGACCTGCTCTGTGCCCTAATGTTGCTTGTGGGAAGTTCCCACACGCCATCGGACAACTTTCTGTCCTCCCAGATTCTTATCTATAGAGCGAACACGCATGGGGGGGGGGGGCAAATGGTAATTAAATTATGGACTCCTTAACATTTTGATTGGAACATCCAGTTTTGCCCAAGGCTAAAAGGGGTGGCCTCATTCATCATTCCTATATTTAAAACACCAGGCCCCTCAATGAAAGCCTGATTTTGTTATTCATTGAACTTTAGGTTTAAACAGAGAGAGCAGAGACCAGTGTGGCAAGCCATGCTCAGTCTGCTTATGACATGGAAAATGAGTTCAAAGTGACCACATCCTTCCCTGAGAATATGCAGTTCAAGAAAAAAAGAAAAAGCGTACAGAGAAGGCATGGCCCAGATGCCTTTTCAGTGCAGTAATTGTACATGGTGGTAAACACAAACCGTCAGGCTCTCACCGTTCCTACCCATCAGAAAACTCAACCTTTTAACAAGGCAGGCAGTGGTGGGAGTTGGAGAGACAGAGACACTCTTTAGAGAGTACAATTGCTGCTGGAAGTTCCTTCTTTAGGGAAGCCGGAGGACATTGACAATGCTGCCAAAGGACACAATGCCACATTTCTCAAAGGTCTTACTGGGCAGATGTCAAACCCTAATCTTCAACTGACTGGGGGGATAACCCTTCTGCCCACTTCCATGGGGTCCTTTGTCACCTGTGCCCTGAAGCAGCACATACTTGTATCTCAAAGTGCCCTCTGTGAAAGGACTATTGGAGCCTCCACTGCCTATGACTTGGACCTAGTCCTCACTGCCAGGCAGAGGCCTGACACAGTCATCCCGGTTTCCCCACCTCTCCCAGGGGAGGGGATTATCAGCCTCCTCCTTCAACCCAAACCACCATGCACTAGACTGCAAAGCCCTCCAAGACCACCTTCTCCTTGCCTGAAACCTGTAGTCATCACAGCCTAGCATCAGGCAGAAATGAGCTTGCAGCCCTCTCTGGGATGTTCCTTGTCTTCTCCCTGCTAGTGGGGTGCTCCAGCCTTTCTCTGAGCCTGAAACCCTCTCCTAACTCTTCTGAGATCATCATTGTTTTCCATTTCCTTTTGCTCCCTCCTTAATCTTCTTATGTCATTGACCATGTTCTCTCTTTTACCTGGGGAAAAAAATATATACACAAACACAAAACCAAAACAGCCCTCAAATCAGAACAGCATCTTATTCCTAGGGTGATCATTCATCTTCTATTCTTCACTTCAAAGTCTATCTAATACACCCACCTCTCCTTCAACTTTTATTTGCGTTGGTTGCTTTCTGATTATTAACTGTCCAGCACCTACTAGTTGCCATCTCTGCCAAAGGTACTCGAAATACAGATAGATACATCTCAGACTTTGCCCTCATGGCTCTCACATCTAACTACAGAGACAGGCAGGTCAACAAATATTTGACATCAAGCTTGATGGGTGACAAAATTGGGGTATGAACCAAAGAATTGGTTGGTAAGGGTGTACTTTCTGAGTTCAAATTCCAGCTCTGTTGTGTATGTGTAGTGTGTGGTGTGATCTTGGGAAAATAATTTGTTCTCCCTGTGTCTCAGCCTCCTCACCTGTAAAATTAGGATCATATTAGTACATATACATAGAGTTATTGTGAGGATTAAATAAATTAAACGAGTCTTAGAATGGTGCCTGGTACAAAGTAAGGGCAAAAAAAGGTTTGCTTTTATTAAATGATGCCAAAGTTTGGAGTCAGAAAGCAGAATGGGGTGGGGACTGCCTATGGATGTCTTTCCATAGGGAGAGAATATTTGAGCTGTACTTGACAAGAGGGGATTTTTGCCAAGTGGGTGAGGTGTGGAGAGCGTTCCAATCAGAGGTGAGTGTGTGACAAAGGATGAAGTATGAAGAAACGCCTTTGAGCACTGTATGTGGTGGAACATCACCACAGTGTAAAGGAGATGGAAAGAAATTGTGGAAGGAAAGAAATATGGGAAAAGGGGGCTGGCCAGATCTTAGAGGATTCACAGGTGTCACTGAAAGACGTTTGCATCTCACCCTGTAGAAAACAGGGCTTGGGGGAGTTTTAAGCCCATTTGCTTTGTCAACCTGTGATGGTGGCACAGGTATGGTTTTTCCTTTTAAGAATCACGGGGTGGTAAAGCAGGTCACATATAGGTTTCCTCTTAAGGATTCTTAAGAGGACACACCCTTGAGGTGTGTTCATTTTCTTGTTTGAGGATTGGTTCATGAAAGCCAGCAAATTCCCGCCAATCACCGTGGGTTACATAAATGAACTAATTTTATGGATATACTCATGTTTCAGATTGTTTTTCCTCTCCTCCCTCCAAAAATTCTGAGGGTTTCTCATCGAACTCTTTGCTTTGGTCATGTTTATTCTTGCACTTCCTTTTTGGCAGGCATCCAAACCTCAGGGTAACCAAAGAGAGGCTAGAATGTTTAGACGTATCCCTTCTGAAAAGTGACTCACACATGAAAAGTGCTTTTTCTGTGTTGGAAATATTATTAGACTGACATCTTGTCCATGATTTGGACTACTGACGATTACTGGAACTCTGTGGGAAACTGAGTGTGTGTAAGCCTTCTTCACCTTGCACAAAGCGGAGGTGTGCTTTTGCCTGCGATGAGAACTTTCTCACTTCCCAGTTCTCTGTTACTCGATCTTGTTCTTTTTTTGTCTTACCATACAGAGGCTGAGCACAAATTTGTTGAGCATGACTCATCATACACAATGCGCCTCTCTGCTGTAATGCACCAGTGCTTCCAGAACAGCCATGTCTGAGCAATATCAAATGCCATTACGCAGTCCATAAAGTGTCGGAAAAGCACAGTGGGATGACCTCATTCATTGTTCACATGCAGACGGACTGCCCAGTCTAAGCCCTGTATGTGGTCTGGGTTAGAGTGTTTGTGTGCCCTCCTTCATGCACACACATGTGTTTGACAGCAGAAGCATGGATGTCATATTCCTAATAAGATTTCTTTTCTTTTTCCACATGTTGTGGAGTTTATATCTTTAAGGTTTCTTAGTTCCCTTCCTATTTTGAACTAGACTCATTTATTTTCTGTGAAACTTATCCCCTCCCACCCAACTCTGCCACACACACACAAAAAAGAGTGACAAAACACAGCGATTTCTTTGTTTAGTAGACATTTAAGTATGTGACTTATAAAGTAATGCACAAATCAGGGAGAAACATCCTAGTGTCACTAGACATTGTATTTATGATAGTGTGATCTTCTTAAAACGAACCACGTCTTATCTTTCTAGAAAGGGAAATACAGTCCTGAATACATAGATTCTCAAGAAAGATTTGATGGTGAGGGAATTAATGATTTCCCTGACTCTGGTTTAGATGACAATTTACAGGTCAGCTGGCTAAACAGCCTATCCAATGCTAGATCTGTAATATTCTTATCAAAGGGTCATCTCGCCTAGCTTGAATAAGCTGAGACATGGGCTCATTAACTTCCCAGACACTAGCCAGGATTTGGATAAATATACTTGTCATAAAGTTCTTGTTTATATTAAAGACCAAATCCCTGTGGTTTCCAATTATCAATCCAGACTTTATGCCCATATTTTAGATGAATGATTAGCTTGCAATCAAAATCAGTTATAAAAATCAGTTCCTTGTCAGTTAAACAACCAAAGTGACCCAGAGTGTAGAGACCCAGTATTTAATTGACTGTGTGCACCTATTCTTGTATAATTTCAATAGTGATTACTTCTTATCTGTTAACAGTTTGGACCAAAACAGGGCCACTTGTGTTAAAAAAAAAAAAAAAAAAGGAAAGAGAAAAACCTGAAAAACAGAGCCTATGTATGTAGATTATCTATGTAGATTATGAAATATTAATATATTTTTCTTGTCCTCGATTTTTTTTTTCCTTAGCTTTCTTTTGAGAGCAGCAGTTTTCTACATGAGTAAAATGGCTTCTATTTTTCATCATCTAACATCTTTACTTGCCAGTGCATGAATTTTTCTGGATATTTTCATGGATTTTAATTGCATTGGTGAGCACAGACACGTGGCCGAGAGTAGGGGTGAGAAACCTGGCTCTGCCTCTAACTGTATGAACTTAAGTGAGTCATTTTACTTCTCTAGGCCTCCATTTTCTAATTCTAATTCTAATCCTAATTCTAGTTCTAATTCTAATGAAATTGTCAACCTAAGTAATAAGCAGAGGGAGAAGCTCTCAGAAGAAAGTGATGTTTATTTGGGAATAGAGCATTGCAATGGGAATCCGTGCACCATAGTAAGCCACATGCTTGTTTAGGGAGGTAAAGGAAGACAATGGTTTTTAAGGGAAAATTAAGAAGGATTACTTTATTGTTTTGACATGATTATCCTTGGCTACAAGAATTAAAAAACAAGGTAGTGTTAGTCCAAGGTGGGACAGGCAGTTGCTGGGCAGATGTGCTGGCAAAAGTTTTTTTTTTTTTTTTTTATAAGGTTGTCCTGCCCTTTGTGCAAGGTTGTGGTTTCCCAGTCTTTTGTGATAGTTTTTGTTATCAGGCATTTATGCTTGAGAACTCTCCTTCCTGGCTGTCTTTGGCTCTGTTTTTCAGGTTTTTTCCTTTCTTTTCTTTTTTTTTAAAACACAAGTGGCTCCATTTTGGTTCTCACAACTTTCATAAAATGTTTAAAATAATAAAATTCACAACCAGAGCAATATTGTAGCATTAAACAATTTAATTCCCATAAAGTGCTTTTAAGAGTAACTACTCCAAACTAAGCAGTCAATAATTGCAAGCTGTTACTCAGTGCCTTGGCTAAAATCTCTTTTTGTCATCTGTTTGTATTTTTTTTCATAATTCTGCAATGTCTAGATGAGCACTACTTGTAGGAACAACAAGATAAGCTTTTTTTTTTTGAAATCTCTATTCAGTCTTTCTGTAATCCACACATCAACATGTTTTCTTGCCTCCAAGCACAGGATGTAGCTTCTTATCAAGAAGACAGATTTGTAGAGGACTAGAAAATGGTCCCGTTTACTCCAAATTATTTCCTCTAATGTCTAAATTGAAGGACCTTATTAATATGTTCTCTGTAATAAGTTATAGTACTAATAGTTATGGAGCATTTAATATTTGCTCAGTAATAGAGTACTATTTTAAGTATTTTACGTGTGCTAACTTTATTCTTAAACAACCCTATGAGTGAGCTAATATTATTATTCCCATTCAATAGATACATGGACGACTCACAGAGAGGCTAAGTAGGTTACTTAAAGGTTACTGTGGACAAGAGTTGAAAATTGGATTTGAGCTAAACAGTCTGATTTCAGAGCTTGAGCTCTTAACCACTCCATTGTCTGTTCCCTTCTCACTTCCAAAGAATTAGGTTATCATCCCATGAGAATACGAACATGTCTGTCTGTTTTACAACTGCATGCTCCGTGATTTTTCTAGTACTTGGCGCATAGTAGGTTTTCTTTAAATATTTAATGAATGAATGAACACACCAAGTATAAAACTCTTTGAATTATTCTACAAGATTAAGTAGTTGGTATGAAGAATTGGGGAAAATAACTGAATGAATTTTAAAATAGATGTTTTTTAAAAATCAGGGAGAAGGATAAAATCTTGAATTTATTGAAACCCTATTGTGATGTAATTCCTGCACTTGCCACTTTTATATTCATTATGGTTTAATCCTTAGCAATTTATGGAAAAAGTGTAATATCTGCCATTTATACCATGCCAACTCTTTATTGCATTAGCTTTATTTTTATCCTGCATAGGAATATGAGAGGAACACAACTGTGTACTCTGGTTTAAGCCTTAAAACCACAACAGGGTCAATTGCATCATACTCTATATGATTGAATAACAAGAAAAACAGACGCACTAATAAACCATGAAGCTATCAAAAGGTCACAAACCAATTTAGCAACTAGGCTGAGGTGAACATGGATTTGCTCCAAAGCATTGATATTTACGGCACGCAAAAAGGCACACTTGTTTAAAAGATCGTGCAAAGTTCTGAATCCCCTTCTATTTTATTATACGTCTCCCTCCACTTTCTCCTTTGCCTCTCCATTCCTGATGGGTAACTTAAGCCCATCTTGGATCAAAGCTTTGGGAGCTTGTGAAGTTACAAGGTCAATGGTGAGTCCCTTTTCTACCCTTTTTATTATTTTATATTTTTAAACCTCTTTTGACATTACCTACAATGAGGAATCTCCTTCATTTAGGAGATCTGGGCATATTTCATGTTGTTCACTCAGACAAAAAATGCTATTTATGTCTCTATTTAGGAAAAAAAATACTTTCAACTAAAAGAGATTCATATAGTATAATGGTTAAGGATAAAGGTGCTGGCAGCTGGATTCAGGCTGCCTAGATGTCAACTCTCTTCCCTATTAGCTGAGTGATACCTCACTTTCAAGCATACACACACACACACACACACAAACATCTATCTGTCTATCTATCTATGTATTTTTAACTCTGTGTATCAGTTCCTTCCTCTCCAATCATATGGCTGCTTTAAAGCTTAAGTAATTTAATTCCTGCAAAGCATTTACACCATTACCTCGCTACACTCAATGAATTTTAGGTATTATTATTTGTACTACTGTTATTTCTATATTATTATAATTTACAATAATGAAAAATTCTTCCCAATTACTATAAATTTTACATTTCTTTTAATGCATCCCTTCTTACTTAAATACTATAGCTAACTAATATAAATCTACATCTCTAGTTGGAATTTCTTGCAATCAAACACCCAACTCTTTTTTTCATCTGTTGATCTTATAAATTTCAGTCTGCAAATATTCATCTGTCTACTTATTCCTGAGTTCTGTCCCCTGAAAGTTTTCTTTTCCTTTTTCCATTCATGAAAGTTTAGTTTCTCTGACATAAGCCCGTCCAATTAATAGGACACCCACTAGGCCATATTAAAGAGACCCTACACTGGTAACATTTTATGGGAGGAACTGTTCCTGTTTTTGTAAACTACCTCCCCGCCCACAACATATACTTATGCATACAATATCGGAATTGTGCAATGTACAGCTTTGTATTCCTCTGAAGGAATGTTATATAATGTTAACATGTTAACATTATAAGTACTCTCACTTTATTTTCCCCAGTGTCTGAGAATATAATTTATAAGTACCACACACTAACCAATTGCATCACTGGAGCTCCTGAGAATATAATTTATATTAGCTATGTAATACCCCAACACATGAATCCCAAAAATTATTTGACCAATTTCTATTGAGATATTTAAGTTGATCAAAACTTTTTTTGTTATTGATATTATTGTGATGTATAACCTTGCATATGATTCTTTTTGCCATAACTAAGCAAAAGAATATGCATTATATTCAAGCTCTTAATCTATAATGCCAATGTAATAGTTATTAAAATATATACTTAGTAAATATTTATTATTTCTATTTTTGTCCCATTTCTATCTTTACATAGATCTTCTGAATTTTTTGTCAAGCAAAATTGGGAGACCCAATTGTCCTTATACAGGATTAGGAGATGAACACTGAAAAGACCATTTTAAGGCTATTTTGGCAAATTATCTTGACTTCTGAGTGCATTTATTAACAAAGGTATTTTTTATGATGTCACAAGATATGTTTAAACAAATGATTTCTTGTTCTTTAGTAATTCTAATATGTTGAAGGTGTCCTTTAATTTTAAATCGATTAGTCCTTTATTCCAGGTGCTCAATTTAGGATACTGTTCTCTTGTCTGACATGTATTTTGAGGTAGCTTTTGTCTTGGTTCAGGCTAGATTCTGAGAAATCCTGGCATAGCTGTATACATTTAGAGGAACCCTCAAATGCATTTTAACTACCCGTTATAGGTCTGTAACAAAACAGCACAAACACCAGTTGTCTGGGCAGCCGTGAAACCCACTTGATCTTATTCCAGATGTTTCCTGTATCCCATGAAACAACCTCTTGGAGAAGAGTTCATTTTCAAAAATCTTCCTGTGTTTAAAATTTAGGTGCTAAACATAGACATTCAGTGAAAATGTAGAAATCAAAGTTCAATTACTCATCCCAGTTGCCCCCTGCAGATGTGTCTCTTTGCCAGATGTCAAACAGATTACTGATTATTATGGTGGCTTTTCAAAGACTCTCTTCCTTTTCTGCTTTTCTTAGACTCTGGTACACTTCCTTTCTTTTTATTTCTGGCAGCTGCTTTTATGACATCCTGAACCAGGCTTTGAGAGGTTAAAAGATGGGCGTCCTTTACTTCTCCTTCTGCCTTTCTCTGTACCAAATTTCTTGTGGCTGACCTGAGCGAGGAACAATAAAAGGCCAACAATCAGGTGGTCTTCTTGCCTTTGCCTAAGTGCTGTGAACATCCCCAAGCCTGAGAAAACATGACCCTGGCTTGAGATACAATGATTTTCCCTTCCGCCGTCTGGAAACCACAAAACCCACACCAGCTTCCTCTCCAGGCACAATACTCTCATTTTCAAACCTCATATTGCTTTGGGAAATGGCAAATCAGATTTTTGGAAATGCCAGACTTTTAAAATTGAGTTTCAGTCGATGGCCAATGACAATCCCTTTTCCCTTTTGCTTTTCTCTCCCTCACAACAGCAGAAACACTTTTCATTCTTCTCTAACACCATAGGCTGTGTCCTTTTATCTTCTCTTTCATCCTAGAGCTTCTTTATATACTATTCAGTTTGTGGTGAAACAATCATGAGAATAAACAATGGAAATCAGGTGCTAAAATATTTTGAAGGAAAAAAACCAGTGACTGTCAACAACACAATTGGAGGAAGAAATATATAGTGGGCCTGAATACCAATGAAAGCCACATGAATGATATCACTCAACGGAGGTGTGTTAGACCAGGTATGGTCAGTCTGAGCTGGTCTGCCATATTAGCCTGGGTTCTCTCGGACACAGACACTGAGACAAGGACTTGACTTCAGGTGGTTTATTTGAGAGATGATCTCAGAACATAATGATAGAGAAGTAGAAAAGTGAGACAAGGAAATGATCCAGGTAAAGTAAACAAAAAGTTAGAAGCCACTTACTACGTGGAAAACTAAGCAATTTACTACTTTGGACAACTGAAGTTTAATCTCACTGGGAATTATGGCAGAGAGTGTTACATCAAAGTTAACCCAAATGAGAGGTGAGCAAGTTCAATCTGCCATTAGCTAAGGGCTGGACCAAGAGGTATCAACTCATCAGTACTGCTAGGTGCACGTACATAGATGGAATTTGCTCTCCCAGACAGAAAAAAAATAAATAAAGTGGCAGCCCATTGTATGTAGAGATGACTGCTGTGAGGATGTGAGTGGGTCGATGATAGAGTTAGCAATTGGAGGAACAAAAGAAAAAGACTTTGGAAAAGGGAAGAGGAAAAAAGTAATATTTATACATGATAGAAGCTAAGTAAGTATGCACATAGGGGTGAAGTAACTCAAAATAATCGCACCTATTTTATATAGTTTTTATAATGTATGTCACTTTTTTATATAAAAATATCATTACATAGAATACTTTATATGAGACTGTGAGAGGACTAACAGGGGACTAAATCTCAGGGGGCTTATTGAAGAGGAATGAGGCCTGAAGTTGGGTAGGTTTTGTTCTAGATACCCTTAAAGGCAGATCAAAAGCGTTGTCCTCATGGCTGAGGAAAAAGGAGACCCTTGTGGATTTGAACAGGGAAGGTTTGTGATAAATGCAGCATGTCAGAATGATTTTCTGATGTTTTCATTCTTTTATTGCAGAAATATTAATATTTATTAATCATCCTCCAAAGGCTAGAGAGTGAGGGAGGAAAAAACTATGAATAAGATCCAAGAAATGAGTATGTATACAAATAACAGTAAGATTGTTGGGGTAGTTGCAAAAAGAGAGACAATTCTGGCACAAATAGGAGACAATGGTTGGTTGCAAAATAAACTGGAATTCAAAGAGTAGAGAGTACTTTCATGATAACCCCCATGAAAGTCCTGTGACTTCCTCAAATGGGCACGTATCAGGGGGAATGAGGAGAAAATGATGGCTAGTGAGGTGGGCATTATATGGGTAACACAATCCTGGTTTACTTGGGATTGCAATATGGCCAGCCCCAGAGATAAAACTATGATACCTATAAGTCAACCAAAACAATTCCAACCCCTTTGCCTGATACATCCAACCCCCTTTGAAGCTAGAGGAAGCTGTATGAGCTAGTTATGACCTGAGATATTTGCAGAAATATGATGTGGGAGATGGGTGTAGTTCTCTCTGATAAAATATCTTTTGTTCCGACCTCTTAATTTATATATTGAGACATAGTCCAAGAACATTTCTCTTAAAGCTCCTCTTGTAGCCAGGTGACTTGGATGAGAAAAAAGAGGCAATATGATCACAATAGCTGAGCAATATGGTGGGAAAATCCTGGAAATTTATTGACCTGACTAAGCTTCTAAATGATCCCAGTAATCATAGGCCACTGTTTTGTTGTAAGTTCATGATTATCTGGGTTATTCTGGGCACTGTTAGTCAATATTATATTACAGGCAGCTATAATCTTTCCTGTCATAATGAGTGAAATACTGTATAAAAATCCTGTGTTTAAAATAATGGCAGGAGGAAATGGGTTTAGTTAGTGACATATTAGATTTAGGTAGTGGACCTAAACATGAATATGGCTTAACTGGTTCCAAATTCCCACATAGATGAGTTACTCTAAGTTGGCCAATAGTGTTTGATTAATGTCTCACTTTCAACAGGAAAGAGATTTCTAAGAGAATGCCTAAGATAATTTGCCCTTGAATTTCTTCTGCTCAACATTTTTTCTCTCAATTATTTGGCTAAAGGCAAAGTAAACATACATATTACATTTTCAGGTAAACCAAATGTTAGATAACTGATACCTTGCTTCAAATAATTGAGACTCTAAAAAGATTCTAGATGGAAAAATAACCTAAAATTTATCAGATAAAGTTATATATTGGAAAAATATAAGCTTTTATACTTAGATACATTAAACACCACTCAAATAATGCAACTAGACATTATGGCTCTACAGCAGTTGACGTGAAAATGACATATGTTATTTGGTTACTTTAAAACTCAACATGAGTCAAATGTATGATATTTATTTATTCATTTACTAATTTATTCATCCAAGCCACATACTAGAGAATGGACATAGGCACATACACAAAATGAGACATCTAAAAGAGATTTACACATGTTGAGAGAGATCAATAAGTAAATTACTAATCATAATATGGTTGACAAATGTTTTAATCACTTTAAAATCCAAAAGCATATAAATAGATCCTTTACCAGGTAAAATACACCCTAACAAACTTACTAGCTATGATAACATAATAAAAACATCCTAATTTATTTGAATGGCCATAGACTCCTTAAAAAGTTATTAAACACCTACTGTGTGTTAAGCCCTGTCTTCCTTGGGGGAATTGTAGAAATTAAGAATAAGAGGAGTAGCCAGTAAGTCAGAAGTAATGTTGTCTTGGGAGAGAAGGGTGTTTTAGAAGCCAATGAAAGAGCAATTCAAGATGGGAGGCTTTATTAACTGTGTTTTATGTTAGTGTGAGAGACCAAAAGGAAAAGGAATGAGACTTGATCACTAGATTTGGCAAGATAGTTGGAAACATTGTGGATTCAGTACACTGATGTAAATGAAAGAAGAACAGAAGAGAACTGTAGGTAAGAAATTGAAGAAAGCAATAAAAGTAATATGAAAAGTTTCCCTATAAAGTGCACTAAGAAATGAAGGCATGGCTGGAGAGGAAGCTGTTCGCGAGAGATTTAAAAACAGACAATATTATATAGCATATGCATACACTGACAGAAGTGATCCCACAGGAGGGTAAATTTGGAGATGAAAGAGGGAGAAGAAATTATTGTAAGAAAACAAGGTCTGGAGTAAGTCAAAATGCATGGAATGACAGCTCTCTCATTTTAACAGAATATAATATAGAATATGTGAGTATTTCTGAGGGTAGGTTTGTAGAATTAGTGGAAGGATAAAGATTTAATCTTGTAAGTGCTACTATTTTCCCAATGAAGTACATGATAAATATCACAGAATAAAATAAGGGAAAAGAGATGATCCATGAATACAGACATACACATACAAAGAGACATTATGAAAACATTTCTAGTCAGGAATATCACTGAGTCACTGAGCATGAAGATTAATCTCTTGTGGTAAGTACTGGAAACCCAGTTTCCAGAAACAATTAAAATTGAATTGACCACCGTAACGTTTTACATCAGCTAGCAAACAGGGCTCGGGTAGGAAGAAGTATCCAATGGATCATTTCCCTACTCAGTTATCAATGTTCCTGTGAAATGAATCTGCAGAGAACAAAGCATTATAGCCCTCAATATCTAATTCATCTATTTCAAATAAAAGATTGTTTCTCCTCTCCCTGTCAATAAGGGAAACAATTCTACGAACAGGAGAAAGGTGGCACTTACAGATGGAATAGCATTTGTAACAAAATAGAGCAGGAGAAAACCCAGAGTGCGAACAAACTTTCAAGCAATTGGTAGTAGGATAACATAGTTGGATTAGATGAGTGGTGAACAGTGAGATTGAGAAGGTAAATAAAAGTCCCTGAATTCACTCTATTCAGTCAGAAAATCTCAGATTATAAAGTTCAGATCAAAATCAAATTAAAGGGACGGATACTTCCCATTTACTTTCATCAATATATGCATCAAACCTGGGAATGGCCATTGGGAAACTAGAATCACTCAACTAGAATATGTACATGGATTATCAGTAAATGATGGCTTCACTACCTCAGCCCTCTTTTGCTATGGGTAAAAAAAAAAATGCCCAAGGAAAATCTCGCAGCTCTTTAAACAACTTTCTGATGTGAAGAGTCACAAATATTTTTGGTATTATTCTTCTTGTCTAATAGAAGTGGTGAGCCACCCAGAGGGTGGGAGTGGAGAATATTTTGGGGAAGGGGGGATTTGATTCCCTAATGCACTGATGAGTCTCATATCACACATCTGTTTTTTCACAACCAGCCCCGATGTTCACTTTGTTAGAAACCAAACAAAGTGAAAAATCTTAATACATTTGAATCTTAATATACTTAAGGAAGAAACAATGCAAGAACTTGAGCATAATGTTCTAAATTCTACAACTTTGATGGTACTTTTGGATTCTACTTTTGTAGAAACTCCTCTACGTTTGGGCTCTGTCTGTTTTCTCCGTCGCCACCAGAATGTATTAGAACAATACAAGGTGAATATATATAAAGCAAGTGAAACCAAAAGAATAAATAAATTTAAACAATAAAAATTTAAAAGTCCAATAAGTTACAACTTTGTACAACCTAAACTACAAAGAAAATGGCATTGTTTACTGCTTTGGATACAGGTTATTTTTCCACATGTTAAAGTCTGCCATGCATTTCAAAGATTCTGAGATTCTGAGATACATCCAAAGGCAAGTCCTATATGTTATGGAAATTCTCTGTAACCTCAAACTAGCTAGCATGGATCTGACCACTGTGGCTGTATGCCACAGATACTCTCCACTTGGTTAATTGGCTATTAAAAGTTCATGAGATAGTTCATGATAATTCAACAGAAGCTGTAACCCCAGCTTTCATATGGAGCCTGTTAATTTCTAATATCTCTCATATCGCAGCTCATTCATATTTTGAAATCATATCGAGTTCAGACGCTGACTTTGACAGGTAATTTTGACAGGCAAAGCTGGATATAAAACTTAACTTCTCTAATCCTCGATTTCTGCATTGAAGCTAATAATCTCTACCTCATAGTATGATCACACTACTAGAGAATATATTAAAATTCACAAAGAATAGGTGTAATAGTGGATGGGAAGACAACAAGATGGTAGGCTTGGGCAGTGCACACAAGGCAGTCAGTGTAATTGACGCTATTACAGAAATATGCAACCAATGAGGTCGTTGAAACTGTCCCATCAGAAGTGGGATCTTTTACAAGATTAAGAAATCTAAAACCTCTTTTTGAGGTTGGTGATCAAAAGATAAATGTTTATCTTGAGATAAGTTCCAGAAGGCAGCACGGTAAGGAACTTTAGTTTAAAGTGGCTTCGAGCTGCTGCTGCTACACACTGTGCAGAGGGAAGGAGAAAGCCAGTAACAGCAGCCACAGGGGGAAGGAACAGATTTTGATAAGGATAACAAAGGCTTCATCTGCGCTGATCAGCCTTTGGGCAAAGTGTGAGTCTGGGAGTTCTCCTAGCTAGGTAGGAATTCTAGTGATTTGAAGATAAAAATAGAGACAAAGATGTGAACCGGCAGTGGGACAAAGACTCTGCCTTCAGCCACCTGTCCCCAGGGTGAAGAAATATGGGAACATAAACAAGATCTCATGTGATTGTAGATGTGTGTGAATTGGTATAAGCAGGGCTACATGAACTTTTTAAAAAGTCACCTTCAGGGTATTTTGGGTCATACATTTTTTGTTATATATTTTTGCTTGTTTATTTAATAAATACATATGGTGAAGACACATTTCAAGGAAAACAGATAACTGAATTCATTATTCAGAATCTACTGCCTCAAAGGAACTTCTGATCATTTTCCTGGCCCTTAACTAAGTCATTAAGGTCATCGTTGACAGACTATTGTCACCTAAAGAGCCTCAGCATTTTTTTGGGGGGAGGAATCTATTGGGACTATCTTTTTTACTAATTTTCTACAATTATTATGAGAAATCCCTTAGTGTCTCATTGATGCTTAGCATAAAAAAGTATGTCATGCCAAATTTGGAAATGCAATAAGTATTTTCTGATGATTTTGGCACACACTGATCAGGGAATACTAGTCCCAACTAATTTGCTATTTGAAATCAATAGAAAATTTCATGAACATTCATGATTCAAATTCTTTTTTCTTAATAGTTATCTTGAAAACCACCTTCCAACTGAGAACTATTTGTGAGTTATTACAATGCTTTCTGTTAATTCTTTGTTCAGAAAAATTTATTTAGGCAATTCTCTACAAAAAGACATCTGCTCTCTCTGTATTCTGTTGGTGCTAAATTCTGATGACCTTCAGGGCCAGTAAGTATCTGATAAATGGTGGCTGAAATGGGAGTGGACTTTAATTGCATGTCTAGAGGAAGACTGCTGGATTACATTAATGAATATATTAGCATTTTATGGAAATGCAAAATATCCAAATGATTTAATTCACAGGACTCACAAAAACAAATCTTTCATTTGAAAATCACCCTGGCCATTTATGTTAATAGAGTCAGTTGACTCTTATGCTCTCTGAAACAAACTGGTATAAAACATTCTGGACAAGACCCATGACTGCAGAATAACATTAACTTACAATTAAACTCTGACATATCCAAGGAGTAGGAATGTCTATTTCAACTGAAGAATCTCCAATTTATTCAATATTGATGCTTTCCCTTGCACAGTCAAATCTTTATTTTCCCTGCTATGTGCCAGATACACTTCAAAATATGTCAGGTTTATAAAAGTCAGTGAGACACAGAGCTTGGCCTCAAAATACGGAGAACCTATTAGTGGAGGCAGATATGTCATGCTTGATATGCTGTATGGTAAGTGCAGTGCAAGGTAGGCTAGGAGTAATTAGCTGTGTGGGAGGAAGGTAAAGATGGACTCTGAGATGTGTTCCCAGCAGGCTGACACTTTGGGTGCATCTTAAAGATTGGTTAGGGGTTCTGTAGGTTAAATAGATGACATAAAAGACAATCTAGACAGAAGACACAGAAGGTATGGATTAGAACAATGGTCAGGAAATGTTTTCTAAAAAGAACCAAATGGTAAATATTTTAGGCTTTATGGGCCACACACACCTCTGTTGAAACTATTCAATTCTTCTGTTGTATGAATGCTGCTATAAGTAATATTAATGAGTGTGGTTGTGTTCATAAAACTTGTGTGTAAAAACAAGCATTGGCAGTTATATAGAAGGGATAAGTTCTATATTCCATAGTACAGTAGCGAAATTATATATTATTATATATTATAATTTGGATGTCCCAATTACCCTGATTTGATCATTACACATTATGTGCATATATCAAAATATCACATGTACCCCAAAAATGTGTCTAACTATAATATATCAATTAAAAAAAAAAACCCAGGCTTTGGGCTCATGGGCCACAGTTTGCTGATCACTACTCTAGCAAATTCCTTCTCCCAAAAAATATCTGGGCAGTTCTTTCGACAGTCCTAACCCTTCAATATCAAGCCGGACTACAGGAAAATTCACCAGGTTTTCCAAGACTGTAACAATTAGTACCTGGTCCACACAGGCATCTACCTGTCATCTCCATTGTAGCTCTTGTCACTTCTAGGGTATTGCATTTGTGCATGTTCAGAGCCCCCCACATGTTCTTTTGGACTCTGGAGATCCAAAGAACTCTTGGAGGATCAGGCCCTTTCCTAGTCACAAAGTGCCCTCCTCATATTCTTGGCATCCCTAAAACATACTTGCCCTCAGGAATCAGCTGAAAGACTTCTATATCAGAAAGGTCATCCAAGACCCCAATAAATTTTGTCTCCTATGTTTTCCTTTATATAACACATTATGCATTTTATTCATAATCATAACTTATCTGATTTTCATCCACATATTTACATTTATTGGTTTACAGTTTCTCTCACATTCTGTAAGTTCAATAAGGGTGCAGACCTTTCCCATTTTGCTCCAGGTTGCCAGCCCAAAGGATAACACATTAGCTCATCATAGACATCCAACAGATATTTTGAGTAGGATGGGATGAATCTGAGAAGCCAACATGAAGGAAAAAAGAAGCTATGATTTTTTTTTTTTTTTTAGCTTAAACATTTTAGTGAGTAAAGCCCAATGTAGAAGATCACATAAGGTGAATAGAAAATATGAAAAGAGAGAAGACTAAGGAGAGAACACTGGAAAAACCCAGAGCATTATGAAAGGGAACGAGAATCAAATGTCAGGAAAACAAGTCCAAAAACAACAGAGGAGAGTAGCACATTCAGCTAAAGAAGGAAAACACTTTAAAGAACAGTGAGCAAGCTATAGAGCCAATGCTTCAGAAAAGTAAAGTCAGTGTGTACAATCATTAATCTTTGTCTCATAAGTCAATTTTTTTTGGATTAGAGAAAAAGAAACATTTCTCCTTTTTAAAGTGAATTGATGCTGCACCTGGATCTGTATATATGGAATGACTCTGTTCTGCTTGCAAGTCTCTAGGGATAAATGCTTCTACTTCCCAAGGTCACTCTCTTGTAGGGGCACTATTATGACCTAATATTATGGAAGCCTGTCTCCAAATACTATACTTTTCCCATTTTTATGTGTTATCTTCTCTGTGAAAGTGATCCTTCTCATTCAAAAATGTTAATTTTCCCTGATATTATGGGAATTAAAGGGCATTAATTCATTCAAAGACTTATATTTAGTGCTAATTACGTCTAAGCCACATACTTACTTACTAGGAATATAAGAAATTAACAAAAAGATGTGTTCTCTGCCCTTATGAAGCTTGCAGTCTTGTGCATCAGAGATGGAAACAAAATAATTACACAAGGTATTGTTTACATTCAATTACATTAAATTCTGTGAAGGAGGAACGTAAGGTAAAGAAATGTCTAATAAGACTTGGGAAAATGAAGAATACAGTTTATTAGGTGTCATGGAGGGAATAGGCATAAAAATGTGCCCAGTATAGGAAAGTAAGTTATGAAGACATAGGCATATTCCAGGAACTACGAAAAAATAAAATAAAATAAAAAAAGACTAGTGCAACTAGAATGCAGAAATTGAGGCAAGAGTGGTATTAAGTTAATCTGGTAGGATAGAGTGAGTCAGATCACACAAGAATATCACAAGATCATATAAAAAGATCAATCTCTTCGCTGTATAGGGAACTTTTTAAGGTATAAGAATGGAAGCAAGGAGAGCTACCTGGATATTACTGAAATACTTCAGGCGAGAGACAAGGCTGGCAGTTGGTTGTAATGGAGATGGACTGATATGGTAGATTAATATGCACTAGGAGGAAAAAATCAAAGGGCCTGATGTTGTTTTAGGATTAATGACATAATTTCTTATTCAGCTGATTGTACTAGCCCAGAGTAAGCCCTCAATAAAGGCTAATAGAATTGGAATTATTATAATCAATGCAGGATTCTGAAGCCTCCTGCCCTATTGAATATGAAACAGTTCTTGGAATTTGCTGCAAAGTGAATAATCATCTTCCGATACTAAGAGAAATGACTGACTAGAAGGTTCCTGAGCGTCCTTCAAACCGATTTTGAATAACGTCCTTTGCCGGGTCACCCTTCTCCATGCCGAACTTGCACTCTGCTTCTTTACATCTGCAAGAGCATCAGTATAACTTTTCACAGATGGAGCAGGGGCTGCCGTTCTATGCTGATCCTCAGATAAAATGTGGGATAAATATCCTGTGTTCAGCTGACCCTGCTGCTCAGAGCCCAGTGACTTTGTCTTCAATCATATATTTATACTAGAGAGGCTTCCCTTCTAGCTCATTTGACATATAGTGCTGAAGTCTCATTGACAGGGGTCAAGTTTTACTTAGGCACAAACGCCTTTGGAAAACTTGGTTGTGTGCTCCATATACCAGCTGCAGCGTCAGTAGCTTACCGGATAAATATGTTCTAAACCATAGTCTATGGCAAAACATAGCCTTGAAAGCAACAATTGCAATAGCACTTGGATTAATTGTGAACAATATGATTTTTAGTAACAAATTGTGCTCATAATAAAAGGGTACTTTTCACAGTTCAAAAATTTCTTTATTTCCTGCAGTTTGAAATGAAGCTGAGCTTGTGAGAAATCTTAGGAGGGCCTCATAAACAAAGGGCTAAATTGATTGCTCTCCTGTTAAGGCTCTGATTTGTTTCCTCGAGGCAATATGGTTGGGTGGACAGAGAACCAAACTGAAGGTCAAGAGAAACTAAAAGCCTTCAATGGATGGCTTTGGAGCTTATAACATTCATTGAATTTAGCCCCATTCAAGTTCAGGTGCATAAAAATTCTAGGAAATAGGCATATAGACCTCAAAACCTTAACATATTAGAAAGCAGTCATTTCAATTATTTGGAGACTTCAAATTCCAAAGTGGTGTCAGAGAGTTAATTTGTCTTCTACTACCACGTTTCCTCCCTGATGAGATCCCACCATTGTCATAGCTAATAGCTCAACCATATGTGTCAAGGACAAAACAATGTTCTAAATGCTGGATGTACCTGGAGTTCTTCCTTCAGTGTGATCAGGTATTTGGGTAATGAGGACCCCTTGCACAAACAGTTTTTTATAAAGCCAAAGTGATTCACATGGGCAAAATCCAAAGTGTTGCAGTTGAATGAAAAGAACTACTACTAGGAATTAAAGAAACATGGCATATGTTTCTTCATTCAGAAATATATTTATTGGCTCCCTCTATGTTCCAAGAACTATTCTAGGCACTACAGATGCGGCAGTAAACAAAACAGTCAAAAATCCCTACTCTTTGGATCTTTCTTTCTAGTGATGAGGGACAACAAACAAATATCTCTCTCTATATATAATTGTCAGGGAAGGGGTCACTGAGAAGGTTGCATTTGAACACAGATTAAAAGAAGGATAAAGCCATATGGACATAAAAATACCTGAGAGAAAAGGGTTCTAGAAAAAGAAAATGGCAAATATTAAGGCTTTGAGGCTTTGAGAAATAGCTGGAGTGTAGTGGGAAAAGGGGACATTAGCAGAAAGTGAGATCAGAGAGGTGACTAGTTGTATAGGGATTTGAAGACCACTGCAAGAATGTTGCCTTTTACTGTCGGTGGCATGGAAGCTGTGGCAGATTAAGCATTTTCGCATCTTTGACATTCCTTCCATTGACAGTAGGATGTATGCCCCCTTTCCTTAAATCTCTGTAGACTTTGTGTCTACTTTGACCAAGAGAACACAACATAAGTGGAACTGTATTACCAGTTTCTGAGCACCAGTCTTTAGAGACTCTCATATTCTACTTCCTGGTATTTAGCATACTCATTTTCAGAACTCAGGCATCATGCTTGGAGAATCCCAACCCCCATGGAGAGACCATGCATAGGCAAGCTGATTGACAGCTCAGCTCCCAATGAGATGCCAGCACCTACTGCCAGACATGTGGATGAGTTCTCTCAGACATCCAGCCCAGTCAACCCTTCAGATGACTCCTGTCCCAGAAACTATCAGTTGGTAATCAGCTCTCCCATGAGAGACCCCAGGCTGGAGCCACTCAGCTAACAGGAGTCAGTACACAGATCCGTGAGAGATAATGATAGATCATTGTTTAAAACCACCACACTTCAGTGTGACTTGTTATATAGCAATAGATAGTCATAATGATATTTATAGCAGGTTTCTGAGTGGAGTCATGATCTGACATAGGTTTTAAGAGGATCACTCTTCTTGGTATATTAAGAACAGATTGTGCCAGACAATAGAGGAACTGGAGGGTCTACTCAGGGGGCCTGCTATAATAATGCTAGCTTGAGAGTTGAGCAACTTGGACCAGTGGGGTAAGTATGAAAATAGTAACAAATAGTCAGATTCTGGATACGTTTTTAAGGCAGGGACAAGACAATTTGTTAGTGGATTGACTGTGGATTATCAAGGAAATAGAAGAGTTAAAAGCGATTCCAAAATTTTTATCCAAGAAACTGAAAGAGCAAGTTTGAAAGCTAGTAGGAATAGTGGAAATTAAGATTTTTGTTTTGGGGCGAATAACTTTGAGTTGTTAATTAGATATCTACATAGAAGTCTTAAATGGGCAGATATAATGTGGTGTGAAGTTAGGAGAGAATACCGCACCAGAAAGAGGCATTTTGTAGTCATCAGCAGCTGGATGATATCACCAAAAAAGGGTGGTTGATAAGTAAAAGAAGCAGCCAAGGAATTTAGCCCTCCTATACTCCTAATTTAAGTGATTGGAGAGAAAAGAACATACCAGAAAAGGAGATTAAGGGAGAAAAACCAATGAAATAGAAATGATATGAAGAATAAGGCCAAAGGAACAAAGTGAACAAAAGAGGAAAAAGGGGTTGACTCTCAAATGATGCTGACTGGTTCAGTTAGATGAGAACTGAATTGATCCTTGGACTGAAAGATATTAAAGTCACGATGACCTTGACAAAGTAGCTTCAGTGGAGTGGTAGTGGCTAAAAACCTATTTGGACTGGGTTCTAAAGAAAATGGAGAAAAGTATTAGAATTACAAGCATTAGGTGATTTTTTTCAAGGAATTTTTCTGTTTTAGGGAAACTAGAGAGGGGCTGTAATTGAAGGAATAGCATTAAAAGAAGTGGAATGATTTCTGCTTTGCTTTTATTTGTTTGTTTTGTTTTTAAGATGGGACAAGTAACAGCATGTCTGTATGCTGATGGGAATGATCCAGTAGAGAGATAAAAGTCATTCCAGGACTGAGGAGGGAACTGCTGGAGCAATGTCTTTGCAGGGAAATTCATCAAGAGCATTAAGAGACAAGATAGAATATGTTGACCTGGTGTATTATGTGACCAGATGTGAATATGAGATAGTGAGACTCTATTTTCTAAGTGAAATAGGAAGCAAGGTCATCAGAAGAAAGTGAGAATGGAAGTAGAGATGTTGGATACTTGAAGAGAGAAGAGAAAGTATGACATAGTGTCTACCAGTGAGAGAAATTAGAATAGGGAAACAAGTCCTAATTGCTCTACAGCACTCAGGGCCCACGTGAGGTTAGTGATCTTGAATTTAAAACGGGACCAGCCAGCAGAGCTCTGGTCTCCAACCATTTTTAGCTGTGTGGGTGCAGATACAAAGTAAAATTTAACCAGGGCTGGCATATAAAGTGAGTGGGAAGAATAAAAGAAAAAGAAAAAGATTGTATGCAGAGGAATGATTTGAATGAGTGTCCATGAAATCAAAACTGGAATTTTGCTAGTGTTGCACTGTAGCGTTAAAACAAACAAACAAACACCTTTTCATTATGATGATAGAGCTGAAAACGTTTATTTCAACAAAACTCTCAGATTAATTTAATCAATGTTTACTGAGTTACCTGGTCTGTGAATGATGGAGGATTACGAGCAGAGAGTTTCTGAGAACCATTTTGATACAAAGGCAGGACGTTGGTTTTTGACACTGGTTACAAAGACATGATCTTACTCTGGGAATTCTTTATTACTCATTAGAGAGGCATTTTCGTGACTCAGATTTAGCATCCACTTAGCATTCATAGTGAGCTGAGACCTTTATGGAAAATATAAACAACGTTCTCCCTGCTTTTATGGCACTTTATGGGCCTCCCTGTGCTTTTGTCGAGTACCTAATAAAGACAAGAAGAACTTGTTCTAAATTGCCATTGTAACAATTCAAGAATTCAGATTTGGTTACTAGGAAGTTTAAAAAGTACTTTGAAAATAAATTTGAATCTAACCAAGAAGTTCACTTCTTAAATTATCTTGCTTCAATAAAGGTTACTTTGTCTGGAAACATATGCCTTTCTAGAATCCCTATAATGCTAATGGCTCCTCCATTCATCATCCCTAATTCCTTATCACAGGCATATTGCATTTTCTTCTTATAAATCTTTATTCTGATCAAAGAGTCAATTAAAGAGAGATTAATCTTCTTTCCAGGTAGGAAAATTTCTCATTCTTCAACTGGAATTGCAATTGCAGTCTTACTTTCAAATCCACCAGTAGATGCTAGGAAAAAAAAATGCACATAACCTATATTTTACCATTACCCACACAGCCATTTTGTAGCGGCATTTGCATTTACCTCAGTAACACTGTCATAAATAACTCATATATTCTCTCTCTTGTTCTGTCTATGTAATTTGAATCTCAGTGGGAATTTTTTCAAAAGATTTATATTCATTGAATAAAGAGTGGCTGAGGATTCTTACTAAACTTCTAAATGTCCTTTTCTTCTCTGAATTGGACTCTCTGCTTTATATTGTATTCCTAAACTGTTTTACTTGCAATCCTTCCTAAATTGCATTGTGACAGTACCCAGACTTTGGTATTCTTTTGAAGACCTATTTTCTTTCCTGTAGATAGAACTATAACTTGAAAACAATGTTAAACCTTGTTTCCACCTACAAGCCTTGAAATAAAATATTTAAAAGTATGTCATACAAGGTCTGGCTGATGAGGTTGCTGTTTTTCATTACTCTAACACAGATTATGCAAATGAATGCTTCAGTATTAAACTACAGAACCTGCATTCTGTTGACAAGCTCCTTCTCACTGCTGTTCCCCCAAAATGTGATCCCTTAAAGTGTTTTCATTTAGAGCTGAAAAGAACCTTGCATCTTAGTCTGTTCAGGCTGCAATAACAAAATACCATAAAGGAGTGGCTTATAAGAGACAGACATTTTTCCTCACAGTTCTGGATGCTGGGAAACTCAAAATCAAGGCACAGCAGATTCAGTACCTGGTGAGGACCTGCATGCTGGTTCTTAGGTAACTTTCTTCTCTTTGTGTCCTAACATGGTGGAAGCAGACAAGGAAGCTCTCTGGGACCTCTTTTATAAGGCCACTAATTCCACTCTTGAGAGCTCTACCCTCATGAGCTAATCACCTCATAAAGGCCCCACCTCCAAATACTATCACATGTGGGATTAGGTTCCAACGTATGGATTTTGGAGGGATTCAAACATTCGGTTTCTAGCACATTGGCAGAAACCTTAAAGACATTGAGTTCAATCCCCTAATTTTTCAAATGAGCTAGGAATTTTGAGACTTTCCCAAGTTTATAAAGCTAATTCAGGGATAAACAGGGCCTAATCCGTCTCTTGATTTTCATTCAACATTCTTTCTGGTACAATGCACCAGAATTAATAAATAACTACATCACTCATGTCTGTGCATTTTAGAACTCAAATTACACTGATGCAATTTAAGATTTTACTGATAGCTGGATACTTCTAATTTATGTGATCATGGCTTTATTTTGGGAACATCTATAATGGATACATGCTAGAGGTCCCCTGGTAATTAGAAATGTCTGGTACACTTGTTACCCAGTATTGGTGGTGGTGAAGGTGGTGCTTAGCAAACTATTTAGTAAAGAGGTTAAAAAGTTCCCATAGGATAATTCATTCTTAAGAAAAGGAAAGTCAAGAAGTATAAAAGTGTCTTAAATATTGTGGCTCAAAATAAGACAGGGGTTCTTAGAGCTGCAAAATGACCAGCACTCAGACTAGCCTCTGAGCCAACTTGTTTACAGTAGTTGATAATAAGAGCGTGGTTCTCAGCAATCTCTACCATCCATTGGGGGTGTACCATCAGCTTTCTCAGTGTTAGTAGGAGCAGTGGTGTCTTAGTCACAAGCTCTTTTATTGTCCATCACGTTGATCCTCTCTCAAAGAAGGGAGTTGGAATAAAGAGGGAAAGAAAGGCAGCAAATCCACTCAGTAATTACAAGGACTCTAGAAACACATAGAATTACACACAGAGGGTGCCCAGACGGTGTTTACAAGAACAGTG
Source organism: Eulemur rufifrons (assembly GCF_041146395.1). NCBI lineage: Eukaryota > Metazoa > Chordata > Mammalia > Primates > Lemuridae > Eulemur > Eulemur rufifrons. The sequence continues at coordinate 24,818,281 of NC_091001.1, forward strand.
AAGAGGGTGCAGGTGTTGTAACCTGTGGGCAGCCCGAGTCAGACAAATTTGGGTATTATGAATCCCAGAATGGTATGTCCTAAAAGGATGTGCGTTATCTATATGATTTGGAACACTTACTGTGGGTAACTAATGATTAATGATAACTGGTGAATTTGAAATCCTCTGAAGGTACTGAGGCAATGTCAGCAGGCTAGAGGGTTTTTAACTACGTAGAAGAGAGTGCATGTAGAAGAGGGACACTACTTTGTGGGGTTTCCACCTAGAGGCCTGACATTTGATAAATTTATCCTAGCTTCCAGGTGGTAGTGTTTTGATTCTGATAGGGGTACTATAAAAGTAGCATAATATTTCAAGTGTACCGAGTAAATATATTAACCAGGCTTTTCATTTCTTAAATAACATATATTATGTTCACCTGATTACAAAAGTAATTTAGCCAACTGAGGAAAATTTGGAGGATCGTGAAATGTAAAACAAGATAACCAATATAATTTGGGCATGCAGAGATAAGCATGTTAAGGTTTTTCCACTTATGTATGTATGTATGTATGCATGCATTCATCAATCTATTTATACCTGTCAATTTCTTTTATTTTTAATAAAAGTAGCTCAAGAATTTTTGTCAATAATATTATGTACTATTTTCTTGCACATGAGGAAATATTTCTCAATGAAGATTTAATGAAGAACTCATCCAGCATGACTCAGGAATTAGCAGTTTTCAGCTAAAATTTAAACTCTGAAATAGAACAGGCTTGAGAGGAGAGAACAAGGCAATTACACATCTCATTGGTAAACCCTGACCCGAGGGACCCGATTCTTTGGGTAAGCTTGAAAATTTTACTACCTCCCCACCCAACTGCCAGAAAACTATGTTCTGAATCATGAAAGGCCTTTATTTAAAATTTTTTTTATTATTTAAAAATTAATGATCTCTTTTTTTTATTTCAGCATACTATGGGGGTACAAAAGTTTAGGTTACGTATATTGCCCTTGCCCCCCTCCCAATCAGAGCTTCAAGCATGTCCATCCCCTAGACGGTGTGCATCACACTCATTATGTATGTATACACCCATTCCCTCTCCACCCTTCATCTGCCTGACACCCAATTAATGTTATTGCTAAATGTGTTCTTAGGTGATGATAAGTGAAATCAATTTGATGGTGAGTACATGTGGTGCTTATTTTTCCCTTCTTGGGATACTTCATTTACTAGAATGGGTTCCAGTTCTATCGAGGAAAATACAAGTTATTGTATATATTTAAGATGTACAACATGATGTATTCATATACAAACACACTATGAAATTATTCCCACTGTCAGCGAATTAACCTAATCATAGATTAACTATTACCTTCCATAGTTATCCTTTTTTTTTGTGGCCAGGGCATCTAAATGTACTCTCTTAGAACATTTTCAGTATACAGTAAATAGTATCAACTATAGTCCTTATGATGTACATTAGATCTCTAGACTGATTCATCCTACCTAACTGCAAGTTTGTACACTTTGACTTACACATTTCATTTCCTCCCCATCCCTGCCCCTAGCAACTAACATTCTATTCTGTTTCTATGTATCCTACATTTTGTTTAGATTCCACATATAAGTGAGTTTATGCAGTATTTGTCTTTCTGTGTCTGGCTTATTTTACTTAGTGTAATGTCCTCCACCTTTATCTATGTTGTCACAAATGGCACAATCTTCTTCCTTTCTAAGGTTGAATAATATCACAATTTCTTTATGCATTTATCTGTCAGTGGACACTGAGGTTGTTTCCATACCTTGGCCATAGTGATTAATGCTGCAATAAATATAGGAGTGCCAATATCTCTATGAGGTGGTGATTTCATTTTCTTTGGGTACATGACCAGCAGAGGGATTGCTAGGTCATATGGTAGTACTAGTTTTAATTTTTTGAGAAACCTATATTATTTTCCATAATGGCTATAGCAATTTACATTCCCACCAACATTGTATAAATTCTCCTTTTCTCTGCACCCTCACCAACATTTGCATTCTCTTGTCTTTTTTATAGTAGCCATCCTAACAGGAATGAAGTGATATCTCACTGTGGTTTTTGATTTGCATTTCCCTAATGATTAGTGATGTTGAACACCTTCTCATGTATCTGTTGGCCATTTGTATGACTTCATTGGAAAATATCTATTTAGGTTCTTTGCCCATTTTTTAAATTGGGTTATTTGGGCTTTTTTTCCTTGGCTATTGAGTTATAGCAATCCTTTATATATTTTGGATAATAACTCTTTATCAGATTTTTTGGTTTGCAAATATTTTCTCCCAATCCATAGACTGTCTTTTCATTCTGTTTATTGTTTCCCTTGCTGTACAGAAGCTACAAAAGGTCTTTAAAAAACCAATCTCATAAATTATGTTCTTCACATCCAATGGACCAGAGATTCAATAGTACACACCCACCACCCATAGCCCCTTCCCTGGTTAAATCCTCTTATATCCAGAAACACATCTTGGAATTGTATCTGTCCTCAAGTTGAATATGAGGATTAAGAATTACATTAGCATCCAAGTTAAAGTGAAGAAGATCTATGTAGTGGTTAAAGAGTAAACAATAAAGCTAGTGAGATCTTTGTTTGCTTAGAATGAAAAATTGTGGAGGAGGAAAGAACAGAATGAATAGGGAATTGAAAACTGCCCAGACCTGGAACAACTGGGCATCTTCTCACACACACACAAAGACATTAAACACAGACCTTACACCTTTCACAAAAAGTAACCCAAAGTGGATCACATATCCAAGTATAAAACACAAAACTATAAAACTCCTATAAGATAATATAGAAGAAAATTTAGATAACCTTAGGTCTGACAATGACATTTTAGATCAACATCAAAGGAATGATTCATGAAAGAATTGATAAGCTGGATTTCATTAAAATTAATAATCTCTGGTCTGTGAAAAACACTGTCAAGAGAACAAAAAGACAAGTCACAGGCTAGAGGAAATATTTGCAAAATGCATATCTGGTAAAGGACTGCTATCCAAAATATACAGATGGTCCCTGACTTACAATGATTTGACTTAAGATTTTGCAACTTCAGCATGGTGCAAAAAGTACATACATTCAGTGATAAATTATACTTTGAATTTTGATCTTTTCTGGCACTAGTGATATGAGCTATGACACTCTCTTGTGATGCAGACCAGCAGCAAGGAGCCGCAGCTCCCGGTCAGCCACGCAACTGTGAGAGTAAATAACCAACACTGTATTCTACAATATACTGCATTCAATAAATTACATGAGATAGTTAATACATTTTTATAAAATAGGATTTGTGTTAGATGATTTTGCCCAAGTGTAGCCTAATGTAAGTGTTCTGAACACATTTAAGGTAGGCTAGGCTAAGCTATGATGTTTGGTAGGTTAGGTGAGCCAAATGCATTTTGTCATATGATATTTTCAATTTATGATGGATTTAATGACACATAACTCCATCATAAGTTGAGAAGCAATTGTACAAAGAACGCTGAAAATTCAACAACAAAAAAACAAACAAACAGCTTAAAACATGAGTCAAAGGCCTTAACAGAAACCTCACCAAATAAGATACACAGATGGCAAACAAGCATATGAAAAGATGGCCCACATCATATGTCATCAGGAAACGCAAACTTAAACAATGACAAAACAACAACACTACACACCTGTTAGAATGATCAAAATTCAGAACACTGATAACACCAAATGCTGGTGAAGATGTGGAAAACATGACTCTCATATGCTGCTAGTGGGAATGCAAAATGGTAAAGCCACTTGAGAATGGTTTAACAGTTTCTTACAAAACTAAATGTACCCTTACCATACCATCTGGAAATTATACTCTTTGGTATTTACCCAAAGAATTTGAAAACTTATGTTTATACAAAAACCTGTACACAAATGTTTGTAGTATATTTATTCATACTTGTCAGAAGTTGGAAGCAGTCAAGCTATTTTTCAATAGGTGAGTGGCTAAACAAACTATAGTACATCCAGACAATAGTATATTTTTAGCATCAAAAAATATGAGTTGTGAAGCCATGAAAAGACATGGAGGAAACTTAAATGTATATTACTAAATGTAGAAAGCCAGTCTGAAGAAGACTATATACTATATGATTCCAATTCTATGACTTTCTGAAAAATCCAAAACTATGGAGACAGTTAACGATCAGTGGTTGCCAGGGGTTGGGGGAGTCAGGGAGGGAGGGATGAATAGGTGGAACAGAAGAGATATTTAGAACAGTGAAAACATTATATAGGGTATCATAATGGTGGATATCTGTCATACATTTGTCAAAACCCAGAGAATATTCAAGACAAACAGTGAAACCCTATGTAAAGTATGGACTTTGATAATTATGTCAATGTTGCTTCATCGACTGTAACAAATGTACAAACTAATGGGAATATTGATGGTTGGGTGTGTGGGGTATGTGTGAACTCTGGGCTTTCTGCTCAATTTTGCTATGAATCTAAAACTACTCTAAATATATAAAGGAGGCATGTTTTGACCAGAAGATGAAGGAAAAAAAAGGCATTATAGCAACATGAGAGAAATATAACAATATTCTATTAATGAGACTTTGTAGTATATTGATACTATGGGCAAATGGGCTGAAGTGTAATTATCACAGGAATGTCCAATACTCTTGTTCTTAGGATTTTCTTTTCTTTTTTTCCTAAAATTTGAAATTGTTTACATTCTTTATCTATTGATTGGCATGAATATTATTAACTTTTTATTATTAATCTCACTGATATAGTATCTTCTGGGAATTTCTTAACTCTTTAAAGCCCAAATGCATTTATGCTTCTAAATTAGGGTAGGTCATCCATCCCAGTGAACATTGAAAGTGGAAAAGAGTATAATTTGAGGACGACCTAACAGGCTATGTTGGGCTGTAGACTTCTCTTCACATAGTTGGAAGAAGCTTTTGCTATCAAAAATTTTGAGGAAGATATATGAGAGCCCTCATTTAATTAATTATTACCATGAAATTTTTACCGTGAATTGGGATCATCAAAATGTGTTACAATTGGGTTAATTTATCAAATGCCTTTTCACATTAGCTTGCAGAAACACCCCGTGTAGCAGATGGTGGAGGGCTATAAGGTCGAACATGGGATATTAAATGCTGAGCTTCTGAACATCTGGGTGGTTTTATAAAAGGAAGATAAAGGAGACAGAAAACTAAATATATGTAGGTGTCATTAGCTCTCTTTCATATTAACATGACAAAGTATACTTCCTCGCAAGTCAGCCATGGGGATTTTGATTTTGATAGAATGTATTGCAAAAGAAGACATTCCTCTGAGCATTAATCCTCCTTTCCCTATTACACCTGCACAGACAATTTGCCGCCCCCTCTGGCAATGAGCACCTGATGCTGATGGAAGTCATCAGCAGGTCACAAACACCATCTGTGTGGTAGCTAGGCTAATCACCAAAGTGAGTAGGGCCTGGCCAGGGACTGGAGGAATGAGGGGACAGGACAAGGGGAATGGATTTAACTCCAAGAAATCCAGAGGTGAACCTTCACATAAAACACTGAATCTTAGCCATAGCTTCTAATTAGGCTTACAAGGGTGATTGTTTCAGACTTCCAATGCATGCAACTCTACTTCAGATCAACCGATTCCAAATCTCCAGAGATGGGGACCAGAGAGTATTAAAAAAAAAAAAGAAAGAAAGAAAGAAAGAAAAGAGAAAAGAAGAAAAGCAAGAAAAGCTTCTCAGATTATGTTTATGAGCAGCCAATTATGAAACCAGCTACTGGTATATGAGGTAATACAATGAATTCACTGTTCTTATCATCAGTGCATAGTATTCAATGCTGGTTTATGCGTATTTTCCATGGACCCAAACTATCAGCCTCACTCACAGTGATTAGAATTGAAGCACTTTAAACCCCACCTTAGACCTGCTTCATTTTAAGAAGATCCTCAGGTAATTCACAGTAACTTTAAAGTCTTAAAAGAGCTGAATCAGGCTATTGCTTTTGAAATTGCAGACTTTGAAAAACTGAAAATTGGAGCATTGCTTTCCAAATTGTGGAAAATGTATGAGACAGAATTTAAGATAAAAAATCATATAATTCATTCTTTTAATCATTTGATAAAAACTTCTAAAATGCTATGGACTAGCCATTTTGCTGGGCTCCAGGAACACCATGGTGAACTATTACAGGTATAGGTTAAATACTACATAAGTCAAATAATGACAAAAAAAGATGTACAAGGATCAAGAATGAGAGGAGCCAAAAGGGTACCCCCTTCTCGAGCAATCCTCTCTCCAGCTCAGACTCCTTCAATAGGTTACCACATTGCTTAGAATAAAGAACTGAATCTCAACGCACATATATGAGGTCTTCAAGACCCAGTGGTCACTGCCAGGTAATTATTTTTTCTATGTTTGAGCCAGAATAGACCTATTAATATTTTCTTGATCTTTTACTTGTCTTTACCTACAGGTTAAAAATTCTTTGAAGTGTTTGTTCCCTTATCTAGTTGTCCTCACCTCCTTAGTTTCAGCAATTCCTCCTCATCCTTCAGGCTTAACTCCAGCTCCTAGTTTTCCCTCTCCCTCAGGATAGACCAGACTTCTTTGTTATAGGATTCTTCCTTATCTTGAACTGAAGCATCTTTTGCTGATCTAAAGCTCATCTCCACTAGCCATCTTAAGCTCTATGAAATAGTGGACCATACCTGTTTGTGCTCACTGCTTTATCTTCAGTGGCTATATAGGCCTAGCAATGTGATGTAACCAATAAATAGCTATTGAAATAATTAGTACATACTTGGATGCATGAATGAACCAAGATGCCTTAGGAAATGAGGTCACCAGTGTCAAATATCTCTGAACAGTCAAATAATGTGAGGACTGGAAAATATTAGATTTAGTGGCATGTGGGCAAAACAAGTATCAGGAATGCTGTGCATTTTATCTTCCTTTTTTAACTTCAGAAGTTGTGTTAGCATACTAAGAGTACTAGGAAATGTTGTGGCAAACATACTCATTTAGCCTCTTTGACACAGTGATTTGGACATTTATTTGGTCTAAGAAACATCTTGACCAAAATACTACTTAACATCTCCAGCATCTATTATTCTGATGAGCAGCAGTTGGGGATCCCTGCATTGCCATAGGAATCTCTCATCCCAATGCATGGGAACATGGGATATTCCCCAGCATCCTGGCCCCTAAAAGTTTCATCTCCATGTATCACTGCCACTCACAGTTCACAAAGCTTGAAGCTAATGGAGAAGGGAAATAATAATCCATCAAGTGCCTAAAGGACTAGAGTCAACCAAATATAGTGAACTTCCCTAAAGACTTCCAAACTTCTCCATCACTTCAGACACATTTACTTATTATTGAAGATGTCACTAAAATAGCACTCTTGACCTACCCTGTCTCTGCTTCTACATGTGTGCTACCCGGGTGAACTGAGCTTACCTCTGTGATAGCTCTTCTCCATACGTAGTTGAAGTATTTCCCGCTTGACTGCATATTCTGTAAAGACAGGGCCTTCCACCTGCACCCCTCATCCCCTCCCCTGTACCAGTCCAATGTTAGCATGAAAACACCTCTGAGAATGATTTATTTCTTAATGAATGCACTAAACTACCCTCTGTTTATCTATCTTTGAGAGTACTGAATCTCCAACACCAAGCACAGTCAGAGCACAGAGAAAGTAAGTGCTAACTGAATTTTTACATAAATGAATGGAATTACCTAACCAAACTGAGGCTCAGTTCTCTTTCCTCAGAAAGAGTGTTCCTGACAATAAAAGGTATCATCTGTAAAACAATCCACAATAAAGCAAAATAAGCAGTATTTCCCTATCTTTTAAAAAATATAGATGATTAGGCCTGATGTAAGTATAATACAATCATTTTTTCCAGGTAATAAGAAACCTTTATTATTTCAATAGTTATAATATTAGCCTCAATCAAGGGAATAAAAACAGATTTTTTAAAGAAAATTCTGGGTAAATGTTGATGTAACATATTATGCTATATAGGATAGTTTGACAGTTTTATACTAAGAATAAATATTACCTAGGGTAAATCTTTCCTCTGTGTCTTCAGATAAATAGCTGATCAATTACACATGAGGACAGCTAGATACTAATAGGAGAGAGTTTAAGAAAAGTAAAAGTCTTGAGAAATAGATCTCTCTTATCTGGGAAGGAGTAGTCTGAGGGTGGGGGTGGTATAGGTACCTAGTATATCTTTTTCCTAACCATTTCTAATTTCCCTTCCTCTACTAATTGTATCAATTTACTTAGGGAACCATCCTGAATTGACTAAATTGTCCGTGTTGCTCAGGGGGAACTGATGCCATTCCCTTTGTATCTAGGTTGCTAAGGCTTAGTCAATCACAGCCAACAAGACTTACAGTCCATCTTCATTATTCCTAGCTTCCATATTTGTGAGTGGATACTGATATAAATCCTTCCAAAATTTACCTGTTACCCCCAAATCAGTACTTACTGTGTTTTTCTGGTCATTTAAAGACAAACACAGAGTAGTAAAAAATTTGAGTCACCTCATGTGCAGGTTTCTGGCTGACATTGAAAAGAGTGAGGCTCCAAATTTTTGTTTCAGCTCTCATATAGTAAACAAATGCCCTTCTTAAGGTCTATTTAGTGCCATGTTTTGTTTTATTTTTTTCATATTTTTGTGCTTTTATTTTTTGGTGATTTTACTTTTTAAAATGACCTCCACACAGTGCTGAAGTGCTGTCTAGTGTTCTAAAGAGCAAGAAGACTGTGATGTGTCTTATAGAGAAAATATGTGTGTCATATAAGCTTTGTTCAAACATGAGGTATGGTGCTGTTGGCCATGAGTTTAATGTGTAATACATATGTATATATATTTCACTATATACGTGTATGTGTGTGTGTGTATAGTCTTTAAACAGAAGCAAACACAAAACAAAGTCATGTATTGATTGATGAGAGTGTTGAGACCAGAGCCTCACAGGAACCTAACCCAGTATCCTGATATTTCACCTAGGAGCAGCAGTGCAGTATTTGTTAACTCAATGTGTATAGCGACTTTCTAGAACAAAACTAAAATGAATGAAGAGAAGTGACTGGATTTCCACAGACTTTTGTTTGAGATAACTAGATAGAGGCCTTCTTTTCTCTATTGTATTGTTGACAGTGGATATAGCCCTATAGGTTTTGGTAGCCATCTTGCTAAATTTAGAGAAGGCTGGTCTGAGAATGGAACCAACAGAGAGGAAAGCAAAGTCAAGAGATAAGATAGAGCTATGTGGAGAGTAATAGAGGGAGACAGGAAGGGAGGAAGAAGAGATGAATGAGAAATAAGAGGGCTAAACTTGATGCATTTGAACCCCTGGGTTTTAGCAGTGCCTAAAACAAACTTATCTTGGAATTTGTTTTAGTTCCATAAGCCAATAAAGCACATCATCTCTTTATTATTTTGTTTTGTTATTTTGCTTGGATAGTTGGAATTAGGGTTCTGTTATTGTAAATGAAAAAGACCTAAAACAAAAGATGTATGCTGAAAGACATTGACCACAGAGAATGTTGAGCACATCTTCTTTCTTAGTGGCAAGAAGAGATTGACTAATCATTTACTGAGGGTTTAGAATTTGTTGTATATAAAACAGAATCTAGCAATTGAACAGAAACTAGAAAGAATAAATATTTTTGAAGGATGTTTCAGAATAGTTTAACTTTAATATTTATTAGAAAAGGAATCAATGTGCCTGTGATGTGTCTGTGATGGACTGGGAATGGATTTAGAAGATATTTTCTCTTTATTTTGTTACAGTTAAGAACTGTTCATTTCTAATTAGATCCTTTGATAAAAAGATTGGGATAAAAGCATACCTGAATTTAAATACTAGTTCTTCTATTTACTAGTTCTCTGACCTTAACTTTTCTAAGCCTCATATTCCTCATATGCAAAAAAGGCATATAATGTACAATTAGTAAATATTCAACTAATTTGCACATAGTAGGTATTCAAACTTTTCTTGAAGTCATGCAAAATTGCTGTAAGAATTAGATGTGATAATATAAATAGATTAGCATAGATTCATGAAAATAGTGTGTTCAATAAAATGTGGTATAATCAATAGTTGCTCCTTTTCTACCAGTTATTACTAGTTTATGCTTATAAATACATATGCAATTAGGTCATGGAAAGTCAAAAATAAAATCTATTAATATGAATTCACTCTTTTTCAATAAATCTGTGGTCTAGACATTTACTTAGGATTTACTTGAGATGTCATAAGATAAAAATGACACAATTCATCTCAAGGAATTTGGCAACCAATAGAAAGTATAAATATGTAGATAAATATGATTCATGGTAGATATTGTTTAAGTACCATCCTTGAAATCCACTGTTATAGAGAGTGTATTGGGTTTCCAAGGAAGCAGAGTCTAAAATGAGAGTTGAAAATACGGATCAGGATTGATCAGGTAAGAATGCAACAAGAGGTCCAGGTGAAACTGTGGAGATTGTGTGGGCAACTAAGTGTAGCTGAATAGGACTAAATCAGAGGAATCTTTGAGATGGTGAGGCACATAAAACTTTTTTCTCTATTAAAATATCAATGAAAGAGTCTGAAAATGTTTAAACTTTACAGTATAAACTGATTCATGGCATGCTCTCTGAAGTCCTACTCAAAGGTGTGCATTATCACCTCCTCCAGTTTTGGCTAAAAATGAACAGTTTTGTCAGAAAATATTCCAGAATCATTTTCTAATAAAAGCCACCCCACTGGATTCCTCTGCTCTGGAAATCAGCATCAATTTACAATTTCATGTCTTTTCAGATTCAGAAGAAAAACTTGCATTACAATGCATATAAGCATGTCTATTTTGATAATCTTCACTTTTTCTATTAATAAAATTTTCCCTCTACACATTTTAAAAACTAGAAATCAAAATAATTATGGTTACCCTCTGGCACCTTCTCAATGACTAAATTTTTTTTTATTATTTTATACTATTTACTCTCTGTATGTTTCTCACCAGCATTTCCTCTCCAAATTTTCATTACCTATTTAAAATTTTTCTCCAACTTAAAAAAAAAAGTTTGTCCCTTTTACTGCTCTGTTTGGTAGCTAAATCGTACATCCTAAATGACACAATGACAGGCTCAAGGTAGTCATTCCTGAGTTTTGTTTTGCTTTATTCTTTTCAAAAACCCTAAGGCTAAATAGTGGCCTACATTGAAATGTATCAGGGACTCTCTGTTATTTGTCAATTTGTCCGATTTCACACTACTTTGCCCTTCCTTTTCCGTATGTACACATCAGGACAACAGGATTCCGTAAAGTGAGCCAAGTTTGGAAATGATGAAACTGGCTGGGAATAAGTAACGTAAGTTGCTAAAGTTGGCCTTATTCACTCTCAGAATGAAAACATTTGATGGGGGTGAAGAGTGGAGTAGGGAAACTAATAGAAGAAAAATCTAAAGAAAACACTAATTACTGTTTGACCTCTTAGCATCTTGATTTCACATTTGCTAAGACCCTAAATCTCACACCAATGTGATGGTGGCTAAAATGCAGCACATTTTATGTTTAATCCTTCCTGTTCCCCATGATGTTCTTTTTATAATGAAAATAGTGGAAATATAGTAGGAGGTTCTAATCTATAAAATGTGTATCTGCTTTAACATCTTGTTAAAGCTCCATGAAGCTCCACGAAGAAGGAATTATGTTTATTTTCTGAGGATCCTGAATGAGTTGCAAAAGGATCTAAACAACAAGTAGAGCAGGAACAACTTACATGCTTGAAAGCTTCTTTGACAAACAACAACCAAAAAATGTGCACTGTTGTGCACATCAATAACAGATAAGGAAGACAGATGTTGGGTTGTCCTCCCCCCTCCCTCTGGAGTGAGGCTGCTGTTGTGGGTGGGGGAGGTGTTCTTGCAGCTGTTTCCCACTGGTCAGGTGGGAAGCCGGGCTATGCAGGCATCTCAGTAGGCATTGCAATAAATCAGATAGTATCTCTACTGGAAAAAGGCCAAGCTGCCCTTAAAGATATTATGTACAGCTCCCTAGTAGCTCAGGGAGAAGGGATCCATTTCAATCACTTCCATGAATATCCCCAAAGCCAAATTTTGGCAGAAGGGACTGTGTGTTGTAGAAACTTCCTGCTGAAGTTATAAAGGAGAAATAAAAGCCCTACACTTATTTCACCGGACTCTGGAACTGCTGGAAAACAGGTTCCTGGCTACGATTCATACAGTGAAGCCTGTCTTAACTTTCACTTTCTTCTCCTTTCTTCCCTCCTTTCTCTCAGAAAGCAGACAATCCCAAAATTTGTAGGTGGGTGAAGAAAGGCTTTATAAATTAAAGGCTAGTTTTCTGGGTAATCCATGTAATTTATTCATGCCTATGGGGCAGAATGGCCTCCTAGAAAATCCATACATGTGAGCAATCTATCTATTGGTGGGTAAAGGGGAAAATCTGGAAGCAATTATTGGTTACATAGTCCTCTGGAAAAGTCATGGGCTTAATTGCCTGGTGAATATTTGAGACCTAGTCCCACTATTAATTAGCAGTGTGAACATGGGTGAGCCTCTCCAAGCTTTGGTTGTCACTATAAAAGGGAGACATTATTTCATTTTCATATTATTATGAGATAATACAGAGATACTGTTTTAGTTTCCTATTGCTGCTGTAACAAATTATCACAAATTTGGTGTGAAAAACACAAATTTAATATCTTACAATTCTGGAGGTCAGAAGTCCTAAAATGAGTCTTACAGGGCTAAAATTAAGGGGTCAGCAGGGATGGTTCCTTCAAGGCTCTGGGAGAGAATTGGTCCCTTGCCTCTTCTAGCTTTAGAGACTGTATCCCTTCATTCCTTGGCTTGTGGTCACATCATTCCAATCTTTGCTTCAGCCATCACATTGCCTTCTTCCCTCTCTAATCTCCTACCTTCTTCTTATATGGACCTTTGTGATTGCATAGGGTCTATCAGGATAATCTACCCAACTCAATATTGTTATTAATAACTTAATCACATATACACAGCTCATTTTACCATATAAAGTAATATAGTCACAGGTTATAGGGAGTCGTGGACATCTTTGGGGGGGCTGTTATAACATCTATCATAGCTACATGCTTTAGATATTAGCACAAATAGGCATGCAACAAATTTCAGCTCTTGTCCTCTCGTCTATTAGAACTGGAGGCAAGATGAACCTATTTACTCTTTTGCTCAATTTATCATCACTTCAATACTCTTCTCAGAGGTTAAAAAAACATACTGAAGAGATTCCTAAGAGTGACATGAAAAAGCCTTTAAAGCTATAAGAAGGCAGACTTATTATACATTTGGTATATATTTGTTTCCTTCTTTGGTGAGTGTTTAGGTTCTGGTATGTTTTATTTATCTGAGCAATGTTTGGAAAGCATGTGGCAGAAGATCAAATCATACAGCCAATTGCAAGCGTAAAACCATCAGGAGTGAAGAAGAATTTTTCCACTCAATGTGTCACGAAACTAGTTACAGAAAAGCCATTTGGTTTCTGAGAATGATAATGAGAATGAAAGAATCATCTTAGTTTTCAGAGTTCGTGAGAACACGGACCTTGTGATACGAGGGAGTTGGAACTGCTAGGTATTTTCAGCCTCTGATTTAATATTCTTTCAAATTGAGCTGACATCATAATCATTTATCTTCAAAGAAAGCAGAGGGAGGCAAAAATAGTTTCAGTTTCACTCTGTTTTGATGGTAAATTCTTATCCTTTTGCTGATGTCCGCTATAAAAATGATAATTCATTCTGCCATCACGTGAAATGAACCAACTAAATCAAAATATTTTTCATAGGGGAGTAGCCTAGGGAAGTGAAGGAAACAGTATGCTGGACTTCTGATGCCGGGCTATTTTTGGATGGCTTTCTTCAAGGATCAATTTAAAGCTAACTTGTACAACAAAGCTTTCCTCAATGAGGCAGAAAAATGTAAAGAACCCCACACATACTTAACAAAAGTAGCTGGCTAACAGCACCTGACTTAGCTGTAAAGAATGTAGAGTTTGTCCTCCATCTCATAGTAGCTATCAGGAGCAGTAATTATAGGGATAATGCTAGATTCAACAACTCATTTATTTATTTATTATTTCAGCAAAAATCTTTGACCGACCTCCTATTTGTTTACTGACTTATTTAATCTTTCATCTTTCTATATTTCAACAATAAATTTATATATTTGTTCATTCGTTCACTCATTTATTCAACAAAACTGTATGGAATACCTTATCTCTGCTCATATCATGTTGAGTACTGCAGACACAAAGACAGATCAAGTACATGCACACTATAGCAACCCACCTGGTTGGATCTTTAGTTAGAAGACTCCGACTAGAGGATACAGGAGTAGCCATAGGGTGTTTTATTGATAATCCATGGATGATCAGTTTAAATACCACAGGCAGGAAAACTGGGATAACAGAGACTATTATTGATTTCCAGCCAACTTGTTTTTATCCTGGTCAACATTACTGTGGAAAACGCTGTGTTTTGCCATCTCATACTGCTCTGGCTTCCAAGAGTGAATGATAAATCAGGTTTGCAATGGAAGGGCTGGACTTCTCTGGGCTACTGAGTAAGGTCAAAGTAATGGTCACTAAAATGGAAAGCTCTGGCTTTGTGTCTTCAAAGACAATCCTCACCATAATTTCATATAGCTAAGGGAGCCTGGCCTTTGCCTAAGGTATTTGTTTAACATATTTGACACATAGCTAAGACAGACATCATTGCCTGGTCTTTTGACTCTACACTTTTGAGACCTGATTCACTCCCATCTCAACCTACTTTACCTCGTCATCTAATTAGAGCCTTTTCTGCTATTCCTCTATACCCACACTGACCCTTGAAATTTCTTCAGTCTTCAGATATTTTCAATTTTCTCTCCTTGCTCCTACCACCTCCATCAGCTTATTTTTTCTTGCGTCTCTTGCATCCTTTCCCTCAGTATGCTTAGGGGGAAGCACAACTAATAACATAATGCAATGTTTAAAAAGTTGATTTATCATTCTCTACCCTGGCCTTCATTGTATATCAGTCATCTAAAAGCTTGTTAGGGTCAATCAAGATAATTATCTTTTATATTTTCATATCTACCATTTCTTTGACGCTAATGTAGAATTCATGAATCTATGCACAGACTATCTGAAAACCAGTTTGATATCTGATCAGATACCTCTGTAAGAATGGGCGATGGAAACCCCTTCTGGTCCTCTGGAAATCCCTCTACCTCTCATGCTAAAGACTCCCATGCTCACTCTGCTCATTAGTCCCCCTCATTTGCAGGAAACACTTGAACTTCTGTGTGAAGCTATCAGTGACCATTGACAAGTGGGCATAATACAAGGTGTGTTCTTGATAATGACAGGTTATAATTCTAGTTTTGGAAAGAAAGCAGACAGGGACACCAGGAAGGGAAATGACGGCCCAGAAAACAAAACAAAACAAAAAATACCAGCTGAATTCCTAGGGATATTACATTGATATTAGTTATGTTTCAGGCACATCTAAATACTTCACATATACTAACTGTATTAATTCTCACAACAATCTTATAATACAGGTGTCATATTTCCATCAGAGCACTGAGACCCAGAGGTTAAGTAACTGTTCACTGTCACATAGCAAGTAAGAGGCAGAGACAGAATAAGGACCCAGATATTTGATTCTAGACACCATAGTCTAAACCACTACGTAATATAACCACACAGAGAGAAAATGAAACAATATTATTATTGTGGCTGTGCATAGAATATTTAGTGTGTATGGGTGCCTGCTTGAGTTTTGGGAAGTAAGTTATAAGAAGAATGTGTATAGATATAAATTCTGTTTCCAAGTTTTGGTCAAGATAGCACAGAAAAATCTTAGCTTTAAGGATTTGAATGTATAATTCAGAAAAATACAAGAAACAAATGATTGATTTCCAATGATCTTTGATTTGAGACTTTGACAGCACCCCTGACTTTGGGTGGATATGATACTGAGGGGATCTATTTCCTTTAAAAAGCTATCAATAGATTATGGAGAAGCAATTAATCACTTGGAATTCCAGATTTTATATATTTATTTTGGCCAATAGTAGCCTTAAAATAATTGGCTTTGAAATCTGGACAAATATATTTACCTAGAAAGGCCTATAGTTATTTTCAAGTGAGGTGCCGAATAAGAGAAATAAAAAGTTGAAAAAAAAAATAATTATTAAGACATTTCTCACCAGTCCTCTCTCTGTAAATTAAGTGTGTGTGTATGTGTCATTCTTCTGGAACAATTGTCTAGGCTTTTGGTTTTGCTTTGGAAGCTAAGGAATGTATTGAGTTGTGGAATTCCTTTCATGTGGAAGGAATCCAGCTCCCAAGGACTGCTGATGATGGACAAACACTCTGCACAGAAAGAACATAAGGAAGACTTCCATTTTCAGTTTGCTTATGTGGCACTTGGTAGAAGCACCAAGTACAGTGTTTTCTATGAATATGATGAGACCTTTTGGGTCAAGACAGAAACCATTGAAATTAATTCCACTTTAATTAGTGTAAGTGCATTTTTCCAGGATATGTAACTTACTGAGCAGTCTTCAGTGTTTTCTGCTTTGGGGTATCAGATGGTGGTTTCCTTACTTTGTGTTCCAATAGCTCTTTATAAAAAAAAAAAATCATTACTCTGTGTCATGGGAATGCCATGCAGACAGAAACTGTTGCATGCATTCTTATGTCATTGGCACTCATTGACACCTGAAGATCAATGGAAAAATTGCTGAGGGAATAGAAACCTGAATGAGAGGTACATGAATGAAATGCTTTTGTCTAGATTTGAAGTTAAATTGGTGTCATTTTATGAGATTTGGCAGCACCCACATATTTTATTTCCATTTCAAATATATATTAATCCTGTAAACATAGTCTGCACATATTAATGGAGAAGAAAAAAAAAGACTTGAGTATTGTATTTTATAAATTATCAGCATAGAGGATGAGCAGAGTTGATAATTAGGAGCCACTGTGAAGGTACTAGAGGTGGATTGCAGTGGATATAGCTAGAAGAAATTGAAGTAGGATTTTTCTTCATTTTCTTTCATTTGTTTCTTTTACTTTAAGATTCTGTCACTGTCCTACTCAAAGCCTTCGAGTGGCCTCCCATTGGATCTGTAATTCTATCCTAACTCTTTAACATGTTAGTCTTGGTCTCTGTCCACGTTTTTGGCCTTATTTCCTATCCTACTGTGATTGATATTCTCGCCTCAGGCCCTTTGCACTAGCTCTGCCTGAGATTTGCCTGCGTCATCTTTACTTAGCTGACTCCTTTTCCATCTTCAGGTCTCAACTTCATTAATTCCTCAGAAATACTTTCCTTGAATACTCTCCCAATTAATCCCCTGGTCAGCCAGTATCATCACATCATCCTGTTTAAATTCTGCATACATCTTGACATTTTGGAGATGTCACATGTTCACATTCCCACTGAGCCGGTCTGAGTTTGAGCCCTCGCAGGCCTGACACTGTAGGCAATGAAACCCTCTTGGAAGCAAATCCTCCAGCACCTTCTCTTCCATCCTTCAGGCACCCAAGTCATGCCACTAAGCAAAGAGTCATCTCTACTGTGCCTTTTCAGAATACCTTTATTTCAGAATCCCTTTATTTATTGTGATACAGCAATAAAAAAAAGAAAACACTTATTCAATGGTCACCACCTGTAATTATTCTGTTATTTGTATGCTTTTACAAATCTCTGTCTCCCTACAATTTTGTCGACTCCATGATGGCATGAACTTTCTTCTGTTTTCTACCGTATTCCTCGTATCACTGCCTGGTGGATTGTAGGTATTCCACAAATATTTGCTAAATAAACAAATTAAATTGTGAACTGACCTGGGTAATTCTGTATTTTTTTAATCTCACCAAACTCATCTGATTATTCTGCTTAATATTAGCCCTTTTTACAGATTTAAACAACAGAATATTAAAGGGATTAAACAGTTTACCCAGGTTGAAGAACTGATAAATGACACAATGAGAATTTGGACTAATTTTACTTGAGACATTTTCACCATAGTCTTACAGGGTAAACTGTTGGGCTGTCCTGCTCTCCAAGTATACCTTCAACATTAAAAGACTGTAGTAGAGTGCTCAAGAGCACAGAATATGGAACCAGACTGCCTTGGTTCAAATCTCAGCTCTGCCACAGTTTAGTTGTGTAATCTTGCCTCAATTTTCTAATTGTAAAATGCAAGTTAAAATTCTGTCTGCCTCCCGTCCAAGTACTAACCGGCCCACAATATGCTGAAATAAGAATAAAAAAAAAAAAAAAATTCTGTCTGACACTCAAGATGGTTTGAGGATGAATGAATATATCTCAAGCATTTTCCCCAGTGCTTGGCACATGATAAGTGCTCTGTAAATGCTACCTATTATTACCATCATTATTGTTATCATTGTATTGTAGGATGTTTATGGATGGTCCAATATTCAGTAACTAAATATTATTAATAAACTATTTGCTATCATTTTATATGTGAAATATTTATCAAAACATAGGTCAACACATATGTATCCATATTTTAAAGTGATTGCAACTATGAGTATGGGTATCTTGTTTTGACACGTGTGGCCTCCTTGAGTGTTGTGAATTGTTATTATTGTTTTCAGTAGGAAAAATTTCTCTCTGAACCTGAAAATTATACTTTGTAGGTGGAGACCACCTTTGAGATGATCTCAGTCAAGTTTCTTTTTTCTTAAGTACAGAAAGTGATGATGGTAATAGAGGTGCAGGACCCCATTTAAGATCATACAGACAATTAATACTTGAGCAAGAACAAGAGCTAAAGTGTCCTATTCTAGTACTTTCCAGTCATTGTTACTAGAGAAGAGTTCTTCCAATTAACTGGTTATCAAAGCAAGGACAACATTTGCTTGGTATTCTATGCAGGGTAGAAACTCAACAAGTTCTCATTAAGAGCCCTACATTTGACTCTCCATCAGTAAAAATGATAATAATGACTTGATAGGAAGATAGTGAAATATCTGATTCTCTTAGGTTTATCTGAGGTCATGAGAAGCAATCCATACTTAGAAGGAATTAGGAATATTGAAGGATATGAGATAGATTTTAAAGAATTCACCTTCTCTGATGCCTCTGAAACTGTAATTAGTGGCCTGAAGCTACTGGCCACAGTAGTCTGGGCCTTCCTTCAGCAAACAGCTGTCTTCCTTTTTTAGGAAGAGCTATATAAGGAACGCAAACCACATGGATTTCCTTTGAAGCAGCTAGAACATTTTGTCATTATCAACTTTTATCTTTCTCTTTCCCTTCAGAAGCTCTGAGAAGAGAGCTTATCAAAGAGAGAAACAAACAAAGCTTCTGGTGTTACTATTTCCCAGACAACCTTCTGGAATTCTCAAATATGGAGCCAGATCCTTGACAGTCATGATGTGGTTTGCAGTGGTGTTTTCTCCCTGATGATGTCTGCATAATATCTTCAGGCTGTGTGGACAAAAGCCAGATAGAGCTTCTACCTTTGTCCTGTGTTTTCAGTAGTTGAAGATCCATGTCATCCTCGTGAACTTAAAAATATTGCTAGCTCTTCTTCTTTCTTTGAGGCAATTCTGAGGACTCATAGGTTAAAATAAGTAGACCAACGATCTCCCTTTCCCTACTTTCAGCAGAAGTCTAAAAATCATTCTATTTTAACATAACTTTAGAAGTTCTAGCAGCAGACTGTGGGTCACCCTTTAATTACATCACATTGAGAGATAAAATATGTTATAGCCAGGATATTATTTTCAAAGTTTAACATGAGTTTTTGTATGATAGCATAAAACAAATAAAGCACCATAGAGGGAAATTATTTTCTCACAAACATCCCACTTCTGAACTTAAAATGTTTCTCTAGTATGAGAGTTTTGCTGTTAAAAATGCAGCTTAGAGATGGATTCCAGTCTGAATTCTTAGTTGCATTCAACAGAAAATTATTCTGATTATTATTAAGGAAAACATTAAGAAAAATATATTATAAAGTTTCATTAACATGAAGGCTGAGGAATGTAGTCTATGTGCACATCCATGGTAATAATGGATCATCCAAGATAACGCCACTGAAGACCTTGCCATGTGCCAGACATTGTCTTATGGACATTATTTCATATGGGGTAATATCTATTATTATTTCTATTTTACAGATGAAGAAACTGAGGCAGAGTTGTTAAGACTTTTTTCCAAGGACATTAAACTACAAAATGGTAGAGATGGAACTGTAGTCAAGGCCATGCCATAGGAATGTTCTCCTTAGGATGTTGCTGCTGCCACCACCCATTACCATATTGTGTTTCTGTCACCATTGGCATTGTTGGCACTGGGCACTGGGTGCTAGGCACAGTGAGCAAAGCAAGTTCTAAACTAGCTCATTATTTCATACCACTTGCTCCAGATTCAAATCTTGGCTGTAAATATATGATTCTACCATGCCTCATGCCCATGCTCTGTCTTCAAGACGGTTAGGAAGCAAGTACCTGGGCTTTGGTGGTTGGACTCACACAATAATCCAAAGCTGGGAATTGAGTTCAGATGCTTAGCAGCCCAAGAAATAGTCACTGCTCTCTCTTATAGTAGCTACTAATAACCTTGGATGAAAAATCCAAGTCCTGCTTAAAGGCTACCATGCGATTTAGGAAAATTGCAACTGTGGATAACAGTAATTGATTACAAATGTAAATGACTTTGTTTCTAAAAGATACCATTTTGAATTCTATTCTAAGCATAAACAATTTGTAATGAGAAAAGAGAATAATTGCACGCTTTAAATGAGTTTTTAAAAATCTGCTGAGAGTGAATGCTATGGGACTTTAATTCATAGTAATTTCTTCCAATATAAACTTGAAAGTTAGATAATGTAAGAAATGAACAAATGAGAGGGGCCGAGAGAGAGAGAGAGAGAGAGAGAGAGATATTTCTACTGTAGAATGCTTTTGACATGGTCCAGTTACTGTGTCACGACTTCATGTTTCTTAATCTTGGCAATAGAATAAAGTCCTCAGCAGAAGGACTTTTTTCAAGTCCAAAAACATGACACTTTAGAGCTCTAACCATAACTTCTCTTTTTATGTCTATGGGATTTACAGTGTTTGCAGATGGAAGTAATTTAATACCGTGGTGATCTTTCATCTAGCCTGTTTCCTTTCAGTGACCTTATGTTTACTATAAGAAAACACCAACAAGGTGTCTGATTTCTTCATGGAAAAATGGCAACTATTTAAAACAAAAGGATTTTGTCCAGCAGAATCATAAATCTTTCACAGTTTCTGTAATTTAACAAAAAAGGCTCATTTGTTCTGTGAGGAGTGTTTGCCTGCAAGACAAGGCCAGTTTGACTTTCTCATAAAAAATATATACATTTTTTTTTGAGGTGGGGGAAGATAGCAGTAGAATAAAAAGTCACTGTTCTATCTATGGCAGGAGATTCAAATCTTTTAATTTTCATAGCATTGCCTCAAACTGTCCATAAGTTATCATTCTGAAAGAAAACTCCAGAATCTTTCCTGGCATTTCCCAGGATGCTTTGAAAATAATAGCAGGTTCTTTGTACCCTTCACTCATCTCTGCTTTAGCATATGTGGTTCCTGCTGATTTTAAAACTCATTCTATACCCTAGAAAGCAGACTCTTCTTGGGATGAGAGAACTGCTGGTAACCACAGTAACATGCCTTTCCAGGGAATCTTCCCATCAACATTTAATAGGTCGAATCATAAATAATGGAATGAAATCTTTCAGCAGAAGACCAGAAGCTGCGACGGGAACACTCAGGAAATGGATAACAGCTGTCTTGAAGGTGATGAGATGCAAGATGCCTCCCTGTATTGGAGGCAATTTTTCTAATAAGAGAAATTGAATCTGGAGTGACCACTCTGTTTGCACCATTTATCAGGGAGATGAAAATGCCAAATACTCTTATGAGTGCAATGTTACATCCAAAGACATATTATAGTGCCTAATCTAGAGTGTAGATTTGGCCTTTGTGTATGAATTGCTCATTCAGGGATTATTCACAAATATGTGTTTTTACAATCCTGAGTGGGTCCATGAATAGGGTGAAATATAACAGCAAGTGTGTGTTGAGTACCTAATGCTTCTGGTCCTTGGAAGTAGAATAGGGAAAAAAGCACTTGGGAGACACAAAGTAGCAATAAAAAATAGGTACCTGAAGTTTCACTAGTAGTTAGTAAAGTTGAACATGCTGGCAGTAAGGAGAGTCCCAGGCAGAGGCAATAACTCAGGCAAGGCGTGAGGTGCAGAGAAATCATGGCATATTTTGGAACTGAAATTTCTTCGGCATATTGGTCTCTGACCAAAAAACATTTTCATTCCACATTCAAAAACTAGCTATTTTTTTGTTCCTATGATATGGCAGAAAGTGCTCCAGGTGTTTGGGGTATAACCATCATCAGCAAAGCAGAGAAAGAATGTTTCTTGTCCTTGTGGAGCATATCTTACAATCCAACCTCGTGGTCCCCTCTTCGCTCCTCCCACATTCTTACAATGCAGGAAAACAGGAGAGATTATATTGCAACAGCAGCCAATGCAAACCTATTTGTCTTAAGGTTTGGAGTGATAGCAAATTACCCACCTTTAATTTGTCTCAATAGATGTCTGGCTTCAATAAAAATTAATGGAACCCCTATAATGTGTTAAGAACTATGCTAGATCCAGGCAGTAAAAAGATTAACTTGACCTACAAAGTCAACGCAATTATAATCAAAATTCCAGCAAGTTGTTTTGTGTATATTGACTCACTAATTGTGAAGTTTATACAGAAAGGCAAAAGACCTAGAATAGCCAATGCAACACTGAAAGAGAAATTGGAGGACTGACTCTACCTAACTTCAAGACTTACTATAAAGCTGTAGTAATTAAGCATGTGTGGTATTGGTGAAAGAATAAACATAGATATCAATGGAACTAAACAGAGAATTCAGAAATAGACCTACACAAAAGCAGTCAACTGATTTTTGACACAGGAGCAATGGCAATCCAATGGAGAAAGGATAATCTTTTCAACAAAAGGTGATAGAGCAACTGTACATCCACATGCAAAAGAGTGAGTCTAGGCGCAGACATTACACCTTTCGCAAAATTATCTCAAGCGGATCATAGACCTAAAGTTAAAATGCAAAACTGCAAACCTCTTAGAAGATATATAAGAGAAAATCCTTTCACTCTCACCTTGGAAGATGGATAGGCAGTTGTTTGTCTCATAAAGTGATATAGGCACCTTTTTTCTTATACAAATAGTGAGCATTTTATAACCATTTTCTATGTGGGCCACACACTTCAATCTAATTTCTACAATTTAATGATGTGGGGCAGAATGGAGACTTCAAGTAGTTCATAAATTTGCCATAGGTGATTCAAATAGTGAGTAATGGCAACAAGAGAAATAAAACTCCCTAATTCCAAAACCTTACTCACTCTTAGACACTAACCTGCGATTGTCTGATCTGCTTCTTAGGCAAGTTAGAAGTGTTTTGATGATTGACCTATCATGCTAAGTATTTAATCTGGTATTAATTATTTCTAAGATGTGTCCTTGCAATTATTCCAATTACAGTTTTCTTTAATTGCTGCACATACACGTTAACATGCACACACACAATAATTCAGAAAACACTTATCTGAGTTCAAATAATATTAAATGATTGCCTCCCCCACTGGGTTGTGAATTTCCACAGTACAAACACGATGTATAAATACCATGTAGTATAGAGTCTGGTATATATTAATGCTTAATAAATATTCATTGCATAAATTAGCCTCTTCTTACTGTCTTGTAAGTTATTTAAAAACAATAGCCTATGGTTACTGTCTCTTTATATGAAAGAAGTTGAGACCATAGAAAAAGAAGATGCAGCAGTTAAAATTTATCACTCTGTGGGTCAGATCCCACTTAAGCACCTTGATTCCAGTTCCACCACTTTCCCTAACCAACAGCTTTTCTCTCATCTGGCTACTTTCTCTCCCTGTTCACCTGGTAAACTTTTTTGCATCTTTTTTTCTCATAGTTTGCTGTTGCACCAGCTACAGCTGCACTTTGCAAATCACTGCTAACCTTCACTTCTTGTAGTCTGTCTTGCTTATTCCATCCTTGGCTAAGTGCATCTTCCCCCAGGAGGCTTCTGTGGGAGCTCAGGCCTTTCTCCGGGGGCAACTGGCATTTTTTGTTTGATGGAACATAAAGATGACCATCCCAGCCCCATTGTGTGGAGTTTGATAATACAAATACAGAGTGTTCAAGTGTGTTCATTTGATTTGTAAATATACTCCTTAGTTACTGAGATCACCAAGCGAAACGTATTTATACGGTTATGTCTAGTTGTTTTTTTTAAAAATTAATTTATAACCATTTAAGGTGAGTTTAAAGAAGTCTTTAAAGAAGTCTAATCTGGCTCTTTGTTTTAAAATATTTTCATCAGACTCTGTTTTATATAGTAATTGTTGATCATATTAATATTGTGGTTAACAAAGACAAATGTAAACAAAGACAAATGGCTTAGATTTTATGACAGTAATTTTCAAGAAAGCCTAATTTTTATTTAGCATGTAATTATTCAAATAACTAAATGAAATGAATAGATGTGATTAATGGGGCATTTATCAGAGCTGTTTCTTTTCATGAAAATACAAGCAATACAAAAATTTGAGTCCATTACTGACTTTGGAAACATCTTCTAACATTAAAAATTCTTTGGATAAGATAATTTGCATTATGCTTTTTTTCTCTGGGAAGTGAGGCCACTGTGAGCAGAAAACAGATTTCGTGCCCATCAGCCCACAGAAACTCAGTGGGCCTCTCTGGCAGGGCACGAAAGAGTTTGATCCTTGGTCTAATTAGGCGTATCCCCTCTGGGACTCTGCTTAGAAGTCTAAGTTAAGTCTTGTCTTGTTTCCTTGCAGCAATGGGGAAATCTATTTCAATTTAGCAGCATTCCCTTGATTGGAATGCATTTGAGGACTTGGAAGCACAGCAGAGCAAGCTCAAGGGTTAGAGGCTGGAGCTGCCAGTTAACAGAATTGGCAGTCACCCATCCTAAGCTTTTTGGTCTGAGGAGGCCGCTTCCCTCTTATGAGGGAGAAGTCAGAGCCATATGGCCCAAACCCCAGGTGGCTCTCCTCCATGGCTTGTGGTTTCCCTGAACCTTATTCCCCAAGCCTGAGGCCTGCTAGCAATTCTGTGATGGCAGAATTTTGTCATGATTTTGTAGCTAGGGGTGAACATAAA
Source organism: Eulemur rufifrons (assembly GCF_041146395.1). Lineage (NCBI taxonomy): Eukaryota > Metazoa > Chordata > Mammalia > Primates > Lemuridae > Eulemur > Eulemur rufifrons. Next base: position 24,843,608 of record NC_091001.1, read on the forward strand.
TACACAAGTCAATCCCACAAACAGGGGTGGTGTGTCTACTATATGTTAGGCATCATCTTAGGAAGCAGGAAATGAAGATACCATTGCCCCTATATTTAAATAGCTTTTAAATTTCATGCCTGTTTCTTGCTTATTGTAGATCTACCCTTCTACATACATATAGAGGGGAAACGAGGGCAGAGATACTCTGCTAGGTGAGTATTGTGGAGAACTGGAGAGAATGCTGAACTTGGAATTGTATTTGTTGTTTGATCCCTGGTTCAACTTGGTTACGAGTAATGCCCCTATGCAAAACTAACTAACTGATTAAACATTTCTTGAACACTGTGTATGTTTTCGTCACACTATTAAGTTTTAAGGATATTAATGTAAATGAGACATGATCACTGTCTTCACGATGTTTACTTTTATTCCATCTGAGTTTAACTTTTAATTATCTATTGAAAACAGATACATAGTAATCACTGCCCTTTCTAACTCATTAAGCTATTTCGAAAACCAAATCTGATAGTATATATGAAAATATGGTTAATTATAAAAGATTACACAAAGCTATGTGGTAGATTTATATGGTTTATTATATTCAAGTAATTTTCAAAGTGTGGAGTATTCAAAAGAGAACCCTCTCATAAAAGAAAAAAAGAAAAAGACAACTACAAAACTCCTCTAGGAACTTTGAGAACATTGTTTCTTCCCTTGTAACAGTGATTCTTCCAGTGTGGTCCCTGGCCCGGCAGCACTGGTGTCCCCTGAGGTGCACTCATCAGCAGTGCAAACCATCAGGTTCCGTTCCAGACCTAATGAATCAGAAACTCTGAGGGTGGGAGGGCCTGGCAATCTGTGTTTTAAAAAGTCCTTTACCTGATTATAATGCAAACCGCAGCTAGAGAATCAGTATTGTAGAACTATCTTGTCTTCCCCCAACTAAACCATCATACCTTCCTGAGATTAGTATCCTTTAAGCTGCCAGTTTTTCAAAGATAACTTCAGATATAGAGCTTGGATCTAAGAGCAGATGAAGATTTAAGGAAAATCTGATTTATGCAAATGATAAATTAACGTGGCTTCATCTTTCATTGGTTAACAATTTCATTGACTGACAATTACTACACACCTATTACGTACCAAGCATTATACTCAATTCTTTTTCTTGGTTCTCTGTTTCCCACATGGCCCTGCTTTTTTCAAATGACATGGCACACTAAGCAAAAATATAAAAGAATATTCTGACTTTACTCTTAAGACCTAGAAGATAACTTTGCTTTCTACTCAAAGATTCATTTTCTCCCCCACCCATTTTATTATTGTTCTTTTCCCTTCAATAAAGAGCCAGAGAAGAAAATGAGGGCTAATATGTTGAGGCATTTTTCTCATGTACATGAAGACCTTATTGAAAAGTCTCGATGGAAAGCATGCCCTTGTTTTACTGCTATCCCACAATAACCTGGATACTTTGAAGAGGCAATTATACTTGAAAGCCAAAACATCTTACTGCCTGCCAAAAGCAAGAAGGACCTGTACTTTGTGATTTGGGGAGATTTTATGTATTTGGAGAAACAATCCCTTGATTACATCTTCTTCAGAGACTAGAACCAAGACATTCAGAAACAGCTGTGTGTGGTGGGACTCCGCCAGGGTAGGTGCTTCATGTTCCATTAATTGGTCCCACACAAACCTTTCTGAGAGGAAGGCTTCAGAGCAGTAGTTAAAAAACATGAGCTAAGCTGCAAGTATTTCTTTTGTTTACATCACTTTGTCATTTCTCCACACTCCAATAGTCAATTTGGAGAAATAAGTAGAAAGGTTTTGTGTCCAGCTCCCTCTTTCCCTATGTCCCTGTATCATTTCTGCTTTCCCTCTCTGAAAGTCTCTGCTTTTATGAAGAAGAAATATAACCCAATGAAGCTGACACACACTATGGTGGACCTGACCTAATATGTTTCCCTCCCAGGCTGTCAGGCTCACTTATCGAAATACTTTAATATAATGGCCATTCAAAAAAATAATTTAATGAATTTTATAAGAAAATTTTTATAGGGAAATTTCCATTTTATAAGGAAATCATCTGGAGAAGGTAATGCTTAATACAGAAAAGCATAAATAGAGTCCACATCTGATATTACTATTGATGAATGCAGATGGTATTTTGCTTTTAGGGTGAGAGGATGGTAGTTTTCTGACTGCCCTAAAGTCACATTAAAGAGAAGGGTAATGCAAAGAAAAATGCAGATCTAATAGTTAATATGCTATTCTTAAAGAACAAATCAATTTATTTTTCTAAATAGCAGTTTCACCTGAAAATGAGAATAATTCAACAAATTATCATTATGCACTGTGCTAAGCATTTTTCAACCAATAGCTAATTAAGTTTATGTTACAACCTTGTGATGATCACTTTTATGTGTCAGCTTGACTGGGCCACAGGGTGCCCAGTTTTGGCCAAGCATTATTCTGGGTGTGTCTGTGAGGGTGTTTCTGGGTGAGATTAACATTTGAATCAGTACAGGGGGTTAAGCAGATTACCATCCTTAATGTGCATGGGCCTAATCCAATCAGCTGAAGACCTGAAGAGATCAACAGGCTGAGTATGAGAGCACTCGTTCTGCTTAACTGCCTTGAGCTGGGGTATTGGTTTTTCCACCTTCTGACTAGAACTGAAACATTGATTCTTTGTGGATCAGGAGCCTGCTAACTTCTGGACTGGAACTTATACCTTTGGCTTTCCTGCTTGTCAGGCCTTTGGAGTTGGAATGGAACTACGCGTTGGATCTCTTGGGTCCCCAGCTTGCTGACTACATCTTGGGACTTCTCAATCTCAGTAATCCTGTGAGCCAATTACTTATAAATTGTACACAGACACACACACACACACACCCCCTATTGGTTCTGTTTCTCTGAAGAATTCTGACTAATGCAAACCACGTGTTATAGGTACTATTGATATCTCCATTGTAAAGATGAGGAAAAACACACTGAGAAATTAAATAATTTTTCTGTGGTAGTTTAAAGATATATTCACAGATTCTTTGGTACTCCTCAAGAGGCTGAGCTTAATTCCTCTCCTTGAGTTTGGGATGGATTTAAGGATGAATTTCTAATTAATGGTATATGGCAGATGTGATCGATACCCCTTTAAGACTAAGTTGTAAACATGCAATGTCTTCTGTCTTGAGTGTGCACTCTCTCTCTCTTTGTCTGTTTCTCTTTCTCATTTTCTCTCTGTCTCTCTCCTATCTTTTCTCTCTTTCTCATTCTCCCTCTCTTGTCTCTCAGATCCCTTGCGTCAGAGAAAGACAGATAACACACTTGTGAGCAGCTCTAGGAAAAACCCCACACAGCGAGGAACTGAAACCTCCTGCCAACAGCCACAGCTGTGAACTCAGCTTCTCAGGCCTCTCCAGGCGACTGCAGTCTCATGAGAGATCCGGAGCCACACCAGCTAAGCACCTGCCCTTAAGAAGGGCTGTGTGGCAAATGTGCATTGTTTTAACCTGCTAAGTGTGGGATAATTTGTTATATGGCAATAGATAATGAATACAGTTGCCAAAGGTCACACAGGAGCCAGGATCCAAACCCGACCAGTGTTCTTGAGTCACTGTTTCAAACCTTTCTCTCCATTGCCTCTCTTGAGGACACAGCATCCCAGACCACAAGCCTACATGACCATCCCCACCCCAAACAACCCTGATAACACGGGACACGATGGTCTCTACATTTTACTTTAAATAGTTCCCTACCTGAGCTTCACAGATCTTAAAAAAAAAAAAAAAATTCAAAGAAATGGAATTTTTTTCTTCTGTGCTGATAGACCTCTCAGATGTTCTCATCAAACCTCACTTAACAGATGAAAGATTGAGGCTCATTTGTGCCCTGGCCCAAGAGACTGACTGAAAGAGAGTTATATGCTTGTCATTCTTCTTTTCTTATTAAAAAATAATATTTTTGGAGATGCAATCTGACTAATTGAAGCCTCTGCTTAATTGAGATCAAATTTAATAACTTTTTGATATTTTCAAAGAGTAATGACAGTGTGACATAACAGTGCCCACTTCCCCAGAGACACTTCTTATGACAGTATAATAAGGTTCGTGATGAATTGCTATTCCCCAAACTGCCTTTCTTCTCACCTCCAGGCCTTTGCACAGGCTGCTCCCACTGCCTGGAAATCTACTCCTCCCCTGACACCTTCTCCCTCTATCCTAAATCTCACCACCTCCATTTCATCCTTCACGACTCAGCTACGCAGTCAGTGTCTTCTAAGGTGGCTTCTTCTTACCATTTTACCAACAGTTATCCCTTGGGCTTCAATAGCAATTTAGATAGCAAAATGCAGACTAAAAACATGTATTCTGGAAACAAATAGACATTGATTTCGGCCAAGCTTCTGATATAATACACATTAACTTTGTGTCCTTGGGTAATTTTTCTAACCCCTCTATGCCTTGATCTTTTATCTCTCAAATGAAGATAATATAATTATGAAGATTAAATGATTATATAATAGACAACAGTTGCTGGTATATACAAGGTCCTAAATATATATTGGCTATATTTTTATTGCTTTAAGTTCATATACAATTCAGTCACAGTTTTTTCAGTTACTCCCTTTTTAGAATAGATACTTTTTGAGTGAACAAATATAATTCAGACATTTTTGTCTTTATAGCAGTAATGGCTGATGCTGTGGGAGAGAGATAAATTCTCAGTCATTTACCTGTATTGCCACTTCATTTAAAATGTATCCCTGACTGAATTTCCTACACTTGATTTTATTCAAATCATATTACCAAATTTTTAGGTCTTAATCCTTGAGTCCAATGACTTCTACCTTCTTATCTTTTACCCTTCTTAAGCAGATTTTTATATTATACCTTTCATGTAATTTGAATAATTTCACATTATTTCAATAATTTCAATAATTCACATTATTTCCTTTCCTCCATTCCAAGGCATCAGAGTTAATCTTGCAATCACTTCCTCTAGTTCTCTTGCTTCAGTTACCTCTAGTGATTCACAGCTTTCCTACCTCTGCCCCTACCACCTTCAGTCTCCTACTCTCCACATAAATATATTCCTATTACTCCTCCCTGCTAAAAATACTTTACTGACTGCCCATGTCTTGAAAATGGGAAATTTTACATATTTGTCACAGATTGAGTGAAGACACATTGTCTATTTTTACCTTATTCATTTTCTCTCCTGCATTGAAACCGTATGGTTTATGCTTTCATAACATACCCCCACATTCTTCCATCTCCAGGCTCTTTCTTCTTCCTAGAAAGCTCTCTTGCCCTGACTTTGCCTATGAAAATAATATCATCTTGCAAAGACCATCTCAAACATCACACTCTCCATGAAATCTTTCCTCATTACCTCCCCTTCTCCCCAGGTCCATATGCTGCAGTTTCTCCTCCTTATAGCCTCATGGCGCTAAGCATTTCATTTACAGAATTTCTCTTATGTCTTATTTTCTTGGATTTTGTCTCTTTCCCTTGCAAATTTCAAGTTTCTTGTATTTTAACCACTTTGATAATCCTCTCCCTTCTGGAACTAAGCATAATGCTTTGCATCAAATAAAGACTGAGATCCTGAATTGAATTATATGACCAGTTAAAATGCCTGGTGATGCATTTTAGAGTGTATAATTAGAATTATTTATATTCAGTTTAAAGTAAAATTGTTCTTTTACCCACAGATTTTTGGCTAGTGACAAACACTCTTGCTGTTTAGGCATTTCTAGCATAAATACTTTTACCTAAAAGTCATTACAAGATGGAGAAATTGCTTTTGTATATGTTTGGGATCAAATTGCTATCTGTCTGCCTCCCAATTACTGGAAGACCAAAACTAGCCAACTCAGGATAGACTTTTAACAAAATACTTCCTTGTAATGATAATTGCTTTGGGCCCCAAACTGACTTATTTACTAGCTTTTCGATTTGGAAGTCATTTCTTTTTAGGACCTGAAGGGTTTTTGCACTGCCTTGGGAATTGGGCAGCCGCCTTTAATTAGAAAAAGGCCAAGATATTCAACATATGCTAAGATTTGTGACATTTGTGATAGGGCTGGGTTAGGTGAAGAGAAAATGGGGGTTGAGGAAGTATGAAATTATTATCATTTTTTTTTTTTTACCTTTTGTTATGATATTTTCTGAGTCAGTGGAAGAAAGGGAAAACAAAGAATTCTGTGTTTGCTAAACACTGAACCACTGGCTTACCTCAATGGGTACACTACCAGGATTGCTGGCCAGCATAGAATTTGCTCTCTGAAGAACGACATGAAATTGAAAACTGTTCAAATGAAGAACAAACAGTACTTGGGAAATAAAATAAATGTTTTCAAGTCCATATTGTTAATTTTTTTTTAAATTAGGGTTTACATCCACATTTGATCCAATAAATCTTAACCTTAATAAAAAAGGCATGTCACAGAATTCCCACCAGAAAGTTGAGAGGTATCTGGAACGCAGAAGACAGTTTTGGCTCACAACACAAAAAGCCCTTGACCCCCAGAGGCAATATTTTTCTTTGAAAATTATTAAGCCCTTCAAATTTTGTTAATAAATCTGTTTGAAGTAAAAATGTGAGTTGTGGAGTATATGACATCGCTAGCTACAAACTAAAAATGGTGCCTAATTTTGTCTACGTATTTTGCATTTGTTCTTTGTTCTTCTCAGGGTGTTTACTACATCTATGCAAACGAAAACATGGGGGAAATTTAATGACCTGGAAATCTCAAATTATTTTTGAAAGGCAAGTTACTTCTTAAAAAAAAAAAAATTGAAAACTTTGGGGATTGTGAAATCAGCAACACAATTTCACTCAGAAAAGAACATTAACCCAAACACAGATGTTAAAAAAATAAAGGAAATAGACTTTTCCCCATCTCTCTCTAGAGACCTGGGAAAATTATCAAGGACTAAAATAATTAATTGCCACTAAAGGGCACAATTCTCAAATATCATTTGCACCAAATTTGCAGTTCCTTTCCCCGCCCATATTTAATAGCCAATTAAGATATAAAAAATGTGCTTGTTAAATAATACCACAATCATGTTAATAGTGAAGCAACCACTTTATGAAATCCAGGAGCTCATCCTGAATTTTTTAACAAAAGGATATTAGCATTGATTACCATCTTTCTGGCTGCAGAAGAAAATGAAATATATCATTTCCATATGTGTCTATAACATGCACACATATTTGAATTTTAAAGACATCTTAAAATAATAATTTAGCTTTACAAAATTGTCAAACCAGGAGAAAATTGCTTCCCTTAGAAATTAAAAATTCACTCTATCAATTGGGCCTCCAAATAATATATTCTTTACTACATTTAATAGTTTGTTTTAAGATTTAAAAAAATGGAGGACAATGAATGCATAACAAGCATAATGTAATGCGATCATTATTTTTATGATTTTCAGTGTATCTAATTCTGTGGGCATGTTTGAGTTTTCTTATTTTGGGTGATGCATTTAGATAATAGACATTCTAGTAGAATTGTGTTCCTACAAAAATCTTTCTTTAGGCATATTGATAAAGTTTTTCCATTCTCTTTCTCTCTAGGAATCTATACACACACACACACACACGTATAATGTGCTTATGTGTATACACATATCAAGTCATATGTGCATACATTTTAAGCATATGTACATAAATATTCACATGTAAGTAGGTTGAGATATAATTTATATTCAATAAAATGAATTCGTTTAAGTGTACAAGATGATGATTTTTTTTAAATGTAGGCTATTGTATCCACTACCACAATCAAGACATACATTTTACCACCCCCAAAAGTTTCTTGTATCCCTTTCTATCAATCTCCATAATTTCAATACAGATAAAGCAAACACAGATCTGCTTTCTGCCACTATAGATTAGTTTTACCTCTTTTAGAATTTCGTGTGCATGAGAAAATACAGTATGTACTTTTCGCATATTTCTGCATTCATCCATCATAAAATTTGTGAGATACAAACTTTTGTACCCCCACAATATGCTGAAATAAAAATGAAAAAAAAAAAACAAAAACACATCGTTCCCTTTTTGGTGCTTAATAATTTGATTGAATGCCACAGTTTATTTATAGATTCAACCGTCGATGGACAATTAAGTTGTTTCCAATTTGAAACTATTATGAATAAAGCTGCAATGAACTGTGCATAGATATTTGTGTCCACATATGTTTTCATTTCTATTGATAGATATCTAAGAGGGAAATTTCTGTCATTCGGAAATTATGTTTAAATTTATAAAAAATATCCAAAATAGTTCTTAGGATTTCTAAAGTGTTTTCATATTTTATATTCTCCTTGCAATGAATAATAATTTCAGTCGCTCCACATCCTTGCCAAACTTGCTATCGTCAGTCTTTTTAATTTTCGGCATTTTTTTGAGTGTATTGATCTAATCTGTGGTTTTAATTTGTATGTCTTTGATAACTAATGATTTTGAGTACTGTTTAATGTGCTTATTAGCCATTTGTGTTTCTTCTTGTTGAAATATTTATATTTTTGCCCATTTTAAAAATTGAGTGGTTTGTATTTTCATTATGAATTGTTTCAATAATGTGGATAAATTATTTTCTTAGAAAAATGTTTTGTAGATATTTTCTTCCAATATGAGGGTTATAAGCCTGTCCTGTCATCTTTTTCACACTATTTTTTTAAAAGAAGAATTTTTAAAAAATGATGGAAAATAATGACCAAGTTTTTCTGTACAGTTATAGCTTTTGAATCTGTCTTAAAACAACAACAAAAAAACTTTGCTTACCACATGATCACAAATATTTCCTTTGATGTTTTCTTTTAGGACTTTTATAGTTTCAGATTTTTTGTTTAAATCTATGTTCCATTTCAAATTAATCTTTTCATATTATGTGTGGTAAGGGTTAAGGTTATTAATTTGTAAAAATATGGATATCTGGTTCCAGCATCATTTATTGGAAAGATTTTTCTTTCTTCTTTAAGTGACTTTGATATTATTTTTGACAAAAATCAATTGACTTAATATGTGTGTTCTATTTCTGAAATCCATTCTGTTCCATTATTCCATGTATTTCTCCTTATGCCAATATCACACATACTTTTTCAATCCTATACTTTTTCCTTTCCTTTTGGGACTTTGATCACATAAATATTAAATCTTTTATGATTGTTCTTGTGACCTCTGTGGTCTCCAAGGTTCTGTTCATTTTTGCTTCTATCTGCCTTCTGTTTCTCAGATTGGACAATTTATTTTGATTCATCTTCCAATTCACTGACATTTTTCTGGTATCTCCATTCTGTTATTGAACCCATCCAGTGAGGGGTTTTATTGGGGGCTGATGGTGCAGAGGGGCTAGTTCTTGTTATTGTATTTTTCAGTTCAAAATTGTCATTTAGTTCTACTATATATCATATATTTTCAAACTAAGGTTGTCTATCTTTTTAAATTTATTTCAAGAAGGTTTGCAATTGCTTGCCGGAGTAACTTTACGATAGCTGCTTTTCTTCAGCTTGGGCTACCATAACAAAATACCATAGACCAAATGGATTAAGCAACAAAAATTCATTTTTCATGATTCTGGAGGTTGTAAGTTAGGGATCAGGGTGCCATAATGGTTGAGTTCTGATGAGGGCTCTCTTTCTACCTTACAGGTAGCTGCTTTCTGACTAGAAAGAGAGAAAGAAAGAGAGAGAAAGCTCCTTGGTGTCTCTTTAAAAAGGGCACCAATTCTGTCAAAGCAGGGTCCCATCCTATCCTCTAGCCCTAAGTACCTCCCAAATGACCCATCTCCAAATACCATCATATTAGGGGTTAGTCAGGGCTTAAACTTATAAATTTTCAGGACACAAATACTGAGTTGGTAACATTGCTTTAAAATACTTGTCAGATAATTTCAACATTTGTGTCGTCTCAGTGTTGGCAACTATTGATTGATTTTTTTCATTGATATTGGTATTATAATGGCTCTTGCTATTATGAGTAATTTTGGATTTTAAGCTGTACATTATAAGCATTATGTTATGAGACTTTACACTTTATATCCTATTTTATATTCTATTTAGCAGTCAGTAAACCGTTTTAGGTCCAGAATGCACATTCTTGTCTATTTTTGTGGGCTGTGGTTCAAATGTCAGTTTAGGTTTCAAAGTCTTTGCAGTGCTAATTTGGTCTGCCCCATTTGTGTTTCCCAGAGGCTTGTCTGAATCCTGCGTGGTGTTTAAGACCAGTGTTCAGTTCTCAACTCTTTTACTGTGTTGTTTCTTGCAATTTTTATGTTTGGGTCACTCAGAGGTCTGCTCGGGAATTTGTACACAGAGTTTGAAAATCCCTTTAGGCAACTCTCTCCTCTTCAAATACCTCCCCTAACTCTATTGTTGGGAGAGGGTACATTGCCGCATTATTGCAGAGTTGTGAATAAAGATGGCACTTCCCAGGATATCTGCAGCTGCAGTGCAGAAATTCCATTGCGTTGTTCCTCAAGTCCGGAGATCTCAAGACAGCCTTCCTTTCCTCTAACTCTTAAAGAGTTTGGTCGACACTTTTAGTAAATTGTCTATGGTTTTTTGTTGAAGTTTGTGAACTGAATATGTTACAATGTACTTGTATTGAATCTGGAATTAGAAGTTCTATAGACATCTTTTGATGCTATAATTTGATATCCTTGAAAGGTTGTAAATTTTCCTGTCATTACTCCTTTACATATTTTTGTCCCATTTTTTTTCTCTCCTCTCTGTCTAGGACTCTAATTACACATGTTATTTCTTCTCACTTTATTCATTATCTCTTCTCTTCTCTCTTTTGCATTTCTCCATCATTTTTGGATTTTTATCTAACCTGCCATCTACTTTATTCTAACTTCTGATTCAAATCTTCTGCTAAACCAATCCATTGAATCATTCCTTTTGAGGCTGTATTTTTAAGTTCCAGGATTTTTATTTGGTTTGTTATCATTTAAATAATTTGCAATTCTATACCCAAATTCTCAATCTTGACTTTTATCATCTTAAATGTACCAGACATAGTAACTTTAACACGTATGTCAAATAACTGCATTATCTGGAGTCCCTGTCTGTATTTTTCTAGGGTTTATGTTGCCTGTTTTCCTGTGTGCATGATGATTTTTGACTGATGGACATTGTATGTAAACAAGTTATACAGATAATTTGAAACTTGAAATAATGTTATATTTTCCTAGAGAAGATGCATCCTGGCTTCTGCCAGGAAGCTGGGGTACTGGGGAGCCTCTAAGACCTAAGTCCAATTTTAGGGATTAATATGTGTTGAGGCTTGTTTCATCCATGCTGGGGGTTTTGTACTTCCAGTTCGCCCCTTCTCTAAGTATACAGCCTTTCAGGATCCCAACCTGACATGTAAGTGTTTAATCATACCCCTACCTCTAGTAAACCCTGGACTCCACGTTTTAGATGCTCTAGCTCATGAGGCTCTCAAAACCTCTTTTTAACTTCTCTGGCTCCCACCAGTCTCTCTGTAATTGGTAAGTACCACTAGAACAAGCATGGGACCATCTTCTCCGAAACCCTGACCCTGTCATTCTTACAACCTTTTTAATTTCTTGATTCCTTTGAGCAGAAAAAAAACTTATTAGTGTATATTTTTTTAAAGGAGTCTCACATTGTTGCCCAGCTGGAGTGCAGTGGCATGATCATAGCTAACTGTAACCTCAAACTCCTGGGCTCAAACAACTCTCATGTCTCAGCCTCCTGAGTATCTAGGACTACAGGCTCGCCTCACCATACTCAGCTATTTTTTTTTTTTCTTTAGCTTTTGTGGAGACAGCGTCTCACTATGTTGCCCATGCTGGTCTAGAACTCCTGGCTTCAAGTGATCTTCCTGCCTCAGCCTCCCTGAGTGCTAGATTACAGGGATGAGCCACCCTCCCCTTAACAGGAGTTTTAATCTGCATTCCCTAATCTGCTACTACCAACAGTTGAAAGTTACATTGATAATACTTATTTTTCCTAGTTGGAAGATAGAGAAGGGGTTTATGAACAGAGATAATTTTAAATTGACTTTAAGCATGCAAATGGTAACAATGACCATCTTATTACTTGGCTTTGCATTTTATTAAGATAGTTTCTTTATAATTTTCTATCCATTTTTTGAACCTCTAGTATCAACTTTCCCCTACCCCACTTTTCCATATCAAAAGCAAAAGCAAAGTCCTCCTCATGCTCTCTAACAGAAGATCTCACTCTATTGTTACAGAATCTTTCCCAATATTTGAAAATGAGATGTCTCATTTTTTAAAACCATATAAATAAAAGAGATGCCTCCACCATCTAAATTCTTGTACCATGTGTTAAAATAATCTATTTCTTACCCCTTTGTACTTTATGTTTGTTTTTTCTCTCAGGTGGATTATCAGCTTTTAGAAGAAAAGGAATTGTATTTTACACTCTTTACCACCATTTCACCTGTTACACACGCTGAACTTTAGTAAGACCGCAGCCTATACTGTCAGCCTGTCCAGTGTATAAGTTTATATTGCCTGTCTGCTCTCCTGATAGTGTCCTTGGCTGTGCAGAAGCTTTTTATTTTGATCAGGTCCCATTTAGTTATTTTTGTTGTTGCTGTGAATGCCGTTAGGTCCTTCTTCATAAATTCTTTGCCTAGGCCAATGTCTGTAAGAGTTTTTCAAACATTTTTTCTAGAATCCTTATAGTTTCATGCCATAGGTTTAAGTCTGTTATCCACTGTGAGTTGGTTTTTGTGAGAGGTGAGATATGCAGATCCTGTTTCAGTCTTCTACATGTGGCTATCCAGTTTTCCCAGCACCATTTATTGAATAAGGATTCTTTTCCCCAGTGTATGTTTTTTGTCTCCTTTGTCAAAGATTAGATGGCTGTATGAGGATGGTTTTATATCTGGGTTCTCAGTTCTGTTCCACTGGTCTATATCTCTGTTCTTGTGCCAGCACCATGCTGTTTTAGTTACTCTAGCCTTGTAGTATAGCTTGAAGTCTGGTAAATTGATGCCTCCCAATTTGTTCTTTTTGCTTAAGATTTCTTTTGCTATACGGGGTCTTCTCTGGTTCCATACAAAGTGTAGAATTATTTTTTCTAGATCTGCAAAAAATATATTGGTATTTTAATAGGAATTGCTTTGAATCTGTAGATCGCTTTGGGTAGTATAGACATTTTAACAATGTTCATTCTGCTAACTCATTAGCATGGTATGTTTTCTACCTGTTTATACTCTCTGCTATTTCCCTCTTCAGTGTTTCATAGTTCTTACTGTGGAGGTCTTCAACCTACAGAATTGGAGAAAATATTCACATGCTACATAACCTATAAAGGGCTGATAACTAGAATCTATATAGAACTCAGGAAAATCAGCAAGAAAAAAATCAAACAACTCTTTCAAAAAGTGAGCAAAAGACATGAACAGAAAACTTTTCAAAAGAAGATATACTAATGGCCAAGAAACATATGAAAAAATGCTCAACATTTCTAATCATCAGGAAAATGCAAATCAAAACCACAATGAGATATCACTTAACTCCAGCAAGAATGGCCTTTATCAAAAAGTCCCAAAATAATAAATGTAGGTGTGGATGCAGAGAGATAGAAACACTCCTACATTGCTGGTGGGACTGCAAACTAGTACAACCTCTGTGTAAAGTAATATGAGATACCTCAAAGAGCTACAAGTGAACTACCATTTAAACTAATAATCCCACTACTGGGCATCTACCCAAAGGGAAAAAATACATTCTATAAAAAAGACAACTGCACTTGAATGTTTATAGCAGCACAATTGCAAAGAAGTCGAAACAGCCCAATTTCAAATATGTGGAAATAGACCAAGTGCCCATCAATACATGATTAGATTAATAAAACGTGGGGTATGTATACCATGGAGTTCTGCTCAGCCACAAAGACAATGGTGATCTAGCACCTCTTGTATTTTCCTGGATAGAGCAGGAACCCATTCTATTAAGTGAAGTATCCCAAGAATGTAAAAACAAGCACCACATGTACTCACCATCAAATTGGTATTAACTGATCAACACTTAAGTGCACATACAGTAATAACATTCATCAGGTGTTGGGCAGATGGGAGGCGGGAGGAGGGGATGTGTATATACACACCTGATGGGTGTGGTGCACATCCTCTGGGGAATAGACATGCTTAAGGCTCTGACTCTTGTGGAGCAAAGGCAATATGTGTAACCTAAACATTTGTGCCCCCATAATGTGCTGAAACAAAAAAGAAACAGAAAAGTTTGTATTGCCCTACATGGAATTACTAATGCTATTTTTTTGCTTATATCTTAATACCTATTATTACAAACAAAAACCAAAGAAAATACATTAAAATAGAATATATATCTATAATATTTGCATATATGGGTTTACTGGTAAATAAAAACCTTTCTATAATCACAAACAGATGATCCAGCATCTGATCATATGATTAATTTCATTAAAATAACATTTAGTGTTTGTTGAATATTCTTTGGATATTTCACTCATTCTTATTTCTTCAAAATATCACCTCTAACCTGAATATTTCCACATATTTATTTCTAGCCATTGATTCTAACCTCTAATTTCTAATCACATGCTGGGCATATCAGTGCTGCCATCTTCTCTTCTAGTTATCTCTATTTTAGCATTATTATGTGGGATATAACCACATATCCTTTCTACTTTTTTCTGCAAACCTCTGGGTGGCTTATTGATGTCTGTCTCCATAGTCCTTGTGTTCTTGAGTCATGCATATGATGTAGTATTAATTTAATGTCATAAATTACCATGTTAAAAATAAATTTCAGAAAGAAGATTCTATAATATTCTTCCTTTTTGCTTTGATTATAATCTTAGCTTGATATATATACATACATGGATATATATACACACACTTATATGGATATACATACATATAGCACCTTGATTCCTCATATTCAATATTCACACAACTTCTTTTCCCTTGGTCTAAATGGGAAGGAAGAAAACAAATTCATGGCCTCCACCTGTACAACATCTCTTCCAGAACATAAAGATTTATTAATTACCCTTTCCTCTTCACTTCTCCATGGATTCTCTAGTTTTCTTTTATGACATACTTCCCAAGCCTTTAATTGCTTCCATTATCTTCTCTTGGGCATTTTCCAGGTTATTCATATGTCCATATCTACAATAAGCTGCAGGGCCCACAAAGTGTATCAAATACTCCAAGTGCTTATGAAAACATCCATCTGGTTAAAACAGAGAAAGAGTAAGAAACTTCTGAGCCGAGATTAACTTTAGAGAGATTTAAAAAGCTTTGCTCTCATATCCTGGTCTCTGATCAATAGATCAGTAGTCGAAAGTTTCAAGATGGTCACCCAGATCACTCAGATCCCTTATCTCCTGCCTATCTACCATTGAAGCTGTGTCAATGAAATATGAATGCACTTTTCAGTGACGCCTGTGCTAGTCAAAGCCCACAAGTAAGGCATGCTTTGTCCCAAAATGGTGACATTCAGCACCTGATCAATATCATTTAAACATTCTATCATATCCATGGATAAAGCCACTACATAAATATTAGCATTGGTATAAATAGGCGAATAATCACAGGAGAAGTGAGAGTATCTGACGACCCAGTGAAAAAATGATAAATGAGGGAAGCTGGTGAGAAAAGCACTTGTCTTGGCCTGTGGTCAAAAAACAAAGCTTTAAACAATTGCAGGGAACTCTCTCTAGACATGTTCTGGGAAGTAAATTCAGCTAAATATAAATCAAATGGGTTCTCTTTATTGTAGTTCCAGGATGCTACAATATAAGAGGAAAGGGAGATTGCCAGAGGAAGAAACAAATATCTCCTTCCTAATAGAGAAATCTTTATAGAGCATGGGTTTGCCACTTCTATTCTTACACTTATTCAATGCTGTGGCATATGGAGAAGCATCGTGCAGCTCTGGCTAAGCGCATTGGTGAGAACACTGCAATGGATTCAGGTGACACCAAGTTAAAGCTCCAGCTCATCATTATCTATATGCTGCTGAGTTCATCGTTCTGTATGTGACTCAGTTTTCTCATTTTAAAGGGGAGAATAGTCCCATAGTATATACGGCTGTCTGGTTGGCCCTAGCTTATTTTATCAGCTCATTACCAGTCACTATCCCCCAAAACACTTGGTTCAGTTGATCTGAGAAATTCTAGACATTTTCCTGGTCATGGTGGACTTTCCATTACATATTTGTATATACATGCTTTTCCACATATTTGGTATGCTAAACTCCCACTTTCTATTTCAGGTGGAGTTCTAACTTTATTTCTTTGCTTTCTTCCTCAAACATGTCTAGATAGATAAGTTATTTTTATTTTCTATTCTCCTAGGCCTTCATGATAATTTTTTTTACAATGACACCTGTTAAATTCTTTGAATATTTTTCCCCTAGCTGAGTACATAGCTAAGTTCCCTAGCTGAGTACAAAGTCCCTGCCTTTGGGTCTCCTAGAACTTAGCATTCTGACAGACCCATAGAGTGCTATAAAGTTCTCAGTAATTTATGTACAAAGAAATTGTATATCATACAATATGGTAATGCTAAAATATAAAATAATGGAAAATAATTTAGAATCATAGAAATTAAAATAGAAAAAATTCAATAATGTACATGTTAGATTTTTAACACTCAGAAAGATATTTAAAGAGATATTAAAACAATGTTGATATACTGAAAAGAATTACACTACTTTACTGAATATAATACTAAACATTTATATTATAATCCAAAGTATACACAAATATAAAAATATAAAAAATAATATAATACAAGACTCCTACAGATGATAGAACTAGAGGCAAGTTATATTTTACATTTTTCTGTAGTTCCAAAATCTGTAACAAAAAATATTTATTATTATTACAAGTAGAGAAGATCCATATGTCTTTTTATCTTTAGATAATGCTATACGCTTAGAAATGTATTAGCATCTATTTTAAGCATTATATTCAGGAATTGTGAATTGGTTAAAACATCATGTGAGTAATTACAGGGTCAATAGATTTCAGGCTATTTTTCAAACCTAGTAAAATATATATCTATCTCTTTTATATTGTCTATACAGTATCATGCACATGATATATTTTCTAATATCACAATGTGCTGTCCAAACCTCAGCTACTCACCCTATAAACTCACATATTTAATGGACAGGAGGTCTTGGAAAATAGATATAGCAATTAGTCATCTTGCCATTAGGAAAACTACATAGTGAGGAAAGCCTTATCTTTTTTATAGTCATTAAATTGAATTTTCAATATACAAGGGAAATTGAAAGACAGAGTCCTTTGTGTGTATAAATAAAAAGGCTGGACCTCAGAGAAGAAGGAGTTGTGCACAAAGTCACTAGTTGGTGCCCCAGTTAGGACTAGCTTGACAATCAGTGGCTCTTTCCACTTGTGAAACATCATAGAATTATGGAAACAAAGAAGGATTTTGAGAAGACTTCCCTAAAACCACCTAATTTTACAGAGGATATCTAAGGATTTAGAGCTATTCAATATTTTCTCCTAGATGCATAGCTTGCTAGAATTTGGCTCAAATTAGCAGCGACAGACAACTTCTACATCCCAGTCATTCTGGTTTTTCTGTGAAAGACATTGGTCTACTTCTCACTTATAGCACACTTACCAGTAGCATTGAAGAAAAACTAGCCCATGGCCGGGCGCGGTGGCTCACGCCTGTAATCCTAGCACTCTGGGAGGCCGAGGCGGGTGGATCGCTCAAGGTGAGGAGTTCGAGACCAGCCTGAGCAAGAGCAAGACCCCGTCTCTACTAAAAATAGAAAGAAATTATATGGACAACTAAAAATCTATATAGAAAAAATTAGCCGGGCATAGTGGCGCATGCCTGTAGTCCCAGCTACTGGGGAGGCTGAGGCAGTAGGATCGCTTAAGCCGAGGAGTCTGAAGTTGCTGTGAGCTAAGCTGACGCCACGGCACTCACTCTAGCCTGGGCAACAAAGTGAGACTCTGTCTCAAAAAAAAAAAAAAAAAAGAAAAACTAGCCCAATACTTACATATTATTCAAATATCACTGTGAAGCCTACTTTTGTTCTAACAAGGAAAGAACAACCATATGTCAAGTGTAACAGCACATCATTTCTTGATTGGGCTCAATACTTCCTTTTTCAGTATTTCTCTGAGATTCTTATCCATTTTATTTATTCTTCTGTAAAACAATTATCATAACAAAGTCAATGAAAAGTGCAAAAATTCTAATTTATATATAGCATTGAATATATGTGTGTGTATTACAAAAAATGTAAGTTCTTTAGGGCTACGGAAGTTAGTGTTTTTTGCCTGTTTAAATCGTTATAAGTAGACATAGGCTAAGGTGGCCATTTGCCTCATTCATCACATTAATAAGGAAGAACAAAGTGCTGGGAAAAAGCTCTGACAGGTAGAGCCCTGAATATGCTACCCCAAAAAACTTCCTTTTTGCTTCAGAGACGATCTGGTTAGGAAAGAGGATTATTACAACCCCTCTGTAATTGAGGGGACAGTTTTGAATAATCAATCAGTTTCACAGAGAAAAGACTATTAGAGAAATTATATGCTGTTTAATTCAAAGCCAAACTCCTTCTTGTTAAATGTTAAATGCGTTTTGTTGAAAAATGAAGACAAGGAAAATATATACATAATGAGTGCGATGCGCACTGTCTGGGGAATGGACACGCTTGAAGCTCTGACTCAGGGGGACGGGGGAGGCAAGGGCAATATACGTAACCTAAACTTTTGTACCCCCATAATATGCTGAAATAATAATAACAATAAAAATAATTTCAGAACCTACTCCTGTGTATAGACCATCCATTATCTCTTTATCATTATGTCTCTGTTATCCATTGGAAAGGTCTTTGCCCTTAAGATTGCGTTAATTCAGACCCTATCACTGACCTGCTCACCGCTCTGCCAATCTCTGTCCAGTACAATCTGAACAAACCCTTCCTATGGCCTATAATGCCCTTTGACATCTGGTCCTTGCCTGTCTACAGCTCCAGTTACACCACTCTCCAACTCATCGTTCACTATATGCCAAGCCCTCATCTTTCTCTTTTAGTCCCTCAAACACAGCAAATCCTTTTCCACACTAGACGCTTTGCACTAGCACCTTCGTCCCAGAACTTTGTCTAGCTGATTCCTTCCAGTTATTCGGGTTTATTTGTAAATGTCATATTCTCAGGGCATCTTCCTTTGTTTATCCCATCTAAATTAACCCTTCCTTCCTGTCCCTTCTATCACATTGCCCTTTTTAAATTTTCTTTACAGTTCTTACCACCAAATTAGAGTTATCTGAATTATGTCTGTTCACTTACTGTTGTGTTTGCTATCCTCTTTTCTTCTCAATATACCATAAGCTCCATAAGGGCAAGGCCTTATCTTTTATCTCATTTCTATACCTGCAGGACTTGTAACAGCGGCTCTCACAAAGCAGGAACTCGGTAATTAGCATTGGATTGGTGGACAAATGAATGAATGAAAGAATGAATGATTGAATGCTATTGATATAGATCTGTTAACTGGAAATGCAAAATGGGATATATTATTAATAATGCTCTTTCACTTGAGTCTTTTTCAAGTGTATCAAAATATTTATCATCATTAAGGCCTGTAACTCCAGAAAAAGGAACTAATGCATGTGACATTGGCCATTTTATCAATGGTTTGAATGTCATTTGGCCTTTGATGCACTTACAAAACACAAATGGCTAAAAGGAGCAAATGATAGAAGGTGAGGGAAGAAAGAAAAACACGAAGTTCTCCTGCATCCTTCTAAGTCTCTTTTAGCTCCTTTCCTCTTTCAGTGACCTTTCTCTTGAATTTATGCCCACAATGTCAGGTTTTGTTTGTTTTATGTTTCTCACTGAATTCTGTCTAACATCTTGTTTCTTTTACAACAATATGCCAAACAGCTAATTTTGAATTACTTTTTCTACTCTGTAGCTGGATGTTTTGCATCATGTAAGGCAGCTTAGCTGAATAGTAAGTATAATCAAAGGACTGCTCACATAATTAGGAAAAAAAAACTACTTTCTTGATAAAAAAACAAATGAAGACAATTCTTCCGTTATTCTTTGTTTTCTCACATATCTTATACCCTGATGCACAGCAAAGCTGAATTTTCAAATTTTTGACACTTCAGGTCTCTGGGTTTGATTAATAATGTCAATCCATTAAAATGGATTATGATGATTCCCAAGGAATTGGTTGTTAACGTAATTAACAGCTGGCTTTACTTTCAAGACATTAATCAAAAGAGCAAGTTGCTGGAAATGACCAGGTTCTCACAAATGTTGCTAATTAGCAAAAGCATTGAAGTTGTATGACAGTGATTCCCGCCACTGTTATCTGCATGATTATGTGACAACTTTAAATACACACAACAGGATGTGTTTTCTCAAGGGTTATTAAACCAATAGGCATTTGAATATAGTTAGTTCAAAAGAAACAGACTCTACATTTTGACTGTTTACTTCTGGACAGAATAGAGTATAAAAATTTTGCAAAATGACATAATGTTTTCCATTCACAAGTGGTAAATAAATTGTATATATGCTAAGCTTCCCTTTTTTAATCCAATTCAGCTTAACTACCTCTGTCATAAAAATAATATCCCTTTGAGAAGAAGGATAAACTTTACCATTATCATCTGCTCATATCACATCTACTTATATCTTTATACATTGAAAACAATGCATGAAAGAAGGTAAGAAAAAATATAAAAAAGGTGATGGATATCTCTATTATCCTGATTTGATCACTACCTGCATTGTACACATGTATTAAAATATTACAAATATCCCATAAATATGTACAATTAGTGTGTATTAAAGGCAAAGAAATTTTATAACAATCACCCCTACTCCTACCGAGAAAGACAAACTTCTCTTGAAATTTTGGAATATTTGTTTCCAGCATCTTTATCTTTCTAAACTATTCTGTTTATGTAATTTCGTATCCTACTTCCCATTACATTAAATCACATGATTTTTTTCTACCAAATAAGGGAATTAATGAAATAACATTTTAATTGACACATATTATTCCATCTAAAAGATATTTGATTTAACAATTCCTATATGTTTGGAGTCATGAATTTTACTTTTATATATGAGTGTAATAAGTATCCATACCAGTGAAGTAACCACTTTAGGTCCTATAGTGCTTTTTTGTCTGAATCAGAGTCCAAGGTTACTTACAGTCATTCCTGGTAGGACTGCAGATTGAACAAATAAAAATACAAAACACCCACCCAGTTAAATCTGAATTTCAAATGCATAACAAATACTTTTTTGGTATATGCATGTCCCATGTAATATATAAGATATATTAATACTCCATAATCCCCAGAACATGTGAGGTTAGGTGGCAAAGGAAAATAATGTTGCAGATTAAATCAAGTTTACTAATACGTTGATGCTGATGTGGGGATATTATCCTGGATTATTTGGTTTGGCCCAGTGTGAGATGGAGGAAAAAGAGAGAGAATCAGAGGGACAGTAGTGTGAGAAGGACTTGATCCATGAGAAGGACTCAGCCCCAAATTACTGGCTTTGAAGAAGGAAGGTGGCATGAGCCAAAGAAAGTGAGTGGACTCCAGAAGGTAGAAAAGGCAAGAAAATTGATTCTCCCTAGAGCCTCTAGTAGAGAATGCAGCACTTCCCACAGCTTGGTTTTAGCCCAGTGACACTCTTGCTGGACTTCTGACCACTAGAACTATGATATAATACCTGTGTGTTGATGCTATGACACTAAATTTACGGTAATTTTTATGGCACCTATAGGAAATGTACATACATTTTTATTTTTATAATGATATTTTTCATTGAGCTTTAAGGTAGGCTGGATCCCTTAAATCTCATATTTTGATCATTTAAAAATCAGGCCTAAAAATCTGAACCAAGACTTAGAAAACACTCCTCATGGAGGCTGACTAGGGTTAAGCACCTTCCTACTACTGCATTCAGTCATTTCTTATTTAGCCTGTCTGGGAACACTGTACAGAGTGCTTTTGAATTTTGGAAAGCTGACATTGTTTTGTTCCTTTGTTAGGGATTGCGTGTGAATGGCTTGAGGAGCAAAGAGGCTTTAATTCAAGCAATCAGCATCTTACGGCATTAGTCATAAAATGAACTCAAATCAGAAGATTCCACTTGAAAGTCAAGCTACAGAGTAAATCAAAGACAGCTGAGATAAGCAAATGTTTTTCACAACAAATTTTCTAAATCTAAGAAGACGGTAAGGCCAATCTCAAGTACAACTATATCGCAAGTATTTAAAATGAAGACCCGATTGGTAAATGCACCATATATATGTACTTCTTGTATAGGAGAAGGTAAGGTCAAAAAAATGTTGCTTTACGACATAGCTGTGAAATACAAGGGAGGCATCTCTTTGAGTGCTATAGTCACTTTCCTTTCTGGGAATGCTTCACAGCTCACAAGTTTGTAATTAGGGAAGGGAGGATTTTATAGTCCGTGTAAAATGTGCATGTTTCACAGAAAGTTCTCATCAATTTATACTTAGAGTTGGTTAAAAAAGAGCCCTCAAAATCGAGAAGTTCAAAGTCTACAGGGGAGATCAACTCATAAACAAATAATAGCTGTACAGAGTGATAAATGGTCTTGCAAGGAAAGGCACAAGATGCTGGGGGAGACTTCGCGGGGAGTATTCCCTGCCAAGAGCCTCCTCTGAGAAGGCGATGCTTGCTGGGCATGCAAGCTGAAGGATGAGCAGGGATTTCTCAGGGACACCTACAGCCTGTGTTAGGAAGTAGGAAGGGTTTTATGCTGAGAAAGTGGAGATAATTTTATTAAAATGAAAGATTAAATAAATGAGATAGAGTGGCCTTCATCCTATTTATCTGATTTGAAAGTTGAGTGTTATGTGTGTCACTATGTCTTCAACTGGGTTTTTTTTTTCTCAAAATGGATATTTATACTGAGAGTGGCAGTAAAAAGGTGCCTTATTTATTAATTTTTTTTTATTCCTTCAGAACATATTTTTCAGAGCTTCTCTTTGTTGAGAATTTTAGTTCAGGCAGTATGTTAAGTAATTTCATTCTCAGAACAGCCCTGCAAGTTTAATCTCCTCTAAATGCCAGTATCTAGCTTGGAACACAAGTGGCTTGGGGTGCTCTTTAATGAGATAGGGAACTCAGGGGGTAGAGTGAGATTCAGGAAGAATATAATGGGCTCAGTTTTGCAAATATTGCATTTTAGGTCCTGTTGAACTATAGAAAGTGTCTAAATAATTTATGTATGTATCTAGATTCTTGAAATCAGGTTCATGGCAGGAAATATTGATTTTAGGGTCATTAGGAATATGTGGCTATTGAAGCCCTAGAAATGCCTGGGGTAATCTAGAGAGAATAGAAGGAACCACAGGAGAAGAGATCCCAAGAGAGTGCCACAGGAAACATCAATATATTAATAAAACAGTGAACAATAACAGATAATGGGAGAGTCATCAGACAGATACAGGGAACACCAAGGCAAGACTGAGGGTTTGGCCAGCAATGACAGAGTATCTTTGTGTTTAAGGTCAAAAGGAGCAAGATCTGATCTGTGTTCATTTAATTTTGCAACAAGGTCATTAGTGATTTTGTTAGAAATAATGTCAGAGTTGTGTGGTGGGAACAGAAGTCAAACTAAAATATGACTAGTTAATAAAATAAGGAAATAAAATGATAAAGTAAAGAAATATAGACATTAAGGATATACAACTTTATGAAGGAGTTAGTGAAAAAGAAGAGAAAAAGCGAAAGGGAGAGAATAAAAACAGAGAGAGAGAGAGAGAGTACCTATATGAGGACATGGTACTGGAAAAGAATTTGTTTTGTTTTTAACGAAAGAGGCTTGATCATATCTACAAAATGAACAGAAGAAGCCAGCAGTGTGGGCCGTATTCAGGACTCTCGTGGTTCTAGGTGACAATGATTTATATCAAATAATTAAAGAAAATGAAAAAAATAAATACTGACTCAGCAATTGATGATATCCAGGAATAGGAGTGACTCAGGGACTCCAGGGATCCAAACGAAGTTGTTTCCCGTTCCATAGAAATAAGAAAAATTCTCTCTCTCAGCAAACACAGCCAATCTCAGAGAAGAACTTTGACTGGACTGGGCTCACCTGTCCATCTCTGGGCCGTTAACTATGACTAGAGGATTGTAAAATGTAATGGACCAGGCCTGTCATGGGCACCACCATAAGGCCAGAGGGTGGGACAAACATGACTTAGAATGCCATAGAAACAATTAGAGACAGTGGAGGATTTGTTCTCAGTAGAACAGCTGATGTTTCCAGAGGAGAGAAAAAAGGAGGCTTGAAAGCCAGAATAATAGATGCCTCCTATAGAGGAGGAGTTGAAGATATGGGTCAGAGAAATAATAAATCAATGGAGGAAGATTTCCCAGAAAGCTGGATAAGAGCCAGAGAACAGGTAAAGGGATCAGCTTTAGAGAGGAAGTGAACATCTCTTTCATTGTTACTTCAGAGAGAGGCGCGGTCTCTCTACCCACTTGACATCCCTGCCTCTCTCAAGGAGTTTTTTGTCCCTTTTCTTCCTAATACCTACCATTCTCTAGATATATACTATCTATACATTTACTTAACTAGTTAATAGTCCAGCTCCTCTGTCTTTAAAATATAAGTTCTATGTCAGGGATCCTGTTTATTTTATTTTCTTGTTTCCTACTCAAACTCTAGCATTTGAGATTTAAAACAGCACTTAGTGCATGCTTAGCACTGAGTTATTTGTCGAATTAAAGGAGAAAGATGAGGACTCACAAGACATATTTTGGCCATAACTACTGACCACATTTTTTTTTAATGGCAACTGAGTATTGTAACTGGCTTTCTGAGCAAATTTCAATGACCTCTATACATTTTTTTAGTAATCCTCTTGCTTAACTACTTGACCTTTTTTAGTCGTTTCCCAGAAGGGGTGGAATTTCTGCCAAAGGAGTTGAAATTCTGAAGGGCCCTGGGCAGACTTCCTGATGCCAAGGAAGTATCTTCAACATCTCTCACTAACCTACCCCGAATGCACATAGCCCCTTGTTAATTTCTCCTCTTGGGAGAGACAGATTTGAGGCTGTCCCTAATTCTCATTGTTTCGATAATTGGCTATCTGTGTGGCTGGTAGCTGAAAGTAGGCTGGACTCTTTTTGGGTCCAGTAACAGGACCCCATTCACAAGTGTGTATATACCTTGACTGTTTTTTATATGAAATATGTAGCTGTGTTTTGATTACAAGATACAAAATATCAAAGGTGATAAGCTAAAAAGTAGGCCACACATGTAATAGACTTTGATGTCTTGTATTTTAGCCTCGTTTCGTTGCCTATAACCCCACTGAAAGATGTAGAAGTCTGTAAATTTTACTGCAAAATAAAATAAGGAGTTTGCTTTAAAATTTCATCACAGACACAGACATTAAATATCTAGATTTTATTAGTGGGGAGATTCTCTGAAGTTAAACTAGAGTGTGCGTGAAGTAACCTTTTTGAATATTTTGAATAAGAATGTTCCCCAAGTATCTTCACAATAAAACTGAATAAAACTCTTTTATTGAAAGCTTTGGCAACTAGATACCCTCTTCTCTCCAAGTCAGAAGTGAGCCGTAAGTTTAACACATGTGGAAACAATATGTTAGG
This sequence comes from Eulemur rufifrons, assembly GCF_041146395.1. Classification (NCBI taxonomy): domain Eukaryota; kingdom Metazoa; phylum Chordata; class Mammalia; order Primates; family Lemuridae; genus Eulemur; species Eulemur rufifrons. The sequence continues at coordinate 24,869,282 of NC_091001.1, forward strand.
TGAACTTGCAAAGGGACCTTTGACAACTACTCTCTTTGAATATCTAATAAGAAGAAAACTTTTCTAAAAGCAGAAAAAAATTGAATGGTTTCATTTCATTCTCTTGGGAAGTTCTGTTGATTTTTATATAGGTCATGCACAGACGTACACACAAAAGCTTGTCATGATGAACATCCCTGATACTTCTTCATTGTAGGGGACTGTATGTGTGTGTGCTTCACATATATATTCACAGAAAATCACTGATATTTTTGAAAAAACTTAGAAATATGGTTTAGACAGTAATTCCAGCCTTCGTTTCAAAATAGATTAAAATTGCGAGCCATCTGGCAAACTTGTAGCACATGTTTGAGCATTCAACATAAAGAAAACAAAAACAATATTTTGTAAAATTAATACACAGATTTCCATGCAATAGAATATATGGACAGATATATATTGATTAAGGTGAATGTTTTGATATTTATGGATGGAAATAGAATGTGAATGATACACTAGCCCAAACCAAGAAAATAATTCTTTTCTTGTTAATAATGAGTGAAGATGGATAAGAATCAAATTTTTATTCTTGAATGTCAATGCTGTTGGTTAAATAGTGAGAAAATAAGAAAGAAAGGGAAGAAGCATTAGAATTATAAAGTCCTATGAGAAACTTTTTAAGTCTCTGTAGAATTTATAAGCAGCTTACTACAGTGACATTAACCCACCCAGTTGATTATTTATTCATTTGTTAAAACATTCGCTTTAAATGAGTTCTTACACTAGGCATTGTTCTTGTTCCTTGATAAAAATGCTGAAAAATCTGTCTCCACCTTAAAGGGGCCCACTTTTGTTTAGGATTAGGCATTCATACAATTGATGAAGACTTTCAAAATATGATACAGATTTAGTAGCACCCTTAGGCCAAGGCAAGAAGGGTCTTTTCCCTGAGTCCCTTGCTTTAGAGGACCCCATGTATCACAAAAGTAAATAAATTTATTAAAGAACTCATGGATGCTTCTGAGACTCAGGGTTTATTTCAGCACAACCGAATAACTTTAAACATGTGTTCTCAGGACTGACACTGTTCAGGCCCCAGAGAAATATTTCTCTATGTCCTTGAAACAAAAGACAAGTACATCTGAATTCTGTAAATGTTTGTGGTTCTTCTGTTTCTGATGTCAGAGGAACGCTACTTTGGAGTTCAGGAAGGATTTGACAGTTCAGTGTTTAAATAAAAGCAAGCACAACTTGGCTAACTTGTCAAATTCTTTATTTGAGGTAACAGATATAATATATTCTTGGGTATCAAAATATGTCCAATACCTTGTATATCCTGGGATTCCAATGTGTGATTCATGATTACTTATTTGTACATATGTAATACATAATATAACACTATCCTTATATTATGTATATTGGTGTAATATAAAATAATAGTGCAAATTATTTAAAATTGAAAATTAAATAAATGTCAGCTTTCTTTAATCTACCTTATTAGTTACTATTAATTTATTACCCTTTTTATTTAGTCTTTTAATTTTACAGATATTTAGTATTTTAGAAGAAAAGTATCTTTTGAAAAACACAAAATAATTTTTTTTCACTTTTAAGGTAAGTTTTATTTTTAATGAATATTTAGATTGTGAACAATTTGAATACAAAGGCATTTTACTTTAATTAAATAATTATAGTTAGTTGAACACATTATGTGACTATCTTCATTATAATAACATAATTAGTGATTTTACTGAAATAAAAAATATGAGCTATTATATATATTTCCAATGTTTCAAAATTATTCTTCTAAATTTCTCTAACCAGAATACCTAGACACTTGCAATAATTTAATTCATTTATCTTTAATATTTTGCTAAATTATAGTATGTAGAAATTATAGCCTTAAGTATATCAAAGTAAGAGAATAGATATTTCTTTTAATACTTGTTAAAGTGATACATAACTTTTAAATGTTTGGATATTTGTTAATGTGGATCTCAATTTGCACTTTTTGCCCCAAACCATGCAAATATTACATGTTGGCCCATGCACATTCCTCTGTTTATTAATTTGACAAGTAAGTACCAAGGCAATATATTATGGCATACCAGGCAATGGGATTAGGCATGATATCCTCACACCACTGAAAATATAATGAGAAACAAATAAATATGAACCTTACCTTCAAAGAGGTTACTAATTTGCAAAAAAATGGTGATAATTGAGCACACGACTAAGCAGTCAAGTCTTGGTGAAGTATGGGGAATAACATACAGTACACCACAGGAGTGCAGGGGGTGCATTCATGGAGGAGGTTCAGGGAAGCCTTTCTAGAGTAAGGTGTTGAAATGGAGACCCAAAGGATGAGTATAGACAGCTAAGAGAAGAGAAGAGTTAAAATACAGCTTCTAGACAGAGAGGACATCATGGCAGAGCCATGCATGCAGAAAATAGCTCTCTCTTTCTACAAGAGGAAATATAAAAATACTCATTTATATATAGGCATAGGATAATATCTGTTCACCATCTTCACCCACTAGGGCTCTCCTTTGTACTGTCACAGACTCCAATTTGGTAGGAAAATGTGAAAAACTCAAATAATACTTTTCTGTAGAGACAACAATAATAATACTGACCCTTACAGAGTACTTGCTATGTGCCAGGCCACCATATGTGAGCATTTGTCATACTGTAATTCACTTAATCCTTACAACAATTTTAAGAGGTAGGTACTATTGTTAGTCCCATTTTACAGATGAAAACTCCAAATCAAAAAGTGATTATCACTTGTTTAAAATGCCATAACTAATAAGGTTCAGGGTAGGCATGATAGAGAAGTAGGCATTCTAGCTTCAAATAACAAAAACAATGATAAAAAAATAACAGTCATATTATATTATATTTATTATAATAACTAATATTGTATGTTTAAATTATATAATTCTAATTATTGATCAGAATAATATAATTATATCGTTATAATATATTAATATACCATAAAATGTGTTTCTATATTTATAATAGGCATTTGATATTATTGTTTTTATTTTTATTATTGACACTACATGTACCAGGCACTGTGCTAAGTATACATTCCTTACCATGTTTAATCTTTACAATTGTTGTCATCTTTCTACAGATGCTGACATTGAGCCTTAGAGAGATTATTTATCTAACATGACATAGTTGGGAGATGAAATAGGCAGCAATCAAATCCACTTATTCTGATCATAGAAAGATCATACTTTGCTAGGCTAAGCTATCATCTAAATAAGAATAGTTTGCAAGCATTATTCAGAGTAGTATTATGTATACTTACAGGAATTTCTCAGAAAGTTCTCAAAGGCCTTCCAGTTTGCTATACGGAAAAAATATGGCATTTTCTTGTTTTTTTCTTTCTAAAAAAATAATTTCATAACAAAATAAGCCTAAGTATACTGTAGTTTTTTTCATGGGTTTTCTTTTTCATTCCATATTTCAGAGTTGAGAGACAAAATGAAGCCTGATGACACATTTTCTTAAGAATGAAGAAACCATAGTTTTTTTTCATTTTTAATATGGCCACCATATGTTTTATTTTTGATGACAATGTTTCTTTCAGTGCTTGCTATAAAACCCTGATGTTCAAAAAAATCTCAATGATTTAAACTTCTGTATTATAAAATGTAGATAAAGTACAATGATTCAAGTCTTTCATTTCCCATATTTTGCTATATTTTTCTCATTTGAACCTTGGTCGCTGTTTCATTTCCCATAAGCACAGTTACAGACTGTTCTGAGTTTTGTGTAAAAGAAGTTACAGAGACTACTTTATGGAGTTTCTGGTCAGGGGACTGAATTTAGGAAACTTGGAGTCTTTGAAATCAAATATCAGAACATATCCCATTGTTCCTTCAGAACTTTTTTTTGACTGTAAAAAGTCTTACTCCAAAAACAACTTTTATGCTGTTATAAAATTTATAAGGCCCCACCTAACCTAATTTTTCTCTGGCCTCGGTCAAATCTGTATTGAATTAGTCTGGATGACCCAAAGTTGTTTAAGGAGTATATAGAGATATACACACAGAAAAAGGCATGTTATGGTTTTATATTCTATTCTAGCTCATTTATAATTAATAGAACTGCTTATATGCAACTTAATAAGCAGTTGCAGTCTTATTCATTATGAAAGTAATTATGAAGTGTAAACAACATTTGGTGAGATAGCTTTATATGTTAAGCACTATGAAAAGTGCCTTAAATCTACCACTTTACTTTAACTTTTTAAAAATGTATTAAATAAAGGATTATTATCTCATAATACAAATGGGAGGATTTTTTGCCATGTATCATATACTTAGTTTTACCTTACAAAGAAATATTCAAGTCATTTTGATTTGACATGATACCACACAGAAATGCCGTATTCCTATAGAAATCCTCTTTCTATAATTCACATTGCTGATTCTATCCTTTATAAAATTTAACTATCTGTCCTCACAGAGATAAAATTTCAGCTAACACCTGTCCTTGCAATAGCTTTAGAATGATATGGCAAATCCACACTGAATACCTCATCATTCAAATTTGGCATGTGACAAAACTGATGATGCTGTGTTGCATTTGCAAAAATATAGTTATCAATACTTATAGCTTGTTGTAAAGTGTCGCTTTAAAATAGTAGCTTTAGTACAGAGATTTTGCTGATGCAAGATACAATGAAAAGAAATGAGAGGATCTGGATCTGTTAATACTCTTTTTATCTTTGCAATAAACCCTTCATGTTTTCCTGTCATGGAAGGTGCATCATCTGTATATAAACTCAGCACATTTACTAAATTCAGTCCAACTTCATGGCATTGATCTTGAATGTTGTTGAAGATATCTAGTCCCTGTGTTTTGTTCACGAGAGTGCCCAAAGTGAGTAACTTTTCATATCAAAGAAAATCTTCTGTCACGACCCAGATGAAGTATAAAACCTGCACTGAGTCAGTAGAATCCGTTGATTCATCCAAAGCAATTGAATAATATATATTTTCCTTTTGAAGTATTTTATGAAGTTGTTCTGTTAATTGAAGCCTAATTCATGCTGTCAATCAGTTATGGTTGTCCTTGAAAGAGGCAGTTGTTTGTACTTTGAAACATTATTGGGGTCTAAACATCCTACAACTTTGACAAGGCATTCTTTCACAATTTCTACATAACAGAATGGCTTTCCTTTTTTCCCAAGTATATAAACTACTTTATAAGTTGCTTCAGTATCATCGTTTCTTGGTCTCACTGCTGCTTGAAAGAATTGTCTTTGTTTTTGCTTTTCATCTTTTAATTTCTGTAATACAACCTTTCGTGCCTCTCCCTCTGATTTAAAATATCTGTGGTTCTTATGAGTGTTATAATGCTGATGAACATTCGATTTCTTTAATGTTGATACTGCAGTAGCAAAAAGCAAACAAACCATCTTATCTTTAGCAGAAACAAGATAACAATGCAATTCTCAATCCTCATTAAAAAATAGGTTTTCTTCCTTCTGCATTCTCTTGGTATTCTTTGACATGATGGGCTGTTCAGCAGACAGAATTAAAAAATACTATTGAGCTGTGCAACTATTCACAAATTCCACTTCAAGGGATGGGTTAGGAGGGGTTGGGTATATACACACCTAATGGGTGCCGTGTGTACTGTCTGGGGGATGGACATACTTGAAGCTCTGACTCGGGTGGTGCAAAGGCAATATATGTAACCTAAACATTAGTACCCCCATAATATGCTGAAATAAAAAAATAAGGAAAAGAAAGAAATGCAGTGCACCATTGTCAAAAGTTGCTAAGAGACCAGCATAAGAGACCAGCTAAGTTGCTAAGAGACCAGCATAAGAGACCAGCTAAGAGACCAATAAGACTCTTGCAGTAGTGGTGCCAGGCAAGCAGTGGAAATTAGTACTAAATCATGATTGTAGCAGCTGACAATTTAGCCCTTATGGCTTACTAAAGTTCCAATTGTGCTAGTCAACCTGGTAGGATTATTTTGTTGAAATATTTTATTCTTTGGTATTTTAAATATATTCATTTTATGAGTGTGATGTGCACTGTCTAGGGAATGGACACAACTGAAGCTCAGACTTGGGAGGATGGGGAGGCATGGGCAATGTATATAGCCTGATCTTTTGTACCCCCATAATGAGCTGAAAAACAAACAAAAAATAAAATAAAAACATAAAAGACAAGCAAAAATGTATCAATAAAAATAAAAGAATTTGTTCTGTAAAATTTGGATTCAGTCAAAAGGCTACAATTAGGGACATACAAGGCCACATGTGGGCTTAAGGTCATAGGTTCCCCACCCTTGACTTAGCATCTTTTCATGGAGACATAGGTAAAATTAATATTATCTTTCTTTTTAATTCTACCATACAGAAAACAGCATGACTACAACAGCAACAACAACAATGACAAATGACACTTGGCACTTGGCCTAATTATGTCATAAATGAGAGAGAGTTGGAGTTATAGGGGTTTTTTGTTTGGACAGAACCTCTCTTTGTTGCTCAGGCTGGAGTCCAGTGGTATGATAACAGCTTACTGTACCCTCAAACTCCTGTGCTCAAGTGTTCCTCTCTCCTCAGGGTCCCATGTAGCTGGGACTACAGATGCACGCCACCATGGCTGGCTATTTTTTTTTATTTTTATAGAGATATGAACTTGCTATATTGCTCAAGCTGGTCTCAAACTCCTGACCTCAAGTAATCTTCCCACCTGAGCTTTGCAGAGATCTAGGATTACAGACGTGAGCCACTGCATCTGTTCTGGGATATTTTAAGACTAGAAAGCTCAGGTCCCATCCAAAGGAAATAATACTTCCACTCAGTCCCAGCTGATTTTCGTCATACATCAATATAGGCACAATATTGCTAGATCTTCCACTTTTTCAAAGAAAGCTGGAAATCCAGATTATAGTGTAAAATGTTCCAGGATCCAAATGTTGACAACTAATTTGGTTAATTTTTAAACATTGTATAGGCAAATATGGTGTGGGCCAAACAAAATACATCTGCAGGTGATGGAATGCAGTGTATTACTTCTGCTTAAGAAGTTCAAACTAGTTTTTTTCTCTCTCTGTATTTTCATTCTTCTGTTTCAAAAGCAAGCTCAAAAACTACCTTCTTTGTGAAGCTTTTCTTGAATTTCCTCCAGATGATACATTTTATTCTTTTGTGTCCACATTACTCCCTGTAAAGACTTCTTTTACAAAATCTATGTAATTTTGCCACATATTTGTTTGCCTGACAATTTCTCATAATAAATTGTAAGCTATTCCAAGTAAGAGTTTGTAGTGGGTTGACTACTTTTGATGGCCCCCAAAAGTATGTCATGCTTTAAACCCCAGACTTTCTGAATGTGACCTTATTTGGAAAAAGGGTCTTTGTAGATGTAATTAAGGATCTCAAGATAAGATTATCCTGGATTATCTGGGTGGGCCCTAAATTCAAGGACACATATCCTTATAACAAACAAGAGGAAAAGACACAGAGAAAGGAGAAGGCCATGTGAAGACAGAGGCAGAAATTAAAATGATTCAGCCACAAGCCAACGTATATCTGGACCTGCAAGAAGCTCAAAGAGGCAAGAAGGGACGTTTCCCCTATTGCTTTCAGAGGATGGTGCTGCTAATACCTTGATTTCTGGTCTTCAGAACTATGATAGAATAAATTTCTGTTGTTTTAAGTCACTGTTTTTGTGGCAATTTGTTACAACAGCCCTAGGAACTAATACAAAGAGAGACTATGCTTATATAAATTCCTGCCCCAAATACTTAGCATAGAGTCTGGCATATAGGAGACAGGCAGGAAATAGATGATAATATTAATACTTTGGAATCAAAAGTATAAATTCTCACTCTATGAGTTTATGAGTTTCCTTCACACTTCATGCACTGTAGCAGAAAGATATTATTCCATGCCTCATAAATACAGTTCTTGAATGGACTTAATAAGGCTCAGCAATCAAAGTGGTAGCAGTTTATTAGTGTTAAGAAATTTTATGTCCGTTCCTCTCAGCAAAAGTATATAAAGTCTGACTCTCTATAGATAAGCAGAGAGAAACAAGTACTCCCTCCCCATCAGATGTACTGTGCTACACCCAAATGCAGTATGAAAGATCATCTCTTTCTTAAGGAAAGTGATCCATTGTCTCTGAAGATGGAATAGCAGACAAGAAAGAGTGGGCTCTAATAACAGAGAGACTTGGATTTGAACCACAGTGCTATTAGCTTCTAGCTGTAAGACCAAGGGTAAATTACTTAACCTCTTTGAGAAAGAAGGTAGTGGTATTTAAAGAATTAGGTAAGTTAAAAGTTCCTACTAAATATCTAGATCTACAAGAGGCTTAAAAAAAATGTCAGTTTCCTTCCACAGATTTCCTGTGTACTATTTTCTCTTGATTGAGGAATTACAATTTGGGAAAATGCATTCAACTTAACCTACTGGTTTAGATTTAAGGCCTTTATGTTGCATTTCCTATTCTTAAAATATGATACAGAATTCTTTTCTATAATCCTAAAATGCTGGTTGGGGATTTGGACTGTTAGTACCACCAGGACCATTAAATCCTGGAATTGTTATTTCTCTTACTGAAAAATAGAAAAAAAAATCAAGTTCTGCTGTGGCTCTACATTAAACACCCTTCTTCTTGTTGATTGTTAGTTGATGCTCATAATCAGCATTTTAATTCATAATGCGAAAGTCACCAAGATGAAACCATGTACCCACAGCTAGAATCATTTCAATGGCAAGGCTTTTTTTGAGAAAGCAGGTCCTGCCAATTATGTTTAGCCTATCAACTCAGTTTTCTTAGTTGGCAAAACACATTCAACACCATGCTAGAGTTGTTAGTAATTATGTCAGCCTGCCCATAAATCTTTCTAAAACAGAAAGACATCTACCACCACAAGATCTATAGATGAACAATGGCTTTCATTTGATTCACTGTGAGCCAGTCCAAAGACTTAGGCAAGATGCAAGCAGCTAACCAAAGGAAGCTTCTTTGGGCTTGTCAGTCTCTAAAAATAAGCATAGGGTAAATTAGGTTATGTCACTAATCTGTACAGATACGTGGTTCTCAGTTGGAGGTGATTTTAAACCCCAGATGACATTTGGCAATGCCTGATGACATTTTTGGTTGTCATTACTGGGGCATGAAGGATGCTCCTGGCATCTAATGGTAATAGGCCAGGGATGATGCTAAACATGCACAGGACAGCCTCTAAAACAATGAAGTATGTGGCCCAAAGTATGAATAGTGCCATGGTTGAGAAACCATAGAACAGGTAAACATAAAATAAGTGTCTACTAATGAATGCTCATTAAATTTGGGGCTGAAGCAGCTGTTATAGGGCATACCCATGCCAGAGCCAAAAGAAAATACTAGAGTGAAAGAGAAAAGTAAAGTTTTATGAAGAGAAGTAGAGATATACATTCAAAATATGTGTGATGATTTGGAGCAATCAATGAGGGTTAAAAAAATGAGATATAATTTATCTAATGCCAAGGATATATTTTTACAATGGCATTTAGTTTATTAAAATGAACCTGCAGTGAAGCATATGTAACTCTAGCATTACCCTGGGTTCTGTAGCACAATGTTGAGAGAGCCACAAAAATATAAACTGTATTGGTTTTCATAGGATAAAGGACCGAAGTTTGGTAAGCAAGCATGATCAGACCTTACCAATTAAGACATAAAGATATAGTGAATGGACATAAGCCATAGAAGGAGGAAAGAGGAAGAAGGAAGAGAAGTTTGCTAACATCTTTATCTAACTTTGTATCCAGTCGAGAGATTTTGCTTAGTTTTATAAAACGAGATAGAAGTTTGAGACTATAATATAAAAGTGCCAATTTCACTAAAATAATAAAATTTTAACAATCAATTTTAGAGGGAGTAGAAAGGGAGATGAAAGGTTGTATGAGTTAAATCCCCAACTTTTGCAACTGGAAGTTAAAAGACAGTGTATTAAATAGATAACCTAAAAAGGGTAGTGAAAAATATTAATTTAGCAGTAGGAAGGAAAGAAGGAAACCTCAGGAGAACAAACAAATAAAATTGGCAAGAACAATGTGACTAAGAAATGGGATGTTGCGTATATGAGTATATAGTAGTTTGTGATAGTGGTTGGGAAACAGATAGGAAGTTATTGCTTCTATCATGTTTTTCCATAGAGTTTATTTTCTAACTATGTGCAAGTATTATTTTACTAATTTTATTAGTTAAAAATTAATAAAATGTGATAAATTTAGTTCAAAACTTTGGACTTAAGATGTTATGTATAGTCTTTGATATCTCAGCCATTGTTCTTAAGTCACCTCTATAGTTATTCACAGTTAGTGGCTGTTTTACATCATAGTTATAATTAATGTTTATATAGGGATCACATTTAGAGGAATTTTTTTCACATTTATTATTTCTATATGTATTCCTAACAGTCCTGGGAAATGTGACTAAGGCACTTGAGAAATAGACTCTGAGATAGAGATCTGTGCCCAGAAGCATTTGGGCTCAATGCCTGTGTGGGAATGAAGAAAGCATGGTGGGGCAGGGTGACATGGGGAGTTGCACAGACTCACAACAGTGGCCCCAGCCAATTCTCCAGGGACCTCTGGAGCAGAGATGGCCTTTCAGAGTTGACCAAATTAGACACAAAAGGACCTAGACTTAATTTTCCCATTTAGACTAGGAGCTGCATGTAGGCTTGAGCATGGGTGAGGAGGTACTCTTCAACTGAGGACAATTCCCTGAGAAGGGGGTCCACTGAGAGCTGTAGACACTGATACTTTTAGCAGTTGGGCGAAACTATATTTCTTCCTGAGCCAGCATGTCTGAGCAGTGCATGAGCATAGCCACTATAATCTCCACTCTAAAGATGTAAAAATGGAAGAAATGCTGATTTTAGCCATGTTGACCCCTCTTCACTAACATAGCTTATCAAAACACAAATTCTATAATTTGGTCTTATCAAATTTCCTTTACTCCATGAATTGACAGGCCGTGGTTCATCTCCTGTGCCCTAGAACATGTTATACTTTCCATGTGAGATGCCATTCTTCCTTTTCTTCTACAAGACTATCTGTAGATGATACTTCAACCATCCTAGGGAAATCACCCTTGTTTCATTTCAGTGTGTTTCCATTTAGCATTCTAGAAAATACTATGAATTCCACTGTTTCCTTTCCACTGAGAAAGATCTTACCTAACTCTAGCAAAGCATTTGTTGAATTTTGGTCTCTCTCAATAGACTTTGAAGCATTTAGAATTTGAGACTGATTCATGGCCATTACGATTCCGCTACCACCAAATTCACTGCTTTACATTTAGTAGGTGTTCAACAAACACAAATTACAAACTTCTTGAAAAATAGATGGAAAACTTGTTTTAAATTCCAAATCTGATGCTCTGATGAGAAGTGTTCCCACCACAAAAATGATGACCATGTGAGGTGATATGTATGTTGACTGGCTAGATTTGGTTATTTCACAATGCATAGATGCTTCAAAACATCATGATATATATGAGAAATACATAAATTTTTTTCTGTCCATCTTAAAGAATAAATTTTTAAAAGAAAGCAAATATGATACACCATCTTTATAATTTTAATTTTGGAATCTCAGAGAAGTCCTTGTGTCTTTATTTTCAGGTTTGCCCTACCTACTCCATAGGTTAGGTATATAAAACAAAATGCTATTCAGATAATGGTGTACATGTACTTTATAATTCAAGGAATAATTGGCATATTATGTTTTCCTATTGTTATTGTAGCACAACAAATTGTCAGCTTGATCTCAAGAAATATCAATTTCATCCCCATAAAATTGGTTGGTTCCCAACCACAAGTTTATATTCGTCTCTCTTAATGCATTTAAATGACTCACTGAGGTATATTATGCCATTTCCCTACTCAGATACCTGATACAAAAATAGGACCACTGCAACTGAATGTTTATTTTCAAATAAACAGTGTCTATGGGCACCCACATGATTGTGGCTTTTCAGAACACTATTCCAGTCAAAGAAAGGGATTTTCCTCTAAGTTTGTTTCTTGACATCTGAATAATGATCAAACTAAAATTCTAAACAAAAGGAAAATATTCATGGTTGCCCTGTATATATCTGTTTTGTGAGGAGTATGTATGGTTTATCTGTCTGAGTCAAGAGAAATACTTTCCTCTTTAACTGTCAACTGGAAGGAAGAAACAACTCCTGGATTTATAATAAATACATTTAAATGCCTCTCTGATTCTTTTCTGCTACTGGAAAAATATTAACCATCAATAAACAAAAGAAACTGGCAATCCAAAAAAGTATTTAATGAAAAATATATAGAGATATCCTTCCAAAGTGATCAACTAACCACATAAAGTATTCATACCAAAAAGACATTAGTCAATAAATAATTCTTGAAAATCTAAAGTTTAACATCTGTCTTTCTCTAAATAAAAGATGAAAATTATTTTTCACTTGAGAGAATTTAGAATATAGATACTGCCTGGTATGCAAATTTCTTAAGTGATGGTTTTCTAAGTCCTTTGAGGACTTACAAAGTAAAAGTTTTTGTGCTTATCTGAAATTTAAAAAAAAAATTATTTTAGAATTTAGAAAATGTGTTCTTATGTGTTTCCTGGTTCTAGGTGCTTTGTGAAGTTAAACAAATCTTAAAATTTTTGAAAATTTTAATCTGACATTAAGGTGAAAATGAGGAAAGCATTGCATAGAATCTTATGTGCCAAGTGGAATACTTTGGGCTCTGTAATATAAAGAATGGACAATCAGTATAGGAGGTATTTAAAATTTTATTCTTTTTGGTTAATGTGTTTGGTCTTTGCATGCTTTCTGTTATTAACCATGCTGAGTCACAAATCCCAAGGTTTTGATTAAAGCACTTTGGTGGAACTTACATATGGGGTGAAGATTGACAGAAATATCTATATAGCTATAATAAAATATGTTATACAATTTTAATATCAGGTTGTTGGGTTCACAAAAACTTGAGGTTTCTTATGGACTGAAAATCCTCCCAAAATTTATACACTGAAGATCAACCCACAAAGTGATGTTATTTGGAGATAGGGCCTTTGGGAGGTTAGCTGATGTCTTGAGAGTGGAATCCTACTGATGGGATTAGTGCACTCATCAGACTAGACATGAGAGAGCTTGCTCCCCTCTCTGCCATATGAGTACACAGTAAGAAGGTGGCTGTGTGCAAGCCAGGAAAAATGCCCACACCAGACACTGACCATGCTGGCACCCTGCTCACAGACTTCCAGCCTCCAAAACCTTGAGAAGATAATTTTCTTTTGTTTCAGCCACCAAATCTATGGCATTTGATTATGGCAGCCTGAGCAGACTAAGATAATGTTCATTCTAACTGAAAAATAGAGCTATACAAAAGGTATGGGCACGATAAAATAGTATCTGCTATCTGGCTTGGGCTACCTCTCTTGAGCCCAGTGAAATCAGCAGGCAATGCTAGGGTTTTTTCCAAACAAAGTAGACTCAAGCAAAAGTGTAGTGACCAATATGGAAGTAGGAACAATCTGTAGGAACCCAATCTGTAGCTTCCAGGAATGGAAAGGTAAGCTAAGACTATGAACAATTTATGATTAGTGTTTAGACATATTGATCTCCACTGATCGTCATTATAGCCAAATGAATAATGAACAAAATATTTTTGATCTAGAGTTGTATTTTCTGTTCTGTTAATTTCTGAGTTATTCTGTTTCATGCCAGGAGTTCCTTAAGGATGCAAATGTGTAAGTGATTAGTAGCTATTTATTAAGCAACAATATTAGACTATAACCATGAATGTCTATCTTTCTATCTAGCTAATATATATGCATATATATTTATTTATATATAGAAACATATTTATTATAGATATATATTTAACAATTTATCCTCAGTAAAACAACATCTATTCTTTGTATACTTTAACCTTTTAATATAGAGTTTATAGCTGTTCAATGAAGCCTTTATAGGATAAGACACTAAAAAGGCATACACAAACACACTCTGAGGTAAAGGAATGCATTCCCCTATAATCTACATGAATATGCCATAGAAAATGAATATGCCAAAGAAAATCTCGTGACTTTCAACTCTTCTGACACTATGCAGATGCTTTTTGACTTATGATGGGGTTATGTCCTGATAAACTCATCACAAGTCCTAATATCATAAGTTGAAAATGCATTTAATACTCCAATAAACCCATCATACAGTCAAAAAATTGCAAGTCAAGCCATCTTAAATCCAGATGCTCCTTGACTTATAATGGGGTTACATCTGGATAAACACATTGTAAAGTCAAAAATTGTAAGTTGAAGCATTTTAATTCCAGGACCTTCTGTATTCTGAAATCTCTAATTAACAAACAGTTTTGTGCTTCAGTTGACTAGCCCATATCATACTACCCTTCTCACTGAAAACTACCAAAAAGTTGGGGGGAAAAAGAACTCTTTGAAGTATAAGTTAGCTACCAAGACAGTAAGCCAATTAGGGACTGAGCTCTCAAAAAAAAAAAAAAAAAAAAAAAAAGACAGAAAAATGAAGAGAAGAATGAGGAAGGAGCACAGCATTTGATGAGGTTTTTTACCTGAAGGCATTTGCTGATTTATGTGCAGAAGCTAAAGTGTTGAAAATGCTAACCATCCTCTGGGAATTTTATAGCAACTTGGAGATAAAACCCAGAATTTAGGAATTTCTATGGGACAGGGGTTTGACACATACTCCAGGTTTTCAGCTAGGATATGCTAAAAGTAAGTTGAAACTGGAAATAAAGATGTCCTCACAAAGATTAGCCCAACTTCAAATTAGCTCAGTTCCAGAGTTGATGAAGATGATCTGCCCTATCCCAACTGTCTCCCAGAAATAAAAGCCAATCTTCTTTGGAGGATGTTATATCATTCACTACCTCAAATCATTTCTTCAATTTTTCATAAACAGTGTCCGAGGTTGAAAAACACACATAGGCATACAAAGAGACAAAATGAAAAACTGAAACAAAAGAAAAAATCAGGATATAGAAGTAGACTTATTTAAATATCAGGCTCAGTGTTGAAAATATCAGACCCAGTCAGTGATTAACAAGCTTATGATAATAAAAGAAAAACACAGAATTTCATCAGAAAAATAAAATCTATAAAAATAATAAAACCAAATTCTAGATATGAAAACATGAGGAGATATCTCAAAGAGCTACAAGTAGAACTACCATTTGATCCAGCAATCCCATTACTGGGCATCTACCCAAAAGAACAAAAGACATACTATAAAAAAAGACATCTGCACTCAAATGTTTATAGCAGCACAATTCACAATTGCAAAGATGTGGAAACAACCCAAGTGCCCATCAATACATGAGTGGATTAATGAAATGTGGTATATGTATACCACAGAGTTCTACTCAGCCACAAAAACAATGGTAATCTAGCACCTCTAATATTATCCTGTATGGAGCTGGAACCAATTCTACTAAGTGAAGTATCCCAATAATGTAAAAACAAGCACCATATGTACTCACCATCAAATTGGTATTAACTGATCTACACTTAAGTGCATATATAGTAATAACATTCATCAGGTGTCGGGCAGATGGGAGGGGGAAGGAGGGGATGAGTATATACACACCGTAATGGGTGCAGTGCACACTGTGCTGGGGAGGGACACGCTTGAAGCTCTGACTCGGGTGGGACAAGGGCAATATACATAACCTAAACATTTGTACTCCTGTAATATGCTGAAATAAAAAAAAATATTAAATAAATAAATAAAAAGTCAATTGAGCAAATTTGCCTCAGCTGAAGAAAAGACTATAAGATGAATGAACTGACAGATCAATTAAATCAAAAACAAAAACAAACAACAACAACAACTAGATAGGTTGAAGCAGAGAAGAAAAATATGGAAAATAGAATTAAACATTAAAGTTATTCATTAAATGAAAAGTGAGAGACTATATAGCAGAGCAATTTTTTAAAAAATAATAGCTGAATTTTGTAAAACTTACAAAGGACATAAAGCCATTGATGGACAAAGTTCTGTGAACTCTGCAGTACTAATACAAAGATAAATCATGACTACATACACCATGGCAAATTTGCTGACAATCAAAAATACAGGAAAGGCTGGGGCCATGGCTCATGTCTGTAATCTTAGCACTCTGGGAAGCCAAGGCGGAAGGATAGCTTGAGCTCAGGAGTTTGAGACCAGCCTGAGCAAGAGTGAAGCCCCATCTCTACTCAAAATAGAAAAATTGGTGAGCGTGGTGGTGTGCACCTGTAGTCCCAGTTACTTGGGAAGCTGAGGCAGGAGGATCGCTGGAGACCAGGAGTACGAGGTTGCAGTGAGCAAGGATGGCACCACTGCACTCTACTCAGGGAAGCAGATTGAGACTGTCTCAAAAGGAAAACAGGAAAAACAAGAGAAAAAAAGACACATTTATTTTAAAGGAGCATCAAACCCTAAAACCAAAACCAAAAAACTGTTAGATGGCCTCCCAAGCAAAACGTTGGAAGCCAGAAAACAAAGGTATGGCAGCTTCAGTGTGTTCTCAGTAAACAGTAGAGCATGGTGATTTATATGTCCGGTTTTGGAGTTAAATACTATTGTATTCACATCCTAGCTGTGCTGCAAACTGGCTGAGTGATCTTCAACAAAATTTTCAGCCTCTTTGAATCTTAGTTGCATGTGTGTAACATGGGGAACATAAGGATACAGTTTCCTTAGGGTTGCTATTATTAGGACTGAGTGAGGTAATATGTATAACATGTTTAGTACAGTACATGCCATGTTCTGTTATATTTATTTTTCACTGTGATAAAATATACATAACATAAAATATACAATTTAAACCATTTAAAAGTATATAGTTCAGAGGCTTGAAGTACATTCACATTGTTTTGAAACCAATCTCCTGAGCTCTTGTGGTCTTTCCAAACTGAAACTCCATACTCATCAAATACCAAGCCCACTTTCCTCTTCACCCAGTCTCTGGCAACCATTCTACTTTTTGTCTCCATGAATTTGAGCACTCTAGGAATCTCATATAAGCGGAATAGGATATTTGTCTTTTGTACCTGGCTTGTTTCAGTTAGTATAACATCTTCAAAGTTCATCCATGTGTGGCACACATCAGAATTCTCTTCCTTTTTAAGGCCTAATGATATTGTATGTATATAGCACATTTGATTATCCATTCATAGATCAGTGGACATTTGGGTTGTTTCTACCTTTTGGCTATTGTGAATAATGCTGCTATGAACATTTTTATAAAAATATCTGTTTGAGTCTGCTTTGAACTCTTTTGTGTGTACACCTAGAAATGGAATTCCTGGGTTATGTGGCAGTTCTATGCATCACTCTTTATTCACTGGACAGAAAAGACCATGATGAAAAGTATAAGGTTTGCCATATTGCAATGAAATCCTCAGCACCTGGCCTATGTTGTGTATCCAACAAATACTTGCTAAATGAACAGGTCAGTGTTCTTGTGGGCCAGTAGACTATGAAATGAAAGTAAGAATAGAACACGGTGGTTCAAGTCCAAGCAATAACACAACCCAGCTTGTTGGTCTGACTTCTGGGCTCTATAGTCATTTAATTTCCTGAGCTTCATTGTTTTTTCATGTATAAAACAGAAGGA
Source organism: Eulemur rufifrons (assembly GCF_041146395.1). Taxonomy (NCBI): domain Eukaryota; kingdom Metazoa; phylum Chordata; class Mammalia; order Primates; family Lemuridae; genus Eulemur; species Eulemur rufifrons. Next base: position 24,886,931 of record NC_091001.1, read on the forward strand.
GAGAAAAGCCCTGTTGTGATGAACAAATGAGTAAATTTATGTGAAGATAATTGGAAGTGCTGTGAAGAAACTATGACACTCTAGTCAATTTTTAACCATTATTCATCTGAAAATGGCTATTTCAGAATTTTTCCAAAACACACGTTGTAATGTGGCATTCCTTATATATTATTTTTTTAAATTGTATTTTAAAATTACTTCCTTGTGAAAATAATGAATTCTGGGTTCTATTCACTTATACAACTAAGCACATCAAAATATTATTAAGAAATCAAAATATTATTTTTTGGTTGCAAATTTTTCTGAACATCAGGGTTGAGGTTACACTAATTATGTGAAAATGCTGGGGAAATCTACATTATAATACAGTTTGAAAAATATATGAGAAGATGAATAATGAAGAAAGATAATTCCTTGCAACAGCATAAGTAACATAAAATGCTTTCAAATTCATGCAACTTATCTCCCTTTTGTTAGGTTTGGAAAACCTCTAATGTGGAGATAATCATTTAAAAGTATAAGATAAAAGAAGGAATACAGATATTCCATGGTCATTTGATTTAATGCCTGAAGAGGACAATCAAGGAGGTTTAAAGATTAGAAATACGTGCATTTTTCTATCTACTTGCAGAATAGAGTCTATGAACCCTATCAATGTATCCCAGACCTTAAACTTTGGAAACCAGTAGGCAATGCCTCTCAGTATGTATGAGTGATCTTTTGCAGAAACCTAGCATTTTCTGAACATTAATACTGGTAACATCAAAGATTGACAACCCTGGGGAAAACCAAATTATCCAAATTCTAAATGTAGAAGGACTTTACGGGAGAGTTTGGAACCAGGCATTGGGCCCTTCTTAGGCATAGAACACAGAAAAGTGAAATGACTTCGTCGAGCTGATGTAAAAAAAAAAAAGTCCTGGGGTGTTCATGTGCAAGTAGAGTGACTTCCAAATCTTGGCAAGAACTCCCCTTTCCAGCCAGCCACACATTCCACAGACTAGATCCAGGCAGCTATTTAATATATATATTTTTAAACTTTCCTATACTTTTCTGTCCCCACAAATTCTTATGTTTTGTTTTATGTGATTTCATGAGCACTCAGTTGTTAAAGATGTACTGTCTTCAGTTTTTCTACCTGGGGTTGTGGTAGGATTAAAAATTAATTAATCTAATGAACAAAAGAGTAAAGGCTGGCAGAACGGTGCCCATTTGAATCTTTGAATGCAACGAGAGAGAGAAGCATTGTGCTGGGTTCAAGTCACTCTGCAGGTCCCTGGCAGTATTTGCACTCTTAGGTGTAAGTAAAAGACACTTATTTTTAATGATTTAAGGGGGAAAATTGGGAGGAGGGGAGTAGTAAGCTGACTCCCAGAACTTAAATAAGGGATGAACCATAAAACTACAGGAAAGTCAAGAATGAATTTAGACTTCAGGAACAACTGGAATCAGGTACTGGGATGCTGCAGATCAATCTTTCTGTCCCCTCACAACTGCTTTTTGGGGAGATCTGTCATTTTTATGCTCTTCCAAATTGATTTCTCCTTATGCAGGGACATATGACTGCCAATAACATATTCTATTGCTTATCCTATCAGAAAGGAGTTCATATTATTCTTTGAATTAGTAGACTTGACATTTTAAAGCAGCTTTAGATTTACAGAAAAATGAGCAGAAACTACAGAGAGTTCCCTTATACCCCCTTACAAATTCCCATTTTCCATATTATTAATGCATTAGTGTGGTATATTTGTTCTAATTGGTCAGCCAATATAGATACATTGTGATTAGCTAAAGTTTGTAGTTTATATTAGGGTTCACGCTTGGTGTTGTACATTCTCTAGATTTTGACAAATGTATAATACATCTATCAACCGTTATAGTATCATACAGAGTAGTTTCATAGCTTTTAAAATCCCCTGGATTCCACCTATTCATCCACTTTCCCCAGATACCCTGAACAAACACTGATCTTTTTGTTTCTTCCATAGTCTTGCCTTTTCTAAAATGTCACATAGTTAGCATCATACAGATGTAGCCTTTTCACATTGGCTTCTTTCCCTTAGCAATATGCCTTTAAGGTTCTTCTGGGTCTTTTCATGGCTTGGTAGCTCATTTCTTTTTAGAGCTGAATAATATTCCTCTGTATCAATGTACCACAGTTTGCTTCCCCACTCACCTATTGAAAAACACAGGAAGTGTCCACCAATTTGCAATGTGTCTGGGTTGTGAATTCAGGTCTATCTTGAGAGCAAAGTCTGTATTTTATACTTTACCTTATAAACCTGTGCGTGTAAGCACATAAAGGAGCTACACACATGAGCTGGCGGGGTTTGGTAGCACCCTCTCCCACTCACACGTGATCAACAAAGTTCTCACTGACCTCCTATATCAAACCCTTGGTTGTTAACATAAGAACCCAAATACCGGATAATCATTCTCCATCCAGGAAGAGAAAAATAAAAATTGTAAACTTGTGGGTCCTTAGGCAGGGTCTTACCACCCCAACACCACCCCTCTCCAACATAAACACTTGTGCAAATTCTAAAGTTCGCAAGTCATTTTATTTTATTGGGAATTTTTGGAGCAACCAGACCCTCATGACATCTGGTTGCCCAGAAACACCAAAATTATCCAATTTACTGCTCTAAGTATATGCCACAGATACAAAGAATGCTTTCGATAAGATGAAATTCAAAGAGTTGGGGTAAGGAAGAGATTGAAGCACTATCCAGCAAACCATAAAATAAGGAGTATTGAGCCACACAGACTGTCTTGGTTCAGGCTTAGCTTGAACTAAGCTTGGAGCCTGTGATTACTCACCTCAATCTCATTTGAATATTATTCTTTTATGAAGCTTGACAAATCTCTCTAGAAAGATGACCAGCAGGTTCTATTATCTCTGCCATTTATGAAGGTTTAGTGACTAGAACTCTGGCAGCATTATTTCTATACTATGTACCACACTATTTATATCCACCCCACAAAGCTCTGCACACTCAACCCACCTCCCTGTGCTGTACATAAAAATTTTAAATGATCTATTTAACAAAATTTAAATAGTTTATTCATTATAATAACTTAACATACTCTAAAGATCTACAAAGCATGCCCATATTGGATCTATTTAATATAATTCCCACTATTAGTTTAATTCAACTTCCTATCATTCCTATTATATAAAGAATGCTTAAATTTCTCAATCATTCCTGTAAAAATTACCATAATGCTGAGGTAACATAGAAATAGGAAAAATAAAACAAATTGTTAGACAACAAAGTACTGAAAAGTTTTTTGATGTTATAATGCCCTGTTAAATTAATATTATAACTAGTAGTAATATTCATAAAATTAATTCCATAACCAGTAATAATATTCATAAAATTAATACACACAAAGCATAAATTTTTTCTGTTATTAAATATATCTTTAAAGGAGCCATTGTATTTCGTAAATTATTCCAAATTTGTTTAAACAATAGTTTATGTGATTACTTATAATCCCATAATTTTAACCACAGAGAATCGAATGCAAGTTATATTTTAGCAATTTTTACTTGATTTACGTTTCTAGGATATGAAAATAATCCAAAGGAATTTTCACTTCCATTTTTCCTAGTTCACAAATGAAAGTTGAAGTTTCCTCAAAAGAAAACAGCTTCCAGAGAGAAAGATACTCTAGACGAATCAGAATAGCAGCCTCGTCCGAAAACTCAAGTCCAGAAGCAACTCCGACACGGTCAATAAAACTGCATCTAGAGCCACAAGGGAAGGCAGGCTGTGAAAAGGGATGTCCCTGCAAGTCAAGGCGTGGTTCTGTGACTCGCTGCCACAGAACAGAAGGGTTTTTAAGAGCAGAAGTAAGTTGCTCCCTTTTTCTTACCAATCAGAAATGATAGGATATTGTGATTAGAATAATGCCAGAAAAGAAAAAAGTCATATTCTCCACTCAAGTAATTTGTGTTTGGTAAGACTCCTCACTTGTTAATTATTGTGATCATCCTCATTGGGATTTCAATTTTCTTTACCTCTTTCTAGGAAGACTTCATATTGTCACCAAGGAGCATGTTGTAGCAGAAATTAGTGAAAATAAAAAAAAAAAAATAAAGGAAAATATGATCAAATATTTTGTGATAAATGTCACTTTATGAAATCATATGTCTAAAAGATGAACATTACCTTAAATTTATATCAAAAGGCTCTTTTTCAAGTAAAGTTTTTGCCATTGTAAATTCAGAAATATAGAGATGTCCAGTTTTAGGGGGAATGTCTCTGCTATTATTGATTTAAAGAATTAGTGACAATCTAAATTGTGTAGTGCAATATATCATTTTTACTTTTCCTGTAGAAACTCGGCTAGGTAGAGAGAAAAATCTCTGTCTCCTTGCAATGGCATTGGCACTACCTCCAGAATGTAAAGTGATCATGTCACACAGGGCTATGATCTGAATATTTGTGCCCCTTCACATGAAATATTCACCCCCTACGTGGTGGTGTTAGGAGGACAGGCCCTTTGGGAGGAGATTAGTTTGTAAGAGTGCCTCTCTCATGAATGGGTGTAATGCCCTTATAAAAGAGACCCCACAGAGCTAACTTGCCCTTTCCACCATGCAAGGACCCAGCCAGAAGACATCATCTACAGACCAGGAAATGGGTCCTCATCAGACACAGAATCTGCCAGCACCTTGATCTTAGACTTCCCAGACTCCAGAATTGTGAGAAATAAATTTCTGTTGTTTATAAGCAACCCAGTCTATGATATTTTTTTAGAACAGCCCAACCAAATTAAGACGCATTGGTTTTGGCTTTAAATATTCCTGGACAACTTACTTAACCCCAGATCCTTCATTTATCAAATAGAGAGAATATACCACCTGTATATAGCTGCATTGAAAATTGATTAAATAGTATAATTAAAGATTCTGGCACATGATAAGACCTTACTAACTTCTCTTAATTGAGGGCATGCAATAAGTTTGATTTTTCTCTCTTATGGGTTATGGGTCAGATGGGATGTCCAATTTTGGCTAATTTATAAAAAAACACTATTGTGAAGACAAGAAAACTTGGACCAACTCTTCTGGTTGTTACCACAAGCTTTATGATACTTTCAACTTGGAATGTATCAGAGGTGGGTGTGTAGGGAAGTGAGAGGGTGAAGCTAATGCTCTTTAGTCTTTGTATACTCCAGGGCTCCTAGCAGAGTCCTTTTATCTTATATTTAAAAAGTAATTATTTATTGATTGGATTCCATATTACTTACTGTTATGGACAGGATTTTTGTCTCCTTTTCCCTAAAATACTACATTGAAGGCCTAATCCTCAATGTGACTAAATTTGGAGATAGGGCCCTTAAGGAGTCAATTAAGGTTAAATGAGGTCCTAAGATTAGGGACTTTATACAATGACATTGATTGCCTTATAAGAAGAGGAAGAAATGTTAGGAGCGCACATGTACAGAGAAAAGTCCATGTGAGGACGTAACAAAATCGCAAGCCAAGAAGTGTGGTCTCAGGAAAAGCTAACCATGCCAGCACCTGAATCTTGGACTTCCAGCTTTCATAACTATGAAAACTTAATTTCTGTTGTTTAAGCCACTCAGACTGTGGTATTGAGTTATGGCAGCTCTAGCAGACTGATACCTACCCAAATGCATCACCTGCTATGAATGTTGAAAATCAAGAGTTCTCTCTAGTTTGCCTTTAGAATTTCCCTTTTTTATGAAAGTCTGATCAAATGAATAATTTTAGGTACTAGGAGCAACTGAAGAGGAAAATGTGCCTGGGCCTACACAACAACTCTCAACTGTAACAATATTGCATCAGAAAAACTATGGCAAGATTGGGAAACTCCTCCTCTCTTTAGAGTTTGTAAAAGGAATCCTACTTCGACTCTTCTCTAATATCCCTTCCATGGGGTGAAGAGTTGAAGCAGTTAAGAACATATGCCCATTTCATAGACAAAACTTTCCTCCTACAATATGCTTCAAGAACCTAGAACTCTGGGATTCCAAGCTCCAGAAGCTTTGTACCCTGTCCTATGGTCTTCCTGAGCCTCTTCCCAAATCAGGTTCAAGAGAATCCCATTCTGCTGATATACGCACCCCTAGGCCACAGAATTGGTTAAGTGGAGCGGGCTTTTTTGCTGTGAGGTGTAGACAAAACTTTGGCATGTTGGTTGGGATGTCCACTTGCATATGTGCATAGCCTGTCATGGGATGGGTGAGTTCGGAGGTGGGAAGAAGAGAACAGGCTGGGGGTAAGAGGCCAGAGACCAGAACTCCACAAAGTCTGAACATTTTCAATTTGAATCTGACCTTTTAAGTAATGTGGAAGTCATACTTGTCAATATAGGATCAAAGATATATTTAATGGAATATTAGCCATGTTATAACTATTTAGACATAGGATATGTGGACCTGCATTTGTGCTTGGTCCTGGCTCCTGAAATGGTAGAAGGAGCCTAGTCACATATATGTTCTATGGAGAGAGAAGAAGGAACTGCAACATTCATTTTTAGGTATAGATGATATAGTGTTTGTTTATAGTCTTGCATCCTCTAATCTCTTGGTTTCTATGTGGGTGCCAGATGTAGGAGTGGGGGCAGCACAATGGGTCGGGAGGGAGGATGGACCTTAGGCATCCTAACCAGCAGGGGTTTCATATGGTTTAAGCTTGGGGCTTCCACATATGCAAAAGCCTCCCCCCACAAAAAAGACTATGATGCATTAACAGTGTACACAGAAAACACTTGAAGGTAACATGCAGTCTATAAAATGTGTCCTATTCCATTCCAACCGACACAACCACCTCATGAGACAGGCATCTGTAATCTCAGCATTTGATAGATGGGGAAACTAAATATAAGGGATGTCAGTAAAGGTGCCTAAGACTCTACACCCAGGAATTGATGGAAAAAGAGATTCCATCTTACATTTAGAACTCTAGTCCATCCATCCTATTTGCGTGACTCCCTGCTGCTCCTCAGCTCATGATGTGTTCATGATAAGTTTTCTACACCTGATATTTAAATCTTCATTGAAGATTACTAAAATGGTATAGGGATATAATATGGTATAAATAACAGTATATATAATATATTATCTATAATCTATATTATATTCTTACATTCATAATATTAAAAAATCTTGACATTTTGAAAAAATAGATTTATAATACATGCAAATTATTATTCAGTTGATTATGCAATCCATCCAGAAAGTGGTAGTTACACTATACCTTATAATTAATATCAAACTGCCTACACAGCATAAAATTAACTAAGTTTGCACTCTGCGTAATTTTCATTGCAGCACTGTCACTAAGGAATTTAAATAACTTCAACAGTGGATCCTTTGTAATACTCCTCTATTGCAAGAGGTTGGTGGAAACATCGGGTCTGTGGGACGGTTTCACTGGATTTAGGGAAAATCAATACTAAAATCTCTTCAAATAATAGTTTAAATATCATAACACAAAAATAACTCCTATGACATTGATTTGTGGGTAATTTATTGGATTATTTTGATAATAACACCATTAGCTTTCCTCACCTTATTATAAGATAAATGGGAAATTGTGAGAATGTTTAAATCATGTGAAATAATTATTTGTAAAGTGAACAAGAAAGAGTTTGCTTTAGAATCAAAATGTTCCTTTGAGAAAAAGTTTAAAATATTGAAACAAATCCTGATGACTTTTTGTCATTCTGTAGTGGTGTCATAGAAAGACTCCAACATTGATTTTTGAGCAATAGATTCATATGACATAGTTTGGCCCCAACTATCCCAAATTTGGGCTGAATTCCTGTGAACAAGGCTCTGATACCTGCTGTTCACAGCCACCCACTATCAGAAACTTTTTTATATCAGTTATAAATATTTTGAGTGTAATCATTGAAATAAAGTTTTTATAATATAATGAAAAATTAATTATTATTATTTATTTTTTTTAGACAGTCTTGCCCTGTTGCCCTGGGTAGAGTGCAGTGGCGCCATCATAGCTCACTGTAACCTCAAACTCCCGGGCTCCAGCGATTTTCCTGCCTCAGCCTCCTGAGTAGCTGAGACTACAAGCTCCTGCCAAGACACCTGCCTGGCTAATTTTTCTATTTTTAGTAGACACAGGGTCTCGCTTTTGCTCAGGCTGGTCTTGAACTCTTGACCTCAAGCAATCCTCCCACCTTGTCCTCCCAGAGTGCTAGGATTACAGGTGTGAGCCACTGTGCCAGGCCTTAAAAGTGAGTTTTAAAGGAGCCAAGACTCTAATTAATGAAGTGTATAAAGTTCAAGTCTAATTTGTCATAAAGCTAAAACATTCCATTATTCTAGAGTCAGCTTACACTCAACAATGTTCTAAAGTCAATGATTGGCGGCGGTCAGTGATAAGAATCATTGCCATACAGAACCCACGCACAGCACATCTGAGAGGCTGCACAGAGTTCAAGGATGCTTGTGATTAAGCAGCTGAGATTCGTCAACAGAGACAGGCCAATCCTCTTGCAGGAGGACTACGCTCGACCACATGTCACACAAACAACGCTGCTCAAACTACAGAAACTGGACTTGGAACCTCTCTGTCATCCACTGTATTCACCAGAACTTTCACCAACTGACTATCACTTCTTCCAGGCTTTGGACCACTTCTTGCAAGGAAAATTGTTCAATTCTCAACAAGTGGTGAAAAACACCTTTCAAGATTTTATCACCACTCGCTCTCCAGGCTGCTTTGCTGCTGGCATAAACAAGCTACCATTAAGATGGCAAAACTGGGTCAATAGTTTAGATGCATACTTTGATAAATTGTACCACTTCTTATCTGAGATATAATAAATTATGCTTTTGATTTGAAATCAGACATTTCATATTTAATGACCTAATACAATGTAAATGTCAGTGGGCTCTCTTTCCCTCTCTCCCATGTGCACTTGTGTTCTCTCTCCACACATCTATATCTATAGCTCTATAGCTACATACATATCTGTTAGATACAGCTGGCCCTATACCTATACCTATATCATCTATCTATATTACCTGGAATTTTCAATTATTATCCATTTTTGGTCTATATCTCAGGCTAAGATTATGAATAAAAATTTAAAATCATTATTAAAATTTAGAAAAGGGTATTTTCACCTCATGACATTAAAGAAGCAAACAACACCCCCTAAAACCTATGAAATTTATATTATTCAAAAACATTTCTCTATTAATTGAACTATGTATAATGCTATGAAATAACAAATAGCAGGACACAAATTTGCCTTTATATTTGTCAATAAAAAAGATAGCTTGAAAGGACAAAAAAATCCTAAACACGCTAATTTTCTCTATGAGATATCATGCCCAATTTTTTACTTGATGTCCGTCTTTAATAGAAGTTACTTCCTGACCTAAAAATCTTTAATTTCAGGGGATTGTATTTTGGTGAGGAAGAATGGATTTTTTTCCTTTGGCTGTGTTCCAATAAAACTTTATTTACAAAATGACATAGACAGCCAGATTTGACTCATGTGTAGTAGTTTGCAGGTTCTTTTTTTTTTTTTTTTTTAATTTATTTTTTATTTCAGGATACTATGAGGGTACAAACATTTTGGTTACATTTTATGTCCTTGCCTCTCCCAAGCGAGGATTGGAGGCATGCCCTTCCGTTCCCTGGAGCACATAGGATAGGATCAAATCACTGAATTAAAAGCTAGGAAGAACTTTCTTCTTTGTCTCTGCCCTGACAAACTATGGCCTTGGGACTTAACTTCTGAATTTAGTTTTTCATACCATATCATTCATAAAACTTTAGCAGATGACCCAGACTGACATTTTCTCCCCTCTCCTAAGCTTCTATCAAACAATCCATTAGGCTTATTATTTTATACTCCCTTATGATATTCATTTCTAATGTATTCACTCAACTGTGAGCTCCTTGGGGATAGAGGTCATAGCATTTATGCATTTGCCCTTCTCTCCAGCTGCGAGATGGAATGCCTCCTGCCCCATCTTCTTCCTTACATCTTCCTTCCTTTCTTCTTTCTCAGAGAATGCCTTGCAACTTAGAGGTAAACCTGCACACCTACCTGCAAACACATGCACAAACATACACCCATGGATTATTATTTTTTCTTCTTAGACTGAGAGAGGGAATAGTTAAACAAATTAAAAATGGGTTAGACAAAATGAACCTTACAGTCTCTTTAAATTTTAGCTAAGATTCTGAATCGTTTTAGGTCTTTATGATTCTAGTAGTTTTCTCCACTTGCCCATTAGTATATTTAGGAATATCCCACATAAAAGAGCTGCTGAGGTGGATTAACATATTGTAGAGATAATCATTGGTATTTTGCAAAAAATATACAATAAACCAAATGTGTTGAGAGCATGCGGGCTGAATGATTTGACTTTTTCTTTACAAACTGCGCTAAAACTGATTTACTGAATTTTCAGGGGCAGCCTGGGCAATGACTAATTGACTATGAAGAGAAACAGAACATTTCTAACTGCTTCTGTTCTAGTAGGTGGTAGCTTGGAAGGTCCAAGACTGCTCTTCATAGGTTTACTTCTCTTATTTTAGAACTAATATTATTAATATTTGCCAATTGACTAATCTTATGGGAGTCACATGTCTATAATCATATTATAATCCTGCTTGTCTGTCTCCTCTGAGATTCCATCAGCTTATGAATGATAATCATTGGGCCTTTCCTAGGGTCTAGAAGAATATGCAGTAATGAATAGGCACACAACAAATATTTCTGGAATATAGGAATGAATAAAAAGCTGACTACACTCTAAAATTAAGGGTAGGTCCCCCTACAGAAGTTGTGTGAGGATGGTGAGATGGGGGGATGCAGAGTTAAAGTTACTCTGAGTGGCTTTATTACTGATACCTTTGTTAAAGAAAATCAAAGTCTCAGGGCCACCCCCTCAAAGCCTTATGCATAAGAGAAGGTAAAATCCTCAGGCACCTGTGAAGAATAGGCCCCACAGATCATTCATTAAGGAAATTTCTTGCTAACCTCCCATAAGCAAGGAAGCAAATTATACCTATGTCTAGCAGCTAAAAACAAAGCCCATTCGAGACCATGCTAATAATGAAATATAAAAGTTTACCTTATAGGTAACACAATGGAGACAAGACAGAATCCGACATTCATCCACCTACCCAGGGACATCTACAAAATTGATGCTTCCTTAACTCCCTTATTTTATGTAAAATGTAGATTTCTTGGGCCTCATAAGAATGTAACCCCTACTCCCATTAGCTCCCCCCGACACACCTTTTTTCTTCTCCCTGTGTGCCTTTAAAATGCTGAAGGGTGAAACCTCCTCCTCGGAAAAACAACCACAGCTTGTCTGCATTCTGTTTTTCCCTGGCGTGTCCTCAAAATCTTGGCTTAATAAACCTCCATTGACTGAGATTTTTGCCTCAGTCATTTATTTGGGTTGACAAACTTTCATGACCTTTGGGTCCAAAGACTGTTTTATGGGATTATCTGTATGAACAGATAGATCCTCCCACGTAATTGTGGTGACTCCTGAGAACTTGAGAACAAATGATACCAATGTTAGCATCAATACGGCACATTTCACTTCAAAATTGAAACTTGTAGGGTAACTATTAACTATGGGCTGTGTGCAGGTTTGCAAAGGTCAGCTCCAGCGTAACTCAGAATGTGCATTTTAGTAAGAGAAAGCTTAGTAAAGTCAAGCTGAGCTTTTGCAGCTAGGCACAAACATTTTTCTTTTGTATACTCCAAAGCAAATTTAAAATTTTAATTTAAAATGAGTCTACTAAAATTAGAAAAAATAAAAGAGACAAAGTGTGTATAATTCTTTCATCCACTCAAACACCATTTATTATGAGAAAGTAATGTAGCATAGTGGAAATTATTTGGAGTTCTACAGAACACAGTTTTATATATATACATAGCTGGCTATATGATACTGGGTGCATCACTCAATTTTTAGCATTGGCTTTGTTTTCCTATTTGTAAATGTGTACACATATCTGCATATCTTGATTGTTTGCAGAATAATATAACATAGTATAAATAAAAAGCTTTGGGAAATACTTGCACAGTAATTACTCAAATAATGGAACTCATTGTTATAGGTTTTACAGTTTGCTATGCATTATTCTCATCTGGGTTCCCATGCTTACATACTTCTAGCAATTTCAATCACAATTCATAAATGTCCTTGATTCTTTTACATTGTGATTTCTTTTTCATTTATTTTTTCATGGTGGAATTTAGTTTTTTGTTTTTTTTTAACATAGTCTTACAAATGATCATGTCTAATGATTTCAAATACTGTCCCTAGTGAATGTGACCTCCTGACGGACATGTGGGCTTTCTGAAGCAGGTCTTTAGAAGTGACTTCTTGAATAAGGGGTACTAAGCCTTGACTAGAAATAGCTGTTTGTTATTTGCATCTGCACTTGATGAGGAAGTTGTGGCCTCTTTTTTCACTGATGTGGATTTTACCATCATTATCCATGCCTCTAACCTGTGGCCTTGATTACTATAATACTCTTGACTTTGGGCTACTTTTGAGCTTTGGCTGGTGAGGAATGCAGCAATCTGTTTGCTTGTGGGTAGCCACTGCAGGAAGCATATTGTATCAGTGTTCCATCGTAAAATGCAATGGAGCTGCACTTTAATGAAGCCACAGTAAGGCTGAGTATATTTGAGGAATCACTTGAATATTTAATAAGTCTAAATGGAGAGGAGATATGTTTTTTTTTCTTTTTATTCTTGCACTATTTTGCTATCAGTGGTTGAACAAAAGACACTTGATAAAAACATTTGAGCTAAATGTTACCATTTCCCACACCATAGGCATTATACAGCAGAAAAGTTTTATATTCACAGCAGGACTTATAGGCCCTTGTTCCCAAATTCAATGAAAACTGTTGTAAAGAAGTCAAGGCTACCATAAAAGAACACACACACCTGCCATCAGCTGATGAAACCATCTTCACGGAGAGTGAAGAATCAAAACACAAAAAGTGTTTATCAGTGGGGGAGAGGGAGCTATATAGTCAGGAAAAAAAAAAATAGGAAAAAGTCATGTCATGACATTATCAAAGGCCTCTAGTTTGCAAGGTGTGAAAACAGATGTTCATGGTGATTTCACACAAAGTGAAAGAATAAACAATTACCTCATTCCAGCACTCTTTAGATACACTTACACATATATGGTGTATATACATATATAATACATATGCTATATACATATCGTTTGTCAGTCTCCATACTATACAATTACCACAAACACACAAATACCTGTCCTTTATTTCTCTCAATCAACGCATTCTTCCTTCAAGATGTGTTCTTAGCTGTTATTTATTGTATTATCCAAGTACCTTACCTTGCAACCTGGAAACATCTTGCCCAATCTCATTTCCTACTTGTATTTTCTTGTTTGATGAAAAGGAAATATGACAATTATATCAGCCACCTAGTTTCTACGCATCCTTTTGTAGGTAGTGGTGCTCTATTGTTATTTGTGAGTGAAACGGACTAAGGAAATTGTAGATTTAGTGTATCCCACAGTTCATTAACTCACAAGCAACAAGGGCAACTTTTACTGAATTAACTTCAGTCCACTTTCAAAAACCTGTGGGTAGACCATTCTAATTATAGATCGTTATGAGCAGCCCCTGCTTTCATGAAGATTGACAGAAAGTGCTGGAAGTAGAGGAGAAAGTTTAGGATTGGAGTCCTAGCTCAGACACTTTTTGGCTGTAGAGCTTGGGGCCTGGAGGCAGAATTACATAGTGGTCAAACGATGGGTTTGGTGCCAAACTGGCCACAAATCAGGCTTTACTGCTCAGTAGCTGGGAGACTTCGAACAGGTTACAAAACTCTAAAATTCAGTTTTCTTGTCTATAAAATGATATTAATTATACCTATATCAGAGGATTTGTGCAAATTAAATGAGATTATTTCATTCATTTAATCATTTTAACTATTACTGTTCATATCATCCTGTGTGAAATGAGAGCAACTATTCTCATATTCTCTTACCTTTTAGGCTTGTTAATATTGGATTCAGGTGGTGAAAACAAAAATTAGGTTCATTGTTGTTTGAAGTTGTTTGAATGGTTAATGCCATAAAGTCATTCATTTCTTCCTTTAAAAAAAAAAAAATATGCAACTAGTGATTACTGAATGCCTTCCCTGGGCCGGACACTATGCAAAGAACTGATGTTGCAATGATAAATAAGGCAGAGTCTCTGTCTATAGGATATAGGTCTATGACCTATGGAAATATTCATAAGTAAACAGAAATTACAATAAGGTGTATCAATAGAGAAATGTCTTAAGTCAGTCTTGGAAGTGAGGGGAAGGAGAGAAGCAGAGAAGTCCTGTAAAGGAGGTAGAACTTCATCTAAATTATAGATGAAAATTATAAGTTACAGTTAAAAGGCATTGGAGGTTAACTGGTCCATGGAATTTATTTTAGAGTTGAGGCTGACAGAGATTATACGACATGGCCACACAGTCCAAGAACTGAGCAGCCAGAGCTCCTTCTCCTCCTCCAGAGCTTTTGCACAAAGTCCGTCTTTTCTAAGCCACATGCAGTGTTGTTTTCCACAGATTTTAGAAACTGGGCCATGACCTTCAAAGTTACATTCTGGAAAACATGGCCCCTGAGTCAGGCAGCCAGCCCATATGGGGAATGTTGAAAACCCTGTAATTTCCACCCACCCTTACAGCAATATTTCCCTTTCATTTGATAGTAAGGTGGCAATTAAAATAAAATGCAAAGCAGTGCACAAGAAGAGGGCAAAGGCAAAACATGATAGACTCCCAAGGAAAAAGGGAGGAAGCATATGGTGAAGGTAATTAGCTTCTCTCTGTTATGTGCAAGCACATAATTGAGAGTAGCATATAACAAGCTGTATATTTCTGAATTTTATAAGAAACTCACCTTATAGACAGCACTGACTTTCAATAAACATGTCATAAATATCATAGGTTCTTTTCACACCCTAACTTAGAAGATTCATTCAGCCTAGATTCATATCAAATCCAACATTTAAGACAAATATCCTGAATATAAGTGGTCACCATTATAGAACAAAATTCAATTTCTTTCTTTGATGGTAAGAAACTTTTTTTTACAATGTTTATTGAGTTTTCCAAGTCCATAGTTGCTAACTTGTTCCAGTTCCTCAAGTCCACTTGAATTATGGTACTTTTTTTGGTCAAATGCTTTTTTTGTTTTTAGGGTTACCAGTAGCATAAGGTATTCTGCATGAATGAGTAAATACTATGTCATAATATCATTTTATTCTAAAATATCTCAACCCTTTGATAAGTTATCTCATTCAAATGTAAGCCCAAAAGAGCCATAGGAAAAAGCCCAATTTATTACTCTCCTAGATAGGTAAGAATTAGGATGTGATTATACACTGTTAGGACTACATAGGCTGTTGTGAATTAGAGGTTGCCCCAGTGTAATAAAAATTTTGTTAGGCTTTGTTTTAAACTGTCAATTAAGTAAACTTCTGGCCTACTGACTAAAATTTGATTTATGTTGCCTTTCTTTTACATTTTACAAAATGAGGAATTGCAGAGGTTTCTTAATGTTTCAAAAGATTAATTGTCCGCAACACCAATTTGGTTTGCATAAAGTCTGAACAGCTGTAATTGTGCTTACCTTCCCCAGTGAATATACCTAAGAAAATATTTCTAGGTCACAAGTTCCATCATGTTACATTTAGGAGGCCAAACTAAATACAATGAAACTTGCTTATTTCATTCTGTCCCTAAATGTTCTACTACAGTTCATGTTCAAATTTCAAAGTCTTAGTAAAGTTTCTAAACTGCTGTGTTGCCAATATTTGACTTTTTTCTTCTTTTTATTCTCTCTGAAAAACCATAAGAAAGTTTTTTCTGTCTAGATAAGTTTTTTGATTAATATCTTCCTTTCCACTTGCATGCAGTCAGCTAATAGAAAGACAAGAAAAAGTAAGATGAATTTGAATTTCAAGTTCTCCTTTCAAAGGTTTAATCACAGCCTTTGAACTGACCTCAGTGATGTTATCTGAGGTTATCCACTGCATCACAAAAATCATATTGTAATCATCCTAAAATAGCCTAGTTGAAAATACTAGCTCAAAGTCCCTACCAGAAGGACAAAATTTTCATAACAACTCATTAGAGAATACTTTAATTTTTTAATTGACAAATAATAATTGTATACATTTATGGGTACAATGTGATGTTTTGCTATATGTTTACAATGTGGCACTTTAAATAACAAAACAGATATTACTTTCTACTTGACAAAATTGTTTTTATTTATTGTTATTAATTATTAGAGGAAGGGCTTGGGGATCAATACCATTTTTTAAAAATTTATTCTAATGTCTTTAGGAATAGGGAGAAAATGCCAAAACACTCCATATTCAGTTTCAGAGACAGCTGTGTTCAAAATGTACTTCAAAAATTTTCAAAAGTTTTCCTCTTAAAACTGTTTTCATCTTGAGGCCTACATTCTATAAAGTAAATGTCTTTTAGCTCTATGGGTACAAGAGGAAGAAGAAAATATTTGAAAAAAAGAAAAAGAAAATAAAACTGTAGACTTCAGAATGTTTACAGCATAATAGACACCAGAATTGGGCATTGGCCAGAGAAAGCCAGAGAGTTTAAAGGTACCTTAGAGATTAATACAGAAAAGTTGAGATCAGAGGTCCCAGCATTATTTAATGGGAAGCAACGTCAGGGAAAAAAGTACATGTCAGAATCTCAAAGACTAAATTTGGATTCCAGTTTTCACTTATTTTGTGACATTGAGCAAGTTACTTAGACACCCTAACCTCACTGGTCTTATTTTTTAAAGAAATATTAGTATAATGTGGTAATAAATACTTATGGGGTAATAACCTCCAGCCCACGATGATCTAATTTCTCCTAGAACTATCCATATTACCACACCAAACATTATGTTTGGAACTTGGTACCTGTGTTGGTACATGCTGCCCTTTCCTTCTCAGGGAACATAGAATACCTCTCCTGTTCCAAGCGAGGCCAATCCATTCATTCCTGAAAGGATGGAATTTCATCTAAGACACTAAACTTCGTTTGGCTTGACTGGTGGGCTGGCTTGAAGGGTGGGTATAAGGCAGCCATCTTTTGCCATGTGTACAGGAAAACAGAGAAAGCCATCTACAAAGAGAAATGAATCAAATAGATACTGTGAGAAGTGGCTGCGAAAGATTCAGAGAGACCAGAAAGGCTGGATTGCTTGGGTTCTGGATGACTTCCTGTGCCCTAGTTCCAATGCTTTTCTGTGTGTGACTGCCCTTGCCATACGTTGCCACAGTGCAGTTCTGGGTTCATATACTAAATTCTCTTTTTATGCCTAGGTTATCACAAATTGATTTTGTTTCCCAGCAAACAAAATAGTTTTAACTGAGAAAAATATCAACCTCATGAAGTACCTGTGAGATTTAAATTAAAAATTATAAAGTATCACACAGTCCAATGTCTAGCGTAGAGTCTTAACAGTCATACATTTTTCAATTGGCTACTAGAGCCAAGTGTCTATATAACTTATCCAGATCATTCCACATAATATGTTGACAGGTTGGGGGCTCATATTCTCATTTTACGGATAAGAAAATAAAGGCTTGGATAGATTTAATGACCTGTTCATAACCATAAATCCATTTATCAATGCATATTTATATGCTACTAATGCAAGACAGGCATATGTCAATTACTTGAGGTACTATGACAAAGTAAATAGAAATCACCTCTGTCTTCAAAGTTTTGGTGAGGAATGAGAAGAGTAAGTTTTAAATAAGGGCTTTATAACACTACCAAACTCAAATATTCTTCAGACATTCAATATCTTCTTTTCCTTTTGGTAAGAAGCTTTTACATAGAACATAAGTCTCTTGAATTCTAGGTTTCCCATGTTAATAACAAAAGCATTTTTATCATTAATTATGAAGTATTAATCACAAAGCATTGTAATCATTTATTTAATTTTAATAAATTTGCTTGGTAGGTTGTTTTTGTAAGCTAAAAGATATGTGACAAATTATAATTTTCCATTATTCCAGAAGACTTTTAAAAAAGAAATCTTTTTGGTATTGACAAAAGCTAACATTCATGGAATTGTTTCTGTATGCCAAACACTGTTAGAAGGAAGTCACATATAGTTTCTATTTAATTTTCTTAATATCTTGATGTGATTTTTTTTTCTATTGTTTCGGTAGAGGAAACTAAACCACAAAGGGTTCATAGGTTGGTCAATATTATAGAGTTAAGGGTAGAATAAATATTTGAACCCAAGTAGTATAAAAGCACAGTCCATTCTCTTAACCACTACTTTATATTTTCTTGAAAAAAATAGCACAATAATAATGCCAAATGTAGAAGTTATTACATATAGAATATTTATTATGTGCCAATTTATTGTTAAGCTTATATCTAGCTTTCAGTAATGTAACCAAAATTGAGCTCCACCACTACAAGTAATTTCGAATGAAATTTCAAGTAGCAAAACTTACCTTAGATCTTGCCACCCCTCCATTATTTCAAGCTATGTTTGTTACACTTAGGTCCTTCTGAAAGAGGACCTTAATTTTAGTTAAATATGACTTACTTCCTATCTTTGACAAAAAATAAAAAAAATAAAATAAAAATTTGTCTTTAATGAGTTCAGAAGACAGATTAGAAAATATTCCAACATATTTTAAACTAAAATCTCATCAAAAATTTTCATTTACCCCTTCCAGCCTGCTGTTGACAGATACAACCCTGATATCTATAGCTAACTATATGTCCCAGGTGATTTTAGGTCAAATTTTATAATTCCATGCCTCTATTTCATCATGTATAAATTAGAGGGTGTTAATAAAGTGGCAACTGGGTTTCACTTTGTATCATTATTCTATTCAAAATACCATTGGCTCTCTGCAGTATTGGATTTTGAAGGATTTTGAGCTGTATGTAGACTTAGAGAAAAAAAGTGGCATGATTCGTAGTGAGTCACAATAGAGAGGAGTGGTTGCATAATTGCAGGGCATTTGCAGAAGATTTATGCTTTACTCAGGATAGCTGAACTGTTGTGAACAATATACTCCAAAATGTACATTGGCTCAAATACAATAGACATTTGTTTCTCAGTCTTATGAGATTACGGGGCAAGTCAAATGGATGGTGGGATGGCCCTTCCCAAGCAGTCATCCAGGGATTTGCCTGGTGGACATTATTTCAATTCTATCTGGATGGAGAAGAGTTGTTGGGTGTCACCACATGGGAAGTTTTAATGAGCCTGGTCTGAAAATGACATTCACCACTTCTACTCAATTTTTATCATCTGGGTTTCATTTCACATAACCAAATCTAGCTGAAAGGAAGGCTGGACTCATCATTTTTCTATGTCCTTAGGAAGGAAATGAAAATGTAGGCATTGGGGATCAGCTGTCAGTCTCTTCCATAATATCTAAGACACATGAAATTCCAATATTCAACTTGGTTCCCATTTGTGACATGTCTCTTTATCTATTATGTTACTGATTTAATTCACAGCTCTACTTGGTCATTTGAAGATTAGTCTCTTTATCTCTTAAGTAACAGTAATAATTCAGTTGGTTATTACTCAGTTGATTAGCATAGGGCATCAATAAGTCTTGGATACATGTTTAAATATTGGTGTTAGTTGGTGAGCTTTGTTCTGATGAAATCATTTTATAATTTTCCATTGGAATATAAACTTCAGAGAGGAGGGACCTCATCTGTTTGGTGTTCAAAGTATGCCCAGAAACTGCAACAGTGCCAGGAAGTACTCAGCGAATATTTATTGAATGAATTATAGAACTATTGTCATATGTAGTGAGCTCATGGAGAGTTTTCTTTTAAACTATTACCTACAGAGCACTAAATAGACATAAAGTTTTATTATTAACACCAATAAACTAGAAAATCTCTAATCCTCACATTTCCATTATTTCACTTATGAATTACTATCGACATGCCTTTAAAGCAATTGACTATCAAGATAAATAAACCACTAATGTCCCACAATAAGGCTAATTTGAAAATCATTAACACTGAACAGTATGAAGTTGATCATATATCCATCCCACTATGCTTGTGATAGCCATGAATTTTATAAGTACACTCAGGATTTCACATGGATGTTGCCTCATAAAACAACATGAAACTCACAAGTGTCCCAATTTGGATGATAAATTACAGTAATAATTACTCTTGTAATAAGATTTTTTTTGTTTGTTTTATATTTGAATTACAGCATGTTTGAATCTTTTCCAATTTCTCTTGAATAGCTCAAATTTTATTGAAACTTATGGGTCTATGATAATTTCAATTACTATTTTAAATAACAAACCTCTGGTTATAATACAGCCCTTTTTAAAAATAAAACATTGTACTATTTTTAAACATTCATTAACAGGCAAAATTAACCATTCTGGTTAAAAAACAAAGTGATATTGATTAGAATATACCATTAAGCAGTACATTCAGATTTACTTGGCAATAGATTTCTCAAGCATAATTGTATCAGGTAGCAATTACAGCTGAATACCATTGTTGAAATTTCAAACATAAATCAGAATAACCAATGAAATGGCAATAGACTTCCTAAGTTCAAATGTGTCTGGCAATAGCTATAGCACTGTACTGCTGAAATTTCAAACACAATTCATAACTACAATGTTTTAGGTCAGATGAACATAACCAAAACTCAATATTATCTAGTTTGTTTAAATGATTTTTGGAAAACTTTAAAAGATAACCAATTCTCTTCAAGTTGTAATCATTCAAGAAGTTTTTTTATTGATATGTTGTAATTGTACATGTTTTAGAGAAACGTGATATTTTGATACATAAGTGCAATGTGTAATGATCAAATCATTGTAACTGGGATAGCCCTCACCTTAAACATTTACCTTATCTTTGTGTTAGGAATGTTACACTTCTTAAGAAGCTGTTTTTTTAACCAGTAGGCCACAAGAAATATCAAATATCAGAGCAGAACTAAATGAAGTTGAAAAAAATAAGTATTAACAAAATGAAGAGTTGATTCTTTGAGAAGATAAACAAAATTGGTAGGGCACTAGCTATATTAACCAAGAAAAGAAGAGAGAGGATTTAAATAAGCTCAATCAGAGATGAAAAAGGAGAAATTACAACTGGTACCACAGCAATACAAAAGATAATCAGAAACTACTATGAACACCTTTGTGCATACAAACTAGAAAATCTAAAGGAATGGATAAATTCCTGGAAATATACAACCTTCCATGCTTAAGTCAGGAAGAAATAGAATCCTAAATATACTAATAATGAGTAGTGAGACTGGATCAGTAACAAAAAATCTCCCAACTAATAAAAGCCCAGGACCAGATGAATTCACAGCTGAATTCTACCAGACCTACAAAGGAGAACTGATACTAATCCTATTGAAACTGTTCTAAAAGATCAAGAGATAAAGAAGAGAATTCTCCCTACTCATTTGATGAAGCCAGTGTCACCCTGATACCTAAGCCAGGAAAGGACACAAGAAAAAAAGAAAATTATCAAGACCAATATCCTTGATGAATATAGGTGCAAAAATCCTCAACAAAATACTACAAAACTGAATCCAAAAGCATATCAAAAAGATAATTCACCATGATCAAGTGGGTTTCATTCAAGGAATACAAGGATGGATAAACATTCACAAATCAATAAATGTGATTCACAATATAAACATAATTAAAAAGAAAACAAAACATATTTTTATCTCAATAGATGCAGAAAAACATTCAATAAAAGCCAACATTCCTTCATGACAAAAACCTTCAACTAACTAGACATAGAAGAAACATATCTCAAAATAATAAAAGCCATATATAATGAACCCACAGCCAACATATACTGAATTGGGAAAAGTTGAAAGCATCCCCCCTAACAACCGGAAAAAGACAAGAAGGCCCACTGTCACCACTTCTATTCAACATATTACTGGAATTCCTAGCCAGAACAATCAGACAAGAGAAAGAAATAAAGAACATCCAAACTGGAAAAGAGAAAAAGTCAAACTATCTCTGTTTGTTAATGAAATGATCTTATATCTAGAACAACCCTAAAGACTCCTCCAAAAGAGTCATAGAATTGATAAATGAATTCAGTAAGGTCTCAGGTTACAAAATCAACATACCAAATCAGTATTATTTCTATGCAATAATAACAACCAAGCTGAGAATCAAAGAACTCTATCACATTTACAATAACTGTAAAAAACAAATAAACCTAGGACTATACATAACAAAGGAGGTAAAAGATCTCTAGTATAGCTACAAAACACTGATGAAAGAAATTGTAGATGACACAAACAAATGAAAAAAAAATCCCATGCTCATGAATTGAAAGAATTAATATTGTTAAAATATTCATATTGGCCAAAGAAACCAACAGTTTCAATGCAATTCGTATCAAAATACCAATATCATTTTTCATGGAATTAGAAAAACAATCCTAAAATTCATATGGAACCAGGAAAAAAAAAAAAAAAAGCACAAAAGTTCAAACCAATTCTAACCAAAAAGAAGTCTAGAGGCATCATATTACCTGACTTCAAATTGTACTACAAAATGCTAATAACCAAAACAGCATGATGCTGATATAAATTGGGCACATGTAACAGAATAGAGAACCCAGAAAATAAAGCCAACTATGTACAACCAACTGAACTTTTCCAAAGCAAACAAAAACATACACTGGGAAAGGACATCCCCTTCAATAAATGATGCTGGGAAAATTGGATAGCCTCACACAGCAGAATGAAACTGGATCTCTAACTGTTACTACATACAAAACTCAAGATGGATTAAAGGCTTAGATGTAAGTACTGAAGCCATTACACACATTAGAAGAAAACCTAGGAAAAACTATCATCCACATTGGCCTATGCAAAGAATTTATGACTAAGACCCCCAAAAGCAAATACTACAAAAACAAAATTAAATAAATGGGATTTAATTAAACTAAAAAGCTCTCACAGCAAAAGAAATAATCAACAGAGTAAACAGACAACCTATAGAATGGGAGAAAGTATTCACAAGCCAAATATCTGACAAAGGACTAATATCCAGAATCTACAAGGAACTCAAAAAAATCAGGAAGAAATAAAACAAATAACCCCATTAAAAAGTAGGCAAAAGAAATGAATAGATATTTTTCAAAAGAGGAGAAACAAATGGCCAACAAACATGAAAAATACTCAATATCATGAATCATCAGGGAAACATAAATTAAAATCACAACAAGATATCATCTTACTCTCTCAGAATGGTCAATATTAAAATGTCAAAAAACAGCGGAGGCAGTGAAAAGGGAATGCTTATACACTGTTGGTGGTAATGTAAATTAGCACAACTTATATGGAAAATGGTATGGGGAGTTCTCAAAGAACTAAAAATAGATCTATCATTTGATCTTACAGTCTCACTACTGGGGATTTAGCCAAAGGAAAATAAGTCATTTGGTGAAAAAGCCACCTGAACTTGTACATTTATCATAGCACGACTCACAATTGCAATGATATGGAACGAACCTAAGTGCCCATCAACCAATGAGTGGGTAAAGAAACTGCAGTGTGTGTGTGTGAGTGTGTGTGTGTATACACACCATAAAACACTACTCAGCCATAAAAAAGAATGAAATAATGTTTTGTTGCAGCAACTTGTATGCAACTGGTGTCCATTATCCTAGGTGAAGTAACCCAGGAAAGGAAAACAAATAATGCATGTTTTCACTTATAAGTGGAAGCTAAGCAATAGGTATGCATGGTCACACAGAGCAGCTTAATGGACGCTGGAGACTCACAAGGGGAAGGCTGGGATTTATCAAGTCTTAAATCTATCAAAATAAAATTTAAAAAAGAAGTTCTTTTTTTAATTAGTAGGATTACTTCTGGCTTAGGATCAAGTCCTTCAGCCAATTAAAAATCAATTAATTATTCTTTCTCCTTCCCCATATAAAAACTAGTATTTTTACTACAATTGTTACTCCTCCTCCTCCTTCTACTACTAAAATACAGGTTTTCTATGACTCCAGGATTTAAAAGTTTACAATTACAACACCATTTTTACCAGGCAAAGTCCATTCAAGCCTCACTCCTTCTATGAGAACTTTTATATTTCCACAGCTATCAGCAAGCTCCCCTCTCTTAACCCTTTGACTAAAGAACAAGTAGCATAACATTTAATTTTAAAGAAAATCATTTTCTTTAATTACATTAACAACTACTATGTACCAGGGATACCACTAAATATTTTTATGCACATTATCCCATTTGTTCATTACAATAATCTTGTGAGATACTGTGCTTTGCTCTCTGAGTTATACACATCTGTTTTTTTTCCCCAAAAGAGTAAACATCCTTGAGGCCAGCAATCATGTTTATTCTAGGATCAATCTTGGCATATGGTAGGCATTTAATAAATAACTGATGATGAAAAATCTGAAATCAGGAACATATACATGTGTGATATGTGTTAGTTATTGCTGCATCATAATATCATCACAACCTTTGTGACTTAAGGCTATATACATTTATTATTTCACAGTTTCTGTGGATTTGAAATACTGGTTTTCCTTAGCAGGACTCTACTTCAGCTTCCAAAAAAGTGCAGTCAATATGATAGCAAGGGCTATAGTCTCATCTGAGCTTGACTGGAAGATGATCTGCTTCTGCAAGCTCATGTCACTATTGCCATCATACAGTTCCTAGCAAGTTGGTGGACAGAGGGCTTTCGTTTCATGCTGTCTGCTGGCCAGAAGCCTCCATCAATTTCTTGCCTTATGAGCCTTCTCAAAATAGCCCATCATTTTCTCAAGGATGGTAGGTCAAGGAGTCTTTGAAATATGTGAGTTATAACTCGTATGTTGTAATCATGTGCACAGACTCACATACATCTCCCCACCTTTGCCATATTCGATGGGTTAGAAGCAAGTCACAGGCCATGTACACACTCAAGTGATGGGGACTCTGAGTGCAGGATTAGGACTACCAGAAGGTGGAAATCACAGGGGCTGCCTCAGGTCTTCCCAACATACAATTTTTCTAGCAAGTTTTCTACAAGGAAAACTGTTTAATAACAGCATAGTGTTTATCAGGAGGGACATATTAAAAATAAAAGAAAGAAGTTTTAAAAACTAGTCATGGAAGGCAGCTATGCTCACCACTATACAAAGAAAATAAAATATCTAGGAATATATCTAACTAAGGAAGTAAAGGACCTCTATAGGGAGAACTATGAAACTCTGAGGAAGGAAATCGCAGAACATGTAAATAGGTGGAAAACCATACCATGCTCATGGATCGGTAGAATCAACATTGTTAAAATGTCTATACTGCCCAAAGTTATCTACAGATTCAATGCAATCCCTATTAAATTATCAACATCTTTTTTCACAGACATAGAAAAAATAATTTTACGCTTTGTATGGAATCAGAGAAGACCCCGTTTAGCAAAAGCAATATTAAACAACAAAAACAAAATGGGAGGTATTAATTTGCCAGACTTCAAACTTTACTACAAGGCTGTGGTTCTAAAAACAGCCTGGTACTGGCACAAGTGCCGAGACACAGACCAGTGGAACAGAACAGAAAATCCAAATATAAAACCATCCTCATATAGCCATCTAATCTTTGACAAAGCAGAAAAAAACATACTCTGGGGAAAAGATTCCTTATTTAATAAATGGTGCTGGGAAAACTGGATATCCACATGTAGAAGACTAAAACAGGACACACAGCTCTCACCCCTCACAAAAATCAAATCACGGTGGTTAACAGACTTAAACCTTAGGTCAGAAACTATTAGAATTCTAGAAGAAAACGTAGGAAAGACTCTTACAGACATTGGCCTAGGCAAAGAATTTATGAAGAAGACCCCTAAGGCAATCACAGCAGCAACAAAAATAAATAAATGGGACCTGATCAAATTAAAAAGCTTCTGCACAGCCAAAGAAACAGTCACAAGAGTAAATAGACAACCTACAGAATGGGAAAAAATTTTCGCATACTACACATCAGATAACAAGAATCTATTTAGAACTCAGGAAAATCAGTAAGAAAAAATCGAACAACCCTATCAAAAAGTGGGCAAAGGACATGAATAGAAATTTTTCAAAAGAAGATATAAAAATGGCTAACAAACATATGAAAAAGTGTTCAACATCTCTAATCATCAGGGAAATGCAAATCAAAACCACAATGAGATATCACTTAACTCCAGTGAGAACGGCCTTTATCAAAAAGTCCCAAAACTATACATGTTGGCGTGGGTGTGGAGAGACAGGTACTCTCATACACTGCTGGTGGGACTGTAAACTAGTGCAGCCCCTGTGGAAAGCAATGTGGAGATACCTTAAACAGATTCAAGTAGACCTACCATTCGATCCAGCAATCCCATTACTGGGCATCTACCCAGAAGAACAAAAGTCATTCTATAAAAAAGACACCTGCACCCGAATGTTTATAGCAGCGCAATTCACAATCGCAAAGATATGGAAACAACCCAAATGCCCATCGATTCATGAATGGATTAGCAAAATGTGGTATATGTATACCATGGAATATTACTCAGCTATCAGAAATGATGGCGATATGGCATCTCTTTGGTTCTCCTGGAGTGAGCTGGAACCCATTCTATTAAGTGAAGTATCCCAAGAATGGAAAAACAAGCACCACATGTACTCACCAGCAAACTGGTTTCCCTGAGAGCACATTTGGGATTCACACCAATTGGGTATTGGACAGAGGTCGGGGCTGGGTGGAAGGGATGGGTGTATACCTACTTGATGAGTGCGATGAGCACTGCCTGGGGAATGGACACGTTTGAAGTTCTCTCTGGGGGGGATGGGGTGGGGGGAGGGGAGGAGTGCACACCTACATGATGAGAGTGATGTGCACTGTCTAGGAAATGGACACAACTAAAGCTCAGACTCGGGGGGATGGGGAGGCATGGGCAATGTATATAGCCTGATCTTTTGTACCCCCTTGATGAGCTGAAAAACAAACAAAAAATAAAAAAAAAAAAAAAAAACTAGTCATGAAATCTAATACACAGTTAACATAAGAAGGTAAGGGGTTGTTTTTGAGGTTAAGTTTGCTCTATGGAAATTAGCTATTTTCTCTCCATACTCCTTACAGGGGGTGGACACACTATTAAAATATTTCTATAACTTGCATAACTGCATCTAGAAATTATATATTGGACATAATCTATTCAACCACATTTTATTTTTACTCTTTCTTTTAAAAGCATTTTTGGCAACTCCAGCTACCTGTGTTTGAAGCTCCAAAGCACACCGGCACAGTTGCTTGCCAGGTAGCAGTTTAGATGCAGAATTCACTTTAAATTATAGCAGAACAGGTTCAAGGGAGTATATATCATTGAGGGGAATTCAAATTAGTATGTCTTAATCTTTATGTGACTACTCAACTACCAGCATATTTTAAATTCCAGCTGATGAAATTTCTTATGGAGTAATATTAAAAATCATAAAATAATACATGAAGATGCACATGCATTCTCATTTATGATTCTTTATTCTCCTAACTATGGCATTTCCATGTTTAGTAAAATATCATTACATGTTTAGGTACAGTTTTACTGAAGCAGAAAATTCATTTTAA
Organism: Eulemur rufifrons; assembly: GCF_041146395.1. Lineage (NCBI taxonomy): Eukaryota > Metazoa > Chordata > Mammalia > Primates > Lemuridae > Eulemur > Eulemur rufifrons. Next base: position 24,914,600 of record NC_091001.1, read on the forward strand.
GTTCCAGTAAAATTTTTCTCTGTCTATCTTCTTCTCAATATTGCTAACAGCAAGATATCTGTAGTTAAATAAATGTGTCAATTGCCAATTCCAGCTCATCCCTTATTAGTTATTTGATCTTGAAAATTCACATAATTATTTGTGTATCAATATCCTCATCAGTTAAAAAGGAAAGAAAAGAAAAAGGATAATTATACCTGCCTCATAGGGTGGAGGTAAGGATTAAATAAGATTGAGTATCTAAAGTACTTAATGCAGTTCCCAGCACAATGTTGGCATGCAGTCCATGTTAATTTCTTCCTTCCGTCTTACATTTGTAAATCTCTTTCACAGTTTAAAAATGGTGATTTCATTGGAATTGTTTCTCCAAAGCAAGTTCATGCATCCATAAATGGATGACTCTTTTTGAGACTGGGTTGACTATGGACTACAACCATTTAGGTACATCGACCATAAGCTCTAATAAATGCCTTCAAAATGTTTTTGATAGATCAGTTCTAAATGGCTTGTTGCAGGATTTTATTTTCATTTTTGTTTAGTAATTTCCTTTCTGTCTAAAGGAAATTTGAGTTGCAGATTGCCTACATTTATGGAGGTTTGTCCAGTTGTAGATTTCTTCTATTATATCATAGTAACCCCTTGAAATATAATATTGAAGTATTTGACAAAGTATTTTGGTTTATATAATATCTCCATCAAACTTTTTTCAACATCTGCTACATTCAAGTTACTGTGGAGATTACAAAGGAAAAAGAGAAGTTTTAAGAACAATATTATTGATAAACATTGAGTGCTTACTGTATGCCAGTCATTCTTCTAAATAATGTATTTATTTACTCACTTAAACCTTACATCATCCTTTAAGGTGGCTGCTATTTTCACTGTTTTATATATGAGAAAACTCACGTTGGGAGAGGTTAAATAACGTGTTGTAGGTGACACAACTAATGTTGGGCAAAGCCAGAATTTGAACCCCAGATGTCTGATTCTAAAGCCCTTCTTTCAGTCAGGGATAAAGGCTTACATCTAGAAGCTCATGATCTACCATTGTATTTCAAATGTCTTTTAGCCCATTACTTAGATAAAACGTTTGTTTTAATAAATTTTGAATTACAAAAATCTCCCCGCCCCCTGCAAAAGAGAAGCAAATTCGTGAAAATATCATTAGAAAATCACATTGGATGCCCCTGCATAACCACCCCAGTGTGAATCAGGAAGCTCTTTTCCAAAGCTTGCTACTCATTAAAGCGGGAGCTTCACTGAACACCCCTCCTTTACTGAGGTGCTAAGAGTGGTCTGGTTGGTGAGTGTCAGCCATTGGTCCGTGTTTCTCATGTGTGGTGAACAAATCTATCGAAGTCTCTGAGTGTGCTGTGGGTATGGGTAGTGGCTTTGGTCCCTTGTTTATTCCCGCCCAGAAGACATCACCCTGGCATTTGGGTCTGCTTTGCAAACTCAATCTTTCTTTGGGAGTGTCATTCCAAGGTGACGTTTAGGGTACCGGGAGCTTAGACTGTACCACCTTTGTTTTTATGAAGAGGATGACTTCTTTGTATTACGTTAAGATTGGTTCCAAACCTTGGTGAGAAAAAAATGTAATGTTTATCCGACTTCTCAGAGACCTACCTCATCTGTTAGTCTGCTAGGGCTGCCATAAAAAAATCCCATGGACTGTGTGGCTTAAACAACAAATTTGTGTTCTCACAATTTTGGAGGATGAAAGTCCAAGATCTAGGTAGTGGCAGGTTTAGTTCCTTCTGAAGCCTCTCTCCTTAGTTGCAGATAGCTGACCTCTTGCTGTGTCTTCAATGGCCTTTTCTCTGTGCACAGGTATCTTTGGTTTCTCTTCTTCTTCTTCTAAGGACACCAGTCATATTGGATTAGGGCCCTACTCTATTACCTCACTTAACCTTATTACTTCTTTAAAGTCCTTATCCCCAATATAGTCACACTGGGGATTATGACTTCAACGTGTAAATGTGTGTGGGAGGGGGACAATTCAGTCCACGGTGCTTCCTCTATGAGCTCTGGCTGAACTCATGTTAGAGTGAAACATTTTGAAAAAGTGTAGTTAATCATTGGTGAAAAGTATAACTTTATTTGTTCTGGAGCCAATGAATATAAATTCTGCCTCTTTAAGCTTTCCTTCAAGATGAATATTTATTGAAATAAGAGCTAATATTTATTGAGTACCTATTTAGATAGTAGAAAGGCATCAATTCCTTGTGTCTGTATTACAAGTCTGTTTTGAGGCTTCTTATTGACCCATTTTACAGACAAAGTAAAACAGATATGTCACATTACTTGCCCACATTCTCACAACTAATGATGGAGCCAAAATTTGAATTCAGAGATTATGTCCAGACATGCTCATGTAATCCAATGCTAGACTAAATATCTTGATACTTTCTTGATATATACTTTGCTATTTGTAATGATATAAAATAGAGAAACTGATGTACTTTTGAAATAATTAGTGATATAATTTGCTTTTGTTGAAATACTTATAGAAGCAGAAGTTCTTAATCCAGTTAGGCAGCTCCCTTTGTCCAGGCTGGTAGATTCTTGCCAGAAACAATTCTCTCCCGTGTTTCTTGTTTACCAGCCAAGAAGGCTTTGGATACAAATTCCTTGGGTGGAGCCCAGAAAGACAGTGGCAGACTCACAGGTAAGAAGGTATCTTAATAGGTAAAACAAGAAACTCTAGCCAAAGAGACACCTCAAAACCACCTAAACACTGTGAAGGCAAGCCAAGATGAACAGATAATGTAATCTACGCTATGATCACAGCCCTCCAAACCAAGACTGCTTCTGGCTGGTTTGTGAGAACAATTCTTCGTCTCAAGTTCACTCTTAGAGAGAAGGGCAACTATACCCAACATGGTTTGTGAGCAGCTAAGAAGTAACATTGATAAAAAATGTTGGGTTTGCTTTGTCAAAGACTGATAATCTTGAAAAAAATGAAAGCAATTAGAGGGAGGCAATCATATTTGATTTTAGTTATTTTTCAAAAAAATTAAAGAGACTTTGCATTTGGTATCCTATATTTTCTAAAAGCATTACATTATTGAAATGTTAAAAAATTATTTTCTTAAAAGTTTAAGTAATGACAAAAGTGTGGTCTAATTCCAGATAATGCTTCTTTTTTTTTTACTTTTAATTTTTTATTATTTATTTATTTATTTTTTATTTCAGCATATTATAGGGGTACAAATGTTTAGGTAACATATATTGTCTTTGCCCCACCCAAGTCAGAGCTTCAAGTGTGTCCATCCCCCAGATGGTGTGCACCACACCCATTAGGTATGTATATACCCATCCCCGCCTCCCCCCTCCCACCTGCCCAACACCTGATGAATGTTACCACTATATGTGCACGTAAGTGTTGATCGGTTAATACCAATTTGATAGTGAGTGCATGTGGTGCTTGTTTTTCCATTCTTGTGATACTTCACTTAGTAGAATGGGTTCCAGTTCTATCCAGGATAATATAAGAGGTGCTAGATCACCATTGCTTTTGTGGCTGAGTAGAACTCCATGGTATACATATACCACATTTTATTAATCCACTTGATGGGCACTTAGGTTGATTCCACATCTTTGCAATTGTGAATTGTGCTGCTATAAACATTCTAGTGCAGATGTCTTTTTTAAAGAATGTCTTTTTTTCTCTTGGCTGGATGCCCAGTAGTGGGATTGCTGGATCAAATGGTAGTTCTACCTGTAGCTCTTTGAAGTATCTCCATATTACTTTCTACAGAGGTTTTACAATTACCTATATCCCTACCACTGCTATGGAGCAATTTAATTGGTTGGTGGATCCTAGCTATTCCCTATTTCAATTTGGTAAATATTTAGAATGAGAACTGTTCTAAGTTCTTCTATCAGAATATAAAGATAAATATATTTTAGATCCTGTTTTTAAAGTGTTTAAAGTTTAATTGATAAATAGTAAATCTATAAAATTACAGATTTTGAGGGCTTACTTTGCATTTATTAAATCATTTAATTAAAAAAATTATTTTTCTTTTTATCCACATTTAATAGATAAAGACACTGAGGCCTAGGGAGCTCTGATATTTTGATCTAGGTAACCTGGCCAAAATGTTTGTAAACTATATTGCAAACCCAGGTATATTAGTTACCTAGGGTTGCCATAACAAATTACTATAAACTGAGTAGCTTAAAATAACAGAAACTTATTCTCCCACAGCTTCTTAAGACAGAAGTCTGAAATCAAGGTGTCAACAGAGCTACACTCCTTTTGGAGGCTTTAAGGGAAAATCCTTTCTTGCTTCTTCTAGAGTCCGGATTCTCAGCACTCCTTGGGGCTACAACACTCTAATCTGTCTTGTCTTCACATGACCTTCTCTTTTCCTGTTTGTCTTCCTTTCTTCTGTCTTTTATAAGGTCACATGCCATAGGATTTAGTGCCTACCAGGTAATCCAGGATAATTTCATCTGAAAGTCCTTAATGTGATCACATCTGCTAAAACCCTTTTTAAAAATATGATCACATTCATAGAGTCTCAGGGTTAGAATGCAGATATTTTGGGGGGTACCAGCATTTGCCCCCTTGCACCAAGCATTCTGGCTACAATGCCATTGCTGTAAAATTTTCTATATACAGAAATATATTGAAAGAAACAATAACGTTCTTCTCAGTGAGAATGAGCAGTAGAGAAGGCATGATCATTGGTGTCAGGCAAAAACGAATTTGAATTTTGTCTTTACCATAATTACAGTCCGTTTTCTCCTTGGGCAGTTTACATGCTTGGTCCAAGTTTCAGCTTGGTCGTCTATAAAACGTGCTTTATTATACTTTCTACCACATCATTTCATTAAGATTAAAATAAATAAATAACTGGTAGAATCATCACTTCTGACATTTTAGCAGGTACAAACAAAAAGTTAGGGTCCCATTATTTCCCAGGAACAAAAGAAAATTGCAAAAATGGGAAAATAAGAACAAATTCATCTCTAAATGAGAATCAACCGTGGAATTTTGGAGGAGGTCACAATCAAGTTATGTCTTGATGGATTGGTTGACTTTCTACAGATGAGGACTTAGAAAGTATCCTCTAGAAAAAGTGAGAAATAATTTACTTTGGAACAAAAGCATATTTTTGTAGGAATGTAATAGAAGATAATTTTAGTCTGGAAAAATTGATTGCTACAGTACTAAGGAGGACTCTTAGTTAAGAAGAGAAACTATTACAGAAGTCTGAGGAATGTGTTATACAGTTCTGTGGCAAAGATATTAAGATATTAAGTTTCATTCTGGCAATAGCATTTTATATTGTAGAATTAATATTTCTGATATAGATGGAACTCATATATCAATATAAAAAAAGACAAACAACAGAAAATTAGCAGAAAACCTAAAGAATCACTTCACAGCAGTGAAGATTCATATAGCCAATGAATATATGGTGACACTTGATATATGATAGTGATACAGTTGCAGAAAAGAATGTGCAACCTTATTAGCAATCGGGATATGCAATTAAAACCTCATGGTCAACTTAGCAAAGACTAAAAATGTGAAAACTTCCAGCAGTGAGAAGAACAAGAAACTTCATATTGTCTTGAAGAGGTATACATTTAAATATTTTGGAAATATTTTGGTATTCTCCAAGATGCCTGCTTTAGAAAAAAAAAGTGTGTGCACATTTATATCGAGATGCATGTACAAAACTGATCAAAACATCATTGTCTATGGTATTTCCAAAGTTGAAAATGTTTACACAAAACAGAAAAGCCAAGTAAACCATGTTGAATAAGCAATGGTCTCAGCATCCAAACTTCTAAGTTATTAAAAGTATTTGTTCTGTAAAATTTTGATTTAGGTAAAAGGCCACATTGAAGGATCCAGAAAGCCACATGTGGCCCCAAGACCACAGGTTCCTCACCCCTGGTACTGTATGACAATGAAAATGAAACTGCAAATACACACATCAACGTGGATGAATTTCAACATGTGGGGAGAAAGAAACATGTCACCAAAGAATACACACAGTGTAATCCTATTTATATAAATCCCAACTGCAGAAAAACTAAACTATGTCTTTTTTAGGATAGATACATAAATGAGAAATTGCAAAGAAAAGCAATAAATCCAGAAGATTGTAATACAAATATCAGAACAACAGCCACATGGAGAAGACAGGCAATGGGGAATAAATGGGTTCAGGCACTGTGACTTCCAAGGTACTTGCAAAATTCCTTTTTATAAAAATTCAGTGGTATTATCCATGTGCTCATTTTAACCTACCTATTCATTAAACTATATATGTGTGTGCATGAATGTATCCGCATGCATTTTTTAGAAATCCTTTTGTATGTATGATATATCTCTCAATATTTAAAATTATGTAAAAAAGATAATCCTTTTGACATAATACAGTGGAATTTCAGAGTTGAAAGTGAACAAGTTCCTAGTTTGCAGGCAGTAGTTAAATTCAATAAGAGATTCTGTGACTTAGCTAATGTCAAATAAGAAGGAACCATGACTATTGCCAGAATTGCATCTTGTATTAAAAAAAATGTGGAACTTTATGAATTTTATATTATAAATGATATTTTGATTTTCATTTTGATATAAGCAAATTTTTCTGATTAATATAAAATAAAACCATTTTTATGTATATAGTAAAATTCTTTTCCTTCTTTCTCCTTTCTCTTCTTCCTTCCTCTTCCTCTTATTTGGTTAATTGTATGTACTTAATTTTTATCTTTCTATACCATGCAAAAAAATAAAAAGAAAGAAAGAAAAGAAAGAGAAAAGAAAAATCAACAAAAAAGAAGAAAGAGAAAGAGAGAAAAAGAGGGAAAAGAAAGAAAGCAAGAAAAGGAAAGAAAGAAAGACAAGACAAGACAGACCTCTTCTTTCTCCACCAGAAGTTAAAGGAAATCAAATCAAATCGACTTATAATCAACTTACACTATAACCAGCAGGCCATTTGTTCATGAGGGTGTATATTCGAGGAAATGAATGAAAGTCCATGGAATTTTATAAGGTGTGATTCAGATTCAGGAAAAATATTTAAATAACTCAAACTACTTAAGGCTTACTAACCATGGAATATTCCACAAAAACTTTCAATATTACAATTCTAACATTATACCTGTTAGCATGATTAGATTTTACTTCATCATTCTAGAATTTGCTTTCTGTGGTATGTCTGGTTATTTGTTTGACAAGATTTTTTTGGCAGTGTATTGAAAGTTTAATAGCCAAGCATGTGGGAGAGTAAGAGATTTTCCGTCTGTTAATTGAGCAAGCCAAAGGGAGGAAACGTCATTGCACAATTCGAGAACAGTGTGGATCATTCAGAATGTTTCACAAGGTGGTTTTCATCATATTTGATATGCAAAAGATTGGGTGCACTCTTATCTACTTTCCTTTTTCTTCTTTATGAAAAATTTTCTTTTATTGTTGTTTCATTCAAATGAGGTTACTTGTTACTCTTGTGGTGGGTCAGAGCAGTAAACAGTCAAAGTTCACAGGAGGAGTATACACTTGGATATAAGGTGCACTGAGTAGGTAGGGAATGTGGGATGGGAGAAATATGGGGAAAGGGAATAACTGGAGCCTTTGACTGAGGAGTACAATTGCATGAACACATAGTATATATCTTCTGTCTTTAGTTGGCCTGTAAGTGAAAGTCATGATCTATGTCAAAAAGAAAAGAATACTTTAAAAGTTTTATCACTTTGCCATTATAGAGTTTATTTAGAGAACATAAGTTAAAATAAATACAGAGCTAGCATTGGATGAGGTGACTTTGGCTGTTTTTTTTTTTTTTATAACTGAGGGAGTTGTATTTGATGACCCCAGTGCTTTCCCCTCAAGCTATAAATCATGTTTCCATTTCCTATGCAGTTTAACAACTAATACTTCTTTTTTTCCCCTTAAATATTGCTGTAAATTATAGGTATTCCCACAGCACAAAATAAATTGAAATGAGCTTTAATTTAATGTCCATATCAAGAAATTATTGAAACAAATGAATTTGACTGTAATTTTTTTTTAAAGTAAGCCTCAAATCACTTTCCCCAAAAAAGACTTAAAACATACAATTTTAACAGTCATGATAAGATACTACTCCAGAATGTGTTCCCTGAAAAACTGACGAATATAATAAGGCAGTTTGGAAAGACAGGAGAATGTATGAATAATTGTATTCAAAGCAATATTTATATAACAACAAGGGAGCACACAGACCAGTCATCTTATAAATGTGATATTTCTAACATAGTAAACCAGGAACTGAAATGAGTTTTTGAAATTATATAAAATAGAAGGAAAAAATGGAGATACTCATATGAGGATGTCAAGCACCAAGGACCTAACTCTTAGAAGAAAATGTTCATGATAGAGGAGTGTGGGAATTATGGATACAAATAGTCAAGTAAGAAGACAAGGGTTTGAATCCTAATTTTGTCTTGAAGTAGATACATGGAATTTTCTTTTCTTTTTCACTTCCCAGAATCCATCCCTGTATCTTGACATAAGTCTATATAATTTTGGTAGGATTATTGCCTTCTGTTTTGTGTATTAGTAGGAGAGGATAATTCTAGATATACATCTTCTGTAGGGCGGTAAGGAAGTCAGAACTCTTTGACATATCATAGCCAAGGTCAATCAAATAATGCAAGAACCAGCAAGAAATGATCTCCGTGAATTTTGAAACTTGAGAAAGTTAACACACAGACCTAAAATGGGAAGAGACATTATGTAGCTCAAAAGAGATGATGCATGTGGATGTGACTTATAAAAAGCTAGCCTTATATTAGTTATGTTTCAAAAATTATGGTACCCAGTGCTTTCTCTTTGAAGGCTGACATGTGTGCACACTTCAAGGCAAAGTAAAATAAATTAAGGATGGTCCTTAGCCATTTTAATGAGCAATGTGAGAACAGGTAGAAAATTGAAAAGGTATTGGCTCTCCTTTGATGATAGTTTATACACTGGTACATGGCCATTTGCTTTCCCAAAAATGGATACGAAAGTGGATGAACTCTTGGATTCATAGAGCTTTGTCATCCTGAAAAATTACCAGCTTTTTTTGAAAACTCATCGTTATAGTATTTCCTGATACTTTTTGAAAAGGTTATCATAAATCTGATACTTGTAATGATTAGTTATCAGGGGGAGATAGAATTGATAGAATTCAGCTTCAAGTCACTGCATAAACATTTTCTTTTCTAACTTACTGTTAAATCCTCACTTTCCTGGATCACTTTTGTTTAAATTGTAAACTGTAAGATTTTATTCTAAACTGACCTAAATATAACTTTCATTAAAGTTCTTTTCTGATTCTACTGTTATTTGTAACTCTTTTTGTGAAACACCCAAAATGTTAAGCAATCGCATCTGCAAATATGAGTATCAAATTGATGCTTACAATTTAAACAATATCTTTAAAGCAGAGAATTTTATCAGTTGGTTTTGATCAACAGAGTAAGCCCTTCTTTTCTATTGTCACTCAGAGGCCTCATAAATATCAACACATTTTGTCACATTTAGATCATTAGCCATTAAACATCCATTCACTTTATTTGTCGTAGCCATTCATACTCCCTGCTTTTAAATTTTAAGAAGACACATGTCTTATTTTACCAGAGTCTGACATAATTGCACAGTTAGGTCAAGGTGAACTGCAGCTGGAGGTAGGCAGATTGATCTTTCCTATTTCTCCTGCTTTGATTACCATACAAATAGGTAGATACATGTTTTTCCTTTTCACCTGTGGGGAGAACAAGTTGTAGGCAATCCACAGCAGGGAGCAAAATTGTAGGCAGTGGAGCATGCCATCTGGTAGGAATATGCTGGAAAATCTTCAGCTTTCTCATTTCAATAAAAGTAAAAGTAAAAGTCTATTAATTCAGCTTCTTGCTTGGCTGAGAAATAAATTCCACAAGTCTCAAATTGCATCTGGTTTACTACATGTCTGGCTCTAATATGTACAATGAAAGCCAGACAATTTGGATGAAAATATTGTTCCTCTATGAGCTTTTAGCAATTGGAGGGAATAAGAGCATTATTTATTTCTTGAATTCAGAGTCCCTCCCTCTCTTTATGCCTCCATGATATTGATCTGGAATGCGCAGTCTGTCTGTCTGGGCTGTTACTTGGGTGGTGGAATAAGAACTAAAGATCTCTTCCTAAGGAGGAGAGTGTAATGATGGAAAATATGTTTCCCCAAATCAACACATCTGTCAGTGGACCTCGAGATCATGATACCAACTCTCTGTGCCTTGCACTGGGAAGATCTCTAAATCTTCTTTTTGTCATATGACTGCCTTTGAAGCTATTATGGTACCCAATGATTGTACAATTTTGACCATAATCTCCTTCCTATCCTCTTTCTATAACTCTACAATCACATTATGAGTACTTTTACCATAGGAGTCATGCTGTCTCTTATTATGTTCCCTTCAGTGCCTCATACTGTCTTAAATTTATAATAATCATTTTATAACTATTCTTTAGATGAAAACAAATGAGACCCCCTTGGTCATTTCCTCCTGACCACAATATGGCTGCTACAGTTTCGGGCATCAAATCCATATTCAAAGCAAGAAAAAAGGGGAGTGGTGGGTCATGGCAGCCTCATCTATCCCTTTCATCAGGAATAGGAAAAACCTTTCTGGAAGCTCCCAACTAACAGATGTCCATTTAGGTATCATTGGACAGAATTATTTTCTGTCACATGGTCATTCTGCAATGGAAAGTGGGAATATGTTTATATTTCTAGCCTCTATAGTGGAGAAAGGAAAATGAGTTTAGAAGTAAGTATTGGGTGTTGGTTTAACCAATCCACACTTCTTGCCACATTCATGAAAAGCACTTAATTCATAGTAAAGACTCAATATTTTGTAGCTTCTCCTAGCTACTAATTTGTGGTGAGAAACTTATTTGGTTCATGGAAAATATATTATTTTATTATCCTTAAATACATAGAAAACTGTGCATGTTTTAGTTAACCATCAGGAAATACTTAAAAAATGTAAATTCCACAGTGCTTATTTTTTAATTATTTTCAGGGGGAAAGGAACTATGCATATGTATTAATAATGTGTCACTCATTAGGGTTTCTAAATATTATATCTTGAAATTGTTAAGTCAGTATAATAAACTAATATAACTCATGTCTTAAATTGAATTTTAAAAACAAGTCTAAGTTGATACATAAAAACATTTGCTTGTAATCTTTATAGGAATCAATCTGATGCTCGCCAGACCCAAAAATGCAAACCAGGCATCATCACCTGTAAAGGCAAGCTTTGTTTTAATCCCTGAGTAGTTGTTGCCCCAGGAACTAAACCACGTCATGTAGGATTGGTGGAGGCTTCTCTAAGAGTATAAGCCATCCTAGTCAGGGGTTATGGACATCCTGGAAAAGAATAAATCAAGAGTGAACACTGGAGATAAAGTGCAGGGCCAGGCCAGAGTAGGAAAACTATGGCTGAAATGCCCAGTTAAAAAGTGAATTAAATATATGTTTTAGCAAGGCTAGAGTGTAGAGCAAAAACCATACTCTGTTGCAATAATACATATGGATTTGAAATACTGACATCCATGCCTACTAGCTATGGGACTTCAAACAAGTTGCCTAATTTGTCTGAATCCTGATGTCTTTAATGTATAACAGGGAAAGCAAGGCATAACTTTTAGATGGTAGTGAGAATTGGAGAAAACAAAGGTAAAATATTTTACAAATTATATGTCATGTATAGTTAATTGTCTTATTTTGCATTGTTCTCAAGCAATGACTTATATTCATGTAGCTCATATGGAAGATGGATCCAGAGGGAAAAATGTAGGAACCAGGGAGAATGAGATGATAAGGGAGAAGGAAGAAAATCTAAGGCAAGGATGTATTATAAAATTGGCCACTGTGGCCACAGGAACTTCAGTTGGCTGAGGCTCTGGATGGAAATGCCTAGGGAAACTACAGAATGGCCCCCAGAAGGGGAGACCTAAAGTGCAGAAGGCTGGATCATTCAACAGACAAATTTCCATTCTCCATTGGTTAAGGGTTGGGACTTACCCCTCACAATGCCAGCTATACTTGAGCCTGTGGTTTAAGTGAACTGAGCAGGCAAAGTGGGCATCTTCAAGTAGAATCTCCAAGGCAGAAAGCAAAAAGATGTAGGTTATATGCTTCAGGTAAATGCTGTCAGGGCCCTATGAGTCAGAGCTCCCAGCAAACAACGGTTTGTTCCTGCTGCAGCTATATTCAGAGGCAGCCACTAGGATTTCATATGGGTGAAATCCATATGGATTTCATATGGATTTCCATGGGTGAAAACCAGAGGTATCTGCTGCAGTTTTCAGTAAACATAAGCTACAGTTGTCAATTAAGTTATTATTATAGTGGTGAGATGAAAGCACATGACTCAGTTTTTAGGAGTCCTGACATAAGGGCACAATTAAGAAATTAAAAACTAGAAAAATTGAGATAAATAACAAATATCAAAGTGCTCAGGAAAAATACATTTGGACAGTGTATTACATAGAACCCATCATTTTTAACTGGTATAATCTGCCTCTGTTGTGGTAATATTTTCATCTTTATAGAGTGGAAGCATTAGTGAGTTGCTACTTCACATAGGTATTGAGAATTTAATTGTTTCAGTGACCCATTTGTGAGTAGTACGCATTAAAAAAGAACTACCCTGCCTATTTACCAACTCATTGCTATTTGGACATGTTAATGGTTTGATTCTCCTTGAAGCAGAGCAGTAGAAATATTCTACTAAACTATTGTTGATTCTGAGAGTTTAGCCACCTAGGTCTGCATCCTGCTCTCAGGATGGGCTGGGACTAACACTGCCAAAGCCACTGCTAGGCCAAAGAAGAGGAGGAGAGACCAGGCACTTCTACACATCCCTAGGATAAATCCCAGGGTCACTGATACAGACTGCTATGAGACCAAGATGGTTGCAGATCGCACTACCCACATCTACTTGCCCATGTTGCTCTAGCTGAGAGAGACCTCGCCCTCCCAAGTGGCAGGCATACAGCACAGCCACCATAGTCCACATCTGAGCAACTACCAGAGGGACTGAGGACAAATCTGCTGGCCTCGTCCTGTCCCCTTATTGCTGGGGCCTGGAAATTGTCCGGGGGCCTGGTAATTGTCCAGCCAAGTGCACCACCTTTGACATGTGATCATTCCTGCTGTGGTCTGAGGTTGGATCAACCAAGCCTACTGATACCACCATAGCTGACACATACCTGCCCATACCACCAGTGAGCCAGGAGACTGGCCTGCCCAACCTGTGTTAGCTGCCACCAGCATCAGCACAACCCCTTGGATTCCAACGAGCTACTCTACCACCACTACTTTCTTTACTCACATCACACCAGCTGCCCAGGGACCTGAGAAACAGCCCCCACACCCAGCCCTAGGCTGCTACTACCAGCATCCAAGCACGCCACCTGGAGACTCAAGAATCAGCCTCCAGGACCCGTTAGCACCAGTACCAGTGAAAACTGCTCTGAGGCCCAAGAACAGGCACAATCAGACTGACACTGCTAGCACTGGGGTCTGCACACTGGCCCACCTGGGATCCTAGTTCCCAGCAAAACTTCACCACAGCCTCCACTAATAATTGTACCCTAAGCCACCAAGGAAGTTAATCACAGATACCACTGATGCTGTGTACTGCTGAAGAAATCATACAGAGATCACACTACAGCAGGTACCTCAAATCAAAGCCAAAGTGAAATATTCAACCAACAACATATGTACAACTTCAGGGAAAAATTCTCCCCTATGAAATCAATTTCAAAAAATTGGAAGAAGCAACTATTACAACATATGTCAACATAAAAATATAAGAAATATAAAAAAGCAAGGAAATATAGCACCACAAAAGATTACAATTCTCCAGCAACAGATAACAATAAAGAAAGAAATTAATAAAACTCCTGGATCAAAAATTGAAAATTCTGATTTTATATGAGCATAGCAACATGCAAGAGAATTTTGAAAAACAATACACAGAAATAAAAAAAAAATTCTGTGAATAAAAAATTTACCAAAGAGATAGATATTTGTAAAAACAAACAAACAAACAAAAAAGAAATTCAAGAATTGAAGAATTGATTGAAGGAAATACAAAATACACTTGAAAGATTCAACAATAGATTATATCAAGCAGAAGTAAAAAGAACTCAGAACATGAAGTCAGGTTTTTGAAATAATCCAGTTTAACAAAAATAAAGGATGAATAACTTAAAAAATAAGTAAAGACCTCAGGGTATTTGGAACAACATAAATTGGCAAAATGTACAAATATCAGTGGTCAAAGAAGAAATGAAAGGATTAAAAAATCTATTTAATGAAATAATAGATGAACACTTCCCAAGTCTAGTAAGAGAACAGATATTCAGATATAGGAGGCTCAATGAACCCTAGACAGATACAATGGAAAATGGTTATCTCCCTGACACATTATAATCAGACACTTTAAAGTCAAAGACAAAGAGCAAATCCTAAGAACAGTAAAAACAAATCCCTATTCAACCCTATCAGACTAACATCAGATATCTCAGCAGAAACCTTAGAGATCAGGAAAGAATGGTATGATATATTCAAAATGCTGAAAGAAAATAACTGTTGACCAAAAACACTCTATCCAAAGTAATTAAACTTCATAAATGAATGCTTGTCTTTTCCAGACAAGAAAATACTGATGGAATTATTTACCACTAGATCAGTCTTATTAGAAATGCTCAACGGAGTCCTAAACCTAGAAATGAAAGACCATTCAACATCATAAAAACACATGACAGTATGAAACTATTGGTAACACAATTACACAAAGAAAGAAAACACAGAACTCAAATGTTACCACTACAGAAATCCACCAAACCACTATGACAAATAATAAGAGAAAAAGAAAGAAAGACTGTATAAAACAACCTTTAAATAGTTGATAATATAAAAGGAACAAAGCCTCACATCAAAAATAATCTTAAACACAAACAGATTAAATTGTACACTTAAAAGATATAGAATAGCTGAATGGATTTTTAGAAATGATCTAACTGTATGCTGCTTACTAGAAACTCATCATACCAGTAAAGAAACATAAAGACTGAAAATAAAGGGATAGAAAAAGATATTCCTCACAAATGAAAACCAAAATCAAGCATCAATAGCATACTTATAGCAGATAAAACAAGTTTTAAGCCAAAAAGACTAAAAAAAGGCAAAGAAGGCCATTATTTAATGATAAAGAAATCAATCCAGAAGGAGGATACAACAATGTTAATACATATACACCCAATACTGGAACATCCAGATACGTAGATATTAATAGATCTAAAGATAGAGTTAGAGCCCAATGCAATAATAGTGGGGAACTTCAACATCCTACTCTCAGCATTAGACATATCATCTAGACTGAAAATTCTATCAGCAAAGAAACAATTGAATTCAAATGGGCCTAACAGACACTTGACAGAACGTTCTATTCAACAATTTCAGAATACACATTTTATTCAATAGTACTTGGAAAATTCTCCAGGATAGACTATATGTTAGACCACAAAGCAACTCTCAACCAATTAAAAAAAAATCATATCAATTATCTTCTTAAGCCACAGTGGAATTAAACTAGAACTCAATACCAAGAACTCTGGAAACTACACAGATACATGGAAATCAAACAACGGGTTCCTGAATGATCATTTGGAAAAATGATGAAATTAAGAGTGAAATCATAAAATTTATTGAAACAAATTAAAATGTAAACACAACATGTCACAACCTGTGAGATTTAGCACACAATGCTAACAGAGAAATTTGTAGCAATAATTGTCTACATCAAAAAATAGAAAGATTACAAATTAACAATCTAATAGTACACCTCAAGGAGCTAGAAAAGTGAAAACAAACCAAACCAAAATTTAGTATAATAAAAGAAATAAAAGAGATCACAACACAACTAAATGAACTGGATGCTTCTAAAACAATACAAAGGATGAAAAAAATGAAAAGTTGTTTATTCTAGCTAGGCTAACAAAGAAAGAAAGAGAGAAAATTCAGATAAATAAAATCAGAAATGAAAATGAAGACATTACAACTGATACCACAGAAATACAAAAGATTATCAGTGACTATTATGAACAACCGTATACTGACAAACAGGAAAACCTAAAAAAGTGGATAAATTCCTCCAACATATAAGTTACTATGACCTTATCAGGAAGAAAGAAAGCCTAAATAGGCCAATAATGACTAGGAAATTTGAATCAGTAATAAAAAAAAGTCTCTCAACAAAGAAAAGTCCAATACTAGATGGATTCACAGCTAAATTCTATGAAACATGCAAAGAAGAACTGATATAAAATCTCATGAAACTATTCCCAAAAAATTGAAGAGGGGAGTGTTGTCCCTAATTCATTCTATGTTTACCTCACTCTGATATCAAAACCAAACAAGGACACAAAAAAATAGCAAACTTCAGGCCAATACCCTTGATGAACATATATGCAAAAATCCTCAACAAAATACTTTCAAACTAAATTCAACAGCATATCAAAAAGATAATATATCATGATCAAGTTAAATTTATACCAGGGATGTAAGGATGGCTCGATGTATGCACATGAACAATGTGATACATCACATACTTCAAAATAATAAAGGCCATGTATGACAAACTGACATTTAACATCATACTGAATAGGGAAAAGTTGAAAGTCTTTCCTCTGACAACTGCAACAAGACAAGCATGACCACTTTAACCACCCCTATTCAACATATTAATAGTACTGGCAATCCTAGCCAGAGCAATAGGGCAAGAGAAAGAAAAAAAGGCATCTAAACTGAAAATAGGGAAGTAAAATTATTGCTTTTTGCTGATGATATGATCTACTATCTAGAATTACCTAAAGACTCTACCAAAAACCTTTTAGATTTGATAAATAAATTCAGCAAAGTTGCAGGTTACAAAATCAGTGTGCAAAAATTAGTAGCATTTCTATACACTGATAATGATCTAGCTGAGAAAGAAATCAAGAAGGCAGTCTTGTTTGCAATAGCTAAAAAAAAAATAATAATAATAATTAGGAATTAATTTAACCAAGGAGGTGAAAGATCTCTACAAGGAAAACTACATAACACTGATGCAGGAAATGAAATAGGATACAAATAAATGGAAACATCCCTTATTCATGGATCAGAAGTATCAATATTGTTAAAATGACTATATAGCCACAATCTACAGTTAATGCAATCCCTATAAAAATATCAAGGTCATCCCTCATAGATTTAGAAAAAAACAATCCTGAAATTCATACAGAGTCAAAGAAGGGGCAGATAGCAAAACAAATCCTGAGCAAAAAGAACAAAGCTGGAAGCATCACATTAATTGACTTCAAAATATATTACAAGGCTATAGTAACCAAGACAACATGCTATTGGTATCAAAATATGCACATAGAACAATGGAACAGAAGACCCAGCAATAAAACCACATATTTACAGTCAACTGATTTTTGACAAAGCTAACAAGAACTTACATTGGAGAAAGGACACTCCCATCAATAAATGGTGGTGAGAAAATTGGATAGACACCTGCAGAAGAATGCTTCTCTCTCTCCATAGACAAAAATATCTCACCATATAAAAAAATCAACTCAAAGTGGATTAAAGACTTAAACAGAAGACCCCAAACTATGAAACTACTAGAAGAAAACATCAGGAAAACACTTTAGCACATTCATCGAGGCAAAAAAAAATATGACTAAGTCCTGAAAAGCATAGGTAGCAAAAACAAAAATAATAAACAAATGGAATTTAATGAACTTGAAAAGCTTGAAAAGCACAGCAAAGGAAACAATCAACAGATTGAAGATGCAACCTATTGAATGAGGAAAAATATTCACAAATTATTCATCTGACAGGTGTCTAATATCCAAAATATACAAGGAACTCAAACAACTCAACAGGAAAATCAACCATATAATCCTATTAAAAAGTGGGAAATAAGCATAAAAAGACACTTCTCACAAGAAGACATAAACAGCTAATAAGTATATGAAAAAAATGCTCAGCATCACTAATCATCAGAGAAATGCAGATCAAACCCATAATGAGACATCATCCTACCCCAGTCAGAATGGCTACTAATTAAAATATCAAAAATAGCAGATGTTGTCAAGGTTGTAGAGAAAAGAGAACTCTTATACACTGTTGGTTGGAATGTAAACTAGCACAGCCACTACAGAAAACAGTATGGAGATTTCTTAAAAAACTAAAAATAGAATCACCATTCAATCCAGCAATCCCCCTACTTCATATTTACTCAAAGGAAAATGAATCAATATATTAAAGAAATACCTGTACTTGCATGCTTATTGTAGCACTATTCACAATAGCAAAGGTGTGGATTCAACCTAAATGTCCATCAATGGAAGAAAATGTTGCATATTTTCACAACGGAATGATATCTGGACATAAAAAAACGATGGGATCATGGCATTTGCAGCTTCATGGATGGACCATTATCTTTAGTGAAATGAGCCAGGCACAAAAAGGAAATATGAAGTTTTCTCCCTTATATGCAGGAGCTAAAAATTCTGATCACATGGAAGTAGAGAGTAGAAAGAGAATGGAAACTGGGAAGGGTGAGTGGCATGGTGGGGAGAGGAAAGGACAAGGATAAGGGGTTAAAGGGTAGAAATATACAGTTAATCAGAGGAATAAATTTAACACATGATAGAAAAGTAAGTATAGTGACTATAGTTAAAAATGCATTGTATTCAGGGGATGGACACTCTAAGTACCAGCACTTGATCACTATACATTATATACATCCAACAAAATTTCACAGGTACCCCATAAATTTGTACAAATAAAAAATAAAATAATAAAACCCTCATCTCTCCTTCTTTCTCACATGCTCAATAAGTAGATCTACCCCTAAACTACATCCAAAATATCTACATATATTTTTTTCCATTATCAATATCACCACTGAATTCCTAGGCTTCTATAGTATGTGTTGCTTTCACTTGGGTTAACTACCTAACTCTTCTCCACAGAGATATTAGGTTGATATTTTTAAAACATGTCAGATTGTTCAAATCTCATAAAAATGTCTTCATTGAATATTTTGTAAAATCTAATTTTCTTTTATTGGCATATAGAATTCCATATTATCTGTCTCCGGATTACTTCTATGATTATATTTTTTACCACTCTCCTTGTTACCTATAACAATTCAGCCACAAAGTCCTTTCTTCTGCTCTTGTAACTCCTTAAAGTTGTTATCACATTGAGAACTTTCCATTTCCTATTTTTTTTTTGTTTTTTGTTTCCCTCTCTGGAATGCTTTTGCCTAATCATGGCTGCTTCCTTCTTTGTCATTCACATTTCAGCCTAAAGAGCAACTTTTCAGTGAGGGCTTCCTTTGGCTACCCAAATAAAAGCTCTGTCACAATCTATCAAATCACATTATTTTAATTCACTGTATAACATAATTCACCATTATTATTTCTTGATTGTACATTTGTTTATTTTCCATTTTCCCTTACTATGATATATTCTATATGAGAACAGGGATTTTTGTCTTGTTCAAGGCTCTAAGTAGCTAGAGCAGTTTCTGGAACATCTTATCTATTTAATAACTATTTGTTAAATTTAAAGATGAATAAATAAATGTATAGTCAGCAGATATGTTTTAAAAGCATTGCTGAAGAGACATGGCCCTTAGTCCTTAAACCTAGACTCTATGCACTGTAGATTTAGGGCCCTAAGGATTTTCTATAAGGAGAAGGGAGGAATTTATTCATTCCTCAATTCACTCTAGGAATCCAGATAATCCTTAAATTTAGGAACAATCCTAATGACTTTCATATCTCATATAGAAACTGCAGTGCTATGCTACTGTGGCTCACCAACTGGTGCTCATCCACTTACTGTTTTTACTGTTCCACCATGAGGTGAGTACAGAAATTGAGAGTACACATTTAGAAACCTCTGTAGAAATTTGACATCATTGCTACTGTCTGTCGTTTTTCACCAGGTTCTTAGTGAAGAGAACCTGGAAGTTTGCATTAGATGTCACAGCTCCTCAATAATGATACCAAATGATTTGCATGTATGGAGAGTTTATTTAGTGCCACATGTTTTTCTGATTTGGGCTACTAACTCAGGTCATCTGGCCTCACTGTTGGTTTCCTGAACGAGTAGAATTGAGAGTTTCATTTTAACCATATCAATCAGTAGTTTCTGGAAGAGGTACTGGCTGCAGTTGTGGATTTGGGAAGCATAAACACATAGACAGTACTATGAGTATGAGATCATGCAGGGAAATGCTGTAGAAATTTTGAAAAGGAAAAAAAAAATAAGGGCCCAGAACCAAGTTTTCGGACATTAGTACTGGTGGAATTCCAGGATTAGGGCATGAGCTATGGGGTCACCTAATTTCCTTCTATGAATCACAAGAAATTATAAAACTACAAAAGAACAGAGCATTTGGAAAGCCATGTACTTTGCACAGAATACAGACACAAGTTATCTGGGTGTCCACGGGAATGAATGTTTAACAACAAAGCCCACAGAATACTGTAGATCCAATCATATATTAGAAACACATACTCATTTAAAACATAAAATCAGAAAATACACCATTTAGAACAAGGACATTTTCTGAAAAAAAAAATCCATTTTACAAAAATTCTATCTGTATTAAGGGAAGTAATCTTGCAGTATCTGCATCATCATCGTATAATTAGCACCCCAGGTTATATTTGTTTAATCTGTTGAAAGTCTGAAGAAGCACACCCCTATCTGAAAATGCCGTGATGAATAATACTCCTAATGGAGTTATAAATTGAAGCTAATTAGTTTATGTGATTGTTATTAAGTCCAATTTAAGTTAGTTAATGGAATTTTGTTTGGCAAGGGAATAGGGTTGATCTTTGCAGATGATATTTTTACTTTTGAAATAAGTTGCTATATCACCCTATTGAATCCATAGATCTAAATAAACTTGAAGTGATACTGTTCCACTGTAATCCTTGAGCCAAGTGTTAATCTTAGAGAAAACATAACAAGAAAATTCATAGTACTTCTAATACAGTGGTTTTCCATTTAGAATATCTTCTCATTCAGTCTTCGTTTTGAGCAGGCTCCAAATAAGACCAAGACATTTGAATCAGTGTGACAGTTCAGTGGAATCTAAATCCATATAACAGTTGCTTAAATGGATTCCAATACCACCTTGTGAAGAAATAAATGATCTTTAATGATAACCATATTTAGCAGGAATGTCAGAAAACCTAGTTAATTAAAAATATACAACTTAGTCTTCTACACTATTCATTATTCTTCCAATATGATTGTTTCTTAACTGGCCTACAAAATATGGCCTGGCTGAAATTTAAAATCAACATTCTCACACGTAGATTACAAGAGGATAATTTGTTTAACCTATTTATAATGGAGTTCTTTTAAATTTCCATTTGATAAATCAGCAATATTTCTACAAAGAATAATACTCTTCTCCTACTCCAAGTTTTTAATTATCATCAGTTACTGCAAGTGATAGAGAGGATTTGAGAAAATTAAGAGTAACAATCAAACTCACTTCCTACTACCTGCCATTTCATGTTTGGCTTATCACTTTGCAGACTCTTTAAAGGAAGCAAGGGGAAAGAAATGTAAATGAAAAATGGAAATCCTGCCATTTCTTAATTAGCTTCTGGATGAGACCTTTTCCAAAATATCTCTTTCCCAAAGAAACTAAATTGCAGCATTTGGGATGCACAAGCTTCAGCCAGAGATCAAGTTGACCTGATTAAGTCTGTGCATGTGGGTCCCATAAGAGTTTCATTTGAGTGTGTGAATTTGCCATATATGAAGAGCTGTCCACACACAGTACAATAGACAAAATGAAAGTAAAGTTTGCCGGAGTACAGCTCCGGGAAGTGATGTGTTTATTCTCAGGCATCCTGCAGACCAGATTATATAACCATTTGGGTGAAAGTGTTGGATGATTTCATACCACTGCACCTTATGATGCTCCTGACAAAAACTTTACATAATATTTATCTCACAGGTTTCAGTGCTGGAAAAAAACATGAGTTGTATTACAGATAAGGGCCCTAATTGCTTACATGCCTGGAGAAGATAATACTTTGAACTAAAATCATAAAAATAAATCAGGTTTCTTGATTCAAAGACCAATGACAAAGAAAGGAGAAATGTGACTGATAATATTTATTCTGTACATATAATATGCCTTTGTGACCATTTCTATACATTAACTCACTTAATGTTTACCACAATCATGGGTACTATTTAGTAGTCTTCCTTTTCACGGGTAAGAAAACTCACAGTCGCAGAGTTTATCTCCCATAGACAAGATTACACACCTAATAATTATCTTCTGAGATTTCATCAATGTTCTTTTCAACACATTATGCTAGCTATGAAATTGAGAAAAAAAAATGTCCATTTTTACAGATTTGAAAATGATTAATTTAGATGATATTCTCAATCATGACAAAACAAAACGAAACAAAAAGCAGCCAATCTTTCACAATGCTTTATTCACTAGAACAGAATTCAGAAAACCACAATACTTACAGAATATGTTGTTTAGCATAATTGAATTTTTTTGATTTCTGGAGCTCAGCCTTATAGTTTCTAACCATTTTGACAATGTGTCTAGATCAATGCATTGATTTCCTTATCTTACTAATATTGGTAGTATTTTTATTTATGAAACTTCAGTTTGTCCAGCTAAACATTAATAATTATAACGTGGTACTGTAAATACAGAAGTGACATTGGGTATTTATTCACTGATCCTACTCCAAGTGATCTCACACTTGGTACATTTACTTATATTATGTATTTATACATATATATATATAAATTATTTCAGAATATCCTTTGAAAGTCATGCATTTCTTTTCTCTTAAAAGAAGAAAAACAACTAGGGCAATAGCAGAATGTAAATTCAAAGCATTTAAGATAGTACAGAAACTATTGCTATAATAGTCCTTCTTAGGTAGTGAGTTATAAACTAGACACTCTAAAGTTCACTTCTATTTCTTAAAGCTTCTGTGGCTTCACGCTGCTTAATGGATAAAATATAGGAGATGCACAAGGCTTATCACAAATGTGTGTCAACCCACTCTTCTATCATTACCTTCTCCTGTCCTAGCCACCTATACCACCCTATGACTTGCGCTATCCAGAATGCACCAGCTTCCATCTTCATTCCTTTTCTTATGTTCCCCCTGCTTGAACTGTCTCTCTCCATCACTACAAGTACACATTTCCTTCATCTTTCATCACCACACTTAAAAGTCATCACTGTGGCACTGAGTTAAATAACTGTCAGACCACCCTAATGTAACAACTTTTACCTTTCTTAAATCACCATGATTTTAGGAGTGCATTTTATTTTAATATTTATTCCCCTCGTCTGACTAAAAGTTGCCTGATAATAGACAATTACTGACACCTCACAGTTTCTTTCAAAATGTCTATAAATATTTGCATAGGTAAAGTGTTATGCCATCTCCTATAATCACTCAAGGCTTATATTTCACAATTGCTAATAATCTAAATTAGAAATAAAGCATTTAAAATGTTTTTCATTGATTTGATGGACTAATATATATACAATATTCTTGCTATATAATTGTTACTCATGCTTTAATTGATAAACAAAAATTGTATATATTTGTGGTGTACAAAATGATGTTTTGAAATATATATTACTATACAATTTCTTTCCCTCAGATCTTTATAGGAAAAGACCAATTTTCTTTCGGCATTGATGGCTCCTATCGAGAGAAGTCTGAAGCCAGTGTGGTTATATCTATCTATGCCTATACCTGTTTATATCTACCGATGGGTAATATGGATAACTTGCTTTTTTCTGCTCAAATGCTTAAAGAAAATTTTCTTTGTACTTGAAGTTCAATAACCTAAACATGATACACATTGGTGCTGATTGTTCTATAACATATTATACTGAAACATTGTCTATTCTTAATATCTACCAATTTAGGTCTGTATTCATTTTAGGGAAATGTTCTTTTGTTGCTTTCTGAGTTTCTCTCTATTTCAAGTATATCAATTTTTCTTATCATCTATATAATTCATTTAATCTTTTTTGCTTTCCTCACTTTCATTATTTTTGATTGTCTCAACCTTCTTTTCTGTTGTAATTTGATTTTTAAGTTGGCTATGTTTGATTCCTTGCTGATTCCAATTTATTGATTAATTTGGTAATGATGTTATTTTCTTCATCAGGTTATCTTTACATCTTTTGTTGTTAGTTTATCTTCATGGCTTTGTGATTTTGCTTTACTGAATTCCTATAGTAATAATATCTGTCATACAATGTAACATTTATGAAGAATTTTTTATGTCTCTTTTATTTTTCCTTTAATATTAGATTTGTGTTTGAAATGCTATGTTTTTCCTATTCCTCCCACTTTTTTCTTAGCTATGTTTGTAGAGTTGCTATACCATTTGCTTTTACAATTTTGCTCACTCCTGGGCAGCTCTGTCTAGATCTTTAATTGTCTTTGCTGTACTGAAAGTGACTTGAATATTGAATCCCTTCCCTACTTACCCAGGACTAGCTTACTTTCCTTACTAAAGAGTAGTTACAGGGTTAGGTATTTGCTGTTCTGCCCATTCCTCTGTTGCTTAGAGACATAGGGAACTCCGGAATGGTAGATGTACAAAGTTTTTATACTACCTGCTCTAATTTTTATGTTTGTTTTAGTGTCCTTTATCAAGTTTCAATTCTTCTAGTAGTGAATTGTAATCCATTCTCATGTCATACTTATCACTGGGTTTTGGGTTATTCTCTCATTTCACAGTACGTCTGGAGCCTTGTGTTGCCTTCTTTTACCAGGATTTTCAGTAGCTGTATCCTCTCCATACTGGTAAGAATGAAAGGAATTTCAGGAAATTCATTTAGTTTACTTCTTTCAAAATGTTGAGGCAACAGTGAAAAGTCTCAGGACCTGTCAGCTTATTAGTAAGGCTTCTAAGGGTAACAGCTATGCCAAGATGTATATACACTTTAAATTATTATTAATATATAAATACCTATTCCATTTTATGACTTCTAAACTCTAAATCATTAGATGGTTCTGTTTTCTACATTTGGTTGCTTATGGCAATATTTTCTACCTACCTTTAATATATATATTTATGAATATATATGAATATATATTTTTTATTAGATTCTAAGCTATGGAATAAAAATTCCATTAGTCAGCTTTATTTTGCTGGCCTAATCCTGAAGTCCTTAGTCTTCTTTTTTCACATAACCCTTCTACCATCTTCTAAAGTCCCAAACTCTGGCTTTTTTAAAGACAGTCCTATTTCTGGCTTAAACAATAGTTACTTATAATCACTATCTTAATGTCTATCAGTCAAGGTAAGCAACAGGAATCTTTACAAAAGGTGACTTTCTTTTTGATTTTTTTCATCACGAGCATTGGCACTAATTTAGGCACTGTTAGAATTAAAAGTTTGAAATAGCTATCTGCAAGAAGCATGTTCTTTTGCTGACTAAGGAAAATTAAATGATAAACCTTTGGAAACAAGATCACATATATTAAATAGTAAGGTGTCAAATTTTGTTACAATAAAGAGAGCAATCACAGATGGGAACAAACAGTGATATCTGAAGAAATAAAGAAGACTTCAAGGAGACATTTGAAGTTAAATCTTTTGGATGTTTTTGAAATAGGATGAATTTGGATAGGATTTTAAAGGAGTGGTGGGAAGTGGGCTTTTGATGATAGGAAATGATACTCAAGGGGATGGGCACATTGTGTGCAAAGGAGAGAGGAGGGGAAGCATGAGCTCTACTTGGGTTCATCACTTTAATAGCTTGACTCTAGGATAAGGTGTAAGACAAGAGGGAATGAGAAATGGCCTTAAAAAGAAGATGAGTCTGAAATCATGAACTCTGAGTGATGACTTTAGGGATCTTATGACTTTAACTTCCAGATTTGGAAGCTGTCTTGCAGGTTTAAAACATCTCCCATGTCAGATTTCACATCTCTCAATGGAAACATTTAAATTCCCTTCCTCCTGTTTAGAAAAAAATAAGCTTTGCCAGCAGGCCAACCTCATCTCACTGAGTTCAGATTCTAGCAGGCTGACATTAGTAACAAGAGATTAGAGGTGTGAACTTCCTCAATTTATGTTAACAAGGTGCTAAATGAGAAGGCCAATTATGGCTACCCCTGAAAGTCAACTTCCTGTCTCCTGACTGTCCAGCGAAAGAGCCTGATCCGGGCATGGCCTTTGTTCTGTGGCATTTATAGTATTCTCAGCTGAAACTTATTGGATTCCTGAAAGTGTGGGTTGTGGATTCCTCAGGGTATTGAGGAATTTTGTGGGTTCACTATAAATGCCCCCGATGCTTTCCAGAACACCTGGCAATAAATTCCAGCTTTTTTGACTTCCCATTTTTTCAGATGCAAGGTTATTAAATATAAAATATTGCATGCTGAAATTCACATAAAAAAGCCTAATTAGTTTAGGAGGAAGTGAGAGCAAGGGCACACATGGTTAGAAAGGGATCATGGAGGGGCTAAGGATAGAGATCTATAATTGCAAAAACACAGGGAACTCAATCCCCTTCTAATTGTTCATTGCTTTGCTCAGCCTAACATTCCTCCTCTGCTGTTCTTCTTTTGTTTAGGCTACTCTTTCTGCTCATGAAGTCTTTTTTTTTTTTTTTAAATAAGCATTTTATTATTGAATGGTTTTAGCTTTACAAAAAAGTTTGGAGGATATAGTATGGAGAGTTCTCAAATACCCCTCACCCAAATATTGACTTAAAAGAAAATACCAGGGCACAGACCCAATTTATTATAGAAAGGAAAGGTTTTTTTTTTTTTTTCCTAATTCATTGTATACCTTCTTTATCATATTCAATGTTATGTGCTAGTTAAACTCTCAAAAAATTCAGATAGAATAAGCATACTAAAATTATTTTGTAACTCAAGTCCATAAATACTGCTCTCTGTGCCTACAACAGTTATTCAAAACACAGTCAGTGAACCTGTCCTGGTCTACCAAATGTGAATTCATTACCAGTCCTCAAAGCAATAAGACCCTTGAGACAGAATTTAAATTTTCTATGTTGCTGTGTTCCTTGAAGCAAGAATTGATTGGTATTCTGGTGCCATCCTATGGTACCTTCTCATTGCCTTGTCTAGGGAAGAAGTAATATCTTTTTCTCATGCATTGCTGGGTTCATGGCTGAGCATCCTATAACAAAAGGCAAATTAACAAGAAAAAAATTATTTAATATAGGTTTTATGTCACATGGGAGCTTTCAGAAATGAAGACCTAAAGAAACAGGAAAAACTGTGTATTTGTATAGATAATTGTATGGAAGTATGATTGGAAGACAAGAAGGTATGATCTAATGGTTATAACTTGAAAGGAACTTAGCAAGGCTTATTTGTTCAGATTTCCCCTGGAATCTCTGTGTGACATTCCTGTCCTCTGGACATAAGGAGGACACCTTTGGAATGAGGGTCATATGGCCTGCTTTAGAAGAACATTAGAGAATTCTTTTATGGGAGAAAGGTGAAGGGAAGGTGAGAGTGACCTTACCGCTTCTGTTGTTTCCTCAAATGCCAAGGTGCTACACTCTGTGGTACCATGTCCTGAATCCCATCACTTCTAGACCTGAGATATTCCTACTCATTCTTCAAACCCATTCTATACCGTGACAAACCTCCACAACCAATAAGATTGAGTTTCTCTAACTGTAGTCTTTCTTTAGAACTCAGACAACCACCAGAACAAAGTACCTTGAATGTAGGTACCAAGTCCTAAAACTTTCTGCAAGAGTTAAGCACAGAGAGGTTTATAAAGTCTGTTGAATTGCATAAACCTCAATTGTTCTTAGTTAAATTGAAAGAGAGTTATCCCTATAGCCAGATCATGAAGGAAAGAGATGTAATTCATAGTGTGATTAGGATTAAAAGAATAACAAATATTGATATGATTGAGACTGACATCCTAAAAGCATTAAATGAATAGTAACTTGTCCCCTTTCTCAACTCTTTGGCAACTTTTTTAGGTTGATATTACACTACCAATCTTCAGTTTTTACTGTATAC
The DNA here is from genome assembly GCF_041146395.1 of Eulemur rufifrons. NCBI lineage: Eukaryota > Metazoa > Chordata > Mammalia > Primates > Lemuridae > Eulemur > Eulemur rufifrons. The sequence goes on from NC_091001.1 coordinate 24,942,762, forward strand.
TACTTGCAATAACAATGTTGTAATAAGTTTTGGTTATCGTCTCATGTATTTATCAGCAAACATAATATATTTTTGTTTTGTTTTGTATTGTTTATAATCTGAAAAACCCTCTTTGCAATAAGAAAATATGACACTAATGGTAAATAGAATTCATTTCTTATGTTCCAATCCTGTATCTTTTATCAGTAATAACAACACAAAAAGTAGTCTTTGTTGAATCAGGTCAAATAACTATCCATTGCTGTAAGCAGCAAGTTCTAAGTTTAGGGTACAGAGTAGTGGTTCTCAGCTAAGGAAGATTTTTCCTTGTGTGTGATATTCAGCAATATCTGGAGACACTTTTTCTCATCAAAACAGGGGCAAGGGCACGTGCACTTGGCATCTAGTGCATAGAGGTTAGGGATTTTACTAAACATACTATATTACACAGAACAGGCCCTACAGCAGAGAATTATCTGGTCTAAAATATAAGTAGTGCCAGAAATTTGTTGAGAAAAAGTGAATCTACTCATGGGGCAGCAGAAGTCACGTATGTTAAGTGTGTCAGAGAATCTAGAAGGGTTTCTAATCCAAATTTAGTCTTCATAAAAGCTTTCTAGAAGAAATACCCCCTGAGAGAAATCTCAGTAATAAGTGAAATGGTGATCAGAGACATAAGGTCAGAAAGGGCCACATAAGAAGGTTGAGCAAATGCATGAAAACATGGAAACGTTGGTATCTGAAGGAAACGTCATGTAGTTTGGTATTAACTGAATGTGAGGCAGGGACTGGGGAGAGGTGAGGGTGGGAGGTAGTGAGGCAGGCTCTAGATCTCTGGTGGTCTTGGGCCTTTCTGGAGGAAATTGACAGAAATGAATACAATGCTCATGAGCCTCTGTGCTCCGGGATTTCACACCTGAGAGGTGAGACCAGTATGTGAGGTAATACATATAATACTGTACGCTAAGCGTTCTCATAGAGATACACACAGGGCACCCAGGCAGCACAGAGGACAGGGAAATAACCAAAATAGAGTGAGACTGGAAAGGCTTTCTGGGTGAGGTGACACAGATTGCCTTTAAACTGAATTCTAAAATATGAGTCACAGTAAACCAGGTGAGTGGACATTGGTAAGAAATGTATTCCAGACAAAGAGAAAAAGTGCACAGAGCAGGGGTGAGAAAGAGTTTGGAAATTTTTATATTTAAAGTAGCCCAATGTAAGTACCACACATTGCTTGAGGTGAAGAGAGTGGTGGGGATGAAGCTAGAAAGGAGGAAATGGAAACAAGAGGGTCGTGAAGTTTTTTCTAGGGCAATGCTAAAGGAACCGTTAGACTAACCATAGAATTCCACTGAAAGCTCTAAAGCAAGTGAGTAACTGCAGGAAAGTCACTCAGAGTAGACAGCATGGATGGAGGGGCCAGGGCTGGAGTTAAGGAGGCCAGGAGACCTTGAGGGCCATCCAAGTGTGAGTGGCTGGTGGCCTCAAGGAGATATTCTAGCTTACATGAACATTTTATTTGCGTGTCACTTCCAAAATGTAAAGGAGCTCAAATATCTATAGAACAGACATTTTTAAGGAGTTCCTCTATACATATTACCATTCTAGGAATTGTGGACGTACAGGTGAATCAAACATGGACACGGACGTCCCGAAGTTACAGGTTGGCAGACCTTGTGCACATTAACTGAAACCTAAGTTAAGAAGTGCCGTACTCCACAAGCAGACTGCAGGTACATAGCAATGGGAATGCAGAGTAAGCGGAAGACAGCTTCTGAACAGAGAATCAGAAATTACTCTATGAGAATGATGGCATTAGAGTGGGCTATTAATATGATGATAATTTATATATTAAAATAACAAGTGACAATTACTAAGCACTTGTTATGGGCTAAGTGCTTCATGGACATTATTTCCTTTGATGCTTATACTGATTATAAGTGTTAGGTATAGTTATCTCCATTTTACAGACGAGGGAGCTGGGGCATAAAAAGGTTAATAGACCTGTGCAAGGCCACTCAACTGTAAAATGATAAAGTCAGAAATTAATCCAGGTATATATGAAACAAATAACACGTTAAAAGGTTAAGATGAAAGGAATAGGCTTCTCCTATGGAGGAAAGGGAATCATTATGGGCCCTGAAGAGGGCATTGCAGGATATATATGGAGAAAATTATTTTGCCAGCCGCCTGAGTTGAATAAAGGATGATCAAATAAGCAGATATTTTTTTTTCCAAGTCATGTGGACAAACACCTAAGAATCTTTCATAATTTGCATTTTTCACTTAACACCACACCATACAGACTATACTCCTAAGGTGAAGTATAGGCAGCCTTCCATTGCTTCATTCCAGCTCTCTGAGGTGGGCCATCTTGAATAGTTTAGGGCAATTATTTGATCACACATTTCCTAATTGGCAAAAAATGTTAATAGTGTCTTCAAAATCCCACACTCCCTAGCTGCCAGTGGAGCATGCACGGAGCAGATGCCAAAGACAGCTTGGAAACTTCCAAAAGGGTTGGAAACAGCAATTACTATTAGTCCCTCCTTCTGCCACAGCCAAGGCTGGCACCACAGACAGCCCCGTGCTTGCCAAGGGCTCAGGTGGCATTCTGAAGGGACTACTCACTTATAAAGCCATGCGATCGTTTTTACTTCCTTTCAAATTCCTAGACAAAAATAGAGTCCAAGCATGTAGATATTTAACACCCAACTGGAAAAGAAAAAGTTAGACTTGTCTTGAAAAAATGTTGTCTTTAGCAGTTTACCACAAAATTTATATTCAAGATTGGGCACTGATCAAAAAGATTCTAGCAAAATTTTGTGCACACTCACCACCTTTTCTAACATGTCTGCTTGACTACTTTCTCTTCCTTAGAAAAGTGAGGAGGACTGGATGCCCTGGGGGAAACCAACCCTATTAAACCTCCAGCCATCTTCGGAGGCACACCTGACCTCCTGGCCCTGTGGAAGCTGACCTCTGAGAGAATATCATTTATTTCTGCCACTATCTAACCTGCTGAAGTTCTACTCACTTTTCTTACTCAGGTTCTCTCCTCTTAACTGTCTCCTCCAACTCTATTCAGGCACACTTATTTAATTTTCCCCTTATTTACACCTTTCCTGAACCTCCATTTTTGCCCTTATTCTGAAGTCTGACTTACAGGCAAACTTTGAAAGATACAAAACAACTGCTTTGTGCACCTCAATTTTGATTTTGATTATGAAATTATGTGTCTAACCAACTAGATTTTGAGCTCCCCAAAAGCTGGTACCAGGCTGTATTTACCACTATACTCCTAATCTTGGCACAGGATCTGACGTATAACAGACAATGAATCAACAATGATTAAATAAATAAATAAAAAGGTCCTTCTTTAAAAAAATGTTTCTAGATTTAATAGAGGCCCTGAAAATTTTATTTTCTCTATTTTTTTTTTTTTAGCAGATTGCAAGCTGTGGAGTCAGACTGGGATCAAATCTGGACTCCTTCACTTGGTAGTTATTTTACTTGTACAAGTTAATTAAGCATTGTGAAATATGAACATTATTAAAGACCATCTTGTGGGGTTATCATAAAAAATAAATGACATAATGAATTCAAGGGCCTCATCCCAGTGCCTAGTATAAACTGAAATCAAAAATATTAGTTATATTATATTGACTAATATAGTTTGTTAATATAATTTAATTATTAGAATGAATAAAGAGGTTAGCCTTTGGTTATCCCTAGGGTATGTCAAGCACACAAAGCTCTTTGGGCTATTTTGTTGTTTTTGTTCTTTTACCTGGAAGAACAAAGTCTTACTCTTTAAAAATAATCATTGTTCTCCCCTTCTTGATCTTCAATAAATTTGTTCTTGATTATCACAATCCATGATTGAGCACATGAAGGTGTACCAAGACCAGAACTCAGGACTTTGGGTTTATGCACTGTGATACTGTCATTACAACTCACAATAGTCAGACTAAGAGTAGGATGAAGCAAGAGCTGGATAATGTCCATTGTATAATTTCTGAGATGAAACAAAAATCCAGAAAAATAATGAGCAAATGAAGAGGATGATGTACCTAGTCTTGATTCAGAGCTAGGAAAGCATCTGGATTCTCTAGTTTCAGATAAATGGGCCATAAGAACAGAAAACCTTAGTGGAAAGTCCATATTCCAAAGATATAAGGGGTTTTATTTTTGTTTTGATTTTTAATTTAAGTGAAAATGTTTGAACATATCTGAGAATAAACTAATACAAAGTATTTCCATATCTAACCAGACTCCATAATTATTAAGATTTTGTCATATGTATTTCATTTATTCCTTTTTTCTTTTCTTTTATCCTCTGTGCTTAAATATTTTAAAGTCAAGTGCAGACATTTTGTCATTTTAAAGCTATGTAGTTCACTAAGAATATTTTAAAAATGAGCATTTTCTTACAAATCACATTATCATAACTAGTAAAATTAGCAATGTTTTTCACATCTATATAATACTCCACCCATCTTCATCATTTTCACATTTCCTAAAGTACATCAAAATGTACTTGTACAGTTGGTCCATTCATATCAGGATTTGAACAGAGTTCACCATTAAGATTGTTGGGTTCATCTCCTAAGATTTTTTTTTTTTTCCCATGTCATTGATTTATGGAAGACATTTGTCAGTTGTCTCTTAGAATAAAAGTTATTTCTAGAAGCTTGATTGACTTCATATATTGTTTTGTTTTTTAAAATAATAGTTCATAAGTGATAGATTACACCAACATACACACACACCTATTTATACCACTTTGGATGTTTTGTAAGGTTATCAGCAGGCTCAGGTTCTGACTGCCTAATGATTGCATTGTAAAGATTACCATCGATTCTCATCTAAGAGTTTCATAATTGATGAGGATTGACTAAATTAATTACTTTGAGGGTGCAAATGGTTATTTTTGAATTCTATTTAACTTTCTCCATTTATTACCTGTTTTTTTCCTGTTTTCATTTTGTTTTGTTTTTATCATTTATCATTCCATCTTTGTCACTATATTACATTTTTAATTAATTATTGTTTTAAGGTATGGAAAATTTCACAGACTCTATGTAATTAGATATTCAGGAACAAGAAAATATTTATCTATAATGGTAATTCTAGGAGTTCTTTATATGGCTTGATAGTAAAAACATTATCTATTTTTATTTGTTGTTTAACTCAGCTTTTGTGAGCAGATTTTTGGAAAATATTAAAATATTAGTTGCATGCACCTTTTTATTGTGGTGAAAATTACATAACATGAGGTCTGCCTTCTGGTTTTTTCAAGTGTACTACACAGTATTGTTAACTATAAGTGCAACTGAAATCTTATACTCATTGAACAGCAACTCTCTCTGGTTTAAAACTTATATGTGATAACTGATGTAATTTTTCAAAGTTCCCCACAGTAGTTGGTTACATGTAAAATGCCACTATTATTCATATAATTGTTTAGACCTGTAATAAAATTCTCCTAGTAATTCTCCTAGTAAACATAGTAATTATTACTACTATTATTCTTATATCTAGCATGAAAGATAAGAAGATAGTGAATATTATTTTACATATTTAACATGTATACCATAGACCCTATATTGATATTGATAATATAATAACTTATATTATACCTACATATTAAAGTATTCATATTAATAAAAGATAATTTCTACTGAGTGGAAATAATACATAGGTACTTCTTATGCATTCATTCATTTAACCTCACAGTTGCCATATGTGGGAGAAATTATTATAATCCCCATTTTACAGATGAAGTTACTGAGCCTCTAAAATCCTGAAGAACTAGTCTAAAGTTATACTAGTAAATAGTGGATCTATGATTCAAACTCAAGCATACCTGAAAGAAGTTATGCATTATTTTCTCTGATATTTTAGTTAGAAATCAGAGAAATTAACATCATAGGTCACAGACGTAGCAAGTAACAGTCTGAGTTTGATTTCCATCTGTACTGTTCTAAATTCTGTGCTATTTCTACTCTACCACACTGTTTCTACTTGCAACTTCACAACAGAGACAAGATTAAACATCACAAGCAACTTGCAGTGTTTATAATCTAGTGATAAAATGCATGGATCAAATTAGACAGGCTTTGGTGATAATTTCTGCTAATTTATTTTTTCTGAATCATTCAAAACATATTTTTGAATATATATTGTATGGTGGTTCCATTTCTTACATATTGGAAATCACCTTACATTCTAAAAGGGAAAACAGATTTTGAACAAATAATCACGTAATATCAGAGAATTACCAATGCTCTGAAGAAAAGAAAATTAGAGTAATAGAATGGTAATGACTCTAATGGTGGTGGCTGCTTTAAGAAGCGGGGTTTGGGAAGGACTTTTTGAGAATGTGACATCTGAACAGAGACTTGAATGAAATGAGGCAAGTCTTTAGGGAGGAAAAAGCCAATACACAATCTGAGGCAAACCCAATGTGTTTCACTCAGATTCTAAGACCACCAATAACAATTTCCCACCTCTAAGTGTCCATGAATTTGGGTTATCTCTTCCTGTTTAGTGTAGTGACTGACTTCTAACCAATGAACATGGCAAAGGTAATGGGATGTCACTTCCTTATATTACGTTACACAACATTATACAGCAAAGATGATAGAATGTCACTCCTGTGTGTGTGGAACATTATATAAGACTCCACCTTAGCTGAGTGGAGCAAGAGACTCCCATTTGCTGGATGTGGAAAAGCAAGTAATATGTCATTGCCAATGGAAAGGGACACATAGTAGAGAAAAGTGGGTGTCCACTAGGAGCTAAGGGTCTCAGTATTGCAATTTCACAGAGCTGCATTCGGCCAACAACCACAATGAGTTTGAAAGAAGACCTCAAATTGCAGACCAGAACTTTGATTACAGTCTCGTGAGACCCTAAGATAAGCTATGCCTGGATTCCTCACAGAAATTGTGAAATAATAAATTTGTATGGTTTTAAATAATTAAATTAGTGGTAGTTTGTTACATAGCAATAAAAAAAGCAAGTACGATGCAAGAAGAGTACAAATGTGATTTTTTTTTCTGGAAAAAAGGCAGCAATGAGGAGAGCAGGTGGGGAGAAGATGGCCTGGAATAAGGTTATAGATCAATGCTATTCAAAGTATAAGCCAATGACCACTTCCATCTCTGAGCTACCAGTCCTCTACATCTACAAAATGGAAGAGGATTACAACTTAAAGAATTGCAAAAAAATAAACTCTCTCTGAAGAGGAGTACTTAGTGAAGCACACTGTCTGGGGAATGGACACGCTTGAAGTTCTGACTGGGGGGATGAGGGTGGGAGAAGGGGATGGGTGCACACCTACGTGATGAGTGCGACGAGCACTGTCTAGGGAATGGACACATTGAAGCTCAGACTTGGGGGGATGGGGGGCATGGGCAATATATATAACCTGAACTTTTGTACCCCCATAATGAGCTGAAATAAAATAAAAAAAAAAGAAAGGAAATAAAAGCAAACTAAAGGATTGGAGCCTCAATTGGATTGGAGCACAATTAACTATTGTGCAACAATCATTAAATGAACCACAACCACTAACCAGATTAACATAATTTTTTATACTATAGCTCTATTTTTTTCATTTGCTTCAACACAATATGCCCAGCTTTCAACAACAACAACAACAACAACAAAAAGACAAGACATGTCAAAAGGCAATAAAATATAGCTGTAAGAAACAAACCAAGCATTCTAAGTATACTCAGCTATGATGCAAAATTTTCACACAGGAAATTTAAAATAACTTTGATTCATATATTAAAGGCTTCAATGATAAAAGCAGAGAGCATTAATAACAGATGGGTAATATAAGCAGAGAGATAGGAATTCTAAGAAAAAAATCAGAAGAAAATGTTAGAAAACAAAAATACTATAAATAAATTCAGAATGTCTTTGATGGGCTTAACAATAGATTCAATATGACCAAGGGCATATGAACATGGCAAAGGTAATGAGATGTCACTTCCTTAAATTACGTTACACATTATATAACAAAGATGATAGAATGTCACTCCTGTGTGTATGGCATTATACATATTATATATGGTGGAGCAAGAGACTCCCACTGGCTGGCTGTAGAGAAACAAGTTATATTGTCATTGCCAATGGAAAGGGACATATAGTAGAGAACTGTGGGTGTTCACAAAGAGCTAAGGATCTCAGAACTGCAACGTCACAGAGCCGAATTTGGCCAAGAACCACAATGAAACTGAAAGAAGACCTCAAATTGCAGATGAGAACTTTGATTACAGTCTTGTGAGACTCAATAAGCTTGAAAATAGGTCAATAGAAATTTCTCAAGATAAAATGCAGAAAGAAAAAATAAAACAAACAAAAACATAACAAGCAGAGACTGTGATAGGGTTTCAAAAGATGTAGTACATGTATAATTGGAATATCAAAAGGAGAAAAGAGAATGGAACAGAAGAAATATTTCAAATAATAAAGCTAAGATCTTTCCAAAATTAATGGCATACACCAAACCACAATCCAGGAATCTGAAGAACATTAATCAGGATGAACACAAACAATAACAACAATAACTATATCTAAGTGTATCATATTCAAACTGGAGAAAGAAAAAAACAAAGAAAATTTTTAAAAAATTCCAGAGGAAGGGATGGAACCTTACCTATAGACAAACAAGGATAAGAATTACAAGAGATTTATCATCAGAAGCCAAACAAGCAAAAAAGAAAGGAGTGAAATATTTAAGGAATTGAAAGAAAAATTTAAAATTACAACTAAAATTCTATATCAAGCAAATTTACTCTTCACAAGTAAAGAAAAAAATTTTTTTTTTTATTTCAGAATGTTACGGGGTACAAATGTTTAGGTTACATATATTGCCTTTGCCCAGCCCCAGTACGAGCTATAAGTTTGTCCACCCCCCAGACAGTGCACACTGCACACATTAAGTATGAATATACCCATCCCCTCCTCCCCTCTTCCACCTGCCCGACACCTGATGAATGTTACCACCATATGTGCATGTCAGTGTTGATCAATTAGCACCAATTTGATGGTGAGTACATGTGATGCTTTTTTTCCACTCTTATGATACTTCACTTAGTAGAATGGGCTCCAGCTCCATCCAGGATAATACAAGAGGTGCTAGATCACCAGAAAAGAGCTTGAATAACCAAAGCAATCTTAAGCAAAAGGAAAAAATCAGGAGACATCACATTACCTGACTTCAAACTATATTACAAGGCTATATTAACCAATACAGCATGATATTGACACAAAAATAAAGACATTGACCAATGGAACAGACAGAAAACACAGATATAAAACCATCCTCATACAGCCAGCTGATCTTTGACAAAACAGACAATGATATACTCTGGGGAAAAGGATCCTTATTCACTAAATGGTGCTAGGAAAATTGGATAGCCACATGCAGAAGATCAAGACAGGATCCATAGCTCTCACCACTCACAAAAATTAATTCAAGATGAATAAAGGACTTAAATGTAAGGCATGGAATCATGAGAATTCTAGAAGAAAATGTTGGAAAATCTCTTCTAGATACTGGCCTAGGCAAAGAATTTATGAAGACACAGTGGCAATCACAACAACAACAACAACAATAAAAAAAAAGACTTGATTAAATTAATAAGGTTCGCATGGCCAAGGAAATAATCAACAGAGTGAATAGACTACTTACAGAATGGTAGAATATATAAACAAGCTATACAACTAATAAAGGACTAGTAACCAGGATCTACAAAGAACTTAAGCAAATCAGCAACAAACAAACAACCCCATTAAACATGGGCAATAGACATGAACAGAAGCTTCTCAAAAGAAGATAGACAAATGAGTAATAAACATATGTAAATATGCTCAACATCACTAATCATCAGGGAAATGCAAATTAAAACCACAATGAGATATCATCTTACCCCAGTCACAATGGCTTTATTTTAATAAAAAGTCCAAAGACAATAGACGCTGGCATGGGTGCAGAAAGAAAAGAATGCTTATACGCTGTTTGTGGGCCTTCAAATTAGTACAACCTCTCTGGAAAACAGTATGGAGATTCCTCAAAGAACTAAAAGTTGACCTACTATTTGATTCATCAATCCCACTACTGGGTGCATACTCAAAAGAAAACAAGTCATTTTATCAAAAAGACATCTGCACTTGAATGTTTATTGTAGCACAATTCACACTTACAAATATGTGGGTGGAACCCAAAACCCATCAAACTATGGGTGTGTTAACAAAATATGGTATATGTATACCATGGAATACTACTCAGCCATGAAGAAGGATGACTTAACACCTTTTGCAACAATTTGGGTGGAACTGGAGACCATTATACTAAATGAAGTATCTAAAGAATGGAAAAATAATTACCACGTGTGCTCACTATTAAATTGTAACTAACTGATGAGCACACTATGCATAGAGGGAAATAAAACTCAATAGAAATCAAGCAGAGGTGAGGTGGAAGAAGGGGATGAGCAAAAATCTACCTAACAGATACAATGAACTATCGGGGTGATGGGCACACTTATAGCCCAGATTCAAGCATTACAAAATCAATCCATTTAAACAAAAACTTTTGTATCCCCGTAATACCTTGAAACAAAAGAGAAATTTGAATATGCATAGAGAAAGGGAGAGCATTACAAAAAGAATAAATGAAGGTTAAATAAAAATTTTACCTTCCTCATTTTTATTACTTTAAAGAAAAATTGTTTATTTAAGGTAATGATACTTTCAATGTATTAGCTGATTATAGAATATGAATAAATCAAATAAATGACAGCAATACCACAGGAATGATGAGAAATTTGGAATTCTGTTAAGTGGTGTCTGCACTCCAGGACTTGAGGCAGAATAGTGTTATTTGAATATAGACTTATATTATTAAAAAATGTATATTGTATACTCTAGGGCAGCAACCAAAAATTGTTTTAAAGAAGTATAACAGATATGCTAAGAGAATGGAATCATACAAAATGTTGAACTAAAAACAGAAAAGGCAGAAAGAGAAATAATTAGCAATGAATGGAAAACATTTGCAAACATGGTTAATATTAATCCTAATATATCAATCACACTTTAAATATGAATGGCCTAATATGCAAATTAAAGAACAGATATTTTCAGAGTGAATAAAAGCAAACAAACAACTAACTATATGTTGTCTATGTAAAACCAACTGATAGTTCAAAAGTAAATGGAAGGAGAAAAATATATAAAAATATAGCATGTTATGATGAAAGTAAGTTGGAGTAAATATATTAATCTCAAAGTAGATCAAGGAATACTTTCAAGAATAAAAAGGGGCACACTAATGACAAAGGGGTAAATTATCCAACAAGAAATAAAAACATTGACGATATATGTAATTAAAAACAAATGTCGAAATATCTGAAGCAAAAATGTATAAAACCGAAAGGAGAAATAGACAAATCTATTAGCATAGTTGGTGACTTCAACATTCTCCTATCAAAAATTTGTAGGTCAAGCTGGCATAAAATCAACAATATTTTCGACATCACTAGTACTATCTATCTACTTGATTTAATTGACATTAATAGAATACTCCATCAACAATAACAGAATATACATTCTTCTTAAATTCAAATGGAACATTCACCAAGTTAAACTACATTCTGGGCCCCACCAAAAAAATCAAAATATATTAAAAGGAACATAAATAATGTAAAGTATGTTCTCAGGCCTCAAGTATTTATACTAGAAATCAATAGCAGAGATACCTGAAACATACCCATACCCAAATATTTGAAAATTAAAAAACACACTCCCAATAGCATGAGTCAAAGAAGAAATCTCAAGTGAAATAAAAACGCATTTTTAACTAAATGAAAATTTCAAAACAATTTATCAACATTTATGGCATCCAGTGAGAACAGTGGTTAGAGGGAAATGTATAGAATTAAATGAATATGTTAGAAAACAATAAATATCTAAAATAAATAAGCTAAGTTTACATCTTAGGAAACTAGATAAAGAAAAACAGTTAAGGCAAAAACAAGCAGAAAAAAAATAATAAAACTTAAAGAAGAAATCCCTGAAACTGAAAACAGGAAAATAATAGAGAAAATATTTTTTAAATCCTAAAAGTTGATTGTTTGATATTATCAATAAAATTGATAAAGTACTAGCCAAGCTAACCAAGAAAAAAGACAGCAGGCACAAATTGTTAATATCAGAAATAAAAGAGAGGTCATCTTTCCTGATATCAAGTATATCAAAGCCATAATAAAGAAATATAATAAATAAATCTATGCTTGTAAATTTGATAAAATAGATAAAATGGATGAATTCCATGGAAAACACAGTGAGCCAAAACTCACTCAAAGAGAAATAAATAATCCACATTGGCCTATATCTCTTAAAGAAATTGAATCAATAATTAACAACATTTCAAAATAGAAAGCAGCTGGCTCACGTAGGTTCACAGGTGAATTCTCCCATGCATTTAAGGAAGAAAGAAACTATATCAGTTATACTCTGAGGCCCTAGGTGGCAGCCCAACCACTGAGGCCTTCAGTAGCAGTCTATTCTGCTAAAAACGAGAAGGTGGCCCAGCCTTGGAAGCTGATGTATTAATTTGCTATGGCTATCATAACCAAATGCCACAGAGTGAATGACTTAAACAACAGAAATTTGTTTTTTCACAGTTCTGGAGATTTGACATCCAAGATTAAGATGTCAGCAGATTTTCTTTCTCTTGAGGCCTCTCTTCTTGGCTTGCAGATGGTGACCTTCTTGTGCTGTGTTCTGACATGGCCTTTTCTCCTTGCATGTGCAGCATTGGTATCTCTTTCTTTTCTTAAAAGGACACCAGTCATATTGCATTAGGCCTCCACACTAAAAGACTCATTTTAACTTAACTATCTCTTGAAGTAATTTATCTCCAGATGTGATTACATTCTGAGATATTGGGGGATGGTATGTCAAAATACTAATTTTAGGGAGCACAATTTAGTCCATAGCATTCCACTCCCCCTACCCTCAAAATTCATGTCCTTCTCACTTAAAAAATGCATACATTCCATTCTGACAGTCCAAAAATATTAATCCATTTCAACACCAGCTCTAAATTCCAAATCATATCTAAATATCATCTAAATCAAGGGCCATTATAACCACATTCCATAGACCGAATGAATTAAATGACACAGATTTGTAGGTAAGATTGAGATAGGATTTATTCTGAGGCAAAATTCCTCTCTAGCTGTGGAATGAGATAAATTATGTGCTTCCAAAATGCAATGGTAGGACAGGCATAGGATAGATGTTCCTATTACCAAAAGGGAGAAATTAGAAAGAAGGAAGCAGAAATGGGTTCCAAGCAATTCCAAAACCTAGCAGCAGAAATTTCATTGGATTTTAGGCCTCTAAAATAGTACTCTGGCTTGATAGTTTGTCTTCTGGGTTCATGAGGGTGGCAGTGTCTCCTTCAAGGTCCACTGAGGTGGCAGTGCTGCCCCTTAATTCCCAGAGAAGAGGCTCACCCCCAAATTACTGGGTGGCACCACTGTCACTGAGAAGCTGAAGAGCAGCAGCCCGGCCCACTGTCATCCAAGAGGTAGCCCCACCCTCTGAAACTGAGGAGGAGACAGCCTCACCCACCAGACCTATGGTGAGAGTGGCAGCCCTACCAATCTCAGAATTGCCTTCATGGTTATTCTTACATTTTCTTGAAGAATAATAGAATTTCACAGCCAAATAGCTCTATTTTTTAATCATATAGAATTCTAGAGTCCAACAGCCTTCCTTCATTTTTCCTATCCCTGTCCTTGTTAGTCCAAGCTGGAAGTGTTTCTGCTAATAAAACCCCAACATGACTCTTGGCTTCTGATGAGATGGCTTATTAGATACATAAGTTACACCCATAATATATGTACCAAATGATTTTCCAACCACACCCACGGTGTGCTCTCCAGAACATACTTTCTCATCTTTTGAAATATGGATAAGCTGAATATTTTCCAAATTTTTAAGTTGTGGTGACTTTTTGCGTAACAATGCCTTCTTTAATTTCTCTCTCTCCTCTTGCACTTTGTGCTAAGCAGTAAGGAGAAGCCAGGCTGCACCTTGAACACTTTGCTTAGAAATATCCTCAGCTAAATATCCAGGGCCATCACTCATAAGTTCTATTTTCCAGAAAAATACTAGAACACAATTCAGCCAAGTTCTCTGACACTTTATAATAAATATCACCTTTTCTCTGGTATCCAAAAATATGTTCCTCATTTCCACCTGAGGCAGGAAGTGCAAAATCAAGGTGTCAAAATATTTGATTTCTCCCCAGGCCTCTCTTCTTGGCTTGTAGATGGCTAATTATTCACTCTATCCTCACATGGTCTTTCTTCTGTGCACTTTTACCCCTTGTGTCTCTCTGTGTGTCCAAATTTTCTTTTTTTACAAATATACCAATGAATTGGCTTAGGAGTTACCTTAATGGATTCATTTTAACTTTATTACCTCTTTAAAAGGCTCAATTTCCAAATACAGTCACATTCTTTGGTACTGTGAGTTAGGACTTCAACATATAATTTTTTGTTAGGGAAACACTCTAGACTATAACAGAGGGAAACATTCTCAACTTGATAAAGAATGTCTACAAAATACCTACAGCTAACATGATATTTAATGGTGTTGAACTAGCTTCTCTCCTGCTGAGATCAGGGATAAGGCAAGCATGTCCTCTTTCACCACTCCTATTCAACATTATATTGGAAGTTCTAACTAGTGCAGTTAGAGAGTAAAATAAAATAAAATAAAATATATTCTTATTTAAATGGAGAAAATTAAAAAAAATCAACTCTATACACAGATGACATGATTGAAAATGCAAAGAAAAATTTTAAAAAAATGATCAAATATTCCTGGAATTAATAATAAAGTACAGCAAGGTCTTAGGATATTATGTTAATAAACAAAAGTCAGATGTTTTCCCATATACCAGCAATAAACAATTAGAACTTGAAGTAAAAAAATACAGTGTATACTTGTAGCCCCCAAAAGGAAATATTTATATATAAATCTTATACAATATGTTTAGAACTAATAAGCAGAAAACTGCAAAATGGTGATTAATATTTTTAAGGAACTAAATAAATGGAAAGAATTTTATGATTATGGTTTAAAGAAAATATTGTTGATATGTCCATTCTTCCAAAACTGTTCTATAGATTCAATGCGACTACAACCAAAACCCACTAAGCTACTTTGTATATATTAACAGACTGATTTTAGAGTTTGTATGAAATGCAAATGGCCTAGAAGGCAATATAATGTTGAAGAAGAATAAAGTCCTAGGACTCTTGCTACCCAATTTCAACATTTATTTAAGACTATAGTCATCAAAATAGTATAGTATTCTTGTCTGGTGCAAGAACAGACAAATAGATGAACAGAACAAAATGGAGAGCACAAAAATAAACCTACATGAAGATAGTAAAATGTTCTTTGACAAAGTCAGTTTAATGGTAAAAGTGGGTGCTGGAACAATTGAAAGTTCATAGGCAAAAACATGAACCTATATACAGAACTCCATACCTTAAACAAAAAATATCTTAAAATAGATCAAAGACCTATATGTAAAAGTAAAACTCTAAAAGTGCTTGCAGAAAAACAGGAAAACTCTACATGAGCAGAGGTTTCATGGTGAGCTTTTAAAATAGAACTCCCATAGCATTTTCATGAAATAAAATAAGTTGTGCTTTATTAGAATTACAAGAATTCTGCTCCGTGAAAGACACTGCTAAGAGAATGAAAAGACAAGTCACAGACCAGAAGAAAATATTTGCAAAACAGGAATCTGATAAAGCATTGTACTCAAAATACCAAAAAAAAAAAAAAAACAAATCAACTCAAAAATAAGAAAACCCAATTAAGAAGTGTACAAATAAAATTAAAAAATCTATATTAGAACATTTTAAATCCAATTAAAATATGCTTGCCATATTATTGTTATAGATATATATCAAATAAGCATATGTAAAGTTACTCAGGCTCATTTGTTGTTTGGGAATTGCAAATTAAAACAATGCAATCACTACAAATCTAGGAGAATGACTAAAATCCAAAGCACTGAAAATACCAACTGTTGTTAAGGATGTGGAGCAACAGGAACTCTCATTCATTGCTAGTGGAGATACAAAATGGTACCGGCCCTTTGGAAGACAATTTGCTGTATTGTACAAAACTAAACAGCATTATCATACATTCGAACAATTGTGCTCCTTGGTAATTACCCAGCTGATCTAAAAATTTCGGTTTACACAAAAATACAAAAGTGACTGTTTATAGCAGATTTATTTACAATTGCCCAAAACTGAGAACAACTAAGATGTCTTTCAATAGATGAATAAACAGACCATGCTATAAACATACTATTGAATATTACTCAAAAATAAAACGATTTATTATGCCACCAAAAGACATAGATGAGTATTAAATGCATATTGCTTAGTCAAAGAAGCCAGTCTGAAAGGGTGCATATTATATGATTCCAATTATATGACATTATGGAGAAAGAAAAACTATGGTGATGGTAGAATTTGGAGAAGGCCAAAAGTCTGGGATGAGGGTGGAAGGTTGAATAGGTAAAAAGTAGTTTTGTTTTTTTTACTGAGTGGTGAAACAATTTGATGTGGTACTATAACAGTGAGTACTTGACACTATGCCTTTGTCAAAATCCATACGTATTTACAATATAAAGAGTGAACCTTAATGGAAACAAATTGGAAAAAAGATATTGAGGAGGTCAGGCATGCCAGGATGGAATATAGAATATGGCAAAACAATCTGACTGTATTACATATATATGAAATAATCTCACTGAAGGGTTCAGGGAGAAAAGTTAATGATCTAAATAACTTTGGAAATTAATGAAGTCTACAAGTATAAATGCAAAAGAAATGCTATGGTATTTACTCTAGTTGTTAAAGTTGTTTTTCATGGAACTACTAGTTAATTTTTCTGATACACATATGGATATTGAACTTGAAAAATTAAGTAAATAGATGGAAGATGATGAGAGCCAGGCTTCTCACTCTTGGAGCACAAATTTACAAATAAGCAAAGAGAAAAGGCTAAAATGACCCATGTGGTAATGATTAGAGTTAGAATCATCAGTGTTAACTCATATTTCAATTAATGTAGATATAGATATTTTTACATGTATAAATGTTTATAGATCTGTGTCTGTAAGCCAGTTAGTATATGTGTATGTATATGTGTGTGTATCTCCTTGCTCTGCATGTACCTCTCCTTGCTGTGTCAGTTGAGAGGGACTAGAAGCATTGACATTACATAAGCAATGATCACTCCTAGAGCCCCAGTATTAGATATTGGTTTCTAACACCATTCTCAAATAAAAGAAGTCAAGGATCCTTGGAGAAATGGATAATTCTAGAAAACAGGTAGGAAATATACACAATAAGACTGGAGCATCTTGTAGTGTCAGAAAGTAAGGACGTGCTAATAAAGAAAAAAAGGTGATTGGATGATAAGGGTACATCAATGGGACACAGAAGCCAACTGAAGGAGCTCCCAATGGCAAAAGCTGGAACAATCTGATTTACAAAATAAATAAATATTGGATTATAACCCAAAATGTTAAGTAAATATCCATAAATCCATACAGGTATGAATGAATGACTGAAAAAACAAATAAATGAAAGAGAAGAGACAAATATCTCGTGCATAAGAATTTCAAATAATTTATGTCCATACTCTATCATGAAAGAGGTAAAATATAACTTTTTGTGCACTTCATGTTCTGCCTTACTTCCAATGAATACAGTATGGAAATGAGAGAAGTAAAGAGTAACTGCTGATAAATACTTGAGGTCACTACCTCAAGCCAGGTGACCAAGTTTAATATGACCGTAGTGATAAGTCATATTGATAATATGTATCCTTGATATAATTTGATGAGAATGGCACTTTACCTCTGTGATCTTCCAGGTATAAAATTTCCCCAGTCTCATCATGAGAAAAACATTAGACAAATCCCAGCTGAGGGACATGCTGCAAAATACCTGATCGGTAATCCTCAAAACTGTCAAGGTCATCAAAATGAGGAAATCTGAGAAACTGTTATAACCAAGAGAAATCCAAAAGGATATGATTACTAAATACAATATGGCATAACAGAAGGAATTCTGGGACAGAAAAAGGACATTAGAGAAAAACAAGAAATCTGGTTAAATAGGGAGTTTAGTTAATAACAATAGATCAACATTGGTTCATTAGTTGTGACAAACATACCACACTAATGAAAGATATCAATAATTGAGGACCTGGGTATATGTTATATGGCTACTCTTCATACTATCTTCACAATTTTATTATAAATATGAAACTGTTCTTAAGTGAAAGCCAAGAAAAAATGGGGTCTAGAAAGTTACAGACAGTAAGTCAGAGATTTGAAGCACAGACACTTTTACATTTGATGTATTGTAGATGTCATGAAAATGAAGAGGGCTACATGGCAACAATTGACAGTAGCCTCTAGTAAGTGAGATTAAATTCCTGTCTCACAGCCGGGAAAGAAAATGGGGACCTCAGTCCTACAACCACAAGGAACTGAATTCTTCGAAGAGCAAGAATGAATTTAAAAACAAATTTTCCCCCAAAGGCCGCAGATAAAAACCCACTTTGTCCAATGACTTGACTTCAGCCTATCACCTTAAGTAGCAAATCTCATTATGCTGTGTGTGATCTTCTACCTTACACAATTTTGAGCTAATGAATAGGTGTGACTTTAAATCACAAAGTTTGTGGTAATTTCTTATGTAGCAATGGAAAACTAATGCAGAGATGTAATGAGAATAACACCCATCTTCTTTCTACCCGTGCCTACTTTTTCTGGACTTCCTTGCATTGGTGAGAGAAGCAAGTAGGTGCACTTGATTCAGCTCATTGCCCACTCTTTCTGGTCAGCTCCTTGCTGAAAAGGCAAATTCTGGTCTGCTTTTCTAGGTATGATGAGCTTACCAGGAAAAAGATCTGCCCTTGAAAGGCGGGTCTACAGTTTTAGGAAACAAAAACAGAGCAAGAGAGAGAGGAACTTTGAAGAGCCTACAAGACGCAAGTTACAAGCCATGTTTTTCTCCATATCTACGTTTTTAGTAATAAAGTTGATACTTTGACATGAATCTTTGTGGTTCTCATATTTTAATTCTCAATTGTCTCTGAACTAGAAATGTCAAAACAGAATTATTATTTATGAAACCTCCTCAAACCTCTCTTTGAGGTATTGTTTTCTTGGAGTCAAAAGAAAGAGAAAACGAAAAATAACTTTTTAAAAAACAGATATTATTCTCATTATAACTATGAAGGAAAGTGAGGTCAGATTATACAGAATTATGAATACTGATATGAAACATTTTGTTTTAATGACATGGAACCTTTTAGTTGAACGAGGGCATGACACATTGAGAGTGAGATTTCAAACCTATTAGTCTAACAATGCAAAGCAGTCCCTGAGGGTAGTGGGGCCGAAGTGTGTGGAAACAATTATGCTTATGCAAATATTATATAAAATGGTTTACCTCTGAGCTTCATATAAAAACCAATCTTGGCTCAAACTGAGACTTGCTAAGCAAGAAGAAAGAATGGTAAGAAACATAAAACTGACTCCTTAAAAGCTTGAGATAGGCATATGTGCTTATGAAAGCTGAATTTTTGCCAACTAGCCTATAAAAACTAAAATGACATCTCACTCCTCTTAACACTTGCAGCTGTATTTTTTATTTCCATTTGTGGGGTAAATGATTTTCGAAGAATTCTTCTAATAGTCAAGTTTGGCACAATACGACATCAAAGTGTCATTTAGAGGCCTCAAGTTATTGAATGTGGTGGTGCCATAATCCTTCAAAAAGGTACATTTATCTTGACTATCTGGTTCATCTCATCTGAAGAGTAAAACCTGGCCTATTATTTCAAAGAAATGTGAATTTTTAATCACGCTAAACCATGAAGTCCTATTGGTGAAATTGTGAACTCTGACACTTAAAAGCTAATAATAGGAAATTCTATTTTAAATTTTCTTTCTTATAGAATGAGAACATTTTTAATGCCATTTGAATCATGGATATCCCTCTAGGGCCACAGTCACTCAGATGTGCCACAGAATTGTGAGCATAAATCGAACTGGATTCATCAGTCAGATTCCAGGTTCAAGAGAGAAGATGCAAGGAGTTTGATGGGGCAGGGAAATCAAAATCTTTCCCAGATCCAAATACACTCCACAGAATAGTGCCTACAGTTTTCATGGCTTGCTCTATGCCCCACCACAAGGCCATGAGATCCTACTCACACATTGCCCTGAAGTGGGCTGGTATCTTGTAGTGCCCTCGGTTGTGTTTCACTGTGAGCTCAGTTTCCAGAATCTTCTCAGGACTGAGACAGCAGCTAACTTTGTCTAACATGTAACATCTAGACAATATAAGGCATTAGTGATGTGGGTAAAATACAACATCAGATTCCCAGATTTCAAACCCTGCCTCTACCATGGGATATATATATATCCATATATATGGGGAGGAGGGGGAAGAGAGATTTATTATAAGGAATTGGCTCACGTGTTTATGAAGGCTGGCAAGTCCCAAGATCTGCAGGTTGAGTTAGCAAACTGGGGACCCAGCAGAGTAAATGGTTTCCTCCTCGTTGGAGTCTGAAGGCCTGAGGACCAGGAGAACTAATGGTATAATTCCCACCTAAAGGCTGGCAGGCTTGAAACCCAGGAAGAGCTTATGTTTCAGTTCAAGTCCAAACACAGGGACAAAAAGCCGATGTTCCACTATCTAATGCCATCAGGTAGAAAGTATTCTCTTTTTCTTGGGGGTTTGTCAGCCATTTTGCTCTGTTTAGACCTTCAGCTAATTGGATGAGGCCCACCCACATTAGGGAGGGCAATCTGCTTTACTCAGCCTACCGATTTAAATGGTGATATCCAAATATACCTTCACTGAAACAACCAGAATAATGTCTGACCCAAGATATTTGCAACTTGTGGCCCAGTCAAGCTGACATACAAAATTAACCATACAATCTATATAAACACACACATTCTATTGTTGGGAACATGCATACAATCTGTTATTATATAAAACACGCATTCCATTGTTGGGAGCATGCTTCATAATGTTAATTATTAACTATTTTGCAAAATTTATTTCGAATATCTCTCAAGTGAGCATTCATGGTAACATTTCATAGTTGAGAAATATAGATGTTTACAGTGGGTAAGTATCTTTCTCAAGATCACATAGCTACTATGTAGCAGAGCTAGAATTCAGAACCCCTACTTTCTGGCTACTAAATCCTATTCTTACAACTAAATCACATTCCTGTCCTCCTTTTTAAATAAAGAGCAAACTGAGAAGGCAAAAACCAGAGCCCACAAAACTCCTGCAAAGTCTTATAGCTGCCAGTTCAGTTCCATGCCAATGTACACGTTTATATATAACCATGTGTGAAACATCTATGCCATTTTTTCTGAGAAGTTGAGTAGGTGGCATATATTTCAACAGCTCATCTCCATCAAATGAGAGCTATAATATATATTTAAAGATGATGTCAGCCTTTCTAAATATAATTTTCAACTGTGCTGGGAAAAATATAAACTGCAGCACTGTAATAATCAACATATAAATAGCTCCCACATCTTTGCCATGCAAATTTGGATAATGATATTATGGAAGAGGACTATCAAAAGGGGCCTTCTGTTACCACTCTTTCTGCTAACCAGTGAGCAGCTGGGATTGATGACATTTTTAGTTAAAGCCAGTTTGGAAAGGCTTTTATCCCATGGAGATAAGCTAAAGCCTCAAAATAAAACAATCCCAAACTGCCAATGTTTGATTGGTTTGAAGTTGGAACGGTGGTATTAAATGCCTGGTTTTCTCACAGTTTTAGAGAAAAAATACACAGCTTTCCATTGCCCTTTGACTGCTGACAAACTGAACCTCCAGGTCTTTTTTTGTGTGCATTTCCTCTACCTGGCAGCATTCAGGACACGCAACCCTTCACCTGCAGATGGAGAATTATGTCTTATGCAGTGTGAGCACCTGCTCAGCTTCCTGGACACAGTCCCTCTTCTCGATGCACCAGATACCATGCTCCTGTGAAGTAGATACACTGGCTATCTCACCATTACCAAGAGCCCATCGGGGAGCCCACTGGGCCTCCTTTTGAAAACTTTCCCACCCATCCCTATTTTAGTTGTGGAAGGACAAGACTCTGGGGGAACTTTTTCTGTTGGAATGTTGCCAATTCCAGGTAAAGGTGTGTAGACATTTATATGGCAGAGCTCACAAACAGGTAGTTCTGGGCCATCTCTGGCACTAAGACAGACTTGTTTGGGGCAGCACAGTGTTGGTTTTTTTCAATCAATGATGCTTTTAAATGGGGCAGATTCTTCACCTTGGCACAGACTCTACATCTCCCTGTTGTCTTATATCCAGTCAGGCTTACAGCTTGAGTTTGGACATTCCTTATGTGGGACTTTTGTTATCAAGCACCACTGCAGATGAGTGGCGCATATTCATCAAAGACTATGTATCCAATAAGTGATCCATACATAAAAGGTCTCATTTGATCAGAGGAGACATAAAAATAGATGTGACGTAAGGAGCCTTGCTGGGAAAAGAAAATATGGAGAGATCCACTCTCTGTGAAGGATTACAATGCTGCCCTTAGCTATGGTGTGTGTGTATATTTGTGTGTGTGTGTGTGTGTGTGTGTGTGTGTATGTGTGTGTGTATGTATGTGACCCAGAATCACAGAATCTAGAATACTGAATACCATTTTACATAACTCTATTTCTTTACCTCTCAAATCTGGGCATGGCTTTGTGACTTACTTTGGCCAATTGCAAATTTGAGATGAGAAATATCTTAAATTAGAAAATTTAATGCAAGCAGAGACATCAAAAATGCTTGCTCATTGGGTCTTTCCCTCTTTTTCTGTGTTTGAAAACTTGAGTCTACAACAGGACTGAACCCAAGCTAGCCTTTCAGAGCAGTCACATGGAGGAGATCTGAGGGTCCCTTACCAAAAGCTTACCATTATCTAGACATATGAGTGAAGCCATTGTAGACCACCTAGTACCTAGCAGCAAAGAAATAACCAAGACTGGAAGAGCTACTCACTGTATACTCAAAAAGCTTAGACATAACAGATGCATATTGTTTTAAGCCATTAATGTTTTGGGTGTTTTGTTATGCAGCAAAAGTTAAATGACACATTTCTGAGCTTCAATTTTCTCAACTGCAAAGTAGAATTGATAATAACTATCTTGCAGTATTACTATGTGAATTATAAATAACACATATAAGTGGCTGTCCCAGAGAAAGTTCTCCATAAATGAGAGCTATATTATTCATTAGTTATCAGTATGAATGAGTTCCTAAGTCTCTAAGCATTAGAGTGAGTTCTGATTTTATGTTCCTGTTCTTAAAAATTGATCTTGACTCCAGGTACTTCCTAATTCTGATGACTTGGTTTTAGTGTTTCTCAAAATGACATTCTAGCTCCACTTTGATAAATTCATCTCCATCATAAAGAAAAAGCCTCAAATCACAGCCGTGACCTTCTGTAAGTAAAATTAACAAGAAATGCAGAATTAAGCCACAGTGATTCTCATCAAGTTGGAAACAGAAATTCAATCTTGAATTTTGAGTACCAATAAATTAATTTATTATAGTTGGAGAACTCCTTGAAGAGTATCTATTTTACTCAAGCTATGCATATGTGTTACTATGTGTAAGGGTGGATTAATGTGCATAGTCCTTACCCTACAAGTTGTAAGAATTTACTAAGGAAGACACACTTCTACAAATATAAGTATCCTATAAAACTAACAGATCATCACACACATCCACATAAGACGATAGGATTGGGGATTAAGATCAAGAGAAGAGATCTGGGAGAAGACAGGACTGAATATGTTTTCTCTAGTGCATTAAGCAAAACTCTTTTAGTTTCATTTTCAAAAGATCTAAATCAAACTGGCTCAAAAAACACAACAGAAACCTAAAGCAGAATTAATGTTTCGTATGCTTGAAAAATCTAGGGAAGCTTTGCTTTCAAAGAATGGCTAGATTCACAGGCTCAAAGAAATTATCAAGACACCCTGTCTCTCAGTCCTCATTTCTCTTTCCTCCTTGGTTGGCCCTGTTTATTCTCAGCTAAAATAGATGCCAACAACATTCTCAACCCCAACTCCAAATTTACAACAAAGAAGTAGATCTTTCTTAAAAATTCAAATGAAAGTTCTATGTATGACTGTTACTAGCCAAAATGGGGACGTACATTTATCCATGAACCAGCCACTAGAAATGGGAATAGGGTAAGTCCATCCACATCCCAGAGTCAGAGGGTAGGAGTAGAAAGGATGCTCTCACCAGAAGAGAAGGATATTGGCCCCCAACCTCTAAAATAGACATTCATTTTGGTAGTGTAGGATTTTTACTTTCAGGCAGCAGCTGAGTGGTTGAATTAAGGGCAAAGGACCACAAAGGAACACTTTCCCTGATAATTCAGTGGATTGGTATGTTCAATTAGTAATTAACATATCTTTACTGTTTTTCTTTCTTTATATGCAAGCTCATTCAAGAAGTTGAGGCAGCCATTTTGATGTGTTTGATTTTGTTTCTGAGAGGATAAAGCAGACTTAAAGGAACATTGTGTGTGTTGTTAATCCTCAGCATTATGTTTCAATAGTGCATTTTTTTGTCATTTCCCCAAACAAAGAAATGTCAATCCCTGCAGTCTTAGCAACTCAGTGGTTACACCTACTCTATTATGTATTTGGCTCACTTGCAGAATGAAGTCATCAGATGAAGCCTGGTACAGACTGGCTTGAAGGAGAAGAAATATGAGTGAACTCATCCAACAACATGCCTCAGGAAAAAAACAAATCTTTTACTTTCCTTGCTAACTCAGGAAAAGCCAGATTTTGAATGATGACACATAAACCACCAAGGTAAGGAGAATTCAGAAGGTAAAAACTACGTATGACTGCAGGTAGGATTCAGAAATAAAACAGACAACAGAAGTAGACAAATTGCCAGAGAGGACCCAGAAACTAAGCAATCACACAGGTGGCTCACATAGATACTGGAAGTCTAGGCAAGGTTCAGAGGATTAGCCAGAAGTGAGGACAGAAGACTTCATGAGTAGGGCAGCTCTCAAAATGAGGGTGGTTGGGAACCAGTCAAACATGTTTTGTAGCTATTTTTGTTTTTGCTTTTGTCTCTGTTTTGGTTTTTGGTGCCCAGTTTACAATTTGCACCCGTCTATGAATTTAGGGTCAAGGGAGCTACATTACAGAGAAGTAAATAACAGAGATAGAATATTGTGGAAATAGTCTACTTTACACCCCTCACTGTTTTTTTTTTTTCCTCCACATGAGACACACGTACCCAGTGCTGCTGGTTAATATCTACTGGTTTCTCAAACCTTAGATTAGCTACTATATTCTGCAAGAAGGTTCCCATGGATAACTCCATCTCATTCTAAGAGTCCCTATGATATCCTATCATATTATTTACCAATTATATTTTATGTATCTATTCATCTGTCTACCTTTAGAAGGCAGAGAGCATGATTCAACAACCATTTTATCCTCAAGAATGAGAGTATGGCTCAATCAATGTTTTCCTTTCTTCTTTTCTTAAATTAAATCAACGAACTTAAGCTGAGTTCACCTCAAACAATAACAAGTTATGCCAGAATGATATCTGCTTATGCAATGACTAGAAAAAGAGTACAATGCCAATGTTTTACATCCTTTTCCCTGTGCCAAATGAAACTTCCATCCTTGCAAATTTAGGCATAGATTCCAAAATATTTTCAATGTATGCACTTATATTATTTATGAGTAAATTTTTTTCTTATAAAATTAGTGTTAAAATGCAAAGGATGTGTCAATAGCAATTTGATATTTTTTCTCTTCATAATATGATAAAATAATAATAAATTCCCAGGCATCATATCACTCTTATTTGGGAACAAAATTATGAGAAATTGGAGTTCTGTGACATTAATCAAATCACCTCATATCATATATATAAAATAAGAGGAACCATTCTTGTTCTATATTTCTACAAAAGTGAATGATCTTCAGGATCCTCCTGAGGCTTAGATACTGCAACAAATATAAATATATGTTTTTTTAATATTAAACATTATATAATGAATTATTGCTGAGCTTATCTTCTATTCTCAAATTTGTCCTTAACCTCTAATCACATCAGAGTCTTCCTAAGGAATATTCAAAATAAACACTCAACCTTTCTTCTTTTTTTTTTTCAACATTCAGAAATTGCCTTTATTTATTTATTTTTTTTATTTCAGCTTATTATGGGGTACAAAAGTTCAGGTTATATATATTGCCCATGTCCTTCCCATACCCCTGAGTCAGAGCTTCAAGCTTGTCCTTTCCCCAGACGGTGTGCAACGCACTCATCATGTAGGTATACACCCATCCCCTCCCCCCAACCCCCATCTCAGTCTGATACCCAATTGATGTCATTCTCAAATGTGCATTTAGGTGATGATCAAGGAAACCAATTTGCTGGTGAGTACATGTGGTGCTTATTTTTCCATTCTTGGGATACTTCACTTAATAGAATGGGTTCCAACTCTCTCCAGGAGAACAAAAGGGATTCTATATCACCGTTATTTCTTATAGCTGAGTAATACTCCATGGCATACATATACCAGAGTGGTTCACATATTTTAATGTGTATAAGAAAATTTGATTGTGGATATAAAAATGAAGATTTCTGGGTCTTCATCCTAGTCACTCTGAATCAGTTGATGTAAGGTGAGTGAGCCCAAGCATCTGAATTTTTAACAAACATCCCAAGGAAAATATTGATTCAGGTGTTCTTCCACAGAAAATAATTTGAGTACCACTTTATCTGTTTCCTTTATTACTATCTTCTTTAAATATTTCTCTCATTCCATTCCTGAAGTTCCTTCAAATCTATCCACTGTCAGCACTTCAATTTAACATAGTGCTGGAAGTCATATCCAGACAAATCAGGCAAGAGAAAGAAATAAAGGATATCTAAATTGGGAAAGAGAAGGTCAAACTTTAGCTTTTTGCTGATGATATGATGTTATATTTAGAGAACCCCAAAGACTCCACCAAGAGACTCCTGGAATTGATAAATAAATTCATCAGGTCTCAGGTTCTAAAATCAATGTACACAAATCAGTAGCATTCCTATACACCAATAACCATCAAGCTGAGAGTCAAATCAAAGACTCAATGTCATTCACAATAGCTACATAGAAAAGAAAATACCTAGGAATATACTTAACCAAGGAGGTGAAATATCTCTATGAACTAAAAACACTGATGAAAGAAATTGCAGATGACACAATTGGAAAAACATATCATGCTCATGGATCAGTAGAATCAACATTATTAAAATGTCCATACTACCCAAAGTAATTTGTAGATTCAATGCAATCCCCATCAAAATAACAATGCCATATTTCACAGATCAGGAAAAATAATTTTACTCTTCATTTGGAACTAGAAAAGAGCCTAAATAGCCAAAGCAACCTTAAGCAAAAAGAACAAATATGGAGGCATCCCATTACCAGACTTCAAATTATACTACAAGGTTATAGTAACCAAAACAGCATGGTACTGGCACAAAAATAGAGACATAGACCAATGGAACAGAACTGAGAACCAAGATATAAAACCACCCCATCTACAGCCAACTGATTTTTGACAAACCAGACAACAATATACACTGGGGGAAAGAAGCCCTCTTCAATAAATGGTGCTGGAAAAATTGGATAACCACATGCAGAAGAATGAGATAGGATCCATATCTCTCACCACTCACAAAAATTAATTCAAGATGGATAAAAGACTTAAATGTAAGGCATGAAAACATAAGAATTCTAAAAGAAAATGTTGAAAAAATTCTTCTAGATATCAGCCTAGGCAAAAATTTACAAAGAAGAACTCAATTGTAATCACAGCAACAACAAAAATAAATAAATTGGACTTTATTAAGTTAAAAAGCTTCTGCACAGCTAAGGAAATAATAACAACACAAATAGACAACCTAAAGAATGGGAGAAAATATTCACAGTTGTACATCTGATAAAGGGCTAATGACCAGAATCTACAAAGGACTCAAGCAAATCAGCAAGAAAAAAAAAATCCCATTAAAAAGTGGGCAAAAGACACGATCAGAAGCTTTGCAAAAGAAGATAGACAAATGGCCAATAAACATATGAAAAAATACTCAATGTCACTAACCATCAGGGAGATGCAAATTGAAACCACAATGAAATATCACCTCACCCTAGTTAGAATGGTTCTTATTAAAAAGTCCAAAAACAATAGATGCTGCCATTGACCCAGAGAGAAAATAACACTTATACACTGTTGGTGGGACTGTAAGTTAGTACAATCTCTATGGAAAACACTATGGAGATTCTTCAAAGAACTATTTAGGTTGGTGCAAAAGTAATTGTGGTTTTAGCATTGTTGAAATCTGCTGTTTAATATTGGAATATATTCTTAAATAAATGTAGTTATGTTATACATCATTTTAACGTACATTTCTCACTTTATTTTATTTTTTTTTTTGCTAATGACTTATTACTTGCTGTTTATTTTATATTTATTTTAGACTCTGGAAATGATGTTAGACAAAAAGCAAATTTGAGCGATTTTCTAGAGTTCAAAATGGCTGTAAAACAGTGGAGACAACTTGCAACATCAAAGACGTATTTGGCCCAGGAACTGCTAAAGAATGTACAGTGCAGTGGTGGTTCAAGAAGCTTTGTAAAGGAGATGAGAGCCTTGAAGTTGAGGAGTGCAGTGGCTAGTCTTTGGAAGTTGACAACAAGAAATCGAGAGCAATCATTGAAGCTGATCCTCTTACAACTACATGAGAAGTTGCTTGAGAACTCACTGTTGACCATTCTATAGTCATTGGGCATTTGAAGCAAATTGGAAAATTGGATAAGCTCGATAAGTGGGTGCCCTCATGAGCTGATTGAAAGTCAAAAAAATCATCCTTTTGAAATGTCATCTTCTCCTATTGTACACAACAACAAAGAACCATTTCTTGATCGGATTGTGACATGCCACAAAGAGTGGATTTTCTACAACTACTGGCGATGGCCAGCTCATTTGTTGGACTGAGAAGAAGCTCCAAAGCACTTCCCAAATCCAAACTTGCACGAAAAAAAAGGTCATGGTCACTCCTTGGGGGTGGTCTGATCCACTACAGCTTTCTGAATCCCAGCAAAACCATTACATCTGAGAAGTATGCTCAGCAAATTGATGAGATGCACCGAAAACAGCAACTATGAACTTTTGCCTCAGCCCCCATATTCACCTGCCCTCTCATCAACTGACAACCACTTCTTCAAGCATCTTGACAACTTTTTGCAGGGAAAACGCTTCCACAACCAGCAGAATGAAGAAAATGCTTTCCAAGAGTTCAGCGAATTCCAAACCATAGATTTTTATGCTACAGGAATAAACAAACCTATTTCTCATGGCAATAATGTGTTGATTGTAATGGTTCCTATTTTTATTAATCAATATGTATTTGAGCCTAGTTATAATGATTTAAACTTCATGGTCTGAAACCGCAATTAGTTTTGCACCAAACTAATGAAAGTAGACCTACCATTTGGTCCAGCGATCCCACTACTGGGCATTTTCCCAAAGGAAAAGAAGTCATTGTATCAAAAAGATACCTGCACTGAAATGTTTATTACAGCACAAATCACAATGGCAAAGATGTGGAATCAACCAAAGTACCCATCGATTCATGGGTGGATTAACAAAACTTGGTATATTTATACCATAGAACACTACCCAGCCATAAATAAGGATGAATTAATGCCCTTCACAACTATTTGGATGGAACTGGAGACCATTATCCTAAGTGAAGTATCTAAATAATGGAAAAACAAATACCACATATACTCACTATTAAATTGGAACTAACTGATGAGCATACGTGTGCACAGAGGGAAGTAAAACTCAGTGGAAATGAAGCAGGGGGGAGCAGGGGAGGTGATGATGGGCAAAAACCCACCTAACGGTACAATGAACACTATCTGTGTGATGGGCACACTTACAGCCCTGACTCAAGCATTACAAAAGTGATTCATGTAACCAAAAACATTTGTACCCACATAATATTTTGAAATAAAAAAATCAGGAAATATTATGAATACAATGGCTGGGATTTAGATAATACTCAAGAAATATTAACTAGGAAAGAAGAATGCATGTGTTAGAGAATCAATATATGTATGAATGAACAAATGAATGAATGAACAAGGGAATGAATGAATGTATGTAAGTTTTTCCAAGGCATACTTAAGGCTGTTTTTCTCTCACTCCATATATTTAGGGACTGTCCGGCTTTAGCTCTAGGCCAGCTCTGGCACAGGTTTATTGAAGAAAAACCCCAGCTGAGAGTGTTGAGTTAATAAGTCCAGGAGGGAAGAAGACATGATCAGAAAGCAGGTTAGAGAGGGGCCCACAGGAGATTGTTAGTAGAGGCTGACGTCCTAATGTGTAATAGGAAAAAGTTGCCATTCAGAAGAAGCCCACGGGAGATAGCAGTTTCTTGCCTCAGCCAATTTAGTTTCCAGTTAAGAAAATTACTGGCCAAAAACGAAATTATTTTCAGGGTTAAACCAGTTCAATGCAAATTGTAAGGCTAGTTGGGTGAGCTCCTTGTTAACTGGAGTGGCCTGGAATTATGGTATGTATACAGAACATAGGCAATATTAATGAGTATACAACCGAGTTGGTCCTAAATAAAATTGGCACTGAAACAAAGAGAAACTGATACTGGGATTTTACAGACGTTAAGGCATTAAGAAAAATGGCAATGATAGGACCTTCATACTTGGAAATTATACTTTTCGTGGAGCTAGGGAATGTGGGTGTGACTAGTGACTGCTGTGGGTTCCACCCTCAAGCTGTCTTAGACTCATCTTCACCGGCTGCTAAGGGTTGTGTCATGGTATCTAGTGGGACTCTATCCAGGATTCCACACTTGTTTTTTCTCCTGCTGTCACTACATGGTTCATCTGCAAGTTGGCTCTCCCTGACGGCAGAGGCTGTCAGCTTTAGCAGCCTTCATGTGTTCCACCAGTTTTGAAATTGACCTGGTTTCTTTTAGTTTCTGTGCATTACTGCTTCCCTTGCAGCCTACATATTTGCCTTCGCCCTCTGCGAGGTGACAAATCAAATAAGTCTTTTTAATACAAATAAAGACCCCTTCACTTTCATTCATATTCTTCTGTCTGGAAACTTCAGGGACTTAGACTCCTCTTTTTGTCTCTCTCTCTCTTACCAAGGTTTACCTCTCAAAGTTGCTTCTTCCAATTGACTCCCACTATTCCCACCTGAGTACTGGCCTAGATTAACCCATTCCTGAACAATAGGCAGTAGCTTCTTATCTGTTTGCCAGACCTTGGCCCACATTTATATATTTCCTTCCCCAATTTCAGAATACTTTAAAAAAAAAAGAAAACATTATTTTTCTCTTGTCAATACTGTGTTTGGAATGTTTCAGGTACTGTGCTCAATTAAGTTGACTGCAACCAATATTTACTGAGAATCTGCTACATTCTAGGCACTCATCTGGGACACATGGGAGATATGAAGATGGATTATGGAGCCAGAAGAAGAAAAGACTCGTAAAGACACGATTAACATGTAATGGATAAATATAATGGCAGGGGTAGACACCGTGGTTGCGGGGAGGCTTCCAGAAGAGGAAAATAAATGGATGAATAGAGGAGACGGCACAATGAAGGGACAGAGAACATTTGGTCAGTGACTACAGTGTGAACCAACACATGGAGAGAACAGACAGAGTTCTGGAGGTTATTTGAGGCTGGACTAGGTATTTCAACGCTGGAAGGAATCGGCAAGAGATATAACCAGAGAAAAGTCAGATCATGCAGAGTTCTATCTGTAAAGCTAAGGAGGAGACCTTTAACATTATCCCTTATCAAATAGTTCTTGACATAATTCCCACATCCACAGAATGGGTGGGTAGGGGTATGATATTCATTAATGGGAAGATGGTATGTAAAACCGTAAGATAAACATGAGTTGTCTTTTTTTTTCCACAATGTGATTTTTATATTACAACAAACAGACATATGTGGTATACATTATAAAATTTGTTTTGATTTTTTTAAAAAAAGAAATTAAAGAAATTTCAAGCTTCCAGTGGGTTACTTTAGGTTACAACCTGTTATCTGCTTATTATTAATATTTACCCTCTTGTGCTTTCAAGGATACATGAGAAGAAACTCAAAGCTATTGGGAAAAAAAATGGTTCCAATCAAAATGCTACTCTATTCCCCCAAGTTACTCTACTTGGGGGAATGAATCTTACAGGTGCGTGAGTAGAATTCAGAATTGTTATTGACTCCACAGCAATGTGAGTTTTGTGTATGTAAATAAATGTATTTTTCTGGGTGGGTGTACCCATCTGGATGGATGGATAGATAGAAGATGGAAGGATGAGAGAAAAGTTTAGAAAAACAGTACCAACTTCTGCTGTTCTTTCTTTTTTATGTGACTTTGCATAACCTTAGAATGTCCTACTACAACTTTTTTTTGGCATAGAAAATAGACAAACTGAATTCTTACACCTCTCTGGGTCCTTCAGAGAATGAGAATATAATTTCTCTGGAAGTCTTAGTGTTTATTTTATGCATCACAAATCTGGTTCTTCTTACAGACAGCCTTGATATGGGGTCATATTTTTGTTCCTTCATAATGCATCATTTTACCCAACTTGAAAGATCATTGAGAGCAGAAACATTATGTTACTATTTGTAGCCCAAACATAGTCTAGCACTGGATCTTGGCAGAGGTGGTAAATAGTGGATTTAATGTATAAATCATGGACTGTTTCTGTTCACTTCAACAATACAGACTGAATATATTGTGCTAGGGTCTGGTGATATAAATGGCTAGCATACTGTTTTAAATCTTGAGGTACTTGCTGACTTCATCTAAGAATAGACTTTAATAGATTCCAGAATTTTATTCTGACATTTCCACTAATTATTTTACATTCTCTAAGAACTCTTTTTATGGTGTTCATGGTTTCTTCGAGAGTGAGGTTTAGTTGATAATAATCACATCAGAATGAAGCTGTTTAAATTTAGTAATGAATCAGAAAAGAATTCACAAACTTCACACAGGGAAGAACTTAATATATTTCAAAGTTACTAGATCACTTCTTCCTAATCTCTTGAAATAAAACTCTAACTTTTAAGTATAAAATATAATGAAATCATTATTGTGGTCATTATATCTTATATTAACAATGTAGACCAGAATGAATTCTTGGAGATATGCAAATAAATATAATAGACATTTATGCTTGCTCATTAATAACTAACATCTATATTTTAAATAATGCAGAAGCAGCAAATCTTGTGTATTTTCTATAATTATGCCACATATTCTAAAAATATGCTTGAACTAATACTTTAGTAAATTTATAGGATGGTTGAATTAGTTTTTCTAATGCAATTAAATTAACTTACAAGTGTAGCAAGATGTTTTTTAAACTTTTCAAAGTATACTCATTTTCATTATTTATTGGTATTTGTAAGAATATTCATACTTAGCAAGAACAATATTTGATTGGTAGAGTAAGGGTTATTTGACTGAGTGATGCTGATTTTAATAAATAAACAAATGGTGTAGTTGAGAACCAGAACCACATGCTATGAAATCACCAGCATACTAGCAGAGGAAGTGCATCTGTGTGCCTTGGGAATCCACATTCAGAGAATACTGGACATCCCCATTCATGATTCCTGCTGAATTCAAACTGAATCATGTGACCTTACTATCTATCCCATCCTCTATCAGTTTGACTTAGCCTAGTAATTTACTTATGACTAAGCTTGAGTAGGTAGCTTGAGTAGTTGAGTTGGTTCCTTAAGTTTGATCCTGTCAAAAATTACAGAAATTTGAAATTGTAGCACTGAGAGACAAATGTTAAGTTCTACAGCCAGGTTCCTAACAAATGCATCAAACTGATCAAAAGTTCTTGGAAACAGAAAGAACTACAGGTAATACCTACACTGCCTCTGAGAAAAAGAAAAGCAATGGTAGACTTTGCTTATTGATTTTCCATGCACTTATTTCCCACCTATTTTCTTACTGTGGCCCAGCAGCTTCTTACTCTATGTGCTGACGATGCCAAATACTTCCTCAGCTTCCCTTGTAGCCAGAAAATAGGCATGTGGCCCAGTAATGGCCAATAAACACAAGTGGCTTCTCTATGTTCAAAAAGAGACATAAGAAAAGAAAATGATTTTCTTGTCCTTGGATGGTGTTAAGTAAGGATACGACTGTCTAGAGCTGCAGCATCCATCTTGCAACCATGAGGGGATAAACCACAGGACCACAGCCTAGACACTGCAGAGAGTACAGCGGAAGCAAGAAAAGAGCCTTGGTCTATGGTGATTTTTAAAGTTTTGAATTGACCTGTCTAAAATTAAAGTATCTTTATATTTCTTGATATGTTAAATCAGAGATACCTTTATTTATGCTAGCCATAGTACTTGGGCATCCAATATCTCCGTAGCCATATGAATCTTAATTTATCAATTGTCTTATTTCCTGATCTTTAAATTCTCAATTGATCAATCTGCATGAAGCCCAGCTAAATTAACATAACTTTTATGTGATTTTCTCCTTTATTCTAACAAAACAAACATTGTCATTTTCTTCTTCACGTGTTTCTCCTCCTTGCAGACAGCAATGACCTTGATACTGGCTTTTATAATGTATTTCTAAAGTCAAGAGCTTTGACTAAAATCACAACAGAGTTCAGTTGTGATGCAACTGTACCCAGAACACAAGTTAGCCACACAAGCTTTTCCAATTATGTACCATGTGCTATTTCAAAAATGGTGGGAAAATAGAGATGTCATTCACTGATGGCCAACTATTCAGTATCACATAAGCAATGCCATAGTAGTCATTTTAAGAATAACTTCAATGCACATGGTGGTATCATTTAACTTACCATAAAATTATAGCATAATACCCAATGAAAAAGGGTTGAAGTGTTCAAAGAATGAGATCAGAATGGAACCTGAATATATTCAATAACTATTTGAACATTTTTGCAAGGAAGTCATTTAATATTTATCCATTTAGATCTATTTAAAAGGAAGCTTCTCTCCCTAAATCCTCTCTATTATGAAGCTACAGTCTCCAGATTGCCAACTCCATTGTCCAAAAAGCAGAGAGTACTTGGAAAAGCCTGCCAGATAAACAAGTTCTCACAAGCCTGGGGAGAGATTAAGTACTGCTACGTGTAGTTACTTCCAAAGATGCCTTTGCTTCTCCCGCTTCACTGCTGCTATGAAGTTGACAATCCTGGAATTGCATTGAGTTTTGAAGCAGGGAGTTTTCAAAGTGACAAGCTTAAAAAATACAATTCACCTTTTGCCCTTCCACTCCCAGCTGCAGAATACGAGGCCTCCTTAGAACTCAGTTTTGTAACTCTGAATACACACTGATATTTTTAATAAATAGGCTAACCTCTCCTGGGCCACAGATTTCCAATTGTAGTTTCTAGTCCAAATGTCCTTTAAATGCAGATGATTAAATGAGGATATTTATGATCTAGACAACAAGAAAAGACATTTTTCATATCTCCTAGCTAAACTCTATAATCTTGATTTTCTTATAAATTCAGAGAAATAATTAATAGCAAACTTGATTTGTCTCCAGGATTCCTTGTTACCTAAACAGTTGCTAACTAATATACAGAAGAAATCAAGTGGCATAAAGTTTATGGAAATCTGTCTTGACTATTTATGAACTTCATACCTAGAAAGAACTTGGCAAATCCATGTTGCAGAAAAGGCAGGAGATAGAAGTTCTCTTTCTGCCTCTGATACTGAGCAGTCTTATGACATAGGTCAATTAAACTCTCCTTGTATGTGCAATTAGAATGTTAGAATTCATAATATTGAATAACTCCTGAATTCAGTACTTTTATTTCTTGATAAAATTCAATTGTTTTAAGGGGAAGGACAGAAAATTTGGACTCAGAAACCTAGTTTCAAAACATAGCTCCAAATTTCTCAGCTATGTATCTCTGGATACAAAACCTAACTGCTCAGAACCTCAATCTGCAAAATGGAAGTGATAATGTCAACATTGCAATTATATTAGAAAGATGCAGGGACATCAGATATGAAAAATATTAAGTTACAAACTCATAAAAAACTTATAACAAATTTTCTATACTAATCACCAGGATAATTAAGTTTTTATGAAAAAGCGTGTGAAATACAGTGCTTTAAATGAAAACATACATAATTATTAATTACCGAGAAACAGAAATTCAGCCAAGCAATAGCTGTTATTCAGCTTTTCCCCTAATTTGCTGCTGGAAGCTGAAATATCTAGTTTTTACTTGCTAATGCTCAATTTGCATAATAAGAGACTTGTGTCAAGACGTAGTTAAGTTCTAATAGAATTTTGGCATCTTCAGCAGCACCCCAAATTCACCCCAAATAAACATACAGTCTAAATAAAATGTGTGATTTCTAAACAAATGGAGCTTCAAGACAAGCCACGAATCCACTTTTATAGCCTCATAGCATGGTTTCAACTTTCTTTACAGAGAAAGTAAAGAAATTCCGCAGCCAACATTGTAACTTATCATACTGATTTTGACTCTATAAGGTGATTGGTGCTCTTGTCAGCTATAAAACAGCCAAAAACAGTCTTAACATTAACAGAAGTAGTAAGCACAACAAGTAGGCAAGTAAGTGACTGCCCAGGTGATTTAATGTTCTTATTCCTTAGGATATATAAATTCTTCTCTTCCAGCCAGTCTTTTTGGCTTCACTGAAAATAAGGGGAGCCCCTCCTTTCTTTATGCCCTTGAAGCTTTTTATGTATGTCATTGTAATCATCATAACATAGCAATCATCATAACATAGCTCTCTGTTGATGGGTATGAGGGCCCCACCAAGCTTTAAAAGATCATGCCTTAATTTCTGTATCAGGGAGTATCTAACAGGGTACCATGGTAAATATTAAGAAAAATTTGAAGAATGAATGAATGAAATTCTAGTTAGAGTCTTTTTTTTCCCCCCCTTTAACCAAGTCTATAGAGATCTCATTTAGGATTCTAGTAATCTTTTCATTACTCATTCAATCTAGTAGTGCAGATAATTTCCTATGAGTCATTGTGAAGAGACAGTCCTGAGGTCTGAGTAGTAAAGTGGAGAAAGGAACCAGCATAGAGAGAATGAGGTCTCCAGCAACACTCACCAACTCCCTTTTCTCCCGCTCCCACCCAT
Source organism: Eulemur rufifrons (assembly GCF_041146395.1). NCBI lineage: Eukaryota > Metazoa > Chordata > Mammalia > Primates > Lemuridae > Eulemur > Eulemur rufifrons. Next base: position 24,980,181 of record NC_091001.1, read on the forward strand.
TTTCTCTGGAAAAGGGAGTTCTGGATTGCATTAAGTAGCATCACACAGGTCCCTTGCTGAGTAAGCAGAAAGACTGGCAGTTCCCATTTACAAGGGAGCTGTGCTCCAAGAGCTGCCCTAGGCATTTTGTATGACTTACTCCTCACAATCCTAAAAATTCTGTTTTCTCAGATGAGAAAACTGGGGCACAGAGAAGTTTTCCAGAGGTCACTCCTCTGTTTAAGTGGCAGGATCAGGATTTGAGAGAGTCAAATACTCCTAACCACAATGTCTTCCTTTGGACCCCAGCTAAACTCTGCCCACTGCACTGTGCTCAGTGGTCGGATGCTGGTGCCGGGAAGTGTAACAGGAGCTCGCACAGGAACACTTCTGCATAACTCTGGTCTAAAGTTCAGGCGGAGGGCAGATTGCAGCAGGTTGGAGGTGGGACTTGTGGAGAATGTTTGTGTGTCCCACATGTTTGGCATAGTAGACACCCTCTGCTCTTTCAATCTTGGCTGAAAAGGCAGAATGCCCTGGCTTCAGATAACTCCAAATCTGCACGTATTGTTGATATTGATGTTCTTTCGTCTGGATGGGAATGACAGACATCTTTTGTCCAGATCTGGCAGACATACCAGGGCAGAGCTGACTCTCCCTGAATGCAATGTAACTGCCAACAACACAGACACCCCTAAGCTCCCTAAGTAATACAAATGTCCCTTCTTTTCTTGTCTCCACAATTATTCATAAAAAATATTGAATAAGCTGAAATGCTGTGTGATTTATGAAGCAGCTGAACTCCAAGTAGCTCCAAATCCTCCCATCCCCCATGAAGAAGGGGTGGGGGGATACAAATACCAGCTCAGATAAGAGGCAAGCAACTGATGCCAAAGTTGGGGTTCCCAAGGGCCCTAACTACCAAGGCAGTTCAGAACTGCAAGTGGTAGGAGCCAGTCCAAGATAAAGCTGATCAGAGGGAGTTTGAGAGTCAAATGCCAGACATAACAAGTATACCCTGAGTTCAAAGATGCATAGGAAGAAAAGAACATTAAATACAAGCATCACATACCACATGCTTAGTGTATGATATGTTCTGTCCTCAGTATTTTTAATGGATTACTTCAGTTAATCTGTGATAGTAATCACAGTCATCCTCAGTCAAAGATGGAACAGAGGATACTGCAAAGTGTTGAGGGTCTCTGCTAAGGAGGCAATGCAGAGCGGTGCCTACAGGAAGGCTCAAACCATGTCGCAGAACTCTTCCACCTTTCAAACAAGGTGGGGACCTAGGAGTCTGTGGACAGGCAGATTTCAGAGTAGCCTGAGGATGGGCAATGAGTGCGAGGAAATTGCCAAGGGCATCCTTCCGCAAGAATGAAAAGTACCAGGTAGTGGATCTCTTAAACTGGTTTTAGAGTTGAAGCAGAAAAACAAAAAGATTATGTTAATTAAATGTTACAATTAAAACAATTCATTTCAATACAAGGGAGATAAAATGCAATGTAAAAATACTTGGCATTCATAAACAGGGTCGTAACTTTTGTATTTTTTTTTATTGAAATAGATACAGTTGTCTCCTGATAATCCTTTTGCCATGAGATTATCAGCTCTAAGAAATGGCTTATCTTTTAGTTATTTTCACATTCTGTGCATGAGGGAATATAGTAAATGAGATTTGTAGTTCGCTATGGGAGAACATGTAAATCTTGTTTATTTTACTTACATAAAATAATAATACTTTTGAAATTTTATGTGTTGTGTTTTGCATATGTTTATATGGTAGACTCAGCTCCAATTGTTGGGTGGTACTCGGAATAATGGCCACTAAAGATATCCAAGTCTTATTTCCTGGAACCTGTGGATGTGTTGCATTATATGGCAATGGAGAATTAAGGTTCCTAATCAACTGACCATAAAATAGGGAAATTATCCTGGATTACCTGGGCGTGCTCAATATAACCACTGTGTTTTTAAAGGTAGAAGAAAGAGGCAGAAGAGATTTAGAGAAAGAGATGCAATGGTGCAAACAGGTCAGAATAATGCGATGTGAGACTCCACTCACTACCACTTTGAAGATAAAGGAAGGGGGCTGGGATCCCAGGCTGCCTCTAAAAGTTGGAAAATGAAAAGGAACACATTCTCCTCTGAAGTCTCCAGAGAGGAACGTAGCTCTCATAACACCAGATTTCAGCCCAGTGAGACCTGTGTCAGACTTCTGACCTACAGAATTACAAGGTAGTAAATCTGTGTCATTAATATTTTATGTTGCTAAGTTTGTGGTAGTTTGTTACAGCAACAATAGAAAACTAATACAAGGTGGAATCTTTCCAAAGACATTGCTTCTTTTATTTTACTTCATAAAATATCATGATCTGGCATTTAAAACTCCTAAGCATTATTTTCATCTCTGATTATATCTGGAGATAATAACCACAAAAAGAGTCATATGGCATTGCTGTACCCTTTGTTTCCCGTTTCTATTATACTTCTTTTTTTGTTTCTATATATTTCAAAATATTATGGGGACACAAACGTTTTTGGTTACGTGGATCTCTATTGTATGCTTGAGTCAGGGCTACAAGAGTGCCCATCACATAGAGAGTGCTCATTGTACCCATCAGGTTGGTTTTCACCCACCCCTCCTCCCACTTCCCCCCTGCTTGATTTCTGCTGAGTTTTACTTCCCTCTATGCACGTGTGTGCTCATCACTTAGTTCCAATTTAAAAGTGAATACATGTGGTGTTTGTTTTTCCATTCTTTAGATACTTCACTTAGGACAATGGTCTCCAGTTCCATACAAATTGCTGCAAAAGGCATTAAGTCATCCTTCTTCATGGATGAGTAGTACTCCATGGTATACATATACCACATTTTGTTAATCCACTTATGAATTGATGGGCACTTGGGTTGATTCTACATCTTTGCAATTGTGAATTGTGCTGCAATAAACATTCAAGTGCAGGTGTCTTTCTGATAAAATGATTTCTTTTCCTTTGGGGAAATACTCAGTAGTGGTATTGATGGATCAACTAGTAAGTCAACTTTTAGTTATTTGAGGAATCTCCATACTGTTTTCCACAGAGGTTGTACTAATTTGCGGTTCCACCAGCAGTGTATAAGCATTCCTTCTCTGCATCCATGCCAGCATCTGTTGTTTTTGGACTTTTTATAATAGCCATTCTAACTGGGGTAAGGAGAGATCTCATTGTGGTTTTAATTTGCATTTCCCTGATGATTAGTGATGTTGAGCATTTTTTCATATGTTCATTGGCCGTTTGTCTATCTTCTTTTGAAAAACTTCTTTTCATGTCTTTTGCTCACTTTTTAATGGAGTTGTTTTTGTTTTTGTTTTGTTTTGTTTTGTTTTTCTTGCTGATTTGTTTGAGTTCTTTGTAGATTCTGGTTGTTAGCCCTTTATCAGATGTATAGCTTGCAAATATTTTCTCCCATTCTGTAGGTTGTCTATTTGCTCTGTTGATTATTTCCTTAGCTGTGTAGAAGCTTTTTAATTTAATAAAGTCCCATTTATTTATTTTTCTTGTTGCTGTGATTGCCATTGGTGTGTTAATCATAAATTCTTTGCCTAGGCCAATATCCAGAAGAGATTTTCCTACATTTTCTTCTAGAATTCTTATAGTTTCTTGCTCATTTCATTTTCAGTTGACAAATAATTAATTCTACATATTTATGGGATACAGAGTGATTTTTTGGTATGTGTATACAATGTGTAATGATCAAGTCATGTTATTTAGTATTACCATCACCTCAAATGTTTATCATTTCTTTGCGTCAGGAGCATTCCAAATTCTTTCTTCTAGCTTTTTGAAAATATACAATACATTATAGTTAGCTAAATTTATCCCACAGAGCTGCAAGACACAGAACTTATTCCTTCTATCTAGCTTTAATTTTCTATCCTTTAACAAACCTTTCCCCATCCTCCCCTCCCACCAACCCTTCTCAACCTCTAAAATCCACAATTCTACTGTCTACTTCCACGACCTCAAAATTTTTTTTTTAGCTCTCACATGTGAGCGAGAACATGCGACACTTATCCTTCTGTACCTGACATATTTCACTTAACATAATGTCCTCCAGGCTCATCTAAGTTGCTGTAAGGGACAGGATTTCATTCTTCTTCATGGCTGATTAGTATTCCATTATCCATGTATACCACATTTTCTTTATCCATTCATCTGTCTGTGCGCATTTAGGTTTATTTCATTTCTTAGCTACTATGAATAGTGCTGCAATAAACACAGCTATCAATATCCCTTTGGTATACTGATTTGCTTTCTTTGGGCTACTCAATAGTAGGGTTACTGGAACATGTGCCAGTTCTATTTTTATTTCTTGAGAATCTTCTATACTGTTTTCCATAGTGGCTGTACTAATTTTCAATCCCACCAAGAGCAAATAAGAGTTTCCTTTATCCCTATCCTCACCAACATTTGTCATTTTTTTTTTCTTTTTGATAATAGCCATTCTAACTGGGGTGAAATAATATCTCCCAGGGATATTTGCATTTCCCTGATAATTAGTAATGTTGAGATTTTTCAATAGGTTTGTTGGGTATTTGTCTTCTTTTGAGAAATGTCTATTTAGTTCCTTTGCCCACTTTTTAGTTAGATTATTTTTGTTTTTTCTGTAAGTTGTCTGAGTTCTTTTTATATTCTGGGTATTAGTCTCTTGCTGGATAGCTAGTTTGCAAATATTTTCTCCCATTCTACAGGTTGTCTCTTCACTCTGTTCATTGTTTTTTCGTTTGTTTGTTTTTGCTCTACAAAAGCTTTTTAGTTTACTATAGTCTCATATTTCTATTTATGTTTATCTTGTCCATTTTTGAAGTGCTACCCATAAAATCTTTGCCTAGACCAATAATATCCTGAAGCATTTACTTTATGTTTCTTCAAGTAATTTTATAGTTTTGGGTTTTACATTTATATTTTTAATCCATTTTGAGCTAGTTTTTGCAGATAATGAGAGACAGGGATTTCTAGTTTCATTCTTCTGCATGTGAATATTCAGTTTTCTTAGTATTATTTTTGAAGAGGTACTCTTTTCACAATTTATATTCTTGGAGCCTTTGTCAAAATCAGTTGGCTGTAAATATGTGTAATTATTTCCATGCTCTCTCTATTCTATTCCCTTGGCTTATGTGTCTGTTTTTATACCAATACTATATTGTTTTGGTGACAATGGCTTTGTAGTATATTTTGAAGTAAGATAGTGTGATGCTTCCAGCTTTGTTCTTTTTACTTAGTAGTGCTTCACCTATTTGGGGTCCTTTGCAGTTCCATATTAGTATTAAGACTGGTTTTTCTACATCTGCGAGGAATGTTATTGGTATTTGGATATGAATTGCATTGAAACTGTAGATTGCTTTTAATAGTATGATTATTTTAATAATATTAACCTTTGCAATTCATGAGCATGAGATGTATTTCCATTTGTGTCCCCTTCAATTTCTTTCACCAGTAGCTTGTAGTTTTCCTTGTAGAAGTCTTTCACTTTCTTAGTTAAATTTATTCCTAGATAATTTATATATTTTGTAGCTATTGTAAGTGGGATTACTTTATGTATTTTTCAGCTAGTTCATTATTGGAATTCATTTATAATTTCTAAGAGTTTTTTGTTGTAGACTTTAGGTTTTCCTACCTATAAGATCATATTGTCTGCAAAGAAGGAAAATTTAACTTTCTCTTTTTCAATTTGGATGTCTTTTATTTTATTCTTTTTCCTTATCAATCTGCCTAGAACTTCCAGGGCTATGTTGAGTAACAGTTGTGAAAGTATATATACTTGTCTTGGTCCAGTTCTTGGAAGAAAGACTTTCAGATGTTAGATGTGGGTTTGTCATATATGGCCTTTATTATATTGAGGTATGTTCCTTCTGTGCCTACTTTTTGATAGCATTTATTATGAAGTCATGTTAAAATTTATCAAATGGTTTTCTGCATATATTGAGGTGATTATATCATTTCTTGTCCTTCATTCTGTTAACGTGATATGTCACAGTTATTAATTTGCATATGTTCAATCACTCATGCATTCTCTTGATAAATACCACTTGATTGTGGTGTGCTATCCTACTCTTTAAATATTTTCTTAGTAATTATTTGTTCACAGACCACCTCACCCTCCTTCCCAACCCCCACTCCTTATCTATATAAATCCTCACTTATCTTATTGTATTGAGAATGGAGGGCCATTCTATACTGGAGTCTCTTCCTTTTTGCAAGAGTTACTTAATAAAATCTCCCTTGGCTGTTTTATTTATTTATTTATTGTATTTTTTAGCTTTATTGTTGCATAACTGAAAAATAGAAAATATGTATATTCAAAGTGTACAATGTGATTGATGTTTTAATATATGTTTACATTGTGAAATGATCACTATAATAAAGCTATGTATAAGTGGATTAAATTTTTCAATCAAATGACATAGAGTGGCTGAATAAATAAAAAAATAAGACCCAAATATGTTCTGCCTTCAAAAGACTCACTTTTGCTTTAAGAGCACACTTAAAGTGAGAAGATGAAAAATTATGTTTCATGCAAATGAAAAACCAAAAGAAAAGTAGCTACACTTATATCAGACAAAATAGACTTTAAGTCAAAAACTGTAGAAAAAGACAAAGAAAGTCATTATATTAATATAATTGTAAGGAGGTCAAGATATAACAATTTTAAATACATTAATATATGCACCCAAGATTGAAGTACCTAAGTATACAAAGCAAATATTAAAGGATTTGAAAGAAGAGATAAACAGCAAAATAACACTAATATAGAACTTTAATTCCCCCATTTTCATCTAGACAGAAAATCAATAAGTAAATATTGGACTTGACCTACATCTCAGACAAAATACATATACAAAACACCCCATCCTATACCAGTAGAATGCATATTCTTGTATTTATTGCTTTCACTAGTGTCCAGCTCTGATTCTCTTTGATAATGCAAAATGCAACACATTCTTGATAGAATTAGGTAACATATCTCAGCCTTTGGCTATGTCTGAATAATACCAAAGTAATAAGTTGAAAGTGAAGCACTAATACAATCATGTCTTTATTATTTTGTCTGGTGTGCCCAACCCCTTTTATTCAATTTTTTTTATTTTTTTTACATGGATGTCTAAAAATTTATGTATTTATCATGTACAGCATAATGTCTTGAAGTACACACACACACACACACACACACAATGTATATATTGTGGAATGGTTAAATTTAGGTAATTAACAAATGCATCACCATCTCACATAGTTATCCCTTTTATGGAAAGAACACTCTATATCTAGTCACTCACCATTTCTAAAGAATGCAACTTATTGTCACCTACTTTTTAATTTACTGAAAAACTTGGCCAGCCACTTTGGCAACCTGTGGGCTGCATGTTAACCATACAACCATATTCTTCAGTTACTATTTTTTCATGTACTCAATAATAAATACATGTTTAATATTTAAATAATCATTTCAATTCCCACTGTCAGAAACCTACCCAATTTAAAGAGAATGTGGTATTTTTTCACCACTTAATACTTTTCTATGGAACTCTAGAGCTTAGAAGAAACCCAAAACTTCATTCAATCCAATACGGTATCTTGTCTTAAGATATGACAATCATAACCATCTGGGCAAAGTGTTAGTTAAATCAGTTCTCTGAGACATGAGGGTGAACATTTACCAGTGTTATTCTATGTATTTATTACCTTTGTCTTCCTACATGTCTTCTACATGAACAGCTAATAACTTTCAATTTACTTAGCCAGACAAATGAGAAAAAAAATCAAATGGCCGAATTACGTGGTTCATGTTGAATACATTTGTTGCATGTGACATGACATTAGTATATACTGTTTTTAAGTTTAAAAGTGAGTTGTTTATTTTTAAAATACCAAAATTTTTATGTGTGTAACTAAAATTAAAAACTGAAAATAAAATGATCAAAACAGTAATCATTTGGGAACTTGCATCAGGTATTTTTCTCCTTCATTTATTAATGACTCAAGAAGTGGGATTTGTGCCCAGCACTGCTAATCATATAAAAGTGAATACTGTTTCAAACTTGGTAAATACAAATTTAGTTGGGTAAAAAAGTCAACTATATAATTAACTGCAAAATGAGGTAGGATTATAAGACAAATTATTAAATCTCATGGCATTTCAAGAAATGACTAGTCACTACTGGACTGTGGACTTTTAAAAGGCTTCATAAAGATGTGGCAAATGAGTTGATCCTTGAATGATGGATGATATTTGACAGGCAGGATAAGGAATGTGGCTTGCTAAGTGAAACAAACCTCATGAATAAGGCAGGAACAGGGCAAAGGCTGTTTTTGAGGTTCAGTGAATAGTCCAATTTAGCACAAATATAGAGCATATGTGTGAGGAAACTTTAAGATATGATGGGAAAATACTTTATGGCAAGAGATTAGAAGATAATTTAGAGATTGGTGAAAGTCATTCTAATTATTTGAGCTTCCCTGAATTAATCTGTAAGTGTTAAGTATGACATTTGGGAGAATGAAGAGTCTATAGGTAAGGAGAGAAAGCTGTTCGAAAGCTGCTGGAATAATCCACAGGAGAGGTCATAAGTGTCTGGACCTGGATTGAGGCAGCAGGGATGAAGGCAGGGTGTGCATTCCAAAGACAGGGCAGCATCCTCAGGGCTTGGCTCTCAGTCACCTGGGTGAACTAAGTGAAGAAGAGGAACTATTGATGCCTTAAAGTTTGCAACCTTTTGTGACAGAGAAATGATATTCACAGAAATAAAGGAAAGGCAGAGGAGCTATTCTGGGTGTTAGGAGGAGGATGAGCTTGGTTTTAGATATGTTGAGTTAAGGACACCAGCAGGAGTTTTAGGAGGGGAGGATCAGCTGCAGGCTGGAATTGGGGCATGGCTGATCGGCAGAGAAGCTAATGGGGAGCTGTCAATGTGGGAGAAGTCAAAGAACACAGGGTAATGAGATTTCAGAGGGAGAAAATTTAGAGGAAGTTAAGAAAAGAGAGCTCGAATAGAACCTAAGGAAAGACTTACAGTGGGGGGGGGGTGTGCAAAAATGAGGAGGAATGAGTTTACAAAGGAAAGGTATGGTTCAAGTAATGAATGCTGGAGTGAGGTCAAAGTGGTGAGAATGTCGAGGGTTGTAATCGTATTTTATCACAAGAAAGCAGCAGTTCTGGGGAAGTGGCCGGGGTGGAACTCATATTGTAAGGGGCTTGTGAGCTAGTGTGTATAAGGAAGCAGAGGGAATGAGAGTAGAAAAAGCATTTCCCATGAATTCTATAATTTATAAATGCATTTACAATGAGTTTTATAATATATGGTATATATGGAACAGGAACTTGATGAGGTGGTAGGAGTGATGGATGTTATCTGTTTGTGCTAAATTTGTATAATGAATGCATTTGTATGAAAACACTAATAAAACATGCAAATGTGAAAATTGGGAGACTGATTCTACTTATTTGTATGTATATAATATATACTGTATATTTATATATTAACATGTGCATAAACAAATTTTAGGTGCATACAGCAACATTTTATAATATACCCAGATTCAAGTTCGTATACCTTAAAGTGTATTCAGAAGACTTGTCAAAATACTTCCTTAAATGGGAGAAATATGTGTAAATATTTTCCTTGTAAAAAGCTCTTCAGATATTAAATATAGTTGGAATAGCAGTTTCCACGATTTTATATGACTTCCTTGTCTGTAATTTTGGGAGTGCTTTGAAGCACTACTTATTTACACTAACACCAGACGTGTATCCCCATGAGGAGAAAGGACCTACCCCTTAAAGAAGCTGGAAGCTCCAATAGATAATCCGTATCACCAAAAGAAACTTAAGTTCTATGATAAACAGACCAAATCACATTTGGAAGTCTTGCGAATCAGAGTCATGTGGAAAACCACAGAAACTTGGGCTAAAGGCTCTAAATTTCAGCAAAGGATTACGAAAAAGTTTCTTTGGTAATCTGTACCTTCCTTGCTCCTTTCGGAGATCCTAAATACACAGTGACTTCAAAGTTCAGAATAAACTATTAATGAAGGAAGATAAGTAGGAAAATGTCTGATATAGAAAAAGCCTCCAATGTTAATAGAAAAGGCTGATGGATGATCCCAGAGGTGAATATTTGGAAGTCCTTATGTCAACTCCAGCAATACAGACAATTCTTGGCAGTATGTATATCTTAAAAGGGGGGCATGATTATTATTACAGCATGCCCATGGATAACTTGGTATATACAAAACACAACAGCAAAAAATTGCCTCTTTGGATTGCAAAATCTATAGGTCACCAGTGATGTGCAGTCTCAAATCTGGTCAAATAATTTGTCCTTGATTCAATTTGTTTTTAATCAATTATACTATGATATTATATATATAAATTGATTCTTTCCCTGTTCAAAATAGAATCATTCTGAAGTAGGATTCAAGCTTCTGCTTGGAGAAGCTCAACACACATTTACCGAATAACCTGAATATACCCCAAGAGCTACATTCCAAAGCAATTTCTATGCACAGAAAAAGTTGTGTGTGGTTTTTTTTAGTCTCCTTGACTTTCACAAAAATAAAGGGCTAATATCACCAGCGGGCAAATTTTGTAAAATTACTCTCCAAGTGTTTCAACAAAACCTGCCAACACAACTCAAACCCAAATGTCCCCCATCCCTGCTTTGTGGCACAGGGCCTCACTGGGACAGGCTGCCAGTCACGCAGATGAGAGCCAAATTGTTTAGTGGATTTGGGAAGTGGACAGATGTTCTCCTGGGACAATAAAGACAGGCACCGCCACATACATTTTCACTTGACGTGTTAACCAATATTCTTAGCCAATTATTCAGAGGTGTCTAGCAGTTAATGCATGCAAAGGCAGGAGCTAGAATCATCACTCATGGCTCCTACACAGCCCCAAAGTCCTGCCAAAGTGTTAAATACCTCTTGGGCTCTGAAAAACAGGGAGTTCATTTTATGTGCCCTTGGATGTGCTCCTTGAAGCTTATATGAGAACATCTAAAGCTGATTTTGAAATGGTCATTGTGAATGAATAAATATGAGAAAATAAAATAAATGCTGAGGATATATACTTTAAAACACCGAACATGAAAGAATAGGTTTTACATATGAGAATGCATTTGAGGTCTCAAAGGTAATTACCCTGAGGCACTGCAATACCGCAATAAAAACAATAGCAGCTGGGCCACGCCAGCGATATACTGTGCTAACTGCTATTAAGCTAATTTGCAGCAGAAATACGGTGTAACAAGATCTATCATTTTTAATAGAAAATAGAAAAACATAAAAAGGCCATGTTGTCCATTTTATTTGGAGAGATGACAGCAAAAGAAAGTCAGCTGTTAGAATTTTTACTTCCAAGCATCGTATGCACAATGCCATAGTATTGCTATCATTTCCTCTCTGCTCTGGGCTATAAGCAATGCAAACGTGAAGCTGGTACCTGGAAAAAAGAAGATAAAACGATAGAAACTTTGTTTCTAAGAAGCTTGCTTGCTAGTCATCATTTTTAAATTACCATTTTCTTCCCGAAAGAAATCGTGCTATGTGAAAAAAAAATAGCCTTTTCTATAATATGTTCTTTTTTTTTTTTTTTTTAAACAAAGGTATCTCTCTGACGGAATATAAAACTATATCTGTCAGTGTTCAGTTAGTAAAACAGAAATACTCTCAGTTTTTCCAAAAATACATAATATAATAGAGGTAATTGGTTAGTCTAATGAAGGAATGCTGAGAAACCAAACAGGGGACTAAGAGGTCACCCAGAGATTACCAATTGTAGGAAGCAGTTGTCAGCCTCACAGTGGGAGGGACTGAAGGGCATGGACCACTAGAAGTTGAGGTTTCTGTAGGGAGCTCCATCCATGGTGGGCCATCACTCCGTGGTAGCTGAGGCTGTGGGAAGAGGAGCTTAGGGAAGTGAGAGCTGGAACCATGGAGGACACACAGCCACTGCATTTGAAACTGTCAGCAGGTGGAATTGGGATTATGCCTTGGCTCTCCCTTGCTCTCCTCCTCAAGTCTCCTGCCACTGCTCTCCATTGGAGAATCCAGTCAGAAGCCAGCTAGCAAGGGATTCTGGGTGCCATAGAAGGAATGCTTACGTTCCCCCAAAATTCTTGTTTGAAACCTAATCCCCACCATGATGGTATTTGGAGGTCTTTGGGAGTTGAGACCCTGCCCTCACGAATGGCATTAGTGCCCTTATAAAAGAGACGCCAGAGGGCTTCCTAACCCTTTCTTCATGGAAGGATACAGTGAGAAGTCAGCAATCTGCAACCTTGAATCGAGTTCTCACCAAAAGGAGCCTGATCTCAGACTTCCAGCATACAGAACTGTGAGAAATGAATTTCTGTTGTTTATAAGTGATGCAGCCTATGGTAGTATGTTACAGCAGCCCGGTCTGACTCAGGTACTGCGACACAGAGCCCAGACAGAGCAGTGGAGGGAAGGTGAGAGCAACCTGGAAAATGACCAGCCCTATTTCCAAAGCATAGCCTTGCTCTTCCATTTAATCCCATTTGACCATAATCTCTCCCCTAAATGACTAAAATAGTCTACCACAGCTCCCCCTTAACTAACTCCAACTTCTCTCTACTTTCCATACTGCAGAGAGAATGATCTCTTCACATTCCCTTATTTGATCATGGGGCATTCTGGTCCCTTGAAAGCCCTTGAATGCTTCCACTGATCTTGGGAGAATGACAAAACTATTCTTATGACCGACAAGGTAGGCTGGGCCTACCTTTTAAGGCTCATCTCAGTTACTATTCCCATAATATCTATTGATATCGATTGATTCATTCAATCATTCAGCAAAACTTTACCAAGGGTCACTTCTTACCAGGTATTTTTCTTCACTCCAGAGAAAGAGCTGTTAATAAAATAAAACAGATGCAGTATGTACTTGCCTGGAATATATTTTGTAGGATATGAGTGTGGATGAGCAGGCATTAAGTAAATACATAAATAAAGAGTGTTTCAGCTGGTTAACAATTTTGTGGGGGATGCTTGTACATAGCAGCATCAGGAAGTTCTCTCTGATTAGGTGATATTTGTGCAGAGACCTAAAGGAGGTCAGGGAGAAACTCCTACGCTAAAGCTCTATGTGCTATGTATAGGAGAAGAGCTTACCAGGTAGAAGAAATAGCAAATGCAAAGTATCAGAGGAATAAGTATTAAATTCTAGAACTTTCCATGTCATTACTTCAGAAGAGGATTTCTTAGCTTCATTTGTAAAATAAATATGCCTCTAAAAGATAAAGATTCCTGAATATATTCAAATTTAAATTATATACTCATTGGTATAATAAGTTGACAAACAGTTACCTCAGCTACTTGAGCATACACTCTATGTGGGTAGTGACTGGGTTTCCATCAGCAAATAAGTACTGCTGCATAAAGGAGGGACCCCAAATCAAGTGGTGTCAAGGAGACAGAAGCACATGTCTCTTGCATAGAACTGTTAATGACTAGTCTGGCAGCTTCCTGATGTCATGAACCTGGAGTCTATTTTATTTCCTCAGTATTCCCAGGATATTTCTGTACCATCCAAGATATTTCATCATTACATTCATAATCTAGGTGGCAGAATAGCGGAAGATAAGCTGGAGTAAGAAAGACAATGTCTCCCTACATGGTCATGACCCAGAAGTTGCCTATACCACTTCCCCTTATATTCCATTAGACAAAACCTAATCACATGAAAATGCCAAGGCAAAAGGAAATCTGTGCAGGTATGTGCTCTAGGAAAAATGCTATCTTCATAAAAGAAAGGAGGGGTGGATATTGAGAGACACCAGGCAATATCTGCTATAACCAAACAAGAGGCGCAAGGGACACAAAGGCTTAGAGATACCTATGTGAGCCGTCATGCTTGTAGAAAACTGAACTGAGTCATATGTAGGCTTGTGATTAGGTGACAGAGCAGAACCTTAAAAAAAATTCTGCAAAACAGATTGCTATTTCCTTAGTTGCACCAGATGAAGAAGATACTTTGTGTTTAAGAGTCAGGAAATATAAAGAAAACAACAACAACCACTACCTTGCTTTCTTGACCTATAAACATTACCGTCCACCTTAGAGCCACAGAATGAAACTGAAGCCAATAAGGAAACTACAGATTCACATAATTTATTAGGCCAGCCCTGGAACATACACTCATAGAGTTGAGTCAGCAAACCAGCAATTTTTTCCTGTAATGGGCCTGAAGATAACTACTAATACTTTAGGGTTTGTGGGTTATGAGGTCTTTGTTGTAACTACTCAACTCTGCTGTTGCAGCACTAAAGCAACCAGAGACAATGTGGAAATGAATGGTCACAGCTATCTTCCAGTGAAACTTTATTGACCAAAGCAGGTAGCTGGACTTGGCCTTAGAGCTCTAGTTGGCTGATACTTCATCTAAACTGTTAGCATGATGTCTTTTTATTAGAGTGTGGAGCATATTTTCTTTTTTATCTCACCAAAGTTAAACAAGCATGTGATGTTGTCCCCTTTGTAGAAGAGATTCTTAGACTATACCATAGTGTTTGCTCTTTTGTTAATTATGCAACACAAATACTTCATGGAGCAGAAGTGGAGGTAACAATGGCCAGGTGGCAGGAGTGTAGAAGAGGCATATTTGAGCTAAATCATAAGGGATGTGTATTAATTTTTCTCTAAGGGCTTTGTACATGTATATCATTCTATCCTCCAACACTTCTGTCATAACATAGCCACACGCACATTAAAAAAGTTCCTAAAGGTCCTAGAATTAGCAAGCGATGAAGCCAAATCAAAATTTCAATTTGATGCCTCTCATTCATCACACTATTAATCTTCTGAATTTGGTGGCTAGGGAGGTCAAGAGTTAAGAAAAAGATTATGGTTCTTCTGCTATCAGGAGCTCCATCCCCGCCTCCCACTAATCCATCCCATTAATCCCTAGGTCATTTTCAGGGATGTTGTCCTTACTTCCATATTGTATGGTCAAAAGCCAAGTAGGAAATAAAAAAATTCAAGGATTTTTATAGTATAATATCAGAAGGATACTAGTAGGTTTTGGAAAAGAATAAGAATTCGCCTTGCATAACATCACAATTCAGGATGCTTGCAGCAACTCCAAGTCTGAACTAGGTCAAACCTATACAAATTTATTCCATATTTAATGACTTTCTGAAATGTAAATTGTATGATTTCAAATATTTACCACCAGACAGAAACAAATGAACACTTTTGCTTTCCATTGCCCTCTTCTCTCTGACTGACCGTAGTGGTTTACCTAGATATTAGGATCCTGCATTCCATGCCCGTACCCATCACAACAAAAGCTGGTGTAAACAACAAACTTTAATTAGAGTTTTGAAAGAGCATTTCTGTTTAAGAAAAACAAAAACACAGGTGGTTTTGTGAGTTCACTCTGAGTCTAACCCCCCAAAAGCTATTTAAAAAGCAAAGTGATTAAAAGATTTCATTTTGGGGGGGGGTCAGCTCTACCCCAGGTAGAAACAAAAACCCTAACATTCTTGACAGTATGGAGTATTCAAGTGCATTTGGCTCTGGGCCAGCTGTTACATATTTTAATATTCTTTAACTAGAGAAAAAAAAAAACTTTCTATTAAAATGCCAGTCAGTTTGGGGGCATAATATTGATTATGCCTTAATCTTTCCTTAGCTATCTTAACATTTTCTTAGGATCATGATGGTTTTTGGCCCCTGTGCACTGCCACCTACCCCACCCCCACGACCATCATTGGAGGAATATCATTCTCCGTTTCAATATCTCTGGTTAGAGCTTATTCCATCACATTATGTTTCTGATTCTTTCAACTCTTCATTAACAAGGATTTACCAAAGCAATAGTTATCTTTGGAGCATGCATCTGGATGGGAAATCATCCCAGACTCAAACTAGTGACTGATTTGCTGACAATCACTCATCAGTGTCATCACTAAATATCTAATTTGGTCTTAGTTTGAATACTGGATGGGCAACTAATACATAATAAGTGAAAATTTAGGCTGAAGCAATAGTCTGCTTGTAAGTAACTGGATGGGCAACTAATACATAATAAGTGAAAATTTAGGCTGAAGCAATAGTCTGCTTGTAAGTACCTTGGGATTAAGTCAAGAGCTGATGATTGTCAATGGCAAGCATGAACAAGCACATAGTCTTTGAAAACTGGGTTGCTGAGGTTCAAATCCCAATTTAGCCACTTTCTAGTTATGGGAACTTGCAACAGTTGCTTAATCTTTTTGTTGCTTGATGTCCTGATCTGTAAAATGGGATTGATGGTATAATATTTACATCAGAGAAGTATTTTGTGGATGAAATAAGTTAACACATATAAGATATTTAGAACAAAGGCTGCCCTGTCCTAAGTGCTGTAGTAGTGTTGCCTATTATTATTTTGACGCTATGTGTCAAAGGTTGAGAGTCTGTGCTGTACTAAGTACTTAGCACATATTATCTCATTTATTCTTCAGTCAGCTTTAGAGATTTGCATATTTGAGAAAACAAAGCTCAGAGATTTGTAGCTCAGAGTTTTACAGTAGTAGAATGGAGAAGCCTGTCTGACTCCTAAATCCATAATACAATAGCAGAATGAAAAGATTTAAGGCTACTTTTCTCATTGACTAAACATAAATAAGGAAGGACGTCTCCCAGATTCCATGATCTACAAACATTGTGGCATATATTTGCATATGGATATACTTTCTAAGTGCAATGAATACTGGCAAAAATATTTATATGTAAATATACCATCTCCTTTAAGATCATCAAGGATACTTTATGCCTTAGTACAGATGGTAACTTGAGTTAGAAGCACATTTTAGTAGAATTGAACTTGCAGTCAGCATCTTATTATCCTTGCCCAGTTTTATGATTATTTTTGCAAAATTAAAGGTGTAGTTTCTTTAACAATGCTTTTATGTTTCCTCAGAATTATCACCAATATTTCTCAGAATACTCACTATTAAATGCATGGCATATTATGGAGATTGGTCTTCTTTGTGGCATTTTTATCTTGTTTAACTTCCTTTGCAAGTTATTGATTTCTTAGTGCATTTTATTGCATTATTACTAGGTTTTACATGGCACTGTTATAGGATATTTTAAGAAGATTTTTTATTATGGTAATAGTAAATAATGTAAGTGCAGAATTTGAATCACCAAAGCATTTGCAGAAGTTCCAATACCGGTAAATAACTGTATGAGTCAAGTAATGCCATTAAAGATTTACATCAGGGAAGCAGTCTGAGGATTAAATAAGTTAACATATATAAGATATTTAGAACAAAGGCTAGTCTAAGTGCTATAGTTGTGTTTTAACATAAACAGATAAAATATATCCTTTTAACATTAAAGTACAGCATATAATTTACTTAAACTGTAAGCCTGGAAATTTTGTGATTCTTGATGAATTTTGAAGATTTGGGAGGCATCACAAAATTTCAAATTAGCCACATATCTTTTTTTATTATGTTACATTGTAAGATTATATTTCAAATCCACATAACATGCTTCCAGACAGTATATAACTGTAGCTTACGGGCCCCTCTGTTCTTGTTTCTCCATATCCCCACCAGGTGAGCCTCGTGGTTCTGCTGTGTCACTCACTGCATTGATTTCACTTAGGTACCATAGCCCTTAAGGCCAAATATCCTGTTCAGAGCAAAGCATGTAGCACTTCTGGCTTTGGGGTGAAGATAGCAGTAGCAATCCCAGGAACTGTGATGACCAAAAAGCCTCCACTCATTTCGTACAGCCTGGTAGGGAATTAGTATCATCCCCCTCTCAAAATCACTGGTTGCAAAAATGCCTTATCTCCCTTCAGGCTCACTGAACACCCTATGCATTTCCTGTTTTCTTGTATCATACTCGCTCCAGCCTAGTCTGAGGGCAGAAGAAAGAGAAGGAGACAGAAGCAAAAGGTCATTACCTAAGAGATGAATTCTAGAGTCTGAACAAAAATCAAGAGAGGAATCAGAAGAACAAATCAAGCCACATGAATAGTAATACAGAGTAAAATTAGTAATAACTTAAATTGAACATTTTCTGCATGCCAGTTGTTATATTTAGTGCCTTGTATAAATTATTTTATGCTTTTATCTTTATAACAATTCTGTGTGAGGAATACAATTAATGCCCTAATTATATAGATCAGGGGCTGATTACATAGTGTTTGGTGTTAATTAGTCATTACACAGTTTTGTTTATTTAAAGGAGAATGTATATAATGAACTTACAAAGGAAGATATGCATTTAAAGAACAGAAAAGAAAGGCAGAAGACCTTACCCTTCAGAAATTCATATATAAAGTGAGATGTCAGAATATAATGTTGATTTTGAACCTTGAGAAAATGGATATTAATAAAAATTTACTTAAATTTCTTAAGTGTATTTAAAAAGGAAACATAAGAGGTCAACCAAGAAGTGGAAAACCAAACTAGAGAATGGTGTTCTCACAGCTATATAGAAATGGTTAAAAAAATTTTACTAGGAAAGCAAACACCCATTCTAGTAGTTCTAACAGACAGATAGGCTGTCTAATACATAGCCAGATGACAACTATGATACTCAAGATGCTTGTCAACAGGCTGAAACAATGGATCAAAACAAACACATGGAAACATATAAAATGCCAAACTTTTGTTGGCATGTTTTTGTTTAAATGCAATCTTTGCCATTTACTGGTTGTGTGATCCTTACAAGTTACTCAGCATTTATGAGCCTCAATTTCTTTATCTATAAAATGGGACCAATTGTGTCTCTCTTACAAGGTCAATGTAAGAAGTCCTCTGTTTTCCTTCAGAAACGCAACTGTGTATGTAAATAGAGGATGATGAGGTTCTTGTTTCCAACCAGAACACATGATCACAATCTTGGGGATTTAATGTAATTTGTGTCTGGGGGAAAAAAAGATAGCTTTTAAGCTATATAATAATAGAAACAAAGTGTTCAGATCACAGGAAGGAAGACTTTTATTACACTCCATTATAGACCACATAAAACAATCAGAGTGGTAGAGCCCCTGTGGTATTTGTATTACTACTAAGCAGAGCACGGATGGGTGACTGTTGCTGTATATGTGTAATGATTGTTTTTTACACTATGACTGTAATATCGACTGTGTGGCATATGTGTCAGTACTCCTTGATTAGAATCCTTGAAACACATTGGTAATTAGTCACGGCCCTCAAGCCCACTGAGCTCATATGCTCCTCAGAAGTTGTCTTGCGGTAGCACTTTCAACAGCCACTGCAGATTGATGGGGCTCATCAATGCAGACTATGATGCATTACACAGCCAGGATCTGTTAGATAAAACTGCACACCAATTTCAATTATTATTTCAGCTAGAGGTCTGTCTTGAACAATTTAATAGTAATTATTATGACTTGATTGCAAAAATGTTCTTTAAAATACCATTATTATAGCTGTTTTGCTTTTCTAGGAAAATACTACATTTAGGAATCCCACTCCAAACACACAATTACTGAAAACCACCATGATAAGAGAACTGAACAAGTTGAAGAAGGTAAAGTTTGAAAAGAATTCATAACTAATGTGGAAAAAATCAATAAGACTAACGTCAAAAGTGAACACACACAGCACACACACCTACATGTGTATGTGCACATGTGTGTGTTTGTGTGGTATGTTCCTGCTAGATCTCTCTGGTGATGTGATTTAACATGACTCAACTTGCTTTCCCTAGAATTCTCTTTTCTGTGTGGTTCTAAGTGAGAGATGGCTACAAGAGAGATTTTCATGAGCTTTGGAAAGGGATGAAGGAAGAGATAGTCTGATACTTGGAAGGCAGGCGTAGGGTACCAGGCACCATGGCATCTTACACGTCTTCACTGATGTGCTGGCTCACCTGGTTGGCTGGGGGAAGCTTTCTGACTTACAGATCCTCCCAATCCCACCAGGGCTCTCTTCAACTTTTCCAAATCCTGGGCCAGGTGTCTGATCAGCTCCATGGTTAAAGTCACCAGATTCTTCTACAGGTCACCTGCACCATAAAAGTGGGCAAATGTGAGAGACAATTGTAAGTTTCTATTTGCCCTCATGGGTTTCTTAAGGTCTTTGTGCCCCTCCGCTTGAGCTCCCCAACCCGCCTGCTGCGAAAAATTTCATTCACACGTATCTGCTATTCAGTTCCCTCATCTAGTTCTAATTTCCACTTTCCTGTTTTCTTAATTATTCTCATGTGGAAAAGCCCATGTCTTAAGTACAAGGGAAACAAAATTCTCACATTCGCCAAAAAAATTTCAAAATAATATGCTATATCTATAAGAAGGGAAATTTGTGGTTCAGAAGGTTTTACTGTGTCATTAATGGGAAATAGGAAAAACACATATGCCAACAATATGAGATGAGAAAGGAGATAATGCTGCATTCTATATTGTGAAACATGTTAACTATTTTATTTTGAACATTTGGTGTATTGAAGTCATCTGTATGGTCTGATGTTTTCTGAGATGAATTTTACAATTTATTAATAATCTTATACTGTCTTCTTTTTAATATTTAAACAAATTCATAAATTTGGTCTTGCTTATATCATTACTCTCCCTTTAGGTTTATATATAATGTTTTGCTTTCTCATTTGGCCCTTCCATGCACTGGTACCCAGTTCTAGTCCAGTTCTATGCATCCAGTGGTCTGGCTAAAGCCCACATGTTCTCTAACATGATACAGAATGATGATCCTGTTGACTTCTGCTTCCGTTTAAGGTCATTTTCTTTTTATTTATAAATTGCTCATGGTTTGGTTGAAGTATACTGAAAACTTTCTATATTCATTTTTGTTCTTGGTCTGTTCTTCTTTTCCCACTGAATAGTTTTTCCAAATCCTTCTCCTATTTCTATTAATATTCGCATTAGTCTGTTCTCAGAATGTTAGTCTAGACATAGCCTCCATTTCTTCTTTCTTTTCTTCATGTGCCTTGTTTCACTTTAGTTAGCATTTTTCCAACTTTGTCACTCTGCTTTCATCATCCTCTATGATTTTTCTCTCATGTCTGTTATCAGCATAGTGCTATATCTATAAATGTTCATTCTTAGATTCCTACTGGCTTCAAAATCCAATCACTCACATACACTCTACCTATTTTTGCTCTCAAACTTCTCATGCAATAATATGGTAAACAACCAAGGACAGGTGTAGAACTTCAGATAACTAGAATTATTTTCTCCATCCAACACATCCCTAAATGCATGGAAATGCTATATGACCTTTTGTTAATAATCTTTACTTCCAGGATGTTCCATAATTCTGTTCTTAATAATCCAAATTAATAGACTGCTTTATATCAGCAATGTCTTTGTCCCTTATATTTTAAAGTAGGCTTATATAATCTTATATAATTAAGATTACTAGAGTAACATTTCCTCTTCTCAGTATAATATAATTTTTCCCCAAATTTTCTTGTATTTTCTGGGTTGATTAGAAAATTGATGACCAATTTGTTTTCAACAACACTACTAGAAATAGTGCAATTCTTTTCTCTATTACTTGAATCCTTAAAAGTATCAATAGATTCCCTTAAGCTAGAAACTGCAGGTTTCAAGAAGTCTGAAAAAAACTCTGACATTTGTATTCACAATTTTGACTTTATGTGCAACGATTTAGTTTTAAAGGAAGAAGGTCATCAAATGTTCTGTGAAATTCATGAAATTTTTAACAGTCATAATAATTTTAATAATTGACACACCCAATTACTATTTGCCCAGCATAAATGATTTCATTTAATGACCATAACTGCGCCTCTAAATAGGTATTATTATCATCCCACTTTTAAATACACTTTATTGTGTATATTTATATAGATGAGGACATGGAATACCAGGGAAGTGAAATAACTTTCTCAACATTAAAAATCTGATAAGTCACAGAGCTGAGATTTGAATGTAGCCACAATTGGTAAATGTGACTGGGTCCATAGCCCCACAAAATTAAAATAAAAATAATGTTGAGAATTTATTTTATAGTAATATATATTATTGGTATATTAATAGTATGGTATATTATAGTATAAGTTCAAGAAAGTTCCTAAAAATTGTAATGGTTTCTAAAATGGTTGCAAAAAATAGTGTGCTGCACTATGAGAGAAATGGAATATTGTTATAGTCTGTACTGATAATGCTTCTAATTTAAAAGGAGACATATGAGGCATTATCTTATTTCTAAGAGAAAGCCTCTGTTTCAGCGTGTGTTCCCATGAACCATTTGTTAACCTTAATTATGCCACTTAACTACCACTGTCTTCAGTGTCTTACCTTCAAATTAACAGCATCAATCTAGACCAGTGTTTTCCAAACTATGACCTTAAACCCAGTAGTTTTTGTCATAGTTTCAAATGATAAATCAATGATTTTATATTAATAATATATTTATATAAATTTTATGTATTAGAAAAACCATAACGACTACATCAAACTTGTGACTTCGTGGATATTACCTTTTAACATCAGACTAATATGACTGAATTAAAAAAGGAAAAAAGGAAATCGATTTAAAGAAAAATATTTTGATAAGATAAAAATCATAAATGTGATACAGACTTCTAGGCTACAGTGAACTAGATAATTGTAACAGAATAAAAAGAGGCACAGAAGATAACATACATGACCATATGGAAACTGAAACAGGAAGGTATCGGTCAGTAACTGTTGAATCGAATGGATGATTAAATAAATAAATAAATCTCATTTATATGGCACAGACACCTAACATCATGGATCGGACATTTCTTTAAGAAATTTTTATATTAAATAAAGTTATTCATCATATATTTATTGAGCCCTTGCCATGTTCTTAGTCAGTGTGCTATACACGGAGGTCATGATGGTGAACCTGTTAGGCAGGGTGCCATAAAACACAGGCAACAGGTGTTTCCCAAATCTTATCTTCAAACACACACCCAGGGCTGTGATGCACCCTGGAGTGGGGTAACACTCTTAACTTTGGCCCCAAACCACCAGGTAGTAAGAGTATTTGTGTGTGTGTGTTTAGGGTAAATGGGTGGGGAATGTTGTAATTCATCTCCCGGAAGAATGGCAACATCACCCAGATCATTCTTAAACTATTAATACATACCATTCTACCCACATAGAATAGATGTGATCTTACATTAAGATGTTAAGTATAAATCTTTTAAGATCATTCAATTTTTTTGCAATGTAAATGTCTACAGACACAGCATAAGATTAAATAGAATGACTGCTAACAGAAAGACCCCAAAGCTCTAAACCTTGGATCTCACAAATCCCAACCCTACACCTGTGCTGTGAATATTAAACGTGCTTACTAAGCCTCAGGTGTGTGAAACCACACCTCCTTCACCAGCATGTCGTGAGCCTTATAAGAGAAAATGTAAAATGAAACATTGAAAATAGAACTCCTAGGACAAAAAACCACAAGTGACCTGAATGGAAAACACAAATCAATTCTCTGACGGATTTACAAAACTTCCTTTATGTTTTGATAAGCACTACTGGTTCATCTTACTGTAAAACTACGAAGGATGTGGGGGAGAGAGATATTCCACCAAATAATATAGCAAATGTAGGAACCATAGGGTTATAAGAATAAGAATAGGTGAAAAAAGCTATAATCGATTCATGGAGAAAGCACCAAGGAAATATCAAGTAGAAAATAGTTTCAAACTGCAGGTAAGAAAACCGAGACTTGGTTTCTGTTTATGTTGTTTAAAAGCCATAGGACCTGATAGAAATGAGACACTTTGCCTTTCTAGTCTTTGTGGTATAGTTTATTAATAATAATAAAAAATATAATTTTTTCAGTTCTTAACTATGTGTTAGGAACTGTTCCAAGTGCTTACAGGCTTACTATTTAATCCTTATAACACCTCTCCTTACTTAGGTCAAACTAAATTACTAAGAGAGCTTCATCCAAAGGAGACTTTCTGAGGTACAGATTTCCCTGGACTGATAAATTATATGCAAATACAGAAGCAATCTTCTTTACTAACAATCCTTAAAAAAAAAGGTGAAGTAAAATACACAGCAGATTTTTGGTTAGAGTTTTCAAATTCTATCTGGATGTAGTTATCATGATTTTTGTACTAGAGCAAATGGCTTCCACATTTGCTCATATATGTATAATTTATTTAGATGGGTGTCAGAATTTTTATATACTTTTCTCAAATCTGGCTTTCCCCAGTAAGACAGTAACTAATGACAAAATCTTTGGTGAGGTGGAAACCTTCCATGTGGTAAGGGTTAGTATCTGGCCAGTAACAATGTCGTAGCGGTGTCATTTTTAGAAGCTATCACTGCTCATGACTACAAAGATTATCTTGCTGAAAAAATGTCACAGTCTCTGTACACATGGCTGAGTGCATAAGGTAAATTAACAGCTGCCACAAAAACGTTATGTGTATTGACACATAATTTTATAATGGAATGAAATATAAGTATTGGCAATCATAATGTGAAGGTAAAAGTATTGCCTGATAACAATGCTATGGAAGACTTATGCTATGGAGAAAGCCTGAATGTTTATACCTCACAAGAATAATGATTTTAAAGATGATTAACATCAGTCTATATTATTAAACTTATTCATCACTCATGTTTTGAATATTACATATGAATAAGAAATATTGTGGTTAGTTTCTATGATATTTGATTAGCATTATTTGTATTACTATTTTTACAATTTGTAAATTACACATATGTATATATATATATGTATTTGCATATAGTGTATGTGTATCTATTTGTATATATACAATCTTATGAGTTAATTATAGTAGCCTTGCAATGTCAATGTTAATATAAATAACACCATTATCTACTTTTTCAGATGAAAAAACTAAAGTTAGGAAAGGATAAGTGGCTTCCGAGGGTCACCAGGATAAGTTCTCATGAAATTACGATTATTATGGCTCAATTGCATAGGCTATTTTTTCCATAGGGTACATGGAAAAATTAAAATAGTATTTCTAATTTTATATCAGTATTTGTTTTTAGAGAGAGAGATAATCTTTACAATTATAAAGGTATGGATTTTAGAATCCAGCCTACCAGTGCTTCTGTCATGGATCTGTGTTTCCATTTGACAGCTATGACATTATAGTTGGTTTAGGGAGGAGTAGTTCCTCTTTCTTCCCTATTGAGATAATTAAAATACATGAGATTTTATTTCTTATCTGAAGAGTAGTAATAACGGTAATAATGAAAAAATAGCAGTAATATTATGAACAACAACTGATATTATCAGCACACTCAAGATGAACTAAGTTATTTCTCATATATTACTTTTAACCACAACAAAACCTTACTAATTAAGAATTACTATTGTCATTGTTGTTGTTGTTATTGAGAGAGAGAAAAATGTAGCTTGAGAAAGTTGATGTAATCTGACAATAGTCATACTGCAAATCAATAATGAAGCTGGAATGAATCTAATCTACCCCATTTCATCACCCATATGCCTTTCTGTTATCACAAAACTAACAAAATTTTTCATCAAGAAGAAAATACAATTATAAAGTGTCTGGGTTCCCCCCCCCCGCCCCCGTAAGATACAATTTATGAAAACTATACTAGCTGAAAACCACAAACCATATATTTTCTGATTCTATTTAAAAATGTATGAAGAAAAATTGCTTCCCTTTCAAAGGAAATGCTGCAAAACATAAGTAGAGGCAGTTCTCCTGCAGTGTGAGTTTTCATAAAGCAAATAGGATAATTGGAATTTGATTAATAAGGAAACATTATTTGTATTACACAGACTATTACTAGTTGCAGTATAATCAAAATCTGGATCCATGGAATATGGAAGTGATAGTTTTGTTTTTCTATGAGAAAAACAGGAGCAGTGGTATTTTTGAGCTTATTGTTCTGTTAGTCTGTTAGTATCACCTTTTTTCTTTTTTCTTTTTTTCTTTCTTATACCTTTAATGAAGTTTCACTTTTGGCTTATCTTTGGTGATTGTGAACAATGCAGCAATCAAAGTTACAAACTTAGGTAAAAGATGACAGCAGAGACTGACAATATCTGGAAGATTAAAGGACAAAAGAAATTATTTATTTCAAGCGCTTGAAGTTCTGACTCAGGGGGATGGGGGTGGGGAGCGGGGATGGGTGTACACTTACATGATGAGTGCAATATTCACTGTCTGGGGAATGGACACATTTGAAGCTCAGACTCGGGGGGATGGGGGGGCATGGGAAATATATATATAACCTGAACTTTTGTACCCCCATAATAAGCTGAAAAAAAAAAGAAATTATTTATTTATTGGTTGAATTTTGCTTAATCAAATTATTATTTGGGCATACCATAACAACATAGAGTTAAGGCATATGCCTTTGTTTTTAAGAATCTGAAATTCCCTAAAAATTTTCATTTATTTTCCCATAAAATTTATTTTTTCCTTTGCAATCTTGCTTACAAATTCAACAATCATGTTATGAAAGAAAAAATGCCACCTAAAAATGCAAATTGTCTAATGTGCATTTCTATATATAGTTCATTTCTCTTGCTGATATTTTTTTCCAATTTTCCATGAATATGCTATTTTAAATTCATTTAAAATATAAAAAAATATAGATGGAAAATTCAAGTTTGATTTAAAAACTCTCATTCAGGCTTTTAGTATAGTATAGCATATCCTAATTAGTTAGCCCCTCAGATAAAATTATTATTTTTTACTTTTTAATAATCTTAAGTGAAGGTATCTTAGACTGAGTTTCTAGCATTTCTCTCTAAATCCCATATTCATGCCTCCCTCACACACACACACACACACACACACACACGGAGAGGGGGAAGGAGGTTAACTTCTGTATTAATCAAGGTTCTCTAGAGAAAAAGAACATATAGGATGTATATATATGCAGAAAGATTTACCATAAAAAATTGTCCCTCACAATTATGGAGGCCGAGAAATCTCATGGTCTGTAGCCAGCAAGCTGGCGACACAGAACTGATGGTGTAGTTCCAGGGTGAAAGGTGGTGAGCTCAAGACACAGAAAGAGCCCAGGTTTCAGCAAAAGTCTGAGAGCAGGAAATAACAATACCCTACCTTGAAGGCAGTCAGGCAGGAGGAGTTCCCTCTTACCTGCAGGAGGAAGGGGGTCAGTATTTTTTTTTTAATTCAGGTTTTCAACTAATTGGATGAGGCCCACTTGTATTAGGGAGGGAGATCTGTTTTACTCAGTCTACTGGTTCAAATGTGAATCTTAATCCCATTCAAAACACCTCACAGACATACCCAGAATAATGTTTTAGCAAATAGTCTGAGCACCCCATGGTTCAGTCAATTTGAAACATGAAATTAACGATCACACCTTCCTTGAAGCCTTTCCTTTAAAAATATTTTTACTAGACTGTTATATGGGAGAACAAAATTGACTCTGATGAGACTTTGCCATGACCAATGAGCTCCCACTCTCCTTTCACTCCCAATAATTTATTTGATAGAGTGGTTTAGACAAATACCCTGAATTTGAATCTAGACTTCATTATGTAACCTTTGACACATTGCTTAACTTCTGTAAGTCTCATTTGCTTGTCTGGAAGATGGGATTGTATCTACCTCATCAATTACTGTCAGGATTAAGTGAAGTATAGCATCCTCCCCTCCCCCACCATTGCCACCACAGGTAAACATACTCTTATTCAATTACTTCATTCTACTTTTTTTTATTGGTTTCCTGAAACTTATCATTCTATGTTCAATGATCTATTGATATGTAAAACATAATTCCAAAATTTAGAAGCTTAAAACAATGGTGTATCAATTTCCATGATTGTGTGGGTGAGCTAGGGCTCAGCTGTTCAGTTATTCTGCCCCATGGGGCATTAGTTCAAGTTGCTTATGCACTCAGGTGGGGGCCAACTGGGGATTGCAATGTGCAAGAACACACTGCTGGTCTATACATCAATTTGAACTGGCTGTATTTGAGATGCATAAATTCTCCTTCATGTGGCTATACTTCTTCTAGAAGTTTAGACTAGGGTTTCAGTTTAAAGTATGGCAGCTGGATTCTCAGAAATCCAAAGCGGAAACTGTCAGGTCTTCCATAAGCTAGTCCTGATACTGACACAGCCTCACTTTCACCGCACAGTATTGCTCAAAGCAAGTCACATGACTAGTTCAGACAGAAAGGTAAAAGGATTCCATCTCATTATGGGAAGATTGGCATACATCCATGAGTAAATATAGCTATATTTAAAGGCATTCTCCCCGACCATCTTATATACTTATATTAGTTTATTGGGCTATCTTTTCAAAGTACCATAAATGGGTGACCTAAAAACATAAATTTCTTGTTTCTGTTCTGGAGCCTTGAAGTCCAAGTTCAAGTTGTTGATAGAGCTGGTTCTTACTGAGAGGTGTAAAAGAAAATTTGTTCCATACTTCTTACCTAGCTTCTGGTGATTTTCTGGCAGTCTTTGATATCCCTTGGCTTATAGAAGCATCTCTCAGATTTCTACCTTCATCTTCACATGGCATTTTCTCAGCATATGTGTCTATCTACGAATTTCCCCCTTTTAAAAGGACACAGTCCTATTGGACTAGGAACTAACCTAATGACTTGATTTTAGTTGAATTACCTTTGTAAAGACCCTATGTCCAAATTAGGTCACATTAGGGATCAATGTGACCCATTGGGGTTTTAACATAGGAATTTTAGGGGTACACAATTGAACCCATAACAATATTGTAATTTACTTAGTCTATTACTGTCTATGTCTGTTGGTTTTTGCAAATTTCTCCCACCATAATGCTCTATGCTAGCAGGGACCTTCATTTTTTTTGTTTATTTATTGATGTATCTCAAGTTCCTAGATCAGTACTTGACATAGAGCAAGCATTCAATGCATATTTATTGAAAGAAGAAATGAGTGATGCTTATCACAATGTTAGCATATTGTCTGGTACAAAAAGTGCCAAGAAATATTAGCTTTTATTGTTGGAACAAGTGTATTGATTTTAAGAAGGCAACTTGAATATTCTTTTCTAATACATTTATGAATGACTATTTATTATTGTGAAATTATTAAACATGCCAGAATATGTACATCTGTATGAATGCATTGCCTCGAAGTAGGTTCATTAGGAAAATTTTCATGTATTTCAAAGATTAAGTTATAGCTTAACACATTTTAGGAAGTCATCCTCAGAAATATTTTTTATAAATATACCTTTTAGTTCATATTTGTCACCTAGATTGATCACTTGGTGTTTCAAACAATTCAGAGTATATTTGGTTGTTTCCTGTATCAAAATGTGCCAATGAAATATAGAATGGTGATTATTTCCAAAAGTATTAAGTCTTGTATATAATTTCAAAAGATGAACATGTTTTGTATCTTTACCTATTTATCTTAGGAAATGGTACCATTATGGAGGAAAAAAAGAACTATGGGTTTGAAATAGAGTTTGAAAGTCCTTGTGTGTATCTTAGACTTTTTATCTTCCTTTATCTTAAAGGTAAAATTGCAATAGTAATGTTCTACTATGGTTATGCTCAGAATTAAAACCCAGAAAAAATTCTGCCTTTCTGTTCTCATACAGAAGAGCCGTCACAAGATTAGTAGTCAAAAATGAGTTACTCTCACTTTAACAATATTTAGGTCACTGCCCTACGAAGTAATAGTAAAGGTAAAATTCCTCCAGATTAACACCATATGCTACCACTCAGAACCATAAATACTGGTGATGAATTTTCAATTTAGATTAATGTTGCTGTCTGTGAAAGAATGGGACGCAATTCACCCATTAGCTGTTGAGTCCAAGAAGGCCTTCATCAGATCTGCCCCCAATCCAGGCATTCAAGGTCCCCAGAGATTGGCAAGTCATAGGGGTGTGCAGAATAAATTAAAGTTAAAATATTGTCCAAAAGAGACCATATGTTTGAGCAGACTGCATTTGCCTTGACGGGGGAATGTAAGTGTTAAGACAAATCATGTCCAACTTGTCAGAAAATTGAATTAGGACCGGAAGGAAGATGAAAATTTTAGTCAAGGTTGCTAGGAAGCTTAACAAAAATTAACAAACATAAGATCGGCGGCCAAGACACCCTTAATCATTCTATGTTTTTGTCCTGAGAACGTGGGATCACAAATCTTAAATGTGGGAATATGGGTGTTTTCTTATAAGCATATAGTATTTAAAACCTTATACAAAACCTAATATTAATACCCAACTTATCTATATTGTAGAATCTAGGCAAAAAAATAATATTAGCAAACAAAGAATATTCTGGATTAGAAAAATGTTCCTGGCTATTTAGACCCTATTTTATGCCTAGTAATCAATAAAACAGGAATCTTTATTCCTACTGTCAGAGAACTTACATTCTTGTGTGGCTAGAGAAAATAACAATATAAAATGTAGAGCATGGTAAAATGTGATGATTGGTGCTAGCAAGAAAAATAAGCCAGGAAATGGGATGGAGATTACTAGATTTTGCACATAGGTTGGTTGGAAAAGCCTTCAGTGAGAAGGCGAGGAGGGGAATGTGTGAGCTACATGATGTCTGGGAGAAATTATTCTAAAAAGCGAGAACAGCAAGAGGGGACTGCAGTAACCAAGGGCAGAGATGTTTATAGTTTAGGAAAGGATGTTAGCAGCAAACGTGTTGAGATATATTCAAATGCATAGTCACATGATTTATAGGTATATTAAACTTTAAATTTGAAAGAGGAGAGTCAAGAGTAGACCCAAATTTTGACCTCTGGTTTAACCGTTAACTGAGACAGAACCAGTACGTGAAGAAAAAAATAGGAGCTCAATTGTACGTGATGAAAACTTGCCTATTAGATATTCAAAGGAGAAATTTTAGTAAGCAGTTGGAAGTATGAATTTGGAACCCAAGAAAGAGTTCTGGGATAGATAGATGATAGTATTTGGAAAGATAGATATCTGTATATATGTGTATGTTATATTTATATATAATATAAATATTATATATTTGCAATATAAATAGAGAAAGAGTAATAGATAAAGACAGGTATACAGATAGATGATATTGAAGTCATGAAACTGGATGTCATCACTGTGGCACATATTTAGAAATTAAGCCAGATATATTCAAGCATCAATCCATGAGAAACTAATGACCAGCAACGTAGAAGAAAAATCAAGAATATGAGGTCCTAGACAGCCAATGAAGAAATAGAATCCTGCTGTGTTGAATGTTTCTGACAGTTCAAGTAAAGAATTGAACTCATATTCATATAATTAATTTGGATCAGGACCAGAGTCATACCACAGCTTATTACATTTATGTCAAAATAATAACATTTATCAGATATTCCTGTTAATATTTTAAGCTAATGGAAAGTGTCATTTTTACTCCAAAATACCCTATAAAAAGGCTATCAGATATGAAAATAATGACAGGGACAGTGATTGCAATTGGAAAGAGCTGAAATGTCCAGTGATAAGTAATTGGTTTGGTAAAACATTCTGGGTCTAACTGGTGGAATGTTAAAAAGTCACTAAACAAATTGCAAGCAAATATTAAATCACTTGAGATTATTGCTAAGTAAAAAAAATTATATTAAGATTACAGCATAGTAAATATAATAAAATAATACTTTGTCTTTTAAATTTGTAGATAACTAGGATGATGTATAGCAAAATGTTTAGAATAGATTTACCTGGGTATCTTTTTCTTCCTTTTTTTTATGCCATTTTATTTTCCCCTATATTTTTTAAAATGAATGTGCTTTACTTATATTATTGGAAACATACTATTTTTAAATCTTTATTTTGGAAATGAAATTATAAAAAACATTGTGATTAAATTTCTTTTTTCTTCTAACTTTAAGAGCTATTTGTGGTTCATTATTGGGCACCTCTCAAGTCAGATATATGTTTTCTAAATCTGAAAACATGAAAGCAGACATTTCCTGTCTTGGCTCTTGACCAAAAACCTTTCCTGATCAAGCAAAAGAGGAGTAAACCACACTCTCAGAATCAGAAGTTGACTTTTTAAAAGTGAGATTCAATCCCTATGGGTACATAATTGTCAAAAAGTGACAAAGGAAACAAAGGATATGTAGATATCTAATTTTGGAAAATGCTATAATCACCACTCGACTGCATTAGTAGAAATTGTCAAAGAAAAACCTAATGTATAAAAATTACCTAAATTGCCCAAGAAAAAAAAAAACTAAATTAAAAAAAAAAAACTAATGTAAGAATCAAAGATTTTGATTCCTAATAACACTGTGGAAAATAACAAGTGTAAAGAAAAAGCAGCAACAGCAAAATGCAATTTTTATTAAAGAAATACAATGCTGAACTACAATGAGAGAAATGAATTAGTGGGGAAAAAAGTGCATCTCTTTCAGATCTCGTTCTATTTCCGTGAAACGTAAAGAGTGATTGCATCTAACTGAAGGCCCCATAAGCTATGAAAATCATTTGAATGGGAAATGTGTACACATAAAATTCACCCAGCATTTATATAAGCCGTTGTGTCCCCAAATTGTAATTCAGTATGCATTATTAAAAGATGCAAATATGAATTTATACTTCATGGAATATTTGAAGTAAAATTCCAAAGCACTTAAACAAATCTAATCAGATTTTAAAAAATGTACTTTTTAATTTCTTACAAAAAATATAAATATTAAATGTAGATATTTAACAAGTCACATGGCCTGTTAAAATGTCAATTTTTACGAAGACACAAATACTATCCTCATAAACATGAATAGTCTTGCAAATATTATACTCTGACAGTCACATTCCTTCATTCGACAAATATTTATTGAATTTTTATCATGTGTCAGATATGATTCTAGGCACCAGGCAAACAAACATGAATGAGACACAATTCTTGCTTTCATAGAAGATCATTCTATTGAAAGGCAAGCATTGCTAAGTGAAGAGTGAATATGCTTTATCTATCTGAATATAATAAAGGCTATATATATTTTGTAACTAACAATTCTTCATGGTATATGGATAAAAATAATAACACAGATACGGCATATGACTATTCACCCTGAGAATTTTTAATTCTATTTCTAATTATTCATATCCTGGGGCTCCTGTCAGAATATATGAAGATTAAAATACACACCAAGAGTTTGTACATGATTTTATATTTGGTGTGACCCTCAGTATTAAAATAACATGTTAAATGGAACACTACTGCTGCTGTGAAGTTATTGTATGATACACATAAAATATTCATAGTGTTGCAAGAATAAGGAGCCCCTTTTCAGATCTTTCTCTAGTAGAGAACACATTTTTGGACAAAAAATTAACAAATAAAATAAAAATACCAGAAATATTACTAAAATGGTTGTAATATTTTGTACGTCTACAAACAATGTATAAGAATATTAATTGATCCACTTACTCTCAAGATTCGGTATTGTTCCTGCTGATGGATTTCTCATTGTGCTTTTAATTGTTATTTCTCAGATTTAAATAACAGATATATTGTAAAGTATCTATTGGCTATTCTTGTACATGTATTTTGGGAGTTTCCCATTTTTTCCTTATTTTTTTTTCCTATAATAAGTACTTTTTATTTTTTTATTTTTTTAATTTTTTTGGATATATTTTATTTTATTTTTTTGTTTTTCAGCTCATTATGGGGGTACAAAAGTTCAGGCTATATACATTGCCCATGCCTCCCCATCCCCCCAAGTCTGAGCTTCAATTGTGTCCATTCCCTAGACAGTGCACATCACACTCATCATGTAGGTGTGCACCCATCCCCTCCCCCCACCCCATCCCCCCAGTCAGAACTTCAGTCTTTTATTACTGATGTATAGAAGTTATGTAAATATCCTGGATACCAGTTCTTGGTAAGATATATATTCTGCAAATATTTTCTGTGCATCTATGACATTCTTGTTATTTTTCTTAATGACTATTTTTAATTTTTGATGAAGTTTAACTTGTCAACTTGTTCTTTTGTTATTATTGCTTTTGTTTCCAGTATAAGAAACCTTTGGATATCCCCAAATCACAAAGAAATTCTCTGATGTTTTCCTCTAAAAGCTTTAAGGTTTTAGCTTTTATGCTTACATCCATGGTGCATCTTGAATTATTTTTGTATATGTTGAGATGTAAATGTCAAGGTATGGTATCCATTTATTCCAGTACTTGTTGAAAAGACAAATACTGACAAAAATCAGATAACATGGAAACCTTTGTAGAGCATCAAAGGACCAGAGATGAGTTTGGGTCTGTTGCTGGTCTATCTATTCTGTTTCACTGATCTATTTGATGATCCTTACACCACTACCACACTTCATTATTATGTAGCTTTACAGCAGCTCTCAAAACACAGTATAAACTTTCCAACTTTATTCTATCACAAGATCTCTTTGGATAGTCTAGATACTTTCTATTTTTGTATAGAGTTTTAGAATCATCATGCTAATTTCTAAAGAATTCTGCTGGTAGTATATGTTTGATTGCATTTAATCTGTAAATCAATTTGTGGAGAATTAATATATGAATTTTATTAAGACTTCAAATCTATGAGGTTGTATATCTCTCAAGCTAGTTTTTAATGTGTCAACATTCTACAGGAATATTAATTTTAATGATTTCTGTTTTTCAATGACATCAATCATTCCTTGCCAGCAAATATCTAGATAATCCCCTCCATATAGTCTAAGAAAGGGGGCATTAAAATTGTGGACCGAATCTGCCCTCAGACTTCTTTTGCGTGGTCTGCTAGGTGCCCTCTCCAATGTCATAGGCCCTACATTTCTAACATTTCTTACAGTCATTCGCTCCACACCACATGTATATGCTACTGCCTTTGAAGGCATGAAAATTTGAGACATTGTTTCAGTTTCACAGAACTCACCATGCCATAAAATCATTACATAGTTTCTGCTTCATTGGTGTTTCTTCTACTTATAATGCTTTCCTATCATTTTTAAACATGCAAAATCCTATGCATCCTTTCAGGTGAAACTGACATATCCTCTCTTTGGTGTAACCTATCTTAAACAAAACAACCCAGACAAAATTAATTGCAAATTTTCTGGGTTGCTTAAGTCTTTATATCTCTAAGCTCTAATTTACAACATGGAAAATTTTATTACATATATTTATGTTTACATGTTGACAACTTTTTTTCTCTTAAAACTTGGTAGGCAAGAAACATACATGTATATTTGAATATTTTGTCACAATATATATCATAACATATTTCAAATATGCAGAATAACAAAAGGAAGGATATAACAAATACTCTATACCTGTGGTCCTCAACCAGAATTGATTTTTCTCCACAGAGCAAAAATATTTGGGAACATTTTTGGTTACCACAGCTGGGGGTGGGGAAAAGGTTTGCTACTGGCATCTAGTGGACAGAGGCCAGGGAGGCTGCTAAACATCTAAATATTCCCCAATGCTTGGGACAACTCCATACTAAATGAATATTGCCCGATATACTGGTAGTGCAGAGATTGAGAAACTCTGCCCTATACTCACCATTCAACTGTAACAAATGTTAACATTTTCCCACATTTGTTCCAAATCTCTCATCCTTTACAAAATAAAAAACATTACAAATGTATTTGAAGCGTTTGTTTATTCCTAATCTCATTCTCTACCTTCCCTCCTTAGAGATAACCACTATCCTTAAAATTGTTGTACAGGTAACCTTGCATATTTGTATATTTTATTTTATATGTATCGAAAACTATGTTGTGTTTTGTGTGTTTATCATCCTTACAAATAAGATATTGAACTGTCATATATCCTATAACTTTCTTGTCCTCACTCAATATGTTCCTAAGTTTTATAAACTTTGATATTTATAGATCTAGTCATTGGCTGTAATAGCTGTATAAGCTCCATAGTATGTCTATACCATTATTTATTATCCATTGCTACAATAATGGATATTTTTGTTGCTGACGAATAGTGCTGTGATATACTTCCTTGGTATACATTTATCCTCTTGTAGTGTGTGGGGTTTAATAATGTTCCCTGCAAATGCATGTTCACATGGAATGTCAGAACATGACTTTGGAAATAAGGTTTTTGCAGATGTAATCAAGTTAAGATGAAGTCATAATGGATTAGGACGGGCCCCAACGTAATGACCGTGTCCTTATAAGAAGAAGGAAATTCAGACATACGGGCAGGGCGGAGGAGAACACCTTGTAAACAGAAAGGCAAAGATTCAAACGATGTGTCTGTAAAGCAAGAACACCACAAACTGTCCACAGTCGCCAGAAGGCGGAAATGATGCATGGACAGCATCTCCCTCAGACTATCCACAGGAACTAACCTTGATTTTGGACTTCTGGCCTCCAGAACTGTGAGAGGATATATTTTTGTTGTTCTAAGCCACCCAGTTTGTCATAATTTGTTACAGCAGCTTTAGGAAATTAATAAATGTAGCTATGTGATACTTTCTCTTAGTAATTAAACTGAAAAATGGAATAGCTGGGTTATAGGTCATATTCATTCATAATTTATTAATTTATGACCCTTTCTCCAAACTATGTTTTACCTTAGTATCATTATATTGTTTAAGTTTTGTAAATCTGATGGGTGAGTTTTTCATTGTCTGTATTCACCTTTCTATAATTATTAGTGAAGTTGTGTACTTTACACAATTTTTTTTATTTCAGCTTATTATGGGGGTACAAAAGTTCAGGTTATATATATTGCCCATGCCTCCCATCCCCCCAAGTCTGAGCTTCAAGCGTGTCCATTCCCCAGACAGTGCACATCTTCATTCAATTTTGTTATTCAGTGAATTATCTATATATGCTTCACCCATTTTGTGTGTGTGTGGGAGGGGCTGTTTGTCTTAAAAAATAATATGTAGGGGTACAATGTTTTTTCCACACTAAATCTTTGTCTAATATACATTGCAAATATCTTCTCAAAGCCTATGATTTATCTTTTAAATTTGTGTATTTTTTTCTTTTTGTTAGGCATTATTTATTATATGTATCAGTCTAAATTTTATGACTTGTTCACAGTTTCTGTGAAATAATTCATTCTACTGCTACTAAAAAGCTATTGTCCTACATGTAATTCTAAAAGTTTAATAGTTTGATTTTAATATTTATACTTTTAATATATGTGGAATTTATTTGTGTCCATGGTATGATGTATAGATCTATTTTTTCATAAAGGAAATCAATGCTCCTTTTACCATTTAGTGAGCAATATATTTTTTCCCCATTTGGCTGTAACATGACCTCTACCCTTATAAACTTTGTTTTTAGTTTTTTTTTTTTTTATGGCCTTAATTCTAGGTTTTCTAGTCTATTCCAGTGACATATTTGTCTGTTACTATGCCTACGTATATCATGTGGTTTTAATTAACATACGTTTTAAAGAGTTTTGATAAATGAGAGGACTAATTGTCCAACTTTGCTCTTCTTTGAATACACCTTAGGCATTGTTAGCCTTTTACCATTCCATAGGAATTTTAGGGTTAACTTGCCAAAATCCACAGTGAGGAATTTCAATTTACATTACCTCGACTTTACAAATTAATTTAGTGTTATCTGTCATCTTTGTGGTACCGAGTCTTGTTATTCAGGACATTAGGCTACTTGCCTTTTTCTAAATCTCAATTTAAGTTAATAAAGATTTAAAATTTATATGTAAAATTCTTGTACTTTTTAAAAAAAATATTTACTTAGTTATCTCATGATAGCACTTCCCATTTTGTATTAGAATTTATTCATATTTTCATTAGCTATTAATGGTGTGTAAGAACACCATGACTTATACTGATTTGTCCCAGCATTCTTCTTCTTTTTATTATTATTATTTCAGCATTTGTGGGTGTACAAAAGTTTAGGTTACG
Organism: Eulemur rufifrons; assembly: GCF_041146395.1. Classification (NCBI taxonomy): domain Eukaryota; kingdom Metazoa; phylum Chordata; class Mammalia; order Primates; family Lemuridae; genus Eulemur; species Eulemur rufifrons. The sequence continues at coordinate 25,018,000 of NC_091001.1, forward strand.
TATATTGCCCTTGCCCCCCCACCCCCGAGTCAGAGCTTCAAACGTGTCCATCTCCTAGACAGTGTGCATTGCACTCATTATGTATGTATACACCCATCCCCTCCCCCACCCACATCTGCCCAACACCCCATTAATGTTATTCCTGAATGTGCTCTTAGGTGATGATCTAAGAGCACATTCAGGAATAACATTAATCAGGTGTCGTCCTGGATAGAGCTGGAGCCCATTCTACTAAGTGAAGTATCTCAAGAATGGAAAAATAAGCACCACATGTACTCACCAACATTCTTATGCCATCTTATTATATTTAATAATTTATAGATATTCTTGGATCTTTGATGAATTAGATGTTAGTTTTTGAAAAGAAATGGTAATTTAATCTCTTCTTTTACAATTGTTATATGAACTTTTGCGCTGTTTAGGGGATTTTGGTAAATGTTCAGTAGTAAGGATGACAGAAAGTGCACTTGCTTTTGTGCATAATTTTAATGGGACTTCTTGCAAAATATCGTACTGAAGCACACATGCTGTTAAAAAGTCATTTGTATTTATTTCCGGTTTGCTAAATCTTTTATGATGAATTAGTGGTGAACTTTATTAAAGTTTTTCAGATACTAGGCAATCAATGAGCAATCATATGCAAGCTATACCCAGTAATTTATAAATGCCGTTACTATCAGGTGACAGGTAATGATCCATTATAAAAAGTGTGTTTCTGAAATTTATTTACTTACATGAAGCTTTGAATTTTTTCAAATGTGACATTAAACATGTGTCACCAATTTTAAACTTAATGCAATACATAAAGTGTTTATAAGAGCTATATGTGTTTCTGAGTGTTTATGTGCTTTATTAAAGTATTTTATGATCTTTTGAACAGATATTTATTTAATCAAGGGTTTAAATGTTTTAGGAAGTGTAAAATGGCTGAAACAGGTGTAAGATTTCAAAGGTACCCTGCAAAGAAAGTTACTACAACATTAGAGAAGAGATAAAATAAATTTTGAGACCAAAATGGAGTTTTGTGGTGGTGAATACTGGCAGAAAACTCTGAGGAGGAAAAAAGACTATATATATAAGAAATCACAAAGCATAGACACTGTGATGTAAATTATGCAAGATACTGAGCAACAGAAGTTAACACTTAAAATAAATGCAATAATAGTTTTACTGAAGGCTCTTAAAATTGACTTGAATGGCAGAGGTTATGCTGAGTACAGCCAGTTTCTTTGTGTTCTATACATCAAGCACTAGGATATCTTGGAAGCGCTAATATTCAACTTTATATGTTTCTAATCATTGCCTAAAGTACCTCACTTTCCTTTTTAAACATTTCTGGTTCCAGAAATCTATATTTATGTGTCCTGGTCCCAGTAAATCCAAATTCAGCATGGTCAGATGATGATACCATGAGAAGCACAGCGGAAGTGAGATTGATGAAAGAACAGCAAAAACAATTTTGCATCTCATAGTCACTCCAAGACTTCACTCCTTGGAATGGCAGGCTAAATCCCTTACAATTTAAATTGTTCTCTCTCTGCATGTGTGTTTTTCACTTCTCGAAGTCTCACTCATCTCTTTCATTTCTGTGCATTTTAATTTCTGTATCTATCTATGTATCTATCTAACTTTGTTTCCAACTGTCTCTCCTACATGCGTACAGGTAAATGATAGAAATTGACTAGATATATTTGTTCTAAGGAATATTCCTATCAACAACAGAATGCATATTTTGAAAGTTCTATGTTGCCTAGGCTAAGTAAAATTACTCAAGTATTCCAAAGTAGCCATGTTTACCATGCAAAAAGTGGGCATTTTAGTTTTCTTACGTTTAACTAAGAAATAAGTTGAGAGAACCCCAAACTCATTCATTTCTAATTTAAATAACTTATATAGTAATTATCTCAACAGTACCAGTTTAAAAATATTTTCTCCTTTGCTAAACCTTTTTCCCAACAATTAAAATAAATTTAAAATTAAGCATTTTGTATATCACAACATTATATATTAATTAAGCACTGAATTGATGCTCAATAAAAAATACATATACAACTTTTTGAAAATAAATTGCATATACTATAATAATTATCATTTACAAGTAGTAGAGAAATTGTTTTATGATATTCTAACATTGCTCAAGAAATCACATCCTCTTATATTTGTAAATTTGAACTCCACATTTGACATTTGTCTATAAGGAAAGATATTCAATTTTTTTATATTAACATTTTCCAAAGCCATTTTTTTTATAGCACCAGCATCCTCATCTGTAAAAAGCTGGTTTTGTATAATAAAGTGGTGATGACAGGCACAAAGAAAGGGAGAAGGAAAGGAGGGAATGATGGAGGCAAGGAGGGAGGGAGGCAGGGAGGGAGGAAGAAAGCAAAGGTGGGTCAGTCATGGTTTACATCACCACTTATGCCTGGAACTTCTGCCTGTATTATCTCAGCCAATTCACAGAATCCCACTGGGTATTGACTGTGATTACTTTCTTTTGAAAATAAGGATACAAAATTTGTGCTAAATAACTTGCCCAAGTTCACAAAGCTGACATTTGAATCCCAGTCTATCAGTTTTCAAGTTTCTTGCCTTTACCTCTGTAAAGAATTGAGCGAGCCATTTGGACAATCACGGCAGGCAACAGGTTGGTTTTACAAAAGCCAATGATTCATCCAAGACAAGACCTGCCCTGGGATATAATCTTGAAGTGGAAAATGTTAATAGGCAGAACAAGGCAGGCTACTGGTACTTGGAGTGTAGAATATTTATTAATCCAAGGCGCTATCTCTTATTTCATTCAGGAACAATCCCAGCTGTAAGAAAACTAGAGCTTGGGTGGTGGAGAGCATGTTGGTGGGGAATAAAGGTGGGGTGGCAATGGAGATAGATGGTGTGTCAGATACTTCTGTCAACAATATTTATTAAGCAAAAACTATGAACCAGGCACTATGCTAGGCCTTGAAACATGTTTCCTTATCAAATCATGTGAGACATAGGTTATTTTTATCATTAAATGAGGAGGAATAAGCAAACCTTGGCTCAGTGATGTTAAATAATGTTTTCAAGGACCCACAATTGCCAAGGTATAAAATTAAACCCTCAATTGATTTTGTTATAGAGATAATGTATCCACAAATTTTTGGTGAAATATAATCTTAGATGAAAGATCATACTTGTATATATGCAAATATATGTTTGTATATATTTATATGTATAAACAGACACATATATATTTTAATAATAAAATAATCCTTAATTGTATATTATTAATTTTCAATCTAAAGTCTTATTTCCCTTCAATTTTAATATACCTTTTTAATGATAATATAATAAGCACTCAGTTATTTCAAATCTCCTGAAATAGTATTATGTCAAAATCTACAAATCAGGCTCTACTTACAGTATCTTCTACCTGTTCATGAAAAGACAGACTATAAAAATATTTGTGTTTTGAGTGAAAGAAAAAGAAATGTATAAAGCCTCAACTACTAGGATATTCATCCCCATCACACTTTTTAACGAAACAAGAGCAAACTAGTCTCACAAGAGCAACACTTCTGTTATTTAACAAAAGAGGAGTAAGAATTACTGTCACAAACTCTTGAGAAAACAATGCTTTGGTCATGGTCTAAGCAGGATTTATGGCGATGTTATTTTTATTATTTATTATTTAAACAAGTTTAGTTTATGGATTTAGAAAGCAATAAACAGAATCACAAGAAAGCAAAATAAATACAATTAATATAAAACAAAATGTAAGAATTTGAAAAATGAAGTAGAAATGGAAAATAAAACAAAAACGGCTAGTTCTTTGAAAGCAGTAACTATATAAAATGAAACAAGCAAGGAGTTCAAGAAATAAAGAAAACTATTATTAAAATTTAGTACTACAGAAATAAAATTATAGGAGGCTAAGGACTAGGTTTGCATGGGATAATAATTTGTACAACTATATTCTTTTAAAAAATGTTTATGGATATTTTACGGTATAAAAAATATAATTTACTAAAACTGAGTCAAAAAAGTTTTAAAAATCTGAATGGATCAATGACCATAGAATAAACATATAAACATAAAGTTATTCAGTAATACTGTAGACTTAGAAAATTTATCGGCGTGTTGCTTTAAATTTTTATTTTAAAAGTTTAACTGAAATGCCCTATAAACAGTTTCCCAGAACAAAACATCATGGGATGTTGCATAATTTATTTTATGAAGCTCATTTACAACTGACAAAGGAAGTATCAAAGGAAAAATATAAAATAATATCATTTATGGTTATAAATTAAAACATAAATTAAATATTTTCAAGTTTATTTCAACAGGCTTAATTAATAAGAGCACAGTGGGAATTCCATAAAATTAATGCCCCCAGAATGACAACTCCTACAAAACTGACACAGAGGCAACCATCTTCTTAACATGAAAAGTCAAAATTTTAATTGCAAAATTTTACTTTACTGATGTCCCAATTAAAGGAAGGAACAAAATAACAAATATAATATTACATTTTGGGGGTAATTTTTATGAATGCGAGAAGATAATGAGTAGACAAAGGAAACGAATTATCATTTTTTGCATTTTCAAATAGCATGCTTTTATGTAGAGAATATTAAAGACAATAAAAATAAGAGTTTACTCAGTGAAATTACTCCACTTAAGAAAAACATATTATGTAAACATCGTCTTTCATCTAAGGACAACTTTAATGAATTGTAAATTCTGATTGCAGTTGACTGAGCATTCACCTTGCATCAAGTATTATCCTAAATATTTTGAACATGTTATATAGTTAAATTGTCCTCTTAATTTTTAAACTAAGGAAAATGAGGCTCAGAGACATTAAGTAAATTACCTGAGGTCCCACATCTAGAAAGTTAAAGAGCCAGGATTTGAATCCAGTTTTGTCTGACTCTAAAGTCTGTTTTATTTCCCCTTTATTTCCCATTTTTTTAATGTTTTAAAATACACAGGACATAAAATTTACCATCTTAATAATTTTAAGTGTATTCAAAGCTTATTTTATTAAGTATATTAAAAGCACTCTGAAACTACATAGTATTAAAATATTCCATAGGGTTATTTTATTGAACTATTTCAACAATTGTAGATGATTAACCATGAGAATAAATGAATTGCAAAGACTCCTGAAAAAACCTGGAAAAGAACCATCATGAGTGGACCTCTTTTTTGTATAAAATGTAAGTTAGGGCCTCACATCAAAGCATGTAGCAAAGCATAAACTGTGGATTAAAGAATTATATGGAAATAGACCTCTCATTAAACATTTTTAAAGTAGAATATTTTTCTGACTTCTAAATGCCCAAAATTTTAATAATTAAAAGTAATGCAAGAAAGAATTGATAAATTTTGTTTTATACAAATAATATATCTGGACTATCATAAGCCAGCATCAACTACATTAATAGGCAAATATTATAGGTGGTTAATATCATGAATATACAAAAAATTTAAACAAAAGATTAAGATAACCTCTAATATTGAAAAGAGTTGGCTAGGAAATATGATCTCAAAAGTGAGCTGTGGCCGGGCGCAGTGGCTCACGCCTGTAATCCTAGCACTCTGGGAGGCCGAGGTGGGCGGATCGTTTGAGCTCAGGAGTTCGAGACCAGCCTGAGCAAGAGCGAGACCCCATCTCTACTAAAAATAGAAAGAAATTATATGGACAGCTAAAAATATATATAGAAAAAATTAGCCGGGCATGGTGGTGCATGCCTGTAGTCCCAGCTACTCGGGAGGCTGAGACAGGAGGATCGCTCGAGCTCAGGAGTTTGAGGTTGCTGTGAGCTAGGCTGACGCCACGGCACTCACTCTAGCCTGGGCAACAGAGTGAGACTCTGTCTCAAAAAAAAAAAAAAAGTGAGCTGTAAAATTAATATAATGGCTTCAGAACAATTTTTTTTTAATAAAGGGAAATGGTTTAGAAAATATAAGAAAGCATTGCCATTATGAATAACTGGAAACTTTCATTTCATACCTCTATGTCCATGTCTATGTCTATACCTACAGACACATCGACATATATATTTATGTGCTAGATTGTGATATGAAGTTCTTTTCTTAGGTGGATGGTAGCCACAGGAGTATGAAAAACTGCCCCATGCTGATGACAGTGTGATAACTTAGAGTATCTTCATTTCTAAATATTAAGGGGAGAAGAATGTATCCATATAATCCATATACCTTGTATAAGGATTAAGTTGGGGCTTTTAGTGTGTCCACCACCAAAATAATGTTCTTTATAGCACTAGGCAAGTTTTTCCCCTCACTCCCTCCCATACTCCGTCCTTCTTGGTTTCCAATGTCATTTGCATCTCTTTATGCCTATGTGTGCCCATAGTTTAGCTCACAATTATTAGAGCGTACAGGTGGTGTTCGATTTCCATTCCTGAAATACTTCCTTTGGTATCCAGTTCCATGCAGGTTGCTGCAAAAGGAATTATTTCACTCCTTTTTATAGCTGAGTAGTACTTCGTGGTATATATATATCACATTTTTTTTTATCTACTCATGAATTTAAAGTACTTTGGTTGATTCCACATATTTGCAATTGTGAGTTGTGCAGGGATAAACATTAGATTGCATCATTTATCTTTTGATAAAATGATTTCTTTTCCTTTGGGTAGACATGCAATAGTGGGATGTCTAGATCAAATGCTAAGACAACATTTATTTCTTTGAGGACTTTCTATACTGTTATCTATAGAGGTTGTACTAATTTGCAGTCCCACTAACAGTGTGTAAGCATTCCTATCTCTCTTTTTACACATCAGCATCTGTTGTTTTTTCACTTTTTAATAATGACCATTCTGATAGGGGTAAGTTTCTATCTGATTGTGGTTTTAATTGGCATTTCTCAGATGATTAGTAATATTGAGCATTTTTTCATATGTTTGTTGGCCATTTTTCTATCATCTTTTGAAAAACTTCTGTTTATGTCTTTTGCCCATGTTTAATGGGGTTGTTTGATTTTTTTCTTGCTAATTTGTTTGACTTCTTCATAGATTCTAGATATTAGCCATTTATCAATATTCATATAGTTTGTAAATATTTTCTCCCATTCTGAGAGTTGTCTATTAACTCTATTGATTATTTCCTTTGCTAGGTAGAAGCTTTGAAACATAATCAAGTCCCATTTATTAATTTTTGTCATTGCTATATTTGCCTTTGTGGTCTTAGTCATAAATTCTTTGCCTAGGATGATGTCTAGAAGAGTTTGTCCTATGTTTTCTTCTAGAGTTTTTATTATTTCATGCCTTACATTTAAGTCTTTTATCCATCTTGAATTAATTTTTGTATATGGTGAAAGACAGGGGTCCTGTTTCATTCTTCTGCCTGTGGCTATCCAGTTTTCAGAGCACCACTTATTGAATATGGCTTCCTTTCCCCTGTGTTTATGTTGTTACATGCTTTATCAAAGATCAGTTGGTGGTAGGTAGATGATTTTATTTCTGCATTCTCTATTCTGTTCCATTGGTCTATATCTCTACATTTATACCAGTATTATTCTGTTTTGGTTAATATAGCCTTGTAGTATTAGTCAGGCAATGATGCCTCTAGATTCGATTTTTTTGCTTGAGATTGCTTTGGCTATTTGGGCTCGTTTTTGGTTACAAATGAAGCATAGAATTATTTTTTCTACATCTGTAAAATATGACATTGGTATTTTGATATAAATTGTATAAAATCTGTAAATCACTTTGGGCAGTATAGACATTTTTGCAATGTTGATTCTACCAATCCATGAGCATGGGATATTTTCCTATTTGTTTATATCATCTATGATTTTTTTTTCTTCAGTATTTGTAGTTCTCCTTGGAGAGATCTTTCACTTCCTTTGTGAACTATATTGCCAGATATTTTATTTTCTTTACAGCTATTGTTGAGTCCTTGATTTGGCTCACAACTTGACTGTTATTAATATATAAAATCACTACTAATTTTTATATTGATTTTATAACCCAAGACTTTGCTGAATTTATTTATCAATTCTAGGAGTCTTGGAGGAGTCTTTAGGATTTCTGGATACAAGATCATATTATCAGTGAATTGGGATAGTTTGACCTCCTCTTTTCTGATTTAGATACACTTTATTTCTTTTTCTTGCCTAATTGCTGTGGCTGGAACTGTTAGTAATATGCTGAATAGAAGTAGTGACAGTGGGCACCCTTATCTTTTTTCCAGTTCTTAAAAGGAATGTTTTCAACTTTTCCCCATTCAGTATGATATTGGCTGTGGGTCTGTCATATGTGGCTTTTATAATTTGATGTATATTCCTTCTATGCTTAGTTTGTTCAGGGTTTTTATCATGAAAGTTTTCTGGGCTTCATTCAATGCTTTCTCTGCATCTATTGAGATAATCATATGTTCTTTGTTTATGTGGTGAATCATGCTTATTGATTTGTGTATGTTAAAACATTCTTGCATCCCTGATATGAAAACCACTTGACCATAGTGAGTTATCTTTCTGATGTACTGTTAAATTTGGTTTGCTAGGATTTTGCTGAGTATTTTTGCATCTATGTTTATAAAACATATTGGTTGGTAGTTTTCTTGTTGTTGTTGTTGTGTCCTTTTCTGGCTTTGGTATCAAGGTTGTGCTGGCTTAATAGAATGAGTTAGGAGGGATTGTCTCCTTCTCGATGTTATGGTATAATTTCTGTAAGATAGGTACCAGTTCTTCTTTGTAGGCCTGGTCTGATTTGGCCGTGAATCCATTCAGTAGAGGATGCTTTTTTTGTTGGGAGATTTTTTATTACTCCTTCAATCCCACTGTTTGCTATGGTTTGTTTAGGATTTCTGTTTTTTCCTGATTCATTCTTGGGAGGTTGTGTGTTTTCAGGAACTTATCCATTTCTTCTATATTTTCTAGTTTGTGTGCATAGAGGTTTTGTTATTATTTATGGATGATATTTTGTATTTCTGTTGTTTCAGTTGTAATGTCCCCTTTTTAATTTCTGATTGAGCTCTTTTGAGCCCTTTCTCCTCTATTTCTGGTTAATCAGCCTAGTGTTCTATCAATTTTGTTTATATTTTCAAAGAACCAACATTGTGTTGCATTGATCCTTTTTATTATTTTTTTGTTGTTTCAATTTCATTTAGTTCTTCTCTGAGCTTTTTTTTTTTGTTTGTTTGTTTGTTTGTATTTCCTGCTGGCTTTGTGTTTAGTTTGTTCTTCTTATTCTAGTTCTTTGACATGTGACATTAGGTTGCTAATTTGTGATCTTTCTGTCTTTTTCATTAGGCATTTAAGGCTATAAATTGTAACCTTAAGTCCATTTTCCCTGTATCCCAAAGCTTTTGAAAGAACATGTTTCCTTTTTATTCAGTTTGAGGAATCTTTTGATTTTCATTTTAATTTAAGCATTCACTCAAGGATTGTTCAGAAGCAGGTTGTTTAATTTCCATGAATTTGTTTAGAATTGAGTGTTTCCCTTCAAATTGATTTCTAGTTTTATTCCACTGTGATCTGAGAAGGTATATGATATGATTTCAATTTTTTTTTTTTTTTTTGCTAAGTCTTGTTTTGTGGCCTAAGATATGATCAGTCTTGTAAAACATCCCATTTCCTGATGAGAAGAATGTATATTCAGTAGTTTTGGGGTAGAATGTTCTGTAAATTATATTAGGTCCACTTTTTCTAGAGTTCCTTTTAATTCTACTGTTTCATTACTGATTTTTCTGCTTTGATGCTCTGTCTAGTTCACTCAGGAAGTATTGAAGTCCCTGGAAATTATGATGACACTTTTCATTTCTTTGCTTAGTTCTAGTGCAATTTGTTTTATGAATCTGGAAGCTTCTGTGGTAGATGCATACATATTTAGGGTTCCTAAATATATATGCTAAATAACCATCTTTGTCTTTTTTGACCATGGTTAAAGTCTATTTTATCTGATATAAGAATGGTTACACCTGCTCAACTTTGGTTTCCATTTGCATGGAATATTTTTTCCATCATTTTACCTTGATTCTGTGAAAATCCTCATGAATTAGATGTGTTTCTTGGAGAAAGCATATACTTGGGGTGTGTTTTTTTCATCTATTCAGACAATCTACCTTTTAAGTGGGGCATTCAGACCATTCATATTCAGTGTTAGTAATGATATATGGACTACTGTACTGATCTATTCACCACGTTGAATGTTACTTTGTTTTGTTTTATGTCTTATGTTATTCTTTTATAAAAGCTGTGAACTTTAACTTTTGTGTGTTTGTACACTGGTGGGTATTTATTGTGCTTTTTTGTGTATAATGTAGTTTTGAGTTTTTCCCATAGGACATGTCCAATAGTGACAAATTCCCTTAGTGTTTGCTTGTCTGGAAAAGTCTGTATTTCTCCATTATTAATGAAACATAGTTTTGCAGGATATAAAATTCTTGGCTGGCAGTTGTTTTGTTTAAGAAGACTAAAAATGGAGCTCCAATCTCTTCCATCTTGTAAAGTCTCTGCTGAGAAATCTGCTGTTTTCCTTTGTATGTTAGTTGTTGATTTTGTCTTGTAGCTTGTAGAATTTTCTCATTCATTTTGACTTCTTTCCAGGTTGACGACTATATATGTTGGACATGTCCTATTTACTATGAAACTTCCTGGTGTTTGATGACCATCTTGTATCTAGATATCTGCATCTCTGGCAATATCAGGGACATTTTCCTCAATAATTTCCTCCAATATGTTTTCCATGCTTTTTGCCTTTACTTCTTCTCCCACGGGGATACCTATAATTTTTATATTGGCCCACTTTACTTATTTCCATACTTCTCTGAGTGATCGTTTATTCTTCTTCATTCTTTTTTCTGCATCTTTGACTGAGTTAGTTCAAAAGCCTCATCTTTGAGGTCTGAAATTCTTTCTTCTACTTGTTTTAGCCTGTAGTTGAAATTTTATTCTGTATTTTGAAATTCCCTAAATTGCTCTTTCATTTCTTTTAGTAAATTTTTCATTTTTTTCATTCATGTCCTGAAACTTTTTTTTTTTTTTTTGGCTTCTTTGTGTTGGTTTTAACTTTCTCTTCAATCCCATTCAACTTATTTATCAATATTCTGAATTCCATCTCTGACATTTCAACACTTTTCTTTAGCTTGGATTCCATTGTTGTAGACCTATTATGATCCTTTGCAGCTGCTGAAATAGCGCTTTTTTTTATGGTGCCAGAGTTCTTATTCTGGTTCCTTCTCATCTGAAATCACATCTCTCAGCTCAAGAAAGATAAAGTTGCAGTGTACCTGTTTTCCTCTCCTGGGAACTCTCCTACTTATTGCAGAGAAGGAAAGGTCCCTGGATGATGCACTTGTGTCCTACTGTGGAGGACTGACCTAGCCAGTGATGGGTGATGCACTGTGAGCACTGTTCCCCTGTGGTTGTGATTGGGAGTCCCGGCATTATAAAATGAGTGACTGCTCCACCTAGTTCTGTCAGCAGTGGCAGTTGTCAGCCTGAGCTGGCTTGAGAGCTGTTCCACTCAGATCTGTGGCCAGTGGTATTTGTCAGCCTATCCCAGCCTGAGCACAACACTGCCCATACCTCTGGGTGGTGGTGATTGTCTGCCATGCTGACTTGGAAGCTGCTCCACTCAGATCCGCGGGTGGTGGCATTTTATTGTCCCATGTGGCTTGAGCATCATCCCACTCATGCCCTCCAGTGGCAGTAATCGGCCTATGCTGGCTTGAGGGCTGCCTGCTCAGATCTACGGTCAGCAGCGTTTATTGCCTTGCACCTGCTTGAGTGCAGGTGGCAGTCATTGCGAGCTCCTGCCAGCTTTAGCTGTTGGGGCTAGATCTGCAGGCGGTGGTGTTTGTCAGCCCTTATGGCTTGCGTGTAGCACCACCCAAACCTACGGGCAGCGGTGATTGTCGGCCAGCTCAAGCTTGAGAGTTGTCCCATTTGGATCCTGGGTTGGCTGTGTTTTTCGGCCAGGCCCCCTGCTTGAGTGCAGCCGCGCCAGTCAACAGATGGTGGTGATTATAGGCTGCAGAGGTCCTCCGAAGGCAGTGGGAGTGTGCGGCTCCTGCTCACAGAACTCGCGAAAGTGCCCTGTCTCCCTGCCTCGTCCCCACCCTCAGACTGGCGGGGTTGATGGGGAGGAGGCAGCAACAGAGCTGACCTCTGGGTAGAGGCAGCATTCTGGGAATAGGATTTTAAAATGATGCCAGTGGCAGCACCCAGGATTTATGAGCCAGTGGGTCACCCCTGTACACTTGGTCTCTGAAGCAATGCTGCTTCACAGTCTTCAGATCGCTCCCCATGTCAGTCCTTCGGCTTTCTGCAGTAGGGGGACCCTCCTGAGGCTTGGATAGCAATGATCATGGGGAAAGTGTGGAGCACTGGAATTTTCCCCTCCGTGCCTTCCTCCACGTGTGCTCGTCTTCCCTGTGTACCTCCACATAGCACAGCAGGTCACCTCTCTCCCTTCTCCTTCACTTTGGGTGCCTCCTGTGGCCTCTCTTTGGGTTCCCAATCCTCTTGCCTAGATGATTGATCTGTAGGTGGACATCCATTCGCCACCTTCAATCCTCTCCATGACAGTGCTGTGCGCAGGCTGCTTCTAGTCCGCATCTTGCTCCCCACCCTCAACCTAGAGCATCTTTTGTGCTGTTTGGGGTGTGTATGTGTGGGGGGTATTCATTATTATACAATATGACTGGAAATTAATTTTGAATTATGTGAAAGAGCCTTAGAAATGTTCACACCATGGACCCAGTAATTCCCTGCTAAGACTCTTTCCATCAGAATTCATTAAATGTGTGAGTTGAGCGTTTATCACATCTCTGATGAAAATTCTCCAATGAATGCCCATTTCCACCAAAATGAAAGGTTGTCCTGGGAGTACTTGCAGTGGTTTAGAAGGCCTGTGTGATTTGAGCCTTCCTTTGCTCACTCACCTTGTCACTTCCCTCTCACTCTCTCATCTCCAAGCAGACTGGCCTCCTTGCTGTTCTTCACACACCTGGCACATCCCCACCTCGGGGCATCTGCTCAGGGGGTCCCTCTGCTTTGAAAGTCTTCCCTCCCTGTGTGTAGGCCTCATGTCCTCTTTTCTTCAAGTTCGTTTTCCAATGCCTACACTTGGCCACTATTAAAAATTGAAATATCAATTTTAGTACTTATTAGCCCCTTATTCCTGTTCTAGTTGGGTTCTGTAACACTTATATCCTCCTAACATACTACACAATTTAATTTTTATTGTATTTGTTCCTTATTTTATCTCTGTATCTTCCCCTTACCCTCATCAACTGGATCATATCCTCCACAAAGGACACACAATTAAAATTTAGAGATGCATGTTATTAACAGTATAACACACATTTTATATGAAATAATAATCAATAAGGATACAAAGTAATAATAAAAAGGAGAACAATACACATAAAGGATAAGAGATACACAAAAATATTCTCAGTGATTCTCTAAAGATTGGCACTCAGTAGTTTTTGAAGCTGTTCATTTGTTTTGTTTGTATGGTATGTATTTTACTTGTTTTTCACATTTAATAAATAGAAATATAAGACTAATAGTTTAAGAAAAATATCAGTTTAACTTTAAGATTGGCATTTATGCAAATATATCAACACAACGTATTCAATGAATTCTAGGTAAAGATAAACACTGAAAAAATAACTTCATAAAAAGGCAAAACCCATTCCTATTTTAAGCTTTTTACAAATGTGAGAGTCAAAATATATTTTATAATATATGACTATTATGAATAAATACTACTGAGATTGGTTAAAATTACTATTATTTTCAGAAAATATGCTTGAATACCTACTCAACTTGAGTATTTTTACAATTAATGCTGTTTTATTAAGATGACATAATGTAAAACATTAATGTCAAAATGAATATCTTTCCTGTACAGCACTGAATTACAAAATAGAAAGTGTAGCAAAAAATAGATCTCATCCACAATGGCAATCAAAAATACAAGAAAGTAAATTCAACAATGACATGTAGCATTTATGTGAGGAATAACATTCTATGAAGAGACAGAGAGATAAAAATGAGAATTGAAGAAATGTAGATAAATCTAATTCACCTTGATGAGAGAACTAACGTTACAAATAGATCTTTAATTCATAGATTATTTTATAAATGTAAAAACATTAAAAATGCACATCATAGTGGTTAAAGCTCTATTTTTTACTATTTAAGAACATGGGCTCAAATTCTATCTTTATTATGTATGAGTTTTGTAGCTGCGGTCATCAGTAAAACAGGGAGGGATATAATAGTATTTATTCCAAATTCTTGCGGAAATTAAATGAGACAATCAACACAAGTGCTTAGCACAAGACCCTGACCATAGTAAGCACTTAGTAGCCATCATGAGCACTTATTATCAAAATATCATCTTCTTTTTGTTGTTGTTATTTTTGTTTACTTTTATAACTTGATAAATATAAATCAATATATCTCTTGGAAAATTTAATTCATAGAAAACTTCGGATGCAATTGATGTGAAAATAGAGTCCTAAATGGAAATGAGCTACTAAAAATTTGTAAAACTACATTAGTAAAATTACAACAATAGTGGTGTGAGAATTAGAAATATAAACAAAACCTAAGAGATAGACAAGAAACATACATACACATATATATATATATACACACACATACATACACACAGACTATATCAATCATTCATCATGTATTCACTTGTTCAATAATTATTGACATACTATGTTTCAGAAATTATGCTTGGTGCTGAGAGAGAAAGTACCCTCATGAAATTCACAAAATATTGGGAAAGATAAATTAGAAAAATAATCAATGGTAATACCATTTGAGGTATGGCAGTCACAGTGATAACAACAGGGATTCTATGACTTTTAAAAGATATCTGGCCGGGCGCGGTGGCTCACGCCTGTAATCCTAGCACTCTGGGAGGCCGAGGCGGGTGGATCGCTCGAGGTCAGGAGTTCGAGACCAGCCAGAGCAAGAGCGAGACCCCGTCTCTACTAAAAATAGAAAGAAATTATATGGACAACTAAAATATATATATACAAAAAATTAGCCGGGCATGGTGGCACATGCCTGTAGTCCCAGCTACTTGGGAGGCTGAGGCAGTAGGATCGCTTAAGCCCAGGAGTTTGAGGTTGCTGTGAGCTAGACTGACGCCACGGCACTCACTCTAGCCCGGGCAACAGAGTGAGACTCTGTCTCAAAAAAAAATAAAATAAAAAAAAAAAAATAAAAGATATCTGTATATATGGAATCCTAATAAAAGGCATCAAAATGCCCACCAGAAAAATAAGAAGAGAGAAAATGGGGAGAAACTCACTTCTTATGTTAGGAGTATGCAAAGTTGCCAGATAGAAGTTTGTAATTACCTCCTATCTAAAATTTGCTAACTCACTGACCTGGAAGATTGCCTGATGCTTCTGAGGATTAGAAAGAGAGGGAAGAGAAAGATGCTTGCTGGGACACGAGGCAGCCTAACAGAGGGGGTTAGGACCATCCCTCTAATTTCTGCATTCTAAAAAGAAGCATTAATCAGATGCCCTCAAGTTCTGAAGCTGAGGACTATGGAGGTTAGATGGAAATGTGAACCACGGATTTGCTAGAACCCAACATGGGCCGGCAATATATAAACCAAGTGACTACTGAGCAAGACTATGAGCTGGAGTTTGAGAGCAAATGAGCCTTAATTATCCAAGGGAAGTTGGGGACCCACAAAGGCCAGGGGAATTTGTGAACACTTGTTGAAATTAATACACTCACAAGAAGTAACAGTCTATCTCTTTGAAACACAGGATGACAATCAAAGAGGAGTGAATATCTCTTTTCCAAGTCAAGTCAGGAACTGTTTTTGCCTTCCTCTGGGGAGTGTGTCTGCAATGAGATGAAGCTCCAAACCCTTTCCCCTTTCATGCATTTAGAGCCATAGATGACCTGAACTGGGGACAGTGGAGAAGAGAGCTTAGGATCTGATAAGGGTAGGAAATTGGATGACTATAAACCAGCATTAACATCAAAATTGACCAAAAACCAGTGGAATATGCTTGTGTGTTCATTAAATGACCCATTCCTCTTCAGGAAGGAAGTAATCAAAATAACCTAACAATGATCAGAAAAAGTAAGCATTTGGTTTTTACTCAAAGTTGAGATTCTTCAATGAGCCAATTATATATGAACAAGACATAAAGTAAAACAGAGCAAAGAAAAAGTCATTTAAAAATTGATGATAAATGAAACATCTCAGAATAAGTAAAGTATTTTAAATTTAAATTTAATAGGCAATATCAGAAATAAATACTTAGTGATGGTTTACCTCCCTCATTAATTCTCACGGGGGGGGGTGGGCAATTTGGCCTCCTCAGGGGCTATTTTGACAATGTTTGGAGAGATTTGGGGTTGCCACAAATGAAATGGGAGCTACTGGCATGTAGTGGGTAGGGACCACGGATGCTCCTAAACATCCTGCAATGCACAGGAGAGCCCTCAACAAAAAAATCATCCAGCCCTAAGCATCAGTAGTGCTGAGGTTGAGAAATCTTGACTTAACTGCTGCTTACGGGCACTTCTTAAGAATCACCACTTGGCGGGGTGTGGTGGCTCATGCCTGTAATCCTAGCATTCTGGGAGGGCAAGGCAGGAGGATCGCTTGTGATAAGGAGGATCGCTTGGGGTTAGGAGGATCGCTTGAGGTCAGGAGTTCAAGACCAACCTGAGCAAGAGCAAGACCACATTTCTACTAAAAATAGAAAAAAAATTAGCCTGGGTGGTGGCACATGCCTTTAGTCCCAGCTACTCGGGAGGCTGAGGCAGAAGGATTGCTTGAGCCCAGGAGTTTGAGGTTGCTGTGAGTTAGGCTGATGCCACGGTACTCTAGCCTGGACAACAGAGTGAGACTCTGTCACGAAAAAAAAAAAAAAAAAAAAAAAAGGAAAAAAGAAATACCACTTGGTGAGGGGAGTTAAAATACATTATTCTCAACTGGAACAAATTGCTGAGTTTGTCATAGGGCATTTGTCTGAAAAGGTCAAAGTCTACTACAAGAGCAAAGTATACTTATTGGCTAACATCTGAATCTCAGGCATTTTTTTCTTTAATTAATGTGCATAGAAAATCCTAGAGGTCCTATTTTGAGGAAATCTCTGCTAGCCTGAGTTAGATGCCTTCCAAGTAGTAACAGATTACACTTCTGAGTCTCCTCTAATTTACTCTGCAATCTTGGGAGTCATGTCCTTTCTCTATACATCTATTTCCATATCTGTCAAAAGGGGCATTGACTTAAGACGTGGTGTCTTAGAGATGGCACATTTTCTGTTTGCCTCCTCCAACCCCTCTTCCCACACACACCATTTTGAATCTTCTCGTTCCATTCAACTTGCATCTTTTGTCATATTTTAAAAGGGTAAATGTTCATGCCCCAGTGCAGAAAGGAGAGGATATAAGACATTCTGTTTATTTACACAATATGACTTTTAATTAAAACAACTTTTCATCGGCCTATTAGAATCATGGTGGAGAGGGAGGAATGAAGGGCTTTATTTGCTCTTTATACTGCCTAAGCTGCATGATAAAACTTTTAATAACAACTTTGGAAAAACTCGAATACTACATGGTATTCATTGGCTTCTATGGTGAGAAACATACTGCTTAATTAACAGCAAGGCATTTGCACAGCACTAGGTGTGTTTTAATGACAGATAGTATTTTAGAGAAGGAAATGTATGGAGTTTTATAGTAAATAGATATTTTTATATTCTGTAATGATCGGAGTAATTATTTTTGATCCTATTAAACACCATGAGTTACTAGGTGATACCTGTGTATTCATTATGTATTTTTTCATGAGCTTACAAACTAGCAAGCTGATTTTTGTACAACTACTTGATTTCCACACTACAAAAATATATGTGTATGTGTATTAAAAATGATACATAGGATTCATGGGTTATGTGTGTATAAAATTTATTATATACATTACAAATATTTAATTCTTCTGTTATCTCATTCTCTTGTTCTCTCTTCTCTGTGGGCAAAGGGATGTGAGGTACAGAGTAAGTATAGAAAGCTCTCTGTGAATACCTTCACCACATCACAGACAACTGGCTATAAACAATGATTCTGTGAAACAAAATTACACAAGTGTGGCAAGAAATTTTCATACTGGTGATAGAAGGATGCTCTAGTGTTTCAAAACAAGATAAAACAAATAAATTTGAAAGAGTCTCTGGGCTCCACTATTCTCATTTAATTTTTGATTTTTGGTTGTTTTTAGGAGCTTTATTGAGGTATAACATAAAATAAAGTGCACATATTTGAAATGTACAATTTGATGTGTTGACACATTATCTGTAGAGATAAAAAACATTAATACAGTCAAGAAACAAAAAAATCAATTACCGGAAAAGTTTTCTCAGGCTCCTGTGTCATTCCTCCCAACACTCTCCCCCCCACCTCCAACCTACCTCATCTCCGGACAACTGATATGCTTTTTTGTCACTACAGGTTACTTTGCATTTCTAGAATTTTACATAAATGGAATAATACATTATGCACCGTTTTCCTCTCTGACTTCTTTCACTCAGTATAATTATTTCATGTATGCTATGTGTTTTAGTGGATTGTTCCTTTTAATTACTGAGTAGTATTCCTTTCCGTGGATGTAGCACAATTTATTTACCCTTTTTCCTATTGAAGAACATCATAAATTTTTTCAGTTTTTGACAAGAATGAATAAGTCTGCTAGAAATTCTTATATCGATTTTTATATAGATATATGCTTTCATTTCTCTAATGTAAACACCTAGCAGTGAAATAGCTGGGTCATAGGGTCAGTCCATGTTTAAATTTTAATAAAGTGCCAAATTGTTTTCAAAAGTTATTGGCTATTTTACATACCCCCCAGCAGTATGGGAGAGTTTCGGTTGTTTTATACCCTCACCAACAAACCATGGTGCATTCAGGCTTTTAAATTTAAGCATTTTAATAGATGTGTAGTTGGATCTCACTTGGCTTACATTTCCCTAATGACTAATAATGCTGAATATATGATATGCTAATTTGACACCTATATATGTACTTTGGCTCTAGGTGTCATTGGAAAGTGTATGTTCAGTTCATTTGTACATTTTGGGAGAATATTTATTTAAATATCATCCATTTTATTTGTTCTTTTATAATCTGATTACAAGTTTATTATCAGATAAATGTTTTGCAAATATTTTCTCCCAGTCAGTGGTTTGTCTTTTCATTCTTTTACCAGTTTCTTTCAAAAAGCAGAATTTTATTTTTATTTATTTATTTATTTATTTTTTGCAGTGTGCAACATGAGCATTTATTTAGCTTTTGTGTCTGCAGCCCCACAGCTAGCCAGGACTTAGCTGTTCTGGGCTTAAGTTCTTCATGTTAATATAGTACAATTTATTCTTTTAGCAATCATGATATGGTTGTCATATATATATATTTCTGGATTTAATTGACTGAGATTGTGTTAGGAACTTTTGCTTTTATGTTTGCTTGCAGGAGATGTTTTCTCTTATGTCTGTAGTTTTCTATAAGAGAGATTTTCTCTTATGTCTATAGTTTTCTTTCCTGGTAACATATTTATCTGGTTTTGGTGTAAGAGGAATGCTGCCATCATAGAATGGGTTGGAAAGTATTCCTCTCTCTTTAATTTGGGGGAAGAATTTGTATAGAGCTGGTATAATTTCTTCTTGATTTGTCTGGCAGAAGATACAAGTGAAACCATTAGAGCCTGGAGTTTTCTTGGTGGGGTGATTTATCACTATAAATTAAATAATGTCCATTCTATTTAGAATCCTACACCTATAGTAATGTATCCTACTAATAATTATTTTAGACTTCATCCACTTTGAATGATCCTCTTGTTCCCCTACAAGTCTGGCTTATATGTCCTTTATAGGCATTTTAAAACAACAGTATCTCTGGTTATAAGATACATATTTTTCACACTAAAACGTGATCTCCTTAACAACAACTTATCTATATTTTCCCCAGGAAATAAACACTGTCTGAGATATAAGAAAAGGTATTTAAAGGTTTTTTTAATAAGTTAGTAACAACATCTATGGTTATCTGTGGCTTCTCTGTAAAACTGAGAAATATGGCAGGAAGAAGTGCAGCTCTTACATTATTATCTTTGCTGCTGGCAGCTGCGATGAGGTAGAAATACTACTAAACTTAGATGCTTTGGTCCAGTGCTAGCTGTGGAAACAAATGAAGACCACTCAAATGTGAGAAAAACAGAGGCTAAATAGCTTTCTATAATATTCATAAATATTCAGAGTTTTCCATAGTAAAGGAGTCAACACAATCACTTATGTTTGGTAGAGATTCAAGGGCAAGCAGGGAAGTGGGAAATTTTTATACGGGGTAGGGGGGAAAGGAAGGCTTCAGGTGTGCACTGATTGGAAATTATAGACATGAGAAAGTTGGAAGTGTGCTGACTAGAAATGGGATTGGTTTAGGGGTCACAGTTGGCTTTCTCTGTTTGGTCCTGAGGGGGAAGCAGGTGGAAATAGGAAAGCTGGACATTGTTGTCAGAGTCCTGACATTCTGGTAAACTGCGTTAGAGGCTGTGGGGTGGCTTCCTGGGTGGCTGCTGCAGAGGTTTAGGGTCAGAGCTCCACTGTTACATATGATATGACCATTGCCCATCTGTCTGTTCCCTCTCTCTTAGCTTAGCTGCCTAGCAGGTGTGTGGCCCTTATGAACATTAGACATGTTACAAAGGCTAATGTGAAACTTGAATCTCAGAGAGAACAAGAGATAGACTGAAAATCATGTGTTTAATAAGGGGTTAAAAGTAAGAAGCAAAAGTGTCAGGTTTTGGATCTAGAATAATAGTTCTCAAAGTGCAATTCTGGCACCAGCAGGATCAGCACCACCTGGGAATTTGTTAGAAATGCAAATTTGGGGCTCCACCCCAGACCTACTGAATCTGAGACTCTGAAACTCTGAGGGTGGGGTTCAGCAGGCTATGTCTGAATAAGGCCTCCAGGTGTTTCTGTGGCTTATGCTTATACGATGGGTAGGAGAATCGCTGATCTAGAGCTAGGTTCATTACACTGTGATACGTTTAAGCTAGGGAAAAAGAATTCCCTAACCCTGAATATCCTCCTCTAGATGTCAAGGGTATGATGGTTATAGTGATTTGCTTAACAAGGATTAGAAATAATCACTACGTTTTAAATGTGAGATGCTCAAGTTCTTGAAAGGGATTTGAATAAATTGAGCTTTATTAGGACTGATGAAATGAAGATACTTACTTCCCTAAAGAACAGTTTAAGCCTGAACATGAAATAAATCAAAGGAAATTCTAGGCTTGGAATCTGCAGATGCCATTAATTAGTAGATGAGGCATTTGGAATTTAGATTGAGTTAGAAACTTGACTTGGGGGAAGTGACATTTGATATGCAGAATGCTGGCCTTGCAGAAAGCAGAAAGGCCTTGCAGGTCCCAATCACTTATATAAAAGACGATAAGGTGCACCAAGTCCTCATTCTCTTAAGCATAGAACTTCACTCCATAGACTTAAAATAACCTCAAAAACACAGTGTATTAGATATTTAACATAACATTAGAGAAGTGATTTTATCAGAGAATGGGGGCAATTAGAAGAGACTGAGGAAAAAATTTAAATTGATAGGCACATATATAAACATAAGATTAAAATATATAAAATATGCTATTAATATAACATTAGAATAGAAAAATATTCGAATGTAGGTCCACTTAAGTATTGAGAACTTTATTGAAATTAATCATTGTCTTATAATCAGGAAAATAGTAGTAAAGCAATAGGATTTTGATATTGCTCTGGCTCATGTGGCTGGTGTATATATGTATGCAAACACATATAAATGCATATGTATGTATATATACATATATGTGTATTAATAGGTGTGACCATGATTATGTGCATGTGTATTCCCCTGATTATCTAAATCTAATTATTTCTCCAAAAGGTGTTCATTAGCGCCATTTCTGATAGTGGAGCCTGTATTCCTTAAATTAAGTGAGAAAAAAATAATGTGTTCATAGCCCATCCAAAAGTCCAACACATTTTCCAAGATATTACTTTAACCTCTTACTTAGTAAGCCAGAAACTATCTTTGCGTAATATTAACAATTTGAATCACTGCTACTTATTTAATCTATGCCTCAAAAACCCTTTAATTAATATGTCTGTGTATAGTATGTAACAATCGTGTACAATATTGGAAATGAGTTGCATTTTTCTTATAAGTATTCACTTCTCTCAGTGCACAGACTTTATGAATTACAAGTGTTTTGGTAATGATTTGGCGTTTATAGGCTTCTTAGGTTCACTTACGCTCTTATAAGATGTATAACATTGTAAGGAAGATGATAGTAAAAACATGTCACCTTTGTGGACAATTTGAGCTCAATACTAAGACATTATCCTAAACGGGGAATAGCTGAGATACAAATGCAATAACCTTTACATCCTCCTATCAATCTTATGCTCAACTCAACATTTCCACTGGTGCACATAAACATATTCCTCAGAGTAGGGTTTGGGTTTTAGAATCAGATGTTTAATTTTGTATAAAATATTTCTACAAGTCTTTATATTCCAAACATTAAATTCAAAGAACAAGAGATTCTTTCACTGACAGGAGAGAAAAGGAGAACACTCAAATGTATATATCATATACACACATACATATATGTATATATGTGTCATGTATGTATGTGTGCATATGTCCACATATATGTGCATTTAAGGATATGTATGTGCGTACTAATGTTAGTGGTTTCTATTTATACATTACTTAATGAGGTAGATAAATATTAAATAAATATGTGGTTCTGCGTTATCTCCACCAGGAATCTCCTTTGTGAAAATAATCTCCTTAAAAAGCTTACAGCTTAATTAGGGCAGTGAGCATGTAAACAGACAAGACATAAATATTTAATTATACAATAAAGAGATAAATACATAACATCACCAATTAAAAATAATATAAATTTTTAAAAATAATGATGTAAGTATAGCAATAGATATATGCATATTGTATTGTGGCACTGTAGTAACACCAAAAAGGGATCCCTTACACAATAATTAGGGGTGTTAATGAGAGTCATAGGCATGAACAAAATGGAATGTGGTATGTGAAAAAGATGAAGAAACTTTTGCCAACAGAAGGAGAAATGTACAGAAAGGAGAGAGACAAGAGACAGCTGGGTGAACTGAGGAAAATACAGACAATTCATGGTTTCTACAGTCTAGAATATGAGGCAGAGACTGTCAAATGGTGAACCTCTGGGGTGGACATGGGTGTGTTCATAGTGGGTCTTGTATTTATTTGACCATGCTCTGTAGGTGGCAGGAAATCTCTGGAGAGAAGAGGACCAGTTGTGAAGATAATGTAGTGATTCCTGTGAGGAGTTACAAAATTCAGAACTAGGGTAATAGAAACAGGGATATTGTGTAAGGAAATACATTCAAAAATATTTAGGAGGAGAATTATTAGGACTTGACAAATATGTATGTGTATATGTGGAGGGGATGGTTAAGGGCTGAATAAAATCTCCCAGATTCCCAGGAGAATATTCATAATACAAGAGAAGAATCCAGTCAGTGTGGGGAAGGATGAGTTGATTTTTAAAAAAGATACTAGTTTCAAATAACAAATATATGAACCCTTCAAGACAATGCCTAGTATCCAAGAGTGCAGTTTGGGAATTAAATTATTTAGTAATGAGAGACAAAAAGCCAGAGGGTAAACCCAAGTTGTTGCACCCACTTGCAGTATAACTATGGGAAATTATTTAGTTTCTTTGAGCCTTACTTAGATTTTCCCCCATAAAATGAAGCACAACATGCTGTGCTCTTGTAAAGATAAAATGAGATCATTTCCATAAATGTGTTCTTTAAAGTCTATGTTTTTCCAAGAGCAAAGCAATGTTATCATCAGATTAAACATGGCTCTGGCAGAACAACATCCCATATTAACCTTTGTTGGTTTAGCTAGTCTATCAATGAAAAAGGAAATATATATATAAACTTTAGAACAGTTCTAGAAGGCAGGAATGACTTCAAGGGTAGACATGTTTTCTTAAACACAGAAGACAGATAAACACAAAGTAAAATACTTTAAAAAAGAATGGAACTTCATTGGTAAGCCCACTTTGGAATACTAGAATATACTGGGTGGACCAGTATATCTTCTACTTGCATGAATACCTGGGCCTATTGTGAAAAATACTTTAAGAAAATAGGGATTCATAAGTGGGTACTGAGACATAAAAATTCAGATTCTGAAGCAAAGGAAAAGCACCAGTATTTATAGCAGGTATTCAGAAATAGCAGACACCATGAGTACAGAAGATGTTCATAAAATACTTCCATATGGCAGATACTGACAAGGTGCCTAAGCTGTTCCTGGAAAACCAATTTATTGTTATGAAAAAGAAAGACTTCTGATTGTAAGCTGTCATTTTGTTCTCTCACACTCCCCCAGGAAAAAAAAAAATCTTAAATTTCTTGAGAACAGTATATAAAGCACAAGAAGTTTCAGCATATTTTTCAGGAAATGAGCAAAGAGCTAGTCATTGATGGGAGAAAAACATCTATTCTAGACTAAAGGTATGAATTATGGTAGAAACATTAATAGTGAGAAGATGAGTGGCAATAGTGAATCGAGCAGGGAGCTAGAGCTGCATTTTGAAGCCCAGTGCAGCAGAAGAAACATTACTAGATACATTAGATGAAGAATAGCAGTAAACAGAATAGGAGTAGGAAGGCGGAGTGAGGAGAGTAGGTGTTCAAATGACTTTCTATATACACATACACATACAAACCCACATACACAATTGTTCAGAAATTGACACATTCCACATGGGTAGAGAAGGCTCTTATTTGTTGTGAAAGCACATGACACAAAGGCTACCAGATAAGAGCTGAGATTTTCCAGTTCTAATAACCAAAATAATTCAGAAATATATCCCAGTGAGGTTCACGGACTTACTGGGTTCAGCTGAACTCTGTTATTAGAAAAAAGGTGTGTATTAGATACCTGGTTTCCAACTCTCTCAGGAATTAACATGCTCTGGAACAACAAGTATTTGTTTACTATATGGTATCTGCAATGTGGGCACTGTTAGTGACCTAGATGTGAAAATATCTGATTATATTTTCTTCACTACATATTGATCCCACCACTCCTTTCACCATACTTCACCCTACTTCATGAGCCCACTGTCAAATGGGAATGATCCTAGGTAGCAATCTGATTCTTGCATTCAAATGTGTCCAGTCTATCTTGGCATCCAAAAACTTGCCCAGTCTAGATGAGGTTAGAGATCTTGATCCACGGCTGCATGTGGAGAAATATCAGTTCAAAGAGTATGCAAGGAATCAAGAAAGAAAATAATAATCAATGATATAATGAAAGAAAATTATCTTGAGTTGACTTGCAATCCAAAAACCAAAAGCATGCATGTTCTAGGCAAAATGAAAATAAAAGAAATATAAGTTTTTAATAAATTCAAAGGCTTTCATAAAATGAAATACTCCTTTTTAATCAAATAAATTTACTACAATAAAGATATATAGATATTTCCTTCACATTATTAAAGAAAAACTACCTATACAGTGATGTGTACTATATATTTATATATATAAACTAAAAAACTAGACATTATCAGTGAACAATTCATCTGTGTAACCAAAAAACACTTGTACCCATAAATATATTGAAATTTAAAATCTGAAATTTTTCAATATTACATTCTCTTTGTTATAAATTAATAGAAATTTTAGAACATTGAGTTAAAAAGGTCTGATGTATAAAAGAAAAAAGGGAAAATTAAAAATTAAGAAATAATTTCTTAAAATATATACAATATGAAAAAGTACACCACCTTAATCAATAAAAATACTATTTCATAGAAAGGAAATGGAGAGATAATGTTCTTGCCTAGGAAAAAATTCCACATCCTTGAAAGTATTTATACATTTAACAAAATAGAAAAAATATTTTGTTTTACATTATTTTAAATTAATTTTGATAAATTAATCTGGATCTATGAATATGGAAGGAAAATTAAGAAAACAGTTAAAAAGATTGGCCTGTCATAGAGACCTAATAAAAAGTAACAACAATTTAAATAATGTTGTAGCAGCAAAGAAACATGCATTTAGCTAAATGGGATATGTAACAAAACATTGAAGCATGAAAACATGAATTATATAATAAAGATGGCAGTCAAACTAACATAAGTATTATGCAGTACATGGTATATGAAAATGTGGCCAACTTTTCATTAAAAATAAAATTAAGTCCCTAAATCACACTATGTTTAAAAATAAATTCTGGATTAATTATATTTTTATTTTTAGAAATTTAGCAATGTACTAAAATTACGAGATTATTTATATAACTTTGATCTTTAGAATAATATCACAGAGCTTCATATTTTTTAATTCTGTGTAAAAATAACATTAACAAAATTATAAAAAAGTAGTATGTATGTGAAATATGTTCCAAATAAATAAAATGTTTAATAATGATAATTCTCTCAACCACTCTATATTTTTGTTTCCTCGTCTATAGAATGAAACTCATAATTGTACCGCTCTTAGGGTTGTTGTGAGAATTAATGACATGTATTAAGTGTTTAGAACATTTTTAGGACAGAATCTGACTTATACATATATAATAATGACAATATAGGTGTTGACTGTTATTTTAGGAACGATATCTCTGTGGAACATTGGGCTAACGATATGAGACAGAAGAAATTGTGTGCGTGTGTGTGTGTGTGTGTGTGTGTGTCTGTGTATAAAATAAATGTGTTTTTATAAAACCATCAACTTACCAGCAACCAAAAATAAGATCCTTTACCTTCCGATTAGCAAAGTTCAAACTGAATTGTATAGAGCAGCAGTCACCAACCTTTTTGGCACCTGGCACTGTTTTCATGGAGGACAATATTTCCGCAGACTGGGGTAGAGGCTGGTTTCAGGATGGTTCAAGTGCATTACATTTATTGTGCAGTCAGACCTCTCTGCTAATGATAATCTGTATTTGCATCACTCCCCAGCACTAACCTCAGCTTCACAGCAGATCATCAGGCATTAGATTCTCATAAGGAGTGCGCGACCTCGATCCCCTGCACGTGCAGTTCACAGAGGGGCTGGAGATCCTAAGACAATCTAATGCTGCTGCTGATCTGATAGGACATGGAGCTTATGCAGTGATGCAAGCAATGGGGAGCAGTTGTAAATACAGAGGAAGCTTCCATAGCTGGCCTGCCGCTCACCTCCTGTTGTGCGGCCCAGGTCCTAATAGGCCACTGACCGTAACTGATCCACAGCTGGGCTTTGGGGACCACATGTGTATACACTGGCCACAGAGCTCAAATGAGTTTTCTTTACTATTAATCTTATACATTCCTCTAGGTCTGTGGTCCCCAACCCCCGGGCCATGGCCCGGTACTTGTCTGTGGCCTGTTAGGAACTGGGCCATGCTTCACTGCCTGAGCTTCACCTCCTGCCCCACCTTGGAAAAATTGTCTCCCACGAAACTGAGGAACCAGACACGCAGCAAGAGGTGGACAGCTGGTGAGCCAGTGAAGCTTCATCTGTATTTCCAGCCACTCCCCATCCTCACACCACCACCTGAGTTCCACCTCCGACCCCCTCTTGTAGAAAAATTGTCTTCCGTGAAATCACTCCCTGGTGCTGAAAAGGTTGGGGACTGCTGGTATACACAGCCTTAGAAGGACTTCCCTTCCGTAATAAGAACAGTTTGTAGGTACAATAATTAAAAAATTTATGATGGCTTAAAGAGAGAACCTGCCAAATGATAATACACATACCTGAAATAATTCGTTTACAATTTTAACAACATATGAATCTTTATTTTGCCAATATTTTTATTTAATGCTAAGGTCTTATATCTTTGAATATTGTCCCCTAATTGGAGTTCCTGTTTAATTTCTCCTATAAACAAGGTAAAGGTCAGAATGCTAGGAAGCAGCAAGTGATTGACTCTGAGAGATTTGAGGAGAGTTTAAAAAGGTTGCAGATGATATTGCCATTCTCATTGATTGGCAACACCCTTCCTTATAAGGGGATTATGTATCCGCCACACTCTTTCCTATGCACACCCTCCCACCATACCCCAGGTCCTGTGCCTTGAGAGCCCTTCCTTTGGGGGGAACACATTTTCCTGCCCCATTGTCAGTGTGGGCCATACCCTGACACATCCATGACATGAGAGGGGACGTGACAGTTCTGAATGGAAGCTTTGAGACAAAGCCAGCTTGTTTCTGGCAGCTGTCTTGTTCTCTCTCTGTGCTTCAAAAGTGGTATATTCCAAATAGGGCCTGCCTCTTCAGTCCGGGCCCCAGGATGAAAAGACAGGTGGGGCAGAGCTGGACCTTACATTGCAGTGGCCTCCATGCAAAATAAGTGAAAAACTATTTACAAGACACTGAAATGTGGGGGTAGTTTTCACCTTGGCATAAACTAGTGGAAGCTAAGGAATGCAGTTCTATTTACCAAGATATGGGCAGAGTATAGGGAAACCAAAATCGGGAGTATCCTGCCCATCAGCCGGGCAGGAAGAGTGGGCACCAAGACTCAGAAACAGAGGAAGCTGTGTGGGCAGAGCTGCTAGTCCATCATTTGAGGGTGCAGCCAATTGTGC
Organism: Eulemur rufifrons; assembly: GCF_041146395.1. NCBI lineage: Eukaryota > Metazoa > Chordata > Mammalia > Primates > Lemuridae > Eulemur > Eulemur rufifrons. Next base: position 25,046,675 of record NC_091001.1, read on the forward strand.
CCCCCTCAACTCCCCAGCAGCTTCACAAGTAGGAGCCCGAGTAATAAATGAAGTTTTGCTTTCACTGGCTAGTTGTTTTATTTTATACACTGGAATCTGTAAATTATTGTACAGATCACATTTCCCTTTTGAACCTTATTAGAAACCTTAGAGACAAATTTGAAAGTGGCCTACGCTTAGAAAAATATGAAGGAAATTTAGGTTTTACATTTTTATATTTGCATTATTCCTGTCTCCTTTTTGTGCTCCAACCCTTCCATTCTTTTTTTCTTCTTTTTAACAAATATATTCTATATCAGCATGTATTGTTTAAGATAGATTTAGCTGTCTTAAGTCTCTTTCAACAAGTGATATATATATATATAAACAAATAATCATATGAAAAATAAAGTATGTGATTATCAAGCACCTACTATGTGCCATACATGTTTTGGGTATGTTTAATGCTTTGAAAAACCCTGAGATCTATGCTGTTAAGCCAAAATATCAGATGAGGAGATGGATTCTCATAAATGTGAAACAGCTTGCCAAGGTAATGAGAGGTGGCAGAAGCAGGGAAGACTCAGGAATGTATGATTCCAAAAGTTCTCTCTTACAGAAAGGACTCTAAATTACTCAGCTCTTAACCATATATGTAAAGCTGATTATAGTTGAAGGTCAGTAGTGGCAATAACCTCATACAATGATGAATAATAGCTATCAGATATCATGTTATGGTCAGATTTTTCTTTAGCCTATGCTCTATTGTGCTTTTAAATTAAAGCCCTTTAACATCATATGTAACTTATCATTAGCTCTTCATGAAACCAAACATTCTTGGGTACCCCTAACATATATCCCCACTACTTTGATCATAAAGTTTCAAAACCATGCCAAGTTTTCCTCTGATTGCATGGCATGCAGCCCTTAGTAGCTTTTATTTTTTGTCTTTATGCAAATAAACAAATTCCTGGAACAGAAAAGCAAATCAAACATGAAAGTCTGCTTATAAGAGTGCCAAAACAATTTGTTGTTTATCCTTGTTCCTATCACTCCTCTTTTAATTCTTCACAGATAGAAACAATGACACCGAGTAGGAGTAATTTAGACAGAATATCAGATAGACATAACAGGCAGATAGAAGGCTGTGCAGAATAAACTTGCATAAAATCTTAGGAAGTCTAAAACTTGATTGATCTAAACCAAATTAATAGCTAACATTTGCTGAGTTTACAAATGTCAAACATTTTACTGAACATTATATACATTATTTCCTTCAATCATTATTTCAATAGTGCAAAGCAGCTATTATTTTTTTTAATTGAAAAAATATTTTAATTTGGAATATTTCCTTATTATTTGCCAATTTCTTTTTTATTTATCATAATGTTTCACAATTTTGGAATGATGGGGTTTTTTTGGTTATAAATTTTTCTAAAAGGAGAAAACAAAATTGTTTTCCACAAGGACTTGCTTTATTTCTGCATTTTAGTCACTTGCCTGACACCATTTTCTAGCTGACAGAGATGGTCACAGCCTGCTCCTCTTGTGCTAGGAAGTTTGACCCTCCCATCAAGATCCTATGAAGTTGGCAGGGCCACAGCTGTGCTCTCCATTTTGTAGGTGCGATTGTCACATGACTCTTAAGTCCCTTGTCCAGTGTCCAACTCCTCATGCTATGATTATCCTACTACGCCATGCAGAAGCGTGGAATCCAGCTTCTAAAGCCACCTTTGCTCAAGGCATATTTCTGGCTTCTTATAGGATGATAGATGATGTGGCTCCATTGTATTTGTGAACTGCCCAATGTCTTAATAGAATTTTTCTAAAAATCAGTCCCCTTGCAAATATCTGCACAATTTAGTCCTCATGTAGGATACTCATTATGTTACCTGATTGATCGCAACAGCACCCATGCATTTCTAGGATGCATGACTCCCGAGCCTCTTAGGTGGCATTTCATTTTTTGATGGAAATATGTGGTGTGTGATAGGAGAGGACCAAACTCAGCTGTTTATGAGCACAGTTAAAGCATTTATGAATTAATGTAAGTCAAATTCAGCCTCTTCCCTCCCGAAAGCAAGATGTTCTGCCTTGATACTGGCTTATGAGTTAATAAACATTTAAAAGCCTCCCCTTTTGTACTGGATGTTGACTTGGCTCACTGTGTCCTGGGTCGATAAATTTGTTTATTTCTATTTTTTTAAAGTTATAAGTTTTAAAGTTATAGAGTCCAAAGTAGTTTATGTCTTTATGGGGCACATGTAATGTTTTGATACAGGCATACAATGGGAATTCATCAAATCAGGCTAATTGGAATTTATAGCACCTCAAGAATTTATCATTTCTTTGTATTAGAAACACTCCAATTCCATTAATTTTTTTTAGTTTAAAGTATACCCTAACTTATTGTTGATTATAGTCACTTTGTTGTGCTATCAAATATTGTCCATTCTATCTAACCACCTAGCAAAGCAGCTATTATTATCATTACCCTTTTAAAGATGAGGAAACAGAGCAGCAGATAAATTGTTACCTTCCAAAATAATGCAGTTAGGAAATGGCATTGTCAGAAATGGAGTGCAGACATGTGTGAATGTATATTTTTGTGACATTCAGCTTATTTGCACTCTGGAGAAATGCCTTATTGATACTCTTATATGTAACCTAGAGGAAATATTGTCTCAGGAGGAGGTAAATTAAATGATGTGGTTACCATCTCTACTTTCCCAAGTTTTTTTCAAAATTTCAGTCCTCTTAGAGTGTTCAAAGTTATCCTTTTCTTAATTAACATAATAAATGTACCGTTCCTTCATTTCACTTGCTTTCCAAAGCATGTGATTAAATTTATGAGTTTTGCAACTGTTGATACAGGCAGAGAGATCTAGAGTTTTTTAGATCTTTTAATGTGCCAGCTAAAATTGAAAGTCTTCTACATCCACATTCCCAGTGTTTATTTGCTGTTTCTTCAACTAAGACAATCAGCCACTTTTATGCCCTTTGCCATGAAAATTTGTTCAGGGATGATTCAAGCAGTGAAAGATGGAAGACTTTCATTGGATGGTTTTTGAAACATTCTCTCTCTCTCTCTTTCTCTTTCTCTGAGAAAATTCAGCCCCAATTGCTGCTGTCAACCATCCTACAAACATAAACAAACAAACAAACAAACAAAAAACAACCAATAATTTAGAGAGTCTGGTATTTGTGAAAGAAAAGACAAATAGATCAATGGAACAAAATGCAGAGCCCAGAGATATTGATACAGTTAACCCTTGAACAACCCGGGTGTGAATTGTGAGTGTCCACTGATACACAGATTTTTCTTCCACCTCTGCCATCCCTGAGACAGCAAGACCAACACCTCCTCTTCCTCTTCTTCTTCAGCCTACTCAGCATGAAGAGGATGAAGATGACAAATTTTATTATGATCTACTTCCACTTAATGCATAGTAAATATATTTTCTCTTATGATTTTCTTAATAACATTTTCTTTCTCTAGCTTACTTTATTGTAGGAATACAGTATATAATACATAAAACATGTAAAATATGTCATAAATTTTTAGATTGTTGGTAAGGCTTCTGGTCAACAATAAGCTCTTGGTAGCTAAGTTTTTGGGGAGTCAAAAGTTATAAGTGGATTTTTGACTATATGGGGATCGGTCCCCCTAACCCCTACATTGTTCAAGGGGCAACTGCCTTGTCAACTGATCATTTACAAAGGAGCAAAGTACAACTGAGGAAAGATAGTCTTTTCAACAATGGTGATGGCACAACTGGACATACACACACACACACACACACACACACACACAAAGATCTTGGAATCTAGGCAGTCCTTGAGCCTTTCACAAAAATTAATTAAAAATGAATCATAGACATAAATATAAAATGCAAAATTATGAAATTCCTAGAAGGTAACATAGGAGAGATCTAGAGGAGCTTGGGTGTGGCAATGACTTTTTAGATACAACACCAAAGGCATGATTCAGGAAAGAAACAATTGATAGGTTGAACTTTATTAAAATTAAAAATTTCTTCTTTTTAAACTAACCAAAACATACTCAAGGGATATTTGTTGAACTGATAAATGATTTTGAATCCTGGTCTACCTTCCTCCAATTTTCATCTCATTTCATTATGCCAGGCTGCATTCAAGTAATCTTCATTTCAGTCCTTATTTTGAAAATATTAAATATTCTATCAAAATGAATTATAGATTTTTGGTATAGTCAAGTGCTATTCTACAAATATTTTCATTTAAATTATAAAAATTACTTTTATGTTCTCTTGATTGGATATTGACATAAAAACCTATTTAATTTTATCTTATTTTACTGTTATAATTAAGAAACTACATCAGAATTTTAACTTACATTTTTCCTATAAGAAGAAATTAATAACCCAAGTCAAATTCAAATAGAAACAGACATGAACCTTATAGAAAATTAAATCAGAGCAAATGAATGAACCAAAGGTCTGTCCTATTCTTCCAGGTCACCAATAAGTATTTTGATTCAAAATAAGAATTATCAGTTTCCCAAAGAATTTCTTAGAAAATTATGGAAAAAGAAATAAAAATTGTCAAAGCTAACAAATGAACAATAAAATCAGTCTGAATAATATTCCAGTCTTTTGAATGGCATGGAATAATTTTTTTTCCCAGATCTCAACCTCAAAAGTTTCTTTTTCTTCTAGTATACACTAATATACTTTAATATTTATTTTTGATCTGGCACTGATTAATTGGGTCATACATCATACAAAAGTAGTTAAATTCATTTTTCAACATGGTGTCTACTGGATAATTTAGGAGATTGCTAATGCCCCAGAAATAGTATAAACATGTATTTGAATATAAATGTTTATATTATTATGAGGATAGATTCTGTGGCTTTCTTTGAATTCCTAAATGAGGCCATGATCAAAACTAGTTAAGAAACACTGATTTACTTTATTTGTTTATTCTTGCCTTTATCAAGCTTCAATATTTGCCCATAAATTCTTATTGCAGGTTAAATTCACAAACTCCGTAACTAGACAGCTTAAGTTCCAAATTCCTGCTTTAACGTTAATAAGCTATGTTATACTGGGGATGTGATTTAACTATGTTAAATAGGGATATTTATATTACCTATCTTAAAATAATGTTGAAAAGAATAAATGACTTAATAAAAAATGCCTAGAACCATGCCTGGAATGAAGAAAATATTATATAAGAATTAGTATTATGTAAGTACTATCAAAAAGTAAGAAAATCTTATGTAGTAGTAAATATTGCGTCCTGATTACTATAAAAGCCCATAATACCACCAAGCTGTGAAAGTGCTGCTTCCAAAGGATGCTCTCCAGAGAACTTGTACTTGGAGTTACTATAGATAGTCCATGAAAACTCTGTTAAAATAGGCAAATAAGTTCGAGGAATGTTGCATATTTTTCTTCTTGAAGATTCAAAATATATACTAGTTTCTTAAAGAAGAGGTTTCCTTAAAGAAACATATTTAAATTTATTTAACCATATATTTATCACCACAGAACCCTTTGTTGGAGAGAATACCAATTATTTTCTTGTGGAGATCACAATTTAAGTAATGTAATCCTACCAATGGTGGTTACTTCAGTGCAGATAATAAAATGGTAGTCTAGTTTCTTCTTCAGTTAGTATCATATAAGGACACACTTAGCCATAATATTTGATATAGTAATTTTCAGTGTTGATCGGGTCAATTACAGAGTTCTTTATTCTTGAAAAGCTGGGAAAAGTAGAACAGCCTCTCTCTCATACATAAAATGCACATACAGAAAAATTCCCTTGTGAAGTTGTCTGGAATTGGGAATCTGATGATAAATCACTTTGGCAAAGAACAGAGCTAAAGCTAACTGACTAGCAATCTCAACATCTTCATAGTTTACCCTAGGCACCAGAGCTATAGAATCAGCCAAACATAAAACACCTGACCAAAACCCAACATCAAAATATGTGGTTTAAGTGGACAATGTATTCTATTGCTTATGTCAATTCTATCTTTGCTATATTTATATTTGTTCTATGTTTTGTTATCAAGAGTATGTTTTGTAAGTGATTTTTAGAGATGTTTAAATTAATAGGAGGCATATGATTGAAGATTTAAAAAAAAAAAAATATCTTGTATTAGTTTCCTAGGGCTTTCATAACAACTATCCACAACTTGGTGGCTTAAAGCAATAGAAATTTATTCTATTAGAGTTATAGAGACCAGAAATCCAAAATCAAGGTTTCAGCATGGCCAAGGTTTTCCTGAAGGTTCTAGGGAAGAATACTTACTTGCCTTTTCCAGCTACTGGTGATCCCAGACATTCCTCAGCTTGTGGCCAAATAAGTCTGATCTTTGCTCCATCTTCAAATGGCCTTCTCTGTGACTTTCTCTGTTCTCTCTTCTACTTATGCAAACACCAATCATTGGATTTAGGCTCGCCCTAAATCCAGGATAATTAATCCCCAAATCCTTACCTAATCACATGTGTAGAGACCCTATTTCCAAAAAGGTCACATTCTGAGGTTGGTTATTAAGTGAGGGAGGAGCAGTATCTCACCAAGTATAATACCTTTTAGAAAACATGCCTGATATTTAGAGAGGCTATCAAAGCTAACCAGTTAGGATTCTTAATTAGTGCAGCTAAGGTGGATACCGGTAGATTTTTTTTTTAAATAAAGTAGAAATTCAAATTGGTGGTCTTTATATTACACTGAGAAGGAATACAGAGCACCATTAGGCACGTGGGCTTGAGAACTTCAGGGACCTATGCTTCCAGATAATTTGATAAAGTCTAAAATATAGTATACATGCAACACTACAGTTCATGTGCAGTAAAAGGAAAGGGACTGTTTTGCTAACACCTTGAAATTAGAGATACTAATCTTTCAACATATCAAGATGTGCCACAATGACCTAGTGGAAAATGAAAAATTACAATGATTGGGATTGCATTTGGGACTTAAGAAATTTAATAACCTACCTTCTAGTCTCCCGTTCACCCTTTAACTCAAAGATTCACAAAATAAATTTAAACTCAGGGGAAGAACATTTTTCAGATTGTTATGGATACAAGAATTCCATAGCTAGTCGTGACACCCATGAAGCTGAGAAATACCAAGAAAATTAAGACAATCTGTACAATCGCCATGTTAGTCCAGAAAATAGACAATCTTCAAAAGTCCATATGTTCTTCTTAGCTGGAAATACTATGTTTTATTTTTTATTGGAATCAAAAATGGTTTTTATTAAAAAGTAAATTGATTTTTAAACAAATATAAACCAACTTCCATTTAAAAACATGTTCTACATTCACAAATAAATGGGACATTAACCAAAAATCGAAGGTGGTGAAAGAGGGAGCATATTTATACTATATTAAAAAAAAGTATGTTGAATTTAAAATATCAAACAGAAGCCAAATATTTGGCAATAAAGAGTGGGTGGTCTTATGGAAAATGTTTAGATTCATTGTGTACACATAAAATACCACAGTATTCATGCTCAGAGTGCCAAATACACTAAACCAGTCCATACAATCTTATTTTGTATTAGTCTACATAGTAGCTGCTACATTGCATTTATGTTGAAGTAACCAGAACTAGATTTCATCCCTCCACTGTAAAGTACATGAAAACTGGAAAAATTATGTGAAAACCTACTTTTATTTAATAGATAACATACAATGGTCGGTATAAGACTTAGAACTCTGAGAAAAGGGAAACAAATAAGTTTTTGTTTTTTTTTTTCCTGGATCCTCTTTCCATACTGCTGTTCATGGAGATGAGAACCACGCAGATAGTGAAAAGGAATTTCACTGAGCTGAGAAAGAAAAGAGCTCAACAAGATTGAAATTTGTGGGACCAAGCACTGGAGAGGAATGGGATATTCAGGGAAAAAGTTCCAGAAATCCCACATAGCCCCCTTGAGTCTCTGTCTGAATACTAAAACTGCACATGCATAGAGAAACTCTGTAAGACTGGGCAAAACAAACCAACAAAAACTACAAAAGAATTATTAGCTAAAAATTTCCAGAATATACAGGACTGGGAGACATTTGAACTCCACCCAGGCATAATATAGAGAAGTCAGTCGGCACCCAGGGAATTCAGTGGGGATCCCAGAAGGTCACACCTTAGTAATAAGTCTAAACTAGCAGTAGAGTAAAAGCAATGCTAGAAGCATCCTAACGGAGTTTAAAATCAAATGTTACAAAAAGCAAGCTGATTTGCAAGTAACTTAAGTATCAAAATGCTTCCAATATGCTTTAAAGGAACAACATAACACTTACATTAAAAAACATAACACAGTGTGTAGCATCTGATCAGCAAGGACTAAACCAGAAAAGAATCAAAAATGTGTGACTCATAGTCAGGAAAAAAATCAGTCACAGAAACAGAGCTAGAAATGGCAGGGTAATGGAACTCTAAGGAAAGGACTTTAAACAGTTATTATAAATACACTCAAGGATTCAAGGGAAAATACATAGCATGAAGAAAAATTTAAACTATAAAAATAGCAAAAGTTACTTCTAGAGTTGAAAATATAATATCTGATTTTTTTTTTGGAAAATTCACAGAATTGGCTTAAATCAAATAAAAAGGTTGATAAACATGGAGACAAAAAATTTGAAACTTTATTGAAAGAGAGAGAAGAAAAAAGAGAGAACATAATGGAGAATAGTGAATGGAATCCAGTAACCTGTGGAAAAATATTGTGTAGTTTAATGTACAAATACATGTAATTCATGTCTCAGGACAAAATGAGGGAATTGGGTGGTGTAGAATAATTATTATATTTGAAAAACATAATGACTGAATTTATTTCCAAATTTGAAGCTAACTATAAACTCTGAGATCCAAGAAGCTCAGTAATCTCAAGCAGGAAAAATTCAAGAAAACCACATTAAGGCATAATATAATCAAATTGCTGAAAACCTATGATAAAGAGAAAAATCTTAAAAGCAGCCAGTTATGGGAGGCATTATATAGGACAATGGCAATAAGAATTATGTTTAATCTTTCTTTGTAATAAATGGAAGCCAGAAACTTATTAAAGTACTGAAAGAAAATAAACATCAACCTATATTTTTATATCCAACAAAAATATACCTGTGTCTTTGTTAAAGAATGACCTTTTTTCCTTTGGGTATATGCCCAGTAATGGGATTGCTGGGTCAAATGGCAGGTCTACTTTAATCTGTTTAAGATACCTCCATAATGCTTTCCACAGGGGTTGCACTAGTTTGCAGTCCCACCAGCAGTGTATGAGTGTTCCTGTCTCTCCACACCCACGCCAACATGTGTTGTTTTGGGTTTTTTTGATAAAGGCCATTCTCACTGGGGTTAAGTGATATCTCATTGTGGTTTTGATTTGCATAATGTTTATAGCAGCACAATTCACAATAGCAAAGATGTGGAAACAACTCAAATGCCCATCAATACATGATTGGATTAGTAAGCTGTGGTATATGTATACCATGGAATATTACTCAGCTATAAGGAATGATGAAGATACAACATCTCTATGGTTCTCCTGGAGAGAATTGGAACCCATTATATTAAGTGAAGTATCCCAAGAATGGAAAAACAAGCATCACATGTACTCACCAGAAAATTGGTTTCCCTGATCATCACCTAAATACACATCTGGGAACAACACCAATTGGATGTCAGACTGAGGTGGGGTCGGGGGAGGGGATGGGGGTATGCCTACACAATGAATGCATTGCGCACCGTTTGGGGAGTGGTAACACTTGAAGGTGCTGACTCGGGAAGGGGGGGTGGGGAAGGGAGGGATATATGCCTACATGATGGGTGCAATGTGCATGACCTGGGGAACAGACACGCCTGGAGCTCTGACTTGGGGGGAAAGGCGGTACAGGAGCAACGTATGTAACCTGCAATTCTGTATCCCCCATAACAAGATGAAATAAAAAAAAAAAAAAAACCTGGTAAGTTAAGGTAATATGAAGGCCTTTCCAGATATGAAAAATCAAAGGATATTATCACTAGCTGATGTACACTATGGAAAATGAAATTCTTCAGGCTGAGAGAATATGCTTCATGATGGCAACTCAGATCTTCACAAATAAAAGATAACCAAGATATTAAATGCAACGGTGCATCTGAAACATTTTCTTTTGAATTTTAATACCAATAAAATTGAGTAAAGCAAAAATAATAACAATATATGTAAAACTAAAATATGTAAAAACATTACTACAAAGGTTAAAAGAGGGAAGTCAATGTATGTTGTTAAGTTTTCTATTATATATGAAGTGGAGTGATGTCATTTGACAGTAGATTTTGACAGTTTAAAAATGCATGTTGTAAACCTGTGTGTGTGTGTGTGTGTGTGTGTGTGTGTGTACATGTGTGTGTGTCTAAACAACTGAAATTAAATTGGAGAAATTGTACCCAATTGCCACTTAATAGTTAAGTGAATATTTTCTGAGAAGAGGACACTTTGGGCTAGACTGAATGTTTATGCCCTGCCCAAAATTCATGTGAAATCTAATTAATCCTCAATGTTATGGTATTTGGAGGTGGGGCTTTTGGGAGGTGATTAGGTCATGAAAGTGGACCCCTTATGAATGGGATTAGTGCCCTTACTTTGCAGGGAGCTCAGCTGCCCCTCTACCATGTGAAGGCATAACAAAAAAGCACTATCTATGAATCAGAAAGATTCGGCCAGACACTGAATCTGCTGGTGCTTTGATTCTGAACTTCCCAAGGTCCAGAACTGTTGGAAGTAAATTTCTGTTGTTTATAAGGCACCCAGATTATGATATTGTGTTATAGCTACCTCGATGAACCAAGACTCTCTTTTATAACCACAGTTCTTTATTAAAATCAGGAAATTTAACATTGAAACTACAGTTCATATTCAAACGTCCCATACTTAAGAGGTGCACATTGCTATTATTATTTTGAATAATCTATTAGCTGTCAGATTGGTTAAAAATACAAAATTAATTTTTAAATTTTGTCTCCACTTATTCCTTTTCCAGTGTTCTTCCTTTCTTTATGTGGACTAGAATTTCTGAACTATTATATTCCTTCTCTCTAAAGAACTTGTTTTAACAAATTCAACTTTTGTTGTCTAAGTCTTAATATTAATATATCTTTCACTATTGAAGGACAACTTTTCAGGATATAGAATTCTAGGTTAGTGGGTTTTTGCTCTCAACACTTTACATATTTCACTCCACTCTTATTGCTTGCATAGTTTCTAAGGCATGTCAGATATAATTCTTATCTGCTGCCTGGCTTCTTTAGGAGTTTTTCTTTATCTTTGATTTTCTGTAGTTTGAATATGATTAGCCTAACCATATATGTGTTTGTGTGTACATACATATATATATATATATTCACAAATATATATATACACACAAAATATATATATATATATTTGTGAATATATATGTATATATATTTGAGACAGGGTCTCATTTTGTTCCTCAGGCTAGACAGCAGTGGGCTCTTCATAGCTCACTGCAACCTCAAACACCTGAGTACAAGCTATCCTCCTGCCTCGGCCTCCCGAGTAACTGGGACTACAGAAGCATGCCAGCACGCACAGCTAATTTTTCTATTTTTTTACAGACGGGGTCTTCCTATGGTTCTCAGGCTAGTCTCAAACTTCTGGCCTCAAGTGATCTTCCTGCCTTGGCCTCCAAAATTGTTACAGTTATAGGTGTTAGCCACTGTGCCCAGCTCTTGCTATACATTTTTTTTTCCTTGGGAGAGGGGGATATATTTTGCTTTGTGTTCTCTGAACTTCCTGGATCTGTGGTTTGTTGTCTGCAATTAATTTGGGGGAAATTCCCAGTAATTATTGCTTTAAATATGGCTTCTGTTCCTTTCTATCTTCCTTCTCCTCCTGGAATTCCCATTATAAATATGTTACAGTTTTGGTAATTATCCCACAGTTTTGGATGCTCTGTCCTGTTTTTTCATTCTCCTTTTTTCTCTTTGCTTTTCAGTGTGGCAGTTACTATTAAGATATCCTGAAGCACAGAGATTCTTTCCTCAGCTGTGTCCAGTCGGCTAATAAGCCCATCAAAGGCATTATTCATTTTGTTACAGTGTTTTTGATCTTCAGCATTTCTTTTTTTTTTCTTTCTTGAAATTTTCATCTATGTATTTATATTTCCCATCTGTTCTTGCACACTGTCTATTTTAACCTTTTGAGCCCTTAGTATATTAATCATAGTTGTTTGAAATTGTTTTAAATTCCAAGTCTGATAATTCCAAATTCCCTGCCATATCTGAGTCTGGTTTTGATTTTTGCTGTGTCTCTTTAAACTGTGTTTTTCGCCTTTAAGCATGCCTGTAATTTTTTTATTGATGGCTGGACATGATGTACTAAGTAAAATGTACTGTTATAAATAGGACTTTAGAAATGTGGTGATAAGGGGGGAGGAGAAGCATTCTATACTCTTACAATTAGGTCTTAGTCTTTTATTGCACCTATGCTTGGAATGTAAACTTCGTAACTGCTTCTCAGTGCCTTCCCCAACTTAGGTGGAACAGGTTGGCTAGAGTGAGCTGGAAGTGGGTATTTCCCTTCCTCCATGTAGAAGACTGGAGCTGATTGGAATTGGGTGTTTCCCTTCCCATAGATCTTAGGCTCTGATAAAATTCCAGTAGATTGGACTCAGGTTAAATAGTTTCTACTTAGGGCACACCTTGTTAAGAAGAACTGAATGCTTTGTCTTATTCCTGAGTAGTTACTTTTTATTCTTCCCTTGCCAAAACTACAAGGGGATTTTTCTCTGACATTCACTGTGAGAGGCTAGGAGAGCTCCAGGAGGTAAAACTCACAGAAATTTGGTGAGAGTTCCTAATGCCTGGGTCCCCATGGAGTTTTTATTTCCAAGACTTGTCTACATTGAGACTCTAGCGATTCATCAATTATTATTTCAGGTGTCTGTACACTAGCACTGGTTCCCACAGAAATTTCTGTTCATGTATTTTTGCTCTAGTAGCTTATTGATTCTCTGTATTTGCCTGTCTTTCTAATTTAGGGGCAAGAATTTGCCCTGTGACTTTACTTTTCTGACAAATCTAAGAGTAATTTTTGAGTTGGGGGGGGGCGGTTCTAGCTTTTTGCTTATTCTAAGGATGGAAACTCAATTTCCAAGCTTCTTATATGTTGCACCAAAAACCAGAAGTTCCTTCTTTGTCTTTTGAAAGATCATTTTACTGGATATGATATTCTTGCTTTACAATTTTTTCTTTTTTCCTTTCAATACTTTGAATGTGTCATCCTGTTGCCTCATGGCCTCCATAATTTCTAAGGAAAAGTCAGCTGTTAATAGTCTTGAAGAACCTTGTATTCCATGACTTTCTTTTCTCTTATGGCTTTCAAGATTATTTCTATGCCTTTGGCTTTTAATAGTTTTATTATGATATGTTTAGGTCTGCATATTTTTGTGGTTATCCAATTGTAGTTCACTGAGTTTCTTGACTGCATTTTAATTTCTTTAATAAATTACAAAGTTGTTACCATCATTTCTTCAAATATATTTTTCCCCTTTTTCTCTCCATCTCTATGATGATTCCACTATGTGTGTGGTAACATCCTTGGTGGTGTCTCATGGGTCTCTGAGGCTCTATTTCTTTTTCTTTATTCTTTCTTTTTCTCATACTAGATAATCTAAATTAAGCAATCTTCAAGGTCACTGATTCTTTTGCCAGGTCAAATCTGTTGTTAAGCCCAAAGAGTGTATTTTTGTTATTTTATTATAATTTCAACTCTAGAATTTGTAACATGAGCAATATATAATTCTGTCTCTGTATTGATTCTCTCTATTTGAAAACAACATTCTCATTCTCTCCTTTAAGTTTTTAGACATTGTTTCCTTTAATTTTTAAACATATTTATTATAGTTGATTTAAAGTCTTTGTCTGATAAACTCAATGTTTGGGCTTCCTCAGGAGTGGTTGTATTAATGGCATTTCCTCCTGTTATTGGTCCATACTTTCCTGTTTCTTGGCATGTTTCATTCTTTTTATATTGTCATTTTAAATAATATAGTGTAGTAGCTCTGGAAAGGAGAACTCTGGGTTTGTTGTGGTTGCCTGTTGTTGAGATTGCTGTTTGTTTCCTGAATTTTCTGGAGTAATTTTCTTTTCTTTTTATTTATTTATTTATTTATTTTTTATTTTTTTCCAGACAGAGTCTCACTCTGTTGCCCAGGCTAGAGTGCCATGGTGTCAGCCTAGCTCACAGCAACCTCAAAGCTCTTGGACTCAAGCGATCCTACTGCCTCAGCCTTCCAAGTAGCTGGGACTACAGGCATGCACCATCATGCCGGCTAATTTTTTCTATATATTTTTAGTTGTCTGGTTAATTTCTTTCTGTTTTTTAGTAGAGACAGGGTCTCGTTCTTGCTCTTGCTGGTCTTGAACTCCTGACCTCCAGCAATCCTCCCGCCTCGGCCTCCCAGAATGCTAGGATTACAGGCATGAGCCACCGCGCCTGGCCTGGAGTAATTTTCTATTGTCTGTATCCTCTATCTATCTATTTATCTATCTATACTTTGTTCAGCATGCAGTCACTGAAGTCTCTGCTTTGTTAGCTTAGTGGCAAACTAATAGTTGAATAGAGATTTCCTTAAGTATCTTGAATTAATGTCTCTCAGCCTTTGCTAATATGCCTTGTGTGTATAGTTGGGCATGTGTTCAAAACTCCACAGGTAGTTTACAACTCTGCCTTAGCCTTAACTTTTTATTTGTGCAGAGCCTCAAGATCAACCATAGGTAAGATATTAGGGTAATCTCAGATATATGCTGGGTATTCCCACAACCACACATTTACCGGTGGCCTTGTACATTCTCAAGAATATGCCAGAGTTTTAGAAAGTCCCATGCAAAGACAATATGCCCCAGTTTTTTCTTTCAAGTGTTTTCATCTGCCTCCTATTAGCCTCAGCTGATATTGCTACCTCAGGCATCTATAATGTTAAATTGCTTTGAATTATTTTCAACAAATACCCTAAAAATAAGGCTGTTTAGACAAAGTAAGCTCCAATTTAGTTCAAATAAAAACAAGTCTGAAAATGGAGCCTTTTAGAAAAGTGCCCAATGGATCAAATTGTGACAATTCTCTCAGGCGGGGACTTTTGGGGAGTTCCATACCCATTGCTCCTCCTTCAATAGCTGTTAGGCTGTTGGTTTGTATAGCTACTACATTTGCATGATTTTTGGTTTTCTAGTCTACTGTAGACCTGAGGACAGGAGATCAGGATAGGGCAAGTTAAAATGACACAAATCTTGCTCCCGTAACTAAGACTTACCCGTTTTTATTGAATAAGCAGTCTTTGGTTTATTTCAAGCCTTTTGTTCATTTTCAGAATTCTGAAAATGTTGATTTTTGCATTTTTGCCAATCTTCCTACTTTTATGGAGGAGTTTATTTTTGGAACTCCTTACTCTGACAATCCAGAATACTTCCGGATTATCTAATCTTGCATCACATCCAAAGAGAAAATTTTTACCTCTCTTCCAGATGGAGAATGTTGAAATTGATCTCACAAAGTGTAACAGAAACAAGAAGAAATCATTATAATTTGTCAAATTGTTATAATTCTTTGATTATTTCTCAAAACCATTATATGGTCATGACCTTCCATGAGACTTGACTCACACTAAGATACATAATTGAATAAAACAGAGTCATCTCTTCAGAAGAGAACAGATGTCTTCAGGAGATTTGGAAGCAACAATTATTAACATACATTGCAATTGGTAATATAATAGGAATATGGAGATAACAAAAAATACAGCTATTCTGGGAAGTAAGATATATGCGCTTCAAAGGCTTATTTCTTATTTGGGGGTAGCTGTTTGCTTAAACAATCTTTCTAAACTTTAACTAAAAGCTGCCTCTTTGTAAATTTTATCTAACACATTATTCATCCACAAGGATAAATATTCTCATCCAGTAGCAGGCGGTAACTTTTGGGTCAAACTGATGTGCCAAACACTGTGGCTGATTCACCTTTTATGGGAATCTATTTGTTTACCCTACGTTATTACTCCAACCCAGTATTCTTTTAGTTTTAAACTCTGTCACATATTCAAGATACATGCCTACACATCAAGGACTGCATAATCATCATCACCAGTGAATATATCTTGTGAATTGAAACTTGATTCATTTTATTATTTTCTAATATGAAATAAAACTAACATCATATTTTTGGGAAAACAATTCCATTTTCTTGTGACAAATTAGCAAAATAATCATCTATATATTTATTCAACTCAGTATTAATTTTAACATGAAATGATTTTCCCTCATATTTTCTAATCAGTAAATGTACATATTCTTTAAGTTTCTGCAACAAAAATCAAAAGTAACTTTTTAGACCTAAGTTAAGTACTAATAGCAAGATGACTTCTCTGTCTAGTTCTTTAACCCAATTTTACTAAGAATTTCATGCAGAAAATACCTTTCAAATAATTTTCACGGAAACTTCTAGATAAGCAGTATTTACCAAGGAACTCCCTTGGCTTTTTATCAGAAATTTCCATTCAGTATTGTTTAGCATTTATAATCTTAATTGTGTTGTTAATAAATGTAATAATAGAATTTTTTTAAACTTTCAGGTGTTATTTGGCAAGAAAAATAATGTTTAAATATGAAAGCCAGGACTTTGAATATTAGTTCTTAAATTTAAACCCTTTTGATGCTATCATAAACTACTTAAGATCACATAAGGAAGCATAAAATTTCACCAAAATAGGTGATCTTTTACATATTTCTAATATAAGTGAATGAAGATTCAATCCATATTGAGCCAGATCAAACCAGTTTTTCACTTTAAATGAATTAAAAGATAATAGAGTTCCATAAGCCAATTGGACTGAAAAAGTATAAGGTATTCTAAAATTCCTATATTTTGCAATCCATGAGATCTGCGCGTGAATACTGTCTCAGTCACTTAATGATAGGTGTGCAACTGATGGAGGCACTTAAACTTTCAATGCCTTAAATTTCTCATTTATATAGTGTAAATAATTGTTCTTCATTCTCAAGATTATTTGAAAATTAGGAAATAGGTAATATGTATAAAACAAATGACATTGTTTCCAGAAATATTTGATATTATTTTTCCTGGATATTAATGTATAAAATGTTTAATACCAATGAATGCAAGTTAAGCACTGGAAGAAATAGAATTTTGGAGTGAATCTAATAATTATATTTTATGTTGTAAATTCATTGTTCTCTTGACTTCTTTATAAGGATGATTTTTTTATGCTGAATGTATGTGTATTGTTTCTTTCCTTATTCTTCAATTCACTTGTTATCATGTCAGTAAAGTTTTTAGAACAGAGGAGAAATTTGTTTTGCCAAAAAGTAGCATCCATACACAGGCATATAAGCATACACTTCTTCATGAATTCAGTCTGAAGTTGAATATTTTGATTTGTTTACCATTGGCAAAATACAGCTTCCTATGTTTTAGGAGAAAAAAAGAATCAAATTTATGCTGAATGTCAAATATCTTATGTAGAGCCACATTTTGATGAGTTAAGTGGAAAGGAATGAGGAGCATAAGGATTGAATTTCCGTGAAAAAATGTCTAGGTTTAAAAATTAAGAAAAGAAAGAGTTTAGAGAACCACGTGTTACATTTTGCCAAATCCTAAAAGTTTGAAAAATAGCATATATATTTGATGAATAGAAATGTGGTTTTATTTCTTCTCTCCTACTGCATCAACATTATTATGCAAACAAACAAATGGTGCTCTGCATTTTCCAATTTGCTTAATTGTCTTAATTTTATGACAGAAAACGGGGATACTTTTTAAGAATAAAGATAAAGCATCTCATCTTCCCCGAGGCTCCAGAGTACAATCTTTTCTTCAGCTTGGATGAACTACTTAGAAAGCTCCTTATATGCCAAGTCAGATAGCACCCTCGAGTACTTGTCCTCACTGAACCCTCTGCCTGCCGTAATCTGCTCCTTGTTTAATTGTGTGTTCGTTTATGATGTGTTTGAAAGTGGGAATAAGACTATCTACAACATGCATAGCTCTTTGCTTATCATACAGTTGGTGATAATTAATGTTTTTGTTCAGTAAATATTATTTAATGTCTTATAACATGTTTTAATAGGCAAATTAATATGATATTGCATAGGCAGTTACTTTTTGTAAACGTATTATGTATTTTCCACAATTCTAACAAAAAAATCTTATCCCCAACAAGTCCGTCCTTTAACTACTACTTTTTATATTATACTTTTAAATCAAAGCTTTAGCATTGCTTAATACTTAATGTATTTAATGAATACCACTTCCAAAGATCTATAGTCTAGCTTCTTAGCAATTTCAATAGAAAAGCTGAATTTCATTTACAACTGATAAAATATTAAAAACATCACAAAGCCCAAAAACAGTTTCTTTGAAGTTATAAACAGAAGAGGGTTATAAAGTTGTATGAGAAACCATCAAAATATTTACTGTAAAGTTTTCCCAACCTTCATTATTTTTATAGGCCAGAAGGTAATACTAACAGTTTTAAAGTTATTACAGCAGTAGTCAAACTTGTGATTATTTTTTTGACCTATTTTTCAGGTGGTTGCCATATGTTTGGCTCCAATACATAAGCATTTTTTGATTTACCTCTCTGGCATATCAATCATTTTATAATGGAAAAAATGTTTCTTAGAACATGTACTAGGTTCATTGAGTTATCAGAAATCTACCCACAAAGTGGTGAAATCCAAAGTGGAGCTGGGCAACATGATTCAAAATTTGGGTGGTTAAATCCAAAGTAAACTTTGTAAAAATTCACAATTAGCCCAAGGTACATATATCTGGACCATTTCAGAGTAAACTGTATACCTGACTGCCATTTTATCCAAAATACAGTAGCATGGTTGTTCTAGAATAAGATCATTCTCTTATATAAATATGAAACAAAATCAAAATCAGGAAAGTTAATTTTGATACAGTACATTTTAAAATCCATACTCTATAGTAAAATTTCATGAACTGTCCTAATAATGTCCTGTATAGACATATTTTTCACAGCCAAGGAACCAATCTTGGATCTTGTAGTTCACTTTTTGTCATATCTGTTTCATCTCTTTTACTCTGGAATAGTTTCTTACCCTTTCTTTGTCTTAACGAAATTAACACTTTTGAAAAGTACAGCTCAGTTTTTTGTGGAATGTTCCTCACTTTGAGTTTGTCTGCTATTTCCTCATGATGAGATTCAGATTATGCATCTGGACAGATTGTGAATATCACAGACTTGTGCTGTGTCCTTCTTCGTGCATCCGATGAAAAAGCACATGGTTTAGGTTTGGTCCATTTATAAATTTAACTGTAATGTATTGATTATGTTGATGTTTACCAGGTTACTTCATTCTAAAATTACTATTTTTACTGTTTGTTAGGGACAAAGGATTGCTGGAAAAATACATTGAAATTGTGTGAGTATCCTATCCTTCAACAAACTTTTCCCACAACCTTAGCATCCATCTCTGATTTTTGATGTAACTAATTATTACCTTGATAGAAAAATGATAACTTTTCTAACTCCACCATTTCTTTGGTATTTAGTGGTTGGCATTCCACTAAAAAGAAGAGCTTTTCCTCTTTCTTTTTTTCTTTCTTTCCGAACACATACATTTTATAATCCATCATTTCCATTGTTTTCTGATGCCCAAATTTCCCTAGGTTTGGGAAGTCACAGTCCATTTGTTTGCTCTGTCCTCATGACACTTCCTTAAATATTTTCTTAAAAAGTGATGCTAAAGAGCCAGTAATTTACATATTTGTGGCAAGAAGAATGTTGAGAGGAAGTAACTGAAAATTGAAAACTGCCTCAGAAGGAAATACATTGGTATTTTGAAGGCATAACAAAAAATCATGTGCTATCATAAGTCATCAATGAGGAAGAAAGTGAAATAATTTGGGGCTGGAAAGGACACATAGGGCCATAAGGATCCTGAAAAGGTGTTGAATTTTATTCTAGTTAGAGTGAGAAAACAATGGAAGCATTTAAGCAGTTGTAGAATATGATCTGATTTACCTTTTTAAGGATTACTCTGACTGTTACCTAAAAGAGGTATTAGAATGGAACAAAAAAGAACAATAAAGAGTTTATTGAAGAAGTTCAGGAATGTAATAACAGTGGTTTGGACTAGGTGAGTAACAGTGAACATGGAGAGAATGGCAAATTCAGGAGGTAAATTTTGTGAATCTAACCAACATGTATTGAGTGGACTGATGATATAGGGGGTGAGGAAAAGGGAGGATTAAAACTGACTCCTAAAGTTTTGACCTGAGTGACTAGATAGATAATTATGCCAATAGTAAAATGAGAATTATGTGCAAAGAAAAACAGTTTTTGGAGAAAATTCAGAAATTTTCTTTTAAGAAGGTTTAAATTTGATATATTTAAGTACAAATGTCAAGTCTTGGGTATGGGCCTCTAAAGCTTGAGGATGTGGTAAAGTTATAAATTTGGAAAACATAAACCTATCCCTATATCTATATACTATAAAATGAGAAACTATATTAAGTGTGAAAAACTCATGCTATTCCTGAAAAAAACAGTAAATATCTGTTTTATCCATTGTATTAAATCAGTTTGTCAAAAAACATATTTTATTGTGACTTTTTAATAAGCCAATCCTTAACTGTGTCAATAATAATAATACTGACTCTCTACTTTCTTCATATATGATATGACTATGTAAAAATAGAAGCCTCAAAATAAAAACCACCCTTACTTGAATAAAGAAGTAATAACTGCAGTGATCTAATTTAAAATAACCATCCAGCTGTCTCTTTATTATTAATGTCTAAAAAATGGACAAAGTTTATAAGGATTGAAAAATAGAATAAAAAATTCTCATATATTTGAGATCACCAAGAAGAAAGTGAAGAAACTATCAGAGAGGAAAGAAATATTTACAGAATCCGGGACTAGCATGTATTTTTTGATAAAAGCCAAGAATCTTAAAGTCTGGGTAACGCAATGAATCCAAAGCAATACATTTAAAAAATTTACACTTTCTCATATCCTAGTGAAATTGCAAATCACACACACACAAAAAAGACAAGAGTGTTCTTCCACAGCAGTGACATGTGGACTAATGGTAGACTTCTCCACAGCAATAAGGAAGTCAGAAGGCAGTAGAATGATGACTTTGATGCCATCATTACAAAGTCTTATAAGTACTAGTGAAATAGTGCTTTATTCCTCATGATGGGAAGAAGGCAAAGAATTTCAACATTATGACTTATTTTAAATACTTTACCAAGGTCCTAGTTGTAGCAGTAAGAAAATTATAAAAGGAAACACAAGAAATAATAAAAGGGAAAAAGTAAACTTATTTATATATAACATAATTGTATACAAAGGAAATCTAAAAGAATATACAAAAAACGGGCCAGTCATGGTGGTTCACGCCTGTAATCCTAGCAATCTGGGAGGCCGAGACGAGAGAATCTCTTGAGGTCAGGAGTTCAAAACCAGCCTGAGCAAGAGTGAGATCCCATCTCTATTTAAAAAAAAAAAAAAAGATTCTACAAAAATGATTAGAATTAACAATTAAATTTAGGAAATAATTAGGTACAAGGAATTCAAATATTCCATGAATTTCTATATTCTAGAAAATCCAAAATTGAAATTAAAAGACAATATTATTAAATTTCATCATTATAAAACACATAAGAAATCTAACATAATATTGGAAAAATATCTACATCAAACACTTAAAAGTTATTGAAATTAAAATAGCTGAATAAATTGAGAGATATACACATTAATGTCTTAGAAAATACAATATTGGTATAATGTAACTTATCCCCAAACTGATCCATAGCTTCAACACAATCAAAATCAAAATCCTCACAGATCTTTGTGTATATATTTGTGTATGCATGTGTATGAGTGTGTACATGCATGTGTTAATATTTGCAATATTATTTTAAAGTTTATATGAAAATACAAAGGCTCTACGAGTTAAGATAATCTTAAACAAAAATACAAATTTTAATATGTCCTATTTAAGACAATTCAAGTTGCAATAATTAAGACAATGTGGTAATGGTTTACTTACAGACAAATACTTATGGAACAACATAGATAGTTCATAAACATAACCCAAACTATAGTCCCCTAATTTATGACAGTTATTAGAGTTAATCCATTTTTCACCAAAAGAAACCATTAGAAAAATCTATAGTCTACTCACAGAATATGTGAAGATTTTTTAAATACATATCAGATGAATGACACAAATCCATAATACATAAAGAAGTTTTATATATCTAGAAGAAAATAAGAAGAACCAAATACAAACATGGGCAAAAAATTTCTATAGGCACTTCTCAAAAGACAATATACATGTAATTAACAATAATACAAGAATATATTCTATGTCATTACTTTTCAGAGAAATGATGATTTAACTACAATGGCTAAACTTAGAAAGCTGACAACAGCAACAGTTTTCAAAGATATGGTACAACTAGAACTTTCATACATTGCTGATGGATGTGTAAAACAATACAAACAGTTTAAAATTTATTTTCAATAATTATTAAACCTAAACATATATTTACTATGTTAGTCATCTCATTTTTGCACAAATTACCCCAAAATTAATTGATAAAAACTATAGACATTTACTATCTCCCAGTTTCTGTGGGTCAGACATTGGCAAGCAGCTTTGCTGGGTGTTTCCCATTCAGGGGCTCTCACAAACTGCAATCTAAGCTGGTCCTGCAATCATCTCAAGGCTAGTCTGAGGGAAGATGCTCTATGGAGCCTACTCATATGACTGTTGGCAGGCTTCAGAAGAGCTGCTTTCAAGATCACTCACATCACTGCTGAAAGCTTTTAGAATATCTATTACTTTTGAGCTTACTCACTTGGGCCTCTCTACAGAGCTAACTCAACTGGTTTCTTCCATAAACAAGTGATCCAAGAGGGAGGAAGAAAGAATACCCTGAGCAGAAGCCAATCTTTTCATATCCTAGTTTCTGAAGTGACATCATATCATGTCTGCCATATTGTTTGTTAGAAGTGAGTCAATAAGTCCATCATATACCCAAGGGGAGAGTGTTACCCAGGTAGTGTAGTTCCAGGTAGTGGGGGGTCATTGGGTCCATCTTAAAAATTGTTTATGGCAGCTATTCATTGGTATAGCAACTTCAGCACTAGTTACATACCAAAAAGAAATGTGTATGTGTCACCCGAAAAGCATGAAAAAATCATTCAGAAAAGTTTTATTCATAGTATCTAATACCCGGAAACAACCTGAATATCAGTAACAGAATAGATAAATATATTTTGGTATGTACATAAAATACAAATCTACAGAGCAATTAAAAAAAATAATTCAGCAACATGAATGACTCTTTCAAACATTGTTTTAAATAAAGATCTCAGATATAAAATAGTAAACAATATCCTGTACTATGAATAGATAAATTTTGTGAAAGAATCAGTGATAGTGGTGACCTATGGAAGAGAAATTTAGAGAAGGAATAGACAAAAGATAACCATATAGGTAATAGCATAACTTCTACATACATATATAAAGATTCATTTTAGCTTAATTTTTAAAATTAGCGAAGTTTACATAATTCACTGTACATATATTTTAATTCTAGAAATAGAAAATTTTTCTACTTTCAGAGGACTATTAGTTACAGAGAGCTTAAAACTCATAGTATGCCTCTACAAGAAGAGAATACATTAAAAATAGCTCGGTGAGTTTTTATATTCAAAGAACAATCAAGGTTAGATATTGCACAAATATAATGCTCCTGAAATCTTTAAACTTATACATAAAAACATTTCCCAAATTTGACAACAATCCTAAAAATGTATATAATGTTACCAATAATGAGTTTTGAAACAGAAAGATATTTCTAAACACATAGTTTACTTGGTAGCCTACTTAGTAACTGTTCTTTGGAATAAAAGATGTGAAATGAAAAATACATTTGTCCATTTGGGCTGCTATAACAAAATACCACAAACTTGGTAGCTTATTAACAATAGAAAAATTACTTTTTCAGTTCTGGAGACTGCAAAATCCAAGATCAAATTGTTAGCAGATGTGATGTCCGGTGAGGGTCCTCAAGATAGTTGATGCCTTCTTGCTGTGTCTTTACGTGGTAGAAGGGGTAGTGGGTCTCCCTTGGGCCTTTTTTATAAGGAAAACAATTAGATTCATGAAGGTAAATCTCCTCCAAATCACCTCTCAAAAGCTTTACCTCCTAATGCCATCAGCTTGGAAGTTGTGATTTCAGTACAAGAATTTTGGGGAGACAAAAACTTCCAGACCATAGCAACAGTCATATCAACTTTTTAGTTATGACAAAAAGAGAATGAAATGAAAATTGCAAAGTTTAATATGTGTATCTGGTGGGGGACAAGGATCAATATTTAGCAATAATTTTCATTGGTATGTAATCACAGGCATTTTGCTTAAGGTATTTGGTATATTTTGTCACATTAAATGAGTCCTTTAGATTGAAATAGACATTCCTCCAAAGAAGATATACACATGGCCAATAAGCTCATGAAAAGATGCTCAACATTATCAGTAATCAGGGACATGCAAACCTATACCACCTCATACACATTAGTATGGCTAATATTTAAAAACAAAACAAAAACAGAGAATATCAAGTGTTGATGAGGATATGGAGAAAGAGGAACCATCTTACACTGTGGTGAGAATGTAAAATGATGTAGCTGCTGTGAGCAGTCTGGTGGTTCCTCCAAAAATTAAACACAGAATTATCAAAAGACCCAGGCATCCAACTGCTAGTATATACCCACCAAAATTGAAAAGTGGTATTCAAACAAATACTTGTACACAAGATGTACATAGAAGAACATTCATAGAAAACTATCCCCAATAGCCAAAAGGAAAAACAACCACAATATTCATGAGCAGATGAAAAGATTAACAAATGTGGTATATCAATACAGTAGAGTATTTATTATTCAGTCATGAAACAGAATGAAACACTGACACATGCTACAATGCAGAAAAACCTCAAAAATATCATGCTAAGTGTAAGGCTTCTGATATACACTTAATCATTGTTGCCGTGGGTGTTGTGGAAATAACAGATAACTTTATTAAGCATTTATCCTGTTATGGTGAGCTTCATGGAAAGATAGATTCATTTGAACTTTTTCATATGTGTGATATTTGGAAAAGAATGTAAGTTGATAAAAGCAAAAGAACTGTAGTGAGCCTGAGTATGATATTTTCATGGACAGTGACAAAATTGTCCTCATTAAAATCTGCTTCTCAAAAAAACAAAACAAAACATTTTGGATTTCTTCTTAGCTCCAAACAGGTTGAAGAATTAATTCTTCATGTGGCATGATCAATGGATATACACTGCAATTCGGGTGTGCAAAATGTAAAAAAAAAAAATATTTTAAAATAACTAATTTCCTATTTCTCTCAAGTAGCACTACCCAGTAGAACTTCCTGCAATGAAGGTCATGTTCCATAATTCAAATTGTTCAATATAGAAACCACTAATCATACATAACTATTAAGCTCCAGAAATGTGTCTAGAACAAAAGAGAAACTGTATTTTTAATTTATTTAACTTTTATTAACTTTAAATTATTTGATTTCAACTTAACTTTAATTAATTAATTTAAATACCTACATGTGCCTAGTGGCTAGCATTTTAGACAGTCCAACTCTACATTTCACCCTACTAAACATATTTGGTTAATAACATTTTGGCACAATTTTAATGTATCTTATGTCTTCCAGTTTAAACTTAAGTCTTTCTGAATTCGTCTTTCTTTAAAAGACTGTTCCTGTCTATCCCCAAGGTGTTCTGAGTGTTGAATGTGGTGAGAGTTTGAGTTCTGTGTTTATGAATCCTCAGAGTATTACGGAAATGTTATTTGGTCATTGTCTGGGATGTATCATTATTCTTTATCTCTGGACCACATATTCTGTTCTCCCTGAATTCCTTTGTTTTATAACTGAGTCTAGGTCTTTCTGGGTGCATAGAGGTCTGGTGACAGTATTTGCTAAGAAATTAAAATTCTCTTGATCATTTGCTAATTATGTTTATACCTGAATTTGATGACTCTGGATCTTGCCTTTGCTTATGCCAATGACCTTCTTCTGACTCCCAGGTCTATTCACATTCACTGTTTTTCACAAAATTTTTGATTTCTAACTCTTGGAATAAAGAAATCTCACCCGCTTTTGCCACAGATGCTGCAGTGTGTACCTCCCTGTGAGGAAGTCCTCATGCCCACTCAACACTAGGCCTTTCTCCAGCCATTGCAATACTGCTATTCCCAGGCAATAAAAGGCAGGGCTCTCCCAGAGTCTTCCAGAATCTGCAGGTTATGGTCAAGAAACAGAGAACCAGAATTGAAATTTGGGGAAACTCTCCAAAACTATGAGTTTTCTTGATGTGAGAAGATTGTGGTCATATCCTCTCTCTCCTAGTTCTCTTCCCAACCTCAGCTATCCTCAAGCAGTCCTGGAAAGACATTGAAAGCACTGTGGTAAATTCTTTCACTTAAAGCTTGCACTGCCCCTAGCTATTGGGCTTATTGTGGAATTCTCTAAGTTTTGGTTGATACGTGAAAAGACAGCTTTAGGATGTCCAAGAAATCCCCTTTCTTTTATTTGAAAGCATGGCTGGAAACTTTGGGATTGAGGTTTTATAAAAGTAGTGTACGGACTCAGAAATCCATTGTCAGATCCTCCTTTGAGAAAGTATTTGTAGCCTCACCTGAGCTTTCATCGGCAGCCTCAACCTGCACGCAACCACTAAGGGAACTTTAAGCCCACCGGACCGTACGGAAATCCGACTGCTCCCTCAGCCTCACCCTGCTTCCACTCACTCTTTGCTACAGGTGTGAATCCCTAATAAATTTCTCACACATTAAACTTTGTCTCAACATCTACTTTCAGAGAACTCAACCTGGGGCATTTAGTTTGAAGTTCAAAGCTGAACATTGACTTTTCCTTTTTTATTTTTTCAATTGCATATGCAATGTCTGCTTGCCTCTTATCTATGGCAATAAACCTAATCCCCTTAGCCTAGTCTTAATTGCAAGATAATTCCAGGGAGGAAGCTAAATTTTTTAAAAAGAAAAATACTTTGGATGGTATTTCAAAACAGTACCCTGCTGTACTCCTTTACTTGGCTATGTTAACCCCAAGGCAATTGAGGTCAGGAATCCGACTTTTTCCTCATGAAACCTCTGCGGTAATTAATGACTTTCAAGAGAAAATGATTGTCAAAAGCAAAAAATGTAAATGCATACACCCTTGTTTTTCCTAGCCTTAGCAAACCAAAGTCCATATCTGAAATAAATTTTGATAATTTCACTTAAAAATTTCCCTAATCATATGTTAATAATTTAACATTAACAGAAGAGCTAAATCTCCACAACCATGACATTTCCCCTTTCTAGCCAAAGCATGGCTCCCTGGAGAAATATTCATATATTTTATGATTCCCTTTCATTTGCATTTTATAAGTGCCAGGACTTTCGGCTGATTCCTGCTTTCTCTGCATATAAATCATTCTATGTTTGGGCAATGTAGCGTGGAGGAGGTTCTAACCAGGAGGAGGTGCATAAGCCGGGACACCTCATGCATCCAATAATGCCGGGGAATGAAGGTTTGGACTTAATGAATTATCCAAATTGCCAGACCTACGTTTTCAAGTGTCAGAAATTTGTAAGTCTATCTTACATGAAAGACTTCTAAAACGCATTATAGACATCTTTTCTCTCAAGTTTAGCCCATTGCA
Source organism: Eulemur rufifrons (assembly GCF_041146395.1). Lineage (NCBI taxonomy): Eukaryota > Metazoa > Chordata > Mammalia > Primates > Lemuridae > Eulemur > Eulemur rufifrons. The sequence continues at coordinate 25,074,480 of NC_091001.1, forward strand.
CATGGTTTAATGTTGGTGCAATATTTGGAAGATGAATGCCACTAAGGATATGGCAAAGTGTTTGTCCCACCCTAAGCCATCCAAGGACTCTTTCTTTCACAAGTCCACCAGCTGATATCAATGCTCTTATTTTATCTAGCTACAGACTATAGCGACTCTATTTCCTGATGAAATCGAAATTGAATTTCAATTTTCAGTGTTTGGAAAATAGGTAAGCAAACTGGGAAAAGTAATGTACAAAATGTGTAGTTTAAAGTGAAGTACTTTAGGATTTCCTAGTAAATAAAAATTTACAAGTGATTTAATGAATGTTTTAGACTAGTATGACTGTCTTTCTTTGATCAAGGTGCCTCTTATTCATTTAGCCTGAACACCCTCGGAGCAATCTTCAACAAATGTGGGATGGGAGTTAGTGGATACCTACCCCAGCTTCTACTAAAATCATATAGTGGATGCTCAATTAATGTCTTGAATAAATGAATGAAAGAACAAAAATAAAAAGGCACCTCTTATTTACATGGCCAGCTCTATAATTGTCATGTACATAGCTCTAATTGCTTCTCCAGTACCTTCAACCACCGTTTGGACTCCCTTCCCTTATTTTAGATGCTTCCTTCCCTACCCACTCCAAAGCCCAAGGAGTGTGGTACTGCCCATTACCCACCATAAGTCATTTACCGCACATCCACATGCTTTCTAGCTTCTAAACTGTTAGTATGTCTAGTTTCCCATCACCCAACTTTCATGATTTTATGAGTGATAAAAACTGAGTTATAAAAAAAGTAACCTCTTTCCTGATGGTTGGTGGGGTTGCAAGAAAGCAAAATTAGATGTTCCATCCCCAGTACTTTGATTATCTCCCTCAGAACTTTCTTTTTACCTGTTGTACTTTATTACTCCCTGGATCGATGTGTTCTATTAATAGTATCAGTCTTTGTCATGTTTTCCTTACAAAAGGGGACTTTCTAGCAACAGACCCAAACAAAACAATGAAAACCATCACTTAGGCAAAAATCAAATCTCTCCAGAATAATGCACCTGGATGCTGGGTGGTCCACCTACAGCCATCTACCAGGGATATGTGTGGTACTTGGTATACTTTGCCTCATGGTCACTTTCGGTTTTCAGATGTAGAGTTTCTGCTTATTCCTGGTACTATGTCATCTACTCTTAGTTTTCAGCATTACTGGCTTCTCGACATTTCTGACTCTGCACTTTTTATCTGAGGAATTTCTGTTCTTACTTATCAATCTATTTATACTAATGTTTAACTATTTTAACACACCCACATGTGTCCATATTCTTTACATGAGTCCTGTTAGTGCACATTCACACTTTATAAAAGTTGTTTCTCTGAAGTTCTCGTTGTATAGGAGGATATCCTTTGATTATTGTTTTTGATTTTTTTTTTTTGTTACAAGCCCTAAAAACAAGTTTCAAGCCTTTTGTTCTTCAAAACACCCCCAATATTGGTTACCTGGTTTTCTTTTATTTCTCTTTGACCATCTTGACTGCACTAGGTAGGTGCCATTCTGATTACTCTGGCTGACCTTCCGGTAGCACTGGCCTCACTCTGGCCATCAGATTTTTCTAATATTTATTTTTTTCACTCATTTCACAATGACCTCTTTGGTGTTTGGTCTCAGAATTTTGGAAAAAGTTTTGTGTCTTGTCTACAAAGTTTTTGGTGATACATGAGGCTTTTGAATACAATTTTAGTAGAATAATAGCCCTTATAAAAATATATCATCATTTGTTCATGATAATTTGTTTGGATTTGCTTTTTTAAAATGCATCATTTTATTTATATTCATTTTTCACTTTAATGAATCATTTTTTCTTCTTTGGACCAAAATAGTAGAAAGTGTAAAAACACTTAAGATATAAGAAACTGTAACATTGCCTGTATTTGCATTACTGTCTGTCAAGACGCTGCAATCAACTCATTAAATATCTTTAAACCATCTTAATGAATAAACAAGAATGGAAGGTCTATTATGCATTAGTTATTATGCCAGATTCTGGGGATTCAAAGAGAAAATGCAGTCTCCTTTCAAGGAAGATCGCGTGTAAAGGGGGAAGAAGGTACATGAAATGATTATTGTAATAGACGGTCATGACAGTTATTACAGAGATAAGAACAGTTGGCAGGAAAGTTTGCTATGGGAGGGTCACGTAATTCAGAAAAGGGTGGACATCTGCTTGCTCTTTCCAAATGTACTGCCACCTGCTTTTATTTCATCCTACCTTTTTAGATACCAGAGTTTCTGAAGGAAAAGACATGCTTGGTTCTAACTCAAAGGCCAAAATAGTGTTGCCTTAAAATCTGTTTACAAATCTCCATGTACTTGATTAAAAATTTTTCCCCTCTCATCTTCTGATTTTCATTTTCTTGGTAGCAGCATTAACTCAATGGCAGGCTCACAGCTTGGGTGGCCATTTTACCTTATGCCTTCCTCGGGGCTTGCCTGACTCCTACTTGCTTTTTCATTTGTTATTTGTCGAAAAAATGTACGCCTCCAAATCTATGTGTGGTAAAGTGAAAGCTGGTTAAACTATTTTAGGATGAGAAGTAAATAATGCTTAACATGTTTCATATTCATCAGAATAATTTCCTTATGCTTCCATCATTTGGCCACGGGGAATTTCTTTCACACTAAAACCTGTTCCCTGGCTTCCCAAACACCGTCTAGCTCCGGGACCCTTCTGACCTCAGCAGTCTGTTCCCTTGGTGCTGAAATAGTGCTTTCAAGGAAGAAAATACGTTCTGGTCTATTCTTTCACTGTTGCATGTATGAAGTTCTAATTATCCATAATGGAAATTATTCATATACATTAGGGGGGAAAGGACCTCTTTCAAGTATCATCTGTTTCTTTTCTAGCCTCTTGTCAGTCTAACGAAACGTTTTCAGAATGTGAACTGGGTGCTAATTAGATTCCATCAAAGATCTCATGATACTGCCAGTTCAGTTCACTGACCTTTTCTGCGGTGACGTTTCTAGGCCGTTATACTTTTTAAAACCTACCACATCACGTCTGAACTCGGTTACCATTTACGAACCATCAGAATGTACCAGATATCCTGTAAGATGCTTTTAAAAATTATCACCTCAACCAATCACTTTATCTGTGATATTTTAGGATCTTTTGAGATTTAGAGCACTTTGTATATGATGAACATTGCATATTGAAAGGCCATCCCTTTACATTAGACTGGATTAGAATCCATTTCTACCAAATAGCTTAGAAAAATCAGTGTCATAACACTGGCTACTCTTTGGTGAATTTTTTGCCATAATGAATGCATGTGAATTATTTACTATTTTGGCAAGGCCTTAAAAGGCCTATAATTTAGAGGTTAGACACGTCCTGCATTGTGGACTTTGGAATAGCATGAGAATGAGGTTAACAGTTTATTAAGAAGCTTTAACAGAGTATATGAAGCATTCAAAAGACTGATTCTTTTCATGCCCTTGATAATAAATTCACTTTTCTCATGCAATGAATTCACTTGAGATTCATAGTCTCCTCGTAAACCTTGTAGTAAATGTTTAACCTCAGATTTCAAATGCTATAGTACATTTTATGATAATAAATGTTATCCCTATGGGATTGTGAATTTGGTGATCATACATAGTACTTCAGTTAGAGAGACCATACCTCCCACATATAACATACAGAGGTCTCATTTGAGTATTTGATTACCAGAAATCATCAAGATTATTATTAAGTACACATATGCAACCTAAATTTTTATGCACATGGATGGAGGTTTTTTTGTTTTTTTTTCAGCCTACCCAATATGATTACCCCTTAAAGCAAATGATGATTCAAAAAAATTTTGGAGTACAGCCTTTGTTATGTTTTATTAAATTAGGCTGAATTTTACTGTGGGATATTTTAACATCTAATAAATGCTATGAACATTTAAGATTATTTTGATTTGAAATAAATCTCCTTTTTCTTTTTCTATTTCTAAAAGGGATTTCATAATTCTGGATCCTAATACAAAACTTCAAGCACTGGGTGTACTTTCATATAAGGTGATCAGAAAAAATAGTAACAAATGCACAGGTGACATTCTCACCCTAAGAACTCCATGTACTTACATTAAAAGAAATGAAGATATGGTATATGGCATTCAATAGAAATACTTTGAATGTTAATAATATTCTTAAAATTTGTTAAACAGTTGCCCTAAAATTTAGTACATTATATGATTAATTAATAATAAAGAATCAAGGACAAAATGTGAGAAATAAAATTCAATTGAGGTTATGTCTTGAATGCTTAACATATACAAGCACTGAGATAAGTGTTGAATTATGGTGGAATAAAAAATGAGTATGTTCCACTATCTGTCAGAATAACCTAAGCAATAAATAAATTTTAAACACATAAAGCAAGGAAAAAAGCAACAAAATAATAATATGAAAATTTTTATCATGCTTTTGCTCTTTTTCTAATGAAAATTGCCAGGGGAACTCTGTCATAGTCAGTCAGGGACATCTAAATATCAATTCCATCCCCACATAACTGTCCATGACATCCACAACAGGGGAAGAGAAAGCTTTAGATTCTCACACTTATTATTAAATACTCTGGCCCAGAAATGACACATATCATTTCTACCTTCAACTCGCTGGCTAAAATAATCCCATAGCCAGTCCTAACTGAACAGGATCAGGGACTCACAATCCTCTTAAGAACCCAAAAGGAGACAAAACTTCAGTGAGCAATGGTAATGTCTACCATACATGCAATAGCTTCCATCTTGAAGGTTAATCAATATAAGACAACATGAACATGAAAGCAATCTTTAAATCATTGTATAAAGGTACACTTATAATGATAGTAAAAAGGACAAGGAGCTGATTTTGAATTTAAGCCTCAAAACAGATAATAAGTTTACTGTAAAAAACAAAGTAAGCCTTAGATAAAAACAGGAATTCCAGATGAAATTAGTGATTACTTAAATTTCCATGGTCCTATTGTTGTCTCATGATATATATATCATGAGATAAATATATATGTTTATATGTGTGTGAGTGTATATATATATATATATATATATATATATATCTTATGAAGGAAAACAATCTCTATCAATCCACAGCACCTCTTTTGTTTAAAAGTTGGTCTCTATCTTTATTGGGATCAGTGGTTGGACATTGAGACACTATTTGATGTCTTTTATTTTGTCAAAATGATGTTACAATTTTCATTTAGAATGCATATTAATTTTAGACAGCAGTTTTAGGTGAAATGAATATTGGGGAATCAATGAACTATAATTGGGTACTCAAAATGAAAAAATGTTGGAAGAATTCATGGCCATTATTTTATTGTGCTATTAGTCATTTTCTAGAAGATATAAGTTATTGATTGTGACCTCAACTGAATCAGACCAGCCCCAAGCAATATATAAACTGTATAAATTTTCTCAAGAGATCCACATTTCCTTTTGAATATTCCTTTCTATATCAGTAACAAATATAAATGTAAGGCATCCAACTTCAGATGCAGAATGTTAGAGCTGGAAGTATCTAGGGACAGACGCTGCCCTTGGCAGTGAAAGCACCAGACCAAGAGAGAAAATCTGAATTATGGGGAACGAGATAATGTTTTCAGAAGTGCTGGGGTGACCCCAGTAGGGCACAGGCACATGAACTGGAACCAGACTGCTCGAGTTTGTCTCTCAGCTTTATTGAACCTCTATGTGCCTCACTTTTTTTCATTTATAAAATAAAGACATAAAGATGATCAAAAAGAGAAGTGAAGATGGTCAGTTTTGTGAAAAACTATTTGCATGCTATGGTGATTTGGGGTTCAATAATATAGACCAACCTCCAGAAATCTACCTCCTTTTCCTCTCTGCCGCCTACCATGCTGCCATATTAAGCTTAATACTGTAATTGCCTTTAGGGTATAATTGCCTCTGAGCAGGTAAGTCATTATTAAACAATAATAAATAATTCTTTAACTTTCATGACAAGAATTTAGATGAGATAGAACCAAACGATATAAACGATGAAAGAAAAGTGCAGGGCAAACTCTACTGACAATAGAAAACAAAACAAAACAAAGCAAATAAACAAAATCCAACAGTCTCAAGAGAAGAAAGTTGGTGGAAGTTAAATGATGAGGCCAACAACACAAGCTTTGCTAAAATCCCAACTATGCTAAAGGTAATTTGAGCAGGAAGATTCCACATGTGTTGTAATGTCCCAGATGACTATTTTTACAAGTAGATTTTCTCCACTTACTCATTATTGTAAATACTATTGTTTTGATCCTACCAGTGTATTAAGTTTTTTGTTTGTTTGTTGTTTAGTGACTGCATTCATGATTATTGTCTTACCATAGGTGGTTATTTTTCTCTTATATTCTCAATTGTACTCTTAAGGTAATAAATGACATAAACATATTTCCTCTACTACACATTTTTCTTTTGAATAGTATGGTAATTATTTATCATTATTGTGAGTGTTGGGGCCTCTGTAAACTTCTGTCCTTCAATTTCAATGATCTTGGGTGATGGACCCTCCATATAGCCTCTCTATGGTCTCGTTCACATGACATCATACCAGTGGATTTATACCTTAGGTAATGAGCATGTTTTGATTTGACTTTTTATTTGGCATGTACCATATTTCAAATAGCAATATCACTAGACATGCATTAGTCTTCCTCACAATGAAAGCATATTTGCAATTGAATTGCTTCATGAATTAATGTCATCTTGCATGATAGCTGTGCATATTGGAATTTGTGATCATTTTGCCTTCTCTCCAGGAAACTGTGTAATCTCAAAAGGAGAGATTGCCTGTGGGGGTCTGCTACACACATCATCTAAGCTTTTTTTTTTTTCCCCCACAGATTAGACCACGGGTTCAGTGAGAATGGGAAACAAAACTACATTGTCCATCACTGAGCCCATTTAAACACAATATCTAGCACATAATAGAAACTCAATAAATATTTGTTGAATAATTAAATTAATTAATCTAGTCTGGATTTGATTTGTTTCTACTATATATTTCTTCTTATATTCTGACACAGATACTTTTTTTTGTCTTCTCATGCAAAGTATAAATAAAAAGTAGAGAATTCATCCTGGATACCTAGATTTTTACTACTCTATTATGTAAAAAATCTTTTAAAATATTTTAAATTATAGTGAGAGTAATATTTTGTTTTAAAAATATGCTATAATAATTAGCAAAATTAATCCAGTGAATCACTTCCTTACTTCTTCATGGTCCATTATTGTCCTTGGACATGGCTCATTGGAAAGGGGATAACAATGTCTTTTCCATTGCTGTATCCAAGGACTAACTCCTGAGTATTCTGATCCAGTCATTCAGACTTACTAATGTCAAATTCTGTCTGCCTAGTTTCTCCACCTGCAGCTTTTCTCAACTTGGATTAATGTTCCCCACCTCTTCTCACCTAGCTAACTCCTAAGCATTATTCACTTCTTAGTGTAGGTAACATATTGTGAGGCAAAACCACCTTGAACCCAAAGCCTGGCTAAGATGCCAACTACTAAATCTCACAGCAAGCACCCTGCATGTATAAATTTTCACACTGTATTATACTTTTATGTGTATTTATTTGTCTCCTCAGTTGAACTATCCACTCTTGTATGGTAATAAGAGTGTTAGCCATTATAGCATCCATGATGCCTTATACATATAGTGCCAGATAAATATCTAATGACAGTAATTGAGGCACATTGATGTTCTATGTTGTATTACTACTAATGGCAAACTTACATTTAATTCAAATGTTCATCATGTGATTTATAATGATTGTTGATTAATGTCATTCTACCAGGTAAAAGTTACATGTGAAACCAAATTGCCCCTGAGAGAATATCAAGCTATGGGCATGTAATCAGGAAAATGAAATACTGAATACATGCTGATATATGTGCAGGTAGACTTTGAGTAAGATTGTTAAATTGAATTTATGGATTAATTCTTTGGGCAATTCTTAAAGAATAAAATAATATAAAATGTTATCAAGATTTATAAAACTATTGCTGTTAAATGATATAATTGATTGTAATTACTGTAAAATGAAAACATCAAGGTCAGCAATATACATATTAAAATCAGAAATAAATGCAGTAGTGTTTTCTGGAAAAACAAAGAAAATGAGGTTTAGTAAATATATTGAATATTCTAATATTTAAATACTAGAAGATCTTTACTTGTTAAAATTTTTAGAGTTTCTATTTAAAATGAATTTATTTAGATATAAATTAGATGTGATAAAATTACACATTTGAAGTATATGATTCAATAATTTTTTAGTATATTTACTGAGTTGCTTAATTATCGTCCAAAACTGGTTTTAGAACTTTGCCATCAACTCAGTAAGATTCCTCATGCCAGTTTCAGTCAATCCTTGTTCCCAATTCCCACCCCAGGCAATCACTGATCTACTTTCTAATATGGAAAATTTTTACAAATGGAATCATACAATATGTGGTTCTTTGTGACTGACTTATTTTACTTAGCATAAAGTTTTTGAAGTTTATCTATATTGCAGCATGTGTCACTATTTTTAAAATTGTGTTGAAAGCATAGGCCTCGATTTCAATTTATTTATTAATTCTATTTTTCTTTATTTTAATTCATGGATTTCTCTTTTGAGGACTACATACATTTCTTTACATTTTCCTTAGTTTGATTTTGAAAATATTTACATCAAAGCATTTAAGTCAAAGCATTTACACTTTATAATAGGTAAAGATGGCATAGAACACCCATTATTTATTTATCTTTCTTCCATCTTATGGGTGGAAAATGGTGTCCCTGACATAATTAAATTCTCTTGAGGAATGTAAAGCAATCAGAGTCCCTGGTTCACAATATGAGCACCAGTGATGACAAGTGAACAAAACCCGCTTTGAAATACTTGAAAAACTCATTTATTTCATCCATTCAAATAGACAAATATTTAAGGAAAAGTGTCTCTTCAAAATTAGGAAATACATCTAAGATTTAATGTCTTTTATGATCTAAACATAAAAAGGCAATTTTTACAAGTATATGAATACATTTTTATATTTTTCATGACTAATGAGTTGTGGCAAAGGTCTTTGAAGAAAGAGAGAAAGTAGAAATGGAAAAATGATAAATATTTTGTGAATGAAGTATAAATATGTTCAATAGTTAATTGCAGATTAATAGTAAAGAATGGGAGCTAAGAGATCATTTTCTGATCTCTAATAACTGTTGAATATACCATATACAAACATATTTTATATTTTTTACTTTAGTTCTCTATCTGTAAGTTCATCAAAGGGTAAAGAAAAAAAGCATCAGAACACAAATCAAGGCACAGAGTCTCTCTCATGTACCAATTGATGCTGGGAGCCTGATCAAGCCCTCAACCTTTTAAGTTTTCCTTCTTTCAATCTATTTAATTCAATAACTATTTCTTGACAGAACGTGTCTACTACATATTTGGATAACACAGAACACTGGCAATCAAGAAATCTGTAGTCTATTGAAGGGAAGACAAGATAATTACAATATATTCCTACCTGAAATGAGACCTTGATCAAAATGCCCACCAGCTGCTACTGCTGGTAAAGGTTTTATTCTTTGAAATGATTCATGCTCTGAACACCCACATAGCACCAAAGCAAGCACTCAGATGACAAACAGATCTGCTTAGAATTATTCCTATTGTCTTAGAAAAAATACATCACATCTCTAATTCTCAATTGTCTGATCTATAAAATCAGGATGAGGATAACTATCTTGTTCTCTTGTTATAAGAACTAAAAAAGGCAACATTCTGCATGCAAGTACATAAAGCATGACCTGGCACAAGAAATAATAGTTTTTATTATTAATACTGCTTTGTCATCATCATCATTATTACTATTTTTCATTTTTGAACCAGATTTGTTAGATGAAGCTAGTCAATCCAAAATAATTACTGAATCATCTAACCAAATCCTTATTTCATCAATGGCCAGACATACGATCTTAGGGAATTTCACTGTCTCAGTTTCCTTCTTTGTAATATAAAGATGGTGATAACATTTATCTCAAAGGATTTATGGCATGATTAAATGAGATAACACGTACTGATCACAGTTTCTGACCCACGGTAAGTGTTCAAAAATGCTTTTTATTGTTATACATATTAACATTACTCTTTATTCCTTTCTCCATTCTATTTTGAAAAATAGTAAACAAACTATTAATGGTAGTAGTATATTTATTAGCAACATGAATTGTTGAATCTTCTAAGAAAGGGGCATGGAACTAATAATAGTAGACTTTATCAAGGGAGGACATGCACACTGTTGTCAACTGAAGATGAGAAGTCTCTGATTGGGTTCAGTTGTCCCTTCATAAATGATGTAGAATTTCTCATCTCATTGATGAGATATTCTACCAGGCAGAGTATCTCTTTTCTCAGAAAATGACCCCCTATGAGGGGCAAGCTATATGTAACTAGATGAACGACCTAGAAAAGTCAGTGGAGTTGGAGGGAGTCTGAAAATTTTGAAAAGCAGTAAGTGAAAAAAAAAGTGACAGTTCATGCTTGATAGGAGAGCAAGTAATACGTGCCATACAGTGAGGAAATGGAAAGTATTTCTGGGAAGTAAGGATCCACTGATGATATTAGGCAGCTGTGCGGAGCCTGGGAGACTAGGAAGAGTGTCAAGACCATCAACATTAATAAATTGGAGGTCAGGGGATCATGCTGCTCATCAGTCAGTGTCACTGGTGATGAATGTTTTGAGGGGAAAGGTCAGTGGATGAGAGGTGACTAGAGTATTCCAGAGGAACAGCACTCTTCTGTTAAACAGGAGGCTCTTGGAATACTGAAACGTGATCATTAAACCTGTCATGTCAGTGAGCAAGGGCCAAAATGAAATCTGAGTGAGGACTCCAAGAGTTTTAATAAACTGAAAAAGATGGATCAAAAGTAAACATAAATATATACAACTATTATGTACCCATAATAATTAAAAATTAATTTAAAAAAGAAAAAGAAATAAAACAGAAAATGACTTTCTATCAAACTATCACTTTTAGATAATTCACATGAAAATGTCAGTTGCTGTTTACAATGAATTCCTTTTTTTAAAAAAAAAGTAGTCACATGCTATCTAAACAATTGAAAATAAGCCAACTTTTTGTTTTATTTTGCAATTTTTTAGATATGTCTGATGAAAGTAATGTGTGAAGCAAACTCACAATCTCAGGTCAAGATCTTGGCTTGACAATGCCAAGAATTAAGCAACCCACATTTTAAAATGGGTGCATATTTGTGTGGATTGGGATGACTTAATTTATAGAGGGGCTATGTTGACTCACTTTTAGATCAAGAAAGAGCACATACATTTATCAGGCAAGGCCTACTGTTGAGCTGAATATGCTTGAAACACACAGGCCCAACTCTGAATTGGAGACAACCTGAAAAATGGGGAAAATAAACCCTATCTCAGGATTACTGCCATAATTAAATAAAATAATAAGTATAAAGCATCTAGTAAAGTGAGAGATGTGTGTTAGGTCACCCATCAATGACAGTGTGTTTGAGTAGGTATGGGTGTATGTGTTTGCATCTCAATGTGTCACAAAATTTGGTGTCATCTTAAATCTTATACTGATTTTATGCATAAAATTCATTTATTCAACAAATATATAATTAGTCTCAGGTTCTTTTTAGGTGCCAGACATATAGCAGTGACCCAAATAGTCAAAGGTCCCAACATCATAGAACTTACATTCTAGTGAAAGGGAGAGAGATGATCCACGGATGCATAGTATACATGAAGTTGTTATTATGTAAAGGTATTAAAGATGCAGAGAGGCACGGGGCCCAGGAAGGAAAGACTGCAAATTTAGGTATATGTGGACAATTGTGGAGTGGCCATCAGTGAAAAGATCAGATGTGTGCAACGAATGGAGAAGATGAGCAGTGGAGCTGTGCATGCAAGAGGAGAAGCACATTTCAGGCAGAGGGAAAAACCAGAGGAAAGTCCTTGAGTGGAGATATGCAAGGGGCATGGTGTGGCTGCAGCAGAGTGAGTAAGACAAGCATAGAGGGAAAAGTTCTGAGAGGTAGCAATGGGCTGGGTCACATAGGGCCTTGGAGGCCATTCGAAGGAGTTTGCTTTGTGCACTGAGGGAAATAGGAAACCATTGAAAGCTATGCGCAAAGGAGTGGCCACTTGACTCCCTATTCCAGTGACTGTTTTAAATGTCTCTAGGAATCTTCATTTTAAATCCCCAGCACACCAAATAAAGAAGTTGTCATTCTTCTCTCCTTTATTCAGGCAAGGAAATGGAAGCTCAGAATGGTTAAGTAATTGGCCAGTGTCACATGGCTAGCTAGTGGCTGAACTGGATTTCAAACCCAGGCAAGTTCAACTACACTGAATTAGAATCTTAGCCAGTTCTATTCTTTAATAAAGCATTCCTTAGGATCATACACTTTTTCCTTGGATTGTCTTTCCTTTTATTTCTTCCAGACTATACTTTTTATCAGTCTTTTGTATGTGATTTCCCTTTAATTTCCTCTCTTTCCCCCCACCCCATCTTCCTTCTTTTCTTTACTTTCTTCCTAACTTCCCATCTTTTTTTCTTACTGAAGCAAGTTAAGTATTTTTTTATTTATTATGTCAGTTATCCTGTAATATCTTTTGGTTGTGCTTCTCTTTTTTTTTTTTTACACTTTATTCATCCTAAGACAGAATCCATATAATTTGTTGCAGCTCACTGTCTTGCTACTCAAAGTATAGTCCCCACCAGCAAGGGCTTGGGAGCTATTTAGAAGCTAGGTTCTGCCTCAGAATCTGTACTTTAGTTGAATCTACAAGGGATCCATAGGCACATTAGCAACTGAAAGCACTTTTCTTGCAGACTGGGAGGTACAGCATAGGACTGCTCCTCAGCTTTACTCACTATCTGATGGCCTTTGGGGTAGAATCTGTTTTTTAGATTTGCAGCTGCAGGAAATGTCAAATGCAAAAACAATCTTATATTCATCATCCAAAATAAATTTATTTAAAGCAGCCCTGCTGAATAAAAATGGAACCATTTTCTCATTATGTAACAGATAGAAATATAAATTTCGAAAGTATAAACCACAGCTTTCACTACTTCTAGAATGCTTTTGGTTCTTGGTTCACTAATTTCCTTTCTGGAAATGCACATTTCAAGAATATAATGAGCCAATATTAGTCCTTTCCTTTAATTATTCTTCCTACCCTGCTTTTTTTTTTTTTTTTTCCAAATGGAAATCACTAAACAATCTTAGAAAGAGAGATATTGATGGAAAGCGAGAATACTGTACTGTATCCTTCTCCAAAAGGATACCCAGTTCTTCAGTCTCTGAGACAAGGGCAAAAAGTAGAAGAGAAATAGCCTGTCTCCTGTCCTCCCTCTAAACCAGCAGGTTTACTCAATTTTTGATGGCAAAATATACATTGGAAACCAGCTGTGCTTCTTAGGTCATTGCTATAATTAAAAAATCTTACAGATTTTGGAAAAACCCAACTCTGAGAATTAGTTTTCAGTGTTCTCATGAGACTCAGAGAAGTTAAAATATCTCCCCAAATTACTAAGTGATACAGCAGAGAGCCAAGAGTCGAGACACACACACACACACACACACACACACAAGACACACACACAAACCTACAGAATCCCAATGTAATACCATTTGATTAACATGTTCTGTATTTTTTAAGCAAAATCTGATGAATAGCAACATGAATACTTTCCAATAGCATTAGTATCAGGTGCATTTCACATTTCACTGCCATTTTTGCATCTGGCATGGTGCCACACCTTCTAATTGCATTCCCAGGTCTCAGCCACCACACATACCTACATATCACCTTTTGTCCCTCAATGGTGGCCTCTGTGTGGGTAAATCTGGTGCCTTCCTCCTTGAGCCCCAGCTGTTTGCATCCTGCTGTGTGTGATTGTGAGTGACTGAGTGTTGGACAGCTGCAACCTCGGTAAAGAGTCCCTACCACTGAATTCCTTGATTTGTTTGTTCATGTAGTGGATATGAGCATAGAGAATAAAGTATCTCTCTTTCTGAAATATTTTTGTCCCACTTTTATGTCTTTGTGTGTGGGCCCTAGATTTACAGAGTGTGTGTGGAACAGCATCCCGCTGAAAGTTTCCGAAATGTTTTTAATCTAAAATAATTTAATCTAAAATAATTTTAATCTAAAATAATTTAATTGCATTAATTTTATGCAAATGTTTAAAGCCACAATAATATTATTTATAGATTTGAGTCAAATTGCACTGTGTTTCTCAAGCCACCTTTACTTGCTTTTTGCCATACAGTATTTTGATGTCAGATTCCTGTAAGTCTTGCAGATCCTGAAACATTCAAGAGCTGGAAATAGCAAATGAGAACTTGGGGGGCATTATATCAGCCAAGTCATTATTTTACTTGGAAAATTTAATTCAGTCAAACCAAGTAGTAATATAAGATGAAACCCATGTGTATTCAACTGCCAAAGAGTCTGTTTATTTTAAACAGCTTTTATTTCCTTTAATAACACTCCTGGAATACAACTTCTAGTATATTAACTTTTTTAATTATAGTATTTTCCATTTTAAATGTCCTGATGATATCTATAACTAACTAGTGTACTGAGTATATTCATTAAATTAATTTACATTTTATAGTTCTAGAGATAGGAAAAAATATTAGTGAAAAGTTATTCTAGAACACAGCACAAGAAATGCATTGAAATGAAAAATAGTTAAAAATAACCAAATGTTCAATGTACATTCTCATTGCAAATCCATTTTCATATAGTCTAAGAAAAATCATCCTTGTTCTTAAAATTTTGCCTACAGATATTTTTCTTTCATTAGTTATTGTCTTTTATCATCCAAGCAATTTAACATGGTGAATACGTGGTGAACATGGTGAATACTTTTCCTTGTCCATAATACTTGAAATATATCTGTAAAAAGGGTCAGTCTACAAAAGGTCTGTCTCATACATGTTTATTAATTGTCAAGTGCTATGGAGCAATTCAATAGCATTTAATGTTAACTAATTAGTTGAACAATAATCATGGGGGAAGAATTACATGCTAGGTACATTGTTAGACTTTAGAGAGGCAGAAACGAAATGCCAGGCAATTCGAGCTCATTGACATTAGAATGAGGTAAGAGTTGTGATGTTCTTGAGGTAGTAAAGTACAAATTTTATTACTATGAATAAAGCATAGATCTAGGTCCTGTGATGGGTGCACAAAAGCAAAGTGTGTGTGCGTGTGTGTGTGTATGTATATATAAAATAAAAATATTTATATAATAATTAATTATAAACATTTTATATTTTAATGTATATGCTTTTTTAATATGTGTGTGTGTGTGTGTGTATATATAAACAAACCTATGTGTACCTTAGAGTCCCACGTAGTGGAAGAATAGTAAAATTTTCCCCTAGTAAATCCTGTCTCCCTACCGGAAGAGAGGAAAGACAGATTTCTAGACCTATACAATAAATCTATGCCATTTTTTGTTATTGGTTGTGTTAGAGTGTCAATTATTTTTGTGAAGGTTCTGGAAGAATAGTTGGTAAATGCTTACATGATTTAAAGGGGAAAAATCATATTAGTTTGTTGTCTGTGTCTTCTTCAGAATGGTATTTATTTTATTGCATTCTGAGGTGGTTATCTAACTTTAATCCCCTATTGGGGAGTTTTCTCCTTAAAGGGGGCTTGGTATTTTTGGTGTCAACAAAAGATATGGAAGCTACATTCATTTCCTATTGCAGCTGTAGTAAATGACCACAAGCTTAGTGCCTTAAAACAACACAAACCAGGAGGCTGAGACAGGAGGATCGCTTGAGCTCAGGAGTTTGAGGTTGCTGTGAGCTAGGCTGACGCCACGGCACTCACTCTAGCCTGGGCAACAGAGTGAGACTCTGTCTCGAAAAAAAAAAAAAAAACCACAAATGTATTATCAAACAGTTCTAGAGGTAAGATGTCCAAAGTGGGTCTCACTGGGCTAAGACAATCAAGGTGTCAGCAGGGCTGCATTTTTTCTGAAGGTGCTAAGGGATAATGTTTCTTGCCTTTTCCAACTTAAAAAGACCAGCTACATTCCTTATGTTGTGGTCACTTCCACTAACTTCAGAACCAGCAGCACAGAATTTTCAAATCACTCTCTGACTCTGATCTCTTCTTATGCTTCCCTCTTCTGTATAACGGACCATATGATTACATTAGACTTATCTGAATAATACAGCATAATTTTTTTATCTTAAAGTCAATTGATTAGTAAGCTTAATTCCATCTGCAACCTTAATTCCCCATTGCCATGTAAACTAAATATATTCAGACATCCTAGAGATTAGAACATGAACATTTTTGGAGGCCATCATTCTGCCTACTACCAAAGTTTAACAAAGAACCTCTGAGTTTTCTTCTTTAAGTTAGGAATTTGAACTGGTTTAGACAGGCTTTCAGGTATATTTATGTAACCACCTATGCTGGGCGATTGAGAAGCCCAGTAAGAAGGTCCCTGCATGTGTTATAAAGAGAAGAGGAGTTAGATTTATCTTGGTACTCTCTTGGGCTATTTATCTTTTATCATTTCTGAACCATTAGCAAAGTCTTGGTTTTAATCTTTCCTCATTGTACTGGCCATGTTTCCAGGCAGTAAAAGATAGTTGTGAGTCCAAATTTGGGCCTTAGGAATATTGATTTCCTAAAATCAAGTAGCATTTGAAGCTTAAGTGGTATTGATTTCCTAAAGGAAAGATCATTAGGAAACAACCTTTGAGACCATGAGTTCCTAATATCCATCTATATGTGCCAATGTTCATCTTTTGTTGGCATTAAAGAAGGTTGGGTTGGTATTTTTATGGTAGCATTCTTTATATGAAGTAGTTCAAAAATTAATCAAATGTGATGCAGCAAGTAACTAATTCAGTATAGGAGACCCCATAAAGTGATGACTTCAAAATACTATGAAGTGAGTGTAATGAAGCTTTGTGGCAAGAAAGAGACCTAATGTAGAAATGCCTAATGTTTCTCACTTCAGCTCTACTCATGGATGTCCCTGCATGATATGTTAGCATGATTGGGGTAGTCAGTTTTGTCATTGTTTCCAATTTCTCCACCCGCTTCCATTTTAGAATTGCATGCCCATGTCCTTTGTCAACTATCTAGTGCCTTCTGATGTGAGCCGAGTATGCATTGCTACACCTGTGAATGTTGAACTTGGCCATGCTACTTATTTTAGCTAATAGCGTCTAAGTGAAAATGACAGTGTGTGGGTTGTGTGTCTCTGTCATAACAAGCCTTGAATATTTCTGCTTTTCCTCCTGGACTCCTGCGTTTTCAAAGAGACCTACACACTCCAGATGGCCTCTTCTGGTCCAAGGAGAATGAATGACACAAGAAAGAGACCTGAGCTCTAGCTACAGCCCAGAGCCAAGCCCAGCTGACTTGAGCCAATCCCTTGCAAGATAAGCAGCTATGTGAGCAAGAAAAATAAATGTTTGTTTCATTAGTTACCAAGAATTTAGGTTTATTTGTTAGGCTCCATTATGGAAGGGAATATCTAATTACTATTATTTCCATACAAGTTAATATTTGCAAGTTGTCCTTGTCTCCCCTGTTTTCTTCAACTTCCATATAAAATTAGTCAACTAGAGCCTATAAATTACTGCTATTAAATTTTTCCATACTTGTCATTTTCTTACCATACACCTGCTTAAGTTCAGGTCAGTATTCTTCCTCTCCTTAGTAATAGCGGCAGCCTCCTAGCTAGACTTTGCCTCCATCTCACGCATTTCAATCTATTCTTCACAATGATCTAAAATAATCTTCCTAAAATGCAAGTACAAGAATATCAGAACCCTGAATATAATTAGGAACTGTCTCTCTATTCCTTACACATTAAGGTCAAACATATTGTTGTGGCATACTCAACCCTTCCTGATCTGGGTTCAGTTTATTCGACTACTCATGTCATTCTCCACATACCTCCTGTGCCTGAGCTCAACCATAACATCTGAAGGCCCTTGATATGTTGCATGTCAGTTTCATTGTGCTTTTTCTTCAAGTTGTTTCCTCTGTTAGGAATGAGGTTAGTTGTTACATTCATAATGAACAATTGGGCAAGACTTTAGGCTCCAATAAAAGAGTAACCATTATTTTTTTATTCATTATGTTGATTGACATGTAATACTACACATATTTATGAGGCACAGTGTGATATTTTGATATATGTATAAAATGCATAATGATTAAATCAAGGTATTTAGGATATCCATCAACTCAAACATTTATAATTTCTGTGTGTTGGGAGCATTCAAAATCCTTTCTTCTAGCTATTTGAAAATATACAGCAAAATATTGTTAACATAGTCACCCTCTATAGGTCACTAGGCAGTAAAAAAATGGTTATAAGTCCAAATTTGTCTTTCCTATCTATTAATGACTGTAATTTTGTGTCCCTTAACCAACCTCTACCTACCATTCCCAGCCTCTAGTAACCACTATTCTTCTACTCTCTACTTTTATGAGATTTTTTTATTTGTTTGTTTGTTTCCAAATATGACTGAGAACATGTGGTATTTGTCTTTGTCTTTTTGTTTTTCTATGTCTGGCTTATTTCACTTAATATAATGTTCTTCAGGCTCATTGATATTGCTGCATGCACATTGCAGGATTTTATTCAGTCTTATGGATGAATAGGATTCCACTGTGTATATGTACCACATTTTCTTTATCCCTTCATCTGTTGATGAAGACAGTTTGATTCCATATCTTGGGTGTTTTGAGTAGTGCTACAATAAACATGGAAGTGAAGATATCCCTTTGGCATACTGATTTCCTATCCTTTGGATATATACCCAGTATTGGGATTGCTGAATCAGATGGTAAGTATATTTTTAGCCTTTTGAGAAAACTCCATATTGTTGTCTGTAACTCCTGTACTAATTTACATTCCCACCAACAGTGTGTAAGAGCTCACTTTTCTCCTCATCCTCATATTATTTTTTCTTTTTTTTGATAGTAGTTGCTCTAACAAGGATAAGGTTTCATTGGAGTTTTGATTTTTGTTTTGCTGATCATTAGTGATGTTGAGTATTTTTTTTTCATATACTTTTTGGCTATTTGCATGTCTTCTTTTGAGAAGTGTCTATTTAGATAGCTTGCCCATTCTTTAGTTGGATTCTTTGTCTTCTTGCTGTTAACTTGTTTCAGCTTTTTGTATATTCTGAATATTAATCCCTTGTCTGATGAATAGTTGGAAAATATCTTTTTTCTTGTTCTGTGGCTTGTCTCCTCACTCTGTGGAGAGTTTTCTCTTCTGTGCAAAAGATTTATAGTTTGATATAATCACATTTATCTATTTTTTCTTTTGTTGCCTGTGCTTTTGAGATCTTAACCATTAAATCTTTACACAGAGCAATGTCCTCCAGCATTTCCCTGTGTTTCTTCTAGTAGTTTCATATTTTCAGGTCTCACATTTAAATCTTTAATCAATTTGAGTTGATTCTATGGTGAAAGATAAGGGTCTAGTTTCATTCTTTGGCATATGTTTATCAGCTTTCCCAATACCACGTATTGAAGAGACTGTCCTTTCCCCAATGTATGTTCTTAGCACCAGTGTCAAAAATGAGGTAGCCATAAATATGTGGATTTATTTCTGGATCCTTTATTCTATTTTATTGGTCTATATGTTGGTTTTTATGTCAGGACTATGTTGTTTTGGTTACTATAGCTTTCTAGTGTATTTTGAAACCAGATAGTGTGATGCCTTCAGCTGTGTTCTTTTTACTCAGAATTTCTTTGGCTACATGGGATCTTTTGTGCTTTTATAATAACCTGAGGGTTATTTTTTCTATTTCTGTTAATAACGTCATTAGTATTTTTGTAGATGTTGCATTGAATCTGTAAATCACTTTGGGTGGTATTATCCTTTTAACAATACTAATTCTTCTAATCCATGAACGTGGAATGTCTTTTCATTTTTTTATATCCTTGTCCCTCTTCAATTTTTTTCACCAGCATTTTATTGTTTTCATCATAAAGATCTTTCACCTTCTTGGCTAAATTTATTCCTAGGTATTTATCTTTCTGAAGCTATTGTAAATGAGATTGCTTTATTGATTTATTTTTAACCTAGGTTATTATTAGATTATAGAAGAGTTACCAATTTTTGTATGTTGATTTTATATTCGGCAACTTTACTGAATTTATTTATCAGTTTTAAGAGTTTTTTTGGTGGAATCTTTAGGTTTTGCTATATATACGATAATGTTGTCTGCAAACAGTGACAATTTGACTTCATCCTTTCCAATTTGAATGCCCTTTATTTCTTTCTCTTGGCAAAATGTTTTGGCTAGAATTTCTAGCATTGTGTTGAATAAGAGTGCTCAAACTGGGTTCCCTTGGCTTGTTTCAGTTCTTAGAAGAAAAACTTTCATTTACTATGATGTTAGCTGTAGTTTTGTCATATGTGGCCAATCTGTGCTGAGATCCATTTTTTTCTACACCCGATTTGTTGAGAGGTTTTATCAGGAAGGGATGTTAAATTTTGTCAAATGCTTTTTTTTTAGTTTATTGAGATTATCATATGTTTTTTCTCTTTCATCCTGTTGATGGGATATATCATGTTTATCAATTTGCCTATGATGAGCCATCCTTGCATCCGTGGGATAAATCCCACATGATCCTGAGATATTACCTTTTTGATGTGCTGTTGAATTTAGTTTGCTAGTATATTGTTGAAAATTTTTTCATCTATTTCCATCAGGGACATTGGCCTTTACTTTTCTTCATTTTTTCGTCTGTTTTTTTCTATCTGAATAATGTTGGCTACATAGAATGTGTATGGAAGATTTCCCTCACCTTCAACTTTTTTTGGATAGTTTGAGAAGAAATGATGTTAGTTCTTCATTAAAAGTTTGGTAGAATTCAGCAGTGAAAACTTGGGTCTTGGGCTTTTCCTTGTTGGGAGACTTTTTATTACTGACTAAATCTCATTAATCATCATGGATCTGTTCAGGTTTTCTGTTTTTTCCTGGTTCTTCATAGGTCTTATGTTTTTAGTGATTCACCTACTAATTTATGTTTTCCAATTTATTGGTGTATAGTTGTGCATAGTAGTCCCTACAAAGCCTTTGTATTTCTGTGATATCTGTGATAATGTCTCCTTTTTCAGTTTTGATTTTATTTATTTTTATATCTTCTTTCTTTTTTCTCAGCGTACATAATGTTTTGTTGATTTTATTTATCTTTTAAAAAAATCAAATTTTTATTTTGTTGATCTTTTGTATTTTCCTAGTGTCAATGGAAGAAAAGCCAAACTCTGTAAAATAATTTTAAAGAGATTTGCTCTGAGCCAAATTTGAGGACCATGATCCAGAGCCATGCCCAAGAAGCCTTGAGCAAGTGGACTCACTGTGGCTGGGTTACACTTTGGTTTTATACATTTCAGGGAGACAGGAATTACAGGTAAAGTCATAAATCAATACATGGAATTTTTACATTGGTTTGGCCTGAAAAGACAGGACATCTCAAAATGGGGATTACAGGTTATAGGTGGGTTTAAAGATTCTTTGCCCTGTAATTGGATGAAGACATGAAGCTTTGCCTAAAGGCTTGGAATGTTTTAAGATAAGGTGGTCTGTTAATCAGAGACAAGCCACTGAACACACATTTGTTGTGTAAATTGAGGACCTGCTGGTTTGTCTTATATAGGCCTTAGGCCTGTTAATGAGTTATAAAGGATATCTCTAAGAAGGGAGGGGGGCATGATAAGGCATGTCTGACCTTCCTCCTAGTGACAGGCAATTTAGTTTTAGGTATCCCCTTGGCCAAGACGGGGTCCATTCAGTCAGGTGGGGAGGAGACTTAAGATTTTATTTTAGTTCAGACTAGTCTCAATTTGTTTTTCTGCTCTGATATTTATTATTTCTTTCTTTCCACTAATTTTGGCTATAGTTTGCTTTTGCTTTTCCAGTTCCTTGAGGTACGTCATGAGGTTGTTTGGTTGAAATCTTTCTACTTTTTTATTGGGTGTTTATTGGTATAAATTTCCCTCTTAGTATTGCTTTTTCTTTAGCTTAATGGATTTGGTATATTTTATTTGTATTTGATTCAATAAATTTATAATTTCTTTCTTAATTCTCTCATGGACCAATTGGTCATTCAGGAGCACATTTAATTTACATGTATTTATACAGTTTCCAGGATGTTTCTTGTTATTGACTTCTATTTTTATTTCATTGTGGTCGGAAGAGATATTTGACATAAGGTTTTCATCAAAATTTCCATTTGTTGAGATCTGTTTTTTGACCTAAAACGCGGCCTATCCTGGAGAATGTTCCATGTGCTGAAGAGAATATTCATTCTGCAGCTGTAGGTGAAATGCTCTATAAATCTACAGATAGTTAGATCTATAGTTAGATCCATTTGCTCTAGAGTGCAGTTTAAGTACAGTGTTTATGGATTTTCTGTCTAGATGACTTGACCAATTCTTAGAGTGGGGTGTTGATATTCCCAACTCTTATTGTATTGGAGTCTATCTTTGACTTTAGATCTGTTAATGTATGCTTTATATATCTAGTTGCTCTGGCGTTGGGTGTATATATATTTTTAATTGTTATATTCTCTAGCTGAATATATCCTTTTGTCATTATACAATGAGCTTCTTTTTCTGCCTTTATAATTTTTGACTTAAAGTCTCTCTAATCTGATGTTAGTAAGACTGTTCCTACTCACTTTTGATTTGGGTTTGCTTGTAATATCTTTTCCCTCTCTTCACTTTCAATCTATGAGTGTCTTTACAGGTGAAGTGATTTTCTTACATGTGGCATATAGTGGGCCTTGTTTTTTTAACCACTCATCCTGCCTATATCTTTTAATTTGGAAATCTAAAACATTTACATTCAAGATTGTTATTGATAGGTGAGAACTTACTCCTGTCATTTTGTTGTTTCATGTTTTTTTTAATAACTTTTGTTCCTTCTTCCTCTCTCGTTTACCTTTGCAGTTTGATGGGTTTCTGTAGTGATAAGTTTTGTTTCCTTTCTCTTTCTGAAATACATATCTGATTTACCAGCAAGTTTTATAATTGTGTGCTTTTTCATGATGGTAGTTATTGTCCTAACACTTATATGTGTAGGATCCCTTAAGCACTTCTTCCAAGGCTGGTTTTGTGCTGACAAATTTCCTCAGTTTTTGCTTGTCTGGGAAAAATTTTATTTCTCCTTCATTTCTAAAGTATAAGTTTGCTAGGTATAGCATTCTTGGCTGACATTTTTTTTTTCTTTCAACAATTTGAACGTATCATCTGATATTGTCCTGGCCAGTAATGTTTCTGCTGAAAAATGTTCTGTTAGTCTAATGTGCATTTCCTTATATGTTACTTGATATTTTGCTCTTGCTTTGCTCTTTGCTGTTTTTTTCTATTTTTTTTTATGTTTCTCGTATCCCTATCTTGATACCTGTGCAACTGATAGAACAGTCACCTCTTCTAATTCTATGGAATAGCTTTCATAGGAAAAGCCTTTTTCTTGTAGATTCTGTATCTATAGTGTTGGTTGGATAGGGTTCTTTGGCTTTGGTTCTGGGTGGGGACCCAATAGTATAGTCTCCATGTGATTGCTTTGTCTATAATCAATGTCAGTGGTGTTTGCGTATGTGTCAATGGTCTAGACTAAGGGTGTTTGTGAAGGTAGTGATGTGGCCTTACTCAGGGCAGGGGCCACTGGATAGGCTGGTTCTCTTAGGCCCTGTAAGGGTGCACCTGGGCAGGGTGACTCGGCTGGTGACAGGAGTTGGCATCATTGGTGGCAGCAGACACCAGGCAGGCCATTCCTTGGATCCCAGGGGGCATTCACAGTACACAGTGGCTTCACAGGCAGTGGGTATTGATGTTGCCAGTGGCAGCAGGTACCGGGTGGGCAGGTCCTCAGGCCCCAGGAGGTGCACGTGGCATGCAACACACACAACTGAGCCTGTTATTCTTCATAGTTCTAGTGACTTGAATGGTGCCTAATAGTTCTCTCAATGCATTCATTTCCTCATTTGTCAAAATACACTAATGAAAACCTACATCATAGGTGATGCTTTAGACACTGTGGATAAAACAATCAATAAAATAAGTTTAATAACTCTACTACTTCTATAACTACTGTGTGAAAACACTGTATCAAATATATTAAATGTATTATCTAATTTGATTCTTTTAAACACTCTGAAAGTTACACAATGTCTTTATTTTATATGCAAATGCAATGACGCTCAGAGGGAGAGCATGCCCAATATCATACAGATAGTGATCAATGATTCTTTAATTATTCTTTCTACAATTTTTTTTCTCATCTAGTATGGGCCAGTAACTGAGCTGGGTAGATGCTGCAGTGTCTGTGAAAGACACATTCTTCAATTCTCTGTGGTTGTGGAACAACCCCAGGCCATGAGTTAAAACAGCCATTTTCTTTTTGTTTTCCATTTTGTTCCTCAGGAATTCAGAGGGTTCATTTCTGTTCCACATAGTGACAGCAATGGCTGGAAGATCCACTTCCAAATGGGTCCTTCCCTCATGCTTGGTATCTTGGTTTGCCTTGGTGCCCCTCCTCTCCTCTCCCCTCCTCTCCTCTCCTCTCCTCTCTTCTCTTCCCTTCTCTTCTTTTTTCTTCTCTCTCTTCTCTTCTCTTTCCATTTCATCCCCTTTCCTTCCTTTCAATTCTCTTCCTTTCCTATCTATTGTTTTCTTTCCTTTCCTTTCTTCTTCCCTCTCTCTCTCTCCCTCTCTGTGTCTCTCTGGTATCTCAATCTCCAGGCCTCTCACCGTTGCTTGGGCTTCTCAGAGAATGGTAGTTTCTGGGTAGTAGTATATAAAATTGGCTTCTTTCTATCATATATATGTCAGTATCAATGTCAAGTCCTCAGAGAGGTCATACATAATCAGTTAATCTAGGATAGGCTGGTGAATATCAATTACTTCACCCACTATTAATTCTCTACATAGCATTTATCAATATCTGATACACTTATTTATTTAGTTCTCACAATTTTGATTTATTTATTCAGTAAATATTTATCAGCACCTGTAATATATCAAAGACTATTACAAAAGTTTAGCAAATATCAGTGGGAAAAAATAGAAGCTTCTAAGTAATATTCCTGAACACTTGGAGTGTCCCCACTAGTATGTATAATACATAAGAGCAAGAACCTAGTCTATGCTATTCAATATTGTATATCAAGAATTTAGAAAAATGCATGACTGGTAATAGATGCTCAATAAATATTTTTGATTGACCAAAGGAATGCTAACTCTGCTCTTTCAGAGTGATAGAGAAAAAGAGTATGCTAAGATTTATTTTTGCCTTACATACTATCTCACAACAATAACATTCATTTCAGAAACAATTAAGTTCATCTGCAAATTATGAAGCCACCAAGAAATATATAACATTTATAAATTTAACAAGTACAAAATGAGGAGGGTAGGAATGGTATGAAAAGAGACAGAAATATATTTTCAAATAAATCATATTGTGTATATTTAAGGTATACAACATGTTATAAAATGCATATATATGTATATATAGTAAAATAATTACCATAATAAAACAATGAATATATCCATCAACTCATATAGCTACTCATTTTCCCTCCTGTGTCAAGAGCAGCTATAGTCCACTCATTTAGCAAAAATGCTGAGTACAACACACTGTTATTAACTGTAATCCTCATGTTGTACATTGCATCTTTTAACTTATTCATCCTACATATTTGCTACTTTATATTCTTTGAACTACATCTCTACATTTCCTCCCCTCTTTCTTATCCTGGTAACCACTGTTTTGGAAAGAATCTTAGAATGTTATGAAAAAACACAACTCATTCTCATTTGAAGATAATGGTAGAGCTCCTTGCAGAAGTGATGTTGAAACTCAGCATTGTAGAATGAGTTGACATTAATGACAACAACAACATGAGTAGGGACAAGTCTTTCACCAAAGTGATCTACATCCCAAAGGTAAAAACTAGATCTAGGATTCAAAAGGAAATGGAGAATAATAAAAAAGAAATATATGATTTTCTTTTTTAAGGGATTGAAGCTAGGATATATATTCATTTTTATATTAAAACCATTGTAATTTTAGCTTGAATGACTCACTATTAAAATCATATCTAAAAATTTTAATAATAAGATGATTTTCTTAGCTACTGCATTGTCTTGACTTTTCAATGAATGCTTTTTAAATTGATGCTCCCAGACATTAAACCTGTTTTTGAATTAAACTGAACAGTTACTTTAAATGCAGACCTAGTAATCCTCTTGTAATCATACATTCAGATATAATAAAATCACACTGAGGATCTTCAACAGTTCTTTAATATTAATATTACCTGGAAGGTGGGTGTTTCTAATTTCTTGCTACATCCAGGTGTTCTTTTATCAATTCCTATCTTTCCACAGTCTGTTTATTTGATTCTCAAAAGTCCTGCATGGTCTCACTGATTCTGAGATTCCAATTTCCTCCCTGTCTTTTGGATGTGTCTTGTTTTGAAGATCTGACAATCACTGACTCTGCTCTTTCAGGGTGCTCAAGAAATATAGTATTTTAAGATTTACTTTTGCCTCACATAATATCTCATTATAATAACATTCATTTCAGAAATAAATAAGTTTGTCTACAAATTATGAAGTCATCAAGAAATACATAAACTTTATAAATTTAGCAAGTACTCAAACACATGGATATATTAATGAGAAAAATAATACTTAATAGTACAATAAACAAATCAGATTTAAAACCAGAAGTGTGAACAACATAAAACTACATGTTGTTATGTGCAGTTCTCATCTGCTCCATCATTTCATTAGGTGGTGTCCCTAAGCCCATTCTCCCGATGTTTCATTTCATAACAAAGATTGTATATTAAGGCAACACTGGACTCTACTTGTCCCTTCATTCACTGCTCCCAAAGAAGAATGAGTGGCCTGGTGAGTTAGGCAGAAGGAACTGGGTAGGCAAAACTCAGGACTTGACCTCCATGGAACTTGTGCTCTGGTAGGTTTTTGTCCCAGTAGCAAGTGTACTGGTAAAGGATCTGTCCTTGAGGGAGGGGATCCTACCTATGAAAGGTAAGTCTGGTCACCTGAGAGCAGCCTTTTGTTGCCAAACAGTGTGTTATGCTCTTTAGCAGTCCCATCAGTTGCGTGACTGATATTTTTGTCTCTTATAACAATCTCCTTTTTTATCTCTTAACTGGCTCAGAAAGGTGATAGGAAACAGAAATATTATTCATAGAGACCCGTGAAATATTCACATCGTAGGAATAATGTAGGAAGAGTACAAGTAGAATAAGGAAGTAAAATTCCTTGAATTGGGCTCCCCATTTTTGTTGTGCAATGAAAAGATTTTGTGTTTTGGGGTAAATCATTTGACTCTCTGCTTTTTACTCATACAAAAACAAGGGGAGAAGTGGAAGACGACAAAGCAGAGAAGTAAATTTGGATGCTCTACCCCTGTTTTAACAAGGGAAGCCCTACTTCTAGCAAATATTGAGCTTCCCAGTAGGACTTAGCAACCAAATACTTAAAAACCATTCCATTATATGATCTCTATTACTTCTGACACAGTGTGGCTACATGTAAAATGAACAGAGGGTGACTTGGTAAAATAGGAATTACGCACGAAATTCCTATTTTAGGAAATTCCTATTTTAGGAGCAAGAAAGATTCTAGTTTGGATCTTGACTCTTACATACACAATGACATCAGGCAAGATGTGCAATAGAGATGTTGGATAGACAAATACATAGGTGACAGATAGATAATAGATAGATAGATTTAGTGTTGTTTAAACTCAATGTAGTAGCATGTGGGCAATGCTGAAACCAAGGAAGGTACTCAGTAATTGCTAAATCATTTAAATAATTCAAATAATTGCTAAATTCTCTTCTTTTCAATCTTTCAAAGGGAAAAATCTATTCTATAACATCAAATATTTATGCAGTGCTTTAAGATATTTTTACATATTCCTTTTCTCATTTGATTCACATGATTCTCCAGGATAAGTCTAAGTTAACTGTCTCATTTTCTAAAGTGAAGAAACCAACTCAGTGGTCTGCTCAAGGTCATGTAACTAATAAATGGTAAGCTTGGGGTTTGAACCAGGCTCTCCGATGCTGAATCTGTGCTAGTGCCTAGCTCTGAATGAGTCATACATATTCAGTTTTGTCTATCATCATCACTTTTTCTGGTTCAGCTCTTCTATGAGACTCCTATAAAATGAAATTGGCAATCGTTTGTGGCATCGACAGTGGCTTGTTATGTTAGCTCATCTACTGAGGCAGTCATTGTGAAATAACATGTGCGGTGACCCCTCAGCATGAAGTCTAGCACCTATGTCATACCTGTCATTGTTCAGCATTAATATCTACCCTTGCTACCCCTAAATACATTTTGCAAGTGTTCATATCAAGGTCTGTGCTCGCAAAATGATTCGACTGCCAAGTTTGAGAAAATTGCAGACTAATAAGCATGCATTCCTTTGTGTAAACACAATACTTAATTTTTGCTCCAGGAGAAATGCTATTCAAAATAAATAACATATCAAAGAAGAATTTCAGTCAGTAAAGCTGTTATTATTTCTTAGAGGCTGCTGTGTAAAGATGACTTTTGTTTATGTGATTACAATCAACAAAATTCCTTGGAAAATATAACCCAATGGTGCCATTTTCTCTAATTTCTGCATATGTAACAGAAACACTTTTCTAGGTGAAAAACAAAATAAGTAGTAGATCCCTGGATTTTGTAATTATATTTTTATTGTAGGTTTGCTACAAATACCTTTCCTGAAGTTTCTTTGAACTTATACCAAGTCCCAGCTAATTACCCTCACTCATCTTACTCTTTCAATTCCACCTTCTCAAACCACTCATGCAAAATAACTAATAAACAGATAAACAACAATAAAAACAATGAAACAACAGCAGCACATCCTCACAGGGCTAGCAGGAAAATAAATGAGCATGATATGATACCTGTTACCTTTTAAATTTGCAATACTCATTGATGCCTTGCTTCCTTTTACACCTGTATCCAATCCTAAATCAATTCTATATCCTGTCATCTTAAGCTTAAATATATCCAGAATTTGATCCTATCTCACTATCTCCTATTTATTGGGCATATCCACTGTCATCTATTATTTTAGTGACCTCCTCACTTGTCATTCTGTATTTGTCTTTGCCAATAGTCTCATCTCAACACAACAGACTAGGTCAGCGGTCCCCAAACTTTTTGGCACCAGGAACCAGTTTCATGTTTCATGGAAGACAATTTTTTCACAGACTGGTGGTTGGGGGAGGCAAAGTGGAGTGGGGGAAAGTGGAGCTCTTCAGTGCCAATTGGGGACCACAGGACTTCGTTATCCTCTTATAACATAAACTAGATATTGACTTTCCTTTGTTCTAAACCCTGCAGTGACTGCCCTTCTCACTCAACCTAAAAGGCAATTCCTTATAGTGAACTACAAAGCCCTATAAATTCTAGCCTCTTGTTGCCTTTCCTACTACTTCCACCCTTGTGTTTTCCACTCCAGGCATACTGGTTATTTTGCACAAGGCCAAGGTTTTTGTACTGCAATTGCCTTTACTTAGAAAGCCCTTCTCTGAGGTCTCAGCGTGGCTGTATCTCTCCTCTCCCACAGTCTTTACGCAAATGTTACAATCCCTGTGAGTCTTCCCCTGCCCCTTCTAAAACTGTGTATCGATGCTCTTCAGTCCCCCTTTCCTACTTTATTTTCCCTTGCCACCACTAATGTACTATATATTTAATTCATTCATCTTGTTTGTTTTCGGCCTCTCCCACCTAGAAAATAAGCTTCATGAAGACAAGCCTGTTGCTTGTATTGTTCACTGCTTTATACTCAACACCTAAATCAGTGCCAGTGTTTGATAGGTATCAATTATTTGTTGGATGAATGGCTCTCCCTCGTATGCACTGTGCAGGATGTGCACTAATCAGTACAAAGAACAGGGAGTTTGTACTGCACTGTCTTCAGGATCTACATGATTTCTAGCCACATTGGCTCTGTGACTTTACACAGGCCAATCAGCTTTACTTTCCATTTTTGTAAAATGAGGAAACTCATACGCAGGTAACTAGTAACTATGAAATTTAAATGAGACAATGTATGAAAACACAGTTTTGAAGTTTGATGTAAATATTTAGGTTGTTATCATTGTATAAAATGTTGCATTAGCTATCCCTAGTAACTTTCTCATACAGTGGTGGGAGTAATCCCCCAAATGACATTGTGTAGGAACCCATGTAATCATAACTCAGAAGGATGCATAAGCTCCAGCGGTTATACAAAGGGAATACTTCCTCCACAATGTTCTTCTTATCTTTCATACTGGATATATTTTTATGTGCTTCTATAGGGCATCAAATTTTCTCATCTTATATTCCATAAATGCAAACAGTTATTCAATAGTGTCTTCCCAACTGTAAGCACCATAAGGGCATGAATCACATGTTTTGTTCATACTATTTTCGGCACCTAGCACAATATCTATTGTATATTTCATATTTAATGGATTTTTTTGAATGAATACCAATGCGTCTTTAGAAAAATTAAAGTGTCAGTAATATTTTCCAGCTTTAAACCTCTACAATATAATTCACTGATCTATTAAGACATTTTTAACCTTTCATTAGAATTTTTGCATATATGGCTTAACTACTATTCTTATAATCTATTGACCTTGTCAATTTTATGTTAAGCCAACAAGTATTTAGTGAGCATCTACTAGAGTAGTATTTTTGAACACAGTTTTACGTGCTATTGTAATTTACTTAATTCTACACCTTTTATTTTTATGTTGCATGTATTAACTAATTTGATATACCTGACCTAATCTATGTGTAGGTACTCATATATTTAGCTCCATTTTAAGGAAGAAGACATATGGCACAGGAAAGTCAAATATCTTGCCAGGGGCCACAGAGGTCTGACATGGCAGGGCCAGAACCTTAACTCTGTTGGCGAGTTTCCAGAACTTCCATTCTCCTAGGAACATATAAAGATGAGCAAGAAAGTTACGCTGATACTGAAGAAACAAGCATTTAGTGTCATTGAAATATATCTAAATTGACAATTTTAATATAATTGTTATTGGTTGGATTGCTCACTGCATATAATAAAAATCTTACCAGTAGATTCTCAAAAAATTTGTAGGCTTGGTGATATAGAATCTCTTTTGCTCTCCTGGAGAGAGTTGGAACCCATTCTATTAAGTGAAATATTCCAAGAATGGAAAAATAAGCACCACATGTACTCACCAGCAAATTGGTTTCCCTGATCATCACCTAAGTGCACATTTGGGAATAACATCAATTGGGTATTGGACAGAAGTGAGGGGTGGGGGGAGGGGAGGGGTGTATACCTACATGATGAGTGCGATGCGCACCGTCTGGGGAATGGACACGCTTGAAGCTCTGACTCAGGGGGATGGGGGGCATGAGCAATATATATAACCTGAACTTTTGTATCCCCATAATAAGCTGAAATAAAAAATAAATAAATAAATAAATAAAAAGAAACATAAAAACAAAATTTGTTGGCTTAATGAATAATACTTTAGCACATAGTTTATCTGGATTATTCATACTCCCCCCACCAAAAAGAAAAAAAAAAACCTGTGGGTATTTGAGTAGGCTTTATTCTTTGTTGACTAAAATATCAATATATCTATTTATCCATCTTGATGTAAATTCATATATATTCAACAATTTTTTTAAAAGCTACTAATAAAATGTATTTATTTATTCAAGTTACATTTACTCACATTTATTTTCTGGGAACATAATCACTGTAAATGACTTGATTGACAATAGCTTAACTTCAATGTACTTACTCTGTGTGTAGTGTCTGCAAAGTATCACAAGGGAATTGTTAAAATTCTATAATCAAAACTGCAAATGCAGCATAAAGAGTCCGTATTTCATAGAAACATGGAGCAGGAAAGAACCTTATGACCTAGGTGGTCTCTTCTCAGATGAGAGATAGAAATGCAGAAAGGTTAAGTGACCTCACCAGCATCACACAGAGCACTGATTCCTCGAGGAGTGCTCGGACTTTGTTACTTCTCCATTAATTCTCCTGTGAATCATTTTATGGCTTGAAGACTCCCTATGCAATAAAAGTTTATTGACCATGTGTCAGGAACTTTGCTAGGTGCTGGAGTTACGATTTATGAGACATAGCCCTTGCTCTAAAGGACTTCACAGTCTAATGGTAAAGGTAAGTACAAAACATACTATAGAATCAAATAAGTGAAATGCATACAGAAGAGGGACGCATAAGCCAGCCTAGGGGGTTAGAGAAGAGGCATTGGAAAGAGTGACCTCTAATCTGAGTCTTAAAGGATGAGTAGGGGTGGAAGTTTTCCAGGCAGGTGTCAGGGGAATGGGGAGGATTGGTGAGGAGGAGGACTATGCACAGGAAAGAATCACAGAGGTAGAGATATACATAAGCAAAAGCAATGTGATATATTGTGGAGGGGTATAGAGAAAACACAAACAATACATTGTTCCTGGAATCTAAAAGGTAAAGAGGAGGAATACAGGAAATAAGCTTGCATCAGTAGATCCAAACCTCAAAATGCCTAGCAAGCCATATTTAAGAACTCTGTTTTATTACATAAGAAAATGTGGAATGACTGGAAAATTTTAGAAGTGTCACAGTTGGATTTGCATTTATGGAACACTGGTGCCAGCATGATCTAAGGAGTCAAAAATGAAAGCAGAAAGACTAGTTGGGAAGTTAGTGCAATAATCCAGTTTGGAGATTTTAGAGACATTTGCGAAGGCAGAGAGGTTGATATGAAGGCAAAGGAATACACACACACACACACATAATCATATGTGTATTTATTGATATATATATACACATAATGTAAAATATGTGTTTATTTCATATACATGTGATATGAATATTTAGGACTTGGTAAGTGATTGGATGTGGTGGCTGAAGGTATAAGGAAAATGAGAAAGGCAGCTAAGTGATTGAGAGATGACCTAACAGTGACCAATTCAAAGAGATAGTACAGGATTAAGTGGAGTTCAAATTGGAACGTGGTCAATATATAGTGGTTGAGGGACATTCAGGTGTAGTAGAGTTTGAAATGGGTGTGTGAGGGTGGCTTAAGCAATAAACATGAGCATGATTTGCATAAACTATACAATTGTGCATCTTTGTTTTGGGAAAGCATGTAGAGTGAGAAGAGTACAATGGGTATAGGAAGAGGAGCTCATGGAAGAGACAGAAAAGACATATTCAGAGCTATAAAGAGAGGCAGGAGAGAGTCATGTCACAGAATCAAAAAGAATAAAGCATTTAAAAAAGGACAGTGTTGTCAATTAATTACAAGATAAATGTTAAAGAAGAAACGAGTAGGAAATATCTATTAAAATTTGAGAATTAAGGTCATTGGTGACATGTATGGCAATAATTTCAGCAGATTCTGATAAGTCATTGAGGAGTGGATGGAAGGTGAATAAAGATAGCCACTGCAGATGACTCTTTTGCATATCGTGGATTAGAATGGCTTGAGAGAGGGGGATGACAGCTTGAGAGTAGTAGAGTAATGTGATTCCAGAATGAGCTTATTTAGGCTTTCAAAGATTTATAGGCTGATGAGGGGGCTGCTTGAATAAAGAAGGAGAAGTTGAAGATAGAAGGGCTAGTGAGTGAAGCACTGATGGTACAAGATCCCAGAGGAGTTAGGGACTGATGAGGTCAAAGATATTGATAGAGTCAGGGACAGGAAGAAGACTATCATTCTCTGGAATTACAGAAAATGAACTAAGTATAGAAGGTAATGAAGATAAGATTTAGACAGAAGAGAGCAAAGCTGAAAAAGAACGTGCATAACTAATTTATTTCCCAGGTAAACCAAGAAAATGTCTGCTAACTACCTGTGTGTTATTGAATTAGCATTGTTGACCTTCCACTAAGACAGTAGAATAAATGAAAAGTCAATGTATCGGTAGCCTCTGTACTTTAATTAGAAAATTTAATGAATATGAGTGTGTGAAATCCTTAGAATGGCCAAACCCAATGGTCAGAGAGTGTGTTGTTGGATGTTAACTTTTCTGTTATGATTTAGTTATGCCTGAAAATAAGATCCAGTGTGTGATACAGGAAGAAGATAATAAAGTAAAGCACAGATGAAAGCCGATAGATGGGGGAAGCCCAGGGACTGGGAACTGGTTAGTTGGATGGATCTAGCTTATAATTATTGATGTCTCCCAGATTTATAGCATCTAGGGGATAAAAAATGAAAGAAAAACCCAGGCTCAAAACTCTCTGGTTTGATACATGATAGGAATTCTGAACATCAGGTGAAATTATGGATGATGGGTTTGGCAAAATGAACACTGTCCATTGGTGAGTTCTGTAGAGGAATAAATGTTCTCAGGCAAATCTGGGATTAAGAGGACACAGGAGCTAGAGAAAAAAAGGCATGGAAAGAGTGAGGAAATAGGTAGATCTGCCTTCTATACTTCAGAAGAAATAGTTGAAAGTTCTCAGAAATGAGGTCAGTATCAAACAGAATCAGGGCAAAGTAGTAGAGTAAGTCTTCACTTAACATCACGGACAGGTTCTCAGAAACTGCAACTTGAAGTGAAACGACATATATATAAAACAAAACCAATTGTACCATAGGCTAATTTATATAAACCAGAATTAAGTTCCTACAGCACAGTTATGTTCACAAAAACATCACCAAACTTCTAAATAAAGGCCATAACCCTTTTAATACTAAGCATTGAAATAAAAGTGAGATATGCACACATTTAAGAAAGATTAATAAAAACAAGATATTTATATACCCAATTTTTGGAGAATCAGTGAGGAGCAGTGGTTGTGATGGTACTGGGTTGAATCAAGGAATAAATGTTTGCAAAAAGAAAGTCGTAAGAGGCACCTCCTACCACCACACAGTTTAAAACCCAACAATAACAAGCATAGTGGGCTTGCTGAGTGCTTCTGTACCACATCGTTATCGTAATGCATTTGTATGGCTATCAAACACTTCATGAATTTTTATTTTACAATAATTTGTACTTATTCATTTATTTATTTTCCAACCAGTTTATTCCAGTTCAGAGTCACGATCTTCTCCCAGCAGTTCCCAACAAGGTGAGAATGCATCCTGGACTGGATACCATTCTGTTCCAGGGCACATGCGCGCGCACACACACACACACACACACACACACACACACACAGAGACCGGGATCATTTAGACATGCCCATTAACCTAACATGCAAATCTTTGAGATGTTACAGGAAACAAGAGAACCAGAGTACCTGGAGAAAACCCATGCAGGCATGAGGACAACCTGCAAACTCCATACAGACAGTTCTGGCTGGTAATTAATATTTTTTTTCCCATTGCCTTTATAATGAAATGACTTTGAACCCGATGATATTATTCAAAGACCTTCTGTATGGAGAATTAAAAGAATAAGAAAGGACATAAGAAGAATGAAGGATGTTTTTGATCAATCCAAAAAACCAGAATGAACCCTCATCCAGAACTTCAGATGCCAATCCTAATGATTCCATATACACACCAAAAACGTATGAGAAGTTTATTACTTGCATAATGAGGCTTTCTTGGAAGAACAGGGCAGGCTCCCAAGCTGATCTGATAATGGCTTGAGAGAGCATGGAAAGGAGACTGACTTGGGGTCTTGGGGTGGTTAGAATATGAAGCTGGGGTGAGGGTTCCCCCACATCAGCTGGGGTTTGTGGGACTTGATCTTCTCACTGGCATCACAAAAGACAGAAGGCAGGTTTCCTTATGAGCTTGCCGATATTGGGTAGAAGGGAAAGGGCAGTGATGGATCTTGAAAGCTGTCAGCAATCAAACATCAAGTATGGAGTCAGGTTCTTTATTTACTTAAGGATTGCCTTAACCTTCAGTGGCCACAGATTATGTGGATAAGAGACATAGCTAGAAACATCAGAGTGAAGGCATTTTTGTTCATTATTCTGGAAGCTTAAACCAATCACACACAGATTCAAGAGACTAGAAGCATTGAAAACAGGTAATCAAGGTGGCAAAGGTCATATAACTTGTAATGGTTAAGACAAGCAGCCTGGAGGTCAATGAATGAGCAGAGGGGCCGTGGAGCATTCAACCCAGAAACTAAAGCCTCAATGTTTAAATCCAGCCCAAAGAAGAGATATAAGGTAGGATTCGTATGTCAGAGCTGCTGATGATCGGAAATTCACAAGTGCTGAGAAATTTGGCTAGACTGAGCCTGCAGGTGAAGGCTATTATTGACTACAGTTGGGAGATGCCAGAGTCATGCCACATTTTCAACATTTTATAGTCTCGATAGTAGAAAGGAAAAAGAATTCCTCTGAATCAGTAAGCATATCTTACCTGTGTGAGACATTTAAGGCTGGGGTTGGAATAAAGCCTAGAATTATCAAAGTTCAAAGTTTAAGACATCATGCCAAGCTCATAAAGCCACAGGTTTTTTACCTCTTGGTTAATCCAAAGAGGAAAGGGAAGAGATTATTCAGCTCACTAGGTCAAGCAGGCAATCTGAGAAGGCTTGAGAGGAGTATAAAGAGTCTCACTGGTTTTTATGAAAAGAGTATCTGGACGCAGTTGAAATTCTGCTATTCAAAGAGAGTAAGACAAAGATAGTAAGACAAGTGGAGTTTAGTCTTCTATTAAATTCAGTTTTGTTTTATTTTTTTCAGAAGTCACAACCTGATCCATTAAAATCTTGCTTTCATTTAGCACTTTTCTCTCTTAGCTGACTCCCCATAACACAGGGATATATTCCAAATATACTTATAGCATAGTTGAAAAAAATTCTCACCAGTAACACAATGCCAAAGATATTACTGAAACTGTTAAGTGTTTTACAGAGTCATGGATTCACAGCAGTTTATTTGTGAGCCTGTGGTACACGTTTGTACCTCAACTATTTCCGTTTTAAGTAGGTCCTCATTAAAAGTAGGTCTAGTAATGTTACTGTATTCTGGAGGGAAAATGAATGTCGATTAGGGATGGCTTTCAGTAATGAAGAACCAGTGTCATGACAGAAGGAAGAGGAGTTTGAATATATGACAATATTTCCTGGAAGCTAAATGAAGCATGAAATATTTAATTCATCATTTCTGAACAGACTAGTGAAGGAATATCTAGGAAACATATTCTTCAAGATAGGATGTTGTAAAAACTTGGTGAGTTTGTTTGTTTGTTTGTTTGTTTTATTAGCACAGTGAGTCAGATCATAGATGCTGGAACCAGAAAGATTGGGTTTAGACCCTGACTCTGACAATTACCATTCTGCCTGTCTCGCATCCATAAAAACATTAAGAAGAAAAAATTTACTAGTTGTACTTGCCTCAAAGTGTTGTTGAGGAGATTAAAGAGTCCATATCATAAAGGTCTGAGAGCAAGGCTCAGATCATAGCAACATTGTACAAACAGCATTAGATATGTGTGAGCTACTTTTATTTTCAGGAGTTGATTCTGATACATCAATTTTCCTACCTCCTTTCTATCTGAACACTGATAATTAGAGTTTCAGATCTTTCATTGTGTACTGATGTGCTGACTTCAGGGCAAAAGCTAATACCGTGAGTATCAGAAATCCTCTCAATTGTTGTCATATTACTGTAGCCTAAATTATTTAGTTAATTCTCCAAATTGGCTCAACTTCTCTATTATCTTTGTTGTTATCACTTAATTCCATAGTTAATTCTTCATAGAATTTTGTTCCCAATTTTATTTACCTTCTAAAACAGTCAGGAATTGGAAAGCAATATTGTGATTGCCTTGGCAGCATTTTCCTTGGTTTCATGAATCTTGTTTTAGATATATTCTTGGAAGAAGGATCCAACATTTGCAGAATTTAAAATTTTATTTTGGCAGCAATAGCATTTGACTTTGCACAGATTGTTAAAGAGGTGAGGGAGTTTGCTCAGCATGTGAGAAAATTATTTCTGTTAGCCATTATGGCTGTCATACTTTGGAGCAGTTATTCAGAAAACCCCTTTTATAATACTTAAAAGGTTTCCTTGACTTTCACTGAAAGAATAGCAAAATTAATTTAGTCAAAGTGAAACAATAACCAATCATCATTTTAGAGATAGTGTATTATTTATTCAGTCATTAATTCAACAAAAATTGATTGGATGTTTACGTTGTGCCTCTCATTGTTTTGTTCTTGCAAAAAAAAAAAAAAATGATGAATAAAACCTGGGCCTTCCACCCTTATGCTGTAGTCTAATACATTTTAAAAATGTGGTTTTGAATATTGATTCTAAATTTTCAGTCTATGACTTTCATTGAGAAAACACCGCTTCTCTTTACTATCATTTACAATCAGTACCAATATTCTTGTGTATACAATAAAATAAATGTATTTAAATTGTACATCACGAAATTGTACATTATTAGAATTATTTATTCAATAGCGGATCTTAAGGAAGACTTAAATTGTACTTATATTGGATTGTTACTTCACAATCAGCACACCCTTGCACTGAGAAGGAGCAGTCGGTGAGATCCCTGGGTTGGATTCCAGCTCTCACCCCTTTATGCTTCTTTCTATTCCCTGGAGAGAGCCCTGGTCACTCTTCTCATGGAAAGGGACCTCTTCCTCTCCCCCCTCCCTCCTGGCTGGCTTCACCTCTCGGGTACAGCCTGACAAGAGTCCAGAAGGCAGCTGCTCAGGACCTGGTGTTGTGTGTGTGGCAGAGGTGTCCCTTTCACCCTTTTAGAGTGCAGTACAGTGGGGAAGGATCTGGACTTGAAATCAAACAAGGCTGAATTCAAATCCTTCCTTCTGAATGTATCGTCAGAAGAGCTTTGAATAAGCCACTTCATCTGCGTGTGCCTAGGTTTTTCATTTGTTCAAATGGCATTGATAATGATGTCTTTTCCAAGGCGGTCGTAAGAATTAAATGTGACAAACGTGTAAGTATCGGGTATATATTAGGCTCTTAATAAACATCGATTTGATGTGAAAAGAAAAAGAAATTTAAAAATAAAGTTTGTTCTGGGACAAATCCCCTCAACCGTAATATGTATTCTTATCATCAATTATCTGGTTTAATTCTGTCACATGTAAATGTTACAGTCTAAGATGTGAGAAGGAGCTATGCCATAAAGTCCTATACCAAATACCAGGGCCAAAAAGCCTGGTAGCAAGTAGACTAAACCTACCATGAAAAAAGTAAAATCAAGGAAAGGCTAAAGGAAGTCACAGAATTCACAGCGGTACCAGAGCAGGTGTCGGCAGCTTCCGGAGACTCCTCAAGAACACTCGCCTGTACTTGGTGGATAGTAGTCACTGTCGAGAAACCCACAAAGGCACTCGTTGGCCCTGTTCTGTGGTTAATAAATATAACTGGCAATCTGGGCAATAAGCTGGCCTAAAAGAATACCAGAGACTCAGCGCCGGAGCGGGAGGTGGTTCCCTCCTTGGATAGAGGGCAGTTTCTACAGTGAATTCTTTATAACCCACAGGTAACAGACTGGAACTGCAACAGAGAGAAGGAGAAATTAGTAGATTTACTGGCTAGGAGGAGAAGGAGACAAATGAGAGTTGTTGCTAGGTGAAACAGGCGCCGACGAGGCGGCAACCGGCAAAATTCTTTTGTTTTTCACAGTTACTTTTTGTTACAATAAGAGCAACACTTTATCAGGTTTCAGTTTAAACTTATCCGGCACAGGGATTTTGAGCACGATTTTCTGTACACTCTTTTATGCTATAAACTTTTTTACAATGACAAGACACAGAGACAGATTTTCACATAGGGTGGGGTGTACTTTCAGGTGTCCGCCTGGCTGCTCCCCTCGCGGAGATTTAGGCGCATCTTGGCTGAAGATGCTCCCGTATAAAGCCCGGGCAGGTCACCGTTATGCCGTACGACGTCGCCACAGAACCGCAGGTTAGGACCCACTCAAACCCCGTAGCTAATCAGCCGTGGGGCTATAACACTCTCACATCTCTCATCCAGGTGACAGTCAGGAGGGGAGACAAGACAATAACACTGTTTGTGGTTGCGTTACTCAGACAGAGGCGGCACTCTAAAAGCAACATATATTAGTATCTAGACAACAATTAACATAAAGCAAATCAACCACGAGCATTTAAACCAACATGAAACAAAATCCTAAAGTTTTC
Organism: Eulemur rufifrons; assembly: GCF_041146395.1. NCBI lineage: Eukaryota > Metazoa > Chordata > Mammalia > Primates > Lemuridae > Eulemur > Eulemur rufifrons. The sequence continues at coordinate 25,114,733 of NC_091001.1, forward strand.
GGAAAAACCAAGCTATCCGGCAGGGTGCTAAATAGTTGCTGACTGGGCCTCGTGGCCAAAACAGCGTTCCAAGCCTGAAAACAATGACCAAAACCCCGAGTGACGTCTCACTCCTTGGGGCTTGTTCCTGGGATCTTAGCTGCGTCCAGCTTTCCCAAGGAACACCAAAATGGGCCCACCAAAGACAGACAAACCAAACACGGGCCCACCAAAGACAGACAAACCAAACACTCACCGGTAAGTCCAGAAGACCCCTTCAAGGAAATTGGTTAATTTTGAGGTGTCGGTGGCTGGAGCGTGGTCTGGCTATTGCCTAGGGCTGAGGAATGTCTCTCGGGAGCTCTCCCCTAGGCTAGGCACCGGACCCCACACCAGATCCCAGACACCAGTGGTCACCAAGTACCCTGTGTAAGGGCCATCTCGCTGGGGCCTCCAAATGTTATAGTCTAAGATGTGAGAAATGACCATCTAAAGACCGAATTGAGTCAAATTAGGAGTCTTTATTAGCTGGCCAGCGACCACCCCTGTTCTGGGAAAGTCTAGAGACAGAGAATGGCCCCGATCTTAAAGTGGACAGGGGTTATATACCTTTATCACTAACAATATTAATTATATATATATAGTTTAGAACATGTTGATTATAATAATTTATAAGTAAACTTATAGCAGTAAATAGCAACCATTAAATTAGGGAATATTTTTTTGAGGAACATTTAAGGAACATTTTTTTAAGGAATAGTTAAGCGTGGTACAATGTAGCTATACATATCTAATGATTTTAAATAATTATTTACAAGTTAATTATTGTATAAATTTTTTTTTTGTTATTTATGTATTTTTCTCTTAACTTTACACAACAGTGAGTCCGTACACAAGATGGCTGCACTAGCCTGTATACAAGACGGCTTCCCTTAAACTCATAAAACTATAGTGAGTACTGCACTTCATCACAGTAAAGGTGGCCATTATTCTAATTTTACTTAGCAGTTTATAACTGTTGTAGACTGGAAGCTTCTACAGGAACTGTCCTTTATTGGTCTTTGCATCCTCAATGCCTAGAAGAGCACCTGGAACAGTTATTCTTAAACCTAGTGTGTACCAGAAACTCAACTCCTATTGTAGCCTTAATAATACGGTTGTTTGGATTCCACTGTAGGCCTACTTGTGAAGAACCTTTGAGGTCTGGACATGTCTACTTTAAAACAGTGCAAACAGGTTTCAGATCCTCAGATAGGGTTGAGCGTTGAGTCCCACCAGTGTTGACCTATTAATCGAGTGAGTGAATGAATGAATGAAAAATGGGATCACACATTTGTACGCAATCATGTCAATATGTTATCCTGTTTTGTGCAACCAAATTCAAAGTTTTCCTACAAAAGAATTGAAACAGTTATTTAATTTAAATAAATAAAATCTTCATGCCAACTTTCTATTCTCAATTTTTCAATTTGTCAATAACTTATCTTATTTCCATATACTTCTGAATAATGGATGGAGAGAAGAGTGTACAGATTATATAATAGCTTTTTCTAGGTTAACTCACACATTAAAGATAAAGCATCACAAAATGTGAGGTAGGTGTTGATTTTTCAGGAAAGCAGAGTGAATGAAAAAAAAAATTCACCGAAACCTCTGGGATCTAAAGGTCAAAATCAGCCTAGAAACCAGTCAGAGATACTGGGAGAAAAAAGCATCTGGTGTTCAGCTAGCAGGCAACAAATTGCAAGGGAAATTCACGATTTCAAACAAGCTCTTGCAGTAATATTTTATTCCAGAGTCCTCATTCAATATTTTATTAACTCATTTTATATTAAAGTTATTTCAATATAGGATTGTAAGGAATATTTAGTAACCTTATGAATTATGTAGACTCACAACAATCTTAAATGAGCTCATGATTCTTTTGTAAACTTGTGTGTGTTTAGGACACACCTAGGATATACTAAAATATGCTAATAGTGCTGACATGCAGGTAGGAATGAGCTTTGGCAATAATTTTCAGCTCTGAATAACAGCTCTAAAAGAAGTGATTCATCACTGAGTATTTTAATACTAATTCAATTAACTCCATTGGTTTTCCACAGCATACTGTGTGTAATTAGATGATTTTTGCCATTAAAAACAGCATATTTGTGACAAAAGTTGTACAGGAAAAGAAAAAGCACATCCTGTCATTTAGATTCCAATGTTAATTTATGACTGGAGCCTGGGGGAAAGAATATATTTTGTTTACAAAATATAGAAGAAAGAAAAACAAAATGAATGATAGACAATAAGAAACATATATTCATCTAACTGTAAGTGTCTTCAATAATTTAAAGTGTTTAAAATGAATTGTAAGTGTGGAAACAACAATTCAGGAATTGGTTCTGTTATTCAATCAAATTTAATATAATATTAAAGTATTACAAAAGTGTTCTTTTTCTTCAATGTTTTTACTGCAGAATATAAATATGTTAATATAATTACTCGGGATACCACTAATTCCCAAGATTGGGTCATTTGATTCTCAGGATAGGTGAGAACAGAATTCCAGTAAGAGGAATTATCGTTTTAGTGGAATTTGATTGAATACTTGATCTCAACCTGATCAGAAAATTAACAAATGTGCCAGCTGCTACATAAATTGATATTGTTTTGCTGTCTTGTTGCTATTTACATAAAGGGTTGTGTGCTTTGAATGCTTGGAAAAATGAGTTACAATTAAATATTAGCAGTAAATATTTTAGTCATTTACAGCTTACCTTTCTGAATTGTAGATCATTTAATATCACAGCTAATATGCTTACATGCTTTCTCTATTATGCTCTCAATGCAATAGCATGTTTCATTAAATATCATTGTCATAGCATATGTCATTGTCTGGTAATCTCTGAAGGTAGATATCATTATAGTGGTTCGGTATGAGGTGTTATATACTAAAAGAAAAAGCAAAACAAAATCTAGGACTCATTTAGAAAGATTAAAATGGCAAAAAAATATTTTATACTCTAATTTTAATCAAGAAATGAAAATAGTAACTAGTTGTATATATATAAAGTCCTATCACATAACAACAGGATAATGGCTATTAATGTGTCACTTTGCTTTTCAGTTGTATTGTTGAAATGCTTTTGTTAAGGACCCAGATTTTCATAAAAACCTGAACGTTATAGATTCTAGATATTAGGCCTTTTTCATATATATAGTTTGTGAATATTTTCTCCCATTCTGTGTGTTGTCTATTTACTCTGTTGATTATTTCCTTTGCTGTACAGAAGCTTTTTAACTTACTCAAATCCCATTGATTTATTTTTGTTGTTGCTTCATTTGTCTCTGCCATCTTAGTTATAAATTCTTTGCCAAGGCTGATGTCTAGAAAAGTTTTTCATATATTTTCTTCTACAAATTTTATGGTTTCATGCTTTACATTTAAGTCTTTTATCCATTTTGAATTAGTTTTTGTATATAGTGAGAAACAGGGGTCCTGTTTCATTCTTTGGCACGTGGCTATCCAGTTTTCCCAGCAACATTTATTAAATATGAATTCCTTTCCCCAGTGTATCTTGTCGTCTGCTTTGTTGAAGATCAGCGATTGCAGGTAAATGGTTTTATATCTGGGTTCTCTATTCTGTTCCGTTGTTCTATGCCTCTACTTTTATACCAGTACCATGCTGCTTTGGTTACTATAGGCTTGTAGCATAATTTGAAGTCTGGTAATGCCTCTAGATGTGTTCTTTTTATTTAAGATTGCTTTGGTTATTTGGGCTTTTTTTTTTTTTTTTTTTGGTTCTAAATGAAGGGTGGAATTATTTTTTTCTAAATCTGTGAAATATGATGGTATGTTGATGGGGATTGCATTGAATCTGTAAATCACTTTGGGCAATATGGATATTTCAACAATGTTGATTCTACCAATCCATGAGTATGAGATGTTTTTCCTTTTGTAGTATGTGTGTGCCATCTGCAATTTCTTTCCTCAGTGTTTTGTAGTTCTCCTTGTAGAAATCTTTCACTTCCTTGGTTAAATACATTCCTAAGTATTTAATTCTCTTCATAGTTATTGTGAATGGCATTGCATCTTTGATTTGACTCTCAGCTTGACAGTTATTGGTGTATAGGAATGCTATTGATTTGTGTACATTGATTTAGGTACCTGAGACTTTGCTGAATTTATTTATCAATTCTAGGAGTCTTTCTGTGGAGTTTTTGGGATTTTCTATATACAAGATAGTATCATCAGCAAAAAGCAATAGTTTGACCTCCTCTTTCCTGATTTGGATACATTTCATTTCCCTCTCTTTCCTGATTGTTCTGGCTAGAACTTCCAGTACTATGTTGAATAGAAGTGGTGACAGTGGTTAACCTTGCCTTGTTCCAGGTCTCATGGGGAATGAAGAATTCCAACAAATCAGCAAGAAAAACATGAACAACCCCATTAAAGAGTGGGCAAAAGACATGAGCAGAAGTTTTTCATGAAAAGATGGACCAATGACCAATAAACATATGAAGAAATGCTCAATATCGTTAATCATCAGAGAAATGTAAATTAAAACCACAATGATATATCACCTTACCTCTGTCAGAATGGCATTATTAAAAAGTCAAAAAACAATAGATGCTGGCATGAATGCAGAGAGAAAGGAATGATTATACATTGTCGGTAGAATTGGAAATTCATGTAACCTCTATGGAAAACAGTATGGAGATTCCTCAAAAATATAAATGTAGACTTACCATTCAACCAAGGAGTTCCACTACTAGGTATCTACCCAAAGGAGAAGAAGTAATTTTATCTAAAAGACACCTGTACTCAAATGTTCATTGTAGCATAATTCACAATCATAAAGATTTATAATCAACTTCAGTGCTCATCAGTGCATGAGTGGAAAAAGAAATTGTAATATATATATATATATACATATACACACTCACATATATATATACACACACATATATACACACTGTGGAGTACCACTCAGCCATAAAAAGGAATGAAATAATGTCTTTTGCAGCAACTTGAATGGAATTGGAGACTATTATCCTAAGTGAAGTATCTCAGGAATAGAAAAACAAGCACCATGTTTACTCTCTAATAATTGGTAGCTAATTGATGGGCACACACAGGAAAAAAGAGATGTAAAGGTCATTGGAAATCAAGAAGAGGTGAGGAGGAAGAAGGGGTGGGATAAAACCTACCTACCATTGTACCTAAAAGGTACAATGAACACTACTTGGGTAATGGGTACACTAAAAGCCCCAACTTAGGCATTATAAAAGGTATCCATGTACCACATTTTGTTGATCCACTCATGAATGGATGGGCATTTGGGTTGATTTCACATCTTTGCAATTGTGAATTGTACTATAGTAAGCAGTCTAGTGCAGATGTCTTTTTGATAAAGTGACTTCTTTTTTTCCTTGGGTTGATACCCAGTAGTGGGATTGCTGGATCAAATGGTAGGTCAACTTTTCCTCCTTTGAGGAATCTCCATACTGTTTTCCATAGAGTACTAATTGTGGGCCTGTGCTAATTTGCAGCCCCACCAAGAGGGTATAAGCATTCTTTTCTCTCTCCATCCATGCCAGCATCTATTGTTTTTGGACTTTTTAATAATGGCCATTCTGACAGAGGTAAGGTGATATAAAATTGTGGTTTTGATTTGCATTTCCCTGATGATTAGTGATGTTGAGAATTTTTTCATGTGTGTATTGGTCATTTGTCTATCTTCTTCTGAGAAGCTGCTGTTCATGTCTTTTGCCCACTATTTAATAGGTTTGTTTGATTTTTTTGTTGTTGTTGCTGATTTGCTTGAGTTATTTGTAGATTCTGGTTATTAGTCCTTTATTGTATGTATAGCTTGGGAATATTTTTTCCCATTCTGTAGGTTGTCTATTTCCTCTGTTAATTATTTCCTTGGCTGTGCAGAAGCTTTTTAATTTAATATTACTCAGGCATGAAGAAGAATGACTTAATGCCTTTTGTAACAATTTGGATGGAACTAGAGACCATTAACCTAAGTGAAGTATCTAAGAATGAAAAAAAAACACTGCATGTACTCACTCTTAAATAGGAACTAACTGATGAACACACATGTGCATAGAGGGAAGTAAATCTCAAAGGAAATCAAGCAGCAGGAGAGAGGCAGGGGGGTGAGTGAAAACCTATCTAGCAGGTGCAATGAACACTATCTGGGTTACAGGCCCATTTTTAACCCTGACTTGAGCATTACAAAAGTGATCCATGTGACCAGAAATATCTGTACCCCCATAATACTTTGAAATAAAAAAGTATCCATATTAAAAAAAAAGTACCCCCTTAATATTTTGAGATAAAGAACAAAAAACCTCAGAGAATTATATTAGTGAAATATCAACTAATATTCATTTCAATAAGCATAAACAATATCAACTATATTTAACTTTAAAAATAGATATAAAAACATTCTCATTTAAAGTTGCTAGACTTTGAAAATAGTCCTCAGAGAAAAAAACGGTTACCATTTCTTATAACTGTTTAAATTATTCAGAGAGAAGTTCAGAGTCTATCAAATCAAGTAGCAAAAAAGTAAGTGAAGACTCAATCATTCTCTCAATGTGCTAGAAGTTATGCTGAAAAACAACACTTAGTTTATGGACAATCAGCCTAATGACAAAGGAAAAGTTCAAAGACAGGTAATAACTGCTTGTAACATAACCTCTTTCACCTTTTGTTTTCTTTTCCACCTTTCCTTTGACTTCAACATGTCATATGTCACTATGGTTCCTGTCTTCCAAATAATCACCGCTTTAGCATACAAGGCTTGATAAGATCCAGCTACCACAATGAGAATAGAAATGCACTTGTCAAGATCTGCTTTGGACTGATGGGTTTGGGGACAAGTAGGGTAATGTGCCTATCACAGTAGGGATGGGTATACTGGTAGAACCACCAACAGTTTTCTACAAGAAATCACTCACTCCTAAGCTCCATGACAGTTTGTTGCACCTAGATCCAGTGAAGTTGGATTGAAGACCTAGGTCATGGTCAAAGAATGATGGGAGAAGTTAAAGCAACAAGAACAACAGCACTGCATTTGGCATCATGAGACTTAAATTTGTCTCACATGTCCCTGACTGTATAGTACAGTGGTCTAGCAGGAAAGTTTTGGAATCAGATAGATCTGAATCTGACTATCACATTTAACACTTACTGTGTGACGTTGGGCAAAACATACAGTAATTAAATCTGGTTCTTCATTTCTAAAATGGAAGCATGATAATATTTTCTAGAGAGGACTGCCAAGAAGATTATGTGGAATAATGGCTGTAAGACACTTATGTAATTTTGCACATGGTAAAAGTTCAATAAATGTTAATTGTTATTAATTAACAATGTTAATTGTTATGAAAGCTCCACATTTCCAGATTCCATTACAATTTGTTGGAGCTATGTGATAACTACTTGCAAATGAGAAGTGAGAAATAATGATGCGTGTCATTTCCAGGATGAGACAATTAAGAGCCGTATACCTCCTTCATATTTCTGTCATTCCCTAATACAGTGACCTTGGGTAACACATGTTCCAGATGGTATAGCTAAGAGATGGAGGAGGTCCAGCAATCCACGTAAAATTTTACATGAATGGAACATAAACTATAGACAGGATAGACAGGTTAAGGTTATTTCATTTTATTGATTTTATTTTATTTATTATTTTATTTTATCACAATGAAGCCTAGCCCACAATGACTAATGTGGATCTGTTGAGACAGGAATTGCAATTGCAAGTGTAACTGCCTCCATTTTGCAGTTAGAGAAACTAAGGTTCAAAGAGTTTAAACAATTTCTCTGAGGTTTCAGAAATAACTAAATATTATCAAAAATATATTTCAAGGGCTGGGCATGGTGAATCATGCCTGTAATCCTAGCACTTTGGAGGTCAAGACAGGAGAATCACTTGAGGTCAGGAGTTCCAGACCAGCCGGAGCAACATAGTGAATTCTCATCTCTACAAAAAGTAGTAATATTATCCAGGTGTGGTGGTGTGTACCTGTAGTCCCAGCTACTCAGAAGGCTGAAGCAGAAGAATCATTTGAGCTTAGGAGTTTGAGGTTGCGGTGAGCTATTATGATGCCACTTCCCTCATGTCTGGGCAACAAAGCAAGACCCTGCCCTTAGGAAAAAAATAATATATATGTATAAATATATATATATGTGTGTGTGTGTGTGTGTGTATTTCAAATCTTTTAATCCTACAGAATTTTTATCATAGAAGCCAAGGGACTAGGGAACTCCGTTTCTAATCATTAAAATCACTGAATATTTATGGTGAAGATCTGAATCAATTCAATGTCTCTCAATCATCTAACATTGCATTAACAATATTTAGATTCATTCCTCATCAAAATAGGTGCTTGTAGAATAACAATAACACTGCATATTAGGCTCTTAGTCTGCCTTGAAAGAAATGTATTTTTATTACAGTAGATTTCAATTGATGGTAGGTTAATTATTAAAATGTCATCTGCTTTGCAAGGAAAAAAATCTCTAGGATTGATTTTGTGTGTATCTCATGCTTCACAGGCTGGAATTTTCACTTTTCAATTGCATAGATGTTGAATGTAGAACACTTTTCTTCCTTCCATAAACATAAATCAGTAATTCAGTATTAATTCATGGCCAATAAACTAAAAGTTGTTCATCTTATTCCTAGGGGAATTGTGACTTTCAGAATCCTCACTTACATTGTCTTCCCTAAATGAATCTAGAAGACTATTGTCTTCTAAAATCAAAGAATGAATCTGAGTTCTGTAATTTTTATTATCTAGTTGACTGATCATTGATGTCATTCTCCCATCCACCCCCACTCAACACCCGCCAATTCCCACTCCTAATTTGTTAGGTGGAACAAACATTACCAGACTCAAGACGTGTCCATTATTTCAAAGAAACTACTCACATTCTGAATACTTTCCACCTATTAATAGGTTTTTTTTTGACAAATTGATATTCACTATGTTTCCTTTGGAAAAAATGCATTCAAAGTTTTTAGAGTTCCAAAAAACACCTTTAAGTTAGTTTTATTTCTCACTATGTACTTAAGGCCCATTCTAACACAGTTTATACAAATCATTTGCTTTTCTTGTGACAGTTCTAAAGAGTAATAATGTTTTTTTTAAGAGAAAACTTTGCTTTTAACAATTTCAGCTGAGTTCTTACCAGTTCTTGAGTAAATGATCCATATAATGAGTGCTGGATGTTTCAACAGACCTAGTATCTGGTTTTGGTTCTTCCAACAACCAGCAGTTTGAAAATAGAAAACTCATTTACTTTTACTGAGTTTTAATTTAAAATCCAGTAGTGTGGGAAGACAAAGATCTCTTGGGTCATTTCCATTTCTATAATAACTCTGTGCATTGGTGTATGCATGGCTCTTTCATTTAATCTTCTTTTATCTAGAATTGTGCAATGTATTTCTAACTAATCTTCTGTGTCAAATCTCTCATCCACCACTCACAAAACTGTCTCTTCTCTGCAATTACTCACATTTTAACAGCTTTATCAAAACATAATACATGGTATAAAATGTCCCCATTGCAAATGTCCAATTGTATGATTTTTAGCAAATGTATAGTTATGTAGCAATCATCAGAATTTAGAACATTTTCATAAACCTCAAAATCTCTTGTGCCTGTTTACATCTAATCCTTACTCTTACTACCAATACTATGCAATGTCTGATCTGCTGTTTTTATAAATTTGCATTTTCTGAGCATTTCATATAAATGCAATTATACAATATGTCTTGTTTTATGTCTGTCTTCTTTCTCTTTGTATAACATTTTAAGTTTCTTCCACATTAGAGTACGTATCAGTAATTCATTCCTTTTTATTGAATAGTAATATTGCTTCATATGGATATTACGACAATTTGTCTACCCATTTACCAGTTGGTGAGAATTTGGAATGACTTCAAATTTTGGCTATTGTCAATAATGCTCTGTGAGCATTTGTTGTTGTGTACATGGCTTTGGGGGAACATAGATTTTCTTTCTGTGGGTAGAATGTCAGGAGTGGAACAGACAGGTCTTATGGAAATGTTAACTACTGTGTTTAAGAAATTGTCAAATGGTTTTCCAAGGTACTTGTACTATTTTACATCCCAGTTAGCAAAGTATGAAGGATGCAGTTTTTCTACCTTCTGGCCAAATCTTGGTATTATCTCTCTTTTAGATGATAGTCATTCTAGTTGGTATGTAGTGATATTTTATTGTGGTTTTAAAATGCTTCTCTCTAATGTAGCTTAGAGCACTTTTCATGTGCTTACTAGACTTTGATAGTGAACTCTTTAGTGAAAGATCTACTCAAAGAATTTGCTAATTTTAATCAGGTTGCTTAAGTACTTATGGTTGAATTGAGAGAATCCTTGATATTATGGGTATAAATTTTTCATCAGCTATATGGCTTAAAATAGTTTTCTCTTAGTCTGTGGATTTTCTTAATTTTTTGAGGTACAAAGTTTTTAATCTTGATAAAGTCAAATGTATTGATTTTTTTCTTTTATGTTCATTATCATATCTTGGCATCATTGTTGAACCTCAGTTCATGATGATTTCCTCCTACATTTTGTTTCAGATGTTTTATAGTTTTTAGCTCTTACATTTAAGTATCTGATTAATTTTGAGTTAATTTTTTGTATATGGTATGAGTTGAAATTCTAAATTCCTCTCCGTCATTCCTTCATTCCTTCTCCTTCTCCTTTTCCTTTTGATTTTTGCATAGGGATTTACATTTTTCTCAAGATCAGTTGAACTCACAATTGTGCTATATTACTCTGTCTGCTTATTTTTGTACCAATACACTGTCTTGATTACTATGGCTTTATAGCAGATCTTGAAATCAGATAGTAGTGTGAATTCCCTAACTTCTTTTTTTCCCAAAAGTGTTATGACTACCCTTGGTTCTTTGAATTTCCATATAAAGTTTAAGATTTACATATCAGCTTTTATTAAAAAAACAACTGAGTTTGAAATAAAATGAATGGAATTTATACATCAGGATAAAGGAAATCTTCATTTAACAATACTGAGTCTTCTAATCCAAAAAAATGAAATGTCTTTCCATTTATGTTTAAAACATCTCTAATTTATCTCAGCTATGTGTGTAATTTTCAGTGCATGAATCTTGCATTTTTCTATAACTAAGAATTTTATTATTTTGATGCTACTATAATAATAATTGTTTTGATAATTGCCTTTTCAGATTTGATTCTTACTATATAGAAGGAAAAATTATTTTTTGCATATAGACCTTGTATCCTGCAATTTGTTAAACTTATTTATGGTCCTACTAACCACACGCATCCTCATGAATTCCTTAAATTTTTTTAATAAAGATATTTTACTTGTCTCTTCCCAATCTGAATCAATCTCTCTCTCTCTCTCTCTCTCTCTCTCTGTCTCTCCTATCTAACTTTTAATCTCTATCTCCATATCTATCTTATCTCTCTTACTTACTGCCTTATTTAACTAGTTAGAGCCTTCAGCACAATGTTGAGTAAATTAGCAATAGCAGAGATCTTCACCTTACTACAAATAGTTGGGAAAATATATTGTCTTTACATATTAGCTTCATTGTTACCTCTGGATTTTTTAAAGATACCCTTTACAGGATGAGGAAGCACACTTCTTCTAGTTTATTGGGATTTTTATCATGAATGGGTGGTCAACTTTTCAAATGTGTTTTCTATATTTATTGAGATAATCACAGGGTTTTTGTCCTTTATTCTATTAATGTGGTATATAATTGTAATTGATTTTTGGTCGCCAAACCAACCTTGCATTCCTGGAATAAGCTCCATTAAGCCATGGTGTTTTATAGATAGCTGGATTCCGTGTACTAATATTTTGTGAAGGATATTTTGCACATGTATTTGTGATGGATATTGGTAGGTAATATTCTTTTCCTCTGATGTTTTTGTCGTGCTTTGGTATCAGGATAGCACCAGCCTCATAGATCACATTGGGTAGTGTGCTCTCCTCCTCTATCTTGTGTAAGAGTTTGTGAAGGCTTAGTATTATTTATTATTTAAATATTTGAGTGAATTTATAGTGCAGCCATCTGGACCCAGGCTTTTTCCTGTGGGAATATTTTTAAGTAGTTATTCAACCTGCTGTTGACACCCATTACTAAAGTTAATGGCTTGAAGGATACAAAGATAAATTAGATGCATTAATGTCATTTTTATACATATTAATGCTCATAGATATTTTCTGCATTAACATTATCACAGTCAAAATATTGTCCTTTGAATTGGTCCAGATAAAATTTCTTTTCATGATTTAGCTTTGGAAAGGCAAAGTAGTTAATGCAAAATTGTATCATCAGATACAATGAATTAATGTCTTAACATTAAATTTTAATGTTTTGCAATTTTTATATACAAGTGTACCTCAGAGATATTGCAGTTTTAGTCCTGGACCACTGTAATAAAGAAAGTATCAGAATTAAGGAAGTCAACAGAAATTTTTGTTTTCCTAGTGCATATAAAAGTTATGTTCACACTATAGTGTAGTCTATGAAGTATGCAATAGCATTATTTCTTTAAAAAGTATATTTCTTAATTAAAAAGCACTTTATTGCTAAAAATTGCTAATGAACATCTGAGCTTCCAGGAATCATAATTGTTTTGATAGCATAGCATCTTACCTTGATGTTGATGGGTGCTGAGTGATCAGGACGGTGGTGGTTAAAGGTTGGAATGAATTTCAACAATGTTCAAAGAATCTTCACCAGGAGTAGATTCCATCTCAAGAAATCACTTTCTTTGCTCATCCCTAAGAAGCAATTCATCAGCCATGAATGTTTTAACTGAAATTACAGCAATTCAGTTATATCTTTAGGCTACAATTCCAATTCTAGCTTTCTTGCTATTTCCCCACCTCTGCAGTTACTTTCTTCATTGAAGTCTTAAACCTCTCAAAGTCACAATTATGAGAGCTGGAATCAAATTCTTCCTACCTCTTTTAATGTCAATATTTTTACCTCTTTCCATAAATCATAAATGTTCTTAATGGCATCTAGAATGGTGAATTATTTCCAGAAATATTTCAATTTAATTTGCCCACATGCAGCCAAGGAATCATTATCTGTAGCAGCTAAAGCCTTACAAAATGTATTTCTTAGATAATAAGAAATGAAAGTCATAATGACTCTTGATCCATGGGCTGAAGAATGGATGTTGTGTTAGCAGGCATGAAAACAGCATTCATATTCTTGTGCGTCTCCATCAGAGCTCTTGGGTGACCACGTGCATTGTCAATGAGCAGTAATATTTTGAAAGGAATCTTTCTTCTGAGTGGTGGGTCTCAACAGTGAGCTTAAAATATTCATTAAACCATGCAGTAAACAGATGTACTGTCATGTAAACTTTGCTGTTCCATCTATAGAGCACAGGCAGAGTAGATTTAGCATGATTCTTTAGGGCCTTAAGATTTTTTCAATGATCAATGAGCATTGGCTTCAACTTAGAGTCACTAACTATTTCATTAACCCTTAATAAGAGAGTCAGCCTGACCTTTGAAGCTTTGAAGCCAGGCATTGACTTCTCCTCTCTAGCTATGAAAGCCCTAGATGCCATATTCTCCCAATACAAAGCTATTTTGTCTGCATTGAAAATCTGTTGCTTAGTGCAGCCACTTTGATTTACTGTCTTAGCTGGATCTTTTGGATAACTTGGTACAGCTTCTACATCAGCACTTGCTGTTTCACCTTGTACTTCTAATGTATCTAGATGGCTTTTTTCCTTATATTTCATGAACCAACTTCTGCTAGCTTCAAACTTTTCTTCTGCAGCTTCTCCACCTCTCTAAGATTTTATAGGATTGAAGAGAGTTAGGGCCTTACTGTAGATTAGGCTTTGTTTTAAGGGAATGTTGTGGCTGGTTTGATCTTCTATCCAGACCACAAAAACTTTCTCCATATCAACAGTAAGACTGTTTCATTTTCTCATCCATGTTTTCACTGGAATAGCACTTTTAATTTCCTTAAATAATTTCTCCTTTGCATTAGCAACTTGGCTAAATGTTTGGCACAAAAGGCCTACCTTTTCACTTATGTGGACTTTCTACATGCCTTCCTCACTAAGCTTAATCATATTGAGTTTTTTTTATTTAAACTGAAAGACATGAAATGTTTCCTTTCACTTAAACACTGAGAGGCCATTGTAGGGTTGTTAATTAGCCTATTTTCAATATTTTTGTGTCTCAGGAAATAAGGAGTCTTCTGAGTAGGGAGAGATATGGGGAAAGGGCTGACTGGCAGAGCAGTAATAACACACACATTTATCAATTAAGTTCACTGTCTTCTATGGGGTTGGTTTGTGGTGCCCCAAAACAATTACAATAGTAATGCAAGGATCACTGGAGTTAAGTGATATCTCTTTGTGGTTTTGATTTGCATTTCCCTGATGATTAGAGACTCCAGTGAGAATGGCTTTTATCAAAAAGTCCCAAAACAATAAATGTTAGCGTGTATGCAGAGAGATAGAAACACTCATACACTGCTGATGGGATGGCAAACTAGTACAACCTCTGTGGAAAGTAATATGGAGATACCTCAAAGAGCTACAAGTAGAACTACCGTTTGATCCAGAAATCCCATTACTAGGAATCTACTCAAAGGAAAAAAAGACATTCTATAAAAAAGACATCAGCACTAGAATGTTTATAGCAGCACAATTCACAACTGCAAAGATGTGGAATCAACCTAAGTGCCGATCAATGCATGAGCAGATTAATAAAATGTGGTATATGTATACCATGGAGTGCTAGTCAGCTATAAGAAACAATGGTGATATAGCACCTCTTGTATTTTCCTGGATAGAGCCAAAGCCCATTCTACTCAGTGAAGTATCACAAGAATGGAAAAACAAGCACCACTTGTACTCAGCATCAAATTGGTAGTAACTGATCAACACTTATGTGCACATATTCTGTGTAACATTCTTGGGGTGTCCGGCAGGTGGGGGGGGTAGGAAGAGATGAGTATATTCACACCTAATGGGTGCGGTGCACACTGTCTGGGGGATGAACACGCTTGAAGCTCCGACACGGGTAGGGCAAAGGCAATATATGTAACCTAATCATGTGTACTCTTGTAATATGCTGAAATAAAAAATAAAGTAAAATAAATTATTGAAAAATTTTTTGAGAAAGAACACACAAAATTCTGCATTTCTGCTTTAAATGTCATTTTATTCCAGTGAAATAAACCATGTTGTTGCATATTTTCCATACTCTCATCTATTTGTGCTGCCTGGATGTTATATATGTGTCATACAAAACTAGAGAACAAGAATAGTGAAGCGAATTAAAACAACCACCACCATAAAGAATCAGTTATTGTTTTCTTCAGGAGACATTGAAGAAAATTAGCTTTCTAAAACCATTTTGATAAAAGAGTTGCTGTTCTACAGCCTTACCCCAGACTCTTAGTTGAGCTTGCTGCATTCTGGCTTCCAAAAGGTGAAGAGCAACAATGTTTGAACTTCAGAAAATGGAGGGAAAGGACACTGACTCTGGATCAAGCAGACTGGGTCTCTAAAGAGTATTAAACTTTGGGGTTTGGGGTTGCTTTTTAAAATGACTTTCTACAAATTTAAGAAGAAAACATATTCTTAGCTAACCTTTCAATTTATCTGAGATTCTTATTTTACTAGTTTCCAACATTGTAATTTTATTTTAACTGAAGACTATTACTCAGTTTTAAAGAATGAAAGAGCATGGTCTGAGAAGGTGTCATGTTCCATGAAATCTATTGCCATAAATCTCCTTACCTAAATGAGGGATGTCAAAAGAGAAGGTACATAGGCCCTGATGTGTTTCAAAGCTTTTGTTCCTGTTTCACTTCATGAAGGACATTTACTGGAAAACTATGATAGAATGAAAAAAAAAAAAAAAGAAAGGCTTTCAAAGCCTGGTTGAGTTTTGTTCCTGACCACTATTCAAGCAGAGTTTTCTCAAAATATTTGGGAAGAGGTCAAACACTTAAGAGTATATATACACACACACACACACACACCCCTTTGCCTATATGAGAATATAGAGATTACTTAGGTTGAAATTATAAGCAAAATGCAAGCTAAGCATTTTGTTATTCACAATGTCTACTCGAATCTCAGACTTCCTTTCTGGGGTTATTTTCTAGACAGAACAACACTCTGCCTCTGTTTTGTTTTGTTTTATTGTTGTATCTTCTTTTTTCTTTTTTTGTAATTTTGTTCTGGGTTAAGAAAAAAGAAGCTCACGGTCTGAGGCAGAGATTTCCAGTAAATACAACATTAAAATGCAATGTGGGAGGTGCTACGACAGGAGTAAATGAGCAGTGTATTGGGAGTGCAGAGAAGTGGTTACAATCTGAGCAAGTCTTGCAAGATAACTGAAATAGGTAGGTGAAGAGAGAAAAAGAAAGTTTTCTGCTCTGTGAATAGTCCACGCAAAGTATTTAAGACATGAGAATGAAAGGGCCTAGACTGGAAACTGCAAATCACTCCACTGAACCAGAAACTGACACTTTGAATTTGTTCTGTTTTTGTGTGATTCAGAGCTTCCACTTATTGTACTTTTTGAATTTCCATTTTTACCATCATTGGGTATATAGCTGTTTTGGGGGTTTTTTTTTATTTAGTAGTCCCAAGGGTGGCTAAACGTTGTATGCATATATTTTCTGAAGCTTTATTATACTGACAATTCTTGGCTTTTCTTCAAATAACTACTCTACTTGAATAATTTCTTTCCATTCCCTGCACTAACATCCTAGCTGAGCTTAGCTCCCTACCTAGTGACTTATTTTTTATCATCTCCTAATCACTTTTCTAGCTCCAGTCTTTCCATCAAATTATTCAAAGCCCACAGTATCATGTCACTTCCTTGCTCAAAAATCTCCCCCTTACTCACTCTTCCTGTCTGGCTTTCCAGTCCTTAATCAAGCTCTTGGTTATCTATTTTCCCCTTCTGGATTCATTTCCAAAAAGCTACGTTTTTCCTGCTAATTGCTGTCTTCTTGGCTTTCTTTATTACCTCATCTTGACTTTTTCTTTTGTGTCTCTTTCCAGGCTAATTTCTACTCATCTTTCAAGACTTTATTTAATTAATTCTCTTAAAACCTTCTTTGTCAAAACCAAGAACACCACTCCTTGATGAGGAGTTGTTCTTTGAATTCTTAGTGTGCTTTCTATCCATACCATGAAATTTATTGTTGAAAACTTGCTGTTTTGTATTGATCAAGTTTATCTTTTGAAGGGGGCCATTGTCTTCTCAACTAGACTGTAATATCCTTAGGGGCAGGAACTGTAGCCCACACTTCTCTGCATTCTACACCATGCCTGGCACTCTACTAAGAGCAGAAATGAAGCCTTAAAAAATGCTGCTTGTTTAAGAACCAACAAAAGCAGTTTTCTTTTTTCCTTTTCTAATTTGATTATTAACTTCAAAGTCACATTTCAACTAATTTGTGAAATGAGTCACCTTGTAAGGATAAATTAATATATTAGTGTTATGATACAAACATAACATAAATACATTTAAAATCTTCAATGTGTCTGGATTTCAAAGATTTTATTCATTTACTTTTTGCCAAATTCTTCCTGGTACTCATGCATATACACATGCTCCAGTCTTTTTCTATTTTTATGGTATCAGCAGTGATATATAAGAAATTTATGAGATGGACTTTACTATGTGATTTTGGGTGTGGATGTGTGTTTCTTGCATCATTTGGACTGTAAGTGTATCTGGCCTCATCAGTGTTACCGGGAACTAAGACAGAAGATGCTAAAATTGGAATACTCCATGTTTTAAACATTGGATTTGTTTGAGCCAGTTTTATCAGTTTTTGTTCAATGAGTCTATACTGCAACTGGTCACAGTTCTGATTTACTGGGCTTTTTTTTCAGTAATTTCACAACAAAAGCCTCAGAGCTGACTGAGTATGAAATTAAGTATTTCAGTGGCCTGATTCTTCCAATGAGCCAACAAATCTAGCTCTGCAGATCACTCAACTCCTTGTTCACTTACTCAAATCTCTATGATGGGAACATGCCAAAAAACTGCCATCAAAGGCAAGACTCCTTTCACTCTGGGAGATATTTAATAAAATGGTACAGTAGAAATAGTATAAATTTGGAGTAGAAGACAAGAGTTTGATTCCTAGGTCAGTTCAAAGTATTTTAACTAATTACACTTTTGACACCAGGTATGTAGGTTTTTGTACATGAACAACCAATTCTTCCACTCTCCAGACACTAACTGTGTGTCCTACACTTCAGTTAAATTCTCATACTAACTATCCAGAGTTAGCTTCAGATTCAGTATAAGAATTCAGTCTCATAAGACTGCCCTCACTTCAGATACCAGTAGCAGATGCCAGTTCAAGTATTGGATACATAAGTTACCTACATGTCTGTCCAACTTGGCTACAATGTGAGGGATTCTCACAAACTCCCCTTCGTATTGAATACTTTGCCAGATCAGATTGAATGTGTTCATCCCAGCAGTTGAATGTGTTCACCAACCTGTAAGCTCTCCAAACCTCATCACTTAGGTTTGTTGTTGTTGCTGTTTTTAATGGAGTTTACATTGCATATGCATGATTGATTAAATAATTGACCATTGGTTATTAACTCAATCTCCAGCCCCTCTCTCTTCTCTGGGGAGAGTAACACAACTTTTAAGAGATTTTTGTTCTGTTTTGTTCTTACAGACATGTAGAGATTTTCTATGCAGATAATCATATACTCTGCAAATAGAAGCAGTTTTATTTCTTCCTTTCTGATCTGTAGGCCTATTTCTTTCCTTACTGTACTGTCTAGAACTTCCAGCATTATGATGAATAAAAGTATTGAGAGTAGACATCCATCCTTATGTTCAATCTTATGGGGGAAATATTTAGTCTTTAGCCATTAAGTGTAAGTTAGCTGTAAGTTTTTTTTTTTCATGCATATTCTTATCAAATTGAAGAGTTCTCTTCTATTCCTATTTTCCTGAGAGCTTTTATCATGAATGAATGTTGAATTTTTATCAAATGACTTTTCGGTATAGACTGATATGGTCATCTGATTTTTCTTGCTTAGCCTGTTAATATAGCTGGTTATATTGATTGTTTTTGTCATATTGAACCAGCCTTGACTTCTTCATATAAATCCCACTTGATCTTGCTGTACAATTATTTTTATATATTAACAATTCTTGTTAATAATATGTTAAGGATTTTTCATCTATATTAGTGAGAGATATTAGTCTAGTTTTCTTCTTTTCATAGTACTGTCTATATCTGGATTTGCTATCAGAGTAATAAATTAGATATAAAACGTTTCCTCCTATTTTCTGAAAGAAAAATGGTATTAATTCATGATAGAATTCTCCAGTGAAACTATCTGGACCTGAAATTTTTTAAGATGGGAGAGAAGGAGGTTTCTAACAAGGAATTCAATTTCTTTTAGAGTTATAGGGTTATTCAAGTTATCTATTTTATATTGGATGAGTTGTGCTACAATTTCTTGAAGAAATTGGTCCATTTCATCTAAGTTGTCAAATTTATGTGTATGGAATTGTCCAAAGCATTTCTTTGCTATCATTTTGATGTCTTCATGTTTCTTTAGTAATATCCCCTGTTTCATTTCTGATATTTGTAATTTTTGACTTCTCAAATTTTTTCTTTGTCAGTTATTGCTAGAGGCCTGTCAATGTCACTAATCTTCTTAAAAATTCAACTGTTTCATTGAATTTGCCAATATCACTTTCCTTTGACTTTTTTTATTTTGAACCGTCTGGATGTTCCGTGGTCCCCCGGTTCCCAGTGTCAACAATGAGTACCGGTACCAACTTGAGCTGGTGACAGAGTGATCACAGACAGAGAGAAATCTCACACAGTTTATTACAGGAAAAAAAAGAAGATATATGAAATGAAAGTGAAGAAGGAAGCTATACAAAATTACTCAAAGTGGAAATACATTCTAGAGAGAGAAGAACAGGTCAGCTTCCATGAGGGAGAAAGACCCGGAACTCTGAGCACACACTGCCTTTTATGCGCTCACTAGTTTGTGAAATAATAAT
Organism: Eulemur rufifrons; assembly: GCF_041146395.1. Lineage (NCBI taxonomy): Eukaryota > Metazoa > Chordata > Mammalia > Primates > Lemuridae > Eulemur > Eulemur rufifrons. The sequence continues at coordinate 25,134,806 of NC_091001.1, forward strand.
TACAACAAACTGATGAGGTTTGTTTGCAAGACTTCTTGGAGTCTTAAAGATAACAATATGCATTGCATGGGCTGTCCAGAGGAGCATATGACATGTACATTTTTTGAAAATTGAAACTTTATTTTGGAGCATCTCAGGGAAAGTGTGTTCATTAGAATATTTTTTTCATTGCTATTGCAGATTTAAAGATGAGAATGTTAAGCATTTTTAAAGGTCTGCCACTTTAAAGCACAAACATACGCACACACCCAATTTATTGCTAGTGCACTACATGAGATGAGAACCAAATGAATCACACAAGAGAAAGTCAACATAGAATCCTGACAGAGGCAAATATCTCCATCGTTTTGGCTTAATAAATTTTAGCTAATAAGTAGTGAGTATGAATCTAAAATAATCATTGGAAGCACAAACTACATAATATTTATAGTTTTTAATGTGAAAATATAGTTAAAGTATGGTAAACTCTATGTGATATCATGGTTTCAGCCATTCTGAATTAATCTAATCCACTGGCTTTATATAGCTCCAACATTTTTTAAAGCCAGAAAATTTCATAAAATTACTTTGAGATGAGGATTCCATGTGAATGTTTTAATTAAAATTATGATTATAATTATAATTATGATTCAATTTTTCAAATTGGAAAAGCTGATAAACATAGGGTAATATCTGTGACAGATTGATTGTATTAATGGCCCCAAGTCTTCAACTACTCTTGTAACCATACCTTTTGCAAAGTAACTTTTATTGACCCCCAGTTCTGACTCTGGGCTTACCCATATGACTTCTTTTGGTCAGTGAGATATTGGTGAATGTGGCAAAGCAGAACCTTGAAGAGCAGTAGTATGATTAGGGTTGCTCAGTCTTGCTTCTCTGCCAAGACCAGGAGCATATTCCTGGGTTAGTCTGCAGAGAGTAGAGCTGACTTGCTCCAGACAGACCAACCAAGGCTCTCCTACATCAGCCAGTAGTCGGCAAGCCCCTGGGAATCTGACTGAGTTCAGCGTCATAGCCAGTCTCTAACCCTAAACACATGACCAAGCATAACAAATATCATCTTTTCCAGACTGGATCAATTGAACCTTACCAACTTAATCTTACCAGCTTATTTGTGTGACACTGAGGGGTTTGGGTCATTTAATACATGATCTTTCTTTGGCAATACATAATCAGTAGATTGAATATTATCTGAACTAAGACACATCAATGATTAAAAGTGCATCTTATATTACAGTAAATAGGCACTGTCCCATATAATTTTGGATATATTTTTGACTTAAAACCAAACTTTTGAGTCCCTTCAAAATGGTTATTTTAGTGAAAGTCATAGAAGCCATATCTCTATAACTTATTTCCTAAGGAATGGACAATGATAAATAAATACAGCCCATACCTGGTGCCTGTTGGTGATATAACTTACATTTAACACTTAGAAAGATTGGAACAGGGGCAAAATAATTTTGCAAATTTGTTAAATGGGGCAATAGCAAAAATAAATAGGTGGCTTGAAAAATAGCCAGTGACTACTGTACTTGGCCTCAGTGTGAAATACAATGGGAAGTGGTTTGGCCTGAGATGAATTAGACAATATGTACCCCAGTTTAAGAGAGTAGATAGTTCTCAGCTTCTGTTGCTTGTTTCCAAAGAGTGTATAACCATGGAGTTGCCAGATGTATCATTATATTCCAGAACTTCAGAATCTGCATGAACATGGAAAAGTTGTTTTCTTAATGCTAAATGTATCATTTTTTTCAAAAGCATGTAGTCCGCACACTAAGTATATCTGCAAATTGAATTAGGCTCATTGGCTATTATTTTGTGACTTTATACCTGTTAACTAGAGAAATGGATAAGAAAAATGGTCTCCAAATGAGGAGTTTTAAGAAACAATAGAGTTCACTGTGGTGTTGGTTAGAGCCATATTGTACTAAATTAAAAAGAGAACACTCTATTGAGTTTCTGTCATGTTACTCTTCTGGATTTTTTGATTAACATAAGTGCCAAAGAGAGTAGATACCAAACATCAAGGCATTAGATGTGACTTCCTGTATTACTTAATTATTATTGTGTGACAATATTGCCATAAATTTAATGATTTTAAACCACACATGTTCATTTTCTCACAGTTCCTATGAGTCAGGTGTCCTGAAACAGTTTAACTGTGTCCTCTACAAAGCTGAAGTCAAGACATTGGCCACGGATATGGTCTCATCTGAGGCTTGCCTGGGGGAAGGAACCACTTTCAAATTTATTCAAATTGTTGTCAGAATTCAGTTTCTTGAATGTGTAGGACTGAGGACTCTGGGTTCTTTCTGGCTGTCAACCAGAGGCTTCTCTGATTTCTGGAGATGCTCACAGTTCCTCGCCACATGGGGTTTCCCAAAATGTCCACTTGCTTCTTCAAATCCAGCAAAGGAGAGAGACTCCAGGAAGGCAGGTGCTGCAATATAATATGCATAAGGAAGTATGCCTAATTACCTACATCCATCACTTTTGCTGTGTTCTATTGGTTAGAAATAAGCCACAAGTTGTGCCCATACTCCAGGTGAGGGGACCATACAAGCATTTGAACATCGAGAGAGGATCATCATGATTTTCCTAAAGTTGATCCACCATACTTCTCCAAACAAGAATAAGATATATTCTTTTTTCTTAAAACTGCCAAATTAGATGTACATTTATTAATAGAACCTCAATTCAGAGAAAATGATGGCATGGTGATTGGATAACTGCTTGAACATGTGGTGGTTCACACAGATGGCCCTCTCCACAGCACTGTTTGCTGCACATTAACTTGCTCAGGTTTCCTACATAAAGTTTTGAGCAATGTGTATCAAAGATCCTAGACTATGTGCTGTCACTTACACATATTTTATTGCAAAAAGGCTTTTGCCATATTCAGATTCCCTATAAATTTATTTATTTTATGAGCCCTCTTAAAATATCATTTTTAGACAATTTCATCTACTGGGGCAACTAAACATAAAAGCCACCTGGTTTTCTCCTAGTTACCAGGTAGTCCCACAAAGCATCATGCATCGCAGGGAACAATGAAAGCCCACTGTCTACCTCATTGACCAGCTGCCATGATTTTGAAGATTGGATGTAAAATGAGTGAAATATTTAAATAGCAGTTCACATTACAGAACATACTGAAATTTCATCCCCTGCTAATTAACTACTGTTGGAAATAATCACTTGGATTCCACCAAACCAATGTGGCAAATTGTTGTCTGCTGGAATGCAGTGCAAAGGTGGTCTATTGGTTCCTGTAACTTCTTCCATTGCAAAATTAGCCTTCTATTCTATCTTTCATTTATAAGTTGAAAACTCATTACTCTAAAAAATGCATTGGAAACATACAAACCTCTTTGGGAATTACCTGACTCTGTTAAAAACTAAACGAAAATGCATAGGTAATAAAAGCAAGCCTTGTTGCTATAGAAAAATAGCTCCAATAGAATTTTGGTGTATTATTGTTTTTCAGTGAACCAATTATAGAGGCTAAAATTGGAACCTAAGTGAATAGCTATTTCATGTTGCTGTAAGTGAACTGCAAGTGTTCTCCATTTCAAAGTCACTTGACATAAAACTTACACATTCCAGACTTCTGAAACTTTCCACCTACTTATATCGCTGCCACTTACACATATCGTTAATCCATCAATAACTCTCATGGTTGCAACAGCTGAATGGAAAAATGGCCAAAGTGCCCCCATTTCATAAATCTCAAAGTACTTGTGATTCCTTAAAATACTGAACATATTTTTATTTGCAATTTCAACATGATTAAAATAATTTAGAAACAGATACTCTTAACTGGTGAGTGAGCTAGTCTGGAGTTAGAATTAATATTCCACGTTTTCTCATTTTTGAACAGAGAACTATTTACTGAAAGCATTTCGAGAGAGGAATTAATACACTTTTTATGTTGACTTTCCACCTTAATATTAAAAAGAGCATTTATTGGAGGAAAATATGATTTCACATTTAGTCTAGATAGTTTTGTATAATGAAAGTTTCATAGAGAAGAAAATATTGAAGTTTTAAAGTTATAGAGGTTTATTTTACTCTAGTACAGATTGAGTAGTTTATATCACAAAGAATCAGTCATTAATTTATTCAGTAAACCTGCCCAAAAAGTGAAGGTCCCAAAAGAGAAATAAATAAAGTCCCTATAGTCTGCAAATATAAAAATGGAAATTCATTTGAAAATCAAGATTAATTTTAAAATATATTGATTCACATTTCCTGAAGGTGTACTATATAACACTATTTGAATAATTAAGAAAAAATATTCTAGAGAAAATTATGAATCAGAAAAAAAAATGAAACTTTAAGACAAAGGGGATGGGAGACTTTCAACCCACATAGAGAAAAAAATGTATCTCTAAATAAGAGACATAAAAAGAGGTCTTGACTTTATTATAAAATTTTGAGGAAATGAGCAAATAAATACAGAATTTGAGGGGGGAAGCCATTAGAAAGAAAAGGGAACAATGGCAAATCTCAACTGAAATGATTCCATAAAAATCTGAAGAGGCTAACGAGTGAAAAGAAGGTGTGGAGAGACTAGGACAACTAGGAAAGGTTTTAGAATGGCGTGCTATTTATAAAATAAAAGAACTACAAAAGAAAGTAAATATACTCCAAAGTGTGGTATCTTGCTAATAAAGGCATTTTCCCTAGGGAAATTTCAAAGCCTTCTTGATCTAACTATAACTCTCTGCTAACTAAAAGTTTTTTTTTTTTTTTCCCCATGCAGTTGTCTCTAAGTTCTTTAACCTTTGCTGGAGCACTGAGATAGCTTGGCTTTTTTAATCTCATTGTTTGAAGGCCAAAAGGATATAAGAGCCATTTATCTTGCCACACTTGTGTACTTTTAATAACATCTCTAGTGTGAATAAAGCCCTTGAATATTTCACCCTGCAATTTTCACTTCTTAAACTAAGTGAAAATTGTCAGGAACAAACTTATTAGAACTCTCCATGTAGTGAGTTATCTAGGGGCCTGGTTCATAAACAGGAAACTATTTAATACTATACTCAATAAATAAAGTAATAGCATTTTTTAATTAATTAATTTTGGCATAATCAACTTGATCTGGCAATTCAATGTCTGTAGTTTTAAAACCATCTAGCATCGTGATTGACATTTGGAGGTGGTTTCATTTGGGACTTTATTCATTCTCAAAAGAGCTCCTTTCACATACACATTTGTATCCTGGTTTTGATGATAAACTATATACAGGGCATATTTTCCATGTCATTTCTATAGACATCATGTAGCCATATTAATTATTTTAAACTCAATCTGAGGATTTTGTATGAGACAGTTTAACATATTTGTCATCATATCAGATGTATTTGATCTTAATTTTGTCATCTTTGGTTTTTCTTATTTGGTTTTATGCTTCCTTTATGTCTTACCAAATTTTACTACTTGGCATTCCTTTTTTTTCCCTCTAGAAATTTAACAGACACAACTCTTGTTCCCTTTTATACTAATGCTTTCTTTGAATTTTTTTCTGTTTGTATATATACTAAAATAGCTGACATTGATTATGCATTTACTATGTGCTGGGCATTAGAGTAAAGCTAAAAGTAAATTCTCTATTCCTTACAATAATCCCATAAAATAGGTGCTTCTTCTCTACTTTACAAATGTGGGAATCATCACTGATGCTAAGTAACCTATTCAAATTCGGAAACTATTAATATAAGGAATGATAGTAGGAGTGGGGTTCAGGTCTGTTGGGCCTGAGAGCTTGTGTTCTTACCATTATAATGCAATATGTTTCTTTAATTATCAATGTGAGATGAATAAAAGGCTAGCTGTGAAGATTAAGAACACACAACTGGGAATGTAGAAGGAAACCAGGTTGGTGAATGAACATTGTCTTTTCTTTCTCAGTTTGAAATAGCATTTAATTATGCCATATATATTAATATATATATTTTTAAGTATTTTCTTCATTTATAATTTGTTCTAGTTTACTTAATAGTGCTTTCTTTCATTAATATTGTAGTAAATCTCAATGACTTTATTTTTAATTTCAGTCTTCGGTAATATTTTCAAATGGTGTACTATATTACATTATTCTTAAAATAGTCACCTATAATTTCTTTTCTAATACTTATTTTTTCACTTTAAATATTGAATATTTTTAACATTAATTTTACTAATTTATTTTACTATATATTTGAAGATCAACTTTAAAAACATAAATTGCCATGTGATTTTTAGAAAGTAATTTTTCTAATGAACTATATACATATGATGCTATACATACACAGACACAAACATATACACATATACGTACCATGTAGCTACTTCTTGTGTCTACAAACAGTTCTAGTGGTATGTCTGTCAATAATCTGGTAACCCATCATACAAATTTTAACTATCTTAGTTTTATAATACTTTTTAATAATGATTGAAAAGTTCTTCATTATACTTTATTTTCAATGTTTTCATGGATATTTCAGATTTTATACCTGATACACTATGGAACATTACTTTTGGAGAATCATTTTAGAAACATTATTTATAAATACTATTTTAAGAGAAAATTTAGACTATTACCTTGAAAAACATTAAAAAACATAATTGACGTGTTAAGAATTGTATCAAACCTAAAGATTAATTTAGAAAGAATACATGACTAGGATTTAATTTTCCTTAATGAGAAATGCTACTGAATTCATAGATGACTAATAGGGTTTCAATGAATATTATCATTTCTTATCAACATTTGCACTGTTGATATTATTATTTTCATATCAAACCATGTCTTCCTGCTTCAAGATAAGCCAATATAGATTATATTTGTTTAAATATGTAAATATCTTTGATTTATTATCAGGCTGTTTCATATTCACATCTATAATATTGTCTAATTTTTATCCTTTCTTATATTTAGAAAAATTTTGTTACTAGTATTATCTAGATTAAGAAAAGGAATTGGGTCAAGTGCTATGAAGGAAAAGTAGAGGAACCTCTGAGGAACTATAGCAGGGGCTCTGAAGTAGATTAAGGGGTAACACAAAAGCCAGTCAGAGGACCACCTTTAGGACATGACTTGAAAAATGAATAGAATGTAAACAGGCAAAGAGACCATGAAAGAAACCTCCTGGCAAAATATCAGCAGGTGTGGAAAAATTGAGAATGTCAAACAATACTTCATCCAATTTAAGGAAATAACAACAAACTGGTACTGTTGCAGAGTGGGAGATGAGTCCTCAAGACCACTCAGATTTAGAGGGAGAAAGAGGAGTGGGGTTACAAAATGCAGAATGTAGAAAAGTAGCTGAAGAATTAGGAGGAGTATCAAGGATATGTCACAGAGACAGTCTCAAATGCTGTTGAGAAGCATGTTTTAGATGCACTAAGGTTGCTTGGCTTAAATAATAAAAATTTATATTTGATCACGAGCTAGGGTTTATTGATCTACATCTCAACCAGGATGTAAAGGAGCACAATTTTCCCACCTCTTTGCTTTGCTGTCCACACTGTAAATTTAGTCTTAAGTCTGGCTGCCCTCTTGCCAGTGGAAAAGAGTTATATGAGTTCCCATCTCCTAAAAGGATGGATTCTCTCTTTGTTTACACCTACAAACATCTTCTTATGTTCTATTGGCTACAGTTGAGACACCTGCTCATTTATGCATGAGCAAGAAAAGTGGAATTACTCTTTATAACAGTCGCAGTGGTGCTGAGTATGAGATCATCATCTCCTAAGGCACCTGACTAGGTGGTGATGGGCTATGTGCTTAACTAAAATTCTGCTAGGAAGGAAGAAAGGAATAAAAGATGCTGAACAGGCAACCGACAATATGCAATGCAAAATTAATGTAAATCAAGGCCTGAAAAGTATAGATTTGATTCACCAACTGGATCACTTGTGAATATAGCAAGTTATGATAGAGAGGGAGCCAGATTAGAATGGGTGAAAGAGAGCAGGAAATGAGAATTAAAAACACTTTCAAGAAGTGTTGTGAAGGATACAAAAGTAAGGTAGAAGTGGAAGAAAATGAGGATAGGAAGAACAACCAATAGCACTGGAAAGACAGTTGGAGATGGGATCTCGGGCATTTGTGAAAGATTTGGTCATTGTCAGGATGCACGAATGTTGTCCATTATAGTGTAGTGAGAAAAGTATGGACGGAGATGAAGGACTACATTGAATGTGGGAGCATGCAGTTGTTCCTATGTGGTATGAGAATGTTACTCTATGAAATGTGACATTGGATCATCCGCAGACAATGAAAGGGGCAAAGGAAGTCGGAGGATTGAGGAAGGCAGGGAAAGGATTAAATAATCAATGAGAGAGTAGAAAAAATTTCTTGCCAGGGAAAGCTGATAAGGCATCCAGAGAGTGTTGAGTGGGATTTTACACTATGTTTTATTTTTCCTTTTTTCAGTATTTGGTTTTATTTCCTTCCTTCCTTCCTTCCTTCCTTCTTCTTTTTTTCTTTTGCTTTCAGTGAGTAAGAGTATGTTGTCAAGAAAACATGTTGTATATGTGTGGGTGGGTGTGTTTTTAATAATTATATGTGTGTGCACCATTATGTGGTTTCTACATCTCAAAGAATATTTTTTACTTGGACATTCTAACCAACTAGGCTACACATTCATATTTTTCCCTGAAAAATTTCTCCTTAACACTTTAGCTTGAGGAATATGATTTTTAAATAATGTAGTGTTATTTTTTGTGGCTATTTTTTTCATAATAGTAAACCAATATGATTTTTAATTTTTCTAGGTATCGATCTCTACTGGTTCATTTTTGACTGGCATAGGATATGTCTTTTCACTCTACTTATACTGTTTTTTTCTTTAATTTATGAAAGCCTTAACCTCCTATATATTACATTTTGATTTGTTACAGTTTATCCATAATTAATATGACTTATCTGATATAGGTTATTATGGAAAAGTTATGATAAAGTGAGAACAAACACAGTCAGAAGACTGTAGTGAAATCCCCAGCCTTCTTCTTAATACTTGACTAAATTTGTGCTCCAAACTGTTGGTTCTCAAGGAGGACTTGTTAAAACACAATTTCTGGATCTCATCAACAATTTTTGATTCAGTAGTTTTCAGGTTGGGGCTGAGAACTTGCATTTCGAACAAGCTCCCTGGGGACACTGATATTGCAGGTTCAGGAGCCACTTTGAGAACAAGTACTTGGAACCACCACATTGTCTTGCTTCATTAAATCAAAGTAGAGCAGCAAAGGAAAGAACTGTATCGGGCAAATTAAAAAAAATGTACTGAGTAAATTATAAAGGATGCATTAGTTCTTCTGAATTTGAGATGTGTTTGAGGGAAACTTTGCAGAGGCATTAGGATTTCAGCTAAGCTTTAAGGAATATCCATGGCTTTCTAACATTACAGATTACTCAAAATCAACATTAGATGGCAGGGAGATACTGTATACAGTGATGTTGCAGAAGGGAGGTATCACTGGATGTTATTTGTAAAGCAGATTCAGGTATCAAGTGTGTTGCACCAAACATCATCAGGAACCCTTTTCGTGTTGCTGTGCACTGAAGTGTCAAGTAAATGGATTGGAGTCATAGGTCAGGGTTTAAATCCCAACTCCACAAATGACTGACCATGTAAGTTTTTTAAAAATTATTTAATCTCTCTAAAACTCCTTATATTAGATTCCTAGGGCTGCCATAGCAAGATACCACAAACTGGCTGGCTTAAACAACAGATAAATATTGTTTCACTGTCCTAGAAGCTGGAATTCTGAGATCAAGGTGTTGGTGGGACTATATTCCCTCTGAAGACTCTAGGGCAGCATCTATTCCAGGCTCCTCTCCTAGCCTCTAAGTAGGTTGTAGGCTTGTGGCCACATAATTCCAATCTTCAAATGGCTTTCCCCTTGTGTGTATCTATGTGTCTTTGCCCAAATTTCCTGGGTTTTTTTTTTAAGGGACACTAATTAGATTAGGGGCCCATCCTACTCAACTGTGACTTCATCTTAATCATATCTGCAGCAAGCCTATTTCCAAATAAGTTTACATTCTGAGATACTGGAAGTTAGGTCTTTAACATATAAATTTTCAGGGTGGTGGGGGGAGACACAATTCAACCTAGAGCATCCTTCTTCTGTGAGAGAGGTTTAAAAAGACTTAACTAATGAGATAGTTGTGGAAATTAAATGGGAAAATGTGTACAAAGTTTTCATCTCAATAGTTTTTTAATCCACAGCAATGCTATTTTTATTATTATTACTATATTAAAATGTGTCTACTCTTGTCTAATATCCTTGATGTGGTCATCTATTTCCTGCTACCTTATGCATTTAAGCTACATGGTCATCTACAATCGCTCCTAACATGTTAAAGATATAGAAGTTTCAAAATATATACTAGGAAAAAAATGTTTACCTTTTATTCATTTGTGATTTATTCTCTCCTGCTTGTAGGAGGGATTGGATATGTCTGAGCCTTTTCTTTTCAAGCAGAGCACTGTTACCTTGTGGGGGGCCCATTCAGAGAGCACATCTCCAGGGTAAAAGGCTACAGTCTCTTTATACTCGTCCAGCACTTGTTTCTCTTTCTTCTTTTTTATTTACTTATTTAATTTTTGCTCTGCTGCCAAAGGCATTCCGGATGAAGAGCCCCTGCACTGGGCCTGTGACCAGCAGGAACTGAATCAATGCTGAGAACACATCCTAGCATTTGAATGGGCAGCTTGCAGGTGGGAATGACTTTCAATCACAATACGTGCCAGGTTCAATGCTGTGCTTCAGCTCACTAGTCCATTACCAATTTTCCCCACTCTCTCAGTGTATTACCAATTCAACTTCCAAAGATTTCTATATACTCTCTCTTTCTTATTTAGTTACAGTGACTTTGGATAGGGCCCGAAGGGAAGTTCCATGTAGCACAAGTAAACTTAAGTTGCTGTTTCAATACCATCTGCATCTGTAGGCATTTGGATTTAAAAGGATTTCGACCATTCTGTGAGCATATATTTTTATCATTTGAATGCAATATTTTGGTCAGCTTTTTAAGGCACCTGGTCTTATACTTCCTGCTCAACAAAAGAACAGGCAGAAGGATGATGCCAGGGAACACCTTGCGTTTGTTTCTGAGTTGTACCAAACATCCCCTCCTCACTTAATATCACCTATAATGAGAGCAAAAAATAAATATAACTCCAAACAGAAAACAAAGAAACACCCAAATCATGATGGATGCATGCTTTTATAAACATACCTTTTATTATAGGTAGGGGGAGAAATTAGCTTAAACCTTAAGCCCCAAAATAACTACCAATTATTGGTCTTCTAGACTGTATGTATAAAAGTGCTAATGTTCCCCTCAAACCTTGCAAGTTTATGGATTATTCACACTTCTCAGTAAGAAACCAGAGATTTGGTGAAATTAAGTGACTAGCCTAGTTACATCACTATTAGATAGAGGAGGTGGGGTTTCATCTTGAACTTCTGAGTAGATTTCCTAGAGCCTCTGCTCTGTGTCGAGTCTGCAGATGTTGCCTAAGGTCTATACTTTTGGCCACATTGTAGAGGCACAGACCATATGGCATATTTAGTTTTACTTAATCACAGTGCTTCTCAGCCAGGGTAAAGATGTCATCCATAAGAATCTACAGTGCTTGTCTTGGTATCTGGCCCTTTAACTCACCCTCATGTCTAGACAGACTGGACACAGACAGGTCCAGATGAGATCACTGGATGTTGTGCCACTGTGCAGCCCAACTAGGGAGACAAGCATCCATTACAGCTTCCTGTCATGCACTTCCAACAGAGCCCAGAATAACCAAGTCAATTTTAACCTATTTCTGGCTCAGCTATGCTGCCTCCCAGAGTTGACTGAAGACATATATTTTTATTCATTTAATTATATATAAAAAACACAGATATACTATATATACTATTACTGTATATGTCTGCATATATATACAAATATATATATATATATTTTTTTTTTTTTTTTTTTTTTTTTTGAGACAGAGTCTCACTCTGTTGCCCAGGCTAGAGTGAGTGCCGTGGCGTTAGCCTAGCTCACAGCAACCTCAAACTCCTGAGCTCAAGCGATCCTCCTGTCTCAGCCTCCTGAGTAGCTGGGACTACAGGCATGCACCACCATGCCCGGCTAATTTTTTCTATATATATATTTTTAGCTGTCCATATAATTTCTTTCTATTTTTAGTAGAGATGGGGTCTCGCTCTTGCTCAGGCTGGTCTCGAACTCCTGAGCTCAAACGATCCGCCCACCTCGGCCTCCCAGAGTGCTAGGATTACAGACGTGAGCCACCGCGCCCGGCCTACAAATATATATTTATATTCTTAATGTATTTTCTCCAAAACACATGGATATCCTTTTGAACCAGAATTTTAGTAATATTCTATCTATATTCTATCCAAAATATGGGCTTTTTCAGGAATCTGATACTTGAACATCCACATTTTGTATTTTATCTTGAAAATTGATATCTAATAGTTAATAATTATTAATTAATTACAATAATTATAACCCATGATGGCATTTGATTGTGTTCAATTCCCCCCATTATTTAAAAATATATCATGATTGAAAAAAATCTCTGTACCTTCGCTAAACAATAATCTGTTGGTGGACAGGAACTGGATTATCGCAATCTTCCTTTTCCTTATGAAATTTATCACAGTTGTATTCACATAAAATTTATCCAGTATGAATTGAGTTTTTATACAAACATTTCATTCATGGGACTAAAGGCTTAATCATGTTCATTTTACTATTTGACTTTACTAATTAGTGGTGAAACAAAGCCAAAGCAGGATATCTATTGTATCAGGACCTGGGGATATTGAGAGACTCCTGGCACAACTTATATTTTGTCAGTGAGCAGTGAAGCCAGAGCACCTTCGGAAGATCGAGAGCTTTAGGGAGGCTGATGAGTGAGGAGGAAAGGCTAACTACCTAGTTGCTCTCATCAGCCTTTCTAAACAAAACTCCGTAAGAGAAGTAAACCCTAATGTTTTGAGAGGCATCCGTTTGGTCTGAGTGGCCTTCTTCCTTATGCATCTACAATGACAGTACATTCATATCATCTTGGATGAAGTGAGATAGTAGTCACTGGAATTATTTTCTGGATTTGGAAATTTAAATGAGGAACCCCAATTGAGGTGTTGAGGCAAACTATCTCACATTTTTTATTACTTTTTCACTCTCAAAAAACACAAAGTGGGAAAGAGCAGCAAACACTGACCCCCAATTTAGAAGCAGGTAGATAGTGGCATGCATGAGAACTAATTTATTCTAATAATATAACAAGGTTTTTGAGAATCTGTCTCCTAGGGAAGCTACTCAATAGGTTTTCTCATTCCCCATAGTATCTTTTCTCTCTTCAAATAGATATATGCCATATGGGAATGTGGTCCCAGAAAGATGGCCAATAAAAGATGTTGTATCAGGACATGATGGTCAATGTGAGTGATGTTGAGAATATTATAAAATGCTATAAGTATATTCAAAGAGAAAAGACAGCTTTCTAGGTAAAGACTTTACAACTGAAAAATTACTATTAAACAAATATTAAGCTTTGGTTTTTTTCAACTACAAATTAAGATGTCCCTAGGACAAAATGTTTTAAGTGGTTAGTTCTTATCCTAAAAAAATGGTCACAGTTATAGTATTTATGGTTATTCTTTTGTCACAGTACATTTATGGATTTTAGTAGATAAAGAGTGATAAATAATGAAACAATAGAAACAATTGATTCTAGATCTGGAGAAACAAGGCAAAACTTCAATTTGAGTTTCTAAATCATCTTCATTAGTCGTGTTACCATGGACAAGTCCCTCAACTTCTTTGGGCCTTAGTTTATAGAACTACAAAATACCAACTCTTAATCTCAAAGGTTGTGGTAAAAATCAAGAGATGATATATGAAGCAACAATATGTTCTGAAGCAACATTACCAAGTCCACAAAGATCTATTGATTAAAATGGTTATATTTTCATTTATTTGTATTTTGTGCTTTATAGATATTTTCTCTAGTTATCACAGCATCCCTATGAAATAAGCCAAAAAACATTAAGTAACTTGCCTGAGGTCAGAAAACGAATAAATATCTAGCCTGGACTCCTGTCTGCCTGATTCCAAAGCCCAATTTTTGTAGTCTCTATGTTATATAACTCCTTTAGCTGTCTGATTTTTTTAATGTCCCCATTGATTTAACTTTTGCAAATGATTTACCTCTTAAAGTACATCATGAGGGCCACCAATGGAACTACACAATTAGGAATGTTGGTGGAATCTTGGAACCAGAAAGTTCTGTCAAAGTCATCTAGGTGAACTTCTTGCTTTACATAAAGCTCACAAAACAAACCATTCCAGACACATTGTCAGGGAAGGAATTAACTGCTCTGCTAACTCCTCCTCTGCTTAACCATGCTTGCTACCCCCTGAGTTTCTCCTTACATCATTTGAATTCCCTCCAGCTGCAATTTATGCCCTTCTTCTCTTATTCTTGCCTCATCAGAGAGGGAGAACAGCTGGGCACCATCCTCCACATGATCACACTTGGGATAATGAAGGCGGTTATTGAGTCACCCTTCAACAATTCCAGTCCAGGTCTTGCCACATAGACCTATTTACTGGGGACTGACAAAGATGGCAAGTAGAAGAAAAATGAATTTAAAACGTATTCACACCTAGTAAAATGCTGAATAGGAAAACTGTTTTAGGAGTGAATTTCGTATCTCATTATTTTACTGTAGCTAATGTTCTGCCATTGTTTTAAATCAGAAGAGGCCATTCCGTAATGGCTAAAGATATGATTTTTTCATATAATTTGAATTTGGCTTTATCTGCGTTGGAGGTAATTAAGTCAGGAAATCCAAGGTGAAAAAAGGAGGTTTGGACAAGGGCCAGAAGGATATTTGATCCAAGGCACATGTGTCTGAAATTAAATTTGGGAGTTAGACTGTGCTGTCCTTAAATCATGAAGGCAAATGAAAGAAAACCTTCTGTGTGCTAAGAAAAGGGAATATGTAGGCTGCTGCCTCACGGGAATTACAGGGGACAGGGATAATTCCCAGAAACTCCACAGATTGACTGAAAGGCTGTTTGGCACACCAGAGTGAGGGAACGAGAATGGACAGCTACCTATAATTACCTTGTCCAAGTTCCTGAGAGATTGCCTGTGTGCCCAGTGGATTTGGGCAGGTACAGCTGGAGTGTGCAGGAAATAAGGCATTGCCTAAATGGAGGCACTTTTAAGGGAAGTGAGCCCCCTTCAGTTTGAAATCAATTAGATATATGTTGTTTCATTCATTCTAACTTTATTTCTTGATAATATTTTTTTAAAATAAGTTTTCTACATCTAAGGTTTTCTTACTGGAGGAATAACATTCTCCATTAATCAAGTCAGCCCATGGCACACTCATTAAAATAATAATTCTGCAAGAATGGGAATCACATTTGGGATCCACTTCTGGCTCCAGGTAAGGTGGGAGGATGGTCAGACCATTCATTCATTCATTCATTTATTATTTTGCCTAAACATCCATCAGTACAATGAAGATAAAAACAGCATCTATCTCTTAGGGATGAGCATTAAATGCATTAAATGTGTTAGCACATGGAGATAATTGTGCACCATACATTATAACAGCTCAATAGATATTGTCTATCGCTATCTATAATCATTATAAAAAGAAATATCCGTAGGCCTTAAGAAAGGCATTGGTGATTTCAAAAAACTAGAGATTAATGTAAAAAATCCTTTAAGATAAAGTCCTAGAGCAACCTACACTGTAGCTGCTAGTTTTTGAGAAGGAATGGAGGGTTTCAGAAAGAAGGTAATGATATTTATTTGGCGCTAGTTTAAGCACATCAGAAATATTTTTGTTTTCTGGACATAACACTTTAAAGAGGATATTGATCAATTAGATTGTATCCTTGTGAAGTAATTAATTTGAGTAGAAAAAAATTGAGAAAATTTTAGTTCAATTTAGAGAGGGGTTAGGTTAGAACATGCTAGTGGTCTCACATGACTGCATAAGGAATATAAAAATATTTTCAAGGAATAAAAATCAGGTCCACACAAATTAGAAATCTCAAGGAAAATTTTATTCATTAAATACAATTTTTCTAACAATAGCACATGATTGAGCTGTCTCAAGTGGCATATGAGTTACCAAAAATGTGGAGCATAGACAAATATTAAGGATGATATTTGGAGATTAGTGTACGAACTTTGCCAGATCTTTTTTACATTCAAAATTTTATGATTTGATTAAATGCCTTATTGAATTAGACATTACCAATTAACAATGTTTCAAAGACTTAATGGACTGAAGGTGTACTCACCAAAATAGTTTCTCTGCAAATCTGAGAGGAAGTAAAACATTTTCCTTAAACCAAATACAATCAGTATAAAATGAAAATTCTCCTCTTGTCATAGTCTGTTTTAAGTTTTAGGAAGATGATTATTCTTCCATTCACCAGGGGAGCTTCCAGATATTTCACTTTGCAAAGTCCCACTGGGGTTGTGACAGGCCAGTGAAAGTCAACCGTGAGACCAGGGAGGATCCTCTTCCTGTAGAGGCATATTGTTGACTGTGATGGATGGCATATCAAGGAATGCGGCCAGGGTTTCTGACTCAAGGCAAGAGTAGCTAGGACAACGCTTTGTAAAACAACTTCTTGCAAAGCCAATGGATGCACTGATCAGGGCTAGTCACCTTTCCAACATCCTCATGACGAATTAAATTTGTGATGGTCCAATGTGGAAAAAAAATCTGAATTTTGCACCATGGTCTATAAGATCTTGAGCTCATCTACCTACACCATCATCTCCTACCACTTTCCCTTTCTTTCATTATGTTTCAGCCTTACTGACTTTTTCTGTCTCTTGGTCAAGCCAAGTTTGCTCCTTGGTGCATTTGGATTGTTTCCTCTGCCTGTTCTTCCCCAGATCTTTGCATGATCGTCTCCTCAAGACCATTCAAATCTCAACTCGATATTCCTCTTTCACCACAGACCTAACTATTTTAGTTGACTACTTCCATCTTTCATTGTCACTCTCTAGCCCCTTAATCTACTCTTTTATAGAATTTGTTTGCTATCTCTTTAAAATGATGCAGTACAAATATCCAGAGCAATTTCTGGCTCATACATGCACTAAATACATATTAATTTATCTCAGATATATTATACATTTATGTGTTTATTGCCCTCCCCCCACACTAGCATATCCTCTTCATGAGGGCAAAGGCTCCTGTTTGTCAAGTTCACTGCAGCCTCCTCAATGATGGAGCAGTGGTTGGAAGAAAGTGACGCCTCAATAATTGTTTCTTTGAAGGAATGAATCTTGTTTGTTATAGGTATACACGTGTGAAGAACTTAATGCATTTTAGGACAGTAAATGGTTTTATTGTCACATAATTCCCTTTCATTTTTATACATCTAAAGTGAGAAGCCCTAAACTTGCAGAGATGGAAGCAGGTTCAACGTTCTATGCTCATAAAGATGAGAAGCCCCAACTATGAAAAGTCAACTCTGACTACTCCAGCCCATGGAACTGTCCTTTTTCTCTGAACTATTCCAGGAACACTATTTTACACAAGACTTGACCTTCTGAAGTTAAACTGGAGGGGATGCTTGATGTCGGTATTAGAAGAACATCTGTGGATATCAAGAAGTTCCAGAAGTGCTGGAGAGAAGTTACATGAGGATGCAGATGAATAGTAGAATCAAACAAAAACTAGTAGCGATGTTTTGGATGAACTATAACAATAATAGAAATAAAAACTGCCAAGACCTGCAGCTATACTAAGCTAGTAGGACTCCAAGAAGTAAACAGAGAGACCAAATCGATTTTGGCAGATGAGTACTTCTGGAATATAATCTCTTTTGAAGATTCAGAAGCCGCTTTACCAGTCTCTCTATCTAAAAACAGCCAGACGTTTCTGACACATAAACTTGATTATCTAATTAGATGTGGTCTTTTATTTTATAAAAGTCACTTTTCTAAATATTAAATAAGTACAAAATCAGAGTCAAAAATGGTTACAGAATGTAAAAAATATATGTAGTATTTGTACATACAATCCTACATCATATTTTATATTATTTTTGCAGCTTATTATTATTTGGAAGAATATTTTTGCATGCCAGTCTCCACCATTAGACAGTAATAATGCTGGGAAATATTTTAATTGTCATTTTTTTTTATTAACTAAAGTTAATTCGGCAAATAGTTATTGACCATCTTCTATGACAGTCACCATGATAGATCCTGGGTAAACATAATCTCTGTCCCCATGGAGTTTATGCTCTTGTTGAAGGAAGGAGACATTAAATATACAGATGGTATTAGAGAGCAATAAGTACATCATAGAAAATAAAATGCCTACTGGGGGAAGGGGGTTTGGGAAAAAAATAAATAAATAAAATGCCTATAGTAATGACGACTGGAAATGGGAGGATGGTGCCACTCAAGATATGACTGAGGGTTAACCTCAATTGAGCTTGAGATCTGTAAGATTGAAAATAAACAAGAAATAATGCCCCAATTATAGATATAAAAGTTCAAATGACTGCAAGGCCCAGATGAACTTTTCCTGGCTAAGGAATCTCACAGAGAACAACATGGCTGCAGCCTTGTGAGCAAGGAAGAGAAAAAGAGCAAATAATCTCAAAAAGTTGGGCAAAGGCCAGACCACGCTAAGTTTTATAGGCTATCTTTAGGCTGTTTGGGTTTTATTATAAGTGCATTGGATGGTTTTGAGCAGGGTAGAAATTTGATTTGATTTATAGTTGTCAATGGCTTGTTCTAGTTAGAGTAGATTATAAGAAGTTAAGATGGAAACAACAGTTTGGGAGACCTTGTTGGAGGTGCCACTCTCAAGCAAGTGAGAGGTAGGAGTGGATTCAACTAAGAATATGCAGTGACAATGGAAACTTTCCTTATAGAATATCCTGAGATTTCAGACACAGGGGATAAAGAGGAAGAGGTTAACTATATTAAGTTTTGGCTTGAGCATCTGGCTTGGTGGTGATGTAGTTTATTTATATGGAAAACACTGATTGAGAAACAGGTTGGGATAGTGAGAATAGTATTTAGTAACACTCTTAATAAATTTCAAAGGTCACTCTATATAGCATATCTATGATATGTATATGAAGCTTAAAACAGTTTGGGCCACAGTTACATAATTGAGAATCATAAGTGTATAGTTAATATTTAAATTCATGGACTTGCATGTGATCACCTAGGGAGAAGGTATAGAGAGAGAAGACAGTAAAAGCTAGGATCAATCCTGGGACTATCAATTATCTAGAAATCAGGTAACAACAAGGGATACAAAAAAAAAAAAAAAAAAAAAAATCTGACCAGGAATTATCAGCTGGATAAAAGGAAAGCTATGAGAATGTGTAATCATAGAAATTAGGGGAATATTTCAAATACATCAAAGTATTTATTTTTGTTGAGCAAAACTAAAATGTGTATAAAGGCTTGAAACAGAGATTAATGTCTTTTATTTTGTAGTTGGGAGATCATTGTTGGTGTGAAAAGTAAATTTCGATAGATTAGCAAACATTTAGACACATGAATCCAAGTCTTCAACATTAAAGACAAATGGACAATCTTAAAAGCAGTCAGAAAGAAATGACAGATTTACTTGCCAATAGGGATGATTAATTATACTCACAGCTAAATTCTCAGAAGCAGCAATTGAAACCTGAATGCAAAAAACAATATCTGCAAAGTTAGTAGAGAATTTCTTTCTAGTGAAACTATTGCTTAGTAATGAAGGATAGCCACCTCATACACATTAGAATGGTTACTATCAAAAAAAAAATTAACAAGTGTTGTGAGGATGTGAAGAAATCAGAACACTTATGCCCTATTGATGGGAATGTGAAACAGTGCCACTGCTAAGGGAAACAGTATGGCAATTCCTCAAAAAATAAAAATATAATTATAATATGATCCAGCAATTTCACTTTTGTGTATACATCTAAAATTATTGAAAGCAGGGACTCAAATACATACTTGTACACTCATGTTCATAGCAACATTATTTGTAATAGTCAAAAAAGTACAAGTGATCCAAATGCCTATGAATGGATTAATGGATAAATAAAATGTGGCATGTGCATACAGTGCAATGTTACTAAAGCTTTAAAAAGAGTCAATTTCCATACCTGCTATAACATGTATGAACCTTGAGGACATTATGCTATGCAAAATAAGCCAGTCACAAAAGGACAAATACTGTATGATTTTGCTCATACGAGGTATCTACAGCAGTCAAATTCACAGAGACAAAAAGTAGAATAGTAGTTGCCAGGGGTTGGGGAAAGGAGAAATGGGAGTCCTTGTTTCATGGTGTAGAGTTTCAGTTTTGCAAGATGAAAAGAGTTCTGGAGATTGGTTGTACAATAATATGAATGTACTTAACATCCCTGAACAGTACACTCAAAAATAAGAAAGATGATAAATACTATGTTTTGTGTATTTTATCATAAAATAAAAAAAATAGCATTGTGCAAGCAAAATTAATTTAAGGTCATATTTTATTTAAGCTAATATATTCAAAATATTAACATTTCAATATATATAATTAACCTTAAAATATTGAGATATTTTCCTTTTTTTGTATTGTCTTCAAACTCTGATGTGTATTTTATATTTATAACATGTCACTGTCCACATAAGTACTCAATCGCCATATGTGACTGGTGGCTATGATATCAGACAGCAGCTTACTGCAGCCACATGATTGAGTTCAGGAGGAAACAGCAGAATAACTGCCTGGCTGAGCCCAACCCTACTTGTCACAGAATTATCAGCTACTATTAATAAATGAATGTTGCTTTAAGTCATTAAGTATTGGGGTAGTTAAGCAACAAATTCTAATTAAATGAATGGGCAGGATGTATTCAAATGTATGTAGGCTTACAGGTCTGTAGGTGGCAAGATAAGAAAATCCTACTCAATGATTTTTATGTCTCTATGAAGTATGAGCAATGTTTTGTGTAGAAAATGTGATAGGGAAGAAAGAGCATGGAGATTCGATAAAAGAGAAAAAGGTATAAAATACTTATTGGGAAAAATAGAAAAAAAATTAAATGTGAAATGCTGTAAAATTGCTGCCAAGATGGAATATTAATTTGAAGTTTGCCCTTTTATCTAGCACATAAAAGGTGTATAATAAATATTTGTTTAAACAAACCAATTCATTAGTTTTTTTTTTTAAGTCAGTCTGGAGAAGGCATTATATTCACTGTACAAATGAAGAGTCATCTGAACTATTCAAGCCTCAGTTTCATCACTCTTAATTGAGAATAACCATGATACTTATTTCTAGTGTGGTTATGAGGATTAAATGAGTTAACACATGCAGAGCATTTAGGTTAGTGCCTGACACACAGTACATAGCTTCTCTGTGCAGAATATTTGATTTTTCCTTCTTTTTGACTACGAATGAAATTGCTCTCAGCCCTATATTCCTAATATTTCCATTTTATAAGACATAACATCATTTTTGCTATCATTATATTTAAAATTTATCAATAATATAATTTAATTAGATACTTTAATACCAATAAATCAATATCACTTAAATTTAAAATTGAGATAATATTTTATTTATATAATAATTATCTAGAATCAGATTATTCTATTTGGTAGGCTATATGAAAATTGTGTAGAAATTGGGGAAATTTTCTTCTAAAGCAGAAATATTTTTGCATTATAGGATACCTAGTGTTCCTGCTGCAAACTGAGAAATTCCGCAACCTCTCCACAGGACAGAGTGCTGCTTCCTTGAAAGCATGGCTC
Organism: Eulemur rufifrons; assembly: GCF_041146395.1. NCBI lineage: Eukaryota > Metazoa > Chordata > Mammalia > Primates > Lemuridae > Eulemur > Eulemur rufifrons. Next base: position 25,156,633 of record NC_091001.1, read on the forward strand.
TTCTTGTTTCTTCTGAGAAACAATGTATTCCTCTACCCAGTTACAAAGTATTTGATGTTTTTATCTTTTTATTAGAATATGAATAGGAAGGAAGTGTTCAAGCGTAATTATTTATTATGCCTTTTTCTAGAGGTAGGGATTAATATACAAAGTTGTGGGGTGCAGTGTCTGCTATTTCCTTTCTGCTGGACCTCAGCAAGGTGGTCTTTCCTTACGACTCTCTCATGATTCATGACGGGACATGGCTTTCCATCATTTTAAGTCTCTATTTGAGGGACAAATGCTAAACTGAGAAGGATATTAGGACAACAGATCTAAACTGGAATTTACCAGGGCAAACCAGGACATTTGATCACCCAGTCTAGCAGTATTTCCTTTATTAGCATGCCCCAGGCCATCAAACTTAAGAGAAACAATAGCTCTGATCCAGGCAATATCTCTTTTACTCTCTAGGTAACTGCCTGGCACGGCCTTGGGATTGAAGTACTCTTCTAACCAAAATGATCCAGTTTTGCCCTTGAAAAATTTCCTCAAAGCTCTCCTTTTTCAGGTCAATTGTGCCAAGCACATATTTTCTCTCAAAGGTTCTAATAACTTAAATCTCTCTCATTTTCGCTCATTTAGCCCAAGGTTAGGCATACTGACATTTGATTCATAGAATGAAGAGGTTATCAAGTTGGGAAGTCCATACTCCATATTTTCCAGATAAGGAAAAGAATAAACTTATAGATGTAAAGCAGCTTTGTTAAGGTCAGAGTAATCAGAGAAAGGGTTGCCAGATAAAATACAGAATGTCAGTTAAGTTTGAATTTCAGATAAACATTGGATTTATTTTTAGAATAATTATACCACAAATATTGCGTAGGACATAATTCACACTAAAATATTATTCAATGTTTACCTGAAATTCAAATTTAACTGTATTAAACCTGGCAACCATAGTTCTGCCACAAATTTAGGATTAACATTATGTCGTCTGATGATCAGTCTAGTATTCACTTTACATAAAACTCTATTATTATCATTTCCATCATTAACTTAAGTCATACAATTCTGACCTAAAATAATCAATGAAAATGCAGTGTATTAAAGACTATACCAAAAAGGTCTAGGAGAATTGCTAAGAATTTGGTATACGGCATGGTTATTAAATGTTTTGGTCTCAGATTCCTTTTACAGTCTTAAATATTATTACAGACCTAAAGAAATTTTGTTTACATGATTACTCTTAACAATATTTGACACATTAAAAATTAAAATAGAATTTGTTTTAAATATAGATTTATTTATGTTAAAAATAATGAATCTAATATATGTTGATGTGAATGACATAATTTTTATTAAAATGTTATAATTTCTAAAATAAGAAAATAATTAGGGAAAGATATTGCACCATTTTAGATTTTTGTAAATCTCTTTAATATCTGCCTTTATAATGGTGGTGACCACTATGACATGATTAGTAGCTTTTTAATAAGAGAAACCTGAGCTCCAACCCCTCCCCTGTCTCCCTCTATGCTCATACCAAGGAAAGGCCCTGTGACATAGCAAGAATCTGGTGTCTACCTGCAAACAAGGAATAGGTCAACACCTTGATATCAGACTTGTATACGTCCAGCCTCCAGAACTGTGAGAAGTAAACTTCCGTTGTTTAAGTCACCTAGGCTATGATATTGTGGGACACCAGAACATATCACCCCAAAATATTTCTCTTTTAACAAGGATTGTTTAGTTAGGCAATTAAGAAGAAGCAGATATAGGAAAGCTCTCTGCTCTCCCTCTATTTGCCTGAAAGCAGTACAAAAATTTACAAAGACAGAGGTATCCCACCTTTCCTTTCTACCAGGGAGAACAAAGGTTAACCACTGAAGACAACTTTGGACACTTATTGGCCTAGAGATGGCACCAGAAGAATCTAAATTACTAAATAGGCTTTTCTGCCACTTATTTGCCTTCCCCCAATTTGCCATCCCAAAGTTGTCTTGTCACTGCTCCAAAACTTTACTGTTCTTTGCTGAAGATGCTGAATAAGCTAAGATTCAAAGCCATGTCTTTGAGAACTACTTATTCTGTGGATGTGTCTTATGTATATGTGAAAATATGTATGTTAATAAAATTCTGTTTATTTTTTTCTTGTGAATTTGTCTTTTGTTATGGGAGTCCATCCTATTGAATAACTTGTGAGGGTTGAGAAAAAATTAATTTTTCTTCTGTTACAGTATTTGACTACCACAGCCTGATCAGATTAACACAGTATAGTTATAAAAATAGATTTGATCATCATTCTACTTTTGTTTCTATAAATGTGAATACTAGAGGTACCTCATAAAAGTGGAATCATACAGTATTTGTTGTTTTGTGAAAAGCTTATTTTACTTAGCATAATATAAGTTCGTCCACATTGTAGCAGGTGAGATTTACTTCCTTAAGTCTTAATAATATTCCATTGTATGTATATACCATATTTGTATATCTATTCTATTATGGGTTTGTTTTAACTACAAATAAAAATATTTAAAATATGTTTTTCAGCTTTCCAACCCTCTAAAACTTCTCTGGGATACACAAGAGTCTACAGGCCACACTTCGAGAAATGCTGGTATAAAAGTAATTTTAGTGGGAATTATTATAGGTATAGTGTTTAAACTAGTAATTATGTAGCATTTACCATGTGCAAAGGACTTTTCTATGTGTTTTTACATATGGTCCCTTTAAACCTTCAACAACAACCTGATGATGTAAGTACTATTGGTTTGTTTCTTTCCATTTCATATAGACACTAAACTGAGACTACACCTTGTCTTGTGGGAGTACAGCCCATGTCATGTCAGGGAAGAGCAGCCTGAATCCATATAAGCAGAACTGAGAGAACCTAGCCTAATGCTCTTGAACTAACTGGACTCAAAATCTTTTTTTAATGGTTGACACATTCTCTCTAGCAACGGTGAAAATTTTGATATGTTCTTTTCCCTTAATTCTGCTGTTGTGCTGATTCAGACTGATGTTGGCCTGGCATCAGGGTCTTTGTTGCTTGTTGGCATTGCTCCTTCCTTTGCCGTAAGACCTCGTCACTTCTCCATGGTATGTATCATTGAGCCTTCACTCCTTCCCTGAGCAGGACACATAGAAAAATCTGAACAAACAGGCCTTGCTATGTCCTCCCTCCTCACTTGTTATCATTAGATCATACCCCCTTTCTCTTATTATATTTCTCCATGGCTATCCACTTCTTCATCAAACCTAGGGGAAAAAATATACAGGTTTACCTGTCTTTTAGGTCCACATGTCCTTATAAAGGCTCTCAACTCACACAAAACATTAAATACATGTGTGTGCTTTTCTCTTGTTAACATGTCTTTTGTAACAGAGGCCTCAGCCATGAACCTAAGATGAGCAGGGCTTTCCTATAGTGACACTACTCCAAAAAGCCACAATGGGGGAGGCTAAAAAAAATTCACACTCCATCTTTATATTAGGATTCCCAAAATATCAGCCTAGTCCCTTGTGTCTTTTTTTTATACTGCTAATGTTTACAAATTACTTATTTTCTCCCTCTTTCAGTTGTATACATGTGCTCCCAGGGGTCCTAAGGATTGAGAAGGAGGACAATTTGTGACAGCATTAAACATCCTCTACTTTGTCATGAAATGAATGTGAACACTGCTGTGTCTATTCTAGCTGAAAAATAAAGCAGATAAATATGAATGAGGTATTTTATAAGTTTTGGATGAAACCTTTATACAGTTTTAGTGCAGTGTCTTACAAATATGAAGATTGAATAACAGCTCTTTTAAAAACTTACACTATATATATTGAAAAAATAATCATTAATTTTGCTCACATTTGTGTTCTCAACTGAATCAGAACCACCTGAGTGAATATCATCAATTCATTAAAAATATAAATTTTTAGACTTTAATTTGTCAGAAATACATATTAGGTAGGTCTGAGGTAGAGTTAATCTTATATATTTAAAAGTCTTTGCATATCATTCTTAGGTAAAATATACTGATACAAAGAATAGCATCTTTGTCCTTAACAATGACACTAGGAACTATTTCATGGCATGCTATATACCAGGCACTATTTTAAGTGTTTGAAAATGCAATTGATGAGGTTAAGGAGACCCTACCCCAAAATAGGGCATCTTGGCATTTGAGAAAGCAACAGAAGCAGGAAGGTAATTCTTACTTTCCACCCACACACCTGCCCCGAAGCAGGTCATAAAACCTAGGAAGAATTTTCTGACCTTTTCCTGAAACAGGTTATAAGACCCTCATTCAAGAGGTGCCATCCCTTTTTCCAGGGGAAAGGGACAGTCTTATCTCTGACATCACAGGACACATAGAAAAATCTGAACAAACAGGCCTTGCTATGTCCTCCCTCCTCACTTGTTATCATTAGATCATACCCCCTTTCTCTTATTATATTTCTCCATGGCTATCCACTTCTTCATCAAACCTAGGGGAAAAAATATACAGGTTTACCTGTCTTTTAGGTCCACATGTCCTTATAAAGGCTCTCAACTCACACAAAACATTAAATACATGTGTGTGCTTTTCTCTTGTTAACATGTCTTTTGTAACAGAGGCCTCAGCCATGAACCTAAGATGAGAAGAAAAAATATTTCCTTTCCCTACACAATCTTGACTGGTAGAAGAATCAGGCAAATCCAGGCAGACTACCCTCAGAGTCTGTTTTTAACCACTATGCCATATTTTCTCCACCCTCATAGAAAATGCTTAAGTGAGCAGATACCTGCTGTGGAGTCAGCCAGAGCATTACAATGTGTTCACTTGCATTGTCTCTTCTAGTTTTTTGAATCAAATGATCTGCCAGATTCCCAGAGTTGGATCTCAAGAACTTAATGAATATATGTTGATTAACCCATCACCTGGGATTGTGCAGATATTTTCTAAATGATTTCCAACGCATCGGCTAAGGGGAGTATTAATAGTAGAAGCAAAAAAGCCCAAGAATCAGAACTTACCACGCTGGAGAGCTAATCTCACAAATACCAGCCTAGTGACCTTACAAACCCAGGACAGAGACTTTAATTGTGGTTCTAGTGAACGTTCCAACCTTTCTAGTCCTCTAGTAAGAGATATATGAACCACCTAGCTGCTAGCTGAGCTCAGAATACTGGAGCCACGGGGGTTCTCCAGGAAAGATTACAGCACTTTTAGTTTCACAGTGAAATCATTTTATACTTTCAATGCTATTGGGGATGTGAGGTAAAGGTAAAATTAAAAAAAACAAAAACAAAAATCATCAAATAAACAAAATAGCAACCACAACCACCCCTGAGACATTGATTTGTAAAATACGGAATAATTATAAATATGGTTAATTTCTACCAGTCTTCTATTAGAGGTACTTGTCATTCTACTAGGTCAATAGTAAAATCATAGTTGGATGAAGAAACTTGATTATCGTGGGAGCCTCACTCCCATTATGCAACCTTCAATGTCTTCTATAACAATAGTACATACATAACTGAGTCATGGGGCTGAGGGCAGATATAGACCATTGAAAGCACCTCCAAGAACCATCAGAGATTTGTGGCTTTCAGACAGAATTGCACAATTATTCTTTTGGATAATTAAAAGTTGTCTCATTGCTATAATTAAACCTGAAATGATTAGTTATAACTCAAAATAGTAAGAACAAAGACATTTACATTAAAACTATGCAATCTAAGGCTAGTCTACTAAAGCACAAGTTCTGTAACCAGATTGCCTTGTTCCACATCCAGTCTCTACCACCTGTTAGGTATGTAGCCTTGAGAAAGTTGCTTAAGCTCTTTGTTTAAGTTTTCTCATCTGTAAAATCTAGATAATCATATTACCTCTTTCATAGGGTTATTATGTGGATTAAAGGAATTAATATATGCAAATCTCTTAAAAAGTGCTTGATGTATAACAAGAATGGTGTGTGCTATTATGATGTTATTACTCATAAGAAAGACCTTAATGTACTCACCAAAGACCTAAGTTCAAAAAGGGGTATATAGGAAAAAATAGCCGGGCATGGTGGTGCATGCCTGTAGTCCCAGCTACTCGGGAGGCTGAGGCGGTAGGATCGCTTAAGCCCAGGAGTTTGAGGTTGCTGTGAGCTAGGCTGACGCCACGGCACTCACTCTAGCCTGAGCAACAAAGGGAGATGCTGTCTCAAAAAAAAAAAAAAAAAAAAAAAAAAAGGGGGTATAGGCTACATGTGTGGTAAGAATTCAGAAGAGGTAGCAATCATGCAGGCCTGAATACAGCAGGAAAGAGCAGTGTTTGGAAAGAGTTGCATGAATTTATGGTGTGTGGTAACTATGTAATTTAACAGTATTGTTATAATTATAATTTTATGAGAAGCCTCAAGGAGATGGCAGACCTTGACGGAAGAGACAGAAAAAGAGTTTTCCTACTGCAGGTGGAGTAAGGTACCCAAATGCACCCAGTCATCTTTGCAATATGTCAGTGGCCAGGCCAAGATTGTAACTCACTCTTTTTTTATTTTTTGTTTTGTTTTAAGTGATAAAAACCAAAAGGAAAGAAAGAGAGAGAGGAAAATCAAGAACTCACCCCACCCATATACATTCAAAATTCTTTTCACTTAATCGACTGCCAGCCACCAGGATATGAAATTGTTATCTGCTGGATTAGTGAGCTGTCTGTCAAATCCCTTAGGACTGTTGGAGCTAGTCCTCCATTTCATTACTAGCCTCTGAGTGTTATAGCATTATGGGTTGTCCTTGTAATAATCTATTCTCTGTATTCTTTCTTTCCAGAAATGTCTCAAATGTCAAAAGAAAATAATATTTTAATATAATTCCAACAAATCATATAAGGGGTGATAATATATACACACATATATAATATGTATATATTATATATCTGTACGTATACAGACATATATGTGGTACATCATTTATACAGACATATATATGGTTCACTTGCCATGAACATTTTTTTGCAGTTAAGTATTAGGGTTTCTCTGGACTTTGTTTTTGTTTTTAAATATATCATCAAGTTTTCTGATTAAAAGCATTAAATTCTTTATTAAGCTAAAATTTCAAAAACGCATTTTAGGATTGTTAATTACAAGTCCTTTCCAGATTTACAGATGGCCTAATCCATTTGATGAAGAATAAGGAATAGGTATTAAACTCCAAGTAGAAATTGTTTTTGAATTGGAACTTGCTAACTCCTCTGGGACTGATTTATTGAGCCATCCACATAGACATGATTTGGATCAATCCATTATGCTTAATAACCCAGAAAGTTTGGAACGGCAAGTGGGTATCATTGCTTTTTGCTGTTCTGTTCTGTATTCAGTTCTAAGTTGGATCATCAGGGAAAAAATGAAGAAAATGTTGCACTTTTCTTTTTATAAGACTTTTAACAGTCTATTAGGCATGGAACCAAATTTTCCCAGGGCATGAACTATTCCATAGATGTAGGGTGAATCCTTTAAAAAGTAAAATTTACCATATTAATAGACTGTGTTTGGACAGTTTGAGACAGGAAACAGGCTTCAGAATCAGAAAAAGCTAGGTTTGCTTCCAAGTACTGCATCAGTCTGCTCTCACTGACCACAGGTTCCCCAACCTCTCAACCACGGTAATAAAAGATTCTAACATCATAGAGTTATTTTGAGGTTAAATGAAGATATGTATGCCACAACGCCTTCTAAATGCTAAAACAGTTTAAAAGCAAAACTTTATTTCCCTGGGTACAAAAGACATCATAAAACATAACAGTATCCCTTCTGAAGGCTATGTGAAATTTTGCATGTTGGACAGTGGTGTTTCTCACATGTTGAGGCACAATGCGTATGTAATGTTTAAGAGCTCCATTTCTAGAGTTTTGAAAGATCAAAATGTATTACTTTGGGGCTTCTGGTTTCATGCAGAAGTCTTATATTTGAATCCCCAGATGGTTTTGGGGATTACTTACTCTCCAGGGTTTCTGTTTTAGCTTCACTTTGGGACTCTGATGATTTTTTTTTTCTAACATGTCTTCTCAGTAATGCAATATATAAGATTTAAGAAATATTTTATTTTCAAACACTGTATTGGTTTTATTGGAATGATCATTACGGATATGTAGACCATCACACTACTGGATATGGAAGTTTACCATTTAAGTCAGAGCTCAAATAACAGAATAGCTGCTTGTTCAGAGATCTATAAAAATTTACATCTATATAATTTTAAATAATGTCAGCATTTCACTATTCACTGGCTGATACTTGGCTTTATTTAGTGTCACACATGTTCAAGGAAATATACTTTCTCTTACCATGCTACTATTATGTTCTGAATCGTGATTTCTGTTCCCTGTGTTTCCTTCATTCTTTTATTTCCAAAGTCACTCCTTCAAGCCTAAAATACATCTATTTCTAACCTCCTTCAAAAATTAGAATGAATATTGCCCTGATGATTAGAGATGTTGAGCATTTTTTCATAAGTTTGTTGGCCATTATTCTGTCTTCTTTTGAAAAGTTTCTGTTCATATATTTTGCTCATATATTTTGTTCATATCTTTTTGATAGGGTTGTTTGATTTTTTCTTGCTGATTTTCCTGAGTTCTAAATAGATTCTGGTTATCAGCCCTTTATCAGATACATAGCATGCGAATATTTTCTCCCATTCTGTAGGTTGTCTGTTTGCTCTCATGATAGTTTCTTTGGCTGTGCAGAAGCTATTTAATTTGATCAGGTCCCATTTATTTATTCTTGTTGTTGCTGTGATTGCCTTTGGGGTCTTCTTCATAAATTCTTTGCCTAGGTCAATGTCTATAAGCGTTTTTCCAACATCTTCCTCTAGAATTCTAATAGTTTCACGTCTTAGGTTTAAGTCTGTTATCCACTGTGATTTGATTTTTGTGAGAGGTGAAAGGTGTGGAAACTATTTCACTCTTCTACATGTGGCTATCCAGTTTTCTCAGCACCATTTATTGAATAAGGATTCTTTTCCCCAAATGCAAATCAAAACCACAATGAGATATCACTTATCTCCAGTGAGAATGGCCTTTATCAAAAAGTCCCAAAACAATAAATGTTGGAGTGGATGCAGAGAGATAGAAACACTCATACACTGCTGGTGGGACTCCAAACTAGTGCAACCTCTGTGGAAAGCAATATGGAGATACCTCAAAGAGATACAAGTAGATCTACCATTTGATCCAGCAATCCCATTATTGGGCATCTACCCAAAAGAACAAAAGACATTCTATAAAAAAGACATCTGCACTTGAATGTTTATAGCAGCACAATTCACAATTGCAAAGATGTGGAAACAACCCAAGTGCCCATCAATACATGAGTGGATTAATAAAATGTGCTTTATGTATACCATGCAGTACTACTCAGCCATCAGAAAATGGTCAACTAATAGCTCTTGTATTGTCCTGGATGGAGCTGGAGCCCATTGTTCTAAGTGAAGTATCACAAAAATGGAAAAGCAAACACCATATGTACTCACCATTAAATTGGTACTAATGGATCAAAACTTATGTGCACATATGGAAGTAACATTTGCTGGGGATGGGGAAGGTGGGAGAGGGGAGGAAGGGATGGGTAAATTCATACCCACTGGGTGCAGTACCTGCTGTCTGTGGGATGAGCATGCTTGTAGCTTTGACAGGCAGTGCAAAGGCAATTTGTGTGACCAAAGCATTTGTACCCCCACAATATTCTGAAATAAAAATTTCAGTAACATATATTGTCATACAATATACATAAGAGGTTGAATAAAAACTGGAGTGGGGAGAAAGGGAGGGAGGAGTTTCAGATTGATTTTGTCACTTTTGGTTAAATTCTCCTTTTTTTTTTTCCATTTTTTATAATCTGCTTTGCCTAACATGGAGATGAATTTATATATTATTACTTGTGTCTTTGAGTGAATTTATACATATTTTATTAGAATTTCACTATCTCTGCTTTAAATATTTGGTATAAAGATAAACGCTACATTAAGTTTGATTCGTATTGTAACTTAAAAATACAGAAAATTGCATTCTCAAAGTTTTGTAACTGATACAAAAAAAATTATAGATTTAATTTAAACATCTGTGAATAAACTCATCCAACCTAGTCAGTAAAGGAATACCTGTCTGCACCACCAAAAGGACTATTTACCTTTTCATCTCACACTGCAACTTCCTGCCCTGCCAGGAACACAGAGAATCAGAGTAGACATGTGCTAATGGGAAAAATCTGAAACACATTCTCTCTTCTGTTTTCCAATGAAATTAATGGTCACTGAATGACAATTTTCCATGTCCCTAATCTTTATCATGCCAGAAGTTAGCTCTTGTCATTGTCAGTGTCGCTTTTTTAAACTCCTTTTTTTCCAAGTGGACAGACACTTTGGCTGATGATGACGAGAAAAGTGATTTCCAATAAATGAGATGCCTGCTGGAGGAGGAATAGATATTATAGACAGGTGGGTTCTGAGGGCCTCCACATCAAAGTTGTTAGCTGACTTCCAAAATTATCTCTGCATTTTACGGTTATTCAGCAAATCTCTTCTCACAATAAATAGATCCCCTGTGCCCCTGAAAAAGGCCATGGCATTCATTTCATACCATTTCACGGAACAGAAGCAGCTTGTTGCTTAGATGAAAAAGAAGCTAGTCCTGCTATCGACTGCTTTTTACCCTCCATTTATAAGGTGTTTGGAAATTTTATAGTAATAATCTTCTTTTGCTTTTTTTCTGATATTACTTTTAAAGTCTATTGGATAGTGACATTTTTCTCCCCTTAAGGAAATCAATTTGAGGTACTTGTTTACTATACATCACACACACACACACGCTTTGTGTGAAATTGACTGCAAACAAGACCTCACCAGAATTCTTTTCTTTTCTTTCTTTTTTTTTTTTTTCCTCTTTTCCCTCCTTGGCAGTTTGCTGACAATAAATGACTTTCAACTCCCTAATGGACATTTTTTTTCCTAGTCTGCTACTATCAGAGCTTTCTGTCATCCTGAAGCTATCAGGGAAATCCAAACTAGAAATTTGTATTTTATCCAACCTGTCATAGACTTTGTTCTGGACCCAGGGGATTATTTTGTAAGTGAATGTATGGGACTTTAACTCTATTTTGAATAGAAATTCAAGACCAAGCTTCTGAGAAAACCCCTGACAAATGTTTCTGGCTGAGAGAATTGATAGTTTGCCTTTAATGAGAAATGTTTACCTCCAGATATTTTTAAGATGCTATCTTGTCACACTAAAGCAATCATGACAGTGTGTTAAAGGATACTGGCCCAGACCCAACAACTCCTTGACATGGCTCATTCCTTCACTGACCTGCTGTGGCTGCTAATAGCCTAACAGCAGCTACTGGTGCTAAGGACTAAACCATGAGGGGGAGAAAAAAAAAAAAACACCACCAACAACAAAAAATTAGCACTCATGATCCCTTCATTTAAAAATTGTCAAGAATGGTATTAAACCAAATTTTCTAAGATTAACCAGCTGCTCTGTACATACAATTAACCTTCCTTAAGAATTATACTTTATATTATATATGGGAATAATTGTTTTAAGATTGCTTCTGAGTTGGACTTCCTTAGTGTAAACATATCCCCTCTGCTTTACACTGTATGTAGCATACTAAATCAATTAAATAGAAAAAAAAGCTCCACTTCCTTCAAACACAAGAAATAGGCTTGGTACCTATACTTTATTCATAAATATGATATCTTATATCCACCCCCCAAACTATCAAAAGTAAAAGCAATTTGGAATACAACAAAGTATTGCTATTCACTCAAGTTATACAACAGACTGTTAGAAAGATTGAGGGGTTGGATGAGACTGTAAACTTACACTGCTTATCACAAACACTTTGATCCTCCAAAAAATTATAGATTGTGTCTCATTAGTAAAAGCTACTAGTTTAATAGAGTTTTTTTTAAAAATATATATAGCTTTATTTGTTGTGCCCTAATTTTGACCATTATTTTTCCTTCAGGACACAACATGTTTCTTTTCCTAGAATCTATTTATTTTCTTCTGCAATCACAGATGAACACCAAGTCATCATAATGAGTATGGGCATTTTTAAATTTACCATTCAACAATAGAGAAAGATTTATTAAATTCTAACAGTAATCATAAGTTTTCAGACATTTTGCACATATTTTAAGGCATTTGTTTTATCATCTTTGTTGAAAATCTTAGGGAGGAAAATTCCTAATGTCTAGGTAATTGTCAATTAAAATTTTCTAATCAGATATGCCATTCATTTCCAACTTTCTCCCTACAAGTGATAGGCTCCAAGCAGGATGGCAGCATCTCTCCAAGTTCTCACTGTAAACACCCAAGGAAATCCCCTCAAGTCTCTGGCAGAGGTAGGGGAAGATTAATGCTGTTTACTCCTTCACACGAAGGGATGTTGTTTACAATGGAGTGGGTTTTTTTTTTTTTTTTTTTTTGCTTCTCTGCTCAAGGAAAACTTCAAATGCAGATCCCTCCTCTGATTGACCAAAACCAATTAAACTTGTAGAGCACTTGATGTGTCTGAATTCCTATTTTGGTCCCTGCCAGGAAGATTCCCTCAACTTCTATCTGTGTCACTTGCCCTCTTCTGTTGACTTAGCATTTCCTGAAATACAGCCTTCACTGACCTAGTACTCCAGGAAACACCAATTTAGCATGGTAAATTACCATTTTCACTGCTGCCTCAGCCTTTCCGGCAAAGACTTTTTTTTCTTCTTCTTCTTTTTTCTCAGTCTCTTCTGTCAGAAAGCCATGGTTTTGAGGTGGATTTAGAAGTTCAGAACTATTACAGAACATAATGACAGGATGCCCTCAAGTGGTAACATTTACTCTACCCAGAAAGCTTTAAGTGGTTTACAACGTGAATGCACAATTCATTCTCTGGCCTCCTTAGCCGAGGTGGATAGCATTTTGACAGCTCATAAAAGCTGAGAGAAAGAAATGGAGAAGATATTAAATGTACTTAACAGGAGATAAAATATATTTAACCAGAAGGATTATTCTGCATGTCTCAAATTCTCATTCCTTAAAATATTCATTGAAACTCTTTCTAACTATCTACCATTAGGTATTAACAGCATCTGATTGGTTATGAAAATTGTTAGCTATATTTACTAGGATTATTAACCTTAAAATGGCACATTTCACAAAGGCCTAGGTTCTACCAGTTAATCACTCTGATCTTCTCATTTGTAAAATCACAATATAATATGTGTCAGATCAAAACAAATAATGTAACTATCATGTAGCATGGGGTCTTACACAAGGAAGGTTCATTTTAATCCCATTCCATTACTCACATTTCTCATCATCAATGATAACAGAAGCCAGGGAGACTAGCTCAGAATTCAAATGAAAAAACTGATATTTGGAAAGAGTCAAAAGGACTGGAAGGAAGGATTAACATTAATGTAACAATATGTAATAAATCCCTAAGAAACTTCAATCTAAACATTTTCCAGGCTCAAATTGTTTTTCTAGCCCCAAATCTTTACTTCATTCTATATTTCATTCTAGTAAGTGGATCTGTTCTGGTTGAAATATTCGGTTATTCAAGCCTGCAATCTCAGAGTTATCCTTGATCATCTTGTTTTATTTCCCACTTGAATTACTTGGTTTTCTAAATGCCTCTTTTATCTGGCGTTTCCTTTCTACTACCATTGTGCCAGACTAAGTTCAGGTCTTCAGCAGCTCTTACCTAACTGGTCTTTCCAGCATCGATCTCTTTCTTCTTACTAGTTGCAGAATGTACTTAATCAAGAAGCCATGTAACAAAAACATTTGTACCGTCTTAATATTTTGGAATAAAAAAATAATAATCATCCCTAATATGTGTATATATTCATAAAACGTATTTTTAAAAAAGCTCTTATGTTATTAGCACCTTATAGTAATGTTATTGGAGTGATTAGGAAACGATATAAAACTAGTTCCCTGAGCTCAAGAGTTTAGCATCTAATTGTAAAGTATGAAGCCTCACTTTCCTTTCTGAGGAAAGGAAAGGCCACTGTGGGTGGCCTAGTGGTTATTTGGATACTGTGTCCAGGATTCTGCACCAAATTCATTCTCTCCAAACAGAATTCCAAAAATTTTTCATGTCTAGAGTTTTACTAATTTCTCTTCACTGAGAAAATATGAAGTGCCTTTAACTTGGAGATACTTAGCAATTCCTTGGCTTTTCATTCAATGGTACATTCCAGAAGGTAACTTGATAAACTTTAAACCTCCACCCCCACAGCTGAATAACAAAACAGAGAAACTCCTGAGGGCCACAGTTTTAGAGTTGTCCTCAAATTTTTTGTGGTTGTGACCTCTAAGAATCTCTCCAAGTTCTCCCTGTAAAGAGCCAAGAAAAGCCCCTTAAGTCTCTGGCAGAGGTCAGAGAAGAGTAATACTGTGAAAAAACTCCTAGTGCTTTTTCCAAAACAAAGACCTACTCTCCAGGGAGAAAGACTTTACCAAAGCCTATTCCACCTGGGGAAAAGGTGCTCCTCCCACTCTGACCCCCTCTAACCTTCCTGTTTACTAAAAGGGGAAAAAGATACACCCGTGGAGAAACACCTGTGAAGGTCACAGTCCCCAGACACAGGCCCAGTAAAGGAATTTGATTTAATCATAAGATTATATAACATTTACTCTCCCTCACACCTTACCACCACACAAACAGGACTCAAGTATAACAGAGGATTACAAATGAATAGGCTTCAAGATGCTGACTTTATTTAAGAAGGAAATCTTAGGGAAACCTGAAGACAAGAGAGGAATAAAGGGAAGCAAAACAATACAAAACAAAGACACTAGAGGAAACAGAAGTCTCTAGGTCCTATGAGCACAGCAAACCTTAAACACAGTCCAACACCTACCCAAATTAACAAAGATCCCCACACTAAAGTCCTATTACTTCAGTTTCTATAGCTTATGCATGTTCAGCTTTCAAAAAAAAAAAAAAAAAATTAAAAGCCATACCAATCCCCCATCACTCACCAAAAAGAAAATTTTAGGCAAGCATTATAAACATACTCAAATATGACAAAGATGTCAAAATTATTTGACAAGGAATGCAGAATAGTTATAATTAATATGTTAAGGGCTCTAATTATAAAAGGTAGATAACTACAAGAACAGATGTATAATGTAAGCAGAGAGATGGAAATTGAAATAATTAAAAGAAAATGGTAGGAATGAAAAACTTACATAAATGAAGAATACCTTATGCATACTCATCAGGAAATGAACACAGTTGAGGGAGAATCAGTGAGTTTGAAGTTAGGTCAATGGAAGCCTCCTAAGAGAAAATCAGAATGGAGGAAATAAAAGGATAAGAAGGCATTAAACAGAACATCCAAGAACTTTAGGATAATTCAAAAGATATAACACATGCATAATTGGAATACAAGAAAGAGAAAATAGAGCCAAAAAAAAAAAAGATATGAAGCAAAAATGGCCAAGATTTTTCCACAACTAATGACAAATGCCAAGTATAATCCAGGAAGATCACAGAACAACAACGGGATACATGCCACCCCCATAAAGACAAACAAACAAAGCAAATATATATAAAAAACAAATGTATATCTAGGCATGTCCTAGTCAACCTGCAGAAAACAAAAGGCAAAGAGAAAACAATGAACAAAGACAGACGCCAAAGGAAAACACTTAACTTATAGATGAAAAAGGGTAAGAATTATAGCAGACTTCTTGTTAGAAACCACACAAATAAGAAAAGAAGGGAATTAAATACAGTCATGTGCCACATAATGATGTTCCAGTCAAGGACAGAATGCATGCATACATTGATATATGCTTATGATCCCATAAGATTATACTACTGTACTTTTACTGTATCTTTTCTTATTCTTAGATATGTTTAGATATACAAATGCCATTGTGTTACAATTGCCTACCTTATTCAGTACAGTAACATGCTGTGTAGGCTTGTAACCTAGGAGCAATAGGCTATATCATATAGTGCAGCTGTGTCGTAGGTTATACCATTTAAATTTGTGTAAGTATACTCTATGATATTTGCATAACAAAGAAATCACCTATGAAGCATTTCTCGGAACTTATCCCTGTCATTAAGAAACACATCATTGCATGTAAAGTGATAAAAAAAAAAAAAAAGAAAAAAAAATCCACAACCTTGAATTATACATGCAGTAAAATTATACTTCAAAACTCAATGAGAGATAAAAACATTCTCTGACAAACAAAAAATTGAAGGAATTTTTCACACCTGAAGAGCCATCCTGCAAAAAGTGTTAAAATTTCTGTAGACAGAAACTGTATCCATGAAGAGGAAGGAAAGTCATTGGTGAAAAAATCAAGAAAGGGAAAATTTAAAAAAATATTTTTCTTCTTTCTTAATCAGTAAGAAACCTTTTTTTTTTTTCATTTGATTCAGTGTTTACTTGCGCATTTCAGTACTCACTCAAATGAACAGAGACAGTACAGGAAACAGAACATTTAATGGTGCTCTCAAAAATGTGCATTTGTTTTGCTCTTCTTTTTTTTAATTTCAAAATATTAAAGTGGTGCAACTGTTTTAGGTTACATGGTTCATTTTTGCAATGCTTGAGTCCTGGCTATAGGTGTGCCCATCACCCAAATAGTGTTCATAGTACCCATTAGGTTGGTTTGTTCCCCTTCCCACCTCCCCTCCCCTCTGGTTGCTTTCCACTGAGTTTTACTTCCCTTGGTGCACTTGTGTGCTCATTAGTTAGTTCCAATGTAATGGTGAGTACATGTGATGATTGTTTTTCCATTCTTACTATATTTCACTTAGGAGACTGGTCTCCAGTTCCACCCAGATTTTGGCAAAAGGTATTCATTTTTTATAGCTAAGTAGTACACCATGGTATACATATACCACATTTTATTAATCCATTCATGAATTGATGGGCACTTGGGTTGATTCCACATCTTTGCACTTGTAAATTGTGTTACAATAAACATCTGAGTGCAGTTGTGTTTTTGATAAAATGAATTCTTTTCCTTCAGGTAACCATCCAGTAGTAGAATTGCTGGATAGAATGGTAGATCTGCCTTTAGTTCTTTGAGGACTCTCTATACTGTTTTCTATAAAGGTTGTACTAATTTTCAGTCCCACAAACAGTGTATAAACATTCCTTTCCCTCTGCATCCACACCAGCATCTATTGTTTTGGGACTTTTTAATGAAAGTCATTCACAGTGGGGTAAGATGATATCTCATTGTGGATTTATTTTGCATTTCCCTAATGATTAGTGACATTGAGCATTTTTTCATCTGTTTCTTGGCCATTTGTCATTCTTCTTTTGAGAAACATCTGTTCCTATCTTTTGCCCACTTTTTTAGTAGTGTTGTTTTTATCTTGCTGATTTGCCTGAGTTCTTTGTAAATTCTGATTATTAGCCCTTTATTGGATGGTAGCTTGTCATTTGCTCTGTTGATTGTTTCATTAGGTATACAGAGTTTTTTAGCTTCATCAAATCCCATTTTTTAATTTTTGTTGTTGCCATAATTTCCTTTGGAGTCTTTCATAAATTCTTTGCCTAGTTTGATATCCAGAAGAGTTTTCTTATATTTTTCTCTAGAATTCTTATGGGTTCTAGCCTTAGATCTAAGTCTTTTATCCATCTTGAATTAATCTTTGTGAGTGGTGAGAGGTAGGGGTCCTGTTTCATTCTTTTGCATGTGGCTATCCAATTTTCCCAGCACCATTTATTGAATAGAAAACCATATCCCTAGTGTACATTGTTGTCTGCTTTGTCAAACATCAGTTGGTTATAGGTAGATGCATTTATACCTGGTTTCTCTGTTCTGTTCCATTGGTTTATATTTCTATTTTTGTAACAATACCATACGTTTTGAATATTATAATCTTGTAATATAGTTTGAATTCTGGTAATGTGACGCCTCCAATTTTTTTTTTCTTTTTGCTTAAGATTTCCTTGGCTATTTGGGCTCTTTTCTGATTATAAAAGAATTATTTTTTGGCTGGGCGCAGTGGCTCACGCCTGTAATCCTAGCACTCTGGGAGGCCGAGGTGGGCGGATCGTTTGAGCTCAGAAGTTCGAGACCAGCCTGAGCAAGAGTGAGACCCCATCTCTACTAAAAATAGAAAGAAATTATATGGACAGCTAAAAATATATATAGAAAAAAAAAAATTAGCCGGGCATGGTGGTGCATGCCTGTAGTCCCAGCTACTCGGGAGGCTGAGACAGGAGGATCGCTTGAGCTCAGGAGTTTGAGGTTGCTGTGAGCTAGGCTAAAGCCACGGCACTCACTCTAGCCTGGGCAACAGAGTGAGACTCTGTCTCAAAAAAAAATAAAAAAATAAATAAAAAAAATAAAAGAATTATTTTTTATAGATCTGTAAAGTATGACTTGGTAACATGATGGAGATTGCATTGAATTGTAAATCACTTTGGGTTGTATGGCAATTTTACCAAGGTTGATACTACATATCCCTGAGCAGGATATGTTTTTTCATTTGTGTTTACCCTCTGTGATTTCTTTTGTCAGATTTCTGTAGTTCTCATTATAGAGATCTTTCACCTTCTTGGTTAAGTATATTTCTAGGTATTTTATTTTATTTATAGCTATCATGAATGGTATTGAGTCTTTCATTTGACTCTTGGCTTTACTGTTAGTATAAAGAAATACTAATGATTTGTGTACTTTGAATTTATATGCTGAGACTTTGCTGAATTTATTTATCAATTATAGGAGACTCATGGTGGAATCTTTGGGTTTTTCTAGATACAAGGTCATATCATTAGTAAAGAGTGATAGTTTGACCTCTTCTTTCCCAGTTTGGATATGCTTAATATTCTTCTCTTGCCTGGTTGCCCTGGCTAGTACTTCCAGCCCTGTGTTGAATAGGAGGGTTGACAGTGGACATCCTTGTCTTATTCTAGTTCTAAGGAGGAATGCTTTCAACTTTTCCCCACTCAGTGTGATGTTGGCTGTAGGTTTTTCATAGATGGTTTTTATTATTCTGAGATATGATCCTTTTAACCCTAGTTTTTTGAGGGTTTTCATCATGAAAGGATGATGGCTTTTATCGAATGCTTGTTTTGCATCTATTGAGATGATTATATAGTCTTTGTTTTTGGTTTTGTTTATGTGGTGAATCACATTTATTGATTTATGTATTTGAGCCATCTTGCATCCCTGGGATAAAGCCCACTTTGTCCTAGTCGATTACTTTATTTTATTTTTTTGATGTGCTGTTGAATTTGTATTGCTAGTATTTTATTGAGGATTTTTACATTTACTTTCATAGATGATATTGGTCTGAATTTTTTTTCCACTCCCAGTTTTGGTATCAAAGTGATACTGGTTTCATAGAATGAGTTAGGGAGGATTCCCTCCTTCTCAGTATTATGAAATAATTTCTGTATTATGGGTACCAGGTCTTCTTTGTAGGTCTGATAGAATTTGGTGTGAATCCATCTTCTCCAGAGCTTTTTCTTGTTGTTCTTGGAAGTGTTTTATTAGTGATTCTATCTTACTGATTGTTATTGGTCTGTTATGGAGTTCTATTACTTCTTGTTTGAGTCATGGGAGGTTGTGTGTTTCCAGGAACATGTCCATTTCCTCTACATTCTCTAGTGTATGCACATAGAGGTTTATGTAGTATTCATAGATGATGTTTTGTATTTCTGTGGTATCAGTTGTAATATCACCTTTTTCATTTCTGATTGAGATTTTTTTTCGTTCCTTTCTCTTCTGTTCTTGGTTAATCTAGGAAGGGGTCTGTCAATTTTGTTTATCTTTTCAAAGAACCAACATTTTGTTTTGTTAATCTTTTGTATTTTTGTTTTTGTTGTTGTTGTTCTCCAATTTATTTAGTTCTGCTCGGACCTTCGTTATTTCTTTTCTTCTGCTATGTTTGGGTTTGATTTTTTCTTCCTTTAATAGTTCCCTGAGGCATGACATTAGGTTATCAAATTGTGATCTTTCTGTCTTATTGATGTAGGCATCTAAGGCTATACATTTTCTCCTGAGGAATGGTTTTGCTGTGCCTCAAATATTTTGATAGTTTTTATCCCCTTTGTCATTCACATCAAAGAATTTTTTGATTTCTATCTTAATTTCATTATTGACCCAATAATTGTTCAGCAGCAGGTTGCTTAATTTTCATGACCTTATGTGAGTTTCAGTATTTCTCTTGTGTTTGATTTCTAGTTTTATTCTGCTATGACCTGAGAAGATACATTGTATTATTTCATTTTTTTAATGTTTTGAGCACTATATTGTGACTTAAGTTATGATCAGTCTTGGAGAATGTCCGTCCATGTGCTGCTGTGAAGAATGTGTATTCTGCAGTTTTTCAGTAGAATGTTCTGTAAATTTCTTAGTTCCATTTGATTTAGAATTTGTTTTAAGTCTAGTATTCCTTTATTTATTTTCTGCTTAGATGATTTATCAAGTTTTGAATGGGGGGTATTGAGGTCTCCAGCAATTACAATGGTACCATATATTGCTTTACTTAGCTCTAGTAAGATTTGCTTTTTGTATACGTAAGCTCCTGTGTTAGGTGCATATATATTTAGGATTGTTATGTCCTTTTGTTGGATAGCTACCTTTACCACTATATAATGACCCTCTTTGTCTTTCTTTACATTTGTTGGCTTGAAGCCAACTTTATCTGAAATTAGAATGGCTACATCTGCTCTCTTTTGATTTCCATTTATGTGGACTATTCTTTCTATCCTTTCACAATGGCTCTGGGTATGTCCTTGTGGTTTAGATGTATTTCCTGGAGACAGCAGACACTTGTGTTGTACTTTTTCACCCATTCAGCTAGCCTATGGCTTTTGAAAGGAGCATTCAGTCTGTTCACGTTGACTGATAGCATTGACATATGGGATAATGGTCTGTTCATCCTGTTGGATAGACCCTTATTGCTTTATTTTACCTCTTGTTCTATTGTTTTGTAAGTCATGAGTTTGGGGGGGGAGGGGGTTAGGTGAATATATGCTGTTGCGTATCTGTTGTGTTGATTTATGTATAGTGCTGTTCTGAGTATCTTGTGTGGAGCAGGTCTTGTCATGACATACTCCCTCAGTGTTTGCTTATCTGGAAAGAACATGATTTCTTCATCTATTGTAAAACTTAGCTTTGCAGGATATAATAATCTAGTCTGACGGCTGTTCAGTTTAAGTTGATTGACAATAGGGCCCTAATCCCTTCTGCTTTGTAAGGTTTCCACTGAAAAGTTTGCAGTTAACCTGATGGGTTTTCCTTTGTAGGTTATATGATGCATTCATCTTGCTGCTTGATGAATTTTTTCCTTCATTTTGACTTTGGCCAGGTTGATTGTTACGTGTCTTGGAGATGACATATTTGCTATGAATCTTCCCAGTGTTCAATGTCCATCTTATACCTGTATGTCTGAGTTTCTGGTGATGTCTGGGAAGTTTTCCCAATAATTTCCTCAAACAGGTTTTCCATGCTTTTAGCTCTTTCTTCTTCACCCTCAGGGATACCTATAATTCGAATGTTAGTATGCTTCACATAGTGCCATATCTCTCTCAGTGATTGCTCGGACTTTTTTATACTCTTCTCTGCCTGTTTGAATGGGTTATTTTGAGAGCCTATTATTTAAGGACTGAGATTCTGTATTCTCCTTGGCTTAACCTGTTATTAAAGCTTTTAGCTGCAATTTGAAATTCCCTGAATGACTCTTTCATTTCTTTAAATTCTATTATATCCTTCCTTATGTTGTCTAGGTCTCTAGTGACTTTTTCATTGATTTCCTGAAATATATTTTTTTGGCTTCTTTTTGTTGGTGTCAGCTTTTTCTTCAACTCCAATCATCTTATTTGCCATCCATATTCTGAACTCCATTCCTGTTATTTCAGCAATTTCCTTGTGGGTTGAATCCACTACTGTAGCTCCATTGTGTTCTCCTGAGGGTGTCAAACTTCTCATCTGGCTTCTCTTCTCTCAGTTTTGGGTTAATAGGTATGCAGAGCATCTGTTCTCCTTTGCTAGGTACTTTCTCAGACCAAATCCAGAAGTGATGGCTGCTTAGTGCTGGGGTCATGAATGGTGGACCTCAGGGAGGCTCTGCCAGCCTAGTGTTAGTGGTGGGGACTCACTTGTGGATTATTGGGGTCCAGGCACAACTCTGGAGTCTCAGCAGTGAAGTCACAGGCCCAACAGGGGCCCTGGAGCTACAGGGCAGAGCCTTGCATGTGAGCAAGGCAAGAGCTTCAGAGCTGGCTCTGGGGATTTCAGGGGCAGAGCTGCCAACATGGGAGGCTGTTCTACCAGCATGGGTACTTCTGATGCCAAATCACACAGGCAAGGGTTTCTCTCAGGACTCAGGTTCCATGTAGGTGGGCCAGAGCTACTGGTCAGCTAAGGTTCTCCTCCCGTACCTAGGACCCACTGAGGTAGTCACCAGAGGCTTCCCAAGTGGTGCCTGTGATATCTGTGTCACCCCCTCTGTTCTGCTTCCATTCCAAAGAGGAGGTTTTCTCAACCCCCAGTCACAGGGCTCAACACAAGGGAGCATATGTTTCTTCCCTGGCCCAACAGGGATGATGCTAAGGTCACTGATGGATGGCTGGGTCCTGAGCAGACCTGGCTCTGTGCACCAGAGAGATCGAGATGTCATCAGTTGCCAAAGCCTGGTATTGGCAGGCACCAGATCTCTGCTGTCCCTGATCTCCAGTGGAATGTCTCTTCACAGACTCTGAGCAGCTCCCTGATCAGCCCAGAGGTCTGCAGTGGAAGAGGGAGACTCCTCAGAGATCGAGCTGCCTATAACTTTTGTTTCTCTCCTAATAAACAGCGTACCCTTGCATTGCCTCTATCCTGTTCTCTTCATTTCTTCCCAGCAGTGTGAATTGTACTGGGTCCCCCAGCTTAATCTCTGAAATAGTGGGTTGTACTTGTGAGTAAGAATCAGCCACATCCTGTTTGATTGAGTTGGTAGATGCTGTGATGAGCTATGGAGTTGTCTTCTCTATCAGTGGTTGATGTTTGCATGAAAGGCTCTTTCATGGCCATATGCCAAGATGCTGTTTTGTGCCCATGGTGAGCTCTACTCCCTCAGGTGGAGCACTTGAGTGCCCCAGGATTTGGGAGGAGCCCTGGAGCTCCCACCAGGTTGCCTGATCTTCACCACAGCAGAGGTGGGTGGAGGAGCAAGGCGGAGCATGGTAAGGTTGTGCAAGCCTGAAAGGCTTTTTCAAAGCCTCAGCAGGGCTTAGAGGTTGCTTTGCTGGCCACTAGGGGAAGCTGCTGGGAGGAAAGTCAGGGCAGGCTCTCCAGAGTGGGAGGGGCCTATATTCTTGGTGTCCATGGTGCCAGGCTGGAATCTTCCCTGCCAGATGACTCGCCCTAATCCAATGGCTCAGCTTTCCTGTGGGGAGGGGTAGGTGCCCTCCCAGATTGCTATGTCTTAGAACTCCACAGTATTCTCCCATCAGTTCTGTCCACATGGGCTCTCATGCCATCCTAGTCCAGCTCTCAAACCTCTGCCCATCCTGTGTGTCTGACCTGCTGGCATGGGTCTCTGCAAAATATTGGCAGACATGGAGCTCCCAGGCTGGGCATCCTGGTTCCACTGCAGAGAAGAGGCATGGGCCCCATTCTTTGTGGAGACCTCAGCCTGGAGGACATGACCACTAGACAGAGGCAACTGCTCACTAAATTCTTAGCTCAAACTGCTCCGCTGGTGGCAATGGGTGGGGCCACAGTTCCTGGTCAGCCTGAGTGCCTGAATGTACCATGTTTGTTGCTATGGCTCTCAGGGTTAGGCTTTTCTTCAGCACAGGATCTGCCCTAATCCAACAGGGCATTTTTCCTCCAGAGGGGATGGGCACTCTCCCAGATCACTGCAACTTGGAACCCCACAGTATTCTCCCATCAGTCCTGTCCACTTGGGCTTCCTTGCCACCCGAGTCCAGCTCCCAGACCTCCCCTGTGTGTCCTCCAGCAACACACTCAAGTTTGGGGACATGGGGCATGGGGTCTGGCCTACTTATCTGATCCACTGGCTTGTGACTCCAAGAAACACCAGTGGGCAGGGAGTTCCCAGATTGGGGCCTCCGGGTCCAGTGCAGGTCCCCAAGAGGAAAGGTGTGGGTCCTACTCTCCATGGAAACTCAGCCTATAGCACGCATCCACTGGGGAGAGCCAGCTGCTCGCCAAATTTTCAACTCAAACTGCTTTTTGGGTTGCAGTGGATGGGGGAGGGGCAGGAAAGGAAAAGCATCTGAATGGGAGGAAGCCAGCTCTCCGGCCTCTTGGAAGAGGTCCCCCTCTCCTTGGTGGGGAACCTTGCAAGGGATGTCCAAGCTCTGGAACCATACAAGTTCTCTCCACTATTCTGTGTTTGTCACAGTGCCTGGGCTTGTGGAGATGGAAAAGTCTCCAAGAAACTTGGTAGCTGCTGGTCACCAAAGGTGTGTGGGAGGGAGAGAGGGATTCCCCTTACCTCTTCACTGGTGTCTGAGCCTCTCTTCTTTTGATCCTTGCTTATATCCTCTTTTATTTTATCTTCTTCCTTCTCTGCTTCACAAATTTCCTCCTCGAGGTCCCTGGCAGTGTCCGACACCTCTCTCTATGATCAACATCTGAGCTTCATCTCCTCTCCCCTATCCTCTATTTGAAATCCTACCTTTCCTCCAGGACAGTCGGCAAGCGATGTCTCTAGTCAGCCATCTTCGACAGTGTTCTCAAGGTAAGTTTTTAAAGTAATAACAGTAACAATGTATTGGGTGATGATGTCATATATCCATAAAATGAATGACTGCAATGCCATAAGGGATGATAGGGAGGCACTGGGAATACTCTGTAATAAATTACTTGCAGTACATGTGAAGTAGTCTAGTGTTATTTGAGGGTGGACTTTGATGAAATAAAAATGTGTATTTAAAACCCTAGGACAGGCCAAGTGCTCATGGCTGTAACATCAGCATTTTGGAAGGCCTAGGCAGAAGGATTGCTTGAAGTCAGAAGTTGGAGATCAGCCTGTGCAACAAAGCAAGACCCCGTCTCTACAAAAATAATAATTTAAAAAAAAAATAGCCAGGCATGGTGATGCGTGCCTATAGTCCCAGCTACATGGCAGGCTGAGGCTGGAGGATCACTTGAACTCAAGAGTTCAAGGCTGCAGTGAGCTGTCGTGACTCCATTGCACATTAGCCTGGGTGACAGAGTGAGAATCTGCCTCTAAAAAAAATAATAAAAAATAAAATAAAATAAAACTCTAGAATAACCAGTAAAAAATATTTAAGAATAAATATGCTAAGAGAGAAGGTAAAATAAAATCATATCAAATGTTCAGTTAAAATCAAAGAAGGAAGAAAAAGTAGGGTGGGGGATATTGCTTTATCAGATAGGACTGTGTTACCATGCTGCATATTTTTATAAATAAAATTTTTTTGAACAGAGTCACATTCATTTATTTACATAGTGTATACTGTTTTCTTACTACAATGCAGGATTGAGATATTGCAAAGAGACCATACAGCCTAGAAAGTCTAAAATATTTGTTTTCAGGCCTGTACAGAACAAGATGGCTGACCTCAGTTAAAACTATGTAGTCCATATCCAAATTTCATTAATTGCTTCAATAATATTCTTTTCTTTATAATTATTTATTCCAAGATTCAATGCAGAATCTTACTGATTTAGTTGTCAATTTTCTTTAGTTTCCTTTAATGTCTTTCTTGATTTTGACAGTTCAGAAGAATATGAGCCAAGTATTTTATAGAATTCTCTTCCATTTGGGTTTAGATTTATTTATGTATTTGGGTAGGAGTATAATATGTGAAATGTCCTCAGTGTATCACATCATATAATACTTGATTTTTCCCAATATTGGAGATTTTTATTGGTTTTCAACCTAAGGTTTCTATTTTTTTCTTTGTATCCAATAGTTAATTTGTGGGGGAGATATCATGGTATTATGTAAATATTTTGCAACTCATCAAAAATTTACCCACCAGTTTTTGCATCCAGCAATAATTTTCTAACTTTGACATTCCTTCTAGGTTTTTGCATTTGGTATTTTACTGTCAGGAAGAGCTTTCCTGACTATATATTTATGCATATGTTATTTGTGCATATGTGTGTGTGTATATATATATATATTTATGTATGTATTTAACTATAGACTTAAGGATTTTTATTTTATTCAATGAGCTATAATACATTATTGTCATTATTTTGATTGTGAAATTTTCCCAGTTTTGGCCAGTAGGAGCACCCTCAAGCTTGCTCCTTTATCCTATTGATAGGCTCTCATCATCTGTAAGTTACTTAGTTTCTTAATTTCTGCTCTAGTACAACGCTTCAGACACCCTGCCTAAATCCTAGATTTAGCTTTTTCCCCAAGGATATATGGTTTTGGTAACTGGAGAGCAGGATTTGGAAATCAATATGTGAATGCTAGGTTTGCACATTGCTAATAGCTTTCCAATCATTTTAAGTCCTCTCAACATACAGAGCTGGGAAATATACACACATACACACACATGTGTATGTGTTATTTATATACATATAAACATATTTGCTTATTCTTTCTCTTTTCCTATTATGTTTATGTGTGTATGCAGGGATCTAAGTATATTAGTTTAATTCCATCTAACCATATGTATATACATATATATGTATGTGCATTAATACAAATATGTATGTGTACATACACATGTATGTGTGTATTTGTAAAATATGAATTCATTCTGGGTTTCTGAATTTCTATCCAACACTAAAGGATATATTTATTCTTACCCTTTTTTATATCAGGAACTTCATTATCCAATAATGAGAAACTTGGTTCCCTTTATCTTTAATATATTTTACTCATTTCCCAAGGTACAAATTCACAAAAAGTCATTTCTGAATTTCTAATCCATATCACTGTAAAAAGAAAACCTACTAACTAGAGTTTAATATTTCTTTTTTTTATTATTCTTATTTCAGCATATTGTGAGTGTACAAAAGTTTAGGTTACGTATATTGCCCTTGCCCCCCCCACCTCCCCGAGTCAGAGCTTCAAATGTGTCCATCCCCTAGACAGCCCGTTTTTAATGGAGAAGGTAAAATGTACATATGTATAAATCTTACATATGCAGTTAGATGGGTTTGACAAATTCATACTTCAGTAAAACCTATGCCACTGTCAAGACGTAGAACCTTTCCATCCCTCAACAAAGCCCAATGGTGCTCCTTTGCAGTCAACAAACCCACTGAAGCAAATATTTTTCTGATATTTTCTCACTATAAATCATTTTTACCTGTTTTAGAACTTCATATAAATAGGTGTATACAGTACAAGTATACAGTCTTCTGTGTCTGCTTTCTCCTACTAAGCATAATGTTCAACATCCATCCCTATTGTGCCATGTGTTAATAGTTTCTTCCGTTGTATTGCTTAGCCTTATTCTATCATGTGTATTTACTACAAGCTAACTACTCTCCTCAGAGTAACAACTTACTGTGTGGCTTCCATTAGAAGTCTTATATCTATGCATTCTCAAAAAGATGACCCTCTCAGTCCAGTTTCTGCCATGATTTGTCTTGGTGTGTTTTCTTGCACCCAAGAGAATATGAGTAAAGTTTAAGGGAAGCAGATTTATGTCCTATTCCATATTTGATCCTTATTTGGCAGTAGTTGCTACTTGGCTTGCCCTCTATCCTAGTCCAAAATTCAATGTCAGCTCAGGAGCAAAATAGTTACAAACACACACAAAAATGGATGTTTCCAGAAGAAGTAGTTTACTGTTCATAAAAATCACAGGAACTTAGCTCAGCACAGGCTTAAATCTTTCAACATTCTCTTTTAGGCATGCCCTGTCAACTTTGCTATTTTCCAACTTTTATGACACTTCATAGGAGAATAAACAATGTTCCTTACAAAAGGGTTTAACACTGTGTTACATGAAGGTAAACAGGGTAAAATATTTTCTTTTTAATGTACATTTTCTTTGGAATTTATGGTTCTAATATGAGCTGTGAATCTCCACAGAGGAATGTGGCAGAATTCTATGGCACTTTCCAAGCTTGTTTGAATATAGAACCTTCTCTTTACTATTATAATTGGGAGGAGGACAAATACTTTTACAGGCCACTGTACTGATAAATCCCATATTTAAAGCCTTCTTTAATCCAACCATGCAATGGTGCTTAATTATTCCTATCCCATCACCAGTAAGACTATTTTCTGATTGTGC
Source organism: Eulemur rufifrons (assembly GCF_041146395.1). Taxonomy (NCBI): domain Eukaryota; kingdom Metazoa; phylum Chordata; class Mammalia; order Primates; family Lemuridae; genus Eulemur; species Eulemur rufifrons. Next base: position 25,184,816 of record NC_091001.1, read on the forward strand.
CTGATAAATCCTCTTTGGCTCCTGTTCTCTTTTAGTTTACTGAAAGCCTCATGATTCACCAACTCAACCAGTGTCAGAATTCTAAGGTCTGCTCACAAAAACTCATCTGCTCATCTATGTCACAGCCACGTACAATTGTCTCTACATACAGCAGAACCATTCTCTGTGGAGCTTTCACTATTCCCAACCTTGTACCCTCATTCTCATCCATGTCTTCAGAGCTTCTTTGTTCTTTTCACTCTCAAAGCTTTCCTGCCTGAGTGTCCTCCCAGGCTTGCTACTTAGCAAACCCAATGTCCACTGAAGTCATTTCACTTTAAGTGATTGATATAAAATTGGGTCATGACATCATCTCAAGAAATGTGGACAATCTCATTCTCTTCCTCAAGATTTCATTGTCTATCTACTGACTGAATTTCCTATTTCTGCCGAGCTCCAGATATCACCTCTGTCTCATTTGCTAGAACTCTTCTTTCTGTTCTAAAAGACAGAAATATGCAATGGTCACTTTTCCTTGATCCCACCAAGCTGTTGTTCAAGTGTTCAGACATCTGACTCTGCATTCTACCATTTTCCAATTTAATGATTTTCCTAGACTTTATGCTTTTAAGTTCACCTTGCATCTTCTTCATTTTCTCAAATGTAATGATATCTTTAAAAACATGTAAAATGCAACAAAATGAACAAATTGATGAAAATGAAACATCAATTAAATTAATGACAGACTGGCTCCTAAAATCCAAGCTCACTGGGGCTAGAGTCCATGGCTTCCCATACATTATTATTATGGTGATATTATAATTGCTTCCTCTAAAACATTATAATTGCTTTTTCTAAAATTATAATATCTAAATTTATTTCATTTCACTTTATTAAATGTAGAATAAATCTATTTAATCATGTTATTATTAGCAGTAAATATACATTATTAATAAGTAATATTAAACATTATTAAAATTAGAATAATAAACATCATTAAAGAATTATTTTTTTGTCAGTTATATTAACAAGAAGAAAAGTAACTAACTAATAGGTAAATATTTTCTCCTTTTCAACACCAATTTGCTTCATGCATTTTCTTTGTGGTTTTAAATTGAAGCATGAAACAGTCATCTGATAGAATACCATGGTTAAATTATGATTCAGGAAAGCTTTTACTCACACAGTGGATTTTTATGAGTGTCTTAATTGTGGAGCTAATGCAAGCTATAGATTTATGCTGATTAAATCCAGATGGCTCATTCTCTTGATCCTTAAAAGTTTGAATTGTCAGTAACTGATTCTCCTCTCCCTAATGTGTATTCTCATTAACAAATATCTTCCTTCCCTACTTTGAAAAGATATTCTACTCTTTCTATTACATTTGTTATAAGTTTTGTACATATTAAGTTTGAGCTAATGATTTTTTAAAATTCATAGTAAAAAAACAGGAAGTGTATTTTAAATATTCAAAATCTCCCTGAATACCAAAAGCTCCTGTAGTCACAAAAAAAGTAAGATTGCCTTTCCTTTGTGGTTCAAACTAATCATTTAATTTGAAGAATAGGAAAATCAACTTGCTGAACAATCCAACTTTACCTGTGTTTGTATTGACAGCATTTAATAAAGTTATTCAGAAATAAAATCTCACAGCTTTTTCCAGGTTTAACTTTGAAAAGTGTATGTGTAAAAATGATTCCCTAGTCCCTAGTCATGCAGTAAACAAATAAAAAGATAGAAAATCAACTATTTAAAATGAATTTTCTAACTGTAGCTAAGCGATTGCTGAGTATACTGTGTTGATATGATTAACTCTAAGAAAGATATAATGATTAGGACAGATTCACCATCACTTTCTCAAAGGCTAGTCACTAATGTCTAAATGCCCACTGATATGGGGAAAATCAAAACATATAGTTTTCTTGGCAATTTAGATTACATACAAAATGGAAAAAAATATCAAATAAATACAAAGGAGGTAGATGAATGAAGAATTGTATAAAAATTAAAAGTCATCTTTCATTAGCCCATGATCTTGTTAAGTAATTCTCCAATCCTATTGCCATTGTTGAGCATATTTTCTATGACCCTTGGAACACTAGAAATAGGCTATTTCCTGTTTTCTTTAAAGGTTCTATAATTTGTTGTCTATCTTTTTTGCCCAAGTTTTTCCTTATATTCTTATATCCTTTTCTTCACAAATTTACATCCTACCTTTCCATTTAGAACTTGCCACATTCTTCATAAAAACATGCCTATTCTCCACAGGAAGAGGGATTTTTCCATGTTTTAACTTCTATAGCTGCTCTGTTCTCTGATGGAATTCATTATGCTCTGAGTTGGATTCTCACATTGAGTTTGTTTAGGGTGGCTGTAGATTAGTTCTGACTATCATTGGAGTTATTTATGTGCATATTTCATCTCCATTTCTGGATGATAAGCTTCTAAACAAGGTTTCTGATCTGCACTATCTTTTTAGCAGTCATAAGATGAGAACGATGTTTGCCAGATGGCAATTGCTCACATATTTGTTAAATATGTAACACTCTAGCCCCTTAAGAAGATCACCATTATTTCTGCTGAAGACCCTACAGGCAACTCTCCTATTTGATCTATATAATTAACAGAGGTAGCAAGGTGTCCTTATCTGAAATTCATAGACTAGCCCCTGTCCCCAAAGCACTACTTTATTAGCTTGTCTTCAGTGGCAAAGACCCTTTTAAAATAACAAAATTAAACAGAATGAAGAACAAAAGACATTTTTGTTTAAAGAAGTGTATTTTTGTGAAAAGACCACCATTTCAGTAAGGTCAGAGGTCAGAGTCTCCTTTATCTGCCAAGCAAATCAGAAAGCTAGCTAAGTTTTTGGTGAGATTATTGTACGTAAAGAACAAGAGTCTGTTATTTCTAATTTAATTAAGAGGCTATACTAGGAATATATGATATCATAATTGTCAGCCTGAGGTTCCAGTGATTTTTCATTATTTACAATGTCTGTTTACATAATTATTCATAATATCTATTGCATAAATTGTAAAATTTTCCATGAATTACTGAAGGCAATTCTATTCCTTAGTGCTTTACAATTTGCTTGTTTTAAATATGTGGCACATCATTGTGTTAAAATTGGTATGGGAAGAAAGTATTTGACGGGAATAATTATCACCAGGCAAACAAAATGAAGGTTGAAATTCTTGCCATTTAACATCCAACTCAAAGAATCTGGCAAAGAAATTCTGTGACTCAAATCCCTGTATCTCACTACTGAGCCACATTGTGAATCATACCCTCCTCTTTTTCCTACTTGTAGATTTACTCCTATCTCTTTAGAGCTTCAGAACTTAGGAAAGCCAGAAATCCCTTACTCTGTCCTAAAACAGAGACAGAAAGGAGTGCCTGGAATTTGTCAAATGTGTCTTGAAATTAATATTATACTTCCTGTTTTCAATACATTTAAACTGAATTCCAGTTTCCTTCCTAAGTAAAACCTTTCCTTTGGAAAATTAAATGCCCTCTGTTATTATCATAAGTAATAATAATAATAGTAATAAATCATCTCAAGTGAATAATGTCCTTTCCTCTTTTCCTTACGCTCTATATCTGACCTTTTTTCTTGGGTTCTTATTTTGCATGCAATTGTAAAAGTCAAGGGTTTATATTCTTAGAAGTTGATACAAAGAGATCAAATTGCAGTGTAGAATATTAAACAAAAATTACATGAGGCCATTGCTTTGGACTGAGCTCCCGCACCAGGCCCCAACAGATAAGATAAAACCAAAACGGAGTCACTCATGCTAAATGCCACATTATCAAACCGAAACATTAAGGAAGCAGATAGATACTAAAACAGGCCAGCTTTTTCCTTAAAACAGGAGATTCCAATCTACCTGAGTCAGGGAATAACGAAGTCCCCTCTGTTTTAACCCTTACAAAAAAAGTAACCTGAAATAACTTGATGTGAAACAATCAGTATCTTTTTTCTATTGTGCTATCTCCTTGTTCCCACTTTACTAAATCCACTGTCTGGTATTGCCTAGTGGAAACTCTCATTCTATTTTGTGGAATGGAGACTGCCCTGATTCACAAATCCCGAATAAAATCCGATTATATCTATAACTAAATGTGTTGTGATTTTGTCATTTGAGAAGGATATAAAAGACAGTAGATTTGGCTCTGGATCTCTTTCTCTGGAAGGCAGAATGTCCAAATGCTCTCTATCTGAAGTCTTGTCCCCTTCCCCATCCCTCTATGTTTTACGCTGCTTACTGTGATTGTCTTTTAATGAGTTTGAATTTTTCTTTCCTCAGTATTCTAAAATGCAAGAGCATATTTTTGTACTTTTGTTCCATTACTGAGATAATATTAATGGGTACTGTCTGTTGAGCTCTCTTTACCACTCCTGCATTGCTATTGGCTTCATTGAGTGACTGATAAGGAAAAAAGTCTCTAGAATATCCTTGACTTAATTCTCTTTGGATGCACCATTGGAAAAGAGGACCCTGCTGTTTCAACTACATTCCTTTCCTTGTACTGAGTTCTTCATTTCATGCTGGAGGATTATTTTGCATGGAATGCCCTGGAGTTCTTAAATTTGCAAGATAGGCCTAACATCTTGCAAGAACTTTCTTTCCTTTAAACTTCCTGGTCCTTCCTGTTTTCTGTCAGTTTTCAAGTACAAATCCCTTAAGTGTTTGTTTGGGAAACTGTCTCCCTGTCCAACTTTACTCAAGCAGGATAAGAGAAATCCTGACCTGTGTACTCCACAGTGAGCTTCAAAGTTCCTACTTACCGGCAAGATGATGTTTTATGAGATAATGTCATAATTCTTTCATGCTCTCCCTTCTTCTCTCTCTCTTTCTTTAGAAAATGCAGTCCTGTCAACGTACCTTCTGCACTTTCTGTGACTTCTCATACAGTGCTTTGAGCACCTTGAATTTTGAATGTCCCTTCAAGTCACCTGACATCTTTGACTCCATCTGTTTCTCACAAAGTTAGACTAATTCCTTTTCGGATACAAACATAACTTACAGGTGTTTAAAAAAAAAAAAAAAACTTGGACAAATTAAATTTAACAAAGTTTAATTGAACAGAGAATGATTTGTGAATTAGGCAGCTCCCAAACCAGAACGGTGTTCAGAGAGAATCAGGTACTGCCCCTCCCCATGGTTGAAGATTTATGGACAGGAAAAGGAAAGTGATGTGCAGAGAATGGAAGTGAGGTACAGAAATAGCTGGATTGGTTACAGCTTAGCTTTTGTCTTATTTGAACATGGTTGAAATAGTTGGCCTCCTGTGATTGGCTGAAATTTGGTGACTGGCACAAGAATAGTTTACAGTCTATTTCATATCCAGTTAAGTTGTAGCTCACTATGTATGGAGAAACCAGCCGAACTTAAAATCTGTAAGGAGGCAGCTTTAGTTTAAACTTAATATAACAGAGGACATGAGTCTCCAGCGAATCTGTCTCTTGAATCTTACATATGATGCATGAAATATTATTTTGTAGGTGAGGGTTGTCTATTGCCACTATGGTAGGAATATTTGAGCTACCTAGAAGTTTCTTGATATTGAGATATACATTTCATTCTTAATTATATTTTTCTTAGATATTTCTCTGCCAAAAAAGGAAGCTAGAATTGAGTAACATCGGGTTGATCAAACCCAATTTCTTTCTCTTCCTTGTACTTTCATTTCTCTGCATTATTTTCCATGGTGATGTAATTTTCTTCCACCAGTTTCCTCTGTCTCTTCCCTTTCTTTTGTAATGTGTTCATCAAACACATTCATCAAGCATTGTCTATGATACTTAACTTTTCTCTCATTGCTTCTACAAATAATAATTAACATTTAATATAAGTGAAGCATCTTGGTAGGTTTAGTATAGATTAATAAACAAAATAGACATGGACTCTGTCCTCAGTGAATTTGGAATCTGATGATGGAGACAGTTATTAAACAGACAAATAGATAAATATATGTAATTACATATGGAATGAGTGCTATAGAGAAAAGTGCTAGTCACTATAGATAAATTAATACAAAGTAGACAATTATAGATTTTTTGATCAGGGAAGGGCTCTCTGAGAAGATGAAATTTGAGTAGAGTCATGAAGGATAAGGAGTAGGCTACCTAAGCATATTTTAGGCCATTTGGACAGAGTGATAAAATGAGAAAGATGCTCCCTTGGTCTCAAGTTATACAAAGCTCTCACTTCTATGTAGAACATTCAAAGATCTACCTTTCCAAACTTGACTTTCCCCTTGAGTTCATCTACATACCAGAGAACTCTAAATGGAAGATTTTACTGTCTACCAAAGCAAATTCATCATCTACTCTCAATAAAATGTTCTCTCAAAACTTGCAGATAAACACAGGGATGGAATGGCCATGTCTTCTGTGTCTCCTTGAAATTTTCCATTAAAACATTTTCTAAGGTATGTAAAAAATCAAAAATTGACAACAGATCTATGCATTAAGAACTACCAAAGAACATATGTTCTGTATGGATAAACCTTTTATCAGAGCTGTGAATGTTAATAGACTGAGAAACACATAATTCTACAAATGCCATATGTTACAATCTAATGCAGAACAGGATGTACTTTCAAAGAAATTAGAAAAATGCTTTGTTTTTTTCCCCCACTTTATGTCTAATTACAGAATAGAGAGAATATACTTGACCAGAAAATCAAATGCTATTGGAAGGTGGAGGGAATTAAGTGTTTCCTAAACCTCAGTCCTCAGGAAGTTGACAAACTGCAATTGACTCTAGTAGTTCAGAGAACCCAACAGTGAGGGGAGGGAAATACCCTCCCTCAACAAACAGCTCCATAATAAACAAATATTTGTTAGGTGTTGTGAATTTAATTAAATCCTGTGCTTGTGAGCTTTAGGCTTATGTTTATGCTCTAGCCACACTGGCCTTCTGAGGTTCCTCATATAGGCCAGTCTTTTTGCTACCTCAGTGCCTTTGCCCTGGCTGTGCATATCTGCCAGAAACATTCTATGCCCACAATTTTGCAGTTCTTGTTTGTTTATTATCTATGATAGAAGTAGTAACCATTTCCGGTCTATGCTCTACGAATCCCCATCACCTAAAACAATCTCTGCAAATTAGTAAGGACTCAATGTATATTTTCTTGAAATATTGAATGGAGATCTAAAAGGGAAAAAAGAGATAGACATTGGTTGAGCAATGGAGAATATCAGGGACTCTGCTATTCACTTTGATTGGACAAAGATTGCATATATCTGTCACAGGTACATGTAGCTATTCTATTTTTTTTTTAAAGAAATCTATCAAAAGCCTTAAGAAAAAGTTTGCATTGTTCTAAAATTCATAGAAAGAGAATGCTTTGAAAAAAATCATTTTCTTTAAAAGAAAACAAATTTTAAGAAGTATTGCCTAAATCTTAAAATATTTGCAAGATGATGTGTTTAAAAGCATAGAAATTGAGAGTGCAGGATCAAATGAAGATATCAGAGTGAATAATTTCAGAGATGAAAAAGAATCAGATTAATATCTGAAAATAACATAAGGATACAAAAAGTACCATAGCAAAATTGAAATATATTTGTAGGCTGTGAAGAAAAGAACTGACATTATTGAAAACTGAAGCAGAGCTGCAAAGTATAGATTTGAGAGACTCCAGAATGCAGAAGCAAAAGGAAAACAAATCAAACGATTGTAGAAAAAAGATATATGGAACTCAGAAATAATTATTTAAGAAGACAGCTAGAAATAATAATATCTGGCATTCATATAATGCAAGACAATGTTCTAGGTCCTTTACTTATTGTGAATTTGTTAAAATTTACAAACCCTATAAGGTGGGTACCATGATTATTTCCATTTGCTGATAATACTGGAACACACAGAGTTTATGTGATTGCCTGGGGGCAAAGCTAGAATGAGAAATCAACCCATCTGTGTCAAAATATCCAACATGGACCAATTCCACAAGTTATAGTTTTAGTAAACATGGCTTTGCTTTTGTCCATTATGTTATCATTTTCAAAAAGTTTTATGGTCACTTAAAAACATATACTCTATATTGTTATTATTCTTTGTCTACTTCAACTGGCAAATAGATGTAAAGAAAATATGTTTTTTCTCATAATGCCATTGGGTCTGCCCAAGTCTCCTTGTAGTTTTTATATTCTGTTCTAATTATTTGTCTATCCTTTAAATTTAAACTTTTATGAATCATATTGCTTCCAGTTTTTGCCTTTACATCGTATATACTTTTATTTTTGATCCAATATCTGATATGAAAGATATGTTTGATCAGGATCTAGCCATGCCATCTTGTTTTAAGATATATTTTCTTTGTTTCTTTTGGGGATTTCTGGCAGGAGAATTGAACAAATATATCTTCAGCTATGTTTTAAGAATTACTCAGCTGTTTTCTTCATAGGGATTTTATTTCTATTTTCCTTAGAACTGAATTATTTAAAAAACTAAGTGTTGATCTCAACCAGTAATGTAGCTGTCAAGTAGTAATATAGGAAAAATGTCAACAAGAAAGTGAATGGTACATATTATTTTGGTTTGTTGAATGAATCATAAAAAAGTCCAGAATAATTAACAAATTAGCTACACTGTATTAGGAAAGAAATCACTCTCTTTAAACGCAGTGGGCATGAAAACCTCTCTTCTGATGTTCCTTATTAATTTCAAAATAAACATATCTTTTCAGAGGTGAGCTATTTGTCTTCTCATTCTGGAAAGACTACTGCCCGGGTGACATCTAGGTAATTATTGAAATGTTAAACATGACTTTTGTGCACATGCAGGTAGCTCTTACAGATTAATTTGTCCTTTTAGACTTTCATCTACTAATTAGAATGCTACTGGAAGCCAGAGAGCTTTATTGTTATGTTTGAAGGAAAATCTCACTATGGTTGCTCAATAATTAATCATGACAAGGACAATACTAGATTACTTATTTCTGTATGTTATAGGAAAATCTATGAAATTGTAACATCAAAAATATCTTTAAATTGAAATAAATCCATCTATTTATGCCAGTTCTTGAAATAAAAATATCATTTTAAATATTAGTGAATTTAGTTCATTATTTTGTTTTTGCAGAAATTTCACAATACCCTGTGTCAGAAAGCAAAATGAGTTTTATCCAAGTTTTAAAATGTAGTTTCTTCTACTACTATGCTTATTGGTGCTTATTTTAAAAGTGAGGTAAGCTAATTGGAGTGATTCACTTATTTACCAAATAAATTTTTTTTTTTTTTTTTGAGACAGAGTCTCCTCTCCCTTTGTTGCCCGGGCTAGAGTGAGTGCCATGGCATCAGCCTAGCTCACAGCAACCTCAAACTCCTGGGCTCAAGCGATCCTCCTGCCTCAGCCTCCCGGGTAGCTGGGACTACAGAAAATATAATTCCTTATGCAGGCCCACACACAAAGGAGTCTGCTGCTGCTTCTGCCGAAGTGTCTACAGATGCTTCAAAATGCATAAGGACTGCAAGGCATTGTGGGTAGGGCTGTGTCTATGTTGTTTCCTACTGTATCCTACCTTCTAGGATAGTGTAGGCCACACAATAAGAAATAAGAAAGTATCAATGAATGAATACATGGATGAAATTTAAATGGTTCTTATGTTTCGAATAGTCAAGTAGTTTATTGAACAACAAAACCACATGTGTGCATGTGGGTCTTTTTTTCTTTTTACATTTTACCAGTTGATTTTACCATGGTAACTATTAAATCATACGTTCATTCAATAGGTAGATATTGTCCATTCATTGCTTGAGGAAATAAAGACCAAAAATAAATATAATACTTTTGATGGCCTCAAAGACAATTTAGAAAAATATAAGATATTTAATAGAGAATATTTGGGTTGTCACATTATTAAATCCGAAATTAACCCTATGAGTTAGACAGAAAAAAAAAAATTCCTGTTTGCACAGCTGAGAAAGCTGATGCCCAAGTGGTTTAATACTTGACTTTAGTTATCTCACTAATGTGTGGAAAGGAAGGATTTGAAGCCAGGTCTTCTGACTCCAAATCCAGTGGATTTTTACATACACAGAAATGCAGTTCTGGTTCTTTAATTAATTCAAAGCAAAGGTTGGTTTTGATTATTGAAAGCAAATTGAGGTGGATATCTCCCTGGAGATGTATATAGTAAACATGAATAATTTCAGTTTCCCTAATTCCAAGCAACATTAATTATTTAAAAAAAAAAACAAAACAAAATTATTGTTTCAATAATAGATTTTTAGAGGAAAATAGACATATCATCACCTAAAATATATTCATCAATTTTAAGACACATCACTTTTTTAAAAAATGTTGGAATATGAAAAAAGATGTGTGGGTATATAGTTGTGTAAAACATGTACTTTCTGCTAGTTTGGTTGATCAAAGTCTTCCAGGTCTTTTAAATCACAATTTAAATTATAACTTAATTTCTAGGCCGGGCGCGGTGGCTCACGCCTGTAATCCTAGCACTCTGGGAGGCCGAGGTGGGCGGATCGTTTGAGCTCAGGAGTTCGAGACCAGCCTGAGCAAGAGCGAGACCCCATCTCTACTAAAAATAGAAAGAAATTATATGGACAGCTAAAAATATATATAGAAAAAATTAGCCGGGCATGGTGGTGCATGCCTGTAGTCCCAGCTACTCGGGAGGCTGAGACAGGAGGATTGCTTGAGCTCAGGAGTTTGAGGTTGCTGTGAGCTAGGCTGACGCCACGGCACTCACTCTAGCCTGGGCAACAGAGTGAGACTCTGTCTCAAAAAAAAAAAAAAAAAAAAAACTTAATTTCTGTAAGAAATTGTACATAACCATAGCAATCTTACAGGTCTTCTAAAGGAAATTGTATTATGTTTCTTTTGTTAGATCATTCTTGTTGTTTAATTTTACATTACTTTTGAGATTCAATCACATGTACGTTGAGTCATTACACCTCAGTTTCCTCATCTGTACAACTGATGAAAAATAAATACTTGCCAGGATTGTGAAAATTAAAGGAGATATCCTTGTAAAGTACTTATCCACAAATCAGTTGTCAAATAAGTTGATACAAATATGTTATTAATAAATATTAGATAGCATTAGCAATTCCTAACTTCCATAAAAATGCTGGGATGGCATTACTGCCCTTATTTTGAAAAACAAGACAACTTAGCCCATTTGGTTAGAAAACTTGCTGAAATCACAAAGGCACAAAGAGGCAAAGTTAAAATTCAAGGTTATTGATGTTCAAGTTATGGGATAGAGGCAGGACTAGGGCACATGGGTTGTAAGACACATGCATACAAGGGAGAGAGGTAATCACAAGACAAGCTGGGGAGGGAATTGGAGAGAGAAAGAAGCCTCAGGCCTTTGTCACCCAAGGCCTTGCCCAATCCTCTCCCCGTTTCCTTCACACACAATATCATGTAGGAATAATGGTGATGAGTATTAATAGCTAACATTTATTGAGCACTTATTATGTAGCTAGCCCTATCCTAAGCACTTCCCCTGATCTTGCCCACTGACTTCAGTCCCCTTTACAGATAAGGAAACTGAGGCTCAACAAGCAGGTGACAGGACAATGTTTCAACCTCTGGAGTCTTACCATGGAAACCTAGACTAGGATAAGAAGATTGTACCTGCTTGCCCCAGAGCAGCAATGACAAGCAAATGAATGGGATGGTAAATGCGATTAGATGGGGTGATTTGAGTAATTCAAAAATATAGTATTAAAACCTCATTTAAAAAAAAATCACCATTGTGAATCCTCGAATAGAAAGAGGCCACTCCTCACATGCCACTGTCTGCTTACAGATGTCTTCTTAAGTTCATTTCCTTTTGTCGTTCTGGACAAAGACAACGGCTTCTTGGAAAAAGAGAAAAAGGGAAAGAATGAGGGAGTGTATAGTATGTTCTAAGGCATTTGGCATCTCCTCTACCCTGGCACATAATTTGTTTCCTTTTTAATTTGTTCACTGTCTGTTTACCTCTACTGATTGTCATCTTCCTGATGACAGGATATATTTTGTTCTGCTTTATTCCAGGTTCCTAGGGTTTAGTTCAGAGGGGTATTTATTAAATAGTTGCTGAATGAATGAATTTGCTTCAGACTTCCAGGGATCTGGGCTCTGAAGCCACTCGCTCATCACTTACTCACTGCGTGGTCTTAGATGAATTGTTTGATATCTCAGTCTTGTTAAATGAGGATGATAATATCTTCTGCTCAGAGCAGTGTGGTAATGAAAGAGTCAGAATATCAAGCTCCTAACTCTTTCTGGCGGGACTCAGGACTTGCTAGCTGTCACTCAGCCTGCAGATGCCTGCTTCTGATCCTTAGTAAACATGGAGCATAGAATTAGCACTGAATTCACAGATGACTCAGTGGAAAGAGATCATCTTGTCACCTAGAGTGTGTCTGTTCTAGAGAATTTACACTCCTAATGGTTTGGCAAAAATTTTGGCTCACCTTAGTCAGCATTATCTCAATTGCTAATTTACATGCCTCATATCTTTATTTTTTCAAATTATCTGAGGAACTGACTCAGGAACGATTTCTGCTGTTATCCAGAAGGAACTAAGCAAGTCACCATAGAATCTTCCCTCATCAATAACCAGTCTAAACCATTACCCCAATTATGTATCATTCTGAAAGCAATCTTAACCAGTCTGGACTTGGTAGACTTCCTGAAAGAAGTGCCTAATTAAACTCCCTGTAGAATAAAATGATTCTGCCTGGTCAATCCGATAGTGACAGGAAAAGGGAAAGGGAGGAGGAGAATATTTGGAAGTTAACCATCTGACAGCACCCAGTGGGGTTTAGAGGCTACGGGGCTGATGCCTTCTCACAGGGATACTGTGAGGGCATAGAAATAATTCACATGAAGCGTTTTTGAGAAACTCTCTAAAAAAGAGAGCTGTAATCATGTGCTTCCATACCACCTCACTCTCATTTTGACACTCTTTCTCATTGCTCAGATCCTGACTTGCTGTAAATTTAGAGTCTTGTTTGCTCTTCCATTTCCAGTGCTGTCAGGTACCGTTGCGTGGGTGATTCACTCCACAGAGTGAGGTTGTTCACTGCCCTTTGCAGAGGTAGTAAGCAGAGTCTGAAACCCAGCCCAGGTGCTTCATGTTCATGCCAGTTGTCAGTGGAGTGTTATCCATTCACAGAGCAAAGCTCTTTCCTAATTTACACGAAGCATGCCCTAACCTTATTCTATCCCTCCTGTATTACTTTCCTACAAATGACAAAACATATTATCACAGTGAGAAGCTTAAAAGAAGATAAATTTATTCTTTTATAGTTCTCAAGGCTGGAGTCCAAAATCAAGGTGGCAGCAGGGCTGTACATACTCTGAAGGTGCTAGGATAGAATCCATTCCTTGCTCTTCCGGCTTGTGTCAGCTGCTGGCATTTCTTGCCTTGTGACTGCTTCTCTCTGTCCTTCATCTTCACATCACCTTCTTTTCTGAGCATCCGTGTTATATTCTTTTGTCTGTCAGGACACGTCATGTCAGTTAGGGTTTATCTGCATAATCAAGGGTACTGTCGTCATCTCAAGAGCCTTAACTTAATTATATCTGCAAAGACATTTTTCCCAAATAAGTCAACAATTACAAGTTCCAGGGATTAGGACTTGATATCTTTGAGTTGCCACTATTCAGGCTACTATGACTTCCAAACTATTTTCAGACAATAGTCTGATCTTGGGGACAGCATCAGGAACTGAGCACAGTTTTTCAGACTGGCAAGGGGTTCCAAGAACACTTATGTCTTAATGCCATTTGGCATTAAACTTTAGCCATGTTGTTTCCAAAGCTTGGGCAAAATGTATATACCAAGGCTGTCTGTCCAATAGAACTTCAAAGATGGTGGAGCAGATGCTCCCAGATTTAAGACTCCATACCCTCTGTTCCAGGCTTTCCACCCCACCATTCTTTGACCTGCTGGAGAGGAGACAACTCTGAGATTCTCAGTAAATTGTTTATTCTTTCTTTTTTGGTGCCACAACAGTCTTATTTGCTGAAAAACAAGCTCTGCATGTGGCCCTGATGAGCCTCATATGTTCTTGGGGCTTTCAATTTCCTACTGATAAGATGGAAAGTAAATTCTGGTTAGATATGCTGGACAGGGAGGCCACTAGAAGTAACAGAGCAGCTTTTCATTATGAAACAGTAAGGTCTTCAGGAAAAAAAGATAGGAAAGGATGTGTTAGTGTGTAGATTATCACCTGGTTAAAAAAAAATTCTGAAATTTAATTTAAAAACATTAGAAGAACACCATGTTTGGAGAGAATATCTGCTTCATTGACTCTTATTTAATGAACAATTTTCTGATGTTAAAAGTGAGATATGCTAATTGAAGAAATTATGGAAAATGTATCCCAGAAGAAAAAATTAAACATAAAGATAGCCCCTAAATGTGTTGACCTCTGTCCATACTAAATCTTATTAAACTGGTCTAAATGATTGCTATCTCTTATCTAGAATATTACAAACAAATTCTAGCTGAGCCCCCAGCCTCCAGTTAGTCTATGTGTAGTAGGTAAAGTGTTCACACAATTGAGAAAATATTTTTTTGTCAATGACTTTCCATTGTCTATATCCCCACTAGATGATAAATTCTCTGAGGGCAAGGAACATATCTCTTCTGCAACAGTATTTCCAATGTTTACCATAGTGCCTAACAAGTTGGAGTAACTCAATAGATGCATATTGAATGTTAAAAACAGATTACTCCAAGGGACATGGCCTAGTAATTAAGAGCAAGGACCCTAGATTCATCTCACTTGAGTTCAAATTCAACTTTTTCAGTTATTAACTTTTGACCACAGACAAGCCACTTAATTTCTCTGAGACTCAATTCTCTTATATGTAAAATGATAATAAAACTGGTATATGAAAAATGCAGACTAAGGTAACCCCCAAAGACCATATGCTTGTATGATTTCCTCACCGTGAGTGTAGTCAGAACTTATGAATTGCTTCTAATTCTAATGCTGGGATGTCATTCTGTTGATTATGCTGCATTATGTGGCAAAGGGAATGGAATGTCATTCCCATGACTATGTTGTATTATCTAGCTCTCTGCCTTAGCACACTGTAGTTAGAAAAGATTCTCTGCTGACCTTAAGAATGCAAACAGCTGTGTTGTGAATGGCCTATGAAGAGGGGCATGTGGCAGGGAACTGAGAGTAGCCTCCAAGTGACAGTCAGTAGAAGCCAAAGCCTTCAGTCATAAAGCCACAGGAAATGAATTCTGCTCACAACCTGCAAAAGCTTGGAAGCAGATTCTTCCCTAGGTGAGCCTCTAGATAAGAATATTAAGGTAGGTGCTATAATCCAAATCTATTTATGAAGCTCACATATACTACATGATGGTAATGCCTATATATATTGAAATACAGTGCATTTCTTTACTTTCAAAGGTTCTTTAGTTTCATAGAAGAAATAATACTTATTTTGTGAGTCTCTTAAGCACTATCATTTGTCAGAAGTCTGTGATTAGAAGCAAAATAATAAAAATAATAGACATGATCTTTACCCTCATGCTCATTACCATAAATTTAAAGAAATCTATCTGTAAATTTTTAACTTAATACAGAGCCTGTGTACCCCCGCCCACCATTAATGTAAGTGAACCAATCAAAAACATTTTAACTGTTTATTCTCAACATACCTAATTGTCTAATTAATTTCCAGGTGAATTGATTTTTATACAATGTCTTCTGTTATAAGTCCATAACATTTGAGTGTTTGAGTGAAAAGTGGGAAATTTACCGAATCAGCCATGATTAGTCTAACATAATTGTTTATTTGAAATTTTTTTATTTAGCTTATATCAATAAGCGAAACTTAAGGCTGAGGATGTTACACACACACATAAACACACTACTCCAGCTTAAAGAGAAAGCAAAGTAGATGTCGGATTGAATTTTGTCAAGTTGATATTTTGGAAACAGCTAGATCAATTAAATTACATGACTGACTAACTATGAGTGGCCATGCTCACCAACCGGTTTTTGAAGAAGATATGTTGTTCTTATAGCCAGATGTTAAAAGGAGAAGAAAGAGGAGTTTTGATGGAGAGTTATAGGTGGGGTGGGAGTGATTAGTACAAATACCTCAGTTATAAAATTCAATACAATACTTTTAAGAGTCTCATGCTCTACCGACTGAGCTAGCCGGGCCCCTCTCAATACAATACTTTTTATTGCTCATATCTACTCAGTGAATCTTCAATAAATAAATTTGAACTCATATGGAATTGTACGAAGTAGAGAGTTGAAAATTATTTTAAGTCTTAATGATTTTTATGAATGTTTTACAGTAGAAAACATATACATAATAGATGATAGCTCAATACCACTTGAAAAATACTCTGTATTCTTTCTAATGTCCCACTTTAAGATGTTGTCTTCAAGATGGGTCTTCTCTGTAGTTTAGGATCTAGATTACTTTTTTATAGAGTCAGGTGATCACTTAATTAGTTAAGTAGTTTTGGAAGGAACATATGATAGTCAAAATCTTCCTTAGCTTTTGATAAAATGTTGTAAAGAATATGAACTCGAAAATATAGTTAATTGTATTACTGGCTCATAACCATTTATTTTTTTCCCTGTACTTGCCATGTTTTTCCATGAATATTCAGAAAAGAATATACTTTTCTGCCCAATTGCCTTCAAGCTTAGACCTGTGAGTTCCTTTGGACAATTAAATGTGAACCTATATACCACATGTGAGCCAAAGCTCTAAATGTAATTGTATCTGTCCCTACCACTCTTATTCTTGAATTTTACCATAAGAAAACCATGTCTCAGAGAGAAGCTACCATTTTAGCCTTGCTTCTGAAATGAAAAGATACATGGAATAATGCTAGCATTGCTCAGAAACCTGGAACTGCCCAGACTAGCCTGTTTTTGTAGATGAATAATAAATATATTCTCAAACAATTGAAATCTTAGGGTTGTTTGTTATTACAGCAAAGGCTGATAAATGATAGATGAATGGATAGAGAGTACTAGTTCTACATCTAGTCATGATATATCTAGGTTGTGATACTGACTTTATGACTTAATACATTTTTGTGCTTGGGAAAATATTGTTATTATACTCTTTATCATTATCATCAATTTAGTTGAGGCTAAGTTAGAAACTGACAAATGCCAAAATTTTAGTTGTTTAACATATTAAACATTTATTTCTTGTTCATACAACCATCCAAGGTGGGCATTCCTGGTAGCGGGTAGTGAATATTTCTCCCTGTAAAAATTCAAAGACACAGTCTCCTTTCATTTTGCATTCCCACCATTCCCCTAAGACCTTCAGGGTCCCCTGAAACCATCAGACAGAAGTGGTGAGGCAATGTGGAGAAAGTCCACCTGTGTTTTAACTCTCTTGGTCAAATTTCCTCATCTCTGCTCACATTTCTTGGTCAAGATTGTCACCATGCCCAAATTATGTGCAGAGAGGGCTGCAATATAAAGTTCCTGATTGAGACACCTCTTCCCAGAGACAGCTGTGTACTACAGAAGGGGAAGCACACATTTTAGCTGGACAGTCAGTCTGCCTTGCCGCAATCATCATCACAACTGCATTGCTGAGGGGTTATAGTCCAGACACTGTCCTAATCTAAGAAGGCAGCTGTGTGTAAATGGAGATGGGGAAAGAGAAAGATTTTTAAAGGAATTGGGAGCTGCCGAGTCAGATACCAGTAGGGAAGGCTGACAGGCTGGAAATTCAGAGAAGAGTGAAGGTGGCAGCTTTGAGTACAAATTCTGCAGGGCAGCAGGTTGGGACTTAGGGTTTCTGTAGTGCTGTCTTGAGGAAAAATACTTCAGAAAACCTCAATCTTTGCTCTCAAGGCATTCCACTGATTGGCTGAGGTGTACCTACATTGTGGAGGGCAATCTGCTTTTTGTAGAGTCCACTGATTTAAATGTTAATCACATGTAAATAATACCTTCACAACATCTAAACAGATATTTGATCAATAAACTGGGCATCATAGACTAGCCAAGTTGACGAGTGAAATTAACCATTGCACTTGCTATCAACTTGACTTTGAGTTCTTTGAATCTCAGTTATCTCATCTCTTAAAATGGGAGTAACACTTGTATCTATTTCATACAATTCTGATGATGATGAAAGTGCTTATATATGCAAAGTATTTGGAAGAGTCCTGGCATAGAGCATGTGGTCTTTTTATATTGGTTTTTATTTATTGTCACACTATCTGGGCCTCTTGGGAGGTATTTTCTGTTTCTTCCTCTTTCAGGATGAGATCGTCAAGTCATTTAATATCTTTGAGTCTCAGTCTCTTCAACCCCAAATGCATATAACAAAAGCCAGTTGCAGAATTGCTGTGATGGTTACAAATTACCTGTGTATTTACTATAGTATATGGCACATAGCAACCTCTTAGAAAAATGAAAGACATCTCTTGTGGCTGATTTTTCTAACATGAGAATCCAATGTATTTTTTTCCCTCTCCTTTGTACATGTCTGTATCATGAAGAGAGGAGAAATAGGAAATGCCTTCTGACAGGAAGTATTAAATTTAAAGCCCAGGGGAAAGATTCAGTGAGAAACAGGGAGAAGCCAAAGCAGTCTTGAGAATAAAAGAAAAGCAAAGATATACAAATCCCGGGTCTTGATCGTTTGTTCTTAATAGGACTGTGCAATTTAAAGTGAAGTGCCTTTATCTCAACCCCCATCTGTCATGTAATAGAATGAGGAGGGCAGAGGCAGGAAGCAGGCAGCAGAACAGAGTCACTCATATGTATTACTTACCATTCACTCACCGCTTACTTCCCTTCTCTCTCCACCTCCAAAACAGCCTCTGCTTCCTCTCCCGACTCTGAGTCATGTCTATTATTTATCCAAATCCTCCAACCGGGCAGTCCACAGAGAGCATTGTTTTGGCTACATCTCCATGGTCGCAGGTGGTAAAGCCACCTGTAAGTACTTTAGCCCTCCCTGGAAAAAACCAGAACTTGGCTTGTGACAATGAGATTTGGGGTGGAGAGAATAAGAGAGATGATGGCACAAAGAGAACAGGTGACTGTCTCATCAGTTCAGTGGCTCCTCTGGCTTCATCAGGCTGTAGGCTTGTGGCTGTGGCATGCCTCCTTGGGATGGTTCATATCCTGAGATTCTCTGTTCAGCTGACCGTGATGTTAATAACCTCAGCATGGACGGCAAAGGAGTCAGAAGGGAGGAATAGGGCCTTGTTTGTTTTGGCCGAATTTTCCTACTTGATTTCTCATTTTTTTTTTTCTTTGTTATATTTGGGCCTGATCATTGCTGGGTTTTATATACAATTAATATCAAAGTCTGTTTTCTCTGTACAACCCCTGGCCTTTCTCAATCTTATCTGTAGAAAGCTTGTACAAGGCTAGAGTGCATCTCCGAGATGAAACAAAAGGAATTTTCAATAAACTACCTTCATCCTTCACAATGACTTAGTTTGCTACATTCTCTTCTGAATTAGTAAACTAGATAAAGTCTGTCTTTAAAAATCCATCATCTTTAAAATTCCACAGGTTTTCCTGATTGTTTTTTGTATTAGAGTGAGAAGCGAAAATGTGGATTTCCTGGGACAATTATTTAGCTTTGGAAGGTAACATTATTCTCAAAACAGAAGATCCATGACTTCTCAAGAGTTAAAAAAAAACACTTCAGGAAAAGGGGGAAATAAAAATATTAAACTGAAATATTTTAATATATGTGCATATGTATATTCTTTCGATGGAAGTTCTCATAACTTTCATCATATACTCATAAGAGTAGATGCCCCACAAAAATGAAGAGTGACTGCTTTTAAATTTGAATTCTATTACAACCCCAAAAGAGAGCGCTGAATCTAAACATTTTATGAGGAAAATTTGTCCTTGAACTAGAAAAGAGCTAGACTCGCTCTTATCTGGTACTATTATAAAATTGAAGAATTCATTGAGTCTTTTCATTAGACATAAAAGCTTTCAGGATATTTTTTTCATGTGAAGTGCAGGCTATTTTGATCCCTAATGAAAATATTATAATTTTACTATAAAATACAGCATGTGCAAAGAGCTCATCTTGAACGTTGCACATATATGCCTCTTTATTGCATTGGATTAATCATTTTGATATTCTTTCAGGCTTCCTTATAATATTGGTGCCCATTTCATCTCAGACAGTCTATGAAAAAGATAGACATAATGAATGCATATGATGCTATACCTCATATGGCAATTCTTTTTTCTACTTTTTCTTGTTCCATGCTTTCCCTCTACATAAGACATGAGCAAGGGGAGGGGACCTGGGGGAAAACAAAAAGACATGAGCAGGACCATGTTAAAAGCAGGGCAGGAAATCTAAGTAGCAGACAGTCTAGATGGCTCTAACCAAGTCAAATTACCCAGATCATGAGATTAGCTTCCATCCTTTAACAGTGCTGGGTTCCTTGGATTTCTTACCAATTAGTTATTAATAAGTCTTACCAACTGGAAGCATGAGATGTAAAAATGAAATACGAATATCACATTATTCTTACGTGGGATGTGATGGTCTTAAAGTATGCACGTGTGTGTATGCATATATTTCTCATTTAAGAGTTTTCAGTGTACAAGTGCAAAGCTCAGCGTATTTTTATGTGCAGTTCAGAGGAGCTTAGTAACTTGAGTGCATAAATGTAGTATTGAGTTGCAGAGATTTATAGATAGGAGGAGGACATTTCAATTACCCTTTAATATTATAGGTAATTATAATACATCTAAAAAAATATATGAGACATTAAATTGAGAAATTGATTCTTAGTGTTTAGTACATAATAATAATAAAAAACATGATTGATTCCTTACCGTATGTTGAGCACCATGTTAAGCACCTCATATATAGCATCACCTTCATTCTCAAAACTGTTCTAGCAAGTAGGCAATACATTGCTATGCTCACTTTATGAGTGAAGAAACTTCAGCTGAAAGAGATGAAAAAGGAAGTCACCTCAGATCCTGAATGGTTTTGGAATTCAGGAACGCATGAGTCCAAAGTCTATGTTTCTAACCATTTGGCTATACTTCTCCATAGAAATTTTATCAGATATGTGATGAGAAGAGAGGCTTGGGGTGTAGGCAGATGTGTTGGTGAACAGATGTGTTATAGAGAGAGTGAAAAGGAAAGAATGAGAACAAGAAACTCCACAGACGTTAGCTAATATCTGATCATTCTTAGTTCCCAAGGTCATCTAGAATATCACTGTAGTGAGGATGAGATTTCTGTGGTCTTTCCTCTGTTTTTTCCAGATGATATGCTACCTACTCTTATTTTATTTTAAACTCATTCTGCAGGTATTCATTAATTTATTCATCCTAATAAAAATACAGCTGCAGATGTCTACATTTTTTCACTGTAAATTTAGATGTTGCATCTGAGACACTTTCTTAATTTATCTTGAAATACCTATTTCATTATTAAAACACTTTAATTCACCATGAAAACTGTCTCCTTGTATTCATACCCCACAATGATTGCTTCTGATTCTAAATTACAGCTGTGACTATTGGTTATCCAGACATTATTAGGGCTTTTCCAGAACTGCTATTTGGAAGCATGAAGGATTTTATTCCCTAAGCTCAGGACCACTTTGTTCTCCAAAGTTGTCACCTAACTTCTAGACTGTTTGGTCATATAGTGCAACTGGATCTCTGCTTCTGTTTTCTCTTTGCATTTTATTTTTTTCACACGATAATTCATTTACCAAGCCCTTGCAAACTAAAATCAAACCTAAAATCTAGTTCAAAAACAGTCCCAAATAAGCTGCAGATCCACGATTCAGTAAAACTGCAATTGCAGTGAATTTCTTTATGCTTCAGTTGCTCCCTGTATTTACTGCTTTTATAGCAATCAGCACAGTGCATTGCAACTGCCTGGTTACTCGTTTGCCTCTTACTAGACATTAAGCTCTTTGAGGTCAGGGACTATATCTGTCCGCTGTGCATTCCAACTCCTGAGAATGGAGGAGGTGCTTGCTAAACAGTGAAAAAAGAGTGAATGCATCCATGGTAACAAAAACTTCAGGGCACATAATATTCTTTTATGGGATATGCAAAATATCCTGCTCATGATTGTTTAGGCCTTCTCCACAAAGCTGCATTAACTGCAACCATCTGGTCTAGTCCATTGTGATGGGATTCTATCTAATTGTATTTTTATCTCTATTCTTCCCCATTCCATTTTCCCGTTTTCCACTGTCAGATGAATAAACCTAACCCTCTGCTTTGCACATGTCACTCACTATACAAAATCTTCAGGGTCTCCCCTATTATCTGTAGATTCCTCAGAACCTGATTTGTCAGAATCCTCCACTCCTAATCCAAACAATCTCTCCAGTTATAAGATTTGTTTTCACCAAATTATAGCTCTAATTGATTTAGGCTTTGCTACTCAACCCTATATTTTCTTCTCTCATTAGGGTATTTATTTCCCTTATCCCTTCTATCTTTATTATCTTTCTTTATCCTTATATTAAGATTATTTTCCCTTTAAATTTCATTTCAAATTTTACTTCTACAAAGCCCTCTTGCAATACTCCTGAATCTCATAGTCTAAGGAACCAAAAATGCAGACAGACCTTATAACGTGTTTAGATCTTTTTTTTTTTGCATACACAGGTTGGTTTCAGACTCATCTTTCAGTATTACCTCTTCTACATGCCAGCTGGGTACCACTAAAAACATCAGTTCACTTGCTGAATCTTCTTCTCCTCATCATGAAACTGGGTGTAATATAACAATCCCCCTTACATAGAAATACTATAAGAATGAGATGAGAAAAATAGTTAAAGTCCCTTGTATGTCTGGTTTCCTTTTCCAAAACTTAATTACCTTTTATGTTTATCTCGAGTACTTCAGTATTCAAGTATTCCTAGTCTAAGAAATTAAAGGTGTTAACATTCTATTAGGAAGGGTGGAGATTTTTCTCAGTATTTTTGACATAATACCAAATTTGTGTAATAACAATAAGTTTTATGATTTGAAAATGATTTTAATCACACATTCAAATAATAATTTTCAGCTTGTGAGATCAAATATTCATATTATAAAATGTTTGTTCGCTGATTTTCTCTCAAACGGTTAGAAAACTGGAATGGGAACTCAATATGTTTGGCCCATTTCCAAGTTTTCAGCTTTAATCCACGAATCACCTAATGGTACAACCCCACAAGAGAAGGGAAAAATAGCAAAAAAAGAAAATCAAACCAAACCAAAAAAAAAAAAAAAACAGTCCCCATTGCAGAAAGCAAAACAGAATTGAATGTGATCTTGTCTTAAGTTATTTATGTAACCTTTCAAGAATTAGATATGTTTGAATAAAGCTCCATCACTTGCTTTTTTAAGATGATGGTTTCATTAAAAACCTTTCTGCTGAAACCTGGAATGCATTGCCTGGATAAGCAGGTCAGAGTTCACAGTTGAAACTGCTCATGTGAAGCATGTCTAAACTACCATTAAAAATAGTATCCATTTGTATGTTTGTGTGTATATGTGTGTGTGAATGTGCATTTGCATGTATTCCTGCTTTACATGAGGGGAAAAAAAGGAGCGTGACAAGGAGGACCCACAGGAAGATGAGGATGCTGGAATGGGATTTCAGTGAGCATTTCACGTAATTCTACCCCATCCTTGCAGTGATAAGATGGTGCAACCTGCAGACATTTATGGCAGTCTGGAGGGGTGTAATCTTTGGCAAGAGAGAGAAAAACAAACCACATTTATCTCTGATGAGTTATCAGATTTGTAATCATAAATCTTAAACCAGAGGACTCAGGGCATCCTTTATCTTTTAAAGGAGCAAAACAGAGCTTCTCTACCTGTCTTGTGTCTCCCGACTGAAATTGAGGGTCTGTCATTTTGGGCAAGGGTTCTCCCGGGTTTTAGGAGGCAGTGCAGTGGGTTCATGCAAGGGGAGTTGTTTGTCAGGGAAAGCTCCGGCTCCCTCCCCTCCCTGCGTGTGGAATGCTGACCATGATGAATGCTGTCTGAGTAGCGCATTGTTACCACTGGGCATTTGACAAAGAGTAGTCAGCATGTCTTTCACAAAGAATTCCAGGGAAGCAGATTTTTTCAACGTTTTCTTTCTTTACTTCCCCCAACTTTTACTCCAATAATTGAACATATGTCCAAAGATGAAGCCGAATTTTATATTCTTCATTCCTTAAATGATTTATTTATTCAGCCTATATTTATTTTAGTACCCACCACTTCAGTGAATAAAGCATGCACAAGGATGACTCTCATGGACCTTACATTTTATACAGAAAATAACCAGATAAATTAAAATATACTAATTCCCATGATACAAATTGTGGAGAAAATAATAAGCTACCTAAGTGGATTGAGAAAAGAAGGAGGAAGAGGAGGCAGTTAGTTGTCTCAGATACACTGGGCAGGATAAGGCTCTGTGATATAGGGACATTTGAATCCAACCTCCAAACAGAACAAAAGAAGGGAGAAAGTGAAGATGTTATTTGGGATAAGAATGTTTCAGGCAGAGGGAACAGCAAGTCAAAGCTCCTAAGTCCAAAGCACATCCTGACAAAGGAAGGGAAAAGTGGTAAGATGTAAGTGTGATAACAGTAGCTGGGTTATTAAGTAACTTTTGTGTCAAAATAAAGCCTATCCATCACAGAACGGATGAGATGAGAAGGTATAGGAGGGCTTTTGAGCAGAGGAATTAACTGACTTCTGCCTGAAGGGAGCGGGGGACATAGGGGTGGAGGCCCAGAATAGGAGTTAGGAAAAAGAATATTGCAACTGTTTAGGGAAGAACTGAAGGGCTAGTGGTGAAGGGAACAGATCATGCCTATGTTTTGACAGTAGGTAAGACAGCATTTGGTAGATTGAATATGCACTGTGACAGGAATAGAAAAATTAAGTCTGTCTTTAAAGTTTGGGGCCCAAACAATTGTAAGTTCAAATGTGACTGCTGGATGGCTGATTTTATTTTGTAGTTTTGTTGTTTTTTGTTTGTTTTGTTTTGTTTTTTACTAGTACCGAATTTATATGCAGAATTGAATGCTCTAATTCAAATGACCTTTCTTAGGAAAATAGCTAGTTGGTACAGTAATGCTGCTCAGCTCAGAACAGTTAAAGTCTCTTCATTCAATTTTATGAGACATGCAGAATATTCAGTCTCAGTCTTCATTCTTAGGTAGTAGAATATATTTATCTTATTTTTGACTTTTTGTAAAGCATGACTTTAGGTAAGAGATAGTGTCATCATTTGAAGATAGTGAATATAAAGATGGCTTGAAGAACTTCATTGTGATATTACCTGTATAAGTAACTAATAATTATCTAGAAAAGACTTAACCTGTCCAGACACACCCACTGAGGTTGTACTAATTGGTTTTTGGGGTCCCATCTATAAGACATTTTAACCCTTGCACAGTTTGACCATAAAAATGGTGGGTTTTATTCAAATACATGTGATTCAGAGTGAATAGTAGAGTTTCTCAGGAAAAGTTAGAAAATTAGTTAAGATTAAATTTGTCTAAATGTAAAAAAAAGAAATAAACAAATGAAGAAAGGGAAGGAAGAAAGGAAGGAAGGGAGAGAAGGAGGGAGGGAGGGAGGGAGAGACTTTGCAGTCATTAATATTGAAGATAGCCAAGGGTTGGTTAGCAGATATATAAAAGTACAGCTAGATAGAAGGAATAAATTCTAGTGTTCAATAGCACTATAGGGTGATGATAATTGACAACCATTGATTGTATATTTTCAAATAGCTAAAAGACTTGATTTTGAATATTCCTAACACAAAGAAATGATAAATGTTTGAGGTGATGGATATACTAATTACCCTGATTTGAATCATTACACATTACAGATATACACCAAAGTATAATACTGCATCCCATAAATATGTATGATTGTGCTAATTAAAAATAATAATAAAAGCAAAAATAATTAAAGAATATATGTCTGTCAAATAACAAGTCTAGAGATCACTATCCAGGACAGATGCCCTTGCTAAAAAACGTAAAGGCCCAGGTTCCTTCCAGCTTCCTACTTTATTATTTAGCATATGGCTTTTATTCTTATGCTTACAAGATATGTGATCTACCTCTACGTTCATGTCTGAGTCTCAGGAAGAAAGAAAAAGAAACGGAGAAGGATAAAAGGTAAACATCATAGTCTATCTGAGTCTTCTATCAGGAAAATAATGGTCTTACTATGAAGCCCCATCCCATAGAGGTTCTGCTTATATCTTAATATCCAAAATTGTGTCACATGGATACCATTAGCTTCAAGAAGTGTTTTGTTGTTGCTGTTGTTGTCATCCTGTTTACTTCTTTTCTTTCCTTCTTTTTTCCCCCCACTTTATATTAAAGAATGATTCACATACCAAAAGGTGTATGTGTGAAAAGTTCACAGGGTGATACATTTTTACTAATGGAACACACCATGCAATCTGTGCCTAGATTGAGACACACAATATTGACAGCACCCCATACTTCGTCTAAGTTTCTCTTCCAGTCACTCCAT
Organism: Eulemur rufifrons; assembly: GCF_041146395.1. Classification (NCBI taxonomy): domain Eukaryota; kingdom Metazoa; phylum Chordata; class Mammalia; order Primates; family Lemuridae; genus Eulemur; species Eulemur rufifrons. The sequence continues at coordinate 25,211,301 of NC_091001.1, forward strand.
TCTAAAGTGCTAAGGATGTGTTTTAGTGGGCAAATTGCTGGCCTGGATGCCCTTAGGTATGAAGAGAAGAATGGATGCCAGCTAAGAAACTAGCAGTGTTCGCCACAACAACATAAGGGCTAAATGACAATTGGTGAAGGAGGATGTGGAAATAGCCATGCTGACCCTAGATATGATAAATTGGTGTCATAGATGTACCAAGAAAATGAAGCATGGTCCAAACTTACAAACATGGAGACCTACGAAGCAAGAAAAGAATAAACAGGCAAGGATCTCAGTCCAGAGTTAAGATTGCTTCTAGGCAGATTGTGTATAAATAACAATCATATGAGATAGTCTAGTGAGAAAACATCTATTTTGAAAATTATATAAACTAGGGCTTTGAAATTCATCTCTATGTCTTAATAAATGAAGGGTTTTTTTTTTTATTTCAAATTCCTCATCAATAAAAATGGTAATAATACTTAATTCATAGATGGATTAAGAGGATACTCTAGATTTGACTAAATAAATATTTTTAATTTGGATATGTTTCCTCCAATGGCCAAAGAGAATTAAATAGTTTCCACATCAACTCTCACTGCCTTGCCCTCCTTTCTCTATGCCTCCTCAAGAAATGACATTCTTTCTCGCTAGTGAAAGGCAAAGTAGATGTACATTCAGAAATACAAAAAGGGACATGGGTATTAGGAACAAAAATCAGAAATTTGAGGCTCCTGGGAAAACATGCTCTAGAGTTGTGGTGGTGTATGATGGAAGTGTATTTTAAAAAGGGAAAGAAAAAATATTGACATGTCTCCATAGAAAACATAATTGGATTTCTCATGTATTTTTAAAAATGAAAGTGTTTGGTAATTACTTTTTTTTTCTTTTCCTTTTTTTGCTGGATTGTGTTTCTTTAGCTTCCACAATGTTTTCAGACCGAATGTTGCAGGCCCCCTCCCTAATAAAGCTTAAAGAGATAAGAAATAACAGTATTATTCAGTCTTACTACAGGGCCAGACACACAGCTGGCGTTCAAGAAATTACTCATTTATAAATGTGTAATTCCATGCTCTATGACTGATAATCTAAAGTTGTTTGTCAAATAGCTGTAATAATCATAGTAATAAACATATATTTAGAGCTCTCCAAGAGCTAGGTACTGCTCATTTCCTTATTATAACAACTTAAAACCAAGAATAATAATTATCCATATTTTACAGATGAGGAAACTAAGGCTCTGAAATGGTCAAGTAAGGTGATGGAAGTCACACATGTGGTAAAATATTTCTGAGGTTTAAACCCAGGTAGTTTATCTCTAAATCTTGTACTTTTAACCATTGTGCTATGATTCAAGTATTGTATTTTTTTTAAATACATGGAGGCAGAAATGTTGGGTTTTTTTTTTTTCATTATAGATTTGTTGTCTTTTAAAAATAAATTTTGGCTGGGTGCAGTGGCTCACGCCTGTAATCCTAGCACTCTGGGAGGCCAGGGCGGGAGGATCGCTAGAGGTCAGGAGTCCGAGACCAGCCTGAGCAACAGCGAGACCCCGTCTCTACTAAAAATAAAAAGAAATTATCTGGCCAACTAAAAATATATATAGAAAATATTAGCCAGGCATGGTGGCGCATGCTTGTAGTCCCAGCTACTCGGGAGGCTGAGGCAGGAGGATCACTTGAGCCCAGGAGTTTGAGGTTGCTGTGAGCGAGGCTGGTGCCATGGCACTCACTCTAGCCCAGGCAACAAAGTGAGACTCTGCCTCCAAAAAAATAAAATAAAATAAAATAAAAAACAACTTTGTTTACCCAATGACTACTTTCATTCACCCATGTGTGCCAGAGACTTGACGTTAGGAACCATGAGAGTATTGCTTTATTTTATGACTAAAAGTTGCCAAGGAAAAAGATTTTCAAGTATAAAAATCAAAATGGACATCCAAGAAGGAAAAACAGTTAACTCATAGTTATCATTTATTGAGTAATTCCAAAGTACCAGACAGAGTCATATTTATCTCCCTATTTTAAAAATGGGAGTACAGACACTCCTAGAAATGTATCATCTTGCCCAAGATTACATCACCACGATAGAGGGTATGACACATACTCTGGGCATGTGATAGAAAGTTCTGACTCCAAAGGCTGTGATTTTAACCACTCTACAATAACTTGGAGTAATCAATTTGATGCTTTAATAACATAGGTAACATCTTACTGTGTCTCGAAAGAGTCACAGTATAAGATTTTGGGGGAATTTGATAATAAAGAATACTGAATTGCATATTAGAAGTGTTGGATTCTGTGAGATACTGGGGCCTCTGACATCTTTGGGCAGTTCATTTGGCTTTGTTGGGAAGTATTTATCTTCAAGCCTTTTTTGTAGCAATCTATGACTCTGTAAAATTGTACACATGCATAAGCTCGTTTCCTCATTGAGTCTTATTTGATCTTACATAGGGATGTGTTATCACTGATAAATAGTTCCCCAGATTTGGAGTAACATGGAGTTCAGTAGAAATCCAACCTTTGAAGTAGAAAATTCTAAGCTCTTTAAAGGATGAAATCATTTTTATTTTATTTACCATTGTATACCCAGAACCAAAAATAGTTCCTGGGGCTTAGTAAACATTAATAAATGTGTTTTTTTTTTTAATGAAAATTAAAACCTGAATAAACTGAATAAAGTCATCTTTAAAATAAAAATTTTCCTCACAAAGCTTTTCTTAATTTAATTTTTAGAAGCCAATGTCTACAGAAAATATATAAACCAGGTGCTTAGGATTTCAAGTGGGAGCTCCATAGGACAGGTGGATAATTTCTATAATTCAAGACACAGCCGGAAGGGAGGAAATAACTCATGTCCCACGCTTTTTTAAAGTATAGAACAATGTGAAGTCAAATGCTGTTGCTAGAGCTCTCCAGTTCAAATTGGAAATCTTCCCAAGTTGATGTCTATTTCACTTTATTAGCTGTGGTTACTTAATAGAATGCAGAGCTCCTATTTTTTTCCATGCACTAAGTTCATCCTGAGCAAATGTGCCTCTAAATTTGGAATGAACTTTTGAAGACACAGAAGGCTTCATCTTTGGGTGGCACCTTTATGATTAAGAGTCTAGTGACAAACCCACAGCCAACATCATAGTGAATGGGGAAAAACTGAAAGCACTCCCACTTAGAACTGGAACCAGACAGGGCTGCCCATTGTCTCCATTACTTTTCAACATAGTATTGGAAGTCCTTGCGAGAGCTATCAGGCAAGAGAGCAGAATCAAGGGAGTCCAAATAGGGAAGGAAGAGATCAAACTCTCACTTTTTGCTGATGATATGATGTTATATCTGGAAAACCCCCAGGATTCAACCAAGAGACTCCTGGAATTGATTAACAAATACAGCAAAGTCTCAGGCTACAAAATTAATATACACAAATCAGAGGCATTTATATATGCCAATAACAGTCAATCGGAAAACCAAATTAAAGACTCAATACCCTTCAAAATAGCAACAAAGAAAATAAAATATCTAGGTATATATCTAACTAAAGAGGTAAAGGACCTCTATAAGGAAAACTATGAAACACTGAGAAAAGAAATAGCAGAACTTGCAAATAGATGGAAAAATATACCATCCTCGTGGATCGGAAGAATCAACATTGTTAAAATGTCTATACTACCCAAAGTGATCTACAGATTCAATGCAATCCCTATTAAATTACCAACATCATTCTTTACAGACGTAGAGAAAATAATTATACACTTTGTATGGAATCAAAGAAGACCCCGTATAGCAAAAGCAATTTTAAGCAATAAAAACAAAATGGGAGGTATTAATTTGCCAGACCTCAAACTATACTATAAGGCCGTGGTTCTTAAAACAGCCTGGTATTGGCACAAGTGCAGGGACACAGACCAGTGGAACACAACAGAAAATCCAAATATAGAACCATCCTCATATAGTCACCTAATTTTCGACAAAGCGGGAAAGAATATACTCTGGGGACAAGAATCCCTATTCAACAAATGGTGCTGGGAGAATTGGTTAGCCACTTGTAGAAGACTGAAACAGGACCCACAGCTTTCACCTCTCACAAAAATCAAATCACGGTGGATAACAGACTTAAACCTTAGGCGTGATACAATCAGAATTCTAGAAGAAAATGTAGGAAAGACTCTTACAGACATTGGCCTAGGCAAAGAATTTATGAAGAAGACCCCCAAGGCAATCACAGCAGCAACAAAAATAAATGAATGGGACATGATTAAATTAAAAAGCTTCTGCACAGCCAAAGAAACAGTCCAGAGAATAAACAGACCACCTACAGAATGGGAAAAAATGTTTGCATACTACACATCAGATAAAGGACTGATAACAAGAATCTATTTAGAACTCAGGAAAATCAGCAAGAAAAAATCAAGCAACCCTATCAAAAAGTGGGCAAAGGACATGAATAGAAATTTTTCAAAAGAAGATATAAAAATGGCTAACAAACATATGAAAAAGTGTTCAACATCTCTAATCATCAGGGAAATGCAAATCAAAACCACAATGAGATATCACTTAACCCCAGTGAGAATGGCCTTTATCAAAAAAACCCAAAACAACACATGTTGGCGTGGGTGTGGAGAGACAGGAACACTAATACACTGCTGGTGGGACTGCAAACTAGTGCAACCTCTGTGGAAAGCATTATGGAGGTATCTTAAACAGATTCAAGTAGACCTGCCATTTGACCCAGCAATCCCATTACTGGGCATATACCCAAAGGAAAAAAGGTCATTCTGTAACAAAGGCACGTGTACCCGAATGTTTATAGCAGCACAATTCACAATAGCAAAGATGTGGAAACAACCCAAATGCCCATCAATACATGATTGGATTAGTAAACTGTGGTATATGTATACCATGGAATACTACTCAGCTATAAGGAATGATGAAGATACAACATCTCTATGGTTCTCCTGGAGAGAGTTGGAACCCATTATATTAAGTGAAGTATCCCAAGAATGGAAAAACAAGCATCACATGTACTCACCAGAAAATTGGTTTCCTTGAAAATCACCTAAATACAAATCTGGAAACGACACCAATTGGACATCAGACTGAGGTGGGGGGTGGGGGAGGGGATGGGGGTATGCCTACACAATGAGTGCATTGCGCACCATTTGGGGAGTGGTAACACTTGAAGGTGCTGACTCGGGAAAGGGGGGGTGGGGAAAAAATATGAAACTATTGTTTTTAACTTGCACTGTTCACTTAATAATTTATCATGAATATTTCCCATATTATTTCATATCATTGTACAAGAAATAATGTATACATTATGAGGACATACTGTATCTAACAAGATATACTGTTAGACTCTTTGATTCTGTAAAATTAAATAAAGAAAAAAAAAGAAAAAAAAATAAAGTTTGTTTTAACTTGAAAAAAAAAAAAAAAAAAAAAAAGAGTCTAGTCAGTTCAATAGGTTGCTCAGATTGCTCAAGTCACTTAGAAACCTGAATCATCTTTACAACACAGGAGGCCTCCAGTCAACCCAAGAACTTCTCACCTCCTGGAGGATACAGTGAAATTTGATTGATGATTCCTCCAGGAAGCACCAGTACCCTAAGACAACTTGCTTTCCCAAATGCCTGTAAAGCATCCACTTGCAAGTACAGTCATGCATATGTTCTGAGAAACGTGTCCTTAGGCAATTTTATCAGTGTGCAAACATCATAGAGTGTACTTACACAAACATAGATCGTGCAGCCTATTACACACCTGGGCTATAAGGTATAGTCTATTCTCCTAGGTTACATACCTATGCAGCATGTTACTGTACTGAATATTGTAGGCAATTGGAACATGATGGTAAGTGTGTATCAAAACATAGAAAAGGTACAGTAAAAATACAGCATAAATTATGAAATACAGTATACCTGTATGAGACACTTACCATGAATGGAGCTTGCGCGACTGGAAGTTGCTCTTGGTAAGTCAGTGATTGGGTGGCAAGGGAGTGTGAAGCCGTGGGACATCACTGAAGACTGCCGTAGACTTTATAAACACTGTACACAAAGGCTACACTAAATTTATTAAAAATTATTTGTTTAATAACAAATTAACCTTAGCTTATTGTAACTTTTTTATTTTATAAACTTTAAGATGTTTAAAGCCTTTGACTCTATTGTAATAATACTTAGCTTAAAACACAAACACATCTACTGCAATACAAAAATTATCTTTCTTTAGATCTTACATTTTTCTGTTTTTAATTTTTTTTTTTTTTTTTTTACTTTTCAAACTTTTTTCATAAAAACTAAGGCATAAACACTCACACTAAGCTAGGACTGCATAGGGTCAGGATCACCAACATCACTGTCACCCTTGCCCCACCAGAAGGTCTTCAGGGGCAATAACATGCATGGAGCTGTCATCTCCCATGACAACAATGCCTTCTTCTGGAACACCTCCTGATGAAACTGCCTGCTGCTTTGCAGTTAACTTTTGTAATAAGGAGAAGTAGACTCTAAAATAATATTTGAAAATGTAGCATAGCAAATACATAAACCAGCAACATAGTCATTTATTATCACTACCAAGTATCGAGTACTGTACATAATTGCATGTGCGAGACTGTTATGTGACCGGCAATGCAGTAGGTTTGTTTACACTAGAATCACCACAGACACGTGAGTAATCTTTGTAAGTAATAATAAGGCAAGTACAAAAATATTTTGGACTCAATTAATTTGCATTCATGGTCAACTCCTATTACTTATTAACTGCATAAAGTCAGGGAGCAAACGTCACCTCTCAACACCTCAGTTTCCATACTGAAAGAATGCTCTATTAATAACTGCTTTTCTATCACTGAATTTATTGATGATTAAACAATACATTAAGCACTGTGTCAAATATAGCAACTGTCAATAGTTAATAGTTATTATTCTGTGCATTACTAACAATGGCAATAATAGGTACTGTTCTGATTAGCTATTGCTGATTACACAGCCACCTCCAAACACATAGGATCAAAATGATAACCATTTTACTGTATTTCACTATTTTAAGGGATGGCCAGGGCTCAACTAGATATTCTCTTTTTCACGCTTTGGAGTGTTCCCATGAGTTGGTGGCTATGGCTGCAGCTGGGTTTGCATGAGGCCCCTGCACACCTCCATTTGGCCTCTCTCTCCACGTGGCAGGTCATCCTCTATGACCTTGTCATGTGGCTGAATTCTTGTGCGGTCTTGTCTGGGCTTCTTCTACGGTGGCTGTTATTGACTGAATGTTTGCAGGCCCCAAAATTCATGTGTCAAGTGAATTAATTTCCAATATGATGGCACAGTAGTTGCCCCTTGCTCCAGGGGGATATGTTTCAAGGACCCGGTGGTTGCTTGAAACCACATATAGTACCGGACCCTATATACTATGATTTTTGCCTATACACATACACCTATGATAAAGTTTAATTTATAAATTAGGCACAGTAAGAGATTAATGACAATAACTAATTATAAAATAAAACAATTATAACAATATATTGTCATAAAAGTTACATGATTGTGGTGTCTTTCTATCTCGCTCGCTCTCTGTCTCTCAAAATACCATACTGTACTATACCCTGGGTACCTGAAACCATGGAAAGCAAAACCGTGGATGAGAAGGGACTACCATATTTGGAGATGGGGCCTGTGAGAGGTAACTAGGTCATGAGTATAGATCCCTCTTAATGGGATTAGTGCCCTTTTAAGGGAAGGAAGTGCTCTCTTTCTCTGCTACGAAGATAAAGCAAGAAGTCCATCTGCAAGCTTGAAAAGGGGCTCTCACCAGACACTGGATTTGTTGGCTCCTTAATCTTGGATTTTGCAGCCTCCAGAACTGTAAAAAATAAGTTTCTGTTGTTTAAGACACCCTGTCTATGGTATTTTTGTTATAGCAGCTTGAACTTACTAAGACAGGACTCAGGGCTTCATGAGGAATGAAGCAGAGGCCAGAGCTCACAAGTCCCTGACCATCCCAACTTCTACATTCAATTGGTCAGATCAGAGAGATGATCTAATTTTCTTGTCTTGATGGGCACAGTAGCACGTGTATATAGGGAATTGTCTGGGGACTAACTACCGCAGGTATGGTTCATTTAAACTGCAACGCTATGTGAAATTGGTTGTTATTATCTATTATATCAATGTGACATGTTCTTTGCACAGAGATTTGCCATCCAGATAACAGCTTTGTGACTGTTAGTATTGACACAGATCTGTTAATTATACATTCAGACTATAGTGTTGTAGACACCACCTTAGACAAATGACAAATTGAGAGTTTGCAGCTGAAATAAAACATGTCGGTCCATGTAGTATGATGAGAAAAGCAGGAGTTTTGATGGAAGAAAAATGAGGATTCAGCTCCTGGCTCTGCACTGGCCAGCTCTCTTGCAGAAAAGGCTAAAATTTTCTGAGACTTGGTTGAGATAGCTGTGCTCATGTTCCAGGAGCTGAAGCTATGCAACAAACCACCCCAACACTGAATGGCTTAAACAAAACATCGTGACTTTCACTTACATATCTGCAATCTGGACAGGGCTCTGTGAGGAAGGGCTTTCTACTCCTCTTACCATCAGCTGGAATGGCTCAAAGGCTGGGGGCTGGAATATCTGAAGTCTCACTCGCTCACATGAGGGCATCTGGACTTGAACAGCTCTGAGACAGGACATCTGTGGCTCCTTGGGCTAGTCTCTCTATCTCTGTATAATTACTGAAGCACATTAAGTTCAGGGAAGCTAAACTTCTTACTTGGACGTCCAGGGATCCAAACCCCTGAGGACCCAAAAGAGACAGAAAAGATAGAGCAAAAGAGAAAAATCACTTAGTAACTGTATAGAATTTATACAGCATTTTATTCATTAGGAGTGAGTCATTTCATGTTGATACAAATTCAAGTGGTGAGAAATCATATCACACTTTTCGTGGGAAGAATGTCAAAGAACTTGCAGACATGTTTTATAACTTCAAAGCTAAGCTAGGGTAGGATGACATCTGTACTTTAATTAGTTGCTAATGCAGTGAATGTCAGTAGATGCTCACTATCCATTCATTTCTTTCTTCTTCCTACCTGGCCCACATCCTCCCACTATACCCACACTTTAATTTCCCCAAACAGTCATTTGGAAAAATTCAGATAGAGCATCATTTCAAGATCCCCTGTATCTCAGGTCTCACTGGAACCTTCCAGTGGTGTGCGAGCAGATCCTTCTGTGCTGCTTTAGGTGTCTGCCTAATATCAGCATTCTCAGAAGGTTCAAGTCATCCTTTAGAGGGCTAGCTTGAGGCAAGATGAGCCCAGAACTTGCTCTCCCACAGGGAAGTCAGCCTCTCCTCTGCAACCTGGCAATACTTCAACTTGCTGTGGGAGAGTGTGTTGGCTCTGGGAAGCTCCAGTATTGAAATGAAGCCCAGAAACACATGATAACTGCCTGGTGAGACCTAGAATAAGAGTAATGCATGCCAAAATAATGCAGTAACAATCTTTGAGGTCTAGAGGAGGCTCAGGACAAGTCATTAGCAAAGTCCTCATCAGTAAAGAATCTTTCAAGATTCAGTTAAAATATCATCACCTCTACTTTAATGAAACTCCTTCATTTGCTGTGTAACATGGGAATAAATGAACATTTCTGGGCTTTGGTTTTCCCATCTCTAAAATGAAAAACTGAGAGAGTAAATTTTGAAGATGCTTTTCAGGTTAAAAATGTTATTATTCTCTGTTTCTCAAATAGCAAAACCCAGTCCCAATGTATGGCATTTGAATTATGTGTTTTTTTCCCTACAAACGTGGGTGCTCTAGAATCCCAGCCAATGGAAATGTCATCAACAAACACAAACATTTCAAGTTTCATGTGGATCCAGTTAAAACCCTTTCAGGTCATAAACTTTGGTTAGGTGATAGTTTTTACTAATTATATTTTTCTCTTAACTGAATATTTTGGCAGAAAATTTTAAATAAAATATAACTCAGATTGTTTTGGAATTGGAAGCAGGTGACACAATATTTTTACACCTCAAAATAATTTTGATAGGTATTTTGGCATAACTTGCTCAAGAAATGTCTGTAACATTAGAACAAGAAAATGTGTTCAATTACTAACAGAAAAGTGTGTGCCCCCTGGGGGGTTATATAAAATAAATTCAGGCTTAGAAATGTTCAAAGGGAAATTATTTTGGAGTGTGCTTCTTTTAAAATGCAAATGGAATTTGAAGTTGTACTTTGGCATGTTATATACCAGTGGAATTTTGTAACCACACATTATATTATCATTCCTCCTCTTTGCTATGTCTCCAGAGTACACAGGTAACCAAATGACTAGAATTTTTCCTCTTTATTTTTCAATGTCTAAAGCATGGCTTCCTTTTCATAGCAGATAAGGTACATCAATAATACAAAGAATTTTTGACATCCATAGTCCAGACTTTTGATGTTTACTTGTGAAAAGATGTTGGACAATAAAATGCCATGGTTTCTACTAAATTCACCCATGTGATTGAGAAAAAAAAAATGGCCATATGCTCTCCCCATCCTCTTATAAACATTTCATCAGGCATATTTTTAGTTGAATTTACATAAACTATATACACATTAATATAGGCAATAGCATGTAAATTTTATGTCTACATATATAATTTATAATTTAGACAAGAACTGAGCTGAATTTGCTTGATCTGTGACAAAAAAGTTCTGATAAAAGTAATTGTGAAGCTTAACATGAGAGTTATCGGCATTCCTGAGGGTGAAGAAGATAATAAGCAAGAGTTGGATAAGCTATTTGAAGACATAATTGAGATTTTCCCAGGCCTTGCTAAAACTCTAGATATACAGGTTCAAGAAGCTCAAAGAACCCCTGGGAGATTCATAGCACATAGGAAGACACCACGTCACACAGTCATCAGACTGACCAAAATATCCACTAAAGAGACCCTTCTTTGAGCTGTAAGGAGAAAGAAACAAGTAACATACAAAGGAAAACCCATCAGAATTACGTCAGATTTCTCAACTGAAGCCTTACAAGCAAGAAGGGGCTGGGGCCCCCATTCTCACTCTTCTGAAACAGAATAATGCCCAGCCTAGAATCTTGTAACCAGCTAAGCTAAGTTTTGTATACGAAGGAGAAATTAAGACATTCTCAGATAAACAAAGACTGAGGGAATTCACCAACATAAGACCGCCCTCCAAGAAGTACTCAAAAGAGAGTTAAACACGGACCAGCACAAGAAAGACCCATGAATGTAAAACTACTGAAGAACTAAAGATTAAATCCCAGTTACCACAGTGGCTCAAGAGAGAAAACATAGCAATGAAGTTCTACCCAACAAGATGAACAGAATTCTGTCCCATTTATCAGTTCTCTCAATAAATGTGAATGGCTTGAATTCTCCACTCAAGAGTCATAGACTGGCCCAATGGATAAAAATATACAAACCAAGTATCTGCTGTCTTCATGAAACTCACCTAACCTACAAAGATGCATTTAGACTGAAAATAAAAGGGTGGAAATCGATATTTCAAGCAAACAGTAGCCAAAAGAAAGCTGGCGTGGCAGCTTTTAATTTCCAATAATGTAGTTTTTAAACCAACAAAAGTAATGAAAGACGAAGATGGTTACTATATACTGGTGAAGGGCACAATTCAACAAGAAGACATAACTATACTTAATATATATGCACCCAACTTAGGTGCACCCAGATTCATAAAGCAAACCCTACTTGATCTGAACCAAATGATAGATAACAACACTTTAATAGCTGCAGACTTTAACACGCCGCTGACAGTACAGGACAGATTCTCCAAACAAAAAATAAACAAAGAAATAATAGACTTAAATAGAATGCTAGAACAAATGGGCCTGACTGATATCGACAGGACATTCCACCCAAAATCCACTGAATATACTTTCTTCTCATCAGCACATGGGACATTCTCTAAGATTGACCATATCCTAGGACATAAAGCATGTCTTAAAAAAATTAAAAAAATAGAAATTATACCATGCGTCTTCTCAGATCACAGTGGAATAAATGTAATAATGAACCCTAACAGAAATTCTCATTCCTACTCAAAGTCATGGAAGCTAAACAACCTTCTCCTGAATGACTATTTTATAAAGGAAGAAATCAAGATGGAAATCAAAAGATTCTTTTGATTTAAACGACAAAGGAGACACAACTTATCAAAATCTGTGGGACACAGCTAAAGCAGTCCTGAGAGGAAAATTCATTTCCATAAATGCCTATATCAAAAAGACAGAAAACTTACAAATAGACAACCTAATGAATAGACTCAAAAAGCTGGAGAAGGAAGAACAGACTGACCCCAAACCCAGCAGAAGGCAAGAAATTATTAAGATCAAATCAGAACTAAATGAAAAGGACAACAAAAAAACCATAAGGAAGATTAATAAAACAAAAAGTTGGTTCTTTGAAAAGATAAACAAAATAGACATACCTCTGGCTAGACTAACCAAGAGCAGAAAAGAAAAATCTCTAATAATCTCCATCAGGAACATGAAAGGAGAAATCACAAGTGATGCCACAGAGATACATGATATCATCTATGAATTCTACAAAAATCTCTATGCACACAAACTGGAAAATGTGGAGGAAATGGACAAATTTTTAGAAACACACAGCATCCCCAGACTCAACCAGGAAGAAATAGAATTCCTGAATAGACCAATATCAAGAACTGAAATTGAAACAGCAATAAAAAACCTTCCCAAAAAGAAAAGCCCTGGTCCAGATGGGTTCACACCTGAATTTTACCACATCTACAAAAAAGAACTGGTGCCCATCCTACATAAACTATTCTCCAACATTGAGAAGGATGGAATTCTCCCCAACACATTTTACCAAGCCAACATAACATTGATACCAAAACCAGGAAAGGATGCAACAAAAAAAGAAAACTACAGCCAATATCTCTTATGAATATAGATGCAAAAATTCTCAATAAAATCCTAGCAAATCGTATCCAAGTGCTTATCAAAAAAATAATCCATCATGACCAAGTGGGCTTCATTCCAGAGATGCAGGGATTGTTTAACATATGCAAATCTATAAATGTCATTCACCACATAAATATAAGCAAAAATAAAGACCATATGGTCCTCTCAATATATGCAGAAAAAGCATTTGTCAAAATTCAACACCCTTTTATGATAAAAACGGTTAACAAAATAGGCATAGACAGGACGTACCTAAAAATGATACAAGCCATATATGACAAACCCACAGCCAACATCATACTGAATGGGGAAAAACTGAAAGCATTCCCACTTTGAACTGGAACCAGACAAGCCTGCCCACTGTCCCCATTACTTTTCAACATAGTATTTGAAGTCTTTGCGAGAGCTATCAGGCAAGAGAGCAGAGTCAAGGGAGTCCAAATAGGGACAGAAGAGATCAAACTCTCACTCTTTGCTGATGATATGATGTTATATCTGGAAAACCCCAAGGATTCAACCAAGAGACTCCTGGAATTAATCAATGAATTCAGTAAAGTCTCAGGATACAAAATCAATACACACAAGTCAGAGGCATTCATATATGCCAATAGCAGTCAAATGGAGAACCAAATTAATGACTCAGTACCCTTCAAAATAGCAACAAAGAAAATAAAATACCTAGGAATATATTTAACTAAAGGGATAAAGGACCTCTTTAGGGGGAACTACGAAACACTGAGGAAGGAAATTGCAGAGCATGTAAATAAGTGGAAAACCATACCATGCTTGTGGATTGGAAGAATCAACATTCTTAAAATGTCTATACTACCCAAGGTGATCTACAGATTCAATGCAATCCCTATTAAATTACCAACATCATTTTTCACAGATACAGAAAAAATAATTTTACAATTTGTATGGAACCAGAGAAGACCCTGTGTAGCAAAAGCAATTTTAAGCAATGAAAACAAAATGGGAGGTATTAATTTGCCAGACTTCAAACTGTACTACAAGGCTGTGGTTATTAAAACTGCTTGGTATTGGCACAAGTGCAGGGACACAGACCAGTGGAACAGAATAGAAAATCCAAATATAAAACCATCCTCATATAGCCATCTAATCTTTGACAAAGCAGACAAAAAAACATACTCTGGGGAAAAGAATCCTTATTCAATAAATGGTGCTGGGAAAATTGGATAGCCACATGTAGAAGAGTGAAATAGGATCCACACCTTTCATCTCTCACAAAAATCAAATCACGATGGATAACAGACTTAAACCTTAGGTGTGAAATGATTAGAATTCTAGAAGAAAATGTAGGAAAGACTCTTACAGACATTGGCCTACGCAAAGAATTTATGAGGAAGACCCCTAAGACAATCACAGCAACAACAAAAATAAATGAATGGGACCTGATTAAATTAAAAAGCTTCTGCACAGCCAAAGAAACATGCTGGTGTGGATGCGGAGAGACAGGAACACTCATACACTGCTGGTGGGACTGCATACTAGTGCAACCCCTGTGGAAAGAATTATAGAGATACCTTAAACAGATTCAAGTAGACCTACCATTCAATCCAGCAATCCCATTATTGGGCATCTACTCAGAGGAACAAAAGTCATTCTATAAAAAAGACACCTGTACCCAAATATTAATAGCAGCACAATTCACAATTGCAAAGATGTGGAAACAACCCAAATGCCCATCAATTCATGAGTGGATTAGTAAATTGTGGTATATGTATACCATGGAGTATTACTCAGCTATAAGAAATAACGGTGATATGGAGTCCCTTTTGTTCTCCTGGATAGAGTTGGAACCCATTCTATTAAGTGAAGTATCTCAAGAATGGAAAAATAAGCACCACATGTACTCACCAGCAAATTGGTTGCCCTGATCATCACCTAAGTGCACATTTTGGAATAACACCAATTGGGTATCGGACAGAGGTGGGGGGTGGGGGGGAGGGGATGGGTGCATACCTACATGATGAGTGCGATGTGCACTGTCTAGGGAATGGACACGCTTGAAGCTCAGACTTGGAGGGATAGGGGGCTTGGGAAATATATATAATCTGAACTTTTGTACCCCCATAATAAGCTGAAATTTAAAAAATGAGAAAAAATAAAAATTGTGTCTGTACTGAAAAAAAAAAAAAAGACCTTTTCAAAAATTCATCACTACTAGACTGGCCTTACAACAATTGCTTAAAGGAATGCTACAACTGAAAGCAAAGGGTGACGTCATGTGTACTCATAATTACTATCATGAGTATACATGAATCTATAAAACTCACCAGTAGAAGTTAATTCATAAATCATATCCAGGCCGGGCGCGGTGGCTCACGCCTGTAATCCTAGCACTCTGGGAAGCCGAGGCGGGTGGATTGCTCAAGGTCAGGAGTTCGAGACCAGCCTGAGCGAGACCCCATCTCTACTAAAAATAGAAAGAAATTATATGGACAACTAAAAATCTATATAGAAAAAATTAGCCGGGCATAGTGGCGCATGCCTGTAGTCCCAGCTACTCGGGAGGCTGAGGCAGTAGGATCGCTTAAGCTGAGGAGTCTGAGGTTGCTGTGAGCTAAGCTGACGCCACGGCACTCACTCTAGCCTGGGCAACAAAGTGAGACTCTGTCTCAACAACAACAACAAAAAAAATCATATCCAGAATACTCCAGGGTTATTATGGTGCCATACAAATCTCTTAAAACTCTAGTATAAAGGTTTAAAGTCAAAATAGCTGACAACAACATCTACTAGTAGTGACTAAGGAACATACTTCTCAACTGCACATAAAACATTCTCCAGGCTAGAGCACATGTTGGATCACAGAACAAGTGTTAACAAACTGATGAAGATAGAGATCATATCAAGTATCTGCACCAACTCCACAATGGTATAAATCTAGAAATCAATAAGAAAATCTTTGGAAATTTTATAAATAAATAGAAATTAAACAACATGTTTCTAAACAACCAATGAGATAATGAAAAAAATTAAAAGGGAAATTAAAATTTTTATTGAGACAAATGAGAATGAGAAATATATCATATCAAAACCTCTGGGGCACAGCAAAAGCAATTCTAATAGGGAAATTTATAACTATAAATAATTACATCAAAAAAGAGGGAAGATTTCTAAAATACAGTCTAACAATGCACCTCAAGGTACTAGAAAAACACGAACAAACTAAATTCAATATTGGTAAGACAAAGGAGATAATAAAGCTCAGAGCAGAAATAAATAGAAAAAGGAAAAATATTCAAAAGATCAGGAAGTCAAAAAGTTGGCTTTTTGAAAATATAAGCAAAATTGACAAATTTTTAGCTAGACTAAGAAGAAAATATGATTCAAATAAATAAAATTAGAGAAGAATAAGGAGATATTACATCTGATATGACAGAAATACAAAAAATTATGAGAGACTATTATGAACAATTACACACCAACTGGATAACATAAAAGAAATGAATAAATTTCTGGACACATACACCCTAACAAGTTTAAATATTCAGATATAGAAAATCTTAACAGAACAATAATGAACGAGAAATTGAATCAGCAATATAGTTTGAATGTTTGTCCCCTCCAAATCTCATGTTGAAATTCGATTTCCAATGTTGGATGGAGGTGGGGACAAAACGGAGGTGTTTGGGTCATGGGGGCATGTCCCTCAAGAACGGCTTTGTGCCCTCCTTGATAATGAATGAGTTCTCACTCTATTACTTCACATGGGAGCTGGTTGTTTAAAGAGTGTGGCACCTCCCCCTTCTCTCTCTTACTGGTTCTGCCACAGTATGACACACCTACTCCCTCTTCACCCTTCACCTTGATTGGAAGCTCTCTCAAGCTCTCACCAGAATCAGATGCTGGTGCCATGCTTCTTGGACAGCCTGAAGAAACATGAGAAAAATACACCTCTTTCTTTATAAATTATACAGTCTCAGGCATTCCTTTATAGCCTCGCAAAAGGGGCTAAGACAAATAGTAAAAGTCTTTCATCAAAGAAAAGGCCAAGATCTGATGGCTTCATTATTGAATTATACCAAATATTTAATGAAGAACTAACACCAATGCCCCTCAAAGTATGCAATAAAATTGAAGAGGGAGGAATGCTTCCATACTCATTTTATGTGGCCAGCATTACCTTGATACGAAAGCCAGAAATAGACACAACAAAAAAAGAAATTAAGTACTGGCAAATATCCCTGATGGAAATAGATGAAAAATTTATCAACAAAGTGCTAGCAAACAAATCCAACAGCACAGAAATGTTACACACCATGATCACATGAGATTTATTCCAGGGATGCAGGGATGGTTCAATATAAGCAAGTCAATAAAAGTGGTACATCATATCAACAGATTATAGGACAAAAACATATGATCATCTCAATAGACAAACAAAAAGCATTTGATTATATTCTACATCCCTTCCTGATAAAACTGCTCAACAAATTTGGTGTAGAAGAAATATGCTTCAACAAAATAAGGGCCACATATGTCACATCCACAGCTAATATCATACTGAATGGAGAAAAATTGAAAGCTTTCTTTCTAAAAACCACAATAAGACAAGGAAGCCCACTTTCAACACCCTTATTCACCATAATAATGGAAGTTCTATCCTGATTACAAAACTGGACAAGGACACAACAACAACAACAACAACAAAATACCTACAGGTCAATATTGCTGATGAAAAAGTCTCAGCAGGTACTAGCAAACCAAATCTAATAGCACTTTAAAAAAAAAATCACTCACTGTGATCATGTCAGAATTATCCCAGAGATGCAAAGAGAGTTTGACATATGCAAATCAATTAATATAATACACTACACTAACATTAAAAAGATCATTTTAACAGATGTAGAAAAAACATTTGATAAAATTTGACATCTTTTTATGATAAAAACTCTCAACATTTTAGGTGAAAAAGGTACATACCTTAAGACAATGAAGGTCATCTATGACAAACACAGCTAACATCATACTGAATGGAACAAAGTTGAAAGTCTTTTCTCCAAGATGAGAAACAAGAGAAGGATTATTTCACCACTTACATTACTTACAATATAATACTAGATAGTCTAGGAAAAGCAATTAGGCAAGAGAAAAAATTAAAAGGAATCCAAATCGGACAGGATTTTCTCTGTCTACAGATGACATGATCTTATATATAGAAAATCTTAAAGAGTCTACCAAAAAACTATTAGCACTAATAAATGAATTCAGTAAAGTTGCATGATACAAAATCAAGGTACAAAAATCAGTGGTGTTTCTATATGCTAATAGTTAACTATATGAAAAAGAAATCAAGAAAACAATTCCATTTACAACAGCTACTAAAAAATGAGATACCTAGGAATATACTCAACCAAGGAGGAGAAAGATCTCTACAATGAAAACTATATTTTTTATTAAAGAAATTGAAGAGGATATAACTTAATGAAAAGAAAGCCTATATTCATGAATTGAAAAAATTAATATTATTAAAGTGGGCATTCTACCCAAAGTGATCTACAAATTTAAGGCAATGTCTATGAAAATACCAATGACATTATTCACATACATAGAGGAAAACAATCCTAAAATTTATATGGAACCACAAAAGACCCCAAACAGCCAAAGTAATACAGAGCAAAAAGAACAAAGTTGGAGACATCACACTGACTTCAAAAATATACTACAAAGCTATAGTAAACAAACAAAAAAAAAACCCATAGTACTTCATAAAAACTGACACATAGACCGATGGAACAGAGTAGATAGCCCAGAAATAAGTTCATACATCTATAACCAACTGATTTTTGACAAAGGTGCCAAGAACACATATTACAGAAAAAAAAATCTCTTTAATAAATGGTGCTGGGAAAATTAAATATCCATATGCAGAAGAATGAGACTAGACCCTTACATCTCACCATATACAAATATCAACTCAAAATGGATTAAAGACTTAAATATAAGTCCTGAAACTATGAAACTACTAGAAGACAATATAGGGTAAATATTTTCCAGGCATTAAAAATATATAGTACAAAATAACTAGAAGAGCGGCTTTCAAATGTTTTCACCACAAAGAAACGGTAAATGCATGAGGTGATAAATACACTAACTACCCTTACTGGGTCATTACGAAACATAGCTATGTATCAAAACATGAATTAGTACCCCATAAATATGTACAACTACAATGTGTCAATTAAAAATAATTAATTTTTAAGAAAGAATAAATCCATGTGGCCATTCAGCAATTGTTTTCAAAATGAAAGAAAACTGATAGATAAAACACAATTTGAAAATAATTAAGCACTAATGTATGAGATATTAAGGCACTGAAGTTGAGACAAAAAAAAGTCAGTGTACACACTTGGAATCTATAAAAAGTTCTTAAAGAAAGTCAACTATAAACAATAGTTTTTAAGAAAGAGTAGGCTGTAGATTAGCAAAAGAGGTGAGTGTACCTCAGGTGAAAACAGCGAGGCATGGAAACATCAATAAGCACATTGATTGGGGGGGTTGTGATGATGCTAGTTAGATTTGGTACTTATTTTCAAAAACCTACACTCATTTGGCTCATAGACAGAGTCAATAATGACCACATTGTTTTAGTTTTCCCAACGCCATTCCTAAGACCTGTATATCACAAAACAAAGAATACTCTTAACATATTTAACCTAAGTTACCTATGTCACCCACCCAATAAACAGACATGCATGATCTCTCTCTCCCTCACTATTTAGTATTTTCTAGATTTCTTCTCTGTCAGATTTTTAGACTGGTCTTTTATGTCAGCCTTTATTTTTATGGCAGATAAATTTTTTAGAACCTCACATATTAGAATGCAAAGAACTCTTTTATGAAATGTGTTTAAGCCCAAACTCTTCCACCTTACTATGTAATTTGTGTAAATCACTTAAACTCTCTAAACTAAGCCTTCATCTTTATAACAGAGATAGAAAATACTTTATATTCTACAATGTTCCTGAGGCTCAAACGGAATGATGTCCATGGAAGAAATTCTGTAAACACTAAAGTTGTAGCAAAAGTAACAAATTGCAATTATTATCCAAACAAACTTGAAGACATTACTGAGTTAACTCACCAATGTATATGAGACAAACCACAAGGTACCTGCCTTAAGACTGATTATCTTATTCCATTGACCTGTATTCTGTACTTTATGTAAAATCAAATCAGTCCTATGACAGGTAAAATATCAAAGTGTCAGTAAAACAAATAAATAAATAAATGAAATAAATGAAAGGTACACAAGATGAATCTAAAAAATCTCGTATAAAGTGGCTATTTCCACAGGCACCATAAGCATCTTTTTCCTGACTTAGAATCACATCTTCTATGACTCATCACTGAAAATTGGTAAAAATATTTTCCCAACTCATCCTATATGGCATATCACCAGCAACAGAATTTATCATCATTTGAAGGTGGACTTGACACTTGGAAACTGCTGAACATTAACCAGAGTGAATCCTGATGAAGGACTGGAGTCATTAAACTGAGCAATAGATGTTTTCATGTAAAAATAAACTGATAACATTTTTTTTAAAAATTGATTTGGCTCAAAGAGTGGCTCAGAAGGAATTTTGAAACAGTTTTGGGAAGAAAACTAAATTTATTGCATCTTTCATTGTTGTGGATACAGAACATCTATGGATACAGAAAAAATTACAAGATTGCCTTTAAAAATCAGACTTAATATATTATAATCATCTCATCCACTCCCTTACAAGATGAACCCAACTGGGTGCAAGTGTGTATGTGAAATCACCCAGAGAGACAAAGTACTTTCACAAATTCTCAGTCACCATTTTATCTCATTTTTTCCATGATTTACTCTTGCTCTTGGTTTTTGTACTCATATAATACATGCTTCTTGGCACTGGGGAGATGATATTTAAATAGATGAAAGACAAGAAGCAGCGAGCATTAGCTATTTGGGCTCATGCAATGATACAAATCAGTTTGGACAATCTCTGTTTATGATAAATCTATAAACTAGATAATCTTTCCCTCTGAAGACGCCTCTTCTCAGACATGCAGCCTACCTACAGAGCACAGACGCTGCCTGAATGCCGGATGCTGTCACCTTGGATTATGCAACTGGATTTCGCTCTGTCTGCAGATCCTGCATGGTCAGATTTCTTTCACTGTTACCGCTCTCATGATCCACCCTTCTTATCTGTTTATTGCACGGGAACTGACTCCCTTCCAGACTCTACACACCAGGATCTGGCCATTCTCTGTAGGATGATTTCTATCTTTGAGTCTACGTATTTACAATGTGGATACAATTTTGGCTTTTATCTCTACCCTCCTGTCTTTCAGGATTAAGCATTTATCCCAGCATGGATCACATCTGCCTAAATCCAGCACCTTCCCATCTCATCTGTTCCTATTGGTAATCTTAACCCTACTAGATATTTCCTTTACCATTCCAACATCCATAAATTCTTATCCTGCTAAATGTTAGCTAGCTAAAGAGAGCTAAATGATATTTTAAATTCCTACACAGATTTGTAGTCTCCATAATTTAATGGAAATAAATTAAAGCAAGCATCTCATAGTTAAGGATATCTGCTGTGTGTTCCAAACACTGTTAAACATTCTAACCTGTTCAGTCATTTCATCTACAAAATGACCCTGAAATTTTACAGATTCAATAATTATTTGTTGTATAAATGAATACCGGTCTACAGTGTTTGGATTGTTCACATGAGGCCATTACTTGCCACTCCAATAAATGCTTGTGAAATTTAGGAGCAAGTTTCTGTTTTCCAGGACACAGGGATGGGTTTGGCAGGGCCATAAACTATAAGATAGATTTTCACTCTGACCGTGAAATGTAATGGCAGTCACAAAACTGAAATGGCAACACAATTTCTGGTCTGTGCCAATGCTTTCATTCATGACACCATCAGGGAAAAGAGACAGTGAAGCTAGGGAAAGCTCTGACTCTTCGATGAAAGGTTACCCACAAGTTATCCTAAAACTCATAGGTACAATGCCTGAAGCAACCTGGGTAAGTTTACATCTCTTTAACTATAGGTTCCATTACTTTACCTACAGATGATAGAATCAGAGGGTCCATTTGCCAAGATGGGAAAGAGTTTTGGTTTCTCCTCTTCAAGTCAGACCACAGAACTG
Organism: Eulemur rufifrons; assembly: GCF_041146395.1. Taxonomy (NCBI): domain Eukaryota; kingdom Metazoa; phylum Chordata; class Mammalia; order Primates; family Lemuridae; genus Eulemur; species Eulemur rufifrons. The sequence goes on from NC_091001.1 coordinate 25,233,432, forward strand.
TTCTAAAAGGGTAACATTTTTCCTAAGTATTCCAAATGTATTTATTATTTATTTTAGACCTGTTTTTCTTGAGATTCATGTCATGTCATGACTCAAGTCATGTCATATATAAATAATTTTCCATTTATTTTATTAGTAACAAAACATGTCCAGTATTTGTTTTATTTAATTATATATGGAATGTGTGCAGCTAGTGGCCTCAAGAAGCAAATATATAAACAGAGTTTTGAGGAAAGGAAAGGGTAAATCATGTTTATTGTACATCTCTTTCACGTGAGAGCAGAGCTAAATACTTTAAATCATGTAATTGATTGGCTATAAGTCTGTAAGATCCTTATTGTTCCCACTTTGTATATAAGAATATTAAGTTTCTACAAGTTTAAGAAGATTTTCCGATCACACACTTAGTGATCAGTAGATGAAATACTTTAGAGAATTGTTTCTATTACATGAGTAATATAGGTAGTGCCATCAGGAAAATAATAATTCTGACTTTCCATACTCCATGTATCCAATTTTCAGAAATGCTGCAATCATGTTTAAATGCGACATGTCATTTAAGTCATTTTTCTGGTGCCAAAGTGATTATAGATATAAACATAAATATTTGCATAAACTTTTGAAACATTATTCTATTTTGATATTGTCATTCAAATGATATTGAATATTCTTATATTATTTGAAATATATTGTAGAAATAAAAGCAGATTGAAAAGAAAATATGCTTAAACACACAGGTTCTAGAAAGTGTATTCCAATTTTATTTAAGGAATAGCTATTTTGATTGAGGTTGGGGTCTTGCCCACCATCAAACTTAATGATTCTAATGTTCCCTTCCAAGCATAAAATTTGGTGTTTCTAAATCATTAAATTTGCTTTAAACTCCTCTTCCTCCAATTACAGACTTTTTTTCTCCAGTTCTGGTAATTTTCTTTCTGCTATATGGAGCCCAGTCTCTGGAAATTTAATCAATATAATAAAGTGAAATTTTATATTTGAAAATTTCACTTCGCAGTGTCAGAAGGTCTCAATGTAGAGCTTCTGAGCTTAGTTTCTCATCTTTTAGGTGAAAGTTAAATATTATTTACTCTTTTGTATTTACTTTTGACACTAACATTTTGCATGTCCTTTGATACTGACATATTTAGTGAGGAAGGCGTCTTTCCCTTAAGTCTAGAATTAAAGAGATCATCATAAATATAGCCATAAGTTGAAGAGAAGGCAAACAGCTATTGGTGATCACAGATATGATAATGTAAGTCAAAGGCTGACATGGTTCATGTCACTGAGGGGGATTACTCAGCAGTTTCAGGCATGCAGTTACAAGGAATGCTGTCTGTGAATTGCTCTTAAGAAAAACAAATCCCGCCAGCAGAGGAGTGGCTGGCATTTCAAAGCCATGAATTCCCAAGAACAGAGGAAAAAGGGAAGAGATCATAACTGGCACTTATTTAGCACTTACTATTATTCTGCTTAATTTTATATTCTAGTTAATCCTTAAACCAGTCTTGTAAGGTTGGTATCACGTCCATTTTACAGAGGAGGACGCCTGAGGCTCAGGGAATAATCAGTGATAGGGCTGGATATGTAATCCACATCTCTCTGGCCCTAAAATTTATGCTTTTTTCTATAGGTATTTGATTCTTCCCTATGGAGGGGAAGGAATATTGGTGCAGGGAATTCATTTGGCTCATGGTAGGTAATAATTCTGAGCTTACCATTTTCTTTTTTCCCCTGAATTGCTTTGAAATTGATATCAATTCTTGGTTTCTTCTGTTTTAATGGATTTCTTGGTACATAGTGGATGATAATTTCATTCTGCAGCACTCTCATGGGCTTGGATTCCATGTGTGAATGAATAGCTTCCACGAAGTATCTTTGAAGAAGACATGTGGATGGAATTAAATGTCTAGTTATTTATTGGACCTAATTAGGTTCAGCATTAAGTGTTCAAGACAATGGAAAAGTATGGTTTCTTTCTAATCCAATGGAAAGGTTTTATTACAATCCCAAATTTTAGTACCAGCTCTGCTCCTAACTAGTGTAGAATGCTGTCTGTTCTATTTTCTCTACTGAGAACAAAGTGAAGAGCTATTCTTTGTTCCTCTGTATGCAACCTTAAATGTGAGATGATGATAAGATAATCTTTGCCAACTAATAACATTTTTTCTTTTATATTGGGGATGGGAAGAGGAAAGTAATATAACTCTCATACATGGTCTTCAGGATGATACATGATAAATCCCATCCAGTAATCCTATTTCTTCATTTGCTGTTATGTGTGGTGTGGTCCCAATTCCTGAGCCATCAGTGATGATGCCTTAGTCCATTCTTCCTTAACTGACGTCCTGATAGGAAAACATTAGTGATGAGGAAAAGGGAAAAGAACAGAGTTAGACAGGAAATCTTTGTCTCTAAATTATATCTCTTTCTGTATAACACCCAGTCTCAGCAGATACCATGTTCTGAAAGGCTACAAAGAACTCCATATGAATAATAATAATATTTATCACTGAGGCAGGCATGGTACTAACATTCATATGGCTAATTATCTTAAGGACTCATAGCACCTTACTATGTTTCCATTTTTTTCCCTTTCTCTTCTTTTTCTTTTTTTTTTTTTTTATGAATAAGTAATGTTCATGCTAATAGGGCAACTTGCTTAGTGTTCAAATAGTTGGTAATGGAGAGAACCAGGAATTTAGATCCTTATAACTCGAACATTCACTCTAAAATTATCAAATTCTGTAAATCACCAAGCTATACTGCTCATGTGGTTACTGACTCAGCATTCTAGTTTTGTCATATTTTTATAATTATGACAATTATATAAATCTATTCTTGGCTGTCATGTGTACATGTGTGTATATATTTTATCAGTTTATATATCTAATCATTACAATATTAATTCTTCAAGGCCATTAATATCATCTCATGCTGGAGGGAACTGAGGCACAGGAGTTTCTTAAATTCCCCCAAGACCCCGTAATTCATAAGGGCAGAGCCAAGCTTAGAATACAATCTCTGATTGAAGCCAAATCTGTTGCTCATCCTATAGTTTTTCACCACTATGTAACAGACTAATTAGTTAGCCACACAGTGACTAATTAATACCTACCATGCCAGGCAACTGTAAGATTTGAAGTGAGCAAAACTCAAAGTTGACATATGTAGTGAATTAAATATACTAGTTAAGATAATTCATTAGAATGGCCTCTAAAGATTTTTGGTTTCTCATTTAACTGTTGAACCTTTATCCCTAAACCTTAACTGATGTTAATTTATTTCTTTTACTTTAACAACAGACATGGTCACTGGCAAATGAACCAGCTGAACAATTGTAGCTCACTTGACCACTCCTTGCTTTGCTGCAGGTCAAACTATTAATACTTTCAAATCACTATGTCGTAAAAAGCAGCTAGGACTCTAGTGCTGTCCAGAAACATTTTTGACTATGAATCAAGAGACCTGGATTCTGTTATTGGCTCAGCCATGAAACAAAAAAGCAACCTTGGCAGGAGGCTCGACATCTCTCACCCTAGCCTGTCTTTTCTGTGAAATGAAAGTTTTGAAATAGGTGATCTTTAAACATCCTTCTTTAGTTCTGAGGATCTGTAAACATTAGCCCCTGGCTCCCTCCCAGAAGAAGGTTGCTGGTGTCATTCCAAAATTGTTACTGGAGAAAGGAGAAGGGAACAATGGTAAATGCATCCATTGCGTGGCTGCCTCTGGGCTCCTAATGCAAACCACAGTGACTTGCTCAAAAACAAAGGAGCTGCCTTTCCGGTATTTGATCTCTTGAACGAGGCACTTCATCCTTCATCTTGAAGGATGCACAGTTCCTGTCCTCTGATTACTTACTTAGGCCAAGTCCTCAGTTTCCAAGATTCCCCCCTACAATCCTCAGGCTTTTCTCCTCACCTCCTTTCCCCTCTTCCATGACTCTCTTCTCTCAGTGACGCTATTTACTGTGTCCCCACTTTCTTAAATGTTCTCCGCGTTATCACAATCGCCCGTACTTCCCACCATGAAGCACATTAACAAGCCAGCTGGCATTTCCACAAAGCCTGTCAAGCAAATTCCCGATGTCTGTGAGGTCCAGCTCTAGATAAGCTGACTGGCTGATGCAATCTCCTACCTGGGGCATCTGTGATAGCTTTTTCTACATTTACCACCGAAAATCCATGATTTTATAAAGGCAGTGCCTCAGTGACTGTAGAAAATGCTTTATCCAGGGAGAAATAAGGTTAGAGAAACTCTGTCATTTCAAAGAATTAGCCCTGGTAGAAAGCAAACAGGAAAACTGAGCTTGAGGTATTTTATTTGTAGAGGACAGAATCCATACCTACATAAGTATCTACTTATTTGCCATGTTTCCTTTCTGCTCATTTCCTTCGATAGACAATCATTGAGCACCTACTGTGTGCCAGCCATTGTGTTATGGGCTGAAGCTACATAAATAAACAAGTCAGAATATGTCCCTGTCCTCTTGGGTTCAACAGTTTAGTTTCTCTCTATTATAGACCTGATTACATTCTGTTATAAGTATATATGATAGTGTACACATATTTTTTTTTTCTCCAATAGATTGTGAGTTTTTAGAGTAGGGTTGATGCCTAAATCATCTCTGATTGCAATGGTTGGAATCAGTTCCTGGTATATAGAAAATGCTTAAAAATATTTATGTGTGTAAAAACAATGATTTGTCTAAATATATACAAATATGTACAAACCTCCAACGGCATTCTATTTAATTTAAAATAAAATTCAAATGCTTTGCCACAGTCCATAAAGCCTTCTTTGATCTCTCCTCTGTCTCACCTTCTTCTGCTTTTGCTACCACTTGCAATTATCCAGCCTCCCTGTTGATACCTTTGTTCCTTAAGCAAGTCAAGGTCTTATTAACTTCAGGGATTTTGCATATGTTAGATACCCTTTGCCCAAAATGCCTTTTCCCCAGAGCAAGGCATAGAAAGTTCTTGTAAATCTGTGCTTAATTCAATGGTTTTCAGCAGCCACCACTTTGGAGTTGACCTCCCCTGCCTCACTGAGTAAGTCTACATCTTATTGATCCTGTGTATTATCTTCAGAACACTTATTAAGTAAAATAACCTAGCTGTCTCTAACTTGACCAGTCAGAAGCCCTCTGGATTTTCAGCCTAAATTATAAAACTAGAAAACCAGACTCAATAAATTTTTCAGTTACTCACAGCTCTGAAATCCTACTAACTTTCATTCAAAAATCTGTAAAAAAAAAAAAAAAAAAAAGAAAAGAAAGAAAGAAAGAAAAGCAAAGAAAGGAAAAAAAAAGAAAAGGCCAAGATGATGCTCATTTTCAAACATTTTTTTTTTCAGTCAACAAACAGATCATGCACTCTCCTTAGGTAAGAGATTGTGATAATTGCTGTGGTACATTAGAAATGAAACAGTCTCTTTAGAGCAAGAAGTTGTCAATTTTTTATGGGTATACACACACAATGAAAAAGAGTATCTCTGATATTCAAAATAATAATAAAATGTTCTGAATTCACAGATGTAAGAATCCTGGGTAGCTAGGAATATCCATGAAGGTGAGTGGAGGGAGGAAGGACATGAGCTAGAGCTTAACTGATGGCACTATTTCAACAGTTATTTCTGAAACCATTCTAAGCACAGCGATCCTCATTTTAAGTAAAATTTAGTAGGCTGGAGTTTGCCAGCTGTTTGGAGACGAATATGGTGAAAATAACAGTTCGTGCAGAATTCATTCAGCTCTATATCTTTTTGAGTGCCTTGACTGGAGATACAAATCCACCTCTTCTTTCTACAGCTTTATAGAGAGGAAATTATTAATCATCTGAATCAACTCATAGTTTAAAATAGTGGCACTTAACATGAATACATGTAACAGTGGGCCTAATACAGTCTGGAAATCAAGGTTGGCTTTGCTAAAGAAACTGAGGGTCAAACAGGGTTCTAAGCTGCAATCATCATAAAATTTTCTTTCTGTCCCTTTAGCAGGAAGTGAGTTTACTATATCTCACTTTAGGGATATGGCATGAAAATGATTCAGCTATTTTCTCCATCTCTGCCTAAGTATTTCTGAGACAGGATCCTATTAACCCAACTAGCCTGATAGACCCTTTGAAAAACCCTCATGAGAATGCATCTTAGGCCAAGCGATAGACCAGCCTTCATCTTTGGGAGATCTCATGTAAATCAACTGTGGATGGGGGAATAATTTTTTATATGTGAGAAACCTTCATGTGGACGACTATGGGGCAGGCAGTTATGCAGAGGAAAACTACAAGGTGTCAAGGACCTGAGAAGTGTTCTTGTGCATATGAAACCAAGGCTTCATGATCTCACAGACCAGAGCCAGAAGAGAAACCACTATTACAGTACAGAGGGAAGCATAAATACATGCCTCTCAAACCAGCTGAAATGGGTTTGGAAGGCTACCTAGAAGAAGTAGTACTTGAACTAGGTCCCGAAAGATACAGAGAAGTGGCATGAGACAGGTATAAGGGCAGCAGAGAGAGCAGCATGGAGGTATAAGACAACTGAAAGAGGTTAAAAATAAATGAGATACCATGAAATCGCATATTGCTGATAAGCACAATAGTGACTGATATATTCTCTCACCTCTCAAATGTTTATATCTCAATTGATTTGCTGGTGTGGTTAGAAGACAAAAGTCTGACCATGCTTCGATTCCCTTAATACATGCATACATGCTAAAGGTAACAGTATCAGTTTTACCTATAGAAAGTTGGGGAGAAAATACATTGTTTGTAGCATATACAGTACTATGAAATAAAATTTTACAATCAGTTTACATGAAAGTGTGACAAGCAGCTAAATATTACAGTCATCCATGTATATGGACTTTATATCATTGAAACGATGACTGTGACATTCTAGATAACTGTCTTCAGAACCTTTTGCCTTTCAGGTTTAGTATAGAATTAAAAGGATATTCCACCTGGCTCTTTTCCCAGAATCAGTGCATAGTATGACAGATATGTATCTGGGGATAAAACTCCTCTAGAATTTAGAACATAAATACTTGTTTGCAGGAACAGAAGAAAAGTGAAAGTATGACAAGCCCCTACCTATTTCTTATCTATTGTATATTTATCAGAGTTCAACAGTAAGACAGCAACAGCTAGCTAATGGAGAGTAGAAGCAAAAGCCTCCAGCTCTGTGTGTAGTGGTTACAGGATTAAGAAGCCAGATAAAACAGAAAGTGCTTAGTTAAATTTGGAGTTCAGATAAACAATAAATACATTTTTAGTTTATGTCCCATGCAATGTTTGGGGTAGAAGTATATACTGAAAATGTATTTTTTTTTTTACCTGAAATTCAAATTTAACTTGGTATCCTCTATTTATATTTGCAAAACCTGGCATCCTTAATCTAGGATCAAGCCTAATGGACTGAAAAAATGCTACAAGTTAACCCAAACAAGCATGAATTCTCTGTTCATTAAAAGAAGAATGTTCCTTGAAAATGGCTTCAACTAGACAAACAAACCCCTTGATATCTTTGTTTGGTAATGCATAAATTATGTCTCTGGCTATCTTAAGGAAATGTACCTAAATGGACAAATAAATTAACATGCAAAATCATTCTCTGTTTCTTTATCTTCTTCTCATTCTTTATCTCTGGCTGAGGACTATGAAAAGGCAAAAGGAGAGGAGGAAGAACATGAAAAACAGGATTATATGTACATTTGAGAATCTCATTTGACAACATGGATAAGATTTGAGGTGGTTTAGTTTCCCCTTAATGACTGAACTTTGAAGGTAATCTAATGATAGTGAAGGTAGATACAGTAATATTAAAATTCTCTCCTTGTACCTTATTCTTGCAATGTCATGAGAATTTTTTTTGTTTGTTTCTTGAAAGAAAAATGAAACACAGGCAAATTTGTCATTCAATATTGTAGATTATGCACTGGCAAAAATATGTCCATTTGCACAGTAAACGACAAACATTCAAACCAAATTAATGTAACTGCTAAACATACAAAAATATGAGTTATTGTTAAGGAAAATGTTAAATGATGGCCAGTGAGAATAGTAGCATAAACAAAATGATATTCATGTTAAAATATATTTCAGAAAAATTCCTTTTGAGAAAACATTGTTTTAATAAATTACAAGATAGTAAAATAAGTTAAACTATTTCCCACTTAGAGATTGATCTATTTTGGTTCAAGTTGGAGTTAATAGCCTTAATGTTGTGAATTGTGTTATCACCTACTATTGTAGATTTAATTGTCATCTCTACATGCACAAGACATAGATCTAATTGTCTAACTCTTGAGAGAACAAAATCAGGTTACTTCCATTTCATGATATATCTCTTTTTCTTTTTACTTGAGGAAGCTGTCTTCAATCTTAAAGTATGTTTTGAACATTTCAATCTAAATCAAATCAAGCTTCTATAGAATTGTGCCTTCTGCAATAAGTATTCCAGAGGGAGTTAAAAGATTTTATCCAATTCTAAGGTGATACTGCACCATGACTATGGAAAATTTTGGTACATCAAATATTAGTCAGGATTCTCCAGAGAAACAAAAGCAATAGGAGATCTATCTATCTATCTATAAAGAGAGAGAAGAAATTGGCTTACATGATTATGGAGCCAGTCCTTTAATCCGTCATCTACAATTGGAGAACCAAGAAAGGCAGAGGTATAATTCAGTCTGAGTACAAAGGCCTGAGAAGCAGGGAAGCTGATGCCTAAACTCCCAGTCCAAGTCCAAAGGGCTGAGAACCAGAACTCTGATATATGAGGACAGGAAAAGATGCATGTTCTAGCTGAGAAGGAGAAAGAAAAAGAGGGAATCCATCCTTCCCCACCTTTTTGATCTCTTGGAGCCCTCAATGGATTGGTTGATTCCCAAGCACATTGCTGAGGGTGAATTTTCTTTAGTCATTCTACTAATTCAGATGCTCATCTCTTCCAGAAACATCCTCACAGACACACTCAGAAATTATGCTTTACAAGCTCTATGGGCATCTTTTAGGCCAGTTAAGTTAATACATAAAACTTATCACCACATTTCAGCTTCATATCTCATTTGTAGAAGGAAATAAAAATTCCCAGTGACAAAGGTTTAAAAAAAAAAAAAAAAACACACCTCACAGTCATCCACTGATCAATCGATGTAAAGGACCTCTTCCCCCTTACCTTTATCTTTTAGCATTTTCTACACATATTAAACTAAATAGAGATTCCAGGAAAACATGGGAAATACTTATATATGATATGTAAAATATATATAAATATATATTGTATAACGTATAATGGCATACATATATGCCAGCGTGGGAAATACATATATTTTTATATATAGTCAAATGCCACACATTGACATTTCAGGGAATGACAAATGGTATATACAACTGTGGTCCTGTACGACTACAATACCGTATTTTTAGTGTATCTTTTCAGCATTTAGGTATGTTTAGGCACACAAATACTTACCATTGTGCCACAATTGCCTATAGTATTCAGTAAAGTTACATGCGTACTGGTTTGTAGCCCAGAAACAATATAGTCTAGGTGTGAAGTAGACCGTACTATGTAGGTTTGATTAAGTGCACTCTATCATGTTCACATGACAGCAAAATTATTTAAAGACTCATTTCACAGAACATGCCTCACTCGTTAAGCAATGCGTGACTGTATATTTATATGTAAAAAATATATATGTATCTCAAGAATAAGGATAGAAGTTTCATTTCACTACTTGTATCCAAATAGGTTTGCCCACTTCTTTGTTATATATAAATGCACAGCAGCCAATAATGGAAGGTTACAAAAGTCCACCACCAGGTCAGGCGTGGAAAGTATTATTTGTCAAAGTTCTAGCTTGCTGCCACACAAGTGGATAATACTGTTAAAAAATTGTGAAAATATACATGTTTTATCTGCACATGAAATTAACTTTTCTAAAGCAATAGGCATACCATAAGAAATGGATTTATGGACAGTACGTTATACTATGAAATAGTTTTTGACAGAAATAAATCAACCTAAGAAAGCCCAAAGTACATGAATCAAAAAAGAACAGGGCTTTGGAGAAAACATCAAGACCAGATAAGTCCTAAAAATACCAAAGTTAACTGAATAAACATTATGAAAACAAAATTTAGCCAAAGGAATAGAAGGGAAGCAGCAAAAATACTTCAAAGCAAGCCCTATTTTCATTAAAAAAAAAAAAAAAATCCTATGATTAGCATCAGTTTTCTGCTCTTGAGGTACTTTTTTTCTTTTTTCTTTTGCAGAATTCTTTTGTACATTATTCATATTCTTGACAAAAAGAGTTAACCTGGCTTCAAACTGATTGGTAGTTGTATGGCAACCACGTTGGTTTGATACTGCTTTTATGTTCATTTCAATAAAATTGCCTAAAAGGAACATGAACAGCCAATGCACAAAAGAAACCCAAATAAAAATCACAGACATGAACAACTGTTCAACCTTACTAGTAATCAAAAAGATGGGAATTAAAACAATAATGGGACACTATTTTTAATTAAGCTTTTAAAAATAAAATGCTAAAAATTGCTGAATGTGTGTTATGGCAAGCAGTTTAGTAAGCTATTGGTAGAAATAAAAATAAGTATATGTTTTCTAGAAAGCAATTTAGCATGTATGTAAAAATCTTAAAAATGTTTGTCCTCTTCAATCCACATCCAGTATTTCAGTTCTAAGAAATTATCTGAAAGAAATAATCACAAAAATATTTAAAATGTATATATACAGTCAGTCATCGCAATTATTTATTACAATGAATAATAATAGAAAACTACCTGAGTGTATATGATTATGGGGACGTTTAAATAACCTTTGTTTAATGAATACAATGGCACATTATGTAGTTTTTCAAAGAATATTTATAGGATAGGGGACATGCATACAAAATAATGTTATGTTAAAAAAAGACAGCAGAATCTAAAGTTTTATATTCCAAGTTATTCCAATTCTGAGACATATGGGTGTATATGGGATGTGTGTGTATTTGTGTTTATGTAGCTGTGCATCTGTGTTTTTCACATTCACAGTTAATGCATCAAGAAAACACTATAAAAGAATATGTTAAATATGAATAATGCTTATCTTTGAGTTGGTAACAGTATATGCATTTTAATAACATTTTGTCTTCCATATTCTTCAAATTTTCTACATTGAACATCTATCAATTTATGACAAAATATATTTTAAATGGATCTGATTGGCAGATTGATATTATAATTTCATATGAGAAAGGTCTATTTTTATCTGTCAAATTAAAACAAAACCTGATATATATAAATGGTAAATCATCAGGCATCTGAAAAAGTTCTAACTTAAATAACTGAATGGAATTTCTTTCTTCCTTACTCTATCTCCTACTACAAAAAATGCTGAGAATTAGCATTTTTCTCATAATTTTATAAGGATTTGAGTTTCATATTGTTTTTCATAATTTAAAATATTAATGTAGTTACCTAAAGGTATATAATTGAGTTATTATATACTCTCATTTTTTTTAAAAGCACACTTTTTCAGAGTCAAGGCTCAAAATATGTATTTTGTGAAGTTTAGATGTTATAATTCATATGACTCTTACACATTGAAAATTTAAAAGCTACAAGGTCTTGTATAATTTACATAAAATCCAAACCATGCAACTTGTATTTATATTAAAAAGAATAAATTGATTCTTTCTTTTTTCTTGAATCTTATCAATTATTGGCTTTTAAGTATAATGAGAAATGCAATCTGTTTGTTCTATGGTATTTTAGAGCTTCATTTACAGAAGTAACTAGCTGAGGCTATCCAAAACAGCAATAAAGGAAACTGAAAAATAAGATTAAGTTCAAATCAAAAGAGTCAAATATGTTCTCTGGACATTGAATCCCACACTTTAAATATTTTTGTAAGTAATTTGGTTGCTATCTGCAAGTCAAACCATTTCTAAGTCACATTTAAATTTAGATTGATGCATGATATTATGTCTCAAAATGGTGCATTTTACAAGAATCAGGTAGTTAAAATCTGTGATTTAGATATGTGTACATCAAAATGGTTAAAATCTCAAGTCTAGACTCAGAATTATGTGGATTTGAAATTTGAAACTTAATTCTCTCATTTAAAAATGGTACGTACTTTTCAGAAGTTCTTCAGCCTTCTAAAATTCCATATCCTCATCTGCAAAATAGGACCAAAAAATGTACCTACCTCATTATGCTGTAGAAAGATATAATGAGGTGATACATGACACGTTCTTACCCCTGTACTCGGAACATCCCTAAACACTCAATTAATGATACCCATTATTATATGTTAGAAAAATAGCACCACCATTTCTGGAATCACTGGTACCTAAATGCCAAGCATTGCACTCAGAACAGGTTTCTTTCAAAAAGCAAACACCTGCCTGAATACTGGTCCTTTTATACTACATGTCAGCCTTTAATCACTTTGCTAGGAATAGTTTAACAACTCAAACGCAGATCTGGGCATTCAGGAGTAAAGTGTTCAATGAATCGTACCTGTAAAATAAAAGGAATATATTGCAATACCTTCCCACCTATCTCTTTTTCTCTCCTGACTTATTAAATCTTATCTTTGAAATGGTAAACAAAATAAAAGAAATAAACAAATGAGAAATACAACTCATTGTGAAAAAAACGATGTCTGTGATTTTTTTACGTGGCATAGTACCTTACTCCAATTTAAATTTTCATAAATGCCGCCATCTAGTGTTCACTAATTCAACTTTTATTATTATCTTTAAAATATATTGTTAATGAGGAAGTAATGTTCCCAGTTTCACAGTCAAATGGCATCAAGTCAATTTGTTTCATGATTCCAAGTCTTTTAAAAAGACTTCCTATACCTGAAATAACAAAGTAATGTTCGTATAAGAACAGTCACATTAGTTAAATTCCAGGACTACAGACATGGTGTGCAGTATACATTGTGAAATATAAATACACTGTAATTATAGTTCTAGGTTGTTCTCTCTCTTTCTCTCTCTCTCTGTCTTCTTCTCTTTTCCTGCAAACATTCTTTAGAAATGCTTTTCCCCTAAATCTCAAATGCAAAAAAAAAAAAAAGAAAAGAAAATACAAATAATTAAAATATGGCCAAAGAACTTTAAGCATTTCTTCAAAGAAGACGTACAAATAGCCAAGAGATATACAAACAAATACTCAGCATTGCTAATCATCAGGGAATGCAAATCAAAATCACAAAATATATCACCTCACAAACTCTTAGGATGGCTATTATAAACACAAACAAACAAACCAAATAGATAAGGGTTGCTGAGTACGTGGAGAAGAGGGAACCATGTACACTGTAGTAGGAATGTGAAATGGCACAGTCTCTATGGAAAACAGTATGGAGGTTTCTCAAAAAATTAAAAATAGAACTACCATATGACCCATCAATCCTACTTCTGGGTATATGTGCAAAAGAATTGAAATCAGGATCTCAAAGAGGTATCTATACTGCCACTTTCATTGCAGCATTGCACAAAATAGCCAAAATCTGGAAAACCAAATGTCCATCAACAGATGAATGGATAAAGAAAATGTGGTATATACATACAATAGTATAGTATTCAGTCTTACAAAAGATGGAAATCCTATCATTCATAACAACATGGATGGGCCTGGGAGACCTGCTAAGGGAAATAAGTTAGTCACAGAAGGACAAATACTTCATGATTCCTTTTATAGGAAGCATCTAAAATAGTCAAGCTTTTTAAATGGTGGTTCCCAGGGCAGGGAGGGAGAGGGATATGGACCATTGTTGTTTAATGAGTACAACATTGCAATTATATAGGGTGAGCAGTTTCCAGAGATATGCCGTATGACATAATGTCTATAGTAAAAAATAAGGGATTGTGCACTAAATATTTAAGAGGGTAGATCTCATGTTAAATATTCTTATCATAAAAAAATTAATAAAACAAACAAATGAAAAGCAAAGGGACACAAAGCAAACTTTTGGATATGATGTGTACGTTTACCACCTTGATTGTGATGATAGCAACATGAATGTATAAATATGTCCAAACTCACAAAAATGTATACATTAATTATGAGCAGTTTTTGTATACCAATTATGTCTCAGTAAGCCTAGAATAAAAAAGATATCAGTGATAGTTGGACAACTAAACACATTTAATTGTATAATTTTGAATGGTAAATTTTATTGTGTGTTATATTAATAAAGTTATTAAAATGAGAAAAAGAAAGCTAAAAAGTGATTTGCTCTTCATTGTATCTCTGACTTCTAGCATAATGCTTGGCATACACTTGATGTTCAATCAAGTATATTATGTTTCATAAAATATCTAATGATTATATGCCAGAGTGTTCTAAGAAGTTCTTATGCATTGTTTCATTTCATTCCTACAAACTGAGTAAAGTTCTATTACTCTTTCTTTTTCTAGATGTAAAAAACTGAAGCTTAGGGAAGTTAGGTAAGTTTTCCATGAACATACACACTTTGAAGTCAGTAATCCGACTCAAGGGTTCTCACTTTCAACCATTGCTGGAGTTGAAAATTACCAAAATTTCAAAAGTGAGTTATCAAACTTGCAAAAAGTTTAAATCTCAGAATACCTGCAATTGTGCACATATTAGTAAATATGAATTCATAGGTAAATGTGTTTGGAATCATTTGTGCTCTTTAGAATGTAACATCATTTCCAAAGAATTTAAAGACATGTTATTAAACTGAACTGAAAATATTGAGGGTAATTGAAACACGTTGACACTGATCCACAAGATGGAAACATTAAAATATCCTGTTCTTTCTCCCAAAAAATAAATATTTAATAATAGGTTAGCTGTTTGAGCTAAGTCTTTTTTCTTCAATGAATTATCTCTCCAACAAAAACTGCATGCAAAAATATGACAACTACAGATGTGCTTTGTTTATTTAAATTAGTGATTCAGTGGTATGATTTTAATTGCACTATACATTTGTTCTATTACATTATTATAGTGTGTTGCAAATATTTTATGTGTACATAATCTGTATCTTCTTCCTTTTCGCTCTACACAAACTGCCTCCTAAGCTTAGAAAACTGTCAGGAAATTTTTTTTTTTAATTGTTGATTTTCACTGATATGCCACCCATTCATAAGTTTCAGACCATGAACACCTGCACTAATGAGGGAGGGAAAATTGTACTAATATGTAATTTGTCTTTGAAATCAAGCATTGTTAGTTCATCCAACTCATTTCCAAAATAGAAGCCCCAAAGAAAAGTGCAATGATATCAATGCTTTCTCACCAGGACACTGTAAATAGAAGTATCCAATCCCTTATAGGAACAGGACTGTCTACAATATCACTATCTAATATGAATTTAAGTGATTAAAATGATTGATGATAGATCAGCCTTAAGCCTGTTTTTACAAAATAGAAAACATTTCCTTTTAAAGTTTATTTGTAAAAATATAAGAATTGTAATTATAACTCAATATAATTATAATAAAAATGAATTTAAATACCAGAGCTGAAAAATCATATTAATAACTAAGAAAATTTGAAAGAATTTTAAGGGTAGTGTTGGATTCTTTTTTGCTTAACTCAGAGAAGCACTGAGTACTAAAGTGTCATAAAGAATATTCATACAAATCCTTATTTGTTAATAAAAAAATGGGAGCTGAAAATGTTACAATCTTTTTTCAAAATCAAGTGCTATTATTAAATCCAAGACTGAAACCAAGAATTCCATTTCTCAATACAATGTATTTTTCACTGCATGGAAAAGTTGTGTCCTTTTAAAATTTCTTCCAAACAAAATGTTGCTAAAGATAATCATTGAAAGATAGCAGTGATGGAGTTAAAGTAATAGACCCAACAGCTATAGTGCAATATGTAGTTTATGCCATGATTTACTTATCAATCATATATGAGATTATTTATTCAACAAAATAGGCTAAAATCGAAACAGTGATCTCTCCTTTTACTTTCTGTAGCTAAACCTACCTACCAGAGTTTAAATCAGCAGGCTTTGAAATCAGGGATCTTTTTTTTTTTTCCAAGTTTTTCCTGTATATATTTTTAGATCCATTAAAGCAATTTATTTCTTTGCTACAATTTCCTCTTTATTTTCCTCAGGTTAGTTTGCCAATAGAAGGTCTTTGAAAAATGCTTATTAAAAATGAGAGCCTAATTCTTTGGGAAAAATTCTGTCTTTATTTCATTGCTATTCTCTCCCTCTTTCTTCCATTCCAATAGAAACATATATAATGGCTCCAGTTTCTCCTGTATCACTTTCAGAAAAGGAAATAAGTATAAATAAAAATCTACAAAAACAAATAAATATACTTTTTTCAATAAAGGAACAAAACATTTTTCAGCAATGTCATGGGCTGAAGCCAAGTCTACTCAGTTGCTAATAGCTTGATAAAGTACTTCAGAATAACCTATTTTTACTTTATTCTTACAGATTTGGGGGACTAAATTATCTATATCTATCATTTATACCCCATTAAATTGTCCATACAATGGACATGTTACATTTTTCATTGACCAAGTCTAAAATAGTAAAATTGGAACCTGCCATTCTATATGCTGTGTATATTAATAATTTGTCATGGAATAGGTTTGGTATACCTTATTAGTAGTTTACCAAACAGATATTAAAAATATAAGTGGAAGTTCAAAATTAAACATTTTTTCTAAGACAAATTCCAGAACCAAAGCAAAGATTCAGTATATTATAGTTCTCAATTTATTAAGAAGTTCTCAATTTATTAAGGCAAATTAAAACCTCCTATGAAAACCAGATTTTTTTTTCTTATGCCGATGGTTCTAATCTTTCATTTTATAATCTGAAGGGAACAATCCTAATAAGAATTGCTGAATAGATTTAACATTCTTTTTAGGTGTACAGATTAAGAAGTACTTTAAACAGCACTTTAATATGTTATGCTGTTCCAAACATATTCAAAAAGCAAGATATATTCAATGTCTAAGTTGGATTTAAGGTGGGTGTGATTTAAAGTCATATGAAGTGAATAATTACAGAAGCATAATTGAAACAAAATCAGCAGTCCCCAACCTTTTTGGCACCAGGGACCGGTTTCATGGAAGACAATTTTTCCACGAACTGGGACTTGGGAATGGTTTTGGGATGATTCAAGCACGTTACATTTATTGTGCAGTCAAACCTCACTGCTAATGATAATCTGTACTTGCAGCCACTCCCCCGTGCTAGCATCACCCGCTCAGCTCCACCTCAGATCATCAGGCATTAGATCCTCATAAGGAGCCACAACCTAGGTCCCTTCCTCACATGCGCTGTTTACAGTAGGGTTCCGGGTCCTGTGAGAATATAATGCAGTGGCTGATCTGACAGGAGGCGGAGCACATGTAGTGATGTGAGGGATGGGGCTGGGGAGCGCCTGTAAATACAGATGAAGCTTCCCTTGCTCACCTGCTGCTCATTTCGTTGTGCGGGAGGGTTTCTAACAGGCCACAGACCAGTAACGTAGTTGGGGAGAGATTCAAACATGATGGAAGTAGGACATTCTATACAATCCTTTGGGGTGGATTTCTATCAGCCCAAAGATTTTCAAGTTTACATTATTGCAGAATAAATATACTCATACTTAATATTTCACAATTATATGGGTTTTAAAAAATTATATCCATGTATTACTTTCATAAAATTATATAATGCATGCACATATATATTTATGTGTATATATGTGTATATTTACAATATTTGCATGCACATACATATTTATGTATATATATGTGTATGTTTACAATATTTCATGATTATAATGTTCCATTTTGTAATATACCATGACTTATTTTTTATACTTCTACCCCCATCCCTGTAACACTCAGATAACACTAAACAGATATATTGAAATTCTAGAGGGAGCAAGTAAGTTCTGTCTGGATTTGGGGGATAAAGGGTAATGGTATGAGAAGTGGGATATACTCCCTTCTAATCATGCTACATTCATGCTTTATCTGTGCATTCAGTAAATTGACTAGTGACTATTACTGTTCTCTACAGTACAACTTGTAGATTAGGAATTCATGGTAAGAATGTTTTGGCTTTTACTCTGAGTGAAATAACATGCCTTTGGAGGATTTTAAACAAAAGATTGGCATGATTTGACTTCTATTTTGAAAGGGTCACTGGCTGTTGTGCAGAAAACAGAATGTAGGCTCACCAGGGTGAGTGCAAGGACACTGGTTTCTAACCAGACTACTGAAATCATACAGGCAAATGCAATAGTGCCATGGAATGAGATGGTAGTAACTATAGTCGACTGTTCTGTTTCTGAAAAGGAATACATTCAGCTAACCCCAAAATTATTAGCTTAATCAAAAGAGAGGAGAGAATCTGCAAATTTCTAAATCATAGAACCTATTCAATTAATCAATCCTAAAGTGAAAACATGGCAAAGAAATCTAAATAAAAGAAAATTAGTGAGCAAATTCATTTATTATTTTAGATGCAAATATTAGTCAAAGGAGTCCTTCACTTCCTTGAAAGAATAAGAAAGCCATAAACATGTAGGAAATTATCCAGATGTGCAAATTTGTTCAATGGCAGAGAATTGATTCATGTAATTCATTACTTTAGTTACACAAAAAGAAATACATCTAGTTGAATGCATATTTGATGAAACATATCATCCATGCCTAAATAATATAAAATAAGAAAATAAGTTCATATTTTCTCATTAAAAAGAATATGATGTATTTCAAATCATGAAAGCTAATATAATTATGGGTAATGCCATGAAGATATTCACATTATGGCCAAACTTAAGGTGAAAAGGATGCTCATTGTCATTGCTCATATTTGGCTATATTTTGTTACTAGTAGCCAATGTCTCAGAATTAGAATGCAAATAAGGGAATACCTATGCCCTATAATATAAAGTTATTCTTAATCAACAGAAATCACAACAAATAAAAAATGATAGACAATATTTGTAAATTTACAAGTTAATAATAATTACAAAATTATAATATAAATTACAAAATGAAAAATAATTGTCCAATAATATAAAATTTCGAAATACCTAAACTTCACTATCATTAGAAAAATGCAAATTTAAGGCCGGGCGTGGTGGCTCACGCCTGTAATCCTAGCACTCTGGGAGGCCGAGGCGGGCGGATCGTTTGAGCTCAGGAGTTCGAGACCAGCCTGAGCAAGAGCGAGACCCTATCTCTACTAAAAATAGAAAGAAATTATATAGACAGCTAAACATATATATAGAAAAAACTAGCCAGGCATGGTGGCGCGTGCCTGTAGTCCCAGCTACTCGGGAGGCTGAGGCAGGAGGATTGCTTGAGCCCAGGAGTTTGAGGTTGCTGTGAGCTAGGCTGACGCCACGGCACTCACGCTAGCCTGGGCAACAGAGTGAGACTCTGTCTCAAAAAAAAAAGAAAAATGCAAATTTAAATATAATATGCCAAATTCCACCAAATTGGCAGGTGTTTTTTTTAAATGGTAATAATATAAAGGTGTTTAGGAAAATTCATGTTCTTAGTCATTGCTGATGACAATATGAACTATTTAATGTTTCAGTTGTCAATTTGGAAATATATCTGAAAGACTTCAACTCTGGCACTCCTTTTACCTATCAATTTCATTTCTGTGCAGCTCTCATAAAAAATAAGTCATAGGTTCGATCAAAGAGACATAAGTATAAGAATCTTCTTCACATTATTGACTATGACAATCAGAATCTCTTTAAACACAAAATAAAACATGAATGTCTTAAAAGGAAAATGTCTAATAAATTATTACAAAGCAATATGATGAAATATGCAGTCATTCAAAAATTGGATGAGGGAGAAATTTTAATAAACTGAACATTTTCATGGCATATTAAGCTTAATTAAACTGATTGTAAAACACTGTGTATAGTGCAAAACAAATTTTAAAAATCTCCCTTTCCATAGTAAAAGATAAAAATGTTGTAAACACATATTCCAAAATATAACCATTGATTAGGTAGTAGAATTCTGGTATGTTCTCTCTGCCCTTTGCTCTTTAAAATTTCTTGAACGTTTGACAAAATACATGTATTTTTTAATAACTACATGAAAACAAGGCATACCACTTATTTTAAAATAATCCAATTGAAGATGTTTTTCATGCTAAAGGAGAAAGGAGTATTGATTAGGAGCCTGATCTTTCTTTAAACAGGCTTATGGCTCATCCATTCTTTCAATAAGTATAAACCGACTTTCTGTTTCATTTTATTTCATAAGCTAAACACAAGTCATTCAAAGATGAGTTAGTCACATTCACTTTTATATAAATCTCATAGACAAGTGAAGAAACCTGACAGATGAAATGTCAGTGCAATTGCAAGGAATTGGGTCTTAACGTGGTATTAAAGGGTACAAAGAAGAGATGAGGCTGCCTGGGGGAATAATACGTAAGAAAAGGGCTTCTTAGAACAATGACCTTCAAATTAGTTTTGAAAAATGAACAAAAATTTTCCACATAGAAATAATAGGCATAGTTTTTACACGATCAGTGCATAGCATGAGAAAAATGTAGAAAAACTTAATTTGCATCAACTAATTCATTGTTAATTATTACTAGCTTATCATGTTTGTTTATAAAAGTTCTTATGATGACCAAAATCCTGAATATGAAGCTGCTTGAAATAAGATCTTCATAGTTGTTATAGTACGTTTATAATGTGGCTTGCATACAAGACTCTCTATGATCTTCCTAACACTCTCCTGTTTCACGAGTTCAACCTGCCCAGTCTTGACATGACCAGAGTGTACTACCCCATGTCTCCCAAATGTGGCATTTTAATTCATTCTCAATACTTCCTGCATCTTACTCTCAAAAAATAGTTCCAGAGTACCATAGTCTTTATAAGATACTGTGTTTTATACTTGCTTGGCATCATAGGCATACCTCATTTAAAGTATCTTATCCTGTGTCATTTTTGATAATGTCTTCTTCAATTAGTCCAGCATCCAGCATCTAACACAGAACCTGACACCTTCTAGACACACAGTAAGTGTTCATTGAATGATGAATAAATGAATAACGAATAAATGATACATCTTACCATTCTTACTATAGAATTCAGTAGAACATTTGTCAGTCTTTATCATGACATGATCCCTAAAGACAAATCAGGATATAATATAATAGCCACCAGGTTATATCTATCCAAGAAATAAACAAAAATCAGATTGAAACAAAATAATCTATTAAGGCTCCAAATAATATGATTACCCAAATTGAATCAAATTTCTAAAACAAAAAATTTTTTAAAATTCAAATTGAAATCAGGTATATTTGTTCGGAAAACGATTTTTACAACAGATACATAACAGCCTAATAGCCTTAAAAAAATATTTATGTCAGTTAGAATGCTAGTAAATAAATCATGACGGTATTATTTGATAAGTACAAAAGTCAGTGTTATGTTTTGTGCTTTCTCTGGCCTTAAAAATAAAAATAGAATCATTAGTTATTTTATTGAACCCCGGGCTCCATAGGCCATGTGAGTGCCAACCAGGGAATGAGGACTGCCTTCTTCTCCCAAAGGGTATTTGCTGCCAGGTGGCCCGAGAACTTTTCCAGCTTCTGAACTCCTCTCTTATGTATACAGCTGTCTTGTAACTTGATTCCTCAAATGAAAGGTATGTTAAGGGAAGAACTTGCTCTTGAGACATCCCTTACTTGGATGGTTGCAAAACATCCTTGAAAGAGCACAAGAAGCCTATGGTCCACCCAGCAGAAATTGAAGATTTTTTTTTTATCTTTTCTTGGTACATGAGAATTCCTATCCTATTCCGAAGGGTCAGAAGGCTCGTCAGCAAATGAGCTATGTACACTGCACAGGCACTGCTGTGAGGCTCTGAATAAAAGATAGAACTGGCTGTTTCATAAGCCTAGAAACTGCTTTATAAGCGATTTGAGACTTCGGAGTGTGCACTGTGCATATGTATATTTCCAAAGATGCTGACCACAGGGTTTTAGATAGAGCAGTGAGTCAATAAATATTGAATGAATAAATAAAGGAATAAATGGATAAATTATCTTTAATGAAACATAGTTTGATATAAGGTTGTTGGTAAGCTATTTATAATTAGTAACACTAGATAAAAACACATTGGCTAAAACTTGCTGTACTGGGCAAAATTATATATGGGTATGAGTGTTGCACCATAAACTATGTATATGCATGGATATATGTGTACATGTTTGTACCCAGATTTATGTATATGCATTTTGCTTAAATATGTGGGCCTAAAAATTCATATACACATAAAAAACCCCAAGTAATGACTATCTTTAAACAACTAAATACTTTAAAAATATATTATTTTAAAAATTTATTTTTTTCTCATAAGAATATAGGTATGTTTCATTTCTTAATTTTGTTTATCTTTATTTTCTAACTATTCTAGAATAAATATGTTATTTCCATAATCACAAAAATATGTTAACAGAAAATATTCATGGAGTTATAGAGATAATGGAGATTAAAATTTCTCTTTGTACTATAAGATTAAATACTGTCCACTAGATTTAATATATGAAGACAGAAGTCCAGTTCAATAATTGTTCACTTTCGGCTTTATTTTGTTTGACACACTCTGGGTGAAACCGTGTGGATGCTGAGTCTGGCAGGACAGTTATAGACATGAATAGGAATTAGTCTTTGCCCCATGATTTTAAACAAAGGTTAAACCAGAAGGAATATAGGATTAACCTTTTGTTAACAGGAAAATCTAGTAACTGAAAGCCTCTATTGTGACAACATTCTGATTAACTGAGGCTCTACTGTGTTTGTGTGTAATTTTATATGTGGGCCCTTGAGTTGGCCTCCTCACTTTCTCCCAGAATTGCTCTTGGGAACAGGCAGACAACTGGAAAAGGAGGCCATGTCCCCCTTCACAAGGAGAAAGGATTTGCAATGAACTCAGTGGAACCTTTGGCCGGAACATTAAGAAAGATCTTGGTCTCTCTGACTGCCAGATTAAACAAAGTAAAGGATGTCGTTTATTTTACTTAACAGCTCAGTTGATTCATAATACTAGCGGTAAAAGCATCTTAGAGGAATAGGTCAGGGATCACTAATCCTTCCTTAGTGGCTTTCTTATTTTATTAGATTTAAGCTAAAGGAAAAACAAAACAATCCAATAAGCGGCCAAGATGCTTACAGAGAATTAAAATGCTTTCTGAGATTATTTGGGACTGAGCACTGTTTCAATCTTAGCATAAAATAACAAAACAACTCTCCTTCCATTAAATTGAATACAAGAACCCTCTGTATTAAAATGTGAAATATCTGAGGTTTATAATCATCTTTGCATCCACTGAAATCATTTCTTAGTTGGTTTCACCGCCTTCCAGACCTCACTGCGATGCCTCACCTTTGACTTTGCCAGTATCTGCTTCTCACCTGCCTCTCCTGGTTACCCACTGCTTATAGACATGGGTCTCAGTGTGTGACATCTGGAAGCCCAGCCTCAGAATTTTCTGGGGTGCCATATGACTCTGGGGATCAGTCACAAGCACTCCTGATGTTTCTTTTACACAATAAATATTTAAAACCACTACTATATAAATTCCTTAATGCGGCATCTGATATCTTCTGAAATCTGGCCCTAAGCTGGTTTTTGATCATTTTCCACTATCTCCCTCCATCCATGTCAATGATCCAGAGTCTCTCCTGCCTCACTATCTCACCACAGCCTCCCAGTTTTACACTTTTCCTCTTGCTAGCCTTCTAGTTTGTATTGTTGATTTTCCTCCTACCCTCCAAAAATTTTGGATTCATCTTCTAATGCTGTGGCTGCTGGACCACACTGGAGGTTCTATCGTCTAGCATCTGTGCCTCTGGAACCAGAGAAAGAGGATTTTGAACCTCTGGGACGCACAGTTTAGGGTTGTTAGAAGCACAGAGGTTAGTGGGTATGAAGTATTAAGGTCATAAGCTAAGGCTTATACCGAACCAATCCTTTCATAAATATTTTGTTCTTTGAACTCCCTCATAATTGTTGATTATTCCAACCTCCTTATGCATGCCTCTAGAGAAAACAGAAAAAAAAAAAAAAAGAGAGGAAAACAATTAAAAGAAGTATAGACTTTGGAGTTCAGTAGTGTTCTAGGCTTGATTAGCAGGGCTGCCATCTAACAGCTATATGATTTTGAACAAGTAACTTAACCTCTTTTACCTCAGTTTGCTTTTTTCCCTAAAATGAGCATAAATTCTCAGGGTGGTCATGTCGATTAACGAAAAATTGCAGAATTCTGATTTTTATATTAACTGTGTCTCTCCATTCTAATTGCTCACAGGATAATGTAATTTCTTGTTCCAAGTTGATATTTAATAAATGCCTGTTAAACTTTTGTTAAATAAATAACTGGATAAGATGTTTAAAATAACCATATCAAATTCCCTTAGAATCATTTTCTTTGTTGTTACATTACCATCTGTTTTGGTCTGAGTTTTATTCCCCCAAAATTCATATGTTGAAGTGATAATCCCTGGTATCTCAGAATGTTACTGTAGTTGGAGATAGGGGCTGTACTGAGGTAATTAAGTTAAAATGGGGCTGGGACTTAATCCAATCTAACTGGTATCATTAGAAGAGGAGATTAAGACACAGGCACATAGCAGAAAGACCACGTGAAGACACAGGGAGAACATAATCATCTACAAACTGAGAGGAGAAGCCTCAGAAGAAACTATCTCTTCTGACACCTTGATCCTGGATGTTTGTCTGCCAGGAAAAAAAAAATAGTAATATTATTCAGAAAATAGTGATTTTATTTCAGAAAATAAATTTCTGTTGTTCAAATCATTAGATCTGTTGCACTTTTTAAAGGCATCCTTAGTGTATATTACCCTAACCATTGACTTTAGTGTTTATGGTGTCTGTGTTCATTTCTTCGGTATAAAAATTAGATAGCATTACACAATTAGAATTTTCACCTGGAAGCAGAATGGCAACAAAATGTGTCTTGTTAAATTAAGAAAAGCTTGAAATGCAGTGTATGTCCCTAATGGAAAACTGCCTCCTTATCATGTAGTGGATGTGCAATGAGTTTGGTAAATAAGCTGTATTCAGTGGCTTGGGCTTCAGTGGATTTATTAGCAGTAAAGCTTGAGGAGAGTGAATCATGAATGAACTGCAAACTATTTGGAAACAGAATCATAATTCCTGTTTCAATGTGAGGGTGCCAAATGCTCAGTCATATTCCCTGGTGGTGCTTGCTGGATTCCAAATAAATGGAACTTGTCCCATTGGTTCCCAGAGCAAATATAACCCACACTATTACATTTGGATTGTATATTACAGTTTTGAATGTATTTTCTCTTAGACTTTCTTATTTGATCTTTACTATTATTAAGCGTAATAAGTATGAACTCTGCATGGCTACTCAAAATCTTAGAACTATAGTCCTTTTCTCAAATCCCAATGCAGGGAAAGTACAGAGGAGCTAGGATTTGAACTCAAGATCTGTACGCACATTTCAGTGCTGTGATGCTGGCCCACACAACAAATTACCGCTGTACATCCATCCCCCAGGAGAAAAAGGAAAGCAGATGTTAAACTACAAGGCCATGCAATTTCAGGCTGTTTGAGAGGGCAGTAGTTGGTGGGTAAAAGTATTAAAATCAAAGAAGACACATCACATTATCTGATAGGAATTAAAATTTTGTGAAGATATTACATGTCATAATTTTGAAGAACAGTTCATACAAATCCCACTTCACAGATGAAGACCAAAATTCAAAAAGTTACTCATCCAAGGTCATTATCATTACTGGAATTTGGAAGTAGCTCTGTCAGATTGCAATGTTTATATTCTTCCTACTGTGACATCTTAATTCCCACTCATTTTTTTTTTCCTAAGGGAGTTATCTTAATCTACTTAATTATCAAAAGGCAATATCTTCAAAGGGAAAGTGACTTTGGTCACGGAAAAATCCTCATGCCAGAAAAGTCCTCACAAACGGGATAGAAATCATCCCTTACCTATCATTGACTTCATCAACGCTATCCTCTCAATATGGCTGAAGATCATGTGGTCAAACAGAAAGCCTGGCAATCAATAAAATAATAGATAAATAAAAATAAGTTGCAACATTTGTATACTGATTACTATATATGAGAAGAAATCCATGAAATGCCTATAAAAAGGCTCTGAGGTAAATATCACTCACTTAATATGAGGAAATTAGGGCACCAAGAGATTAATAATTTGCCCAAGGTCATATAACAAGTACATGGCAAAACTGGGTTTGAAACTTAGGCATCCTGGCTCCAGAGTTTGCCATTACACTATTTTATATTTCAATTTAAAATAGTTTAAATTGTTTCTAGGCTAATAAAAATATTTTACATCAGTTGTTATTTCTTAGATAAGTTATAAAACTAAATATATCCATTCAATGATTTATGAAAAAAAATTTACTGAGCACCTACTATGTGATTGGCACTGAGAATACATAAAAAACTTAATTCTTTTCCTAGAAACATAAGTTTTAATGATAGGAAAAAAGCATTAAGCAAAAAAATGCATGTCTATTTAAACATATTGAGTGCTACATTAAAAATATTCAGGATACTGTAAAATAACAGTTGGGGAACTAAACATTTATTTTAATGAAAACTAAACCTTCCTTTTTAATCAATTTATAAACTTGATTTAAAAAATTAACATTCTGCCAACATATGTATAATTCATCAATTTTTGTTTTCCCATCTTATACTCATCATGTACTTAAGTTACAGCATGGATTGTATTTAAACTGCTGTACCAAGGATCTATATTTTTGTTAACTTGGTAATAATGCCCTTATTTATCTTCTTATAGCAGTGCTTTGGGCAGAACTTTGCTAAGAGCCATAAATTACATCAAAGACTTTGTTTCAGGCAAGTTGTTTAGATGTTCATTTGCTTAAAATAAGAGGAAGACTGGAATTTTTTTTTTTTTTTTTTTGCCTTCCCTGCTTATTTATATCAAAAGAACATCAGGGAAAAATTACTCTCTGGTTTTCTAGGCTATGCCTGGTATATTATAATTACATATAAAAACTTTGCCAAGTTTGAGGAATAGGGACCAAGGTCAATCTGTGTGTGTATGTGTGTGTGTGTGTGTTTGTAAAATATCTGGGTTTTGAAATGCTTTATTATACACTCCAATTGAACAATTAAGTCCATTTTTAAGTCCAAAATAGCACAGAGGGCCAAGTGATACCATGGAAAGGTCAAGGGATTTGAAATCTTTCAGAATTTAATTCAAATCTAATTTTTAATTCTTATTAAATGTGCCTTAGGCAAATTAATTTATCTGAGGCTCCATATCTATTTAATTATTGATATACCTATGCATCCATCTATCTATCTATATACAAGGAAGATAATGACAGGTACCTCCTAATGTCAACTTATGATTC
This sequence comes from Eulemur rufifrons, assembly GCF_041146395.1. Taxonomy (NCBI): domain Eukaryota; kingdom Metazoa; phylum Chordata; class Mammalia; order Primates; family Lemuridae; genus Eulemur; species Eulemur rufifrons. The sequence goes on from NC_091001.1 coordinate 25,260,874, forward strand.
AGTGAGTAATTTATTATGTGTCTACAAAGTGCCTGGGACATGGCAAGTACCTGGTCTGACCAGGTTATTTTAGCTAAACTCTTCATACAAATTTAATTTAAAGACATCAGTGAAATCAAAGACAATATGGAGAAGCATCTAATGCTGGAAAGTTTTCTGATTTTCTTTTGGAATTGAATTTCTTATGTAGTGAAGATGGAGAGAATAGCAGATGTTCATTTCTGGATTTTATAAGCTTTAAAGCATTGACAAAAATGCCTCATTGAGCACTAAAAATATTTAGGCTAATCAAGATACTGGAGTTGGTCTATTACAGTTAAATTAGTATCAAAATTCTTCAAGACTCTTTAAAGATATCCAACTGTGCTCTCCAAATGTGGACAGAGAATATGCAATTTAGGGACTATAGCAAGAACAGCAAAATTCACAGAAACTCAAAATTCATAATATTTATCTGAGATTTCAAATATGACAATAGAGTCACTTTAAATAAAATGACAAGAAACAAAATATTGAAATTATATGTCTACGAGTAATTGATTAATTCATTTATAATTAAACACTATATAAATGAATATTTAAAAGGGTCCCCATGTGTTTACAGAGCTCTTGACATGTTTTGACCCACAGAAGGTGAAATTTATGGACAGCTCTGTGTTTATTCAATTTGGTAGGAAATACATGATTGCAGAGTCGTCTCACGATGTTAATATTTGTTTCCAAACATGAGAAATCATTCTTATCCATTTCTTTGTTCATTCATTCATCCATTCATTGAACACTTACTGAGCATGATCATAGGTATTAGTATTATGTAGTTAAGAAAATCTCAATTATTCTTGTGACTGACCATGTTATGGGTATTTCACATAAAGCCTCACAATTACAGTAAAAACATAGAAATAATTTATACCAAATTTCTTGTGTATGCAGAAAAGAAAAGAAAAATAGGAATAATGAAGATGGAATGACTAATGCACCATAAATAAATCATAGAGGATTTCTCAGAGGAGGTAATACATGAATTGGATCTTAAGAAATTTTCCTACTAGAGAAAGACACAAAGAACGAAGATATTATATGCGGGGGCGGGGGGAAGCATGTACTAAAGCAAGGAGGAAGGGTGTGAATGGTAGTGAGTGTATAAGGATGGCTCAGTGCATGGGGTGGTCTCCTGTCTTATCACTAAAGGGCCTTCTTTCTGACTGCCTACACATTGCCCTCTGAGAACCTACCATGTGCCAACCACTGTGCTAAGAATTACATTGACCTATGTAACATTGGCAAGAATTTTAAAAGCAAATACTAATATTGACCCATGCAGGAATAAGAATTTGAGGTTTAACATGATTAAGTAATTAAGTCTGATTTCAAACATTCTAATTACAGAGCCAGTACTTATAACCTACATGTTATATATTTTTCAAATATCATTGTTGGAATAAAAGAAGAAAATATTAATGTAAACAGAGAAAAAACAGAAGCAATGCCATTGATGAAATTTACCTGATAATTGGGTACTTGGAATTTAATTATAGGCATGAATTATTTAAGTTATAAAGAAGTTACTGACTAGAAGGGAAAAAGATTATGGGCTCACCGTGTAGCAGCTTACAAAAACTCACATGAGTAAAATGAAGAAGAGTTTCATAAATGACTAATTTGTTAAATTAATTATAAAAACACTGTCAAGTTCTGCATCAGTGTTTGTGAGAGTGATATCTGTATGAACTGGATTCCCTGGTCAAGCTTGGAAAAGTGTATAACAGCAAGTTTGATAGCTCCTACAAACGATAGCATTCTTTTTTTTTTTTTTTTTTTTTTGAGACAGAGTCTCGCTTTGTTGCCCAGGCTAGAGTGAGTGCCGTGGCATCAGCCTAGCTCACAGCAACCTCAAACTCCTGGGCTTAAGCGATCCTACCGCCTCAGCCTCCCGAGTAGCTGGGACTACAGGCATGCGCCACCATGCCCGGCTAATTTTTTTCTACATATATTTTAGTTGGCCAGATAATTTCCTTCTATTTTTTTAGTAGAGACGGGGTCTCGCTCTTGCTCAGGCTGGTCTCGAACTCCTGACCTTGAGCGATCCACCCGCCTCGGCCTCCCAGAGTGCTAGGATTACAGGCGTGAGCCACCGCGCCCGGCCAATAGCATTCTTAATATTAAGTGGCTACTCATTTTTCTTGAATGGACATATTTAGTACATTTATATTTTCAAAAATACCTGCTGCTCAACAAACCATTGATTACCTCTTGATATCTGTATTAGCTTTGCTGCTGAACAATCTCAGATATTTATAGACTCTCTGGGTCAACTGTGGCTATGGTTTAGGATCAGATAGACTTGGCTTTAAATTGTGGGTTAAGTTTAAGTCTATTGCATGTGTTTTCTAACTATTTTTTTAATCAGCAATTATTCATATCTGTTCTTATAGAAGATTATAGCAATTATTCATGTCATGGTCTTCTTATAGCAGATTATAGCAAGAGGGCAGAGCAAACCATGCCCACACATTTAGGTCCATATAGTGTTTACTAGTATTTTATTAAGCAAAAAAAGTCACATAACAAAGTCTGACATTATGGCACTGGAAAAATATACTCCAATCATAATGGAAGACTTGCAAAGCTACACAACAAAGTCTATGTATTTAATTAATCTACCACAGTGTGATAAAAAGCTCAGCAAATTGAAGCACATATGCTTTTTGAAAAAATTTTAAATGTTTTTATTTTTATTTATTTATATATATATATATATATATATTTATTTATGTTAGCATGTTACAGGAGTACAAATATTTAGGTTACATATATTGCTTTTGCCCCACCTGAGTGAGAGCTTCAAGCTCGTCCATCCCGCAGACAGTGTGTCCTGCACCCATTAGGTGTGAATATATGGGTCCCCTCCTTCCGCTTCCCACCTACTCGACACTGGATGAATCTTACCACTAAATGTGCACATAAGTGTTGATCAATTAATACCAATTTGATGGTGAGTCCATGTGGTGCTTGCTTTTCCCATTCTTGTGTTACTTCACTTAGTAGAATGGGCTCCAGCTCTATCCAGGATAGTATAAGAGATACTAGATCACCGTTGTTTTTATGTCTGAGTAGTAACCCATGGTATACATATACCACATTTTATTAATCCACCCATGCATTGATGGGCACTTGGGTTGTTTCCACATCTTTGCAATTGTGAATTGTGCTGCTATAAACATTCTAGTGCAGATGTCTTTTTTATAGAATGTCTTTTTTTCCTTTGGGTAGAAGCCCATTAGTAATATGATTGCTGGATCAAATGGTAGTTCTACTTTTAGTTCTTTGAGATATCGCCATATTACTTTCACAGAGGTTGTACTAGTTTGCAGTCCCACCAGCAGTGTATGAGTGTTCCTATCTCTCCACATCCACGCCAACATTTATTGTTTTGGGACTTTTTGATAAAAGCCATTCTCACTGGAGTTAAGTGATATCTCATTGTGGTTTTGATTTGCATTTCCCTGATGATTAGAGATGTTGAGCATTTTTTCACATGTTTGTTGGCCATTAGTTTGTCTTCTTTTAAAAAGTTTCTGTTCATGTCCTTTGCCTACTTTTTAATGGAGTTAATTTTAATTTTTACGAGTATATAATAATTGTCTGTATTTATAGGGTACATATGATGTTTTGATAGAAGCATACAATGTGCATTAATCTAATCAGGGTATTTGAGGTATCCACTACCTCAAGCATTTATCATTTCACATATGCTTTTTAAGTGAAAAAAATTGCATAATATATTTTGAAGACTGATAATCCTAAATTCTTTGCCATGAGATGATCAGCAAACATTTTTAAAGTTTCTAACTGTCATTTTATAGTCACTTCCAATGTTATGACAAAGGAGATTATTAGAAAATTATAGTATTTAAAATATTCTGTAAATTTATTTAACTAAAGTAATTTGACTATGATGAAACTCAATGTTTCAGGGAATGAAAAAGATACGATGGCCCCAAATTATTAGAGTCTGAGGTTAGATTCCCATCTTTACCCAGGGAATCATCAACATACCACAGTAATGTTCTCCATTCTGATGTATGACCTGATATGAAAGTCAATGGGTCAATAAATAAATAAATATTTATAAAGATTATAGTAACTTTTCTGTGAATAATTTTGTGAATATCACTTTGAGAACTACTTTATAGAGTAATAATTAAAACTCTAATCTCTATAAGCCAGTTATTTAATATTTTTGGGTTTCATTTTCTTCTATAAAATAGGAATAATATACCTACCTCTTAGGATTATTTACAGGTTAAATGAGATAATTCCTTTAACAGACAAATCACAGTGCCCAGAATATAGAAACACATGAACTACTATAATTATTTTTATTGTAACAATTATTATTTCTTGCAACCTCAATTTCCACATGTGTAGCATAAATTCAATGAAATAAATCTATTTTAAGCATTGCAAGGACTGTGGGAGCATATTCTATGTGTATTCCAGGAGCCAGTGTCTTGAAATTTCAGATTTCTTCAAACGAATGAATTTGAAAGAGAAGCCAACAACATCTCATGGAAACACAACAGAAGAAACTATTGAAAACCCAGAAGATAGAATTGAAAATAAAAAATAAAACTCGAGGCATTCAGGCAGGAAATTGTAGTCTGACTAGAAAGAGGAGAGACAAGTAATTGAAGGAAATGAGAGCAAGTATTGCAGTAGGCAATAAAGGAAGAAGAAGGAGTTTCATAAAGAAAAGGAAACTGTGTACATAGTTGAAGAGCGAAATCAACCTGATTCCTCTGGAAAGACTGGTAAAATTTTGGCAACATTTTTTGAATAGTTGGAAAAAGAAATAAAACTATGGCTTAAAAAAAAAAAAACTGATTATCTTACTGAAAGTCCCATGGTCTAATATCATCTGCCAAAGGAAAATAGAAATAAGGATATGACTCTATTCTCTTGAATTTATAGTCTTTGAAAACCTTTTTAATGCTATATTTGAAGCTTACTATCGTCCCTTTCAAAAATCTGCTACAGTTTCTTCCACAGATGAACCCTTTCAAATAGAACATTTATCTTGTAATGACTCTTTTAAAATTGCCTGCTAAACTGAATTTCCCAGGTCCTAATTATACATTTGCACCATCATTTTTGAATTTTGAAGAAGACCCCCCAACTTTTTTGAGTTCAAATTCTATTTTTTTTAATTTTTTTTATTTCAGCTTATTATGGGGGTACAAAAGTTCAGGTTATATATATTGCCCATGCCCCCCATCCCCCCAAGTCTGAGCTTCAAGCGTGTCCATTCCCCAGACAGTGCACATCACACTCATCATGTAGGTGTGCACCCATCCCCTCCCCCCAGCCCCCACCTCTGTCTGATACCCAATTGGTGTTCAAATTCTATTTTAAAAAAGCAAAACATGATTTTCTGTTATCTAAGAAAAATAATTTGTCTGTGTGTTTAACATTGTCATTTCTGGTTTTTGTTTTTTTTTTTTTTTTTTTTAATAAAAGGACTTCCAGTAAATCAGGACTTAAAAAAACTCAAAAAGGTCTTTAAATAGATAAATAAAAATCATAGCATACACTCTTGCTTTGAAAATGACAGAATAAACAACTAGGGAGAATTATGTAGCATGAGAGGAAAACAAAACCTTTCAAAAAATAATCCAGACCACATTTTGAACTTGTAAAGGTATTGGTATTGGTGTGTGTATATGACAAAGGATGGGGGATGAACAATTTTTTAACTGCTGGTGAAATATTCTAGGCTTTTAAAAATATGAAGTTATTATATGTCGAAAGCAATGTATAACAGTGTAAGTTTTTATATGTATGAAGATATTGGCGAATGATTATAAAGATACATTCTTGTTTATTATCAGAAATTATTTAATAAAAAATAAGTTGAAAAAATTGTAGAATAAACCAGGGTACAAAATTATTTGAAATAATTAATCTGACTATAAAGAATCCCTTCTCTTATTTTAGGAGTTATCTTGAATATTACCATCTTTGTGGAACATACTCTTGAGTTGTACATTCATATTTAACAGTGTTAATCATAAGGACTCAAATATTTTAGTTCTATTGTTCTAAACATGCTGTGCTTCCCCACTGCCTCTGAAGCTAAGTGGGGTCATGTGACTGGTTTGGATAAATGAAACATAAGAGGAAGCTTCACTTCCACGTAGAAGCTTTAAGATTCAGTGTGCGATTTGTTATGTATGCTTTCCTCCTGTCACGGTGATTATTTTAGCATGTGTCAAGATTGAACCTTTTTTAGCTAGATCCTTGGGTGTCTATAATAACTACAGCAACCTGGTAGCCTGCATTAGGCATGAGGAATGACAGAGAAATAAAATGTGGTCATGTTGAGTCACATAGAGTGTGGGGATCATTTGTTGCCATAGTATAACTCAACCTATCTTGATTAATATAAGTGTTCTTACATTTGTGGTTTAATTTTGATTAACCTGATATATAGATATTCAGCTGGCAGCTCTTCATAGTATATTATCTAGTTAGATGTCTGTTTATTTATTGGATTACAAATATTTTTTGTATCTAGTTTCTGTATTTTCATGTAGGCATTACTTGGCAGAAAATAGTAACTAAAATGAGTTTGCCAAACAAATACTATTATAAATACAAATGTTTATTGACTTTTATGTTCTGAAAAATTATAGAATTTAGACTTCTTTCTGAGCATTTGATGACAAACGAATGTATCATTTCTATCAGAAATAAAAAATTGGAAAATAAAATAATATAAATTCCTTAATTATTATTTAACTTTGTTATTTATAGCCTGAAAATTAAATCCTTTCCCCAAGCTCACATAAAAATCAAAACAGAATACAATTTTAAATTTTATTTTGTGAAAATAGGGGTTACAAAATGTGTGGAACCAAAAATAAGAGAAATAGTACCAATAGCAATAAATTTTGCTTCTTTAACTGGATAAAGGTCAAATCCCTCTGGCATAAAAGTGAACTCACAGTCTAGTTCACCATCAGTGAAGTAGTTTCTCCCTCGTTTTGAGAGAGAACAATTTAATGTGTTTCAAAGGCTGCTAATATTTATTGCCATATAATACATGGTTTCCTTTTCTATTAGTCAAGGTTTTTCCTCATATTTTTTTAAAAGTATTTTCCACCAATTTCTAACCCAAACACCTTACTTGTTCTTCTAATGAAAAATTCTACAAATTCATGAGGGCTTTCTCAATTGGACTTTTTCATTTGGACTTATAATACACTGGAAAATATTCAGAAAAGACATTTGAGAGAAAAAATCAGAAATGAGTTGTGCAATTTCATAAAATTAAATTGACATTTTAGAGGGCAATCATCCTTGCCTCAATGTTTGTTTACACTGAGTACATTGTGTAATTAGATATTGACAATGTAAATGTCCTCAAAACTGTAAAGCTGAACTTATAAATGGATGTTGGTGGTAAGTTTTGGCTTTGACTTCTACCACCCTTTTGTTTTTGCATTTCCTGTTACTGAGAATTTTGGCTACTTTCATATAACTACAGCTAGTTCTTTGCCCAACACGGTGAAAGATCAAATCACATCAGTATAATACAGGGACAAATAAATAGATGTTATATTGCTTGAGATCATGTAGGAAAAAAACATGAATTAAGGACCTGAATTTTTCAAACTTCACCTTTAATTTAGGGAGATACAGCCTTTGTTCATTACATTTTTGTATTACTTCAAGACATTTGCCATTCAGGAGGCATTTTGTAAATAATTGTCAAGTGTTCCATGTGATATTTTCAATGTCATTTTTTTCAGCAAAAAAAATTAGCTTTCCCAACCAAGATCGCTGAGGATAGTTCAATACAGGAATTGTATACAAAGGAGTGTAAGGGGGTAAAGAATAGAACATGGGCTGGTGTAGTACCCCTGGGGCTGATGGCAAGACCTTTGTCAGAAGGAACAAGTGGCCCGAGTGGTTATAGAAGCCATCAAGAGACTGGTATAGCGGGGATCAGTAAACAGAACTTATGGCCTGTGATGCAAAGACACATCCACCTGTGATGACCTAGCAGGAAGGAAACTAGGGTAATACATTCCCTGACTTCATTCCCCTCCTTCCGCTGATGGCTCCCTGTGCTTCGGACTAACCACATGCACCCCCAAGCCAGATAGCAGAAGAGGAACACACAGATGTATTCCATAAAAGGCAGGTCCCCTGGAGTGTAGAATAGGTTCAGCCAGCAAGCAGAATATATCAAACACATTCTCTTCCTTCCCTTCTATAAATTGTACTTTAGACAACATAACCAACACCAAAGCCACTCAATACTTTTTCAACATAAAATATGCCTCAGCTAATTAATTATGAATTGTATATTGACAAGTTACTTGAAAAAACTTAGACATTTTAAAAAGAGGAGATTATAATGCTATAGTTTTTTTTTTTTTTTTTTTTTTCACTTAAGAATTTCATCACTAAGTAGGGAGCAAATGTTTGCAAAAAATCCAAGATCCTGTGTAGTGGTCCCTGCTATGTTATTGACGTGAATCTATGAGAACAGAGAACAGAGTAAATGGATCTTCCTAAAGGGTTCTGTAAATTACTCCTTTAAAACATTGGATTTGATTTGCTCACTAAAAAATAAAAACAAGACGTTATCTTACTGGGATGGCAAGATGGTGTCAAATTCCAGTTGTATACAATTCAACTGTATGACAGGATATAGCAATTCAAAAAGACTAATAAAGCAGAACAGGCCCTATTAACTATATACCAAATGCCCCAATAACAGTACCATATGCTAGCCTGAGAATCTGGCTTTTAGAATATTTTCCTGCTCATTCAGTAGGTGTGCCCTAATTCCCTTTCTTCTCTTCACTCTCACATTGGCATGGCTCCAGGCATTATTATTTCCTTCTGTAGTTATTCGGTGAGGTTCCTCATATTAATAACCAGAAAGCCACTATCCAGAGTAACAATTTAAAACTCAAGTATCCATTTCCATTACATATCTCTACCCACTTGACCCTTTCAATACAATATTTTAATGACCAGTAAAGTGAAGAATGCTTATTTTCCCATTTTTTTGTAATGGAGTAGGCTTTTATTTGTAGAGCTTACCATTCATTTATTGTTGTATATGTCACTTACCTCTGTGCTAGGATCTCACAGTAACTTTAGGAGTACTCTAGCAAATATAACCACTTCAGGTTAGAACTACTGGAAATAAGTAACGCTTAGCAAAAATGTCACCCAGAAATACCCTACTTGAATGACACTTCCTGTTCTCCTTTGTCTAGGCTACTTTTGGGAATCAATTCAAACCTTCATTGGAAGGTGAGAGAAGTTTGGAGCTGCACATATTTGTACTTGAACCCTTTCTCATCCTCTTACTAGCAGTCTGAATTTGGAGCAGCTCTCCAAATTTCAAGGACCCAATTTTACTCTTTGTAGATTTTCTATAGGATACCATAGTTCCTTTGAAGGGCTAGTATAATTGTATATACATATATGGGAATACAGCAAACCTCAGTCTTTATCAACAAAATAGGGTATAATTCCTATTTCAGATTTACTGAGAGGTTGAATAAACTCTTGGATATTGGTAGAAGAGAGCTGCAGATGTTGGAAGTACAATCCAAGTCCCATCTTTACCCACAAGATGATATAACTTTTTATATAATTCACTCCATGGTAAAATAAGGAAAATAATAGTGACCACCAAAGTAATTTGTTGTTAGCCTTTACTGAGTTGTTACAGTTTAAATATTTGGTACAGTGTCAGGGTAATAGTAAGCGTGCGATATACTTACCAGTTTACATCAAGATCTTGGTAAATGTTGATTTCCTTTTGCAAAACCTTGTGTGCCCCTTTTAATAATTTTATAGACCCATAGTAAATCAGGGCCTTTGAAGAAAAGGGAAGTGGTTGCTCACTCTTCTTCCTCTTCCTCCGCTTCTATTCCTTTGTGGCCCTCTGAGTCAGCCCCACTTCACTGTCTCTTTTTCTCTCAAGGATTTGTTTCTAGCAAGGAGCTGTAAAGGATGTAGCAAAGGAAGGCTTAAAAGTGCCTTTTGGTGACAGCATGCATGCCAAGGGGAGACAAGCTGCCAGGGAGATCTGAGCCAGCTGCCATGGGAAACACATACCTGCATAATCAGGCTACATGAAAGTCAAGAGCCTCCCTCCTGCAGCAGTCAGGGGCTGGGGCTGGGGGGAAGTGCATTCAATCACAGCTGGAAAAATGGGGCACAGGGGGAGGCTGAGGCGGTATTAACCCTAATTGTGATTGAGAAGCATGGAAGGGTTCAATGATGTCTGAGGGACACTGAAATGACCAGACCTGGAGCCTGCAAAGGATGGTTGAGAGAAAGCCTTATGGGAGCCAGTTTTTCTTTATCAAGGATGTTGTTTAAATAAAGAAAAAAAAAAACTCGTGATAAGGTCAATAATGATAGCTCGTAATCTCCTCATGCAACAAAAAGATTTTCTAGCTAACCAGCAGGTCACAAAAAGCTCCCCAGCGAATTTTCTTGCTGAGAAATTTGTGGACCTGGATGTGTGTGTGTGCACACCACGCACCACTGCAGCATCGTTGCTTTGTGCTTATTTATTAGTCTTTATGTGCCACATAAATGTATACCTGTTTAAGATTTTTCTCTTTCTCAAGAGAACACATAGAAGAAACAACCCACGAGACTATTTAAAAGAGAAAAGGGTAAGAGATCAAAAGTCTGAGTTAAAATGAAAAAAATATATAGCAAAACAACATAAAAAAGAAAGGATATCTATCTCAAACTAAAGGGAAATGAGAGTTCTCATTTCCTTTACTGAGTAGCAACATAAACGCATTTATTCATAAGGCTAAAATGTGAATATAATTTTAATAACCAGTTCCTCCCCAGGAATAAATAGATTTATGCTATCTTTTTTTCCTTCTGAAAACAAACTTTGATGTTAGTTTATTGCTTGTTTGAGGGATTTGGGGGCTGATTTAGAAAAAAAGATTTGACCACAATAAGAAGTAACACTCAACAAGCTTTATTGGGAAGCTCTTGGATAGGTTTGCATGGGAGGTGCAGTTCCTCAGAGCACAATACTATCATGAGATTTGTGACAAGGGGACCACCATTCAGAAGTGAGGAGGCAAGAGGACTCCTGGGCGAGGGGGAATCCCAAAGGGGTTTGCATACCTAGGTGACGCCACTCATCATCTCAGCGGAGAATCTGTGTCCAGGAGCTGCAAAGGGCAGCTTGGGAGTCTTTCAACTACAAGACTGTATCTTATCAATGGCCGGTAGATGTGAGGTGAGATTTCACAGGATATGTAAAGTATGTAAGCTCTAAATGTCGAAACATCCTACTATTTGGACCATTTCTTAAATAACCGGGTGTGTAAAAAATTTGATTTGGCACCAGTGAGTTTTTGAACGAGTAAGTCTTGAACTACAATGAAAAAATAGCCAGAGCCCAATACACTGAGGCCATTCTTCACTCATTTATATAACATAGTCGCACCATCTGATGTACCTATCACTGTTGCCGTTATTATGCCATAAGCCTCTCCAGGGTATCATTCTCTGAGGAACTTCACCTCTCATGCAATCCTGTCCAAGAGCTTCCCAAATATGAAGGGGTGTACTGGAACATGCTTCAAATGGGATTGCCAGCCTGTGCTCCACCTGGAACCTGGAAACCGTGCATATGCAGGCAATGAGGAGCAAAGGGTGAGTGAAGAGCTAAACTACAGGGTCAAGATCCTGTGGTTCCCTCAAGCCCATTCTTACTGGCTTTCACCACCAGCAACTGATAATAAAGTCAAGAGCAGAAGAGAGTGATTGGATAAAATGAATACATATATGTGAATACTCTAAAAATGCAGTGCTTCCATTATCCTGAGCTTAAACAGAATATGTCAGCCCTGAAGCAAAATGGAATATTTATTTTCAGTACAATAGATCTGAATGCGTGAACACAATATAGATGCCATTTGTATGCAAGGCACTCCACCAGGAAGCAAAGATGAGCCTTGTAAGCTAATATGGGGAATGAGACCTGTGCACAACGGCCTTACTAAAACAGATAGATTCAGATATGTGAAATAAGAGTGAAGTCCACAGAGTGTTACTGGATTCAGTGAAGGTGCAATCATCTGGTATAGAAAAGCTCCCCAGAGGAGGAGGCATCCGAATGCTGCTTTGCTGGACATGTAAGATGTTTGAAGGTGAATATAGGTGAAGACATGGCATTCCTGGTGGAGTACTTGCATCAGCAAAGATATGGAGGTATGAAGGTAACCTCAGAGAACAAAAGATAACATAAACTGCTTGAATTTTAGGGAATGTTTAGGATAATAGTGTGTAATAGCTCTGGAAAGCCAGCATTTGCTAGGTGGTAGGCTGTATTTTCATTTTCCTACCACAGAGAAAGAAATGCTAGGAATTGCTTCTTAGGGTTAGAGCCAATTTTGTTCTAACCCAACATAGTAAAGTCATTAATCCTATTATTAAATGTACATCTATATAAAAAATAATGAGAGTCCAATGCATACTCATTCCTCTACAGATAATATGTGATACTGTATCTCTTTTCCCAATACCATAGTGGCATAACTTAATTATATGCTTTGTACACATTACATAAAATTATTCAAGAACATGCTCAATACTGTTTTTAGAATTCTGTTTAGTCCATGGTTTTAATACAGTAATGAACAAGTCTTGACTTCCCTCTGTGCTATGGTTACCATAGGCTTAAATAAGAAACATTTACTTAAGCATTATCCATGCATTCACCATACAATAGATATTCCTGGAAGTTCCACAATGAGCTTGGTTTGGAGTTAAGTACAATAGAGACACAAAGATGTATTAAACAAAGACCTACCTCAAAGACTTCAGAGTTAGGTATGATATAAGCATGGAATCAATTATTCATTCATTTATTTATTCAGAAAATACATTTTGAGCAAATACTTTATTTCAGGTACTTTTCTAGTTTCTGGGACACCAGGTAGTGATGTAAACTATAAACAAACTTAAAGCACAAGAAGAGATTGTCAGAGACTGTTTTAGCTAAGATTAGGAGAGATAATTTAGAGTTGGCAAAGACCATAGAGCTTGTAACAAGGAATAACTATTTAATTATAACAAAACAGGCACCCAAAGTGATCACATGGTCTGTCTCTCTCTCAGAGGGATTACTGACTAAACTAGGATTAGGACCAGTGTCTTTCAAATCTAAGTCAGTACTTACTATAATAAATACTCATGATAAAACAGATGGAAGGAAAGGATACAAAGGAAAGCAGAAGCTTGATGGCAAGTCCAGGGTAGGTTCAGAAAGACTCTAGTTCGGGTGGTGTATACAGTTCCTATGTGAGATCAGCGCAGCGGGGATGAAGATATGGGATAGGAAGAGATTGTGGAGCTAAGTAATGCTGAGCTAAGCAGCGTGTCTTCAATTTCCTGGGCAACAGGGAACCATTGCTTCAATATGTTTTCAATTCTCACTACAAAATGAAAACAACTGAAAATGTCCATATTCTTCTCGTTCATTATTTAGCTCTTTCAATCTTTATGGGACACCTGTTATGTGACAGCACTTTGATAAGAGCCATCCACAAGAGACACTCAGCCTAGTGGAGCAACATATGCAAGTATCTATTTTACCTAGTGAACGTGACAGTGCTGTGATCCCTCCCTGCTCCTGTGCCTCTCTCCACCTCTCTCTTCCTCCTATCAGGGAAGTATGCAACAGTGCTCAGCAGACAGGAGTGGTACCTAATCCAGTGTGGGGGGAAGGATCAGGAAACCTCTTCAACTGATAGTAATGTAGTACTACTCAGCCATAAAAAGAAATGAATTGATGTCTTTTGCAGCAGTTCGGATGGAACTGGAGATCACTATCCTAACTGAAGTATCTCAAGAATGGAAAAACAAACACCACATACACTCTCTAATAATTTGGAACTAATTGATGGACACACGTGGGCACAAAAAGAAGTACAAATTGTTGGAAATCGAGAAGGGAAGAGGGAGATGAAGGGAGGAGTAAAAACCTACCTAATAGATAAAATAAACATTTTTCAGGTGATGGGCACACTTATAGCCCTTGACTAAAGCAATATAAAAGCCATCCATGTAACAAAAACATTTGTATCCCCTCAATATTTTTAAATTAAAAAAATTAAAAAAAAATGCAAGCTAACTCTTGATTGATGAATAAAAGATTTCCAAGAAAATAAGTGTTTAAATAGGAAACAAGTTGCTATTAGACATTCATCCCTTAAACAATGATTTTGGTATATGACCTAGGGTCAATGCAACTTTATTCTACAATGTCTGTAATCCTGAATGCTAGTAATGGTGGCTCTGATATATTTCAATAAGTTTCTCCCTCCCTGAAGTAATGTCTCTCCACTTTCAAATCAAATCTGATTAACTTATACTTATCCTGTAATACCTAATTCAAGTATTTTCTCCTTTAAAGCCTATCTCAGAAGAATTAATTGTTGTTCCTTACCAGACCTGGGTAGATCATTGGGCATCACACAAACGTAAGGATGATTGTCACTTCACTATTCTGGTGTGTCTGTATGTGTCTCTGTTCACCCTCAACTTTGGACAAACTGGGGTCCAAGACCACCTTGTTTCAACCTGTGTCACCATGGTATCATACAGCACTTCAAACAGAGTAGATGGAGTAAATGAATGAAAGAATACTGCACCAGGGAAATGTAAATCAAAACCACAATAAGATATCACTTAACTCCAGTGAGAATGGCTTTTATCAAAAAGTCCCAAACAACAAATGTCAACATGGATGTGGAGAGAGAGGAACACTCATACACTGCTGGTGGGACTGCAAACTAGTACAACCTCTGTAGAAAGTAATATGGACATACCTCAAAGAACTAAAAGTAGAACTACCATTTGATCCAGCAGTCCCACTATTGGGCATCTACCCAAAGGAACAAAATACGCTCTATAAAAAAGACATCTGCACTAGAATGTTTATAGCAGCACAATTCACAATTGCAAAGTTGTGGAAACAACCCAAGTGCCCATCAATGCATGAGTGGATTAATAAAATGTGGTATATGTGGAGTACTACTCAGACACAAGAAATTAATGATAAACTAACACTTCTTGTATTATCCTGAATGGAGCTGGAGCCCATTCTCCTAAGTGAAATATCACAGGAATGGAAAGACAAGCACCACATATCCTCACTATCCAATTAGTACTAATTGATCAGTACTTATATGCACATATCGAAGTAACATTCAGCGGGTGTCAGGCAGGTGGAAGGGGGTAGGAGGGGATATGTATATTCACATCTAATGTGTGCAGAGTGCACTGTCTGGTGGATGGGCATGCTTGTAGCCCTGACTTCGGTGGGGCAAAGGCAATAAATGTAACCTAAACATTTGTACCACCATAATATTCTGAAATTAAAAAAATAAATAAAAAAATAAAATAAAATGCAATATTGAAAACCAAAAATAAATAAATAAATAAATCCAATGGTGAACAAAATAGCACATACTAAAATGATAATTAATGTTAAACTTCAATTTATGTCTCTGCTCTTGGCATCCTTGATAATCCACTCCATGATGAAGCAGTCAGGACATTTAAGTAGCTATTTATTACCTCACCAAAAATTGTATTTGAGAGCTATGTTTTGGAGGAGACGTTTATTGTTGGCTTTTAAGAGATTTGGTATATTGGGAAAATTCACGAGTGCATATGTTATAGGGAATAGGATTGAGGGTAAAATCTGTAATTGTAAACATCTTTGAATTAAGAAACAATTTATAAATTACAGAGAGACTAAAAAAAAAAAAAAAAAAAAGAATCCTGAGACACCTCGAGAAAAGCCCTTAAACTATTTCAGTATATTTCTTTGACAAACCATAAGCCATGGGCCATATTTTATAGTCTCAATTACTGATAATGCTCAATTATGGACACTATGCCTGCCATAGAAAAAAATTCACAAAAATGTTTCACTGATGATATTGATTCAGTAAAACAGATGTCTCTCATTTTGCCAATTATTCAGGGAAAAATGAACTTTTTTCCTTATAAATAACCTAACTATAAGAAATTTACAATGTTCCAAAATAAATATTCACAAAATCCTATCACTTGAGTTAAAATACCCACTTCATTTATTTCTTTTCCCCCAATGATGTTGCCTTTAAATCTTCATGTTTTTCTTTTGTACTTTCATTGATTTGTCTCAACCACCCTAGACCAAGCTAGATCCAATGCACACAACTAAGGATTCAGTCTCAAAGTTTCCATGCAGCCATCCCCAGATGAAGTTCTATGACTTTGGGGTGTTGATACCAGCGGGGAACATGTGATTACCCCATAAAAATTTTATTACTTCTCAGTCTTTCTTAGTGTCAGGGAATGAGAACCTTTCCTGCTGGGTTTAAGATAGTCTCATTTCCCCTGGCTTCCCCCGCCCCCAGCCTCATCCATCTTCATCGTATCTGACCTAAAGCATTTCAGGGCCCTATCTTCTAAAATTTAAGGTCCTTGCTACACACACAAAACCATCCATATTCAAAACACATATGCAAAAAAAAAAAAAAAAAGCAAATAATTCACAGCATGAAAGAACATGAAATCCTAGTGAATCTCTCTTTTTCTAAAAGAGGAGGGGGCAAGAAAAATGCATTTTAATACTTGTGCTATTTAGTCTACAGCAGAAAGGAAAACAGAATTTTATGTCTTAATGCTTTAAATTCTTTTGTAAAATAATGCAATTTACACTCCAGAAAGATCTCCATAGCAACCTTATCTCCAAGCAATTGTTTTCTAAGTTTTCATTTCTAGACAACCATAGTTCTATTAGCTATTTATGTATGTTGACTCAAAATGTTAAATAATCACAGAAATAATAATTGTTTAACTCTGCTTTTGTGCCAGAAATGTTGCTGAATAGTTTATAAAATATTATGCTAATGTAGATTTTATATTTTCATATTAAACCTCACACATTTCTTCAAGCATATATCCATGATTATAAAAATACCTTATGACGTGTTTTTTTTTCATTTTTTTATAAAACAGTATTTTATGGACCTCTTTCAATGTCACTGAATACACGTCAACTTCACTTTTCTTAAGATGACAATATTTCACAGTGCAGTTGTCCCTTTGTCTGCTTATGGATATTTAGTTTGATTCAATATTTTACTATTACAAATAGTACAGCAATAGATATCCTTTTATATACATGACTATAGACTTTTGTTAGTATCTCAGTAGGATTGATTCCTAAACATGAAATAAATAGATAAAAGAGTAGATACATCTTAAAATTTCCCAGGCATTTCCTAAATGCTATCCCCAAATGTTGTTCTAATTATACACAGTATAATTAGCAATAGTACATGAGACTTATCCTTCCCTTCAGCTTCTCTAAACACTGGCTATTCTAATCTTTCCTAATTTTTTCAGTTTCACATGTGAAAGGTCATAGATTTGTTTTTATTTAATCACTAATGAAGTTTAATGTTTTGAACATGTTTGTTATGTATCCATATTCCTTTTTTTAAATTGCTTTTTTATATCCTCTGACCAATTTTTACTAATGTGTCTTATTTTATATTATTTTCTGTACTTTATATATTAGGTGAAAGCTATAACATTTACCCATTTTATAGAAGAATAAAATTGAGATTTAAAGAAATTAGGTACCTGGTCCTAGTGTCATATACACAATTTTCATGTAGTCTGGTTGCTTGACTTTGAAGCTATACTGTTAAGAACTATACTAAATTATTTTCATAGTATTGTTTCCAGTATTTACACTTCTCTCATAAAAATGTTTCCCCTAAATCTTGTTTAAACAGAAATCATATCAAAACAGCAGAAACTTGTAAACAGACACTTCCCTTATGAATAATTATATAGAAAAATAAAATAACAAAGGTCATTTCTTTATTAAAATTAACCATTATGTTGATGACCAAAACTTAGCCAATAATTTTTAAAGTAAGTATACTTAGCCATAAATGTTCTATTTTTCTCCTTTGACCTATGATATAGTTGCTATGGAAATGAGAATCTGTTTCTTTACTATATTATATATGTTGAAATAAAAAGAGCCTTTTTCTTTTTTCTTAGATTATCATCAGCTGTGTATATTTAAAAAACTGCACAGTTTATTTGTAGAAGTTTGAAAATGCCTTAACTGAAAAAGAGTCACGCTAATTACAGATTTCCTATGCTCAATGCAACAATATATGTTCACCAGAAAGGAAAAGCAATAGTTGTGTGTGGGTGTTTTTTTTTTTTCCCCCGTTCAAAGAAATAAGTTCACTGATAAGAATTGATGAATATCTTCCAGTTTAGTGTGTATCTCCTTTCATCTTTTAGGTTCTGTGAAGCAATACCTAATTTAAAGTTTAATATCTTTCTTCTGTTCCCAAATGCAGCAGATGGCTCAGGCAACTACCTCCTACTATCTAATTCCTTAGTGACATTTATTATTCATCAGAAAGGAAGTGAGAAAACATTATCTTTCCTTCCAATTCCTGACTTGCTTAATCAAATAGATTAAAGAAAATACCCTGTAGTTAGAAAAATAATTATTTTTAGACCCATAAAATCATTAAAAAGTAAAACCTAGTGACCACCCATTGAGGACACTTGACTGATGTTACACCAGATAGATATTTTGGTGGGAAAATGAAACTAATCTGAGACAAATGGTAACAGCCTTTGCAATAAGGCTCAATTTCCAGAGATAGTTAACTTTGAACAAAAGAAGTCTGGCCTAGCATGAGGAAATTAGCCTTTGCCTATCTCTCCTGGCCACCAATCCTTCCATGTACCTAACTAGAGACCCTACTTGTAGCTTAGGGAAAATAAGTTGAATGCTGAGTCCATTTGCATTTTGAATCTCAGTGTTATTATCATATGTGTTTTTCAGAGTCAGTGCCAGGGAATGAGGCTATTTCTATTTTGTGAGTAAGGAAAGACATAAAGAAGTGGTTTGATAAATATATTATTGCAAATTTTTCTGATGTAAAGGTAAAAACCAATTTAAATTGGCTTAAACAATATGGAATTTTGTTGACTTCTATAATTGCAAAGACAAAAATTGGTTATGGCTTCTGATATAGTTGAATTTAGTAAGTCTAACAGTATCATCAGTGCCCACTCATTTTCTATCACTTGGTCCTCATTTCCTGAGATTTTTCTCTAGTTTCAGGCAGTTTTCTTCTCAAGGTAACATAAGGGTGACAGCAATGTGAAGTCTGGGTTGGACTCTTCTCTGAATCAATGACTGAGGCCAGGAAGACAGAGTAACCTGATCAGCTTATGGCCAAGTCACATGCCCATCCTTGAACCAAAAGAGTTAGCGCCTCCTCAAGCCCATGGGCTAAGAGATAGATGATATCCCAAGGAAAATGGGGTTTTGCTTAAAGACAAAGGTGAAGGTCTCAAACAAAACAATTGTTCCCACTATCTAGTGAATATTTCTCACGAAGTGAAATGGAAATTTGTGTTGGGCTTATGTTGTATAGAGGGAAATATTTGATTCCTTATCTATAGAGAGGGTGGTAAACCATGTCATTTTTGAGATTCTCATACTTTAGATGTGGACCTTTCCAAATTGCAATTGAAATCAGAAGACAGGATATTTAGGCAATACAAGTGAAAGAGGAAAAGACAGATGCTGTAAAGGCCATATGGAGATAAATAGATAAATATAATATAATATTGACATAAACAATGAGTATTCATTCATCACTCCTAGAATTATAGCTAGGCCAGAATCTGAAAAAAAATATTATCTAAGTTGACCACTTTACCCAAACATTTTTCTATTCCCATTGTTTTTCTACTACAGAACTTGAGCCTTTTAAAAGTAATTATATTGTCCATCAATTATAGAAAGAGATAATATGGGCATAGTAGAAAATGAAATACAATTTAATAACAGAAGAAGTTGGTAAAAATCCTAACTCTAACCTAACTTTGAGATCTTGGTCAAGGGCTCTAGTTTTTCTAGCTTCTAAGAGAAGTAATGATAAATTCTCCTTTATTATATGAATGTGGGAAGGCTTTGTAATATGAGTTAGGTTAAACTCCTTAAAAATGGCTGACTCTACAGGAATATATTTTTTTAAATACCTCCAATAAAGAGGGATGTTTTATCAGCTATCAAAAGAGATAAGAACTGAAGCAGCCACACTATTAATGTAAGACTCCTTTTATTGAGTGTTTTTAAATGTTTTTAAAACAACTGACTGGGTCTTACTGCAATCTTGAGCTAAAAAGCAGACAGGACACACTACTAGGGGCCCTCTGTACACACCACTTTGTCTTCATCAGTGTGGTCCAATAACCAATTAATTAATTTTGACAACATTCTACCATTTAAATCATCTTAAATCCCTTTGTTTTCTCTCAGATAATGTAAGAATGAACACCAAAGGAAAGACCTCTCATCTGTTACAAAATCTATATACTATACAGGAGAAGATATTTTGTACAGGAAATATTAAATACTAAATATTACAGAAGTGGAGAGCAATGAAAGAGCATATTTTATGAAATAATGAAATTAAATTCATGAAGTATTTTTAAGCCAGTTTTTATTATAATTTTCATACAATAAAATTCACAATATTTTGAATTTTGACAAAGACATTCCATAGAGTAACAACACCATAGTTATGACAGAGAAAAGTTTTAACAATGCAAAAAGTTATCTTGGGCCACTTTGAAGCCAGTATTCCCCTTAATCCAGCCCCATGGCAAATACCAATTTACAATATACTTTCTGATATCATTATTTTGGCTTTACTAAAAATGTAAATAAGTGGAATCATACAGTGTATCTTCTGTTCTGCTTGACTTCTAACATGGTTAAATCAGTTGCTCCATAGCTTCAACTTCAATTGGTATGGTTAATCTTAAATATTAGCAATTTTAGTGGGAGGGCAGTGAAGCCCATATCTTCTTGGGTGCAGCATGTATTCAAAACTTTTGCTCAGTTTTTATTGAATTGCTTTTTTATTGAGTTATAAGAGTTCTTAGTAAATTCTGGATATATGTCTTTATTCAGGCATATATTTTTAAAATATTTTCTCTCAGTCTGTAGCTTCCCATTTCATTTTCTTATCAGTATCTTTCAAAGAGCAAAAAGTTATTAATTTTTATGAAGTCCAATGTAACAAAATTTTCTCTTAATATCCAGTACATTTGTGTCTTACCTATAAAATGTTTGCCCAGCTCAATTCCACAAACATTTCTTCCTTAGAAAGATTTATAATATTTTAGAAGGTTTATAGGATTAGCCCTTACAAATGCCCATTACTTGTGATCACTGATTTTCTGTATTGTTTTTCTATTTTCTATATTATTGATTTCTATTCTTATCTTTATTTGGTCTTTTCTTATACTGACTTGCTTTGATTTACTCTTCTTTTTTTAGTTTCTTAAGATAGAAACTTACAGATTTAAAATATTTTTTAAAATATAAAATTTTAATGCTGGTGACCGCCCTTGAAGTACTTGCTATTTTTGTGTTATTAGACACACACTATATGTATGTGTATATCTGTATAAAGTTTTCCATTTTGTTCAGTTCAAATTTCAAATTTTTTTCTAACTATCTTTGGGATTTCTTCTTTAACTCATGGGCTATTTAACAGTATGTTGCTAAATTCCAAACATTGGAGAATTTTCCAAGTATCTTTCTAGTATTGATTTCTAGTGATTTCATTGTGGGCAGGAACATACCTTACATGATTCATTCCTTTAAATATATTCAGACTCGTTTTATGGCCCAAAATTTATTCTATCTCATTTAATATTTCATGTACATTTTAGCAGAATTTGTATTCTGTTGTTGTTGGGTGGAGTGTACTATAAATGTTAATTAGGTCAAGTTATTTAAGTTTTGCTCAAGTCTTTGATATCTTTTTGCCTATTCCATCTAATGTTCTTTCAATTAATATACCTGTGTGGATTTTGTCTATTTTCCCTTTCTTTCAAGTTCTATCGTGTTGTTTGAAGCAAACGTGTTTAGAATTGTGAGATCCTCTTACTGAAATGACTCATTTATCACTATGAGTTTTTCTCTTTATCCGTCAAAATAGTCTTTGTTCTGAAGTTCAATTTGATTCTTATCATTAAAGGCATGACAGTCACTGTTTTAATTATTGTTTGAATAGTATACCCTTTTTCACACTTTTGTTTTTAACCTATGTATGTCTCTTTATATTTAAAGCAAATTTCTTTTAGCAACATATAATTTGGCCCTGTTTTTTATTCAATCTGACAATATCTAACTTTTAGTAAATTTTTTACACATTTGCATTAAAATAATTACACTATGGTCTGTTATATAGGTGACATTGTGCTATTTGTTTTATTTTTTCCATTTTTGCTTTTTAATTCTTTCTTGATTCTTTTGAATTTTTTCATTTTATATTTTAATGATTATATTTTATTTCCATTGTTAGATCACTTGTATGCCTCAACTTTATTTATAATAGTTGCCATAAGATATAAAATGCACTTTAACTTTGCAAAGTCTACCTTCAAATAAACATGTTATGTAACTTCATCTGTACTTTAAGAAAATTATAACACATTATTTTTATTTTCCCCTTCTATTTTTGTGCTATTGTTTTTATACATTGTATTTTTTTTATGCATAGATACATATTTGCCATTTTTCAGCACACTTCATTCCTCTGTAAAAATACAGATTTCCTCCTGGTTTTATTTTATTACTATCTAAACAACTCTCTTAACATTTCTTATAGTGTAATCTGCTAGCAATGAGTTCTTTCAGATTTATTTCCTGAAAAAATCAGTATTTAGCTTTTTATTTTAAAGGACATTGACACCACATAATGAGTTCTAATTTTATACAGACACACACACACACACACACACACTCCATTTCATTGTCTACTGGCTTGCGTAATTTTTTATCAAGAAGTCTCTACAGTTCTTATATCTATTCCTCTGTGCATATTGTGGCCTTTTTTTTCCTCTGGATACTTTATAGGACCTTTATTTCTTTTTTTCAGCAATTTATTTATCATGTGCCTTGGCATTTTTTATATGTTTATCCTGTATGTCACTCCTCCACTTTTTGAACTCTAATTATTCATACACTATACTTCATCCTCATGTTTGTGTCCTAGAGCTCATGGATGCTCAGATCACTTTTTGTCCCACTCTGCTTTATTTTGGATAGTTTATATTGCTATGTCTTCATGTTAATTGATTATTTTCTGCTATGTCTAATCTGCTGTTAATCACATATAGTGTTTTTTCATTTTTGATATTTTATTTTTCATCCCTAGATTTTCTGATTGTATATTTTTTGTAGTTAGTATTTCTCTTCTCATCATGGTAATATTTTTCTCTATCTTGTTAAACATATGCAGCATTTTTACAATAGATGTCATAATGTCTTTATCTTCTAGTACCATTTTTTATTTATTTCTGGATTTTCTTCTATTATTTCTTTTCCTGCTTATGGGTCATATTAATATTTTCCTGATTCTTTGCATGTGTGGTAATTTTTATTGGATGCTGGAATTAGAACTTTTATGTTGTTGGTTGAGGGATATTTCTGCATTCCTTTAAGCAGTGTTCTATTTTGCCTTAGTATGCAATTAAATTTTTTCACAATTATTTTAATTTTTAAGGCTTTCTGATTAGGGCCAGAGCAACATTTTTGTGGGGCTAAATTAGCCTCATGATTAAGGCAATATCCTTTTGAGAATTCTACCTAATTATCTTATTTATTACTACATTTTTACAATCTGATGGAAACATGAACTCTTCTACTCTTCCTAACTTTCATAATAAGCACCAGAATTTATTCTGTCTACTCATTTTAGGTGGCTCTTTCACTGTTCTCAGATAATTTTCTTTCATATGTGTACAAATTGTTGAAGAGGCCCCTTCATAACTCTTCAGAGATTCTCTCTCTGTCTTTGTCTTTCTCTTTCTCTCTCCTCTTCATATCTCTCTCCTCTTCAGTACTCTGTCCTATGAATTCTAGCTTCCTTGGACTCCCCAAATTCTGATCTCTATTTCCTTTACTCAGAAACATTACCTGGCTCTATTTGTTTTTCTCTCTCTACTCTGTAATCCTAAAACTTCCTCCATTCAGTAAAAACTTCTGCAAAAGTGGAAACATAGTGTTTGATTTGTTTCCCTTCTCTCAGAGATCATAGTCGTATGCTTCCAGTTGGAAATGGTTGTCTTATATGTTTTGGCCAATTATGTAATTGTTTAAACCAGAAAGGCAAAGTCACTTCTTATACTCTATCCTGGCTACATGGGTATTTTTTTAGCTTATGGAATTAGGATGGAATATCTACTATAAAAACAATATATAAAAATTTCAGTGGCTTATGTAATAAAATGTTACTTCCTGCTCACATTATACTTCAAGGCAGGTATATTTGGTTGGGTAGTTCTCCAGGCCAGCTGGCCTGCAAGCAACCTCTCAGGACTCAGGCTCCTTCAATCTTTCTGTGCCAGCATGCTCGTCAGATTTTTCTGCCTTTTGTTGGCATGAAGGTGAAAATAAAAAGCCTGGTAATGCTGATGGGCCAACCTTAGAGATGCCCTGTTTCACTACTGCCAGCATTCGTTTGACCTGAATTTAGTCACATAGCCACACCAAATGGCAAGAGAGACAGGAAATACAGCCTTGCTGTGTGTATGTAGAGTAGTTCTATCCAATAAAAATAAAATGTGAGTCACACATGGAATTGTAAATTTTCTAGTAGCCACATTATAATGTAAAAACAAACAGATAAAATTACTTTTAATAATGTATCTTATTTAGACCCATATATCTAATATTTTATCGTTTCAATATATATTAAATATAAAAATTATTGGTGACATATTTTCCATTCTTTTTTTCATATCAAGACTTCAAAATCTGATATATATTTTAGGTACTTTAAGGATATTTCAATTCTGACTTAAAATTTTAATTAGAAATAATTGTTCTTTATATTTCATAAAATTTGCAGTTAGAAAGTAGGTTTACATATTTAAGTTCCTCCGAACACTTAATATTTTACAATAACTAAATTGAGTTTCTTTCTTTCTTGACATTTAAAGTTAAGCAAATAAGTAAGTAAGTTCTTCAGTTACACTAACTACTTCCCAGTGAGCAATAATCACATGTGGCTGGTGGATACCATATTGGACAATGTAAGTTTAAAGAAAGATTTTGGCTTGTTGGTCCAATTCAGCCTGCAGTCTGTTTTTGTATGTCCCAAGTGCTAAGAATGATTTTTACTTCTTCTAAATATCTGGGGAAAATCAACATAAAAATAATATCTTGTGACATATGAACATCATGTAAAATTTGAATTTCACTGTTGGTTTAAAACATTTTATTAGAATACGTTCACACCCATTCATTTACACACTTCCTATAACTACTTTCACACTGCCACAGCAGAGTTGAGTAATTGCAAGATAGCGTGTGGCCTGCAAACCTAAAATACTTTTTGGTTCTTTACAGAAAATCTTCACGAACCACTACTATAAAACAGAAAAAAAAATCATTCTATGAACAAACTGATATTTCTCCATCTTTATAATCATTAACTACATCATGCCCCATGGAGTCCTAAGGGATGTAATATGGAGATTGTTCTGTATTTACGACAAACACCACTTAACATGTACTGGATGTTGAAGAGTAAAATTAGGAGTTGTTTTAGGGAAAGGATCGATGTATGTCAGTGGAAAATGGGTTAAAGATAAATTAAGTTTTAAAAAAAACTAAAATACTGAAAACATGAAAGGGAGAATTGTTATAAGTCTTAACATCAAACCCTTATAATCATGCAGTGACAATGTCAATGAGGAGTGACTCAATGAAGGACAGCAGTCATTGTATTACTGAATCCAGCAAAATTATCTTTTAGCCTCACAGTGCATGTCCTTCATTTTCCTAATGGCTTCTCTTTACCTTGAAATTCCTTTCCTCCTGCCACCAGCACAAATTTAAACCCTGTGTTCCTCACTTTTCCAATTCACACTTTATATACTCTCCATGAATCTTTTCAACTTCTGCCCAATTCCAGCTAATTCATTCTTGACCTTGGAATCTACTGCTAAATCTACATTTTTTTTTCTTATTTATGTTCTTTTTCTAGCCACCTGACATTCCACAATGTTCTACATAAGTTCTCACATGTTTGATGCTGATGAAATTATGGGCATTAAGAGCTAGGCTTTACTATGGTTTCCATATCCTAGTCATACCCCCAACATAGCTATATCCCTGAAACTGCATGCTATCTTGAACACGTATTTTATAGTCCTTCTTTTGAAATGTAAATATAATCAAGGAAGAGAAAAAATTGAAACATATGGCATAGTTATACTGTGTTTTAAGGAGCAAAATGAAAAGTGAAAATATCCAGAATTTGGAATTTCTACCTACTGTGTCAGATTGACTATTAGCATCTCAGCACCATTCTCATCCCTTCTATATTCTCATTGTATCACAGAGGCTTGAAACCTGGAAAGTGTATTTCTCTGACTTTCTGGCTAGTTGGTCTACTGCTTAGGTTCTGCCTGGAAGAGGTATTTATGTGAGATTTAGAACATGGAAAGAAAAGAGAGGCCATTGCCATTTCTTACAACAGAAGCTGGTAGAAATATGGGCACAGGGTAGTGGGACAGCTTCCAGAAAGTTCTGAGTGAACTTCTTCAAATCACCAGATTTGTTGCTGACAGCAATTGAGATTATTGAAACCATCTACACTCAATTCCCTCACCTTCTGATTTCCTGGAAGTGAATAGATTCTCATTGACTATGACTTTCACAACAATTTCAAATGTTTTGAAGTGGCTATTTCTGTTTTAAATTTTATCCTGGTAAAAATACTTAGAATAGTTTGTTTTTTTCCTATCTGAACCTCAACTGGTACATTTCAGCAGCATCAATTTTCTGAGTGAATGGAAGTGTATAGAGAGTAGATGTAAGTTCATGATACTCGTCTACTTATTCTTTATTTTATTAAATAGCTACTGAATAATTAAGATATGCCAGAACCCAAACTAGGTTAGGCATGGTCTGCTCTCAAGGCACTTAAAGTCTATCTAAGTAAAAAAGAACATAACAATACAAATGATGTCATTACAGGTTAGAATGGATTCAGCTCTAGAAGAAAGAGTATTTAGAATGTCCACAAGAAAACCAAATTTGAGCCTTCATTCTGATACTTTAAAGTATTTTTGGAATCTGTTTTGTCAGCCAGGACATTGGTCATACTTTTTTCTTTGCTATTCATTAATTTGAACTACATGGTATTGGCATATCCATTTAAATCCTTGGATGAACTCATGATTAAATATTTAGTATTTGCATGTGTTCATTTGTGTGGAGAGAGAGAATGAGAGAGAGGAGTCAAGGAAAAATTGTTATCACAGATCTTGTCTAGCTTGCCGTTGACACAATGTTAATATCCTATAGTCTAATGATTCTCAAAGAAATTGTGTTTAGCATTTGGGCAGGCAGTTTTTGTGAAGAACCATCCAATGCAATGCAAGCTTCCATCTACTAAATGCTTAGAGCACTTTTAAATCATTGTAACAACTCAAATTGATTTTCAAAACATTTCAAACTGTTGGCAGAACCATGCCTGAATCAGTATTATAATCTATTACAAACTTGCCTATTTCTAATAGTTTTAAGTACACATCTTTTCTATTTCATTCAGGAAAAGCCTTTGTAACATGGGTTTTGCAATGACAATGTATTATGCCTCCAGAAATCCCTTACATACCATCTCTGTGATGCTCTTCTCCAAAGTAAACAATGTTAATGTGACATAAATTAATGTTGTATAACTTATTCACTACAATAATTGCCTGACTCCTTGTTAGCAATTCTTTCTCTTCTAATGCTTGTAATTCAATATTTTAAAATTGCATTCTAATCCTAATTAAAACAGCATGTCATTTCTGACTATACAATTAGGAAATGTTCAGAAATTTAAATTTTTAATGGTAATGAAAGTACAACAAAAAGTGAAATTTCATATATTGGCAATAGAAGGATAAATTGCTCCAAAATTTCTGGATGACAAAAATTATGTGTGTCAGCAGGCTTAAAATATGCACTTGTTTTGACAAATTAATTCCATTCTAGGAAACTCTCATATCCTTAAACGTGTCATATAGACAAGGTTAAGATAAAAGGTGCTCATTCAAGTGTCATATATGAGGGCTGTCCGGAAAGTATCCAGCCATTCTTAATAGTATCCACCCACTACAAATATACTTTATGAAATAATCCTATCATAGACAATATCAAATAAAATGTTAGGCTAGAAAATTACATTTTAAATATCACCTCAAAACAGCATCGTACTGGCACAAGAACAGAGACACAGACCGACGGAATAGGACTGAGAATCCAGATATAAAACCATCCTCATATAGTCATTTGATCTTTGACAAAGCAGACAAAAATATACAGTTGGGGAAAGAATTCCTATTTAATAAGTGATGCTGGGAAAATTGGATAGCCACATGTAGAAGACTAAAGTAGGATCCACACCTCTCATCTCTCAAAAAAAATCAACTCATGTTGGATAACAGACTTAAACCTAAGGCATGAAACCATAGGAATTCTAAAGGAAACTTTTGGAAAAACTCTTACAGACATCAGCCTAGGTAAAGAATTTATGAAGAAGACCCTAAAAGCAATCACAGCAACAAAAATAAATAAATTGGACCTGATCAAATTAAAAAGCACTGCCAAGGAAACTATCATTAGAGCAAATAGACAACATGCAAAGTGGGAAAAAATATTTGCATGCTACACAACGATAAAAGGCTGCTAACTAGAAACTACAGAAAACTCAGGAAACTCAACAAGAAAAAAATCAAACAACCCCATTATAAATTGGGAAATGACATGAACAGAACTTTTCAAAAGAAGACAAACTAATAGCCAACAAACATGGGAAAATTGCTCAGCATCTCTAATCATTAGGGAAATGCAAATGAAAGAAAAATACAATGAGATATCACCTAACTCCAGTGAGAATGGTTTTTATCAAAAAGTTCTAAAACAATAAATGTTGGCATGGATGCAGAGAGATAGGAACACTCATACACTGCTGGTGGGACTGCAAACTAGTACAGCCTCTATGGAATGTACTATGGAGATACCTCGAAGAACTAAAAGTAGAACTACCATTTGATTCAGCTATCCCACTACTGGGTATTTAGCCATAGGAAAAATAAAAGACATTCTATAATAAAGTCATCTGCATGCGAATGTTTATAGCAGCACAATTCATGATCACAAAGATGTGGAAACAACCCGCGTGCCCATCAATACATAACTGGATTAATAAAATGTAGTATATGTATATCATGGAGTACTACTCAGCCATAAAAACAATGGTGAATTAATACCTCTTGTTTTATCCTGGATGGAGCTGGAGCCCATTCTTCTAAGTGAAGTATCACAAGAATGAAAAAACAAGCACCACATGTACTCACCATTTAATTGGTATTACTTGATCCACAATTATGTGCACATATGGAAATAACATTCATTGGGTGTCAGGCAGGTGGATGGGGAGGAGGGGATGGGTAAATTCACACCTAATGGGTGTGATGTGGAGTGTCTGGGGCATGGGCATACTTGTAGCTCTGACTTGGGCAGTGTAAAGGCAATATATGTAACAAAAGTGGTTATACCCCTGTAATATTCTAAAATAAAAAATTATATATATCAACTCAACATGAATAAAGATATATGTAATAACATTTTTCGTATAAAAATACATTAAAATATTTGACAATTCTTTTCTACCCATCTCACTTGGTGAAGAGCCAAAGAGATATTACGATATTGCGTGTGTTAATCAGCATTTACTATATTGTGTGCATAAAAAACAAGCATCACAACAAAGATTTATTTCTCATTCATGCTACATGAAGATTGAGTGTCATACCCCAAAGAATTCCAAAGACTTCACATCCTGCTGGTCTTAGCTTGTCTCCCTTGAGCTTGGTTTCAGTGTGCAGGTTGAGTTTAGGTGTCCTCTGAAATGACCCTTTCTTTCTTGAGCTTCCTTTGGTGCAGGGCAAGAATACAAGAAGATAATGTGATTCCAATGTTGCATTCCAATGTGCATTCCAAGAATGCAAGAAGACTGACAAAAACAAAAGTATACACTGCTTCTAAAAGCTTTTGCTTGGGCATCACACTCAAGCCACTCATATTTCATCGGCCAAAACAAGCCGCATACAAAGCCTAAAGTCAGGGGTTTCAGAAACTTTGCTCCACCTAGGTAGTGATGGCAAAGGAGAGAAATGGACAAACAATTCTCCACAAATCTGAAAAAAGTCCACCATAGTGACGTGGGGTCTTTATGTTTGCTTTGCTTTATTTACTTGTTTATTGCTTCACTTTACTGTATTTTTCAAATTTTGTATATTTTGCTTTTAAATATAATTTCAAAATGTTCATGTAAGACAAAATTTATAATTTCCATTATCATCTGTAACATCCAAAGCCTACATTTGATAATAAACTTCTCACCTCATCTTGCATAATTTGTCTTTATCTTTTTCTTTTTTTGAAAAAAAATTCTTATTTTATTTTTAGTATGTCTTATTTTATTATTAGTATGTTTACTTTTAGTATGCTGGGCTATTCTTGTTCTTCATATTTCGTAAATTAGTATACTTTCATTCGTTCAGTGAGATTACTTTAAATTATTTGAGAACTCTGTGATAAAATTGAAGTTCTCAGTGTAACATGAGCAGTTAGCTTGTCTTTTAACACTCATTTGTACTTGTATAGACAACAAAAAGTGCAAGATCATTTATTACCCATGAGAAGACGAGAATAGAGAACAGGGAGTTCAAAAAATACGAAAGGTTTCAAATAGAATTCATACAAAATAAAAAAGAGATTCAGTAAGAGATGGATGAAAAGATCATTGAGAGACAATGAAGGTCCAATTTATGCTGGTGGTTGTTGGGATGATAATGCTGCTACTTTGTGGAGACTACCTACATGATACACTGTTCCCTGAAGTTGCTCTGCATTTGGGGATTTCAGCTGAAAGCTGAAAGACTCAACCAGTGACTCTTTTATTGTGAATTCATTGTTGAGTTATGTTTTGCTTTTTTTTTTATTTTAGGAAAGATTCAATTAAACCTTGATATATTTGCCAGTTCATATAATTATTTATTTTTTCTCATACTTGTAGGTTTAACAACAATTTTGTTTACATTTTTTTGTTTAATGATTCATAGACGTTTGGATCATACAAACATGATTCTGGATTTTGGCTCTATCATTATCAGACTTGTGACATTTAAGTTGTTAGTAATCAAGTAATAGATCTTAATTATCATTAGTAGCATTACTAGTAGGAAATAAATTAGAAAACTAAAACACAATAAGGAAAAGGAGTAAATAGGTGGTTTCTAAGAAGAAAGAAAAAAGATCTTGTTGGCAAGAATGAGGTAAAAGCAAACAAAAAACAAATAAAGTGATTATTTGGGATTTAAATACTATCTAGACAAAGGAGAGAAGAATCACTAGATACCAGAAGTTTTAGACTAGCCTGGGCAACATAATGAGATCCTGTCTCTACAAAAAAAGTTGTGTTTTTTTAAATTATCCTGGTGTGGTGGCATGTACCTGTCATCCTAGCTACTCTGGAAGGTGAGTCAGGAGAATCTCTTGAACCCAGGAATTCAAGATTACAGTGAGCTATGATCAGGCCACTACATTCTAGCCTGGACAACAGAGTGAGACCCTGTCTCTAAAGATAAATATGTGTGCATGTGTATGTATGTGTGTGCTTGTGTATATGGGTGTATATGTATATATGTGTGTGTGCATATATGTATATGTATGTGTGTGTGTGTGTGTGTGTGTATATATATATATATAAACAGACAAACTGATAATAATCGGAGATTGTAAATTTGTGACTTAAAACTGTTGGGAACATTCAAAACACCACTGGAAGCAAAATGGATGTAATTTAAGAGTGGTGTAACTGGACTGTGATTTAAGTTTGGAAGTGGCAGAATAATAATTTATGTTGGAGAAAGAATGTGAATGAAAAGATATGGTTGGCCAAATGAACTAAGGGACATTCCAAAGAGCCACACAGTGAACAAGTTTAAGCAGCAGTGTTCAAAAATTAAACACATTTTCCAGTTGCCTTAGATTGATACCTACTCATCTTGGCCAAATCGACCACTTGTCTTTGCTTAGTTTCCATGTTCTTCCAGCAACACTCCAACTAGTAATCCAGATTCCCATGAACTACAAGCTCAGAGGAGAATTCTCTACATGAGAGGTGGAATAATTTTGGTCAATTGGAAGGAATGTCCCTTTTGAAATGAATTCAGTGGTATTTTGATTTATATGGTTCTTTCTCCTACATGCTAAATTATTATGAGTCCACCAACTCAATTTTGTGAACACTGAAACACTGACAAAATGTTTAAGGATACCAAGATAATGCCATCTTATGAGGTTTCTTTTTGAAAAATTAATTAGCCTTCAATTGTCACCTCCCAATGCCATCTTTTGTCTCTCTACAAAATCAATCATCTCCTACTTTCCTTACAATAAACAAATTATTGTAATTATTAATTATTGTAATTATTAATCTTATTAAGATCACAGAAATAGACAATCTCTGTGATCTTAAACTGAGCCGAGTAAGTATAGTATTGAAAATATATCTTAATGCTAATTTTTACATGTCAGAATGATGCTAATCAAATGTAAGATCCCAGATAATTATTATTCTCTTGATTTCTTTGATATGATAACATGAAAATTTGGTGGATCGTTAATAATCTTCATAAGCACTGTGGCATAGGCCCATAATAAGAGCACCCTGAGATTTATTTTTCTTACTACATCACCTGATTATATTTTAACTGAAATTCCATTTGAACATCTCTAAAACAGCATTTGTTCTAAGACCTCAAAATGTCATGTCATATCCTGAGCTCTAAAGAGCTATAATATTAATTTACAACCTCAAACATGTGCTACTCACCGGGAAAGACAAGAGCCTACCAGTGAGTGTCATGTTCACGATACTAGTGGTTTAATTGTTTGGTCTTGCTATTTTCTTTTTCCTACGTGGTTTTAAACATCTGGGGGATATTAAATCATTTGCTCTTTTTTGTGGGCTATGTGGTTTATAGAGGCACAACGCGTGAAAAAAAATTAAAAGATAGAATTGGAAATGAGGAAATTTCATCCATAAATGGAAAACTCTATGGTCATTTAATGGAATGAACACATTAATAATTTGTAACTTTCCCACTGCATCTCTAAATCTTGGCACTGAACAGAAAAGCCAAATGCAATGTTTCACGACTTATTTTTTTCCATAAATATTCATTCTTTTTACAGTTGGAGAAAAATATTGTCATTTATATGGAACAGAAAAAAAAATCACTAAAATAAAAACATCTGGTAAAAATAAGCCAGTATGTTAAGATCTAAAGGGAAGCTTTCCTGCTTATTGTAGACTGCTTTTTCCTCATCAAAGGTCAAATTCTTCACAGAACTTCATATATTTATTATATGTTATAGTTTAAGATAATAATACCTCTATGAAATTATGATTTCCTGTGCATTGTCTTGTGGTAAAGTTTCCTTATAACAGTAAAGACATTATAAAAGGCGTAAAAGGGAACACACTGTGTAAGGAAATGGTTGGCACATGAGTCTCTGCTTCTAAGTCACTGCTAGAACTTACGAATCCATATTTTGACATTCAATGATGTCATATCTCTTTAAAGGTCAATTCAAAATGCATATTTCATCTCTGGTTAAAAGCAATTTCATGGAACAGAACCCCACTTCATAAAAATCAAATACATACATGGTGGAGAAATTATGGAAAATTCATACACCACAGAGGGGTCCATGGATTTTTGGAAAATAGATTTGAAAATAAAATGATGTAGTTCATCTGCTGTAATTTATTGAGAATTGCTTATAAGATTCGATTTGATATTTTTATCTTTTAGTCCTTACCTACGGTATACAAAGGTAATAGTATTATTTTCCCCCATTTTACAAGTAGAATTGACTGTATTTTTATTAGATAGAAACAAACAGATACTTCATTAGGCTTCATATGTGTTTGAAAATTATTTCGTTAGCAAGTTTTTCTCTTTTTGTCCTACTTTTTAAAATTTATTCAAGAGTGGCTACCAGGAGGTTTTTAAAATAAAGTTTTTAAAAATCCAAATTGGAAAATCATACTTGATAGTTATAATGATTTTGGACTCTTCAATTCCACTCTACCCTGAATAAATTGTCCATACAAATAAAATAATCCCATCTTCTTGTTAGTGACCTAAAGATATACATGTTTCCTTTTGGCCAAAGAGACAGGAAACACAACTATTAAGTTTATTCTAGAAAATATTTAGTTATCAAAATAATGAGACAATAGAAAAAACTGTCACCTTATGCCTCTGGCCATTATTGTATTAGATGTGATGTCTGGAACTGATGCAGCCTTGTAGAGCCATGAGGGTACCCAGATATAACCTGACAGCATGAAAAACGAATTCATGCACCAAGAATTGTCAGTACAGAGAGAAAGGAAGAAACTGGTTCTTTTATGACATTATGAAGCCTCTGAGTGATCCAAGTTCAAATATATTCCCCTTGGCTTTTTGTTATATGTGAAAAAGAGTTCCTTTGTTCTTTAAGTTAATTTGAGTTAGAAATGTCTATTACTTGGAAACCAAGGCATTTTAACTGATACAAAAGTAGCTAAAATTTTTTAAGCACTAAGACTCTGAAATTTGCTGAGTACTTTATGAATTTTAATCTAGTTTATTTTCGACACAACTATTGAGGTAGAGGTTATTATTCCTACTTTAATAATCCTAACATGGAAGCTAAAAAAGGTCAAATAACCTAACTTACACACCTAGAAAGTGATGGGTCTGAATTTGAACCCAAATTTTCTAACATCAGCACCCTACTTTTTGCTGATTGTGAGGGTTCTTTTAACTTGTATGGAATTTTTGCAACAGTTTCTATTGGAGTACTGAGGAATACTGGGCAAAATTTTCCTCTCTGCAAATTTCTTTTACCTATAAAAAACAACAGGCTGGGTGTGGTGGGTCATGCCTGTGGTCCCAGCTCCTCGGGAGGCTGAGGCAAGAGGATCACTTGAACACAAGTTTGAGGTTTCGGTGACCTGTGATGATGACATTACACTCTCTAGCCTGGCTGACGGAGTGAGACCCTGTCTCAAATAAACAAAATACAATAACCTACAACAATAATAAAATTGAGTTTTATTAGGTAGCCCCATCTTTTTCACAGGAGCTGAACAATTTTATCAATTAAGCCAGACTATATTTAATCTTTACTACACATCTTAGATTATTTCATATCTGTATCATGTGTGAAGGACAGATGTGACAGACATGGTCCCCTCTGTCAAAGAAAACAGAAAAGTATCTGGCTTATACATGTGGAAATCAATGTTATCATTTTCTTAATCATATGTTGATATTTTTGTCTAATATTGCCTTCTATGTTAAATCTTCTGGTTCACCATTACTAACTAGTTGTCATCTACTCTTTTAGTCATACAACTCCTATACTATTTTCATACACAAGCAGACACATGGAATTACTCTGATATATTTCATTTAGCCCACATAATCATTTCTCAAAATTGTTAAGTGTCGAAATGGCATCTTGTTCATGTTATTGTCCTTCGGAATACCTAACATTTATTCATTTAAAAATATTTATTGAGTGTCTAAAGTGTGCGGGTACTATGGTAAGACTTGGGGATACAGACATGAATATGTAAAGTGTCTGGGCCCATAATCGACATTTGGGAAATCTTGGTGAATTTAATTCAATTTACCCCACAATAATGCAGAAGTGAGCCTTTACCGATCATCGAAAGAATTGGGGTCACATAAAACATAAGGTTAATGACCAAATAATGGAGTTAAAATTTAAGGTTAAATGCAAAGATGGTACACTGCATTATGTAATTTCCTCACATAATGAAGACGGGTCATTAAGGATTCAATGCTTTCAAGCCTGCTTAACCCAAACAACGATGAAAAAGAATCTAAACATGATTTCCCAGCTTTCAGATGGATGAGGTTAAATTGGGCAAGACAGCAAATAATGAGGGATAATAACGAAGAACTCAAATCATTCAGTACATTAACGAAGCTGATGTGCAGTTAATACCAAAAAGGATGTATTGCTGTGCTGTGTGAGAAGCAGAAAGAAATTGCTTCTGAAAAGGAAGACACATCCACACCACGTTTCATGTTCAGATAAAGTCGTTTCTTCAACATTCAGCTCACGTGTCATCTCTTTTATTCCTCATTTCTTTGTCCCACAAGGTATATTCTCTACCCCCTCCCAGTGTTCAATCTATACTTTGTGAGGCTTCTCCTGTTGCCCATGTGATGAACCATTGACTCTCTAGGATGAATACAACACATGTCCATAGAGTCTCCTCTGGTCTAGGAACCATGCTAGCCATAATACATATGCTATCTCACCTTGGCCTCACACAAAATCTGTGATATGGGGCTAAGGGACAAGAGGAGAAATAGAGTGTCAATGTCTTAATTAAATTTCCTGAGGTTACACATGAAATGAAGAGCCAAGCTGGGCTTCAGACTTAGGTATGTCTGACTTAAAAATCTGTCTTTGGCCATACCACCCTGAATGTGCCCAATCTCATCTGATCTCAGAAGTTAAGCAGGGTTAGGCTTGGTTAGTACTTGGATGGGAGAAATTATTATGTTTCTTCCAATCTTAAACTCTCTTCTCAGAGTAAGGTTGTTATTTAGATAGATTTTTCATATATTGGGTGCTTGATTGTATTGTTTAATTCAACGAATAAAATGTTATTAATAATAAATAGGATAAATAATTAATAAAGCATTTCTATAATGAATTTAACTTTATATCCTTAACAAAAGTATTAGTAGAAACCAATGCATCGACTCAGAATGTAATCCAGGTTGATGGACACTTTTCTTTAGCTGCAGGTCATTCCTTCCACCAGAAAGAAGACATACAAAAATTTTCCAAGACATTTAGACTACAGATTATATTATACTGCATAGTCTTTCCAGTTTCACCTGTCTGACACTGAAAAACACACTTGTTTTTCATTTAACTGCATCTGAATGAGAAAAATCAACTAACTAAAGTATGTCCCTGATGTTTATTTAGTTTTGTTTGTGTTTTGTATTGGTTTTATCCAAGGGAAAGAGGCTAATGGCATCTCAATATGCTGCTATTGAGAGCTAGCTTTTAAAAGTAACTTGCTGAATGTACACTTATAATCATTTAAATTGCTGTCTCTGCCTTTATCTAACTTTTGTCGAAAGGACAAGGCTACATATACTGTTTATGTTAGGTATGTTAAGCACACTTTATCTTATTTGCCCAATATTTTCAGTTATTGCAGAAGAGAGAGACTATGCAATCAAAATTGCTATCAAAACCAAGGAAACAGTGAAACATTTTATAAAGAACAAAGTCACATAAAATATCAGCTCTTACATTTTTTAATTTAGACTTCCAAGTATTTTAAGATTGTCAAATATATATGTAAATATATAGGTGTATATATATTTATTTACATATACACATACACACGCACACACACACACTGGTATTTTTATTTTAACAGACCTGATGCTTGTTTAGCTCACACAAAATGAGCTAAACTCTGCTTGACATGATCAAGATCTGTTATAAAGAATTCCACACTTGAGAGACTGAATTTTTTCAGCTATCTCCACTAATTGTGTGTCTGCTGGGAGTGTTCTTGGCTTCCAGTAACAGAAAAATCCAAGTAATAGTAGTCTAAACCAATGGGGTTATATTCTTCCCGTGTAG
Organism: Eulemur rufifrons; assembly: GCF_041146395.1. Classification (NCBI taxonomy): domain Eukaryota; kingdom Metazoa; phylum Chordata; class Mammalia; order Primates; family Lemuridae; genus Eulemur; species Eulemur rufifrons. Next base: position 25,298,852 of record NC_091001.1, read on the forward strand.
CAAGGTGTCTGGAGGTAATGGTTTCTGGCGTTGCTTCAGCCTTTCTTTCAGTGCAACCACCAGGGTCTCAGACCCCTAATGTGTCGGCTTTCCTACTCTTAGTATGTTGGGGTTTGTCTTCAGGCGTCAGATGGTGCCCAGTTCTGTGCATCATGTCCTCACTCAAGACGAGAAGAGATGGGACAGGAGTGGCAGCTGCAGCACCTTCCTTTGCATTATAATAATATTAGGAAACCAAAACGTCTCCCAAAACCTCAGTGTGATACCCCTTTATACCACAGCCAGAAGTGAATTTCATAGCCACTTTTAACTTCAAGACAGGTTGTAAAAGCACTTGTTTAGCTGGCCACACCAAATAAAATTGGGGTGCATAAGTTAGGAGGAAATGGATGAAGTATATTAATAAACAACTAAAAAAATTGCCACAAATTAAATGACATTTATTGTTTAGGAAGGTTAAAGGAGTAGAGAGGATAAGGGTCAACTGGGGATCACAAAGTGTTTTAGGAGAGGGGATGATTTCGTCATGTCCTAGTCCATGGAGATGAATGCTACAGCAAAAGAGAGGCCATGTCAGGCTGTAAGAAGAGCATAGAGAGAGGGGGAAAGACTGTATGAAAATTTGGCTACTTCATTTTATATATTTGTAACGTTTTTATTTCAATAGGTATTGCCTTAAACCATAAGTCAGCAAATTCTTATCCTTTGTGTGTGTATGTGTGAAAGGCTAGATGGTAACTATTTTAGGCTGTGAGGGCTACATGGTTTCTATTGCAATAACTGAACTCTGCCGTTAGAGTACAAAATCAGCCACTGATAGTATATACAGAAATGGCTGTGGCTGAATTCCAGTAAGACTGTTTAAATAAGCACAACAAAATAAAACAAAAACAGCAATTTGGCCATAGTTTGCAGAACCCTCTCCCCCCTACACACACACTTAGGCTGAAAACACAATATACTATGAGAGAAAAATAGAATAATCAATTAATAAGGGGAAACAGAAAGGGATATTTTCTATCAATAAAATTAAATTGGGGGAAGTTATAGAGTGCTGAAATTTGAGGAGTCAAGGCCAACAGGGCAAGAAAAGATCTTGAGGATCTCATTGTCTGCTTAGGGCAGGCATGCCAATGATGAGGACACAAGTGTCCTGGTCTTGAGATGCCAGATATGTTAATGATGACAACCTTATGTATACAGTGCTACCTTTGGGCCTCTACCCCAAACAGGGAGTCTTCCTTGATCACTGAATAAAACTCTCTTTCTCTTGTACTGCCTACTTCCTTCTCAGCACTTAATACTATCCAATATTATATTACAAGCTAGATGTTAATTCATTCATTATCAGTATTCTTCACCCCTACTAAAAAAAATAAGTCCATGGGTTCTGAGACTTCAGTTCATTTTATTTAAATTTTATTGGTTGATTGTGAAATCCTCAGTTCTTAGAAGAATACATGATGCCTCTTTGGTGCTGAATAAGTATTTTTTTAATAAATGAATGAGTAATGAATTAATAAATGATGGTCTAGATCCTTTGCTGACACTTAAGTTTTGTCCAAGACCTTGATGACACGAGCCATTCAAGTGTTTCCACTGACATGAATGCTCATGTTTGATTTTCTGGAAGTCTCATATATTTATGGTGACTTTTATCTTTCAGTCAGATTTCAAAATTACAAAATGAAAAGTCTATGTATGTATACGGGAGAATCCTACAACCGATCTCCCCTAGATAGGGAGTAAAGACTGTGTGTATTGAATGAATACTCTGTGCAAATTCTTCTGCTCTTTGTCCAGGAGCTATTTTGAGTGACAACCTCTAGTTCCGCAAGAACCTACAGAACTGACAGAACTGACTTTAAACAAATGCAACTGGAAGTGAACGGGTCAAAATCTATATGTCACTCCTCCATTCACTCACCAAATGTTGATTCCCTCTCTTGGCTGTACTTCTGTGGTAATATTTTGGGATTGTGACATTTTTTTGTGTAGTCATAGAAAAGGTAGGATACAGAATAAAATATTCTACTGAGCAGCTGGGCTGTTGGGGGAAGATTTTATAAAGTTTCACAAATCTGTATTTCTTCTGAGAAATACATTGAATTGCCATTTGCCTGTTTCTCTCAAGAAAGAGGCATAAATTAAAATTATTTCTGACTACTTATGTTTTGGATTTTTAGATTCCAGAAAAGAACAGGCTTTAGTCAAGCACTGTCATGTCCTTGTGCTTTTGTTCATGTTGAGCCATTTGGTCATCTATTTTGCAAAGTTGTATCATAGTTTTTAAAAGTCTGGTATTAAATAAAAACTTATTTTAAAGTGGCTCTTAAATAATAACCTTTTCAGTGAGTATTCAGCTACTTCTGCCTGTATGCTGGATATCTTACATTCTTTCACTGGAATGTTCAATATGCTCACAAAGTATACATTTCTACTTCACATACAAAAACACTGAGGCTCAGAAAGGTTAAGTAATTTGTTCACTATCCACCTAATTCTGAAGTAAAAATGTAGGTATCATTTTGACAATGTCCTCCTCATCCCTCACACAGAACCAAATTGCAGAGTTCTAGCAAGTTAATCTCTTTAAATTGAGATTTTTAATTTGAATTCTCAAATTCACCCATTTTTCCCCTTCTCATAGCCGTTGCATTAATTTAGTCCACTATCATTTGTCACCTGGCTTACTGACCCATTCTCCGACTTGTTCTTCTTAACTCTGGTATTCTTACCACACAATGTAGTAGCATTATACTGCTACTACAATAAACTTTCTGAAATGAAAATGGATATTTCAACTCTGTATCATATGGAAAGAAAAATTATTCTTACTCTTTTTTTCTTATTATTGATCATTGTTCAAGTCATTCTTTCCTCTTTTGAGGGATGTAGGTGGTTAACACAGATACTCTTACTCTGTCTCAAATCTCAAACATCACAAAACTACTGCAAAACCCACAAGAATTACAATATCAAAGGCAAACTCAGGAAGGTCCTCCAAAGGAGACACATGTAAAGAAAGAACATATTGTTCAGGAAATTAGAGTACAGCAAACATCAGAGACCATTTCCCATGACTAAACTAAAACACACAGATAACTACCCACCAACATGTGGCTCTTCCATTATAAGCAAGCCATTTATTTGTGAAGAAGATATGAAGATGAGAAGGGATTTCTGTGATTATTCTTTGAAGGCAAGATATCATTATAGAAGTTGTGTTCATTGCCAGAGGTGGTCTTTCGGATATTTCTGAACAATGCAAGAACTTATCACATTTATAAAGATCCTGGACTATTACATTTCAGTGAGAAAAAATAACATTACCTTTCAGAGTTTAAGAGAGCAAACTATGTAGCCAAACTGTGTGTTTTAGGCATCATGATCACACTAATTGGCTATGAGACTTTGGCCACATTATTCTGAATTATTCTCTGTGATTCAAGTTTCCTCAACTGTAAAATGCAGATATTAATGTTACCTAAGAAGAAAAGGAATTATGAAAGATACACGAGCTATTGTGTGTGCGTGTCTGTGTGTGTGTGTGTGTGTGTTTGTGTGTTGCCATGGACACTGCCTTGTATATATTTGGTTATATAACATTATAAATTGTATGTTGCACTCTATACATACATTTACTTATCTCAAAGAATTAGAGAAAAACAAAAGCTCTTACCATAGTTTATTATAATTTGGAAGAAACTTTAGTTCCACTAAGATAGAGACCTGAGAGGTGCTATTATTAAAGTACTCATTCCTATTAAGGATATATATTTAAACATTGAACATAGACAGTTCTAGTCTTGGTTTGGTGTTCTTTCAAATGTCAATGATGTTCAACGTTTTTCTTGAGAGTAAGTGGGGAGAAAGGTCCATTTTCTCTGAGGGAAAGCCAAAGAAACTCATAAATCAAATGATTTACACAATAAGACATAGCAAAGAGACTGAGATTAGAATTGTAATCCACAACTCCTCTTCTGAAAATTGTTTTCCTGCCTATAAAGTGATGAACTATGACTTTTGGGAATCTTATACAAAAATATGTATCTTCTAAGATAAGTCATACCCTTACTTTCAGATTTATGACCAACAAATACAAATTCATACCACATTATCACTAAAATCATAATACTTTACTCTGTTAAAATGGTCCAAATATAAAAGACTAAAGGCATCTTGCATAACTTTTTCATTATTCTTGGAAGACTGTACTTCTAGTTCAACATATCAATATCTAACGATTAAAACCAATATTTTGGAAAGAAAGAAAAAAAAATCTGTGTTATCTACTATTAGGTTATTACGTCAAGCAGAGCCATTTCCCTAGCAAAAGCTATGTATCCAGAAAAATATCAAGCATTTGAAAAGTATAAACAAAGAAAAAAATATATATATATATAAATCTGCAAAGCTTCAAAGGAAGAACGTGATTGAAAGAGAAAAGAAAACAGCTTACAAATTTGGCTCAGAATCCTTACTTTCTTTTGAAGTAAGGATTGAGCATTGGAGACCTAATAGAAAATCTTTCATTTCTAGAGAATAAAAAAAAAATAAAAGTTTAGGATATTTCCACGTATTGTTAGCTTTTTGCAGTAAATTCTATAGATGGGTATAAGGCATTCCAAAGCGTCCGTGAAAAGTTTTCTGGATAGTTTTGGGGCTTCAAAACTGAAGAAAATCTATCTCCTAAGAGAAAGGTTGTTGGAGACTATTTTTCCACTGCAACCCTCAAATCACTTTGAGATGCCCCTCACAAGCTGTGGTGCATGTGACTTGTCTCTTTCAGAATGTAAACTGCAATGCGTAGACAAGCCAATATTGTTAGCGTGTCTGATTGCCTGTTGCTGTCAATCTTGGTGGGCAGCAGAGAAATCACTGCTAACGACTTCAGAGTTTGCATGTCCTATGCTTACTTATTACTGGAAAGAATAAAATATAATGAACCTGATATGGACAAGGAATGCGAAGAATAAAATATTTCTTTCAGACTGTCGGCAAGCAATGGAACAAATGAGATTTATGGCAGAATTGGATATGTGATTTATAGTTTTCTTGTTCTTCATTTAAAAGAGGAAATTAAAACCACACTTGCATATGATTCAGTCTTTGATCACTAGAGAATAGCTGCTGCAAATTAATTATCATAAACTCTATTACCCTTGTTCACCCCAGGTGCTGCATCCATAGTACCTTTCAACTCATATCCCAGGGGAAAAGGTATCTTTTTTTAAAAAAAAATTCTGCAGGAAAACTATCCAGCATTTGGTGTTCCACTGGGCAGTCATTTATTATTTCAGAAACTAATTGAATAATCTCATGGAAAGAACATAGTTAAAAGAAAGACCCAGATTAAATTGTTAGCAGCTCACTCAGAGATTGTAGGTGTTTATTCTCTTTTCATCATCTATAAGCCTAGAATCAAATGCTTAAACTCATTCATAAAAATTTCCAGATCTTCAGCTCTAACAGTTCCCATTTAATTCTATAAATAAATGTGGAAAATATTTATATCATAAAGAAAATATTTTCTCTTTTAGTCTCCACTGAAGGCAATAAAAAGAATTAATTGAATAAAATATTTCCAGACAAAACCAGAATATATCAAGGAATCCTCAGAAGGGCCCTAAGATATGCCAAAGAAGGAATCCATTTAAAAGATGCTTAAATAAATATTTCACTCCAAATTCAATAAAATACATGCACTTAATTATGCAATTAATCATAAGAAACCAACATCCTTTTAAAAGAATATTTAGAAAACTACAGATAGAATAAAATTTAAATTATGAAAGAAGAAGTATTCTACAAAGGGTTAATTATATATCATGCCTAAGGAATGTCAAAATCTGAGGTGTCATATATTTGAACTTGTGAGCTGTCAGTGACTGTGGAGAGGTTGAATATGATTAGGAAGCTTAATGATATAGCAACACAGGACTGATTACTTTAACAGACTAGGCTGCATCTTAAGACATTTTTCCAATTGGAACATTTATGCTTTAATTTTCTCTGACTCTGTACGTGGCCATGTTTATGGGTAGAAAAAGAGGAGCAAATCAGTGAAGCACTTGAATAATAGTGAAGAATTAGGATTCTGCTGATTGCACATGATAGACACTTATGATATCGTGATATAATAAGAACTATGTATTCGTTTGGTCACTGTTCTTGGCATATAGTTCCTAAAACCCTTGTTTTAACTTCATAAGTGATAAAAAGCAGTTAGGAACATCTTTTATTATAATATTTGGGTTTTGTTCTTAGCTCCTGAAATAGCTCGAGACACACAGGTGATAGGGGCAGCTTTTGTTATTCATAACAAGCCTTTTTCAAGCACATCTGAGTTTATGTTAATGAGGGGACTTTTGGAAAGCCCCTAGATAACCACAGTAGAGAGGCAGGTTGCCAGGGGAAACAACCATGTGATTAGAGGGTTGGAAAGTTCCATAAAACCCAAACGGAAGGGGTTCCTAGAGTTTTTAGGTTGATGAAGAAGAATGCATCTACATGCCAGGAGGGTGATGCACCCCAAAACTCCATGGGGACAAAAGCTCCTGTGCTTCCAACCATTCCAAACCTCACCCTATGTATCTCTTCATCTGACTGGTCACTTGTAGCCTTTAACATATCCTTGGCAAAAAAAAAAAATCAGTAATATAATAGTAAGTACCACTCTTTTCCTGAACTCTGTGAGTCATTTCTAGCAAATCACAGAAACAGAGGAGAGGGTTATGAGAACCTCGTATTTGTAGCCAAGTGAGACAGAACTTGTGGATACTCTGAGGCCCCACTACTTGTGATGGGCATTTGAAATGGGAAACATTCTTGTGAGATCGAGCCCTTAACCTGTGGGGTCTGCCCTGACTCCGAGCAGGTAGTATCAGAATTGTGTTAAACTGTAGGACACCGGGTCAGTGTCTGCCAAGAACTGGAGAATTGGTTTGTGAGAGAAAAACACCTGCAATCTGATGTCAGAGCTGAAGTATTAAAAGTAGTTATAGAGTAGAAAGAAAACTGTTTTCCTTTCAAATATTAACTCGGAATAGCTTAAACAAAACCAGAAAATGTTTTGTCTTAAGTTTTTTCAGACAAAAATAAACTTTACAGTTCTTATTATTGGTGATCCCTACGAAAATGTGCATCTCGCTCTTGGAAGTTTCAGCAAAATGCTAGGAATTGTTGAAATTGACTTAGTTTGACTCTTATCCCATCCCTGGATTAGTTCTTGTTGGTTGGAATGGAATAAAATGACCGATCAACCTGAATCCTGTGCCCACCCCCATACAAACCCCAGAAACTGCAAATATGGCACAGGTGGTCTCCAAAAAAGATCAGGATGTAATCTCCAAAGAACATGGAAGCAATGCTGGGCAGGAAGAAAACAACAGATGTTCACTACAAGCAAATTAAGAAATTCTCCCAAAGTATGTTACTTTTATATCTACTGCCAGTTGAACTGCACAAGATATAGACAAGGCCTGCCAGGAAAGAAGATAAAATCACTAATTTTTATTATCTGTTAATTAATTTATGCCTTTTAAATTACAGTTTAGGGTTACTGTTCATTTGTTATGGGTATATATGTTTTTAGGGGGTTATTTTATACATTTTGTGGAATTTGTAAGAAGAATAGAAGTTTTCTTCATAGAGTAGTAATATTTTAATAAAGTAATTTTAATGCACATTTGTCATGCTTTTAAAATATAATAAGGAATATAGAATAAAAATGAATTACCCATAGCTCTACTACTCAAAATACTTTGCTATCTATTTTTTCTCTCTGTTATTTTTTATTCCAAATTTGTGGTTATTTAATTTTTTATATATTTAAATTTTTATTTGATGTTGTATGTATTTTTAACCTACATTGTATATTTAACATTACAGTACGAATATCTGCTTGTTATTGTAAACTCTTCATGGGGAGAATTTTAACGGATAGATAAAATACTATCCACAACATATCCTAACTTCCATATTTTAAAATTGATTTTGTTCCAGTGTTTTATGGTTATAAATAATAATGTCAGGAATATCTTCTCACCAAAGCTTTGTTGTCTGAATTTCAGATTATTTCCTTAAGAAAATTTTCTTGAAATTGGATGCCAGGATAAAAGATTATGGATGTGTGGTAATTGGGGAATTGACCTTTGCTTTTTATTTTGTTTTTTGTTGATTTGGTGGTTCTTTTAAAATATATGTCAAATATTAGCTTTAAAATATTGGAACACTGAACTCAGTATTCATTTAACAAATAATTTTGGAACACTTGTTGGGTGTCATGGAGCACATTGCAGGTGTATCTAATCCAGCCTTAGGGAGAATGGGAAGACTTCTAAGAAGAAATGATGTGTAAACTGGGATCTGAAGTATGAATAGGAGTCAAGGGGAGAATTAAGTATAAAAGGAGAATGTATAAGGTAACAAGTGCATCTCACACGGAGGAAATAAAATCAGAAGACGCATGGTATGCTTGGAAAATCACGTGCATTTTAGTATTGCTGGAGACAGGAGACTGGGAGGGATGATAGTGACATATTTCAAAAGAAAATCTGCAGGCACGTAGGGAACCATGAGAGATCCAACAAAGCTAGATGCCTTCCTGGCCCTGCTCTCTGCTGCATCACTTTACATAATCTCTCAAGTTTTTTGTCTCAGTTTGGTGAACTTCTCTATCTGATACAAATTCGAAAAAGTACATTATATTAGCACAAAGGAAAGGTTGGAAAGGGATGAAGAGTGATGCAGTCTTTGATCAATATTGTTCAGTGTCTGATTTAGGAATATGGGTCAGGAAACGCCTTTGACCTAAACCCTCTTGCTTCTCCAATCACAGTGAAAATGGTGTTCAAGAATTTGCTTTAGTATAGGATTTTTAGAGACTAGTTCACCTTTAGGTTGACATAGATTAAGAAGCATATGTGTATTTTCTAGAAAGCACAAAAGAATTGGGTGAATACAACGGACTTCCTTGTACCCCTTGCCCATTTCAAATTTCAGTTGCAAAGACGCTTATTCCATTCATTGGAAAAATACATCATTAGCGAATAATTTCCACATGAAGAAAATGAGTTCTATCAGCTCTGCTTACCTTTTAGTTTTACCTTTCTCTGGGGTTGGATCCTTCTGGTCTCATCTTGGGATGGTAGTCTGCAAGCTGCCCATCGAAGGCAGTGATACAAGCAGATACACATGCATGAATATAACCAGTACATCTGTTGCTACCAACCTACCCATAAGAAAGCCCAGGCCATGTTTTTAAGAAACTCTTAGTTAGAAAGTTGTAAAAGCAAAATCCTGGTTGAGGGGATGGGGAATAGATGGTTTGCTAGAGATCTGGAGCCTTTTCCTGCTTTGGTCTACAACTCATTAGAGACCTTAATTGAACCACTTTCCTGTCACAATCTCCCATCTATGAAATAAAGATAATTATTGCTGCCCTTTTCTTTGCCCTTTTATAACTTCACAGGGGTGTTCAGAGATGTTATGAAGATTAATAAGCCAAATGCTTATAGAGTCCTTTAAGCTCTCCACAAGGGAGAGAACAGCAAATTAAAATCTATTGCTCTGAAAACAGGAGAAGCTAGAGACCAGAGGCCAGAACCTTGACAGTCCCCAGCTCTGGCATTTTCGTGAGTGGTAGAGGGGACCTTTCTTTCCGTGTTCATCAGTATCAGACCTGGCCCACAGAGTATGGGTCATTGGCCTCATACCCCAACATGCCCTTACTGGTTTAACTTCAGTCCTTAATCTAAATGTCCAGACCTTGAATTATTCATGGTATTTTATATTTTTGAAGGGGGGAGCAGGTGTGATACACTAAATAGTAGCCCCTCAAATAGATCCATATCCTAATGCCCAAAACCTGTAAATATGTTTCCTTTCAGGGCAAAAAGGCCCTTGCCGGCATGATTAAGTTAGAGATACTGTGATGAGGAGAGCATGCTGGATTACACAGGTGGTCCCAATACAATCAAAGGACACTTATAAGAGGGATGAAGTTAGTAGCAGGAGATGTGATGATGGAAACATTTTGAGTGATACATGGAAGGAGCATTGGGCCAAGGAATGCAACATCCTCTAGAAGCTGGAAAAAGCAAGGAAACAGATTCTCTCCTGAAACTTTCAGAAGTGAAACAGCACTAAAGATACCTGATTTTTGACTTCTGACTTCCAGAACTGTAAGGTAGTAAAAGTACGTTGTTTCAAGCCACTGATGTTGTGGTCATTTTTATAGCAGTAATAGGAAATTAAAACTGTAGACATGGTGTAGTAGGCTGGGTGGTGGCTTTCATAAAGATGTACCCACGTCCTGCATCCAGAACCTGTAAATGTGACTCTATTTGGTAAAAGTTTTTTAACAGATATAATTAAGTTAAGGATCTGGAGATGAGATCACGCTGGATTGCCCAGGTGGGTCCTAAATACAATGATAAATGTCTTTATAAGAGATAGAAAAAGAGAAGACACAGAAAAGAGGAGAAGATCACTTGAAGATGGGGGCAGGGATATAAGGACAGGCCAAGGAATGCCCGGAGCCCCCTGAAACTGGAAACATCAAAGAAGTATTTCCCCCTATAGCTTTGGGAAGATGCAAGGGCAGCTCCCTGCCTCCAGAACTATAAGAGAGAATAAATTTATGTTTTTGTAAACACTGGGAATATATATGCCTATACACACATAAATGTATTATATATATGTTTATTTGTATGCATGATCCCTTCAAGGAGACAGGTCTGCAGATGTGTGTGGTCTTTGATTAACAGATGAAGAAAAAAGACAGAATCACCTCCACCTGTCCCTTCTTAGAAGAGACCTCTACTTACATATTACTTCCCTGAATTGTCATATAACTACCATCTGCTGCGCATCTGAATGAAGTGAGAATGATTTTAATAAGGAAACTTGGTGAATGAATATTGCTTGGGTAACTAGCAGTATCTAACATACTTTCCTCTTAGACAATACTGTTTTGAGAGTACTTGTTACCCACTAGATGAGGAGTATAACTATAAACATTAATCAATGTTAGATGTATAAAATGGGGGAGAAAAATAGATTTCAACTATCCATAGAGAAATGGCTAAGCTAGACTATTACTTGCACACTGTAAAATACTCAAAAAATAAATTGAATTCTTATAATTAAGAAAATTCAAGTTGAGTTAGCACTGGAGAAGTTTGATTGCTAGAAAAATAGTGCTTTTATTTCAATAATAATTTCCAAATTTTTATGCCAAATGCATGATTAATAGACATTCACCATGACCAGTAAACTGCTTATTTATCAGCCTAGTCCAGGAGTGAACAAAGTCTGGAAATAGAATGAAGTAGTGATACAGAAATGTGCTCACAAAAACCCAATGCCCTTCTCCCAAACCCAGTATACAGGTAGTCCCTATCTCCCAGCCTTCTTTGCAGTGATGTGTGCCCATTTTCCTGAGCAGAAATGATGGATGCCAATCACAAGCCTGATCCTTGAAATACTCTACATGATCCTTCATGCTCTCTCTTTCATTATCCGCAGGCTGAATAGAAAAAATAGAAACTAAAGTATGCAGAGCCACAGGATAAAAGAGCTTAGGTGCCTGAAGACTTCATGAAACAGAGCTTTTGATGACCAAAATCACACTGCAGTGTCACCAAGAAACAAACTGTTATTGCACAAGAAATCATTTGCGATTTGGAAGTTGTTTACCTTAGCTGTTGATTTTGCCTAACACAAATTGGTACACCAATGAGAAGGCAGTGAGAGCCCCCCACGGTGCAGAAAAAAGGAGAGATGATGCATTATATGCAGAGAAATTTAAAACAAAAATAATAAAAGAAAACTTACTAAAATTCAGTCTGCATTTTATTATCACTGCACATTTGCAAGTGTAAACAACATCAATGATAAAATTGTTCTTCCCATGCAGAAGAGAGGGGCTACGCATGCATGAGGGAGTGGAGGACAGAAGGCAAGGGGACCACTCTGCTCCCACCCACCCCTGCTTGTACAGGGATGCTCCTGGGGGAAAACAAAACAAAACAAAAACAAAAAAACAAGCAAACAAATCAACACAATATCCGGTTTGGGGCTAGAGCTATGGCTCCATGTTTCCACCCTGTCAGTAAATGAGGTTCTCTGATCCTTCTACCTGGAAGTGAATTATACATTTCATTCACTGAGTTTTCTAAGGATCAAATGAGGTAACACCTGTGAAACATTCAATAAATTTCACAAATATCATATAAATAAATGCTAGGATTATTATTTATTTTTTAATTATTTTTATATTCCCAGGTATACAGGTTATTCTTTATCTCATGTATAATCTGTTTTGCTTTAAAAAGAATTCACTACTTCTTTTCCATATATGTATACATATATAGATACATAGAAACAGACATACCAGAAGGACTGAAACTGCTTTTTACAGATAAATATTGACTTCTTGAAGTACCATATTATTGGAGGGGAATACCTTTTTACATTCGTTTTAATTGTGCCTAGAATAAGAGAAGACTAAAATAAATATTTCTACCACTTTACGTGTCTTTTTGTTACGTTTCTCTCCTCTATCCATTCTGCAGAGAATATTTGTTAAACATCTGTTGTACTAGGTCCTGGCTCTCTGATAAATAAGGCACCATCCCAACTGCCCCAGGATCTAGAGTCCACAGAGTCCACAGGTCTAGAATCATCGATACAGAGAAGAATTTAAAATAAATGTGGACAGTTGCTACAGCAGATTTGTGGGTTTTATAGAGCAGTATATATTTATTTACTTTAACTTGACAACTCAAATTTTGTTGCCATATTTTTATTTCAACAGACACAGACATTAAGAAAATCCAACTACAAAGGCATTTTCATAAACTATGGAATAATTTAACATCAGATATGGAAGCAGGTAACCTGTTTAGAATAAAGTCCGATTTTTAAATTGATATATGGGACTTTATCTTAAAACTCACAGTTTTTCACACATTTTTCTAGTTTTATCACAGACTGCTGAACAGTTCATTTCAAGGTACAGGCCCTGACCCCCAGACCTTCATGGTGAAATGGAGATCTTGGGAGATATAAAGGAGAGGGCATGCTACCTCCCAGAGGATTCAGTCAGAGGATTCTGTGTGACTGCTGGTCTCTGGAGTTGCAGCCCAGGGAATAAGAGGGAATTCTAGGAAGGCAGGCACAGCATGGAGATCATCAGCAAACTCTACTCACTGGGCATGTCCACAGGCTATTGCATAAATGATGACAAGATACAAACAGCTGGGCAGAGGGTGGGAGGGCTGGAGATGGCCTTCCAGGCAGAGAGACAAAAACAGTGCAGTACTGAAGTTACTCACTGTGAAGGGGGCAAGGCAGGTGAGGGTCAGGAGTTTTAGGGTCTCAGGAGAGGAAATGATGGGAACACGACACTTGCCATACCTCTTTCTGCTTTATTTCTTTTCAAGATCTTGTTTTCCATTAACTAGGAACTGATTGTAACGATACCTGAGGTAGGGGAATCAACCTATGGTAATATGAAAGCAACATTTTTAGACTAATTACAATTTCAATACTAATCGTGATGTCAAATACTAAAGAACAACACATTTTAAGAATTTTTAATATTAATTGGGATGGGATTGGGCTTTTCTAACACATGTTGCAGTGGAGAAAGAGAAAATTAATTTTAGGAATAAAGAAGAGGTTTGAAACATCTTCATAATGCAATTCATGTTTGGAAAGGAAACAGATGCACTTTTAATATTAAGGTAAAGCATGTGTTTGCCAGATAATAGCTCTCCTCTTCAAGTGACCTGTTTCCATTGTTGCTGTTGTTGTTTTAAGACATTCGATAAACAAGAAAGAAAGGACAAGTTGTGACCTATGGCTCAGACCAGCTCTTGGCCTTTTTTTTTTTTTTTTTTTTTTTTTTTGAGACAGAGTCTTGCTTTGTTGCCCTGGCTAGAATGAGTGCCGTGGCATCAGCCTAGCTCACAGCAATCTCAAACTCCTGGGCTCAAGCGATCCTACTGCCTCAGCCTCCCGAGTAGCTGGGACTACAGGCATGCGCCACCATGCCCGGCTAATTTTTTTTTCCTATATATATTTTAGTTGGCCATATAATTTCTTTCTATTTTTAGTAGAGACGGGGTCTCGCTCTTGCTCAGGCTGGTCTCGAACTCCTGACCTTGAGCGATCCACCCGCCTCGGCCTCCCAGAGTGCTAGGATTACAGGCGTGAGCCACCGCGCCTGGCCCTCTTGGCCTTTTTTAATGTCCCATCATCCTGAACCGAAGCTCCTACCATACGTTCCTCAGCAGCAGAACTCCTTCATAGGGTTGGTATCAGATCTGCGCTGGAGGATGAAGATTTTGGGAATCAAACCAAAACACACAAAACAAAAATGAACAAACAACAATAAAAAACAGAGCCCCAGTTCAGGGACCAAAGAGAAGAAGAGATTAAGAGAAATGGGTAATCAAAGAGGAGGTTGGAAGTCAGGGTCTGCTAAAAAAAATATCTTTATGAGGCTACACAGAAAAACAGTTCTACTTTTTGTGGTATATGTATGGGAATGAATGCACCAAAGTTGAGGTAGCATAGCTGACTTCTTTAACCCCTGAAACCCTCTCTTTGGGAGATACCACTCTTCAACTGGAAGGAAAAGGCCAGCTGAAAATTCTTTGAAATCTCACTTCTTCATTTGCCAGCTGGTGAAAAGAAAAAGAAAAACCCACCTGCCCAACTACAATCACCACTAAAACCAGTGATAGATTTGAGATTGTCTAGTAATAAAAATGAAGAAGCTCTTCTCCTTGGTATTATCTAAATGACTTGAGAACTTATGTCTGCACAGAAACCTGCACATGAATGTTTATAGCACCTTTATTCATAGTTGCCAAAACTTGCAAGCAACCAAGACACCCTTCAGCAGGCGCATGAATAAACTGTGGTACATGCAGACAATGGAATATTATTCAGCTCCAAAAAGAAATGAGCTATCAAGCTATCAGAAGAAATTGAGGAAATTTAAGTGGCTTTTACTAAGTGAAAAAGGCAATCTAAAAGGCTGTATACTGTACGATTCCAGTGATATGATATTCTGAAAAGGGCAAAATGATGGAGACAGTAATCAGTAGTTGCCAGAGGATAGGGAAAGCGGTGTAAATTGGCATATCACAGAGGATTTTTAGGGCAGTGAAACTAGTCTATATGACACAATAATGGTACATTCATGTCATACATTTGTCAAAATCCATAGGATGTATAATATCTGGAGTGAAATCTAATGCAAACTTCTAACTTCAGGTGATATGACATGTAAAAATAGCTTCATCCATTGTATTAATGTTCCACTCTGGTGTGGGATGTTGATCATGGAAAATATTATGCATATGTGGGGGCGGGGAATATATGAGAAATCTATATCTTCCACTCAATTTTGCTGTGAACCTAAACTGATCTAAAAAATTAAGTCTGTAAAAGAAAATGAAGAGGTGAGACAGAGAACGTTGATTACCTAATCAGTAAAACTGGCTCCCTTTTTTATTTTGGAAATTAACCCCTCATCAGAGTTATAATTTATGAACATATCTTCCATTCTGTAGGTTGTCTGTACACTCTGTTGATCATCTCCTTTTCTGTGCAGAAGCTTTTTGGTTTGATGTAGTCTCACTTACCTATTTTTCCTTTTGCTGCCTGTGCTTTTGTGTCATATCCAAGAGATCATTGCCAAGAACAAAGTCAAGAAACTTTTCCCCTTTGTCTTCTAGTTTTACAATTTCAGATCATATGTTTATGTATAACCAGTGTTAGGTTAACTGTTTTGTATGGTGTGTTCTAAGGTAAAGGTTCAGGTTCATTCTTACGTGGCTATCCAGTTTCCCCGAAACCATTGCTGAAGACACTGTCCTTACCTATTGGGGATTCTGGGCATCTGGTCAAAGATCATTTGATCATATATGTATGAGTTTATTTATGGGCTCTGTTCTGTTCCATGGGTTCATGTACCTATTTTTTTTTTTTTTTTTTGCAAATATCATACTGTTTTTAATTATTGTGGTCTTGTAATATGTTTTGAAATCAGGAAGTGTGATGCCTCCAGCTTTGTTCTTCTTGCTCAAAATTGCTTAGGCCAGTGGAGATCTTTTGTGGTTTCATATAAATTTTAAGGTTGTTTTTTCTATTTCTGTAAAATAAAATGTCTTTGGGATTCTGTTAGGGATTGCACTGAATCTTTAGATCATTTTGGGTGGTATGGACATTTTAATAATGTTAATTTTTTATGTCAATGAACACATCATGTCTTTTCATTTATTTGTATCTGCTTTATTTCTTTTGTTTTATAGATTTCAGTGTACACATCTTTCACGTCTTTGGTTAGATTTATTTCTAAGTATTTTATTCTTTATGGTGCTATTGTAAATGAGATTGTTTTCTTAATTTCTTTTTCAGGTAGTTTGTTGGTGTGTAGAAATGCAACTAATTTTTATATGTTGATTTTCTATCCTGCAACTTTATTGAAATTGTTTATTAGTACTAACAGGTTTTTTTGTAGCATCTTTAGAGTTTTCTGTACATAAGATCATGTCATATGCAAACAGAGACAATTTAATTTCATTATCTCTGATTTGAATGACTTTTATTTATTTTTCTTGCCTAATCGTTCTGTCTAGAATTTCCAAATCTACAATTCAATAGCAAAAAACCCTAAATAACTCAATTAAAAATGAGCAAAGAACTTGAATAGATGTTTCTCCAAAAAGGATATATAAATGACTAAGAAGCATATAAAAATATTTTCAAAATTGCTAATCATTAAGGAAATACAAATCAAAACCTCAATGATATATCACCTCATACCTGTTAGGATGGCAATTATCTGTTTATTGTAGCACTATTTACAATAGCCTAGATTTGGAATCAACCTAAGAGTCCATCAATGGATGAATGGCTAAAGAAATTGTGGTACACATATGCAATGGAATATTATATAGCCACAAAAAGAATGAGATCCTGCCATTTGCAACAACATGGATAGAACTAGAGAACATTATTTTCAATGAAATAAACCAAGCACAGAAAGATAAATTTTGCATATTCTCATTCATATATGGCAGCTAAATATTAAAAACAATTGATCTCGTGGAAACAGAGAGTAGAATGACAGTTATCAGAGGCTGGGGAGGGTAGAAGGGAAAGAGGGATAAAATGAGGATGGTTAATGGGTACAAAAATACAGTTAGGGGCCGGGCGCGGTGGCTCACGCCTGTAATCCTAGCACTCTGGGAGGCCGAGGTGGGCGGATCGTTTGAGCTCAGGAGTTCGAGACCAGCCTGAGCAAGAGCGAGACCCCATCTCTACTAAAAATAGAAAGAAATTATATGGACAGCTAAAAATATATAGAGAAAAAGTTAGCCGGGCATGGTGGTGCATGCCTGTAGTCCCAGCTACTCGGGAGGCTGAGACAGGAGGATCACTTGAGCTCAGGAGTTTGAGGTTGCTGTGAGCTAGGCTGACGCCACAGCACTCACTCTAGCCTGGGCAACAGAGTGAGACTCTGTCTCAAAAAAAAAAAAAAAAAAAAAAATACAGTTAGATAGAATGAACAATATTTGATAGCACAACAAAGTGACTATGATCAACAATAAGTTAGGATACACTTTAAAATAATTAGAATAGTGGAATTGGAATGTTCCTAACACAAAGAAATGATAAATCCCTGAGGTGATTGATACTGCAATTATCCTAATTTGATTAATTCACAGTATGCCTATACTAAAGCATCATATGTACCCTATAAAATATACAACTATTATGTCCCCATAATAATTAAAAATAAAAATTTTAAAAACCCCAAAACAGTTATAACAAGTATTGGCAAGATTGTGGAGAAATTAGAACCCTTAAACACTGCCTGTGGGAATATAAACCGGTGCAGCTTCTATGGAAAACAGGAAAGAGGATCCTTAAAAAGTTAAAAATAGAACTACTATCTTTTCCAGAAATTCTACTTTTGGTACATGCCTAAAATATTAAAACCAGGATCTTGAAGATAAATTTGGACCCCCATCCTCATTGCAGAATTATTCACAATAATTTAAGTAATGGAAACAACCCACATGTCCATCAACAGATGAATGGATAAAGAAAAGGTGGTAAATACATACAAGGGGATATAATTCAGTCTTAAAAAAGAAGAAAATCCTATTATTTCCAGCAACATACTCGTATTTAAATGACATTATGCTAAATTAAATAAGTTAATCATAGAAGGACAAATACTACATGATCTCTCTTATATAAGGTATCTAAATTAGTCATATATATATATATATATATATATGTAGCTAATAGAATAGTGGTTACCAGAGTATTGTGGAGAAAAGGATGTAGAGATTGTTATTCAGTGGGTATAAAGTTACAGTTATACAGGATGACTAAGTTCCAGAGATCTACTATGCAACAAAGTACCTATCATTAACAATAATTTATTGTGAATTTAAAAATTTGTTAGGACGATAGATTTCATGTTAAGTATTCTTACTGTAAACACACACACACACACACACACATTCACATAAAGGGACACAAGGAAATTTTAGAGAGTATGGATATGTTATTACCTTGATTGTGGTGATGGTAACTCGAGTTTATACATGTGTCCAAACTCATCAAATTATATACATTAATTATGTGAAGTGTTGTTACCAATTATACTTCAATAAAGCTGGAAAAAAATAACATGAAACTGTCATATGATCCAGCATTTGTACTCATTGTCAATTATCTGAGAGAAATCAAAAGTTATATCCATATGAAATGTGTTCATAACTGTTCACAGAAGCTTAATTTGTAATAGCCAAAATTTTGCATCTATCCAAATGTCCTTCAATGGATGAATAAACTGGCACACACATACTATGAAATGATAGTCATCAATAAACCATTGATAAACACAAGAAATTTAAATTTAAATAAAATAAAATTAAACAAAATGAAATGAAATAAAAGGAAATGATATAAAATTTTAAAATACACTTCCCTGCTTGCTGTGACTATAGTATCTAAAACACACCTTCAAATACTGATATGATGTTTGAGTAGGATTCAGTCAACATTCAGGTTAACACACCTGTTTTTATTTACTTCTTTCATGGACTTCTCTTGGCTGGGGAAGAAAAAAACGTCTCTTGTACTTTTCTTGTGGATTTCTGGATGAATATGCACATTTATACTATATTTGCATGCTATGCGGTTTGCTTTATAAGTTCTTTGGCACATACTAAAGAAAGAAGGTCCCCATCCCTCAGAAGATACCATGTACCATCTAGTGTAAGTCCTGACATTGGACTAATAGAAGCTGAAGAGGGAAGTGAAGGAACAAACTACCAAGCACTGAAGATGAGAAGGATCAACTGTTTCTAGGTGATGTTGACTAAAGGCAGAGAAATGAATTTGCTAGTCAAAACTACGCTTGCTTCTGTAACAGAAAACCTTTCAAATCTTGGTGACTTAAAAATATAAAGTTTACTTTGTTTTCCATTCACAGTTTCAGGGGGATGCTTGTAGTCAGGTGGCCATCTATATGGTCACTCAAGAACGAGGACTCCTTCCAGGTGTGACTTTACCTCCCTCTGGGTCCACCCTCAGTGGACTCTTCATTGGTGGCTGAGGAAAGAGAGGCTCTTGCATGGGTTTATGGGAGTTTTTAGTAGGACAGTTCTAGAAGTGGGCCACATTATTTCTACTCACATTCTATTGCCTAGAACTTAATCAGTGGCCACATTTTACTGCAAGGAGGACTGGGAGAAGTGGACTGTGTCCCGAGGAACAAAAGGGAAGGAGTTTTCCCTACAACCAGTTGGTCTCTGCCACCTAAGGAAAGAATGCAAGTGAGCAAAGCCTCACCAAGTCAAGTGGATTTCGGTCTGTGCATGAAGGTGTGAGGGCTGGCAAAGGTGTGACCCTGATTTGGAAAACAATGTCTCAGGTGACTTCATGAGAAAAACATTCCCCGAAAGGACTGGGCACTAACTTCTTGGCCACCTATGGACAAACTGTTAAAATAGAGAATATTATGAACTATTTTAACAGGTAGAGAAAAATAAAGCTGGTGTTACTCAGAGAAAAGATCATTTCTCTTTTCCGGCCACTGGCAAGCTGTGGAAGTGAGTGGCACATTTTAGAATGATCCAGGGAGAAAAACACATCTTAGGACACAGAGAGACAGCAGTTGAGGAAATAGAGAAAATAAGCTGAGCATCTTCAGCTTGGTGTTGTGTTACAGAGATTCTGGGCTTCCGTGAGAAATCTTTCTATCATAGCTGCCCTATGTATTAAAAAATTGCACATATTTATTGAGTGTGTATTCTGATTACTCAGTAGGTATTATGCTATTCTCTGTTAAGTATACCATTAGCCACCCAGAACTCAAATTCCCTTCTTACCCTCGGGCATCCACTATCAGTGAGATTGGATATAAATTATAAATCAGAGGCAGCTGACCTCTGGCTGACTCTGGACTTCCATAGTAGCCTGATTCCCACTTATTTTCCTTCATCAGGACTTACACCTAAGATCTTTGAACTAGATACGTTATTTATTTTCCTTTGGATAATTTTCAGACTTAATTGACCTGATAGCTTCACAGGCAACAATACTTGTGTTTGTTTTGTTTTGTTTAATGAATTATTACCACATAAGAAGATTCAGAATTGTGGTTTTTATGCTGAAAATTAGTTTTATTTCTAGACTCTACTTAGGGTCTCTAAACCTGATTCCTACTGCAGCTGTGAGTCAGAGCTGTACAATCTTCCTTCCCTGGAAACTACCTGTCCCCACATTTTAAAAAAAATTGAAATAGTAAGACTACTAGATTCAATTTTTAAGTTATTCCTGAAGGAAACATATAGGCCAAAACAGCTATCCTATGAAATTAATGTCTGTGTTAGAAGCCCCAAACCAAGCTAGTCACCAGTACAGAATTTTTATCCTATCTTCACTTATCTCTCTTCTTTGGGAAAACTCAGCCTCCCCTTCCTATTCTGAAAATTGTCATTCTTTCATAAGTTCTTACCAACCTAGCCTCAATGACTGGTCTTGGAAAGGACACATTGACACATGATGGGCCAATCAATCACCTACCCTGCAATTATTCCAAGTAGAAAAGTTGGATGAAAGTCCTTTCCTTTTGCATGACACAGCTGAGGGTGTATGATGCCAGGAAGGGTCCATGATCAGGAATATGCGTGCCTATGAAAAAGCCCATCTTGAAGGAGGAAAACCTGAGTGGAGAGAAGAAGAAAGACAGCATAGACCTCTGCCCATGAATGATACTCCTGCCTTCTGAGTGTTGATTTATTGAGCTAATAATTTCAAGTTTCTTTTTCTTCTTTTAAAATTTTTATTGATTAATTGATTGAATCTGTGTGTATGTGTGCGTGTGTATGTGTGTGTGTGTGTGATGGGCATCCAAACCAGTTCAGATTGAATTTTGAAAAAAAGTTACAGCAACAACAGAGCCATCATTAAGACATCTAGGGGAATTTGTGTATGAGTATGGTACATATTATACACAGATTTTTTTTTTTACTATGAACTCAAAATTGGCTTTTATGGATAAGCATTAAGGATCCAAAAGGCTGGGCATGCTTAAGAAATATGGGCACTTATTGATAACCTAGACAAGATACACATTTTCCAAATTTCAGTTTCTGACTCTTTAAGATGAGCACTTGTCTACAAAGTTTGTAGAGGTTCTCTAAAATAATAAATATGAGTTATCTAACAAAGTTTTGCTGATATGTTGTTTACCATAAATAGACATATATTTATGGACATTATTTAAATAGAGGAACATGAAATCCATTTAAAATTGGGCTTATATAGCAGAAGAAAACATCAATTCAATAAGGAAAACAAATAATTATCTTTTTTGGTATCCAGTTTTTCTTAGTGATGTCTGAGCCCCAATACAGAATAGAAGGAGATTTGAGTAAGTCTCCGAAATGAGTGGGTTCAAATTTATGAAACAATATGATAACCCTCAAATTATCTCTTAAAAGTATGATCTATTTTATCTAATAATTTATAAAGACTAATCAAATTTACTTTGAGACAGCTGGAGCTCTGCATTTCTGATCTGAAGGCTGTCTGTGACCTCGGCACAGAGAACAGAGAGTGCCCTGAAATACTTCTCCTCCCCAAGGCGCCGGGATAAAACACAGACAGCAATCCAAGTGCAAACCTGACTTGGCTCTTTAACGTAAAACAGACCTGCTTCTGTTGGGCCTTTTTAAATTGCCCTTTCTTACTGCAACACCCCTGAGAACAAAACATCAAATACCAGTGAAAACAAAGGAGGTACCTTGGACTTGAACTCAAATACTCTCACATCCTCCTCACTGTGACTCAAATGCAACAGAAGTTTGAATATTTGAAAGCAATTCACCAGTGTACTCCA
The DNA here is from genome assembly GCF_041146395.1 of Eulemur rufifrons. Lineage (NCBI taxonomy): Eukaryota > Metazoa > Chordata > Mammalia > Primates > Lemuridae > Eulemur > Eulemur rufifrons. The sequence goes on from NC_091001.1 coordinate 25,321,302, forward strand.
TATACAACCCTCTTGAAAAGATGGATGCGTGCTTAAGTTTCTCTGAGAACTTACAATAACTTTGCATTGCATATAAATACTAAGAAACCCACTTAAAATATATGGCATTTTAAAACATTTGACATGGCTAATGTATATAACACTGACCCATTATTCTGTTCATTGGGAAATTGCATAAACTAAACAGGATATCTATCTGTGTGCGTGTGTGTGTGTAAATGTGTTTATATACATTATAGGTACATGTATATATACATGAATATATATTTATGTATATAACCTATACTACCTATATATATATATATATATATATATATGTTTTTTAATATTCAGCATTGGAGACTTGGATACATTTTTAATAATTGATTTTAAGGTATATTTAAAAAAAATAAAGGTAGTTTGACAGAGGAGTGAATCTACTTGAATCTCTGGGAATAAATTTTATATGAATAAGCCCAGACAATTTGGGGTCTCAATCTTAATGGAACTAGGCCAGATCTCACTCAGACTTCTATTTTTATTAATACATTATATACCAGTAAGCCAAGGTTTAAAGAAAATCAAGTAAAGAGAAAATGCCAAAATACTGATTCATTCTGTGAAAATACTCAAAATATTAGGTCTTGATTTTACCAATTTCACTTTTTTAAACAAATGGCTTTTTCCCCCCTTGTCAGGAATTCATCAACAGTCTAGAGGCTTCAGAGGCCTCATGAAAGACTCCAGCTTTCATCCCCTGCCTTACTACCCCTCCACACCCCTGTGAACCCCATACTGCCACCAGATAGACCTGCTCTTGCTTCTCCTTCCATTTGCCAGGGGACACAGACGGGACTCAGCTGATAATCCAACTGTCCCACCTGAGATTTTATGAACCAAGACCTCTCCAATCTACCAGTTCCTCATTTATAAAAGGCTAACAATGATAACACCTGCCTTGCAGCCTTACTGGGATACTTTCAAATAATATTTTGAAAGTACCTGGTATATAGAAGGCACTCAAAGATACCCTTTATAGTTTTGCTATCAATGCCATCTACTTCTCTCTGTATGCTGTGAGTTCCTTAGGAACAACATCTTATAAATCTTACTTCTCCTGGGCCTAGGAAAAAATGTGTGTTACATAGAAAGTGTGCTCAAACTATGTTTGAGTAAGGGAATAAATGAGTGTGTCTCCCCTCAATTTGACTCACTGTCTTCTTTCTCATCACCCTTTTCTGCCTCTTTATATATAACTATTTTGGCAAGCCCAGTTCCAATTCCTCATCATTCATAACTGTCTCATGGCCTGGCCCCTCCTTATATTTTATGCATTAAGACTTCTAATTTGTGTATTTTTCTGACCATATCGTGCAGTTTGACCTTAATTCATTTGCACATTCTGTTCCCTTTGTTTACAATAGCCTCACATGTAAGATAAACATTTAATTTAATAAATATTTTTGAGCACCTACTATGAGGACATTATTGTGCAAAATCCTGTGAAGAACACAGCTTTGAACAAATTACTCATTGAATCACCTCCTCTGGTGAAGATCTATGCACACTTTGATAGTAGCATGGTGGTTGTGGGGTAAGGGAGGGTGGGGGCAGTGGGAAAGTTCTGTCCCAGCAGGGAAGAGTATTTTATTACTGTCATTGTTTAGAAATTGTTTAGAATCTCTGACGCAGGGCAATCATAAAAAGCAGAATAACTATTAGTCATTTTTATTATCATGTTAAATGCAGAACCTTATTGCCTGTACCCAGCCTAGATGGCTCCTTGGCACCCCTAGAAATAGTATTGATAAAAGGTGAGCTTTGGTAAAGCAGCTTCAGGCATAAGGGGATATAGTCATCTTTGAGCATGATAAAAGGTAGAAGATAGGATGCCAGTTTCCTAGTGTTCATCATGAAAAGCATCTCATGGCCTTTTAGACTTTTCCACTTGGGAGCCAGGCTACTAGGAGACCATGAGAGACCTCAACTTTCTTCCACCATCAGGATCCAAAGCCCTGCCCTTTCTCTTAGAGGAAATTCTGGACAACGACACAGAGTTCAAGAGGATACAAACCCTTACATGCATTAAGAGGACTGAATGGGCTGTGGAGGGTGAAGAAAATGAGATAATGTGAGAGAGAGCTCATGATAGTGGGGGTGAGGGCGTCTCCAAACCTTGAGCAAAGCTAGCGGAAAGTACAGGATTAGCACAACTGAAAGGAGTTTGGGATGTAAATTTAAGACTTGGCAATATTCTCTTCTGGTACTCTACCATCCAGTGAGCTTTAAATGTTTAGGACCATGTTATTTGGACTTAAAGGTCTGAAAGTACATGCAATTTCTGAATGTCTCAGTAGCTATGACTAGGACTGTGTAATCTGCAACCAACTATCATACAGAGCTTACTGATGGAACTACTCATATATATCTACCATAGTTAACTAACAAAAATAAGTTTTTGCCAATTATCTTTCCTCCTTCTCTCTGTTGTTATGGAATTGAGCTTATCAGTTCTTTCCCATGATTCTGGAACTAAAGAAGTGGGCCGTCTCTCCTGCAGCATTCATGTTGATTGCTTCCAGAAACTCTGGAAATGTTTGTTGACATATCTACCTCCCACTTCTAATGAGCAATGGAAAGACCAGGTTGATTCACCAAAGAAATTGTGATCTCAGAGAACATTTGGGAAAAAGTATCTTATTGCATACGTGAGCCCCGTTTGTTTCTTTTACAATTTGCCACCCACTTTGCTAGTAAAGATGGAGCAGCTGGGTTGAAAATGATGAATTGCCCTAAACGGGCAGCTACCGAAATCCTGCAACTTCTATGGGTCACAATGAACAGAAGATAACAAGTTCTACTGGTAATAGAATAAATTGTCCTGATGGGACTTTACTGTTCCCAAGTGACCCTGCACTCTTTCAGATGCAAAAGTCCAAAACATTTCCCTTTCTTTGACTTTTTTCTCATGTTCTCTCCAGATTTTTTCCTTTGATGACTTTTAAATTTGAATTTTATTCATTCCTTTTCACCTAAACATTCGATAGTCTTACCTACAGAAGAGCAGTCAGCCTTGCTGGGATTTATTATGCTTCAAAGTCTCTTAATACCTGTCCTGTTAAGAAGCTATTCTTTGTGTTTCATCTGTACCTTCCTGTAGTTCTTAGCTCCATTCACTTATTCAACACACGGAATCTGGATCCTGGGATAGAGATATACATGAAATATGATCCCTGACCTCCACCATGGTCAAAGACCATAAGGAATAATGGATTTATACTTTCATAAGTACAATAAAAATCTAAATGATATCTCAGTAAAGCTGAGAGTCTCACTGCTGGCTGTTAAGTGACACAAAGAAGGGGGATATTCTGAACTGATTCTTGCAGAAAGATCCAGTGGAGATTTGCCTAGAAATTCTCCCTTGACGAAAAAAGTATAGGCTCAATCAAGCAGTAGCTTTAGCAGAATATAAATCACATAAAATAATATTTATACTTTTTAAGTATATAATCCAGTGGTTATTAGTATGTTCATAGAGTTGTGTAACCTTCTTCACTATTTAATTTTTTGAATATTTTCATCACTCCAAAAAGAAACCCTGTATATTTTAGTAGTCCCTCATTCCTTCTTCCCCACAGCTCCTGGTAACCACTGTTCTACATACTGGTACTTTAAATTTACCTGTTCTTTATATAACATATAAATGGCATCTATGATAAGTAGTCTTTTCTGTCTCACTTCTCTCATTTACCAAAACATTTCAAGATTTATACCTGTTGCCACATGTTAATACTTCATTCTTTCTTATGGCCAAATAATATTCCATTGCATGCATATGTAACATTTTGCTTATCCATTAATTAGTTGAGAGGTATTTGAGTTGTTTTCACTGTTTTGGCCATTGTGAATAATACTGCTATGAACATTCATGTATAGGTTTTTGTGTGGAAATATGTTTTCAATTTTCTTCAGTGTGTAGCTAGAAGTGAAATATCTGAGTCATGTGGTGACTCTAATTTTCACTTTTAGTGAAACTACCAAACTGTTTATAAAAACAGCTACATCATGTTACATCCCCACCAGGAATATATGAAATTTCCAAATAGATATTTTGATGAGTGGAAAATGATATGTCACTGTGGTTTCAATTTAAGTATTCCTAATAATTAATGATGTTGAAGATCTTTTAATGTTCTTATTAGCAATTTTTATATCTTCTTTGGATAAATGTTTATTCAAATCATTTTCCTATTTTTAATTGGGTTATTTGTATTTTTGAAGTTGTAATAGTTCTACATGTATTCAGAATAGTAGACACTCATCACATACATGATTTGCAAATACTTTTTACTATTCTGTGAGTTGTATCTTAACTTTCTTGATAACATCTTTAAGCCCCCAATTTCTTAATTTTGATGAAGTCCAAATTACTTATTTTTTTTTATTTTCTTGTGATTTAGTGTTCTATCTAAAAAAGCATTGCCAAGTCCCATGTCAAAAGATTGACTTCTATGTTTTCTTTCAGGAGATTTATAGTTTTAGCTTTATATTTAGTTCTGTGATCCATTTCAAGTTGATTTTGCAATGGGTTTTAGGTAGGCATTTAATTTCTTTCTTTTTCTTTTTACTTCTTTCCTCTCTTCCTTCCTCCCTTCCTTTATTCCTTCCCTTCCTCATGCCCTCCTTTCCATCTTTCCTACTTTTCTTTTCTTTCTCCTTTCTTTCCCTCCTTCCCCCTTCCTTCCTCCCTCCCTCCTTCCTTCCTCGCTCCCTTATTTCCTCCCTTCTTTCCTTTCTTTCTTTCTTTCCTTCCTTCCTTTCTCTCTTTCTGTCTTTCTTTCTTTTCTTTCTCTTTCTTTCTTTCCCTTTTTCTTTCTTCTTTCTCTTTCTTTCTTACCTTTGTATCTAGTTGTCCCAGTATCACTTCTTGAAAAAAGACTATTCTTTCTACACTATATGGTCTTGGAACCTTTGTCAAAATTCAGTTGACCATAAATGTGAAGGACTCTAAATTCTCTTTTATGAATTTCTGTCTATTTTATGCCAGTACCATACTGTTTTGATTACTATAGCTTTTTAGTAGGATTTGCAGTTGGGAATTATGGTTCTTCCAACTTAGTTCTTTTTTGAGATTTTTTGGCTATTCTGGGTCTCTTACATTTCCATATAAATTTTGGAATCTCCCTTTCAATTTCTGCAAAAAAGAGGCAGCTGAGATTTTGATTCTTATTGCTTTGAATCTAAAGATCAATTTGTGGAATATTACCATGTTAACAATATTAAGTCTTATAATCCATGAACATGGAAAATCTCTCTACTTATTTAGATCTTCCTTAATTACTTTCAACGCTATTTTGTAAAATTCACTGTAAAAGTCTTGCATTTCTTTTGTTAAATTTATTCCTAAATATTTTATTATTTGACTCTTGTAAATTCACTTTCTTAATTTCGTTTTTCAATTCACTTTCACTGTATGGAAATGCAATTGATTTTTATATATTGATCTTGTATCCTGAAAGCTTGCTGAACTTGTTTATTAGTTCTAATAAACAGCATTTATTAATAATAATAGTAGTGTTTTAGGTGTAGGTATAGGGAGGATGATTTCTCAGGATTTTCCATATACAAGATCATGTCATCTGTGAATAGAGATAGCTATTCTTTATTATTTTTAAATATGAATGCATTTTGCTTCATTTTCCTGGCTAATTGTACTGACTAGAACCTCCAGTACATTTTAAGATACCCATTTAAAAAAGTAATTATTTTATCCCAAACCCCCCTCCCACCCCTTCACCCTTCCAAGTCTCCAATGTCAACTATTTCACTCTCTGTGACCATGTGAACACATTTGGCTCCCACTTATAAGTGAGAACATGTGGTTTTTGCCTTTCTGTTTCTGAGTTTTTTCACCTAAGATGATGGCCTCTAGTTTCATTCATTTTGCTGCAAAAGACATGATTTTTGTTTTTCATAGAGGTTATACTAATTTACATTCCATCAACAGTGTTTTGTCCTTTTCTCTATTAACATGGTGTGTTACACTGCTTAAATTTTCAACTTCGGATTTTTACTATAAATCCTACTTTGTAATGGTCTATTATTCTTTTTATATGTTGCTGCATTTAGTGTGATAGTATTTTGTTGAGGACATTTGCATTTATATTATTTAAACATTTGGTTTATAGTTTTCTTTTCTTGTAATATCTTTGTGTATTTTTGGTATCAAGGTAATACTGGATTTATAAAATGAGTTGGGAATATTTAAGCCTCTTCTGTTTTTTGGAATAGTTTGTATGTGTCCTAACCATATAATGGAATAAAATTAGAAATCAATGACAGAAAGAAATTTTGGAAATTCACAAGTATCTGGTAATTAACACACTCCTAAATAATCAATGGATCAAAAAGGAAATCACAAAGAGAATTAGGAAATATTTTGAGGTGAAAGAAAATGAAAACACAGTATACCAAAATTCATGGAGTGCAGCTAAAATAATTACTAGAGGAAAATTTATAGTTGTAAATGCCTACCTTAAAAAAGAACAATCTCAAATCAATAATCTAAAGTTTTACCACAAGACACTAGAATATAAGAGCAAAATAAAAACAAAGGAATCAGAAGGAAGGAAATAATAAAGATTAGAGTGTAAATAAATGAACTAGAGAATAGAAAAATAATAGACAAAATCAACAAAACTAAAAGTTGGTTCTTTGAAAAGAACAACAAGGTTGGCAAAACTTTAGTTAGACTAAGGGAAAATTTATCTTCCAAAAAATAGATACCAGTTATCATAAGAAATTTTTTAAGAGTTGTCATTGATAGATTTGCTATCTCTTCTAGAGCCATTTCTTATAGAGCAGAAGGTACTCTTTTAGGGTAACCTTGTATATTTTACCTTAACCTATCTGAGAGGTGAATGATAATTTATCAAAATATTGGCTGAAAATATCAACCCCATAAAATTCAGTGGAGACTCAACAAATTCATTTTTAAAGTGTATGATATGATACATGACCCAGAGTAGATATAATGTAAACCTTTCCTTCCTCCCTAACTGTCAGTGTTTTATACATGTCTGTCACTATTGCATTTATCATGGTTGGTTTTCTGTCTAACTGGCTGAATGAAGCAACCTGCTCAAAGTGTTTACCGACTTATAAGGAAATGCAACAAGTAGCATGTATGTCTGTTATATACAATAACAGTTTCTTGGAGTCAGAAAGATGTAAACCTTGAACTATTATAAATTCTGACAACATGGACAGGCTACTTGATCTTAATGTTTCTAAGCACATTCATTCGAAAAACTGAGATGAAAACAAAACATATACCAAATAATTGGTGTGAAGATTAAATAGCCTGATATAATTTAACAATCTCACACAGATATGGCACAGATTAAGTTTCAAATTATTATTTCTTCTCTCTTCATCTTCTTTTCTCTTCCTTCCTCTGATAGTATATGTTTGTATATATACTTAAATGCCACAGGAAAAAAAATTCCATCAAATGAACACAACATCCACTTAGCTTGCAAATGAGCCTTGTGGACATTCTAGTTATAGGCATAGCAATTTCCTCTGAAAATTATGCCATGTGGCTAGAATAAAGCAGATGTTTAGCTGACCTCACCTTCATTCATGAGAAACTGATTGCTTATTTGTTCATCTGTTTCTTCCAAAAGAAGTAAGCCTAGAAGAAAATTGCTAGCTTCATGGTTTTAAAAGAATCATTGGTTTTCCCCATCTGCATATTAGTCCCCATTTCGTGCCATATCATGGATTTGATTTGTGGGCTAGAAGGTACACTATCATCATAAGGGTTAATGGCTCGCATCACAAACACTTCTTCCCATACCCCGAAATAACTAGAATCTTTAACAAAGGAGGACATATGGGAAATGGTTGCTTTAATCAAACACGTCCTTTGTGTTGCCTTTTACTAGTGAATTACTTCTCATTAGCTCATATTATGTGATACAGTAACCATGGCAATGATCTGTCTATTTCATAGATGGCATACCACATATGGTATCTGGGCAGCTGTGGTGCCATAGTAATTGTCAGATGATTCCTATACCCTAGAAAAACTGATCAGGTGGTTGAAAAACAAAATTTATTCCCACTCTATGCCCGAATCACTCAACATTGGAGTGGTTAGAGGCAAAACTCCAGAAGAGCATTATTCAATAGAACTTTCAATGGTGATGAAAAAGTTTTAGAGTTGCACTGTCTGATAGTAGTGACCAGCCACATGTAGTTCTGGAGCACTTCAAATGTGATTAGTGAGACTGATCAAGTGAATTTTACATTTTATTTAAATTTAAATAATTAAAATTTAAATTCATATGGCCACATGTTGCCAGTGGTTACCCTGTTGGAAGATGAAGCTCTTGACTGATTAGAAAAGTGACCATTTTTATACTGACAGTTGAAGAATTCTTGGAATGTACTGTGTCAAAAGAAAAGGCTGCCTGACCAATTCTTATAAGGTCTGAAATTTTGTAGAGATTGTGCAATTTAAAAGTGAATTAAGAAGTATAATAGGCATAGTTACACATTGTCAAGATCAAGAAATTATTACCAATAATTTATCTTTCTCCATATTTAATTTTTAATAATTCCAATCTTTATCATCTCTTATGTTTCCTTTTCTCTTCCTATACCTTGTTTTTCTCCACCCAATTCCATATTCACCTGAGATCCCAGATCTACTTTCTCATTATCCTTTATATCCCTTATCTCTTTCATTTCCCCTTTGCCTGGCCTCATAATTCACCATTAAAATCAATCCTTTGCATAGACCTTTAACTCCATTTAACCTTTTTCCCTCATCTTCCTGGTGACACCCTAACCCTGATTAAAAACCAAATCCTCTTCCCAGTTAACACCTGCATAGTAGCAGCTATTATTGGAGAAAAACATACATGTACTAATACATCTCATTTTATATTCATGATTGCTTGAGGGACCATCACCCTTTAGTATCAATTAATTTCCTTGTCTTTTATTTGCCTTTGTATCAAGAAGATTTGAAATCTTCAACTCTTAATCCCCCAACACATGCTGTCTCCTTCTGAGTTTCAATTGCTAATCTTTCTTAACTCTCAGAAAACATAAGAAGGAAACTGAAGAGAACTTGCACAGAAACCCATGATTAAACTCACCAGTCTGGCCCATTCCCTTAACCTCCCTCCTATTCCAGTGGGTCAACTCACTGTGCTTCTCAAGGCAACTCACTCACCTGTGCATTGCATCTCTTCCCAGTTTCTCTACTCTAAGAGTCACTCCTGAAATTGCTCCTCCCTCTTCTGCATCATAACATCTCCCTATGTACCTGGTCACTCATGTGTGCATGTAACATCTATAATATCTCCTATAAAAATGTTTTCCCTGACTCCCAATCTCCTTAGAGCAACTGCCTTATAATTATATTTACACCCTTCACAAACAACAGCAACAACAAACCTGTAGTTTCTATTTTCTGCCTTCATATCCTTCTATTTTCTCTCTTCTTTTCCTTTCTTAAACCCAGGGAGTTTTCCTCCCATTACATCCACCATAATTGCTTTAGTCAATTATCAATGACCCCCATTCACTAAATTCAATAGTCATTTCTAAATTGCTATCTCCCTCAACTTAATGATACTGTACGTATTTGAATACTCTATCCTTTTTGAAATGCTTTATACACTTGGCTTTTAGGGAATCACTCTGCCACAATTCTAATCCCAAATTCCCTATTGCTTCTTAGCTAGTTTCTTCTTCAAGGAACTAGAGACTGGCTACCAAACATGATCACCTACGAGGACTGATCCCTGGACTTCTTGTTATATCAATATTTAATCCTTTAATGATGTCCTCATATCTAATGGTTCCAAATGACAAATATGCTCACATCTCCTCAAATCCTGAAGTATAGACTCTTAAGTCCAACTGCATATTCTATATCCCTACATGGCTATTTAATGTGCACCTCAAAATTAACATTCCTTCTTCACTGATCTTCCCACAAATAGAACCTTCATTCTAATTACTCCTCTTCATCTTGCTTCCACCTTTGCCCTGACAAATAAAAATAAAATCTTAAGTTCCACAACCAACTAAATGGACCCTCTCTTGGCCAAGGGGACCCCAGAGAAATCTTAAAGCTGAGTTCCTGACCATGATGGGATGGGATACAACTTCCTTATTAATCACCATTAGTCTGTCTTCCCTAAGGGGTAAACAGAAACCAACTCTTAGGAAAGACTCACTCCACTGCTGATTTCAACCAACCTCGTGACTGCCCTTTCCTTTTGTAGTTTGAGTTTACTAACCAACATTCCTTCCTGATAAAAGACCACCAACCATGGAGTGGTTTTGTCAGTCTATGAAGGCTACACACAGAGGGCTTCACATCCTCTGTTGTACCTTTTGCTATCAGAGAGCCAAAAACTCCACCCTCAGATCACACTAATGTCGCCATTTTTTATACATGCAACCCATGAAGGCCATGAAGCTCAATTGCTCATGTGCATCCTTCTCCTTTTATAAATATTCATGACTGCTCTTACAGATAGTTAAAATGTATATTTGGTCACCCTGCTCAGTATAAATTCCTATTCCTTTTACTCTGCCTTGGAAGTGCCTGTTTCCAGCTTCTGGCCAGAGGCTATGCTTCCCAGTCTGTCAGATTGGCCACCTTGCCGGCTGCAAACCTTTATGAGAAATAAAGTTCTCCTTTCCAGATTTATGAACCTCATAATTTTTCAGTTGAAAGACCCCTCATCTATTCTCCACACAATAGTGTGAATCTTTTTACTTATTCATTTATTCTCTCCCTTTTTCTTCATTTCCCTCTCTTCCTTCCTTTACTTTAACTTAAATCAGAAGGTGTCACTTTTGCTCATAACATAGGCAAATCCTCTACTATGATCTTGGTATGTCTCTGACTCTCTTACCACCTTCTCTCAGTTCACCATTCTGACTCCTTTGATTGCCTTCCTGTTCTGAGAACTCTCCAAGCCACCTCCATTGCAGAATTTCTGTACTTGTCCCCTCTGCATAGAATACTCTTGACAGAGATATCTGTATGATTTGCTGCCTCAATTTTATTTTGTGTGCATTTTATTGCCTTTTTCTTCTCATTAGAATGAACACTTTTTGAGTACAGCAACCTAGTCCCTGCTTTACTTATAGTTTTTAGAGCTATGCCTGCACAAAAAAAAAAAAAAAAAAAAAGGAATCTATCTACTTCATATTGGCCCATTTTATAGATTGAAAAAATATGGAAAATTTCCATTTTAAACAAGATTTTATGCTAAACTGATCACAAGGCTTATCAGTAATAATTTTAGTTAAATATCTAGACAACCATATAAATAATGTTGGTAATAATAATACTAATTACATGGAGGTCCGGTCTATGGGTCATTTTTCTCCACATAAATACTTTCTGCTTCATTACTCCCTTCCTTCAGCTAATTCTGTTATCTTAGGGCTAAAATTGTCAGTCAACTCCATTTAGGGTACCAAGTTATAATATTTTACTGTCTGAAGAGATAAGGTAACTGAATAGTTTAAGCTTGGACTATAGTCACACAAACCAATGTTTGAAGTGGGCTCTAGCACATGTTAAAACTTTGGCTAAAATTATATGAACTATGAATTCATAAAATTATATGAAGATATTAAGAACACTCTCTTTATTATATTGTTTTGAAAGTGAAATACAGTGAAATATCTGACGTACCTAGCAGAGCACCTTGTAGATTTACACATGCGAGGGGTTGGCAAATCATGGCCCATTTGTTTTGTCAATAATGTTTTATTAACACAGCTACATTATTTCTTCACTTATTGTTTGTTGCTTCATTCATGCTACAACATCAAAGTTGAGTTTTTCCTGGAAAGGCTAAGATATTTACTCTCTGGCCCATTACAGAAAAGGTTTTTCTGACCTGTGGGGCACCCAAAAGTGATTACTTTAATTAGTAAAAATATCTTTTGTGGTCAAAACACCTCTTAATTTTTAGAAAGGACCTGGACCTTTGCTGTTTGAATTCAAATAATGATAATCACTTATACAACACTTATTTTACTTTATCAATTTATTAAGTATTCAAGATGACTTTGTGAGGTAGGTACTACTATTATTCCCATTTACCAATGAGAAAAATGAAGCACAGAAATGTTATATAATTTATCCACAATAGACACAACTAGTAAGTAGTGTAGCTGGTATTTAAACTCAGGCTCAGGGTCCCTGCTGTTAAATATTGCATCTCAAATAAGCCATATAAAATTCTGAAGTGTACAGTCTTTCCAACCAGGTTAGCAAGGAAGAGATATAGGTTAAGTTATGGGGCCATTGATTAAGTCTGGGAGTCTATTTTGTCTTACAATGCATATTTAATCCTGGGTGTCCATGGGAAAACCAGAGAACTGGGACAATGGCATTACTTTGAGATTGCTTAAAAAACTTTGGACAAACCAAACAGGAGATTGTAAAACAGGGACTTCCTGTAAAATGGAGGAAAAACTAACAAACCAGATGGGGTCAGTGTTAGTGCTATGTGTGTGTCAGAAAGAGAGTATGTGGGTGTGTGTGTATGTGCGGGAAAGAAAGATTTCATTTTTGATGATGGGTCAGTCTAATGCAGTGCTCTGTGTCCTGTTTGCCTATATCAGCTCAAGCCCATTGAAGTTCCCACATCCACCAACTCATTTGATGAGAACCACAAATTCACAGGCTATGATAAGGATAAAAAAAGAGAGAGATACAAAGAATGAGGGAGGGATGCAAGAGGCAATAACACATGCAGAATGTTAAAGGAGCCAAAATACCATAGAGTTAAGAGAATAGACGTTAGGGTTAATCTTGAGCTTGAATGCTAAAACTCACAACTTATACACTGAGTGACTTTTTTAAGTTGTTTAATGTTTTTGTTCTTTAATTTGTCTCTGAAATGTTGGTTATGCAGTTGGTCCTCTGTATCCCTGGGTTCTGCATCTGTGCATTCAACAAACCACAGATCAAAATTATCAGAAAAAAAAATTCTGTCTGTATTTAACATATACAACCTTTTTTTTCCTTATCATTATTCTCTAAACAATACAGCATAACACCTGTTTACATAGCATTTACATTGTATTAGGTATTATATGTAATTTAGGCATGATTTAAAGTATACTGGAGGATGTGCATATGTTATAAGCAAATTTTATATGAGGAAAAAAAAATTTTATATGAGGAACTTGAGCATCTATGGATTTTGGTATCCATGAGAATAACCTGTAACCCATCCCCCAGGGACACTGAAAGGTGACTATAATCGTACCTATAACATATGGTTATTAGGAGGATTAAAGCATATACCACTTCTAAATGGCTTAGCATCAGTAAGGACTAAAAGGCAGATAGTTATGATTACATACTGGAGAAAATTTTGTCTGTACAGGGACTGACTTTTTCACTTCTGTATCTCCAGAGCCTTATGCAGTGCCTGGCATATAACATATACCAAATAAGTGTTGATTAAATTAAAAATCTGCTGATCCTCACTTTCCTTTCTAAGCAGAAACGTATTCCTCTACCCTTCCTACTCCCACTCTGCCAATCTATCAGTGAAAAATAGTCATTATTGTGTAATGAGGTGCTGGCCTTCAAATATGAGTATATACTTGATCTTCTACTTTACTAACTCAGCTTCCAATATATTAAATGAAATTAATACCATATGACATACCTATCTCTCAGAAGAATTGCAGAAATTAAATTAACAGTGTAGAGGACTTTAGGGAGAAGATGTTACATAAAGAACTGGCATTATTGTTTGTTAGTACATACGCATGCTTCTGATTTTGCTGCTCTGCAGTTTAGCCTTCAAATAGTAGGAAGAAAAATTCTTTTCAAATGAAAGCCATAACATGTCATTCACTCAATGCTAACCATGAATGGCTTCCCAAGAGACTCAGATAAATCTGAAATGATCTCAATCACTCCCTCGCCAGCCTGGCCTCCTCCCAGCCACCCCTCACTGTGTTCCAGCCCTTCTGGCCTTCTGGCCACTCCTAAGTGTGTCAAGCATAATCTAACTCAGGACATTTGCATCTGCTGTTCACTGTGCATTGAATGTTCTCCCCCACAACTCATTCTCTTACCCCATTCTGGTGTCTGCTCAAATACCACTGCTTGGAAAAGACCTTCCCTGTCAACTTCAATGAACATTGCATCCCCTGATACCCTTTACACTTATCTTATTTTGTTTCTTCACAGAACTAATATTTTATGGCATAGAGATATGTGTTTTTATTGCCTGGCTCCTTTACCTTATGATGGGAGAAGTTTTTTTTTTACTGAAAATGCTTGTATCCCCAGCCCATAGACTAGTAGCTGGCACATGATAGGTACACCCCAAATATTGAGTAGAATAAATAAATGAACTTGTGGCTAGGTGCAGTGGCTCATGCGTATAATCCCAGAACTTTGGGAAGCCGAGGCGAGAGGTTCACTTTGAGGCGAGGAACTCAACACCAGTCTGGGGCAGCATAGCAAAAATCCCAACTCTAAAAAAGAATTTTAAAAATTAGCTGGGCATGAAGGCACATGCCTGTAGTCTCAGCTACTTGGGAGGCTGAGGCAGGAGGATCAACTGAGCAAGCCCAGGTGTTCAAGGTTGCAGTGAGTTATAATCATGCCATTACACTCCAGCCTAGGTAACAAAGCAAAACCTGGTCTCTAAAATAAATAAGTAAATAAATAAATAAACCTGTGACAGATTGCAAGTCACCTGACCTATTCTAATGAAAACGATACTGGACTTAAAAATTAGGAGGTCTGATTTCTAGTTCTGGCCCTGCTTTGTAAACTATGGTATTGGGTCATTCATTTGATACTCTCCAGCTATCATTTTTCTCATTTGTAAACCAAGAGTTGAATGGAATCTAGAGTTTTCAAACTCTGCTTGGAATAGAGACTCCAAGGAGGAAATTGGCTAGACAAAGGGGATAGTTTTGATTTGGGCTTTAGAACACAGTCCCTGCTTCAGCTAAAGTTTTTCTGTTTCTACCTATTTTAAATATTGGGCTACTATATAGGCTAGTGTTAGTGTTTAATGAGCAGATTTTATGGCTAAGTGGGGAAAAGAGGAAGCTACCCTCTAATATGATTGTTGGTTTGTTTGCTTGAAATGACTATCTCTGTTTGGTCAATAAATTTATCATGATTCATTACGCTATACTAAAACCTAACTGTAAATATGATTATCAACATAGTGTTAGCATTGGCACAGATTGATCTGAGACCACTTTTTATTTTGTGACCTGGAATTTATTAGTTTTGCTTATATAATATATGTTGCTTAAAAATTGTGAAGCAGAAGAAAAACATTTTAAGCAGTAATTGAAAATATAACATCAGTTTTGCTTTGGGGTTCTCATGATCAGGACAGAGCCAATGTAAGCGATGGAATAGAGTGTTATTCACTCACACATATTAACCATTTTTAATTTCCATAAATCATCTTAGACTTTCTCAATATGTTAGAGTTTAATCTCGGATCCAGGAAATAGACCAATGATTGCTATGTTTTCATAGCACATGTGTAAATAATACTTTGCCAAAATGAGATGAAAATTTCAGTGTCCGTTCCTCTGGGTTTGCCTCAAACTTCCTATAAATGTAAATTAAAATAACCATCCCACCCCTAAATATATGGTTCAGGCAGCTCTCATTCTTTATCTTAGATAAGTTTATATAAATTTACTGGGCTTGCTACAGGGAGGTTGGATAACTCCACTGCTCTAAAACAGCTTATTGAAGTGTGGAGAGAGTGGTTTGGAGTGTGTGCAGTGTTGTGGAACTTGGAGGAGAGTGATTGCTAGCAGGTGACCCTGGTTGATCTTGACATAAACCCGACTCGGAAACAAACTGTGAACACCTATGTGATGACTCAGCACTGCTAAGCCTCCCTCAGTCCCAAATCCATAGCATTCTGGACTGGAACTCTTGGACATCTGCCCCTTCTTTGCATCCAGAGCTTGTGGGGAGTGGGAGAAGGGACCATTAATAAATTAAACAACACAAAAATGCATAGAACTTAAGTCTCAGCTGTCCACATCCTAAGGAAATTATAACTCTGTCAGTTCTGTCTTAAAGATTAGGCAAAACTGACAAGGATGTCAGTCTGCTTCCCACACACTATTCTGACCTAATTTTCCTTCACCAGTCTTCATTTCCTGTCAACAAATGCTTAGCGACAACATGCACACACAGATGAAGGCTGTTCTGGGTGAGACAGGTCGGAACAATGTGTAGGCCCCTCAGCAGCGGCGTGTTGACGATTGCTGACAGGGGTACCCTTCCGTTCATCCTCAAAATGTGGGCCTCTGGGAGGGCCTTTAAAAATAGGTGGTAGGTGGAACTGGAAATAAATAAATAAACCCATGGATACTCTAAGTAGGTTGAAACCCTTCTCCAAGGCAAAGGAGGGACCTGCATCCATCACATGGTGACATTATAAATCTGTGTGCTCTGCAAGGCAATGACATGAAAAATTAGACTGAACAAGCCACAGATGCACAATTTGTCAGCTTCAAAGGAAAGGTTAATGCAAGTTAAATATTGACATGTCAGCAATAAGGACTATGCCAATTATAAATTTACACCAACACCGCTGCACTTTAATGACTGTGTGACACTGACAGGTCAACACAGGGTGGAAGAATGACAATGGAATAGAACACAGAAATTAGAAATTAGCACACTTGGGCTTTTTAAGATCTCATCTTTTTTCTCTATTTTACCTTAATATTAGGCAGGGTTATCTAGAGAAAATAGAGTCAATATTTATATGCATATATATGTATGCACACACACATTTATATATATATAAAATGAAGGAGCTGCTCATGAGATCATGGAGGTTGACAAGTCCCCAGATATATAGGGTGAGTCAGCAAGCCGGAGACCCAGGAGAGCTGATTGTGTAGTTCTAGTTCAAAGGCTAGCAGGTTTGAGATCCAGAAGAGCTGATATTTCAGTTTGAGTTAAAGGGAGGAAAAAGCCAATCTCTTAGTTAAAGGCAGGAGGGCAGGGGAGGTGATCTCCTACTTGCAGGACAGTCAACCATTTTGTTCTATTCAGGCATTCAACTGACTAGATGAAATCCACTCACATTGTCAGCAATCTGCTTTATACTCAGTCTACTGATCTGACTGTTAATCTAATCCAAAAACAAAAACAACTTTACAGAAACACTCAAAATAATGTTCAACCAAATATCTGGACACCCCAGAGCCAGTCAAGTTGATGCAAAAAATTAACTATCACAGCCCTCATCTGAACTCCTGTGTGAGTAAATACTAGTATCTAACAATTATTGACCACTTTCCATGTATCAGGCACTGTGCTAAGTTCTTTACATGTAAACGCCAGTAAAGGACACCACAAGTCTACAAAGTTGTTAATATTAACATTTGCTTGGCTCCATTTGTCATAAGAGAATTTGGGTAACGCTCAAAGTCACAGAGCTGGTAAGTGAAGGGACCTGGATCAGAACTCTGAATTCGAGCCTGGCTCCTGAAATCATGTTAAAAGAAGTTCTCTCTGGAGAAGACTTATTTGTATGCAAACAAATGAGTCAGAAACTTCTATACAATGTTATAAGCGTAGAAATCTTCATTTCATAATAATATTTTCGTTGCTTCTGCACATTTCTCCTATGGGACATTTCAGGAACTACGTGAAAACTATCTATTGAAGGATAACAAAAATTCATCATTGCAACTTCCCAGGAGGAAAAGGAAAAGATCAATGTCCAAGCTGATAAAAATCAATCATCTCTTTTGAAATTCAGTTATGACTTTTTTTTTAAATATATCCATTCTATTAAATTAGGAACTAGGTTTGCATTTTGAAATTTCAATCTTTTCAGCAGTTGGCATTTAACTCAAGTATAAGCTTCTGTGACCGACTTCTGTACATGTCACATGTGTGTGGCTACCTTTCTTTTTACTGAAATTGAGTGACTTAAAATCAAACTACTTCTTTTAGAAAACAATATAAAATTTTGGAATAAAATTATAGTCAGTTTTCAAGAAGGAAGTCAAGTAATGTTGGAGGATTTTAAAGCAACTATAGCATGCAGCTCCCCAAAGTATAGAGAATTCCAGATAAAGCATCAGTTGGTAAAGGGTTGGATATAAATGATCTTCTCATTATGTGAACTAGAATAGACAGCTGGAAGTTGCCTAGTTCTGATAGCTGTCCACAAAAGCATTGGGGCGTGTCCTTTAGCTCAGTGGTCTCCAATCTTTTTGGCACCAGGGACTGGTTTCATGGAAGACAATTTTTCCACAGACTGGGGAGGGGATGATTTGGGGATGATTCAAGTACATTACATTTATTGTGCAGTCAAACCTCTCTGCTAATGATAATCTGTATTTGCAGCCACTCCCCAGGGCTAGCATCACTGGCTCGGCTCCACCTCAGATCATCAGCATTAGATTCTCATAAGGAATGTGCAGCCTAGATCTCTAGCATGCACAGTTTACAGTTGGGTTCATGCTTCTATGAGAATATAATGCCACTACTGATCTGACAGGAGGCAGAGCTTATGCGGTGATGTGAGTGATGGGGAGCGGCTATAAATACAGATAAAGCTTCACTCACTTGCCTGCTGCTCACCTCCTGCTGTGCAGCCCAGTTCCTAACAGGTCATGGACTGGTACCAATCTGCAGCCTGGAGGTTGGGGACCGCAGCTTTAGCTCATACTTCATAGAAATTCTGACAGGGCATGTTAGGAATAGTTGAAAGCTTGCATAATTATTAAGTTTCTATTAGGCACTATCACTTTTGTTAGATGTTATTTAATTTTATTTAATCTATGGCCATAATTCATATGAAGCTATAACCAAACAGTAACCTAAAATTTTTAAGAACACTACCAACTGTCCTATGATTTCAGTTTGCTGCTTCAAAGCTTGTATATCTACCTTTAGAAAACACGATTATTCAGAGATCTTTTCATGGCAATAAAAACAGAAAAGTATCTAGATTTATAATTCCTATAAATTTGTTCAAATTAATCCATGAGAACACTCTTAGTTGTTATAATTGAAGGTAGTCTTGTTTATATATAGCTTCCAGAAATGTCCACCTTGTAGCCAGGCCCCACAAGGATGACATTGCTGCCCATGACTGTACAAAGGAAATGTAAAATGGAGTTATTGGGACTCAGTCACAATTTGAACTGATAAGAAGAGAAGTTAAGTGAGAATAAACTGAATGAAACTCACCATGATGTGGGCAAAACAGGAAGTCAGCCTAACTTTATAGGTAAGACTCAGCATGGGCAGCAGTATAGGGCAAGGCTTAGGGACCTATGGTTATAGCTAATTCAGGTTTTTCTGGATTAGTGCCAGTAAGTTCCATCTGAAGGCCAGAGCACTGGGCTGATTATACACAGGAGTGATCAATATGGGCAGTGGGCAGACTTTTGATGTGGTAATGGCATGGCTGGATGGCTATCCAACCCAGAAAACCAGTATAATGTGAGAGAAAGCATAGCATCTTAGGTTCTTATATCATTCTCTAAGAAATCAGAACTTCTTGGAGAAATGATTGATTCCAGAGCTGGAACAGGGAATATGTAAAATGATTCTGAAGAATTTTGTTGTTGCCAGTAATTTAGGAAGTTCTCACAAAAAAAAAAAAAAAAAAAAAAAAAATGGATGAGGACATATCATAGAGACATGAGAACCAACCTAAAATTGATCCTGATGTCCAAACTGGAGCAATATGAACAAAAACATTAATGTAGTATTGTATTATAATACAAATTTATTATCCTTGAGTCAATAAAATCAACTAGGAGTAACTTTATAGTAGAGAAAACTTACAAATACTACCTTAGACAGGGAGTCAGAAAGCTAGGTGTTGATATTAATAATATGTACCCTTGATATGATGAGATGAGAATGACACTTCACCTTATTTTGTATTCCTCCCCCAAAATTATGAACCCAGTGCTATGATCTGAATATTTGTGTCCCCTTGGTATTTATATATTGAAATACTAACTACCAAGGTGAGGGCAGTAGGACTTTATTAATTAGATCATTAGGATCTAGCCCTCATGAATGAGATCAGTGCCTCTATAAAAGAAGTCCGAGAGAGATTTTTTGTCCCTTCTTCTATGTGAGGACATAGCAACAAAGAGCTTTCCATGGACCAGTAAGAGGGCCCTCACCAAACACCAAATCTACCAGTGCCCTGATCTTGGATTTCCCAACCTCCAGAACTGTAAGAAATAAATTTCTGTTGTTTAAAAACTACCCAGTTTATGGTATTTTGTAAGCCAAATGGACTAAGACACCTTAAGCATGAGAAAAACATCACAATAATGCATATTGAGGACATTCTGTGGAAAACCTGGCCAGTGTTCCTTAAAACTGTCAACATCATTAAAACTAAGTAAAGTCTGATAGACCTCATAGACAAGAGAAGGTTAAGGAGACATGACAACTAAATGTAATGTGGCACCTGGAAAAGAGTCTAAAAAGAAAAAGGTGTTAGGAAAAAATAGTGAAATCCTAACACTGTATAGTTATAATAATGTGCCAATGTTGGTTCCTTAATTATAATGAATATGCCATCATAATAAAAAAGAAAAAACATAGAGGAAGTTTGGGAGGGTATGTGGCACCTATCTGGACTTTGAAACTTTCCTATAAATCTAAAACTGTTCTAAATTTTTTGAAAAGTCTATTTAAATTTTAAAAACCAATATATGAATATGAAGTGGGCCCCTGGCTTATAGAAGAAAGAACTAATATAAATCAAGTATCAAGTTCCTGAGCAAGTGAGGTCAGGGTCAAAATGTCTTCAGATGTGGTCAAATTTGTTGAAAGAGAGGAAAGGATAGAACTAAATTTGATAGTATGACTTTAAACCAAGAGAGTCCTCCTACACACTGTTCATTTATTAATTGATTAAACAAATTTATTGTTATGTTTTATGATTTGAAAGCTAAACAAAATATTAACTTGTCTTCAAGGACCAGGTAGTCAGTCTAATGGAAAAGACACAGGAAAAAAAAAAAAAAGAAAAACAATGATTAAATTATAGTGGGAGAATTTATGTGGTGTATACTGAGTATGATAATAACAATAATAATACTATCATTTACTATTTATTGGCCATGCTCTTTGTGTTGATAAATGAATTGGGAATTGGGGAAATTGGCTATTTAATAAGAATGGGAAAATCAGGGAGGGCTTCCACAGAAAGTGATCTTTGAGCTTAGTTTTTTGAGGATTTAGAAAGGTGACTTAGATCAGCTTTGGCCATACCTGGCAGACAGAACGGTTTATGCAAAGATCTAAAGAAATAAACTAGCCAAGTGATCCAACAGCAGATGAAAGGGATAAAGTAGTGAAGGTTACACAGGTGACAAGACATGACGTTAAGGAGTCCTAGTGGGCTAGCAAAGTTGCTATCAGGGAGGTACAATCGAGTGACCCAATCCTTTGCCGTAAGAACATAATTTAGGTAAGTAGCTCCAGCCTTCTGAGAGAAGGAGAAAAGTTGAAGTATGATGAGCTCCATTACTAGTCAAATAAAGTAAGTGAAAAAAAAGTTGATACAAGAAACTTTTTCTTGTATCAAAATGACATATATTTAAAGAAAATTTGGATTCCTAGTGTTGATAAGTGAAAGAAAAAGGACATGCTGATCACAACTATTATGAGAATAAATTGGTATGATCTGTCTGGAAAGTGGTAGAATGAATTTTAAAAATTGAAACTATTTTGACTAATTTTATTTCTAGGAATATTTTATTCAAAGCAAATAACTGGGAAATAATGTAAAATTTATACATGAGAAAGAATGTTCATTACAACATTATTTATAATTTCGAAAAAAAATTAAGAGAAAGAGAATTAATTGGACGTGACCCAAGTATACAAAATGGATCTGTCAAGGAAATTATGCTATACTCATACAATTAAAAATTTTGCAACTATTAGAAATTGCATTAAATAAATTTTTATGGGATAAATTGTGTCTGCTGGAAAATTCATATGTTGAAGCCCTAACCTTCAATGTGAGTATATTTTGAGATAAGGCCTTTAGGAAGGTAATTAAGGTTAAATAAGATCATAAGCATGGAAGGCTAATTTGATAGGATTAGTGGTGTCCCTATAGTAAGAGAAAGAGTCACCAGATCTCTGTTTCTTCACATGCAGATAGAGACAAAGCCATATGAGGACACAGTGAGAAGGAGGCCATGAGCAAGCTGGGAAGAGGGGTCTCACTAGAAACCAACCCTGACATACATTGGTTTTGTACTTTTAGCCCCAAGAAAAGTGAGAAAATAAATTTCTGTTGTTTAAGCCACTCAGTCCGTGGTATGTTGCTATGGCAGTCTGAGCTAGCAGAGAAATCATTTTTTTTCTCTCTTTTTTTTTTTTTAATTTTTATTTTTTGTTTGTTTTTCAGCTCATTATGGGGATATAAAAGATCAGGCTATATACATTGCCCATAAGCTCAGACTCGGGGGGATGGGGAGAAATCATTTTTTGATTCAAAAAATATTCATGATATATTATTAAAAGGACAAAAGCAATTAAATAACATTATGTGCAATATAAACTGAATTTTAAAATTCTTGTTCTTTTGAGTTTATGCCATAGTACTTCAGTGGTATAATATTTTTACAAGAAGAGAGAATTTATCTCAAAATATTAAATAACGCTTCTCCCCTATGTTGGAATTATTGGTAATTTTCATTTATTCTTATTTTCTGATGTCTATACTTTCATTCTATTAATAATGACCATGAATTACTTTTTGTCAAATAAAATCAAATAAAAAGTCATCATAGTTGTATGTGAAGGGGGTAGAGAGCAAAAGTTATTGTGAAATGTAAACAAGGAAGTATCAAAATTCTAGGCTAAGCATTATGCTGAAATCAACCCTGCAGTCATATGCCTTCAACCACCACGAAAGTAAGGGAAATGGAGAGGGAATGCAGGGGATGTCAGTGACCTCCCAGGTCTAGGAAGGTGACCTACTATTAGGACCTTCTTCAATCTGGAAGAGAATAAGCCCATACGAAAGCAGTTTATATACATCCTGCTGTGGTCAAGATTGGCTCAGGAGTCAAAGCCTCACTGACCAACCGTGCAGATGGGAGTATCAGAAGATCAGCAGTGAGACCTTGTGTCTAGGAGGGAAATGGTTGGGACAGTGAGAAGGACATTGGCAGACCAAATGAAGAACGCTTCTCCAGCAGCCTTTGCGTCCTCGCAAATGAAGCTAAATAAACATAAGAATAGAGGAACTAAGAATTATATTTGAACAAGAAAGACTGAGACAAATGAAAAATATAAGTGAACAAAAGAGAAAAATCAAATTGTCAGTTAAAATTGATTAGTAGAGTCAGGGTTGAAAAATGATAATGCCATGAGTAATAAGCCTTCCAGGATCTACCTACCTACCTACCTACCTACGTATTTATTTATCTGTGAGTGTGTATACATATGTAACATATGTTATATGTTGGGAAACAATAAATAGGGAAAAATCTCACATATAAAGAATTCGGATTAGCATTCAATAGATTCCAAATCCACCAAATAACACATACAGGATTTTGACTGTCGTATTCAGTTCCATTTAATTTCCATTTTAATTGGAAAAGGTGCACTGGAGAACAAAAAAGATGATAAGCCATCAAAAAAGTTATTAATTCCAGGAGTAAGGAAGATAATGTTTGTATTTGCCAGAGAAGAGGCAATTAAAGTAAGATTATGATTGAAAGGGATAAGAGGCAGGGCATACAAAGTGGAGGCAGTAAAACGTTCAACAGAGCAAGAGCAGTGAGGGGGGCATGTGGCATCACGACTGGCTATGATAAAGCTTTCCAGATATATAATGTCCTGTCATACAATTTGTTTTATATGATGATATTATTCACATTAATAAATGATGGTACAATAGAAGTGATGTGACAGTAGACACATTGATCAGTATGTCATATGCTCTAACCCATAGAATGCATGAAGAATAATAAACCTGTGACATTACAATCATAGTAATAGTAATAAAAATTATAATAACAAGTACAATAGTATGAATAATGGTTAATAGCCTTTAGAGTTTACCACACATACTGTGTCACGTGATTATCACTGCAGCTTTGGGTTTATACCTGTGTTAAAAAAGTGTTACTGCATTAAAAATGAACATTTGAGAACATACTGCTATGGAATACTTTAATCCTTTTAAAATTGTTCTGTTTGCAAGTATAGAATCTAAGAGCATTAAATATTCTGTTTAATGGTATAAATGACTAGTCCATGAAGTGGGAGGAAAGTACATTCTTCCAGTTTTTATCTATTCCAAATGCCAGAAAATTAATTATGCATTTAAGTAGAAAAGAAATTTCCTGTCTCATGGATTAAGAAAGGATAAGAATGGATTCAGGGACTCAAATATGTCATTAGAGCTGGATTTTTCTCTTTGTCTCTATTTAGCTTTCTTCTGAGAAAGGCTTTTGCCACTTGGTGAGCGTATCGACCACCAGTGGTAGGAACTTCATAGTTTCCCATTTTTTAAACTCATCAGAAAGGGGACTTTCTTCTAATCTCCACACAACAACAAGGCTGATGTTGGGTCATGCATGTATCCCTATATCTGGTATATAGGAACAGTGCTTCGTCAGCCAGCCTGGGTCCATCACCATCCTAAAGGTAGAGGCAGGATTTTGTCATCAGCAGCTCCACTGGGGCCACATGGAATCAGGGACAAATTTCTTGAAGGAGCATTAATCTGAAGGGTTGTAAAGTATAACACACACACACACACACACACACAGCCAAGAATATTCTCCTATTAAAGAAAAGATACATCTCTCAGAAAATACATTTTTTTAGGCCACTTAGAAATTCTGCTGTTTTGTGTTATTAGTATCTAACAGCTCTTAGAAGTCTCTGCCCTACTCTTAATGGATTTACAATGTCAAAGCTTTTCAAAGATATAACATCTTTAGTTTACACACATGCACACACATGCACACACACACACATCATACACAAAGTTTCCAGAATAAAAATGGTATCAGATTTCTCAATAGGGACACTAAAAGAGAAAAATGAAACATTGCTTCAAAAATTCTGAGGAAAAAAGATTTCTAACCTATAAATGGATAACTAGGCAAACTAGCAATCAAATGTTTAGATATAATAAAGATATGTTCATACAGGAACCAGTTTTAGGAAAGCTAATGAAGGATATGCTTCGGCAAAATGAAAGTGAAAACTATAAAGCATTAAGAAATAGGACCCAGGGGAAAAGATCCAATCCAGGATCCTTGCTTCCAGAGAAGCAAGGAATATTTTTTTATGTTATAAACAAGAAAGTTATGATAGAGGTCTAAAGATAATAAAACAAAAACAATACATATATATGCACACACTATATATGACTTCAGATGAGAAATAAATTACTAAACATATATACTATATAATGTTATTATAATTTGCATTACAAAGGATTTTCTGAATCATAAATGAAAATTTGAGAATATGCTAATATGAGATACTTTGACCCTTTTAAAATTTTGCTGTTCGCAAGTATGGAACCTAAGTAAATTAAATATTCTGTTTCATATTAAATGTCTTTGAACACTAACAAATGTCAATTCTGTTTAGAAAGCTTGGAAATAAAAATATGAAAAACAGTTATCAACTACAGGAATAAAAAAATTTTGCAGAATAATGGAAATATAATTATAGTACACTATGAGGCACAGGTATGGACAATATTTAGGTCATAAAAACAATAATAGCAAATGACTATTTTACAAATAACGATGATGTAAAAATTCAATCGTTCACAATATGTCTGAGAACAGCAATGTTGAGATCTTGTGAGATATTGTGAGTGCAACATTACTTTCATTTGAAATACAAATTGTTGAGTCCAACTTCAGAACTACTGAATAAGAAACTCTGAGAATGAGGTCCACAGTCTGTTTCATTAAGCCCTCCTGCTGGTTTTGATACATGCTAACATTTGAAAACCACCAAACTAATTATATAAGAAAGGTGTGAATGTAGGTCTTAGAGAAAACTATGAAAGCTAAACACTCTTCTTCCAGAGTATATTCTTACAGGAAAATTATACAATCAGAATGGTAATATAAGAATGTTCTTAGGAAATATAGATGTAAATGCCAATTGGAACAGGTAAATTTATTAAAAGTTTTGTCTTTGGGGGAACACGTATTAGGAGCGAAAAATGTGGGAAAGAGAACTACTATTTTTCTTTATAACAATTTTAGTACTATTTAACATTCTAAGACATGCAATTGTTAAGTTAATAAAAGAAGAAAATTTAATTGGCAAGTGATAAAATTGGAAAAAAGCATAGACTTTCAGAAAATAAAATAGACTACATGTATTTGTGGAAATGAATACATATGCAAAGTGTACTTGTATCCTAACTGGCTTCACTCCTTGCAGCATCTGCCTGGCCCTAGCGTTTGAGTCTGCTACTCGTGTACATATTTTCTGAAAATAGGATGTCACAGCTAAAGATTAGGTGGCCACTTCAGAGGTAATTTCATTAAGTGTTAAAGACCCTTCAAGGAAGTTAGCAGAGGCAATAAAGAAACAGTGTAACTAATGTTTAGAAGAAGGAATTGCTAAGGGTGATGGCCAATTGTTATTAAGGAAAAGATAAAATTAGACCCAAATATATCTATGCAATTGGAGCTTGGGAAATGGAGGAATGACAGCCCTGGAAATTGAAAACAGAATATCATAATGATACTAGATCCTCTAGATATAGGTATCATAAAATCAAATGGACGTTCAGATCTATAGTGTGGAAAGAATCAAAAACTGGGTCTATGAATTTGTCTACTGTCTCTCTCTGCAGGAGCGGAGGTTAAAATTATGGCCTTCATCAGTCCAGAAAGAAGGAAATAACTTTCTTGAGGCTCTTGACGTTATTGGCAAGGTAGGTTCTTTATTTTCCTATGCAGATGGTGACGGTTAAATAAATATTGTTGGTGATGATCTATTGCTTTCCTAGTCCAGGGACATGTAATGTCTGATAAGGTAAAAACGAACATGAAACAAAGATTTATATTTTTTTGATTGCTTGATGGATAACTAAACAGAATGTCTAAATATGTATGCAAATGAATTGATTAACCAGTCTCACTTTTCTGACCTCTGTTTTGTATTCAGCTTTCACATAGACTATTTTGATTTATCAGAAGGTTTAACTGCATATAGTATTTGAGTTTACATAAAGTGGGGTGAATTTTAATGAAAATCATTTATCATCTTCAGGATTTAGCCAATATGTGTACAAATCAAGCCTGTTATTCTCTTGCAAAGTTCAGCATGTTGCAATGGGATTACATCAACTCCTAGAACAAGGGCTTTGAGCTCAGCATTTAGAAAGTATGAGCCACACAATATAATTTTGTCAATAATGATAATGATGACCAATCTTAAAAATGATAGTTATTCCTAAGCATTTGTAACTCAATCTTAATAATAATAAAAATAATAATACAAATTATTTATTGAGCACCAACCTACTGTGCACTAGGTTCCACATTAGGAATTTTTATACAATTACTTTAATTTTCTCTATAACCCATTAAGGTTTCTCTACTTTACAGATATAAAAATTGAATTTGGGAGACTATATAAGAGTGACTATACAAAAATGTAGCCTTATGGCTGGTATATGCAAATCTTAAAACTCTAACCTAAGTTTTCTCCCTCAGAGCTATTATTTTTCTCCATTGATCTCATATATAGCTGTCTTTAAAGCTCACATTTGTTTCAATGCCAAAGTGTATCACAAAAGAATGAAAATAATATGACAATATTATCCACATATTACATAAAACCTTAATAATGTTGAATAATTGATGAATGAATGAATGAATGATTCGATGAGTCTATATTGGCATCTACTAAAACCATGACATATATTAATGCACATAGAAGAGCTAAATATAATAGCTATCTGTCATTTATTGAATATCATCTTACACATGATGAAATAGAGGTTAAGAGAAATTAATGCCAGAGACTAAACTGTTTGTGGGGTGAGGGGATGCAAGGGAATGAAATACAGTGGAGTAAATGTCAAGGCCCATTTTCTAAATGCTATGTCATACTTATTTAATAATAGAGGACAACATTCTCTGTCAAATTATAGAGATAAGACTGAAATTCCAGAGTAAACTAATATTTTAAACTGCAGAATAGAATGTCGGGGGACTTGAAAAAACAAGGGACTAGGTAACTAATATTTGTTGTGTACTATCCCAAAATCAGCAATGGCGAGTCAAGTCTTTCTCACAATGCATCACTCTGACACTGATTCTTCTGGGCCCCTCTTTCATATTTAAGGACCCTGGTGACTATCATGACAGTGACTCTTTTGCCTTCTATTTAAGGACTCTCATGATTACTTTGAGGCTTCCCAGATAATCTGGGATAATCAGCTGATTAATAACCTTAATTTCATCTGCAACCTTAATTCTCCTTTGCTCTGTAATCTAAAATATCCACAGGTTCCATGCATGAGGATATGGACATCTTCAGAAGGTCATTATTCTTTCTACCACACTGGCCTCTATGCTCTAAACAATCTCTTGTTTTCATTCCATCACTATCTGTCCCTAAGAGAGAGTTGAGGCTTTGTTACGGTCAACATTGAATCTGTGCTTCAAAAGATGTATAAAATATGGATGGGCAGAAAAAATTGAGAAGAGGATTTGGGTTGGGGAAAATTTTGGAGAAATTTCAAGGAAAAGATCACTGAGTCAGGAATGTGTAGGATGTGGAATGGATGGGACTTCAGGGATCTGTGTATAAGGAAGTTCCAAACTTTAGAGAGAATGAGCTAGATAGAAATGGTACAAAAACTCTGGAAGGTGGATCTATTAGGCAGAGTCAGACTGCATAGTGCCTAAAGAAGACAAAAGTACAATTCTTTATTGCAAGATTACAAAAGTAAAGCATATTCTTGTTTAGGGAAAGGACAGAGGTATACAATGTAAAGTAATTTGTCTTTTTGGTTTTCAAATTTGGAAATCCTAATTATAGTAGCTACCATATATTAAATATCCATTCTGCATAGAGATCATTACAGACATAGTCTGCAAAGAAAATATTAATGTTCCCAATTTATAGATTAAAAAATGAGCCACAAAGCAGTTGTTGTTAAATCTGAGAAAGCAAAGCTAGTAAATATTGAACTTAAGCTTTCTACCCCAAAATGTCTGACACCATGTGTTTATATATAGTCAGGGTAAATACTGGCAACTTTTATCTGTTCTGTCAGCCTTTTGGAGTCTGAAATATAGAAGGTCTCTTGTGAAGTCACACCAAACCCAGCTGGAAATACTTAGGAATAGGTGATCCCTTTGGTTTTTCTCTTCATTGATTGAAAAGGTTTAGCAATAAATAACCTATGTGATTAAAACGTAGACATTTTAAAGAGAACATTTGAATCTATTTGCAAGGCACAGTTAGAAACTGGCTCCATGGATCTGCAATGGTCTCATCTGTATTTTGAAATGCAAGTGCCCTCGTGCTGCTTCCTCAGGTCAGTGTGAATTCCTCCACCTGTCCTAAATACAGAAAATAATAAATTGCATTTTCAGTACCATGGAAATAATTATGTTTTCAAGGTCACAATCAATCATCATAAACTCAGTACGTTCCCCTTGGGAAAAGAATGATTCAAATCTCTGATGTATTGTTTTTGTCATTTTGAAAATAATGTGCCCACTGATACCGTGAGTTATAAAACAATCTGCATGATAGAGACTCATTATACTCTTTTGAGTCTCTACTTTGATATTTGTTCCACCAAATAATAGCAATGATGATAATAATACTAATAAGTATAATTATTATTTTTGTGGCACTTCATACTTAGAAAATATCTATTTAGCCTCATGTTTAGTTCTGATAATAGTCCTCTGAGTCAGGACAATGATGATAATCATTTCTATATTAGAGATATAGATGGTCAGGGAGGTTTAGGATATTCTCCAAGGTCACTCAGTTAGTAGGTAGAAGAGCAGGGAATCAAATCCAGGTCAGAATGACTCCACGGCTCTTAATGAAGGAAAAATTCTTCCTGTGGCTGTACACAACTATAAGGAATGCAGGAAAGGCAGTCTTGGCAGGGCAGCCCCTTCCCAGGTACATCTTTCATTATCAAAAAGGGAGCGTGATTTTTGGAGATAGCCAGCTAATCCAAATTTCAACTAAGATATCAAAAAGATGGTTTGGGCCACCATCGAGGCTCAAATGGACTCAAAGGGAAAAGAAGAGTATGAAGAAATACTACAGAATAGAACCAGGATTATGAGTGACTGTAAGTATATCCTTTTGTATCCTTTTAGATGTTATATAAACAAAGCAAGACTTTTCTCCTCACTAGCCTGGTGAACGGAGCTGACCAAAGTACAACCATTAATTTGACAGATTCTGATTTTAGTACTTTCTAGTTTCTGCACTTTTCTGCCCACCTTCAAGTATGCTTACCTTTTTGAAAATGCTAGATGTGTTTTCTTCTATCTTTGCTTCAGCAGAATACTACAGGCAGATTTCTTGCTTAATTTTCCATAACAAACTGACCTCCCTACATATCTCAGTTCCCATTTCACTTACATCAGTGGTTTCTTCTCACTAATTCTGGTTGCATTTTTAGGATTTCTTCATGTTCCCCTTTTCCCTTTGAGTCCCTTTGAGCCTCTATGGTGGCTCAAACCATCCTTTTGATGTCTTAGCTGAAGTTTGGATAAAATATTTTCCCCCTTTGATCTGACAACGATTACATTGGTGGTGGGGAGTGCAAGGAACAACAAGAAAGATCACTGAAATGGGTACAAATGGCATGGATTTCTTACCCTGAAGTGGAAAAACAAACAAACAAACAAAAAACTAACTTAGAGAGGCTGGCATAACCCAGGAGAACAAAAGGGCCCAGGGCATGGAAAAATCAGGAGCAGAAGTTTCTGGTAGGTTGCAAGTGTTCTGAGTTGTTGGGGCCATAGGCCAAAGCTGACTTAAGGACAGGAAACTATTTCCTTTGTGAAGAAATATGAAGTGTGTGCTCAGCCGTGTTCCCCTGGGTCAACCTGTGAAACTGTACGCCCAGGTCTTCCTGAGCAGCCTGCATATTAGAAAGCTCTAGGGTAAAGCCAGTGGGTTCGAGCTCCTTTGGATATAAGACACCTTGCTTAAACTGACAACATAATCAGATACAGGTTTTTACTAATTTAACAAAATATGTAAATGAGATGTTTTCTTAGGTGTTTGTAGGTGCTTAAAAAAGATTATCAGGATCTGTTGTTCTCCATCCTTCAGGTTTGCTTTGCTCTATCTTAGTTTCATTCTTAGAAAGGAAATCCCATCTTGGTGAATTTATATTTCACTCCATCTAGCAATATTAGTTTCAAAAGTCTCTCTTTCCCAGCTGTTTTGGCAAAAAGCCATGGGATGGAGTTTCATTGACTTGGAGTAGGTCAAATCCATTCACGAATGAATCATTATGATTCTGACTGGCCAGATTAGAGCATGTGCCCACACCTGGAGCCAGGACAAGGATTTAAAGTGGGGAGAAGTATTCTCCAAAGTACATATTAGTGCTGTTATTAGAAGTGGGAATGGATGTTGAACAAGCACAAAACAATAGATAAGCTCCAAAGGTAACTAGAGATAATAGCTGTGGAGTGCTTACTATGTGCTAGCTATTACTGTAATTACTTTACATAAAATAATTCAGTTAATCCTTACAACAACTTTAAGTGAAAGAACTATCATTGTATCTGTTTTATTAGGCACAGAGCAGTTGAGTAACTTCTCTTGAGTCACATGTGGAATGCTGCCTTGCCCATGTAATCTGAGATCTTATCATGACTATAGTCTAGCAAGATGAGAATAGAGAAGTACCAGGTAAGAACCCAAACCTAATATACAGGAGACACACCAGCTGTTGAGCAGTCAGAAACCAGCCCAAGGATGAGTAGAGAAGAATGGCACTGTAGGTAAAAAGAGTAGACATCTAAAAGCTGACTAGCACAAAGACAGAGAGAGACAGAGAGACAGAGACAGAGAAACACCTGAGGAAAAACATTTTTTCATGGTAGATTGTAATATGAGGATGAACAAGAGGCCTCCTTCCCTTGCCCAGAAGGTACTCATATTTGGACTGGACCAACATCCGTGGCAGATAAGTCTATGCCCTTTGACATGGCTCAGCCTATGGCATTCACCCTCATTCTTTATGTGATGGAGATTTCCCTTAGTCTCTTTGGGATGCTGTAACAAAATACCATAAACTGCTTAGCTTATTCTCACAGTTCTTGGGGCTGAGAAGTCCAAGACCAAGGCAGATTTGGTATCTGGTGAGGGCCAACTCTCTGGCTTATAGATAGTGCCTTCTTGCTGTGTCCTCGTGTGGTGGAAGGGGTGAAGGGTCTCTTGGACCTCTTTTATAAGGGCACTAATCCCATTCATAAGGTCTCCATCCACATGGCATAATTACCTCCCAAAGGGCCCACCTTCTAATACTATCATTTTGGGGGTGAGAAATTCAATCTATGAATTTTGCAGGAACATAAACACTCTGACTGGAGGAAGCTTCTTTCTGTTCCTCCACTCAAAGCCCTGCCTTGCTTCCAGACTATCACATAGGCTTTGTGTGCTCTGGGCCTCTTTTCCACATGTGATTCCCTAGGGAGCATCTACTCATTTTCAGATCTCAGATGAAATGTCCTTTGGGGGCCCTAGATTAAGTTCCCTTGCGCTAGCCCCTGGTGTTTGCCCATAAGCACTAAAGACATGTTATTCCCAAATACTTGGTTAGTGTCTGCTTTTGCTGATATACAAAAAGCCTTCTGGGGAGTGTTTTTCAGCATGTAGCTTCAGGATCATAGGTGTTAGTTTCAGAATTTCACGTTGACTCCCTTTCCCTTCTGTTTAGAATCTAATCATCTTATTAGTGGATAATCAAGTATCAAATAATCCCTCCACACACATGTATAAACACATACCTCCCATCCAAAAGTGCTTCCTAATTAAAAAGTAACAGTAGCTTAGGCTCAAGGTCAAGTACAGCCTTTTTCTCTGTCCTATTTTATCCCCCCGTCTGAAAGGCATGGCCTTACCACAGCAGTATTAGCAAAAGTCCCTCTAAATTTCACACAGTAGCATGGAATGATTGAATGATATTCAGACTAAGCAAGTGCGTATGGAAAGTGCTCAGTAGTAGCAACAACAGATAAAAGGAAACAGGAATATTTGTAGATTATTCCACCTCTGGAATTCTTAATCTGACCTTGTCCACTAAAGACAGAAGAAAAAAAGCAGGGCAGACAGAAAGAAACTACCAACCCTGATGGTTCAGGATGCTGTTATGTTCTGAATAGTACCCATTTTATCTTTTTCCTTATCAACTTCTTTGCTGAGGGAGTTGCAATGGACTGAATGTCTGTATTCCCCACAATTCATATGTTCATAATCCAAATGTGATGGTATTCAGTGGTTGAGCTTTTAGGAGGTAATTAGCTCACCAGGGTAGAGTCCTCATGAACGGGATTAGTGCCCTTATAAGAAGTGGCTAGAAAGCTAGCCAGCTGTGTTTCTGCTACGTGAGGGTACAATAAGAAGTTGGTCGTTTGCAACCTGGAAGAAGGTCCTCGTCAGAACTCGGCCATGCTGGCATTCTGGAGGCTTGAAGTTCTCAGGCTTCCAGCCTCCGAACTTTAGCAAATGAACTTCTGATGCTTTGTTATAGCAGCCTGAGCTGACTAAGATGGGAGCTGTACTATGAAGCCTAATAATCTTATAGAAAAGCATGTATAACTTTGATTTATATCTAAGCAAGGACCCAGAACCCCATAATATAAAACTGCTCTAACTTTTGGAAAATACAGTGTGGTGTGGAGAACATAGTATGGAAGTCCACCCCTAAATGCCACTAGGAACATACCTACAGTAAAGATGATGTTTAGGTTATTCAGCCTGCCGCAGAAAGGAAGTATGTACCCCCAGGGGAACCCAGGTGTAAAGGGAGAATTGGGAGATGCTTCTTATAGGATTTGGGCATGTGTTAGACAATTCTAAGCAGGGTTAAGGGAAGTGGGACCAGTTTAGGTTCAGATGTTGTCAAAAAGTGAGGGAAATTTAGTGACTGGATATCATGGTAAATTTCATCTAGAAGGCAGAAATAAAGTCAAGCTAGAATGACCATACTAAGGGAGTGGCCATCACTCAATTAAAAAAAAAAAAAAACCTCAATGTACATCAGGAGATGAGACGTTTAGTTCCAGAGTTTCACAATAGTCATTGTCATTTTTGTGGTCATGAGAAACCTTGTTTGTGTCTTATTCAAACATTGTCAAAGTGATCATAGTCTTTCTGTAAGCCTTGTTTATGTTCAGTGGGGAACACTGCACTCTGGTTGTTAGTAAGGATATTTCTCACTTTTCCAATGGTTCACGTCAGAATGATTTGTAATGACTAAGTACGGAAGGACGAAGTAAGTCCCAGAAGGGAGCCAGTAAAGCAGTTTGCACTCTAGCAACAATGTCACAAACTCATAGTTAGACAGACACAAGTCTAATCTCTCTACCATTAACCTGTGGTATGAACTTAGTCAAGTCACTTAACCTCTGAGGTCTAAGTTTCCTCAAAAATAAAACAATAAGAAGGACTAGTAATATTTTCTCATTAGAAAATTGTGACGGTTGATAGGTTCAGATGTTCTAGATATGAAAACCACTTTCATTTCTGATCTTAAATATTGTTCTCTCTCCCCTTTCTGACCTCAGGGTGCAATTTTACCATTGTAATGTGATAAGACCTTATGCACCAATCCTAGAGGGAACGGAGTAAGATGAAGTATTTCACTGCTCTACTATTTTTAAGACAGTAACCCAGCCCATTTATTCAGTGTGTTCCAGCAAATGTCTCACACTCTGACCAACCAGGTCAGTAGGACTGCCTTGCTTAGGAAGAGCTGGTAAGAAAGCTAGCTGGTTTAGAATAGAGGGAAGCATCTTTCAGCAATCCTAGGCTCAGAATCTGATATCAAGGATGTGCTCAAAAAATACTTGTTGGTTATTAGAAACAAAGGAAGGAAGGAAACAATAATTTGTAGTGTCTTACCTGTCTTGTGACAGAAGAGTGTCATGTTTAAGGATGTGGACTTTGGAGCCAGAAGACATAGAATCAATTACTAATCCCATTATTAACTCTCATGTCATATGAAACAAGTCACTAAGACTCAGTGTTCAAAGACTGTTCAATAAGGCTTTTGTAAGAATTAAATGAAGTAGGACATAAGGTTTGTAGCAGAGTTCCTAGCACACGTTGAGCACACAGTCAATGGTACCATTAGGAGAGTTATGGAAGAAACCAAGAGATCGTGATGCTCCAGAGAAAACACTGCCAAATAAAAGGTGGGATGTCTTAATAGTAATGACCTATTGGGTCAAAGAGTTTCTTTGTTTTGCCTGAGAAGTAGTCAGTTCCTCAGAATATGCCTTAATATATAAAAATTAGAGCTGTACAGATGGAATTATTTGCCAATCTTACTAGTAGTAACGTGGGAGTAATTACTTCATACATTCTTTCATTTAGCAGGCAAGCTTTTGAATGCCTTCTATGGATCAAACAATGTGAGAACAACTGAGAACTAAAGATGAAAAAATGGTCCTTGTCTTTATGGAACTCTCAGACACTATTGGCATTTAACATTGATAACAGAAAATTTAAATCAATGTTATAAAATGAAGATCCTTTAGGAAATGTCTGATAGTCTATAGCACGGTCCGTAAGTATTGTGTAGTGACAAAGTTAGCACCAGAAAAGAGCACTGGACAAGCACTTTGAATGTCTATTTCTCCATCGCTAGAAGAAAAAAATTGGGAAAGATGGGTATGAAAGTATTTTCTGGATACAAGATTAGATGTGTCATTATCTATGTTATAAATGGAATTAAGAGGAATTTTTTTTTTTTTAAGACAGTGCCTTCCTCTGTCACCCAGGCATGAGTGCAGTGACATCATAATAGCTCATTGCAACTGCAAACTCGTGAGCTCAAGTAATCCCCCTGCTTTAGCCACCAGAGTAGCTGGGACAACAGGTGTGTGCCTCCACATCCAGATAATTTTTATATTTTTTGTACAAAGGTTGGGGGGGTCTCACTATAGTGCTCAGGCTGGTCTTGATTTCCTGGCCCGAGGCAATCCTCCTGCCTCTGTCTCCCAAAGTGCTAGGATTACAGGCGTGAGCCACAGGGCCCTACACTAGCCATTTTAAGAAGAGAAAGTTCCATTATTGCTATATTTAAGAATATGTGGGTTTTGCTTCGGAACAAGAGATTACATTAGCTGACCTCTGAATATCTTTGCTAGCCTTGAAGTCCTGAGGAACATTGAATTATTGGAAACTCATCTTGCCATAAGCCTTAAAACAAATCATCTTCAGGGTCCAGTGATTCTGATTTTACTCAGAAATATCATCAGAATGTTCTCTTGCCCTTTGTTTTCCAAAGATTTTTACTTACTTGTCTAATCAAAATATAATACCTGATGGCTAAAATAGAATGATGCCTTGGAAAGCACTCTTTTTTTTACTTTTGGTAATGTCCAGAGGGAAACCAGTAAAGCAGTTTGTATTCTAACAACAATGCCACAGACTCGTAGTTAGAGACACAAGTCTATTCTCTCTACCATTAACCTGTGGAATGAACTTAGTCAAGTCACTTAACCTCTCAGGTCTAAATTTCCTCAAAAATAAGGGAAGAAGAAGGATTAGTAATATTTTCTCATCAGAAAATTGTAAAGGCTGATAGGTGCAGATGTTCTAGATATGAAAAGCATTTCAATTTATTAGCAAAAAGCATTGAATTTTATGATATAAATAACAAGTATTTCTGGTACATTGTCTAATCAGCAATTCATCTGGATAAAGGGTATTTGCAAGCTTCTGGCTACCCACTGCTGTTGGTAGATTGAAATCAATAAAGCATTTAAACTTTATTGATTTTATCTCAGATTTAAGGGCTACCTGTATATAAAATACATTGAAACTGAGATGAAAATATATAATCTTATACTGTTTAATGACATTCAGAATGGAGCTGATTTAGAGATTGTTTTAAGAGGGGAAAAAACATAAAATCTTGTGATTTGTTTCTTTCTCATGTTAAATAAGTATTTATTTGTTAAATTACAAAAATGATGCGAACAATAGCTACCATTTACCAAGGGCATACTTTACAGAAGAAGCTGTTCTCATTTTATTTTTAATTCTCACAATAAACCTATAATACAGGTGGGTAGTGTTAATTTCCTTTTAGAGGTAACATGAGGTTAAAAAAAAAAAAGACATAACATATAGCTGCTACAAGGTGGAGTCAGGCTGTGAACCCAGGTATAGCAGATCTAAAAGTTTCTGCAATGTTCATACTGCATAATTCCTCCCCTCTGTAATTTATCTGAGGAGTCAGAAAAAGATGAGTGAGCATATACTGTCTTCTGTCAAAAGATCTTCTTCCTCCTCCTCACTGATGAATCAAGTCTCCTATATTGATACATACTCTTATTAGTCCCCTTCCCTCGAATCTGGGCTGGCCCTGAAGTTAGCCTGTAACTAAGATAAAGCAATAGACTTATGGTTGAGTGACTTCTGAAGCTATATTAGAGGAAGACTTGAAGCTTCTATAGGGCTTTCTTGCTCTCTCTGGTTGAATGTTTCTCAGCCTGGTAACCCTCTTTCTAGCTGGCCAGTCTGGCCCCAACACGTCCAATGCCATGTTTCTGGTAAGATCCTGACAACCTGAAATAATGTCCATGCAAACACTCGACAGGAGAACACAAGCAAATGTGAAGAATCCTAGGTTGCAGTTTCCTTGGTTCCTTCCTTACTTCAGTAGAAATGGGCAAGATTCCCTCTTCCAGGCATTGGGGATCCAGGGATAAATGAGACAAGGCTCCTGTCTGCAAAATGCTCCATGGAGTGGACAGAGACCCAGACCCACTGACAAACAATTGAGAACTGAGATGGGGAAGATTCTGAGAAAGACTTTTCAGGTAGAAAGTGCAGCGTGTGTGATGACTCCTAAGAGAGCTCATGGCTCCTGGTGAGAAATGTAAGAAGTTTAATGTGCCTGGAGCTTAGAGTGAGAATGGGGGGCATAGAAACTGATGAGGCTAGGAGGCAAGCAGAGATCAGACTATGGAGGACCTGCCATGCTTATGGAGAAGCAAAAAGAAAAACAAAGCAACAATGACATAAAGGAACACAAGCCTATATTTTATAAGAAAAGTTTTAATAAAGTCCAGAAACTTTAAGTGTTTGAAGAGTCTACAACACTTTTCTCAGTCTAAAGATACTAAGATCTTTTCCTATGAGATGGAAAGCTATTAACCATTGTTCCATGGCCTTTCATTCTAATAAGGAGAGAGGATAATATAAAAGCAAATTTTAAAAATTATTCAGAGTATAATATCCCAGGCATTGTGCAAGGAGGTAAGCAAATCACCATAGTCTTTACACTCACAGGGTTTAAAATCAAAATAAAGGAAATATCATGAAGCAGTGGAGGAGTTTGGGAAAATTGTGTGGATTCACGGAATCTCTTTATATGATAACCTCTAAAATAATTTTAATGTGTATGTATAGTTTAGTACTTTTCTAACTACTTACTCTATTAACTTACTTAATTTTCACTCTATGTGTGTAATACAGGAATTCTTGTATAATCCATACCTACACTGATTTTAAAAACCAGGAAACTGAGGTATAATGAAGTTTAGCAACTTGCTCAATATTCCACAGCGTATAACTAAATGGTGGATTCTAAATTCAAACTCAGGTGATTTGTTTCTCTTAATCACTACATAGCACTACCTTATATTGCCTATGGAAGTGGTTTTCAAATTGCAGATTTTCCACTGAAGGTTTCCCCACTGCTTTACTAGAAATGGTATGGGCTTGGTGTGGGACTCAGAAACTGCAGTTAATAAGCACTCCAAGTGATTGTGAAGGAGACTATCCTTGGACCATATTTGAAGAAACATCCCTCTAAAACATAGATTGGCCATTTTTAGCAATTCTAGGTTATTGGGATGGATTTTAGTGACACTTATTGGTATTGTAAAAAGAATCGTATATATAGATAGGAGCACTAAAACTGGAGTTCTGCAGAGCTTCCCGGCCTCCTCCCAACCCTCCACAAGGCATTTGTGCACCTATATAAACTTCCAGAAGGTAAGGGCATGAATCAAGACATGGCCTGCCACTTCAGGAAGAAGGTTTCTCATTCCTTCTCTATGTTGTTTTTAGAGTGAAATGTGGCCAATGCTTGTGTATCCAAGCCTGCAAGCTAAAGTCTTCTACGTCAACTTCACTCTATTAAAACCTTGATTTTATTTTCTTAATCATATATTTTCAATTCCAAGACTACTTATTTTGAAAGCACAATTGAGACACCTACACTTTGCAATTTTACAACTACTCCTCTAAAAATAATTCATAAACATGAATTTCAAGCAGAAAATGATGAAAACAGATAATTGCAGAAATTGTGACACAGAGCAACCCCCTATTTGCAATGTTCTTCCATAAACACAACATGAACACATGTGTATATTAATTAACATGCCACTTTATTTGACACCTCTAGTAACTATTTGCACGTTAGCACATTCCTTTTGATCTTATCAGTCTGTAGACTCAAATTTGCTATGCAGCACAGCAAATGCTGTCTTATGACTCACCCTTGGAGAATGCTGAAGGTGCATACAGATGATGTCTCTAGGTGACATATCAAATCAATTTCCCTCGTGCCAGGGAATCTGAATCCTACTCCTATATGATGTGGATTCTGCTCTATTTCCCACTTATAGAAACCACTGCCCAGATGTGGGCAATGACTCAGGGTGAAATAATAGGAAGGGTGGAGAGTATTTCCATAAGACTGTTAAACATAATATAAGGGTTATATGCAAACCCCTTTCCATAAAAACTGAGTTTAGTTATATTGTTGTGGGTATGGTTGGAGGCAATGGGCTTGCCTATTTTTCTTCTCTCCTCTCTCCCTTCTTCCCTTCCCCCCTCCCTTAATCCTTCCCTTTCTTCCACCCATCCTTCCTTCCTCCCTTCCTTCCTTCCTTCCTTCCTTCCTTCCTTCTTTCCTTTCTCTCATTTTGTTCTTTTTTTTTTTTCTTTTCTTCCTTTTTATTCTCTCCTTTTTTTTCTTTGTACTTTCTCTGGATATATTAGTTTTCACTAAACTTCATCTTTCATTAATTTTCGCTAAATATCATCCTTCAAGAAATGGAGAAGGGAAGCTATTTATGTACTGTGCTCAGGAATAGCATGGTATTCAACATTCATATTACAATGTAATCTTTTTCTACAGGAGAGTTAGGTATCCTTGCCAAGTTTATTCATCTGTTGATTGATTCATTCATCAATATAATTAATTGAGTATGTTCTATGTGTGCATAGTCAGGGTGCTGGGCTATAGTGCCTGGAAGATGAAAACTATTTTCATTTCGGTTCCCAATCTTTTCCAAGAAATAGAGAATTTTTTGTTCTAAATCAAGATTACAGAAAGTCAAACAAACTTAAGCAGAATAGGAAATTCATTGACACTTATAACTAATGAGTTCATGAGATATATCTTAGTTTGGGAATGGGTTTGTCTAGGTGTTCAAATTATATCATCATGATGCATGACTCTATATCATCATTTCCTTCTCTCTCTCTCCCCCCTATGTTCTCTCTTTGATCTATCTTTCTCTTCTTTTATTCTGTCTTTTTCTGGATTAGCTAAAATTCCCAGATTTCTTATGGTGAACCTCAGAATCTCTTTAAATTTGTCTTCAAATTTAGTAGAAATAGGGTTTTTTTATGTTAATAGTGTTAACAGAATCCTGAATTTAAGTCTCATCTAGCCACTTTAGGTCATATACATAGCGCTTTAAAAAATAAAAACAGCACAAACCTCCCCCCCCACAAACAAAACAATATAAAACCACCATGGTATATTTCTATTAGCTAGGCTTGAGCCCCTTTCTTCTTAGAAGTGGGTAACAGAGCCCTACTTAAACTACATTATATAAGAAACATGTAGTAAGCACCTATCATGTGCCAGACAGATTGGGCTTCCATCAGTGTCTACACTTAAGCTACTTCTGTTATGATGAACAGAGAACAGGCAGCCAATTCCCACATTAAACCTAAATTATTACTTGAAGGAAGGGAAATAATTGTTGGTCAAGCAAAAAAGCAAGCCAATGGTCATTACAAGAAGATACATTTTTTGCTAAGAGTAGTTTCATGTTACAGCTATACTCCCAGTTCAGCCCATCTTGCAGACAGGGTAACTGAGGCTCAGAGAAGATAAGCAATTCAACAAGTAATTGAAAATACTGTAGTTGGGCCCTTTGTACCACACTTTTAACCCAGAGTTCCTCATCTAAAAGGATGTGGTACTTTTCTTTTCTTTTTTCTTTTTTTTTTCTTTTTTGGAATAAATTTAGGGGGCAAAAGTGTAATTTTGTTACATGGATATATTGACTAGTGATGAAGTCTGGGCTTGTGGTGTATTCATCACACAAATAATGTATGTTGTACCCATTAAGTAAGTTCTCATCATCCACCTCCCTCCCATCCCCCTACACTTTTGAGTATTCAATGTCTATCATTTCTTATTCTATATATCTATATATTCCTTATCTATATATTGCCATGTATATACATTATTTAGCTCCCATTTATACCTGAGAACATGTGGTATTGGTTGTTCTGTGTCTGAGGTGTCTCACTTAAAATAATAGGCTCCAATTCCATCCCTGTTACTGAAGAAAACATGAATACATTCTTTTATATTGCCACGTAGTATTCCATTGTGTGTGTGTGTGTGTGTATATATATATATATATATATATATACCATATTTTCTTTATCCAGTCATCCACTGATGGACACTTAGGTTGATTCTATATCTTTGCTACTGTGAACATTGCTATGATGAACATGACAGTGTAAGTACCCTTTTGATATAATGATTTCTTTTTCTTGGGTAGATGCCTAATAGTGGGATAGCTGGATTGAATGGTAATTCTATTTTTAGTTCTTTGAGGACTCTCCTTACTGTTTTCCATAGATGTTGTACTCATTTATGTTCCCATCAACAGTGTATAAGCATTCCTTTTTCTCTGCATTCTCATCAACACCTGTTATTTTTTGACTTTGTAGTACTAAGCCATTCTGAGGTGTAAGATGATATTTCATTGTGGTTTTAATATGCATTTCTGTGATGATTAGTGATGTTGAACATTTTTTCATATACTTGTTGGCCACTTGTATATCTTCTTTTGAAAAATGTCTATTCATCTCTTTTTCCTAGTTTTAATAGGGTTATTTGGATCGTTTGTTGTTGTTTGAGTTCCTTGAAAATTCTGGGTATTAGTCCACTATCAGTTGCATAGTTTACAAATATTTTCTCACATTCCACAGGTTGTTTGTTCACTCTCATGATTATTTCTTTTGCTATGTAGCAGCTTTTTAGTTTAATTAAGTCCCATTTGTCTATTTTTGGTTTTGCTGCTTGTGCTTTTGAGGACTTAGTCATAATTTTTTTTGCCTATACCAATGTCCAAGAGAGTTTTCTCTAGATTTTCTTCTAGTATTTTTATCATTTAAAGTCTCACATTTAGGTCTTTAATCCATACTTATTTGATTTTTGTATATGGTGAGGGAAAAGACTCAAGTTTCATTCTTTTGCAAATGGCAAATCAACTTTTCCAGAACCATTTATCAAAAAGGTTGTCTTTTTCCCAGTGTATGTTTTTGTTGATTTTACCAAAGATCAGCTAGCTATAGACACATGGCTTTATTTCTGGGTTCTCTATTCTGTTCCATTGATCTATATATCTATTTTCATACTAGTACCATGCTGTTTTGGTTACTATATCCCTGTACTATAATTTGAA
The DNA here is from genome assembly GCF_041146395.1 of Eulemur rufifrons. Lineage (NCBI taxonomy): Eukaryota > Metazoa > Chordata > Mammalia > Primates > Lemuridae > Eulemur > Eulemur rufifrons. Next base: position 25,364,343 of record NC_091001.1, read on the forward strand.
GTCAGCATGATGTGATGCCTCCGGCTTTGTTCTTTTTGCTGAGGATTGCTTTGGCTAGTTGGACTAATTTTTGGTCCCATATGAATTTAGGATCATTTTTCCAATTATGTGAAAAATGATGGTGGCATTTTGATAGGGATTTTAAAATGCTCAAAGGAGGCCTAAACCTGTAAACAAAAGGTCAATATACACCATCATAAAAATACATGATAGTATAAAACTCATGGGTCTTATAAAGCTATTACACAAAGGAAAAGGGAAAGAAATCAAGTGGTCACATGACAGAACTTCACCAAACCACAAAGCAAACAGACAGAGAAAAAAAATAAAGAAAGAATTTATAAAACAACTAGAGCAATTAACAATATAAAAGGAACAAAACCTCACATATCTATATTAACCTTGAACATAAATGGATTAAATGCTCTCAAAATAATGTGATGCTTTTCTTTAGTTTCCTACTGTTTAGTATCTGACTTCTACTTACTCATGTACATGGTCAAGGATAATGCTTTTGGTATAGTGGTCAAATTTTTCTCCTTTCTTGGAGGCAAGACAAATGTCAACCCCCTTTCTTGATGCTATTGTTATTAAGAATTTCTAAATATCATAATCCTTGGAAAAGATTATGTGGGTCCTACTCATTCTCTGAATTTTATAGAGATATGAATAGGTCTTGAGCTAAAGAACTAAATCCCTGTTCAGTGTTTCCACTTAAACCAGATTTCAGCTAAACATTCCCTTTTAATGCTTCTGCCTAAATTTTTCTCTACCAGGCTCATTTTTAGGAGCAAAATTCCAAATGCAGCACTCTTATTTTCCCAACCACTAATCCCTCCCATTTCTGTTTGATGACCTGTACTTCCTGTTTGATTACCGTTTGCCTGATAAAACTGTATAGGGAAATTATTCCAATATGTTACCCCTTTTTTATTCGTGGGAAAATTCTTAATATATTTTAATGATCAGAGACATTTCTTTTGCCCATGTTTATTGTAAAGATCTCATTATTTGCTTTATCTTAGACCTCCATTATTCTAATGCACATTAGAATTTACATGACAGATTCTCATGCCTGCAAATACTTGCTAAATACATTGATCTACACGAAGTCCCAAGTTGAGAATGTCTTACAACTCTATTCCTTCTCCTCCATCCTTTTCCAGAGGAAATTTACTTTGTGAGACTTCAGTTTGTCGGAGTAATAGCAGCAACATATAGCAAGATCTTCAAGAGCGTTGATCACTCTTTTTAACAGAAGCCCTGGTGTTCTCCACAACCAACTGTAAAGACCTGTGGCCTTTTGTCTTGTGGGCCATGGCTCTCACAGACAGATAAGGTACCAGGCTCTTATCTGCTTCCTGATCTTGCCTTCTCTTACCTACCAACTACTTCTGCTACCAAAACTGTATATTCTAGTGGTATGAGTCTGCTATTATTAACCTGCACATCCTAAATTTTTAAATACCTTCAAGGTTTTGCACATCCTGATCCTTTTGTCTACTACTGCCCCTCCTCCTGTTTGCTTGCCTAGTGTCTTGTTTTGTTGCTAAAAAACTCGAGTTACATGTCACCTACTCTAGGAAGTCTTCCTTCATGATATCTCCTGTTCTGATATATAGGGTGATTAAAAATAATTGAATACATTCAAAAAAAGTCTTATTCTATTATATATAAACAATAGTAAGTTAAGATAAAAATAATTTATATCACAAATAAAAACCCAGTCCCTGGTGGCTTTCAGATGAGTTCTACAGAATCTTCATAGACTAGATCATTACATTTTTTAAAAAAACCTCTCCACTACCCAGTTGATTCTATGAGGCCAATATTATCTTATTACCAAAAACAGACAATGGTACAAAAAGGAAAATTTACAGACCGATGTCACTCACTATCATAGGGCAAAAAATAAAATCAAATATTATCAAACATAATTCAATACTGTTAAAATAGTTGTAATAATAGTAATTTTATTATAATAATAAAAGATAATCACAAATAACTTAAATTTTGTTTAGGAATATAAGGGTGGTTTAACATACGAAACACATATTTCATCCATCAAGTTTATAGACTGGGAAAGAAACTAATTTGGTGAAATTTAACACCTATTTATAATAAAACTTTTTACCAAACTAGGACTAGAATGGAGCTCCCTTAATCTAGCAAAGGTATATGCACTCTACCTCCCCAAAAAATAAAGTACAGAAAACATCAATATATATAATTGTATTTATCAATTAAAAAATAAAGTAATTATTTTTAAGAAGTACAGAAAACATCATTCTTAATGATAATCAATTTAGAAGCATTCTCCCATCCCCCAGTATCAGGAGTAATACAAGGATGCATCAGTGCATCTGCTTGCCATTATCCTCAAGACATTAGCAATTGTGGTAAAATAGGTAAATAAGAAAAGAAGAAAACAAAGCAGCTATTATTTATTGATTTACACATTTTTAAAACACCTTTAAATCTGTAAATAAAACAGCAAATTAAGTTTAAAAAATGATTCAGTAAAGTGGCTGAGATAAAAATCAATATAAAATCAATTGTATTTCTATAGAGCTAAAATTGACCAAAAAAACCACTGGATAAAGATAATATTTATAGGGGAAACAAAAGTTAAAATATCTAGGAAAATTTTTCAAAATAGGTACAATATATTTATAGAAATATCTATGACTTTGAGGACTAACATAAGAGAACACCAAAATAAATGGAAAGAAGTACCATGTGCATGGATAGGAAGGTTCATGTCATAAAGGTGTTATTTCTTCCAAAGTGATTCATAGGTCTAATGGAATTCTGATGAAAACCTTTTAGTCCTTCTTTTCTTCAAGAATGTAATCAACTGATTCTTAAATGATTATGAAAGAGATAAAGACCAAGAATAGTTAGAAGAAATAGCATAGTATGTGTGAAACATGTTCTGCCAGATACTAAAATGTATTATAAAGCTTTAATAGTAAGAATATGTGATATTAGTACAGAGATAGACAAACTGATCAATGAATTAAGACAGATTCCGGGAAAAAAAAACTAATATATTGAAATGTGTTACATGAAATGACACTGCAAATGAGAGTAAAAAGAAGGAATCACTTATTATATGAAGTGACATAATTGTTTATTCTTTAGGAAAAATAAATATAAATTGATCTCTACAATATACCATATTTAACAGATCCAAATGGGTAAAGATTAAAATAAGAAAGAAATAATTCAAAACTGTTAAAAAAATATAGAAGACTATTTTTATAACTATATTTTTCCTAAAAAGAAAAAAAATTGTTCTGCATAAAAATAAAGATTGGTAACTTTAATTATATTAAAATCAAGACATTCTGTTAATCAAAAGATGACATTAGGAAAGTTAAAATTTATTTAACTGCACATATTTCTCCCCAACATATTTTCAAATAAACAAACATACAAAATTCAATAGAGTAAAAGACATATGACTCAGTTGAAAGTTTGCAAGTCAAGAATAAGTATTTCACAGTTAGAAAAAAAACAAAGAGATATTAATCTCCAATTTCAGTCACAGAAAGACAAGTTAATTAAGACCATGATGAGATACTGTTTTGTACCTTTGGATATTTTGGTAAAATTTAATGATTAGGACATTACTAAAGTGTTGGTAAAGTTTTAAAGAAACAAAAACTCTATCTTGGTGCTGAAAGAACTGTAAGGTGGTATATCCACAGACGAGTGTCTTGTAGAAGGGATCATATATGCACCTCACAATATGACAATTCCATTCAGCTATTGTGCAGAATCAGCCCTAAAGAAATCTCTGCGTATGGGGCAAGGACACATGTCAAGGATGGGCCCAGCAGTGCCAGCAACAGCAAATGACCGAAGTTAGAAGGTGGGCTCAAGGGCTTCTGTTCTATTGCTAGGGTGTCTTGACCTGTATTTATGTTACAAGTTTTCTACTAAGCCATCAAATACAGCATTATTTAAAATAGCAAAACATAAAAAAGTCATGGCATATGAGGGGCATGAATAATAGTCTAAGGGAATTCAGAGAAGAAGCATTATTACAATATTATTTTAAGATTGTGAGAGCAGGGAAATTCTCGTATGTATGGTGGCATTTTTAACAGGCCCTGAAGGATGCATTATTCATTATTTATACCTTGTCTGTTTTTCAAAGGATTTCAAATCACTTATAAAAGATTTTATGAAACAAATTTTAAAAATAATAAGATGCAGAAACCAGGGTTTCAAAAAAATAATGAGTGAAAAAAAAATAAAGCAAGAAAGGTATAACATCAGCAAATCAGAATTTATAGTATTTATAGTATTCAATTTAGGTAGTTGGATGTTAATTTGGTTCTACCTAAAAGAAGGTAAAGATACCACCAGTTACTATATCAACAGTAACAAGTCAGTTAAAGAGGAAGGCCAGGGGTTTTATTGTTTTTTGCTTATTTGTTTGTATTCATTCTTTCTGGGCACTATTGTTTTAGAAGGAGATATTTTGAAAAGGAGCCTTTATGGCCTTTTACCCATTCTGAGTAAAAGGAATTGAATCAAGGTGCCAATAAGCGAACAAATAAATAAATAACTGGCAGATGTAAACAGGAATCAAAGAAGAATTCCATCTGACTTTGCTGCAGATGTTTAATGAAAATTAATAAGCTTCCAAGCAAAGACTAGAAGCAGACTGAGAGGAACAGGCCAGTAGTGGTGCCCTAATTGTGATACCTAGACCAGAGCATCAGCACCTCCAGGAAACTTGAAAGAAATGCAAATTCTTGGCAAACCCCAAGTTTTACTGAATTGGAAACCCCACAGATGAAGTGCAGAAATCTATGTTTAAGCAAGCCCTCTAGGAGGTTCTTATGTATGCTAAAGCTTTAGAATCACAAAGCTAAGGAGTTTGGCTTATAAACTATATGTAATAGAGGATCACTGAAAGTATTGTTGTCCAATCCTAAATCTTTTTTAAGTTCCCATCCCCCTTTCAAGGTCAAGGGTAATTTCCTGCTGCTGTCACTTAGAAGTAGAATTATGAGCTAACCTAGATACTCCTGGATTCTAGGGTATTCTAATCTTAAAAGAAAATTCCAAAGCAGTGTTTCCCAAACTCAGTAATTTTGACAATTTGGGTTGGATAATTTTTCAGTTTGGGGGTGTTTCTTTGTGTTCCAATGGCATACTTAGCTTCTGTAACCACCAGATACCAATATCACCATTCCCCCAATGTAAGGCAAACAAAATATCATCAGACACTGCCAAATGTTCTTTGGGGAATAAAATTGCCCGAGTTAAGAACAACTGCACTAAAGTATTTTCAAACTAAGATGTATAATCTGTATGTCATTCAACCTCTGGGGTTGTTTTCACATATATTCTTGATGGTGGTAGTACTTTACTAAGGTTAGGGTTGGAGAGGGAATTCTTCTAAAAGGTTGGGGTATGCTAACTTTGAATGCATACTATAAAAAAATATGATGATGAAAATGATAATGATTATTATGACATAAAGAACAAAAGCTATAGATAATAATATAACTAAAAGACGTAGAAATGCCCCTCCCCCAGAGAGATAATCCAGAAATTTAAAAAGTTAATTTCAAAACTTTTACAAAATAACAAAGAGGGCTCCCATTAATGCCAATGTCATCTCAGGATATCATCAATTTTAAAAGGTTTTGGTTAATAGCAATCTTTAAATTTGAGTGTGAAATATCTTAGGAGTTTATTAAATATTCAGATTCCCAGGCCTTACTCTGCTGTTTTGATTTAGTAGGCCCAGCTGAAGCATTTTAATAAGCACTCCAGGTACTTTGATTGCAGGTGTGTGCTGTATCTGCACCCTGAGAATTATGATTTTTAGAATGAATAACAGGGGCATTGAATCTAACCCGAGTTACTTTGCCAATTAAGAAATCACTTCCTTTTCAAATACAGGTTTTAATCTGCACCATTTACTGCCACCTTCCATCTACACCAGCAGATAGATGATGCTGTGTGTAAGTGAAGCAGCCCTGATATAAAGTAATAGGCATTGATGAGAATTGTGGCTAACTAAAATAGGGCAGTTGCTACTAAGCTAAGGTGATTGTTCTCATGCAAAAATAAGACTCATGAGTGCCTGATCTCCTGATATTTAAACATAAGCTGGAATTTCAGATTTTTATATCAATTCTTTTAATCTTAAAAAAAATAATTATTCACAATTCAATTTTTGTTCAGGCTCATAAGTTTTCAGGCTGGATTTGGACTACAAATTGCTTGCTTGTGACATTGGTAATAAAGAAGCCAGCCCACCAGAGGGAGGAATAGGAGAAAAACTCATAGTAGGAGGACCCATGTCTACGCTGGAGACTTCCTTGACTTCTATCTGCATTGTATACACAAATCCCTCACTGTTTCTTGCTTTCTTTTGTTTTTTGAGTGCCACTGCCCAAGCTGTCAGATAGAAATCTGTCTATACTTGTACAACCAGCGTGTTGGCTTGGGGAGAGGAGAGGGGAAAGATGCCAATGGTAAGGGAGACATTTCCAGCCATGTCTCCTGATGGTTCGGAAGGAGATTGCCTCCACTGCATGCACTAGACCTATGTCTCCGAGTTCCCTGTGGACAATAACTGTCTAAGAGAACAGCAGAGCAGAGCTGGGAAAGGAGCAAAAAGATACTCAGCACTGGGAGAGTCTGCTGGAGTGTCAATCAGTCCAAGCTCTCTGCTTACGTCCATATGTATGCTCAGCAAAAGGAGGGTGGCCAGAATCTGAGTGAAGTTAACAATAATAGCTATCAAGTATGGAGTGCCTGGTACATACTAAGCACTGAGGTAACTCCCGTACATACATATGTACAGACAGATGTTGCTCTAGACGTCAAGCTACTACATTCTAAGTCATGCGGTTAAAGGAAATGTTCTTAGAGGCAGCATCCAGCCTTGATGTAACACATTTCTCTAATTCTCAAATGCAATCCATTTTATAACAAATGTAAATTTAATAATAGCTTTACTATTATTATTGGCAGAGAAAGAAACACTACCCTATAATGGTAAATATGAAATCCTTAAATAAATATTAATATATATACACACATGTATATATTAAAATCTATCTTTAAATTGAAAAAATTCAGTAGTTCTCTTTCCTGCCGAAATATCTGGAGCACTGTAAAACCCTTATCATGGTAGCAGCACTGTAAGAAAGAAGTGCATAGAAATTCCTAGGAAGCATCTTCACAGAATTGGAGATTTTGGTAATCCCAGCATCTTTATAAGTTTCTGAAATTACAAATAAAAACAGAAATAGCTAGAGAAAAGGAAATATTATTGAGAAAAACTATGTCATCAAACTGAGCTTTGAGAGTTTGCATATGGAAACCTTGAAAACTTTCTGCATTTACAATAAGATCATTAATATAAGATAGAGCCTTTGGGGCAGGGATTTACACAGAGCCCAAGATGATACACATTGGAAGCAGAACCAGGCAATGAAAAAGAATCAGGACCAAGATATTTTGCAAGCATTTCCTGCTAATTATCCCTTAATTATTTAATATCAGTGTTTCACTATGGGACTATTATTAAGATTTGGGACAGGGAAATTTTCTCTTGAAGAAGACTGTCCCAAGAATGTAGAATGTTTAATGTCTCTACTCACTCTCCACAATTCTAGTAGTTCCCTCTTTCCTAGCAAGTGTTACCATCACCAGACAAAAAATGAAATGCCCTTGGTATTAAATGCTTCTTATTGGAGCAGAACTACCACAGTTGACAACTACTAAGTAGTTATATCTATGTTCTGTTACTTGACTAAATATATGATAAAATACTTATTTAAAAATTATAGTTCAGTCATGCATCACTTAACAATGGGATTATGTTCTGAGAAATGTGTCAATAGGTAATTTTATCATTGTGTGAACATCACAGAGTGTATTTACAAAAATTCTTCTAGTCTACAGACCTGCACAGCAAGTTACTATACTGAATATCGTAGGCAACTGGAACAGAATGAGAAGTATTTGTGTATCTAAGCATATCTAAAAATAGAAAAAGTACAGTAAAAATACAGTATTATAATCTCACAGGAACACCATCATCTATGCGGTAAGTAGTTGAAGGAAATTTTATTATGCAGTGTATGACTATACTTATTCCATGAGATTCGCTCAAATAATCTTGTTCGAGCCGACAACATCTAAGAAAAGAAACTCTTCATGTATAATTAAGAAGTTACTGAGTCCCATCATCCACCAATATTTATAGTCATGATTCCAGGAGATATTGAGTCTGCCATGTGTGCTTGGCCAGGCTCCACCTTCACCCTCCCAACCTGAGAATGGTACCTAGAGAGAGCCACCATCTGTTTGGATATTACCCTGATATGATTCACAAAAAGTCATCTTTATTGTTGTCTCCATTTAATTCCAGGGGTTGAAGGAAAGCAATTTCAACATTTATATTTCATTCAATTCAACCCAATAAAATCATGATGAAAGTTTAATGAAAATATATTTATACTAATTACAATGCTGGCATTGTGCTAAATGTTGGATAGAAAATGATAATCATGACATGATGTGAACCTCAAGAAACTCATATTCTAGTAGGATAGTTTTTATGAGTAGAAACTCATATTCTAGTGAAGAAACTCAGAGGACTAACATATAATTAGTGTAAAATGTGATAAATGCTAAAACAGATGACAGTACAAACCTCAGCTGACACAAAAGAGAAAGTGAACACCCCCATCACAGACAAAGAAGGCATTTTAGAAGATACTCAGATGTTGAGCTCTGAACTATAAATAGGCATTCATCATGTGAACAAGGAGATTTGTTTTCCTAAGCATAGTGATTAGCATAGAATAATATAAAAGGCCTTTAACCAACATAGTTCATAGAACAAAAAACATTCCAATATTCCTATAAGAAGAGCAGAAATTAGGAGACTAGCCTGAAGATAGAATTAGATTCGGATCATTTAGAAACTAACACATGTAAGATGACAATTTCATCTAATTGCTTAAAACCCTCAAATGGACCTCCATTGCTACCAAATACTACTCAGCAAGTGAAAAGGAATGGACATGCAATGCCATGGATGATACTCAAAATCATTATGCTGAGCAAAAGAAGCCAGACAAAATTTATTACTCTGTTTATATAAAACTCTAGAAAATACAAAATAATCTATAGTGACAGAGAGCAAATCAGTGAGTGGTTGCCTGGGGTTGGAGACGAAGGTGCCAGTGAAGGGTGAGAGAGAGATTACAAAGCGGCGAAAGGAAGCTTTGGAGGGTGATGGATCCTATTCACTATCTTGATTGTGGGGATTATTTCATGGGTGTATTTATGTCAGAAGTTATAAAATTATACATGTTAAACATGTATTATTCATTGCACACCAATCATACCTTAATAAAGTTGTCAAAAATCAAAGAGAAAAACAAGTATTATTAGCTGCATTTCACTGCAGAAAAGCTCTGTGAGAATGTACATAGAACCCATAATAATAGTTATGCATTAGAGTGGTGTAAGGCCTGAGTGAGTGGGGACAGAGAGAAAAGAGAAATTTCTCTACATACCTCTAAATTCAATTAATCAGATCGAGCACCTTCTATGCAACATAGACTGCTGTGCACTTTAAAGATACATTAGTAAACAATACTGAAACAAATAACTATTCTTGTGAAGTATATGGAATTACATAATCACCATGTAATTTAGTTTAAAATATTAAACAGAAAAATTACAGTTCAAATCTTATTTGTAGTATTTATTCCTGAAATCATTTATTATTATCATAAATATATATGTGAATATATATAATTCCTCCTTCTTAGAATGTCTTTCCTGGCCTCTTACTTATTCTCCTTCTAAAATTCTCCTTGTTCCCCAGGCAGATCTAAAGTACTCCCTCCTTTGTTCAACCGTACACTGAGAACTCCTTGCGTGTCCTTGCAAAGCCCCAACCAAACTGCAACCATATAACAGGTTAAACTTTCTTTCACTTATTTATTGACAAGTGTGCCTCTTCACTAGCATGTCATTTTTAAGAAAGCCATTATGTGTGTATCCTGAGCAGTCATCAGAGTGTCCTTATTGGGGTATGCTTATTGAAAGAATTAATGCAATGCTTCTCATTCTTGCCTTAGTCTATTTTTTCTAAAACATGGATAGCAAACAGATATTATCTGCTATGCCACCTCCAATTTGCCAGGGTTGTCTAGCAGTGCTGTGTTGACCAGGATCCCAATGGTGTTTCTAAGTTCCACAAGACAGGCATCTTGTTTGCTTAGGAATGTCTGCCGTGGATTTAGTAAGGGGATATAGGGACATAAATATCACATGCTTATGATTTCTAGATTTATGAATGTGTAATTAAAACACTGTATAAAGCCCTTTAAGTCAGTTTTTCCATCCAAAATGAAGGACTGCCACCCTTTTCTTCTAGAATGTTTTTGTTGTTGTTTGGCTTTTTTTCTTTCTGTTTTTGTTTTGTTTTGCTATTTGCCATTTGGGGTGCTAAAATTGAAATGTCCTTCATTTCTCACATGTCCTTAATTAGAAGAGAAGAGAAATCAGTGATAGAAATATAGCTGCATATAAAAATAAGCATTAAATTGGGGTCGGTCGATAGATGAGATGAAAGAAAAGGGAAATATAAGGAGAGAACTTAGTGGAAGCTGGACAAACAAATACGAGGCGTGAGAATTCTCCCTAACAGGAAAGGCCAAAGATGTACAGGTGCTGAATGGCAACTTCGGTGGCAAACATGCCCTGCATGGCTAGTGCTTCATGAATGTTAAGGAATTTCATCTAAACTCTGCATCAGGTCAGAGAGAAGAAAGTGTCCACAGAAATCACTGACACTAATAGGTTAGAGAGTTTCATGTAAGCATGAAAAACAGCTGAAAGTGACCCTCCATATGTAGAAGCTACACAAATCTTGTAGGAGCAATGAATTTTCACAAGACGTGACAGGGAAGCCAAGATAACTTTATGAAAATATCAAAGGACAGTGTGATCCGGGTTACAAAGAGCATGATATTATCAGATTACAACAGGTCTTTGATGATTATTTTATTGGATGTCCATGATGACTCTGGAAGATGAGCAGGTCAGGAACTGTTATCCGTTTGGAAGGAACTGAGGACCCCAGCAGTTAAAAATCACCCTGGAGCCAGTTCGTGGGGGAGGGACAAGGTAGCAACAGGTGTCTCTGCCTCCCTCCGCCTTGCTCCTCTTTTGCCTTCTCTCTCTTTTCCTTCTTCCCCTCTTCTCTCCCTCCCTCCCTCTGTTCTTTTTCCTTCCTTCCTCTTTCTTTCTTGTCTACTGCTCTTCTCACTCTACCAGACTGAGCATATGTGAGTCTTCATTTAATAGTTAAAAGTTTGTGCCCCAGGGATCACGGTTTTGAACACTATTGATAAATATACACAGGTGTCAATGAGGCCATAGGAAGTACAGAAGATGAAGCTACATTTTAGAGCAAGGATACCCCAATATGTGATTTACTTTTTGAAATAAATATGTACTATAAACTATATGTTGTCATAGATTATTTTTTGTTGTGGGAATTAAGCATGATGAAAGACTACTGATATAGGTCTGGCTTGATTAGTCTTGATGGCTTAAAGTTTTACTAAAGTGTGGCTTCTTGAGGTTTTGTATGTATGTATAGGTATACTAGATTATTTGTAAATAGTGTATATATATATATAGATAGATAGATATATACATACACACACACACAATTTTAAACAAACAATTTTAAATCAAAACCAAGAAACTCCTCTTTTTATTTTTGTCTCTGTTTGACTGGGTTAGGAAATTACATTTATAAAAGCCCCTTTGGTCAGAAACAATGTTATACTCTGGATGGGAAACTTCTTTCCTCTTTGATGAAGACAATTTTTTTTTCTTATGGGGACTAAACTATTCTCTAATTCCCCTGGTGGGATATGAATTAATATAGGAGAACAGAGTTTACCCTCAACAGCTGCAACTTGCACCTGTGCAGTATTTTTAATCCTTTTTCACTGCAGTGTGATAGAGAAAAAAAGCAGGGGAAAATGCTTTATGGGACCTTCCAACTGAGACGCTTAATGCATTATTAGGAACAGAAGTCCTCAGTGGGATTTAACCATGCCTATTAGGAATTAGGCTTAGGGACTCTAATATGAAAAGTATATAACATTTCTCCAGCCTGCACTGAGATTGGCAATGGGATCCACAGTGGTCATTTTCTGGTGTTTCTCCAATCTGTCATACTAAGTTCCCAAGATAATTTCATCGTCTGCCTTCTTTGATCCACAGCCTACAGAGCAGAGAGGCATTTACAACACCACACTGGCATTGTGTGAGCAGCACTGGCTGAGACAGAGCACACAATCAGCTTTGCTGTGTGCCTGCTCCGCATCATTAAGCATTAATGAAGTGTTCTCTAATTGTTTCTCATTCCCAGCGCCTAGGTTCTTTATCGCCTCCTACACCTGTGCACCAACCCTTGGAAGTCAAGCTCACTCTTTTAACTACTGAGATGGCCGGCACAGGCTTCCCTGTGGAATCAATGTCATTAGGCTGCTATGAATCGGAAGGCAAAGGAAGGGGGATGAATGCTCCTAATCAGGGGCATCTAAAACGATTGTCATTTGCTTTTAGTTGCAAATTTTTTCACCTCCGCATCTCCAGTACTGCCATCCACTCTTAGCTTTGTGTGAGGACTTTTGCCAAATGCCAAAAATATCTCTGTATCATCCATTACTATTTGGAGAATTTTTCAGCAATGGAGGTGAATAAATGTATGAGATTTCTAGGGAAACTTCTTTGAAGAAAACTTTGTAAATAATGTATATTAAGAGAAAATTGTTTGGAAAATACAGAAGATTATAAGGAAAGGAGTCAACCCGTGTACACCATCACACAGAGATAAGAGCATTTCATTTGCTTTGTATATATATTTTGAAAAAATGTTTTGGATGTGTCTCAGCAAAAAAGGAGAAAAAAGAATCCCTCCCATCAGAAATAGAAATAATGATCCATTTATATCTAGTACTTCCTTCTGGAGGTTGAAGGGATGTTTTGTTGCTGACTGTTAGAAAAAAAGTAAAAGGAATAAATGCTAGTAAAGGCTGTCACCACACTGGACAATTTAATAAGTGGAGATTATAAGAGTATTATTATCTTACTAGAGTATTTCATTTCACTCAGGATCTCAACTGGCAAATGTAGCTTAGAATTCAGTGCTAACTTTTACCCTGGACATATCTGGGAACTTGAAATCTCCAAACGCAGCAAACAGTTCCTGTTGACCTAGTAGTAAAATAAAATTCAGGAAGAAGTAATGGTGAGTTTGTGAAATTCAACAACCTCTGGAGTTATTATACAGAAGACTTTTCATTTTTAATGAGGGCTTTAGGGGATTCAGGGTATACAGATGAATGTGGTTCTGATTAAAAATACCAGTCACATACTGCATGCAAACATTTAAAGGCTAACTTGCAGTAAAGTTTCTATGGGGTCAGGTTATATCACAATGCATTCTGAAGAATTCATTTGATTTAGATGAATGCATTGAATTATAAAGAAAGAGAATACTAATTATTTTTTTATTTATTTTGAAATATTAATATCCTATCTTGGAACCAAAAGTATCCATAGAATATGTACTCCTTCAGTTATCCATTCTATAATTTTAGATCACCAGATTTCTCTTTTCCCTTCACAAACCCTTATGCAAGTATAAGCCAGCCATATTTTTGATTAAGCAGATGAATCCACCTCTTTTTTTGTTTCTTTTTTTTTATTTTTTATTATTATGGGTACATAATAGTTGTATATATTTATAGGGTACATGTGATGATTTGCTACCAGCATACAATGTGTATTAGTCAAATCAGGGTAATTGGGATACCCACCACCTCAAGCATTTACCAGTTGTGTGTGTTAGAAACTTTCCAATTCCACTCTTTTAGTTATTTTAAAGTATACCACAACTTTGTTGTTGACTATAGTCACTCTGTTTTTACTTAGTCTTTTGCCCTTGTGGGCTCCAAGGGTTGAATGCTTATGGCAGTGTCCTGTGAGAGCACGTGTTGGTGGCCGAGACCTCTGCACGCCTGTCACTTCTCTTTGGTCCATGTTGCACAGTTGAGTGGTTCTGTTCTCTGAGTGATTGCAGGGACAGGGCCTGGGAGACAGTTGGAAATCAGAGTGACAACCTAGCTCAAAACAGACCCTCTCATCACAGGCTGATGTGCTTCAGAGGACAAGTGCCTGCAGCTGGCATTTCTACCACATCTAGGGGCTTAAAAGTACATATTTACTTAAAGCCATAGGATTTTCAGATCTGCATGGGAGCTTAGAGTCCTCCTAATTTTATAGTTAGAGAAAATGGCACCTACAACAAAGAAGGGGCACTTTTGGCTGGTGGTCAGGGCCAGCAACTGAACTTATGTTAGCTGGATCTCAAAAATTCCAGAAATAAGGCTCTTTCCATAGTCCCTTAATTGTATTCCATCTTTTATAGGCTTGGACAAGGGAATCTGGGGTGTTGGGTAGAGGTTTTTTTTTTCTTTTTAGATTACAGTCTCTCTCTTACACCACTGAAGTCACCTTGCAAATATGAACAGTTGATTTTACGAGAACTTTAAATGAAAATATGGTTTATTCAGTATAAATCGATTATCTTTTCTGGGAAAGCTATTCTAAGCCTAGGTTCTGTTTATGTTTTGATCTCTCAGCATATTTATTGATATAGTATCTCTCAGTATGTCTGTAAAATACATACGTAATCAATATATTTAATTTGATTCGATTGTTTCCTTGAATTACTTAAGGGAGGAGAGAAGGGTTGTACAAAAGGAGAGTGGTTAAGTGGATGAAACTATTCATTTCAGCATAATTCAAGTCTATTCAGAATATGGAACAAGTCTTCCCATGGAGAAGGTTATATATACAGTAGACAAGTACTTCCAGCTGTACTGTCTTACCTGGACTTGAAATTGCCCCTCCCAGGCTGAGGCAGTATAAAAAGAGAGGTGTTAAGAGGCTGTTAACAATAGTGCTGTGAAGGAGGGTTCAATCCATTCCAGATGTGGTAGTTGACACCTTGTCTTAACCTTGTTCTCAGTCAAATACCTCATATATCATTGACAATGGGCCAATCAGGAATCATACCCATTAGTAGGGGTATCATGATTAGGTGCTAATAATTGGGGCTGGAATTTCTTTGACTGAAGTAAACACTTTGGAAATCTGTTTCTCAAAGTTTCACACTAGATCTTTTTTACCTGGCTTTGCAATTACACTTTTTTTTAAACTCAATTTTGCAATTTTATTTGTCTTTTGTCCACCTTATTTGGAAAACATGAGTGTGCCTTTTTTTCCCCTACTCTATTTGGAAACCACAGGATATGATATTCTGAGCTGCACTGCAGAACCTAATTTATCAACAGGTATGAATTTAATGCTGCCCTTTTGTAGAGCAAGAACTATTTTGAAAACTGTTTTGATCTAAAGGACCTCATAAAAGAGCTTCAGAACTATCAGGAACCACACTCTGAGAACCATTGTATTAAAAGAGATTCTCACAAAACTGACTATATTAACAATAAGAGATTGGAGCATGGATATACGGAGGAGGTGAAGCAGGGATAGAAGCTGAGATTTGGAAAGAAGTAAAATGCCGAAAAGGGCAGGGGACATTTCTTATACTGGGACAAGAAATGGAGGAAATAAGGTAGATGACTAATGCAGACTAGATTAAGAAAACCAAGTCTCTTCAGGTGTGGCAATGCTGATGCAGCTGTTCAGTCAGGGAACAGCCTATGACAGGTACAGGTGACTCAGGATACATTCCAGGTATGTACACTGTCAAATGATGAAATGTCTCCAAAGCCAAGCCAAAATTGTAATTCTCCGAACTCATCTCCAATGGATTATAGAGGAACAAGCACGCACAGACCATGCAACAAATCAAAATCCCTATTAAAGCAGAAATGAAGGAAGTCTCTTACCTCAGACTGGGAGGCCCTAAACCGGAATAGGATTTCAATTCTAAACTGGATGTTCAGATTAGACATCCCCGAGAAACTGAGATTTAAACAAAGGTTGAAACAGATGAGGAATGTAACCATGTAAATAGCTGAATGAAGAGCATTTCAGGAAATGGGAATAGCCAGTGCAAATGTCCTAGGTCAGAAAAATTCCTGGAGCATTTAAAAAAAACTGTAAGGAAGCCAGTGTGGCTAAACCAGAGTGGCAATGGAGATGGTGGTAGAAAATAGTGTAGAGAGGTAACAGGGAGCCAAACTCTAAGTGGTATTATAGCTCATTACAAGGACTTAAACCTTTAAACGAGGTGGAAAGCCACTGCATAATTTTGTGAAAAGGACTAACACAATCTGACATATTTAGAGAGGATTACTCTTGATGATTCAGCAATAACAGAGTGAAAAAGGGCAAAGATAGAAACAAAGAGAGGTTATGGCTAAGTCTCTAAGGTAATTTCCATCAATTCCTTCCCTCCCTATGTTATGCAAATGCTGCTCTTCCACATTAAGAGATAGAATCTCATTTCGCTCCCCTTGAATCTGGGGTAGGCTATAAGATGAGATGACAGCAGAAGAAGGACTTTATAAGAAGTCCTGCAACTTTGAACTAAGTCTCTTGACGCTCACTCTTAGGAAGCTCTGGCTTAGAACCCAACCACCAAACTGTGAGAAACTCAAGCTACGTGGAAAGTCTGTGTGTAGATGGTCCAGTTGACAAGCCCAATGGAGCTCCAGTCAATAGCCAGCATCCACTGCTAGCCAAGTGAGTAAGCCATCTTGGACATCCAGTCTCAAGTACCATCTGACTGTGAATGCAGCAAAGACCTCTGTGAGAACCATTCAGCTAGCCACCTCGACCCAAAGCATAATGGAGAAAAATAAAATATTGCTTTAAGTCACAAAGTTTTAGAATAATTTGTAGTAATCTATACACCTATAGATAAATGAAGCATAGGAGCTTAATCCACAATGAGGTAGCAATGAAGAAGTGAGAATAGTTGGGCTTCTCAATATAACTGATATAGAGAAAAATGATCATCTGATTGATTGATGTGCAAGTAGATGTGGGGAAAGAGTAAGAATTAAGGGTGACTACAAATGTGTTACTGGAATAATAGAGAAGTAGGAATTGCTATCAAGTAAGTTGTTGGAAAACTATAGGTGGACCATGGAGAAGGTATAGACTTTTGAGCAGAGATGTAAGAAAGGAGTGATTTAGGAATCTATTTGAGTAGGATGGGCAAAAAGGAAAAGTTAAAGACAGAAGTCTGTGTAGAAGACTTATTTGAATTCAGCTGTAAGCCTGGTCTGGCTTTTTTAAGAATGGTTGCAGAAGGGAAGATAAAAAATAAGAAAATGTATAAGTAAAAGAAAAGGTCAAAAGAGATAAATGACAATTTCAGATGTCAAAGAAGGAGTCATGTAAAGGACACTGGAAACCAAGAAGAGGGAGAGTGGAAGGGGGTGAGAGACAAAAACTTACCTATTGGGTACAATGAACACTATTCCAGTGATAGGCACACTAAAAGCACTGACTTCCACGTAATAAAATGTATCCATGTAACAAAAACATTTTTACCCCTTAATATTTTGAAATTTTTAAAAAAATTAATAGTTTCATACTAAAAAGTCATCTAATTTGGAAGATATGGTCATAGTTTATATGGATAGGCATAGAGACCATGTCAAGCATTCTGTAGTCCAAGTTAGATAAATGGAAGGTCCACTAGAAATGAGAAATTTGTGAAAATGTGCGACAAATCCTGAATAAATAGTGCTAGAAATAAATGGATAAAGGAGAAATAAACATATAAGCTTTTTGTCTTTCTGGAGAAGAGCCACCATGGATTATGATTTTTGTGTTGTATATGTGTGTCAGTGTATATATGTTTGTCTATAGTTGTTTTTTTTTCTTTGTGGAGATGACAGAAGAGAGTTTTGATTTGTTTGTTTTCAGGAGAAGGGTAAATTTGTCATTTTCTATCTTCATCCAAAAGTGTTCAGATTAAACATTGTGGCTTTAGTTGTAACCCAGAAGCACTTGAACACTCAAGGAAAATCTGTATCTTAACAGATTTTCAATGTAATCACAATGTATTAGTGATCTAAATAGATTTGTATAAGCTCTGATTAAATATCAAAAACTAAATATTCTCTCTGCACAAAGCCGCAAGCCCACCTTTGCCCTTTTGAATAAGGAAAAAAAGCAAATATAAACATTTCTAAAAGATTAATGAACAAAATATAAAAAAAAAAAAAAGAACAGCAAAAAGGGAAGGCTCTTTGTCTTTGCTTTTATAATCTTCCCTCTTTGCTTTGCTCCTTTAGAAATGAGGGGATGGGGAAATATAAACATTGAAATTGGAATCAGTCCCATTTTGTCAAACTGCAACAGGGATCAGCACATCTATTTTGCTGCTTGAAATTCAACTGAAGTTAGTAAGAGAATTCCATACGTATCATCTAAAACCCCAATTGCCCCTTATTATTAGATCTCAGAGCAGTTTTCTAACAGACATAGGTGGTGTTGATGAGTTTTCTTATACTCTATCCCACAGGCATGACATCTGACACTTACAACTAATTTTTAAGCCCTATGGTCAGTATTTGACACTGGAAATTCAACTTAAACCTGTTAATTTCCCATATTCATACACATATAAAAATTGTGTTTTCAAATTTGTTGGTATGTTATTTTCCTTATGCCCAATTATTAACATATAGGCATAGGGATAGCTAATATTTTTAGCACTATATGCCAAGCAGTTTTCAAAGAATTGTTTGTGTATTAGTTCTTTTAATCTTAGAAAGCTTATGAGGTAGATATTATTATCCCTATCTTACAGATAGGAAGACTGAGGCTCATAAAAATTAAGTAACATGCCAATGTTACACAGTGAGTAAGTTGCAGAATAAAAATTTAAACCTGAGAAGTCTGGCTACGGAATCTATATTTCTAACCTATACACTACACTGCCTATTTATGTACATAAGAAGAGAAGAAAGAGATAGCATATCAGAAAAAAAGACGTAAGGATGGAGAAATATCAACATTCTTAACTATTAATGAAATATAAAATTTTCCTAAGAGCTTATAGAAAATTCCCCTTAGCTTTATGATAGGAAATATCAAATGAAACTGGATTCATGCCCTTAAGTGGGTGAACGGGCAAACAATATGTGGTATGCTAATGCCAAGGAATACTATACAGCAGTAAAAATGGATGAACTGTTAACACATTGGACGTGCTTCAAAGGCACTGTGCTGAAAGAAAGAAGCCCATCAGTCTCAAGCAGCTATATGTTTGTATGATTCTGTGCCAGAGCTTAGAAGTAGGAGTAGAGAGTGATCATAATGGAAAGCTCAAGTGAATTTTTGGAGGTGATGAGACTATTCTCAATCCTTATTAGAGTGTTGTTTACACAAATTCATACATGTTTTAAAATTTATATTCAATTTATCAAAATAAAAGAAGTTAGTTTATGTATAACAATTAAAAAATAAAACTGTAATAAACCTGGGGAGAAAAAAAAAGAAACTCAATTCAGTGACTTGGCCATTTACAACTGTGGAAATTTGATCAAGTTGATTAAACTTTTCTAGCTTCAGTTTTCTCTCTTTAATTAACAGTTAATTAAAAATATCTACCTCAGAGCATGTTGTGAGGGTTAATGGTAAATTCTGTGGAATGCCCAGTGTCATGACTGAAAAATAGAAACACTCAGTAAATGGTTGTGAATCCTGCTGATTGCCTTGAAAGGAACATACGAGTAGCTTCCTGTGCCCTGTGACCGGATTCTTCCTATCATAGAGTGTGATGATTGGCCTCATGAAGGCAGGCTCCTCCAGGACCCAATGTCACCAGAGTCTTCCTACCAGGTTCCTGTTTGATTATTTTACTGTATTCCATGGGAGCACATTCTTCTTGTCACCAGCTCGGCCAAGTGTTCTGCCCAAGAAGCTGCATGTGACACTTTTCAACTGTAGGAACTTAAGAAATGTGAGCTCCTTCATCCTCTTTCTTCAGCCACCTCTGATTCCACCACCACTACTTAAACCCCAATCTCCCTTTCAACAAAGCCTTTCCCACCTTTCCTTTCAGCCACCAACCCCAACCCTGTCTTGTCCATAAGGCGCTAGCATTGTCCTACTCCTGAGTTTTCTGAGTATCTTACTGACTGAGTAGCTCATGTTGCTCCATAACCACATACAACCTGAGAGTTTGTCAGGCAAATAATACGTTCATGCCAGATTGTGCCAATGAAAACCCACATTTCTTGAAGGCAGGCAGAGATAAGCTAAAATGTATAGGAAATCTGCTATGTGTATGGCCTTCTTCTCAGTACTTAATATGCATAGTTTGATTGTTTTCTCTAAAATGATCTTATAAAATAGGCAACTTTATCTCCATTATGTGCATAAAGAAACAGAGGGTGAAAGTCACTTTCCCAAAACAAAGTTCAATTGTTGGAGCAGGGATTTGAACCTAAAAATAACTCAAAATCCATTCTATTTTCTTTAAGAAATTTTACACTACACAAAAATATATTATTCTTTATATTCCATAGGATGTAAGACGCATACAAGTTTCATTAATTATCACAGGATTTAATTGAATCGAGCATTTCTTACCTATGTCAACTTTTTTTTTTTTTTTTTTTTTAAATATAGCCTCATGTTTCTTAAGGAAGACGATGATTTGAGTTTCAGGAGACAGGAAAAGAAACATAATGATGTTTTTACTTACAATATCCAAATAAAAGACTTTATTGTCTTTTACTGTCTTCTTTTTCTCCTCCCCTCCTCTTCCTATTTTTTGTTGTTACTGTTGTTGCTCTTCTTCCTCTCTTCTCTTTGCCTCCTTCTCTTCCTCCTCCTCCTCTTCCCTCCTCCTTCTCCCTCTTCTTCCTCCTTTCTCTCTTCCTGTCTGTCTCTCTCTCATTACTAATGTCATCATTACTATCATTATTTTGAGCAAATGAGAGCCTTTTCTTAAAGTCAAAAGTACATTTTACTAAGAAACTATTAAGATAGTATAGATGTCACTGAGCAGATCTGAGAATAATTTGACAACAAATGGCAGGAATTAATTATTTTCCTTGTCAATAAATTAGCTACATATGAGACTGGTAAAGTGGAAAGAAGAGCAAAGAGAAAATATGTCAAATAATTTTTCTTGCAAGTTGATGAAAATCATTAATGGATATATTGCTACTGATATAATTGATACTGATATCATTGTTACTGGTAGTGAAATGAGAATTACAAATGGAATAGAGTCAGGTCATCGCCCCTGCTGTGTTATGGCAGCAGATGCCCAAGCATTGCTCAGCCATAGGGCTACTCAGAGAAACTTCTGTTCACGGCAATAGCATGTGAATCAACTTCGGAAATACATGTTGAGCATTTCTAATCCAAAAATTCAAAATCTGAAATGCTCCAAAAACTGAAAATTTTTGAGCACGAATCTGACATCACAAGTGAAAAATTTCACACCTGACCTCTGATATGGTGAGTCACAATCGAAACACAGTCAAAATTTTGTTTCATGCACAAAATTATTAAAAATATTGCATAAAATTACTTTTGGGCTATGTGTATAATGTATATAAGAAACATTAAAAATTTTCATGTTTAGACTTGGGTCTCATCCCCAAGATATCCCATTATGTATTTGCAATATCCCAAAATAAAAAAATAAATAAATCTGGAAACACTTTTGGTCCCTAGCATTTTAAATAAAGGACACTCAACCTGTAGAACTTGGAAAAATTTGAAAGTTTGGTGTTCAATATCAGTGGTCTTTCATATTGTTCCACCTCACTGGTAAGTTTCATATAAGATAGAAAATTATATTTTTAAAACGTATTATAAGATAATATTTAAAGTTAACATTTTCTGAGAACTCAATATATACCAGCCACTGTAGCTAACAACTATATATTCATTACCATGTCTAAGTCTTATAATGATCAGGCATGATTTTAATCATTTGCATTTCATCATTTGCATAGTCACAGAAGCCATTGAGCTATCTGTGCTCCTAACACCTATTCTATATTGCTTTTTTGAGGGAATAGCAGCTACTGAAACCACCTTCACTGCCTTTTGACAAAAGAGCCTGTATCTGTAGACTAGCATATTGTATAAATGCTTGCATTTAGCTGCTAAAATGAGATATTTGCTGTGCACTCTTTGAAATTTTTTCTGAAAGTACAAAAGGCTTTGTTTGGTCATTGGCCAAATGCACTCTCAATTACTCTTCAAAATCATTCCCTTGGAGATATATTGATAAGATTTACACTCACAGAGAAATTCAGCTAACACACAAACAAAGACAAGGAGGAAGCTAAGCTTCAAACTAGTATCATCCACGATTGACCTTGTACTATGAATTTTAACCATTGAGCAATTGAATTTCATACTTTAGGCAAAATGAAGATTGTTACGTGGGTACAGGAATAGCATTATAAGTTTGCATAGGCCTGGGCAAGCAGAAAATTAGGCATTAATATTATATCATTCATTAGTTTTATAGACATGAGGTTTATCTGTAAAAGTTTATTTACCTGAAAAGAATGCAATTAGAATTCACGTAATAAATTGGTTCAACTGACACCAACACAAATACACTTCTCAATATATGAATATACAGCAATCACTTCATACATTTTTGGAACAAAGAAAAATTTTAGAACCAAATTATGATAGCTGAAACGTCAAGTCCACAGATCTCACTATCGATGTTCTTCATAGAACATAAAAAACCTGATAACTACTTAATTCAGAAACAGCACTGACTTTGAAGTAGATGCTGTGTAACTCTGTGACTCTGGACTTAGATAACAGTGGGATCTGTGTTTTTAAAAAGCTGCCCCAGCAACATGGAAGATAAAATTTGAAATGAATGCACTATATTAATTATAGACTTTGAAATTTAAAAAAAAAAAAATCTCTCTTTTCACAGCTTTATCTCTGGTTCCTGACAAAATGTATGGTGCAGAATTAGAAATCAATGTATTTTAGAATGAATAAATGATTATGGCCTTCTGGAAAATGTAGATATTCATACTCACTACACAGATGTGGCAGATTAAAGGAGGCAACTGTCATATGTTACTGTGCATAGAATGTGACCATTAAGGAGTAACTATGGTTCATCATTAATTCATCCCATTTTGTTGTAGCCCTTTTATGGTGTGACAGGTTTGCTGGGCAGCTGAGCTACAAAGGTGACAAGGCATTTTCCTAATTCTACTAGGAAAGAAGATGTGGAAAAGAACAGTAATTACGTCATACTGTAATTAAGTAGTTTTTAAAATGCAAGTTTTGTAGCACAGAGTCAAAATATTAAACTCTTAGATATTAAGTCTTAGATATTAAATTATTAAGGGACACCCTAATTGGTAAAACTAGTGAATTCCAAATTTTAACAGCCTGGGTGCAGATGTTTTCAGATAGTAGAATATGGTTTTCCTTCACGTATTATTTAGCCAGTTTCTTCCTCAGGCATCTTCTATGGTCTTCCAGTCTCTGTATTCAGGGAAGGATGTGGGAAAAGGATACGCCACTTCTTAAACACCTTAACCTAAAAGTAATGCCCATCATTTTGTTCACGAGCCACAGCAAAAGCTAGCTACAGGATTTCACCCAGATTACAGGGAATCTAGATATTGCAGTCCCTCCTTGAGAAGCTGCTTTCCAGAGACAACTCCTTGCTATAGAAATTTGGTAAACAGTCATAGCATTTTTGCCACAGGTTTCCACCGTGAGCCAGCACTACCCGACTGAAAGAGTCAGGAGAGCTTCATAGGTGTGGTGGCACGAGAACAGAGGCTTAAATAATCAATAGGCATTATCCAGGAAAATAAGCCAACAGGATGCCCCGGTGAAGTGGACAACATGTGCAATAGTCTGCAGGTTAGAAGAGCAGGTATAAACAGAAACATAAGAGAGTTCCATCTTGCTTCTACACTGCATGGTAGGGAGTAGTGGAAGATGAGGCTACAGGAGTAGATGAAGACGGGAAGAAGAGCCTCACTGTCATTAGAGTAACACTGTACTTTGTCTTTCAATTCCCCCTTTCCCTCCACATTCTCATGGATTGTGTCTAGGTCCTCACAAACTATTGTTCTCATTCTCGCTCATTCATGAGGATAATCTCCCTGCTAGACAGGGCCGCTAAAAGGGAAATCTTTCCTTTTGAATGACTGACCTTTTAATTCCTCCAATTGACTGTATAGATAAAGCCGGGTCATGTGTCTCGGCCAATTGGCCCTCTATTGAGAAAAGCAGTGTGCGGGTCTCTCACTCAGAGGTAACTTGAGTGCACCAAGGACACGGGCAAGGGCTGTTCATACAGCGTCTGCTAATTAACTGCCTTCTGAAATGTAGGCAGTTCCGTGTATTGTATCCTGGTATTGTGTTTCCTCATCGATACCCTTCAACCCCAGTGACAATCCCCAGTGACAGCAATATGTTCATTTATTTTTAATATTCCATGACCTACTCAGGGTTATGGCCTCATTAAAAAACGATTGATGTCTTTGGCATAAACCTGTGAAGTGTCCTTGTTGTCTGCATTTAAACATGATGAAGAAAGAAAAAAATGAAAAAGGGTTGCCCTAGATCTTTGCAAGACTGTAACAAAAACTGACAAGAGTAATTGTTTGCTACTTCGGGGACTTGCAAAAATAGATAACCAATCAAATGAGGTCAGTAAATTTTGCTTCTTCTATGTATGGTTGAAAATGGTGTTATTTTTAACATTTTAAATTGCTAACATTAATGGGAAATATTCTGGCTCCCTTTTAATTTGACTTAATTAATTTTCCGTAGAATACTAGGATACTAGAATACGTAGAATCTTTTTAATTTCAGGTTATCTATGTAAATTCCACAAACAATCTTTTTGTTGATCGCTCTATAAATACTATACTGAGGAGATTCATGAATAATGTGCACAAGTCTGAATGATCCAGACTAAGATTTTAAATACACACTGACAGTTGTCAAGAAATGTGACTATTGCTAGATTACTTAGAAATTTACAGACAATTATACTAAAGGTGTTGCTTAAAAAAAAAAAAACATGTTTTTATGCTTACTGGTTGTAGATAACTGATATTCATAATTATGTGTTTCTGTTATAAAGCACTCCTTTGCCCTATAGAATCTCCTGAACGATGCAGGAAAGATTGCATCCTTCTAAGCATCATTTTGCTAATAACTCTATTGTATAATAATTGATTATTTGGAAATGGATTTCAATGTTTGGTGTATGTGTTCACCCAAGCACAAACTGAATATCTAATATCTGCTAGAGAGTGCTGCAGGAACGGGAATGCAGTGATAAACAAACTAAGGCTCCTGATTTTGAGATATTCATAGTTTAATAGGAAAGAGAGAGTATGTGAATATAGTTCCACCAAATTTGCATAAGCATTAAAAGAAAGATGAGTATACAGTTCTTTGGGAGCAGAGGAAGAGAGGGCAAAGAAAATAAATTTGTTTGGGGCTTCAGAGATATATAAATGTGAGATAGAATCCAAGATCCACCATTTCTCCATCATGTATGAGTGGTGTGGTCTTAAATCCGTCAATTTACATTTTCAATTTCTTGGAGATATTCAAACTATAGGGTGTTATTGATATTAAACAGAATAATTTACCCAAATGGATAAAATGATGTCTGAGAGAGTATATTTTCAAAAATGTTAGTTCTTTCCTCGTTATACCAATATTAAGAGAGATGGGCACTATTTCAGATATGTGATATTTAAGGTGGGCCTCAAATGAAAAATAAAGGTTTACTAGTTATAGAAGAAAGAGAAAAACAATATTCTAGGCAGAAGGGGAAGATGCAAAAGGACAAAAATGTAACACTGCATAGATCAGTGACTTTGGGTTATATTTCTTTTGCTTCAAGCAAAAAAAGGGAAACAGTAAATTCCTATTTTAAGAAAAAAATGAGAAAAATAGTGCCTATTGAACACTATCTATATAGCTTAGTGAATCCTCAGGTTCAGAGTATTCAATTTCACCAATGAGGGAACTGAAGCTCTCTAATACCTATTAACTTGCTCTGGATTATCAAACTAATAAACAAAGACTGAAATTCAAATTCACTTAATCTCACCTCCAAAACCTAGGCTATTTTCATTTCATCAAAATTTGGAGTATGCTTTGACAATTTTAACTGATACTGTTTTAGTAATAAGAGAATCTATATCACTAATATAAAATCACTATAGAAAATTTAAGTTGGTTGTTTGACATTGACTGATTTCTCTGGCAGTATTTCATTTAATACTCAACAGCAAGGAAGTATAATCATTCCCACATGGAAAGTGAGGCTCGTAGAGATATTACTAAGGTCTGTAAATACAAATGAAGAAACTCAGAAATCTAAAACTTTGAGATCACCAGCTAGCAAGTGGTGAAGTTAAGAATTGTTTTAGCCTGATTGAGCTGCTATCACAAAAATGCCATAGATTGGGTGACTCATAAACAACAGAAATTTATTTCTTATAGTTCTGGAGGCTGGAAACTCTAAAATCAAGGAACCAGCAGATTTGATGTTGGGTGAGGGCTTGTTTCGTGGTTCAGAAATTGTGCCTTGCTACTATGTCCTCACATGGCTGAAAGGGCAGGGAAGCTCTCTGGGAGTCTCTTCCATAAGGGCACCGACCCTGTTTGTGAGCCCTTATGATCTAATCATGATTAGCATTTCAACATATGAATTAAAGGTAGGGGGCGCAAACACTCAGTCTTTAGCAAAAATCAAACCCAAATCTACCTGATTCCAAACCCCCTGTTCCCACCACATCTGGATGTCACTTTTGATTTATAATTTGGCCAAACCCTGTGCCTAACTGTAACTGACCACATCTGTGCACATCTAAGGATTCCTTAGGCTGCTTTGCTGTATATATCATTGAAGGTGATCAATAACTCTCTTGCTTTTCCATCAGTTTCTTTTGGGGAAGAACTGCATTTAAATAAGTCAGCCAAAATCTGAGTTGCAAGCTCACACTGAGTGACAATATGAACCAGGCAAAATACAAAGTAACATCTTTAAACTTCCTCCTCTACTGTCTTGCATTTAAACTCTGATGGTTCCCACCTTCACACTGAATGAGGAAATCAGAATGTGCAAAGAACTATTTTGGCCCAAAGGAAATAGTGCTCTAAAAAGCCAATAAAAAAATACTCTGAAAACCAGGTAATATCAAAATATCAGTTCTCAGGCACACAAATATAACCACAATCTAGACACTCAGATTTCACATTAGTCATTCTGCTTACAATCCTACTGATTTCAAATTTAGTAGAAATATCAAAAGTGGGGTTAAAAATAACATTACATATATCTGTACATACATAAATCAGATTTATAAGTATTACCTATAAGAAATAGATTCATATATAATATAGTATATATTGCATATAATATATATGTGAGATATGAATAGTAGACATATATATTATATATATTTATATATATTTATATATATATAAAAGATAGATCTTTTTCCTCGTAGATCACTTTCAGAAATGCAATGACTATGAAAAAGTATGTGTATGTTTGGCCATATCTCAAATGTTATTTCAAAAATGAGAGAAAATGGACCTTAAAAGTGACTAGGATTCATTCACTTTCTCTGTTTATCCATTGTTCTTATTCAACAAATAACTAACATAAATTAAGCACTGGCTATTTGCCAGATACACTTGTAAGTATATGCCTGCATTTTCTCACACAGTCCCTTCAGCCATCCCTAGGAGGCATTAATATTGTCCCTATGTTATAGGTTAAAAAAAAAAATGGAGGCACTAACAGGTTAAGTACCTGCTAGTGTTCATGAAGCTGAAAAGGAACAGAGCCAGAATTTAAATCCAACCAATCTAACTTCAGAGTCTACACTTGATTTCCTCTCCAAGTACTCATTTGGTGTATACTACATGGTAGGCACTGTGCCAGATGCTTTCACTACCATTTAATACAACCCATTCTTTCTTTTACCTCCTGGTCATTTGCATTTGAGACAGATCAGGTAACTAACCAATCAAACATATCCAATCCCTTCTCTCCCCATCATTGTAGAAACTTGAAGCTTGGAAAAGGAGTGAACTCTGCAAAGGGGATATGGGTTGTGAAAAATACTCTAATGTATTCTAAACAGTGAATTGTGCTCCCAAAGTAGCTTTTGGTTAGGGGTGCAAAACAGATAACAAGGCATGCAACCTTTTGAAGTCCAACCAGATGAAGGAACAATCAATGGCCCAGCTGCAGAGCTCAGACCTACAAAACTCCTCTGCCAATTCCCAGTCATCTTCCCAGGGAGCCACATTGTTCTCATCAGCATGCTCCATAAATTTTGCAGTAGGATGCAAGCTGCTGGCTTGAAGCTGACACTGATTGAAAAACCTTGCCCCAGGCCAACTGCTGTAAGGAGAGAACTTGGGGATTCAGAAGGAAACACCAAGGCTGTTGTTTAGCAGATTTGTCAGCATTTAGAGATCACAAGAGAGATAGAGAACACCAAGATAAGGCTAAACCCCTAAGGGGAAATACTGTAGAATTGTGATTTTTTTTTTCTTTCTTTTTTTTTTTTTTTTACTTCAATCATGCAAAAATTAAATTTAGTATCAGACAGGTTGTTCGTGGTAGTTACAAAAGAGTGTTAAGGAGATCGGGTCTGTCAGGGTTTTTTTGTTGTTGTTGATTTTTTTTTTTTTTTTTTACCTCCCAATGAACTTTTTTCTTTCTACCTTCAAGCAATAGACAGTGACCTAGGCTACAGAAACCTAGTTTTCTCTCATTAGAGAATAGCCAAGGGCTCCTTAAGCTAATAAAGCAGGAGAGAAATCACAGATAAAACAAGATAGAACATTCAGGTGGAGATGACAAGAGAGTGCCTTAAAGGGTTTATGTTAATAATTATAGTCTGAGAAGTAGGAATCAAACTTCTAGAAAGAAAAGCACTTTATAATGTATTTATAGCAGTTTCAAAATGTTCTGCGTAATAAGGCCAGTTTTGAAGTTTTCCATAACTCCCTCACCCCATAAACATAGCAGTTTTCCCAGGAAATTATTCAAAAAGTAAAAGTAAACACTTTCCCTCTCAAAGCAGAACAGTAATTTTTACAACAGGAAGAAAATGAAATAAAACATACCCTGTAATACATTGAGATTTTCTTCTTTAGCCTGTTGGAAATTCTGTAGGGCATGTGTTTGGATCCATAAAGCAATTTCCCTTGGCATCCATTAGGATAAAGTCTACAATTTCTCTTCCTCAAGTTCTCTCTCAATTCTGCTCTTCCTAATCCCAGAGTCTTCATATCTCTCTGTTGTTTTTCTTTCTTTTTTTTAACCATGCTCCTAAGTGCCTGTCAATGGACAATCAGCTGTTCTACACTTCATTTTAGATTTATTTATCCATACTATAGTTTGACTAACAGATAACTGGGGGCAAGAGTACTACCTGGTAATAACACAAAAATAAATAAAACTAGGTCCCTGTTTTGATTAAATCACATGAGTAGAAAAATAGATACACATATACATTTATAATTGTACATTGTCAAGAATTATTATAATGTAGCATTTGAAACTTCGTTTTATGGGGTCAAAAGCACCTGGCTTTGAACATTGTCTTTTTCATTTACTAAGTACATTGGCCATGGTTAAGTTATCTAAGTTTTCTAAAGCCTAATTTCTTCATCAGTAAAATAGAGATAATAATGCCTACCACATAGGGTTCAAAGCAGGAAAAAAAATAAATATGGTATATAAAATGCTTCATATTAAGCATTCAAGTGATGCACCAAATAGCATGTTAGACACAAGAAGTGTTGTGGTAGGAGAGAGGAAGGGAACACTGACTCAGTCAAGACTCCCTAAAAGATGTAAAGTTTGAGGTGGGGTCTAAAGGAGAAATCAGACAGAGATTTAGAGGTTGGCATCAGGATGCCCTAAAGGTGAAATCCATATACAAATACACAAGTTACATGGGATGACAGGTAGTTATTTGTATTTGGAGCATGGGTTCATTCTGGATGATTGAAGAAAATTAAACATGAAAAATGAATTGGGAGAAGACTTTAAAAGGACTTGCATTCCATGCTAAGGAATTTTAATCTGTGAAAATAAGAAATAATAAAAGATCTTTCAGAAGCATATAAAAACCCAGAATTGTACTTTAGAAAGTGAAAGGTGGACCTCTAGTGCTGTGTAGACAGTGGATGACAGTAGGGAGTGGCTGGGGGTGGGAAAACCAGTTCAGATGATATAGCAATTATTTATAAATAACATTTAAATTGTATATATTTATAAATCATTTACATTATCATAAGAATATAAATTTATATGAGATAAATGCAATAAAACCTAAAGTCAAGCAATGATAATAAAAATGAAAGGAAAGATGAAGATGAGAGGAAAACAACAGAGGAAAATTTATAATTCACTAGATATAGGGAATTAGGATATGGATAGCTGAAAGGCATTTCTGAGGCTTCTAGCTTGGGAGGCTGAGTGGTTCGTGATATCCTCAATTATTGTATTTAATTCAGGATGATAGAATGAGAGAGTGTGATGAACTGGATCATATTCACTAATTCTTTATGGCTACCCCCTTTGCCAGGTGACTTTTTAGTGCCTCCCACTTGAGGTAGAGTATATTTTCTTATCCCCCTGATGTTGGGATTGGCCATGTGACTTGCTTTGGTCAATGGAATGTAGATTGAAGGGTCAGTATGCCAGTTGCAAGCTGAGACTCTAATAGGCTTTCCTTATTTCTGCTCAGACTCATGTACTTTAGGGATTCACCATGAGAAGTAAATGTCCCAGGTATTTTTTGGCCAGGGGGCAATGCGAAAGATCATGGAGTGTGCCCACATTCAATCCTCAGCCTAGAAAGAAGCCAAGCCACGCCCAGCCGAGCCATAGCCTGAAATAAACAGCCTGAACTGACCTGCACACCTATGAGCAAGCAAAATAAATTCTTGAGGTTGTATACTCTCTTGAAAAAATATTTTTGTGCAGCCTTATTGTGGCAATAAATTCATTAATACAAAGAGAAACAGTGACATTTAAATAACTGTTTCTAATTTTTCCCAAGGCCCAGCTTCCTCCCTAGGCTTGGATTCTCTGAACTGCCAGTGTTACTCCAATTAATCTTTTTTTTCTTTTGTTTTCTTCAGCTGAGTAGAGTAGTTGCTATTATTTGTCACCCATTGATTTCTAGTATGCCTACAGTTCTGTTGAGATACTTTTAATCTTAATTAACATTCCAGATATCATGGTTGAATAATGAGGCCACATGTTGAACCAGGAATTATCATATATAGAAAAGGAGCATTTTGTCAAAGAGATAGTGGATCAAAGAATTAATTACTTAAAGATGGAGTGGATTCCATAGCTACAAAATATATATTTTTTACGCCAGTTAAGCATCTTGCAACCATGTTTCATTGATGAATAACAAAGGGACTGAATTAAAGAGTCTGGGTAATATAAATATTTAAGAAGCAGTTGAATAAAGAATAGATTGAGAAGGAGTATGATCAAAATGAGAATGGGAAATAAGTGTGTTGTTAAAGCAAAATAAGATGAGAACTTTATGAAAGAGGAAGTGGTAAACAGTATCAATACCAAAGAGATATCAAATAGGTTAGATAACCATTAGCAGAATCAGGTTATGAGTGAATATCCCCCCTGAGCAATAAGTTATGTTTGTGCCAAGGGTGTCTAAGAGTCTTCACAGAGAACAACCTTTCAGAGAAAGAAACAACCTTCTAGGTATCAAAAAGGAGTTCAAGGAGAGGAAAGTAGAGAAGAGCCCCAGGTTGTGCTTAGAACTTTTCCTGTACGCACCTGAGTTTCCTATTCTCTGTTTATTTCAATTTCTTATGGATTGAAATTGGTTATTTGTATTATATTATAATTAGTCATGCTTGTGAATAAATTAATTCTTTAGAAAGCCATAGCATTTAAAAAATTCCCATTGTTTTTCTTTGTCTCTATAATCCCACATTAAAACTCTATTCAATTCTTATTAAATATAATAGAAGTAAATAAAACCTTTCATGTGGTTTCAAATGGATGAGCACAGCAGATAGTGGCTCAAGGTAGTGGTATATTTATGCACAGTGGAATATCAGAGTTCGGTTACAGTAAAATCCATCTAGTTTTAAGCAAATCAGAAGCTAAAGTGTAAGGACAACGTTCACATACTGGGTCCACTTCATCACTGCCCCCAACAAAGACTAACAGGAGTTTTTCAGGTTGTCAGAGAGACAAGCAGAGAGACTAGAATTCAGGGGAAGGCTTCTCATCTGGATAAAATGGAAGGGTCACTCTGAGAATGGGACAATTATCCAGAGGGAACAAACAGAGCCAGGGAGAGAGAGTCAGGCCACACCTTGTGCAAGCACATCCTCACAGGGGGTTTGAAGGTGGATATTGGACTCACATCCTCACTCCCAGACTTAGTTTGAAGAGAGAGCTTGAGGCACCAAATGGAGTTGAGTCTGGGGGCTTGGAAACCTGCTGTACCTGGATCTCTCTGGGGTAGGAAAAGGCAAGGATGGGTCTCTTTATCCTTGTAAGAGCCCTGATAAGACCACAGTCACGCATTTCCCATGTGATCTGTTAGGGATATCCATGACATGATAGGTAATTTTTTAAAATTATTTCTTAAATCTGTGAACCTGTGAATTTTTTCTCATGTTCTCTATCATGCTTTAAACTGCACTAAGAATGTTTTAATACCATGATTTGCACAGGCAAAATTAATTCCTGCTTTTTTCCACATATATTGCAATTTATAGGATCCTCGAAATCTGTAGGGTTCATTGTCTTTAGGATCAGAAAACAAACCATTCCTGGAGACCAGTTCAACCTTTAGCTGTAATGATTGGATATTCTAATTAAAAAGAACCTTCAAGTGCAGCTAAGTTAATGTTTGCCAAAGAACATTTTCTGTGGTTCTTCAAGACAGAAAAACATCAAGTAAGTATTGGGAAATTCCACATATCATAGTTCCCTTTTAGAAAATTCTCAAAGCATGTTAGCATCTTAAAGTTTTAAAACTCTTTTGTAATAAAAACTATGTTTATGTATGTTTAAGCTAGCTTTCAAATGTGTTTGACCACACACTACTATATATGCAAAATACCAATTAATAATCAGTGAAACTACTGTACCATTGAATATCTGAAACCATTCAGGTGGGGCCATTTGTTTTCTTTATTTCAGGAATTGGAGGGGTCATTAGCACAAGAATTTGTTCTTTTTCTTCTTTTTTTCCCATTCTACCTATTTCCCCTGTGGTACCTTCTCTGATCTTTTGCTTCAACTATTTTCCACACCAAGTTGATGCTGATTCCAAGAAACTGTACTTGCTTTCCAGAACTTTTTCTTTACTCCATATTTTCACATTTGAATATTTTCTGGACTTTTGCAATTAGTCATACTGGAAAACTGAACTATGAATTATTCGTTGTATCTCCTCCTCTTTACCACTAACATGGATTGTATTAACATACACTGGGAATCATCCTTGAATTCTCCCTCCTATATTTTTTCCCCATCATCTCATTTAAGAATTCTCAAAATTCTGTCAATTTCATCACCCAAAGAGCTTGAAAATTTTCATCTCTCTTTGCAAAAATTAGTCCAAAAATCCTGTATTAGTTTAAGTTTCCTGTGATGGGGGAAGTGACCCCAGTTGATTGGGGAGCAGGAATAAGGGGGCTGGAAGAGAAAGGCAGGGAAGCCTGAAAAGTCAATCACAGGCATATTATCCTGCAGGCTACCCCACTGTGAGCAAAGGAGCTCAGGTTCTGGGACATTCTGCAGAACAATGTAGAATGCCTCTCAAAACTGTCCCTCTGCAGGATAGGAAGTGGTTCTTTATCCCCCTTCTCCCTTCCACCAGCAGTTGAAAGGGTGGCCCCAGGAGCAGTAACTCTGCTGAACTTCTGGGCTTAATCTACATATATGCCCTGAGGTGAAAAAGCTAAATTAAGTGAAGCACTAGAGGTAGCCCGCTGCCAGCCTGCAGGAACTGCCCTTCAGAGCTGCAGCTCAAACCAGTGTAGTGAGCAAGAGAAACAGCCTTTTAACTGCTGTTTTCTCTAGTCTTGCCCCCTTTATAAGCCATTCTTTACACAGTGTCCAGATTAGTGATTCTTATGTTTTGATCCCTAAATGCAACACAAATTTCCTGAGTGAATTCTATTTGCCAGATATGATTCTACATGTTGATGAGTAAGACCAGTTTTTACCACCAGAGAATTTACATTCTAGAAGAAGACATAGAAAAACAAGCAAGTTAACAAGGAAAATACAGAGTCAAAGAGTGATAGAGCTTATGCAAAGAATTAAAATATACATGTAGAAAAAAAAAGACGATAGGTACTCTAAATTACTTAGAAGGTTATTGCAGAGGACAGAGAAACAAACAGCTTTGCTGAGGTTTCTAGGAGTGGGTATGGAAAGAAGTGGATGGATTCAGAGTGTGTTTAACATTAGAGTCAGTGGATTGACTGATGAACTGAATGTGAAGTGTAAGGAAAAGAGTAAAATAGAAAAGATACCCAAAGTTTTGGCTTGAGCACTCAATAGCTGGCATTGCCATTTATTGAAATGGAGAAACCTGGGAGAACAGTTTCAGGAGGAAATGATGGATTTCTTTTGACCCATGTTGAATTTGAGATGATTATTAGGTATGCATGTTTAGATGACAAAGTTAAATATGATGTTATTCTCCCACTGAAAAATCTCTCTAGAACTCCACTTGCCCTCAGGACATATTACAAACTTGTTGACAGGACTCATTCTGTAATCCCAAAACCTTCCCTTTCATCCACCTACATATTTTAACACTCAGCCACACAGGTATCTATTTGTTAAAAGACACACTATCTACTTGCCTCTGTATGCTTCTTTGTAATATCTTTCTATTCTTTCTTATTCATTCACTCTCTTTCTTGCAAAATTAGTTCTGTTTTTATCTTTTAAAAACTTCTGAAAATCCTGTTCTGAGTTGAATTCACCCCATTTTAGGTTGAGATTACGTCTCCCTCCCTCTGTAGTTCTCTTTAGTATAAAACTTTATGCGTGTTGTAATGTATTGTTGTTGTTCTTCTTCTTTATTTGTTTTCCTCATTAGCGAAGTACAGGAAAATTTTCCTTCTGGCATCTAATATTGTTCCTCCCTAGCATTTATATATTGGTTCTGTTAGTTGAATAAATCAATTAAGAAATGAATGAATAAATGAATGATTAAGGATAGATGAATGAAAGAAAT
The DNA here is from genome assembly GCF_041146395.1 of Eulemur rufifrons. Taxonomy (NCBI): domain Eukaryota; kingdom Metazoa; phylum Chordata; class Mammalia; order Primates; family Lemuridae; genus Eulemur; species Eulemur rufifrons. Next base: position 25,399,703 of record NC_091001.1, read on the forward strand.
ACAAAAATGGTTGACCCTCACACATGTTTAAACATCTATACATTCTTGAATATAATATTAATTTTACTTTATTAGTTTGGGTTTTGTATTTGTAAGTTTATACTGTTCTGTTTGTAATAAAATGGAAAACTTCCACTCCTCCTTAAAAATCAAATTAAAATTTATAGTTATATAATACTTTTATGAAAACAAGTGGTGAACTGAAGAAAATATCTGACATTCATTTATATTTATCATTTGTACCTCATTTTTCCCAAAACGTATTTTAATCTACAAACAAGTATAAGTACAGTAAGAGGATAAAGTACACTGTGAAGCTGATAAGCAAATCAGGGAAGATACAATTTAAGGGTTGGTAAAGGGAAAAAGAAGAAGCAGCAGCCACCAGTGAACTAAATATTCACAATGTTCCAAGCTCTTCAAAAGGTGAATAAAAATTTGAAAATGTATATTTTTAAAGTCAGTTAAAAAAGGAATTATCAGTTTTAAGAGTTGCAATGTCTAGCAGATAAATCAAAAATACTTAGATCAAGTAAAGTATATCTGAATCACACAATAAATATATTCTCTGTGATTACTAGAATGGCATGTTCAAGTGAGTTTATCTAGAATATAAATTCTAGTCTTCTTTGCACTTACAAAAGGAGATGATTCAACCTTTACCACTATTGATAGCAGACTCAAGACCAGGTTTGTTTATCAGTCAGGGTTCAATCAGAAGCAGAACCTCTGGAATGTGTATTTCATATAAATGTACATCTAGAGGTTTCATTACAGATATTTGACTGTATGCACTTGTGGGAACAAGTTAAGAACTTTCTATAAGGGTATTGAATCCATATCTGATGCTAGAGTTTGAAGTTTTCAGGGAACGTGATTGAGAAGAGAAGATAAATATAAAGTTGGGAAGAACAAGAATAAGCTAGAAACCACAAGCAAGACCTGAAGCCCATGAAGACAGGCTAAGCCTATTGTAAGTTCTTTTTGACTCTCACCTTTATGGTATGGGTGCCCTGCAGAAGTCAGCACCCTTCATCACACAGCCAAACACACATAACTGGTCTAGGAGGCAGAGTGGCTGGAGTGGATCTAGGAGAAATGGATGTAGTTGTAAGACTGGCTTTATGTTGCCTTTTACCAACATGCTGCACCAGCAGATGAAAGACAAAGTACGTGACATACAGAATGGCTGCTCCTTCACTTGCACCCTTCAAATCTCACATAAGAATCTCTCTTGTGGCCCACACAAGAATATGATTTTCCCATCCTGTATGATAGGAAATTTACAGGAATGAGAATTCTGGAAAATGATGTTCAGCTTAGGCAGGTTGACACATTTCTAAAGCCAACACAGCTTTTTGGCATGATAAAGTTACAAATCAAATATTGATTGAGTAAATAAATGAAAATCTGGGATGAACTGATGGATGGACAGGTGTATGCATGAATAAGTACATAGGTCTTGGAATTCTACCCAAAGGCCATTTCTCTGCCAGTCTTCTTTGCAAAACACCTTACCACAGAATCAAGCCATGTGTATTTCATGAAAATAATATTAACATTAGAATCAATACACAGGCAGATTAAATATTAACAGGAGATTAATTCTAAGTTTGTCATTAAAAATGTGGCTTTAATACGAATAGCTAACCCTTATCAAGCATTTACTTGGCCACACTGGTAATTTTATTTAATTCTCACTACAACGTAAGAGGTAGGAATTAATATTATCCCCATTTTAAATATGTAAACTGAAGCTTGGAGCAGCCCAATACTGAAATATTCCCTTGTCTAGTCTTCTGTGAGTCTATCCCTTTTAGGGACATCTCGCAGGCATGGAGGGAGGGAGTGGCAAAGGTGGGTCTGGTGGCCACTTACACAACGGAAACAGTAGAGGATTCAGAAATCCTAATCTCAGACATTTCTCTCTTTCTTGTTCTCCTAAACTTTTCATTTTAGGAATATAAGGAAAGTGTAAGAATTGTTTTTATTCATTCTTCTAAAGGATAAAAATTCAGTTTTGCTTCTGTGTCATTGAGATGAAATATATTTTTTCCCTTATTTTGGCCTTTGTAGCCTGGTATCCAAATAGTACTATTTTTCTTTTGAGCCTTCTTACTAATAGATGTGACGGATTGCCTAAAATGATGTCATCTTGCCCACCAACATCAAAGCAGAGGGTTGGATGTGTTATTCTGAATCCCAGGACAAAGAACAAGAGGATAAAGACAATTTGGGTAAATTGAAGTTATCTGATCAAAATCAACAAAGGAGTCTGTGGTGGTTAATTTTATTGTGTCAATTTGACTGGGCCCTCGGGTACTCAGATGTTTGGTCAACATTCTGGGTATTTCTGCAAGGGTGTTTTTAGATGACAGTAACACCTAAATTGGTAGAATGAGTAAAGGTAACTGATGAGCACACATGTGTATAAAGGGAAGTAAAACTAATGGAAATCAAGTAGGAGGGAGGCAGGAGGAGGGGATGGGAGAAAACATGCCTAAGTACCTAAGGAGTACAATGAACACTATGTGGGTGACGGGCACACTTTTAACCTTGACTCAAGCATTATAAAAGTGATACATGCAACCAAAAGCATTTGTATCCCCGTAATACTTTGAAATTAAAGGAAAAAAAGAAAAGAAAAAGTTTAAAATTTAAAAAAAAAAAAAAAAAGCAGATTGCCCTCCCTAATGTGAATTACTCTCCAAAATGCCGGCCCAATTAGCTGAAGGCCTGAATACAACACAAAGCCTGACACTCCCCTAAATAAGAGAGAACTCTTCCTGCCTGCTTACCTTCCAGCTGGGACATCAGCTTTTTATCTACCTTTGGACTCAAAATGAAACATCACCTCCTCCTGGATCTTGAGCCTGCTTACTTTCAGACTGGAATTACATAGGCTCTCCTGCCCCTTGTACTCAGACTGCAACTTACACCACCAGCTTTCCTGGGACTGCAGCTTACTGATTTACCCTGAAGATCTTGGGAGTTGTTAGCCTCCACAATTGCATGAGCCAATACCTTATAATAAATAAATAGACAAAGCTATGCTATCCAAGGCATCTCCCAGGCACATAGCATAGTAGGTATTCTGTAATAACCTATGAATTAGTTGATCAATTCAATTCAATCTGACAGTTATTGAGTATCTACTTTGTGTCTGGCACCGTACCTGACCACTGGAAATGCAAATCTCTTATTGGTTCTGTTTCTCTCAGGGACCCTGAATAATAAAGACATATAACCAGTTCACTGCATCTTTAGTTACCCAAGAATAATGGACAAGTAGGCTCCGAGGAACTATTTCATTTCATACATTTTGTTTAGTAAGATTCAAATTGTATTCCCCAAGTAGAGAAAAAGGAAAACATGCAAATAAGTTAGTTTTATCCACATAAACATATTTTGAATTTATTCTACATCAAATGCTCTTCCTACGTTTTAGCTTGTTGGAATAGCTGAAATTAAAAATGAAATAAAAGTTGATTTTATTATTAGCAATTGGGTAAAGGTTTGTTGAAATATGGATTGCCTGGATTCTTTTGAAATTTTCTAACTTAAGGCCCATTTTCACACATTTTCAGAGGACATTAAAATCACTTGAGTGCAACTGGTTGAACATGCTGTTTATCTACATATGATTTTAAATGGCTTATGTAAACACTTTTCTAACAGTTTTAGGACAATTCTTATAAAGGAAAGCACTGCTTTGATCATTTCAGATTTGAACATGTTTCCTTTTGTGGGGTGAAAGGATTAAAGTGTTTGAGCACCTATCCTATTCCACTAACTGTATTGAGTACTTTAGAGTGATCATCTCAGTTAATTAAGCCAAAGCTTGATAAGTGTTTCATCTTTCAAGTTTTCATTCAATGAATTTGAAATATTTCACAAATCTTTGTTATCCAAGGCATTTCTCAGGCACACAGTATAGTAGGTATTCTGTAATAATTCACAGATTAATTGATCAGTTTAATTTCATCTAACAGTTATTGAGTACCTACTCTGTGCCTGGCACTGGAATGCTAATATGAATCAAATGGAATACCTACTCCAAGGACCTTGAAGTCTAGTGGAAGAGTTAGATGTGTGGAAAGTAAGATACAATGAAGCACAGAAAGTACTATAGATATAGGGGGGAAAGTACCTTGAGAACAAAGAACAAAGCAATGTACTCTCGTTGTGCTTCATCTAGAAATGTGGGACTTTTACAGGAGGAGGAATGGGCTTTCCAACAAAGGGCAGTGGGATAATGAAAATACAATTTTAGTGAAACAGGAAGGGCAAGGCGGAGTAGGTGGCTAAGGATGGTGGTCATTTCAGTGTGGCTGGAAGGGAAGTTAGGTGGAAGTGGAGGGGGATGAAATTGTAATAGTAAAATGGGTTGCATTTGTGAAGGATTTTAAGTATTAAGCTAAAGAATTTGGTCTTCATAATAGAGATGAGAAACATTTCAAACTTTGATTTTGGTTAGCTTTGATTTTAGAAAGGTAAACTTTTAGGACCAGAGTGTCACACTGCCCTAAGCAGCGTTCATAAACTATTTTGTTAAATGTTTCTAACAAACACATGACAGAAATACTATTATCATTTTCTTTTTTAAAAATATTGAAGAAAATGAGTCTTACAAGGTTTTGATATCCTGCTTCATCCACGATAGACCAGCTCCAAAGCCAGGTCTGGAAAGCTATTAACCTCTACGACATCAGTATTTTTTTTTTTTTTTGCAAGTTTCTAAGCTGGATTCTATTGTCAAATAAACCCTCATGGCCAGTAAGGTAGGCTCAGATGCATGCCATACTTCTTACACAGTAGAGGATTATAGGTCAGAATTGGGCTTAAAAATCTCTAAATCATCACTAACTGAGCTGTACCCAAAAATATAAGTTAGTTTGAAGACAAAACTGAGTCAATCAACTAGTGATTTTTAAAATATCTGATCGTTAACTGGAACTAACAGTAATTTCATTTAATCCAAGCTTATTTTTCTATCCTTACGCACTAGAAGGAACTCAGTAAAATGTTTCATGATGAAATAATACTCCAACTGACATAGAGATGCTACATACAAGAAAGAACATAGAGGTGGGTAAAAAGGAAGGCACTGGAGACAAAAATTATGGATTTCAATTCTCCATAATGGGTTTTGTCCTGGCGTCAGTCATTTGAGATTCCTCACTATCCATTTGCCTACTGCAATATGTATATAACATTACTCCTGCTGTAAACTTCTACAGGCTTAGTGTGAAGAGCATGTGGAATCAAGTATGTGAAATTGCCTTGTAAACTTTTAGGTCCCCTGGAAACATTTCCTTTCATCATCATGATAACCCTTTGATTAAAATCCACTTTCAACCACTGAAAAGGAGCTTCTGCACACTTCAGTTTGATGTTGAGATTGAACTACCTTATTTGAAAAAGATCAGAAATGATCTTCAAAATGTGTACAAAGTACCACACATGTTTATACATAGCATCAACATAGGAAGATTGAGTACTTATTTGAGGCTGTGCCAAAACTGTATCCGACAAAGCCACCCTTAGACTTCACAAGGCATCAAATCTCCCTGTGAGGGTATACAAAAAGCTCTTTTGTAGCTCAGGAAAGCAGAATTAAAAATGGAAACAACCAGGGACCTTTTATGTGTGTGTGTGTGTGGTGGTGGTGGCGGTGGGAGGGCTCTAATAATACAGGAGTGAAAAAATTCAAAGATAGTGACCATAATGTAATTAAGGTCTGTAATTACAAATTCAGTGCATTTAATAAACAAAAATGCATTCAGTTATTTCAGCAAAATCAACCTTTTGAAGTAGCTGAAAAGCTTATGAAAACCACCTTAATTTAATAACTGAAAAAAGATCCAAGAAGTGGAAAAACTGTTAGTGTATTCCTGAAAACTTTTTAGTTAATGAGATAGTAAACTCAGACAAAGAAAACGTATTCCAAAATAAATACTTAAAAGAAAATAAAAATATTTTGAAAATGTAAACACATGAACTTTGGAGGTTAGAAAACAAAAATATACATTTGAATTGATGGAAAAACATAAAAACAAGATAAAATGTTTTATAAGGTAGCAGAGACAGAGCACTGGAAGTTGATGTATTTGAACCCTAGCTCCAACCTTGACAGAAACCAATGTGGGGCCTGGGGCAAGTGAGTCATGCTATACACATCTCTCTGTCCTCACAAGTAAAATGAGGAGATTGGAATAGATAACAATAAGATTATAATGATTTTGTGATTCTAAGAAAAACTAGAATAAAATATTACTTGCCCATAAAAACTAACAATACCTCTTATTGTTTATTGATGTGATATCAAAGATGCTGAGGTTTTCTTCACTCAAAAATCACACCATCTCTCACCAATATTCTGAATACCTTGAAGGAGATGCAGTAGTTAGCTCATGCTGCCATAGTAAAATCCCACAGAGAGTGTGGCTTACACAGCACAAATTTATTTTCTCATAATTTTAAAGGCTGGAAGTCCAAGATCAAGGTGTAAGGAGGTGTGATTTCTCTGGAGCCCTTTCTCTTCAATTCATGTGCAACCCGTGTTTCTCTGTAAATCGTAATCTGTTCTTCCTATAAGGACATCAGTTGGATGAAATTCAGGCTCACCCTAAGGGCCTCATTTTAACTTCATTGCCTTTTGTGAGGCCCCATCAACAAATGTAGTCACATTCTGAGATACTAGAGGTTAGGGCTTCCGTACGTAAATATTGGTGGGGGGGACACAATTCAGTTCATAGCAGAGGACAAAGTTTTGTTTTTTTTTTTCCCTCTGCAGTAAGAAAGTACCATTCTCTTATGTACATGGTAGTTAGGTCCATAGTAGTGGGGAGATGCATGCACATAGATAGGAGTAGCCCTTTCTTTAGCACAGATTCTGAATATGTTGGGCAGCGGAGGACAAGAGGCATTGAGGAATGGAAGGTGTGATGCTGAAGAATCTGGAAAGAAAGACTGAAAACATGGAAATAGAAACTGCTGACTACATTCTTCAGAGATAGCCAATGACCAAAAGACTGAAAGTCATGTCAACTCTATCAGCAAAGAAGGCCAACTTGGCTGTGTCAAGGACAAGTTTTTGAGTCTAAATTTAAGAATTTTTAAAAACACGAAGAAAAAGAAATGTGGCAAGAAAAGGAGGCAAAGAAAGAAAGAAAAAGGAAAGGAGACCAAATAAAAGTTGAATTGAAAGAAAACACACACAGGTAACAAAATAGCTCTCCAATTGTCTTAGTCTCCTTGGGCTGCAATAATAAAATACCACAGACAGGGTGTGTTCAACAACATTTATTTTCTCACAGTCTGGAGGCTGGAAGTCTGAGATCAAGGTGCAGCATGGTCGGATTCTGGTGAGAGTCCTCTTCCTGACTTGCAGACCATTTTGCTGTGTGCTCAAATGGCCTTTCCTTGATTCACGCTTCTGGAGAGAAAGATCTCACTTTCCTCTTTTTATGAGGCTACCAATCCTACTGGATTAGGACCCCATCCTTGTGACTGCACTTAACTTTATGTCCTAAAAGCCTTATCTCCAAATACTGTCACATTGGGGGTTAGGGCTTCAACATATGAATTGAGGAGTGGGATTCATGGCACCAGTATTGCTGATTTAAAAGATATCTAAAAAATTACTAAACTTTTCCAATATATTGCCTTCTTCCTGGTGTTCCAGTTATAGAGACAGATGAAAAGTTTTTTTTAAGGCAGCTTTGAGTAAAGACCCGGTGGAGGGGGGAAGCTGGATCAGTAATGCCCTGCAGGTGTGAAGAACCACAAGTGAAATTGATCTTCACAGAATGAAAGGAGATAGAAGCATTCAGGCTTTTACTCAAGACTGCAGTTAGTTTGAGGGTTGCTTGCAGTTTGGTTGTTAATTTACCAATCCACCTTTAGATAGAAACCAGCTTTAACCTAAAATTTGAAACAGGAGCAAATTAGTCATTTTCCCAAGGAGTATAAACAAACACAGGACAATCTGATTTACTTTGTTTGTAAAGGAAACCAAGGAAATAGGTTCTGCAAAACTTTATATTTCCTCAATTTCTGAAACTTTTTCTTGGTAGAAGGCCAGTGATAAGGAAAGCAGTCAAGTATAATCATTCCCTATTTCCACTTTCTCTATTCTTCGATTATTTAACCCCTGATTTTCTAAACTAGAGAAATCTATATGTGTCAAATACTCTACAAGAGCCAAACAGGTTGAATTAAGAGATGCTTCTATTTATTAGAAATGCCCCAGGGTCCAAAATTATGCAATTTATGTAGTTACTGAGTGACATTAACTTTGGAACCAACTTTAAGTAATTCCTGGGTCTGTCATTTATTTGCTATTGCCCTTAGTCAAGTAACTCTTCCTTTCCTCAGCCATAAATTAGATACAGTAACAGTACCTGATTCAGAGGGTTGTTATGAGGATTAAATTAGATACTAACCTTACAAGAAATGTCATACACTTGACAAATATTAGTTGCTCCACTATTACCATTACTAGAACAACTACTACTACTACCATTATTGTTACTATTTAACATTATAAAGGAAATTTACCACCATTAAGTCTATTCTGATGGTCCCATATGAATCAATAAGGATTTCTTTATTTTTTTTTTTTATTTATTTATTTTTTTTTGTTGAGACAGAGTCTCACTTTGTTGCCCAGGCTAGAGTGAGTGCCGTGGCATCAGCTTAGCTCACAGCAACCTCAGACTCCTCGGCTTAAGCGATCCTACTGCCTCAGCCTCCCGAGTAGCTGGGACTACAGGCATGCGCCACTATGCCCGGCTAATTTTTTCTATATAGATTTTTAGTTGTCCATATAATGTCTTTCTATTTTTAGTAGAGACGGGGTCTCGCTCAGGCTGGTCTCGAACTCCTGACCTTGAGCAATCCACCCGCCTCGGCCTCCCAGAGTGCTAGGATTACAGGCGTGAGCCACCGCGCCCGGCCAGGATTTCTTTAATTCTATCTTTACGTCCGGCAGTATGTAAGGCACTGCATGAGAAAGAGAAGAAATGTAAACCATGTTTCCTACCATCAGTGGGCTAAGCATTTAGCTAGTGAAATCATGATAAATGTTCCCAAAGGGCTTTGGAAAAGGAAATTGAAGCCTACATAGAACTTACACATGTTGTTCAAGCTCTCAAAGCAAAGAGCAGCTGAGCTGACAACAGAGTTCCGTCACGAGATTGGAACGCTAAGCTCACCCCTCTGTGCCCCGTGTGTGCCCTGAGAACCCCATAATCCCCATGGGAAACACTGTAACTGTGCCAGATGAGGTCAGAGTTATGACAGCCACCAAGAGACAAACCAGGCCAGTGAACTTTGGCTTCATTAGCACTGGACTTTCATTAGTTCAACCCACAATTTCTCCACAGCCACAGTCCCAAACTACAGCAAAGCAGCAATGGCTAGTGTGGAGAACAGTCCATGGGACCATCTCCACGTTATCTTTGGTTTCTTTCCCAGAGACAATGCTTCTTCCTTACTATCAAGTACAAGTAAGGCTGAGGAAGTTGACACTGGTACAGAGAGATTGTAAACTTGTCCGCAATAGGAATGCCCTCCATTTCCAAATTTACTCAAAAGTGCTTGCCACAATATGTGTATGATAGAGACTGTGGGTGAGACCTAGCTTGTGAGGTTAAATAAAGGTAAAAGTTTAAGTTTCCATACATACCAGAGATGCCACTGCAGTGTGTTTCACGGCTTTCTGGAGAATAAATTAGTAAAAGAAGCAATCACTGTACTGTAATTTTTGTGTTATATTTGCACATTCCAAACCATAACTCCCACCTATAAACACAAAGGAAATCATAAGCGCAGTTAATGACATGTTATACGTAAGTCCTGTGTTTCCTAAAGGACATTCCCCAAGGCAGTTGTTCAAAGGGAATTTGGAATTTTCCATCAGAAATCCTTCTGGTTCTTAATAATGATCTCACATGACATGCATTCCTGGTTGGGTTTTTTTTTTTTTTTTTTTTTGGTCCATCTTGCACTTTCCATTGTATGGGAAAGGCTATTTCTACAGGGCTTGAACTATAGTCTCAGACATGCAGCATAATCCTAGGAGGTTAGTAAGAGATCTTCTGATGGAATGCATTTGATCTGTAATATTGCCTGGCCAAAAGACATCCATAGCCAGATTTCAGGAGCAAGGCCAAGGCCTGCTCAGCATCAGAACAAACCAGAACTCAGAGCCCTCTGGCCCTTCCCATTTGCTCCATGCAGGATAAATCACATACCTCAACCACAGTTAGGACCAGAGCGTGTCAACTGTATCTGTTCCCTCCTAGGCAAAACTCACAGTTGAATGTGATAAATAGCAGCCAATGTGACATATTTTAAACATCCAGGAGATTTCACAGTTTCTCAAAGAGTAGATTTTGAGTTGATTTCCCTTTGTAAACTTAGGCTGAAATATTTGCCTTTGCCCATTAAGCATCCCAGACTATTGGGTGATATGGACCAGGCTGGGGGAGGCCTTGAACAATTGGGTTTCTACTTTAAAAAGAGTCCTTTAATTGCTTCAAAAATGCCTTTTGTACTACTGTCCTAACTGTTGAAAAGCTAAAACCTCTCTCTCTCTCAATGTATTCCTTTAATATATCTCACAGAAATCCTAGAGTTCTTTTTACTCTCTTTCTGAAATAATTCAATTATAATTGTTGAGGAGAATATCCTAGAATGAAAGAGGCAGCCTAGGCATTAAACTCTTTTTGAGTTATTCGAATAACGAAGCAAATGTATTACATAGTTGAAAGTGGGAAAAAAATATGTTTGTGTATAATTGCTAAAGGAACACTATTTTTTTCCTGCTGACGCCAAATCATCACTTTATGTATATAGCCAGATTGTACAAGTTCTTATCTTGTGTGAATTTGTTCTTCTTTTCTTTAATTTTCATGTAAGCAAAATGAGAATTATGATAGTATCTGCTTTATTAGTAACGATGAGAAATATGTTAACAAAGTGACTATAATTACCAATACGTTATGGCATACTTTAGAATAACTAAAAGAATGGAACTGGAATGTTCCTAACACAAAGAAATGGTAAATGCCTGAGGTGTTGGAAACCCCAAGTACCCTGATTTGATTATACACAGTGTATTCCTGAATCAAAATATTACATGTACCCTATAGAGATATGCAACTATTATGTACCCATAATAATTAAAAATAAAAAATTTAAAAAATTAAAAACAAAAAATTCCAAAAATATGTTAACATATGTATACCACCAAATAACTCGGTAAATATTAGATTTGTTGTTAATAGTTGTAACAATCTTGCTTACTTTCAAAAGTCTAAACTTAACACAAGTTATATTTTCCTCCTAAAATTATAGCCCTGTGTATCTTAGTCATATTGTTGTAGAATGTTTGCATTCCCCATAAGGTCAACTCACTCCAGCAGGGCAGGTCTGGCACCTGGTTTCCAATTCAACTCACCCTTTTGCTCTACTAAGCACATTATCACTATATTTTGTACTTTTTGTATATATAATAGTATCCTTGCTTGGTATGTGATCTAAAAGACCTTTGTCTGAGAAAATACCTGCTTCCTTTTTTAGGTATATGCTTGCATCAGGTAGAAAAATTAAGTGCATGATATTTTCTGCTCAAAGATTACTTTCCTATTTATTGTTTTAAAAAAAATCTGCTTTAGGCCGGGCGCGGTGGCTCACGCCTGTAATCCTAGCACTCTGGGAGGCCGAGGTGGGCGGATCGTTTGAGCTCAGGAGTTCAAGACCAGCCTGAGCAAGAGCGAGACCCCATCTCTACTAAAAATAGAAAGAAATTATATGGACAGCTAAAAATATATATAGAAAAAATTAGCCGGGCATGGTGGCGCATGCCTGTAGTCCCAGCTACTCGGGAGGCTGAGACAGGAGGATCGCTTGAGTTCAGGAGTTTGAGGTTGCTGTGAGCTAGGCTGACGCCACGGCACTCACTCTAGCCTGGGCAACAGAGTGAGACTCTGTCTCAAAAAAAAAAAAAAAAAAAAAAAATCTGCTTTAAAAAAGAACCACAGGCCGGGCGCGGTGGCTCACGCCTGTAATCCTAGCACTCTGGGAGGCCGAGGCGGGTGGATCGCTCGAGGTCAGGAGTTCGAGACCAGCCTGAGCGAGACCCCGTCTCTACTAAAAATAGAAAGAAATTATATGGACAACTAAAATATATATATACAAAAAATTAGCCGGGCATGGTGGCGCATGCCTGTAGTCCCAGCTACTCGGGAGGCTGAGGCAGTAGGATCGCTTAAGCCCGGGAGTTTGAGGTTGCTGTGAGCTAGACTGACGCCACGGCACTCACTCTAGCCCGGGCAACAAAGCGAGACTCTGTCTCAAAAAAAAAAAAAAAAAAAAAAAAAAAAGAACCACATCAAAAACCTTCTTTGAATATAAGAACAGGTAAACTCGGGACATAGCCAGATCATGGTCTGTATACTTTGTGTATTCAGATGTAGGTGGAATTGAATTGGAGATGCAATCAGGGTACTGACAGGAAATGGATGTAAACCAAAAGGGGCGATGAAGGAGAGATGGATGGTAGGTCTATTTAGAACCCATGGGCAGGGTTTAGAAAACCAACAAGATGATACAGCAAGAGTAAAATTGTTCTTACTCCATGTCAACATGAAGAAGCAAAGGGAGGAACATCATCTGGGGCCCAGAGAGGGTAATGCCCATAGGAGAAGTCTGCAGGACAGAGCTGTGGCCCTTCAGCCACTGCCAACCTGCTACCATGCCAAACAGGAACTGAGGTCGTCAACATCCCATGCTCTTTTCTTCCGCTCTCCACACCCTGCCAGGGCTTCTCACTGACCAAATGCAAACAGACCTCAAAATCCAAAGAAGTTTAGATGATGCAACCCCTGACGCCAGCTCCCCGAGAAGTGACAGTAAGGTGAAAAAAAAGAACAGGGAATCTGAAGGTGCAAATATTCTGTGTAGTCATTTTTGTAAACTTTCCCCAGCTTTCTAAGGATCCCTGCCAAATCACAGGTTCAGATTTTTTGCATTAAAATTGACAGAAAAAGGAAACTAGTTACCTTTTGTATTTAGAGGGATTTTGTTGATTCATATTAAAGAGAATTTGTATTAAACTGGAATATTGCCCCCCTACATGGTTTTGGACCCTTTATTACTTTTGACGGAAAAGAAATATATTCTCACTAGTTTAATTGTTCCTCTTTTCAAACAGTGGTCTCCTAACTCTTTTGGCTATAAACTCTGTCAATTAAAAAAAATTGAGCATGGCAATCCCAATATATGTGCACTTAATAAATTACATATATGTGTGTTAAATATGTTTTCTGTTCTACTATGTTATATGCATTATAAATACATAAATTAGAAACTAGTAAGAGATGAGACAAAACACAGAGTGCAGTATTTTCTTCCCACACTGCAGTGTTTATTTTACACATTGCACTCACAGCTTTGGAGTTTTCCTCACTCCTGAGAGCCCTTAAAAGAAATCTGTGATTCCACATTCAATCCAATAGCCATTTTAACCACAGAATTGTTCTATTCATTAAATATTTTAGTGCTCAGGCTCTTACGAGAGAGTATATCCAACAAAATTAGGTGTATTTCTAAACATTCAAAAGGTGCTAAGCAGGTAACTTGCATTGAGCAATGAGTTAAGCCATTGAGAAGTGTAGTCAGCACGCACGTCACAGGAACCTTGTGAAACATGTCTCCATTTTGCAAAATAGGAAACTGAGTCACAGAATGTTTTAGTAACCTGTTCCAGATGGTTTTCTTTGTCATAAAACCCAGGTTTCCTGGGTCCTAGTTGAACATTCACTTTCAAGGTTACGAGGCTTCCTGCTTAGTTTTTCTTAGCAGTTTCCTGTAGAAGAAATTTATGGAGTAAACCAGCATTTGCGCCACAGAATGGTCTCTTTGGGAAAGCTATGTCAGGGTACCTAAAGGAATGATTTGCTCAGAGAATTCCAGCTAAATGTGTGATGCATACTTGGCCTGTTGGTTTCTGCTTTTCCTGCTCTAGCTGAGAGATTCCAGCAGTGTGGCCTCTGAGCCCTCTGAGCCAGGGGCTGAGATTATCATTGTCTTTTCCCCAACACCTGACAGAATGGCTAGCAATACAGACTCCCTGCAAAATGGTCAACCGAATAAATGTTTACTCCACCGAAACATAAACTTGTGTGTCTTCAAGGCAGTGGCAAATTTAGAAATCAGAATGAGGGAAATACCTCATATTTTTAAAAAGATACATAAAACTTTAAAAAGATATCATGATCTTTAAAAATCATGAAAACTATCTCAAAAGTATCCCCTACAGTGAATTGCAACAAAGGAAAAGAATTCTTGGCCAGAAAGTCCACCTCATTCACAGCTTTCAACAGTTAACAAGGTACAGTCCAGCTCCATTTCGCCCCCAACTCTTTCTCATTAAGCTTGGCTCAAATTCAAGCCCCCTGAGCCCCTCCTACTGTCCCTGAATAGTCCCGATGTTTCACTTCACTAAAGAAGAGATTAATTTGTAGAAAGGCTTCAGCACATTCCTGGGCTGCTCGAGTGCACTTCTTTTCATAGAACAGGCTTTTGATTTTGCGCTTTAAATCAAAGGCAGAGAGCAAAAATTCCAAGTATGTATGAGCTTCCGACCTTTAAAAAAACAGGATTGTTCAGATGGAATTTGACACAGAAATGCTCTACTCCATTACCCTTGTTAGTCTGATTCTTCCTCAAGATACACCCTTTCTTCTTTCTGCTAAATATCAGCTTTTCAATCAATCTGGTGTTTGGCAAAGCATTAAAGATAAGTGAAGAGTTCAGTATTAGTAATTTATTCATATTGACATTATAGGGGATTCATGTCATTGGAAAAGACAGTGGCTCCAGTTAGAAAACCAGTTTGGCAGAAAAATACATTAATGCACTATTTTCTGCATAGTGGGAGATAATGTGTTTATTTGGACATTGTGGCACTGTGAACAAAAAATATGGTATTTGGAAAAATCATTTTTGGGAATCTGTATAAACCTCTGAGCCACAGATTTATGAGTTAGAGAGACAGAGAGGTAAGCATGGAAAACATCAAATATGTATAGTGGTGCCTTTGAAAGATTGTTTTAAACCATCCTTGAATCCCCTTCATTCTACTATTTCTATTTTTTTGAGTTATTGATGTAGTTGTACCTAAAGCCTGTGTAAGCAAAGCAAAGCACTCTAGTCACAAGAGAGGCCAGGCCCTACCTCATGTGTGGTGAAGATGTTGCTTTGAGCTTGTACAGAATGTCTGTTAAATAAAACACCAGGTCAGCCTTCTCCCTTGGTCTGATTTTATGTTCTCTTTCTCTCTCTCTCTCTCTCTCCCTCTCTCTATCTTGATTAACAATTTAAGAATGAAAAATAGTTGTGATAGGTTAGACACATAATGCAATGATTGCTCCAGTTACAGAATTATTAATATTTTTCCCCTCAATATTCAGATTATTTTAGGGAAAAATAGTGTCACCATGATTGTGCAGGACTTCTGATTGATAAAAAAAAGTATTTAATAAATGAATTGCATTTGAGAAGTATTTTTGACTTTTCCAAAATATTTTTTTAATTTTTTTATTTCAGCATATTACAGGGGTGCAAATGTTTAGATGACATATATTGCCTTTACCCCACCCGAGTCAGAGCTTCAAGTGTGTCCATCCCCCAAAATATTTTGACCTTACTTATTTGCAGATTTTTTTTATTACATGAAAAGGAGTGCTCTGATTGAGTAAATGGGTGGGCCCTGGATGATTACAACATAAATTAGACCACTGGGATGGGCAAATTTAGTTAGCTTGAATCACATGAATATAATAGGAGAGGGATGATCATCTGCAGTAACATTGATCAATTAATCATAGATTAATAGATTATTTCCTTTACCATAATCCCGAAGCCATTGCATCTCGTCCTTGGTTTAGTTGTACTGAAGTACTCTAGATAGCACCCAAACTGCAAACATTGCATATCATCACAGATAGGAAGTATCGATCAACTGCTTCCCTAATGCTACCCTCTTGCATTCTGCTGTTCCTTCCTCTTATGTACATAAGAGTATAGGGCAGAGTCCCATACCTTCCTCATTCTTCTAGACCTCTGACTTAATCAAGCTTCTTTCAAGATTAAAGAAAAAACAGATTCCTGGAACTTAGATGTGGCTGCCAAAGGATATTGATCCTGCTTAATTCAAAGGAGCATGGCCATAGAGATGACAGTGAAGCTGCCATGACAACATAGCATTTAGTGCAGTCCATAACATGCTCTGAGCCATGCTCTTTGGCCACCATACTTTAACATGAAGGTGACTTTGTTTTGGGAAAATCGTGGGACAATATAGAAAAACTACTCCCTAAAATGAGATGGAGCTGGGAGCCCAAAGTATAACTCAGACAAGCCCAGCTTGGTGAGTTAGATGAGTTTACTGGAGCTTTTTTACAAAGGTGCTTATTCCTGGTCAACACAGGGATCTTCAGGCATTCGCTCCTGGTCAGCACAGGAGCTCTCCAGGCATTCATTCCTGGTTAACACAGGGACCCTCTGGGCACACACTCCTGGGTGGCTGCAGAAGTTCTTCCTAGAGCAAAGTCTATCCTATGTACCTGTGCTGTTACCTAAACTCTTCCCAGTGAATTCAGAGCTCTTACATTGTATCATTGCATGTTCACATTGAAATAAATCAAGCATGGGCAGTACAATTATCATGTGCCTTCATATAACCCACATTATGTTAATGATATTATAATTCTCCACTAGGCAGAGATTTTAGTATTACACTTAGCTAAAGGGCATTATGTCAGCTAAAGTCAGGGCTGGTTTACACTGGTTGCCTCTGCCTCAAGAAAGTGCTGAGGCACCTCTTTTGTGCTTTGTAACTATCTTTTGGCATTTGCTCAAATCTATTTGTAACAATTTTGTTGAACATTCTAAGCTAGGACAGCACAGCGTTCCTCTGTGTGTGGTGGGGAGCTTGCATTGTTCACCCAGACTTCAAATGGGGTTTCTCACATGTCTTATCCACCATCCTAGGAGGAGATGAAGAACAGGTATCAGCTACAGACATAGTTTATTCCTATGAGGAAAAAATTGAGCCAAGACACTAGGAAGCAAAACCTTGAGAAATAAGAATAAGTTTTAAAAATGCTTCCTTTACAGAATAGAGTCTTCTGTATCGTCTCCTCTTTGCCACACTTCTCTTTGGCGTTGTTACAGCAAGACAGACCAGGAGCTGATTTCCTGGTCAGAGTTCCCTTTCCAAGCAGAAGCCAGTGTGGATCCTGGAGCAGAGGAGACCTAGAATAAAGTGCTTAGAAGAGTGTCCACCTTTCCTTAAGGTCTTTCCATTTATGGTTCTTCTCACCTCAGAATGAGAAGACAACAAGGGCTAATATCAGGCTAAGATCTAGGAAGAGAGGCCACAATGGCTCATCAACTTGCTCTTTATGGTGACTTTGTGGTCACCAATTACAATAGTCAGCACCTATATGTAATCCAGCATTTATTAGGTGCTAAGCACTTTCTAAATGTTTTACATACATTAATCCATTTAAACCCCTCATAAACCTTATGCCCTTCACTTTACAGATGAGAAAATTGGACCCAGAAAGGTTGACTTACGTATGTACCCAAGGCCACAAAGCCAGTAAAAGGCAGAGACAGCATTCAAATTCACAAATTCTGACTCCAGAAAGTCTCCACATTCAACCATCACATCTGTGTTACTGAATGTAAAAGAAGACTCTGGTGCTGACATAAATTTTAGCCCATGAGTTAGGGGGCTTTCAAAGGCCAAATATCAATAGCAAATTGACTTATTTTGTGTATGAACCTGTGAGTGCTCAAAGATGTCTACAGTCATGCAACTTTTCAGCTGGATATAGAACTCAGAATACAAAAGGCAAATGCCTTTATTCCTCCAGTATCCCTGCATTTCAAGGATTGGATCCCTAGAGTGCCTAAAATAGGCAACAGCTATTGTTCTAAGTGGCTATTTTGAAGTCTTGAAAGGTCACTAAGTTCCCTCTTAACCCAGCCTGTGGCATTCCTTGGCTCAGCAGCTTGCTAATGGAGCACATTTATATTGCTGGATTTCACTTTGCTTTACCTTTATTTGATTCTAATGTTTAAATAGGTATTCAGTGCTAACTTTGTGCAATTTCACCTCTATAACATGAGGTTACCTTCTTATTAATAAAGCTGCCTTCCGAAAGTCAAGTGTGCTTAGAGTTCCCGGTCTAGAGAAATATAGTATTTGGAAAGCAAAAACAAGTATAAGATGAGCTGGAGTTTTCAGAAGCTAAGTTTAACTAAGAGTCACAGAACACTCATACCTCATCCTACAGTAGGCTACAAGCACAGATTCCAGAAAGTAAAAATAAAATAACATGGACTCAAGAAACACATGATTAAACCACACTGCCCCCTGGCACACACATGGAGAAAAAAACTAACCCATCAAGGAAACTATGTGCATTGAAAACAAGGTGTCCATGTAGAAAGAAATCAATTACTAGAAAGCATACACCCTGACAATTTCTAAACAATACCCAATCGTGATTAATTTTAGTTTTAGGAATTCAACAAAGAAATATCGTCCATTCAGAATCTCCAGTCCTGCTGAGGTCTTGGGATGTTGCCAGTGGCTCAGCTACTATTCACAAACCCTGGCAGCCTGAGCCTGAAATTCGATTCCTTTAAATCACCAGAAGACCTTACCAGGGTTTCTTTCATTCCTCCTGTTGTTACCACCACTCAGCTTCTCTTGGTGAAATAAAAACCAGTAAGAATATTTCTTCCAGTAGTACTAGGCATAGGAGTCTTTTGTTTGTAGGTCAAACTCACTTAGGCACCTCAAGGACTTAAGTCACAAATCAAATTGAAGAGAAAGTAGAACCCAGGGTCAGTGTATATTATATGCAGAAGTTGAGATAGTGGATTTTATTGTCAAAGTCCTGGCTCTACCTTTTTCTGTATCTTGATCTTGGAAAAATTACTTATCCTCTTTTTCTGAGACTTTGCTCTCTCATGAATGAAATGAGGGTAAATTATGGTAATAACTGACTCAGAGAATCATCTGCAGAGTTACTCAATGTGTTGTTATTAGATCAGCAGCATCAGCTTCATGGCACCTGGGAGCTTGCTAGAAATGCAAATTCTTGGGCCCTGTTCCAGAACTCTGAATCATAATTGGAGGTATGTAGGCAAAGGATGTTAGTTAGGAATCCACATTTTAATAGTTCTTTAGGAAATTCTTATGCAGATTAATGTTCAAAAAACATTGATTTAAAGCATTCAATAAAATGTGAAGCCCGTACATAGTATGGCCTCTGGTATATAATGGTCTGAATATATATGTTAACTATTATTTTTATTAGAGTGGAAGAGGAGAGTTAAGGTTTCACTTCAATTCAGGAGCTCAGCTGGCTCCAATGAACTACTAATAAAGACATCAGGAAACTGCAAGCTAAATTGGAAAGGGGTAACAGATCTGTCATCCTCTCCTTTCATTTCTCAAATCTTCATTGCATTTCCAAGGACTTTTATTCCTTGCACCTATAATCAATTTCTTTGTAAGCCATAACCATCCTGAATCTCCTTAGGCACTGCTGTTCAATTTGCATCATAGGAAACATGACTGCTTTGCAATGAAAATGTCTGCACCTACATGGCAACATGAATCATGCTTGAAAACTGGGAGTGGTCAGAGAGATGCGACCCCTGAATGATGTTGCTTTTGAAAGAGCTGAGCTGTTAATCAGCCCATCGTGGCACCAAGAGAACGAATGCCAAGAATGCGTGGGAATTTCTGTGGGTGCCACATTTAACTTGACAAGGATGAATTGTGGTCATGTCAGTATTATCCCAGCAGTAGCCTAAATTAGGTACTCCGTTGTGGCTCACATCCTGGAACTAGGGAGTGAAAAGAAGACTTTTTCTCCAGCTTACTTCTGAACACCCTGCAGATCCCAGGAGAGAGCTCTGAGAAATCACACAACCCTCACTTTTATGACAATGCAGACAAGTCTATCCAAGGAAAAATATAATTTTAAACATTGTGCCTACAACTCTATGGTGTTTTACTCTTAAAAGAGAATTCTTGAATTTACGGTTTCAAATAAACAAATTTTTATGAATACATAAGGACCTTAGAATATAAGTTTGATCTCTAAACAAAAGCAGGAATAACATTTTCAGCAACCTGGATGAAGAATTACCCAGTTAAAAAGACCCTCGGCAATGGAGCTGTATGCTATTAATACCATAGGTGCCGATTATTTTATAACTATTAAAATATGTCAACAAACTAGAAAGAAAACGTCAAACCCTGAGTACTAAAAGTGTCGCAGATGTCAATATGTTTCACAGCATGAAGGGGAAGCTCCATTTGTATGGTGAATCTATTACGTGAGCATTGATTAAGAGAGCTTGTTTTGAAGTATTTTATTGTGGAAATATATGTGGAATATTATTTGTAATTTTATGTGCATTCATCTTCTACCACCAATTAGAATGGTACCTTGCAAAGAGAGGCAGAAAAAAAGTCTGGGATCTGGAGTCAAATTTCCAAAATACGTAATTAAAAGCTGGTGATTTATGAATGAAGTTGATTTGAAGAGTAATTTATGAGCCTTGCTGGAAAGGCCAAGTGCTGGCTAAGTTACAGTTGAGGCTAAAACTATAGTTTCATTTAGACGTGAGCCAGGATGTAAAGCAGATATCTACCCCCATCCCAGTCCTTCTGAGCATGTATCCAATCAGTCCCATCATCCTCTGGATGAATAACTGACACATTGTATATATGTCTGTACAGGGTCAGTACTTAATTAAATTACCAAGTTATAAATGGTGTTCTAGAGTATGATCCTCAAGGATTGTACCACATGAATATTTTATCAGGAGTTAAGAGCCACATTTACAGAATCTCTGAGAGATTAAAAGATATCGTAAAGACTTTGGTATATAGATTCCGAAAAAAAAAGTTAATCATCTTCACATACTCTATTTTTTTTCAAAAATAGCTCCTCTTAAGGACTGGGTGGCAAAAATTTTTAGGTCCAGGTGTATGCAAGCCTTCATTTGTACTTGTTAATGAGAAATTGTTTTCTGAAAGAGCTGTACCAACATATTTTCTTACCACCATGGATGAGAGTTCCCCTTCCTCCACATCCTCACTAATATTTAATATTGTCACACTTAATACAATTTTTCATTCTGATGGGTGAAATGGTTTTGTTTGCATTTTACAGATCACTAACGAAGCTGATAATCTTGCCATACATTTAGCAATCATTTGTGTTTCTTCTTTTGTAAAATGTCTGCTCATGTCTTCTGTTGATTTTTCTATTTGAATTTTTGTATTACATTTTCTTGATTCATAGGGCTTCTTTATCTTGCTGAGCTTTCATATTAACTGTGGGATATGGATGTTACTTTTTTTCTTTATAGATGAGAATTTGAGAACTAAGAGATATATGTAAGGTCATAGAGGTAGCAAATGAGGCTGGACAACTCAATCCCAGATCTGTTTGACTCCAGAGTTCAGGTACCTTCCACTAAAAAGTCTCCTTTATTTTTGCTGGTGCTTTCTTATTTTTGTAACACAAGGTCCCTCTAGATTCTCTGCGGAAAACAATCTCAGTGTGAGACACAGTGCAAAGAGAAATATAGAACAGAAATGATCAAAAGAAAGGAAAATATTTTGGAAATGGCTAGAGAATAAATCAGGTACTAAATCAAAAGGTTGGAAGGTTTGGGGGAAATCTTCCTATTCTTGTTGCTCTCAGCCATCATTACCACCATTGTTAATTACAATGACAATAAAAAAAAATTTAAAAAGTTGAGCAATCATTGAGCATTTATAGTGCACAAAACTCTGCACTAAGCACTTTCAATGTATCATTTAATTTAATCATTATGACAAGCCCATGAGTTAGAGAATTGACTCAGTTCCACAGCGTAGAAGAGGAAACTAAGTTTTAAAGGAGTTAGAGAACTTCCTGCAAGGCCACGTAACTAGAAAATTATAGATCTCAGGTAAAAGTCAATTTATTTGATTCAGAAGACCACAATTCTGAGAATCCTGCATATATGTCACATAGCACAAATCAAAATACCTTATCATATAGTTCATGTCTCTTTGTCTCAAACACATATACATTTATCTTTTTCTTATAGCCAACAGATGAATAATCATATATTGAGAATTCAAAAGGACTGCTATCCTCAAATATCAAGACCACTTTAAGCTAATTTTTCAAACATTATTGTTGACTTGTGAACATGTTAATAAGAAATGCAAAATGAGTTCTTTTTTGGAGAAAAGGCCAGGTTTCAAAGTTCCAGGAAGCCATTAGAAATATCATTTAATGGAGAGCAGAAATAGGACCAGAATCTATTTTTTGTTAGAATTAAAACTGTGTTTTGCAAACTCAGTGAAAATTTTTATGAAAAATTCAAGTACTTCTAGGATGCCTTTCTGAGAAATTTTTGGTGTTTATGTGACTTATTGGAGGCAAATTATATTACATCTATGAAGGTTCACCCTTCTACAAATGGAAAGCAGTACTCAAGATTTAGTTAACATCTTTACAAATACAATGTTTACTGAAATGTTTTTTATATTTCATTTTTGATATCAAACATAGCTCATGATTAATAGTTAGATAACCAAATGTTTAAAATCACACAATTACTTAGCTTGATGACTTTTTGTTGATATTACCTTCAACTGTATGAGAAAAAAATGCCTTCAAAAAGGTTTGAACAAACAGCAACCAGAATAGACACCAGCACATAGTAGGTACTCAGTCAATATTAGTTGGATAAATGAAATAGGGGCTAAATCCATAAAGGGGCAAAATGCCATCATCATCCAAATTATTTACCTTGATGATTGTTTTGAACTGTAGACAAGGATGAGAATAATCTTGTTATAGTTTCAAATACAGTTATGTGACACATAATGATGCTTCAGTAGTTGATGGACCATACATACAACTGTGGTTCCACGAGATTAGACATGAATTGCCATATATGGGCGTGCCATTTTTTATCTTTTATATTGTATTTTTTACTGTTTTTACTGTTCCTTTTCTATTTTTAGATACACAAATACTATTGTGTTATAATTATGTACAATATTTAGTACAGTAATGTGTCATACAGGCTTGTAGTTAGGAGCAATAAGCTATACCATCTAGGTTTATATTTGTGCTTTCTATGATGTTTGCATAATGATGAAATTTCCTGATGATACATTTCTCAGAACACATCTCTGTCATTAAGAAATGCATGACTGTACATGCACACACACACGCACACACACACACATAAAATAGTATCTCTATAATGAGGCAAACATCCGATTCACTTTACTCATTTATTAAAAGTATTATATGTTTTAGGTTTTTCCAAACTGTAAAGAATGTCATTTTTTAACACATGACTTGGTTTGGTTTAATCTTGCCAATGCTATTCATACATTTTACAAACGAGGAAACTGGAAAAGCCTAAAGCTACAATGAAACTATTAATGAGTTGTCGAGCCAGGGTTCACTCCTGGGTTTCCCTGACTCTAAAACTCATGCTCTCTCCATTAGAACAAATTTTTGTCCAAATGCCATCTCTTCCTTAGGGCAAATACAACCATAATCAAGATGGTGTCCAAAAAAGTAAACCAGCATCATATATTGACATATAGGCATAACTCAGAAACATTGAAGGCTTGGTTCCAAACCACAGCAATAAAGCAAATATCACAATAAAATGAGTCACAGGAATTTCTTGGTTTCCCAGTACACGTACACGTTATAGTGATAGACTAGTATGGTGTAGTCAATTAAGTGTGCAATAGCACTATGTCTTCTCTGTAGCATGTAATGCTATTTGATAGCATTTTACCCACAGTAGAACTTCTTTCAAAATCGGAGTCAATATTATCTAATCCTGCCTCCTTTATTAACTAAGTTTATGTGATATTCTAAATCCTTTGTTGTCATTTCAACAACGTTCATAGCATCTTCACTGGGATTACATTCCATCACAAGAAACTGCTGTCTTTGCTCATCCACAAGAATCAATCCCTCATGCATTCAAGTTTTATCATGAGATTACAGCAATTCAGTCACATCTTCAGGCTCCATTACTAATTCTAGTTCTCTTGCTATTTACACCACATCTGCAGTTATTTCTTCCACTGAAGACTTGAACCCCTCAAAGTCATCCATGAGGGGTGAAATCAGCTTCTTCCAAACTCCTGTTAATGTTGATATTTTGACGTCCTCCCATGAATTATGAATGTTCTTAATGACATATTGAATTGTGAATCCTTTCCAAAAAGTTTTCAGTTTACTTTGCCCTATCGGAGGAATCACTATCTGTGGCAGCTATAGCTTCACAAAATGTATCTCTTACATAATAAGATTTGAAAGTCAAAATTGCTCCTTTATCCATGGGCTACAGAATGGATATGTGTTATCAGGCATGAAAACAATACTAACCTATTTGTACATTGCATCAGAGCTTTTGTGTGACCAGGTAAACTGTCAATGAGCAGTAATACTTTGAAAGGACTCTTTCAGTCTGAGCAGAAGGACTTCACAGTGAGCTTAACATATTCAGTTAATTCTGCTGTAAACATATATGCTACCAACCAGGCTTTGTTGTCCCATTTATAGAGCACAGAGTAGATTTATCCTAATTCTTAAGGTCCCTAGGATTTTTGAAATGGCAAATAAGCACTGACTTCAATTTAAAGTCACCAGCTGCACTAACCTCTAACAAAAGAGTCAGCCTGTCCTTTGAAGCTTTGAAGTCAGCTTTGATTTTTCCTTTCTAACTATAAAAGTCCTAGAAGCATCTTCTTCCAGGATTGTACAAGGCTGTTTTGTCTGCCTTGAAAATCTGTGGTTTAGTGTAGCTGTCTTCATCAATGATCTTAGCTAGATCTTCTGGATAACTTGGGAAAAGTTCTCCATCAGCACCTGCTGCTTCACCTTGCACTGTTATGTTATGGAACCTGCTTGTTTCCCTAAACCTCATGAACCAACCCCTGCTAACTTACAACTTTTCTTCTGTAGCTTCTTCACCTCTCTCGGCCTTCACTGGAGAGAGTTAGGGCCTTGGTCTGGATTAGGCTTTGTCTTAAGATAATGTTGTGGATAGTTTGATCTTCTATTCAGACCACCAAAGCTTTCTTCATAACAGCAATAAGTCTGTTTTGTTTTCTTATTACTAATTTTTTTACTAGAGTCACAGTTATAATTAATTTTTTTCAAGAACTTTTCCTTTGTATTCACAACTTGGCTAAGTGTTTGGTACAAGAAGCCTAGCTTTGTCTTATCTCAGCTTCCACATGTCTCCCTCACTAAGCTTAATCATTCCTACCTTTTGATTTAAAGTGAGAGATGAGAGATGTGTGACTCTTCCTTTTCCTTAAGGACTTACATGCCCTTGTAGGGTTATTAGTTGGCCTATGTCAGTATTGCTATGTCTCAGAGAAGAGGGAGACCTGAAGAAAGGGAGAGAGACGGGGGAACGGCTGGTGGGTGGAGCAATCGGAACACACATAACATTTATCGATTAAGATCACCATCATTAATTAATGTGCATAGTTCATGGTGCCCCAAAACAACTGCAATCATCAGAGTTCACTAATCATAGATCACCATAACATATGTAATAATAATGAAACAGTTTGAAATATTGTGAGAATTACCAAACTGTGACACAGAGACATGAAGTGAGCACATGCTGTTGGGAAAATGGTGCCAATAGATTTGCTCAATGCAGGTTGCCACAAACCTTCAACTTGTAAAAAATGCAATATTTTCAAAGCACAATAAAGCAAAGTAAAATAAAATGACATATGCCTGCATTAGATCATTTGTTTTCTATGTATAGCCTCATTTTATTACTGAAAAACAATTTAAAAAATCATCATATCAGCCCTATATCATCCCCATATCAGCCCCATTCCTCAGGTGAGGAAACTGAATCCCAGAGAAGCAAAGTAACACGCCTAAAGATGGGATAAGAATTTAGGACTGTGTCTCTTAATTAAAAAAAAATTTTTAAGAGTATGAGAAGACTAAAGACAAGGAGGGAAACAGCATTTATTGAAGGCATATTTTTTATTTATTTCTTTATTTCAGCATATTACAGGGTTGCAAATGTTTAGGTTACATATATTGCCTTTGCCCCACCCAAGTCAGAGCTTCAAGCATGTCCATCCCCCAGATGGTGTGCATTGCACCCATTAGGTTTGTATATACCCATCCCCTTCTCCCCTCTCCCATCTGCCTGACACCCGATGAATGTTACTACTATAGGTGCACTTAAATGTTGATCAGTTAAAACCAATTTGATGGTGAGTACCTGTGGTGCTTGTTTTTCCATTCTTAGGATACTTCACTTAGTAGAATGGGCTCCAGCTCTATCCAGGATAATACAAGAGGTGCTAGATCACCATTGTTTTTTGTGGCTAAGTAGAACTCCATGGTATACATATACCACATTTTATTAATCCACTCTTGTATTGAAGGCATATTTTAATTAAAAATTTTAAATATTTCAAAAGTATCTAAAAAGTCTTTATATTAAATCAATTTCTACTACCAAGAAAACTGAATCTCAGAGATGTTTAGGGAATTTGTCTAAACTAATGGAATCAGAATTCAAGTCCAAGTTTATTGATTCAATGTAATTGTATTTCCATTAGAGGATAGAATATTTTAGTTGGAAGGGACTTTTGAAATAGTTAAGCTAGTTTCTTAATTTTATTCATGGAAGAAAACAAGGGTTGAAGAGAATGTTGTTCATCGGAGGCTAGTGGAAGAGAAGAAATGCAAATGATACGCTTTCCTGTACTGTCCCCTGGAAAGAAGTTTCCAACTATATTATTGGAAAGCCATTCAATAGCCTTTAAACTAATTATACTTTTGTATAGTTAGTTATTATTCTAAGCTTATTCTGGAAACAACCACTTTCAGTCAACTCCTACAAATTTCTTGGGGGAGAAGGGCAGGGTCCCGTTGTGACAAATTAAGAGTTTATAGCACATGGTAGCCACCCATCTTAGGCTTGTTGAAAAAATAATGAATGAAACAGAATGAATAATAGAAAGTCTTTTTTATGAGAGGGCCTATAATATTTAAGGGCATATTCAATTTTCAACTCTGACAACAAAGAAAAGCCATGTTATGTCTACTGGGATATGGGTCACCCTTTTTCTACAACCACACATATAGATTACTAGAAGATACTGACCTCATTTTGTCAATCGACCCATCCTGAGTGGTGAGTGAGAGTGGTTGCTACAGATTTAAAGTAAGAAAAGTTGAATCGGAAAAGACATGAAAAGACTGGACTAAGAATTCTGAGTTTGGTGAAAGTAAATGATGAAGAGAAGAGGAAAAGAAGTGGCAAGAAATGATCAGCGCTTATGTTACAGAGATGGCTGGTTTCCTTAAACCTCATGAGCCAACCTCTGCTAACTTCCAACATTTCTTCTGTAGCTTCTTCACCTCTCTCAGCCTTCATTGGAGAGAGTTAGGGCCTTGGCCTGGATAAGGCTTTGTCTTAAGGTAATGTTGTGGCTGGTTT
Source organism: Eulemur rufifrons (assembly GCF_041146395.1). NCBI lineage: Eukaryota > Metazoa > Chordata > Mammalia > Primates > Lemuridae > Eulemur > Eulemur rufifrons. Next base: position 25,427,339 of record NC_091001.1, read on the forward strand.
GATCTTCTATTCGACCATTAGGATTCTATTTGCCCTTGTGTATATGCATTTATGTAACAGAATTTAGCTAAGAAAAGACAGCTAAAGGTAATACAGTTATAAGAAGAAATAGTTTTTATTAAACAATTTAAGGGAACATAGTGTTCCTAAACAATGAATTCACAAATAGTAATGGCGCATTTACCAAGTGTTACACACTGTTGTAAGTACTGGTGACCAAAGTCTCTGCTCTTATGGGGCCTTTTTTCTACAGACAGTTTTAATGTCTTACTTTTCATACTCTTTCATATTGTTTCACAGCTGGTTAATCAAGTGTTGGCTATATTAATTCTCAAAATAGACAGTGCTTAGCAAATTTGCTTCTCTTAGCACGTAAAATAAAAAGCAGTGGCGGAAACTAAAGTTGCTCCTGATAGCCAGACTTGGAACAATTTAAACAACACAATAAATAACAGAGTATTGGATTACATACTAAAGTATAAAATAAGCATATGATATAAATAAATTATTGAATCAATAATTGAAGCAACCAATCTTCCTTGCAGAATAAATCTAATTCCAATTCTCAGGAAGGCAGAGTTTAGGTTTCCTGTATCTCCCATGAGAGTGTGCTAGACTTAGTAATTCTTTCCCAAGAATAGCACTTGGAAAGAGAGAGAAAAAGAAGAAAACAACTCTACCATGGAGAAACCTGAAAAAACACTGCATTAATCAACTAATGAAGGATGACATCACTAGTGTATCATGTGGATGCCATGTATTTCTGATAAGATGATATGAGAAGGACATTTCAATTCTATGAGATTCTTCCCCAAATCCATGTCCCCAGTCTGATAGTGAGAAAAACATTAGATGAACCCAGATTAGTGGGAAATTCTACAAAACAGCTGGACAACAATCTTCAAGTGTGTCGAAGTCATGAAAAACAAGAAAAAACTGTCACGTACCAGAAAAACTCTGGAAATATGACAACTAAACACAACATGATACCCTGGATTGGATAGTAGGATAGAAAGAGATTGCTAACGGAAAACTAGTGTCTGGATTTCAGACAATAGCAATGTACCAATATCAGTTTCTTAGTTATGGCAAATGTATCATGGAAATGTAAGATGTTGACAATGGAGAAACTTGGGTGATGTGTATATGGAAATTCTCTTTATTATCTTTGCAACTTTTCTGAAAATCAAAAAGTATTATAAAGACAAAAATTATTTTTTAAAAAGAAATGGCATAAAATATTTAGAAGTAAACACAACAAACATAAAAGGCAAGGTGTGCAAGAACTCTTCACAGAAGTCAACAACTTAGAAAGTAGAAGTGGAAAATATATTACATTTCACACACAAGAATGTTACATGAACCTGGGTAAATTTCACCCAGGGAACTCCTCTCTAGCCTTGTGAAAATTCTGAAAACCCCCTTTACATACTGGGCTGATTATCTGTGTCAGTGACCACAATTATAATGAGTACAGACAAGTTTATGGCTGTAAAAGCAAAAGTGAGATGAAGGTGAAACATGGATTTTGTCTTTGAAATAGGTGACAAAAGTTTCTACCAAGTGAGAACTTATTTCCTAGACCTTGAGTATCACTTGTAAGAAATACATACTTGGTGTGGAAAAAAATCCTAAAATAAAAAACATGTGTGATTGAAGAGCTATGAAAGGATACTTTGTATCTCCTGGGATCTGGGGAAGTAACTAAAACAGTCAAGGAAAGCTGCATTTCATTCTCTTAATAAGAATTGGAGTGAAACCACTGGACCCTGCTCATTGCATGTATTTCTATGTTGCTGGGGCTCAAAACAAAAGGGATAGGAATGAATGAAAGAGTGAATTAATGAATATGATGAAAAGATAAAATGCTTGGCTTTGTGGGAAATACCACAACATTCTATTCTAGTAGGGGAGAGGTTCATCAATGGTTCTGATATAAAAAAGATAATACAAGCAGTAAGAGATTTAAATAAAGAATCATACAAGTTCAGAGGATCAAGTTTTTAATTCAAGGTTAAATGTAGACCTGATATCAGTGTTGAGCTTGAAAATATTGTTAGGACTTGCCCATGTGATTGATGCATTAAGCTTCATTCATTCCTTGGTTGTGTGTTATATGGATAAAGTACTTAAAGCAAGAACATCAAAGTTTGAATCTCAGCTCCACACCCAACCCCACACACTTAACTCCCTGTGGCTTTAGTAACTTCATCAGTAACAAAAAAGGGGATAAGAATACTTAACTCTCTCACTGATTTGCTGGGAAAATTAAACTAGACAAAGTTTGTTAAAAATACCTGGCAGAGCAGAGTGGCTGGTAGTAGCAAATGACTATGAACCTAGACAGAGGAAAATGATTGAAAATTGGCTGTTCCTGGTCTAGGTGGGCAGTTACTTATTTGGTCTATATCTTCCACAAGGTAAAATTGGCACTTTAGCACTACATGACCAGACTACCAGATCTCTAGTAGTGGGATTTTAGACAATAGATACTTCCCAAACCCTGGACAAACACAGTGTTCAGTTGGCTGTCCTGAACATAATAAGCTCCTTTTTCTCTACTGTTAGGATTTAGATTGGCAGCTACCAGGACACTAGTATATTGGTTTCCAGTCTCTCTGCTTAGGCCAGTGAACATTAGGCATTGGTTTTATTCATGCAATAGACGGTTTTCAATGGCACTTCCCTGAGTTGATACAGTAATATAACTTCCATTTTGGATCAAAAAAGTCAAATAAGGAGTTGAATAATGTCTCCTAATTTGCAATAGGGACACCCAGAAGTCTGGAAGGGTTATTGGTAATTGGTAGAGTATGTAATTGCCAGAAGGCAGCTGGGTATTTGAGAAATCTTTCTGCAGTTCCATTGTTAGTCAGTTGGCCTTCAATTTTCTCTCAAATACTCCACAAATCCTAAATTCTCATTATTTAAAAAAAATATGTGCAGGGATTACTGTGGATAAAACTTTGAAATCTGGGAAATCTATTTAAATATCTCCATCCTGGGTATTTAGTCTCATGTCATGCACTTTTATTTTGAAAATTATCACAAAAACTGTGCAAAAATAGCAAAATTACTTTTTAAAACTGTTTTCACTTGTGTGACATTATTTAATGCTCACAGTAGGAATCTGCAGGTTAATTTCATCATTTCTGTTTTCCAGATGAAGAAATACAAGCTGAGAAAGGTTAAGTGACTTGCTTAAAGTAACAAGGTAAATCATAAGTCTTTTAACTCTTTGCCTAGAAATTATTATGTCCTGCTGTTAATACCTGGGTGTGAATTAATTTTAATTAACACTTCCTTCCAAGGGTTATTGGCTTTTAAAAGAACATAGAAAGTAAAAGGATTCATTCATTCGTGCTGGGATTTAAGATACTGCACTCCTTGAGTAAGTAGATATTTAGAGGAAGCAAAGTACCTTCTGGGTGTTCCACAAATCACATAAAACTTAGGTGAAAAACACCTACTTGCATGTAAGATTTATTTTGATGATATCATTCAGCTATGACCCTGCTTTATTAGTAATATGCTAATTTAAATTCCTGAATAACTTGATTCTTTCTCGCTGCTGCAATTGTGAGTCAGAACAGCAGTTGTACAATTACCATCTGTCATAGTGATCATTGGCAGACCAAAGAACAATTATGAAAAGCACCATGGGGGTGTGATTTAAACGTTTGGAATGTTCTAATAATTCTATAATAGTTCTACCACTCTATCTGACATCTTAAAAGTTAGCAATTGATTATTCCTCATGTCAGTAAATCAAACATCATTTCTACAGAAATTCAAGAAGCTTGTTACTGTGTAAGAAACAAAATGTAGTGATCTCATACAAGCTTAGGATGATTTGGAGAACGGTGCTGGTGAGAAGGGAGCTATTAGTAGAGTGTTTAATGTTTTGAGCTTTGAAATCCTCTGTCATGAATGATAAAAATGTACAGTAAGTAAGCTATACACTGTGAGTTTTCAATAAATACTCAAAATAGTTTTAGGAAAGAATAAACAGGCAATGGAACATAGATGATGAGCGTGATGAGGATGATAAGGATGATGATGATGATGATGATGATGATTTTGGTAGTGAGATTAGAGTATCCAAAGAAAGAAAATCATCATGAGCCAGGGGCAGTGGTGCACACCTGTAGTCCCAGCTACACAGGAGGCTGCGGTGGGAAGATCACTTGAGCCCAGGAGTTCAAGGTTAAAGTGAACTATGATTGTGCCAGTGCACCCCAGCCTGTGTGTCAGACCCCATCTCAGAAAAGGAGGAAGGAAGGAAAGAAGGAAGACAAAGGAAGGAATGAATCATGGAAAAGCAATAAAGAGCTAAAGAGCATTAAACTGCATGTTAGATTGAATATGGGCCACCTTCTGCTGTTCACCAGGCTTGTGACCTTGGGAAGTCATCTAATCTCTCTAAATCTCAGTTTCCTCATCTACAATTTAGTTAGTTACCTTACCTCTGTGGTATAAAACATTCTTTGCTGAAGAGGAAGGAATACAGAAAGACATGCCTTTCTCTAGTTGAATGTCTACACCATGCTTAATGCTCTGAAATCAAAGGTAATTACAGGCTCTGAGTCCCATCTTCACCCCCACCCCTATTCTCTGGGGCTTACACACTCCAGGATGGAAACAAATGCATTCACAAGACATGAAGCATAGCCAAGTGGTTAGGATCGTGGATGCTGGAAACAAACTGTCCCAGTGGGAATCCCCTCTCCATGTACTACCTTGAACCCTACCTGCAACAAAGAATTACCTAGTCCCATCTGTCCATAGTGCCAAGGCTGAGAAATGCTGGTAAACACAGAATACCAGAGTAACACCAGGGACCAAGGGATCAGTTCTATTTGAGTTGGCAGGGGAAAGGAAGGCTTTATAAAGGTGGAGATGAATAGTATTTGACAAGATATGACAACGCAATCCCAGGCCTAGAAAATTCCATGGCCAAAGCCATTGAGATAAATGCCTCTTGGCTGCCAGGTGCACCAGAGGCCCTGGGAATCTGAACCTGTTTATGTCACTTCCTGTAGTATCAGGAGCTCAAAGTCAATGGCAAAGACTGTACTTTATAATTAATCCTTTGCATTACTAATGCACAGTTTCCTCATCACAACACTATAAGATAAATGTTATTATCCCCATTTTACAGATAGGGAAAAAAAGCATAGAAAATTTTTTAAACTTAACAGAGATGGCAAAACTAGTAATGATTTAAATATAATTTGTGGTTAAATTAATAATTCAAAATATGTTGTTTTATAGCTCAAATAATTCTAAAAGAAGTGACTGATGATTTATGAAACATACATACACACAAAAAAAAGACTGTTAAAACAGAAATGGTAAAAAAAAAAAAAAAAAAAAAAAACGGTTCAATGTTACACATAAAGCCTTCAGTAAGCAGAAGGGAATAAAGACTATGAAGAATCCTGGGTCTGTGTGAAGTCTAAAGCAGAGTAGAAAATTTGACCCTGAGCTACTTCTAAGCCAACGTAAGGAGGAAAATATCATTAAGTACATAGCTATTGTGGTCTGATAAAAGGAAATCAATTGGTGTCATTCAAGAGGTGGCAAATATTTCCCAGAAACTTGTTTTCTGAAAATTCATCGTAAGGGACCTTGTTGGTCAAGGTGAGCTGAAGTGCTGTTTGTTGCATAGATACATCAGGCTGCTCGCTACAGCAGACTTATGCTACTTTTTCTCTCAGTAATTAAACATTTAGTCATTTTAGGACTCTGGGGGACTTTCCAAATTTCTATGCATTTTGACCTTAAAAATAAATGATGCACAGGATTTAATCAGTATATGAATGATATATTTGATAATCAAAGGCTGCAGAGTTTCAATTATGCAAGGTAAGTTCTGGAGATCTACCATATAGCGTGGTGCCTATAGCTAACAATATTGTATTATTAAAATTTTCTAAGAGGGTAGATCTTATGTTACATGTTCTTACAAAACATACATAGACCTACACACACACTAATAATAAAGGTGGCAGAAGAAAACTTTGGGAGGTATAGATATGTCTATCACCTTGTTGGTGGTGCTGGTTTCATGACTGTATACTTATCCCCAAACTCATCGAGTTGTATGCACTAAGTAAAGCTTTTTGCATGGAAATCATACCCAGATAAAGTGGTTTAAATATATACACACATATTTATATGTATGTGTGCATATATATATAAACAACAAGACATTTCTTTAACAGTTCTTATGTTGTCATGTTGATTTAACTCAGCTGGAAATCCTGAAGCTATGATTAGGGTATGTTGCTAAGGATTGAGCCATTAATTTACGGCTAAAAAGAACGTCACCCCCTTCTCCATGAAAAGCTTTTCCTCTCAGCTGGACAGCTATGGGCTCAATTCCTCTCTCCTTCCAAACCAAGGAAAATGTTTTAATTATGACTTAACTATTTTAGGCACATTCTGGAAGAGATTGCCATAGGAATTCTGTTCTCTTAAAGAAATGGCAATTGTTCATTATAAATGTATGTTTAGTGTATGTTCTCCTTATGGCTGGGGCCCATTACCTTGAAGAAAAAGAGAGACAGCATAGAAAGATTTTACTGACAATAAATTTCAGTAGTGGGTTTTTAATTTCTCCAACCAACATGTATTGAACATCTAAGTTAAACTGGGCTCCTTTCTAACTTGTTCACTATCCTTTTATTTTCAGTATCACATGGACCCATCAGTGACACATTACCTGGATCAGGAGCACAATAGTGAGCTGCTATGTAATATGTGCTATGTAAATAGTCCATGCATTCATCCCTTGGCCATTTATCAAGCACATGCTGTGTCCTAGAATTTACACTGAAATCACATAGTAGGCAGAAACACCAAATTTCTCTGAAACACATTTGTCAACATTTATTGCATTTTTCTCCTGACACCTGTGAGCTCAGTTTTCAGTAAGCAAATTGATTTTTCAGGTGCTTTTCTATAGGGTAATAGGTCTCAAATATCTTCACTCAATACAAAGCTGTTATAAGCCAGAGAAGGACTTGCAAAACCGTAAGGTAAACCCTCAGCTCTAAAGCCACCGGACACCAGAGCAATTCATATCCGCTCAGGTATTCTATTTACCAACTCCACAAGCATACATTGAAGTGAAAAGTCTGACAAATGTGCCCTCTTTGCTCTCAGCAGTCAAATCCCTCAGTGGTGTGGTTTGGTCGAAAAATAAAACCGCAAGGCACTTTCAAATCTCTGCTGATTTTATCAGCAGGGCTGTAAGGGTATCCCCTCCCCACCACACACACACACACACACACACACACACACCCTGGTATCCTTTTTCTTTCTTCTTCCTCCCCCAAACAAACTTGTTCTCAGAGAAAATTTTAATAGAACTAAATCAAAGACGAGTGTTGTGCTGCTATCTTCTGCAAACCAAATGTCACCCCACTGTGCCGTTTTAACTGAGGGTTCGGGGGTTGAGAGAGGAGCAGCAGGGCCACAGATCAGGGGATCAGAGCATGAAATAGAACGCGGAAGGTGGCCTGGCAGAGATTTAGGCTCCCAGACTTGAAAAGCAGTGCACAAGCAGGTTTGAGTTAAGCCAATTTGACACTTCTCGAACTCCTGGAAAACCAGGTGCTGCAAAACCAACTTTTATAATTGAGAGGTTCTGTGCGGGGAGCTGCTGGGAGAGGGGGGAGTAGCTTTTCCTGACTCAAAATTCAGTCGATGCTTGTGGAGATGAGACGTGCATTCAAAAGTCAGAGACATTTGTTTGCTTTTAATGGAAGAGAAGAGACATTAAAAATAATGTCTCTCTTTTCTTCTTATCTCTGAATGACAGTGATGGGACTGCCCTGATATTGCCTTTACAAAAATTATCTGAAGTTCTTCCTCATGGAAATCAGGCTGGAAGTTTCGGACTCAGCAGGGCCCGGGAACACTGACTTACATTTGAAAAGTTTTGACAGATAAATAATTCTTGGCTGATGTCTTAGGTTAGACATCATACCTCCTCCCTATCACTGTCAAGGCAATTGCAAAATATCTGACCCTGGCGCCTAAGGTCCAGAGCATGAGAAAGTGGCAGTGTCACCACCAGCTGATCACTGGAGTAAATTGTTCTCAAAGATTCCTCACAATGACTTTAACCCCTCAAAGAATGTAGCTGGATTTTGCAACTCAGTGACTCTCTGGAGGGATAGGCTGCCCTTCACATTATTAATATTTTAAAAAGCCCATCAATATAGACCCAAAGCTTTGCACATTTCAAGACTAGTTATGAAGAATTTCATCAAGAAATGGACAGATTGCAATAGCTGCTTTCTCACAGTGAGCACAAGCAGGAGTTAAAATTGTTGTGTGTTTGATTTTTAAACAAAATACATTGTATATGCCATGAAAATTCAAAATTTCTTGTTTTGAGTATCTTAAAGAGATAAAGCCATGAAGCATTAACTGAATAGATAATCTGGTTTGAAAAGGAGAAGCAGAGAAATCCTAGGGGAAAAAAGGAAGAGAGATAGAAGGGAGGAGAGAAGAAGAAAGGAAAGGAGAGAGAGAAAAAGAGAGAGAGAGCAAGAGAGAAACTAGAAGTAAAAGTATCTTTACAATTATTAGCACTCAGAGAAAGATATATGGAATAGATTATGGAGTATCAAGAATAAAATTAATGTGAATATTAATCTATCAAATCTACTAATATTTTACTATTGGCTGAATATTACTTCAAATTTTTTATTAAAACACATAATCATGATAATAATAGTTATACCAGTTACAGAGTTCCTAACATATGCTGGGACCCATACTTTCAAGGAAAGAATCAGAATCTCTGTTTTAAAGTTGATCAAGCTGTGAGGCTAAGCTGACTCAACTTGCTCAAAAATGTAATTATCCATTTTCAACATGAAATGTTGGTTCTCGATGTGCTCATGGCTAAAGAATGACCATATGAACCAAAGCAAGGCAAGCACGAAAATGAGGTTTATTTAGGAGAGAAAGATAGGGTTACAGAGCAAGAGCAAGATACAGGTTTACTGAACGTGATACATACTACACAGATGATGACCAAACCCATTGTTCCAGCAAAGCGAGAGCAAAAGGAAGGGGGGAAGAAAAGAGCCTGGATATGGTCTGCATCTTGTTTTATAGTGCCCAGATTGGGACCTACCTCGTGGTTCAGAGGTCACCATGGAACCACTCTGATTAGACCGTTGGGAGTTGCGTGCTCTGAGTGCGAGGTGTTCTAGGTCACCTTCCAGACTCTATCCTACCTATGCTGCTTGGCCCGTGGGCTAGAGAGTCCTCTGCATTCTTCTGCAGCTGGCGGGCTAAGTTGTGACTAGTAGATTTGTAGGGTATTCCCTCCTCCCCAGGTATGACAGTCCCTTGGGAAAGGATTAGGGTGGGGCAGGCCCAAGATGGAGACTGGAGCCCACTCTTGTCCTTCTTCCCAGGTGGGACAATTTTGCCAAGGCAGAACACCCACTTTTGTCCCTGGGAGACCTGGAATCCCTTGCTAACTACCTAATATAATCAGTTTTTAAGCACAAGTCAGTTTGAGTCTCAGATATGTGTTAGTAAAAAGTAGACAAACTTTTAAGTAGTGGTTCATTCTTTCTTTTTAACCCATGACATACTTGTATACTCATCAGCAAAGATTTTGCTGAGTTTTGAAAACCATAGTCACATGAATGTGCTTTTTCAACGTATACCTCCCTTTTCTGGAAATACTGGCATCATTCCAAAGAGACTTCCTTTACAGCCTCCATCCCTATCCATGTTGCTGTGCCCCACGCCATTCCTACCCATCCAGACTTGATTGAGAGAATCATCATGTAGTCAGTGAACTCAGTCCTTACATTTACTCTGAATTATTATTTCAGCATGGCCAATATGCATCATACTAAAATCTAAGGAAATTTTGCTTTCTAAAATCTAATGAGTGTGTGCTACCTAGTTTTACAGAAAATCTAACTAAATGTGAGTAGCACAGGAGGTGGATTCAAGGGGCATCCATGCTCACGAACCTTGAGAACGAACATGGGAGAAGGGGAGTGCTGGAGTCCTAACTTATCATTTACTAGCTGTGTAAAAGTATATAACGAGGGAGTCTGATAGCCTGGAGTCAAATCTCATCTCATCCACTTAGTAACTGCAACTTTCAGTATGTTACTTTATCTCTCTGAATTCCAGTTTTATAATATATAAATCAGGGATAATAATATCACCTGCCTAATGGGAATTAAATGAGATATTTATAGTAAGTTCTTAGAACAATGTCTGGCATGTAGTAAATGCTCAATAAATAGAAGCCATTATTATTATCTTTGTTATGGTATTTACTATTGCTGCTGTGGTAAGCATTATTATCAATAACTCTTACCAGCCTCAGGTCCTTTATGAAAACAAAGAAAGTATCGAAGCAGTTATTTTTCAAAATAGACTATTATACTTAACCGGATATATTAAGTTTATGAAACTATGGCCTTATGAAAAAATATCATAATTCACTGAAATAATGGACTATCTAATAAATCTATAGTTTATAATAAGTCCCAGGAGGGACTATTCATTTCCTCTGGGTAATCAGCTCTCTAAATAGCATATTTTACAGCCATCACTGGGTAAATCTAGACAGCCTTTTTGGAAGTTAAGCCGGTCCACTTCAGAGTTAAGCCTACTGACTTCTAAATTCTAGGTCCAATAAAGTTCAGTGTTCTCATCTTGGAAATGAGATTCATAATAACTACTTTGAAAGATGGTTGTAGTGATTAAACACGTAATGTCATAAAGTAATAAAAGCTAACATTTACTGAGGTCTTATATATTTTGTGCCACACACTGGACTAAGCACTTTTTATGTATCAACTAATTTAATCTTCACAATTACTCTATGTGGTCCATGCTATTGTAATCCGTATTTTTGTAATTGTGAAGTAAATTGCATCTTTGGTTATTTAAACTAGTGTTTTCACTGTGCTTGGCATTTGTCTTCAGGGACAAAGCCTTTCAAAGACTCCCCCTGGAAGGACTCATTTCAGATAGCCACATTATCTGCCCAGTTCCCTACTGCCTGTCTTGCCTGAAGGGCTCCAAGCTGAGTGTGGGAGAATTTACCAGGGAGAAAAACAATTTAGTTTTACCTGGGTGACAGAAATTATGCAGAATGACAAAAGGAGCAGTTAAGTTACAAGTTAAGGATGATAATTCACTCTCCCCAGGGACTGTCACTCAGAAAGCCTTGAGAAAAAATAACAGCAAAACAATGGCAAGCTCTATTGTTAACAGTCATGTCCCCATAATGCCTTGGCATTGTGAAACAATAAGGCCAAAAATGCAGTCTGCTGTCCCTGGAAAGCTCTCCTAACACATATGCTATATCTCAAGCTGTCACTCCTTGGAGACCCACCATCAAATGGGTCACTAGGTCGTCCCTGTTAGCCATGGTGGCTCCACAGTAATGGCTCTGGAGGACCCTCCTAATAACGTGCTTTCAATCAGAGCTCACCAATAGCTTTTAAAATACATAAAGCAAAGAGTGAGCGAAACCTAGATAATTTAAAATATGGCTTTCCTCAACATAGATAGGGGAAGTAAGGGTGGAGTGGGAGAGTTGAACATGATGATACAAGGCACTTGCTAAAACAAATTATGAATATTATTACTTTTGTACAATATAGAATGGAGCACTTTGAAAAAAATTCCATCAAATAAGTAGAAATAAATTGTGAATGCTCATATCACCAGCAGTTAAAACATCTTACTGATTTCTAATCCATCAGTATTAAATTGAGTATCTTTATTTACTATTTTATGTAGTGTCAAAGACAGCATAGTAAGTAGGTATGAAAGTGGTATATGTATTGCATGGTATCTATAGCAATAGAACAAGGGAGACTCACAGTTTTTGAGGGTTTCTGATGTCATGCATACTACTCAACATAAAGATTAATAAGAACAGGAAGCCAGCCTGTTCAAGTTCATATGCCTGCTCTTCCATTTTTTTATTATAAGACATTTGACCAGTAAATCTCTTTACCTGTCTGTGCCTCAGGTTCTAGAGTTATGAAATAGACATAATATTAGCCCCTAAGCCACATGGTTGTTAAATGAATTAATATATGCCAAATGTTTTAAACAGTACCCAGCACATGATAACCATGGGATAAACATTAGCTTAATTAACACACTCAACAGCCAATTTAGTCATTTTTATTCCCATTTTATTGATTATGAAACTCTTGCTCATGGAAGTTCCACAATTTGCTTAGGGTCATGCAGAAGAGATGAGCCTGGCACTCTATCCAGTCTGGATCTAAATCCCACGTGTTTTTCACCACTTGATTCTATTTCTCTGAGAGTAGGAGCAGCGGGGAGAGTCACACCTCAGGTCACATTTCCCATTTTGTTGCTTAGCAGCACATGTGACCTTGGGCAAATCAGGGAAATTCTATTAAACTTAGTTTCCTCATACATAAAATCAGGATAATCATAACAGCTAATTCATGGGAGAGAAGAAAAAATTCAAAGAAATCTTTATGGCAAGAAACTAGCAGAACGCACATCTCATGCAATTTATCTTTCATAATGAGGGGTTCTCTATTTTCCTCTGCCACCTAAAGAGGGTGCAACTCCCTGTTTGTTATTTTCTTTCAATATGGAACACAAGACTCTTCCCTTAATTCTCCACAGTGCAACTGGAACCAGACTGAAAGATTAAAAATAACTTACGAGTACCAAAGGCTAGAAGATACTAAAAGGGTTAGAAAAATCAAAGTAACTTGCAACAAAATAATCAAGCTTATACTATTGTCTAAGTCCATTTGTGCTGCTATAACAAAATACCCGAGACTGGGTAATTTATAAAGAAAATAAATTTATTGTTCACAACTATGGAAGCTGGGAAGTCCAAGATCACAGTTAGTATCTGATGAGGGCTCAGTCTCTGCTTCCAACATGATACACCAAATATAGAAACCAGAAAGGCAAAAGGAATCTAAGCTAGTTTCCTGCAGCCCTTTTGTAAGGCACTCATTCATTCATGAGGGCAGAATCATCATGACGTAATCATTTCCCAAAAGACCACACCTTTTAATACCATGTGAATTTTGAGTGACATTCAAACCACAGCCTGCAGACTAATGGTTGATCTGTCTCCTCCAACAGACAGATTAGACTAGAGGTCCTTGCATAAAAGGACCAGGTCATTGATCTCATGTTATCAGTGCCAAGCATGGCACTGAAACATAGCAAGTGTCATTAAATATTTTGGAAAAGATAAGAAGAATAGAATGAAGAAATTTATTACTATACACTTTGGCCCCTGTCAAGTTTATGGCATGCCCAGGATGAAGTGAAAAACCTCTAGGTCAGTAATTCTTAGCAGAATCACCTAAGGAACTTTATGAAAATATATATGATTCCATCCATCTAAACCCAATATTAGAATATACAGAACAAAGTGGAGATAAACATTCATTCATTCAATAAATATGTGCTAAATATCTCCTATGTGTGAAGGGACTTCCTGGGGGATGGATTCAGACAGAAAATAATACAGGCACAAGCTATTCTCTAAAGCTTCTCATAGCCTAGAATTGGCTCTGATATCAAGCAAAGAAATTATATAAAAAATTACTGAATTACAATGTGATGGTTACTACATAGAAAAATAATATGGTATGTTCTGCCATAGACTAAGGAAGCAGAAAAGAGTTTGGGGCAGCTCCTCAATGTGATTCAGATATATTAATATCTTCTGTTGAAAACCACTGTGTTGGGTCTTTTGTATTTTCTTCTGGCTCTTATTTCTATGTTTTTTTTTGTTCCCTACATTGAATCCACTTATTTGAAAACACCTTTACATTTCCTTTCACAGTGGATTAAAGGCTCTCATAAGTCAATGGACAAGGTAAACATAGAGCAGTGGTTGGATGACAATACAAATTCGGAAGCAATTAAGTTAGTATAAACATGTAAACTGACATAACTATTTAAATCAAACCCCTCAAACATTAATCTGTACAACTCCCAATGGCACTCTATCACACTTTCAGCCCCACTAGGAATTGCAATTCACTGTTGGGGAAAACCTCCAAAACATATTTCAGTTTAGGGTTTTAGCTTACTCCTAATGTCGTGTACCGTAATATAGCCTATCTAAATGACCTTGATTTTCATACTGTCTCACTCCATTCTTGTATATCATTATGAGTATAATTAATATCCAGAACTTCTGGTGATGTCAGTGAATACTTTGGATTCATTTGAAACCCATAACAAAACTGGGATTCTCCATAGCCAACAGAGGTATGAAGCAATTCTCATTGAAAGAAAACTGTAATTGATGGGTTCAGTGCAACCACATCTTTTGTAGAAATCCATTGTCTTGATTAGATGGTGTAGAAATGAGTCACTTCTGAAGAATTTGGCGGGATAGAGGGCATTCTGAGCTTGTTGTGGGTGGGTTCAGAGAAAACATTTCCAGTGTTTATGTGAGAGAGACTAGCCCTGAGTGGAAGACCGTCCCCAGGCTTATGTTTGTCTATAGATGTTCCCTTCTACTCAGAGTCACAGGGAGAGGGGAAGGCGGAGGAAGCATGCTGAGTATTTGTTTTTTGGGGCCATTTTGAGCTGAAGGGATCAAAGAGAGATGAAAATTCTTCTCCAGCTGAGAAATCTGCAGAACGCTCAATGCATTGTTCTTTCTGTTGTTACCACGCCTTCCTGCTTTCCCGGCAGCTGCCCCTGTCACAGATTTGTGCTACTGCCACTGCTGATACTGGTAAAGTTTGCCTTTGACATTCCACAGCTTCCGTTCCATCTCTGTATTGCTCTACATTGGAGCCGTACACACTCACGGTAACGCTAAGCACTCTTACAGGTTTCATTATTTTTCTGCATTTTGTAAGGCAAACTATTTCTTAAAGACAAAGCTATTTGTTACGTTGGTCATGTCATTTTTTTCTTTCAAGTAAATCACAAATTTCTTTCACCAATGGCAAAATGAGCCCTTTCATAGATTTCTCTAGGTCTTTTATCTTACTCTTCTTATAAACACGGAGATAAACAAAATGACAAATTCTGAGCCAGTAGGCTATGGTCTGAAGAACACCAAATTGAATTTGAATCCTAGCTTTGCTTTCCGATGACCTTGAGCCTACGAAAGTCAGGCAAGAAATTGCATATGAAGAAGTATCTGGTTACTTATAGATCTATCCCCAAATCTCTAAAATTCATAACTCTATGGCGATTCCAGGAGCATATGTGTTATGATTTCTAAGACACTGTTCAAAAAGATCAACAATTTGCTAGATATTTGTGTGTTAAAGTTTATTTCAAAATCAAAATGGTAATGTCTCCCTTCATAGAGGAATGGAGTAGGTCAAATCGGGGTTTAAAAGCTACATCTTTATCCACATATTAAATAACATTTTTGAGTAACAGTTCTCTCAATTTTAAAATAAAGGTATGAAGTCTTTTCTCCATGATTTTTGTGAGAATTAAACAAGATAATGTATGTGAAAAAGTCTAGCATGAGATCTGATACATAGAGGTCAGAAAATAAATGGTAGCAATTCTTAAAATTATTGACACAGAGTTTTGTTCTTTTCAAAGCCCATTTATATGCATTATTTTATGCTACCAGACTAAGCTAATGCTGCCAAGAAATATCATGTAAACACATATCGCAGGGTCAGTGACATTATAAAATTCCCAAACTGAAATGAAGAGACTGTCAACTGCTTTTAACTTGTAGCAATAGACTCCTTCATCTACGCTTCATTCATTCAAATATTTCCTTGACCCAATAAGCCTTGTAACAAGCCTGTCATATTTTATTTATGTAGTCATTAATATGGCAAATATTTATCAAGTAGCAACTATTCACCTGGATATTATTTTGTCAGAAGCCAGTTTGTTGTACTGAAAAAGGACCAAAGAAACAAAGATTGCTATAATATAGCAATTTGCATAGAGGCAAGCTAATTTTAATTTAAAAAAAAAAAGAGTAAAAGTTTATAAGCAATTAATGGTTAAGATAAATTTATTAAAAATAATGAGTCACTATAATAATACCACATTAAATTTTCACAGTGCAGCAAGATTTACAAAGCTTTTTTTTTTTTTTTTTTTTTTTTCCCCTAAAGCGTGTCCTACGCCCACCCACTTTGCTCTGAATCTGATAAAAGCACTGACTTCCAAGGCACCTTTATTTCTAGTGAAGACTCTGAACAATGGCCTCCTAACTGGGGGATCATTTTACTTCCTGGCTTTGAATCTTCCAGTGCCCGCCCTGTACACGGCTCTATCTTTGTGTCCAATAGTTTCTCCCTGGCTAACCGTGATTGAGCCATAGGCAAATCTGAGCCCATTCTGGAGTAGGCAGACCTGGTGTCTGCCTCAAGGCCTTGATGCTTATCCTTTACTCTGTCTGAAATACACTGTTCTCTCATGCTCATGAGGCCTCTTTTCTTTAATTGGATCTCAGCCTTTGAACACTTATTCTGCAGTTGTCATTTCTACTCATTATCACTACACTTATCTCACTATTGTTTCTGATTTTTGTGTTCTATAATTCTTTAATATTACTAATGAAAATATTGCCTATTTGTGTAATCATATAGTGTCTATTTGTGTACTTGTATATTGTCTAACTTCTCCACCAGAATGTAAACTCCATGAGGGAAGGGATCTTGCTTTCTCATTGATATAGGCCTGTTGCAGGAAGAAACAAGCATAGAGAGGTTAGATGCCTTAAGCAGGTATAGGGGACTAGAAGTAGTATACCGAATGAATAATAGGTCTTCTAATTTCTATGTTGTGTTCAATTACATTTCCTGGCTGGAGAATTTGTGCATATGTAAAACGTATCTCATTTTCTTAAGGAGTCTGAATTTAGTTCTTTAAACAAGATATTCATTCGTCAAAAGTTAATGATCCACGAGTTAGACAACAACAGTCCAATAATGAAACAATATTGGATATGATTGTGTGCTCAAATAATCGGAGATATTAAATAAGTGCACTGACTTTGCATAGAGATTTTAGACAAGTAGGTTATAAGAAATGATGTTTTTCCTCCAGTAAATACTATCTTTTGTTCTTTTGGTTTGCATTGCTTGATTCTGTGGTTATTTGAATTTTCTATTTGCTTAATTGAGTATCATATCCCAGGGTCTCCTGAAATTGCTATATTCTATATATTTATTTTGTAAATTAAAATTATTTATCAATTCTTTCTTTATTATTTAAAAAAAGTTTCAAAACTGCTTTAAATAAATGGAGATAACACTGGCGATATTCCAAAATCAACATTGCAGTGAGGGAAGAGGGCATCACCAAGGTAAGCACGTATTTGGGAAAGTCTTCACTTTCCGGGGGACTAAAAAAAAGTTGTTTATATCACCCATTGATCATATTTCTTTTCATAGTATTCTAGTTTATACTTTAAAACTATCCTGAAAATTCTATTAATCATAAAATTAACTTAATGTTTTCCCATAAATTCTATTAGCAATTCCCTTTCCCCTATCTTCTCTTCAGAAACATCACCATCAAATCATCATAACAGGCTCAGTACCTCTTTTGAAAATATGTTGGAAGCACTTGCATCCCCGAGAAGATGATGTGAATACAAAAACCAGACAGCCTTGTCCTGACATATATGTAAGTCCCACACATTAGATAAGCAGGACCATTGCTATCTGGAGCTTTGGGAGCTAAAAACTGTAAACACAGTGGCCTTTTTGTTCTAAATTTCATCCTACAGAAAAAGCATTCTCCCCTAGTTAAGAAAGATAAAGAATGCAATATATATCACACAGCAAATGCTGAATACTTACTGTCTCCAAAAGCTGTTATACAGGGTAAATAAACGTTTTTCCTGTGAAGAAACAGTGAATATTTTAGGTTTTATAGACCATTTATCTATCTCAACCACTCAACTTTGGCATTGTAGTGTGAAAGCAGCTATAGATAATACATAAAGAATTGGGTGTGGTTTTGTTTCATGTGAAAATGTAGTTCTGTACTCCATAATGAAACTAATAAATTGCATAGCATATATATGTAAAAAAAATGAAATGTGTTGAAAGTACAATGACTAAACTGGAAGAAATTCATGCCTTATGAGACAGCTTATATGAACTACCTCTATAATCTCTCACTTGCTGAAAGGTTAAAAAATAAAAATAAGGGCAGATAATTTCAATCAAATAATGAATAAGTATGTTATAATAGAGGTTTCTAAAATTTTTAATCTAAACTAAAATATATCCAAAAATATATATCCAAGTATATATAAATATTAGTAATAATTAAATACTTTTATATTTCATTAAAATTATTAAAAATGAATACTTATCCTGAATTCTTTTCCATTGTTATTTCATTTAATCATTACAACCACTTGGTGCTGAAGATACTATCATTATTTTCACTTTATATGCCCAGTGTCACAGGGCTAGTTAATTCTTCAGCTATGCAACTCTACAGCCTATCACATGTTAGAGTCTAGGCATAAGATTCACATAAAGATGTACTCAGTGTCCAACCTAATAGCATAAATGCTTTTGTGATTAAAGAAAGCAGAAGGAGAATATGTGAAATAGTCATTCAAAGCAAAATTTAGGTGCACATAGCATAAAACCTACATAAGGAAATATAATGGAAGAAAAATATTAATATTTTGAAGACAAAAACAGAAATTAGTGAATTAGAAAATCCAATATGATTTTTAAAAAATTCCTTGTGACAAGTTTTACATTAAAACAATAAAATAGCCACAGTTCAAGTAATTTTGAGAACATAAGGGAAAACACAAATTTTACAAAAAAGCGTATGATTTTTGGAACTAGTAAGTAATTACATTAAGGTTGCAGGATACAAGGTGTCAGTTCATTTTCTGCTGCTATAACAGAATACCACAGACTGGGTAGTTTATAAAGAAAAAAATTATTTCTCCTAGTTCTAGAGGCTGACAAGTCGAATATCATGGAGCCGGCATCCTGCCAGGGCCTTCTTGCTGCATTATCCCATGGTGGAATGGCAGAAAGGCGGAAGGTAAGATTGAGCACAAGAGACAGAGAGGGAAAAGAAGAAACTCATCCTTTTATATCACAGCCCTCTCCCATAATAACTAACCCACTCCCAGGATAACCACATTAATCCCTACAGGAGGGTAGGGCCCTCAGCGCCTCTTAAAAACACTGTCTCTTAATCCTGTTACAATGGCAATTAAGCTTCCAAACACATGAACTTTGGGGGGACACATTCAAACCATAGCATTCTACCCCCACCCCAAAACTCATGTCCTTTTCACATACAAAATACATTCATTCCATACCAATAACCCCAAAAGTCTTGACTAATTCATCATCAAGTCACAAATCCAAAGTCCAGATTCTCATCTATGTCAGATATGGGTGAGACTCAAGGCACAATTCACCCTGAGGCAAATTCCCTTTAGCTGTGAGGCTGTGAAATCAAAACAAGTTATCTATTTAAAAACACAATGGTGAGGCAGGCATGTTCCATTTCAAAGACAGACGTAGAAAAAAGGGGTAAATGGTCCCAAGTCCAAAACTCAACAGGGAAACATTAAATCCTAAGGCTCTAGAACAATCTCCCTTGACTCCATGTCCCACATCCTGGATACTTTAGGAGAAAGTTTGGGTCCCCAAGGTCAGGGAAGCTCTTCACTCATGGCTTTGCTGGACTCAGTGCATTTTCAGCTCTCCCAGACTTTCAGCGCAGGCCAGTAGTTTTGAGATTCTGTGGTGTCAGTGGCAGTCCCAGTCCGGTGGCTCCACTAGGCATTGCCCTGGTGAGAACCCCGTGGCAGCTCCAGCCCCACATTTCTGTTCATTGCCCCATTGGGAGCTTTTTGTGATGGCCCCACCACTGTGGCAAGTGTCTGCCTGGGCCTCTAGGCCATTTATGTCATCCTTTGAAATCTAGGTGGAGGAAGCCATGCCTCCACAGCTGTTGCATTCCATGTTCCTATAGATTTAACACCATGTAGACAATGATAAGGTTTTATAGCGTGTACATTCCAGAGTGGCAGATTAAACCTCTCCTGGGCATGCTTCAGCTGTGGCTGGGGTGACCAGGGAATGTTGCACCAGAATTTGGGAAGCAGAGTCCTGAGGTGGCCGGGGGCACCCTGGAGGGTTCAGTAGGCCCGTTCCCCCAAACCATTTTGCTGTCCTAGAGCTCTGGGCCTGTTATGGGAGTGACAGCTTAGAAGATAATTGAAATGCTTTCAGGATCTTTTATCCATTGTCTTCATGAATAGCACCTGGCTGCCTTCTATGGAGGGCAATATCTATAGCAAATGATTGATCTGCCACATCCTTAGTATTCTCTCTTGAACACACTTTTTCACTCTTTACAAAGCCAGGCTGAGAATTTTTCATATCTTTATACTCTGCTTCCTTTTTAATTATAAATTGTTTTTAAGTCAATCCTTTCTTCTTGTATCGCACTACATCCAGTTAAAAGTAACCACACCACAGCCTGAATGCTTTGCTGTTTAGATATTTCTTCTGCCAGATTTCCTAGTTCATCTATCTTTCTTAAGTCCTGTATTCTATAAAACCATTGGGCTTAAACACAAGTGAGCCAAGTTCTTTGCTACTTCATCACAAAAATGGCCGTTACTTCAATTTCTAATATCTTGTTCCCCAGTTTCATCTGAGACTTCATCAGAATAGCCATTATTGTCCATACTTTTACCTGCATTCTGGTCACAGCTACTTAAGTAACCTCTAAGAAGTTCCAGACCTTCCCTAGTCTTTTCCTGTGAGGGCTGACCAGACTTATACTTAATGCTCTGTTCACAGCAATACAGCTTTTTCCTACCCATTCTTCCAGTCTCCACCTATTGCCTAGTTCCAAAGCTGCTTTCACATTTTCAGGTTGCTGTTTTAGCAGGAGCCCCACTTCTTAGCACCAATTTTCTTAGTTTTAGTCCATTTTCTGTTTCTATAATGAATATCATAGACTGGGTGATTTAAGAATAGATTTTTGGCTCATGGTATTGGAAGCTGGGAAGTTCAAGAACATGGTGCCAGCATCTTTCAAAGGTCATTATATGGAAGAAGATGAAAGGTGGAAGTGAACCCATGAGAGACAGAAAAGAAAAAAAGGGCTGAACTCATCCTTTAATCAGGACCACACTCCTGCAATAACTAATTCTCTTCTGAGTAACAACATTCACCCCTTCATAAAGGCTGGACTCACATGGCCTAATCACCTCTTAAAGGCCCCACCTCTTAATACTGTTACAAGGGCAATTAAGCTTCCAACACATGAACTTTTGAAGAACACATTCAAACCATAGCACAAGGTTGACATACATACACAAGTTAATTACTTTCAAGACTTACTATAAAACTATGGTAATGAAGTCAGTGTGATATTGGTGAAAGAATTGAAAAATAGACCAATGTACCAGAATAGAAAGTCCAGATATATAAATAAATATAGTGTAGGAGACCAGATAAATATAGTGTAGGAGACCAGAATATGCCACCCCAAAATATGCCTGTCTGGCAGAAGGATTATTATGAGCTGATAATTTTGAGAAACAGCATACACAGGAGAGGCTCTGAAAACAGTGTAAGTTACTCTTTTGTAAGGGCAATTTACATTTGTAATGAAAATCTTTATTTGTAAGTGTGTTTTCCTTTCTCCACCAGGAAGAGAAGAACACACACATTTCTAAATCACAATAAAATTTTATCAATGGAAAAAGCACCAACTTAAATCTGTGAAACTGCAGAAATGGTAAAAAGTTCCGTGACTGCCCAGGCCTGGGGCGGTGGCTAGAAGGGAAATGAACAGATGGAGCATAAAGGATTTTGGGGGCAGTGAAACCATTCCATATGATATTATTATAGTAGTTGATGCATGTCTACATACATGTGTCAAAACCCATAGAATGTTCAACACCAAGGGTGAATTCTAATGAAAACTGTGGACTCTGTGTGATAATGACGTGTCAATGTGGGTTCATCAGTTGTAATAAAGGTACTATTCTGGTGGGGGATGCGGACCGTAGGGAAGGCTGCGCATGTGGTGAGGGGGGAATATAAGGAAACTCTTTGTATTTTCTGCTGAATTTAACTAGGAATCTAAAACTGTTCTGAAAAAGTAAAGTGTATTTAATAGAAGATCTTACTTGAAAAATACATAGGAATAATTTTAACAGATTATCAAAATTATTTCCTATTAAGGTTAAAAGTTCAATGGTGGTCACAGGTTTTATTATTCAACCTTTAAAAGAACAGCTAGTTCCTAAAAAATAGTCTTCATTTAGAAAAAGGAATTAAAAACACATCAAAATATTGAAAGTAGGCAGCTACAGGTAACAGATTACAAGGAACTGTGTTCTTTCTAGACTACTCTTTAAATTATTCATTATTCAATTAATGCACACAATTTTATGTTAAATAATGAAGTTGGTTTTTTTTTTTTTTTTTTGAGACAGAGTCTCGCTTTGTTGCCCGGGCTAGAGTGAGTGCCATGGCGTCAGCCTAGCTCACAGCAACCTCAAACTCCTGGGCTCAAGCAATCCTCCTGCCTCAGCCTCCCGAGTAGCTGGGACTACAGGCATGCGCCACTATGCCCGGCTAATTTTTCTATATATATATTTTTTTAGTTGTCCATATAATTTCTTTCTATTTTTAGTAGAGACGGGGTCTCACTCTTGCTCAGGCTGGTCTCGAACTCCTGACCTTGAGCGATCCACCCGCCTCGGCCTCCCAGAGTGCTAGGATTACAGGCGTGAGCCACCGCGCCCGGCCAATAATGAAGTTTTTGAAATTAAAATACACAAATAGAAATATTTGATTTATAGTCCATGGCCTAAAAACAAACATATAAAAAGCAGGGAAGAAATTTCAGTGTTAAAAAGAAATAGCTTAATGAGAATTGGATATTATCAAGGAGAAGGATATCTTTTTTCCTCACTCTCCCCAAGGTCCCCAGCTGACACCCCTATAGCAAAAGACAGATTTTCAAGAGAAAATAGAAGCAAATATCCAGGGAAAACTGTATCTTTTTATGGTAAGTCTTACAAAATGAAGATGATTATTGTGGAGAGGTGTGATTGGACAAAAAGTGTATGACCTAATGGTAATAAATTGGGGTGAACTTAGCAAGATCTGTTCAGTTTCTTCTTGGCCTCTCTGTGTAGCATTTCTTCCCCCATGGATGGGGCAGGATCCTCTGGAATGAGTAGAATTCGTTGTGACCATGCCTCACACAGAAAGGTGGGGAAAGGTCACAATGATCATCTTGCATCTGTGGCTTTCTCAATTGCCAAGTGCCATATTTTAGGATTTCATGTTCTGAACCCCAGCAGTTTAAAGGCCTAAAGGGAAAGGAAGAATTAAAACAAGTACCCAAATGTTCTACACAAGGATAATGTACATGTGCTTAAAAAATTTATGTAAAATTATGTATGTTCTCAGTAATATCCACGTTTTTCGTGGACAGATTGTGGTCCATGAGAGCAGGTATCATAGTATTTCTCAGATTTGTGTCTTCATAAGCAAAGTAAGGGTAGGAATTTTTACTTTTGTTTTTGTTTTTGTTTTTCCTTTGGCATATTCCTGAGACCTACAACAGCCCCAAATGTACTGTAGGCAAAAGGTTAAAAGATCGATCTTTCTTGGACGAATGATCAGTTATTTTGTAAAACATTCACAACCCCCTTACACACACAGATACACAATTTCAATATTATATTTCGAACTTTATTAGAAACTTCATTCTCATATTGTCCATCTTTAGATGCTTCTGTCTGCTTTATTTATCTGTTTATTTCAAATTGCGTTAGTTGTTACTGGTGACCATCAATGTTTCTGGTTCTCTGTCTTCCAGGCACATGGCAGGTTTCCTTTTCCCAGACCCCCTTGTCATTAGATGGAGCTATTTCTGGCCAATGAGTTATGAACAGAAGTGATAGGTTCTAGAACATTTCATTACTAATGCAAGATATTTTTGTACTCTTTTATCTGCCATTATAACTTGTAATACCCAAGGTAATACAATTTTTTCATAAGCCTGAACCTTAGATTCAGAAGTTATGGACGGAGATCAGAGGTGACCTGCAATAGACAGTAGAATGAGCAAAAAACCAAACCTCTGTTGTTGTGGGCCACTAAGGTGTCGGTTGTTTGTTACTACACTATATTCTAATCTGCCCTGATTGATACACAAATCCACTAGGAAACCATAGTAATTATTAGAGTTTTGTAACAAGCTTCAGTATCTAGTTTGATGCATTCTTCTTCTTATTAACATTTGCCTTTTTATTTTGTTTCCATTATTTTCTTCGATATAATTTCTTGTTTGTTTTCAATGAAATCTATTTGTGTTTCAATTGGGATTGCACTGAATTTATAGTTGAATTTTATAGGGGTTTAAATTTTACAATATTGAGTTCCCATACAAGAGTATTCAATTACTTAAAACTTCATTTATGCTACTCAATAAAATTTATCTTCTAAATATTTTATCTTCATATAAATCATGCATATTTCTTAAGTCTATTCTAGACAGTTCATCCTTTTTGTTGCTATTTTATATGGGCCTTTTTCCTCTATTACAATTCTTATCTTGCTATTACGGTTATGTAGAAAAGATGTTGGTGTTTTATATATTCATTTTTAAACTACCTAAATAAATTACCTTAATGTTAAAAACGATTTTCTATAATTTTCTTCATTTTGCTTTTTAAAATGTGTAGGAATGCAAAAGATAATAATTTTGCCTCCTCCTTTGCCATATTTATACCAGCATCTTTTAAAAATAAGTTTAAATAGGAAATATTTATATAACAAAAGAGTAATGAACAAGAGGCCATAAAAGAAAAGTTCTAAATCATATGGCACTAACTGTAAGTGGTATAAATAGTTTGGGAATTAAAATGAAGTATTACCACAACTTAAAAGGTCATTATGTTAAGAAAAAGTAATTTTCCATAAGAAATGCTTGAAGCTACATAATTGCCAAAGTATTTTATTGCTGCAAAACAACAGTGAAATGAGGTATTAAAATCAGTACATTTCACTGGTTTTGATGTTGCCCATAGTCAGCAAGACCAATATATTGACCTATTTATGTATGCAGACCATAACACTCCCAGCTGAGTATTTCCACATGGTTTCAGCAAATTGTGGTATTTATGATTTGTTGTAATTAATATTTTAGGTTTGCTTCTTAAGTTCAAATGTTACAGGAAAAATTCTCTCTGCAAATACTATAGATGTCGGCGCTATAGCAGAGCCTCCTTTGTTTCCTTTGCTCTGTATTCTCTCTCTTCTTCCTGTTGGTTTCCCTGACTTCATAGCCTTTATGGACCATTTACACTGTAGTGCCTGACACTTGGTAGACACTGTGATTCTTACTTCAACCCATCCCTGTCTCTTGTGATGACAAAATGAGTGAGTTCTGTGAGCAAGTGAATTTCATGCTGCTGTGACTAACAGATGAAGGGCCTGGGATTGAGGAGTGACCCCCTGGGTATTAGTGTACATTCCTAAATTACAACACTGTATTTCAGTAGTAGGTTCATCCAACCCACAACTCCCTTCCTCAGTGGGTTCTGAAAATTTGGTGGTGTTTTTACTTATTATAATGAGATGAAGAGGAGCTACTGGCTTTTATTGGGCATGGCTAGAAATCCTAAACATCGTGCAATATAAAGTAAAGAATTAAATGGCCCCTCTAAACCAAAACCATAACCAAACTAAGCAAAAAAATATGAAACTACCTACATCCATAAAGCCGCCCACCCCTCTACCCAAGGCAATAACAGACAATTTACTTACGAGCTGATTCTCTCTCTGCCTGGCACCCTGGGATCCTTCTAGGCATATAATAGTAATATTGTACTTTCTATCTCCTTTGAATTTAAGAATAGCTATGTGATTTGTTTTGGCCAATTAAATGTTAGAGGAAAGTGGAAGTTTTTAAAACCAATGCACAATTCTCTCAATTTTCCTTTTTTCATTCTCTACACTGGTGGAAGCATGTGTCAAGATACATTTCTGACATTCTTGGTCCCTGAGAGATCACAAGAACAGAGCCACGACTGAAGCATATTGTATCTATAGTGTGAGCAGGAAATAAATGATTATTGTATTAATTTCACTGAGGTTTTAAGACTGTTTGTAACTGCATCACATTCTAATCTGCCCTGACTGACACTTCTCCTTTACACAATAGAGATCAGATTATCTCTATGAACCTCGTATGGACCAAACTGTGTCCTCCCCAAAATTCATATGTTGAAGCTCTAATTTCCAATGTGACTGTATTCAGCGACAGGGCCTTTAAAGAGGTAATTAAGGTGAAGCAAGTTTGTAAGAGTGGGGCCCTTAATCAATACCACTGATGTCCTTTTAAGAAGAGGAAGAGACACAAGAGGTGCACACACACAGAGTCCTTTCATGTGAGGACATAGCATGAAAGTGACTGTCCATGAGTTAAGGAAAGAGGCCTCATGAAAAATCAAACCTGATAACACCTTGATCTTGAACTTCTAGCCTCCAGAACTGCAAAGAAAAAATGTTCTGTTGTTTAAGCCACCCAGCCTGTGGTATTTTGTTATGGAAGCCGTAATGAACAAATACAGTCCCACTTGCACCTTCCCCAGAACAGTCTTTTCAATTTCTTTCAGCTATCAACCATCCTGTGCCGACCCACCCCAGGATCCCAGACTGTCACTCTGGAACTTGCGTTTGCATGGGAAGATGCTTTGGCGTTTCTTCTAAAATGATAGGTCCTCCAGCCTGGGTTTCAGTCCCAGCTCTTCAATTTATCGTGTTTTTGTTTGATTGAAATGCTTACCACCACTGATTGCCTGAATTAAAAGAAATCGGAATAAATTGATGAAGACTGTGGTAAGGCAAGTGAGGCAATTTCATGACTTTGGGAAAAAAGCCTCCTTAAATCCTGCATCCTAGCTTCACTTGCTTTGACTCTAGTCCTTCCCCTGATAAACATGAAAAACCTTTCCAACTTTCTGCCTCAAGTAGGCCAAGTTCCTTCCCCAGTATTAGCCTCTATAGCAAGTGGAATTTCTGAGCCCAGGGTCCTACTTGGGGGTTTGGATATTTTGGGGATACTAGTTGCAACACTGCCTCTTGTAGCAATTTAGTAGCAAGATTCCTATACATTTTGTAATCAGTTCTATTCAATGTATAAGGTAGTTTAAGACATTTTCAGTCCCTTAAACAACAGTCATGATAAAGTTCAATGGGTAATTTATTTGAAAATCAAAGAACTTGTAAGTATACTTAAAAATACTTGAAGGAGACAGAGTATACAGGGTTTGATAGCAAAATGCAACTTCATTTGAATTTTGTAACAAGGAAATAAAGGCCAGAGATGTGTTTCTGTTCACACTAAAGGAAATAGCTTCTATCAGCTAGAAGATCAGCTCCAATAACTTCAGGGATCCATTTGGCTTTATTAGGTCTGTTGCCATTGTGATGGGCTAAGAAGTTTCTTTTGAAGAAAAGTAATTACTGTACCAGAGCCCCTAGTCAAAGAAATGCAATTGTGTTTAAAAAATCCACTTGCTCAGCACAATTTAGGCTCTCTGTGATTTTCTGTAACCTGAATCAATAGCTGACAGATATATAGATCTCCATGATGGCTAGAGCTTAAATCCTCTCACACTATGGTGATACTACAATAAAAGAAAAACCACTGTGTAAAAACATCCTTAACAAAAGCTAAGTTAGTACTTTATCCCAGTCACAAAGTAGGCACTATTGTATCATATGGGTCTTATGAGGAAAAGCGTAGGCAAGAATATTTGTTGAACATCAACTTTGGGCCAAGCAGTGCAATATGTGATATATTTGAATTATATGATAAGGATTCTATTATTCTCATTGCTACTACAGAAGTATGGAGTAGAAAATATCTAAACCACTCTCAATAGGATATATAAAACTAAAAGGAAGGAAAATAAATCTGAACCATTGCAAAACAGTAGAATTCCCAGCTATATTTAGTGAATGTTTTTTTAAAAAAATGGGAGTTTACCTTAAATCTCTGTAATGTGTTACTCACAATTAGTATATATAAAAACCTCTCTCTATCTCGATGTATGGTAAACTATATATGGTTTAAACAAGTGTTCAGTTTTCATAAGTAATTTCTATTTCTTCCCAGAGTCCCCTATTACGGAAAGATATCGAAACCAGACAGATGGACCCAAGACTGTGACTGAATTTTTCACTAAGTGTCATTTTAAACTGTTTTATTTCTGACATTTTCTTTCCAGAAGGGTTGCTTCCTAAAGTGAGGGCCACCTGACAAAACTCTTTTTAAACATTTTTCAGAAGTACAACCCTTTCCTCAATGTTGGAAGGTTTGTGTGAGTTGCGAGTCCTGGTTTCCCTCTGACCAACTGAGTGAACCCTCCCAAGCAAGAACCTTTATTTAGAAAAATTAATGCAAAACAAATTCAGTTTAACATAATCTGAAGAAGATTTCACTCTTGTAATTCTGAAATGGGGAATACAAATTAAAAGTAAAATGATATCTTCTCTAATGTTTGCTACGGCGGGCCTTGATTTGAGAAAGGGTGAGGGGTGGGAATCCATCTGGCCTTAATAAAGATCTGTGCTTTCCTGGTTGTTGAGGTATATTGTTTCTTTTCCAGCTTTACAGTGAAAACAGGTTTTGGTGCTGTGGAACTAAACAATTTATTTTCTTTTTATAGAGATCAGTCTTATTGATTCCATAAGTCTTCATTAAAAAAATAAATGAATAAGTGTTAAGCATCTCCTCTGAGACAATGTGATATGATAAGTCCGATGGCAGAGAGAAGCAAGATGTGCTCACAGGAGAGGACTTTAATCCAATCCGCAATTTAGGCAAGGCTCCCGGGGTGACGGGGACCCGGGTCAAATTTTGAAAAAAGGCAGCAATTACCAAAATGAAGAATGGGAGGAAGGACTTTGCAGGCAGAATGAGAAGTGAATGCAAATCACATCACTGAACTTGATCATGATGCATTTCCATCTAAGCCCTGTACTTTCTCAGATGTCGCAGGAACATCGTTAATCAGCAGCCTTGCACATGCGCGATTCCATCTGGTTTCCCCATCTTGTTTAATGGCGCAGCGCGTAACTGTTTTTCCCAACTAGAAAAGCATGAAGCTATACTTGACTCCTCCCTCTTCTTTACAATATTTAAAGGAATCACCAAATGTTCTCTAATCCATCTGCTTAAAGCTTTTACTTCCTCTTTATCACCAGTAGCATTTACTTATTTAAATGCATTTTTTTTTCTTTAGTCTGGACAACTGCTAAAGCAAGCTTTTATTAATATTAAATAATCCACTACCTTTTACATTCAGCAATTATTGGCAGTTACAGTATAGTATATGCTAAGTGCTTGGGATACAATGATGAATGTGGCATTACCACAGCCTCCAAGGAGATCATACCTAGTGGAAAAGACAGACAAAAAGAGATAATTTTAATACAAGACATGCTAAAGATACACACAAAAACATATTAGGAGCAGACGGGAGGGCTGGAAAGCCTTCCAGGTGGATTAAAATTCTATAGTGAGACTTTAAGTTTGAGAAGGAAACCCCCTAGAGAAAATATTCCAAAGCAAATAGATAGTATTAGCAAAGGCCGGATATAAGATACAAGGACATAAATATAATGTTGTTGAAACAGACATTTGGTAGAGGAAATTATGAGAGAGGTAAAGATATTTTCCTTGATCTCTGGAATATACATATTTATTCCCCAGCACCCAGAAGGAATCAAAATCCCATGTTAGTTTCCTTCACAAAGATAAATCCTCATAAAATCAGTATTCACTTTTACGATATGTAAGAATGACCATAAGGATATTGAAATGTGGTACTGAACCAAAGATCATATAAGAAATGTAACTTTCCATAAAGTTATCATGTTAACTGTATAATGGAGTATAACAGACAGAATAGGCAGATATATTTTCCTTTAACTGGTCCAATAGGAGAGTATAGTCATCCCCACTGATGTATGGCTGTCTCTGAATTTTCTATGTCTGTGCTTTATAATCTAGGTACTTAGAAAGATAGCATGTGTGGTCTAGCCAGAGGCACTATACAAATCAAAGCATAACCCATCCATTTTTGTACTGTCATTTGGAGACTGCGAAGAGTGTACTTTTCATGTTCCACATCATTAGCATAGCCGAACACCAGATTTAGCTGTATAATATCTATGCCTAAAGGTGGAAAAGGGACTTGAGATTTCCAAAGATGTAGGTATATGGACAAATGAATCACAGATGTGATGTATTCAAACTAATCCTCAGGAGCTATTTATTGAGGACCTAAAAAGTTCCATGTTATCTAGAATAAAGACATAAGACCAAGTGCCTACCGTAATAAAACTTGGGGTCTTGCTGGGGAGATAGAAGATAACACATGGAATATAAATAACCATGTAAAACATCAACACAAGAGATTCTTCATTCCACAGGCAAAGACATTGAAATAAGCAGTTTAAGACAGCTTTATGAATAATGGAAAGAGAAATGGATTCACAGTAAAATGCCCAGGTTCTTGCTCCGATTTTGACATATGATACCTCTATGACATAGAACTAGTTACTTAAACACTCATTTTTGAGTTCAGATAAATATACCTGTTATACCAAGTTCACTGAGCTTTGGAAAAGACCAAATGAAAGCACTTTTAAGACTATAAAAGAATACATAGAATTATGGTGTAAGGTAAGGCTTCTATACAAAAAATATTTTGGTGGACTATGTACTCAGAAGTTTCTACATAAGTTCTTGTCTTCTTTCACTTTCAAATTGGTTTGAAATCACTCAATCAGATATGATTTCTTTTTGTATCTAATAATGATTTATTGAGCAATTATTATATTCCTGTCAGTGTGTAAAATGTTAGAGATTCATGAATATGTCAGCCAAGAACCCTATGTCATGCAGAAACTGTTTGGCACATAACGGGAACTAAATAAATGTCAGTTTTATATAAAGAAAAATTGGTTCCCATATTTTAGAGAGGCAATTGAGAATAAAGAAGAGGTTTGCATGATAGAGAAATTGCCTGAATAGAGTGAAGAAAAATTTTTGATTGCTGTGACAAAAATTTTTACTGCAAAATACATCAGAATTGATAAAACATAATTTTACTAAATTAATTTCCAAACTTCAGTAGCCAAGCAGCAAGGGACAGGAGTTGACAGTTCATACCAGGAATAGAACAAATAGTATAATAGATAAAAATGTGACATTTTTTCAGCCTCAGTATTAGGCAAATATATGTGTGAATACATATACATAGATAGTTGGCCCTCTATATCCATGAGTTCTACATTGGTGGATTCAACCAACTGCAGATCAAAAATATTTTTAAAAAATGATGGGCCGGGTGCGGTGGCTCACGCCTGTAATCCTGGCACTCTGGGAGGCCGAGGTGGGGGGATCGTTTGAGCTCAGGAGTTCGAGACCCCATCTGAGCAAGAGCGAGACCCCATCTCTACTAAAAATAGAAAGAAACTATATAGACAGCTAAAAATATATATAGAAAAAATTAGCCGGGCATGGTGGCACATGCATGTAGTCCCAGCTACTCGGGAGGCTGAGACAGGAGGATCCTTTGAGCTCAGGAGTTTGAGGTTGCTGTGAGCTAGGCTGACGCCATGGCACTCACTCTAGCCTGGGCAACAGAGTGAGACTCTGTCTCAAAAAAAAAAAAAAAAAAAAAAATGATGGTTGTGTCTGCACTGAACACATACAGACTATTTTTCTTGTCATTATTTCCTAATCAATACAGCTACAGTATAACAATTATTTGTATATCATTTACATTATATTAGGTATTGTAAGTAATCTAGAGATGATTTAAAATATACACAAGGATGTGTGTATGTTATACATTAATACTATACCACCTAATATAAGAGACTTGAGCATTCATTAGATTTAGGTATCGTGGGGATTCTGGAACTCATGCCCCATAGATGCTGAGGGAGGACGGTATATGTACATATGCAAATATATGTATATCTACATTTGTGTGTATATATACAAATTAAATTTAAAAATAATAGCAAATTGGCAAATGAACAGTTAATATTTGAAAAGGTATGATTGAAATAGATATTTTTTGATAGTTCTGATATATTTTGATTGCACCTAAAGAATACACTCTGGAGAGAAATTTCAAAATGTATTATTGTATTAGACTGATGCTACCATAAACCTGATAATCCTACTGTATTTCTATTGCTACATGACTATTTCTACATACTTAGCAGCTTAAAGCAATATATATTTATCGTATCACAGTTTCTGTAGATCAGAAGTCTGGGCATGGCTTAGCTAGATTCTCTCTTAGGGTCTCACAGGACGCAGTCAAAGAGTCAGCCATGAGTAGAGTCTTGCCTGAAGTTCAATGGAAAACCACCTCCAAGTTCACTTAAGCTATTGGCAGATTTCAATTTCTTGCGTCTGTGATACTGAGGGTGTCAGTTTCTTTCTGGCTGTTGGCTGGAGGCTGCCTTTACCTCCTAGATGCTGCTCACAATTCCCTTCCACATGGAGCTCCTAACATAGGCACTTGCTACCTCGAAGCCAGCAAGGGAGAGAGACTCCAGTAAGACAGCCATTACAGTCTTACGTAACATAATTGTATACACATAATCACATGCATTCCATCACTCTTTCCATATTCTGTAAAGTCACAGATCACCACCACACGGAAAGGCAGGGGGTTACACAAGGCTGCGACTAACGGAAGGTGGGGGCCGTGAGGACCACCTTAAGATTCTGCCTGCTACAAGCACATCAGGGAATATAGCCCACGGAAATAATTCAACAGAGAAAAGAAAGATTTAGACAAGATTGTTTATGGGTGTACTGTACATTCTTTCTAATAATTGGAAGCAGTTTCAATTCACAAATAAGTGAAGGCAAGAAGTGAAGAAGGATACAAATGGCTAAACTCTGGCAACTTAACATAATTATACATTATAGTACATTAGACATGAAAATTAAGAGTTTCACACACACATATAATTTAAAAATAACTAAATGAGGTAACAGTAAGAGGGAAATGAACATGTTAATAGAATCATGAAGACGTTATCATAGCTACTAGACATTTGTCTGAATAAATATTCGAATTATGAGCGGCTACAAAATTTGTAAATAAATTTTGGGCATTACTAATTTACAGGCCTTCCAAAAATTTAGCTATTATCTACTGTTCCTAAAAATCAAAAGAAAGCAATTTACAAAAATGTAAGATTATTGAAATACAGAAAACAAAAATAATTTATAGAGATGATTTTTAAAAGCCCTGTGGTTTGATTTTTTGAAAAGCCTCACAAAATTGATAAAACTCTAATTAAATAAAGAGAAAACAAAAACACATATTATAAATAATCAGAAAGAAGGCATATCATTATATTCAAAAGAGTTTAAAATATTTATATGCAAATATAGTGTGCAAAACTAGGGCAACAAATTGTAATATCTAAAGAAAAATCAGGAACTGAAAAAAATGGTGTATTAGAAGCAGCCTGCCATTGTGCTGCTCCCAAGGAAAGAAGTGAAAGGTGCAGGCAGCTGCCTAGATATGGATCACTCTTCCCTGAAACCGCATTGTGAAATAACACAGAATGAACAGGGGACAACTCAGAGTGGAAAAAAAGTGTGATGGGGTGATACATATAAGAAGATCAGAGCGAGCCGGGAACAATGAGAGAATAGAGCACTGCGATGCCGCTAGCTCTGCTGGCACAGTGCAAACTGAACTGCAAGATGGCTCCCACCACCCTCACAACCTCTGCTTGGTTGGACGGAGGCCTTGCCTGGAGTCTGTGCAGAGCCATTGCACCAGACAGCAGGCCCAGTGGGGCTCCGGCTGCAGCTAAAGCCATGCTGAACTCTTGAGTGTTCTGGGCTAGGTTTGCACCGGGTTGGGGAAGGAGTGAACTGATTTGGGGCTTCCCTGAGCCGTACCTGGTGAGGTGACTTGAAGCCAAGCGCTTCTCTCCTAAAGCGCAAGGGGAGCCAAACTCAGGAATTGACCGAGGCACAGCAGGCCCCTACCTGAGAGGCGTTGAGCAACTGTTGGCAGGTCCTGGGTGGGAAAAAGAGAGCTCCATGGTCCCTGGGCTGCTGGAACCAACATCTGCCCACTTGACTTGGCATCTATGGGGCCCCTGAGCCTGCAGGCCACTTGCTCAGCCCTGACTCCAACCTTCCAGACCCACTTCCTCCTGCCTGCTTGGCCCTGACCCTGCCTTCCAGGTTGAATCAGCCCCGCTGTGGGAACAGCCCTACTATTGGCTCCTCAGTCCTGCTCAGAAGCTGGGCTTCTGGCTCCTCCCCAGTCCCAGATCTGAGGCTCTTACACTAGACCCTGAGGTTTTGTCTCTGTGCCTCCAGAACGCCCGCCAGGCCTAAGACACCATCCCAAAGTCTCCAGCGCTGCACCTAGATCCCAAAACCCCACCCCAGAGCCTCCACCACTGCAGCAGAGTTAGAAGAATTGCTCCAAAGTCCAACATCCGACCAGGGAACCCCCAACCTCAATCTGCCAGTACACTGCGACGTATTCTGAACAAATGCACACAGCCTGGGAACTCATGACAACCACATCCTGCTGTTGCTGTTACCTCCGTGAGGAAACCCTGGGTAGGGGAATCTCAACAACATCAGCCTCAGTGAAGAGAGTCTCGTTCAGCTCCCAATTGGAATGTCCTACAACTATCTGGTGAAACCCATCACCCAACCCAAACAGCATTCAGCACAGGCTTAAGCAGAGGTGATCACAGATGAACAGAACAAATCAGAACAGCTGCATTATTAGGCTTCTAGTGTGCATGCCCCTCTGCCGAGTCAACATTCCAGAACAGGGGGGGAAAAAGAGCTCTACCTAGTGATCTCCCCTTACTCAAACCAAGCAGGAGAGTTTCCAGCAAGGAACAGGAACACTGCAAACTCATTAGCCATGAGCTGAGAAAAGAGCTCTCAGATGAGGAGAAACCAGTGAAAGAACCCCGGCAACCTGAAAAATCAAAACAAAAAAGCATCACAATGGAGCTATAGCAATGAACTCCAAATATAAGGAAATTGTTAAAATGACAGAAATGGAATTCAGAATGTGGATGGCAACTCAGATGAATGGAATTAAAAAGAAAGTTGAAAACTAACAAAGAGAAGCCCAAAAAATATTTCAGGAAATTAGTGAAAAAGTCAGTAAAGAACTAGACAAGAAATGAAAGAATCATTCAGGGATTTTCAAAACACAGCAGAAAGTTTGCAACAGATTAAACCAAGGAGAAGAAAGAATCTCAGAGCTCGAAGACAAAGCTCTTGAGTTAACTCAAACATTTAAAGAGGCAGAAAAGAGAACAACAAAGGCAGAATAATCACTTAGAGAGATGTGGGACTATGCAAACCAAATAAACATATGAACTATAGGTATCCCTGAGGGAGAAGAAGAAAGTGCTAAAAGCATGGAAAATCTATTTGAGGGAATTATCAAGGGAAACTTCCCTAGTATTGCCAGAGATCCAGATATCCAGGTATAAGATGGTCATTGAACTGGAAGATTCATAACAAATAGGACATCTTTGAGACACATAGTAATTACGTTGGCCAAAGACAAAATGAAAGAGAAAAAAATCTACAAGCAGCTAGATGTGAGCAACATATGACCTACAAAGGAAAACTCATCAGGATAACAGTAGACTTCTCTGCAGAAACCTTACAAACCAGAAGGGAATGGGCCCACATCTTCAATCTTCTTAAACAGAACAACTGTCAGCCTAGAATTTTGTATTCTGCAAAACTAAGTTTTAAATTTGTTGGAGAAATTAAGACTTTCCCAGAAAAGCAGACATTGAGGAAATTTGCCATAACTAGACCTATGCTTCAGGAAGTACTCAGGTCTACAATATACATAGATCAGCACAATAGACATCCCCTGGTGTAAAATCATACAAAAGCTAAGCCTAGATACCACAATGGCTCAAGATGTTAAATAAAGCAATAGAGTTCTACACAACAGTTTGAACAGAAATCAACTCCACTTATCAATTCTTTCAATAAATGTAAGTGGCTTGAACTCCCCACTGAAGAGACATAGGATGGCTCAATGGATAAAAAAAAATGCAAGCCAAGTATCTGCCATCTCCAGGAAATGCATCTATTCCACAAGGACTCATTCAGACTCAAGGCCAAGGATGGAAAACAATATTCCATGAAAATGGAAACCAAAAGAAAGCTGGTGTAGCAAATTTTCAAATCAGATAACATAGACTTCAGATCAACAAAAGTAAAGAAAGACTAAGATGGTCATTATATAATGTTGAAGGGACTAGTTTAACAAAAATACATAACAATCCTAAATATTTATGCATTTAATAGAGGTGAACCTAGATTTATAAAGCAAACCCTACTTGATCTAAACAAAATGATAAACAGCAGCAGCGTAATAGCTGGGGACTTCTACACCCCACTGACAGAATGGGAGAGATACTCCAAGCAGAACACAAAGAAAGAAACAATGGATTTAAACAGGACTCTAGAACAAATGGGCCTAACAGATATGTACAGAACATTGTACCCCCAAATTATCGAATATGCATTCTTCTCATCAGCTTATGGAACATTCTCTAAAACTGATCACATCCTGGGCCACAAAACATGCCTCAACAAATTTAAAAATATAGAAATTATACCATATATTATCTCAGACCATGGTGGAATAAAATTAGAAATCAATTCCTACAGAAACACTCAACTCTAAACAAAGTCATGGAAATTAAACAACCTACTGCTGAACAATTATTGGGCTAAGAAGGAAATTAAGGTGAAAATCAAAAGATTCTTTGAGCAAAATAGCAAAGGGGACACAAGTTACTAAAATCATCCATGGGATTCTGCAAAACAGACTTAAGAGGAAAATTCATAGCCTAAATGCCTACATCTAAATCAAAGAAAGATCACAAATCAACAATCTAATGAATTGTCTCAATGAATTGGAAAAGGAAGGGCAGACCAAACCCAAACCCAGCAGAAGAAAAGAAATAACTAAGATTAGAGCAGAACTAAATGAAATCAATTCCACAATAATTATACAGAAGATTAATAAAACAAAATGTTGTTTTTATGAAAAGATAAACAAAATTGAGAGAACTCTCACTTAGATTAACCAAAAACAGAAAGAAAAGGACACTCATAATCTCAATCAGAAATGAAAAAGGAGCTAATACAACTGAAACCATGGTAATACAAAATATCCCTGAATACTATAAAAATCGCTATGCACATAAACTTAGAAATGTTAAGAAAATGGACAAATTCTTGGAAACACACAACCTCCACAAGCTCAATCATGAATAAGTAAACTCTTGAAGAGACCAATACCATGTAATGAAATTGAAGCAGCAATAAAAATTTTTCAACAATAAAAAGTCCCAACCGGATGGTTTCACAGCTGAATTTTACCAGACTTACAAAGAAGAACTGGTACCTATACTGCAGAAATTATTTCATAACATTGAGAAGGAAGGAAACCTCCCCAACCTATTCTACAAAGTCAATATCACCTTGATACAAAAGCCAGGAAAGGATACAACAAAAAAGAAAACTACAGACCAATATCCCTTATGAATATAGATGCAAAAATTCTCAATAATATCTTAGGAAACTGAATTCAGCTGCACATCAAAGAAATAATCTGCCGTGACCAGGTGGGCATCAGCTCACAGACGCAAGGATAGTTCAACATACCCAAATCTACAAATGTGATTCACCACATAAATAGAAGTAAAAACAAAAAACATATGATCCTCTCAATAGATGCATAAAAAGTATTTGACAAAATTCAGCACCCTCTTTTGGTAAGAACTCTTAACAAAATGCACATAGATGGAACATATCTTAATATTATAAAAGCCATATATGACAAACCCACAGTCAACATCATTCTGAATGGGGAAAAATTAAGAGCATTTCCACTTAGAACGGGAACCAAACAGGGTTGCCCACTGTCACCACTTTTATTCAACATAGTGCTGGAAGCTCAAACCAGAGTAATTAGGCAAGAGAAGGAAATCAAGGGTATTTGATGGGGAAAGATGAGGCCAAAGCATTGCTCTTTGCTGATGATATGATCTTATATCTAGAAAAACTCAAAGATTTTGCTAAGAGACTCCTGGAATTGATAAATAAATTCAGAAATGTCTCAGGTTACAAAATCAATGTACACAAATCAGTACCATTCCTATATGCCAACAATAGTCAAGCTGAGAATCAAATCAAAGACTCAATATCTTTCACAATAGAAACAAAGAAAATACAATACCTAGGAATATGTTTAACCCAGGAGTTTAAAGACCTCTACAGGGAAAACTATGAAACAGCAAGGAAGGAAATTACAGAAGAAGTAAACAAATGTAAAAACATATCATGCTCATGGATCGGCAGAACCAACATTGTTAAAATGCCTATACTACCCAAAATGATCTACAGATTCAAAGCAAACCCCATTAAAATACCAACATCATTTTTTACAGCTCTAGAAAAAATAATTCTACACTTCATATGGAACAAGAAAAGACCCTGTATAGCCAAAGCAACCTTAACCACAAAGAACAAATTGGGAGGCATCAATTTCCCAGACTTCAAGCTAAACTAAAAGGCTATAATAACAAAAACAGCATGGTACTGGCACAGGAAGAGACACATAGACTAATGGATCAGAACAAAGAACACAGATATAAAGCCATCCTCATATTGCCATTTGATCTTTGACAAAGCAGACAAAAACATACACTGGGGAAAAGAATCCCTATTCAACAAATGGTTCTGGGAACATGTGAAAGCCACATGTAGAAGATTGAAACAGGATCCATATCTCTCACTACTCAATAATATTAATTCAAGATGGATAACAGACCTAAACCTAAGATATGAAACCATAAGAATTCTAGAGAAAAGGATAAAAAAAAAAAAAAAAAAAACCTCTTATAGACATGGGCCCAGGCAAAGAATTTATGAAGAAGACCCAAAAGGCAATCACAGCAAAAAGAGAAATAAATAAATGAAAGCTAATAAAATTAAAAAGCTCTGCACAGCCTATGAGACAATCAATAGAGCAAATAGGCAACCTACAGAATGAGACAATATATTTGCCTGCTATATATCTGATAAATGATTAATAAGCAGAATCTACAAAGAACTCAAACAATCAGCAAGAAAAAATCATATAACCCCATTAAAAACTGGGCAAAGACATAATCCAGTACTATGAAAAATTTTATAGATAACAAATGATTGAAAGCCCAGTCCATTTTTAGAAAGTAGAGAAACCATAATATCTAAATTTATCAAGATAAAAACAATTATAAAAACTGCAGTGATTACATTTTGAATAATAATGCATATTTTTTAAATTTAAAATTAGAAATTGAATCCTGTATTACAAAATAAAAACACTATAGCATAAATAAAATCAAGCCAAATTATTCACAAAATGAAAGAATGGCTGTACATAAAATCTAATACATCAAATCAATATATTAAAGACAAAAAATAAATAATTATAGCAATATATTAAAAATGAATTTGATAAAATTCATCAGGCATTTTTAATTAAAAATTACAAGAAAAACAGTATGTGGCACACTATTAAAACAAATAAGAAAGATCATTCTAAACAATTAAATGTAATGTAATTTTTATTAAAATTAGGAACGACATGACGTTATATTCATTTGTAAGTGCTAGTTAGTGCAATAAGTTAAAAATAAAATTATGCATATAAATCTACCATTGGACAAGAAATTCTGTCTTTACTAATGATGTATTTTTATACCTAGAATCATCAAAATTATCCAATTTAAACAAAATAACACACAAACACACCCTCACAAATGTACCCACACTAAAATTAGAAAATGATAAGCACTCCAAATATAATAGTGTTTCTGCTATCATCCAGTTATAATGAAAAATGGAGAAAAATCAGATGAAGAAAATAACATTTATTGAAATACATAATATAAAGTCTGAGAAAATAGAGGAACAACCATGTATTTTGATAGAAAGACTATAAACTACAAAATGTAAATCCTCCCATAATCACAAGATAAGTGTAACATACATTAAATTAGAATATCGTATTATTTTAAAATTGAATATGGTGATATTAAAGTTCATGGACCCACAAATATCTGATTATAGCCAAAAGAAAAAAGAAAAGGAATAGTGGAGGAAAATTTGCCTTAGTAGATAGATTTACACTGAAGCCATTATAATAAAAATGATGTGGCAATTGCATAGGTATATGCATACTGATCAGAATAATTAACTCAAAACTGATCCAACTGAAAATATCATGCAATATACAAGTTATCATTCCATTAGGTAGCAAAATGGTTGTTTATTTCATAGATAGTATAAGTATTTTGCTATCTATAGGAAAACAAAGTACACACCACATAAAAAAATTCCTTATGGAATAATTTAATGTATATATTAGTTATCTAATACAAAATAATTATAAATTATATAAATATATGTAAAAATAGCAAGTATATAAATAATAAATAATAATATTCATGAATAATATATTTTATAACTTTATACAACATGTATTTAAAACAATTTTTTAAAAACCAATATATTAGAAAAATTTAGAATGTCTGGTAGAGTTCTTTTGGGAAAGAATATACCCACTAAAGTGAAAGGAAATCTAGATGCCACAAAGGAAAATGGATATAAAAAGAATTCCATAAACAAAGTCAAAGAACATAATAAAATATTTGCAGCCCATATAGTAAGGTAAATGATTACTATCTCAAGTGTACATAAAACTCTTTTATAATGAAAAGAAAAAATCAGAAACAAAAATAGAAATTAAAGAAATTATATGAACAGACAATTCTTATAATAAGAAATTCAAATGGTCCATAAATACAAAGATGGCAGCCTCAGCGACAGTTGGAAGTTGAAGACACAATGAGAAACTAGGTTTTACCTCTCAGATTGCAAAGGATATAAAGTAGAGCTGGAGACTAGATGCAAGAATGGGCAGCCACAACGATGTCTGAAAAGAATGTGGGTCACTTCTGCATTTCAAAAATAATCTGGCAATATCTATTGCAAAATAAAAAATCTCATACCTTTACATTTTCACATTCACTTTTCAGTATTAGAGAGTGAAGTTCAAGTATTTAAAAGCCATATGTACAAAGATACTTATTTTGGGGTTTTTTATTTGTTTGTTTGTTCCTGCAGAAAAGCAAACAAAGAATGAAGAGGGAAAAAAGAAAAACCCTGAAAGCAATCCCAATGTTGGTTTCAGATGAAGATCAGTACTTGAAATAGCATGCAGCATTTAAAAATAATGAGTTAGCTTTGCATTTATTGACCTAAAAAGATAGCTACGCTCTATTGAGTAAAGCAAAATGCAAAGTGAGATGTATATAAAAACTACAAAAACTGTATATGTGTATATCTAGGCTTCCATGAAGAAAAAATATGACCTGCTACCATATAAACCAGGTATTAATATTGGTTACCTGATGGCAGATTGCAAAGGGAGGGTGTGAGAGGTGGAATTGCCTCAATGGGTGTAATGAACTCATGTGTTGTTATTTTTCATAATATTTGGGAAACATATGGTAAAATAACTGAGAAGAAAATGTACGTTTAGTTCAGAAGAGGCTATACGGTTTTTAGACTTGCAAGGTTTGGGGCTTACAACCATGATGTCCTGTTGCCTTTGCTGGTATCCTATTTCTGCTCAGTTCTTAGTATTTTACTTAATAAATAACATATAAAAGGAAACTGGCTGAATATGAGAGACGAAGTGAAAAGAGAAATTTGAGATAACTCTGCCCATCCCTTAAATGTTGGTATTTCTCAGCTTTTTGTCCCAGACTCCCTTCTCTTGCCTGGTGATGGATTTAATTACATTGTATTAGAATTACCTTATTCCTTGCTGGTTCTCCCACAGGATTTAAGGGTCTCACAGGTCCAGGAACGATGACTTCACCATTTACTCTTTTCTCTCTGGAATACAATTAGTAGCTGAAAACTAGAAAGCATTCAACAGATATTTGCTGAATTCTGGAAGGAACAAAGGAAAAAAGGGAGTCAGGGAGGGAAGGTACAAAATATGTAGCATAGTGCATGACACATACACGATCTTTACAGAACATCATCACACTACAACCCTTTCCCACTCCAATCCCTCTGCCCCCACTCCCTTAGTCCTGCATACTGCTTACTTTCCTCATTCAGATACCATATCATTGCAACAAAAAGGTTATCCAACAATCCATCAATTCCTCACCTCCCATGCTTAGCTTTCCTGGCAGCATTTCAGCCCCTGGTGGGAGATCCACAGCCTTTGGCTCTGCTTGCAGAATGGCCAAAGAGCACATCTGGATTGAGCATTTCATTTTCAATCTAAACCTGGTTGTATTAACGCTCTGTCATATTTAATATATACTGGGCAGCATGTAGTCTGCTAGATTTGGACTCACTGGAAAAAGACAAAGCATGACATTGTTGAGGCCATATCAATGGGGGGTATAATTCTTTGTAAAGCTATATAATATGTTCCAAATATACTGCAGCTGTTGATAGGTTTTATTACATTTGCAGTTAGGGACCTTATTATATTTGCAGGAAAGATTTATTATATTTACTTTTATTACTTTAGCAGTTTGGGATATTTTCATATTTGTCATGAACTTATTCCATTTATGCTCAATGAGTTTATATCTTAAGTTTGCTACACGAGCAGGCTATGAATAATTTCACCTGTTGTCATTACACTTGCAGTCAATTTTCATTACCACCCCACTAATATTTCACAGTACTTGCAGGTGCTGCATATTACATTAGTGGTTTGAATATTTTAAAGTCAGCAGTAATGGGTCACACTGGCAATCAACTGAAGAAAGGGCACAGAACCCATCAAATGCTCAAACTCTTGGCAGATGAAGGGAATACTGTGGGCCACAGAAGTTGGCTAGGATAACTAGACTCATTTTAGGAGTACGTGTCTAAAGGACTTAAACTTTAGTCTGACGTGCTCTGACTCACAGACTCCGAATTGGCTATATATCTTACTGCTTTAAATTTACAACATTCCTCTGATGAACTAAATGAAGATAAGACATAAAGCTTAAATTTATGACAAATTTATGTTTGCAAGATGGTTCTTTGCCCAAACTATCTCTAACTTAAAAGACTAGTAAATAGACATTTAAAATCACATTGCAGATGAGCATCAGCAGAGCACTTACCCTAATTCTTAGCTTAGGCACCAATCTAGGCTTCCACCATGTAAAGCCACTGCAGTCTATTAATAAACAGAGCATTGGATGCAAACCTCTATATGAAGTTATGTGACTCGTTACAAATAATGGAACCAAGAAGACCGGTAATTTGGGGCAGGAGGAAATCTGGCATAATTACAGCGCATGCTGGTAGCAGCAGCTGCAGAAGGAAAATAATAATCATCACAGAAGCTTAAGTTTATTGAGTGTTTACTACTTGCCAAGCACCATGGTAAAGCACTTTACATGCATTAAATTAGTCAGTCCTCACAACAACCCTATGCAATGTTTACAATAATTAGCCTAGTTTTACAGGTGAGAAACTCAGTTGCAAAAGTTAAACAACTTGCTTAAGGGTACAGAAGTAGAATAGATAGAACCAGATTTGAACCCAGGTTATTTGACTTCGATGATCAAGGTCTGAAACTCTAGACCATGATGTTAATTCCTAGCCCTACAACTCAATCAAGGAAGACAGCTTCCTAATCCCTAATCAAATAAAGATTTATATTTAGGTT
Source organism: Eulemur rufifrons (assembly GCF_041146395.1). NCBI lineage: Eukaryota > Metazoa > Chordata > Mammalia > Primates > Lemuridae > Eulemur > Eulemur rufifrons. The sequence goes on from NC_091001.1 coordinate 25,471,230, forward strand.
TTATTCATGTTATAGATTATGCTATGCTCACTGGACATTTTGTAGACAATAAAAGAGTCTACTTAACCAATATTTAAATAAATATACTTTCTACCAAATATCTGGGAATCTAGTAGTTTACAGAAATATAATTTTTATATTATAGATAGAATATATCTTAGAAATGAATATTTCTTATATAGCATATTAGACATAGAATTTTATTTCCCAAACTATTTGTAATAATCTGATCATCAATTCAAAGGCAGAAAACATGTCTAAATCATCCTTGTAACACTAATGCCACCGATGTATGCCAAAATGAAGCAGTTAGAAGCACAGGACAATCATTTTCAGTCATCCCTCAAACTGGAAGGGTGAAAATAGAGACCTGGATCAGAGGTGAGGAAACCTCGCTCTGGTTTCTGCTCCACAGTTCACAGATAGTGTGGCATGGAGAAAGTCACGGGCTTGCAGAATTTCAGCTTCCTCATCTATAAAATCAGGTAAGACTGAAAATTGCTCTGTCTTTTTTATAGGTTGTTACAAGGTATTAGAGCTACCAGATTTAACAAATAAAAATATAGTATGTTCAGTTATATTTGATTTTCAGAGGAAAAGGAACAAATACATTTTTAGTATAAGTATGACCCATACAATATTTGAGAAACACTGATACTAAAAGATACGCATGGTTTATCTGGAATTTAAATTTCACTGAATGTTGTGTATTTTATTGGGCAAGTATACACAAGAGTTGAATGGGATGATGCAGAAAAATGTAGTTACATATTTGACATTCTGACACAAGATATTGAGATTGTATGTATGCCTAATCCCTCTGAAACAGGAAAAAACACTCAAGAGGATTTAATAAAAAGTTTCAAAGTTGATTGTCTCCCAAAGATTCATTCCCCAGTAGGTGGAGGGCTCTTACTTGTGCTTACTTTGGAGAAGACCTGACTGAGCCAGAAGACATCCAAAGCCAGGAGGAGCCAAAGATCCTCTAGGGCAGGGCTTTTCTAAGATCGACCATGGACAGATGCCAGGCTGCCTGCACTAGGAATTGCCAGATGAGGGTTGTTATAGACACAGCTTCCTAGGTTCTGCCCCAAGAACTCTGTTGTGTATCTCTCAATTGGTCTCAAAGTCTAAATGTTTAACAAGATCCCCAGATGATCTTGTTTGACAGCCACTTCTAGACAGGTTTTTAGGGACACCAGATGCTGTTTCTGAGAGCACTAGCAACAGTGCCAGTGGCAACAATTAGAAAATCCGTGTCCCCAAAGTAGTCTCTAACCTCAGTTTCTACACCCACTGGACATTCGAGGGACATTGGCTGACAGTGAGCCTGGCCCACATATCTTCTCTCCCTGCCATCCATGACAGAACAAATCCTTCAAAAAGGCCCAGTATCTGTCCCAATAGTGTATCGAATGGAGTAGGTGCATTAAAAAGGGCTCTTACTAGATTAAAAACAGCAGATGCCTAACTCAAAATAACTTTTAAAATGGTGGAAGTCCAGAGGGCAATGTTTAGGCATATCTATAATCTATATCCAAGTGCTCATGTGATATTACTGTATCATTGTACCATCAAGACAATAGTAACTAAAGTGTTCTCTTTCTCTCTCTCTCCCCTCCCTCCCCCATCTCCCTTTCTCTCTTTTCTGTCTCTCTCTCCCTCTCTCTCTCTCTCAGAGAACATAGTATGGCTAACTTCACTGCCCCAACAGTGAAGATATGCCTATTCTTGAACCCAAACCGCAGTGATTGATTAGCCAGTCCTGAGTCATAAGCTCACCCCTGCCTAAGGGATGGGTCAATCCCACCCAAGATACATAAAATGAGAAAGGAGAGGCTGAGTTCAAATGCCAGAGACAATGTCTATTACTAGAACAAAGTATGCTGGAGAGAAGGGTATTTGTTATGATAGAGCATAGAAATAATAAAATAAGAATTTCCTAGAAAATGAAAATTAAAAGAAAAAAAAATGTGACCCCCTTTTTTCTAACAGTTATTCTCTAAAGCCCTAGTTCTATTAAGCATTCTAGATTAAAGGTAAAGGTGGTTACCACTTCAGAAATTTTGGAAAAATAGTACTTCTTGGAAACATAATGTGCTTCTTGTAGATTAAAATGGCAAACAACTATATTAAGGCCTCAATACAGAGGCTTTAATTGCTATTCAATACAGAAGCCTTTAAAACTTAATTTAACCCAGAATTTCTGAAACTGAATTAAACATAGAAAATTTTTAGTAGTAGAGCCCATCACCAAATTAGTACTTTTTTTAATTTCTTTTTTTTTATTATTATTTCAGCATATTATGGAGGTACATAAGTTTAGGTTACGTATATTGCCCTTGCCCCCCTCTCCCAGTCAGAGCTTCAAGCATGTCCATCCCCCAGACAGTGAGCATTGCACTCATTATGTATGTATACACCCATCCCCTTCCCCCCGCACATCTGCCCAACACCCGATTAATGTTATTCCTAAATGTGCTCTTAGGTGATGATCAACAAACATATGAAAAAATGTTCATCTCTCAACATCTCTAATCATCAAGGAAATGCAAATCAAAACCACAATGAGATATCACTTAACTCCAGTGAGAATGGCCTTTATCAAAAAGTCCCAAAACAATAAATGTTGGCATGGATGTGGAGAGACAGGAACCAAATTAGTACTTTAAGGTAATATTTCTCAAAGTTTAATATACATACCCATTACCTGGGATTCTTCTTAAAATACAGAATCTGAATCAATAGGTCTGGATTGGAGCCTAAAATTCATCATTTCTAACCCAATGCCATGGGGACCACATTTTGAGTAGTAAGGCTCTAAGAATGGTACTTTGGGAAATACAGCTCTGGCTACACCCTAAGTTCTTCCATGGCCATGTCTGTGTCTTCCTAACCATGGTAATCTTAGGTCTCCTATAGGGTCTGGCACATGCAGATGGTCCTCAACTGTTTTAGGATTAAATGGGTGCAGTAAAGCCTGGATCACTTGAAAGCCTGCTCTGTGATAAGATTTACATGCCACGCATATTTTCTGATAGGTTAAGTACAGTATCTCCATGTGCGAGCAGGGAGAAGAGGACGGGAGGAAATATTCATGAACAGCAACAGGCCTTAGGTAGCTGGAGGGTAATCACAAAATGCCAGGGTAAGGGTTTCAATGTCAGGTCAGCGAAGGGCCTGGTGGAGCCACAAATGTGCATGGCAATAGGGAATTGACAGGACTCCAAAACAATGGTCTTCAAATCCTTTCAGGCCCCAGGAATGTAACATACTGTTCTCCAAAACTCCACCTCTGTAGCTCACTTAAGAAGAGATTATCAACTGGAGGGGCTGGAGGTGGACATCAGTTATATGAGGAACTTAGTCTTCTCTTCCCCTTAATTCTGACGTGTGACCATACTCCCTACTACCACACACGTATAAGTATTAGTCCAAAAGAGAGCACCAAGGATCTAAAAAGTACTTCATAAAAAAGATTCTATTTATTTTCTTAAACAACCAGCATACTTTAATCATTATCATCACCATCAAAATAAGTGGATTGAGAAAAATCATACCAGCCACATATTTATAAGAGCATCTTTTCTTTCTCTTTGATATTAGTTTGCAATAAATGCACATTAGTTTCTAAGATCATTTAAGTTCTCAGTACTTGGTTCTTCATTTAAGAAGTGCAGAATGATAACGGTATTTGTTGGTAGCAGAACAGTAATTCTATACTCCTTTGTGACAAGGTGAATATCTCTGCTCAATTCTGGAGTAATGTATTAGCAAGCTCACCTGCCTAGAGATCCATAGACTTAGTCTCCATTTACCTAAATATCAATAAAGCAGATACTCTGGTTCTCCATCTGTCTATCTCTGAGATTTCGTTTTATACTGACCTAAGGCTGAGAAGAAAGTTGTTATTTATTAAGCTCCCCAAAACTCCAATATCTGGGTCTACTGGCTGAGAACCTTGAGAAAAGTCAAGAAAAGTAGTTAGAGGAACAAAATACCTGGGACAGAGAAGGAAGTTGGCTGGCAGCTTTATTCTTAAGGCTTTAGTAAGTGTGGCCTAAGTGGAATTTTGTCCTTGGTGGATCATTATGGTTTATGGCAGCTTTGTTCACGGCAAGTGGCTTTATTGATTTAGGTAGAGCTATTTTTAGCCAGCTTAGCTCATAGAAAATATAGACCCCTTGATCCTTAGCAAATAAGCCTTGCAGGGACCTTAGCAAACTTGGATAGTTCTATCTTATCAAGCATTCCATATTGGATTTAGACTGCGTAAAGCTACAGTTTGCTCTTGAACTACAAAAGTATGGCCTGACTTTGCAGTAGCCATTGAGGCAGAGATTAGATATGTAAGATGATGTGAAGATGAAAGAGTAAAACTGAAGAGTATCTCTAACAGGTCTGACTTCAAGTTATCCACAAAACAGACAGGAGAAAGAGATGGTTTCCTTTGGTGGAGCAAAAATGCTATGCTACGTGAACACGTCTGTGAAAAGAAATAAACTCCAAAAACCCCTGCACATGATAAGCACCACCTTGGTTTGGCCGCTAATTTTCCCATCAGTCCTACAATTAATATGTAGTAGAATAACTCTAATCTTGTGGTGCATGACTTAAGGGAGAATCTAATAATGTGGTAGATTTGGAATATCCAGATATATGGATGGAATAAATAAGAGAGATTTAATAAAGTGAAACCATTAATTCACTCAGAGAAGGGTCATAAATTCTATTAATGAGCAAATGGAAATGTTGTGCTGCATGCAGGAAAGTGATAAAGGTGATATTTTTATCTCTCTCTGCTTCATTCCATGTCTATCTCTTCCTACTGATTAAAAATTTAGGTAAAGAAAATGGGTACTTTTTATTGGGCTCTTTAAACTCCAGTGATGAAACAAAATTTAGATTTGTTTTTAACTTTTCGTTAACAATTTTTTTCTGTCTTTATATTACCCTGACAACAATACTAGGCAATATATGTAGTCATGGCAATGATTGGAGCATGAAAGTGCAATGATGTAAAATTGATGGATTCAGAATATACTTTTGAAGCAGAGGCAATCGCACTGGAGCAGAACTTGTGAAGGAAAAGAAGAAAAGTAGGTAAAGATACCTCTTGGCTGTTGCCTTGATTAATTATTAATAGATAATTATAATTAATTGAGATGGAAAAGACTGTGGAGGAACAGGTTTTGGGAGATAAGATAAAACCTGTTTAAATTCAGGTAAGTGATATCTCTATTGTATTTTAAAATTTGTAAAACAAGACTGATAATTGTTCTATCCTGCAGGCTTTGCCATGAGAGACAATTAAGATGTTCTTTGGAAAAGTGTTTTTTAAAAATATAAAACCTTCTGAAAGTAAAAACTCTTAAATGAGGTAATTAGCCAGGTAAAAGAAAAAAAATAATTCATCTTGTTCTGAACCTACAGATGTTAGACTTTGCCTTAGTCTATTTGCACTGCTATAATAAAATACCATTAGACTGAGTGTCTTATAGACAACAGAAATTTATTTCTCACAGTTCTGGAGGCTGGGCAGTCCAAGATCAAGGTGCTAGATGATTTTGAGTCTGGTGAGGACCCACTGCCTGGTTCATAGATGGCTATTTTTGCTATGGTCCCCACATGGCAAGGTATGTGGGAGCTCTCTTGGGTTTCTTGTATAAGGACACTAATCCCATTTATGAGGACTCTGACCTTATGATCTAATCACTCACAAAAGCCCCACCTCCAAATACCAATACTTTGAGAGTTAGGATTTCAACCTATGAATTCAGGGGGATACAAAGTATCTTAGTCCATTGTGCTGCTGTAACAGAAACCTGATACTGAGTAATAAATAATAAACAAACTTATTTTCTCACAGTTCTAGAGGCTGGGATGTCCAAGATCTAAGGTGGCAGCATGTAGTGAGGACCTTCTTGCTGTGTCATCACATGGTGGAAGAGCAAAGAGAAAAAAGGGGACCAAACTCACCCTTTTATAATGGCATCAATCCCACACATGAGTGTGGAGCCTTCACGGCCTGACACCTCTCAAAGGTCTTACCTATTAATACTGTCACAATAGCAATGAAATTCCAACATGAGTTTTGGAGGAGACAAACATTCAAATCAAAGCATAAGTATTCAGTCCATATTAGACATCAAAAATTTTCCCCAATATTTTTATTTTGTGAAGATTTATCTTTGGCTCTTGAGAGAGCATCTTAGATGAGATTATTTCACAGACGTTCAATAGAACATTCTTTAACTCTTTTTCTAAAATAGGAGTGGATAAAATAAGATATCTGTCATCAAGGTAGTAATTAATATGTTCCAGACTCAGTTCATTCACTTTATAAATATTACTTTATATTTAATTACACAATCTGCACATCAAGCCTGGGTAGCTATTATTATGCTTATTTGTCATATGAGAAAACTCTGATTTAGAACATAAAAGTAATTGATACAAAGCCACATGTTAGTAAAAGAGTAAATTCAGGATTTTATCTGGTTTTGATAACAAGTAAACACATTAATTCTAAAAAATATGTCAAGAGCCCACCATATGCGGTCATGACCTGGCTCTATCTATCACAGAAAACTTTCCCAGTTACACCAGAGAAACAAAAACAAGCAGGAATAAAAAATGTAAACAAGACTCTTGGCCATAATAAACATTCATTGTGGCCTTTTACCTCCAGGACTATGAAATCTTGCTAATGCAAATGAAAAAGATGTTGATGGTGATTCCAGACAACAAAATCTGGACCTAGAAGCTGTATATTTTTTTGTCCTTAGTTTATCTGACAGTTTTTTCTTTATCTTAAATAACAACTTTCCCCAGCCATTACATACATTGTCAAGTTAATTTACATAGCAAAAATGACAGCGTGCGCTGAGAGACGGAGTGGGTTGGGGAAGGTGAAAAACTCATGTGCATTGCAAGGTTCTAGTGGTTCCCTACTAGGCATAAAGCAGAGTGATGATTCAGATTAACTTTCCACATTCCCCTTTTTTCCTATATAGAGGAGAAGTTACAAACAAGTCATTATTTTCCAAAATGTACTCTTTGAAAGTATTCTCCTACACTGAAGCGTGAGGGTAATGGAACATCTGTAAGTATATTATGAAGCACAGTCATGTTAAAAATACCAGATTTATTAATTTAAGAATCAGATCAGAACTTCTGACCGCTTCTGACAGTGAAGTTCCTGCTCATGGATGTATCCAAAATCCATTTATTTTATTTTTTCTTTACTGTCTTGTAACTTGTACTGAGCTAATGATTCTAATGATGTTGATTATGACAAAAAGAAACTAGCCCATGCAATATAGTTGATGCTTAATTAATTCCTATGAATTTTATCATTAAATAATCACCTCTCATTTTCATAGTCTTTTGCTGCTTACAAACCACTTTCATATACAATAGCACAACGAATTTTTGTGAGCAAGGGAGTGAAAAATAGAACAGATGTTATTATTTCCATTATATAATTGGGAAGACCATGGAAAAACTAGAAATCACATTTTCTAGGCTGTCCCAAAACAAAATTCTGCATTAGTCTCCAATAAATTAGATTTTCCCTGAGGAACAGGAAAAGATGTACTCATGTAAACATACATATAATAATTAATTTTATCAGTCTGCTTGGGTTGTCATAACATAATAGCATATAAAGGGTGGCATAAACAACAGAAATTTATTTTCTCACTGTTTTTGAGGCTAGAAATTCAAGATCATAGTGCCAGCATGGTTAGGATATGGTGAAGCCTCTCTTCCTGGATTGCAATAGCTGCCTCATTGCTATGTGCTCACATAGTCTTTGCTTGGTATGTGCATGTTGGAGAGAGATATATCACTCTCTCTCCTCTTCTTCTAAGGCCACCAATATTATGGTATTAAGAGCCCATCTTTATGCTTTCAATTATCCTTAATTAGCATCTAGCAGCCCTATCTCCAAATACAGCCACATCAGATACTAGAACTTCAACTTATGAATCTGGTGGATGAACAATTCAGTCTATAGCATTAACACAATTACAATAATTTATTTTTAAGCACTCTTACTTTAGTTTTATTAAGTCATCTAAATGATAATAAAATATTTTATGGAAATGTTATTTTGCATGCAGTCTTTTGCATTACTAATAAAGTGAAGTATTTTCTGGAGTGTTTAAATTATGGATATTTTGCTGTTTTTAAAAATCTAAAATGTTTATAAGAAAAATATTCCTTTTCATTTGAAATTATAGTTTCAGTTTATTTTAATTAAATGTCCACTTTCTATTTGGTGTTTATATAAACTTTGAATAAGGAGGTTATATTTTATGCTCAGTGTCCACAGTTTTAAAGTATGGTCTGATCCATTAAAAAAACAAAATAAAGAATATTATATTCACTCAAGTTACTTGTTTATCTAAGAATACAAATAAATATTGTAAATCAACATAGCAACATGATTAAATTCATTAGTAATAAAATCCATGTGAATTAATATTAAAAAACACTTTAATATCTATCAGATGACTAACAATCATAAATTCCCAGTGATGATAAACTCTTAAAAAATCATTATCTTTATACACCATTGTTTATATTATAAATAAGTGAGACTAATAAAAATTCATAAAAATATTCATAACTTTGACCATAGGACATCTCTACTAGGAATATTTTATAAGAATATTACTAAAAAATGTTTCTAAATTAGAGAAGTAGAAGGATTTATATGTTTAAAATGAAGAGAAATCTGCACTTTTGTCTAAATTAAAATTTATGGAGCCATTTAATTATGAAAGTGATAAATAGTTTATAATGTAAACGAAATAAGTAAAATTCAAAATTATGAATGCCTTCAGATTGTAAGAAAGAAATATGCACACAGACAAGAGCCAACAGGCAGCATTCATGTGTGCACATGCACACACATGTACAAACATATACACACACAAAGTTCTTAATAAGCTTGGGTTTTTGACTTATGAGTCATCTATCTTCTTTTCAAAGATTCTTTTTTTACTATAATTTTTGAATAATAAGTAAAATTCTGTGGAAATAAAGACAACTAAAATAAATAAAAATAAATTTAGGTTCAATATAAAATTTTCATACACTTCATATTTCTGAATCCAACAGTGTTTTTTTTCCAATTTGGCTCAAAAAACAACACAATGACAAAAGGTAAAATGAAAAGTGAAGCAAAATGAAAGTTGGATAGCAGAATGCATGACAACAGTATAGATGTTTAAGCTAATTGTCATATTTTATTATAGTAAAGTTAATAGCAAAATTTACAAATCCATATATTATGCATGGGGTACACAGAAGTAGAGATGTGTTTTCATATATTTAATATATTTTTTTAATTTTATTTTCTTATTTTGTTCTCTGTTGCCAGCAAATTTCTTGTATAATGCAGGGACTCAAGAAATAATTGCTGAATTATGTTTTGTAAGAAGCATATCATAATTGAAATGTCAATATATTAATGCATTTGTAGAAATTGTCTTAAATATTAATTTATGTAAAATTTGAGCCATTTTCATATTTTCTTCTAAACAGGTGAAATAAATATAAAGGAAAGAATAAACTTAGGAATCAGATATAATAGGCACACAATAAACATTTATTAAATGAACAAATAAGTTAATGACTAAATGAATGAATTTTTTCACTCTTCTTTAGGTTGCTTCTTTCTGTAGAGTTTTACCTGTATCAGTGATTCTCAAAGTGTGTTCTCCAACTAGCAGCATCAGCATCACCTGAGAACTTGATAGAAATGCAAATTCTCAGCCCATCTTAGAAACTCTAGAAGGAAGGCAGGAACTCTGGTTTCACAAGTTGTCCAGGTGATTATGATGCATGTAATGCACGCTCGTGTTTGAAAACCAATTATATGGCCTAACTGGCATTGTGTTCCCCAGCTCCCATCCCAGTGAAACAAGAGGAAGCACCTGGGTTCACGAAATACATGTTCTAAAGAGCTTATATGTCAATGTAAGATTTACAAGATTGCAAAAGGCCAATCTCTAAGAAGATTTCCAGTTAAACTTCAGTAAAAGCGAATGATACAGCCCCCAAATCTCAAAGATATAGATATCCTAGTATTTACAGGAAAGCATTGAAGTAAAGAAAAATAATTGAAGACTGTACCTAAAAATGAGATTCGAGTAAGCTCCCAGGTCAACATTTGATCAAAGTACAAGACAAAATCCAGATCAGGGTGAAAGGCTGAGAAAACCATTTTGCCAAAAGGCCAACCAAAGGGTCCCCATGGGAAGAAAATTTATACTTTCCATACTTAGAGAAAAAATGAGTTTGGAAATCAACATTGTCATTCATCAGAGAACTCACACAGGGAGGAACTCTATAAGCATTTCTCTTGTGAAAAAGTATTCAGACAAATGTCTAAATCTCCTTCCTCCAGGGAATTCATTTTGGGGATAAGGTCAGTAAACGTGATCAGTGTGGGTAAGCATGCTGTCAAAGATGATCTCTTCATGTTTACTCGTGAGACTGTACAGGAGAGAAGTGATATGAAATAATATCAGGATGAGGAGGAAAATTTAACCAGACATCTCTTGCAAAGCCACATAAGAAGCATTTCGAAAACACATACACGTTAGTTTTAGAGTGTTTGCTCTTAAAGGATTACTTATGCTACTGTGCTCCTCAGTTGCTGGTGGTAAAAAATCATATGTGTGGTTATCATGTGTAAGAACATTCCTAAAGTTTATGAAGGTTATAAAAAGCAAACAAAGCATAGTGCCTTCTCCCCAAGAAGACTGCAAAACCCACAAATACCACTCGAAATGCAATCCATGTTTTTTTTTCCAAAGTTAAAACCCAAAGTAAATGAGGCAATGTGTTTAAAAAGTGGCAAAGAGCATAGAAAGGATGTGTTTTCTCCCAGTGAGTAGAATCTGGGGAGGAAGTTGTATAGGAGATGGATTTTGAACATGGAGGATGGGTAAGGTTTCAAAGGATAAAGGGTTTTAGAGAGAACATTCTGAGATGGGGTAAGGGAAGAAAGAGGGGTGGAATGGGCACTAATTAAGAGAGAGAAAAACATGATGTGGTAGTCAGAATAATGTCCTGCCAAAGATGTACATATCCCTATCCCCTGGAATTCGGTTTGCAGATAGAATTAATGGTCTTAGTCACGTGACCTTTAAATATGGAGATTATCCTGGATTATGTGGGCCCAAGGTAATCACAAGAGAGAGTCAGAGAAAGACATATGTGAACAGAAGCAAGGTCAGATTGATGCAATTGCTGGCTTTTGAAGACAGAGCTAGGGGACCATGAACCAGGGAATGTGAGTAGCCTTAGAAGCAGTAAAGGTAGGAAAATGTAGCCTTTGGTACATACAGGATCCCCAGGAGCCTCAAGAAAGAAGGACATACGACAGGCTGGCACCTGGATTTTAGTCCCATGAAACCCATTTAAAGTTCTGACCTCCAGAGCAATAAGGTAATAAATGCGGGTAGTCGTAAGCCACTAAGTTTGTGGTACTTCGCTAGAGCAGAGATGAAAATGCAATAAACATGGATTGTGAGAGATAACTGAACCATGGTGTGACCTATAGACTTTAAGACTGTACAAGGAAGGCAGATTGGAACCATAGTGAGAAGCACCTTGACTTTCAGGGTGAGGCAAGTTTAAATTAAAGAATACAGTGAGAAATCACCACAGATTTTGAGCTGGGGATGTTTGGGGTGGGGGTGGGGGGTCGTTTGGATTTAATCTAGAAACAGTGTATGATGGATTGGAGGAGAGAAAGACAGGAGGCAGGAAGTCTCACCAGGAGGCTGACAGCAAAATTCCAGTTATGATGATGTCAAGATCTGAAAGGTGGTGGTAGCAGGAGTGGTAAGAAAGGGAAGGGTGGGATAGACACACAAAGACTGATCTAAAATTGTGTGTGGAGTGTGGAGCCTGGGGTAGTTTGGAAGGAGTCAAAGCATCTCAAGGGCAGATAAATGAAACAAGTATCTATTCATAAAGACATCAAAAGAAGCCAGGGGAATGGGGGAGACAGTAAGATAGTATAAGTTTTGACATCTGAAAAACTGTAGGTTATGTTTCTCACATTAGAAAAGTAGGAGATATATCAATTGGTTCTATACAATATTTTACATAACCAGAGTGGGGCAGAAACTCCTAAGTGCTCGCCCAAATCAATTCTCTCCTTCCATGAAAATGAGGATCATAGCTAGATACAAATCTAGACCATGGTCCCCATTATCCCTTGCAGTTAGACTATGTGGCTAGCCTCTCTCCAGTGGAATGTGGGCAGAAATGATGTGGGAAGATTATTGGTCAGAATTCTTAATAGAAGAGTTGGTGTAGCACTTTCATACTTCCTTTCCTCTTCTTTCCTGAGAGATGGCAAAAAAGAGACTGGGTCCCAGCATGACCTAGGGGAAGTGAGTTGCTCTGCTGATCTGAACCTCCCAGGACAGTTACATGAGGAAGTAGTATCTATTTTATGAAGCTACTGACATTTTTGTTTGCATAGCTGAGCTTGTCCTAACAAAGTCTTCAAGAGTTTCTGGCACAAAATATAATATCTATGGTATCAAGAAATGCAGTTGTGACTTTCTTTAAATAATGTCACACTCTGTCTACGCAGATTTAAGCACAGTCATACATGATCATGCACATGAAACTCCTTTAAACATGAAGTGTCTTCAATCATTTGCAAGGATAAATTGGGACTCTAACTTTGCAGAAACATATCGTATTGCATAAATTGAGATAGAAGAAAAAATCTATATTAAACATATTAGCAAGCCATAAATAAGAAACAAATTCAAAGTAAAAGTAAAAAAATGAATAAAAAGGCAGAAAGATATTTATTATTACTCCAATTGAGAAAACCTCCAAGATGTTTCGTTGTCACATTTTCACAAAAATGAATACACACACATGCATATACATATTTAATGTAAATTAAGAACAATTATCTGTTATAATCTTGAAGCTGATAGTAGTTTATAAATAATTTGGGTTACTGTATGGGCTACACCTCTCTAAGTCAACAAAGAGGAGACAGGTTGGGTTAAGTGGATGGTTTCTAGACGAAGATTTTCTGGTCAAAATCTTTATCTACGTTTATATCTTTTAAACTGAACTACAAATGTATCACCTCACAGCTCATTAGGCTTAGAGAAGGAATAATTTAAGCTAATCGTTATCTAGCCTTAATGATGCATGGAAATTGGCTGAGCTCAGCTCCAGGCAGGCTGACCTATCCCAGGGAAAGGGCAGCCAGGCCGTGGCTTTCAGCAGAAGAGAGTCCGATTAACTGAAGGCAGGGCGCAGGGGAGGGTAACAGCTCCTTTCAGTTTTGATATTTCAGTATTTCTGTATTTTTGGTGGCTCCACATGCTGTAATCCAAGGCAGGATTAAAGTAAAAGATAGCCAGGTACTTGCAGGTGGGTAAAGGAGTAACGTGAACATTGTATAGGATAGAAAAAAGGAATGAAGAACCCTGGAATTTTACATATTAAGAAAAAGATTTTACATAGTCAGTTTTGTGACCCTACCCTAATTCATGCCTAGCAGATTCCATGTTCCATCTTAGCCTCTCCACTTTTTTCATCAGGCGAATTTATATTTTTACTTGCTGATTTATTTCAGGGGATTTCTTGTTTATTTCGTAGCTCTTACCACCACGGAAGTACGATTATGTGCTAGTCTATTTCCTGCATTGGACTGTATGTTTCCTAAAGGTAGGGAATACATCTCACAGTTCTATGCCTTAGTTTTCTTGTCAGAAAAATGATAATTATAATAATATTGCTAACCTCACAGAGTTATTATGAAAGCCAAGCTGGTTAATACCTGCAAAGTGATTTAAATTTTGCTTGGCATACAGTAAGTGCTCTGGAAGTATTTGTAGTCATTGCTGTTGATTATTGTTTAAATAACTTAAAAACCTAACCCTTGTCATAGGAGTTTCAATCCATTTAGATTTAAATTAAAATTAAAGTTTTGGCTAGTCAGTCACATCCAAGTGCTCAAAGGCTACATGTGGCTAGTGGCTGTTGTACTGGACAGAACAGATACAGAACATATCCATCATCACAGAGCCTTGTATTGGACAGCGTCGATCTAAACTCTCTGTACAATTCCCTAGTTTCCTCATTTTATCAAGCATAAGAAAGAGAACATATCTATTTCATCTATCATTTTATTTCTAGAACAAACATATTTTTATTGATTGAATAAATCCTATAAAAGTCAGCTTCGTCTAGCAATTCTCTTCTGTATTCAAATAGCGACCCAAGGCTTTACTCCAAGTTTCGGACCTACCATCCAAATTACTTCTGGAAACCTTCAATAGAAATGTTTCATAAAACTCCACAGTAAACATGTTCAGAACGACCCAGCGTCATTCTTCCTGTTGTTAATTATTTGTATTGGCAAGTATAAGAACATCAACACCCATGTGCAGCCACATGCTGGAACCATGGAAGTCATCTGTAGGAAAGATATAGTTGTCTCCTAGAACCTATTCTGCTCTTGTGTGCCTGGGTACATGGCCCAATCGTATTTCCTCACCTTCTTTGTATGATAGCCCCCTCACCCTTATCTATGGTTTTGCTTTCTGCTGGTTCAGTTCCCCGTAGTCAACAGTGGTTCACAAATATCAAATGGAAAATCCCAGAAACAGTTCCTAAGTTTTAAATTGTATATACTTCTTGGTAGTGTGAAGAAATCTCACACCATCCTGCTCCAACCTACCCAGGACATGAATCATTCATTAGTGCAGCACTTCCACATGGTATATGCTATCCACCCATTAGTCACTTAGTAGCCATCTCAGCTATTAGATTGAAAAAACATAGTATATGTAGAGTTTGGTACTATCCAAGGTTTGAGGCATCCACTAGGAGTGTTGGAGTGTATCCCACTGGGATGGGGGGACTATTGTATTCAGATCTGGCCATGTGACTAATAGTGCAATGTAAGTGGAAGTTATACATGTAATTTTCCTTCTGGAGCTTTTAGAAAGTATCTCATCCTCCTGTATGCTCTATTTCCCTTTCTGCTGGTTGGATGAAAAAGATTCCAAGGGATTAGGGCATGGCAGAGCCAAAAGGTGATGCATTTGGGGCAGCTAACTCACTACATGGAGGACAGACATCCACCTGTCAGAAACACCTGCTTTCGAAAGTCATTGAGAAATGAAACTCTATTTTATCAAACCATGAAATTTTAGAATTTATTTGTTATAGAATCTAGCATAATTTTTAATAACATATCTACATTTCTTCCTCTCTGACCCTTATGTTCCAAATTCAAACATAACTTATGTACACTACATTTCTTAAATTCAGGGTAATTCTCCCCATTTCCGTTACTGCCCCCTTAATTGAACTCCTCATCACCAATTGTCCTAACTGATCTAATAGTCTTTTACCTGATATCATTTTCCTGCTTTAGTCTCCCAGATCCATTCTCCATTCAGAGATTGAAGTGATTCATATGATACATGAATCCAAACTTGTTACCAACAGCTCTTCATTTTTAGCATGTTGAAATTGGAATTTCTAAACATGACCCTCAAAAATTGTATTCCTTTTACATCTCTTATCCTTTCTTCTACCACCATCTGTCACAAATTTGCTTGGTTTCCCTTCAGCTCCATGCTACTTCTCACCTCTGTGATATTGTTTGGGCTTTCTGATTCTAGGATAACTGCATGCCCTCTTGCACGAATGAGATGGATTCATACTTTCAATTTACCTCCAATTTCAACTAAGAATTCCCCTCTGACCTCTCCTATCTAGGTGATATCTTTACAGAATTAAAATGTAGAAAATGAAGAAGTTTCATTAAATAAATGAATAAATGATGACAGGTATTTTTAAGCTAGGTTGTGAAATGCTAATCATCCCTCTTGAAAAATGAAAGAGTGAAATGAAATTAAGTAAATGAAAACACATAAGTCTCAACAATATATTTATATAGCAGGAGTTCATTAAAATGTCCCTGTCATCAATAATGTAATTAAGAGATGAATTCTACCAAGTCAGACAGTATTCTAACTATCTACATGTGTAAAGCTCTGGCATAGGCTCAGAAGGAATTGCTCTGTCCTCAAAGTACTTAGTATTTAATTAAGTCTCCAAATCTTTACAGGTTCTTAATTCCTAGCTGAATTCCTTGTGGGGTGACATTAATCACCAACTTTCATGTTAATATTTACTCAGTGACAAATGCATTATTCCAGTAAATACTCAGATATTTTTGTTGAACTGGATTCAGCAGTTTTAAAACAAAGTACTTATCTTCAAGATGAAAAGCAGTGTTTACTAATTTATTGAAACCGCATAAAATATGTTTACCTAAAAAAAATGATGCCTAAAATAAGACTTGTTTTTTAATGTACCATGCATAAATTTGAAATTGAGCTAATCATGAAACCTTTCTATTTCTTTTTCTTTCAAGTGTCTTCACTTGTATGACCTAAAGAATCTATATTTGGGTTGTAAAATGTGAATGTCCCCCACTTCTTAAGACTAAGCCTATCTTCTCCATATTTTGGAAGGAGATTTAGGTTTTTGTGACTATTTTATCAACCTTTGCATAGTTATCTAGCACCTTCCAGTATCCGGTCTCTCCTTCATTCCAATTATTACTAATTATTGTATTTAACTCAAAAAAACACCACTTACCATTGCTATTGCATCTAATTCAAAAACTTTCCACTTCTTAAATTAAGCAAATAATCCTCATGCTATCAATCAAAATTCAAACTTTCTAGCCTTCTTTTTTATCTCAAGCACATTGTATCACCATGAAACTACATCACTCATCATCTCTACATATGTCTGTGGATGCCCTACCCCACCCCCACCCCGCCATATTCTCATATCCATACCATTGTTCCAGATGCCTGGTGGTGCTCTCATGTAGTCCAAGCTACTCAGGAGGTTGAGGTGGGAGGATGCCTGAACCCAGGAGTTCAAGTCCAGCCTGGGTAACATAGCATAAACCTAATTCTTAAAATAAAGCATTAAAAATAGAAAAAAGCAAAAGATATTTGTTCTGCCAGAATACCCATAACTGCCTTTCCAAATCATACTTGCCACTTAAGGCCATATTCATTATTTGCATTATGTCTTTTCTTCTCATATCTTTTTATTTCTAATTAGTTTCTTAGGCCCTTGTGATCCCAATATATATACCTTTTAAAGTCATACCTCAAAGACTACAACACGAGAGAGTATATAGTTGTATCCCTAATTGAATCATATAAAGTGTCTTAAGGGAAGTAATTCTTCCTTATTTTTAACTTTAAGAG
The DNA here is from genome assembly GCF_041146395.1 of Eulemur rufifrons. NCBI lineage: Eukaryota > Metazoa > Chordata > Mammalia > Primates > Lemuridae > Eulemur > Eulemur rufifrons. The sequence continues at coordinate 25,488,542 of NC_091001.1, forward strand.
AAAGAAAGAAATAAACAAAATAAAATAACTACCAGACACAGTGCCATGAATACCCTAACTGTTTTAAAAGCTAAAAATAAATAATCTTATTTAGCAAATATTCACTTGATATACTGTTAAAGGCACTGAGAAAGAACAGTACCTTAAAGAAGCCACAGGCTGAATGAGAACCACTGTCTGCCCCCAGGTGCTCCCAGTCTGACTGTCACCTTGCCTGGCTCACTCCAGAAACATGGACAACCACCTTGGCATCTGGCGCTCCCTCAGTTCCCCAATTCGTCAATCCACCAAAAGTCTCATTAATGTCACCTGCTAAAGATATCTCATATCTAGCTCATGCTCTCCATCTAATTCAAATTGCCATCACCTCTTAGCTGGATATGAAAAATTTGACTTTGGATTCACAAATACTGAAGACAGTATGATCTTGCTTTTTGCTGATGTTGCCACCTTCGTTTAACACTTCTAGCAATTTTCCATTTTCGTTAGAAAGGAGGCAGAACTCTAAATATGATTGGTCCTTACCTCTCTCTCTCGGCTCACCTCCCACAAGCTTCCCCTTTGCTCTCGGTTCCAGCCATATCAGCTTTATTTTGGTTCTGTTATACAACCCATCACAAGATCTTGCCTTTTCTGATGCCTGCTGCATTAAGAGGCCAAATTACCCCCATCACAGATATTCTAGCACTATGTCCCTCATCTTCACAGAATTTGTCCTGGTTGTAATAATAAATTTGCTTATGAGATTGTTCAAGTGTCTATTCTCCTACTAGGAGAGGGCTCCATGTAAATTGCATGAAGGCAAGGATTGTTTGGATTTTTGTTGATGGTTGCTTGCTTGATTCATGGTAAGTGCTCCATAAATACTTGTTAACATAAAGAATGAATGAATAAATCTGATTCTATTAATCCTTTGCTTTGTGAACCTTTCTATTAAGGAGCTAGGGTTGATGAATCTGACCTGTAAATTACAGTTAAATTGCATTATTACAAAAGTAAACAAAAGTAAGTATATAACTCACAAAGAAGCTCCTAATATTACTAAATAACAGAGGAAAGTTTAAAATATGAAACTTTGGGCTGGGTGCAGTGTCTCATGCCTGTAATCCTAGCACTCTAGGAGACAGAGGAAGGAGGACTGCTTGATCTCAGGAGTTCGAGACCAGCTAGAGCAGGAACGAGACTCCATTTCTACTAAAAATAGAAAAATAAAAATACCATTCCATCCAGCAATAGCACTATTAGGCATCTACCCAAAAGAGCAAAAGACATTCTATAATAAAGACATCTGCACCCGAATGTTTATGGCAGCACAATTCACTATTGCAAGGATGTGGAAACAACCCAATTGCCTGTCAATCCATGAGTGGATTAATAAAATATGGTATATGTATACAATGGAATACTACTCAATTATAAGAAATGACAGTGATCTAGCACCTCTTATATTTTCCTGGATAAAGCTTGAGCCCATTATCCAAAGTGAAGTATCACAAGAATGGAAGAACAGGCACCACATATACTCACCATCAAATTGGCACTAACTGATTAACACTCTGGTGCTCACATGGTAGTAATATTCTCCAGGGATTAGGGAGTTGGGGAGGAGGTAAACTCACAACTAAATGGACACGGTGAACGTTGTAGAGGGGAAGGACATGTCTCTGATCCTTGCTTGGATGAGGCAAAGTCTTAAAATGTAACCAAAATGTTTGTACCCTCCTAATATCCTGAAATAAAAAAAAAAAAGGAAGAAAATTAGCCGGGTGTAGTGGCAAGTGCCTGTAGTCCCAGATACTTGGGAGACTGAGGCAGGAGGATCGCTTGAGCCCAGGAGTTTGAGGTTGCTGTGAACTAGGCTGATGACACAGCACTCTAGCCTGGTTGACAGAGTGAGACTCTGTCTCAATAAATAAATTAATTAATTAATTAAAATTAAATAAAATAACATATGAAACTTTGAAGCTAAGCCTTAAAGAATGGAGCAGAATGCAATAAGAAGAGGTGTTGCAGGATGTGAAAGGGCCTAGAAGTCAAATGGAGTCATTGCTTAAAACAAAAATCCACAAAAATACTTCACTTATATGGGAAAATCACATTCTGAGAAATGCAAGTAATGTGGCTAGATAGAGGTCAAATTTATGGGGGAGTTATAAGAGTAAAGGTAAATGTAGGCAGTTCATAAGGGGACACGAAATTGCATGGTTTTTTTTAATTTTTTTTATTTCAGCACATTATGGGACTACAAATGTTTAGGTTACATATATTGTCTTTGTCTCACCTGAGTCAGAGCTTCAAATGTGTTCATCCCCCAGACAGTGTGCACTGCACCCATTAGGTGTGTATATACCCATCCTCTCCTCCCACTCCCATCTGCCTGACACCCGATAAATGTTATTCCTATATGTGCACTTAAGTGTTGATCAGTTAATACCAATTTGATGGTGAGTACATGTGGTGCTTGTTTTTCCATTCTTGTGATACTTCGCTTAGTAGAATTGATTCCAGCTCTATCCAGGATAATACAAGAAGTGCTAGATCACCATTGTTTTTTTGTGGCTGAGAACTCCACGGTATACATATACCACATTTTATTAATCCACTCATGTATTGACGGGCACTTGGGTTGTTTCTACATCTTTGCAATTATGAATTGTGCTGCTATAAACATTCAAGTGCAGATGTCTTTGTTATAGAATGTCTTTTGTTCCTTTGGGTAGATGCCCAGTAATAGGATGGCTGAATCAAATCATAGTTGTACTAATAGCTCTTTGAGGTATCTCCATATTACTTTCCACAGAAGTTGTACTAGTTTGCAGTCCCATCAGCAGTGTATGAGTGTTCCTATCTCTCTGCATCCACACCAACATTTATTGTTTTGGGACTTTTTGATAAACGCCATTCTCACTGGAGATAAGTGGTACCTCATTGTGATTTTGATTGCATTTTCCTGATGATTAGAGATGTTGAACCTTTTTTCATATAGTTCTTGGCCATTAGTCTGTCTTCTCTTGAAAAGTTTCTGTTTATGTCCTTTGCCCACTTTTTGATAGGGTTGTTTGATTTTTTTCTTGCTGATTTTCTTAAGTTCTATATAAAGTCTAGTTATCAACCCTTTATCAGCTGTGTAACATGTGAATCTTTTCTCCCATTCTGTAGGTTATCTGTTTGCTCTCATGATAGTTTCCTTGGCTGTGTAGAAGCTTTTTAATTTGATCAAGTCCCAATTATTTATTTTTGTTGTTGCTGTGATTTCCCTTGGGGTCTTCTTCATAAATTCTTTGAACTTGTATGGTTTTTTAAAAAATTTTTCTAATCTTAATTTACATGAATGTAATTGTATAGCTATATAAATAAAAGTGATATATGTTTTACTTTAAATCATATTAGCTATTTTTTTTCCCTGAAAAATCCTTCCAGTTGGAATATCACCTTTCTGGCCTACATGGCAATGCTTTTACACTACTAAACAAAAGTGTTTTTTCTATACAGGTATATTTTTAAGCCTAAAGAAAAATACTAAAATTGCTATTTTTGATTTCAGGTACTGGCATATTTTTCTGCAAGGATGCCATGGTAACCATTTCTTTAAATAAACATTGAATATGCCATTCAAAATTTACTTAGAAAATAAATCACTCTTGCCTATTTTCTGGCTAGTCATTTTATAGTAAAATTCCCAATACATCAGCTACACATTTCTTACCATTACCAACTTACCAACTTTTTCATACTCACACACTCAGATACATATTATAATGTTCTCATGAGTTACAATATCTCTAAAGATAAGTGTACAGGTTTTTAAGTATCAAAAGTATCCCAAAGATATTGTACTAATAAAGCCCTCCCACCTACCCTTAGCTCTCTGTTTAGTAAAACAAGTTTTGGGTACAAGAACCTTTGGCCAATGACAGTAGTGACTAAACTATTAAAAGAAAATCTTTGAGTAATTAATAATACATTTAAGAGCAATTCCTTTATATGATGGACTTTACAGCCTACTAAATATTTGTTTGTATGTCTCTCTATGTGTGTATGTGTGTGCTCCTACTGTGTCTTAACAAAATATTTGTAAATTGACAAGAGGATCCATATTTAATGAATGAAGACACAGTAACTCAGAGAACTAAAGTGACTTTCTCAAGTTCACCCAACGAGGTAGTAGAGTTATCAGCTAGTAGGACTTGTCTTAGACTGGAATTCCAATGCTGTTTACTACCACAAGTGGAAGTGTTAACTGATATCGTGGTATAGACAGATACCATAGGAATAGTTCTCCTTAGTTAATGATGTTTCCATTCTTCAAAAATAGTAGGCTGCTTGCTTCCTTTTACTTTATTGAGTCTCAAGGTTTCTGGTGTTATCTTTAGTTCAAGTTACCAAAAATAACATTCTTCTGGAACATTTTATTGTTATAAAAATGAACTCAGTTTTTAATTACTTGAAATCTTTGCTTCAAATGACAGCATAATAGAAGTTCCTAGATTCATTACATGATGTTATAGTTATGGTATAGTCAATAAAATGCTTTTCATCTGGAATACCTTGTTAAGTAGCAATTAATCATTCCTACTATAGGGATCAGCCTTTCTATAAAAAATATTGGTTGCTATATGTATTTTCATTTCTGCATTTCACTGATTGACTTTTATTCTTAACCCCGTGCTTGTGTTAATAATAAGTTAAAAAATCAGTGTGTGACATTTTTTTCATGTCATTGGTTTGGAGCTTGGGTTTACACAAAGATAATACAAAGAGCATTTAGACCTTATGAGCCTGGATCAATCTTGCAGTAGTCAACCATATAACAGTTTAGGAAAGTGTATGATATTGTGATTTGAAAGAAAATAGTCTCAAATTTCTAGAACATTATTGTTGCCTAACTTAGAGAATTAAAGTTTATTTTTATTTTTATTTATTTGTTTTTTGTTCCAACATATTATGGGGGTACAAATGTTTAGGTTACATATATTACCTTTGCCCCACCTGAGTCAGAGCTTCAAGCATGTCCATCCCCCAGACGGTGCACACCACACCCATTAGGTGTGTATATACCCATCCCCTCTGCCCCCTCCCATCTGCCCAACACCTGATGAATGTTATTACTATACATGCACTTAAGTGTTGATCAGTTAATACCAATTTGATGGTGAGTACATGTGGTGCTTGTTTTTCCATGCTTGTGATACCTCACTTAGTAGAATGGGCTCCAGCTCTATCCAGGATAATACAAGAGGTGCTAGATCATCACTTTTTTTTGTGGCTGAGTAGAACTCCATGGTATACATATACCACATTTTATTAATCCACTCATATATTGATGAGCACTTGGGTTGTTTCCACATCTTTGCAGTTGTGAATTGTTCTGCTATAAACATTCTAGTGCAGATGTCTTTTTATAGGATGTTTTTTGTTCCTCTGGGTAGATGCCCAGTAGTGGGATTGCTGGATCATATGGTAGTTCTACTTGTAGCTCTTTGAGGTATCTCCCTATTACTTTCCACAGAGGTTGTACTAGTTTGCAGTCCCACCAGAAGTGTATGAGTGTTCCTAACTCTCCACATTCATGCAAACATTTATTGTTTGGGGATTTAGAATAATCCAAGATTATTCTGATTCCTCATCTTGTCAGGTGCTAGCTGAATGATATTGAATAAACTGAAACTATTGAGAATTTAGTGTCCTCATCTATGAAATGGGATAACAGTTCCTATCACTTAGAGTGATTAAAAGTGTCAAATAATGTGTTATATATTAAATAATATTAAATGAATGTTATATATTAAATAAATGAAGCAAATGATATTAACTAAATAACAGAATATAAATATAATTGATATTTTCTTCGATTTATAAGATTTTATATCAGAGGCAAATGTCAGATGATATAGAGAATTTAATATTTTGAGTAACTTCCCTTTTTAAAAGTTGTCTTGAATTTCTATTTCCATCCCTTATAAAACCTAATGTTTGTTTTCATTTGTGGCATTTTTTCTCAACCCTGTTATCTTTCCATAATTGCCATAAGTTGCAGTGAGCTTTGCCAATATCAAAAAATAATCTTTGCTGACTATAGCAATTTTCTTTAAAATAGATATAAACTTTGTGGCTACCCAAGAAATCTTTTCGTGGACATTTAGAAACAGCTAACAGTGTGGTTAGTTGAAAAAGGCCTGGGAGCAAAAAGCAATGTAAACAAAACCTTCTGAGTTTTCAATGTCTAAGATAGTAACTGAGGAGAGCTAGCTGTACCTGATTTTTGAGTGACTCCCACTTCAAAGGCATTTAAAGTGGACTGACATATCTGGTCATTTTGATCCCTTAGCCAAATGACGATATGTCTTGCAGGTGCCACACTGACATAAAGACAGTGGTAAACACCTATGGATTTTGTTTCTCCAACATCTGCTCACCCCTCTCTTCTAGTAAAGCACATTACTTTCTTTGGGTCAATGGCCGGAGTCTACCCCAACTCAAGATCCACGTGACTCTGATTATGGGGACAGAACCCTTTTCTCATACTAGCCAACAGGTTTAGAAACAGTACTCAAGAGTGGCCAATCACAGTTCTTTCCTGTGTCTGTGTGTGCATGTGTTTTTTTGTGTGTACATAAACTGATTGTATATTTCTCTTTCCTGTGAATTCCCAAAGGTAATATGATGCTCCCTGTGGCCACACTTCACTTCTCACTCATGAGGCAATTCACTGGCAATGGTGAGAACGAGGCCAACAAAGAGTAAAGCAGAAATTATTCAGTGATTCCTTCTGTCAATCAGTCATTCATTCTACTAATGTGGATGTAACACCTACTAGGAGCTAGTTCAAGGTATACAGAATACATCAAAAAACAAAATAAATAAAAATTGTTGCCCTCAGGAAGCTTACATTTTTGTGGGAAAGGGCACTAGAGGGAAAGAGGAGGAGCTGGGATGGAGAAATAGAAAAATATTGAATAAACACAATACAAAGTAATATCATAGATTAGAAGGTGATAAATGCTACTAAAAAATGGGCCAGATTAAGGGGGATCAGAAGTACCAGGTTTAGGTTACATTATTGAATAGAATGGTTAAGCTATCCCTTAGCAAGAAGTTAAAATTGGAGCAAAAACTTGAGGGAGTTGAAGATATTAGCGATGTGGATATTTTGAGAGAAATCTAGAGGGAATATGAAGTGGCCAGGAGACAGAAAGGAGGTGATGTGCCTGGAGTGGAGAGAGAGAGAGAGAGAGAAAGGGTGCATAGCAGGGGACGCTATCAGAGAGTTAGCTGGGAAGTACACAAGGCAAGGCCTCGGGTAGCCCAGAGAAAGAAACCATATGATTATGTCAATTGATACAGAAATGGCATTTGACAAAATTCATCATCCATTCATTTTCAAAACTCAGCAAATTAGGAAGACAAGCAAACGTCCTCAATTTGGTACAGAGCATCTAACATCTATAAGGCTCTTACACGGTTGCAGGTACACTTCTCTGAGTTAAATTCAAGTCACATCTGACAAGTTAATGAACTAAGTTTTAAAGAGGTGAAGTAACTTTTTTATAGAAATACAGCTGGAGTGAAGCAGCGTGATTACAGAGCTGTCATTTATCCATTGCACAACAAGTTAAACTATTAGATGCATGACCCATTCTTAGGAAGAACCGTTCTTCTTAGAAAACAACTATCAACTAATAAAGAAATGCTGTTGAAGGACTACAAATTTGCCTAGTGTATAAACAAATGTACTTTTTTGCTGTTGATAAAAAAAAAAAACCAAGATGTAGACAATGCAGCACAGAAATTGTGAAACAAACTAGAAAAAAAACATCAGAGTCAGTGGAGAGGAGAAGAGTCATTTAAACCACAAAAGAGATGCGTTTCTTGGACACAGTGGGTCAGAATGGGCATTAATACTTGAGTAAGGAATAATTGGAAGTTTATAAAGCACCACATTAACGCAAATATATTCCTTTCGTATATGTCATGCCCAAATATATTATATAGCAAAATATACTTATTTCCCCTTCCAACCTGATTGTCTTGATAAAGTGAAGTGTTTCTTCAGCTTTCATTTTCATAATGCCAATTGATTAATGAGAGGAACTGTCAGGTGGATTGGATAAGACCGTGGTCTCTGGAGACACCATCACCAGGATTCAAATCCCAGAGGCTGTTTAGCAGTTTGGAAGCCACTTTATCTTTACTAATGTGAGATTACAATCAGTACTAGTCTCACAGGACTGTTGTGAAAACAAAGTATTTTATATAAAAGTGCTTATAATATATCTGGAAAGAGTAAGAATTTAACAAATTTAGCTACCTTTGTTTTTGAGAACATGTGTTGCATCATGCTAATAAGATCACAAACTAGTGACACGATCAGGAAGAATTTATTTCTCATGACCAGAGTTGCTTAAATTTACTGACTTTATGCCTTGTTTATTATAACAAAGGGAGATAAAGGTGACAAAATAATATGAATGTATAGAAGCAATATGCAAGTGATGGTACAGGTAATTATAAATATTGTGATTTTATTAATATTGGCCAAGAGCAAGATGTAACCAAATTCTAGATTTTCTTAGTCATTTCATGATTTTATAGCTGACCATTTATATTCTATTTTTAAAAATTTTTGTCATTGAAATATCTGCAGAAAGTTTTTTTTTTTTAAATAGGAACCTAAACTCTTCAAGCCATACTTCCACACTGAAAACATCATATTGATTTTATAATGCAATTTTTTATAATATGAAGTTTATTAAGAATAGAACAAACTGGTACCTAAGTGTCATTTTTATATCAGTGTTTGAATGTCATCATCCATGACTACCATAACAAAGATTTGGGAGACAAGATCTGCAAAACAGGTTTAATTCCTGATAAAATCCAGTTGCTCCTTGGGTTGGGTAAACTCAATTTTGAAAAATTCTTCTTTAAGGAGTATAGTGTAATTTTTGAAAAAGAGAACATTATGCATTGCCTTCAGCAAATTCAAATTACTTTTAAACCAAATTCCTAAAAGGTAGAATGGAAAGTGAGTGGTGCCTATTCAAAAAGGAGGCCTTTTACTTTCAGGCTTAGACTATTCATGCTTCTCCGTGGAAACCTGATGCATGGACTCATGCCCCCCTTGCTCATTTCAGCAACTTTAAAACCACAAACATTTCCTAGCACACAGTATGTCTTCAAGAAACTGTGTTGAATTCATGACAAAGTTAGAAAACATCAAAATGCTCCTTAGGGTATATAAACTCCTTCCTAGCTAGAGAGACTTAGAACCCTTTCAAGAAGCATTAACATTGACAAAGGCTTTGAAAGTTAGCATCACTTACATAGCAGACTTTTAAAGGTAACATAACCCTCTCCATTTTGATCTCTAATATACATTAGGAAACTATGTAGAGTGGTTAAAAAGTCAATATCATTCTCGGTAGTACCTAAAGTCTTCCATGTGCCACCTAGGTTTTCAGTTATATTTCTTTTCATTTATTTATTTTTTATTTCAGCATACTATGGGGGTACAAAAGTTTATTTATTGTCCTTGCCCCACTCCCCCAGAATCAGAGCTTCAAGCGTGTCCATCCCCTAGATGGTGCGCGTCACACTCATTATGTATTTCTTTACATTGAGTTCATACTTGGCCTTTCAAAGCCCATTCAGAGCCATTTCCCTTCATCATATCAAACACTCTAATTTAAGATGCATATATGCAAATTCTTTGTGATATAGATTCATAGAGGGCCAAACAAATCTCAGAAGAGAACTGTCAGCGTGTGTGTGTCTGTGAGTTGGGGGTAGGGTCCACCTCACATAAGCTTTTTCAAAGGTCTGTGTCTGGAGAAGGAACATGTGGTTATAACATGAACTGGTCTGGATATAGACCTCCATAAAGCTACTGACCATATCTCCCATGAAAATGACAAACTTTGTTAAGATAAACATGAATTTTTCTTTGAGCCAACACAGCCTAACCCCACATTGATGAAAGGGCTCTTATTCTATTAGCTGAGATTTATTCTCTGGCCTAGAGGTAATTTTAAAAAAATCTACATTTCCTATCTATGTTGCCTATTTGCCCCCCTGGAAGAATAGTATCAGCTCTGTTAGATGAGATGTTATTATTTTCCCTAGCCTTATCTCCTTCTGAGAAAATGAAATGTGAACTTTTTGCCAATTCCTTCTACCATCCAGAAATACCTTTATGTAGAAATGAAAGAAGAGTGTTACAAACATAGTGATACATCTTCTTACTGGAGAAAAAATGAGAAAACAATGAGAGTTAAGTTGGGGCCATAGGTAAGTCTAGATAACCAAGGGCTTTTACAGCCAAGGAAAACAGTTTGAATAAAAGCATGTGGGCAACAGCCAGAGCTAGTACCACTTTAAGAGAGATGGTACCAATTAGGAGGTTCTGACTTCCAGGTTCAAGTTCTAGAAAAACATTCTAGAAGGAAATGCTCTCTGACTTGCCAACATATCTGCTTCCTCAAAACCTCCTTTGCTCATCTCTGTGACAAAAGCCACAGAGGGTAAATTTCAATCCATTCAGTCATTCTGTATCCTATATCACATAGTCACTTTCTCTGTTCTCTTTCCATTACCTTTGAGGTCAAAAGGAAAATGAAAATTTAAAGCAAACAAAAATGCTCAGTTGGCACATAAACACCTTTTATCTGCTTAAATATAAGTCAAATCTCTGCATCTAATTTTTCTGTTTGTTTCAAGTTACTGTCACATTAGAACTCAGAACTTCTCCATATTTATATATATATTAATTATTTTTATATTAATTAAACACTCATATATATAAAATTCCTGAAGGCATGTCCTTCAAGCAATTATAGACATATTAATATGATATGCTTGTAGTTGTTACAATGTGTTACATGAAAATCACATCCCAAAACACTGTGCAGAGTTAAATAATTCACTTAGAGAATTCAATAATACATAAAGAGAATGGGAAGAACTTAGAAGATATTGGCTAGACAGAGCATTGAAAACATGTGGTGGTTAATAAAAGAATTAACTCTGGTGAAGCAGAGAATTAACAATGAACAAAGCAATTGCTGCAGAATATGCAAAGTTCATGATGAAGTTGCAAGATATTATCATAAATTTAATATTCCTTATCTGTGTATAAACAGGGCCAAGTTAATGTAAAACAAAATCTCATGACATGATAATAAGAAGAAGGATTGCAGAGGCAGAAATTAAGGAGTCTAGGACTTTTAATGAAACAATAGAAATTAACCATCTCTCTGAATCCAGGATATGTTGTGTTTGTAAAATACTTGGGAGTAGTAAGGTGTTTTCTTCCCTAGAAGAAAATGAAAGATGGGACCAGTGATTCCAGAAGCTGCTTGAGGTACTGTCATAATTCATGGAAAAGTAGAGAATTGGGGTTTAAAATCAACCTGGCCCATGCGTTCTAATTTCACAGTGTATTAATTTATCTCTGGAAGAGAGACTTAGCTCTGTGTTTTATATTTTCTCATCTGGAAAATGTTGCTTATAACAAAAAGGCAGAGGGGAAAATCAAAGCACTCTGAAATAACCTTAAGCAAATATTACTTGCTAGCTGTTCTTGTGTCCTCTTCTCATGGGCTTCCTTGGGGCTATTCTCTGCTCGCTCATTCTTGCATTTATTCTATCAACAGATGTGTGTTGAGCTCTTGCGTTATTCCAGGGACTGTTCTCTGTACTTCAAATAAAGTGATGAACTAAAGAGACACATTTCCCGCCCCCCCCCCACCATAGTCTAATGGTGGAAGAAAGACATTAAAAAAGTTAAAAAAAGATCAAATAACTCTAATGTGGAATTTCATAAGTGTTATAAAGGACTAAAAGCTAATTCAAAGAAGAATATTAGAGGCTGACCTTAATGTTAAAATATCAAGAATGTCTCTCTTTTAAGACGTTGAAGCTAGAACGTGAAGAACTTGTAGGAGTCAATCATGGGACATGAGGGAAAGTACGTTCAAGGCAAAGGAAAGAACATGGGTGGAACGTCCCCCCTCCGCCCCCCAGTGGGAAAAGTCCTGTGCCTTTGGAGGAAGAGAGAGGCAAGTGCATGGGAACAGTGAGGGCTGGATTTGTTGGGCTTTCTCTGGGCTCTGAAGCCTCTCTGCTTCCTTTCTAAATATCTCACTGTGTTATCACTCTGGGTAGATGGAATCATAAATAGGAATCACCAAATCACAGTTTTGAACCATAGATCTGAACAGTTGTGGGATCTTATAAATAACTTACTCAAGAAACTCCTGCTACTCTGCCTTTTCTCAAGCATTTCTCCTAGGAGGTCCATAGAAAACAAATAATCTGAAGAGATGGTCAGTGTTACGGACTAAATTGTGTCCTCGCCAAACTCATATGTTGAAATCCTGAAATCTAATGTGGCTGTATTTGGACATAGAGCCTTTAGGTAGGTAGTTATGGTTAAATGAGGTCATAAGGGTAAGGCCTTAATCCAATAGGACTGGTTTCCTATGAGAAAGGGAAGAGAAACCAATGATCTCTCTCTCCTCATGAGCACAGAGGAAAGGCTATATTGAGGACGCAGCAATGGCCCATGGAGAGAGGCCTCCCCAAGTACCAACCCTGCTGGCACCTTGATCTTAAACTTCCAGCCTCCAGAACTGTGAGAAAATGTTTCTGTTGTTTAAGCCACCCAGTATGTGGTATTTTGCTATGGCAGCCCCAGCGGATTAATGCAGTCAGATAAGGAGGCTGGTGGTGATTAGTTTGTGTATAATTCAAAAGTCAAGTCACAGAGAAGCTACTGAAACATGCCATGAGGGTATTGGACCACCCACACGTGGGTGGGGGACCCCATGGCCGGGGGACCAGACTAACTGAGATGGAATGAAGCCACAAGAGATTCCAAGATACAAGACAAGGATGTTTCTAAGCAACCTCCAAATTCCACTAGGAGTCCTCTCATGGGTTTCTGCCCTTTATCTTGTTCTGAGGCCTCTATGAACCCTGACTCTCCTTTCCGACTCAGGTTCTTAAGGCTTCCTGGAAAACTTTCAGAGAAAGAATGGCAAACTCCATTTTACAGATAAATAAGCTGAAGAAGGGAAGCAAATAGTGTAAGTTCACAGAGCCAACAGGTAGTAGATACCTTGTCATGTGTTTCCCTTAGTTTCCCAGCCTATTTGATCCCTGATGTTGGTTTGTAGACTTCTGGCTGTGGTTGACGTTGCTCTCTGATATTTCTCACTCAAAGTAGATTAATCCATGCCTTTACATTCGTTGTGAATTCATAACCACATCAGGGTGTTCCTAGCGCAGCCCAAACACTCATTTTTTCAGCTTGAGGTCATCCTAAACTGAGCTAATCAGAGAAAGTAGATTTGAATCCAGGCAAAAAAGAGTCAGGTAGAAGAATTGATTGTTTGTTTGTTTGTACTTTGTTGAAGCTTCCAAATCTGTCCTTCTCCAGATGTGGAAATTGAGGCCAGAGAAGTTCTATGATTCTTCTAGGATCGTGTAGCCACCCAAAGATTTATTTACAAGCATCTTACATGAAAGGAATCTTAAGTTGGAAAAGGGAAGTAAGTTTGAAACTCTTTTATTTTGTTTATATTTTTTATTTGGAAATCATAAATTCTGTGAGTAAATCACAGGAAACAAAAATATGTTGAGGATTCTCTATATACCCCACAAAGTATTTGGCATTATAGAAGCTAGGGCCACACAGACAATTCTATTCCAATCCCAAATACAAGAATAAAGCTCAACGAATTGCTGCAATAGTAATCCTAGGTGTGCTGCAGAACTACCTACCGACCTCCCTTCCCTACCCCTATCTCCTCACACACCCCCTCCCTGGCTTGTGGCCACCATGCAATCTAAATCGACTATGTAGTTTTGCAAATCTCATTTCATAAATTGTTGTATCTAAGATTTGCCTCGATTTAAAGGGCATGACCTCTACACTTCCCTGTAGTTTCCAATTTGGCAATTCTGTCTAAAATAGCAATCATATTTTTCTGGCAGGATATGTTTTCTAACAAACTCCTGTTGCTTATTGTTCATTTTCCATTTCAGCCAATATGCATGCAGAGCTTCTCTTATTACATCTTTATTTGTGCACTGAAACACTGAGAGTGAATTTACTACTCAGTCAGCCATGAATCCCCCTGGGTGTGCAAGGAAAAAAAAAAAAAAAAAACCCTACTTACCCAGAAACTCTCAATCTGCCAGTAGCCTCAGAAGATAATTCCTACACTTTCTTTCAAAGAAAGAACTGGGAGAGGGGAAGGAAACCAGTGGCCCTCTACTTTTAAAAATTGTACCAAGAATCTCAGCATTATAAATTTTTGTTTGTCCTGCTCATGGAGAAAATTTGACCTCAGAGAGCTCAAACTCTCACCTTCAGTGAACTCTAAAGTCAACCACTATGTGATTCACTCCAGGGGAGCTTAAGTCGGTGGGATGTAATTTAGTGTTCCCCAGCAGGAAAGAAATTTAACCAACTCTCTGTGTCAACACAGCAGCCCCCTAACAAAGAACTCAGTCAATCAACTGGTCAAAAGTTTTCCCTTTAAGAAAAAAAAAAATGACTAAATAGACTCTGTGTGCATGTGTGTGTGTGTGTGTGTGTTTTCCTTTGACTAAATTCTTCCCAATTTTTCATTGTTAGCTATGACCATCTGACATTAACTACTTTTATTAGATCAGCGAAAGAGAAATAATATTAACTGAACTGCTGCTATGAGCTGCACACTGAGCTAGATGTGCCTAAGTACCTACTACATAACCCTTACTAGAATATTCTCAGAAAATTTATTAACTCCTCTATCTGCCTACATACACATTGATTCTCTTACAGACCTTGGATAATAGCCCCCATCAATGAAATAAATTTTTAAATAATCCTAAATGAATATATTATTATAATTGTTACCCATTATGCATGGGTCACTTCTTTACAAAAACTAAAAATTTATGTTTATCAGTTTGAGAGATTTAAAAGTGTTTACTTTAGATTAGTGATTTTCAGCCTGGGTGATTTGCACACACACACACACACACACACGCACACACACTCACCCACCCCCAGTGGGAATATTTGGCAGTGTCTGGAGATATTTTTTGGTTTTCACAATTGTGTCGATGCTACTGACATCTGGTGAGTAGAGACCAGGCATGCTGCCAAGTATCCTACAGTTCACCCAGCAGACCCCCACGACAAAGAACCCCCTGGCCTGGAAAGTCAGTAGCGCCTAGGTTGAGAAACCCTGCTCTGGATATTGTTGTCTAACATTGATTCATTTAACACTCATTGATGTTAGATGTATTATGCACCAGGTATTTTGTTTCTATCTAAAGAAACAAATCTAGGACAGAGTCCTTAATCTCAAGGACTTCACATCTACTGAGAAGACAGACTAAGACAAAACATAATCGTTGGGGCCTCAAAAAATGCCAGACACTATACCAAAAAACAGGAATACAACAGAGGCCAACATAGATACAGTCCTGACCTCCCAAGCTGAGCTTACAATTTAGTGAGGAAGACAGATGCCAGAAAATCAACAATAAAGTTAATGTATAGGCTGCTCTTAAGACTGCTTAACTTGAGGATCAGAAAAGGTTGCCCTGACGAAATGACATTCGAAGAAGGTTCTAAAGGATGAAGAGGAATTCACGAGCTTCAAGAAAGACGTTAGAGCATGTGTGCAGATGCAAGGACTGAGGAAATTGAAGACAGGATAGAAATCATGAGGCTCAGCTGCTGAGATTAGGCAGGGGCCAGATGTGGAGTGTAACGATAGAAGCTACTTTGCAGTTACAGAGCAAGTTTTCTTAACTCGGACCCATTTCAAATGGGGGATTAGTAGCAGAGCTAGTACTAGAAAGTTGGTTGCAGCGATTAAGCAGGAAAACAAAAAGTAATACAGGAGGTATTGCAGGCCAAGGAAACAGGGGTTAAAGGTGGCATGGTTTGTTGGAAGAATGGCAAAAGTTCGGCTGTTTGAGTGTGTAAGTGCGTGGGTTAGAGGAATGGTATGTGACCATGTGAAGTAACCAGGCCTTCGGCACCCTCATGGGTTGTGTGGGGGGGGGGGGCAGAGGTGTGTGTGTGTGTGTGTCCTATTTAGATATGTGACTACTTTAAAATGACCTTTTATTTCCCCTCACTATAGGTTCATGATTCCTAATAGGCCCTTAGTTTTAATAACTTTTACGGACTTTGAGAGTCTTTTACTCCAGGCCCAGGTAGACCTTGTCTCAGCAAGAGCCTAAATCAGATTGATGAATTGAGATCTTAGCAAGACCTTGGCCAAGCCCCTCTGCCCTGCCTTTGTCTTCCCAGCCCTTGATGACTGATTGTACTTCCTCTGTTTCAAGTTCCATTTCAGTGAAAAGTCCCAATTCACTTCGGCCCTCATGCTTTTGCACCGTCACTCAATTCCAGGCCTTTCAGAGCCCAGTGGCTTTTTGATTGCTGGTGTTCTTACAACACTTTTGGCAAATCACTCAGCACCTCCCACACACAGCCACACAATAGGAGTGCATGAAATTCAATTCACAACACTGCAGCTTACACATTCCAAACTCACTGAAGAGGTAAGCCCCTCCAATTAACGAGTGCCCTGCGTCATTGCTTTCTCTCGCTTACCCATTCCACTTCTGATGTGCTCTGTTATAAATTCCCTCACCTGCTTACACGGTGAGCTCCTTTCAAAGGGAGCGGTGGGAGCTGCAGGGAGCGGGCTGGGCAGTTGGATACACAGTGAGATGGGTTCATTTGGATTTGGGGACTGCCATCTTTTAGCTTAAGCCTCCTTAACTGTTATATCAGGACTACCTGAGGTCTTTTTACCTTCAACTTCTGACTAGGGTATGCATACAAGTGACTAACTTTTGTTCCTTTTACTCTCGTTTAAGAGACTATTTTGAAGAGAATTGAATCATTAATCTCAATTTGAATGCCTCCTGCATGCCCAAATCCTATGGCAGGACTATTAGTCTGATGGCTGATTTCCCCGTTGCCAATACAAGCTAGGATGTCAACTATTATGTCTTATTCATCTGTCTCTGCATTATGGGATTCTGCATGTGATGCGTAGTAGGGGTGTAGTAAATATTTATTATATGGCTATATGGATCAATATTAATGCCATTAAACTTAGCTTAAGGGTTATTTTTTAAAAAACAAGATGGCAGAGATAAATAAGAGGTGGATAAGAAAATAGAAATATATACAGAAAGCAAATGGGTTAGAGAAAACATCAGGAGCCAGAGGTTCTGATTTGGTGAGGTTGATAGAAGCACCTGATTCTGCAGTTCACAAGTGCCCAATGGACCTTAATGTCGTGGTAGCAGGTAGCCCTTTAAATCCTTTGAGAATCACTTGCATAAACAAATAAACAAAAAGCCAGTCCTAGAGTCAAAAAACCAGGGCTCATGGCTGGGCATCCAGTTCATTTCCACCATTTTCTGGTTTAGAATGAACTTCCCACCTCCACAACCCCTGCTTGAGCCAAAGGAGAATGACAATAGCAAGAAATAGCTCCCTGGCTAAACACAATGAGAGTCAAATGAAAAAAGGCATAAGAAAACAATTTAAGAACTGAAAAATTAGCTATAGTTATTTAACAAAATAGAGTGGATTAAAGTCCATTAAGATGAGATGGATGATATAAAAGACATATTCAGATTATAAACAAACAGAATAAGAACTGATGATTGGAATAGGCTCTCTATTATTTTTATTTTATTTTTAGGGTTTAGAGAAAATGCCTTTAGATGGACTTAATGGGCTATTAAAGATAATAGCATTGGAAAATAAATGGCATGTCATAGTATTCTTCAATTAATATTTATTTGAGCTCATCTGCGATAATCTGTGCTGCATTATACCCTCATGTCTGTAGGTGGGTGGGGCATTCACTCTACTGACAGTTATACAGGGTGTTTATAGGATGAGTCACGTGGGTGAGAACATGTCATTGGCGTTAGAGCCACAAAGGGTCCTAGTCTTACTCACTTCAATGACTTGGGGTTCTCTTCACATGAGAAAGTGTGATTATCCCTGAGCAACAGCTCTCTCCTAAACACTCTACTAAGGAAATGAAGTAGATAAAGAAAAGGTGCCTTTATTTCTTCTTTGTTAAATTGACTGCTGGATAGTCACAAGGGGCAGCCAATAACAGTATATAAATGAATTGAGTTTTCTGCAAAAATTCAACAGTAGTTTGAAGGTCACATGGTGCTCACATGGAATAGTTCATTCCAATCAATTTATTTCTCCTTAACACATTAATTGCCATGTGAGTTGTATTTAACTCACTCTAGTTTTGAGCCCAGAGGCTCCATGAAGCATATGTAACTCACATGTCTCTTCACTTTGGGAGCCACATGAGCTATTTTTCAAGTTGCATATAACTCACACAGAGAAAACAATAAAAAAGAACAAATGTTTCATTAAATTAGAAAACATTGTGTTTTCAAAGTTTTTATTCTATTTTCATAATAAAACATTATGGCCCCAGGGAAAAATTTTTTTTCTAATGTGGCGATGTGTTAACGAACACTTTATTGGATGCTTTCAATTATTCAGGAACTGCACAGGAGGGAGGGTGTGTGTGTGAGGGGAATCCAAAACTGACCAAGTCCTGGTCTTTGTCCTTCAGGCAGGGACTTCTCAAACCTGACAAATAGACAGAGTGGGAGATTTACCACATATTGGTTCCTGACCTAAAACAAATCTCTCCTTGACTTTCTTAACATCAAAGAGACAAGCTTAAATTCTCATAAAGTAAACTAACAGAAGTCAAAGAGGAAATCACCTCAGAGAGAATCTAAAGTATAAAATTAATCTGACTTTCCGTGGGTTTCTAAACTTCCCAACCCAAAGAAGTTCCACCTCTGTCTTCCCGTCTTCACAGTGCCCATACATGGATCAGATAAAGCTACTCACGGGCCTCCATATTCAAGGCCATTCACCTAAGCTCCCTTTTCCAAGTTGGCTGACATGGCATTTTCTCATCGGCAATATTTTTGAAGCCAGTCCCTGTCTATCTTGATGGCCAAAACCCACCTTTATCTACCCTATCCCATCCACCTACATATCTATATTTACCGTATTATTTCTTTGTCTCTCTCTCTCTTTCCCTCTCTTACCAAACACAGTAGAGTAAAGTGTATTTTAATCAGAACATTTCTGAATTTTCCTGCCTCTGAGAATAACCCAGGAAATGGCCTCCCTTCGGCCTCTAGTTGGGAGAAATCTCTCCTGTTCTCCTGTGAATCCAAAAACATCGTATTTTTTCTCTAAGGCAGCTGTGCTTATCTTCTATAGCAGTGATTTGTCTATCTGTTGTATTTCCCTTAATGGATTATAAACACTTTACAGCTAGGATCATATTCTGGTTCATCTCGGAGTGTGTTTTATATGGGGGGGAACATATATGGTTGTCACAGGAAGTGAGGAGGGCATGTAAATGATAATACAATAGCCTGAGAAAACTTTATCTTGGTAGTTGAAAAAGTTCCATACACAGAAGTATCTTTGAAGAGTTCTGCATTTTATTATCTATAATAGAAACATTTTTACCTCATGTACAATATCATAACAGGGCTGCCATTTACTTTAACAATAAATGTCTCATCATGTGGCCTCTGGAACTAATTTGCCTGAGTTTGCAATTCCAGATAACAGTTCACTGAAGCTTCATTACCGCACCAGTAACCTAATAATAATAAAAAAAAAATAAATAAAAAAGCAAAGAAGGAATTAAGATCGACTGCAGGAGAACTTGAAGTAGTCTGTCACTTGAGATGAGCAATGCCATCATTAACCTTTAAGGTCACATCAGCTATTATTGAAGTGTCACATATCACTGTGTCAAGATTAAATTAGACAAACTATTACCTCATTATTATGCTAACAATTCTCAAGCTTATCTGAATTAATACTACACAGACTGGAGACTTCCTTAGCAAGTTTACTAACAGTGCAACGATTTAAGCTGTTTAGATGTAATATATGAAATCAATTTTCTAGCTGGAAAAAAGAAACCATCTGAAGCTACTTTCAGTTATATAGTACAGTCATGAACAGATATGGGACTAAATTACCAGTTGGCATTTAATTTTAAGGCAATGTTTTGAAGGAAAGTTGATGCCTATTGATTTTATTCTGGAATCCTTTTACTTTAACGTCAGAATTTCTCAAATATAATAAAATAAGTATATACTTTATCTAAAGAGAATACATCAAAGTAAACGCAAATTGTGATATAAAAGAGCATCCCACTAGATGTCTTGTTGGAAAAGGTTATCATCCAATCAATACAATAAAATATGGTGTGCAAGGTGTCACAAACAGCTGGCAGGAGGTGTGGGTTAATTCCAGGTTTATGTAGTGGCTGAGAGAGGGCCAAGACCATATCTTGCCTCAGCCTCAATGCAGTAAATATTAAGTCTCATAACAATGGATCTGGAGGATACTTTAGAGATCACTTAGCCAGAGACCCCCGGGCATTTCATGAATGAGGAAATGGGTTCAGAAGGCTTAACTGATATGCTGGGAATTACAGAGCTTAAATCACTATCAGCCTGCAGGATCATTGTTGTACCCAGACTGCTGGAAGCAAGAAACTGCACAGGAAGCTTCCTCACTTCACTATCTCTAAAACTTGTCAAAAAGCAGAACTTGTCAAACTTGAGTTACAGATTACATGCTATAGGGTAGGGGAAAAGGGAAAGTTTTTGATTCCTGATTAAATATCTTTAACAATACAATTTAATTCTATCATTTCATAAAAGGGCTCTTTATTTGTGATTTGTGTATTATAATTTAACCTCAAGTCAAAAGGCTTATTTTCAGCTGGTACCCAGCCAGTCCAGAACAATGAGAGCTGTAGCTCTGACATGTCTACAAATGATTTATAACTGCATTTAATTTTAACACAATAAGAATGCTTTGTTTTTCTCCTCAATCATTTTTATATAATAACAAAGCAAAACACAATAAAATCAGTATTAAATTTACATAATTATATATATTTTTGTGAAGTTGCCAAGGAACTATTGACTGAGAGCAAATGTCATCATGGAAAATTTTGAAATTTTCACTTATGATCTATTACAGCAATGTTGGAATTCAGCATATGATGGTGAGTTTATAGGTGTCAACCTCTATGTACAAAAGGAGTGATTGTTCAAAAGTTGAAAGTATTGAAATTAAGAAAAAGCTGCCCTGTGACAGAACACATGCAAGATATTATTGAAATGAAATTGAGTATGTGCTTACCAGGGAGCTCTAAAGAACTTTTTTGGAGCCTACGACCTAGAAAGCTTCTGGCAAATGAGTAGGAGGAGAGGAAACAGAAAGGGTTTTTACACCTCCTATTCTTCTGAATAGCGTCACTACCCTGTCTGAAGATAAGAGATGGAAATCATAGGGGCAACATTGAAAAATCTAACATTTTATATATGTAAATAATATATAATTATAGTAATAATTTAAAAGCACAGAGATGAGACTACACAGTGTCCAAAGTACAAGTTAAAATGGGAAAACCCAGGGAAAATGATAGATGACTCCAAATACCTAGACACTGAAGCCTTAGGTTGAGACAAGATAGCCTTCTGGGCCGCAGCGGTGGACAAGGCAGACAGAAAGTATGCAGAATGCCTGTTTTCCCACTGCCTCACCAAGCAGAGTAGTTTTGCTTTGGTTTTTACATATTATAGTACCAAGCAAAATTTTATTTGGAGACAATAATTCCACTGATTTGGACAACATGCAATATTTCTCTGGATTATTCATTTTCCATTTGGATGATAGTAATTGTGAAGAAACCCAAATTTGCTAATAAGATTAAGTTTAAATCATGGACATTTTAGCAGTTCTTTCTTCAACTGTGAATCTGATAAGTAATTTTTTATAAATAATTTATAAATAGTAAACTCACATGTAAAAATCTAAGGATAATAACTTTCTCTTGTAAAGAGGGATAAAGTGTAGAATCTGGGAAACATTTTTTTTTTTTCATAATATGCTTTCATACTCCAAAGTCATTCACTCCCTGAACCGAACCACCTGCTGATTAGACTGATAAGAAGAGAACATTTTTGTCTCAGGTAACTGTGGATGACAAACAGTATTTGCAGCATAAAAAGTCATGATGTCATTTCTGAGCTGGACCAGACAGCACCGCATCCCCTCGCGTCCTCAAAGGCCAAGTCCCGCTGCCTGTGGCTACTCCGTTCCCGCCCAATCGCGATCCGCCCGCTCTCCACCATCCCTTGCTTCGGTCATTTTTCTAGATCAGAGGTTCTTAACATGTGTTTGTGGGACCACTTTGGCAGTCTAGTGAAGCTTATTCACGCTTCATGAATTCAGAATCATGGCTTTAAAAATAGAATATATAGGATTACAAAGTAAACCAGTTATTGGAACTGTTTAAAACAAGCTATTTAAGTTAAAGAAATATATCTTTTTAATTAATACATCAAATGACAAGATCTGGCAGCATATCTAATTACTACCACAATTTTGAATTAGTGATGAGTTAAATGACATTCTGATATATCCACATTAACTGTAATATGATAACAAAATACCATGACTTCTATTGGCCACAAAGTCTCAGATCTGCCACCAATAAGAAGGAAGGTCTGTGGGCCTCTTTCCTACTTGATGAAAATGCTGAATTTCAGTTCAATGCTAGTGAAATTACAGATGTATATCTTCCCATGCAATCTAATGGACTCCTCAGTTAAACACCCAAATTAAATTCTAGATTATATTTAGTAGTTACCTTCTTAAAATAGGAAGCTTTTCTGGTTACCACTGCCCACGTCAAGGCCAGGATAACCACCTTATCTCAGTGCTCTGAGGGCAACATATTTTGTCTCTACCTAAGGATTTGGCATTTTATTAGTAATTTAATTTTATGTAGTAATTATTTTTAAATACACAAGACACATATACATTCTTCCTGTGAAAACAGCACAAATAAAGGCAAAGTCTCTGTTGGCTAACTGTCCTCTACCCTGCCACCGCAAATTGCCATTTCTAGATCCCTCTCTCTTCTCCTAACATATTGTAATAACTATTGGCTGGGCGTGGTGACTCATTCCTATAATCCCAGCACTTTGGGAGGTGGAGGTGGGCGGGTCTCTCGAAGCCAGGTGTTCAAGACCGGCCTGGACAATATAACCAGATCCCATCTCCACAAAAATTTAAAAATAAGCCACGCATGGTGGTAAGTACCTACAGACTCAGCTACTCAAGAGGTTGAGGCAGAAGGATTGCTTTAGCCCAGGAGTTGGAGCTGCAGTGAGCTACTACTGTGCCACTGCACTGTATCCTGGGTGACAGAGCAAGACCTTGTCTCAAAAAAATAATAATAATAATTAAAATAAAAAAATAAAATATTACAATTTTCACATCCTTTCAGATATGTTTTAGGCATTTTCATACATAAAAACATATGTATGTATATTTACATGCATAAACATCTATATGTACTAAGTGTTATGTGTGTGTTTGAGACATTTTTAAAAACATCAAGCATAATGTAACAAATGTTTATATCCCAAACATCTAGAATTAATAGCTATTAATATTTTGCAAAATTTGTTCAAGATTTGTCCAGGGTTGTACTCTGCAAATATACATGAAGCTTCTTTTTAAACTCTGATATTCCTCTATTCCATTTCATTTGTATATTACTGGGCTTTCAAGAAAAAGAATATGAGTTTAATGCACTTTTATATACTAACAATGTATAAATCCAATTTCATAAATTTACATATACTGATGATGTACATAAGACATGGAGGGTTTTTTTATTTTTATTTCAGCATATTACAGGGGTACAAATGTTTAGGTTACATATATTGCCTTTGCCCCACCTGAGTCAGAACTTCAAGCATGTCCATCCCCTAGACAGTGTTCACCACATCCATTAGGTATGAATATACCCAGCCTCTCCTCCCCCTCCCATTTTTCTGCCATCTGATCAATGTTACTACTATATATGCATGTAAGTGTTGATCAGTTAATACCAATTTGATGGTGAGTACATGTGGTGCTTGTTTTTCCATTCTTGTGCTACTTCACTTTGTAGAATGGGCTCCAGCTCTATCCAGGATAATACAAGAGGTGCTAGATCATCACTTTTTTTTGTGGCTGAGTAGAACTACATGGTATACATATACCACATTTTATTAATCCACCCATTATTGATGGGCACTTGGGTTGTTTCCACAACTTTCAATTGTGAATTGTGTTGCTATAAACATTCAAGTGCAGATGTCTTTTTTATTGAATGTCTTTTGTTCCTTTGGGTAGATTCCGAGTAGTGGGATTGCTGGATCAAATGGTAGTTCTACTTGTAGCTCTTTGAGGTATCTCCATATCACTTTCCACAGAGGTTACACTAGTTTGCAATCTCACCAGCAGTGTAGGAGTGTTCGTATCTCTCCGTATCCATGCCAACATTTTTTATTTGGGGACTTTTTTTTTTTCTTTTTTGTTTTTTGTTTGTTTTTCAGCTCATTATGGGGGTACAAAAGATCAGGCTATATACATTGCCCATGCCTCCTATTTGGGGACTTTTTGATAAAAGCCATTCTAACTGGGGTTAAGTGATATTTCATTGTGATTTTGATTTGCATTTCCCTGATGATTAGAGATGTTGAGCTTTTTTTTTCTGTTTTTTGGCCATTAGTCTGTCTTCTTTTGAAAAGTTTCTGTTCGTGTCCTTTGCCTACTTTTTAATGGGGTTGATTTTTTCTTGTTGATTTTCCTGAGTTATATATAGATTCTAATTACCAGCCCTTTATCAGATGTGTAACACACAAATATTTTTTCCTGTTCTGTAGGTTGTCTGTTTGCTCTCATGATAGTTTCCTTGGCTGTGCAGAAGCTTTTTAATTTAATCAGGTTCCATTTATTTATTTTTGTTGTTGCTGTGATTACCTTGGAGGTCTTCTTCATAAATTCTTTCTCTAATCCAATATCTGTAAAAGTTTATCCAACATTTTCTTCTAGAATTCTTATTGTTTCAAGCTTTAGATTTAAGTCTGTTATCCAGTGTGTGTTGATTTTTGTGAGAGGTGAGAGGTGCAGATCCTGTTTCAGTCTTCTCATGTGACTATCCAGCTTTCCCAGCACAATTTATTGAATAAGGATTCTTTTCCCCAGTGTATGTTTTTGTCTGCTTTGTCAAAGATTAGATGGCTGTATGAGGATGGTTTTATATCTGATTTCTCAGTTCTATTCCATTGGTCTATGTCTCTGTTCTTGTGCCAGTACCATGCTGCTTTAGTTACTGTAGCCTTGTATTATAGCTTGAAGTCTGGTAAATTGATCCCTCCAATTTGTTCTTTTTGCTTAAAATTGCTTTTGCTATAAGGGGTCTTCTCTGGTTCCATACGAAGTGTAGAATTATTTTTTCTAGATCTGTAAACTATCATCTATGAATACTGTAAAAAACTCTATGCACATAAACTTGAGAATGTGGAGAAAAGGGACAAATTCTTAGAAACACACAACCTCCCTAGGCTCAATCAGGAAGAAATAGAATTCCTGAGCAGACCAATATCAAGTATCAAAATTGAAGCAACAATAAAAAACCTTCCTAAAAAGAAAAGTCCTGGACCAGATGGTTTCACACCCAAAGTTTACCAGACCTACAAAGAAGAATTGGTGCCAATCCTGCAGAAATTATTCCACAACATTGAGAAGGAAGGAATCCTCCCCAACACGTTTTATGAAACCAACATCACTCTGATACCAAAACCAGGAAATGGTGCAGGAAAAAAGAAAACTACAGACCAATATCCCTTATGAATATAGTTGCAAAAATTCTCAACAAAATCCTAGCAAACCAAATTCATATGTTTATCAAAAATATAATCTATCATGACCAAGTGGGCTTCACCTCAGAGATGCAGGGATGGTTCAACATACGCAAATTCATATATGTAATTCAACACATACATAGAAGTAAAAATAAAGACCATATGAGCCTCTCAATAGATGCAGAAAAAGCATTCAACAAAATTCAGCACCCTTTTATGATAAGAACACTTAACAAAATAGCCATAGACGAGACCTACCTGAAAATGGTAAAAGCCATATATGACAAACCCATAGCCAACATCATACTGAATGGGGAAAAATTGAAAGCATTCTCACTTAGAACTAGAACCAGACAAAGTTTCCCTCTATCACTGCTTCTATTCAACATAGTGGTGGAAGTCCTAACCAGAGCAATCAGATAAGAGAAGCAAATCAAGGGCATCCCAATGAGGGCAGAAGAGGTCAAACTATCTCTCTTTATTGACAATATTATCTTATATCTAGAAAACCCCAAAGATTCTGCCATGAGACTAATGGAATTGATAAACAAATTCAGCAAAGTCTCAGGTTATAAAATCAATGTGCAGAAATCAGTAGCATTCCTATATACCAACAACAGTCAAACTGAGAACCAAATCAAAGGCTCAGTGCTCTTCACAATAGCAACAAAGAAAATAAAATACCTAGAAATTTATTTAACTAAGGAGGTGAAAGCCCTCTACAGGGAGAACTATGAAACACTGAGGAAGGAAATAGCAGAGGACATAAACAGGTGGAAAACCATGCCATGGAGTTTTAATGTATGCTTAATTTTCATGAATTATATTATATTGTGTATAACATTCTGTTTCTTTTTTTACTTAATTATGATGTTTTGGATATTTTCCCATACTTTCACTTAGGGACCTAGTTTACTTGTATAGAAGCATCACATAATTTTTCACTGTATGACTATTTCCCGTTTTATTCACTCATTCCCCTACTGCTGAATATTTTGCTAGTTTAAGCATCTTATCTATTATTACATAAACAATACTCCAGTGAGAACCTTTTTAGATATTCTGTGCAAATGTGTGAAAGTTTTCCTATGCTGAATTGAAATATGAATTTAGATATGCTTATCTTCAATTTTATTAGGATATGCCAAGTTGCTTTCAAAATATATCTATTTAAATTCTCAGCAACTAAGGGTGGTAAGCCTATTTCTCCAAGTCAGATTGTTATGAAAATTTTGTAACATTATTGAGATCATTGAGGTAAATAGCATCTATGTGAATAGTACAATTTAAATGGTGTTGACATATATATCCCTATGAAATCACTCCCAAAATGAAGATAATGAACATTTCGATCATCACTGAAAGTTTTCTTGTACCCATATGCAATGTATTCTTCACTCCACCCCTGTCTCCAGGAAACCACTGACCCACTTTCTGACATATAAATAAGTTTATATAGAATGTAGAGTTTTATATCTATGGAATAATGGAGTGTAAATTCTTTTTTCCCTTACTTCGTTCACTCAGTGTAATGATTTTAAGAGTCATGTTATTCTGCATATCAGTAGTTCATCCTTTTGATGGGTAAGTATCCACTCACCTATTCATGAGTGTTTGAGTTGTTCTAGTTTGGAGACATTACAAGTAAAGCTACCAAGAACATTTGTATGCATGTCATTATTCATACATACTTTTGGTTTCTCTTAGGTACATCACTAGAGAGAGAATGGCTGGGTCATAAGCTAGGTATACATTTAATGTCTTAAGAAACCACCAAATTATTTTGCAAAGTGGCAGTATCATTGTATATTTCCACCATGAGTGTACAAGAATTGCAATTGCTCCAATCCTCACTAATACTTGGTATGCTCATTCTTTTTTTATTTAGCAAATCCAATGGATGTGTAAGGTATATAGTGATAACTCGCTGTTCAATTTGCATCTCCCTTATAATTAATAATATTGAGTATCTTTTCATATGCCCATTTGCCATTTCTATCTTGCCTTTTGTAAAATGCCCAAATTTTTTGCCCATTTTATGTTGGATGATTTACTTTATTATTGAGTTGAAAAGAAAGGTTGTTTAGATATTCAGTGAACATGTCTTTAACCTCATATATGTGTTGTGAATATTTTCTTCCTATATGAAGTTTTCATTTCCATCTTCTTTTTTTTTTTTTTTTTTTGAGACAGAGTCTCACTCTGTTGCCCAGGCTAGAGTGAGTGCCGTGGCATCAGCTTAGCTCACAGCAACCTCAAACTCCTGAGCTCAAGGGATCCTCCTGCCTCAGCCTCCCGAGTAGTTGGGACTACAGGCATGCACCACCATGCCCGGCTAATTTTTTCTCTATATATTTTTAGCTGTCCATATAATTTCTTTCTATTTTTAGTAGAGATGGGGTCTCGCTCTTGCTCAGGCTGGTCTCGAACTCCTGAGCGCAAACGATCCGCCCACCTCGGCCTCCCAGAGTGCTAGGATTACAGGCGTGAGCCACCGCGCCCGGCCCATCTTCTTAATTATGTATTTCAATGGCCAACTTTAGTAAGATCCAGCCTCTTAGTTTTTCTATGTTATGCTTTTATGTGTTCTTCAGGAAATCTTTGTGTAAGCATAGTAAAGATTTTCTTCATTTCTTTTAGAAGCTTTATTCTTTTAGATTTATAGTTAAGTCTGTGATCCATGTGAAGTTAAAATCTGTCTACTGTGTGAATGAAGTATAGATATTTATTATTTTATCTTTACATACATAAATCATTTGTCCATAAGCCTGTGTTGAAAATATGTTTCCTTCCTAATAGGATTGCCTCAGCCTTTGTTTCAAAATCACTTTTCTTTAAGCATGTAAGCATAATTATGGACTCCATATTCTGTTCTTTTCATACATGTATGTGTCTGTCTTTTCACCAGTACCAGCCTTTTGAGGTTTCTGATTCTTGAACTCGGTTAAGATAAGGCTTTCAATTATTCAAGCTATTTTAAGCCTTGGCATTTCCATATTTATTTTAGAAGTATGTTCGTCAATTTACTTTAAAAAATAAGTGATAAAACTTTTTCATTTTATGGCATTTTATTAAATCTTTAAGGTAATTTAAGAATTTGACAACAATAATGAACACTCCAATTCGTGAGTACCATATATTTTTGCATTTGTTTATTTCTTCTTTGGCTTCATTAATGTTCTATAATTTTCATTATGGAAGACTTGGATGCATTTTACTAAATATTTTCCTAAGTATTTTGTGGTTTGCATGCCATTGTAAAATGGATTTTAAATAATTACTTTCTAATTATTTGCTTCTTATATATGCTTTATATTTACTTTATATGAAAATTTGCTATATTTATTTATTTATTTTTTAAGAGAAAGAGTCTCACTCTATCACCTAGACTGTAGTGCAGTGGCATGATCATAGCTCAGCTTGAACTTATGGGCTCAAGTGATCCTCCTGCCACCTGCTTAGTTAATCCTGAGTAACTAGGACTACAGGTATATGCCACCACACCTGGCTAATTTTTCTTTCTTTCCTCCCTTCCTTCCTTCCTTCCCTCCTTCCTACCTTCCTTCCTTTCTCTCTTTCTCTCTTGTTTCTTTCTTTCTTTTTTTTGTAAAGAGAGGGTCTTGCTGCCTGGGCTGTTCTTGAACTCATGCCCCAAGTGATCTTCCTCCCTCAGCTTCCCAAAGTGCTGGAATTACAGACATGATCCACCATGTCCAGCCTCAAATTTATTTACCTTAGTAGTTGTTTGTAGGTTCCCTGGGATTTTCTGCATAAGCAATCATATAACTTACAAATAGGGAGTGTTTTATTTCTTTCTTTTTGATCATTGTACTTTTTGTTTATTTTTTTTTTTGCGTTACTGTTATGCCTAGGACTTCTAGTACAATGTTGAATAGGCGTGGCAATAGTAGGTATTTGTGTTTTGTCTCCTATCTTGAAAGAAAGCAATTAAGTCTTTCACTAGTAAATAAAATGTTGACTGTGGAATTTTTACAGATGCCGTTTGTCATTTAGAAAGTTTCATACTATATTCCTGATTTGCTGTTATTTTTTATCTTGGATGTATGCTCAATTTTGTCAAAAGGTTTTTCTGTAACAATTGAAGTAATAATATAGATTTTTGTCTTTTTTCTATTAATATAGGTGATTATATTGTTTGATTTTCAAATGGTAAACCAATCTCACATATCTAGGATAAAATTTATTTTCTCATGATATATTTATTATCTGATTTTTGGACTTAATTTGTTAACATATCTTTAAGAATTTTGCATCCATGTTCATGAGGAATATTGGTCTTTTATTGTAAGTTTTTTTTTCATGTATTAGGGTTATATTGGCCACATAAAATGATTTGGGGCTGGGCGTGCTGGCTCACGCCTGTAATCCTAGCACTCTGAGAGGCCAAGGCTGGCGGATTGCTCGAGGTCAGGAATTCGAGACCAGCCTGAGCAAGAGCGAGACCTCCGTCTCTACTAAAAATAGAAAGAAATTATCTGGCCAACTAAAATATATATAGAAAAAATTAGCCGGGCATGGTGGCACATGTCTGTAGTCCCAGCTACTCAGGAGGCTGAGGCAGTAGGATCACTTAAGCCCAGGAATTTGAGGTTGCTGTGAGCCAGGCTGATGCCACGGCACTCACTCTAGCCAGGGCAACAAAGCAACACTCTGTCTCAAAAAAAAAAAAAAAAGTAAAAAAGAAAAAAAAAAAAAATGATTTGAGTACTGATCCCTCTCCTGTATGTTCAGAGTATGTTTGTCTAAGACTTTTTAAATTTCTTCATTGCATGTTTAATAAATTTTACCAGTGAAGCATCTGGGCCTGCAGTTTTATTTTTGAAAAAGGTTTTGATAACAAATGTGAGTTATTTAATAAATATAGACATATTCAGCTTTTCTGAGCATGGAGGTATAGCTAT
This sequence comes from Eulemur rufifrons, assembly GCF_041146395.1. Lineage (NCBI taxonomy): Eukaryota > Metazoa > Chordata > Mammalia > Primates > Lemuridae > Eulemur > Eulemur rufifrons. Next base: position 25,519,294 of record NC_091001.1, read on the forward strand.
TTTGGTATGTTGAATTTTTAAAGACACTTATATATCATCCAAGTTGTCATATTTGTACATAGCATTCTCTTACCATGTTAATGTCCGAAATCTGAGATAAGTTCTTTTTCATTCCGGATGTTTGTTGTCTCTCTCTCTCTCTCTCGCTCGCTCTCTTTCTCCTTGTTCAGTTGAGCTAGAGGTTAATCAATTCTAAATTAGCTATGGGCTTTGTACATTTTCTCCATTGTCTGTCTATTTTATATTTCTTTGATTTTCACTTTTTATTATTTCTTTCCCTCTACTTCATTTAGCTAATATTTCTCTTATTTTTCCAGATTTTAAGTGAAAAATTTATTAAATTTATTTGACATATATTTTCTTTTCTAATATAAGCATTTAAAAATATAAATTTCCCCCTAAGCATGGCTTTACTTTCAACCTACAAATTTTGATATATTTTTCATTGTCATTGGCTTTTAAATGTTTTCTATTTTTCTCCATGATTTTGTTTTTTCCCCGTGTATTTTATAAAAGTGTACTGTTTATTTTGCAGATATTTGGATTCTCAGTAGTAGCAGTATGGAATTTTTGTTTTGTCACATAATGCCATCTGTAAAATTCTGAGCCTTTTAAATTTGTAGAGATTATTTTATGGCCCAGCATATGTACTATATTGCTGAATGTTCTGTGTGCATTTCAAATGAATGTGTAGTCTGCATTTGTTGGGTGTATTATGTTACAAATGTCAAGTGGATCAAATTGTTAATAGTGTTATTAGATCTTCTATGCTTTTAATGATTGTTTGTTTAGTTTTTCTATCAATTGTTGATATAGGGCATTAAAAATCTCAATATGATTATGAAATTATCTACTTTTTAAAATTATGTATATTTTTTCTTCATGTGTTTTGAGACTTTCAAGGCTCTATTACTATATACATACACAATAATTATTATGTCTTTTTGGTGAATTATTCATTTTATTGTTCTAGAATTTTTCTCTGTTATCTTTGGTATTATTTTTAAATTGAAGTACATTTTATCTGATATTAACAAAGCAACTCCAGACTTCTTCTGTGTGCTGTGTGCGTGGTACACCTTTTTTACATATATTTACTTTCACCTATCTGTGTCTTTGTTTTTAGTGTTTCTCTTATAGACAACACATAAAAGAATCTTGCTCTTTCTTCCACTGTGTTAATCTCTAATTTCTAATTGCATTGTTTATGTGATTACTATTTCATGTAATTAATGAGGTAATTGAATTTAAGTGTACCATTTTATTACTGTTCTCTGTCCTTTTTTTTGTTTTTGTTTTTGTTGTTTTCTGTTTTATTCCTGTTCTTGTCTAATTTGGGATTATTTCAATTCCCTTTTAGTTTATCTACTATCTTTTTGGCCACATTGCACTATCTTTTTTATAGTTATTCTTGAAATTACAATGTCCATAGTAAACTTTTTACAGTCTGTAGAGTTGATGTTTGACCACTTCATGTAAAATCTAGAAAACTTGGAATTATATAGGTCCTTTCTTATTTTTCCTGATCTTTATAATAGCCATATGCAGTATATCTGTATACATTAAAAATACCTGCAATGTTAGAATATTTGCTTTAAATAGTCATATATATTTTAAAGAACGTAGAGGGTAGAAAAAGTTGTGTTTTATATTTATTCTGCTATTTACCATTTCTATTTTCTTCTTTTATTCCTGAAGATCATACTTTCCTATTCGCATCATTTTCCTTCAGTCTGAAAAACTTCTTTTAGTTATTTTCTAGCGTAGGTCTTCTGGCAATTAATTCTTTTAGCGTCCTGCATCTGAGAGGTCTGTATATGTTACTTTCACCTCTAAACATCAAACCAAGATTGCATAAAGAATCCTGGTTTGATGTTTTCTGTTTCCTTTTAGCACTCTAAAGCCGTTTTGCTTCCTCCTCTGGCCTTGTGATAGGCAGATATTCAGATGGCCCCTGAGATCCTCCCGGCCTGTCAGCTCATCTTCACATAATCTCCTCTTTTTAGTGTGGGTAGGACCTGTGAACTGTTTTAACCAATGGAATATGGCAAAGGATATAGAAATTGCATGATTATAATTATGTGATCGCATAAAAATTTTAACTCCCATCTTGCTGGAATCTCTCTCTTACTGTTGCTGGTTTTCGAAGCAATATTCCATGAATCCATATCCACGATGAAATGAATTTTGACAACAGCCTTGGGGTGTGTGGAAGTAAACACTTCCTCAGCACAGCCTCTGATGAAAACCCAGTTTTGACCAAAACCTTCACTGCAATCAATCTGTGATACCTGAGCAGGGGACCCAGTAAAGACTTATGTGGACCTCTGACACACAGAAATGGAGTTTTGATCTCCATCCCTGACCACTTCTGTATATTCTAGTGTTTTATATCCAACTACCTACATTGTACCTCCATTGAATATCTAACAGCCATCTTAATGTTTGAATTATCAAAATTCTATTCCTAATCCTTAGCTTCTAAATGTCTCCAACCTCAATGTTTCTTAACAGACTTCTGGTTCTCACTATGTCACCACTATTTAGTTGGGTCCTTAATCCATTCATTTGTGAATCAATCTGATTTCACTCTGCCCTGCTTAATTCCTGTATTCATGCATTAACTCATTCAATTGATGTAGTCTGATTTTTGCTGAAAACCCTCTAAACAACTAAGACACAACATGGAATAAACCATTGTCTTTTGTCTTGTGCAACTTATATTTTATTGGCTTGAGGTACACAATAAACAGATAAACAGATATAAAATATGGTAAGCAATGATATGAACTACAGAGAAAAATAAATTAGAGAATATGTTTTCAGCTTAAACAAAATGGTAAGACTGTCCTATAGCATAAACAGTAACCAAGAAATATTTTTGCAAAAGCAGGATGCATCATGCCACTCCTGTATACAAATCTCCATTGTTTTTTTCTATCTCATTAAAACTAAAATCAAAAGTCTTTGATTTTGTCTTCTTTACATGCTATATTATCTGGTCCCTGCCAAACTCTGACATCATCTGCACCCTTCTGCTTCTTTGTCATTCCTTTCTGATCATGCTGGCCTATTTTTTATCATTCAACATGTCTCAAAAACACCGCTCCTACTTTGTTGCTTTTGCAGCAGTTGCTTCCTTTCCCATGGGCTGAAATTCTCTGCATCTAGATTTTTATATTGCTGGATTTTTATTTTCACATCCCTGCAAAGATCTCCCCTCTCCTGCTCATCTAATTCTCCTATGTTTGTAATGTCTCGTACTTTCATTTCTATCATGACATTTATTATTTGATATAATCATATTTGCTTATTGGTTTATTGATTTAATATCTGTTTTGAAAATGGATTGCTTAGTCTATTAAAGTTTGAGCCTTCTATATCTTCCTCATTCATAGGTCCACCCAATACTGGACAGTAGGGGCTCAGTAAATATTCATTAAGTGTATTAATTTGTTTAATCTTCAAAATAATCCTATGAACTAGGCACTATTATTTCCCCATTTTTAGAGATGACAAAAATGCTGTTTGGAAAAACTAAACAACATATTAAGGCAGCTTGGCAAGGTGGAGAGTCAAGGTTTGAATATATGTGTGTCTGGCTCCAGAGCCTGAATTCTTACCCATTGAGCTGTGGACCCAAGAATAAATTCCAGGTATCTTATTTGGATCCTGTGGTAGATTACAAAAAATATCCAGAGAGGGCTATTTGATGGGAGAACAAATAAGATCAATATTAAAATACGTTGCATTTCAGATGCTTGTGGAACATGCAATTACATGACAGTTATAGAGTTGGAAGCCAACACATTTGAAACACCATGATTTGCAACTATCTCTCAAAATGCCATGTGGACATGAACGAGAAATTTCAGACAGTAGCATAGTAGTAAACAAATGTCAACACATTACCAAGTAGCATATTCTCTACATTTTAATAACAGAGGTACAGTGGTTCCAAATAAAGGTAACATTTCTAAATGGTTTAATATAAGCAAAGCACAGAAAAATATTTCCCTTTTTGTTCTTTCATGAGGAGGTAGTGCATGTATAAGGAAAGCCTCATGTAGACAGCAGAACAATTCCCCAGAGCTTAGCTTCCATGGTGAAAAACAGCAATTTCTTCCTTCTAAAATTAAATTTCCACTTAGTGTTTTGATAAAAGATATTTTCTTAATTTTTACTTCCTTGAGTGAGCCACATTTTATGACAAAATAAACACCGACCCTAAAATAATTTATTTAATTACCCTATATTTGCCTTTCAGATTTAGTTTCCAAAACTTTCTCAGTTCCCTAATGCCATATGTAATCTGTGTTGCATAAACATAGGCTTTTGCAATTTTGTATCCTACAGCTTTAAGACTGAGGAAAGTAAAAAAAAAGAAGGCCTGCCATTTATTAGAGGTGAGTTTTGGTTATAGTCAAAACTTTTGACCTTTTCACTAATGGGTACAAAGGAAATTGCAAGTCAGATAACAGTTGTTCCAAACCAGAACTAAAACCAACATATGTAATTAAATTATGACCCGAGGCACAGGCTGATACAGTGTGGTGTAGCAGACAGAGTAAGGCTCACGTAAAAGGATGCAGTAGGTCTAATCCCAGCTCAGCCACTGTCTGGGGCCTTGGGCAGGGCAGCTCTCCTCTCTGACCTCAACTCCTTCATCTGTTTGGAGCCTTAGTCTTCATAAGGTAGAAGCGATACTTACTAGATAAGTATCACTATAACTTCTGAGAGGTGAAAATCACAGGAATCAATGTATTAAATAGTTATTTCTCCAGTTAGGCTAACAACTACAGATGTAGGTACATTTTGATGCACATTTATCCATAGTGATATCACTGCCAGTACCCTTTCCATTGGAAGCTTTGTACTATGGATCAAAGTCAGAATAGGGGTCCATGCAATGGAGTGTCTACTGATTTGCCCTCAAAATAGGGACATGATTTTAATGACACTCTAGTATATACCATCAATTCCCTTGCTCCTATCTTGCTGTGTTGTACTTACTTGGCAAAACTCTAATTCTTTGCCTATGCCCCACCTGTACGAGAGCAACTAAATTTGGGTGGAGAAAAACAAAACTAAGCTAAGTAGTTTACCTTTAAAAGCTTGAATTCTAACTTGACAAAGGCCATTACGGATGCCCAGAAATTCCAGAACAACTTTATTCTCTTTCCTCTTCTTCTAGAAAACTATTTCACAACTTCTCTCTCCTTGAACTTCCAACACCTCCTACCCCACCTTCATTCTCAGCTTTTGGCTTAGGATGCCATTTCAGTGAAAAAATGGGAACATTCATATAGTAAATCCATATGCTCTGACCAAAATATCTACAACAAAACTGCTTTTGCCTTGAGAGTCCCTCTTCATTCCAGTTAAGATGAATGTACCACTCATGCTTCTGTGTAAGGCCAATCTCAACTGTGGTGACTTAGAATTCATCTTCTGCCACCTACTCATGGTTCTAGCATTCTTAAATCACTACCCTTTACTTTTTATTGTATCATTCTTATTAGCTTATAAACATGCTATAATAATGATGAATATAAAAACGAACCAGAAATTCTCCTTTGATTCTATAACCCCATCAGCTTTGTTCTCCTTTATAGAAAATCTTCTCAAAAAAAGGTATCTGTGCATTATGTCTCCAAAGTCTCTCATTTTCTCTTGAGCCCGATCGGAGGAAGCTTCAACTCATTATTCCATTAAAGCTATTCTTTTCAATTATAAGTCTGCATCTTACTTCACAAACTAGCTATATCTGACATAGCTAATTAGGTCTTTTTGAAACTCATTTGTTCACTTAGCATCTGGACATCTCTCTCACTTTATTCTCTTTCTATGTCACTTGCAACTTGTTTTCATTCTCCTTTGTTAATTTCTTTACATATTCCCATGTCTAGGCAATGGAAAGGCTTGGGTCACAAATCTCAGACGACTTCTGGTCTATCTATGCTGACTCCCTAAGTGATCTCTTGAAAACCTAAGGTTTTACATATCATCTCCAGTCTGACAGCTCCCAAATTAATATCCTCAGTTCAAACCTGTTCCCAGAACCCCAGACTCATAAACACAAATGCCTACTAGACACCTTGATGTGGATGATCAATAGGGATCTAAAACATAATGTTTCTAAAAATGATAATCTGATTTTCCTTCCATTACCCATCAGACCTGCTCCCCCCAGTGCCAGTCCTCTCCATCTCATTTAATGGCAATATAAACTTTCCAGCTACTCAGACCAAATTATTCCTGAATCCACTCTTTCTCTTACACTCTACACCAAGGCAAATACCTTCTATAAGTGTACAGAATTGAACCAATTGTCAACACTATTGCCATTGTACTCTTGTTCAATTCACTGTCTTATCTCACCTGGATTCTTCCATACTCTCCTGATTTGTCTCTCTGCTGTAGCCTTGCCGAACTACGGTCTATTTTTACCCAAAGGTAGAGTAATCTATCACTCTTCTTCTCAAATTCTATAGTGACTCTCCATCTCACTCTTAATAAAAGCCAGCATATTTACAAGAGCCTGAGGGTACCACATGATCTGGCCCCCATTATCTCTGTTACATCATGTCTTACAACTCCCCCCATGTGTTCCATCTGCTCTGGTCACACAGCCTCTTTGTGTGCCAGCTACAGTCCTAACACAAGTTATGCACTTTCTGTTCATTCTACTTAGAATGCTCTTTCCCAGGAAGGTAGGCATGTTCTTGGCAAATTCCCCCTTCTATATAGCTTATTTCTTAGCCCTAAAAGAGAAAGTTATATATTTATTCTTCTCTTGGTACCTGATAGTCTTTGATTATATTCTAAACATGAGTAAAGATGTGGCATGAGGTGTGCTCAAAACCAAGCAGCCCACAAATTCTTAAATAGGCACTGTTGAAATTTTACACGTATGTTTTAAAATTATCTTTGTAACTCTAGTTCTTAGTGCATTTGCCCTAAAAACAAACAAACAAAAAAAAAAAATTTAAATTAATGAAGGTTTTATGTACTTCATGCAATGTGAAATTCATACATAAATTGTTCATAGTAATCTCAGGAAAATTTTAATCTGGTGGTAAAAACAAAGCAGGTATGGTCACTGAAGAGGAACATCCAAATATTAAAAGTATACCACACAGATAAATTATATATATATATATATATATATATATCAGTTTGGGAAGATGATAATCATGGATTTATTACTGGAGATTGTATAATTTGTGAATATCTCAGATGAATGGGAAGGATTTTGAGAAGCAGAAATGGCTGAGGAGGGCAGATTAAATAAGAATCAAGAACTACAGACAGTCTAACAGAACATGTAAACTCATATTCTGATAATTCATCTAAAAACAAGTGTGGCTTTCAGATTCTGAGACCTTTTCACTCTTCCATCCATATATTTAGCTCCAGAGATGGATGGATTTCAACGTATATCCAGGGTTGTAATGAAGAATCATGGGGCTCTTTGGGAACAGAAGCTACTGTAAGGTAACCATAATTCCAAGGTTCCTCAAGTGTTAGGTCCATGCAAATGTCCCTACTGACTACAGCAACACACTCCCAAAACACACACACACACACACACACACACACAAAGAAAGAAGGATGCAAGTAATACGGCTGTAAGAAGAGGCTTTTGGCCGGGCGCGGTGGCTCACGCCTGTAATCCTAGCACTCTGGGAGGCCGAGGCGGGTGGATTGCTCAAGGTCAGGAGTTCGAGACCAGCCTGAGCGAGACCCTGTCTCTACTAAAAATGGAAAGACATTATATGGACAACTAAAAATCTATATAGAAAAAATTAGCCGGGCATGGTGGCGCATGCCTGTAGTCCCAGCTACTCGGGAGGCTGAGGCAGTAGGATCACTTAAGCCTAGGAGTCTGAGGTTGCTGTGAGCTAAGCTGACGCCACGGCACTCACTCTAGCCTGGGCAACAAAGTGAGACTCTCTCTCAACAAAAAAAAAAAAAAAAAAGAAAAGGCTTTTTGCTTTAATTTAGGAGTTAGATGTATTCTACAGTCTTAGAAATCTACCTAAGGGTTTCTCAAAGCACTTTAGAAAATCACCTTTCCAGTTGTGATACTATATTTGTTCTTTTTAAAAAATATAATTTTAAATTGATAGGACTGAGAATCCAGAGATGAAACCATCTGCATATGGTAATCTAATCTTTGACAAAGCAGACAAAAATATACACTGGGGAAAAGAATCTCTTTTCAATAAATGATGCTGGAAAAAGTGGATAGCTACATGCAGAAGATTGAAACTGGATCCCCACCTCTCATCTCTTACAAAAATCAATTCATGATGGATAACAGACTTAAACATAAGGCATGAAACCTTAAGAATTCTAGAAGAAGATGTTGGGAAAACCCTTTCAGACATCAGACTAGGCAAAGAATTTTTGAAGAAGACCCCCAAAGCAATCACTGGAGCAACAAAAATAAATAAATGGGATCTGATCATATTAAAAAGCTTTTGCACAACCAAGGAATTCATTAGAGTGAATAGACAGCCTATAGAATGGGAGAAAATATTTGTTCTCTACACATCTGATAAAGGACTGATAACAAGAATCTATCTAGAACTTAAAAAAAATCAACAAGAAAAAATCAAACAACCCCATCAATAAATGGGCAAAGGAAATGAACAGAAACTTTTCAAAAGAAGACAAAATAATGGCCAGCAAACATATAAAAAATGCTCAACATCTCTAATCATTAGAGAAATGCAAATCAAAACCACAATGAGATATCAACTAACCCCAGTGAGATTGGCTTCTGTCAAAAAATCCTAAAACAACAAATGTTGGTGAGGATGTGGAGAGACGGGAACACTCTTACACTGCTGGTGGGACTGCAAATTGGTGCAACCTCTGTGGAAAAGAATTTGGAGATACCTCAAAGAGCTAAAAATAGAAATACCATTCAATCCAGCAATAGCACTATTAGGCATCTACCCAAAAGAACAAAAGACATTCTATAATAAAGACATCTGCACCCGAATGTTTATGGCAGCATAATTCACTATTGCAAGGATGTGGAAACAACCCAAGTGCCCGTCAATTCATAAGTGGATTACTAAAATTTGGTATATGTATACAATGGAATATTACTCAATTATAAGAAACGACAGTGATCTAGCACTTCTTATATTTTCCTGGATTGAGCTTGAGCCCATTATCCGCAGTGAGGTATCACAAGATTGGAGGAATAGCCTCCACACGTACTTGCCATCAAATTGGCACTAACTGATCAACACGATGGTGCTCACACGGTAGTAATCTTCTCCAGGGATTAGGGGCTTGGGGGGGGGGGTGGGTAAACTCACAACTAATGGACACAGTGAACATTGTAGAGGTGAAGGGCATGCCTCTAATCCTCGCTTGAGTGAGGCAAAGTCATATCATGTAACCTAAATGTTTGTACCCTCATGATATCCTGAAAAAAATAAAATAAAACTAGTCACATTTCAAGTGCTCAATATCCACGTTGCTAGTGACTAGTGTATTGGGCAGCACAGCTCAGTTCCTTGTTGTTGAATTATATAAGCTGTGGACTTGCATGTCTTTATCAATGTTATCCATTAAAAAAAATCTTTGCATTTAAAAATATATATACAATTTTAAGCTAGTATACAATAAAATTAACTTTTTAAATTTTTGGTGTGCTCTCCCAATTTTTCTAATATCTGTGTAGATTCATGTAACCATTGCCACAATCAGGATACAAGATAGTTGTTACCTCAAAAATTCTCTTCCGCTGTTCCTTTGTCATGAAACACAACCCCAACCTCTAACCTGTGGCAATCACTGATTTGTTTCTATCTTCATAGATTAGCTTTGAAGAAAACGCCAAATAAATGGGATCATAGATTACATAATATTTTGATATTGGCTTTCATTATTTGTCCGAATGCTTTTGAGAATCATCCATGTTGTATATAACAAGTGTTCACTGGTTTTTGTTGTGGAATACTATTTCATTGTATGTATATACCACTGTTTGTGTTTCCTTTTACTGGTTAAATGATACATAGATTGAACAGTTAAGAATTAAGTTGCTATAAATAGTTGTGCATAGGTTTTTGGGTAAACATAAGTTTACTTTTGTCTAGGGTTGATACTTAAGTTAAATACTATTCACTGAATGATATAGTAAATGTATGTTTAACTTTATATGACATTTCCAAACTATTTTCAGAGCCTGAGGAATTGAATTATTTTAACAATTGGTATTTTGTGCATGTGTGTGTGTGCGTGTTTTCCCACTAAGTTAGCCATTATAGTAATTTGCAAGGACATCTTAATGTTGATTTAATTAGTATTTTCATTTGATATTGAATATCTTTTCATGTGTTCTTTTCAGAGCTTTCATGTGCTTATTTTCCATCCATATATTTTTCTCGTGAAGAGTTTGTTCAAGTATTTTTCCCAATTTTTATTGGATATTAGTTTATTTATTGTTGGAATTTGACAGTTCTGTATATATATTCTGGATAAAAGTCTGTTATTGAATATGTGATTGCAAATATTTGCTCCTAGTTTGTAGTTTGTCTTTTTTTCTTTCCTTAATAATATCTTTTGCAAAGCAAAAAGTTATGAAATTTGATGAAGTACAAACAACTTTTTTTAATGGATTGTGCTTTCAGGTGTCATATCTAAGAACTCTACCTAACCCAAGGTCAAAAAGATGTTCTGTCATGTTTTCTTCTAAAAGTTGTATAATTATAATATGGATGATGATCTTGAGTTAATGCAGGTATAAAAACAGATGTACAGGTTGAGTTTCTTTTTTTCTTTCTTACTTTTTTTTTTTTTTTGGCAAATGAATAACCATATTTTTCAACCCCACTTTTTGAAAAGGAAGGCTATCCTTTTTTCTCCAATCAATAGTATTTGTACCTTTGTCAAAAATCAATTGACCATATCTATGTGAATTTATTTTGGAGCTTTTTATTCTGTTCTATTGATCTATATGTCAGTTTTTTTTTTTCTTTTCTAAACCATAAAGATGAGGTTTATCGAGGAAGAGCAAGATAGATTTACAGAGCAAGAGCAAGATACGTTCACCACAGATGACGAGAAGTCCCTCCTATTGTAGGAAGAGGCCTGCCAGTTCATTTTTACCAACCTTATTTTTAGTACTTAAAGTAACACTGTACTGGGAGCCCAGTAAAATAGATAACAGAACCACTTTCCATATAACAGCAGATCTTTTTGGCACTTAAAGACTTGTTTAATGTTCTCTTGGCTTGGTTACATAGCATAAGTCCTCAAAGACATGAAAAGTCTCTTTAATCTCTACAAATGTTGTTATATACAAATACAGCTTTCAACAAAGATAAATATTAATATTAAAATTGCTGGCATAAGTTCCTGATATCTAATTCCAAATACAGTTCTTAAATATTTGAAGAGTTTTAGATAATGAATCTTGCAGGGTGAAAATAAATGGAGTATTTTAATCCAATTTATACAAACTTTTCTTGAGTCACTAATCAAAATATAAAAATTTTCTCCTTTAATCTCTTCTTTGCTAAGTCAATGCAAAACTTTCTGAAATTATCTAAAGTTTTGTTTTATAAGTAGTTGAACTGTTAGTGTCATTTATTATCTGGCTTGAAGATTGTTTTTCAGGGAGGCTCTGTAGACTATCATAGGATAAATTAGAGCTGATGCCTTTGAGCTCTACAAAGACGACTTGGTAAGATCTTGTGTAGATTTGCAAATATTATCTCCTAGTTTATAGTTTAGAATTCCCTTGCTATTTCAAGACATAGGTAAACTCAGCTGTAGAAAATAGAATTAGAAGTAACAATGGAAGTAACCAAAAAATGAATTATTAAAAATAGTTTGCGAGAGCTTTTGTTCATGTCTGCCATCCTCCTGCCCAAGTTTCTTTGATTTTATACCCATTCCTATAATGCCAGCACTGTTCTAAGTCATTAACATATACAAACTCATTTAATCCTTACAGTATCTGTAGGAGGTTGGTGTAGTAATATTGCGTTTTTTTTTAAATGAGCCAGATGAAGCAGAGAAGTTATGTAACTTAACAACACTATATGACAAGAAAGAAGTAGGGATACAATCCAAACTCAGATCATCTGTTTCCAGAGTCTATGTTCCTAACCTGACCTTTAGAGCTGCTAGACAAAGGTAAGGAGAAAAAACAGCCATAGATCAGTAAAATGATCACACAAAACTCTTTATGGTATGTGTGTGATATAATTATATGATATATGCATTTAAAATATAAATTATTATACCACAGCAATAATAAAAGATAAAATGCAATAAATAGGATATTTGTATTATATATGAAATATTGCATATACAGGCACCCACACCTAATATAAAATTACTTTATGCTCTGTGAATATTATTTCCCTTCTCCATACTTGCCTAAATTCTCCTCATCATTCAAGATCACCCTTTTCTTTGAAATTTGAAAACTGATTGCTTTTCTCATATCCTAAGGCAGAAACTTTAAAATAAGATAGCTAAAGCACAAAATCTAGGCCAAACATAGAATACATATGAAATGAAATTTGAGCGAAATGTTTCTGGGGGTGAACGGAGAAGATAGAAATAGTATCTGACACAAATCATGTTTAACTATGAAGGGCAAGGTGACTGGGAAATTATATTTAGGTCAATTTGGTATAGTATTCCCAAAGAGCATAGCTATATTTTGGCATCAGTAAATATCAGTGTTCCCAGAATGAGTCAAGAACTTTTTAGATAAGTTGTCATCCTAGAGATCTGTTCTTGGTATAGCAGAGCTCTAAGCACTTGACCAAATTTCTGAGATAAGAATTTGCTAAGAGGAATAATAAGAAAGAGAGAAAAGAAGAATAGTAAAAATCAATGTGTTTTCTAATTCTCTAAAAAAGGTATAAAGAGAGAGGGGAATCTAAGGCTTGAACCTGAATGACAAGATGATAATTGAGGCTGGGCGTGGTGGCTCACACCTGTAATCCTAGCACTCTGGGAGGCCGAGGCAGGAGGATTACTCGAGGTCAGGAGTTCGAGACCAGCCTGAGGAAGAGCGAGACCCCGTCTCTACTAAAAATAGAAAAAAATAGTCAAACAACTAAAAATAGAAAAAATTATTTGGGCATGGTGGCACATGCCTGTAGTCACAGCTACTCAGGAGGCTAAGGCAGGAGGATTGCTTAAGCCCAGGAGTTTAAGGTTGCTGTGAGCTAGGCTAACGCCAGGGCACTCTAGCCTGGGCAACAGAGCAAGACTCTGTCTCCAAAAAAAAAAAAAAAAAATAGATGATAATTGAATATTTTCACTGAAGCTTACAGTGAAGTTTTCCACTCTGATTTTTCCTTCTAAAGAGAAGAAATGGAAGTCATAATGCCCAAACTCATTCACCCACAAACACATTTTTTTCACTATCAATGAGGAATGAGATTTACATAATGGGATATTTCTTAGAGCTGAAGTTCATAGATTTAGAAATATATTTTTACCAGTGTGAAAAACATTCTGAAATAAACAGTGACAATAAAATGACTATAAAAATTGAGACCTAGAGCCAGATAGAAAAATCTGTAAACAATAAAGACTCCAGTGAGGCAGTAAAAACATAGGCTGAATCAAATCAAGAAGTAAAGGGAGTTAGCTGCAACGTTGGTCATAAATATTAAGTAATATTACAATATTTATGTGATAAATGAAAAACACCTAGAATGGATGCATTAGGTTGCAAAATTAATTCCAGACAGATGCCACAGAAATAGTATTGCCCACTTATGTAGCATCAGGACCTAATTGTAAGAAGTATCTAAGTATATTCAACTATGGCTCAAGTAAAGTCAACTGCCTGGATTCCATGATCCAGCCTTGGATCTTTGGCTAGTAAGTAGATATATAATACAAGTTTTTCAATCCACAAGTCTTAGCCTACCTGGGATAATAAATGTCCCCATAAATGTATCTGTAGTTTTGCAATCCCTGGATAGTTTAAAAATTATTATAAAATGGATGAAGAATATAAAACTTATGATATTAATAGTATTGTTCCAATTTTAAAAATGATGTGTGGGCTTTTAAAACATGTTTATAAGGCTTTACACAAAGATCATAATTCTGAATAACAATTATTTTACCCTTTAGTGATGGAGTAATGCAGAGGTTTTTGGATTTTTGACCCCACACTGACCCCTCAAACTCAAACTGTTCCTTTGTTTAACCTTGAGATTCTGGGAGTACCTCCCTACTGACAGCTCTCATTTCTCATTTTTCAATTAAAAAAATCTTCCACACTTATTTTACCTATTTCTAACGTACTTGAAATCTAATAGTAGAAGGGGGCAGGCTGATATTTGGAGATGACAAAATGATGGGATTAGTTATAACATTTGGTTTAACTTTACAAATAATTCAATGGGCCTAGATAGCATGGTTGAATGTCTATATGTGCATAATATGTCCTTCATTTTATGGGATAATCTTTTAAATAAAACAAAACAAAACAGCTCAAACTAATATGCCACCCAAAAGCAGGAATTACAGCATCCTCCAAGAGAGAGTTTCAGTGGCAATTTACTACGTTGTCAAGGTTCCTTTCACTGTTAATTCATTCCCGTGCCCAATGAATCTTCCACACCTGCTGTCTGCATCGCCTTTTCCAGCTTGCTAATCTCTCAACCGATTTTTCCCAAATATATAAAACATCCCTTTCTTTTTCACTCACTTAAAACAGTGCTAGCACAGTGCTCAAATGTTCCTTAAGTGTAATCAGCTTTTACTGGTGACTTGGGGCTATGGAAGCGAGGAAGGAGAGTTTGTGAAATGATTACAACAAAGAGAAAAGCTACTGAAAAACACAAGTGGGAACACACTGTTCCCAGAAATGTACCCCCGTTCCACTAGCCCTGCCTCTTCCCCACCCCATCTAGCACGTGCTTTTATCCCTATCCCTTTCTTCTGCATTCGTTTTTCCATCTTTTTTCCTCTGGAGTCCCAGTCTTCTTCTGCATCTCCCAGATGTCAACGCCAAAATTCCTGAAACTTTACCATGTGGTGAGGTCTAATTAGTCTTTTTCTAACCTTCTACTAAAGAACACCTTACATAAATAAACAGGCCCTTCCTTGAATTATTCTTAAATAAAAGGCAATTCTTTTCTTAGCAAAAATTCCCCCTAGAACAAGTAGCTCAATCTGGTTCCACCTCTAAATATAAAAATTGTTAGTATATTACAGTAAACTCATGAATTAGGGCTTGCAGAACCATGAGCTAAATAAATCTCTTTTCTTCATAAATGACCCAGCTTCAGGTATTCCTTTATAGCAACACGAAATTGACTAGAATTAGAGAATTATCTATTCTTTATGTCTATCATTCTCTCAAATTATTTTTCTCTTTCTTTATGTTTTCTTTACTTTTTCTTTTGTCTTTCCTATGTGTATATATGTATATATATGTGTGTGTTTATATATATGTATATATACACATGTATATTGAGAGAGAGATAGAGAAATATATATGCATATATAATATAAACCCATAACTGTGGTTTTCATTCTGCTTTAAACTTACTTTGGAAATTATCTTTTTTCTTTCATTTCTAATTATTTTCTGAATGGTGTTTGTCTGTTATTCATATTCTCTTTATTACTAAGCTTTTCTAATTATGATTTCCATTGCTTCATTAATTCTTTTTTGGCTGTTTTGAAATATTAGCTTGTGGAGTTTATCTATTTTTCATGCATGTCTTTGCAGAAAGACTTAAATATCTATAAGCATATTATTTTGCTCATTTTCTTCTTTTCATTATAGCAATTTAGTATAGGATTCTAGATGTTTATTTATAAGTGAAAACATGTTTTCTTGACTTTTAGAAGGGAAGAGTACACTAAAATAGCATCATCTAGTCACTTGACTCTGTCTAGAACAATATATATTATTATAATATAAAATTCAGAAATATAGCCTTGCATGTTCTGAGATATCCTGGCTCTGTTTCCATTGTTGACTTTTTATGGACTATATTCATCCTTTGTGCTCAATATCTATTTTCTGCTGAGTATGGATTCTGTTGACAGCAATTTCACCTAAGTCTGGGGCTTTATCTTAAAAGTGAGTTCAACTTAATTAATTGCAAGAATTTATAGGGACTAGGTCACCTTAACGTTATCCAAAATTGCCATAGTCACCATTGACTTCCTTGCAAAATTAAGCCTTTGTAGACCCCCTTTTATTTGGACTGCTCACGATTTGCCCACCAAGCCTTGTACAACAAATAGGGTGATTTCTGGGTTCTTCAGCTCTCAGGGCTATTTGGAGATTATTTATTCCCTGCTCATGATTTCTCTTGAAGAATTGTTGAAATCATGCTGTTTTTGGTTTGACCCCACATGCATGGTAATAGTTTATCATACAAATTTCATTGAAGATGTCTGTGGAATTTTTGATGTGCTTATATATAGTGAATATATCTCTTTTGTAAGAAGATACTGGGCTATTTGAAAAAGTATGCAAACATCTTTCATGCAAACAAGATATTTATATTTGTAACTACTACCGACATACAAAATTTAATTAAAAGTCAAGGAAAATATGTCTATTTAAAAATATTTTCAAAAGATATTTGAGATGTATATAGAGCAACAATTCCAACTATTACTGTATTTATACATCTTTCAGTAGTAAATACTGTTGTGATCAAGAGAAGGTTAATTTTGCTAAAGTGCTTAAAAATAAATCTTTATAATTGTAAGTTATAGGTCAATCCATTTCAAAAATTGAATATTTCTGTAGTTCATAAAACCACAAGTTAATTTAAGACAAGAATTAATAGTCTACTAGCTCTTTTCCCTTTTTCTAAAAACTTCATTTTCATAACTCTATTAAAATAGCCTCCCTGGCACACCTAAGAAGATGCAAACACACACAATTTGCATGACAGTCCACAAACTAATCCACCCTTCTCCCCACTGGACCAATTCTTATGCTAAGTTTTCAAGCTTGATATTAATAAAGGGTGATAAAAATATTTAACTTTCAATTAATCTATAGAACCAGTAATGCCGATTATAACATGAACAAAAATATTAAACTGCATTACTAAACAAACAAGACTATCAGTACAAATAACAAATCTTTAAACTAGTTTAATATGCACCACTCTTTGTAGACGGCAATGAGCATTAAGTAGAAAGTATATTGCTAAAACATAGACTTTACAAGAGAACCTGGAATTTGTTCATTTTTAATCTTTGATTTTGCAAATCTAAAACTCCTTCCTCTCAAAATGGCCATTTATCTGTAAGATAACATATGTGATTTAAGTCAGCTGTGCTGTGAGCATGTGCACTGTGGCTGAATTATAGATACAAGGCTATTTTTAATCATTGGAAATGCTTTTAGATTCACAGAATACAGTTGTAAACAGATTATGTTGAATTCTAGGAAAAGCCTAGATTATTCTCTTCCTTGTACTTAATGAAAATTAAGGTTAATCAAATTTCAGTTTGAGCACTGTAAACCAAAACATGCAAACCTCATATATCTTTGCTTTCAAAGATGCTTGTTGGAAGAATTATAGTGTTTAAATATGGAAAGCCTGCTGAGGTTTTCCTATTTGGCATAAGTGGTCGTTTTTGGCATTTTTCCCTAGGGAAATGCTGTAAGTAGGATTTGATATAGGAGTTTCATTCTGGGCTATTTCCCAAATGCTTGGAGAAGACAGTTCCAGTCTAGACCAGAGAGGCGTAGTAAAAAAGCAAGGAGAAAATTAACTGTGTTTTGGACAATCAGGATAAATTCAAGAAATGTAATCTGAGCAAGGTCTTATCAATCTCAACCAAAAAATTTGCTCAGGCCAAAATTTCCTATATCCAGAAACATGTATATTATCTTAGAAAGCTCCCCCAGAATCCCACAGCACATTTCATCCTAACTCAATCAGTTTTCCTAAAGATATTTTTAAAAATTAACAATATGATTATTATGAAATGACTAAAAATAAGAGAAATGCTGTGCTTAAAATCAGGAACATATTGGGGGATATAAGCCATGAAAAATTGGGTGACATTATATCAGAGACCCTACAACTCTGAAAGCTCTGGCTTCAGTACTACATTCACTCTCTTCCCAGATGCTTGTAAAATACTGAATATGGAGGAAGCTGATTGTAATGCACATAGCTCTGACCTATAGACTAAAACTCAGTCTCCATGTATCTAGTGAAACCATCTAATTTCAGTAACGACTTTTGATAAATTCTAAGGATCTCAAGATACTTTTGATATAATCTTATCCTACTTTTGTCCTATTTTATTGCTTTGGAAAATACGTAATTTCTCCAAGTTCACACAGCTAAGTGCCAAAGCCCTGACTAGTATGTCAGTTACCACATTCATGATATTATCTCAAAGACAATAGCACTAAACTGAAAATTTTCAAAAAATGTGTATTTCCAACTTACTTTTTGAGTCCTGAGTCCTGTATTTCCAACATCTATATGAATGAATGAACAACAGGCACTGAGAAGGTCTGTATGTTTGTGTCTCCTCTCCAAATTCATAGGCTGAAATTCTAAACCACAAGGTGAAGCCTTAGGAGATAATGCCTTTTGCAAAGTGGCTAATCATGAGGGTGGAACCCTCATAAATGGGATTAGTGCCTTTGTAAGGGGCTGAAGAGATCAGAGTTCTCCCCTTCTATTGTGTGAGAAGGCACTGTTTCTATGAACCGAAATATGGGCCTCACCAGACACTGAATCTGCCAGTGCCTTGATCTTATACTTTCCAGCCTCTGAAACTAGGGGAAACATATTTCTGTCATTTATAAGCCACCCAGATTTGGTATTTTGTTATAGAAGCACAAATGGACTAAAACAGGCCCTCACATTTAATGTTTTCAAAAATCAAATTTATTTTTCTTTTCTTCCCAAATAAAACTCTTGCTTTTCCTATGTTACCTCTCATTGTTGGTACTATTAATATCATTCATCCAATCTTTCTGTGAGACACCACAGAGGTTTCCCTAGGTGTTCTCTTTTTCTCTGTCTCATACAGTAATTTTTCCCAACTTCTACCCCTCCATACTCCCAAGTTTCTCATCAGTCTATTTAGACCTCCCTTCAAATCCACAGCTGCCCCTGAGTTCACACTAGCCTAACTTCTAACCTGGATGGGAAAAAGAACTTTCTAATTGAATTCTTATCTCTAATGTAATACATCATTGACCTAATATCCATTCAGCCCTGAAAGTGATATTTCTAAAATGTAAGTTTTATTTGCCGTTCCATGGTCTGGACTTCTCCATGGGCCATTTCCTGACTATTCATCTACCAATTTCTCACTCACCATTCAGTGTTCCTGGGGAGGATATCAGGCTTCATGTGAAACAACTAGCTCATTACATGACAAGACCATTCTGCTACTTTCCCAAAACCCTTCGGTAAAATATATAATTTTTTGTTTTAAACAACTTAAAGTAAAATATATAAATTAAACAATATAAGAGAGTAAAAAATAACAAATTGACTTTTACAACCACTGATTCTTGCCCCATTAATTTTTTTTTTGTTTGGTTTACTTGTATTTTTGTTTTATTTCATTGGCTATGCATTTTTTTAATAATTCTGGAAGTTATCTTCATAATCATACATGAAGCTACCTTCTTTTGTGCTTTTCTTACTCCCTAGTCTTCCACACTTATGCCAAATTTTATTTTCATCTTTCCTATTATCTGTATAGATTTGCATATTCACTTAAATATTAGCTCATTACCTGTCAATTGTCAACGTAAGACATTAGCTCCAGATTTTTCATGATGTACGCTAAGAAGTGCAAATGCCTAATATTCTCCCATATTTTATTCATCATTACTTTTTACATAAATGTTTTTGACATTTATTCTTTTTATTTCTGTAAACTTAGTTCAGGTAAATATTTATTGAGCATATACTATGCAACAGAAGAGTAAAGCATCTCATTATTTTTCAAGTTGCTCCTGAACATTCTACAATTCACAGTACAACCTCTTTCACACAAAATAATTATCAGATCCCAAATGTCAATAGTGCCAACAATGAGAAACACTACACCAAGGTCATGTCATTTCTGTGTCATTTTATATGTTACAGTGAAACAATTTTCTCCTTTAATGTCTTTATTTTAAAGCTTGCTGACTTCTATTCTATTTTAGTTCATTCATTTTCTAAGCCAACTGTACATTTAACATCTGGGTTTATAAATTTTACTTAAGTTTTGCATAATAAATTTTGAAGCTCATGTCTTCCTCTTTCCAGCATTTTGTCTTAATTTACTGGAGTGCATTCTAGAAAATCACTTTAGGAGATGAGTGGTAAACTTAATGAGTCAATGAATATCCAAATATGTGTTGGCGCTGCACTTGTCCTTGATATTTTGGCAGGAAATAGCATTTTCCTTTAGAACTTAGAATAACTGTGTTTTGTTTCCACTGTCGCATTCAGATTTGCTGATGAGAAGTCAAATGCTACTCTAATTCTCATCTCTTTGTAAGTAACCAGCTTGTTGTTTGTGTCTGTAGGATTTTGGAATCTTTTTTATATCTTTCATGGCCTGAAATGTCATGGGGAAAGTGACTAAATGGGCATTTTACATCATCCTGCTCAGTAATTGGTAGACTCTGTCATGCTAAAGAATCACATCATAAATTTAGGACTAGGCAGTTTCATTATTCTTTTTATTCAATCTTCCCTTCACTTTTTAATATCTTAAGATAATCTATTTAGCTCTTATTAGAAAATGTAATATATTTTAGCATATAATTTAGCATATAGGGCTCTGGAGTCCAGACACCTGGATTTGAATCCTAGGAAGGCCTCTTATTATGGGAGTAACTTTGTACAAGTTATTTTGCCTCTGTGTGCTTAGTTAATCTATAAATTGAGATTATAACAGTCCCAACCTCATAAGTAATTGTGAGGACTATGTTGATATACATTATAAAAAACAGATAAATAAAATTTTTAGAACTATATCTGGCACATAGAACATCTTAAAAGTTTCCTAACATTATATATTTAATATACCAGTGATAATCTTTTTGTACATTGCAAAATAATAGTTACATGAATTTTCTCCCAAAAAAGATCATATACCAAATAGCAAAAATAAGGTACATATAATTTACTTCTATGTTTCCATAAATGTCAGACTGTCACTATGGGTAATAGATGCATTTTCACTGGGTCCACAGATCCATTTTAATTATTTTCCTTTGAAAGGGAAGTTTTGGTGGATGGATCTCTCCACTGACAAACTCAGATGAGCCACAGCTTGTCACACATTCACATACACACACACAGAACAAAGACTCATACAATAATCCCATAAAGCTCAAAATACTATCCCTTTGACATCAACTCCATCAAGAAGAATTTCAAGTAAACATTCCCTTTCCCCTTTTGACACTCGTTTTTCACAATACCTTATATTGGAGGGAAGAGTACAATCTTCACATGGAAAGACTGTGTTCCAATCTCATCTCTGTCATGTGCTACTGTGACATCCTAAACAAGGTGTCTCCCAGGGATTCTAGGTTTTTTAGTTTGTTTGTTTGTTTGTTTGTTTTTGTAGTTTATGAAATTATCTTATCCCAAATGGTGCAAATGAGAGGGGTAGTACACACATATATATAGTATATAGTAAAAATATGTGTGTGTGTATATATATATATATATATATATTTTTTTTTTTTTACTATAAATAAGCTTACCTTCTAGTTCTAAACCTGATTTCATGTAAATATTTGTTAGGAAAAGAATGGTTTAACCTACACATAAACTTATCTAATTTGGCTCTGCTCCAATAATTCATCAATAAGTATGATATTACTCTATATATTACATCTCTATATTTCACTTCACCTCACACTTTTTAATATTTCTTCCATGTCTCATTTTGTCGAATTTTAAATGTTGATGATAGGCAAGGTATAAGGAATGTTTGACTTCTCATGTCTAAATTTCTATCACCCTTTACCTGTCAGGAATGTTTACTTTTCCACAGAATCATAGCATTAAAAACATAGGTTTTACTCATAAAATAGCTATTTATTTCCTTTTCTCAATGGGAATTCTTGACACATTGGCACAAATGTATAGAAAAAATAAAATTTAGTTGCATAAGTCCCAGAAGAAGAAATATTAGACTTGCTCCACTTATTATAATAAACTTAAAATGCAAATTTTAAGATTACTCTCTATATAATAAAATATCTCTAACTAACCTCAGAGTATTAAGTGATTACAATTTTAATGCAAAAATTCTGGCAAGATATTCACCATTGGCTTATATAGTTAATGTCCTAAGGAAGGACTTTGAATACCACCACAAGGAGAAGGTTAAAGTCCTTCATTTTCCTGGAATGGTGCCTAGCTCTTGGAAAGCAATTTACAAAAGGCCTTTATTTCCACTATAATCTTTTTCTCCCTTCCTAATGTCTCTTTTATTTTAATGCTTATATGGAGAGCCAGAGAGCAACTTAATGCAATGTTCTGGTGCATTAGGCACTGTTCATGAAAGAGTGAAAAGATCTAAGATGTGGAGAATGTGAAGATTGGGAAGGATATGAAAAAAAATAACCCAGTATCATTTATTAATAGTAGCTGAAGAAATCAGTTACTTTTGCAAAGGGAGGCATTTATTAACACAATTCTACTCTAAGTAACCACCAGTTAAGTGGAATGGTCTCACCCTGTCCCACCACCATTTTTTCAATATATTCTTGCAGATCAGAGACTCCACAACCATTATAAGGTTAAAATCCCTCACTTTCCTCTTCTGAAAACTGTCAAATTCCAGGTCTATCACATTCTTAACTATTAATAATATTTTATATCTTGTAGGAAAGGAAAAACATCAAAATGTATAGCTTCAGCTCTTCCTTCAAAATAGAGATGTGTTAGTTTCCTATTGCTGCTGTAACAAATTACCACAAACTTTTAGACTTAAAACAGCACAAATTTATCCTATAGTTCTGGATGTCAGAAGTCTAAAGTCAAAGTGTTTGGTGTCTGGGCTGTGTTCTTTTGGATTTCTCTAGGGGAGAATATGTTTCTTGCTTTTCCCAGCTTCTAGATCTCCATTGCTTCACTCGGCGCCCATTCCTCCATCTTAAAGTGCACTATTGCAGCCTCTGTTTCCACCATCTTCTCATCTTCTTCTTCCACGTTCAAATCCCCCTCTGCCTGCCTTTCATAAGGACACTTGTGATTACATTGGACCCACTTAGCTAATCCAGGATAATCTCCATATCTCAAAATCTTTAACTTAATCACAACTGCTAGGTCCCTTTTGCTATATAAGGTAACATATTCACAGATTCAGGGAATTAGGACATGTTCATCTTTGGGGAGGTCATCATTCAGTCACGTACAAAGTAGAAATGAATATTTAGATTCCATGAGTCATTCAGAAAAGGTTAAAAAATGACATATTTGTCAGATTATCACTGCTGTTTGTGTAGTAATGTGAGAATGTCTACAGGTTCTTCCTGTAAAGAAAACTAGTAATCAAAACTATTAAGCAAGGTGAACACAAAAAATCCATTCTATTAAAAAAATTTAAGAATGAAAATAATAAATCCATAATAACAATAAAATATTCATACCTGAAATATATCAATGTCAATAGGATTCGTATAGTTATTGCTTCAAAGTTTCCTTTTTGTTGTTTGTTTTGTTTAGAAAAGGAGTTTTCATCTAAGGGCTAGGCTACTTATAGTAACTGATATGTCATTTTAGCTGCTAAAATAAGTTACATTAATTCCATAATGGAACTTAAACATTGCCTTTGAGGGTGATTTTGTTACAGTCGCCTTTGAAGGCATAATGTTTTAGGCTGCTCCAGGAAATTACTTACAATTCATGAAGGGTCAAATGACTATTAGCAGTTGCCCACATTTTTAAAAATAGATTAAACTTGAAATCAAACTTAGATATTGTGATTGAGCTGAAAAATTCTGATTTCCAGTGCTATTTTTAAGGAAATTAAAATGAATTATCTAGATGAAGTTGAGTTTCAAGGGTCAAAATTCAATGTACTGAATAAATTACCAAAAGAGTGTTATCTCTTTTGGTTTTTACAGACCACTATGCTGAGTAAACACTTAAACTAATTTCCTAATAAAATAATGACCATTATTACTTAGCATTTTATACATACACACACAAACATACATATACATTCCTGATATGAAAATAATGCTATAGATAATTGCAACTAACAGAGGTAATATACATTAAATTTTATTGTAAATGCAAAAAGACCAGGGAAACAAGTATTATGGAGCCTCTCCATCTTCGACAGATCTATTTCGGAATAAAATTCTTTGCAATCTGCTTCCAAATATCACCTAAGATTGACACATGTCAGAATTGTGGACCTTAAAGTTGGGAGCAGGCTTAAGAAAGACAGCATGTGAGTTGAAACAATTAAAGAACAAAAAATAACAGTTGAAGTCTAGCGTATTCTTGTTAGCTGTGAACTCAAGAAAATAACCTCACTACAAGTACAATTCTCCATGGATAAAAATGATATAATAATGCTTGTGTCCCTTGATTTCACAGAATTAGTCTGAAAAGAATTTGTAAGTCCTTTCTGGCTATAGCATGCTGCACAAAATTAACAATATTAACTAACTATTGATCATCAGCAGCATGAAAAATATTCTCTGTATCTCAAAGAATTCAACAAGGAGAATATTATATTTTACTTGAAACAACAAAGTATGGACCAGGATAGTAAACTATTCTGTCAAGGTCACACAAAAGTAAAGGGCGGGATTAGATTTTAAACAAGGCCTGTGAAGTTTGTTCTATTCACTGTACCCCTCTGCCTCTCACTGAAATAGAATTCAATTTCATGATTTAATCCAACACTTTCCCCTACAAATAAAGAAACAAAATGTTGATCCAGGGGAACATGTTGATTTGAGTCAGTCTGATTTCTGCAGGCAGAATTTGGTGATCAAATTCAAGTGGAAATGTGCTTCTCTTGTTTAATATGATGGCCATATGAACATCCTATTGTGATCAAAATTTTTATGAAAATATGCTAAAGCATGATTTTTGCAATAGAATATTGCTATTTTCAATTTTTTAAAATTAGGGACAGGGTTTTCAACTTGGACCCAAAGTCCACTTAACACCTCATCTGATGTCAAATCCGTAATTTCTGGGAGAGTTTTATAACTTGGCAATGGGAAGAAAATAGTGCAGCACATAGAAGTTAGGCCTTAGTTCACAAGTTTTACATTCAGAGAGGTAGATAACTTGGACACTCAAGTGGGAACATAAGTAACTTCTTCTATTAGTTTGAAAGCCTCTACTAAGATTGATATTCTAGGCACCTACAAAAGTTGAGCTCATTTTACTAGTTCCCACAGAATCTTTTAACATGCATTATAGATCCCATATATAAACCACACTCACTAGTCATCCCCCAGGCCACTGATGGCCAACAAAAGCAAGTCGAGGTGATATTTTAAATTGCCCTTTATACATAATTTAACTTAAAGCCTATTACAGGTGTGCGGTTTCTAGACACTAAGGTCTGCTGCTTCTCTAGGTTTTTGTCAAGGTGGCTATCAGTGGATATCCTGTTTTACCTCCATTCAAGCTTGACCACACCTGGAGCATTATTAATCTCTATTTGAAGCTTCTTCCTACTTTATCAATGCAACTCTATTCTAAAGTCAACAGAAAAATGGGTCTAGTTGAAGATGCCGATATCACCCAAAATCTCTTCTTCAAGTCACGGCAAAGACTATGTATAAATCTGGGTGATTCACTGTGGATAGAAATTTATTGTACCTTCTCTGTCAACAAAAGTGACAAATTGATGCAGCTGGGAAAAATCACTTCTTTCTCTACTGACAATATATTAAAGAGACCAGGACTGGATTCATTCATCTTTATTTCAAAGTTTCGAGCATGCAATTTATTATAAGAAATTTTAGTACTCTGTATATATGCAAATATACAAACACATATACAACTAGATATAAATTTTAATTATCATTTAAAGCAATTTAATTTCATTTTAACATTTTTCTGAAAATGTTTTCCTTTGGGAAAGAGAATGATCTCACTGTCAAAAGAAATGTTGCTTTTCCGACCTGGACTACGACGGCTTGCTTTCCTTTCAGAAATATCATATTTTCACCTCACAAAACTTATAGTGACTGAATGTCATCTAGTCCAAAGCCTCTTTGATGTACTTCTGAAGTCAGATATAGTAGTTTTTATTATCAGAAGAGCATAGGTTGGAAAGAAATGTGTATTGAATCAGTTTAATTGAGATGCATCTATGTTGAATGGTAATTTCAATTCTAGATTTTAATGAAGGCCCTAAGATATTTGAGTTCTAATCATTAAGCACATTCATTATGTTTGTTCTTTCAAACAACCTAAATTTAAACAAGAGAAGTCAGCCACTTGCAAATGTCTTTTTGAAATGAAGAACTCTGCAGGATTTTATTTCTCGTCTTTCTTATTAATAAGTTTACCTTTTAAACAAAGCTCAAATGAAGATAGAAATTTTTCTTCTTCTTGGAGTAATGTTTATTACTTTTTTATGCTGCAAATAGAAATGCAGCGAAGAACTTAACCCATTCCTTTCAGTGCTGTCCTGAGGCAAATGATCTTAAATGTATTAATTAAATACTGTTGCTCATTTTTATGTCACTTAAAGGCAAAGGATAAAAGTTAAAAGGATGTTTATTTCCAAAACAATTTCTAGGCCACCACAATGAAAAAGTATAGGTTTTCTCAGACAAGTTTTTGAATTGTGATCTCTCCTAAAGAAAAAAGTCGTGTGCCGTCCCTAGTAACACTTCAGTCGTGTATGTGACAGTGTTCCCACAAAATTATAATGCCACATTTTTACTGTACCTTTTCTATGTTTAGATGTGTTCAGTTACAGGCATACTCACCACTGTGTTACAATTGCCTACAGTATTCGGTACAGTTACATGTCATACAGGTTTATAGACCAGGAGCAATAGACTATACCACACAGCCTCGCTGAGTAGTAGGCTATAGAGTCTAGGTTTGTGTAAGCACACTGTGATGTTGCACATCAAAGAAATTGCTTAATGATACATTTCTCAGCATGTATCCCCATTGTTAAGTGATGAATGACTGTATGTCTATAAAAAAGAGTAGTATTAAACATAACTAATCAATTATTTGATATGCAGTACCATCTCTAATTTTGAGTTTAGCTGTGATTTCACAGCTTTCAGAAGGCTCTTTTTCCCATTGATATATCTCTCTAGTATGTTCATTAATTTGATTTAAGAAAAGGTGATCTAGCACCTCTTGTATTATCCTGGATACAGCTGGAGCCCATTCTACTCAGTGAAGTATCACAAGAATGGAAAAACAAGCACCGCATGTACTCACCATCAAATTGGTATTAACTGATCAACACTTAAGTGCACATATAGTAATAACATTCATCAGGTGTTGGACAGATGAGAAGAGGGGAGGAGGGGGTGCGGTGCGCACTGTCTGGGGGATGGACACACTTGAAGCTCTGACTCGGGTGGGGCAAAGGTAATATATGTAACCTAAACATTTGTACTCTTGTAATATGCTGAAATTAAAAAAAAAAAAGAGTAAAGTAGGGGAAAAAAAGAAAAGGAAGGAAAGAAAGGAAGGACAGAGAAGTAAAAGATGGAGAAAAGAATGAAGAGAGGGAGGGAGGGAGCAAATAAGAGGGAAGGAAAAAAGGGCATATTCCACAATCAGAAATAAGGTTTAATGCTCAGAAAAATATTGATTCATAATTACCTGATATTATACATGATTGTTATATTATTTTTTCCTTAAGGCAGTTTTTTTTAAATATATGAAATGAGGAGAGTATTGAACAGAAAAAAGACTTTCATGAGAAGCTGTAATAGATGGCGTCAGATGTTGACATTGCCTACTCAACAATTTTGCTTGGAATAAAGGCCCAAGAAGAGAAAACTATTAGTCAATTCTTGAGATTCTTAATAAAATGAGATAAAAATCAAATCGCTCGGTAATTATTTTAAAACATCATTGGAAATTCAGAATAGGACTAGAGCAGGTCCTCAAATAATGTCATTTCGTTCAACGTTGTTTAGTTTTAACATTGATGAGAAAAAAAGCCAGGTGGGGCCACTTTCTCTCTGGAGTTTGCACATTCTCCCCAGGTCTGCGTGGGTTTTCTCCAGGTATTCTGATTTCCTCCCACATCCCAAAGGTGTGCACGTTAGGTTCATTGGTGTGTCTACGTGGTCCCGTTCTGAGTGAGTGTGGGTGTGGGTGTGTCAGTGTGCCCTGCGATGGAATGGCATCCTGTCTAGGGTGAGAGTGTGTGTGTGTGTGTGTGTGTGTCAGTGTGTCAGTGTGCCCTGCCATGGGATGGCATCCTGTCCAGGGTGAGTGAGTGCGGGTGTGTGTGTGTCAGTGTGCCCTGCGATGAGATGGCATCCTGTCCAGGGTGAGTTCCTTCCTGGGACCCTGAGCTGCTGGGAGAGGCTTTCCACCACCTGCGACCCTGAACTGGAATGAGTGGGTAAACAATTATCTTGCTTGTTTTTATTCATTTTTATTAAATGTATGTATAGCTCACATTTATTTCAATGTTTGATTTTAGAAGCGTTTTGGAACTTTATTTTGAAGTTTGGTAATTTTTTGTGTGACCAGAAATATGTAGTAGGACCAACTCTTGTTTATATCAATGAGCCTACAGTAAGGTCATTTCACTTGAAGTCGTAGTTTCCAAGAACTTACTGATGACCCTAAGTGAGGACTTACTGTATTATAATTTTAATTGGATAGGGGCTTTTGCCCTTTAATTTAGTAAATGCTTGTTAATAGTTTGCCCTGTAGCAATCAAGCAGTCAGACTTGGTATCACAGTCACTCACAAGATTAGAGGATAGGAGCCTCTCTTTCCAGCAAAGCAAAATTAGACATTTCTCTTGAGTAAAAATACTTGCAGAAGCTGTATAAGAAATATTCTTTTTGTCTCCACATGTTAACATGCCAATTTTTCTTAACAAAGATAGCAATTAATCAATACATTAATATTTACCACATCCCTCTTTAATATCTTTGACTGTAATCATCCCATAATTAAATTAATTCTACAAAGGCTTATTGAATATCATCTATGAACAAAGCACTGTAATATTCTTAAAGGTTATGAAGATGAACAAGACATAGTCCTTATCATTTAAGAATGAGCACTCTTGAGAGATAGTTATATTTTTAAAGAAAGGTCTTGACTCAGAAGTGAGTAACATAAGCTGTATGGAAAGTGTCTCTGGGGAAGAATATTCCACCATCCCGGAATGAAATATTCCTGCCAGAGTTGATGCATGGGTTGGCTTCTTAAAATGATGAAGAAAAGTCCAGTACAGATATAGAAAAGAGTTCAGGAGGAGATATTTTAGGCAACAAGGAAAGCATAAAAATAAGCTCAGAAGTGAAAAACTGCAAAGCCTGCATCAAGAAATGCGAGGAGATGAGTCCAGAAGAAAGCTGGGGGTGGGGGTGGGGGGCAGAGGGTTGCAAGACTCCAGTTCCTTGAGACCCCTGATGTGTCTGGAGTACACAGGATACTAGAATGGACATTGCTGGGTCTATGTAAGTAATGTAAAAATTCTTGATATTTTACAGGTTGGTTTCACAGATGTATTTCATAAGTATGTCAGCCATTCTCCTCATGTTCTTCCTATTCCCTTTCATCTCTCTCTTCTGGCCTATTTTTCCCTACTTATACTTAAAATACCAGTGGTCTCCATCCATTTAGGCTTCTTTAAAACAAATACCATGAACTGGGTAGCTTATAAATAACAGAAATTTATTTCTCACAGTTCTAGGCTGGGAAGTTCAAGGTCAAGGTGTGGGAAGATTGGGTGTCTGGTGAGGGCCCACTTTCTGATGCACAGATGGCACTTTCTCACTGTGTCCTCATGTGATGGAAGAGGTAACACAGCTCTTTGCCACCTCTTTAATAAGGGCACTAATCCCATTCATGAGGGCTCTACCCTCAGGACTTAATCACTTCCCAAAGCCCCTACCTGTCAATACCTTCATATTGGTGATCAGGCTTCCACACCTGAAGTTGGGGACAGGGGGCACATATACATTCAGACCATAGCCCCAGCCTTCCTCTGATTTAGTACAGTGTATTGCAGACATTTTAGATGCATAGCTGTGTCAACATTAACTCCAAACGATTCTCTTTTCCTGGGACTTGCCCCATCATTCCTTGGAATGGGGGGTGGGCAGTAGCCAACTTTGATCCACATCTGGCTCTGAGACCACAGTCATGGCTGTTTGGACCCAACAAATCACCCAGCACTGTCTAAGCCAACCATATTCCCTTTCCCAGGAATCTGGAGTTAAGATCAATAGCAAATGGGTCAGACTCTATAGGTACCTGAAGCTATGACATAAAAAAAAAAAAAATCGCTAATAGAAACTATCAGGACATAACGTGGAAGAAGTATGAGTGGGCTGGGGAAAGACTACCTAATTAAGATGGACAGATGTCTCAAACAACTCAGGCCTGTACTACAGCAAGGCACTGGAAAGGCTTGGATAGCAGACACACAGAGGAACAACAAACCTTGCTAGACTTTTAATCACTTTCCAAAACCATTATCAACCAATTCTCTTTGGCATGCCGTCTTAATCTCCTGAAACTCCAATCTCTGTATCACTTTCCTGCTTGCAAAGCTTTCCATGACTCTCTCTTTTTCTCAACTAAGCACCTAGTGGGTTATATGAAGTCCTTCCTATCTTTTTCCTCCATACTTTGCCAGCCTCAGCCCCAGTGACACTCTCTTCACACATGAAATGTCATGCTGAATGTGCCATGTAATCTTTCATATCGAGAGCATTACATTTTCTGTTATCTATGGATATTTATTAATGACAACAATTCCAGTTTATTTTTCAGGACTCTGTTCATGACCCCTTGCAGAATCTCTTCCTTAAAAACCAGGCAGTGTCATCATAGAACTCCAAAAACTTCCTTTCTCATTACCATGTTATACCTACATGTTCTATTTTTGTGTCTGCATGTATGTTGATCCTCCTACATAAAATATTCCTAATATCTAATTTTATCAGATAAATGTGGCTCATTCCAGGGCATATGGTTTGATGGATAGAGCTGACTTGCTTCTTAAACTGAGCACTTTATATAGTGTACAACCTGTACAACCATACATAGCAGTCCCATTGGGCTATTTTTTTCACACAAATTGAGAACTCCCCAAGGGAAAGGATAATTTTTTTTTCAGTTTTGTAAAAGTAATATCTGGTAATACTACCCAGTGAAAATAGTTTTTAAGTTCATTTGTTGAATTATTGATAAATAAAAATAAGGTTATTATTTAGTTTGTATTTCTTTGATTCTGAGTGATTTTTTGGAAGTTGATGAAACTGATGACTTAGAGTTTTTTTTTTCTTTTTGAACTTGTATGAACACTTTAAGTTTAAATTATATAACGTTTACATGTGTTATAAACGTTGCATGTAGTATTTTTTCTAGTTTTCTATTTGTGTTTTAATTTTATGATCTTTTCACAGACAAAAATGTCTAAAGTACCAAATCTGATATATCCTTTTGTGATTTTTTTCATTGTTTTTATTATAATGAGGAATTCCTTCTCTTTCTTCTTACACATAAAAATATATTTATATGATTTTCACCTCTTTTTATTTAATCTTCTATCTGGGTTTATTTTGTGGTGTGCTGTAAATTAAAGCCTCTAGTTATTTTTGATAAACAGAAAACAACAACAATTTGTGTGGAAGTAAACTAAGAGACAAAGCTTTCTTTATTTGTTTGACCACCTAACTTCAGAATGCAAGTGAAGAGTATGGTTCACCTTTTAAAATTTGTGTTTTTATTTCATGCTGTGAAAATCACCATCAGTTGGACCCTGAGGCTATGCATTCAAGCACCCAATGTTTTGTATGCTGTTGCTGTTTACATATTCTTGTTAGCACTTTTAAATAATTGCATAAAGTATGTTATCATGTTGTTTTGTTAGAAGAAGAAGCCTACATCTTATATCTAAGAGTTGGAATAACATGCCGCCCTGCCAAGCCCACATATTTTATTCCAGAAACTACTTTGTCTCCTAACACAGATAGCTTTCACTGCTCATCCTTCTGAAATGGAGGCAAGAGTAGAATCTTCTAATTTGTACTGAAAAACAACAACAACAACAACAACAACAACAAACATATAATGAAATTTCAGCTAGGTCAAATATACACAACCAAACTCAAGAACATATACTTTAAAAGTGAGATTTCTAAAGTTTTTATGATATAGTGTATCAATTTGAAGTCAGACATTAAAATGTGACTTGATTGGGTGGTATTGTAAGCAAAATAAGGAGCCAGGCTTAGCTGATCTCTGCTCATGTGCTTGTCATAAGGTGTGGGGTCCCTTGAGTCTGTTGGTTTAGGATGGCTTCACTAGCACAGATGTGATGACTGGGTCATTTCTCCACATGTTCCTTCGCTCTGGTAGGCTAGCCCAGGCTTGTCCACATGATTATTTTTGTCCGTTCCAAGATTATGAAATTGCAAATTGCAAGATATCTTGTGGCTTAGGCTCAGAACTGTCTTAACATCATATTTACTAATGCTATTGATCAAAGGTGAGCTCAAATACAAGGCATGAAGAAATTAAATCCACCACTTGATTAAACACATTGCAAAACGTGATGGCCATTTTTGCAGTTTACAAAAAGATATACAGCCTCTGTTTTATCCCAAGAATTTCTCCATTGGTAGTGGGATAGGGTGGGGTTGTCTTCAAACACAGCAGATAGAGTCTCATTATGACTTTGGTGGGCCCTAGCCACATTTCCCTTGTTGAACCCTTTCTCTATTAAAAAATTATATTCTATTACTGCATTTGTATAAAAATAAATATCAAGATTATATTCTTCTGTGAAACTATTATAAAAATTATCATGGACCCTAAACACTGCATAATGTGCCTTTTGGATAAGTTAGCCTTTATTTGCAGGAGACAGAAAGAAGAGACTTACTTCCAAATTATTCTCATTTTGTTGTTGCTATTGTTTTACTAATCTACTTTCTGTCTATGGACTTGACTATTCTGACGTTTCATATAAATGGAGTCATACATTTGTATTGGCTTCTTTCATTTAACATAACACTTTCAAGATCCATTCATGTTGTAGCATATATGAGTACTTTATCCCTTTTTATGGCCAAATAATATTTCATTATGTGGACATACTGCATTTTGTTTATCCATTCCTTAGTTGACAAACATTTAGATTGGTTTTATGTTTTCCTTAATACAATGAATGTTTTTATGAATATTTATGTAGAAGTTTTTGTGTGGACATATTTTCTCTTTTCTTAGAGAGATATATATCCCCAAGTATGTGTGTGTGTATACACACACACACACACACACTTATACACGTAGAGTAGATACAGCTGGAGTAAAATAGCTACAACATACAGTATACTGTGTTTAACTGAAGAATTGCCAGACTGTTGTTCAAAGTAACTGCATTTTACATTCCCTTTTGCAGTATGTAAGTTCTGATTTCGCTGCATCCTCACCAACACTTGTTACTAACTGACTTTTTGACATCAGCCATTCTAGTGGGTGAACAGTGCTGTTGTGTTGTGGTTTTGATTTGCATTTCCCTCATGATTAATGAGGTTAAGCCTCTTCTCTTTTGCATACTGCAATTTATATATCTTCTTTGAAGAAGTTCTTTGCTTTTTTATTAATTGTATTATTTGCCTTTTTGTTGTTGAGTTGCAAATTTTTATATATATTCTGTATATGAATCCTTTATCAGATATATAAATATTTCTTAAGATATTTTCACTAATACGTGGGTTGTCTTTTTACTTTCTTGGTTGTGTCCTTTGAAGTACAAAAGTTATTTTTTTTTTTTTTAATTTTAGTTAAGTCCAATTTATCTATCTTTATTTTTGGTGTAGTATTTAACAAATTGTTGCCTAATTCAAGATCATAAGATTTACTGCTATGTTTTCTTCTAGGAGTTTTATAGTTTTAGGTCTTGCATTCAGGCCTTTGATCGATTTTGAATTAATTTTTGTGTATGGTGTGAGGAGGGGATACAATATCATTTTTGCATGTAGATATCCAGTTGTCCTAGAACCATTTGTTGAAAAGACTATTCTTTGCCCCACTGAATTGTCTTGGCATATTAAAAATCAATTGACTGTGAATGTCAGTGTTTATTTCTGGACGCTCAAGTCTATTTCATTGATCTATGTCTATCCTTTGCAGTAGCAAACTGTATTGATTCCTCTAGTTTTGTAGAAAATTTTGAAATTGGGATGTGTTAGTTCTCTTATTTGTTTTTCTTTTTATGCAATTGTTTTGGCTGTTCTCAGTCCCTTGCATTTCCATATGAATTTTAAGAACAGTTGGTCACATTTCTTTTTTGGGGGGAAAGGCAATTAGTTAGGATTTTGATAGGGATTGCCTTGAATTTGAATATTAATTTTAGGAATATTGCCATCTTTCAATCCATGAATATGAAGTCTTTCCATTTATTTAATTCATTTTAAATTTCTTTCACTAAGGTTGGCATTTTTCAGTGCATTTGTTTATTTATATTTATTAAAGTTATCCCCAATTAATTTATTCTTTTTGATGCTATTGTAAATTAAATTTTTTTCTTAATTTCTTCATGGGTTTTTTAAATTTATCTGATCCTTAGCTGCTATGTGGATTCAATAATAACATCAAGATCATTGATCATTTAACAAGTAACTAACACATATAACACCTTCTATGCAAAATACAATTTTGTGGTTTTCATGCAGAATGTAAGGATAAATAGAGCATTGTTCTTGCCCTCTACAAATGTATAAAATTATATTTTTATTGGGAAAAAACCCACATTAAACAACAGAGCACCTGCCATATAATATATGTTTGTAAATAATAAATAGATGAATAACATAAGATAATATTTTCTTTAATGAAGGAATGAATAGCTTCTGCTGACCTTCTTTGTCCTACCTGCTGTTTCTTGTGTCCTCTCTGCACTCCAGGAATTCTAGACTGCTTGCATCTCCTAGACGGTGCCATTTCACTCTCACTATGGGCTATTGTACATCAAAGAATGTGCCTGGTGAACTTTTCTGTCCTCTGCCCAAAGCTCCCTATCATCACCTAACTCTTACTTAGCCTTCTGGTCTCAGCCGGTTTAACTGTCATTCCTTTGGGAAGCCTTTCCTGACATTGTATATTTGGGTTGGTCTCCTGCGGTGACTCCGGATTATCCCCATTTTGGCACCATCACACGTCTCTGGCCGTCATGCCCATCAGGCTATAAGCTCCTTGTATCATGGAACTCCATCTCTTCCTTGTTAAGAACAAAGACTGGCATCTAGCAAGTTTTCAAAAACCAATGACCCCCCAAAATAATCGAATAAAAATAAATAAAACTGTCCAGAAGCAGTCTATATCTTAAGGACAGTAGATCTAATCAATATTTTCTCCTCCTTTGCCTCAATTTTTTTTTCTGTTTTCTGTGTTCTATTGCATCTCTACTTTTTCTTACTCTCTCTCCAACCTTCTATTTTAAGTTTTATGCCATGTGTTGGTTTTTAAATCCGGTCCCTGTTTAATGCATCTTGAAAGGTTCTCTCTGACCTTTGAGTGGTCATAAAAACCATTGAATTCTTACATAAAACCATTATGAAAACTACTCTGAAGAGGAGTGCAAATCATGTTGTCAGAACCCATTTTCCCTCCCCATAACAACATACTATTATAATTATGCTTAAAATACTGTCATGTTTTTGAAAATATATATATACATATAATTTTTACTAATGAGATTTAGTGAATATTTTGCTATTTTAAAGCTATATATAAAATATATGTTTTTAAACCAACTATTGTTATATTTTGTTCTTTCCTTCTCATCAACATGGTTTCTGACTTGCTCATTTGACCCAAAGTTTACTATCTGTGAAATATTAGACATGTCACTTCACCTCTTTGACTTCTTGTATCCAGAGTAATGACATGTGAACACTAACACCCAGTTCTCATGTTAAGTGGAAGGAATCATATTTAAAAAGACATGTAAGCTCTCTGTCCTTGTTCCTGGTATGTTGAATATGTAAAATAATTTAGCCCCTATCATCATCCTCCCCACTTCCTATATAGACACGGCTATAATCTCCAGTTAAAAGCCTAAGACAGAAACCCTATTTTTGAACAATCACATGATTGATGGTCATTTTGGACCATTTATCAATAAAAAGTAAAGAAGCATACTATATAAAACAAAAATAAATTGATACTTTATGTTCCTTTTTTTCTTTTTCTTCTTTTTTTTTTTTTTTTGCTATTTCTAAAAGCATTATTTAAATCCAGCCTCAGAAATTATGACATTCTCTTGGGGCTGGCTTTGGTTATCCCCTAATATATGCACCTCCCTCTAGAATGTCACTGTTGTTCATTGACACTACCATATTTTGCTCAAAGAGTTGAGTATTTTCCAAAATCCTGCAACCCATTTCCCCTATAAATTATTCTTATTAATGTTTCTATACTAAACTGCCTACACGTTGCATTTCTTTTAGTACAGGGGGCAATTTCAATATTTCAAAAACCCCTATAAATCAGGCATAGTGTTATAAAAATGAAGCAATTTGGCTGGAAAAGCAAAGACATGGTTCCTGTCTGACATTTGCATCAGAAAGTCAGCCAAGCTTCTGAGTGCATTAGTCCATGGAAACAAGAGTCCTCTTATGATAAACAAGCACTCTGGGACACAGGGTATTATCATAAAGAGGATTATTTATGCTAGTTCGAGAAACAAGAAAGGGGGAAAAATGTAATCCCCTTCAGATCTTGAGGTTGCTGATCAAATAAAAATTTTAAAGCAGAATTTTTTGAAAATTGGCTCTGAGAGTGCTTATGGTTTTAGTCAGAAAATAAGAGGGCAGAGGGACATGGGGATGATAGAATATTGAACAAACAGAAGAGTGAATGTTGAATTCTCTTGAAGCAGGATTTTAATTCTCTTAAATATCAAGAACCATCCTTAGTCCATTATAGATCCCAGTGGAAATGAAATCATCTCTGTGGGGCAAAAAAAAAAAAAAAAAAGACTTGCAAATACTCGTATAGAAATGTACACTCATTTGGAAACACAGACATGAAGCCCATAGACCAGAAAACATACTCTCTAAAAACACCCAAATACGCTATTTGCGCAGTGATTCCGAGGTCACACACAAGCCT
This sequence comes from Eulemur rufifrons, assembly GCF_041146395.1. NCBI lineage: Eukaryota > Metazoa > Chordata > Mammalia > Primates > Lemuridae > Eulemur > Eulemur rufifrons. The sequence goes on from NC_091001.1 coordinate 25,556,616, forward strand.
GCGGGTGAACGGCAGGGCCAAGGTTTTAAGTCAAATCCATAACCTTTAAAAGCATACAGTGTCCTTAAACTTAAAATGACAAATAAAAATCAAGGTCTTCTATTTTTTTTCCTTTAAAAAATTTCAAGAAAATCTAATCTGAATTTTTCTCTGGCATTATTTTATTCAAGGTGAATGAAAATAACTAATGTGTGCATAGAAGGCATGATTTTTACTTAAATCATAAACATTTAAAGAGATTTGGGCATGCTATTAGAAAATGAAGGAAATAGTGAGAAGAGCAATAAGCATAACTTTATCTACACCAGGACAGAAACTAACTGAAGTGGCTATGGCCACCTGTGACTATATTTCATAATTTGGAAAACTCAAAATCATCTGAGAAACTACAGACTAATAATGAAACATATTAAGATGGTGGTCTTCCAGCCATGGCTTCAGACCCCAGCTCTGTCTCCCACTGATTACTCTATAGCACTAAAAAAGGTATTTAATTTCTCTATGCCTCAGTTTCTGCATCTTTAAATGGAGGTAAAAACTGTTAACCATTTAGATTATTGCTAGAATCACACGATCTCTCATTCTACTATAATGCCAGGAACATATGAGGCATCCATTCAACACAGTTACTAGACATCAATATATTAGTTGTTTAAAATGAATTGCAGATTTTATGTAATTAAATCAACTTTAAGATAATCCTATCCAAGCTACATTAAATAAATAGTGAGATGTATTCAAAAGAAAATAAGAATCTAAAAGCACAATTTTATATCCAATATGCTCTTTTATTCCAAACAGTTATGTTTATCAGTAAAATTCCTGGGTACTTGGGAAAAGGGAGCCCTTGATATGCAAGCACAGTAATACAGATGAGCAGATCACACCGTGCAAGTTAGAGGTGCCCTTTGGGGAGATGACAGGTCTGCAGAAATACATTTTCTGCTCCACAGTATTAAGTGATAATCTAAAGTCAAGTGAAAAATCCACCCAGCACAAAGGAAGTGGATCTGATGGATGCTTACCACTGAATTGGCCCCTTGCCATGGTGCTACTGTGTCATGGGGACTTGACTTGGTGCAATCTTTCATTCTGTCCCTGCAATTTTGTGATTTGTATCCTAGGTTATACCCTAAAGACCAGGTACAACCTCTTATTCTGAGACAAGGAGGTGGCAAACTAGCTATTAATAAATGAGGAGGATCTCAGTTGAACACTGAAAAACGGTGGAGATCATAAAGACTATATTTGGGGGGGCTGTTATGAGAATACAATGGAAAGATGAGTGTAAAGCAGTTGGCACATTGTACGTTCTCAGGAAATGTTACTTGATGGTTTTTAGATAAGTACTTATAATAATTGTACCAATTTTTATAATTAAATAAGCGTATGATTATAGTTAATATAATGTTTAATGAAAGTTTCAGTTTACATGTCCAAGGAATGAGAAGAATGATGATTAGGATCAAATGTTAGAGACTGGGAACATTGAGGACAATGAAACAATGAGACCCAAGACAGTTACAATAAATCATAGAAGGGTACTGCTAGGAATTTTCTTTTTGCATGTTAGCCACAGGTTAGAAAGGCAGGTGGGTTATGTCAAAAGAGCCAGAATGGGACAAGCATAGTTCCTACAGCCCATTTCTGCATCCCTGTTCCTCCTTTCATCTTGTATCTACTTGCGCCTCATGAGACCTTTCCTACGTGTGAAGGATGCACTGTCTTTTCTAGCAATTAGACCATCTCCATCAAAAACGCTTTGCCCCATGGCCTGTGCTACCAAAATCCTGCTTCATATATCCTTAAATGGCAACTAATAAACATGATAAACCTGCCCATGTTACACATATATTTTTAAAAGTTGTAGCCTTCTTCACTCGGGATATAGATTTGTTTTCTCCTAGAGTTCTGGGGGAACACAGCCTGTTATGGACTGAATTGTGACCCTCAAAATTTATATGCTGAGGCCCTAATCCCCGATATGACTATATTTAGAGATAGCTCCTTTAAGGGGGAAACTGAGGTTAAGGATGGAGCCCTAATCCTATAAGACTGATGAGAAGAGGAAGAAATACCAGAAATCTCCTGCTCACACATTCACACAGAAGAAAGGCCAGGTGAGGACACAGAAGAAAGCAGCCAACTGAAAGGCAGGAAGGAAGTTTTTAGCAGAAATCAGCCCTGCTGGCACCTTGATCTTAGCCTTATAGCCTCCAGAACTGTAAAAAATAACTACATTTCTGTTGTTTAAGGCGCCCAGTCTGTGGTTTCTCTGTCATGGCAGCCAGAGAAGACTAATACACAGCCTTACCAAAGGACAGATAAAATGGTGGGAATTTCAGACCTCCTTAAAGACAAGGTAAATAGGCCACACAAAATGTGGATTATTATAAGCTTCTCAAATTAATACACGTACAGTCTAACTCCATTTTTCCACCATCATAGTTAAATGTTTTGCCTAATTCTGCATACTAGAAAATGAATATATTACTGGGCTCTCTTAGTGTTTGTTGCTCAAATAGTGACTGTTGACCAAGGAGAGAAAATTTTCCAAAGGCTACTTAGACTAGGATTCTAAATTTATTCATCTATTTTTAGTATGTAGTATCATTAATAGAAAGAGAAGGAATCTATTAAAAAAATAACTATGATGTGAGACACTGAAGTCTTGTTATTCTTTTCTGTGTTGCTATTAACCAGTTACTTTCACAGAAGAAATCAACTGAGATTCTCTCTTCTTTTAAATTGATGAATAAAAATTGTATATATTTGTGTGGACACCGTGATGTTTTAAGATATGTATACATTGTGGAATAAATCAATCAAACCAACACACCCTCATATTACCTCAAATATTTATCTTTTTGTGGTGACAAAACTTAAAAATCTCTCCTAATTATTTTTAAAACATAATAAACCATTATGAACTATAGTTGTCATGTTGTGAGGTGAGTCAGGCACAGAGGGACAAATATTGTAAGATTTCATGGAATTTTTAGATATATTTGAAGTCTAAAAATGTTGAACTCATCGAAGTAGAGTAGAATGGTGGTTTCCAGGGTCTTGGGGAAGGAGTGTTGGGGAGATGTTAGTCAATGGATACAAAATTTCGATTAGATAGGAGAAATACTTTCTGTTGTATAATATGAGATTCTTCTTTAAATCATAATACTTGATATATGGGAACATCCTCTATTTTCAAAGTTTTGGTTTCTAGTGTGGAATATTTGTTGCCAAAACCTCCCACCTTTCTACCAAGATACTTGACACCAAAGTCTATAGGCAACCCTTCCTTAAGGAGAACCGATGGGGAAAACAAGAAATGTAAAAAATGATAGAATCTAATTAAGTCTAATATAATGAGCAAAAATCAAAGAATTGTAAAATGAAAGAACTCTAAAGTAAAATTAGCTGACTTAAGAAAATTTAATCCTCAAAAGAAGTAGTTAGGATTGTTTAAAAATAATTGAGGCTCGGCCGGGCGCGGTGGCTCACGCCTGTAATCCTAGCACTCTGGGAGGCCGAGGCGGGTGGATTGCTCAAGGTCAGGAGTTCGAGACCAGCCTGAGAAGAGTGAGACCCCGTCTCTACTAAAAATAGAAAGAAATTATATGGACAACTAAAAATATATATAGAAAAAATTAGCCGAGCATGGTGGCGCATGCCTGTAGTCCCAGCTACTCGGGAGGCTGAGGCAGTAGGATCACTTAAGCCCAGGACTTTGAGGTTGCTGTGAGCTAGGCTGACGCCATGGCACTCACTCTAGCCAGGGCAACAAAGTGACACTCTGTCTCAAAAAAAATAAATAAATAAAAATAAATAAAATAAAAAAAAATAAAAAATAATTGAGGCTGTCTAGAAATTTTTCCCCATGAATGGGGAAAGTAAAGGAAGTAATTACATACTGCTCAATGTATCATCTTTATGCATGGATATATTTCCTAGTGTTCATGTTGTCTCTTGCCCTAAGGAGCTTTCTCTCTCACCTAACTTTTCTTATCATTTTCCTAGACAGATACCTGGAACATAATCGTGTAAGCAATTCTCAGAAACATATGTTTATCTATCCAGACCAATTTTTAAACAATTTCATGGCTCGTGGACATCGGACCTCAAAAATACGGCAAATTGCTAGGCCTTGTCCAATCTTTTTGCTCCTACTTTCTTATTTTCTAGTCATCCCCATATTTTCAAGGTTGAATTTGCTTTGCATGTAAATTTACATCACTTGTGTTCTCGGTGTTCTCTCAAACTAAAAATTCAACTAAAGCTGATGGTTAAAAAAAAAAAAAAATGGAGATTTCAACTACCTAGGGCATAAAGGAGAATCTTTGAAGCTTGTGTAATCAAGTAATTGAAAACAAATTGTGCTTTTTTTCCAAGGGCTTACCTCTAGCTACTACTTTCAATGATTTAATCTTTATCCTGTTATGTCACCTCTCACAAGATTGCCTGCAAAATACAGGCTTGCCAATGGCACATGAACTCTGCAGCTGCCTGTTTTTTGATGGGTTGAAAAACAACATTAAGTAGCTATTTTCCCCCTTCCTTTTTATGCTGAGAACCCAGGGTAGTGCTGCCTTGATTGTAATCATCCTTCCATGCTCTATACATTTAAGTGACTTCTGACAAGTAACCTCTTCTCTCTGAATTTCAATGATCTTATCCATTGAATGTGGACAATAAGATCATCCTTAAAGAATTATTGCAATAACATGCATGAGATATAGATTGTTCATTATTCCCCAGTATCCATTCTTCCTTTTTTCCTTTTAATAATTAAACCTCTGTGTTTCAACTAACCACATAGCTTCCCAGTTAAAAACTGTATTTCCTAGACCCCTTTGCAACTAGTTAGGAACCTGTGACTAAGTTCTCCCTGGTAATACGTGATGTTCATAATGTGTTCAACTCGTGGGTGGTATCCTTAAAAGAAAGTTTCTTGCTCTCTCTGTCTTCTTTCCTCCTTCTCATGGGCTGGGACATGTACAAGGTGGTGGTGAACGAACTTTGTAAAGCAAACAAGGGAACACCCTGGGAGATGACAGAAAAACAAGAGAGAGGATTCGGGTACCTACAAAATCTCATGGAGTTGACACCCTGAACTACTTTTTCATGAAATTTCACATAAGAAAGAAAAGACCCTTCTATCTTACTAAAAGAGTCAAGCCAAAATCCTAAGGCAATGTATAAAGCATGTAGTGCAGATACTATAAGACAGGACATAATGTCTTAGTTTATTGTCTCTCCCTCCCTTTTATACAGCAGTGGTTATGAGCCTGCACCAAAGGCTCCCAGACTCTGGCTCTATGATGTTTTTCAAATCCAAATATGCCTTGCATGTGAGCGTCACACTATAGCATAGGAAAAGAGTCCAGACCAAAACGTCACCAGCATTCTACATATTTATCGTATGTGAGTCAGAAATAACTGTCCCGTTTTATAGACGAGGAATATAGGACTCAAAAGAAATTAAGCAGCTTTTTCTATTATCACTATGAAGAAACTGTCAAATAAATACACATACCCTTCCAAAAGAAAATATTTTAAGTGTCTATTATTATGATGGCAATTAGAGAGGAATACCAAGCAGTGAATGTTGTAAGGAAAGGTCTTCTGATTGAAAGTAAATAATATAAAAATATTCAATAAATGTATTAACTGTAGTCATGCAAATTCATGAAAGTGCTTCTCAGATACACAAGCTATCTGATCATGCATGTTAATGCCTACAATTTCCTTGCTCTCCCCCTTAGGTTGGATTCATCTCTAGAAATTAGTTCAAACACTGCTTTCCTTCTGAATTCTTTTTGATTTTCTAAGGCATTTAGACACTTGCTGTGCCATATTTTCACATAATGGATTGCAACATTGATCACATCGTATTATTTATCTCTCTCCTAAAGGCAAAAACAACCTAATTTCTCCTGCCCTTAGCTCAGATCCTAATTGGCTTATAGTAGATGCTCAATAAATATTCTTAAATAAATAACTAATGCCAATAATATTTTCAGTCTTTGCAATACGCCAATCACAGTGCTAATCATCCCATTTCTTCCCACGTGGTAAAGACTATCATTTGCCAAGATGCACAGATGAAAAGCGGAAATTTAAATAATTTGCTCAAGATTACCCAGCCAGTAGGAATCAAAAGAAGATTAGAACCAAGGTTTATATGATGTCAGCTCATTGACACTCACCCACAACTTTATGCCTCTCCTCAGTTGACTGAGAAGATGAAACAACTATAACTAACTGTTGAGCAACTGCTATATGTTTCTTATTGTGCTAGGCATGGTAGGTTATAAAAATCATTCTCTCTGGTCCTCAAAAACAGATATTCTAAGGCCTGGGGTCATGGCTTACTCCTGTAATCCTAGCACTTTGAAAGGCCAAGGCAGGAGGATCGCTTGAGGACAAGAGTTTGAGACCAACCTAGGCAATAGTAAGACCCTGTCTCTACAAAAGAAAAAAAAAAAAAGGAAAAAGTGTCTGGGTGTTCTGGTGTGCACCTATAGTCCCAGATACTTTGGAGACTGAGGCAGGAGGATTGCTTGAGGACAGGAGTTCGAGACCAGCCTAGGCAATAGTGAGACCCTGTCTCTACAAAAGGAAAAAAAAAAAAAAAGAAAAGTAAAAGTATCTGGGTGTGCTGGTGTGCACCTATAGTCCCAGATACTTTGGAGACTGAAGCAGGAGGATCGCTCAAGCCCAGGACTTTGAGGTTATAGTGAGCTATGATGACACCACTGCACTCCAGCCTGGGCAACAGAGACTCTGCCTTAAAAAGAAAATCAAAAAGAAACCCAGATATTCTATTGAAAGGAAGGTGAAAAACACACACATGAATACTCAATTTGGGGGAGGAGAAAATGATTAAATACCAAATAAATATCCCCAAAATAGTTTATCAATTTTGTTTAAATTCACGATGGCAAATAATGAGGTTCAGTCATCTGCCATATGATGGTGATGTAAACATTCCTCTCTCCATAAGCATGTTTATTTCTAGTTTCACTAGAATGATAAACTGCCTATTCATAAAAACAATCAGGTTTTTTTAAAGAAATAGACTATGAGCTGGAATTAGCATAGATTTTCAAAGAAACAAATCATGCCAGAAAACATGACTCCTTTTGTCATACCATTCAGAGATATATCGATAAGGACACCATTGCAGAAGTATTGGATTATATTTGATTTGTTCAGCCCAAGTTAGTGTCTCAGGAAAACTTGCTTTCATATTAGGCAAAATTGCTACAGGTGTCGGATGAGCACTGTCAAATAGATTGCAGGGTAACTGAAAGGCCATAAAACAAAGCATAATCACAAATTGCCGGGCATTTAGATGAAAATGCCCGGACTACAAGAGTTTATGAAACAGACATAACCTAAAAGTGATGACCGGGCCAGATAGTTCTATAAACCTAAATAGAGAAAATCATAACTCTCTTGTGAAATGGAGAGCTGGGAACTGTCCCCCACCCCACCACTTTTTTTTTTTTTTTTAATTTAAAAAAGACAGTATAGTTCTTCTGTACGTAAGAGCCTGGTTTCACATGCAAGCTGTATGCCTCTGGCCAAGTCATATAACTTCTTTGTTCCTTATAAGGTTTCTGTGAGAATTAAATATGTTAAGACATGTAAAGGGCTTGGAATATAGTCTGGCATATGCAAAAGCATTGATCATAGCTATTATCACCACCATTATCTTCGTCTCACAGTAACTCGAAGAGGTAGGTATCAAAACAGCCATTTGTCTTAGCATCTATGAGGACTGATGTCAAACCTTGTACCATTAATTTTTATTTTGTGACCTGTGGCCAGTTTGTTAAATGCTTTGCATTTCAGTTCCTTCATAATTAAACTGGGGATCATACCTGTCTTTTAAGGTTGTTATAAGGATGAAAGGTAATGAGTTCAATTTACTTATCACTGTGCCTGGCAAAATAAAAATTCTCATCGAATAGAAGCCGTTATTGTTAAGAAAATTACATTGCCCTTGGAGCTTGCTGCTTCCATTTCAAATTCCAATGGTCGTTCAGAAGCTATTTATATTTTTTAATAAAAATTTTTGATTGTATGTTTATAATCTTCCATGATTAAAAGCATATACATCCATAATCCCCAGCCCAGCAAACTTATATCCCTAAAGCCCTGAGCAAGTTTTTCTTCTATATTACCTTTTATACTGCCCTATTTATTGGAGACATACCAGATGTTTGGAGAGTAGAGAGGTCATTTAAACTACTGTTTAGTGTCACACACGGTAAATTACTTATCCTACACAAATATGTTCCTAGGGTTTAGAAGCATTTTGCATTGCTGTTGCTTGCTTTAAAATCAGAGATAAAATTGTGTGACGCAATAATTTTGATTTATAATTTTTAGAAATAATATCTGTTTTACCCTTGAAAATATTAACTTTTCCTTGAGGTTTATTGTTCATTTTAAAAATCATTTTATTTTGTATAAATTCCATCTATCTTATTTAACTAAAAGTATTTAACATGTACTGATAACATATCGAGTGCTAGGCCCTATAATAAAAATACAGAAATGGCATGCCCCTTGTTCTCTAAGAATTTAAAATCAGTTGGCAAATACAGACAAGTTAGAGACTGAAATAATCACTAGAGCATTGTCACTGTATATTTGGCTCCATCTCTAAAGTGTCCAAAATTATTAGTATTTATTGTTACAAAATCAAGATTACTATTGATCTTTATTTAACTTAAAGTATACAATTCTAACATAATATAAAATTGTACACTACTTGACGTCTTTTTAAAATTAGTTATTTCAGAAGTATTTGCACAGGTTCAAATCGTCTAGTTTAGTTATTTTTTTAATTTCTTTGTTTGTTCATTTTCTTTCACCATTTAATTTATTTACTCCACCAGACTGCTTTGTGTTCCACTAAGAGGATATGGAGCTGAACCTAGGACATAATAAAATTATTCTGTCAATAAAGAATAATCTAAGTTGCAAGAAAATTTGGGTATTTTCCTGAAGCTAAGGTAAAAATATATGAAAATGGAATAACTTACTATAAACTGAGATGTATTAGGAAAATAATAAATGTAAATTTTAAGTGTCCTATATGGTAAATATGTGTTTGGCATCCAAGAGATGCTCTGCAAATATTTATTGAATAAAATCACCTACCATGTTTACTGAGCAGAGTGAGGTGTTTGAAAACAGATAATGAGTACAGAAAAGTGGATGAAAAGAGGTCCTAAATGCCATCTAGTCTCCTGTTTAAAAGAAAGCAAAAAAAAGATGGGTGCTTCCTCACTTTTCTGTACCACAGACTGAGTGACCTAACTTGGGTGAAACTCCTACAGCCATCTGAAAAGTGAACTTTGCAATGTGAAGATCAAGATGACACAGTGCCCACCTCATAGTCCCCATGCATTATACTAGATAATTTTCATAAACATTATCTGGTACAATCTTCCCCCAAAATACTTCAGAGATGCAAAGCAGATCTTCTCATATTCATTTTAAAAATAAGAACTCGTGACACTCATAAAAAGTGTTTTTATACTATTGTATAACTAGTAACTGGTGGCATAGAAAGTAAGGTTCAATATCTGCTGACTCTGTAGTGTAATCTTCCAGGGGGAATATGTAGGCCATTTTTTGACCACTTTAATTCCTGGACTACTTATACTCTCTCTAAAATTATATACCTGTCTTATGTTCTAGATGATTCCAACATAGTTTACAGGTTATTCTTCCTCCTTTTGGCCTTTCAGTTCCTCATACACCTCTCCTCTAGCATTGATGCCAGCTCACCTACCACAGTCCCTCATTCCCGTGGCTATACCTCAACGTTGCCATTTCCAGCTGTGGTGATCTTTCCATGATCTTCATTCCACACAAATCCCTCTTTACCTAGCATCTCCTCTCTTTCTAGCTTGCTCACTCAAGTGCTCCAACTCCAACAATCCTGTTGTGTCATGTCCTAAAATTCAATCATCTTACTTTTTTCTTCTTTTCACCTTGAAGTGCTCGACAAGTATACTTATTATCTTCTCCAAAAGTCAACCCCTTTGTCTCTCTCTGTATTTATTGCACTACTACACTGACGTGAAAAACTGAAGGTGAAGAATGTTAAAGATTTAGAATACATTCCATTCATATAGCAAGCTAGGAAAACACAATTTTATCTTCCTGGCATATTGAGAGGTAAGTGACACTCACTATCCTCGTTTTCTATGAGAGAAAAACTGTTCTTCATGGGATTAAGTGACTTGCTCAATATCGAAGCAAATAAAGCACAGAGTCATAATTTACACCCAGATTCTCCGAGGAGACAAAACTTGGTGGAAAGGCATAGTTTTAGGAATCCAGAAATTCCTAGATTGCAATTCAAAAACAGAATCTATGAATGAGTTTAATAGACTTAGAAAAGTAACTGGCAACTCGTATTATATATATGTTGCCTATGCTGAAATACTTAAAAATAATATATTTTCTTCTATTTATTTATTCATACAGTTCACTGGTTTACTATCAGACAAGTCCAGCAAAGATAGCACTTCACTGTTGTTCTTTGCATATACTTGAGATAGTGAGAGAACACAGAAAGGAGAGAAATAGCAGTAAGAGAAAGTCAAGTACAGCAGGGTAGTGAGTAATTCTTTCGGTCAGACTGTCCCCCACGGGCTCAGTGTTTAAGTCTGAGTTCTTTTGGCTACAAAGAGTGAAAGCTCATGTAAATAACCTAAATACTAAAAGGAAAGAGTAGGGTTGAGATTTATTGTAGGGGTACAGAAATTTCTCAGAATCCAAAGACTGGAACCAAAGTATGTCCAGACTCCAAGTAAAACACAGGAAATCAGGAATTTAGCAACTGAAGCCACTCTCTTTATCTCTTTTAGGTCCACATGTTGTCTTTTATGCTAGCTAGTCTGTTGACCCACCTCCCTCCCCAACAGGTGCTTCTGCTCATTGCCTTGCTAGCCTGCTAGGTGCAGAAGATACAAATGTAAACAAAAACGAACAGATCTCCGTTCTTAGGTAGCTAGAGGTTACTGTTCAGAGAGGGGTCAGACTTTAATAAAGTAACCACAAAAATATGAATAGATATTAGAACACATATTATTATGAAATTCATAGGCTGTAAGAGCCTTGATCTTGCTAAAGAAGTAGAGAAGATTTTGTTGAACATGGAACACTTAAGCTGAAATATGTCAGATGCATAGGAGGAACCTAACAAAGAAGAGAAGAAATAATATCCCATGTGGAAGAAAAGAAGTCTGCAAAATCCCTATAGTGAGAGTCAAGGAATTCAACCAAAGAATTACAAGAAAAAAATTGTGGCTGGTCCACAGAGGGTAAGCATGTGAGACATAAAGATATAGCTTACCTAGACTTAGCCATGCTGTACCTTATAGGGCAGGTAGTGTAAGGGAATAATATTTAATATTTTTAAAATATGAAACAATGATGACATCATCTAATTTATGTTTTGAAAACATAATTCTGGCTGCAGTACTGAGAAAGGATTAGAAGGAGTTGGGATTTTGATGGTTAAATTTGACATGTCCACTTGGCTAGGCTATGGTGGCCCAGTTGTTTGATGAAACAACTGAGCTGTGAAGGTATTCTGCAGATGTGATTAGCATCTACAGCCAATTGACTTTACGTAAAGGAGATCAGGATCAAGCTGAGAAACTTTTCAACAATGAAAGGTCTTGGATCTTGGTCCAGTGGTGGATACCATAAAGAGCCCAAGCTACTTTCCAAGATTTCATGCTAAGGTCAAAGCAGTTTAGCTAGAAGGGAGAATTGAGTTTGTTAAGCAAATTCTCTGACATTGACCAATTTTATCAAATTTCCAACATGTTGTTCTTCCCAAAAGTATTTCATATGTAGAACTCAGCTCAATGGTTTCCTCTTCCATGGAGCCCTTGATGATCACTTTTCTCTTGCTTGAATTCTCATTTGTGAGTATGTTATTTTTATCAGAAAAGTTGAGGACTTCCTATTTACCTCTCCTAGTAGGTTGTTTGTATCCAAAGGACAGTGACTATAGCATTTATCTCAGTAACCCCACTCTTCATCTGGCATTTACTAGATGCTCAAAACTGTTAAGAAATAAATATTAATAAATTCATAAAATCTTAGATGTGTATTATTTATTTTGTCATAGCTATTACCACTAGTTCTACAGAGCACAAAAATTTGGGCAGCTCTTAAAATCCCACTTTCAAACCTCCTATCCAAAAGGCATTTGGAAAAAATATGAAGGGCCAGAAACCTGTACATTCAACCTATGTATTTTTCTTCCATAATGCATTTCCATCAATAATAACATTTTAATCAGTATTTTATAGGTCCTTCCAAGAAAGCCATTTGCTCCTGATCTCAGGTCTCCATCTCCTGGGCAACAGGAGACCTCATCTGATAGCTCAGGTACATCAGAAAACCAGAACTCAGGAATTTGGAAATGATAACAGAAAAAATGGTGTACATTAAGCACTCTGTCAATTTATCACCATCCAAGAAGAGAAGGTAATTTGAAGGCCTTCATTCTGTTTGTGGCCACTGAGGTCAGCATTAAACATTTTATAGAACTGCCCCAAAGTGACCTCCTCTAACAACTTTTCCTGAATCTGCCAGGTTCTATATTTTTCAAAATAAGAAGTGTGCATTCTACATCTCTACTCAAGGTTATTGAAAAATCCTCTTTTGAAAGTACATCAATGGTTTTAAAAATATACATGGAGAGAAAACTTAAACATGCATTTTCTAAGAAAAACAAAATTAAAGAGCTTTTTTCCTTTTCTTTTTTTTAAGACAGCATCAGCTTTGATGTAATGGGTGCACTGAACATGTCAGGCAGAATGTTATCAAAAGAAGTAGTTTGAAGCCCTTCCTGGGGGAATATGTATTTTGATGTCCAACTGTCCTTGTCTTACATGAAAGTATTTGGTTTAGAGAAAAATTTACTTTGACCCAGAAATGACAAACACACACAATTAACGTAAAAACAACACATCAAGGTTTTAGAATAGGGGACTTTGAACTCTTTGGTTAAAGTCAGTTCAAACAACCTGACCATATACTACTTTTCTTAAGAATCCCCAGTTTGTAAACTGGGAATAAAATTGTTTCACTGGATCCCCTGAGAAAATGGCACAACTAAAAGATGAACCTTGAGTATTATTTTAGTCTCTGAAAAATCACTAAAATCCATCACTTCACGAAACATAAATATATCCTCATCTCTTGACTAAAACATTTTAAGCAATTAAATTAATCAATCTCAATCTCTCTTTCTCTCTCTCTACCCCTGCCCCCCATTCCTCCCTTCCTCCTTCCCTTCCCTTTTAACAAAGTAATTGACAAGAAAATGACAGTAAAACAATTCTTGTTAGAGACCTAAGATAACTGGCAATCCAGGACCATCCCCCCCTGCTCGCCCCCCCCCCCCCCCCCGTTTTTCTGTTTTTCTGTTTTGCCTGAAGCTAATTCCAACTGAGAGTAAGGGCCTTTGTGCATGCTAAAGAAATCCATCCTTTCTGATTATTATCAAACAAAAACAACTTTCATATGTGAGATTTGAGAGCAACCACTAGGTAACAAATAGGCCCTCTCAGTGAATGAAACCATCCAAATCCCAGCAAATTTTCTATATGACATATTGTCCATATATGACAATGAAATGGTGCCTTAAACCCAGCCCTGTGGCTCTGCCCTGGGAACTACAAACTGGAGCTGTTTGCCCAAAGGAGAAATGCTGCCCAAAAAAGAACTTTCTTTCCTCTTGTCTTTCTGTTTTCTCTTTTCTTTAAAAGCAAATTCCTGCAGGCCTCTGTTCAGCCTGGAGGCATTTGTCTTACAAGTGGAGGCACATCCCCAAAAGAGAAAAAGAGGGAAAGAAAAGCATCCCCCTTGCCCTGGGGGATTTCAGGAGAAGATGGGGGAACTCTCCTCTCAGTCTGGGGGTGGGGAAAGGGGGAAACGAAGTTCCCAGCTGTGTGCACAGTCATTCGATAACCTCAAGCAGGCAGACCACCAGAGAGAGCAAACAGAAGCGTGGGAGCTGGTGAGCAAGAGGGACTTGGGCAAAAAAGAAAAAAAAAAAAAAGAAAGAGTTGAACTGTGAAGCCAAGAGAGGAGAAAGAGGCTGGAGCTGGGGGGGTCCCAGTCATTTAATGCAAAGAAGGCCAGGAGAAGAGGTTATGCACAGAATAAAGAATACCACTTAATACGTATTCTATGTTTGGGTTTTGCATTTGTTTTATGTCACAATACAACGAAGAGGGTCAGCTTGTCTGCATTTTGACAGCTCTGTCTATTATAAATCAGAATAAACCACGCCGTGTTTCTCCCCAGATGTGAAAAGTCCAAGACATTTTTATTTTACAAATTCCCTGATATACTATAAAATAAAAAAGTCACAAAATGGAGTCATAAAAACAGTACTCCCTTTTCAATGCTCACATTTAAAAAACTGAACAGATAGAATGAGAACCCTTCTACTGGGTCCAGATTATCTGAGTGGACGCAGATTGCGAGTGCTGATGGAACTTCGTTTGCAGATAATGCCCAAGCAGAGAAAACGAAACTTGGACAAATTAGGCCTCCTGTCTTCCTGCTCTAGGAGCACAGAACTAACCTCCCCTCACTCCTCACTTTCCTGCTGGGTTCCAAGCCAGGTACCAGGGAAGCCTCAACCCGCTGAGTCAAAGAGATGCCCCGTGGGAGACAGTGGGTTGGGGGGTCATCTGGGGCTCTCTGGCTGATGAGTTGATGAGTGACAGCCCTTCAGTCCTGCTTGATGTCATGAAGAACTTACCTCTCAGGACCGACAGTGACAGTCTGCCTGCAAGCTGCTGCTCATTCTCCTACTGAGAAAGTCACTTTGCAGTAACCCTGTTACCTTACAGTGCAGGGGTCCCTGCTGGACAGGCCTGGTTACACTGGGGGAATTTAAAGGCCTTCCCCAAGGACTGCAGCATTGATTTAATTACAGCAAGACCCATTCACATAGGCAAATGCACACTCCCTCACACCCACAAAGATAATATGAAAAATATTCATACTCAGCCCGTACTGAGTGCTCAGCTGTGTCCCAGGCATTTCTGGAGCTGAAATGCCTGGGTAACTAACCCCACTCCATCACTTACTATTGGTATTCTATCACTCTGTGTCTCCATTTTCCCATCTGTAAAAGAGATAATTATAGCACTTACTGATTATAGCTGTCAGGAGGACTAAACGACTTGGTTCACGTGAAGGTATCTGAGAGAATGCCAGGTGCATAACAAGTATTGACTAAGACTTAGCTGTTAAAGTGTGTATTTACTCCTCATGGTAGTTTTAGGCTGTATCTATTATCCATCCCATTTTGCAGATGTAACTAAAGCTTAGGTCAGTTAAGAAGGTTGCCTAGGTTATATAACATATTGAAAGGCAGGTAGAAGTTCAAAATCAAGTTCGTCTGATTCCAATGCCCACTACCCTGATTATCTTTTACTTTCTCAAATTATTGATGCCTTCAAAGAAGAAGCTGGAGTGGATGCAAAAACTGAACTGAAGACTACAAATTGCAGAATTTTTCACTTTTTTTAAAATACAGAAATATAGAAAGCCAACAGTTTATTTTATTTTCTCATCAGCTCCCTTTTTGTCTCCTCTGTCTCTTTATCTTTCTCTTCTTCTTCCTCTTTCTCTCTCTAATGATAAAATCATCTGACATAACACATAATGCAAATTATGTGCTATTGCCTTAAATTGTTCCAGTTCATTTAACTCACTATGAGCATTCATTACAGCTAATTATTGTAATAGATTTTTATTATTCATAATTATTTTCTCATGTTGTAATGTTCATAAATTTTAAAAATTCTCACCATCATGAGTCACCATTCATGCTTGTCAGGGATTTTCTTTGTCTTTTCCTTACAGAACATTTGAATGCTCATTATCATCAATACATTTGTAGGTTATTATTATTCATTTCCAATAAGGCCCTTCTGGGGTATGCAGAGTAACTTCAGAAATGCAGTAATTCTCAGACCTAATGACAAACTGATCCTCTGCTTAATTTTAGAAAATCAAATTAACTACCTCTGATTAAATGCACAGCAGATTTCACTGTGCTAACTGTGTCAGGTTCATGACTCCAGGCAGAGATACTTTAACTCACCACTATGCAGAAATTTTTTTTAAAGATCACACTCCAAAACTGGTACACTAGGCAAATGCAAGCATTCCCTGGGAATGGGAAAATGATGAGCAAAGCACCCTCTCTCTATTAGTCAAGGAAGTTTATACCATCAGCGATTAGAAGTAGGACATCATGGGTACAAGTCTCAGGCCACATGAAACAAATTCTATTTCATTATTTTTTTAGATCAAATTAGTTTTAGTTAATCTCCCCATTCTTTGTCTAGTTCATGGGAATTTCAACTATTCTTGGCACATTCTTGAAATGCCAAGTGCACTTGAAGGGCACATTCTACCTATTGAAGTTGTGCTAAGAACAAGGATGCATTCAATGCCACCGTGGCAGATAGGCATCTGACAGCTCATAGGTACAAGCTCCCCTCTGCAGCTAAACCTACAGCATTCACTTCTCCACCTCTAGTGCACAGGAACTCACCAAAAGGCAATCCCTTTTCTGTCTACATTCTCATCTTAAGTGATCTCCTCCAATTGCAGGGCATTGAATAGCATCTGCAAGCTCATAATTCCTACAAACACAAGCTCTGAGCTACTTCTTGAGATTCAGACTCTATATATTCTTGATATATCTTCTTATGTATCTAAAAAACATTGCAAACTTTGTATGCCTTAAAGGAAAATACTAATGAGCTTCCTAAAGCCTGCTCTTTTGTTTCCCCATTTCAGTAAATGGCACCATCGTCTACTTACTCACTCAGGCCTGAGAGTCCTCTTTGAGTCCTTTCATTCTTTTCCACTCCTCAGCAATCTCTCAGCAAATCCTATCAACACTTATCTCCATGTTATGGCCTGTATCTGACTGCTTCTCACCATCATCACTGTGAAAACCCTAGTCTGAGCTCCATCACCTAATGTCTCTGGCAATTAATACCTGGCCTCCTGTCTCTTGTACTTCATTCTCTCTGCAAGGCAGACAGATATTTCTTAAGCATAAGTCAGATCATGTCAGATCTATGTCTCAAACCTTCCAGTTACTTTTCATTACAGTCAAAATCCAAACTGTCCTGTCCTACAAGACTCTATATGGTCTGGCCCCTGGTTCCTTATCTGCTACTGCACCTGCTACCTTCTTCCCACCCACGCAAGAGGCTCCAGCCACACTAGCTTTCTTCTTGTTCTTAAATAAAGTTTATTTATTTGGCTACTAATATTTATTGTTCCAGGCATTGTAAATAGCACATTCTGCAGGTATTTTTCCATTTAATCCCCATAACAGCTTTCTAAATTATTTATAATTATTGTGCTATTAACATTTTATAGATAAAAGAAATAAAATGAAGGTTTAGAAAACAAATTCTCTTATGAGACATACCAGGGTGAAAGAAATATGAGAAAGAAAATATTTATAACACAGGTTGGTGCTGAGTTGTCCTGGCACTATTTCTTCTGAGCCAGGCACTCTCACACACATATATCCACCACATAACAAAGCATTTTGTACAACTTGTCGGGGGTGGGGGGGGCGGCGAGAGAGAGAAACAGACATTCATTCTTTGAAGTTGAATATATTTTACCACAAAAAAAAAAAAATGGAAACAACTGAAACATCCATCAACAGAATAATGAACATATGCATTATGATTCTTCTTTGTTAGTGGTTCTCAACTGGGAGAGATTTGTACTCCAAGGGATATTTGGCAATGTCTGGAGATGGTTTTGGTTCTCAATTCTAGAGGGGAAGGAAATCTAGAGGTTGAGTCCAGACGTGCTGGTAAACATTCTGCAATGCGCAGGACAGTCCCCTCCCACAGTGAATTATCCAGCTCAAAGTTTCAGGAGCATTGATGATTGGAACTCTTGCTTCTTATGATGGAATTTTACTCCATTCACAAAAAGTATATTGGACAAGAATATGTCATTACATGGGCACAAATTCTATAATTGTATAATGACAGATGAAAAAATGAGAAGCAAATTGCATATGCTTTGTGATTTCAGTAAAAATACACATTACACAAATCTCTTTTATTGACAAAGAAGACATAATAGAGATGTACCTAAATAGTGACAATAGTAACCTCTGGGCAGTAGCATAGTAATTATTACTTTGTTCTTTCCTCATATTCCTTCAAGTGAACGTATCTCCCCTTTGCAATTAGGAAAACTTTGTTTTTTCTTTTTTTTTTTAAATGTCAACAAATTTACGGGGTATAGATGTTTATTGTTACATGTTTTTCTTTTAATTATTCCCGAATTTGTATCTCTAATCTTATTCAGAAGGCAACTGAGAGCTACCCACTACTATCCTAGACTTTTAGTTAATCTAATGAATAACAGGACCAGCCTGGTTTTAAAATTTGAAATTGGATCATCTCTCTTTCTTGTGTATTCTTTCAACATTTAATCCATGCTCACTATATGCCACGGGTATTTTCTTAGATGTTGGAAATGCAAAAATGTACGTATGAAGACAATTACAAAAGAATGTGGGAATGGAATAGTAAGATCATTCATAGAGTATCTTTGGAACATTGAGAAAGAAGAGCACCTAGCTCAGCCAGGCTGATGTTCATGGAAGACTTTCTGGAGGAGGTGTTATTGGACTGAAGGCATATGAAGAAGAGGAGATGACATGCCACTCCAGGTTGAGGGGATAGTATCTGCAAAGACTTGGAGATAAATAATGAGCACAAAGGTGTATGCAAAGAAAGTTCAAGTCTACAACCTGTTCACACAGCATTCCTAGGATTGTCACCAGCTCACTCTTCAGTATAAAGCCGCCTTTTTAGACTTCTAATATTCCTGTCTCATATACTAAACCAAATATATCATGTCTGTGCACAGGCTTTGATGTGGGCATCTTGGCCAGGATGTTGTAGCTTGCCCATACTTCTAAGAATCATATAAATTCCCACTCATTCCATTATTTGTTTGGTTTTTGGCCCCAGAAAGACCTATGGTTTGTTGGATCTGACAAGAGTTTATCAAATCACGGTGACATTTGGCGAGGGGACTTGATTCTCTGCCTGTTCCCCATCACCACCACAGGTTTTAACAGGGATCCATATGGACAGAGAGCAATGGTTCTCAAAGCCCAGTCCCTGGACAAGCAACATCACCACCTTCTGAATCTTGTTAGAAATACAAATTCAGGCCATTCTTGAGACCTACTCAGTCAGAAACTGTGTAAGTGGGCCCAAAAATCTTTGATTTAACAAATACTCCAGGGGATTCTGAAAAACACTGAATTTTAAGAACCACTGAGAGAGAGAATATGGGCAGGCAATGCCTTAACTACTAGTGTGTTGATCTTGTGCTTCAGTGTAATTCCTTGGTGAACTTGATTGGATCCAGAAAAGCTACATATGAGAAGAGTTTCTGCACACAGTTGAAGGCCTTCTGGGGTCCTTTTCCTTAGAACCTTGCATACAAGGTACTCACAGAAATAATGGGACTACTATCTAACACCATCCTGGAACTTCATAGAAGTGCAGAATCTCAGGTCCCATATCCAGTTCTAGGCCTATTGAATCAGAATCTTTACTTAACTAGATCCTCAGTTGGTAAAAATGTAAAGTTTGAGAAACACTAGCATAGGCCATAGTCTAATTTCAGATTCTAAATCAATGAGTGCTTGACTACAGTCTTTTAAACAGCATCCGTGTGAGTTTTGTTTTATCTGTGCACCATAGTTACATATTATTTACTTAAAATGTCCATATGAACCCAACTCATGTCTTTAATAAAAATAAATTTGTTTATATATTAGATGTTATACCAATCCCATTGAAGAAAAAGCTTCTCAATTTGCTACAGATAGAGAGTATATATATATATATATATATATATGTATGTATATATAGAGTGAAAAGTAAGCAATATTACTGAATTATAGCTAAATACTGCTGATTTCCAAAGGGTACTCAGCCTGCACTTCCTTTGTGAAAAGGGAGAGGTACAAATATTAAAGAAGTATTAAAACAACTAGCTTAGAACTCAAATTCTCTCTGAACAGGAGGACTGAAAGAAAATTGGAAAAGGGAATTCTCATTGCTGTGTCATTCAGTATTAGACGAAGCCCAATTTCTAAGAAACCTAAAATCAACTAACTTACTAACTAAAAATCAACTCCTTGTCAATAATTCTGTGGGAATTACAGTTCCAGTATGGTGTTTCTCAAACTTTGAAGTACAATAAGAGCATCTTGTAAGAATGAGGATTCTCACTTCATAGATTTGGGTTCAACCCTGAGATTCTACATTTCTAACAGGCTCCCACTTGCTATTGTTCAGAGGACCACATTTTGAGCAGCAAGATGTAGATGTTACATCAGTAGGAAAAAAAACAACAAAGGAAATACCTGTTTAGGGAAGGCATTTGATGAGAAAAATGAGACGGGATGGATAAAGGCTTCCCATATAGGCTTCTGTGTACTTTTACTGAAGGTCCAGTCCTTTCTCACAAGACACAGTGTGCCTGCAAAACCTCATAAAAGAAAGGTAGCATTGGCTGGAGTTTTGGGGAAGAGGAAGCCCTCTCATGCTTGGAGTGTTTCATCAACAGATTAATTGGCTGGTCACCATGTATACCTAATGGTAGATGATTATAGAGACAAGAGGCCAGAAGCCATTAAACACCCACATGACCACGCTTCAGTCTGTGTTTTTGAGGGATGCCAACCTGGCCTGTCAAGTGCTGCTCAGCTGGAAATTGACAAATTTCCTCCTAAAGGGGCCCCAGCTATTGGAAATGTCACTGGGTTCCGTCTAAGAAGAATTCTCAGAAAGAGGAACTCTGACTTTCTTAACTATACTGTTTTCCCAAAAGGAGAGTCTGCTTTTCGATCAGCCATGTCTCTTAATGTAATCATGTCCAACCTCTGAGCCTTAGTCTAGTTTGATGCACATTCACTGCATGGCACCATGCAGCATTCACTCAGAGCACATTTATGAAGTTCTTGTGATATGCATTGGGGAGAAGAACCAAAGAAGATGGAGGTGACGAAGCTCAGATGGGAAGCTCTCTAATTCATACTTATAGAGAACAGCAGTCACATCCCTGGATCCACACAGCATGTAGCAACTAGGCAAACCTAGATCTAGAATACTGACAAAAAGAGAAAACAAAACCAATTCAGGACTCCAAGTCCATTAGTCAAAATGTTTGGCCACAAACAGGAGCCTAATTAGCTTATCCTGATGATTTTCCTCTTCGTGGCCTAGAGTCACGGCCCTGGGCACAGTCATCACAGACTTCATTTCCCTAAATTCAAAATTCCTTTGTCGGTTCACAACCTGTATCCAGGTGATGCCAAAAAAAAAAAAAAAAAAAACCCACACCATTTTGATCTCTTCAGGCAAACTGCCAGTCAGCTCAATGTAAAATACACAGCCAAACTGATGTTTAACTGAACTGACTAGGTATTTGGAAGCTGTTTTTTTTTTCTTCCCCTTTTTCTTCTCTGAATTGACAGGTCAAATCAGTCAGAAGAAATTACCAGACCCAGGGAGATGAAGTCTAAGTTGTCTCCACTGTGCTCTCTCTAAGGAAGTATTAACATCACCCACCACAAAGCCCAGTGTCTCTGTTACTGCATCGCTAAGGTCAGATGCAAGAGAGGCAGGGAAAATCCAACTTACTTAGTAAATAGTTAAATAGAGTTAACTATGTGCCAATCTCTTTCTCAAGCACTTTCCAGATATTGACTAGTTTAATCCTATTTTTAATCTGTGAGGCATAATATTAACCCCATTTCATGGATGGAGAAACTGATTCATATAGAGGTGAAGGCACTGAACAAAAAGCAGACAGCCAGTGGGTACCGGAGCCAGATACCACTAAAGGCTACCCAGCCTTTAACTACTGTTCCTATACTCTTCTAACTCAAACCCATTATTGTCATAGACCACACAGGTAGGCTGATAGTGGCCACTTTTTACATTGCGACGTCTGCAAATACTAGCCAGATGGAAGTCATGGAGCCCAGAAGTGGCCAAGACAGTGAGACAATCTTGCCAAAGACACCTGGTGGGATCACTGTGGTCCTCTTCAAAGATTGACAAGATCATTATTTAGAGAATGGACATAATTATTCTCTGTTTCTCCATCAGGCAAGGCTAAATCAAATGATGAAAGATGGATGTGGTGTTTATTCATTTTTCTGTTTGTTTACTTTTTCCTTCCTTCACTCAAAATTGTTGTGAACATGACATAGCAGTTAAAAGCATGGGCGTTAGAGTCAAGCAGACTTGGATGTGGATGGGTCCAAGTTCTGATGTTTAATAGCCTCAGTCGCCATGGAGACATTATTGCACTCTCTTATGCCCCTTCTCTTGACCTATAAAATGGGCATGTACTTACCTCATAGCACTGTGAAGATTAAATGAAATCATATCAGTAATGTGCCAATTATAATGCCTGACTCTACAAAATTAAGTTTCATTAGCATTGCATTGCTATAGGCCTACCATTAGGCAGACAGAAATTGCAGTATCAAACACTGTGGTGAGGATTGTGCAGTACCATGGAAACACGGAAAAGAAATTAATAATTTGAAGACACTGTTGAATGCTCTACCAAGGTGGTAATATCTTTTAGGTATTTAAAAAACTAGTTTATATAGTAAATAAGGGAAATAAATACATCAGAAACAGCTTGTGGAAATTCAGGTAATGTACACATATATTTTTAAAAGACGGACTTGGATAGCTGTGATAAAAATGCTGAATTTTGATCAGATTGAGTAGGGGATAGAGACAAAACATTAGGTCAGAAATTTCTAATAGATGGAGCCCCTCAGGGGTGAAATAAGATAAGCTTCTTCCAAGATCTTATATTTGAGGTATTAAACAGGCAGGTTGGCCATTTTTCTAAAAAAAAAAAAAAAGGGAGGGGGCATTGCCTCTCATCTGTGATGTGATTTTGCAGAGATCACGTAACCACTTTGAGCTTTAGACTTTTCTGCTGTAAAAAGAGGATAACA
Organism: Eulemur rufifrons; assembly: GCF_041146395.1. NCBI lineage: Eukaryota > Metazoa > Chordata > Mammalia > Primates > Lemuridae > Eulemur > Eulemur rufifrons. The sequence goes on from NC_091001.1 coordinate 25,579,747, forward strand.
TGCTCAAGAGGTGATTATTAGCATCTCATGTCATTGTGTATGTATAAGAACTTTAAGATTCATTCATTCATTCAACATTGTTTATTGAGTGTCTACTGCATGCCAGAAACCATGCTCCTGTTCCGTTCACTGTTGGGAATGCAACAATGAACAGAACACGATCCTTGCACTCATGGAGCTTACATTCTAGGGGTTGGAAGCAGAGACAATGCACACAAACATATATAAATATATAATAAGTTTTATGGCCAAAATTACTATGACAAAATTAAGCAGATAGGAGGGATAGGGAGCATGCTGGTTGTATTGCTGTTTTATGCAGGGTGATCAGGGAAGATCTCTGAAAAGATGGCATTTGACCTGCACTGTGTGAAATCATGAGCCAGAGAGGGAACAGCCAGCCAGAAATATAAGAGGCAAAAAGAGAAAACGAATCCCAGGAGCCACATGAAGGCAATGTAACAAAGAGGAGGTTATTATTAGGTTGTTAAATATGAATGTACAATTCTGAATCAAAAGTGTAGTTTATTATATCTCAAACAAGAAGCAGTACAATTAATCAAAGCATGTGCCTAAATTATCAACACAGTTTTGCCATCTTAACAGTAGCTTGTTTGTGCCAGCAGTGAAGAAGTCTGGAGAGTGAGTAGCAATGAAATTGCAAAAGGTGTTTTCCACAGCTTGTTGAGAATTGAATATTTTTCATTGCAAGAAGTGGTCCAAACCCTGGAAGAAGTGGTAATCAGTTGGTGCAAGGTCTGGTGAAAACAGTGGATGACAGAGTTTCCAAGTTCAGCTTCTGTAGTTTAAGCAGCATTGTTTGTGTGACGTGTGGCTGCGCGACATCTTGAGAAAGGATTGGCCTGTCTCTATTGATCAAGCTCGGCTGCTTAATCACAAGCATCCTTATCATTTCATCCAGTTGGTTGCAAGAGACATCCGCTGTAACCCGCTGACCAGGTTTCATGAAGCTGTTGTTGGTAATACCAATGTTGCACCACCAGACACCATTACCTTTTCTTTTATTTTTGATGCATATTTGGTTTTGGACTGTGTTTTGGCACTTTCTCTTTATCCAATCATTGTGCCAAATGTCTGATATTGTCAAAAAGAATCCATTTTTCATCACACATAAAAATACATTGTAGAAATGGTTCACCTTTATGTTGTGACAGCAAAGAAAGGCAAACTTCCAGACAATTTCTCTTCTGAAGCTCTTTTAATTCATGCAGAACTCATCTATCCAGCTTCTTCACCTTGCTGATTTGTTTCAAATGGTCCAATATTGGCAGAATAGTAACGTCAAACCTTGCTGCTAATTCACGTGTAGGTTGAGATGGATTTGATTCCACTACAGCTTTCAGCTCATCATTATCCACCTTGGTCTTAGGTCACCCACATGGCTCATTTTCAAGATTAAAATCACCAGAATGGGACTTCTCAAACCATCAACGTACTGTGCATTTATTAGGCACATCCTTCCCAAACACTTTGTTAATATTTCGAGCTGTCTGCACTGCACTGGTTCCACGACAGAACTCATATATGAAAATAACATGAGTTTTTGACTTATCCATGTTTTCACAAAAATTGCTCAAAAAAAAGTTTGAAAGATAATCACAAGCTAAAATGGGCATTTGAAAGACTGAGGATGTACCTTCACAATAAACATAAAACAAGAAGTGTCAAAGTGAAATGTCAGAGATAGCAACTGTCAAGCCTAGTATGTAAGGAAATAGGACATTTCACACTTAATAACTTAATATCAATTGTCTTAAATGTGACTGAGATATGGACTAAAATGAGGATTGAAATAGTGAATACTAGAGACAACAGAAATGAGAAAGTAACTGGGGTAGGTCAACTGTTTTGAGCTGCATTAGCGGCATGGTAGGTATGGAAATCTGATGGGAGTCGGTTCAAGAAAGAACAGGAGGAGAGATAAGGAAGATAATGAGGATAAACGACTCACTATAGTTTGCTGTAGGGGGAACAAAGAAATGAGACTGTAGATAAAGAGCAATGTGAGGTCAAGGGATGTGTTTTTTTCCTTCATTTTATTTTTTTTTTCCTTTCTTTAGATAAATGTTATGGCATATGTACATGTTAAATGAATAGTCCAGCAAAGAGGAAAAAATTAATAGTGCAGGAAAGAGAGGAGTGGATTGCTGGACCATTTCCCTAAGTAGAGAAGAGGGGTTAGGATCCAGTGCACAAGAGGCAGACTTGACCTCAAAAAGAATCATGGACATTTCATCCACAGTTATAGGAGGGGATGCAGAGTAAAATGGGCTCACATCCAGGAAGAATGGAAGATGTGATTCTTCCCCTTTGAGGCTTTAAATGTTTTCATAAAACAGAGAGCAAGTTTAATGGCAAAGACTTGGTGTGGGATGGGGAGTAAGTATAGAAGTTTTGAGAAAAGAGAGAAGATATAGGCATCTAGGATAGACGATTGAATGGTCTAGAGCAGGGTCATCAAACCATAGTTTGTGAGCCAAACCCACTGCCTGTTTTTGTAAACAGTTTTGCTGGAAGGCAGCCACCTCTATGTACTGTCTATGGCTCCTTTCCTGCTATGATTGCCAAATGTGACATCAACTGTATGACCCCCAAAGCTTAAAATACTTACTATCTGGCCCTTTACAGAGAACATTTCCCAACCCCTGTCTAAAGAGGTGAGTTGATTTTGAAGCAGTGTTTAGAGACACAAGATCAGCGGTCACAAAGCTGAAGGAAAACTACTGAACATGAATGTGCCTCTGTGTGTGTATGTGAGGGTAGGAGGAGGGGAAGGGGAGCTACCACCTCCATACACCTTCTGCTGTTCAGATGTATGTATAGAAAAGGAAGAAGGCTAGAATTAACAGGGTTGGTGTTCTGCCAGGCTAATAAAAATAAAGGGAGAGATCTGTAGAGGGACTGAAGGGCTATAAAATGGGATGAGTTGTAGACCTTGGAATCAATGCTGATAGTGAAGTCATGAAGAGAAGGATGAGAATAAAATAAAGTATCAATGGATTCTGTGTTTTAGAGGGTTCGGGGAATATTAAATTAAGTTATTAAAGAGAATGAACACTAAAGGCATGAGGAAAGAAAAGATGCTTGTAATTAAGATTATGGAAGCATTGCCATTTTGAGTAATGGAAAGGCAAGTGAATCAGTATGGTAAGGTGAGGATAAAATAAAGCAAGTAATATGTGCTCTTCAGGATGAATATCCCACACAGACGTAAGAGGTCATTTCCAATCTCCTCTACCTGACTTTTATACATAGTAGAGCAGTTCAAACTGTGGAGTAAGTTTGGAAAGCGTGAGCAGTGGAGAGCTTTCCTTGTTTGTCTAGTTTCCAAGAGATCAGTGAAATTGCATCAGGAAGTGGGAAAATCAAAAACAGGTAGGAGAAAGTATTTGAGTTTTCAATGTATATCTTATTAATAACTCCATGTCTCCAGGGAAATGGCTCCAACTGAAAGATACTACCCAGGATTACTATCCCTGCAATAGCTTAGATGACAGACAGAAAACAGCAACTGCAGATTTCATTATTTCCCCACACTTTTGATGAAATGGAGCACAGACTGAGTTATGCAAGGTTGTTCAGGTCTTTCGAAACCAAACACAGTTTGTCAGATTTTGAAATCATAAAGAGCAACCTATCTTCCTACTCTTACCCTTGACCCCACTCACATAGCTTTTTCTTTTTTAATCATTGTGTCTCTAACATCAAACACTTTGAATGGAAGATTGCCGGTCTAGCTGACTTTGTCCATGCTTGCCATCCTTCCTGATCTACCTTCAAAGTCATGGATGCATTCCAAACTGATGAGATGGGTCACAGCCTTTCCGAGAGGCCAAAGCCAGCTGGTTTGAGTCAATTGTATTCCTTTCAATTGGCAAACGATAAATGGAGGTTTTTTTTTTCCCCCTTAGGAGGTTGACTCTATAGTTGGTGATTGATTACTTGATATTGTGCCTTTCAGGCCAGAGTAACATCTTAGCCCCAGCCAGAGCCATGAATCTGTCTAGATGCTTAGGTTAGCCCATCTGCCCACCACAAAACACTGCATATGAGTTTATTTGCAAATTTTGTTATCCATTCAAGGATCTATTTAACCATTTATTTTTTCAGTATTTGTGTGTATATTGTGAGAAAATAGAGATCAAAGGGGCAATCCCTCACCTTAGGAATGAATAGACTACTGGGAACAGAAAAATAGACAATAAAATATTAATTGTGATAAGTAATAGAATAGATGCAATCAGGGGAAACCTAAAAGATGGGAATCAACTCAGACAAGAGCAGGACTTCTCAACCTCAGTACTATTGACACTTGTGTCTAGATAATTCTTTGTTGTGTGGGCTGTTCTATGTATTGCAAGACATTTAGCAGCACTGCTGATTTCTATACACTTGATACCAGTAGCAACATGACTCCCCTGTGACAACCAAAACTGTCTCCAGAAATTATAAAATGTCCCTAAAAGAGTAAGGAGACAAATTTTCCCTTATTTTAGAACCCCTGGACTAGAACATCAAGGGAGGTTTCCTGGAGGAGGTAATACTGGAGCTACATCTTTAAGGATACTTCATTTCCTCAATAAACAAAGTGAAATATAATGTGTTTAAGTAACAGAAACATCACATGAAGAGATAGTATATCCAGGCAATTGTAAATAATTTGATATCATTACAGCATAGACTAAGAACAAGATATAGAAAGTAGGCTGCAAAGGTAGACTAGATCCAGATCAATTGAAACATTCATAATTAGAATATATTTTGGAAGTTCCAAAGCAAGTCATGTTATCAGAATTACTTATGCAGATATTAAAAAATATAGCCATCTGGTCCCAGTCTTACTGAATCATAATCTCTGAGTAGGAACCAAGAATTTGTATATTTTTAAAGCTCTTATTCAGCTTAAGGAATTATCAAAAGCTTGTTACTTAAAGTTTTACCTACAAACTGGGCACATTGACATCACCCCGGCATTTGTTAGATATACAGAATCTCATTCCAAACCTATAGAATCAGAGCCTACATTTGAAAGAGCCCCAGTGATTCTTATACATGTTAAAATTAAGAACGTTGTTCTAGTCTAAAGGAAGCCCCTCAAAAACACAAGCATGAGTACCATTAATGATCATGAGTAATATACAGTAGACGTGTTCATCACTGTTAGCTGAGAAACAAGAGAACTTTTAGGAAAATATGCACTATTAGACCGCTCTTTTAAAATCTGTCCCACATGGTCATTTGAAGATTTACTAGTAATATAAAATATGATCAGCTTTCATAAAATCTTATGGGAAATCGGGGATGCAGTGTATGTCAGCACTGACTATCAAATAACCTCTTATGACCCAGCATCCAATCCTGACATAAATCTGCATTTCTCAGGCTCACAAACCAACCCTACTACTTTAGAGCCAATAAAAGGCAAAGGGAAATTTCCTCAGTTCTGGAACAATGACAGAAAATAGATAGATATTAGTTTCAAGAGCATCTCACATTTGTCATTTCGGATTGTTAACATACTTTAACTCCAGGCTGCATTGGAAAGTTAATTTAATTATGGGCAATGGAGACATAACTAGCTGTAAAAACTAATAATGATGACCATTTGGAGAACATTTGCAATATTCGTAGCACTGTGCTAATGTGTCTCATAAGCAATGGTTTGTTGTAAAAATTATTGCTCCATTTCTCAGATGAGAAAACTGTGGTGCTGAGTGGGAATGTCTGTGGTCTCACAATGATAGGCAGTGGCGTCTGAATGTAATCCCCCATCTGACTTCCTGCTCCTTGCTCATGACCATTCGGATTTAAGCTTAATGGTAAAGAAGAGACATACTTAAGCCCAAGCCATACTTCTCTGTGGGCTTAATTATAAAATGTCTGAGTCAGTATCTCCATTTATAAGTTAAAAACAGTAATATCTAATGTACCATGTTCTTATGATTAACTGCGATAAAGTCTGTGAAAAGAGCATTGTACCGTGCAAATCATGATTATGTGGAATTAAGCTAAGATGGCAGAATGTTTTTACTGAGAAATCTGACTCCATACCCCTCCTCTATGGCAAACTTATGCAAAATTTTAAAAGATATTGTAAATAAGAAAATATATTTATAATGATAAGCATCTCAATGAACCCTAAAAGAAATGAAAGCACAGAGGTGAGCAAGAGCTCATGTTTAGGTTTGTGTTTGAGATATAAAACAGGAAGAAGATCCCAGGATGTATTAGTCAAGGTTCTCCAGAGATTAGATAAATGGATAGATAGATAGACAGATAGATTTATTATGAGGAATTGGCTTACACAATCATGGAGGCTGAAAAGTCCCAGTATCTATCCACCATCTGTAAGCTGGAGATGTGGGAAAGCTGGTGGTGTAATTCAGTCCAAGTCTGAAGGCCTGAGGACCAGGGGACTCAGTGGCATAAATCCCAGTCCAGGGGCAGGAGAAGATGAGACAAGATATTCATCTCAAAGAGTCAGGCAGGACAAAGGTGGCAAATTCTATGTCCCAGTCAATTTGACACAAAAATTAACCATCATGAAGAAGTTCATCTGCACTGAACAATGTGTGACCTACATGCAGTGGGGAACAGGGGCGTGAGCTTTAGCTTAGTTCTCCAGACATCACTGGGGGCTGCCGTGAAAACTGAGGGCTGAATAGAAGCATGGCCATGGCCACTATGAGCTAGTTGTCTTGTCATAGATAAACACAGCCTCGCACAAGAAATCAGGCAAAGTCACAGGCTTACTCTGGTGCCAATCTTTGGTACCCTGTTGAAGAAGTGTTCAGAGCTTCCACCATAAAATCTGATCTGATGGGGGAAGTAAAAGGTTGAACAAAGAGGAAGAGGCCTCTCCAAATTTGCTAGACATAAGCATGAATATGTGCAGGAAAAAGGAAAAGGAACTCCCAGTCAGAATGAGCTACTGTATAAATCATTATAGGAGAAAGATTGGCCAGAGGGAATTCTAAGGATCTGTTAGGTCTTTCAAGGGGCCAGCCCAATACAATGTTCTTTAAGAAGTCTCCTCTGTTCACCATACCCCCTACTACTCTGTTTTGAGTAGGGCAGGACAGCACTATAGTTAGAGAATGCTCCCTGAAAAGAACACCAAGGTTTAAATCCCTGCTCTACTGGAGAACCTTGAATTGTTGTTCAAGTAGTGCCTTAGTTTCTGCATTTGTGAAATGTACATGGTGATAGTACCTGCCACATACAGTTGTGAAGATTCCATAAGTTAACTCATAACACACCAAAAACAGGATTGAGCTCATAGTGAGTACTCAACAGAGAACTATTACTTTGATTTTGCATAGTTGCCCCTATAATGATAAATTATGATTATCACATATCGAGTTGTATTTCTATCAAATGCATGTTTTTAAAGAGTAGGAACCTCTCTAATGTATCTCTGAGGTGAAATGGTTAGGTAGACAGGTTAGGCAGCTAGTGCAATGATTCTGGCTTCAGACAATGAAAGACAATTAGCTGTGAAAATAGATTTAAAAAAACACTCTGATGATTTGGAAAAAGCACTGGACAAGGAGAAATAAGATCTAATTTTGACAGTGACTCTGAGAAACTGTATGGCATTATGTAAGTCATCCCTTCACATCAAGACTCTGCTTTCTCATCAGTAACATGGACGCATTGGTCTATGAGATATCTATGATCCTTTTTAGCTCTAAGATTTTAGGATTCTGTGTATTAGGCATCTAAATTGATGCATTTAGAGACTTTAAAGTTTGATATTTAATTCTAAGGGAAAATAATATAGTTGGGTTCAATTCAATTTTATCCATGATTTATACTTGGATTTCACCTGCTAATCTTTAAAAAATGGTTAAGAGGACAGAAAAGTTTTCTATCTTCACGGAGTTTACAATTCACTGGAGGAGCAGAAGAAATAAAGCAAACAAATAATGAAATAAGTATGCATTGGGATACATGCTGTGAAGTCAGTTATCACCGTGTGATGAGGGAGCATGTGGCGTGGGGAATGGGGAATGGTCAAGGACCCTAGCTTTGAGTTGGTGACACTCAGCTGAGATCTACAGAATGAGAAGACCAGGGGAAGAGATTTTCAGGCAATAGAACCCGCCACACTAAACCCATAGGAGTGGAAAGAAGACAGTATATTTGAGGATCTAAAAAAGATTCAGGTGGCTCGTAAAGAGGAAAAAGAGGGGCACAAAACGAGGCTGGTGGGAGCTGCCATCTTATAGTCCGTGGCTAAATAAATGATTGTATATTGTTTAAGTTCACTGACAGGGTGTTTTAAGCAGAAAAAGTATAGCAAGTATTGAATTCCTTGTATGTGCCAGGTACTTTCCTAAGTGCCTTTCATTTATTAATTCATTTAATCCTCACAACAATCCTATGAGATGGAAATTGTTATCACCACATTTTATAGATGAAGAATCTAAATAAAGAGAGTTGAGTCAACTTGCCGAAGATCACAAGGCCAGGAAGTTTCCAAAGTGGACTCGTTCCTCAGCATGCTGGCTACAGAGCATGTGCTCTGAAACAATGTGTCATACCAGTTTGTTTCAGAACTCGAGGGTTTCAAGTGCTTGATTTGTGTAGACTGTGAATGTTTCAAAGGTGATTTTGATTTTTCTTTTCCCTACCTTATGAAGAAGCACTGCTTGACATGAGATAATGGTACATAGTGTTTGTGAATGCTATGAGCCCAACTCCTTCAAAATGAAAAGTGCACCTCTTAAAAGAACAGACTAGTGAGAAGAGGGCCGCTAATGACACTTGAAACACTGAGTTTTAAAAACATCTCATTGTACAGTTAGCCTGTATCTTCAGGCTCAGTTGGTGAAATTAACCTCATCATAAACTTAATTGATGTTATTCTGAACCAGTTATTTTTCAGTTAAAATAATTACTGGTTAAGATAACTGAATAACTCTCAATTACTAAGAGTTCTTTGTTCCTCAGTTTTCACACCTGGGAGATGGGGTAGATTATATATCAATGTGTAAAGATTAATAGGTTGTTTGGATAGTTGGATATATGGTGGGGGAGAGAGAACTGTGATAGAAAGGCAGAGATAGAGATTGGTAGGTATCAGAAGAGAAGTTACCTAACAATACTGCTACTTTTAATAAGCTACACAAACAGAATAATGGTATTAACATAAATATTGAGTGACTTGTGTGCCAGTTGTTGTTCCAATCACTTTACATGAATTCTTTAAATCTTTTAAACAATTCCATGATATATATAAAATTATCCCTGTTTTACACATGAGGACACTGAGGCACAGAGACAGTAAGTAACTTATCCAAGATCAAAGAGTGAGTAGGTGGCAGTGCCAGGATTCACACCCACCGAGTGTGTCTTCAGACTGTTCTCAGGACGCCCGGATGCTCCACCCTGCGCATGCGCACATCTTACTTAGCGCTTCTCTATTACTGTCAGACAAGTTGCTTATTCCTTTTGCCTTTTCCTAATCCCACTAGACATTGTGTAATGGCACTGAATAATATTTCTGATAGCTGTCAATGAGAATAACTGATTAACATGGAAGAAAATGTCAGTTTCTTCTTTGCAGAAGATATCCTTAAAATAACATTTTTATCTCACTTCCCTGACTTTGTATTTAAAAAGGCAGACCCAGGCAGCTGGGAAGAAGCCAGCCTCTGCTAAGACATCTTAAGTTATTAATAGTTACCCACATCCTGTGTTCCCACAGACTTTCTCTCTCCTGCGCCTGCTAATCTAATGGACCTCTCACAATTTTGATGAACTATCCAGTCCATATCTGCCCTTGAGTTGATTCCAGCATCTCAGATAGCAGAATGGCCAGACTTCCTTAGCATTTGTGTGCCACTAAATCCGTTGAGACTCAGATGTATTAATAACACGCCCCCTTTGTTTTGATGACACTCCAGGTATATCCACTACAGAACAATGTATCACAATGATCGCCATTCTTCATGATTATACCTCTTTCATATACTATTGATATCATGTAAGTGATTGAAGGTGGGAGTTGTCTCATTTGTTTCAGAAAGTTTCTGGGCTTTTTTTCTTTTTGCTTTCTGTAGGAAAGATATAATTAATGATCTTGTTAAGTACCTCAGTTTTTCTCTTTGTGTTTTCTGTATAAAGCTTCATATAAGAAATTGTTTGTAAATTGCTGGGAAAAGCTTCAATTTAATATTTTCTTTTGTGGAAAATCAAAACTGGTGTAACTGATCATCTTCGTGCATTCACTCCCACTTTTCTTGGCCACTGGAAAACTCAAGGCCAATTATCTGTTTTCTTCTTTCTTTTTATTCTTCTTTTCTATCTCGTCTAGAAAAAGACAATTTTATTAAATATTTAGTGAATGAATGAAGGAAGGAATGGGTACCATAGATACAGACTAAACTCCTTCACAAGAATCTTGAAACAAAGTGTCACTGATGAGCAACAGAAGGAAGAAATGAGAGAATATAGTTCCCTTGACACAAACTCATATGTACAACTGGAAGAAAATGCAATGCTTATAATGCATCAATATTTTTCCTCCAGAGAGAAAAACATCTTTCCATTATTTTATAATTAAAAAAAGGCCAAATACTTAAATTAAAAATATGCATAGCTTTGGCAAACTATATAACTAAGAGAGCACGTCTAATCAATTACAACCTAAAGTGGTTATACAGTAGTCCTTGGTAAAATTCTGGCTGTAACTTCACTTGAAATCTATCAACCTCCATGACAAATACCTGCTGAAATATGTTCACTTCCTGCTTTTCTCCCTGTGGTGAACAATTGTTATCTAACATTCTTTGTTCCTTGGGAAAATTGTTTCTTTTTTGCTTTATTAATTTGATTTGGGTGGGACTCCTACCCACATTACCCTTCACCCCTGGGCAGAAAGTTTGACCATGGCCCAGTGAAGTGCAATAGCCCATTTTACTAACCACAGTGTCTGATCCAAGGTCGAGCAAATGAACCATGTCCAGTCAATGCAAGTCTTTCTCTTGGGTTACTCAGTTTGGAGCTAGAAGTAAAAAAGATCATAAAATAGCATGAATTTGAAGCTGCTTATTTTCATCTTTTCCACTATGTATAAAAGAGTGGCAAGTATAGAGTTGGACAGAGAGAGGGAAAAAAGGAGAAAGAGAAGGAAAAGGAGAAGGAAGAAAGAGAGAAGGAAGAGAGGAAGATGAGCAAAAAGAAGAATGTGAAGAAGAGGGGAAGGAGGAAGCAGCAGAGGAGGATGCAGACGGAGACTTGACCTAATTTGAATCGTTTGTCCCATTCATGCTTGAAGTCAGCTCTATCTCCGGACTCAGATTGAGCTAGGGTTCCAACACTTTGTAAACGTTCTAATACCTGTGTATTTCCCCTGGCATTATTATCCAGACATACTAAACTATTAAACTACTTGCTGTTCCCAGGTGAGAATGTGCCTTTTCACACCCCTGTATTTTGCACATACAACCTCTATTTTGGTTGTTCATTGCTGTGTAAAAACTCACCCCAAACTTTATGACTTTAAACAATCATTTATTTTGCTTATATTTTTCAGAATCATGAATTTCAGAAAGGCCCAATTTTATGTGGCCTCAGCTATGGTGGCTGGGGCTAGAAGATGCATTTCCAAGACAGCTTCTTCAGGTACATGTCTGGGTCCTCACTCTGAGGCTCTTGGCCTCTCTCAATGTGACATCTCATCATGTAGAAATTTCCCATTTGGCTCGGGCTTCTCACAACATGAGAAGCTCATGCAGGTGCACTTCTGAGGTGGCTTTCAAGATGGAACATCCTAAAACAAAAGTTCCAAGAGGCCCAGGTGAAAGTCATAGGGTTCTTAGGATCTAGCCTCAGAAGTCATGTAGCAACAATTCAGCCATATTCTATTGACCAATATTGAATCGAAGGGCCAGCCCAGATTCACTGGGGTGTGTGTGGCAGGGAGGTGGGGGATAGATTTTTAGGGACCAGCCACTATCCACACTCTCTCTCTCTGGAATGGTATGTCCTTGTCCTCCTGGTTGCTCCTACACATCCCTGGGTTCTTATCACATGTATTCTTTCTTCTAAGAAGTCTTTCTTTCTGCACATGTACATAGATCCATCAGTACATGTGTTACATCCTCTTGTAGCATGATTTACAAGTCTGTCTCTCTATTAGACACTGAACACCATGAGGAGATTAGAGATGTCTTCATTCATCTTTATATCTGAAATCTTAACTTGTAGCTGGTGCTCAGAGAATGTTGGCTGGGTGAACAAAAATGTGCATGTCAACACATTGACTCCTTAAGCTGAAAAAAGTCACAATAGATGAATCCAAGAGGAATTCTTGTTCCCAGAGAAGTTTCTGGGTCAAGACTATGTCAGCTTGTAGAATACTGCCCCTTCTGTGATATATTTTCACAGGATGTCAACTAGTATCAGGGTATAACAAATTTACTCAGCCTAAAGTAGCCAAAGCAGCTGATGTCAAAGTGTTTCAGGATCTTGTCAGCTTGATAAGTGTAATGCCCTGTCTTTTTCACACACTTCAAGCAAGCTTGTGAAGTCACACATTTATCGGTACATTTAGGTCCACAAAAATGTCAGGCAAGACAAATTGCAGCTGAGATTTAATCAGAGGGAAGTTATTTTTACATGATTTCTCTAATTTGATATTTCATAATACTTAAACTGAGTCTCCAGCATCTATGTAGTGAGCTACATAGATGCTGCCTTTACTAAGGGTGCATTTATCCAGCCTCCTGTAGATGAGAAGATATAAGCTAAAAGAACCAAAAATATAGACACTTACATTCAAGTTCAAATAATCATGAGGGTAAGGTACTCATTCCAATCATTACAACAGCAAATTGGATCATTCCAAGCTTCCTTTCTTTCACCTTACTGAGTTTAAGCATAAGACATATTGGTTAAAAATTCTGTCCTTTTTCTTCAATTATTTATTTATTTTTATTTTTATTTTGAAAGAACAAGAAGGGAACTTACCTAAAGAAGAAACCAAAGAGACCAATCAAAGGAAAAGAAAGAAAAAATAATTGAATGCTGAGATCAGTAAAAACAAATTCTTAGAGAGAAATAAGACAATAGAAAGCCTAATTCAGGATATAGCAATGAGTTGAATGAAGACCTCACAACCCCTTATAAAAATCTGTTGTTAGATTTTTTTTAATTCTGGTTGCCCTACCCTGCTTTTCCATGATGTGTTAGTGTCCAGGCACAGCTCAGCATGATATTCAACGTAATAAGATAAGGCAATGAATCCATGGAACTCTGTAGAGAATAGCAAAAATATAATTAAAAAGAAACGGGAAGGGTATGATTGGAGACAATTGTGCTTAATGAAACTATTTGATAATTATCAAGATATTCCAGACACAAAGCAAGGCATACAGTGTAACCTTGTTGGGTGTTTATTAATTTGGCCCACGTGGCAGTCAGGAGACTGCATATTCCTAGACCTGCTGACTGTGAAAAAAACTTTATTCATATCTCATCTCAGAAAGGAGCATCAGCATTTACCATAAAAGTCTCTCCTTGAACACTAGAAATGGGCCACATGTGGCTAAAGTTTGTGAAGATTATAAAGAGAATTTGGATCCCCCACCATGTAATATTGAAGAGTATGGATACAGACCAGGAGATGCTGAACACCTGCTGTAAAGGGCCAGATTGTAAACATTTTAGGCTTTGTGGGCCATACAGTTTCTGTTGCAATTGCTTAACTGTGCCTTGTGGCGTGAAAGCAGCCAAAAGCAACATGTCAACAAATTGGTGTGGCTGTGTTCCGATAAATCTTAATGCATAATCATGGAAATTTGAATTTCCTTTACATTTCACATGTCACGAGATATTATTCAACAATTTTAAAATGTAAAAACAATCTTAGCTTGAAGGACATACAAAACTAGGTGGCATACTAGATTTGGTCCATGGTCTGTAGTTTGCTGACTCCAAATATAGACTAACTCATGTTAGTAACAGAATTAAGGGATCAGTTCTCTCTTAGTGTCTATATATCCAAAGTGTCAGCTAAAGTTATTTATCTTATCTTATCTTTAGACTTAATTAGCTAGGATCACTATTCCACAAGGTGGAAAGCCAAATATCAAAGTGCATACTCTCTCTCTGTCTCTCCCTCTCTCCCTTCTCTTCTTCCTCCCTCTCTTTCTTCACCACCCCATATTTACTATCTCTTTTATCTCATCCCATCCTTGAGTTACAATCCAGTTATAATGTACTCCAATTTAGGCAATATCTTTTATTGGCCTGCATTTGCTAACTTTTTTAAATGAGGGGGAAAATCAAAAGAAGAATAATATTTTGTGATGTGAACATTATATCAAATTTCTGTGACCATAAATAAGATTTTTTTTGAATAGTAGCCAAGTTGATTTGTTTAGGTATTGTCTATGGCTTGCTTGCTTTTACCATCTAAATATCAGCTTAGATAAATGGTAAAAAGTGACATAAAATAATAATAATTAATATTTATTGAGTGTTTATTTTATGCCGCACAATGTTCTGAGTGATTTGTCCATGAGTGCTCATTTGTAAACAAAGGTGTTTCCTTCCTAAGATGGTTTAGGAACCAAAATTTAAGATAATTTTTCCCATCTTTCAACAGTCTAATTGTGTTTTCTGTTATTAATCTATTCACAAAGCCATGGAATTGGTGTAGAGTTTGAATATAAAATTGCTTGGTTACGTAGGAAAGAAGAGTAGATATAGCCAAATATATGGCCCCACTTGTCCCCGTGGCCATTTTCCTAATGCAGAGATATGGCCACTAGTGCCTGTTATTGTATCTCCTAACACTTCTCAGTCTTATTCTCCCTAGGAATGAGTGCCAAGCATTGGCACGGACTCTTTTCTGTGGTCAAGCCAGTGTGTGCAGTGCCTGGGTTCAATCATACTGGATTTATGAAGACCCTGGTTTTCTCAAGCACTATTAGGAGACACTGACTAACACTACCCTTGGGCAAACACTGATCCATAAGAAACAGGAGATTCAAAGCATCCAACAACCAAATTCCCCCCCCCTTTCTTCCCTCAAGACCATTCCAAAGCACAATAGTTCTTTGTTGCTCCTCTAATCCATAGGATTCATCCTGTATGACTAAGATGCCATGTTTGCTGTGAGGCTGTGGCTAATTAGGTAATGTACCACCTTGGTTTGTTTTCTTTTCTTTTTTTTTTTTTTTAAGCTATACTTTCCTTTTTCTCTCACTTGTTAACAGGAGGTTCCATCCTCAATAAAGCACATCAGTATTGCCTCAAGTTGTATTTTCCACATAATCTTGGCTAAGATAGACAGAAAGCAACATGGTATTATCAACTGAATTCATAATCAAACACAATCAAGTTCATTGACACACAGAATTCCCAAACAGGCTGCATGGAATCCCTGTGCTTCAGAAGACACTTTTTGGAGGAAGAAGAGGGAAGGAATCTGGTGGCACCTTCCAGTTCCTGTCTTTCATTAGTCAAGGATTTCCCACTGGGCAACAACTCCCCATAGTTCTCGGTTGTGTTACTACCTCTTGGGTGCTTACTGGGAACCCAGATCCCATGATCTGCATATGTGGTGTTTATGCAGGGGAGTGATGCTCTACCATCTTCCTGACACCACTGTCCCTGAAGAATTATTTTTAATATTCAACATCAGTTTGATTACCAAAATTGTATAGCTCAGTTACTCTGCATAACAACACCAGGAAATTTTGAAAGCTACTGTTTCTATCTCAGTTGGTAGAATATCATAGCTTATTTGGACAAAATTACTAGTTATGTGTGCACTATAATCAAATCTAAGTATATTCATCCAAAAGTATGAATTTCTTAATTCTGTGAGAGCTCTGTTTTTAATAAAACACTGAGCTCCATCAAAATTAGTATTTGTATTATCATGATAAAACAAATCATTTAATATTCAAACTTGAATTTTTAAATTTAAAATCTCATTCAAGATAACTTCAGACTTTTTTACAGAATAAACTAAATAATTTACTTTAAATCAAGTATTTTAATTTTTTAAAAGGCAATATTTGAATTAACCTAAATTATTTTCTACTTGAAGCATTATATGGCACTGATATGAAATTAGGATAAATCATCTGTGTGCAAAATGCTTTTTCTGTTAATTGGGACAAACATATCAATAGCTACTTTTTACTTTTACTACCTTCAGAAAGAAACTCATAATTGAAATGAGCAAAATTAAATAAAAACAACAATTATTTGAGCTAAATGAAAAGTCATGTACTCAAGATGATATGCAAATATACCTTCTGCTACTGCAGGTGGTAAATTTTCACTTTCAAGAGCAGTTTTATTAAAATAAATACTAACTTTTGAAGTAGTTTCTGACGCTTTATCAGATTTCTGTCATCTGTTTTTTCATGTATCCAGTAATATCAATATGGTTTCATGGTGGATGGTAAATGTCAAAACAGATTTTGTGCAAATTAATTGTTTTTCAACACATTCGACACATTTCTTAATAACAGAAATGCAGTATTTAAATTTTCATTGAATATGTACTTTTGCTTTTTAGTGCTCATTATTCAAAAGGGCTCATTGCTAAATGGAAAAACATGACAAAATAATAAAATAAATGTATGTGACAATAAATGACACAACCACAGTAGCAGACTGCCCAGACTACATTAAATATGCTCAGCTGCTACATTAAATATACAAGACTGCTCAGCTGCTATGTTCTGCATGTATTTTATGTACATCTAATCCCAAATTATTCATGTTTCTTATGACCCACTAACTGGTGGCCTGGCAGTACAAGCCTGGCAGCTTGTACTCTGGCTTGTGCCTTACAAGCCAGAGTACAAGCTATGGCATAATTGACTGGTATCTCCACCATGATAGGTGGAGGTCAGCTGTCAGGTATCAGAGCACACCTAGTTTTATCAACCAGTATCTGGCACTGGATTTGGATAGTGTCAGGAAAAGAGAGGTCATCACTGATCATCTTACAGATTTAATCACATATTAAGGAGAAAATTCCATTTATTGGACACATATTACCCTGGCAAAAAAATAGAAGTACAAACAGGAAGAATTTCTTTCAAACTCAGCCCAGATAATTTAAATGAAATTATTAATACAAATTTAAATGAAAAAGCTTTAACAAATCCCAAACTGAACTGGGTGGCGGAACAAATGCATATACCATCTCAAGGAAAAGGGTATATATTGTCACTCCATCTACATATATGTATGCCTTATCACACATTATCCATCTTGAGTTTATAGATAAAGAAACAAGACTATTCTGGAGCTATCTTGGGAGATATCATCAAGTCAGTAAAGGTAGTCTCATGTTGCTTTTATTTTTCTAACTCCACTTCTTTTTCCTCAACTCAAACTAAAATGTAGAGAGAAAAAAGGTACCTCTTAGAGCAATTAGTGTGCTTGTCAGAAGGGACATTGACATCAGGCTTTTATTTCCTAAGCTGTAGAATTTCAAAGGTCCCTCCTGCTCTGCTTCTGGACCAGAGCATTGATTATTTTCTTTGCAAAATTTGACTAGTGTCTTTGATAAAGAAAAGGGATTTAATGCCTGACCCTCTCTTTGGGATGTTTAATTCTAAAGTCTAGTCAGAACTACTTGGAATTTCACTGCAAAAAGAGCAAAGAGCCCAAACATAAGAAACAAAAACCCAGTGTCTACCAAAGGGCAAAGAGAGATGAGCTAGAGTATTCTAAAATCATACAATCAAAAAGACCTGTCCTCCAGCTTTGGGGTCCAGTAGGAAGATAAGGTACTAAGGGAAATGAATAGAACAGAAATTGAAGACTTAGTGTTAGGCTTGACTGTACTTTAAAAAATTCTAGAAATGAGACTATGCTTATATATGAAAATGGTCAGAAATGCTAGGGGATCTGCTTTAAGTAGTTCAATGGCAGTGGGAAGGATGATGCAGCAAAGCAAGTGACCAAGAAAGAAGTAAATTGCTTTTTGCCTGCACTCCTAAGTGCAGAGCTTTTGACATGCTAGAGGAAGATATGTAACTATTAATACATTAGAGGTGTCTAGGATACACTGCCAATACTGTTTAAAAATCTCATTTCAAGGGGATGAGAGGTAATTTCATCTTAAAATTCTCACTAACATTTAGGTTGTTTCCATATCTTGGTTATTGTGAATAACACTGCAAGGAACATGTGCGTGCAGGTATCTCTTTGAGGTTCTGATTTCAATATGTTTGGAATTCTCTTTGAGGTCCTGATTTCAATACGTTTGGAATTCAATACGTCCAGAAGTAGGATTGCTGAGTTATATGGTAGTTCTAGTTTTAATTTTTTGAGAAACCTACACGCTGCTTTTTTATAGAGACTGCACCGTTTTACATTACCACCAACAGTATACAATTGTTCCAATTTTTCCATATCTTGCCAATGCTTATTACTGTGTGTGTGTGTGTGTGTGTGCGTGTTTATAACAACAAACTTAACAGGTGTGAGGTAATATCTCATTGCAGTTTTGCTTTCCATTTCCCTGATGATACACCTGTTGGCCATTTGTATATCTTGTTTAAAGGAAAGTCTATTCAAGTCCTTGGCTCATTTTTAAATTGGATTATTTGATTTTGTGTAGGAGTTATCTATATATTTAGCTAGTAATATCAGATATATGGTTTATAAATATTTCTCCTTTGTTATAGCTTGCCTTTTTATTTTCTTGACTGTTGCCATGCTGTGTAGCAGTTTTCAGTTTAATGTAGTCCCAGTGGATGAATGGATAAAGAAAATGTGGTATATAAATATGCTAGAATATTATTCAACCTTAACAAAGTAGGAACTCTTGCTATATACAAGATGAATGAACCTGGAAAAAAATATGCTAGATAAAATAAGCTAATCAGAGAAGAACAAATACAGCATGATCCCACTTATGTGAGGTATCTAAAATAGTCAAACTCATTAAAGCAGAGAGTAGAATATTGGTTACCAGAGGGTGCAAAGAGGGGAAATGGAGAGTTTTGTTTAACGGGTATTGAATTTGTTTTGCAAGATGAACAGACTTCTGTAGATTGTATGCACTACAATTTGAATGTACATAACTCTACTGAATTGTACATTCAAAAATGGTTAAGATTTTACATTATATGTATTTTATCACAATTAAAAATAAATCTATTCTTTTTCTATTTCAAAATATTAATATTAAGGGAGTACCAATGTTTTTGTTACATGGATGGTTTTTGTAAGGCTTGAGTCACAGCTATAAGTGTGCCCATCACCTGAATAGTGCTCATTGTTCCCTTTAGGTAGATTTTTTGCTCCTCCCCTCCTTGACCTCCCCCCTGCCTGATTTCCAATGAGTTTTACTTCCCTCTGTGCACACGTGTGCCCATTGGTTAGTTTTAATTTAATAGAGAGTACATGTGGTGTTTGTTTTTCCATTCCTGAGATACTTCACTTAAGATAATGGTCTAGGAGTGTATATGTTTTCACTTTGCTTCCTGTTATCAATTAGATTTTAGAAAAATTTGAGACTTAGAAAAAATCAGGTAAATTCTATGAGCATCTATCTTTCATAACAAGAGTGATTTATTTTCTTTATCTTTTCCTCATGTTAGCCCTGCCTAAGGGTAAGTGGAAAAGGCCTTACACATACCTGTTCAGCAGTTATGATAACCACTTGAATTGAATTCCTCACTTTGATGTAAACTGAATTCTTTAGCCAAGAACACTCTTTACATTTGACAAAGCTCCAGGTTTGAATGCATGGTCATAATACTATTCACAGGCACAGGATGCAATTTCCAGCATAACTTTCTCTGGAATTTCTGTTTATAATAAACTCATTTTAATTATTTTCTCATTTATATATTTTGCTTGGCTCATGCTTTTCACTTGGGAACATGTAAAATCACATGTATTTAAGTTTACAAAAGAAGTGTGTCATTTTCTCCCTTTGATACAAAAACATTTATTAATGTTTGAATGTAGCTTTCAAAAGTCAAGCAGAATAAATTTGAAATTTATGAATAAAAGATTTGCACTTAAATTAAATTTTTCTGTAAGGCACCCATGTTTTTCCCTTATTGATCATTGTGTTGCATGAGGAAGTTGTGCTAATTCGTTGCATTGCTATTTTAATTAATGCTCAACTAAATTTATTCAATAGGAACTACACTAGAACTTCTAGGCATGGGTCAATACTCTGATCTCTTTTTCCTTGGCATGCTTTTATTTTTTGAGATAACTTTCCTGCAAGTGAGAATAAAAATCTTCTCAGTTTCAAGTCATTTAAATGAATTGTTTTGGACTTAATTTAGGCAAAGACCTAAAAAACCTAGCCACATTCCAGATTGAGTTTCAAGACTACCCAGAATTTTATAACAACACCAGTTCACAATTTTAACCATTCTCCCACATAGAAAGTATACAGTGCTGAGGAGTTAGAGATTTAGGAGGAATTTTAAAGAAAACAGGAGGTAAGGAATGGAAGTTCCTGCCCTTGGTCTCAAACCTAGACTTCAAATGGATACTTGGGGTGTTTATTATCCGTTCTGGAAACTTCAGAAGCAAAGTAGACTCACTTCTGTCTATTGCCTGAAAAATATAAAGCGTGAGAGAGAGGCTGACTAAAGAGAACATTTGAAATAGCTCCATAGAAACAGCAGTTTGGGAGATAATTGTGTTGCCCATAAGATAGGCCCAAAGTGGCTGGTTCCCAGGAACTAATAGTAGACCATGCATGAGAGAGTGAAATGTAATGAGTTTCCTCCTCTCATGTGCAGACAGGCAAGGAATCTTGGAAGAACAAAATTTGAATTGTATTTTCTGTCACCTACAAGCTTAGGAAGAAATCATAATTGACCAGGCAATAATGTTGACACACTTGTCCCTTTAGAGAATTAGAGTTAGAATTAGAGTTCCCAGTGATGGAAAAGGGTCAGATCTCATATAAGAATTCAGGAAACTTCTCAATGAGTGAATTAGTCAACTTCAAACAGCTTCTAGACCCAGAGAGCACCAGAACCAGCTCATTCACCACATTTTTTTTAAATGAAATCATTTTCTTGACCCTTGTACCTCTTTTTTCCCCAGTGTTGAAAATTTCCCAAGTTCCACTAGCCGGAAATCTGTTAGTAAGGTGAGGAAAGAAAAACAAAATTGACTGTGGTGGGCACAGATGCAATCTATGAAACCCCACCCCGTCCCTGCAGGCAGTCAACCTGAATCAGTTTCTAGCTGAGAGATGGGATGGAAAAGCTGATCTTCAAACAGAGTTTTAAGATTTTCATTATTACACTATACTGGACATATTAATGATTGAATTGAGATTCCTTTGTGGACAGAAGTTACAAAGAACTTCACATTATCTGAGAGTGAGCAGAAGATCCATGAGCCTTGACCTAGTTTTCTGATTCAGATAGGCAGGAATAACCAGTCCCATAAATTGAGTTTGAACAGACGGCAGGGTGTAGAGGGAATACATGCTATTGTTCTTGCTGTTGATCTCATTGTTAAATAAGTCCTACTTATTTAACATAAATTTACTTCCCTTATCAGCCCTCAGCAAATGATTGTTAAAAATCTTCACAATTTTATAAACTAGTCAAGTCTTTGTTTTCTGAAAGTTATTCTGGAAACTCAAAGGCTGTGGTTACTGAAAAAGTGATCTTAGCATCATCAGTAAGATCATATTTGCTATTGGCCTTGCTCCATCAGCGAAAATGTTCTGTAATCTAGCTTTGCCTCCTGCCATGTACATGGGATTGTTCTTTACAAGATCACTCATGGCTTCACTTCCTAATCATTAAATTCGATGAAAAATATCCAAACTTTAACACATTCAAACTACCTTCTTGCATGCCTGTTTCCCCATAACTTGTGTAACAACTCTTCAAATTGGGTTTACCTTATGAGAATTCAAATTCTTCAATCAGATTTCCTGAGTTTGAAACCCATCACTTATAGCTGTTTACCTTGATAACATCATTTATTTTCCCTAGGCCTTCTTTCCCTCTTCTGTAAAATGAGATAATAATTATATATAAATTGTCACAGTGTCTAGTATGTAACAGCACTTAATTAGCTAACTAGACTCTACTATTTTTATTGTCAGGATCCTCTCTTCTTTCCTTCTGTCTCCATATTGAAATCAACCCTTCATGCCAGACAAAAACATATTTGTATTTCCTGGAGTTATGTCTTTGGGTATCTTCATGCCTCTTTTAGTCCTTCATTTCCTATGTAAGGATGGACATTATGAACATTCTGGTCACAGATGCCTTTTTCTCCAACATTTCCCATTTAATTTGTCACTAAACCCTGTAAATTCTGGTACCCAAATATTTATCAAATCAGTATACACTTCTCCATTGCTACTCTTACAGTGAGGGGTAAAATAAAGACTTCCGGCCAAACCACATACAATTTTTCACCGTTTAGCTCCTGTCTGTCCCTACTTTCACCACTCTTTCCCCTTTAACTCTGAGTATCAACCACATCCAACTATTTTCAGTTTTCTGAATGTACCAGATTTTCTCTTTCTTTCTTGGATTTGAGTGCTCTCTTTCCTCTATCTGGACTGTGACACTTAATTTTAAATTTGATCAAAATAAGTGAAAACAAGCTGAGTACCCACTTATCACATTGTCTATTCCATCCTCTTGACAACCCCACCCTCTTTTTGGAGAAGAGAAAGAGTGTTCAGAGAGGTTAAATAACTTACACCTAATCCCTCAGCTGGAAATTGTCAGAGACAAGTTTGAAATTATTTAAGGGCTAAAAAAATGTTGGTTAGTGTTGAATCTGAAGATAGAATTTGTTATTCCTCTCATAAGGATGTTGAAATGGAAATTCAAGTATTTCAAGTAACTTTTCCAAGATCTGATACTTGGTTAATAAAGCAGAGATGTAAAACCAGATTTAGGTTTTCAATTATTCTTGGTTGCCTTTTTCAAGTGTTCAGATAAAATGAAAAATAAATCATTATGGCACAAAATGACCACAACTATAATCGAGCAGTTGCCCTCACTACTCTGAATCACTTGTACTTTTCTCTCTTCTAAACTCCAAAACTCATGTTGAAACTTAATCCCCAATATGGCAGTATTGAGAGGTGAGTACCTTAAGAGATGATTGGGTCATAAGAGCTTTGCCCTCATCAATGGGTTAATCCCTTCATGAATTAATGGATTATTGGGTCAATGGATTAATGAGTTATCATGGGAGTGGTGCTGGTTGCTTTCTAAGAAAAGAAAGAGGAACCTGAACCAGCATGCTCATCCCCCTCAACATTTGATGCCATGAGTGGCCTTTGGACTCTGTACGAGTGGACTCTTGCTCCCACCAGCAAGAAGGCCCTCACCAGAAGTAGCCCCTAGACTTTAGATCTCCTAGTCTCTAGAATTGTAAGAAATAAATTTATTTTCATTATAAATTATTCTGTTTCAGTTATTCAGTTACAGCAACCAAAAATGGGCTAAGGTTCTCTCTCTTTCACTTTTTTCAATATCTGAATAAAATGCTATATCTTCCTCTGTCTGAACATCCTGAACTTCTAGGTTATGATTTACTTCTGTTCTAAAATACTATGACATTTCCAAAAGACATGATCATATACCTATTTGTCTACTTTTGGACTCTCTTTCTGTTGCTTTGATCTAAATATGTGTCAGTAATTCTGCCAGTACCACATTGATTTGAATACTGTACCTATATGGCAAGTCTTAAAATTAGATAGTGCCAGTATGCCATGAGTTTTTCAGATTTTTTTTATTATTATTGTTCTGTTGTCTTTCCATATAAACATTAAAATCAGGTTGCTGATTTTTACAAAAATTTTCTGCTGGGATTTTAACTTACATTGAATTGAAACTAAAGATCAGTTTGGAAATAATTGACATCTTATAAACAAAAAGTCTTCCAATTCATGGAAATGATATATCTCTATTCATTTAAATGTTTCTTTCATTAGTGTTTTATAGTGTTTGGTGTACACAAATTGAATATGTTTTATTATACATATGTATATATGTATATATAATTATTTTTTACATTTTGATGTTAGTGTAAATAATGATTTATTTCAAAAATAGTTAATCCTTAAAATTTATGTAATTTCAATTGATAGCTCATAATTGTATTACTTATGAACTACAATGAGTTGTTTTTATATATGTATACAATGTGGAGAGATTAAATCAAGTTAATTAACATATCCATCACCTCATTTACTTGGTATTTTTTGTAGTGATACATTTGAAGTTTACATTCTCAGTTATTTTGAAACATGCATTATTATTTGCTATAGTCACCCTGCTGTGCAATAGACCTCAAAATTTCTTTCTCTTTTCTAGCTGAAACTTTGTATCCTTTGACCAGTAACTCCCTATTCCCTTGCTCCTCCTACCCCCAGCCTCTGGTAACCATCATTCTATTTTGCACTTCTATTAATTTAATTTTTTAGATTCCATATATAAATGAGATTATGCAGTATTTGTCTTTCTGTGTCTGGTCTATTTCACTTAGCCTAATGTCCTTCGGTTTCACCCATGTTGTCAGGCCACAATTTATTTTTCAAGGTTGTATAGTATGCATACCACATTTTACTTATTCATTTATCCATTGATGGACACTCATACTGATTCCAAATCTTAGTCATTGTAAACAATGGTGCAATGAACCTGAAAGTATAGGTGTCCATTTAACATATGAATTTCAATTCCTTTGGCTCTATTCCCAGAAGTAGGGCTACTGAATCATATGCTAGTTCTATTTTTAGTTTTTTAAGAAACTTTATACTGCTTCCAGAATGGCTGTACTAAGTTTCATTCTCATAAACAGTGCAGTGCACAAGTTATCCCTTTTCTCTACATCCTCACCAACATTTGCTGTCTTTTATCTATTAGACAAAAGCCATTCTAATTAGTGTGAAGTGATAATTCATTGTGGTTTTAATTTGCATTTCTCTAATGATTAGTGAGGCTTAGCATTTTCTGATGAACCACTTGGCCATGTGTATGTTTTCTTTTGAGAAGTGCCTGCTTAGATCCTTTGCCCATTTTTTAATCAGATCTTTCACTTTCTTGCTTTTGAGATGTTTGAGTTCCTTATATATTTTGAATATTAACCCCTTATCAGACGTATGGAGTACATATATTTTTTTTCCTATTCTATGGGTTGTCCTTTCACTATGTTAATTGTTTCTTCTGCTGTGCAGAAACTTTTTAGCTTGATGCAATCCCATGTGTTTGTTTTTGCATGTATTACTTAAACTTTCAGTGTCATATTCAAAACTTCTTGCCCATACCAACATCATGGAGTTTTTCCCCTATGTTTTTTTCTACTAGTTTTACAATTTCAGCTCCTATGTTTAAGTCTTTAACTCATTTTGAGTTGATGTTTGTGCTTGGTATAAGACAAATGTCTAATTTTATTCTTCTTTATCTCTATTTGGTTTTTTAAATCATGTCTATTTCTTTGTAAAACTTTGTAAAACATTTTGTTCTTGAGTTGTTTAATTTTTCATCTATATTACCTTGCAGTCCCCTGAAATTCGAAATATTTGTCAGCCATTTCATAGATCTCCATTTCTTTGGGGTCTACTATTGGAGCTTTATTCATTTCTTTTGATAGTGTTGCACTTCCTGAATTTTTATAATCCTTGTGTCCTTGTGTTGGTGCCCGCACATTTGAGGAAACAGCTGCCGCTTTCAGCCTTTGCTGGTGTTCTTTGGTTGTGCTAGACCTTCACTATTTAGTCTAGCTTGGGATTATGGTTGGGCTAGTTGGTAGTGACCCTGGAAGATAGACCTTGCAGTCTTGTGCTTTAGTTGGGGTGGGCTGTTAGCTGTGGCCTGGGGTCCAGTAGAACTGCTGATTGTGCTCCACACTCTAGTGAGACCACTGGTTGGACTCTACAGTAAGAAAGAGCTGTGATTGCTTCTGATCAGGCAGTGGTGTAGGTAATCTTACCTGGCTGACCAGTACTACAGTTTGGGACCTGTATTTAGGTAGGGTCACATACTTCGCTTCAAGGCTGACCAAGGTCTCTGGGATCACTATTCAACCACTTGGGATGGGCAAGGCCAGAAGGTATTCTCCACAAATACATATGGACATGGGCTTGCCACCCATCCTGGGGTAGCTTTAACTACAATACCAAGGTTTGGTGTATTAGTCATTTGGCCACTGGGCTTGGGTGGGGCCAGATGCTCCCTTTGTGCATAATAACCCACCTTCCCCTACCTCTTGCCTGGAAAAGTGTTAAGAAGGGCACCAGGGCTTGTCTGGGTTGACACTTGGCAACTAGGACTATGCAGGGTCAGATTCTCTCTTTGCAGATAATCACGAACCTGCCCCTGTTTCCTGGCTGGGAGAAGTTTCATGGAGAGCACTAGAGCTGGATGTAGATGCCAGCCAGAGACTCAAGCCTGGGAAACCCATCAATCATACTTTCTTTAGAGAAATGCTCTTTGGAGCCTCTCTGGTGATGCACTTCCACTGGCAGAAATGCAGAGAAATTGACAAGAAGATCCCTGCACTGGTGTCTTTGAATCCCACTCCTGCTCTTTGTTTCTAACTGAACACAGATTATCCAGTCCTGCCAATATCTCCAATGTTTCCCATGGGATAACACAAAAGAGTTCCTCCCTCAAACAGTCTCCAAATTGTGGGAAAGCTGAATATTTGCCTCCAACTCTTTTCTTCCTCTGTAAAAATGATGAGTCTTGAGGAAGCCTCTGTGTGCATAATAGTCCAGTTGGGAGAGAAGCAACACAGTTAAAGTGAGACAACTCCTCTTACCCTTGCATACAGCTGTTCTCTTTCCTACAGTCCAAAGTATCCCAGCATCACTCCCAAGTTTTGGAATATTCAGGACAATATTCTTGTCTGTAGATAGTTGTTAGTTGGGGGAATGGAACCAGAGAATTCTTATTCTGCTATCTTTCAAAACAATTCATTCTTAATGTATAGTTGTATTTGTATATTGACTTTGTATCCTTTGACTCTCCCAAACTCATTTATTAGTTCCATTAGCTTCTTTTTTTTTTTGTAGAATCTTTGGTATTTTCTGAATAGATAATCATGTTATCTGATAATAGAGACAGTTTTGTATCACTCCTATTGATATGTATTTTCTTTTTCTTGCCTTAATAAACTGACTAGAATCTAAAGTATGATGTTTATAGCAGTGATAAACATGTACATACTTGCCTTGTTCTTTGTCTTGGGGCAAGCATTTAGTTTTCCACCATTAAGAACTTAGTTATATTTTTGTGTAGATGTCCTTTTTCAGGTTGAGGAAGTTCTCTTTTGTTCCTAGTTTGCTGAGAATTTTTATCATGAATGGATGGTGAAGTTTGTTAAAGTCATTTATTTATATCCTCTGAGAGAATCAGATGATTTTTTTAGATTGTCGATGTGATAAATTATAATGACTAAATTTTATATGTCAAATAAGCCTCACATTCCCAAAATTAATTTCCCTTTGTCATTAATACTATGTATTTTCTACAAATCGACTGCATTTGATTAATATTTAATTTGTGAAGAGCTGGTCCTTAACCTGGAATTATTTACCATAGAGGCAGCCTTTTCTGTTCAACATTTGAATAAGTGAACCAAAGTAATAGAAAACAAGGTAAGTGTGAAACTATTAGAATTCTAGAAGAAAATGTAGGAAAGACTCTTATAGACATTGGCCTAGGCAAAGAATTTATGAGGAAGACCCCTAAGGCAATCACAGCAACAACAAAAATAAATAAATGGGACCTGATTAAATTAAAAAGCTTCTACATAGCCAAAGAAACAGTCATGAGAGTAAACAGACAACCTACAGAATGGGAAAAAATTTTCACATGCTATACATCCGATAAAGGACTGATAACAAGAATCTATTTAGAACTCAGGAAAATCAGCAAGAAAAAATCAAACAGCCCTATCAAAAAGTGGGCAAAGGACATGAAGAGAAATTTTTCAAAAGAAGATATAAGAATGACCAACAAATATATGAAAAAATGCTCAACATCTCTAATCATCAGGGAAATGCAAATCAAAACCAAAATGAGATATCACTTAACTCCAGTGAGAATGGCCCTTATCAAAAAGTCCCAAAACAATACATGTTGGCATGGATGCGGAGAGACAGGAATGCTCATACACTGCTGGTGGGACTGCAAACTAGTGCAACCCCTGTGGAAAACAATATGGAGATACTTTAAACAGATACAAGTAGATCTACCATTTGATTCAGCAATCTCATTATTGGGCATCTACCCAAAAGAACAAAAGACATTCTATTACAAAGACATCTGCACCCGAATGTTCATAGCAGCACAATTCACAATTGCAAAGATGTGGAAACAACCCAAATGCCCATCAATACATGAGTGGATTAGTAAAATCTGGTATATGTATACCATGGAGTATTACTCAGCTATAAGAAATAACAGTGATATAGAATCTCTTTTGTTCTCCTGGAGAGAGTTGGAACCCATTCTACTAAGTAAAGTATCCCAAGAATGGAAAAATAAGCACCACATGTACTCACCAGCAAATTGGTTTCCCTGATCATCACCTAAGTGTACATTTGGGAATAACACCAATTGTGTGTTGGACAGATGTGGGGGGTGGGGGAAGGGGATGGGTGTATACCTACATAATGAGTGTGATGCACACTGTCTGGGGAATGGACACGCTTGAAGCTCTGACTCGGGGGTTGGGGGGGCATGGGCAATATACATAACCTGAACTTTTGTACCCTCATAATAAGCTGAAATAAAAAAAAAAAAAGAAAGAAAACAAGGTCATCAGTGTGTTAACGATGAGTAGCCAGATTCAAAATCATACTAAAGTGATGGACAGAGATTGTGTAATGTCCTATATTTCATAGTAAGTATAATATACAATGATAGGCTATGAACTCCAACTTAAGGATTTGGTAGTCTTACAATACATTAACGGAAGTACAAAAATCTAAAATATTAGAAGTGACAATTTTGCTGTGTAACACTCAAAACACATCTCACTCAAAACACACCTCTCTTAGGTTCAGAGCACAACAATTTATACACATATTTACATGTTTATAAGTATACCCATATATACACTAAGAATTTAAACACTTACTCTAGAAGGAAAATTTAAATGTTTTAAAAAACCTTATGAAACTGTATGTATTTTAACTACAAAAACATAAGAAAACATCTAATCATTAAAAATTAAACTTACACAAAATTTTACATAAATTACATCAAATGTAGTGAAACTAAAAATGGGAAGTATCCAGAGGAGAGTAACCAGGAGGTTTAAGAGAAAAGAAATAATATCAATAAGGAATTGGTGATATTTTCATATACTAAATAATCTTTAGTTTGAAAGTAAATTGTACTTTTTTAAATTTTTTTTATTTCAGCATATTATGGGGGTACAAATGTTTAGGTTACATATATTGCCTTTGCCCCACCCGAGTCAGAGCTTCAAACGTGTCCACCCCCCAGACAGTGCACACTACATCCATTAGGTGTGAATATACCCAGCCCCTCCTCCCCCTCCCATTTTTCTGCCATCCGACCAGTGTTACTACTATATATGCACATAAGTGTTGATCAGTTAATACTAATTTGATGGTGAATACATGTGGTGCTTGGTTTTGCATTCTTGTGATACTTCACTTAGTAGAAAGGGCTTCAGCTCTATCAGGATAATACGAAAGGTGCTATATCACCATTGTTTCTTATAGCTGAGTAGTACTCCATTGTATTCATATACCACATTTTATTAATCCACCCATGTATTGATGGGCACTTGGGTTGTTTCCACATCTTTGCAATTATGAATTGTGCTGCTATAAACAATCGAGTGCAGATGTCTTTTTTATAGAATGGCTTTTGTTCTTTTGGCTAGATGCTCAGTAATGGGATTGCTGGATCAAATGATAGTTCTACTTGTATCTCTTTGAGGTATCTCCATATTGCTTTCCACAGAGGTTGTACTAATTTGCTGACTGTATTTGTTTTAACAGTTAAAAGTCTGAGTATCTCCAGGTTGGGAAGTGTTCTCTTTCAAAGTGGTAAACTTCTCATCACTGTAGTTGTTCATGTCTAGAATGTACAGGCACTTCCTGAGGGTGACGTGCACATGATTCAAGTATAGAAGAGAGAAACTGGAGGGAGAGAATAACCCTAGCACGTAAATGACCCACAAGCTGTATTTTATCTTCTCTATCTGTAGCCTATAGTGCCTAAAGGAGATAATAATATTGAAATAGTTGTGCTCTGTTCTCTGATTTCCTTGGCAACCATGAACTCAGCATAATCCCAGAAGCTATAATTATCGATGCATTCTCCAATGGGAATGGCTGGGGGACCTTAAGAACTCTGTGGGTCAAAAATGCCCAAGAGGTGTGAATTTGTTCCCGACTTGTATGATAATAAGGATTAGGAAAGGAAGGTTTGGGAGGCTGATGCAGGGTCAAATGAGCCAAAGGAAATAGGGTGCTCCCCCCACTGCACTGTGAGTGACATCATGACTGGTACATGGCTGAGCTTCACAGAAAATCAGAGGCCAGAATCAGTTCGATAACCCTCTCTTCTATTGCACCTCTTTAGACCAGAGCTCCCATTAAAAATAAAGTGCTTTAATAGACTGAAAACAGCTGGAGAAGTTAAGTGAGTCACTCTTCTAAGAGAATTTGGGTTATCAAAAAATAAACAAGATGACATATGTGCTAGGAGATTCCCTTAGATTGCCTTGGAGCGTCATGGAAAACCAAAACTCCTGGTCACACATTTGAAAACCTAGCATTTATCAGAGCAGCACCTGTCCTGAGGCTCTGTCTGGGTCTATTGCTTTCCTACTTCTACCAGCATGACTCTATGTTGTACATCCGGTGAATTTCTTCTGGCCTATTAATGTCATGTTTGGGGCCAGGATTGTTTGTTTTTATAACTTTTATTCCCTCTTAAAGTCAAAATCTTTAAGAGTTGCCCCTGGCCTTAGAGATATCTAACAATATACTGTGACTTTACAGTAACCCTGGTTTACTTGTCTCTCTGGTTGGTGTATACAAACAGTGGTGGGAGAGGAGAAAGGAGAAAAGTGTTTCATTATGCTGTACTTTGTAAAGTTTCTTTTTTCCTCTTGGCTAAATGGGAAAATAGATACTTTGTTAATCTTCATACTTGCTATAGTCCTCATGCTTAATGAGGTAAGGGATATTCAATAGTTTTTCAAAGCACAGCACAGCTGGAATAAAATAACCCAAGTATTAGCAATTTGCATGCTCTATATACAATTGGTGATATTTGTACTGAGTATTTAAACAATTCACTTAAGGCAAAAGGATTGAAACACAAAGATACACAGACACACTCATTGGTTCCTAAGTGTTTCCTGGTCCCTACAATGATCCAATAAGCCTCCTAACAAGACAGAAATCCTATTTGCTTGAACTGCCTCATTTTAGCAAACACATCACATCACTCTGTAGCCCTATTTTAGAGGCTTTGACATAATTCCTTTCCCTGTCCTCCCTTCTCTCTGTATCTGAAAAATGGAAATCTTCATATGTGGATTAATCTCTCTTAAAATCAATTTAATTGAGCAAACATTATTGTGCTAGATGCTGCATGAATTGCATTTTGAACCCTTTCTTCAAGGAAATGACACTATTTTAGAGGAGAAGAAAATAAGCAAATAATTACTACAAGTTGGCCAGTGGCCACAGAAGAGGGAAGGTCCTATGCATATGATGCATATGGCTATCTAAAGAGTCATGGGAAATTTCTCAGAGGAGTTATATCTGAGTTGTAATTTTGAAGAATGAATGGAAATTTTCCCAGGCTGAAATGTAAGGATATTGTAGGTGGAGAGACTGTAGCCTTACCTGTTCAGGAATCCACAAGCAGCTCTACTTGTCTTTTAGATAAATATGCTTTGATGGGGTGGAGTGAGCCCACAGGGAAGACTGGATGGACAGATGGATCAGGAAGAGATCAAAAAGACCTAATATTTAAAGCTAAGAAACTTGGATTCTACTCTGTAGAGAATTGGAGGCCTTAGTTGGATTTTAATCAGAGGAACAGTTAGTTTGATCAGATTTAATTTTAAAAGGAAAGTTACATGGAGGCTAGATTAAGTTGAGACCATATTGGAGGCTGGGGAATCACTCAGGATACTATTAAAGATTCAGGCAAGAAATAATTAGGGTTTGAACTAAATGGGAGTAAAAATATAGAATCTACAAAACCCAGTGATTAGAAATTGTGGCAGAGGGTGAGAGAGCTCATAGGGTTAGGATGTGAGTAAATGAAAGAGTCAAAGATGACACTGAAACTTCAGGGATCTCTTATTTTGATTCTTCTCACCAGAAACATTATGTCTTTGCTACTCCAAAGTAAGGCCCATATACTCACTGGAGGCATTGGCATCTCCAGGAAGTATGCAAATTAATGTGTTCTTTTGCAGAATTTCTGATAGTAAGGTCCAGGAATACTGGTTTCCACGTGATCCTTATGCGTACTAAAGCATCAAAGAAGTACTTGAGAAGCATTGTGGTATGGGGTTAAAACTAATATTCTATGCATCCCTCCCATGAAAATGCTTTGTCTCTCAGACATCTCTATTTCTAGTTCTGCTCCTGCCTGAAGACTAAACAGAAGTAGCCTGTAAGAGTCGTGCCAAACTTTGGAAGTGAGCATCCTTTTTCTAATACTAAATTTGAGGCTCATTAAATTTTCGAGATGTCTCACAGCCCACTTAGTGTAGTTCCAATATGGTATGTGCCTGCTTGTTATTGCATTAGGCAAAAACACTTACAAAGAATAGACACTGAAGCACTTGAACTTATGTCTATTTTCTCTCTAAAGTTCTCATTTTGATACTACCAATGACAGCAATGTCCCACTGTGATACCCTTTATTATAAATGCCTTCATTGTAAATAGTGCAGAAAAGAGAAGCTGGACTTACAATGCAATAGTAAAAGGACAGAAAACCGTGTTCCTAATTAGACCCTTGAGTTTGAAAAACTGCATTCTTTTCATGAGAGGAAATACTTCAGACTGAGCATCAGGAAAAAGAGATGGCATATAAGAATTGAAACCAGAAGATTGACAGACTGAAGGGAATATCCAATTTGCTGCATTTGTGAATAGAGGTTTTCAGTGTTCCGCCCTAGATTGTTTCACACTATCTACTGTTCTTTCCCTCTTTTTCGCTCCTACAATTGCAGTTTTTGGATTGTAACTTTCTCAATTCATGTCCTTCCTTTCCATTTATTAATCTATTTCTTTATATTTTGAATGAAATATACTTTTAAAGGAGTATACTACTTTCTCTTCTTCAAAGAAATGTCCTAGCAAAATGAAAATGAAGATGCCTGCAAAAAGAAAGGAAACAAGGCAAAAAGCAAGCAAGGCAACACTTAGGAAAAAAAGATAATGAAAGTCCCCTATTGGGCTCGAGGCGGTGCTAAGAATGCAGCAGACAAAAAAAAGACAGCAATAACCTCTACTTAGCATCTTTGAAAGAAGAAAATAATTGTGCCCCTCCTGCTACTATGAAGAAACAACCGGACCACCCAGGATGGATAAGAGGAGATGGGGCTCCCCCTTTCTTTAAGGAAAAAAAATACAGACACATTGCAGAAATTTCTTCCAAATTGTATAAATGGTATTGTGCTGAGACTGTTTCTAAGCACAGATTTTTGGAAACTCTCCATTCAAATGAGCACTGCCTCCTTCTAATTAGGTCCTGGAAGTGTAAACTTACCCATAGACCCTGCCAATGATTGACAAAGCTTGACATATCTTCTATGGGGATTGTCTTCAGGATATTTTCTTTCTCTTGTTCTGCAGTGTTTTGGTTTGTTGGTTTGGGTGGGTAGACTATACTTATTTTGTTTATTTTTTTTCTTAAAACTGGCTGTTACAGTTATGTGCTATGCGGAGCCCTGCGAAAGGCTCTCCTAGAGCCAGTACCTGACTCTGACACTCACATGATCACAGGCAGAAAGTCAAGGCTGAATTCACCAATGACTATTGCTACCTGGGCTCCTTGTGTTTCAGTCCCAACTCCAGAGGTTTGTTGTGGGATGCATTGCTTTCATGACTCAACAACAGTCTTCCCTGACTTTTGAAGTGTCCCTGAGAGTACTGCCTAATCAACCCTCCCAGTTGTACACAAGCTGGGTTTAAAACAAGAAATAGACAGGATATATCTCTGTACTTTCAAGAAAATAGGCCCCAGGTGTTTGGTAGCATAGTATTTCTGGTTCTTTTTTGGAGAGGGGAGAGTATGACATATGCTTTATTATTTTTAAAAATCTTTAAATTGACATAATAATTACACACATTTATAGGGTAGTGGTGATGATGTGATACATAATGTATGGTGATCAGATCAGGGTAATGTGTATATCCATCATCTCAAACAATTTTCATTTCTTTGTGTTGGGAACATTCAATTTTCTCTTTTAGCTATTTGAAATTATATAAAACATTATTGTTAACTATAGTCATCTTACAGTATAATAGAACACTAGAATGTATTCTTCCTATCTACCTTTAGTTTTGTATCTTTGTTTCTTTAATCCATCTCTATTAATCTTGCATTTAGTGAAACCCACCCCAGACTCCAGAAGCAGGTTGATCATTATTTCTCAGTTTTAGAGGGATTGTATTTTTAATCCTTTTCCCTTTCTATTTATAAGTAATTATTGGAAGTACATAGAAGCTCTGTACATGCAGATTTTTTTTTCCTTATGGTAAGTTATATACAGTATTCTTTTTTTTTTTTTATTTTTAAGAAGTAGGCCATACTAAATATTGTTCTGCCTCCTCCTTGAGGCTTAGCAAAATAAGTAGGAGTAAGAGAAGTACTTTCTTTTTTTTCAATTTAGTTTTTACTTTTGTTGAATTCTTCTTTGGTTGTGGCAGCAAGCTCACCAAAGAATAGGACATTTCCATAGCCTAGGGACTGCATGGAGGCTTCCATATGTGTACAAGAAAGCTGTCTCACCTGTGGTCCTTCCGTTTCATCCAACCAGAGCTGGAAAGATGGCTGAGCTGCATCCTGCATTTGTGAGTGGCATGGATATCCTCCATGTCACCACCTTGGGGACAGGAACCAAGGCTCCCCTAACCCTGAACAGGGTTTAGAAAAATAGCTTGCTTGTTAATCTGGTAGGCAAATCAGGACACTCTAAGAAGTCAGAATCATATGGACAGAGATGTGACAAGATTTAACAACATGTCATGTTCAGAGAAAATTTAGAGGGTGTTGAAATTCAGTGTGTGAATGACAGGGATATGTGTACCAAATATACCACACAAATGCAAAGTGCTAGTACAAACTGTAAAGACCTAGACCAGAATTTCTCAAAGCATAGTCTGTAGACTTATTTATCAAAATTACCTCACTGATAGCTGAAATTGTATATTCCTAGCCTCCTGACTAATTAAATCAGGAATCTCCAAGATCAGGGCCTTTAAGAACTACCCTAATGATTTTGAAATGGACTAAATTTACAAAACAGGGTGTTAGCCATCTCAAGGTTTTAAAGGCTAAATGAGTCTATTTATTGCTTTTTAAGTTACTTTATAATTGGATAAACATTATGCTAGCTTTATATAATATATTTTGTAGATAGTTACATCAAATGTCATACTATGGAGGGGCTATAAAAATAGAAATATATATATATATATATATATATATATATATATATACACATAAAAGAATTCTCTTAAGGACACATTCCTAGAACTGTTTATAAGCTGAAACTTTAGTTATTTCCTCTATTCACCTTGTTTCAGATGAATAGATGAGTGGAATTCAACAGCTATTAAAAGAGAGTCAATTT
Organism: Eulemur rufifrons; assembly: GCF_041146395.1. NCBI lineage: Eukaryota > Metazoa > Chordata > Mammalia > Primates > Lemuridae > Eulemur > Eulemur rufifrons. The sequence goes on from NC_091001.1 coordinate 25,615,606, forward strand.
CCTGATCATTATCAATTAGACTTGCATGCTTCAGATTCAAAACCTTTTAGTGTTTCCAGCCTATATCCCCAAGTTCAGTCAATTTTAATATAAAATCTCTCTCTAATAGATATTGATTTTCCCAGGCCATCATCTTAGTGCAAACCATTATTACATTATACCTGAAAAGCTTCTTAGCTGCTTATAACACATCCAAAATTCTACAACATTTTCATCATTCCAACTAACTTTTAAGACCTACATTATACCCAATCTGATAAAGCAGGAAACCGAAATAGGTTATAACAATTGAAATGAAAGAAGAAAAAGTGTTCTTATTTGTAGAAGCTAGGATCATGCTCCTACAAACTTAGAAGGTATTACCAAAAAGCTATTACAACTAATAATTGTAGTAAGGTACTCCAAAGCAAAATAAATATATAAAAATCAATAGCCGTTCTATATAACAGAAAAACAAGTCAGAAGAGATAATGACAAGAACATCATTCACAAAGTCATCACCTTTATGCTGCCTGAGCTGTGCTAGGATCTTTGCAGAGGGTGAGTAGTCTAATCCCCAGTCCCTTGTGGAAGTATAATGTAGCCGTCCCAGAGCCAGGCTTTTTGAGTTCAAATTCCAACTGCCACTTGCTAGCTATATGCCTAAGTTTCTTCATCTTTAAAATAAAATAATTTTTGGTTAAAAAAACTCATAGGATTATTATGAGGACTATATGGGTTTTGTATGGATAAATATGGGCTATCACTCTATGAATATATATTAAATATATGTATATTACATGCTGTGAATATTGCTGTGGTTTGAATGTGTCTTCCAAATTTCATGTATTAAAAACTTAATCCCCAAATTCATATGTTGACTGGAGGTGAGGCCTTTGGGAGGTAATTAGGATTAACTAAATTCATCAGGGTGGAGCCCCCATGATGGGACTGGTGGCTTTATAAGAAGAAGAGAGACCTGAGCTGGCCCGTGCTAACCCTCTCACTACGTGATGCCCTCTGCCGTGTGTGAAGGCGAGAAGTCCCTCCCCAGATGCCAGAGCCATGCTCTCCAATGTCTCCTGAACTGTAAGAAATAAATATATTTTCTTTAGAAATTGGTCTCCGGTATTCAGTTATAACAACAGAAAACGGACTAAAACAACTAATGTAATACGACTGTTCTGGTAATTCATTTAGAACAGTGTCTGGCACAAATGGAAAACACTGAATAATTCTTCACTGTGATTATGTGGCACATGATTTACAGAAATGACATCAGTCCCGTGCCAGCAGTTGATTACACAGCGTAACTTCAGAAATACCAGGACTGATCCTGATGCCTGTTAGATTCCTTCCAATCTTGAGATTCTGTGGTTCATTGGAATTTGAACTTGATATTTTTTATTTCTCATCTCCTCCATGGTTTCTGTTACTTTGAAGATTAGATGTTTGGCATATGCATGTTCATGTTCTCTCATCTAAAACAAATTAAATTTTCAAAAGGAAGTGGAGCAGTTTTAGCTAAAAAAATCTCCAAAATGGGACCCTGCTTTCCTTTCACCTGTGCAATAAATTGAAAATGTTAAAGGGGGTGGTTGGCAGCGATAACTAGGAGAGCTGCAGACCTATGCTGCTGCGAGGTTGGGCTGAGCCAGCCTGGTCTAAGAGGAACTTAGAAAGGCAGCACAGTGGGATGTAATGAACGTGAGTTCTGGAGCCAAACAGCCAAGATTTTAATCTGAGCTCCTACATTTCCTATCTGGGGGAACTTAGTGTATCTCATGTAAAATCTTAACCTCGGTTTCTTCATTCCCAAAATAAAAATCAAATAGAAATCTGATTCACCAGATTGTTGTCAGGGTAAATTTAGGAGCTTGAGAAAACATCCTACGAATATCAAGAGTTGGGAAGTTTTTACCCAAGTAAATTTCTCCGTGCTTTCTAAAATGCAAGGCCCCCACAGGTGTCATTATGCCTAAAATTGCACCACCATGGATATTCTTCTAAGTGTGTGTAGGGTGGGAGGGAATCTCTTCTACTTATCTTCAGCTGTTAAGTCTCTTTTCTTTTGATAAGAGGAAATCCAGACGCCATGTGAGCTCTGATTGCATATAGTGAGAAAGGGATAAAAGTGGTCCAAATGTGAAATGAAGGGGACAAAAGATTCCCTTCACAGCTCACCCACCTGTATAAGCGAAATATAGAAAATGGAGGTCATTAAACATGGCTTACAAATTTTATGTGATTCATCCAAAAATGTATTTGAGACCTGAAATACATAGAGTAACCTCTCCCCAAATTCTACTTGAATGAAATTCTTCTATGTGGGGATTTATATTTCCATATCTTTTCTATAACTGTGTGAATAAATCATAAATCAAGATATTAACTTATTTAATTGTAAAATTCAAAATTTTAGGCATTAAATAATCAAATGGAGTGCCAGGTATATAAAAGACAAAGGCATTTAAACATATTAGCTGCAACAAAATCAATTTATATGCAATCATCTTCCTCAATCTACACTTTTATAGCAGCCAGATAAGCTCTTCTCTAGTATTCCTCAGCCTGTATCTAACTATCCCCTCTCCCCAAACCCGAAACCCAGCATTGTTCATGGCTACTGCCCAAGCCAATCTCACCAAAATTGTTAGAGAAAAATACCCTGAAATTTGTTTAAGGACTGGGGGATGAAAAAAGGGCATTATGATGACCACCATGCTATTGCTACTTCACATGTGTAAAATGTTAATGCTGTGGTTTTTATTTAATGTGCTGTTCTTTTATTTTTAATTAAATTTTGAAAATCCATATACTTGTTTGTGTTCTTTGGTGGCAAGCAATAGAAACTAAATCTGACTAATCAAAATGAAAGAAAGGAAAAACAACGATCAAGAAAGAGACGTGACACAGTGCATTGAGAATTTTAGGTGTCTCACAGAATCAAAGGAAAGAGTGAAAAACCTTTTTTAGACAGAGGAGTCATTGGGTGGGTATAGTAGGAAAGAATGGATTTTCCTAAGGGAGATGCCTATGGCATGCATCTTTGAGTCACATGGCTCAAGATACACTTTTGGGGAACTATCGTAGCTAACCCTGGCTCAAATGCATGCGATCCATTTGCCAAGGAAAAAGTAGCATCTTGTTTGATAGTTCCAGCAAGATTTTGTAGAACGGGAGACAGGTTCCTCAGTGGGAAATCAGAGAAAAGAACATAAAATTTGTCCACAGTCCCCAGATGTTGACCAGACCTTTCATAACAGTTCTAAAGACATTCCTCCTTCCATCACAGTGTGGTTTTAAAAGCAGAACCTTCAAGGTGTGGGTTGCAGTTCTGTATATAAAGCCAGACTCCCCAAAGGCTCCAACGTGGATGCTGTGGATTATTCTCCTCACAAGCACAAACCACAATTTAGTCCAGGTGAACAACATTGTATGTTTTTATGCTCAGAATCTCAATTCCTTAAAATTTCCATAGTGAATAAATAAAATTAGAACATGTGTTTTTCCAGTTGCATGGTTTTAAAAATAGACATAAAATTTATCATTTTTTATTTTAATAGTACAGGTGGTCTTTCTGCTGTCCTCCTTTTTCAAACTACTCACCATTTTATTCTTTTTTCCAAATTAAAAAGTATCCACATATATACCAGAGGTACCAAATCACAAATGAAGGATCATGTTAAATAAATTTCAATAGTGAATACTCTACAGAGAGAGACTTAGCCAAAAGAAATTTGTTGGAATAAAACAAATTTTGGTCTTACATTATTATAATCTTCCTTCCAAGTCAAGGCCTTCATCCTGACTTGAAAAAACAAAAGTAATAATATGTTTAGACACAAGGTAGAAGTTTTTGAAATTATAGCTTTACCTTTCTAACATATTACCATGTGTTCCGAAAATATTTAGCTGATTACCGACAAATAGCTGTCTTAGATAATTTTTTTCTATTGAATTGACAAAAAATTGTGATTGAAGGAACACGATGTTTTGATCTTAAAAAGACATAATTAAATAAAGTCTTTTGAATTTCTAATGTTAGTTCCTTAAATAATCTGGGTACAAGAGTATTTTTTGAGAAAGAGGTGAGGGGCACAGAATTGGAAACATACATTTCAATTCCTTTTCTTTTACCCACCTCTGAGAAATATGGCATAAAATATGAAAAAAAATTTGATCAGACCATGGAGGACCCAAATCACGTCTAGATAACTTTATCTTTATACTGGTAGATTGAATGCTTATTATTCATCAGCAGCAAGCACGAGGAAGCCTGACATAGAGAAAAGGGCAAGGACTTCAGAACCGAAGAACCTACACCCTGAATTGGAATGCTTCGGTGCAGAGGCAAAATCCTTGCAAGTTATCAAATGCCCTGAATCTCTTGTTTCCTAATAGTGTCCTACAGAGTTTTTAAAAGGATTGGAAACAAATCTAAACTAGGGACTAGGGAATTACTTTGCATGAACTAGGAAATTACCTAGCTGAATAGATAATAGTTAGTATGAAACTTTCTCATGATTAAAAAAAAAATTATCATGGGAGGCTGGATTTTGACTCCTATTTACCTGGTATCCTAATGTAAGAGGTGACACATCCAAGCAAAAACAGAGCTTGTCTTGACCTGTGATTCTTAGGGATGCTGTTCATTTGAACTTCTTATTCCAGGAACAGAATAGTAACTAAAAATAATACTTGGGTTCAACAGGTGTAAGTTTCTTAAATATAACTGATTGGGTTTGTTTAAACTGGATGTGCATAAAGCCTACAAAAGTATGCACTAAAAAAAGGTGAATCCACATGATAGTATAAACCGCTACACATGGCTACATAATAACCTCCTGCTTCCAGTCTAGGGTCTCTACATCCTTCGATGTGTGGTTGTGTATCATCCACCCAACCACACATGTGACTCACACCTATGATGTCATGCCCCTGCTGCAAATTCACGTGAACATTAGAGCTGTGAGAAGCTAATTGGCATGGAGTCTCAATTCCTATGTCTGCAAGCAATTTTTAACATATTACTGCATTAAGATGGAGTGTAAAATTGCTGAAGTTCACTCTATTGGTATGTAATTACTGCAACTATGAAAATAATTGTTCCTGATTGGATCCCCTATGCTAGGGGAGGTGCTGTACTTGACTTTCCTAAGTTTAACTCATTCAATAACCCAAACAATGAGTTATATGTTTTATCCACAACTTAAAGATGAAGAACCAGGATTTCATAGGTAAGTAAAACAGGTGTTCCAAATCATACAGCCCATGAGAAACAGATCTCAGGTTTGCATTTAGATACTTATGACTGCAAAGCCCACTCCATAACAACTTCTAACATTGCTGTGAGGATCACATCTTAAATGCCTTGACTCTGGAATTGGATGGCTTGATTGTGATCCCAGCTCTGCCACTAAATTCAAATGTAATTAATAATAATTTTTATTTGTGTATCAATATTAACAGCACTATTAATACCAATAATTAATAACAGGAGTATCACAATGATTATGTAAGTAAAGCAACTTAAGAGGGTTTTCAATGAAAGCAAGATCAATATAAGGATACTGTCAGTGAGGCTATCTCTAAGGGTTACTAGGAGAAATGCTTGGACAGTTCTTGCAACTTTACCAACCTTATGTTTATGGCCTTTCTCCTTCTCCAAACAGAGATCCTTTTAGTTAGAACATCTGGGGTTACCTATGCAGTGTTTTGGATTTTAATAATTCTTTTCTAATTTACCCCCGACTTACACAATCACAGTTTGAAATGTGGATCATGGGAAGATTTCATCTGCATTTTAGGATCTGATGTTATAATCTATATTGCCTAGTGGGTTCATTTATTCTGTGTGTAAATTGTTTTATTCATGAAAATTTGTTCTTGACTCTGTGTTGTGATATCAAAACCACTACATTGAACTGAAAGAAATCTGGCTATGAGACTGCTAATTTATCCCTTTTCCTTCCTTTTCTGGGTTTTAGTCAGTCAGGAGCACACAATAAGCCAAATCAGAGCTACAACATAATGCTGTATTACTGATAAACTTTATCACTGATAAAACTGGTTGGAAAATGGGGCAGGACCTGCTACGTCCCTCTGAGAACCCAGGACTGTGGACCTGAAGGTCCCAGAGTTGTCCACCCAGTGGCAAGAGAAGTAAAAGGAGAACAAAAATATGTCAACTGTTATCCACACAGAAAAAGGTAATATTGCTCTACACCCTCTGGTAATTGTAGAAGAGAGGGAAAGAAAGAATAAATAGAAGAGGTCATACCTGAACACGAACCTTTATTTCAGATCAAGAAAAAAATGACCTAACAGTGGTTAAGTACTCTCCAATTTTCCAGGTCAAATGCCACTCTTCCTCAAACAGGGGCCCATGTGACTCAGCCCCTGCCTGGCCTCTGGTCTTCTCTGTAACCCGCCTTGAACTGACTCACAACATTCTAGACACTGCAGTTCTTGATTAGCCCTCTCTACTTGCTGACCCAGAAGCAATTTGCTACCTGGTTCTTGACGTGATTCACAGCTTCCTATCCTTCTGGTCTCAGTTCCAAGGTCACCACCTTGGAAATATATTCAATAACCACCTAAATATAAAGTAGTACTATGAGTTCTCCCTATTATATAATCCTGATATATTTTATTCATAGTATCTAAAATGATACTGTTTATTTGTTTACTTGTTTATTGAATGGCTCATTCTGTTAAATCATGGATTGACAAATGTTTGCAATAAAGGACTACATAGTAAATATTTTAGGCTTTGAGGTCCATAAGGTCCCTCTTGGAACTTCTCACCTACACTATTCTAGGGAGGAAGCAGCCATAGGCAAAGCAGAAATAAATTAGCATGATTGTATTTCAATAAAACTCTATTTTCCAAAACAGGTAGCAGGCCAGATTTGGACTGAGGCCATAGTTTGCTGACCTCTATCCATGAAAATGGAACTTACTTTTCTTGCTCACCAATCTCTCCTTTTCATCTAGAATAATACCTGACATATATCAAGTTTTAAATAAATATTGTTTCATGAATGCAACCACACTAACGTCTGATAAAGAATCTCCTCAAGGAAAAACAAGAAGAGGGGCTACGGATTTTTCCCTAACAAGGTCTAAAATAAAATTTTATGTATTTTTTTCATTTATACAATAGATAATAAATATCTTTGGAATTAAATCAATTTGAATTCTTTTAAAATTTCATCTTCATAGAGATGCAATATTATGTCTCACCTGCTAGAAAAACCACTAAATCAGAAGATTTTGCTTTAAAATATTAATTCACTTTGAAAACTAAGCCAAAGTGATTTAGGGCTTTTGAGGGATTAATAAAATTTGATTTCTAAAGCAACTAAGATTGGTTTTACAGCCATTCTTGCTGGAATTCGATTGCTAAGGAAAAAGAGGCATAATCAGGCCCAAAACATGAATTCATTCACGGCTCTATCATAAATTATTTCTTTAACTTTCAGGTCAACCACTTAGTCTCTAGCTTTCTCCTCTGCAAAAATACTGGTTTGTGTGGCAATAATACAAGCATACATGAATTGAGTGCCTACTATATAATAGGCATTGTTTTATAAGTCTGTTACACATATTATCTCATAATAACTCTATGAAGATAGGGACTCCATCCTGCAGATGAGAAACGGATGCAGAGAGAGCTTGTGCAAATGAAAAGTGGTAGAACCTGGATGCTTATTTGGATCTATTGACTCCAGGTCCATTTCTTTACCCTATACTAGGCTGCCTGATCTCTAAGATCCCAGTGAAATGAGCATAGAATCTGCAGGAAAGGTATTGTTAACATTTTCAATGTTTTTCTTGAAGTCTTTTAGGTATTTTATATCATCTTAATGTGACTCTACTACTAATATTTTGAGGTGCTGTGGCAACAACTAACATAAAGTAAAAACTACTGCAATATGAGGAAGTGGTATGCACTGTGTGAAAATAAAAAGTGTGTATTCATGACAACAAGATACCAATTATACTGGAATATAGTTGAATTTTTTAAGTAGATTTCCAAATTTTGGGACCAGAGGAGACCTTTTACATCTTCTGTGCATTTTACAGATAAAGAAAATGAAATACCGAAAGGAGAATTGATTTACCTAAGGTCACTTAGGTGGGTAGTTATGGTAAACCATAACAAAGCCATAGATCAAGTTCCAACTCTAAGATGGAAAAATAAGGGAAGTATTCACCATTCAATATGATTTTGGCATGAATAATGGCGTGTGTGTATGCGTGTAAGTGTGTGTATGTAGTGTGAGAGAGAGAAAGAAGGAGAGTCTTCAAGTTCAAGACTGAATTATGTGCTGGGGACTATCCTTGGTATTTTACATAGATCGATCCATGTCTGTAATGATGGCATGAGTAGTTATTATTGTCATTATAATCATTTTATAAATGAGGAAACAGTCTAAGAGATATTAGGTAATTTGGGTAGATACATATAGTTTGTAATTGTAGAGAAGTAGTTTAAACTCAGGCAAGGTGATTCTGAAACCCATCTTTTTTTCATAACAATCAACAGATTTTAATATTCAATAAAAATTAAATTCATCATGCAAATTAAAAATATAGGAATTTTCCTGTACATTTGAAGCTGCTAATTCAGCCTTTGTGGCAACTTTTGGAATTAGAGTTACATATAAATACAGTACATTTTGCAGTTGCCAAACTTCATAATTTTATACTGTAATTTATATCTACATGAATGAACTTAAAATTTTTTGCAAGAAAAAAAAAATCCCAAAAATTATATTTTGGTTTTTTAAAGAAATAAAAGAAACTTAAAAGGAATCTAAATATTAGAAAAATCCATTGAAAACAAAGGAATGTATGCTGGTTTTGAGTAATTTAAAAATGGTTTTAATTCACTGCCTAGTATTCACTTTTTTACAACTTGTATCAAAACAGATGATCTTTGTTTTTCTCATAGGAGCAAAACCTGATTGACACGGACGGGTTGGATCTATTACTTAATATTTTTTTGCTCTCAGGTTTATTATTTAATAATGTGAATTATATTTCTAAATTCTAGCTTATATTTTAGTTAATTCTGAAATCAATTATCTTGTCTGTTTTTAACTTCTCCCTTATATCATGGATACTATTTTCTAAATGTTCTAAACAAATTTGTGTCACTTTTGCTTACAGTTTTTGCAATTATTATATCCTAAACCTGAAAATGTAGTATTGATCAATAATAAAAGTGTCACTGGAACCCACATTTTTAACATCTATTCTAAATACATTCTAAAGGACAATGAGTTTTTCCCTTTGAAAGCAGTGCTATTGTCTGAGGTTCTCAAAATTAGCTCTAATCTGTTTGGTTCACAGACTAATCTAGAAAATCCTTCTGTGTGAAGAGACATACCAAGATGATGACAATTTCGTTTTGTTCCCCAGACAGAGGCTATAAAAAAAGCTCCATAATGTGGCTCTTCGCAATGTGTCTTGTGATTAAATACATTTGGGAAATGCTGACCTAAACCAAGCTAAACATGCTTTGTTGGTTTGTTCTTGTTGGTATGTGAGAATTCTCATAAATCTCAATCTAAAGACCTGTGAATCTGGAAGAGGAGATTTAGTGCACCGTAGTTCCTAAATTCATTTTCCTGTGGAGAACTCCCTTTCCATACTTTAAAAATATCCATTAACATCTGCCTGAATTAATACTCCGTATGAATTTAATTTCAGAAGTTAGTTTAGAATATTTAGAATATGAAGAGCTATCAGAATGACTCCCACCCTTTTATAAAATCCTGAAGATGTATACACAGGACATGCAAGTTGGATAAGAGGAACGGAGGTAAGAATAGATTTGAAACAGGCAGCACAATTGATGATAGGAGACTATATAATTCTGTGAAAATGTTTCACCTTACATTCTTTAGGCAAGGAGCAGAGAAAGGAATTAGGAGGGCATCAAACAAGCAGGTAAGGCACAGTCAACACCTACAGCTGTGGCTTTATTGGTACTTCATGCAATATCTTGTAACCTTTCCTATGTGTGGGGTCATATTTCAATCAATAAATACAAGTACTTTTCTCAACTGAGGATACTTAGAATTATGGTAGCATCTGTCATATTGTCTTACTGGATCAGGAGGCTAAGAGCAGAGCAAGGTATATCTTTGTGATGGGTTGAATAGCATCCCTCAAAAGGATATGTTCAAATTCTCATCCCCAGTACCTGTGAATATGACCTTACTAGGAAATAGGGACTTTTTCAATTAATGTAATTTGACGTTAAGTTCTAAGGTTAGACCTTAAAATATGTGGCGCAGTCCACTCACCTCATGTCCTTTAGAGGATTATTGCTAAATAATTGTTCCTCCAGACAAAAATGTTCATGGGAGTAGACACCTCAACCTTTTTTATCTCTGCACACTGAGCAGCTAGAGCAGTACCTGGTATACAGTAGACATCCAAATATTTGTTGAATGAATGAATGAAAAATATAATTTCTCTCAGACTGGTGAGCAGTCTAGTGTGTGTGTGTGTGTGTGTGTGTGTGTGTGTGTTTTATAAGCAAGTATGAAGTTTCAAGGGTGATTTCAATATACATTGGATTCTAGACAAGCAGAAGGCGAAGTAATGACGAATAATTTTGGATGGAAAAAAAATTTAAAAAGCAGTCAAAAGAATTTATACTTGAAGTCATATGAAATAGGGAGCCAATGAGGTGTCTAAGCAGGGCACAAGATAAAAAGCATTGTTTAAAATAAATAATCTTTGCAGCAGAAAAGTGAAAAACAAATTTTTCAATCAAACAGGTTGTTTCCAACAAGTACTGTCTAACTTAATTGGACATTTTAATTTTAAACCAAATGTAACCAAACCACTTGTTCTCGTGGGGATAGTTACTTGTGGAGAACTTTTTTTCTAATTACAAAAAAAAATGAATTTGGAATTATGAGTATATTAAAAAACAGGAAAAAATATACAAAATCACCCCCAGAGGAACTGATTGCTAGCCTTCTTCTCATCTTTTTTCTCTGTATTTTAGACAGCTGAGTTCAGACTGTAGAGATAATTTTGTTATCTACATTCTCAGTTCAACTATAACAGACATATTTATATATTTTTCGTGGTATTGAAAACTCTTCAGAAACGTAATTTTAATAATTCTATAATATTCACATACAGGAATCATCCATATGTACTTAACCTTCCATAGTTTCAAGCTTTAATAACCATTGCACGTATAAATCCTTGTGGACATTTCAGAATATTTCCTTAACAAAAGTATTTCTAGAAGGAATATTACAAGGTATGAAATATTAATATTTTGATATGTATTTTTGAATTATTTTTTAAAAAGGTTGCATTAATTTCTACTCCCTGCACTAGTATATGAGTGTACCAGTCTTCTATTAATGCATCAGGTGTTTCTATTTAAAAGGAAAATATTACTGATTTGACATGAAATTACGTTTAATCATGGCTTGAATATAAATTTTTTTTCATTTCCAATGAGTTTGAGCATTTTATTCAAATAATTATTATTCATTTGTATTTTTACCTATAAATCATTTGTTTCATCTCTTTCCTATTTAACTCAAGCTTTCCATTAACTTGATTTTTGTGTTATCTTAGGTTTTTATGAGCTTATGACACAATAAAGAAATCAATCTATTATTTTCTATCTGTTGGTTATTTATAGAGAACATAGAAAATAATTTAATTTTCATGTATTGATTATTCTCTTGTGATTTCTTTCATTTCTTTTAAAGTTAAGGTGCCTTTCCTTCCTCGATTTGATAGTGATTCACTTTTAGTTTTATATATGCTTAAAAAATGATGAGTGCATTGCGCACCGTCTGGGGAATGGTCACCCTTGAATGTTCTGACTCGGGGGAATGGGGGGTGGGGGAGGAGATGGGGGTATAACTACATGATGAGTGTGATGCGCACTGTCTGAGGAATGGACACGCTTGAAGTTCTGACTGGGGGCGGGGGGAGATGGGCGGGACATGGGCAGTGTATGTGGCCTAAATTTTTGTACCCCCATGATGATAAGCTGAAATAAAAAAAAAAATTCTGAATAAGTTCAATACTCTGAGAATTTTATTATTAGATAAATAGAACAAAATAAAAATAAAAATTATACACATAAAAAAATCTAATTTTTAAAACAATTTTCTAATTCATCTGAAATTTCTTTTGGTGTAAGCAATGAAATAATACACCAGTCAGGGATTCTAACTGGCAACATAGAAAAAGTCAAATGTTCCTGCCACCATCTCTGGAAAAAAAAATCAAGTCCAAGCAGAACCCACTTTTTCACTTATCAACTTATGACCTGAGTCTTGAACCAGTAGGTGTAATTTTTGAAGCCCAGGTCACACACTTCAATATACCTTCAACTGGAAGACAGTTCTGAATGCTGACTTTGGAGAGGCAGAATTTATAAAAATGAGGAATTCTCCAAACATAACACGAGTATTCAAAAGATGTTGAGTTGCCAGAAAATAATAGATATTCCCCATAGTGAAGAAATAAATTGCCCATTGTTTAAATAACTTTCTGACTGTATCAGTATAATTTATTAAGTAATCTTTCACTTCTCCATGGATGTGATATATCTTCATTATATTATAAAATGCTAAATTATTACACATAAGAGGTAGGTTTCTGGTTTGGACAAAATTTTTAATACTAGTATCCTGAGCATTTGGGGGGTTTAAGGTAAGACCTAAAGCCAGCCAAGAGTGAAACACACACACACACACACACACACACGCTCACGGAGAGAGAGACAGAGAGACAGAGAGAGAGAGATGGATATTTACACAGTCAATTCTCCTTATCCAAGTATTCCACATCATGGATTCAACCAACCACTGATTGAAAATATTAAAAAAAAAAACAATAAAAAGAGCAGTGCAACAATAAAAAAATACAAATAAAAATACAGTATAACAACTATTTACATAGCATTTACATCGCATTTGATAATATAAGTAATCTACAGATATTTTAAAGTATATGGAAAGATGATGTTGATTTTATGCAAATACTACAGCATTTAATATAAGGGACTTGGGCATCCAAGCATTTTGATATCCACGGGGGCCCTGGAACCAATCTCCCATGGATATGAAGGAACAACTGTAAATTATGCCAGCAGTGACTTTGATTTGTATGCAACTTGTGAATTTTGAAGAATGTCTTCATTATTAGGTTATTTAGTGTCTCTTCATCCTCAAATAATTAAAGCTAATCATTATACCCAAAGCTAATGCTCTTAACCATTGATGTCAGTGTTATATCTGTTACCAATGATAAAGAAAAGAAAACCTTATCTAATGTTGTAGATAGATGAACTAATATACATAGTTGAGAAATGCTATCATTGCCATCTTCCAATGTTGAAGATAAGTATGCATGTACTTTGGTAATAACACTTTCCCCATAAGCAGTTTATATCCCTATTCATTCAGGATATGGAATAACCATCTTCATAATTGCAAAATCACTTAGCATATTGCTCCAATTTCCACCAAAATCACAGAGTTAGAAACAAAAGAAACCTTCAGCCCTCAAGAAACTTACCAAGTATTAATATTTACTTTTGTAAAGTTGTTTTATTAGTTCTCGTATCTTAGCCTTGGGAGAGTAATAGGTCTGACATATAAGTTCCTTCATGATTCCAATTAAAGAGTTTATGATGAAAAATAAGAGTTCAAGGCAGAGATTAAAGATAGTTCATCCTATGGGATTTTGAAAGTGGCACATTAAATCATTACCTTTAATATGGAAAATACAAGCTACATTTCCTAACCTGTAGATAGCGTGCCTAAGGAGAGTGAGACACTGTCTTAGGGGCATTTTTTTTTCCAATCCAGTTGTCCATCTTCAAAGTCCATGATTTTCTCACCACTGCAGGTCAAAGACACATGTTTGAACATTGCCTCTTTTCTCCGTTCTTTCCCTGTGTTCTTAATACTCCTGGGTGGGTACACCTGGGGCATCCATGTGGGAGGTAGGCTTGTGTGGTCTCAGGGACCAAGAAAGCCTAAATATTCAGTGTTGCTGTACTACAGTAACATTTTTTGATGAGTTTTATTATTAGAAATGGATATTCCAGTAACTTACAAGTTCATTAAAAATATAGGATACAATCAGAATAAACATCAGCAAAAACATTCTCAAAAATTGTATAATTTTTCAGGGCATTTCCTAAAATGTATTAATTATAGGAAATGGGTCACTAGTAACAGATGTGTGTCACTGGAGTATGTTTATCCATCCTCTGACTGTTTTCTTCCAAACCATAAATAGCAGTTCTTATGCACCCAATCAGAACACTCCAGTAGATTAGCAGCAACTAGCAGGGCAGCCAGTAGAATTTTATTCTGTCTGAAAACAGGAATATATTAAGGAGATTGAAATGATGCATGAAGTCATTGATACTCCATGAACCATAGCCATTACCTTGCTCTAGCCATGTAAGTTCTCCTTCCTTCCTGGTCTGTGAAATGGGCTGCAATATTTCAGGCCATGTGGACATGAGGGTGATGTTCATAAAAACATGCTGTGGAAGACAGCTGGAAGAAAGCAAATCCTAGGAATTTTCAGGTATAGGAGCATAGGAGAGAAAGAAGACTTTCAAAGACTTGCCTTAGACCAAGTTTATGATTGCCTTAATTATTTTACATCTGTGACTGAAGATTAATGTAGCTGTACCAAGGTACTTTAAAAGTGACACCATCTTGAGGGTTATGGCTTTATAAACACGATAGGTAAAAATAATCTCATCTCTGCTAGATTAGATATTTATGTATTTTTTAAAGATGAATTAACAAAAGTCGTAACAGAATTCTTACATTACCTTTGGAGGGTAATTTTTTATGCAACACAGACTCTTATCTGGAAATTTGTTATTGTCATGGTTATTACCTTCATGAGTTGTTGACTTCAGCAGTTGTAAAGTTGAATAATGCCTATCATGATGCTATTTAATGTGATCAAATGATTTATTTTATTTTTTAAATATAATTTTAAGCATTTAATTTTTTTAAGCTAGTCAAATTTAGCAGTAGGAAAAATTAAATTTTAAAAAATTTAAATGAAATTAATGTTCAAATTAATATTTAAATATTTTACAGTATGTATTTTAAATACATAGTTTTCCCACTAAAACCAAGTTCAAAGAATGTTAAAAGAGTGTGAGTTTAATCATTAATCATTAGCCAGCTTGGTGTGTCCATATTAATTTGTTTGTAGTAAAACTGGTTTAGAAAAGCTATATAAAAATTAACTAATAAATTCTTGTATTAATATCAGTATTAATTTCAATATTATATCAATAATAATTTCTCATTATCTTACTATTATGGAATGAATGTGTCCACCCAAAATTTATATGTTGAAATCTTAACTCCCATGGCATTAGGAGGTGGGATCTTTGGGAGATAATGAGGTCATGAAGCCCCCATGAATGGGATTAGTGCCTGTGATGGTATTATTTGTGTCAACTTGACTGACCTAAGAGATGGCCAAATAGCTGGTAAAACATTATTCCTGGGTGTGTCTGTGAAGGAGTTTTCAGAAGAAATTAGCATTTAAATCAGTAGACTAAGTAAAGAAAATTGTTCTCACGAATGTAGGTGGATGTCTTCCAATTTGCTAAGGACCCAAATAGAACAAAAAGGAGAGGAAGAACAAAAAGGAGAGGAATTCTCTCCCTCTTCTTGAGCTGGAACATTCATCTTCTTCCCTTAGACATGGCAACTTCTGGTACTTGAAACCCAGGGCTTACACCAGCACCCCTACCCCAGTTCTCAGGCCTTTGGACTTGGACTGGGAGTTACATCACCAGCTCCCCCATACTCAGGCCTTTGAATTAGTCCAGCAGCTTCTGTGTTCTCCAGCTTGCAGACTTCACAGGGTGAGACTTCTAGGCATCCACAGTTGCATGTGCTAATTCCTGTTTCATATATGTAAAATCTCCTATTGGTTCTGCTTCTCTGGGGAGCTCTGACTAATCCAGTGCCCTTCCAAAAGAGACCCCAGAAAGCTCTCTAGCCCTCTTTTCTGCCATCTTAGGATACAATTGTAAGTTGGCAGTCTGACACTTGGAAGAGGGCCTTTACTAGTATCTGTCCATGTTGGCACCCTGATCTCAGACTTCCAGCCTTCAAAACTGTGAAAAATAAATTTCTGTGTTTATAAGCCACATGTACCATGTAAGTGATACAGTATAGTGTAGTACAAAATACTATGGTAGTTTGCTATAGCAGCCCAAACTAAGACATTTATTAATTTGAATCACTTTTAAATATATTTTGGTCTCTTTTTGTATACATCTTTAGTTGACTTAGAGATTACTCTAGTTGAAAAGCTCTGTTCCCATTTATGAAAAAGTCACAAGTTTTCAAGAAAATCAACAGTTTCATATTATAGGCAGTATCTTCCTGAATCAGGCTAAAAGAACTTACCTGAACTGATTCACATCTCTTACATACAAAAATATTGCTTGCTACAGTTGGTTTTAGAAGACAAAAATGATACAACCATTTGTGGGTAAGATGGATGATAGAAATTACAGGTGGTTAAAACATGCTTACACTTCAATCTTAAAGTTTTTAAACTTTCAGCAGCAAGTGTAAGCAATGGACCCTGGGAAATTAATCATCTATTAATACAGGGTACCTAAGAGAATTAAAATATTTTATTTCAAATTATACTGATGGTACAGATTTTAAGTATGGAAAATTCCCTTCCAGATCATGAGCTGAGGTTATGAATTGTATCCACGGTCCCTGAAATATAGAACTTGACAATGTAAATTAATTCAATGAATTAGAACTAGACATAGAGCTTCTTTCTCTATGAAAATAGACAAGCTGAATCCCATATTAAATAGATATCCACTGAGTATCTTTGCCAGTCCCTGTGCTAGGCTGCGAGGATAGTGGGTAGAGGCAGTGAAGTTCTTGCCCTCAAGAATTTACAGTCCAGCAGGGAAAGCACAAATATATGTAACTATAATGGAGTTATATCATTTCTGGTTCAGAACTAGGTCCCCTGGACCTTGAAGACTGCACCATTGTCAATAAATATGTTTTTTCCAATTTTATGTTGCTTCCTCAGGCTGATTCTATTACAGCCTCGTTCAAACAGGTCAAACATCAACAGAAGCATCCAAAACAACTTGAGAAATGTCACACATTATATGCAGGGAAGTGAGGCAGAATTTTTACACATTCCCTTCACTTTGCTTTCATCTTCAGTCAAGTTTTAAAGAAACGTGTATTGAGTGTCTAGCATAGCACTGTGCTACATAACAAAAGGAATAGTAAACAATATAAATCCCAGGAATTTAAATGTGTTAGAATCATACTGATGTTATAAGACTTTAAGAGAAACAGGTTAAATTAGCAAAGGAACAAGCAGTGTGTTTTTACAGAAAGAATTTCTGAGAAAAGTATACAAAAACACAGAAGTGGCTAAGCATATTTAGGAAGCAAGTTTTTTTAAGACACACCCATGGAGTGGGAAGGCTGTCTTTATATGAAGGTTTGCTAGAGCTTTTAATATGCTAGGGATATTGCAAATTTCAAAGAAGGTGCATAACATGCAAAGTTTTCCAGAAGTATTTGGTAAAACAAAACAAAAAAAAAATCAATGTTTATAGATTATCAAGGGTCAGAACATTTCAAGAAAGTCAAAGTCATGCTAAAAAAATACTATTGAGTAAAGACATTTTAGAGCTAAGGAGATAGCCTTAGTCCACCCTTCTTCTATTTTAAGGTACCATATTAAAGCATAAATTCTTTCCATGCCAAAACTTGGAACAAATTCCTTAGCCTGGGAGATTTTCCCCTCAAATGGGAAGAAATATGTGCTAGCTATTTTTGAGTAGTAGGAATGCAAAAAATGTATATTTTTGAGGATTGGAGACTTTTTTGTCCTTGAATAACTCAAAACTTCTTTGTTCTTCTGAATCAAATTTAGCAAGTAATTAGTGCATAATCAGAACCAGTTGTAACATCAGACTCTATTTAGTTAAAGTGCATTTAAAAATACATAGGAAGACAGATAATCTGAATTTTCTTTCTAATGATGCTAACCTCATGAAGTTGTTGAAGAATATATAATGGGTTTAAAAATCTGTTTTGCTGACTTCCAGAAAGCCCTTGGTGATTAATTTTCTCTCCAACTTTGGTTCAACAATATATCTGAAGTATGTTGGAATTTTGAATTAAAGACTAGCAGCATAGAATCAAAGAGAAATAGCTATAGATTCTACTCCCAAGTCTGCTATCTACTAGCTGAGAAAGAGTGGGCAAATTATTTAACCTCTCTGAGTACTGATGTGTCCATTTTGCCTTTCCAATTCTCCTACCCTCTATTTCAAATTTCACAGCAATTTCTAAGCAGAAGCAAGGTAGGTATGACAGCTCAGCTTACCTGCAATGTTTAAGAAATACAATGTTAATACTTGAATAAATAAAACAAAGCTGCATAAACTAGAAGGGGATACAAAGATGAAATAGAAGCAGAAGCAGGAGAAGAAAGCAGCTCTACCACCCTCTACTGCTGAACTTTGGAGATATTCATTCCGACCCTCATTTTCTTCTCATACATCGTCTACACAAAGGCTGACAATCTAGCTTTTTTCCTCCATTACACCACTGACACTACACTAATGCAATGGTTCTCAAATTTTAGTGTGCATCAGAATAATCTGGAGAGCTTGATGAAATGCTAGGCCCACTCCTTGCATTTCTGATTCAGTATGTGTAGGGAATGGCTTGAGAATTCAGATTTCCAACAAATGCATGAGTGATGCAATTCCACTGATCTGGGCCATACTTTGGGAACCACTCCCTTAGTGCATGATTCTCAACCTTGACTGAATGTTAAAAGCAACGTGGAGTTTTGTAAATTGCCGAATTACTCGGACTAACTAAATCAGGATCTTTGGGTGGTGAGACCCAGGCATAGATATTTTTTAAAGATCCCCAGGTTGAAAGCCACTACTCAAGCAGGACACAAATGGTTTTCTTTGTGATATATTCAAGAATTATTTTCTTAATCTTGGATCTGAAGATATGATTTGGGTTTTCCAGGTTTGCCCTGGAGACATTGTCTGGAGTACTTTTGGGTGTGCAGAAGGCGCTTGAAAGGTAGTTGAAGTGCTTACTGAAGTAGGAGTTGATTTCCTTAGCCTCTCCACTGTAATGAATAATGCTGACCTGCCTTCATTGGGGGACATCTCTCATTTCATATTTTACATACTGAGTTTTTCTATTTCTCACCTGGCATTAATGACTGTTAGCTTATTTGTTTGTTGTTTTGGTAATTCTTTCTCCACTCAATCAAAGACTTGCTCTTAATCCCATGTCTTCATTTTTCAATATTAAAGTTTTAGTCATACTTTTCCCTCCATGAGAGTGACTTTAACATGTTCCTGACTTCTTAGGGACTTCCCTAAAATTAGAAGAGGTTTAGATTCCACCACAAAAATCACTCCAATTATTACCTTGACAAGATAACTCTGAAGAGTAGTCATCTTGGGAAGTAAAAGTGTAATGAGACATAAATAATAACAGCAAAATAGCCAGCAAGGCATTGTGCTAAGGGCTTCATACAGATCACAAAATTTATTTTTTTTTTACAATAAATCTATGTCTTGGATACTATTCTTCTCCCCATTTTACAGATGAAAGTGAGGCACAAGATTAAAAAACTAACCCAAGGTCATACAGCTAGTGAAGCTCTGTAACTTCAAAGAGTTAATTTGGATTCAGAAATCAAGATCTAACAATTCTATTATTGGAGCTTGTAGAGAAGTTCTAAACAATAGAGCAACATTACAGAATTTTTAAAAAGGAGAGAGAGAGAATATCTCAGTGGGAGTGGAAAATTATACTTGATTCAATATAATTAAACAAAAGCATTGAAGTAATGAGGCTCCAATGGAGGAACAAGGAAAAAACCACCAAAGATGTTCATGAAAAAGGAGGGACAGGGCAGGGAAGACCACATGAGACAGGAGATATCGGAGGCAGGATGGGTAGATGGCTGCATTCCCTGAGTTTGTCAATAAAGAGGATCCATAATTGTTTCTTTTGAATCTGATATGAGCAAATTAGGAAACATAAAGCTGATTTGTAATCATCATGATACTTTTCCAATAGGTTGGTTTTTGTGGGCAGAGGAAACCCAGCATCAAGAAGCTGAATGCTATGTGAAAGTTGGTTTGTTAGAGACTTCAGAGGAGTCAGAGGAAAGAAACTGAAATAGAGATGGATCTAAAACCAGGTAAAGGAAATAACATCATGTCAATAAACATTTTCAAATAAAATGATAAAAATAGTTAGCTGTTTGCTCCTATGATTTTTAAAAGATCAATGTTTGATTCCTCTGATGCAGATTTGGGAGTTTCCAGAGTTGGTAGATATTCCTCTTCCCTTCTGCAACTCCCTATGGAAATGTGTCTGTTGAATAAACAAAATCAGACACCCTGAAACAGGTGCAGGGGACCATGTACAAAGACATGTAAACCACCACAAGCCCAGGCCTCCAAACTCAGAAACAGACAGGCATACATCATGACTCACACAGATTCTTATCACAGACAAACTCCGTACTGACCAGGATAGACATGGCCCTAAGCCAAATCCATAGTTTCAGTAGCATAAAGATACTACCTGCAAAAACAAATCAATAGAAGTTCCCAGAAAATTCTAGCCTTAATCCTGATCAAGGTTTAAAAAATCTTCTCAGCAAAACATCTCTTTCAAAAGTTGTACACTACATGTTTTTCCTCTTAGATGATAAAAAATAGTAATATTTTTTATTCTATTCTACTCTTTTCTACTCTATTCTATTCTACTCTATTCTACTCTCTATTCTACTACTTCCCTTCACTCCCAATCAACTTCACATCCTGTCACCCTGGTTGATCTCTCTAAAATGTGGATCCCATTATGTCTAATTTGTTTCAAGACTTTGAAAAACTCCCTACAACATTTTTTAAAATTAATTGTCTTTAACAATATCTCCAGGATTTTAGCATATTTTACCTATCAACCCCTCTAGCTTCAGTTCTTATTATGCTTTTCAAATTTAAATACAAATGATCCTTTGCACTCCTACCTATAGTTGTTGGGAAGGTTAAATGATGTAATGTAAGTAAAGCACATAGACAGTGCCTGGCATAACATAGGTGCTTAATGTATCTAAGTCATCCCTAAACAGATACTTTACAAGGTATGCATACAGCCATTTTTCCACACATAATCGTCATTCATAGGCACCTTTTAAGGAATGAAGATGGGATTTCAACATCTTTGGTTTATTAATTAAAAAACTGAGGCTCAGGAAGTTTATGTGGCTTGCTAAAAGTCTTACAGCAGGTAAATGAGGGAGCTAATACTTAAACCTGCTTCTGAATGAAAGTTAGTGTGTGTCCCACTACATTGTCCTTCTTTTTTTATAGATATATAAAAAGTTGCAGTTAGGTAGAGGTTGTTCTCCTTTGCCCCACTATCATGGTGCATATGTCAGACAGACATTTGCTCACGTTCTCTCAGATTTACTCCCCGATCACAATGGGCAGATCCTGCAAATTTTTTTCTAAGCTGCCTTGTCAACAAGATTCTAGTTATATGCAGTGACTGAGAGGCACTGATGCGACATTAAAGGTGAGAGGGAGGAAGAGACTATTTCTCACTGTCTCTCTCTTGGGTCTGGTGGTAGCTACATCTCATCTGTGGTACCAGACTCTTCCAGGTAACTCTCAGTCCTAATGTCCAAGCTCTCGGTGGGCATCCTGACCCTGAGGCTTTGACAACACCATCTTCTGATATTGTTTCACCAATACGGAAAGGAGGGTGGTTGCACTTCCTGCTATTGATAAGTCTTGGGTTGCCTCTTAGTCCCCTCTTTAGTCTTTTGTTCTTTCTAAAACCACTGTATTAATGATCTCAGATTGAACTATAGTATCCGTTTCCCGCAGGAGAACCTTAATTCATAAAGTGGCCATGCAAAGAATTTAGATACTTCAAATCCAAATTGGAATTATAGGATTTATTTAAATCAACTCATGGTATTAGACACACAAAAGTTCTTGACTATCTGTCTCCTTTTTTTTTTCCATCCTAACAGAATTCTGATCTTTTGAATGTGACAATATATCAACTAAAAAGAAACCTACATTTCCCAAATTCCTTTGCAGTTGGAAGTAGCCATGTGATTAAATTCTGATGAATGAGATGTAAGCAGAAGTTGGTAGGCCTTTGGGGAAACTGCCTGAAAATTACTTCACTCAATCGCCATATGAGTACATGTGTTCTCCCTTCCTACCTCTTGCCTAGGATGCAACATGATGGCTGGAGCTATACAGTCATCATGTGGCCATAAGAAAATCTGGAGGATGTCACTTTTTAAGGAGTAAGAATGAAGATAAAGAGGAGCTTGAGTCATTGGAGACATGTATGGAGCACATGTATCAGTGTGGCACCACCTACTACATCAGGTTACGTGAGAACAACTATTTTCCAGGTACCAGGGTATGTTACTCAATGTCAAATGCAATTCCAAACTGATAAATAGTTGAACTTTACTCTTTTTGCATTTGTTTCTTCTTTAGTTCATTCATTCCTACTGTGTGTCAAATACTGTGTGAAAACCTGGGTGTGTAAAAATATTAAAGCAAAATTCTTGCCTTTAAGAAGTTCATGGTGCAGTGGGCTGTCAGACACAGAAACGCATTGTTACACTTGCAGAGTGGCAGCTGGGTGTAATAACAGTAGTAATCAGAAGACATTTAGGAAGGACAGAAGAGGAGTAAATCTAACATTCTTGACGTCAGGGACAGTTTCCTGTGGAGTTCATGACAAAACTGAGTCTTTAGGGATAATTGGGAATTAGTAGGTACAAGTCGCTGCACCAAAGATAGGAGGAGGTATGTGTCATGGAAGCAGGGAGGCATTGCAGGCAGAGAGAATGGAAAGGAAATTGAAAACATATCAATGTTGTGAGGAAATTCCAGCAGTCTGATTTCATTAGTGGATGAAGCACAAACCAGAGGGTGGTAACAGATGGGTATAGATTAGAGCTTGGTCATTATGCTGCTTCTTGCACTGTGACACAGGCTCACACTTGATCCTGAAGGCAAACAGGATCCTGAAGTTCTTTGATGTTCTCTAAGCAGAGAGTGAAAAGAATACTGTTGTCCCCCCAACAGCTGATGAAATCATAAGTTAGCTCAACTCAGCCTAAGGAGTGGCTAATTGTGTTGTGAACTGGTATCACCAGTTGATTTGGTTCAGGCTGGTTTCTCCCTGAGTGATTATTAGCAATTGCCTATGGGATAAGAGGTACAACCTGGTACTAGGGAAGTCTCCTATAAATTGTGAGCCTCTTGAGGTATGTGCCATTTCTTCTACGGTGCTATAAGCTGTATAAATACTTTATGAATAAATAAATAAATGAATAATTTATATGAGGAATAATGTCTCTCATCTCACACCCAAGAGTAGACAGTCAATAGTGTTTAGCACCTACCACATCAAAATGCCTGCATTCTCTGCCCCAGCTGAATGGGTATTTCATGTTATACAACAGCTAGATATTTGCTACCAACTCAGAAACAGAGTGTTGTGTATATATGAACAGAAAACTGGAAGCTGTTATCTACCTGTAGACTTTGAGTTCATTGGTCTCACATTAACAGTTCTAAAACAGTAGCACCAGCCACACTGACTCCAGGTTTCATCCAGTCAATTACTGATCTCTTCTATCTTTACTTATTAATAAAGAAATAGAAATATTGGGACATTAGGGAAATACTGAATTATTGGATTAGTTTCAGCAAAGTTGGAAAAATGTTTTGAAATCTAGAAGTGATTTTAGAAAATGGTCCTATGCAACTTGTCTTCAAGGATGGCAAGAAAGGGGAGCATTTAGAGAATCATACCTCCTCTACACATGAAAGGGTTAGAGGGAAAAACTCAAAGAATACAGTGAGTAGCGGCAGAGTCCAAGAGAGAAGAGAGTAGACTGAGTCTCTGGGATGCTTGGTAAGGAAGAAAAGAAGATATATGGAGATGCTCAGGTTTGGAAATTGAGAAGGGGCCTTGAAGGAAAACACTTGGAGGAAAACCGTAGATTATTTTCCACTAAAATTTCTGATCTACTCAATAGGTCTGACATCTACTTGGAGTCACTGTTATACATAGATTTTGCCTATTGTGGTCTTTAAAGCTTAATTAAATGATAAAGATAAGACGTATGTAAGAATGGAAGGAAGACAGAAGAAGGAGAAGAAAGGATGGATGGAGGGAGTAGGGAAGAAAGAAAAAAGTTGAAGCTTCTATGAAAGAACACTAAAGCTACAATGACACATTAAAAAAACTTTTCAAAGTAGAAAATAGAGTGAAGTGAATTATCTGTCACCATCAGGTAGAGTGCATGAGCAATAATATTCAAATTGGAGTTCAGGTGGGAGTTTTCTACATCATGAAGTATTATAATTCTAATTGTGTCATAATTATGAATGGCTTTTTAATATTGTCTTAGTCTTTTAATTCATTTGAACATGATGTCCATTCCTAAATTTCTAATTTTATATATGTGCATGAACCTTTACATAGAACATTAGGAATATGTGGTGCAGAGTCAGGAGAGAAGAGCCTTGAAGATGGGATGCTGGGGCCAAGCCACATTTGAGTGTCCTGTCAAGGTGTGGAACAGAGAGAGTGGGGGTGGCTATGGAGTGAGAAAGGAATTAGGAATGAATGGTTTCACGGAAGCCAAAGGAGCAAAACAAGAAAGAGGCCAACTAATGGATGCATAAAACATCTTGTACCAAGTTCACTGTTTGGAGAGATGATTGGCAGCCTTGCTAGAGCTGTTTCAGTGGAAAGCAGGGGCAAGAAAGTGTCTAAGCCAGAGAGCAGTCACCTGTGACTATATTACACATTTAGTAAGTTTGGCTGTGTTGTACAGAAATCAGAGGCAAAAATTTTCTCTATACTTTTCCTCTATGCCACACCACTCTTGATCTACTTGGAACACTACTGATTCACTTTGTCTAGAAGCAAGGGAAACAGCAAGGGAAGTAATGTTTACAGCAAAGAGGCACACAGAACATATATGTCTGGTTGATAATGCACAGATCGATAGGGAGCCCTAATTTAATATATAGCTAATGGTCAATATCCTTCTCTTTCTCTAAACAAAGTAAAAAATTGATATAGTAATGTATTTTTTGTTTTCTTATTCACATTCCAAACTGGCAACACGTTCTTTATACATTTTCTCTGCCAAGAATACTAAACCTTTCATAAATGTCCATTTAAAAGTCAATAGAAGAAAATGTTCACAAATAAATAAATGTGGAAATTATCAAGTTTAGATTATGCCCCAAATCAGGATCCACTTATCAACTATTTCTTTTCTTTTACACAGAAATATCTCATGGATATGCATTTATCATGGAATTTATTTCATATTTCTTCTTCTAAGTAAATAAAAATGTGACAATCATTTCCATCTTCCCACAAAGCCAGCATGTGAGCAGCAGTGGTCTCGGCTGGAGGATTCAGACTTACCATACCGTCAGTCACACCATTACATGGATTATGCAAACTGAAGCCACTTTCCCTTGTGTTTACAAAATATCAATACTATGGGAAAAAAGTGGTATCAGCTGCCCTGCTTTCAATACAAATGCTTTCTATTAGTCAAGCAACAAGTAAGAAAACATGTTTTTATTTTTTATTTTTTTATTTTTTTTTTTTTTTTGAGACAGAGTCTCACTCTGTTGCCCAGGCTAGAGTGAGTGCCGTGGCGTCAGCCTAGCTCACAGCAACCTCAAACTCCTGAGCTCAAGCGATCCTCCTGTCTCAGCCTCCCGAGTAGCTGGGACTACAGGCATGCGCCACCATGCCCGGCTAATTTTTTCTATATATATTTTTAGCTGTCCATATAATTTCTTTCTATTTTTAGTAGAGATGGGGTCTCGCTCTTGCTCAGGCTGGTCTCGAACTCCTGAGCTCAAACGATCCGCCCACCTCGGCCTCCCAGAGTGCTAGGATTACAGGCGTGAAAAACATGTTTTTAAAAAAGGTCCCAGAGGTTTGCTTTTACTCTTAATAGCAACACATTTCAATTTTCTATTTGATGTAGACAAAAACGTCTGCACAAAGCTTTTAGATATTATGTTTGATGAAAGGGCAGTTTTCTTTTTATGCTCGACACCACACTACCCTAGATAAACTTTCATTTGTGACTGTTGAGGCAACTTTACAGTGTTTTATTTTTCTATCCATCACTGAACTCTCAGCCTTTTCCACAGTTCTCTCCTTGGTCCTCTTTCCTTCTCCCCCCCCCCCATTACCCTAATTATCCATAAGTGATATCATCTATTTCCAGGGTTTCAAATTGAATATATGTGCTTCGTTCTGTCCAAGCAATAGTTTATTCTCTTTAAAACTTCAGCCACATAGCTTCAACACTCATATTCAATTCAACGTGAAAAAACACTAGCTAAATATTTTTACACTCAAATCTGTTCCAGTTTCTCAATAATATTTGATGAATGATGCCACCATCCTCTCCAGACCAAAATGTACAAGCTTTAAAATCACATCTCTCCCTCTGTTTTAAACCACAACAAACTTCTTATCAAATCTTGCTAATTTTTCTAAGAAATTATCTGTCTACTTTTGCTTGTCCTCTTCATCTCCAATGCAATTCCCATACTAGGTCTAAAGCCCCTCTTTCAGGCAAGTGCAACAGCTTCTGTGCATTATTCATTTGCCAAAAGCCCTTCCTCTCTTCAAGCCATCTTGTAAACTCTTATTAGAGCTGCTTATGTGAAATAAATATGCTCATGAACTCACTTTGAAAATCGCTATTAATTCCCAGTCATTTACAACAGAATGTCGAAAATACTAACATGGCTTAGAAGACTCTTTACAGTCTATTTTCGAACAACCTCTCCAGACACATCTGTTACCTGGACTTCCCACGGTTTTTCAAAAACTTCCATTTTTTGATTCTGTTCCTTTATTCGTATCTATTTCATGCCACTAATAAATTCCTAAATTACTCCTCAAAATTTGTGATAAAAACTTCAAATACTCACCCATATCTGTCCTATCCTCTTCCTGCTTGGTAGAATACTAGACGTAGGTCTATGTGACCAGGTTGTAGATAATGAAATGATGTTAGCCATTTCTAGGACTGGCCCTCAAAATTATTTGCCTAATTCTCTGTGAGGAATCTTTTTTCCTTGTATGGTAATGTTAGGGAAAGGAAAACAAGAGGTAATGGAATGATAGGAGATGAAAAACAAGAAAGAGGAAACAGTTAAAGAAAAACAATATCAAGGAAATAGTTACAGAAAAATAACCAGGGAAAACAGTTATTTCAGTCTTAAAGAATGGGGTAATTAGAACATGTAACAAGGACCAACAATCAGAAAATAGAAAAACACCACAAACAGTGACTTTTCCCATCACACTTATAGGAGAAAGGTATGTCTGGAACCTAACCTTTAAGTTATGTCCATACCTGGAAAAATCCAGAACCCAAAACCCATAACATATAGTCATAAGTAATTATATCTGATCTTTGCATCAGCATATACTACTGGCATATAAAAGGAGAAACGTAGAAGAAGACAGTGTCTTATCCACTTGCAGAGGTGGACCCATGTCCCCTTAGGAAATGTACTTTCACTTTGCACCCTTAAACTTTCCTTACAATAAATTCTTCACACATACTTGCTGAGTGTCTGTCATCTCTCTGGGTCACGTGGGCCAAGGCTTGTGGTTTCTCCAAGCCAGGAGCCCAAGAACTGGGGAAACACTTCAAAGTCCAGCCATGGACAGGACCGTGACAGTAACTGGGTGCACAAGATAAAATAAATTTCTGTAATGTCTCAAAATATGGTTAGAACAAGCCTGAATACAAAACAACTTCACGGAGCAATGCTTCCCTGCCAATCAGCATTGCAACTGTGACATAAGCAAGAAATAAATTTTTATTATGCTCAGTCATTGAGATTTAGGGATTGCTTGTTACAGCTGTTGTTACTTACCCTAATATAACAACCTAACAAGGTTATCATTTTCCTAGAACTTCAAAGAGAAGGATAGCGCTTTCCAATTGCCCTTATGTTAGCATATTCATGCTCCTTTACAAAAGTATAACCTTTTGTTCTTTTCCTTTTTTTTTTCTTGCAGATGTTGTATTTTCTAAGTGAGTTTTTTCCCTAGGAAACACTTTCCAAGAGGAGATAATAGGACTGTTCTTTTTAAAAAAACATGTTTTATAAGCAAATATGTTTGGGAGACACTGGCTTAAAAAAATTTAAATAAGTACATGTATCTGTGAGAACATTTCACTGCAGACTTCTCAGTCTTTAATGTGCTAAAGAGCTTTGTGAATCTCCAGAGGGAATAAGAGGATGCAGGATTTTCCAAACCACTTTAACCAACGAATTCTTTTTCAAGACATATTTACCAATGATTCTCTAAACAAATTTCCAAGTAATGCATTATGAGATTTATAAGATAGGCTTCACTAGTGACTGTGACCTCTATTAATGCAGGGTATATGTCATACTTATTTTTGTGTCCACATTAGATAGCATATTAGCAAGCATACATAGTGCAATTACTTTTAATATGTGCTTGTTTTTCACTGGATAACCTTTGTTTTCACAAATCTAAAAAAAGGATTTAGCCCTGCATTTTCTTCCCCTGAAATATATCCTTTTCTCAAACTACTCATTGGCAATGCATATTTATTGAAGTTAACCTGAAACCCTCATGGTAAATAAAGAAAAGGGTTTGTGTTGCACACCAAACAACTAACAAAAAAAAATACCAACCTGTTTTCACCACTATCGCTCTTTAATGATCACCTATAGGATTCCATCTTTCTTTCTACTACACAGTCTCTAAATCTCATTCTCAACTTCTTTTATAGAGTAATTTGGTCCCTTTCCAGCCCTCTTTCGGTAGAGTGGAATCACACAAACTGGAGCCTCAGCCTCTTGTAGCCTTTCCCAGAATTTATCCAACTTCCTAGTCGATGCTCACACTAGAGAGATATTTTGTTCATGTCATTCCATAGTAGTATTCTTTGCTCATATTGTCCTTATAAAAATTGATGTATTGCCCCTTCTATGTTTTCCTCTTTGCCAGACACAAAGAAAATTTTACTTACATTCATTAAAATTTTTATTTTGTACATTCTGTCTTACATAAGAATATGGAGTAGAAATTTAATATATTAAAAATATATAGCATATGTAGTACAACCTTGAAATATGAATACATTGTCTAGGTAGTATGACATATGTAGTATAATCCTTAGAAAACTCAAACTGATAACAGCACGCAGAAGAAAAAGAAGAGGAAGATGGTGACAATAATGAAGAAGAAGAAGAAAAGCAGTGGCAGCAGAGGAGGAACTATTGATTGTTTACCATGTACCAAGTACTACATTTACCACTATCTAATGCAAATGGCATTTAATACACAAAACACGCTTATAAGTTTAGTATATTTTTATCAGGAATTATGAGGGCTTTATATTCAAAAAAATTATTAAACACTCCTTAAAGTTCAAAAGCAATTTATTAGTAGTAAAAGATGATAGATCTCTATGAAAATATCAGCTTTACTACTGCAAGACTGCATTGGAAAAGGTATTTTGGACATGTGGGCAAAATAAGGCTTTGCATTTCTTCCTCCTAAATTGAGTTACTCAGTCAAAACTGCAGTCACTCTCCCAAGTAGAGCTAGATGAAAAAATAATAGACTATAGATCAGCAGGATAAAGAATAAAAATCACATGGTCATATTAACAGATGCAATAAAAAAGCACTGAACAAAATCTAAAAGTTCAAGGTAAAAACTCTCAGCAAACTAGTAGAGGGTAACTTCCTCAACTTGATGAAGAACATATACAAAAACTCTACAGCTAATATCATACTTAATGGTCTAAAACTGGAAGCTTTCCTATTAAGATTAGAAAAAGTTAAGGATATCTCCTGTCTTCACACCTTATCAATATCATACTAGAAATCCTATAGCTAATGCAATAGCTAATGGCTATTAATAGCTAATAATAGCTAATGCAATCATTATAGCTAATGCAATAAGGCAAGAAAAGGAAATAAAAGGTATACCAATTGGGAAGAAAGAAATGAAACTGTATTTGTTTTCAAATGACATGATTGTCCATGTAGAAAATCTGAAAGAATAGACAAACAAACAAATACAAAAAACACTTGGAACCAACAAACAACTATAGACAAGCTGCAAGATATAAGTTTAATATGCAAAAATCAATAGCTTTCCTACATACCAGCAATGAAAACATGCAATTTGAAATTTAACACATAATGTGATTTACATTAGCACCTAAAAAATGAGATATTTAGGTATAAATCTAACAAAATATGTACAAGATCTATATAAAAAAACTACAAAGCTTTGATCAAATAAGTCAAAGCAAAACTCAATAAATGGAAAGATGTTCCATATTTATGAATAGAAAGACTCAGGATTCTAAAGATGTCAGTTGTTTCCAACTTGATTTATAGATTTCCCATAATCACAAAGTCCCAAAAGTTGTTTTGTGGATATCAACAAACTGATTACAAAGTTCCTATGGAGACACAACTGACCAGAATAATTAACACAAAAAGCAGGAAGAACAAAGGTGGAGGATTGACGTTACCTGACTTCAAGACTTACTATAGAGCTACAGATACCAAGACACTATGGTATTGGTGAAAAAGCATACAAATAAATTAATAGAATGGAATAGAGAACCAGTAAGTAGACCTGCATAAATATAGTCAACTGATAAGAACAATATTTTCAACAAATAGTGCTGAAAAAGCTAGATACTTAACATGCAAAAAAATATTAATCTAGGCACATATTTTATATTTTTCACAAAAAATTAACTCAAAATGTATCATATATTTCAATGTAAACTGCAAAAATATAAAGCTACTAGAAAATAACATAGGGGAAAATCTAAATGTCTTTGGGTTTGATGATGACCTTAGATACAGCAACAAAGGCATGATCCATGAAAGAAATAATTGATATGCCTGTTTTATTAAAATGAGAGACTTCTGCTCTATGAAAGACACTGTTAAGAGAATAAGAAGACAAGCCACATACTTGAAAGAATATTTGCCAAAAAAATCTGATAAAGGACTATTATCCAAAGTATATTTATACAAATAGCTCTTCAAAGTTAATAATAAGAAAATATACAACCTGATTTTTAAAAAGGCCAAAGACCTGAATAGACACTTTTTTCAAAAATGATATACAGATGGCAAATAAGCATATGAAATGATGCTCTACAACATATGTCATTAGGGAATTAGAAATTAAAACAACAATGAGATATCACTACACACTTAATAGAATGGCAAAAATACAAAACACTAACACCAAAGGCTGGTGAGAATGTGCAGCAACAGAAACTCTGATTCATTGCTGGTGAAAATGCAAAATGGTACCACCACTTGTAAGTACAATTTGAAAGTTTCTTGCAAAACTAAACATACTTTTACCATACCATCCAGCAATCATGCTTCTTGGTGTTTATCTAAATAGGTTGAAAACTTATGTTCATACAAAAACATACACATATATGTTTATAGCAGTTTAATCATAATTGCCAAAACTTGGAAGCCATCAACCTGTCCTTCAGTAGGTGAACAGGTATATCGAGACAATGAAATATTATTCAGTGCTAAAAAGACATGAGCTATCAAGTCAAAACCACAATGAGATATCACTTAACTCCAGCGAGAATGGCCTTTATCAAAAAGTCCCAAAACAATACATGTTGGCGTGGATGCGGAGAGACAGGAACACTCATACACTGCTGGTGGGACTGCAAACTAGTGCAACCCCTGTGGAAAGCAATATGGAGATACCTTAAACAGATTCAAGTAGACTTACCATTCGATCCAGCAATCCCATTACTGGGCATCTACCCAAAAGAACAAAAGACATTCTATCACAAAGACATCTGCACCCGAATGTTTATAGCAGCACAATTCACAATTGCAAAGATGTGGAAACAACCCAAGTGCCCATCAATACATGAGTGGATTAATAAAATATGGCATATGTATATCATGGAGTACTACTCAGCTATAAGAAATAACGGTGATATAGAATGTCTTATGTTCTGGAGAGAATTGGAACCCATTCTATTATGTGAAGTATCCCAAGAATGGAAAAATGAGCACCACATGTACTCACCAGCAAATTGGTTTCCCTGATCATCACCTAAGTGCACATTTGGAAATAACACCAATTGGGTATCAGACAGAGGTGGGGGGTGGGGGGAGGGGATGGGGGTATACCTACATGATGAGTGCTATGTGCACTGTCTGGAGAATGGAAACGCTTGAAGCTCAGACTCAGGGGGATGGGGGGGCATGGGCAATATATATAACCTGAACTTTTGTACCCCCATAATAAGCTGAAATAAAAAAAATAAAAAATAAAAAATAAATAAAATGGTATGTATTAAAAAAAAGATATGGAAGAAATTTAATTGCATATGACCAAGTGAAAGAAGCCAATCTGAAAAGGTTATATACCATATGATTCCAGCTATATGATATTCTAGAAAAGACAAAAGTATGAAGAAAGTAAAAACATCAGTGCTTGCCAGGTGTTGGAGGGAAGGATGGATAGATAGGAAGAATACAAAAAAATTTTAGGATAGTACATATATTATGAGTGATAATGCAATTGTGTGTACATGCCATTATACATTTGTCAAAATATATAGAATGTACAACACCATGAGTGAACTCTCATGTAAACCATGCAGTTTGGGTGATAATGACATATCACTTATATTCATCATTACAACAAATTTATCATTAGAGTGCAGAATATTTATAGTGGGGGATGCTGTGCATGCGTGGAAACTCCCTATTTTCTGCTGTGAAACTCAAACGGCTCTAAAAAAAAAAAATGTCTTTTTTGGCCGGGCGCGGTGGCTCACGCCTGTAATCCTAGCACTCTGGGAGGCCGAGGCGGGTGGATTGCTCGAGGTCAGGAGTTCAAGACCAGCCTGAGCAAGAGTGAGACCCCATCTCTACTAAAAATAGAAAGAAATTATATGGACAACTAAAATATATATATACAAAAAATTAGCCGGGCCTGGTGGCGCATGCCTGTAGTCCCAGCTACTCGGGAGGCTGAGGCAGTAGGATCGCTTGAGCCCAGGAGTTTGAGGTTGCTGTGAGCTAGACTGACGCCACGGCACTCACTCTAGCCCGGGCAACAGAGTGAGACTCTGTCTCAAAAAAAAAAAAAAAATGTCTTTTTTGAAAAAATAGGCTATTGTGACATGTATAGAGGTACAGTCTATAGCCAGTGAACACCTATAGAATTGTAGAATCCAAAAGGGAAGAGAGCCAGAAAAATTATATCACAGGCACCAGAAAGTAGGTTGTAGTAACGGAGAACTTTGCTCCCTTTTTAATTGTTCCCAGCAAAGTATCAAGAATATTGCAGTACATTATTCTTGGAACATAATAGAGTGGCAAAAGAAAAAGAGGAAAAGGGGGGATGGAGTAGGTTGCTTAAGAGAGCTCTCAATAATTCTTGCCACCTGATATCCACAGTATTTCAGAATCCTGTCCCTTCAAAGTTAGGAGACACCACTTCCATAATTAGATTGCAAAAGATTCTGACTTCCAACTTGGTAGCAAGTGGACACATTGGGAAAGCCTGTGCAGCAAGGAACTGAGGATGACCTCTTGCCAACATTCACCTAGAAACTCTTGCTCTCCGTCCAACAACTCCAAAAGAATGTAATTTTGCATACAACAAGGTAAGTAAACTTGGAAGCAGATTCTTTTCCATTTGAACTTTCATATGAGACCCCAGCCCTTGCTGACATCTTGAGTGGTGCCTCATGAGAGACCCTGAAGCAGAGGACCTGGGAAAGCTGTGCACAGCCTCCTGACCTGCAAATACTGTAAGAAAAATGAGTGTTATTTTAAGTCCCAAAGTTGTAATTTTCATAGAGAAACAGATAACTAACACAAGGGCTTGCCAGTTCCCTCTGCCAGCTCTCAACTTGATGCTAAATGTTGTGCTTTTATTGATTGTTTTGATATTAGCCTATGTCAGTGAAGCTTAACCAAACAAACATTCAGCTCAACCAAAAATACTTAACCGAAACATGCATGTGAAAAAACTGCCATGCAGTTTAGTGAGAAATATTCCTCGATTTAGTACATAGTGACATGTATTGTCTAGACCATTTGAATGAATAAGAAACAGTATTCTATACTAATAGATTGGATATCACTACTATGATAGTTATTGTTAGTAGCTGTTCATAGCATTGAACTTTTGTTAATCACCACCTGTTACTATTATGAACTGTGTGACCTTAGGCAAATTATATAATTTCTCTAAGCTCCAGTTTCCTCACTCTTTAATGGAAAAAAATAAGGATTCAATGAGTTTTATATGTAAAGTTTTACTACAATTCTGAGACCATAGAAATCATTTAGTAAATGTTAATTCTTGTCATTATGACTATTATGAAAGGAATTCTGGTTACCTGCTAAATCCATCTTCACCAGTAGAAAGACTAAAGTAGTAGAGCTTAGATAGCTTTCCCATGACACTCCACCGATATAATTTATTGAACTTTACTTATTGCCTTCTAATGAAATAAGCAAATCTTACAGTTTACCAAAACACAGTTTGCCAGGCATCCATGATTAAAAGACTCTACAGAATTATCAAAAGTGTCTTTAGTAATACTTCTTAGAAAAGGAAGCCATCGAGAGAAGAGGGTGGGAAGCTGGTCTTGAAAATACTTAATTAATTAAATATGTCATTGTCACCAAAAAATCAAAACGAAATAGTAAGTCAAGGGTATCTTTCTTGCCGTGCAAACAACCCCGTTCCCCAAACCCAAACAAAATAGACTCTGCTGAAAAGCTCAGTAAAATGGAAAAAAATCAAGAAAAATTTTCAATTACACGTAAACCTTGGGATTTAAAGGAAGGAATGTCCATTCTCTACTGTATGGAAACAAATAAAAATATCCTTGATTTAAGCAAGCATGTATAGAGGGAAAGTTACTTAACCATAATGCATTATGTTTCCTTATTGAAAGTACTGCCTTCATAAGCACCTCGTTAAACAATGATCGTACATCTTTTCTAAATAAACACCTAAAAAAATTCCTGAAAGCATATTAATAATATAGAATACCCTAGAATAATTTTTGCTAAAAAGTTATTTATGAAAAACGTGCACTTGAGGAAACATAAAGCAGATGAGATTGAAAGAGAAAATCTATCTCAAGTTCATTTAAAGACACTAGCGAAAATAAAAGCCATATGGGCCACACATTTCACTGTCGAGAACTATATGAAATATCATCTCATTCTCAAAGTTATCTTGCAGAGATTCCTGCAAGGGAGGTGCCATTTCCATCCTCTTTTTACAGACTGGGAAATTATGCCTTTAGGTAATTTTTATTTACTAAAATATAAATTTATATTCTCACCATAGTTATAGCCTGAGCTTTTTCTGAGATTTCTCAAAATTAAAGTTCTCTTTACCTAGATGCTAGACAAAAACCTGGTGATTTCTAATATTACAAAAGGGGAGCAAGGCCACTTTTTAGCTAAGAATAAACTTCTGAAAAAGATTATTTCTTACTGAACCAAACATCTATGATAAAACCAAACAATAAACATGTTAAAACTCTGAGATTTGAGATCAGATAGTTTACCCGAGTTCCACCCTTAATGTTTCTACTATCTGTTGAAGAATTATGATCTACTGTTCAGATGATCAGAGAAAGGAACAGCTAGCTACATGAACATTGTGGCTAACTCTTTAATAATTTTTTAAGTTCTTTGGGTTTCATTGACATTATTTTAGTTCAAATAAAACTTTTGCTGAACCATTGCAACATTCTGTCAGTAATTCTGAGCAATGATCAACATGAGGAAGGACCAGGGAGCTCACAGTATGGAACGCAGGATCTCTTGCAGAGACAGTTGCCAAGTGTGTGGAATTGTGGCCACCCTAACACAGCTGTAGGCCATGATGGTATAGGTGGGTTGGCCATCCTCAAAGTACAGTTTTCTACAGACTGGTGGCAACCAAATGGCCTAAGGGAAAGCTATCATCCTCATTCAATTTATGTGAGCTCAAGCCCACCTAAGTCAGCACTGAAGAAAAGCTTTCTATGATTTTGAAGAACCACCAGATTGAAAGCTGTGTTAGTTTCCTAGGTTCACTATAAAAAATTAACACAACTTGATGGCTTAAAACAACAGAAATTTATTCTCTCAGAGTTCTAGGGGCCAGAAGTCTGAAATTAAAATATCCTTAGGGCCACGGTTTCCCCAAAGGCAATAGGGAAGAATGCTTTCTTGCCTCTTCAAGCTACTAGTAGCTCCAAATGTTCCTGGAGACTGTATGATGCCAGTCTCTGCCTCTGTCTTTACCTGGCCTTCTCTCTTATGTGTCCTCCTCTTCATCTCTTATAAGGGCAGATGGCATTAGATTGAGGGACTACCATTAATCCACTATGATCTCATCTTGAGATCCTTAACTTAATTACATCCACAAAAGACCCTTTTTCCAAATAAGGTCACAAGTTTGAGGGGTTTGAACATATTTTTGGGGGACCACCATTCAACCCAACAGGGAGGCCGAGAGCTCAAGACCTAAGGCTCTGGAGTCAGGTACGCCTGGGTACAAAACTGATCTTTACTTATCAATTGAATTAGCCAGAGTACTTTTCTCATCTATAAAATGTAGGGAATAGTATAAGCACCTATGCCCTAGATTTATGATGAAAAACTGCACAATAAGAAGAGCAATACTCATGGCATAGTGTCTGGTATGAACGTTCTCTGTTATTGCTATTTCCTCAATAGCTTACATTACTGGAAATAGTTGAGGCTTGTGCAGGCAAGGTCAGCCCCCAGCCAGAGAAAATCTGTGATGTGTACATCATTGGCCTATTGCTTTAATTGAGATAACTTTGTAAGATAGAATCTAAAATCTAATAGGAAAATGAATGATCATCCAGGCCAATTGACCTAATTCTAAAGGAATAAAAGTAATGCTCAGAGAGAGTCATGTTTTACGTATAACTACACAGAAAGCTGGGGGTCAACAAAACTAGAACTCAAGATGCTATTTTCCCTATTTAGTTTCTACCTCTGTATACTATTGCTTGTTAGATAAATCATTAGTGGTAATTATCTCCATTAACATAAAGAGAAATGAAAATCTTTAAAAAGCAGATTTTTTTTCTATTTTAGATTATTTTGTCAAAAGTAACTCTATGTGATAGTTAATTTTATGTGTCAACTTGACTGGGCCATGAGGTACCCAAATTTTGATTAAACATTATTATGGGTGTGTCTATGAGGGTGTTTCTGGATAAGATTAACATTTGACTCAGTAAACTAAATAAAACAGATTCTCTCCCCAGTGTGGGTGGGCCACTTCCTTATAATAAGTCAATCTTTCTATTTTTCTGTGTGTGTGTGTATATATAGAGAGAGATAAATATGGATACAGATATAGATAAATAGTATGTATATATACACACACTATATACTCTTTCTGTGTACATATATATTTATATACTGTCTCTGTACATATGCATACACTGTATATTCTCTGTATATATATGTATACACTTTGTGTGTGTATATTGTCCATTGGCTTCACCGGTCCTCATGCTTTATGGTAGGGACTGAAATTACAACACTGGATTTCCTGGGTCTCTACTTTGCAGATAAGATCATGAGACTTATCAGCCTCCATAAGCATGTAAGCCAATTCCTTTCCATATGAATTCGTGTGTGTGTGTGTGTGTGTGTGTGCATCCTACCCCATGCTACTAGTTCAGGAGAACCCCGAATAATACAAATTTTGGTGCAAGAGTGGTCCTAGAGGAACAGAATATTAAGAATAAGTTTTCTGAATTTGTTCCAGGTTTTCTGAAATGGACTCTCTAATCTGACTAGATTTAAAGATGCTTATGACTCTATTATCCATAGTAAAGAAATACCTGATAGTCCATGACATGATCTGGCAATAAAGATGCACCAGTGTGCAACTCCAGCCTGGGAGAGCTGCAGACATGAGACTCCAACCCCTGAAAGCTGCTCTGTGGGCTATGTCCATCGAAACCATTCCAGCTAGGATGCCATGAGAGTGGGGCTGCCATGGGCCTTGGGGACCCAAATCCCACCCGAGGGTGTCCAGGAGGTAGGACACGAAATCAAGGAAGATTGTTTTAGAGCGTTAAGATTTGGTTTTGCTCGCCCTGTTGCATATGGACTTACTTTGGAGCAGTTACCTCTTTCTTCTTGCCTATTCTCCCTTAGGAATGGGAATGTTTAGTCTATGCTTGTCTCACTATTACATTTTAGAAGTAGATAACATGTTTGAAACATAGGCTCACAGCTGAAGGGGAATTTGCTTCAGGATGAATCATGCCTTCTTCTCATACATATCAGATTTAGTTGAGACTTTGGATTTTGGAATTTTGAGTTGATGCTGGAATGAGATAAGACTTTTGGGGCTTTGGGATGGAATAAGTATATCTAGTATATGAGAAGGACTTGAGTTTTGAGGGACCAGTGGGAGAACACTATGGGTTGAATGTTTGTCTCCTACAAAATCATGTTGAAATTTTATTGCTATTGTGATGATATTAGGAGGTGGGACATTTAAGTGGTGTTTAGGTCTTGAAAGACCTGCCGCCATGAATGAACTAATGCCACTTTCATGGCAGTAGATTTACCTTCTGTTATCCACCAGTGCTCTGTCTGTCTCTCTCTCTTTCTTTCTCTTACTCTTTTGCCTTCCACTGTGGAATGATGCAGCAAGAAGGCCCTTGCCAAATGTCAGCCTCTTAATCTTGGACTTCCCAGCCTTCTGAACTGAAAGAAACAAATTTCTGTTCTTTTAAATTATTCAGTCTCTGGTATTCTGTTATAGTAACAAAATGGACTGAGGCAGTTATCCAATAGGCTGTGTTGGCTCCGATTCAGCATTCAATATATGGGTGCTGTCTCTTCAACAGCCAGGATTCATGGGTCCAGGAATCAAGGGGTGGAAATGGGAGTGGTACCACTTACTATTCCTCCCAGGGAACCACTAGCAAAAATTTTGTTTACTGTCCCCCCAACTATCTGTAATGCTTGACTAGAAGTCTTAGTTCCAGAAATAGAAATGCTTGCATCAGGAGACACACAGTGATTGTATTGAACTAGAATTCAAGACTGCCATCTAGCCCCTTTGGGCTCCCTAATGCCTCTGAATCAATAGCAAAGAAGGGAGTTTGTGCTGGCTGAGATTTTGATTCATTACCAGGGGAAATTGGACTGCCACACCAAAATGGAGGTAAGAAAGAGTATGTCTAGAAGATAAAACTCCTCTTAGGATGTCTCTTAGTATTACCACATCTTGTGATCAAGGCCAATGAAAAACTGCAACAACCCAATCCAGGCAGAATTAATGATGAGTAGTCACCCTACTAATGAGTCTCCACCAGGGAAAGAACCAACCAGCTGAGGTGCTTGCTGAAGGCAACAGAAATTCCAAGTGAGTAGTAGAAGAAGGTAGTTATAAATACTCGTTATGACTACATGAACAGTTACAGAAATAAGGATTGTGATCATCATAAGTACGTCTCGTTACTTATTTTTATCTTTCCTCTTTTATTCCTTTCTCATGCAACATAAGATATATTGACATCACATCATAGTATTTAAGTATTGTTAATTTTACATCATAGTATTTAGGTTACAGAATACCAAGGGGAAGAATAAACATCACTCAAAGACTGTACATCTTTTCTGAAGGGATTATTGCATTTTTGGTTGTATGTAGGATAGTTGTATCATGTTGAGTGAAATTACAACCTTGTAATTGCCTTTGTTTGGAGAGTAAATATGGTTGAAAAAGATGCATATGAGCACACAGTTGAAAAGCAGTGGACTTAATAGTTAATTTTTTGTGTCAACTTAAATGGGTTATGACATGCTCAAATATTTGATTAAATATTATGCTGGGCATGCCTGAGAGGGTGGTTCTAGGTGAGATTAATATTTTAATTGGTAGACTTAGTAGAGGAGATGGCCTTGCTTAATCCATTGAGGGCCTGAATGGAATAAAAGGCTGAGTAAAAGAAAATTCACTCTCTCTGTCTAGGGGTCTTGAGCCTCCTCCTGCCTTTGGACCTGGACTGGAACTTTCACCATTGGCTCTCCCAGGCCTTTCAACTGTAGATCTTGGGGCTTCTCGGCCTCCATAATCTCCTATTTGTGAACCCTAGTTCCCTTGCATTCAAGTCTTTTTATTCACATTTGATTTCAATATAGTTATTTTTGCATTTATCTCATCTCCCTTTTAAAGTGCATATTTCTTGAAAACCTAAAAAATGTTCCCCACCACCACCGCATGAAATGTCCTGGAGAGGAGGACTAATATATCTAAAAGGCCAGGCATGTAATGAGTTCTAAATAATCAATTATTGAATGAGTTAATATTCCTCTTAATTTATCCTTACTTAACAAAGATTTATTAAGTTGAACATTTAGAGAATCTCATTGTTTAAAAATCCACCTTTGTATCTTCTACACAGCATCCCGCACATGGTTAATGTTCAGACATATCTGTTGAATGCACAATATAAAGAGTTTTGGAAGATTTCAAGCTGGCAACCTGACTTCTTCCAAACAGAGGTATGGTTAACCTCATCTTAAATTACCTTGATGGTTCTAAAGCCATTTTTAACATAATTCTAACATTCCAACTTGGTAAATTTTATTTCCAGAGTTAAGGATAAAGGACCCGTGTACTAAAAATGAATTATGGCACAAGTTTGGCGGCTGTAAGTAGTTTGGGGGCTATGCCAAAAGTCTTTTTAACATGGGCTGTCTAGCCTGGCATGGGGAAGGGTCTCCTATTGTGGCCTACTGTTGGACTTTAGAGATTATATAATCATTCCCACATAGCTTTTAGGACAAATGGCAAGAGTGCCACTAAGCTGGCTGATACTGAGTCTGGGTGCCAGACTTTGATTTGATTAAAAGAAGCAATAATAATAGACCAGCTCAAGACACAGCCACCCAGAGAAGAAACCAAGACTGTTCTTCTGGCCAGGGTACCAAATGTCAAATGTACCTTTATCTCAGTGGGCATGCTCGTGAAAGAAACTTTAAAAAATAAAACAAAACATGAGATAGTTGAGTAAATACAGTATATTAGTTTAGAGCTGTTGTAACAAAGTGCAATAAACTAAGTGGCTTAATCGAAATGTATTGTCTCACAGTTCTGGAAGCTAGAAGCTCAAGATCAAGGTGTTGGCAGGACTGTGCTTCCTCTGAAATAGTTAGAGAAGAATCTTCATGGAGCTCCCCTCCTGTGTGCATGTCTCTGTGTCTAAATTTCCTTTTTTTATAAGGACATGGTCATATTGGATTAAAGGCTCACCTTACTCTGGTATGACTTCATCTTAACTAATTACATCTGTAGCAAACCCATTTCCTCCATGACATTATGAGGCAGTGGAGGTTTGGACTTCAACAACAAGCTAGTAGGGGTTAGGACTTCAACATCTTAGAGGGGCCCACAATTCAACCCTTAATAGAGAGTAACAGCATCAATAAAGAAAAGTGCCAATCTGGCAAGATATTTGCAGGGGGTGGCTTGTTATAATAATGCAAAGCCCTCTCATTTCATACACCAACAGCCTAGTGTAAAAGTAGATTGATCTAGTTTGAAGTCTGAAGGTAATTTTTAATGCAGGGTTCTATGAGGGCACAGTCTCTCCCTTTACTCATTCCAGTGGCAGCCTGCTGAGCTGAGCTGGGAAACCCAGGCCAACCAAGCCAAATGTGAACGTGCAAGCACAGAGCCATTGGGTAGAGCAAGTTCTGTGCTTATCACCCGGACAATTTGACCTATGTTAAACAGCTGAATTTGATGGATGCCAAAGAGCAGTGGGCAAACGGGCCTGCTCAAGCAAACAGCCTGAGTTTTTAGAGGAAAGACATCATTCAGTTATTTGTTCTCCATCCAGAGCAGCCCAGCACTGCACAGGCAGCCCAACACGGTACAGTTTCAGCTCTTTGAAGCAAAGCACTTAGGAAGAGATTGCATGTTGTTTCAAACTGAAAGAGACACGGTCCTGCTTTCCCCTCCTTTCTTGCACCAATGTGGCTATTTTCCAATGATAATAAAAAGTTCTATTTCTGCAAAAATAACCGCAAACTCCACTCTCTCTCCCGAGTTCCAAGGGTTTGATGACAAACTTGGCATACTAAATTTTATAGATCCAAATCAATGTTGAACGCGAAGGAAAGCTCAGTGCCCTGTGGTAATACAAGAACCTGATTATTTTTGGACTGAAACCACTTAACACAAGCACAGCTGCAAAGGTCTTGTCTCACTTCCAGAAGATCGTCTTTATATTCCAACAAGTACCCGAGCTCAGACAGCATTATTAATATGAAGTAAAGTTATGTCACACTTGGTTTTCAAAGATAGTAAATCCACCAACACCAGCGAAATTAAATAAATATTTGAAGTCTGAAGTTAACATCTAGGAGAGAGCCAGGAAAAATGAAAATTTCAAAATCCCAGTTTAAAAGAATATATCTTTTTCATTAGGTTTCTCCCTGACCATTATAGAGGAACTGTAGATTGACTACAGAAATGCTGTTTATTCCATGATGAAACTTCCATGTAAATTGAAATGATTAAGAATAATTAGTCCTGTGAAATTGACTGCAGGATGGAGTAGCATGCAGCAATCATAAGTTTTCAGGTATACCTAGTCTGATCGTGTTACTCTCCTACCTAAATGTTTTACTAATGCCCTGTTGAATCCAGGATACTTGTCAGAAAACCTTTTAGAATCTGGTCTGTGGTGGACTCTTCAGCTCTGTCAACTGTACTCACCTCCACCTCACCAACCCCCTTTCAGAATCTCATCACACCCACACTTCCACCTGCTTTACATTTTGTGGTCACCTTGGGCCTTCCCACCTTGGGAAGCCTTGGGCATTTTCATTTCAGGGCTCAGTATTCCACGAAACAAGTCTCTCATTTTATGTGCTACTCTTTGGTCACCTGTGTGCCCAGCAATTACCAAACATTTTATATGTGGAGTTTACACATCTCCCTCCTTTACCATCTGTACGCTCCTTAACGGCAAGGGCTAAAGCACTCATATGTTATTTGGTCAATAGATACTTAATAAATAATTGTTAAATGAACCAGTGAATTTATCATAAGACTTTGATTGATATCT
This sequence comes from Eulemur rufifrons, assembly GCF_041146395.1. Lineage (NCBI taxonomy): Eukaryota > Metazoa > Chordata > Mammalia > Primates > Lemuridae > Eulemur > Eulemur rufifrons. The sequence continues at coordinate 25,658,974 of NC_091001.1, forward strand.
CACACATGTCATATAATAACTTAATGTGGTTGCAAAAAATAACTAAAATAATTTAAAGTGTAGTTATAGAAAAATCATGCTTGGTATAAAAGAGAAAATAGTTGTGCTCTATTCTGCACTGGATTAGTGATTCTCCAGGGGATTTTGCTCAATTTTGAACACTATATTACATAGTGACTTTTTTGTTTTTCAAAAAAATGCTAAGTTCATTTATGAAATCCTAAGAAAAAATATAATCCAAAAATATTATTTAAAATGTCTAATTTCCTAATATTCAGATATAACATTTATTGGTTATTTTTGTGTCCATTTTCCAGTCTTTTCAAAAATTTAATGAGCCATCAAGAGTTAAAAGAAATGGTGACATATTAGACCAGTGGCCCCCAACCTTTTTGGCACCAGGGACCAGTTTCATGGAAGATAATTTTCCACAGGCCCAGTGGAGGGGAATGGTTTCAGAATGAATCAAGAACATCACATTTATCATGCACTTTATTTCTATCATTATTACATTGTAATATATAATGAAATAATTTTACAACTCACCATAACGCAGAATCTAACGCTGCCGCTGATCTGACAGGAGGTAGAGCTCAGGCCGTGATGTGAGCGATGGGGAACAACTGTAAATGCAGATGAGCTTCACTCCCGCACCTGGCCCTCACCTCCAGCTGTGGGGCCCGATTCCTAACAAGGCGCAGACTGGTACCAGTCCACAGCCCTGGGGGTGGGGACTGCAGCATTAAACTATACCCATGTAGTGTTTATATTATTGTGAAGAATTGAGAAGCAATCGCCAATACAAAAAAAAAATAGAGAAGGACAACTTCTTGTAGAGGCACAGAGACTATATTCCAATGCCCTTGTAAGATCACCATGAAGAAAAGGAATTAAGTGCAAATCTATATGTCTTTTGAGAGAAAACTGGCATCAAAGGGGAAAAGTCGTGGTAGCTGTTTTTCAGCTTCATATAAGTAATAACACTTTTTACATTACAGCTTTGTAAAAACCAAGGTCGCTTCTTTTCCAGGAAGTACATTTCTTTTACCTAAAGGTTATTAAACTGAAGTTAGTTTATTCCTATTTATTGACAATATTAGAGAAGTGACACATCCATCAAATTACCCCCATAGGTGACCTCTGAAGTTCTCCCACATATAAGATTGGATGATTCTATCACAATGGATTTTTTAGATTCCTTATTGAGAATAATTTCAAGTAAATGAGTCTATTTTATTCTGAGCTAGAAATAATATATTAAGGGAAGATAATTTATTTCACAGAGGCTCAACAAAGCCATGTATATATGCATATGTGTGTATATTTGTATATTTATATGTTAAATATATAATCTGTTACTATTAAAAAAGGATGAGAAATTTATATATTTGTTCGATGACAGCCATATAATAGAATGTTCATTGGCACACTATTCATAATAATCCTGATCTGGAAACTATTCAAAAGCCACTCAACAGTAGAATAAACAAAAATTATATATTTACCCAATGAAGTACTTTGCAGCTATGAAAATGAACAAAATACCACTGTATATAACAACGTGAATGAATCTCACAAACATCAAGTTGATAAAAAGGCACAATAGAGCAAATACAATCAGGCAAGACCAACGTATGGTGTTAGAAACCAGGATGGGGGTCACCCTTTGGATGAGTTTTTACTCACAGGAAGAATCTGGGTCTTCTAAGATGCTGGTGATTTTCAGGGCTTTGATATATATGTTTGATTCATGAGAAAACATTGATCTGGACACAAGATATATACATTTTTCTGAACGTATGTCTCACTTTGACACAAAGATTTTAAAACGGCCTCTGTATCCATTAGTTTCCTGTCTTCAACACTATAAAAAAGCCATGTGGCAGGTATGAGATTTCTGTTTTAAAAATTCAAAGTTCTGAGACCTTGATTCATTAAGAGTACCTAAACAATGCGAAGTGTTTAAAAAATCACCTAAAAACTTATAAATGAAAATATGTATTTTGGAGACAAACATTAGCAATGAACTCTGATCACCTTGAGGCATTTCTTCTCATTTATGCTGAAATCCATATGCAGTACTGCAACAACTAATTTTAGACCTCTTTTAGGTTTTTTATTTGCATGTTGTTTTGTAAATATGTTAGTTTATTTGCCACAGGAACTCAGACAGAAATTAAACCTCCTAGAATTTTTAAGCATTTTCATTTATGGATAAAATATATAGCCACATTACTGTGCTTCCAAAATCCTTCCACTTACTCAGTAAAGCAGATGCACTGATTTATCAGACTGCAGGCCGCAGTCATTCAGATAATCTTTATGCAAACAAGAGCTCCACTGCCAGCTTCTTTATATTTTCCAAAGCCAACAAAATAGGTCTGGATATTAGTCCTAGAAATAAAAATTAATACTCTGTCGTGTAATTGACAAAAAAATATTATTTTTCAAATGTTGGCACCTTTGCTCTATGGCAGAAGTTGACAAATGTTTTCTGAAGATGTCCGCATAGTAAATATTTAGGCTTTGCTGGCCATATGCTCTCTGTCAACAACTACTCAACTCTGCTCTTGTAATGTGGAAGTGGCCATAGATAATATGTAAGCAAATGAGTGTGGCTGTGTTCCAATAAAACTTTATTTAAAAAAAACCCTGAAGGGGCCATATTTGGCCCACAGACTGTAATTCTTCAACTCTAGTTCTAGAGAAACAAAAAAAAAAAAGTGTTTTATTTGTTTTATTCTGTTTTTCCCTTTCCTATGTGGCCAACAAACCAGTAGAGCATCTACTGTGATCATTCAGTAGTTGCTAATGTGGGATAATCAAATCTTTGGATGTTCTTAAGTGCTTCTCAATATTAAAGTTTGATGAAGACAATATATTTATCTAGTATGCACAGACTAACTGAAATGTCAATCTCCTATACTTTTCAGTAGAATTCTCCCAAGTTCTTCCTTTTTAAATATTTTTCTAACTTTTTTTCCTAGTTAATTACTATTCACTCCTCAAAGCTTAGTTTATAATTTGTATCTTTACAGAAGCCTTTCCTGCTATCCATAGGTCATTTCCTCTCAAATGGGATCCACTATTTCCCCTTTATGTGACTTATTATAGTTGATAAGCAACTCAGAGCAGTTGTTAATATCTCAGAATCTAAATCTAGACTTCCTGGGCTTAAATCTCAACTCTGAATTTATTAGCTTTGCAACCATTGACAAGTTGTCAACCTCTCTATGCCTGTGTCCTTGACGTAAAATGGAAATAATAATGGTAACATACTACGTAAGGTTGTTGTAAAGATTAAATAATTAAATGCATCTAAAGCACTTTATAACAATGCCTACACATGGTACAAATTAGGTGTCAGCTGTTATTAGTGAAAGCAAAGTAAATAAATAATTGAATGTTTATCCATTCACTTACTCAAAAAAATTCATGAAGCAACTATTTATCATATATTCTTTATTATAATATAAACTCCATAAATGCATAAATTGTGTTCCCATAGATTTCTGTTGCTAACAAATGGACACAAATCTGGGGGTTTATAGTAACAGTCATTTATTAGCTCAATGTCTCTAGGTCATAATACACCAAGATCTATGCTCAGAGCATCATAAAATTGACATCAAGATATTGGCTAGCTTGGGCTCTTACCTGGTGACTGTACAAAAGAATCTAGTCCCATGATCTTTCTTCCTCAATCCTATTATTAGCAGAATTCAGTTCCTTGCAGTTTTAGGACTGAGGTATTTTTCTTGTTGGCTTATCCCCTGGCTCTATCTCAGCTCCTTAGGATAAGAGCTTTCATCTTCAAGCCAGTAATGCTACATAACATTCCCCTCATACTTTGAATCTCTCTGACTTCTTCATTGATCACGAGCCAGAGAAAGTTCTCTGCTTTTAAAGGCACATGAGAATACATTGAGACCACCCAAATAAGCCAGGATAGTCTACCTATTTTAAGGTCAATTGTGCCTTACGGCATAACATTATCACATCAGTGACATCTCATCATATTCACAGGTTCCAGGAATTAGGACAGGACATCTTTAGCGGTGGTGAAAGAGGAGGGAGGGGAAGTCCAAATATCCTGTCTACTACAAAGCACATAACAAATTCTCAAGATATATCATGAATGAATCAAAATTCACCTCATGTTGACCAGAGGCTCACATTGATTGAAAATAAGTACATTATTACTGAATAATTTATGTCGGCCTGATGGACAAAACAATTCTAAAAATAGAATTTATGGAAGAATACTTTTTAAAAGTTCTTTAAATCCCACTTGATCAAGGTATATGATCCTTTTGAGGTGCTGCCAAATTCAGTTTGTTGGTGTTTTGTTGAGGATTTTGCCATCTATATTCACGAGGGTTATTGATCTGTAATTTTTTATTGCAGCATCCTTACCTGGCTTTGATATGAGGGTGATTATGGCCCTCATAAAATGAGTTTGGAAGTGTTAGATCCTCTTCACTCTTTTGGAAGGACTTGAGAAGTATTGTCATTAATTTTCCATTAAATGTTAAGTAGAAATCACATGTGAAACCGTTTCTGAGCAGGTTTTTGATGACTGATTTAATCTCCTTACTTGTGATTGGTCTGTTCAGATTTTCTATTTCTTCATGATTCATTTGTGGTAGATTCTATGTTTCTAGAAATTTATCCACCTCTTCTAAGCTATTTAATTGGTTGGCATGTTGTTCATGTAGTCTCTTACGACCCTTTGTATTTTGTGCTGTATCAGTTGCAATGTCTCTCTTTCATTTATAATTTTATTTATTTGAGTTCTCTCTCTTTTCATCTTGGTTAGTCTACTAAAGGTTTGTCAATTTTAATAATCCTTTTAAGAAAACAAGTCTTAGTTTTGTTAGGTTTTTTTTATTTGTATAAATTTATGGGGTACAAGTGCAATTTTGTTATATGGATAAATTGCTTAGTGAAGTCAGGGCTTTTAGCATAGCCCTCACCAAAATAATATGATTGTACCTATTAAGTAATTTCTTATCATCCACCCCACTCCTACCTCCCACCCCTTCTGCGTTGTCATTGTCTACCATTTAACACTCTACATCCAGTCCGTATAGATACTTATGAGTTAGAGCATGAGGTATTTGTCTTCCTGTGTCCAAGTTGTTTCACTTAAGATAATGGCCTCCAGTTTCATCCATCTTGCTGCAAAAGACATGATTTCATTTTCATTTTTTTAAATGGCTGAATAGCATTCTATAGTGTATTTATAATACATTTTCTTTATCTATTCATCTGTTGATAGACATTTAGGTGGATTCCAAATATTTGCTATTGTGAATAGTGTTGCAATAAACATTTGAGCGTAGGAATCTTTTTGATATAATGATTTATTTTCCTTTGGGTAGATATCCAATAGTGGGATCGCTGGATCAAACAGCTTTCTTTTTAGTTCTTTCAGGTATCTTCATACTGTTTTCCATAGAGGTTGTACTTTATTATTATACAGTGACCTTCTTTTTCTTTTTTTCTTTTTACTGTTTTTTTTTTTCTTTAAAGTCTGTTTTATCTGATATAAGTGTAGCTATTCCTGCTTGCTTTTGGTTTCTGTTTACATGGAGTATCTTTTTCCGCCCCTTTACTTTCAGTTTATATGTCTTTACAGATAAGGGAAGTTTCTTATAAGCAGCATATAGTTGGATCACATTTTTCTTACCTATTCTGCCAATCTATATTTTTCAGTGAAGCATTAAATTTATTTATGTTCAGGGTTAATATTGATAATGCAAGGTTTTGTTCTTGCCATATTTTTAATTATTATCTTGTCATTTTACAACTTATTTATTAATTTTTTTTTTCTTTTTTTTTAGACAGATTCTCCTTCTGTTGCCAGGGATAAAGTACAGGGTGTCACCATAGTTCACTGCAACCTCAAACTCCTGGGCTCAAGTGATCCTCCTGCTTCAGGCTCCTGAGCAGCTGGGGCTATAGGTGCACACCACCATACCCATCTAATTTTTCTATTTTTTGTAGAGATGGTCTTATTCTCACTTAGGCTGCTCCCAAACTCCTGGCCTCAAGCGATCCTCCTGCCCCGGCCTCCTAAAGTGCTAGATTACGGGCATGAGCCATCATGCCCAGCCAACTTCTTTATTTATTTCTTTTTCTCTGTCTGTTTGTATTTGTGGTTTGGTGGAATTCTGCCATGTTGCCATTTGATTCCTTCCTCTCTCTCCTTTGCGTGATTGTTTTATACAACCTGTGAGTTTTATACTTTCATGTGATTCTGTGCTGGTGAATATCAACCTTTCATATCCATGTTAGGACTCCTTTGAGCATTTCTTGTAGGGCCAGTCTAGTGGTGATGAATTCCCTCAGCATTTGCTTGTCTAAGAAAGATTTTATTTCTCCTTCATTTATGAAACTTACTAGCTGGATATAAAATTCTTGACTGCCAGTTCTTCTTTTAGCACTTTGAGACTGTCATATCATTCTCTTCTGGCTTGTAATGTTTCTGCTGAGAAGTTCACTGTTGCTCTGATGAGGTTTCTTTTATAGTTGATTAGATACTTTTCTCTTGTTGATCTTAAAATTCTCTTCTTCACTTTGACTTTAGATAATCTGATGACACTATGGCATGTGGTGAAGTCTATGAAATATATTTGCTTCGATATTATTGAGCCATATGTTTCTGGATTTGTAAATTTCTTGCTAGCCTTGAAAAGTTTTCATCAATTATTCCCTTAAATATGTATTCTAAACTTTTTGATTTTTTCTTCCCCCTGAACAACACTGATAATTCATAAGTTCAGTTGCTTTATGTACTCCCATGTGTCTCAAAGGCCTGTTCATTCTTTTTTATTCTTTTTTTCTTTATTTTTGTCTGACTGGATATTTTTTTCAAAAGGTCTGCCTTCAAGTTCTGAGAGTCTTCTGCTTGGTCTAGTGTATTTTTAAAGCTTTCTAATGTATTTGGTAATTGCTTCAATGAATTTTTCATTTCAAGAATTTAGTTTAGGTTTTTGCTTTTTTTTTTTTTTAATATATCTACCTCCTTGGCAAATTTCTTATTTATATCCTGAATTGATTTTCTTATTTCTTTATATTGGTTTACAGATTTCTACTGGATCTCATTGAGCTTCTATCTATAAAATCAACATTTTGAATTCTTTATCTGACATTTTGAGGTGTTTTTGTTATTGTTGACTTTTTTGTTGTTGTTGTTAGGATCTATTGCTAGAGAATTATTGTGTTCCTTTGAGGGTGTCATAATACCTTACTTTTTTATGCTTCTTGTATCTTTACACTGATTTCTGTGCATCTGAATCAACAGTCACTACTTCTTATTTTTAAATTCACTTTCATTGAGCAGGGACTTTTTTTAAAGTTGTAACTGTGGTATATATTGAGTAGGGCTGTTTGGCTTTGCTTCTGGGTGCATCCCATGGCAAAGACTCTGTATGATTACCCTGGCTATAAATAGACTTACCATGATGGCTTTCTCAAATGTCAGTTGTGGTAGTGGTGTACTGAGCAGGTGAGCAGGCTCATGATCTCCTAAGAAGCTGGAGTGCCATGGGTGATGAGAGTAGCGGAGGTCACAAGAAATTTTTATTGTTACTGAACACTGCTACTGCTCTTGTGTCAGCAATTGTTGTAATGGGCTGTGCAGGCTGATTTCTAGGCCAGTAGGTGGTACTTGCAGGTAAGAGTTACCTATGGTGTTGGCAATAGGGTTTATGCCCAGTCTCTTAACCAGAAGAAGTCCTTGGATGTTCCAGATGGTGGACTGGGCCATGGAATGCCCAGAGGCCTGGGTCCAGTTCTCTGTCTTGGTGGGGAAGCAAAGCTGTACAGCGCAGGACCAGGCAAGCTTGCATTCAAGCCCCTCAGTGACAGGTATAAGCACCAGCCCTAACAGGAATGGTGTGATGGTCTTCAGACCCCTCGCAAGTGCCTGGGTGAGGACTGCTACTGCACCTAGGTGTCACCACATGGAGAGAGAGAAGATCCCAGCACCAAAGCCTTGGCCAGCAGGATTGAACCGGTTTTTCTTGAACACCCCAGTTCCACTGGGGCTCACTCCCCTCTCCCGACCATGGCAGCTAATTGTGATATAAAGTTAGGCCCTGTAATATGGGTCTAGTCCACCACACAGCCCTGGGCTATAGGAGTCACTGCCCATGTCAATACCATAACTCCCTGGCAGCTTTCCTCCTACTCTGATTTTCTGGGAGGGAGCCTTGCTCCAATGCCAGTGACTAGAGTCCACACTCGATTTATTTCTCAGTTTTGGCTGTGAGACTTCCTCCCCTACTCAAGCTCCACTTCTCTAAGCCCCAGCCTAAGTCTTTCTAATACCAAAGACCACTGATGTTGCTATCTTCCAGGATCTTGCTAAGAACTAAGTTCTAGCTTGCTAAGAGCTATGTTCAAGAATGGCATTCTGCTATAGGTGCCCAGTTCTGGGGGATTGCGTGGGACACTTCCTAGAGTAGTTACTTCTCACAGTCTCCTTGCCACTCCCAAAGTTAGAGCTAGGGCTTGGAGGGTCAAGATGCTCTTCTGTGGCCTGTATTGTGTGATTTCCCAGTGGGAAAGTGGACCACAGAGAGATACTCACTCACCTTCTAGTATACTGGGGATTCACTCCCTGTTTTCTACCAGTCCTGGCCATGCCAGCTGCCTGCTCTCCTTCTCCTTCCTAGATTCCAGAGTTTCCTTTCATTTTTCTGTTGAACTCCCATGTTCCATCTTGGATAAATATTCAAAGTGTGTTGTCTATTTTAGTCTATGCATCAGGCATGCTGGAAAAGCCTCTAGTCAGCCACCTTCTCGTTGGTCTTTTCTCTTGCTTTTCTAGTTCCTATTTCACTTTTGCTCTGATCTTTATTATTTCAATCTTTCTGATGACTTTGGGCTTAGTTTGTTCTTCCTTTTGTGGTTCCTCAAGGTGTAACATTAGGCTGCTTAATTGAGATCTTTCTTTTTTCTTAAAGTAGACATTTATCATTATAAATTTTCCTCTTTGGACTGCTTTTGCAGCATCCTGTAAGTTTGAGTATGTTGAGTTTCCATTTTTGTTTGTCTCAAGATACTTTTGGATTTCCATTTTGATTTCTTCTTTGACCCATAAGTTGTTCAGAATATGTCGTTTAATTTTCACATATTTGTGAAATTTTCCAAATTCCTTCTATTATTGCTTTTTAGTTTCATACCATTGTGGTCACAAAAAATACTTCAGATGATTTCAATGTTCCGAAATTTGTTAAGAATTTTTTGTGATTCAACATATGATCTATCCTCAGGAATGTTCCATGTACACTTGAGAAGAATATGTATCCTGCTAATGCTGGATGGAAGGTTCTATATATGTTCATAAGGCACATTTGGTTTAAAGTGAAGTTCAAGTCCAATATTTTTCTATTGATATTTTGCCTGGATAATCTGTCCATTGTTGAACATGTAGTATTGAAGTTCTCTACTATTTTTGCATTGCTATTTCTTCCTTCAGTTCTAGTAATGTTTGCTTTATATAATATATTTTGATGCTTCCATGTTGGCTGCATTTATATTTATAATTGTTATGTCCTGTTGATATATTAACACCTGTATCCTCACATAGTGATCTTCTTTGTCTCTTGTGATAATTTTAACTGAATGTCTATTTATGTAAGTATTAAATAGTATTATAAGTATATAATATAAATGTATACATAATATAAGCATATATTTATATGTGTATAACTATTCATGGTCTGTTTTGGTTACCATTTGCATGAAATATCTTTTTTCATCCTTTCACTTTCATTCTATGTGTGTCCTTAAGGCTACAGTGAATGACCAATGAGTAGTTCATTTGTGCTTCTATAACAAAATACCACAGACTTGGTAATGTATAAATAATAGAAATTTATTTCTGGTGTTTCTGGAGGTTAGGAAATCCAAGATCAAGATTCCAGCAGAATTGGTGTCTGGTGGGGCTGCTTTCTCTTCCAAGATGGTGCCTTGTTGCTGCATTCTCTGGAGGATAGGAATGTTGTATACTCACATGGCAGAAGGGATGAAAAAGCAAGAGAGTGCTTCCTTTAACCTTCAACCTTAAGCCCTTTTAGAAAGGTGCTAACCCCATCATGAAAGAGGAGTCCTCATGACTTATTCACCCCCAAAGGCCACACTTCTTAATACTGTTACATGGGGGATTAAATTTCAGCATGAATTCTGGAGGAGATAGCATCATTCAAATCATAGCAGCAGCATTGGATCTCAGATCTTTTTTTGTTTGTTTGGATTTTTATCCATTCAGACATTCTCTGTCTTTTGAATGGAGAATTTAATTCATTTACATTTAAAGTAATTATTGATAGGGAAGGACTTACTATTGCTATTTCGTTAATTGTTTACTGACTGTTTTGTTGTTCCTTTGTTCCTTTCCTCCAATTGTTCTATGTGAATTGTTAAATTTTTGTAGTGTTATGCTTTGATTCCTTTATCTTTTGTGTGTCTAATAGAGGTTTTATCTTTGTGATTACCACATCACATAGATAAAACATCTTATAGTTATAACATTCTATTTTAAGTTGATAATAATTTAACTTCATTAAAACACAAAAACCCTACTGTTTTACCTCTCCCCCTTCATACTTTATGTTACTGATGTCACAATTTACATCTTTTATACTATATATTCATCAACACATTTTTATTGTTAGAATTAACTTTATGTTTGTTTCAATTACTTTTTGTTGAAATTATTTCAGAACTATATCAAGGCTTTGTTTTGTCTTAGTAACTACAAGCTGATAACAGTAAAAGAATCTGTTTTTAATGATTAAGGATATTTTCCAGTGTTACGAGCATTACTGTTCTGAACATTGATTCTTCTCATGCAGGACTATAGATGCTGAGCACAAAACATAACCTCAATGAAGCTTTTTCAGTCTAAATTATCAATATTGGTTTATTGTATTTTCACTAACCTCACTCTGAATTCTCCACAATGCACGTGTTTCAGATTAGTTGCACCTGTTTGAAATTAAAATGAAATAGTGTGTTCCTTAAATTATATTTTTGGAGCATCAAGTACAAATAAGTAGTAAACTGTAATAAGACATCAAGAAAATTAAGAAAATGGTAGTGTGGGAGAAAATTATAATTCTCCACCCCCTTGAAGTGAGACCTCATCTTCATTTTAATTTACCAAAGAAATGTGAGTGGACATGTGGTGTCTCACTCTCAAGGAAAAACTTTCAAACCAGTACGTGGTTCACGTCACTGTCCTCTTTTCCCTCTGCCAAGAGACTGGGAATGTTCCAGATAGAGCCTGCTTCATTAGTCTGTATTTCAAGGTAAGTATCGTATAGAACAACCAATTTGAGATCCACTTGTAGCAAGAATTAGAAATAATACTCTATTGATGTGTTTGTTACCACAGCATAATTTAGCATATACTGACTGGATGCATTTAATTATAGTTACTTCATTCTTGAACATTTTTGCACTATATCTATATTAAGCTTAAGAGTAGGCACTTGTAGATAAAGAAATAGAAGTAATGCCTGTCCCTAAATGGGATCAAAATAGTAACTGGAAAATTAGATTAACTGTAAATTACCTTCCAACTATATTTCCATTTCTTGATTTATAAAATGGTCTGTTTCTCTATGACAAAGTGGAGAAAATTAATCAGTATGTGAGTCAGTTAGATGAGAGAACCTTGGAGACTGGGAAGCTCCTTGAACCTAATTGACAAAGTGGTTGTCTTTTCTTTCAGCAACCACAATCCACACCAGGAGGAACATGAAGGCAAATGGGGCAGATTGCATCTCCAACCACAGTGGAGAAGTCATGAGAAATTGTCAGAAGCTTTCCTTTTTTCTCAGTGCCCGTGAGGAAAACCCACTCTGCAGCCAAAATTCTTTCACCTCGGAACAGGAGATGCAGTTCCCAGCAGATCTTGCTGCTGACTCTGCCACCCAGAACTGCTCTCCTGAGTAATAAATAAATCACAATTGTGAATCAGGAGGCCTGGGAGGCCTGGTAAAGGAATACCACAGAAACACAATGACAAATTTATTATTTGGCTGTGGCCTGCTTTAGGTTTTCCAAGGAGTCTGATGTACGGAAATGAAGCAATTGAAACCAGCATGAGTTGAGTCTGATGGCTGTCCTCTCTCTAACAGGAGTAGGCAGCATTTTATGGGCCTCATAAAAGGGTTTATGAGGCTTTGATGGGAAGTTGGCAGCCCAGGCTGCCTACAGTGACCTGATGAAAAACAGCTCTTCTCTACACCTTCATGAAGGGTTTATGGCTGTGGTTGTTTACTCAGAGCCAAGGCAGAGCAGGGCCAGTGGAGTCGAAGAGATGAGCCTCAGAAATGAAGGTGGAGGGAAGAACCTCGCTCTCACATGTCAGAACACGGAAAGGCATCCTCTCACAGCAGGGATTCTTAATCAAAATCCTGGGGAGACAAGAAGACTTAGTCCACTGAGCACACTTATAGATGCCTTTTCTCCAGCTGTATCAAGTGACCATTCTCTCTTCCCCTCACTTCACATAAGGACACTTCTGGCCTGATGACTAAGAGCATGGGCTTTGAAGAGATGAGAGCTCACTTCAAGTTCTGCCTCCCAGCCATGACTTGCTCGCTATGTGACAGCAGCAGGTAAGGCATCCAACCTCTCCGACCCTCTGTTTCCTACTCTTGCTTAATAGCAATTAAATGAGATTATTTTTACAAAGTTCTTAAAGCAATATTTGCAGGACAATGACCATTTGCTTATGAGTGGCTGTTCACTAGGAGATCTGAGTTTGAGACTCAGTTTTACCATCCCAGGCAGGTTAATTAACCTATAACAGATTCTAAGTTTCCTCACAGACAATGTGGAAAGAGGAATGAGATGTAGGAATAAATTAAGATATTATATATGAACGTGGTTTGTGAATTTTAAGGTGGCATACAAATTTTAGAGGGCTCATACAATTCTACAAAGTAGGTTCTTGAATAATAAAAATGATAATGACCAAACATTAATATATAGTAGTATTGCCATGTAGCAAAGCCTATTCTGAGAACTTTACATGTATTACTGCATAATTCTCATTAATCACTATGAGCTACCTAGTTTACTAACTCTATTTATAGAATAGAGAAAACTGAAGCATAGAGAGGTTAAAGAACTTACCTAAGATAGAGCAAATATTAAAACTCAGGAAGTCTTACTCTTTTATCTTTAGCATATTAATTTTATATAATTTCCATAAATATTTTCAACATTAGATATACATTTTCAAATTGTCAAACATGCAGACTTATTTTTTCTTAGTGAACCAGATGGCTAGTTTTATGTATGCAGTAAATGTAGCTATAGCTAATTCTGCAATGAGAAAACATTTAGCTTATCAATTTTATACATCTTTCTCTTATTGATTCTACAAATATTGATTGAATGCTTACCATGTGGTAGGTACCATGGTAGATGCTGGTGGAGGAACACTAGCAAATTTTTCAAAATATTTATGAACATTTCTGCATTTACCACCTAACAGTCCATTTATTAACAGTTGCTACTTCACACCTTACTTAAACCTGACTTCCCCCGTAATCATTCTAATTAACTATATTTTCAAACATCACATTGTAGTCACTCTAATGATTGTATGTGTGTGTGTGTGTATCATTATAGTAACCTTATTCAAACTCTTTGCTCACCAACTTTTGTTTAAAATTGCCCACTCAGCTCAGATAGTAACACTTTTCCCCCTGGAGGGTAGTTTCCATTGGCTCATTTTCCTTCCCAAGCTTTTATGCATAAAATGTTCAATGACTCCCCACTGCTTCATAACCAAACGCTATACTTTGATATTCAGTGCCCTTCAAAATCAAGTATGTTACTTCCTTCACTTTACCTCTCACTATCGCATTCATGAATGAAATGCTCCAACAAAAGCAAAACTTTTTTTTTTTTGAGACAGAGTCTTGCTCTGTTGCCTGGGCTAGAGTGCCGTGGTGTCAAGCTCACAGCAACCTCAAACTCCTGGGCTTAAGCAATCCTTCTGCCTCAGCCTCCCGAGTAGCTGGGACTACAGGCATGTGCCACCATGCCCAGCTAATTTTTTTTCTATATGTTTTTAGCTGTCCAGATCATTTCTTTCTATTTTTAGCAGAGATGAGGTCTCGCTCTTGCTCAGGCTGGTCTCAAACTCCTGACCTGGAGCGATCTCAGCCTCCCAGAGTGCTAGGATTACAGGCGTAAGCCACCGCGCCCGGCCTAAAACTTTATTATTTTTCCTATCTCTGTACATTTATCCAGTTTTTTCCTCAGAATTACCTATCTTCCCCATTAGCGTTGAGTCAAGGACTCCTTCTCATTTTCCTGGTAAATGTTCATAAGTGTTACTGGACGGGTGGCTGGCTGGATGAACTGATGATCACTAATAAGTGAACTTTCCTACTAAGGCATACGGTTTAGGACATTTTGGACAATAACTGGTTAAATATTCATATTAGTAGTTGTCATCTTCTGAAACTACTTTCATTTTGGAAAGTATTCTTGATGTCTACCATTAGCAAAATTACAGGGAAAAAAAAGTAGAGAAAGTGATTGTTGCTGGCAGCACTGAATTGAAACTCTGAGCCTCTACATGTTGTAATTTGGCCACAACCCAGAACATTCCCAGTGTCCCTACATCCAGCACCTCCAGGTCCTCTGAACTCTGAAGAGAACTTAAATATTAAGAGCCCCGAAGTGTCTCCCAGGCTCTGGGAATGTTGAGATCTACTGTGCATCATTCCATGGATAGTTTGAATCCAACATGTTGTATTTCTTGAAACAAGGAGAAATTAAGAAGGAAATTCCATGGCATACCATTCACATAGTCATTTGCCAAGGTGACTGGGAATAAAGCAGGGTTTATACTTACCAAGGGGCTGTTTTGGAGGAAATTCTGAAAAGGATATTTATGACAAGAAAACATACCAGCTATCAATAATCCTTCCCAAGTTTAAAATTCTAGAATTGTTTGTTGAGACTCATGAATTATACTAAGCAGGGGTTCTCAGAATACACACATGCACACACACACGCACAGATATGTATCCTTATCATCCTTATCCATATCAACATGTATATATGCGCACATATTTTATATATACACATATATGTGTATATATGTGTACATACACACATTTTATATACATATATATGTGGGTGCATATATATGGTATGTGCAAAAATGGAAACTTTAAACAAAAAAAGAATGAGAAAGATGACAAACAGATAAGGTAAAAATGGGGCTAACTCCATTCAACTGACATAAAACAGTTTTTCTCTTTATGTGCTGAAAAGACAAAGAAGTGCACTCTTTTAAAGATATTTATCATTACTCTGCTAGTGAAGCCATCACTCTGTACTTGTCATCAAGGAGTAGAGACCAAAGATATGATGGATTAGCAATGAATTTGCTTTCTGTCATGTTCATAATTTTATCAGATTTTTCTAGCTCCTGAATTCTGCCTGAATAAAACAAAATGAAATAATAAGAAATAAGAGTAAATAACTTTTGCTGAATTTTTAATAAACACATGTGCTGAGAAAGTATATAAACATGTGACTTTTAGAGTGTCTCAACTCATCTCCACATACTCATCTGTCAAGTCAATGTGAAGAGAGGAAGAGAAATGCGTGGGAGAGGTGGCCCACAGTTTACCAAGATTCTAACACGGGTACCTGATGTCTTAAAAACAGCAAAACCAAAAGAACTATTGCAACTATGATCAAAAGCATACAAGTTATGGACATTATAAGGGAGAATATATTCAACTAATATTTCAAAAAAAATGTTTGATTTTTTTGGACTTAGAGGTATGGTTAAAGGGAAGGGTACTAGGATTGCTAATATTTCGGTGCCCGTCATATGCATTTTACAAATGTCATTCTATGGGTTCCTCAAAAAAACTCTGCAAGGCAATTCCCTTCCCTCCCCCCTTTTACAAATGGGGCTATAGAAGGCGGAGTGTTCTCACTAATCAGCCTAAAGTCACCCAATTAATAGGGACACAATATGAGAATAGTATGCCTGCCCCAAAGTTCTGGCTTCACAATACCCTTTATTTCATCTGCTACTGTACATTTCAGTTTAAAAGTGCTTTATTTTACTTATCTAATTATTTTACACATTGTGAAAAGTAAGAGGCAAGAAGGCTGAGGGATCGTAACATTAATTTCATAGATAGGCAAACTGAGCATCAGAGAGTTTAGATTATTTGCCCAAACTCACTTATTCTATGTAGTATCTAAGATATACATTCACCTTTCTGATTCTAAAGCCAGTTTTTCTTGCAGTAGAGCATTCTGTGTTTCACCAAACTTGGTATCAAGACAAAGCACTGCATATGCTTTTATTCCTTAACACATTGCCCTATTTGGAAATAACAGATTAGAATTATACATACAGAGAAAAACACACACATATTGCACTGTAGAATTATTTTAATACACATTATATACTGAAATGTGTAATTTTTCATTAGCACAAAGAATCCCAGCCAAATTGTTCTAATGTAGGAAAGCTGAATAAAGAATAGCAGAAACTCCTCCAGCCAAAGAAAAGTGCATAAACACACACACCAAAAAAACACTAATAGCTGTACTCCATAATGGTGATAGAGGCATGAGTTTGCCTGCTTGATTGGACTAAAACAACATTTTAGTGAAATAACTTTCATTTGACATTTAGTTAACTACTGTTTCATAGAATCATGTTTCATTACAAAATGAGAGCCAATCTTAGCAACGATTACAATGCTAGTTATTATAAAAATGTTTCTTATTTTATTCTCCCAATCCATACCCTCCGTGTCTTATTGTAGAATTTATTTTACTGCTTATGATTTGAACTAGGAATGAAAAGGGGCCAAGAAACTTCCCAAAAGACATTATCCTGAGAAACAATAGTGTCTTACAATCCCCAAAGAAAAAGCCACATACATTGGCACATTTTCCCCTTATTACTACCATTTAAAGATAGTCATTATTTTCACTTAAATTAAAGAGGAAATTGAAGACAATGGTGACTTTCCCAAGGTTGCATAACTAGTATACGGCTGAGATGAGAGTTGGAACCAAAATGTAGTCATGTCCTGCCCACTGTATCACCTTTTTACACTGGAAGTTAAGTTGACTTATCTCAGGTCTAGAAAATATTGAGAAGTTTCATCAACACCAAGTAAGTCATGATGTCTCAAAAGTTCTTTTGGAACTCAATCCAGTTGTGTTTCCAATCTTAAAATGCATTTATTCTTTTAACTTCAGCTCATTAGAGCTGGAAGACACTACAGAAAGCATTCATTGAACAAACATTATTTTGTCCTATTATGGGCCAGAGACCATGCTAGGCCCTAAAGATATCAAGATGAATGATACAATCCATGACTCTAAATAACTGACTGCAATGCTAATTATTTGCAGGTGAGAAGGAAACAAAGTGTTATAGCTGTTGAGGTAGAAGTATGTGCAAGGTTAGATATGAGCAGAATAGTTAATGTTGCCACTGGGCATGGGAAAGGGAAGGATTCACAGAACAGGTAACACTTTAGTTGGAATTTTTAAAATGTATAGATGTTCACAAAAGTGAAGGGGATGGGTAAAGAGGATGAATGAAGAGCGGGGATAACTAAAGGCTTGGTGGTTTGAGGGCAACTACAAATAGTAACACATGACCTAAGATTGAGTGTGTGCATGAATTAGAGAGACTGAAGCAGGGAGAGGAGCAGAATGTGTTAGAATGAATTAGAGAGTGAGGAAAAAAAGAGAATGAGCGAAAGAGAGAGAGAGACTGTGTTGCGGTGTAGGTGCTGACAAAGGGGAGCTGGCCACACTCGCCCATGTAGCACCTTGATGTGACTCAGAAAAGGGTGCCCTTCACTGGACCCAATGTTTGCAGTCACTGTCCCCTAGGTCAGGTGCCCAATGTGGTGACTTGAAAGGCAGAATGCAAAAGAGATATGGAGGAGAAGAGAGACAATAACAAAGACATAGGTAAGGTCATATGGGGCTAGTGCTGAACTTTCTGCCATGTGATGTGGATCCATTAAAGAGTTTTCTTTTTTCTGACTGATTTCAGATGACCCCAAGTCTCCACTCCTATTGATAGGAGAAAAAAAATTAAAATAGCTAATTAAGGATAATCTATGCTCTTCTATTTTTAAAAGCAATTTTAAAAGCAATTTTATCACTTCAGACACAATTAATTCTGGATTTGTTTTCTTTTCCCTTGCCCTCAACTTAAGAACTAACTTTTGAGGCAGGAGTGGAGAACGTACATACAAACCTGGCATCAGCTTTGAGTTGCATCAGAAACTTCTCTGGTCTCCCAGAGATGTCTCTCACCCTGCCTGGTCACTGACATCCTGTGACAATATCCGCTGAAATGCATTTGATCACATCTGTTTATTTTAGGTCTCTTGCCCACTTATTTATTCAATAAGTAGTCACTGGGTACCAAGTATATACCAGGCAGTGTTCTAGGTTCTGTAAATATGCAGTAATCAGCAAAAGAGACAAAAATCCTTGCCTGATCTTGTTTACATTCTACTTATTGTTAACATCTCTGCTGTAGCTTCTAGTCCTGGATTCCCAAAGTCCCTGCCCCTGTGACCTCCTCATCCCAACCCCTGGCCTCTTTCTCTTTTTGCACACCAGTTGTCTCAGTATTTCTGTGCCTTTCTATATCACACTAGGCTTGAAGTTTCTGGGAGGGCAATAAACTAATCTAAATACCTTCTTCAGTCCACTGTAAACTACAAGCCACACATCATAGGTACACTGATGTCATGGCAAACAGGGTTGAAATTTACCCAGACTATGCCATAACGGATGGAGAATAAGCCTCATCCTCTTCCCCTTCAGTTCCCCTTTCCCCATCTGATGCCCAACCCAGAAGAGAGCTTTCTACTTCCCTTTTTTCTCTCTTCTGTTTGCGGATGTCATCTCCTTCTCACACCTTACTTTAACCTCATGATTTCCTCTTAACAGCAAAGCACTATAGCTATTCAAAGGGAAAGTATATCAAGAAAAATTACATAAATATTATCTTTATTACAATGACCCAGTTATAAGTTCATGAGGGTCAATCTAACACAGGAGCCACGAGTGAGAAGTTCAGGAAAAATGCTCCTATGGACTCATGTGGTAGATAATATAGCTTTAATACAAAGGATAATGTCTCAGCATCTTTCTGGGTAACTGGAGGGATGATGACATTACTCATAGTCACAGAGAAAATGGAAAAACTGTTTAGATGCTTGACTCATGTTTGCAATTGGCCTTGAGATATTTGAGGAATATTTGAATGAAGATATCCATCTATGTCTCAAAAACTAGACTAAGGATCCATATATGTACATCCTTAGCACAGAGGTGGTATTTGAAGCCATGGAGAGATCATCTCATCCAACCCTCCTTCCTTATTGCCACGAACTCATTTTACAGATTCAAAATCTGAGGCACAGAGAAGTTTTCTGTAAGTGTCTCAAATGGCTATTTTTGGCAGAGTTGGCCTAAAGTTTTCTTCCCTCCCAGCCTAACAATGAGGTGTGTGACAAGTCAGGAGACAATGTTTCAGATGGAAAGAAGTGAAAAAGAAAACAAAATCTATACATTTCAACCAAAATATTAGGCTCAGAGACATTACACATGTGAGGGAATTTCAAAGTTAAAATATCGCTGAATGAACTGCTATGTGTGCTTCCTGAAACACCTGCCACATTTAGTTGTCATCAAAGTGAATTCATTAAAAAGCAGAACAACCCCCAGGGCAAGAGATTCTTTGCATAAATTAGGTGTGAGAGATGAAAAGCACATTTGAGATGTCTCTATAGGAGATCACAGAAATATGAGTTTGCTGCAGAATTAAATAACTTCCTAGAACAAACTCCTTAGAGTCTGTAGTTCTGTTTCAGTAACATGAAGAGAAATGACTACCCATGAAAAGGACAGCAGTCCTGAGGGGAATACCAGGTTACTCCTCCATTGGTTAGCAAACCTCTAAGCAGGCAGTTCTTCTAAAAAGCTGTCTCCGGAGTAAACCGTGTCTTCTCCCTCAGATTGATTGATCAAAGTAAAATTGGGAGCACTTATGATGCCCTGACAATTCAGAATATCCATCTCCATAAAATGATAGACTGGGACTTGTTTTCTAATATCATTTTAACACGATTACTTCTGTTTCACTCAATTATATCAAGATGTCTAATAGGAAAGTTCTGTAAATTTAAGTACATTCAAATTTAGGGCAGTAGAAATTTCTGTAAGTGTCTCGTGGGGTGGATGATGGGAAGAATGTGCTCCCACACCACACCCCCACAAGGCCATACACTTCCCATCTATCCTGTATGCCTCAGCCTAATAGTGCATCTCAACACCTCATGTTCTCAATGCAAGGTCCAAATATCACAGATGATAAAAAACAACTACCTCTGAAAATGAGTTACAGAATGATACATGGTCATAAATTATATTTGAATTTTGAAACATAATCTACTATTCTATGAAATATCACACAGTGAGATGGCAACCACCTACGAGCCAAGAGAAGAGCCCTCAAAATGATAGCTAGCTTGTTAGCACCTAGATCTTGGACTTCTCAGCCTCCAGAACAGTGAGAAATAAATTTGTGTTGTTTAAGCCACCCAAACTGTGGTATTTTTTTAATAGCAGCCTAAGCAAACTAATTCACTCCCCAAATATAAAGAGGTCTACCAGGCACTGTATTTCCTTTGTTTGGGGAGATGAATGCTATTAATATATTAGTTTCCTAAGGCAGTTATAATAAAACACCAAAAACTGAGTTGCTTAACACCACAGAAATGTAGTGTCTCGCAGTTCTGAATGCTAGAGGTCTGAAATAAAAATGTGTCTGCAGGGCCGTGCTCCCTCTGAAGGCACTAAAAATACATGTTTTCCGTGCCTTTCTCCTCATTTCTGGTAACCTCAAATGTTCCCTGGCTTGTAGGTGCACAACTCCAGTTTCCATCTTCACATTGCATTGTCTCCGTGTCTCCACACCATCTTCTCCCTGTGCACATCTGTCCTTTTATTCAAATTTCCTCTTTTTATGAAGACACAGGCAATATTGGGTCGAGGTCCACCTTAATGACCTCATCTTAACTTGATTACCTCTGTAAAGACCCTCTTTCCAAATGAGATCACCTTCTGAAGGATGGGGGGGTCAGAACGTCAACATATACTTGGGGCGGGGGACATAATTCAACTCATAACAGATAAAAGATGCAGCAATTTGTCTTTTACTTTGAAAGCAATATACTGATAATCCCTTGACCACTCAACTTACATGAAAAGGAATAGAAGTCCTCAGCCAATAACCAGCCCCAACTTGCTAGCCAGGCAAGGAGCCACCTTGAAAGTGAATCCTCTGACCCCAGTTAAGCCTTCAGATGACTGCAGCCCTGACTAACAACTGACTAGTACCTCAGGAGATATCTCAAACCAGAGGCACTCAGCCAAACTCCTTTTACATTCTTGACCCACAGAAACCATGAGAGATAATAAATATTTACTTAGATCTTAATCTACTGTTTTAAGATGATTTAAGCATTAGACAATTAATACAATTCATAGTGTTATTTACTTAGAAGGTCCTTTCAATATGGAAAGTCTTTGTTCCATGATATTTTATTGATTATTGTCTTGACAAGATTTCCTCTGCACTTTTTCTCTGGAATGCCTACCATTCCAATTTTAGCATCTCAGATTTTTTAAAAAAACTATTTCATGTTCTTTCTGTTATTTTTCATTAATTTCAAATTTTTCTGGTGCACATTTATGAAGTATTGCACTTCTGTTGCATCAGGAATTTTCAAAAGCTCACTTCTGCTATCTGAATGTTTCCTTTTATAACACACAGTTGTTTTTTTTTGTTTGTTTGTTTTTTTCATGGATCTAATATCTTCTCTTGGCTTTCTGAGATTTTTAATAATGGGATTTTGAAAAGAGCTTTTTTCTTCCTAAACAGTCTTTACTCAAATACACACATACACACACACACACACACACACACACACATTCTATTTGTTTATCTACTTCATTTAGATGTTTGCCTTCACATTCTGATAATTCTGAATTGTCTACTAGTATTTTTAAAAGTATAACAAAAGTTGGGATGGAATACTCTGAGAACATGTTAGGAAGAAACAAAAGTTGACTTGAACAAATAGAAAATTACACCATGCTATTGGCTAAATTAACCCATAATTTTATCATGATCTCAATAAACATACACATAGGATTTTTTTCTGGAACTATGAAGGAAGATTCTACATTTAAGTAGAAAAATATTAATAAATGAGAAACACCTAGCAAATTTCTGAAAAAGAAGGGGAATAAGAAGAGATTAGTTATAGTAGATACTAAACTATGCTAAAAATTAAAAATCAGAATAGTTTAGTATTGGTGTATTAATATGAGACATAACAGCGCATCAGAAAATTAGTTCACACATAGAATCCCATACATATGGGAATTTAATATATGATAAAATTGGCATTTCAAGTCAGAGAAAAAATATGCATTATTTAATAAATTGTGTTTAAGAAACTGAATAGCCATCTGGAAAAAAATAGAGTAAAATCCATACCTCCCACATCGCATGAAAATAAATTCCACACGAATCAAAGATTTTAGCACAGAAACATAAAAGACCTAGAACAAAGTGTGATAGATCTTTTTCAGTGTAGCAAAGCCCTTTTTAGGAGCATCTAAAATGCAGAAGACATTAAAAAATCTAATCACTTTGAAGGCATAAAAAATAATCTGCTTGGAAAAAGCCATTGTAAGTAAAATCAAAAGAAAAATGATAAAGTGTGAATGGATATTTGCAATTTATGTTATAGGTAAAGTATTAGTATGTTTTCAATTAAGACAAAAAGGAGTGGTACTGTAATAGAAAATATGGCCAGAGGCTACAAACCCACTTCATTCACAGGAAAGGAATTTCAAATGGCTCTTAAGTAAATAAAAAAAAATTATTGACCTGACTCATAATAAGAAAAAATGCAAATTACAATTACAACAAGATCTGATATTTTTTTTAACCTGCCAGGTTAGAAAAGATCAAACAACTTGATAACATATGCATTATCTGAGGAAATACGTATTCCCATACACAGCTCCTGGAGTAAACTGGAATGACTTCTATGGAGAACAATTTGACTGTTTCTATCAAATTTAACATTGTGCCTTCTCTTTGACCCAGATTATATTCCTATGTATTTCTTCTACATGTGCAGTGGTATGTGTATAAAATGATAGATGTGCAAGGATTTTCTTTGCCACATTTTGTAGTATCAACATATTGGAGATAGGAAATGCCCCCAAATTTAACAATAATGGACTGGATAAATCAATAATGGTTCCATAATACAAGGAAACACTGTGTAGCAATAGAAATGAATAAAATAACTCTAGGTGCAAACAATTTGAAGATACATTTTTATGTGCAAAAAGATATTCCAGAATGCAATGTAAAGTACAACCTCATTGGTGAAAAAAATATTAGAATACTAAAAAAATATGTATATACTAACATAAAATATCTATGATAACCTAGAGTATCTCTGCAGATATTCACAAGAAATTGATTTGGCCTCTGAATAGGAAAAATGTATGGGTGGCAGTAGATATTAGAGAAAATTTTATTTTTCCTTGCATATTCTTGTGTTTTTTGAATTGCCTACTCAAAAATTAATAATAGCAGAAAAAGAGAAATTAATAATATCAGGAAAAGAGAAACTACAACAAATTAGACAATATAATATAAAAGATTGAGAAATAATTCTTTGAGGCAAATACAATAGACAAATCCCCAGAAAGTTTAACATGAGAAGTAGAGGAAAACACAAATACACAAAATTAAAAATTAAAATTATGGTGTCAAAACAGAGGTGAGTAAAGTTATTAAAAATAAACATTTAAGGTTTTTTGTGGGTTTTTGAAAATCTCAATGAAATATACAATTTTCTATAAAAATATAAGTGAAATAATCAGCTAGAGAAGAGATTCTGATTATACATTAATTTTTTCAAAATGCCAAACTGTAATTCCAAAAAAAGCCTGAGTAGATTTAAAAAAGATGTTATCAATAAACATAAAATTTTATAAGAAAAAAATACAAATCCAATTTTATGGTCATATACATTTTATAATCCTTGTAACTAAATTTGATAAAACTGACACAAGAAATAAAGTTACATACAAATTTCACTTAAGAATGAATGTGTAAACATTCTTGATAAAATACTAGCCTACGTGGCAAACTTGCATCCTCCACCTCTTCCTTGGCACATGCAAGGATTTGATTTCTATGACTTCTTGAATATAACCCATAGCCATGTCACTTTTCTGTAACCAATAAAATGTGAGCAAGAAGTAATATGATTCTTGGGAAGTAACAGTTAATTACCTGTGCGCTTGATTCTTCACCTCTCCCTTCCCTTCCCTTTTTCTGGTGATTGTGGGAGAGGAAACAGGTGTTTTCCAGTTTGAATTGAGTGGTTGGGAAAAGTCTCACTGAGAAGAGAGTTGAGTAGCAACTTCAGAGAAGTGAGAGAGTAAGCTGTCATGGCAATTTGGTGGAGAAAAAATTGACATGAAGGTAGAAGAAATAGGATATTGGAAAGGCTCCAAGGTAGTAGTATCTAGAGTCTTTGGACACAGCAAGTTCAGAATGGTGAGAGTGGCAAGGGTGAGCGTAGCACAGTGTAAGAAGAGAGGTAGGAAGACAGGGAGGGGATTTGATACATTGCAGAAGGCTCTGTGGGCTATTGTAACAACGATGGATTTTGCTAAGAGGTTGAAGGTCATTTTTGAGCTGAGGAGACAATAAGACATTCCATCAATTCTAAGGCACAGGCTTGGTTTTAGTTTTCACATCACAAAAATAGAGATATGTGTTATAACTGATGATGTATTATATGGCATAATTATTAACTTTTTGACAACTTAGTCATACATAAAATAATTATGTATTTAAGATCTATGTTGTATTAATTTTGAAGAATGGTACTAATCTAACATATATTTAAAGAATCACTCTGGTTGTCTAATGGTTTCCTAAAAAGAAATCCAAATTACTAGGAAATTAACATATTTATAAAAATTTTGTGGATCAAAGAAGAAAACACCTGGAAAATTAAAAAAGTATTTGAATGGAATTATAATGAATTAAAACATGTAATATTTCATTTTAATGGAAATATATCAATATAAATGCTTGTACTAGAAAAGAAAAATCTGTTAAGAAATTTGTACTATGTAATAAAAATGTTTAAAATATAAATATATTCTTAGATAAAACATTAGAAAATATAATATGCAAAGTGTTCATAGTGTTAATCATAGAATCTTGGGTTTATATTGTGTATGTTTATTCCTCAATTGGTAGGAATTTCTACTACTAGTATGTTTATTTTATACTTAGAAAAAGGACAAAAATGCTTTAAAAAATACACAAAGGCAATGTGCTGTGTTTTAACTCCTATTCCTCTTATTTATCTTCTCAATTCCCTCCACAGTGTGGCTAACTATGTACAGATAATTTTAGGGAATCAATTTCTATATCCTCAATACATGCTGTATTTCCTTAAGTTAAATTGAGGAGGTGACTGTAGGACCTCCTTTTTCAGTTCCTGTTTCACAATCACTTATCCTTCATTTCCCAAGAGAAGAAGATGCCTTCATCCCTAAAGTAACTATGGTGAGTTGCTTGAGAGACGGAAAACCTATGGTGTATTTGACAAAGGGACAGTGCAAAATAGGGACACTAGCAAAGGCTAATTTAATCAAAACTTGGGAATTCAGTTTCACCCATCTCAACAAGAGAGAGATTTCCACAAAAAATTTATCTTTTGCATTTAATATCTATTAACAATATTTTAATACAGTTATGCCGTTTTCAATTACATATCCATTTTTTAATTGAGATCCCAATCCAGAAGAAAACTACAAAACACTTAAATCTTTATGGCCACAAGAAATCAATTATTTTAATTTTAATTTTTTGTAAATATATGTATATATACACACACATACACATACACACACACACATACACACACACATATACACATGGACCAATAAACAACTTTCAAAAATAAATAAATATATTGGGATAACATATGGGGAAAATGTAATGAAAACATGATTTTGAAGAGTAAAAAATGATGAAAAGTGTCCACCTCCTATAAAAGAGTTTGTGTATATCTTTAATGGTCAATAAATCTAAGCCTTAGGTAAATGTATATTTGTCACTAAAAATATGCACTTTCTAACATAGTTAAAATATTACAAATTAAAAAGTAAAGTGTAGTATTATTAAAATGCCTACGGCGTTAACATTTATTGGGTATTTACTATTTGTTTGGATCTTTGCTAAGTAGTTTCATAAATATCCCATTTCATTGTCACAAAAATATTGCATGACAGATATGATGCCCAAATAACAGATGTGGAATGTAAGATCCATTGAGGTTAATTATCACACCAAGGACTGCCCAGATAGTAAATTGCCAAGCTAGCAGTCTAACTTAGGTCTCCTGATGCTGCACCTGTTTTTTTATTTTTGCTTCAATAATATCAATTTTAATAATTCATCAGACATACTAATCATCAAATTTTGGCATGGCAGGTCATGCATAAGAAGGGTAGAAGTTGTGGTTTCCTGTGATCTAATAAGATAGACAAGCTATACTGTAATACCTACCTACTTTCCTTCCTTCTTTTTCTCTCTCCCTCAAGAAGTGATTATTGATGGTATTCCTTGTCCAGCACTTTGCACAGCACTGAGGTTCCGCC
The DNA here is from genome assembly GCF_041146395.1 of Eulemur rufifrons. Lineage (NCBI taxonomy): Eukaryota > Metazoa > Chordata > Mammalia > Primates > Lemuridae > Eulemur > Eulemur rufifrons. The sequence goes on from NC_091001.1 coordinate 25,685,818, forward strand.
CTGTCTTAGCATGTAATTTATGGCAACACTTGTAGCAAGGAAAATATTGGTTGCAGGAGTTCAGAAGGAAAAGAACCCTGTATGTTAGTGCTTAAACATATGAGTTGTAGAATGGTGCTTAGCGGAGCCTGGATAGTTGTAAATCCTAAATAATATGTGTTTCATCAATGAATAAAAGCACTACCTCTTGATAGTTCTATAGAAGTATGACAAAAATCAGGTAGAAGAGGAGAAACCAATCACAGATAAAATGATGTTGCCTTAGCAGAATTCTACCACTTTTTGAAATCATTTCAGGAGTGGAGGAAGGTGGTAATGTCTCCCAGATTCCACAAAACCTCCCAGGCTCGATGAAAAATGATCCACATAATGACCTACCTCACTATTGGAAACGAGGGCAGCGTGCCATTCACAGAGCTTTCTATTAGATATGATAAAGTCCAGCATCACACTTTGACGGTGGAGAAGTTGATTTCTCACTCACGCAACAGTCCGAATGTAAGCATTCCAGGTGTTGAGGCTCAGAAAATGATATTCCAAAGTAGGTGTCTCTGACCTTCCCTTGTTTCTCTGGCCAAGTTCAGGGAAGGGCTTTCTGAAGTTCCCTTATCTGATTGAGGGGAAGTTCTTTCAAAAGAAACACAATTGCCTTCAATCCCCTGTCTGAAATCTTATTAACCAGAGATTAACTTGTATTGCAGGAGAGGACATAAAAACTCTCCATGCCCAGACACCACTCCTAGACAGACTTTTCATTTATTCTTTCAACTATTATTCTAAGGGCTGTGTCCGGAGAGACTTTATCCGCAAAAGACAACCTTTGTGCACCATCCTTCTCTCCTCATCCTCCCATGGCTCATGTCAACCTTCTCCCCTCATCCTCCCATGGCTCATGTCAACACCTCCTACCTCCCATCAGAGGCCCCTGCTTCTTTCTGCAGCTCAGGGTGCTATTTAAGCTTCAGCCAGCTGGTCTTCCTTTGAGTTTCACATTTTGTATGACTCCTGTGCTTATGCATGTCATAGATTTTTGTGCCGTTTCTCCTGTTAACCTATCTGTTGTTCAGTTAGTTGATTTCAGCAAACTCTATTATCAAACCTTCAGATGAAGGAGGGAAAGGGTTTTTACTCCCCTCATCCCCCAGGTATGATATACAGTTAAACATTGTTGAAACTGTTGGAGTTCAGGATAAGCTACCCAAAATATGTCACCTTGGCATATTTGAAAAAAACAAAAGCAGGAAGTCATCTCTGACCTTCTGCCGTCTCCCCTCAAGCAGGTTAAGAGATCTAGGAAGGTCACTCTCTGACCTTCTCCCTCTCTTTTTTGCTGAAGACCCTCATGTAACAGGTGTCCTGCCATGTACCAGATACCTGGTACATGTCACCAGAGGAATGTCACACAGAGACACCAAGAAGAATCTGAAGAAACAGGCTTTGCTAAGTCCCCCGCCCCTGCCCCGGTTTGTTACCATTAGATCATACCCTTCTGTCCTCCAATCATATAACACTTCTGCACATCTGTCCATAAAAATGCACAGCTTCTCCCTTTCCTTGGATCTTCATTTCTACAGGCTCCCATGTCACACAAAACTTATATTAAATAAATATATATGCTTTATTCTTGTTAATCTGTCTTTTGTTATAGGGGTCTCAGCTATGAACTTTGTGATGGTTGAGAAAAAGAATCTTTTCTCCCCTACAGAACCCAGGCTTCTTCTATCTTGTTCTGTCCTCACCTCATGGTCTAAGATGACTGTTCTAGCTCCTTCTACCACACACGTATTCAAATGAGCAGGAAGGCATGATGCTGCACATACCACATCTGTTCTTTTACCATTTGCCCAATCTAATCACATGATCAAAATCAACTGGAAAAGAGGCTAGTAAGTGTTGTCTTTAGCTGGTCAGCCATGTGGCTAGCTAAAACCGCTAATTCTATAAAAGAAAAAGAGAATGTTATTGAGGGAAGACCTAATAATATATACCATCGTAGAGTTTGGACAAAATCACATCAGGATAGCATTGTGTTCTGGGAAAAATGGAAGAGAACTTGACAAAACTCCTATCAAAATTGGAAAGTCCAGTAGAGAAGTATAACTTTCAAGGACGCTTGTAAACATGTTGACACTCCTGATCCCAGAGGCCACAAAGATCAAAAAATCTATAGCAATAGTCAGGAAAAGAGAACTATGTAGGAAGTGCCTTGGGAGTCTCAGCAAAATGGCAAAGAAATTACTTGACCTAGAAGAAGTTATGGCACTAGCTTCCTTTTTAATTTCCACTACCTACCCGTTCCTCTTTGCTGGATCTCAGAAATGGCTAAGTGGATTGAGAATAAATTAAAACTTTTTCTCTAACCCTTCCTTTGGATCTCTAAGAATCAGACAGGAAACCTCACTGACAGAACTCAGTGTAATCTACAAAAGTGGCAGAGATCTCTCTTTGTAAAGATGAGCAAAAGAGAAAATTCCAGACATATCAGAGATGTTGTGCATCAAAAGAGAGAGATTAGTTTGAGGACTATGCAAATGTTTGTCAGTGGAATAGATTTGTTGCCAGAAATAATGTTTTTGAAAATATCTAAATTTTGTTCTTAATAAATTAGAGAAGATATAGATCACAGAATAACTGGAATAGACGCCTGTGAAGAGATAACTATCTAAGATCAGGAAAGAATACTTAGGGATTAAACATATAATTGCTCAATAAAAACTGCAATGTAGATAGTAACTAAATACAATAGAAGAAAAAAGTAGTGAAGAAGAGAACTAGCCTAATAAATTATCCTAGATGTCAGAGTAAAAGAATAAAGAGATGAAAGTGATAAGAGAAAAGATTAAAATAAAACATGAAGAGGAAAGTGTGTTTAATGTATATTTAACATAATACTTCCCATCTTGATAGGTCCTTCAAAGTCCAGGAAAAATTAGTAAAAAGAGAAGCACACTCAGGTATATGCTAAACAACGTTTTTCACATTCCAAAAAGAAGGAGGAAAAAAAAATCCCTGTATGAACCCATTCAAAATAAGGAGGAAGAAAAAGAAAGTGGGAGAGAGGAAATTAAAAATTGTCTTTTAACCTCCAACAAATGCACGTTCAAAAATGTCAAGGACTCTGCAGTCTGTTCACGGGTCTGCAAAACCTAGGACAGTGCCTGGCAGATAGCAGGTATTCAACAAATATATTGAATAAATGAAACTGCAGCACTTTGAGTAAACAGATATTTGACCCAAAAATGTTACAGCAAGACCTTTTGTTGTCTTGGTATGAGAACAACAGAAAGATAACCTCATATTTGGACTTAGAAAGTATCCTTTGCTTTTATACTGTTTATGGGGGAAAAAAAGTAGTCGAGTTGCATGACACTTGGTACTTAACCATGTACACACACTGACAGACACTGACACACACACACACACACACACACAGAGGAAAATTAAAGGATGGCTCTGTGAGCATCAATCTTTTAAAAGTACTAAAACATCACTGGAATAAATTGAAAATATTGTTCCAATTATCTCAAGTTTCTACATATAATTCCTTTATAATTGATGAAATGGAAATTGAACTCACCACAGCCAAAATAATGCCCTTATGTAAAATTTTTAAAAAGATAAGATAATTTTTTAAAAGTCCCCTTGTAATTAGTTCAAAAAAAAAAATAGAGGCTTAAAGATATGGGGGCATTATGAAATTAAAAATAGTTGGTAATGAGAACTAAACTTAATGCAGAGTAAGTCTAAACAATTATCATTAAAGTTTATGCACTTAAAGCAGATGAAAATACCTTTTGCAAAAAATTTTAAATAAAATATATATTCATGTATTTATAACATTAATAGTATTATAATCACATAATATAAAGTACACATTTATTATAAATCTGGGTTTTAAATCCCAGATTATATCAACAAAAATTGGGATTTGGGTTGAAAGTAGCAAAATGAAACAAACCATGTTAAAGTTTCCATTATATTCAGGAAGAGTACATATATAGATATATATAAATATACATATATAAATATACATATATTAATATGTCTAAATGGTTTTTTACTTAATAATTTCAAAAAAATGTCACATAAGATTTACTTAAATAAGCAAAGTGAATTCGTGAAGAAAGGTAGGCATTGAATTGATGGGCCTGTGGTTTGCCTAAACTGGTATTCAGATGCCCAGAATCCACGCTGAGCACTGATCCACCCCTGTGCTTTCTTGGTCCAGATGCTTACCTCTTTTTTTTAATTCCAGAATATTACAGAGGTATAAATGTTTGGGTTACATGGATTGCTTTTGTACAGTTTGAGTCAAAATGTGAGTGTGCCCATCACCCAGATAATGTCCATTGTATCTGTTAGGTGTGATTTCAGATGCCTGCCTTTTTTTTTAATTCCAGAATATTACAGAGGTATTGTTGAAGCAAGTGTTACAGCGAGTGGTCCCGAGGACAAACCGAGCAGCACAAGGAGAGTTGGAGAATCTACATTTATTCGCCGGCGGGCTCAGAGGGGTCTCGCCACCAAATTCTGAGCCCCGTCTACCTAATTTTTCCCATTTTTATTAAGTTGGGGTGATCCAAGTGGAAGTGGTCTCAGGTGACAATGCCCACCAGGTAATAAATTTAGTGTCTGCACCAGGCAATAGGATTAGTGTTATGCTGATGTACCAAATGTTAGGTTAGTGATATGTTAATGTACCAGGTGTTAGGTTAGTAATATGCTAATGTGGGTCCTGTGAGGGGTGAGGGTCTCAGGCGGCTGCTGTGCCAAGTAATAGATGGGGGTTTTCCTTATCAGAATAAATGTTTGGGTTACATGGATTGCTTTTGTACAGTTTGAGTCAAAATGTGAGTGTGCCCATCACCCAGATAATGTACATTGTATCCGTTAGGTGTGATTTCAGATGCCTCCCTTTTTGTGGATGACTTGCCAAAATGGAATTAGGGAAATCTTCTTGGGGAACCAGGAACTGAGAAGATTGTGCTATCTGCTCCGAAATTTGCAGCCTTTCATCAGTGGCCATGCAAATGAAGGATTTCCTCGTCTGCTCTGGGGCATGGTCTCTCAGTGCCTGCTTTTCAAAGTCACCTGGCAGCTGAACCTGCTGACACCATGCCTCCCACTAACACCTCAGGCTCACACTCACTGCAGGCCAGAAGCCCCAAGCCTTCAACAGCTGCTTTGCCTTGTGCTTACAAAGTTCAAGTTGCTGCTACAAGACCTTTTGACAATATTTCTCTGTTATGGCATTTTGACTCATTTGGACCCAAGATGACCCACTTGGAGATTTCTGACCAGGCTCCTGTGGTTTCCAACCAGTGTTTGCAAACCTAGCTAGGAAGAGATCTTCTTCCCAGAGGTATGCATGCGTTATCCCAACAGGAGTAATTATAAGACTTAGAAATCTTCCAGCTCACTAGTTCTAGTTAGCAGGCCTGAATCTGAGAGTCCACTCTTGTGTTTAAACGCACTTACATTTGCACAGGAGTGTGTGGGGAGTTCCAGGAATTCATAACACTTCACATCTCACAACAAAGCCACCATGTGAAGGCCCAGCTCAGCAGGACCTAGAAATGTATCCACGGTCCCCATCCTGCCTCCTGCTCAGAATTCTCACTCCCTGAATCACCTTTCAGACTGAGGGAGCTCGGAAGCACTGTTAAAAGCCCCTGTATTTGCTTTCCCTCGCTTGCTTTTCACACCTTTCCTGTTTTGGGGGGAGGTGGCCCGGACTTCAGATTTGAAAGAGCCGGCTTCTGAGCGCTGGGCTGCACCGAGGAGAGGAGTGAACGTAAACAGGAAAAGAGAAGGCTCACAGAAGTCTTTATAACCTGTATGTTAAAATTATGTCAACAGGATGCCGAGAACAAGATCTGTCGAGGAAATTCCACAACTAAATAAGGAAAACCCAGTGGCACCTGAACGAAGAAGTCTGGATGGTATTTGCTTTGATCTAACCACCTAGTTAGAGGGGAGCTTGGAAGGAGAGAGTTTAGAAATAAAGAAAAAAAAATAACATTAAATAATCCAAAGAGTAAGACTATTGCTTAGGGGGAGCTAGACTTGGCTTCCACGGTAGAGGCTGAAATGAAATCATGGCTTCAGAGAAAGAGACTTTCTTTTGATTTCGATTTAGAGTTCAGCTTTCGGGAGAAGTCATACATGCTAGTTTGTTCCCAGTGTTCAGGATTTATTTTTTTAATTTTCTGAAAAGGGACCGACTTCAGTCTCAGAAGAACACATCTGAGTTAATGAAGAGATATGAGGGGCAAAAAAAATTACCTCCCTCCTCTCCCTGCACCTACTCCAGGGAGCACTTGCCATGTGGGAATGCTTAAACTTCCCCCACAGTCTTTCTCAGAGACATCAAAGGACACTGAATTAGGTTTAATAGTTTACAATTGGAATTTATCTTTATGAAAACGTCAGGCTGTGTAATTTATGGAAATTAGGCATGTATGCATCTCCATTGTGCTAGGATGCATTATGATACAGTAGGATTAGGCGGAAAGACAGAGACCTCATGATATATTAAAATACTTTGTGTCTGAACACTGCCCAGAGACTGGAGAGGATTTAAAAACCCTATTGTTCATTATGGGGCTGGGGGTGGGGGGGAGTGTTCAAGCATGACCTAGCTTTGTGGTTGCTGTTGTTTTAATGACGGGAAGGTAGATTTTTTGTGTATTTGTTTTATATTTTACCCTGAAGACAATATGATATATCATTTTGTTTTAGGTGAAGAAATATTCTTTTTAAGAGTGTCGTGTTGTTTTGCAAGCAGGGCTATGCTTCAAATAACTCTGCCTTGGGATAATTTTCATGTGTTTAAGCTAGAAAGTCTGGCAATTTCTGAAAAATGTTGGGAATGAACAAATTTAGAATTTTCAGGGAAGTCGGGATGATTTCTTTCTTCTCTTTAATAAAGTTTACTCAGTTTGAACTTTGCAAGTGGAAAAATTTCTTTTGGTTGAAATAACCAAATCTGCTATGTTAGATTTGGAAGAAATACATTTCTTTTCCTTGATTCCTAAGTTTCTCGGAAAGTACTCCTCTGAAAGTTTTAGAAATAAGTCAACAACAATAATAATCATGATAACTGGTAATAATAAAAATAGCCTCACTTGTATGAATGCCATTAGTTTTTCAAAGATTAACCACATACATTTTCTTAGTCGATCAAAGGACCTTCAGTTGTCAGGAAATTCAGTTCCATTTACCTTTATTTGGTCTCAGCCAGTCACAATTGGCCAGAGAAGGAAAGGTTTTTAAAGAGCAATGAGAACACTGTCAGGAATCTAACAAAATTCAGCAGGTGTTGCTTTGGTTTTCTGGAACCGCAAAGAAGTTCCAGAGATGTTCACGTTTCTACGTGCTGAGGGCTCAGTGGAACTGTGTTAAAAAAAAAATCACATACAACTTAATGAATGATTCCATAATTTTTTTCAGCTAATGACACTGTGGATATGCAATGTCTGATTAAAAAGAAGAAATAGGGATTAATTTTGATTATTTGGAAAGAATGTGGCTACGTATCAAATAACTTCCTCAATCTAGCTTTTAATAAAACTGGCTGAAAAATCACTGGAAAACACGGCATCCAGTAGAAACTGGATCAGATGTACCATTTTTATAGCCACACAAATAAAAACATTTCAAATTCTGTTTGTTGGAGGCCCTTGCTATTTTGTAAGAAAGGTAGTGGCCCTTTGAAATGGGAACCCTGCCATCTAGTGGGAATTTTGGGTAACACAGTTCAGATCACTTCAACAAAAATACGTTAGATTGAATCTTGAGTCATTGAGTGGTAGTATTTTAGAACTATTTTATAGATGGAGAAATTAAAGAAAGAGAGTTGAAAGATGTTTCCCAAATGTTCAGAGGGAGCTAATGGCAGTGTTTTAAATAACATCAAAATAATTGTGCTCTCAAACACAATTTACTACTAAATAAACACAAGATTAATTCCTTCATTTTATTTAACAGCATTTTTGCTATTTGTATTGCTGTTTATTCAATAAGAACCTTCTTAACTATTCATTATTGGTCTATGATACAAAGTCTATATTATTTTCTAGTTCATTATTCCTTTGAGGGCTAAATTTCAATAGCTCATTCAAAAAATGCTTTACTTTTAGCTCTGTTTTTGGTTTTGGTTTTGTCTCATGAACAAAATAATCCAGAAGCAGGTAACAATATTCTGAAATATTTTTATACTTGATTGCGTCTTTAACTTTTCTTTTGAGTTTCCTAAGTAACCGTTGACTTAAAAATCATAGCACTGTGTGTGTTAAAAATTCATTTACATAAATCTGCATTTCAAAAGAAAACTTCAACCAATTGGAAAAGAAATAATACTTCATTAAGGAGAAGCACACAAACAGGAAAAAATAATTGTCTATCATACTAAACCATCTTAAAGTCATATGGACTCTCCTTCACTCATTTATTCTACAAACACATTTTGAATCCCTACTAGGTGTCAGGCCCTGGGGACAAGACAACAGTGACACATTTCTTCTCTTCAAGAGCTCTCCGGTATCAGGATAGGCAAACATGCAAATAAATAATCATCTCTGTGTCATGGATGCTCACATAGGAGCACATGTATAATACACAGTGGAAATAGGTCAGCTCAGCCATGACATAGGTCAGGAGAGGTTTCACATAGGAAGAGAAACACTTGACCCAGCCAGAAAGGATCAGCAAAAAGTTCCCATGTTGGTGATTAGGCAGAGAGTATTTCAGGGAGGAGGAATAGCCTATATGAATGTCAGAATTGTGAAGTAACTTGATATAGTCCAAAAGAAGAACAGCTCACTGTGACCAGAGTATGTGTTTAGGTGTAGACACCAGACATGAGGTGGGTGTAGGCAGGGGCAGATCACTGGGAGCCTGTTCTTAACGGGACATCACATACACAAAGATTAATTTAAGCCCTCTTTTGGTCACCACCATCCCGGATGCTTTTACCTCTCCAGGCCCAGAGGAGATGGAATAGCACAGTGCAGTGGAAAGAACACTGGGCTTTAAGTCAATAGAAAAGGGGTTTGGTTTGGTTAAACCAGACTAGGATAACCCATCCTGTTGCCTTTTCTGTTGAGAACGAACCTCTTGTAAGATATTATTTTATAAGCGGTCTGCCAGGAAAAGGTTTCTTTGTTAGGTCTACTTTTTAAAATTTTAGTAGAGTATAATTTACATTTATAAAAATGTTCCTAAAGAACCAGCACACCAGCGTAACCAGCCCCCAGATCAACAAAACACGAGCCATACTCCACACGTACCCTGGAGTTTTGCTTATTTTTAAACTTACGTAAGTAGATTCCTTGCACTATGACCACTGTTGTGTTGATGCAGTTTTACTATAAAATGCTGGGCTTAATATAGTTACACATTTTTTTTTCCTTTAAGTCTTCTCATCGGCGAGGATTGGTGCACAGTGTTCCCCAGGTGACGAAACCTAGGCTCAAAAACCAAAAGAATCTTCCCTGGATTGTACAGATAGTGAACAGCACCTATGCTTGTTAGAAGCTTAATTCCAGTGCACATATTCTTTCTTCTAGGCCTGGAGTTTGCAAACTTTTTTATAAAGAGCCAGATAATAAATATGTTAAGCTTTGCAGGCCACATATGATCTCCTTCCTCCTTCTCCTCCTTTTTCCTCTTTCCTCGTCATTGTACCGTTAACAATGTAAAAACTAGTCTTGGTTCACTAGTCATATAAAAACAGCTTCGGACGATACCTAGTGCACAGTGTGCTGACCACGTCTGCACCTGGCATGATTTCCAAATCAACTAAGCATTGAAAATGGAGTCACTCTTTTTACCATAGCATAAGAAGGAATCTGATTTTTTCCAAGCTATAGGGATATCATTTTTTGATGAGTTTGTGGACCATTTTTGCAAGCATAAAGAGCCTGTTGGTGGGTTCCTAGGTGTCCAGGTTAGGCCCATGGCTCTGTCCCAAGGCAATTGTATGAGAGAGGCTCATGTGACTGCTGAGGACTCGCTAGGCTGCTGCGTGGTGTCAGCCCCTCTGACTCTAGCTTTTCAATTCATCCTTCCAAGGACCCCCATCTGTTCTGGACAGGAGAATGTGCTACAGAGCTGTGATCCTCCAGGGAGGAAATGGGCTTAGGGAGGGGATCTTCCTTTTGATGTAAGTTGTTCAGAGTACAAGGGATTGGCTGAAGCTTATTGCTAAGATTCACTACACACAGCCCTGAAAAGGAAACATCCTCTCCATGTTCTGAGCCCCATCTGAGGCTCTGGAAAAGTTCCAATAGCAAGGTAAAAGCTGATGTGCAGTAGGAGAAGTCCTGGCCATTAAGCAGGAGGGACCATTTCATCCTCACCTTGGAGAGAAGCCTTAAATGGCCCAGAGGCTGGAGGCTGTGATGGTTAATTTTACATATGTATCAACTTGTTCTGGCTATGGCGTCCAGATGTTTTGTCAAACACCAGTCTAGATGTTGATGTGAATGTATTCTTTAGATGTGATTGTATTCTTTAGATGTGATTAATATTTAAAACAGTGAATCTTAGGCTGGATGCATTGGCTCATGCCTGGAATCCTTGCACTCTGGGAGGCCAAGATGGAAAGATTGTTTGAGGTCAGGAGTTTGGGACCAACCTGAGAAAGAGTGAGACTCTGTCTCTACTAAAAATAGAAAAAAAATTAGGCATCTCTACTAAACACACAAAAAAATTAGCCGAGCATAGTGGCACATGCATGTAGTCCCAGCTACTCGGGAGTCTGAGGCAGGAGGATTGCTTGAGCCCAGGAGTTTGAGGTTGCTGTGAGCTAGGCTGACGCCACGGCACTCACTCTAGCCTGGGCAACAGAGCGAGACTCTGACTTAATAATAATAATAATTTTAAAAAACAGTGAACTTTGAGTAAAGCAGAAGACCCTCCTTAATTGTGGATGGGCCTTATCCAAGCAGTTGAAGGCTAAGAAAAGACTGTGGTCCCCTGAGGAAAAAGAAATACTGCCTCCAGACTACTTTTGGACTCAAGACACAGCATTGACTTTTCCTTGAGTTTTCCAGCCTGCCAGTCTGCCCTGCAAATTTCAGACTTGCCCAGCAGGCATAATTGCATGAGCTAATTCCTTAAAATAAATCTCTGTCTCTCTCTCTCCCACACACACACACACACACACACACACACACATCCTGTTGTGCCTGTTTCTCTGGAGAACCCTGGCTAGTGCAGGAGGGCCCCTCCTGCTGCTGTCCCTACTGCCATCATCTGCCATGGACCCCTTGGGCAGCTTCTGGTCTTCAGGCCACTTCTCCCATGGGAATCTTTCTCACACTTTAAAGCCTTGTCTGAAAGGATTCTACTTCTTTAACTTGAGTGAATCTATTCATATTCCAGGGATCAAAGGCAAATACCCATCATCACTGCAGTGTTTTCAGAGGTCCCTCTTAAAGAAACTCTTTGGATCAGCTGCTCCTATTTCACTCAGATTTCCTTCCTGCTCTGCACACTTTATTTCTTTCCATCTATAGCCTCATTATTGCCCTTTAATTGCCCTTATGATCTGGCGATGGCACCGGAATTCCTCTGCTTTGACTTTTGAAAATTCTCTAGTCTCTTTCTCTCTCTGCCCCCTGCTTTTCCAGTGACAAGTAGCACCTTTTAAATTTTATTTATGGCCTCTCAGGACACATCCATAGGCCCAAGGCACAGCATCTCTAGAATGAGAGTAAAAGTGCCTTTCATGCAAGCTTGCAGTGAGGATTAAATGGTATATTACTTGTAAAATACATGGAAGGTGCAAAAGTCATAGGGGCTAGAGTTAGTTTCCTGTTATTAGGAGGCTTTGATAGTCAGGACAGGAAGCAAGGCAAAAATGGCTCTAGATTTAAAAACCTGAAATATCTGTTTCTGTCCTTCTGTACCTGATAAGGGATTCTAGTGACTGTCTTCATAGCTCCTTCTCCCTCTGCAGAGCTTTTCTCTAATTGGTAACAGAAACCCCTTATACACCCTGACATCTGATGTTATGATTACTTATCCAAAAGTGATATAGCACTTGAGATTTTCCAACCACAGGCAAAGGTGCACATACTATCTGGACATAAGTAACTGTGGTCTCATGGCAAATGCCATCAAATTACTTACTAAAATGCAGCCTTCGTCAGTCTTTCTCCCAACATAAACCTGACGTGGCTTTTGAAAGTCTATGAGAAAAATGTTCATCTTTAGCTGGACATTTAAGGCCATTCACAATCTGGTCTCGATTTACCTTTCCATTCTGTTTTTCTTGACTCATCTACACAAACTTTACTCTTTATCCAACTTGATCCACTCAGTCATTTTTAACATACTTTCCTTGATAGATGCCTTTAATTAAGCCATGGGGCGACCTCCTTACTGCATGCTGCAAGATCTTGTCATACCTTCCTCTCAAGGGACAGCATAAGTCCCTTCTATTCTGTGAAGCTATGACAAAATCCTCAAACAAAGTCATCTCTGAAGTCCTATAGTAGTTACTCACTGTTCTGCCTTGGAACATTTCAGTCATTCACAAATCAAATTTACCCTGAGTATTTATTGTGGGGTAGAACCATGCTAAGTTCTGGGGTTCTGGGGACACACACATTGATAAGTTATAAAGCCCTTCTGCTCTCACGTGAGGGAGAAGACATATAGTTACCTATGATATTGCTTTTGTAAATAAAAATTGGGACAACTTTTATGGAAAATAAATGTTCAGGCAGCCAAAAACTGGAAACAACCCAGTTGATGTCCTTCCACAGGTAAATGGCTAAACAAACTATGATTCATCTAGCAATAAAAAGCAACAAACTATTGATTCACAACACTATAAATGGATCTCAAGGGAATTATGCTAAGTGAAAAAAGCCAATCTCCAAAAGCTATACCCCGTATGACTGCATTTACATGGCATACTCTAAATCACATAATTATGAGATGGAAAACAGTTTAGTGGTTGCCAGGAATTGAGGTTGCCTGAGAACAACTTGTTCTATTTAAAATAGGTGATCAGAGGACTCCAGCAGGCATATTGATAAAAATAATTGAAAGTATAGATTACCTTATCTGTTTAACTATATGCTTGCTTTATAGACTTGTTAAAGAATATAGGATGAAACAACAAAAAAAGAGAATATGGGGATGAATTAGTCATAGGTGCATAGAAAACTCACCAGTTAAAAATAAAGGCAACTATAAACTCCAGGAAAAATAAAAAGTTTTATAAGAAATTAGTTCTAACATGCAGACTTTGGCCCACCTATGAATAATATTTACGTAGTAAATATTATGGTTTTATACACAGTTCGTGGTACTTGCATAATACCATATCATTCATAAATACTGAATATTGACATAACTAATATTTGGTATAAAATTATATTGGGTGAATGAGAGAAGAGTAGTGATTAGGGAAATGATGAAGAGAAAGAGGGAAGTTTTACAAGAACTAAATCTTTGTCTTCCATGGCAGAAAGACAATAAATGATATCTCACCTTAAAAACTTAGGGTATAGAAATTAAATATGTTATTAAGTGGTAAGGTGACAGAAACTATAAAAAACAGCAAAAACCTTTGAAGATTACTGTCTCAGAATGGGGAAAAAAACAGGTTAATTTTTGGTTTATTTCTAGTACTATTTCAATCATAAACTCATCAGAATTTTGAATTTTTAAAATTATGAATAGGTATTGCTATATAAACATAAAAATAATCTTTTAATTATATGCCTTTGAAACTGGTAATGGCAATTCTACAACCTAAACTAAAGAAACAGTCAAAGATGAAGACAAATATAAATGCATACAGATGCTCTAGTGTTAGTAATAATACAGACAGATTAGAATTTTTCTGAGTGTTCATAAATAATGGAAGCATTAAGTAAATTGTGGTACATCCAATTTTGAAAAACATGAAGTCAGTAAAATATTTCCAAAGAACATTAATAGCTTAGGAAAAATGTATATATTTTATTAATGCTATAGGGTAAAAAACAAGGTACAAATTACATAAATCTAGCATAAACACAAGTGTGATATAATTATACATATGTTCATAAACAGAGAAAAAGGATTTGAAGGACATTACCAACAGTTTAATGGTTGCCAAGTCTTTGTAGTAATTTTTTTCTGTATTCTTTTTTGAATTTTGCAAAATTTCCTAATTTCGAACTGTCTTCTTTTTAAGATCATAAAAACAAAAATTAGTTTTCAAAAACCAATCAGTAAATCACACAATAAATTTGGGATACAGTATTTGAACTCAGGTTAGTTTGATTTGGTGGGGTTTTCACAGGATACAGACAAGAATTATGTCTGTCTCTTGTACCTGCAGCAGGTACACACTAAATATTTGTTAAGCCCAGCTCAGAAGCTCTTCTGTGTACAAATTCCTTAAAAAACATGTGGCTAAGCATCACAGCTCCCAGAATAATTATCCTTTGTGTAATTATACCTACGCTATGTCCAGCATGTCCTCAGTATAAGGGAACATTATATTCTACACTGTAGAGGTAAATGCTTTGCTTCATCTATTTTTAAAAAATATTTTTCAAATTAGACTTGCTCATTTGTGGTAAAGCTTGGAACAGCTCTGATCAGACTGGCTAATAGCCACAGGAAATTGTTTGGGCATTGTGTTAATTTACTGATCGTGTTCAACATCAATTGTGTGTGATAAAGCAAGACAAGTTTGGATACTAAAAAGCTCCAGGAAAAACATAATCAGAGAGAAGTGACAACACACTTGACCTCCTCTAGAACAAAGCAATTAATATCCAGTTTGCTCAGAGGTGCATACCCAGGGGAAAAAGGATGTGATCTATTTTCAAAACTTAAATCAGGTACCATGACACCTCCCTGAATTTTGAAAGCACATATACTTTGTAATCACGGTTGTTGGCAGTCAAAGGCAGATAATGATTCCTTTCCGAGAACAAAGCCAAGGCCAAATCTGCTGATTTAGTGTAAGTCTTCCACTGTGAGTAAGAGCTAAGTGAAAATGGTTAACCTTTCTGCCCCTTCATCCACGCCACACACACACCTGTATTCATTGTTCATGTACTATGTATTCCAAGTCCTATCTTTTTGAAAGTTTCTTCTTTTTTGTCAGTATAGATGCATCTAAATTTGTATAAAAGATGATTCTGTAGCCATTTGATTTTCTGTAAATTGAGGCAAGTTTTCCCCCAACTCAAATTATCACAACAGTGATATATCCCACGGGATAAAAAGTTCATTCCCCAAATCTTTAAAAAAACAAAATCCTAAGCAAATATTTAACACAACTATATATACCAGACATTGTGAGAGGCATTGTCATATAGATATTGATGTTAACTTGTCTAAAGTTCAGGCCTACCACTTATTAGTTGTGCATAATCAGGCAATTTATGTAACATCTAAGTGGGACAACAATATAACTTGTCATACAAAGACAGACACTTTTCAACAGTGAAGGGACACTGGTGTCTTCCCAGACAACAGTTGTAAGTCAGTACTTTCCTGGCAAACTGGAGCATATGGTCTACTTTCAAAACTGTTTGTCTTTCCATAAGTTGGCACAATATCCCCAAAGGTGATGGAGGGGCTATAAAAGATGAAACATGTGCAAAGTGCCCAAAATAGTGTCTGGCATGCAGGAGTCTCTCAATGACCAATAGCTCACTCTCTTCATCCTCCAATTCTTTTTCCCTATCCCAAACCACAGAGTTTACAGAAAAGCAAAGAAAACACTCGAGACACCACCCATTTCATTAGCTTGGTCTGCAAAGCCATTTTTTTTCAGTCTTGCCCCAACCTGCATTTCCAGATTCATTTTCCATCACCTCCTACCAATTTCCCAAACCTGCATAACCAAGTATGCATAACCATACACACAAACACGCACACACTTTCACACGTATTCTATATATTCTATATAAACCAGTATGATCCTGATTTATTGAATTTCTCACTTTCTTAGAACAAAAGAAGCTCTTTCATGAATCTGAGCCTGTTTTTACAATATTTGCTCTGCCTTTAATTCCCTATGTCTTCTTCTTTATCTGACAGTCTCTTACTCAATTTTAAGAATTAGCTAGACTCTACTTCCTGTCTTAAATCTGTGTATTAGTAATCATTCTCTTTATAACAAACTACCAACCCATTTAGGGGCTTGGTGGGCTCATGATTCTGTGAGTCTACAACTTAGGCAGGGCTCAGCTGGGTGATTCTTGGCTGGGCTTACTCATGTATCAGGTGTCTTCCAGGTCAACGGGGAGGCTGGCTAGTTTGAGATGGCTCTGTTATGCCCCACACAGCTTCTCAGCCTCCTGCAGCTCAGGCTAGGCTGTTTAAATGCAAACAGAGCAAGATTCCATGAAAGCAAGTGGGCCTGGGAAAGGCCACTCAAAGCCTGCACCCCGACTTAATACAGTATCACTTCGGCTGTCCTCTATTGATCAAAGTAAGTTTCAAGGCCAGCCCCAAATCAAGGGATGAGCCAATAGATACCGCCTCTTGATAGATTGAGCTGATTGAGCTGTAAAGTCACTTTACAAAGGATGTAGATCCAGGAATGAGTGAAAAATTACAGCTATTTATGTAATCAATCCATTAAATCTGTCTTTACTCTTTTAGAATGAGTTCAGGGGTTTATTCTATATGCTTCCCATACTTTACTCCTGCCCCCTCCCAGTCATATTAATATTTTTTAACCTACCATGTGTTTCCAAGGACACATGACCTTTATTTATTTAGCTTGAAAAAGATGCCTAAAGGTGTATTGTAGACATTTTAAAGTATCTGTTGAATTAATAAACTAAATGATAATATATAAAGAAATATCTATATATAATTGAGTTTGAAATGATTAAACATGATTACCATAAATTGTTGCAACCAAAGCTGAAAGAGAAAGATATTTAACTACATACACAGTAAGAATCAAGACATCAACAATTCTGCCCAATAGTAAGAATTCACTTGCAGCTCAAACTCTAATAAAAAAGCACAGTCGCTATACAATAATAATCATAACAATATCCTTTGGTTGATCCATGTGAAATTGTTAATACTCAACAAGCTGACCTATAAAAATGGCAATTTTTATGGTTCAACCTAATAACAATGAAGCAGTGTGATTCTTTTCCCTTTGTCAGTGAGCCTGAGAAAACAAAGCAGTGTTTATCTTGGGCAGCAGGAATAAAAGGCTGAATGAAAGAAGGAGCAGGCTCCTTACAGAACTTTACTGTGGGGAGTAAACCTTCTCAGTGCTAAATTGATAAAGATGTCCCTTCCTTGAGATTGAAAGTATGTTTAAAATTCATAGAATGGGTTTTACTATCCTTTACAGAGCAGTAGCAACAGAGAATGTAAAAAAGTTGATAGGCAAATGATTACAGTTACAAAATGGAAAGATTTGTTTGCAACACCTCTTGCAGGATCCTGGTTCAACATAATGTTAGTCTGCTGAGAACTATGTGCTACACTGTACTTGTGAACAAGACTTGCTAGGAGAGTGAGAGGAGGCAGGGACTAATCCTGTGAAGGGAAGCTCATGATCAAGGTGCCTGAAAATTGAGTTATAAATACAAGTACTGAATGCATATTATATCAACTCTGTGATTGTACAGAAATCTTGCCAAAGAAAGAGATATCTGCTCACTGTCTTTGAAGATGAGTAGGATTTAAAAAGCTAGATCAGGGAGAGGGAGCAATATGAACAATGGTTTAGTCCACTGTGGCTTGAGTAGGAGTTGCATAGTTGGAGTAACTAGTGGTACACTTGCTATCTTCTGAATGATAATAACCAACCTGTGTTCACTGCTTACTGTATGCTAGCAAATTTTCTGTGTGTTTTGTGTATACTGTAGTGTTTAATTCTCCTCAAAACTCCATGAGGTAAATACTGTCATCTCCATTTACTAAATCTGGAGCAAATTTGACACTGAGAATCCTTGAGTAACTTGCTCTAGGTCACATAGTGATAAATGGGCAAAAAGTTAAGATTTAACCCAGGACATGGGCTCTTAGCCATTACCTCATCAACTCTTTCTTTTAGGGTATTTTGGCCAATCACATTCTAGTAATAGAAATTTGGAGGTTTTGTTTTTAATGTTTTATTTTATTTCTGCATACTAGATACTGATTCATCTTTGCATCTTGAACAATTCAAAAACAGTATTTTAAACTTAATAGATGTTTAATGAATATTGTTGGATGAAACAGTGTTCTAAAGCAAGGGTTGCCAAACTATGGCCCCCATACCAAATCCAGATCAACACCTGCTTTTGTGAATAGTTTTATTAGAGCTCAGCCACTTCCACTCATTTGCCTATTGTCTATTGCTATTTTCATACAACAGCAGAATTTCTTAGCTGTGACAGAAACTGTATGGCCAGCAAAACCTAAAATATTTACTATTTGGCCCATTAAGTGCCAAGTTTGCAGAAACTTGTTCTAAGAGAAAGAAAGGAAAGATATTAAAACTCTGATATGTTAAGTACTTCTCATCTCTTATATTATTAGAAACTTTTTAAGATGAGAAATTCTAGTGTCTTATGTGGATATGTGCATTACCTGTGATTATTTTGTTAATCCCCTCTTTTGGTATCCTAATTGTTTTCATCTGCAGGAATTGCATGGAGGTACTTTATTCACCTTATTTCATTTAACTCTCATAAAACCCAGTGTCTACAGAGTATGATCCCCATTTTATTAATAAAGGAAGTAGAAGTTAAAGAGATTAAGTCACTTGCCCAAGTGGAAGAATTGGAACTTGAACATAGCTGTCTTGGACTCCAAACTCTAAATTGTATTTTCCCTCTATAGTTTAAATTCATTCTCATGTGGCAAAAACACACTGATTAATTGCTTATGAACATATAGTGCCCTTTATTTTAAAATATCAGCAATCATTTCTCATCGTTATCATATAAATGGGAACATCCCATTAACACTTGAAAAATGTCAAGCCCTAAGAGGTCAGATGACTTGTGCTCCCAGCCATGCGATGATTTACAGAAGGCAGGGAGAGGCAGCATTACCTGCAATTGAAGACATTACTTCCCAGCATTCCTGCCTGGTGTTTAACCTTAGTGTCATAGAATCTTAGAGTTGGACAGTTATTCAAAGATCATTTCATCTAACCACCCCCCCCCAAACAAGGCTTGGATTTGTCCTTAGTATATCAGGGCAGTGGCAATTGGGCTCACATTAATGGTGCATTTAGTCTGGTCTAGATACTGTGATAGACGTTTAATATGCTTCACCCCATTTAATTTTCACAGTACCTCTGGGAGATAGGCATTAATTTCATAAGATAAGGAAACTCAAGATCAGTAAGATAAAGTCATTTGCCCAAGGTCACATAACTGGTAAGTGATGAAATTAAGATTGAGAGCCACACTGTCCAACACTAAAACTTGTCGTGTCCTCTGCATTGCACTCCCCATCAGCAGCCCAATTACCCTGAGGATGGACAGCCCGGCAATACTCTTTGTAAACTCTGAAAGACAGTGAAATCACAGTGACTGTTGCTAACCATTTTCCTGGGGGGTGACAGTGAATATATTTTTTATAAAAGTAACTATGCACTTGGAAAATATTAATAACATAAAAGTCATAAAAGAATTTAAAATCTCTCAGCTACCAGTTTATTACAAATAAGTGGTCAGCCATGCCTCTTTGGCCAGATGTTTAATAGAAAACCATGCTATCCATGACTTTGCTCAAAACCCCAACCAGCAACAGGACAAGGACAC
Source organism: Eulemur rufifrons (assembly GCF_041146395.1). Classification (NCBI taxonomy): domain Eukaryota; kingdom Metazoa; phylum Chordata; class Mammalia; order Primates; family Lemuridae; genus Eulemur; species Eulemur rufifrons. Next base: position 25,705,575 of record NC_091001.1, read on the forward strand.
TAATACTTTGCTCAAGTTACCACCCTAGCACACTGTACTAAGCCTATATACCCTCATACAGGTAAGGAAATGTCATTGAATAGATACCACATTTTAAATAAGCATATCCTCAAGACAACTTGCCCAGCCCCCCAGAACACACACATACACACATTCTCCTAGCTCTATCACTCCGATCCAATCCTTCCTACCTGATGGGGTCTGTGCAGCATCGTATAACACAACATCTGAAATCTTGGAGCATGGTGAGTTTACTGAAGTGAGTAAGTGAGCAAGTATGGAATAAAACCAGAGGCTAGGTAAATAAATAAGGAAATAAGTAATTATTGACAATCACTCCATACTTAAAACAGTCACTGTGCTAAGTGCTACACGTCCACTTGCTCTATACAATGTTGTGAAATAGCACTTTTATTGCCCCCAGTTTCAGATGAGAAAGGTGAGCCTTGGGATTAACTCATCCAGGTTTACAATGAGCCAAAATTTGAACTCTATGAGCACTTTTTAATAAAAAAAAAAATACGAAAATAAAAGAGGTTAAATTAAAATATACACACTCACACATATACACGCATACATAAAAAAACACAAACTCCAAGGGAAGCCTTCCAGAGTGCCGGACAGACCCAGTACCTCCTGCTGGGGCCATCCAAGGAAATTACGCTTTTAGAAAAACCCCTGGGCCTTGTGGTTCATTTCTGACATCTCCACCACCTTTCCTTCATACTTTTTGGCCTGGGCTGGGGAGTTTCTGTTGTTCTCCATTTGTAGCACTTCCTGCTGCAGATCTATCCTTTGATTTGCTTTTGTCTGTGCCTCAGACATTCGTTTTCTGCTCACTCTCCAGCTCCATTCCAGCCCCTTCCCCACACACCCTAGAATGTCAACCCAGCACACTAATTCAGGGCTTTCTTGAGCTCCCTGGGGGGAAATAATACCTTCACGAGGATTCTTATGTGAATGAGAGACAGTGACTATAAATTGTAGGCAATGAATAACAAGTATCTATTATAAAAATACAAGCAGAGTACTTCTACCGCATGTAAGGTAGTGTTTTACTATAATTGTTGAGAAAACCCTAGATTGGTGTTTGCAATTGGATGTGGTCATCCAAGGAGCTGATTTTATAGCCTGAAGAATTCATTGAGTCAAAAATTATTATGGCTGCATTTTCTGTAAAGGCTGAATAATTTTATTGCCATCAAGGAGATTGGTAGCTGAGGAAGCTGAGGCAATGATGAAAATAATTAAATCATGTGCTTCAGGGCACAAAGCAATCAAATACAGATGAATAGAAAGAAATTTTGCATTCCTCTCTGATCCTTTTGAGCTTCTTCTGCCGCTCCCACCACCCCTCCAGAACCGGACACAACCACATGGCTGAGAATATGGAGCAACTGTGCCTTTCACCAAAGCAAAGGCTCAGTGAGCTGTGGTTGCTGTAGCCAAACAGGATAGGGTCCAGGCAGCCAGATGATGAGGTTCTGCCAGAGACAAGCTTTATTTCCTTGGCTCCCCTCCGCCTTTAGCTGACTGTGTGAGGACTTCTAGTAGCATTATTTATTATAATTAATTGTTTCACTTCACTGATCAAAAGCTGCTTCCAAATCTGATCCAAGGACAAGCGCAGTCCCTGAAATTCATGGATCTTGACATTACAAGCCCCATAAACCTTCAATGAGGAAAGGCTGGACTTGTGTGCAGAAATGCCCTTGGTTCACTTTTGGAGAGGATAATCAACTCTCTGTACAGAGCAGCAGAAGTGTCCGGCTATGGCTACATTTAGGAGTCTTTGATGTCTTCCCTTGCCTTAGGGCCCTCAAATCAAACAATGCTCTTCTGCCTTATCCTTGTAATTGCAACATATGCTATATTGCCCATTTCTAGATGATTAAAAAGAACAAAATTAATTCCCCTGTGACATCAAATGGGCCATACTGTTATGATGTTATCTTCTAGGAAGGCTTTACAAAACTCTATTTCAATATTCTGTGTCTTCATTATAATTTAGAGATTACATTATGTTTAGACTCCCCAACACTTACAAAACTAAAAAAAGAAATAAAAATAATAATCAGCATTGGGGTAGGCAACTAAACTCTGTGGTAGAGAAATTTACTATATCATGGTTTTACGAGAATAATTCCAAAGAGAACGTTTACTGGCTAGCCTTCCCTTGTTGAGGCTCAGCATGTGGACTGTAAGTACTTTGAAGGCAATCTCTGTATATCATACCTGTTTCCTTTATCTTCACAAATGCATAGCTCTACCCAAATATAATTGTTCATCAGTGTTTATGGGGTGATTTGATAATTTGAAAATGACCTTCAAGCTCCCCTTTGGCCTCAATTTCCCTAAGCATTTGTTCTCCAGTTAATTTGCTGCTAAGCATCATTGCAGCTCTTCCCATTTTGACTGTGTCTTCTCCACTGGCCTAAACAGAAGACAGGTATAGGAGGGAGATGAAGACATTCAACCCAAGTAGAGGCGTATGTTGAGTTATTAGGTAAAATCAGCACAGCCAATCCAACAAGAACATTAAGTATCAGTGAAGCATTCATTGTTCACGTTAATTTACCATCAGGGAGCTTCTGCAATCCCCCCTTTCCCTGTCCTACGCAACCTTTACTGTAGCATCCTCTGTGGATTAGATAGTGCGTCACCCTGACATTGGCTCACCTCTGCTTCTTTCATTGAGACGTGGTTTCCTGAGAGGTAAGGCTGTGAGAAATTGGCGCTTTAGTCCATGGATTTCTAAAACAGAGGGGTCCATTACAGACTGCTATATAGAATAGGGTTACATTTTTATTTATCTGGAACCTTTTGAGATTTGCATTTCACAAAAAAATAAAGCAGTATTTATTTAGAGGTATGAAAAATTGTTTTATTTTTTTTTCTGCGATATGTAATTCAGAGGTAAAGAACTTCATCTGCTTCTAGCTGATAGCCTATATTTCCTTTTCTTAGTGAAGGGTAAGCTTCCAATTGCCAAAAATCATCACCTCTTTTCATCCAAAGTATATAAAGGAACTCTGAAATTTCTCTCCAATAATCTCTATAGAAGAAGACAAATCTAATACCCAACTAATTAAATGGTTATTTAATATAATAATATAGATTTCTAATATAGATGGGGATAATTGCTTAGAACATGGAGAAATGTAAAGTTATTATAAAAGGAAGGTTTAGGAAATGCTTCCTGTCTGCAAGAAGCTCTTAATTTCATGAGGATATATAAATGTATAGGCTTATGGATTCATTCTAACACCTGTGCTTCTAGCATTCCCAGTCCTAACAAGTTGTGACAACATTCACACAACAACCCAAATCAGAATACCAGGAGTTGCCTTTGACTCCTTTGCCTTTTTCATTCCCCCATGCCCAGTAGCTAGTCCAAAAATATATTAGATTGTACCTCCTTAACAACTCTAAATTTATCTTATCCACAACATCCTCCTGCCTTAGTTCAGGCTTCCATCAGTTCTTACCCTAATTCCCAGAATATCCTCCTAAGCAGTCTTTTTATGTCAAATCTCAAATACCTCCACTTCCCTAATCCATCCTCTACACTGCAAACAAGTTGATCTTTCCTATATAAAGCTTAATTGACCTTCTAATTCCCTTACTTATGTGGGATAAAATGTAGATTCTTTAGCTTAATACATAAGACCTTTCATAATTTGATTCCTGCCTGATTTTCTCATTCTTTTGCCATTCCCTAATAATCTATATACTTCAATAAGACTAGGTCAACATCTTTCTTATGCACTGCCATACCCTTCAAGGCCTGCCAGAGGATGTTGCACACAATCGGTGCGGATGACTTGGAATAAATAAACTCTTTGCTCCAGTAAAGTTAACCTATTTGTTATTTCATGAATGGCTCATGCTGGTACTATTTCTGAGTCTTCACCTCCCTCCAGAAGGACTTTCCTGTTTCTCTTGGCTAATTAGGATGCCCCTCCCTCGTGCTCCCATACTCTCTGCATTAGCCCTGTTACAGAACTCGCTGTGCTTTCTGTGATAACACCAATTTATCTCCTGGTTCCTTTGGTCTGAATGCTGCTTGACAGCAGGGTCCCTGTCTTATTCGATTTTCTATACCCGGTGCCACCATTGTTCTTCACTAAAAGTAAGCACTTGATGAAAGTTTAATGGACATATGAATGAGTTTTATGAATAGACAAATCTACAAAAGGCAGTAATAAATTAATGGATAGATATACTGAACCAAACAAGTATGCAAGGCAATATGTACTATTAAATTCAGACATGTAGAGAAGAATACAAACTCCCAGAAAGAAATGTCTCTCTAGTTTAACCCTTTCCGGATAACTCTCATTTTAGTGTTGAAGGGACTTTGGGGTCTGAAGAGGAATATATAGTTTCTATTCTTTCCTAAATTCAATTTATGATTATACAGCTAATATTCTCTAAATATTCACATCCTTCTCACATAACTTATAACTCAAAAATATGTCGACTTAGCAAATTAAATATCTCCCAACATTCAAATTAATTATACATTTCTTGAGTCCAAATGTAAAATTCTCATAAATATTCTAAAAACCTTAAAAAGCAAACAAAAAATGAGTGCATACAAAATAATCAGCATTTTCTTATACTACAGCAATGGTTTTAAATTTGTTTCTTTATTATTCTAATTTTAACTCAGATTTGTGTTCATTCCCGGGGATTTAATTTTTCTTCCTAACGTAGTGACACAGGTGACTGCCTCAGAACAGCCAACGTTACAATATGGGCTGAGACTGGGAACGGGAGATTCGGGTATGTTTTCTAAGGTGAGTCATTCCTATTTGGGGTTGGACAGGCCTCATTTCGTAATTCTATTCTGCCCACTACATTTGAAAGTGTATAAATTAATTCCTCTGAGAAAAGACCTTTTTGTGTTACATGGGATTTTCATTCAAGATGATATTTGTTCTGCATATGCCACATTTATAGTACACTCTGGTGTATGTCTATTTTGCAAGTCTCCTCTGAATGCCTTTATATGAGAATGAACACAAGCTTCTTTTATTGTTGTTATTACTTGCTTTGAATGAAGTCTGGCCTGGTTTGGTTAAATCTGAAAATTTCAGTAAGGGAAAAGTACAAGTTCCCCACCACCGGCTTTTAATGTTTAATAGAACTCCTGTGCAGGTTACTTTTGAATTTAGAGATATAGATCAAAACAAAAAGGCTGAAAGAAATACAAAGCACAAAGGGTATTCTTAAGTAGCTCCTTTTGCATGGATGGTCATACGTCTTAAGACCAGTATGAATTGTTGTAAGCTTCCTTAATTGCCTTAGTGCTCTTTAGTTAGTAGTAATACTAAGGTTCCTACCCAATGGGAAGTACTGTGCATGCTTAACCTGTACTGTATATAAATAGACACTGATGCAGAGACAGAGCTCTGCATCATTTGTCAGAAAGAAATTTGAGGTTCCACCAACAGGCAGACAGTGCACATCTTACTCTCAGAACTCCTGCTACCGCCCAGGAGTGAGTGCCTGGAGGATGCCTGTCTTGACTAGAAATGAAAGCCCTGTGTAAGTAACCTCTAAAAAACTCATCTAACTCACCAAGCTAGATTGGTCTGGGTCATTTCTTTGGTCTCCTGGCACCATCTCAGTTTGGGGGGTGATTTTTCTATATCGTCCAAGAATTTTGCCAAAACATTCAATAAGTTTGATTGATTGAAATTTCAGCTTTTCTTATTTCATTAACCATCAAGCCCTATGATATTGGAAATGGCCTTTCTTTCCACATTGCCAACACCAAAGTCATCACCACAAGTCCAAAAGTCTCCTCAAGTCTCCTCAACTTCCCTATTGTGCCCTCAACATTTCTTCTTCTTCTTCTTCTTTTTTTTTTTTTGTCTTTAAATCCATGATCATGGAAGATTTTTTTTTTTTCAGAATATTATAGGGGTACAAACGTTTTGGTTACATGGATTGTTTTTATACAGCTTTAGATAAAATTGTAAGTGTGCCTGTCACCCAGATAGTGTCTAATACAACCTCTGTGGAAATAAGTATGGAGAGTCCCCAACTTGTTTTTTACCCTCTAATTCTGTACGGTCTCAGAAACTAATAAGAGTGTTCCTTTGGAAGACCAGTTCCTCTTTTTCCATCTCCAATTCCACTGTTGTGTTTGTTTTTTTTTTTTTTTTGTCATTTTCATGAGTTATCCCTTCTCTACATTTCATGATTTATCTTTCCTTTTCCACTAAATCCTCACCTTCACTCCACAAGATGTCCAAATTTTTACATAACATACTGAAAATCACTTTGCTTTTAAACCTTCTACCTTAATTTACTATCCAATTCCTATCTTTCAGCACCAAATTTACCCAGGAATATATTCGTTTCCTATTGTTATTTTAAAAATTACCACAAATGCAGTGTCTTGAAACAACACAAATTTATTACCTCACAATTCTGTACATAGGAGTGCAAAGTGAGTCTTGCCAAGTCTAAATATCAAGGTGTCGTCAAGCTGTGTTCCGGAAGCTCCAAGGGAAATGTCATTTTCTTGCCTTCCCTAGTTTGTAGGGGCCACCTGCATTCCTCAGCTCCTGCCTCCTCCTCCATCTTCACAGAGCCTCACTCCAGCCTTGGCTTCCATCATCACATCTCCTCTTGCTGACTTCAACCCTCTGGCCTCTCACTTTTAAAGACCCTTGTGAATATCCTGGGCCCACCTGGATAACCCAGCATAATCCTCTCATTGCAAGATCCTTAATTAAATCACATCTGTGAAGTCTCTTTCCTCATATAAAGCAGAACACCCACAGATTTGGGGAATTAAAATGTGGACATCTTTGGAAGTCCATTATTCTATCTACCATGCAGGGAGAAGTATATGATATGGTAAAATAATATATGTAAACCACCTGACACATAATAGGTACTCATTTAAATTCCATGAATAATACAATACAGAAAAAAATATTTGTGACTATAAGGTCATGGTTTTTGTAGTCAACTAAAATTATGTATTTATATAAACCTAAAATTTTTAAACGATTGACATAATTTAGGTCTGAGAATATTCTTGAATGTTTTATGTACATGAAATTCCAAGTATCTTGTGTTCTCCACCACTAAGCTCTTTACACTTGATATTTTATGAAATAACTTAGAGGAACACAGAGTCACTTCTTCTATGAAATAGTTGTCAGCCTGTAATTCTGCATCCCAAATACACAGCAAACTGTCCACATCTCTCCATCCCCACTGCCACTATCTGACCCAAGCCACTTTGATTTCTCTTCTAGAATGACCTGTAATGCAATGACCTCCTCATTATTCCCCATCAGTCTGCTTCCCACCCACATCCAGAGTGATCATGTAACATGTAACTGAGTTTATATACTCTTCTATTTAAAACCTTTCAATGACTTTCCATTTTTCATGAAATTCAAAATACAGAGTCTGGTCTTAAAGGTTTTACACGAGGTGGCTCTGCCCTTCCTCTATACCCTCAACTAGGGACACATCTCTTTACACATGTTGCCTTCCTGCTCTTTATCCACATTCTATGAGGCGCCATACAAGCCCTCATATGAGTGCTATTCTCTCTGCAGGAATGATAATCCGAGTCAATCTCAGTCTGACTAATCCCTGTTATTATTCAACTTTCAACTAAACATTATTTCTCAGATAGGCTTCTTTGATTCACCATCATTCTATCTCATGGTCCCTGACATTCCCTTCAATTATCAACTGAACATATATATATATATATATATATTTTTGCTTTGCTATTTATCATCTTTCTCCACCACTGGTCCATATAAATTCCATGAGAGCAGAGATAATGTTCACTCAATTTAACTCTATATGCACAGCCCTGAGTGCAGTGTTTCTACATAGTCAGCAGTCAACAAATATCTTTGAATGATTAAGTGTGCTTGCTCAGTGTCTGTAAACTTCATGCAGGCAGACATAATGTTGATATTCTTTACCACTCTCTCCCTCACACACACATACACCTGATATACAGACCATACTACTGAATAGTTGGTGAACAAATGAATTAGTAGAACAAAGAACTCCAAAGAGCATTCTACTTAAACATCACAAGACTCAGATTTATTCTCAAGGGGAAAATTGCAAATTCTATATTTTTAAAAATTTGGTCCAATTTAATAGAATTGGGGAAAATAATGATGTCTCACAAGGTTTTTGCAATATTTTGTGAAAAGCATACTCCAATCTCTAGGTTGAATTCAGGGCTGTCCTTTTGCCCCACCTCAAGCATAAGAAGCTCAAACAGGGGACAAAGCCAGCTGCATTTGGAGGCCATGGCTCTGTGGGAGGAATCTGCATTTCACTCTGATAAGAGGAGGTGAGGCTCTTGCTGCCAGTGATGGGCTGCCTTTGGATTTCCCTTTGGATACATTCTCTCTGTGTTCTTTATCAGCCTCTAGCAGAAATGCATACCTGGGAGAAAAGACTGGTGGGGGCTACCTAACACCTAAGACAGGGTCTAAGAATAAGAGCTTAGAACTACCCACTTCAACCTGGCTGTGCCATAGGCCTGAGAGGATAAAATAAGGGATTCTTGTGGTGTCCCTCATGTCCCTCCCAGTCCACTAGAATCAGAGAACAGACTAGAATGTGGAAAGGAGCCCTGGAGAGAGTGAGTATAAGTATCTATTTGCCTGCTTTTGTCTTCTGCACCTGCAACTACCTTAGGGATTTTGAAAAGGCAGCTTGGGCTATCACGGATGGAAAGCCTTTTAAAACACCTCTCCACGTACAACCTCAACACCTGCCAAACCGTTCTCCATGCTGCTATCAACATGATCTTGAGAAAAGGTGAATCTCATGACACCAATCTACTATTTAGAGCTCTTCAGGATCTTCTCCTTGTTCTTAGAATAAAATCCAAAATTCACATCAAAGCCTGCAAGCCCTCGCCGTTCTCATCACATACCACTTTCCTCTCACTTTCTGAGTCCTCATCAGGTGTCTTATCTCCCTGAGATGTACCAGAGTGCTTGCTCCCTGGGACCTTCTTCCCACATCCTTATTCACGCTTGCTCTTCCATCTACCAGGTCCATTCTCTTCCTTGTCCCCTTGTATTCACAGCTCAGAATAATATCACTTCATCTGTGAAGCCTTTTATGACCACCCCATGCCACCACCAGGAAAGCTCAGATTCCCTCTGCCATATGCTCTCTCAGCCCCCTACACTTCTGCTCCATAGCACTTACCACAAATATAATTAAATACCAAATTAGTAGTTGCTTGATTAAAGTCTGTCTTCCTAGAAACCAAAATCCATGGGTTCAGATAGTATATCATGCTCATTCAACCCCAGATTCCCTAGTAGCTAATTCTCACACACTGTGTGAGCTCCTTAATTATTTATTGAATGACTAATGGAATGTATGTATCTGATTGTGGGTATTAACTGCCATTTGGTCTTGAGCTAAAGATCACTGTTCACATTGTCATCACTTATGCCTTAGTGCTATAATCCAAGTGTCCCCCAAAATTCTTGTGTTAAAACTTAATCCCCATTGTGGTGGTATTAAGAGGTGAGTCCTTTAGGGAAGTGATTAAGTCATGAACCCTTTGCCTCCATGAATGGACTAATGACTTACCAAAAGTCTAGAGGGAACTAGCTCAGGTCCATCTTCCCTTCCATCTCTTCCGCCATGGGAGGACACAGAAATCCTCCCCTACAGAGGACATAGCAACAAAGTGCCATGTTGGAAGCAAAGACCAGGCCTTCACCAGACACTGAACTGCAGGTGCCTTGATCTTGGACTTCCAGCCTCCAAAATTGTGAGAAATAAATTTCTCTTCTTTATAAATTGCCCAGTCCCAGATATTTTGTTATAGCAGCACAAACGGAATAAGATACTTAACAACTATGACAGAAAAGATCACTCAAATAGCTAACTTAAGCACCCTGCCCAGCCCCAAGCCATTGTTTTTGTTTTTGTTTTTTCCTATGTCAGAGTATTATGGGGATACAAATGCTATGGTTATATAAATTGCCTTTGCACTGCCCAAGTCAGAGCTACAAGTGTGCCTATCCCCCAGATAGCACACACTGCATCCATTAGATGTGAATTTACACATTTCCTCCTCCCCCCGCTACCTTATACCCTATGAATGTTACTTCCCACATGTGTACATAAGTGTTGATTGATTAGTACCAATTAAATGGTGAGTACATGTGGTGCTTGTTTTTCCATTCTTGTGATACTTCACTGAGAAGAACGGGCTCTAGCTCTATCCAGAATACTGCAATAAATAGTTCACCATTTTTTATGGCTGATTAGTATTCCATGGTATACATATACCACATTTTATGAATCCACCCATGTATTGATGGGCACTTGGGTTGTTTCTACATCTTCGCAATTGTGAATTGTGCTGCTATAAACATTCTAGTGCAGATGTCTTTTTTATAGACTGTCTTTTGTTCTTTTGGGTAGGTGCCTATTTTATAAGATGTCTTTTTTTCCTTTGGATAATACCCAGTAGTGGGATTGCTGGATCAAATGATAGTTCTACTTTTAGTTCTTTAACATATCTCCATAATACCTTCCATAGAGGTTGTACTAGTTTGCAGTCCTACCAGCAGTGTACGAGTCTTCCTATCTCTCCACATCCACGCCAGCATCTGTTGTTTTGGAACTTTTTGATAAAAGCCATTTTCACTGGAGTTAAGTAATATCTCATTATGGCTTTGATTGGCATTTCCCTGATGGTTAGAGGTATTGAGCATTTTTTTCATACATTTTTTGGCGAATAGTCTATCTTCTTTTGAAAAGATTTTGTTCAAAGACCAAAGATGACTCATATCAATATAATTTTTCCATTTCATCCACTCTTTCATCATTCTTTGTTCTGAGTAAAATATTTCTTTACTTCTTCAAACTTTCATTAATATATTGATTTTCAATTTCATCTAATATGTTTGTCACTCTCCTAAAGTCACAGAGCATTGAACACTGAACATTAACACTCTAATCATGATGGGATTCTCTTACACAGAACAGGGCTAATATTGCTTTCATTTGAAACACTGTAACTCCATTAATTCAACCTGATAACTCATTAACATGACCAAAGGTAACAAAATACTCAGTGCATTGAGTAAATTCCCACTTATTTTAGTTACTACAATTTTAACATCTTAATCATTGGCCTTAATTTAGGGATAGATTAAGTTTAAGAAAGGAACAAAAGGGGAAATCTGCAAAAAGAAAAATTTCCAGTCTCTATTACCATTAGATATATCTAATTCCTAAACTCTATCCTCCTTTTTAGAATTTCAATACCTGTCAGGACAAAATTTAGCTATTTGACTTTATACTTAAAAGAAATAGGAGTAGGCATTATACTTCTCTTTAAAGTCTTACTACATCATGTCTTATTCTCATTCTGTATAGTATGCAAGGTAAAAGACAAGGAGTAGCTTACTGAATCAAAGTTTAGGTAAACCTTCATCTTTGTAAGTTTTCAGATGAAATAGTTTTATAATTAAAATGCTCAAGTGGGGAGAGAGAAGAAAAGGTGGAGCTAGGAGGGAGAGAGAAAAACAGAGAGGGACAGAGAGTGAGAGAGGTGAAAGTATATATAAAAAATATATTAAAAAAATTAGAGCTGCCATCATTTCAGCTCAGGGCACATCTTCTAAAGATTATTTAACCTCATTAGTACCTGTCTAATGATGTAAGATGTCTTGGCTTCAGGAGAAACAATACTTGGAGAATTTCTGCAATATGTAAAAAAAAAGTATATTCCTTTGGTTGTGTATATGCATAATATGCCTATGTGTATACATATTTTATGCATGTTGATTCGGATGCCTTATTTCACTTGTATTGTATATTTTCTGCTTTTTTTCCCCTAAATCTTGATCCCTATATAAAAGACTTCCATTTTTTTCCCTGATACAAAAGTTGTGATGTTTTACAATATTTAAAAAACAGTCATTTTTGAATAAAAACATCTCAGTGTCATGTGTAACTTTCTGACAAGGCTCTATTAAAGTTATTAATGGTTATCTTTAAAAAATAAATCCTTTCTTAATCTCATAATGTTTTTTTATTCTCTATTCTAATTTCTTACACATCTATACTGTTATTTTTTCTTTCTATGTATGTGGTAAAAGTCATGAATGACTAAAGTTAACTAAAACTTATAAGGGCTGTACCTCTCAGCTCAGCAAGACAGCTTGGTAGTAGCATTAATGGATGTTTGAGGGCATGAATCATGAATCTGTGAGAAACAAGAAGTAGGACAATATTTATGGAAGAGGGGCCTTTCTCACTGCATGGTCTCACTAAGTATGACCCTCAGCCCCCAGCCATATCACTACAGTGATAGCATCTGTCATCTATGGATACCAAAAACAGTCCCAGGACCGTATATATTTCTCATCTCTCCCTGAGCCTCTATATTGTTTATCAAAAAGCATGAGTACAAGAAACTTCAAAGGGAATTCCTTCCTCAGATCAGCTCAGTGGGAGGCTGAGAAGGACAAGAAACAAGCTCCTGATTAGTATTTATTGAGTGCCAAGTGTTTCCTCAACACTGTACAATACACAGAGAAAGACATGGTCCATGCCCCATGGGGTTACCATCTAAATAGGACCGATGAGGTGAGGCATAATTGGCTGAATTCTTACCCTGTGTTGATGACTTCTCTATGGGAACCCAAATCGTCCTCTGTGGAAACTGGTGCTATTCACCAAACCTTAACAAGCGCGTTATGTCCTCTCAGAGTCTGGCACAGTGAGCCGCATCAGGAGGGAGAGAGCTCTGTGTTTGTCGTAACTGCCTGGTATTCAGACTCCCTCCCCAGACACAGTCTGCAATGGCCTCGGAAGCAGTAGGAAGTCAATAGACAGCTTTGTGGATGATCCAGGAGAACCAAGAAGACCCTTATCCTGGAGACAAAAGATCACTCTAATACTTGTAGAATTGCTCTCCTGGCTGCCATTTTTAACATATCTCTTCAATGGCTACAGCTCCCCAGTGGCTTCCCTATCTCCTCTTACATGAAATGGAGACTCCCCGTGCTGCTGCAGACTGGATGCTCTCCTCTTGATGGCCCAGCAAGCCTTGCAGGCTCTCATTTTGCATATCCTAACCAAGGTGTCTCACAAGCCTAGCAAAACCTATTTCTTCATCCCTCCACCATGTTTTTTTTCTATATACCTGTCCTGAGAAATCACAAAAATCAACCCACTATGTAATCTCTTCTCTACCATATCACAACCTACTTTCATAGTTTTATTCTTCATTTCTAAATCCTGACCTTTTTAGTTTATTTTGACTTCCCATTTGTCACAAAAGCATTCTTTCTATATCCGCAGTGATGAATGTGTTAATGTGGTAAAATCGTATATAATGCCCCCATGGAGAATCCAGAAACTACTTTATTCAGCCAACATTTCTAAGAGGTTTGTATATAGTCCAGAGCAGGTTAATAGTTGTTTGTTGTTGTTGTTGTTGTTTTATGTCCAACTATTATATTCTAAAATTTCTGCCATTATCTTCTGTGGCTTTTATTAATCTCTAAATTCAACCAGGGTAGAGGTAATATCTATGGATTAGTTCAGGCCAGAGAAGGCACAAATCCCCACACTCTTCCAACTTTGTAAATCCTAGTGCCTCCTAAGTTGCCTGAATTTGGGTCACTCAGTAACCACAGCTACCACTAATGTGGCCAGTGAGGCTGCCTTGTGTCATAACAATAGGCTGTATGACTAATCAATATGTTAAACAATGAACTGGATAGAGCCACAAGTAAAAGGCTGATATAGTCAGTAAATGACATAAAATTGAAAGGATTCATTCAATCACTCAAAAAATACATATAGAGAATCAAATATGTTCCAAGCACAATGCCAGGTGCTAGGGACTCAATGGTTAGCAAAAATCAGACATTATCTCTGCCTTCTTAGACTATAAACTTTAGCAGGGAAGATAAAATTAACCATATGAATATGTTTGAAAGTGCAACTCTGCTAGGTTCTGTGAATGAAAGGTGCATGGAATTAGGAGCATATAACAAGAACTTTGACCTTCTGAAGATGTCATGGAATACTTCCCTGGGAAAGTGATGTCTGAGCCTAGATCTGAGGGCAGAATGGCGTTATCTAAGCAAAGAGTAGAGGGAGGAACCAGCCATGCAGAGATCAGCATGCCACAGGCAGAAGTTCTACTCTGCTAAAGAAGAGAGAAGTAGTCTGCATGTACCAATCCTCAAATGGCATGTCTTGAACCATTCAACCCTTTGCTTCCATCAACAATGGATGAGAGTTCCCTCTTCTCCATATCCTCGCCACCATTTTTTTTATCTTTTTGATAATAACTATTCTAACTGAGGTGAGATGATATCTCATTTTGGTTTCAATTATGATTAGTGATGTTGAGCATTTTTTCATACACCTGCTGGCCATTTGTATGTCTTTTTTTCAGAAATGTCTGTTCAGATCATTTGCCCTTTTTTAAATTAGATGATTTGTTCTCTTGCTGTTGAGTTGTTTGAGTTCCTGTATATTCTAAATAATATTCCCTTTTGAGATGAGTAGTTTGCAAATATTTTTCCCATTTTGTAATCACTCTGTTGATTGGTTAAAATGTTAAAAATCTTAAAACCCACATAATATCATATAAAACATGAAGGGGAACTCCTATAACCCTAATAAAATATACTCCTAGATCTAGATCTGGATGTAGTATTTATGTGTTCATATATGTTTGTATGTGTGCATGTGTGTGAATGGTTTGTGTATGTGAATATTCAGCATTGACATTATTATGATGATGATTATTACTATTTCATTTCATGCTTACTTTTCATTTTTCACTTGAAAATATTTTTTTTTTGAAAAAAACCAACATGTCTATCTTTAACCAAGGGATACACACATTTGTTCTGTTTCTGCCATCCAGTTTGTCATCAGTTAGCTTTCATTCTCAGAAATTAGATGCAACCACAAGGAAAAAGTAAATTTCTGTTTATCTAAAAAAGTGGTGTGCAGGTGGGAAGAGGGATGAGGGAATGGGGGAAATAATACCCATCCCATACAATTTACACTATTTGGGTGATAGGCACGCTTATAACTTTGACACAAGCAGTACAAAATCAATCCATGTAGCCAAAACATTTGTACCCCTGCAATATTCTGAAATTTAAAAAAAAAATTTAAAAATTAAAAAGTGAAGAGAAATTGTTTCTTTGGATAACTGAGGTTCCAGTTAATTGAGAATTACATGTGAACAAGGAGGATTGGTGTCTTTGTAGGAGAAATTTTGAAGAGTTCCATAAAGAAAGGTTTCTCAAGTGGTCTTAAAATGTTGAATTTTATTTCAGAGGTCTGGAGTGGGGCCAGAGATATTGCATTTCCTATAAATTCTCAGGGACTCAGACACTACCAGCCCATGGCTTCGAATGGTAAGGCTCTATAAACACATAGTAAATTTCTATAAGATACAATATTCTCAATTGATATCATTGGAAAATAAATTTGTCAGCAGTTCTAAGGTTATATCTCTCTGCCAAGCTCCTGCTTGCTTTTGGATAGACACAGAGTGTTTGACTCAAAAGAGGTTTTGGCCCTGAAATTAGGTGGCCTACATTGCTCCAGGTCTCATCTACCTCCCACAATCTCCCAATAGGATTAACCATCTTCATGTTGATTTCAGTTTTATAATTTCAGTTTTATAAATCCCTGAGATTACTCTATTTTCAAGTAGCTCCTAATTTATATATGCCAACTGAGTAAAATTAAATAAGCAAGCCTCAAGATACACATGCCCTATCAAATTTATAATAATTACATGGCAAGTTTAACTCTAAGATGTTAACTCATACACGCTAATAGCTCTTTTATGTTCCATTCAAGAATTTACAGTGTCTTAGAATCATGTAGTAATAAGTCATCAAAGATGACTTAGTAAGACTTTTAGGTGATTTCTTTCTTTAAATAATGAAAGAACAAGAGAGTGTTATGTCAAACTTTGTATAAAGCACAGTTTTTACAATACATATTTGGGGGCAGATGAGTGCGTTACTGCACTTTGTTGATCTTAGTAGCCACTCTGCTTTCACCCCAGAGAAGCCCCCAAAAGTCACCCTGCAGGGGTTGCAGAGCCATCTGTTTCCCATTTCATTCTGCTCACAGTGCAGTGTTCTATTTCAGCTTTCTGTGCACTGGATCCGATTGATGACATTTGAGGTAGCTGAGACCCATAGTGATGAGGATCGCAGAAGATGATGGGCTCGTTAAGCACATCTCATTTTAGACAAACTGCAAGTGGCATTTTGTTTATATGGTTCATTTCACCAACAAATTAGATTTCAAATTGATTGCTTTCCAAAATGGCTTTGTTCATCAATTCTGAGGCCAGGCAATTACAATCAGAATCCTAGTAATTAATGGTCTCCTATATTAAAAATGTTTTTTAAACAGCAGGGCAGTCATGAACTTCCATAGAATGCAAAGTCTACTCTTGACTTTTAGTCTCTGTCAAGCACTACACAGTGTAGGAATGAAATAAAGGTCTTTGCACAAGTTTACTGTGAAAGAAAAGAGCTGACAGCCCAAAACAAAGCCATGGAAGCCACTTAAATCCCTTTATTATGGAGTAACTGAAAACCCAGCAGGACACAAACAAAAAGTTTAACACACTGGACCAATGGGTACCTGGTATTGAATTATGAATGAACAGCATTTAAGTTGTTTTACTCAAAACCAGTTTCTAGCAAATGGCATTTAATTTAAAAAAAAAAAATTAGTGCAAGATGCTCAATTTAATGGAGTTACTGCTCATTCTTCAAATTCATCTTTAAAAGTAAAATGACTTTCTATGTTGCCTTTCTGACATTAAATTGGAAGTTGAAGAAAGGTAATAAGGAACGTTCATGGGGTTGGCTCAGGTTTTTAGTACTTACCTGCAGTTTGTTACTTCCTGGAGTGGCAGAATACTTCTGAGTCTTTGGAGACTCATCATTGGGCTTGAATCCAAGCTATGCTACCAACATGCTGATAACCTTTGATAATTTTTATAACCTTTCTATTGTAAAATAAATAATAAATACAAATAACCACATAAATCAAATGTACAGGTTAGTTAATTATTATTAATGAAAACCACCTAGGGGAAGAAATAGCCTTTTGCTCCCTATTCCAAAAGCTCCTTGATGGGCCCCAACCCTATCATGTCTTTTTTTTCTTTGCATCTTTCCTTAAGTAATAATTGTCCTGACTTTTATTGTAATCATTTTCCCATATTTTAAAAAATAGTTAAATCACCCAAACGATTATCCCTAGACTTGGATTCAGCCATTTCTGCAAGAATTAGAGAAGTTATTTCACTTCCCTAAATTCTAATTCAGTAATCAGTGACACTCAGATTATTTAGCTCTCAGATGTGTGTGTGTGATTGGACCCAGCTCAGCACAGAGAAAGTCCTCACCTTACTCTTCTTCATTCCTATCTCCTTACCTAGAAAAGCAAGATGACTTGCAGAAAAGACAGCAGCGACAAAGATCAGCTCCCACCCGAAGGGGAAGACCCCAGGAAAGTCTTGCATTGAAGAGTAACACAATGAATTCAACCTTGATTTCCACACTATGAAAGAAAAGTCAAGTCATGAAGGAGATCTAATCACTCCAGCTAGTCATGAAAACAGTCAATTCAGAAATAAAAGACTTTCGCTCTTAAGCACTATAGAGCCTCTAAGCTCTAGATCTTAGTGGGTTTTGTTTTGTTTTGCTTTGTTTTGTTTTGTTTTGCTTTGCTTTGCTTTCCTTTGTTTTTTGTAATCTCAGCTCTCCCTCTAATGGATGATGTGACATCTGGTGACCTACTTTAAGATTTGGGATTTCTGATTTGAGAAGAAGAATAAATCATCTTTTACTGCAAACCTCTCCCCACATTGTAAAGACAAAGAAATCAATCTCAAACAAAGACAAAGGGATTTTCCCAAGGTCAAGTTATAGAATCACAGACCTCCTGATGCCAATTCCATTTTTTCTCCTTGACTAACACAAGTAAGTTCTCTTCAGAAACGTTGTGTTTATTCTATTATTTCCCTGACCCAAAAGCTTGCAGGGGTTTCTCCAGTCTACTGAATGAAGTTCTACAGTCTTTGTCAGGCATCCCTACCCAACAATAGTCCTCTGATATTGCTTGGTTTTGAGATCACGCTTTCTTCCATAGGCTTATTTTTCAGAGAGAAAAATGTCCTAGCAGCCTCTTCTTCATTTACTGAGTGGAGTTCCTGAGGCAGATTCTTTCATTGCAGAGCAGAATGGTGAATGTGAGGCTATAGAGAGAAATATGTTGGGACTCCAAGTTAAGGTGGGATGTTGGGATCTACCAGGTGGAAGGTGGTGAAACCAGTACTGCCACAAATGCTGTGGAGTATTAACTTTGGAGAAGAAGTGGATAGATAAGATGATTAGCTTCAGAAAAAGATTTTGGGAAAATGACTGTGGCTCAAAGAGAGATCCACGATGTTTGGTCATAGTGGTATCATGAACCCTCTTTTGCATCTACCCATTGTGACTTCAGAAAACATCAATTTCTTATTTTTGTCCTGAAGGGGATCAAGTGTTTCTGGGATATATTGAGGAATATATTGGTACTTCAAGGTTGGCATAAACAGAGAGTCTACTCACAGAGATCTGGACGATTATTGACTACACTTGGACCACTTTTATTCCTGCTCTTCACCGCTTAAAAATATTCTTTCCCTTCTGCCTTTGTATGGGTACGAAAGTATGTGTGTTATATATAACTAATGAGTGCCTACTATATAACCAGCATTGTCCAAACATCACATATATTATGTCACTTATTTCTCATAATTCCTTCAAGTACTGTTGTTACCCTCATTTTATAAATGACGCTCAGCAAGATTAAGTGGCTTGCCCAAGACCTACAGCTAGTAAGTTATGAAGTGGGGATATGAACCCAGGCAGCCCGGCTCCAGAGCTCATGCTGTTAACCACCACACTCCCTTGGCTCTTTAATATCATTCCTCTCCTACATGTCAATCAGTTATCCTTTCATATGAGTATATTTAATCTTCTTATCTTAATGACAGGCTCCCTGAGAGTAAGTAGAGTTTGCCCTTTTCTTGTTTATCCTCTATAGATCCTTTTGAGCTGGTTGTTTTGGTGAAGTAAGGAGTTTTATTGGATTAGTACCCTCCAAACTTTTAAAATACTCCCTTAACAAATAAAATCTGATTCTATATGCTGATGCATAGAATACACAAAAGCAGAGACTCTCTGATTGAAGTTAAATGAATTTTCTCAGGTCAAAGAATCAGTATAAGTGCTAAGAAATTTTAATCTAAGACCCTCTACACCATAGACCACATTCTTCCTAATATGTAACCTTGTATTACAAAACCTTCTCAAGCCAATAGCCTTGCAACTTCAAAGCAGAATATTGTATCACTTGACTAGGTACAATGATATGTAAAAGGATGAATTTTCATATTACTCTTTCAAAATGTCTTGTATTGAGTGTTCCCATGAACTACTAGGAATGAAGCACATCTGACAGCAAGAGGTATTTCTCTACAGATGTATATTTTGGGGAATTAGAATTTGGAACTGTGTAAAGAAGACCATGATTGACAATTGGAAATGTCTGTAAATGTCAAAAGGTTATAATTATAAATATTCCATGTGAGGTTGTGAATTCCTAAATGCTATAGGTTTAAAGCAGAGACATCTAGGTAATAAGCCCGTGGAAATAGTATCAGTGGACTATGTGCTTAGGGCAGAAGATTGGACTACAGACTCTTTCCCTTACAATCTTAAACATTTATAATTCTATCATTTTAGCACAATCTAATGCACATAAAGGACATTTAACAAATGCCATTGGATCGTGATGATTGCACACACATACACACACACATCATACACACACACACCCCCCATAATGCTATTTATAGAATAATGTTAAGAACATTATGCATGTCTTAGTAATGTCATGCATTTAAATTCCTGTCTTCCTAGAAGGATATAGCAATCCTTTCTATAATTTAAATTCAAATTGACAATATTTGAATTTTTTGTTAAAAACAATAATTTTCTGACAAATGATTCTTCATTTGCCTGAATAGCATAAACTCAAATAGTTCCTTCATCACCAAGCAAAATTTATACTTTCTTTCCAAATTAATGCCTCCACTTGTATTCTAAAGACACCCATGTTATAGGAGGAAACCAAGTCTTAAGTGCTTACATCTTTGAATTGGTTTAATGTCTGTTACAGTTCCCTCTGTTGCGTTTTTAAGATTTCTAGGAAGGGAATGCAAATTAAATTGTTTGTGGAAAAGGCAAATGCCTTTTTCATTCATAATAAATTGATCTAAAAGGCTTAGTGATCATCCAAATGCTACATCTGGATTTGGTGTTATTACATTGAAATTCATTATAGAAAAAATACTATGTAGATTAGGATGGCTAATGCAGCGTGCAGACTATAATTTCTGCTATTATTTAGAATTGTACATTTCCATCTAAGTGACAATTGCTTTGACAGGCATTCATCAGCTACCTCATGCTCTGCCATTTGACCCAAAATATTTTGAACAAATATTTGTAAGAAATATCTATCATGTAAAACCCATGTTCATGAGGTCATATTATTTGCCTACTTCCTGAAAAATAAACAGTGCTTTGGTCTCCATCACATTATTTTATCCAGCTACAAAGAGAAACATTAGCCAGCAATTCATGTTTTTGATCCATATCAAATGGTTACTTACCTAACTCATGATCCTCTAAGGCAGTATTATCCAGCAGAAATAAAGGTGAGCCCCAAATACAGGTCACACAAGTAATTTTAAATGTTGTAGTGATATTACAAACATTAAAAAGAAACGGATGAAAGTAATTTTAATAACATATTTTATTTTACCCAATATAGGCAAAATATTTTTATTTCAACATGAAATATTTTACTTTTTTCCCCCTTTGTAATAAGTCTTTGAAATTTGGTGTGTATTTCTTAATAGCACATCTGAATTTGGACTAGAACCATCTACAGGCTCAATAGCTACATGCAACTCATGAACACTTCAAATTCTGGCTTCATCACAAGCATAAACAAAGGTAGCCAGTGGCTACCTCACTGAACAACAGAACTCTAAGGGCTGAAGTGTCCACATTTCATCTTAATCACCAGTTCCTACTTGTTTCAGCTCTTTTCCTTTATTACCGGTATTGAGAATAGCTACCTAGTTTCAGCCTCATTTAACCCTAGAAAAGTGAGAAACAATTCTGGCAGGATATTAAAATCTCCAGCCACAATAATGAATGAATATAAAAGTAGTCTGGACACTTACTATGCAAATTGTCATACATTAATGGACCAGAGCAGGAAAATTTTCTTAGTTTCCCTTAATCTTATGGACTGCAGACAAGTCCCTGCCTATTCTATCTTTGCTGCCAAGTGTATTTGTTTTTTGGTTTTTGTTTTGTTGTTAACCTACTAACTGTGCCACCAAATCCTAGGAGCCCAGCTCTGTAACACAGAATGCCACCTGCAGATGAAGATTAAAATTCGTACCTAGTTCCATCCTCTACATTCATTCATTGAGTCCTGGTGCCTTCAGATTCAACTGAAAAGGGGAATCTATTCAATCAGAGAACTATCCATGGTCCACAGAGTTGTATGTGGCCTACTGATGTTCTCTACGCAACCTGCGCAGTGTTATTTCATTTGAATTGGTTGCCAATATTTAAAAATCAGAAGATTCTGATTCACAATTTTTGTGTGTAAAAAATTAGATCTGTTGACTCCAAGGCTCGGTTCTTGTGTGGGATCCCAGCATCTATCTCAACTCATTCTTTTGCTTTGACCCACTGAGCGCTTTGGAATTGTGGTGCCTCTTGCTGGGTGTGCTTGTGTTACTGGATCTGAACCGCTGAGCGCCGCCAGGAACAGAGTCAAGGGTTTCTGTCTTCCTTATCCTGCTCATGGCTCAGTGTCAGCTCGCCCCCTGCCTCTGCGCTGGCACTCTGACAGCAATGACACTGATGACTTGGTCTGCTGTAATTATTTTTTTCTTGGTCACCAAAGTGCACATGAAACAAAGCCAAGATTAATCTCTGCTATAGAACTTATTCAGGAATAAATAGCCATGCTGCTATTGAATTATATGTGAAATGAAGTACTAACTCAACAAAGGGAAATATCTTTTTATCAGTTTTATGGACAAAACCCTATTGGATTGGACAGTGAATATTCAGTTTGTACCTAGCAATTCCATAATATAAATCTGAGTTAAATTTTTTGAAAGCCATGCTTCCTAAACTGCACATTTTGTTTCTAAATCCTCAAAGTGCCCCTCTACTCAGCTTGTAAGAAAATCTTGATTATTGAATTCATATCCCTATTTTTGTCACACTGCCTGTATTGGTCTCCTAGGGCTGCCATAACAAATTACCACAAACTGGGTGGCTTGAAACAATGGTAATTTATTCTCTCATAGTTCTGGAGGCCAGAAGTCTGAAATCAAGGTGTTGGCAGAACCATACTTCCTGCAGAGGCTCTAGGGAAAATTCATTCATGCATCTTCCAGCTTATATTGTATATTGTTTAAGATTCTTACACTTAGACATTGGAGTGAAAAAGACTTGGGTTCAACTCCTGGCTTCATCATGTACTAGCTGTGTAGACTTAGGCAGAAACTTCACCTCTTAGAACTTCAGTTTCTTCACTGTAAATTAAGTTTAATAATAGCAATCACCTCATAGGGTTGTTTGTGGATATTGAATTCATATCCCTTAAATGAAGTGATGCTTATATGCCACTCAGAACAGAGACTAACCCATAGTAAGTTCAAAAAATATTCCCAATCTTTATTACAGGGGACATGATTTTTAGAATTACCTTACATGAATAATCGTGAGCTCTTTGGCACTGTGTCTGTAATTTGGTCTCTATTACTATGCCATTATGCATAATCAAATGCTTAATGCACTAAAACTTATATTAACTGAAACCCATGTAATCAGAATTAAATCATATCTATTTTTTAGGAGTCATTGTGAAGAACTTTCATGCAACTATTATTACCAAACTATTATTCTCTATTCTCTATAGTAAAATTATAGTAATTTCTAATAACATCAAAGTCAAAAGGACCAATAGGCTATTCGACTTGTATATGAGTGCCCCTGATATACACTGTATCTTCCTTGATGACAAAACTTTAATCCCCTCTCGTTGGTGAATATAAGTCAGATTACCACAGTCCATGTGATGTCATCTACCTACAAACTCCTCTCACACTCAATGTCTTGCCAGATATTCAAACTTTGCCATATGGAGCTGTGGTTTTCAAACTGTAGTTCACGACCCACTAAAGAGCATGATGGAAAAATTCAGTGGATGGCATAGAAAAGTTTTTTTCAAAAAGAAAATCTAGCAGAATGTAATAGAATGGAATACAATACAGTACAATACAATACATGAACATAAATAAGTCCAGATAAATGAGAGTAAGTATTATTTTGTGCAACTTGTTTCCATTTTATATATACATACGAATAAATATGCCTGAGTGTTCTAGTAGATAATGTACAATATAAATTTTACCAGTGGTTATAGGCATTCACTGCTGAACATACATCAATTATAAACATCATATGTGTATATTCCACATATGTGTAGTAGATCATGTTTTTGCCTCAATTTGCTTTCATTTTCCTTTTTTAACTTTTTTATTTTAAAGAATTTAACACCTAAAGAAAATTGGGTAAATAGTATGATGAACACAATATATATATTTTATGTGAATTTACTTTTTAAGATGTTGATGCATTTGTATTCTCTCTCTCTCATTCTCCACACACATATGTGTGCACATTATTTAGTATTATTATTATTATGAGCCATTTGCAGTATGTTGAAGGCATCATGACACTTTACTCCCTAAATACTCAATGAGTATCTTCTAAGACCAAGGATATTCCCTTAACCTAACCACAGTACTATTACCAAATTCAAGAAATATAATATTAAAAAATACTATTATCTAACATACAACACATACTCAAGTTTTGCCAACCTCCCCAACATGTCCTTTATAGTAACTATTTTGTTGATTGGTTTTCGTCCAGGGTACTATCCAAGATTATGCATTACATTATATTTAGCTTTATAAGTTGCAGAGCTGAGATTTGATTCCAGAGTACTTTCCACTATATCATTCTGTCTCTGATAGGCATTGATTTAAAATCTATTTTGTCTGACATTAGTATAGCCACTGCTGCTTTCTTTTGATTACTACTTGCATAGAATATCCTTTTCCATCCTTTTACTTTCAACATATTTGTATCTTTAGATCTAAAATGAGTCTCTTATAGACAGTATGTAGTTGAATAATATTTTGGGAATGGATTGTTTGTTTGTTTCTTTTTAATCTACTATGAAAATCTCTATGCTTTGTAGCTTTTTTGTCCCTCATTTTCTGCATTACTGCCTTGTGTTTAGTTGAGTTTTTGAAGTGAAACATTTGAATTTCTTTTTCATTTTCTTTGAGTATATTGTGTACAGCTATTTTTTATGGTTGCTCTAGGGATCATATTAAACATCCTAAAGTTATAATACTCTAATTAGAATTTATACCATCTTAACTTCAATAACATATAAAATCTCTGCTCTTCTAATAGCTTTGTCGTCAACCCTTTCAGTTGTGGATGTCACAAAATTACATCATTGTACACTGTGTATCCAAAAACATATTATATTTTTAATCCATTAGTCTCTTAAATTATGTAGAAAACAATAAGTAGAGTTATATACCATTGTTATAAAGATACTAGATCTTATAGCTGCTCATATATTTACCTTTACTGGGAACATTATTTCTTCATACAGCTTTTAGGTGCTGTCTAGTGTTTTTATATTTTAACCTGCAAGACTCCTTTTAGAATTTCTTCCAGGGTGAGTCTAGTATTAATGAACTCCCTGAACTTCTGTTTATGTGAGAATGTCTTAATTCCCCCCTCACTTTTGAAGGACAGCTGGCTATAGAATTCTTGGTTGACAGTTTTTGTTTTCTTGTAGCACTTTGAATACATCAGCCCACTAACTTCTGGCTTCTAAAATTCCCGATGAGACATCTGCTCATATTCTTATACAGTATCCTTTGTATGTGATGAGTCATGTCTCTCTTGCTACTTTCAAATGCTCTCTTTGTTTTTATCTTTCAACAGTTTGATTAAAATGTGTCTTGCTGTGGGTCCCTTTAAGTTCATCATACTTGGGATTCATTGAGCTTCTTGGATGTTTATATGCATGTCTTTCATCAAATTTGAAACGTTTTCCCATTATTTCTTCAAATATTCTTTCTATCCCTTACTCTCTTCTCCTTCTGTGACTCCCAAAATGCATATATTGATCTGCTTGATTATGTTCCACATGCTCTGTTCATTTTTCTTTAATCTTTTTTCTTCCTGTTCATCAGATTCAATAATTCCCATTATTCTATTTGCGTATTCTTTCTTCTGCCTGTTCAAATCTGCCTTTGAATGCCTCTACTGAATTTTTCATTTCAGTTATCACAGCTTTATACTACAGAATTTCTTTTTGGTTTCTTTTTAGTTGTCTTAATCTCCTTATTGATATTTCATTTTTGTTCATACATAATTTTCTTGGCTTTCCCCATATTATCATTTAATTATTTGAGCATCTTTAAGACAGTTGTCTAATAGACCTGCCATCAAGTTTGTTTCAAGGACAGTTTCTGTTGGGTCTGTGGGGCTTTTTACTGCTCTTAATTGGTCATACTTTCCTTCTTTGTATGCCTTGCAATTTTTTGTTGAAAACTTGACATTTGAATTGAAAAATATGGTAACTCTGGAAATAAGATTTTCTTCCTTGCCCAGGGTTTGCTAGTTTTGTTTTTATTTTTGCTTTTTTTGCTTGTTTGTTTGTTTGTTTTAATGTTGTGGATGATCTCTGTGCTGAGAATCAGCCAGAATTGTAAACTTAGGGCTTTTTTCTGAGCCTGCACCTTCCCACAGGCGTGTGTGTTAACTTTTAATTTCAATTGTTGCCTAGGTGTGGAGACAGGTTTCTGATACTTCCCACTCTGTGAGCGTCCCAGAATCTTCCTCTGTCTCAATTCTTTACCCTTCCTTGTGTTCATATCCTTTGCTATCAGACTTTATAATATCTTCCACTAAATGGGTAGAGAATATTTCCCAATCATGATTTTGGGTTTAGTCCTTGGACTTCATTTGGTGACTCCAACAAGTTAAAAGTTGTGCTATGCCAACTATGAGACTAGGTCTTAAGAGAACTTGTGAATTTCTAATGCATTCTTTTCATCCTCTGCTATTGCCATAAGAACAATTCCAGTCTGGTTCCAGGAGAGAGATGAGAAAAATGTAACACAATGTTCAGGTCTCTAGCTGGGCCCAGTCATAATCAGCCAACCTCCTGATAGAATAGGGATACAGCCAAGATCAGCACAGCCTCTCAGCCAAGCCTGCCCTAGATCAGTCAATCCCCCACTCAACCCAGACTCATGGGCTAAATAAAAGCTCATTACTTTACACCACTGAGCTTTTGTGATCAATTATATAACACAATCATATTGTAGCAAAAACAACAAATATACAAACAGACTCCTAGAAATTATTGTACCCTTGCTTTCTTGCATTCAGGACTTATCCTTCTTTCACTTGGCTTCTTCATTGTTATTGCTTTTTTTCCAGGTGTTTTTCCATAATACTATTTGTTCTACTGTGTTTCCATAACACCTCTTAAATAATCAGGCTTCTAAACATACTGCATTGCAATTTTTTGTATGTATGTCTCTCCCTACTGCTATTGTTTCTCCAGATTCCCACACTTAATTATGAGCCATTCCTTAGAGAAATAATGTGGTACAGTGACTAGTGGCACAGGCTTTGAATTCAGACATGCCTTCCCTGTCTGGGGATAAAAGGGAATATGCCTCAACCTTTTTGAGTCTCTTTAATTATCTACAAGATACATATTATAATATAAGCATCTTCAAACATGCATGATTTTTGTGAGTACTACATGAGTAAGATGGGTAAAGAGTCCAGATATTTAATAAATGGCAACAATTATTATACATCCTACTGATCTTCATGACCACATCATTTTAGCATATTGACTACAGAACTATAAAAATTGTTTAACAGAATCAGAGAACCCCCAAAATTAAAAACTTGGAATAGAATCAGAAAAACAGAACAATTAAAAAACAGAAAAAAGAACCCACTATGTCATCAAGATTTAGATTTTTTTAATTTATAAAGAATGGACATTTATTTTCTCACAGATCTGGAGGCTGGGAAGTTTAAGATCAAGGCACTGGCATCTGGTGAGGGTCATCTTGCTGCATCCTCACATAGTGAAAGGCGGAGGAGCAAGAGAGGACAAAGACTATGTCCTCACATGGCAGAAGGTCAGATAGATGGAACCCACTCCTGTAAGCCCTTTATATAATGGCATTAATCCATTCATGAGGGCAGAGTCCTCATGATCTAAACATCTCCTATTAGGTCTTACCTCTCAACACTGCTACATGGAAGATCATTTCCAACATATAAATTTTGGGGGACACATTCACACCATAGCACTCTTTTTATAACAATATGCTATAGCATATTATTCTGAAATAAAATTAATTGATAATATAAACTGTTTTATGTATACTTGTTTTAAAAATTTTATATAGTGTTCCAACTATAATATAAAAGGGAAATAAATGGTATAATTTTATAATAAATTAACATGTTGTTGACTGTATGAACAGTCAGATATGACCACATTATATGATGACATGAGATAAATTTTTATGTGAGGCCACTAGTTGGAGGGTCATCTTATAAGTTTCCCCAATGCCTGGAGGAGATACTGAGTAGAGAGTCCCTTCTCAGTGGGTATAATTGAGCACCTTACCCTACCACACTGAGCATATAACAACTGACGGTGTCAGCAGCAATGATGTAGCTGCAACCTTGCCATAACCTTCCTCCCTTCCTGCCAGAGCATGATAAGAGTGTAGAGCAAGGAAGGTGGGCCAGAGGGGAGACAAAATCCCTTTCTTTCTAATTTCCTAGAGCAGAGGTTTTCAACTGTGATGGTATCACACCCTGGTGGGCAATTTGAAAATTTATGAGGTGTGTTGTCACAATAATATGGAAGTTGTTATGGACATTCATTGGCTGGAGCCAGAGATGCAACATTTCTTGCATTGTGTGGAACAGACCCATACAATAAATAACTGTCCTTCATTCCATGTAATTGTCAAGTGTTTTATAGGACATTCATGCATGAGAAAAACCCATTGTCAGCATCTATAGCCTTACTCTGATTTTTATCTAAAAACCAAGGTTTTCATGCATGTTTTTATTTGTACTGATTTATTGAAGAAAGAGTGTACTTAGTTTTATTTAGAATTTAACAAAAGCTGTTCACCCTTTTCGAAGATGACTTCATTGATGGCAGTTTTGCCTATTAGCATTTACAGTTGTTGCTCTTAGGGTAGTTTTACATAGTGGGGCAAGTGTCTGACTGTGGCTGACATATGATAGTAATTAGATACGTATTATTATAGTTCTTTAACAATATAACAATATGTCATTTGGCACTTCAATCTGTAGACATTAAACACTGGAAAGAAAAACCTTTTATTTTACATGGTTTGTTTTTAAGGCAAATTGCTAACATATATTTATGAAATAAAATACTAATGACAAATTTAAAGATGATAAGTTTGAGAGCCTTAGTCTTATCTGGTCAGAGTCAGCGTCCTAATGAATTCTAATCATTATGTTGCTCACTAACCCACTGGGCTAAAAAATACTGTGAAACTAGTATGAATATAGTATAGGATGACATTAATTCGTACCAATATTCTAGACCACAATACCCATTAGGAGGGTGGTATATAGTTTCAGGGATTTGGATGCAGGCCCCCAATGTGTTTTACATATACTCTTCAAAATACATCAGCCAGTGAAACATGCTGTACATATTTCCCACCCAAGTGGAATCTGAACCACAAGTGGCAGGTGATAGATTCACATTTCACTAGTATAATCCTCCGCAAAACTCAGTATTCTCAAAAATAATCCTTATAACTTAAGTGTCTGATACCTGAACACTTGGAGTGCTCTTTTGCTTGGATCTCAGCTTTCTCCATTCTACCAAGACATACAATGAAAAAAAAAAAAAAATCATACCAAGTCTCAGGTTCCCTCTGAGACCTGGGAGAAGATAAATTTCTCATGAAACTTCACTGGAAGCACTCTTCCATTTGGTGTCTAAAAATGCCTCAGACAAACATTCCCACTTCAGATCCAGACTGAAAGTCACTACTTTTGCCTTTGAAGATTTCCTTTAACAACAGAAGTATGCCTACTTTGACAAACAAAAATCAAAGAGAATACTTATGGGGAAAAGTCTCTAGAAAGTATTCAGCAAAGCTGCACTTATTTGTTTGATTTCCTGTTAGAACATCTAAACCAAGTAACAGATCTATGATTTTTTAAATGTGCTATAAAAACGTTTGCAATAAGAAAGGACTTTACTTAATTCTGGGCAACTCTTCCTCTGAAAATTAAGTTCCCCTTATTTGCATTACTATATATTGCATTCATTAAGCTGGAGCATGCAACTTCTGAATTGATATGTAGTCTTTAAAGAGTACTGACTTTCCTCTCAAATGTTAGAAAGATAGCTTAAATAAAGATTTGAGAGTCATCCATTCAAAAGTTGCTTTTTTGTCCTTTTCAGTGACATTCTATAATATTATATGCATTTATTCATTCATTTAACAAATACTGTGCACACAGCTATCATGTGCCATATGTCGTGTTAGATGCTGAGAAGCTGACAGTGTCACAGGGGAGTTTGGCATTAGTCAAAAATCAGAGAAATAAACATAAAATTAAACCTATAGCAAATACTATGAAAGAAAGTTGAATGATAATGTGGGTATATATAACGGGGGCTGACATTAATACAATTTGGGAGTATGGGAGGGCTTCCATGTAGGGGTGATATTAAGCTAATGCATAAAAAATAAGTAAAAATTTTCCAAGACATTGACCAAGAAGGCATGTCCAGGTGGAGTGAGCAGCATATGCAAAGTGAGGAGCTAACTGGAGTCACTGAATGAAGAACACCAGTGTGGATGGAACAGGAGTGCTAGGGAGAAGCATAGCATTAAATGAGGCAGGGGATGAGGGAGGATACTGACTGACTAGTAGGTCACTAGGCTAGAAATCTCCATGCTGTATGTGGCCCTCCGGATTTGCTCTGCATTCTTCTCCTCCACACAAAGCCTTGAGAATTCCATCAATAGATCCCTTGCCCTCCACCTTCCAGGTGTGGTGCCTCAGCCAATGGGAGGCACTGTCAGAAAACCAGGTGTTGAAATAAGAGTGAGGAAAGAATGTATCCTTTTCCTCTTGTTTTAATCTTGCTGGGCCCTGTGTTGGCAGTGGCTGTGCCCCTCTTCTTAAAGGAGGTCCTGTATGATGGCCTCATGCAATCTCTCTCTTTCTCTCTCTTACACTCTTTCTTTCTTGACTCCTCTCTTTCCTTTCTAGTAATGTCCCATTCTTTTGCCCATTAATTTGGGGAGGTGATGGCTTCCCACTGTTGCTAGCCCCAGGGTGCTTTGCATCCTTTGGTGCTGTCTCATAACCTGGCCCACAGTTTTAAAATAGTCTTTTCAATAAATCCTTCTTTTTTTCTCCTTTTTTCTTCCTTATTTTTTTATTTTTTTTTATTCTACTTTTTTTTTTATTCTTATTTCAGCATATTGTGGGGAGTACAAAAGTTTAGGTTATGTATATTGCCCTTGCCCCCCACACCCCTGAGTCAGAGCTTCAAACGTGCCCATTTGAGTGTGCCATCTGTTTTCTGCCAGATTTTTGGCTGTTACAGTATTATAGACCATATATTAAAAATTGGTATTTCATCCTAAGAATATTAAAATGAGAGTTCTTAAGTGTATGTGCATACAAGCTCACACATGTTTGTGCGCCTATGGGCATACACACCCCTGGGAAGGAAAAAGGTAAGTTGCAATTCAGATTCACATATTTAATCAGATTGGTTGCAAAATATAAATTGGATTGGAAGTGGCAAGAATGAATGGAGACTCCATATAGTTGTAGTTCAAGCGAGACATGACATTAGCTTGGATAGGAAAATAACAGTGGAAATATAGAGAAGTTGGTGAATTCAAGATGGAGAAAAAGCCTTCAAGGGTGGACTCCACAGTTTTGTTTATGAACTTGATGGAAGGCAGTATCATTGATTAAGCTACAGCACCTGGAAGAAATCCAGGTTTGCAGATGGCAACCAGGCACGAATTTTTGGATGTGTTGAAATTGAGGTGGCTTTGAGATATCTAAGGAGAAATGTGAAATGGACAGTTGGTTACACAGATCTGAAACTCTAAGTAAAGGTCAGGACTTGGGGGTTTATACTTGGAAGGTTTTGACATCTGGTGATGATTAAAACTGTGGCTGTGTGTGAGGTTTCCTACAGGGTGAGAATAAGGCCTGGGCTCAGCTCTGAGGAACTCTAACATATACTGGCCAGCTAAAGAAAAACAAACTTGGGAGGATAGCAGAAGGAGCAGCAGAGACTCAGGGGGCCGTGAGTGACCTCATGAAAATGCAGTGGCATGCAAGACAAGGACACGGCGTGCGTATATAAAACAGTAAGAATCACAAGTTCCCTCCAGCTGACTAAAAATACATGAAAAAATATTGTTACTATATCACTTATAGCTCCTTACATTTTTAAGGAACAAATGTTGCATCTTAAAGGAAGGTGTTTTCTACACTGCACACTAATTTTACTGTTGTTAGGTCCTTATATGAGCTCTTTCTTATGTCTGGCCTTCTCTGCAACAGAAGATGGGTTTCATGGTTCTCACCTGTAATGAAGTTTAGTGCTATAGAGTGCTGTTTCTATTTATTACTGCTTGCTCCAAGCAGAATTGATAAATTGCATTTAGCACTAAGAACTTGGATTCTAGCAAGGTTTTATTCCTAGTAAACTTCCTGCACAAAAAGGAAAAAATTAACTTGCAGAGATTAGGTGATGTTTTCAAGGTCACACACTTGGTAAATAGCAGAGCAAGATTCAAACTGATGCTTTCTGATTTCCAAATTCCCTGTCCTATGATGCATGAAAGCAACACAATATCTGTTCGACAGTAACCTCCATATTGCAAACTAGACGTAACAGAAACAAAGATTCATTAATCAGGAGAGAGAACACACAAATTGTAAAGCTCAAAAATCAAAAACTCTAAAATCATAAGTTCATTAATGCAAGCAGCCTCAGCCTCAGACTCCGAAAAATATGCCTTTTAACACCCTTTGGCTATAGTTCTCAAATTTTTCTAAACTTATGAAAACCACTTCTCATTGTCAACAGGGCAGATTACCTCAGGGTCATTTTGCCTGTGGTTCATGGTACCAAAAGAAATTCATTCCGCTCTTAATTCCCTTGGTTTATAGATTAACTGTTTACCTGTCAACGCTAAGAAAGGGACCATCCTGTGGCCTTGGTTACCCAAAATATTTGAATAAGCTTGTTTTAGTATCTCTGTATTAATTTCTTATCTATAGTTCACTTAAGGCTCTTTTATAGCAGCTAGTTCTGCTCTAAGGAGAGTGGGTGCTGCATGAGATCACCCTCTGACAGCTAGAAAGGCTGAAAGACCCTAAACTTAGGACATCGAATTTAGTGTCACAATTTATTAAACCAACTAATGTTATCTTGAGTGCCGTGTGAGGACTATGGGCTCTTTGGTTTTGGAGAAGCTAGTTACTCAAACCACCCAACTGGCTGAAGAACAGTGTTGTACCTAAGGAGACTCAGATGTGTTTGTTTCACAACAGATGAACATTATCAGGCTGCGGTGAATTATTACAGTTTCATGATCAAAATAAACCTGAAATGGAAGATGTTTATCTGGCTTCATACAATAAGTTAATACAAAGAGCAGCTGCAGAGTTAGAAATTAAATTAACCCAACAATCAGGAAAAACTTGATACATTTTAGAAGCCAAATTAATATGCGTGACTGGTGGACTCTGAGCTTCTGGGGTACTAGTACCAAAGATAGTTATCCTTGAACCTTATAACCATCTACCGGCTGTCATTATTTTACTAGTCTGGTGCTATTGCCAAGTCAAACTAACACTGACTACCTTCTCTCATTTTGCCTTGGAAAATAGTCAAATATAAAGATATTTCCAAGCCTCCTAGAGCTTAGTGCCCATCTGTTCTCAATCAATGAGAGGACTCAGGAGGAGAATGTGCCATGAACCCTTGAACAACCCCATCTTAGAAGGCTGTGGTCTCGGCTGCTTGTGCTAGGATTATTTTTCCTTTATCTGTGAACATGGAGTCTCACTAAATTGTCATGAGGACAACAGGGTAGAGAAGACCTAGAACGGCAGAGCTCCCAGGATCTCACTCATATACATTATAATCAAGGGGGACAATGAAAGATGAGCTACGGCCAGAACTCCTTATCCTGAGAATCATGGGGATTTTTGAATGTTTTCTATTTTGTAACATTTCTGTAAGATAATAGAAGTGTCTCAAATGTGAAAGGAGAAATTTTAATTAGATGTCCTTCTTGTCAAGCAAGGAGGCAATTCATATCGGGCAAAACAAACAGGGCCAGGTTATGAGCAAGGAGCTCATGATCAAATCCTCTCATACTTCCTAAATTGGGGAATGTGGGGAGAAGGAGTTTTCAGTCCTGCTCAGAACATTTGTCTTAGTTTCCTAGGGCTGCCATAACAAAGAGCCACAGGCTAGATACCTTAAAACAACATGAATTTATTGACCGGCAGTTCTGGAGGCTCTAAGTCCAAAGTCAAGGTGCCTGCAAGGTGGGTTCCTTCTCAGGCCTCTGACTGAATCTGCTTCATGCTTCTTCTCTGGCTGCTGGTGAAGGCTGGCAAAGCTTGGCCTTCCTTGGCTTGCAATGCACCAATTTCTGCCTATCTTTACATAGTGCTCTGTGTGCTTCCCTCTTTTCTTCTTAAAAAGACATCAGTCATAATGGATTAGGGGTCCACCCTACTCCAGGACGACCTCATCCTAACTTAGCTAATTACATCTGCAGCAACCCCATTTCCAAATAAGGTCACAGTCTGAGGTTATGGGGGTTAAGACTGCAACATATCTTTGTTCACGAACATGGTTCAACCCATAACACCATTTAAGCAATTCCTAAAAGAACCTCACGATACAAGAAAATGACTGAGAAAGCAATACATGCAAAGATCTTATTTTGACTTACCATTTTCTTAAAAAGAAGATAAATGCAATTCATTTTAAAAACCTTTTGTTTGACATTTGACTTAAAGAATTAAAACTCTCGCTCATTGCAATTTATAAGGAAACAATTGTGGCCTGACAAGAAGGGAGTCTCTTCCGATCTTTGGTGACAATATTCCCTGAAATAAATAATTTATCCCATCAAATTGTCTTGTGTCACTCATCTTGCTTGGTAAACCAGGGAACTGCCCTACAGAAGGATATCAATCGATGTGTCTTAAATATTCTAACACAATTATGCTTTCACTTTATTAGGAACTATATATAATCACCAAAGGAGTTTCTGTAGCTACATATAGAATTCTTGGAAATCCAGAGATAGCCAATTTAAAGTAATATATAGTGCTTGAGCCTGTATTTTATGAGCCAAATTACTGGGTCTGTTTGATTGAGTCTAGCTGAGAGATTAACAAACATGAGTTTTAAGTCAAATCACAGAAATACTAGAAAGTGTAATCCTCTCATAAAGCAAACTCGTCTCAGCCAAGCAAGCCTAGAGGTGCACTGGCATGTCTGCCCCGAATATTGAATTACCAGGTAGCCTGATGGTCTATTTCACCTTCCAGTATCTGGTGCCTAAAGAATCTTGGCAAGCAGCTGAGGGTCTAACACCTTCTGAAGAGCTATTCCCCTGTCAGCAGAGAGATTTTTGCTTTGCCAAACTCCATACCAAGTGCTCAGGCCTCACTAATTGCAGACTTTATTCTCTAAAAGTCAAAGTCAACGACTCCCTGGACAGTCTTCAGGATCCTGACTCTCTTCCTCAAAAACCAAAGGTCAAAGTCAGGCCCACTAGCAGCTCTGGCTGCATTCACACACCAAGAACAGCAGGGTTTTCTGATTAGAAACGTGAGGCAGCCTGACTTTAAGTGCTCAGAGATGTAGCCAAATGTGCTGGAAAGAGACGAGGTCCAACTCACAAGGCCCCCTGCTAATATCTCCAGCCTGGCCACTCACCACTTTGTGCTTCGCAGTCTACACTGCAGTGAGACTGAATTGTGTCCAGGTCGACAAGGTTGACGTGCTCACTCGTTCTGTTTCTCGTTTACATTCTCTCTTACCTCTGGGTCCTAGCACATTCCCTCCCTGCAGCTCCTAACGTCTTTAAGAATCCTGCTTTCTTTAGAACATGCCAACATGTCCTTCAGAACTTAAACAAGCGTGATTCCTTTCAAAACTGGTCACAGCAGCCCGAATCTGTGCCCGGCACCCCCTCTGTATGCTTTCTGTGGCTTCCCACACTCTGATCTCTCTTAGCACTCGCCACACTGTGCGTTGTAATTGCTCACATACTTCACTGTCTTCCTCCCTGGATTTAAGAAACCTGAAAACAAGAATTACGTCTCATTTACCTTTGCAGTCTCAGCAACTAGGATATTGACTGTCATGCAATAAGCATTCAATGAACGTTTATTGAATGAGTCACAGAATGGATTCTGGTTTGGGAACCAGAAGACTAGTAATGTATTTCTAGCTCTACCACTAAAAAGCTTTGATTTTTCAGTAAATTATGATGATTGTTGTCACACTCATGACCTCAGCATCCCCAGCCACCATGGAAAAAATCTTTGTTTTCAGACTTACACTTTCATAAATTCTTACTTATTTTTTCTTTTCATTTGTAAGGTGGGGGTGACTCTATTTGCATAGCGGTTGGTAGGAAGGGCTAGTATAATGTATATACAGAGCTCTATAAAGTGCAAAACACTATAGTAACACAACTGATTATGGACTCTTGGTAGAAAGTAGAGGAAAGACTGGCTGAGTGTCTGAAATTGTGGCTTTATTGTGGGAAATGTATTATATGAGTATAACATGACTTGTCCACAAAATATCTTCCCCTTCTTTTCCTTCCTACCAAGTAGGGTGAGGCATAGTGTAGGTGGATGTCCACACTCAGGGATTGCCCATCTTAGTCTGGGCATCAATAAGGGTCTTGGTCACTTGAGATATTTTTGATACAGCCTTTAAGTTTCTAAAATTGGAACTTTTCCTGACTGTAAGATTATTTACTTACAGTCGTTGTATAAAAAGAAACCAAAACTATTACTTGATTTTCCTAAGCAGCTAAATTGAATATTACAACATACACATGTAGGTTTC
The DNA here is from genome assembly GCF_041146395.1 of Eulemur rufifrons. Lineage (NCBI taxonomy): Eukaryota > Metazoa > Chordata > Mammalia > Primates > Lemuridae > Eulemur > Eulemur rufifrons. Next base: position 25,742,076 of record NC_091001.1, read on the forward strand.
ACTTCACCCACCACATATCCTCACAAAAATACGGGGAATTTCTGCAGAGATGAAACTGTGTTCTTCTCCCCTTGTGTTTCAAGGTCTCGCAAATCCCCTCTTCAAGTCCCAAATGTACAAAAACTTTCCACTTTGGGTTTTGATGTTTTCTCTGAAAACACCTGTAGATTAAAGACTGGTTTCAGGGACGAGTACTGCCAGGAAAGCTTTTCCAGCACAAGTAAAGAGCATAGTGTGTCTTTAGTACATCCAGATTTTCTGCAATTAAAGTATCTTTCACCACAATTAGGATTAAAATTATCAAATGAAATCAAACCTAACCCTTTCCTATTTGGCAAAAACAGCACAAAAATAAGCAGTTCAAAAATCACTGTTGTATCCTAAGGAAGGATTCGGAAATTTAAAAGTAGGCATTGGTGAGAATCAGGGGAAAAAATGACAGATACAGATGCTTTTTATCAATTTCTAGGGTCTGCCCCTTCTGGAAATATCCCTTGGCCAATCTATGGTGTTGAAGAAAGCGTATTTAAGAGCAGGCATTTAGCTGTTGACGTAGGAAGGCCATGATAAATAGGGAAAACATGCCATCATGGATTACAGAAAGAACCATTCCGAAGGACATGGACACAGAAATTATGGTGACATGCAAATCTGTGTCCACACAATCAAGCAGGGTAACACAGGGAAGAAATCCAGGCCATGAGCTAAGATGACAACCAATACAGAGATAGACACACGCGTGTGTACACACACATGCAGATACACAAACACACAGAGATACATGCATACACAGACACGCACTCATAATCATCCACATAACCTACTCTCACACACAGACACACACTCACATACAGACACACGCATAAACATGCACAGGCACACACACATTTGAGATGAAAAATCAGGAAAATGTCTTTAAATACTTTTTATTATTGCCTGACTGCCGCTGCCAACAAAAACTTTTCCATATAATTTGTCCTCACCAACATAGATGATGGATTTAAATAAAAGTATAGCAGTATAAGTTGGAAGACAGGAAAAGCCATAGTGTAGAGTGGAAAGAGTCTGGCATTGGGATTTATGGGAGCAAGGTCCTAAATTCTGGTTTCCAAGTAGTGGTTTATGCATCAGACACTGAATTTAAAGCATGGTCAAAATTAGGAACACTTTTCTGGACCCTGCCTTCCAGTGATATACTTGGACTACTCAATTTTTTGAAATGGAATATTAAATAGGCTGTTTAGTTGAAAAGTAAATAGTTTAGTCCTATTGTCTTATTATGCCAGGATTCCTGCCTGTATCATGTAAATAGCTGAGTTTGTGACTCTGGATTTAAATTATCTGGGTCTAAATTTCTTAATTGTGAAATTTTGTGGGTGGCAACTCACAGAAATCTTAAAGTATCCTTTTAGTTCTAGAATTATTTAGAGGTACATACAAAGCATGACCACTTTGACATATTCTGGGAAAGAAAAATAATACAATTTTAGTACAACACTCCAGTCTCTGAGCCAATCAGGAAAATACAAATGGTATAAAAGTCAACTTCTGCATCTTGCAGTTCACCAATTGTGTGGTATTAATAAATCTATTTTGTAAAGTGCAAGGAAGTCACTAAAGGAAAATAAATCTGAAATGAAAATGACAAGCTAACAAACAACCCCACTACAACTGCAAAAACAAACACCAAATAAATGTGGTGCTTTTACTGTAAATCAATAAATATTGGATATTAAATAGAACATTGACATCAACTCTAAAATGGAAGAATATATAAAAATCCAAACACAGATCTAACCCAGGGACAGGCACGAGCACAGTGTTGGGAGCCTCGGCCAACAACAGGGAAACCATTTCCTTCCCTGTATCTCAACATCTCTCTTTATAAAGTGAGAAATTTGGTTCGATGATTGTTAAATTCTGGCTCTAACCACTTATAGAAGACTACAGCCGGCAGCAATTTCCTCCAGCCTGTGTATTGTTAATCCTGCTTCACGGAATTCGTCTAAATGCAATCCATGCTTGATTTTCTACGTAGACTCTAATTGGAAAATTAGTATTGTTTCAAAAGCACCAGCTTAGTCTCAAAATGAGATGCCCTCAGTATGACATGCATATCTAATTTCTTCCACAGTTGCATAAAATAAGAAAGAAAAGCATTCTCAACCACTCCTGACAGCTTTTATCACAAGCTATTCAACAAATGTTTTCTGTCCACTTGTCCGAGAAAGCTGATTAGACAAAACAGCCGGTGGAGGCACAAAGAAGAACATTCATTATTTACCTAGGGAATATAAAAGATATTTAAAATGAATGAAAAGCTGACACAAAAATGACTCTTAAAAGAATTGTATGCACATATTTTTATTATAAAATTGTCAGGAGTGTGGCATACTACATCCTTAGAAGCTGAATTTCTGTTACATTACGGGATAGATATGATTCTTCAGTTTTAAATTAAGTGGATCTAATACAGGATTCTACTGAATACAAAATTCTTTGTGCAATTCTTAGGGAACTGCTCTAGAGATGATTTCTTAATAAATCCAGAGGATCCAGAATGTCCAGAGATCTCCCTAGTCTCCACTGAGAGACGGCATCTTGAAGCCCTTGGTTCTCCACTGATGTTTTATGATCAATATGCTCCCTTCAAATGGGATGCAAGGAAGTGGCAAATGACACAGAGAAAGGACATTCAGCTGTCTGCCCCATCCCCTCCAGTACATAAAGGAAGGAAGATCTGAGCTCATCTTCCTTCATTTCAGAATTTCAAACCCCTTTCATGCTTTCATCTCCTAGAGTGTTCCCTAATTCCATTCTAGCACAATTCTTACTTTAGCTAAACATTTTTCAATGCTTTTTGCTTTCTCTTTTCCCTGCCACACTCCAAGCAGTTTCTTGTGCCTTCTTTCTGTTTGACAGTGTGTCTGAGACACCTAATTTGTAAGCAGGTGAGGTTTGACTGGGGAAGGAACAAAGGAGTCAAAGAACAGAATGAGGAGGTGGACTTTGCACTTTGTCTGAAAGCAAATCACTCTTCTGCCATGCCAGCTCCAGCTTACTGGTCTCCTGTGATAGTAGGAAGAGAGGAAGCCAACTCACCTTGCCTATCTGTTTCTGGTATCTTTACTAAGTAGTACCCTCTAGGATCTTGACACTTTTTAAGGTCAGCTTAACAGTCACCAAGGAAATTTCTGGGTGAGTCTATGGGATTCATCTCCAGAATTGTCTTAGAACCAATAGTCTGGCTGATTTTCACAGGTTGATGCTGTTTTATATTTTCTTTAGATGAGAACTGAAGAGGGATCTGGAGTCAGGCTACTTGGATTTAAGCCTGAGCTCTACCACTAAATAGCTTTGTAAACTCACACCAGAGTATGAGGCTCTCTGTGTCTCAGTCTTTTCATCTATAAAATGGGAATGATTGTAATATTTAATTCATAGGTATTAAATGCACAGCTCTTTACAATTGTTCAATGAATATCAATTCTTATCCTTATTTCTCTGTATACCAACAGTGTTTTTAACTAGGGGTTATTGAATTTACCCACAATGTTAGAGGTATCATAACCAGTTTATATATCAAATATTTAAATATTATGTATATGCTTGTCTGTGTCCAACATATGCAGACACACACACCAAATGTTCTCAATAAGAAAACAATAAAAGTAAAAATTAACATTTTTTAGTTTTCTAAGGGTAGATTGTAATTATTTTCTCAAAAGACATTACCATATCAATTTCATCTAAAAGAAGAAAGTAAAGGAGAAAGCGCAGGGGCCTGGGCTAAGGAAAGAGTTCTAACATTGCTCTCTGACCAGAAAACCATGTTTCCTTGAGATCATCTTCTCTCAAGGACTCAGTTTCTTCATGTATATACGATGCAATTTCATCTTTGGGATGGATTAAGGTATAAATGAATATACTACATAAAAAGTTGAGGTTGATGTAGATAATCTCCACACTCCACTATAATTCTACTAAAAAAAAAAGCATTAGCTAGCATATCCCTGTATAAATATCCCTGCAAATCCCAGTATATTAATGAAACCATTCCATATACATCATCTCATTAGCTCCTCACATTGAATACAAGGGAATTAAATTCAACTAATATCTAAGGCATACATACTATGTACTCGTTACTCTGCTGTTTTCATTTTAACTAGCTTCAAAACAAACTGTATGAAATGGAAAAGTAAGTTACTCTTTCTCAGTGGACTCAGAGTAATTAAATGACTTGCTACAGTTCACACACACTGTTTGAGTCACGGGCTATGTCGTGTTAGCCAGGACTAGATCTTACTCTCTCCACCAAATCCAGAGAGTGAACCTTTCCATCTGGATCAGGTACATGAAAAATAGTGGAGAGATCGTTCTTCAGAAAGAAGTGGGCCCTTTACTTGAATAAGGTATCTGATCAGACAGAATCACATGCTCACTTTGAAGTTGTGAGTACATATTGTTCTTCTTCTCCTCATCCTCTCTTTCTTCTGCCAAGTAGACTTTCTAAAGCATCTTTCCCCAAAACAAACTCTTTCAGGACTAGCCTTCACTAGAGTATAAAATCAAAATGCTTTAACCCAGGGCCCTTTCAGATCCAGCCCCACTGATCTTTCCAGCCTCACTTGCTCTCTCTACCTCTAGGGCCAGCTGAACCAGTATCACCAAAGTCCTACAGGTGGCTTCAGGCCTCTACACCTCTTTCTTCTATCCCGTAATTCTTTCCCTTTCTGTCTGTATGGTGAAGACATACTCTTCCTGTCACTGTCCACATGTCATCTCATTGGTGTCATCTTCCCTGGAGGGTTCACCTCATCTTCTTTGCCCCCACATCATTTTTCCAGCCTCTGATTGGGCACATATCAGCCACGGTGCATTGCAATGAATATTTATGGGGTCCTAACCCCCCTAACCCACCACACCGTGAGTTTCTTAAAAGAATATCTTTTCTCTTTCACTTTGGTAGGTTTGAAGTCTAATACAAAGTCTATCATAAAGTGGGTGCCTAATAAATATTTTCAGGGTTTACAAATAACTGACCGACTGACTTAATGAATAAATGAATACATAAATTTGTGTATTTAATCTGAATGGACTCCTAACTTAAGCTAATCCTCCTCCTTTAGATTTCTTAGTTGAAAGGAAATTCTTTGAGACCAACTCAAAAAGGATATTAATATCAAATATTTTAGAAACAGTCAAAGGCCTCATGAACTTATGGCATTTTCCAACCATATGCTTTTCATCTCCTGGTTCAGCTGATAGAGTATGGAAGTAATTGAATGGCCATTCTTTTCTAGGATGTCAACATCCATTTATCAAGGTTTCTAGGCAGTTAGTTTCTCCTTGAAATCTTAAAAGATGTGACTCTTGGCAATACTGCATAAATATTAGATTATTTTTCTGATTTTTTTTTTCTTTTTGCTTAAGAACTATCACTTGATTCATCTGCCAAGATAACTTCATTATGTCCTTGGGGCAATTCAATACACCAGAAATTTGTGTCTCCATTTTTCAAATTCACCAAGCAAGAACTCCAAACTTTGAAAGAAGCCAGAACAAATCTTTAGGAGAGAGAGTTAGAAGGCAAGGAAGAGAAAGACCGTGAACTATTGTGGGTTCCCAGGAGCTTGTTAAAAGCAAGATATGATATTCTCTTACAATGTATTAATTTCTCTCTCTTGTACTTTTTGTCTTTTCTTTTTCCTGTCAATGAAATTTGGACTAATCTGCTTTTCCACACCAACTGCATTTCTTTAGATGTCAATTATAAGTCTTAATTACATGATACGTTGTATGATAGTCTGTGGTATACATGGTTCACCTCTGACTGTAACAAGGCTACTGTTCCAGCCAAGGCCCACTTCAACTGCAAGGCATGTGATCTTAAATGTGGGGTTGGCAAGAGTGAAAGATCCTGGAATCTAATATATTTAGGACTAAGAGAAAGGAGAGCAGCAACCGAAATCAGTGCCGGGAGTCAGAATGAACTCTTGGTCAAATCAGGACTGCTATGGCATTTCTTAGGAGACTGAGCAGCTGAGTCCACGTGGATACAGGGGTGGTGAAGAGAAAAGCCTTCATAGGTGAGTGAGTTGTTATGATTCCTGAGGGATTCATCTGAGTTGGAGCAGCCCTGCACTCACTAGCCAGGAGTTTAAGAAAGTGGCTCCAGTCACTGGAGGAGAGAGATATTGGGTCAGGGCCCCAGTAGAAGAACCTCAGCATCGGGGAGAAGTTGTCAGTAAAAGTGACAGAAACAGAGGCCTATTTAGAAAACTCAAACCAGCTCAGCAAAGTGCAGGTACACTCTCAGTAGATTCATGTAGAATATTTCCGGGATGCCACATGGCAGTAATGCAGGAAAGTATAGCGCATGGGCCTCAGGTCACATGGACTTGAGTTGGAAGCTGGTCCTTAACTTACCAGATGTGTGACTTTGGAAAAATCACTTAAGCTCTTGCATATGTCAATTTTGTGTCATTCATGATGCTTTCAGCAGCAACTAACAATTTAACACAAAAAAATATGACTCAGATTGACATTTAAAGGGAGTGAATGCATTGGCTCATCTAACTGGAAGTCCTACCTGGTTGTACCATGGTGCCAAAATGTCTGTAGCTGTTTTTGACTTCAAATCTGATCACTATTAAGTTGAGAGGAAATGAGAGATTTGCTTTCAGGATCCTTCTCTTCAGAATGAAGGAGGATCTTCTTTCCTAGGAGCCCCCATGCAAGCCTTCGATCTGAATTGGGTCCCGTGCCTATTTCTCGACACATTCCTAGAGCCAGACAGGGTCATGAGCTAGACATCTCCGGTTTCAGATCCTGAACAAATCACTGGCAAGGTATGGCATTACTATTAAATTAATAGGGATCTCTCTTAGCGTTGGAGGTGGCATCGGTTTCCTGGGAGGTCTTTGGTCTGTGTTGGGGAGAGGTGAATATTGGAACCAAATTAGGTTTCTGAGAAAAAGGAAAAATTAGGAACCAGATAGGCAATTGGTGATAGTACCTCATCTGTAAAAGGGGCATAACAATAGTGCCCACCTTGGATATTGTTGGGAGGATTAAATGAGTTAATTCATAGGAAGCACAAAGCTCAATAAATGTGGTGGTCATTGTTTCTGTTGTTATAACTGTATTGTTTGCTTCACTTCCTATCATCCTTGCTAAACCCACTTGTTCCAATTTTCTGTCCCTCCACCTGCTTAATTCCTGGTATTTGTGTCTTTGAGTTTCTGCCCACTCTCTTTTAATCGACTCATCTGTTTGGTTCTTGACACTAGATTTGCTACTTTCATTTACTTGAGAAGCAAGTGTACTAGCATCATCCTTTAAAGATAAAGGCTTAATTTCATCAAAGTCAGCAAACAGATGATTCTAGGAACGATGAGGAATACATAACTGAGTAAGACTAAGCCACTGACTTTGTAAAGTTCACTATACTGATGTCCAGCAGTGTGACTACTGCATGATTGATATCCAATAAATTTGTTAAACTGAATTATTATCTAATGAGAGTAATGTGTGCACAAATAATCAATATAAAGCAAGTTGTGATAAGGACAACAGTAAAGATATGAAGAGGAAGTGTTTTAGCAGTTGGTAAGGGTTGATATAGAAATATTAATTCAAACTGGTGTGTGATTTGGAAAGGTTTCTTGGAGGAGCTGAAATTTGAGCCAGAGGGTGAAGAATTCTAGCACAACTTTAGGCCAATGAATGTATATGCTCAATTTCCAACCACCAGATGTATTCTTGTACTCCATCTGTCCATTCTACACATGAAATAATTTTAGACAGTTAAACTTTATCGATTGCTTATCTTGGAAGCCTTTCTGATTTTAGTTGGATAAAAAATGATGTTCAGGGAAGTTTTCACTAAATATCACATATTTTACCTATTAAGTAATACATTCTGAAACAGAATACCAGATGAAAGGCATTTGAGAAGCAGGATCCAAAATTTCTTTCCAACGCGTGTATGTATAATTTCTTGATGAGGCAAGGCAATGTTTTATATAGTTTCCTGCAGTCTTAAGAATTTGCTTTTTCAAGCCACATAACCCTGCTATTTATTATTTCACGTTTAGTTTGCCTATAGTAATGAAAAAGATTTAAAGATAACAAGATGAATACCTGGGGGTTACAGAAAACCTGGCTTCATTTGTAAGCCAGAAATAACTTGTAGCACAAGTTAGAAACTCAAAATAACAGAATGTATATGGAGAAAATCAGCAAAGCTCTGTGGTTTTAACTAAGTGACCATTGCTATGAAAACAACATTGCCACCAACTGGTTTAATTTTTTATCATTCATTATCACGCCTAGCAGAAGGTATATTGTGCAAATATAGGGATCATAGGAAGAGGTCCAATTGGCAATTGTTGTATCTTAGCATATTATGTATGTCAGTTAAGAACCAAAATGGATTTCAATTCTCCAGACATTCAATCTTTGTAGTGTATTTTAACTACAAAAGACAGAGCCTCTAGTTCCAAGCATACCAAGTATGTTTTCATAATTTTTGTCTCAGTGTGTAGTTCTCAAGTTTTTAAAGAAAGTAGGTGGTAAAAAAAAAAAAACCCTAGCATAGACAAAGATCCATAATGTTTTGACAACATTTATCATAAGTATAATTCCTATCACATGAGACATTTAAAATATTATTCTCATTCTATCATAGACATGAAAATATTTTTAAGCATCAATTAAGAAATATGGTTAAATTCAGGAGATTTATCCAGGGGACATAATCATTTTATTGAGATATCAAATTTGATATTTTGCCTTTGAAATCCAACCCCAATACTGAGTTCATGAGTGAAAAAGCCAAGTTGATGTGAACTATACACAACTACATTTAACAATACAAGTCTCTATGTTTTATTATATAAAATAAGGTAAACATGGTATGTAAGCTAAGTATCTGGGAGGACCCCTTTGTTAGAAGCTCTAAGTAGAGAACATAAAGCTACAATGCCTCTGAATTTTTTAATAGTTGCCATGGTAATCACTCATCAAAATATGTATAGGAACATTGAGATTTGTTATTATAGAAAAGAAGATGTAGAAGGCTATCACAAATATCGGCCTGAGCCTTCTATTCTCTGCTGTGTCTGCAGAAGTATGTGCACACTCTCCTCCTCCCCCTCTTCCACCTGAAACACACACATCCACGTGCAGTACGTGTACACACAGACACAGCACCTCTGGATTTGAGTTCACAATCACCTAGAGATCACTGGTGAAGAAGAATTCTTATCCATTAACAAAGAAAGCAGCTTGGGAGAACTTGAGTTTAGAATGTTAAATATCATTACATCCAAATAGTCTTCAGCCTGAAAACAAATTAGAAATAAAAGGAACTAAGAATAAGATCCCTCAAGCAGTTAGATTTTGTTTTCAGAATCCAAACTGTCCTTTCCATCCCCATGAACAATCAGAGGCCAGAGCTAGGGTATAGCATCTCTAGGATCTTGGATGGGACATGGAACATAACGTTATTAATATAAAAGTTTATAGCTTGTAGAGTGAAAGGTGATTCTTTAAATAGTCACTGAACACATATACATGCTCGGTATTATTTTAGGTTCTTATGTTATCAGTTAATAAAATAGAAATTAAATATCTTATCCTAGAAGATTGCAGTCTAAAGAGTCAGATAATAAACAATAAACATAATGAGTACATGGTATGGTAAATTAGGTGATAAAATGATTTGGGGAAAAAGAAAAGGAGATTAGGAGTGCAGATTAACCACATTACTAGCTTCTGTAAACTTGATGTTTTAATGTGGGCCTAACATGCAACCCAATAATAAGCCTGAGTCACCTTGCCTCAGCCTCCTAACTCCCTCATTGCCTCCCACCCCTCCTCGGAAGGAGTCCTCCTCCCTCCTTGAGGGTGTGCTTTTCAAATACAAACCAACCAATCCAGAGTCCATCCCCCCAACGCTTATGGACTCTCACACTCTGGGCTATTATACAGCTGCCCTAATCACCCCAGAGCCAGGCACCAGACAACTAGGGACAACTCCTATGTCCCAGAGCCTGCTGAAATTATTCAGACTCCCAGTCGTCAGCCTGCTTGCCTGGCCTTGTCCGTTGCTTCCTGCAGAAACCACAATAAAGACTCTTGTCCTCCGTTCCTCCACTCCCTCTCCATGTGACTGACACTAGCACTTCCCTGGGTGGCCCCTATGGCGTGGCATGCTCTTGGGAACTGTAAGTAACAAACTATGTTTTCAATAGCAGGTGGCAATAATTTTCTGGCCTGTTGGCCTTACTGTAACTCAAATTTTCACTACATTTTAATACAATAGATATGGGGTATATTAACATACTATACACTATATTTAAGACACCATATTTTTAGAAATAGATATGAAGTAATGAGCTGGGTAATCAGGGTAGGACTTCCTTAGAAGGTGACATTCGCTCAAAGACTCCAGAGAAATGTAGTGATTCCCAAGGACAATTGGGGAAGAGTATCCAGGCAGCAGGATCAACCTGTTCAAAGATGCCTGGTGGTTTGTGTCTGGTGAGTTTGAAAAATAGCGAGGAGGCCAATGTGACCAGGGCTGAGGAAGCAGATTAGCTAAACGTAAGGTAGTGTGGAGGGAGATAAAGGGGACCAGACCAGGGGAAACCTTGTAGCTCCTTGGAAAGACTTTGACTTTGACTTCTCATGAGAGAAAGAAAGAGTTACTAAAACAAAATTTCAAGGAAGTTCCAAGTGAGAGAAGGAAAATCATTTCAAAGAACTGGTAAAAAGGAAAATTCAATGGAGAAAGGAAGTGTTGTGTAGTTTGGGGGGCAAGCCATCTTCCTATCAGTACTTGGATTGGAAGCTGCTTTATTCAGTCAAACCCACAGAGGCAGAGCATAGAATTCCTCCTAACAGCATGAAGAGAAGAGGGATGAGAATAAGTCAAGGCTTGAAGTCAAACAACATGGCAGCCTCGGGGAAGAGAAAGTGAACAGGAGAGAGAGGGTCTTGAGCAATCTTGAGAATAAAAATAGACTATTGGGAAATCAAGGGAATTTTTTTCCCCTCTCAAGGGTATAAACATAGTGGAAATACTCAAAGGGGCGGCTTGAAAAAGATATGAACCTAAGAAGCTGAAACAAAAGGTAGACATAATGGTGTTAGAGAAGAGGAGACAAATATGGAAATTATTTTTATAGCACAAGAACATATTGAGTAATGAAGAAAGATTTGTTGAAGAGGACACTAATTTACAGCATAAGACTCAAGAGAATGTTGCTACCTCACCAAATGAACATAAATGCATCAGAGAAGGAGGAAAGTAATAGGATATGTTAAGTCTGCATAAATGGTGATGTTGTGTAACTCAAGAAAAGACGGGGATTCCTGGAGAAGAAAGTGGAGGAGGAGGTGGAGGAGGAAGTCAAGAGTGGCAAATGCGGCACAAAAGTCAAAAGATAAAAAACAGAAAATAGGACATTGGGTGGTCAGTTAGAAAACTGATGGAGACCTTGACCAAAGCATTAGCGGGAAGGGGTAGTCACTGGGCAAAATCCAGGCCAAGGAAACACAGAGGTTTAGTACAAATGCATACTCTGAAAATGTATATATATATTTTTTCCTCCCCCTCTTTTTCTAGGTTCCTAAGCATTCTTCGGTGGAATGTCCCTACCCTCAGGATTAGATAATAGTGCTTGCTTCACCTAGCTATTTGACAGATTTTTGCACCTGAATAAGAATTTCAGGAAAATAATACAAAGAATCTATAAGCCAAAATAATTAGTTATATTCATATCATTTAAATCTTGATTCTATTTTTAGTCAGGCCCCCTTTATTCATTTTAGATATATTTCTTTGTGCCTTCTTTCCTTATTTCTAGATTGATTGTTGCCAGGGTTTTATTCTTTTATTAATTGATTCAAAGAAAGAACTTTTGTCCTATTTCTTACTGTTGTATATTACTCCTATTTTATTAACCTCTCCTATTTATATTAATTTCTTCTATTTTTTTTTACTTTATTCTGTCTTTTTCTAACTTGTTTAGTTGAACACTTAGCTTATTAATTTATAGGATGTTTTTCTTTTCTTTTAATGCTAAGTATTTTTCTTATATAATTCTCAAAATACCCACAAGTTTAGAGGTGTAATATTTTCTTTATTATTCACTTCTAAAGAATATCAAATATCAAAAAGAACTTTTCTATTAATTATATAAAGACTTTTTAAAACATTCTAAATGAATGGGATTATGGTATCTTATTGTAACTCATTTCTAAATCAATTGCTTCATAGTCAATGCAAACTTGTCTCAATATTTCCAAGTCTCTGAAATTTATTGAGATTTGCTTTGTAGTCTAGTATATGGTTAATTACTATAAAAAAACTGTGTGAAGAATACGTATTCTCTGATTCCTTAATATAGGACCCTATGCCTATCCCTTAAGTAAGACTTGTTAACTGTGTTGATTGAATCATCTATATTCATCAATTACAGAGAGAGATATGTTAAAAGTCACTCACCCTAATGAGGAACTGTGCAATTCCTCCCTGTAATACTGTCAATTTTTGCTTTATATGTCTCAGAGTCAGCATATCATCTGCCCACTCAATATTTGAATTGTGCATGTAAAAAAATTTCTGTTCATTAAACTTTTGTTATAATAACTTTGCACTTAGAGTCATTTCCAAGGATATAGGAGAAGAGGGTTTATATTCCATAAAATAGGAAACCGTGGCTGCCCTGCCTCTAGGTTGGTTGTTATTAAACTTCTCTCCTTTCCATCATGGAAGAGGCAGGGACAATAGCTCAAGACGAGAACTGGCATTTTTGCTCCACCCCTGAAACACAAATTCTTTCTTCAGTACTATGGCTACAGTGGGTACTCCTAGTGGATGACAGATCTCTTTTTACTCCTGTAAAGAAAATGACTGTGAGGCTGGTGTTGCAGCTGGGAGCACACAGGTATGACATACACATGAGATGCCTCCAGATTAAAGTCTCAGCCACACCTTGACTCATTGGGTAATATTGGGCTATTCAATCAACCTCTCTTCATAGCTTTACTCTGCCCAACTCTAAAATGGGGGTGCATGGGATGCCTAGATTGATGGGATATTGTAATTATTTAAGATATTCTGCAGAAAGTCTTCATCGGAGTTCCTGGAATAACACGGGCACTGAATAGACCTCAGTCGCTATGTATATTTCTTTCTCTCTCTCTCATTAGTTTTAGTACAGAGGCCAAAGTTGATGGTGATGAGGAAGAGAGACAAACTCCTGAATCTGTTCATGAGATGTGAGAAATCAACATCATCTTTAAGTGAAGTCCTGTTTTGTCCTGGGCCACAATTCCTTACCCATGGCCACTCTTAAGTGAAACCATCTTATAACTTAAACCATCATATAAATTTCCACCATGGGGAGAGCATGCACCATTCCCACCCATCTCCTTCCTGACACACTGAGCCACTCACTTGTTCAGACAAACAGAAAAGCAGCAGGAAAAATGCCACTATTTGCCATGAATCTTCCCAGAAAGTAACTCAACCACAGATGTCCATGTGTGATTTCTGTATTTGAAATTTAACATGCATACATGAAGGGAATATGGGACTGTATTTGGCTGCTTGAGCTGTCATAATAAAATGCCAGAGACTAGGTGGCTTGAATAGCAGACATTTATTTTCTCAGTCTTCTAGAGCCTGGAGGTCTGAAATTAGGGATCCAGCGTGGTCAGATACTAGAGAGGGCTCTCTTCCTCTGTTGTGGATGGCCATCTTCCCTCTGTGTCCTCACATAGCAGAGAAAGGGAGTACAAACTCCTTGATGTCTCTTCTTATAAGGGCACTAATCCTATCATGAGAGATCCACCCTCATGACCTCATCGAAACCTAATTATCTTCCAAAGTCCCCAACTCCAGATACTATCACATTTGGGGGTTAGGGCTTCAGTTTATGAATTTTGGAGGGACACAACTCGGTCCACAGCAGAGACCAAGTAGTTATCCTATGTGGCCTTTGACTACAAGAATTTCTAAAGTCATATTTGCTGTGCATGTTATAGCCCTGCCAAAAAAAAAAATCTCAATTTAACCTACTCTTTAAAATCCTTTGAACAAATAGTATATACCAGCTGAAAAGGCACTTTTATTTAAAAATTAGATTCACTGAAAATAGGAGATGCTGTGACATGTATGCAAGTATCCAATGCTCAATTTGAATACCTTTATAGAATTCAGAAAATATTTTCATTAGAGAAATGGTTTCTTCCTACCAGAAAACAATGGAGAAAGACATTTGCAGTCCTAGCTTCTTTAACTACATTTGGTTTTCAATAGAACACCTGGAAAAAGTGACAATTTGTAAAGGCAATATCACTTCAGGTCTATAGTGTTGTTTACCGATGTCTCTCTGACCTTGCTGAAACTCACACTCCAACTCATGAGAAAGTCTATGCTGTCTAACGCTGGGTAGTGAGGGTGCGGGGATGAGTATAGAGGAGAAAGAGAAAACTCCACTGCAGGTACCTTGTTTGTCTCCAAATTCCTACGGGGATATGTCCATCACCTCTTCTCAGGCTTTAGCTCTGACGGTGATGGTATTTGTGTGTGGCTGACAATTTCATGTCCCAGCAGGTAGAGGAAATGACTATTGGAAACAGCTTATATTTGACCAAGGAGGAAGAATTGTTTGGTGAAGTGAAAGTGACAGGAACCTGGGAAGAAAATGTTCCTCTTGTGTATACACTGTTCTCATTTCTATGACAATCAATTTTAAACAATCTATCTCGGCACATGGGTATTTGTCAGGTTATATTTCCTGATTTCAGTTTCAGGTAATTTGGTCTCCAACTAGGTTCATTTCACTTTTCAGTGTGTTGGAGAGACTTATTTTATACCAGAGACTCTCATGTAGTGACTTTCATGGAATAGATACTCAGCACATTTGTTTTGTTAAATAGATAATGAAAATTTGGAACTTGGAAGAGCCATATGAACATGAAAATGTGAACCCTTCTTGTTTTCTCCTCTGAGGCAAGTGCAGTAAGAGTTTCTGCCTAACTTTATCATCTCCTTCTGCTTTAGATTAATACCGGAGGCAAAACATTATCAGCAAACATCTATTGAGTAATTACTTCGTGTAAGAAAGAGAAGAGAGCTAAGACTTCTAACTCATAAGTGCAAGGCAATATATTTGATGCTTTTTGTACATTGCCTCATTTAATCTTCAAAATAAGTCTATAGAATGGGAATTTATATTTTTCGTGCTATAGAAGAGAAAGCTAAGATTGATGGAGATTAAGCAGAGCTAGGATTGGAAACTAAGACTTTCTGACCTCAAAGCACTCATTCCAATATTAAAAGCCTCTAAGCTAAGTATCTTGAAAGGATATAGAAGCAATACTCATTCTGAACGCCCTTGAAGCTCTGTAGCCTAATTAGGGAGAATCACAGGCTCATCCAAACTTAGAACTCAGGGTTTTAGAAAGCATCTAATCTAAGAAGTTTATCATACACACAAGGAAACCAAAGTACAGATTCATAGAGTGACTTGACTGAGGCCACGTAGCTAATGTTAGGTAGCCTTTCTAGACGTACGGCCTCCTGAATGATAGATCAGCAAGGTGACATGCATTCCTTAGTCCTCCCATGGCTTGTGCCATATATTAAAACTATGCTGGGAAACAAAGATGGTGATACATGTCCCCTCTCTGTTCACACTTCACTCAGGAAGAAAAAAAATATAACAAGTACTCACAATGCAGTGTTCGACTAGAGGAAGGGAACAGGGTGCTATATTTGTGAGAGCAGTTTTTTTTATTCTTGTCTGCTAGTGAGCTTAACTCAGCTTGATCTATTTAGGCCAAAAGGACAGGCGAAATTCAGGGAGTAGTTAAATAACCAATGTACTATAGAAATGCATGTGGACTTCAGGAATAGCTAGAACTAGGGACAAAAACAGAGCCAGGACTCTCTAACTTTTCTTTCTATACCTCTGCGTCTTTTAGCTTCACCTCATTTCAGAGTGGCTTCCTCCCCATGCCAGGAAATGTGGATGCACGCAGGTTTCAACAGGCTTCATCTCACTG
This sequence comes from Eulemur rufifrons, assembly GCF_041146395.1. NCBI lineage: Eukaryota > Metazoa > Chordata > Mammalia > Primates > Lemuridae > Eulemur > Eulemur rufifrons. The sequence goes on from NC_091001.1 coordinate 25,758,165, forward strand.
CTTGTCATCCCACTTCAAACTCTTTGTTCCAGTCATACTGAAATAATTTGGGGTCCCAATGTACCACACTTTCCCACTGACCTGAAGACCTTTGTTCATGGCATTTCCTCTACCTCAAATGTTCTACTTCTTGGCCTTGGATAATACTCCTCTATTCCCAGATAACAGCTTAGATACCACTTATTTCCCAGACCCCACAAATCCAGGTTAAATTCCCCTCCTTTGATTCCTAGAGCACTATATACCTCACCTTTTCAGCATTATATCACACTATAGGGACTTTTAAAAAAAAAAAAATCTGTTTCCTCTACTAGATTGTAAACTCCTTCAGGGTAGAGACTGTTTCTCTCATTTGGAGTTATAATCCCAATTTGTAACATAGTACCTAGCACATAGTATCAATAAATATTTGATGAATCAGTAAATAAAATAAATAGGAGATAAATGAAGCAAACCTTCTGTAAATCTCCTAATGAGCCACATTCTTTCCGGTATTTTCATGTTCAATTGCACCATCTTGGAATGCACGTTCTCCTTTGATGTTTCTGGCCAGCCCTTCCCAGAGCAAGAGTCATCTCCCCTAGGAAGGCTTCTCCTTAGAGGTGTTCCTATTGCTATACTTCATTCTTCGGACTTTTAGAATTGATGGATTTTCTGTTCTCCCCCACCAGTTTATGAACCTTTCCAGAAGATACAATGACCTGTTTGTCTTTGCAAACCAGCACCTAGCATTGAGCAAACTCTCCTCTAATACATTGTGAGGAAATGGTAGATGAATGATTATAGCAAGCTATTTAAATGTTTATGCTTAATCATTATATTGACTGTTAGAAAATTGTCTTTTAACACAGTTTTTTAAAAGCCCTTTTTAAACACTGACCACATTCCCGATGTACACTACTGTTCTTGTCTCGAAATCAAGGCACTGAAGTCTATCTTTTGGGACCGCTTGAGGGACTTGTGAAAATCAATTTCCTACAAGAAATTGTCTTAAGCTTAAAGGTCAACCTACTCAAACATAAACTCACAGGTTTCTTTAAAATCACTGAAACAAGCCCTTTCTTTCAGAATATGCTTCTCAAGACAAATTTCCTCTTCCAAAGCTGAAGAAGCCACATCAATGTTTCAATTCTGATTTCTGACACTCCCTGAAATAATTTATATCCTTTCATGTTATAGTTTATGAATTTGCTAAAAGAGAAAGACTTCAGGATCTTTCTAACTGTAGTACACCCTGGCTTGTTTTTAAAATTACAGAATGGCCTTAAAACTTCTGATTCTTTAATCTGGTTTACTACAAAATAGGAATGAATAAACCAATCAATCAACAAATTTAAATATCTTCAACTTTGATAATCATGACCACTCATCTATGGGAGTTTGGCCTGTGTTAAACAAGAAACAGAACATGGTGCCAACTACTATTTTCCACAGAAACCCAGTCATGTTAATGATCCTATAATGTTTTAAATATTTGTTCTATGAAGATTACATGGTCATAAGACATTATCAAGATTAGCTTTTGAGCATTAGGAAGAAATTATTGCAACTTCTACTTCTACTTCCCAATTTGAACAGTCACTGGTACCAACAATGGGAAAAAGAGAAAACAAGAGGTTTCACACCAACATTTAAATGCTATGACACAGAAGTAACATATGTCACCTTTGCCCAATATATTAATAAAAAGCCAGAAAAAGCCATATAACTCTACCTAACCTCAATGGAACAAATAAATCCTTCAACATACCTAGAAGTAGAGAGAAACCAGATATCAGGAAATAATATGGAGGTTTGCAATCTAACCTTCACAAAGTGGACAGATAACTTGAAACCATTTCCTTCAAAGATACCATTGATTGAAGATAATACTGAAAATTCAAGCACAAAATTCAAACACAAGTAAGAAAAAAATCAGAGCTGTTATTCTTCCTATTTCTATTACAAGTTATTTATTAGTAAAATAAACAATAAGCTCATGAAATCTGACAGGGTCAGATATCCAATTACTCACATTAAGAAGACTTTGATATCTGTGGTCATTAACAATGATCCTTACCCTCTCTGTACATTACACCTAGGTATATTCACCAATGGTAGTAGTACAGTAGTATATTTACGTGATATATAAATTAATACCTATACATAGGTAAATAAATAACTGAATTAAAAGCCCATTTAAATATCTCTCTCTCTGTCTCTCTCTCTCTCTCTGCATATCTTTGTATATGTAAATAATGTAAGTAACATAAAATAAATAAGCATGTGAATAAACATTCTACAAATCTAAAACTGGGACCTGTTAAGAAGGCTATTCCTGAGAAATTACTTTATGTGAAATCCTCAGAAATGTGCTAAGTCACTGTAGACCAGTCGTTTGCACATAATGATTAGACAGAAATTTATCCATAACATCCAGAACATATAGAGAGGGGTAGAGAGAGATGAGCGGGAATAGAATGCCTTGAAAATGACAAAACACAGACTTTTCACACCTAGTTGAGCCTACCTTGTGCTTAGGTATTTTGATCAGCCACTATATGTCTTTGTAGGGAAATCTGAGAGATTTGGAAAGTCTATACCTCCCTCTAGGAGTATGCAAATCAGTATTTTTGCCATTTAAAAAAACATTTTATTCTTGGATTTTGTCTATTGACATATTTTCATCAATTATATATTATTCTCAAATTGTAAAAATGACAGAGTTGAAATACCAAAGTCCAATACAAACATTGGATATTTCTGATTTTGGGTGACTTTGCCAGCAGTTTTTTGTTGAAAATGGATCTAGTCAGATTGCCTATATTATTCTGTATGAGAATATTGAAAAGAAAAAGAAAGTAGCTATCTCAGGAAGTAAGCGGAAGCTTATTGACCAAAAGGAAGGGGGTAAGGGTGGTGATAAGGAAGACGAGACGTTTAACATGTTATAGTAGCTCCAACATTGAACATTTAAATTCACTAAGATATTCACATCAAGCAGGTTTGAATTTTTATAATCTAGAGACAAGATAGAAAGAAAAAAGGAAGAGAGGAGGAAAGGAAAGAGGGAAGAAAAGAAGGAAGGAAGGGAGAAAGAGCAGGAGAGAAGGAAGGAGGGAAGCAGGAAGGATAGAAGATACAATGAAATCTAGTAAATTTTGGCAGAGATTTTTTTCTAAGTGTTATTCCCTCCCAAGCTTTCAATATTGATAACATGGGGCTCAAATCCATGGTAATAAGAAAATAACAATATGTAACAAAATATTACCTATCTTGTTTCCTCTCACTTTTATTTTCTTCACGATAAATGTTCAAAAACTCATTCATGCAACTGAAAACATGTTAAGATTTTAATAAATTCTTAACAATACATTCTCTTCCATCTTCTTGGTTTCCTTTTAACTAGATCCATGAGAGCAAAACACTACGAGGTTGAGAAATCACTTGGGTTATTACTGACTGGAGTCACTGTGAGTTTTTAGAGTTGAAACTAAAATTATGAGCAAACTATTTTCTTCATGGATACAGTAGTTTGTCAAATAAGGCAAGTAACTACATTTCCATCACCCTAAGGTCTATGAATATGGGTGATATTAACTATAAACACCAAAATTATTCTTTTGGAAATGTTTTTAATTATATTTAGTGTTAGTTGAAGATCCTTTTCTTCCTTTGCACAAATCTAAGCAAGAAGCTGCTTAATAAATGAAGGAAAAATGACATAATCAAAGTTGTCAGGACAAAAAAAAAAACTGGCAAAAATAGAAGTTTGTCTTTCCTGTAGTGTTAGTTTCATGGGTTATTATGTTTGATTTTAGAAGTGTAAGCTTTATGAACATGTGATTTTTTGTGATGCCCCCTCCAAAATAGAATAACACTTTTTCCATTTCAACTTCACCAGACTGCTAAAATAAATAAATAAATAAATAATCAAGGGAAACACATTAACTTAGCAAATAGAAACATTGTTATGTGTAATTAGTATCTTTGGGGATGGTGGGAATATGTTTTTCTCAGAGTAGAAAGGAACATTTGATGAGATAATCTATTTTCTTCCTTATTGAAAAATCAATCTTTCAGAAAGGAACAGGTTTTGTTTGCTTGCTTTATTTTTTAAGCAAACCAGTATAGGGCATTTTTGTGTTTGTATGCACATTTGGATAGCCTTTTTTAACTTGGGATTTTTTGTGTGCCTAAAGAAGCTGCTACAAATAATATCTAAGAGATGGAAGCAGTAAGTCAAATAACTCAGGATGAATTTGTTTTCCTCTATCAATCATAAGAATGATTTCTATTCACATCACAAGAAGAGTGTTATGTATCTAGCATTTCCAAGCTCATGCCTAAGCAAGGCATCAATCTGTGCAGGTCAGAAGCTCTTGGAGGCAGAAGGGACCCTAGAGATCAGCAAATACAACCCCTGCCACCAACACATCTCCACACATGGTGCATGCACCATTTGGTTTGGAATCATCTAATGTGCAGACTAAAAAGGTGCTCCCCATATCAGACCAATTGAATCACTGTCTACACCACCAGCATGCTCCCTAACATTGGAGAACAAATCTAATTATCTTTCACATGTCAGCTCTTCAATTATTGAAGATGGATATTGTGTTGCTGCTAAAAATTTTCTTCCTAAATGTCTAGCATCCACGTATAGTTAAATATCTGATGGAAAATGTGCAGATGACCAATATGTCTCCAATCAGATTGAAAATGGAAGAAAGAGATTAGCATCAGGACAGTTATTCTCCAGAATTTATGAGCCCTTGTTTCTAGGAGACTAAAACTAAAGGCATTACATTAAATGATACCTGCAAAACATTTAGCATGGTGCCTGGAACACAACATGCACTCGATAAATCTTTGATAGTGGGAGAGCAGTGGTGGAAACAGCAGCAGAGATGCCGATAGTGGTTGTGGAGGTGTGAGCATGGAGGTGTAGTTCTCTCCCTGCTTCCTTCCTTCCTTTAAAAATCCTTACATATTTTTTTAAATTTATTTTTAAGACTATTTTTACATCATACATGTATTTAGTAACAAATCAAACAACAACAATGAAACAACACAAAATAGCTTTAATAAAAAAGCAAAACTCCTTTGCACAACCCACCAAACACCACCAAGTTTGGTCACGCAATGGCATTAATTCTTAGTATTTGCTTTTCCACTCTTCTGATAATTTTCTTCCTGACATTAAGTAACATGTTCATAACTCTGTTTCTTGATTTCTCATCCACAGATGACAAATACTGACTCCACAATGTGATGAATTAAAATTTCTGCTTTCTCCTTCTCATCTTTCCAAAGGTTACCATTTATATTGTTTTTCCAGCACCTGCAATGATCATCTTTGTAACATTAAATAACAGACCTATGCCTCTATTTCTGTTCCACTCACTTTTGACAGTATCTCTTGGTTTTCCCCAACACGAAATGAGGATTTTTAAACATCATTCCCTTATTTAAAACAAAGAACTCACTAGCTGGTCTGCTTCCATTTTTCCTTTCTCTCAGTTGCACATTCACTTACTCAGCTACATTTTGTTCTGCAGTTGCATTCAAATATTCTAAGTGTTGTCCATAAAATGGCCGTAAGAGGCAAAAAGCAATAAACACCATTTGATAATTATGGTTTGTTAAGATTGTGTTTGCTTTTCTATTGGGTACTGGGACCTACTGAGGAAGATATTCTATATTATTTAATTTGTTACCACATGCATGTATGACTTGGATAAACAGTTAAAACAAATTGTGAAAAATCAAGAGGTAGAGATGGGGAGGAAGAAAGAACTAAGGAAGGGAAGCAAGAAGAAAATCTGTGAATATGATGAAAACCGTGACCTCCGCTCCACCGCTCCGGTTTCCACCTCCGTAGCTACCTCATGCATCACAGATAATGCAGTTTGTTTTCTCGCATTCCATCCATTGTTGAAAACCAGAACACACATTTGCCTTAATTATATCCTCACTTTTCCCCCCACCAATCTCACTATCTGTGCTTACTCAACATTTTCTTATAGGAAATTCTCTATCTTTATTCTTCAGTGCACACTGCTTGCTCTCCATGCCTACTGTAGAGACCCCAGCAATTCTCTGCTGGTGCAGGTCCACTATTTCCTACATGTCTTCATCTTTGTCTGTTTACTTTCTGTGTGTAATACAGATGCTCCTTGACCTACGATGAGGTTACATCCCAATAAATCCATCGTAAGTTGAAAATAACATTAGTTGAAAATTCATTGAACACATCTAACCTACTACCAAATATCATAGCTCAGCCTAGCCTATCTAAGCGTGCAGTTGGGCAAAATCATTTAACACAAAGCCTATTTTATAATAAAGTGCTGAATATCTCATGTAATTTATTGAATACTGTACTGAAAGTGAAAAACAGAACAGTTGCATGGGTACTCACCATTAGTGTCCACAGCAGGAAGCACCCTGGGCATGAAAAGTGTCTGAAACATTGAACTAAAGTTAACTGCAGGATGATGGATGTGACAGCAACAGGGTCCCCAACTGCTCTCTCTTCTGAGGCCTGAGAAAAGCTGATAGGAGGACCTGGGGCATCAGCACTTGTTCACGGTTCAGCAGGCGTAGGGTTCTTCAGGAAGATATCAAATATCTTCTGAGGGTGAACAGAAATTTGTAATTTGTCAATTATTTCTAGCTTTTATTACTTTCAGATTTTCTTCCTTAGAGGATACTATATTTTATTAATATAATAAGTTCTTCATTCTGCATTTATTAGTAACTTTCTTTCTGTTCCCTGAAATTATCTCTATTTCCTCCAGGATCAGGTTTTCTGTTTGCAGTGGACTCTGTCTTTCATGTTTCTAGTTCCCTTTACACAACTGGGGATCTTTGGTTGTCTCTATAGACTTAAAGCAAAGGACTTGCCAGCTCATGTGGGTTTCCTCTGCTTTGTATGAGGAGGGCTCCTCCAACCAGGCCCCTGCGTGGGAATTCTGATGAGGCGTTCTGTGTGGGACGGAGGAAGGCAGGTCTAATGACAAGTCTCACATTAGGGAGGGGCGGGGGGCAAGCAGAGACTGGCTCTCAGGCTTTGGGCCCTAAAATGCCAGTGTGAGGGGGCTGTATTCTGAGGGACTGAAATTCACACTAGAACAGTTAGTTTCCCCCAAATATTTGCTTCAGTTTTGTTAGATAAAAGTCCCCAGGTCTTCTGCCTTAAGGTAATCTTTGCTGACAGCCTGCACTCTCTATTCAGAGGCACTGGAGGGGATGCCAGTGCCACCAACTTGTAAAATTGTCTGATTAATGGATACTCAGTTTATCTTGCCAATTTCAGCCTAGCTGTCCTGTTGGTGATCCATAGGAATTAGCCAAGAGCTCCATCGGACAGATTCCTCCCCTTCCTCTGAAACCCATAATATGGGTCTCATGCTGTAGCTACTCACTTTGTCCTGTCCACTTTCTGTCTTCTCAAAACTTGTGAAAACTCTTTGTTCACTAGTTATACCCATGCTCTTGTACTTTTCCTTGAAATTATGGGAAGGGGCTCAAAAGGAATGAAAAACTCATTTCAGAACAGTTTATATAACAATCTTCCTGGGATATTAGAAGACGCTTTCAGAATTTGATCCAGTCCTAAGAAATACTGACATTCTGCCATATCATGTTATTCAATAAATCCCTCCCTTGGATTTTTTTTTCCCCTTTCTGACAGCCTGAAAATAAAAATCTTTTTCTTGGACAACCACTTTTCCTCTAATATTTGTATTCTTGTCACTGTAAACAGTTGCTGTGACCAGATTTTAAATGAAGGAAAAGATTCTGTTTTTATATCAACAAAACTTTTCTAATACGCACAAATGAGTTCCTGGACCACTAGAAAAATAACCCCTCAATTTTTTCCAGACTCAAAATGAGCTACAAATTAAGTATACAAGTGATATTTCACTTGTAGCCACGCTGCTATCATTTTTTACAAAGACATCTACCTGCATAAAAATACTTTTAAAGTAGTTGCTGCTATAGCAACTGAATATTTTTTTTTCAGTACAGGATCCCTAAGGGCACAAACTGCAAAACTGACAATCCTCTTGGTAGATTCTGACTATAACAAAAGTGAAAGACACAATTGGTTTCTCTTAAAGAATGTTTCTTCTCCACCTCTTATATTTTCCTGGATAGAGCTTGAGCCCATCCTCCAAAGTGAGGTATCACAAGAACGGAAGAATAGACACCACATGTACTCGCCATCAAATTGGCACTAACTGATCAACAATGCAATTGTACTTTTCGGCTTTGATACTGATTTTAAAGTTGTATGATCAAGTTCTCATTTCATTTTACCTCCTTTCAAAGCTGACTTTATGAATCACTCTCACTGAAGTCAATAGTTTTTCCTAGGAGTGGTTTAACTGAAGGAGTAATGGAGGAAGGCCAGAAATTGGACCATTGTTAAGATAAGAACAATGATGACAGCTATTATTCACTGAGTGACCACTAAATGTCAAGCACAATGCTAAGTTCTTTGCATTAATTATCTCATTATACCCTTATGAAAACTTGATCAGTTGGATAAGGAAGGAAGGGAGGAAGGATGAACTCATTTACCCTAACTTTCCATACTATTGAGTGAAAACCTCCATTATAGTGTGAAATATTTCACTCCAAGATATTACAGCTAAGAGAACAACATCTACAAAACCCACAGGTCAGAGAGAGCCTGGAGAAGATTTTCTTCTCAGTGGCAAAGGGCAGAAGCTAATAAACTGATTGTCCCAACTTTAGACATTCAGCTAATGGGGACCCTAGCCAATTCAGATACATACATTTCATTTGTGTGTGTGTGTGATACATACATATATACACGCACATATATATATACCCCTGAATGAGATTTATAATTCATAATTTAAAATGTTATAAAGATAACAAAAAGGTTTCTTGAGAATGTCTAAAGCCAAGCTCTGGACTAAAAACCACACAGAGTTTGCTTTATATAACATATACAAGGAATTACAAAGGACAGCAAGGGGTTGTTACTAGTTTCCAGTTCCTACACGTACGGAAAGTGGAGATGATCCTTAACTGAGTGGGGGTGGGATGGGGGTGGCTAAGGGAAGGCTCTTTCCATTTTCCATAAAGACCAAGTCCTATTATGAGGGTCCCACGTTGTCTTTGCCTTGGTTAGATGATGCACTTCTGCATAAAGGTTAAGTCTTAATTCATGCTAGGCATTTGCTCAAAATATTTTGTAATAGATTCCTACCAGATTTGTAGCTCCCCACCAAATTTTGATGGCATCTGATTATTCATCTAGTTAGTATATATTGTACCTACTCATTTATATAATGAATATTTATTGGACATCTATCATACATTAAATAGTGTGCTATGAAATTAGAGTGATAAAGGGAGACACATACTTCATGACCGAGATATAAATAATTAGAAAACTACAAAAGCTGGGTAATTATGAAGCATTACAGAAACATATTGAAGTTGTCCTTGACCTGGGCTGGAGAAGAGGGTGAGGAAGTCAGAAGAGGTGATATCTAAGCTGAAATAAATAAAACTCTGTCAGCATATGAGAATGTTCCAGCTGAGGGAATAGCACAGACAAGCCCCAGAGGCCAGAGAGAACCTGGTGCAGCTGTAAAGCTGGAAGCATCTAGGAATGGCTGGAATGGTCAGAGGAGGGAGTGGCTAGAGCTAAAATGGGTGAGTTATACAGGGGCAGGACCTCGGGGGAACCTGCCAACCATCATACCAAATTTGGAACTTCGTCCTGGACAGCACTGGTGTTTGATAATGGGCATACATGGGGACAGTAACATGATCATAAAATGATCACAATGGTTGCAGTGTTCCCCATGAATCAGAGGGGAAGTGATTTGAATGCACATGGGCCACCCAGGAGGCTCTTGCAGGACTCACGTCCCTTGCTGCTGACAGCGTGGTCCTCAGACCAGCAGCACCGGCATCACCCAGGAGCTTTGCAGACATGCAGAATCTCAGGCTCCACCCCAATTACTGAAGCAGAATCCACGCGTTCACAGGTTTCCCAGGTGATGTGCAGATACGTTGAAGTTGGAGATGTGCTGGGCTGCACAAGTGGCTCCCAAACCTGGGGGCACATGAGTATGTATCATTTAAGAAGCTTTAGCAAAATACCAATGCCTGGGTCTTGACAAAGAGTCTCTCCTTGACCTATTTCTAGCCAGGCTTCTCTGAGGCCTTTCTTGACTAGGCCTCAGCCTCGGCCTATAAAGACTTAAACACAACACTAACATAGTTTCTTACGGCTCAGAGCTGCTAGCACGACCCACCTCCCCCTTAAAGTGCCTGTCTGAGAAAACCCAAGGCTGCCAAAGGAGTTTGCTGTTTGTTCCTGGCTAACCTGAAGACAGGGCACCTGTCTCCCAGTCTCTGTGGGTAGGTGGGAGCCTCACTTTGCTCAGTGCCAATAAGCAAACCCAGATAAGTTTCAGGTGGACCAACCCCCTTCCCACTTTTTGTAATTTTTCATTTCCCTGACTCTACTGAGTCCCACTCCCGACCCTTGTCCCTATTTTCCCATTTTCCTTTAAAATGCCAAGTCATCTTTGTAAAAATTAGAATTAAGTTCAGTTCATACTGGACTCTTTTTCCTATTACAATAGTTATTACTGATTAAAATGTGTTCTTCCCACTTTAGTGTCCAGCTTTATTTATCTCTGACAGATTCTGGTGTAATTGCAAACCAGTGGTTCTCAAATGTTGCCATGTATTAGAATCACTGGAGGGAATTTTAGAGCCGCTGATGCCAAAGCTGCCTCCCAGGCCAATTATATGTAGACCAAAACCTGGGAGGCTGAGGCAGGAGGATCTCTGGAGTTCAGGAGTTTGAGACCAGCCTGAGCAAGAGCAAGACCCTGTCTCTACAAAAAAATAGAAAAATTATCTGGGCCTAGTGCTGTGTGCCTATAGTCCCAGCTACTTGGGAGGTTGAGGTAGGAGGATTGCTTGAGCCCAGGAGTTGGAGGTTGCTGTGAGCTACAGTGATGCCACTATACTCTAGCCAGGGCAACAGAGTGAGACCCTGTCTCAAAAAAAGAAAAACAAAAAAAGTAGACCAAAAAGATATTTCTATGCCAGAAAGCTATGTAGGAGAGAGAAGACTGACAGAACTTGGTGATTGATTGGAGGTGAAGAATGACAAAGAAGTCAAGGATGCCAAACCTAGATTTGGGACCCGAGAAACTGGGAGAAGCATGACATCCAGCAATCTTTCTACTCTAAGCATACTCTGCTTCTACTGTGCACCTTTGGTAGCTGCATTCTCTCATGAAATTCAAATCTTTTGTGCCTGGTGGCAATGGAAGAGGCCTTTTGAATGTATGTTGACAGGGAGAGTACTTACAAAGAATGGAATTCCCAATGACAAAACAGAATTCCCCAATATATAGAAATACCAATTTCTATTTTCTGTGCAAAATATTTAACTACCTAATGCAGAATTAGCTCAGCTATACCATTTGTTTCCTTGTATGATTCCACCATCAAACTGCAAGTTCCTTAAGGATACAGTGTCTGTGCCCCCAAAGCACCCATCATGCACAGCAAGTGTTCTTTATTGCTGTTTGAACAAAGGCATGAATGTTCAATGAACAGAATGCAGTTTACCCGAAAGAATGATACATCCTCTTTGATGTGGCTCTTTCGAAAATACCTTTTTCCCCCTAAACTGTTTGAGCCTTGCTTTCTGTCCACAGTTTCCCACAGAAAGCTTGCAGCCAGCCTCTGCCAATTAATGCTAAACACATTCATTGGTCCATGGGGATATCATTTCTGATTAAGAATTAACACCCTTTGGCATGAAGCTGTCAATGTCAATTGGTTTAAATCAAACTGAAATGTCAAACCACTTAGCGAATGGCTTATCCGTCTCTAATGCTGAAAGCAAGGGTGAAATAGCCAATGTTTGCTTAAAGAGAAAACAATCCTAGTATACAGTGAGCTGCAGAGTCTTGAAAGGACCAAACCCCATTTGAAAACACATAATATCTTCTACTTAGATTTTCCAATATACGCCCTTTCCTAAGTATATAACCCAATTTGAAAACACACAATATCCTCTGCTTAGATTTTCCAACATATGCCCTCTCCTAGTATGTAAATGTAAGTTACAGGGAGCAGGAACCTCGTCTGCTGTGTTTATGAAGCCACTCTCGTGAGACTACAACAGTGCCTGGTCCATGCTGTCCACGCAGTAAATGTTGGCTAAATGAAGAGGATACAGGCAGTTATTCGCCAGAGCAAAAGTGACCTGTCCACCACCCTGTATATGTATGTATATAGTGTACACATACATATTACTCTACATATTCTGTAACTTCCTTTTTCCATTGAAAATATCTTGGAATGCTTACATTGTCTGTACATAGATCACTCTTTTAAATATCTAAATATTATCTTTGTTTTGCCTAGAAGTGATATATATTCACCTGTTTATAGTAAGAAAAGTGCCATTAAACCTGAAATTTGGAAATTATAGTTCCTCAACCCTCTCAGAACTATCCACTCTCATTCTCATTCTCCAGAGCTAATCTCTTCTAAGGTCTTTGTGTATTTTCCCAGAAATACTGTTGCATGTGTGTGTGCGTGTGTGTGTGTGTGTGTGTGTGTGTGAATATTTCCCCCATATTCTTCAAGTCAAGCTGCTCTCAGGTACGCAGGAGGACACAGGTGCTCCCTTCTTCTTCACTGATCCTCCACTGGGGGAAGAGCTGTAAGATGTGCAGAGGTGAGCTGGCTGTTCATCATACTGGAGTCAAGAAGGTTCCACGCAATGTAATGTGACCTCTGTAAATGTCAGACTGAAAAGAATTATATTCATGACGTGATACATTCTTTTAATGGAGGAATAGGCTATATGCTACAAAGGAAAAAAAAAACAGAGCATGCTCTTATTCTAAATGTTAGAGAGAGAGATCGGGAGTTTTCCTTGTAAATTATTCACTACCCATAAACTAAGTTATTCAGAAAATGCATTTTGATAGGGCACATAAAACCAGCAGGATCAGCAAGTGGAACATCTATTCAAATTGCCACCTGCAACAAAGAAGCTTACACCATATTTTCCAGCTAGAAGTATTCGACTTCGTATGCTTCAGGGCTATGGGTGATTCCAGCTCCTGGTTCTGTTATAATTTATAGTAAATGAGGCATGAATTTGTAGGGATTATTTATTTACTTTGAAGTGAATCTGTGATCTGTGAATGACCCTATTACTAGTTAATAGGAGGAAAGAATTATTTGTTACTGGAATGAAAGAAGAAATAGACCTAAGCATACAAGATACTTGACATTCATACAGTCTTCAAAATTTTTTCTCAAAAGGTACATGACAATAATATTTATAACAAGATAAGCAATGAGATTATTATCTATATATGAGAGATGAGAGAATGAATGCCTTCAGTTCTGATGTGTCCAATTTAATCTAAAAAATTAATGAGCAAGCTGGAACCAGGGCACGAGTCTTCTCTTAGCCAAGCATAATTTTCACTGTGGGGATTCTTAAGTATTATATATATCCGAATACTTAGTAATTATGCAAACTAAGATTGGTGTGGCATTTTACATTTTAAGACAGCAATTTTACAAATTCTACAATAAAAAATTGATTTGGTAACCCAGCTTAAAATGGGTACTATGCACAGCACTTCTAAAGAAGAAACTACAGACCAAGGAAATTTAAAAACAACCTGCTTCAAGTTGTTAGAGTAGGAGCTAGGGAGGCAAGGCTGAGACCACATGCAGGAGCTTGCAGAGTGGGTACAGGTGTTAAAGTCTAAGGACGGGAGGTAGGTAACCACAGACAAGAACCGGCTTCAACCAGCTTGTCAGCTATCTAGGTCACCTTACATGAACTTCAGCTAATTACAATATCATTTGCACTGTGGTTTTAAAATTTCTCTGCCCTTGAAATCACCGTGACAGTTCTGAAACAACTATATAAAGTATGACAATGGGAGAGAACCCAATTCTAGGAATTACTACCAAAATTCTCAGTAAAAACCAACCCCTTAGCCTTGAATATTCTTCCCCTCTATCAGTGAGACTTCATAAGACCAAAAACCCCTTCCTTCCAGGGCAGTTGCACTTTCGGAGCCTGCCTGCTCTCTCCTGCTCTCTCTCACTTTCAATAAAAGCTGATTGCTAAAGATATATAACTATTATGTACTCATAATAATTAAATTTAAAAAAGATAGGTGCTTGCTTTGGCTTACATGGTACGTCCTGAAATTCTTTTCTTTGACAATCACCAAGAACCTGAAAATACCTCCATCAGTAGCCAGTGACAAAGTCATATCCCTAAAAAGTGGCAGCATTCAAGTGGCAAATCTTTGACTAGCAAATCCCACTTTGCTCCATAAATTTTATGACACCATGACATCTAGAATTGCAAAGCATTTAAAGCATGTATTACTGAATCTCCCCTACCCCATGAAATAGGGAGGCATAAGGATTTTCACCTTTACTTCTAGAGCAGAAACCTCAAAGTACCAACGATTTAAAAGTATACTCACGCTATTGGGAGAATTACCAGTTAGCTCCCAAATCAAGTGCACTTGGCCTCCTTATGGGAGACTTAAACTGTCTAACCAATCATGGTAGCTTCCCCTATGAAATAATCACGTTTAAAGAAGGCTGTTTGCTCCTGTCCTGTGCAGGGTAAGGTTTCACTGTTCTACTGGAGGATTTGGAGAGATTTTCTAAATTTGACCACATGGGGGCAGTATTACCATGCATTGAAAGACTTCCAGCTTCAGCAGTTCAGTGTAAGAGCGCACCGTCAATTGACTAAGAAAAACATTCTTTTGTGTCCTCTTCTTTGACTTAGAGATGTGTGGGAAAAGATAGCAAGCTGTGTGGTCTCTGAATAGAGAGCTCTGCTTCTTCCGTCCAGTTTACTGGAGGGAAATAGGTGCGGGGTGAGAGGCAACATCACAGGCTAAATGAGCTAAATACTTTGGCGCCAGTACCACTAGGTACCGGGAGAAAGGTGCTTTCCTGCAAGAAGGAAACCAAAACAGGACTACAGTTTTAGGCAAATCATGGGTTTAACACGTGTCCCTAGGTTTAATATTTTTCTCTTGTCTCTATTTGACGTTCCAACAAAGAAGAAATATTTGGATTGGCATTGTCCATTTTTATTGGTGATTTCTTCAAATCTATACAAGTTTCATTTTCCTAGCAATAAATCTACAGCGCAGCCAGCTTGCAAATTTATGCATCAAAATATTTCATCTTGCTCCTCTCACATACAATTTTATTATGGAGGAAACTAGCTCTCTCTCATGTATATACATATATTTATATATATATATTATATATGTGCACACACACATATATATGTGTATATATATTTTCCTGGTGCACTGAAAGGACCGTCTCATTTAATACTCACAGTAATTGCATATAATAGGTGTCATTATTTTCATTTTACAGATGGAGAAACTAAAGTAAAAAAAAAAAATAACTGAACTGACTTAAGTTCCCACAAACAGTAAATGAGAAGAACTTGATTAATCTGATGCACAAACTCATAATTTTCCTCTTCATCAGACTCATTTCACATTCAGGATAATTCCTCTCCATTTTAAAAATAATCTTTATGGGTTTTCTTCATTTTGTTATTAATCAAATGTATTTTAAAATTTTTAAATAGAGAACTGTCAAGAAAGAAACAAGAAATAACTGATGAACTTATTCTCTAAATAAACCCTGATGTCTTAGAAATCCTTCTATATCCATGCAGACTGACCTTTAAAAAAAAAAAAAAAACATAGAGTTTGTTCCCCCATAATAAAATTTAAAAAAAATAGAGTATTTGATAGCAAGGTTGTATCATAATTAATTTACTGATGGTTTATTTCCTTTCCCTATGATCTTAACTAAGAATCATATACAGTTGGTTTTCTTTTCACTTAAAAACCACATCTTAGCAACAAAAACCATGGGATACTAAATACTGTTAAAGGATGGTTAAGTTAGAAAGAAATGAATAGAATGAAGGGAAACGCTGTTTTTATGGTTAAGAAAACGATCTTATAACCATGTTGCCAATCACCTTGAGGCTGCTGCAGGCACTAGGGTGGCCAAGGACAGAGCCCAGCTGACAGCACAGGTCGAATCGTGGGTGTTCGACACCTCCTTCCTGGGAGATGCTCTAGCGCGGGCATGTGCATGAGATAAATGATCCACATGCTTCTGGCCCATGACCATAGGTTCATCTACACACTTCTTTTCCATAGGCAAATTGTCCCTGATTTTCTAGTCACTTTCCTTCCATCCTTTCAGCCAAGCCATTTGCCACTGCTCAGGAGTGTGTGTGTGTGTGTGTGTGTGTGTGTGTATGTCTGTACCTTAGACAGGCAACGTTTCCCTCCACACCAAGCAGATGATCAGGTGTGTGAAGCTTTGCCCAAGAAAAGGATTTCCTTTCCCCATTGTCCTTTAATGGTGCTATAACAGAGCAGTAGTGCATTTTCAGCTGGCACCAACATACCATGCCAACCCATTGTGAACCAGACCTGAGTCTCTTCCTCAGTTGTCAGCTGGACATAAGGAATACCCCAGTAGGCCACAGGTGTGTGTTGAGAGAGAGGTGTCAGAACAATACGAAAGTGAGTGTAAGCTACCTGTTCACGTCATTTCTGAATCTGCTTGAACCCAACCCCTAAGACCTCACTTCCAGCATTCAACTTTATGTGACTTGGTATACTTGATAATATTCAGTTTATGACAGACAATTTAATCATGAGATGTCATTAACATAGGGGACAGCATGAAGGACTGATTATGTCAGGATGGCTGAGGTCTCTACAGGCAATGTTATCACAGAATGCAAGAAAATTAACACAGCCCTAGGGCAGAATAGCAAATGGTTACTGCTGTCCTGCCTTGTGAAGGTAAAATGATTTTGATCCTCCCACCCACTTATAAGGTCAAAAAGAACACACTTGCCAATTGTAAGTAACAGAGACTGTCGATCTGCTCCCAATAACACTCCACATTCAGCTCAGCAACAGCTGTGATCACAGTAGTACCTTGTTAGCTTATGGGATCCGTTGTCATCTTCTATAAACCACCTGGTGTTTGCAAGGTGCATACTGGTGAAAGCAGCACTGAGGAAAGCCACCACCTCTGAGTCCTTTAAGTCTTTGAGAGTGGCAGTGCTGTATCTGATTGGCGCCTATCTTGGTAGGCGATGGCATAGGGCAGTTTCATGAGTTTCCACTCACTCTTCTCTACCACAATGTCCTCTACAGCACAGCTTGGAGAACCAACACAAACTTTCCACCAGAAGCTGAGGGTGTCTGTCCCACCTGGGTCCTGAATAATGGCCATAACAATAAGAAAGACTTCAACCCAAATGCCATTTATTACCCTGTCTCCACTGGCTCCAGCTCCAGTTGAAAGACCCCTAATTATCGGTACAGATCAAACACTATCTAACAACAACAACCTGAGTTTTCTTCTTTCCCCAGTGCACAGCTACTCTGCCAAATAGCTACAGGTCATTTTAGGGAAGGACCAGAGGAATAGTTACTACATAAACTATTTCTGCAGATATCTTCCTCGGAGTAATCTGGCATACCCTTCTGTCAGTAGGCGCTGGGTCTGTACACTGATACCAACCTGGAAACTGGATGAGGGACCATGATTTCCCACTGTGACAACTGATGTCAGCATTTAGCTTACCAGATCTCAACCTTCCTTGATAACACAAGCTGAGAAACACTTGATTGACTATCCATGCAGTTAACCACTCTAATATCTTCACAATTATTATTTTCCCCATACTATTTATTCAGCAGAGCCTTTGCACAAAATAATGTTCATCTATTCCTTTTACCTCATCCTAGTTAATCATAGGTGGAAACATCATTAATTACTCCTGTTGTATGCTCAGGGTTATCACCCTACCACCTATGGCCAGCATAGGTCCTGTACTGCCTTCAGAACATAAGCAATCCAGATTCAAAACAGATCCTTGGGATCTGTTTTCTAGGGATTTTCCTGGCCCCAATATCCATAGCCTAGATTTCCCAGAAGACAGAATTAGAGACAGAAGACTCCTCTGATGTTATCATCAGGCAACATATATGGGAGCAGAAGATATGGTGATAAAAAAAGAAAAAGAGAGAGGGAAAGAGAGATTTAAACAAATAATTGAAAAAGAATAGAATAAATTGTTTGTGTGTATGTGTGTGTGAATAATATCTACTTTACAACCCATCTGATTGTACTTGAAGAATCAGGGATGTCTTCATGGAGAACTGAAGGCAGCACATGTTGTTACATAAGGTAATAACATTTATTCAGCTCTCACTGCCTTTCAGGATCTAAGCAAAGCCTTTTAATAATCCCATGATATATTTACTACTTAGTACTGTTGGCTCCATTTTAGAGATGAGAACACTAACAGAAGCTTAATGAATTCCCACAGTTGCTTAGTGGTAGAGCCAGGTCCATGCTTTTAAGCATAATGCTATACTTTTTCCTGGAGGACTTGACGTTAGCCTAATTTTTAAGAGGTAAGGTGCTTCTCTGTCAACTAGAGAAGGAGAAAATGTTCCCTAGCCAAAAAGGATAGGAAACGCAAAGGCAAAGAGATGTGAAAGGGACTATCGCACTTTAGGAATATAAGAAATTCAATGTGAACTGGGAGCCATCTGGAAGATGAACAACGGGAAGAGCAAGATGGTGAAGAATGGGTGAGAGGATTTAGACTGTGAAACTGATTAGTTGGCTTTGTAACAGTCCCATCAGGAAGTCCGTGAAATTCTAAAAATGGATTATGACCCTGGAGGTGAGCAGAGGGACATGAGAGCTGTGCTCCTCAGCGCCTTTATATTTACCTCTGTCTTCCCTAAGTGCCAGATACCCCACCTAGCCCAGATGGCTTTGGGAAAATCACTCAATCTCACTACTCTCCATTTCTATAGATATAACTTGAGAAAAATAAGAACTGCTACCTATCTGCCTTGTAGTATTGTTATAAAGATTACAGGAGATAATACAGACACAGTACCCAACGCCCACATTGAATTTACGTAAATTCAACTGTAAGCTCTTGTCCAGAGATAGAGATAAAAAGAAAGCAAGAGAAGAAATAACAGTTCAACTGTGTGTGAAATTTCACTTTCAGTAATTGGTTGCTTGCCTCGGTGCAAAGGGGCGTGTTAATCTGCTATTCCCACATTTAGGTCCAGATTTCCCCGCTTCTCAGCGTGATCATCTCACAGACTACAAGTCATTTGTGCTTGAAGCTATGGTTTAGTGCAATGCACGGCACAGTGTATGTATTCAATGAATGTTCAAAAAATGTTTTTCTTTATCCTTGTTGTTATCTATCCTCTCCACCTTCTTGTTAGCAGGCTGTGACCTCTGGCACTAATTGACTTGTCAAATTTTCTCTCTTCCAGAGTGGCTGTCCTAAATTAAAGACATGGCCCACCTTGGCCTATCTGAGAGTCACAGGTCTGCCCTAACTTATTCCATTCCTGGCTTATTCTACTCCATTAGGAGCAGCTTCTCTTTTTTAGAAGTGGCTACTCAAACTAGAATCTGTCCATGACTTCCACACACACCCCCACCCAAAATTAACATCCATCTTCATAAATTCAATTTTAGGCCCACCTGATTGGGAAGCCCTCTTGCCCTACCAATCCCAGAAAGAAAGGGTATAAAGGAGACCATATTAATCCCTGCCTCTACCATTCATTTAAGTACCACCTCATATCCTGGCCCAGGATCTTTTCCCACAACTACTGACAGGGACAACCTTCTTTCCCACCCCCGGAAATCCCAATCCCACCGCAGATGTGTTCTGTTGTTAGGGTCCTGGCAATCACCGTCATGTGATAATCCATTTCTAAAATATTTGTTTATTTGGGGTCAGTCAACTCTGTATGTGCGACATCAGTATTCCTGCCAGAACTGTATTGTGTTATCCTGAGATGATCCCAGCTCTTTCCCAGCCTTTCCTCCAATGCTGGGTGAGGAGGGTATCAAGCCAACACATCCCTCCTGTGTGGTCTGCCTTTCGCTGTTCATCTCCTAGGAGCAAACGCTTACATAAGAACACATGCAAACATTTTCCTAAAACAAAAAATACTATTTAGACATAGGGAAATTTAAACTCAGATTTAGAAAAAAAAAATACCTTGCACAATTCTCAGGGACACAACATATATGTCCAATGTAAATTACTAAACAAATGACTTAATACTGCCATTAGCAGCATCTGCAATTGGATAATTCCATTGCCAGTTGGGTACTTGCCAAGAACAATGTATGTGGATTTGTCTTACATCAATAAAACTGAAAGACTTTCCAAAGTCCTCACTTTCAGAAACAAAGAGAACTCTGACCTAAACACAAAGCAAGTGAAGTCTCCATGCTAAAAGGCAGATTTCCATAAACAATGGTTAGTACAGTGACTGGAACACAGTAAGCCTTCGATTGATGTTAATTTCTTTTAATCATTGTAATTGCCATGCGTTATCACCTCACTGCATGCCACCATACAGCATATGCACCAAGTGTAAAAGCAGATTCTCATTCTCTTGGTACCTTCGATTCAAACAAAATAAAAATAGGTCATCATCTGCATCCGTGATTTGTGTATGGGTTTGATCCTATGTGATGCTCTCAACATGTCATATGTTGCATCGAAGTTCGAGTTACAAGTTCCAATGTGCTTTACAAGCCAGTTCACTTTGCCAAGCACTCCTCGCAGAGGGGTTCACACTCAATGCCCTGTGGAATGTCATGGATCTCTGCTGCAGAGAATTTGTGAGTGTCTGTATGAGCAAGAAAGGACAATGCAAAGAAAGCTAACCAAGCCACTTTTCGTGAGATTTAATCAGCAGGACTTCCACTAAAATCATCAGCTATTCTAATGACTTTTTTATTTTAGTCTGCATGGCTCACATTTTACAGTATGTGAAAGATTTGAGGCAAGCGCTATGCACATCTAATTTTTTTGTTGGAAGATTAGAATCTCTGAATGTTAGAGTTTGGGAAAAAAAAAAAAAAAAAAAAAACCTAGCAGCATCTTCTCCACCATGCTCACTTTAGGGCCTGGCAGCTGCTGGGGAAGCTGATGGGTGTGGGGGGAAGTGTATGGATTTTAGGACTCAAAATTGCCAAATACAAGTCAAGCACCTCTACTATCGGCTCTATAATTCTTGTTGAGTTACTTCCCCCTGCTCTGAATTTCATTTTATCAGCCATACAATGGAAATTATAATAACACCTGCCTAATGGGAATATAGTGAGTGTGTATAGGGTAAATCCTCTATATTCTTTCAAGTCTTGCACAAGCATTACATGGAGCCACCTGGTGTGATGGAATGAATATGTGATCTGATTGCAGAAGACCTTAGTGTAAGTCTTCATTCTACCACCAGAACTTTATAAGTGTCACTGTTCTCATTTACAAAAAAGCAGAATATGCACCACATTTCCCTCATGGGTTTTCTGTGATGACCCATGAGATATCTGTAAAGCATTTATCATTGTGTCTGATGCATAGAAGCACCCAAGTGTCAACTAGTATCAGACATTTGATGATAAAATTGATGTTTCTTCAAAAGTATTTAATGAGATCCAGCTACATACTAGACACTCTATCTTGTGCTGGGACTAAAAATGGGGAAAACGATACCTTCTGGCTCTCAAAAAACTCATCAAGTAGGGGGAACTATCTTATTTCATATGAACACCTCCAGAAGTGAACAGAAACTTCTCAATGCCCAGGTAATAAAGCCCAACTTCTTTGTTTGGCATTCAAAACACCCCAGTACACAACCCCACCCTACCACCCACATGCTGCCTACGTTTCCAATCAACCAAATTTATTTCCTGTGTCTGTGTCTTTACTCTTGCTGGATTCTCCATGTGGAATACACCTCATCCCCACCCCATGTCAAAACCCCACACTTCAGTCATGGCCCAGACAAAGTGCTCTCTACCGTGGATGTCCAGTTCTCCGCTTCCCTTCATGTCCCTTCAGGGAACAGTCCTTCCGGTGTAACTGCAGATACCATCCTTGGCCACAAAAACAGGTACAACCTAGTTTAGGTCAGAGAGACTATAGCATCCTCTCACTTTAGGGATTTGTGGAGGGGCAGTCATGTGACCCAATCCAGGCCAATGAGAAAGACATCTAAGATTAGTGCAGAATTATTCAAGAAGAATACACTGGAGTTGTACTCTTTTATGCTGCAGTTGTTAAGCCATCAGTTAAACTAGAAGAGCTACAAGTCACCATCTTACCTGTGAGAACACCCAACTTAGAGGAAAACAGAGCTGAGAGATGGAGAGACCAAATACTGATGGCATCATCAACTCCTTGGATAACCCCTAGACTTTCAGTTAGCGAAGCTAATCCATTTCTATTTCTTATTACTATTACTGTTGTTGCTGCTGTTGTTGTTGTTGTTTAGTTCTTATTACCTGAAGTCAAGAATCTCCTGCTGACCAAGACCAGGCTTTAATTTATGTTTTTGGCTCCTGCAAAACATCAGACTGAGTTTTTGCCCCTTGTTAGGTGCTCAGTAAATGTTACATCCAATTATGCTATAACTCATGGGATTAAATACAATGAGTTCCAAATGGCATTGAACCTCACTAGTATTTAACCTGGTTCATGAAGGCAGAGAAAATATATCTGAGCCAAATTATCTACTTGTATGGACCATTCAGCCATTTGATTTCTCTAGAGCCTCAAATGAATCTATACTTTACATAATAACCTACATAGATAGGAGAACTATACTTTCTGAATATGTTTATTGATCCTCATTTTAGAAGTGAGAAGCACAAGGTCTGGAGAGATGAACTAATTCCATATAGTCCCAGAGGAAGTGAGTGGGGGATGATTGTGGAATCCGGCTCCAGTGTTCCTCTGTCTTGCCTTGCCTCCAGGGCAGGTAGTATAGGGGTAGGAGCTTTTGGAGTCACCCAGCTGAAGTTGAAACATCACCTCCACCAACCATGATGCACCACTGCAGTGTCCAGCACCTAGTAAGTGCCAAATAAATGACAGTTTTATTATTACCATTAATGTACATTTTGGTGATTTCTCAGTCCACCAGAACTTTAAACTGAGTCAGAAATATTGGGGGAAAATTATCTGATTAGTTCTACTGTTACCTATGAGATTTCTCTGTCTTAAAGGAGAAAAAATTCCCCAGCAGTTGCCTCAGTGGGGAAAATGTAAGGCAGGAGTTACTGGTGCTTGTGTTATGATTCACTTTCCAACCATTACTCATAGGCTATTTTCATCCGTAGACTTTTCTGTGCTCATTGAGTGGAGAATATTGTTTGTCTATCATAGAATTGCTAAGTTTCATTAGTTTGGGAATCTCATTTAGGTTGAGATCCTTATAAGTTATAGTAGGAAATTCTAAATTGCATCCTCTATGTGACTTTATGTCTCCTCGCTGTCCTAACTAAATGTCAAAGGACAGATCTGTGTGGAAAGCACGGACCAAATAGACATGGCTAAAATCAAGGTTTTCTGACACACCAAGAAGGTAATTTGAACCTTGTGTAGCCAAGGTTTTATTATGAAAACTTAATTTCTTTTGGCTTAATCTAACTATAGCAAATATGATTGTTGTGTATTTTTTTTTTAAAAAATAGACACATCTGATAATTTTCAGAATTCTTTGGATATATGCATAATTTAAAATACCAGAGTGAGGTTTAAAGCATGCCATTTCAGGAAAAGAGAAGATACCCTTCTCCCTGGGGCTGGGGGGATTATTTTATCACTTTAATTGGTAACAAGTCGGCTTCTGTAACACAGGTCTCTCCTCAAATTTTGAAAGAGAAAGTGTCAGAATGAAAGGATATTGAGGGAAGGGAATTATCATTTGGTGAGCACCTTCTTCATGACGAGTACTGTACATGATGCTAAACACATGGAGCTCCCATAGCTTCCCATAAACCCTTGAAGTATATTTCCTTACTCTACAGGAAGGGCTTTGAGGAATTGAATAAAGCACCTCTGATCTCCTTACAAATAAAAAGGCAGTGTTGAGATGTATTTTAAAAATCAGTGTTGCGATTAAAACAAAAAACAAGAACAAAAGCCTCCATCCATGTTCTCATAAGTCAGTTATTCATGTTTCACTTAAATAATTTTGTTATATGAATGCCAGCTGGAGATCCCCTGAGCATGTAGCTGGACCACAGTTCCCAGCCTTCCTCGAAGTTGTGTGGCCACGTGACCAAAATCTGGCCAAAGGAATGTGGTAGGTGTGATGGCGCCACCCAGACCTGGCTCATTAGAATGTCTTGTGCAATCCTCCAAGCTCTCCTATTACTGCCGCTCTCCCAGCCATACTCAAATGATCTAATGGAGGCCCCTGAAGCTCAGTGGATACTGGAGCAACTAGTTGGAAAAAGCCTGGAGCTTCAGTGAAATGACTACATGTAGCAGAGCTGTGGTGCCAACTCAAAATGGATTGTGACATGCATTGAAAACCTTTGTAAACTGCATCTCTGAGAATCAGGGGTTATGTATTACAGCACTCCATCTTCCCTGACAAATACACCTTCAGCCATTTGTACTTAATATACTTAATACATCTCTTCTACCTTTGCACAACTGAGTCAGCATGCTCACTCCCTTCTAAGTTTCTCAGACCTGTGGACTCAGCTAACATGGCTTGTAACCAGAACATTTAGGCACCTGCCCCCCAGAACACTTTCTCTCCAGCCTGCAAAAAAAACTTCTATATCCAACTAACGTTCTGAAAACAAGCCAAAAGTATAAGAACTCCTAGAGGACATATCCTAATTATCTCTGATTCCCTAGAACATTCCAGAACACAGAGTAAGTACTAAATGAGCATTTGCTAAACTGAAACAAAAACTTGCTCTGTTCAGAGAGAAAAAGAAACTTTTCATGTCACCTCAAAATGATCCACTCCAAAAGAGAGAATTTTTAAGCATTCCAGGAAAATAAATCAGAAATTTTCAGTAAGCATACAAGTGATGACTGAGTTGTCCTTCCTAGAAAGGAAACATGAAGCTGTGTTTGAAATCCCACTGTCAAGATCAGATGACTGCTAAGTCTGATATAATAAAGGCAGAGTCGGCATTTACAGGGAAATGATCTACTGAAATTCAACTGCATCTCTACACCACACACACACACACACACACACACACACACAAACACATACAAACGCCCCATATTGCTACTTCATTAAATCAATTAAATATTCTGTGGTGATGCTTGGAACTATCTAATGTTGAAAATCAGGCTACCTACCCATAACAGAAAGTGTGTGTTGGGGCGGGGGAAGGAAGAGAGAGGTGGGAGGCAGGAAGAGAAAATGAGAGAGAGAGAGAAGAGAGCTCGAGTGCTGTTAGTACCCAATATATTTAACATAAAACCTGTGACTCTTCTACGTGGCAAAGCACTAAGTAATTATACTGGCCCCAGACACCTTTTCTATGCAGGCTTTCTGCACTCTTCCACTCCGTTATTTGTGGAAAGGTGGGGGCGGGGAGGGTAAGCAGAGGAACTCTTACCATGGCAACCCCTTCAGAACAGGTTATACCTAATACTATCTGTCACCATTCGGACTGAGAGCACTTCTCACCAGGAAAAAAAAAAGATACATTTGGCTTGATTATATGAGTATTTGACATCCATCATAGAAAACACACAAAACAATTAAAAGAGCACTTAACTTTGTCTCCTCAAGTTTTGAAACAAAGCTCTGAGGCTTCCTTCCCTTGAACAGAATTCTCATCTTTTTTGTGAACAAATTGATAATGTACATATGACCTTTAATTTCTTCATGTGATGACCATATTCTACCACTGTGCTAAGATTGAAGATACTAAGTAGATTTGTTATGGTCCATTTCCAATGTTTTCCTTCTTAATGAAAAATTTCCTTCCCCAGCAGTTGTTTCCTCTAAGGTATTTGTCCCCAGATTACCATGACTTTAATGATCACTGTCATCACTGGGGCCAGTTCGCTTTCAGTCTCACTTTCTCCCTGTCCACCCCCAACCCCGGCTTGTGGACTTGTGAGTCTTCCAGAGTCAAGCAAACACCTTTGCTCTCTCTCCTGGCTTTGCTTTTAATTACCTTCTCTGGTTTCTGGTATCCTCTGTTTTTGAGAAGCTGGTAGAATTGTCTGTGGATTATAAATACTGTCAGGCTACAGGAACATAAAAGCCAAGGAGAGATTTATGGGGTAGCATTGCTTCAAAGCTATAGTGTTAGGCAGGTAAGAAGACAGGTTTTTATTTCTGTTTATCAATCCACTTTTGAAATACGCAAGAGTTGTTTTCCAAAAAGTTCTAGCCTCCAAGGCCAGCCCAAACTGAATGCCATATTTTCAAGGATCAATCAGACAGCAAACCTTTGCAGGTGTGTGTAGTAACCTCCCGCTATTCTGATGGTTCATGGAGTTGTGGGGAACCTGCAGCCCCAAGGCCACACGTGGCCCTCCAGATCCCCACATGCACTTCAGATCCTCCACGGAATCCAGACTTCACAGAACAAATCCCTATTGCAACGCTCTCCTCCAAGAACTAATTAAGGAATCCAAGCTGCTTCTACCTTCAACTCTTTTATTCAGAATCCTTTGTTTCCACCCAAATGCAGAGAAGGGGGAAGGAGGGAGGGGAAGGGAGAGAAAGAGAGAATGGAATTGTCACACCTGCTCTTAACTTTCTCAGAATACTTAAGAATTGGCAAGAATTAGTAATTCTGACCCCACTCAGATTGAGGATGGGAAATGTGGAGGAACCTATGGATGTTTAGTGAGAAATATCACACTCTGCCATAATTTCCTACATACAAAATTAAATTATAAACTCTTTGAGAACAAGGACTGGTTATATGAGAATATTATAGCATGGTGACATGTTTCTACCTGATAGTAACGGACCAATACACACAGAAATTGATAGTACAGGAAAGAGAACAATAATATGAGGAATGTCTTTGAATAGACAAGAAGGAATGGATTCAAGGAAATAAGTGAAGAGGTTGACCCCAGACAGAGCACAAATAGCTCTTGCATTGTAACTGGAAAGAAGCTGGAGTACGTGGGTACAGAACATGTGGGTACAGGAATGTTTGATGGTGGAAGGATGAGAAAACTTCTTCTAATTTCTTCTGTTTTCTCAGTTGAATAAGAATGGCTTTTAGCTAAATGTGGTATGGAGGGGATAGTGTTGGCATTTTAAGAAGAGAAGTTAAAGAAAGCAAAAAATCCTCAGATTCAAGAAACATAAATTCTAAGCAGAATAAATAAATCAACATCTAGATACACTTTCAAAGAAAAATATCAAATATAAAATACAAAACTGATGATCATTAGAGAAACATGACAGAAAAAACAGATTAATTCCACTAAGTTATGATTAGATTAATAGCCAATTTCATGCATCCATACACATGCACACACACACACACACACACACACACTCCAAAAGCTTAGACAAAAAGGACAAAGATCTAGAAAGATATTTAAAAAAATTATTCAAAACTGAATGTAAAATCCAAACTTTAAATGAATTAAGTCAGTGGTTGAAATTCAAAAGTGCACACACACACATTCAGAAAGTTGTACAGATGCATTCTTCCAAAGATTCAGGAAACAGATGAATTTTATGGTACATAAAATGTACCAGAGGAAAAAAAAGAAGGTAAATTCTCCAAAGTATGTTATGAGGCTATTATAACCTTCATAGCCATACCTGAAAAAGAATAGAAAATTATAGATCAATCTCATTTATGATCATAGATGCAAAAATCTGGAATTAAAAATTAGGAAAAAGAATCAATGTACTTAAAGTAATTTACGAGGAATAAGAATTTCTGAAAGGAATTCAAAAATATTTTAACATGAAAAAAATCACCATATTAGAAAGAAAAATTGCATTAGATTCCCAATATGTGCAGAAAATACTTTTAATAATCTTCAATAGTCTTTCATGATAAGACCTCTTAGAAAAATATTAAATAGGGATAAAAGGATTAACTTTAACCTTAAAAACATATTTATCATACAAGGACTATTGGGAAAGTATCCAGCCATGTAATATGTTCTCATTGTATTTACAATGGCTACAGAAATAATATTATATTTAGTGATGAAATACTAGAGATAATTCTCTTTAAAGTCAGAAAGAAGAGAAGGGTACTTCCTAATACTACTTTTATTCCACATGACATAACCAATATATTAAGACAAAAATAGCAAAGAAAAACTAGAAGAATTGAAAAGAAGGAATAAAATTGTCATTATTTTTATATTTTATTATTGTCTCCATAGAAAATCCAAGAGTTCTGGTATACAAACTCTTATTATTACTAAAATATTAAAGCACATTTGCTTGATACAATAATAATACTAAAAATAAACTTTATTA
Organism: Eulemur rufifrons; assembly: GCF_041146395.1. Classification (NCBI taxonomy): domain Eukaryota; kingdom Metazoa; phylum Chordata; class Mammalia; order Primates; family Lemuridae; genus Eulemur; species Eulemur rufifrons. The sequence goes on from NC_091001.1 coordinate 25,786,598, forward strand.
CTAATATTCCAGCAATAAAAAAGACGCAAATTTCGAAACAGCAATTTTTACAAAGGAAAGAAACTATAAAGTGAGTGGAGAATTGGAGAATTGTTTGGCAGTTTCTGGAAAAGTTATATGTCTACCTTATGACTTACCAATTCCACTCCAAGTATTTACCTGAGAGAAAGAAAAATATGCCCACAAAAAAATTTGCACAATTCTTTTAGGAGATTTGTTAATGAGAGGCAAAAACTGCAAGCAACCACAAATGTCTACTAAAAGGAAGATGTATAAATTCATTATGTTATGATTGTAGAATATTATACAATGATAAAATCACTTGAAGTGCTGCTCATGTGACAACATGAAAGAACCTCCAAAACATCATGTTTACTGAAAGGAGCGAGACACAAAAGAGGACATACTATATAATTTAATTTATATGAAGGCCAAGAATGGACAAAACTAATAATAGAAATAAAAAAAGTATTTATCTTGGTGGTAATGGAAAAATTGATAGAAAAGGGTCACTAAAAACTGTCTGGGGTGGTGGAAATAATCTATATCTTGTTTAGGGTACATAAAGGTGTATGCAATTATCACAACTTCTCAAACTGAACACTTAAATTCCATGCATTTTATTTTATTTAAGTCATACTTCAGTATGACAATACGGAAAGAAACCTGTAAGTACCTAGAATAAATTTTTAGAGATGTTCAAGACTATCCAAAAAAATTATCAAACTTTATTGAAAACCATTAATGAAAAGATGTACCATATTCATGAAAACATATACCATATTCAATCTCATAAAAGTAATAATTCTCATTAAATAAATCTAAAAATTCTATGAAATTGTATGGAAAGTCTCAACACCTCTGTGTGTGTGTGTGTGTGTGTGTACAGGTATATATGATCACCTTGATAGTCGACTACAGAATTTATATAAAAGAACATAGCTATCAGTAGTAACCTTGGAGGGTGATCACAGTAAGGTCATAATTAGGAAAGGGGTGCAGAGTAGATTTAACCTATCAGATAGCTAGACTTACTACATAGATTCAGCATTTTAGACAGCATATAATGGAGTAAATCTAACAAATAGACCAATGGGATACGGACAAAAATCTTCCTCAAAATCAACAAAACAATTCTCTCCCCACCCCTTGCATAATCAGAATTCTTCATTAGTGAATAATTCATACTTCCATACAAATGTGTTATTTCTTCTGTCCTAAAAAAAAATTCTTTTAACCTGCTCATCCCTATCACTAGCACCACATTTCTTTGCCCTCACTTGCAGCAAAACTTTCTGAAAAAGAGTTGACTGGAACTGCCATGTCCAATTTCTCTCTTCCCCTTCTCTCTTAAGCTCATTTTAGTCAACTCTTCACTGACACCACTCCACTGACAAGGTCCACCAAGGTCGACAACGACCTCAAATTGATCATTTCAGTGGAGAGGTTTTTTTCTTCATTTTGCCTACATTTTAACTGCAGTTAAAACAATTTAATTGCAATTAATACAACTGATTACTTTCTTTTCCTTGATCAAATTTCTTGGCTTCCATGTCAGCGCTCTCTGTTTCTTTTCCCCCTTCTCACTGATCATTCTTTCTGCCTCCTTTCTGAGTTTCTGCCTTCTCCCTGACTTCTTAATTTTTAAGTAACCCAGAGCACCATCTTACTTCAATTTTCTATTTTTACTTAAACCCTTAGTGACCAATCTAATCCTATAACTTTAAATATCATCTATACAGCCAAGACTCTCTAGTTTAAATCTCCAGTTCTGACCTCTCTCCCAAACTTGACACGTGCATCCAGCTGCCTCCTCAACAGTGTCACCTGGGTGTCTCATAGATTTCTCAAGTTCAATGTGTCAAAATAAATACATAAATCAATAAACCCCTGACCTTTCCCCCAAACTGCTGCACATGGGATTCTCCAATTTCAGTTAGCAGCTCCATTCTTACAAATTTTCAAGTAGAAATATGTGAAATCATATTTGACATTTTTCTTTCTTTTTTATCCCCAAACCCAAACCAGAAAGTTCTACCTTCTCACTACCTTCACTGCTAGGACACTGGTGTGAGACACCACCATTTCTTTCTGAGTTACTGAACAATAGCCTTCTAACAGGCTATATTTATCAAATAAATTAACTCCCATAAGAAATAATCCCCAAATATGAGTGACTTGTTTATCTCATGCAGAGTTCAAAGCAGATGTTCCCAGTCTGGTAGTTCTCTTGGTATAATCTCCTCTAAGCCATATTGTAGGAGCCCAGACCATGCCCTTCTGATGGCTCTACAATTGCTAGGGCCTCAGGGACTTTACAGGAAGTAACATACTAACTTGTGCCTACAATGCATTGGCCAGAACTCAGTCCTATGGTCAATTTAGCTGAAAGGAATCCTGAAAAATGCAGAGGAACACACAATACAACATGTATGTCAAAGACTCCACGCTTCTGTGCTTGACACTCTACATCTGTTCTCAACACAGCTGCCAAAGTTATTTCCTTAAAACGTAAATTAGATCATGTCACTCCCCTGTTTAAAATCCTGCAGGTTAGTCCACTTTATTTAGACTGGAAGCTGAAGTTCCTAGCAGTTGCCCACAAGGCCTTGAAATATCAGAAACCCTCATTATCTCTCTCATTTCACCTTCTACTTCTCTTCCTGGTCCCTACTCTGTTCCTGCAACACTAGATTATTGCTATTCTCAGATATTCTAGGCATGCTCCCAGCTCAGGCTTTGATCTCTCTGGGCCTTCTGCTTGGGAGCCTTCTCCCCAGACATCTGCATCGATGGCCTCCTCATCTTTTTCAAGTCTTTGCTCACATGTCCTCAAATTAATGAGGCCAGCTCTAAACACTCTATTTCCTGCTGCTGCAACATGCTCATTCTGCTCCTGGAACTCCCAATCCTTCTCCCTTCATCGGCATTCCCAACCCCTATTCTCCTCCCTGGCTGACACTCCCAAACGGCATCTTCTTCCTTTTTGTTTTCTCTCTTTGTGCATTTCTCTCTTATTCTCCCAGAAGGTGAGCACCAAGGCAGCTATTCTTTACTTTTGCTTTACTGATAACACCTACAGTGGTGGCTGAATTATAATGGAAGCTCCATCAGTATTTTTTCAATGAGTCAATTCTCACTATTACCTTTATTTATTATTCAATTATTATCACCCCATTTTACACATGAGAAACTGAGGCACAAAGAGATTTAACAATGTGCCAAGGTTGACTTGCTAGCAAACATCTATGGAAGTAACAGAGCCGCACTTCAAACCCTGGCAGTCTGGCTCCAGGGTCCATGTGCACAACCACTAGTCTGCTTCTCCATTCAATATCCCTAGTGCTGCAATCTCATGAGATAGGCACTCGTAAAAGTTATCTTTATTTGACAGATGAGGAAACCAAGACACATAGCTTAGACTAACTTGCCCAATGTCACCAAGTCAATAAAAGATGGAGCCAAATTTGATTGAGATATTTTGTTCCTAGGCTTATGCTCCTAACTACTATGTATATCTCCTTTCTAAGAATCCTATCACATGAATTCATCTCTAGAAATCATAAATCTCTTCATTGTCGTAAAAAAATAATCACACGTTTTCCTTCAGGGCTGATTTTTTTTAAACACTGCAAGTATCATTTTGCTGAACGAATGTCCAACCCCCTCTGATTGTACCATCCCCCCTCAGCCATTTAATTACTCAGTGCTCATCAGGCCAGGGCTGCTGACCCGAATCCTGTGGTGTTTTCTCTCCATGTGGTAAGCTCTTAATCAATTGTATGTTCAATTCGTTTAATTCAATGTTTTTACTGACTTGAACCATTTCCTAGCTGAGTTCACACAAATAATACCAAGGATTTTCATCTGACCAGGTCCATACGAATCTCAGTTCAGATTTTCATCAGGCTAGTTTCTATGTCTGTGGTCCTTAACAGTAAAGCCATTTGGTATCTGATAGCTTGGGAATGATGACTTCAACCCAGAGATTGTTGCAACAAGTCAGTCTATGGAGCCTGGGGTCTGTCTACTAATAGGTGGCATCTAATGGACTTGTCAGGAAGTATAGAATAATTGCTTATGCTCCTTAATGCTAGTTCTCAAAGGGAGGCTCTGCTAGTGTCCGCTTCTCTCAGCTGCTATTTAAGGCATTTAGTTATCAAAACATATACAAATCCATTTATATTTTCAGTTGGACCTGGAGTCTACATTTGTCCTTGGTTTAATGATAAGTCTAGTATTCTCATGTGCTTTCTTTGAGCAGAGAGACATCTAAATTCTCTCAGCCCTAAGAGGATACCCTCTGTCAGTGGGTCCTGCACGTAGTTGCTCAGGGATTCTGAGTAGGTGGTAAACAGTTTAAGCATGACAATCCTTTTACAAAACTCCTACACTATTTGTATGTCTCACCTTTTTTACTGGCTGTCTGTTAACTCTGCTTGCCTGCTTCTCTCTTTGTTTGGGACATATCTTTCCTCCAGTCTATGTGACTTTGGTAGTTTTCTAAATCATGTTACCCCACTTTATTATTGACAAAGATAATTCATAAGCATACCCTAAAACCTGGACGTAAGGGTTGATAAATAGGGGTGAGTATGCAACCTAAGCAAAATTTGAAGAAGAAAAAACAGGTGAGGAATCAAAGGCATTTTAAAATGTGTATTACTTGTCCATTGCTGCTAAACACATTACTCCCCAAAACACAGCAGCTTAAAACACACATCTCACAGTTTCTGTATGTCAGATTCAGGCATGGTTTATCTGGGTCATCCAGCTGAGAGTCCCTCAAAAGACTCCCTTAGAGTCCCTGTGATCTACTGTCATTCAGGGACTCAGTACACTCTGAAGGAATACATGCCTACAAGCCCTCTCAGTAGTTATGGGCAGGGTTTTATTCTCACGGCCCATGGAACTAAGGGACTCAATTTCTCACTGACTGTTGGCCAAAGGCCACCGTCAGTGGCTTGTCACTTTGGAGTCTCCATATGGAAGCTAACTTCCCCAGAGTAAGCAAGTAAGAGGTTGAGAAAAGTAGGAGCAGTGAGAGAGAGAGAGACAGCAAGATGGAAGTCACAGTCTTTTGCAACTGAATCAAAAACATGATAGCACATCACTTTTGACATAGTCTATACATCTAAAGCCAGTCACTAGGTCCAGCCCACACTCAAGGGGAGGAGACTATGCAAGACATGCTGACCAGGAGATAGGTATCATCTGAACCTATTTTAGAAGGTGGGCTACTACCACAATGCTCCTTTACATGTGTGCCTCCAGCTGATACTAACCCGTTTGGGACAAACAAACTAGAAAAAGTATCCTCTTCTCACCAACCAGATGCAGTCCAGATATGCCCATGTCAAGAAAAAGTACCCTGTCCTTGGAGAGTGGATCTCCTCTGCCTCATTTATTAAGGGACACCTTATTGAGTACCACTTGTATATCAGATACAGATGGGAGTTATGATGCTGATAAAACTAACAGTGTCATATATGGGTAGCCTTTCTGTAGGTGGCATAACTAGACACCTACATGGGCTCAAGTGGACTCAAATGTTATATTTCTTTTACTCCAGATCATCTTGCTGTCATTACTGTCTCTGCCTGAAACTCCCTAATAAGGAACACTTTTAGCATCTACAATGGGCCATGCACTAGGACATGCTGTTAAGAAGCTGAATAAGAAAATGTAGATAAACTGATAAGGTAACTTTCTGGGGCAACTGTCCTCCATGCAGTGGTTGGTGTCCAGGACGCTTTCATCTTATGACTCCACCCTCTCAAAACAACGCCTCCTTCAGGTTGCTCATAGGGAAGGGAGATGCAAGAATTGGAGAATTGGGTAGTGGCTTTTCACTCCCTTAGGCTGAAAGTGGTCAGTGTCACTTCTGCTCACACCCCTTTGTCCAAAATTATTTACATGGCCTGGCCAAACTCTAAAGGGGCTGAGAAGTCTGGTTTTCCATGTGTCCAGAAGACTATGGTAAACTATTACAATGACATTCACCAACACCCACATTCCCTCTCTACGGATGATGCTGCCGGGCCTTAAAAAGGATAGGTAACCTTTCCAAGGTGGTCTCACAGAGCCTGGATTAGAACTTCAGTCTGCCTGGTTAGTTTTCCACCACAGCAACCTACCATTGATGGAACCATTCCTTTGGGAATTGCTTAGAGAGGTATTTATTTTCAAATGGCAATTCAATCCTAAGGTAAGCAGCTTTCTTTCATATCTGAGCAGTTCTCACTGAGACTTTACGTCTCTGTATCATTTCGCATCCTCTGTCCTTCTACAGTCCATCTGAAAATTTTGTGTGTAGCTCTACACCTCTATTGACAGACAGGTGCTTCCTGAAAGGCCTCTTACTTCAATCTTCATTATTCAATCTCTGCTTTCAGGAAAAACTAAAACATTCATCCTGCGTCACTATAGTCAAGGAAAGTCAACATATTCTCTTCCTCCTTCAGACACTGCTAGCTGGTTACCTGAGGAGGAAATCACCATCTGAGATGGAAGGGACGTGGCTGGTGCAAGCATTTAATGTCTTTCTTCTCTGAAAACTCAGGACACCATAGGTCTGACTTGGGGAGTTATCCCTCTACTGACCTTGTGTGTCAAACTGAATAAAAATAAACAAACAAACAACCACCACAACAAAAATCCTAGTTCAAAAATACAGGAACACAATTAAGCAAGTCCTGAAGACTGAGTGGGCAGAGTAGCAGCTAGCTAACTTGTGCCAGCCACAAGGATGTGTAGGCAATGCCTGTCCTCACAAAATTTTCAGTCCCTTAGAGGAGATAAACCATGTGAAAAATTATGGCTCAAAACAGAAGCCACGTTATAAGACAGGTTCAGACAAATACATTTGCATGTCTAGAAAATAAAGAGATTATGTCCTGTTGAGTGAAGGCTTCATGGGGGAAGTGTCATTTGATAGTAATGACAACAGCCATGGCAAAATGGAAACAAAACCAAGTTAACATTAATTGACCTAATCATGCCAGGAATTTTCCTAAACACTTTATATTTGTTAGCTTATTTAGTCCTTAGAATAATTCTAGGACATATTCATTTGCTCATTCAATGCATATTTACTGAGCCCCTGCTCTGTGGCAGGCAGTCTATGAGCCGAGGTTACAGCAAAGAGCAAGACAGAAAATGTCACTGCTCCTTTGTTACTTTCTACTAAAAGCTACCACTGTAATTTTTATTTTCCAGGAAACTGCAATATGAGGCAGTTATGCATCCTGAGAAAGGTCACACAGATTTTCAGTACCCAAGCCAGGTTTTGATTGCAGCTAGGAAGACACGGAGCGTGTTTATCCACTATGCTCTTCCACCATGGAGTGATAGGGTGATAATAATAAAAATAACAATAATGTCAGATAGCATTTAGTGAACGTTTATATGACAAGTGCTATGCAACTTTACATGGGTATTTTATTTATTGCTCAAAACAATCCCATGAATACAATAACTAGAATAGGCTTAGGATATGGTAAGATCCTGTACTCTTTAATCACACCACCATATTTTAAATCCTAGCACTTCCTGGCTAGCTGTATTGCCCCTCCCTGAATTTTCTCATCTATAAACTAAGTAACTCAACTAGCCAGTACCAAAGAGAACCGAAGTTTTTGCACTAGTGTTTTCATATGCCTCAGAGTTGGTGGCATGTCTGAGTGCTCTCTGTGTCCCAGTGCCTGATACAATAGAACTGTTTAATAAATATGTGGTAAATGAGAGCAGCATTGATAGAATAAGGTACACTGATCTTGTTAAAGAATTTTCATGAATCAAAGCATATGGTACAAGCCGTATGACTGCAAAAACCTCAGAGCATTCCAGAAACCACCACATGTTGAATGGAGCATTCTTTTTTTTTTTTAATTATTTTTTATTTCAGCATATTACGGGGATACAAATTTTTAGATTACATATATTGCCTTTGTCCCACCCGAGTCAGAGCTTCAAGCATGTCCATCCCCCAGACGGTGCGCACTGCACCCAGTAGGTATGTATATACCCACCCCATCCACCCCATCTGCCCGACACACACCTGATGAATGTTATTGTTATATGTGCACATAAGTGTTGATCAGTTAATACCAATTTGTTGATGAGTACATATGGTGCTTGTTTTTCCATTCTTGGGATACTTCACTTAGTAGAATGGGTTCCAGCTCTATCCAGGATAATACAAGAGGTGCTATATCACCATTGCTTTTTGAAGCTGAATAGTACTCCATGGTACACATATACCACATTTTATCTCCCTTGCATATACAGAGACTTCCATGCAGCCACAGGTGCTTACCTTGGCTTATGGTGAGTTTCCTATATTGATTAAGAATGGATGGATTATTCTTAATGATAACTACTAATATGTAGCACAGGCCAAAAAGAGGCAACTTTTTCTGTTTTCCTATTGACCTTGGGTTTGGGCCCAGTTACAAAGAAATTGGGTCTGAAATTAAGTTCAAGATGCACAATTTTCCTAATACAAGAAAGAGTGCCCTGAAGCAGAAAACTAACCATAACTGCTGCATTTGTACATGATAATTCAAGCCATACCCTGGTGTTATAGACACATTATTGAATCCTCTGCAATTACAGGAATCCATTGCTAAGAGGTGCAACTAGGCCATTTTCAAAGTTGGCATGAAACAGAGAAATGATAAACTCAAGCTCCATCCATTTTCTTTTCCACTAATGAATACTCCTTTTGTTCCAAAGTCTCCCAAGTGACTCCCCTGACAGTACAGGTAATTAATGGACCATTGATTCAGATACTGTTGTAAATGTGAGGGACTGGATAATTGAATCTGCATCTAAACTTTCCTATCATCTAAATGACTAAGTGTACATTAAATAAATAACATTTTTTTCTAGGAACTTCTTTATAGCTCATTGATAATGCTCAATTCACAATAGAGAAAATGTAGGTAGAGAAGCTTTGCCAAATAATACTCGAACAGAAACTTTCTTTGATTCCTTTTGAGATGAAGTTGGAGACTGGACTTCACTGAAATCAGAAAGTACTAGGGTCCATCATAAGGCTCTCAAAAAGTCAGGGTAAGTGATGAAGTAGTAAAAGTTGTTTCATAAGATTGTTTTTGTAGTTTTTTAATGTTTCAAGGCTAAGAGGTTTTTTTTTATTTCAGAACTTTACAGAGGTACAAACATTTTAGACACATGAATTGCTTTTGTATAGTTTGAGTCAAAGTTATAAGTGCGTCTGTCCATCACCAAGATAGTGTTTATTGTACCCATTAGATGTGAATTTATTCATCTCCCTTTTCCCCCTCCCACCTGCTTGATTTCCATTGAATTTTACTACCATATGTACACATGAGTGTTAATCATTTAGGTCCAATTTAATAATGAGTACATGTGGTGTTTGTTTTTCCATTCTTGTGATACTTCATGTAGGAGGATGGTCTCCAGTTCCATTCAGGTTGTTACAAAAGGCATTAGTTCACCATTTTCTATTTATGGCTGAGTAATACTCCATGGTATACATATACCACATTTTATTAATTCATTCATAAATTGATGGACACTTGGGTTTTTTCTACATCTTTGTGATTTTGAATTGTGTTACCACAAACTTTCAAGTGCAAGTGCCTTTTTTATGAAATGTTTTTTTTTTTCCCTTTTGATAAATACCCAGTAGTGAGATTGCTGGATCAAATGGTAGTTCTACATTTAGTTCTTCAAGGTGTTTCCATACTACTTTCTGTAGAGGTTGTACATAGTTTGCAGTCCCACCAACAGTGTAGAAGTATTCCGTTCTCTCTGCATCTGCACCAACATATGATGTTTTGGGACTTTTTGATAAAAGCCATTCTCACTAGAGTTAGGTGATAACTCATTGTGGTTTTGATTTGCATTTCCCTGATGATTAGAGATGTTGAGCATTTTTTCATGTGTTTATTGGCCATTAGTTTACCTTTTCTTGAAAAGCTTCTGTTCATGTCTTTTGACCACTTTTTAATGGGGTTGTTTGATGTTTTCTTGCTGATTTGCTTGAGGTCTTTTTAGGTTCTGGTTATTAGCCCTTTATCAGATGTATAGCATACAAATATTTTCTCCCATTCTGTAGGTTATCTATTCACTCTACTGATTGTTTCCTTGGCTGTACAGAAGATTTTTAATTTAACCAAGTCCCATTTATTTATTTTTGTTACTGTTGTGATTGCCTTTAGGGTCTTCCTCATAAATTCTTTTCCTAGGCTGATATCTATAACAATTTTTTCCAACCTCTTCTTTTAGAATTCTTATAGTTTAATACCTTAGTTTTAAGTCTGTTATCCATGATGCATTCATTTTTGTCAGTGATGAGAAGTGCAGATTCTGTTCCAGTCTTCTACATGTGGCTATCCAATTTTCCCGGCACCACTTATTGAATAAGGATTCTTTTCCCTGTTGGATGTTTTTGTCTGCTTGTCCAAGATCACATGGCAATATGAGGATGGTGTTACATCTAGGTTCTCTGTTCTTATGCATTGGTCTAGGTCTCTGTTCTTGTGCCACTACCATGCTATTTTGGTTACTAGAGCCTTGTAGTATAGCTTGAGGTCTGTTAAAGTTATGCTTCCAGATTTGTTCTTTTTGCTTAAGGTTACTTTGGCTATTCAGGATATTTTCTGGTTCCGTATAAAGCATAGAATTATTTTTTTCTAGATCTGTGAAAAATGATGATGGTATTTCAATGGGGATTGCATTAAATCTGTAGATCACTTTGGATAGTATAGAAATTTTCACAATGTTGATTCTGCCGATCCATGAACATTAATATGTTTTTCCGTTTGTTTACATCCTCTGAAATTTCCTTCCTCAGTGTTTCATAGTTCTCTCAGTAGAGGTCTTCCCCCTCCTTGGTTAAATATATTCCTAGGTATTTTATTTTCTTTTCTGTATTGGGAAAAGTATTGAGTCTTTGATTTGATTCTCAGCTTGCCTGTTTTAGATGTATACGAATGCTACTGATTTGTGTGCATTGATTTTGTAACCTGAGACTTTGCTGAATTTATTTATCAATTAGAGGAGTTTCTTGGCCGAATATTTGGGGATTCCTAGATATAAGATCATATCATCAACAAAGAGTGATAGTTTGACTTCTTATTTCACCATTTGGATACCATTGATTTCCTTTTCTTGCCTGATTACTCTGGCTAGGACTTCCAGCACTATGTTGAACAGAAGTGATAATGGTGAGCAAACTTGTCTGGTTCTAGTTCTAAGCAGGAGTGCTTTCAAATTTTCCCCATTCCATATGATGTTAGCTATGAGTTTGTCATATATGGCTTTTACAATATTGAGGTATGTTCCATTTATGTCTATTTTGTTAAGCCTTCTTATCATAAAGGGGTGCTGAATTTTGTCAAATGCTCTCTGTGACTATCAAAAGGATCATATGGTCTTTATTTTTGCTTCTATTTATATGGTGAATCACATTTATATATTTGGGTATGTTTAACCATTCTTGCATCTCTGGGATAAAGCCCACTTGATTAGGCTGGATTATTTTTTTGATGTGCAGCTAAATTCAGTTTGCTAGTATTTTATTGAGAACTGCTTTTATTCATAAGGGATATTGGTCTGTAGTTTTCTTTCTTTCTTTCTTTCTTTCTGTCTGTCTGTCTGTCTTTTGTTCTGTCCTTTCTTGGCTTTGGTATTAAGGTGATATCGGCTTTGTAGAACGAGTTGGGGAGGATTCCTTCCTTCCTTACATTATGAAATAATTTCTGCAGTATAGGTACCAATTATTCTTTGTAGGTCTGGTAAAATTTGGCTGTGAAATCATCTGGTCTGGGACTTTTTGTTGGGAGATTTTTCATTGCTGCTTCAGTTTCCTTACTTGATATTGGTCTGTTCAGGAGCTCTATTTCTTCCTGATTGAGTCTAGGGAGGTTGTGTGTTTCCAAGTATTCATCCATTTCCTCAATGTTTTCAAGTTTATTTGCATAGATTTTTATGGTATTCAAAGACAATGTTTTATATTTCTCTTGTATCAGTTGTACAATCTCCTTTTTCATTTCTGATTTAGCTTACTGGGGTCCTTCCTTTTCTGTTTCTGGTTAATCTAGCAAGAGGCCTGTCAACTTTGTTGACCTTCTTAAAGAACCAATTTTTCATTTCAAATTTGTCAATTTTTTTCACTGTTCTTCTGTATAATTCTTTTATTATCGATTTCATTTAGTTCTGCACTGACTTTAGTTATTTCTTTTCTTCTGCTGCGTTCAGGATTAGTTTGCTCTTCCTTTTCCAATTCCTTGTGATGATTCATGAGATTATTGATTTGTGATCTTTCTGTCTTTTGGATGTAGACATTTATGTCTATGAATATTACTCTTATGACTGCTTTTGCTGAATCTCACAGATTTTGATAACTTGTGTCCCCTTTGTCCTTTGGTTCAAAGAATCTTTTGATTTCCATCTTTATTTCCTTCTTGACCCAATAACTATTCAGCAGTAGCTTGTTTAGTTTCCATGACTTTGTGTAAAGTTGAGTGTTTCTGTTGGAATCAATTTCTAATTTTATTCCACGGTGGTCTGAGAAGATACATTGTATAATTTGTATTTTTTTAATTTGTTGAGACATGTTTTCTGGCCCAGGCTGTGATCAATCTTAGAGAATGTTCCATGAGCTGATGAGAAGAATGTATATTCAGTGGTTTTGGGGTAGAATGTTCTGTAAATGTCTGTTAGGCCCATTTACTCTAGAGTCCCGTTTAAGTCCATCACTTCTTTGCTTATTTTCTGCTTGGAATATCTGTATCCTTCTGTCAATGGGGTGTTGAAGTCCCTGGCTTTTACTATTCTGCTGTTTATCATTTTGTTTAGATAAGTAGGATTTGCTTTATGAATCTGTGTGCACCTGTGTTCCATACATAAATATTTAGATTGTTATGTCTTCCTGGTGAATTGTTTTTCTTCACCATTATATAATGACCATCTTTGTCTTTCTTTACTTTTGCTGATTTGAAGTCTATGTTATCTGATATGAGAGTGGCTACACCAGATTTCTTTTGTTTTTCATTTGCATGGGATGTTGTTTTCCATCCTTCACCTTGAGTCCGAATGAGTACTTATGGGATAGTTGTGTTTCCTGGAGACAGAAGATACTTGGCTTGTATTTTTTTATCCATTCAGCCAGCCTTTTTCCCTTGAGTGGAGAGTTTAAGCCATTCACATTTATTTAAAGAATATATAAGTGGGTCAGATTTCTGTTCATCCTGTTAAATAGATCTTTATTGCTCTGTTTTACCTCTTTAGCCATTGCGGCATCCAAGCTCTGACCTTTAGCTTTTGGGTGATTTTACCCTGGTGGTTGTCTATTGTGTTGATCCTTATATAATGCAGTTCTGAGTACTTCCTGCAGAGCTGGTCTGGTCTTGACAAATTCCCTCAGTGTTTGCTTGTCTGAGAAAGACTTTATTTCCCCCTCATATATGAAACTTAGTTTTGCAAGACACAAAATTCTAAGCTAGCCATTATTCTGTTTGCGAAGACTGAGAATGGGGCCCCAATGTCTTCTGGCTTACAGGTCTCAGTTGAGAAGTCTGAAGTTAGTCTGATGAGTTTTCCTTTGTAAGTTACCTACTGCTTTCACCTTACGGCTCATAGGAGGGCCTCTTTTGTGTTGACTTTGGCCAAACTGATGACTATGTGTCATGGTGACTGTCTCTTCATGATGAATCTCCCAGGGTCCTTTGAGCTTCTTGTACTTAGATATGTAGATTTCTAGCAAAGCCAGGGAAATTTTTCGCTATTATTCCCTCAAATATGTTTTCCTACCCTTGTGTATTTTCTTCTTCTCCCTCAGGGATGCCTATGATTCTTATGTTAGGCCTCTTTACATAATCACATATTTCTTGTAGGTTTTGTTTGTCCTTCTTGTTTCTCAGATCTTTCTCTTTGACTTGTTTAACTCAAGGATGTTGTCTTCAAGCTCTGATATTCTTTCTTTTGCTTGATCTAGCCTATTCTTAAGGCTTTCTGCTGTGCTTTGTATTTCCTTGAATTAATTTTTCATTTCCAGTTTTTTAATAATTATTAGTAATTTTAATAATTTTAATTTCCAGAAGTTTTCTTAATAATTCAATTTTCTTAGTGAATTTTTCATTAATTTTTGTGGTTCTTTGGTTGGGTTTCCATTTCTCTTATATTTCATTGAGATTCCTTACGATCCATATTCAGAATTCTTCATCTGTCATTTCAATCTTTTCATTTTCATTGGTATCCATTGGTAAGGAGTTATTGTTTTCTTTTGGGGTGTCCTTTCACTCTGATTGGGGAGTTCTTTGGCTGCTTCCTTCTCATCTGGCCTCTAGGTTGAGACCCGGGAGTGCTAGGCCTGGCTTATGGGCCTGTCTCTGGATCCCTGAAGATTGATCCCTGAGCATGCCAGGGAGAGGAGTGCTGGTCCTGAGTTGCCTATGGGGTGCTCTAGCAGGTTTGGCATAGCTCTTGGGTTACCTCTGACCTGCTGTCTTCACCTCTTTGAGCAGTGTGTAGTGAGTTAGGTCCCCCAGCTTTCTCTTGGTGATGGTGGGTGGTACTTGTGAGTGTAATCAGCCACACCTGTTTGCTTGAGTTGGAAGATGCTGTGATGAGCTATTTTGTTGTTCTCCCTGTCATTGGTTGTTGTTTGTGTGATAGAGCAGGTGCCAAGATGCTGTTTTGTGTCCATGGTAGACTCTGGTCCCCCAGGTAAGGTACTTGAGTGCCCCAAGATTTAGGAGGGGCCCTGTTGCTCCCAAGGTTTTTTGTTTGTTTGTTTGTTTGTTTGTTTTTCTTGAGACAGAGTCTTGCTTTGTCACCTGGGCTAGAGTGTCATGGCATCAGCCTAGCTCACAGCAACCTCAAACTCCTGGGCTCAAGTGGTCCTTCTGCCTCAGCCTCCCAAGTAGCTGGGACTACAGGCACACACCAACATGCCTGACTAATTTTTCTTTTTTTAGTAGAGATGGGGGTCTTGCTCTTGCTCAGGCTGGTCTGGAACTCCTGAGCTCAAGCTCAAGATATCCTCCAGCCTCAGCCTCCCAGAGTACTAGGATTACAGGCATGAGCCACCATAAATGGCCCCAGGGGGTTTCTTGATCTCCACCACCACTGAAGTAGGGGGAGGAGCAAGGCAGTTGGTGGCTAGGTTATGGGAGTCTGAAAGGGTCTGCAGATTCTTGGCGGGGCTCAGAAGTTGCTTTTCCTGTCACTAGGGGGAGCTACTGGACAAGCTCACCAAACCAAGAGAGCTATTCACAGGGGAGGGAGTTAAACTCTTGTGTGCTAAGGCCCCAGGCTAGGTTCTTTCCCTCCTTATCTACTATCACAGTTTTGCTGTGGGGAGGGGTAGGCACTCCCCCAAATGACCACTCTTTGCATCCCTACACTCCGTGTAAAATTGAGTCAGTAAATGCTGTAAAGGTCATGCAGATTGGCCTGCCTGTCAGTAGGAGGTGCTTGCCAGAAGGAATAGCTGCAATGTAGTTTTTGGGTCCTGTGATCAGCTCTAGTCCCTTAGAAAAAGCACTTGAATGCCCCAGGTAGTGCATGGGGCCCTGGAATTTCCAGGTTACTCCTTATTTTGTGCCACAGCAGAGGCAGGTGGGGGAGTGTACTCGGGTGGGGCTGGGTTGGGTAAGCTTTCCCTCAGGCTCCACAAAAGTTAGCAAGGTAGCTCTTTTAGCAGGGGTCAAAGGTCTGCTCCCAGCTTTCGGTCAGAGCTGAAATGACCCAACCCAACCAGAAAGTCTGCTTGTGGAGGCAGTTCCACCAGAGATTCACAAACTGGCAGACTGCAGTAGGCCTCACTCCTCTCCCCCTCCTCTGCTCCACTTTGTCCCCCTGGCATCTGCTGGCAGGCAGGAGCCCAAGCCAGCCACGCTCCCCCATGACTGTACTGTGGGCCAGGAGGTTCCCCACTCAGGATCTCAACCTGAGCTGAGAACGTGGCCCTCCCTGGGAGAAGAGTGCCCCATGAGCACACTGCAGCTAGGACCTACCCTGCCCTCTCCCCCCAGATCCGCCCACGTGGCTTCCCTCACCTCCTGAGACCAAGAAAATCAATCCCTGACCATGCCAGGGAGAGCCTCACTGGTTCCAAGTCAACCACAGGGTGCTCGAGCAGGATCAATGTCCCTCTGCCTCAGCTGCATGCCCTGCTCTGATGGAGTCACCAGGCAAGCAGCACCAGGGAGGGCTGGCGAGCAGAGAGCTCACCGTCTGAGCACCCTTCAGTCTGCGGTAGGACCCCATGAGGAAAGGCCTGAGCCCCACTCTCTGTGGAAGCCTCAGGGTGGTGGCTCAATTGTCTCAACAGCCACGGGTGTGGGAGGGGAAGGAGAGGAAAAGAATCTATATGGAGGAGAGCTAGCACTCTGGTCATCTCCAGCCCTCTCTCCAGGAGGCAGTCTGCCCAGAATGTCCAGGCTCTGGAGTCACACAGATCACCTGGGACCCAGTGGACCCCTGTGGCTCCTGCAATCTGGGCTGAAGTTGGTAAATGTCTGCATGGGAATGAGCAGGACAAAACCTGAGGAGTTGAAGCCCCCTGGGGAGGACAAAGGCACATGGTGGGCAGAGAAGCCATATGGTGCCTGCCATCCCGGCTCGCGTCTGTAGGGGGGAGAAGTGCCCCAGGGGGGCTGGGAACCTGGTCTCTTGTCCACAGCAGACTAATGGCAGCAGTGGCTGGGCTGATGTAGGCAGAAAGTCTCTCCAGCAGCTCGAGAACCCATTGACTGTCAGAGATGCCAGAGAGGGAGAAACAAACCTCTCCACCTACCCTTCTTGCTGGACTTCAAGCCTCATGGGGGTTGTTTTTTGCCGATACCTTGCTCCTTCTTGTTCTGCACCACAACTTCTTCCTATGGAGTCTCCCAAAGCCTCGGGCACCCTTCCTTCAGACCCACATCTGATCTATGTTTGTCTATTTGTTTTTTCTCTTTCATCTGAAACATATCCTCCCTACTAAGATGCTCTGGAAGCTGGTGTCTCTGAGCATCCATCTTGCCCAGATGTAAGACTTTTCTTTTTTTTTTTTTTTTAACTTTAGGATAAGAGATCTTGGATAGGGTAACTTTCAGAGTCAATAACAACAATAATTTTTAACACTTCCGATATTATTTCATTAAAAAATCTTCAAAATCAATCATCTCTAGAACACATCAACAAAAGAAATTAAAATAAGTTTGGTTCTGATTTTTTGAAGTAGGTAGTGCAAAATGAAAATCCAGAAGTCACAAATGTTTGAACCATACAGAAATCCACTTTTTCTTAGAGAATGTTAGCTGGGGTTTCTTCTCCCTGTCTCAGAGGAGCTTCTACCCTGACTTCAAATGCACAGGGCAGAATAAGAACTAATTTAGAAGATGCTGTAGTTTAAGAATTCTTCAAATAAAAGTTTCCTGTACCTGAGGTATCAAGTGGCATTTTCTTGACTCAAGGCAATATGCACTGTGCAGAGAAAAACTACCATAGATTTTACAAGCATTACACTACAATATCCCAAGTATTGTATTAATCATTTGAGGAGACACAAGATAAACAATAAATAATTGTTCATAGAAAAATATCAGTTGCCATTTTATGTTTTCTCATAGTATGGGACAAAGAATTAGCTGAGAAAAAATATTTTTCAAGATGTTTTGGAAGGAATCACAGGGGAGATCTACTTCCCAGGAGAAAGGAAGAGGAATTGAAGAGACTACAAAGAAAGGGATGATGTATTCGGGGGAATAGGAAGTTGACTGACACTTCAGAACATCAATATTCAAGGAGTCAGAGATTGTGGCAAGATAAGAAGGGTTCTAAATATCTTGATAAGGACTCAACATGGTGTGGCAGATTTTCCTAAACACCAATGTCCCACAAGATAATCAACATTCCTCAGAAACATACATTTTGTAGTCAAACAAGCTTGAGAAATGGTGAATGCTACATCCACTTTCCTAGAGATTCAAAATGCACCCTAGATATTAAAAACTGAAACAAATCTTGGAGAAAAGAAATCTATTTTACACTGTTCAAACTAACAGTTTCTAACTCATTTTATCATGGAACAAACCTGCCCCTCAATCTTCCCATACACACACATTCCTTCCTTCTTTCCTTCCTTCAGTTATCTTTCCTGGATACACATTAACATCTACTACGACTCACAATCATGAGCCACTGCGGAGAATGACATTATCAAATTTTCATCTCAAGTAAAACATGAAAGGTAGATTGGAGTGGGTTGAGACCAGAGGCAGAGAGACTAAATCAGAAGCTGCAGCATTAGATGTGATTAGAATTAATAAGACACAGGTTGATGACAGAGTATGGTAACGAAAGTGAAGAGAAGAGAACAATAGTAGCTCTGATGCTTCTGCCATGTATTGATGGTGGTTACTTTAAGTTAGCACCCGGGGAATGGTCACTCTTGAATGTGCTGATTTGGGAGGATGGGGGTGGGGGGAGGGAATGGGGTATAACTACATGATGAGTGCAATGCTCACTGTCTGGGGAATGGACACGCTTGAAGCTCTGACTTGGGGGGATGGGCAGTACATGGGCAATATATATAACCTGAACTTTTGTACCCCCATAGTAAGCTGAAATAAAAAATAAAAGAAAGAAAATAAAAAGAACAGGTTCAAGAGAGAAGATTCATTGTTTAGCTTTGGAAATTGTGGTTTCTGCAGCACATTTCTGGGAAGATGTCTAGGAAGCAGTTCAGGATGTTCAGGAAGGATTCAGAAGAGCATCTGGGACATGGTGTTAGGAGTCATCAATATTTCATTGATTTGTGAAGCAATGCAAATGTTAAACTCGTAAAGCAACATATTATGCTAAAGCTAATTTTTGGCATGAATCCCAATCTACTGCACACCAAAACTTGCAGTCTATTATTAATTTGTAAAAGAATGAAAATGTTAGGAAGTATAGGAAGTCTATAAGTCAAAACCCTTGGGTTGTACTTTTAGTTACCCTGCGAACCCAAGATCTAAAAAGTAGATAGAAATGGATTATTTATCTCCCCTGTGGCTCTGTCTATAATGAGCCAAGAGAATAAGCTGATCATTGAAATATTCAGTCTAGTCAGTTACTTGGAATCATTGAAATAAAAATTAAAAGGAACATGAGTGAATCTTAATTTGTAAAATTCTAAACCCAATCCATTTTTTTGTTAGAAGCCACGACCTTTGCCTGGTTGTCCCATCTACCTGAAATTCCCCACAGCTCATTTGTCTACTGGACAAAACAAAATCATCTTTAAGTCCAAGATGAAGGTCTATCCCCTCCATGAAGCCTTTTCCAGCCCTCTTCACCAGCATGCAAGTCAAAATTAACCTCTTCTTTTTAGAGCTATAACACTTTATACTGCTACCTCTGTTACAGCCTGTCATACACAGCATTGTTACTAGTTGAATTTATGTCTTATATCTAGTTAAATTGTGTGCTCCTTCAAAGTAGAGATCTTGTCTTATTTATCTCTTATTCTCTCACTTTGTCCTCTCTGCCCCATGCTTGGTAAAGTTCCATTCAATTTCTGTTTAATGTATAATGGATACCTGGTGAACAAACATATGAATACACTGTGAAATGTGTGATAGCAGGAATAAAAGAATAAATGTATATGTGAATGAATAAATGAATGAAGACCTGCACTGGACAACTGTGACACTTAATTTGGTCCACATGGTTTATTGGGATTTGTTCTCTGGGCAAACTGAGCAGTCAGGACTCTGAAGCACCTTGCATGGGATTTTAGGCCATTAGTAACCCAGCACTCCGAGAGGTGCAAGGAGGCCCCACTTATTTCCTTGTATCAACATAGACACAGCCGTTGATTATCTGGTTAGAAAACCGAGGAGCAAGTCATCACGCACAGGTTTTAGATGAAGAAACAGGGGAGTTGTTGTTTACATGGTAATAGCTTTTGCTCAGAACATCACATTGGATATGAAAAGGCCAAAACCAGGGGAAAATGTCAGACACTAGCAAAAAATATTATGAAGGCTGATTGTATAAACCTTGTCTTATTTGAAGGGTAAAGACTGTAATCCACAGCTCAAGTTCAAATTTCCTGTTTAAATATTGTTAGTTTGAATGTTAATCTTAGTTCCATGTTTGATTGCTGGGATTAGGGCTGCAAATATTGATTACCATGAGATGAAAGCAGACATTCATTTCTGAAAAGGAAGCTAAGGAGCACATTTACATGAACCCAAGCAATAAATAATACCTCGCAATTCTGACTCACTCCCAAACCAAAGTGTAATTATTTCCTCTTTTACCATGTTTCTTCAGCCTCCTTTCAGTTGACTGAATGCACATCCCGTATCTGGGCACATGTACAAAACCTAAAGCAAACAATCCAAGTAGCCAAACACCATGGCAACAGAATCAAATTTGACACCCCTAAATTACAACAATAAATCTCCACAGATTTCAGAGCCACCACCAGATTCCCTACTCTGTCCTTCCATTATGAACCCCACTTTCCTAATGAATCACAAGGAAGCACTACTTCATGCCATCCCCCTAACAAATGCCAAACCCAAGTTGTAATAGACAGCAAGGGAGAAATGCAGAGAAGAGAATCCCCAGCTGGGCAAAACTTGCCACCCTGGACATGGTTTGCTTTTGCAAATAATCAGAAAGATCAGGTTAGAGTGGAGAGATGCAATCTTGCAGAAAGTTAATGACCTACACACTTCATGGCATGAGAGATGGCAACAGAACTAATCCTGATATTATTTTTTCTTTGATAAATCCTAGTATACTGCATACATGGATTCACTGCATATTTCTATATGATGTTATTATGTTGTCATATTTATAGATAGACTTTTTTCATATGTGAATGAAGCACTGAACTTAAGAGGACATGGAAAACTCAGACAAAAATATTGATATGGGTCAATGGACAAATAATTCCCTGTGAACACAAAACAGATTCAGGCCAAATGTGTAGGTAATATTTTCCTTGAAACATTCAAGTTCCTTAATTTTTTTCTTTGCTTTTTCTGTGTGCAAAAAGCTCAAATGTTTTATAGACACACAGAAAGGCATAGTTGAGCTTAGCATTATTCACTTCAATGAGTCCCAAATGCCAGTGAGTGGACAGGTATAGACTATCACAAAGTTCTCACCACCCCAAAGAAAAGGACCTCAAAATAATGATGATAACGTAAGATTTCCAAGAAGTAAATGACTCTTCTTAATTCTAAAAATATGTTCTCAGTACTTTGTTAGCGTAAAAAATTCTCTCTTTTATATTATGATTGCAGGAACAAACAGTATTATAGTTTTTCTCCTTTTTAATTTTTGTTTATGTGGAAAAATAAAAAGTAACAATTCTATGATAAATCCTATAATTAAAAACACATCTTTTTATAAAATAAAAATGGAGAAATGTGGAGAATAACATAATAAGCATTTATATTTCTCAAACTTTCAAGTCATAATCATCAAAAATGTATCATTTGGTAGAGTTCTATTTTTTTTTTTTTTTACATAATTAAGCAGCTTAGATGAAGCCAGAGTCCTCTTTGACCTCTAATCTCAGTGGCCAAAGATTCGGGGTGCCAAGAGCAGGAATAGATTTCCAATCTCTACTACTCAAAGTCACTTCCCATGATCAGAGAAGCCCACAAGTGATAAATGATACTACAAAGAAACATCCCACACATGGATTTTCTGAGGGAATGCAAAGTGCCTCAACAAGATGTAAGCATGAGAAACAAAACTGAGCAGTTGCATTATCAATTGTGGTCTTTGTCGCATCAGAGTCTTGTAGTTTGAGGACCTTCTTGAGCAGGTAAAGCTCAAGAACCCAGTTTTTACATTTCTACAATCATTCCCCCACAGACGCATCAATTTTGACAACTACACACAAATGAGAGTACATCTGTGGGAGTCCCGGAGTCCATCAGAGAAATTCCAGCACACATCACATTGCTGGAGTAAAAAGTCCCAGAATAGATGCACTGATGAAGTTTTACTTCACCCATGTCACTCCTCCCCCTGAGTGGCACAGCTCAGTGCCAAGAGAGACTCCTTCAACCCACAAATTCTCCCACAGGGCATACTGAGACTACGGTGAGTGAGCAGCCAGCTCTCCCAGTCCAGTAGGCCCACTTCTTTCCTACCAGAATACTGAGATGACCAGCAAGGATGAACAGTTGAGAGAGGCTTGGAGCAGGGAATAGAGGGAGTGAACCCTACTAACCACTCTACGAAACTTCATCAGGAAACCTGACCCTGACCATAAGCCACTCATACTGTAGAACCCCCAACTCATCCACCGTCATCTCAAATACTCTGCACACCTCACTAACCCTGGCAGGAAGGCTTCCTGAGCATGCCCTCATGGACAGCAAGTACATGTGTCTCATGCAGAAAGCAAGCTTGACTCTGTGTCACTGGGAGAAGGCAGCCAAATTTATGTGTTTCAGGGCAGTACCATGGGGGAGAGAGGGGGACAAAAAGAAAAACAGGAGGCTCTCAGCACACGGCCTGGCTTAGCAGGATCTAGGGAGGGCATACAATCTTGAGAAATTCCCCCCCAAGAGAAAACAAGAGGTGTGCAGTGTGTAAACCCATAGAAAAGGTCTGAGTGGCCCTCAGCTAGGTTGTTTGTTGAATATTTCTCACCTGAAGCCAGTCAGTAAAGACTGGAGGAGGTGACTGCTTCTTCAAATGTGAAGACAACAATGCAAGACTTCAAGAACATGAAAAATCAAGGAAACATGACACCATCAAAAGAATACAATAATATTCCACTAAATGACCACAAATAAATGGAGATCTATGAATCATCTGACAAATAACTCAAAATCATTGTTTTAAGGGGCTCAGTGAACTACAAGAGAACACAGATAGACAACTCCATAATATCATAAAAACATACATATACAAAATGAGAAGTTCAATAAAGAGATAGAAATCATAAAAAAGAACCAAAAAGAAATTCCAAAGCTGAAGAATACAATGAATAAAATTAAAAATGCAATAGAGAGCATCAACAGCAGGCTTGATCAAGCAGAAAAAAGAATCATAAGAGAAAAAAAGAAAAAAAATGAAAAAAAATGAAAAAAGCCTACAGGATTTACAGGACAGAATCAAGAGAGCTAAATTTCTATTATGGAGATCCAGAAAGAGAAGAGCAAGGCAAAAAAAAGTTTATTTACAGAAGTAATTGCTGAAAACTTCTTAAATCTGGGGAAAGATATGAACATACAAGTATATGAAGCTGAAAATTCTCCAATCAACTTTCAACCTACAGAAGATTTCATCAAGACAAGTAAAAACTCAGGGAGTTTACCACCACTATACCTTCCTTACAAGAAATGTTAATGGGAATTCTTCAAGCTGAGAAAAAGGATGCTACTTAGTAATATAAAAACATATGAAAGTATAAAATTCACTGATAAAATTTAAAATACAAAGGTATTACAATAACTATAGCTACAATAATTTGTTAATGGCTATACAATGTAAAAAAAAAAGGTAAACAGTGACATCAAAACCATAAAATTGAGAGGATAAAAGTGTAGAATTGCTGTATGTGATTGAAGTTTAGTTGTTAGACTTTTCTAACTATAGGATATTTTATGTGAGCCTTATTGTAACCACAATGCAAAATCCTATAATAGGTATATAAAAGATAAAGAGAAAGGAATAAAACTAATGGGGTGCAGTAAAGAAAGTTCTAGGAGGGAAGTTTATAGTGATAAACTCCCACATTAAGAAAACAGAAAGATCTCAAAAAACAACCTAACTTTATACCTTAAGGAAATAGAAAAAGAAGAACAAACTGAGCACAAAATTAGCACAAGGAAAAAATAAGATCAAAGAAGAGTTAAATGTAATAGAGACTAGATAAATAATAGAAAAGATCAACAAAACTAAGATTTGGTTTTCTGAAAGGATAAAATGGATAAACTTTTAGTTAGACTAAGAAAAAAGAGAGAAGATTCAAATAAAATCATAAATGGAAGAGAAGACATTACAACTAACACTATGGAAATACAAAGAATTATATGAGAATACTATAACAAATTATTTGCCCACAAATTGAATAACCTAGAAGAAATTGATAATTTCCTAGAAACATACAACATGCCAAGACTGAATCATGAAAAATAGAAAATCTGAAAGGATCAATAACAGGTAAGGAGATTGAATTGAATCAGTAATCAAAAATCTCACATCAAAGCAAAACCTAGTACCTGATGACCTCACTGCTAAATTCTATCAAATATTTAAAGAAAAATTAATGCCAAATGCTTCTAAAAATCCTCCAAAAAATAGAATATGAGGGAATACTTTCAAACTTATTTAACAAGGCCAGCATTACCCTAATATCATAGCCAGACCAGGACATTACATGAACGTAGAATTACAGGCCAATATCTCTGATGAATATAAATGACAAAATCCTCAACAAAATACTAGCAAACAGAATTCAGCAGCACATTAAAGGGATCAGACACCATGATCTCTGGGATGAAAAGATGGTTCAACATATGCAAATCAATAAATGGGATACTCTGCATTAATATAGGACAAAAATCCATATGATCATCTCAATAGATGCAAGAAAAAATAGTTGACAAAATTCAATCTCCTTTTATGACAAAAACTCTCAAAAAAGTAAGTATATAGGGAATGTACTGCAACACAATAAAGGCCATATATGATAAGCCCACAGCTAACATCATAATTAATGGTGAAAAGCTGAAAGCTTTTCCTCTAAGATCTGGAAAAGACAAGTATGCGCCTATTCTTGCCACTTCTCTACAACATAGTACTAGAAGTCCTAGCCAGAACAATCAGAAGAAAAAAAAAGAAAAGAAATAAAGAAAGAGAAAAAAAGAAAGAAAAAGAAAGAAATCAAGCATGCCATCCAAATTGGAAAGAAAAAAGTAAAATTATCTCTGTTTGCAGACGGCATAATTTTATATAGAGAAAACCCTAAGGATTCCACCAAAAAAGCTATTAGAACTAATAAGTAAATTCAATAAAGTTGCAGAATACAAATCAACATATAAAATCAGTCCATTTCTATAAACTAACAATGAACTATTGGCTATAGAAATTACGAATACAATCACATTTACAATAGCATAAAAATACTTAAGAATAAATTTAACAAAGATGGTGAAAGATCAGTACACTGAAAACTATATGACATTGCTGAAAAAGCTGAAGAAGACAAAAATACATACAAAGATATACCATGTTCATGAATCAGAATAATCAATATTTTCAAAACATTCCTACTACCCAAAATAATCTACAGATTCAATGAAATCACTTGTCAAAATTCCAGTGACATTTTCCACAAAAACTGTAAAAACAATCCTAAAATTTGTTTAAAGATACAAAGGACAACAAATACCTAAAGCAATCAGGAGCAAGGAGAACAAAGCTGGAGGTATCACACTTCCTGATTTCAAATTATACTACAAAACTATAGTAATCAAAATCATATAGTACTGGCATACAAACAGACATATACATAAATGAATACAAAACCCAGAAATAAACACATACATATACAGTCAACTAATCTTCTACAAAGGTTCCAAGAACACACAATGGGGAGACAATAGTCTTTTCAGTAGATTGTGCTGGGAAACTGGATATCCAAATGTGAAAAAGTAAAAATAGATCCTTATTTTATACCATACACAAAAATTAACTCCAAACAGATCAATGATTTAAATGTAAGAACTGAAAACATTATACTCCTAGAAGAAAACATAGGGGGAAAGCTTCATGACATTGTTCTTGTCAATGATTATTTGAATATGACACCAAAAACATTGGCAAACAAAAGGAAAAATAAAAAAGTGGGACCACATCAAACTAAAGTTTCTTCACAGGAAAGGAAACAATCAACAAAATGGAAAGGCAGCCTATGGAATGACAGAAAAATTTGCAAATCATATATCTGAGAAGGAATTAATATCCAAAATATATAAGGAACTAAAACAACATAGTAACAAAAATCAAACGACCTAATTAAAAAAATGGGCCAAGGACCTGAATACACATTTTTCCACAGAAGACATATAATGGCCAACCAGTGTGTGAAAGATGCTCAACATCACCAATCATCAGGAAAATGCAAATCAAAGCCATAGGTATCACCTCATTCCTCTGAGGATGGCTATTATCAAAAAATCAAAAGATAACCAGCATTGGCAAGAATGTAGAGAAAAAGGAATCCTTGTATACTTTTGGTGAGAATATAAATTAATATAGCCATTATAGAAAACAGTACGGTTCCTCAAAAAATTAAAAATAGAACTACCATATAATCTAGCAATCTCACTATTGGGTATGTATATCCAAAGGTATATCAAGGAGATATCTGCACTCCCATGTTCCTTGCAGCATTATTCACAATAGCCAAGATATGTAAACAAGCTAAATATCTGCCTATAGATGAATAGATAAAGAACATGTGGTATATTGTCAGCCTTTGAATATTATTTGGCCTTTATAAATAAGAAAATCGTACCATTTGGAATTACAAGGAGGAACCTGAAGGACATTATGCTAAGTGAAATAAGCCAGACAAATAAATACTAACATTGCATGATCTCACTTATATGCAGAATCTTAAAAAGTAGAACTCATAGAAACAGAGTAGAAGGGTGGTTACCCAGGGGTCAAGGTGCGAGGAAATGGAGAGTGCTTGGTCAAAGGGTAACAACTTTCAGTTGTAAGATGAATAAGTTTTGGAGAGCTAATGTAGAGCATGATTACTATAGTTAATAATAATGTATTTATATATGTGAAATTTGCTAGGAGAGCAGATCTTAAGTAATACCACCAAAAAAAAAAAAAACCTATGCAAGTTAATGGAAACGTGAATTAGCTTGATTCTGGCTTGACTGTGGCAATCATTTCATAATGTACATGTATTAATATATCAAAAGATCACACTGTACATCTTAAATATAACAGTTTTTATTTGTCAATTATACCTTAGTTAAGCTGGGAAAAAATAAATTTATTGTTGAAGGATTAAATAAGATAATGTAATTAAAGCCTCTAGCATAGTGCTCAGTAAATACTACCAATTATTTCTGTTACTATGCATTTTTCTTCTACAGAGTCTGCACACTACTGCTGACAGGTTTTGACACTGAAGGACAGATCCTTCCACTGCTGAGTTCATTTCCCTAGCTTTTATCAAGGCTTCCTAACACATACTAGTCCTCAACAATCTCCCCTAACTCTCAACACAGAGCATTTATTTTACCTAATGCAAATTTGGACATGTGCAATCTTACCACTCAAATAGATGTAATGTTCATGTATGGTGGATGATTTTCTGGACTGAGATCTCCTTGGGAAGTTAAGACACAAGCAATTTAATATATCATTGAGAGACAAATATACAAATACCCAATATACAAGACTCAATGTACAAATGCAAGAGAAAAATCTCAGAAGATATGTGACAAGGGTCAAATAAATGGTACAAGCGATGGCCTTTGTCTTTGACATAGTAATAACAGTTCTGTAGCCTGGAAAGATGGTAGAAAACTCCATACGGAGAAGCATTCAAAGCTGGGCTATGAGGGACGGGTAGGATTTGCTTTGGCTGAGAAGAGGATAGTTACCTGAGTAAAATCCCTGACTAAACAATTTGGAGTAAACCAAGCAAACTGGAGCAGGATGGAGCAGTACAAAGTAGTTAGAAATAAATCTAGATTTTATGTAGTAAGATTGAGGCCAGAAAGTGTAGGCATCAGTGTTCCCAGCCACCCAGTACATCTGGGAAGGTACCATTAGGCAGAAATTTCCTCAACTCTTCCTGTGAACTATCTCATTCTCACTTCTATTAGTTTCCCTTTGTGCAATCATAGTATTCTTTTTCAAATTTTTAGTTTTAGGGTTTTTTTTTTAACTTGAATTCTCATGATTTATTTAATTTTATTTTTTTGCTTTTCTCTTTCCTGTTGTTATCTCTAACCTAACCCTAACCTTCCACCTTTTCCCAATATAATACTTCCTTGTCACAATTGAACTATGCCTGACATAAGGCCTCTTTTTCCTCTCTCTCTAGCTCCAGGAAAGACCGAAACTCTGTTTCTGACACCATAAAACCTGCCTATGGGGCTATATGAGAGTCTGTGCATGCCCAGACGCAAAATGGAGCTCTCCTGGCAGCAGGGAGCCATTGAAGGTTGAGAAGAAGGGGGATGGTGTTGAAAACCAGTTATTGAACTTTTTGTGTTAGTAGGATTTCAAACACTAGAATTTAGAAGCCCATCTAGAGAAATTAAAAGATTCAAAACACCTCTAACCAAGTCAATTCAATCACTGTCTCAGGCTGTCAGTGTCCTGTGGTGCCTAAACCACCATTGTGTATCATTCTCTGTTGTTGCATTCCATTTACTCAGACACCGTTCAGTTCTCTGCCTTTTTTTTTTTTTTTTTGGCATGTTTTCTGCTTCAATCTGTCTTTCATATATTTGTAAGGTGAAGTTCTCACCCAGATTTTTAACTTGGAGCCAATTTGCTGTTATGCCTCTCACCTGCAGCAGTTGTCCCTACTGACCAGTGCAGCCCGCTCAGCTACACTCCATGCTAGACACAGAGAGAGAGCTCCACAACAATTTGAACAAACAGGTGCTGTGAAAATTTATGCTAAGTACTGCTCAAATTCAGCAGTAGTGAGTGAGGGTTTGAGGCTCATTCATGTACCATGAAAACCCATTGGTAAGGCACCGATATATTTAATAGAATCTTAAAAACAACCCCAAACCTCATGCGTGAACTCCTACAAAGCTCAGTACCAATACTATTTGTCCAGCCTCTAGTTAAATATTTCTGGGTAGTTTCTCACAAATCATATTTGAAAAATTCAATTTGTAAAAAGTTTTTCCTTATATTGATTCGAAGTCTGCTTCCCTTTAAGTATTATCTACTGTTTCTAATCTTGTTTTCAGGAATCAACAGAATAATGTTTCCCAGAAATGGTAAATAATAATGTTTTGCAGAAATGATAAAGGGAATCTGAGCACATCAGAGTGGAGACTTGCGTTCACAGACACCCCTCTTCCTTGTAAGAGCCCTCCATGCTGTTGTAGACAACACTCACTTCTTCCCCAAGGCTTCTTTTCCTTTCACCAAATTTCCCTAGTTCTCTTGACACACCATACTGTACTCACCTTGTGAGATGTAATACTGAATTGTTGCTGGTCTACCACCTCTTGAAGAAAGTGAGACTTTAGCAAGGTTTACCTGGCCGTGGGATGACAGTGAGGCAAAACTTTCTGCAATTCCCCATCTGTCAACCACAAGATGAGACAGTGGCAAAGGATTTTCAGACAGGCTCACTGGCCAGTCTACACTGACCCCAGGGAAACAATGGCCCAGAGTTTGTGTTTGTGTTGGTTTCACTTGAAGACCTGAAGTTTAAGCTACAGGAGTTTTCAACTCACCCATGTTTATGAAAACAGCAACTTGGAGCTTAAGATTTTGATACCAAAAATGATTTGAGTTTTAGAGGCTGAACAGTACACTTCTAGCCTTTGGAAAGGTCATCCTTCCTGTTTTCAGGTGTATGAGCCACAATGTTTGTGGTGGCTCTGTTTCAACTCTTGTTTCTTTCCCCTACAGGGCATTTCTGTATAAATGTCACTTTATTCCACCAGCACACTGCAAGGGTGGTTTAAGGAGAGCTTGATTGATGTAGATATATGAGGCTTTGTTCATATGGTAAAGTTTTTGTTTTTTTTAATTTGGGGGGGAGGGTTCCCTGTATTTTAATCTATCTTGATTCTATAGTGTTGTTTGCAAAGGGATCGGAGGTCCCAAAAGAAGATCTCTAAAACAACAAACAATAAACATAAAACAGTATCTGCAACACAATGCCTACACAGAGAAAATTCCCCAACCTGGGATTTGAAGACTGGTAATTAATCATATTCTTTCCTTCTATGAGTTAGAAATGATTAGGAATAGACACAGCAATCACAGGAAGAAAAAAAATGCATTTGCTTTGCCAAGAAATGTGGTAAGATTAGTGTGGCTTGAACCCACAAATGGTGGGCTTTCTAATTCTCTTTTCCCAAATGAACTTACCAAGTCTCAACTGAGGAATATGTCTGGTCTTTTCTGCAGGGACAGAGCAGTCACCAGGACAGAGTATGTTTAGGGACTGAGCAGGGAGAGAAAGAGCTAAAAAAAGGAGCCAGGACACTGTGGTTCAGACACTTGTAGCTATGATCTTAGACAAGTTGCCAACATCCAGCCTTATTCTCCTCATACATAAAGTGAGCATTCTAAGAATTAAATGAGATGGTGCATGCAAAGTGTCTTGCACAGTACCTGGCACAAATGAATATTCCATAAAAAGTAGCTTCTTTTATCAAGAATATTTATATTTTTTCCCCACATTCAACCCACAGATTCTTAGGACTCAAAAACTTCTTTTCCAGTCTTTGGCCATTGAGGCCTATTGGAGTGGATCAGATATAGATGCAGCCTCAGTTCTAGGGCTACTCCAGAGAAATATCTTCACATCATCATGCAGCATTTAAGGAGCACCTACTTTCTACTAAGCACAAAATTAGGCACAAACAAGAGCTGGAATTTGGAACGATATTTTTCATAGAAACAAAGGTTGCAATGCAGGGGTGAGAGGGGTAGGGAGGTGGTAGTTTCTCCATCTCACTTGCTGACATTGTTTATGTGGCAAAGTAGCAAATTCCAAACAACCAATAATCAAATAAATCTTGAGGGCCAGGGAGTATCTTACGTTCACAGAACATAACACCACCACCATAATTATACATTGCAACATGCAATTCAGACTAATATAGTGGTTAACTTCTTTTTATCCATTTTATAACAGAAGTTTCCACATCTCTAGGTTATGAAAGTAGTTCTCAAGCCTTTATGAATACTCACAAAGGGAATAAACTCTTCCTTAGGGTCATTCATTTTTTCTAAAGTCAGTAAACCAGACAGAGGGGCATAGCACAAAATGATGCTCACACACTCTTCCTTACGAAGCTACTTGTGAATTATTTTTTATTTTATTTATTTTTTATTTTTTATTTCAGCATATTATGAGGGTACAAAAGTTTAGGTTCTGTATATTGCCCATGCCCCCCCATCCCCCCGGGTCAGAGTTTCAAGCGTGTTCATTCCCCAGACAGTGGGCATTGCACTCATTATGTAGGTATACACCCATCCCCTCCCACCCCCCCATCTGCCCAACACCCAATTAGTGTTATTCCCAAATGTGCACTTAGGTGATGATCAGGGAAACCAATTTGATGGTGAGTACATGTGGTGCTTATTTTTCCATTCTTGGGATACTGCACTTAGTAGAATGGGTTCCAACTCTATCCAGGAGAACATAAGAGATTCTATATCCCCATTATTTCTTATAGCTGAATTATTAATGGTTGATCCACAGCAAAATCTTCAAGACAAAGACAAAACATAAAATACAAGGCATATATATTCAGAAAAGTCATTACACTCTGCAAAGATCATATTTAAATACGGTTTTTAACATTTAGGTCCTACTTAACAGCCATGTATGTCCTTTCTAGCATGGCAAATTTAAATGCATTAAATTTAGCCTCTTTTTTCTATTATGTTTTATGTAAGTGAAAGAGCATAGAAGATGTTGAAATACTGGGATTGCAATAATTGGAAGACTAACAATTAGCACTGATAAAATTTATAGTGCATCCATTTCTTTATAAACTCAAAAAGAACTGTTTTTCATGAGATTACATCTGCATATCAAGTTAGCATGTTCACTAGTAAAATCAAGATGACTAACTTCTACAGGGCTACTTAACAAGCTGGATAGTTACATGGTAATCTAATTGCAAGTCAGAATTCTGGAAATACCATTAATTATCTTATTCATTTATTTACTTATTCATTACAGAAACATTTTATGAGCACCAAAAATGTTCCAATTGTTTGAGAAACAGATGTGATCAAAGCAGAGAGGATCCCTTCCAGTCTAGCAGTAAACAGAGCTTTTGACTCCAAAAGTGAATTTCAGGGCTGGGTACAGTGGCTCATGCTTGTAATCCCAGCACTTTGGGAGGCCAAGGCAGGAGGATCACTTGAGGTCAAGAGTTCAAGACCAGGCCGGGCGCGGTGGCTCACGCCTGTAATCCTAGCACTCTGGGAGGCCGAGGTGGGCGGATCGTTTGAGCTCAGGAGTTCAAGACCAGCCTGAGCAAGAGCGAGACCCCATCTCTACTAAAAATAGAAAGAATTATATGGACAGCTAAAAATATATATAGAAAAAATTAGCCGGGCATGGTGGTGCATGCCTGTAGTCCCAGCTACTCGGGAGGCTGAGACAGGAGGATCGCTTGAGCCCAGGAGTTTGAGGTTGCTGTGAGCTGGGCTGACGCCACGGCACTCACTCTAGCCTGGGCAACAGAGTGAGACTCTGTCTCAAAAAAAAAAAAAAAAAAAAGAGTTCAAGACCAGCCTGGCAACATAATAAGACCCCATCTCTACAAAAAAATTAAAAATAGATGGGCATGGTAGGTGCCTATAGACCTAGGTACTCAGGAGGCTGAGGTGGGAGGATTGCTTGAACTGAGGAGTTCAAGGTTACAGTAAGATATGATTGTACCAATGCACTCCAGCTCTGGGCAACAGGGCAAGACCCTGTCTCAAGCAAAAAAAAAAAAAAAGTGAATTTCAGAATTTTTGTAAACAGAAGATCTAGCACTTTTTACTGTGTATGAGACTCATTCAATCTACATGCAGATACCATTAACTCAAATTTTACTAACATCTAATATAGGCATAATTATCTGGTATCCTAACCCCTCAGCACATTTTAGGCAGACAATTAGAAGGTCCCACCATTGTTCAAATATATATAACCAATAATAATACTTGCTACTGTTCATTAAATTCTTGCTTCCTGCCAAGAATTGTTATCAATGTTTTACCTATTTTAATAGATTTAATCCTCACAGCAATCATATGAAGCAAGTATCATTCTTATCTCCATTTTTCAGATAAGAAAACTGTGACACAGAGAGGGTTCAGTAACTTCTCAAGATTGCTCTTCTGGTAAGAAGCAGAGAAGAGACTGGACCACATGGAATCTGACGTCAG
Source organism: Eulemur rufifrons (assembly GCF_041146395.1). Lineage (NCBI taxonomy): Eukaryota > Metazoa > Chordata > Mammalia > Primates > Lemuridae > Eulemur > Eulemur rufifrons. Next base: position 25,819,736 of record NC_091001.1, read on the forward strand.
AAGCCATTGTTATGTTAGGAACACTGCAACACACTCACTTTTTAATAGAGGATGTTCTCTTGATATGCCATTGTCTTCCTGTTTTAACAATCCTTGAATGATGCTTTGGAGTGCTTTATAAAATTATAGGCTATTTGGGTTGTAATTGTTGTGTCAGTTTACCATAAAATGGAAAGTGCTTTGAGTCCATACACCCAGGCCAAATGGAGTAAAATCAGTGCTTAATGTTATATAATGGCCTTTCCTTGTCTTGATAGCAAATTGTAGTTCTTTACAGAGAACTATATATAGGCGAAGATGCAGGGATAAACTTTAGGCCAGCCTTTTCTGTTGAAATTATCATTTGGTGAGGAAAACACCATTTCCATCCTACGCATCAATAGCAAACATACTCCACTTATGTATTATTTTATATTAAGGCAAAACTAAGACACATAAAATTGTTTTGAATGTTTCTGTTCCCAGAAAACATGTGTGTGGGGGGGAAAGGACATGACTATGCAAACTGCTTTGTGCACATCCGAGTCATCTGAATAATTAATGTTTGTGTGAGGCAACATGGAAACATTTTAAACTTAGAGTCAGAGAAACTCGGTAAGAGATTTAGCATCACAACGTAATAACTTTCTGGCTTTAAAAAACAAGTCACTATATTGTTAACGAACCTCAGTTTATCTTGGGATACTCTCTGAGATACGCTACTGAGAATGCAGGATTGTTAAGAGAGCAAAATGATATGATGGATGTGAAAGTGGTTTCTGAACTCTACATAGACCCCGTTTAATTCAATTCACAAGCATTGCTTGAGCATCTTCTATATGATAAAGACTGCAGTAGGCCCTGAACAAGTTCAATGGGATCTAGTGCAAAGCTTTCAAGAATTATGATCGCTAGCATGTTAGTTTTAAGTCATATTTATGGCAGAATAGAGTTATGTTTTATGTGCAGTATATACAATTTATAGTACATTTGGACTCTCTGTTTCATAAATATTTACTGTAAGTGTAGGTTCACTTTCTGGGACAAAAGGCATAATTTCACACATTTAAATCATTGTTGTGACTTTATGATTTTATGATATACTAATCATCATTTCTGTGTGATTTATTTGTTGACAAATCTTGGTTGAAAATATAAGTGTCAATTATAATATTATTTCCATAAGAAACACACTCCGCTTGAGAGCATGAGTTTTTAGGAATACATTACATTCTAATTTGGAGGCTGCCTATATTTTAAGCTCACTTTTCAGAGAGAGGAACTAAGGGGTAAACTGAAATGTGATATCTGCCACAAATAAGGAGAAGCATTGAATATTCTTCTTAAATTCTATAGGTCATGGCTCTAAAGTTGTGCTAAATTATGATCAAATATAAATTTTCCCTTTTTTCCCCAAGTGAGAAATTATCTCATTATTTGTTAATCATTTAACTTAATAAGCATATTTTGTAATAGATTGTATAGTCACTATGTTTCAAGAACTCTTCTATATGCCCTGAGAGACATGAACAATTAAAAAAAAATGAAGAAATGATGTGGCCCCTGCCCTCAAAGATCTCAAACATTCCCTAGATCAGGATGCAATGTAAAGGATAGTTCATCAGAAAAAATAGAAAGACCCTGGTCTGTGGCAGAGCCACCACACCAGCCCTCAAAGGCCAACCTCCAGATGACCTATTTCAGTAGAAAAATAAAACTACTAATTGGTTTGAGCCTTTTTTTAGGGCTTCTGTTATTCATAGCTAAGTGCAATTTCTAACACACATGGACCTCTCTAATTCATATGGAGCCCAAAAGAGGGAATCTCCCCACTGCCCACCCCCACCTCTGAGCAGAAGAAAACGTAGAAAAAAGGTGCTAGAATGAAAAATGGTAAGAAGCTGGTAAACAGTATGATGTTTACTCAAAAAATTAAAAGTAGATCTACCATATGATCCAGAAATTCCACTATTGGGTACATACTCAAAGGAAAAGAAATCAGTACGTCAAAAAGAGATCTACACTCCCATGTTCATTGCAGCTTTATTCACAATGGCCAAGACATGGAAAAAGCTAAGTGTCCTTCAGCCAATGAATGAATGAAGAAAATGCGGTCTATACACATTGGAATACTATTCAGCCTTAGAAAAGAAGGAAATCTTGTCATTTTTGACAATATAGATAAACTTGGAGGACATTAAGCTAAGTGAAATAAGCCAGGCACAGGACAAACACCACATGATGTCACTTATATGTGGAATCTAAAAAAGTTGAACTCATAGAAGCAGGGAGTACAATGGCAGCTACCAGGGACTGGGAAAGGGCGGGTGGGGAGATGTTGGTCAAAGGACACAAAATTTCAATTACACAGGAGGAAGATATTCAAGAGATCTATTGTACAACATGGTGACAATAGTTAACAGCAATGTATTGTATCCTTGAAAATTGCTAAGAGACTAGCTTTTAAGAGTTATCACCCCCCCAAAATAAGTGTGTGAGGTAATAAATATATTGATTAGCTTGATTTAGCCATCCCACAATGTGTGCATATTTCACAATATCATTTGTATGCCATAAATATATACAATTTTTATTTGTCAGATGAATAAAGAAGAAGCTAGGTAAACCCTCAAAGAGCACTGGAAAATTCAGATGTAACTTGTAAGGATACTTACAACCCATCTGGAAGCAAAGTAAGAAGATGTCAGGCAGCAGTTAGGGCAGAAGCAGAGGTGTGGAGGCATGAGAGAGAACAAGGCATATCCTAAAGCAGGGAGTGTCCCCAGTGTGGCCAGAATTAGGGAACTCTGAGGGGAGTGGAGATGAGAAAGCCGAAGCAAGTTTAGGAATCACTTGCAATGCCGTAGTAAGGAGTTGGGACTTTAGCCTTCAGGCACCACAGGGGCATTCTAAGCGGTTAGCCACAGTCCATTGGGCCACACTGTGTTCCCTTGTTGGTGCTAACAGCCTCATCCAGAAGTTTCTCCACCATTAGAGAGACTTGAACACTGTAGAACAGTGTGAGCTTGGACTGTGGCTATTGGAAATACTTACTAAAGAATGGCACAAGTCCTAGCACGTAGAAAAGGCAATGCTCTCCCTTGAGTCACAGCAGCAGAGCACCTACCATTGGCCTTTCCAGAGGCTGCTCATGATGCTGCATTTCCACCTCTATGGATTTTCAGAATAAAGTATGAATCAACCTGACACGAGTTATCCTCTAGGGAGAAATTGGTGCACACAAGTCTCTGCTCCATTAGGAGACCTATCTTATTGTCTAAAGAAAATAAGGTCCTCAGAAATTCTTTCTTTTTTTTCCCCTTTCATTACATTTGATTGTCATTTTTAGATTTCTGTCAATCTCTTTCAATGAGGACAAAATTCAGCAAACATTTCTTGAGCACCTACTGTGTGCCAATCACTGTGCTAGGAGCACAGAGAATTCCAACTTTATGATGATGAAGGTGGACATCACTTTTAGGCCAGCATAAGGTGAGGCACAGTAACAGAGTTGCCACATTTATTAGACAGAAACACAAGATGCCTGGCTAACTTTGTTTCAGATACATAAATGTGTTATTTTTGCTATAAGTTATGTCCCATGAAATATTTGAGACAGTTAATCTAAAAGATTATTCATTGTTTATCTGAATAAATTTAAAGTTAACTGTCCAGAATTTAATCTGGCAACATTAACAGCAAAGGATCTGTACAGAAAAAAAAAAAAAGATATTCTGGTCCCAACTAAGGGTCTAAAAGAATGTTGTAATGGTAATTTCTATCACTGAGTTCTTAGTGGAGACCCCTGAGTACAGTGGGACTGATTGCTTAAATGCAGCACCCACTCTAATTTGGAGGTGCTTATATACACGCTGAAATATTTTAAATATCACCCTCTGTTTCACCATTTGCATGCATTACTGAGTTCACCACAAGGACGCTCTCAAAGGAAAATAGGTCCACTCATCATTATGTCTTTTAATAGTGTAAAAAATCTGACGATATCCAAATTACAAGCCAAATTGGCCATTCCCCAGCTTTGCTGTTTTGGTTAGAGATCTTTTTGGGTGTAGCACAGTGAATCTGCAGGACAGGGCAGAAGGGGTGGGGCCAGTAACTAGAACTAAACCAATCTACAAGAGATGTGGCAAGAGTTGGTGAGTCAAGGCCACCTGTAGGTGTTGAGAGCCAGATCAGTCTAGGGAGATTATTAGTTCCCAAAAAGATGGGCAACAGTCGGCAGAGACCAGGCAAAGAATAGAAAGTGAGTAAAAAGACAAGCAAGGAGGCAAAAGGCAAAGCTAGACAGGGGACTCAGGCAGGTGCCACTCAGGATCCTCAGCAAAGAGCTAGGACTGTCAGCAGATAGAGACCCAGTTCCAAGACAGTGGGAAGATCAGGCTCCAGTTCCTGGGTTGGGTAAAACAAGGCAGAAGGAAGGTTTCAGATTTCAGAGCCCTGGCATACTTAAGCACATAGAAAAATGTTTAGGCAAAAGCCAACGTGAAAGAATGGAAGGAAGAAAAGAAGGTAGGAAGGAAGCCTATGACATACAATGGATATTAGTATAGAAGCTAAGATTTTTTTAAATTTTTAATTCATAATTCAATCACCAAATAGTGATTGAATATATCTATGGACCATGTTATGTACTATGAGAGACAATGAGGATTTAATAATAAAATAATAATAATATACTACTAATAATAGTCAATATTTCTGAATACTTTTGATATGCCAAATTACTTTTCCATGTGCTTTGCGTATTTGAATTAATTTTATACTCACAACAATCTTATGAGGCAAATACTATTATTATCTCCAATCTCTCTACAGGGAAAGCAAGGCAAGGAGAAGCACACTGTGATTTGCTCGTGGTTACACAGTTAGGGAGTTGGCAAATCAGAATTTAAATCCAAAGAAGTGTGGCTGCAGAACTCATGTTCTTACTATATGTTACAGTGCCCCTCAAAAGGTGCATCAGGTTTAACTCCTTCCTCACTGAGCTCACAAAGCAGAGATGACAGTGAAGACACTGGTAAACAACTAACACAGCACACTAACATCACACAAGCTATTAGATGGTAAACATACACAGTCCCCATAATCCAGAGAGGGAAGAATTATAGAGATCTGTGGATGTTTCTCAAAGAAGACAACATTTTCAGCTGGACTGATGATATCTGAGATTTTGTCACATGGATAAAAGAAAGAACTTTCCAGAGGGAAGGAAGGGAATGATAAAGACTCCTGGAAGGAGTGCTCAGGGGAGGATGATGTCAAGATGCAGGAGCACAGGACACACCTGAAAAAGTGGCAGGTGATGAGGATGGGCAGGTAGAGTTAGGTCCACTCCTGAATGCCAAAGTAAAACAAGAACCCCCACAGTGGAGATTCTGGGGAGCCATCCCAGGTCACAATGAAAGCCCAGAGTAGTATAGAAAAATGGGTTGAGGCTGAGAAAGAGACAGGAACTGGGTGAGACTAGAGAATGAGCCTCAGAATGTGAGTGAAGAGCCACTGAAACACGTCCCCCCTCAGAGCAGTCAGGCCAGCCTCACCCCAGCTGTCCAAGACACAGGAATAAGGGGGCTAAGAATAGGTGAGACTGATTCACAATGACAATAATAAGAAACACTTTCATATGGCATTTACCAGGTATCAGGTAGTACTCAAAGTATCTTACACCTATTGACTCCTTAAATCCTTATAACATCACCATTTTACAGATGAGGAAACAGAGAGTTTAAATAATTTGTCCAGGGTCATCCAGCTAATAGGTTGGGGGAACTATATTAGCCAGGGTTCTCCAGAGAAACAGAATCAATGGAATATATGTAGAGAAATAGAGTCATGACGAGGGCTTGGCTCACACAATTATGGAGGCTGAGAAGTCCCATGAAATGCTGTCCTCAAGCTGGAAGCCAGGGAAGCCGGTAGTGTAGTTCCAGCCCAAGCCCAAAAGCCTGAGAACCAGGCGGCCAGTGGTGTTAAGTCCAGGTCCAAGTCCTGAGGCCCCAAAACCTGGAATACTGATATCTAAGGGAAGGAGAATATGCATGTTCCAGTTAAAGAAAAAAGAGTGAATTTTCCCTCCTTCAACCTTTCCATTCTATTCTGGTCCTTAACAGGTCAGGGCCCACATTGGTAAGGGTGATCCTTACTCAGTCTACAAATTCAAATGTAATTCCTTTCCAGAAACACCCTCACAGCCACATCCAGAAATAATGTTTTACCAGCTATCTGGGCATCCAGTCAATTTACACACAAAATTAACCATCATGGGAACTTGGCTTTGAACCCGAGCAGAATGACATCACAGTCTATGTTCCCAGCCAGTACACTCCACCACTATGGTGTCTCCAAAATAGAATTGAAAATGGCAATGTAATTTTGACTCACAAATTATAACTGTAAAATTTTTAAGACCTAAAAAGTCATTTTTCCAACATGGTATGATAAAGAATTGGGTTAAATCAGCAGGTGAAGCATTGAGATATGCAGGAAGAAACAGAGCTTCTTCCTCTCGGTCCCCTTGGTGGAGAGGATGCAAGCTCGTACCGGTGAACTCTCAGTTATCAGGCAGGAGCTGATCTCAGAATCCATCAAGAATTTGGTTCCTTTTTATCTACACTATTGTAAAACCATTAGTCAATTTTTTTTAAATTTATTTGATCCTTCCTTTTCTCTTCTATAAAATGTAGGTGATAATACCTACCTTATAAAGCTGTGAAAGGATTAAAGAGATCATATGTAGAGAGCATTCAGCCCATGGTAAGTTCGCAGTAAATGGCTGTATTGGGTTATGATAATGATGGTAAAGATGTGATGAGTTCCTTGTCTCTGGAGGTAATCACGTAGAAAAATAAATGGCCATTACAACTGCTACTAAAGGGAGTCTTGTAAGATGTGGAGTTGTCCTTTCCAACTTATGAATTTTAGATTCATTCTAAAATGTGGCCAAAGCCATGGAGGGGGGAGAATTATCAGATTCTTATGGTACCACATCTCACCAACCTGATGCTTAATGATGTTTAGTCAGGTTCAGTTCAGCAACAGCTGAAAGAGCTGCAAGGAAAAAAAAAAAAATACTACTGGAGCTCCATGGATATAAAGTGGAAACTTCAGACAGACCAAAGAGAGAAATTTTCATGAAGACTTCCAACAATGAACTGCTGGTAGATAACTTATTTCTAGAACCTAAGCTCTAATGTCACAACTCATTCCTCATCAAATATATCAGCAAAGTGCACTGGGGAAGATTTTCTCCATAGGACCAAATCTCTGATTTTATCACATTCATCAATTAGAAAACTGGGATTAGTATTTTAGGCAATGCTTTATCCATATTATTTAGGAATTAATCCATTTCGGCATCAGAATCATGGCCCTGTTTGCATTTATTGGAACTGAGCTAGAAATTCAAGTTAGCCCAGGTGAAGTCAATCTTAAGTAAATTTACAAAACTTATATGTGTAGATATTTTCTTTCAATTTTTAGTTTGTTAATATTTTGCCTTTTATGTTTTTTTCTGCATTTAAAAAGGTATCAAATATAATTCACTTATAGCATCACCATGAAGATCCACGAAGATTTGTTATAACTTACATTCTTGAAGTAATTATCTCTGACCTAAAGGAAAAGTTTTTAAAAACTGGTTGAAAGGAAATATGCAATGCAGATGAATGCTTCTTGTCAGTTTACAGGTCATGACATCTCCCCAAAGCTTGAGAGCAGGCCCAGAATGTTCCAAAGTGGTAGTACTGGAAGGTTTTTCTACTTGCAGAAAGCAGAAAATGGAGTGAGGAGATCAAGATTTTAGTCCCAGTTCTGGCATTCAGTGGAAAAGTCATTTACCTCCATGGGCCTCAGTTTCCTCAGTTGTAAAATGGAGGGGCTGTACTTCATGTTTTCTAAAGATCTGCAAGCTTAGCGAATGCAGAAATACACACTCTACCGACACTAAGAGGCCACGTCTCAGCAGTGGTCAAGAGCAGATACTCTGAAGCCACACTGTCTAAGGTCACATCATGCTGCTACCACTTACTTGCAGTGGGACCTCAAGCAAATTGCTTGGCTTTTCAGTGTCTCATTTATCTTCCTCATAAAACTAGGATGATGATTACGATATAACTCCCTCATAGGGTTGTTGGAAGAATTGGATAAGAACATTTTAGCACATAACAGTCCTTAGCACAGTGCTAGGCTCACCAAGAACTCTCTGTAAGCATTACTTTTTGCCAGCCATTATGTTAAATCCTTTACTTAAATTTTATCATCCAACCATCACAGCCCTCCTTCAAATCTGATATTCTTATCCCTGAGGGTCGGGTATCCTACTTGGAGCTGCACAGCTAGCAATGGCCAAAGTGGCACTTGAACCATGCAATGAAAAGTTCCCAAAATCCTTACACCTTTGATGGCATCACAATTCTCCCTGGTCCTTCTTTCCTTTCTATTCTTTCCAGCCCTTTCTGTGTGTAGGCACTTTCTTGGTAGGATTACCAAGTAAAAACTAACAAATGAGCTCAAGTAGATGTTATATTTAAAGCTGCATTTGCAAAGACTTGAAAGTCTCAGGATCAGACAATCCTGTGTAACTATAAAAAAATCAATTAATTTTTCTCCTCCAGGGCTCCTTATTTTAGGTAATAGTGTCACCTGTCACAGTCTCTTCAGTTAGACTTTTAAGATGGAATTAATATCATAGGGCTGAGAGCAGTAATCATGAGAAGAGATAAGACTATATGAAAATAAAAAGAGAAGCACAACTTGATTATTATATAGATGTCAATATGGCACTGATGCAATTGAATATCTACTACTGATAAAAAATGTGTTAAAAAACATACCATGATAAATAGTGTGGACCAGAATGCATCATCATAGTTAATCATAGCTCAACCGTGGCATTACCATTAAAATCAAGAAAAGAAAAAACCTGGTATAATGGATATGACTATTGTAAATGATGATAAAGAATATTATTAATTAAAAATAATAATTACGTATCTGTGAATCTCAGTAAACCAACTAAAAGATTTTAAGAATTATAATATAAATAATTTTTAATAAAGTAGCTGAAAATAAATATGTTCAAAAATAAATAGCACCGTATTACAAAAGTGACAGCTATAGCTTCTGATTGTTCTTTTTCCCTCTTGCTCCTAACTCCTATAATCTATTTTTTACAAAGTAGCTAGAATAATCATTTTAAAGCAAACTGATTGTGCCACTGGCACTCTTTATAAGGAGTATGCTTATGATAGGATAATATCCTTAAACTATAAAGAATGTTTGTAAATCAATAAAAAATCACTCATTTTCTACAATAAAAATAGGAAGAGGACATTAGTAAATAATTTCATAAATAAAATGACAAATGTGGACAATGCAAAAAATGATTCACTCCTTAAGCAAATGCAAATTTAATGGGCTAATACTTTTCAAGTATTAAAGTAGCAAAGAATTGTCAAAGATAATCCTAATGTTGGCAAGGATGCATTAGGCAGGCACTCACCCATTATGATAAGGCAAATTGACACAACTTGATTGAAATCCAATTTGGCAATGTGAATTGAGAGTCTTTAGAAAGTTTATGTCTGTGGCATCAGTAGTCTCCTAGAAATATATCCTTAATACATGGGTACATAGATTTGTATACAAGGATGCTCAATGCAATTATTAATAATTATAATGGCAGGAAAAATTTAAGTAGGGCAATGGTTAAACACATAACAGTATATCTGTTTTATAGAATATAGTTATACATGTAACTTTATGTTTTTAAAGTCTAAGGATACCAGAAAATACTAAAGACATAATATTGCATAAAAAAATTAGAATACTAACCCCCATTCATTTACAAAAATAGTCAAAAGTTTAGAAAACATAAAAACACCAAAACATAAAAAATTCTTATAGTTTAGCCACCTTAAGATAACTAATTTAAAATACACTATCATAAAGTCTATTGTATATCTAAAATTAGAATGATATTGTGGGTTAGTGTTCTGATTTTTTTAGTGAACTAAAAAATGGAGTTTTTTTAGTTTAATGAAGGGAGGGAAAATTAAATTCTCAATAATACCATGGTCAAACCTTTGCACAAATTCACTGCTTGTGTTGATACAAACTAAAGCTACCTTTTGAAAAACAGTTTGCTAATTCAAAAAAGCCATAAAAATGTGCATGCATTCCCTTTGATTGAGCGTGGAAATGTAACCTGAGAAATAAGTCAAAGAAATAAAAAGTTAAATGCTGAAAACATGCATGACAGTCGTGTTGATAATAGCCCCAGACTGAAGCAATCCAAATATTAGAAAGTATGTGAATAATTAAACTATGAGACTGTTAATTTAGTTATTTTTTAACATAAGGAAAATGCTACATAATGGTGAATCTATGTTTTATAGATGTAATATTAAGTGAAGAGGCTGGGATACAAAATTATCTATGTACATGATTGGAGGAAGGTAAAAATACTGATATATATGGTCAAACACTAAAAGTTTTCAAAAGTTGTATAATTCTAATTGTTTTTACTTTTATCTTTTTATGCTATACATAATTCTTCTCTGATTTATATTGTTTTGAGAGAGAACATGAAAGAGAAATTATATAAGTGAAGGAGGTTCCTAGAAGAGAAGAAATGACTGCATCAAGGAACCAGGTTTACCCTGATGGAAGAAATGAGGTTCAGATGTTCTACCTTAGATGGTCTCTATTATACCATCATTCTGTTAAGTATGTTGAAGTACATCAATGCATTTATTCCTAAAAATATTACAGAAAATGTGTGCTATAAACTGAATTGTATCTCCTCCCAAATTCATATGTTGCACCTCTAACCCCCAGTATCTCAGAATGTGACTGTGTTTGGAGATAGGGCCTTGAAAGAGGTAATTAAGTTAAAACGAAGCCCTTAAGGTGGGTCCTAATCTTCTCTGACTGACAATATTTAGGAAGAAGAAACTTGGACACACAGAGATACCAGGGATGCGTGTACACAGAGGAAAAACCGTGTCAGGACACAGTGAGGAGGTGGTCCTTTGCAAACCAAGGAGAGACCTCAGAAAAAACCAAACCTGCCAACACCTTACTTTGATCTTGAACTCTGAGCCGGCAGTCCTGTGGAAAATAAATTTCTGTTGTTGAAGCCTCCCACTCTGTGGTATTTGTTATGGGACCCTAAAAAATGAACACAGTGCGTTATTTTTAATCCCTATTTTATGTATGAAGAACATTCTACTGACACAAAATGGTTAAGTAACTAGTTGAAGGTCACACATCTGCTAAATACCCAAATCTAGATTCAAACCCCGAGATCTTTTATTCCAAAACCTGGCTTTATCCACCACACCTCCCCCCACCCCCCAAAAAATCACTTTCTTTGTTCAGACATTTGGAAACAGGAGTAACTGAGTGAAGACACCTAGTGTATTCTGGAGGGAATGGGAGAAGGGTGGGGAACCAGAAGGGAAGATGAGGAGACGTCATCTTCCCTACTTTCAGTGAAATGCAGGTGAAATTGTCTGCTCAGAAAGAGACCATAAAACTTTTAGAGAATGAAAAAGCCATCAGCAGCTTCTATGAACAATTGGGTTTGGTACCAGCCATGACCCCAGAGCAGATCTTCATTCCTGTTCTGGAGGCAGGCAATAAACTACAGAGAAAAGAACATAGGGTTTAGAATCACACAGATTAGATTTTTAATTTTGTCTTCAGTGCTACCCACAGCAGTGGTGAGTCTCAACCAGGTATGATTTAGCCCAGTTCCCCCCACCTCACCCCAAGGGACATTCGGCAATAACTGGAAACATTGTTGGCTGTCAGAGCTGGGATTGGGGTGCTACACTATCTAGTGGTATCCAGCCAGGGCATGCTGCTAAACATCCTAAAATGCACAGGACAGCCCCTCACAACAATGACTAGCCATGTTAGCCCAAAATGTTAATAGTGCTGAGGTCAAGAAACCCTGACCTAGAGGGATGACCTTAAGAAAGATTCTTAGCTAAATACTCTATGCATTAGTTTCTGTGTTTCTAAAATAATGGTGGTAATACCTGCCTTAGAGACTTGTGAGGATTAGAGGCATTATATGTCTAGCACCAAGCACAATGTTCAGTCCTATGGGCATTCCTAAATTATAATTTTATCTCCACTTATCCAACTGAGCCTTTGAGTTTCTTTGTCTCATTTTCCCAAAGTTACTATCACTAGCTAATCAAGCTACACACTCCAAAATCCAGTCTCAGCATTTGCCAACTTGTCTATCAGTCAACCAGCCTTACCTATCAACCCCTAAATGTTGAATTGGACCAATATTTATATTACAAACTCATAATAAAGAGGTAAAATGCCAAGATGTTACTGTATAATCCAGGAATACATTTAAATCCTGAAATTGTATTGATTGTGATGCAAGCATCATGGATATGCACATAGATTTCTCTACAGAGATATTTATTCCACAGTTATTTGTGGCAAGACAGAGGTAGCAATAACCTAAACATCTAATATTGATGACTGGTTAAATAAATAATTGTATGTGCTTTTGAGAGAGTTCATTTCATTATGTAAAAAGATAAAAAATAGATTACAATTTAGTATGTTAAATATGAAATTTTATCATAAAATATTAAGCACCAAAAATACCTAAGGAAAAAAAACAGGCATCAAAATAGAAACAGTAGTTCTCTCAGGGTGCTGAAATTATAGCTGGCTTTTTTGGTATGCTTTACTGTATATTCCAAATTTTCTAAAATGAACTCATACCATTACTTTAAACAAAATAAGAACAATAAATAGTATAAAATTTTTGGGTTAAATGTATACTTTAATCATGTTCAAAAGTAGTTGCCCTTCATTTGAATAAAGAAAATCAAAGGAAATCTTAAAACATGAGGCTGAATTTTCTGAGGTTCAAAAGAATAAAAGAAAATTCCTAAACTAAGAGGAAGCTTACTTTCTGTGAGGAGTTGCCAACTTCATTACTCACAGCCCAAGCGGGAGTAGTGAGAGCTTAGCTCTCAGAAAGGAGGCCAGCTTCTCTTCCAAATGCAACAAGGTTCCTACCCAGATTTACTTTTTCTGCTTTATAGTGTCAAATGGCCATTTGCCTTATTGCAATTGAGAAACCTTCAATTCTAAATTCTCCAAGTATTCATGCAAAAATGGTCTTAAAATCAACACAGAAAACTTCTTTGCCTTTCTCATGCTTTCTTCAGTTCTGTGTAGTGGAATAGCTTTTCACAATATTTTTAAGTGTACCTATATATAAGAATTACAGAATGAAAACTGTGAAGGGTTCCAAGAGCTTTCAGGAAATGCTTTAAATCTGTAAGTAGTTCAATGTGGAGCTTATGTAAATTTGAGAAAAGAGCAGTTTTGCGATGGATTCAACCAGCAAAAACATCCCCTGCTCTTCTCCCATAGCTAGGCAGTTTCCGCACCATATATGTTTTGAAGTAGAATTCCTACATGCTCCTAAAAATTGCCCATGCCAACATTTTTCTATAATTCAGGCTGTATCCACCAAAAAATCATGTGGTACAGACCAATAACATTGGCATCTGAGTGCCACTTAGCATGAAAGTCCTAAACCTTCCCACTTCATTCTTGCCTTTGTTCCTTGGCATCCCCTATATTCCCGTGCTACTTAAATCTCACCTCTTGGTTTCCTTTTCCATCCTTAGCTTTATATTTGTTCTTGGGACGTGTCAACAGGTATGGCTTCTTTAATCGTGACCATCAGTCTCTCTTGACATGGCTTTATACTTGCCTTCTGAAGCCTCTACTCTGGATTGCCCTTGGTGGCCACCTGGAAAACACACTTGCTAGGCAGGCTCTACCACCTTTATCAGAGGCTGAAGTATTTACGTATTTAAAAGGCACTGCCTTCAAAACTCTAGAGTCCAGAAGCTGGGGAATTTGGACACTGCAGTGAGCAATACCGATCTCACTATAACAGGAAGTGAATAATTCCCTTAACAGCTAGTATTTTCGTTACATAAAATCTATGAAGTACCTGTGAGTGATTATCTTCACAATATTGCATTGGTTTTTGGTGTTGGGTCAATAGGTCCCAACCCTGCCACTAAATGGCTGGATAATCTTGAACAAGTTGCCAAACTTCTGTGTTTTAGATTTCTCATCAGTAAAATTAAAAGCTCATATAAAAGCAGAGAAACTTGAAAGTCTTTGGGACAGAGAAAAGAGCACAGGTTGGGGTCAAACAGAAGTGAGTTTGAATTCTCACTCAGTCTCTAAATCCCTGAGTTACATTGGACTATCTATATAACTTCGCTGACCCTCCACTCTCTAGTCTGAAAATTGATACTTTATAGAATTATTGAGTAGATTTAGGAAACATGAAAAATGTCAAATAGAGTGGCTGGCACGTAAGAAACCATCATTAGTACAGCTCTAAAGTTTATTCTAAAAATATGCTATACATGTACCAAACATAGACCATGCCATAACTCGTGAAGGACAGATGTCAGTGAACCCCAGAACCTTAGAACAAGATAAAATTGATTGAAATTCAGAAATGTAACTGTGAGTACACATGAGTGCACTCTTGTGACATAGAGGCAATGATATTGTAGATTATAGACCCAGAGAACTAAAATGTCATGTACTAAAATTTGATAAACTAGAAAAAATATTATATTAAAAGTGATCTGGGTTATTTCTTTTCAGATCCTGTCACTAACTGGACTTACAACTTTCAGTAAGTCATTTCTAGACATGAGTTTTCTATAGCAACAAGTGTGTTAGATTCTACTCTCAATTGTCAAGTAACAAAAACATGGCTTGAACTAGTAATAGTTTAAACATTAAAGGCAATTGTTAACTCAGCAGAAAAGATCAGGTTTAGTACTAAGTTTAGGTGTAGCTAAGCTAAAGGGCTCAATTGATGTAGTTAAGGTTCTTTTTCTCTCAGGTAGACTCTCTCCATGTGATGAATATGATGGAAATGCATAATCTTGGGCTCATATTCCACCAGCAGAAAAGTACCTTCACCCAAAGCTTTAGCAAGAAAAAAATATCTCAAGAAGAAATCTGGTTTTTCTTGAGTCATGTGTCCATTGCTGGTCTGATAACTTTGAGCAGAGTTTTGGGTGTTTTTCCAGTACTGAGTCATCTGTCCAGCCCTAGGTGTGGTGGAAGGGAACAAGAGCCTACCACCATCAGAACCACGTAGAATCAGTTCCCTAGCAAAGTCAGTGAGTCTGTTATCATA
This sequence comes from Eulemur rufifrons, assembly GCF_041146395.1. NCBI lineage: Eukaryota > Metazoa > Chordata > Mammalia > Primates > Lemuridae > Eulemur > Eulemur rufifrons. The sequence goes on from NC_091001.1 coordinate 25,834,962, forward strand.
AAGAGGAATTGATGCTTCACTGGAAAAGAAGGGTGGTAGCTTATACTGTCTCAAGTTCCTTCACAGTTTATTTTTTTATGTTCTATTATTCTAGGCTCATTACAAATAAGTACCTGAGAAGATGTTGGTGAAGGGGTAATTTTGTTTAATAGAAGGAAGAAGTTCTGATGTTCAGTGGTACAATGGGGCAACTATAGTTGACAATAGTTTATTATATTTCAGAATAGCTAGAAGTTTTCAAATGCTGCCAACATCAAGCAATGATGAATGTTTTAGGTGAATCTTGTCCCAGTTACCCTGATTTGATCATTGTGTGTTGTGTGCTTGTATCAAGATGTAATATGTAATCCATGAATATGTACAATTATTATGTATCAATAAAAAAATTTAAAAAATTCCGAAGCAAAGAACAGAACAAAAGAGCATAAAGATGATGTTTTAGGGCAAACAGGAATTTTACGCAAACATACACTCTGAGGCGGACAAGTAGCAATCATTAAGCATGTTGCTTTGGGCTCAGTGCCCCTCTAGGAGCTGCATTGACACTGATGACTAACTCCAAATAATTGGGAAGACCAAATGAAGTAAATGTAAAAGCATTTCAAAAATATAGTGCAGTTCAGACATAATTATTTTTGAAGAACAGATTTTAAATAGGTACTAGATATTTTAGCACCATTTACAAATGCTATGAAAATTCAAATAAAACAGAGGGCAGTGGGTAGTAGTCTAATGGTACAGGGACACGGGATTAGAATGAGGTCTAAAAGGATGGATGTGCTTTGGACAGCAAAGAGGAGAGAGAAATCTATTGTAGTAAATGAAGTCTTCTGACTTGGCTGGGGAATAACTTTCAGAAACTTCCAGTTTGTAGTTTTCCAATATGTGCTAGTTTGTATTAATAGTCAAGTTTAGTTTTCCCATTCTTTTCACTGTATTTTGCTTTGAAAATGTGGACAAATTCTACAAGTCTTAGTTGGCGAACACTATATGGAAATGTGTCCCAGAGGGAAAAAATCCCTTTAATGCTTGTAGGAAAGAGTGGAAACTTGGCAAATAGTCTGAAAAAAATTTGGAGTTTGGTATTAAGGAAATCCTCCCAAAAGGCTGCACAGAACCAAATTTTTAATCCTCATCCTTGGCATTTCAAGTGACAAATATTACATGGAGAAATTAGAGCTATTGAGCAGTGGGTCCTATCTACATTAGCCTTATTCAGAAATAAAATATTAACAATGTTTTATTTTCTCTAGGCTCTAATATATTTCCTTTTCTCCTAATCCACCATTCAACAATGATCTATTATGTCAGGGACTTGCTGGGTTCAAGGAAGACAAAGATAAAAAGTTATTGTACCTGACCTCAAGGATCTTGTGTCTGGTGACTTAGGCTGGAATGACAGTTCAAAGAAGAAAACACAAGAGAAAGCTGAATTTTTAGATATCACAAGAAGTAGATATGGAGATATTGCACAATTCTGGTTGAGAATGGAGCAGGGTTTGACTGGGCCAAAACAAGTTTAACCCCCAAATCTGGATGAATGAAACCATTTCGGATAGTTGCTTTCATTTTTGTTGAATGAAGACCCCAAACTTCCTGTCAATACTTGTTATTTGAATAATGTATCCATTTTACAGATGAGAGTCAGAAAGCCACAAGGACTTGTGAAAGTAGCATAGTCAAATAGTGAGTTTTCTGTTTCTAAATGTTGTGCCTTTTCCACTGTACTTCCTTCCTTGCATTGTTCTATGCTGTTTATGTGTTCTCCTTATAAATTCAAAATGATAAGAGAGTAGGGACAAGGCAAACACACATAAACAGCATAGGACAATGCAAGGAAGGAAGTACAGTGGAAAGGGCACAAGGCATTTGTAAGGCGCAATGTGTGAATTACTTGGTGAAGTAATTACTGCATACACATTATTAGGAAGCTATTATGTCAGATGTTGGAGATACCAAAATGAAAACACTGTGGTCCTTCTTAATTATGGACAACATGTAAACACTTCATATTACACTGGGCATTTTAATATAGCATCTAGTAGCCAAACTTTGGACAGGTGATAGGATGAAGAAATATTCAGAAGGCAGGGATAAATAAGACTTGATAATTGATTGGGGTTCTAATAAATTTTCTCTGTTTTTCTTTTTTTTATGTCATTGATACATACTCTTATCTTTATTGTTTCCCTCCTTATTCTTATTTTGAGTTTACTTTGCTCCTTTTCTAGCTTCTTAAGATCACTCAAGATTACTGATTGTAAACCTTTCTTAATTTCTAATCTAAGCATTTAAAACTTTAAACATGGGTAAAAGACTGGAATAGACACTTCTCCAAAGAAAATATATAAATGGCCAATAAGTACACAAAAAGATGCTCAACTTCACTAATCATTAGAGAAATACAAATCAAAATCACAATGAGATATCACTTCATACTAATTAGAATGGCTATCATCAAAGAACAGAAAATAATATGTATTGACAAGAATGTAGAGAAATTAGAACACTTGTGCTTTGCTGGTAGAATGTAAAACGGTGCAGCTGCTCTATAAAACAGTATGGAGGTTCCTCAAAAGAATTAAATATAGAATTACTACATGATCCAGCAATTCCATTTCTGGGTATATACGTAAAAGAACTGAAATCAGAGATTCAGATATTTATACATTAAGGTTCATAGCAACATTATTCATAATAGCCAAAAAGTGGACACACCCAATGTTCACCAATGAATGAATGGATAAACAAAATTTGGTATGTGTATATTTGGTATGGAATATTATTCAGCCTTAAAAAGGAATGAAATGTACTTTTGCTATAACATGGATGAATTTTGAAGACATAATGCTAAGTGAAATAAGTCAGTTACAACAGGACAAATATTGTATGATTCCACTTGCATAAGGTACATAGAACAGGCAAATTCCTAGATACAGAAAGTAGAACAGTAGTTACCAGGGGTTAGGGGGAAAGAGAATGGGGAGTTATTGCTTAAAGGATTTAGAGTTTCAGTAAGGGATGATAAAAAAGTTCTGGAGAACTTTTTTTTTTTTTTTTGAGAACCAAGCAATGTTTTAGTTGCATATTAAGGACTAAATGTTTCTGTATCCCCAAAATCCGTATATTGAAGCACTAATTCACAAAGTGATAGTATTTTGAGATGGGCTTTTTGGAAAAATTAGAGTTAGATTATGTCATGAGGGTGCTGCCTGATGATGGAATTGGTGGCTTTATAAGAAAAGGAAAAGAGATTCTCTTTCTCTCTCTCTCTCTCCCCACCATCCTGCCCACCAGCGAGGAAGAAAGCCCTCACCAGAAACTAAACAAGCTGGCACTTTGATCTTGATCTTGGGTTTTCCAGCCTTCAAGCTGTGAGAAATAAATCTCTGTTGTTTAAAACTGTGGTCCCCAACTCCCAGGCCACAGACAGGTACTGATCCGTGGCCTGCTAGGAACTGGACCACACAGCAGCAGGTGAGTGGTGGACAAGCAACTGAAGCTTCATCTGCATTTACAGCCACTCCCCATCACTCACATCAATGCATAATCTCTGCCTCCCGTCAGATCAGAGGTGGCACTGGATTCTCATAGAAGCACGAACCCTACTGTAGACTGCACATGCGAGATCTAGGTTGCATGTTCCTTATAAGAATCTAATGCCTGATGATTTGAGGTGGAGCTGAGGTGGTGATGCTAGCACTGGGGAGTGACCGCACGTACAGATAATCATTATCAGAGAGGTTTGACTGTACAGAGACCATGATAAATCAACTGTTTGCAGACTCACATCAAAGTCCTATCAGTGAGTGGCAGGCGACAATTAAGCTGCAACTGGTGGCTGGCTTATAGTATATATTACAAAGTAATGATAACATAAATAAAATGCACAATAAATGTAATGCACTTGAATCATCCAAAGAACCCCCCCCCCCCCGCCCCCCGCACTGCCCAAGGCCATGGAAAAATTGTCTTCCATGAAACTGGTCCCTGGTGCCAAAAAGATTGGAGACCACCGGTTTAAGACACTCAGTCTATGGTATTTTGTTATGGCAGCCCAAACAAACTAAGACACTGTAGCCCACAATTTTATTTATAATGGGTTTTTTAATTTTATTTCAGTAAAAATATTTTTAATTTATCTTTTGATTTCTTCTTTGACACATGGGTTAGAAGTATGTTGTTTAATTTCCAGATACATGGGGATTTTCCAAAAATTTTTCTGTTGCTTATTTCTAAGTCAATTCTACTGTATACACACACAGTCTGTATGATTTCAATCCTTTCAAATGTATAGAGATTTATGGCACAAAATATGTCCTATATTGGTAAATAAACAAATGTGTATTTTTCAGCTGAGGGATAGAGATTTATATAAATATCAATTAGGTCAATTTGATTGATAATTTCTTCTCTATTGATTTTCTGACTACTGTTAAATCAGTAAGTAGGAAGGGAATGTTGAAATTTCCAACCACATTTCTGAATTTTTTATCTCTGTTCAGTTCTGTCAATTTTTGCTTCATATATTTTGAATATCTGTTATGAGGTTCATACAAATTTAGGTTGATTATGTTTTCATGACTAATACATCTTATTATTATAAAATATCACTCTTTATCTCTGGCAATAGTCAGTGCCCAGAAGTCTACTGTGTCTGATATTAATGTAACTATCCCAACCTTATGATTAGTGTTATGGAATATCTTATTCTACTCCTTTATTATTTTTTAAAAATAGATTATTTTAAATAACTTCAGATTCATAGAAAATATTTAGAGTTTGGGTCCGCAGGTACAGAGTATGTCTGTTAGAGAGCTTGATACTGTTTGCAGGTCATGGGCTTTGTTTTTGTTTTTATTTTTTCTCTCTGTTCTTCATCTTGGTTAGTTTCTGTTGCTTTATTTCAAGTATCTGGATCTTTTCCTCTGCAATGTCTAATCCATTTTAAATGCATTCAGTGAAAACTTTATTCCAGAGCTTAGTTTTCATCTCTAGAGGCTCCATTTGTTTTTAAAGCATTTCCCCCATGTCTTTCCTCTTTAGGTTCATGTTTCTTCAAAATCTTGAGTGAATTTATAAATGTTCCTTTAAGATCTTTGTTTGCCAGTTGTTTCATCTCTGTTATTAAGGTACATATTCCTGTTTTCTTATTTTTTTCCTGGCTATGGGTCACAATTTCTTGTTCCTTCACATATCTAGTACTTTTGGATTGGATGCCTGATATTGTGACTTTTACATAATTGGGTATTAAATTTTAGTGTAGTTTTTGAGAGTTTTGGACTTTGTTACAGGAAGCAATTAGTTTATTCGTTCAACAATTTCTTTCTGTTAAGCATTGTTTTCAAGTCATTTTAGGGTTAGTCTATGGCAGACTTACCTATACATAGAATTCAGTGCCAATACTAAGACCTTACCCTTCTAGGGTTTCTAATAATTGTCCAATATATTGAACAAATTCTCTACATTCTAGATATAATAAAAAATCAAAAGATTCCTACTTATGTGTAAGTCTGGGAATTAGCTTACAGCTCTCAGGTAGTTTTTCTTTCCCCAGAAGTTTTATGTCCATATTTGTGGAAATTCATCCAATACTTGTACAGACTAATGTTTAACTGAAGACTGAAGAAAAGCCCTGTGCAGTTTTTTGGAACTCTTCCCTTGCTAAGCTTACTTCTCTCCAGGATTCTGCCCACAAACTCTATTCACCTGGGTCTCCCCCAACTCCAGACATCTACCTTTGCGATTCAACAACAGCGCTGTGCTCTGCTTGGGTCTCCCTGCTCTCACTGCATACTGATAATTCCCTCTGGGCAGAAAGGTGGAGCATGGCAGCGTTCATCCTGTATGTTTTTCTTCTTTCTCAGGGATATGGTCCTAGGCTGCCTGTTGTCCAATGTCTGAAAACAGCTACTTTACATTTTCATCTAGTTTTCCTAGTACAAGTGTGGACCCTGTTGCTTTCTTACAGTGGGACAGACAGAGGTAGAGAGACAGAGTCAGAGAGAGAGAATAATTCACTCTGGAAATGGTTTTATCAGTGGGGGTAATTATCAAAGCAGCATAAATCACATGACTAGAAGCTAAACATACTTTGGGCATCCCAATAAATGCAAGCATGAAGGGGACATGACAGCCAGGAACAAACAAGACAGTACAGCCTAGCAGGTGCCAATTCTGGATTAAAGGGTCATAGATCAATCTCCTCCGCCTACATTCTCAGGGCCATGATTGTACAACAGACCCCTGATACTTAACATCAATTCGGGAGAAAGGGAGAAGAGGGAGGAGAGAAATACCTTAACTGACAGAGAAAGGCTTCAAAGTGACTGAGAAAATTAAGCTAGATAGAAAAATCAAGGCTTCTGGCATTAGATTTTAAAAAATCCAGTTCAGTTGTAGAAACAGAATTTTACCACCCCCCACCCAAAGGAGCTTCGCTAGGAGCACATTGTAACATCACTCATAATTACACACTTTCCTCTGGTTTCCATTGTTCTCTGATGGATTCAGGTGTGTTCACCTTGCGTCCTCAAGTGGACTACAAATTTCATAAAGACAAATTCTTTCTTCTTTTATTCCTTCTTTAATACCCCATAGCCCATAGATAGGTCTGGAACCATAGGAGGAAATGTGTAATGGGAACATGGGACCTTACCTGCAAATGACCTGCCTGCTGTGTTTCTTCCTAATTCCTCAATGAAATCACTTCAGAGTTCATGAACATTTCTTCTTTCTTCTCTGGTAGGAGGAGAACAACCCTACTCAGTATATATATGTGTATATATATCACACACACATTTTGGACAACCCTCATTGCAAGCATTTTCTCCCATTGCCACACAATGTGACAATTTTTCCCAATATTTTGCTAGGAAAAAATATGATCATCATGTTTTATATCATTATGAGAACAAGAAATTTTCAAGTTTTATTTTTTTGGTTTGTTTGTTTTGGGAATTATGGCTTTCAGTGCAACTACTCTATGAATTTCCCACTAGATAAGGATTACATTATTTGTCAAGTAAAAAGAGAGGAAAGGCAGTTTAAAAAATATTCCTGTTTCCTTTTTCAAACAATTGTGTGTACTCAGTTTTGTTACACAGCATTGATACTATACTAAATATGCTGATTATGTGGGCAAAGATATAACAAGTCATACTGAGAATATGATTTTATTTGAAATATATCATGATATTTTAGTTTTCTCAATTGTGTACAAAAATCATGCCAGTAGGGCCCCTTCAGGGGAAAGTAATGTGAAAAAAAAATCTATTGGTAGAGGAGCTAAGGGTTGAGGGAAGAGGATAGCTCAAAGCCGCTTGATTTCCATTGGCAATAATCAGCAGAGGCTACATAACTGATTATACTTTTAAAAATATTAGCTGCTGATCATTGATAAGTAGATATTTCTGTAAAATAAAACTTTAAGAAACATCGGTTTCTCTGGCTTTCAGATATGTGGTCAAAGGAGGGACTAAGCAGTCTTTGGGAGTCAGTGGTTGCCATAGAAACATTTATAAGTTGATCTTTCTATGCTGAGAGGTGCTTTGCATACGGGCCATCTAAGGTGAGGCAAATCCTCAAGGGACAGACTCTGGCAATGCCAATTAATTAGAACAGTGCTGAAGAATCAGAATGAAAGGAAGGAGAGAAGGTGGAAAAAATGGCTACTGAATTATGAATAAGTTAGTTGCAGATATTTACAAAAGGTATGTCTCATACTAAGGGACTCAGATCTGCTCTCATCACATAAAATGTTGGTTTGCAAACTTGGGAGTCCTACAGATCATTTACTGGATGTTTGCCTTGGACAATAGATCTAGTTTGTTTAAGCTTTAATTTTTTCATCCACAAAATGGGGATATTGATGCCAACTCTGAAGGTGATTAGATTTAAAAGGCAAAATATATGTATGTAAAATGTCTAGCATATTTCCCAGAGTAGTGTGGGTGCTCAAAAGATTTTACTTCCTTTCCGTATCTCACTGAAATCCTCTAAGACTTAGTTTACTCTTAGAGAAAGGAATGTACAGTCAGTCTCCCACTTTATTTTTGTTTGTAAATATTCATGAAACTGTTGGAACTTACTTGATTTCTCTGTGGCTAGCTCACCTACTCAAACAGATTATTTAAATCAACATAAAGAGTTAATGATAGTTGAAAAACAGGATGTCCTACTTAATGAAATATTCTCATATACAGAGGAATAACTTTTCAAATACTTTTATGTAATCAACATATAAATCATTAAAATATAGGTTGAATATAATTGAATCTCTTTGATGATTCAGAGGTTACTTAGCTTTTTCTAGGGCTCAGGTTTGGAAATATCCATTTCACAGATGAGTTGAACTGGCAATTAACCAGACTGGTTTGATGAGCAGGGTGGGAGAGGTGGCCTTATAAATGGCTTTTGAGAACTTGTGCTCCATAAATGTGCTGCTATGTCTTCCATCAGGCAATATGTAAAACCTTGCAGATAGGTAAGCAAATCAGGCCAGTCTGGGGCCAGGATAAGCTCATTAGAGTGAATGAGGGAAACACAAAACAGATATTGGCACCAGAAATTATAAGTACAACTATAGAAGTACAGGGAGAAACAGAGTAGCAGAAAAGAGGCATCCTAACCTAATTTGCAGTAGCATCAGGAAAAACCAGATTATTTCTTACTAATGGATATTGAAACAAAAAGCCAGACCAATCTACCAAAGACATAATTTGATAAACAAGATGACAACCCTACTCAAAAATTTTCAGTGAGTCCTCAGAATCCAAGAATGAAGATGATACTCTTTAGTCTGTCATGTAGTTTCCCCCTTTATGATTGAGTTATCAGCTTTCTCAGCCTTCTTTCCTTTGACTCTTATAAAGGAATTCTCCATAAAAGTTGTCCAAGCATACCTGATATTCTCCTAAGGAAGTGTCAGGCTCCCTGGCATCCAAAATTTCTATGACCCACTCCCCACCTTTACTAAGTACACAAATATAATGGGCCTTAGAAAGAGGCAATATCTGGCCAATAGAGGCATGAGCAGGTAGTGGGAACGAATTAAAACTGTCCAGTGTCTCCATCATTGCCTTGCAAGCTGACATGTGGATTCTTATCTTCTAACCCCTTTGGTGAAGAAGAATACATTAGGCTGTATTAATGTGTGGCTCAGGCATTGAGAATCCCCAGCTCATTCTCAGCCTCATGACACCTTGCTCTTCAATCAGCCCTTGCTGATAATTAGGATTCCCATATAGATGTCCTTAGAAATTAATATGACAGAGATAATGTTATATGTCCAATACAACATTTTCTATTTCTGGTCACATAGGAAGTCTACATTTTCTGAACCTCATTTGTGGTTAGATTGAGGTGATCTAAATGAGTTCTGGCCAAGACTTAATATTGGAGAGATGACATAAGACAAGCCTAGCTATTTGTAAATCTCCTGAAATCCTTCAACCCTGTCTACACTGCACATGCAACCTTGGACTCCACATGTCCTGGATGGTACAGCTACAAGATGGAAGAGGGCTATCTAACTTACATTAAACTTAGTAAGAGTGAAGAAAAACCCCACAATCAAGACATGATATCAGCTAGTGTTAAGTACCCTGACAAGCACAGCCAGTAAATCTTACTTTAAATTTTTCTGCTTCTATTCTTTTTTTCCTGGTTAATCTTCACCAATGGACTTTAGCATTCATTTTCCCATATTTGCTATATGTGTCATACATTTCACATACAGGATTGTTGTGACTAAAGAGAACTAAAGTAGAGCATTACTTTCCAAACTATTCACATCATGGTACATCTAATAAATGAAAATTTGTCTATGACACAATAGAGTAAATGGATAAGACTGTTTTTGAATGATGATAAACCACCCAGGGAAGTTTAGCCACCTGCAGAACCTATTCAATTGTGTAGAGGCAAGAACAGATTAAAAAGACACCTGTCATGCAAACATAGCCTGCCAATAAGCCAGGATACATTGCCTGAAAGAGAAGAAGCCTAGTCAAGTGGAGTGCTACACAGCAGAATTATCTTGGTGCTGTTATCATGCTTCAGAATCTGAGCCTAAACCTTTCTTGGGCTCTTCTTATAATGCAGTATACTATCATGTGAAGAGCACTTATTGAGTGTGCCCATGCATCATATTATCTCATTAATCTTCATAACACTGAGAAGTGGCCTTCATCATTTATAGTTAGATGAGGAAACCAAAGCTCAAAGAAGTTGAGTAATTTTCACATGGCCATGTAGTTTTAGGGAATCTGCATTTGAACTCAAATGCATCCAGCTCCAAAGCCATACTGCCTTTTTCAAGACGCTTCCTCTATCAGCTAACCCAGAGTGATTATACCAACCAAACTTAACAGAAAGTGGTATATAAAGTAGAAATCCAACTTATGGCTTTGAAATGAGAAATCTATTGCCAAACAAATTAGAACACTGAGTTCATCTCCTCATTGTCTTATCTTAAATCTCAGAAAAAAGACATCTGGGGTCACTGAGACTCATTTGAGAAGCAATATTCTAAACTGAGTTATAGCGTACTGCAAATTTGCCTATAAATTGCAGTACAAGGGACTAAGGTAAGAATTGAGGACCAGTGTCTTGGAGTGCACAAGAATAGATATGAATAATACGTCCAATAGAAAATCATCAATCCAGAGCAAAGGAATAACAGGGGTCCAGGAAAAAGCTAAACATGACCATGAACAGGTGGGCTTTATACCAGAGATGCAAGGCTGGTTCAACATATGCAAATCTATAAATGCAATTCACCTCATAAATAAAAGCAAGAACAAAGACCATATGATTCTCTCAATAGACGCAGAAAAAGCATTTGACAAAGTCCAGCACACCTTCATGATATAAACCATAACAAAATAGGCATAGATGGGACCTACCTTAAAATTATCAAGGCCATTTACAATAAACCCACTGCCAATATCATACTGAATGGGGAAAAATTGAAACCATTCCCATTTAGAACAGGAACTAGACAAGGTTGCCCACTATCTTCACTTATATTCAACATAGTGCTGGAAGTCCTTGCTAGAGAAATTAGATAAGAGAGGGGAATTAAGGGCATCTAAATGGGACAAAAAGACATCAAACTCTCACTCTTTGGTGATGATATGATATTATATCTAGAAAACTCCAAGGATTCAACCAACAGACTCATGGAATTGATAAATGAATTCAGTAAAGTCTCAGGATATGAAATCAATACACACAAATCAGAAGCGTTCATCTATGCCAATAACAGGCAAGCCAAAATTCAAATCAAAAATGCAATACCTTTTACAATAACCTCAAAGAAAATTAAATATCTAGGAATATATTTAACAAAAGAGGTGAGAGACATATACAGGGAGAACTACGAAACACTAAGAAAAGAAATTCTAGAAGATGTAAACAGATGGAAAAAAATCCACCTTGGTAATGGATTGGTAGAATCAACATTGTTAAAATGTCCATACTACTTAAAGGGATCTACAGAATTAATGCAATCCCTATCAAAATACCATCATCATTCTTTACAGTTCTAGAAAAAATAATTTTACACTTTGTATGGAACCAGAGAAGACCTCATATAGACAAAGAAATCTTAAGCAAAAAGAAAAAATTGGGAGGTATCAGTCTACCAGATTTCAATCTGTACTACAAGGCTATAGTAACTAAAACAGCATGGTACTGGCACAAGAATAGAGACATAGACCTTTGGAACAGCACTGAGAATCCAGAGATGAAACCATCTGCATATTGTCATCTAAACTTTGACAAAGTAGACAAAAATATACACTGGGGAAAAAATCTCTTTTCAATAAATGGTGCAGGGAAAACTGGATAGCTACATGCAGATGATTGAAACTGGATCCCCACCTCTCACTTCTTACAAAAATCAATTCATGATGGATAACAGACTCAAACATAAGGCATGAAACCCTAAGAATCCTAGAAGAAGATGTACGGAAGACCCTTTCAGATATCAGCCTAGGCAAAGAATTTTTTTTTTTTTTTTTTTTGAGACAGAGTCTCACTCTGTTGCCCAGGCTAGAGTGAGTGCCGTGGCGACAGCCTAGCTCACAGCAACCTCAAACTCCTGAGATCAAGCGATCCTCCTGTCTCAGCCTCCCAAGTAGCTGGGACTACAGGCATGCACCACCATGGCCGGCTAATTTTTTCTATATATATATTTAGCTGTCCATATAATTTCTTTCTATTTTTAGTAGAGATGGGGTCTCGCTCTTGCTCAGGCTGGTCTCGAACTCCTGAGCTCAAACGATCCGCCCACCTCGGCCTCCCAGAGTGCTAGGATTACAGGCGTGAGCCACCACGCCCGGCCAAGCAAAGAATTTTTGAAAAAGACTCCCAAAGCAATCACAGCAGCAACAAATATAAATAAATGGGATCTAATCAAATTAAAAAGCTTTTGCACAGCCAAGGAAACTGTCATTAGAATGAATAGATAGCCTACAGAATGGGAGAAAATGTTTGCTCTCTACACATCTGATAAAGGGCTGATAACAAGAATCTATCTAGAACTTTAAAGAAATCAACAAGAAAAAAATCAAACAACCCCATCAATAAATGGGCAAAGGACATGAACAGAAACTTTTCAAAAGAAGACAGAATAATGGCCAGCAAACATAAAAAAATGCTCAACATCTCTAATCATTAGGGAAATGCAAATCAAAGCCACAATGAGATATGACCTAACCCCAGTGAGATTGGCCTTTATCAAAAAATCCCAAAACAACAAATGCTGGCGAGGCTGTGGAGAGACAGGAACACTCTTACACTGCTGGTGGGACTGCAAATTAGTGCAACTTCTGTGGAAAAGAATGTAGAGATACCTCAAAGAGCTAAAAATAGAAATACCATTCGATCCAGCAATAGCACTATTAGGCATCTACCCAAAAGAACAAAAGGCATTCTATAATAAAGACATCTGCACCTGAATGTTTATGGCAGCACAGTTCACAATTGCAAGGATGTGGAAACAACCCAAGTGCCCGTCAATTCGTGAGTGGATTACTAAAATTTGGTATATGTATACAATGGAATATTACTCAATTATAAGAAACGACGGTGATCTAGCACTTCTTATATTTTCCTGGATAGAGCCTGAGCCCATCCTCCAAAGTGAGGTATCACAAGAATGAAAGAATAGGCTCTACACGTACTCGCCATCAAATTGGCACTAACTGATCAACACTATGGTGCTCACACGGTAGTGATATTCTTCAGGGATTGGGGGTTGCGGGTGGGTAAACTCACAACTAACGGACATGGTGAGCATGGTAGGAGGAAAAAGGCATGCCTCAAATCATGGTTGGGGTGTGGCAAAGTCATAACATGTAACCAAAATGTTTGTAGCCCCATAATATCCTGAAAAAAAAAAAAAAGAAGTTGGTGAGGAGGGAATATTCTGCTCAAATCAAGGTAGAGAGCCCTAACTAGACTTACTTTGAAGAATAAAGGCAGGCAGCTAAACTGATGGGCAAAAGTCAGGTAGGAATCTCTGAGAAGGGGCAGCGAAGGACAGATCTCAATCTCTCTCTTTCAGAAAAGTCAAGTGGGAACCAAATGTATCAACAGAGAGGGGCTGGAGGAGCATGAAATCTTAACAAAGATAGGGAAGGAGAACAATTATCCTGGAGTTATCAAGTTATCTTGATGGAGCCTTCCTAGTATAGAAATAACTGCAACACACATTGGATTATGCAATGCTAGTAATTCATCTTTCAGAAACATTATCTGTCAGTAATGATGGTGCCATGCTGCTCATCTGGCCCTAGGTTTTGCATTTTCAGTTCCTACCTTCAGCATAGTCCCATTCTGCTTGTTCCATGAATAAAAGTAAGAGGAAAAATTAAAGAAACCCTGGCACAATCATCTATTGATTTAGCCTCCTTGACATACATTTCACCCTTTTCTGGTAAAGCATAGTGACTTGAGAACCATCCACTCTGGCTGGGGAAGAACTCACCTTCTGGTTTAAGGAACATATAATACTCAGCCTAAGATAATGAATATATTCTATTGCCCTGGCCTAAGAAATGGATTCAAAATTGGACACATAATCCAATCTGAACAACAAAAATTATATGAGGATTAGCGATTTGGGGTGAAATTATTGAGAATGAGATAGTTTCCGTTCTTATGCTAGATGGAAAAGATGTAAGTGTAGAATTACTCATGGGCATCTTGCCACCATGAGAGGACTGCCTGTCTGAAAATGAACTGGAGAAAAAAAAGTGAATGAAAAGAGGAACAAAACAGATGTGTGATGAAACACAAACACCAAGTCCAACAATGCCTGATGCCAGTTACCCTTGACTTTCGGTTATTTTCTCAAGTGAATTTGAGCAAGATAGAAACACTCTGGCTCTTTAAAATTATTATTTGTATTTACATTTTAAATTAAATCAACCCCAAAATTATTGACCAAGACAGCTTTAACATCCTCTGAGTTCGACTAAACTTTAGACATGTATCTTCTTGCCTATAAGTCCCAGCTCCCTTTTCTTAGAAGATTTACTTTAGAAAACTTGCAATTGTAAATTATTTCTCTGCCCTTTGAGATATAAATCTCTTCCCAGCCTCTTGACAGTTTTATAACACAGGAATTTTTTTTCCCAAGTACCTGGGAGTTATTCCTTTGATATGTAATCATCAAGAAAGATAATGCTTCTATCCGTGGTCGGGTAGGAGCCTAACTTTGGTAACTGACAATTAGAAAACTCAGACACCTAATCACATTGACCAACTTACCGCCCAATGTCCTTCAGGACTCTTCCATGAGTTCTATCTAGACTTAAAAACCCTTTATTCTTTTTTTTTGTGGAGGTAAGTTCTATCTCTTATCCCTGTTGCAATCGTCTTGAAAAAGTTTTCCTTGACTTTTTAACTCTGTCTAGTGAAATTTTTCTTTGATATATCTTACATTGGGACTTTCTTTTGTGTAAGATAATATATTCCTTTATTTAAGCCAATTGAGTTATATTTTTCTGTTATAGCTAAAAATATCTTAACTGGTATGGAAAATTGTTATTTTCTTTACTAAAGTCTGACAGTTTTTAAAGGATTTGGAGCTCTAACCTTCTATATAACCTT
The DNA here is from genome assembly GCF_041146395.1 of Eulemur rufifrons. Lineage (NCBI taxonomy): Eukaryota > Metazoa > Chordata > Mammalia > Primates > Lemuridae > Eulemur > Eulemur rufifrons. The sequence goes on from NC_091001.1 coordinate 25,850,085, forward strand.
TTTTTTTTAAACTTTTGTGGCTAATTTTTCTTCATTTTCATGTCCTAGGGATTCAGAGCAGATTTCTATCATGGCCTTTTTACATTATCTTGTTTATTTGTGATTATTTCTACAGATCAGAGCCATATGCCATATGTTTATCCTGATAACTAAAATAAAATGCTTTGCTATTACCCCTAATTCCTTTACATTCTTCTGCTGCCTCTTTACTTCCAAAAAAGGAAGAGGAGGCTGAGAAGGAGGAGGATGAAGGTGAAGAAGGAGGAGGAGGAGGAGGAGGAGGAGGAAGAAAAGGAGGAGAAGGAGAAGAAGAAAGGAGAAAGGAGAAGAAGAGGAGAAGGGAGAAGGAAGGACAGGAGGAGGAAAAGAAGGAGAAGGAAGAAGGAAGGAAAGGGAGAAGGAAGAAGTGGAGAAGGCCAGGAAGAAAGGACAGAAAGAGAGAGGCAAGAATTCTAATACATAGTGTGTTGATAGAGCAGCAGTATGAACTCCCGTGACTGTCTTCTTTCAATCAGTCCCCAAAGGAAAGAGGAGCTTTCTACTCTAAAATGAATTATGGCCTTACATTGGGTAAGGGGCCAACACAGAGCATTACCTCTAAGTTGGCTATACATGACATGCCCAGTGAAGCAAAAGCAAGGCCTTCCATGAGGTGTCTTTGTAAACAAGCATAGATGCCTAAGAACAGGACTCAAACCTACAGATAACTGAACTGTGGCCAAACCTTGGCTCCAGGTTTTGGGCTACTCCTCTCATCTTTGCCCCACCTCACAGATGTTGCTTTTCCCTTGTTCCATCTGCAACCTTGGCCTCCCTCCTCTATTCTTCAGGTAACTGACATTTGTTCATGTACTGGCTTGACTCCTGTCATGTGAAAAAAGTGCATTTCCTGCCCTCTTGTTCACCTGCTGGTGTTTGCTTCTGCCTCTCAAGAGTGAGCTCAAAATAGCACTGTCCTTCAACCACTTCTAGACAAAATATGCTTGTTACAAGAGTATTTTCTATTGATTTTTATAAGAAAAAAAATCTCCCTATTGATCAGAAACAAGTAATATAGATATCAAAATTTCAAAAATATACCATTATATCACTATCTCATTTGAAACAAATCACTTTTGGAATAATACTTAACAGGAAGTATGTTTTATTATTGACTCTGGATGTTAGGCCATCTCCCATCAGTCTTTTCAGTATCACACATTTATAATGTGATAGGAGGGTCACAGTAGATCTTTTCAGTGATGCAATAATCATTTGGGATATTTTTAAAGTAAGCTTGAGATAAAGACTTCAGATCCTGAAGTGGGTAGGTGATTGGGTGGGGAAAGAAGGAAAGGGAAGAGAAGAGAAGTAAAGGGTAATTCTGGGTATCATAGGACCCAAAAACAGTATGGGACTCACACTGTAGAGATTTCATGACTGGACTTGGAGTTGAGCCTGTATGAAAATAGAGAAAGAAGAGGGACTCGATTTCAAAGTCAGAGTTATGATTCATTTCTACAGGCTTTTATTGAGTTCCTGCTGTGTAACAGGCTGCCTACTACTCACTAAGGTTATAAAAACAATCAATCATGACTTCTACCTCTGAGTCTCATAAAATTCCAGTAGACATGGTTTCTTTTCATAGTTCACAAAAGACCAATATGTGTTACGTTTGATTTTCAAAATACTCCCACAGGAGAGACAGAAGACATAATATTATAAAATCTCTACTTTACAGACAAACTGAGGTCCAGAGAAATTAAATAACTCATCTAAACTAGGAAATAGCAGTTGGTCTACAACCTCCAGTCTTGTGACATAAAATCTAGTCATCTTTTCTGGATTTTATATGATATTGCTTCTTAAAAGCTTTGGCCACTAGGCTAATGCTCCCAAAGCAATAGCTTACCACCCATCATTATGTCAATACAGTATTCCATATATGATTCTACAAGTATTCATTTATGAATCATATAGACCAAAGTTGACCTTATTCACAATGCTTATTCTACCACCAAGAGAGGAGATGGCTATAACACTTATGAAAGGCAATTTATTTCCAAAGTATTCCCATGTATCAAATATCAATATGTGATTCTCCATGTTTATGTGAGATAAGCTCAACATAAATTATCTCTGTGAGTATAGATGAGAAAACTAAGGCATAGAAAGGTCTTTTATTTATTTATTTTTTTTTGCCAAAGATCACTCATTCAATTAATTAGGACTAGACATAGGTCTAAAGTCTAGATCTCCCAATTTCCAATCTAGAATTTGGTGGCTGAAACTCTACTAAAAGGAGGAAGGGAACTCACAAGAGTGGGAGTCCTGAAGCATTTAATTCTATAAACTTCAGTTTTTTTTTATCAAATGGGACAATATTTGTTGATTGAATGTATGTACGAGGCAGTCACTTGCAGTTCCATTTCTCCCTCTAGATTATAATGCTATATTCCCTAAAGATCATAAGAATTAAATGACCCATGGTTACATTACTAAGAAGAATTTGAATACAGTATGCCAAGTCTTACCATTCACCATTCATTTCCTTCAGAGTTCTGGTAATGGAGAACACACACAACTGTATCAACTGTGCATAAGAGACCACAGTACATGGATTCTTATAACGTCATGTGTACCACAGCCCCAGGTAAGAATAGCTACCTGAGAAGTAATGACTGCATGTTCCAGATTACCACAACATGTTCAGCCTTAGGTGAGTTCCACCTGAGAGCTCCAAGTGAGCCACCATATGTACCTGTCACCTCAGTCTCCATCAGAGCATCAAGTGCCCCAGATCATCCATCATCACTTACCATGATGCTGCTCTGTATTGCAGCACCCCCAAAGCTGGGCTATAAATGGAAGAAACTATTGCCTTGCTTCTCTTTGCCCCATTAAAATTGTCTCTTCTACCTTCCTCCTACAAAAGCTCCTTTGAAGCATATATTTCCATTTTCCCACCTGTTACCTCTCTTTGTTCTCTCCTGAAAATCCAGGCACTTTTCTTAATTTATTGTTGACTTCAGCATCTGGCTATATTCCTACCTGTCATTACTCCCATCTTCATCTTTTGGAAACTTCAACAATCACACAAACAATCCATCAAATGCCCTGGTCTCAGTTCTTTGACCTCATTTGCACATCCTCAACCACATGCTTATGAATGACTGCATCCCTCCATAAGCACAATCTCAACCTTCCCTTTTTTCCACCAACTCCTCATATCTTTTCAACTCAAACATTTCTTTGACCTCACTGGGAGTTTTAATCATACTAACACTAGTTGAATCTTCTAGCTGTGTCTTCACCTGAGAAACTAAACCTAGTTAGAGAAATCACACCCTTACTAACCAAACTCATTTCAGAATTATTGCCTCAAGCCTCAGATGACATTCAACACTGCCAGAGTCCACTGGGCTCCCATAACAAATTAAATTTCCCAATTTGCAAGATTCACACCTTCTCTCTCCTCAGATCCCCAATAGCTTTTCCACATTATTGTCTCTAGAAAACCTTAAAACTGTTATAGAGTAAATAGACATTGACAAAAAATACCCTTTGTTTTTCCCTCCATCATTCCCACATACTCTGCGTCCCTTCTTATGGTAATGAAGCAAGTATCCCCACTCCTGTTAAATCCCCTTCTCATTGAGCCCTGAATCCCATCCCCTTTGCAATTATCTATTATCTCACATCTCTCCAGCACTACTGAATTCTCCCTTTACACTAGCTAATGCCCCACAGAACACAAGTGTGCCTTTAAATTTCTCATCGAAAAATTTTATTTTTACTTATTATTTCTCCCAACTATTATCCAATTATCTTTCTTCTTCTTACAACAAAACTCTTATTTTTAATATTTTGAGCTATTTATACTCAGTGTCTCCACTTCCCAGCCTATCATTTACTCCTCAACTTATTCAAACTGGACTCTAACCCAATGACTCCACTGAAATGGCTCTCATCAAAGGTAATTATGACCCATGTCTTGCCATAACCAATGACCAATTCTCTGACCTCTTCTAACTCAAACTTACAGAAGCATTTGATACAGTTTACTTCACTTTCTCTATGGAATACATCCTTCTCTAGGGTCCTGTCATGGATAGAATTGTGTCCTATCAAAATTCATAGATTGAAAGCCTATACCCAAATGGGATTATAATTGGATATAGGGCCTTTAAAAAGGAAATTAATGTTAAATGAGGTCATAAGGACAGGTCCCTAATCCCATAAGACTGATGTCCTTACAAGAAGAGAAAGAGACACCAGAGAACTTTCTCTTTCCACATGTGCGCAGAGAAAGGCCCTGTGAGGATACAGCAAGAAGACTATTTGCAAACCCAAAAGAGAAGCCTTAGCAGAAACCAAATCTGTTAACACCTTAATCTTGGATTTTCAGCCTCCAGAATTGTAAGAAATAAATTTCTGTTGTTCCATAGCATGTTGTATGGCAGCCTTAGCGTTTCAAGTTCCACGAAACCACAGTTGCCTGGTTTTCCTCCTATCTCACCCACTGCTCCTTCCCATTCGTCTCTAAGAGCTGCTTCTCTTTCACAAGATCTCTAAATGTTATTCTTTGTCCTCAGTCTTTTATTTAAAGCCTTTTCCTAAGTGATCTCATCCTGTTCTCTGGCTTCAATTTTGTGTATGTGATATCAGCAATGTGAGTGATATTTTTGTGAGTCTTTAATGTTTAGAGATACATAATAAAAAATGTGGGTGAAATGTGGATACATTATGTGAAATTGTCTTCAGAATAACACAAGATGGGGAACATGGATGGCACAGGATTGGCCCTGGGATGATGTCTGTTGGAGCTGTGTGATGGGTCCGTCAGGGTTTGTCACACGAGTTGTTATAAGCTGAATAGTGTTCTCCCCAAAATGCATATGTTGAAGTCCTAACCCTCAGCACCTCAGAATGTTACTATATTTGGACATAGGGGCTTTAACCAGGCAACTAAGGTAAATTGAGGTTATATGGTAGGTCCTAACCCAATATGACTGATGTTCTTATAAAAACAGGAGATTAGGATACAAATATGCACACACACAGAAGAACAACCACGTGAAGACATGACAAGGAGGTGGACACCTATAAACCAAGGAGAAGCACCTCAGGGTAATAAAAAAAAACCTGCTGACACCTTAGTCTTGAACTTTTAGCATCAAGAACTGTGAGCAAATTGATTTCTGTTAAGCCACCCAGTCTGTGGTATTTTGTTATGGCAGCCCTGGTAAACTAATACAGTAGTATAACTATTTTTGTGTATACTTGAAATTAAATTTTTTTTAGTAAAATGTTTTTTTTAAAAAAAAGATTCTGTATACATGGATGAATTCAAATTATTTTCTATAGGCTAAGCCCTTTCTGTGAGCTCTAGCTTCTCATATAAACTGCTCTTAACTTCTCCAGTTGGATATATGACAGGCATCTCAAGCATAATATGGCCAAAGCAGAACAGTTATTTTTTCCCCAAAATTTGCTTCCCCTCTAAGTCTGTCTTCCTATCTTAGGATGTATTATGACCACCCACCAAGTCACTCAGATCAAAGTCCAAGGAAGTATCTTTGAGTCCTTTTTCCCTCACCACCCAACATCTTGTTTAGTAAGAACATTATTGACTCATTTTCCCAAATATATCCTAAATCTGCCTACTTCATTTTTATTGCTAACCCAAAAAACATTTTACCTTGCCTGGACCACTGTATTAACCTCTTAACTGGTCTCATTTCCATCATTTTGCTCATCTACAATACTTCTTTCACACAGAAGCTAGACCTAGAGGCCTTTCAGAAGTGTAACTTTTTGTGTCATTCATATGCTTAAAATCCACCAATGGCTTTAAATAACGTTCCAAATTCTTTACCATATGATTCAAGGTTCAACACGATGTAGCCCCTGTCTTCCTCTTCAGAGGTAAACTTTTGCTATCTTAAGCCTCTGTGATTTGAGGGGATCTTTATTACCAAAACATAACCTTACCTGTACTGATTGATATGACACTTACTAGTATTGAAATTTAATTATTTATTTTTTATTTGCATATTTCTTTCTCCCCTTACTAGACTACAATTCCCTTGAGGGTAACAATGTTTTTTAATTCACTAATCTATCTACTGTGCCCAGCACATGGTCTGTCACATAGTAGGCAATCAAATATTTGTTGACTCTCTGATTTATTAAACAATGTTCAAAAGTCTGCCTTCATCTTGAGACCAAAGTGAGACTTCTTCCTTTCTACCCCAAAGCTGAAGTTTTCAGAGCTGGTCCCATACCCAATCAGCTTCACGGATTAAGAACACAGACCTGACTTACATGCTCTGCCACATTTCGGGCAGAAGCAGCTGATTAGAAGGGCAGGCCTTGGGAATACCAATTAGACTGAATAAGAACAGGAATAGGAAGGAGATGAATCTGCTATACTTCGAGGGAGGAAGTAAAGGAGGCTGCAAGAAGGATGGTGTACCTCCTGCACCTCGGTGGAGGAAATCAAAAGGGAAGTGTGCACCTGACTCTGACTTTAGAAATACCTTAGTGGCACCAACTGTGGAGATAGTCCCAATGAAGATTAGGCTGTGACTGAATGAATTAGCTGCTCCTTTTCTCTTGGGAAAAAAAAAAAGATAATAAACCAGAGGTATTTCTTCTAATACTCCTATATGAGGAGGGAAAACAGCAGCGGCACCCTCTATAGGCCAAGGCCACAATGTGTAGGTTGGATGGAGAGGATTCTCCTCCACCTCCAACACCAAGCTAGGCAATCTCATTCTACCTTCCTTGATTTCTGGACTATCATCCTCGTAATGGCACTGTAGTGAGTGTAAACACAGTATGAACAAGCAGAGAAGGGCAAATCTAAGAAGAGAAGAAGATTTCAAGAGAGAATTTATGTTGAATATTCTTCAGACTGACTTATGAACATTTCCATCTGCATTGGCTTATCAAGGGATGATAACACCGGTGATAACAGGAGGCAAATAAATGTGAAAGGAGAGCTTCTATTGAGATCCCATTTTAACCTCTCTTCTTTCTGTTGTGGGGCAAAACATACTTGGACAAAATAAAAATTAGCATATAAGACAAAACAAAGAAGTAAACTGTTTAAATAGTACCTTGCATATGGAAAAAATAAAATCCTCCTAAGCACCCTACTTCCCCTTGAAAGTTCACACTCCATTTTAGAGTGAGCTTGCTTTGTTTAAGCTAGAATTTGCATCTTAGTAGATGCTCACAAGCCTGTAACCTGTGAGGGGATGGTTGCCATGACAACATTAATGAGCCTATGACCAGAGATATCTTAAAGAGAGAATATGTTTGTGTTCTTACTTATTATCATTTTGGTCTCTGCTTTCTGGACAGCAAGGGCTGGAAAAAAAAATCACTCTAACAGAGAGAAATATTTAGTAATGGTATTATAGGGAGCCATTTTAGACTTTGAATAGATAAGAGGAAAATTTTACAGCATTCAAAAAATAATAAAAATCTGCCTTAAAAACATTTAGATAAAAAGCATTTTGTGTTTATAATAACTACTGTGATGAAACAGGGTGCTGTTTTCTAACAAATAACATTGAATTTACCATTAGTCTAGTTTGGCCTGATATATATGCTTGTACAATCTTCCTCATTGAAGGATTTCAAGCCTTTTCATTTGATAATTACCGGTAACCCTTCATATGCCCCTCAATTAAACAGGAAATATTCATCAAGAAATATGTATTTAACACATATTATGGTCCTATACCATACAGGCTCTTTAAATATAGCACAGCTTTTCAGCCTTAGATCAAAACTGAGAAAAATGAGGCTGAGTGTTAGGAGCTTTCTTGGGGCACAGTCAGCACATGGTGCTTTGGACTCCTCTGGGTGGAAGGCAGCTCTTTTTGATCTGTTTCACCTTTGCTCATCCACATCACTCTCCACCCCGCTGAGGTGTTCAGTAATGTGTGAATCCTCTAAAGGTATATATTGCAAAAAGGGCAAGAGAAAGTCCTACCCTCAAGGAATTTTTAACCAGTCAGATAAGATTCATAATTGATTTATAGAAAATTTAATATTAATAGAATTATGAATCTTGAGAGCAGGTTTCAGATTCTAACTTGCTAGATGCTCTTAGCTAAGACAGAGATTATTGTTTTGTTTTAGTTTCCAGAAACTACTAACTAATAAAATCTGAGTCACTAGTTAGACTTGAGCACTCTGGAAGTGGAATGGGCTACTTAAAAAAAGTAGTGAGTGTCCTGTCATAAAAAGTATTTAACAAGAGGCTGAATGACCACAGAACACACAAATCTACACTAAAAAGTGGCTTTAAACAAAGTAGGATATAGATTTTTTTATTGTTGTAAGAAATCAGCTATTGAAAGATGTGTGTTAAAATCTCAATTATAATTATATTGCTCCATTTCTTCTTTTAGTTCTATTAATTTTTGTTCCATATATTTTAAATCTATATCATTGATGTATACAGATATTCGATGCTGGCATACTATTGGATTGATTTATTTTTTCATTTTGAAATATTCTTATCTCTATTAGTGACTCTTGCCTATGGTTAGTATTATATTTTATAGCTATACTAGCTTTCTTTTGTTAGTGTTTGCATGTTTTTTCTATTATTTTACTTTCCACGTTTCTGTGACTATGTAAATAAAGTATATCTTTTAATCTTTCTGATAATTCTCTATCTATCTCTACCTATCTCTCTACTTCTGAAAAGCTGTGGAGAAGAAATAATTCTGCTTTTTAGAGATCTTAACCTCTCTCACCGAGCAGTTCCTAAGGGGGAGATCAGTTATGTAATTGGGGTAGGAGCCTTTCTAGGTATGGCAATACTGTGGAAAATTTCATTCTGTTTTTATAAGCTTTTTGCCTTGCCTTTGTCCCCTATGCCCCCAGCTGTCCACACAGCCCTCCAATTCAGTAGATGTTCCAGGTCCCATTCGTCACTCCTGCCCTGTGTGACACCAAAGCTCAACTAGCTTCTCCTTCCCTAACAAACACTCTCTGTCTGACCAAGCCTGGTCCTTCTCACACATCTAGAATCGGAAAATGCTCCCAGAGAAAAATGGGTGATCTCACGTTGAAATAATTATCTCCCTCTGCAACTGTGGCTTATTTGTTGATTTTTCCTCTGCTTTCTGATGTCTTTAAAGTTTTGTTTTTTAAAAAACATTGAATTTTGGGGAGCTTTTTTCCAGTTGATATATTGGGGTCTTTAGAATGCCATTACTAACCACATTGGACACAAAAATGGAAATATATACACACACACACTGAGCGCCCAATGTTAAAAAGTTCTACTTTAATCTAAGGATGACAAGATCATTGCTTCTCCGGAGTGGCCCTCTGGCCATCTGGAGTGCTTGTTAACAATAATGTTTCCTATGCCCTTTTCCACTCCTATCGAGCTAGTGTTTTCAAATGGATAACATCTATATTTTTCATGAAATTCTCAAATGATTCTTATGCTCCATGATATTCACAAGATATCCATCACCACCATAGCATTGGACTATAAGTAAACTCAGAAGACAGTCCTGTTCTTGGTCTCTACATTCATAGTATTTTTCATGGCTCCCGACACACAATAAATATTTTTTAGTGTCAGTTTAATTGACAATAATAGCTAACGCTTCCTGCTGGATGACTACATACCAGGCACTACTTTAAGCTCTTTTTACTGGGTGTAACCTACTTGAGATTCATAACAAGCCTGTGAGATAAGTTCTACCATCATTCCCAATTTCCAGATAAAAAAAACTGACAGTAAGTAACTTGCACAAAGCTTAGTGATTCAGTGGGAGAGTAGGGATATAAATTCAAGCTCTCCTGGGCATCATCTTAACCATTTCAATAGAATGGTTCTTGGAATAATGAACGAATCTAATTCTGTAACTTCAAGTATCTTTACAAAAATTCGTATCTCTATCTCTTATACCTACTAACCCTGCTCATCATAATTTTAAAATGATAAAATTGTAGGATAGACAGGCTGATGGAATTGAGGTTAGTGATGATGTCGGAGCTTTTTTATGAGATTACCATTTAATTGACACAACACATAAAGCAATGATACTCCTCTTTCCTCCATAAACTAAGGAGCCATTGCCTGTGGTGCCCTCACTCAGATTCAATAGTCATTTCTAATACATCCATATACTTCTCCCATTATTCAAATGGCGTGTTTATCAGAAGTCTATTCTACTTATTCCCAATTTGTGTTGTATATGTTATTGTAAATTACATAATTTAGTCAAATATTTATATAAACTGATAAAATGAGTGTGAAAAGAGGCAAGTCAATAAAAAGTTTTCCATAGAAACAACTGTAAAAGATGGGGAGAAATTGTCAAAATCCAGAAGATCATCAATCTGCTTTGATCAATATCTTTAAGTTCTTGGTCTGCTTGAAAGAAAATGAAATGGAAAGTCTTGGACAATGCATGACTTATGCCCAGAGGCACGTTTGCTCAGAAACATCTTGGCCTTTCATTGATGTTTGGTGAATAGATATACTTTATGCATTTTAAACTCAAGAAAAACGTTTAAAGTGTGTGACTTAGCCTGTTGAAACTGCTATAACAGAATGTCATAGACTGAGTGGCTTATATACAACAGAAATTTACTTCTCACAGTGTGAAGGCTGGGAAGTCCAAGGTCAAGGAGCTGGCAGATTCAGTGTCTGGTGAGAGCGCTTTACCTGGCTCATGAATGGTTGTCTTACCATTGTGTCCTCCCATGGCAAGGAATCTCTTTGGGGTCTCTTTATTAAGAACACTAATCCCATTCATCAGGGCTGTGGCCTTATTGCCTAATCACCTTTCAAGGGCTTCAACTTTTAATATCATCACCTTGGAGGTTGGGATTTCAACATACAAATTTTGGGGGGACACAAGCATTAATTCCATAACAGTGTAGGTTTATCTGTCAAATAACTTCTGCTTAAACCTAATTCAAGTGTTCACTCAAATGTCCTTATCAATGAGGACTTTCCTGACTACCCCATACAAATCATAATCCTTGCCCCTCCCTGGAACTAACTCCCTATTCCCTTTAGCCTGCTTTACTTTAGCCACTAACCCTTATCAATGACTCACATTACATACTCACATTTCTTTGCTCACATCTTTTTGTCTACCATGTGTGCCCTGTGGCAGGCAGAATAATGTTTCCCCCAAAAGATCCACCTCCTAAGCCCTGGATCATTTGATGATGTTGCCTTGTATGGAAAAAAAGGAACTTTGCATTTGTGGTTAAGGTTAAGGACCTTGAGATGGGGAAATTACCCCAGAGAATCCAGATGGGCCCAACTTAATCACATGAATCCTTAAAAGAATCTTTTCTGACTGAGATCAGAATCAGAAAGAGATGTGGTGACAGAAGAATGATCAGAGAGATACAACATTGCTGGTTTTGAAAATGGAGGAAGGAACTCTGAGCCAAGGAATAGGTCCAGCCTCTCCCAGATGAAAAAGGCAAGGAAAAGATTCTCCCCTAGAGCCGCTAGAAAGGATCGCAGCCCTGCTGACACCTTGACTTCAGCCCAGTGGCATCCATGTTGGACTTCCGAGTTACAGAACTGCGAGACAATAAATACGTGTTATCTTAAGCCACTAAGGTTGTGGTAAGTTCCAGTAGCCACTGAAAACTAATATATGTGCCTTTGCAGAGGATGAGCTCTGTGAAGGCAAGAACATTGTTGTATTTTTGGTTTTACCACTAAAACTCAGCACAGCATTTGGCACATAGAAATATTCAGTAAATACAGTTAAATGGATGAGTAAATAAATGAATACACTGATGAACCAAACAGCCACCTCCTTCTAGTTCTGATATCATAGCATAAGATATGCTACTACTAAAATAATAATACCAATAATGACACCACCTAGTGAATGCCTTTTATTTGTCAGACTTTTATGTACACTCATGTTTTCACTTACTCCTAACAGCAAGAGTTAGGTATGTTATCTCTGTTTTCCACAGAAGCAGTCTGGAACTCAAATGCACAAAGTCTACTCAACCAGGTCTACTTGGCTAAAATGTTGAGTCTCTTATAAGACACTACTTATAAGAATAATCAAATTTATCCTTCTAATTTATGGTCATAAAACAAAAGTTAAAAGTTAATTAAAAGACAATCAAACCCAACATATATGAATAGTGGCCTTGAAATATAAGAAGGGCTATTTATTTTATCAGTATGTAACAAGGGCATTCATGTCCAAGGCCTCAGAGTTTGTGTACATGTGTGTGTAAGTGAAATAACACGTTCAATACTCAGATGATTTGAGCATCTCAAGGCATAGCAATTAGGCACCCTGTCTAATTGGGTTTCCCATTAGAACTCCACATGTAAATTAATGGACTGTGCCAGCCCCTCAGCCAAGAGGTCGGCTTACAAGCACTGTAAGCACAATCTTCCAGAGACTTCAAGTCCCAAACAATGGCTACCGGTTATTCTCTTTTTACTCTCTGCTATACCTAAGACACAATGAGTACCTCACTGTCCCCAGAATCCAGCCCACTCTTTCATACCCCTGCCTTTGCTGAGGGTGCTTCATATACCTAAAACATATTTCCCTCCCACCAGCCAACTTCTCTGCATAACAAATTCTACTCAGCCTAAAGATCCATCTGAAATGTTACCAGTGTCTAAAATTTCATCATCAGTGTGCCTGTCTGTGGCTCAAGACTTCCTGACCATTCTGAAAATATGCATACAACTGGGAGCAGCAATCTTTTTACTTTTGTTGGTTTTAAATTCCATGCTGTGAATGAATTTAAAGATTTTTTCTGAGGAGTAGAATATACTAGAACATAGAAGCTTAGATGTCATGAAAAGAGAAGACATATTGGGATCTCAGTAAATCTGTTATGGGAAACAAGGCTGAATAATAAGCCTGGCCTCAGAAGGTGGACCCAGTCCAGGAAGTCCTGATATTGAAATAATATTTAAAATTATTATAGAGGGAGTTAGAGGGAAAATCATTTCCTGTTCACCCATGTGATGCAGGTATAGCTGAAATAGCATGGAATTTGTAGTCATATTTGGCTTCAGTGATCAGTTCAGCCATTTCCCAACTGCTTGGTTGTTAGCAAATCACTTAACTCCTCTGAGCCTCAGTTTGCTCATCAGTCAAATACGTGTTATAATAGCTACTACCTGGGATAAAAATGAATAAACAGGATAAGACTACTAAGACTTCACGGAGTTAAAGCACACCTTTAAGGATCAAAGAAACTTAAAACTTTGGAAACCACCAAAGTATCCGAAAATGGAAGAATTGATTGAAAAATTTCTGGTAACTCTCTAGATTAGATTATCACACTGTCAGTTAAATGATACATAATTTAAATTAAAATAGAAAAACAGTTAATGACTTCAGATGTTCATTGTATATAAGACTCTTTTTAAAAAAAATTTAAAAAATAATATAGGTGACATACCCCTATATTATCAAATATGTATAAGCCTACTGATAGTCACTGTATTAGCCGTAATGAAATCTGGCATTTAATGATCAATGTAAATTTGTTGAATAAATGGCTGATAAATGGATGTGCAAATGGAGACCAAGAAAGAATGATCAAAATGTTCATTGTGGTTATCACTTAACAGGATAATTTTGTTATACTTTTTCTTTTATTTTTGCTCTTATCTCCATTTCCCAAATCAGTTATCTATTAATATATCAATTTATATATACAAATATATATGATTTTTTAAAAAGTTAAACAATATTTTGGATTGTATTCATAAGGAATTTGAAATTATACTCAAATGAATTAGTAAATTAGTATAATATTTTCAATTATTCTAATAGAAATTAGCAAATTAAGAGGCCTAAGAGCAAACTTAGACCATAAATGTCCTTAGAAGGTCATAGAGAGTGGAGGATTTGCAGGTTTGAACCTCCAGTTCCAGAGAGAGGTTTGCAGTGAAACTTTCTGGAGCTTTCTCATGCTTAGAATGTTGAGCAAAGGCTCAGCATTGAGAGCAGAATCAGGAATAGAACATAAATTACCTTTTGATTTTCCCACTATACCTCACTTCTAAACCATGAATAAATATTCAAATTGCATCATAGGATTGCCTGAGAACACATTCATTCATTCACACAACAAATATCATTAAATCCCTGCTAGTTATCTTATCTTATTGTGGAACCAGCCAAAATATAATATAATCTTCCATTTAAAAGACAAATGACTCTGTGTGAAACAATGGAAGCCCTCTATTTATGCTGGCAAAAAACAAAAACAAAACAAAAAAAAAAAAACAAACCACATTTCAGTAGAGGTGTATTTGGAGCCCCATAAAGTTATCTCAAAAAATTATCTCTGTACTAGTTGAATGGGTATGTTAAATAGAGAAAGGGAAGATGGGAGAAAATAAAAATACTTATTGAGGGTCCTACAAGCTGGGAGTAGCCCTAAATCCCCACAACAATTCTATGATGGAGTCTTCTTTGTCTGTCCCATCTTAGAAGAAGGAAATTGAGGCCCATCAACATTATGCAATGGCCCAAGGTCACCTAGATAAGAAACAGCAGACCAAGATCTAAAAGCCAGATCCCTCAGACTTCAGAATCTATGCTGTTTTTACTACCCCATTTACATCTTGTTGAAATGCCAAAAATATAGAGCATTTGACAGCTGTTGTGTTCTCCCTACATATCCTTTGCCCACTTCTCCTCCTCAAGAAGATGCAGGCAGCACGTTCCTCTGTCATTGAACTTATCACACAACATTGTAATTAGTTGTTTACAGATCTGACACTCCAAAACACTGTGTACTTCTGGGTAAGAACATACTGTATTATTCATATTAACAAATACTCTAGCATATCCTACACCCAGAAATACTTGAGTTGTCATTCTATCCAACATTGTGTGTGTATATGGAGCAGATAAGAATATAAACCCATGAGATTAAAGAATAGCTATTAATAGAACCACACTTGCAACCTGTTATAAATTCAGTTTTATTCTTAGACCAGTTAGGATTTATTCATTGATTCAACAAAAGTTTCTTGAGCAACTATCATTTTTTTAATCCCTGTATGAGACATTGGGGATACACTTGAAAATAGAAAGACAACACTTCTGCCCTCATAAAGCTTTAATTCTAGAGAGAATATTAAGCAATAATAAATA
Source organism: Eulemur rufifrons (assembly GCF_041146395.1). NCBI lineage: Eukaryota > Metazoa > Chordata > Mammalia > Primates > Lemuridae > Eulemur > Eulemur rufifrons. The sequence goes on from NC_091001.1 coordinate 25,865,237, forward strand.
AGCAAATAAAAATAAATACAGCTTCTCATAAAAAAAATAGGAGGAAGAGAGCAGCTGCTTTATACAAAGTGAGCAAAAATGGCCTCTCTAATGATATGATAAATAAACTAGAGCATGAGGCAAGACAAGCACACAAAAACTCTCTGGCAGGTAGGATGTTCATTTGTTGTAGGATTTGTGAGAAAACTATAAAGCTGGAGCACAGTAAGTGGAAGGGAGAAGGTATGAAATGATGTTAGAGAGGCAATCACACACCAGACTATGAAAAACCATGGGGACCATGATAATGTTATGTATTTTATTATTAATAATATAACAACCATTGTGTCCACATATTGGAAAGGGATAGCATGCTCACAGGCCAATCAGGAAAAGATTTATAAAATTGAATTATTGTTAGTATACACCCAAAAGAAGAAGAGAAACTATAAAAAAAATAATGAAATTGTGGTAAAAGATGGAATTCGATAGACTCTTCCATATAACCTTTCTTCATTGAGGTCCTAAGAAGTGAATGAAATCCACCTGCAGGAAGCTCTGAACCCAGGTAATGAATAGGAGAGAGCAGAACATGATGCCATAACAGACAACTGTGATTACAGTGACAAACCAAATCGACAGACATTCAAAGCTGATTAGCCCAACTCCGGCCCAGACTGCAGGAGCCACAGGGATCCACTGGGTCCAGGGTGATCTGCATGACTCCAAAGCCCCATCATTCTGGGTGGACTGCCTCCCAGAGAGAGGGCTGGAAACCACCAGAGGGTGGACTTTCTTCCACCTAAACTCTTTTTCTCCCCTCCCTACCCGCCATGGCTGCTGAGAGAGATGATTGAGCCACCACATGGAAGCTTCCACAGGCAATGGGGCTCAGGCCTTTCCTTTTGGGGTACTGCAGAAGACTGAGGGGTGCTCAGACTGTGAACTTCCTGCCTGCTGACCCTCTCTGGTGCTGCTTTTCCAGTGACTCCAGCAGAGCGGGACACACCCTGAGTTGCAGGGATATTGAACCAGCTTGGGCACCACGTGAGAGACTTGGGACCAGTATCCTTCTTCCTGGCATGGAAGAAGGGATTGACCTCCGGTGCCTGTGGGATGAGCCTGCAGGCCAGATCCTGCACAACCAGGTCTCAGTCGCATCACCCAAGGGGCACAGAGGGGATATTTGTGAATGAGGTCCTGGCTGCCAGCAGAGGCCTGGGAGAAACTGTAAAATAGGGGAGGGTGGAAAGGAGCAAGGATTGCTCTAGACTGCCTGATTGAGGGTCTCAGACAGCCTTGCCTCCACGCACAAAACCACAATGAGCTATCACTTAACTCTAGTGAGAATGGCTTTTATCAAAAAGTCCCCAAACAAAAAATGTTGGCATGGATGCAGAGATACAGAAACACTCAAACTCTGCTGGTGGGACTGCAAACTAGTACAACCTCTATGGTAAGTAGTATGGAGATACCACAAAGAACTAAAAGTAGAACTTCTGTTTGACCCAGAAATCCCACTACTGGGAATCTACCCAAAGGGAAAAAAAGGCATTCTATAAAAAAGACATGGGCACTCGAATGTTTATAGCAGAACAATTCACAATTATAAAGATGTGGAAACAACCCAGTGCCCATCAATACATGAGTGGATTAATAAAATGTAGTATATGTATACTATGGATTACTACTCGGCCATTAAAAAAAAATGATGAACTACTCTTGTATTATCCTGGATGCAGCTGGAGCCCATTCTACTAAGTGAAGTATCACAGGAATGGAAAAGCAAACACCGCATGTACTCACCATCAAACTGGTACTAATTTATCAAAACTAATGTGCACATGTGGGAAGTTACATTCATAGGGTGTCGGGCAGGTGGGAGGCAGGAGGAGGGGATGGGTGAATCCACACCTGACGGAAGAGGTGTGCACTGTCTTGGGGATGGGCACTCTTGTCGGGCAGTGCTAAGGCAATTTATGTAACCAAAACATTTGTGCCCCCATAATCCTCTGAAATAAAAAATAAAATTAAAAAAATCTGATTAAACAGGAAGAAAAAGCACTGCAGTAACACAGTAAAAATAGAGAGATGTGTATTGGGAAAAGGGATGGGGGAAAAAGTGTTTTCCAGTGCCCTCATTTCTATATAAAATGTATGTCTGTATGTCAAAATGTAACTTCTCCAAGGCCTTCCCTCAAAAACATCACCAGGCCAGCATTTATGAGTTTGATCTGGAGCTATAATATCAAATATGTTACCATTAACCACATGTGGCTATTTAATTTAAATTTAAATTATTTGAAATTAAATAAAATGTAAAACTCAGTTCTTCACTCACATTAACTTAGTTTCCAAGTGCTCAATAGCCACTTGCACCTAATGGCTACACAGAATTATAGATAAACAGATATCCGTCACTGTAGAAAGTTCTATTGGATAGCAGTGCTATAGAATCTTCTCACAAAATTTAGTCAATTGTGAATTCACAAAAGCTAGCATGATCCCTCACATAGAGTAGATGCTCAATAAGTATTTTTGAGCCATTGGATCAATCTGGTTTCAGAATAAATAGGAAAGATAGGTAGGGGATTTACTTGTAGGAAGCAAGTATATGCCATTGAAACTTCAGTAAATCTATAATTGAGACTCCATGTTGATGGATTGAATAACAAACCCTTCTTCCTCAGTTCTTAATTTATGGTATTCATTGGATTTCATTATGGTTCTTGTTGTGGGTTTTATAATGTAGAACTTCCATTTCTTTGAAAATAAACCCAGTGAAAGAAAACACGTTCAGCTACATGCTGTCCTTATACCTTTCTTGGATCAAGATTCCAATATATTTTCTTTCTATGGAAAGATCATAGGATATCTGTCTTCTATGTGATGTCAGGCAGGTCTCTGCCCCCTTTGCCCAACTTATAAGATTATTTTGAAAAACAGTAAATAAGCAGGTGAAAGGGCTTTGAAAACCATAATGGTCATTTTTTTTAACATTATTACTGTAATTTTTTCAGGAGCAGTAAAGTTGCTTATAAATCAACTATTGGAGGCTGGTATGGCACAAAATATTAAAAGCCCTTCCCAGGCTAATAATTAACTTACCTGTTCTGTTGCTTATCAAATTGAAACACCTGCCTTTTCTGTTAATGTTTAAAATCATTTGAAAGATGTCATTTATGTTTGTTTGGTTATAATGAAAACACTGAAGCCTGAGTCCATTATCCCTTCCCCTGGCACCTGCTCCTGACTCTTCCTGCCTCTACTTTGGTCTCAGAATTGTGCTTGTCTTCACTCTGCCACATCTTTAGGAACAATCAAGGTTGGAGTCAGGAAATGAACAAAGCTATCCACATACAAAAGAAAATGTCAGTTTTTAAAGGATTCATTTGACAAGAAACAATAATAAAAGAAAAGGGAGAAAGCGCATTATCACCTCCAGAATATCCAACTCCAATATTATTCTGATGGAGTTCTCATCATTATTAGTATGCCTAAATTATTCTATTTAGGTCCCATAGTGATACATCTAATATAGTTATATTTAAATTTTATACTAATCTTACCCTTTTTATTTTCAAAGCAATACATAGTTAACTAAGCGTTTGCACATTTATTATCTCATCTGAATCTCTTCGCTACCTCCTGAGTTTGGTGAAGCAAGTACTCCTGTCTCAGTTCTTCCTTAGACTCGGAGAGGAGAATTGATTTGCACAAAGTCACACAGCTAGTAAGTGGCAGAACTGGGACTCTAATTTCACTGATGTTATCTAGGCAGACTTTCGAATAACTCATTGTCTGGAAACCAGCGGACATGTTGCTTGGTTGCCAGTTGCCTACAACCTTTCAGTGTTACCTCTTGATTAAGTCTCTGCAATTTTTTTCTGTTATAAATCATATAAAGCTATGGAAACATTAATTTCAAAAAGATTTTTAAAAATATTTTCTCTTGATCCCCTATTCTCCATGCTAATCATGAATTGTAAAATAGCCTGTAAATGCCAAGTAGGAATAGAAAGTTCGTCGAAACTCCCCTTCATACAGAGGTAGAAAACCTTCACAGAAACATGGAATCAAACCAGTCTCTGGTGTGAGTGTGTGTTTTGCTATAGAGATTTTTTTCTATTCAGGCTAAAAAGATTAAAATACCTTAGACAAGATAAATTTTCAGGAAATGGAAGTAAGGTCACCAACTGACACGGCACAGAAATGCCACAAGCCCCACAGGCACACATACAAAATGGAATTATTCATAAGGTTGACTTTTTAAACACCTTCTCATCGATTTTTGTAGGAAAACAGCCTTTTGGCCACCACACGTAATACCACAAATACACTGGTCTGGGAAGGAGTTGTGCTCTGACAAAATTCTCTTTGCCGTCAGTAGCTCCGCAGAGATGGAATGCTGAAAGTGGGCAGAACTCCTCCTCACTGATGAGATGACACAATGTGCCAAAGTAGGCAGAGCATGCGACTTGGAGTGAGAAGAATTGGCTCTTATGATAATTAAAAATTGAATGTTTTAGTACTTATACAGAATCAAGTACAGCTATACAGAGGAACACACAGACAGCAACACAAAACTCCTATCGAACAGGCTCTTTCAAAACTACATTCTGTGGGTGGGGGAGGGGATGGGTGTATACATACATAATGAGTGAGATGCACACTGTCTAGGGGATGGACATGTTTGAAGCTCTGACTCAGGGGGGTGGGGTAGCAAGGGCAATGTATGTAACCTAAACTTTTGTACCCCCACAATATGCTGAAATAAGAATTAAAAAAAAAAACTATATTCTGACTCTCTTTTGCTGTGATGCCTAAAACTTTTATTGCTCCATCTAGGATAAAATAGTTTGTGATCTGAGAGACTACAGAGTCTATAGCAGAAAAGAGTCTATGTAGATATCATCAATAGAGATAGATGGCAGATGGTCATCATCATCCCTCCAAAGAAAATTTCTCTTCACTATTAATATTTTGCTACACAGAAAGGTATTTTCCCATGATGTTAAACAATCAACAATTTTGAAGCTTTTTTTTTTTTTTTGGAAGGAATTAGAAGATATTTCCAAGGTTTTCTCAAGCTCTTCTTTAAAGTTTCCTGCTAACTAAGGCAGGAAATTTTGTTTATTGCAATAAGAATGCAAATTTTCTAAAGTGTAAGATTGATTGCCAAGAGCCTGGGTTTGAGTGCTAGTCTTAAAATTAATTGTCTCTACACTATTTTGTTTTTACATCCAAGTGGACAACCAAGAAGAGCTATAAAAGCAGACCCTTCTGTCTGTAGACCTAGCTGACTCCCAACCTACGATGACTTCTAAGACTGCCACAGTGACACCATTGTGATTGGAATTAAGTCATGGACTACACAATGGCCTGCTTTTCTCATTTTGAAAGTTGGGTCATTGCCATATTCAACCCACACCCGGAATTTCTCCACTCCTCCCACTTTATTCATTTTCTTTCCCTCAATTTGTATGCATTGACCTCCCCCAATAAAATAATAAATTAGCATTTACATGGGGAGAACAAGACTGTATTTTATTCCTCTTTGCCTACATACATTTCAATGATTAGCATTATCCTTTGCAAATAGTGTTTGTATTAAACATTTATTAAATAAATAAATGAGTGATATATTGATCTTGGATAACTCATTCTCTATCCCCATGTTTCAGTTTCCCGATATATTTAAATAAAGGCATAGGGATTAGAGAGATGATGTAATATGATTACGAGTGTGAACCAGGGAGACAAGGTTCAAATGCTACATCCACAGCGTGAACTTCGGCAAGTTACTTAACCCCTCTGATCCTCAATACCCTCATCTGTAAAATGGGACTCATAACCCCTGTTGAAATTGTTGTAAGGATTATGTGCAACAATGTATGTACCATGTGCAGTATAAAACAGTTTCTCAATAAATGGCTGCAGTAATAATAATACCATTTATCTTTTTCTGGCCCTAGAAATCTATAAATCTACATTTTTGCTGAGGACACACTTTGTTAATCATTAAAAACATAAGGAAAACATTACAAAATATCTCCTTTCTATTCATTGAGTCCCTATATACTTTGTCATTTTCTGTCCTCAGTAAGAAGACTGGAGATATGAAAGAAAAGGATTCTGTTGTGTTGTCCTCCAGCTTAAACTAAATGGTAATGGAGGAAGGGGAGGCTAGAAACTAGAAGGGAGAAACAATTACTGTTAATTAAATACAGTAGTTTAAAAAGGGAGAATACAATTTATGATCCCATTATGGTAGAGCAATATTACTATGCAATTAGCATTAATATGCAAAATCATCTACACCATTGGCATTCCAGTAAGAGTCGTTGTCTCATACAGTTAGAAATTCTGCCTCGGCATACTCAGGAGAATTTTTTTTTTTAATGAGAAAGGACACACAAGTATACATGTGACATATGTAGCCACCAATATATGTACATAGCTGGTCAAACAGGTAATACCTATGAAATTAAAGTAACGCCTTTGAATAAGAATAGAGCCAGTTTAATAGCAGAGCCATAGAAAACCAAGAATCTGACTAATTTATCTAACATTAAGCCTCGTGACATTGTAAAGTATTTTTAAAATTGAATATTGGCTGCTTTGGGAACCCACCAACATTGAAGCATTTAAGTTTGTTTCTTGTGCATTTTCCACACACATGATTAAAGCCATTTTTTTAAGCTACTAAGTTTTAATCAAATAATTTTAAATGCATATGTTGCCTGAAAGTGCCTTTTACAGTAGTAGCTTTTCAGTTTGCTGCATATGCACCCTCCGTTGTTTCTGAGGAAACAGCTCCATTTGGTTTGTGCAGCCATCATTAGTCAAGCAATATTTATTAAAGTTTTCCTATTTGATATGTTTTGTTGTATATGTATACATAGAATGTACATGGTACTAGGGAAGAGACAGTCAATAATAAGCAAAAAACTAATAAATAGGTAAGTATGCAAATATATAAGATAATATTAGAGAGTGATAAGTACTATAATGAAACACTCAGTTTTCATCCAGAAATTTTATAATTTCAGTTCTTACATTTAGGTCTTTAGTGCATTTTGAGTTAATTTTAGTATATATTGTAAGGCATGAATCAAAGTTTTGTGTATTTGTGCTTTTTGTGTGTGTGTGTCCTTTGTTTTTGCACATGGATAGCCAATTGTTTCAGCATCATTTGTTGAAAAGACTATTCTTCCTGCACTGAATTGCATTTGGAAACATGTCAAAAATTTGTCATCTATATATGTCTGTGGGTCAATTTTTAGATTCTGTCCTCTTTTCCATTATTTAATGTGCCTATTTTAATAATAATACATTGTCTTTTTTATTATAACTTCATAATAAGTCTTTAAATCAGGTGCTGTCAGATTTCCAACTTTGTTCTTCCTTTTCAAAGATATTGTAGCTATTCTAAATTCTTTGCATTTCCATCTGAGTTTTAGAATTAGCTTGTTGATTTCTATAACAAAAATAAAACCTGCTGGAATTGTACTGTATCTACAGATCAATTTGGAGAGAATTGATGTCTTAACAATATTGAATCTTCTGATTGACTAATTAAATGTATCCCTTCATTTATTAAGGTCTTTATTTTCTCTCAATAATATTTTGTATTTTTCAGTGTATAGATCTTATATTGTACATCTTTTCTTAGATTTATCACTAAGCATTTTATATTTTAATTCTATTTTAAATAGTATTATTATTTGTGTTCTCTACTGTTTGACATTGTATATAGAAATGCAACTGATTTTTCTATATCGATCGTGTATCCTGAAATCCTGCTAAACTGACTTACTAGTTATAGTGGCCTTTGTTTAGAGTCCATCAGACTTCCCACATAGACAATCATGCCATCTGTGAATCAAGACAGTTTCACTTCTTTCTCGCCAATATAGACGCTTTTTATTTTTTTGTCTCACTGTAAGAAACCTAGAACTGCCAGTAAAATGATGAATAGATCTGATAAAAGCCAAATTATTAGTCTATTTGATCTTCCAATTACAGTAAAATGAAGGTATGAGTACATATATTTTTAGCTTTAAAAGCTAAAACAAAGGTCAAAACTAATTATTATACTTGAAAATACAGAATTAAAAAGTTATATTATTTTATAATGATAATATTCTTGCTCTAAATTCTGGATGATTCTAACATCTACAATAGGGCAAAACATGGCACATGTAGCTCTTCTACAAGTATTTGTGGAATAATGAAAGAATAAAACTATGCCATGTTCTTTATATTACATAAAGGATGGAGTAGATACAATCTTTCTTTGCTTAACACTCTTTCCTTCTTTCTTTTTCTAATAGTAGACCACAGTCTCAATATTTTCATTACTTTGACCAAGTGGTCCAAACATGAAAATATTTATTCAATTAAGACAAATAAGGATTTCCTTGGGATTTTATGACTTTACAACTTTAATACTATAAACACAGAACTGCCTAGCTTGAATACTGTTCCAGCCCCTGGATCTGGTGAATCTTGAGGCTGACTCCATTCTTGCCCTCCCCTCTTTTTTTTTTTTAAGGAAGTTTAATTTTTTTTCTTAATTTTCCATCAAAATAACCCTGGCCAAAATAGAAGATAATACAAAACCCCTTTCTTTAAACTATTATAGTTGATGAAATATAGATTTAAAAATTGCAGGCATTAGTAAAATTTTAAATAGCATGAATGTTTCTCAGATTGATGGAGACCACAAAGAAAAATGAACACATAGAGAAAAAAAATCCAAAAAATGTTAAAAGGAAAAAATTCAAGAACATATAAAAGGCAAAAAGAGCATTAAAAATATGTCAGGAGGAAAATTGATAATATCATATTTAAATACAAATGAAAATGCTATTCACATGAGATACAGAATATAAAAAAATAAAGAAAATCTGAAAATTAAAAATGCAGAAATTAATCAAGCAAAGCATGGGTAGTAACATTATCTCTAGGTAATAGGGTCCAAATCAAAAGGTACAATAAAGCTACATATTTTGAGAATCATCAGAAATAAATGCCACACACAAAATACAAAATATTATACCCATGTTATCAACATGTACTTATACTAATGGATAAAAAAGATAATGTAAATAGATATTTCTAATGCAAGATGCAAAATGCAAAGAAAGAACATGAGATGGTTAGGGTACTCTAGTAGCATAGAAGAGGGCTAACCTGACTGGAGATTCAGGAAGAAGAAGTAATATTTCAGCAAAGAATTAAGAGATGTACAGGAGTTAACTAGGAGAAGGTCAACAACAGTAAGAATTTGCATAAGCATGGGCAGAAAAAAGGAACTACATATTGTTAAAAGAGAACTTCTATGTACCCAATATTAAGCACGAAAAATATATTAAGAAAAACCCTATCAAAAAGTGGGCAAAGGACATGAATAGAAATTTTTCAAAAGAAGATATAAGAATGGCTAGCAAACACATGAAAAAATGCTCAACATCTCTCTAATCATCAGGGAAATGCAAATCAAAACCACAATGAAATATCACTTAACTCCAGTGAGAATGGCCTTTATCAAACAGTCCCAAAACAATACATGTTGGCATGGATGCGGAGAGACAGGAACACTCATACACTGCTGGTGGGACTGCAAACTAATGCAACCCCTGTGGAAAGCATTATGGAGATACCTTAAACAGATTCAAGTAGACCTACCATTCGATCCAGCAATCCCATTATTGGGCATCTACCCAAAAGAACAAAAGTCAGTCTATGAAAAAGACACCTGTACCCGAATGTTTGTAGCAGCACAATTCACAATTGCAAAGATGTGGAAACAACGCAAATGCCCATCAATTCATGAATGGATTAATAAAATGTGGTATATGTATACCATGGAGTATTACTCAGCTATAAGAAATAACGGTGATATGGAATCCCTTTTGTTTTCCTGGAGAGAGTTGGAACCCATTCTATTAAGTGAAGTATCTCAAGAATGGAAAAATAAGCACGACACGTACTCACCAGCAAATTGGTTTCCTTGATCATCATCTAAGTGCACATTTGGGAATAATACCAATTGGGTTTCGGACTGAGGTTGGGGGGAAGGGGATGGGTTTATACCTACATGATGAGTGCGTTGCGCACTGTCTGGGGAATGGACACTCTTGAAGCTCTGACTTGGGGGGGTGGGGGGGACATGGGCAATATATATAACCTGAACTTTTGTACCCCCATAATAAGCTGAAATAAAAAATAAATAAATAAATAAAAATTAAAATTAAAAAATAAAGACTTTTTAATCAAAAAAAGAAAGAAAGAAAGAAAATTCTGCTTCCAAAAAAATGAAGTAGACATAATTTTACCTATCCCTCTTGCCAAGTACAACTAAAAGGTCTGGACATTATGCATAAAGTAAACATTAAAAGACTCCAAAAGGTAGAGAGAAGATCAAACTTGAAACCCAAGGAATCTCCATAAATTCCTAAGTTTTGGTTGTTTGTTTTTGTCTCATATATCCCTGACTTGAAGATTAAGAAATCAGCAACAAAAAAATGCCAACAGATAAAGACCAAAAAAAAAAAAAAAAAGTCCCTAACAAAAACATGTTCTCTCTAAAGGACCAGGAAAAATAGAACTAGAATGCAGACTAGAAACACCAAAATTTTTTGAAAATAAACTGTACTCCAGGCAAACACCATGGGAACACTGTAGTTCCACTCACACTAAGAAGAAAAAAAAAGTGGAGAGGCTAGACTTCCACCACTATATAATAAGACATTCCAACCACCCTATGGGTTGGTATCAAAAAAGACTAAGCAGGGAGCTAAGATTTTTATCCCTGCTGGGTGGTTATAACTCCCTTACTATAGTTTCAGTGAGAAGCCTATATTTTCACTACCACCCCACAGTAACAAAGCACTTTTCCTCTTCCCTTCTAGGGTGATGTCTAGTTAACTGTGAGAATTTTTGATACATACACACCATGAGGTCAAATAGAGAGTAGCTATGGGGCACTCCTATCCCTCTCGGCCAGGGAGGTATCAGTGGAGGGCCAGAGGGGAGTCAGAATTCCCTCCCCATCCAACAGTAATGAGGAGCTCCCACTTTCAGTTGTGCATACAGAGATCAAATGAAAAATCTGAAATTCTGCCATCACCTGACAATAATGAAGCAGTCCCCATTCTTTCCTTATCAAATCAGTATCAGATGAAGCCAGCTAAAACAGATGTTTAAGTAAGGTGCAGAATCTCATAATATCCAAAATGTCTAGGTTTCAATCTAAAAATCATTCATTATACCAAGAACACCTCGAACCAAATGGAAAAAAAGACAACAAATAAATGCCAATATTGAGATTACAGAGATGTTAGAATTATCTGACAAATATTTTCAACAACCAAAGTCAAATGCTTTAATAAGCAATTATGAATATTCTTTAACAAACGGAAAATAGTCTCAGCAAAAAAAAAATGGAAGACAAAAAGAATAAATAGAGGAAATTTTAAAACTGAAAAAAAAAATAATCAATAAAATTTCAGTGTGTAAAATCAACACCAGAATGGAGAAGGAAAGGAAAAAAATCAGTGAACTTGAAGGTAGAACAACAAAAATTACCCTAGCTGAAAAACAGAGTGGAAAAAATGAAGAGAGCTTCAGGGAATATGAAAAAATAGCTAACATTTGTTTCATAAAAGTTCTGAAAGGAGAGGAGAAAGAGAGCAGGACTGAAAAAATATTTGAAAAAATCATGGCTGAGATTTTCCACATTTGGAAAGAGATATAAAACTATATATTCAAGAATATGAGCAAATCCTTAACAGGAAAAACTCAAAGAAACCCACACCCTGACACATCATAGTCAAAATCGCCAAAATTAAAAAAAAAAAAAGTAAAAACTATTGAAAGCAGCAAGAAATAGGAGATTCAAATTACAACAGATTTCTCATCAAAAACTATGGAGGTCAGAAGGAAGTGACACAACATTTTCCAAGAGAATTTGTTGCCAGCAGACCTATTCCAATAGAATGGTTTTTAAAAAAAAAAAAAAAAAATCTAAGCAGAAAGAAACTGATAAAAGAGGAATCTTGGAAAATCAAGAAGAAACAAATTAAGGAATGAAGGAAGGAAGGAACATAGGAAGAAAGGAGGGAAGGAAAAAAAGGAAGGAAGAACATGATAAGCATAAACGTGCATAAATACAATAAATATTCCTTCTCTTATTGACTTTTCTAAATTGTGTTTGATGTTTGAAGCAAAAATTATGACACAGATGTAATTCTAAATGTGTACAGAAGACCTACTTAAGACAATTATAAACATGGGAAAGTGAAGACACAAAGTGATGTAAGATTTCTATACTCCACTAAAACTGCTAAACTGAGAACAATATTAGACTATGATAAGTTATGTGCATACAAGGTAAAACCTGAAGAAACCATTAAAAGAACTATACAAAGAAATAACATTCAAAAACTTTCTAGATAAATTAAAAGGAGATTCTAAAAATTGTTCTAAGTAATCCACAAGAAGGCAAGAAAATGAAGAAACAAAAACAAAGAACAAACAAAAAATAAAATAAAATGGTAGGTGTAAGCCCTAATATATCAAAGATTACTATAAATATAAATTGTTTAAATACTAGAATTAAAAGACAGAGATTAACAGAGCAGATTTTAAAATGTGACTAAACTATATGCTGTGCTACAAACTCACTTAAAATATAATGATATACTCCCCAGTGGAACAGAACAGAAAATCCAAATATAAAACCATCCTCATATAGCCATCTAATCTTTGACAAAGAAGAAAAAAACATACTCTGGGGAAAATATTCCTTATTTAATAAATGGTGCTGGGAAAACTGGATAGTCACATGTAGAAGACTAAAACAGGACCCACAGCTTTCACCTCTCACAAAAATCAAATCACGGTGGATAACAGACTTAAACCTTAGGTGGGAAACTATTAGAATTCTAGAAGAAAATGTAGGAAAGACACTTACAGACATTGGCCTAGGCAAAGAATTTATGAAGAAGACTTCTAAGGCAATCACAGCAACAACAAAAATAAATAAATGGGACCTGATCAAATTAAAAAGCTTCTGCACAGCCAAAGAAACAGTCATGAGAGTAAACAGACAACCTACAGAATGGGAAAAAATTTTCACATACTACACATCAGATAAAGGACTGATAACAAGAATCTATTTAGAACTCAGGAAAATCAGTAAGAAAAAAATCGAACAACCCTATCAAAAAGTGGGCAAAGGACATGAATAGAAATTTTTCAAAAGATATAAAAATGGCTAACAAACATATGAAAAAATGTTCAACATCTCTAATCATCAGGGAAATGCAAATCAAAACCACAATGAAATATCACTTAACTCCAGTGAGAATGGCCTTTATCAAAAAGTCTCAAAACAATACATGTTGGCATGGATGCGGAGGGACAGGAACACTCATACACTGCTGGTGGGACTGTAAACTAGTACAACCCCTGTGGAAAACAATATGGAGATACCTTAAACAGATTCAAGTAGACCTACCATTCGATCCAGCAATCCCATTATTGGGCATCTACCCAGAAGAACAAAAGTTATTCAATAAAAAAGACACCTGCACTAGAATGTTTATAGCAGTACAATTCACAACTGCAAAGATGTGGAAACAACCCAAATGCCCATCAATTCATGAATGGATTAGCAAAATGTGGTATACGTATACCATGGAATATTACTGCGTCCCGTTGGAATCTGAGTTAGACTAATATTCTTGCTCTGCTATGGTCATTTGAATGGAACCATGGAAGGAAAAAAAAAGGAGGGCAGCCAGAAAATTGAGAAATGCTAGGTTGATGACAAAATTATTTTCCAATAGTGTATTTTAAGTTAGTTCTTGATGTGTATTTATTGGGCATTGAAGTTCTTAGCACAGTTCATAAAGACGGTCTGTTTCTTTCTGCTTGGGTACTGATGCAAATGAAAATATATTAAACAAAGCTAAGTATTGACTATTACCAAAAAAAAAAAAAGAAAGAAAGAAAGAAAAAAAAGAAATAACGGTGATATGGCATCTCTTTGGTTCTCCTGGAGAGAGTTGGAACCCATTCTATTAAGTGAAGTATCCCAAGAATGGTAAAATAAGCACCACATGTACTCACCAGCAAATTGGTTTCCCTGATCATCACCTAAGTGCACATTTGGGAATAACACCAATTGGGTATCGGACAGAGGTGGGGGGTGGGGGGCGGGGATGGGTGTATACTTACTTGATGAGTGCGACGAGCACTGTCTAGGGAATGGACATGCTTGAAGCTCAGACTCGGGGGGATGTGGGGGCATGGGCAATATATATAACCCTAACTTTTGTACCCCCATAATGAGCTGAAATAAAATTATATATATATATATATATATATATAAAATGATATAGGAATGTTGAAAGTAAAATGATGGAAAGAGATATATCATGCAAACATTAATTAATGGAAATAGGAGGGACTTTATTAATATAATACGAGGCAGACTTCAGATCAAAGAAAATTACCAGAAACAGAGCAGGACATTACATGTAATAAATAAGCCAATACACTCAGATGACATAACAATTCTAAATGTGTTTGCACCTAACAAAAAAGCTACAAATTATGCGAAGCAAAAACTGACATAATTGAGAGGATAAATAGACAAATCTATAATTATACTTGGAGTCTTCTGCATCTCTCTCTCAACAATTGATACAGGATCTAGACAAAAAATCAGCAAGGATCTAAAAGAACTCAACCAACATCAACCAATAGGATCTAATCAGAATTGATAAAACATTCTACCCAGCAACAGATTACACATTATTTCCAAGTGCCCCCAGAACATAAAAATAGATTATATCCTGAACTATAAATTAAAACTCAAGAAATTTAAAAGAACTGAATCACACAGAGTGTGTTTGTTGACCACAGGGGAATCAAATTAGAAATCAATAACATAAAAAAAATGAAAACCCCTAAACAAGAAACATGAAAACTGAACAACATAAATCTAAATAATCCAGTGGTCAAAGAAGAAGTCTCAAGGGATGTCAGAAATACATTGAATAGAATGAAAATTAATATATATCAAAATTATAGAACACACCTATGCTGAGACAGAAGATTATGGCACTAAATACATACATTTGAAAAGAAGAAAAGTCTTAAATCAATAATCTAAGCTTCCACCCCAATGCCCTATAAAAAACAAAGCAAAATAAACTCAAAGCAAGCTGAAGGAAGGGAATAGTAAAGGCAAGAGTAGAAATCAACAATATTGAAAACAGGAAAAATAGAGAAAATCAATGATACTAAGAGCTGGAAATTTGTAAGATCAATACACTGTGAGAAAGCTTGGCCACATCTTAGCAAAGACAGGACAGGACAGTCTGGGGACTTCTGCGGTGACCGAGGCTGACAAGTGGGAGGAGAACGGTTGAGAGGAAGGCTGGCAGTAGGGAGAGTGGTGTCCTGCCTCTCCTGTCACTGCTCTCTGCATAAAGTCTCTCTCTCCACACTCCACTGCAGTGTCCCCAAGCTGGCTTTGTCCCCGCTGCTGCTTTTGTTCCACCAGTGACAGTTTACTGATCTAGGTCTCATGGGATCACCTTCTTAAAGGCTCCAACGTAGAGCCTTGATAGCAAACACCTTACTAGCACTTCAGTGCCAAGCCACTTCAAGAATGGGATATAAAACCAATGTCTCAAGGAACCAGGGTGAGGATACTGACAAATAAAAATGAGAGAAGAATTACTAATATAAAAAGTGAAATGAGATATCACTTAGATCCTGTAGACAATAAGAAAGGAGAGTAGCGGAACACTATGAATAACTCTACACGCATGTTTTTGACAACATAGACAAAATAGACTAATTCCTCAAAAAACATAATGTACCACAACTTGGCCAAAATTAAATAGATAATTTTAAAAGATCTATCACTATTAAGGAAATTAAATTCATAATTTTAAAACTCCCAAATAAGAAACCTCTAGGCCCAGATGGTTTCACTGGAAAAATATAGCCAGCATTTAAAGAAGAACTAACACTTATTGTACATACTCTCTAACAAAAAACTGAAGAGGATAGAACAGTCAGACCTTTATTTTATGAAGCTGGAGAGACCCTGGTACCAGAACCAGGCAGACAGTGCTAAAAAAGAAACCTATGGACCAATATCCCTTAGAAATATAGCTGTAAATATTCTAACAAAATATTAACAAATAAAATTCAGCAGTATATAAAAATAATTATAAACAATCAAATGAAATTTGTTTAACGGGTGCAAGGCTAATCCAATATTGAAAAATTAATCAATTTAATCCACCATATTAACAGGTTAAAGAAGAAAACCATACAATCATATCAATCAACATAGAAAGTAAATTTGACAAAATTCAATACCAATTCATTTTAGAAGTTCCCAGAAAAAGAAGAATAGAGGGGAACTTCTTCAACTTGATAAAGAACATCTACAAAAACCTTAGATGACATTATACTTAATGGCAAATGAGTGATTGCTTTCCTTTAAAGATGGAGGACAAGGCAAGAAAGTCTGTTCTCACCACCCTTATTCAACATGGAGCCAGTAAAATAAGGCAAGAAAATAAATGTATATGGATCAGAAAGGAAAAATAAAACTGTCCCTATTTGTAGATAACATGATTGCCAACATAGAAAATCTAAGAAATCTACAAAAAAATCTCCTAGAACTCATAGATTCAGCAAGTTTACAGGAGACAAGATAAACATACAGAAAATCAATTCTATTTCTATATACTCACAATGAAAACCAAAATTTAAAATGTTATACCACTTATAATCCCTAAAAAGTGAGATATTTAGGCATAAATCTAACATGTATAGGGTTTGTTTGCTGAAAACTACAAAATGGTGAGAAAGGAAATCAAATAAGATACAAATAAATGGAGATACATATCATGTTCATGGACTAGTAGACTCAGTACAGTAAAGATGTTGATTTTCTCCAAATTTATATACTAATTTAGTGCAATTCCTATTAAGTTCCAGCAAGAGTTTTTTGTAGCTATAGACAAGATTATTCTAAAATTTATGTGGAAAGGCAAAGGAACTAGAATAGTAAAATAATTTTGAAAAAATATTAATAAAGTGGAAGAAATCAGCCTACTCAGTATAAAGACTTATCACATAGCTACAGCAGTCCAGACTGTGTGATATTGGTGGAAGAATAGGCACATAGATCAATGCAGCAGAATACAGAGCCCAGAAATCAGCACAATTGACATGACAATGAAGCAGAAGCAATTCAGTGGAGGAAAGTTAGCCTTTCAACAAATGTGCTAGAGCAACTGGACATCCATAAGCCAAAACAATGAATCCCAACCCAAGTCTCACACCTCATACAAACTTTAACTCAAAATGGATTACAGAATTCAATGTTAAACACATTGTACCTTCAAACATTTTTACAACACTCTGCTCCCCAACCTTTCCAAACTGACACTTGTTTATCTTTAAATACCATTTCTGCAGAGGGACTTTCATCCATTTAAGGGAAACATTTTCTCCACTCTCATTGATTTCTGTCATGTTATCTTGTTGATTTTACCCATAGCATTTTACCTCTTAATTGTTACCTCTTAACTTATTATTTATTTAGTTTTATTGATGTATTTACTTGTTGACTGTTTGATTCCTTCACCAGCCACTAAGTTCCACACCTCCAGAAACCATATCTATAGTATTTTGTTCAGAAATGTGCTCTGATCATCCAGCATGACACCAGGAACATAGTGGATGTTCCAAGAAATATCTGCAGACAAAATAAATGAATCTGTCTCAGAAGGCCAAAGGACCTTGCAAAATAGAACTCCAGAAGTCTGATTGTGAGGAAAGAACTCTGCAGTTTTCAACTGGGTTTGGTTACCAGGCTCCCCAGCATAATTCATTTAGCTAAATTATTTAAACTCTCTGAGTTGTTATAGGTAGTGACTGAAATCATAAATATAAAGTTTTCATAGTTTTCATTGGATAAATGTTGGCTCCCTTCTTGAGACGGGTTGACTTTTTTTTGACCCCTAAATACAACAGAATGAATATCATAAGCAAAACTCTTTAAATTCATATATTCATTTAAAATTCACATAACAGTTTCATTTGAGAACATCTGTGGTTATTTGTAAAGAAGAATTATTAGCCCCAAAACATAACTAAAAGGAATTATTTTTCCTAAATTGCATGATACTTTATAGGCATAAGGAAGATGAGAATTTTAAATGACTCACTTCTTTTTAAATTGTACATAATTTTTTCTCTAGCACAGCAGTTCTTAATTTCTTATATCTGTCTTGGGGAGAATGATGACCTAGGTCAGGGGAAGGAAGATACTGCCAGACAAAACCAGATTCTACCTGCTTCCTGTAAAAAATGTTTAATAAGAGCAAAGCTTGTCTTTGAAGTGTCTTGATAGCCTTTATAGTCAGTAACTCCTCAACAGGATTTCATTCGTTCTGGATGATTCTATTTTAAAGAGAATAATAGTAGTCTTTGAAACTGACAGACAGAGGGTTTTTATGAACCATTCCTGATCTATTCTATAAAAGAAACTGCTGAGTGAACTTGGGAAGGGCATCATTTCTATTTGTTCAATGCCATATACCTAGGGCTTGAGAAAGTGTCAGCCATTTGGCAAGTGATTGGCAAATATTTATTGGATGCACAAATGCATGAATGAGAAGAGAATCTGGGTGGTAGAAGCAGATTGTCAACTCAATAGAGATGCAAAATATCATAGCAGGAAGGGGCTACAGATAAAGACCATTCCAAACTTCTGACTCAGCATTTTACCTACTCTTCCATGTATCATCGACCTTCCATGTATCATCGACCTGAAAAGAGGTCTCCGTTTAAAAATTTTCCAGATATGGCTGGGCGTGGTGGCTCACGCCTATAATCCTAGCACTCTGGGAGGCCAAGGAAGGAGGATTGCTTGAGTTCAGGAGTTCAAGACCTGCCTGAGCAAGAGAGAGACTCTGTCTCTACTGAAAATAGAAAAATTACCTGGGCATCATGGCATGCACCTGTAGTCTCAGCTAATTGGGAGGCTGAAGCAAGAGGATTGCTTAAGCCCAGGAGTATGAGGTTGCAGTGAGCTGTGATGATGCCACTGCACTCTACACAGGACAACAAATTAATACTCTGTCTCAGAAAAAAAAACAAAAGTTACAGATATGACAAGTCGACTTCACCCAGGCCATTTCATCTGCATCCTAATCACCAGCAAACCTTTCTTCCAAAAATTGAAGTCTACCTGCCTTTAACTTCCAACAGTAGGCCCTAGTTCTTATCTTTCTTCCAAAAATAGCTTACCAAAGGTTTCAAGAAAGCTGTCATGACACTGATATTCTGAATTTCATTTAAACTCCCAATAACCCACTGAAAAGGGAAAGGCCCTTACAAGTGGTTTCTGGACAGACATCAGGCTTCACACTCAGTAAACACAAGCTGGTAAGCAAAAAGCCTCAGGATGGTGGTGAGAAAACCAAAGTTTAGCTTTATATTTTAATAAATGTTTTATTTTAGAACCAGTTTTAGATTTACAGAAAAATTGTGAAAGGAGTACAGAGAGCTCCCATGTACCCCCACAATCAGGTTCCCCTGTTATTTATATCTTATATTAGTTTGATATCTTTGCCACAATTAATGAACCAATCTTAACCCCTTATTATTAACTAAAGTTTATACTCTATTCAGAGTATAGATTTTTACCTAATGTTCTTTTCCTGTTGAGGGACTCATTCGGGACCCCACATTATATTCAGCCATGGTGTCTCCTTGGCTCCTCTTGCTTGTGACAGTTTCTTACTCAGACTTTCCTTGTTTTTGATAACCTTGACAATTTTGAGGAGCACTGATCAGGTATTTTGTAGAACCCTCAGTTAAAATTTGTCTGATACTTTTCTCATGATTAGATTGGGTTGTGTTTTTTTGTTGTTGTTTGTTTAAGATTAAGAACACAGAGATAAAACCCCACTTTCCTTACATAAAAAGTACACACTATCCACATGACTTACTACTGTTGACGTTACACTTGATCACCTGACTGAGGTAGTGTTTATTAGCTTTCTCCACTTAAAACTACTCTTGTTTTTTCCCCCTTTACATACTACACTCTTTGGGAGGAAGTCACTATGTATTAATACAACTCACACTTAAAAACTTATGTTCCACCTTTATGAGGGTGAAGTATCTACACAAATTATTTAGAATTCTTATGCCTAGGATATTGTCTCTTCTCCATTTATTTATATTAGTATGAACTTACTTACTTTATACCTGGATTATAACTCAATACTGTCTTATTTATTGTTGCTCAGTTTTTTAGTTTTGGCCATTGTAAGCTGTTTCAGGTGATTCTTGATCCCTTTCGCATACCGTAGTGATTGTTCTTCTTGCTGCTTCCTGACATGGCAGAAGGCATCACATGGTGAGAGGGCAATAGAGCACTCGTGCAAGAGAGCTCACTTTTGCAATTAAGTTTCAACATGAATTTTGTTTTTGTCTTTGCATTTTTTTTGAGACAGAGTCTTGCTCTGTCGCCTGGCTAGAGTACAGTGTCGTCATCGTAGGTCACTGCAACCTCAAACCTGTGAGTTCAAGCTCTCCTCCTGCCTCAGCCTCCCAAATAGCTGGGACTACAGGTGTGCACTGCCATTCCTGGCTAATTTTTTCTCTTTTTAGTAGACATGAGGTCTCATTCTTGCTCAAGCTGGTCTCAAACTCCTAACCTCAAGCGATCCTGCCACCTCCACCTCCCAGAGTGCTAGCATTACAGGTGTGAGCCACCACGCCCAGCCTCAACATGAGTTTTGACAGGAATATTCAGGTCACAACACCTGGCAAACACAAATGTTTTGTACCATCTTTATATTATATGTATTTTATCTTTATATATATTTTATACCATCTTTTCTGGAATGTCATCTAATTAGAATCGTATAGTGTGTAGCCTTTCAGACTGATTTCTTTCACTTAGCAATATGCATTTAAGATTTATTCCTTATAGTCCTTATAAGCCTTATAATTTTGGATTATATTTTAAGCTCAAAATTGAGCTAACCACATACTTCGTTTATAGCACACTATCATTTACTTCTCTTTAAAGAAGGCCGCTCCTTTATTAATTTTCCTCTTCATTTCCCATTTTCACTCCCATTTCTTCACTTCTCCAGCACCCATTATAGTATGTTTCATCCAATTTCATAAATGTATTTATGTATGCATATATTCCTGAAAAATATTATTTTTGATGGAGGAATGTCATAATCATACATAAATTATATATCATACTGTAAATTACATTGTTTCAACCATCTTTCTCAACACTATGCTTTTGAGATCATTCTCTGTATAAATCTATAAAGCAAGAATTTCAACACTATATATATACATACATGCACATATGTTTTTTCAAATACATACTTATAGATATATATATACATACACATATGCACAAACATATACATATACAGTTGATTCTTATTTGCAGTAGTTATGTTCCACAAAGTCACTATGAACACTGATTTAGTGAATACTTAGCCACTGCTCCTAAGGGAAATATAAGGTTAGGTTTTTTGAGTCTAGGGTTACACCATTTTCATGAACTGATCAACACATGGCCTTGGTTTATGTGTGTTTCTGTTTAAAGACATCTTGTTTAATATATATTATGGATTTATCAACCTTGAACTCATGGTACTATAACTCATGCCTGAACCACACGTATCTAACATACATATTTTCTCCATAAAGCACTTCACAACCTTCTTGCACTTGGAAATGCACTACACTTGGGGTCCATTTTAAACAGCAAAATCAACAAAAGGAACAAAAATTTTCTAAAAGGTGGCACTAAATAGACCATGAAAAGGACACTTGTTTGTAATACGAGAGACAAAACAAGAAGATAGAATGTGGCCTTGTTCCATCTCAGTTGGGAATATGCACATTGAACAACTCAAATTTTTTTTTTTATTTCAGGATATTATGGGGGTGAAAACATTTTGGTTACATGTTATCACTTTGCCACATCCAAACCATGATTTAGCCACTCAGTACATATCAACAGTGACTGTGAAAATGTCCACAGTATTCATATTGGGGTTACAAATACATTTTAGCAAGTAGGCAAATTTGCAAATATGAAATCCATGAATGATGAGGATCAACTGTGCATGTACATATATAATTATTTTTGACAAATTCCTAGTTTTCTGTTGTATGTATATGCCACATGTTCTACACCAGTTTTCCTAGGATGGCCAATTTGATTATTGCCTCCAGCTCTGTTGCCAACAGTGACCACTGCAGTGAACATCTTTGCTCATTTATCCTTACAGACCTGTGTGAGAGTTTTTATGCATATGGATAAGGGGACTTCTAAACTGTACATAATCTGCACAATTAGTTCGACTAAACGCTGCTAGCTGGCTCTGCAGAATGACTACAGCAGTTTGCACACCTGCCAACCTGAGCATGCCCATTTCCCCCACATTTTGCTAGATCTGACATTATCTGACTTTTTAATGTTTACTAAATCTTTGAGTACAGGATAGTGTTTCTTGGTTTTAATTTGCATTCTCTGAACACTAGTCAAGATCTCTTCACATACTTACCAGCAAATCACCATACACCCTTTTGCAAATGGCTTATTTTAATCATTTGTTTTTCTTTTGAGTACCGTGCCTTTATCTTACTGATTTCCAGGCAATTCATGTAAACACTAAATACTGATGCCTTTAAAATTTTATAGACATTGCAAATATTTTCTACTAATTAGATATGTGTCTGGAAATTTTGTCAATGTAGAATTTACTGGGGAAAATAATTAAAGTAGATATACTCAAATTTGTCAGTTTTCCCTTTATGTTTGAACTTAAGGGATTTTTTCAGACCCTTTGAATTTTTTTTTTTTTTTTTTGCTATTTCTAGTCTTAACAGTATTTTTTAAAAACAAAAGATAACAGCATTTTTCAGTGCATGAATATCTGAAAATCCTTTCATGTGCAAGTACATTTTTCTAAGAGAGGGAAGAAGAGAAAAAAAGCAACAAGAACCCCGCTCTTACCCTTTCCATCTGTATTTATCCTGGAAGGTATAAATCAAATTTACTTTTAAAAGTTCATAAGGGGCTTTTCATGAATGCAAGTTTCTCCACAAAACATCATGCTGTTAAAAAATGTGCAACATGAAGGGAATGCCATCATGATAACTAATGTGATTGGCAAAATATAGTTGTTTTGTAAGGTAAGGCAGAGATTTTAATATTTATGTAATCAAAGTCCAAAAATACCTTTCTCCAGCACAAACTGTTACAGCTTTCTGCCCAAGCACTCCAAAATTTGGGTTCTTAATATTGTTGATGATATTCAAAATTATACCATATATATGAAAATATTGATATCAGATTCATCTCATCTGATGTATTTGTGCTCTAGTAGACACTCTATTTGCTCGTTTATCATTTTCTTTTGTGGCAAGAACATGTTTTTCAAAATTTCTACTAATTCAGTCTGCAACTGAGCACCACTAATTTTCTTTCTCATTTTCATTATTTGTTTGATAGCTTTCTGAGTTCTTAATACTCCTGGTTGAAATAATCCTTCATTCTCTTCTTCCGCCATGCTTTCTGTAGAGAGTTACAAGCATCCATCCAAGTTGATTTTACCCCTTTTCTGAACTTTTGCATTTTTTATTAAACTGAACTCCTCGTTCACTGAAAAGAGGGTACCTTCTGTAAGGTCTTTGGGTGAGTTAACTTGAGGTTCATACAATAAAACTTGCCATTTGAGCTTTGGGAAAGCTACTAAAGACCATAAAGTCCTTCTGAGCTCAGCATCAGGGTGTTCAGTTGCAAGTTTCAGATTTTCAAAGCTGATTTTCTCTCTAGGTCTTTGGTTCTATGCAAGCAACACAGCCAAATCATATTGACCTACTTCATTCTTTTTTTTTTTTTGAGACAGAGTCTCACTCTGTTGCCCAGGCTAGAGTGCTGTGGCGTCAGCCTAGCTCACAGCAACCTCAAACTCCTGGGCTCAAGCGATCCTCCTGCCTCAGCCTCCCGAGTAGCTGGGACTACAAATATGCACCACCATGCCTGGCTAATTTTTTCTATATATATTTTTGGTTGTCCATATAATTTCTTTCTATTTTTAGTAGAGACGGGACCTACTTCATTCTTAAATGTTATAATTCCATTTGACATGAGATGATGCCAAAATAATTTTCTGCCACTATGGTTTTTTTTGTAGGATTCTTCTACTCCAGGTATCAAGTCCTCCAGTTCAGCAGGAAGTGAGACAAAGACTTTCTCAGAACTTCTTGACCAGGAACCAGCGTTCACAATTTTTATATTAGCTGAATCAGCTGGTAAAGCCAATTTATTATTTTTATGCATTTCCTTAAAAGCTTGGTTCAAATCTTCAGATACTTTTATGTACTGAAACATTCTAGCAAGCTTATTTGCATAATCTGCTGGCATACCAACTTCTCTTAGCCACTCTACCATATTTTCTTCCTTCAATTTCACTATCACCAGAGATGTCTAATATAAGACGTCGTGTCAGATGAACTTTGTGATACCTCATGAAAATATCTGTGTTTTATACATATTTAGGTACCAAGAGGACTTCTTTAAGCTTTGCTTCAATCTCTTCAGAAGTTATTTTTTTGCTTAATGGTGTTTTTCTTAGCAACGTGTCAATAGTAATTGGCAGGCAGCTCAGGGCATTTTGATTCAGGCTGAGTGTTTAATCCCACCCCCTTCTGCTTCAAAGGTAATTCAAGTTTAAATTGGTAGCATCATTAACAACTGTTTTATATGCCTTATCTCTTGCAGTAAGAAATTGTGGGTCATCTTGAAAAGCTTCTTTTACAAGGTTACTAAATCTATTAAATAGTGTAAGTAACTGCTCAACATATTTCTCAGAATCAGTAGTAATAGTTTCAGCAGCTGCTACCATATCAGCCAGGCCAGAACTAATGATAGGTTCTTCCAAGTCTTTCAACATTGGCTCTATCCCATTGGGAATTTGGTCCATCAATGAAAACATTAAATGTAATTTTTCAGTTTCATTTCACTTGCTCATGCCTTGGTACTCTGCTAAGATAGTCTCCTTAAATGATGTCACCGGGGCATTTACACAGCATTCCATGAGCTATATTCCCTTTCTTTCTCCTTTTGCTAGCTTCTGTGAAGACAAAACCTTTTTGCCATATGTCATCAACTCCTGTATTTGTTTGCCTGAGATGAGCACAACTTCTAAATCCATAGCAATCTCTCCCCAGAGATTGCTTCAACAGAGTTACATTCTCATCATGTTTCTAAATAACGTAGTGCTCATTTTTCTTCTTCTTTTAATTTAGCATCTGCATATTTCATGTAATTCTGTACACCATTTTGTTGTAAATACGAGAGTACCTGTGTTTTACAAAAATCTCTCTTTTGAATCCAAGTATGTCTTTTCAAAATTGTCCCTATAAATTTGACGCTTATCCTCAGGATTAGAGCAAAGGTTAACATAGGATTCTCTTACTCCAATGACCAGCTGAGAATCAAAAGCTTCTCCTAATCTTTCAACATGTACCAGATTCACTGCACTATCTTGGAGTCTGTTCTTTATATTTGAAAAGATTGACTCATCCCATGTATCAAGCATAAGCTTTCGAACAATACTGTCTTCCACATTTGATTTTTTTTTTCTTTTTTTGCTGCCCTGTTTACGCATTTAAGTAATCTCTAGTTGACAAAAAGGTTTCAGTAAAATATCACATTGTGTAAAGAACTTTCTCCATTCAACAATATATGCTTTTAGCAAAGCTGTATCATTTTGATGGCTCAGTACTTGTGCTTCTGCTTGCTTCATAAACTCAAGAATGCCTTCTTTTAAAGCCTGATGAATTTTTACTGGGCCTTTATCATCCCAGAGACGGACTGCATGCACATCCAACAAAAGGATACGGCCATATTGAGGATTCATTCATTCATACAAAAATGTTTCCCAGTGACTCATTTAACACATAATGGAGCCCGAAAAGAGATCATACCATTGCTATTTTGTAGCAGATTCCTGGAGTAAAAGCTTCAAAACAATTGGGTGTAGGAAATCCCATTTGTCTTCAAACTGAAGAGAACTTTATTCTTTAACAGATTAGACGTCGCCATGTTCCTTCAATTTAGACTCTTACGAGAACATGGAAGAATTTGTGGCATGCCTGCCATAACTGGAGGCCAGAGTTCCCACCCGGGCCCATGGGCTCAGTGGCTCACACCTGGGGTGTGGTGGGCGCCAGGGCGCCATGCGATAGCACTGGCCTTGTTCCAAGTAGCTGGAGCTTCCTCACTCTTTCCCTCTACATGATCACATGAGCTTCCCCACACGAAGGTACTCACGCAAGTGCTCAGGGAGACAGGAACGGATTAGCCTTTGTGGCTGTACCCACAGTGCCTACTCGCAAGGAATTTAGCTCTGTTCAGGCCTGGCAGCTCAGGGTCAGCCCAGATCCTTTGAATCTTTAAATATCCTTCCTCATCCTGAGGTTACACAAAGACATTGTCCTAAATTTTCCTCTATTTTTACATATTTTCTTTTATTTTATGTCATATTTCTTTTGTCTTTCTTAGGTTCTCAATGCAACTGTAAATAATTTTTATATGGTAGAGGATTAGAATGTAACTTAATTTTTTCCTATAGAATAGCCAACTATCTTCAAAAATTGTAATTCCATTTTTATTAGTTACCAATATATTTAAATATTAATTTTTTCCTGAGCTGTCAATTCTGTTTTTTGGTTTTTTGTTTGTTTGTTTGTTTTTTGGTCTGTTTGTCTGTTGCTACACTAATACTACATTGTTTTGTTACTATATATTTTGTATTATGTTTTATATGTGGGACAGGTTTTCCCTATTTCATCCTTATTTTTAAAATTTTTCGAATTCATTTTAGGAGCTTTATTTTTCCATATATATTTTTGAAGTAATTTTCCAAATGACGCCTCAAAAATTATACTGGAGTCTTGGTTAGAATCTCTTTAAATTTATTAATATGATAGAAACATATATCTTTACAATGCAAAATTACTTTCTCATGAATGTGGTGTATTTCACCTTTGAGTTCTCCTTTTAGATCTCTTAAAGTAACTTTGACATTTTCTTCATAAAGTTCTTATTGCACTTTGTTAGACAATCTTTAGATATTTCAAAATTTTTGTTGCTTTTATAAGTGGTATTCACTCTACACTTCCTAGTTGATTACTAAGGAATCTTTTTGATTTGTGTTGCTGATTTTGGATCGAGTATTTTTGTTGCATTATATTATTGGGTTTCACAGTTTAATGACTTAAGTTTTATATGTTTATTATGATATCTTAATAAATAATAAAAAAATTTACTTCTTTCTTTCCAATTTTTATACTTCATTTGTTTTTTTCTTGTGTTATTGCTTTGGTCAGGACTTGTAGTATGTTGACTAACTGCCCTAGTTTGCCTGAGGCTGAAAGGGATTCTGAGACATGGGACTTCAGTAATCAAACCATCCAGTTTGCCTGGGATTGAGGAGTTTCCCAGGAAACAGTACTTTGAGAGCTAAACCCAAGAAGTCCTAGGAAAATCTGAGTTAATCACCCTACCTCTAGAAACCAGTTGAATGGTAGTAGGTAGAGTGAGAATTATTGTCCTGATCTCTACATTAAAGATAATGTGGCTAATGGTTTTACATTAAAAATATTGTTCACTATGGGGTTCTCTTAATAGTCTTCATTAAAGACTATTATTAAAGACCATTAATAACTAAATTTTATTTAGTTAAGGAATACACTTACTCATTTCTATTACTTGTTTTCTACTATTTTGTTGATATTTACCTAATATTTTTCTCCACCTATTAGGAGGACAGATATTTTTCACTGTTGAATCAGACTGGCATTTTTAGAACAAATGCTATTGTATCGTAGTGCAATTCTAATGCATTGCTTTATTTTCTTAACTAATTTTTTTGTATTTGCATCTAAATGGAATTGGACTATAAACCTAATTCAGCACATTTCACCTTTTTAAAATTTAATATAATACTCTGTATAAGAAAGAAATCATCTGATCCTTAACAGCTTGTTTGAATTCATCTGTAAAGCTATGTGGGATTGGGAGCCATGGGACTTTTTGAGAATCCATTGAAATTGCTTTAGTGGTTATTAATCTATTATAGTTTTCACTTATTTTTGTCCTTTTTGCCATTTGAGGGAAAACTTCTCTTTTATACATGTTTTCAAATGCATTCAAGAATAATTTTTATAGTTTTATGATTTGTAAATATATATTCTATGTGTATTTACTCCCAAGTTTTCACTCTGTATTTTGTTTATTTAAATATCTTGTCATTTTTTTCTAATTAATTGTCTGTTTTATGTCTTTTGAAAAAACTGGGTTTTTTTCATTGTTACTGTTCTCTAACTTTCTTTACACAATCTCATTTTATTTAATTCTCCCTTTATATTTTTCTTTTTTATTTATTAGGATTTAATGTTGCTCTTTATTTGTTAATTTGAACACTTAGCTAATTTATTTCAATAGATCTTGTTCTCTGCTAAATGTTTCAAATCCATTAATTTCCTTCTAATCTGCCTCCCACAGATGTTGACATGTAGTGCTTTCAC
Organism: Eulemur rufifrons; assembly: GCF_041146395.1. NCBI lineage: Eukaryota > Metazoa > Chordata > Mammalia > Primates > Lemuridae > Eulemur > Eulemur rufifrons. The sequence continues at coordinate 25,893,914 of NC_091001.1, forward strand.
TGCTATTTAGCCTAAATATCTTAGTTTCCATTATTATTTTCTCTTTTTACTGTTTATTTAGTAAATTTTTAGTTATTTAGTCACTTAGTTTTTTTCTTCTTATTATTAATTCCTAAGTTTCTTAAATTATAACCACATTTTCATGTTGTGAATGATATTAATTTTTTGTAATTTATTCAGGCCATTTTGTTTAGTGAACTTTATGAGACCTTCTTATACTTGACAATAATTTTAATAGTTTCAATGAATATAGATTCAAAGTCACTTTCCACGAATAACTTGAAAATATCTTATTACTGTCTTCTTGCAGCCAGTGTTACTATTGAAAAGATTATCATCACTTACTTTGTAGGTGTCTCATTTTTCCTCTCTGGTGCATTTATTAGGTTTTGTTGTCTTTCGTGTCTTTAAACATCACTCTTCTGGGTCTAGGTGTAGTTTTCTTCTTATCACTTCTCTCAGCACTCTGATTCTTGTCTAGCTAAGGAGCACATCTTGTTCATTACTTCTGCTATTTTCTCTCCTCCATTTACTCTTTGTTCTCCTTCTGAAAGTCCTTTTATTTAGCTGTTGACACTTCTACTTCTATCCTGTCTCTTGATCTTTCTTTCAATCTTCCCATTTATTTATGATTTCCTGGTGTCTTCCAGGAGAGTTCCTCGTCATCTTCCTGATCACTTGTTTGTACTGCACTTGTATTAATGCCATGATCCAACACATCCATCAGCACTTTAGTTTAACATTCTTTTTCATATCTAATACCTCCAGTGGTTTATTCATGATTACTCAATCTACTTCCTGTTTCCAATACTCTTTTGTCTGTGATAACATAGAATATGTTTATTTTAAAGTCTTTCTCTATGTGTTCTATTGATTCTAAATCCTCTTTTATGCATGTTCTATTTGTACCTTTCCTACCTAGGGCTTGTTCTCCTTAGATAGCTCATGATATCTAAGATAAAAGATATCTCATGATATCTTTTCTGTGATACCTTTGTTTCTTATTCCTTTGCTCTAAGGCATGCCTTGGCCAGTAGTGTTCTCCTGGGAGTGGAGGTGAGATCCTAGACACTGGGTTGAAACTCAGGGTGGAGACTCTAGCAGATCGATAATAATCTAATAATCCCAACTTCTTTTGTACATATGATAAAGTCTTGGCACTTGTTTCTAGGAACTGGGGATTGATTTAGAAATATCCTAGGTGGTTCATGTAGCTTATTTTTTAGGTGAAAAGACCTGCAAAATAAATGAGAATTAGAAGGGCCTAATTCAAGAATGTCAGGACATCAAATGAACTCATTTCTCATTTTGATCACTTTCTTTGATGCCTTCAACTTTGAGATTGGCTCCAAAGGAATGTGTTCTATGAATGATAACAGAAACACTAGAATGTAGCAAAGGTGATTAATATGATTTGATTATAAAAAGACCTGTCTTAAATACGAAATTATTTACATATCTTTCTAAATACTTCCATAGCCTTAATTTTGAGAAGAAAAATAGAAAAACATTTTTCCCTAGTCAGCAGGAGACGTTCTAAGGGTTTGTTTAATGGGTGGGAAAAAAAACAAAAAACCCCTATTAGCTGAAACAAAAAGTATAGGCTGTAATAATCTATGGAAATTGGTTACCTGCCATGATACAGCTTTCAAAGGGGAGGAAATGGAAGGATAGTTATGCAATTATGAATATTAGATATTTGACTAGGGCAACTATAGCACTCAATTTCCTGTCAGTAAAGCAATAGTAATATTTGATTCATATATGCCCCTTTATTAATGATAAAATAGCCACTTTAAAAAGGAGTAAATTTCACGGGGCATTTATAGTCTAATGGCCCAGGGCAGAGGCATTCTTGTCAGTGAGCTAAAGTTTCTATGCTGACATGTCTCAGCTATGTGACCTTTGGCCAGTGACTTCAGCTCCCTGCTTTTATTTTTTGATCTATAAAACAGAATTCACAAGAGCACATACCCCTATAGGGGTGCCATGGGAATTCAAGCAGGACGTTTATGTAAAATACACGCCACACAGTTAAACCACCCCCCAAACAGTGCTTACTGTAATCTTGAATGAGCATGATTATCAAGTGGAATATAGAGATTTTGTTTTTTAAATACAGTGGCTATTGAGTTTATTAAGTGTCCAAGCAGCTCAAAGAAATATTTGCTTTCCTTTAAGCAATTGAGTAAGCATCTAATTCAGAGCCGGTAGAAAGTATGAAATTCAGAGTTGATTTAGAGCTCTCAGCACAGAAGCAATGTGGTCAAAGTAAACACACACAGATAGGTATGAAATAGTTTGAAAAGCAAAATCTCAACCACTACAATCTTGGAAAAATAGTTTCGATAGCATGAGCCAAGATGTACCTTTGGAAAGTTTATTTTTTAAATGCCTTTTGTGATGGCATTTAACCTAGAAGTTATTCTTATACCTTCAAAACTATGACACTATAAAGATAGTCCAGATTTTTTATAGTAGGATATAATTCCTGATATAATTAGCAACCAGTTAAACAGAACCTTTTGGAAATCACAATAGTATCAATTCAGAATAATAATCAATGAAAACTGAAACTAGACAAAGGTGGGTATTTGTTTAGCTAAGAATTTCATCCATATTTTAAATTAAGGATTAGTTTATGAAACTAATGGATTGTGATATTGTTTTATGATAAAAAATATATGTTTTTGGTCTTCATCTCTGTCTCCTAAAACCTTTGGAATTTCCTAAGTGATAAGAACAAAAAGAATAGCTTTTGTGATGATATTCAGGTTTTGTACCCAGTTCCTGAAACAGCAGAGAGGGATAAAGATGAAAGGAGTGTCTTTTGCTATTTATAACAAGCCCCTTCCAACACCTGAGTTTGTGTTCATGAGGGGAACTTTGGGCATGCCCTAAGGATAGGGGAGCTGGTTGCCAGGGGAACAAACTATGTGATTAGAGGGTTGGAACTTTCAGCACCATCCCTGGGGGTAGAGACCTCCTGGCAGGGGGGCAGGTGAAGATTGGCTTAATCACCTAAAGCCAATGATTTAATCAATCATGCCTATGTAATGAAGCCTCCCTAAAAATGGAAAAGTTCAAAGAGTTTCTGGGTTGCTGAACACGTCAAGGTGTTGCAAGAGTGGCACGCCTAGAGCGGGCAGGGAAGCTCAGCACCCCGCCCCCATACCTTGCCCTATGCATCTCTTCCATCTGGGTGTTCCTGAGTTGTATCCTTTATAATAAACCAGCAAACATAAGTAAATATTTCCCTGAGTTTTGTGAGCCATTCTGGCACATAATCAAACTCAAGGAAGGGGTCATGGGAACCCCCAATTAATAGCTGGTCGGTCAGAAGGGGACTCAGACTTGCAATTGGCATCAGAAGTGGGACCAGTCTTGCTGGACTGAGCCTTGAACTTGCAGGATCTGATGCTAACTCTGGGTAGTTCCTGTCAGAATTGAATTGATTGTAGGACACCCAGGTGGTGTCTGTAGGTAATTGGAAAATTGCTTGGTGGGAAAAAAAATTAAAAGCCCCACACATTTGGTGTCAGAGCATTGTGTATGAGAGTAGAAGAGAATAACATGGTTTTATTTTCCTTTTTGATAATTTTAATAGTTAAATGAGGACGAGGTAAAAAGTGAATATATGCCAATATGTGTGTGTGTACGTGTGTGTGTGTGCATGCACACATGTGGTATTAGGAAGTAAAATAGTCCCCTAAACTCAGTCCCCAAACTTGTAAATATGTATGCTACATGGCAAAAATTTTGTTGCATAATTCTATCTGTTCAGTTGCAGAGAGGATGAATGTTGCTATCAGTTGAACATTAAAAAGGCAAGATTACCTGGGATTATTTGAGTGAGTCCAATCTACTCACATGAGTCCTTAAAAGTGGAGAACCTTTCCACGGTAGGTCAGAGAGATAGCGTATGAGAAGAACTCAACCTGCTGTTGTTGGCTTTGAAAATGGAGAGAGGGGGCCTCAAGGCAAAAGATGTGGTGACCTCTAAGAGCTGGAAGCCACCCTCAAGCGAGAGCCAGCAAGAAACAGGACCTCACTACGACCGACCACTGCAGAGAGTGGGATTCTGCCAACAGCCTGAATGAGCAAGGAAACACATTCTCTCCCAGAGCCTCCAATAAGAAATGCAGCCCCGCTAACACCTGGATTTGAGCCCTGTGAAAATTGTTGGTACCAAAATAGAGTCACTTAGGCCAAAACAAAGCTAAATAGGACCAGCAGGTCACACACAAAATATGCCTGCTAACAGGAACCATCACAGGAAATTTTTCCAAACTGCATGCAGCTTGCTCCATGAGTCACCCAGGACAGTTGAACAACTGTGCAAGGACACTTGCCTGACACACAGTCTCCACTAATGAACTGATGTCAACTCCTGCATTAAACGCCTGTAACCAATCTTCTCTTCATTTTAAAACAACTTACATGCACTCCTCCTTTTGCTTTTAAAAGCTTCTCCTTACCTCAGCCTCCTCGAACATACCTAGGATCTGTCAAAGCACACGTATTCCGACAGCAATCTTCTGCTCATTCCCAAATAAACTCATTTATTTTGAAAGTCATACTTTTTCCGTTGTTATTTTAAGTGGAAGGCCTGGTGAGACCTGTGTTGGACTTCTGACCTACAAAACAATGAGATAATTAATTCGTGTTGTTTAAGCCACTAAGTTCCTGGTAAGTTGTTATGGTAACAATAGAAAACTAATAATAGAGTGAGACAGAGACAAAGAATTTAAAAAGGCAACTAAGTGTCAAAACAATGAAAGTCTCCAATTTTATTACAAACACCTAATTGGTAAAAATGGCACACAGCTCTGGGCCGGGGTCCTAGCAGCAGCCTCAGAACACATGACCAGATTCCTGGTCTGAAAGGCAGGCCCTTCTCCTCCATGAATATTATCAGGCATTTTGTCATGTAGAAAATTTACTATAAACACATGTTTTAGGATGTAGATGGTGTCGTGGACACAGGGCTAGAACTGCAGAAGAAAGAAAGGCTTATGGGGAAGGAGAGTTGTCAGACCCATAAGTCCTTGTACCACTTGCCGCATACGTAGCCTTCTCTCTTGGCCAAGCCAAGCCAGATGTAAACTATTTGAGTTTCTGCTTGTTCTAGACATCTACCAGACAGCAGCTTCCACTTGACTTACATCCAAGTCTCAGACTGCCATTCTTACTTTATCTCCTGTTGTACAGGAAACTGTCACCATCGTCCCAAAGCTCAAAGCTGGGCCCAAATTGTCTGAATTCCAATGAACTATTCTAACCCTTTGGCCATAGTTATCATCCACTTGCTGGTCTCCCACTTTCACCCTTGACTCCTTTCAGTCTATTCTCAGCACAGCAGCCAGAATGACCTGTTAGAACCTATCATATCATGTCACTTCTCTGCTCAGAATGCTCCAGTGGCTCCCATCTCAGGTGGACACCAAGTTCCTTCCAAAGACCTCCCAGCTCGTTTCCTCTCTCACTTTGTCTCCCACAAGGTCCCCTGGCTCACTCAGCCGCAGCCACTCCGACTTCCTCGCTGTGCCTCAGCTCCACCAGACTCATCTCAACATCTGGGCCTTGGCCTTGCTCTTCTCCCTGCTGGGTGCTCATCCTCCAAATACCACCAGATTTATCCCCTCACTTCTTCAGGCCTTTACCTACATGTGACCTTCTTAGAAACTCTGTCCCTGCCCAAACCCTCAAAAATCACAACCCATGCCCCCTCCTTTCTTTAGCACTTACACTTACCACAACCAAACTATATATATAGTTATATATTGCATATAATATTTTACTAGTTCATCTGCTTTGTTGTCTGTCTGCTCCTCTAACATGTAAGGGTGATGAGGGCAAGGATTATTTTCAATCTTTTTGGTTTGCTACCATACCCCTAGCACCTAAATTGTGCCTGGCTTGTAGTTGATGGTCAATAAATATTAGTTGAATGAATGAACAAATAAATACAGATCTTTAATGGGCCCCATTAGCTTAACTCTATGTAAAGGTGAGAAAAAAGATGATTAATAATGAGCACAGGAATAATTGCTCATTACTAATTAAAATGCTATATGTTGTTTACCAGACATGATTTCTTGAGTGGAATTACATATGTTATACAGTTAATTGAATAAAATTATGCCAATGAGAGAGAATACAGGAATTCTTATGCGTATCTCTGATGACTTATAACCAGCAACAAACCTCAACCCATTTGGCTGCTATGGACAGATCCTAGGGCAGCCCCATGTTTCCTGCCCCCAGGTATTCACACTCTGTAAAATCCCTTCCCCTTCAGTATGGTGAGACCTGTTACTTGTTTTTAACCAAAGGAACATAGTACAGGTGATGTGATGTCACTCCCTTGATTAGGTTATGTTACATGGCAAACGTGAAGAAATTTGCAGATATAATTAAAGTCTTAAATAAGTTGATATTGAGTTAATCAAAAGGGAAATTACCCCGGGTGGCCCTGATTTAAACAGATAGGAGCCCTCAAAAGAGGCACTGGGACTTCCCTCTGGTGAGAGAGTCTTCCTCCGGCCACATGAAGGAACTGAGCAGCCACGCTGAGGAAGCCCAGCCAGGCCAGGAATGGTGGGCTCCTCCAGGGCCCGAGGGGGGGCCTCCACATGCAACCAGCAAAAAACGGGACCTTTCTTCATAAGCCACAAGGGAATGCATTCTGCCGACAACATAAATGAGATGGGAAGCAGATTTTTCCCCATACAAGCTTCCAGAATGCCTCCGACTGATATCTTTTTTTTTTTTTCTTATTTCAGCATATTGTGAGGGTACAAAAGTTTAGGTTACGTATACTGCCCTTGCCCCTCCACGCCCCCCAAGGCAGAGCTTCAAACATGTCCATCCCCTAGACAGTGTGCATCGCACTCATTATGCATATATACACCCATCTGATTGCAATCTTGTGAGACCTTAAGCTGAATACCCAGCTAAGCTATGCCTGGACTCCTGACCCCATGGAAACTTCAAGATAATAAACGTGCATTGTTTTAAGTCACTAAGTTTGCAATAACTTATACAGGAATTGAAAACTAATACAGTGGTTATGGGAATAATTCTAGTACAGGCTTGATCATATCCACACTGTAATTTGCTGGGATGCCAACACCTTCCTTTTGTTACTACTGATTGCAGAAAGTCCAGGATTTTGATCATGCTGTTGCTCAAAGTAATCTTTGAGGTCTGAGTCTTAATTTCATTAGAAGAAGTGGGCACAGAGAGGAAAAAAAGAAGAAAAGAGAGAAGAAAGGGAGGATAGAAGTAAAGAAAGGAGGAGAGAGGGAGGGAGGGAAGTTGAATAAAGCTCCTACTTTATGTCATTCACGGTGCTTAATATTTTCATATAAATAATCCCTTCTAATCTTTGTTGAATGGGTACTATATTCTGTATTTTGCAGAAGAAAAAAATAGATCAGAAGAGGGTGAATGAATTATCCAGTGTCATAATGAGAGTAAATTGTTCCATAGATGCGTCTATAAGTTTTCATCAAAAGTAAGCTATGTTCTAAATTGTTTTCATTGTGTGTGTTGTTCTGTTTATTGTTGGCTTTAGTTTATTTTAGGCAATTATCACATGTGATGATGTTATGCAGTTTTTGAAAATCCTTATTAAATTCCAAGGAAAAAAATGTGTTAAAATTACAAATATTGATATATGCAATTAGCTAATTTTCTAGGAAAACCTATTTTCAGTACTGCAACATAATGAATGTGCTATCTGCAATAACTTAATATTAAGCCACTTTAAATGCATAACGCGTCTAACATTTTTCTCCTATCTCTGGGTTAAAAATCATTATGAGAGTCCCAGAGCCCTCTGTTTTGCATATATTATCAGATGCTTACTACAAATGCAAGCTATTTAAAGGTATCTCTTGTAGCTAGAGCTAAAACCCAGAAAATAAGACAATGAAGCAAAAGATAAGGGAGATAGTGTGTCACCATATAAAAGTTTGTTCCAGTAAAACATCCGTAAGAATAAACTATTGGTGGTTTTTTAATAATTCCAATGAAACATGAGAGAAAAGGAAATTCATTCTGCCATAACTTAGGAAAATGAAGCTGTTTTCACTAAAAAAAAAAAAAAAAAAGTGGCTTTTGAGTTATAGTTCAGGAATTATCAAGACCTTCAATAAGCGAAGAAGGAGAGAAAATTAATCCAGACCAAGAAAATAGCCAAGACTCATCCCCTTCTTAACTGACTGAGAAGGAGAAAGAGGCAAGGGCACGGGAGACCAGGTTCTTGGTTTCAAAGGAATTTTCTGCCATCCATGGCCTGAAAAATCCAGTGCCTCATCCACAGCTCTGGCCCCAAGTCTTCCTGAGTCCTGACACAGCTTCTGCCTCCTCCTCATCACCAAATGCCTCCTAGGTATGTCCCTCTCACTCCCTGTCTGCCTATCTGCACAATGAGAGTTACCGTGATACCTACTCATAGAATGGTCTTGAGCATTGAAAAGACAGTACATGTAGTTAATTTAGAAAAGCGCCTCACACATAGTAAGCACTCGATAAATGATGGCTGTTGGTTGGTGCAATTATTAATTAGCAAAAGCAGCACAGCCTAGCAAAGCAGTGGCATGCTTGGGATATAGAGCCAGACAACCTGGGTTCAAATCCTCATTCTAACACTTGCCAGATATATACTCTTAGGCAATGTATAATCTTAAACGCTCTATGCCTCAGTTTCCTTGTCTTTAAAATGAGGATAATATTAATAAGTACCTCATAAAATATTGATGAGTATTCAGTAAGTTTTTAAAGTGCTTAAGGAAGTTCCTGGACTATCAGGGCTTATTAAATTAAAAAAAAATAATTAAGTAATCCAAACTAGACCCATCTTGTACCACCCAACTGCTATAGCAGGAGGTCTGCTCTTACCAAATGGCTCCAACTGCCGGTACACTTAAGATTGCCCCTTGTGCATGAACATCCTTGAGGAAAATACATAAGACTCAGAAAAATTTTAAAAAATCTCCAAAGCACAGATTTCTGACCCTACCCTAACTTTACTCCAACTCCAAAGAATAGGTATAATTTCAGAGATGCTCCATCTCATGCCCTTTCTTCTCAGCTCGTGTTTCCATGTAATAATTATCACCTATTTAATAATTTCCTTCCACATGTAAGTGGACTTTTGAACTTCCTGAATTCATTGCTGAAACAAGGCCAAAGACGTTAATTCATATGCAATCTTTTCCTAGTTTTAACATTCCTTTTTCTGCTTCAATTCTAGAGGAGCTTTGATATATAAATAAAAAATCCAAAAGAGAAAGATGAAAATGGAGGAGGATAGAATCTCTTCAGACTTACCTTATATATTTCTTTTTTGTAGGAAGCATCCCATAACTCCTCAAGAAAACAGAATTGCTCTCCCTCATGGCAGTGTAATATTTGAAAAAAAATTTCAACAGGAGGCAATTCCATTGTTTTATATTCATGTGTAGTACAGAGCAGTTTATGCTGTGGTAACAAATAAACTCAAATTTCAATGACTTAACCCAGCAAAGTTTTCCTTCTCACTTGAGTCACAATCCAATAAAAATTGGGCAACTGTCCTTGGCAGCTCACCTGCAGGCAAGGACTCGAAGATCCAGGTACCTCTCACCATATGATTTCATCATAACATGATTATGTGATCACATCATTCCATGATCAGCCACATGAACTGTAAAGAGAGAGCTCTATTTTAAGGCCAGCTCCAGAAATCTCTTCTGCCAATTTTCCATTGGTCATATCTAGCCACATGGTCCCAATGCAACAACGTAAAGGAAGCTGAGAAGTGTGATTTCCCCGAGTGTCCAGGCAGCAGAAGTGGGATTGCTGAGAATCGAGCCAGTCTCTGCACAGTGACTGTTTTGCTCACTCTATTCTCAGTTCCTTGTGGATAGGGACTGATTATCAATCTTACCAACATATCACCAACAATCCTTGTGGGTGACAGTAATGTCTAAATAAACTAATGAAAAAAACACCTCCACTTGTAGCCCTGCCCTTCTGGGAAGTTTATACTTTCTGGGCTGTTCCTTGCTAAAATCTCTGGGAATTTATTTGTTGTTTGTGTCTTTTTTTTTATAGAAGAGGTATCTCTCTTCTATTAATAATTGTCACCTTCTCAACTGCTCAACTTGGAACCCTGGGCACGGCCTTCGCTGGCCTGTGAGAGCAAGGCTGCAGCAAGTTGTCAAAGTCAAGTCAGAAATGAAGGAGCTGCCAGAGGCCATAGGACAGAGCGAAGCATCAGCAGTTTGGGAGAATGTGGGCTAGGAACAGAGTGAAGAATTTTTAGATATCAGATGAAAGACAACACGATTCTGATTGGATAAATAGTAGAGGTGGTAGAATCTATGGAATCATTCTAATGTCAAAAATCAGGCAGGAAAGATACAAGACATTTACTAGGATGAGAACATGATCTAATCAAAATAGTTTCTCTTGATAATGGCTGTTCTCTTAGGGCGACATCCTGGTGTCCTCCGTTTATTAATAGTTGAACTCCAAGCCAGAATATAATTATATCGGATATGATTTGGCAGAGCCAGTAAACTTTCTTGCTAGTAATATTTTTTCCTTGTAATGCTTTTCATCCAAAAAGAGGACCTAAAACACTTGCTACTACCTGTCTTTAATTCTAGTCCAGCAGTCCCCAACTTGTTTGGCACCAGGGACTGGTTTCATGGAAGACAATTTTTCCACAGACCAGGGCAGGAGGATGGTTTTCAGGATGATTCAAGGGCATTACATTTATTGTGCAATCAAACCTCTCTGCCAATGATAATTTGTATTTGCAGCCAATTCCCAGCACTAGCATCACTGCCTCGGCTCCACTTTAGATCATCAGACATTAGATTCTCATAAGGAACGTGCAGCCTAGATCCCTCGTATGTGCCATTTACAGTAGGGTTCACGCTCCTTTGAAAATCTAATACCCCCACTGATCTGACAGGCGGTGGAGCTTGGGTAGTGATGCAAGTGATGCAGAGCGGCTGTAAATACAGACGAAGCTTCACTCGCTCACCTCCTGCTGTGCAGCCCAGTTCCTAACATGCCATGGTCCGGTACCAGTCCCTGGGGATTGGAGACCACAGCTCTAGTTCACCACTCCATATTATATATCTACCATGAGTTCACAGTGTGAGACAAAACCAAGCCTACGATGTAGTCTCTGTCCCCAAGTATTGTGTCTGCTCATCAAGGAAGGAGGCATTTGAGAATATTAAAAACTAGGCCACTTAAGCCAAAATACATAAAATAAACTGTATGTATAAGTTAGGATGAGTACCTTAATCTTTCTCAACCTTAATATTCTAGTTTACAAAATGAGAATATTGAATCAGATGATTTCTCAGGTCCCTTCTAGGCTCAAGGTTCTGGGATATTGTACTCTGTGTTTGATAAAATTGTGATTTAAAGTTTCAGAATCCTGTTTAGTTACAATAAGATCAAAAGAGCGTATTCATTGAGCAAATGAGAAAAACTTCCACTAAGGCTATTAAGTCTGTGCCTGTTGGGTGGCTTGCCTCTTTGACCTGTTCTTGAAAGGTTAGCATCTCCTTAAAACAAACAAATAAACATCCTTCCACAAGCCACAGAGTCTTTGCAATTACAGAGTGTTAAGTGGGTCCCAAGGGCATGATGTCACTTGGTGTTCTGTGCAACATCACAGCTGATGACTGTCCTGAGCTCCAACCAGGTGATTCAGCGGCGTGTGTTACCCCTCTCATATCCCTTGTGAGATGACTCCACACATATGTTAGGCTTTCTCTTCCATCCAGAAAATGTTTAAAAATATGAGTTGCTTTAATTCCTTTGAAGAGGGGAAAATGAGGAAAGAAGAACCTTGACCTTTGGAGACAAGCAAACTTGGATTTTAATCCTGGACACGCTGCTTACCAGCTGTGTAACCTGGGACAACTTAGTGACCTTTCTGAGCTTCGGGTTTTAAAATATGTATATAGATCGTATAGATTTGATAGAATTTTTTGGATATAAATTATGTGGGGCATCTTCAACAGGGTAGGCACTCAAAGAACAGCAGTTGGGTTTGTCTGTTGTTGTTTCAAGAGAGAGGAGAACCCTGTGGGTTATGATGGAGAGAAAAGTTTCATTTAGTGAGAGTACAGGGTGTAACCCAAATCCCGAATATTTAAATCAGTGGGAAAGTGGAAGAGTATACTCCAGCCAGGAAGAATGATGAAAGAAAGGCACATACAGGCAAGGCAGAAGGATGTCTTGTTGGGACACAGGGAAGGAGGCAACTTTCCTGTAAGTCAAGTTTAATATAGGGGCAGGGGAAAGGGAAGCAATGTCTAGCCCTATGCTAGGCATTTTGCATATCTTATCTCATTTAAAGCTCACAGTAAACCTGTCAGGAAACTTATCCTAAACTCCATTTTGCAGGTAATGAAACTAAGGTTTGAGATTAAATAAATCAACCAAGTCTAAGTCCATATAGCCTGTATATGGCGTGGACTTTAAAAGTACATCTGCCCGATTCTATCCATTTTTCTATAATCCCCTCCCCCCATGACTCTTCTTTCAATGATTTTATTGGACAATATTCCTTGTACAGTAAGTCCTCACTTAGTATCAACAATAGGTTCTTGGAAACTGTGACGTTAAGTGAAACAAAGTATCACAAAACCATTATTACCATACAGTAATTGATATAAACAGGAATTAATACCGCTTATTTCTTGTCACAAAAACATCACCAAACTTCTAAATAAAGACCCAAACGCTTCTAATATTAAACATTGAAATAAATGTGAGCAATCCATGCATTTAAGAATAATTAATAAAAACAGTGAGTTTTTATTTTACGTAAGTGAGATAAGTATTTACCCAATTCTTCCAGTGCAGGGTCCCAAGTGGCCAGAGCCTGTCCCAGCAGTTCAGGGCTCAAGGCAGGAACCAGCCCTAGATAGGACATCATCCCATTGCAGGACACACTTGGAGACACCCACACGCACTCAGGCTGGGACCAGTTAGGCACAGCAGTTAACCGAATGTTCACAGCTTTGAGATGTGAAAGGAAACTCGAGTACCCAGAGAAAACCCATGCAGACATGGGGAGAACGTGCAAACTCCACACAGAGCGTCGTCCTGGCTGGAAATCGATTTTTTTTCTCATCAGTATCACTGAAAAGATGTTGAACAAAATGATGTTATTTTAGGAACTGCTGTGCTTTACTCTGATCAAAGTTTTAGAAGCATGCTAGGACCTGGCCCTACAAATTTTATTAGACTAAAACAGTCATAAATTGCCCAAGATGACACGGCTTGTTGAGGGCAGAGATCTTTCCATTCAGCATTCAATTGTCTTTTCCTAAGCAAAGGGTAAATATTTTTTTTTTTTGCAAAGGGTAAATATTTTTAATAGTGAAATTTTTGTCACATTATCAACAACTTGATCACAATATTGCTTTAAATGGTAAATTCTTCTAACCTCCACATATAATCTCTATATTTTGTAACAATCTACACGTTTCCATTTTAAAGAATGTAATCATGATAGCTTAATAATGAGTCTGTTTTATAAAAATTTGAATTATAGTCAAACTTAGAAAAACAAACTTATTTTACAAAGACAGGTCATCTTAAAGAGCAATCAGAACATAAATCCGGCTCAGATACTATTTTAAAGTGTTTGCCAAAGTTGAAAACATGAGCATATAGTTCTTTTTTTTTTTTTTTCAGAATAATAAATGACTGCTCTCTCCAATGCAGAACTTGAAGTTTCCTGAACCTTCTGCTCGTCTGTTCAGCTCTCTGTATGCCTGACCCTGAGCAGTGCAGCCTGACTGGCAATGAGAATAATTTCTATCAGATTATTTTTAGTCAAGGAAACTGATTTCTAATTATAAAGAGTTCTTTCCTGTGAAAAGCTTTACCAAAGACCAGAATCTCTTGCAAAGCTACAGAACATGCACTTTAATAAAGCTAGGCATTCACACTGTTTGCAAGGTCAAGTGTGTAGCTTCTTATGGTCTACATTTTGCTCCCCGCTGACTTTCCCCTCAAGATAAGGAGAACAAGTTTACTGAAGACAAACTGGAACATAGTGACATCAAAATCTGGGACAAATGGTTGTAGAATGTATGAATTTCTTCAAGAGCCTGTTTTCCTCAAGTGGTTAAGAACATCTATTGCCAGCTCCCTAGCAAGTGAACCTGGTGTCAGGTACTGAAGGGGCAACACAAAGATTAACATTAAAAGCAACCCCGATCATCTCGCTGTGAATCTAAGGGGAGAGAAGGCACCTGTGGGATGGAAGGAACATCATCAATAGGTGAGAGTTCCCAAGGTTTCCCTTTCAAGTCAGCTAAAGAGGCATCCGTCTCTATGCTAAAGTTCTACCGGTCTCCCTCTTCTGAGGAAAATCATTCTCGCCAAGAGGCTTCCCTTGGGTTTGATACTGCCATGATCAAGTGGGGTGGGAGTGTGTTGGGCAGGGGTTGAGTGTACAAGGTAAGGCTGGACAGGAATTGTCAGAAAAGCTTAGAGAATAAAGAGGGCCTAGGACAGTGGGTATCTGGGAGGAGAAATAGGTGAAAGAAAGATAAATCAACATTGAGAGTTAATAGTCTCTTCCTTATGGGGGTTGAGAACTGCAATTAGGAACCAGTTCTTTTGAAATATCTTCCTTGATGGCTGAATCCTGCTTCTTTGCCCACATTTCCACCTGTGAGTGTGGCCCTTTAAGAGTTACCTAGAAATTTGGCTAAAGAAGTCCCTTAAAGTAATACATAGTAAATTTTAATTTATTGGTCAGAATCTCTGTGAGCTGGCCATTTTTTGGTGTGCCATATTTTAGGGCAAGACATTGAAACAAGTTAATATGGGGAGGATTAATTCATATACAACATTATCAAGGCATTATCTTATCAATAGGCAACAGCTATCAGGCAAGGTTTTATGGGGTATGTAAAGCAGGCAGGTTCTAAATGGCTAAAAATGTGCTTGTTTGGGCTACATTTCTAAATACATTTTTGTGTAAAAATTTAAATTTGGAGTTAGTGGGCTTTGAGCTAACAGGTTTCAGCCTGCAATGAGAAAAACAACAATTTAGGGGCTATCACACAGAGGCCATCTTTGGCTTATATATGTAGCAGACCTGATCTACAGGTATGAACATACTTGGAGTAATAGCATATCTGGGACATCCTGATGTTGTTAAAAGAATTTTATGTGGGTATTTCAAAATAAGACATTGAGGACTTCATCATTGGAAATCATAACTTTGTTGGATTTCTTTGCATTTATCTTATGGTTTGACATTTATTAGTTTTAATTATCTGTAGGGAGGAAGTGGCAGTGTAACCTGTTTAGAGTTTAGATCTTCTAAAGGCTTTAATTTGGCTCTAATCTTTTGATCTCAGTCAAATATCTCCGTCAAAGAATGATTTATCTACACTAACTTACCTCTTTAAACTAAGGCAACTGCACGTAGGAATTTTAGAAAGGATTGATCCTACAAAGAGAAGCAAAATGATACAGTAACGGAAATATTAAGCAAGTTTAAAAGAACCAGCCCCAATTCTATTACTTATCTTCTCTGTGACCTTGTGCAGTGTACTTAAAACTCTCTGGGTCTCTTTTCTCATCTGGCAACTGAAGGTGTTGGGCTGAAACAGTGTTTTTTTCACCTTTATTTCAATCTTATATACCTGAGACCTACAACATACTCTTACCAGAAATAGAGAGTGATCTGACCGTATTATGAGGGTGATCTTTGTGGGGTGTAGAGGAGACCCAGAAAGGAGGAAAAATCTCTGAGCTTCAAAAAACTCTTCAAGTCATTTTTAAATGTCTTTCCCCTACTCCTGAAGAAAAATCACTGCATCTGAGCACATCTGGAATGTCTTGTAGCTCTGGACCTTCTGTGACAATAGTTAATTGCCTATTTTTAATCTTCATAATTTATACTGGAGGTATGTTCAAATATCATGTTAAGGATAAGGAAACCTAGGCTAGGAGAGACTGAGTTCCTTGCTCAAAGTGGAATAGACGTGTAAGTGCTCACTCCAAGGTCCTCGTCTTCCCATTGCACAATGCTGGGCTCCATTGCCTGCCAGGCAGCTTTCTGAAGACATAATTATCTTTCTTGATATCAACCCAGAGATTATTTATTTCGTTAGGTGCAATAAATAATGGCTGAGTAATAATGAAATAATAACAGCTAATATTTAGTGTCTACTGTATGTCAGGCATTGTTATTCATGCTTCTCATCTATAAACTCATTTAATCCTCTTGAAAACCCTAAATTGAAAATTCTCTTATTTCCACTTTAGAGATAAGTTAACTGAGGCATAGATCCTAAAGTAACACAGCTAGTAAATGGTGGAGACAGAGCACGAACTCAAGCATTCGGGCTCCAGGGCCTTTGCTCCTAACCACTCTACCTTGCTGATTCTCAAAGGATCTTGAAGATTTGATCTCTCTTATTATTCAGGCTGTAGATGCAGAATCATGAAATCAGGAGATCAATAGAAGAACACTAGAAAAAGACAGTAAAATTTCACGATAGAAAGACATACGTAAAGAGTGCAATGCTCACCGTCTAGGGTCTAGGGGATGGACATGCTTGAAGCTCTGATTAGGGGAGGGCAGGGAGGAGGGGCAAGGACAGTATATGTAACCTACACTTTTGTACCCCCTTAATATGCTGAAATAAAAAAAATTAAAGAAGAGGAGAGAAGGATTTAAGATGGGATCCAGGTTCTTCCTGTCACCAGCTATGTGATCTCCGTCAAGTTACTCAATCTCCCTGTGCCTGAGTCTCCGCAAATATTACATGGTGTTTACCAGAGTACTATTTCGGGGGATTGCTATGAGGATGAAAAGTATTAATGCCCTGCACCCCACACTTAGCACAACACCTAACATCCCCCGCACAGGAGTCAAACATTCTTTAGATGCCTTCTGAAGAAGCTGCTGCTGCATCTTCTACTAAACAAAACTCCAGTGTGTGTAAAAATAAAGTGTTCCAGGTAAAACAATGTGTGCAGCGATATGAATCACCCAATGCAAGGCTATGTGCTGTAACCATGGAGATAGTTTTATATTTTATCTTTAGGAGATATAGTTTTTAAAAAGCTTTCTCATGAGGTCCGTATCCTTGACTAGTGCCAATAGCAGCTTTCCTTTTGTTCATTCGATGAAATGCAATAGCTTTTATTGAGCACCATCCTCCTCTCTCTTCCTCCTAGTTCAAAATCTCATTGTTTTCAACTTGGATTTTTTTCATCCTCCTCCTACCTTGTTCCACTGCCTCCTACCACTAATCCCCCATTCCAAAGTCCATCTCACTCTTTTATGCTACTGTCAGTGATACCTTTATGGTGGGGCAAAATTCAACCAGGTAAGATCCTTCCTTAAAAGGCCTCACAGTTCCCAGGATAAGCTCACATTGCTTGGTTTGCTGCACAGAAACCCTCATGAACTGTTCCTTACTTTCCTCTGAGCCTCATCTCATAACCTCCAGGGCCTTGGCCAGACTGCATCTGTGTCCTCCCCCACTCCCACTTCCCTTGCTGCTTTGATGTGTGTGCTTTGCACATACAGCCGCATCTTTGAGTGATGCCCTTCTTCCCTGGTGCTTTCTCAGCACTTCACTGTTGCCCTTAAACTTGAACATACTCTCATCCCTTAAGACTCAGCATCAGTATTGGTGACTCCAGGAAGACTCTGTTGACCACCTCCAAACCTGTGTTGAATTTGATTTCCTAAGTATGCCCATATCCCCATATGCTAACCTCAAACACTATTCCTGGTATATTAGCTTATGGCATTTTTGAGGACAGAAACTGTATTTTTCATCTCTGTATTTCCAGGGCATGCTTGACACATAGCGGGCACTACATTCTCCTATGCTGCATGGCTAAGTGAACAAATAAATATCAACCAAACTCATTTGAAACAAATAAGTCCACATATAAATTCATAAACTAACCCACATCACCCTCCTCCAACAGGTAGGAGGCACAGCATTGCATTTTTATGCTAACAAATGAAGAACGGTGGTAAACTTTTATTGTTTATCAAAACTTCTAAGGCTGCATCTGGCATGTGTCAGTGATTGCAATGGTAGAAAATGTGTAAGTCCTATTCCTATACCAATATAGAAGACTGTGAGCACCCTGCAAACTGTCTTTGTCAAGCTATTATATTACAAAAAAAAACTGGTGAAAATTAAATTTTTTTCTGTGAAATTTAAATGTCAACAATTTCATTTAAAAATAATTTGACTTGAAGAAATGCATTTATGAATTTGTAAGTATTAACTTTTTTTATATTATCATGGACCTTTGATTTTTATTACCTCCCCCACCCCCATGTTTTAATTTCTACACAATGCAGGGATAGATAGCATGCCAACAGTAGCATATGTGCTGCTAAATCCAACATATGGGGAGAGGTGAAAGAGGAACTTTAAAAATGATCAATTTATCATTTTTAGAATTTTTCAAGATATGAGTCCTGGCACCTCATTTTTCAACACTCATAAAAAGCACGCCGACAAATCTATATTTGTAAGTGCTCAGGGACAAATCAAGGATTGAATGTGGTGGGGTGAAGGATCTGATGAGGACTTTAACCATTTTCAGTCGTGATGTCTTGTCTGAGGTGGAACAGATTAGGACACGGGAGGGGGTATGGAGGACAGTAGAGAGTAGAAGTCTGGGGTCTGCCTAAGGGGAGGCCAATCCACACAAGGGCCTTCATGTTTCCATCGAGCATCACTGCCCACACCCAGCTGGGCTTTTGGACAAGCTCCTAACTTGTCCCTCTCATTGCCACCACGTCCCATAAATGACCGCCTGGACTTCAGAAGCCCTTTCCTTCTCTTTACTGCCACAGGCTTTGAAAGCTGAGGCCTTGTTTGCTAATACACAAAATATGTCAAGGATACTGCTACACCCCGTGTTAATTTAATTAAAGGTTTTAATGAAGCAGAAAATTAATCAAAAAGTTGTCAGAAGAATATGTCAAAATCAGTCTTTACCAATTTCAACATACTGTTTGACGATCCTTCAGCTGTTTCTGGCAGCTTCTTTTATGAAAATACTGTAACAGACTGGATGGAATAGAAATAGAAACCTTCAGAAAAGGACAAAAAGGAAGTCCATTTCCTTTGTCTGAAAAATGGTAGCGTAAGATTTATTTCCTTTCAGTCTAATAGTGAAGAATAAGCCATGCAACTTAAAGAACTGGAAGACAGGGAAGAATTTCTAATAATGCAAGTCATGCTAGTTACCTTCTTTTCTCCAGAAAGCCTTTTGGGATACCTATTCATATTTTTTCAGGAGGGTTGGGTACCCATTTTCTGTGTCCCTGCCATTCACCTACTTGTTCAATGGGACTATTTTAATTATAGCCCATTTCCCCCTCTTAATAAAGAAGAAATCATCTTAACAATTTGTACAATCCTCATTTCAGGGCTACAAGTAAAAATTAAAGTGCAATTTATATACAGTAAAATTCATAGCTTTCTATAGTATAGTTCTATACTATAGTATAGTTCTATACTATAGTATAGTTCTATACTATAGTATAGTTCTATACTATTGTATAGTTCTATACTATAGTATAGTATAGTTTCTATAGTATAGTTTTGTGGGTTTTTTTCTTTGTTTTGTTTTTAGTTCTACAAGTTTTGACAAACATACACAACCATGTGACCACTGCCACAAGCAAAATATAGAGCAATTTCATCGTGCCAAAAAATTTCCCCATGTCCTTTTGCAGTCAACCCTTATGACTATCCACCATCCCTGGCAAACGCTAATCTGTTTTCTGTCCCTATGTTTTCACTTTTTTTTTTTAATGTTGTGTAAACAGAATCATACAATACATAGCCTATTGAGCCTGATTTCTTTCACGGAGCATAACACATTTGAAATTCATTCATGTTGTTGTGTTTTCTTCCTTCATTTTTATTGCTAAGTAATATTCCATTTGATGGACATACCACAATGTGTTTATCCATTCTCCAACTGAGAGACATTTGGGTCAATTCCAGTACAGTAATGTAATTACAAATAGATTTTTGTATGAACATAAGTTTTCATTAGAGCAAATACCTGAGAATGGGATCACTGTGTTGTATAATAAGTGCAACTTTATAAGAAATTTCCAAACTGTTTTCAAAAGTAACTGCACCTTTTCATAATCACACTAACAATGAATTTTTACCAGTAATCGGCATTTTCAGTTTTCTTTTTGAAATTCTATCCATTCTAATAGGTGTACAGTGGTATTTCATTGTGGTTTTAATTTTTATTTTGCTAATGACTACTGATGTTGAGAAGTTTTGAATATTCTTACTTTATATTCGTATATCTTTTGTAGCTGTCTTAGTCTGTTAAGGTTACTATAACAAAATACCAGTAGACGGGGTGGCTTATACACAACATAAATTTATTTCTCACTGTTCTGGAGGCTGGGAATTCCAAGATCAAGGAACTGGCAGATTCAATGTTTGGTAAGGGCCCACTATCTGGTTCATAGATGACCCTCTTCTCACTGTAACTTCACATGGCAAGAAGAACAAAGGAGTCTCTTGGGTCTCTTACAAAGGCACTAATCCTACTCATGAGAACCCCACCCCACAACCTAATCACCTCCCAAAAGCTCAACCTCCAAATACCATCACATTGGGCATTAGGATTCAACATACAGATTTTGGCTGGTCATGGTGGCTCATGCCTGTAATCCCAGCACTTTGAGAGGTCTAGATGGGAGGATTGTTTGAGGCCAGGAGTTCGAGACCAGCCTGGGCAACATAGCAAAACCCCATCTCTACAAAATATAAAAATAAATAAATAAAATATTAGCCAGGTGTGGTGGTGCACACCTGCAGTCCCAGTTATTTGGGAGACTGAGGTGGAAGGATCACCTGAGCCCAGGAGTTGGAGGCTGCAGTGAGCTACAATTGTGCCACTGCACTAAAACCTGGGTGACAGAATGAATAAATATACATGAAATTTGAGGGGACACAAACATTTGTTCTATAGAACACTGTCTGTTTAAATAATGTCATCTCTGAATAGATCATCTTAATCTTCTTGTCCAAACTCTATGTATATTTCTTTCTCTTGATTTATTATACTGACTAAGACCTCCAGTAGCATGTGGAATAGGAGAATTGAGAGAAGATATCCTTTTTCGTTCTTGGTTATAAGGGGAAAGCACTCAGTCTTTCTACATTAAAAATATATCTATTTATAGGCTTTTTGCAGATGTCCTAAATCAGGTTGAGAGGAAGTTCCCTTCTATTCCTAATTTGGTGAGAGTTTCTTTCATGAATGGATGTTGAACTATGTTAAATGATTTTTCTATATCTCTTGATATTATCATGTGGATTTTTTTGTTCTTTATCTGTTGATGGAAATTATATTGATTGATTTTGTAATATTGAATCAGTGTTACATCCCTGGGATAAACTTCACTTGATTATGATGTTATCTTTCATATATATTGTCAGGTTCATTTTGTCAAGAATTTTTTCACATGTCTGTGTTTATAAGAGAGACTAGCTTTCTTTTCTTAAAATATCTTTGCCTGATTTTAGTACCATGGTAATGATGGCCTCATAGAATGTGTTGGAAAGTGTTCCCTCTTATTTTTTCTGGAATATTTTATGGAGACTTTTTATTATATCTTACTTAAATATTTAGTCAAATTCACCTATGAAGCCATTTGAACCTGAGTTTTCTTTCTGGGAATGTTTTAACAACAAATACAAATTGCTAACTAGGTATAGGGATATTCAAGTTATTTAATTCTTCTTGAGTGAGCTTTGGTAGTTTGTGACTTTCAAAGAATTTGATCATTTCATCTAAGTTGTTGAATTTATTGGGATAAAGTCATTAATAATCGCTAAATATTTCTTTAATGTCTGTAGTATCTATGGTGATATTCCTCCTCTCATTCCTGATATTGATGATTTGTGTCTTCTCTATTTTTTTTATTTCAAAGTATTATGAGAGTACAAATATTTTTGGTTGCATGGATCACTTTTATAATGCTTGAGTTATGGTTATAAGTGTGCCTGTCATGCAGATAGTGTTCATTGTACCCATTAAGTAGGTTGTCACCTATCCCCTGCTCCCCACTCTCTCCTGCTTGATTTCCACTGAGTTCTACTTCCTTCTATGCACATATGTGCTCATTGGTTAGTTCCAATTTAATAGTGAGTACCTGTGGTGTTTGTTTTTCCATTCTTTAAATACTTCACTTAGGATAATGGTCTCCAATTCCATCCAAATTGTTGCAAAAGGCATTGTCATTCTTCTTCATGGCTGAGTAGGATTCCATGGTATACATATGCCACATTTTTTTCCCTGATCAGATTAGCTAGATTTGATTGATCTCAAAAAACCATCTTTTGGCTTCATTGACTTTTTTCTCTTTTTTATTTCTATTTTATTGATTTCTGCTCTTACCCTTGTCATTTCTTTTCTTCTACTTATTTTAGGTTTAATTTGCTCTTTGTTTTGTAGTATTTTAATATGGAAGCTTAGGTCATTGATTTGAAATCTTCTCTTCTAATATAAGTGTTTAGTCCTATAAATGTCCCCGTAAGTATTGCTTTATTTGTATTCCACAAATTTTGAAATGTGGGGGCTCATTTCCATTCAGTATAAAATACTTGTAACTTTGCTTCTGAGTAATTTAGAGGTGTGCTTAGTTTTACAATACTTGAGAATTTTCTAGATGTTTTTGTTATTGATTTCTAAATTCCATGTGCTCAGAGAATGTACTTTATATGACTTAAATATTTTAAAATTTGTTGATACTTGATTTATGGTCCATTAATATGTTTTATCTTAGTAATCATTACATGTATGTTTGAAATGAATATACATTCTGCTCTTGTTGGGTGTAATATTTTATAAATGTCAATATTATTAATGTAGTAGTATTGATAAAGTTTTCTACATGCTTATTTATTTGCAGACATCTATCAATTATTGAGAGAGGGGTATTGAAATTTCCCACTATAGTTGTAAACTTCATCATTTCTTTTTATAGTTCTACCAGCTTTTGTTTCACATATTTTGAAGCTCAATTGGTAGGTGTAATATGTTTAACATATTTATGTCTTCTTGATGAATTGATCTTTTTGTGTTTAGAAAACTCAGCTCTTTATCCCTGGTCATTTTATTTACTTTGAAATCTACTTAGTTTGTGTTTATTCCAGCTTTCTTTTGATTAGTTTATTACGGTATATCTGCTTTCATCTATATTATTTTAACCTACTTGTGTCTTATGCTTAAAGTACATTATCTTGTAGGAAGTATAGAGTTGGGTCTTGTTTTTTATGCAGTCTGAAATATTTGCCTCTCATTTGGTTGTTTAGTTCATTTAATTTTTTTTTTTTTTTGAGACAGAGTCTCACTCTGTTGCCTGGGCTAGAGTGCAGTGGCCTCAGCCTAGCTCAAAGCAACCTCAAACTCCTGGGCTCAAGCAATCTTTCTGCCTCAGCCTCCCGAGTAGCTGGGAAAACAGGCATGTGCCAACATGCCCGGCTAATTTTTTCTATGTATATTTTTAGTTGTCCAGCTAATTTCTTTCTATTTTTAGTAGAGATGGGGTCTCGCTCTTGCTCAGGCTGGTCTCGAACTCCTGAGCTCAAACAATCCACCTGCCTTGGCCTCCCAGAGCACTAGGATTACAGGCATGAGCCACCGTGCCCAGCCCTAGTTCATTTAAATTTAAGGTGATTATTGATATGGTTGTATTTAAACCTACAATCTTGATATTTGTTTTCTATTCCCTTTTTCGTTTTTTTCTACATCCTGTTGATTGTGTATTTTTTTATGATTCCATTTTTTCTCCTTTTGGGTATATGAACTATACTTTTTTTTAGTGGTTACTTTAGTGTTTTTATTAAACAAATTTAACTCATCACAGTGTACCTTCAAATATTATACCACTTCATGTATAGTATTAGAACCTTATTATACTACACGCTTTTTTTCCATTCCTTTTCAGCTTATGTGATTTTGTAAATATGTCATACATTTTACTTTTATATTTGGTATAAAGCCAACAATACATTGTAATGGCTTTCCCTTCAAATGGTCGATTACATTTAAATATAAGAAGAAAATATTTCACGTTTACCCATTTATTTATTATTTCTGGTGCTCTTTATCATGTTGTATAAATTCAGACTTCCATTGATATTATTTTCCTCCTGCCTGAAAGATTTTTCTTATTACTTATCATCATATAGGACTGATAATGATGAATTTTTTTTTCTGTATGCCTGAAAGTGTCTTTATTTTCCTTCTCCTTTGAAAGATATTTTCACTGGGTAAAAATTCTAGGTCAACAGTTGTTTTCTTTCAGTACTTCAAGATATCATTCTGCTTCCTTCAATCCTGTATTGTTTCCACTGTGAAGTCCACCATTATTCTTATATTTAATAGGTGTTCTTCTGTACATACTGTGTCTTTTTCCTATGGTTGCTTTAAGATTTCTCTTTATCATTGATTTTTATTTAATTATAATGTGTCTTGGTGTGGTTTTGCTTGAGGTCCCTTAAGAGTTTTGTTTCTGGGAGTTTACATTTTTCATCCCATTTAGAAACATTTTGAGCTTTCTTAAAAAAGTATGTTTTTCCTTCCCCCTTATCTCTCTCCACCCCGCTTTGGGAACCCCAGTTTATGTACATTAGGCTGCTTAAAATTTTCCCTCAATTCACTGATGCTTTGGTAACTTTTATTCAATCATTTTTCTCTTTGTGTTTTGCTTTGGTTACTATCTATTACTATGGCTTCAAGTTCATTAAACATTTATTCTATTCTTTCCAATCTTTCATTAATTTCAGCAAGAGTGTTTTTCACCTCAGATATTATTTTACCACTTCTAAAAGTTTGATTTGGGTATTTTTAATACATTCCATGTATCTCCTTAACATATTCAGTTTTTTTCCCTACTTTCTTAAACATAAGGACATAGTTTTAACTGTTTTAATGTTCTTATTTATTAATCTTGTCATCCATATAATTTGGGGGTAACTTTTGATTCATTGGTCTCATTATGGTTTGTATTTCTTACTCCTTTACATGCCATGTAATATTTTTATGAGATGTCAGCCTTTGTAAATTTTGCATTATTAAATAAGGGACATTCTTTTCTTTTCTCTTATAAATTCTTGAGGCTTGTTTTGAGACACAGCTACGTCACACTGAAATTCTTTGATCATTTCAAGCCTTGCTTTAAATTTTATTTTAGCAGCGCCTGAGCAGCCTTTAATCTAAAGCTAATTTTTCCCCACTACAGTTGCAAAATCTTTCTTAGAACTGAGCACAATGCTGAGCTGGTTCCACTTTGGCTGGTAGTCAAACTATGCCTGGCCTTGTGTGACCTCCAGGCCTATTTCTTCTACTCTTTTCAAGTACTTCTAGCTTGGGGTCATTTTCTCACATACATATATGGATTAGTCCTCCTCTGGACATTTGGGCAAAGGATCTTCTGATGATCTCTTCATCTCTCTCTTTCTGTGCAGCCCTTTTCTACCCATAAGTCTTCCTTGTGACCAAGCACCCTTTCTTCTTTGAGCTCTACATGTTGGAGAGTAAATCTTGTTTTATTACTTCATCTTGCTTGACAGCAGAAGTCAATATATGGCTTTGAATAAAGGACAAATAAATAAAATGTAATCTGCAAAATTAAAAAACAAAGAAGTGTGGGAATAAAACAGTACCAGTCATTTATGTCAGAGAGGTTATGAAATAATATAACCTGTGTAAAAGTATCTAGCACAATGCCCACTATAAAGTCTTCATTCAACAAGTGTTAGTTTAATGTCATCCATTTCTGCCTGAGGGCCAAGTATTGACTGTAGATTTAGTAATCTAGACCTATTCATCTGTTTCACCTCAAGTGAAGTAGAAATTCCCATCCACACCTATGCATATAAATTCATGCAGTGAAGGGCTGAGCGGGCTTCTATTTTATTCTTTGTTCTATTTTACACTTTGACCCAGGAAATTACTGCAATAGAAAGAAGGGAAAAGCCATAAGAAAATTGGAATGTGAGATCAAAGAACATGTCATAGTTTATGTATAGTAATATAATGAATTTGGTAGGTTTATCATGATGATGGTAAAACGTAGGCAGGGATCAGCAAACTATGGCCCACAGGCCAAATTCAGTCAAGCCTATCTGTTTACTTACTGTCATTGGCATATGTGAAGATGGCAGCTTTCACACTGCAACATCAGAGTTGAGTAGGTGAGATAGAGAACATAGACCTTTTAATATTAACACTTAACTACTTGGCCCTTTACAGAAAATGTTTGCCTTTCCCTGGTGTAGACTAAGACAACATCTCTAGCCTAATTTCCCAACCACCTCTACTAACAGCCTCCTCACTGTAATTACTTCAATTTTGTATAGCCATACTTCATTTTATGTCTTTCCTAAGTATATAAAACCCTTCCCAATTCTTTACCCAGCCCACTTTGCTCCTTCTTTACATCCCACTTTATGTATCTCCCCATCATCCTTCTCTAGTCTATCAAAATGAGCTGAGGGTTCTCATCAGTACCTGCTTCTGTCACAACACTTACCACATTAAATTAAAAGTATTTACATTCCTCCTTCTTAAAATGTTGAGATCTCTGTGGGTGGGGATGGTGACATAATCACATCTATATTCCAAGCCTCTGGTACCATGCTGGGAATATAATGGGTGCTCAACAGAGATTTTGTGTCTTGTGCTAAAGAATCCTATTGAAAATAAGCTTTAAGAGATGTTCTTAAACCCACACCAATAGTCCATCACTTTGTTTTTACATCAGGGTGTCCACTCCCGTTGTGGAATGTCCTGATATACTACAGCTAATTTCTCCCACCCCTTTAGGTATCCAAATGTCAGGAGTTGTCCATGTTCTGGGTGCTGAGATGTTTCTTTATTCCATCATTAATGACTTGGAATAGGACTTGAAGCACAACTACAGAACAAATTAAATGTATACAAAGCTTGAGGCATTCATGGTGAAGTCCTTACAGCAAAGAAAGAAAAGAGTCCACTCTTGAAGCAAGGCAGTTTGCCCTGAACTGTTCTCTGGGCTGTGGTACTGGGATGCATTCAGAAACCCAACCACTTCTTCTGGGACTTCCCACAACACCCTGCTAGTAGCACGATTCCTGACCCACTGGCATTGGCACTTTGGGGGACTTGGTTTTACAGAGTTCAGGCTTCTAAATCTCCATGGTTCCCTTTACCTTCCTAAGTCCTGTGGTCCTTTCATGACTCTGCCTTCTCTCTTACAGACCCTATGATATAAAAGGGCTCAATTTTCTCCCCCAGTGGAGCTTGATAGATTATAAGATAGAGAAAAAACTCCTGCTGCTCTCTGGAAAGCTAAAAAGGGACTGAAATCTGAGAAAATATCTGCCTATCATGGCAGGAAGTGGAAGGTGACTGTGTTTTCATTTCCACATAATTTGACAGAAGTGAAAGGTTTTTGGAGATCTAATTTATCTAGTTTATATCAGACACATACTTCAAAGGGACATTCTTCTTTGAGTAATCCAGGGAAGTTAATCAACTTGCCCAAGGTCATAGAATTACAAGTGGAAAAGCTGGAATTGAACCCTTGGTTGGCTGGCTCTTCTGACCTCCATAGACACCCATTCTTGACTGCTCTCCACTGTAATGAATGTAAAACATTCACTAGAAATTTCTGCAGTCCATGGATTCTGTTCACTTTTAATGGTTTCTTTTGATATATATAAACCGTGGTGGGGAAGTCATATTCTGATATAACTGATTACTGCTGTAAGATAGGGTTTTTTATTTTTATTTTTATTTTTGTTGTACAAGCACTGTGTATGGACCCCAAGTAGTAGGCCTGGTATATAATGGGCATGCTATTTCATTTGATTCTCACAAATATGTTATGAGGTGATTATAGCTGTTGTAGTTATTTTTATTCCCATTTTATAGACAAGGAGACTGAAGCTTCAAGAGGCATAAGTAACTTGCCTAAGATCACACAGCTAAAAATTAATGGCACTAGGAAACAAAATCAGGTCAGAAAGGATCCAAAGATCCTAACCACTTGTTAAACTGCATCACACACAGAGATCTATGTTAACATCAAGAAATTTTTTCTGCAGATGACTTTTCAGGAACACCCCTCTCATAACAAAACTTGCAGTGACAGCAGCCAAGACAATAACAGTCCCTTCCATTAGGATTACACTTTCCTGCTCACGAGGCATTTCCTTATATTGTTTTTGTTTCCTCACAACTTGAGGCCCCACTGGGCTCCTGAGATTTTTCTCCCTAGGGCCTGACGTGTCCTTTCAGAGACAGAGAAAATGTTCTTGCAACTTAGTTCTTAAATCAAACCAAATAAGTATGAAGAGTGGGTCCTAACACAGGGTATGAGAGTGGCCAAGATAAATCTTTCTTTACAAAAAATAATAAGACTGATGGCATTAGGAATATAGCAGTAAATAGACAATTAAGGTTTTCATTCTGCTTGGTCCTTATTTTTCTTTAAGATGATACGGAGTGTTATTTAAGTTGCTCACTATCATACATCTTAATTGATAGACCTCTTCCTTATGTTTTGTTCACAAGAATTAATGTTTGTATTTAATATCATGCTGTCATTATCTTGTTTCCTCTACACTGAAAGGAGTTGTCTGTTATTTGCAGGTGTGGAGGGCCAGCTGGAAACACAATTCCCTTCTCTCTCCTTCTCTCCTCCCACTGATCACTAGTTATTAGGCATAATTACATGGAAGCGTGTATTAGACTTTATTATAATGCATGACAGTGTGCTTTAAGTAAATTAGAAATTTGCATATCAATTCAGAGAAAAAACCTAAAATGCCATTCAGGACCTCTTATTTACATCCAGAGGATTCCTAGTTTTTAGGAAATTGCTTCTCTTCTCAGGTTGATAATCAGAGTCTAAAATTTGAAAGCACAATGAAGCCAGGGCAGGGAGGGGTGGAGGAGGGATGGTGGGAGGGACACTCTGCATCCTGTACTATTTTTCTTCCTCTCTTTCCTCCTCCTCTCTTAGTAACCAGCTGGGCAAAATGATTCCTTAGTAACCAGGCAGGTCATGCATTAGCTACCTGGGGCACTTAGCATTTACCTTATAAGGTTTCTGTTCCCTGGAGCCAGCAAGTAGCTAGCTGGAGGTTTCAGTACTTCTACAGCCAAAAGAAAGGAGGGTTATCCAAAGCAGACACAACCATATTCCCTGGAGTGTCAAAAAATAACAAGTCACAGTGAGCTCCACAATTAACTCCATCCTGGCCCTGCCTGTCATTTTTATACCATTCCCTTTATCTTCCTTGGCCCTGGAGAGAGTAGTCCCCACTTGGGGACTTCTAGACTATGGTTAGGGGTACTGGAGGTGGCCAGCTCCAAGCAGGGAGAGGTGAAAGAATCTTGTCTCCTCCAAAATTGGCTATGTGGATGCTAAATCATTCCTGATGGAAACTTATGTCCCTCAGCTCATTAAAATAATTTGTAAAGTGTATTTTTGCCTTTGGAGAGCACTGGAGGCTATCAGAGGGTGTCATTTTCTACAGCAGAGTTCTTCACAGATTTTGTTTTGCAAAGGCTTTGTTTCAGCTCTGTCTATATTCATTTGTAGATTCAGAAATTCGAGAACTAGGAAAGCTTTCTTGGGATTGTCTTTTTAAAAAAGTCTATGTAGTCTTTTTCTAAAAGTATGATTTAAACTTTTTGATTTTTTTCACCTTGGAAAGAATGAATTTTTTCAAATTACATTGCTTTAATACCAATAATAAATATATATTTCCTTGAATTTAAAAATAT
Organism: Eulemur rufifrons; assembly: GCF_041146395.1. NCBI lineage: Eukaryota > Metazoa > Chordata > Mammalia > Primates > Lemuridae > Eulemur > Eulemur rufifrons. The sequence goes on from NC_091001.1 coordinate 25,923,773, forward strand.
CATCTAATAGTCAAGTGCTTTTCCAATGGAAACATGCAGTTAAGGAAAAACTTCAAATGATGTTGGCTTTAAAACCAAAAATATCTATTTTGTAACCAGAATAGAAACTGCTGGCACTAAGTTGAACCATTAAGAATTTCTTATATTTGATCTTTTTTGATCTACAAAAGCAGCAATTTCATATACTTCAACCTAAAACATCTAACCTTTTTGTTTCTATAACATAGAAAGGCAGTATTTATTCAGTCTTTTTGTTTGTTTGTTTATACCTTTGCCTCACTCCATAAAGGACTTGAGAGGAATGATGCCATTTTATAATTGCTTTTTCTTCCTTAGAATTAGAAATTAACAACAGTTAGGAAAAAAAAGCAACCAATATTCTTTTGTTGTTATTGCTTTGTTTTGCTTTTTTTTCTTTGCGTTGTCAAGCAAGTGTCTTCAGAATCATTCCTTCTGGTAAAACTTACTAAGATGGTTTAGAAAGGGAATAGTTTCCCAGTGCCCTGACAGCTGGGTGGTCTGTGGGGCAACCACCAAGCAGCACAAAGCAAGTCCTAGGAAGAGCTCTACACAAGTGCTACACAACGGCTGCTCCAGGACAGAGAACCACAATCAATTGAAAGAGTGAGAAATATGAGAGAGAGAGAATGCGATTGTCCATAGTATTATTTCCTAGGAATACCAGCATTAGTATGTCTGGCATCCCAAGGTGCATGGACTCTGTCATGTTACCTATGTAAGGACACAAATTCCAATTCTTCCAGGTCATGGGTTCCTACAGAAGGTGATGAGTAATGGAAATAAGAAAAATGGGAGAAGGGTCTATCCTGTAGGATGAAAAATTGACTTCCAATTTGAAAGAGGACAATTATGTTCCACCTTCAGTCTCTTAGAATTTCCATCTCCACACAATGTATAATTCTTTTAATTAAAAGCAAGAAATGTGAAAATTAAAAAATATTAATCAAGTCACTTTCTGCTAATGTAGTTGTATATATACATCTTTTATTTCTTGAGAAATAGGATTTTAAATATACATCATGTAATCATATATGAATGTATATAGACATACACACCTACCTTTGTTGTAAAACCTCAGGAACTAGATAAGGGAAGAAGGATTCAAAGAATTCCTAGAGGGCCTATTCCATATTTAGAGATGAGGACACTGAAGCCAAACATCATATTAGGTTGGAACTAGAATCCAGCACCCCAGTGCTCACTCCACTAAACCACATCCGTTATACTCAATAAAACCAACTGAATTTAAAGCAAATCAAGTTCTTCATCTTCTGAAAGAATTATTTCAAATCAACATAAAGTAAATACTATAGCAGAAGTTGCAAATTGGCTTCTGACATTCATTCTCCTATCTTCCTTAGTAACAGAAAGGTAAATTTTTAGCTGCATGCATTGTCACAAAAACTGTATTTCACAGTCTCCCTTCCAGCTGGCTACATGTTTTATGACAAATTTCTGGCAATGAAATGTAAACAGGAGGAGTTAGTAGATTTCTAGGAAGTTTCTTTTAAAAGGAGGTATAGAGCTTTCTTCTTACCTTACTCCTTCCTGTTACCAGGAATGTTAATGTGTTGGCTTAAACCCTAGTAGCCATTTTGGCCCGAGAAGCAACCTGTTATGGATAGCAAAACAACAAGATAGAAGGAACCTGGGTCTCTAATAACTAGGGAACCCTATCTACATCTAATCCTTTCTCATTTAAAGAACTGAGAAAGAAAAAAACTTCTTTTTTACTTGAGCCCTGTTTATTTTTTTTTTTTTTGATGGTTTTCTGTTGTATGCAGTCAAGTATAATCCTAACTGATATAAATATATTCAAAGTATATAACGTAAAAGATCTTAGAATATTTTAATTAATGTGACTTAATAATGGAAAAAAGATTAATTTAATCTTGATTTTATACTTCTATTCCCATTCCTGTCCCCTGTGCATAACACATGTCAATGCAGGGCAAGCTCTTTAATGGGAGGCAGACAGTTAAAATTTCATTTTTTTAAAATCTACATCTTAACTTAAAAGCATCACAATCCTAATTACATCATTTGGTTCTCTGTTTATCAGATGTATAGAGGCCAAAGTAAAATAGACGTTTCAAATAATTTGTAGGTTTAGGTAATTTGTGTGTGTGTGTCTGTGTGTGTGTATGTATATATATGTTTGTGTGTGTTCCAGTAAATCACAACTCTTTCTACATTATTTAGAAACCCAAGGAAAAAAATGTTTGCACAACATTTATCGAGAAACATCATTTCAAGAAAAAACAAAAGTCATACACTGTTCATCCTTATCTGGTTTGGTTTCTCATCCCTAATTTTCATGTTTATCTCATCTATTCCTTCTTTTCTATTGGCAAAGAGACTATGGCTAATGAAGTCGAGCTAACTTCATAAGGCCCGATGATTTGGCATGAATTCTTGAATTCTTTGAATTTCTGCCTTGAATTCTTAGCTCAGAAACTAATATGTCCGATGAGAACAGGATAAAATAAGCTAATAAAAATATAAGTAATAATAATTTTACTTTTCCAATGTGCTTTTATATAAAAAGCTCCAAGTGCCTTCTAAATTATATATACAGAAATCACTTAATCTCCTGCTAAAAGGCTGCTACTCTTAAAAGGAAATTCTCTGAAGTGTTGTACAGCAGAAGGGAAAGTCTGCTATGTCCATGTACAATTGCTGGAGTAGTTTTAGGGAAGTAAAGTGTAATTTCCTACTCAGTAGCACTAAAAGCTTTGAACAATCCCTTTTAAAAATCATCAAGGGAGCTTTTAATCACCAGAAGTCGTCAACTCTTTGTTTGGGTCTCATCCAATCAAAGTGGAAACTTCAGCCATAGAACAGCATGCCAAATCATCGGGGTTTATGAAGTTAGCTCGACTTCATTAGCCATAGTCTCTTTGCCAATGACTGCATCACCTAAAGAAAATGGAAAAGAAGATTCAGAAGGCAAGCAAAACATGTTCCTCTTGAAGCTGGTAAGAACTAGACTGTGAAAGGTTCACAACTGGCTGCATTGTGCAGCCTTTTGCTCCCTGTTGCCAATTCTTCAGCCCAGACCCAAAATCTGAGAGTTGACCTCAACCCCTATCACCCACCATGGAGGACAACAGTAGGGAATGTTCTTTATACCCCTTGGCCACCTGTCAACTTTTCTTCAACCTTTGGAGACCATGATCCAGCTAATTGCTGCCTCCACTGTGAAGCCTCCCAAATGCAGCTACACCAGGGGTGATTATTTCCTTCTCTGAGTTGCCTCAGCTCATTTTTCATGTAGCTAATACAGTATGTGTCAATCCTACAAGGGATGTTTTTGAATCTTTCTCCTCTCCTAAAGAATTTATTCTTTATATGTTGTGACAGTACCTTATATTTCAATCCCTAGCAAAAGGCATGTGCATAGTAGGTGCTGAGTTTTTATTAATGACTGAATAATCAGCTGTCAACTCTAGCCTATACAATTATAACCTCCTAACAGACTTCCCTGTGACCTTGCCTGCCCTCCACTCATCTGTTCTAAATGCAGCAGCCAGAGAGCTTCTAAAACTGAAGATCATGCCACCAACACTTCCCCACTGCGTCTCCCTCTTCCATTCCACCTTCACCATCATGATTTTCCTCCCCAAGATCTTTATATACATTAATCCCTCCAGTTGGAATGCTCTCCCCTACACACTATTCTCATTCTTCAGATCTCAGGTTCAATGTCACCTACCTCTTCAGAAAAGCCTCTAGTGTCCACCATGATAGGTTTGTTATCTCTAAATCAGTCTTTTTCTTGGGCACCTATATTTTTTTCTTTGTACTTTGTTACAATTTAAAATTATCTTGTCAGTTTATTTTTTTACTTATAGGCTTCCTAAATAGAAGATAAGTTCCATTAGGGCAGGGATGGCGTCAGTATTATTCTCCACTATATCCTCAGCAAGTAGCACAGTGCTTGACAGTTTTAAATACTCAGCAACTATGTGTTGAATGAATAGACAACACAGTGTAGGCTTTTCTACTAAAGACCTGTATCCCCCCAGGAGAGTTCCACAAGACTAGAGAGAATATCCAAGACAGATCAAATATGAACAGGTTGACAGTCAGAGAGAATAAGCAACTAAAATGAATATTTGTGAAAGTTCAGAACTATTAGAAAATTAGGGCTTGCTAGTATGGGTGCTATTTGCCCATGTAAAAAAATAATCAGAATTTGCTGTATACATCTCAAAACAGAGGTCCTCTCATTTTGCCTGGCTACCTCAATACAGATGTTATCTCTTCCAAGAAGGCTCTCCTGGCTCTCACCACTGGGGTAGGGTGTCCTTTTGATGTGCTCTAGGGATAACCAGTGTATCCCAATAAGAGCAGTGAAGTGGCAGAAGACGTGGGTGGGAAGAAATGTTAGGAATAGATTGTACAAGTCTTTATGTTGCACGCTTTTGAAGGCATTTGAAATGTATTTAGTGAACCACAGAGATATAACTGAAAGTATTATCAGATTTTTAAAAAACATTCTGATGAATCTGTGAGTAGAGTGGATTCAAGGAAAGGAAGATAGGAGGTGGTTGATAGGCTACCACAGAGATCAAAGACAAAGATGATGAGGATCTGAACTAGGTCAATTAATGGCAAAAGAAATTAAAAGATGGATATGAATAAAGGAATTATAAGGAAGGTAGATTCTATAATACTAGGCAATCTTTTTATAGGAATGAGCCAAAATATAAGTTGTTCAAAAGAAGCAGCTGGGTTTACAGAAATGCTAATGAATTTTACTTGAGACAAGTAGAGTTTAAAGTGTTGGGGGACATCCAAATAAAAATATGCAGTGGGCAATTGGAGATTCATAACTGGAACTCAGGTAAGCTGGAGATACAGATTGGGAAACCATTCATTGGTGGTCATATGGTTCATACATAGATGACTTTGTTGATGATCATACATACAGTGAAAAATGCTAGACGTAGTGGTTCAGGAATTGATCAGAATAATCTCCAGAGCAGAGCAACCTAAAATAAAATGGCATCCTAACAGAGAAAACAAACAAACAGACAAACATGTGCTTTATGCTCAATATATAACAAATACTGACTCATATGAATTACAAAAACCAAAGAAGAATCATAGTTCATTAAACCCTGTTTATTTTCCACAATTTTTCTTTTTTCTCTTTTATTTCCTAACCATAACCATAACCTTAATACTAACTCTAACTCTCTAACCATCACACTCTAACCCTAACACACTAGCCCTAACCCTAACCCTAACCCTAATGTTGTCTACAATCTCTAACATTTGGTCGTCATCTTGAAGTACCCAAGAGGACTCTCTCTGACTCTAGAGATACACATATAAAATGCTAGAGTTCACTGAAATATATTATGCACTAATTTGCTAATATGTTCTAGATACATATTTGGTACCAACTGCACTATAATGAAGACAAGTTAGCTTGTATTGTATATTTTGTTCCTTTTGCTTAAAAGGATCCCATTACAAGTTTCACAAAGCACACTAACACATTCTTTGTATCCACCTAAATCCAGTAATGACTTTTAGCTATTTATAATATATGGCAATACTGTGATTGAGTTCAACTATTATAACTTACTGAAAAAAAATAGTATTGAAGGGAAAACTAAGAAAACACTACTATGAAATTATAATAAGAATGTACTATAAGGCAGGTACTGTTCTTTCAGTCATTTGTTCCTTACAACCACCAAGGGAAATATTAACATTATCCCTATTTTGCTCCCTCCATCATAAAAAACAAAACAACTAAAGAGCAAAGAAGTTAGTAACTTGTCAAGGTCACAGGACTGATAACTAGTAAATCTGAGCTTCCAACTCCATACCTACCTCTCTCTAAAATTTTCCACATCTTCCTATTTGGGAAACACTGAAAATTTCAATGATTCTGCCCACCAACACAACGTAGGAGCTAACAAATTAAATGCTGACTTGATGCCTTAATAAATAATGCATAGACATTCTATTATACCATGTCTATCACTTCAAAATTTCACTGCACTGACATTCTGCTGCTCCCTATTTCGCCAGCCCATCATCCTCATGCTAACTTCTTGTTGTTGCCCATTCTGCTCTAAACACAGTGGTTCATCATGCCAGCACTGCCCTCACTAGCATTGCAGAGTGCTTCACCTCTTAAACTTCCCAGTGGGCCAATAGGTCTATTCATGTGTTAAATCCAGAGTTCGTAGTCCCTTTTTTCTGCAGGAGAAGCTCACACAGGGCCATTTCTTGGGTGTACAACCTTGCGGTCAAACAAGGCCCCACACTCGGGAGAGCCCTCTGCTGGGTTTCATGCTCTGCTGCCATTTTCTTGAAAGTTTTGAACATGGTACTTGCATTTTTATTTTGTATGGGGCCTTAAAAATTATACTACCAGTGTTGAGCTCACACAAAGTCATCCTAACTTCTCTTCCAGCCTTCTCTTGATGTATCTTTACAATGACTTATTTAATTACGTCTGGGATAAAATATAAAGGAAAAGAACAGTGTTATGAAAAGGGAAACCAAACTACCAAACTAGTCGGGTAGATTAGGGAAGCCTTCTTAAGATAGATTTCGCCTGGATTCTGAAGGATGGGTAAGTACCAACCAGGCCAGAAGCGGGAAGAAGCATATCGCAGGGTGAGTCCTGAAGCTTGTAGCACAAGGAGAGCGGGCAGGACTCACAAAGGGTGTTTAACACAGTGGTGACCAGTACCACATGAGGCCACCAAGGAAGACGGGCCAGATCATGGAGAGACTGTGCACCATGTAAAGAATTTCGAACTTCCTCCCAAAAAGCAACGGGTGGCTATTTTAGCATTGAAATCAGGGGAGTGACAAGACATGATTTTTATTTAATAGGGTCACATGGAGGCTTCACTTCTTTTAACTCTGAGTGACCTTCACCCAGCATTAGCACTTACCGCATCTGGAGTTCCTGGGCTCATGGTTCTCCAGCTCCAAATGTCACCTTTTCACACGTAGCAGGTGACTTCATCTACTAATTCTGAGAAGGCTGAAGCTTCCTAACTTCATTGTCTTCATTTCCCTTCCCCCTCTCACCACACAGTCCTCTTAACTTTAAAATGACTTTGTGTTTATTCATGCTTACCTCCTCTCCTCTTGTCTAGGAAGAGATGGAGCCTTCATTTCTTCCCAGGCTAATCTTTCCAAGCACACTCTTAATACAACCTTCTTTCTTCCCCACTGGGCCTCACTCCCCACCCGATGGAACAGAATAATCAGATCTTCTTTTTCCAGCGTCTGAGATTTCACATTATTCAACTAACTAACTGTTCTCTCTCTCCTCAGCCTATAGCTACAATTCTGTGCTTTCAAGGAAGGCAGAGAATACCCTTCTCTTGAACTGCCATCCCCTCTTTTTCTCTTCCCTTACCAACCAATTTCTTAAAATACTAGTCTAAAGTTGCGAGCTCTGCTATAATTCTATGGTATGGATTTGTATCTTTCCCTTGTGTAGGGCATCCAAGACTGTTATCTCCAAATGTGTTCCTGCGTGATTGCTGTTTTGGAGCCAAGTAAAAGCATCTTAAAATGACATTTTTGTTTGACTCCATTGCCTCAGCTTGTCAAGATCTTTCGGATCCTTAGTCTGATAGCCTACATATTATTTCCTTTTCCTTCCAGCTGTGTGTGATCTGCAACTTTACAATGCACGCCTTTGTGTCATAATGACCTTGTGAGTGAATGGGCATGTGTGTGCGGTAAAGTAAAATTTAACTCAGGTTCAGAAAACAGCCTACTCCACCCACAGAAACTATATTGTCATTCTGTGCCCGTTTTCACAGTCATTCTTCTGTAGTTACATTTTTCACTGATGCAATTATTAACGCATTCAAATTTCCACTTAATAAATGGAAGGTTAAACTGCTGCTATCATTTCTAGTGCCAGAAACATTAGCAAAAATCTAATTAAATAAAACTATTTTTGAAAAAAAAATGTAAGAAATCCATAGGGTATACATTTGAATAAGAACATAGAAATGATGACTAGAAAAAGAAAAAATATTTTCATGGTTGAAAAATCTAATGAGAAACAAAAGTGCAAGAGTTTTATGTCCTGTCAGATAGTCCTCATTTTAGGCAACAATGGTTTTCCCAGCATGCCTCAGGGCTTGTGCTGCCTGGTTTCATCAAAGCAGAGAGTGTGACCAGAGTAGGCCCATTTGTCTACAAAGGTTGCCCTAACAGCCACGTGAGAGGGGCACTGAATGGGATAGTACTGAGATTTCAAAGCCTATTCAACCTTTTGCTTTTCAGAAATTCTACAGGCCTAAAACTAGGCAAAGAGAGGATCTAATAACCTTGCCTCATAATTAGGGTAATCTTTAACAGAGCATTGTATCTGATTTCAATAACTACATAGCAATTAGGCGATTATTAGTGCCCGGTAAAAATATACCATTAAGTATTAAGGGAAAAATACAAATGAACAATAATCACACTGTATTTTACATGGAGCTGTAACCCGAAGCGTAATAATTATCATGTACTATAATCTCCCAAATATAAATAACAGTGTAAAGACAATTTGAGAGAGAGAAAGTAAAAAAAAAGAAGAAGCAGAAAAGAAAAAGAGAAAAAAAAAAAAAGAAATGAAATCTGGACCAACTAGGAAGCATATGCCACCTAAAAGAAGCATGGACAATTGGGAGAATCAAATTATAATATGTTATACTGATGTGTACAATGTGACTCTAAGCAGCAAGTCCCATGTACTCTACCTCTTGAATCCATCCCTGGTGCAGCTGCCCTAGCCCAAGCCATCAACCTGTGTTGCTTGGACTGGTGCAGTACTCTAGTACTCTCTTAAGTAGCCTCCTTGCTTCTGGCCTCTACCTGCTCCTATGCACTTTCCATCCTGCCCTGAGAATTCTCTTTCTGAAATAAAACTCCAATCATATCACTACTCAATTTAGAAATCCTCCAGGGTTCCCCGCTGTTTATAGAATAAAGTCCAGATTCCTTGGCACGGCAATCAAAGCCCCTCCTAGTAAACCCTCACTAACCTTTTCAATCTCGCCTATAGGCAGTCACCACCCTGATTCATCCAGCCTCTACCCTCACATATGCTACCATGGTACCACCCTCAAATATTCCAGCCATGGTGGAAAGTCTACTAGGTTCTTTCACCTCCCTGCTCTTGATATTTTCTCTTCAGACAACAGAGTATGGTGCTTAGGAGCATGGACTCTGGAGCCTAAATGCCTAGGTCCAACCTCAGCTGGGCCTCTTCTTTACTATATGACCTTGGAGAAGTTATTTAACTTCTTTGTGCCCGGTCGTCTTATCTGCAAAATGGGAATATACTTAAAGTATATAGTACCACATAGTACTTCTGAAAGGCTTAAATGAGCTGTCACAGGTACACTGCTTAGGACATAATGAGAAGTATATAAGGATTCATTTTATTATTGTCACTGACTCTGCCATTTCTTCTCCACTTGGCAAATTCTTAGTGATCCTTTAACACTCTAGTCAAACAATTTTTTTTGTAAGCCTCACCTCTCCTACTTCCTCACAATTGGGCATTAGGCACTTTGTTTTCTCCTCTCCCATAGCACCAAAGAACTTTGATCATATAATCAAATGACATTAACTCATTTATTGAACGCCTGTTATAAGCTATGCAAGTAATAACCACAAATAAATAAAGCTGATATGATAATTACCATTATACAGATAAGAAAACTGAGAATCAGAGAGGAAAATGAATGTCCTCTTTATACAACCAGCAGGTAGAAGAATTAAAATTCAAAGTCAGCCCAGTATGACCCAACCTCATACCCTTGTTGCACACAATATTGCCGCCCAGATACAACATTCATTACCCTGCATTACAGGTAGATGTTTATACATCCGTTTCTGTCCTGGAATGTGAGATTCATCTATGTTTAACCTTTAATCACAAGCAACTTTCACAAGGACCAGCACTTTATATGTGCTTAATAAGTGTTTATAGCTTTTGCCCATACTTGAAGGGAGAGAGGTCCAAGAGAAATATAATGTGAGCCATATGTACAATTTTAAATTTTTTAGTAGCTGCCTTAAAAAAGATAAAAAGAAACAAAGTTAATGTAAAAATATATTTTATTTAACCCAATGTGTCTGCAATTTTATCCCACGTAATCAGTATTAAAATGTCAATGACATATTCTAGCCTCTTTTTTTCATTCTAAGTCACTGAAATGCTATGTGTATTTCACACTTACAACACATTTCAATTTGGAATGGCCACATTTCAAGCGCTGAGAAACCACATGTGACTGGCATCTACTGTATTGGACAGAGCAAATTGAAGAAATATAAACTGTAAAACTAAAACTAAAAGGGAATTTCATCTCCTCTGGGGAGGTTGACTCAAACAGTCCAGGCAGACAACACACATTCTCAATCGAACCAAGTTCTTCTACTGCACTCAAACAATGGCACTATTTCCCACACTAGGCCACTGAGGAACAATCCTTTGGGATTCATGGTTGCTTTAGCTCTTCACTGCCTTAGACAAAGTCCACATGGGACTACTGAATGAACTTGTTAAAAGTTTTTAAATCTTAAAAGTTTTAATTTTACAATTAACATTTTAAATTTAAAAAATTTTTAAATTTTTTAAAGATTTAAGTTTTAAGTCACTTTGACTTTTGTTAAGTCCAAAGTAACTGGGCTTACCTACAGCGTTATTGAGCTCCCACCGTCTGCTAGACACTTGTGGCTGGGGGAGAATTAAGCATAAACCTGCATATACGGTTCTTGATTTGAATTTCTCTGTGGGCTTTTCCAAGTTCTGTCTTGTGTCTGGACCATCTGTGCATGCAAGATTTTTAATTAGAAAATTCCATGTATGTGGCTTGACACATGGCTAAGCACCCAATGGTTGTGCCTTGAATCATTGTTTGGCACCCAGTAGACAGTAATGAAAAATCTCAAGGAATTTACCACGTATTTGGGTAGTAGTTCAAATGTAGGAAATGTGACTGAGGAAGGATTGATCACCAAAATCTTCAAGGTTGAAATAAAAATGTAGCTAGAAATAAACTCTTAAGTAGAGAAAGAGGATAAAGAAGAATGTTTCAGACAGAAGACTTAGGAACAGGAAACATTTTCATAAATACTTTCATAGCACTTAGTATGTACAAGGCACTATTCTGAGAAGTTTCCAAATGTTAACTCATGTATACTACACACAACCCACTAAGGTAGGCTCCTTTTTACAGATAAGGAAAAATGGTTAAGGGACTTGGAAAGCTTATTCTGCTAGAAAACAGCAGCCCTGAGATTTGAACACAGAGCCTCTAGCTCCAGGGCCCATGCTATTAAATACTATTACTATCTTATAGCCAAGTCTTTTGGACTATCCTGCAATGAAGAGAGACATAGGTTGGTTCTGATTTAATATGTCACATGAAATATTAAGCCATCTTAAGAGACAAATGAACATTTCCCTGGAAGACTCATATTATATACCTTAAGATCACTTCCTGTCTGAGACACCTGTAGACACCTACAGCCTGAGAAAGAAGTTTGGGCTATTCGAGCTCAACATTGTGTTTCCATAGCCATCAACTCACTTTACAAGAAACATACAAGCAAGGTCTATCAGTAAGTTCACACCATAGGACAAATGTAGCTGTCTCATAGGCTGTATGTTGGAGGTAAATTTATTCTTATTAAAACTTTAGGAATACTCTAGTAGCAAATCAATAATAAGACAGGCTCTTTTTCGTAATTATTTCAAAACTGGGATTGTTATATAGGTATGACCAAAAGTGTTTTTGTTTTGTTTAGTTTTCCCCCAGTGGCTACTTTGGTAAAATCAAGGAGTAAAATAAAATGACTATTGTCAAAAAGCTTACAGTTTACTTCATTTTCAATTCAATTTGACATATGATTGTTTAGCACCACCAGGTTTTCTGCTAGGCAATATGGAAAGCAAGATGAATAAAGCACAAATCTTCCTTCAAGGAGCTTAAAATCTTACAGATACATAAGCAAAAAAACTATTACAGTCTAAGACAAATGCTGTGCAAGAATTAGAAACAAATGTTATGAAAAGAGAAAGGAAGCCATAACTAATTCTATTAAGAGTGGAAGGAATGTACATTTATTTGCTTATTAATAATTTGAAAGGATGATTTAGAAAAACATTCAGCTAACTACAATAAAAGAATGAAATAAATAAATATATAAATCCAACAGTGAGAATTCCAAGGAAGGAATGGTTAATGAGTTACAGAAATTTTGGTGCTCTTTCTTTTAATTCAAACAAGCAGGACATAAAAACAAACTCATACAGAAAATTTAGACAGGAGATAGGAGAAATTTCAAAACAGAACATTAAAGGTTAACATTCAGTGTTTCCTCAATGTCTTATTTACTGGAAGGGGCATTTCTGAGGCAAGAAGGCAGCTGACATTAATCTGAAGATGATGATGGAGATGGTGCTGGAGAGGATGGAGCAGGAACTGGAGGATCAAGATTTGATTCTGTCGCTGGAGGAGGGGAGCTGACCACTGAAGTTGGTTTCTTGAAATGCGTATCTAGGGTGGTTTGCACAGACTTTTTGTTTTTTTCATCCTAAATGGACTTGTAACAGCTGATGTCCTCACCAATTGCACGGTAAACCTTTGTAAACCACTCAATGTTAGGATCTTGCTCCTCAAGCTTAGCAAATCCTGCTTCAATGAGACAAAAGCCTTGAGTTAATTTTTTTGTCATAAACTTTCTTGGCTCCAGATCTTCTGATTCTTCGCACTCTTGTGTTTCTATCAGCTGCTTCTCTATCTGTGAGACTAGACGCCAGCACAAAGATGCTGCACCAATGAACCGCTTACACCATGCTGGCTAGTTTACATGCATGGAAGAAATTAGTTCCCAAATCATTAATTTCATTATTTAATTATAAATTATCCTTATAGGGAACCTTGGGAGCCCATTCTTAAGTACAGAACACCATTAAGTCAGGTCATCCATAATCCGGGTACTGCCTATAATTCTAAAACATTTTCTGAGAATTTATTATGCACCACCACCTTGCAAAGTGATGGGGATATAATGATACATGAGACATGAGAAATAACACATTGTTCCTCTTCCTAAAGAATTCAAAGCCAGTAACAGAACAACCATATGAATAAATAAATGTCATTCAGTGGGACATTTGCTATCATAAAGGTAGAATATAAGATAAATGATGCTATTCAATTCAATCTAGGGATAAAGGAAGACTGGTCTACAGTGGTGATATTTAAACTGGGTCTTGAAGGATGAAGAAAATTTTTCCCTGGGCCAAAGAAAAGATTCTTTCAGATAAAGGGAACATGTTCAAAGACATAATTACACAAAATATTATAGCATATTTTTGGAAATGCAAGAGTTTGGCATTGTTTCAAAGATGGGAGTGGCTAGACAGAGGCCTGCACAGGTACAGAGAGTGTGTACAATAGAGAGCTTTATAAGAAATGCAGAAATGTTAGGACTTCATTCTTTTGGCAGCGGAGTCACTAAGGCTTTTAAGCAGGGAAGTAACATGATCAATTTGCCCTCCAATCAAGACTGGAATGGAGAAAGGATTTTGGAAGCTCAGACTGGAGGGCCTTTTAGGAGGCGACAGCAATGATCACTGGCGAAAAGATGGTGGCCTGAAATACAATTAAGTGGAAAAGGAGGTGGCAAAAGGCATGGAAGGGAGAATATTTCAGGAGTAGAAACTCATTTAGATTAAGTGAGGAGGTTGATAACAGGATGGTTTACAAAAGAAGCTTGATAAGGATGACAATTAGTTCCTGATTGAGCCATTAGATATTAATAAATAATGAGGACAGCAGTAACTGAGATAGAGCAGGTGCTGTCTTTCAGAGAAAGATGATGCCATGGAGAAGTGGAGGTTGATGCTATAAAGTAGAAATACTAGAAGGAGGAAGCAATGCTTTTGGGCTTTGGATGACACCAATCTATGAGACAAATCTCCCATCTGCCCACATCTACTACTTACTCTGTGTTTTTTCTGAAAGAAAAGAGCAATCAATCTTGACATTCACTCCAGTCTCTGTGCCTGGCCATCCCTCCTACCTGGGATGCTCATCGAAAACATTGGTCAGAATGAAACAAATCAATCAATTTGTGTCTGCCAAGTTAACATCTCTGCAGGAAATTAATTGACCCTGCTTTTGACACAAGCCTGAATGACAGATGGGAAGTGGGGAAAGGCCAGACATGACCGGCAGTTCATGACACAAACAATGCAGGGTTTCCCTCCTTCTATAAACGGGTTGTCTGGACAGTGGGCGATCCATGGGGCAAATCTTCAGGGACAGTCAGAGAGTTAATGGGTGTCCAAGGGTGAAGAGAGTGAACATGCAGCCTCACCATCATGGCAACTGTGGGGAGGCAACCGGACTCAGACACTGAAAGGTACAAACTGAAGGGGCACCCTCTGTGGCCTGTAGGGGAAAAGAGGAGCACAGAGTAAGTTGGATGGAGCACTGACAACTTCGTGTAGCCACAGGCTAATCAAGGAAGCCTTCAGCATGCATCCCCTCTACACTATGGCAAAAGCACCGGATTGGCAATTGTAAGGGCTGGCTTCATGCCTGACTTCATGCACATACTGCTTAAGTTTTCTAAAATCAGTTAACTCATCATTAAAAGGAGGTGCATAATACCTAACTCACCTCTTAACCACCTAAATAACTTAAAGCAAGTTACCTTGCAAAGCCTCTGTTTTCTCATCAATAAAATGGACTGACACCTGCCTTACTTTGCAGCTGTTCCGATGAAAAAGGAAATTGATTTAAAAGAAAGTGCCTGGTAGAATGAAAGTTGTTAAACATATTTTGGTTTCAAGGGAATCTGGAATCATTAATGGAAAGACAAAAGTACTCACCCCAGCTCTACTATGTCCTAAATTTGGGATCTATCAAGCCACTTTTCAGCAAATGTCCTTTGTCCATAATTGAAACCATCCCTACCAATATGTGTGAAGAGGAATCAACAGTCCCCTGGTCTCTGCATAGTACATTGACCTGGGTCCTTTCCTTGGCATGTGGATCATAGAGAGCACACCTCCCACTTGACCTTTGATCAAGGAAAGAGATGAGTGGCCTTGCCTTGTTAGTACCAGATTTGGGGAACTGTCCATGGCCTCCTGGCTATGCTCTCCAGTGACATCAGATAAAGGGATGGAAAGCTCACGATAAACATGTTTGCCCTTTTGTGCATGTCTGTCTATGATGAAGAAGACAGCAGTGATAGATACAAACATCTTTCATCCAATTCATTACTTTAGGGCTTAATAATTCTAGTCCTGGCCAGGATGATGCTGGGTAAATTAAGCTCCTCTGTTCCTCAGTTTTCCCCATCTATAAAATGGGTATGGTATAAAGATGTAAATAAATGGACAGATCAGCATCCTGGAGTGAACCTACCCTTAGCATCTCAGTTCTGCTTGTGCCAAGCCTCCAGGTGCTGAGGGCAGGCTGGTGACACTAACGCGTGCCCCTTACTGCTAGAGGATGAAGGGAACTGATATTTACTGAATGCTTATAATGGCTTCAGACACTATGCTTGGTATTTAACAGGTTATGTATCGATTGATACAGATACAGATGAAATCTTCTGGTACAGAATCAGAGAAGTTACAGGAGCCAAAGTCAAATAGCTAGTAAATTATAGTGCTGAGTTCTGTTGATTTGCTGTTTTTGTTGTCTATTTTGATTCTGAGTTTAAAGTCTTTGCTGAAGAACAGGCTGATCTGACACTAAGTAGAAGGAATATTTAGTTGTATACAGACTCTATTCTTTCAGGAGAATTCTTAATGTTCTCCCTTGTCTTGATAGCAAACCTATCACAGAGGTAATGCACAAAGGAAGTAGCTCAAACGCTGGAAGAACAGGGCTCAATATTCACTCTGCATCTTTCTGAGGAAGGTCTGAAGAGAAACACAAAGTGCCATGCTACAATTTCCTATGTTCCCAGAATTATGGTGACAGCCCATAAGCGCACTTTAATGAACATGTTGGATTCCTGTCAAACTAAACTTCCAGAATGATAAAAACCTTCTGCACCAACAACACCACTGTGTGTCCCTGGAAGACAAAGCTGGGGCCGAAAGTCTAGGTCTTTCATTGTCAGGAGACCATAAAGCTGAGGGAATGAGAACAAGCATGTTGGAGTCACAGACTTAATCATGGTGGAAACTTAGGCTAGTTTTACCACCATAATATTTGCCCTGGGCCTGCAGAAACTGTGTCTGCCTTGCTCCCTGCTCTATCCCAGCACCTGGAAGGATGCCTGGCACAAGAGAGGGGGCAATTAATGTTTGTTAAATGAATATATTGAAATCACTTGATCATATCATAAGCACCTGATAAACAGGATTTAGAATTTAATGTAGAATTCCGAGTTTAGAATTTGCGTAGAGTTGACATCCAACATTAGAGGTGGAGAGATTTGGTTTCTCCTTGTAGCTGAAGAAACTGTAGCCCAGTGAATGACTTGCTCCCAGTCATCTAGCTACGACTTCAACCTGGAATGCCTAACATGTGTTTGGCTACCCTTAGTTATTTTGTATGTAGGCCCACAGAATTTTAGACATAGATGTTTTAATAACAAAACAAACACCAGTGCAAAGCCTTTCATTTGACATCAAGATTATCACTTATCTGAAACCAAAAACAAAGTTTTGAGGACCCCCACTAACACAGAAGCTCCCCAAGTTGTGAGCTTACTAAAACAGTGCTAGAGTTAGATCCACAGGCCAGAGGCAAAAGGTCACCACTCGGATTCCACTGGGGAATAATGAGCTGCAGACTGCCCCTGGGGTATTTCTTCAGGGACTTTGTAGAGGAAAACAAAATTCCTGCACTCAGTGGCTGCCTGCTCCCCATGCTGTCCTCAGGGTCCAACTTAAAAGAAGATAGAAACACTGGATCCCAGAGTACACAGGCATGGTGCCTGTGTTTGATGCAAATTGCAAAGAAAAAAAATATCATGGAAGAAATCAAAGTATCTTTTGCACAAAGAGGTGGGGGAAGGAAGAAAAACATTGATAGCTGCAAACCTCGGCCAATGGTTCATATTCAGTTTCATTAATATTTCCTTGGTTGTTGTATTCTCAGTAAGATATAAGACGTGATCTTGGTGATGCAAATTGTGGTCTTTTGCTGGCCATAGTTGCAGCAAACCTTTTCAGTGCTCATGAAGGCTCACTGGCAATACCTCTCCACAACAGAAATCCCAACCTAGGAACAGACATTGTTATGCTCACCACACCTAGCAGATTTCTCAGCCTAAATGTATTAATATATCTGTTTTTCCTTTTCATAATACTGTTGTGTGCTACCTAATGATGTTTTGGTCAACCACAGGGCACATATACAACAGTGGTCCCATCAGACTATAACGGAGCTGAAAAATTCCTATCACCTGTTGACATCCTAGCCATCCTAACATCGTAGGCAATGCCTTACTCATGTGCTTGCGGTGATGCTAGTGTTAACAATCCTACTGTGCTGCCAGTTGTATAAAAGTATATCACATACAATTATGTATAGTATGGAATACTTGGTAAAGATTAAAAACAACTATGTTACTGGTTTATATATTTAGTATACTATACTTCTTATTTTAGAGTGTACTTCTTCTGCTTATAAAAAAAAAAAAAACAGGTAACTGTAAAGCAGCCTCAAGCAGGTCCTTTAGGAGGTATTCGAGAAGAAAGTATTATTATCAAAGGAGATGACAGCTCCACACATCTCATTGCCCCTGAAGACCTTCCAGTGGGACAGATGTGGAGGTGGAAGACAGTGATATTGATGACCCTGACCCCATGTAGGCCTAAGCTAATGTGTGTGTTTGTGTCATAGTTTTTAATAAAAAGTTTAAAAAATTTAAAAGTTTATAAAGTAAAAAAGTTATAGTAAGCTAAGGTTATTATTGAAGAAATAAAAATTTTATAATAGATTTAGTGTAGCTGAAGTGCACAGAGTTTATAAAGTCTACAGTAGTACACAGTAATGTCCTAGGCCTTCACATTCACTCACACTGTCAATCTAAATAAGAGAGAGAGGGTTTCTAAAAGAAAAGATATTTATTTGGGAATAAAGCATTGCAATGGGAATACACATGCCAGAGTAAACTATGTGCATATTCAGGGAAGTCAAGGAAAATGAAGGTTTTTAAGGGAAAAAAATGAGGAGGATCACATAATTATTTTGAAATATTTATCCTTGTCTGCGAAGATCAATAACGAGGGTGACACCAGTCTGAGGTTGGACAGGCAGTTGCTGAGCAAATGTCTTTATAGACATATTCTTTTGTGGAAGGTTGTGATGGCATTTGTGCATGGTTGTGGCTTTTGCAGTCTTTTGTGATAGTTGTTGTCATTAGGCTTACAGGTACGAGAACCCTCTCTTCACGGCCTTCCCTGGCTCTGTTTGTCAGGGTTTTCTTACCATCAGTGACTCCATTTGAATTCTGATCGCTTCCACACCACGCACTCTCTAACTCACCCAGAGCAACTTCCAGGCCTGAAAGCTCAATTCATGGTTAGTACTCTTGGCAGGTGTGCCATTTTTTATCTTTTATCCTGTATTTTTACTGTACCTTTCCCATGTTTAGATATGTTTGGATACGCAAATACAGGCCATCATGTTATAATTCCCTGCAGTATTCAGTACAATAGTGTGCTGTACAGGTTTGTAGCTAGGAGCAAGAGGCCATACCGTATGGCCTAGGAGTGTAGCAGGCTATACCATCTAGGTTTGTGTAAGTACTCTCCATGATGTTTGCACAATGACGAAATTGCCTAAGGACACATTTCTCAGAATGTATCCCCATTGTTAAGTGGTACATGACTGCTTGCTAAGCATTAAAAAACACACAAAGTCTTCACTCACAGCTCTATAAAACACTCTACTATTGCTTATTTAAGCCATGTTTAAAAATGCCCCAGGAAATACAATAGCATTGCTCATGCTCCCTTCTGATAGGCTTCTACCCTCAAAAGATCAGCAAGTGATAGAAGCTGATTGGCTTAGTAGCTCCTTTGAGTAGCATTATAGCCTACTCTCCTGCAATGAGCCTATCTCCTCTAGTCAACATCTTGCATTCACCAAAGAGCAACCTAAGTTAGCACTATCCCCAGATAACTTGTTTGTTAACTGGAAAGTGAAATCCTTTGCATCTCCGCCATCACCAAAATTACTTCCAAATCACTTTCTAAGCTTCTCTGTTTCCATATTTTGGCTTTTACTTTCAGGTAGCTCCATTGCAAACTATACTCCATATCAAAAGAACAATCTGTGCTCTATTCCATGTAGTCTTTCGAACTCTACCAGGCCTTGAACTCTCAGGATGCTGGACCAGGCTTGTTCTCCTGGTGATAGCAGAAAAGCAAGAGAGGAGAGCAGAATTGCTAATTGTCAAAGGCCTCTTGAGATACAGACATAGAATGGGCACATTGTTATTACCATAGTCATGTAGAAATAAACGAAGACCTGAAGACCATCAAATGAGAACAAGCGAAGTCTATTTGTTCAGAACTTGATATAGCGAGAAAGTCAGCCATTTTCACTTGCATTTGGCAGAGATTCAAAGGCAGGGAGAGGAGTGGAAAGCTTTATAGCAGGGAAAAAAAGGAAGGCTTCACGTGTGCCCTGATGGAGGCTATTGCATGGGGAAGCTATAGGTGAGCTAACTCAGAACAGGGCATCTTGTGTGATTGGTTAGGGGTGCATATTTATCTTTCTCTGGTTGATCTTAATTTGGAAGTGGGGACAAAAATTAGGAAGGTTGTCAATTATTAATCAAATCCTAACCATTTGGAGCCAGTTGCTACAGAAGATATTATTTGGCTTCCTGGGCTGATTGCTGCAGGTTGTGGGTCAGAGTTCTATTTCTGGATATTGTTCATTTATACAGTGAAATTTTCATTCTCTTGGCAAAGCTAGTCACAAAATTAGCCCCTATTCAAGAATAGGGAAATAGACTCCACATTTTGATGGGCAGAACTGCAAAGCTGAGCTGCAAAGGATGTAGATACAGGGATGCCATTACC
Source organism: Eulemur rufifrons (assembly GCF_041146395.1). Classification (NCBI taxonomy): domain Eukaryota; kingdom Metazoa; phylum Chordata; class Mammalia; order Primates; family Lemuridae; genus Eulemur; species Eulemur rufifrons. The sequence continues at coordinate 25,943,874 of NC_091001.1, forward strand.
CTGGTCATTAAGGCAATCAATCTACAACAAGCTTCCAGGATATACTGAGGGATTGGATGTGAATTATGAGAAAAGAGAGGAGGCAAGGGTGGCTTCAAGTACGTTTGCCCTGAGTAACCGAAAGAATGGAGTTGTAAGACATAGAAGACAAGGAGTAGAATTAATAGTTCCATTTTGGATTTGATATCTTGCAAGACTATTAGATATCCAAGTGGAGTTATCAACTGGATTTATACAAGTCAGGAGGAAGTTATAATGGAAATAATAATATGGTAGGGAGTGACTCAAAGAAGAGAAAATATAAGTCTTGACGATTAGAGAGATGCATCAAAATAGACTAAGGAATGGCAGTGCATTGGGGGGCAAGGGGTTTCAAGAAATGGTGGCAATCCCCCAAAACAGGGAAGAAAATGATTCAAGAAGGGCATGATAAATGTGATCAGTTTGTGTCAAATTATAGGGCAATGTGAGGACAAAATTTGACCAGTAAGTACGTCAACTGGAAGATTAGTAGTGGTCTTGACATTGGTAACCTCCTAAGGTCGTCTCTAGATTGTCTTTTTCTCCATCTATACTGTCACCACTGAGGAGGCCCCATCACCTCCCACCAGGAAGATCGCAGTAGACTTATGACTGGCCACCCCGCAGCTACCTTTGCCTTCTTCCCAACCACTGCCCATACTGCAGCCTATGAAATCCTAGCCTTCCCACCCCATTTAAATCCCTATAACAGCTTCACAGTGGTCTTAGAGAAATACCCAAACCTTTAATATGATTTGTACACACATAGGCCCTGTTTCTTCAGCTCTCCCCACTCCTGCCATGCTACCTTCTCTCACTTCCTGGAGTGCAATCCTCCCTCCCACCAAAAAGTCTTTGCTTATGTTATTCCCTCTCCCTGAAACATTTCGCTTCTTCTGCCCCAACACCTGAGCTGTGTGTATGCATGCACACATACATGTGTGTGCCTTGTAGAGTCACGAGCATCCTCCCAACTTCTGCTCAAAAGGGAAGCAGTCTTTGGCTGTTTATCCTAGGTTAAGTCCTTTAAACAGCATGTGCCCTGTACCCTCCCTCCTCTGTTACCCCTTATCCCACATATCCTGATTATGGTCTTGGAAGAACTTTTCAAAATTATGCATCATGGCTTTATGCTTGTTTGTCTAATATCTACCTCCCATGTAAGTCTGTGGGCTCCTTGAAGGTTGCTTCATCCCCTGACTCAAAACAGGGGCTTAATTAATATTTTTTAAATGAATGAATGACTGTCAGATAAACTCTGTGAGATGCACAATATTGTCCCCTTTTTACACATAAGGAAACTGAGACTCAGTGAGTTCAAGACCTTGTTACAGGAACTCAAGCCCGGTGTGCCTCACTCCTTCCCCGGAACTTTTCCTTTATGGATGTGTGTGTGTGTGTTTATCACTAGCTGAAGTTTGTTAAGGGCAGAGTTTTTATTTTATTCATCCCTGAGTTAAAGCCCATCCCTGGATTGTTGATACTCACCTCAAGAAATATTGATTGGATTGAGTTGTAGAGAATTGAATTTTATAGATTTGAGCTGAACCGAGCAAACATGCAAACCTTGTAAAAAATATGTTTAGGTTTGCCTAGGAATTTTATATTTGGTTTAATAATAGCAACTTCTGCCTCTCTCTCTCCCTTTTATTGCTATGGTTTCTTTGTTCAGGGAAATACTATTTTTCATCCACACTTGCAGCTAGTTGGTTCTGACAGAGGTTACCTCCTGCTCTTTGTTGCTCACCTCAGGCACTGTTTGTGTTTGTCTGATGGAAAGAGAATTCAGCCTATTATGAAGCAATAGAAATTGTGTGAATGCTTTCAGCTCAAGAGTCAGTGCACTCACACGTAGGGCTCTCAAACTCCTGCAGACTGAAGACCACTTTGGCAAAATAGACACCAACCACTCTCATTCCTACTTAGGGCAGCCCCAAATGAAAACCAGCCCCTAGGAAATGGAAAGGTTGGCACTGCCTCTGACAGGCTGCAGACAAAAGAGTGCCTACTTTTATTAAAAATCATAAACAAAAAACTTAATAGTACCAGGAGCCAAACCATAGATGCTATCACAAAATAAATAATCCTTAATGCCTCAGCCCACAGACCACCTGGTTTTCCAATTGTAGATTACCAGGTGGTACCCAACAAGATTTCAAGAATACCCTAATTAAGGAGGTAATAATATTGATAGAAATAATGAATAGCAATATTAACAATTAACTTTGAATACTGCAGTAACATTTATAAAGCAGTTCACATTTTCTCTCTCAGATCTACACAATAAGTGTATAGGGAATATGGGATAGGGATTATTATGGCCATTTTGTCACAGGTGAGTGCTCAGAAAGGATGAGTACTAGGTCAAATGCTTCATGGTCAAGAACGACAAAGCCAGAACTCAAACTCAGGACTGCAAACTCTAAACCCCACTAAAGAATAGATTACCAACACACACTACTTGGTCATCCTTCTGGTTTGGGACTGTGATAGACTGAATTATTGTTCCCAACTTTTCAACCCGTCTCTCTTATAGGATTATCCACCTGAACACTTTGCCATATAACTTTATAGTTCCTCCTGGCTGAGTGGACTGTAATTTCCTGCCTACATGAGTTCAGCTGGCCATATGACTTGCTTTAGCCAATGAAATGTTCCTGAACATAATGTGAGCAGTGGCTTTAGAGGGTTTGCACAGCTTGGCTGGCTCTCTTGCATTCCTAGCATTCACCGTGAGAAGATGCCCAAGGATCTGGTAGAAGGAGATAGAGACGACATCTGGAGCAAACCTTCATCCAACCTGCAGGGTGGAGCCAGACCCAGCTGAATTCATCCAGGTCCAGCTGAGATAAGCCAAATGCCAGCCAATTTGCAGACTCATGAGTGAGAAAAATAAATGCTTGTTGCTATAAGCCAATGTGTTTTGGGGTTGTTTGTTATGCAGCATTATTACAGCAATAACTGAATAGTACAGGAACTATGTCTCATTTGAGCAGTGGGAATTTGGTTAAAGGGTGGTGGAGCTATCACCAGGTGCAGAGAAATGAACACAGCCTTTGTGGTCACAACTCTAAGAACTAGCTCTCAAATCCTAGTTCTGCCACATCTTAGTTGTGTTACTTTGAGAAAATTATCTACCTGTCTGAGACTGATTTTCTTTACCTACTAATGAGGATAATGATACCTATTTTATAAAGTTGTTATATGGATTAAATGAAATATTTTATGTCAACAATTGGAACAATATAGGAACTATAATTTGCCATAATTGTTTCCTTCCCTTCTTAGATCTGAGTAAAACATTTGCTTGGTTTGAGGGATTTTTCTTTTTATGGTATAACATATGCTAGATTGTGGCCAACTTAGGGTCTGGAAAGGTGTTTTTAGCACTACATATCATTTCATGAACACCAGGATTTAATCAGTGTTTGTTCAAAGTAAAAAAAAAAAGGGGGGGGCAAAGAGAAGAGAAAGAAAAGGAAAGAAAGGAAGGGAGGAGAGGAAGGAGGAAGGGAATGGAAAGAGGAAGGGATGGAGGAAAGGAAGGAGAAGGATTGTTAAAATGCAACTAACTCACATAGGGAAAAGTGCTCCCACAGGTCATTCCTCATATTGTATTTCTCTCAGATCTGCTGCTACAATGCAGAGACTTCACCCAGATATGCATGCAGAGGGTTGTGAAATGTGAGAAATGAAAATGAGAAAATTGAATGTTTTGCTTGTTGTGATTAGGATCAAATTAATCATCGACTGACCAATAGCTGGAAGCACCTGGCTCCTGGGACTGCTTGCACTGTCTGTGCGCACAAGGTCCAAGGCTGGAGCTCAGTAACTAGATGCTGATTGGGTGTATCTGGGCTTGTGCCATAGCCTCTCTAGCCAGAGGATCTCAGTGCCCTCCGGGTCCAGAATTCTATGGTTGTGGCAAAAAGAAAAAGCACAGTGATAAACACCATAAGCAGATGGTTCATGAGCTGGTTGACTGAAAAAAAGTTTGTGTATTATATGATAACAAATATTTTTGTTTCTAGCACAGATTATTATTTTTAATAATATTCAATATAATGAAGGCATCACATTACCATGCACTGATATATTCATAATCAGCAAAAGTTGACCCATCTCTTTTCAATATCAACAGCTGATCTTTTATTTTGGACAATTCTTGTGATGCCCTTCCGTTCCCTAAATATGTGTATATATATATGTGTGTGTGTGTTTTGTGCCATACCTGCTAGGCACTGAAGATTCAGAGATGAAAAGCACATCCTTTCTGTGTTCTCCATTCATTCAAGTTATTCATGAGCTTGGATCAATCATTTTTGGCTTCTACGAACAAGCAATTTCCCCAATGCTGATTCTCAATTTCCCTTTCTTCTCAGGAGTTTGATGAATCTTTGGGAATAACTACAAATACTCCAGGAGTTTTTGACTCTCCACTTTTATCCCAATCCCTTCCCCATGCAATAAATGATCAGTTAGGGTGTTTTTCCAGCTCACAAATGTTTCTCCTTTTAGCCAAGCCACATGCACTCTGGTCACAGCTAAATGATTCAGTGATACAACACAAGAGCCAAGCTGAATCGAATACATTCTCCTTTTCAAGAAATTGAAATGTGAATCCAGAGACACAGAGGTAGCATAGCAGGTGGCTGAGTAACAAATGCCCACAAAATTTATTAAGGCAACAATGTTCTATTTCTCATGAGTTTGTGAGTCATTTGGACAGTTCTGTTGATCTGAACCAGGTTCTGGGGGCTCTCTCAAGTTCTGCAGTCAGCTGCAGGTTGGATAGGCAGTTCTCAGATAACCTTTCTCTCATAACTGGGGGTTCAGCTCAGAAATCTGGGATGACTCTGTCTACTCTATGAGCCACATCATCCACTAGGCCAGCCCGGGCATATTCTCATTGCAAACACAGGGAGCAAGTGAGGAAGTGGGAATCTGCAAGTAATTATTCAAGTTTCTGCTTACATCGTATTTGCTGCTGTTCCATGGCCAATTTCAGGTTCAGAGTGAGAGGGAACTAGGGAGTTACAGAGCAAAGGGCATGGATAAAATGAAGTCTTAAACTGGGACCATTAGTGCAATTAACCAACCGCAGACTGGACCTATGTAGTCAATAACACTAGTAGCAATACCCTAGAGAGAAGGTATATGGGGCTCACCACAGAGTACCTTGCAGATTCCCTGATTTCTGCCTTCCTAAAATTTGAGTATGTAATTCTTTCAATTTTATGAAATAGCCCAGAATTCTTCCAATAAATCTCCTTTTCTGCTTAAGTTCACCAGTCAGCTTCTGTCAGCTGCCACCAAAACTAATCATGCATCATTATCATCATCATCTATAATGACCTTTAACTAAGATGTCACATTTTGTCCATTCTATATCTAAAAATTTCTCATATTCATTCTTTTCTTGACACTGTTAGAGTTACTGCCTCAATCTGGACTTTCATCTTCTCTAGCCTGAACCATTGCAATAGGATTTCTGAACCAGAATATTAAGCCACTGGACCTGAACCCCAGTGTAAATTGGCTTCTGGTCTTTAGTATTCCTCAATTACACTATTTGGTTTAGTTTTTGCATTAGGCAATTTCGATCAGATGTCCCATACCTTTTTAAAGGAGAACAAGTTTGTGATTTTCTATAAAATTTAGTTAGAGTTAAGAAGCTGGATGGTGTTTTTTTTCCCACTTTTTTCAAATACTTACATTGATTTTTGTAAATAAATATTTTTATACCGTATTTTGGTTAGCATCCTATTTGGGGACTCCCAGTCTCTATCTGTATAGTATATAAAAATAAATAAATAATCAAATGGCAAAGAAATTTTCCTTTTAGAAATATACCACTCATGAAGTCTTCAGTAGAGAAAATAACATTATAGTGTTACCTTAACAGTAAATTTTATCTGTCCAGCTCTATGAACCTGAAATTGTTCCAACAATGTGATGATCTGTTTGTGTATGGGAATGCAAAGATTGCATTAAAATTTACTAGGAACTAGCCACACAACTGGAAAGAGACAGGAACAGTGTGTGTGAGTCAGGGAATGCTCTGACCTAGTCTTTTGTGGTTAACTATGTGTAATACTTGAAACACTGCATTTATATGTTTAAAGAAGAGTTTGTTTAAATTCCAGGGACTGACACAGTCGTACAACTGATACAGTATTACTATGTATGAAACGGTGCTTTCCTCAATATATGATGAAAATTATTGAGAGAGAGTTTATGGTGCCCTTTACAAAACAGAAGTTTTCACCTCCGAAATCTACCTTCATCTAGCACTTTTCTGGATTTGGGAGTTTTATTCTGAGGAGGTATGGACTACAGCAGGAGTTGGCAAACTAGGCTTGCAGACCAAACCCCACCCACTACCTGTTTTTGTATGTAAAGTTTTATTGGAACACAGCAGCGTTCATTTGTTTACATATTATTGATGGCTGGTTTTGCTTTACCTCAGCACATTGAATAGTTGCAACAGACACCATATGGCTCACAAAGCCTAAAATATGTACTAAAACCCTTTCCCAAACACTTTTGCTGACTCTGGTCCAAAGTTAAGAGGATTTGCTTGGGGTCAGCAGATACGTGTTAGAATCTAAGCTCTGCCAATACTAAAGATGTAATATTGGGGAAATTAATTATCTTCTCTGAGCCTAGCTTTTCTCCTTGTTAAACGGAAATAATAACCTTAGCCTCATGGAGATGTTGTGAGGATTAAACAAATATGTGAAGAGTTTGGCGCAGAGTAGACCTCACAAGTATTCATTGTTCCACCCTTCATCCCTCGCCCTCCACATCCAACTGAGCTGTAGAATTCCAACCTACAAAAAAATTTATTTCAAAAAAGTTCACATATGAAAAAAAAGAACTTAGTCTTTTTATGATTCCCAAATGCATGTAATTTTTCAGTTTTCTCTTCCCTTTTCTTTCTGCTGATGTACTACTTCTAAAGGAATGAAGCAAATAGCTTATCTACCAGTTTGGATAAGATGTCGCCTTATAATGTGAGAGCAAATCAGCACATTAAAAATGCAGATGTGGCTCCAAGTAATTTAAAATCAATGCAGTCTGAGGTTCACAAAATGATTTCCCTGCAGTTAAAAATGGGACTTGGTTGCACCTAAGGTTTATCATTCATAAATTTGTGTTAATGCTTGACAATTCAATAATAAACTGTGTCTCCCGCAGATGTTCTCTAAAGAAGTGCCAAATTCCCTAGTCACGAAGTTCTATTGATCTTTGAACTCCTTTTGTCATCACTTTCAAAGGCCTTTTTGTGCTTCTGTGATTGTGAAACCGATTTCCAAGATCACCACGATTTTCAAGTTCAATTTCCAACACTCTGAAGCTCCCACTCTCACCCCCAATAGCAGGTTCTCTGTCTCCTAAACCCAACCCATGTTTTTTCATCTGTGGTGTCTGATTTCATCTCCTAGGCAAATGGAAAAGCTAATCTCTAGTTCCTGGAGAGGGAAAAGTATCCCAGGAATCCTGGTCAGAACTTGCCTACGGGTTGCTGTGTCAAAAATGGAGGTGGGTTATTGAAGAAGCATTGTCCAGTGGGGTGAAAACAAACAGTAGTTAGGTAGATTGCCCAGTAGAGTGAATAATCCAAACAGAAGAAGCAAGAGAGAGTAGCCAGTATAAAAATTCCACCGGAGAGGTAATAATAGTGATAATGACTGTCTTTTTATATATACTTGCTTTGCACTGGGAAGTATGCTAAATGCTTCAATAGGATGACTATGGTTATAAAGGTTATTCACTACACAGCACAGACCACAGTGTGAATGGCACCCCCTAGAGTCATGCAGTATCCAGCCTACATAGTCATTCATGACAGGCCTACATAAATAGATTGCAATTGCATCATTGCATTGAATATTTTCTACATACTTTACTTCATTCAATCCCTGCAACATGCCTCCAAGGTAAATTTTGTTACCCTCTTTTTTCTAGATCTAGCCAAATCCAGAAACTGACTAGCAGAGAGATTAAATAACCAGTGCTACTAAGCAGAGGAGCCAGAATTCCAACTCAGGTCTGCCTTGCTCCATTTTCCCACCATTCCACTGTGCCTTTTCTTAATCTTTGATCATTAGTGAATACCTTTAGAACAGGGCAAGTTGAGAATATTTGACAGTTTGCAGTATTGCACTAGGACTGAAGCAATTTCCTAGGAATGAGATGGGAGCTCACAGAAGGAGACCGAGTTCTGTGAGGCCATGGGGGGACCATTTAGTAAAGTGTCAGATGGGCCTCTGAGACGGAAAAGACAATGATCAACTCTGAAATGAAAACACCGTGAATGAGTCTAACATCCTCCCAGAGGGTCAGCTCCCTTGAGAAGAAAGGTTACAGGGTTAGTACAGGGACAACCCGGTCAATTGTTAACTCAGTTTCTGATAAGAATTTATTTCCCCCCATAACTGTGTCAGAAATCAGTGCTTGTAGCTTTAATCATCAACCCACATTCAGTTGGCCTCTTTATCTTATCAGGAGGCTTTATCTAGATTTGAACATAACCATAATAACTAACAAAGAACCCAAATCAAAAACCACCTAGTTATTTATTGACGATGAAAAGCAAGTTTCTCATAAAATGATTTATAAAAGAGATTATAAAGATAGTGCTATAAACCTGAAATAGAATGAACAGAGTCAAAGACCTACCCAAGCTAGCCAACTCTGAATATCACCACCACCTTATTCTTGTAGACAGCTTGATCTAAGAAGAAAAATAGACTTTGGAATCTAAAAGACCTGAGTTTAAATATTATTTCTGTCACTCTCTAGCTATGTGGCCATGGACAGTTACTTAGCCTCAGTTTCTTTCTCTTGAAATTATAACAATGATATCATCTCTCTTGATGTCATATAGATTTATGAGAAAGTATTCCTACAAGACCCAGCACATTATGTGTGGCACATAGTGGGTATTCTGTAAAAGTCAGTTCTTCTCCCTCAGTCTTGGAAACTTGGTCTTAAAAACTCAATTTACATAAATCTATCAACACATGATATTCGAGGTCATTTGCCTTTGGTTATAACAATGCAAAGTACAACCCTTTACATAATAGGTACTCAAGAATCATTTGTTTAATTATTTAGTTAACTAATTGACAAATGGGTGGTTGAGGGAGAGAATATTAAATTTAACCAAGATTTAAACCTTAATGTTTAAACCATAAAATTACAAGGTAGAATTTCAGAAGTCGGCTGGAAAAGACAAGATAAAAGAAGACCACTGGAGTTTTCCTGATGTTCCACACTGTTTAGGAAGATGATATCTAATTCCTTTCTCAAGAACCGTATCACTGGCCATCTAAGCTAGTGCTAAGTAAAGTTAAGGTGAAAAAGATGCCCATAAATTCCTCCCCTGTTCTCTCTGGAGGCAGGACTCCTTCCTCCCACCTGACATCATCTTTGTCCACTGACAGTAGTCATTATTAACTGGACTGTGGAAGGATACTGACCAAAGGATCAGAGAAAGTCCAGTTAAATTAGCTGCAGGCCCTGAAACTATAAAGTCAAATAGACTCAAGAGTGGAGGCTGCCTTTTGGAGTGACCAATTTTAGGGCCACCTACATTGTGCTAAGAAATAAGTAGAGAAAGCAAGTTCACAGGTTAATATAAAGGAGAATGGATCAAATGTGTAAAAAAAAAAAACAAAGATCAATGGGAGAACATTTGCTTCTAAAGACAAAACGAGCAAGGGCAGGGCTTCCTAGTCTGTGGAAGCCTTCCAGTTTTCAATTTGCATAGTTTATGAAGTTCTCCTGTACTTCAACCCTTGGACTCTATTAAAATCCCTTGATTTCTTATAATAAATTTCCCCTTCACTTGAACAATAGTGAATAGGTTTCTATTTATTATAAACAAATAAACAAATAATCTCTAAGACTGATCTTAGTCTTGTGGATCATGTTATCAAATATGAAACAAGTATTTCATGGACCCCTGGTGTCTGCATATTCAGTAGAGTTGTACTCTCCGGTCCCCGTGTGATTGGGTGAGGCTACATGACCAGTGTCACTTCCAGGCCAAGAATTCAGTTGTTGGTGAGAGATATTAGAGCTCTTTCTTCTTCTTCTAACAAAACAATAGGCCACGTTTGAGACGGTAGTTGCTCTATTAGCCTGCGTCTCTGAGGCACTGCATCTCTGAGACTCATTTATGATGAGCAGCCTGCTTATTAACCCATTAAAGACATTTAGCATGGGTCAGAAATAAACCTTCGCTATGTCAACTACTAAGATTTGGACATTGTTTGTCATGGTAGCATAATATAGCTAAACTGATACAGAGATTATTTTAAGTGATTCTTCAGGGCTGGATGAAGTAGATGCAACAGCAGATATGAGTGAAATAGCAGTAGCAAGGAGAGCCAATGTCAGTACGAGAGCAATGTTAGGTACCACATAGGAGAGGCAGCGAGTATGGGGCTATGGACACTTGGGTAACACCAGAAGTCAGGTACTAAGATGCACAGAAATAAATGGAGAAATGGAGCGAAAAAGGTCATAGGGTTAAAAATTCCTGTCATTGTCATCATCAAGGTTCAGGCTGCTGGCAGCATTGTACGGGGATGAGTGTCTAGCTACATACTCGGCTCTACACATAAGGTTGTCCACTAGATGAAAGAACAAAGGGATCCAAGATCACCAGCTCCAAGGAAGTATGGACAAAAGCATATTGTGGCACTACACAAAAGAATATGAAGGTCAAAAAGTAAGTGAGAAACAGCCACCCAGTGTATTATGCTCCACAGAATCCTTCACATTTGTTGAATATATTATTAATATCTATATTAGTCCTCTGGGCATGCAAGAGCCTTGGTTACACAAATTATGGTTCCTGGTTTAAAATCCAGGTTCTGCCACTTACTGGCTCCATGCTTTTAGGTAAGTTACTTAAACTCTTTCAGTCTCAGTATCCTCATCTGTGAAATGAAAATAATAATAGCAACCCACTGAGAATTGTGTTGAGAATTAAATGAGATAATGTTGGAGAATTAATGAGATTTAAATGAGATATTGAATGCCTGACAGCAGACATTCAATAAAAACATTTGGGGATTACAATCATTGTTTTCAAATATCCAAAATATTGCCAAATATAGGATAGAATAGAGTAGTTTTGTAAAATCCCAAGGAGCTGGACATAAAGTCAAGAGCAAGAGTTGTGCAGTGACCTATTTAATAGATGGGGAAAATTATAACTGTTAGAAAGATTGAATTGTTCCCTCGTATAGAGTGAGTTCCCAGTTAGGGAAAGAGTTCAAGCAGAAGCAATCACCAACCTGGAGATCGGGAGAGCTGCTGTGGAACCCACAACATGGGAGCTGGTTTTAGAGTCTATTCTTTTCCTGAGCATCTATGTCTCTGCAAAGTTTCATTTATTCACTCAACAAATAGAAACTGGACACCTACTCTGAGGCAAACACAGGCTAGGGGCTGGAGACACAAGGGGTATGGTACTGAAATGGTCCTTATTTCCAAGAAATTAGAGAAGAAAACAAAAATGAAACAAAATACTACACAACGATTCATTCTCTCACTAGAAATGTAAAAATTTCTGGAAAAAAAAGATGGAGAGGGCTAGGACAGAGAGTGACAGATTGGCTAATCTTATCTATGAGGTCAGGACGGCTTCTCAGATAAATTAGGATTTAACCAAATCCAGAAGAATGTGCAGGAATTTAGCTAGGTGAAAGGTAGATGGCTAGGGGAAGAATATTTCGGGCAGAGGGAATAGAATGGTGAGCAGGGTGGTACAAAGATTCAAGGCATGAAGTAGCTTGGTATTTAAGACGGGAAAAAGGTTTCTGTGGTGGGAATGTTTTAGAAAGGAAAAAGAAAGGTGCAAGATGCAAAGAATGAAAGAGTCAGATTACACATGGCTTCTGTGGCCAGATTAAATTGATTTAAATAGCATTAACCTCTCTCAAGAACTAGGTCAAAAATTTTTAGATTCCTGCCTTGAAAAGATAGAATTTTGCAGAGCAGAAATAAGAGTTTTATTCATAAAGTCAATGAGTGTCATATATGAGCACCCATTCTTTGCAATAACCAGGATTCATGCTCAAGTACAGAAAGAGCATGAATCAGAGCCCTTCTATTACCCAATCAGAATATGTCTTGCCTGAGATTCTGCCATTAACAAACAAAAGACATTGTTTCAGTAAAAATAGAATAACAGCAGGAAAAGGGATAGAGGGTATAATACCACCTAAAATATGAGAATAACAGGTCATAATGTGAATGTACCAATTTGTGTTGTCCCTAAATTTATTGATGGACATGGAATGCTTTAAGGAAGATGTTTGAGGATTCAAAGAAAAAATCGCCATTACTTCACGAGTGTGTCCTATTTGATGATGAAGAGTTTGAAGATACTGCTTCTTCCCTGAGGCTTACAGTTTCACAAGAGAGATGGTGCACAGCGAGATACTGGGAAAAGCAACACTCAGTGTCAACCACTCCCAAAACAGACAACTGATTCCCATGGTTGTCAGAACTTCAAAGAAAGCTAACCCACGAGTCAGAATCAGATAGAGGAAGAGAATCCACCAAGCAACAGTAGATCTCAAAATGATTTCTTTGTTGACACACCTTTGTGATAACTTTTATCAATGGCCCCAATTCTCCACCCTTCCCTATTTCCCTGTCTTTTGCCATTTCCTGAACTTCTGTAGTACCCTTCAATATAAGTGAGGGTACTCCCCACTTGTTGAGTTTGGACTCATCCATGTGACTTGCTTTAACAAGCAGAATGAGATGAAAGTGAGGTGTGCCAATGTTGAATTTTGGCCTTACTAAGTCCTGTGTGCTTCCACTTTCTCTCTTGCACCTCTGCCATTGCCATGCCAAAAAACACGTTTAGGCTGGCCTGATGGTTCTTACAGGAGGATAAGAGCAGAGCCATGTGCCACTAAGCCTTGACCAACCAACCCCCAGACAACCCATAGCCTGTGAAAAATAGTAAATTGTTGTTTGGGGTGGACTTGTTACATGCCATATCTAGCTGATACACTCTCTACTTCACTACATTTTGTTCACAATGAAATCAGAGGTACAATAAGATCCACCACAAACACAAACTAAAGCTAGAGCCAGAAATAAAAGAGAAATAAGAGGAAAAACATAAGCAGATTATGGGTGAGGAGCAGACCTCTGAATTCTTCTCTGGGGTTAAAAATTATAATCATTACAAATATAGAAGAAAAAACATAGAAAAGAGACCAAAACCCACAGATATTTCCAATGACCTGGAGAGTATTCACCCAAAGTGTGGGAGACAATGGAAAGATCACAGGCCTTGGAATGAGAGTTTGGATTCTCAATTGATATGTGAATATTCCCAGCTCTTGTCCCTCAGCAGTTAAAACAGGAAAATGATATTCACTATTTTTATATAGTAGAAGTGAAGATTGGAAACAACAGCAAAATAGAGCTAAGTAGCATCTGACAAATAATAAATGATAGGTACTAGCATTGGTAATATACTAGTTGTGTTAGTTTAACCTTCTGGTCTCCATGTTCTGCCTATCCTTTCCCCAAAACCTGGTTAATTAACCCCCTGGTACGCATCCTTGCTCCAGACCTTTTCACTTGCTCCTGGTCTGGTGAACTAACACCTAGATCTTACAGTCCAGTCTCTGACAATGATAGAAATGATGATGATGGAAATATACTTTTTAAAAGAATGACAGTTAAATTGATTGAAATGCTTACCAAGCATGCTACTAAGCACTTTATTTACACTATAACTTTTTCTCCACATACTGGCCCCACTGTTTTGTCATTATCTCCATTTTGCAGATGAGAACGCTGGGAAGCAAAGACATTAATTACCTTTTCCAAGACAACTGCCATTAAGAGGTAGGGAAAGGATTTATATCTAGGGTTTTATGGTGTCACAGACATCCTTTTCACAGTTGTAAAAGTCCACCTCCCAGGCTTTCAGGACTTTCCTTGCCTGATGGGCTCACAACTTGGTACCCTCTGCCTCTGGGGCACCAATTTTTTTGTGGTCAGGTGTGACAGATTAGTTGAAGTAAGTGCTCTTAATCCCTAAGCAGAGTCCAGTGACAATCTCAACCCTGCTAAACTGTACTGGTAGGGACCCTGCACCCCTTCCCAAAAAGAACAGTCTGTAGAACAGTTCCCACACTCCCACTGGTCTCACTACCCCCAGGGAGCCAGGCCTGCGCCAGGAGGGACTGCAGAGGTTATGGCCCTGCCGCCTGTGGGCGTTAACTTTCTGCTCTCAGGCACTTCTCTTCAATTAGGCAGGTGGCAGTGTAGCAACCCAATCACTGTGTTCCAGGAGGTTACTCTTCGGGAAGACTAAAACAATGAATTAAAGTTTCATTTTAGACCCTTAATAGCCCAATCAATAATTTAGGGAGCAAAGAAAACATTTTCTGGGAAAGCATTAGCTTACAACTGAAAAGTAGCTGCTCACCCCATGGAAATGACACAACTTTAGCAAGGGTGGGTTCAAGGGAGCAGAAGCTGACAACTGCCTTTCAAATGCTCTTTCTTGTTCTCTGTTCTCTCTCTCTCTCTCCTTTTTCTCTCCATATATCTTTTTTCTCCCCTTTCTTCTCTCCCATCTACTCCTCTCTCTTCTCCTTTATACTTCTGGAACTGCTGTTTGGTATTCTCCTCATCTTTATGAATATTGCACTTGATGGTGCAATAACTAATCTGTACCATAATAAATATTTTGCTATAAATTATTTTTTCTTGGAAACAGATCAAAATCATTACCCACTAATGATGTTTAACACATTGACTGCCACACTAGAAAAAAAAATTGTTTCCTTGGGGCCACAGTGTTTTATTATGAAAATGGAATAAAAACTTTCAAAACAAAATGATCCTTTCTAATTTAATGAAAAATGAAATTTATTGACTTCTATTCATTTAATCCATGTTTTTAGAATTAATTTGTCAATATTAATTATAACAATAAGAACATCAACAAGTAAGATTTTCACCAACCAACTGCAGGGTTTTGCTTCACGAGGCCCAGGGCTGAAAACTAGCTTGAGTTAAATACAACTCACATGGCAGTGAATGTGTTAATTCCATTTTGAAGTATTAGCTCCACTTAAATGAAAGATTCACCTTAAAGAAATTTCTGCAATTTGAATCAAAACTGCATTTTTTTCCAAAGTGTTTAGCTGACTGAAAGTATTTAATTTGGGGTGGGGGGCAGAGGAAGATGGCCAAATAGAAACATACAGCAACCATCCCTCTGCATGAATATCTAATTTAACAACTATCCATGCAAGCAAGCACCTTCAGAAGAACCAAAAATCAGGTGAGCAATCATATTACCTGGTTTTAACATTATATTAACATTATATCAAGGTTTTAACATTATGTCAAGATTTTAACATTACTTCAAGACACTGAAAAGGGTAGAAGAGACAGTCTTGCATTGCCTACATGACGCTTCTCCCAATAGTGCTGTGCCAGCATACCTACTGAAGAAAGAATCTGTGTGCCCCAGAAAGAGAGAGTGAAGTGATTGTGGGGCTTTACATTGAAACTCAGAGCTGCCCTGGCAAGGGGAACACAGCCCAGGGCAGAACTCTGCCAGTGCCCAGGGAGGGAGCATTTTGACCATCACAGCCAGAGGGAAATCCTCCACTGTGAAGCCTGAATTCCCACTAGCCCCACCGCTGGCAGACAAAGAGCAGCTTGAGGCTTGGATTAAATTCATAAATCAGTCAGGCCACAGGGTTGCAGTCTTTGGGCAATTCCTGAGGCTGTGCTGGCTGGGAGCCAATGGACTTGGTGTACACATGACCCAGTGAGACACCAGAAATCATGGCCAAGCCAGTGCCTGTGCTGTGTCACCCACTCAGGGAGAGTCTTCTTCCACTTGAGGAAAAGAAAGGGAAGACCTCAGAAGACTTTGTATCATAACTTGGATACCAGCTTAGCCACAGTAAAATAAAGTATCAAGCAGACTCCTGAAGCTCCTGAAGTCCAGGTCTTAGTTCTTGATGGCATTTCTGGCCCCACCTGGGCCAGAAGGAAACATGCTGCCTTGAAGGGAATGACCCAGTCCTGGCAGGATTCCCCATCTGCTGACTAAAGAGGTAGCCAGGCAACAGTCACATGGCTTTGGGTGAGACTGGGTTGGCTTCAGGTGTGATCTGGCACTGGTAGTTATGAGGGAGTGCCCATGTCACTCCTGCCCCAATTCCAACAGCCAAGCATAGAGAGTGAGGGGGGAGTGAGAGACTTTGCCTGGTAATCTAGGGAATTCTCCTGTATTAATATTTTACCCAAGTTTACCAAAGTGGTACTTTCAAGAGTCTGCAAGAGTCACAACAATACTGCGCTTGAGGTGCCCCCAGTGCCAATACAGCTATGGTGACCAAAGACTTAGACCACAATACTCAATTCCCTTAGGGTATCTGGGAAGCCTTCTCAAGAAGGACGGGTTCAAACAAGACCAGACTGCAAAGATTAAAATAAATACTTAACTCTTCAATGCCCAGACATTGACGAAGACCCACAAGCATCAGGAACATCCAGGAAGCCATGACTTCACCAAACGAACTAAATAAGGTACCAGTGACCAATCCCAGAGTGATGGAGATAGGTGACCTTTCAGACAAAGAATTCAAAATAACTGTCCTGAAGAAGCTTGATGAGCTTCAAGACAACACAGAGAAGGAATTCAAAAGCCTACCAGAGAAATTTAACAAAGTGACTGAAATAATTTTTAAAAATCAAGTAGAAATTCTAGAGCTTAAGAATTCAATTGACAAACTGCGAAATGACTCAGAGTCTCTCAACAGCAGAATTGACCAAGCAGAAGAAAGAATTAGTGAGCTTTAAGACAGACTATTTGAAAATATACAGAAGAAAAAAAAAAGAGAAAAGAATAAACAAGAAGAAAGCATGCCTACAAGATCTAGAAAATAGCCTCAAAAGAGCAAATCTAAGTGTTATTGGCCTTAAAGAGGACGTAGAAAGAGAGATTTGGGTAGTAAGCTTATTCAAAGAAATAATGACAGAAAAGTTTCCAAATCTAGAGAAGGACATCAATATTCAAGTAAAGAATGTCATAGAACACCAAGCAGATTTAACCCAAACAAGGATACATCAAGGCATTTAATATCAAGCTCCCAATGATCATGGATAAAGGAAAGGTCCTAAGGGAAGCAACGCAAAAGAAAAAAATAACATATAAAAGTGCTTCAATATGTCTGGCAGCAGACTTCTCAGTGCAAATGTTATAGGCCAGGAGAGAGTGGCATAACATACTCAAAAATGCTGAAGGAAAAAACCTTTACCCTAGAATACTATATCCTCCAAAAACATCTTTCAAACATAAATGAGAAATAAAGACTTTCCCAGACAAACAAAAGCTGAGGGATTTCATTAACACCAGACCTGTCCTACAAGAAATGATAAGTTCTTCAACCTGAAAGAAAAGCACATTAATGAATAATAAGAAATCTTCTGAAGGTATACAGGTCATTGGTAACAGTAAGAACACCAATACAGACTATTGCCATAATTGAGTTGCATAAACCACTTATATCTTAATTGGAAGAATGAAAGACAAACCTATGAATAATAACAATAACAACTTTTTGAGAGATAGATACTATAAAAAGATATGAATGGAAACAATAAAAAGTTAAAAAGCAGGAGGGGAGGGAGTTAAAGTGTAGAATTTCTGTTAGATTTCTCTTTGCTTATTTATTTGTTTGTTTGTAAGAAGAGTTGTCACATATTTAAAATAATTGGTTATAAAATGGTTTTTGCAAGCTCCATGGTAACCTCATATCAAAAAACCTACAACATATACACAAAAAATGAAAAAGAATAAATTTAAACACACTACAGGAGAAAATCACTTTCAACAAAGGAAGATAAGAAGGAAGTAATAAAGAAAGAAAGGACCACAAAACAACCAGAAATCAAACAACAACATGGCAGTAGCAAGTCCTTACCTATCAGTAATAATGTTGAATGTGAATGAAATAAACTACCCAATCAAAAGACATGGAGTGGCTGAATGGATAAAAAGCAAGAATCACCTAGTCTACAAGGAACCTACTTCACCTAAAAGGCACACACAGACTGAAAATAAAGGGATGGAGAAAGGTATTCCATACAAATGGGAACTAAAAAAGAGCAGGAGTGGCTATACTTCTATCAGATAAAATAGATTTCAAGACAAAAACTGTAAAAAAAAAAAAAAAAAAAAGACAAAGGTCATCATATAATGATAAAGTGGTCAATTCGGCAAGAGGATATAAAAATTCTAAATATATATGCACCCAACACTGTAGCACCCAGGTATATACAGCAAATACTATCAGAGCTAAAGAGAAAGAGAGAGAGAGAGTAAGAGACCCTAATACAATAATCATTGGGGACCTGTACACTCCACTTTCAGCATTAGACAGATCATCCAGACAGAAAGCCAACAATTAAACATTGGACTTAATCTGCACTATCTACCAAATGGACCTAATAGATATTCACAGAATACTTTATCCAACAGCTGCAGAATTTATGGTGTTCTCCTCAGCTCATGGATCATTCTCAGGGATAGACCATATGTTAGGCCTCAAAATAACCCTAAAAATTTTTTAAAAATTGACATCATACCAAATATTTTCTCTGACCACAATGGAATAAAACTAGAAATCAATAATAAAAGGAATATTGGAAAATAGATGAACACATGGAAATTAAACAATATGCTACTGAATGACCAGTGGGTCAAAGAAGAGGTTAAGAAGAAAATTTAAAAATTTCTCAAAACAAATGAAAATGAAAATACACATATTAAAACCTATGGGACACAGCAAAAGCAGTAATAAGAGGAAAGTTTATAGCAATAAGTGCCTACCTCAAAAAGGTAGAAAAACTTCAAATAACAATCTAACAATGTATCTAACAATCTAACAATGTATCTCAAAGAACTAGAAAAATAGGAACAAACCAAACCTAAAGTTAGTAGAAGAAAATAAATAATAAAGATCAGAGCAGAAATAAATGAAATTGAAACCAAAACTGCAATAAAAACGATCAATGAAACAAAAAGTTGGTTTTTTGAAATGATAAACAAAATAAACACACCTTTAGCTAGACTAAGAGAAAAAGACAGAAGACACAAGTAAACAAAATCAGAGATGAAAAAGGAGACATTATAACTGATACTGCAGCCATTCAAAGGATCATTAGAGACTACTATGAGCAACTATATGCCAATAAATTGCAAAACCAAGAAATGGATAAATTCCTAGACACATACAACCTACAAAGATTGAACCAGGAAGAAACTGAAAACCTGAATAAGCCAATAACAAGTAACAAGATAGAAGCAATAATAAACAGTCTCCCATCAAAGAGAATCCCAGGACCTGATGGCTTCACTGCTGAATTCTACCAAGCATTCATAGAAGAACTAATACCAATTCTACTTAAACTATCCCAAATAACTGAAGAGGAGAAGATACTCCCAAACTCATTCTATGAGGCCTGTATCACCCTGATACCAAGACAAAGATATAACAAAAAAAGAAATCTATAGGCCAATATCTCTGGTGAACACAGATCCAAAACGCTTCAACAAAATACTAGCAAACCAAATTCAACAACACAGTTAAAAGATTATTCATCATGATCAAGTGGGATTCAGCCCAGGGATGCAAGGATGTTTCAACATATGCAAATCAATCCATGTGATACATCATATCAACAGAATGATGGAGAAAACTATATGATCATTTCACTTGATGCTGAGAAACCATATGATAAAATTCAACATCACTTCATGATAAAAACTCTCAAAAAACTGGGTATAGAAAGAACTTACCTCAACATGATAAAAGCCATATATGACAGACCCACAGCTGGTGTCATACTGAATGGGGAAAAACTCAAAACCTGTCCTCTAAGATCTGAAACAAGACAAGGATGTCCACTTTCATTGCTGTTTATTCAGCATAGTAGTGGAAGTTATAGCTAGAGCAACCAGAATAGAGAAAGAAATAAATAGCATCCATATCGGAAAGGAAGAAGTCAAATTATCCTTGTTTGCAGACAATATGATCATATATCTAGAGAAACCTAAAGACGCCACCCAAAAACTATTAGAACTGATAAACAAATTTAGTAAAGTTGCAGGATACAAAATCAACATACAAAAATCAGCAGTATTTCTATATGTCAACAGTAAACAATATGAAAAGAAACCAAGAAAGTAATCCTATTACAACAGGTACAAATAAAATAAAATACCTAGGAATAAATTTAACCAAAAAAGTGAAATATCTCTATAATAAAAACTATAAAACATTGATGAAAGAAGTTGAAGAGGACACAAAAAATGTAAAGACATTCTATGATCATGGATTGGAAGAATTGATATTGTTAAAATGTCCAAATTACCCAAAGGAATCTACAGATTCAACCCAATTCCCATCAAAATACCAATAACATTCTTCACAGAAATAGAAAAAATAATCCTAAAATTTATATGGAACAACAAAAGATTCAGAATAGCCAAAGGCATTCTGAGCAAAAAGAACAAAACTGGAGGAATCACATTATCTGTCTTCAAATTATACTACAGAGCTGTAGTAACCAACATAGTATGGTAGTGGCATAAAAACAGACACCTAGACCAATGGAACAGAATAGAGAACACAGAAATAAATCCACACATCTGTAGTAAACTTATCTTTGACAAAGTTGCCATGAACTATAGTAGGTAAAAGGACAGTTTCTGCAATAAGTGATGCTGGGAAAACTGGATATCCATATGCAAAAAGTGAAACTAGACCAATATCTCTCATATACAAAAATCAAATAGAAATGAATTAAACACTTAAACCTAAGACCTGAAACTATGAAACTACTAAAAGAAAACTTTGGGGAAACTCTTCGGGACATTGGTCTGGGCAAGAACTTCTTGAGTAATACCCCCAAAGCACAGGTAATCAAAGCAAAATTAGACAAATGGGACTGCATCAAGCTAAAAGCTTCTGCACAGCAAAGGAAACAATCAACAAAGTAAAGAGACAACCCACAGAATGGAAGAAAATACTTGCAAGCTACTCATCTGACAAGGGATTAATAACTAGAATACATAAGGAACTCTAATAACTCAATAGGAAAAAATCAAGTAATCTGATTTAAAAGTGGGAAAAGGATCTGAATAGAAGTTTCTCAAAAGAAGACATAAAAATGGCCAACAGGTAGTATATGAAAAATGTTTAATGTCATTAGTCATCAGAGAAATGTAATTCAAAACTACAATGAGTTATGATCTCACCCCAGTTAAAATGGCTTTTATCAAAAAGGCAATAAGGAATACTAGTGAGGATGTGGAGAAAGGGGAACCCCTTCCATACACTGTTGATGGGAATGTAAATTATTGAAACCACTATGAGAAACAGTATGGAGGTCCCTCAAAAAACTGAAAATAGAAATACCATATGACCAAGAAATCCCACTGGTGGATATATATCCAGAGGATGGGAATTCAGTATATTCAAAAGACGTCTGCACTCCCATCTTTACTGCAGCACTATTCACAATAACCAAGATATGGAATCAAACTAAGTGTCCATCAGCAGATGAATGGATAAAGAAATTGTGGTAACATACACAATGGAATATTATATGGCCACAAAAAGAATGAAACTCTGCCATGTGAAACAACATGGATAGAACTGGAGAACATTATATTAAGTGAAATAAGCCAAGCACAGAAAGACAAATCTCATATATTCTCACTTATATGTGGGGGCTAAATATTAAAAACAGTTGATCTCATGGAGACAGAGAGTAGAATGACAGTTCCCAGATGCTGAAAACGGTAGCATGGAGATGGGGATAAAGTGGAGATGGCTAATGTTTGAAAAAATATAGTTAGCTAAAATGAACAATATTTGATAGCCCAGCAAAATGACTATAATCAACAATAAGTTAGGGTATATTTTAAAATAACTAAAAGAGTAGAATTAAAATGTTCCTAACACAAAGAAAAGTTAAATGCCTGAGGTGATGGATACCCCAGTTACTCTGATTTGATTAATTCACATTGTATGCCTGTATCAAAACATCACATATAACCTATAAAGATATACAACTATTATATGTTTATAACAAGTAAAAATAAATTTTTTTTAAAAAGGTGTTTACTTTAAAAATATAACAATAGACAAGATTCTAAGAGTTTCAAAGCTGTTTTGAAGATCTCAGATGGCAATTAATAATACACCCAACTTGCTAAAGCCTTTGCACTGATTTAGGAAACTACTTCAAAATGCATTTTTCTCCCTCTCTAGTTGATGCTGATTACAAGCACACAAAGAAATCCATTTGGTTTTGAAACAAGTAAGACTTCAAAGAAAATAACCTGATGAGGATTTTTGCCTCAGCAGTTGTTGATCTGGGCTGAATTATATAGTACAAAGTCACAGCCTAAGGATCCAAATGCCCCACGTATTGCTAGCAGCATCAAGCAATGCCAAATTATAGCAGAAATTAGGCTTGTGAAAGAAAGTTAGTTGAGTTAGCCCTGATGAGAAGATGAAGAACAGAAAGCTAACAAGTATCAAATGATAGACAACTTGTCTTCCCCTGTCCTAAAGGAAAATAAGGCATTTGGAGGGATTAGTGACGCCAGCCATAAGAGGATCCTCATATCCCATTCCTCACCCATGGCAGACACCTACAAATCCCTCTAAAGCTTGTGTATCAGGGGATTAGAGTTGTCACAAAAGAAAATCCCTATTTGGAATCCCAGGACTAGATGATCTTTCAACATTTTTTTTTTTCAGATTTTAAAGTCTTTAAAATAGGATTATTTGCTCACATTTACATGGCAAAGGTAGTGCCTGAAACCTGGTATCAGGATTTCTAGATGAGTTTGTGTTTGTATGATTCTGCCTAAGTCCTACCCCATCCTTCTCCTCCTGCGGCATTACCATGACGTGGAGCCCCGTGCACATCCTGGTCTGTCCACTGCAGGCACCACTCTCTGAGTTGGCCCCATTTATTTGCCATTCACTTCTACCCAAATCCCCCAGTCAGTCCTCAGTCCAGCCCCTAAACAGTAGATCTCCAACATCAAAATCACCTGGATGCCTGTTGAATACAAATTGCTCAGCTCCACCCCAGAGGTTCAGACCCAATAGGTTTAGATGGAACCTAAAATTTACATTTCCAACCAGTGTTGTGAAATAATTCTTTACAAGCTGCTTGCATTTGTGCACATCTTGCAAGCAGAGGCACTATCTTCCTTTTTTTCTAAACTACTTTTAAAGGAAGTATTTAGAGTAAAAAGCCTCAGAAGATAGTAAAAGGAAGATTTACTATCCTATATAATAAAGCAAATAATACATCTATCCTGTTATGCAAGCCATTCCTTATGCAAGCATTATTTGACCTTCTTAGCGTTGCTCCATGGGAATTAAGGCTCAAGAAATGGTGTAAACACCAAAATAATATACGTCAACTTGTTTATAAGGTTATTGGCATCTGCTTTCTAGTATTTTCATTGAGTTCCAGGACTCTTATTGAGTTCACTTCTCTTATGTTCCCAGGACTTAAAACAGAGCCAGGTACAGAATAGGTGTTCAATAAACATTTGTTGAATGAATGAATAAATACATTAAAAAAGGAATGAAAAACAAACCCAATGAGGTTAGTACAACTCAATTTCATTTTATAGATGAGAAAACAGAGGCTTAGAAAGTTTGGGTAACTTGGTCAAGATCACATAGCTAGAAAGGTGTAAAGATGGGATTTAAACCTAAGACATCTGATGCTCCCACCTAAACTTCGAACCCCTATGTCCTACTTCCTCTCTAATGTGTACACATGTGTCTGTAAAGGTAATCATTACAGACACCAGTAAGGCAGTAGTGTCTACTTGGTAATCCTGGTGATGGTTTTCTTCTTTCTGCATACCTACACTCGAAAATTTTCATGTATATATATGTGTGTGTGTGTGTGTGTGTATACGCACATACTGTCAACTGCAGAAATGACAAGGTTCATAACTTTGGAAAGGAGAGCCTTATTTCTGGTAAAGCGCTGCAGCCTGCAGGGTGGTCATTCCGACAGGCTGGGAAGCATTGCCTCAGGACAGAAGCTGAGAACAGGTACTACCAAGGAGAGACAAGGGGAACAGTAATTTATGCTGAACAGGGTGGCGGAATATACATATTCAACAGCTAGGGGAGGGGGTCATGAATATTTATAAGATGAGAAACATGCACGTGTGCAATCGAGCTTCATGCCCTTTCCTAGGTCTCATGTACAAAAAATGGTGGCCTTTAGCATGATCCAAGGACGGAGTTTTAGGCCCTCTGACTTTAAAAGGTGGAGCAGAGGACATGAAAACCCTCACTGCACATCCTCTGTAGAGTGTCAAAACCACTCCATGGTTGGTGGCCTCTTACCAGGAAGGATGCTGGTCAGTTGTACCAACACCACAAAAAGGGAGGAGCAGCATTAGGCAGTTGATTGAAATCAGCCATGGAGCAAGTGTTTCCAAAGGGCTGGTTTCCGTTTAACGGTTGGGGAAGAAAGTCTAATGGTGGTTAGCCGGGGAGGAGGTATATGAGGTGTGACCTCCCATCCTGTCATGGCCAGGAACTCAGTTTCAAAGTTTCTCTGGGGTTCCCTTGGCCAAGAGGGGGTCCATTCAGTCATTTAGGGGCTTAGGTTTTTATTGTTATTTCTCAATACATATATGTAACACACACATGCCTATACTTGTACACATTTGTACACATATATGTATGCATATGGATATTTATGAGTGCATATATGTAAATTTTATAATGAGAAAAAATAAATTTATTTTTTTAAACTTTATTGAGTGGGATTATTTCAATGATGCTTCCACTATCAAAAATAATTTGAACAACTTCTCTGGGATTTACCTCAGACATAGTGAACAAGGCACACAAGAAAATGATTCTTCATACTTTGTCATACTTTATTTTGACCCCAAATAGCCTTGCCCCCAACAAACCCCTCCGTTTAACTCACCAGACAGGATCTGATTGAAAACAATATTATTTTTTTTCCAAAATCAAGGTGTCCTTATGGACAAAGATTTGCAACTGCTAAAGAAGTTACAAGAAATTGATATAAACTCTAAGGTCAACCCCCTCCCCATGTAGGCTCCAAAAATAATCTCCAGCATCTACAGAATTGGTGGCTTAGTCTCTGGACTACATTTATTTCCACACATAAGCTTTAAAAGCCAATATCCTTAAATCAAATTCATAGCTCAGGTTTTTCTTCATTATAATTCTTTGAAATATTAGAGTCACTTCGTGTGGTGACTATCAACCTGCTGGAAAGAACGCCCCTCCTGCCGTGCCCCCCACGTTTCCTGGCCACCACAGCCCAGAGTTTACTGGAAACACAAAGGAGCTGCTGTGCCTCCTCCCACAGCACTAGGACCCATGTCATTTAGAGTCACTAAGTGTTTGATCATTAAGAGAATTTACATTTACAGTTTTCAAACATTTGGGACATTCTCCTTTGTTCATTATATCCAATTAGAAATTTGAATTAACGTTTCCATTAAGCAAACATTGATCTCTTTTCCCATGTTTGTTGTGGAACAGAAGGCAACGAGCCTCTTTTCATTTCCATCCAAGTTTTGTACATGAGTTACATTGTTGAGAATGGGGTTTGGTAATGTAATTGTTCTCCCTCTTGTGCGTTCAGGCCATTTGCTAGATTTGCTAGGAGAGAGTACAACTCAATCAAAACTCTGTCCTCTGACAACCATTATTTTTCAATTTTATTGCCTTAGTATTTGTAGATACATTTGCAGAATTCTGCGAAAATCAAAATATACATTCTGTACATTGACTTTATAAATAATCTTATGGTATGGTGAAGAAAACCCCACTTTGGAAATCAGGAAATCTGGATTTATGGCTATTCCCCTTACTAGCTGGAGGACTTAGGGGAAATTATTTAACTTCTCTAACTTACAATTTCCTCACACTTAAAAAAATGGATTTATAATACTAGTGTTAACTATCTTATATATTATCAACATTGAACGAGATAATATATACATGAAAAATGCCGATAATGTTTATTCAAAATTAACTGTCACATAATCTTCAAAGACATTCCAAATTTATAATTTGACTCTCCAGAAATGGTTCATTATAATACAGTCTAATGTCTCAATGGAACATTTAATCTATCAACAAAGAGCATAATAGGAGGACAGTTTCTATTTAATCACGCAAGGATAATTGTAATAAGGTTACACTTGAAACATCCACGCCTGGGGGTGGAGGATGGGGATGTATTGTGCTTCAGCTTTCAAATTCACAGAAATGAATCCCTCCTTCTTGTGTGGCATTTCACAATGTTTTTGTCCTGGGAAAGGGGCGGGATGGGGGCTGCAGAAAGAGGGACAAATTGGAAAGGTCTCATTTCTTTTCAATTACTACAGCCAGACTCCAAGGACATCATTCACAATGGGTAGTACAGGGAGATGCTCCCTCCAGAAAACACTTTAATTATGGACTGCTGGCGTGTGTCCAGGAGAGAGCTGGCTATCTGGGGCTGGGAGGCTGAACACCCAGGGGGAAACACAAAGTAATTACCATCATCAAGAGCAATTGCAACAATACTGGAGTTGGGCTCTGGTTGTTCACAAACAGGCAATTCCTTTTGTGCAGACATTTGTATTGACCCCCTCCTACAGAAAGAAGCTCCAGAAGGAAAAAAATTAAAAAAGCAGGGTATAACCTTTTCCTTCTTAATCATCAACATTTAGCAGGGTAAATGTCATCTGCTGTCTGATATAAAATTCTGGGAAACGGTCCCTGAACTTAGAGACGTGCTTTTTTTTTTTTTTTTTTAAATGATTTCCCCTACTTCTTTCCTTTTTGTTTTAAAAACCAACTATTTCATTTCCATGCCATCCCCATAGGGGTTGCTGGAGGTGCCAACCTGCAACCTCCTCATCAGAAGTTTCTCAAGGCGAAATTGTCAGAAGCAAATTGGGTAACTGTGCTAACAAGGAGACTCAATTTAACTGTCATCAGGAAATTATAAAATAGCTTATCAGAGATTGAATGTGAAGGAAAGACCCCAAGGATTGTCATTTAAGAAGCAGTAGGTTAAACTGTATAGGGAAGATTTCCTTTAGCTCATTAGTACTTGAAGTCAGGAGCATTTAAGGATCTAAGTCCCACCAAGGGAACAAGCCTGCCTTTAGTTCCCCTGCTAGAGAATGATTAGCTGGAATTAACAAGGGCATCGCTAGGGATTTCTTCCCAGATCTATTCAAACAACAGTTACCGTGACACAGAAATCTTAGGAAACAGTTAACCAGGTTTTACAACCCTGCATGCATGCCATGGGAGTGTGTACATCTGGCATTTTCTCTCTGCAGAGCAGAAATGTCACCAGGAAATTATTGAGATAAAAACACATCCACCTTGTACCTGTCACAAGCCATGTCAAGACGAGAAAAATTACCCAGTGATGCCTGGTTCTATGGATGTCTCCATTTTATTTCCCGGCCTTCCACTCACTCATTTGTAGCTCCAGGAGCAAATTCCCTTAGGCAGGGTTAATGGTTGGGGGAGGGGAGGAGGAGCTATCAGTCAACTATTAGTTTCAGCAAGCGTTTCACTAGTCTGATTCATTTTGTCTATGCTGACAGAGTCAGGCCATGTACAACGACCACATCCAAACTCCAATCTTAGGTGGTCTTCATCTCAGTCTGGGCACAATCTCTACAATGCCTTAGACATACCCTCAGTAGATGGTATTACAGGAACAAGGTCCTACAGGAACGAGTTTGCTGTGCAGAATCGGTGCTCCTGATTAAATTAAATTTCAGGCTTATGGTTTCAGTTTTGCAGACTCCCACAATTGTCATTATTAATAAAAAAATTGCTAGAAGAGTTGGGGTTTACCATCAGGAAACTTGGGTTTGAAGCCTAGCTCCACAACAAACTGCAGGACCCTAAGCCAGCCTTTGAGCTCTGGAACCTCGTCCCTAAGCATGGGATAATCGGGAGAGTACTCGCCTCCCGGAATTAGGATAAGTACCAGCCTAAGAAGTGTATTTTCAAACAAGCTGGAAAATAACAAGCAAAATGCAAATGTTCCCACAATTATTACTGTCAAGAGGAGAGATTTGCCTGCATGGATACTTAAACCAAGATTATCCTGACAGTAGCTCATTAAAAAAGAATAATAATAATGAAATAAAATTATGGAATGGAATCTTTATGTCATCGGTCAATCCTTTCTCCTAAATAAACCAGACTATAGGGTGGAGAAAAGGCTATTTTGATTCATTAAATGTCCCCATTAGTTGAGTGGCAGTTTATATATACTACCACGGAGAGTAGAAGGTCTATTTTACTATTTACTATTTACTATTCTATCTGTATTCTTAGCTGCAAGTAACAGAAAGCAACTGTTACCAAACAGAACTAGGGTCTGCTTGCCCAGCGCAGCAAAGCCACACACTGAAGCTGAGAGTTGCAGCGGGAGAGTCATTTTTGTTGCATGGCACCATGCAAGGAGAATGGGCAGCTAATGCTTAAGACCCAAACTCCCCAGTGGCTTATAAGCCAGGGTTTTTAAAGGCAGGGGACCATTTCAAGCAGGCAAAATTATAAATCAATACACAAAAGTTACACATTGGCCTGGCCAAAGGTGAGACATCCTGAAGGGGGGGCCTACAGGTCATAGGAGAGTTCAGAGATTCTTGGATTAGTGGAAAGAAATGTTAAGATGGGTGTAACTCTCTCCAGGCCCATCAGGGAAAAATTTAGAACAAAGAATGGCGGTGGTCAGAGTTCCATTCCTCAGCTCCCCTTTATCTACATTTTCCATCCAGTGGACATTTCTGAAAAACAACTCAAGAACATATACTAAGTTGCCATCTTTTAGTTTCCATAGGAAACCAAAACACCTCTTGACTCTGGCTTGCTTGGGGGGGCCATTGTTATTCCCATGCACATTTCAATGCTAGCTGGATGCCAGAATTTCCCCTGAAGGGACTCAAGACTTTCCTTTATTTCCATGCTTGGGATATGAGGGTGAGCCAGACCCCTAAGAGGGGTCCCTGTTTCTTCTCACAACTGGCTATCTTCAAAAGAAAAAGAGGTATTAGAAGTTTATGAAGGTAACACAGACTCATTGGAAAAGAGGCTTAAAAAACAAGACTTCCAAAGTGGCAGGAAAGAAGCGGCTAAGTAGCACCAAGAATGCAAATGACAACAATCATTTTCTCAGCAAAAATTTTCTACTCGCCCATTATGGGCCCCACCATCCACCTTGGATGTCTCCCATACTCGCCTGGTCTTTGCAGCACTTGCTTCCAACTCAAAGTCCTACGTGGAAGCATCAGATTGGCTCAGCCTACATCACCTGTGCAAGCCCTTGCCACCAGGTGGTGGAAGGATGGGTAGTTTTCCCTCTAGTTTCTACAAAGGGAGATGGAGCAGGTGAAATGTTTTTCCAAACAGAAAGAAGGGTAGATGCTGAGCAGCCAAAAATGGCAACTCTCTGCTGTGACCAGCTGTTGGGTGCAGCCTACGTACCAGATGCTTTTCATATCTCAAGGCTCTCAGTCCTCCCAGCCACCTGAGAAGATGTGTTATTGCTCCCATGGTACAGAGGAGGAAACCAGGGCTCAGACAAATGCAGTGCTGCCTCAAGAATTATGCATTTCGTAAGTGGTGGGACCCAGGTCTGCCAACTTCGGCAGGCTCGCCTGTAAATTGGCTAGCAGTGGACCCACGACGGAATGGAATAGCAAATCAGAAAAGAACCTTGTGACCCAAGACGACAGGAAAAGAGAGTGATGAGAAGTAAACTCAGAGTCTCCTTTTCCATCTGTGAATACAAGGCCAGGTGTCTCCTCTGCTTGTCTGCACCTGGCACAGAGGAAAACGAGGGTTACAATGTTGCGGAGCATGCTCTTCACACTCCGGGGGCTCAACACCCGCCCCCTGCAGCAAAAGTCCATACCCTGCCCTTCAACCAAGAGGCTGTGCCTCCTTGTCTCTGTGCTGTGTGAACCTGGCTGCCCTGCAGACGCTGAAGTTGCCTGAGCCGTGAATATTTATGATTCCGATTTTTCCAAGTACCAGTGGAGATCCGTTTAACTCAAGGATGATGCCAATCAGAAAAGGCTCAGTCCCCTCCTTAGAGAGTCTTCTTCTGGTAAACTGATGACATTCCAAACAACAATGGCAGTCACTGGTTGTGTGTTTTATCTTCTAATATTTTAACCATTTTTATTCATATGGGACTGGACAATGAAATGAATAGTAAACTCTTGTTTAAAAACCTTTCATACACAAATACAATTTTTTTTTCTTCAACTCTCTGGGCAGGGTAGAATAGTAAAATACAAAGATTCGAAATAAACGCTGGGCTAGAATCTTTGCTCGGCTACCTATTAGCTGATTACCTTGAAGAAAGTTACTCTCTGAGCCTCAGTTTCTCCATCTATAAAATGGGGATAATAATACAGACTTCATAGAGTTATTGTGAGAACTTTGTACAGTACCTGGCATTTAGTAAGCATTAAATAAAAGATAGTTATCATTATCCCCATTTTACAAAGGAAAACTTAGAGAAATTAATTAGCCTGCCAAGATCACATGCACCAACAAAGACTTAAACCTGAGCTTTTGATTCCAAATACAGAACATTTTCCATAACATCTCCACACTTTATACTTCCTATTCAACTTCCTGATGGACTTTATACACACACATTACCTTGCTGATTCATACTGATTCTGGCATCTACCACGATCAGTAAACAGGTAAGAAATTTTGTTCCTGGCCCAGCAGCTTTGCAATCTCTGAGCCTAAGTGTCATCTTCCAGACGTACCCTTAGCTGGGTACATCTCCAGCACCTCTTCTTTCCCTTAGTGTTCTATTAAGAACATGTTTCCTTATGTACACATTCAAGAATTTCCCAAATTTACATCTTTTCATAAATGAATTCCTAACATCCACTCCCTCCTGGGTGAAGTAGGGCTTCCGCCTGAGGGGTACTGTCACTCAATACAGAATTCTTTACCCAAGTACAAAGCATAGCCAAGACCCACAGATTCATGAAAATAACTTAGTGAAAGCAGCTCAGGGAACAGACACAAATGCAACAGATGAGAAATAGAGGACTCTTATGTCTTCAGGTAGGAAAAAAAAAATCCAATAACCAACAAAGCCCCAAAAGATGGGCAAATTCTAGACAGCATTAGAAAGGGCTTAGAAATAAATGAAGTGAAATGCTATTCACCCTTTGTACCCCACACCAGAATCTAGTCACATTCAGTATGAGCCCTAAGAAAACTAGAAGGTGATTTTATCAAATTGTCAAAAATTATCAGATCACTGATTCTAATTTTTTAATATAAATGTGGCAAATAAATTCACAGTGAGATGCACATGTTCTTTAAAATGCTCTCTCAGAATGTGGCAGTGATGCCTTCCACAAAGAAGGACAAGTGCTCTGATACAGACAGTAACAACCCCACCCCATCAGTTTCATTTTCTGAGGCTAATGGTGTCTTGCAAAATGCATGGACAGACTTACCAGGCTTGATTCCTGACTTGGGCATTCAGTAGCTGCTCCAAGTTGCTTTTCCTACCTAAGCCTCAATTTTGCCCTCTATAAAATAAAAACAATGATACCTATCTCGGGATTGTATAGAGATTTAATTAGCATAAATCAACTCTGAATCAATAAATGCTAGTTTCATTCTAAATATGAGTTATAACTTGTAAATGTATTTTGTATCTATGAAGTACATAATCTTTCCCCAAATCTTTTGTTATTTTACTTTATCATCACTGTAAACTAGATAAAGTAGGTAAAATTAAACCTATTTAACATTTATGAAAACTATGGCAGAGAGGTTAGAGCTGTCCAAGGTCACAAGCCAGCTGGTGACCAAACTGAGCTAGATTCAAGCCCTCTGATACCCTGTCTATTCTCCTTTCAGCATCTCATAGGTCTTTGTGACACCACATTTGAGTATGTTTCTACCTGGACACAACATCCCTTGGGTACTCAGGTGTCAATTGTCCTCTCTCCCATTTTCTTTTATTCATTCACAATAACTTGGTTCTTTTGGGGGCATGTATTACCTCATCTCCATTATTTATTTAGAGGGAAATGATTAATACGAGTGCTAATGTGAATTTCTACTTCCCTTCAAAATATCTCCCATCTCATAATTCATTCCAAGGAATGTTTTGAGTATTAAAAATATGTACAACTAGACAACCATATGTTAAAAGGTATTTATCACTATCTTGGCATGGGTCTGAACTCAGATTTATTTCAAGCTGAAAATTTTTAGGTGTTAAAAAAAAACCTTTGATGAAGCCAATTAGTAAGCACATATATCTAGCATTTTAATATGCTTTTTATTTAATCAAAATAGAAATCAAACTGAATAAGTCTACTCAAACTAAAGTAAAACTTTTTTCTAATTTACAGGGATATTAAAAAGGTTACTTTCTAATTATATTTCTAAGCCCCAGGTGGACATGTGGCAAAATCATATGTTATACACAATCTATGGCTATTTATAAAGCAGAACAAGATGTCCCATTAGTCAAGGCTAATAGCTATGAGGGAATGACTTAACAAGAATAATACTGTTTACCATACAGATAATATTTATTGAAGCCTTGCTATTTGCTAGGTGCACACCAAGTACTTTATAGTCGCTGTTCTTGTCAAATTGCACAGTAACATTATTCTTGTGCCCATTTTAAATATAGGGAACTGAGTCATAGAGAGGTAAAGTAATGGGCCAAAGGTGAGGGTCTAACCTCAAGTAAGTAGTATAGTATGGGCCTGAACCCCATATCTTTCTGACTATTTTAAAAAGCTCATGCTCTCAAATGTACTTATTTCAATAATTGCATCCACAAATATTTATTGAGACCTCTGAAGTGCTGGTGGAGTTCACAATTCTGGAGATACAGGAGTAATCAAGAAAGGGGAAACCCCTGTCCTCCTCAGACTTTTGGCTGCAAGCAGATAGAAAATCAATACATGAACTAATGAGCAAGATCACTGCAGATGGTGATAAGTGCTATAAAGACAAAAACAAGGATGATGAGACAAGGAGTGAGAGATAAGGGCGGCTGGCAATTCCTGTGTGTAGTTGGTGAGGACCTCACTGAGGAGATAACAGGAGAACTAGAGTTCCAAAGACAAGAAGTCGCCTGTCACAAAGAGCCTGGAGGCAAAGCCTTTTAAAAGTCTTGTCCAGGGAAGCTGCTAGAAGGTCAGAGGAACAGAGAGGCAGCCTGGTCTGCAAGAACAGTCTGCAGGAAGACGAGCATTCTAGGGGCTGAGGTTGAACACAGGCAGGATGGAGCCTCACAACAATTAAGAAAAGTAAAAACCACGAATGTAAGAAACCCACCAGACTCATGAAAACACCAGCCAGAGTTGCATAATAAAAGGTATTTAGGTCAAACATCTTATGAGGAAAAGATTTAGCCTGAATGTCAATATAGCATGATTATTACTTTTTTTATATTCAGAAAGGAAAAAAAATTCCATTTTCAATGTTGCAAATTAGTTTTGGTTTGAACTATTAGATATGTGGGGGCTATTAAAAATTTAAAGTAAGCATCTTCTGATTTAATTTACAAATTCATTGAAT
Organism: Eulemur rufifrons; assembly: GCF_041146395.1. Taxonomy (NCBI): domain Eukaryota; kingdom Metazoa; phylum Chordata; class Mammalia; order Primates; family Lemuridae; genus Eulemur; species Eulemur rufifrons. The sequence continues at coordinate 25,977,632 of NC_091001.1, forward strand.
GGACTCTTTTATATTATTACCATATATAACACTCATGCTGATGTATCATTTTGTCAAGTCCTGTAGACAAAAGGACAAAAAAGTAGGGCACAGTTTTACATTGTTTGGATTGACTATTGTAATTTTCAGCAATAAATTTTTAAAAACCTTTACTTGCCCTCAAAAAAATGTACAAGTCAGTGGTTTCTAATATTTTCACAAACTGTACAACCATCACCACTATCTAATTCCAAACACTGTCATCACACCAAAAAGAAACTGCATACGCATTAGCAATCATTCCCCGTTCCCCTTTACCCCAGTTCCTGACAAGCACCAATCTATTTTCTATTTCTATGGATTTATGTTCTCTGGACATTTCATATCAATGGACTCATGTAATGCATGGCCTTTTGTGTCTGGCTTCTTTCATTCAGCATAACGTCTTTAAGGGCCACCCATGCTGTAACATGTGCCCGGACTTCTTTCTTTCCATGGTTGAGTAACATCCCATTGAATGGACATGCCACATTTTTCTTATCTGCTTTTAGTTGATAGACATTTGGCTTGCTTCCACCTTTTGGCACTTATGAATAATGTCACTGTGAACACAATGTAAAAGGTTTTGTGTAATATATGTTTTTATTTTTCTTGGATATATATTAATACCTAGGAATAGAATTTCTGGATCACATGGTAATGCTATGTTTAACTTTTTGGGGAACTGTGCCAAAGTGGCTTTTTTGTTTTCCAAACTGGCTGCATCATTTTACCTTCCCACAAGCTACTTATGAGAGTTCTGATTTCTCCATATTCTTGTCAACACTTGTTATTGTCCATCTCTTTAACTGTAGCCATCCTAGTAGGTGTGAAGTGATATCTCATTGTGATTTTGATTTGCATTTCCCTAATGACTAATGACACTAAGCATTTTTATGCACATATGGTTGGTACTTGTTTTACTAAGTTGCAATGATTTATGTTTATGTCTGTCTCTCCCCCAAACCATGGGTTCTTTAAGAGTAGACATGGTGTCATGTGTGTTTGCATCCCCAGAAATTGATATGAATAAATGAATGAATTAGTGAACAAGCTAACAAAAGAATATGAATGAGATTTGAAAAATTCCAAGAGGCCATCCTGCTAAAAAAGTAAAAATAATAAAAAGAAAAAGAAAAAAGAAGGAAAGAAAACAAAAAAATACGTGGTAAGAATTTAGGTAAAGGAAGGGAAATTCTGTTAAGTTTGGATTATCCAAAGATGTAACATTTTGACTGAGATTTTAATGAGCAGTAGGAGGATTCAAGCCAAGCACTAAAGGGAAGAGCATTCCAGGCAGAGGGAACAGCTGGTGCAAATGCCTCAAACCTTCATGGCAACAAGGATGATAAAGGTAGACGAAATCCAAGAAGCAGAGAGCACCAAATCAAACAAAATCTTGTCAACTATGATAAATTTTTTAGCTGTGGTGGTCATTGAGACTATTCACAAATTTTTGGTTCTCTCATTCAGTGAAATGGGACATGATAGCTATTCTCTACGCAAGCGAAGGCAAATGAGGCCATGTTACTTGCTTTGACCGATGAAAATTGATATGCCAAAAAATAGGTCACTTCCAGGCAAAAACTTTTCAAAGGCCAGCCTGGGATTCACCTCATGTGTTTGCCTTGCCTCAACGATATGGTATCCTCAGCCGAGGTCCCTGAGTGCCAGACATGACAAAAAGCCCCTAAGACCCACAATTGATGTGCAGCAAGCAAGAAGGAGAAACATTTTTTTAAATGATTTAACCCATCTGGACTGATGCAATATTTTATTCTAAGTTCTATGAAAACACATTGGGGAATTTAATCATGGGCACGACATGATAAAATTTATGTTTTAAATATGTGTAAATGAATCAAAAGTGCAAGGAATAGAAGCAGAGGGAAAGAGAGCTGTGAGAAGAGTAGTTACACGTGTCCAGGCAAGAGTTAATGGTGGCTTGGACTATAGTGATAAAATTATCAATAGAAACATACAGAAATCATTAGAATTTGCAATAGAGTGAGTGTGGGAAGTATGTAAAAGAGAAAGAGCCAGTTACTGTCTCCATGTCCATGAAGGTACAACTACTCTCACCAAGTTGCAGGGAGGATAAATAAAGCTTATTTGTAAAAGAATCTGGCACATCACACTCTTAGGCTTCAGGAAGAGTTAGTCTCCATTCTCTCCTCTCTGCCTCCATCTTCATCATTGCCACCTGTCCTAGTGCTGGAATCAATATTAAATTATCCTCATATTATGCCATGTCTCATCATTTGTGAGGGACTAGAGAAGGAGACTAAATCACTAATCACACGACTTTGCTCACCACGTATCTTACTCAGGGCTGGCTTACAAATTCTGTTTGTGTTCACCTCTCCTCCAATGATGAGTTCTGCCTATGGCTAACAATAAATGTTACATCATTCACACTGAAGCAGCTGGACAGAGAAGAAAAAACGAATACAGTGGTTCATTGTGCCACTGAGGCAACTCCCTTACTAGATATCCCATTTCTCTAAAATAACCACAAATATTGATTTAGGAGAATAAGCAGTTTTTCCTGTACTGTTCAGTTTGGAATTCTATTTGTTCACATACATCTTTAAATCCCCAGAACATGTGAATGTTACATGACAAAGAGGAATTATGGTTGCAGATGGAATTAAAGTTGCTAATCAACTGGCTTTAGAGAGATTACCCTGGATTATCCAGGTGGACCCGACGTAATCACAAGGGTCCTTGCAAGTGGAAGAGCCAGTGGAATGAGGAAAATAAGGCTTATGTTGTTTGATTTGCTCAAGGACACAAAGCTAATAAGTGGCAAAGCCAGGAATTTTTGTATCAACCTGGGATCTCTCTGATGAGACTCCACTCCAGCTCTCAAACAAAACCTGGCATTTTCTTTAATTTTTCTCCTTCGGTTATACCTTATTTTAAGTTCTGTACCCAAAGCTATGTGCAATTTTCCTACCAAATGCCCCTGTAGTGTTTTACAAAATATGCAGTAGATTCTTATTTCAAATAAGTATCAAAACAAGACTAGTCTATATAGATTGAATGACTAGTCTATATAGATTGAATGAAGCAGAGAGAAAGGTAAACATTGTGTCGGTAGAAGTTACTACTTTTACCTGGAGACATAATGCAGGGCACCGGGCATTTTGTATTCCATCTGAGAATTTGGATCCTCTCTGCTGAAAAGAAAAAAAAAAAAAAAAAATCAAGATATTCCTCTGCTAAGAGATCCAAACTGATTATGAATACAATGCCTGGCAGCATCTGTGGTTTGCATATTGTTGAACTAAAAAGGCTCTAATGTGTTGGAGCAGAGGCCAAGCAACCAGTATCCATGGCAACTCCCTGTTTAGTTTCAACCGGCAGTCAGTTGTGAAGAGTATTCAATCAGATTCTTATATTTGTCTAAATGGCACCCAATAAATATTTCCCATAGCCAACATTTTTGTCTTTGCTTGGAAACAAAGGGAAATGAGACCTGGGTGGAGGAAGGGGACAGGGGAAGAATTCACCAGGAAAAGGCCTAACTTCAGGAAAGCTAAAATTAATGTCTCACTTGTCAAGTGATAAAGAGTTGAGGAAATTGTAATAATTATGAACCTAAGAATTCATGCAGGGTGGGAGGAAGAACAGGAATCAAAATTCCTGGTCCTAATTTTATCATTAAAAAGTGATTTCAAAGAGCACATTTAGGAATAACATTAATCGGGTGTCAGGCAGATGTGGGGTGGGGAGGGGATGGGTGTATACATACATGATTAGTGCGATGCACACTGTCTGGGGAATGGACACGCTTGAAGCTCTGACTCAGGGGAGTGGGGGGGGAAGGGCAATATACGTAACCTAAACTTTTGTACCCCCATAATATGCTGATATAATAAAAATAAATAAAGAAAGAAATAAAAAGTGATTTCAAAAAAGTTATGAAATCTGATTGTGTTTACAAACTAACAGTACACTATTGTTTATTTGGTGTCCCTTCAAGCATTTTGCTAGACATTTTACACACATTACCTCTAATCCTCACCAAAAAACAAAAACCTACAAGAAAACTATTCTTATCTCCATTTCACACTGAAAAGAACTGCAGTGAAGAAAATATAAACAACTTACCCCCATTACAGATTTTGTCTGTGAAAGATTTGGACTTAGTTCTACCTGATTTTAAAAGTCCCTGCCTTATTCAATGCTTCACATTCTGAAGTGACCAAGTAATATTGATTTAAAAAAAAAAAATCTCATCCTTGTTTGAATGAATGCTTCAATAAAAAGATGTTACTCTGGCAAATAACAAATTTTAAATTCAACTCTGAAAACTTTTATGTATCCCTGCAATAGTCTTGTCAAAAATTAAACAGCTCCATCTTTAGCTGGAAAATAATTAAATATGTGAATATCCTTCATTTGTATGTGATGTACATGTGTTCATTCTAGGTCAAGGAAGGGTAGAGACTCGGAAGTGAGATCTAGCCAGCTAGATGTCAGGAACATGAGAATGTGAGTACTCAGACTTCTGAATAAAGATCCGAGCAGAAAATTAGACAAGTGAAGCTGTCTCTTCCCATGTAAACATCAAAAACCAAACTTCCCCTCGTGGGACTTGCTGGCACCCTTGAACTGAATTGCTGATTTGCCTCTTATGTCAGTTATACTATCTGAAACTCCTGCAACTTTCCATATGATAGGAAGCCTAACTCCAGCAGAGTGGACCTTGCACTAAGATTAAATGAAGCACATCTCTGTGACGCAATAGTAATTACTGAAGTAGGTAGGAGAAGAAAGCAGACAGTTTTATCGGGATATAATTAACATACAATTAACTACATTCGTGTAAAGTATACAACTTGGTAAGTTTTGACATCTTTATACATCTGTTAAGTGATCACATTCAAGGTAAAGAACATATATATTTTCCCCAAAAGTTAGTGTCCTCATGCCCCTTTGAAATCTCTCCTCCAATCCTTCCCTGCCCACCCACCACCATCCCCAGATAGCCACTGGTTTGCTTTCCATCACCATAAATTAGTTTACATTTTCTAGAATTGAAGACATACTGATAAATTCTCCTAACATCGAGTTGCAACCATAGGAACCAAATAAAAAGTCACCATAGCTACCTATTCTTCTGAAGAGAAGTCACTCCAAGCCCTGTGTTTAACAAACATTTTGAACCTTTTCTCTTATCAGCTCCTCTCTGCCTTGGCCATGTGTGATTTTAAGTGACTTCATTGCAGACAAGTTACTTGGGTCTAGTCTTCACCAAGGTACCGCTTCTCATTCTGTTCTTTCAACCTGATGCCCACATCCATGTCCGCCAAAGATAAGGTACCAGCCATGGCCCCCGGCCACCATTTGTCCAGAAAGCAAGACTGAACAGTAATAGCAGCTTTTCAATGAGGGACTAACCCAGATATTCCTGGGTATAAGGGCTCTATTGTGTGGCTCTGATAGCCACAGGATCCAGGAAGCACAAGGGCTAATTTTCCTCACATGCAGCTCACAACGCAGCTTTATGTAGCATGTACTGAGTTTGATCCATCTCAACTGGTAGCTGGAACACCTTCTCTTCCTGATATGTGTTTATATCATATGCTTAGGTGGCTCAGGTTGGTAGTTGGTTTGAGTTTTATTTCTGGTTTTCTGTTTGTCATAAACAGCCAATCATCTTTTTAAAAGATTTTAAAATAATAAAAAATATATTTTATATTTACCGACATATTTGCCATTTCTGATACTCTTCATTTCTTTCTGTAGATCCAAACTTCAATTTCTTTTTCATTTTCCTTCTACCTGAGGAATTCGTTTAACATTTCTTATAGTGTAGGTCTGCTGGTGATAAATTTTCTCAGATTTTGATAGTCAGAAAAACTCATTATTTTGCCTTCATTTTTTAAAGATATTGTCACTAGGTACAGTAGTCTAGTTGACAGTTTTTTCTTTCAGCACTGCGTGGTTTCTGACAAGAAGCCTCTGTCACTCTTATCTTTGTCTGTCTATATGTCTTTTTTTCTTTGTCTGCCTTTAAGATTCTTCTCTATCTCAATGGTTTTCTGTAGTTTGATTTTGTTATAGTTTGAGGTGGTTCTTAATATGTTTCTTCTGCTTAGGTTTTTTTTTTTTTAGCTTCTTGGATCTGTGAATTTCTAATTTTAATCAAATTTGGAAAATGTTCAGCTATTTCTGAAAATAATTTCTTTCTGAGAGTCCAGTTACATGTATGCTAATTGTATGGTGCATGCTCATTGAGGCTTCCACCCCGCCCCAGTCATTTTTCTCATTGTGCTTCAATTTAGATAGTTTCAATTGCTGTGTCTTCAAATCTACTGATATTTTCTTTGGTAAGATCTAATCTAATCAGCTAGTTATCCCATTTGGTGAATATTTCATTTTAGATATTGTATTTTCCATCTCCAAAAGTTCCATTTGTGTCTCTTTTCTCTCTTCCTTTTCCTCCTCACCATATTTAAGCTTTTTAAAATTTTATATTCTTGAGCGTATTTAGAAAATTGATAGTAGCTGTTTTAAGGACATCATCTCTCTTAGGTTGGGGACATGTTTCTATTGATTTATTTATTTTCCTGGTTATGAATCACATATTTCTGTTTCTTTACATGCCTAGTATTTTTTTGATTATTTTAATTATTATTTATTTATGTAACATTCTAGGGTGCTAGACATTGTGATGTTACATTGTTGGGTGTTGGATTTTTTTCTATTCCTTTAAAGATTGTTGGTTTTTGTTTTGGCCCCTGTATTAGTTTCCTAATTTGTGTAACAAATCCCCACAAACTTTGTGGCTAAAACAACAAAATTTTATTCTGTTATAGTTATCGAGGTCAAAGTAAAAAATGAGTCTTACAGGGTCAAGGTGTCAGCAAGTCTGGTTCCTTCTGGAGAACCCAGGTGAGAGCTCACTCCTTGTCTCTTCTAGCTTCTGGTGGCTGCCAGAATTCCTTGGCTTGTGGCCATATCACTCCAATCTCTGCTTTGTCAGTATATTGCCTTGTACTCTTCTGTAGTAAAATATCCCTCTTAGGCATCAGCTAGATAATCCAGGATAATCTTCCCATCACAAGACCCTTAACATAATCACATCTTCAAAGTTCCTTTTTAAATATAAGGTAACAGTCACCATTTCCAAGAATTGGGACGTGGATACTCTTTGGAGCCTTTATTCATTATACCGTAGCACCCACTTAAGTAACTTGAAGAGCAAATTGAATCATGCAATGCTTGTCTTTCAGTTCTGTTATGGCAGGTCCAGAGCAGCCGTTATTCTGGGGCTAATTTAACCCTATTATTAATGTATGACCTCTCTGAGGACTCTACTCAATGCCTTAGAATAACAAGCTATGACTCGTGGAAATACAAACTATTCTCAGTCCTGTATGAGCTTTAGAAATTTTTCAGCTTATTAATTTACAGTGTTTTTTTTTCCCTAGACTCAGGAATTTTCCTGTCATATGGACAAATATTAGTACTCAATTAAAGACTAGAGGGACCCCTCTATAGATTTCAGGAGAATTTCTCTCTCTCTCTTTCTCTCTTTCTCTCTCTCTCTCTCTCCTTCCAGCTGCCTCCTCTCCAGTATTCGGCCCCTCAAGTTCTAGCTGCCTCAGCATCTCTGAAGTCCAACCTCTGTCTTCTCAATTTACTAAGGCCACTGATCCTGTTTCAGTTTTGCCTTTCAAGGAGTAAACTGGGACAATCACAGTACTTGACATGTCCATTTACCTTCTCTTCAGCATCACAATCCTGGACTGCCTGCTGTCCGATGACTGAAAATTATTAATTCATATACTTTTCCTTATTATAGTTGTTTATGGCAGAAGAGAAATTCCTGTAGCAGTCTACCCTTCATGAGGAGAAACAGAAGACTCTAGGAGTTGGATTTTAAAGAGTCAATAAGAAAGAGAAAGAAAAGCTTGCCAAGTGATGTAAGAGAGTTTCAACCAGCACCTTCCAAGCTTCTGACTGGCAGAAGTGCTGTATCCAATACCCACAGGTGCAAGGGTAACAAGTAATCACTGGCATGGTTGGGTAAATTGCTTTAGTCCAGTATTATTTCAATCCATTTAATACCTTAAAATTTAAAACATGTCCTTTTGCCCGTGATATAAAAATAAATTACTACCAGAACGGATAATGTTATTTTCTTTTGCACTAACTAATCTTGGGAAGCAGATTTGAGAAGACAATCTAGACAAATTTTTAAAATTTTTACAAGTATAATCTGCATACATAAAGGGTACATGTTGTAAGTGTAGAGCTTATTACATTTTCAAAACTGAATCCATACCTATCACTAGCACCCACGTCAAGAAACAGTACATCATCTGCATCCAGAAGCCCCCACGCATGATCCCTTCCCACTTCCCATCCCCTCCCACAATGTTTTCCATAATCCCAACTTCTAACAACATAGATTAGTTTTGCCTATTTTTGTATTTTGTCACTGAATTCAAAATTAGGCATTCTTTTATGTTTGTGAGATTCATCTATATTGTTGTGTGCAGTTGTAGACCCATTATACTCATTGCTGAGTAATTTTCCACTGTAAGAAGGCAACACAAATTTATTTATTCTTTCCATTGTTGATGGACATTTGAGAATTCTGCAATTGAGGGTTATTACAAATAATGCTGCTATGAACATTCTTGTTTACATCTTTAGGCGAACATATCATTTCTGTTGGGCATTTGCCCAAGAGTGGAATTGTTTGTCCTAGATTATAAACATATCCAGGTGTAGAAGATATTGCCACCCAGTTTTTCCAAGGTACTTGTAATGTAGGTTGCTTTCAAAATCCAGCAGTCTATTTCAAACAACAGAGAAGCCATCTGAGGCTCATATCCCTTGGGATGTGACAGATCGGTGTCAACAAGTAAAATCAAATTTCTATTTCCACAGCTCATATCCAGGTATCATTTCCTCTAAGTCACTTTAAAACCCATGTTGAAATATATTAATTAGTAAGTTAAACTAAAACAAAAAATTTAAAAATTTAAAACACTGGAATTGAAAGTTGTTCTATCTTTGTTTTGTAGCAGCAGAATCTTTTTAATCTAAAGCAGTTTCTAAAAATATCTTTATATATAAAACCTGTAAAAGCCAGGGAACTCTGGAAACAGTGTTCCAACAGCATTTGGAACCACAGGGCTCTGAAGAACCCAGTTTGAAAACATTGCAATGGTCTACCTCCTTCTGTTTCAAATGCGGAAACTTAGACCCAAAGAGAAAAAAAAAAAAATTCCTTCATAGGATCACACAGTCAGATGGTGAGAAGGCAAACCCAACTCCCTCTTCACCCCCAGTTCAGCACACTGGCCTCACCCTTTTGAACTGGATCTTATTTTGGACTCAACTGCTGAGGTAACCAGGTTCTTGATCAATTCAGAAAAGTCTAAACAGATTTTAGGAGGCTTAACCTTCAATTGGCTATTTTCTCTGAAAGTTGCTTGACTTACATAGTAAAATGTATTCTACTGAGAAAATGAACCACTCTACCCATGAGAAAAGGGAATCACAAAAGCTACAACACTCAGATGCTAATTCAAAGCATCTGGGTGTTGAATACAGAATGTGGACAAAAGTTAGAACCTCCCAAAATCAACTAAAAAATAAGCAATATGTAAGTATCCCCTCCCAGTGTGTGAATCTACTTCCAACTAGCAGTAGAAAAGAACTGAACTTTTGAATCTGACCCAAATATTTTTTTTCAAAGTGTTGGGAAAATGAGATTTGAACTTTGTCCAAGCAATGGCCTTCAGGTCTGATGTCTGAAGACCTAGAAATCTTGCATACCAAACAGCTCTCTTAAAATTCTGCAAAAACTCAGATGAAGCTGAATTCAATTTTCCCCTAAAGAACATATGGACTTTCAAAAAGACAAGGGAGGAGGTGGCTGGCAAAATATGTTTTCAGTTTTAACACATTTTTTTAAAACAAAATAAAACAAAAATCATGGTTGGATTGCCTCAGCTCATAAAAATTATCATTGTTCCTGTCACTGACATATGACTACTAAAGTTTTTCTGATTTTTTTATGTAAAATAATCATTCTTTGTGCTAATAGTACTTGAGCAGTTGCAGGAAATGGGCAGGTATTATAAGGCAAGGCAAACCTTAGCATTTCACAAACCTATGAAATCAACAGTTTCTTGTAAATCATAGGAAATAAGGACTATTTCCAGAAACTGACAGAGGTAATTCTGGGTTAAGCACCAAGATGTTGATTCCAAACTTCATTAAATATGAATTTAACAAAGAAGACAAAGATGAGGAAGAGGAAGAAGAAAGACAAAGAAAAGGAAAGAGAAGAAAAGAAGAAATTCTAGAACTATTACACCAAATCAATGCATTATTGAGTGGAAAATTGGATCTCTGGGCTCTGGCATCAGAAAGATTTAGTTTTGTTATTGAATTCACCAAAGTATATTGACATTTTTTACTAGACCATAAATGTGTAAAGAGCTCAGATGGCCCAGTCCCTCAGTGAACCAGAATTTCACGTATCAAAGAGTTTTAAAAATAATTCTTCCTATCTCTGGTATAATCTTACCATACATTTAGCCCAATCTCTTCAGAGTTTTGGAGAAAAGAATTAGATCATTCAATCAGGATCCTACTCCAAGAGGGGAGGGGTGGAAGGATTATGCACATGGCAGGAAATTGAAGGGAAAGGAGGAGAGAGCGGAGACAAGGACTGCCTCATTGTGAAAGGGGCCTCTATTTATTTTGTGATCAAACCCCCACCTTGCTCTTCAGTTCCACACTTACTCTAGCTGTAACTCCCCAACTGTCCCCATTCTACACATGTGAAATCCAGTCACACAGAACCCGTTCTGGCTCCCTGAAGATGCCATGCTCTTTTGTACATCTGACTCTGGGAGATGTCATTCCCTGTCCTGGGTCCTTTTACCCGGACCCGCTATTTCTGGATTGAAGACATCAACTCCTCCAGTGCTATCCTAGACAGAATTAATCACTTTCTCATAACACTAACAAAAATGCTAGCCAACATTATTATTTAACACTTCTATGGAGTAGATGCTATTTTAAGCATTTTAACTTAAAACAACAGGCCTGTGATGCAGTATGGTTACAATTCTCATTTTATTGAAGAGGAAGCTGTGGCTTGAGTTTAGGAAGGCAAATGTAAGAAAGAAGGAAAAGGCAACTAGACTTATGAGGAGAAACAATGCGTGACCCCCTATGTGGTATGAATTAATTACCCTCAAGTGAGTTCAGACCAGTTATCCCACCATTATAACTTCCTTCCTCTGAAGCTTTTCCATCATCGAGAATCTCAACAAAATATAAATATAGCAGGTGTGTTGACCAGAGTTCTTAGTCAAAGACAACAGAATCTACTCCACTTAGCCTAGGCATAAAGCAATTTAGTAAAAAATACTATGTGGCTCATAGAATCTCTGTGAGATCCAAATTACTTAATGCTACACAGTCCAGGATAGACAGAGTTAGACTGAAAAAAAAAATGCATCCAGAAAAATCATGCAAGTCCACCATGGGACCATCCTAGAGGAATTATCACTGCTGCTACTGCATGTATAACACCTTGCACTAGGTACTAAAAATACCACCAGGGCTTCCTGAGACACCTCCCCGACTACTCTTTTTTTTTTTTTTTTTTTTTTTGTTGAGACAGAGTCTCACTTTGTTGCCCAGGCTAGAGTGAGTGCCGTGGCGTCAGCTTAGCTCACAGCAACCTCAGACTCCTCGGCTTAAGCGATCCTACTGCCTCAGCCTCCCGAGTAGCTGGGACTACAGGCATGCGCCACTATGCCCGGCTAATTTTTTCTATATAGATTTTTAGTTGTCCATATAATGTCTTTCCATTTTTAGTAGAGACGGGGTCTCGCTCAGGCTGGTCTCGAACTCCTGACCTTGAGCAATCCACCCGCCTCGGCCTCCCAGAGTGCTAGGATTACAGGCGTGAGCCACCACGCCCGGCCTCCCCGACTACTCTTTTTAGAAATGTTGAACTATCCATGGCATACTGCCCATTCCTTTGCTTATTTTCACCTCCAATTCTGGGGGTCTTTTGATTGGCAGATCCTAGGTTATGCACTGCACCTTAGGTACAAAGTGGTTAGCAGTGTCACTTTGGGTGTTCCAGGCTCTATAATAAAAGAAAGCAATTTCCAAGTGGGTTGGAATGAGTGTTGGAGCAACAAACACACGGCTTTTGAGCTTTAGTTGTTATCAGGTAAACAGAGAGTAAAACTGAAGAGCTCTGGCATAGGGGTTTGACTGGCTCCCAAGGCAGGCAGAGGTGGGTGAAAGAAAAAGATCCTCAAAACAGGAGAGAGAGGGCCAAGATGGTGCTATTCAAGAGACAATAACAAGGTCATTCTCCTGGTAGTAACCTGGAAGAAGAAGGGATGAACCAACCTGAAGAAAGGCTGGAGTGACAGCAGCTATTTCTAGGCAGTGTATCTATTCTGTTTAATTTATATTCATTTTTACACTGGAGATGCCCAGCTTGTCTCTCCACAAATCATTTCAAGCCATTCACAGACAAGCTGAAGGAAAATAGGAAAATGGAATAATATAAATGGAGATGTAAATTGAAAGAAGGAAAAAAATCTGTAGACTGGATAGAAAATGCCTGAGAAAACAAAAACCCACCCAACTGTTTATAATATTCTTGACATTATCGGTGGCATGTATAACAGCTAAAGGTCACAATATTCTGAAAATTGTCATCCTAAAAATATATTGTACCATAGGTGATCTTGGAGAAGCATGAAATACTATAAAACTTATAGGTACTTGATTAAAACACGTTTTTGACAAATTGGTATTTCAATACACTGGCCATTTGAAGAATTGATATTTGTTCAGTTGTTTTTAGAAAATTGCTAATGAGTAAATTAACCTAGAACTTTTAGCCCAATGTCACCTCCTCAAAGAGGACTCCCCAGACTGGCCAATCTGTAATGACCTCCTCCGCAGTCTTTTACTATTACATAAACCAGTTGAATTTGCTTCATGGCCCTTATCTTTCTCTGAAATTATTTTGTTCATCTATTGGTTTGAGGACATATTGTCTGTCTCAGTTCACCAGAAAGTAAGTTCCATAAAAACCATGGAACTGTTTTATACCACCTCTGTATCTCCACTGCCTAAAACAATTCCCAGTACATAGTTGGTGCTTAATAAAGATTGTTCCCTAACAGCAGTAAGTAGTAATGTTTTCCTTACAGAGTTGTTAGGAAGATTAAATTGGTCAGCATATGTAAACTGCTTAGAAGAGTACTGGACCATAATAAAACTTTAATAAATGCTAGTTATTATCATTTATTTTGGAACAATGTTCATATTCTTTATATATAAAGCTAGTAATAAATATTCCTTCTAAAAACTTTTGCCTAAGCTACCTAGATTCTAAATCTAGATTTTAGCTGGAGACCAGTGGTGGTCCTCCAGCATCTCCATGTGGTCCACAGGCTGGTCTTTGCAACATTAATGTTTAATGCAGTGTAATACAATACATTTACATCTGCTACTGATTAATAATTTACATGCGATATTTAATATGAACCAGAATTTAAATCCTTAGTGCATCTTCAAAGGTGTTGCCATCTGGCCCCCAAGTCTCAGGGAATATTTTACAGTGAGAAAGCAGAAGTAGAAGGCTTGTAGGCCAAGGGGTTTCTCTGCTTCTCTTCCCTCTCCCACCAACAGAAGTGGCCTAAGGGAAACAAGTCATTAATAAAGGTTTAAGACTTCAGGAGCAGATGGAACTGACCCCCAATAAAGACTGCTTGATATGTTTGTCCACAGACTATTACAATCCTAGGATGCTGGCACTAGAAGGAATTCCAGAAATCACAGAAATGGAAGCCTTGAGAAAGTAAATGAATTAATCAAAGATACACAGACAAATTTTGGAAGAACCAGTACTAGAACTTGGGTTATTTCTATGATGATACAATTTCTACTTTTCCTAAGTTTCTCCTTGGATAGGTGTGCCTGGGTTTTTAGAAACAGAATTCATGAAAGCTTTAAAAAAATAAATAAAGCATTTACTCCCTGCAATCTCAGGAAATGATTGTTCCATCTATGAATAAGCCCTTTATCCATTTCTTCTACTTTCCTCTTCTCCCTCTTGTGCTTTGCTTTTTGCTTTTTGAGTTGTTTGTTTGTTTGTTTTTGGATTTGGGATTTTTTGTTTGTTTGGGCATGCTGTTATTTAAACCCAAAGACACATTCAGGGAATAAGGAAAAAACCTCAATCCACATGACTCTGGGCCCATCATACAGCTTTACTAAATGTTTGTGGACTTCAACCAAACAATCTCTTTTTTTTTTATTTCAGCATATTATGGGGGTACAAAAGAAAAGTTTAGGTTATGTATATTGCCCTTACCCCCTCCCCAGTCAGAGCTTCAAGCGTGTCCATCCCCTAGACGGTGTGCATCACACTAACCAAACAATCTCTTTGTTAGAATTTAAGAGCTAAATAAGGAATAAGGTTAAAATAAGGGAAGGTGTATATTTTAATTATCCCTCTATTCACACATATGTGGAAGACAGAGTGTTGTATTAGCTAAAAGGGCAGCTTGCTTCCAAGTTAGGCAGGACCAGGTCTGAATTCCTGCTCCACTCTGAGTGCCAGTAGAAGTCATCAGAGGTTGTGAGGAATTGCCTGTTTCCAGAAAGCAACTGGCAGATGTGTAGGGAACAGATCAGAGAAACAGATAGAAGGCAAAGATGCAGGCAAAGAGACCATGACAATCATAAATCATTCTTTCCTGTTAGCAAAAACCACCAAAATTGGCAAGAATTGTCATGCCACATCAGTTTTCCCTGGGGAAGATTGAAATACATGTACAAATACATAGGAGAGAAAGAGAGAAATGAAAAAGGAGGAGGTTGGAGGGAGAAAGGAAGAAGAGAGAGAAGAAGAAAGAGTTCTTTATTTTTCCTATCACCCAGCTGTATTTTTCTCAATTGATTTTATAAGCCAGTGGTTCTCTAAATGTAGCTCCTCACCAGCCACACAAGCATCATCTGACAAACTCTTGGGTCCCTTCCCAAGTGAATCAAATAAGAACCTCTTGTGTGGGACTCAGCAATCTGTGTTCTAACAAACAATCTATGTGGTTCTGATGGATACTCAAGTTTGAAAACTGCTGGGGGGTGTGTGTGTGTGTGTGACCTAGAAATATGAGGTGTACAGAAAGTCCTGGTTCTGTTTGAATCATAAATAAATCAGATCTGTGTAACATATAAAACAATTTGCAAAATACAACAGAGGATAATTACCCAAAATTTAAATAAACAGTTAATGACTTGTTTTAATATCTTTATTCTACTTTCTAGGCAATATGCCCTATGCATAATAATGGCTATACCCAAATGCATCCAAGATAAGGTAGACTTATTGAATGTTAACATTTTCAATATTTTAAATCTGAGTAAATCCTCATATGTACAAGTAAATTTATTACAAATTCAAACTACACAAGAACCTTATGGGCACTCTCATATATAATATAAATGTATGTATATACTGAATGCATATTTATATATTTATAGTTAGGTAATATATAAGGATTTGTCAAAGTAGCTGTTCCTGATGACATATTTTGTGGAACAGATGGGTTGTGATTTTATGACTGCAGGGGCCTTGGCTACAGCCAGACATATTTATTCCCTATTCCCAGGACATAGCTTTGATTTCCCCACCTTTGCTCAATTATGTTCCCTTGCCTGAAATGTCCTTCTCACTCCTTTCAAATTTCCATCTTTCCTCTGCTAGACAGCTTTGTGTGATCTAAGTGTAGCACTAACTTTCTTAAGGCTGGCAGCTACTAGAGCTAGAGGTACTTGAGCAAGCAATGTCTCATTTGCAGAGGTCTCAAAGGAGAGAGCTGAGCTACAGGGGGAATGTTTATCCTCTGAACCAGATGAGAGGCTGGGCACCAGTTCTGAGGTGACCCTTAAGACCCAGGGAGTAAATTCTGGGAAAAAAAACTGACCTCAGAGATCCAAGGATCCACAGGCAAAGAGGCTGTGTGTACCTACACATGAGTAACTGGGGAAGAGAGAAGATTCCTTCTGATTCATACACAGCGGTCCTAGAACTACTGGTGGGGCCTAAGACCACTATGCCTCCCAGCCATTTAACATACCCCAGCAGCTGGACCTCAGCCTCAAAAAGCAGGCAGGGGACAACAATGATACATCCCTAGAATCCCGAGAGGAAGAATGAACAGAAAGTGAAGCATGAGAAGAAACCAACAAAATAAAACAGCCAGAAGCACAAAAGTATTTTAAGGAGGCACTTGAGAAGATTGGAATCCAGCACAAATAAGGAGTTTTAGAAGTAAGTGAATGACCTCTGTAAAATATGTATTTATGAAAAGTACTAAAAGAGAATGTACAAAAAGGAAAATGTTTTGCTGTTGTGATGGGCTTATGGATGATTTTTTTTTCTTTAATCAAACTTCAAACTTTCATTTTATAAAATTTAATAAAGAAAATGGTGTTTGCATTATTTTGCTTGGGTTGCTGTCTGAGTCCATTTTCTGTTTCTATAACTGAATGCCTGAGGCTGGGTAATTTATAAAGAAAGGAAATTTATTTCTCGTGGCTCTAGAGGCTGGGAAGTCCAAGAGTTAGGGGCTTCATATGATGAGGGCCTTCTTTCTGGTGGGAACTCTCTGCAGAGTCCCGAAGCAACACAGAGCATCAAATGGCAAAGGGGCTCACAAGAGATGGCAAAACTGGCTTTTGTAACAGAGTCACTCTCATGATAACTAATCCACTTTCTCAACAACCCATTAATGCATTAATCCGTGAATGGATTCATCACCTCCCAAAGGTTCCACCTCTAAACACTGCTTCACTGGGGACCAAGTTTCCAACATATGAACTTTTGGGAGGCACATTTAAATCATAGCAGTTGCCATGACAAAATACCACAGACTATGTGGTCTATACAACAGAAATGTATTTTTCACAGTTCTGGAGGCTGGAAGTCCAAGATAAAGTTGTGTGCAGGTTTGGTTTCTCCTCAGACTGCTCTCTCATTGGCTTGCAGATGGCCATCGTCTCTTTGTGTCCCCACATGGCCTTTGATCTGTGCATATAAGGACACCAGTCATATTGAATTAGCTCCCCTCACCCCATTTATCCTTCATTTCCTCCTTGAAAGGCCCTATCTCTAAATATGGTGACACTGGAGGTTAAGTCTTCAAGTTATAAATTTGGGGGGAACACAATTCAGGCCATAACAGTTTCTAAAAGTAAAAAACAATTTTATACAAAAAAAAAAATTGGGCTACATAGTGTAAACTACCAGATTTCTATGGTAATGGCATAGAGGATAAATCTGTTAACAGAATGTGGGAAACTGAGTCCTAGCTTTGTATTTTCTCTTAACTCTGTAGACTTGAGCAACTCCCTCAACTAAAGAGCAGCCTTTGCACATGAGGATTTTTCAGATTCCGTACATTTTAAAAGTGTAGTATTTCAAAAGAAATTAGTTGCCAAAAAACACTGAGAAACAATTATAGACACTGAAGTTATTGAGTGAAATGATTTGCTCCATGCACTGAAAAACAAAATGCAGCCTATTATTACTTTATTAATTCTAAATTATAGTTAATCTGCTTAACCTGAGGTTCCATTCACCACAGTGACAAGAAAAGCAATCTCAATCATACTTGACATTTCACTACTTTGTTCCCTCCTGAGTTTCAACAAAAATCCTACGATTTGAATAGCACCTAGAAAGTGAAGACAGGGTCTCTGCCTGGTTGTAGTTGAGATGCTCAGTGTCCATGCTCTTGTGCTCTGTTAGAAGGGTGATGAGTCTATTCTCTCATTGTTAACTCAAGGCTCTCAAATCATGCCTGCACAACCTTCCTTGCTAACACCCCATCAGACTACCACCAGGAGCTTCATGGAACTGGAGTACAGACCTCTGCCACATTGAGAAACCTGACCTCTCTTCAAATCCCTAGTCTTTAGGAATCCAGTCTTCTTCCTCTAGCTCAGTTACTTCCAAATCTCCATTCTTAGTCCTCCTTCTACCTCTCATGAAATAATCAGCCTCCATTTTGTAATGAAAACAAACTTCTATCAGTTCTCCCTTGGACCTTTAGGATACAAGGCTGGGGTGAGGGAGGGTCTCACTGTGTTGCCCAGGCTGGTCTCAAACTCCTAGGCTCAAGTGAGCATTATGTCTTGGTCTCATAAAGTGCTAGGATTATAGCCATGAGCCACCATTGCTGGCCCAGGTGAGGGCTCTCTTCCTGGGTTGAAGACAGCCATCTTCTCACTGTGTGCTCCTATGGTCTTGTCTTGGTACATGCACATGGAGAGGGAGTGAGATCTATCTCCTCTTCTCATAAAGGCACTAATCTCATCATGAGGGACCTACCCTCATGACATAATCTAAAGATCATTACCTTTCTAAGGCTTCACTTCTAAATGCTATCAAATTGAGAGTTAAGGCTTCAACATATGAATTTTGAGGGGTCACAAATATTTAGTCCACAATAAGCTCTAACATGTACAGAGCTTGGAAGTTGCCACTCCCATCCTTATAACAAGAAAAACTGAACAAACAAAATCAATAACTTTTTAGTGGACCAACTAAAGAACTGAGGTTTCAGGGCAAATTGCCACCCCAAAATCTGATGAAACAGGCAAATTCAGAGAATCACAACTGAGATATGTTTTTTTGGAACAGAAGTCACTGGAGCCATAAACTAGTAGGAATAATTAAGTGGCAATTTTGATGAATTGTGGGAAGCTGCGTGTTGACTGGCATGAGACTGAGAAAAACCTGGGGGTGGGGCTGCAGTCTGGGGTGGAGAAGGCACACTGCAGTGGGTTTACCTCTAGGAACCATACTAAGTTCCCAAGGTAAAGATCTGAGAAAGATCCCCTCTTAACCCTGACAGGGGAATGGGCAAAGTACTTATTGTGAAATATGCTCAAAATGGTTTTCATAATGAATGTTACTGTCCAGAGGAAAATACTTTACCAGAGTTTTATCCTAACTGGGAGAAGAGAACTCCTCCCACTCCAGCTCCCTATGGTTTCCCTGTCTCATCTAAGGGACAGAAAAAGGTAGGACACTGAAAGGACACTTGTGTAAGTAACATCCCAGAGACATAGGCCCACAAAAAGACTAAGATTTTATTATAAAGATTAAAATAGATTTAATCCTCTCCCCAATACCTGACACCACACAAACAGAGCTAAAGAAAAATAACTGGATTATAACTGACAGATCTGCAAGACAGAAACTTTCTCTAGGAAGCCCAAAGACAATAGAAGAGAAAAAACAAAGAAACTATAGCAAACTAGAGTCTCCAGTACCTATAATTATAACAAACATTAAACACAACCCAACTCCTAGCCAGATAACATACATCACCACACTAAAGGCTTATTTATCTGAGTTACTATTATCTGATACAACCTACCAGCTTTCAACATTAAATTACAAGGCATACGAAAAGGCAAGAAATTGCTTAATATGAAGAGAAAAAACTATCATCAGAACTAGCCTCAGATATGGCACAGATTCCAAAATTATTAGTCAAGATAATTTAAATATTTAAATATAAATTAATAAAATGCTGCTACGGTCTGAATATTTGCATTTCCCCAAAATTCATGTGCTGAAATTCTAACATCAAGCTGATGACATTAGGAGTTGGGGTCTTTGAGGGTGATTAGATAATGAGGGTAAAGACCTCATGAATGGGACTGCTACCCTTATAAAACAGGCCTAAGGAGTTTATTTGCTCCTTCTACTGTGTGAGGATGCAGTGAGAAGGTGCCATCTATGAGAAAGTGGGCCCTCACCAGACACCAAATCTGGCACTTTGATCTTGGACTTCCCAACCTCTAGAACTGTGAGAAATAAATGTTTGTTTTTTTAAGCCTTCCAATTTATGGTATTTTGTTATAGCAGCCTGAATGGACTAAGACAAATGCTTTTTATATAATAATTATTATATAAAACATAATTATATAATAATTTAAATAATTATCAAATATTTAAAATACCTATGATTAATATGTTAAGACAGCTAATGAAAAGAGTATATAACATGCAATAATAGATGTATAATGTAAGCACAGAGAAGATAATCCTGAAAAAAAAATTAAAAGGAAGTCCACATATCAAAAATACCATAACAGAAATGAAGAATATCTTTGGTGAGCTCAACAATGGACTGGACACAGCCAAGAAAAGACTCAGTGAGCCTGAAGATAGATCAACAGAAACTTCCCAGGCTGAAATACAAAAAGAACATAAAGTAGAAAGAAAAAAAGATGGATGTCCAAAAACTGTGGGAAAACATCAAAATGTACAACATATGCAACATTGGAATACCAGAAGAAAAAGAAAGAATGGAGTAAAAAAATATTTAATGTGATAATGGCCAAAAGCATTCTCATTAATAGCAGATATCAAATCATAGATCCAGCAGCTTAGAGAACACCAAGCAAGAGAAGTTAAAAAAAAAATTACACTTCAATATAATATTTAGACATCAGGAAAATAACGACAAAGAAATTCTTGAAAGAAGACAGAGGAGGTGAGGGACATAAACCTTGCCTTTAGGGGAACAAAAATAAGAATTATAGCAGACTTTTTGTCAAAAACCATTAAGTTAATAATTTATTAAATAATTAATAAAAATAATATTCACTTTTATTATTAATTATTCTAAAATGTAATTCTGTTAAAGTAATGATAGCAACAATATACTGGACATTTATAGCATGTGGATAAGTGACATGAATGACTGCAATGTCACAAAGGATAGTAAGGAGGAATTGGCAATACTGCTAGAAGGTATTTTCACTACATTTGAAGTGTTATAATGACATCTGAAGGTAAACATAGGTTAGTTTAAAATGTATATTGGAAACTCTAGGGTAACCACTAAAATATTTTTTAAAGAAGCATAATCAACGTATTAAAAAAGGAGATAAAATAGAATCACATAAAATGCTCAATTAAACAAGAGGATATAGAAATGGGGGGACAAAAAATAAATGCAATTAATAGAAAACACAATATGGAACATAAAAATCTACCTAATCAATAATCCTTTCAAATGTGAAGGGTCTAAATATACTGATTAAAAAACAGAGATTGCCAGAAAGGATTTAAAAGAAAATATCCAACTATGGGTATACAAGAAAACCAATATAAGTAGACTCATATAGGTTAAAAGAAAAGAGGTAAAGGAAGTCGTACTATGCTAACATAAATAAGAAGGAAGTTGGAGTAGCTATGTTAACTTCAGACAAGGCAGGCATCAGAACAAGGACTGTTAACAGTGATAAAGAGAGGCGTTACATAATGATAAAGGAATCAATTTATCAAAAAAAAAAAATAACAATCCTAAAAGTGTTTGCACCTAGCAGTAATGTTTAAAAAAAATATATAAAAATTGATGCAACTAAATAGAGAAATAGACAAATCTAATATTATAGTTAGAGATTTTGACACCTCTCGAAGTAATTAATGGATAAAGCAGGCAGGAAGTCAGCAAGAAATTTGTTAGACTGAATAGCACCATCAATCAACTTGATCTAATGGGCATTTACATTTGTAGAAAGCTTCAATCAATAACAGCAATAACAACAAAATACACATTCTTCTCATATGTAACACCCATCAAGATACCCAGCCTGGCCTCCAAAATATACCTTAACAAATTCAAAAAATATACAAATCCTATAAAGTCTGTCCTCAGACCAAAGTGAAATTAAACTGGAAACCTACAAAAGAGTGATAGCTGGAAAATTCCCAAATATTTAGAAATTAAATAGCATGCTTCTAAATAATCCAAACTTGAAAGAAGAAATCACAATGAAATTGGAAAATATTTTCAATTGATTGAAAATGAAAATACTACATGCCCAAACTCATCAGAAACAACTAAAGCAGTACTAGAAGGAAAATTTATAGCATTAAATGAGTATATTAGAAAAGAAGAAAGATCTAAAATCAATAGCGTAAGCTTCTACCTTAGGAAACTACATAAAGAAGAGCAATTTAAGCCTAAAGAAAGGAGCAAAAAAGAAATAATAAAAAATTAGAGTATAAATCAATGAAATTAAAAACAGGAAAGCAAAAGAGAAAATCAATGAAACCAAAGTCTGTTTATTTGAAAGGTTCAATAAAATTGATAAATGTCTAGGTCAAGCTAAACAAGTTAAAAAAAAAGAAGAAGAAAAAGATTTCCAATATCAGAAATGAAAGAAAAGTCATCACTGTTGAGTCCATGCACATTAAATAGATAATAAGGGAATACTACAAATAATTCTATGCCCACAAATTTGGTAACTTCGATAAAATAAACCAATTCCTTCAAAGGTACAAACTACTAAAACTTACACAAAGACAAATAGATAATTGGAATAGGCCTATATATATTAAAGAAATTGAATCAATAAGGCCTACATGGTTTCACTGGTGAAGTCTACAAAACATTTGAAGAGAAAAATGATATCAATTCTCCACAATCTCTTCCAGAAAATAGAAGCAGAAAGAATACTTCTCTATTCATTCTATGAGGACAGCACTATGACCCTAATATCAAAACTAGATAAAGACATTGTAAGAAAGGAAAATTACAGACCAATATCTCACATTGAACATTGATACAAAAATCCTCAGCAAAGTATTAGCAACTAGAATCCAACAGTATAAAAAGAATTATACACCACAACCAATGAATTTATTCCATGTGCACAACAGTGGTTCAACATTCAATAATCAATCAGTGCAATCTACTATATCAACAAAATAAAGAATAAAAATCATATGATCATATCAATTGATGCAGAGAAAGCATTTGACAAAATCCAACATACATTAATGACAAAAACTCTCAGAAAATCAAGACTGGAAAGGAACTTCCTCAACTTAAAAAAAGAATATCTATAAAAAATCAATAGCTCACATCATATTTAATGGTAAGAAACTAGATACATTCCCCCTAAAGTCAGGAATAAGGCAAGAATGTGTTCTCTCTTAACCATATCTATTCAATATCACCCTGGAGATCCTAGCTATTGCACTGAAACAAGGAAAAGAAATAAAAA
Organism: Eulemur rufifrons; assembly: GCF_041146395.1. Taxonomy (NCBI): domain Eukaryota; kingdom Metazoa; phylum Chordata; class Mammalia; order Primates; family Lemuridae; genus Eulemur; species Eulemur rufifrons. The sequence goes on from NC_091001.1 coordinate 26,000,774, forward strand.
ATATGTATATTGTAAAGAAAAGAAATTGTCTTTATTTATAAATAATATGATCATTTCTGCAGGAATTCTCAAAGAAATTATTAAAAAAAATCACCTGGAACTAATAAGCAACTAAAACAAGGTCACAGTATGCAAAGCTAATATAAAAAATTATTTGCTTTCCTATATACCAGTAATAAACAATAAGAATCTGAAATTAAAATACTAATACCATTTATAATAGCACCAAAAAATTGAAATACTTATGTGTAAATCTAACTAAATATGTATAGGAACCATATGCAGATAACTACAAAATACTAATGAAAGAAATCAAAGATGATCTAAATAAATATAGAGATGTCCATGCACTAGAAGAATAAATATTTTTAAAATGTTAATTCTTCCTAAGTTGATGTATAGATTCATAGTAATCCCAATGAAAATCTCAGCAAGCTCTTTTGTAGCTATTTACAAACTAATGCTAAAGTGTATATAAAAAGTGAAAAAGCCTAGAATAGCCAACACAATACTAAGGAGAACAAAATTGGAGGAATCACACTACTCTATTACAAGACTTAATATAAGGCTACAATAACCAAGACATTGTGGCACTATTGAAAGGATAGATATATATATCAATGGAAAAAAGTAGAGCCTGGATAGACCTAAACAATAAAGTCAACTATATTGACTTTTTGACAAAACAATATGGACAATTCAGTAGAGAAAGTGTAGGATAGTATTTTCAATAAATAGTGCTGGAAAAGTTGGACATTCATATGCACAAAAAAAAGTACCTAGACACAGACCTTCCATGTTTCAAGAAAATTAACTCAAAGTAGACATAGACCTAAATGTAAAATAAAAATTATAAAATTTCTAGAAGGAAATCTAGGTGGCCTTATATTTGGTGATGACTTTTTAGACACAACAGCAAAATCACAATTCATGAAAGAAAAAATAATGATTAGACTTCATTAAAATTTAAAACTTCTGTTATGCAAAAGACACTGTTAAGAGAATAAGAAGATAAGCCACAGAAGGGGAAAAATATTTGCAAAACACATGTCTGATAAGGGACATGTGTCAAAAATATACAAAGATTTCTTAAAACTCAACAATAAGAAAACAAACAACCTGATTAAAAAATGGACCAAAGACCTTAATAAACATCTCATAAAAGAAGATATGCAAATGGAAAACATGCATACAAAACTCTTCCAATTATATGTCATTAAGGAACTGTTAATTAAGCAATAATAAGATACCATCACATGCCTATCAGAATGGCAAAAGGCCACAAAACTGACAATACCAATTTCTGGTTAGGATGTGGAACAACAGGAACTTTCATTCATTGTTAGTGGGAATGCAAAATAGTACAGCCACTTTGGAAGACAGTTTGGCAGTTTCCTACAAAGCTAAATTTCTTACAAAGTCTTACCACACAATCTAACAATCACACTCCTAGGTATTTCCCAAATGAGTTGAAGATTTATTACCACACAAAAATCTACACAAGAGGTCTTTCAATAGATAAATGGATAAATTGTGGTACACACATATTTTGAAATTTTATTCAGCAGCAAAAAGTAATGAGCTTTCAAACTACAAAAAGACATACATAAGACTTAAATGTATATTGCTAAGTAAAAGACACCAATGGGAAAAGGCTGCATACTGTATGATTTCAATTATGTGATATTCTGGAAAAAGCCAAACCATAAAGATCGTAAAAAGGTCAATGTTTTCCAGAAAGGAAGTGGGAGGGGTAAGACTTGAATAGGTACAGCATAAAGCACAGGACATTTTTTTAAGGCAGAGGAACTATTCTACATAATACTGTGATGGTGGATACCTTACACTCTTGTGTCAAAATCCATAGAATTTTAAAAGACAGTGAACAGTAATATATGCAATTTTAAAAAAACTAAAAGATTGTGGGAACTAAAGGTGGAATTCAAGATGTGGTGAGACATTATAACTGTGTTACAAACATATGAAATAATCTCATTAAAGGGAGTGGGGGGGGAAAGGGTGATAATCTGAATAACTTTGAAAATGAGTGAGGCCTGTAAGAGTAAAGGCAAAAGAAACTGTACCTAATGACTGTAGTCTAATTGATAAAGTTGTTTTCCACAGGGGAATTGGTTTACAATTCTGATATAGTTTCACATGTATCCTGGAGTCAAGTGATTAGGTAAATGGAGGGAAAATGGTAGGAGCTAGACTTCTTACTGTTGGAGTTGGAGGTTAAAAGTCAGCAAAAGGAGGAGTCTGGAGTGATCTATGAGCTCACATATTAGAGACATCAGTAGGAACTCATATTTAGCTTAATATAGACGGTTCCATATAGAAATATGTATAAATATTTGTATACACTGTTTAATATATACGCTGTGAATATATCCTAGTTCTGTCAGCTGACAGGGCCTAGAAGCAACACACCCTTAGTAGCTCTGAGCAAACCTAGTGGCTAGAACTTGGGATGGAACATCATTCTCCAGCATTTCTCCAAATGCCTGATTCTAAGGCTAGGGGAGGAAATATACAAAATGAGACTGGAGCATCTTATAGTGTCAAAAAGTAAGGAAGTGCTCAAAATTTAATTAATTTATTAATTCATAAGTTAATAATGAGGACACGCCAAAGGGACACAAAAGCCCAATTGAAAGAGCTCCCTATGGCCAAAGCCAGAACAATTTGAGCAACAAAATAAATAAAGTAGTAGTGGATAAAACTTACTGTGGTTTAAATATTTGTCCCCTCCAAAACTCATGTTGAAATTTCATTGCCATTTTAACAGTATTAAGAAGTGGGAATGTTAAGAGTTGATTAGGAAGTGAAGTCTCCCCCTCATGGCTGGGATTGGTGCTGTTATGAAAGGGTGAGTTTGGCCCCCTCTTGTCCTCCCTTTCACCCCCTCTTGCCCTTCTACCACATGATGACACAGCAACAAGGCCCTCTCCTGACACTGGCACCTTGACAGTGGATGTCCCAGCCTCCAGTGCTGTCAGCCAATAAATTTCTGTTCTTTATAAATTACCTAGTCTCGGGTACTCTATTATAGCAGCATAAAGAAAACTGAGACATAACCCAAAGTATAAAATAAATATCAATGAGTCCATACTAATATAGATAAATCTTCGAATGAATAAATACATGGGGAAAAGAAACAAATCTTCCATGAAGAATGATAAATAATTTATGTGGATGTTTGTCCTTCCAGGAGATAAAGCATAACTCCCCATTCCTTGAGTGTGGGCTCCACATATTGATATCCTTTCAAAGAATACAATATAAAAAGAGAGGAGAAGAAAAGTTACTTTATAGTGGAGAAATCTGGCAAATAATACATCAGCCAGGTGATCAAAGTTAACATCAAAAAGAATAAATCACGTTAATAGTAAGCACCTTTGATATAATATGGTAAAAATGGCCCTTTATTTCTGTGGTCTTCTTCCCCCAAACAACCCCAGTCTAATCATGAGAAAAACATCAGACAAATTCCAACTGAGGGACACTCAACAAAATACCTGACCAGTACCCCACAAAACCATCAAGGTCACAAAAAACAAGAAAAGATTGAGAAACTCTCACAGCCAAGAGGAGGCTAAGGAGACACGACAACTAACTGTAGTATGGTACCTTAGGTGGAATCCTAGAACACAGAAAGAAATCAGAAAGAAATCTGAAATTTATTCAGATCTAAGGAGATCTGAATAAATTATGGACTTTAGTTAATAGCAGGATCACTTATTGGTTCATTAATTGCAGTAAATATACCACACCAATGTAAGCTGTTACTAATAGAGGAACCTGGGGAGAGAGTATACGAGAACTCTCTGTAATATCTTTGCAATTATTCTGTAAGTCTGAAACTGTTCTAAAATTAAAAGTTTACTTTAAAAATTCACCTAATGACAATAAGAGCATAAAGGGTATTTTAAAGACTGTTATGTCCAATCACTCTAAGAGAGCAGGAACAAAGATCATCTAAAAGCCTTTGAAATAAGAAAACACACTGGATTTGGAGCCTTTCTGCTGATTCCCCTGAGGGGATTGTACACTTATTTTTGAAACTTTATTTGTTTATTGGGAATGAAAACAACACAGATATGTTCTTTTCTTGGTGGGATCTGGTTTCTTTGTTTGGTTTTGTTCTGCTTGGTTGTTTGTTCCTTTTTTAAGTTGATATGCAGAGAGTTAAAGTGGTCAAACTCCTCAGTTCAGGTATACTGCCATCACCAATGCTTCATTTGTCCCTCTATTATTTTACTATGATTTCTTCCTGTTTATTCGCAAAACCTACCATTGTCTCCTCGTAAGCAACCATTCGAACATGTTTTATGAGAATGTAGTGAAAGCTCACCATCCCTCACCTCAGAAAGGCTAAAAAGTGATAATGTAGCAAGTGCCTTCTTTCCTAATAGTAAAATCCTTATCTGAGATTAAAATCACTTAAATAGGAGCTTTAGGGTGACAAGTGTTATTGAAAGGCTTGGTTTTGTTTGAAAGCTGTGAGTTTAATAGGACATTATTAAACCATTTAATCTCTCCTGCAGAGACATTTCATGCTGTCCCCTCAGGGAACTTTCCCTGCAGGAGGTCTTGGAGTCAGCCAGTGGCCAAGTTGGTGACAGTTCAAGAAGTTCATCCTACTCTAATTTCAACTGAGCAGCAAGAGCACTCACAGCAGGAAATTCAAATGTGAAAATCTGAAGGAAAAATACACACTGCCTTTCATTTCCCACCACCCAGGATATATAAACCCAGATGACCACAATGAACACAAGGAAGACAAATTGTAGAAATAAGTACTGCTATTCTAAATCACTGGGTCATTTCAAGTGGCAGGCTTATTTTATTTCTAGAGAATTCACTATCCTCCCTAAAGGGAATAGAAACATGTCTTAGGAAGCTACTCCATCAGGGAAATAGTGATATTTAAGGAAATTGATTATTTTGCAGAAATTAAAGTTTAGCATTTTAAACAAGATGAATCTAGCATTGGTTTCAAATCCAGCATTGTAGAATCATCCCAGCCACATTCTGCAATCAGAACCCAGGAAAACCTGCATATTGTTTCTCCTCCCTCTGGCATTCAGAACATACCTGCCAACCTTTGTTGCATAATCTGTGTGAGGAAGCGGATAAGAGCAGAGCTTTGGGGAAAGGGAAATAGGTTCAAATCCTAACTAAACCCCACTCAGCCCATATTCCTGTATGACCTCAGGGAAGTGGATAACCCTTTCTGGGCATAGTTTTCAGCATTTTAGGATTAGGGAAAATGGTACTAATGGGGCACACTCTGAGGTTAAACATTATGCAGACCACAAGGCAAAGTCATGTCGATTTTTTTTAAATCTCTAAGAAAGCTTCTACTTTGGAGTTCATGTACTATTATATATTTCATTAAGTCTAGCAAAACCAGCTTTTCCTCTATTGTTGAAAAAGATGGACTTTTTTTCACCTGAACCCCAGATGAGGTAGTAGATTTACATTTGAGGACCATGTAGAATGGCAACTATTTAGCTTTAAACATTAGAATTGCACTCACTATAGCTAATGCTCATAAAACAAGAAGCATTTGAAACAGAAGCCATTTCAGGGAATAACAGCTTCATGTGTCTATCTTGTGTCACTCCAAACCAAACACTACTTGAAGGCTGGCCAGAATTGAATGCAGTATTTAAATATGCAAGCAAAATGCTGAAATAGGAGTCCCCCACTCATAGCCCCACATAGCAACAATAATTTTGCAGTCACCTAGGGACAAAAGTACCTTTGTGGGAGCTCTAGGATGCAGCTAGGAGACTGTGCAAACCAGTGGAGACTGAGACCTAGGAGGGCTGGTTTGAGAAGGGAGAACTGCAAGGCAGGCTTGCCAACTGGAGTCCCAGATCCAGGCCAAGCAATGACTCCATCTTCCTGTAAATTCAGTCATAGAACCATGTGGCCTTGATCCTGCTTCTAGAATCATCTGTCAAGGGACCCAGGGGGAGCCATGTTCACTCATGCTATGAGTGACAGGTCTGCTAACCTTGGTCCCAGCTGTGGACTTCAAAATGTCCCAGTAATTCAGCTTCAGCCCTCTCCATTGCAGTCGAAGAGCAGTCCTACCCATTGAGGAATGCTAAGGGAAACAGCAGTCCATGCCCTCAGGGGCAGACCTGTAGGTGTTGGTCTCAGCTGTGAACCCTGAAGCAGCCCTATGACTCAGTTCCAGCCCCTCTTAGCCACAGTTTGGATCCAGTACTTCCTGCCCAAGGACACACCCAGTGACCCAGCCAAAGCCCTCTCAGGAACCCAGAGGAAGCCACACCCAGTCTATACATGTGGTAATAAGCCCACCCTCTGCAGACTCTAAGGCGGATCTTTATCTTAGCACTAGAGCCAATGACCAAGGTCTTGGAGGCAGTCCAGTCCACATAGAGACCAGGTAGGTTCCATGCCTACTTGAGACCCTAGTAACAAGCCTGCCAATAATGGATCCAGCAGGAGCCATGTGACCTGACTCCAAACCCACTAATAAAGTTCTAGTAATTGATACCAAAAAAGGGTAAATTGATGAAATGCCTGAAAAAGAATTTTAAATAATCACCTTAAAGATGTTCAAGTTTCTTATATCTTAAAGGTGTAAGAAAACACAGAAAGACAATTAAATAAAATTAGGAAAACAATGCATGAACAATTTAATAAAGAGATAGAAACCATAAAATAGAACCAAAAAGAAATCTAAGAGCTGAAGAATACAGTGACAGAACTGAAAAATTCAATAGAGAGATTCAACAGCAAACCTAGTTGTGCAGAACACAGAATTAGCAAACTCAAAGACAGATCATTTGAAATTAGCCAATTGGAGGAACAAAAAGAAAAAGGAATAAAAAAGACTGAAAAAAGCATCAGAGAACTATGGAAAACCATCATGCACATGAATATATGAATTATGGAAATTCCAGAATAAGAGAGAGACAAAGAAGCAGAAAGCTTATTTCAAAACAAATACTGGCTGAAAAATCCCCAAATCTTGGGAGGAATATAGACCTCCAGATTTGAAGCTCAAAAGACTCTCAGCAAGACCAACCAAAGAAGAATACTTTGAGACACATTAAAATCAAATTGTCAGGTATTGAGTCCTTAATTTGGTTCTCTGATTGACTGTTATTGGCATATATAAATGCCTCTGATTTGTGTGTGTTGATTTTGTAACCTGAGACTTTACTGAATTCATTGATCAATTCCAGGAGTCTCTTGGTTGAATCCTTGGGGTTTTCCAGATATAACATCATATCATCAGCAAAGAGTGAGAGTTTGATCTCTTCTTTCCCTATGTAGACTTCCTTGATTCTGCTCTCTTGCCTGATAGCTCTCGCAAGGACTTCCAATACTATGTTGAAAAGTAATGGGGACAGTGGGCAGCCTTGTCTCGTTCCAGTTCTAAGTGGGAATGCTTTCAGTTTTTCCCCATTCAGTATGATGTTGGCTGTGGGTTTGTCATATATGGCTTGTATCATTTTTAGGTAGGTCCCATCTATGCCTATTTTGTTAACCATTCTTATCATAAAAGGGTGTTGAATTTTGTCAAATGCTTTTTCTGCATCTATTGAGAGGATCACATGGTCTTTATTTTTGCTTCTATTTATGTGTGAATTACATTTATAGATTTGCATATGTGGAACCATGGCTGCATCTCTGGGATGAAGCCCACTTGGTCGTGATGGATTATTTTTTTGATAAGCAATTGGATACGATTTGCTAGGATTTTATTGAGAATTTTTGCGTCTATATTCATAAGAGATATTGGTCTGTAGTTTTCTTTTTTTGTTGCATCCTTTCCTGGTTTTGGTATCAATGTTATGTTGGCTTGGCAAAACGTGTTGGGGAGAATTCTATCCTTCTCGATATTGGAGAATAGTTTATGTAGGATGGGCACCAGTTCTTCTTTGTAGGTGTGGTGAAATTCGGGTGTGAACCCATCTGCACCAGGGCTTTTCTTTTTGGGAAGGTTTTTTATTGCTGTTTTGATTTCAGGTCTTGATATTGGTCTATTCAGGAATTCTATTTCTTCCTGGTTGAGCCTGGGAAGGCTATGTGTTTCTAAAAATTTGTCCATTTCCTCCACATTTTCCAGTTTGTGTGCATGAAGATTTTTGTAGAATTCATAGATGATATTGTGTATCTCTGTGGCATCAGTTGTGATTTCTCCTTTCATGTTCCTGATGGAGGTTATTAGAGATTTTTCTTTTCTGCTCTTGGTTAGTCTACCCAGAGATGTGTCTATTTTGTTTATCTTTTCAAAGAACAAACTTTTTGTTTTATTAATTTCCCTTATGGTTATTTTGTTGTCCTTTTCATTTAGTTCTGATATGATCTTAATAATTTCTCACCTTCTGCTGGGTCTGGGGTCGTTCTGTTCTCCTTTCTTCAGCTCTTTGAGTCTATTCATTAGGTTGTCTATTTGTAAGTTTTCTGTCTTTTTGATATAGGCATTTATGGAAATGAATTTTCCTCTCAGGACTGCTTTAGCTGTGTCGTACAGATTTTGATAAGTTATGTCTCCTGTGTCGTTTAATTCAAAGAATCTTTTGATTTCCATCTTGATTTCTTCATTTATAAAATAATCATTCAGGAGAAGGTTGTTTAGCTTCCATGACTTTGAGTAGGAATGAGAATTTCTGTTAGGGTTCATTATTACTTTTATTCCGCTGTGATCTGAGAAGATGCATGGTATAATTTCTATTTTTTTTTTAATTTTTTAAGACATGCTTTATGTCCTAGGATATGGCCAATCTTAGAAAATGTCCCATGAGCTGATGAGAAGAATGTATATGCAGTGGATTTTGGGTAGAATGTCCTGTAGATGTCAGACAGGCCCATTTGTTCTAGCATTCTATTTAAGTCCATTATTTCTTTGTTTATTTTCTGTTTGGAGGATCTGTCCTGTACTGTCAGTGGGGTGTTAAAGTTTCCAGCTATTACAGTATTGTTATCTATCATTTGGTTCAGATCAAGTAGGGTTTGCTTTATGAATCTGGGTGCACCTAAGTTGGGTGCATATATATTAAGTATAGTTATGTCTTCTTGTTGAATTGTGCCTTTAATCAGTATATAGTAACCATCTTTGTCTTTTATTACTTTTGTTGGTTTAAAAACTAAATTATTGGAAATTAAAACTGCCAGGCCAGCTTTCTTTTGGCTACTGTTGGCTTGAAATATTGATTTCCATCCTTTTATTTTCAGTCTAAATGCATCTTTGCAGGTTAGGTGAGTTTCCTGAAGACACCAGATACTTGGTTTGTATTTTTTTATCCATTAGGACGGTCTATGTCTCTTGAGTGGGGAATTCAAGCCATTCATATTTATTGAGAGAACTGATAAGTGGGACAGAATTCTGTTCATCTTGTTGAGTAGAACTTCATTGCTATGTTTTCTCTCTTGAGCCATTGTGGTAGCTGGAATTTGACCTTTAGCTCTTGAGTAGTTTTACATTCGTGGGTCTTTCTTGTGCTGGTCTGTGTGTAACTCTCTTTTTAGTACCTCTTGGGGGGCTGGTCTTGTCTTGGTGAATTCCCTCAATCCTAGTTTATCTGAGAATGTCTTAATTTCTCCTTCGTATAGAAAACTTAGCTTAACTGGGTACAAGATTCTAGGCTGGGCATTATCTTGTTTCAGAAGAGTGACAATGGGGCCCCAATCTCTTCTTGCTTGTAAGGTTTCAGTTGAAAAATCTGGTGTAATTCTAATGGGCTTTCCTTTGTATGTTACTTGTTTCTTTCTCCCTACAGCTTGAAGAAGGGCCTCTTTAGTGGATATTTTGGTCAGTCTGATGACTATGTGGCATGGTGTTTTCCTATTTGCTATGAATCTCCCAGGGGTTCTTTGAGCTTCTTGAACCTGTATGTCTAGAGTTTTAGCAAGGCCTGGGAAAGTTTCCTCAATTATGTCTTCAGATAGCTTATCCAACCCTTGCTTATTATCTTCTTCGCCCTCAGGAATGCCGATAACTCTCACGTTAAGCTTCTTCATGTAATCCCACATTTCTTGTAGACGCTGATCTTTTCTCTTATTTCTTTACTCTATCTCTGTGACTGACTTATTTAATTGGAAAGAGTTATCTTCAATCTCTGAGATTCTTTCTTCTGTTTGATCTACCCTGCTCTTGAGACTTTCCACTGTGTTTTGTAGCTCCCTGAATAAATTCTTCATTTCCAGAAGTTCAGTTTGGTTTTTCTCCAATATTTCGATTTCTTTAGTGAATTTTTCTTCCAAATCCTGAATTTTCTTTGTGGTTTCTTTGTGTTGGTTATCCATTTTTTCTTGTATATTATTCACCTTGTTTATAATCCATAATTGAAATTCTTCCTGTGACATGTTGGTATTTTGAATCTGGTTTGTATCTATTGGTAGAGAGCTGGCATTCCTTTTTGGGGGTGAGATTTCCATTTGATTTAGCAACAAAGAAAATAAAATACCCAGGAATATATTTAACTAAAGAGGTAAAGGACCTCTATAGGGAGAACTATGAAACACTGAGAAAGGAAATTGCAGAGCATGTAAATAGGTGGAAAACCATACCATGCTCTTGGATCAGAAGAATCAACATTGTTAAAATGTCTATACTACCCAAAGTGATCTACAGATTCAATGCAATCCCTATGAAATTACCAACATCATTTTTCACAGATATAGAAAAAATAATTATACATTTTGTATGGAATCAGAGAAGACCCCATATAGCAAAAGCAATTTTAAGCAATAAAAACGAAATGGCAAGTATTAATTTGCCAGACTTCAAACTGTACTACAAGGCTGTGGTTCTTAAAACTGCTTGGTATTGGCACAAGTGCAGGGACACAGACCAGTGGAACAGAACAGAAAATCCAAATATAAAACCATCCTCAGATAGCCATGTAATCTTTGACAAAGCAGACAAAAACATACTCTGGGGAAAAGAATCCTTATTCATTAAATGGTGCTGGGAAAATTGGACAGCCACATGTAGAAGACTGAAACAGGACCCACAGCTTTCATCTCTCACAAAAATCAAATCACAGTGGATAACAGACTTAAACCTTAGGTGTGAAATGATTAGAATTCTAGAAGAAAATGTAGGGAGGACTCTTACAGACATTGGCCTAGGCAAAGAATTTATGAAGAAGACCCCTAAGGCAATCACAGCAACAACAAAAATAAATAAATGGGACCTGATTAAATTAAAAAGCTTTTGCACAGCCAAAGAAACAGTCACGAGAATAAACAGACAACTTACAGAATGGGAAAAATTTTTGCATGCTACACATCAGATAAAGGACTGATAACAAGAATCTATTTAGAACTCAGGAAAATCAGCAAGAAAAATTCAAACAACCCTACCAAAAAGTAGGAAAAGGACATGAATAGAAATTTTTCAAAAGAAGATATGAGTGGCTAACAAATATATGAAAAAAATGCTCAACATCCCTAATCATCAGGGAAATGCAAATCAAAACCACAATGAGATATCACTTAACTCCAGTGAGAATGGCCCTTATCAAAAAGTCCCAAAACAACACATGTTGGCGTGGATGTGGAGAGACAGGAACACTCATACACTGCTGATGGGACTGCAAGCTAGTGCAACCCCTGTGGAAAGCATTATAGAGATACCTTAAACAGATTCAAGTAGACCTACCATTCGATCCAGCAATCCCATTATTGGGCATCTACCCAAAGGAACAAAAGTCATTCTATGACAAAGACACCTGTACCTGAATGTTTATAGCAGCACAATTCACAATTGCAAAGATGTGGAAACAACCCAAATGCCCATCAATTCACGAATGTATTAGTAAATTGTGGTATATGTATATCATGGAGTAGTACTCAGCTATAAGAAATAACGGTGTTATAGGATCACTTTTATTCTCCTGGAGAGAGCTGGAACCCATTCTATTAAGTGAAGTATCCCAAGAATGGAAAAACAAGTACCACATGTACTCACCAGCAAATTCATTTCCCTGATCATCACCTAAGTGCACGTTTGGGAATGACACCAATTGGCTATCAGACTGAGGTCGGGGGTGGGGGGGAGGGGATGGGTGTATACCTACATGATGAGTGCAATGCGCACTGTCTGGGGAATGGACACGCTTGAAGCTCTGACTCAGGGGGATGGGCGGGACATTGGCCCTATATATAACCTGAATTTTTGTACCCCCATAATAAGCTGAAATAAAAAAAAATCAAATTGTCAAAGTCAAAGAAAAAGAGAGAATCTTGAAAGCAGCAAGAGAAAAGACATTTATCTCATACAAAGGAATATCCATAAGGCTATCTGCAGACTTATTAACAGAAAACTTTCAGGCCACAGAGTGGGACAATATATTTATGGTGCTCAAAGAAAAAAACTCGCAATCAAAAATGCTATATTTAGCAAAGATGTCTTTCAGAAATAAAGGAGAAATAAAGATTATCAGACAAACAAATGCTGAGGGAGTTTATGACTAGTAGATCTGCCTTACAAAAGATGCTAAAGGGAATTTTTCAAGTTGAAATGAAAGAATGCTAAGTAATAATATGAAAACATATGAAAGTATAAAATTTACTGGTAAAGGTAAATATATAAAATCAGAATATTATCATACTCTAATGGTGGTGAGTAAATTATTTTAACTCCAGTATAAAAGTTAAAAGATAAAAGTACTAAAAATAACTATAGCTATAATAATTTGGTAATACACACACAATCTAAGAAATATAGAGGGTAACATCAATATCATAAAATGTGAAAGGGGAGAGAAGCAAAAGTATAGTCTCTGTATGTGACTGAGTTGTTAGATGCTTAAAATATAAACTTACAACTGTAACATGTTTTATGTAATCCCCATGGTAACCATAAAGGAAAAAAAACCACCAGTAGACACAAAAAAATGAAGAGAAATTGCTTTCCACAGGGGTTGCACTAGTTTGTAGTCCCACCAGCAGTGTCTGAGTGTTCCTGTCTCTCCGCATCCATGCCCACATGTGTTGTTTTGGGACTTTTTGATAAAGGCCATTCTCACTGGAGTTAAGTGATATCTCATTGTGGTTTTGATTTGCTTTTCCCTGATGATTAGGGATGTTGAGCATTTTTTCCTATGTTTGTTAACCAATCTTATATCTTCTTTTGAAAAATTTCTATTCATGTCCTTTGCCCACTTTTTGATAGGGTTGTTTTATTTTTTCTTACTGATTTTCCTGAGTTCTAAATAGATTCTTGTTATCAGTCCTTTATCTGATGTGTAGCATGCAAAAATTTTTTCACCTTCTGTAGGTTGTCTGTTTATTCTCGTGACTGTTTCTTTGGCTGTGCAAAAGCTTTTTAATTTAATCAGGTCCCATTTATTTATTTTTGTTGTTGCTGTGATTGCCTTAGGGGTCTTCTTCATAAATTCTTTGCCTAGGCCAATGTCTGTAAGAGTCTTCCCTACATTTTCTTCTAGAATTCTAATCATTTCACACCTAAGGTTTAAGTCTGTTATCCACTGTGATTTGATTTTTGTGAGAGATGAAAGCTGTGGGTCCTGTTTCAGTTTTCTATATGTGGCTATCCAATTTTCCCAGCACCATTTATTGAATAAGGATTCTTTTCCCCAGAGTACATTTTTGTCTGCTTTGTCAAAGATTAGATGGCCATATGAGGCCCTGTGGAAAGCAATATGGAGATACCTTAAACAGATTCAAGTAGACTTACCATTCAATCCAGCAATCCCATTATTGGGCATCTACCCAAAAGAACAAAAGTCATTCTATAAAAAGACACCTGCACCTGAATGCTTATAGCAGCACAATTCACAATTGCAAAGATGTGGAAACAACCCAAATGCCCATCAAAACATGAGTGGATTAGTAAATGTGGTATATGTATACTATGGAGTATTACTCAGCTGTAAGAAATAACAGTGATATAGAATCTCTTTTGTTCTCCTGGATAGAGTTGGAACACATTCTATTGAGTGAAGTATCCCAAGAATGGAAAAATAAGCACCACATGTACTCACCAGCAAATTGGTTTCCCTGATCATCATCTAAGTGCACATTTGGGAATAACACCAATTAAGTATCGGACAGAGGTGGGGAGTGGGGGGAGGGGATGGGTATATACCTACACAATGAGTGTGATGAGCACTGTCTGAAGAATGGACACGCTTGAAGCTCTGACTCAGGGGAATGGGGGGGGCATGGGAAATATACATAACCTGAACTTTTGTACCCCCATAATAAGCTGAAATTTAAAAAAAGAAGAGAAATTATTCAAAACATCACACTGTAAAAAATTAGCAAATCACAAAGGAAGAAAGCAAGAGAGGAAGAAAGAAACAAAAAGCTACAAAACAGTTGAAAGACAATTAACTAAATGGCAATAGTAAGTCTTCATTTTTCAATAATTACTTTAAGTCTAAATAGATACAGTGGTTGAATGTATGAAAAGAAAAATGAGATCTGACAATATACTACCTACAAAAGACTAACTTTAGCTGAACGTGAAGAGATAGAAAAAGATGGTCCATGCAAATAGTAAATGAAAGAGAGCAGAGGTATCTATTCTTATACCAGATAAAATAGTCTTTCAGGCAAAATCAGTCATAAGAGACAAAGAAGGTCCTTACATAAGACAAAGGGGTCAATTTATCAAGAACATGTTATTATTATAATATATATGTACCCAGCATCAGAGCACCTAAATATATAAAACAAATATACTTGGTCTCTGTATCCATGGATATTCAATGATTCAACCAACTGTGGATGAAAAATCTACAGTTGGTTGAATCAAGGATGTGGAACCCACAAATATGAAGGACTGTATTCAAAGGAAGACTTTTTTCTTTCTTGTCACATTTCCTAAACAATACATCATCATAACAATTTACATAGCATTTACATTGCATTAGATATTATAGGTAATTTAGAGATGATATAAAGTATGTAGGAGGATGTGCATAAGTTATATTAAATACTATGACATTTTATATAAGGGACTTGAGTATCTGTGAATTTTGGTATCCACAAGGCATCCAGGACCCAATCTTTCATGGATACTGAGGGGCAACTGTATTAACCAAACTGAAGGGAGAAGTAGACAGCAATACAGTAATAGTTGGGGACTACAATTCCCCAATTTCAACAATGGATAGGTCATCTAGACAGAAAATCAATAAAGAAGTAACTGGCTTGAATAACACCATAGACCCGACGGACCTAACATGCATACACAGAACATTTTGTCCAACAGCAGTGGAAAACACATATTCCTCTCAAGATCTCATGTAACAGGCTATATTATATGTCTTAATGAGTTTTAATAAATTTAAGATTTAAATAATATCATATATCTTTTTTGACCATATAGTATAAAACTAGAAATCAATAACAGGAGAAATCTTGGAAAATTCCAACTATGTGGAAATTAACACACTCCTGAGCAACCAATGGGTCAAAGAAGAAATCCAAAAGGAAACAAAAAAATATGTTGAGAAAAATGAAATTAAAACACAACATAACAAAATGTATAGGATGCAGCAAAAGCAGCATTAAAAGAGAAGTTTATATTAATAAACATCTTCATTAAGAAAAAAAGATACTAAATAAACAACATAACTTCATACCTTAAGAAACTAGAAAAAGAAGAATAAACTGTACCCAAAGGCAACAGAAGGAAGGAAACAGTAAAAATAAAAGCAGAAATAAAGACTAGAAAGACAATAGAAAAGATCAACAAAACTAAGAGGCAGTCTTTTGAAAAGATAAACAATATTGAGAAACCGTTAGGCAGACTAACCAAGAACAAAAGAGAGAGGAGCCAAATAAATATAATTATAAATGAAAGAGGAGGCATTACAACTGATACCACAGAAATACAAGGAGTCATAAGAACTACTATGAACAATTATATACCAACCAATTAGATAATCTAGAAGAAATGGATAAATTCCTAGAGGTATATAATTTACCAAGACTGAATCATGAATAAATAGATAAACCGAATAAACCAATGATGAATAAAGAGATTGAATCAGTAATCAAAAACCTCCCAACAAGGAAAAGGTCAGACCAGATGGCTTCATGGGTAGATTCACCAAATATTTAAAGAATTAATGTCAATCCTTTTCAAATTCTTCCAAAAAATTTGAACAGGAGGGAACATTTCTGAACTTATTTTATGAGGCCAGCATGATTCTCATACCAAAGCCAGATAAGGACATAACAACAAAAGAAAATCATAGACCAATATTCCTGATGAACACAGATACAAAAATCCTCAAAAAATGCAAGCAAACAAAAAAATTTAAAAGCATATTAAAAGGATCATATGCTATGATCAATTGGGATTTTTGCCTGGGATGCAAGGATGGGTCAATATACACAAATCAAATCAATTAATGTGATACAACACATTAACATAATAAAGAACAAAAATCATGTGATCATCTCGATATAGACAAAGCATTTGACAAAAGTCAATATACTTTCATGATAAAAACCTCTCAACAAATGAGATATAGAAGGAATGTATCTCAAGATAATAAAGGTCATATGTGGCAAGCCCACAGCTAATGTCATACTCTATGGTGAAAAGCTGAAAGCGTTTCCTCTAACATCAGGATCAGGGTGGAGCACGCTCTGCAGGATTTTGCCTGAGATTTCTCTTCTTTGCCCTGCTTCTCTGGTCCCTGAACAATCTCCCCCGAGAGCACTTAATAAATCACAGATTCTCATCTTAGGATCAGCTCCTGGGGAACCTGACCAAAGATAAGACTCATTTCAAATTTACCAAATATTGCTAAGTTATTCTCCAAATTGATTGAACTGGTGAATACTGCCCCCAGCAACGGTATGGGAGTTAAGCCAAGTCTCCACATCAATCCCCAAACCTTGGAGTTAGCCAGCTTTAATTTAGTTTTTTTCAAATACAATAACTCTGACAAGGTATCTTATTATTGTTTTATTTTGCATTTTCCTGATTACTAGTGAGGTTGACCTCCTTCTCCTAAGTCTGTTGGCATTCACATTTCCTCTGCTGTGGATTGCCTATTCATTAAATTTATCCAGCATCCCATGGAAGGGTTTGTCCTTTCTTACTGACATGTAAGAGTTATTTATAAGTTCTGGATACTAAACTTTTGTAATTTATATGTTTTTTAAATACTTTTACATGGTCTATGGCCTCTCTTATAAATCTATGCTATCTTATATTGAAATTTTTTCACGTTAATATACCCAAATTTACTTTTTCCTTTATAGTTTATGGGTTTTGTTTCTTTTTATATAAAATCTTTCCTAACCCAAGGTCATAAAGATTTTCTCCTATATTTTCTTCTAAACATTTAAACTTCTCGTTTATCACATTTTTGTCTTTAATCATTTGATATATCATGTATGATAGGGATTTGATTTTAATTATTTTTTCGAAATAGTATTTTAGCCAAATAATTTGTTACTACTAATTTTTAATACCATTTGTGTCATATACCAAGTTTCCACAAATGCTTGGGCCTTTTTAGTTGTATTGGTCCATTTGTCTATTCCTGAACAAATGCCTCATTTCCTGACTACTGTGGTTATGGTAATTCTTGATATCGATAAGGCAATCTGCCATCTTCTTTTTCTAAGACTTTATTTTAACTCTTCTTATCTCTTTTTTCTTACATATGGGTTTTAGGATAAGCTTATCAAATTCCATAAAAAAGTAGGATTTTAATTAGAATTTCATTGAATGTTTGGAATAACTTACAGAGGATAGATATATTTATGATATAATTTTTCTGTCCATGAACATCGTATAGTCAGCCCTTCATATCCATAGGTTCCACATCTAAAGATTCAACCAACTTCAGATAGAAAATATTTGGGAAAAAATACAAAATAACAATACAACAATAAAAAATAATATGAATTTTAAAAGTAGGATAGCACAATTATTTATATTTTATTTACATTGTATTAGAAATTATAAGTAATCTAGAGATGATTTAAAGTATATGGGTGGATTTACATAAGTTATTTGCAAATACTACAGCCTTTTAGATAAGGTATTTGAGCATCTGTGGATTTTGATAACCAAGAGGGATCCTAGAACAAATACCCTGCAGGTACTGGGAGACAACTGTATATTTCTCAATATATTCATATCCATTTTGTGACCTTCAAAACTATTTGTAATTTTCTCCATAAAGTTTTTAAAATTATCTTTTGTTAAATTTACTCCTTGGTGCCTTATAACATGTTATGTTATTACATATTCCATTTTGCTTTTGCTAGTGTTTAGGATAGCTATTAATGTTTGTACGATGATCTCATATCAGGTAAGTTTGTTAAACTCTAGTGTTTCTAACCGTTTATAGATTCTATCAGATTTCATTTGCTCTACTCCTTTCAAACTCTAATCTCTCTTATCTTTGATTTATTGCATTAGATATGACATAATATAATGACAATAGAAATGATTAAAATTTGTCTTCTTTACTTTTTCCTGAAATTAGTCAGAATGCTTGTAAAGTGCTACCATTAAGTATGATATTTGCTATAAATTTTTAATCAAAATAATCAGTTTAAGAAAGTTTCCTTTTATTTTCAATTGGCTGCTTTTAATATATATTTATTATAATAATATTTTAATATTTAATATATAGTATTTTAATAAAATATATTATCTATTATTTAATATAATATATAACTATGGCTGAGTATTGAATTTTATCAATTTTTTTCTCCATCTATTGAGATGATAATATGGTGTTTTCTTTTAATCTGTTAATATGATGAATTACACAATTAGATTCTCTTAGATAGAGCTATCCTTACATTGTTGGAATAACAGCTACTTGACATTTATATACATAAGATTATATATGTAGCCACTTCAGTTTGTTTCTGTTTTATCTAGATTTTCTGCATCTGTACTCATAAGTGAAATTGTTCTATAATTTTATCTTATTTTACTTTCTTGATCTAGTTTGAATATCAATATTATAATATTGTCACAAAATGAGTGGAGTAGTTTTCTATTTTAACTCTCTGAAAGAGTTTTTTAAGATGGAGATTCTTCTGTTCTTCAAAGGACTAGTAAAGATCACTTGTTAAAGCCATCTGGGGTAGAAGACACATGGCTTTGACGCTTGTTTGGTGGGGGTAATGGGAGTTCAGGTTAATAAGTGGATAGAGGGAGAATTTTAATGACTATCTTAACTTCTTTGATCGTTATTCTTTAAGTTCTCTACATCTTCCTGACTCAAATTTGTGTCTTAAACATATTTTTCTAGAAAATTGTTTATTTTATCTAAGTACTGAAATTTATTTTTTGTAGCATGAATATGTTCATAGCATTCTTTGTGATGTTTTTAAACGCCTACTTTATACATAATTATATACTCTTTTTTTATTCTTTTGTACTTTTTGGTTCTTCATCAGTCTTGTTAAGAGTTTATCTATTTTATTAGTTTTTATCAAAGAAAAATAGTTGGCTTTTCCTGGTTCTTTCTATAGTTCCTTTATTTTCTGTTTAGTTTTTTTGTTTGTTTTTTAATGCATTATTTTCTTTTGCCTACAATCTTTGTTTACTTATTTTTTTAACCTTTAAACCAAATACGTAACTCATTTATGTTCAATCATTTATTATATAAAAATGAACTTAAAGTACTATTGCTGGAGTACCCCCCCCCCAATGTTTTGTAATTCTTATAGGATTTTACTCTTTCTTTTATTCATTCATTATTTTTAGATGTAATTTTATTTTTCTAAACATATGTGGACTGTTTTTTTAATATCTTACTGTTTATTTCTACTTTAATGGCCTTTTGGTTAAAGAACATTGAATTTATTTGCTGATTCTTTGAAATGTATTGAGTCTTTTTTTGTGTCCCAATATGATCATTGTGTACTTATTCCACATGAACTTGGGTGGCATGTAATATTCTCTCATTTATTTGACTCAGAGTTCTATGCTATCTATGAAAGTTAGCTTTTTAAATTATGTTGCTTAAATCTTCTCTGTTCTTACTAACATCTTGTCAGCTTATTCTATAAATATCTGATAGGGATGTGTTAAATCTCCCACAAAAATTGTTGATTTTTTCACCTCTCCTTACAATTCGGTACATTTTTACTTTGCAATTTTCAAGGACATGCTGCTAGGTACAGTTGGATTGTGACTGTTAACGACTTTTTGGAGGATTGTCCTTTGCACAATTGTCCTCTTTTTCTATTAATACTTTAAATCTATTTTGTATATTAATATTGCTAAATCATTTAGCATATTTTCTAATCTCTTTGTTTGTAACCTTTGTATGTGATTTTGTTTTGTGGTGTTCTTCATCAGCAGCATATGGTTGAATTGTGTTTTGTATCCATCTAATAATCTCTGTCTTTTGAAGGCTTAATCTACTTACAGGATAATACCTGATTTACTTGGGATTATTTCTGCACCTTACTTTGTATTTGGAGTTTACTAACATTTTTCTTTGTTTCTTTATATCTTTTCCTTTTCTTGCCTCCATTTGGTAGATAAATATTTTTACAGACCCCAGCATGCACCTGTGGATTTTATTCCCATGGTTTTAGTTAACTTCTTAGCATACATAATTAGCTATACGTTATTCTAATGCTCTAAAGATTATAGTATTTTATCTCTCTCCTAGACACAATAAAAATTTTAGCACATCATCAAACACCCCTCCTTTTTAGTGTTACCTTTAAGAAAAAGGTAACACTCCCTTTAGTGTTACCTTTTGGTTCTTTTATATCAACTCTTAATGAAATTTTCTCACACAATTTATTAATTTCAGGGCCCTCCATTGTACCTTGTGTCACATGGCTTCCCTCTATACCCACTTTTCTACTTTCTATAGCACATCTTTAATAATTCTTACATTGACAATCTGTGTGTAGTGAATGCATGTAATTTTATATCTCTAAAAATGTTTTTCTTTTTTGCCCTTGTTCTTGAGTAATAATTCAGCTGGGTTATTATCCTTGGTTGACATTTTGCAATTACACTTAAAAGTCTTCTGGTCTCTGTTTTTGCTGATTGAAAAAGTCTGTTGTGACTCCAGTTGCCGTTTCTTTGGGTAGTCTATCTTTCCTCTGTCATGGCTTTAAGATTTTTCTTTCTCTACGATATTTTGCAGTTTCTTCAGAAGGATAAAATATTGCTACCCCTAGAGTGAATTCCTCGGTACTATTAATATCTTTAATTCATGAATTCTCATTTGGTGTCCAGTCTAGAGATGATTTTATTAGGGAGTAACACTTGTCCCTACCTCTCCAGGTATCTACATGGAGGGAGGTCCATGTAGAAAGTGACATCCTTTTTTCTTTTTCTATCTTTTATGTTTTGTTGCTACAACAATATTTTTGAAACAACAATTTGGACTCACAATAGACTTTTCAACTAGCAAAAACAGAGGCCAGAGGGCTTTTAAGTGCAGTTTCAAAATGTCAAACAAAATTAATAACTCAATCATTATTATTCAAGAATGAGGGCAAATGAATATATTTTTAGAGATATATTACATAATATCTGTACATATTTATGGGGTACATGTGATATTTTGATACATGCATACAATGTGTAATGATCAAATCAGAGTATTTAGGAAATCCATTACCTTGAAATTTATCATTTCTGTGTGTTGGGAACATTCCAAATCTCTTCTAGTTATTT
Source organism: Eulemur rufifrons (assembly GCF_041146395.1). Classification (NCBI taxonomy): domain Eukaryota; kingdom Metazoa; phylum Chordata; class Mammalia; order Primates; family Lemuridae; genus Eulemur; species Eulemur rufifrons. The sequence goes on from NC_091001.1 coordinate 26,022,438, forward strand.
TGAAATACACAATATGTTATCATTACCTATAGTCATCTTACTGTGCTATCGAACACTAGATCTTATTTCTTCTAACTGCATGTTTATACCCATTAACCAACCTCTCTTCTTCCCCTCCCCATAAATATACCGTTCCAGCCTCTGACAACTATCATTCTACTCTCTACCCCCATGAGATCAAAATTTTAGCTCCCACATCTGAGAATATGCAATATTTGTCTTTCTGTGCCTGACTTATTTCACTTAACACAATGACCTTTAGTTCCATCCATGTTGCTGCAAATGACAGGATTTCATTGCTTTCTATAGTCAAACAGTATTTCATTCTCTATATATACCATACTAGGTATTTATCCAGTGGAAAGGGAATCAGTATAATAAAGGGATATTTGCACCCTCATGTTTCCTGCTGCACTATTCACAATAGCCAAGATATGGAATCAACCTAAATGCCCATCAACAGATGAATGGATAAAAACATCCTTTCTTCTTGTTCCATGCCTTAATCACTCCTCCCACCTGCATGGTGCATCATGGCCATTATGTCACATTCTTTAATTGGATGGAGCTAATTGATTAAAAAGGCTGTACCTCCTGGGGATTTGGTCCCTTTCTCCATCTGCATTCTGAACTGGTGTGAGGCAGCAACTCTGGGTGTGTCTGCCACCCCCAAATTATTCATCGTCGGGGATAAGCTAGAGGTAGGGCAGGCAGGGAACATCAGCAAGTTCTTTTGGGCCCTAGGTTGGCCTTGTCCTCCATCGCAGCTTTTTTATCAGTGAAAAAACTTACTTTTTATATTTTATTTTTTAAAATTAAGATAGAATTCACATACCACAATCTTCACCCCTTTAAAGTATACAATTAATTTATTCATTTTTAGTGTTTCCATGCAGTTGTGCAACCATCATCACTATATAGTTACACAACATTTTTATCATCCCCCAAAACAACCCCATATCCATTAGTGGTCACAACCCACTCCCAGCCCCTGGAAACCACTAAACTACTGTGTTTGTGGATTTGTTTATTCTGGTCATTTTATATAAATGGAATCGTACAGCTTGTGGCCTTTTGTATGGGGCTCTTTCCACATAATAAAGTTCACTTTTAATCTCTACCTTGCTCCTGAATATACATATATATATCTTAATTGGTTTTAAATACAGTGGTATAGAGAGGGGTGTTATTTATGAAACCTGTAAAACCTTACATAATTTTCTACTTCTCCGTCAATTTTAATGATTATTCTTTTAATTCCCAAGATTTACTTATAAAGCCACTTGTTCTTATTTCTGCCCAGTTTTTTTTATTTCTTTTCTCATTTTTAAATAAATTTCTTGTATCATAACACACATGCAGGAAAGAACATATGTAATTCCATGAATTATTACAACCTAGTAAACAAATGAAATATTATTATAATCCCAAAAGTACCTCAAATGCACCCTCATGCTACTTCATACTCCCTCTCTTCCTCATCCTACAAAATATTAACCACTATTTCTATACTGACTTCTCAAACTGTGTGAGTTTTGCCTGACATTTTTTGCTTAAAATATCTTAAACACACTTATCCAAGAGTCTTTGTGTTCTGATTTTAAAATTTTGTTTATTGCCCTTTTCAGCATTAGTTTTTTTATCATCCATTTTAAAATTCTATTTACAAGCTTGTTTTGAGTGAATAGATATTTCAAAATTTGTTTGCTTGAATGCTATGTTTGTACATATGTGTTGTTGTAGTGTTGTACACTTACACCCTTCCTGCTTAGTTTTGTCACTATCTCCATCCAGCAGCCTGGTCTCCCAGTCCAGATCCAGGCCTGCTCTGTCCCAGTGGGAATATCACAGATCCAGGGACACAGCGAGAAGGCAGTTGGAACCCAGTGCCTCGCCATGAGGCTGTCTGTGTATGTCCATCCTTACCCACCTCCACTTCCCAAACTTCTCCCTACCTCACAGTCCACAGCTCGTGAAAGCCAAAAGCCAATTGCACATCATGAGACATTTTCCATTCCAGTCTCCTTTTGCAAGTGCTGGAGCTTTCATCAGTAGCCATGGCTTTGCCAACCCAGCCCCACGCCCAACAAGGAGCATGTTTGCAGAAACCAAGCTCCCATATCCACTTCTTGCTTCAGAATAGAAAGCCCGGAAGATCAGAAAATCTGAGCTACAGCTGTCATCAACAGACTGTGTTTTTATTGGCCTTGTGTTTAGAACCTCCGACTAAGTCTTTTGTTACCATTTTTTACTTTTAAAAAAATCTAGTATTATATGCCTGGACCCCCACTCCCCACAAAAAAAAAAAAATGGAATTCACACAGCATGAACTGTGTGAATGAATTGCCTTTACAATCTGATTTATGGCAACAACACTCCAAAAAGGGTTCTCTTAAATGACCACCTCGCTACTTCTTCTAAGAGATACTGGATTTCTCTCCAACTTCACCCTTGTTGATCTTCCTGGGACATTTCAGACTGAGCACAAGCCCTGGTTTATGAAGCTCTAACCGTACTTGTTTTCCATTACCCTGCATCTTCCTAATGACCTTCCTTTCTGTAGTTGCTCCTTATCTATTTCATACTCACTCTTCTTTGAGCTCTTATTTCCTAAATGTATGAGTTCCCGCAAATAAATCTGGCTGGGTCACTCTTTTCCCCCTCTCTACACTCTATAATACAATCCTTGAGTGACCTTTTGCCCTTGTACAGCTTCAGTCCCATTTCTACATGAGTGACTCCTAAGTCTTTCCTTACACTGCTGATGTTTCTTCCTAGTTCCACTCTTACATCTCGCATTGTTTCCTGGACACCTTCACCTTCATATGCCACCAGCTTCTTGCACATACTCATCCCAGCTCCCATCATTACCTCCACCAGACCTGTTCTTCCTCCACAGCATCACCACTTCCCCAGGTACTTGGATAAAATCAGCTCAGGTGACTTCTACTTCTTCCTTGCTCTTGCCCTCTACGATGACTTGACCATGAAATCCCAGGTTCAACACCTGTCCCCTTCTCGTGGTAACTCCAGCTACATCTCTAGTTTGAGCTCTAATTACCATGCACTTGAACCATGTAATCACTTCTGGCTTGTTTCCCTGACCAAAGGACTCAACAATCCGACAGAAATCTATCTGTCTATATGTAACTTCTCCTTCATCTTGTCACATGGTTCCTCCACCCAGAATTTCCTTCTTTCCCATCCCTGCAAGGTCAAATTTTACTACACTTCTTTAAGTCACAGCTGAAGAGCTTTTTTTAATAAATACTTTTTTAGTCTCTTAGCCAAAATTCTTTTTTTCTATCCCAAAACTCCTCTAGCATTCTATCTCTAGTTCTATTGTACCACCCATCCCTGTTCATCTGCTAGTGTACTTATAAATTTGAAGCATAATTGCTATGAGCTATAACCCCCTGAAGATTTAGAGCTTATCTTACTCATCTCTGAGTCTTTGACAAAACCTAGCACAGTCCCTGGCTCATTGTAGACACTTAGTAAGTATTTCCCAGCCAAGCGAAAACATAAAAGACATGGCAAAAGAGATTCCTATTTTGGGTTGAAGCCTGGAATAAACGAGCTAAAAATTCTTCTCCTCCCAGATTCAATAATCCTCTGATACAACAAATCAAAATATATTACCATAAAACTTGTGGAACTTTCCCTTTCAGAAGAAAAATTAATAGCATATAACCAGCAACCTTTTGAGAATATTTAGGCATAGTCATTTTTGGACAAGAGGAACAGTTTAGAATATGACTCAAGATTATATCTACTACAACATGACACCAGTAGGCTTCCATAATCTCAAGACTCTGAAGGAAAGACTTGGAAACTGAGAAACACCTTTCGTACTCTCCGTAGCTCAGACTTGGCTCCTCCAACGGATCCTTATCCAACTCTTCCTATAGCAGCACTGAGAGGGACACTCTGGCACAGCATGGGGCACAGTCTCCAGTGTGGAACCAGGATATTTGATGCTAGGCTGAAATGTTTAGGTGTCTATCTGACAGACAAGGGTAAAGAAACCTTTTCAGAAGTGAACTTATCAGGTAAAATTTAAAATTTTTGTACAAAATTCTATCTAGTGTCATGGGATGGGTAGACTGGCAGGGACCACCCCTCATACTCTAATGTTTAGGAGAGAAAATTCTAACCCCACCAAAATTCAATTTACAGTTAATAGCTTGGCACTATTTTCAAAGCATAACACATTTTCAGAAAAAATCTGAGCAAGAGTTGTAAATTTGCCTCCAGGCATGTAAATGTTATTGCATAATTAACTCAGATAGGGATTAATGTGACTAATTGCACAAAAACAATCCCAATTAGGGAGCTGTATCTTGAGAGGCTTCTGTTCTAACCCAAGCACCCACAGAATTCACTGTTTCAGCTCTGTTTTGATACTCAAGATTTCACCTCCAGTAAAGACTCAAGATTGCAAAAGGTTGTGAGATTGAATAAACAAGATGCTTGAAGCATCTTAAAGGATGCTTAAGGAGAATACAGCCAGCAACAAGTCTTCAGTCATCTCTGAGGACCGTTCTGGAACTGTGCTCCCAGGGGGATGTTCGCCTATGTCTGGGGAAAATGTCTTCCTCTATTAAATCTCTGATCGCTCTGATAGTATTTAAAGTAAAACTAACTGCACACATTCAGAAATGACTACTTCTTTATGAGGTGTCATAAAGTTAGTATAAAGCTTTTCCTGCCACCAGTATCATCTCTTTAACCTCCCAGGCCTAGATAATCTCCTATTATACCAAGTGAGAGGTGTTTCAACTCTTGATTATGTGCCCATCAATACATGATTGGATTAGTAAACTGTGGTATATGTATACCATGGAATATTACTCAGCTATAAGTAATGATGAAGATACGACATCTCTATGGTTCTCCTGGAGAGAGTTGGAACCCATTCTATTAAGTGAAGTATCCCAAGAATGGAAAAACAAGCATCACATGTACTCACCAGAAAATTGGTTTCCCTGATCATCACCTAAACACAAATCTGGGAATGACACCAATTGGACATCAGACTGAGGTGGGGGGTGGGGGAGGGGATGGGGGTATGCCTACACAATGAGTGCATTGCACACCGTTTGGGGAGTGGTAACACTTGAAGGTGCTGACTCGGGAAAGGGGGGGTGGGGAAAAGAATATGAAACTATTGTTTTTAACTTGCACTGTTCACTTAATAATTTATCATGAATATTTCCCATATTATTTCATATCATTGTACAAGAAATAATGTATACATTATGAGGACATACTGTATCTAACAAGATATACTGTTAGACTCTTTGATTCTGTAAAACTAAATTGAAAAAAAAATAAAATAAAAAAAAATACTTGGAAAGAAAAAAAAACAAAAACTCTTGATTATGTTTTGTCTTTACATTATCTCACATACGAATGTTACATATTATTGTACATCTTCTAATTCTCCCCTTATGGCTGGTTTTAAGAGCTATTAAGCTATATTTAGCAAAAGATAAACATATCTATTTAGTTACGCACATCATACATGACATCTCAGAAAGTGCTCTGGCTGAAGCATTATTTCTCATTTTCTCATCAAATCAGTATTTATTCCAGACAGATAATGGTAGCACCTACTGAATCTTTCCTTCCAGACCTGTGCTCTTGGTTTCTGTTCTGGGAGAATAAAAATCTATTGAACCGTTCACATAATAGAAAATTTTCTTAGAAGAGTCTCTGAAGAGATGGATGGACTGGAGAGAACACCTGAAGGACCAGTGTCTACTAGGATAAAAGGTCTCATTTTGTATTTATACATCCACTGTTCTGAATATCAAGTCTCTAACTATAATTCTTACATTAAACCCTTCAGAAAGAAGTGCAGTCTGAGGACAGTTCCTCAAAATCCAAAAATTTACTTTTGCTTGTTTCTAAAGGAATCATTGGATGATCACATTTAACTTTTACTAATCCTATGATCACTACTTATAGTTGTAGTCTTTTTGGTTGAATGTTATTAAAACAAATGCAACTCTAATTAGCATACCAAAAGGAAACCAAAAAGGAATTCACTGGCTCTGGATGCTGGGGAGAATATTTCAGTAACTCACAAGATTAAAAGAAGAGCTAGAAGACCATGGTGGACTCGGTGCTGCCAGGACTCCCTCCATCTCTTTTATCTCTGCTTGCCTCTGCCTTTTGGTCTCATTTTTTCCCATTAAAGCCTCAGTTCCACCATGTTGACATCTCCAGGTCTACATCAGACCCACTGAGCAACGTGAGTGGAGAAGGATGCCCTATTTCCCCCATGGACCACACATAGAGCCTCAGAAAGAACCTTACTCACCTCACCTGGGCCAAATACTCACCCTTAGATGGGATGGCCAGACCTGGGTCAAGGGGGAAAGTATGTTTCCAGAAGCAAGGAGGGAGGCAAGCTCACAGGAAGGGCTAAAGAACAATAGCTTTTGATGCCTATTAAAAATAATAATATTGGTATCTGTGTAACTTAAAGGACATAACAAGGAGACCCACAAGTGAGCAAATGGTGTTTTGCTTGGTCTTTTAAAAGTTAAACCAGTATCATGATTTTAAAGTCCTAAAATTCCCCCCTCCCTCAAAAAATCCATATTTCCAGGTTTTCTTCAGGAGATCTGATCACATTCTCAAAAGTTAACAAAGACAGTGAGTTGAGGGTTCCCCCTTTCATTGGGGCCCAGCTTTTCCTTTTCACTCTGGCCTATTCCATTCAGTTATGTCTCCAGATTAGCCGCTGCAGAAAGTATGACCCTCGACTGGTGCAGCCCCTCCGATTTACGGGCATTAGTTATTTTCATCTTCTCAGCAATGCTTTTGCACCAGCATTCTTCCTTCCACCCAGGAGAAAGCTGACCTCAAGAGAGTTTTCATGTTATGCCCAAGGTCACATGGCTAATAATTGGAAGAGCTGAGACTTGTAAGGCACATCTTAAATCTAGGGTTTTTAAGTAGATGTTATCAACCTAAGTTTTAAGCAATGAAATACTTCCTATCAAATCTTGGGTGGACAACCTACATGTCAATCAATGGAAGCTGAGCTCTGTAGCTGAAGGAAGAATGAAGGGCTGGGAACTCACTCCTCACCTTTTGACTCCATTGCCGCCCCTACTTTTTCCTCCCCCTGTTGGCTCCTAAGGCATTTTTACAGAGCAAAGTGGGAAACTTTCTTGTCATTATGCTATTAAAGTGTCAGGTATTAGGTACTCTGGGAAATTGATATTTCAGGGGAGGTGGGATAAACACATCTATAATATATTATCATATATAATATATTATACATTGTAATATGTAATTATATAAGATCCACTATATTATATTTTAATATTCATATATGTGGTTTTAAAGGAAGTTTGACTGTAAAATAATATACCTGCCTGGCTATACAAATGGTATTCTACAAGAGGAGCTTTCAAAATTTTTGCAACCAAATAACTCAGAGAAGAGGGGATGTATCAGTCAGGGTTCACTCAGGAAAAGAGAAGCCACTTTATTAGTACAGTCTAGAGTGTTTGATATAGGAATTAGGGACTCACCCATATGACCATTAGAAGATCTAGGGAAACAGAGGCAAGGGAAGCTCCCTGAGAAATCGGGGAAGTGCTACTGAAGGTCAGCTTGGTCAGCAGCTTAATCTCAGCCTGATGCAGCAAAGTGTGTAGTGCACGAAGCCCTCCCCACCCTCCTAGGATGCAGCTCTGAGTTTGCAATGGTCTCCAGAAAATACTGGCTTCTCCTCTTCTGCCTTGCATATCTTATATAAATTCCTCTTATTAGAAAATTCTAAACTGGAGCAATCTAGGAAACAGAATATAGATAAATCCAGGTCCTGATTTCTCTTCTGCAATGCAGAAAAAACCTTAAAAATGGGTGATAGGGATGCCAAGTTGACAATGAACAATCCAGACAGGAGCAATTAGGATACAAGTAAACTTGTACAAAGAAGAGAATATTTTCCTCATCTAGATGGGCACCGACTGAGACATGTCTGTTCATACATATCGGGGGTTCTGCATTTAGTTTGGCCAGTAGTTCCTGGTTCTTCTCTCTCTTGTTAAGATTAACAAGGATGAAATATGACCAAGAATTATCAAATTTAAACAATCAGATGTGCATCCATCAATACACAGAATGTAAGTAAAATATCAATTGAAATTGACATTAAATACAAAAAGAAAACTAGATAGTGGTAGGACTTGGTAGGATGAAACTCTTAACAAGATGTACTAGTGCAAGCATAATTTTCTTCAAAAAAACAGATATGAAGGCTGGAGTCATGTACTATAGCACTATAGCAGAGACTGCCAATTTCCTACTCTCACAAGTCTCTTGTTTCTTGTTATTTAAAACCAAAACAAACAAACAAAAATTTTTAGCTGGGCATTTGCCACTTAGAATAAAAATCTACATTCCTCATCTCCCTTTTAGCCCTGTAACTAAGTGTGTACCAATGATTACAAGAATATGCATTATCTAGAACTTCAAGAAAGCATGCATTCTTTTCCACTTCCTACTTCCTGGAATGGAGATGTGATGGTAGGAGACCCACCAGCCATTTTGTACTAGATAACCTTGAGAATGAAAGCTGTAGACCAAGGATGGCAGAGGAAATAAAAAGAAATCTTAGTCCCTGATAAAACTATAAGATCATAAAACCCATCACCAAACATGCATGAGAGAGAAATAAGCTTCTATTTTATTGAAGCCACTATTGATGAAGGATCTTTGTAGTAAGTAGTCAAATGCAATTCTTAATTGATAGACACTCGAAGCTATCAGGACATGATATTTGGTTGGAATGCAGTCCTTAAACAGGGGCTGAAAATGCAAATATCTTCAGGGAATAGGTAGGTAATTAGAATAAATAAATGACATAAGTAAAGGAAAGGCATTGGGAAGGACAAAACAAGACCAGAGAACAGAGAGAATACTAATTGGGTCAACATAGACAATTGAAGATCAATGATTAAGTATCTCTTTCCACATGAGACCATTCTCAATAAACTGGTTCTTATAAGTCATAAATATGATCATGTCATTTCCCAGCTGATTTCCATCTCTACTGGCTCAGGGTAAAATTCTTTAATATGGCCTGCAAGACCATCCTTCTGTAGCACCTGTCTATTCCTCCAGTCTCATCTCTGCCTTCTTTCCCTACAATTTAGCCATCTGCAGATACGTAAATCCACCTTGATCATTCTGGAATGATCTCCTTGTCTCCTGCCCTCATCCTTGTCTTCCCAGTGGAAATCCCTCATCATTACTTTCCCAGAAGAATCCCAGGTCATCACCTTCTGTGTGAAGTCACTTCTGAACATTATGGGTGTCATGTGGAGATATAACGTGGAGATGTTGCTTTCAGGTGCAAGAATTAGAAAATGTTAGTTGCAGAGGTGCCATTTTAGATGGGCTTATATGATGAGAAACCTTTTGAAAGGCTAAGGTAGAGGCAGGAAAAATTGTATATCAGAAACATCATGAGCAAAGGCAGAGATGTGAGAAACATGCTGTTCATTCAAGATGCAGCAAGTGATCCAGCTTGGCTATCACATAGGGTACACATTTAAGGCACCCTTGCTAGAGAGAGCTCTAAATGCTTGGCTAATGATGTTCAGTGAAAACAACATTTAATAAGCATCTTCTGCATGCAGAAGCTTGTGCTAGATTCAGTAGTAGCAAAGTCAAAGACACAGCCTCTACCCTTAAGGAATTCAACCCTTCTAGGAGAAACAGACATGTGATAGATCATTTCAATATGCCTTTGATAAATATTATGATATGGATATACGCAGTATGCTCTGGGGGCCCGTGAGAATGCTTCTGCTCTCAGTTACTAAGTGCCTGATACCCTAGGCACTCTATAGACATTATTTCATTTAAGATTCAGAGCAGCCCTTGACGGTAGGTATTTTTATCTCTAAGTTAAATGATGAGAAAACTGAGATTCAGAGAATTTAGGCAACACTGTCCAAAGTCACACAGATAAATTAGTAGCATTCTTTCCACTACATCATGCTAAAGGGAGTTTACTTAATTTGGTGGGTGATGAGGTGTCATTGAAGGGTTTTGAGCAGAGAAATGGCATACTCTGAGATATGCCTTAGGAGGATTAACGTGATAGTGATATGAAGGAAGAAAGGATGGCAGAAGGACCAATTAGAAAGCTACTGCAAGTCCAAACTTGAAATGAAAATGCTCTGAGAATTAGATATTATTAAAGAGAAAAAAGCTCCAATTCTGCGTGTTGTTTGTGGCAGTCATTAGTGCTGTTCACCAAAAAAAATCACCAAATATTCTGTTTCTTCTTCTCCTGGGCATATGGTATGAATGCACTTCCTTGCCCCCTTAGAGTTAGGCGTGGTCATGTGACTTCATTTAGCCAATGAAATGTGAGTAGAAATGGCAGGCTTCATCACACTGCCTGTTTCCCCTTCTGCCATGGCAACAAAGAATGGTCCAGAGAGCACTGGGTCATTAACCTGGGAACCAGAGTGGCAATAATGTAGAACAGAGGTCCCTCTGACTCACGAAAGACAAGAAGCACTAGTGAAAAATGAAACTTGTTTATATTAAGTCACTAGGATTTTAGCCTCGTTTGTTACCATAACATAACCTAGATAACCCCAACAGATACCATGTGTTTTCCTGAGACTTATTTCAAGCACTGCTTCTCAAACTTTAATGCAGACCTTACCACTTGGAGATCTTATTAAAATGTAGACTCTGGTTGAGTACATACAAGGTGAGGCCCAAGACACCATATTTCTAACAATCCCCCGATCCCAGGTGGTACAGAGGCTGCTGGTTCACATTTCAGCTTGCAAGGGTTTAAAACTGCACTGTCCAAGATGACAGCAAACAGCCACATGTAGCTGTTTAAATTTAAATTAACTAAAATTGAATAAAATTAAAAGTCCAGTTCCTCAGATATACTAGCCACAATTCAAGTGCTCAAAAGCCACATGAGGCCAGTGGCTACTGTATTCAACAGCAGAGACATAAAACAATTTTCATCATCACAAAAAGTTTTAATGGACAGTGCCGCTGTACAGCAAAACACGGAAACATAACATGAAAATTGGCCCTGGCAGCTTGGGGGATGGGAATGGTTGAGATGCAGGCAAGCAGAGCTGTTGCTATCAAACAGCAATCCAATACAGAGAGGGGTTCGAGTACCGGGACACAGAGCTGAGACTGAAGGAAATGTGACATTTGATCTGGGTACAGGACAGATTCTTGCCCTACCTAATCATTTCATTTCCCCTGTGGATCATTTCAAGAGATCCCATTTCAGGGAAAGCAGTTCCAGGGAGCCTCCTCTCTCTTTGCCCTGATCTTGTCTGCCCAATTTGGCTAATCTATTTACTTCCCCCAGAAAACACACGGCATCAAGTATAACACTTGTTTTTGAGCTCCTTTCCCCAAGAAATCAATAGCACTCAGAGAGAGCGTGTCTGTAAGCACAGCCAAAAGAGCTATAGAATTACACAGTGCAGTAGGCATGTGGCTGTGATTGGGTGATGGCTGCCTCCTGCTGCCAGTGATGTTCTGCACCCTGGTGCCCACTCATTCCTCTCCCCTCCTTTCCCTTTGCTGGCCCTCAAACAAAAGTTCAGTGTATGTTGCATGGTCCTCAATTCCCCCAAGACTAATAGAGAAGTGGGGAAGAACTACAGCTTGCTCCATTCAGATTCTAGTGGCCCGGTGCATGAGGCAAGGAGCAAAGAGAACTTAAAAGGAATGGGGAAATAAGCAGAAGGAGAGAAGAGCCAGGAGTAAGGGACTGCTTAGGAGTGACTTGCTGGAGAAACCACTGAAAACCAGATGAAATTAATGACAATGTCATCAAGGATAACAGCTCAGACCATAGGCCCCACTAAACATGAACTCACTTTTCCTTATTCCTAAGGCCTTAGTCACATTCTCAGGGAATAACCCCAATGTGGTGGAGATTAAGTTCCCCCACCTGGTGGCAGAGAAAATTATACTAAACATTAAGTTAAAGTTATATTCTTCTATACCCAAATTGGTAGACAGTGAAATTTTTTGAAGAGTCTACAACTTTTAGCAGATTCTCAAAGGACCCCTTGGAGGATCTCTGACAGAGTCTATGGTTCATCTGGGAGTGTTAACTGGAGTGGGCTTGCCTTTTCAAGGATCTCTCTCTTCTAACTTCCTGCACGAAGAGGCTTGCTATGACTACCCAAACACCACTGTTAATAGAGCTGCATTCAGGAGTTGCAGAAATATGGTACTTTAGTCCTCCAAGAATTCCACCTGAAGACCTCCAGCTACAAGGGAGAATGAGTTTGTACCTGCTACCCTCTGTCCATTCCAGGGATCTGAGGTAGAGATCAAAACAGTCACCACAAGCAGATTGAGTTCTTGGAAGTCTGTGCCCCATCTTTAAGCATTCTGAGTTCTTAATGTTAATGTGTAATCCAACCATGCTGTTTAAATATCAAAATTATGATTTTTACATATATCTTCAAGTACAGGTTGAGTATCCTTTATCTGCAATGCTTTGGGACCAGAAGAGTTTCAGATTTCAATTTTTTTTTAACTTTTAGAATACTTATATTATACTTACCTGGTTGAGCATCTCAAATCTGAAATGCCCCAATAAGTCTTTTTTTTTTTTTTTTTGAGTGTCATATTAGAGCTCAAAAAATGTTGAATTTTGGAACTTTTTGGATTTTAAGATTAAGAATGCTCAATTTGTACTATCAATACCCAGAAAGCTACATCATGCTTAATCTGTGGACTACTGTGGGTCTTTCTTGTCACACCACCATGGACCCTCCCCCCAAACTTATAACTCTGTGATAAGCATGACCACCTTTGTTGGTTTTGGGGGCATTTTGTGTGCATCTACCACATGCCTAACCCCTGCCAGGTGCTCATAATCTGTCTGGAAGATGTAAGAGATGCAAATAGTCATCATTCTTTGTGTGGGTGTGCTATGACCAAGGAAAGAACTGTGTCCTGGAGACCAGTGAAGGGCAATGAGACCTACTGAAGGTGCAGTGAGATGAAGTAGACAAAGTTCCTTGCCTAATTATTCTTCCCCAGAGGTGAGTCCCTCAAAGAAGGAAAAAAGAATTCCTTGGGTTTTCTTGAGTATCCAAGGGCCCCATTAAAAGACAGCCTCACTAGATTTGTAGGCAGCAGATCTGTGCATAGCCCTATCTTCTCTGCTGGATCATGATGTGGTCCCACCCAGTCATTTTCTTTGGGCTGTGATTATCACAGACACCCCGTAACATGAAGGAGGGTGGAGACGGATAGTTGAACAGAGATGTCTGCAGCCTCTGAATGTGAGTTCAGTCTATCGGAAACATAAGATGGGCCCTTGAGCAAGTCTCTGGCAAATCTGGGCTAGACCAATTAAAAAAATCCATATCCCTCTAGTGTAGGGGTCAGCAAACTTTTTCTGTAAAAGGCAAGATAATAAATATTTTAGGCTTTGCCACCCATACTGTCTGTTCCAACTGTTCAACTCTGCTATTGTGGCAGAAAAGTAGCCATAAACAATACCTCAACAAATGTTCATGGCTATGTCCTAATAAAACTTTATGAATAGACATTGAAATCTGATTCCATCTAATTTTCACTCATGGAGAAATACTATTTTTCTTTTGATCTTTTTCCCAACCATTTAAGGATATAAAAACCATCCTTGCCTGGATGAATAACAAAAACAGGCGGAGGTTTGCCCACCCCTGTTGTATTAGTAAAGCTACAGCTATTCAGTAACATAATGTCTCATTATAGATAAGGCCACAAGGTCATGTGGCCATGATGACTGGAAACTCCTTGAAGATGTGAAGATTCATTTGTGTGTCCAAAATATGCCTTTTCATTCTGAGCAAACTTTTTGAATTGTCGGATAGATGGTGCAGGAAGTCTGATTGCCAGGAGGCAAAGGTTTTAATATTTTTATTATTTGATTCTAACAAATAGAAGAAGAAATTGAAGGATTGCACCCTAGCGGGAACAGAGTACAAGGAGCAGCCTCATCACACTGACAACTGGGACAAAGTGTGGGAGCAGGCACTGCACCCTGCACCCACCTGAGCCGCGCCAGTGGGGCACCCAAAACAGCCTACATGCAGCGTCCCTCACTGGCTGGGATGAGTGTGATACAAAAGCAATGCTGCATTACCGGACTTTTGTGTTCCTGTGAATAAGACAAACTCCCTGAGCCGTACACGCTGCAGATAACGCAGCAATTCCAGGAAATGTTATCACTGCCTGCGTCATGAGCTGTAAGTGAGGCCAGCTGCTCATGAGTGGAATTTTCTAGCTATTGGAGAATTCTCGGCAGTGCAGAGTGCTGCCGAGCTCCTTGGAGACCCAAATTGGTTTTCTTTCTCTCTCTCTCTCTCTCTCTCTTTTCCAACTTTGGGGATCAACTTGGATAGCAATTTGGGTATTTTGTTCAAGGGCCTAGGAAGTGAACTGATCGTTTATATACTGCTAATTTCTGCAAATCCACTTCCCTGCACCCTCATGCCTAGTATCTCCCACACAGCAACAGATCATGAGCTGCTTCAGTTCTATTCCAGTCACTTAAAATTTACGAGAGTCTGTTCTATGTGTTCTATACTAAGCTAGTTTCTGGGGTCAGGGCAGTAACCCACACAAATTTGGTTTGGACTAATTGCCTAGCAAGGAAAACAGACATTTAACTAGTATTAATTAAAAGTATTAGTAAAGCTAGGGTTATTGAATAGCATGACACCTCTTTATGGATAAGTCCACAAGGTCACGTGGCCACGATGACTAGAAACTCTAGTAACTCAAGTGTGATAAACATTCCAGTAAGAGACATATCAAGTGCTATGAATGCAACTAGTAAGGGAATCTAACCCTCTCCCTGATGTAGAGACATCCCTCCTAGGGAAAGGAGCCAAAGTCAGTGGCTAGGTGAAAAGGAAGTGATTTCCAGAAGAGGGAATAACATGTGTGAAGAACATTCAAGAAAGAGCATGGTTGATTCACAGAAGAAAACTACCACACTCCAAAAAGCTGGAAGGAAGAGGTCAAGGGCAGGCACTATCCTCGTTCACCTTGGATCCCAGCACATGTTTAGTGACTGCTGGGAGGAATACCCAAAGCCGACCTTCTCCTTTCTTTCTGCCTTCCATATACAACTACCCTCATGCAGAGCCCAGCCATGTGACTTGCCAGTGGAATGCTGGCCAACATTACACCAGCACAGGCTGGACAAGGGCTTGGACATGAAGCTCTTCCTCTGTTGCTCTCTTGGAGCCCAGAGACTGCCAGTGGAGAAGCCCAGACTAATCTGTGAATGATGCAAGACACATGATCAGTCACCCCCATCACCTGGCCAGCAGCCTGCCAGATGTGCGAGTGAAATCATCCTAGATCATCCAGCACCCAGCCAGATGCCAGGTGACCAGAAACACATAAGGTAGCCCAGGAGTAGAGAGATCAGCCATGGAGGCCCAGATCAGAAGAATCCCCCAGTTCACCCAGAATTGGAAGCTAAATAAATGAATGATGTTGAAGCCACTGTGTTTGGGGTATGGTTTGTTACATATCAAAATGGAACTGACCAGTGGATCCAGGCCAGCAAGATTGCAGACAGCCACTATTCTCCAATCATATCTGCTTCCTTGATCCCATAATCTTTAGTTAAACTGCAAAGATCAAAATATGCTTAGTCTGGTCACATTGAACTACCCCTCCACTCACTAGATACTATTCAAGGGGCCAGAAAGTTTGTAATTGACTGATACTTCTGTAACCTGGCTTCAAACTCTCAGAGCCTGGGAGACATTTAAAGCTGAATCTTTCTCCTGGAGCATTTGTGGTTTCTCTGCTGGGCCACTCCTGTGACTTGGGTGATCATTTTCATACTTCTGTGGCTGTGGCCCCTCCCAGCCCCTGGTTTTCCAGGAGCTCGCTCCGCTCTGACTCTGTCTGTTAGAGTCCTGTCGTGGCCAAGCCAGATGATCTGCATAGGCAGCAGCCAAAGAGCACCAGGATCATTCTCTCTCCTGCAGTGGTTCATGTCTGAGACATTCATGTATAGCTACAACTAAAATCTCTGGAAGAATAAATTGATATAAGCACAACAGGAGTTCTCTTTGAGAAAGAGACTGAGAGTGTTGTTCAATAGAAAGGGGATGCAAGCCACAAATGAGAGCTACGTGGTTATTTTTAAATTATCTACCACCCACATTAAAAAAATATTAATACTTTTACATTTTATTTAACCCAATATATCTAAAATTTATCATTTAAATGTGCAACCAACACAAACATTAAAATGAGATGTTTTACATTCTTTTCCGTGTTTGAAATCCACCCCACCCCAGGCCAACTACAGGAAGCACATATTAAGTTTGTGAGAAATCCCATGGGAGCTCTCCTCATTTCTACTGGTACGGTCTTTATACCTTGGCTGAAAGTCACTTAACCTGTTTTAGATCTGTCTCACAGTTCACTCTTGCATTTCACATCTGTCTGCTTGCCTCCATCAAAACTTGCTATCTATCATCCTGAAGAAAGAGAAAAACACGGAGTTGTTAATGAGTACCAAAATTGACTTTTGAGGGCAGGAAATTTCTGCACCTTATTTTATGTTGAAGGGAAACAGCCAGTAGGGAGGAAGAGTTAATAGGTCAAGTCAGAAATTGATTAATTGATGGAGCACAAGCCTATAAAAGGCAAGAGGGAAGGGGATCAGCGTACAGGTGGAGGGAGTGGCCTTCAGCAGGAGAAAAGGGAAGAGAAGTCACTTCTTTCCAAACAAAAGGGAGAAACTGGGGGTGAGAGTTGCAGAGGAAAAGGAGGCACGGAGGTGAGGAGTACATTGATAAAACTCTATTCTCTCTGTGCAGTTTATCATCAGAGAGAGAGGGAGAAAGTGAGGAAGACAAGGACCTCAGGAAAGAAGGGTAGAGTTGAAAAAGTGGCCCCGGGAACAGCAGGAGGCATGGATGAGAGGTACATAAGAGAAGTGCGTGCCAAGCAGAGTCAAGGGCCCGGGTGCAGATAATCAGGAGTTTGTTAGGGTCCCCATCTGCACCAGGGTGTGGCTTTTCTCCAAAGGGCCCAGCTTCTGGGATGTAAGAGTAGAAAGAGCTGATGGTTGGTTGGATGCCTGCAGAGCAAGTCAAGGAGGGAAAAGAGCAGAAGGTTCTCCAATTGACAAGTTCTAAGATGTAGTGAAGTGGAAAGGGAGTGTAAGGCAAGTTGAATCTTTCAGGAATATAAGCCAAATCTCAGAGCCACCCCATCTCTTATTTACAGAAATCCATAAATCCACACATTGTATGTTCTTGAGTGTGTTACAGAGAATGCAAATAACATTGTTTATTTTCCTCTCAAGGAGCTTATAGCCTAGTGGGGGAAACAAAATTAATGCATAAATCAAGGCATGTTGCACAAAAAAATGTAGTTATATTTTATGGCACAAATTTCAAGTATTTTAGAAACATAATGTGCACTACAGTTTGCTAACTTGGACAGTAGATCCTTCTACCTAACACAGAGGCCAGGACTGGCTGCCTGACTTCTTTCTCGGATCCCAGAACTCCCACCAGATAGGTCCTTGGCAGCAGATAGGATATGGTATTAGCCCTTCTGTCCTCAGTGTCTGGCAGAGACACATGGGGACTCAATAAATGTTTGAATGATTGAATAAATGAATGAATCCCCAAGAACCCTGAAGCCAAGAGAAGGAATCCTGGGAGCTAAGCTCAGTCAACTAGAGAAAGTATTGCATGGGCAAGTCAGATTGAGCTTAGATAAACACCTGAGACTGCTGCTGTTTCATCACCTGCTTTCCAGCAGGAATGGGTGGGCTGGCTCCATTTAAAGGACCAAGAATGGCTTAGACAATAGAGTTCTGCCCTGAAGGAGGTAGTCAAATAGCAAGAAAATATGAACATAGACCTGCCTGTGCACTCAGCCCTGTGCTGAGTACTCTAGGGATATAGAGGAAACAGAACTGTAGTTTTTGGTTATTTTGGCTTATAATCTATGTGAGGAGATAAGAGACACATAAACCTATGAGGCTAGCAGAGAACATGTAAAACAAAACACGGTGTCATGCTAGAGCTGACTATGTCTGTTGCAGTTAGAATTACATACAAATTAAACTCTATGTGCTTCTGTGGGTGTATATGTGTGTGTACACTTAAACATCAGCTAAAGAAGATAATGGTGTTATTCCCAAATGTGCACTTAGGAGATGATCAGGGAAACCAGTTTGCTGGTGAGTACATGTGGTGCTTATTTTTCCATTCTTGAGATACTTCACTTAATAGAATGGGTTCCAACTCTCTCCAGGAGAACCAAAGAGATGCCATATCACCGTTATTTCTTATAGCTGAGTAATATTCCATGGTATTGAAGTTCTGACTGTGGGGGATGGGGGTGGGGGGAGGGGATGGGTGCATACCTACGTGATGAGTGCAATGTGCACTGTCTAGGGAATGGACACGCTTGAAGCTCAGACTCGGGGGGACGGGGGGACATGGGAAATATAACCTGAACTTTTGTACCCCCATAATGAGCTGAAATTGAAAAAAAAAAAAGAAGATAATGGTTGTTCTGAAGCTGATTGTAGCCGTATCGGCACAGCATATATGATGTTCTCAGCTCAATCAATGTAGACTTCTTTCCTCATCAAAATCTCCTAAAGATTTTTTTCATAATTATAAGCAGGAACTGCCCACAGTTTTTGATTCAGTAAGTCTGGTATAGGACAAAATAACCTCTTTATTTTCTTAATCTCCAAAGGTGATTCAGATGTTCCTCAAACAGGGAGAACTACCTATGTAAACAATTTGGAAATAGGGAGATTAGCAATGAATAAAGAGAAGTGGACTTTTTTACATCCAGATAAACTGTTTCAATATAACTGACCCATAATAGGAAAATGAATAAACAAATTATAAGAAAAAAACAACATCAAACAAAAAAAATGGAGGCCTTGCTTCACAGAATATATACATGGGTGAAAACAGAGCATTGGAGACTCTCTGTCTATTGACAATAACTATGTAGAAATAAAATCTATTGATAGGGATTCTAGGAGAACATTTAAATTATTTTATATTTATGGGATTTTTTTGTCTATGAAATTATTAAGTCTGCTTTTAAGATTTTAACTATATATAAGATTTTTTTTTAATTTAATACTTTGTGTTATGTCATGTAGATGCATTATTTTTAATGAAATGCTCATAAGCTATTCAACAGTATAAAAGAGTGAGTTGTTAAGGTGTCCCTCAATGGCTTGATCATTATTTATTCATCATGTTACAGCGGGTGTGACTATTTTCTCCAGGGACTATGCATCAGAATGATAAAGGCAAATTCCAGAAGCCTCTAATGCTCAAAATATAAATGAAGTAGTAGGGTTATTTTGATCTAAAGAGGTGCTTGATACAATTTTGCCACAATTTGAATAGAGAGTTGTATTAGGAGCATTCACTGTGCATTTCATTGAAACAAATGGGATATGGTGATGATGTTAAATGAATCACCACCCAGGGGATAGCTTTTGTTCACAAACATAGTAATGGCAGAAGGGGAAATGTCTATGAAGATGTGTTAATTCCTACTTAGGTAAGACTCAGTCAGCCAGAGAAAGGATTTATCTCTTGTAACTGTATTTATATGAGCAAAACAGAGAGTCTCTGTTATTATCCATACGGAGCAGGCAAAATATTGTTAAATTGTGTTACTGGAAAGACAGAGGTATTATAGTAGGGGTAAAAAAGTGGAAAAGAGGAACTTAGGCCAAAACTACCTTGCTCTCTCAAGCAACAAATTAATTAAATCCACAAATGCACTAAAAATAATAATAAAAAAGCTTTTCTAGGTACAAAGCACTTTCAAAAATATTTCTTACTCCCTTATTTAACTTTTACCAAACTTCTTAAGGTTAGATATTATTCTGATCCTCATAGGTGAAGAAACAATCACAAAAACTCATGTTTATGTGGTACGTTACTGTTCCCAAGATGAGTTCACAAATACAATTTGATTTTTAAATTGTTTTTATCAATATTATTTTAAATTAACAAATCATAATTGTATACAATTATGGGGTACAATGTGATGTTTTGATACATGTAAACAATGTGGAATGATTAAATCAGGCTAATTAACACATCCGTCACTTTGCTTACTTAGCATTTTTTGTGGTGAAGCATTTCAAATTTACCCTTCTTAGCTGCTCTAAAATATACAATACTTTATTCTTGACTTTAGTCACCCTGCTGTGCAAAGGATCTCAAAATCTATTCCTCCTATTTGAAACTTTGTATCCTTCAACCAACAGCTCTCCATTCCCTCCTCCTCCCCCACCCCAGCAGCTAATAACCATCATTCTACTCGCCACTTCTGTAAGTTCAACTTTTTCTGATTGCACATAAAAGTTAATTTTTAAATTGTTATTCAAGTTTAGTAGAGAAAGAAATTAATTCCAGAAAGTTAAGTGAATTGCCAAAGATCTTTTAAGTGTCAGATCCAAGGTTTGAACCTCTCTTCTGACTCTTAGATAATTGTTCAGATCTGTTTTGCTCAACCCATGGGGACTCAGGCTGCATGGGCACAAAACATGGTCAACATCAACATTAGAGGCCCAATTCTAATCTTCTATATGTTCCTCATGACCACCTCATGATATCCACCCCTTGAGAACTTAACTACCAATGTGACATGGTCCGCCACTCTCCTGATTCGGAGGGAGATTTTAAATGGATTCTACAAGTCTCCCTTTCGCCAGGGGCGGAGCTACACATTCAGACTACTGATACCTTATAGGGATCCCAACATCTCACCCACTCATCTAGGAGGGGTTACCAAGGACCTAAATCTAAGAGAAGGCATTCCCACTCTACAGGTTGGACAAGGCTAAGAGAGAACCTCAGGGTACAGATGACTTTTTAACAACTATAGGCTGAGCCCTTATGATTGATAGCTGGTCCTAACCAGCCAGAGAACAACTTTCTGGCTCAATTTTCACGCAGTTCCCTGGAGCTGGTGAGGAATGTCCCAGACTCTGGCAGGTTTCACAGCTTCTCTTTTATAGCTCTCAAGCCCATTGAGTGCCTTCTAGTCGCCTCCTCTTTTCCAGCCTGTGACACAATTAATCTAGTTCTCAAAGAATAAAAACTAGCTCCTCATTTATTGATTGAAATTTTTTATAACGGATCACTTAATCATGCCACCTAATTATATAGTTATTTCAACTTTTGTTCCTCATGACTCCTGTAAGGATAAAGGCTTTAGGGAATGAAAAAAAAAAAATCTGGTGAGTTTAGGATGTGGGAGAGAAAGACACAGTTTGGCACCTTAATAGATTATGCAACCATGTTATTTTTGCATCATTCAGGTTTTTCCCAGTCTATACCTCTTGTCTCTCCAGCAACAGTGGAAAACGCATCCTTACATCCTCTTGATATTTGTTACCATAGTGAGCATATAAAGGTTTAAAGCAAATACTAATTTTATATGATTCAACTACAGCTGTTTCCATGACCTTCCACAGATGCAAAGACACCTGATTGTCAGATGGGACCCATTGTTCCTTGGAAGTCACTGTTGCCCACACACACTCTTGGTAGAGTGTTTGCAAGCTGGCTGGGCAATTTCATGGTATCAGACATCACAGCAGAATGTGTGAAGCTATAATATCCCAAGAAGGTGGGAAAAGGCAGTACTTCACTGTCCTTGTTCTAATTCAGTCTGAGAAGTTATTTAGCCCCAAAGGGCACATTTCCTCCTCTCCCTTCTTTCCTTGGCAGGTATTCTGAAATTAGGGAATATGACTCTCAGGAGGAATCAAGAGACTATCCAAGAGCTCCTCTTCTCTCTTATTCTTTCTCCTTTCTCTCCCCACCTCAAAGCTGCATTTAAGGATGTAAATTGTATTATAAGAACATGCTCTTTGGAGCATCATTTGTTCAAGAGACATCTTTGACTCTAAAGAGATTAAAAGGAAAGGCCCAGAGGAGAAGATACAAAACCACACAATACCTAAGGTGATTTTTCTCAGCATCCACCCTAGATCTCATGCCCCAGATCTCTCAGCCACCCACAGCCATCAGGACATGCTCTGAGGCTGTCCCTTTATCTATTGCTTTAAGCTGTCCTGCATCGCGGGCTTGTCCTCACAGCCCTAGTCGACACACACAAGAGGTGTAGTCTGAGCTCTGACTCCATTGGACAGACAACCAGGGCTTACCTGGGCAGGACTTAGGGAGAGCCAGAAGCAAATCATGATGCAGAACCGGGAGCAGCTGAGCCACTCCCTAGACAGATCTTTTCCCAGAAACTCAACCAAGCATGGCTTCAGCTCTGAATCTGCCAGGGAGCTTCTGACCATGTCCTGGTCCCAGCCAGCTGAATACCAGCTATAGCCTAGAGTGAGAAATGGACTCCTCTGGCCATGATTTTTTCCTTCTAGATCAGAAGAGCCCTTTAGTTTTGATCTCCTTCCTGTACTCTCCCATCCTATTTCCCCTAATATATTCCAAACTGTAGAATGTCTAATAAGCAGGAAACAACAAAGCTTGACTACTATACAGTCTAACAAAGTGATGATGGTTTTATGGACTGGGGAGTAGTTATGGAATAAATTTAAGATGTATTTTGGAAGTAGAATTAACAGTTTTCATTGATGAATTGGTTGAGCAAGGCAGTGAAATAAAGAAAAAATCCAAGATAAAGCCTAAATTTCAGTAACTGGGTAAATTTTCTCTTATATTCATTTATCAAATATTTAATGAGTCCCTATTATGTACAAGGTACTGTTCTGAGTTCTTCAGAAAAGATCCCAGACCTCATGGAGTTTATATTCTAGTTGTAGGATATTGAAGAAAAAAGTAAAGTAAAAAGGAGCATGTAGCATATGATCCTTACTAAGCACTGTGTTAAGTGTTTTTACATGTATTGGCTGTTTTAACCCTCATACTATTATTATGCTCATTGTATAGACCAGGACCCTGAGGCCCAGAAAGATTATATAACTTACTCAAGGATTATATAACTTACTCAATGAAGTACCACATAGTTGATCTGGGAGGGAAAAAAAAATTCTGTTGTGGCAAATTTAAGTTTGAGAAGTCTGTGAGATACTCAGTTTTCTAGTGGGGAGTTTTGTATGTACATCTGGAACTCAGAGAAAAGATTAAAATTTAAGATATAGACTGGAGCATCCTCAACATAGAGCCATAGGTTAAATGAAACTCCTAGGAGAGAGAGAGGAGACAGAGATGAGACCAACCAGGACAGTGCCCTTAAAAGAGATCCAACATCAAGAGAGCAGGTTGAGGAAATGGGGCCAGCAGGGAAGTCTGGAAATGGATGACTCATGTGGCAGAAAGAAAAGCCGACAGGGAGGATTACGGAATCCCTGAGAGATGAGTAACCAGAATGCAAAATGAAATTTCTGTTTCCAAATGCTGTATTACCCAGGATTCTCCAGAGAACCTGAACCAATAGAATGTGTGTATATGTCTCTCACACACACACACACAAACACATAGAGAAAGAGAGAAAAATTTATTTTAAAGAACTGGCTCATGCAATTATAGAGACTGGTAAGGCTAAAATCTGCAGGGAGGGCCTGACCCAGGAGAGACGATGTTATAGTTCAAGTCTGAAGGCATCTGCTACAGAATTCCCTCTTGCTTAGGGGAGAGATCAGTCTTTTATTCTATTCAGGCTTTCGACTGGTTGAGTGAGGCCCACCCACATTATGGAGAGCAATCTGCTTTGCTCAAAGTCCACAGATTTAAATATAAATCTCATCCAAAAACACCCTCACAGAAACATCCAGAATAACGTTTGACCAAATATCTGAGTACCGTGGCCCAGCCACGTAGACACATAAAATTAACTATCACAAATGCATAACAGTTACTTAAACTCCCAGTGCCCTGTATAATGAGGGAATGATTTTTTTCTTCTAAACACAGATATCTCTCAAAACTATATTAACTGTTCTTAGGAAAATGCACATGTCCTTGTCCATATTTAAGAAACAAAGATCAGATCATGGCGGATGGAAATGAAGAGCTGGCCACTCCTTAACTCCTGCTGAAGGAGAACCCGGGGAGGAGCCTGGAACCAATAGTTTGTGCCTCACACAAGGGAAGGTAGGAGGCTCTGAGCACACAAAGCCTGACTCTAGAAAATGCAATGGCTCTCTCATTGTTTTGAGGACCCATCCAGCTAGATTATACTCTTAAGAGAGGGGAGGGGTTTTTCCCTGATCAGAATGGCTATTCCCATGCCTTAAGTTTAAGTCTGTTATCTACCATGAATTAATGTTTGTGAGTGGTGAGAGGTGTGGATCCTCTTTCAGTCTTCTACATATGGCTATCCAATTTTCCCAGCACCATTTATTGTATAGGGATTCTTTGTCAAAGATCAGATGGCTATATAATGATGGTTTTATGTCTTGAGTTCTCTGTTCTGATCTATTGGTCTATGTCTCTGTTCTTGTGCCAGTACCATGCTGTTTTGGTTACTGTAGCCTTGTAGTGTAGCTTGAAGTCTGGTAAAGTGATGCCTCTTGATTTGTTCTTTTTACTTAAGGTTGCTTTGTCTATTCAGGATCTGTTCTGGTTCCATGCAAAACATAGAACTCTTATAGACATTGGCCTAGGCAACGAATTTATGAAGAAGACCCCAAAGGTGATCACAGCAACAACAAAAATAAATAAATGGGATCTGACTAAATTAAAAGCTTTGGCACAGCCAAGGAAACAATAAATAGAATGAACAGACAAACTACAGAATAGGAGAAAATTTTGCATGCCATACATCCAATAAAAGGCTAATAACCAGAATCTATAAAGAACTCAAGCAAATCAGCCAGAAAACATCAAACAACCCCATTAAAAAGTGGGCAAAAGACATGAACAGAAGCTTTTTAAAAGAAGATAGACTAATGGCCAATAAACATATGAAAAAATGCTCAACATCTCTAATTATCAGGCAAATACAAACCAAAACCACAATGAGATATCACCAGTGAGAATGGCTTTTATCAAAAAGCCCCAAAACAACAGAAGCTGCCATGGATGCAGAGAGAAAGGAACACTTAAACACTGTTGGTGGGACTGCAAACTAGTTCAACCTCTATGGAAAATAGCATGGAGACACCTCAAAGAACTAAAAGTAGACCTGCCATTTGACCCAGCAATCCCACTACTGGGTATTTACCCAAGGAAAAAAAGACATTTTATAAAAAAAGACATTTACAGTCAAATGTTTATAGCAGCACAATTCACAATCACAAAGATGTGGAAACAATCCAAGTGCCCATCAATACATGAGTGGATCAATAAAATGTGATTTATGTATACCATAGAATACTACTCAGCCATAAAAAATGATGAACTTATACCTTTTGTAACAATTTGAATGGAACTGGAGACCATCATTTTAAGTGAAGTATCATAAGAATGGAAGAATAAAAACCACATGTACTCACTACTAAATTGAAACTTACACAGCAACACTCATGTACACATATGGTAGTAAAATTCAATGGAAATCAGGCAGGTGGAAGGGGGGAGGAGGAGATGGAAAAATTCACACCAAACAGTATAATGGACACCATCTGGGTGATGGACACACGTATAACTTTGTCTCAAGCTGTGTAAAAGTAATTCATGTAACCAAAATGTACCCCCATAAATTTTGAAATAAAATAATAAAAAGAAGAATGGCTATTCCCATATCAATTTTCTTTTGAATAGAGAAATCCTGGTGCAGAAAATGGGGCATTAGGCAGATGTGAAACATGGGGATAGAGGATTGTAAAGGGGAGGCTGCTGTTGCTTGCTTTAGATTGGTTCCTGAGGCATGGAGATGGTGGGTACTCCCTGTGATAGTGGACAAAGTGGCCTCCAGCATATGACTACCAGTCATTAGGTAGAGAGCCCATCTGGTAAAGAATTTTAAGGTTAGATTTGGGCCTGCAGGAGCTACTTCTAGTGATAGCATAACTTGTATTCTATTTCCAGTATCTCTAGGCCTCCAGATGGAAGCAGGGAAGTGGGCAGAGTCTGTACAATGCTCCCAAAAGAGTAACTTAGAGAAGGGTAGTGCTTTGTCCCAGGAATGGTCAGCAAGCATAAAAGTGATCTCTAAAGGACCACACCAGTCACAGAATACTAGTGATTCAATAGTTTGTCCAGCATGAACCTGAGGCCCTTGCTGTGGATCACTCCTCAATAGAACCCCAAAGAAACAGTAGCTAGACAGATACTTTGAACAGGAATAATTTGGGGGAAGATCATGCCATATTAAAATGAGCACTCCTGTTTTAGGCAACATGGAGAAGTATATGTCCAGAAAATATCTCCCAAGACAGGAGACTCAAAAACACTGGATAAATATAGAAAATGCCTTTTTATAATGCATGGCTGAGCCATCGGGCAAACAAGAAAAATCTTTAAGGCCAGAGATAGCAAGAAAATGCAAACACATAGAGATAAGAAGCATTTTTCCATGGGGAACATTTGATATCCTCAAACCTGGGCATTCAACCCACATGAGAGATGTAGAAAAAGAGTACTGGAGGACCCAGAAAGTGGGCAGTTGGAGCCAAGATGCCCACATCAGGCTGGAATCCTGAAAAGGGAAAACTCATATTCATTTTTTCCCCTATGTACAGAGAGTTAGGACACTGCCTAGAACAACCTCAACTTCAAATAGAAAGGGAATACACTCCTAACTACACATCCACACTCACTGGGGTTAGGGCCAGAATTTACACTCCTGTGTAACCTGAAAAAAAATCCAAACCAAAAAGGGCTACCTGGATTTGTCTCACCAGGAGTTAGGCAGAAATAGACTCAAATCTTCTCTAGCAAACAAACTTTAAACCCTCGATTCAAATATGTCCAGCTGACAAAGTTCCAAGGAATATGAACTCACATTAGAACTGGAAAATCATGAGGAAACAAGCCATTATGAATGTGATTAATAGGCAGAAGCAACAGATGGCAGAATCAGACCCACAAAAACAAAGATACTGGAATTATAAAAACAGAATATAAAATAAATATTTGAAGTAATAAAATACACTATCAAAATTATGAAAAAGGATCAAAAGACTAATTAAAGAGATCAGGCTGATTTGAAAAGGACAGAAAAGTAGAACTGCCAGAAATTAAAAATGTGGTCATTTAAAATAGAAATTCAGTGGACATGTTAAACAGCAGTTTAGACACAACAGAAGACAGAAATAGTGAACTGAAAGACCAGAAGGAATTACCAGAATGTAGCACAAAGAGAGGAGCTAAAAAATAGGAAGAAAAATAGAAAGATATTGAAAATAAACTTCTAAAAAATGCCTATCGGAGTTCCAGAAGAACAGAATGGAGAGAAGGGGAGTGGAAAAAAAATATTTAAAGAGATAATGACTCCATTTTTCTGAACTGGTCTCTAAGGTTCAAATCTACTTTATCTACCAAGGAATAGTTCAGGATTAGACAACACGATCCCAGTAGCTTGTTTCCCTTGGGTCAATAGGCAGTTGTGAGGCGAAAAGGACAGATAGATGCACCACTATTGAAGAAAAAATAGGAAGATTCATAAGCCTAAGTCATATGCAGCACAATTAAATTCCCCTGGAATGCAGGCATCAAGACCTCAGAAAATCTATCCTCTACTGCCAAGGGAGGAACACAAGCAATAGCTCATATTAGAATGCTTTAGACGAGGAGTTAACTCATTCTCTCACTCCCAGGAAAAGTAACTGTCTGAGAACCACACAAAGGAAGGAATGAGATGCTTTCCTCAAATAAATTCAGACAGGACTAAGTCACCATGTTATCAAGGTGTATTTAAGGTAACTCAAAGTCCTTTGGGGGAAAAATCATAGAAACATACCACACAGGTTGGCACAAGTGAATTTCCCAGATGCTTAAAATTTACCCCATCAATTAACAAAACTTAAAACTTTAACCCTTGGAGTGGAGTATCAGTTAGAATGACCTCCACAACAAATAAAAGAAAATCCAGCTCAGATGCACTTGAACATTAAGGAACTGCATTGACTCAACTATAAGTTGGCTAATCAGGAGCCTAAATCAGTGGGTCAGCCTTACCCTCTTCAGGCTGAGGGTAAGATGGCTACAGAAATTCTGGGTTTCTACATACAACGATACTCAAGAGAAGAAGGAGGGATTACTTATTCAAAAGGGCTCCCAGAAATAAAAATAACAATTTCCCTCTATTAGACCTCTCTTTACTTCCTGTTATCCAAATTGAATTATTTGCTAATTTCTGGAACAATCACTCCCAAGAGTGATGGAATTACGCTTTACCCATTAAATTCAGGTATCTGGCATGAGCAATGGAGTAGATAAATGACTTTGCCATTTATGCAGATATGGAACACCAGAGGAGGAGTAGATTTGATGGAAGAAAATATAAGTACTATTTTAGAAATAATATTATGTTGGGGATAATTAAACAAAGAGCATTTGAGATAAGGAATGCAAAGACTAGACAAGGAAAATGATAGAATAGCATAGAAAATTTTACAATAAATCTTTCCAAAAGAGCTGAGAGAAAACAATCCTGGGATCTGGAGCTCCCTCCCTTTCTGGGTCAGCAGAAGAGTTGAGTATGATGGGGCTGACTGCATTTGCTGTGGGAAAATGTGTTGACCAGCAGAGAGAGGGCTAGGTGACCCTAGGCATTGGAGAAGAGGTGTGAGAAAGACCTTCCCAGATGTTTCTGGGAAATGATATGTAAATCAAACCTCAAATCAAATCATATCAAACATCCAAATTAGGCCATGTCTCCAGGACCAAGAAGGGAACTGGAAGTAGAAGCCAGTATCTTCGAATCAGAAACTCAGAAAGGCATCAAACACATTTGGGTGTCAGACCAAACTTACAACATGTTGTCTATTAAATATTCACAGTTATCTCCAAAAAGACAAAATGTATTTATAATACAAGTATCTCTTGACAACTCCAGAGAAGGGTATTGGTTAAAATTCTCTGACAGGTAGAGATGATGAAAAAATTCTGGAGAAGGATAGTGGCAATTGTTGCATAACAATGTGAATACACTTAATGTCACAGAACTGTACACTTAAAATGGTAAAATGATAAATTTTATGTTATGTATATTTTATCACAATAAAAAATTCTCTGACAAGTGAGAAATAACTAATAGGAATCAATTGCACATTGGGTTTACCAACTCAACATATACAAAATTACACTGAAAGTCTCTTTATATTGTGGTCTGGCTTTATTGCTTTATTTTGGGAAATGTAAAAAAATACAGACTTTTATAAATTATAAGTAATAATAACAATAATAGCTAGCATTTGGGGAGTGTTAAACCATGTGCCAGGTATTTTGCTAAGTGCTTTATATACATCACCTCATTAAATCTTTACAAAGCCCCGTGCCATGGTACTGCCTTTCTCTCCACTTTGCTGATGGGAGGGCTGAGTTTCAAAGAGGTTACGTAGAGTGGTAAGTGGTAAACTGAGATTTGAACTGAGGCCCAGACAATTCTATTCCAGATTCTAACCGTTACATCAAATCGATTTCTCAGACCTGCAAATTTCTCATTTGTTATATTCCTCTACTGCTTAGACTTTGAAAGTGTCAGCAGTGTAGCTGATAAAGGAGCAATATACTTGTTGATGGAATAAAAGCTAATTTTGAGTTAGGCCAAAAAAATATTTACTACTAGATTAATATTGGTCTGGCTAAAGGACTCTAGAGTAGGCCTCAATCATGGAACCTATCCTCGCCAACAAGGCAAAGGCCTTGAAAGTCTTTATCAATCATACAACTTAGGTTTATGGGAGTCATGCTGGAGTGGAACAACCCCCCCAACATTCACATCCAATTAACTCTCAGTGCTGCCATTTTTTTTCTCTCAAATATGTTTCAAATACACCCTCTCCTAGCTATGCCTAGACCTCTCTCATGTTTCCCCTGTTCTATGACAGCCTCACAACTGGGCTTACTCCTGTCTCTCTTGGGCCCCTCAACAAGCCCTCTACAATCCCACCACAATCCCACCAAGATGGTCTATGTGTTTAATGAATGAGTGGATAGATAAATGGGTGACAAGAACCTGAACTAGGACGGCAATAGTAGTGATAGATAGAAGAGGCGTATTGGAGAAATATTTTGGAAGCTTAGACAGGATTAAGGATGTGACTTCATCCTAAAAGCAACAGTGAACAAACAGCTTCAAGTAGGAAAGTAACATGATCATATTTGCATTTTAGAAAAGTCTTTTTTATTAGGTAATCTCAGTGAAGAATAGAGTATATCTTTCCATTTGTTCAGCCCTGATTTCAAATATTGGCTCTATCATTTGCAAACTGGATGAACTTTGGCAAGTTACTTGATCTCTCTGCATCTCAATTATTTCATCTATGAAATGGAAATAATAATAATATCCTTTCAGGGTTTCTAGGAAGGTAAAATGAGTTAATATATGTAAAGCACCTTCATGTAATTCCTAGCCTTTCTTATCAAACTTATTCTTAAATATTTCATGGATTTTGTAACTACTAAAAACAGTATATTTTTCCCATTTCCATGTCTGCTTGCTTATTACTAAATCAATGAAAACCAATTAAGGTTATGTTTTTATCTTACATTCAGGCAAATTACCAAATTATCTTACTACATAAAATATTGTTAGTTTTAACAACTCCTTAGAGTTGTTTTTTTAATAGATAAACAAACTAAACATCAACAGTGTTATCTCCTTTTTACCTATATTTCATTATAAATAATCACTTATTTCATTTTATTTTCCACTTATTTTATAAATATTTTATTTTCAAAGAATATTCTCTACATTTTTTAAGAAAATATTAAGTAAGAATGATGAGGGCCTCTACTTACAGGCATAAAATAAATAGTAAGAGACACTAGATTCACTATCACACTTCAAAGAACTATAAAATTAGGCAAAATACATTAACTGACTATTTCCAGTAAATAGACAATAAGCAGTGCAGGATTATTATCCCTGAGAGAAAAGAAAGGTGAGGAAAGCCCTCTGATGAATAGGGACAACCCTCAAAGACATTGTGCTATGCAAGCAAAGTCTGACACTAAAGAGCACGTGTGACACGCACTCTAGAAATCTAATCTGTGTTTAGTTAAGGCCAGAGGTGGGAAGGTGGGGGTTGGCTGGAAAGGAACACAGGGGCCTTTTGGGGTGATAGAAATATCCTCTATCTTGATTGTGGTGATGGTTACACGGAAGTACACGTTTGTCACAACGCATCAATATGTGCACTTAAAATGGGTGCAATGTTTTCATGTATATTATTCCTCAGTAAAATTTATTTAGAAAGATGGGAATGGTGAAAATAAGCATCCCTTTCCCGTAACTTATTTTTTTCATAGGAAATTGTCTGTATTCTCTAGATGTTTATTTGCTTGTCATAGGCCTGTATCTTAAATCAGGTTTCCTGAGATAGACTCTGAGATGGAGATCGGTGTGAAGGAATTCTACTGGGGAGTGCTCTCAGGAGCAGCATCTGTAGAGAGTTTGGCAGGTGCAACTGAGCAGGGGGAGAAATTGAACTGTGAAGCAACAGGGCTCTTGGCTATTTCACTGGGAGCTATGGTCCTTCTGAGCCATTCCAAAATAAGGTAGGAAGGTAAGAATTTTATTCTTCTATATCAACCAGTTTTGAGATATGAGCTGTCTCCAATACACATTGGACGATAAATACTGATGGTAGCTTGGACAAGACAGCCCCCTTGGTCAAAAGCCACTCCTGGAGAGAGACACAGTTGTGAGTTATCCACATTTCCCACAATGAGAAAATGAGTGTCCCCATCTGAAAGGGGGTTCCCATGAGACTATTGTGTACAATAAATAGTCTCTTATAATTCTTTTCATTTCTCTTGTATCTTTGTTTTTACCTACTTTCTCTTTGCTAGTGTTTGACCTCTCATTTTCCTTAATCACACTCACAGTGGGTTTATCTATTTTTAGCAGACTTTTAAGCAATCCACTCTTGGATTGTTTCATTACTTCTACTAGGTTTTATTTTTATTTCATTTAATTCAGTTTTTATCTTGATTAATTCCTTCTTCCTAGTTTCTTTTTGTTTATTTTGTCATTTTATAGATTTCTAAAAATGAGTAATAATTTTTCTTTCTTCATTAATGATGAAGACAAAAGAGAGATATTTAAGACTCTAAAATTTTCTGTGTACATATGTCTGTGCTCCTGGACTTTGCTACTAAGTATTTTTCATTCCATTGTTTTTGTAGCCTAATTTCTCTCTTAAATTTCTTTTAATCCCAAGGCTTTATCTAGTAGAGTGTTTTATAGTATAGGTCCCAAAAAGATAAGGTCTTTGTCACCTTTTTATTATTTATTTCAATTTTTATTGAATTATGATCAGAGACTATGCCTCATAAAATCACAATTTTTAATATTTAAAGGTTTAATTTATATTCAAGTAAATGATTAAGTTTTGTAACTGCTTGGTGGACAGATTAATATAATATGCATATTTTATATATATAGACCTCATAAATTGTTGTATTTACATAATGTCCCTTGCCATTTTATTTAATGCATTTAACCTCAGATTCCCTCACGCCAGATGCTGCTTTCCTTGCTTTCTCTTTGTTTGTATTTGCCCTTTTGCTTTTGTATCACTTTGATCCACCTTAATTCTCCATGTTTTTTACTTTTTAAATAAATGTGTGTGTGTATATATATGTACATATATATACATATATAGGCATACAGCTCATCTTTGTGTTTTAACCCAACTTGAAAATCTTTGTCTTTGTCTTTTAAAGGAAAAGACTCCATCTGGTCTGCTCATATTTTGTGAAATGAGTTGATTTATTCTTTTCTTGATACTTTAGGTTGATTACTTTACAATTGTTGTTTCATTTTCTTTTTCTTTATGTTTGTTGATTTGACCCAATTTCTATTAATTCTATTTTCCCCTCTTAATTTAAAAGTCCTAATATTTTGCATTTCATAGTGACCACCTTTTCTTCCCCTGTTTACATAACCACAAAATCCTTTATTCTTTTAAGAAAACAAGATACCAATACTTTTCTCCACCAAGACATTCTATTCCCTCCCCTTGCTCCACTTTAACAAGATGAGACTATTTTCTCCTCTCTCTCCATCCCAGGATCTTAGTTTTGCTGAGATGATTTATTTCTTTTAGTTCTAGATCATTATTTCACTTTTCCTCACGTAAATCAGTATGTGTCTTCACTGTTAATACTTGTTTAGCACTTATATGGCATATTCCCCATCTGTTCTTATCCTCACAGGTCTAATTTGTAGAGCGAAAGGGAAATTGAGATTGAGATTGATTATGCATTTTTTTTGAGACAGAGTCTCACTCTGATGCCCCAGCTAGAGTGCAGTGTCGTCATCATAGCTCACTGCAACCTCAAACTCCTGGGTCCAGGTGATTCTCCTGCCTGAACCTCCCAAGTCACTGGGACTACAGGCACACACCACCACACCAGCTAATTTTTCCTATTTTTAATAGAGATAAGGTCTCGCTCTTGCTCAGGCTGGGCTTGAACTCCTGAGCTGAAGCTATCCTCCCACCTCGGCCTCCCAGAGTGCTAGGATTACAGGCGTGAGCCAAAACGCCTGGCCTGATTCCACATCCTTGTCCCTCTTTTCATCTTCCCCCACCTGAAAGTATTGGTTTTATTCTCACCAATTCACCTTACAACGCTGTGACCCCTCTCAGGTGTTTGTTTGTTTTATTTTCCCTCTTCTGAAATGTTTATCCAAGTCTCATAAATCAATCTTTAACCTGTTATCCTTTCCTTCTTAGTTTGCTTGTTTTTTAAATTTTTATGTTTTGAAATAATTCTTACACTTACAAATTTTATTTCAACAGCAGCCATACCCTCCTTCAATCCTTCTACAGAATTGTTTACATAGGAAATCAAGGAATGTAACTGTTGTTTCGGTGGCAGATTTTTTGGTTGGTGGTAATGGTGTTGCTTGATGACAAAATATGGGTGTGTTCTGCATTTGAATCTCATCCAGTGTCTTATTTTTTTACTCAAATTGTCATCCATATTTTGTCAGGCACATGTTCTGAGTGGTCTTCATTGTGGCTGCTAGGTTTCTAAAATACCCCTCCCCTGAGGAGTGCATTTTATTTTCCTCTTTGGGTGATTCAGGCAGATTTAGACACAGCCACCTTTATTGACAAATGGTGAAACTGGAGCTACAACATCCCATCCTTCTTTGCCTTCCATCAGAGGACTAAAGTTGTCCTATCACCATTTTGGAGGCAATAGATGACTAAACAAAAGAAAATCCCTTTAATAATCAGCTAAAATACATGCAGGCAGCATTTCAAAATGCAAAAAGTCAGAGGAAGCTGAGAATCCATTTATACTGAAAGGCAAAGGATTCCAAGGACACTGTTAGAGACAACAAACAGGGACAGGAAAAAGATTACTTTGAGGGTATAGAAGGGAACAGTGGAAAGATGAAAGGTTAAAGGGATGTGATACATCCCCATGGGATATCCTCAACCATGAGACCTTTTATTGACACCCCTGGCTTCCCCACTTCTATTGTCTATTGTCTAAGTACAGAAAACAGATTCACTAGGCAAAGCCATAGTCCTGGTCCTTAAAATTGATTGTAAGTTTACCCAATTGCATTCTAAACAAAGATGATGCAAATGAAGAAAAAGGGCTTAAACCTACCCAAGGCTTCAGTGATGCTCAGCCCATGGAAGGACAGTGTCAGAGTGCCTCCTGCTCTGTATCACCTGTTTAAGAACTTGCCCTCCCCTATGGAGAGAGAAGATCCAGAGAATATTGTAGACCACCAGATGACTCTCCCCACCATTAGTAATCGTAAGAAAAATTCCTTTGATCTCCATTTCACCCAGAACAGACAAGAACAGCTACCCTGAGATACAAAAGAAGGGTCCAGGTATACATATTACACCAATTATAATAGCAGTAATTGTTACCATCCATAGAACACCTACCATGTGCCAGCAATCATGCATGCATCATCTAATTTAATCCTCCAACCACCTTGCAAGGCAGGTGAGAAAACTGAGGGTCAGGGACATAAATAACATGTCCAAGGCCTCACAGCATGTAAGTGCTAGAGCTGGCATTTACGTGGAGGACTGCCAGACTCCAGTGCCCCCATTCTTTCCAGACAGCCCCATCGACTCTGTCACAAAATGAACAGCATGAAGAAAACACTCCATATAATTCAGGCATCATGGAAATGCATCCAAGATGCATCAATAGCAACTTCCTATTACACTGGCTACATAGTTAGGCTTTCTCCTGTCTGTTGGGAAATTTTCCTTTCCAAAGGTAGAACCAAATGTTGCAAGATGTACTGTTATGAATCAGGACTCCCAAGAAAAAGGAGCCTCACAAGGTCTTCCTTGTTCACAGGTGCAGCAAGAAACCCTTTCCCAGAAGATAAAGGAAACCGTTAGAGAAATCCCAAGAAAAGGAAAAAGAGCTACAGATGGGAAAAATCACTGGTGATGAGCCGCCATGTTGCCTCAAGCTGGGTCTGCAAGGGTCTTGGTCGGGTCAAAGTCACCCAGCAGGAGAGAACATTGTGCCCTTAGGCCCAGGTCTATGAACTGTCACTACATCACCCTAATACACATAGTGAAGTACAGTGAACAACGGGACTTTCCAGTTAGATGCAGGTTTGAAGCCAGGCTATTTATGCCCCTGCAAACTGCTTTTTAACCTACCCAAGCCTCAAGTTCTTCATCGTATAAATATGGATCAAAAGACCACCCCATAAAGTTGAAAAAATAAATAAAATAACCTTTGTAAAAGTATATGGCATATAGTAGGTGTCTAATAAATGGTAGTTACCCTGCCTTCTGGTACACAATGCTTTAGAACACTATTTACAAAGTCAATTCATTAGAAAACTAGCCCTGTAGCATTCTGATATTGAAACGGGGAGACAGGCTGTGGGGGGAGATTTTACAGTTAACTGTGGCTGGGAAAAAGAACATATGCTTTCTCCTCCTTTAAATTCAAATTGAACGTTATTGTTTCAAAGGTTCTGAGAATTCCCATTGTATTAAGATTCCCTAAATTCATTTGGCCACCAAAATGCTTTCACAGTTTTGTAACACCCAGTTACATCCAGAGAATGCATTTAAAGAAAGTCTGCTTTAAAAACAATATTTTTAAAGGAGATTTTCATTCCTTTATACAAATGGCACAAAGTGTCAGAAAGAAATTCATTCTTTCATTATATTTATATTACCTTTATCTGAGGCACCTAAAAATACCCAGAGATAAATTGCCAGCTATTGAGACAGGCAGGCAGATCTGATCCTCATATTACAGTATCGCAACTGCCAAGAGACATGATTTGATCCAAGAAAGATTGAAAGCAACAATCAAAAGCCACAAAGAAGCAGTGCAGAGTATTTCTTAAACTGAGAAAGACACTGAAATATATATCACCCTCTCAAGAGGCAGCAGCAGGCAAAGCCTCCTGCTCTCAAAGTCCCTGCTTTGCTGTCACATCCACCACCAGCTGTGCTCCCGAGAGCCACGGGAGAACATGTGTGGGAAAGAACGCTGGGCTTGAAAACCAGATACTGGAATTCGAACTTGGGCTCTGCTGCTAGCAAGGGGTTTATTCTCTCCAGGTCTCGGTTTTCTTAGTTAGAAAATGGAGCTAATATTATGCTGATTTGTTAAGAGCCTGCATGCAAAATACTATAATACGTAGTCAATTAATGTCACCTTTAACTAAAGCATTTGGAAAACAGATACGTAAGCCAACTTAGAACTGCAAGAACCTTAAAGATTACCTACTGCAACCTTCTAATTTTGCAGATGGTGAAACCGAAGCCCAGAAAGTAAAGTGGTTTGTCGAACGTCACACAGTTCCTTAGTGACAGAGCTACGGCTTAAACGCGGGTCTGCTGACTTTTAATCCAGAGGCCTTCCCGCTGTTCCTCAAAGATCAGATTCATCTTCCCTTATGTTCAACATTAAATGAGCACAAAATTAAGCTGGATATAGCCACGGATCTCATAAGTAAATATGAAACGTTGTTATCTAATATATTCGGGGCAGGGGGGAAGGAAGTTCTGGTTAATAAAAGAATCTGTCTCACGGAAATTAAAAAATTCTCTTCACAAAAAGGTCAGGGAGCCCTGATATACACCACACGTAGATTAATGACTCTCAAAGCATGTGAAAGCAATACAGTTCACCTTTGAAACCAGGCTGGACATAATTTCCTCTGTCTTTGATGACTTTGGATCCTCACATTGCCCCGAGGCAACCATGCTGAATATCAATCACCAGCATACCGAGGGCATAAACTTAGAGCCCCGCTCTAAGATTACAGTGTGTGTGCAGGGCTGGCTAATAGAGCTCTGGGTTAATGGAAACCCAGGTAGCAGAGGGGTGCTGGGTGTAGATTTATGACAAGTTCCCAGGAGCTCAGTAATTTAGAAGATTTTGCATTTTCCTTTTTTTGATTGCAGACAGACTATTGCTTAGTATTTTACTAATTTCTGAATTAGAAGTCATCACTGTTAAACAGAAACACAGTGTAGACAGTTCACAAGACCTTCAAACTTGAAAGAAATTTAGAAGTCAACAATTCCAAATTCATCCTTTAAAAGATAAGAAAGGAGAGGCCTGAGTGAGGAACTGACTTACCTAAGAAGCAGAGTAGGAACTTGAACCCAAGACTCCCAACTTCCTGCCCAGAGCTCTTTGCTGCTACAGGATACAGAATCTTACATTTGATTTTTCACTTTTTATTTATGGAGGCACAAAGGATACTACCTGGAATTAAGGGTAGAGTGTTTGAGAGAATACTACATCCAGACCACAGTTGCCACGGAAAGCAAGGAGCAGAGTCTGCTCCAAAAAATGAAAATTCCCCGCTTAGCTACTAACCTGTCCCTAACTGCATCCAATCCACCCACGCACGCCCAGGAGGAAGATCTGGCACTGCCTGGGCCAGAGCCCCAAGCTCCCTTTGACTAGGTACCATCTGGCTTCCAAATGCCTGTTGCCATCCCACCCAGGTGACATGCAATCTGATTTCACACCCAATAAGTGAGATATTGAATTTACTGTCTTCCCCTAAATCTGAATAACTTTCTGAGTTTTTCCTTCTCATTTGGTAACAAAACCATCAACCCTGTTACCCAAACTAGAAACCTAGAATCCAACCGTAACACTTCCCTCTTCCAGAGATACGGATTTTCCACCCAGAATACCTCTTGATTTCTTTTCTTTCTTTCTTTTTTTTTTCTTCATTCAGTGCCAACTACCATGGCCTCAGTTCAGATTCTCATCATGTCTCACATAAGTCAGTACAATAGCATTTCTCCTAACACAGCTACCAACCAACAACCCCAACACATCCCCAACCACCATTCACTTAACACCTTTCAACGGTTTCCATTCAGGATAAGATTTTCTGAACATGTTCCCCCATCCTTCTGCCCACTCCTGCACACACATACACATGCACACACACAGTCACTTACATTGTCACACCCCAGGAACACCAAGATGCTTAGGGTCACTCT
Organism: Eulemur rufifrons; assembly: GCF_041146395.1. NCBI lineage: Eukaryota > Metazoa > Chordata > Mammalia > Primates > Lemuridae > Eulemur > Eulemur rufifrons. Next base: position 26,061,058 of record NC_091001.1, read on the forward strand.
GTATTGTGCTTTCTTCAACTTTGACTGTGGTAGCCCCTCTCTCCAGAATGCCCTTCTTTCTCCACTGTCTTCAGATCATTTTACCTATCTCCTGCTCACCCTGTAAGACTTAAGAAGTCACCTTTTGCAGGAAATCTTCCACATCCAACCTTCAAGATATACTAAGTACCCCCCTCTGTTCTTCCAGAGGACCCAGAAATGAATTCTATCACTTCACCTACCATATCACTGCACAATACACACGTAGATGTCTCTTTTTCCACTACATTGTGAGCAACCTGGGAGCAAGGTCTAGACTGCATCTTATTCCATTTTTGTTTCCCCAGGACTCAACACACTTAGCAGGCTCTCAAAAATGTTGAATTAATAAACAAGCAAACTGACTAATTAATCAATCAATGGTTCTTTTCCATCTTTCTTGCCTTTTCTAGTTAAGTGCACAAGGTAACGTCTGCATTGTCCATGGGCCTGTCCTGGGTGCAGAGCCATGCACGTTGAAGAGTACTAGAAGAAACAGGCATACAGTGATCGACAATCAGGTAGGACTGGTGACCAGAGGCATCATTTCTTCTGCTATTGAAAATGAAGTGTTTTGTTTGTTTGTTTGTTTGTTTGTTTTTTTGTTTCAGGTACTGAAAGATTCTTTCAGCTACAAATGCAACTGAATAATGAAGATGTCACAGCAACAAAAAGGACTTATATTTGTAAAATTGTTTAGCACTTGCAGACCACATTTGTGGACAAAACCACATTCTATTCTCAGAACAGCTTTTGGTTGGTAGTTGTAGTCAGCGTCACCCCGATTTTACAGATAAGAAAACTGAGGCTTAGAGAAACTATTAAGTATACCAGAGCTCAAAGTTTAGTTCAATTAAAGGCTCAAGTCCTACTATTCTGAGTCTTAGTTATCTACACCCTGTTACTTCAAAATGTTTTTATTTGATGTAAAAATCTGAATCTTTTCTTTGAATTACGATCCTGACCCCATGTGCTGAAGCTCAGAAGAGTCTTGCACTGCTGTGAATTTCCCCCTACACACCCTGCCACCCTAAGCCTGGCCGCTTTTCCTCCTCCTCGAAAGGAATGAACACGGCTTCCTTTAGGACCCAGTAACAGATGCTGCCCTAAAACTGCTGGAGGAGTTGCCTGAATCCTCTGCCTATTCATGGTTGCTGAGAAGCCAGTGAGCAAATTAGCATCCAAACAATCTCCTTAGATGGAAGGCGTAATTCATACAATGGGTCAAATCCTATCCAAGAAATGTCACTGAACAGAAATCCCTGAGTGATGAAGAGATTCTCGGGCCTCAACCATGGAGCACTTATTAAAAGCAGCTTTGATATGACAAAGTTCCAAATACACACTTGCTAGTGCACACCTCTAAGATGACTTTTATAGTCATCTCACCTTGATCATTGTGGAACCCTTCCCTGTACATTTAAAAACTTGGCAAACTCAGCGATAGTTTGAATAACTTACGTGAAACTGAAGCTGCAGTCCCCCTTATTTTACTGCAGCTGATGTTGGCTGCATTTGACCTATGCTTAGGGCCTTGTTGCTGTGTTTTAATCCACATCAAGGTTTTTTTGCATGTACTTCAGGTGGCCCCTGAGTTGACATTACTCATGTGCTTCTTCCTCCTCCTGCAGGAAACCTCAGTGGCTGCACTTGATGTTGTTGGATGCGGGCTGGTCCAGAGAGCCCACCATGAGTCCATTCCCCTTGCACAGTGACCCACCGTGCACATCTAAATAGCTACTGTCTGGAGCTCCCTACTTTTAACTTCTGTGGTGGCCATGAGAACGCACCTCACGGATCACCCAGTTTAGGAAGTGTCATTGACGAATTGACAAGGACTTTAGCTGCTGAGCTCTGAAATTCTCAGCAGGGTTTGTGCTGAGGCCATGCCATGCCCAGGCTGACCCCAGTCAGTAACTAAGTGTGGCAGGGGTATTAAGACAGACCTGCCTCTGGGAGACAGGATTCCTCTATAGGGAGGGTTAGCTACAAAAAAAATTAATGAGGTTTATACTTTGGGGAAAAAGAGAGCTTTATTTCTCATAAGCAGCAGCAACCTGTGGGGCGGCCATTCCAAAAGCTTAGGAATCTGAGCCCCAGCCAGACTCCAGGCACATGTGTTTCAAAGAAGACACAAAAGGGAACAGGATTTTATACTGAGCCAGGTGGTCAAATATTCACATTCAACAAGCGATACGAGGAGTCATGAATATTTACGAAGGGAATAACACGCACATAATTGTGCTTTATCTCTCCCACCCTATCCTGGCTGGGAACACAGTTTTAAGGTGTTTCTGAGGTCCCCTTGGTTGAGAGGGGTCCATTCAGTTAGCAGAGGGATTAGAGTTTTATTTTGAGTTCACAGGAGCAAGTCTCTTGCTCCCCTAAGGTTCACTGAAAAATCACTGACATGAGGCATATTGATTAATTGGAAAAGAAGACATACAAACTTATTTTATTTAACTTGTATACACAGGAGACTTCAGAATGAAAATTCAACTCATCAGTGAGGTACAGAGGTTTTTAAAGAATAGGGGCTTGGATGTATCAAAATAGATTTGAGGAAGAAGAAAGGGAGAGGCTTGGGTAACCAGCAAAGATGGTCTTCTTAAGTATTAATAAATTAAACCTCACAGGTAGCACCCCTCAGAGAAAATACATGGTTAATGTTTCTTTTCAGAACTCTAAAGGTGTCAGACTCTCAGTTAATCTTTCCTAGCTCAAGTAAGGAAAGACCTGGCTACATTAATGGACATTCTCTACAGACGCAAATTTCCCCCCTCAAAAGACAGCTTTGCAACATTACTTCTGTGGCAGCCATCTCAAAATATGTCAAAGAAATATACTTTGAGGTAAAAGATTTCTTATTTCCTTCACCTCTCCAAGGGTCAACTTTGTCTCCAGGACTCCCTGATGGCTTTGCCCAGGGTTTCTTCCACTGCAGGATGGTCTGGGATGCTTTGATCCAATATTCTCCCCACCTGTTTTCACGCTTACATGGCAGTCTGATGGCTTGTCCAGCTTTACCTGGCTCCCACATTATTTTCCCTCACACAGGTATTTTTCCTAATACAATGCTTAAATATTTAATCCTGTGGATGTCTGCTTTGCAAAGGTCCTAAACTAACACAGCTTCCCTTCTCTTTCTTGTGTAGGAGAACTTGTTCAGCTGGGAGTTTCTTATTTTGCAACTGGTTTATTGAATGAGCTAAACTCTAGAGAATTCAAGTTTATTCTTTCTCATCACTGCAGACCTGCAAATCTGGAACCATTTTTTTTCCTGCATATAATTTTTTATATCAGTTAGAATTGTTAATTGAAGAAAATGACAAGGTTCATAATTTTAGAAAGGAGAGCTTTACTTCTCATGAAGGGTTACATCCTGTAGGTGGCTGTTCCAACAGGCTGGGAAGCAGAGCCCCGGCCAAAAGCCAGAAACACGTGCTTTGAGGAAAGAACAATGGGGACAAAAATTTGTACTGAGTGTGGTGGCCAAAGATACACATTTAACAAGCTATAGGAGAAGTCATGAATATTTATGAAAGGAGAACGTGTGCACGCTCAATCGAGCTGTATGTCCCTCAATGGGGTCCATGTTCAGAAAATGGCAGCCCTCTGATGTCAAAAGGTAAAGTAAGGACATGAAAACCATCTCTGTGTATACTCCATAGCCTGGTTAAAACCACTCCATGGTTGGGGGGTTCTTATCAGGGAAGAATGCTCATTAGTTATAGTACTAAAACCACAAATAAGGAGGAGTACATCATGAAATTGGTTTCTGTTTAGCGCTTAAGGTAAAAAGGCTGATGGCTGTTAGCAGGGGAGGGGGTATAACGAGGCATGTCTGACCTCCCATTCCCATGATGGCTGGGAATTCAGTTTTGAGGTTTCTCTGGGGTCCCCTGGCCAAGAAGAGGTCTACTCAGCCAGTGAAGAGGCAGGGGATGATTAGGATTTTTAGTTCACAGCATTAAATTTTGTTAGGAGAAACAGAAACTCTAAAAATGAGTGGCTTAAATAAGATAGAAATTTACTTGTATCTCATCTAAAACTATCCTCTGGGTGAAATGTCCAAGGCTGATATTACAGCTTCATTGTTCTTCAGGGACTTGAAGTTTTTCTTGCTCAGCTCACTGCTCTCCCAACCTAAAGTGTGACCCTGTCCTCATAGTCCAAAAGCGCTGCCGAAGACCCAGCCTACCATATCCACATTCCAAGTAGAATAGAGAAAAAAGAAAGAAAAGGAATGCTTAAGGAGACTTACCAGAAGTACAGTACAACATTTCTGCTTACAATTTTATTGCCCAGAAATTTGGCTATTAATATCATTACTTTAACGATGAACGCACTATTAACAACAGGTTGTCACTTCAACATGTAAATAACTTGAAAGTCATCACTCCATCCTCACAAAAGAAAAAAGTTAAACAAACTGAAATCAATAACTCTTCTTAGATCAATCAGAGGACTGAGGTCACAGGACAAACCAATGCCTCAAAAACTAGAGAGACAGGCAAAGGTAGAGAATCACAGCTAATCAGGAGCAGAAGGTCCTGGAATCAGGAATGGGTAGGAAACTTTAAACTGCAATTGACAAACTTGAGAGTTAAAATCTTCTGGGGTCCTAGCTTTAGGGAGTGCTCCAAACTTTCATGAGTTATACCTCCAGGAACCTCACCAAGTTCTCCTAGTGAAGGTCAGAGCAAACTCTTTTTGTGTTTCAGCATGGGGAGAGGGAAAGTAATCATTTAAAAATATGCCCAAAGGGAAAAGTAACCATTTTGAAATTGATGCAGCACATTCTCTTCTTTACCTGCCTTTAAGGAAATCTACTTTACCAGAGTCTAACTCATGAGGGAAAAGGGAAATATCTAACTCCATCTCCCATCGCTAGCCTTCCTATCTCACTTAATAGAAAAAACAAAACGCCAAGAAGCACTTATGAGGGTCACAGTCCAGAGGCACATGCTCACTAAAAGACTGAAAGCAAATCACAGGGGTGGGTGTAGAATGCTTTCCTCCTCTCACACTTTACCACCACACTAACAGGGCTCCTGTATAACAGAAGATTGCAACTGAAAGAACTGTGAGGCTGAGACACTATTTAAGAAGGCATTCCTAGAAAAACTCGAAGACAACCTGGGAGACAAAAAGGAAATCAAAGACTCAGGCACCTATAGCTAGTGCAAACAGTAAACAGAGCAAAATTCCTAGCCAGATAAACACAAAACCTTATATTAAAAACTTATTTACCTCAATTCCTATTATCCAATACATCATGTCTGGCTTTCAGCAAAAAAAGTACAAGGCATACTAAAAGGAAAAAAAAAATACAGTATAAAGATATAAAACAAACAATAGAACTAGACTTAATAAGGCAAAAATTTTGGAGTTACAGGTTAGGTAAAACAACTATGATTAACATGTTAAGGGCTCTAATAAAAAAAGTAGGCAACATGCAAGAACAGGTGGGTAATGTATGCAGACTCTCCAGTTTACACTCCTCCCATTATAAGTCTCAGAAATGCTCCAGATGGTGAAGGTTTATCAGCTGATGTCCCTGAGCAAGAGGAACATGAAAAAGAATCCCCAGTGACTCATGATAAGTAGGTAACATGCGTAAAATACAGGCCACCAATATTTTGATGGTGATTATTACTGTTTAGCACAGCCTATTACTACCCCCTTCCCCTTTCCATCTTTATTCTAGCTGAAACTCAGATTTGGCAGTGAACCATCTTAAGTCATGTCAACAAGAGCAACAAAATGGAAGGAGCCTGGGCCCCTAATGAAGTCTCAGAGCAGAGCCACAATACCAGGTCCAATATCTGTGAAAGAAAAATAAATTTCTATTTTGTTTAAAACCTAATTTGTTAAAGCTGATTCTATTTCCTAACAACTAAAATAGGCCATGCTTCCTCCAGCTGGTTGCCCACTCACCAGTCCCAAGGAAATCCTGAAAGTCTCCTTTGTTACCATGACACTATACATTTTGAAGTTCTGTGTTTTACCAGGGCATTTATAAAAGATTTGGATGTACCATCACGCCAATTGTTAGCTCTTAGGAAATGCTGAACAAAAACACTGACTGCTGTCACTCACATGCTTGTAACCACGAGAAGTCTGATCTCTGTCCCACCCTGGTTTTTGTTGGAAATTCAGTGTATTTAGAGATATGCATTTAAACAGTGAAATGATCAATATTGCAAATAAGGAGAAAGTCAAGGAAGCAGCCAATAAGAAACTCAGTATTTATAATGAAAACTGCCCCCACTGGGTTTTAAAAAGCACAATATGTGTACCATGTAAAGACTTTGTTGAACTTGTATGTAATCATACATATAACTTAATGCCTTAAATAAGAAACATCTCATTTCTCTAATTAAATCATGCCCCAAATAAAGTCACATAAATACACTATTTCCAAAGTCATGGGGAAATTATACACTTAAGATGTCATCTGCAAGACTGTAAGTTTTCTAGAATAGAAACTCTAGTTTGAACTGAATTAAACAAACAAAAAAGGAACTAACTGACTCCTCTGACTGGAAAACTAGATATGGCTTCAGGAAATGCTTGATCCAACAGCTGAAGCAATAACGAGAACTTGATTTCTCTGTTTCCATTTCTGGGCTCACTTTTAGGTGTTGGCTTCAATCACTGAGGTGCCTACCTTCACCCTACCTCCATCTCAAGATGGCTGTCATAGAACTACACATTCCACCCTACCATCAAATGAAAATCTGGAGCTCCAGTCTGATTGGACTATCTTAAGTCATATGACCAGCTCTGAACAGATTAGGCAAGGGTTGAGCCACGTGCTTCATCTTTTCTTCCAATGGATTTAGCATCCTTTGAAACATGGGGAAGAAATAGATATCTATAGCACAGACTGCTAGTTCCTTTTTCTGCCACAGAGACATTCCCCAGCTTCTCTTACAGCTAGGTGCTGTCATGTGACTGAGCTCTGGCCAATGGCATAAAAGCCTTGCATATGACAACCTCCCACATGAGATCCTTTCTATCTTTTTCCATTGGCCAGCTAAAACCAGAGCTCTCTGAAAATTTAAAAGAGGACAGAGCCAAGAAGATGGAAGGAATGGGGCTTTCTGAGTGAATAAGTAGAAGCCACCCTGCCAGGATCACCCACATTAAGGGTATTATATAATAAATACATTCTTATTAGGCTTAGAAATTTAAATTTTACCACTTAGTTATTGCAACAGTCAGCATTACTTTAAATAACACAATAATACAAAGAGTATTGCAATGACATTTCCAAGAGTAGGTCAAAGGTATGCTTGACAGCCCCAAATAAGCAGTGTCCACTGCAGCAATGGTTTTTCAAATTTGGATTATCCTTAAATAAAATGAAAACAATTATTCTGCCAAAGACATCTCAGCCTACATATATTTATTTTCTAGAAGAGGAGCATTGTAATGACTTAGCCACAAACCAAATAAACAAAGCAGCAATTGCCTCTTGTACTATAATAAGCCTTTGCAAACATGCTCTGCATTTGCACATGGCTTTCTTAATAAATGGATGCTATTTTCTTATGTTCACAAGCAGTTGCATCAAATAGGAGATGCAATTTAAATTTGCTCTGCATCTCAGAGAACCACTCTTCAATACCACTAGCATTTTCTAAAATGAAAAATGTATTTTTCTAAAATCTCTTCCCCTTCAATTTTAATGTGCAAACACAAGGCAGGGAGAGGAAAGCAAAAACCAAGAGGCACATAGAAGGCAATACAGAAGATGCTGTGTACCAGTTCCAAAGCCAAGGAGAGAGGCCAAGGATACTCACTGATTGAAGCCTAAAACAATTACCTCCTCTCTGAAATGGAATATGCCCAGGCTAGAGTGAGATTGATACCAAAATCAAAGCATGAGCAAGTATTAACAACAGTAAATAAAAAAGTATGTGCTCTGCCTGGAGAGCTCCTCCCTTTTCAGCTGGATAAATTCTACTCATCTTTCAGGGCTTCCCAGAAATGTCACAGCCTTGGGGCATCTTTTCATGACAATCCCTCCCCACCTCCATCTAGATTATTCTTCCTGATACAATTAACGTAATAATCTTTACTCTTCTTCCATATCTCTTCTCATTATTGTAGTTACAGAGTTATATATGTAATCATTTAGGGTCTGTCCTCCCATCTGCAGTGAAAGTTCTATGGGTTAAGACATGCTGCCTCGTTCACCTGTACATTTCTAGGGCCTCACATAGTGCCTGGCACTGCATGGAGACTCATTAGTTCCAATGGCATTCCGGTGGGTAGCAGAGCTGGCATCAAGCAATATTTTTAAAGGACCAAGTGCCTGAGTACAGCTTGGCCTTACATTTTGCTTTTGGTCAATTTTGAAAAGAAAAGAAAAAGAAACTTAGAAACCAATGAAACCTTGCCTCTTAAATCATCTAAGAAATCATCTGTTTCTTATAATACTTATATACTCATAAGACTATGGAAATTTTTCTCTGGACTCTTCTTCTGGGGGACAAATACTATTGTGTCAGTACATATGAATTACTATCTCTAAAACAGTGAAATGAAGCTGGTATTGGCCAACCTCTTAACCCTGCCATGGCACTCCACTGATTTCCTCCCTGGGGAAAGGCTGGGACTCAGCTGTGCACTTCAGAGCCTGTCTCTACTCAGTTATTTAAGCTTTGTCATTACCCTACTACATAATGCCCAAGTCCTTTCCCCAATTTTCTCATTTGTACAATAGCCTGAGTGCGTAGCTCAAAAGGCTGCCAAAATAGAATGAGGTAATACGGGTAACCAGCCTAGCTCTGGGCCTGCGACAGAGTGGCAATATTCCATTATTTTTTTCTTTCTTTCATGGTGCTCCCTGCCCTAAACTTCCCTCTACCCTTTGATCTTACTGAAGTCTCTAGACTTTCCTCTCATTTGCCTCCTTATTTAAATTCACTTCAAGCTTGTACTCAGAGTAGAAAGAATCTAATCATGTAATTCAGACAAAGGCCTCAATGATTGGGTTTTAGTTTCTAGGCTAACATTTACTTGCATAGAATTTATATAATCTCATTTAATACTCAAATCAATCCTATGAAATAGGCATTATGTATTAATCACACATCTTTGATGAGAAACCCAAGGCTCAGAGGGTAACTTGCCCAATATCACAAGGCTTAGAAATGGCAGACCTAGCATTCACAGTCAGGTCTGTCTGACTGCAATCCACACTCTTTCTCTTGTGTCACACTGCCTTTCCACTTTTTTTTCTTAATCTTCTTGCTCTACCCAAGTGGTGAAAAATTACATTGGACGGTTGCTTGATTTGATGCCAAGTCTGGACAAAATTGTGTCACCACATGTGACTGGCATGAAACAGTTAATTCACCAGGGTCCAAATATGTACTGTTCAGCCAGGATATTATAACAGACACCTTGGCAGACAGCTTTGACCTCAGCTACCGTCTTCAGGAGACTTTTGTGGTGATAGACAGTAAACAGAGTAGAAAGAAGAGCATTTGAATAACAAACAATCTTGTAGTCAACAGTCAACCTATAAAAAAGATATTCTTTATACCCAGCTGAAATCACAGCCACTTTGGAAGGTATGAGGAAGGTATGAGATGGCTAGGACATTCTAGGTCACTTAAAGGTATTAGAAAAGAGTCACTATTCCTCAACAGTTTTAACTAAACTGTGTAACAAGAATTGGATATTAAAATGTAGTTGCAATACTCAGTATAATCAAATCAGAAAACCTAGAAGAACAAGTCCAGGTGACAGTAACCTCCCTGGGAGTGACTCTTTTGGTATTCATCAAAAAATGATGTCTGAACAGAACCTGATCCAGTTTGAATGAAGAAACAAATGTTTCTCCACCAAGGATCCTCACCAACACGGACCTTTCTCTTGGCAGCCTACCTACCCCTCACGTCACTCAAGAAGCATTTTTCAGGGGCTTATCCTATGCCAGACCTGTTTTTACCACTGAAGATACCTGTCTTCGAGGGCCGAACATGCAAAGGACATCAGACGTTTACACAAACAGTTGCCCTGAAATGGAGAGAGTCGCAGGGTAAAAGTTGGTGCAGGACGCAGTGGCAGCACCAAAGAGAAAGTACTCGATTCTACGTGGGGGACGATGGCTCTAGAAACATTTTGTAAAGACGATAAAACAGGAGCTAAATTTAGAAAGAAAAGTGAGTGTGGCTCCCTTCTTGCAGAGGAGAGAGAGAGAGAGAGAAACTCAGCCTTGCCATAAAATTTTCAATGCTAAGATCCACATCGGTGGTGGTGACCTCTCACCAGAATCTTGGGGCCCACACACAGAGCTCTGTGACAGGCCAGCTTTCTGGAAACACATGCAGGAGCCCTTCCATCTATTAAATATGACAGGTACCTGCAATCTATAAGAAATTCTCACCCATAGATGATTTGAAAGGAGTGATCAGGCAAAAACTCCTCCTAAACATAATTAGGAATTTTCAAGTAAGTTTGGTACCAGAAATTGGCTGCTGTAGAGTCAATTCTAAAAAAAAAAAAAAAAAAAAAAAAAGCACATAAGCAAGAGGAAAGAGGACCAGCCAGGTGTGGCAACCAAGGGAGGGAACGGGAGAAATCTTACAAAATTAACAAAGCCATTAGGGAAAAGCAATAATAAGAGTCACAGCTAAAGTTGATGGAACACTTACTGTGTGTTAGGTATGCTGTGTCGTATGAGCACTTTATATGCATCAACTAATTTAATCTTCAATCCCATGTTCTAGGATTATTTCTACGTGACAGATGAGGAAGCCAAGGCAGATAAATGTTAAGCAACTTGCCCAAGGTCACAGAGCTAACAAGCAGGTGATCTAGATGGAAGTCAAACCCAGGGAGTCTCAGTGCAAATCTGTGCTAAGCATCTCTTTGCTAGACAGCCTCAAACAAGCAGTGCTGCTGAATCAGTCTGGAGGAGCCAGAGTCCAGGAGGATGATTAGCAGACTCTGATCCTGAAGCATAAGTCACCAGGTCTGTATATCCCTGCATGGTCAGAAGCCAGGTGCCTGCAGCTGCCATAAAGGCAAAAATGATAACATATTTCTCTGGGGTTAGCTGTGTCTTCTCTGAAACCATAAATTGGTGATGAAGGCAATAGTTTCCTGAAATTAGTACAATAGCAGTCTCTTCCACCTAGCCAACTTAAAAACAAAAAATATTGCATACAACTTTCTAGAAATAGCTACCTCCCAGTTATCACTTCCACAACTCACAGGGCCCGGAATTTTCCATTTTATGTCTCTTCTATGTATTTAAACTTGTGATATTCATATTAATTCTTCCCAAATGACATTTTATCATAGAAAGTATCTTCATTTAACTTCCCTGTGTCAATATTAACAATGGCATTTGCGTGTTTATTAGTTAAAAATTGGGTCCTGACAATCACACAGTCAATTCCAGGGCCCACGAGCTCATTCATCAGGACTCCTCAATTGCTTTTTTAATTTCTTCTGTTGACATTGACCCTGTGTGAGGTTATTTATAAAAATCTTTATGAATATAATTCATGACTTAATTTTAACAAGTATTAGATAGATGTTCTCCCTGATTTCATGACCCGAGGTGGTGAAGATTTCCTATCAGATAGCATCAAGATTCATTTAAATTTCTCATTTTGTGGTTCCTGTTCTATTTTCCCAGCAGCACTAAGGGTCAAATATAAATGAAATGAGAAATGTCTTTCACATTAACCATTCTTTATTGACTCCTTGGAGCAGAAATGTAGATTTTTCTAAACCAATCGCAGTGTTGGGAAAATAAACCACCTAAAGGAAGACAAAGAATATTATGTGTACCTAATGACAATCATACTGTAAAAGGTGTTTTCCCAATGTATGCAATAAATATATTCTATATTACAGGATTCATTCCTAAGTTTATATCTTTAAATGAAAAACATAAATATATTTTTTTTAAACTGGAGAAGTCTTAAAGATATAGTTGTTTAAGGATTTCAAACTGACTGCTCACAGGCTAAATACTGTTTGGCCTATAGAGAGTTGTAAAAATAGGAAAATGCTACAACAATCCTGGACTTTCAACTTCTTTTGAAAAGTTAAAGGATCTGGCAACACTGTGCCCAAATCTCCCCATGACAATCATGGGCTAGTGCCTCCTTGCGGTAGTTGGTGCACTCTCCAACTGTCGTTGTTCATCATCACTTTTGAAATGTTACATTTGATCTCTTCACCCTCTCCTGCTGCTCACCTAATCCATGAAGGCTTTTAGGTTGGCAACCCTAGTTCTTGTTTAACCACCTCACTTTATAGATAAGGAAACTGAGATGCAGAGAGATTAAATGATATGTTCACACAGCTAGAACAAAGACTAGGTCCCAAGTTTCCTAGGTCCTCCCACACTACCTATTTTCTTAGTGTAAATTTTGCTCTTAGCACTGTCTCTTGGACACATGGATGCATATTTAGACCTCATTTAGTGTAATGAATAGGTAAATATTATTGTGCCTCTGCTCTTGCCAAAGACAATTGTAATAACAATGACCTAATTTCTTGATCCTAATGCAATTCTTTACCACCTACAGATCTGTCACCAAAAAGAAATACTAGCTGTGAGGATTGCCAAGGATGATAAGATGTGATGCCCCATTGCATTGACTTCTGTCTGATGTCTGCAGTAGTGATTCTGCAATACTCTAAACACAAGCACTGCTGAGCCCAGGAAACCGAACAAGGTCTTAGAAGAGGCGGATGATAAAAAGACTAAGAAACATCTCCTGTGGTAGACAGCCAAGGTGGCCCCAGTGATCTGCACCTCTGCTTTTCATGCCCTTAAATAATTCTCCCCACTTGAGTGAGGGCAGGATTTAATGACTCACTCCTAATGAACAGAATATGGCAGAAGTGATGGTATTTCACTTCCAAAGATTAGATTATGAGAGACCGTGGCTTCTATCTTGGGGTGCCCTTGCTTGCTCTTGGATTGCTCACACTGTGTGAAGCCAGCTGTCATGTTCCAAAGCAATCCTGTGAAGAGGGCCATGTAATGAAAGATCAAGGTTTACTAGAACCACATGGCTGAGCTGGAAATAAAACCCCCTTCCTATCTATGCTCCACGTAAGACCACAACCCTGATTGACAACTTGATTGCAACCTTGTAAGAAATCTTGAGCCAGAAGCATCCTGATAAGACATTCCCAGATTCCTGACCCACAGAAACTGTGAAATAATAAATGGTTGCTGTGTTGAGCCATAAAGTTTTTGAGTAATTTGTTACACAGCAATAGTCAAATAATACAGACTCCTTAACCACAGAGAAAGATCAAGGATTACTGAGTTCCCCATGTGTAGTGAGCCACTTAAATTTTTATCACGTACTGCAAATAACATATTCACACGTGTGTGTGTATGCATGAAGATATATACATATATTATTAGGAATGTGGATTCACATACTGATTTAAGACACAGACATGAGTAAAACAGAACTGTGTTCAAAACCTGGCTCTGCCGTTACCAGGGTAACCCTGGAAGGATACTCAGCTTTGATTTCCTTATCTGAAAAATGACATTAGTTTTCTCACTGCATTTTATAAATCATTCTACTTTTATACTTAATCATACTTTACTGTAGTTACTAGTTGCAGTCTACTGTGCAGTCAGATCAGTTGCAGTGGGCTCAGACCAAACAGCAGTCGGCAGGTTTCCCCTGTGCTCTAAAACACCTGGGCTGCATGGAGGGCTCTACCAGTACATCCTAGACTAGGCTCACCCTCCCAGGAAGCTTACTCAAAAACCATTAAGTATCTTAAAATTAATATATAAATGTAATGCCATTAATATTGCAAGAAGACTGACCCAAACAGAGAGCAGAATATCTATTAAAATTAAAACTCCATATATCCTCTGCCCAGAAATTTCATCCCTGGAATTGTCTTTGAACCACACGTGTATAAAAAATTGCTTCCTGCAATTTTGTTGGTAGTGGCAAAAACTGAAATCAATGTAAACACCCATTCACAGGAGAATTAATTATGGTGCAAATTATGGTGAATTCCCATCTTGGAATACTATATAGTAATAGCAATAAAGAAGAATGGAATAGAGCTATCTCAGTTGATTTGAAGAATTTTTATGAAATAGTATTGAGATAATATCTGTGTGACTGGCATGAATTGTGTGCCAGAGAAAGAAATGAGGGTGGAGAGATATATTCCAGTCAGATCATAAGGGATCCCTGTGCCATGCTAATGAGTTTGAAGACTACAAAGCACAGGATGAAAAGAATAACAACAAAGGTAAACTCTAAAAACATCTATGTTATCCCAATTAATCTAAGGCAACCTTGACTTCCTTATCTAACTTCTCATTTTTTCCTTATGCCTTCCTCACTTCCTGTTAGATTTTCCAGAAGCAAGATTCTGCTGTAGAAAAATAAATACATAAGAGGTAACGGGCAACTGGCGTTTGCCACTAAGTGATCATTATACTGAGATCCCTAAAATAAAATGTGACCAAATCAGGCATATGTGCTCTAGAAGAAACTGTTTTCCAAATATGCTACATTGTTCTTTTGGTAATTTGATTGTGGTGACGGGTCAGTCAGGCTGCAATTGGTTTTAATTAGCCTTCTTACAACTGTAATATTCTTTACCTACATACAAACTGTCAAAAAAGCAGGAAGAGGGGAGGGAGAAGAAAAGGGAGGGAGAAAAGGAGAGGTGTTAGTTCACTTCCACTTTTTTTGAAATGCCAGATAAATTGTTTTCAACCTGTCTTATAAGCAAATGCCCCACTTTCCAGTATAAATGAGGGGAAATATGTCACCCTGACAGCTCTTAGAAATAGCTGATCCCTTCAGCAGCGGACAATGAACTCAATTCTGTCTGTTGTGTGACAATGTGTGGTTTCCAGGGCCAGAGAGGAGAAAAATCTCCTACGTCCTCTCCCCAGGTTCTCCTGGTAAAATATTATTTTGGGGCCACCAGAAACTAAAGAAAATTCATACAGATCAACCAAATACATTTAAAAATGCAAATGTTTCGTATTACTGGGCTGATAGGCACTCTGTCTATATATGTGTCATATATTCCCCAAGCAGGAGTACTAGACAATTTCTGACTGACTTTATAATAACCATATACATATTTAAATTTTATCCAAAACATAATATTGTCTTTTAGAATCCAAGACTCTTTGTTCATCTTGAGTCATTTCAAGAACTTCAACCTCTGAGAAGCCATTATTGCTCCCAGCAGAATCTGAATCAGAAGTTGCCTAGGAAGCTGACCTCTAAGGTCCTTTGGATCATTGAGATTACAGGATATTGCATTTTTTAAAAAATGACAAAAGGAATGAATCAAGATCATTCCCGGGACCAGTCCACTGCAGGCTGAACAACTCTTGTCTTCTTTCATCCCACACAACTCTTCAGCACATGATCATAGCCCATTCAGCCAAACTACAGAAGGTAAGCAAAGACACTCATGGACGTGCTCTTCCCAATGTCCTGTTGGCTTCAAGTAAAGACAAGGTGGTGTCTGTGAATGCATGGAGTTGGGAGCCTTCACTCTTCCCTCACCCCTACCACTAGTCCCAAGAAATTCTGGCTGAGAAAATTGGTACAATCAGACCCTCATTCTCAACCTAACTAGTGGTCTTCAGGGACAAAACGGACAGCAAGTCATTTCAATGATCCTTTGGATACTGAACATACACCTCCACTTAATGAACCTTCAGGGGTATTGAATTGTGGTAGCCACTTCCACCTTTGGAAAAACCAATTATTTTAATGGCCTTCTTTTATATGGAATGGAACTCTTGTCACTCTATTCAGTACTTATTACAGAACTGTTCCACATCTATTCAACACAAAACTTCTCAATCTCTTGACCTCTACTACTTCCATTCATTCCAATTCTATCCCTTGGGATAGTAGAGTCAGATTAATCCTTCTTTCACATGAAAGCCTTTGTATAATATTATACATCTTCCCCAATACCCCACAAACATGTGCAAAATCTTTCTTCTTGGCAGACATCCCCAATTCCTTGAAAAATTCCTTTTTATCAATGACTTTAAATTGCTTCACCATCCTTGATACTCTCCTGTGAATACTCTCAAAATTTTCCATGTTCATCTATGATATTCAAAACTTAATATAATACTCCAGAAATGGAGTAAGAAGCTTAGGGTAGGCTATAAATATCTCCTTGTTATTTTAAATGTCATGCCTCCAATATGGCTACCAAAGATCACATAAGCTATGGAGAAACTACATAACATTATAGGGTTTGTGTGAATAACAATGTTTTGTATTCTTGAAAATTGCTAAGAGAGCGATTTTAAGTGTTTTCACCACAAAAAAATGATAAATATGAGAGGTAATGCATATGTTAATTGGCTCATTTAGTTATTCCACAATGTATGTATACATACTTTAAAACAACATGTACAAATTTTATTTGTCAATTAAAAAAATAATTTAAAAATATAAAACAGCTTATATCTGCTAGGAAATTACATCTTCTTGATCCTATATTATGCAAGTAAGTTTGGGAACTAAAATGTAGGAACTTATATTTATTCCAATTATATTTATCTTCTCAGATGTGACCCATTCGCTGAATATACTCCCTCCAGACGATACCCACAACCAAGAATCCTTTCTACCAACTGCCACCTAGGTTAACCAGTGTGCCTGTTTACTGCAGACATCTTGGGTAGACAACTTTTCTTTTTGGCACATTCCTCCTCCCCTGTTCCTTATCTCAGTGAAGGGCATCACCACCTATCTATTCAGTCTTCCAAGTAAATAACATAGGAGGAATCCTTGGCTCCCCCTCTCTTGTCGTCCTTACATTCTGTCAGCCTAAGTCCTATTTAGGCTGCCTCCTAAATCTAAACATCTCTAGGATCAGTCGATCTGACTTCATCCCCACTGCCACTATCCTTTTCAGACCAAAGTCTTCCCATTGCCAAATACTGAAATAGCCACTTTATCTCCATTTCTCCAATTTGACCCATACAATACAAATCCCATTAAAATCTCTGCTTAAAACCTTGCCATGGACCTGTATTAACCTAAATCATAAAACTGGCTCATAAGACTTTTCATAATCTGGCCCTTGATTTCTTCTCCAGGCTCAACCACTACCATTTTTGCCTACCGGCATTCTGTATTCTTCCCAGTTTTCCTGCCTCAGGAGCACATGTGCCCACGCTCTCCCTGCTACTTTGAACATTCTCTGCCTCCACCTCTTCAGCCAGCCCCCTCCTCCTGCTCCAACACCAGAGCGGAACTTGAGTCTTTTTCTGTAAGAAGCGGCCACTGACTGCACTCTCAGAAACAGCTTAGAGAGGTCCTTCCCCATGTGCTCCACTAGCAGACCTGCCACATGTTACGGTAACTGCTCACTTACATTCACTCAGTCCTCTTGCTTCCATCATCACATCTCCTGCTGCTAACTCTGATTCTTCTTCTTGACCATTGTGATTACAGTGGGCCCACCTGGATAATCCAGAATAATCCCTCCACGTCGAGATTCTTAATCACATCTGTAAAGCCTCTTTTACCATGTAAAATAACACATTCATTGCTTCTGGAGCTTAGGACATGGAGTTATTTGGGGGGAAAGGGTCATTATTTAGCCTATCATGCAAGGTAAAAGTTGGGAAATGGAGAGGGTAGAGCATTCTAGGCTAAAGGAACAGCACACGCAAAGGCGGGGATGAGAAGGAGCACAGTGCCCTCAGCTCCTCACAGTAGACAATGTGGGCAGAACCCAGACAGTGAAAGAAAAGATGTTGTGAGATGAGAAGGGAGAAGATGCAAGAATGGGCCAGATGGTATAAAGGCTTGTTGCCACGTTGAGAACCTTGGTTCCAAACATAATAGCAATGAGAAACCATTGGAGTCCATCATGTACTGGAAGTGTTATAATCAGATTTATGTATTTTTAGATCACTCTGGCTCCAGTGTGAAGAATGGACTGGAGGTGCCAAGGGTGGGAGTGGAGGGAAATTACATTTCTGGAAAATGTCAGAGAACATACTTTTATAATTCTAGGAATCTCATGTGAACTGCAGTATTATTATTGATACTACTATGTGATAATCAAATTTCCTTAAATATGTTATTGCTTGCATTTCACAAATTCTTTCTCAATACTCACCACCATTCTGTGATATAGAAAGTACTAAGCTTCCCAAGCAAGTGAGATTGACGAAGGCT
Organism: Eulemur rufifrons; assembly: GCF_041146395.1. NCBI lineage: Eukaryota > Metazoa > Chordata > Mammalia > Primates > Lemuridae > Eulemur > Eulemur rufifrons. The sequence goes on from NC_091001.1 coordinate 26,079,294, forward strand.
CAAAGGTTAACAATCTTGCCCAAGGTGGTTCATGCAAACAGAAGCTGAACCCAAACTAGACCAAGGGTCCTGACCCCCAGTCCAATACTTTCATACTTTGAATAGTATTGCTTTTCTCCTAAAAATGGACCTTTTAGTAAGCTCAGTTTTCATTATGAAAGCGTGTTTTCATTATGACTTTATAAACTGTATCTCTCTTACTTTTCCATTTTCCCAGCAGGAAAGCAGATGTGAATGAATCAATGAGTTTCTCTGGTCATAAGTATGGACTATCGCTACCAGCCCTGTATCACTTTAGAACATTCCTGCACAACGTGGGTCAACTTACATTCTACACTTTGGTCAAAGGAGGAAAAGTATTATGAGTCCTCAGAATTGTTGCTCCATTTGCAGTGAGGAGAATAGTGACAGCTCTCTGCTATAAGATAGGCAGTTTGGGGGGAAAAAGTCTCTGAGCTTTTTGCCTTGTCTTTTCCCCTGAAAGGGGGGCTCCCTGCCCCTGCCTGCTCAGCATAACAGACCATTAAACACGTTGGGTCTAATGTAATGACTCATGTAGCATGTTCACTCCTTCCGAACACATTAATCACCAGTTGCTGTAATATCCTGTTCGTTAAAACCAAGCAATAATGCAAATCCTCATAACAGAAACCCTCAATTACAGGGAATTTGTCTCACCTGTACCTCTGCACAAAGAGAATGAATCAAATGACAGTGAAACAAGCTAATGGACATTTTAAAGAAGCAAAGAAGAAATGCTTTCAGTTGCTGACATGGGGACACATACAGTGAATTATGAGAGAAAAACCAGGAAAGCCAAAAACCTGAAATCCTGAGTTTATCAATAAAGAGGTGACCGGTTCCCTACTAATCTCATTCACTAACTCACTCAATCATTCCACCAGGTTAGGAGACAGATATTGACCCCACAGGGAGATGCCGGGATGATAAAGAGACAGCCACTGCTGTCAAAGTTCTCCCACTCAGGCGGTGGAAAGAAAGCAGGCCACTGGCCGGATGCTGATTGCAGAAGGGCAGAATTTCACCCTGAACTGACCTAAACAGAAAAAAGAGAAATGATGGTGTCATTGAAAAGTTCAGTTGCTTCTGTCACTTCTGGACTCAGATATTCAAATATGCCAACAGAATTCTGTCTCTCTCCATCATAAATTCTGCTTTCTTCCTTATTGGTTTATTTCCCTGCACTTTTGGTGAAAAATTGCTCCCAGCCACTCCAGGCTAATATTCTACTAACCTGGCAACACCAGTGGAAAGGGAGGGTCTCTTTTCCAATAATTGCAGCAAAAGTACTGGGCTTGACTCATCAGGCTTGTGATATGCACCCTTTTCCAAGAACGTGGCATTGCCAGTGGACCGCTTATCTTCCCTACCTCCCCAAGCAGGGAGGGCGGTCAGCTCCACTTAAACTATATGAACTGAGAACATGAGCAAAAAAAATAAAAATAAGGTGTTTATACCGAAGAAAGGAGAAATGAGTGCTGGGCAATGAAAACTGCAGATGTTCTCTACGGTTATACATGCACCTGCAATGCCATACAGAGTTTCAGGACACGGAAGAGAGGAGCTAATTCTACCTGTGGGAAGGGAAATCAGGAAAGGCATGTCATGCTTAAACTGAGTCTTGAAAGGTAAGTAGGTGTTTGCTCCATAGACAAAGAGGTTGCTTCCTGAGCAGAAGCATTGAGCCATGAAACACAGCTCAGCCTGCTTGGGGGAATGTAGGAAATTCTGTGTCATCCCCTGCAATGCCTCCCCCATTTCTGCCACCTGTGGATCTTCACAGATACGTCCACTGATGGCCCCTACTGGGAGGTCTCTGCCTGCTCCAGGTCCTGACACTCAGAGAGACGTGCAGGCTGCCAGCACTAAAACCCAGAGCCGCAAGAAAGAGTGTGGGGCTCAGGGATTGCCTCGTGAGACAGCTTCACTGCCAAGTCCACAAGTGAGCTTTCTGTCCAGTCTCTGTGTGTTCTGCATCCAATCCCAAATATTTACTGAGCTGCTACTATGGGCCAGAACACATTTTAGGTCCTGGGAAGATAAGGTCTTACAGAAGTTAACTTCTAGCTAGACAGGAGCAGATAATAAACACATAAACAAATAAATACATGAGGTCATATCAGAAAGTACTGAGTGCTATCAGGAAAATAAAGCAGTTGGGTAGTGGGACACAGACTGGGGAGAAACAGTTCAGTAAAAGGAAAGGCTGCTTCAATTAACATGGTCAGAGAGGGGCTGAGAAGCTGACTTTTGAAATGAGACTTCAATGGCATGAAGCCATACACAAAGAGCACGGGAAGAGAATCATTTTGGGAAAATGTTAGAAGTGCAAAGGCCCTAGGGTCAAAGCAAGCGTTGGTGTCTTTGACAACTGGAAAGAGAGTCTCTCTGTCATAATCCTGTAAAATAAAAGCTTTAGGCTGAACCCTAATCCATAAGAAGACTCCAAGCTTTTAATTTCTTCCTCAAAAGCAGGAGTCTTTCCTCAACAGCAATGTCTACCATTTATTTAGTATTCCACTATATTTCAAGAATAATGACCAAAAGAAATGTGTTCACATTAACTCACTGAATCTCAGAACCCTAAAAGTTAGATACTGTCATACTCATTGTACATTTAAGGAAATAAAATCTCAGAACAGTTGAGAAATGTGCTCAAAGTCATAGGGCCAAGTGACCAGTCCAAGATTGAAATAGATACCCAAAGTCTACATCTTTCACCCTGCTTCATCTCTCCTGGAATAATCTATCTACATGCTGAATTAAATGGTGGGAAACATCTTGCAACTTCTTCCCAAAGGCTAAATACGGAGATCATTTACTCTAGCTGATATCAGGAGAAAGGTGTTATAATAATGGCTCAAACAGGCCGGGCGCGGTGGCTCACGCCTGTAATCCTAGCACTCTGGGAGGCCGAGGCGGGTGGATCGCTAGAGGTCAGGAGTTTGAGACCAGCCTGAGCAAGAGCGAGACCCCGTCTCTACTAAAAATAGAAAAAAATTATCTGGCCAACTAAAATATATATATAGAAAAAATTATCCGGGCATGGTGGTGCATGCCTGTAGTCCCAGCTACTCAGGAGGCTGAGGCAGTAGGATCGCTTGATCCCAGGAGATTGAGGTTGCTGTGAGCTAGGCTGATACCATGGCACTCACTCTAGCCCAGGCAACAGAGTCAGATTCTGTCTCAAAAAAATAAATAAATAAAAAATAATGGCTCAAACTATAGAAGAGTCTGTATATTCAGAATCTAATCGTAGTAAAATTCCATGCCAATGGGTTCCTGAGATGTTAATGGAGAATGCAAGTAGCCCTACCACAAAACCACATGGTTCTTCAGCAGCCCACAGTGCTTTGTTTTGTTTTCTTCCTGAGAAAATTGACAGTGAAATTTACTCTCTCATTTTAATACTGGAGAAATAGATGAAAAAAAATGTAGTTATTACATGAAGGTAATAACTTGTCAAAAGCAAGGTTTAAAAAATAAAAGACTAGTCAAGGGGCTCATTATTTGTCTGCAGCAGTATTTTTAATATGTTTTAAAGAGCATATATCTCTAAAGATTATCTGTGGAAGGGGGAATAGAAAGTTCTATAATCAAATAAGTTTGGGAAATTCTGCATCTACTCTTAACAATCCACCATGACTCTTTGCATATTAATGGCTATGAGAAATCCTGCAATAAACAAATCTCTTTCACTTTGCTTAACCAGCATTCCTCAAACTTATTTACCTCAGGACTCCTCTTTCAATAACATATAGATATCTTCCCTGAACCAGAATTCCTTATAATCCAGTTGGTAAAATGTTGGCTTACCCTCAATTGGCCAAATAATCTTTCTTCTATCTCACTCTGGTGAATTATTTGCAGTAATAGCCCTGATCTGTTCATATCTCACTGTATCCCTCCCCTTAGTAGCTAACTCCACCACACACACACACACACACACACACACAGAGAGAGAGAACTTGGCCGTGCGACTTTGGCCAATAGGACAATATCAAACACAACACAAGCAAAGACTTGAAGAGTGCTTGTTCCCTGGGGCTTGCCCTGCCTTGCTGTTTTTGGGTCCCTGGCACCACCTGAATGTGAAAGCTAAAGCTGGACTCCTATAAGATGTGAAGCATAAGGAGCAAAGAACAGCCATCCCATGTGTGGTCTCTCCTAGACCAACCAGCCTCAGCCATCTTGCCACTGACCAGAAACACATGAGTGAGCTCCAGCTGGGACCAACTGCCCAGCTGAGCCCAGGCCAAGTTGCCAAACCACTAAATGTTAGGGTGGTTTATTATGAAGCAAAAGTTAAGTGATACACCCACTAACTGAATAGTGTTAGCCTTGTGCTCTGGAAAAACCTTAAGGAAAATGAGGACCTCTTGATTCCTATTGCAATAATGGTTTTTTAGACCACAATATTATCTCTTATAATGTTTTGAAAATGAAATCCAGAGGTCTTTATCGCAGATCCCTTTCTAATAGAGGTAAATGGACCTGAATCTTAGATTTTTAATTAGTGACATCTTTTGGAATTATCTTGAAAGCTCACAAAGGTGTTTACCTTGATCACACACCATCATCCCTTCATGGACTAATATACCTCCCTTTGTCAAAACAAACACAGGCTACAATTATCATAAACCAGGAAAGTGCATTACAATTTTTAAGTGGCTTCTACCCCTCACAGATGATTTTCATCTAGGGAACCTTAAAATTAATAAACTGTGAAAGGTGTATCTTTGGTCCTTGTTGAACGAAAATGAACATTAATACCCTGCTGATGAGTCATTAACACAACTCAACAGTAAGAAATAAAACAACACTGTTGCTTTCACCAGAAGAGGCCCAGTTAATTAAGATGATATGAAGGTCAGAATGCAGGAACTTGGGTTTATGAGAAACCATAAACCTGCAAGTTTATTAAATGTTTCCATCAGCTATAGGAAAGCTTTTCTTAAAAATGATAACCAAAATAGTAAAGTGGGAGTTTACAGGGTAGAGAGGAGAAATAGCTCAGAACGTCATCCCAGACATGTCTGCCTTCCCGGTACACACTGTGAAAACATAATTCCCAACTCATTAGGGAGCAAAAGGATGAGTGGAGAGAAATGCTAATTATACATTAGCTCAGTTAGCTAAATTCAGATGGGGTAATATCACACGGACTGATGGAATAAGCCATAAAATTTTAAATTCCAGGCAGACTACTGCAAATGGCTTTTAAAGAAGCAAGCCAGTTCCCGTTCTCCAAAAACCACAAACTGGGAAGATGGGAATTATCTGAGCAGAAAGGCAAAAATTCACTCTGAAGAAGTTGATAACCAGTGAGTGAGATCTGCAGAAATTAAGGGTAAAGTTCAGCTCCAAAAGCAATGCCTAGGACTGTCCTTATAATATACAACTAATGCTGGGGTTGGTTAAATAGAAACTGGGAATTCTACTTGAAGAGACCAAAAAGTTAACTATCAGGTATTCATAGGCTTTAAAGAAAGTATTTTCTTTTGTTATAAACATAGCACAGTTTATCCATTCTACTGTTGATGGACATGTGGGTGGTTTCCATTTTGTGATATTACAAGCAGTGCTGCTATGAGCTATCTTTTATGTGTCTCCTGGTGCACAGGTGCAAGTTATTTTAGGGCTGTTGTTCTCATTAAATTACCTGCAGAATTTTTACTAGATACTGATGCCCTGGCCTCGTCATGGATCAGATGAATGACTGATCAAAAATATAGGGGTAAAGGTGAGGGTGGTGGAAGAAATTGGGGTTTGTGGGAGGAAGGGACAGGAGATGGGATGTCAAGTATTGTTTTCCTTTAAATTGTAAGTACTCAAATTTACAACTTAATGACAATTGTCCCTAAATGTATTTTATACCTTATTTATTTCCCAATTGAAAACCCTGTTAAAATCCATGTCTTGCATTTAATTTTTATGTCTTTGTGATTTCTCTTTATCTAGAACAGTTTGCCTTTTTTTTCTCATGACATTGACTTTTTTAAGTGTCCAGACCAGTTGTTTTATAGAATGTTCTACTTCCTAGATTGTTTCCTTACAATGGCATTTATCTTGGTCTTCTAGTCTCTGTATTTCTTGTAAACTAGAGGTTAGATATAGAGGCTGGATTAGACTCAGGGTAAAACTTTTTGTTAATAGTAAGAACACTTTCTAGATGATGCTATGGACTCCTATTGCATCAGAAGGCCCATGATGTCAGGGTGCCCCAAGATTAATGGTGCTAGGTGTGGTCACTTGGTTAAGGAGGTCCGCTCTAGCTCTATAAGGTAACTTTTTTTTAACTGAAGTTAAGATAAATGGCCTCAGTGATCCCAGGTATGTTTGAATAGGAATGGCTTTTAAAAATTTCTCAAACTTGTCTCCTGTTTGAATGGACAAAGTTGTGGCGTTTAAAGTCATTCAGAAATATATGAGAAAATACAATAATCACCATGTACTTTCCTTCCTCATTTGGTAGCCTAAATATGGAAATTGATTATAACATTTATTATCTGCTCTGTTTCAGACCTGTTAGATTTTTTCTCATTTAATCCTCACAATAACCTCTTTTTTTTGTTTGTTTTTGTTTTTGTTTTAGCAAAGAGCTAAAAAAAGCTATTTTTTTTTATTTCAGCTTATTATGGGGGTACAAAAGTTCAGGTTATATATATTGCCCATGAGGCTATCATTACTCTTCTGATTTTAAAAAGGGGAAACTGTGGCTCAGAGAGGTCCAGGCACAGGTTCACACAGTAAGGACAAAGCCAGCATTGAAACTCAGGTTTATGTTATTCCAAAGTCTTTTTCCACTAACCCATTCTGCCTTTTCCATTATAACCAATATCTTTTTTTCTGTGGGCCTAAAACCCTAAATGGAAGAGACCAATCCATCTCTCACTTCCTCTTGGTTGAATCAAAGTCTCCGACAACTTTCGTGACACTTCTGAAACTGTTTTTCATCCAGGATTAAGCCACTTTGACTCCATACCAGTGAACTGAGTTTTTTGCAGAGCAGTATGCACCATTTCCTAGAGGAGCTACCTGAAACCCACACAGGTTAAGTGCACTACCGAAGTCACACAAACAATGCTTCAAAAGTAGCACAGGGCGTGTATTGAGCAATGCAGCTCTCAATGAAACCCAACTGCAAAGGATACTTAGAAATTGTTATGCCCCTCTGGTTATAGAGGGGCATAACCTTGAATGGAGTGATGCTTTGAGAAATAGGTTCAAAATACAAAAATAAGTATGGCTAAAGTTGATTAGGCAATTTTGTACCAAGTGCTTCACCGGATTATAGAAAATAATCTCCTCAACAAACTTAGGAGTTAAGTACTAAAAGAAGCCCCAGATGGGGCTTACAGGTGGAAAAAAACAAACGTCAGTGAGCTGAGAAAACAAAACTATCTAAGCTGGAATGTAAACTCAAACTCATGTGCCTAGCCATTATACAATAGCTTGTTACCTACACAAGTATTAGGAGCAAAACTGAAGATCGAAATTCCATCCTAACCAAACTTTCCTCTACAACATTGAAAGCCAGTATTATAGCAGTGAAAACAGAAGCCCTGGAGCCAACCTTCCTGGGTTCAAACTACAGCCTCTCTAGTGTCATGAGCTTGAGCAATATTTTTAACCTTTCCATAAAGTAGAAATAATAATAGCACCTACCTCAGAGGGTTGTTAATCTATGAAAAGTGCTTGGAAGAACATCTTTTAGTAAGTATTCCAAAGGTATTAGCAATTATTGGTTTAAATTGTTTCCCTCCATTTTCTCCACTACCAATTCAGTTGCTACTATCCTTATTTCTTGATTACCTCAAGCAGTGATTATATTCTCTAAACTCATCTCTCTGTTTTTTCTAAGTTCACTCCAATTTTTAACAATAACTTGATTAATCTTACTTGATTATTAAATCTTTTCACCCATTTCTAGTTTGATGTTTGCAGCAATCTTTGAGGAACTCGAAAATTATCTGTTCTTATTTTATAAAGAAGCCCTAACTCAGAGAGACTAAAATGACCTAAGGTTGCTCAACTAAAGAATACAATAGCTGGCCCAAAGACCAAAGTACACTGCCTCGTAAGTCCAGTATTCTCTTCCAAATTCTCTCTCTCTCTATCTTATGGTTGCCAAATTCTAATCTTCCTAAATACAGCTCATAGAATGTCACTTAGCATGAAGCTCTTCAATGGCTTCTCTTGTTACGTGAAATAAAATTCCTCACCCTACAAATATAGCTGAAACCTACATTCCAGTTTTATCTCCTATGGACACCTGCACTCCAAATTTGACACCTCTTTTGCCCCCACACAATCTCTTTCCATTTGTAATACCTTCTCTCTCCTCCTCTATCATCACCCGTCAAAAGCCACATCCATCTGTCAAACCCATCTCTATTGCCAAAAACCTCATAAGGCTTTCACATGATTCTCCCAATTTGGGTGAAGCATCTTTAGCCATTTTATTTATATCACTTACAACGTTGTAAGGTGTTTGAGGGCAAGTCTCACAACTTCTGACAACCTGCCTGGCGCATAGCATGTGCTCAACGAATATTTGTTGAATTAAGTTGAATTCATGCTTCATCGAATTCAACACCAACATAAAGAGATAAGACAATAGCAGTGCCCTGACTTCTGTATGCTTGGGAGATTTGGAACTGCTTCAGCTATCACCTCAGTTATGTCCCCAGTGTCTCTTGCATTTGCCTTTTATTGTATGCCTCTTCTGCTTCTCCAGTTCAGCCTCTGATCCCTTCTTTCCCAGACAGTTGCCAGGTTCTCCTAATAGGTTTGTCTACCTGCTCCCTCTCTCCACTCCCATCTGTCCTTCCCAAGGCTCCCAGATTAATCTTCCAGTAGTACAGCTCCAATCTTTCAAGCGGGAACAATTTCATTTTAGCATCATGAAACATTAGTTAAGATTCCCTCCATTATAGTCAATGCATCTGGAGCATTTTCCAGTGAAAAAGGCTGTCAATAGCCTTCAGGTAGACGTGACCCACTGGCCATTGGGGGATGTTTAAAATATCACTGAATTGCAAGTGAGGGTAGCAAGGCAGACAAAGGAAGGCTATAAAAACAGACCAAAGCACTACTTCAAACCACCAGGCTTGCTGGGTTATTCTAGGAAAAGGCAATATTCTTCTAACCCAAGAGGCAGCCAACAGCCTGGCCTTTGCTCAAAGTGGTCACAGATCATCTTGACAGCAGCAGGAACTCTTGAACTCCATGGCACTAACCCCCTGGTGGCCTCATAACTGACCCTCCTCACCTCCCAGTCTACTCCCCAAAGAAAGCCAAGTGGCCACATCTCAGCTGCAGAGCTCAGGCAAGTGGAGAATGTGATGCAATGGACGGGGCTGGCCTTTACAGCCAGACAGACCTGGGTTTGCAAACTGGTTCTACCATTCTGTAATTACATGATTTTGAACAAGTTATTTAGCCTCAGTTTTGACATCTTTGAAATGGGTCTACTAATATCCCAGTAATCAGGTTGTTTTAAGGATGGCAGGAGATAACATATATAAAGTTCCTGACACATATGTTTATTAAATAAATACAAATGGTCTTTAAAGGAAAAAAAAAAAACAGGCACAACTTTCTTTCTAGGTCAACCTTAAATTCTGAGAAGTCTGAATTTTGGGAAAAGGTATCAGTTCAATCTCTGGGCCCTCTAATTCTTTTCAGGTACTACGTTTATACTGCAGACATGCTTTCAATCTACAATTGTCAGCTGAAGTCAATTTGGACTAGGCATAAGTAACACATTGGTTTACAAAAAATAAAATTTAGTCCTTTCTGAGAGTTACTCACAAGATAAGTGGGAAATACAAGAGGAAAGCAAATCATCATCTGTTTTGTGCACAAATGCCTTGTAGTTTAGAGAAAAATCCATGGAAAAAGGAAAAAGAAATTCCATACATGGTATATCATGGAGAAGGGGGGGAGAGAAAGAGAGAGAGAGAAAGTGAGAGACAGAGACCCCCACCACAGAAGATGAGACAAAAATAATATAGAGTTCAGCTGAGGAAGGAGTTCAGAGCCAGAAGTCACCATGGAGTAAAGACCCTCTGGGACAAGGACTGGACTTCCCCGTGAATGTAAAAACAGGGCTTCAGTCAGTCGGATCTAAATTTCACAGGGCAGAGGGAACTGCCCTGATGTAAGGATCTAAGGAGTCACAGAGAGAGGAACAGCATAGGCAAAGCATACAAGGGGGTAATTCCACACGGGGGTGGGAGTGGGTGGGCATGGTGGCACTGGGGGAGCCAACACAGCTGGGGCTTGGGAGTGGCAATAGCATAAAAGACAAAGGGAATATGGAGCACTCAGCTTGACTGGCCTGTCCTGAAATTGGGACACATTTTTCAGGGACAAGAATTCTACGTCTTGGAGTCAAATCAGGTTTGGTCTAGGATTCTGTTTCTGTGACTCTATCTTGGTGCTCCTGTGACACTTCTTCTGTGCTTCAACCACAGAACTGATGACTCTCTACCTTGTAGAGAATTACCAGTGTTCATACAACCTCTTCCAGAGCAGGCACCAGGGCTTACTCCCTTCGTATTGCCAATGCCTGTCACGATGCAAGTAGTAGGTACACACAAGTACTCACTGCGTGAATGTTCGCCCTCTTGGATTCAACTTCTGAAGACATAGTTGCAAGTTAAATATCTTAATTATCTATTTCAATGCAGAATGATAATAATAGTTTTCATAGATTAAGTTTTTTCTACATGCCAGGCACCTTACTAGATTCTTTAAGTATATTATTTCTCATTCATTTAGAATAAGAAAAAGTGCCGTTTTTCCAGAGCTTACAGTGGCAACTGGCATACAGGAAATACTCGAGAAATAGTTCATGAATTAATATAGGAAGAAAAGAAGAAAGAATCAGAAGCCCAGATAGAAGAAAGAACTTCTTCAAGGTCATTGTGGTTTTTAGTGACAGGGAAAAAACTAATGCTCCTTAGTTCCTGACAATCCAGCATTCCTCACATAGTACTGTAACTGGGCTAGACACACTGATCTTGAGGGTTCCTTTCTGTGTGTGGTAGACTGAATAATGGTCCCCCAAAGATTTCGGTGTTTGGATCCCTGAAATCTGTGAACATGTGATTTTACATGGCAAAAGGGGCTTTGCAGATGTGATTAAATTAAAGGTTTTTGAGATGGGACCTTATCCTGGATCATCCAGCATAATCACAAATGGTCTTGTAAGATGGAGGCAAAGTGAGATTTGACTACAGAAGAGGAGTGTCACAGTGACCAGGCATGAGAAAATCTCAACCAGCCTACTGCTGGCTTTGAAGATGGAGGAAGAGGCGATGGCTCACAGAATACACGGAGCCTCTAGAAGCCGAAAAGGGCAAGAAAACAGATGATCCTGTAGAGCCTCCAGAAGGAATACAGCACGGCCAAACCTTGAATTTAGACCAGTAACCATTTTTTTCTTTATTTTTTGGGACTTCTGACCCCCCAAAATATAAGATGAAAAATTTGTATTGTTTTAAGCCACTAAATTTGTGGTAATTTGTTACAATAGCAATAAGAAATTAATACACTTTAAAAAAATTAATACACAATTCTTATAATCTTAAATAAAAGGCCCTAAACATCAATTAAGTACTCTCTGAGTCTTACTTTTTCCAGAGTTTTCTGTCAGAAGTTTCTTGATTTATATTTATAATTAAACATAATAGTATTCAATGTTTTCTTCTCTAGGAATCCTGAAGGCTGTCCTTTGAGAAGGTATTCTGTTGTCTTCTGAATTCCATCATTGCTACCAAGAAACAGCTCTCATTCTAACAATAGTTCCTTTATAAGTAATCTGATTTTCCTCTCTGGTTACTTTTCTGATCTTTTTTTCCTCTTGTGCTTTACAATATTTTTAAGAATGATGGAGTCTTATTTAACCTGATTGAGATTATTTTTTATTTCCTGAAGCTGAGTATTCATGGCATTCAAGTCTGCATCTCTTCTGTATGGCTTCTTTCCACTTGCCTCTGTCTCAATTCCTGTGATATAGATGTTGTATTATCTCATTTCTTCTTTTATAGTAGTAGTTTCAGCTTTAGAGAGAACTAACAGGAATCCAGAAAATCTCCTAAAATCTGGCCAATGCTGAGTTCCCAAGCCCAGTCTCTACACTAGAAGACAAAGGTATCCACAGCTAATAAGTACCTCATGGAACAGCCAATAATTTATCAATTTTTTCCATATTTAGTGCTATATTTTGCATTTAAGTTAAATGAAAGGCCCCTCGATATCATTCTCTATAAATATTTTGAGGATAGGAAAAATCTTGAATCAATTTTTATTATGAAATATTTCATACAAATGAAAATCATATATAAGATATACATTAGGACATAAAGAATAATTTTCTTAAAAATCAGGCTATCCACGATCCTGTTCAAGAAACAGAATGCTACTTGTAGCTTTTAAGCCTACTACGTGCCCTTCTTCAATCTAATTTCTACAGAAATACTAATTCCTATGGTAACCCTTCCCAAAATAACAACTATCTCAATTCTATGTTTACAGTTCCCTTTCACAAAAGTACGCATCCCCAAACAACCTATTGTTTAGTTTTGCGGTGTTTGAACTATAAATGAATCCATTCTGTTTGTATTATTCAGTGCCTTGCTTGTCTCATGCAGCACTGTGTTTTGAATTTCATCCAGTTCATGTGTGTGATGGTAGTTCATTTGTTTTGCTGCTTTTTAGTATCCCATTGCTTGTGTATATTAAAATTTATTTGTCCATTATCCTATTTACGGACTCTTAAATAAATGTTTATGGCTGTACTTTTACAAATAATACTGCTACAAATATTCTTGTACATGTCTCCTCAAGAAAAAGTGCTAGAGGTTTTTGAGAATTTATAATTAAGAGCAGACTTGCAGAATCACGGGAAATTTGTTGTATTAGTCATCTATTGCTGTGTAATATGTTATCACCAATTTAGCAACATGAAAAAGTACAAACTTACTATCTCACACTTTCTGCTATCAGGAATCTGGCTTTGTGTATTGTGTGAGGTAATTTTACTATCCTGAAGCTGTAAAACATTTCTAAAAAGTTGTAAAATTTTTTCGTGTACATTTAAGCCTTTAATCCACTTGTAACTGACTTTTGTGATTATAAAGAAGGGATCCATTTTTTCCACAGGAGAAACATTTGTCCCAGGAGCATTGATGGAGTGCTCTATCCTTTCCCCAGCAGTTTCCAATGCCACCTCTGTCATATATCAAGTGCTCCATATGTGTGTCTATTTCAACATTTGTTCCTATCTTTCATTGTGCTATTGCTCTAAATTTATACCAATATACCATCATCTTATATACTCAAGCTTTGTAATAATTCTTGATATCATGTAGGGCAAGGATCCACTGCATCTGCAACACTATTCTTCCTCTCCTCCTCCTTCTCCTTCTCCTTCCTCTTCTCCTTCTCCTCTTCCTCTTCCTCCTTCTCCTCCTCCTCCCCCTCCCCCTTCTTCTTCTTCTTTTCTTCTGAATTTTCTTAGGTTCTTCTTTGAATGTCATAACAAGTTTGTCCATTTTATGACCAAAAAAAGAATCTTTGGGGGATTTTGATTGAAATCCCATTGAATTTTAGATTAGTATGGGGAGAATAACATTATTATAAAACCTAACCCTTATATTAACATAATATTTACTATGTGTCAGGCATGGTTTTAAGCGCTTCATGTGGACTAATCCATTTATTACTGAGTATTACCTTACATTGTAAATATTATAGATGAGGAAACCAAGGCCCAGAGAGAGGTTACACAGGTTATATGCATAATAATACTGAGATCACACACCTAATGAGTGGTAGGGTCAGGATTCAAATACAGGTGGTCTCCAGAATCTCTATTCATAACCTTTGGTTGATACTGCTTGTATTAGCTTCCAAGGGCAGCTATAACAAAGTACCACAGACTGGGTAACTTAAAACAACAGAAATTTATTGCCTCACAATTCTGGAGGCTGAAAGTCTGCAATCAGCAGGTCCATCCATGTTCCCTCTGAGACCTGTATGGGAAGGACCCTTCCTTGCCTCATCCAGCTTCTGGGAGTCCCCGAAATTCTTTTGCTTGTGTCAACATAATTCCAATCTCTCTCTGCCGCTGTCTTTATATTACGTTCCCTCTATGCACACCTGTTTCTTTGTCCAAACATCCCTTTTAAATAAGGACACCAGTCACATTGGATTAAGGTTCATCCTAGGGACCTCATTTTAGCTTGATTACTGTAAAGACTCTATTTTCAAATAAGGTCGCATTCTCAGATACTGGGGGTTGGGACTTCAACATATCTTTTGGGAGGAATATAATTCAACCCATAACACAGTCTCTAATTTATAGTCACATTTTTAGGGTACTGAGTCTTCCTATCTATGAATACAATATAGCTTTTCACTTATATATGTTTATTTAAATGTTTTTCACAATATTTTTATAACTTTCTTCATAAAGTTTTCAGACATCTTAATTATATATACATGTGCATGTTTCCTATTGCTACTGTAACAAATTAACATAAACTTAGTGGCTTAAACCAACACAAATTTATCATCCCATAGTTCTAGAGGTCGGATGTCCTTCTGGGGGCTCTAGGGGAGCATCTGTTTCCTTGCCTTTCCCAGGAGATTATCTGTCTCTTGATTGTTTATAGTACTCACCTATAAATTCTTCTAGGATTGTTTTATTTATAGAAATATTTTTAGCTACCAATTCAATTTTCAATTGCTATAGAATTACTTGTATTTTCTATTTACTCCTCAATCATTTGGGTAATGATATTGTCCATCACCAGTCTCCCCTTCAGACAATAGGTTCCAGCTCTGAACACTTGGCTCAAATCTGGAAACTGAGCAAGGGATAGTGATTTTATTGTGGCAGTTGCCTTCAACTCCTTCATCATCTATTCTCGATTTCTTCTGATGGTATATTCAGTTTAGAACCCTGTTGGCTACCCAGATACGGACATCAGTTCTATTAATCATCTCTGTAACTCTCTGCAACACAGTGCCCTGTGGCTGCCACTCTGACTTAGTCATTCATTACAATAATTGTGTCCACCCAGCTTCTAATTGTTAGGCGATGTCAGCTTACCTCTATTGTTTTGTAGTCTGTCATCATCATTGCTACCAGTGAGTCTTGTTCTGTAATAGCCTCTCCTTCCAACATCCCTGGCTTGTGGGGCAGAGTACCACTGCACTTGGTAATGTTTCTGACGTCTCTTTCACAAATGCATACCTTGGTGAAAGGTGGTCTTGGCACATGGAGTGTCTGCCATGATTTCCCTTAGAATATAATCATTTGGTGAGTTTTCCTGTCTGAGTAACCAATATAGTTTTCCAGTCTATTTTCCTGAGCCTTTTCATATATTTTTCTGCTGTCTACCATAGAAACTCTAATATATTGAGCTCACATAGCGTGAAGTATTACTTTTTCTATGCATTAGAAGCCATTTTAGTAGCAAGTTCACACCACCTTTTGGAGTCCTTGCCAGGGTGTTAAATTTTATAATGCAGGGGAGTATTCTAAAACCAATATACTCCCCCTTATCCAATTTTAAGTTCACGCCTTCAGAACACAGTCCCACATATTCTTCTTTGGGTCCTGCTAGTACATATCAGCTAGGTCTCCTGGCTCCTTGGAGGAATGGTCCTTTTTTTATTTTATCAGGCCTAGTACATTCCCAGTTGGCTTATGCAGCACCTTAATGCTAGCTGTAAGCCTAGTGGCCAGTAGGAGAAATGAGAGCATATTCTGAAGAGACACATGTTGTCCTGGGGGACGGGTCTGCTTCACTGATTTCAAGCAAGGGGTGAGGTGCTAGCTCTTAACTAGGAGATATCCTACTTATGCACAGTCAGATGATTCTGGGAATGAATGTTTGGGGGAGAGAGGATCCACGTAAAACTTCCTATTCCAAGTGTCAAGGTCCCATTCATTCCCAAATGAGGCCTTGTCCTTGGTATAGCAGACCTGCTTTGGGTGAAAGTTTAACTACATTTTGGAACTCAGTTACTATTTGATGAAGTCATAGGTATGGTCCTCATTTTCTCATTGCAGGAGATGCAGTCCTCTTTACAGGTTATCAAGCAGGTCTCTGGCTTTCATATTTGGCTTTCAAAATTGCCTGTTATTCATTCTTGGTCTCTCGGTATCTTTTTTTAGAGCTTCAATAGAGCATAGCAATAACTATCCAATTCCATTGTCTTTTACTAACTATTTCCAAGGTTTTACAAATGCCTAATACTTCACACCAGTTAGTGTGTTCCCTTCTAGCAAAATATCCCCAATCACCACCAATGTTTTGACAACCATACCACCACCTTTTTCCCAGAGCTATCTGTGTTCTTCTACACCTGTGGTGGGATCTTAACTACCAGCTGGGCAGTAAATGATACAACTCCAAAATCCCATCTTAATAGTAATAGCAGCTTTCTTGACCTACTCCTGGCACTCACTGCTGAAGTTTGGGTTATTCGAACAGTTGATTCTAAGGCAGAGTTTAATGTTCAGGGTGTTTTTTAGGAACTGATCTTGGAATTAACACCTGCAGAAGGGAGGAAGAGGAAGTAGAATTGTGCAAAGGGAGAAACTGACTTGCAATGCAAGCCAAAGAGCCTCAGCTGACCCTATGGGGATCTATGAAGATGAACTGACCTGTCGAAATTGTTGTACATTGGACCAAAATAGCTGGTCTTTATACCCCTACCTCAGTGGGTCATTGGATATGCCCTGGGAAAAATGTGTGGCCTGGACCTGGTGGTTCTCTGTACCTGGGGCAGTCTTTGAAGGGGTGACAGATGAAGCAGCCACTGACAGTACACCCATCAGCTGGGGCAACAAAGGCCTCCTGAAAGGAGGATCTGGGTGGCACATGCCCATGTCCATTAGAGTTGGTTCTTTGAAACACCCAATAAAACTGCCTTTCATCTAATAAGTTTGGTCCAAAAGTCAATAAAATAAATGAGATTTTAAATAAAAATATTAGGAATGAAAATAGGATAAAACTGGGAGTGGGAAAGATTTCCAAAGTAGAATATTGTAAACAAATTTATGCCACTATATTTGAAAACTGGCATATATCAAAAATGACTCAAGAAGAAAAAGAAATACTGAATAAGTCCCTACTTTCAGGAGACTGAGTTAATAATTAAATAAAAGGTCTACCACTCAAAACTCATTATGCCCAAAGTAAATTCTACCAAATAGTGAAATACTTGTAAAGTTAAACAAACTCAGAGACAGGATAAGAGAAGAGAGAACATTCCCCAACAAGTTTTTAAATTTTAAAATAATACATCATATGATCGCAACTAAACAAATGTTAATTATATATAACTATATAATATATATATTATACATAGTAATATAAGCTAGTATTGATATATAATATGTTTATATACTATATATTATGTATTATATATTTCATACATACATACACATATTCACACACACATTTATATGAAATATAGAAACCAAATATCCATAAGTTAACAATTGTCTAAGAGTGGTAAAACAATGCATCACTTTTATTTCACCTTCATGGTTTTTGTATGTTACTAATTTCTACATAAAGTGTGTAATATTTTAATCAGGGAAATTTTTTATATGTATTTATATGTAAAACTAAAATACATATCTCTACTCACAGATTCTTATTAAGAGATTCATGAAATTTTTGCTTAATACATTTGTTCTTTGAGACAAATGATTGAATTCTGCAGACCCCAACGCCAGCCGTCCCCGGTACCGGTCTGTGGCCTGTTAGGAACCTGGCCGCATCACCACCTGAGCTCTGCCTCCCGGCCACCTGTAACCCCCAACCAACTCTGTCCGTGGAAATTTTTCTTCCATGAAACTGGTCCCTGGTGCCAAAAAGGTTGGCAACTGCTGATCTAATGGACATATGAATTAGCCATTCATCTAGATCAGTGGTCCCCAACCTCTTTGGCACCAGAAACCAGTTTCATGGAAGACAATTTTTCCCCAGGTGGGGAGCGATGGGGTAGGCCGAGCTCAAGCGGTGATGCCAGTGATGGGGAGTGGTGGTAAATACAGATAAACCTTCTCTCCCTCACCTGCTCCTGCTCACCTCCTGCGGTGTGCCTGCTCCCCCTTCCTAATTTTCATGGAAGACCATTTTTCCATGGGGGGGATAGGAGAGGAGCCCCTGTAGTCCAGGGGTTGGGGACCGCAAATCTAGATTTTCTAAATGCTACTGTGTGTAATAGAAAAGCAAAATTCCTGGAGCATATTATCTCTGGCCCCTGACAAAGCATTAAAACAGGAATCGGGAGACCTGGGTGTAGTCCTAGTTCTTGTACTAACTAGCTGTGCAATTCCAGACAAGTCACTTACACTCCCTGATTTTCCATGTTCTCATCTTTGAAAGAAATAAATTGTATCATATGGTTCTAATGTCCTTTCTGTTTCTAAAATCCTGTTGTTTTCTAAATAACTAAATGTACTCAGTTCTCTTACAGAAGATCTAAACACAAATCTTTCATTTGAGCAAAGGTGCTGTATCTCCTATAAACCATAGTTGACATGTATATACACTTAATCACTCAATGTCATGATTTAATTCCAGGAAAAACAATTTCCCTGAATATGAAAAATAAAACCCAAATATGTACAAGTTAACTATAAGTGGTAAAAAATAATTATTTTCCACTAAATGCAAGACTCTGGCCTAAGTACAGTGAGAAAAATAATGAAGAAAATATATTACCTGCTCTTAAAAATATAGCAGTTTAGTAAATATTGATAAGTATACAAATGTCCATAATATTAACACAAGTTGCAATGCACAGAACAAAAACCGAAGTATTTCCTTGACATTTAAGGATTTGAAGTTCAGTTTTAACTATTCACAAGCAAGTCTGAAAGCCTGTATGTCATAATTTGCCAAGATATTTTTGTTGGGGAATAATCCAGAACCTCTTTCACAGAATTATCTAAGCCAAACTGGCGTTCTGGAAGCTTGTTTTTAGCAGATGTCAGTTGCCAGTATAATGCAGCACATGTCATTCTTCAATAAGATTTAATGATCAATAAAACATATTTATATTATATAAAATATATTATTTATATATATTTTAATAACTCCCTATGCAATGAAAAGATTGTATTTTCAAATTATTTTTTTACATCAATGTAAACTTCCTCTTGTTTTTTTATGGAAAATAATATTAAGCAGCCCGTTTCACAGTTGACATCTTTAATAAAATAATAGGCTTTACAGTATATTCATTTGTAATGTTATATAGCTAACAATAATAATGACTGACATTTATTGAGTGATTACTATGTTCCAGACACATGTAAAAGTACAGACTCTGGAGCCAAACTGCCTGGGATTCAGTCTCTTTTCCAACTCTTAGTAACTATATGTTATTTGCCTTTCCAAACTTTGTCATCTAAAAAATGGGTATTAAAATAATGCTCACATCATAGGGTTGTGATGAAGATTAAATAATTAAATATAGGTACAGGATTTAAAACAGTGGTTAGCATATAGTAACTGCTCAATGGTAATTATTATTATTATTGTCATCAGTAATCCTCATAGCAATCACATGACATATCTAATGTCATGATACTCATATATTGATAAGCAGCTTAGTCAAAGAGAAGTTAAGCTTGGTTCCCAGGCCACAGGGGTAGTCAGTGGTGGCACTGGGTTTCAAGATAGGTAGTTTAACGTCAGGATATACAATCCCAATCACATAACCCACAAATATTTATTAAACATCAAACATGTTTCAAGCTTTGGTGCAGACACTGGGTATACAGTGGGAAACAAATCACGACGATCTCTGTACTAGGAAAACTTACATTCTACCAGGAGCAAAGCAGGATGAGATAGAAGAAAGGCAGGAAGCAAGCAAACAGATAAATGGACACAATCATTTCAGATGGTGATATCTGATCCAAAAAAATCATACTAAAATAAGGTAATGTGAGATTGACTGGAGTGATCGAGGCAGGGGCCAGGAGAGGATTTAGGTAGGGTAGTCAGGGAAGACTTCCCTAAGGAGGTGACATCTGAGCTGAGATCTGAGTGATATGAAGGAGCTACCATGAGATGATCTGGAGAAAGAACTTCCCAGGCAAAGGGAAAAACATGTGCAGAGACTTTCAGTAGGGAACAAATTTGGATTGATTAGGAAACAAAAAGAAAGCCAATGAAGCTGGAGAATAACGAATAAAGGAGAAAGCAGTATGAGAGGATGCCATGAGTGACTGGATCGCAAATGGTTGGATGCATGGATGTATGGGTGGATGGATGAGAAAAAAGAACAGAGAACCCAGTCCAATGTAAGATTATTTACTTATTGAAATATTTATTGATGACTACTACATGCCTGGCATAATTCTAGGCAATGGGGATATAGGAGTTAAAAAATAAAATTAAAAAACAGACAGAAATCTCTGCCCTAATGAAGCTTTACATTAAGGAGGAACAGACAATAAATAAACTTAAGTAAAGTATATATTGGATTAGAAAAATAAAACAAATTGGAATCTTACTGTGTTGCCCATAGAAACTTTGCTGCATACGATGTCTGGGTTTGATGGCAACTAAGAACAAGGCCTTGGGAGTCTCTGTGGGGGGAGCCAACCCACAGCGTTTGTGGCAACTTAGAACTATCTGGGGCTGAAAGTGCCATGAAGACCCAATGGGTGAGAATGGCCATCTCTGCAGGGATCCAGGGAGGGAGCATAACCTTGGCCAAGAGCCACATCCCCTGGCAGGATCAGTCATAGCTCCGTGCCCACTTCTGCCTGCATTTTTGTCTCCTGATTCTTGCCTTCCCTGGCTCTGTTTCACAGTTCCGCGCCTGCTTCAGACCACAGCACCTTCCAGTGACCTCCAAGTCATGAAATCTGGCTGCCCTGCCAACCCCGCCTTTCGGATGATGAGCTCAGTGTCGCTGCCTCACTGCTTTCTAGGACTAAGCCTGCACACACTCTGGTTTCCCCTCTGCCCGGCTGGCCTCGAGCCAAAGGTAACAACAGGAAAAAGTCTCCCAACTTCCAACCAATGGATCTAAAACTGAATTTTAGAACAAAGCCAGGATATCAGCTCAGAGCTGACTGAACAACAAGAAAATTTCTCGAGGTGATAATCCCAGGTTCTGCCTCTCTCCCCACTCCCTTCCCCACATTACCTGGAAGCACAGCCGGGTTCCAACGTGGCAGCCTGCCCATCTGCTCGACAGCACTGCCTGAAACAGAAAATAAATCCTCTGTTCATATGGTTGACAAGCTGGATGACTAATTGCAAAAAAGACCTGTAATTTATTGGAATAGAAATTGAGGTCATTTAGGCAGGATTTAAATACTTTTTTCCTAGCCAATTTTTCAAATTGACTTTAAGAAATCTCACTCTCGAACAAGTTGGAAGTGCATCAATGTCCTAATCTGACTCCATTCCACGCTCTTAGTCGGGCTTTCTGTTCTTCTGCCATTTCTTCATACATTACTTGAATATTGAATATTTATGCTACATGTTACACAGCAGTTTTTGCACTTATATTAATTTCTTTTTATGATATTCTGCTTAAGAGAAAAAACAACTCAATCAAAAGAGCAGAATGCAAAGTCAAAAGGGATAAACAAATCTCAGTTTGTCACTCATTAGTCGGGCACTTGGGCTAGTCCCCTCTCTGCCCTCAATTGCACTGTCTGTAAACCAGGGTCACTTCTGCTCTATACACCTCCCAGGAGTGTTATGAAGGTCAGGTAAGATATGACTGTAACATCCATGTGAACATGAAAGTCATAGATCTCTATATAATGGTTAGTTATCATAGAAGAGGAAGTATTCATGTTTTCTAATCCAAGGACTGCAAATGAGAAATCACTACATAAAACCAATGAAATACTGGAAGTGTTTCTCTTATTTATTCTGAGGTAAATACTTCTCTGTGCCTCAGTTTGCTCACCTCTGCCTTTTGTCTTCCAGTGGGGTGGAGGAACCTCTCTGAGCCTCCATTTCCTCGCCTGCAGTAGGCAGAGCGGCACAGTAAACAACAATTTCCACCACTGGGATAAGTGAAAAGATACAAAGGGAAAGGAAAAGATGCTTGGTGGTCAGGGACTGAGCACGTGACATTTAGCTAAGTACTGAAGGAAGAAGTCGATGTTTACCATGGAGGGGATGGGGGTGTGGGAGAGTAGGAAGCAGCTTGGTACCTGGCCAGGCTGAGAGAACCCACTTGTGCCTGGAGAGCTAGAGGGGCTGTGGTGAAAGATTGGAAAGGTTATGGGGGCTTACAAGCCATGTCCAGGATTTGGGACTTTATCCCAACATCAGTGGGAGGCCAGTGCTCACTGCCCGATGAGGCTTCCTGAAGCCAGGCTCATCCTGCCACTCCTCTGTGTGGCCACCTCTAGTGATTATGCCCATAGACCAAATGTGCCCTTAACCATGTGGTCAAGTTTCTCCATGATCAGGAATAAGCTAGAAGTTGGGATGTGTCTCCCATTCCTCCCCTATGCATCTCTTACTCCAGCCAAATTGCAGATGTACTGTCCCTCAGCACCGCCCCACAGAGTGTCCTTTTTCACAGCTTGGTCCACATCATTTCCTCTTCCTGAAATATTTTCCCATCTCTTTCTGCCCTTTTGCCCCTGGTAAAGTCCTACCCCTTTTTTGCGACCTAGTTCAAAGGCCACCATCTCCAAGAAGCCTTCCTATATCCTCCCAAACATAGAGGGTCGCTCAGGGCTCTGAACTTGCCTATAACTTAGTACCTTTCCTAGTGTGGCTGATCATGTTCCATCTGGTATTATAGTAATTTGGATGTTTTTCTTCTCTACCTGATTCAGAAGCTCTTTGAGTATGTGGGTCATGCCTCAGTTGTCTTTGTGTTCCCTGTGCCTAGTCTGTGATGGAAATGAATGAACTGAACGTGATAAATAAAGGCAAAAAAAACTTTAACCTCACTGCTCAGACCAGAGTATTGCATTTTTAGTTCTTAATATGCTGTTCTCTCTATAAAAGTAAGGGACCATTATTTTTTATTTGCAGTTAATTTGCAAAATATAATGTACCTAATAAGAAGTTCACATATTTTTGCTGTCACACAAAATATCACCTACGGTATGTTAGAAATCTAGCAAATCCTTCCACAAACTAAGAACTATATTTTCTCTGTAGGAAGAGAGGAGTTTTTTTCAACTGTTCTTGGTGAGTCACTGAAGGAAATCTAAAATACAAATAATCAAAGTTACATAAATTACATCAAATAGACCCTGAAGCACTTGTTTTTCTCCCTGCACTTGAGATAGTATCTAATCAGTTACCACTGTTTTTTTTTTTTTTTGCACTTTCATACAGGTTAATCTTTCAAATTTAATGTGCACATTCATTAGAGGCTCACCTGTGGTTAAAAAAAAATAATTTCCTTTTCTTGGTTTCATGTATGATTAGGAACAGAGAGGCCTAGAGTAATTGCCTAGCTTGGACCACATTCTATAATATTAGCAAGACTCTAGGCTTTCCCGGAGACTTCAGCGTCCATAGCATGCTGAAATATGTACTGAGAAAAAAACCCTGCAGGCCGTTTGTGAAGGTAAAAATTCTTTGTTTGATAACATGTAAGCAGCCTTTAAAATTTTACTTTTAAGAGCTAAGAAAAGTAGCTTGAAAATTTAGATCAGAAAAATATGTATCTATAATATTAAGTGTAGAGGTACGTGTAGAATTTGGCAAAATACAATACAAAATAGTACAAGTTTATAAAGGGATGTTATCCTGAGACAGGGTATTCCAATGTCTTTGAAGTGAGAAACCACTCTGCCCTCAATGGACAAGAGTTGCTCACAAGAAATTTAGGATCAGGAAAAGGGACAGTGTATGGTAGAGTATGGGGGTGGAGGGGTGACAGGGCAGGCATGAAAAATAGCGTGCCCATAGCATTGGTAATGAAAAGTTACCAACCTGATCCTAAAGCCTTGAATCTAGCCAACACATCCATAATCCATACCAGCAAGCACGTGCCAGGCAGCCAGGCACTTTGCACTGCAATGTCAACTCTCTTATGCCCACCAGTGTGGACCCTCTTATTCCATTCCCACTCTGTCCCTGCCCTGCTGCTCATTTATCTGGTTCCTTCACACACTGATCCTTTCACACATGAGGTGCTTAAGTGCCAAATTCTGTTCACCCCGGTGAACAAGATGAGGTTGCTGCCCCCATGGCACTAAGATGATAGTGGGAAATGCAGACAAATAAACAGTTAATGCAGAAATGGTATGTGCAGTGATGCATGAAAAATAGGGTACAATGGAAGCTCAGATAAGAGGGTCTATTCCTGCTCTGGGGGTGGTTCAGGAAGAGTCACTGGTTTAAGAAGCATCTGAGCCAAGAGAAAAGGCTGGAGTTAGAAAAGGACAGGAGGAAAAGGGAGCGTGTTCCACACTGAAGTTTCCAGCCAAGCAAAGTCATGAGCAAGCGTTAGAGAGTTGAGAGAGCATGAAACCTAAAGGAGCTCTGTATGGAGAAAGCATAGACTACAAGGGGAGGTGTGGTCAGGACCGTGTGAGCTATTCTGGCAGATGTTCTCATTGCCCCACCAGATCATCTCTGCACTATCGTTTGGTCCTTCCTGATCATATCTTACTGCCCACATCTATTATAACTCTGCACCTGAGAGTTTTCTCTCAGCCCTGAGAGGGTCAGGCTCAGAGCTCCAGGAACCTCATGCAGCAGGAACAGCTCTTGATTAGGGGCAAATGGGAGCTGGAGGATAAACAACACCCCCAGCTTTCCTGCCTTTTAGGTGCGATAGCTCTTCCTGTGTCCTGCACTATCTCCCAGCATCCTCTGCTGAACCGAATCTCAGTAACCCACATCTCAACTAAAGTGATTTTGAACACTTTATTGGTTTCTTTCCCTTCTCCATCTCACTTCCTCACTCCTCTTCCAGTTCCTCCTGAAATCACATTTCAAATAATCCACTTGTATTCATATCCCTGCTCAGGTTCCACTTCTGGAGAGCCCAACCTAAACAGCCATGTGAAGGGCTTTGGACTTTATGATGACAATGGGAAGCCACTGACAGGTGTACAGGCTCTTTGGCTACAAACAACAGAAGGTGACTCTAGCTATATAAACCAGAAAATCCAAACAATTTATTGGAAAAATACAACGAAGCTCCTAGGAGTAAAGGACACAGTGATACTCCAAGCCTCAAGAAAGGAAGGAGCCAAGGGAGCCCTGGGCATCTCAGCCAGAAATATTTTGTTCTGCCAACGAACAGTGGGCCCCAACCCTGGGTCTCTCTTCTCAAGACTCTGGTTCCCAGGAGAGAAGGATGCATTGACCTATCTCCTTGTGTCCTCTGCCCACCACTCTGTTGAAAGTGAGCAGGACAGCTTGATGAACAGTCTCACGAAGATCACTTGCAATGCTGAGAGAAAATTTCCGAAGAAAAGGTGGGGCCTTACAAGCAAAATAATAGGGTCAGGACACTGGAGAGGCAGAAACTAGTGGTAGCAACAGAACTAGGTTACATTCTACAAATCTTATGCCAATATTTTAAATACTACACTAAAATATTCTCTGGTCACACTTTTATTTGGAACCAAATTAAATATAAAAAGCCAGAGTTTGTGACAACTTCCCTGCCCCAGATAAGGTATACTTAGTTCATTAGCAGCTCTGTGTGCATTTACTCTTTTAATTGATATATAATTTTAATACAATTAAATACATAAATTTATATGTGCAGTTCTGTGAGCTCTGACAAATGTGTAAACACATGTAATCGCCACTCTAATCAATATATGGAACACTCCTATCACCCCTGAAAACTTCCTTCATGCCATGTCCTAATCAACAACATCCCCACCCACACTGTTGCTCTAATTTCTAACACTATAGCTTAGTTTTTCCTATCTAGAACTTCATATAAATTGAACCATATAGAAGATATTCTTTTGTGTATCTTATCTACTCAGCATATTTTTGAAATTAATCAATGTGGCTGTATCAGTAATTATTTTAATTGCTGTAAAGTAGTCCATTTGTATTACTATGCTAATATTAGTTTATCTATTTACCTGCTGATGTACACTTGGGTTGTTTCAAGTTTGGGACTATTATGAATAATCATTCTTGTACAAGTCTTTTTAACATAATATGTTTTCATTTCTTGTTTAGTAAATACTTAGGAGAATTAGTATGTCAATAACTAGTCAAAACATTGACTAGTTATTGAGAATGAATCAAGGGCAATGTGAAAAACAAGGAGATAAGGTAGGAAGTTTATACAGTAATCTAGGTGAGGTTGTGAGCCAAGGTAGTTGCATTAGTTAGCTCAAGCTGCCATAACAGAACACTATACACTGGGTGGCTTAACAACAGAAGTTTATTTTCTCACAGTTCTGGAAGCTGGAGGTCTCAGATCAGGGTGCCAGCACATGTGAGTTCTGGTGAGAGTGCTCTTCCTGGGTTGTAGATGGCTGCCTTCTTGCTGTATCCTCTCTGGTTCCTCCTCCTCCTCCTCCTCCTCCTCCTCCTCCTCCTCTCCTTCTTCTGCTTCTTTCTTCTTCTTTCTTCTCCTTCTTCTCCTTTCTCCTTCTTCTCCTTCTCCTCCTCTTCCTCCTTCTTCTTCTTCTTCAGGTACCAGTTCTCCAGATTAGGGCTCTGCCATTATGACTTCATTTAACCTTAATCATCTCCTTAAAGACCTACCTCCAATACAGTCACTTAAGGGGTCAGGGCTTCAACATATGAATTTCAGGAGGATACAATTCAGTCCACAGCACAGTAGATAATAAAGGGATGGGGGAGGCGGGCAGAAGAGGAATGTGGATAAAATTTTTAAAAAGTAGATGAAGATCTGAAAGGATGGATTTTCCTGGTATGGATGGTAAAAAGAGAGGAAATAATCAAATTTATGTTCAAATTTGAGGCTGGGGCCACAGTATGTGGGTAGAGGTAGTCTTTAGGAAATAGGTAAAACACTTTTGAGAGGCCCAAATGCCCAAAACTATGACAGAGACAAAGCTTCCTCCCTGGTTCTGTCAGTGCCCCAAACAATTACACAATTTGGCTCCCTGAGCTGGCTAAGGATTTTGCACCCCTCCAACCCAATGCTCTTTAAATATCCATCCAATAGTTATTTGGTAGAAGCAGGAAAAAAAATTATTAATAAAATTACATAAAGAAACATGGATGTATATAATAAAATTATAAAAATGTAGTTTTAGATAAGTTTGCTTCCCCACCCAGCTAAATATCTACCTCATGGGATCTTGGGAAGAAAATAAAAGGACATGTAATTAATCTAAATACTGCATGACACATATTTTTTATTATGGTAAAAACATAAAATTTATCATGTTAGTCATTTTTGAGTGTATAGTTAAGTATATTTGAATTGTTGTGAAACAGATCTCCAGGACTTTTTCATCTTGCAAATCTGAAACTCTATAGCCATTAAACAACAACTCCCTTCCCCACCCCCAACCACCATTCTAATTTCTGTTTCTACAAATTTGACTACTTTAGATATCTCATATAGGTAGAATCACATAACATTTGTCTTTTTGTAACTGGCTTATTTTACTTAGCATAATGTTCTCAAGTTTCATACATGTTGTAGCAGGTGACAGAATTTTTCCTTTTAAAGGCTGAATAATATTGCAGTGTATGTATATACCTCATTTTTTTATCCACTTATACAGCAGTGAACATTTGGGTTGCTTCCACCTCTTATTTCGAATAGTGCTGCAATAAACATGGGAATGCAGATATCTCTTCAAAATACTGATTTCATATAATTTGGACATATACCCAGGAGTGAGATTGCTGGATTATAGGTAATTCTATTTTCAACTTTTTGAGGAAGCTCCATAATATTTTCCATAGCATTTGCACCATTTTATGAACAGTCCACAATTGTTCTAATGTCTCCCCATCTTACCAATATTTCATATTTTCTGGGGTTTTGGAGGGGACGGGGTGTAAGGTGATGGGTGATTGTGGTTTTGATTTGCTTAACTCATTGTGATTAGTGATGTTGGGCATCTTTTAACATATTTATTGGTGGTTCATTTTTTAATCTGCTTATATGATTTTTTATGTTGAGTTGTAGGAGTTCTTAGTACATTCTGGACATTAACCCCTTATCAGATATATGATTGCAAGTATTTTCTCCCATTCTGTAGGTTGCTTCTTCATTCTGTTGATTATGTCCTTTGATGTACAAGTTTTAAGTTTAATATAGTCCCATTTTTGCTTCTGTTTCCTATACTTTTGTTGTCATATCCAAGAAATCACTACCAAGGCCAATGTCATGAAGCTTTTCTCCTGTTTTTGTTCTAGGAGTTTTATAGTTTTAGGGCTTACATTTGTCTCTAATCCATTTTGAGTTAATTTTTGTATATGGTATCAGATAAAAGTCCAATTTTATTCTTTTGCATGTCAATATCCAGTGTTTACAACATAATTTGTTGAAAAGACTGTCCTTTCCTCATTGTATGGTCCTGGCACCCTCACTGAAAATCCATTTGACCATATACATGGGATTTTGTGGGCTCTCTGTTCTAGTCCATTGGTCTATTTGTCTTTATGCCAATACCACACTGGTTTTATTATTGTGGCTTTGTAATGTTTTGAAATCAGGAAGTGTAAGACTTCCAACTTTATCCTACTTCAAAATTGTTTTGGCTATTCAGGCAGGGTCCATTGAGATTCCTTACAAATTTTAAGATGAATTTTTCTATTTCTGCAAAAATGCCATTGGGATGTTGATAGGGATAGCACTGTATCTGTAAACTGCTTTGGGTAGCATGAACATCTTAACAATATCAAGTCTTCTAATCCATGAACTCAAGATGTCTTTCCACTTATTTGAGTCATCTTTAATTTCTTGCAGCAGCATTTTATAGTTTTCACTGTACAAGTCTTTCACCTCGACATAACATTTTAAGAACATGTGCCACAAGTTCAGAAGATTCCTTGAATAATAAACAAAAACATGGCTAAAGAGAATATAAGGAAGGACAACATCACTGAAAGAAAATTGGTATTTGCATACATAAATAAAGGTGTTTTATACTTTACTTATTTATTCAAGAAACCATTAATCTCTTGCTCTATAACTACATGTGCGCAAAGCAGCAGGGATGCTGAGATTAACAAGCATGAAGTTTCCCTTTTGGAGAGGAAGACATGGAAACCAACAATACCCACGTAATGACAGAGCCTCCATGGAGGTGAGTTCAGAGTGCTGTGCCATTAACAATAAAGCGTCCCAGCTGGGGGAGCAGAGCGAGGGGAAGCATCCACAAGGAGGAAACATCTGGGTGGAGACCTGAAGCATGACTAGAACAAGGCAGGAAAGCTTACCTCGCAAAGATTGCTTGTAACTATTCTTTGTACTAATAAATTCAAAAGAAAGTAAGTAGAATGATTTCATGAACTTCGTGCAAAAATCAGCCAACAGTCCAATGCGCAGTCTGTATATAAACACTCTAACAATGGTAATAATTAAAATGTTTATTAAACTCTTGGGTGTTAAGCACCATACAAAGTGCTTTACATGCATTTCCTCATGTAATTCTCATACTAATACTATGAAATAAGCAGTATCATTAGTCTCAATTTGTAGATGAGAAAACAAAGGCTTAGTGAGGTTAAGTAACTTGCTTTAAGGTTATGCAGCTAATTAGTGGTAGAGCCAGGATCCAAACCATCATTTGACAGCAAAGGTGCAGCCTCCCCTCTGAGCAAATGTGTACATGAAAATACACAGACATGAAATGCACTTTTGAACTTATTTCATTGAGACTGAAGAGGTGTTTCTGAAAAATCTGAAACATGCATGCTGAAAAGCAACCAGCAGCTTACTCTCAGGCAGAATATATTTGATAGTGATGACAATATTGATACTAGTTTAAGGTGTCACTATTAGAATCCTCCCTGGTTTCATCTAGATTTTTTCATAACTACCCAAAACCATAACACAACTGACTCTGGCATCCTGAACAAATCTGCCGAGGTTATAGAAAGGCTAAAATCTAGGAGCATCGACTTACTTCCTTAATTACTGAACAAAGTACAAGTGGTCACCAGGGGAAAATAAAATGCCTCTCTTTATTAACTAGACAACTACAATGGAAAAATTATGGTTTCTAAGCAATGTTTATCTTGCAGTTACTCCTGAGCAAATTTATTCCTACCAGACAGGAATAGATCATTGTACTCAAAGTAAGATGATAATGTTTAAAAAAAAAAATTAAAAATACCAAGGATTAAATATTGCCTATAAAATGGAGCTAAGGCTAATTAGACACAGTAAACAATAAAAGGAATTCATATTAAGTTGTCCAACTAAAGTGGCAATTTTCTTTTATGTGATTCTCAGTTATAGAATGTATTGTTTTCATTTAATAAGCTTAGTCTATATGATCAGCATTACAATAATTTTGCTTCTCTGCATGTTCCTTGCTAATAGACACAAGGCCTTGAAAAAACAAAATCATTCTCTTAACTTTGTTTATACTCCAGTGATTGTTATTTGCCAATTTAGCCAAATTGGAGACGGGAGAAGGGAGGAGGATGACACAGGATTTTTTTCAGAGTTAGCCAATTCTTAGGAATCTTCTTTTGCCCTACGTACCCCATCACCGCCCATACGTGGACTCAGTGTTTGAGAAATTGCAAAACCTGAAGAGATAATTAATTTAGAGATTTAAATTGGAATAATCCCAGTTCAAGAGAGATCTCTCTTCTGTTTTCTCTTTCAATTCTTGTTGCCATTTATGTTCCATACTGAAATTTAGAGGCAGATGCACGTGACATCACAAAGATGGTCTGTTTTTGTTCTTTCTCATGCACGCTTCTTTCAGATGGAGGATGCAGGTAGAGCAAGCAATCAAAAATTAACCCACTGAGGCCCAGAGGCATTTGAACTGCAGAGGTTAGCCATAGTTCAAATGCCTGTATTAACATAAACTTGGGCTGTACAAAAGCCACATTTTAAATGCCTGCATTTAATGTAATTTTTTAAAAATACAGGAAAGAAAACACTTCCGTAGGTATTAGATCCAGATGCATATGAGATTTCAGAAAGCATTAATAATTATGGTGTTCAGAAACAAGAAAAATAAATCTAGTTGTGGATACACGATTACATGCATAAACCCACATGTGTGTGCACACACATGCACACTCAGATGCTTTGGGAAATATTATTTTTGAAAAGCTCTTGTCTGTGCTCCACCTTTTATCAAAGACACCACAGAATTTTTTGCTCTTTTTTCTTAAAAGAGATGAAGGCCATTTAACCAACCTGCTAGACAGACTCTCTTGCTAATGAACATAGCTGTGTTAAAGAGTCAGGCAGAATGTTAAAATAGTATGTATGTGCTTTCAATGCATTTTAGTCCCAAATGGACTAAACAGTGGTGTCAGCAAGTGAAGGGAAGATAAGGGACAAACTAAGAATACATCATGCGGAAAAAATTGCATTAGGCCAAGGGAACAATATTCCTCAAATACTGCTGAGGCTGGGATATTAAGAAATAAAATGTAAACAAGGAGAGAGAGATGATGAGCCTAGATCCTGCTGAAATATTGCTGTGGCATTGTCAAATTTAAGAATGTATTTAGAGATGACAAATATAAGAGTTTCTACTGAATTTATATATAATATGTACATATTCAGTATATATAAAACATATATTTGATATTTGTGTGTGTGTGTGTGTATACACACACTGAGACCCATGAGAGTTAGTTTTTCAGGAAAGATAAAAATTACCCTTGCACAAAAGAAAATAATCATATTCTGAGTCCAATACCAGGTTAAATTATATTCAAGTCGTGTTCCTCATGCAAAATAGCAGAGGTACATTAGGGTAGAATTGCTGGAATTAACCTTCTGTTACTCCTTTGGTTTTTAAGAGGGAAAGATCAAAGACTAAGTCCCATAAAATTCATTAACATAAAAACAGAAATTGCTGGGGGCTGGGGAGGAACTCCAAGGAAAATTACCTCCTCCCTTTTAGTACAAAGCACTGTCAGAAAGAACTTCCCTTTATTTAGATCCTTTTTAATACACTACCTATAATTCAAGTGAGAAGTGGATTGGTTGATTTGTAGGGGAAATTTTTATATGGAGAAAAATGAAAAAGAAAGAACTAGAGTTTTAGACAGGACTTTCTGAGCTGATAGATAAACCTTCTCTCTATATATGTATATATATATGTATGTATATATATATATGTATATATATATATGTATGTATATATATATATATATATATATACCATTTCCAAATGCTGGACCGACCCCAAGACCCGGCTGTCTTCACTGAGACCCATCATTGTGCTTATTTATTCCTGTGCATTATCCTGTAATGGCCCCACAGAGATGATCTTCTTTCAGCACCATCTGCTACTAGGAAAAACAAGAACATACACTACACCTGTTACAAGCTTCCCTGCATTCTAAGCCTTTTCTCTAGGCAAAATGGTAAATTGTGTAAGCAATAAATAGGGATCCACCAGACAAAAGGGAAAGACAGGTCCTGATTCTGGCACATTTTAATCAAGTTTCTAACTGGTATTGAAACTGAATAATTTGGCCACTGAAAGTAATCTATAGAACACGCCAGTGCTTAACTCCAAAAATACAGCCACCTGGTTATCCAAAGATCATCTTGGGCTTTGCATCCTGCTGATGTAATTTCTTCCAGAAATACTGTCTGGCATGAATATCTGTAATCAACAGACTAAGAAATCTTGCTTGACATCAGTATTGGTAGAGTTTATCTACATTAATTTAATAAATATGTATTGTGTCCCTACCAGGGCCAGGCACCGCTCTAGGCACTGAGGGAAACAGTCTTCTCTTCACACCAGGGCAGAGGGGTTCCAGCTCTCCTGTGTACTCACTTCCCAGCCCCTTGGATTCGTCAGTTTCTCCCCACCCGGGACAACCCAGAGGCAGTGTTGACTTCAAGCCAACTTTCTAAGAGCTCCTCAGAGACAGATTCTGTCTAAACACCCCCAAAGGCTACTCTTGCACATGTAGCTTCATAAAAACTACATCAATGAAAAACTTCCTGTTCTAGGAAAAAACAATTATCTGGTGCTAAACATGTTCCAATTTTTTAAGCCTACTGTTTTATCACAGGCTATTGTCTTGACTTAATTAGCAATAAATCACACAAAGAAATATTGACATCAGTTATAGCCCCAGAATTATATTCCATGCTTATGAAGAATATAAAAGGTTTTACTATTTCACATTGGAAGCAACTATAATTTTTGGAAACCTACCCTATTCCTGGCACCGTCAGATCCATCTTATCAGAGTTCCTCATGGATTCCTAACCTTTTCTGGACAACATATTAATAATTCACTGAAGCAGTTAGATAATAACTATTAATATAATCGCAAATGGTATGTTATTGACCGTGAATCCTGTATGAACAGAAACAAGGGAGAGAACAGAGTGGGCTGGACTAATAAGGGCAGGGTTTGCGGAGGAGGTGGGATTTGATCTGGGCTTTAAAGGAGAAAAAGGATGTCTTTAAGGAGACAGAAGATGGAAAGACATTCCAAAGAGAGATGATTACAGCTCCTGGGAACAATGATGTGAAAAAAAATCAGTGCAAATCTACCAGCAGGGGTAGGAGAAATCACCCACCCTATTTTGTCTGGGTCAGCAGCATTGTGTGAGTGCCTGAGTGGTGCGACTGTGTGTAGGCATGTGTGTTATAACTTAGGGCATGTGCATGCGTTAAATAGGTGTGAGAGAAAGAAAGAAAGACAGATGGAGACTATTTGATTCATTCATAATACCTCCCTCCTTATGTAATTGCTTTGTGGAATAATATCTCAAATTGCCATACTATGCTTATATATATTATAAAGAAATATCAGTAAGATTCTCAGCCCTCAACTAGAATTATATCTTGCAAAATATATATCTCTCTTTTGAATAGACAGTCTTAGGAACAGATATCTTGTCTATTAGCTAAATATGTTAATCTTTTACATTCTGATCTCGATAGGAGAACCTTGGAGAGGAGATGGTATTAGGAGAATGCTCTCATATACCAATAAATCTAAATTAGTAGCCACCTCACAGGAAACAGGTCTAAGCATTGCTGCAGACAGCCTAATAAAGACATTTGCGGAATGCATGGCAGCAGTCAAAAAGTGCACAAATTATACTATATTAAGAAGTAAATAGATTAATATGAAAAATGCCATAAAGCTGTAGTATAAGCCAATGGGGTATCCTCCCTCTTATGTATAATAGATTCAGCTCAAGTCATTTTACTGCCAAAGACAGATACCTTTGGAGGTAATAGGGAATGCAAAGTCCCAGTAAAGGTGACAAGATCACTGGGGGCCTCTATGTGTGGCAGGAATCAGTAGAATGTCCACTCTATTGTAAGATGAAAATGACTGTGCCCATTTCATCCAGGGAGGAGAGAGGGACAGAACTACACTTCCCAGATGTCGTGAATTCATACTGATGATGGGGAGATGCCATCACAAAGTCGTGAAATAATGCATGAGGGAAACATGAGATGGAAACACCAACAAGATGCATGTGCATCCAATTTCCTTTATTTAATCAACATGGATCTTGGAGCCTTTGAACTCCTCAGTAGGCACCCCAATATGTCTGCTCTGGGACAAAAGGCGAAAAGGTCATAGGCAGGTCATGATAAAAAAAAATGCTGGGGTTATCCACACTCATTTACTACCTGATGTATTTCCTGATTTAAAAAGCAAATGGTACAAATAATCCAAAGCCTGTCTATGACCTAGGTGGAGCCCGGCACCTTGATAATGTAGAATAATGAAGGAGAGACCAGACTCTGGCCCCCCATGGTCTAGGTTCAAACTTGGGCACATATTAACTGTGATCTTGGGCAAGTTACCTAATCTTCCTGTGTCTTAATTTCTTCATCATTAAAATAAGAATGGTAATAATACTCCATACCTGTAGGGTCATGAGAGTTTAACTTCACATAAGGTGTTTGGCCATCAGCCCTGTTCATACATTAAAAAGACAAACTTCATGGAGGGCTTCTGAATGGCCAGCCCTATAAATCCTCACAACTCCCTATGGGTACTATAGGTTCCCCATTTTGCAGGCAAGAAAACTGAGGCATAGAGGGGTTAAGTAATTTGCCCAAGGTTACAAAGCTAGTAAGTGATAGATCCTAGATGTGAACCCAAGTGGTCCTGCCTGCAGGATTTGAGCACTTAACCTTAACCCTTCAGTCACCAAGTGCACCTACTGGGTTCCCTTCCCTTATCATCAATTGGAAAAAGGTTGAGGTACCATTTGCTGTACTTCTCTGTGTTTTTGTTTTGCTTTGGTTTGCTTTGTTGTTGACCATAGAAGGAAACAGTCAATATCTGGGAATAGAAACTACTAAAGGGCAAGGCCCTTTTCTGCTTCACATCCCCAGGGCCTGAAACAAAGCCTGGCATAGAGTAGATACTCAAAATGCATTTTTTCAATGTAAACCATGAATCAATGTGTGCCCTTAGTGGTGTATGATACCTGTGAACATTAATCATTATGCAGGACAGAAATGTGTTTGTTGGAAAAGTAAAAAAAAATGAAAACAGCTATTTTTTGGAGGGTGTGCAAATCCTTTTGAGTTAGCAGGAGTAGCCTTAGCCAGAAAAGAGAAGATGGTTGAATGGTCCCCAAAGCCTCCCTCATGAATTGGGTTGTGTGGAGCTTTCTGGAAGCACACAGGAAAGAGAACAAGGAAATATCCACTGTGTATCAGACACTCAATAGTAAGTTATTTCAGAAAGTTATTGCATTTAAACTGGCAATCCCAGAGGATGGGATTGCCAGGTGGACACAGTGTAAGAAGTATAGAGAAGCAGGGGAGGCCTCCAAAATTTCCTTATGGGAGGGACTTAGGGAGAGCATATTTAGGGGATGCTAGAAAATTAGAAAATATGTCTTGAATTTGTATAAGAGTTCAATTTTTCCTTAAATCGTGTGTTGACCTGGAAAGGGGTTGCAGATAGAGG
Source organism: Eulemur rufifrons (assembly GCF_041146395.1). NCBI lineage: Eukaryota > Metazoa > Chordata > Mammalia > Primates > Lemuridae > Eulemur > Eulemur rufifrons. The sequence continues at coordinate 26,115,395 of NC_091001.1, forward strand.
TTATGGGCAAAGGGACCTACATCTGTCCTCTCCCTACTCCAAGTATCAATTTTCTCTGCTCATCAAAAGCAGATGCCTGATTACCATGGAAAGTAAGTCATGTCGGGCAAAAATTGCATCTGGGTAAGAGAGATCTTGGCAGAAAACAGTGGGTGTGGCATCTGAGAGGCTGCTGAATGAAAGTTCAACACACACAATTCCAAGTCTATGGGGAGTTTTTGAACCCAGTCACCCTTCAGCATCATCACCATTTGCTAAGACAGTTGCCCACTGTGATAGACTGAATGTGTGCCCCCAAAATTCATATGTTGAAATCCTACCCCCGATGTGATGGTATTAGGAGGTTGGGCTTTTAGGGGGTGATTAGGTTTTGAAGGAAGAGCCCTCATGAATGGATCTGGTTCCTTTACAAAAGAGACCCCAAAGAGCTCCCTTGCTCCTTCTGCATGTGAGGATGCAGGGAGAAAACAGCCATATATGAACCAAAAAGTAAACCCTCACCAGACACCAAATCTGCCAATGCCTTGATCTTGGACAACCCAGCCTCGAGAACTGTGAGCAACATATGTTTGTTCTTTAAGTCACCCCGTCTATGGTATTTTTGTTATAGTAGCTCATGATTGCTGCCATTTGCTGAGTAACAGGAGCCTAGCACTTTCTCTGCCTGGGTGACATCGGTGGGGGCTGGCTGAGCCCTGCTCTGATTGACTGTTTCACAAGGACTTCTCCAATCAGAAATAGTGTGTCACCAACCTGAGAGGAAACATAGCCCCTCTCTGTTCCCTCTTCAGCAGAGAGTCCTGTTGGGAAGACAGAAAAAAATGTGGATGGAGAAATTTTTTTTTTTTTTTTTTTTTTAAAAACAATAGTTTCATATTTTTTTCCCCACCCCCCCCCTTTCCCGAGTCAGCACCTTCAAGTGTTACCACTCCCCAAACGGTGCGCAATGCACTCATTGTGTAGGCATACCCCCATCCCCTCCCCCACCCCCCACCTCAGTCTGATGTCCAATTGGTGTCGTTTCCAGATTTGTATTTAGGTGATGATCAAGGAAACCAATTTTCTGGTGAGTACATGTGATGCTTGTTTTTCCATTCTTGGGATACTTCACTTAATATAATGGGTTCCAACTCTCTCCAGGAGAACCATAGAGATGTTGTATCTTCATCATTCCTTATAGCTGAGTAGTATTCCATGGTATACATATACCACAGTTTACTAATCCAATCATGTATTGATGGGCATTTGGGTTGTTTCTGGATGGAGAAATTTTTAGAGATTTGCCTAACTCAACTTTTCACCAGCTTGCCCGTCCCTCTCCTAATCCCATTTGACCTTTTTTCTTAAATAAAAGACCATTTGTTTAAGTCTGTTATCCATCATGACTTAATTTTTGTGAGAGGTGAGAGATGCTGATCCTGCCAAGCAAACAATCAATACAGTGAATAGACAACCTACAGAATGGAAGAAAATAGTTGCATGCTATATATCTGCTGAAAGGGCTAATAACCAGAATCCTCAAAGAACTCAATCAAATCATCCAGAAAACATCAAATAACCCCATTAAAAAGTGGGCAAAAGACGTGGACAGAAGCTTTTCAAAAGAAGATAGACTAATGGCCAATAAACATGAAAAAATGTTCAGCGTCCCTAATTATCAGGGACATGCAAATCAAAACCACAATGAGATATCACCTAACTCCAGTGAGAATGGCTTTTATCAAAAAGTCCCAAAGCAACAGATGCTGGCATGAATGTGGAGAGAAAGGAACACTTGTACACTGTTGATGGGACTGCAAACTAGTTCAACCTCTATGGAAAGTAGGATGGAGATACCTGAAAGAACTAAAAGTAGACCTACCATTTGATCCAGCAATCCCACTACTGGGTATTTACCCAAAGGAAAAAAAGACATTTTATAAAAAAAGACACTTGCATGTGAATGTTTATAGCACCACAATTCACAATCGCAAAGCTGTGGAAACAACCCAAGTGCCCATCAATACATGAGTGGATCAATAAAATGTGGCATATGCATACCATGGAGTGTTATCCATAAAAAAGGTGGTGAACTAATACCTTTTATAACAACCTGGATGGAACTGGAGACCATCCTTCTAAGTGAAGTATCACAAGAATAGAAAAACAAACACCACATGGACTCATTATTAAATTGGCACTAAATGATCCACACTCATGTGTACATATGGTAGTAAAATTCAATGGAAATCAAGCAGGTGGGAGAGGGGAGGGGATGGGTAAATCCACACCTAATGGGTACAATGCACATTATCTGGGTTATGGACACACTTATATCTTTGACTCAGACTGTACAAAAGTAATTCATGTAACCAAAACATTTGTACCCCCATAATATTCTGAATGTTTTTTTTAAAAAAAGAACATTTGTGAAAATAAGGGTAAACCAGCATTTATTGAGGCTCTACTACTATGTGCAGGCATCTACACAAGCATTTAAATAACTCTATAAAGAGATATTATTATCCTATTTCTATAATTGAGGACCAGAAACATTATAAAATTTGCCCACAGTTACAAAGTTGGATGTCAAAAACCTAAATTCAGACACTTCTCATCTGAACTCAAGGCTCTTTCTACTATACTGTGTTGCTTCCCGAAACAGGCTATGCTTATCAGCTCTGTCAGCCAGCGACTATGGGACCCGTGTTAGTCCGGGTCCCACACAGATAGGACACTTGCAATAGGATAAGCTGAAAAGGGTTTATTTACAAAAGGGCTGTTTATAAAAGTGTGGGCATATGGGAACTATAAGGATAGTGCAATAACCTAGAACTAACTGCAGCAACTGAACTGTTACCACCCCTAGGCTCAAAGAGATGACGGGTGAATGCAGTCACCCAAATCTTCAGAAGGAGATCACATAAAGCCAGCCCCTGGGGTTAAACCCTCATGAGAGGCAGTGACCTTCATGCCAAGACACAGTCTGAAGAGACCTTACAGAGAGAGTAAAATACTCTCCTCTCTCTGCCATCTCCTGCTAGGGACCCATTCAGGCAGCCCAGCCAAAAGCCAGAAGGCAGGTACCTCTGTTGAGGCAGCCCATAAAAGTTAGCCTCCCAGGGCACAGAACAGGAAAAAAGGGAATGGAGAAGGGATGAAGAGAAGCCGGTGAAAGCTATCCAGCTGGGAGTTTGTTTTTGTTTTTGTCTTTGTTTTTAAAAATATATATATATATATGTATATATATAATTATGAAAGACGTCCCTTGCCTTCTTCCTGATTTTCCCTAAAACCAATCCAATTCCTCAAGATTACTGAATATGCTGGTTTCCAAGCTCCTTGGAGAGCCACCTAGCTATCTACAGAGCACGGGACCTGCTCAGTGTAACAAGTGTGTTTGTGGCACGTGTAAGGACAGGCTCTAGTCCAAGACCACAGTGGTCCAGGTGACCCCCATGTGCTCACAATAATAGGGGGTGAGTAAGTGAAAGGAAGAAGAGAGAGCAGCACAGGTGGGTATGGATGCTGCCCAATAACCCTCCACTCCGCAGCGGGTGGTCCAGCCCAGGAAATAGCAATCTCAAGCCAACGTGAAAGATGATGATTCTAAGCAAGGAAGAAAATAGCCCTAGGGCTGACACTTGGAAATGTCAAGATAGATTCAAATTGTTAACCTTTTTACTTCTGCATTTTAAAGAAAGTGTTTTTGTCAAGCCATTTAAATGCTGTCTACCTGCCTCCCTGAAAATGTGTTCTAAAAATTCATTATGTCTCTGCTAAAAAAAGCTTTTTTTATCTTGCGCTTTCAAATTTGTAGCCCTTTTCCAAGAGCCTCTTGTTCTTTCCTTCTAAGAACGACAAAGAAAGACTGCCATCTTTTGCACCTTTGTTATCTTATTCTATGATTCATCTCTTTATCCACCAAGAGTTTTATCAAATGCCTACTGGATATGACAACTAAAATCATGTTGTGCTTTACAAAATTCTTATATTTCATCTACATTCATATTTACAACAACCTCATGAAGTCAGTTTGGCAAATATTTGTATCCCCCTTTTACAGACAAGGAAACAAAGCCCTAAAAAGACTAAACGTTGTGTCTATAGTGACATGTCACAGAACAATCTGCTCTGCCTCCCAGGCTGTACTTGACCCTGCCAGAGCTATCCCTCCAGCCCCACCTCACACCCCTGACCCCTCCCCTCACTGAGCTCCAGGCTCTACTTGCATTTCTTCCTGGCACTAGTTATCATCTGATATCATCTTATGCCTTTATTTATTTGTTTCTCATATATTGTCTCTCTCATCCCCTAGATTGTAAACTCCACAAGAGAAGGACTCTCCTCTCTTGGGCTCACTCCTGTATCCTAGGGCCTACAGCATATACTTGCCAAAATTTTTAATTGAATATTTATGCAATATTTTAAAAATACCTATTTATCCTCTATTCTGAAAGCTCTATGAGAAATGGAACCATGTCTGTTTAGTTCATTTCACTGCTGTGCAATACAGATTAGGTACTTAGCAAGTGTTTTATTAAAGGAAGGAAGGAAAGGGAAGAGGAGGGAGGGAAGGAAAGATGAAAGGAGTGAGAGAAGGCAGGAGGGAAGGAAAGAGAGAAAGAAAGAGAAGCTCATTTTATTTTGCCCTTAATATGGGCCAGGCACTCTGCTAAGCCATTTGTATTGTTGTCTCATTTGGCCCTCAGTTACCTGCAAGTACAGATGCTCCTTGATTTACAATGTGGTTATATCCATATAAACCCATCATAAGTTGAAAATATTTTAAGTCGGAATAGGCATTTTGTAGACATGATGGGATGCAAAAACACAAAGCCCAATATTCAAAAAACATTTCTAACACAGTAGAGTATCTGTGGTTCATCCCTGTGGTCTCGTGGCTAATGGGAGCAGCAGTGCACTGCCGCTGCCCAGCATCGCAAGAGAATGTTGTACTGCATATTACTAACCTGGGGAAAAACATCAAAATTCAAAATTCAAAATTTGAGGTATAGTTTCTACTGAATGCATATTGCTTTTGCCCCATCATAAAGTGCATAGAAAAGCCCTAAATCGAACCATCATAAATTGGAGACCATCTGTGGATATGTTGTCCCTAGTTTTGCAGGAAATAGACAAGGGGAGATTAAATAACTTTGATCAGTTCTCAGAGAGAGCAATTATTTTAAAAAGTCTCCACGCTCCAGGCCCTGCTTCTTCCAACCACAGCACGTTGTATCTGAGCACACTTATGCTGAGTACTCCCAAGGAGGGGGAGTGGGAGAGGAAGCTACAGGAGTATGGCTTTGGTTCCATATAAGAAAGAACCTTCTCTTGGTAACCACTGTTCTAGGCTAAAAGGAGCAGCCCCAAGAAGTGACAAGTAGAACCCCAGGTAGGATGGTGAACAGGCAGGGGAGAGAGAATGGGACCCACACAAGGAAGGTAGTCTAATGGGAGGATGAACAGATCAGGAAATTAGTTCCAAGCAAAGGGAGTGAGCAAATGCACACACATAATAAGGATAATGGAACCAGCTTTTCACCGTCAGATAAGGGAGTTACAAATAGGAAAAGCAGGAAAGCTGGACTGAATCCTATGATCTTGAGCACACCTGGCACGTGGCTTTTAAATTCTAATACCATTCTCCACTAAAAGGTTCTTTGTACTTTTGGCATACTTCTGTAAGTGTGAAATTATTTCTAAATAAAGAGTAAATTAAAAAGGTAGCAACTTTTGTTCTTATTCGGTGCACAAGCATGGGCCAGCCAAGTGTTTCTCAAACTTTAAGGTGCATACAGATCTTACCTGGGGATCTTGTTAAAATGCAGATTCTGATTCTGTAGGTCTGGGGCCAGCCCAAGATTCGGCATTTCTAATAAACTCCCAGATGAAGCTCCTAGCTAGGAGTGAAATAGTCACACGATTACTAACATTATAATCACCATCTAGGAAGCACCTAATATTGTATTAGGTGTTTAATGTGCATAGTCTCTAATCCTTACCCACATTTGACAGATATGGCCTAGAAGGCACTGAGAATGAAAATAAGTTGCCCAAATCCGGAGGGTCCAGAGTAGCAGCATGCATTGGGCATGGAGTCGGATAGATGTGGGGTATGATTCCAGATCACTTACTGACTTTGTATACAAGTAATTAATCTTTCTGTGCTTTACTTTTCTCCCATTGGATTGAGAAATAAATAAGATAGTGACCGTTAATGAATTCACAAAGGGCCTAAGTATATAGCAACTGCTGCTGAATGGAGCTCAGGCTCTGAAGGCTGTGTCCTCACCTCACTGTGCAATGAGTGATGTGCTCCAGTAGACAATCTTTGAGATCCTCCCTCCCGACCAGGAGGTTCTGTCATCACAGAATGGGGGTGTTTTGTAGGATGTGCATCACAAATGGGGGGGGTGCAAAGAAAAATTACATACACAGCCTGGCCAAGGTTGAAGAAAAAGGATTTTTCAGACAGGAGAAAGAACATCGGCCAAGATACATTGGCCAGAATCAGGCAGACAGGTGCTGTTGGTGACGCGGAGACCATCCTAGTTAGAGCAAAGGGATCATGTAGCCAAAAGAAACCAGCAATTCATGTGCAATGGTGGGTCTGGGACAGCCAGTTGCCAGAGTGCTTCAAAGGCAGATCTGAGGGGTTTAGCTTGCTTTCTTCTGTAGGTGGCCCAGACAGTCTTGTTGCAAGACAAATCTCTGCTTATTGAACAAATCCTCTTAAACTGTCTGAACATCAACAGACTGCGGCTTCGAAATCCAGATTACAAATCGTAACACTCGCCGGGAGTATCTTTGATGACTGAATTAATCTGCGAGCACAATTTTTTTGTACGAACAATGTGATGTTGCTAACATAAGGACATATCACCAAACAAGAAAAGGCTGGTTAATTAAACACACCTGGCTCACTTAAGTTGCTCAACTTCTGGTGTCTTCAACTTCATGGGTTTTAATTACTCTCTTACCCAATTTCACAGTGGAATCCATTTTCTTTCAAAGCATCCACGTTCATTCCTGCCCCCCTCAGAATGAAGTGATTTATTGTCTGCAGTGACGAATATTTGCATCCCGTAATTATTGCTCTTTGGGTCAAACACTTCCCATCCTGCTCATATTTCTTCAGGATTATTTAATTTCTACATTCGAGCTCTTCACTTTGGAAAGTCTTTACTATCACTCACTCAGATTTAAATTTCTGTATCTGCAGTCCTTTATGCGTTACATCTCCCCACCTGTTCTCCTTGGATGTAAATTGGCTGAACGTTGAGAGAAAAATCGTTCTTTGTTGCTCTGGTTCATCCTTCAGTGAACATACCCCAAGAACACTTGCTCCTAAACTATTTCTGTTTGCCAACCAGCAGCCAGCCAGCAACCCACCCACCCACCTGATGGTTGGGGAAAGATGACAGAAGGGAGAAGCAAAGAAACTGGGGAGGGAAGAAAGAGAATCCAATGACCAATATCCTGGCCCTATTCCAACCTGGGTAATTAGAGTCTGCCGCTATTTCAAACATTTTTCCCATTTGCAGCGTGTGTGAATGTGTGTGTATGTTGGGTGGGGGGAAGGGAACTCCATGAAAAATGATTTTTTTCTGTTTCTTCTCAGCCATGGCCCATTAGAAATAACCTGAAAATTATAAGTATAATCCTGGGGAGAGAAGCCAATGTCTCCCGGTTCTAATTCAAAAGGATTCGGAGGTAGGTAGCCATGCACAATTTCTAAAGGTCTCAGACAGCCTTTGCAATCTCACAAAGCAGCCTCTAAAAGCACAGAAAAGGAACAACAAATCAACACCCCCGTTATCTGGAACAATGCTAGAAGACAAGGAAGAAGCCCTCCCCCTGGTGATGGCTCCTGCCTGACTCATCCACGTTTTGTCCTTGGCCTGTCCCTGCCTTGCTCTTCCAGAAACTCTCTCTCCAGGTGACATCCGGGGCACAGATGGGACTTGGGAGGATGGAACATGAATTCTTGTAGCACAGCCAGCTCCCTCTTTTAGACAGATTGGGCTTTAGCCATTTGATAAAGACAGAGGATTTAATTCAAGAGGGAGGGGAGAATTAAGTCTTAATACACAGCCAAGCAGTTTAGAACAATTCCCTTACCCAGCGTGTCTGCGAGACAGCCGCCCACTGCGCGCACCTAACGGCAGAAAAGCAGCAGCAGGAACCCGCGAGGGCTGTGGGGGGAGGCTTAAATAGTCCCCTTATAAGCTTGATATTTTAATCGTGGGTACTATGTTGAAATTTATAGAAAAGTCGTTATTACATTCACATACATAGATATAAAGCATTCGTTTCTAATATAAATGTTTTCAATTACTTACCAGTTAGTAAAAATTGATTGTCCATTTCTTTTGTTGCCTTTATCCTTTCCTCTCCACACAGTGTGGTACATTTCTGGGAGCCCAAGCGGTCCTATACCAATGTCCCGGTTAGAGAAAGCCGTCTCTGCCCATGTCTGTCTCTCTCAAGGCCCTGTGCACCTTTTACATATGAAGGGATAAAACTGTGGGAGAATGAGTGAAGTTTCTCTTTCCCTTAATCTTCCTGTTGCCCTGTGGGTTCAAAAGTGTACAAGAAGGGTAAACACAGCTAAGAGCGAGGGATGAGTTTCTGAATGGATTTTTTAAAAACTCAGAGCTGAGAAAATAATTTTAAAAGCTGAAGTTTCCTATGTAAAAGTCAGACTTTTAGAGAAAGAAAATGAAGTTTGAACCCCAAAAAGCTAATGGCATGGGAGACTATAGAAAAGAAAGTTTACAACATCAACAACAGAATAAAGAAGAATAAATTATATTGTACAAGGTTTTCTTCCCCTTTTCTTTCCCAACAAAAAGCCATTACATTTCAAAAAGCTAGTAAGGAGGCCGGGCGCGGTGGCTCACGCCTGTAATCCTAGCACTCTGGGAGGCCAAGGCAGGAGGATCGCTCGAGGTCAGGAGTTGGAGACCAGCCTGAGCAAGAGAGAAACCCCATCTCTACTAAAAATAGAAAGAAATTATCTGGCCAACTAAAATATATATAGAAAAAAAAATTAGCCGGGCAGGGTGGCGCATGCCTGTAGTCCCAGCTACTCGGGAGGCTGAGGCAGTAGGATCGCTTAAGCCCAGGAGTTTGAGATTGCTGTGAGCTAGGCTGACGCCACGGCACTCACTCTAGCCCAGGCAACAAAGCAAGACTCTGCCTCAAAAAAAAAAAAGGGAAACATATTTGAAGACGTAAGTAACCAATGGAAGAATGAGAACACAACCAGTCTTCTGTTATTAGCAGAACCAGAGATAAAATGCCACCAGCCTCTCTCACCTTTGTCACTGTGCTGGTGTGTCTGCAGTAAGGTCCCACCACAAAGCTAAGCACTTGGCTACCAACAGATCTCAACCCTCCACTCATCTGTACGTTTTGCCATCGAAGAAGGTATAAACCTTTTTCTCAAGCTCCAGCTCAGAAAACATCTATGAAAAGTCTCCATTTAGCCAGCTTATGTCAACTGTCCATCCTGGGATCAACAACTATGCTGAAGGGACAACACGGTGTTTGGAGGTTGTGAGAAAGGCTTCCACGAGAAGATGGATGAAGGCTTTACTTAAGCCACACAGTTGGTGTGGAGGGAAGCACATTTCTCAGATAAAAGGGCAGGGCAGTGCTGCTAAGAGGAGGAACTGGTGCCAGGCAGGCAACCCAATGGCATCTGTCTGCTGTGTTCCTGCCTGTGCCCCTATCCTTCCCCCACTGAATATATAATCCCAAGTACACGAGCATTATACAATGTCAGGTCAAGGCCAAAGGATGTGGACATAAAAGAAAAACACAATAAAACAAAAATAAAAGATGATTCTTTTCAAAGTTTGCTGTTTTTCTTCACACATCATAATATTCCTGATAGAAAGGAGTAATGAGTTGGAAAGCTGAATACATTCTTGATACTAAAAACATAATGGGCATCATTTATGTAGGTTTCCTTTAAAATGTTCTCCCACTGCTTTTACTGATACTTCTTTCTTAGGTTAAAAATTTATTTATTCAATGGATAGCTGCATAAGTTCCCTCACTAACCCACTAGGCCAATAGGCATCCCTGCTATTCCTCAAATACACCAAGCTTTTTCCTACCTCCAGCTCATTGCAATTGCTGTTCTTGCTACTTGGAATGATGTCACTCTAGGAGTTCCCTTGGCTCACTCCCTCTCTTCATTCAAGCCTCTGCTTAAAAGTCACCTCCTTGGTGGGAACTTCCTTAACCACCTTACCCAAACCAACTGTACCCACATGCATGCACACACACCAGACCTACCCTACCACAATTACCTGGCTTAGTATTTGTTCTTACCTCTTGTCACTACCTGACATAACGTAACATATCGATCCATTTACTTATCTGTACCTGTTTCCCCACTAGAGTGTACGCACTACAAGGGCAGGGACTTTTACTATCTTTCACCTTAGTATTCCTCACAATTGAACAGTGCCTAACCCCTAGTCATTGCCTAGTAAATTTGTGTCTAGTAAAAAAACAAATGAAGATGGAATGTGTGAAGCCATACAATGGAAGGGTGGTCCGCACAGTTGTCAACCTCTCCGAGGACGGCTGAGGGAGATAGGGTGTGGGGTAAGACGGGAAGAAGGTGTTAAAAACAAAAAAAGAAATGAGAGTCTGTCCAGGAGTTTAGCAAATTATGATGATAATCCTAGGAGAACAGAAAATAGTCACGTGCCCCCAAAAGGAAACACAGGGCTGGTAGGTTGGAGACCCGATGCTGGTCTCTGCAGCATCTTTGCTATCGTACTAGGTTTCTTGTGGCAAATTTTTAGTACAAATAAGCAAAGGGTCTCATTGATCACCATCTACAGCTCCACAGATATAAGATGCAAAGGGAAATTTTTAACTCATGCTCAGAAGTGCACTGCTATTAAACTTAAAGAAAGATCTGTCTTCCCCAAACTGAATTAGACACTCTTGAAACTGTGACCAGGAGGAGCACTGAACAGAGAGTTAAAAAGCCCAGTTTCAAACTCCAGCTCTTCACTCCACTTGCTCCATAACTCCAGGCAAGTCAGCTAACTCCCTGCCTCAATGTCTTCATCCGCTCAGGCAGATGCTCCCCACTTGGCCCGTTCATGTCATTACACGTTTGCCACCCACACTATTGAGAGACTGAATATACAAGCAGACAATGGCCAGATCATCTATAGAAAGAGAGCTCTGATCCACAACCTCTGCCGCAGCCAGTCCAAGAAGTGAACAAAAATCTTAGTAGCAATCTACCTGTGATAGCTAGCATTGATCAGTAACTGATGGATTTCCTAATTTTTGCCCCGACTTCCAACTTAGGACCAATCAGAGAAAGCCAATAATGCTCCTTTAACCAATGACATAGGAGTCCCACTTCTACATAGCCCGTCTCCAGCTTCCAGACTGACCTCTAGTCAGGGCATAACTGAAACCGTCCCTATTTCTCACTGTAAAGCTTTCTCATTGCTCAGCCTGCATTTGAGTTCTGCAAAATGGAAGCAATAGTGGCTGACTGCCTTGCCATAGCAAGCTCTGGATAAGCCTTTGCTAGTTCTCATTTGGGTGGTCTTTGTTCATGTGTGATGGAAGTTAGGCTCCCAGCAGCTAGCAGAATACCAGGCACACCGCAGGTGCTCAATAAATGTTCAGTAGAATTGAGCTGAACTGAATCTACAACAGAGTGATAATAATAACTACCTCACACTGTTGCTATAAGGATTAAGTTAGATCACCCAAGTAAAAACATTTTGAAAACTGTAATGTGCTATGGAGTCATAAGGTATTATTAAATTTAAAACAATGTATAATCAGAATCACATGAAAGAGTAAGAATATAACACTGTTTATTCTGCAAATTCTTAATGATGAGAAAAATTATTCCTAGGCTTTTGTTTATGTGAATTCAATAGCCAAGCATGAAGACACTCTTTCTAGATTCTTTCAAAACAGAATCATAACTATCCAAGGTCTTAGTGGAAAAAATTCTAAAACTTCTAACCCTCTCTCCTCGCTTTCATCAGACTTTAAGTGAACCTTCTCAATTCCGTTTCTTCCTCTGGCTAAAATCACACATCTTTGAACTATTCTGCCTATGCCACAGCAGAAAACATAAAAGATTGCAGAGAGCAAGTAGTCAGGGTTCAACTTTGGGGTCTCTGGCCTGACAGGCATTTTTCCTAAGCTTTTGATTTCCTGTTCCCTGGCTTGAGCTCATCAACACGGTTTGATGCTTCCCTCATTTCCTGACTCACCTGAACTCAAACAGCCACCCACTGCCTGTAGCCTGCCTGGCCCTTCCCAGTCCTGTAACCTGGGCTCACCCTGGATACCCTACTTATTGCCTAGTGGGCCTCATGCATTCCCCAGACCCCAGACTTCAAGCGACTGGGACTTTATTGTTAATGAGGACTGGATCCTCAAGCAAAGCAGAGGATCGAGACTAACTTGCAGGCTGACCAGAGAGAGCCTTCCTTGATAGTGTTTTCCGGGGGACGTCATCACAGATCAGGGTCTGTTCCTAATTTTTGCAGGTCAAGAGACTCAACACTCAGTCTCTCAAATGGTGACCAGTCATGTAAGGATAGCTTGTACCAAGCAAACTCATGAGAAAGTAATGTATAAACTACAACAGCTGCCATTTATTTATGGAACCAGACACCACGCTAACAGCCTTGAGACATGAACTCCTTCAGTTCTCACCGCCACCAGAGGAAGTAAGGAAAGTAAGCCCCGTCTGAGTAAGGTTACTCCGGTTCACAAATATGATGTGACTTGCATGTGCTTACACGTCTGCTGAGTTTATTTTCAATGTTGACCTGTCTGACTCCAAAATTCTCTCTCTCAGGCACCATACTACATACCTTCATTTTTAATAAGAATATAATTATTAGTCAATTGGATCTTGAGCTAACATAAAGAGTGAATTTTATACCGATGGAAAAGCTACATGGACAGAGAAATTGTCATTTAGAGTTGACTGGACAAGCTTAGAAAGGGAGCAAGGACAGACAGTTGGGTATTCTAAATGGTCTAAATAACTGTGACCTACTTGAGGGCAAGAATTGAATTTTTATCTAACATTATGTCTGGTACATTGATGTTCAATAAATACTGGCCAAATAAATGATGATATTTTCCATAGTTCTTTAGTGTACCCATTTCTATCATAAGAATATGCCTTGTGTGGCAGACACAGATAATTAGCATGTCATCCAGAGTTCCATGAGGAAATTGATGGCACCTGGGCACATTGGGATGGCTCAAGGAAGGCTTAATAAGGGGACTATTTACAAAAGCTTGGGCAAGGTGTAGGAAATTGCATGATTCCCAGGCTGTCACCTCAAGAGACAAGAGAAGGAATGACCACTGGAACCCAGATGAAAGATCTATATAAAGGGCCATCTTGAGAAAAGATGTGACCATTGGTCAAGAGCACAGCCAGCCCTGGGTAATCCTGCATGAGGGAGCTAAGGAAGAAATATATCCTGATCCCCCTCTCTTCGTTCTCTCCAGTCTCCTGTCAGGGTGCCCACTGGCCAAACCAAACTGGAAGCCAAAGGTCCAGGAGCTCAATGATGCCATCCATGCAGCTTCCAGATGCAGAAAGGATGGAGAACACTAGAGAGCAGACAAAGAGGGGAGCAAAATTTCTGCACAATTGCTCATCTATTTCCTGTGCTTTTTTTCCTTTCTAATAGCTCCTGGTGATACAGTTTCGAACAATGACAAGTAAGCAGAAGTCTACTTGAATTTTTGGAAACTTTTTCCTTTCCAAATATATTAATAGATGCCATTCCTTCTTTCTTGTGCCTTCTTTCTTCTTCTTACTAACTGCATGGAGAGAATGAGCCAAAGGAATGACAGCTATCTTGTTACCATGAGACAGACTGAAGATGACAGCCAATGATGGCAAAGCAGAAACATGAAAGGAGGCTGGATGTCAGGTAGTAGCAGCCCCAAATCGTCTATCACTAGACATGTGAGAAAAATAATCCTCCATTGGTTAAACCACAGGAATCAGCATTCTGTTTTAGGCAGCCATACATAATTCCTAATTGATATATCCTTCAAGACCCAGGTAAGAGATCACCAGATTAGGTTACCCTCTTCCCTGGACATTATCGGCCACACACATCCAAATGTCGCCACTCTAAACCAATTATGTATGTATGTACTTGCGTGCATACGTGTTTCCATGCTGAACACTGCTTTTTCATCTTCACACTCTTTGGCATTCTATTATTTAAGGTATGATCAGGTTTTGGTAACCTGGAAGTTGTTCAGTCTCTTTAGAGTGAATTACATGGCTCTGTTTTCATCTGTCATATTCTGATTTCATGAATCAAACTTTCAAAGTTCCAGGAATGACTTCCTGTCACTGTCTACCATTAAGTGGTCGAGGATTAGACAACAGAATATCTACCGCCAAAAATAAAAGATTAACATTGTTGAACACTTACTACATAGCAGGCACTGTAGCATATTTCATTCTTCTATTCTTAGCTTTATTTTTAATTTCATTTTATAAATCAGAAAACTGAGGCTTGGAGAGTTTATGTTTTGGTCAAGGACTCCCAGTTAGCAAAAGTAGCAGCCAATATTCCAGCCTTGGTAGTCTAATTTTAGAACCTGTATTCTTGCAAGATAGAGCATTAGGGTATTTGAGAGTATGTTCTCTGAAGTCAGACTGCCTGAATTCTAAATCCAATACTGCTGTTTAGCAGCTACGTGACTATAGAAAAAGTGATTAACTTCTTTATGCCTTGGTTTCCACATCGATAAAATGGGGGTAATAATTCTCAGTCTATTTTCTACTGCTATGACAGACTACCACAGAGTGAGTAACTTATAAAGAACAGAAGTTTATTTGGCTCACAGTTCTGGAGGCTGAGAACTCCAAGAGCCTGGTGCCAGGATCTGGTGAGGGTTATCCCATAGTGGAAGGCATCACATGGCATGCAAGCCTGTGAGACAGAGAGAAGAAATCAGGCTAAACTCATCCTCCTATTATGAACTCCCACAATAACTAACCCTCTCCAGAGATAATGGCATTAATCCACTGATGAAGGCAGAGCCCTCACGGCCTAATCACATCTTAAGGGTCCCTCCTCTTAATACTGTTACAATAGGGATTAAGTTTCCAACACATGAAATTTTGGGGACACATTCAAACCATAACAATAGTAATGCATTTTATGAGCATTAAATGAATCGATGCACAGTTTTTAACCCAGCATCTGGCACAAAATGACCACTTGATAAATGGTAGCTCTTATTATTTCACCACAGGAGCTACATTTTGGCTTCACTCAGACAGATAAAGAAATGGCAGAGATGGCTTCTTTTCTGAGCCAAAGTGCAATGATAAAAGCACAGGGCTCTGTGACCTAGGCAAGTCATTTACCATCTCTGGTCCTCACTTTTCACATATCTAAAATGAGAATAAAAATCTGTACCAACTTCACAGTGTTTTATGAGTATCAAATGAAATAATTTATGGAAAGGATTCATAAACTATAAAGCAGTGTGTAAATCTGTCATTTGATTTCTTGCTCATCTAACTCTCCCAAGAGTTCTGGGCAGTGGCCAGAAACAATGTCTCCTCTGCATAGAGTATGTTATAATCATTTTAGTAGTCTTTTGGAGCAGTTGTTCAAACATTTTTGTGGAGCTCTTCAAATTAGCATGACCTCCACTCAGCTGTTGGGCTCAAAATATATCTCAGGTATGATGTCAAGATTTTAAAATTTCACGGGTCTTTCACTCTGCCTTAGGAATGCCCCTTTCAGTGTTTAAGCTTGGAAAGTCACAGTTCCCAATGCAGATGCTTCAAGGTATGACTAATTTATGTGTTCAGTTTATTGAATACTTTTTACAGGTCAGACCCTTACTTGTCACTGGATATACAACAGTAAATTGGAAAGTACTGTCTTAGAGACTCACCACCTAGTCATGGAGATAGACATGAAGACATAGAATTACAATATGATACTCCCAGAAGGGAAATTCTGCCTAGGGGAGTGAAGTCTTCAAGGGATGTAACGAAAGAGCTGAGTCTTAAGAAAGGATATGTAGGGGAGGAATAAGAGAAGGAGCAGGCAGTTCTTTAAGTCTCCCTCCACTGTAATGGCACCAGTGTAGGCTATTATAGGAAGTTTAAGCCCCTTCTACAGCCTCGTGCCTCATTGGTCTGGTCTTTCTGATGGGAAGAAAGACATAGAGAGATAGATGGGGAGCTAGGGTAAAAAGAGGTGTAGACAAACTCCCTATTTAATTGCCTTAAGCCCATCCAGGAACCATAGGTCTGGTTTCCCCACCCTATCTAAAAGAGTGTGTGTGAGAGAAAGAGAGAGAGAGAGAGAGAGAGACTAACTTCTGTTTTGATATTTTCTTTAGATATCTCAATGTCTTCTTGAATAATTCTAAAAAATGTTCAGTTTCTCAGGTTTTCGCCTCTCATTCCATCTGCCATTGTGTTATCTGGATATTTGGGGGGTGCTATGGTCAGAACATTTGTGTCTCCCCCAAATTTGTATGTTGAAATGCAGTCATCAATGTAATGATGTTGGGAGGTGAGGTCTTTGGCAGGTGAGTAGGTCACAAGAATGGATTCTTCCTAAGATGGGATTTGGTGTCCTTATGAGAGAGGTCCCAGAGAGCTACCTTGTTTCTTCCACTATATGAGGACACAGCCAGAAGGCTACATCTATGAATCAGAAAGCAGACCCTCACCAGACACCTACTCTGCTGGCACCTTGATTTTGGACGTTCCAGCCCCTAGTACTGTGAGAAATAAAGTTCTGTTGTTTATAAGCTACCTAGTTTATGGTAGTTTGTTATAGCAGCCTAAGTAAACTAAGACAGCAAAGGGCAGGGTGGCATATGGACTAGTCAGAATTTTTTCCAATTTTCCTGGTAAGTTTTAAAAATTATCTTTTGATCACTTTAATAAATATTATTAATAAAATAAATAAATCAGTATATACCATGCAAAAAGCTGTTCAATATTTTTAAAACTCTTTACAAGTCTTTAAAATCCATTGCACCAATGGTCAGGTATTCATCATTAAAACTGTAAAGATGAGATTCCAGGGTGAAAATTTCTGTGCAGAAACAAATGTTTTATCTTAGGTATTCTTAGTCTTTCCAGCTTTAGGGAGCGTTCACTCAGGAGGGACCTTTACCTGAAGAGCAATAAAGAAAGAAGAGATGCAGTTAATCCAACAACTTTTAGTGACGCTTACTGAGCTGGTGCTGTGTGGGACCCAGGAGGCAAAGGTGAGCTAGACATAGACCATGCACTGGAGGAGATCATGGACTGGAACTGTGAACAATCTAGAACAACCTAGAATCCATCTCTCCACCTAAAAACAATGAATTTTTCACCCCTAATGAAATCCAAAGTCAGATTTCTCAGCCACTAATTCTGGATCACAATTAAAAGTGCCAAATCTGAGATTAAAGAAGACTCACTTTGATCTACCCACCCCAACTTAAGCTGAATCTGCAGTTTCAGCAGCACACAAAAGACATTTTATAATGGAGGACTTTTTCCCAAAGTCTAACCATTCAGCAAGTGTCCTCTGTGCCACTTCCCAACGGGCACCTTGGTCATTCCAGAGCCTCAGATCACTGGTCCTCTTGTCTGTCACCCTCACTCCCTCTGGCTCAATATAATCATTGCTTTTCCACATAACACAAAGATTGTTCTCCTAAGTGTTATTTCTGTCTTTGAAATCATCCTGCCTTTTACAACTCAGCTTTATTGCCCATCTCTGGCTGTGTCCACCCAACACAAAATGAAGTAGCTATCTGGAAATTCTCCATTTATTTGATCTTTGTGGATAGCAAAACCAAATCCTTTAATCAAGGAAACCAACTCTGCAGCATCAGCTATCCCATTTGACCTTGTGATTGAAATTTATTAAATAACCACCAAATCTTCACTACATAATGGGACTGATTATATGAGTGAGTGATTTCACTTGAGGCAAAGAAGGATTTTATTACATATCATTTACATTTTTTAAATTCAGCACTTTGAGGACTGTTACTCACATTTGAGAATTATTATTTGCCTGGCACATGGTAAATGCTTGATATATATTTGTGGAAAAATTAATAAATATATGAATAATTGAATAAATGTTTGTATTTTTAAATGCTAATACTCAAAATCACTGTGAAAAGTGGGCTCATAGTTCTAAAAAAACTTGAAGCAGGAGAATGACATAGTGAGACTGGTATTTTTAAAAGACCATGCTAATTTTATTTAACCTTTATTAGCTTCCTAGAAGCAATATATAATAATTTACAAATCTATAATTCACTAAATAGGTCAAAGAAAGAGCCATTCAGATTCAACCCATCAGAGAACCCTTATTTTTCTAAACTCTACATAAGAAAGAAGAAAATCACCATTTCTATTAGCCTCTGAATATTCCACATATATTTGTTTTTCTCCTTCTAGCTAGAATGTATCACAATTCATGAGAACAGAGATCTTGTTGCCCTGCTTTTGGTTTAATCTTCCAATATAGCAGGTGCTAAGTCAGTAGTACCCTGTGGTTGGTTATACATAGTATTGACCTCTGTAACCTACAAACACCCCTCTTGCTACATCCACACTTCCTCTATCTCCCAAACTTGCTCATTCACTGAATAAATCCAGCATCCCGGGGCCTGAGTGAGGGTCTGGTAATACAATGGCCCTGCCTTCAAAGTTTTTACTAAGACAATGTTTCTCAAACTTGGTGAGTAATTACATCACCTGGAGAGCTGAGGTGAGGTGCTGGTGAGAATTTGCATGTCTAATGTGGATCCAGGTGATGCAGAAGCTACTCCTTGGACCATACTTTGAGAACCATTGGCCCAGTGGATTCCTGAAAATTCTTGAAAGGAATTGGCAAAGTACATGAACAAGGCAAGAGCCCTGTTGCAAAGGACCCATAGCCTTTATACTAATTTCTCAATGAAGAGCTCATAAAATGCTCCATGTCTAAATAACTGTTATTAAAAGCTTGAAAATCCTCCCCTCACTAGCACTTCTAATCCTTTTAAAAAAAACTTCTTAATGGAGATAGAGTAGAACTTCTGAGTCAAGACTGTAAAAGCTATCTTATATTTGGGTGTTTTTCTGTTCATTTATAAATTGCTTGTCAAATGTACTAAATATGTTTTTCCCTAGCCTTTTTGCAAAATTAGACACGTCTATGAAAATATGTTTTAACTCAACAGAAAGTGCCATTTTTCAAAAAAAAAAAAAACTCCTATAAATTTATACCCAGGCTTTTATAAACTTTTAATCTGTTCAGTTAATTAATAATGATTCAAAGAAATATATAACTGCCTTCTCTTCGTAAATAATTCAAACAATATAGACAAAGTGAAGCCCTCCTTGGGTCCCCATTCCCCACCTCCACCCCTCCCCAACTTGGAGGCAAGCGCTCAGTTTGGTGTACATCTTCTTAAAATTTTTTTTAATTCTGTTCAATTTCACATTGTCTACACATGGAAAATTATAACATTTATAAGTTTTTTTTACTTTTAACATTTATGCTATATCATAAATGATATAATATGTGTATTATTCTGCAATTGGCCTTTGTCTCTTAATATGTTATGCTGCATGTATTCTTATAAGGCATTATATGTAGATCTACTTCACTATTTCTAATGCCCACATAGTATTCCATGGTACAGAAATGCCATTGTTTATCATAATTACCCCATTTTTAATAGACATGTAGGTTGTTTCTAATCTTTTACTATTGCTAACAGTGCCCAATTCTTCAGCATGCCCTGTTTTGAAAAGATTCAAGCATGATATTGCTAGGTCTAAAAGTACAGTATGTACATTAAAAATGTACACTCAAAACTGACATTGCCAAACAGTCCTTTCAAAAGACTATCCCAAATTGCACTCTCAAAAACAGTGTTTAAATTTATCCTTTTCTCCACACCCTCACCCACACTGGATATTATCGAATTTTCCAAATTTTGCATATAGTAAAAAGTCAAAACCAGTTTATAAAAACTATTCTTCAAGCCCAACACATCTTTTGAATTTTCATTCTTTTAAAACCCCACCTGCTATATTATACAAATTGTTTGCATTTGAACTAACTGATCTTCTTTTCCATTTTTTTCACTAAAGAAATTCTCCTAACTAATAGAGATGCCGGCCTTTTCAGAGTTTGTCTGAGTTCACCAATATCTTTTTAAGAATACATGAACTCCAAAAGGAAATACCTCAAAGTATTACTGGTAATTGCTTTCTGAGTGACAGGTGATTTTTTTTTTCTTATTTATTATCCTTGCTACCATTTCCAAATTTTCTCCAATAGCTAATGTTTGTAGAGTGCTTACTATTTTCCAGGCACTGTTCTAAGAGCTTTCCAAGCGTCATTTTATCCTCAAAACAAGCAGATGAGATAAACCCCACCATAAACCCTGCTATATACATGAGGCTTAGAGGGGTGAAATGCCTTTCCCCAAATCCCACAGCTAGGCAGTTTTTGAGCACAGGTAGGCTGCCTCCAAGACTCAACCACTGCACTATACTACCACCCATGAACAGGTACTATTTTTATAGTTTGATTAAATGAAATAAGATTTAAATATCAGCCAAAAGCAACTATGTATACTAACCAGAAATCAGCAGCATTGTGACCTGTGAACAAAGGCAAGCTTCCCTTCCTGGCCACATCCAACCTTTTCCCCAGCCTCATCCTTGCCCAGAGATTTAAAGATATAAGCTTCAACAAACTTCAAGTTTTATAGTCTTTTAATCTTCCTGTAATTCATTTTTATCAGCTTTTCTTTGTCTCCTGTGAAGACATCTTGTTCTATAAAACACACGCTGTAATCTAATTGTTGGCTCCTCAGTGTAAGATGCTTAGCCAGTTTCTGCTTATTTTTTGAAGCTCCTGAAATCCTGCTCTTTAGCTGGTAGTTTATATTCCCTAATACCAATTAGAATGACCACAATGCCCAGCACTGTCACACAGTTCCCAGAGCAAAGCCTCTGTGGTTAGGCTCCCGAGCTTCCCAGCAGTGGTGGCAACTACTGAGAATCATGGTCAAAGAACATCAACAGATTGCATTACAATCTGTCAATCGTTCTCTAGAGAGAAGACTTGGCAACTGGTTATATTAAAGAACCACAATCAAGCATCTGGAATATGGCAGTACACGTTGATTTTATGTGAATTGATGAGTTTCAGCAATTTATTATCCTGCACTTTTTGACATAATCTTATCCACAGTGTCTCTAATACAAATGTACATTCCGTGTGAATCACAATTGTTATTCCAGCCACATCTTGGTGAATATCCTCTCTGTTTCAGAGATTTAGCTTTGCAGTTACATATAGTCTTACTCCAAAGAGACAATTACGTACTTTTAAAATTTTAATTAAAAAAAATCTGCCCTCTTCATTTGCCTCATGCCAGTAGGAAAATTAAGACAGCTTCTTAATAAAACATTTGTGTCAATCCGTGCCCTGTTAAGTAATAACTTCCTCATTGTTTTTTCACATAGGGAGAGTCAATAATTAGCACAGATAAGCTGAAAACGCCTGAAGTCATCATCAGATTGCTACAACTTATCGAGCACTCATCAGGTACCCAGCACTGTGGTTCTATTTTACGTGAATTATTTCATTGAATCTCCCCAAATTTCCTGAGATGTCAGTACTAGTATCATCCCTGTGTCTCAAAGAAGGAAAGTAACATTTAGAGATTAAATGATTTACACAAAGTCATATAGCTAGTAAGTGGCAGAGCTGGGAATATCTATTAGTTAGCTTTGCTGCATAACAAACTATCCCAGAATTTAGTGGCTTGAAACAGCAACCATTCATTTGGCTTACAAATCTGTAGGTTTGGGGTTGGACTTAACTGATCTCAGCTGGTGCTTACTCACGTGTCTACAATCAGCTGCCGGGTCAGCTGGGTCTAGCTGGGGTACCTGGATTCTCAGCCACGAGGCTTCCGGTTACCCAGAAGGCTAGCTTAGGCTCATTGACATTGGAGTGTCAAGCTTCCACACGCAACTAGAGAGGGCAAGTCCTAGTGTGCATACACTTCTTGATCCGTAGTGCCCATTGGAATTCCAAAAGGCACAATCCCAAACACCATCATCACTAATGCTGAAATCTCAAAAGATTAAAATTCCTAAAGTCTAAAATCCCTAATGTCTTAGGATCCTGAAAATTGTAATTAGTGCATTTTCAGTTGTACACAGGATAGTTGCATCATGTAAGTTGCATCATGTTAGGTGGAACTATTACCTTGTTATTGTTGTTATGTGGAAATTATGTATGGTCTAAGTAGATGTGTATAGGTGCCAAGTTGACAGGGGTTGGATTGGTGAACTTAATTTTAGGTATCAACTTGACTGAATTGAGGAGTACCTAGAAACCTGGTAAAGCATTACTTTGGGTTTGCCTGTGAGGGTGTTTCCAGAGATCAGTGTATGAATCTGAGTGGACTAGGTGGGGAAGATGTGAAGACCTGCCCTCAATGATGGCGGGCAATTTTCAGTTGGCCGGGGGCCCAAAGAGAACAAACACAGAAGGCAAACTGGTGTCTCTCTAAGAGCTGGGACAGATGTTTCTTCTGCTCTTTTGGATTGATCTCATCAAAAGACTTAGGATATTCATCATGGTATTTCAGATGGCCACAGTTATTAACATATAAGCTATTTTTTTATGAATGTGGTTCATCTGCTCAAAACTGTTATACTCATGCAACTGTCCTTAGGTTACCTGAGTGTGTATGCTTACAAGTATATGTAGGTTATTATGGTCTATTTTATTGTGTATAAAGTGGCCTATAACATGTTCTGTCATGTTTTTATATGTTTCTCGAATAAATTCCCTTTTAAAAATGTAAATAAATGTCTTTTAAAGAATTTTTCATTTTTTTCCCAGAATTATATTTTTACGATTATGGCATTCGGGATTTTGTCTTTTGGGATTATGGTCCAAATTCATTAATCATCCACTTGCAGTAAATTTGCTACTCTTCCCATTAGCCAAATTCAGCCCCCAAACCAGCCCAGGTTGAAGCCCAGAGTAGAGAGACTCCATCTCTTGAGAAGCTATGTGGCAGTCTACCACAAATTTCAACCCACATTTCGCGGATGCCAAAGCCCTCTACTCTGTGCCAGTCCCGGATTTGCTTGCCTCGGACCTAGTTCTCACCCTCCACCTGCTCTGCTTTGTATTATAGAGAACTGACCCTTGCAGGCTGTCTCCCAGGCACTTGTGAGAGCCAGTGAAAGTCAACGGAAAGATCTGAGAAGCAAAGTAGTCCTCACCCTACCCCTCTGCATCAGGCTGAATCTCCGGTAGCCAGTGAAACTTCCCAGAGGCTCTAGGTCCCCTTTGCACAGGCCTGGCATGGTTTCCATCTCCATCTCCTTCATATGTCCCTCCTGCCTAGGGCCAGTAAGGGCTTCCTGCCATTGCTAATTTCAGAGTTGCTACATCATCCTTTGATGTCCCAGTGCCTCCAAAACCCACATAACCAACACTCTGCAATAAATTCCCTCTGTTCTAAATATTTAATGCTTTCTATTTTCCTGGAGGAACACTGAATGCTACATACACTGTCCTGATCTTTGCATCTACTAGGTTGGAACCACTATGCAATTTGCCTCCCGCAATTCCAAGCACTATGAAAACAACCATATTCATCCACTCAGAAAGCATTTATTGAAGAACTACTATGCCTAAACACTGGGCTAGAAATGTGGTTAGAAAATTGATTAATACCTTTCAAAACAAACCCAAAGAAGATAGACCTATACACAAATAATAAACATATAGTAAAGTTCTCTAATGAAGATGTAAATAGACTTGAGTGGAAAAAAATAATCAAATTTGATAGGTCAGTGCACAAGTTCTAGAGTCAGATGGCCTGGATTGGAACCTTGTGCACTTACTATCTATAAGGCAAAGTGCTTATCCTCAAATTCCTCCTTGGTACAATGGGGATAATGGGACCAACTTCATAAGGTTGCTGGGATGATCACCAGCAGTAACACCTACACTGTAGCTTAGAGAATGCCTGTCTGGCCCCTAATAAGTGTTAAGTACTAGATATGACTTTTATGGAAATACAAGGGAAATAGCATTCCTTTGTTTTGGGGATCAGAGATGATTTCCCAAAAGAGGAGACCTTTCAGAGGACTCCTGAAAGAAGAAGAGTTCATCAAGAAAATAAGATAAACAGGGCATTTCAGCAAGGAGAAATAGGGCTCCATTACTCAAGAAGTTTTCATGCTCACTTGAATGAACCAAAAATAATTTAATTAAATTCAACTAATATTTGCCTTCCCCCTGCTGGTCTGATCTTCTAAAGTTTACAAAGTCCCAGGAACCCTGTAGGTATAATTTCCTAGAGTGGCTACCCTTACATCTGAATGTTATTTAAATTGAAACATATTGGGATCATTTAAATCAGTGGTTCAAAATAAAATAAAACAAAGAAGAAATAGACGGCTGAGAATTTTGTTAGAAATAGATCTTTTTCAAATACAACCTGTTTCACTATTCAGCAAAAATATTTTGATGGCCTGCCATGTGTCTGGCACTGCATTTACGACAGTGAACAAGACCGATAGAGTCTCCTCCCCCAGGGAGCATATATTTTAATGGGGAGGGACAAACAGAAAACAAGTTAGCAAATAAATAAATAGGATCAGATAGTGAATAAGTGATGTAGAGGAAATAAAACAGAGAATTGTGATACAGAATAACTAGGGAAGCCACTTTTAATAGAGTGATCAAGAAAGTGCTCTATGAGGAAGGTGGGGTTTGAGCTAATTATTAATCTGATTCGGAAAAGTGGGTTAGCACCTGAGTATCTGCAAGTTCCAGAAGTTAGCCCAAGTGAGCCTAATGAATACCCAGGTTTTTAAATCACTGGTCTACATGATAAAAGAGAACAATGACTCTCACAGCTCAAGTTAGAGGGCTTTGATTGTTGTATGACTGCCTGTACAAAATAGCCTACATTTCTCAGCATGGCATTCATGACTGACTTCCTATGATCTGGCCTCAACTCACCTTACCTTCTTCTGGACTAATTTGCGAATGTCCTAAGTTCTGATCAAATACCACTAGCTTCACCATCCAGAGCAGAATGCTCTTCCTACTACTCCCACTCACCTCCACCACCACTATCAGCCCTACTGGCTTCTAACGGATTTTATACAACCTTGCCCAGCCCAGCTGAAATACCACTTCCTCAAACAAGTTTCTTCAAACCCGTAACTGATTATGACTCATCCTCCTTCTGACCACCTCCAGCACTTTGTTTCCATACTCCTGGAACAGCAATAAACTCATCTTAACTTGCATTACAGCTATTGATGTACCTATTTTGTCTGCCCTATGAAACTGTAAGCTCCTTGGGGGCCAGTGCTAGCCAGCCGCTCTACCTTTGTCGAAACTGTAAAGCTTAGCTCCAAACCCACACTGCTATACTTACTGCAGGAAGCTGGGACTGACACTGCACAACACATTTCTGCTCTGGGGTACACTAGAAGGAGAATACAGGGCTGGAGGAGGAGGGAGGCAATTGATCATTCTATTTGCTTCCTGTTGACATCTTGTCTGTTTCCTAGTCCTAGGTGAGCAGCACCTTAGAAAAGCTTCTTCCCCTCCAGCAGTTCTTTCCTGGAGCAGTAGTTGAATGCAAGTTGGGGTTTTTTCCAACTAGTAGAACCAACTTCATCCTGCAACTTCGGTAACACTAATAGCAGGCAATGGTGCCTCTCCGCTAAGGTCTGAGTTTCAAATCTGTTTCAAAACCTTCCTATAATATTTCTTTCTAATCAGTTATACTGAGGAATAATTTACATAAAGTAAAATATAACCATTTTAATCATAGAATTTTGTTTTCATGTACACTAATATAATCATCACTCCAATGAAAATACAGATCATTTCCATCACCCAAAAAAAGTATCTTTGTGCACCTTTGCAATCGATACCTTTCCCCACACAAAGTCTCAAAAAACAAATGATGTATTCACTGTCACCATTGTCTAGTTTTGTCTTTCTGAAAATTCCATAAATTTAAATTAATCAGTATGTACTTTCTGTGTCTAGCTTTATTTTTTCAGCATAATGTGTTAAAGATTCATCTACATGGTTGCAAAAACCAGTAATGTTTTTCTTTTTGTTGCCAGTAATATTTCTTTATAGTTTATTTATCTATTCACCTGTTGTTGGACATATGGTTGTTTCCAGTTTGGGGCTATGAATGTAATTGCTATGGCATTCATGGACAAGTTATTAAATGTACATATGTTTTTATTTCTCTTGGATGAATACCTAGAAATGGGATTGGTGAGTTGTATGATAGTTGTATATTTAGCTTTACTCTCAAACTGTTTTTGAAAGTGGTTGCAGCATATTATATTCCCATCAGCTGTGTGTGCAAATTCCAGTTCCTGCACATCTTCACCAACACTTGATGTGGTTGGTCTTTTAATTTTAGTCATTTCAGAAGGTATATAGAGATATCTCATTTGTGGTTGAATTTGCCTTTAATAATAACTAATGATTCTTAGCATCTTTTCATTGTTTGTTGGCCAATCATATATCTTCTTTGTAAAGTATCTGTTCAAATATTTTGTCCACTTATTAATTGGGTAACTTGTCTTCTACTATTGAGTTGTAAGAGTTTTTTGTAGATTCTGAATGCAAGTTCTTTATCAGATTTATGTACTGGAATATTTTCTCCCAATCCACGTGCCATGGCTGAATTGTGTTCCTCTCAAAAAATTTATGTGTTGAAGCCCTAACCTCCAATGTGATGGTATTTGGAAATAGGGCCTTTGGGAGATAATTAAGTTTAGATACAGTCAGAAGGGTGGGGTCCTCATGATGGGATTGATACTCTTATAAGAAGAGGAACCAGAGCTGTCTCTCTGCCATGTGAGAACACAGCAAGAAGGCAGGCATCTGAAAGCCAGGAAGAAAGCCCTCACCAACTAGTCAAAGATTTGTTGACCATAAATCTGTAGATTTATTCTGGGCTCTCTATTCTGTTCCAGTGGTCTATGTGTCTGTTTTTTGGTTTTTTTTTGCCAGTACCGTGCTGTTTTGATTACTACTGCTTTTTGGTATATTTTAAAATCAGATCAGATCAGATCAGATTAAAATGTGATGCTCCAACTTTGCTGGTTTTGCTCGAGGTTCTTTGACTATTTAAGGTCTTTCATGGTTCCGTGTGAATTTTAGTATTATTTTTTTCTATTTCTATGAAAAATCCCATTGGAATTTTGATAGATCACTTGGAGTAATACAGATGTTTTAAAAATATGGATTCTTCCAATCCATAAGCATGAGATATCTTTCCATTTATTTGTGTCTTCTTCAATTTCTTTAATTAATGTTTTATAGTATTTAGTGTACAGATCTTTCATCTCATTGATTAAATTTATTCCTAAGTATTCTTATTTACATTATTATAAGTGGGATTGTTTTCTTATTCACTATTAATGTACAGAAACGCTACTGATGTTTGTGTGTTGATTTTGTATCCTACAGCTTTACTGAATTCACTTATGAGTTCTAACAGTTTTGGGGTTTTTTTGGTGTTTTGTTTTTTTTTAGGGTTTTCTGAATATAAGATCATATCACCTGCAAACAGAGACAATTTAACTTCTTCCGTTCCAATTGGAATGCCTTTTATTTATTTTTCTTCCCTAGAATTTCTCTAGCTAGGACTTCTAATGCTATAGTGAATGGAAGTGGTGAGAGTGAGCATCTTTATCTTGCTGATCTTAAAGGAAAAGCTTTCAGCTTTTCATTATTGAGGATGATGTTAACTGTGAGCCTATCATAGATGTCCCTTATTATATTAAAATACATTTCTCCAATTCCTATATACTTATATATTTTCTTTCATTCCTATATATCTATATACAGTCATGTGCTACATAACGATGGCATCTTCAGTAAACATTTCTACCACATTATTTTGTTCATTTATTGTCACTGTAGTTTAACATTTTTCTGGATAGCCCAAGAGCCTCTCGTGGGGGTAATATACAAAAATAATGGATTCTCTATAAGATCCTAAGCAGTGTTAATCTAAATAGCAATATCTTGATCAATAATGGATATATGATATATGATGGTGGTCCAATAAGACTATCATACCTTATTTATACTGTACCTTTTCTATGTTTTCTATGTTTAGAAACACAAATGCTTACCATTGTGTTATTATACAATTGCCTACAGTATTCAATACAGTAACATGCTATACAGGTTTGTAGCCTAGGTGCAATACACTGTACTATGTAGCTTAGGTGTGTAGTAGGCAACATCATGTAGGTTTGTGTAAGTACACACTGTGATGTTTGTACAACAACAAAATCACATAATGATGCATTTTTCAGAATGTATCCTCATTGTTAAGTGATGCATGACTATACCAATATATTATTTCTATACCATGTTGTCATTTGCAACAATATGGATAAACCTGGAAGACATTACGCTAATGGAAATAAGCCAGATGCAGAAAGACAAACATTGCATGATCTCATTTATGTGTGGAATCTAAAAATGTTGAACTCACAGAAGCAGAGAATAGAATGGTGGCTGCCGGGAGCTGAGGGTTAGAGGAAATGGAGAGATACTGGTCAAAGGGTATAAAGTTTCAGTTATACAGGAGGAATAAATTCTGGAGATCTAATGTACAGTGTGGTGACTATAGCTAATAATATTGTATTGCAAACTTGAAATTTCCTGAGAAAGTAGATCTTTAATGTTCTTATCACAAAAAAATTAGTAACTATGAGAGGGGATAAACATGTTAATTAGCTTGATTGTGGTAATCTTTCACAATGGTATATTGTATATCAAAACATTTCATTGTACACATACATAAATACATACAATTTTAGTTTGTTAATTATAACTCCATAAAGTTGGAAAAATGAAGGATATTAAAACATATATTATTAAATAAGTGCTTACAAATTCAGTATCCTAACCTGCATTAATGGCCTATTTTTTTGTGCTTTGACATATTTTTCTTCACTTAATATTCACAATACTATTTGAGCACTTACTTTACTTACTCCATTTTCACAGTGGGAGAAGCTAGCACTCAGAAGTAGGTGACCTCACCAAGACCACACAGCTGATAAGGAGCACACTCAAGGAGGAAACAATCTCAGAATTTTCAACTCCCCAGTTCTTATATTTTTCCATTATGCCACAATGATTTTTCAGTCATTTATTCACTTATTCTCTCAACAAATATTTACTCAGTCAGTGCCTGTTATGTTTCAAGAAGTGTCATAAACTCTGAGTATTACCGTGGCCAACAAATAGCATCATCTTCATGGAGCTATAGGTCTTGTGCACTTAAAAACCTAGCTCAAATTATTCCCCTTCTGTTAAGCCTCCCATCATCCATATAAACACAACTGTGCATCCTGAATACATTACCCTTGGTGCTCTTAAAGAACACGAGACACCGTATCATGGTTTACTGTGTCTCAGACAATAGGCCAAACAAGGTGCCTTCCAGCTGCCCGGCTCCCTAACCACTGGCCAGGAAATGTCTGCCAAACTAATGGGGCACACATCGGTCACAAAGCCAGAGGATACAGAGGAAAAGAAGGGAAGGAAAACACAAACCTGAGTTGATTGTCTCTTTAAAGAAGGAAAGGAAGGCCACACCATACTAAATCAATGAGATTGCTAAACAGGAAACTCAAGCAATAAACAATATAAGCTTAAGAATTTAAAACACATTTAACTGCCGGAAAGAAATTGAGTTGCCAAAAGTTTCCACAATCTCCTTTCTTGCAGCAATAACTTTTATTTCATCACAATGGCATCTTCAGTAAACATTTTTAACACATTATTTTGCTCATTTATTGTCACTGGAGTTTAACATTTTTCTGTGTAGCCCAAGAGCTTCTCCTGAGGGTAATATATGAAAGCAATGAATTGCCTATAAAATCCTAAATGATGTTAATCTAAATTCCTATAAATTCTCTTGTTCCTCTGACTCTGAATTACATTAGCTCTGAAAATTCCGTGTGATCTCTCATCAGTTATCACAGTTATCAGTTAAAAAATCTTTGTCACCAAAAATAAATGATACAGTATGGTATAACACAACATAACATAATATAACCTAACAAAGAGTTTCAAACAACAAATGTTCACATGGATGCAGAGAGACAGAAACACTCATACACTGCTGGTGGAATTGCAAACTAGTACAGACTCTTTGAAAAGTCATATGGAGATACTTCAAAAAACTAAAAGTAGAACTGCCATTCAATCCAGCAATCCCACTACTGGATATTTATCCAAAGGAAAAAAAGAAAATTTATAAAAAAGACACTTGCACTTGAATGTTTATAGCAGCACAGTTCACAATTGCAAAGATGTTGAAACAACCCAAGTGCCCATCAATACATTAGTGGTTTAATAAAATGTGGTATATGTATACCATGGAGTACTATTCAGCCATAAAAAATGAACTAATATCTATGTATTAACCTGGATGGAACTGGAGACCATTCTTCTAAGTCAAATATCACAAGAATGGAAAAACAAACACCACTGTACTCACTGTTAAATTGGAACTAATTGATCAACACTTATGTACACATACGGAAAATAACATTCATCAGAAATCAAGTAGGTGGATGTGGGGAGGGGCTGGGTAAATTCACACCTAAGGGATATGGTGTGCACTGTCTGGGGGATGAGCATGCTTATAGCTCCAACTTGAGCTGTGAAAAGGCAATTTGTTAACCAAACCATTTGTACCCTCGTAATACTCTGAAATTTAAAAAAAAAAAAAAGCGTTTCAAGAAGAAAAAATATGCCTACAGAATATATCATTCTTCTTAAAACTAAAAGAGTTTAATTAGAGTTGTGATCATTTGTCCTTGAGGAAGGATTGACTTTTGGGATGACTGAATTTGGTATTAAAGTAAGAAGTTATTAACAACTGTAAAAATATTTCTCCACTTACAAGTTCTGGAACCTTTAGAAAATTATTTAACTTCTTACAGATTTAGTTCTCTCACCTATGGAATGAAGACGATAATATAATCTACCTTGTAGAGCTGTAGTAGAGGCTAAATGAACAATGCATAAAAATTATGTAGTTTAGTACCTGATGCAAGGAACCTCTCAATAAATATTAGCTATTTTTTATAATGTACACAATTTAAGCATTTGTTGCTTCCTATGTATAGCACCTATACTCTTGAGAAAGTCTGTGGTACAAAATTGTGAAAATAATCCACCCAAGTTCTTTCTAAAAACAATAATACTATTTCCAACTACCAGAGAAAAATATTATAAATAATCCTGCTCAAATCTTTTATTAGATTCTTGCTTGACTAACAGGGCCACTTCTGAATTTTGCATTTATTATAGAATACTCACTCAATTTTTCCTAACAGAACTCAGCAATATTCCATTCTTCATGGGCACGTTTTCAGCAGCCATTATCTATAATTTTTCTTTTTCTGTCTTCTTGGAAGAGTCCTCATTGATTATGTTCACTAGCTGAGCCTTCTCTTTACTTCTCAGTATTTACTTCCTTAGCAAGATATTCTTATTTTGCTTACAGTATTATTCCCGTGTACAAACTCTTACTGCAGTAAGAGTTCTGACAACTCTTACCACTCTTCTTGCTGTAACCAAGGTCAGTGGTCCAGCCTGACCACCTGCTTGCCATTTCATTAGGCCCATTGTTCCAAGGAAATCCCTCCTTTCTGCACCGCGTAGACTTAGGGCATGAGTGTTTGATAAACAAGGCACAGGAACACATCTAACATCCAGAAGAAGATAACAGAGATTCTGTTAAATAATGTCACAAATTTTATGTAAACATTTTCTTAGGGATTGTTTTAGGTACAGACCAGAAACAGAATTTCAACAAGTATTATTAATCTCCAACTTCATGCCAGGTGCTCCGAAAACACGGCCATAAACAAAACAAACATAGTCTTTGCCCTCGCAGAGTTTACAGTCTAGCAGATGAACAGGAAAGACAAATGTCAAACAAATAATTATAATAAAGTTTGAAGGCAGGGTTAGGGTAAGTACCCAGGTGAGGCAGAGATTGCCATCTATAGAACAAATATTTTCCATAGTGTAAGCCAGTGCTACTCAAAGTGTGGGCTGTGGACCAATGCCCATCTGCAAACTGTTAGTGGTCCATGACAAGACTAAGTGTGGAAATTGAGAGCTTAAGTGTTTAGAAACTTCTAGTATTTTTATGAAGTAATTTTACTTCCATTAAATTTAATAATTTAAAAATGGGGCTGGGCGCAGTGGCTCATGCCTGTAGTCCTAGCACTTTGGAAGGCCGAGGCTAGTGGATTGTTTGTGCTCAGGAGTTTGAGACCAGCTTGAACAAGAGCAAGACTCTGTCTCTATTTAAAAAAAAAAAAACAATAAAATGTAAAAGTGTATTATAAAATTTTAAATAATTCTAAAAAATATATTTAAAAAAATTAAAAATGGAGCTTGTGTTTTGCATGTTTTTCAATTCATTTTTAAATATAGCCCCTTTTCATTCTATATTATAAAATATTGGTCTGGGATGAATTGTAAATAGAAATACCAGCTCTTCACCACAGGTGGCTTAAGAAGCACTCCCCAGCAGGGACTACATTCTCCATTCTCTCCTTGCATCTAATCCTCCAAAAGAGTGCGTGAGTAGAAAGGAGGTGGGCCACCTCTGGCCAACAGGCCCATGGGGTAATGTATCTCTGCATGTCACCTTTTCTCATCAGCTGACTACAAATGATGCCAAGGCCTAAGTAAGGCAGAAGTAAAGCAATAAATTAGGAGGAGTCTGGCTGTTGTACCGGCATGCTGCCCACTGACCAAAAACATCCACAATACATGAAAACTGTGAGTTGGATTATGTCCCCTAAGAAGATATGTTGAAGTCGTAACTCCTAATACCTCAGAATATCACCTTATTTGGAAATAGGCCTTTACAGAAGTAATCCAGTTAAAGTGAGGTCATTAGAGTGGGCCCTAACCCAATATTATTATATCCTTATAAAGAGGAGGGGAAATTGGGACACAGAGACAGACACACACAAAGGGAAGACAATGCGAACAACACACACAGGGAGAGCACAGCCATGTGCCTGGAGTGATGAGACTACAAGCCAAGGAACGAACACCCAGGATCACAGGTAACTACCAGAAGCTACGAGACTCAAGGAAGGATCCTCCCCTAGAGCAATTGGAGAGAACACGCCCCTTCTGTCACCTGAGTTCAGAGGTCTAGCCCCCAGAACTATGAGACAATAAATCTGTGTGGTTTAAGCCACCCAGTTTTGGTATTTTGTTACATCAGACCTAGGAATCTATTACAGTGAGTAAGAAATTAAGTTTGGTAAAACCACTGAAATTTGGAAGTTTATTTGCTGCAACAGTGAGCATCACCCTAACTAATACGAGAACATCTTGTAAGCAAGTCCAGCGTGGACTACACGGTCAAGGACACCCTCTCTGTGGTAGAGGCGTGTTACAGAGATCTGAGACATGAGAATGAATCAGCTAGCACACGTAGGGAAGGGGTGCTGGGGCAGAGGAAAGGTTTGATCACAGCAGAAAAGCTTTTCAGGCAGAGGCAGCAGCATGTAAGACAGCCAAGACAGGAGATAATACAGTGGATCCAGGGACTAGGAAAAGTCTGGTGTGTCTGAAGCACAGAGAACAAGAAGGCAGGCAGAAGTAGGTAGGTAGGTGGAAGTAGGTGGACAGAGATCAGAGCCTATAGGCCAGACTGGCGGAGCCAGAGGGGGTGTATATCAGGGAAGAGTGTAGTGTCCACAGTCATCAAAAAGGGGAATCTGGCTGGCACAGTGGCTCATGCCTGTAATCCTAGCACTTTGGGAGGCCAATGCGGGATGATTGTTTGAGGCCAGGAGTTCAAGGCCAGCCTGAGCAAGAATGAGACCCCCATCTCTACAAAAAAATACAAAAATTAGCCAAGTGTGGTGGCCCATGCTTGTATTCCCAGCTACTCGGGAGGAAGGCTTGAGCCCAGGAGTTTAAGGCTGCAGTGAGCTGTGATGACACCCCTGCACTCTAGCCTCAGGCAACAGAGCAAGATCCTGTCTCCAAAAAGAAAAAAAAAGAAATAAAAAGGGGAATCATTTGTGTGTTTGCTTTGCACACAAAAAGAGTCAAGATTGATTAAACCCACCAGATGCTCAAGTCTAGAGGGGCCCGTGAGAGAGAAGGGAGATGTTGGCAAGAACACAAGAGCCACACAACAGCAGCTTTGAGCAGCAAATATTTTTAAAAAGGACATTGAAGAAAAGCAACAAAAACTGTGGTTAGAGGCTGAACATCCAACAACTGGATAAGCGGAGACTCATAATTCTCCAAATTGGTCTTAACCTGATACACTGAAGTAGCTTTTCCAAGACCAACTGGTGGGGTTGAGGAAGAGGGGGAGACTGGTGGAAGAGAGATTTCAGCTCAGCCCAGGGTAGCCCTTTCCCTCACATGCAAAACTAAGGGCTGCACTAGTTCTTAGTGAAATGAGACACAATGTTCATGTCTAGTTATTATTTACAATGAACTGAAATATAATTATGCTGAAATCATATATGCAGTAAATAAACTGTACATAGTTCTCATTTGCTGGTGTGGATTAAATTATTCTCAGCTAATCCTTCAATTATATTCATGAAGTTTTTAGTTAAATAAGCTCCTCAGATAATGTTAATTAAAACAACAGTAATAGTAATAATAATATCCAAATGGTGTTGAGTCTGTTAACAGTTGTATTCAAAATTTTGTGAGCCAGAAGGGGTAAAACAGAGAAATAATTCTTCCCAACCCCTTTGTAAAAGTGCTATGAAATGCTCTGAAATGTATTCCTGCCTGGATGTGCTATGTGCTGCTATTGGTCTTTATGTTCACCATTAACACATTTTCCATATTGCACTTTGTTATAGCTTCATTTGCATGACTGTGTGTGCGAGTGTGTGCGCGCGTGTGCGCCATCAGTGAGTTAAGTTTTCAAAACCAGTATCCCAAAGGTCAACCCTGATGTAAAGGCATTAGTCATTATTTGCATGCTAGAGAACAAAGTTTGGTTTCCCCCTCACTGTTGGCATAACACTTTCCCCCACACTCCCACCGCCTAAGGCGCACGCCAGAA
Source organism: Eulemur rufifrons (assembly GCF_041146395.1). NCBI lineage: Eukaryota > Metazoa > Chordata > Mammalia > Primates > Lemuridae > Eulemur > Eulemur rufifrons. Next base: position 26,150,618 of record NC_091001.1, read on the forward strand.
ATGCTGATCTCACAAATGAGAGACATTTGCTGTAATAAGTGAAACAAACAGAAGAGGTTATTGTGTTTTGAAATTTAGGAATCTGGAACTTTTAAATTCTGCCTCAGAAAATCAGCCAAGGCTGAAGCAAGCTGTGCATTTGAATTTCTTGGATGAGGACCACCTGTTCTTGGTGAACTCCAACTGATGAATCTGTTCCCTCTAAACTTCCTCTATTGTGCCTTTGTCACATACGCACACCCTGGGCACTGCACAGATGTTTGTGGAAGGAAGGGAGGTAAGGAAGAAGGAGGAAGGAAGGAAGGAAAGAAGGGAGGGGAGGGGAGGGAACGCAACAAGAAGGAGGCAAAGGAAAAGAAAAAGAAAAGATACATATAAGCAAAAGTTTGCATGCTGAACTAGAACACTGCTATTAAATCCTCTGTTTCTGTCTGAGAGCAGGAGGAGATCTCCTTGAAGCACCAAGGCCATGGCTGCAGAGAAGAAAGCCAATAAAAAAGGCAAAAAGTTCTTTCCTTTTAATGTCATACTCCAAAAGCCCAACAACACAGTGATCTCTGAATTTCACTTGGACTTGGGCACCAGGTACTAAAAGCAGCTTGTAGTTCTTAGAAGAGAGAAATAAGCTCATCCATGTCCCACGGTCTTTGCCCTAGTTTTTCCTCCACCTGAGTGTTTTTCCTCCAAATCTTTACCTGCCGGCCTTGTTTTTGCCATTCAGAATTCAGATCAAATGTAATCTCCTGATGAGAACTTCTCTGACAACCCACTAGTAAAATAAACAGTCCCTTTGTTCGACTCTCATTAGAGCACCTATCACTAGCTAATATTTTTGTTTATCATCTGTCTGCCACGGGTAGAATGAAAGCATCGTGAGAACAGTGATTTTGCTCCTCAGGTCTTATTTTCTGCTGTATTTCCTGTGCCTAGAACACTGAAAGAGAAGGCTTTGAATAAATGCTTATTGAATTAATGGATTCATGTTGCTTTTTGTTTTGAAAAGGAAGGTGAAAATATCAGTAGTCTAAGACATAGATTCTCAGCATTTTTTTCTAAACTGGTTCCAGATCCACTTTGGAGCCAAAAATTAGTATTTGCAATGTACTGATTTCTAAATTATTAGTCTTCTCATTTTCCTAAAGATCATTTACTCCTGTTAAATTTCTAAATAATGCCTTTATATACGATAATAATTTAAATTATTAATAGAACTTTATGATCCTTCAAATAGGTGAAAAATGTGTGTTCATGTACACTTTTCTTTTTAAAAAAACAATTATGTTTAACTATTGTAACCTTTCAAAACAGAATTCTGATAATTCAAGCAGGTTTTTCAGACTAATTCAATCAAGAGAAAGATAAATACTTTATACAATAGAAGCACATATACACACAAAGAATGTTTACCAAATAGATAAATGTTCCATTGGGTAAGAAGTTCTGTGTATTATAAACTTGAAACTGAAAATTCTCAGAAATTCATGAATTATACAGATTTATGCAACAGTTTTCCCTAACATTCAATAGTTTCCATAGCAACTTTGGCATTAAACCGTGTATATGCTACCTTGAAGATACAATTCATCATTCTCCGTAATCTATTTAAAGTGAAGTACCATGTTATTTCTCAGCGTTATGTTCTATCTGTTTAGGAAAAAAAGATATGCTGCCATCCTACACGATGCTGTTGTGTTAGTTTCATGTTACTTAACTTGATGGAGTTTTGAATTTTCTGTTTAAAGTTCTCAAGTTGTTAAAAGAATTCAGGCAAGATAATGATAAAGTTAAGGCATTTTTCTTTCTAGTGGGAAGGAAATTAGTAAGAGTGGAAGAAGTAATCAAGAATATGAAAGACATTTAAAAACTGTTCTCTAAAGATTGTAATAGAGTGGAAATGTGGGTATGTACTAACATTTGTAAGAATAAGATCTTTTAAAGCCAGGCCACTTCCAGAACAAGGTAGCTTCTGGAGACCAAGTAATACTCTGTTTCTTGATCTGGGTGCTGGTTACATAGTTGTGACCAGTTTATGAAATTCATAGAGTAGTACACGTAGGGTGTGTGCACTTTCCTGAATGTGTATTATGTTTAAATTAAAATCCAAGGGGCAGTCAAACCTGTTCTGTAAAGAGCTAGATAGTAAACATTTCAGGCTTTATGAGGCACATACAGTCTGTCTTTGCTGGGTTTTTTTAATTTATTTGTTTTTGTTTTTTATAACTCTTTAAAAATGTGAAAGCCATTCTTAACTTGAAGGCTATGCAAAAACAAGCCATGGATAGCTTATCTGAAGTCAAGAGAACTTGAGATCACCAAGCGAGTGAATTTAGACAGGAGAAGAGTACCACAGACCAAGCAAGGCCTGGGGCCTTCAACATTAAATTACACCTCTTAAACCTATCAATATGATGAATCATGTTAAAAACATTTCCTAATATTAAGCCATTTTTTTCATTTCTGACTGGGTCCTGATGCATTATTCTGTAATATGCTGCCAAGTTTTCTTTGCTAATGCTTTATTTAGGATTTTTCATCTTTATTTTTAAAGTAAGACAGTATTGCAATTGTTTTGTAAAATTTTTCTTAAGCTTTGTTATCAACATTATACTCACATCATAAAAATTGATTTGGGAGTTATCCTTCTTTTTCTTTGCTCTAGAATAGATAAAATAGTAATGGAAGAACCTGTATTTTAAAGTTTTCATAAAAGTCCTCTGTAAACCTATCTGTCTGGGCCAGGTGCTTTTTGGGGGTGGGGGGGCTGGTGGGTAGATCTTTTTGATAATAGCAATAATTTATACAGGGTTTATTCTGTGCCAGATCTTATTCTAAGATACTACATATATTAACTTATTTAATCTTCACAGCAGCCTAATGAGGTAAAGATTATTATTATCGTCATTGTCATAGTCATCATCACTATTATCATCATCTCCATTTTACATCTAAGGAAACTGCACCAAAGAAGGATAAGGCAGAGGGAACACACACTACATATTTCAACAGATGGAATTTACAATAGTGAATGGGTTGCACAGGTATTAAGAGGCTGAAACAACAAGGAGAAAATGCTGAGGCACAAAAGGAGATAACTGCTGAAAGCTGGTACTAGCCCTAGTGACCAAGCAACAAAGAGAAAGAGAATGGAGTTCTAAGAACCAAGAGCTTAGAAGAGAGATCCGGCAGAATGGAGGTACAGACCTTGGGGGCATAATAAGGCTGTTTAGGGGATTCCATTAGAAGCAGAAGGGTGGAACTAACCACTCGTGCTGAGGCAGTGTAGCTGCAGGCATGACAAACAGAAACAGCAACAAACTGGAAGAAAGTCCCTTCCCTACTGCTCCTGCCTCCCAGCCTCCCTTAGCGCTCCCTACTGGCAGAAGAAAGTGGGCAAAGGAACCTGCGAACTGGCCCCAGGCCCAGTATCAAAGAACAAACTTTAGAAGGATGGATTTGGAACTCAGGGACAGTAAACAAGAAAGCCAAGATTTCTCCATTTCTCTATTTTTTTCCTATGGACATTGGCCTATTGGGATTCTCTTTATTTTCTGGGTCGGTTTTGTCACATTTGACATAGGCCATATGCCTAAGTCATATCTTCTAAGAAAATTATTTTACTCAAGTTTTAAAATTTATAGAGTTACACGAAATACCCTCTTATGTTTTAGTTTCCTCTTTTTGCTTTGTTTTTTCTTCTTGTCATTTCTCTTGTATATTTTGTACTTTGCTCCTTTTCTCTTAATTAGATTCTCTAATCATTTATTCATTTAATCAATCTTTTTCAAATCACCAGATTTTTATTTTATTTATTAGTTATGTTCTCTAACTCATTTCATTTTGCTTTTTTCTTCACTACTCCCTCCCCTTAAATTTTCCTTTGGTTTATTTTGCTGTTCTTTTTCTATCTTCTCTGTCATATTTTCATGGTTTCTTTTTATTGCTATAAGTATTTAAGGCTAAACATTTTCTTCTGAGCATAGTTTATCCCATAGATTCTGATATGTGGTATTTTCAATAACATTTTACATGAAATTCTGCATTTTCTGTCAAATTTTTCTTTGTCCTCAAGAGTGCTTTGATACAGCTTTATAAATTTATTTCAAGGTGGAAAAGCTTTTTCATTTTGTGCTTTTATCATTAATTACTATATTAATTACTATTTGTTGTATTGTAAAAATGTCTAAATTTTTTATTCATTTTGGAATTGTGGCCTAATATATAGTCAATTTTATGATGGTTTCAAAGACATTTGAGAAGAAGATAGTCTCTATTATCAGGGTACAGAGTTTGATGCATATACCAACAGAGCTACCTTATTGGTTATATTGTATAGTTTATTTATATACTTATTTTTGACCTCCTGATCTTACACTAGAAAGATAAAATAAAGCTTTCTATTACTAATGTGTTTTTGTCTGTTTTTTGTTAATTGTCTCCATTTTCTTCTTCGTGAAGTTTTTGTGTTATCTGGTGCATAGATAATGATGACAATTGAATCTTCATTGTGAATTTTATCCTTCAACATTGTATAACCATATTAGTCAGTATTCTCCAGAGAAATAGAACCAACAAGATATATATATTGATATATAGAAAGAGATGTATTATGATGGATTGGATCATAAGATATGGACGGTAAGTGTCACAACCTGCTGTCTGCAAGATGGAAGCCCAGGTGATATAGTTCCACCCAAGCCCAAAGGCCTGAGAACCAGGGAAGCCAATGGTTTAAGTCCAAGTCTAACCTGAAGGACCAAGAACTAGGAGTACTGATGTTGAAGAACAAGAGAAGATGGATGGTCCAGCTCAAGAAGAGAGAGTGAATTTGCCCTTCCTTCACCTTTTTGTTCTCTTGGGCCCTAATAGATTGAATGATATGGACCTACATTGGTGAGGGTGATCTTCTTTACTCAGTCTACCAATTCAAATAATAATCTCTTGTGAAAACACCTTCACAGATACATCCGGAAATAATGCTTTACCAGATATCTGTCAACCAGTCAAGTTGACATATAAAACTAACCATCACAACTTAATTTTCAAAACTATTTGGACAAATTTTTTGTCTCATCTAATGACCTTGTGTCTAAATTTTTTTATGTCTTATATTTCAGATTATAACCCTCCTTACTTTTTTATGTGTTCATTTGCCTGTATAAATTTTCTCATGCTTTTATTTTTAACATTTCTGAACTAATTTGTTTTAAATGTGTCTTTTGGATTCAGCACAGAATCAGGTTTTGTTTAGTGACCCAATCTGAAGATCATTTTTCTTTTAATGGATGAGTTAAGCCCATTTACAATTATTGATTTACAACAATTTTTGGCTTCAGTTCTGTCACGTTATAGGTAGAAGGATGGATGGATAGATAGAATCTCTCACTGTGTGGGCTCTTATTTTCTTTTTATAGTAGTTTTGATACTTTGATAGTTTGTATTTTGTTTCAGTGGTTACCCACACTCAGTGTTGGGCATGATTTCAATGATTCATGAAGAAAGACAGGACGCAACATATAGTTGTAGTCACAGCTTAGTTTATTATAGTGAAAGGATACAAACAAAATCAGCAAAGAAAAAAGGCACATGGGGCAAAGGCTGGAGAAAACCAGGCACAAGCTTACAAGATCCCTCTCCCAGTGAAGTTACACAGGACAACCTTAATTCCTCCATCAGCAAGTTGTAATGACGTATTGTGAAATGTTGTCTACCAGGGAAGCTCATTAGAGACTCTTTGCCCACGATTTTTATTGAGGGCTGGTCACACAGGCACCCTCCGCCTAGCATGTACTGAAATTCCAGACTCCGAGAAAGAAAGCAGATGTTTATCACAAACCATAATGTTTGCACAAACAGTTTAGGCACAATAACTCCTTTTTTCTTAGTTCTGAATGGTGGGAACCTTTCCAAAATTCAAATTCCTGATCAACAGCCAAGAACCAACCTTTCCAGCAGGACTTTTAAAGGACAGCAGTCTCAGGGCTCTTAACCATTTTTGTAGCTATATTGTTACATTATCAGAGCACATAATATTAACATGCCATATCAACACCCTTATCTTGCCTATGATTTTGTCTTATAACTGTAGTTAAATGTGTTTTATGTTCACAATTTATTTTGCTGAAGTTTCCTTTATCATCTATTAGTATAGTGGAGTTCATCCTCTAGTAGATTTTTTAAATCTACTGTTGTGCTCCATGCAATTTAGTCTTAACATCTCAATTATTTTTTGCTCCTCTTTCTTTCTTAAAATCTACCACTCCCTAACAGTCTGGCTGACACCTTCTGTTGACTTCTCAGCATTTCCCTGAATTCTTTTATTGAAAAAGGCGCTGATGTGAACAACATACTCTGATTTTTACATGTTCAAAACTATGTACTTGAAAGATAGTTTGATGAGTCACACTTTGTTCTGTGAGTAACTTTTAGGTGTTGCTCTACTGTCATCTGGAATTCAATGTTGCAGTGGAGAAGTCCAATGACTGCCTGATTTTCTTTTGCTTATAGGTAGCATAATCATGTTATCTGTCTGTCCAGTAGATTCTTTCTTTATCTTTACAGCCCACTCTGCTATATCTTGGCATTGACCATTCTGAGTCATTTTTCCACGGAATATGGTGCACCCTTTCAATACATAACTTCAGATTTTCTTTTTTTCAGGAGGGTTTTCATAAATTGTATTTTATATAGTTGTTACATTACATTGTTTTGAGTGTTTTCCTTTGGAAACTCCAATTATGCATATTACGGATCATCTTGGTCTTTATTTTAACTCTTCCTAACTTTTCTCTTTAATCATTGTTTTTATTTATGCTTCATTTGCTTGTTTTTCTCACTTCCTTTTTCTATGTCCCTTACTATGTTTCCTAAGGTATCTGTTCTCTGTTGTTCTCCTTGGGATTTAGTCTTGACATCTAAATTATTTTTTTTCTTTTTCTTCTCCTTTTTCTTGAAATCTTTCACTCTCTGTTTCAACTCCTCCAACAGTCTGGCTGACACCTGTTAACTGCTCAGGTCTCCCCTGATCTTTTTTGTTTGCTTCATGGTATTTCTTCAAAGCTGCAATTGTAATATTAATTTTTTTAATTTACATTGAAATTTTGGATTATAATTTTTATCTGCTTCACAGCAACATTTTTCAATGAGTTTTCTTGTTCTCTTTTTACATAGGAGAGTTTGGGTGCCCTTTTGCCACTTTTTTAATAGTATTTTCATCTGCATGCTGTGTTTACTGCTGTGTTTACTGCATTTTTTCCATATTTAAATGAGTGGAATTTTCCTGGACCAGCTATTAACAAGAGATCCAGTGGATTGTTTTCTACGTTTCTTTGTTCAACAGCTCTCCCAGTATTGTTAAAGTAGCAGAGTATTTATTGACAATATAACCCACATCTCCTTCGCCTCCTAGCACCTAATCTGGTACAGAGAGCTTCTACTACCAATTCCAATTTCCCTTGGTTCTTTTACCTGCCCACTGATATTAAGGGGTATACCTCCCACCTTCTAAAATGTTCACTAATTTTTGGACATTGAATTTTGTGAGACAAGTAAGTTACCCCTTGGCTTTCCCCAACTGCTATCTGCAACTTTTTCATCTACCTTCCTTAGCTTAGCAATCACCCCCTGTTTTACCTCGGTGCAGTTCATAGCTCTTCCCACCCAGAGAGGGGCCCGCTCCTTCCAGGAGTGAATATTTGCTTCTGATTTCTGGGATCTTCCATTGCTAGGCCCCTTCCTTTCTCTCTCATTCTTCATTTCACCCTCAGTCCCCAAAGCCCCATCATTCCCATGAAGTTAATGCTGATTTGATTTGTTTGGGCTACAGTAACATGTAACTTAAAGTTTGTGGATTCTCTCTGTTTTTTAGCTTTTATGAGAACGTAATTGGAGGAGGATACTTTTTTCTATTTTCCTTGCATATGATTTCCAAGAAAAAAAGGGGGAAGATTTGGAACTATCTTATAAAAGCATGGAACACCATGCTTTTATAATATTCACTTAAATGATTAATTTATTTCTACTGAAATTGTGAGTGCAGAAAGAATTGCCAATCCTACTGATGATAAAACTGCTGGTCAAAAAGGAATTTTATGCCCTGGATTTATACTTGTAAAATTTCCGAAGTATTTTAATGATTTCTCTGGGATGCCTTCTATACCTAATGTATTTCTTAATGACCTCTGATCCCAAGTGTTGACTCTGTAAATATTTTTTATATGAGCTATGTATAATAGAATCATAATATCATCTTTCATAAGGATAATGCATGGTACTAAGAGCTCAGCTAACAGTGCAATTCCCCATTTAATTATCTCCTCTGGCATAACATAACCACCTACTTTCAATTATTATACTCATCGTAATTAAGTCATAGAGACACTCTGTCTCTGAACATGTGAATAGTACAATTTGAGCAAAGGACAGAGAGTCAGAGTACAACTTGGAATGACTTTCTCACTGTTTACCAAAGCATTTTGCTTTTACAAAAAAAAAAGCTTCATTTTACACAGATTATTTTTCCTGCAGTAGCAAAGGCAAATTCCAAGAAAAAATTATTTCAGACCAATGTCTACAAATGGTTAGAAAAATTGTCTAAGGAGGTAGTGCAAACCCAGGTTTGAACCCCAGTGTCTTTGCTTATCATCTGTATGACCTCTCAAAGCTTCACTTTCTTCAAATGTATATAACACATATGCTCAACTTTATTGCCCTATGTACAGAGTGATATCAATTTTTTAATATCCAAAATAGTACATCTCAAATTCCATCCTGTGTAACGGATCCACTCAGTCCATACTCCTTCTTGGCATTCCTGTGGATTGCAAGGGCTGCTTTCTCTGTCCACAGCAACAGTCCAATTTACCATTGCCAAAGAATATCACCAACCCACCCGAAGGGACATCTTCCCTGATGCTGACTGCCCATATGGTATAGACACTAAAGCCACACATCTTGAGAAATTCCAACCAGATTCCCCATAACTGTCTTCACAGCTGCCTCCTACCACAGTTCCTCGGGGATTGGGATTGAGAAGGATTCTAGCTAGCATTAGTGACATGTTGAGTACAGAGACAGCTCTCCCCTTCCAATTGCTCCAGTTATACAGCCAGACTTCTCTCTTTACTCACAAAGCACACCTTATTGCTATCATTATTGCCACCGTTATGGTTAGTCCACAATGAGCACTTAAACGTTTGTTGGGCATATGGATGGATGGGTAGACAACTAGAGAGAAGCTTTTCCCTAAAATTGTGAAAATTAAATAAAGAAATGTCATGGAAAGTGCCTGCCACAAAGAACTATGTGACTTTAAAAAAAAGTGTTAGTTCCCTGTCATTTCTGGTGGCAAACATTAAGTCTCATAAAAATCTTTAATACATGTTTCAAAACTTGATTTTGAAAGCAACAAGCATCCACTTTTGGAATAAAAGAGTTAATCCCTCAATGTCAGTAGTCATAGATGTAAACGAAATCAGCAAGTAAATTTTCTTTCACTACCGACATCCTTGAAACCATACATTCCAATTACATAAAACACTACTTAAACAATGAATACCCAGACCTTGCTTTACCAGCTTGAACTATTGCAACTAAACATATTTTTAGCTCTTTTTGTAGGAGCCTTGTTTTCATATTACAGTTTGGGAAAAATAAGAAACTAAGGCAAAGCGGCAATATTTTGCCATAGCCAAGAGAAAAGCAGAAAGTCTCTGAAAAATTTACTTTTTCCCCTTTTTTATAAGCAACAGTATACAAAATCTTTGTCGTACTAATTTTCATAGCTTTTGAAATAGCTATGAATTCCATCCATATTTTCATAGGCATTTATTATACTTCTTTGGAGACACTTTCTTTAATAAACCATTTGTTTCTTATCTTTATTATTATTAATATTACTAATACAGGTATATATCTTGACTCTGAACTAATGCGACCACTTTACTCCCATGGTTCCAAACGCAAACAATTATATTCAGAATTTTCTCATATTCTTCACATTCTCCAGGTATCTATAACTGTGATGACACATTGTGGACATAAAATAAATATTTATGGAATTAATAAAATGTAATGCCACATATATATCATTTCAGTTAACAGAGCCACATAACTATTGCTGAATAAGTTATAAAACCTGTGATTGTTCTCTCCTAAGTGGAATTTGTAATTACCAACATTAAATAAATAGGCAGTGCTCTACAACTGGGAGTTATTATGGAAGTACAAAATTGGGGGGAAATAGGATTTTAAAAAATTAGCAAGTATTGTCTTGAATAAAGGAAGAAAAAGAGAATTTAACACACTTGCATTTCCCTCCCCATAAGGTCCATGTAATGATCAACTCAGCAAGTCCCTTCATTAAACTGTCTATGCACAAGACGTAACCCACAACCCTGACATGGGAGTCATGTTAGTTACTATCTTGTTGGGTCCACTGAAGTCAGACCACTCTCCTGAAGTAGAGGATGAGGACTTCGTCACAGGAAATGCATCTTTCCTCTCTATCATCCCATGAAAAGATTAATCCTTAGCCAGAAAACAGAGTCTGAAGACAGGAAGATGGAAAGATATCTTCCTTCCCCTTGAGTTAAAAACAACTGGATGAAGACCCTGAGCTCCAGAGTGGCCTGGAACACTTCAAGTGCTGCATCTTTTGGCTGCATTAAACCACTCTGAAATCAAATGGCTCAATGAAGACTTTGGATTTGGTGGCAATAACAGCAAGTGCCACACCTACGGGGAATGATGTTCTGAGGTTACCAAGTCCTCTGACCTCAAAAGAGCGAGAGGGGCTGAGTTCCAGCTGCATTCACGAATAACAAAAACAGCCAGAAATGATGAGTTAGATACCAGTAAGCCCAGGGGAATAGGGGGCAAATCAGTAGAGAGGCTCTAGGGGAAAACTGGTTGGTCTGCTAGCAGATGGGCCTGTGGGAATTCGGAATGGTTGCATTTTAGAATATCAATCATGTGTACACTTGGAAAGGAGTATTAAATCAAACCTCAGAGGCCTGGGTACAGTGGCACACGCCTGTAATCCCAGCATTTGGGGAGGCAGGAAGATCACTTGAGACCAGGAGTTTGAGACCAGCTTGGGCAACATAGCAAGACCCCATCTCTACAAAAAATAAGAGGTGGGCCAGGCGTGTAGTCCCAGCTACTCAGGAGGCTGAAGTAGGAGGATCAGTTGAACCCAAGAGTTTAAGGCTACAGCAAGCTAAGATCATGCCACTGCATTACAGCCTGGGTGACAGAGTGAGACCTTGTATTTGGTCACGCTTGAAGGTGCTGACTTGGGGAGGGGGGGATGCGAGGAGGGGATGGGTGTATACCTACATGATGAGTGCAATGCGCACTGTCTGGGGAATGGACATGCCCGGAGCTTTGACTTGGGGGGACAGGCGGTACATGGGCAACATATGTAACCTGAACTTTTGTATCCTCCATAATAAGCTGAAATAAAAAAAAAATCAAACTTCAAAAGTTATGCTTGAAATCTCAAATTAAAGGGTTCTGTGTCACAGGAAATGTTGAAGAGTATGCAATAGGAATATGAATTCCACAAGTATGATACATAGGAAATAAAATTGTTTTAAATTTTTAAAATTTAAACATAAACATTTTTAAAATTCCAGATCTTAGAATACTCTTATATGCATTTACATGATAACCCTGCATACCTACACTGACTGTTGAAATACAGTGTTCTAAAAATATAACTCTCAAAGAATCTAAATCATAGCATCTAAAAGTTGGCAGGGACTTCTGAGTGTGTCAGGACCAACTTCCCCTCTACAACAACCCAGACTCCCCTCTATAACAACCCAAACCACAAGAACACAACAAAAAAATGTGTTCTTGGATGGTACTGATGATCTATGTAGGATGAGCAAAGCTTCTAAAATTGCCTGCTAAACACATGTGTTCTCTTAAGCAAGCCAGGCTATCACTATGGGATTAAAAGGAGCATCACCTAGTTATAGCTCAAACTTATTACAAGAACTAATGAATAGGCTACTTTACCAGTTACTTCCTAGTAAAAAATACATAAATGAAAAATATATGCTTAGAAGTTAAGTTTATCCTGAAACAGAAAAAATATTGGGGAATATTGACAATAAGGAAAGCTGGGGGCCAAGGGCATATGCGATATCTCTGTGCCTTTCTCTCAATTTTGCTGTGAATTTAAAAATTCTCTAAAAATTAAAGTTACAAAGAAAAAAAAACATTTCCAAGGCAAAAAAATAAAACCTCTGAATCCAAGGGCTTTGTAACTAGCATTTGTTTGTGGGAGTAGGGCACAGCCTCCATTAGAATTCAGAATGAACTTTGACTGTAATCTTGATGGATACACACAGCAAAGTGATTTTCTTAGCACCTACAGCTTAACTTTTTTTCGTGAACTATAGAATATTTTTAAGTCTATAATAAACACTTCTAGTGTGATGATATGGCATTATGTTAATTTGAATGTAAATCTATGAGAAAATCCATGAGAAAATAAGAAGTAGGTGGAGGTTGGTCATGAATACTTTGTTTTATTCTCTGCACTGTAGGGTAATGGCTCAATAAGGATTTGAAATTTTTGAAAGGAGCTTTTACATACTCACATAGTGCTGGCCCTATTTCACATACAAAAAGGGACACATAAGACCTGCAGATGGCTTCTAATTATGCACTGCTCCTGACTGCACCATTTGGGGCTGGCTTATTGGCCTTTCTCCTCTGTCAGAAAGAACCAACTCAGAGCATTTGGGTCTTCAATGGCTTCCATTTAAGGCACTGCAATTCTTTAAGCTGCCGATATGTTATTAGGGCAATGTTGAAAAATGAAAACTCTGTTGCATAGGATGTTTTAGAAGGGGTTAGTACAACTGTTTTAGATAAAGTGGATGTTATCTAGACTGGTTCCTATAACATTGTCCTGCATTATTTAGTTAGAAAACTAAAATGGTTTCTCTGAGGATTGTTCCCAATGGTGTTCCAAACTTTAAGCTGTTTTGCGTAGCTTCCAAAGCAAAACATATATTTTTGAAAGGGACAGAGATTTTCAAAATTTCCATAATGAATATGCATACATTTGTAGTGTTCTGGCCGGACTGCTGTCACAGATATTACTAGAACTCTATTTAATACATAAAACAGTTTTTAAGCAGAATAAAAGTATTAAAAAAATAAACACCTTAAGAAAAACATGCTCAGCAATTTTAAAGAGTTAAGAAGATAGAGTTCTTTGGAGTAAATTATCACAATGCTCTTCTTATGGCAATTATTTGCCTTTGTATTGAAGCCTTGCATTATCTTTTAGTCACCAAAGAGAAAATTAGAAATTAAGATGTAGGGAGCTACAAAATGCAAACTATTTAAAAGGATCTATGTAAAAAATATATATGTTTCAATAATTAAATTATAACCCCTAGCATTTGTCAGAAAAGAAGGTATGGAGAACGGAGGAAAAATTATTTAGGATTCTAAGTCCAAATGACACAACACCATTACCAGAGGTCATGGGAAGAAGTTAACTGATAGAAAAATATCAGAGGAAAGGAAGATTCAAGCTCATTTTATAGCTTTCATAGAGCATATGGAAGCCAAAGATCTGGAAGTATGTGGAAAAGATTTATGTAGCATAAAGAATTACATGGATTGCATTATTAGAAAAATGTAAATGTGCTCTCTATTGGAATTATGGCTGCTTAGCTGGTCACTTTTCTCGGACATTAACCCTTCAAAATGAACGTGAGTATTTTACTCTCCTTAGAGCTCCATCCCCATCCCTGAAAAGCTTCCTGGAGCTAAGGAACTCAGACTTTGTCATCAGGAGAATGGCTCCTATTTGTGTAGGTCATAAAAATCTAAGGGCAAAATCACTGAAGTAATTTGGTTTAATTTGTCCACATAAGCTACTTCCTTGAAATGTATTCTTTGTGCCTTTATATTACATATGCTTAAAGCAGGTTGCTTTATTTCCCCAGCAAGCATAGTTCATGTTTTAGAGATCTAAGAGTTATTAAACTAGTCTAAGTATTTGGTACAATTTGTCTTTACTTATGTTTTAACCTCGTCTATAGTTGAGCAACATCAAAATATGGCTATTTTGGTGCTTCATAAGTCAGTCTAAATCTTATTTAATATAGATTAGTGGTTGCCAATTATTTTTCTGAGTAATTTCTAATCTTGATTGGCTTAAATGTCCCCAGATCAGCTAAGGTAATTTATTATCTCTCAGAAAGAAAACAGGATTCTTTGCTGACGTGAAGAAGTTAGCTCTTTGGAGTTGGCTATTATATTATCTCTTACTCAAAGTTGTAGGAACATGGAAACCCAGAAAACATCCAAAGTTCAGAGTCCATCAGAGCATAAATAATAACAAAATACCATTTATACTTATCATATTAGAAAACACTAAAAGAAAGTTATTCTAACCAATATGTTGGAACACCTATATGAAAAATAGAAAATAAATGAACCTTGACCCCTTATCCAACTCTAATAACAGAGTTAATTTAAGATGAATCATAAATCATATTGGAAAATTAGAACAATAAAGCTCCTAAAAGAAAACATAGGATTAGAATACATAAGAAATAATTAAGTATAAATGATAAAATTGATATATTATACTTCATTCTAATTAAAACTTCTACTTATAAAGCTACCTTCCAAAAGAAAAAATTCACAACACTTGTATCTGATGAAGAACTTGTATCCAGAATGTATAAAGAACTCCTACAAATTAGTAATAAATAGAAAACTCAATTTGTATAAAAAAAAAAAGACAAGCAAATCTTTTTAAAAAGATATATAAATGGCTGATAAGAATATAGAAAAGAGCTCAAGGTCATTAGTCATGAGGAAAACACAAATTAACACTTCCACACTCATTAGAATGGCTGAAATCTACAAGACTGATAATATCAGATACTTGTCGGATGTGAAGCAGCTAGGACTCATGCATTGCTGGTGCAAGCATGAAGATGTACAAACATTTTGGAGAGCCACATGTCATTTACATAAAAGTTAAATACACATCTACCCTATGACCCAGCAATCCTATTCTTACGCATTTACCTAAGAGAAATTAAATTAAAAACATAAGTCCACAAAAAGTCATATTTGTATTAGCTCAAAACTGGAAATAACCAAAATATTTATCAACAGGAAAACAGATTTTTTGAATGTAGTAACTTCATACAACAGAGCACTACTGATATTTACAACAACATGAATGAATCTCAAAAAGTAAAAGCAAAAGAAATAGAAACAAACAAATGAAAATACCTACTATATGATTTTATCTATATGAAGTCCAAAAATAGGCCAAATTAGAAATCAAAACACTGGTTGCCTCTGTGGGGTGGTGATTGACAAAGGAGCACAGAAAACATTCTAAATAATGGAAATGTTCTGTATCTTTTTTTCAGTGGCTGTTACAAGGGTGTATACAATTGTGAAAACTCATGGACCTGAATACTTAAGATCTGTGGGTTTATTGTATGCAAATTATACCTCAAGACATTTTTACAAATTTAATGTTGTCTAGTAATCTACATATATTCCTAGTGATAGGATAAATTAGTACAGAAATACTGACAGTCAACTTGGTAATAAATTTCAAAAGCCATAAAAATGTGAAAGATCTTTGCCCAAGTAATTCTATGCATAGTAATTTATTTTAAGGAAATAATCAGAGATCTGCATACACGCACACATATATACATATATGTGTATTTACAGTGTGTATATATGTGTGTACATATAGAACTTTCATTCTGGTACCATTTATGTTAATAAATAACAGAAAAAAATGGAACAATCTAAATGCCCAATGATAGGAGCTTAGTTGAATATTATTTAGCCATTAAAAAATATTTAATGCCATATAAAAGTATTTTTCAATATGATGTTAAATAAAAATAGGGAATTTCGAACATATGCAATATGAATATTGATTTGGCTGCTTTGACAATAATAGTAGCTTAACAACATGGAAGATTTATTTTTCCCTTTTGTAAGACTTGTGGTGCAGTCTGGCAGGTAGGCAGCTCTGCCCCACAGGTAATCCAAAGATCCAAGTTCTTTCTATCTAGTTGCTCCACTCCCCGTCAGGTATCTTCTGCATGATTAAGCCTGGTTTGCCATCACCATATCTGCATTTCAACCCACAAAAAGGGTGAAAGGAAAGTGGAGAGTAAGTAGCTTCCCTTTAGGAATGTGAACTGCAGGTTGCACACACAGCTTCTTCTATCTCTCCAGTCAGATCATGGTCACAGCCCAGCTGCCAAAGAGGCTCAGAAATGTCTCCAACTGGCCTGCCTTGTGCCCATCTAAAACTGGAGTGTGGGGAGCTTCAATGCCAAAAGGAAGAAAGGGAGAATGGATGAGTCTGGGTGAAAATTTAGGAGACAATAGTGGAGCACTCTTTCAACAGATGCCTTATTATTGTTCTTGATAGCACAGAGGATAAAAATGGGAGGGAAAACACAGACATTGACAGCTCTGAATCAAAAGGTGACATAGAAGAGCTAGACACTAAATGTGAAGAGGTTTTAGGACTATTTTAACCAATTTATTTTTCTTACTTTTTTATATATATTCTAAAGCCATACACGATAGAAGTCTACATTAAAACAAGTCTAAAACTTTTGCAATGAGAACAAACTTTTTAGTAGAAAATAGAGCAATATATCATAGTTTAATTGACAGCATTGCTTCTTTCTTAGTGGTAAACAAAATAACATTAATTATAGTCAATGGTATCTTAGATTTGATGACACACAGTAAAATATAAGTAATTAACATTGGTAATTATTTTGCAAAGCTAGAATTAAAATTGGTCTTTATTTCATTCTTTAACTTCTATTTTCTCATTTTTCTGTAATAAACAACATTAGATGCATAATATACATTTTAAAGAGTCCACTGAGTACACCAGCATGCTATGAAGTCCAAATAAAATATCAAAAAGGACAGCCTGAGTATATTAGTTGAAAGATTAAAAACCCAGGCAAAGCAAGAGGGTGGAGTGACTCCATCCTAAAGATGGGAGTATGGGATCATTTGCAGGGACTAGACTTATACATGTTCTTAGTTGTGTAATAAATGGATCATCATTTCCATTTAAAAACCAAACACAAATATGACTAAAGAATCTGTTGCCCTGATTGGTTAAGAATGAATAAATGAATGTGTCAAAGAAATCAATCACTACATCTACTAATTTATCTGTGAAGCTTAAAACAAAGCAGTCCCTCTCTCTGCACCCTAATTTATTTTAAAATTAGCAATGCATTATTTGAATAGATGTATTTCTGTAATTAGAAGCTTTGCTCTCTGAGCTTCTTGTATCTATTGGATGTCTTAATCTGGATAATGTCTCAGCTCATTTAACACATTTTTTAAATCCTAAAGTTTACCCAAATATGCAATTTAATCCTTTATTTCACTATTACCTCATCTCTCAACTTATTTTTGTCTCACTATCTTGGCCTCTTCTCTACACAGTTAGTGATAATCACATTAGAACGGTTTAATCCAACCCAATTCCAGATTAATGCATTATTCTACAACAAAGAAATTGGTCCATTCAGAAACAGAATGCTAACCACCAAATTTTTCCCCATTATCTTTTTTTTTTTTTTTTAGTTTTTATGGATATATAATAATTGTATATATTTATGGGGTACATGTGATATTTTGATACAAGGGTACAATGCATAATGATTACATCTGGGTGATTGGGATATCCATCACCTCAGACATTTACATTTCCTTGTATTGGGAACATTCCAAATCTCTTCTTCTAGTTATTTTAAAATGTAATTTAATATAAAATAGTAAGAGCTTATAGAATAAGTCTATGATTATGCAGCAATATTACCTGATTCTTACGGGTAAAGCATATTTTCCCAGAGGCTCTAGTGCATTAGACCAAATTGTATAATCTGAGGGTCAATGTCAAAAGCAAGTACTGGCAGAAGACATAAGCAGGTTATCAGTTTAAATGGACAAGGATAAATGGGAGAAACAGGTAAAAGCCCCTAAGCTGGGAAACAAGGAAATAAGAAAAAGGTGCATGTGTTCAAGCTGGACAGTATGAGGCAGAGCAGGAAAGAATTTGTTGAAATGCAGGAACACAGTGTTAGTTATTTTTTGTACATAATCGCCATACTTGCCCATGAACAGAGAAGATGCTATAAGGTCAGTATCTGGGCATATGGTTTAACTTGCACATTATCTCTTCCATTGAACTCTCCTTCTCCCTGGTGTCTTTCTCTCCTTTGGTTACAGGTGTGAGCACACTATCCACTTGGCTAATTGAGGTTCTTCACAGTGATGGATCCACAGGATGGGCATATAGCTCAAACAAGAGTAGAATTCCCCTGTTAGATTTGATAAAGGAGCAGTGAGGTAGATAGCACCTCCCATGAACTGTGATCACTGTGAAAGCCTGGAGCTGCCAATGGCATAGAAGAAACTGTCTGACAGTGAAGCCAACACAGAGAAAAGTGGAGTAAAGCTATAGAGAGAGGGGCAGCTCCTAGTAACATCCTATGAGCCCCTGGACCCAGTCTTGCTTAAGGACAACTCAACCCTAAACTTTTCAGTTAAATGAACCAATAAATTTTACACATATGTAGAAAGTATATGTATATATTCATATCCTTATTTTTGAAAGAAATGGGAGCATACTCCATCCACTGCTCTGCATATTGAGTTTTCACTTAATATGTCCTGTAAAATGCCTATATTAGCATGTATAGATCTACTTTATTCCTTAATAGCTGCCTAAAATTCCACTGTGTGAATGAACATAGTATATTGCACTAGTTCTTTGTTGATCAACATTTAGATTGTTTACAATCAGTTGCTACATCAAACTAAACAGCAATGAATATTCTTAGATGTGTGTATTTGCTCTATGTGCAAGTATATCTCCAGGCTTTTAGGAAGAAATTGACACACTGATTTCTAAATGTACATGGAAATTCAAAGGATCTGGAAAAGTCAAAACACTTTTGAAGAACAACAATGGACTATTCACATTATCTGATTGTAAGACTTACTATAAAGTTGCAGTAATCTAGACAGTGTAGTTTTAGCATAAGAATGGATAAATGGATGAATGTAACATGCTATAGAATGCAAAAATAAACCTGTATGTTTAGAGTTGATTTAGTTTCAGTAAAGATACCAAAATATCAATGGGTATTGATATTTAAAAGAAAAATGTAAAAGAAATTGATCTGAAAAAGCTAGGAAAAAAAACTATGAAAAACATGAACTTCAACCTCTACCTCACATCAGACATGAAAATTAATTTGAAATGGATCATAAACCTAAGTGTATAAGTTAAAACCACAAGTCTTCCAGAAGAAAATTTAGAATAATATCTTTACAACCTTGAACAAATGTCTTACATAAATATTTCCTAAAGAAGAGATATGAATGGCCAAAAAGTACATGAAAAGGTGCACAGCAGTGAAATGCAAATTACAACTATTATACCATTAGATACTAATTCACATCTAGCAGAATAGCTTAAATAAAAAAGTCTGACAACACCAAATGTTAGCAAAAAAATGGAAGAACACACATTAAACAATGCTGGTGGGGGAGGTACAATCACTTTGGAAAACTGTTTAGCAGTTTATTATAACATTAAACATATCTTACCCTATGACCCAGCAAATGCTCCCCTAAGTATTTACCCAAGAGACTTGAAAATTTACAACCACAAAAAGTCTTATCTAAGAATATTCATAACAGCTTTATAAATGATAGTCAAAAACAACATCAGCAATTGGAAAATAAACAAATTCTAGTATATTCAAAAAATGGAACACTGCTCAGAAATAAAGGAATAGAAAGAATAAAGGAATACACTACTGACATAACAACAACATGATGGGGTTGAGAAATATTACATTGAATGAAAGAAACCAGACACAAAAGAGCTCATGATATATGATTCCATTTATGTGAGGTCCAAGAATAAGCAAAACTAATCTACAGTGATGGAAATCTGGACAGCATAGCCTATGGAGGTGGGGACTGACTGGAACAGGGCATGAGGAAACTTTCTGGAGGGATGGAAATATTCTTCACTAGGAGCTTGGAAACACAGGTGCATACATTTTTCAAGACTCATCAAATTGTACATTTAATAGATGTATATTTTCTTGTGTATAAATCTTACCTCAGTAAAATAATATTTTATAGTAGTTAGAGAGTACATGAAATTAAATGAATATATTTAAATCACTTCTTTACCGAAGTGGAGGTCAAATTTTTGCTAATTTTTTTACCATCATAAGTATCACTGCCGTGAATATCCTTTAGAACAAATAATTACATAGATTATTGATTGAATTCCCAAAAGTAGAATTTTATTAATTTATTTATTTTAAGGCTTTTGAGACATTTGTAAAACTTCCTTCCAGAAATAATGATCCAATTTATACTCTCATCTGCAATGTATGAAAGTATTCATTTCCTCCACCTAGCTAATATCAGCTATTGCCATTTTATAAACATTTCATGATAATATAGACATTAGATGGCAATCATAATAATACCAACAACAATTTCTAAAACTCAGACAGCAATGACTATACCCTAGGAACTGTCCTAAATAATTCACCTATATTAACATCCATTTAATATGCAAAACAACCTGATAAGATAGGTATCATTATGGCCCCCATTTTACAGATGGGGAAACTGAAGCAAAGAAAGATTAAATTACTTTCCCAGAGTTACCCAGGTAGTAAGTTTTAGAGCTAAGTTTTCAAACTCAGAAATTCTAGTTCCTGAGTTTGTGTTCTTAGCCACTATGACACCATTTCTCGTTGTTATCTTAAATATTGAATGATTTGATTATTGGACTGGTTGAGATTTCTTTAATGCTATTGATCTTTTCTTTTGCGAATTGCCTTTTCATGTTCTTTGCTCATTTTCCTGATGGGGTGTTTGTCAGAATTTTTTCAATTATTGATTTGTAAGAATCACTCATAAATTAAGGACAGCAATCCTTTATCAGTCTTATCTATTAAAATATTTTCCCACCATCAAATTGGTATTAACTGATCAACACCTAAGTGCACATATAGTAATAACATTCACTGGGTGTCGGGCAGGCGGGAGGGGGTAGGAGGGGATGGGTATATACATACCTAATGGGTGCAGTGCACACTGTCTGGGGGATGGACATGCTTGAAGCTCTGACTCAGGTGGGGCAAGGGCAATATATGTAACCTAAACATTTGTACCCCCATAATATGCTGAAATAAAAATAAATAAGTAAATAAATAAAATATTTTCCCAAGACAGTTTTCTGTTGTCACCTGATATTTCATAATTTTTCACTTTACTTTAAAACTTTCCAAAACATGCAATTTTTTCCCTTGTTAAATACTGCCTATGAAGTCTTAACATATCAAGAAAATACTAATGCATGCTATAAACATCTTGTCTCTGACAACAACTTTAGAATTCTAAAGTGAATTTAAAATTTTAAATAAATAAATTTAGTACAAGAGTATTTGGGTTCTAGTAAAAATAGAATAAACTCTACATGGTAAGCATCTTCCTTTCTATTAATAATTGCCCTTAATCTGATATGTCAAGTTCATTCGTAAACCATACAACTTGTAATATTTTAAAGCAGAGGAGAAATTACAATATGTATTCCTCCTCTCAGGAATAGAAGCACCATTTATCCATTGTGCAAGACAAAGATCTAGGTGTTAGTCTTGACTCCTCTCTTTCCTTACAGTCAATATCCAGTCTGTCCATCAAGTCCTCCAAAATATGTCTCTAATGTGTTCATTTCACTCTCCTTCCATTACCACCATCCTAATCCAAGCCCCATCGTCTCCCAGATGTATCTCTGGTATCACTGCTTTTGCACTCCTGTCTCCCCAACTTCCATTCCCCACTCCGCAGCCACAGTGATCCTTTTGTAATGTACATAGCATGGCTTCATTCCCCTGTTTAAAACGTTCAGTGGCTCTCCATCACAGTTAAATAAAAGTCAACTCCTTTCCTAACTCACAAAGTCATTGATGATCTGCCCCTTGCTTTCCTTTTCATCCTCACCTTAGGCTACTCTCTTCCTCACACACTGTACTCCAGCCACAAAAGCCTTGTTTAAGCTCCTTTAACACAATGAAGTTCATGAGCACCTTAGGTCTTTTGCTTAGATGTCCCATACAGTTAGTGCCCAATCTTTGCATAGTTTGCAAGTTACCTTCTCAGGGAGCCCTTTCCTTGGCCTCCTGGTCACTCCACTTCATGTCTCCCTATTTAATTCTCTGAATACTACCCGTCACTCTCTGATACCTTCATTTGTGTCTACTCATTTACTTGTGTATTTTTTGTCTGCCCTTACTAGTATGTAGGCTCCATGTCTTTAGGCCTCATCTGTCTTGGTAACACTGTATCCCCAGCACTAGTAACAGTGCCTGCATGTAAGCAGGTCCTCACTCAATACTTGGAAAAGGAGGAATTATGAGGTATCTGGAAATTATCTCTTAGTAATAGATAAAAAGAAATGAAGATTCGTGCTTAACATACAGAAGATAACTTTTAGAAAAGTAGAACTACTTTTAGAATGTCTCACCTCTGAGAGTAGTATTCAAAAAGAGATTAGGCAACCATCTGTTAAGAAAGCTAAAGATCTTACTTCCAGGTAGTATGACCAACCTCCAATCTTTCTCCTTATTTTATGCTCCTTGCATTTGCTACTGTAAACCCTTGACCATTCTTCAATTCCTGTCCTCCATGCTCTTTTAAAAAAATATTTAACTACCAGATAAAATTGACTACATTCCGGGTACACCATGTGATGAGTTCATATATGTACACAATTGGTAATGATGACCATAGTCAAATGAGTTAACATGTCCATCACTGCCTGTGCTGGACATCAGATCCCCTGCCCTGCATGTTCTTACTCCCCTGGCTGCCAGCTGCCCTCAATCCTTGCCATGCTCTTTGAACTTGACCCTTCAAAGATCAAGTTTTGGCTTTCCTGTTCTCCTTGGAATCATTTTTGTTCTTTAAGAATTAAACACAAAAGTGACAGCAGAGAACAGCTACAGACAGCAAGTCATGTAACTTCTTTATCACCGCTCATGGGCTACTCCCACGTGTGCTCCTAACAATCCACAGTTTTCAGAAGCTGTTCCCACTCCAGAGCTCCTACTACACATGGTAACATATTTCTAATACATTGATTCATATGACAGACCCTTAACAACCATGAGGAATGTTGAAGAATGTCACTACAACGTATAATTTCTCCCAGAAAAATGGAGTCACGTATAACCAGAAAATTTCAGCTGACCCCCTTGCCATTTATAAAGCTTCTATAGGAACAGAAATAATTTACAAAGTTATTACCATAAATTCTATATTACACGTGTTGTAGCAAAATGGCAAAGCACTATATTTCTTGGATTTCCAGGGTCACTCAGAAATAGTCAAAAAACAAATATTAAAGCCACTAATGTGAAAGTTTTCTCTCCTTGGCACCTTATTCAAAGATACATTTTTATGCCTCCAAGCCATTCTTTTTAGATTATCAAATAGTGCCATATGTAACTATAACAAGATTATAAACCATTTACTTGACGACTATGCATGCCTGCTCTTTTAAATCTAATAATTCAGTGCTTCAAGGAGATTTATAATGTACCAACAATTCACTCAGAACAGGTTTGAAAGCGTGTGGTCTTCCAACAGAGTATTTGCCTTCACACCTGTTGGGGAGGACAAAGACAGATTTTTTTCTAGTCCTCGTGGCAATTATATACAGTCTGTTGCAAGGGGGAAAAGTCTCAAGTCAATTCTGTTGAAAAGGGGCCTCTATGAATATTTCAGTGTCCTTGGTCATGTTTTTCAAATGTGAAAAATTTACATGTTCATATAAACATTGCAGTCGATTTTTATTTGTTTCTGAAAGCATTGTGTATTCATACATCAGTAAGTGCATATGGAGTGATTCATTTATATAAATTTGTCATTAAATTTGCACCTTTCTGAACTTGGAAAGTGAAGTGTTTTTAAGAGTAGGCAGCTTGTCTACATTTATATACAACTCGATTACATCAAAGATCTTTTATTTCAAATATATGAGTAAGTACCCAAAGCCCCTTCACTCCTTCCAGGAAAATAATGATATAGGTAGATGCAAACGAGGAGAGACCATCCAGGGTATGCATTAACCCAGGGAACAGGCAGCTAGTAAAATCCCCCTATACTGACGCATTTCACTAACTTTTTGGTATTCCCAATTAGAACTAGTAATTTTTAAGAAACATAATGGAATAATGCATTATTCATACTAAATGATTTTGCTGAACTATTGAATAAGGTACTTGTTACATAAATATGAACCTCCTATGTCTCCAGTTTTGACCACCAGCTCTCCTTCCCACCAAGAGCTGGTCCACACGCCCCCTCTGTGCCTGGCGGTTGGTGTCTGACTGCTGCCCTCTCTAACTTGTCTTCCCTTATTGATTCCTCTCATGTGGGTTGCAGCACACTCACATACTCCCGTTGCATTTACTCTGAACCCTTTTATTGCATTACTCAGACTTTGCTGCTCTGAGGGACGAGTTCTTAGAAGCTCACCTTCCCCTCATCCTCCAACTGCTGGTCCTTGCATACTTTGCCCTTCTGCCTTTGCTCAGTCTGTGCATTGCACATCATTGCCACTGCCCCTTTGGGGCTGGAAAGATTTTGCCTTCCAATGAACTTCCTCTGCAAAGTTCTTCATCTGTTCTATCTGAATGTCGTTATAGGCCACTTTGTTCTGTTATTTCTCCACTAATCAGAGAATAACATCATTATATGTGGGAAGGAGGCTCTTCAGAAAAATGTTACCAGCTACCCTCCTAATGCAGGGCATCACCAACCACTGGCTTTGTTACCTCAGTATTTACTAAGGTAAAATCTTAGCTGAAAGGGCCAATAAATGCCAGAGAAGTGAAGATCAAATGGCATAATGTCGGTGCCACATGGTTGGGGAGAACAGGTTAAAGAGATCTGTGAAGCAACCACCCCTCCCATACTGGCTCATCACAGGCACGTTTCCACTGAAATGCCCTCCCCTTTGTTCCACCCCATCAGATCCTACCCATCCTCAGGGTCCAGTTAGTCTAAACTGGTGCAGTGCCCTTAGAGCTTCCTGCCTGGCGCTCACAGACCAGGCCACAGGCAATTTAGAAAATATCCAGCGCCTTGTGGCACCTCCTGCCATACATTTCCATTCTGCTGGCTCAGTTTTGGTGTCTCTGTTTCCCACCCCATGATTGATTCTCTCTCTGCCCAGACTCATCAAATTAATACTTCAGTAATTCTGTGTGTGGCCTCCATACCAACCTCAGCCCTGGACTCTTTTACGTGCCTCCCTTGGCTCTGTGTTCTCAGGCTCTTCTTTTAGGAAATCCAGCTGAACACCGTTCCTCGTGGTCAAACCTAATTTTAGTTAATGTAAATGATAAGAAGAAAATATGAAAAAACTAAGACTCATGCTCTGTGAGGACAAGTTTGCCTCACACTGGCCTTTTTAATTTTCTTTTTATTTTTAGTTGGCATGTAATAATTGCACATATTTATGGATACAGAGTGATATTTTGATGGGTGTATACAACATGTAATGATCAAATCAGTGTAACTGGCATATCCGTCACCTCAAACTTTTATCATTTCTGTGTGTTGTGAATATCCAATATCCTCCCTTATGGTTCTCTGAGAATATAAGATAAATTCTTGTTAACTATAGCTACCCTTCAGTGCTGTGGAACATATGACTATGTTCCCCCATCTAGCTGTAACTTCATAGGCACTAACCAACCTCTCTCCAACTTCCCTTGCCCCCTACCCTTTCCAGCCTCTAGTACCCACAATTCTACTCTCTACTTCCATGAGCTCAAAAAAAAAGTTTTTAGCCCCCACATATGAGCGAGAACATGCAGTATTTATCTTTCCATCAACAATGGCTTTTTAACATTGACCAACTCAAGTTTCCATCACCTGCCACCATTACAGCAAAACACAAACACCATCCAAATTGCCCCTCGTTCAAAGGCAATTCAAGTTCATCCTCTCTGAGTCTTTAGCCCCAAATTTTTCATTCTGAACCCTTCGATTTCCATCTCTCCAGCCCTTCAAGCTGGTCCTCATGCTATACTTCTTGGCATAGGAACCTTGGGTTTCTTAGACAAGTATTGCTTTGACTCATGCCTTTACTTTCCAAAGTCCTGAGTCACTTCCGGTTGGATCTCTCTGCCCTGGCCTTCTCTTGACAAGCTGTACTCCCTGAGGCAGAGGAAGGAACTCTGAGTAATTTTATTTCATTTTTTTATTTCAATTATTTTGTTATGATAGTTGGTGCATCGTGAGAGTTTTGAATCCCTGAACTAAGCCCAGGCTTCTTTACAGAGAATGAGAGGTCTAGGGAGAGGCAAGATTCCACAGACTTTATAGAGAGCCATTCCAGAAAGGAACTTAAAAACATTAATGGCTGCATATTTCCTATAACATGGCACACAAAATTTATTTCCATTTAAAAACACATAAAACATGTCCCAAAGCAATAAGAATTATGTGCAAATTATACAGCCTGAAATAAAGATATTGATTATCTAGCTTCCACGGCAGGCAGAATAGCTGCAACTTAAAGATTCTTATTTTCCACCAGTTCTCATCAACTCCTCTAATTTTCTCCCACCTTTAATTTTATTTTTATATAAAAAGTAAAATTATGTTACTTTCTAGTCAATACAGAGGTCACCACTTGAAATTCAGCCAGCAATTCTAACAACTTTGAACTTACATCTCATTAAAAAAAAAAAAATTACCACTGTTGTATGCTAGTTCCCTAGGTAACCAAGACTCCACTTCAAAAATGGACTGGATAGTCAAAAGAAGGCATGATACAGATACACTAAAACAAGCAAAAAGCAATTTTCCCTCATTTGCTAAAATAGATTTGACCAAGTGTTTTACATGGTGGCAGATGGTAGCTGCATTAATATTTATGCTGGACATGGTAAGAGAGGCTTGGAGGAAAAGGACTTTAGATTGGAGATTCATCCTTGACAATAGGTAAGAATCAACTTAGTGTAGAATGAGCACAGCTCTCTAATCTGAGTTTGAATCCATCTTCTGCCGCTCCACAGCTATCTTATCTTGGGCAAGTCTTATGTTTTCTGAACCTCAATTTCCCCATGAGTTAGAGCTAAATTATAAGCCTATAAGTGAAAAAATGCTTGTAGATCATAATTATAGCTACCATTTCCCACGTGCTTACTCTGAGCCAGGCATGCATAACAACATGACAAGGTAAGTATTGGCACCTCCATTCTATAGACACAGAAAGCTAAGAGTTTAACTGACTTGTTCAAGGCTTCATGGCTAATAAGCGGCAGACATGAAATTCAAACCCAGGACCACTAGACCCTGAAGCCCAGTCTCTAGATCTTTCCATTGTTCTGCACCAAGACAGAACCTGAAACATAGTAGGCACTCAATAATGCTTTTTCTTATTAATTAATATTGTAAATGCAAAGTAAACAGTGAGGGCTTCCAAGTTGCACAACCCTAGTAGAGCCATTTGCATCAGAGTCTGTGTGAATGCCACACCCTGAGAAGTCTTGCAGTGCACAGCCAGAATTTCTGTACACAGTGGCCCTGGAAACTACTTTTCATGGGTCTCTATAATCAAGAAGGAAGGGATGGAAATAGATTCAAAAGAAGATTTCTATTTGTAGTGGGCCTATGATATTTTGCTCCCCCAGCATCTTTTAAACAGCTTTCAAATGTTTGAGGAATGCCCCAAATTATGTCTCTCACTTCTCCAAAGTAGAATTCAAAGCTCTTTTTTCTAGTCCTCCTTGTATAGACAGTTTGAGCATGCATGTGACTCATATTAATGCAATCAAACTATATTTGATCTATGTTTTAAATATAGATCATCTATATTTTACTTCCAAGGGGAGCAGTGTGGGGTGCTACACCGACTCACTGTTTACCTCATTCCTAAATTTTTAATTTTCACTTTTGCCATCTCTCTCTAAGTCTTATTCCAGACCATTTCTCCAGGCCTCACTTCCCACTACCAAAGCAGCCTAACAATGTTTTTTAAATACAGACTCTCCCTTTCCTAAAATAGCTCTTATGCCAGCTGTCACAACACAATATTGGCCAATCTGTTACTCATGGGAGGTATTTGGTATAAGTGGACAGCACATAGAACATGCTAAATAAATGCTTGTTCCCTTATTGCCTTCCCTGAACACCCTATTTCCTCAGGCACAAGCCATTTGAGACCAGGGACTGGGCCTTATGCCTCTTGGCGTACCCAGTGGTGACTACCGCTCTACATCAGCAGGTCCATGTTGGGTGATACAGATGATGACCTGGTGGGGGTGGTGGTAGGGATGCAAAAACACAAAGACAAGCCATTGGTAAAAACAAAAGATGCCTATAACCACCCATGCCTAAAAGTTGTATCTCATAAGCGTTCTGACAGAGAGAAAAGTGGAATTAAACGAACAACTTTTGTAATGTTCTTTTCCCTTTTAAAGCACTTGTATTTTTTAATGTCATCCTTCAAGTAGCAGAGTGTGCTTTCTATCTTGAACTATTTTCCTTAGTTCAACCACCTCTCGTTTCATTAAAACCCTCCATTGGGCATTCCCAAAGGCTCTTGGCAGTGTAAATTAGTTCCTATGGGCTCAACATAATCATCTGATAACAGAGCAGTAGTAAGAATATGACCTGCCTTGGGTATCAGGGGTTGCCCAGGACAACCTAGTTGTAATCATTATTTGTACAGACACACCCTTCAGCAGAACCTTAACCCCTTCCACTCTGTCAGAGGCCTTAATGCCTTAATGATTCCTAAAGCATGTGACACTTTGAACACAGATTACCAATCTCTCATCCCTGTAAAACTCTCCAAATTAGCTAGGTTGGCCTCCTCGGCAACCTGTAAACACTAGTTGACATTCCTACTTGCGCTTGTGCATTTGCTTTTGCAGAATCCACCCATTTTTCCCTTCCTTTAAACGTCAGTGAAACTCCCCTTCTCCCTCTTCTCCTGCTCTAGCACTTACTAACAAAATGAACTTATGTATTATAATTAGTAAATTTCTATGAATATTAATTTCTTTATCTGCAATATCCAATATGAGAGCAACAGAACCAACTTGGGAGGGAGTTGTTCTCAGGGTTAAGTGAGATAAGGTGTGTAAAGCACCTGGCATGGTGCCTGGTACATAACAAAGCTCTACAGAAATAGGTTTCCTTTCCTCCCCCACCCCTTCTCCTTCTCCTTCAGCCTCTAATTGTCTTGCCTTTCCCTGAACCCCTCTAATACAGAACCTTGTATCTTCTTCCACTTTTCCAGGTTCTTATAAGTTTTTTATGCAATTATTTTATAAACATTGAATTTTTCAAACACTCTTCTGTGAAGTGTGGATATATGTACAAAATTCACTCAGAACCCGTCCCAAACAAATGCACAGGGCAACGGGGACAGAAAGCATTTGAAATTAAACATAGGGGCACTACTACGTCCTCTCCGCTATAAACAAGTAATAAATAAAGGACAGAGTGACAAACACTGCTAGAGAATATCAATAAAAGCCTCAACGAAAAGACATATAAGTTGGATATTAAATGATAAGTAGGATTTCATGATAAGAATATGGGGAAAAAGTAGCAGGCAGAGGGAGAAAAATTTGTCTTGAAGAAATACAATGACTCACCATAGGAAAAAATTCTGTAGGCATATTGTTGCATTTTTAACTGTGATTATCAAGATCATATTTTTCTTAAGCAAAAAGCAGGACACACAAATACAAAGAAAATTAAAGGACTAGAAGCAAAATATTTAGAAAATCTAAAATGCATAGTTGTGATTTCTAGAAAAGCAAAATAAATGAACAAAAACCTAATTATCAAAAAATAAGGAAATGGTTAAATAACTAGTGACTAACTGAATCAAGACTTTAATAATGATAATAATGGAGAAAATGTAATGTCATTGCATATTCTTAAAATCATAGAAAATTGATGATTCTGATTATAATATGTGAACAAAGACTTTAAACAAATATACCTAATAAAAATGGCAGTTTGGTATGTTAATGATGCTTTGTTTTTTAATAAAAGTCTTTTTTAAATCCTTTCATAATAATTTACTATTTTAAAAAGAAAGGATTGAGGTGTTTATATTCAGGAAATGCTTTTATGTTTACAAAGTTATTTTAAATTGTTTGTCAGCTAAATTTATAATAATCTTTTTATTTCCACTAAAAACAACCAACCAGATGCATCAAGTACTTAGGCAAATGTTCCTGCAATGTTTACTTACACTAGGTTCTGCCTACCTACAGCCTCACCCTCCTCGCCTCAAAGACTCTCCCATCTAGAAAGGTTGTGAGGTTTTTGCACTCACGGTATGCCATCCTTTATGTTTACAGCACAGAGCATTTCATTCTTACTACATAAGGATTTTCAACTGAAGTTACCTCAATGAGAGTGTATTTATTTGGAGACAAAATGGATTCTCCTAATTTTTGCCTTTTCAAGGCAAGAGATCGTCACCAGATACATGCTAGCTATTTAAACATGAGGTTAGTTGCCAATTTAATGTGGAGTCTA
The DNA here is from genome assembly GCF_041146395.1 of Eulemur rufifrons. Taxonomy (NCBI): domain Eukaryota; kingdom Metazoa; phylum Chordata; class Mammalia; order Primates; family Lemuridae; genus Eulemur; species Eulemur rufifrons. Next base: position 26,181,296 of record NC_091001.1, read on the forward strand.
AAGAAAGAAAAAGAGAATATGTTAATTTCTTGTGTTTTTCTATTTTTATTTCCTATCATTTAAAATCATGAAGGCTTTAATATGCCTAAAAAATCCAATTTTGAGTTTCTTTTATTAACTGCTTATTATGGAATTTCACTTTCTCAAATTACAAGATTAATGCACATATTTTTAAGAAAACATCAAAATAACGAGGCATCATAAGAATGCCACGATACAATTTTAAAGATACAGACTGAACTGATTTTAAATTATCTGTTACTGTCTTTAAAGTATGCTAGATATGCATATGCATTTTATTAAATTTTTAATAACTGTGACAAACTGTACTACAAACAGTAAAATAATTATTTCCTTCAATATTCAGGATTTTTTTTTAAAAAACTGTGTTGAATACCATAGTTTCTTTTTCGCTGGAATTATTAATCTTGAAAGGTCAGCTATAAATATCATTTCCTAATATCTTTGTGGCTGGATAAAACTGAGTATCTGCCTAATGAGCACAGTGCCTGTCAGCTTTGATTTTCTTTCTGTGGCTATAGGTGATCGGCAACTCAAAATACATTTTCTACAGCCACGCGGGAACAGGAGGAGCCCAAACCTTTCTGTGGCGCCTGCTGGAATATGAAACGAGCAAGACAAGCAAAGCACAGTGAACTTTCTGGACCTACAGAGATATCCAGAGGATCAGGAAGTGGAACAAGCCTCTTACGCATACATAAAAAAATGACATTTAAGCAGCATGTTACTGTTTATTAAGCACCTTGCACACTTCTCCTCCTCCTCATAGGAGATGCAACAATCTCAGAGGGCCCGGTAACATGGCCATGGCCACTCAGCCCCTGGAGGGCTTAGAGAAGAAATTTTCCCACCCCAAATCCCAGGCTCGCCCAACCACACCATCATAGCTCACAGGGTTTGAAGTCAGACCAAACTGTGGTTGAGTTCAGACACTGCCACTTGCCAGTCCTGGGCGATTCACCTTAGACCTCTGGGCCTCAGCTTCCTCATCTGTAAAATAGGAACCACAGGAGCCCAGATTGCAAAGGTTGTTGTGAGCATGAAATAATGCATATAACTCCTTAACATACACACAGCCCTGGGATCATCCTAATTCTAGTTGTAATTGTGACTGCTGTTACTGGCATTCTTCCACAGGCAGCTCTCAGAACTGTTCTTGCAGAAAACAGCATGGTGCAGTAGTTAGGAATGTTGAGAGCTCAAGCTAAACCTATCTAGGTTCAAACCCCACCACTGCCAAGTAAAGGCCACGTCAAACCCCACCACTGCCAAGTATTTAATAAATGCCATGTGACTCTAGACAGGTTACTCCACCCTGTTTTATCCCACTTCCCTCCCCTCTACAATGAAGGCAGTGATAATAAAAACTCTCTTTTGGCTGTCTGGAGGATTAAATGAGTCACATGTGAAATACTTAAAATAGTGGCTAGTGTATAGAAAGCACTTAATAAATATTAATTTTAATTACTGTCATCATCATTTTTATTCATTTTCTGCCCCCAAGTTCCTGACACTAAATCTATATTGAAACAGCTAAGCATTGATTATGTATAGATTCTAGCAAAGCACAGAAAGAAAGCGATGCTTTCTGCCTTGGGTAGGGGCAGTTACAGTTTACTTTAATAGCTAGGACATAAATCTATATCTAATAATACAAAGCACCATATTTAGCTGCCAATGAAGGGTAAAGACCACAGGCATAACTAGAGTCCAGAGGAGGAAAGCATTTTGAAAACATTAGGTTTCCCTGTTTGGGAGCATATATTTGTTATTTCATGGCTAACCAAACAAAAAAGAAAAAAAAAACAAGGAATAAAAAAGCAGATGTGTTTTCAGGACTCTGAAATTTCATAGACATGCAAAATTTGTTTAAAAATCTAGGGGAACAAAATAGGGCCCTCTGAGATGTTTTTATTCTGTCAGTTGGAGACATTAAGAAAATTATCTACTCTCTACTCACAATTCTTAAAAGAAAGGATATTTTAACACCAAAAATAGGTGGAAGGACATAATCTCAGAATAAAAAACAATCCTGATCAAAAAGGGGACCAATGATTGTAAAACAGAGAGAGAGCAAGTGTGTGTGAGTGTGTGTGTGTGAGCGCGCACACACTCGGGCTGTGCAGATGTACATATATATTCAGAGGCACCTACAACTATCCCTTTGTTTCTGGTTTCTCCTCAGACTGGTGAAAACCTCTTCAAAACCCTGAGCGGGATGAATTGACAGCCCCGCATTCGGCAATCACTGGGTAAAGTGTGCCGCAGCGTATAACAGGTGTGGACCAGATCTGTGCAGGCAAAGAAAGAATTGGAATTAGATAGCTTTAATAAAAATGTTTGTTTGGCTTCAATTACGGAAATAACTTCTTTCTTAAGCAGCTTTTCCAAAAATCTGCTTCTGTTTCCAGCTTCTATTTGCTGGGAAGGAAAACTTCTTGAGCTTTAACATGCTAACAGCCCCAGCCCAGGGAAACATGAACCACAATGAGTTAAACTGAATATCATAAGCTGAGCCAGTAAATGGAGATGAATTGTTAGTGTTCCTAGAAAGAACAGCTCAGTTTTCCAGATTTCCTGAGGAAGGATCTGCACAAAGTGGCTTATTTGATTTTGCAGACGGAAGCAGGTAGCACAAATCTAGCAGGAAACAGAACCCTCGAGGGAATATTCAGGGAATGTTTAAAAGGAAGCATTTTAGAAATTTTTAAAATAACTATTTCAAGCAAAGTTGGAGATATTATGTGGAGGAAATAGCACACACTTTGAATCCCTGCACTGCCACTTACCAGTGACATCTTTGGCAACCTTCTGTACCTCTCTGAGCCTCAGTTTTCTCATCTATAAAATGGGGGGAGGGATAATATATACTTTGCAGGGTTAAAGATTAAATAATAATAAATTACAATGCATATAAATTACGTGGCCATTATTAGGTGTTCAAAATGGGTAGCCATTATAATTATATTAATAGTTAGAAGGTTTGTTCCAATGAGGACCACTAAGGTTATCTATTCATCAAGTAAACATGTGTTGGGCACTTACTCTCAGCATAAGGCAAGTCCTTGAATCCAAGGTCCTCAAAGTCCAGAGATGGGGAACAGAGAAATAGGACAATATATTTTGACTGGCTCTACAGTAAATATATATGTATGTCACTGTGGTGGGACCCTAGTCAGAGCAATCAAATGCCTAGAGGAGGAGCCCAGGTAAAATAAAGTGCTTGAACTATGTCTTGAAAGGTATGCAGGGGTATATTCAGTGAAAAGGGAAAGGAACGGCAGTTCAGGCTAGGGGAACTGCATATGCAAACGCGTGGAAATATGAAACGCCCTGATGTGTTTGTGGAACCATCAGTAATCGTTTTCTAGAAATCCTCAAACATTTAATTTGTCATGAGGATTTAAATAGGATGTTCATGCCATTTCATCAAATACAGTCAAACTTCACAATGCAACAAAGATGACTATAAAGCAATTGGCAGTGTGCTCCTATCCCTCACTCAGCATCCCCACCGGGACACTTTGTGTAGTCTTCTGTGAGGAGAGGGGCAGTGCTTAAAGTGACCTTTCTCGTAACACTCAAGCCTTTCTCAGTTCAGTGTATCATGTGCATTTTTGTTGTGCTAATCAGGCTACACCCAACACATCTAATAAATGGAAAAACATGTTGCTCTTTCTTTCTCTGCACAGTTAACTACAATGCTAACTAAAATACATATTGTGTTTGCATAACACTAAGACAACAAAACACCACAATTTTCATGACTAAATATTTGGGGTCACACTTACCACGTCATGGAGGGAATTGACTATATTTATATACTAAAATACAAATCGTCTCATGTCAAAATACTGCATGGATTTAGCACATAGGTTCCTGTCAGTCTACTTTCTCCAATGACGACTTTTGATGGAGTTCTTCAATGTTTTAAAAGATGATCCCCTGGCCATTTCTGAATCAAAATCTTGGGTTATAATACATCTTTTGTAGACTCAATTAGCCTTAGAATATCAGCTATTTGCTAAAGGGAAATAAACACCACACCTAAGAGTAAAACCAAATTGTCAGACACCAAAGAACATGCATTGCCTCTCACCATGCTGTTGAGATGACCCTTAGAGGATTAAGATAGAATCATGACTTTCGAGCTATAATAGGTATAAAAGCACATTGCTTTTCTAGATTGGGAAATTGTGGTCCTTGAAAATTGGAACTGTGACTTACCTATGTAGTTATACAATTTAGGACTGAAAATCCAACCTAAACAGGCTTGAGCAGAAAAAGGCTTTTCACTGAACTAAAAAAGTTCAAAAGTAAGACTGACTTTGAGGTATGGCTGGAGGTAGGTGCTCAAATGGTGCTAGCAGCGCATGATTTCTTTTTTTCCTTCTTCTCTGGCACTGCCTTCTGCTCTCTTGGCTTTCGTCCAAGACTCCATGTGGTGGGAAGCAGCTGAAACCCCACCTCCTCCCAATTCCAAGCCCAGAGGAAAAGAAGATGTATTTCCTACACACCTCCCCCAAAGTCTAGGATTCCTTTGAATGGGACCATGTTGGTCACTTACCTACTCTGAACTCTTCACTGGGCCGGACAATAGAGTGTGATTGTCTTAGGCCTGTGGCACAAGATACATCCTGGAAACTGTGAGTAGAGTCCCATCTGGTACACACAGACAGAAGATGGGGAAGGCATGGCTCCCCAAAAGACACTTGCTGGTTATTGCTGAAAGAAGGGCGAAGAGATGCTAGGGAGACAAACACCTAATGAGTCCTATTTCTGCTCTTAATCACTTCCACCTAAGGCAAGCCAGCTCTTTGGGCCTCAGTTTCCTAATCTGTATTTGAGTAGTCGTCTCACACACCCTAGCCACATCACTGGGCAGATTTGAAGATCAGAAGAGTTAAAAGATTTACATAAAAGAAGAACATAAAATGTAAATGTACATATATATATATCTATACACACACACACAGAGCCCTATGGTAGAAATGTGGGAATTTTGCAAAAATACTTGAGATTGTAAGCAAACAAAATTAATCACTTAGTCTTCATAGTCATGAGTCAGACTTCACACAAAAATAAAAATATTACTTTATTTAGATATAACTTACAGAGAAAATACATAAGACTCTAAGCAGGAAAAGCCTAAGGATGCTACACTTTTTCCCAAGGAACAGCTCTTATCTCTATGTTATCTATTTCAGAGAGAATTTAACTGCTTATGTGAGACAGGAAATACTCTTAAAGAAAAAAATCTTTAGAGTGACAAGGAGTAGTCTTCTAGGCAACACTAAGCATGAGTATATGTCTTTTCCTGCTCCAAACAAGAGTGACTATAAACCTCTTCCCACCTCAGCAAAGTACAGCGTTCACAAGTGATCACAGGCAAAAGGCATTATTTACAGCATCTTCTCACTTTGTCATTTCCTGCATTACTTACATTTGTGCAATAACAAGTGGGAACGGAAATAGCCAATGCAATAAATAGATAGTAGTTGAATTCTAACTGATGGTGAAAGATTGAACTCTAACCAACTAAAGTTGTTCTATACTGAGAAAAAACATTCTGACACTGAGAAGCAATTAGTCCAGTGAAGGATATGGTTCAACATAAAAGTAAAAGGACAACTGGAAAAAAAAAAAAAGCCTCAAATAATCTTTATCTGGCTCAGATCACAGAATATCCACCAGCCCCTTTCAAAAGTAAGCTGCTTGAAGACAAGAACCACAGCTTAGTTAGCCTTACATTCGCAATAATTAGCACGAAACAGTTTCACTTAGTAAACGTTTAATAAATATTTTTTAAATATATTTGAGTTAAATGAGCAGAGCTGAAATGAAATGCAGACACTGTGTTACCCCTTCTGACTGAGTCATTGCCTGCCAACCAGCCCCAGGCCCCCATCCTGGTCCTATCCATCCAGCTACCCATCTATCTTTGTCTATCTTTGTGCTCTTTGCACTGTTCTGGGTAAAGTTCTTTTCAACTTTCCCTTACGGCAGCGGTCCCCAAACTTTTCGGCACCAGGGACTGATTTCACGGAAGACAAGTTTTCCACAGACGGCGTGGAGGCAGAGCTCAGGCAGTGATGCACACCTGGTTCCTAACAGGCCACAGACCAGTACCGTACCGGGCCACAGCCCCACAGCTGGGGCCCACAGCATGACAGTACTTGTTGATTATCAGTCTTGTGTGGTATTTAGCCTTAGAAGGAGGTTGCCACCCACTCTGGGCTGCATTCCCAAGCAACCTGACTCCAGGAAGAACCGGCCCAGTGCACAGGGCTGCTACCGGCCTCACACCATCCATGGGCTGGGCCTCAATCAGAAGGAGTTTAGTAAAATAAATATAGTTAACTCTTTATTGTCCATTGCACATTTCCCAACCAATCTTTTGTCTTCCAAAATCCTGAGTTAAATGGAGCATTTGAAATTTATTGTTAAAGAGAGGTACCAGAATCAAGTGGACCAAATCCACATTTTTTTTATTTCATCTTATTGTTATGGGGGATACAGAATTGCAGGTTACATACGTTGCTCCTGTACCGCCTTTCCCCCCAAGTCAGAGCTCCAGGCGTGTCTGTTCCCCAGGTAGTGCGCGTTGCACCCATCATGTAGGTATATATCCCTCCCTTCCCCACCCACCCTTCCCGAGTCAGCACCTTCAAGTGTTATCATTCCCCAAACCGTGCGCAATGCACTCATTGTGTAGGCATACACCCATCCCCTCCCCCACCCCCCACGACTCCGATTGGTGTCGTTCCCAGATGTGTATTTAGGTGATGATCAGGGAAACCAATTTTCTGGTGAGTACATAAATTGATGCTTGTTTTTCCATTCTTGGGATACTTCACTTAATATAATGGGTTCCAACTCTCTCCAGGAGAACCACAGAGATGTCGTATCTTCATTATTTCTTATAGCTGAGTAATATTCCATGGTATACATATACCACAGCTTACTAATCCAATCATGTATTGATGGGCATTTGGGTTGTTTCCACATCTTTGCTATTGTGAATTGTGCTGCTATAAACATTCGGGTACATGTGTCTTTGTTACAGAATGACCTTTTTTTCTTTGGGTATATGCCCAATAATGGGATTGCTGGATCGAATGGCAGGTCTACTTGAATCTGTTTAAGATACCTCCATAATGCTTTCCACAGGGGTTGCACAAATCCACATTTTTAATGAAGTAGTAATTACGCTTTGAGCAGAAGTGGCAAGAAGCCCTCCTGACAGAATTATGCGTGAATAGGCGTTTTCTATTCATCTGGGTGAGCAACATCTTAAAAGACATGTAAAATAGTTACAGTACGTTAGGATGAATTCTAAAGTCAGCCACCTAAGCCAAACATTTCAGGCAGAACTGCTTCTTTCCAATTCTGTGTGTGTGATATCTCCCTAAGAATAGGAACTCTAAAACCTCAGATACCCAAGCCCTAGAATTCCACATGCCTCAGCTTCAAATTCCACAAAGAGACTGTTACCTCCAGTTCAGAGCGGTGTGGCACGTAGAAGCAAACCAAAGATACATTTAAGGAAGGTAACATTCATGTGGCCTTTCCACTTGGAGGCTAAGAGGAAGAACCTAGAATCATCTTGATAGTTTTTCACACTTTCCACTCATTGCATCAACCTCTGTGACATCTGAATAAAGCCAGGATAGGCTGGATCACAAGTCACAAGTCTATTGTGCATCTGTTTTTGCTCCTGACCCTTAGTACTAAGATTGGCAAATATAATGGGCAGTCTAGAGTCCTTGAGGCAGGTGACAACTTGTGCTACAGCAAAACACAACCACGATCTTTTGGGGAGCAGCTCAACCACCTTTAGCTCTCATATCACTTCAAGCCATGTCTCACCAAGGCTCTGGTTCTAAACGTGCCACAGTCATCAGCTTGACCCACGAGGATCTGGGTTCTGGTCCTGGCACCACCCAGCTGGCTGAGTAAGCTGAGGAAAAACAATTGAATATCTTGTGCACTAAATTTCCTCCTCTGTAAAACGAAGAGGTTAGATTAACAATATCTAATGACTTTTAGCTCAAACCCGACCTCATGTTTTCAATGTCAGGTTGATATGGAAGCTGAAAAGAGATTACAGTAGTTTAAAACAAGTAAACTATGAATTTTCATAGTAACTAACATTGGGTGCTTACTATGTATCAAGCTTGTTCTAAGTACTTTACATGTTTTGACATATTTAATTTTCACAACCCTTATGAGGTAGGTTCTACTTTTATCCCAATTTCACAGGTGAGAAAACTGAGGCACAGAAATGTTTTTTTTTTTTGTTTTTTGAGACAGAATGTCGCTTTGTTGCCCTGCCTAGAGTGAGTGGCGTCAGCCTAGCTCACAGCAACCTCAAACTCCTGGGCTTAAGCGATCCTACTGCCTCAGCCTCCTGAGTAGCTGGGACTACAGGCATGCGCCACCATGCCCGGCTAATTTTTTCTATATATATTTTTAGTTGTCCATATAATTTCTTTCTATTTTTAGTAGAGATGGGGTCTCGCTCTTGCTCAGGCTGGTCTCGAACTCCTCACCTTGAGCGATCCACCCGCCTCGGCCTCCCAGAGTGCTAGGATTACAGGCGTGAGCCACCGCGCCCGGCCAGAAATGTTAAGTAACTTGCCTACGGTCATGCAGCTGATGGGCCTGGGATTTAAACACCAGAAATTCGACTCCAGAGCTTAGGCTCCCAAATATTATAGTATACTATCTTTTAAGCCGCTCCTGGCATTACTATTCCCTCAGTCTGGAATACTCTACCCCCTTCCTTTCGACATTTCAAGAAATATTTATTGAATGTTCCAGAAACTGTGCCTGGAGGTGGAGTTACAATGGAGAAGAAGAAAGACAAAGTCTCTACCCTCACAAGCTCACCTAGCATGGTGAATACAGATGAGAAAGTACATATATACTAAATAACTGGATATAACACAGATTTTAATTATTTTTATATTAATATAAATATTATAACATATTATTTACGTATTTTTATATTACATATACCATGAGATTATCAATTATTGGCTATTATTAAATATTATTAATGTACTATACCATGAGAGCAAATAAGGGAGACATTTATCTCAGACTTGGGTCGTCAGGAAAAGCTAAGGGTCTTCTCAAGTGACACATGGAGAATGACTATTTAGCCAGACAGAGGACAGCTCTGGCGAATGCCCCAGGGGAAGACAGAGCATGGCAGCATCAAGGAACTGAAGAAAACCGAGTAAGCCTCAGCCAGAGGAAGCGAGGAGAGAAAGTGATGACAGATTGAGCTGGAGAAGTTAGCAGAAGCCAACTCATCAATAACTATATTAAGAAGTTTGGACAAAGGAAGAATTGCCTTAAAGCTAATGAAGCTTAAGCTCCAAGGCCCCACTTCCCTGAAACCTTTCCAAGGCCCTGGGAGGGGCCCTAGCAAGGTGTTCACATATTCTCATGTTGTTGCAAATTTTAAAAGAGAAAGATCCTCTCATTGCAGTTGGTAAAGACAGCTATCTTTTCCACTCTGTCCTCCTCCTTCAGACTTCCTCAAGTGTCAATGGGTGGTGGAGTGGCTAAGGCACTTTTTGGGATCTAGCTAAGGGAAGTAAAGTGGGGCTCTACATCTAGTTTGAGTTTGGTATTCACAATCACCTCTAAGTATGGTGAACTCATTGCAAGCCATCTCAGTGTAAGAAAGACTTTTTTCTTTTTTTGATGAGAACGGCATGTTTGATAAAGTTCAAACCCACAATTTTTTTATTGCCGTTTGGAAAGACATTTGCATAAAACAAGTGAGGAATTACAGATTCCTAATTTGGGTATATATGAAGAGTACCATCTCTCATCACTTTTAAATTATTTTTAAAATAATTGATAAATTTCAGATTCAAATGATTAAGTATAAAATGAAAGCAAAGATAAGGAATGAAATCAACAGAAATTATTCTGATATTGAAAAGCAACTTGTAACAAAAAGCTTTCAGATCATATCAAATGAAATGATTAAGAGGAAAAAGTAAATTTTGAATAGAAGTAATGAATAGGCTTTTAGATATTTTATTAACCTACTTAATGAAAAGGAGTGAATAATGTGAACACATTGGGAAAAGGCTTAAATTTCTTGCTGATTTTACATGAAAATCTTACTTCAGCAAAGATGACAGTTAACTCTTAACACTCTGCTGCAAAGAGGACGTCATTGACAAATTACTTAATGCGTGTCATTAACTCTACCAGTACTGAAAAGATTCATCACTGAACAAGAAAATGTGAAATGGCCTGAAATCTCACAACTCATATTTGGGAGAAATTTAACAGAGCTTTCTCCAAATTTGACAACAGTATCGAATATGTACATAGCACACAAATAATGAGCTGTGAAACTGAAACTTTTCTTAAAATTTAGTTATGTTTTTTAAAAATCACATTTTATTTATGTATACACCCATCCTCTTCACCCCCACCCCCGGGAGGGGGAGCAAGGGCAATATACATAACCTAAACTTTTGTACCCCCATAATATCCTGAAATAAAAAAATTAATTAATTAATTAATTTAATTTTTAAAAATCACATTTTAATTACAATGCAAAAGAAAAGATTGAATTATCAGCCTACATTCTACTCTCTATAGAAAATATTACAAAATCATTGTCATGTGAAAACATGATCACAAGTACCCAGACCCAAAAAAAAAAAAAATGAAGAAAATCAAGTATTCTAGGAGTGAGGCAAATACACAATTAATAAAAATATATATATATTTTTCTAGATTTGGGGATATTTGTGGTATTGGCCAGATTTTTTAAATGTGTTATTTGTTGTATTTTCTTTTCTCATTCATAATTATTCACTTTTGTTCTCCATTTTTATAGTGAACGTTTTGTGTTCTTTTTCTTAAAGAAAAATTTAAGAAAATTGTATATACACTGAAATGTGCCCTGGGTTTGGGCATTATTCTAAGACATTGTCTTTCTCTTCTACCGAGTCTACTTCTCCTTTAATGCTCAGCCCAAATACCACCTCTACACCACAGTTCTTTATGGTGATGTCTGTTTTCACAAACAAAAGAAGGAACCAAACTATCTTAAGCAGCTACTCTCTGCTGGACATCATGTTAGTCATTCTATGACATTACCTTATTTAATCATATACCTTTCTTGAAGGTAGAGCAGTTGTTTTCTATCATATTTCCCATAAATCAAAAACAAATGCCGGTTATAATAATTCTTGCTCTCTATGAAGGCTATGGTGCTAATTATATATCTTAACAAGTCCTTCTTATGTGTGCTGGTTAAAGATAACATTTAACCCTTTAGGTGGCCCATTTTAAACTCAGCCATAGTTCCCCAAAATGCAGCTCCAGGTAAAAAATGCAGCCTGTGGGCTCTTTGTCCATAAACACAGTCCTTCCAAATGTTACAGTTGGACAGGCAAATATGGTTCACTTACACTCCAGATAACCACCTGCCTGTAATTACAGTTAAACTCTTGGGATCTGGGTACACTCTGTTTTCTGCACCTCACCCTGCCTGAATATACTCCTTTCCAGCTCATCATAGTCTGTGCCTGACATCTCCACTGAGAATGACACTCTAATCCTCAGGGATTACATAAACACTGCCCCTGGTCTTCAGCATTACATTGTTAATCCATTAGGATTTACAAAAGTACAATTCAAAAAACGAGGAAATAATTCCATTTCCCATAATTTAAGATGGTAAAATCAGATCAATTAAGGCTGCCAACATAAGATATAATTAACACAACCATTGTGTGGAGGGTATTGCAGCACATATGGTATGATATATAAAACCAAACAATGTTTTTTATAATGTGTGAATATAGATATTATAAAGTTAAAGATCAAGTAGAAACCTCTTCCTTAGTTCTTTCTTTAGGCTGCATTTTTAGCACGACCCTGACTGTATCAAGTGTCAGTTTTATATATGATGATGGAATTGTCTATTGAAATAGAAAGTTATAACCAGTGTTTTTTACTTTATATGTCAGGTTCCTAATAGTTTCCTAAATAACAAGGAACACTCTTAGTCAGTTGGCATTTTCCAGTGTTTTAATTGCCTGCTGTGATATAATTATTGTGACATTTTGGGATGTTTTTAACATCCTGAATTAAATATTCTGACATCCCACAGAGCACTTCATGAAAACAGTCAAACTGTATTCAAGTCATTAGCAGTCTACAGCTGTCCTTTAATATTAAAATTATTTTCCAACACAAAACACAGATGAAAATTAAAAGTATTTAACAACTTTGAGCTCGGGTTAGATTTGAGTCCTGTATTACCCTAATTTATCAGGTAAAGGAGTCAGGGTGACTCTTAGATTCTTCCATTAAACTTTATCTCAGGCAGCAAGTGAATTAGGGCCACCTCGTGATAAAAGATAATGAACAGAATGTACTTATTCTACTTATTTCAAAAGCACAATTAGCCCTGGATTGCACAGCCACAAATTCTACATTAGGGATAATCGCCAGAACACTACAGCTCTTTCTCAATTGTCCTGGAAGGCTGGCTTGCTTTATTTTATCCACTCATTTATCTGGTTGTTTATTTGTTTCATATGACATATTCAAATAAAATCTGACATAATTTGGATAACTGATGTTTTTTTTTTTTTAAGTTAGTATTTGCTATCTATATTTTGAAGTGATATAATTGTATAAGTATACCTTTTAAACTATATTGTTCTGAGGAATTAATCATTTTATCATTATGAAATCTCCCTCTTTGTCTCTAATAGTATATTTTGCTTTGAATTCTAATTTTTTCTGATATTAATATGAATACACTTTCTTATGTTTAGTATTTGCTTATTATAATAACAGACCCTGTACTGTACTTCTTGTGGCAAGATTCTAATGGATTTCCAAAGGGAAGGCCTGGCTGGATGGACCAATGATTAGCACATGGATAACTCACCATCTTCACCTGGATGTCTTTATAAGCTTCTCAAATTTGGCACGTCTAGAAGTAAACCTTCTCCTTTATTCCCTTACCCTCTCCTCCCTCAGCCTCCCCCATCTCGGGAAGCAACAACTCCACACTCCTAGCTGCTCAGGCCCACAAACTTGGTATTGACACTGATTCCTTTCTTGCTCTCACACATAAAAATCTAAACCAGCAGCAAATCCCATTGGCTCAACCTTCAAAATACATCCAAAATCCAACACTTCCCATCACCTTCTCCTCTGCCTCTTAGTTCAAACCACTGTCGTCGTGTTTTCTTAATTAATTAATTAATCATTAATTGTGGCAAAATATACTTAAAATTTATCATTTTAACCATTTTTAAGTATACAATTCACTGGCATTATGTACATTTACAATGTGGTGCAACCATCACCACTATCAATTTCCAGAACTATTTCATCATGCCAAACAGAAACTGTACCCATTAAACAATAACTTCCCATCCCCACCCCCTCCTCACACCTCACCCACAGCCCCACCCTCTGGTAACCCCCATTCTACTTTCTCTTGTTATGAATCTGACTATTCTAGGTATCTCATATCATCAGAATCATACACTATTTGCCCTTTTGTGTCTGGCTTATTTCACTTAGAATAATGTTTTAAAGGTTAATCCATGTTGTAACATGTGTCAGAATTTCCTCCCATTTTAAGGCTGAATAATATTCTATTGTGTGTCTATACCACATTGTGTTTATTAGTTCATCTGTTGATGGACACTTGGTTTGTTTCCACATTTTGAGTATTGTAAATAATCCTGCTAGGAAGATTGTTGTATAAGTATCAAAGAATTGAGTCTCTGCTTTCAATTCTTGGAGGTATATGCCTAGAAGGGGAATTGCTGGATCCTACCAACAAGTACACTATTATTCTAACTGGACTCCTGGCTTCCACCCTTGCAACTCCACAGCCCATCATCCCCACAGCAGTCAAGGTGATACTAATACTTTTAGAACTTAAACCAAACCATGTCATTTTTCTGCTCCAAGCCCTCCAGGGGTGTCTCATGTCAGAATAAAATCCAAAGCACTTGGGGATTCCCAGGATCCCCAAGACTCCCCAAGATCTGATCCCTGGATGCCTGTCAGATAGAGCCTCCCGACACTCTGTAGCACTGCACACCTCCTTCCTATTCCTCAAACAGCACACGCCCTCTTCTGCCTTGAGGCCTTTCCACAAGGTTGCCTTCTCTAGCCCCCAGTGTGGCCTGCAAGTACACACATTCACCATACCAATCATTCTCTATCTTCTTAACTTGCTATGCTTTTTCCATAGATCGTATCATACCTGGGACATTATATATTTATTAATTTATAATTGACTGTCTTTGCTCACTATTAATAGAATGCAAAATTTCTGAAGCCAGGAACATCAAATTGTTCATTGCGGTGTTCCAAGAGCCCAGATGGATGCTTAGCACTGACAGGTGCTCAGTAACCGTTGCTAACGATTCTATGCTCACTGACCTTCCTTCTGTTCTGAGAGGAGGTTCTGGGTTATATCTGAAGGATCCTGAGCATCAGGGATCCTGACCATTTCCAGTCAACAGTAGTCTCATTGAAAGCTCTGATTTTCCTAATCATTTTGACTTCTCTTTCTTTGGGAGAAGGAGAGAAAGGGGAATAAGACCATTTTTTTTTTCAATAACTTATTTTTCCTTATTACAGAAGTAACATGTTACATTTCTTCTAGAAAATGTAAGGAATCTAGATATGCACACAAAAGAAATTAAAAATCTCCCATAAAATCCTAACCAAAAGGTTGTGATTCTTAATGTTCTCATGCATATTCTTCAAGTCTTTGTGCTATTCATATTCATTTTTTCTAATCATGGAATCAAAATACTTTATATTCCACTTTTTTTGCTAAATACAAATAGCTTGATCACTAAATGTTCTAATACAACATCATTCCTGATGGCTGAGATCATATACATTGCATATAAGTATCAAAATTTAATCCTACATATTGGATATTTAAATAGTTTTCAATTTTTCTGTATTATCAACAAGGTGATATTTTTACAGTTAAATCTAGCCTGTTATAGAAATATCCTTCTGACAAATTCCTAAAAGGGGGATTTGGAGGTCAGCAGCTATGCAGAGTTTTAAAGAATTTCCTAGGCACTGTCAATTTACACTCTCCTGGGCAGGACAGCAAAGGACATGTTTAGGGGTGCCTGCAAATTGCTGTTGTCATCTACAGCTACCATAGTCACTCAGTGGAATAAGCAGGGCTGCCCTCAGGAGTGAGCTCACGTGGGTGGATTGGGAGGAACAGGGATACGGGAAGTCAGGCTGGAGGGAACAGGCACTCCTGGGACCTGGGTGGAGGGCAGGAAGCAGATACTAAAAACAGACTTTCCCTTTATAGTTTTTGCCCTGAACTGACCAAGGTGGTAAACAGTAGTATTGTAGGGGTAGCATAAACATATTTTAAGCATTTTTACATTATCTTGCTCTTCAAAAAATAATCACTATTAATTTTAATGTGTGCAATGCATTATGCAGTCATTATGCATTGATTATATTCTAAAAGCCTTGGTTTATTACTTTGTGACATGGCAATTTGAAGATTTGCTACTGTGTTCAGTTTATTTCAATATGTGAGTTTAATGGATTTATATCTTTATCTATGGCGCTAGAAAATATAGTTCACAAAGGCACAATATACACAATAAAAAACAAATGGGACAAAGTCTGGTAACACTATTGGTAACAATAGTGGATGAGATTCATATTTCAAATTGTTGTAATTGTTCCAAGTGTTTTGGCTAACTTCTGGTCAGGTCAAACCATTGTTTTAACATTGTAATGTTGACGGACTGAGAACTTGTACCAGAAAGGGAGGAGGTGTTTTCTTGTTCTTTGTAGTTAAATTACTAAAATTCTCTTTGATAATGCAATTTGTTTACAGTAGTATTTTTAAGAAAGTTTGTCCATTTTTTGAAGGTTCATTTCATTAAAGCCTGATAATGTAACCTATGGAATTTCTTACGCAGGCATAAACTGGAACATACTACATTTCACTGGAAGTGAACAAGCTCACAAGGTCAGTACCACCATCTACCCTCTACTTTGTGAAACTCCCACACTTTCCCCACATCACCATACACACTGTTCATGAAAAATCTTCATGGACCAGTGGAGAGTCCCACTCTCAATCCATACATCAAAAATTGGCAAAGCTGTCTTCTTATTACTAGATGAAATTAATATCCACACGTTCTAATATTTCTTCTTATATCCCACTTTGAAAATCACTGTTCTAGGGAAAGAGCTTGTTATGCTTTCAAGAAATAAAATCTAAATATAATATCCAATTTATAGTTTTCAAAGCACTCAAGTGTCTAGGAAGGGTTGTCCAAACTCACTATCATCACTCCTCACCATTCACTCAGTCCTCAGCTCCTTCTACCTTTCTAAGGAAGGTCTCCTTTTGAGAGAAAAAAACGAAAAGATACTTCTTAGTCTTCATCTGTCTCAATCCCTCTTCTACTGTCAACATGATTACCATGCCTTCTTTTTATTTCCTTTACAGCTGAGATATAATTTCTTTGCCATAAAATTCATCCTTTTTCAATGTAAAATTCAATTCTTTTTAGTAAACGTACATAGCCATTCAGTCATCCCCACAGTCCAATTATAGAATATTTCCATCATTTCAAAAATATCCCTTAGGCCCATTCATTCCTGTTTTCTTAAAAACTCCCTTTGTTTGGCCCTGTGACAGAACAGTCTTAGTTTTCTTCTCATCTTTTTTTTTACTATTCTTTCCTACCTTCTTGGTCTATCCCATCTACTCTATTTAACCTTTAAATATTGATTTTCCTTACAGTGTGGTCGTACATCCTCTTTTTCCTAAGCGACCTCAGTCATTCTATGACTTTAATAACCATCCCTTCAACATCACAATCTATTTTCCATCCAGACCTCTTTTTTGAGCTCTGAATCTTTATATATTCACTGTGTACCTGTTGTCCTGACTTGTGTGTCTCATGGACACCTCAAATGAACATAGCTGAAAATAAACTTAGGGTTCTCTGTCTACCCCAAAGTATTCTCTGTCTACTCATCCACTGTCCCATTTCTTAGTAAGGACCCCATGATCACATCCACTCAGTAGCTCATACCAGAAGACCTGGGCAGCATCCACACCCTTCCCTCTCCCCAAGCAACCACATCCAACGCAGCCCTTCTCTCCATCCACAGATACCTCCCTCACCCCAAAGCACCAGCATTTCTTCCCTGGAGAAGAACTACAGTAGTCTCCTAAATGGTTTTCCTGCATCCATTCTGAACTCCTTCTAAACTTTTCTTCTAAACTTGTCTCAGTGATAAACACTGCTATCAGAGTCAGATAAAAAGAGGTCCTGTAATCCAAATCTACTAAAAATGTTTCAGCGGTTTCTACAACTTTAGAGTAGACTGAAAGTCCTTTTCCACAGCCTGCAAAGCCCTGCACAATCAGACTCCTAAAGGTCTTGCGAGCGTATCCACATCCCTCTGGCTCTTGCTCGCCGACGTGCAAACTCCTTCTCATCTCAGCTTATTTCCTTTGCCTGAAATGTTCCCCCCTGAATCTCCCCGTCTCACCCTCACTCATGCTCAGTTCTCAGCTCACAGGACCCCTTCCCAAGAGAGCCTTCCTTCCTCGACTCCACATTCTTGGTCAGTTGCCCTGCAAGACTCCCTCATGGTACCAAAGAAAAGCCAGAGCCAGACTGTAGATAAAGGGATAAAAGCAGATTTTATTTAGGGTGGTGGAGGAGGAGTAGCCCAATTAGATATCAAAGCATAATCAGGTATGGAGGATGTGGGAGGTTCTTGCTAAACTTACAGCAGAATTCTTGCTAAAACTGGATTTTACAAGGAAGTTAATAATGGACGTAACCTAGAAGCCTAGGAGAAGGTTCAGGAGTGTGATCAAGCAAAGAAGCTTTGTAGTTATTACTCTGCTTTTTTACTTGAAGCACTGATCACAAGTGTAATTAAATAATAATCTGGATAGACCTTGTTTCTAAAAATAAAGTAATCTTCATTACATCTCTTTCCCTCCCTAGACTGTAATCTCCGTGATGACAGGGACAAGCCAGAATTGTTTCATGGATATACCCTTAGAAGCTGGCTCAATGATTGACACATAGGAAGCACTCAATAAATACTTGTATGAAGACTGCATGGTTTTGTTTAGTCTTTATAGCAATGCTAAAAGGTAATCAAGATCATTTGCACCGCGTAGGTAAAGAAACCAGAATTCAAAGAAGGTAGGTAACTTGCCCAAGATCAGTCACAGAGGATTTTGGAAGCATAAATAGAATAATACATTGAGCAATTTAGAATGTCTATTTAATCAAAGCTGAGTAATTACTAATGATGCTCATTGTCATTAATACTGTTCAGCTTTGAAACAAGTCTTCCAGCCAAGGAATGTAAGTTAGTGAGCCTAAGGAAATACTTTAATTATGCATCTAATTTTTATAATTCTCCAAAAATGCTTGTGAGGTAGAAATTAACATACATTAAATTACTCCATCCCAGGAAGGCCTAATTCATGACCAGTACACAGCATACGAAGATGACTGGTAAAACGAACCCAGAGCTTCTTCCATTGCTGCACTCAATCACTGCATACTGAATAAACTGATGTCAATCAAGGACTCGCTGGATGCTAGATAAATAGGACCACACCTAATGAATACGTTATAGATGTTCATTGACTGGATAGAGAAATGAGCCAAAATGAACCCCAACTTTCTGATTCAAATTTAACATGTAACTTTTTGAACTTCCTTGTATAATAGATAGGGCTTTATATGAACTAGCTCTTGAATACTACTATCTACCATACCAACCTGCCTCCATTAGTGCTAAAGGAAAGACAATTAATTCATGGTTGGAGTCAGGTGGGTCTAACCAGCATCAGCTTTGCAGAAGCAAGATTTAAAGGAGAAACATGAATCTGCAAAAAGTTCTGCCCTAACAGTGGCAATGAGTGACAATAGAAGCCATCTATTTGCATGTTTTTTGAGCGAAACCAAATTTGTCTGGCTGGAGAAGTATAACAGTTTGTTTCTGTGCCCCAAAGGAAAAGTCAAAATGGACACAATAGTGCTAACTTAAATGACATCTCTAAAATGACAACTTCCACAGGGAGTATTCCTCTCTCATCTCTCTACATGCTATCTAGTAGAGCCAGGGATGTAAAGTGCCTGTATGTTAATTCACTGACTATATTAATAATAAACATTTGTTTTGAACTCTATTTTAAATTAGCAGTGAGACATTTAGATTGAGAGCTCACTGGAAGCCTGTGTTTGTAAATAATGCTGGTTAATCATTTAACCACCCCATGAACTTACCAGGTCCTATATAGAATAAATATGTGACTATAGTTTGCCCTTTAAGTCTCTGTGATAGTTAGCTAATAGCAGAGGTCTGAGAGCACGTTTTTATAAATGGTAGAATAAAATATACAAAATAACAATAAGACATGCCAAAAATCTTAACAGATGAAGACATGAAAGGTTAAGGTTGACATTCCTTCTTTAAAGTCATTGTGATGGGGTGAGAGTACAGAAATGTCAAACAGAACGGAGGTAAAACAAATTAAATTTACCACTGTAGCCTGCTTATGTCAAAATCTCAAATGTGACCAGAAAGGCCTTTCAAGTCTAAATAAAGATGGGCAAATACCAATAATTATGCCTTCTATTTATCAACCTTCAGGAACTGGAGACATTTTACAAACTTTAACTCATTAATCCTCACAACATGACTGTGAGTCAAGTGGATGACAACTGCTCTACCTTGATTCATAGAAAAAAATGATGAGACCCAGGGGATGAGAGGAGTGGCAGAGTTCTGCACCATGCCTGTGGTGAAGGGGAAGACAACCAAGCACTAGCTAGCAATCCTAAGCTCCAGACATGAAACCCACAGACACCCAGGCCCCCGAAAGAAATCTGCTATTACAACACAATCTAAAATCCTAAGATGGGAAAGCCATTCTCTTATAATGAGCCACCGGGACTATAATTCTCTGGTCTGTTCTTTCTAGAAGTTAATGAGAATTTTTCTTTGTCTTAGAGAATCTTGATGCTGTCAGTAATAAACATGGAACTAAAGCTTTAAGACTCTATGTCATTAGATGTGAAAAATGAGGCCCATGTATTACCCTATACCTGTATCACCCTCAAGCAGTCTGTATTACTGTTCAAAATATTTGTTGTCATTCCCTGAAGAAGACAGAAATCAGGCATGATCTTGTGGCTTGTGTTGCCTCTCCATGAGACAGATATCCCTGCCCCGTGATGTTAGGTTTGACCATATAACTGCCGTTGACCAATGAAATGTGAGCAAGAGTCACATTTGTCATTTTTGAAAAGAAGCTTTAGGAGTTAACACATGGTTGGTCATGTGTATTTTCCCTCTGCCATGAGGCCCACAAGTGCATATAAGAAACTGCTCCATCACCTCGCTGAGGGTCCCACAGATGGAAATGGAAAGGGCTGGGATTTGAACCCAGACATCTGGGCTCCAGCACCTGTGCTCTTAACCATTATTCTATATTTTTGCTACTATAATAATGTGGCCTGAAAGAATCAGGGTGAATGTTAAGTAGAAACTTTATAATCAGCAATTTCTTTGGGCACTGGTGAGAATCTGGCATAGGCTTAGAAAGGCAATAATTAATTAAATGTTTTTATTCTCTGTGTATATGTTTGTTCAAGGTCTTTATGCAACAGGTACATTTTTAATGTTAGGTAGAAGCCTATTTACATTTTGAAAAAGAAATGACCAATTCTCAATCTAATAGGCTAATACCTGCCCTCAAGAGTTTCAATTCTGATTCTTCACACCCAGCAATAATCTGACTTCTCATCAGTGCCTTTGTTTCTGCCAACTGACAAGTTCCTGGTTGCAGCTTCCTTTTTGTATAGTCTTTCAATAATAGTTACTCTTCGCTATCAACTGAATGTTTGTATTCCCCCAAAATTCAAGTGTTGAATCTCTAACCCCCAATGCGATAGTATTTAGAGGTGGGGCTTTTGGGAAGTAATTAAGTTTAGATGAGGTCATGAGAGTGGAACCTCCATAGTGAGACTAATGTCCTTATAATAAGAGGAAGATATGAGAGCTCTCTTGCTCACTCACTCTCTCTTTCTGTCTCTACTGTGTGAGGACACAAGAAGAAAGCAGCCATCTACATGCCAGAAAGTGGGCCCTTGCCAGGAACTAAATCTGCTGGCACCTTGATCTTGGACTTCCCAGCCCCTAGAACTGTGAGAAATAAATGTCTGTTGTTTAAGCCAACCAGTCTGTGATATTTTCATTATAGTAGCCCAAGCTGACTAAGACACGCTTCCCAATGAAGTGTGTCCTTTGTTTCTCAGTTTTTCCTACCCTGTAAACAGAGATTCAAACTACAATTTTTTAATACAGGACCTACCCCAATCTGCCACATCCCCAGTATTCCCCATCTCAATAATCAGCACCTCCATTACCCTAGTTGCTTAGAACTCATATCTGGAGTCATTCTTGACTCCTCTCATTCCACCCTTCATTTAATTCATCAGCATATACTGTCACTCAGTTTCCAAAATATATTCCTATGTTCCACTATTTCTTACATACTCTGCTACTATTCCCAACCCCTGAACCAGCATCAATACTCCCAGAACTATAGCAAGAGACTCCTAACTGGTCTCCTAACTGGATCTCCACGGAGCAGCCAGGGTGATCCTCCTAAAAGGTAAATGAGATTGTGTCACAGTCCTTCTCTTATTCCTCCAAGAGTTTCTCATCTAGTGATTTGCTGATCAATGTTTAATAGCCAGCATGAAATCACTAAACATTGGCTTGGGAAGAGACACTAACAATCAAATCTCATGAGTGGTGTTAACCAGCTCCAGGATATTACTGTTCCCGTCACACTTAGAAAAAAAAATCTGAAGTCCTTACTATGAACTCATGCTCCATATGGTCTTTCTCGGCTGCCCCTCAAAGCTCACGACTCCTTTTCTTGTTCACTGCCCTTCAGCAGTGAACTAAAGGGAAGACTAGAGAATTGACATCAGAGAAGAGCAGGAACTAGGCTAGGTCTGGGCCTCTTGAGGCAAGAACGCAGCATAATAGTACTACCAGTATTTGCAGTTTCGGTTATAATATATACCGTACTTAATATGGACTAAGTACATTCTGAGCCCTTTAGATATTCTAACTTATTTAATTCTCACAATAGCCCTGTGAATCAGGTACCATTGATGACTATTTTAGAGATAAGGAAACTGAGACATAAAAAAGTTAAGTAATTTTCCTAAGCTATGGTCACTTAAACCATAGTATTTTGCCATACCTATGGTCACTTTAAGCCCTGAGTAACTTTCCCAAGCTATGGTCATTTAAAACATAAATAATTTTCCCCAGCTATGGTCACTTAAACCACAGGAAACGTATCTAGCTGTCACCACTTAAACCATAAGTAACTTGCCCTGGCTGTGATCACTTAAACCATAAGCAGGAGTTTAAACCCAGGCTATCTGGCCTAATGTCTCTGCTCCTAGCCACTCCTTGTACTACATGGCTTTTCTGATGGATACTCACTTCAGGGCCATAAGTAACTTTAGCCATTTTCCTCCTTTTGTGTTATTTCACCAGGACTCAAATTCCTAGGACAGGCACACAATTGAAATGGCTTGGGTCCCGTGCCCAGCCCTTGGCCAGGGGAGATCCTGTCACTTTTCTGACAGTGCTCCCTTTTACAAAGAAAAGAGCAAAAAGAACTCCCTTAAAGTAAATCGTGGTGGCATCACCTAAAGCAACAGGAGGGGATCTTGTCCAACCAAATACCAAAAGTCTTTACCTTACCATTTCATTTAATTTCCTAATTAAGTTTTCTAAGATTTCCAAGATCCCTCTCATTCCACGATGTATCTGTGATTTTCATAAACTCTTTAAGAGTCAGGCAAGAAGCAGCACAGGATACATACACTTTACAAGGAAAAAAAAGGACAAGAAAGAAAATTAAGGACTGCTTCCTGACCTTTTAATGTGTATCAGAGCACTGTGCTATCAGCTTTACATATAATCTCATTGCGTTCTCTCAGTACTCTGAGATATTTCACATATGAGGACACTGAAGGTTAGAAAGATCTAATAATTTCCCCAAGATCACACATCCAGTAGAGCTAAGACTTAAATTACAATTCGTCAGATTATAATTTTAATTTTCTTAATTTATAAGATATGCTTGACTGTATAAAAATTGGAACAGTTCTTTTGGTAATGAGAAAACAATTCTAAACCTATATAATATGCATAATAAGCAAATTATTTTATAATAAAAACCACAGAGGATTAAATTAAATCATAAATGTGGAAATATCTTTAAAGTTAAAAGCACTAATCAGATGGAATATATTATGATATAATTGCTGCAAGGGTGTTAAAATCATACATTGATTATAAAATGTACTGACCCAGTAAAATAACAAAAAAGAATTGTTTTTATAATAAAAGCATCATAACCTTGAACTTTTTTAAAAATCTCACATTTTAGGTGTTGACAGTTCTGTGATTCTCCTTCCGAGCCCAGAGAAGAAGAATGGGGTAAACAATAGAGAAGGGGAAAAGGCTGAATATTGATGATGCCTTCCAGTCTCCCTCAAATCAGGTGGGTTGTCCGCTCAATTTAATCCTCCATTTCCTTTGCAAGAAAAAAATCAGATCAGAAGAAAAGATCAGAAAGATCAAAAGATTTTGCAGGTAATATCAGTTTTCCGTTACTTCAAACTATTTTTTTAAGTGAAAAGGAGAATAATGCAGGGAAATTTATTTTCTTCTCAAAATACAGGGAAGAAACACCAAAGACAAAGATACAGATAAATAAATCTATAATTAGTCTTACAGATTAATACACATTTGTTTATTTGGGAGAAAGGGGGTGCTATTTCTACATATACATTATCTATACAACATACAGAATAGAAATATACAGGCTATCACTTTTAGCCACAGAAAGAAACAACAAGTAAGCCAAGTTAAGTCATTAACTCATTACATGACTCTGGGCAAATGATTTGATTTCCCTTTGCCCTTTAGTCCACCCACTAGTTGGGCACTACACAGAAACTCCCTGAAAACCAGATGTTACATCAAAGTCAATGTTTCCTGGAGGCCAGCCTTGCTGACTTCTTTGAAAAGCACTAAATTTAGAAGTAGCATGCAAATAACATTGTTCAGATTAAACTCGCTTATTAGTAGTCCAGATGATAATCAAAGGCAAACAGATGGTCGCTTAATGAATGTTATTGGAAGAAAGGCATCTTTAAATATAGGATCTATGTGAAAAGTTTGCTTTTTCTTACAAGTCATTTTGACGATTATATTAGAGTGTTGGCATCATTTTTCAGAATATAACCTTGTGGGGCCTCACGTAGGCATGTTGAGCCAAGATCAAAGCTTTGGATAGCCAAAGAAAGGTTTCTCCAAGTCTAGTAAGCAAAACTATGCATTTAAAATGAAGAACAAATGCCTAACAGAAAGCATATAGTTGTCAAGAGAGCCAGAGTATATATCTTAAGGAATCAGAAATATCAAGTATACCCTGTTTTTTAGACACCTGACTTGTGAAACCAAATCTATACCAGTGGCAAAATTGGGAATGGTTGTTTCTTCTACAAAAAATTTATGACACGATACCTTATGACCCAGAGTATCCTAACATGCTTAAAACAGGATTTGATTTTTTTTCCAAGAAACAAAAATATAGTTAGTGGCTGCATCTCATGTCCTTCTATACAAAGGACAGAATTATAAATGACATTCTAAAACAGGTGAGATCACATTCTGCACATGTCCTGGAGGTGCAACCAGCATCAACTCATGTTACTAATGTTAGCTTATGTTAGTAACACAACTAATATTAATTGAATATTTCCAAAATTCTAGATGTCAGGCAATTTTTACAAAAAATATTTGTCAAAAAAGAAATTACACATAGGTACCAGTTTTCCTAGAGTACAACTGGGATTGATGGATAACAACCCTACAAGGTTATTGAATCATTTAACATCCATTCAGAACAGAGAAACCACACCAGTTATTTAAATAACTACTATGAAATGAATATGTAACTGAATGGATAAAAAGAGAACTCTTAAGTAGTGGTGGGCTGCTAAGTGTTTACAACCAGCTCTCTGGTTGGGGAATCTTTACTTGTAGCATTGGCCAACTTCCATGGTGTAAATCCTCCCACCATGGCTGATATCCAGCTACCAGTGGTTTACCAACTACTTGCAAAATTCCTGAAAATTTTGCAGGAGACAGCTAACATCCCTCAGGGCTGGAGAATAAAAGAGGCTGGAATTATTAAAACATAGAAGCTTGGAGGAGTGGCCCTGCAGAGGTGAAACTCTCACGGAGGAAGGGGTGCTGCTCAGCTGGTACTAGTGACAAGTGTTGAGAGAAGGCCCCATGGGCCTGAGACACAGACCTCTAAAAGATGAGGTGTGGCTAGTGCTGGTAACCCAGAAGCAGAGCACAATATTAGCAAGCGCCAGAGAAACTGCAAAGTGGATTCAATTCTTACTATAGGAAATCGCTGCTGGTGCCAGGGTGGAAAAGCTCCGCTAGAGTGCAGCTCACAGGAACAGGAAGCAGATCAGAATCCAACAGGAAGCAAACAGGAAGAATCATGCACCTATTTCCTCCTCCACTCGCAATCTTCCTCTAGTGCCCCCTAATGGAAGAGTAAGGGGAGACCACTGACAAAGCAGAAATATGCTTTGCAAAGTCCCAGCCCCAACGTTGCAAAGCAGAATCTATATAGAAAAGAAGATTTGGAGCGGAAATACAATAGTTTAATAACTGGCACAGTTATAATCAGAAGAATCATCCCTTCTACCGTATAACTCTTTGCAATTGGAAAAGCTTTTAAAAATTCATTTGAAATAATAATCACCATTTACTATTGAATACTTACAATGTGCCAGGATACCTTGTTAAATGTTGAACGTAACCATGTTAAATGATATACATATCTCGTTCATCAACCCCATGGCTACTCCCAACTGAAGGGGAGGCTGGGAAATGTGTTTTTTAGCTGGACATATTGCCAACCAATAAAAGAGATGTTCGGTTAGTTTGGAAAAAAAAGAAAATATAGATGTTGGTTTGTCAATTAAAGTCAATCACAAAAGATAAGTAGCAATGGTGGAATCAATAGCTTATCACCCCTTCACTTTCTGTTGACTCTGTGACCCAGACTTCCCAAGGCAATCTCAGTTAAAAGTATTTTATCCCTCTGTCTCTATAAACACCCTCATACTTGCTAGCCCATGTGTCATGACTTTGGTTTGGAAAATATGCATCAGTAAATTGCTTACTTGTTTTCTGGTATATTCTTCAACAACTCTGCAGTTTCTCTTATTTCTCAATTCAGGTATAGCTTACTCTAAATCTAAGGTTCCAGGAAGTTGCCTTGCAGTTTTTCTTTCTTTCTTTTTCCTTCTTTTTTTTTTTTTACCATTTTATCAAATGTTTGTTCATTTTGGTAATTCAGTTTAACATTTTGGGGAGTTTAGACCACTGTTGGTCCATACTGAATAGCATATGTCAAGAAGACACAGTAAATCTCATACGGAAACATCTCCTTCACCAGAGTAGCTACTCTCCTTTTCATCCAAGGCAATGGAAAATTAAGGAGTGAGGGTTAGGATATCCTAAGAGTTTGGACTATGAGCTGTTTACTTTCTCGCTCACTTTCTTTTTTAAGCAAATCCTTTCAGATCCTGAAATTTCTCCGTCAGTCTTACTTCATACTATCTTAACCGTAACAAATACAACGTTAAACAATGAGTCAGTTTCAAGAAGACGGAAAAGTGTTCCAAGTAAACACAGTACCCAGCAGCTCCTCTTCTCCCCCTCCCTCCCTCCGTTTCCCTTTCTCTCCAAGAGATCATGGCCATGAGAAACAGTAATCAAACTCCAGTGGACAAAAACTTACAAGGAAGATATCTGAGGCAAGAGGCAGGTGACACATACTAATTACTAAGCAATATCTTATCCTTCATTTTAGCAGTTGGTCATAAGGTGTTGGGGTGGGGGGGTGTGTGTGTGTGTGTGTGCATGTGCACACTTAATTCTACATACTTATATAACCATAGCAGGCCCTTATGCCTTTTTCCTTTTCCCTTCATTTTTTTAAACAGGCTTTTGTAAAACAGTTTTAGATTTACAGAGAAATTGAGCAAATAGTACAGAGTTACCATGTACCTTTCTTGGCACACAGTTTACCCTATTAGTAACATCTTACATTAGTACAGTGCTTTTTTTTTTGTAATTAATGAACAAGTATTGATACATTATTATTAACTAATGTGTATAGCCTTAGTTTTTACCCAATGTCCTTTTTTCATTCCAGGATCCCATCCAGTATACCACATTTCATTTAGTCATGAGGTTTCTTTAGGCTCTTCCTGGCTGTGACAGTTTCTCAGACTTTCCTTGTTTTTGATGACCTTGACAGTTTTGAGGAGTACTTGTCAATGCTCCCCTGTTGGAATTTGTCTGATGTTGTTCTTATGATTAGGCTGTGGCTATGCATTTTTGGGAAGAAGACCACAGAGATAAAGGACCTTTTTTTTTTTTACTACATCATATTCAAGGAACATACTGCCAACATGATTTATCACTGTCAATGTTAACCTTGATCTCCTGGCTGAAGTAGTGTTTGTCAGGTTTATTCGCCACAAAGTTACTCTTTTTTCCTCCTTTCCACACTGCCTCTACATTTTGGAAGGAAGTGACTACATGAAGCCCACTCTTAAGGAGCGAGGAGGTGTGCCCCCCCTGCTTTAGGATGCAGTATCTACACAATTTATCAGAAATTCTTCTGCTTGGGAGATGTGTCTCATCTCTCCCATTTATTTATTTACTCAATCATTTGTCTGAATTAGTAAGGACTCAAGAATATTTTATACTTTGGACTATAATACAGTACTATTTTATTTATTTTATTGATCAAATGGTTCCAACTTTGGCTATTGGCAGCTTTTTTAGTTGGCTTCTGTGCCCCTTTGACATGCACACATCAATGTGGATTTGTGTTTGGTTTTTAACACTTCCTTACTTTTGGGCACTACAAGATGTCCCAGACTCACTGTGTATTATTTCCTGCCCAATCCTAGTATTAGCCATTTCTCCAATTATATTGTATTTTCATCTTTACTATCAATTTTAGTTCTTTCAACAATTCTCTATTCAATAAATAATCGTAAGATTCCTCTTTCCTTTCACTTCCTACAAAGAGATGAGATGAAGACACAACAAAATAAGCTCAAACACTGTAGATTACTAAAGGGAGAAAGAAGAGGTTTTGCATCTCCCTTTCTGTGCTGGTTCCAGCAGGTGAGTCCATACTCTCAGTCTACCAGAGGGACAAGCCCATCTGCAGGAGAAAGTCACTACCTGGACTGCCTCAGAACAGCCGTTGAGTGAGTACTCTCCCTGGAGAAGAACCTCTGCTTTATCCTTCCTGCAGGGAAGTGTCTTTGCATCTCACCCGGCAAAGAGAGGACAAGTATCCAGCACATCTGTGTGCACCAGAAATGGTTCAAACTCTGGTGCAAACAAAGAGAAGAATAAAAGGAGCTCAGAGAAAATCTTTGATAAAAATGAAAATATCCACAAGCTCTTCAGCTCCGATGCCCATATGAGAGGTGCCAGCATGTATTAAGTGACCCATGGATCTCTTGTGAAATAGTCTCAGCAGGAGGCAGTGAATGCCATATCCTAGGGGCACTAGAATGGCAGTGGTGGAGTTACCTTGCAAGGAAGGAGACACAGAATTGTGTGTGTTCCTGAAGGTGCTAACAAATGCATGGAGTAGAAGAGAACCAGAACTATTGATTGACATTTCCTGCTGATGGTTGTCAGAGGCTGCTTCCTTCAGGAAGCCCTCCCTGGTCCATGGGCCAGCCTGGACTGGGAATCTGTGAGCACCTAATGCTGCAAACACTCATTCACTTATCAATAAAAGTTTTTCAGCCCCTACTATGAGTCAAGCACTGAGCTAGGCACTAAAGATAAAGAGATGAATTATACTCTCAGGTCTCAACCTCACATACCAGGGGATGGGGAAGGAGGTGGGAGGGATTACAAACATATCTACATGCAATTAAAATACCTGTGCCGTGGTAGGTGACAACAGGCAGGAGAGAATAAGAAAAACTGCCTAGGCAAAGGAAGACTGATTGCATAGATGAGGAAGCAGGTAAGCAGAGATATAGACGATGACAATTGCTTAGACATTTCCATTCTTCAGCTGTTCTTCATAGAAGCTATTATTATATTATCACACTCTTCCTTTCCTTTATTAAGCTACTTTTTCCTCTTTGGCTACTCCTATAGTCACCTTTTTGACTTGCTCACTGTGTTGATCAATTTTCCACCAGAGAAACAAAGCCAGTAGGATTTGTGTGTACGTGTGTGTTTATGTGTTGGGGGTAGGGGGGAAGAGAGAGAGTGAGAGACAGAAAGAGAGACAGAGAGAGAGAGATTTATTGCAAGGAATTGGCTTACAACATTGTAGGTCCCTGTTAGGCAAGTCTGAAATTCATAGGGCAGGCTGTCAGGAAGGGCAGGATGCGAACTCTCTTGTGGTAGCTGATGCCACAGTCCACAGGTAGAATTTCTTCTTTCTCATGGAATCCTTGGGTCTGTGCTTAAGGCCTTTCAGTTGATTGGATCAGGTTCATCCAGATTATTCAGAACAGTAACCCCTTAGAGTCAAATGATTGTAGATGTTAATCACATCTACAAAATACTTCCTCAGTAACACCCAGATGTATGTTGGATTGAATAACTGGGGATCATAGTTTAATCAAGTCAACACAAATGACTGACTGTCACATTTACCCATCTCTCCTCCATCTGCCCTGAGTGGACCATTCACATGAGCTCACAATGAGATGGGTTCTCCCAGGGCTTGTACAATGTGGTAGCCCTCCATCCTGCTTCCCCTCCTCTCTCTCACCCCACCACTCCTGACTACACAGACCCTTTGCCCGGGCTCAGGCCTGGCCATAGATGTCAATCTGGGCATGCCCGGTACACAGATTGAACATGTCCTAGATAAAGAACAAGAGAAAGGATGCCACATAGTCATCTAGAAACAAGGTAAATGGATATAGAAGTTTTTGAATCCAGAAAACCAATAAAGAACTTCCACTTCTAACCCTTCCTTCCTTTTCCTGTGTTTAGATATACAGAATGGAAATTAAGTCCTCAGGCTCAGTAATCAACTATATTTAAAATCTAGGTTATACAACCTTGGGCAATTTCATAATCACTGTGAATCTCAATTTCTTCATCTATAGCATGGGGAACTAATAAACCTTACTTCAGAGAGTTGTTAAGAGAATAAAGTAAGAAAATACATGCAAAAGCACTTAGCACAAAGACCATATTATAAAGTTTGGGTTTTTTTTTTAATTGACTATTGTTATCATTAAGTACCTGCTATGTGCCTGACGGAGAAGAGAATACTGCAATAAGTAACATATGACCCCTGACTTTCAGGACCATAAAATCCAGTGAGAAATGTCAGACATGTAAACAATTGCAACAAAATGTGGAAATTCAATAAAAGACAGTGAAGTAGAGAAAGAAATAAGTACTCCATCCAGGGGATCAAGAAGGCTTCATTGTAAAAATCCCACATGAGCAGGACTTCAAAGGACCAGCAGTACTTTCCTGAGCAGAAGAGCAAGGAAGAGCATTGTGAGCATAAGGAATGGCATGTGTAAAGAGGCAGAGGCATAGAGCAGCACAGCATGCCTACAGCATGGCAAGCAGTCCAGTGTGAACGGAGCATCGGGGTGTGTGGCAGGAGAAGGAGACAGGAGGTAGAGAAGTGGGAGTGTGTAAGAATAAAGCCATCTTCTGAAGGCTGATGTGATATGCTCCGGAGCTTGGCCTTTTATCCCGAAGGCAATGAGAGACATACTTCCAATTCTGCTTTTGGCCACAGAGCAATTGTACTGTAAATTGATAAAGCAGCATTTGTATTTAGTTGTCTACAAGCCAGACATAGCAAATGCACACATCCCCACGGAAATGTTCCTCGCCAGGATCATCAGTAATCGGGGCAAAGTAGGGTCGGAGGGAGATTACACATCCCAAAAGCAAGTCAACCATGGCGCCCAACCCAGCCCATCACCTTACATCACCGCATGGCTGAACTTACAGAGGGTTTGCGAGTGAAGAAAAGCTTTCTCAGCTGAAACAAAGGAATCTATCCCCAAACATTTCTCTCTCCTCTCCCCTTCATGCATGCCAGTTCTGCACCTTTTTCACAGTTAACTATTCCTTCCTCCTTCCAGCACTTGTTTCTCTTGGCTTCCAGGACACCCCATTCTCCTGGTTGTCTTCCTGCCTCTCGGAATAATCCTTCTCAGCCTACTTGTCTGGTTTCTCTTAATGTTGGGGCCCCAGGTTTCAATCTTTGGACCTCTTCCCCAACTTCACTCACTCCCTCGGTGATTTCATCCAAACTTGTTACTTTAAAAACCATCTATGTGCTGACAATTCTTAAATTTATATCTCCAGCCCAGACCTCTCCCTTGGATTCCAGATTCTTTATCCTATTGCCTGCTCAATGTTTCTACTCAAGATGTCAGGCATCTCAAATTTGAGATGGACAGACTTTTGGTCTTTCAAGCCAAACTTGCTCAGTAAACATAAATCACATTAATCTTTTTAAACGTTAAATCATATCACCCCATTCCTCTGCTCAAAACTGTCCAATAGCTACTCATTTCATTCACAGTAAAAGCCAAAGTCCTTACAATCTCCTGTAAAGCCCTAATTATCTAATTCCCTTTCCTTTACCTGCCTGAAATTGATCTCCTGCCACTCTCCACCGTGATCATTCCACTCCATCCACACTGGCTTCCTTGCTTGCCCTCAAATACATCAGGCACCCCTTAGTCTCAGGGCCTTTGCATCTGTCATGCCTTCTGCTAAGGATGTTCCTTCTCCAGATAATCTTAGTTCAGCTTTCTCATAGAAGTCTTTTCTTACCACCTTATTGAAAATATTAACACCAATGTTACCGATATCCTTTCCAGAATAATTCTTCCCTGCTTTATTTTCTCCATAGCACTAATCACTATCTAATATGTTATATTTTTTTCTTGCTAATTTGTTGTTTTTATGTCTCCCCTGCCACTACCACTAAAAGGTAGCAAAACACGAGGATAGTTTTTTTCTGTTTTATTTGCTGCTCTAACCCTAGTGCCTAAAACAGAGCCTGGCACATAAAGCTCAGGAAATATTTTTTTAATTAATGAATCAATCTAGGGAGAAAACTCTGGATTTAGAGTTTGAATACCTAAGTTTGAATCCAACCTCATTGGATTATTTGTATTAATAACATTGAGCAGATAATCTATCCTCTTTGGCCTCAGCTTCCTTGTCTGAAAAATGAGGATAATAATCTCCATTTTACATATATGTAGCAATGATTAATTAAGATTATGTATGAAAACAGAATATAGTAGATACTCAACAGGTGATTATATACTCACTTATCTTATTTAATTTTTCTGGCAAATCAGCAAGCCAACCCTGTAATAGAATGAGAACTTTACCCATTGCTAGCAGTTGTTACACAAAATATAAATTGTAAAAACTGAGTTTAAAAATCTACATTTTAAAACATTATTTTTCCATGCTCCACATTAACTCCCCAAACTTCAATAGGAAGTTAGGGTCCAGATATATTTTTTAATTAAAATTATAGATTAAAATAACAGGCTGCCTATTTTATGTCAGATACTCATTCATAAAATTATTTGTTCCACAAAATTTATTAAGTACATATTATGGACCAGGCACTGTTCCAGGACCTGAGGATATACCAATGAACAAGATAAAGTTGCTACTTTCATGGCATTCATACATGCTATAGAGGGAAAAAATAAATATATTGAGATAGTAATCTGTTATGAAGAAAAAACAGTGTAAGGGGTCAGAGTGATAGTGAAGACAGAGATGCTATTTGTTATAGGATAGTCTGATAAGGTGACATTAGATTAGAAGCCTGAATGAAATAAGGAACTAAGCCATAGTTCCAAATAAGGAACAGCAGCCCACAGCCAATGAAAGGGGCAGACCATGCTTGGAGTGCTTCTAAAAATCTTCTTTACAAGATATCATTATTTGACCTGTCTGGAAGCTCCCTGGAAGCCCCCCACTCATAGGACTTGTCTGTGTTTGACCTTACTTGGACCTCGATTAATATGAACAATCTTTCCCCCAGATCATTTTTTGGGGAAAAAAAAAAAAATCAGTGGCAATTATTTAACGTGACAACTGTCTGAGTTAGGATTAACAACTGGGACAAGCAAACAAGAGACTAACTAAAAAACTTTAATTTTTATTTAAAAGCTAAGTAGAAAGTGTCCATAGGAGGCTTTGAAAAAGCACCAACATATGCATAGCACATGCACAAGGCTGTGCACATGCCCAGGAAAGAACTGAGAAGGCTCTTATCTCTGACCTCTGGTGGAACCTGAGACTCTGTGCAAGCAGGAAATGAAGGCTAAGGCAAAATCATAACAACCAGAATGTTGAAAGTGTGCCAAAACAGGCACACAGAACCCTTTGGCAAGGGCTGAGAGAACCAACAGGTTTGAAGCATTCAAGGAAATCTCTGTTGAATCATTAACTGACCACTAAGCTAACTGAGCAGACACTGAATTGGCTGCATGTGACAAAAAATAATACTGACCATACAGAATTCGTTCAGGAAAATCACTTCACAAACAAACAGCAACAAAAACAAACATAAACAATAACAACAACAAACCATGGAGAAGAGGGGAGGAGGAATCTAGTTTCCAGAGTTGCCATATTACATATTTTTAAATATCCAGTTTCAGTTAAAAATTATAACACATGAAAAGAAATAGGAAAGTATGGCTCATACATGGGAAAAACAGCAGTCAATAGAAATTGTCCCTGAAGAAATCCAAACATTAAACTTACTAGGTAAAGATTTTAAATCAGCTTGTGTTGAGGGTCCCCAAGACTATACTCAGGTTCAATGATTCACTAGAAGGACTCTCAGAACTCAGGAGAACTTTTCTGATTACAGTTTATTACAGAGAAAAGATAGAGATCAAAATCAGGAAAGGGGGAAAAAGCACACATAGCAGAATCCAAGAGATACAAGGTCCAAGTTTCCAGTTGTTCTCTCCCAGTGGAATCATACAGTCAGTACTTAATTCTCCAAGCCATGATCTGTGACAATGCATACTAAGTATTGCCAAACAAAGAAAGCTCACCATGGCTTGGAGTCCAAGATTTTTACTGGGAGTCAATAATGTAGACTGAATCATGTGACTGACTTTAACTACTTATTCTCCAGACCCTTCTCCCCTGTCACGGTGGTCAAATGACACAGCGTAGCCTAGGGCCCCAGGCAAACAAAAGCAGGCATTCACCATAAAGCATATTGTTAGCATAAACTATCTGGATTGGCTCAAGGCCCCAGGTATACAAAGACAATTTTATCATCAGGATATTCTGAGGAATTAGAGATTATCTCCCAGGGGCCAAAGGCCAATCCTTTCCTTATAATATACAGCGTTTAAACATCCCAAGTTTACCAGGTTAACTCTTTACTACACACAGCTATTATTAATAT
This sequence comes from Eulemur rufifrons, assembly GCF_041146395.1. Lineage (NCBI taxonomy): Eukaryota > Metazoa > Chordata > Mammalia > Primates > Lemuridae > Eulemur > Eulemur rufifrons. Next base: position 26,216,028 of record NC_091001.1, read on the forward strand.
GCTCAAAGAATTAAAGGAAATCATGTCTAAAATCTTAAAGGAAAGCATGAGAACAATGTTGCACAAATGGAGAATATAAATAGATTAAAATTATAAAAAGGCACCACAGAGAAACTCTGGGGTTGCAAAGTACAATACCTTAAATGCAAATTTACGAGAGGGGCTCAACAGCAGATGTTAGATGACAAAAAAAAGAATCAGGGAATTTGAAAATAGATTAATTGCAATTATTCAGTGTGAGTAACAAAGAAATACTAATGAAACACCATTGAGTGTATCATCATATACATAATAAGAGTTGCAGAAGGAGAGGAAAAAGAGAAAGGGGAAGAAACAATAGCCAAAAAACTTTCTAAAATTAATGAAAACCATTGATCTACTCATCTAAGAATTTCAATAATCTCTAGGTAGTATAAACTTAAAAAGATCCACTCTTGAACACACCATTATCAAACTACTAAAAGACAAAGGCTAAAAGGAATCTTGAAAGCAGCAAAAAGCAACTCATCATATACAAGGGATCCTCAATAAGATGAACAGCTGATTTTTCATCAGAAATCATGGAGGCTAGAGGGTAGTGAAATAATATATTCAAAGTGTTGAAAGAAAAAGAATGTCAGCCAAGAATTCTATATCCCTTAAAACTATCCTTCAAAAATGAAAGTGAATTAAAGATATTCTTAGATAAACAAAAACTGAGAGAATTTATCATTAGCACATTTTCCCTAGAAGAAACACTAAAGAGAGTTATTTAGGCTAAAATAAAATGATACTAAAGAGTAGCTTAAATCCACATGAAGAATTAAAGATCACTGCTAATACTTGTAACAAGCACTGACCATTTAATCAATAATTCATAGTAATTATTGCATAGTTCAATACTCCACTTTCAAAATAGGAAAACTAGGCAAAAGACCAACAAGAAAATACAAGACTTGCCCAATACTATAAACTAACTAGACCAAACAGACATCTAAATACAACTCCATCAAAAACATTAAAACACATATTCTTCTCAAGTGCACATGGAACATTCTCCATGATAAACCATGTTAGACCATAAAGCAGCCATCAATAAACTTAAAATAATAAAATCATACAGAGTATGTTCTCTGGCCACAATGGAATGAAATTAGAAATCAACAAAAGTAGAAAATTTGGAAAATTCACAAATATATGGAAATTAAGCAATGCACTACTAAATGTCTAATGGTTGTAAAAGAAATTACAATGTATATTACAAAATACTTTTAGATTAATGAAAATAAAAATGCAACTAATCAGCTAAAGCAGTGCTTAGAGAGAAATTTATAGCTATAAATGGCTATATTAAAAAGAAGAAAGATCTCAAATTGAATCCTAACTTTCCATCTTAAGAAAGTTAAAAAAGAAGAGCAAACTAAATAAAAACAAACACAATTTTTAAAAAGAATGGAAACAAATGATACAGAGAATCAAAAAGCATTAGAGAAAAATCAATAAAACCCAAAATAAGCTCCTTATAAAGATCAACAAAATTGACAAAGCTTTAGCTAGACTGAACAAGAAAAAAAGAAGATTCAAACTGTTAAAATCAGTAATAAAGAAAGAACCATCTCTACCAAGCTTACAAAAATAAAAAGGATTATTTTTAAAAGAGTATTATGAGTTCTGCACAGCCAAAGAAACAGTCATGAGAGCAAACAGACAACCTACAGAATGGGAAAAAATTTTCGCATGCTACACATCCGATAAAGGACTGATAACAAGAATCTATTTAGAACTCAGGAAAATCAGTAAGAAAAAAAATCAAACAACCCCAAAAGTGGGCAAAGGACATGAATAGAAATTTTTCAAAAGAAGATATAAGAATGGCTAACAAACATATGCTCAAAATCCCTAACCATCAGGGAAATGCAAATCAAAACCACAATGAGATATCACTTAACTCCAGTGAGAATGGCCTTTATCAAAAAGTCCCAAAACAATACATGTTGGTGTGGATGTGGAGAGACAGGAACACTCATACACTGCTGGTGGGACTGCAAACTAGTGCAACCCTGGTGGAAAGAAATATGGAGATACCTTAAGCAGATACAAGTAGACCTACCATTTGATCCAGCAATCCCATTATTGGGCATCTACCAAAAAGAACAAAAGACATTCTATTAAAAGACATCTGCACCTGAATGTTTATAGCAGCACAATTCACAATTGCGAAGATGTGGAAACAACCCAAGTGCCTATCAATACATGAGTGGATTAATAAAATGTGGTATATATATACCATGGAGTACTACTCAGCTATAAGAAACAATGGTGATATAGCACCTCTTGTAATTTCCTGGAAAGAGTTGGAACCCATTCTACTAAGTGAAGTATCTCAAGAATGGAAAAACAAGCACCATATGTACTCACCATCAAATTGGTTTCACTGATCATCACCTAAGAGCACATTTAGGAATAACATTGACCAGGTGTCGGGCAGATGTGGGTGGGGGAAGGGATGCGTGTATACATACATAATGAGTGCGATGCACAGTGTCTAGGGGATGGACACATTTGAAGCTCTGACTCAAGGGGGCAGGGGGGCAAGGGCAATATATGTAACCTAAACTTTTGTACCCCAACAATATGCTGAAATAAGAAAAAATAAAATAAAATAAAATAAAATAAAAAAAGACTAAAAAAAAGAAAATTAAAATAATTTTACTTAGAATAACATCAAAACAAATAGAATATTAGGAACAAATTGAACAAAAGAAGTGTAAGATTTATACACTGGAAACTACAAAATGTTATTCAAAGCAATTAAAGGAGATCTAAATTAATGGAAAGTTACAGATTTGGAAGGCTTAGTATTATGAATGTCATGATAATACTCTCCAAAGTGATCTACAGAGTCAATGTGATTCATACCTGAATCCCAGCTGCCATTTTTGCAGAAATTGATAAGCTGATTCTAAAATTCTTATGGTAATGTAAGGCACCCAGAAAAGCCAAATCAATCTTAAAGAAAAACAACAAAGCTGGAGAGTTTCCTGATTTCAAAACTTAAAATAAAGCTACAGTAATCAAGACGGTGTGGTACCAACATAAGGATAGACATACAGATCAATGAAATAGAATTGAGAGTCCAGAAATAAACCCTTATATTTATGGTCAATTGATTTTTGACAAGGGTGCCAAGACTATTCAATGGAGAAAGATTAGTATTTTCAACAAACAATGCTGGGACAACTGGATATCCACATGCAAAAAAATGAAGTTGTACTCTTCATGCCATATATAAAAATTAGTTCAAAATGACTATTTATATATTTTAAAAACACAATACATGGACTGAATAGCATAATGAATATGGCTGAAAATAAATATGTGAGTTGGCAATTTAAGTCAACTTATACTCCCAGAACATAGTACAAAAGAACAAAGAAGGAATGTATAAAAGAAACTTCAAGAAATATGTCAACTAGATTCAGAAGTTTAGAACAAACTTAATACAATTTTCATAAACCATAGCAGAGAGAATGGAGAAAAGAAAACCAACAAAATAAAAGAAGAAAATTTCCCAGAACTAACAAAAGATATGAATGTTCCAATTCAAAGAGTCTAAATACATATATTGAATTTTCAGGATTCCAAGGAAAAGAAAAAATCTTAAAGCCTCCCCTCAAACAAAGAGTGGGAGGAATACTACAAAAGACCGAGATTTATAATGGCATAAGAATTTTCATCAATTTTAGATGCCAGAGGTAAGGGAGCAGGATCTTCACAGTTCTAAGGGGAAATGATTGTGAGCCTAACCAAGCAAGCATTCATATTATTCTAGAATATTCACATTTACATGCTAACTGAATATTTATAAAATATCATAAACTTCTCAAGAATATAAAACAGAACAGACCAATAAAATGGGATTCATTTAAAAATTAAGGGACACTATTTCCCTTTATTCAACATACATGTATTAAACTTCTACTATATGCCAGAAAACATTACGGTCACCAGGGACACACAGGTGAACAAAGGACAGTCAATCCTCATTTATTCATGGATTCCATATTTGCAAATTCACCATCTCACTAAAATTAATTTGTAACCCCAAAACTGATACTTGCAGCACTTTTGTAGTCATTTGCAGGCATGAGCAGATCAGTGAAAAATTTGAATCCTACATTCCCAGCTGAGGTCAAACAAGGCTACACTCTACCTTCTTACTTCAGCTACCATACGATAAACAAGTGTCTTTTTCATGGTCTATTTAGTGCCTCATTTTTGTGGGTTTTTTTTTTTTTTTTTTGTAATTTCACTGTTTAAAATGGTCCCCAAGCATAGCACTGAAGTGCTATCTAGTGCTCCTAAGCCCAAGAAGGCTGTAATCACAGAGAAGATAGGTATGTTAGATAAGCTTCATTCATGCATGAGTCATAGTGCTGTTGGCCATGAGTTCAAGTTAATGAATTAACAATATATATTAAATAAGATGTTTTTAAACACAAACACACAAAAAACAAGGTTATTGATCAGTTGATGCAAATGTTATGACCAGAGGCTCAAAGGAATCTAATCCTGTATATCCCCAGAAGTAATGATTTAGTGTGTGTTAACTGAGTGTTTGTAGTGACTTTATAGAACTTTGCTATGAATAACAAAAATTGATTCTATCTTATTTGTTCTTAAGTAGAGCAAAACTTTTAAATAATATATAATTTTTACCAAATAAAAACAACTTAAGCTATCTAAAAGCCTGAAAAATATAGTTCCAACTATATTCTTTAAACTTGACCAGTTGCTCTCCCTATTCTTTTAATATCTAAAATATTCTAAACAGTCTACCAGTTCCAGCCTCCTTAAATTCCCAAAAATAGGGAAATCAGTATTTATGTTACATCAACATTTTTTTCTGGTTATTAAATAGCACTTTATTTTTTTATTTAAAAATCACTATTAATTATTTTCCTGGATACTTTTGAAATCTTCTTTAGAAACATCAGTGTGATGGTTAATTTTAGGTATCAACTTTACTGGATTAAGCAATAGCTAGAGAACCCGTAAAGTATTAACTTTGGGAGTGTCTGTGAGAGGGTTTCCAGAGAAAATTGGATATGAGTCTAAGTAGACTAAGTGGGGAAGACCCGCCCTCAACGTGAGCAGTCACCATCCAATTGGCTGGGGCCCCAGATAGAACAAAAATAGAAAAGAGGTGAATTGGTTATTTTCTCTCTCCTGGGGCTGTGATACATTCTTCTTCTCCTGCCCTTGGACATCAGAACACTAGGCTCTCCCGCCTTTGGACTCCAGGACTTACATCAGCTGTTCCCTGGGTTCTCGGGCCTTTGGACTTGGACTGAACCACACCACTAACATCCCAGCATCGCCAACTTGCAGATGGCCTGTCTTGGGACTTCTCAACCTGCATAATCATGTAAGCCAATTTTCCTAATAAATCTTCTTTCAAATATCTACATCTATGTCTATATTTATCTATCTATATGTGTCCTGTTGGTCTATCTGAAGATCTCTGGCTAATATACTCAGTACATCATCGACTGCATGAGGGGGAATATCTCTGTTCTTTAATCAGAATAGTCAATCTTTCGCACTTCTTAAATAAATTTTCTTCTTTTATAAGTTTTCATCTTTTTAAAGTCATTTTCATCTTTTTTTCAACAGATTTAAAGGGTACAAGTGTTTTGTGTTACATGGATGAACTGTATAAATGCTGAAGTTGGGGTTTTTCATGTATCCATCACCAGAATAGTGTCCATTGTACTACATTTTCATCTTTTTTAAAATAAATTCACCTATAATTAACCAGTAAGAAGTAGAAACACACAAAAAATTAAATTAATGGGACAAAAATTTAGTAACAAGAAATGGTGAACTCCCTAAATGCACATTTGGGAATGATACCAATTGGATATCAGACTGAGGTGGGGGGGGAGGGGATGGGTGTATGCCTACATGATGAGTGCAATGCGCACCGTCTGGGGAATGGTCACGCTTGAAGGTGCTGACTCGGGGAGGTGAGGGGTGGGGGGAGGGGATGGGTGTATACCTACATGATGAGTGCAATGCGCACTGTCTGGGGAATGGGCACTCTTGGAGCTCTGACTCAGGGGGATAGGCAGTACATGGACAACGTATGTAACCTGAACTTTTGTACCCCCATAATAAGCTGAAATAAAAAAAATTTTTAAAAAAGATAAAAAGGGTGAAGAATCATATAACAAAAAATCAGTAACAGGTGAAATTTAAGCCTTCAATTGTGCAGATTCCTAATATGATTCATAACTCATTGTCATGTTATTTCTCTAAATGCCATGTATAGTTTAATGTCCAATAAAAACAAGTTACATATAAAAAAATAAAAAAGAAATGGTGAACTTAATGAAAACTGTGAAAAATGTTAAATGCTTTGAAAATATGTATTCATACTAATTCTTACAAAATATCTTTTTAAATTAAATTTCTTTTTTGCTTTCCTTAAGAAATAAAATACATTTATCTTTAAATAAAAATAACTTTTATTGAAATTATTCTCCCTTATTTGCATATTTGGCAAGACTTTCTTCTGTCAACCGCTTATCTCATAATGCTGAGACATTTGAGAGAGCTAAAACACAAAAGTTAATGCAAGTATCACTCTAACACATACTGAAAGGCATTTCTTATTCTTGCTGTCTTTGAACAGGAAAACAACTAAGCTTGCATGCCATTTTGCTAATACAAGGAGTCAAAGTTCAAATGTGAGAGAGTAGAAAAGGAATTCTAGAACTCTTCAACTGCTCTAAAATGTACCTTACTGAACCCAGATCCTGTTGTCCCTGTTCTTTCTATAGAATAGATTTTTTATACTTTCTTAAATAAAACTCACTTTCACTCTATACTGTTGACTCAATCCTAAATTCTTTCTTACACAAAGCCAAAGACCCACTTAGACTTCAAGTGACTACCAACATTGAGAGACACTTTCCTGTGCCAATGATAAATAGGAAGGCCATGACTGAGTCTAAGTTTTTTAGGGGCAGACTGTCCAGTATATACCAGCATAATTCTTAATAGCACTTTCTTTCATTGTCAAAAGTATCCTAGCGATTGGGGACTTGTGTGGAGGGGGATGGGAAGAGGAGTCTCTTTCCTGCTTCACCTTCCTCTTGGGTAGTCATCTTTTCCATGGTCTGCCATTGTTTCCTTCTGGCCCAAAATATCACAGATTTTTTTTTTTAACCCTAATTCAAAAGCTGCTTCTTTTTACTTAGGAGTTAACTGTAAAGATTTCATCATTTCATGTAACAGTAGCAGAATCAGTTTTTAGTTCATTCTGATATAAAATTATAAGATAATTTTTTTGTTCTCTGGATCACTGAATCTTAACTATTATAATATTCTAAGACTTTAACAGCAATTGCAAAAATAATGGTAGAAACAGACTTTTGTGCCTTGTCTCATCAATAGCTTGGTCAAAAGGAAAATTTGGTCATCTGTGTCAATATGAGAATTGAGGCTTTTGGGTGCAGACTAAAAACAGCACTATGGATTACAAAGAAACCACAGGATTCCAAAGTCGTGACCAGCAGGAAATTTGGGGTTTTCTTAAAACTTTCTTTGAAGTGCTGTTTTAATTTGATTGATTTGCATTTTATTTAAAACAGTCGATAATATTCCTTGTAGAAGAACAGTCATTAAGGATTCCTTTTCCATATTAAAAAGAATAATAATAATGATAAAAACACTCCATGTGATGGTTAAAAAAAACATGAATTACTTACAGTCAAATGAGATTACATTATAATTATCACAATCACATCTTAGCTACATGCAGAAATAATCGTGAATACATGTGTGAAAATGTGTTTCTTTAATCTACAGTTAGGTTCTGATGTAAAGTGATTTGTATTCACTAATCTCTTGCCATAAATTTGTAGTCTTTTTAATGCTTGGAAGCCCAAAAGCTGGGAAACGACAATCTGTAAGAATAAATACAGGAATTAGAACCAATAAACTCTGGTTTCATTTCCAGCTTAGCTTCATTTGCTGAATTTGGCCCAATGACCTTGACCCTCAGTTTCCTCATCTGTCAAATGGAAGTGCTAGTACATTCCTTACCTTACAAATGAGAAAACAGATGTGAAATCAGATTGAAACTTTAAAAATACTATACAAATTATTCAAATTGCTTATTATTAGAAAGACCATTAACTGTTTATTGCCTAATTTTAACAAATAAAGCAATACTTGCTAGAAATATATCCAAAGTGAAGATATGTGCAATTTTTGTGTGTTTTGCAACAAACTTCTTTTTATCAAGAAATTAGATTCACTGTGATACAGTCTTCAAACACGAATGAAAGGCCCTCATTATTTTAAGTGAATGGAATTATAAACTGAAAATATAGGGTTAGCACTTCATAACACTTTCTTGATACTTACTCGTTTTCTACCTTACATCATGGATAAAAGTACATGCCTTAACTCCCATTCAAATCATAACCTCTTTGAAGAAGAAATTCCTGTTTATTCCACCTTTGCAACTTTCACAGAGCCTATGCACATAGCTGAGAACACAGTAATTGTAAGCCACAGGCGTCCAACAGAAAGTGAAACAGCTTAGTTTCAAATCCAGGTCTATCTAACATCAAAGTCTTGTCCTTTCCCGATGCCATCCCAGCACCACAAACAAATGAGTCACTCATTTTGTAAAACAGTGTTGAGGGTTCTATGGCAGCAAGTTCTCCACTTATATGGAAGATTTAAATTAACCTATACACTTGGCTTCTAGGTTAGAAATAATCTCAGTTCTCCAACTTGTGTTCCTGACTCGTGTTTCTCTCTCATCCCACCACCATTGCCCCCATCATCTCAAACCTTTGCCTCCTTGGTTCTCATCCACAAAGAAAAGACACTTGGAGCGCTTTAACCCTGTAGCACAGAGTAGTCTCCTGGTGGTATCTCCCCACCCCCAGCCAGGAAAGAAGATGCAATGCTCACAGAATACCTCTGATTAGAATTCAAATTGGATAATTGGCATTTTGAAAACTTATAAATATAAATGTCGTCCATCAGCATCCTTGTTGATGTTAACCTACCGAAAACCTTCACAACATCAAAGTACTGCGTTTCCCACCTTGGCCCCATGTTCCCAGTGCTACCACACCATGGCTGGGTGCATCCAGGAAACATTGGTGTGAAAGCCATCAGTTGGGTCCACCTCACTGCTTGCTCATCCTGGCCTTGTTCTCTAACATCTGCACTTCTTAGGGAAAACAAGAAATCACTTTTCTTCTTCAAGAAAAACAATATCTAGGGAATCTGTGTAGACTTACCTTTACCCAAAGCATGTTCCTCAGAAAAAATAGCCCCTGGAAATGCTCCATCAAAAAAAGAAAAAAAAAAAAAAAAGAAGGGAGACAGGAAGACAGGAAGGAAGGAAGGAAAGGAGGAAGAAAGGAGAAAAAAAGAGAGAGAAAAAAATATTTCTGTGTTCAAAAAAGTGTGATAATCATTTCACAATGTACATGTATATCAAAACATCATGTTATACACCTTAAATGTATACAATTTTTATTTGTCAACTTTACCTCAATAAATCTGGGAAAAATAAATAAAATTGATAACATTTTGCTGAAAAACAAAAAAGAAGTATGAGAAACTCTGCATACCTTGCTGTTTGCTTATGGATCAAGATTTTCACTGGCCCTTATTCCCCTAAAATTATGAAAGATGCTTCTACTCTGCCCCAAAGACTACAACAGTGTCTGGCCCATAAAAAGTGTTTAACAAATATTTGTTGGCCAAAAAATTAAATGTATATTCAATACTAAACTCTGAGAAGAACAGCAATTTTAAACATTTTTCTTTCAGTTTTGCTTCACCCAGAGTTACTCAAACGTGTCTTAACACAGAACACCTTTTTCAAGGAACATTAAATAGCCCAAAGAAATAGTGTTTTGTGAATCAAATTCTAGGAAATGTTGGTAGGTGCAATAAATCAAGCCAAAGAAATCTGCTTTGTTCTACAGATTACAGAATATTTGGTTTGAACTCTCTAGAATTGTGACTATTGCTGAAGGCACTCAGACTAGTACCCAGTGGTCTGAATAGTTCCCATTAGAGAGGGCTGTTAGGAAAGTAGAGACCTTACAACCTTTTAAACTTTACTCAGTTTTCTGACATTATGGCTATAGTAACCCGCTCAATTCTAGGAGATAGTCTAGATTGTTGGAGTTCTGTAATAGTCTATTTTCTTCAGATTGTGTAAACACCAATTTACCATCTTTATCAGATTTTTAAGATATAAATACTACTCTATCCCAATATCAACATAAGAACAAAAAAAGTCTTGAACATTACTCAGTGACCTAGTTCTACAAGCACAGAAAGGACTAAGCATTACCAAATAATTTTGAATTCAAAAGTCTGAGTTTTGTATTTTCAAAAGTCTGAGTTTTGTATTTTCAAAAGCCTTTTGAAAACAGTTTAAAAAAAATAGTTGCATTCTTTCAAAAATGTTTATAATGACCATATTCATATGTCAGTTTGTTTGATTTTTAAATTTATCCAAAGTCTGGTTAGCTCCAGTTCCTCAAAGCAGACCTAAGTACTTTTAGTTTTCAAGTGCATTGATAATCAAGACTGTTGGTTATGCTTTGTACAAGAATTATTTTTAAAAAATCAAACAGAATATTAGTCCATATTCCAAAATTTCATTATCTCCTAGGATAAATAAATAATAAAAAGTACAAACTCAAATGTTAGATAGATAAGCAGAGGCAGATTAGTTAGCCAGTCTGAACCTCAGTTATTTCATTGTAAAATGAGCATAATTATGGAGCCAAATTTATAGGTTATCATAAAAGTGATACAAAAATGCTTGACACAGTGTCTAGCACACAGAAATCAGTCAATCTTAGCTTTTATTGTTAGCCCAATCCCTTATTTTCCAGAAGATAAAAATGAGACCCAGACAGCATAAAGGATTTGTGCAAAGTAACACAACTCGTTAGTATCAGAGCCAGAATTTTAACTTATATCTCCCAATCCCAGTCCAGTTACTTTTCTAACATGTCATAACAACAAAAAATAAGAGTGGGAAAAAGAACTTGAAAAAAAATAAGACTTGATGTACAATGGAACTTTAGATTGATATAGCTGTAAGAAACAATTGGCTTAAGAATCTAGAAACCCATTGAGTGAATGAAATGGTCACATTCTTGAGGTTAGGCAGGATGGCCATACAGAAAACACCTCTGAGTCATATTTTGATGAAAAGTGGGAAAGATGGAGACAAAAAGGCATCCAATGAGAAGAAAAGATGACAGTAGAAATTTGAAGGCTCTAAACAAACTCCATGGCAAGACCAGAAAACAAGTTTCCCTGCCCACTATGTAGAGTTTGGGACAACCTGGAATAAAGATATTCAGCATGTAATGAGGACCTGCTATGTGTCAGACATTATTCTGAGCTCTTCCCAGTGTTCTCTTTTAGTCCTTGCAAGAACCCAATAAAGTAGGTATTAACTATAATCTTCATTCCCAGGTGAGGAAACAGGCTCAGAGTGGCTGAATATCTTCCCTATGGCCAAATACTCAATAAATGACACAAACAACAGTTAAACCCCGGTGGTCTAACTTCAAGACCTGAATGAGCTGTTATGCTAGAATGAAAGAGAGGGGGAAGAAAAAAGCAAGGGATATAATGACTTCTAAATGTGTTTCCTCTTTATAGGCTTAAAATTAAAATATTATACTAAAGATAGAGAAAATATATGTTTTGCATGTATGTAAGTACTATATATGTACATCTAAGTAACTCATTGCATACATGATTTTTATCTGTTTTCTGGTAAATATTAAGGAAACCATTAAAGTTATTGTGCAAGATTTTTTAAGTCAAAACAAACTAAATTGTTAAAAAAAAAGAGAGAGATTCCTATGGTTTATAAAAGTTCAATAAACTTTCTAATGCTAAAAATCATTCAAATATTCTCAACATAATCACAGCCTATTTTTGAAAATAGCCATATCTGACTGCATTTATAAATGGCAAAGTTCCAGTATCATGAAACTTTAAAGTGATACAAGGTACAAATGAATCAACAGCAAAGAAAATGATTGGGGTGTTATATCAAAAGGCTTCACAGAATTGAGAAATTCCACTTTAAAGCATATATTAAAATATGATTCAAATATGGCTGTCTTGCCAAACTTATTAACTCTGGTGGGTGGTTGAGAGCATGTCTTCAGGAATCCTAGAAACATTTACATCCCAGATCTGCAACTTACTGGCCATGTGAACACAGGCATATCATTAATACTTCATTTTAATAAGTTTTAGTTTCTTTGTGTACATAAGGCAGATAATAATATTATCTATTTTACATGCAATAATATACAGAGTGCTTATCCCAGGGCCTCTGCCAAATAGCAGACATCCAAATGAGTGTTAGTTATTATCACAACATTGATTATATTTTCCTTTGATATTTATAATTTTTTTAAACACTACCAATGACAAATTGAATACATTATACTTAGTTCTCATTCTCCTTGAACACTTCATGATTCATTTGACCCTTCACCTTCTCCTTAAACTTCGCTCCTTCCTTAACATCTATATCATTGAACTATATCATCTTTCCACCCACTTTTGTGAAAGCTGTTATTCATTTCTTTCTTTTATTTTCTCACTGTGGAGTAACCCAAAGATTAGCCCTTGGCATTCTTTTCTCTCTTATACTCTCTCTCTCCAGCAAACTCATGCACTGTCATAACTGCTTTAATCACATCTAGGTAGATAACAACTAAATCCACCTTCACTCCTGACTCCTTGTACTTATCCAGCTGACTCCGGGCTTTTCTGTGTGATTGCCATGCTATTTGCTTTGTATTCATCGTGACTAAAATGCCAGTCACTGTTGACACCACATCATCATCCACCTTTCCAAACAAAAGAAACAAACTCTCAACTTAACTAGAAAATGAATTGATTGGAAGATGCAGACTACCTCAGAGGATCGGCGGGAGGGCTGGGGCATCAACCTCAGAAAACAGGCAGAAATCTAGGGGAGCCAAGACATAGCTACAACCCCACCACAGACCAGGGCTGCTGAGGATTCTGCCCTATGTCAGCACCACCAAACATTGACTATCATACTGCTGGACTGTCACTCTGCCACAAAAAATAATTGCTGATCATCCACTGCCCCTTTTCATCACTCCCTGAAGAACCAAAGTTCCAGATGGGAGCATCGGAGGTGCCCAGCTTAGGTCACATACCTAGCTACTGTTTGTAGAAGGTTGGAAAGAGATTATCTGTTCCTGGTAGAAGGTAGAGGGTAGTCAGGATTCTCCATAGAGTCAACAGGACATAAAAGTGTATAATGGCTTGGGAGTCCCACAATTTGTTGCCACAAGCTGGAGACCCAGTGGTGTAGTTCTAGGCTGAGTCCAAAGGCCTAAGAACCAGGGACATTGATGTTATAAGTCGCAATCTAAGAGCAGAAAGACTGATGTTTCAGCTCAGTCAGGCAGGGAGAAAAAGAGAATTCTCTCTTCCTTGCCTTTTGCTCTATTTAGGCCCTCAACAAATTGGATGAGGCCCACCCACAATGGGAAGAGCCATCTGCTTTACTAGGTCCCTGATTCAAATGTTAATTTCACCTAGAAACACCTTCAATGACACACCCAGAAATAATGTTCAACCAACTATCTGGGCACCCTGTGACCCAGTGAAGTTGACACACAAAATTAACAATCACAATAGGACCATGACTTCCTATTTTGGAATCCTTCTAAAATATGACAGTGTTTGGATGATGGTCAGCCAAAACCAAGAAATGTTCCTATACCTCCCTATAAAACTAGCTTCCCCTCTCAACCACCTTGCTTTTGTCATCACCCTCAAATCACTCATGTGCATAACCTCACCATCATTAATTGTCTTTTGGGCACTATCAAAATTTTCTCAAAGTATCTCCTTCACCCAGGGTCTTCCCCTAAAAATTACTTTTGAGCTTAAGTTAGCTTTCAACCATAACTCTCTAACAAAACACTATCAAACTATTTTTTCTGAAATACCTCTTAAATTATATCACTATTCTGTTCAAAAGTTTCCCATAGGACAAATATGAAACTGTTTTAGATATCCTCCAAGGCCATCCACATTATTGTGTCAACCTACCTGTTATGGATTGAATTGTGTCCCTCCAAATTCAGATGTTGAAGTCCTAATCCCAGGTACCTCATAATGTGATTTTATTTGGAAATGGGATTGTTGCAGATGTAATTAGTCAAGATGAGGTCATATTGGAGTGGAGTGGGCCCCTAATCTGACTATTGTCTTTATAAAAAAAAAAGCACCATGTGGAGAGAGACACATACAGAAGGAAGATGATAGGAAGACACGAGAATACCATCTACAAGGAATGCCAAAGATTGCCTGCAAACCACTAGAAACTAGGAGAGACATATGGAACAGATTCTTCCTCACAGCCCTCAGAAGGAGCCAATCCCGCCAACACCTTGATCTCAGACTTCCACCTCTAGAACTGTAAATTTCTATTGTTTAAGCTGGCCAGTGAGTGGTGCTTAGTTATGACAACCCCTAGAAAATAAACACACTATCTTTCTATATTTAAGCCCCACCACTCCCTTACAAAAATAATTTTCTCCAGCATGAAAGACCATTTACATCCCCACATCTGTGCCTGTTACCACGACATACCCCTCCATCTTGGGATTTTTATACCATTATTTTCTTCAACCTAAATCCTACCCAATCTTTAAGACTTAATTCTTACCCTATATCCTATATTTTTATCCTATACATCTTTCCCATCTCAGCCAAGCTTCTCAAAGAAATAGTTTATGCTCATGTATCTATATCCATAAATTCTATTCACCCCTCAACCTACAGCAGTATATCTTCTGCACCATCATCCCACTGAAACTACCTTCTCTACTATTACTCTGTGCTTTGCACACGCACCTCCCACTATGTGGCATCAGTCGAAACACAAACTTTCTTCCATATTTTTGCCATCTTTCCTGCATTCTTTCCTCCTACCTCTTCCTCACTTTGTGTGAGTTTTGTTAGGATCACTGAGAGTGATACAACCAGACATTATATTAATATGTATCATGAACTTGAGTTACAGTAAGACTTTAGATCTGAAATTCGAGGGATAGAGAAATAAGGTAAAGGATACTCCAAAAAGCAATTAGATATATATCTGAAATATAGGACATTCTGTAGGACAGTTGATATGGTTTCTTCCAGAAGTCAATGACATAAAAAAAAAGTGAAGGAACTCTTTAAATTAAAGGAGACTTAAGAAATATAACAACCAAATGCAATATGAAGACCTTATTTGTGTTAATATCTTAGATGTTAACAGATCATCTGTAAACAAAAAAAGGGGGGGAGGGGGAATTAGGGAAATTTAAATATGGACTGTGTATTAGATTTTATTAAGAAATTGTTCTTAACCATGTTAGTCATAATATGGTATCTTGGATATAAAAGAAAATGTACCCTGCTTTAAAAAGATTCTTCCTGAAATATTAATATATAGGACAGAAATGTTAGAACATCTGGGATTTGCTTTAAAATACTTCAGCAATGAAAAAACAGAGAAGCAATATGGGAAATGTTAGTAATTGTTAAATTTAGTTGATTGATACACTGATATATTCAATATACTATTCTCTTTATATTATGTATGTTAGAAATTTTTTATAACAAAAAATTTTTTCTCCATCTCAACAGATTTTTTTCTAGGAACTTAACAAGCTGATTCTAAAATCTATATGGCCAAATAAAGGCCCAAGAATAGCAAAACACCCTAAAGAAGAAAATTAAAATGTGGGAAATTGCCCTATCAAATATCAAGATTTATTATGGAGTTATTTAGTCTCTGTGTCTTATGAACACAGAGATAAACAAATTGATCAACGGAACAAAATAAAGTGCCAAAAAACAAACTCCTGCACATATGGAATCTCGACATCTAGCAGAGACAATCGTACAGGTAACTGGCATAATAGACTTTCAATTAATGATGCTGAGACAACTGGTTATCTATGTGAAAAAAATAAAAGTAAACATCAAATCCCTATTCTATGTCATATATAAAAATCAAATTATAATGGATTAAAAGCATACAAGTAATGATAAAACTTTAAAAGTTTTAGAAGAAAAATATAGAAGAATATCTTATGACCTTACGATAATAGAGGATTTCTTAAATGAGACACAAACCATTAAGGAAGAAACTTATAAATTCTGCTATAATAAGATTAAGAACTTCTTTTCATCAAAAGACTCTATTAAGTCTATTCAGACTGCCATAATAGCATACCATAGACTGGGTGGCTTAAACAACAGAAATTTATTTTCTCACAGTTCTGGAGACTGGAAGCATGATACCAGGGTGCGAACATGGTTGGGTTCTGGTGAGAGCTCTCTTCCTGGCTTGCAGATGGCTGGCTCCTTGTGTTCCCACATGGCACAGAGAGAGAGACAGAGAGGGAACGAGAGAGAGAAAGAGAGAGAGAGAGAGAGAGAGAAAGAGACATGTTCCCGAGTACACATTGTCTAGTATATGTTGTTGTAAGGACACTAATCTCATCATGAGGGCCCCACCATCAATACCTTATCTAAACCTAATTATACCTCAAAGCCTTGATCTCCAGCTACCAACATATTGGGGGGGAGAGCTTCAACATATAAATTTGGGGTAGGCACATTCAATCCATAACAGACAGCATAAAGAAATTAAAAGTCAAACCAGAAACTATTGAGGAAAATAGCAACACAAATAACTGACAAATGATTAGTATCTAGAATACATCAAGAACTTCTCTAAATCAATAAGAAAATCAAATAACTCAGTAGAAAAATGTGCAAAAGATATGGACAATCATTGAACTGCAAAGGAAAGCTATCAGTTCAACATATGAAAATGCTGTCAACTCCATTAATAACAGACAAATGTAAAGTAAGCCTGCAATAAGGCACATGATATACCCAATAGATTATTAGAAATCAGAAAACATAATAACAACAAACAGTGACAAGAATAATGCTGGGATTATAACTTGGTGCAATTACTTTAGTGTAGAATGTGGCATTGTCTAGAAAAGTTGAACATGTACATATCGACAATCCACCCATTTAACTCTCAGGTATATATTCTAGAGAAACGAGGAAACATGTACAAGAATATTCATAGAGGTGTTTTTTATAATATAATAACAAAAATAATGAATATAACCAAAATGTGCAATAATATAAAGTTAGATAAATTATAATACATTGACAACATTTGATTTAAAATTGAATGAACTAAATAAAGCTATAGGCAATAATAGGAATAAAATGTTAAAAACATAACCTTAAGTGGGGGGGCAGGGAAAGCAGGCTACGGAAGGCTACATTGAGTCTGATATATTATAAAGCTCATAAACAAGCAAAATTGAACAATATTTTGTCTAAGGACATATCTATGGTATTTATTGTTTATTGTTAATACAAACACAAGCAAAGGAAGGGTAAACATTAACTTCAAGATAGTTTATCTCATAGTAGAAAAGTGAAGGCTCAGACAAGGAAGAAAGGATCCTGGGGGAACACAGATGGTTCTAACAGCATTGGTAATATTCTATTTCTTAAGTTTAATGGTGAGCTCAAAGGCGTTCATTCTATGATTATGCATCAAATTATACATATATATTGCATGTATTCTTTTCTGTATCAAATATTACCTAATAAAAAATTAAGGAAAATATCCCCACATTCTGAGATCAGATAGGCTGGTTTTATGGTTTCATTCCTTGCATTTACAGCATCAATACTTATGTAGTTTATTTTGCTGTATTACATAGAGGTGATTCTCTATGTTTACTTTTTAAAGCATGTAATATATTAGTTTTTTATTACTGCCTAACAAATTACAAGAAACTTTGCAACCTAAAATGACATCTGTTTATTAGCTCATAACTCTGTAGGTCAGAAGTCTAACCATAGTGTGACCGAGTTCTCTGCTAAGGCTCTCACAGAGCTAAAAAATCAAGGTGTTGGCAGAGCTGCCTTTCTTTCTGGAAGCTCTGGGGAAGAATCTGTTTCCAGGCTCAGTGAGGTTGTTGGCAGAATACAGGCCCTTGTAGTTGTAGAACTGAGGTCCACATTTACTGGCTGGCTGCCAAATGCAGGCCACTCTGGCATCCTGGAGACTTCAAAGCCAACAAAGGAGAATCTCCCTCAAACAGCATCCCGCTCACCCTTAAAATCTCCTTCCAGAAAGAGCTTAGTCCCTTTTCAGGCTCATCTGATTAGGTCAGGTGCACCTGGATAATCTCCCTCTTTTTAAGGTCAATTGATTTGGGACTTAATTACATCTGCAAAATTCCTTCACAGTGGCACTTAGATTCAGCTTTGACTAAATAACTAGAAGAATGTTTGTCCATACCAGGAGCCACAAATCTTGGCAGTCATCTTAGAATTCTGCTTACTACAGTTACCTAATTATCAAGCTTAATGTACATAATAATTTCTCCCATTGCCACATTTTTAATGCCACCATCATCATATTGCATATATTTATATATACAAAGATCCCACTTTAGGTCATTTATACTTTGATGTTGATCAGCTTATCTATTCTTGTAGCATTTCCATGCAATCATTTTTAATTATAATATTTATGATGTATTTTAATATCTAATATGGCAATTTTCCCTCCATTATTTGTGCTTTTCCAAATTTTTGGCTGCTTTGATATTTCATGTTCCCCCAAAATTAAAAAAGAATAATAAATAGATATACAATAAATAATAAATAATATTTTTGGAATTATTATAATTGTATATTTTACAGATTTTGGACATTAAATTTGACAAACCTGGAAATTTGGTAGAAACTGAATTTGGGAACAATTGACATTTGTATTAATCTGAACTCTTTCCACTGCTGGTGAAAGAAATCCAGATAAAATTGTTAATATTTGTAAATCATATTAAATATCATCTGGCATATAGTTACAGTATCTGTTTAATAAATAAATAAACTATTATTTTGGTCTCAGCTTAAATGTTTTCTCATCAGATAGGCCTTTCCTGACATCCAAGCTAAAGTATTCCTCCTTTCATTTCTGGCTCCATCATCCTTTTTCATCTTCATCACAGCTTTTATCTCAACCTAATATTTTGTGGTTTATTTATTTATTTGTTTATAGTCTGTCATCACCCATTAGAATCTAAGCTCAATGAGCAAAAGAAGACTTGTCCTGTGTGTGTTAGACGTTCAATAAGTGTTGCAAAAAATAAAAATAAAGACATGAGGATTTACTGGAAGGAAATCGAAGTACTTCACAGAATGAATATAAATTGATAAAGTAAGGAGTAAAATAGCTCTAGAAAGCTTAGTGACTGGACCCAGAAATTTGATACCTCTGGACTTTTGCTGACTTTAATTCTCATCAATGCTTGTCTCTTTGGGCTTCATTTTCTGCTATGACAGACTGATTTTCTCCAAATGGTAGGAAACATAGCCGACACAAGTCCCAGAGTCACATTCTTTTACCTCCAAGACCTGAAAACCAGTGGAATGTCTCTCCTAGCTTCAATTTTTAGAAATCCTGAGAAAGTTTATGAATGCTTCAGTTTGGTTTGAGCACTCACATTTTGGACCAACTACCCCAGCAAGGGGAACAAAATACTATATTTGGCCCAGGATTGGTTATGCCTCCACCTCTGCATGCCTACAAATTTGTGTATACTAAAGCCATCCCATCCATGAACATGGTACATTTCTATTTATTTAAGTCTTGTTTTTATTATGTCTCAACAAAGTTTTGTAGTTTTCTAGATGCTATACTTTCTTGTTAACACTGCTTTTAAGCCTATTTTTTATTGCTATTCTGAATTTTATTTTTTCTCTCACTAATTGTTTCTGGAAATAAGGAAATTGTATTGAATAGTTTCCATATTTTTTATTGGTTACCTTTCTGAATTCCCTTATTTGGAATGCCATGATAAAAATTCTCCTGCTTTCAAAATTAAAAATAATAAATCTTCATCTACTGCAATGATTTTGTTAAGACTTCTTCCTCATATACTTAATTTATGCTACCCACTTACAGTCTTCTATGAATTGTTTGCCCATTAATTCTCTGTCAAATTTTCACAAATTGTAAAGAAGAGGTGACTATAAATAAACTAAACGGACTTTTTAAAGCAAACATTCAAGAACTTATACTTTTAAATGAGTGACCATCTTCCCCAGAGCTGTCACCTTGAAAGTCATAGTAAACATTTATGGGACATATAACCAGTATCTGCTTCCTTTCACTAAGGACTTCTCTCATACCACTTCACCCAAAGTATTGGCCTTTGTACTAGGTCAACTCTATTGTCCAACCACGATGAATTAGACGAGAGTCGACACTGAATAAAGTGGACTACTGAGCTCTCTCTACTGGGTATTTGTCATTGAGGACCTGAGACAATGTACACACATTAGTCATCTGCAGCTGCTAAGTTTGTAGACTGAGGGCTGGAACTTCACTTTGGGTCAGCCTCCCTTCCCCATTCCCCCATGCCCACCCCCTGGCCATGTGCATAAAAAAGTAGAAAAACTGAACAGAGAGTGAGAACATGTCTACTCCTATCTGTTCCGTGATGCATATCAAGTTCCATAGTGCCTAGTATAAACAGATAATAAATACTGCTTGAATGCGTGAATGCATACTGTCTTCTCTCTCTCCATCTCCACCCAAATATTCCATTTTCATAAGCTTGTCCTTGCTAACGTTCTTACCACCCACACCTCACCATCATCATCTACTTCCAGACTCTGGGCCACTGTTAGTTAATTTGGGCTGTTGGTGCATTGCATAAAGACACTATGCCCAGGGGAGGTGGGGAGCTGAAATCCAGCTTGTCCTCTGATCTCCTGCTGTGAATCCTGGCAGGTGTCCACCCAGACCAGAGGGAGCATCCTTCCTAATTCATACAGACTATACACAGGCTCGTAGAGTTCTTTTCCTGACAGGACTCATTTCCGCTCTTGAACTTACCCCCTTACACTCTATTATGGGTTAAATTATGTACGCCCCCAAAAATATATGATGTTGAAGTCCTAACTTCCAGCATGTCAGAATGTGACCTTATTTGGAAGTAGAGTCATTGCCATTGCAGATATAATTAGTTAAATTAAGACGAGGTCATATTGGATTAGGGTGGGCACCTACTCCATATGACTGATGTATTTATAAGAAAAATACCATGTGACGACAGGACACACAAGTAGAATGCCATATGACAATGCAAGCAGAGGCTAGAGTTATGCAACTGTAAGCTGAGGATCTCCAGAGATTTCCACAAGCTACCAGAAGTTAGGAAGAGGCAAGGAAGGATTTCTTACAGGTTTCAGAGGGGAATAGGCCCTGTCTATGCCTTGATTTTTCACTTCTAGCCTCCAGAACTGTTGAATAACATATTTATCTTGTTTCAAACCACCCAGTTCATGGTACTTTGTTATGGTAGCCATAGGAAACTAATACACATGCCTGATATTATCTCACTTTGTCAGGTGAGGCTGATAAAGAAGAGAGTAACCCTGCCCGCTGCCAATTAGCAATTACCTTCTCCCCGGCTTCATCTTTTTTATTTTTTTTCTTCTCTAATTGAATAGACATCTGCTACTCCAAAGCAGAAACTGCAGTGAATTTAAGGGGGTCCTCTCTAACACAACCAGTGATAGCTGATTGGCATCTGAGCTTTCACAAAAACATATTGTGGAATCATTTTTTTAGCCTTAGAAATTTGACTTTATGCAAAATTCCCTTGCTGCCTACCACATAAAACTACTCTTTCAAAACAAATCCAGAGATTAGATACTAATGGCTGTCACCAATATGCTTCCGCAAGCAATGAATAGCAAGCTTATTCCTGAGTTTTAAACTCTCAAGAATAGAAGCTTCCTAAACCTGAAACATTCCATGACAACAAAAACTTTCCTCACCCATCTGTAAGATCTTTCCAATTCTCTGTCATAGACATTCTTGGAGAAAAAATAACTGGTTCAAATACCAGTTAAAATACAAAGATTAATGGCCAAAGAAACAATGAGGTATATTCAGGCCAAGACATGAATAAGGACTTTATTTGTCCTCCAACAATAGTCTCCCACTGACAGACAGAGGAAAGTATTTCAACAAAGCAAACAAGATGGTGAAGCCAAACCATACACTTTAAAATGGACATGCCACCATGACCATATAAACTTGCATTCCATTAACATTACTGAGATTACTGAATTACCAAATTCATCATTTTATAATAAGAAAGCTTTCAGAAAGAACTCAAACCAAGGTTGCTAAAGCAGCCGTGAAGTTGGCCTCATTTCATGGATAGAATCCATAGTGCTGGCCCAGATGGCTTTTTTATTTTTCATCTTCGCCAAATCGCTTAATCAAAGAAGTTATTTTTAATAAAATTTACTATCTAATAATAATTGTTTTTAAACTTTTTAGAAAATAAAATCATTTGTGCAAATACTTTCCAATTCTGGAATGTTTGCAAATCCAGGCTTAAATTGAAGCCAGTAGATGTAGTCCAACAAGCAAAGGAAAAAGTCACCTTTGTGGTTGAATTTTTCCATGTATTTCAGGCCAGTCTGTTCTCTTTTGAAGTGAGATGGTTGATAAAAATTTATTTTTTATGGCCTTTACAATATGAAATATTTTCCATTTAAGTTCTAAAGCAGCTGCACTATGAAGTCCTAAAGTTTTCAAGCAAATTATCCTGCATGATAATATTTTTTAGTGAAACAAATAATCTTAAATTAGTTTTCTATGTATTGTAAAGACAAAAATTTAATATATTCACTGAAAAATTCCACTTAATAGGAGAACAAATACAGAGCAGATAAGGTATACTTTCATGTATGACTCTGAAACTGACTTAACAATTTAGGAGGAAATAAAGATAAATATTTTTAAAACTTCCAGATCTTTCCAAGTGTTCCCTTTTAAAAAACTATTTTCTTTTTATTCACTCTTTCATTCATTTATTTATGCAAATATTTTTTGAGTGCTTGCTTTTTATGAGGAATTATTATATGCTATTGCATTGTTATTCTTTACATATGAGTTTATTTCTTAAATGTATATGATCTTTAACAAAAGTCTGGTATTTGCCTGTAAAACAAAAAAATAGTGTTCCTCTCTAAAGGAATTAAGCAAATAATCTAAGGAAAACTATGGCAGTTTACCATAGCCATTGGTACTTGTGGTAGATTGTATAATTCTTCCTTCTCTCCCCATAATCTTTGCCAAGGTTCATCATGGGCAGAATACACATCCCACCTCATTGACATTGGCTTTGGCTGTGTAATTTGATTTAACCAATGAAATGTTAGCCAGTGTGCTATAAGGAGAGGCTTCAAATGTTTTATGTTGTCTTGCTTGCCCTTGTGCACTTCTGCCATCTTCATGATGACAGCATGCTCCAGGTAGCCTCGAATCCCAAAATCAAACGTGGAGTATAAATAAGCCTGACCTGCAACCTGGAGCCAAGCCTACTTGAATCTAGAAAATCCACAGGTCCATCACGTTGAGAGAGAAAAAGAGAGATATTTGCTGCTGTCATAAACCACAGACATTTGGGGATTAAGTATTACACAGCAGAACTGAAGCAAAAGCTGGCTAATAGTGCCCCAGGGCAAAGCCCTCCACACTCTGCCCTACCAGTTCACCTTAAAATATAGATTGTTATTAATAGTTAAAAAGCCCAGTCTGTGAACACAGTGTTTTCAACCAGTTTTTCTATTATCATTAAGTATAAAGGTATAACTAAGGATCGCCAATCATTTAAGGCAACTGTAAGCATGAACATGGGGATAAGATACACAAATACAAGAGAATGGGATCCTACAGGGATCCTATAGGAAACAATTCAAGAAGGAGAAGTTAACTTAAAATAAATTTTAATTACTATCCTCAGACATATTTGAAAGGAAAATTTAACATAAAGCAAGAATAAGATGCTATGAAAAAGGACAGTCATTGTATTACAAGGAACATATAGATATGAAATGCAGTTTTTTCAAAGTAAAAAAAAAATTAGCAGAATAGTTTGGAATTTAAAAGAAATATTCCACAATGTAGAGAAAAGGACAGCAATGAAAAAATATAAAAGAAAAATAAGAAACAGAGAATGAATCCTGACTTCAAGGAGTATAAAAAAGGGAAAAAGGAGAAATGGAATAGGAGAAATTTTCACCAAAAAATATATATATGTATAATTTCCCAGAGATGAAATATGAGTCTTCAAATTTAAAGATTCTTTTAAGTATATATATCATTATAAAATTTTAGCACATCAGCATAAAGAAACATTAAGAGCTTCCAAAGATTTTCTTTAAATGGTTCTTGCTATGGTTTGAACAATTCCCCCAAAGTTCATGTGTTGGAAAGTTAATTCCCAATGCAATCATGTTGAGAGGTGAGTAGGTCATGAGAACTCAGCTGTCATGAATGGACTGATGTCCTTATCATGGAGCAGTTTGGGTATAAAAGCTAGTTCAGCCCTCTCTTGTGATCATACTTTCTCTGTCTCTCTCTGTGTCTCTCTCTTTCTCTCTCTCTCTCACACACACACACAGACACAGACACACACTCTCTCTCTCTCTCTCCTTAGCCCATGTGACGCCTTCTGCCACAGGACGACACAGCAAGAAGGCCCTTGTCAGATGTGCCGCTTGAACTTAGACCTTCCAGCCTCCAGAACCATAAGAAATAAATTTGTAGTCTTTATAAATTACCCAGTCTGTGGTATTCTGTTATAGCAGCACAAAATAGACTAAGACATTCCTATAAAGGAATACAAATCAAAATGTCATGACATTTTTCATCAGCAGTTCAGGATGTTTGCAGACATTGGAGCAAAGTTTTTCAAAGTTCTGTATAAAACATACATAAAGTAGAATAAGAAAACATTCAAAATCTAAAGACTGAGAAAACTTACTTTTCAGACATCTCTTTTCAGGAAATTCCTGGAGAATATAATCCTGCTACATGAAGGAGAACCAGTCCATATTGGAGTAGGAGAAAAGAGGACTGCCAGAGGAGGTATCTAGAGAAAGTGGAAATTCAGGATATTTGCAAGTATCCTTAAAAATAACTTAAAGATTCTGTTAGGATTCATAGTGCAAGAGGACAACAAGGCAATTGAAAACGTAAAGAAAATAAAAAATAGACTATTAGGTTATTCAATGAACATAGTCATAATGAGTAGACAACTTTTATTACTTATCAATATTTAGGATCAACCTATAGATAAAGTATAGATTAAAATATGGTTATGGAATAGATTGTAAATGTTATCAAACTTAATAAAGTACTTGAAAGTACAGAGAATGAAAAGTAGAACCTGAGAGGGTAAGAAAGAGCAAATGGAAAGGAAAGGATGCTAAAAACCTTTATCTTGAGAAACGGAGAATCAAATATTTTGTCTGTGGCTGATGAAACAAGCAATAAAAGCATAGTACATATACTTTTAAAATTTTAATCACTGTATTAGTTTGCTATGACTGCCATAACAGAGAACCACAAACTCAATGTCTTAAACAACAGAAATTTATTTTCTCACCGTTCTGGAGGCTAGAAGTCCAAGATCAAAGTGTCAGCAGGGCTGGTTTCTTCTGGGCCTCTCTCCTCAGCTTGCAAACAGCTGCCCTATTGTAATGTCCTCACGTGGTCTTTTCTCTGTGAGTGCACATTCCTATTGCTTCATGTGTGCAAATTTCCTTTTCTTATAAGGACACCAGTCACATTGGATTAGGGCCCATCCTAATGGCCTCATTTTAACTTAAGCACCTCTTTAAAGACCCTATCTCCCTATACAGTCACATTCTGAGATACTGGGGTTTAGGGCTTCAACATGAACTTTGGGGGGATGTATTTCAGCCCGTAGCAATCACAAATCCATTTTAAAATATGTATTAAAATAGTGATATAACTATTTTGAAAGGGAGAAGAAGGGGAAAGTGAAAAGTTTGATAATGTCTAAAATTGAAGTCAAGAAATAGTGGTAAACATACAATTTTGAGATACGGAGCTAATCGAGGACTGCCACATTCAGTTTTGCAGGTTGTTCAGGTACAATTGAATATGGCAGTACTAATTGACCAGAAGAATAGCCATCAACAGTTTAAAAAGTTAAAAGTAGCTTGCTCTGGGGAATAGGACTGGGCTTGAAGAAGGAAGAGAGTGGTTTATAATTCATTCATTATAAACCACTCTACTAGTACATTCTTAAATCATGGGTATGTATTACTTTGATTAAAAAATATTTTAGACTCCAATTTAGTAAAGTAAATAAATATTTTATTTCTTCTTTACATTCTTTTTGTCTTGCCCTGTTACAACCTTATTTATTGGAATGGACAACGATAAAGACTTCTGTTTTCCTTGTCTCTAGACTCCTCCGATCCATCCCACACCACCTCTAGAGTATTCTGTCTCCAAATAAAAATATGGCCATGTCACTCTCCTGCTTAAAATATATCAGTGATCCTGCTACCCCCTGTGCAGTGTTCCTTAACCTGGAGGATAAGATCTTCTGTGATCTGTCCTTTGCCTATCTCTTCAGTCTCTTCACTGATTACTCTGTTATTCTCACTTTATGTCCCCCCCTAAAATGAACTGTTTGAGGTTTTCCCCATTCATCATGCTGTATCTGCCTTTAGTCTTATATGATCTGGTTAAAATTCTATTTATTCTTCTAAACTCCAACACTCTTTCCCCCTCAACCTAATTGCCTTCATTTGGCTTGCTTTCTTCTTCTTATACTTTAGTCCAAGGTTACTGGCTTTAGACAAACTCATTACAGAGCTTGATTTCCCTCTCTCTTTTCAATGAGCTCTGTTCTTTGGTATTGGTTTTGTTTCCAGACTCCATGTAGTTGCAAGATGGTTGTAGCACATTTAGTGGAAAAGAGCAAGAGTCTCTTCCCAAATCTCTCTGGGTCTCACTGAGAGACATAGACTAGGTAATGTGTCTATTCTCCAACCAATCACTATGACCAGTGGATGCAATGTTCTGATTGGCCAGTCCTGAGGCACCTGCTCAAGTCTACAGTCAGAGGATGGAGTTAATTCCATAGGAAACAGATAAATTGAGAATAGGAGAGGGTATGGTCTTCAGGGAAAAATCAAGATATAGTTCACAAAAAGAAAAGTCTACAAATGCAAGAAAAACTACAGACATACACTGTGATCGCAAGAGCAGATTCTGTTTCTTATCTCTGAAGACCCAGCACCTAGTACAGCGTTTGACCAATATTAGGTGCCCAAAGTGTTCACTGAATTTTTATGGTAAGGTGTTGCTTTCTGACTAAAAGACATATTTTATGATAAAGTATTGACATTGACTTTTTAAAAATTAAATCCCCCAGTTCACACAAATGCAAGTTGTTTAGGATATGTCTGTGAAAAATGAACTGGATTTTTATAGCTGTATATAAATTCTAATCATACTAAATTTGCAAAATAAAATCCTGTCACATTTTTATATATACTGCAGTTTTGTTTGAACTGAGAAAAATCATGAAAATCCATCCCAAAGTAGTTGACATTTTGGAGGGCTTTTTATTTTATTTTTATCTTTCTTAACCTAAGGAGTGCTCAGAAACCAATGCGTTAAATGAAAATGCTGCTTTGGCAATAAGTTTTACATAATTCTCAAAGTGCCAAAATAAACTCTTGGATCAAGGGATTCATAATAGAAAAAAATACTTCTTTTAAAATATATAAAAAAGGACATCTGAAGATTTAGTCTCAAATGTATGCGCAAGCAAGACTTCTTTGCGTAATAAAGGTGTGTTTACTGAGTATTCTATCTTAGCATTTGAGAGTCCCCCAACAGCATGATGCAACTATTTCATTAGCTGCATGTGAATAGCTTGACTCTTCTCACTCTCCTTATTCTTTGTAGAACCTATCTGGGCAGCTATTTAATGCTAACAAGCCAAATTCTTTCTTCACTTCTGCCTGCCAAGTAGTACCATAATTGTCATCAAGACATGTTCATCTGTTTCATATTGCTGTAACTCATGCTGAATGAAAGCACCAGTGTGATTTGCCATTTTATTTCAGCTCGTATTCTTGAAAAGTAGAAAATTGAAAAGTAGAAAAGTAGTAAAAAGAATACTTCTTTTTATTCCCTTTTCCAAATTATAAGACTGTGAATAAATTAACCTTGTCCTATTTGATGCATTGGACTGTTTTATTGGAGGAAGAAAGATAACTCGAATGGAAAGGGAAGGTGTTTAAGAGAGGAAATTGGTAGAAGGAAGGAGAAAACTGAGGACTTCACTTGGTAGTCTATAAAATCTTTCCCAGTCCAGAACTGCTCTGCACAATATAGCCTCTATCAACCGAGCTATGAAATGTGGCTAATCTGAATTCAAATGTTCTGTAAGTATAAAATACACATGGCATTTCAAAAAGTACAGAAAAAAGAACATAAAATATCTCATTAATAATTTTATACTGATTAGATATTGAAATGATAATGTTTTAGATATATTGGATTAAATAACAAATATTCTTAAATTAATTTCACTTTTACTTTTTAAAAGTGGCTACTAGAAAGCTTAAAATTCCACACATGGCTTGCATTTGTGTCTTACATTATATTTCTATTGAACAGTGCTACTACACAGTTTACACACCAAGAAGTTAGAATGCTCAGAGATTAAATAAAAGGAGATATGAAGTCATATTTGACAAGCATTCCCAATACTATTTTCTGTTTTGAAAGACTTGTTTGGAGGAGTATTTGTCTCTCTAGTAGAGGTCAGAGTAAAATAGGTGATTTTTTTTTCAATAAAGTTGCTATTTGATTTTGCCTATCTGGGTATAATATATTCCCTTTTTCTGATAATGGTGTTCTATTGAACAGTGCTACTACACAGTTTACACACCAAGAAGTTAGAATGCTCAGAGATTAAATAAAAGGAGATATGAAGTCATATTTGACAAGCATTCCCAATACTATTTTCTGTTTTGAAAGACTTGTTTGGAGGAGTATTTGTCTCTCTAGTAGAGGTCAGAGTAAAATAGGTGATTTTTTTTTCAATAAAGTTGCTATTTGATTTTGCCTATCTGGGTATAATATATTCCCTTTTTCTGATAATGGTGCCCTGGTGTTTCCCTGAGAAAGTGTCTCTCCTTGATTTTGAGACCATGTGGTTGGATGAAGCTGACCCATGATTCTGGAGTTGAGCATGTGACTCAGGCCTAACCAATCAGAATATTCCATTCCCCTGGTCATAATAATTGACTCAGGAAATTGATAAAAGTTGGTCAGCTCTAGGATTTTCGTAACTACAGAAAAAGAGATGTTGTTATTCCGGAGGATTAAGTCTGCAACTACTCATGACCACCTTTTCCAGCATATGAAGAGATCTAAGAATGGTAACAACCAAGAAGCAAGCAGAGGTAAGAGACAGGGGAAATTCCATAGTATACATATACCACATTTTATTAAGCCACTCATGTATTGAAGGGCACTTGGGTTGTTTCCACATCCCTCTGTTGAGTTTCAAAAAAAAAAAGAGAGAGACAGAGAGAGAGAGACAGGGGAAAAAGGTTATTTTTGAATCCCTGGATCCATTCTGTGACTAACGGTATCACCTAGAATTTGTCAGAATTTTAATAAATTCCTTTCTTTGATCAAGCAAATTTAAATTTAATTTCTGTTCTTCAAAACTAAGTCTGATTAATATAGAGGAATTAAAAATGATTAAGTAAACAGTCTGCCTTCATACAATTCAATAAACATTCATAGAGTTTGTCTATGTCCAAGTAACTTAGTTGAGTGCTGGTGGAGGAAGGCACAAAGTTTATTATTATTATTCATTCATTCATTTTTCTCTCTGAAAATTTTTAGAATCTTCTCATTACTTCTGAAATTTCATAATTATGTGTCTTGGAGTGAATAAATTAATCTAGAGGCTCATTTCTCTCAGTTCTAGGAATTTTATTATTGCTTTGATGATACTCTTCCCTCAGTTTGCTTTATTCTTTCTTTCTGAAAGTCATGTTAGTCAGATAATTGGACTGGATTGATCTTAAAATTTTCATATCACCTATTATCTATCTTCATCTTTTTTTTTTTTTTTTTTTGGTGCTACTTCAAAGAAATTTCCTCACCACTTCTTTTGAATTTTAATTTCATCTGACAAATTTTTTAATTTCCAAAAGCCCTTTCTTGATTTTTCATTGTTCTCTGTTTCTATAGCACCCTGTTTCAAAGTAATTCTTCTTTCAATGATGCAATATCTTCTCTTATCTCTTTGAGATTATTAATTATAATTATAATTAATTGGAAATTTTCTTCTATTCCCTGCAATGTCTCTGTTTTTCTCTGAATTCCTTTTATCCATTTGTTTGGTCTCTCTCTGTCTTTCAAGTTGGATGTTTCCCTCAAATGTCAATACATATGAGTGAAGTCCTTAAAGGTTTTATTGAAAGCTCTGTGTAAGTGGGTGAGTTTTGATGACTGGGAGGTTTTACTCAAGTGTGATCAATCAGAATGCCAGCTTTTCATTGGGACGACATTCAAATATCAGTATTTGTATGTCTTTTCTCTGAGACTGAGTTTCTCTTGAGAAGGATCTCTGATTTCCTGCTGAAAGGTATAAATCTGATTATAAGTTTCAAGAACAAGGTAGGGGCAAGTCAGTAAATTTTTACTTAATAAGCTGTGTTCAGTCTATAACGTTAGCTATACCTTCTACTATGCTTGGCGTCCTCAACTCCATAATCTCTTCAGTTCAATTTTCCACAGAATAAATGTCTTGCAAGGGTTGGGATAAAAATGTCTGGCTGCATTATGGTGGAGATAAAGTCTGGAGGAGGTGGTGGATTTCACAGCTCCTGATACAGTATTTCAACCTATCCCCAGGCTTCCATCTCTGACTAGCACCCCTGTCCTCTGCTTTACAATTGTTCTAGTGCCTGGGATCAATGGAGAAAGAGATTGGGGGAGACCACTGATATTCAAAATAGATTCAGAGTTTCATAGATTTCTTTTTCAAGTTTCAGGTTTAGAGCTTCATGACTTTAGTATGTAAGAATAAGATCAGGTGATTTTGACTATTGAATTTGAAAGTCTGTTATAGGATAATATTAGACTGTTCTTTACCTTCCACTGTTGCAGAAGTGATTATTAATTATAATTTAATCTTATTATAATTTAAATCTTCAAATATTATATAATTTTGACCAAGGTAAAAGGTACTAAAGCTTTATCAACTCCACATTTTCATTCACATCTTTCCTTTATAAGGGAAAAATCATGACATAATTTAACCTTTTCGTTCTTTTCTATCTTTATTTCACATCTATTTCTAGGTGGATATTAATATCAGATTTTACAGTCTAAATAAATCTTCCTTATGGTAGTATGTTAAAATAAACTTCTTTAACCCAATGTATTTCACATCGTAGCTTTATTGCTTGGCCTCTTTACCATTAAAATGCCTTTTCCATAAGGCATTTTAATAAATAAAATAATATGCTTTATTCATATAAGATATTATGACTTAGTTTGTATCAAGAGTTCCAACATAAAGAAAGGCCAAATGATGTTAATTTCTTGATTTGAAATATAACTTCTGTAAAATGCAATCATGTGATCTCCTTTTGCCACTGTTTTGAATCAGGGATGAAAAATAAGCTTGGGTTTATGAGTAGGGTTTGAAAATAGGGGTGCGGTGGGGGTGAAAGAAGTCCTATATCTTCCATGTTTACTTTTTTAAAAATTGCAATTTTTTACTTTTTCATTTCAATTCAACAGAAGTTTGTTTGATACCAACTAAGTGTGGAATGCAGGTGTACAGATATGATGACTACCCACCCAGGCCTTGACTTCACAATCTACAAGGTGGCAGAGAGGAACAGTAAGAAATGTTCACAAATAATTATAATACATGAAAGAATATAGTAGGACCCATAAGAAAAAGTACAAATGAAGTGTTTTAAGAGCACAGAAAGTAGTAATCACTATCAGCTGAAATGTGCTGAACAAGCTTCTTGGGAGTAGCACAGCATGGAGTGTCAGATGAGGACATCAAAAACCCCAGTTTGACCAAATGACAAATCAAATACTGGAAGACCATAATTTTGTGTATGTATCATTATCTTCCCCCAAAGATAGTGATATTATCAGTAGCCCCTTCTGCAAATCAGACAAAATTCAGGTTCCTCAATTTCTGATTCCTTACCAGGCAGCTTTATCACTTTCTTTTCTGTTCTCCAGTGAAAAGTAGTAGTTAAATTTGAAAAGATAGAGATTCAATTTCTAGTTCCACCACTAACAAGTTGGGTGATGTTAACTTATTTAAGTTGCTTAACTTCTCTGAGCCAATTTATATTTCTTTCTCTCTGATATGGGGATAATATAATAATAAAAATACTCAGGTTAAGGCAAAGGTTAAATGAATTAATAATGAGTGTAAGTGCCAAACTACTGACAACTTTCATTATAGCAAAGAGTCAAGATTAGGAATCAGGAAATTGATCTTTATTTTGGGTATGCTACTTGTAAGCAATGTGACCTACATAAATTGTTCATCCTCTCTGGGCCCCAATTTTCCTATCTGCAAAATTAAGGGATTGACCCAGATGGTCCGTATTCCTTCTAAACTATAGCAGTCTAGGTGCTGTTGATGACATTTGTATTTGACTTTGATACTGAACTGTGCAATTGGATCAAATTGGATCAAATTGCCATCATTAGCCCTCTAATACATTGGAATTTTATTAAAAGGTTGAAAATGAGAGTGAAAATAATGTGTTAGACCAGGGGAGTGATTTCAAGTGGACACAAAAAGAATAGTGATAATCAGGTCCTATTATCATGGTTGGATGCAAGAGAAAGTGGATGGTAAATGGTATTAAATTCAGGCACCAAGGTCAAAGGCATATGATTTTATTTAAAAAAAATTAGAAAACATGCTTATCCTAATTTCAGTATTAATTAATCCCAGTTTAATTAATCCCAGTTAATCCCAGTTTATATCTATTCTTAGTACTGCTTAAGAACTCTACAGACGTGCTTATCAGTTTTAGGTGAATAATAGTGAACTTGGATGGATATTTGTGGTAGTTTGATTGCAGAAATGACCCCAATTTGTTCATACCTTTCTGTATCCATGTCATTTGTTAGCGTCTTCTCACTCAGACTTTAGATTTGGCCATGTGATTTGCTTTGGCCAAAGGGATAGTAGCAAGCAAATATGATGCACAAGACTTGAAAAGCACTTGCACATTAGTATTTACCTCTTCTTGTGCTTCACAAGCTGCCACTGTGTAAATTAGCTCTAGCTAGCTTCTGGATGATAAGAGACACATAGCTCAGTCATTCCCATCACACCAGCAAACAGGGAGCCAAACTCTACACCAGAGTGAAGCCATCCTAGATCATGCAGCTTCCAGCATTAGCAACCCCAGCCAAGATCTGCAGAGCCTCATAAGCAGAACAGCCCACCTGACCTGTAGACTTGACAGTAATAACAAATGGTTGTTCTTTAAGCAACTACATTATGGATTGGCTTGTTATACGTCAATAAATAACTGATACAACATGTATAAGAAGTAGATAGCAGAGTGAAAACATCTCTCCAAAAAACATTAACATGTTCATTTCATATACCTGTTGTCATATCAAAATCCTTTGTGAGTAACTGGACTATCAGTGCAGGAGAAATCTTGGATATGACCCTCTTTCTATCTTTGACTTGATAAATATCCCAAACATTTATCAAATCATTTAATAAATGTTAGTCACCAACCGAGGGCCTGGCCCAGCATGAGAAGCTTAGAGTGCAGTGATTAACAGCTAGACTCCTACTTTTATGTTCATTGGGTTAATTGTAATATACTCTGTGATACTTGCTATGGAAAATTCCTTGCTCTTCTAAGTGAAACTGAATTCCAAAGTTAACTCCATTTGCATATTTCATCACATCTGGCCTTAATCTTTCCCTTCTCCTAGAAATTCTAGAGGTGTGATATTCATTAGCTCTATTCATATCTCTATTTCTCCTTCTTTTGGAGACCATGATAGCATTGTATTTTTCCAAATGTGATAGACTAGAAAAGTGGCCACAAATTATTTCTTTCCTTCTGTCCAAACTTCTTTGCCTTGTGACTCCCAGATCCTTCTATTAAGAGGTAGAATCTATTTTCCCATATTGACTCTGGGTTTGGCCATGTGATTTGCTTTAGCCTTTGGAACTGGAGCAAATGTGACTCAAGCCGAGACTTGAAGAGTGCTTGTGCACCAGGGCTTGCTCTCTTGCTGCTCTTTGGAATTCTGTGTCTGTCACCATATAAATAAGCTAGGGCTAGGTTCTTGATGATGAGGGATGCCTGGCCTGATTGCTCTGTTGTCCCAGCTGACTGTCAGTGAACCCTCAGAAACAGAGCTGCCTTGCTTACAGGCAGCTGACCACAAACACCTAAGTGAGCCCAGTCAAGCCCAGCAGAAATGGCCAGCTGAGCCTAGCACAAACCATCATTCCACAGAATCATGAGCTAAATAAATAGTTGATGTTTTAAGCTATTAAGTTTTGGGGTGGTTTGTTATGCCTGCAAAGCTATCTAATATATCACTCCTTTGAAGTTAGGCATGGCCATATAATTTGTTCCATCCATTGAAATGTGTCACTTCTGGCAGAAGCCATTAAGAAAGAGACTTGATTCAGCATCATCTTTCTCTTGTCATGGTGACTGGGGATTTTCCAGATGGCAGAGCTCCCTAAGTCTTGGTCCCTGAATGGACATGGAATAGTTCTTCCCATCTTTCCTCACACTGACCTTTGGAGAACAGATAGTATAGCGAGAAATGAACCTTTGTATTAAATCACTGGGATTTGGGGTTTACTGGCTTTTGAGTTTGTTACTGAAGCCTAACCTAGCCCATTCTGACTAACAGAAAATCTAAAACATGTGGCTTTAACTTAGAGGCTCAGTGGGTGGTGGCAGAGAAATTGTTGTTATAGGCTGCAAAGTTAGTGAGACTGTGGTAAAATATTTGCTAAAACTGTTAATGTGTGTCTCCCATTCTTCCCCTTTCACATAGCAATGTTTGCCATATGCTATGGCTTGAATTTTTCCTCCAAAAAGCACGTGTTGGAGACTTAATCCCTAATGAAACAGTGTTGGGAGGTGGGACCTAATGAGAGGTGATTGGGCTATGAGGGCGGAGTAAATGGATTGATGTCATTATTGTGGGAGTGGGTTCCTTATAGCAGGAGCAGGCTCATTTTAAAAGGGCAAGTTTGGCCCCCTTTTACTGTCTTGGCGTCTCTTTGCATTTCCACCATGGGATAACAGAGCAAGAAGGCCCTTGCTAGATGCCAGCACCTTGATCTTGTACTTTCCAAGCATCCAGAACTGTGAGAAATAAGTGTCTGTTCTTTATAAATTACCCAGTCTGTAGTATTCTGTTATAGCAGCACAAAATGGACTAAGCCACCGTGGTTATTTTGTCCCTGTTCCACCAATGTATGTTGAGTATGTGTGCATGTGTGTGTGATTAGGGAGGGTAGATACTGTTCCTTTATAGGTCTTCATAACAAGAGAAGCTTTATCAAGTTCTAATATAGAGACTACCAAGCATCACCCAGAGATGCTGGAGTTTTTGAGAGCAATGCCATTACGGAATAGAACTTTGGATTGTTTCACTTTGTGATGAGTGAATGTATTTTGTCGCACAAGTAAAATCAATTGTAAGTTGGTGACTAGAAGGATGGATCACAGTAATCCTTGGTGTTATTCACTAATAAATTCTTGTTATCTTCCTTCTGGGCAACTACGAGGATTATACTTCCTCACCCCCCTGAAGATAGATATACTGTATAATTGGCTTTGGTCAGTGAAACGTGAGAACTGACTTGTATCACTTTTAGTAAGAACCAGTTTGCTATTCTTCATCTTCCTTTTGTCTACCATGCAAGGGGAGAAGTTCCAGAGAGTCTACCCTCCCTAAGCCACCTCACCTAAGTTTGGTGAGAACCACATGGAATGAAGCTGCCTCCTACCCCAGAGATGAACATGTAGATAAGGAGGAAACAAAACTTGTTTTAAACCACTGTGATTTTTTGAATCCTTTGTTACTTCACCATAGTTTGTGCCATCCTAACTAATGTAGATTACTATAAAAGAGATCAGGAAAGCTACAAATGCCAAGCATCTTGTCAATTATAATAATGAGGGGAATTGGTAACTGAAACCATCCACTGATAATTCCAAAAGCATGTTCACTAGTGATTTCACCTGCTCTCCAATTGCGACCATTCTAGAAAAGGTGGTTATGAGATTTCAAACTTCATTATTTTTAATTTACATCTTCACTACTGAGGTAATGATGAACAATGAAATACTTTCTTATAGAGGGAGAAAGAAAGAAGGTGGATAAGGATAAGCTACAAAACAGGGAAGGTGGTACTAATCTAAAAATGTATAAGCTTCCAGTAAGAATTAAAACATATTTCCCACAGACTTGTGAATAAATTCACAGTAATACACAGTACTTCTCAGTAAACTTTGGGTGGCTTAGCTTTGATTTGATACACTGCAGATACATAGAAACAAACGCACAGTCACTCTGGTGCAAAAGTAAAAGCTGTAATCGGAGTCTATATTTAATCAAAAGAGTCCTCTCTCTCTGAAGTTATTTTTTGTAGCACAGCGTAGAATTCATTCTATAACATTTGTAAAGTGCTTAATCCCGTGTCACGCACTGTACTGGGGTCTGGAGAGTGAAAGATTCCACGGTACAGAAGTCTCAGTGGGTCTCTGCCCTCCAGGAATTCACCTTTTGTGAAGCATAAAAAAATTTCCCTTCTGTAGTTTTCAGCCAGCTACACTAAATCCCCCGTAAATAATTTTCGGTGAAAAGACCCGCATCTTTTCCCTAATCCTTGCAAATATTCTTCCTTTCCGAGATCTCTTCGCCTTGGAAGCCGAAGTCACTTTGGGATTTCTCTCTGGTCGTTTGGTAGTTATTTCAGATGCAGCCGAATGGCCTGCTTGACCTTTAACTGTAGAGTGGCATGATGACAGTGACCCCGAAAAGTTTCCGGCACTTAAAACACAAAGCTTAGCCTGAATCCGCAGGGGTCCGGCAACTCTTTCTGCTTCCACTACCCTCCCACCGCGGAGCCTAAGGAAGCCAGAGCAGCTGGGCCAGGCCCGGCAACGCTGGCAGCGCACGGTCCTGGGCGCAGGGAGTGGGAGGACAAGAGCACAGGCAGCGCAGCGCGGAGAAATCGAAGGCCAGTCCGGTAGCCAAAGTGTGCGAGGCGGAACGGTGAGTGGCCCTTTCTGCTGGACTACAGTGACCGGCATGCACAGCGCCAAGGCGTCAAGCTCGGCTTCGGGGCCTTGGCGCAATGGAGCTTGGGAAGTGAAGTCTGCGGACTGTCTCAGTCCCATCGCGAAGGCAGAAGGGAGGCGTTGCTAGTCGGCACGCCGGTTCCTGGCGGGGCTCCGGGGCTCCTGCTCCCACTCAGGGTTTTCGCGGGCGGCGGGAGCAGTATGGCTCGCCTAAGTAAACTCCGGTGGGAGGGGGAGGAGGGGAGTGGCTGGGGAGGCGGGGTCAGCGGAAGCGGCAGGTTGCTTCCTTCTCCTCCGACTCCCTCCCCGCCTCTCCCAGAGGGAGCGGTGGGAGGGGGAGGGAAGGGCAGAGGGAAGGTAGTGACACGTGTCAATCAACCCCCCCTCGGGGGGGGGGGGCGCGCGCTCCGGGGCTCGCGCTGAGGGCTCGCGCCCCTGCCTCGTGCCTGCGCCGCTCGTATGTAAATGAGGGCGCGTGACGCGGGACGCAGATGGACAAGGGAAGAGAGAGAATGGCCGCCGCCGCCGCTGCTGCCGCCGCCGCCGCCGCTCAGTGCCGGAGCCCTCGGTGCGCGGCGGAGAGGAGAGGATTCCGGCGGGAACTCGACTCTTGGCGCCACCGTCTCATGCACTGTGTAGGTAAGAGAGACGCGGGCCGGGGCCCCGGGCTCCGCGCGGCGACGGCTGCCGCAGCCCGAGGAGTTTGTGGCTGTGGGTTTAGTTGAATCTCCCGTTCGGGTCAGTTCAATGGGGGAGCGAGATGGGAGCGGCGGCGGCTCCGGCGCTCGCCTTTTGTCTTGGGGGCTCCTCGGCCGGCGCGGTCCGCCCTCCTCCGCCTTCTCAGCTCTTGGGCTACCCAGGAACTGTTAGTTCGGACCCGCTCGCAGTGCCCGGGGGAAAGCCGTTCGCTCGCGCTCTCCTCGAAACTACTCGGCACCGGTCGCCGCCCGCCGTCCACCCTGACAGGAGGGAGAAAGCGGCCCGGCGGGTCTGCGCCCCGGCAGAGGGGAGCCGGCGGACAGGGCGGCGAGAGGAAGGCGGGCTGGTCCGCGCCCCCGCCGAGCGCACACACACCCCCTTCTCGCCGCCGGGGGCCGGGCCGGACGAAGCGGCCGAGTTCCCGGGAACCCGAACCAAGAGAACCCCCCCCGGGTGCTCGCGGAGCTGGGGCTGCGGGTGGGCCGGCAGGGGCAAGGGGCGGCGGGGGCGTCGCCCGAGGGGCGGGGGGCGCCCAACTCTGCCCTCTCGCGCTCCGCGGCGGCGGCGCGGTGTGTACCCCTTTAAGAAGGAGCCGCTCGAGCGCTGACGGTTGGGATTTGAAGTTCTTCCTCCCTCTTTGGAAGTCTGGACGGATGGGGGGTGTTGCCATGGCAGCGGCACCCTTCCACCCCCCACCCCTTCCTTGCGGACGCCCGGACGACTCTGGTCCTTCTTCACTGTCATGTGATGGACTCTTCCCTGCACACGCACGCATCGCCCTCCCCACCTCCTATCCAACTGCAGCCCCGTCCTCTTTTTTGGTGGGCTCTGAATCGTTTTGCTTCAAACTTCTGGACTTGGGGCTCTCATTCTGTGGGTTTTTTAGGGTGTCGGGAGGTGGTGGGTGGTGGGACTCCCCACTTTGCTGAAGTCGCTTTTTTTTTTTTTTTTTTTTTGCCTGAGTGAGACGTGTGCATGGAGCTGTTACCCAGCAGGTTAGTTTAGTGGGTTTAGAGGGGCCAACACGGGTTATGAGATGGGGCGTATTATGGGTGTTTGTCTTAGAAGGGGGTTCTGGGTGGGAGTGTAGGGAAAGAGGTAGAAAGGAAGGTTGTATTGTGTGAGGAGTGGATAGTGACAACAGCTTGCTCTACTGTCGAGTGAATCTTGGCATTTGGAGTTGGGGAGTAACCTTAGTGCCTTAACAAAACAACTCCCTTACCTTATTTGCATCTGTTCTTGCGCCACCTCGCGCCCCTTCCCCTCAACCCCCAGATTTGTTTGGTTAATGCCTTGTGATCTTTCCTTTTCTCATTAGTGGGAAGGAAATCGTAGTAGGTTAAACTACTACGACTTCAGTTAACAAATGTGCGCTGCAGAATGCGATGAATATGGGAACATGTACAAGAAAAAGGTTACTTTGATGAGGGGCATTTAAGTGATGTTTAAGCAATTTACTGTTTTTGTTTTGCCCTTATAAAATGTATTTTGGTCTTCTCTAAGGAAAGGTTTTGGGAAATAGCTTTAGTCAAGTAGTCATAAGTAGATTTTAGTTCGGAAAGTGTAAAAAACCCCTCACGGTTTTCTTTATATAATTTTTTAAAAAGCTAGATGTTGTTGTGCTTCTTATATACAAAATGGGACCGTTTTTATAATTGCGAACATAAAGATCTTTTCTACTGAAAACGAATTTAGAAATTGCCGAGTGCATTCAGGCAGAATCAGGTAGGTTGCATTGCAACACTAGCTCACGATGTTACCAGTGTTAAGTTTTGTCAAAGCACACGATGATTTGAAGCTGTCTTTTGTCAGTTTTTACGTTTTAGAATATTCTGGTTTTTTTTTTTTTCTTCTTGCTTATTTAGATACTCTAAGTATGGCTTTTCATCACAAAAATATATGTACTTTTGAAAAATAGTCAAATTTTAATTAAATGAAACAAAATCGGATTTGATGGAAAAGGGAACTAGACTATCTTTTCAGCTTACCTACTTGGATACTCAAGTAGCATTGAAAGACATTGAAAATTGAGTTATGTCTAATACAATCTTTATGTTACACTTTTAATATAATGTATAAGTATATTGTACTGTATGTGAAAAGAAATTTTTTCCCTGAGTTCTAACTGTATTTGAGAATTGTTTCCCACAGTCCCAGTCCTAGTCAGGAGTCCTACTGAGACCCATCTCATGCTTTGTTTTTGTCATTGTTATTTTTAAATAATAAAATCCTTTTGAACAAAGTGTACACTTGTTGATTGGACTTTTTCAATTCAATACCTTAGGAGTGAAATACTTTTTTTTTTTCTTTTGAGACAGAGTCTCAGTCTGTCGCCAGGCTACAGGCTAGAGTGCCGTGGAGTCATCACAGCTTACCACAACCTCAAACTCCTGAGCTCAAGTGATCCTCCTGCCTTAGCCCTCCGAGTTGCCAGGACTACAGGCGTGTGCCTGGCTAATTTTTTTCTATTCTTGGTAGAGACAGGGTCTTGCTTTTGCTCAGGCTGGTCTGGAACTCTTGACCTCAAGCTATCCTTCTGCCTTGGCCTCCCAGAATGCTAGGATTACAGCCTGAGCCACTGCACCTGGCCTTGAAGTACTTATTTATAGCAGGAATTGGGATGAAATGTAGTTTGTGTAATTATTTTAAGTTACCTTTTGCTGTTAATGTTTATGGTCATTGCTTTGTAAACATATTTTACAAAAAAGCCATATTCTTTTCACTTTGCATATGTATACCTGTGTAAACATATATACACATACATAGATATATTTAGTATATGTGTATTGAATATTCAGTGCTTTTATTGCTTAAAATCATTTTTATAAATAATATCCTTGTTGTCTTTGGGGAAGAAAATGACCCAAAAGTCTTATTTTTAAGTGAGAGGTGGAAATTGTAAGCAGTATATCATGGTTGTGCAGCAAATTAGTATTGATCCCTTAGTGGAGGTTTGAATCTCAGTTCTTAATTAACTCTTTAAAGTAATCTGATTCATTTTATAACTCATATAATATTCTAATTTTATGAGGAGAAAGTTAGTTGTCATGACTACTTGTCATTAGCTGAAAAGCTAAAATGTTTAACTCTATATAGAAAGAGATATTTACCTTCCTCTAATTGTAACACTCATCTCTTTACCTTAGATTTTTGACTACTCTTCTTATTCGTTCTTGATTTTTTCCTTTTAATTGAAGGGTTGTCCTACAAGCCCTTTGTCCCAATAATAGCGCTATTTACAATGTGGTACTTTTTATAATTCTGCTGTTTTCTATAATTATCCTATACTGTGCTATAGTTTTCGGTATGCTCATGTAACAAAATGTTTGGGTACTTGATGTAGTAAAGAGTATCCTAGTTCTCATTACGATATTGAGCAATAACAGAAGATATAGTCCTGAATCTTATGAAATATTTGATTAGTATTTGATAAATCATGACATTAAAAACAGGAAAGCCTAGACTAAAAGAAATGCATTAGTACAGTGTAAAACATTATTAGGACTTGTAGAAACTGTTAGAATATTTGATTGGGGACATAAGCCAATTTTAAAAAAATTTTATTTTGATAATACTTCAGTCTTACAAGTTGGAAGAATGGTACATGGAACTCCTATATATCTTTACCACATTCACCAATTGTTTTACATTTTGCTGTATTTGTTCATCATTCTTGCTCTATATCCATGTGTTTTTGTTTTTTTTTAACAGTTTGAGACATCATACTTCTTTATCCCGAAATTCTTCAGGATTTCCTAAAAACAAGAACATTGTCTTACCTAATTACAGTGTGGTTATTAAAACCAGAAGATTTAATGTTAATGTAATACTATTACCTAATTTATAATCTATATTCAGATTTTGCTTTTTTGTCTATTTTCTCTGTAAGCTACCCTGCTGCACTCTGGGATCCTCTCCAGAATCATGCATTGCATTTGGTCATCATGTCTCCTTAGTGTCTTTAATTGGGAACACTTCTCAGCCTTTCTTTGTATTTCTTGACCTTGACAGTTTTTAAAAGTACAGGGCAGCTATTTTGTAAAATGTCCCTAAATTTGAATTTGTCTGTTGTTTTCTCATGATTAGATTGGTTATGCATTTTGGCAGGAATACCAGTGAAGAGATGTTCTATCCTTCTCAGTACATCATATCTTGAGATTCATAATGTTGTTTGTCCCAATGTTGGTGATGTTAACTGTGAAAATTTGGTTAAGATGGTATTATTCATATTTCTTCCCAAAAGTTATTTTTTATCCCTTTGTTATTAATATGCAATTTGTGGAAAAATAATTTGAGGAATAGTATATTTACATAGTCTTATCAAAATTTTACCCACAAGTTTTAGCATCCATTGATGATTTTCTAACTTCATTCCTTCTGTAATTATTAGTTGACATTCTGTTGTAAAACAGTCTTTTCCATCTCCATGTATTTATTTAGTCAGTACTTTTTATCAGTATGAACTT
The DNA here is from genome assembly GCF_041146395.1 of Eulemur rufifrons. Taxonomy (NCBI): domain Eukaryota; kingdom Metazoa; phylum Chordata; class Mammalia; order Primates; family Lemuridae; genus Eulemur; species Eulemur rufifrons. The sequence continues at coordinate 26,258,588 of NC_091001.1, forward strand.
ATGGATTCTTATTTTATTCGATAGTTAAATCCATTACTGTCATTATTTTGGTTCTCAAATTGTCCCAAGTTTTGCCAATGGGAGCCTCATCAATCTGTGTCCAGTATTTTTCTGCCATACCAAGATAATTCCAGGTTCATCTTGTATTTTACCTGTTCCAGCTCTGGCATCAGCTGTTTCTCCAAGGTGGCTTCCATTCTTCTGAGTGGAAAATAGATATAAACAAAACAATCTAAGCACTAGGTTTCAGGACTGTTTTTAAATTCTATTTTTCTGATACAGAATCTGATAATCATGTAATTGTTTTGTCTAAGGTTACAGCAGCAAAACAAAATGATAAAGATTAGGGTAAAATCATTCTATAAACTCCACTGTCTTTCCTATGTAACAGTGTTGTCCAGTAGAAATAAAATGGAAGCCAAATATATAATTTTAAATCTTCTAATAGACACATTAAAAAAGCATATTTTATTTAACCCAGCCTATTCAAAATATTATTGTTTTAACATTGGTCCATATAGAAATTATTAATGAGTTAGTTTACGTTTTTTTTTAATATTAAGTTTTCAAAATTAGGTATTTTGTACTTGTAGCACATCTCTATTTGGATTAGCCACATTTTAGGTGCTTAATAGCCACACGTGGAAAATGGCTACCACGTTGGACAGTTCAGTTCTATACTTGTAGTGGCTTCAGCCAACTCTTGATTACCATGATTTCACTTACTTAAAATCTGTTGACAATAACCAAAGCTATAGCTTATTTCATCTTTCCCCAAATCTTTTAATTCAATAGTATAGAACAGTGAATAAGAATATAGGCTCTTGAGCTATACTACTTGTGTTTGAATCCTAGTGTTACCACTTACTGGTATAGATAAGTTACTTACCTCTTTATAGTTCATTTCCTTTATCTGTAAATTAAAGATAATTGGGTTGTTTGTAATTGTATTAATATATGTTGACATTACTATGTGTTTCCATATAGAAAGGTATTCATTAATGTTAGCTATTATTATTGATTTACATAGGTTATTAGTAGCTTTGTTTTTACTGGTAGATTCTTTCTGGTGGTAATGCTGATGAACAATAAAAAGATCATGGGACATGTTAGAGGAAAAGAGAATAAGGGCTCAAATGAGCTGTGTTCTAGGGCCATAAAACTCTAGAGTTTTAGAATCATGGAGTATCACTTAGTCTAATCTGGCTTTTTGTATTTGAGAAGACCAAAAGGCATTTGATACCTTCCTGCATTCTAAGGAATCTTTTGGCTATGTGGTAACTGAATACAAGAACTTAGTTTTAGTTCATTGAAAAAAAATCAGTATCCTGTTAGATCTTCTTAAAACTACTCTTTGTTGGTTATCTACTCTCTATTTTAGTCTTCCTTTTAACCAGCTTGATACTTCTTTCTGGCTGCTTCTTGCCTCCTGCTCTTTTATCTTACCATTAACTTCTACCTCATCTTGTCACTGTTACCATGTAAATCCCAAAAGAGTAGATTTACTTAGAAATCTGGATTGCTGGGACTGGTATACATGGGTCAACTACCCAAAAACTTTGTACAACTAACTGTTTTTTCAAGCACTAGCAAATATGTTTTCCATTTTAAAAGGTGGAAATTGTGGCACCATCTAATAACATGCATTGGACAAATGGAATCTATGATGCTGATGAGTAGTTGGATGGTTAACATATCCATATTTCTGTGTAAAATAGGCATATTGATGAATTTTGCATACAAATTTTGAAATTTGTCTGTACTCTTGAATCATTTTATACTTGGAAGGCTAAAATTTTGCCATCTTTAGGACCTAGCAGTGTGTAAATTTTTTATTTTGTAGATGTTAGATATGGGTTACAGATCAGTCTTAACATGTCATAGCCTCATTTCTGGGTAGTGCTATCTCTTTGTGCTTCCTTGGCTGGCTACATGTGTGCGTGCACCTCTTCCTGATCAGCTGTGCACATGAGAAGTTTTTGTTGTGTCCTCCACGTTCCTCTAACTTGTTTTACTTCCAACCTTGGTCTTCAATCTTCTACCGTGGTCCAATCTTGTGGGGAGCAGCAAGGATATGAAGATTTTTTTTTTCTTCATTAGTAAGTCTTATCTTTGCATTATAATATCCTATATTTTGTATGAGTGGAGTTGGTATCTTTTCTTTTTGAATAATACTCCTTCCTTTTGATATATATGGCTAACATTCATGGCAGATAGATAACAGCACGAAGGTCATAGGTCCAAAATTTTGGAGACTTGCTTAATTTTATTAGAGTCCATACTTAAGTTCTGAATCTATAATCAAGTAATCCTTTCAAGAGTTTTTATTCAGAACAGAATCTAGATAAGAGAATGTGAATGGTCTCAGACCAACCTACTTCTTCCCTAGATGGTATTAACAAAATAATGCCATCTTTGTATTTGAAGAATAGTACTTTGTTCTTAATTAAAGCTAAATAAAAATTTTGTTTTGAGAATTTTGTGTGTTTGCTAGAAAACAAAGCAGAATGAGGAATTACTTTTCTGTATCTCATCTCCTTTCCTTTTGTGTAGCTTTCCTTTAATTGAAACGCCTATCCTGCTTGGTTGTGTTTGCTTATTTTCCTCCTTCTTTTTTATTTATTTATATCTTTTACCTTAATCTGTTGCCAAGCTATTATTACTTTCTTTACTGTATCTCATGGATTGTTTTTCTGATGCAGTAGGCACTTGGGCAGATTCAGATAAGATTCTGGTTTATATCAGTGTCTGCATTACTGGTTTTACTGTCTTCTAGTCTAATTTATAACCTACAGTAAGTCATTGTTTGAAATATCTGCATTGATTTCATAGTTTACAAAGCAGTAGTAGCTCCCATTTGTCTTTTTTTCCCCATCAAGTAAAATCTCCTGACCATGTTGGTCACAGTTTAGCAGACTGCTGCTTCTCTGTTTGTCTAGTTTCTTCTTTTGACAACCCAACCTTTTCATCTGCTTTTATTCTTTTTTATACACATTGCCCCAAATTCTTCATCTTTTTAGTCATATCTTCTATCCTGCATCCTAAGTCACCTTTAAAATTTACCTGCAACCTACAGTCTTTTTCAAAGCATTTATTGAAAAACAAATTTGACAACTTTTTTCATTTATTCAGATTGGCCTGTTCTTTTCTGATGAGTATTTGCAAGGTGTGTACATAAGAAGTAACTTTGTCCATTAGTTCTTATATGTAAGCAATGAACTGTTTAGGGACAAAGGATAAGTCATCACAAGTGGTAGAAAGGACTAAATGGAAAGAACCATTCCTCTTATCCTCTGTCATTGTAACCTGAGGCACAAGTCATTTCACTTTTTACAGGTGGTGATCTATGAAACTGAGATAATATCTGTCCTAAGATGTTTGCTTTTTTAGTTTTTATGAAAGATGCTATAATATTTATGTTGTAATGGTTTCTGGGCTGAAGGTATAAATTAGGAAATTATCAGCATAAAGATGATATTTAAATCCGTGGAAATGGATGAGATTATCTAGGGGTACAGGATGGTGTAACTAGAGGGGAGGAGAGGACTCAGTACCACACCTTAAGGAATCTTCACGTTCTTTGGGCAGAGGAAGAGGATCCATAATGTAAGGCCACTAAAGTTGTACACAGAAAAGTAAGGCCATTGGCTGGGTAGTAAAACCAAGGGAGAGTGGTATCACCAAATCCAAGAGGAGTGAAGAATGCTACATTAAAGAGGAATTGTTACATGTTGACTAGATGTCAAGAACCATGGAACAGGGAAGTATACATTGTTTTTGGCAACATGGAAGTTCTAGGTCAGGCCTGGGAACCTGTGGCCTTCTAGGTCCTTAAGTGCGGCCTTTTGACTGAATCCGAATTTTGCAGAACAAATCCTTTTATTTTTATTGATACATTTTTATTCACCTTTTATGTTTTTATTTTATTTTTAAAATGAACGTGTTTAAAATGCCAAAGAATAAAATAAGTTTCAATGAAATAATCCTCCCAGATTAACTAGCACAATTAGAACATTGGTAAGCCATAATGGCTAAATTGATGGCTCCTGTGCTCATGATTTAGTTCTAACTTCCCTGCCCAGCTGGCACCACTACTGCATAAGGCTGGTTGACAAGAGTTTATGGGGGTCTAGAACACCAGTTTGTTATCAGCTTGTGACAGCGGTGTAATGTGTTTCTCTTTGAAATGGAATTTGTGAATAGTTGCACAGCTCGACAGTATTTTTTAATTCTGTCTGCTTAACAACCCATCATGTCAAAGAAGACCAAGAGAATGCTAAAGGAGGAAACCAAATTTTTTAATGAGGATTGGGAATTGCAGTATTATCTTGTTTCTGCCAACAATAAGTTGATTTGCTTGCTTCATGATACTGCAGTATCAACATTAAAGAAATTCAATGCTCATCAGCATTATAGCACTCATAAGGACCATACATATTTTAAACTAGAGAGAGAGGCACAAACGGTTGTATTGCAGAAATTAACAGATGAAAAACAAAGGCAAAGACAATTCTTTCAAGCAGCAATAAGACCTGGAAATAATGCCACTGAAGCAACTTATAAAGTAGCTTATGTACTTGGGGAAAAGGGGAAGCCATTCACTGATGTAGAAATTGAGAAAGAATACATTGTCAAAGTTACAGGATGCTTAGACCCTGATAATGTTTCAGAGTACAAATCAACTGCCTCTTTCAAGGAGACCTGTGACAGATTGGCAGCATGATTAGCCTTCAACTTAACAGAACAACTTGATACAATACTTCAAAAGGAAAATATATATTATTCAGTTGCTTTGGATGGATCAACTGATACTGCTGACTTGGTGCAGGTTTTATACTTCATTTGGGTCATAACAGAAGATTCTTTGGTACAAAGAGTTACTTTGGGCACTATTGTAAGCAGAACATGGGGAACAGATATCATCAACAGCTTTCAAGATAAATGTCATGAAGTTGGACTGAGTTTGGCAAATTTAGTGAATGTGTGTCAGATGGTGCACCTTCCATGACAGGAAAACATGAAGGGTTTATTGTGCAGATTAAACAAGTATTAACAGATCCAGATGCTCTCATTTGTTTTCATTGTATCTTGCATCAACAAAATCTCTGTGCTAACGCTAATATTTTAAGTGACACTTTGCAAAAAGTTATAAGTATTGTTAACTATATTGGTGCAAATGCAACATAGCATGGTCAGTTTCATAGCATGCTAAAGTTGAATGGTGAGGTATTCAGTGTGGATTTGCCTTATTATTCTGAAGTGCATTGGCTATAGCAGAGACAGGTGTTAACCAAAATGTTATCTCTGTGAGAACAGATAGTTAACTTTTATGGAGAACAGAATCAGCAATGTGAATTATTGAAAGAAGAATTCCGTAGGAATGCATCATTTCTCTGTGATACCATGTCAAATCAATATGACTTGAATATTTCTTTGCAAGGTAAAACTAAGTCTATATATGATATGTGGCAAAAAATCCAAGCATTTTGAAAAAAACCTATGTTTTTTTCAAAATAATTCTTCGAAAGGAAATTTTGGATGGACATTTTTCCCCACTTAGCAAAGGTCATTGATGAGCAGGATGATATATGCAAATCATTTGAAGGATACACAGCAGTTATAGACCTATTAATTGGAGAATACTGTGAAAGCTTCACTGACTTTGAGAATCATGACATCACACTCAAATTAATTAGCATTTCTGCCTCACCTAGTTGATATCACCAAGGCACCTAAAGAACTACAGATGGAATTGATTGAGCTCTCAGTGGTTGATATTTTAAAATCATTGTTTGATGCCAAGAAAGATCCAATTGAAATATGGAAAAATACAGTAGAATACCCATACTTTTGGCAACATGCTCTAAAAATGCTTTCTTGCTTTTCACCCACTTATTGCTGCACATCTACATTCTCCTACCTAACCAAATCAAGATGCCCTTAAGGTTACAAATGATACCCATCTAGAGGATCAGCTGAAATTGCAAACCTCCAGGCTGCAACCAAATATTCAAATGCTTTCCAACAAAAAGCAGACACAACAAAGTCATTAAAATGTTAGTTAACTTTAAAATTAACAAATAGTTTTTATTTTTTGAAATTATTAACTACATAGTAGTTACATTTTTATAAAATGATGTACATTTTTAAGTGTATCTAATTGAAGTTTATTGAATGCGGCCTTATTTGATTACAGCTAAATTAATGCGGCCTTCCAACATGAAAAGTTTCCCCACCCCTATTCTAGGTGACCTTGACTGGATAAATTTCAACAGAGCGATGGAGATGGGAGCCATATTGTAATAGGTTAGAAAGTAATGAAGGTATATGCAAGTGGAAATAACATTTCTAGTAAACTGCTCATTTAAGAGCTATGTTTTGAGGAAGCACAAATAAATGGAGCACTAATTGGAGGCATCTGGGGTCTGGGGATGTTTGTTTTTTAGATGGGAGACAGCGTTTACAATACTAAGTAACATGGGGAATACTTTTCTGAATCAGTGATATCCATGATTCTTTTATATGTGAATTTAATTAAACTGAGAGCTGATAGCAAAATATTGAGACAGCTATATTAGATAAAAAATAGGTTAGGCTTGGTTTGAGTGTCTAAATATGAACTCTAAATTGATCATTTTTTCTTCAAAAAATGGTTTCCTAATCATGTTAATCACTAACACATGGTATGTGTGGCATTGCTACATTATACATTTTAAAGGAATGATTTTTTTCACAATTAATTTACTGTTGTCAGTCAATCATCAAATATCTTGAGTCCTACTTTGTGACAATTAATTAGGGTATAATTCTATGTTTTTTCCTTACTGGCTTCTAAACTGGAAATAGGAATCAGGAATCAAAATTGTTAGCTTTTTTAATGGTAAGGCTACATTGAAGAACATGACTTGGAACTGGGCCAAAATGAGACATTGGCCTTCCTTAACTCCCCTAACCCCCTGAATTGAATTTAACAACCTATCAAGGACAGTATAGCTGAAGCTCCAGGCCTCTTCTAAAATACAAGTAAGCTTTATTCCAATGAATTTATCATTCAGTTTTCTCATTGGTAGTAGTGAGCAGGAGCCTTGGCCATTAATGAAAAATGACTTTTAAAACATTAATCCATCCCACTAGGGACAACTGTGAGGGTGTAGCCAATATTAATTATTCCTCCTTCCTTTGGGAGGACTGACTAAGGGCTAAAGAGCAGAAACTTCTTCCAAAGTACTTACCCCAAGAGTGTGAAAAGTGTTTATGGGAGTTCTATTTTATGGGACAGGCAGGAACTGTGGGTTGGATCAAAAAGCTTACTGTTTACACAAGGCATAGAGTTTCGACCTTACTTCTAAAGAGCTCAAAATGATTAGGGATGTTAAGTATTAGACTTGGTATAATATAATGGAAAGATAGAGGAGGAAGCAATTAATTTTGACTTGAAGGTTTCGAAATGACTAGCCTTCAAAGGATTGAGTGAAAGCAGGGATTGACAAACTTTTTCTGTAAAGGCCAAGATAGTAAATATGTTAGGCTTTTAGAGCCTCCTGGTCTCTATTGCAATTATTCACCCCTATGTTGTAGTGCAAACGAAATACATAAATGAACGAGCATGGTTGTGTTGCAATAAAAATTTATTTCTAAAAATAGGTGGATTTGGCCTGCAAGTCATAGTTTGCTGATCCCTGAGTTAGAGGATGCAGCAGGAAAGTAGGGTGGAGGGAACAGGCAGAGGGATAGTATAAGCAAAGATAAATAAGTCTAAATAATGATACATTCTGAAAGTATTCAACATTATAGGGTCATTGGAGTATAGGATGGGAGTAAGAAGTAGGACTTGAAGTATAAATTATGGCCTCTATAAGGAGGAATTATGAGCCTTTGAAGCTTTTTATTTTTTTTAAATGGGTAATAAGCATGATCAGATAAGTCAGCTTATTTTCATTTGGAACATCTGTTGTTGGTTCAGGTTTAAGGGTTTTTTTGTTTGCAATAGGTTTAAGAAGCTCAAATTAAAGCAGCCCTTTTAAGTCAAAACTGGGAAAATGAGCAGTCTTTGCTTAAGACATTAGATTGCTGAAATACTGTCAAATAGCATCCTTCTTTTCTCCCTGGGCTCTGAACAACTTGAGAAATAAAACAAGGAGAAAGATGCAAGCCAAAATATCCTCTATTACTGATACAGGCCAGATTTGAGGAATAGCTTTGTGGGAGAGTCAGGTGGTCTGGGGTAGGCCAATTTATCCATCCAGTCCTAGGCACTCTAGAGAGGCATAGCAGAATATGAGTCTTTGCAAGTATGTTCTTCTTTGATAGCTCGTTCTCAAGGACCAGAGGAACAAAACTGAGCTTTGTCTGCTCAGTTCTTCATTCCAAAATCATCATCAGGTAAGTCAACTTTACTTACCTAGGAGTGAAAAGAGGCTCAGATTGTGCTTCTGAATCATCATTTCTCATAGAATCCAGGAGCAAGGAAAAAGTCTTATGCCTCTAACAATCAGGGTTAATTTTTGCAGGGTTGTATCTGGGGATAAGTATACTGGAAACTATACAATCATTATTGTACAGAAAACAAGTCAAACTTATATGTTCTGGATATGTTACAAAAATACTTAATTTTAGTGTTTGGAACAGTTAGCTATATTTTTTAAACTCTCAAAGTAAAATTAATAGGTTTTTTTTTTTCTTTTTTAAACTCCCTGGATTTTCTATAGGTCTATGTAAGATACTTAAGTAAAGTGCATGTTTGGCTAGAAAAGAAAGACAAGGCTTCCTCATGTATCATAATTTTCAATTGACTTTTTAAATTTAGAAGGAATTAGTATAAAAGAATAGAGTACTGTTTCTTTAAGTGGAAAAAAGCCTGTATTTTGACAAATACATTATTCTTTTAATTAGCTCGAATTATAGGTGCTTATATAGTTTATTCACTGGTATCTCCTTTTTCAAAATATCATCAATTGCTCTTCAATGTCTTTTTCCTTTTTCTTTTCTGAACAATTCAGTACTAAAATTATTAAGTGGGACCAAACAAAGGTAGTTATCCATACTGGACAGGATGTGTGGGAGGCAGAGCCATGTTCTGCAGGAGGAGTGGGATGTCAGAGCCTGACAAGGTGAAGAGAGCGTCCATGTGGGTTGATGGAGTTGTGAGGGGTGAAAAGGATGTCTGCATAGAAGGGTATGCTAACACAGGATGTCGGAGCGCAAGCAGGTATGGTATCTGTGAAGGAGAGTGTCCTGGTATGGTGGAGAGTCGGGTGGTTGAGCAAGGGGTATCCAGACTGGAACAGGGTCAGAGGATGAGGAGGGCATCTACTTGGGATGGGAAGTGACCCTGCATGAGCTCTCAGGGCCCCACAGATAGCAGGGAGTATTGGGGTGTCTGTGTAGAATTGCAGTCTGGTGTGGGCGTATTGAGGCTCAGATGGGATGAGAAGAGAGTCCATACATGAAGGTGTCTGAGTGCAAGGTATCAGAGCCTGGTGGGAGGGCAGGGAGGTATCTTAATGGAGGGTCAGCACAATAAGGGATGTCAGAGCCTGATTAGGGTAGGGAGGATATTCTTGTAGGAGGGGTACCAGGCATGAGGGCATAGGGGCCTGAACAGAATGAGGAGATTTTACACATGGGGTAGGGGTGTTGGGGCCAAGAGGGGTGAGGAGAGGGTATCTATGTGGGGAAGAGGAGACAGCCACAAGGAGAGATTGGTTACATACTGGGAGATTGATCAAAATAAATAAATATTAAAGGTAGTGGGAGCCAGGCTTCTTATAGTCTGAGAAGGGAATTACAAATACGGGAGTAGGGAAGATTAGAATGCTGTCTGTAGTGTTGGATTGGAAATGAAATATTGGTGTAAACTTGTGGTTTTCATTATATGTAGGTATAGAAATATAGAAGTATTAATAAATGTGTGTGTAGGTATATATGCATGTGTGTGTAGGTATATACGCACAGTGTACTGGTCACTGAGAAAAGGCTTAAGAGCAGTGATACCCCAATAGCAGTGAGCATAATGTGTCATTGTTAATTTCCTGATGTTAATGGTTGTTTTGTAAGAGAATGTCTTTATAAGGAAATACTTATTAAAGAATTCAAGAGTGATGGGACATTATGTGGACCATTTATTCTCAAATGGTTGGAAAATAAAAGTTTTTCTTACTATATTTAAAAAGTTTTCTATAAGTTCAAGATTGTTACCAAAAAAAAGTATTTAAAAGCAATTTCATCCCTCTACAAATTATGTTCTTGTGAATTAATCACTTTCAGCCCTTAAAACTACATAATTAATAATATATAAATTGTCTTACAGGTTTTTTGGCACCAAGAATTGCTCTTTGAAATAATGATAGCTCATATTTATTGAGTGCTTACCATGTCTTACATATATGCTAAGTTTTTATGTGTATTATCATGTTTAATTTTCATGTATGAAATAGTAAAATTTTTATCTTCATTTTACAGATGAGGAAACTGAGGCTTAATGACTTGCCCAAGACTTTTCCACTTAGTAAATATGAAGGTAGAATTCACATCCAGGTCTATATTTCTATCTTAACCATTATACCAGGTCAAATATGGTTAAAAAATTAGCAAGTCTTACCCTTGCTGGTCAGATTGTTTCATTTAAAACTTTAGTAAAGCTGTTCTCATTTTATTTTAGAACCTTGAATTTCAGGGGTGGGGGTAAAGTATCCTGGATTTAGGTCTCCTCGGCCCTTTGTTCCTGCCCTGGAGTTAGAACAGGGGCTTCTGTATTTGAATGCACATTAACAGAGTTAAGGATTCTCTTGAGATGGATTAATCAGAGAATAATATCCCCAGATTTATTTCTTGCTCTTACAGTTGAAAATGGGTGGTGGTGAGAATGTGGAGTTAGTGGGACAAGGTTGTTCCACAGTAGATTGCTAATGTTAAGTTTTAGTGTGGATATAAAATTACCTTCTATCCCAATTCTAAGAATGATGAGCATCACCTTTTCATCTCTTTGGAACTTTCCTCAAAAATGGCAAATGATCAAATAAAATATAGTCAGATTGAGAATTTTTTTAAATATTGTCCTAATGGATTTTATCCTTATTTTGATATTTAGTTGGGATTAAATTGGTATTTTTGTTAGTTTTTAAGCGGTAGCATTCAGAGGAATGCTACTTTCCACATTCCATTCAGTGAATTTACTGTTAGAGTTCTCTTTTATACCCACCCTCTGCAAACCCTGATTACTCTTTCTTTGGAGGAAATCAAAAGCTTTCCCAGAGTAATGTTTGAAGATGTGGGCATAATTTTTAAAAATCGTTATGGAAATTTTTCAAATATGGGCAGAAATAGGAGAAAGCATAGTGAATCTCTGTTTCCGTGACCCAAGTTTAATGATATAGCAAATTCTGGCCCAATTTTTAATATAAAAATTATCAATCAAAACCAAACATTTTATACGTTGGTTGTCTAATGTACTATATATAATTCATTCCATGTTCTAATGTGAGTCAACCCAGATTACACATTTTCTTGCAGTTGTTGTGAATTTACACCAGAATGGTAAAAAGTATTATCATGATGTCTACTGTTGCTTTTAGCTTGATGTTGACTACTTTTGGTTTAGTTATAAACCAAAAAAGTTGAATGCTAGACCCTAGAAGCTGGGGCGGGGGAAGAGGGTCATAATGAGAACAGCTTGTTTATGCTCTGCAGTTTGAATAGCTCTAAAACCAGTAGGAAGAAATCATTGCTTATGTCTGGGGTCTATCTATCTGACATTTTATATTCGTCTAGCAAACCAAAGAAGGTATCACTTACTAATAGACTCATTGCTTATGCTGAACAGCAGTTCATTGTTTTTCAAGCTTGTAGAGACACCAAATTAACAGTGTTGTAGCTAATGTGTAGAAATTCCTCAGAGCATTCATCTTATTTGGTTGTTGTTGAAATAACAATAACTTAATAAAAATGTTTTCATACTAGTGTTAGATATTTGTTGGCAATGGTGATAATTTGGTATTTATATTTTGGATGTTCATTAAAGATCCACACCAAATTAATTTACGCCTTGCAAAATCTGAATTTTGGGAGATACAAATAGAGATATTTTATGTGCATGTGTGTGAGTGTGTGTGTGTGTGTGTATAGATGTGTGTATAGGTCCATATCTACACACACCTGCATAATTTGTAGTTGGTAACAATTATGGTGATTCTGGGAGACTTTAAAAAAAGTTTTTAGTTTCGTTTTAATGAACAGTTTTTGAAAAGAATGTCCTGTTGCCATTTATGTAGAGTTAAAATTATATAGAAAGTATTACATTGTGATGTTGTAGTAAATTGTGATTTTTGGAGTTTATACATTATGTTCATATTGTAGGTGTCACTTGTTAACTATGTAACTCTGAGAAAATTATAAGCTATTCTCTCAAAAATTGTTATGTACTGATTTTCAAATCAGTCCTTTCTGATTCTTCCTTTTTCTGTATGTTGGACCTTGCTCTGCAAGATTGTTGATAGCCCCTTTCTTCTTAATATCTTTTCTGTTTTTAAGCTTCACATCTTTTTTTCATTGGATAATTTCCCTAAACTCAAATGTGTTCATATTACTCCATGCGTAAAAATCTCCATTGGTTGCCAATAACCTTAGGATAAATTCTTAAATTCATAATATGATTTAGAAAGCTCAGCATAACCTGCTCCGTATATAATGCTTTAGCCTTTGTTTCTCATGCTACCTCGAGCACCACCATCAAACAGTGTAGTAATAGTAGCATAGTAATAATAGCAGCTAACATTTAATGACTACTTGTTAATAACTTATACCAGTATGAGCTTTACATGTATTATGTCCTTTAATCCTCACAATAATCTTGAATATATGTATTGTTTTTAGCATTTTAAAGGGCCATGCTGAACTCTTTGAATCCTCAAGCACTGTGCATCTGGGCTTTTGCATATTTATTTTCTCTTTCTAGATTACAATAGCTGCTGTTCCATTGCTGTTTTTTATAAACATGTTTTGTTTTTTAAAATATAACTACATAGAAAAAAGTATCAGATGACTAAATTTTCACCTTCCTAAACAAAGTAAACATGCTATTGTAACTACCACCATATCAAGAAATAGAACCCCCCAGAAGTCCCCTTATATCCCTACCCAATTACTAATTCCCCTCCCTCCCCCAACCAGAAATGTGAATAGTATTCTGACTTCTTAACACAATAGGTTATTTTTGCCTGTTTTGGGGAACTTTCTTTAAATGGGATTATATACTATGTATTCTTTTGTGTTTATTCTTTAACACAACGAAGTTATTTTGTTTATGTGGTTCATTCATGTGGTTGCCTATAGATATAGCTTATTCATTTTCAGTGCTCTATAATATTCTAATATATAAATGTAATATTCATCTATTCTTTTAAAGGGTATTTGGTTTTTTCCAGTTTATTACAAACAACAAAGTAAACATTTTTGTACATTATACATTCTTAATTTTGATTCAACTCCTGGAATATTTTTAAACTTTATTGTAGCTGAGTAGATTTCACTTTTTCCAGGAATCCTTTTTTTAGCCTCTCCAGATTCGGGATTTGTACCCTTCTGTGTGCACTGATATCACTCTTTCCTCTGTCATAAACATTTATGCTATTTTGTGTTAATAATCGCTTGCTTTTTCTCATCAAGTTCAAAGAGAATGTGTGCATGTATATGTGCGTGTGTGCATGTGGGCAAAGAAAAGTTATGTTTTCTCCTTCCTTATCTTCCTGGCACCCGCTGAATACTTAACAATTGTTGAGTGAATGAGTTTTCAATACATTCACTCTTTCTATGCTAACAAGTTAACATAAACATAAATCTAATGGAAATTGGTTAATAAACTTTCTATGCCTGTGTTCTGTTTGATTAGATGTGCATAGTTAACGTTAAAATGGGTTATTACCAAATTATGTAAAAAATTTTTAATGTGGCAGGCATCTGTGTTGTCCCTTTCGTACATTCATTCTACCACAGAGCTATTTTGTAAAGTATTTTTAGACATTTTCTTTATAATTCATGGCACATTTAACAACCTTATTTGTGACAAGTTTAATATTTGTCCTTCAAGGGTGGTCTTGAGTTTTGGAAATTGCCAAAAGACATTTGGAACCAAGGCTGGGGAATTTTATGAATGAGAAACTATATCAAAAGTGAGTTGAAATTTTAAAAAACTTTGACTCTCCTCCCCTACCTCCCACCCAGTGTGGCCTTAAAAACACTTTCTTTTTACAGAATTAAGTCACTGAATTTAGGTAAAGTTAAGTCAAGGAGATAAGCCAGAGTGTATAGTATATTGTGCTTTTGAGTTTCATATGCCTTGAAAACTAATTACTCTTTCAAGTTACTTATCTTGGATAGTGATGTACCACATAAGAACATTTGGGTCACCGATGGACTGCATATACAATGGTGGTCCCATAAGCTATAATAGAGTTGAAAAATTTCTGTTACATAGTGACATCTTAGCCATCATAATGTTGTAGCATGATGCATCAGTCATGTGTTTGTGGTGTTGCTAGTGTAAACAGACCTACTGTCCTGTCAGTCATATAAAAGTCTAGCACATACAAGTATGTATAGTACCTATTGATGATAATAAATGATTATGTTACTGGTTTATGCATTACTATACTGTACTTTTTATCATTATTTTAGAGTATACTTCTACTTTTTAAAAAAAGTTAACTGTAAAAGAAGCTCAGGCAGGTCATTCAGGAGGTATTCCAGAAGAGGGTATTGTTATAGGAGATGATGGCTCCATGCGTTAGTGCCCCTGCAGTCCTTCCAGCAGAACAAGATGTGGAGGTGGAAGACAATAATACTGAAGATCTGGACCCTGTGTAGACCTAGTTAGTGTGTGTGCTTGTGTCTTAGTTTTTATAAAAAGTTAAAAAAAATTAAAAATAGGAAAAAGTTTATAGACTAAGAATATTTAAAAAAATCTTTTTGTACAGCTGTACGATGTGCTTGTGTTTTAAGCTACATCTTAAAAAGTTTAAAATAATTAAAAGTTTATAAAGTAAAAAATAAAATTAGTGTCGCCTCAGCATGTAGTGTTTATAGTCTACAGTAACATGCAGTAATGTCCTAGGCTTTCACATTCACTCACCACTCACTCACTGACTCACCCAGAGCAACTTCCAGGCCTGCAAGCTCCATGCATGGTAAGTGCCCTCTACAGGTGTACCATTTTTTATCTTTTATTCTGTATTTTTACTGTACCTTTTGTGTGTTTAGGTATGTTTAGATATGCAAACCTTACCATTGTTACAGTTGCCTACAGTATTCATACGATAACATGCTGTGTATGTTTGTAGCCTAGGAGCAATAGTCTATACCATATAGCCTAAGTGTGCAGTATGCCATACTATCTAGGTTTATGTAAGTATACTCTATGATGTTCACACAATGAAAAAGTCATCTAACAACACATTTCTCAGAATGTATCGCATTGTTTATATGGGATGCATGACTGTAATCTATACGTATTATTTCTTTAATTTGTATGCATATTTTTACATTTTTAGCCCTGTTTGTCCTGAATTTGTCTTCTCTGAAATTAAATTTTTCATCGCTGTTTTAACCATCATGTCCATTACTAACGCTTCTCCCTCACCTCACTTAAATAATAATGGTAGTGTACCTTTTACCATCTTTGTTCCACTTTCTCTTAGGCTTTAGCTCTTTTATTCTTGCTCATCTCAGACATTGTATGTAATGTTTATTGATCTTGTCTAGTTCTTTGTCTCTTTTCCACTAAACTATGAGTTAAAGGCAGGTATTTATTAGAAGCTCTAAAAATGTTTTCTTAGATATATGAAGACTTTCTTTGTTACCTGTTTTAATTTTCTCTAAAGCAAATTGTCATTTGCTACAAATGCTCATTTTTACATTAGTCGTCTTATTATTAAAAACTGTTCTCTTTTATTGAAAAAGCATTATGTTAAATATAGATGGTCCTTCCTTCTTGTCAGCCAAATCCTCTATCAGCCATAAAATTCAACTACATTTATTAGGTGTATTACTATCACTGTCACAGCAATACAAAGGCAGTAATATTGTTCTTTTTGTCAAAGAGCTAAACATTTTAGCTCCTCCTCTCCCAAAAGTCTTAAGTTGTAAATCAAAATAGAATGTGAATATGTTTGGAGAATGTGGTGTTGGTAACAATGAATTCTGACAAATAAGATTGGACAAGGCTCTGAGATACCATTTAGGCAGTACTTACTTATATACCAGGTCTTTGTATTTTATATATACTATGAACAAAATATTGTTTAATATGGTGAAGTAATTGTTAGCTAGTGATAAAACTGGAAGGAAAATGTTTTAGACTAGTTTGGAAGACAGGACTCTTGACAATTGAACAAAGATGGGGAAAAGATATTTCAGATAGTGTGTGCAAAAGCTCAGATGTGTAAACAACATGTAATGGGTTGGTTATTTCTTGTAAGTGGCATGTAATTTACTTACGATGGGATGATACAAAATGAGGTTGGAGAATAGGTAGGAGTTAGATCAAAGAAGGCCATGTATGCTATCTTAGAACATTTATATTATCATGTAGGCAGTAGAGATCCATTGAAGAATTTTAAGCAGAATTAGTATAGTTTTCTCTTCTGAATGGTAAAAGTTGATTGGAACAATGATTCCAATATCCATTATAAGACCCTTGATAATAAGAGATTCTTATAAACCTAAAATTTTCTGTACTTCTGGGAATGGTGTTCAACAGAGGTGAATCTTTAAGGTAACAAATTACTCTTTGGAATTATAAAACTTTTTTTTTTTCCTATTTATGAACTACATCAGGCCTCCAGAAGTTGTACAGATTAATATAATGTATATTCAAGCACCTTCTATCTTAAGGAATAAAATATGACAAATGAAATTGAAATCCCATCTACAATTTGCCAGTCCCATTCCCTTTCCTCCATTCTGGAGATACATGTTTTTTTTTCCTCGCTTTCTGTCTTCTGTGTAGTATTCACAGTCTATTTTCTAAGTTATTTGAATGTAGGGAACAAGCTATACTTTATGTACTAGGTATCTTTCATAAAAGATACATATTGAGTGTTTCTGTGTCTGATTATTTTCAGTGCTCAACAAACCTTTCATTTAAATTATTATAAGTTTCTTCTTAAGGCATGTTAACCCCAGATTTTGTCTTTTCATTTCTATATAAATCTAGATTTTTAACTACTAGATTTGCATAAAATGAGGCCTCTTGGTGCTATAAATATTGATATTCTAGTATTATAGCTTTATAAGAGTAACTTATAAACTTAGTAAAAGCTAAAGGGAAATAATATGAGCACAGCTTAATTAGAATATGTCTCCTGAATTTGTGCTTATGTACTCAGGTAGAAGTAAATTTAGTTCAGACATTTGAATGGTGTATTTCCAGTATTTGTTTATCGCCTTACATTTTACCAAGAAATTTCTTGCAGAATAACTCTATACCTAGAACACAATGTGTTTTACTAAATGTTTTAATAAAATACATCTTCAATATATGAGGTGTTAATAATATTCTAAGTCTTATAGAAGAGGAATTAGTGATTTGTCCAGGATCACTACAGCTAGTACTATGGCAAATCTGGAGCGCCAACCTATCTCTTAACTTCATATCCATTACCAACTTATATTTTATGAAAGGGCAAAACAGACTTACATGAGATAAAAATCAGGGGATGCTAATGAGAGGGTGGGACTAGTTTCCTCAGTAGGTAGCAGTGAAGAAGCATTTAAATGCAGGGAAATAATTATTCTAGTGTCAAATCAACTGTGTTTAAGCTTTCAACAGGGTAACCATATATCTTGTACATGTGCATATTCCTCAGTAATTCTCTATGACTGGTTTGGTTTCCATTTGTTACATAAATGTAAATTAGGTAACTAGGTGGATAATTAAGGTGTTCCTTGGATTTTTCTCTTTTAATGTTTATTGAGGTATGTTGACCCAATTTCTTTAACTCTTTAAACTCTTTCTTTAACTTTGACACTGTTGACGTTTTGGGCTGGACAGTTCTTTTTTAATGGGGGGTTGTTTCAGATATTTGGTGGCACCATTGGCCTCTTCCCACAATATGCTAGTAGTGCATGTTTGGGATTAGGCAGACTAGGACCTTGTAATAAAGACATCTTATTAATAGAGGCACCATAATCCCTAAGTCATAACAGAAAATGTATCTGACATGTACTTACAGAAAGAACAGCCCAAACAGGATAGTAAGAAACTGCTTAAGAGAGAGGTAGTAGTTACACTGAAAGTAAATAAATAGAAAAAGCATGAACTAAGGAAGATACAAAGATGAGTTGTCCTTAAGACGAAGTAGGATGTAAATAAATACAGTACATGGCTATGAATTTCAGAAAGCTACTTGATGTGAAGAAAACTAATTATTAATAACAGGCAATTTTTAACTTATAAATTGGGCTGCATTCTAAAAGTTGTTTTGAAAGACTATACTTTCAGGGATCATTTCTATAGTCTGTTACTAAAAGTTGTTTTGAAAATGAATGTCTTGGGTCTCAGAGTGAAAATTTTCCTCATTTATTCAACATTTTGGTGCCTAACATGGGCCAGGCATTGGGGCTAGCATAGTAAGCATCATGACATGATCCATGCTTCCTTGGTTCTTACAAAATTTTGTGGCATTTATCCAATAAAAATATCAAATAAAGATTTATTTATGTGAAAATTTTTTCTATTACTCTCCTTTCCCCAGTTCAAGTTGAGGGCAGAATTCTTGTCTCTTCTTAGTCACTGATGGCTCCCCAACTTCTAGAACAACTGGTAGACATGCAAATATTTGTTAAATGAATAATTGATTAGTTGGGAAGAGGCATTAAAAAATTGCATGTGATTAAGTAGAGTTATGATTAGTACTCCAAAAGGAATAATACAAAATGTTATATAATACAAAACGTGTAACACTGTATCTAATCCAGTCTAAAGCTAGATCAGATTAGATGAAACTTTAAATTGAGGCAGTGATTCTTACCAAGATTTTAAAAATGAGTAGGCATTATCTGTACATGTTTTGGGACTGGGAGTGGGGCTTGGAATGTATTGTAGCTGAAGGAGTAGCTTCTGTGAATGCCTGAAGTGGAATACATTGTGGCCTTTTGAGGGGTTTGTGTGTTAGCAGGGGTTGGTGTGAGGGAGTAGCATGGTATGCGATGGAATATTAATTTTTCTTCTATTATGTACTGAAATGCTGAATATAATAAAATATTATGACAGTATTACCAATTAAAATAGAAAAACAACTTTTAAATGGTAATTTTAAAATAGTTTGATTCTGATACTTGAAGAAAACTTGTTATTATTAATTTGAGAATGAGGCTCCATCTTCCACCTAGGTTCTGATGACTTCTCAGTCTGTGTAATAAAGACTTTTTTAATATGCAAATGTTTCCTGATTTATTTGTTTAATTTATGCCCACATATCCAATCAAAAATGACTTCTTTTGTATCTACCACTCAAAACAAAACAAGACAAAAAAACCTCATGGATTTTCTGTCTCAGTGAATGTTTATCTACTCTATGTCTCAAATACTTCTCTCACTGCCACCTTAAAAGAATGAGCTGTGTCACTCATTATTTCCATTTAATTGTATTAATGCTGATCAAAGCTATCTCCTTTCACTCAAGCAAAGTTATACTGCCTAAATTTAAGTTCATGTCTTTTCTCTGATGTATTTCTGCAAGCTTTCTAACCATCTTGTCTTCATTCTTTTCGCATTTCAGTCTGTTTGCCATTGCTGCTTGAATGATTTTTTTTCTGAATGCAAAGGTAATCCTGCTTCTTGACTTCTTAAAGGCCTTCTATGACTCATTCTGGCTCTCAGGATAAAAATTAACTATTTGGCAAGCGTGCTAGGCTCTTCAGGATCTGTGTCTGCACATCTTTCCAGCCTTTTATATTGCCTTTCTTTCACATTGCATTCTTTACTCCTGCCATATTTTTTCAATTTTTAGACATGGACATTTAAATTAATTAAAACTAAATAAAATTTTAAAATTAGTTCCTTAGCTACTGTATTGAACAGCACAGATTCAGAACATTTCTGTCATTACAGAAAATTCTATTGGCTAGTGCTATTCTTGAGCATATCAAGTTCTCTTGTCCCTATGTCTTTATACATGCTGCTCTCCTTTTCTAAAATATATGATGTGCCCTTCCTTGTTTTTCCTAACTAACATTTACTCTTCTGTTAAGACTTAAGCATCATCATTTCTGGAAAACCTTTCCAGGCACCTTCTTTTTGTATCTCCCCCAACCCTAAAGTCTGTGTTGTTACCTTTTGTTTTAATGTCTATTACATTTAAATCTAGGAGTCAGTATTTAATAGCAAACTTCCAACAAAGCATTGAAATTTTATATAAATTATAATTTTACATATATTTACTATGGTGTATGTATTTGCCAGCATGGAAGTAAAAGAGACACTTAAATGGCTTTATCATCCAAGTACTGACTGAAGAAGTACTTCATTAGATAAGTATGTGCTTAGGAGAAGACAGAGTCAGTTTGTTATGTAGGTTAAAGTTATCAGATCTACTAAAGTGATAATTGCATACATTTAATCACATTTTAAAACATAGAACTGAATCTGGCAACTCAAAAATCTTTTGAAAGGTAAATAGATAAATTTATAGGTAGGTAGAAAAAGCATTGTGTCAGAATGATACAATGTAATGAAAATAAGGTGAATTTCCATTACGAAAACACAGTATTAATCCCATCAGGTCAGCTTTAATAATTAGCATTATGATTAGCAGAGCAGGGAATTTAGAAAGCACATCAGCATGGTACTTACTCTCAAGTATGATTACTTGTCATTAGTGAGATTTACCTCTGCTCTACTTAGTTACCCCACTATACTCTGTATCTCACCATTGCTTGATATGTTTCACTTCTGTAATCATGAATCTAGATATACTTCTGTTTGAGGGTGAGAGTGAGGAGAGATTAGATTCAGCAAAGTTTAGGGCTTCAGAAATGGCATTAGTGGGCCAAAGAGGAGAACATAAGATGATATGATTTTTTTTTCCCCCTGAGGAAAGACTACAAATTTTTGCCTGGGGCTGGTCTTGTGCCTTGGAAAAGGGGTAAAAGCATGCTCTTTCTCTTGCCTATTTGTAATCGATTTGGTGACTATATTTTTCCTACCAGAGATCTGGATGCATCTTCTAAAAAGAGGTGGGTTTTTTGATTGTGGTTTTGGTTTGGAGTTTGTTAATCCATCCAGCAAAATGAGTCTATTGTGGAATAGGTTGAGATGCCAAATATGTATTAGAATGCTACTTTATTACTTGTCTTATGGAAATAATAGATTTCCCAAGGTATTTCTGATTTCAAATATTCAAATTTGGAATGTATAACTGTCAGAACCCAGTTTTCTCAACTCAGTTGAATTTAGCTACATTGTGATTAGAAAGGCTTCTTTGATATAGCTTAGATACTTAAATTATATGACACAAGTAAGTATAGTAGACATTTAAAGACCAACAGATGTTATGTTAATGAGGAATAGTTTAATTAGGTGTGCTTTCTTAGAATTTGAGTTAGGCAAAAGAAGGGATGGAGAGGGACAAGGAGTAGAAGCCTATAAAGGCAAAGAAAAAGGAGTTTGGGAATAAAAGTGAGACAGGATAAGAGCAGCTGACTAAAGTGGAGAATTGACTAGTGATGATGTTACCGCCCAACCAGGTCTCTTGCCCACTGTCTAGATAAAGGCCAATATACTGAGACAATAGGAGTTATAGTGGAAAAAGAGTTTAGTAGTGCAAGGTACCAGACAAAGGCATAAGAGAAATTTCTCAAAGCCATCTCTCTGAGAATTTTGGGGCTAAGATTTTTATAGGTGGTTTGGTGAACAAGGGGCTGGGGAATTGGGTTACTGATTGGCTGGGAATGAACTCATAGGGTTGGGAAGCAGAAATTGTCTTCTTGGCAGGGACATTTCCTGGATAGGGGGTTACAGGACTTGTTGGGTGGGTTCCCACGCAAGGCCACTGGTTTGGTTAACATCAGTTGGTTCCCCCTAAAGGCAAACTCTGGAAGATATCTCAAAGACCAGTTTTAGGTTTTATAATACTGATGTTATCTATGGAAGCAATGGGGAAAGTAAAAAATCTTGCCCCTGTAAAGGATACATGACACTTAAGCTGTCAGCAGTTACAGCAGTAGGGAAGTTAGGGAACAATGGCTGGTTAACTTTTAGCTATATCTATACTTCTATAGAAATCAGAGTTATCACATATCACTGTTCCTGCCTTGGGGCTTTCTGTTATTTTAATATAGGCAGTTTCAGTGAGAGAGGTTATACTAGGTAAATCCAGGTTAACTCTAACTTAAATAATTTCTTTTATTAATTTTTCAATTTTCAAAATGTCATTTCTTCTCATTTTTGTCTAATTTCCATATATGTGCATACATATATATGCATATATATGTTGATTTTATAGGAAAGGGATTACTATCATCTGATATGAACTCTTCTATAGAATGTCATATTCATATGAACATATCACATTATCCTTACATTTACTCTCAAAAAGCTTTTCTTTTTAATAGTAGTTTTTCTGTGTTTACTTTGTCTTGTGCTTTTGCTTTCAAATTATTGTTGTACTCCTATACAAAATGCTTTTTTTTTCTTTTTTTTTGAGGATCCTGGGATTTTTTTGTATGTCATTCACTGATGACTTTGACATCTAATTTTTAGTCTTCCATCTTTACTTAATCCCTGACATTATTCCTGTATTTGATTGTTCTTGAGGATAGCCCAACAAGCATTGTAACCTCACAGTTCATTTAATTCTCAATAAAGAACTTCACTTTCCCTGCTTCAGAAACTATCTCTTATGCCATATTTCTTTTAAAAAAAAATTTTTGTTAAGGTTTATTAAAGCATAATTGACAGTACAGTTCAGTGATTTCTGACGCACAAACACGTAACTAGCTCCTCAACAATCAAGATATAGAACAGTTCATCCCCACAAGTTCTTTTGTGTGCCTTGGTTGTCATCTCATTTCCCATATCCAGGCACTGACAACCATGGGTCTGCTTTTTGATCTGGTAGTTTTGCTTTTTCTAGTATCATGTAAATGGAATCATACAGTATATACTTTTTTTTGTATTTTTTTTATTCTTATTTCAGCATATTGTGGGGGTACAAAACTTTAGGTTACATATATTGCCCTTGCTCCCGCACACTGAACCCCCCCCCCCAATCAGAGCTTCAAGCGTGTCCATCCCCTAGACAGTGCGCATCGCACTCATTATGTATGTACACACCCATCCCCTCCCCCACCCACATCTGCCCCATACAATATATACTTTTTTGAATCTGGCTTCCTTTACTTCACAACATGTGTTTGAGATACATCCATGTTTTCCCACATATAACTAGTTTGTTCCTTTCTGTTGCTGAATAGTATCCCTTTGCACCACAGTTTGTTTATCTATTCAACAGTCGAAGGGCATTGAGTTATTTTCAGTAGTGGGTGATAATTAATGAAACTGTATGAACACTTGTATACAGGTTTTTGTATAAATGTAAGTTTTATTTCTCTTGGGTATATACCTAGGAGTGAGGTTGTTGGATGATGTGGTAGTGTATGTTTACTTTAGAAATTTTCAAACTGTTTTCCATTTTGCATTCCTACCAGCAATTTATGAGAATTCCAGTTGCTCTGCATCCTTACCAGCACACATTATTAACAGCTTTATTTCTTCATTCTTATAGGTATATAATGCTATTTTATTGGGGTTTTAATTTGCATATCAATGATAAATTATATTGGGCATTTTTGTGTGTTTATTTGCTGTCCACATGTGCCTTCTTTTGTGATGTTTCTGTTCAAATCTTTTGCCTGTTGTTTTAAAAATTTGGTTGCTTTCTTAATGTTGAGTTTAAGAGTCCTTTATATGGTCTAGATATGTCTTATCAGACATATGATTAGCAAAAACTTTACATGTGCTATAAACTCATGACTTTTTATGTTAGTTAATTATCTTTTAGAATGATTTGAAAATAGGAAAAAGGTATCTTTTATTTACCTCCATCTTGACCATTTTTTGGGAATCTTCATTTCTTTCTATAGATCCTCATGTCTGTGTGGTACCATTTCTTCTGCCTGAAGAATTTCCTTTAACATTTCTTATAGTGCAAGTCTGCTGATAATGAATTCTCTCTATTTTTGTTTGTCTGAAATGTCTTTATTTCACCATTTTTGAAAGATATTTTTGCTGAGTGTAGGTAGAATTCTGGGTTGACACTTTTTTTCAGCACTTTAAAGATGTCACTTCACTGTCTTCTAGCTTGCATAGTTTTGGATATGAAATGTACTTATCTTTGTTCTTTCTTATATAATTTGGCTTTTTTTCCTGTGGCTGCTTTCAAGATTTTCTTCAAGTATTTATTTTTCTTAATATTCTCTGAGATTCTTCAGTCTGTGATTTGAAGTCTTTCATTACTTTTGTAACATTCTCAGTTATTATCTTTTCAATATTTCTTCTTTTCCATTCTCTCTTTTCCTTTTGGGATTCCAGTTACATTTATATTAAGACAATTTGATATTGTCTCATAGTTCTTGGTCATTCTTTTTACCCTCCGCTTTTTTTTTTTTTTTTTTTTTTAACTCTATGTGTTTAAGTTTGAATACATTCTGTTGACCTCTTTTCAAGTTCACTGATTTCTTGGCGGTATTGACTCTATCAAAAAACCCTTGGAAGACCTTCTTCATCTCTTTTACTGTGTTTTTATTTCTAGAATTTCCAGTTGACTTTCCCGTAGTTTCTGTTGACATTCCCTTTGTGTGTATGCATGTTACTTTTTCATTAGTCTTTAACATATTTATTATAGTTATTTCCATAGTTCCTTTCTGATATTTCTATCATCTGTGTCATGTCTGAATGCTTCTGTTAATTTCTTTTTTGATGGTGAGTTGTTTTTTCTTTTTGTGTAATTTTTTAATGATTATCAGATATAATGTGTGCAACAGCAGACACTGAGGTGAATAGCCATTATGTTTGGAAATGGATGTGTGTCTTCTGCTGCTAGACTATAAGTATTGGGGGTTGAATCTATCTAGTCAAGAGTTGAGCTGGATTTGGATTTTGTTGTTACTGTAGTTACCTTCATTTACCTTCACCAGCTTCAAATTCCTCTTATTTTACCAGATACTTAGGGTGAGAGTTGTTTTGCTGAGTGCTTTCCCCACCCCAAAGTTTCTGATCCACTTAATCTTTACCTTTCCTTCAGCACCTCACCTCATGGAGGGTTTCTTCAAGCTATTACTTTTTCTCCAGTGGTAGATTGTTAATGTTTGTTGCTCTGTGCTTCCTATCCTGGTAGTGGGGTCTGGGGATAAGAGTTTCTCTGATGTCTTCATTCAGCCTCAGTTTTAGGCAGGCTTTTGTGTCCATGGGCCTTAGGAGTGGAGTTTTCTCAGTGATCTCACCCTTTTCCATCTGTAGGAGACATCTAATGGTCTAGGATGAGGACAATGTCCTCTTACTTCCTCAGGGATAGAAAGATTTTTTTTTAAACCTACTCCAAGTCACAGTGGGTCTTGTTTGCCTATGCTCTTCGGGTGACATGATTTGCTGCTCTATGCCAAGCAGCTTAAAGCTATTACTCCTTAAGGGAGAAGGGACTGGGCAGGGCTTTGTGCTTTTCCCACAGTGGCATTCTCTCCCTTCTCCTAGGCCTGTAAAACTAAGAGAGACTTTCTCTAGTCTTCTGCTGTTCTTAGACTCTTTCTTGTGAGCAGCTGGTGAGGCCCGTGGATAAGAGCCCATGAGTGAATATCTGCAGCTTCCAGGGATTCTGTACTCTCACATTGGCCCTCACTTGCCCTGTAGCAATTTGTTAAAAATTTTAGTTGAATTCTTACCCACTTCTATATGACAGATGAGTCAGTTTCTATGGCCCATCTCTTTGGTGGTGTCTATTTTTCTCATAGATTTCAAGCTTGTGGATTATCTTGTAACATTGGCTCTCCAGTGGGTTTAAGAAAAGTTACACTTTTTGTAGATCATCCAGCTTTATCTTAATAGGATGGGAATGACATTCTTTCCAGCTTTCAACATTCTAGGTAGAAGCTGGACCATACTTTTAACAAATGGTCTCCAACGTGTAGTCCACTCAGTCTAAGAGATAGGGGAAGAAAATATTAGAATATCTTGGAGATATTTGCTTTTTTCAACAAAAAGTGATTATTTTACTAATTTAACATACAACTTAGTAATAGTTCTGTGTCAGAAGGTCACTTTGGCTTCATAGTGGTACATTTACTTTTACATTCACTTTTAAGGTATTGGAGTTTGCCTGGCTCCGTCAAGTATATTTTTTACTGCTTTATTATTTAATTTTAAGTACGGTTCCCAAAATAGACAAGTAGCTTACAGAGATTCCTACAAAGAAACCACAGATTAAAGGTAATGCTAAAATTCAAGCATAGGTGAACAAGAAGAAAATTTTAAAGCTGACAGTATTTCTCCTATCCTAATGTAAATGCTTTAAATTAGCCCTATTATGAAGTTAAAAGCAATGGAATTCTAATTGTTTGAAAAGAAGTGGGACCAAAGAATGGAAACATAAAATAGAAATTTAATATGTAAATTTGTAGCCACTATCATTAACAATTAACCTTACCTTAAGTGTATATCATGATGTAGTGGGCAAAATTCTAAGATAGCCCTCAAGACCACCCTCCAACCCCTCACTTCACTCTGCCACTTTGTGATTAGATTATGTCATAAAGGCACAGTTGACATTAAAAGGAAGATTATCCAGGTGGGTCTGACCTAATATCTTTAAAAGCAGAGAATTTTTTCTCCTGCTGGTAGTAAAAGAGGAAGTGAGAGATGCAAATTCTGTGCACAGTTGCTATCTTGAAATTGGAGGGAGCCACATATCAAGGGATAAAGGTGGCCTCTAGGAGCAGAGGATAGCCTTTGGCTGACAGCAAGGAAATGAGCACCTCTGACCTACAGCCACAAGAAATTGAATTCTGCTAACAAGAATGAGCTTGGAAGCAGATTTTCCCCAGCACCTCCAGATGAGAACTCAGCTTGGTCAACCAGCCACATTGTGCCAGCCTTCGGACCTAAAGAACTGTGAATGAGTAAATTTGTGCTGTTTTAGGGCACTAAGTTTGTGGTCTTTTGTTATTCAGCAATAGATAAATAATACACATGCCTTGAGTGATCAACTAATGATTATTTCAAAGACATTTAAATTTTTTTTTTCTTTGCTTAGTAAATTTTTTACTTGGCATACACACATTCATACATTAGGAAGTACATTTGAATTAATTAAGTCTGAGTTTCAATAAAACTTGAAAAAAATTTTTTAAATCTACCTTGTACAATTTAGAGAAAAAGAAAGATTATTCTGTGGTTGGAGAGTATTGCACTCTTGGGGGTATCCTCTAAACTCCACTTTGTTTTTTGTTTTGTTTTTAAAATTTCATCTTTATTTTATTTTCTATTTTGAACATATATACAGATAGTGAGGGTACATAGTCAAATTTTTACGGATGGGACTTGTGTTCCAAATGTTTGAAAGATACTTCCCTAGACTTTGTATCTAGAATTCTTCAACATCTGAAATCTTAAACTTTAGTGTAATTTAATATCCTCCCACTACTTTCTGTCACTCAATAAACTTGTTTTCATCTCATTGAAATATCTAGTGTCCTGGACATTGCCCATCCCTTTTTCTATATGCCCAGTCAGCAAATTCTGTTACTCTGGAAGAAAACAAAAAGAGATACCACAAAAGGTATCTCTGATACCTGTTCTGATAAAGATATGGTATCTACCAAAAATCTACAGCAAGCATTATATGTGATTTTAAAACATTAGAAGAATTTCATTTGTAATCAGTAGAATGTCAAGGATGCTCACTATTACCAATTAACATTAACTAGAAGCTATAGCCAAAACAATAAAATTAACAAAAGAGAAAACACATGATTTGAAAGAGGAATTACAGTTGTGGTTTTTTGCAGGTATTTGTGTAGAAAAATGTAAGAGAATCTAGAGATGTATTAAAACCAATAGAGTTAGCAAATGTTTGGATATAAATCAGCCACATCCATGTATACCCAAAAGAAACAAAATTTTTTTTTTTAAGTTGACATTTTTGGTGGTCTTAAAAACTGTAAGTTAAGCATGAATAACTCCAATAAATGATATGTTGGATCTTTATTAAGAAAATCATAAAATGTTATTGGGAATATTTTAAAAAATTATAAAATAGTGTTTTTTTTAACACATTGTGGTATCAGCTTAGAAGTGGATGGGCAGACCAATGGAAAGCCTAAAAACAGAACCACAAAGAAAAAAAATGAATAAATTGGACTTAAAATTACAAATTCTGTGTTTGAAAAGATAACCTACAGGTTTGGAGAAAATATTTGCTGATTTATATATCTGATAAGGGATTTATATTCCAAAAAATTATTACAACTCAATAATGAAAAAACAAATAACTGAAACACGAGCAAAGGATCTGAATAGACATTTTGCCAAAGAATGTATACAAATTGCCAATAAACAGACAAAAAGATGTTGAGTGTTATTAGTCACTAGGAAGTTGAGACAGCACTTTGCATCCAATGGCATGGCTATGATAAAAAAGGTAAGTGTTAGGATGTAGAGAAATTGCTGGTGGGAACGTAAAGTGATGCAGCCACTTTGGAAAACAGGCAGTTTTTCAAAATATTTGACATAGAATTACCAAATGACCTAGGAATTCTATTCTTATATACATACCCAGTAGAAATGAAAATATATTCCACACAAAGACTTGGATACAAATGTTCATAGAAGCATTATTCACAGTAGCAAAAAGTGGAGTTCCATCAGCTGGCAAATCAGTAAACAAATGTAGTGTATCCATACCATGGAATGCCATTCAGCAATAGAAAGGATTGAAGTACTAATATATGCTACAACATGGATGAACCTCAACGACATTATGCTCAGTGAAAGAAGCCAGACACAAAACATGTATGATATGATTCTATTTATATATAGTATCCAGAAAAGGCAAATCTGTAGAGACAGAAAGTAAGTGAATTTTATGGTAGTAAATTATACCTCGATAAAGTTATTAATTATAAAAATACAGACCCACATACATTTTGGGGATTTCATGAATAATAAAGGTGGCCTACTAATCAACTGAGGTAGAATGGTGCTTGGGATAAAATTGGTTATCTGTATTGTACTCCTCATAAAAAGTCAGTTCTGGTGGATTAAGGAACTACATGTGAAAACTAAATGTACACTCACACACATAAAATAATTATCTTTGACTTTTCAAAAATTTTTCTTATATAAGAAAAAATACAAACCATAAAACAAGATAAAAAAAGTTTTACTATGGTACATAAAAACGAAAAACAAAACAACACAAAACTATGAAAGAACAAAATGAAAAGTCAAGCCATAATTGGAAAGGTTTGCAATTTATAAAATTGATCATTATTAACCAGAGTACATAAAACTATGCCTAAATTTTTAAAGGGCCTGCAGTCTAGTTTAAAAGTGGCCAAAGGAGAAATCTGAAAATAGAGTATTTGAAAATATGCTAACCCTCAGTAATATTCAGGGAACTACAAATTAAAATGATAAATAATTTTATATTCATGTATTGGGCAAATATAAAGTCTGATAATACCAACTTTTAGAGACCATTTGGGGAAAACAGGAACCCAAACATTGCTGGTAAAATTGTAAGAATGATTCAACCATATAATGCAATATCTAGTAAAGTTGAAAATGTTCATATCCTGAGGCCAAGTAATTCCACTTGTAGATTTCCACCCAGGAGAAACTCTATAACACTTGAACAGGATGAGATATTTATGAAGGTTTTCAGGGCAGCACTGTTTATAATAACAAAAACATGAAAAGACAGCTCTCAATAGGGAAATGGATAACTGAATGTCTTTCTATAAATGAACTTTATAGTATAATCAAACTGGATGAACTAGGAATTTTGGTCTTTGGAAGGGTGACCTAAGTTATCTAAATTAACCTTTCTGCTAAAAGCAATTAAAAAATTCTGTATTAAAAAAAAGCTAAAAGAGGCAAAGAACTGAAAAGACAGTTGAGACTACGCAAGCAAATTTTAGAGGTAAGTAGAAAATAAATAAAAAGTCGCTTAAGCACAAGTCATTTGTTAATACCATATATTTGTATTTTCATGGCTGATTAGGCAAGAGGATCAGAATTCAAGTGCCAGGGCCTGTCCAAATAGATAGACCTGTGGAAGATTGTCTTTACATTAAGCTGGGACATCAAAGGGTCACACCTTCAGGATAAAGCATGTAGATCTAAATCATCCTTCCTTTCCCCAGTCCTAGAAGGTTGCCTTGGTGATAATCAGAGCAGGAAGAGAAAAAGTAAAGGGAGAAAAATATTGAATTTGCCACAGACTGGCCCTCTAGTAGATCTGTTCCCTGAGTCAGTGAGGGAACTTCAAGACATGAAGTTAGTTAGAAGTATGTATGAGTTTCCTATTACTGTTACAACAAATATCACAAGTTTAGTGGCTTAAGTTTAGTGGCATAAATTTGTCATCTTGGAGTTCTGAAGGCCAGAAGTCTGAAATGGGTCTCACTGGGCCAAAATCAAGCTGTAGGCAGAGCTATATTCCTTTGTGAAGGCTCTAGGCCAGGATTAATTTTCTTGCATTTTCAAGCTTTTAGAGACTGCCAGTATTCCATGGCTTGCGGTCTTCTTTCATCTCAAAGCTAACGGTGGCTAGTTGACTCTCTCTTTTTCTGACTCCTCTGCCTCCCTCTTCCCCATTTAAGAGCCCTTGTGATTACATTGGGTCCACCAGGATGATCTCATTTTAAGGTCAGCTGATTAGCAACCTTAATTCCATCTGCAACCTAATTCCCCCTTTCTATGTAACATAATTTATTCAAGGATGTTGGGACTCTCTGGAGGCCGGCACTTCCATACTAGGCCTGAGGGAATCTAATCTTTAAAGTGAGGGTAAAGCCAATAAATAATGAATTAATTGCACAAAGAAGGCAAGATGAGCAAGAACCATCAGATAGCAGAAACAGGCCCATACAATATAAGTCTCAAGGTATTGTAATGATTGGATACTGATTTAAATTTATTTTAAATACTGATTTTAAAATATTTTATAAAGAAATAAATGACAGATCTAAGTATCTGTAAAGAATGGAGCGTTATTAAAAAGGTGCTAGATATTTGAAAAAGAGCATAATAAAACTTGTATAAATTAAATTGCTGAAATTAACAAGCCAGAGGATGAACTTCTACCTCTAACTGGACCCTATATTTACAGAAATTTTTAGACATTGGAAAACAGGGAGCACAAGACTATGATCCCTGAGAAGAAGGAAGCTAATGATTTAGGCCCATGATCACCCCAGCTTCTTTGCCTGTATGTAATTTCCAGAATGCAGCCACAAGCAGGGTAAAACTAAAAAGAGCCCAGTGGACTCACTGACTTGAGAAGACAGAGATCAGCATTCAGTGTTTTGTGAGTGGCTGCAATTTGTAGGGCCAAGAAGTCAGTATATGGTGTCCTTGAATCTGGCTGAAGAACAGTCCATGTATGTGTAGGGTGACACTTTATGAATCCTGACAGATAATACCATTGGGAAAGGATGGTTTCTAGGACTTACAATGCAGACAACTTCCAGAACTCACATGGGCCTGGGAATCATTCAAGTTTCCACCACCCGGAGTGAAAGCAGTCATTGAATACAAGAGGTATTCCAGGTGGAGATCTAAGAAAATTAAACTTAGTAATGAAAGGCTTTTCTGCTTCTGCCTTAAAAGTCTTTTTTAAAAAAACCTCAAAATGATTTTCGAGTAACTTCCTTCCTGAGTAAACAAAGTCTGATGCTCTTAATTTAAAGGGGAAGAAAAACCCTCAGCACTCACAATGTAAAATTCACAATGTCTGGCATCCAAGAAAAGAAACAGCATGTTAGTCCTCTCATATCATCTATAAAACATAATCAAAATGAGCGATAGACTTAACTGTAAACTTAAATCTCTGTAACATTTAGGAGAAAGCCTGTGCAACCTGGAGTAGAGGAAGGATTCTTAGAGCACATAAACAACCACTGTAAAGAAAAGAAATGGATAAATTGGTCTTAATCAAAATTAATAATTTTTGTTCATTGGAAGATACCATTAAGAAAACAAAAGGGTAAACCATAGACTTGGAGGAGATATTCACAATGTGTATTATTAGACAAAGGAATTGTATTCAGAATATATTTTAAAACAAAACAGGAAAAGCACTTACAATACAATGATAAGATGCCAAACAAGCCACTTAAAAAATTATGCAAAAGATGAGATCAGAGATATCTGAATGGCAGTAAGCATGTGAGAAGATGGTCAACAAGGAAATACAAATTAAAACCCCAATGAGATATGGTGATATTAGAATGATTGTTAATCATTAGAACCTTTTTAAAAAAAAAAAAAAAAAAAAGAAAAGAAAAAGCAAACAGAAGAAAATACAACTGACCATACCAAGTGATGACGGGGATGTGAATCAGCCACAGTAACTTTCATACATGGATAGCACATGGCAGGCATGTAAAACAACACAAAAATTTTGAAAACAGGTTGGTTTCTTAAAAAGCTAAACATAAACCTACCTATAATGTTGCTGTTGCACTGTTTATTATTTAAACATAAAAATGAAAACATATATTCAACTTCTGAATAGGTGAAAATTGTAGCATATCCATACAATAGAATATAATGGGAAATAGCTAATGTTAACCATGTGAATATGAATAAATGTCAAAATTATTCTGCTGAGTGAAATAGACCATGACAAAAAAAAAAAAAATAAAGTCTGTACTATCAGATTCTGTTTTCATGAAATTCTAGAAAATACAAATTAATCTGCTGTAGTGACCAAAAGCATGTGAACATTTGCCTAGGGTTGTGAGTGGAGGAATAGATAGATTACAAACAAGCACAAGGAAACTTTTGGGGATGTTGAAAGTATTTTTTTACTTTGATCAAGACAGTGGCTTCATGGGTATGTGCATATGTCAAAACTCTTCAAATTATATATATTAACAAAACTCTTCAAATTGTATATATTGTCTCCACTGCAAATTAGGCATTGCAGAAGAAAGAAGAAAGGATCAATGAGTTTGAAAAATAACAAACTACCCAAAATGAAGCACAGATATAAAAAGAACTACGAAAAAAATGAACAGAGCCTCAGTTATCCATGGGACAATATCAAGTAGTTTAACAAATGGATAATTAGAATGGCAGAACAAAAGGGGGCCACAGAAAAAAATACCTGGAGAAATAATGTCTAAATATTTTTAAAAATTGTTGAAAACGTTAACCCTGCAAGTCCAGTTAACCCAACTTATCCCAATGTATACAAACAAAACCATACCAAGGCATGTAATAATCAAATTGCTGAATGTCATTGATAAAAAGAAAGTCTTAAAAGCAGCTAAAGATAAAGATATTATATACAGGGGAACAAAAGAAAGAAAGACTGTAGACTAGACAGCAACTAAGTAAACTATTAGACAGTGGAAGCATATCTTCAATGTACTGGGATCAAAAAACTATCAACTAGAATTTTATGCTCAAAAAACAGTTTTTTAAAATAGAGACAATATTTTTTTTTTCAGAAAAACAATAGCTAAAAGAATCCACTGCTAGCAAACTTTCAGTATACAAGAAATATAGAGGGAAGTTCTTTAGTCATAAGATCTTTACACAAAAAGATTGTAAATTGTGAGTAAATGTAGACTTTCTAATGTCTTAATGTATTTAAGGTACTATTTTAAAGTAAGAGTAATGTATTGTGGGATTTATAACAGGCAGATGTGAAATGTATAACCATGCCACACAGGATGGGGTGGAAAATGGATATATACTGCTTCATACATTATATACTAAGTAGTACAATAATATTTGAAAGCAGACTGTGAAAAGTTAAAATGAACATTGTAAACCCTACGTCAAGCACTAAAAATACTAAGAGGTATAGCTAATAAGTCAATAATGGCAATAAAATGGAATTCTAAAAACTTACTTAACCCAAAAGAATGTTGCAAGGTGGGGGAACGTATAACAAGTGGAACAAATAGAAAACAAACAAGATGATAGATATAAACCTAGCAATAAGAATAATTACATTAAATTTTCATCGTCTAAACGTTTCAATTAAAAAGCAAGCAGAGATTTTCAGACTCGTTAAAAATTCAGGATTCAAGTGTATGTTGCACAGGAAACTCAATGTAAATGTAAAGACATAGATCAGTTAAAAGTTAAAGGTGTGGAAAAAGATAAAATGCTATTAAGCATAGGAAAGCTGGTGTGGCTGTTATTAATATAACATTAGACATAATAGACTTCAGAATAAAGACAAGGAGAAACATTTTATAATGATATCAATTCACAAAAGAGACATAACAATATAAAATATATGTGTATCCAGTAACAAAGCTTCAAAATACATGAAGCAAAACGCAACAGAAGTTTAAAGGAGAAAAACAGGACTGAAAATGAATAGAGATATACAAGACTTACAGAACATTATCAATCAGCTAGGCCTAATTGACATTTATAGTACACTTTTCCCACTAGCTACACATTCTTTTCAAGGGCACATGAGATATTTATCAATGTAGGTTATATGCCATCCACAAATCAAGTCTCAATAAATTTAAAATGATAATCTTATATATGTTTTATGACTACAATGGATTTAATCAGAATTCACTAAGAGAAAGATTTCTGGAAAATGCCCAAATATTTGAAATTTATATTTATACATTTATATTCTGTGGGTAAAACAAGATGTCATAAGGAAAAGTATAAACATTTTGAACTAAATGAAAATAAAGAGACAGTATTTCAAAATGTGTAGGATGGAGCTAACAGTGAATAAAGGGAAATGTATAGCATTAATTAAATGCTTCTATAGAAAAGAATAAAGGTCTCAAATCAATGATCTAGGGTTCTATTTTAACTTAGAAAAATAAGTGCAAATGAAACAAAAATAATTAGAAGGAAGATATAATAAAAGTAAGGGCAGAAATAAAAAATAGAAAATGAGTGAACAATCAAAATCAATGAAACCCAAAGTTGATATTTTGAAAAAAGATCACTAAAATTACTAAATTTTTGGTCAAAGTGATCAATAAAAAAGGAGAGAAGATACCTAAACCAATATCGGGAATGAAAAAGGTATATTACTACATATTCTATAAACGTTAAAAGGGTAATAAGGCTATCTTTTGAGCAATTTTTTGCCAATAAATGCTATAAATTGTACACATTGCTAAACTGACTCAATAAGAAATGGATAACTTGAGTGGTGTTTTATGAATTTAAAAAAACTGGATTCATAATTAAAACCTTATCTCAAAGAAAATTCCAAGTGTGGTTAATAATTAATATATATAATAAATACATAAACTCGGAAATTGAGAAGGATGATCACTTCCTAATTTGCTTTATGAGGCTAGCATTACCTTGTTACCAAAACCAAATAAAGATACTGCAAGAGAAAAGATGCTCAAAATCATTAGTCATTAGGAAATTGCAAATTAAAACTGCTGTGAGATAACCATGCACACAGTTGGAATGGCTAAAGGCAGAAAGATTTACAGTGTTATATGTTGGTAAGGATGTAGTATAACTAGATCTGTCATACATTGCTGGTGGGAATGTTAAAAGGGTGCAACAATTTTGTAAAACAGCTTTTCAGTTTCTCAAAATATTTCCCGCAAATCAAAACAACTCTTACCATTCAACTCAGAAATAACACTTTTAGGTATTTATTCAAGAGAAATGATAATGTATGTTTAGAAACTTGTATGTATGGGATGTTGCAGGCATTTGCTCAGGAGGGCACAAGGGTACTATTTGAGTTGATTGAAATATTCTGTCTTGGTTATGTTCTTGGGTAAATGAAAATATGGGCTTTCAAAATTTACTGAACTTTATTCTTAAAATGGGTACACTGTATTATCTGAAAATTATGCCTCAAAAAATTTCACTTTAAAAAGGATGTATTTGTGAACAGATTGTACAGTGGAAGAATTTCATAAAGTGGAATATATATGGTAGAGGAAATTAACCAAAATGCCATAAGGAAAGAGAGATGTAAAATACAGAAGAGAAAGGGTGTAACATGAATAGGATATAATGAAACCAACTTATGTACCTTTCATCAGTCTTAGGAAATGTGTTATCAGTAACAGATGCTCACTAAAGGAGATACTGTAGGCAGAAGGAAAATAATCCTAGATAGTTGCTCTGAGAAAGTAATGAAAAAAGAAGTGATAAATATGTGTGCAAACATAAAAGAACAGCATGTTTAGGGAAGTAAACAGAACAATAACATAAATAGGAAGGAAATCTAAGTCTTGGAAGGATGGATAAAGATTTTTATTAACTTTAGACTTAGTTTTCTAGTTTCTGGGAATAGAAATAGAGGTCATAATTTTGATACTGATAGAAGAAGAAGAAAATGGAATGATGGTCAATTCCAAAGTTTGCAAGAAAGGAGAGAAATAGAACTATAGAACCTGACATAAATAGAACAAAAGTAGATAGGAAATTTAAACTCAAATATATTGGTAACTATTAAATTACTAAATTCTTGTCGTCACTCAGCGCTGCTTTTTTCTGAGCTGGCTTCATTCTCAGGTAGAATCTCTTCATAAGGAGAGAAG
Source organism: Eulemur rufifrons (assembly GCF_041146395.1). Classification (NCBI taxonomy): domain Eukaryota; kingdom Metazoa; phylum Chordata; class Mammalia; order Primates; family Lemuridae; genus Eulemur; species Eulemur rufifrons. Next base: position 26,295,368 of record NC_091001.1, read on the forward strand.
AATACCTGCAAGAATTCCAGCTTATACAACCTTTATAACTTATGATCCCCCCCAAAATAAAATTTAACGTCTCTGTTTGCGTCACATATTGAGTTTCATGGAAGTGCTGTGATTGATCACACTTAAAATGTGACCACTTCTTGGATCAGTCACTATGTTCATTCAGAAAGAGTCCAGCCTGCCCACCTTTATTATTAAAGGTAGCACCAACTGCTTTATCATACCAACTCTAAGAGATTTAGCATGAAAGAAGTCTCTTTCTTTATTAGGCATGAATTCAAAATGAATATTTCTAATTGGCAGAGGGCAGCTCTGTTCCATGTAGTCATTGAGAGTCTGTCTATGTACTTTATACATATTGGAAAAATAAGTTTTTGAGTGAGGAAATAAAATGACATGGTCTGATGATTTCCTTTTACAGATAAAGAAAGATAGAAAGTAAAAATAAATAATTAACACAAGAATATATGAACAAGTTTTTCTTAACTGTCATATGTTTAATATTATTGCTTTGTCTCCTTGATGCTGGTCCATTGTCCCACTTATTTATTTTTTGCTTAAATATCTCATTATGATCACCCTTTCATACTTACAGTAATATATATAAATTGAAATTATTTGTCTTATTTCCTGTGACAATAGGTTCCAAATCTTAAAATGTTTTATTATAATTACTATAAGGCTACATTAATAAAGCAATGTGAAAATAAGTTCTGACAGAAATGTCAGAGGAGATTTAAAAATTGTTTATAGCCATATAATATTAGACCATATGGTCTAATGCAAAAATCATGGCTAGAAATAGATCACTTCATAATTATAAAATGTTCTATTCACCAGAAAAATATAACAATTATAGAATTATAAGCACTTAATAACATAGCCTCAAAAACTAAAGGCAAAAATTTAGAGAACTAAAAAGAAACAGAAAAAGCCACAATCTTATGGAAGATTTTATGTACTTTTGTCAACAATTGATAGAACAAAAATGAGTAAGGATGTAGATGATTTAAAAAGCACAATTAACATGTTACTCTAATGAACAAATATAGAATGCTGTATCTAGCGATTTCAGGATATATATTCTTTTCAAGCATATGTAGAGGATTTTTAAAAATGGTCTCTATTGACCATGGAAACAGTCTTAGAAAATTTCAAAGGATTAAAATCATATTGGGCATTTTCTGTGCCCTACAATATAATTAAAAATTCATTTTAAAAAAGGGTAGACTATTTCTCTATATTTGTTTTTTGTTTCTGGGTTTTTTGTTTTTTTGGTTTTTTGGGTTTTTTTTGTGTGTGTGTGTGTGTGTGTGTGTGTGTTTTTGAGACAGAGTCTCAGTTGTCCAGGGCTAGAGTACCATGGTATCAGCCTAGCTCACAGCAACCTCAAACTCCTGGGCTCAAGCAATCTTCCTGCCTCAGCCTCCCAAATAGCTGAGACTACAGGCATATTCCACCACGCCCGTTTAATTTTTTTCTATTTTTAGTAGAGACCGGGTCTCCCTCTTGCTCAGGCTGGTCTTGAACTCCTGACCTCAAGTGATCCTCCTGCCTCAGCCTCCCAGAGTGCTAGGATTATAGGCGTGAGCCACTGCATCCACCCTGTTTCTCTATATTTGGAAATTAAGACATATGCTTCTAAACGTCCATGAGTCAAAAAAGAAGTTGTAATGGAAATTAGGAAATATTTTGACTGAATAATAAAAATAAAGAAAATGTATCAAAAGTTGTGGGATGCAGCTTAAAGGAGTGCTTAGATGGAAATTTATAACTTTAAGTGTTTATATTGGAAAAGAAGAAAGGCTGAAATTTAATGAGCTAAATATCCATCTCAAGAAGACTGAAAATAAGAGCAAAATAAACTGAAAATAAAAAACAGGAAGAAATAAAAACAGGAACAGAAATTAATGGATAAGGAAAATAATACACAATAGAGAAGATCGAAGAATCAAAAAGGAGTTATTTTAAAATACTAAAAATAATACTAAAGGAAATACCAGGACAGTAAACCCAGCAAACATGTGGAAATACCTCATGATAATGGGTTTTCCCAGGAATGGAAGAAGGTTAGTTTAACATTAGAAATCAATCTGTAATTCATTAAGAGATTTAAAAAAGAAAAAGGACAAAATTATTTCAGTAGATTCAGAAGTTTGATAAAATTCAACATCTATTCATGATAGAAGAAAATTCCTGGCAAGCTAGAAATAGAAGGAAATTCTTTAATGTGATGTGGTATTTATTTTAAAAGAATATAACAAACATTTTATTAATGATGATCCTTTGAATGCTTTCCCATTTAGATTGTGTATAAGTCAAGAGTGCCTGCCTGCTATCACCACTGCTTTTCAACATCACAGTGGAGGTCCAGCAAGGCTGTAAGGCAAGAACAAGAAAAGGGAAAGCAGTAGGATTGGAAAGAAAAGAAAACCAAAACTGTCATTATCTATAGATGATATATTTATATATGTAGAGAATTTCCAAGAATCTATAAATAAATTATTATAATTAGAGAGTTCAGCATTGTTGGTAGATACAAAGTTAGTATGCAAACATCCATTGTATTTCTATAAACTTGCAAGAAAAAGACTTTTAACCAAAGATAACATTTACGATAGCACCAACACTATGCAGTGTGAATAAATTTTAACAGGATATATGTAAGACCCTGGTCTTACACACTGAGGAATTAAGAAACACTATAGAACAAAAGTATATCTCCTTATTTGCTTTTTTCTCTTCAGTCATTAATCCAGGAAATGCGCATTGTTTAAATTCAGTGAGTTTATACAAGGAGAGGCTATACATTTTGTCTAACATAACATAGAGTAATATCCTAAAACAGTAATTTGCAGTAATATTTTTGAAGCACATTGATCACAACAAAATAGAATATCTTAGTAATAGGAGAGTTTGGACTTAATCTATCTGAGTCTCTACCTGGTATGAAAGTGTTTTCTACAGTTTTCTTGAAAGCTTGCTCTGGCGGTACGTAGTTCATTCACTTTTCTATGTGAAATTTCCACTCATGGGAACTAGGACTAAGTCATTTCACAAAGATTTTATTCAGTACATATTTACCAAATACCATGATAACTGCCTTACTTTGTCAAACCTAAGATATTATTAGTTTGAAGATGCATCATTAGTTCATGTTTTATTAAATGAAAAAATGTGGTCACTTTTAGACTATGACACATCGTTGATTCTAAGTTGACTCTTGATGTTTAGAGACGTTAAAATGATTTCCAAAAGCATCTTATAATTCGTGAAATATTACTATAAAAGTATTACCAATGTTTTACAATTTAGGAATACCACTGAGAAAATCTCCTTTTTCTTTCATTTGTAGGGTCTGTCTTGCCACCCTTAGTTTTTCCCTCCCTGAGCCATATATGTTTACCTTATTTCTTTTTCTTGGTTTCCCAGTTATTTTGTCATGCTTATCATTTTTTTGAATGCCTGTAGTTCATTGTTTAAAATTGAATATGATACAGACTTCAAAATAGGAAGTTGTAAAATCTTAGAATTAGTATGTCCAAAAAGTAGAATACTTGGGAAATTAATGAACTAGGGTTTTGTTAACCTGACAAGATTTTCAATAATTTTCTTTCCTAAAATTTAAGGCTGTCCATAGCAGTGAACAAATTATTGTGTTTTAGGCTTTACAGTAGGTTTAAATTTTATACAGCATACTTTTCACAGCAGCAGTTTCTCCCCATTGACATTCACTCATTTGTGTAATTGAGGTTAAAGATGCTATTTTTTTAATTAATATTTTTGGAAACAAATGTAATACATGTCTTCTAATTATCTTTCCCCTTTTCTACAAGATGATTACCTAAGAAATCTGCCCATAATATTTTAACTCGGGAATATTTCTAAATGACAAAATTGTTTACTTGTTTTAGTAGTGAATATTTGCATTTGAATATTTTGATTTCTTTACAATCATGTCATTTCTAGTAGTCAACGTGCACCTCTTTACTATGTTGTATATTGCCTAGTTCAGCTTAATTCAACTAGAGGAAAAATAATACTTATGTTAAATTAGTAATTTGCTGATTGATATAGAGTTTATAGTTTTTAATTATTATGAAATGAAGCTTTCCTATGATTAATATACTTTTCTTTCTTTAAAAACAGGTTTTGAGAGTATTTTAGAAGGGCTTTATGGACCACGGCTACGAAGAGACCTCAGTTTATTCGAAGGTAATTTTTAAAATTTTACTTAAAAATTTAACTTCCTGCCCAATTTAAAAAATGAAAAATTGTGGTTTTACATCAACTTTATATTAAACATGAATGTATAAACCATTTTAGTTAGAAAATATTTTAAAATTAGTAATTAAAATAAATTGTTAGGTTACATAATGTCTTTTAAAAATATTTTGTTACACTAAATCATAATAGAGACACTTGTTTTTATCTAGTGATACAATTTTTTTGTTTTATAAATTACATGCCCTAACTTATTCTTAAATAGGATTAAGATAAACAAATGTTAATTAAATCTATTGTGTTGATTGATCCAATCATTAAATTTTAATTAATTGAATTGGTAAATTTAAATGAATGTTCACTTAAATAAGTGTCTTGTACAAAGCTGTCATCTAAATTTTTATTTCTGTTTTCTTAAATTCTATAGTCTTTTTATATTTTTCTTCGTGAAATACAAACATTGGAAAGGGAGAATCTATGGCTAAGTGAACTAATACATTGACTTCCCTTTATCTGTTTTTGTCAGGCTATCTCTTTCTAATACCTAAAAAGCTAGAGGTATTATAAAACATTTTTTTCAATGAAGAATTTATAGAAAAGAATATTGAGGAAAGTCAAGAGTCTAATTTTTCTAGTTTTTACTGAGTTTGGGAAAGGTGCTTAGGTCATTTAAGCCTTTCAGCGTATTTCTAATCTATAAACTTGGCTCTTTACTGGCATAGTTGGTGAGAATAAGTAGAGCCTTTGTTGCTGTTATTCCAAGGAGAAGTATTCTTGGTGGTGTTATTGGTAGTATTGGTGCTGGTAATGATTAATAACAAAAAAAATTTTGTTAACAGGAATACATTTCTTACTAGATGTGACTTGCTTTGATTTTCTTTTCAACTTGTATCTAAAGGGTATTCCTAAGTAGTAATTTCATCATAATGTTACTAATTTGTTTTCAGACTTATGTCTTTAAACCGTACTGAAATGCTTTTTCTCATATTTGCTGAAAATTATGATTTTTTATTTCTGCTATCTATGAGATTCTTAATATTTCTTATACAAATTTTAAAAATTGAGTACCATTTATTATTTTAGGATTAGATTATGGTCCCAAAGTGTTGCAACATGCTTATAAATGTTTTTTAATATGCTTACCATCATATTTTATACAACTTACAAAGGTTTACTATCAAATTCAAAGTAATTTATTTTTAATGATAAAATCTAATGTTTTTAAGGAATGGTTGGGAAAAAGGACTTTTTGTGCATTATTTAATACAATTTAGGGCCCCTATGTATTACTAGTACAATTTTCCTAAAAGAGGCAGTTTGTCAATAAGTATCAAAAACCTAAAAAGAATAAATACCTATACAGTATTTTTACTTTTAAGTATCTTAAGAAGATAATCAGATAAGTGTGCAAAAGATATATTATATATATAAGGCTGCTCGTTGTAGTCCATTTAAGGTTATTTCCAAATTTTTTTGCTATTATGTATTTAAAAATAAGGGACTATTTAATAAATTATTATTTTATATCCATGAATTAGAATATATGCAGACATTAAGAATTATGCAGGAGAGTTTCTTAACGACATAGAAAGATTGTTAGATTGAAGAAAAGCAAGTTATATTGCATATACTGTATACTAATTTATCCTGTTTTTATAGAAAAAAGTATGTTTTTATTGTAAATGGACTAGAAAAGCAAAAAATGTATTCATGATGGTTATATTTGAAGTATAGATTATGGATGATTTTCATTTCTTTTTATGTATGATTTTTTTTCAATATCAAACATATTATAATTTTAAAATATTAAACTTTTAAAAACACACTTTGTATTTTTTTTACTGAAACCTATGAATATTGGAAAGACAGGTCTATGGGTGAGTAAACTGACAGCATTATATATTTTAACCAACTATTTTTTCAGTGATGTTAATCATATTATGTATGTAATAATAGACTAGTGTAGAATATCTGATGAACTTTATTCAATTTTATAAATTATAGAACCATAAAGGAAATTTCATTTTATTGGGTCTCTCAAATTTATGAACACTTTCTTTGACACATAACCTGTATTGTCTTAAACTATCCTTGAAGTGGGAATGGGGACTATGGGAATATAGGGACACAGCGATTTTTAATTTTTCCCATCTAGTTTTTAAAGAACCTGTGGATTATCTTAAATGTATTGCCAGTGGCTTTAAGATCTTTGAGGTCCTTAAACATTGAGGTCAGGGACATGGTGTTCAACTGTGTATTCCTAGCAACCAGTCAGAGTTCAAAAGTGTTTGAATAGCTCATTGAAGCTCTTGGGCGCCTAGCTCCTGTATGGTAATGTAGGTTACAGGTTTGCAGCTGTTCTCTCCTGTTGCTCATGATACAGGCAGCCTAAAACTCAGATTGCCACTCTGCAAAATACTGCCTTGTGTGTTCAGAGTTTTATGTTTACGTAATACTGTTTGTTATTTGTTATAGCCTCCTCTTCCAAAGGCTCTAGCATAAATACTCATAGAATATTTTGATCTGTGATATAATTGCTGTGATACCATAATTTAGCTGTTTTATTATTTGGTTAGAGATGTAGAGCACTAGGAGAGAACATTTTTATAGGTGTATCTGAAATTTTATCTTACAATTCATTTACAAGTTGGGTAGTGTCAGTATAAATTTTCTATTTTGATTTTTGATTGAATTATTTCTGAATCTTGTATCTGATCAGTTTTATGTGCTAACTCTGTTACCTTCTGTTACACTCTGATACCTTTCTACTGGGACCAAAGGTATCTCTAAGGGTCCTTTTTTGTGTAAGTAAGAAGAGAGAAAGGTTTGTTTGAGAGAGGGTCTTGCTGTCACACAGGCTAGAGTGTGGTGGCCTGATAATAGCTCACTGGATCCTGAAAATTCCTGGACTCAAGCGAAACTCCTGCCTCAGGCTTTCAAACAGCTGGGAGTACAGATGTGTGCCACCATGACAAGCTATATTTTTTTATTTTTTGTAGAGATAGAGTCTTGCCATGTTGCCCAGGGTGGTCTGGAACTCCTGGGCTCAAGCAATCTTCCCACCTTGGCCTCCCAAAGTGCTGGGATTACAGTTGGGAGCTGCCATACTTGGCCTTAACTAGTTAAGTGTTTTAAGTTGAGAGAGTGATAGTGGTGATGGGAGTAGTCAAAAGTTTTCTGCTTATTCTTTATTAATGTTGAGCAGGGTTATTCAGTGATGAATCATAGAGCTAAAAGTACATGTGAACTGTTGTAACAACCTGTCTTCAGTCAGATGAATGATATCTATGGAGAACATGACCTTAAGGATAGAAACTCCAAAATGTGCCGCTCCGATGTTTTATCATTCTTATGGCTAAGGAAAGCTTTTTCTTAAATCTCTTAATTTTAGTCATTTCTTATTTTAGCATAGTTTTACACTGAATTAAATATTTTTATCTAGTATATAATATTTCTAAGCAGTGCTGACTAATTTTAGTTTCATGAGTTTTTCTGCTGAGCTTATGAATTAACAAAGGAAAAATCTAAAGAATCAATAATTTAACCTATGCTTGATGTTTCTTCAGCCTTCCTTTCTTACTTGCTGTTCTTCCGTATTCGTGTTTGAAGTCACTGTTATGTACTTCCTTGCCTTCTGGCAACCCAGGTTGCAGTTTACTTACTCTTATGTACTTACCCACTCTTAACTTCCCCCACTTCTGTTTATTTGTTTATATAGTTATGTATACATGTATATTTGTGTTCCTTCAGAAATTAGTTATTATACAAAGGGCTGAATGTTCTAAGGAAATAAATGCCCGTATTTTATTTTTAGAATATTATTTGTTTATATATAACACATGTTCATTTTAGAAAAATAAAAAACATAGGTAAGCCAGAAAGAAAAAATTACCCCTAATCCCACTACCCAGAGGTAACCTCTATTAACATTTTTATATAAATGTAAAATAAAATGTTTGCATATATTTATTCTTTTATTAAAATCACGTACACTGTATACATAGTGTGTGTATATACATATATATACAGAGTGTATGTGTGTTTGTGTATACACACACACTTTTGTGCCTGTTGTGTTTATTCACTTATATATCATTTGGGTATGTAAAGTTCTAAGTCATCATTTTTAATGGCTGCACAGGATTTGTGGAAATACTATAATTAATTTAGCTAATTAATTCGTTTAATATCCCATTGCTGTATATGCATTCCATTCTTTTTCAGATAGATCTTGTACTTCATGTTCTCTTTTGTGCTTTTTTGGGGGGGGAAGTTATAAAATTAGCTAAACTTTGAATCTCAGGCATTCTTTTGCTCACACATAGGTACATACTTGCTTCGTTGACCTTTTACCCCAAATGTTCAAACTTTGTTTCTCCAGGAGCCTTAGGTAAATTCTTCATCTTTTTTCTTGCTTTTTTGAATTAAAAAAGTTTCTAATCAAAGTTGATAGCTAAAGAGTAATGGTATTATAATAATAAACCTGAATCTGTGCAAGGGTGAAGACAGCTATATGTTTTGAAGGAAATTTAATCCAGTGCTATCAAGGTTTAGAGCCTCTTGAAAAAGCATGTAGAAGCTATTCGTTATAGACATCTCCAGCTTTTTTCTCATCCTGTTCTACATAAGTGTGCTTCCTTTGTTATTGCCATTATTAAAAATGGTTTATTACTTAGATGCTAGGACTATGAGTATAGATATTCCTCACTATACAAATTTGTATGCAGGAATCTAAATTAGTATATGTTTTTAGGTAAACCATTGGAAATCTGAGCCCTTGTTACTCACTATTCTCAACTTAGAAACCAAATAAATTCGAGAACAAAGGATTCTTCTGTATTGTTCTAAATTACTTTTAATTATGAAATTAAATGCGTAGTATTTATTTACATTTAATTTAATAGACTTTTAATTTGCAAACCTGCTGTTATTTCTGTGGAAAAATATATTCTAAGTTTCATCCTAATACCTTAAAAATCAACTTTGGCACACCATGTGTGTTAAAGTTGAAGACTTATGTATCATATACACTAGTGTTTTGGGAGGTTTACATTTTAATTTTTGAATTTTGATTCAGAACCACGCCAAGTTTGAGTGGTTTTGAAAGAAGGTTTTTGAGTGCTGCTAATTTTTAATTTGTTGGAAACAAAATAGGAGTCCTAGTTTTCTGTCTTCTTTTGTCTGTCTCACGACTCTTTGTCCTTTTGAGGAAAGCATATCTATTCTCTCTTCTTTGAGGTCTCCAAAAACCTTTAAATGTCATGAACTTCACACATTTATGGCTCTCAGAAAAGTTCCCAGTACTCTAGGCCTCTCTTTCTCTTCCATCTGCCCTAAATGCACTTCTCCTGCCATCATAGGACTTTTTAAGCAAAAATTTACTCAGTGGGAACAGATTGTATGTGACATGAACCTCAGTGCAGTAGGCCTGTGGAAACCGGTTGATAGGTGTTTATTGATTTTTCTCTAGGTGTGTCCACATATCAAAGGGATTATTTATATCAGGTCTGCAATCTGTTGCATGTTGGCTAAATCCAGTGTCTTTACTGTTTTGAATGGCCTGTGAACTAAAAATGGTTTTTACTTTGTTAAATAGTTGAAAAGAATTAACATCTCATGACTTGTGAAAATTATATGAAGTTCAAACTTAATTATTCCGTTAATAAAGTTTTGCTGGACATGATCCCTCTTATTCATTGATGGCTGTGGCTGCTTTTGTATTACAGTAGTAGCATTGAGCAGTTGTGGCAGAGACCATACAGCTTGCAAAACCTAAAATATTTACTATTTGGCTGTTTATGGAAAAGGATTATTGACCCCTGACTTACAACACTGACTGAAACTTACTATGTTTAGCTTAATATCCTTTTTTCCAACTGTTAACACTATGATGATAGGGACAACAAAACGACTTTTTAATAAGATTTTTTAGATGAAATATTTTGAATGCTTATTTTGTGTTAGATACTGATTAGCAATAAGGAAAGAAAAATGAATAAATAAGATGTCTTCTTACTAGGAACTCATGGCCTAGTGTATTAACTCAAAGGTCAGTGGTTTTCTAGTATGAAGTGAGGGCGTTTAATATTATAGAACTAAAACCAGAGTATCTAATACTATTTTATTGTTATATAAATTATTATTAATGAAAGTCCATAGTTTACATTAGGTTCATTCTTTGTGTGTTGTACAGTTTTATGGGTTTTAACAAATGCATGTATATAGTATCATACACAATATGTATCACTGCCCTAAAAATCTCCTATACTGTATCTGTCAATCTACCCTTTTCCCTACAACATGGCAAACACTGATCTTTTTACTGTCTCTAAAGTTTTTTCTTTTCCAAAATGTCATATAATTGGAATCATGTAGTATGTGGCTTTTTCATATTTTCTTCTTTCACTTAGCAATATTCATTTAAGGATCTTCTGGATCTTTTCATCGTGTTATAGCTCCTTTCTTTTTATTGCTGAATAATAATGCCTTGTACAGATGTTCCAGTTTGCTTATCTATTCACCTATTGAAACAAGTCTTGGTCACTTTCAGGTTTTAGTTATTTTGAATAGGCTGCTTTAAACATTCATATGCAAGTTTTTGTGTGTACAAAAGTTTTCAACTCATTTTGGTAAATACTTAGGAGCACCATTGATAAATCATGTAAAAAGACTATGTTTAGATTTGTAGGAAACTGCCAGACTCTCTTGAAAAGTGGCTGTATCATTTTGCATTTTCACTAGCAATGAATGAAAGTTCCTGTTCCTCCACATCCTCACCAGTCTTTGATGTCAGTGTTTTAGATTTTTAACGATTCTATTAATAATAAATATGTAGCAGTGTCTCATTGTCTTAATTTGTAATTCCCTAATGACATGATATTGAACATCTTTTTATATGTTCATTTGCCATCTGTATATCTTCTTGGGTGATGTGCCTGTTCAGATAAATTTTGGTATTTGGGTAATGATGGAATCATAGAATAAGTGAGGAAATATCTCCTCTACTTCCATATTCTGAAACGGATTGTAGAGAGACCATCTGGGCTGGTGCTTTATGTCTTGGAAGGTTTTCAGTTATTGATTTAATTTCTTTAATAGATGCAGGCCTATTGAGGTCATCTATTTTGCCTTGTATGAGATATGGTATTATAGATTGTGTCTTCTGAGGAATTGGTCCATTTCATCTAAAGTTGTTAAATTTGTGGACATAATGTTCATAATATTCTTTTATTAATATTATCCTTTTAATGTCCATAGGATCAGTAGTGACGGCCTGTCTTTCATTTCTGATATTAGAAATTTGTGTTTTCTCTCCTTTTTTCTTAATTGACTAGCCAGGCTTGGCTAGAGGTTTATCAATTTTATTGCTCTTTTCAAAGAACCAGCTGATCCTAATTTTTAAGAAGGAATAAAATATAGACTGGGAGAATCTGTAGCAAAATGTTAATCATTATCTTTCGATGATGGGATTATGAATAATTTTTCTTTTCTCTATACTTTTGATATAGTTAATATGTAGTTTCATAATGAAAAATTATTTTTTAATTGCATTGCCCACTATTAAGTATCTTTCCCCCCAAATCAACACAGTTATAATCAGTGTTTCATGATCTTTATAAAAAATCTTGTTTAATATTCTCCTTTTTCATTTCTCATTGGGTTTTGTTTCTGGGAACTCTAAATTCATATCCTATGGATAAAGGATACTAAAAAGAACAGAAATATTAAAAACAAATGAGGTTATTTAGAAGAAAACAATGAGGTTATTTAGAAGAAAACAAGTTCAACTTGTTACGTGTGTTACATGTTTTAATTTAATTTTTACTACAGCCTTCAGATGCTGTTATTCTCTTCATTTTACAAACAAGGAAACTGAAACTCAAGAGAGGTTAGCTTGCCTGACGCCGCTTCTAGTATGTAAAGAAGCCCATGATTCAGTGTGAAGGTTCTCTGATTTCAAAGTCTGGATTAGGCAAAATGATTGTAGCCAGACTTTTAACTACAGGAGAATATATCCATGGTGGAAGGTTGACCTTTGTCAGTCATTTGTTATCAGTTTTCATTATGACATTGCCTTTTATTGATAAAAGTATTTCTGTAAGGTATATAATTAATGTTTTTTGAACTTATACCTTCACATATTAAAGTTTCAAAAAGAGAGATAACTTCTTTTAGAGAGGAACATCTGATTCATTGTCAAATTTTGGTAGATAAAATGAATGTTTTATTCTGGTATTTATTTAATGTTTAGTGACATGATAAAATAACCTGGAGAGAGGAGAGGATATCTGTCCTAGAGTTGGCTTTTTTAAAATCTGTTTTTCCAAATAGAAAAAATATATCCCACCATCATTTATTTTGACTCAACATCCAAAGTTAATGTAGATTGAGTAATTATTAAATATTTGTAAGTTAGTCTGTACCTTTTGAGCTCTGCAAAATTTAATGGCCTTTATGTATTCAATTGATTTTTCAGTGCCATTTACTTATGTAGGCATTTATTTTGATTAACATTTTCTTGAAGAATTCCTGTTAAAATACCTAAAATAAGTGACATAATCTCAGCATGCCTTGAGTTTTATTTTACAAGTGACAATTATCTTAATCTAAAGCTGTTGCTTGAGTCAACATATTTATCACTGAAATTTCTTGAAACCTTACAACCATTTTTCAGAAATACCTCTTCTCCAGGTCTACCAGCTATTTTTTAAAAAATCCTTTCATAAGGCCATGATAAAAAAAAGGGGGAGTAAGATTTTCTTGACCTATCAAAATTATATTATGCTTGGGATATGAATCATTTCAAACAATTCCAAAATCTGTTATACGCTTATGGGTGATCTGGTTCAGCTGGACTTCAAACTTTGGATGGGGTTAACATCTTCTCCACAAGAACTTCAGGTCCAAGATTGGAGGAGTATAATGGCTTAATGGGGCAAGTTCCTTTTATGTTGGATGGTGGAAACTCAAGAAGACTGGGGGAAACTTGCCATTCCTTTTAAAGCTTCAGCTTGGAATGGCATGTTATCACTTCTCCCCCATTCATTCCATTGATTAGAAAGCTACGCTTCCTAGTAAGAGACCCTGTGCCGATCTTACAGTCAAGAGTCTGTATATGTGATTCTTTTCTAGACAGGGAGTGAAAGGTTGAAATCTACATAAGCCTACATAACTACAGTTCTATAAGGACTTGATTTTTAATAGTATAGATTGCTTAAGCTTTTTGATATGTCAGGTTGTTTACAGAAAGTGACCAATTTTCTTAAGCATATATTTAATTAAAATTATGTGTCTTCTGCAAATTAACCTTATTAAACACACATACAGTGGTACAGGATTAAAAAAAAAACAGTGACTAGTAATTCTGCCTTGTTTGTAACTAGCCTTTTCATGGTGTTTTATAGTTTATGAAGTATTTTCTCATTTTTTTCTTTTGACCCACAGAGAAGTTAGGGGATGTGATCCTTATTTTACATGAGGTAATTAAAACAAAAAACTGTGTAGCTTGAAAAGTTTACAACTTAGTAAGTGGTATTCCATCCCAGATTTTGAGAGGCTTCAAATTCACTTATCTTTCTAGTACCATATACTGCACTTACATTTCCTTTCCAAGTTTATGTGAATAGTTAGTATTATATTTGTGTACCACTAAAGAAGTCAAAGGGAGATACTACTGCCCTCTTTATATTCCAACAAATTATATTATCATCTATTCTGATCTGTATATCTGGCTTGATTCAGAGGGGTCCTACGGGCTGATCCTAACTAGTATTTATACATTATGATTCCAAAAAAGGTAAACTTTATTTTCTGTATAATTTAGCAGAGACATATATTCAAATTCATTATGTATTTCAAAAGTACGAGAGAAAATTACTATAGTAGAGCAGTGTTTTTCACAATAGTCACAGTTTAGCTGCCTCAGATGATAATAATTTTATGTTTGGAGTTTCATGTATGGATTTATTTGGGGAAAGAATTCAGGGGGAGTTTCTACTGCAAGGGTTAAGTTCAGAAATCACTGTCCATACCCAAGTATGGTTAGGATGACAATGTTATTATAACTTCATAAAATTCCTTCAGTAGAAATGTTTTTGTTTTCCAGAATTCTCTAATACAATAGTTGAATTATAAGATATTCTTCTGAAAATAAAATCCATGTTTTGTATTGAATAATATACTTTATTTGTTTACCTGATTTTTACTCTAACTTTTGCAACAAAGCCTTTTGAACGAGGTAACAAAAATCTGATCTGACTTTTGAGGTATAGATTTCTACTTGTTTCCTTGGGCATAATTTCATTTTCTTAAATCTGTGCGCATTTCTAGTGCTTTCTTCCATTTCCCTATTTTGTGTTGTCTTTTGTGGTACGCAAAATTTATTCCTTTCCTCTCCATATCTTCCCCTTTGTTCTGTTTTCTTTCATAGTGAAAATAAAATTAATGGACAATGATAAATTGAATCTTTCAGAAGGTTAGATGATAATTAAAATCCTATTGTTGGAAAATTATTAATTTATAAACAGCTCATTGTTCTTGCTGTTTTGTCCCATAATAGTGCAAAATTACTCTCCTTACAGCTTTCTCTGTTTATTTCTTTATAGATGTCATCAGTTAATTTTGAAGTTAGTCCTTCTTCCCTTATTGTTTAGTAGTTTTTTTTTTTAATATGAGCCATTGCTGTGGAGAGTGATAATTTTATTTGATTTAATAAAAGTTAGTGTATTTAATGAATTTTTTCCCTCTTTTAAAGACTGTGAACCAGAAGAGCTGACTGACTGGTCTATGGATGAAAAATGTTCATTTTGTAACCTACAGAGAGAAGCAGTCAGTGTAAGTTTTAGTGCTATGAAATTATTTTTAAACTAATGCACAATTGTAAAACAATTTTTTTTTTTTTAAATCTAATTTGTTCTGAAAATTTGTCACTCACAGTGGAAGTTTAAATACTTGATCTGGTAAATGAAAAGAATATTTTAAAGTCTTATATTAAAAGTCTAACATTAGGCTTAACTTGCAGGTGAAAATGCTAGAAAACTCATCTTTTTTGCTTATTTATTTCACATTTCTTTCTTATTGTTCCCTGACTCATGAAGTTCAGTTCAGATCTATTTTATATTTATGTATACAGGGGTGAACTTGAAGGCCTACTTTGATCTGAGACCACCCTAAAATCTGATTTCTTAGGAATCAATAATAAGGGGATAATGTGCTATTTTTTAGCCTTTCACTTATTCTTGAAGTCTTTTGGATGTCATAATTATCTCCTGTGTAAATGATGAAATATTTAAGTGTCTACTGTATGCAGGGCATAACCTATGCAACCAGCAGCATCTTATGTGGTGGGAAGTCCTGATTTCTTTTCTACTGTTGTGAGAAGGGCTGAGAAGAAATGGGAACTTGAGAACCTATACCAATTTTGTTCAGATTAGTGGGTAAACATACCTGCTTTGTTGTTAAAACTCTGATAGGATTACATTACAGGCACGCTATGTAGTGAATTTATTGAAGTATATTTTATCTGCTCTTCCCTTTTTTTTTTTTTTTAATACCATTTTGCTAAGGAATAAGGCTATTTTGACCCTCTATCAAAGCTAAATTTCTTTTTTCCTGACTCTTGTCCCAAATTTTGTGTTCCCTCTATATAGCTTGATATAATTCAAAAGAATAAATGGGCATTTAGAGAATTAACTTTTTGCCATTTTTAATGGAATTCCATGTTTAAATAAGTGATTTTGTATGTTGTTGTTTTCTTATACTTTTAGGATTGTATACCATCTCTTGATTCTTCACAGTCAACACCAACGGAGGAGCTATCATCTCAGGGCCAGTCCAACACTGATAAGATTGAATACCAAGCAGAAAATTACCTAAATACACTCTTTCGAAAGAAAGGTAATATTGGTATGTTTTCTCATTTAAAATTTGCCATAGAAATCTAAAATGTTTCAATTTTTTCCACAAGAAAGTTTTTTACATGCCAATCTCTCTAATTCATTTTTGATTATTTCTTTATCCTTAAAGTTTCTTCTTATTTTTAGGGACAGTAGGATTCTCATTTACTCTAGTGCTGGTCTTGGATTAGGGATTCCTTTTCACCATTTATTCTCAAATCTCTCCCTGGCTTTATCTCCCTGACATTTTCCTTGTCTATGAATAGGCCCCTTTTTAAAATTTTTATGCTTCTCGTCTTTCTTATTTTATTGCTGTTCTCAAGACTCCAAAAGTTGTTTGGTATTCAAAAAGTTACAGATATATAATATGATACTGCAAAGCTATCGCTAATAATGTAACAGTTAAATCATTTATGTGCCTTTTTGGAGTATATTTGCCGGCTTGCTATTTCAATATTTATTTGGTAGCTTGAATATGCTTATGTGAATTAAAAATTCAATGTTCCTTTTTACTTCTTGTCTGTCTAAATGATTCAAACCAGATAGTTCTTGTTTTACTTGTTCCCTTACTTGACACACATGTATCAAGCAGAAATAGTTTTTATATTTTAGTTACTTGGGAAAAACATAGAAGTATAGAACCTTCCGTTTTTTGTTCTTGACTGTTCCTACAGGAGTAGAGTGTCTTATTTCTACCACAGGGACCTTTGGAGTGAGTTACAGTATATGTTGGGGTAGGGAGGTGGATTATTGTATCTCTCAGCTTCTAGAGATTGAGTAAACATTACCATATTGTCATTTAGTTGTTAACCCTATTTTTCTCCTCTTTGGAATTAGGTGTCACCAGATGTTTTCTATTAAATTGATAACTTTCATTTTTTTTTTTATTCAATGATGTTAAAACAGTCCTCATCTTTGAGAAGGGAGTCTTTCGTTTAGTCATAAGTGTTACAAATTCTTTTATGTTGAAATATGGGAATCCTCTGATTATAAAAATTATTAGTATAATTCAAAGGCCTGAAGTGAAGAACTGTATTTTTTTTTTAAGTGCAAAGGACTGAACATCTTTTCCTGTGTGTTACTGAAGTACTTAGTGTTGATAAATTTGCATTATCTTTTAAAACAAATTCTTTTTTCAAATTTTTAGTCTAAACCATGTTAAAAATATTTTATAGCCAGGCACGGTGGCATGTGCCTATAGTCCCAGCTACTGGGGAGGCTGAGATTGGGGGTAGCCCAGGAATTCACGGCCAGCTTGGGCAATATAGCAAACTCTATCTCAAAAAATAAGAAACAAGTATTTTACATGCTTTAATAATTTTATAGCATTAATTTAGAAGATTGTATTCTGTCAGTATATTTACGCTAGGAAGAATTATGTTATCAGACTTACATCACAAAGAGAGCTGGAGAAAACATACACATTTACACGTACACACACACAGTAAGTTTCATTTACCTTGGAACTCATTACTCAGTCTCATTTTCCTTTGAGTCATTTGTAATAGTAATAACTAGAATTATCAATAATAGTAATTTTTAATTTTTGATAGTATGGAGTTAGCCTATGCTCCATTCCCCTATTAAGAGTAATCAGTAAAAACTTGGTACTATTTCAGCTGATTCAAGCATCTGGGTCTCCGTGAGGTCTCCTACCAATGGTTGGGTGAGTGTTCTTGGATATTTAGTGACTTCTCCATTTGGAGATTTCTTATTTTTTTCTTCAAAATCCTTTGAAAGGTTGCACAGAATTTTTAAATTAAAGATTCTTCTTAGCGTTTTTGCTTTATTTCAAGTCTTATCTTTGTTAATTTCTTTATTTGTAGTTCATCATCACTTTCCAGATTTAATTAAACATAAAGGTTTTTCTACTTGTTTTCTTGGATTTGTTTTTATCATTTTATTAAATTTTAAAAATTTTCTTTCAGTAGAATTAGAGATTTCCAATATGATCTGACCACAATGGGGCTAGAAGATAATAACTCCTTTATTTGTTGTTTTTTTAAGTTCTACTATTAACTCTATTTTGAAATAAAAGCCAAGAAATTTGTTTTTAAAGACAGGAAATACTTCTGAGTCTTTGGAGTAGCAAATAACATATGTCTTTTTAGTGAAGATTTTTGTTTCCTGAAGATTTCCAAAATTTGGTCATTTTTAGGAATTCTGGACATTGGTGGCATTAGTATTACTGATACTTTAAATCTGTTGCTTAGTTTGAGGAGCTTGTGCATGTTGATCATCTTGTAAAATATAAAGAAATCTTTTAATATCCTTATTGTACTTTATTTATTTATTGTCTTTCCCAACTTACGTTTTTGGAGATGTGCTAATGATAAATGTAAGCTATTATTATTGAGAATATTACTACTTGGAATAGTGATGATAATTGATGTCATCAATTATAATTGAGTACTAATGCCTTTTTTATGCTTTAATTTAATTCCTTATTAAGATGTAGGTGTTGCTTATTATCATTTTAACAGGTAGGGAGAAAGAAGCTCAGAGACATTAAATAACATGTCTTTTAGCTATGGGTTGTGAACATTTGAACCATCAAGGAAAAATTAAAAAGATAGAAGATGTTCTCTGTGAAGAACACCTAGATTCTTTTAAGAACTAAGTAGAAAATCTTTGCATTCTCTGCTATTTAGCAGCCTAGGATTAGAATTATTTTATTTGAATTAGGCAGACTAGAGAGGAACTATGAGAAAGGCTCTATATTTCTCATAGGTTTCTATTTTTCCTTTATATGAACTGTGAATAATTTTAGTGATTGGTTCCCTTGTAGTATTTAATAATAGATAGATTGTAAGAATGTAACTGGCCTTCGACTTTCTTAGTAATGAAGGAAACTTATTCCTTAAACTAAATACAGGTCAGGCAATCCCTTCTAATTGGAAGCTAATTAAAAATACTCTTTCAGGGTTGAATAAATTGAATTGGGGGTGAGGGATGTCCTAGTACAGAGGTAAACACTTTTACCTAGTTTTATATATTTGTACTTTAAAAATGTTTCAAAATTGAATTTCTTCTAGAGGTTAACCCTGAAATTAACTAGCATGCTGGAATAGAATGAAAACTTCATGATAAACAGGGACTTTGTTTTGTTTATTGCAGAACCCTCAGCATCTAGGACAGTACCTGTCACATCTTAGGTCCTGAGTAAATATTTCTTGAATGAATGAATACTAAGATAAACTATATCCAGGTGTCTTCCAGTTACTCTAAATATTCAGTAATATTAGTACTTCATTTGTTCTATTTGAAGAAGTATTTAATAAATTATTTAGCATGTACTTATAGTTTACCTTTCCCTGCTTTGTACTTAAATATTACTGTGTATAGTTTGAATAGCAGTCTGTTTTGACTATGAATATACATAGGCATGTAGATATAAAATGCCCTGTACAAGCTGTTGCTATGAAATGTAAACTATTTTGGCTTTTCACTTCACATTCCCTGGTCACCTGAAGTATGTAAGTCAGTGGCTTATGATTCAGGAAGATGTCTCATCTTTTATTTTTAAATTGAAGACTGCTGGACTTCACTAAATTGGACAGTATGCACATAGTAGCTAAGTGAATCATACTGCTAAATGTATAATAAAATGAAACTGTCCTTCATCAAAATATAGTATGCTTTTCCTGCTTCATCTTTTACCCCCACACGTGGTTAGCATTCATGTAACTACTAATCTGGTGTGTTGGGTTATTGTTTCCCCCAAAGACTTTCCTGATGGATTTGATGCACTTAGTTGAAAACTCCTATTAACCGACCCTTTTCCCTAAATTAATCGATAGCCAGGTTTTATATATAAAGTTTTCCATGCCTTTTCTGAATTCAAGCCCTTTCTTATTCCAACTCTTAATGTTTAAGTGTTATAGCATGAAATAAATACTCATGCAGTTCACTAACCAATTGAATTGTGACTAATGATAAAATGTTTGGTTTCTTAGACACAGGCAGTATTAATTTTTTAGATTGCTCTTCTCTAAATTCAGGTATCCTTGAGTGACAATGTAAATTTGACATGATTCATTCAGGCCTTAAGTGGTTCTTATACAAGCGTTTTTTTTGTGATATCATTGTGGTCATTCTTTGGATTTCTCTTATATGGTTTGCCCTTTTGGACTTCTTAGGGAACTAACTGTATATTAGTGCCATAAAATAATTCACATACCATCATGAGCTGCATTCAGAGGTGTTCATGAAAAGATTTTTCTTCTTTTCTTACCAGGTACTTGTAGGATATTAATCAATTCTAAGAACACACTTAAAATTAGAACTGAGTTTAATACTTCTTTGCATTTCTAACAAAATCACTCTTTTACCTGTGATACCATACAGAGAAGGAATTAAAGGAAACGTACCAGGTCGTTCATCATCGCCCAGATTCTTATCTCTCTCTGCCTTTTTTATTTCCTAATTTGACTCAGTCTTTTTCCCCTTTATGAGCTACCAAATTCTTTCTGCCATGTCTCCTGGCACTAGTCTATTTTCTGAGTGTTTCCTTTACTTTATTGCTGTAATTGAAACCTATATATTCATAAAGGATGCTTTTGTAGCCTCTCACTTGCTGATTGTTTTTAATTGCTTACTTTACATAATATAAGGGCAATAAAACTGGCAGGCAACCTCCAAAATCTTTGTAGTTGTTTATCATTTATTTTCCCTACTCCCTCAAAACTCTGAGCTCCTTTGAAGCACATGACATCAAAATAGTCCAGCTACATTACCATGTTGAAGATCTCTACCAGCCTTTTCATACTGTTCCCATCCTAGCTCATGGTGACTTCAAATTCTATGTAGCTATTACATCCAACATTTTGACCTTTCAGTTACTTGATCTCTTTATCTCCAATGATCTTTCCTTCATTCTACTCTAGCCACCTTTTCACACATCCCTACACTTCTACCACCTCCCAAATCTAGTTTCAACCATCCCCTTTTCTGACTATCATCTTATTCCAATATTCTCATTTCAGTATTTATAGTGTTTTATTTCTTCATTTATTTTATTGATACATAATATTTGTACCTAATTATGGTATACATGTGATGTTTTGATACATGCATACAATGTGTAATGATCAAATCAGGGTATTTAAGATATCTATCACTTCAAACATTTATCATTTCTTTGTGTTGGGAACATTTCAAATTTTCTCTTCTCTTCTAGCTATTTTGAAAACTACAATGTATATTGTTAGCTATAGTCACCCTACTGTGCCATCAAGCACTGGGACTTATTGCTTCTGTGTAACTGTATGTTTGTACCCATTAACCAACCTCTCTTCATCCCTCTCCCCTTTTCAGCCTCTATTTACTATCATTCTACTCTCTACCTCCATGAGATCACCTTTCTGAGCTTCCACATATGAGTGAAAACATGAGATATTTGTCTTTCTGTGCCTGGTTTATTTCACTTAACATAATGACCTCCAGTTCTATTCATTTTGCTGCACATGACAGGATTTCCTTCTTTTTTATAGCTGAATAGTATTCCATTTATATACACACACCACATTTTCTTTATTCATCCATCCATTGGTGAACATTTAGGTTGATTTCCTATCTTGAATATTATGAATAGTGCTGCAGTCAACATGGGGATGCAGGTGTCCTTTTGGTATACTGATTTCCTTTCCTTTGGATGAATACCCAGTAGTGGGATTGCTGGATCATGTGGTAATTCTATTTTTAGTTTCTTGAGAAGCCTCCATACTGTTTTCCATAACACGGTTCTAATTTACATTCCCACCAATAGTGTATAAGAGTTCCCTTTTCTCCACATCCAAGCCAGCATTTGTTATTTTTTGTATTTTTGGTAGTAGCCATTCTAACTGGGGTGAGATGATACCTCATCATCGTTTTGTTGTGCGTTTTCCTGATAATTAGTGATGTTGAACATTTTTTCATATGCTTCTTGGTTATTTTTATGTCTTTTGAGAAATACCTATTCAGATCCTTTGCCCACTTTTTAATGGGATTGTTTATGTAGGTATCCAATATATATACATATTTTTTTTTTTACCTCATTGCAACCTTCAATCTATTGACCACACCACTTCTCTCTGCTCATTGTTTTCTCATGACTTCGCTTTTCTTTTTACTCGGTTCAGATACTGCGGTTGATCATCATGATCATTTTTTATATAAAATCTTAACTCCCTTCCCTCTTGCTCCCTTTGTCATATTTGGCTCTTAGAATCTTATCTGTGTTTTATTTCAACTCCCATTTACTATACCTTGCCATGGAACAGCTGAACTTGAGTAGAGTAAAACACCCAATCATGTTGTCTTTCTAAGTCTCACTTATCGAATCAGTTTTCTTTCTTATAAGTAGTTGTTTTATCTCTCTCCTCAAACCTCCAACAACTAAAAAATCCTTCCTTTTTGTAACACAATAACCTTCAAATATATTATATAGTTTACTTATTGTTTTTTATTTGTCTCCTTCTGCTAGAACATAAGGACCGTAAGAAATTGGATTTTTGTATTTTTGTTCACTAATGTATCTCAAGGACCTGGCACACAGTAGATGTTTAATAAATACTCATTATTGTCCATACTTTTACCATCTCCACTTCTTGCCATCCCTTATCTTTTCAACCCATCCCACTTAGCCTTTCTTTCTACCACTCTACTAAAATTGTTTTGTCAATTTCATTGGTAATTCCATCTTGTCCTATTCAGAGGAATACCAGTCAGTTGACATCTTATTCAGCCGTTCAGCATCATTTGATAGAATTAATTACTTTTTTACTTTAGTTTCAGGGAAATTATACCCTTCTCATTTTCTTACCTTTCTCAGAAATAGCTTCTTTCGCATACTCGTTGCTGGTTCTCATCTTCTAGACCTATAAATATTGAAGTGCCCCAGGAGTTAGTCCTCAGCTGTCTTCTCTTCTTGATATACCTTCACTCACTTAATGCCCTCTTTCAGTCCTATGTCTATAATTATCATGTGTGTGCTGATGATACTTACATATTAAATGTAATCCTGACCTTTCCTCCAGCTTTACCTTCTTATATCTAACTACTTACTTGATATTCTTCACCAGAATGTCTAGCAGGCATCTTAGAATGACCTACAAAACACCTGATTTTAATCTATTTCACTTTCCCAACCTTTCCTATCTTGGTAAAAGGTATCACTCTTAACCTAGTTGGTCAGGCCCAAAAACTAGGAGCCTTTCTTGATTTCTCAGTGTCTTTTATACTCCACATCCAAACTATTATCAAGTCTTTACATTCAAATCTATCCTAAATCTGACCTTGTCTCATCATTGCCATTGCTACCACCCTAATCCAAGACTTACTATGTCTGGCTTCTATTACTGAAGAGCCTCCCAATTGGTCTTTTTGTCCCTACTTTTCCCCTTTTTCACCAGTTCATTTTTTCACACAGACAGAAATATTATGTTTCTAAAGCTGAAATCTGATCATTATTCCTATGCCTACAAGCTTCTAGTGGCTTTGCCTATCAAATGTAATAAAAATCTATTAAGAACTATAGTTCTGCCTCCTCTTTGACCACATCTACTGTTCATTCTCTTGAAGACTTGTTGGCTTTTTGCTTTTCCTCAAATGTGCTACTCTTATTCTCATATCAGTGTCTTCATGCTTGGTGGTACTTCTGTCTGGAATCCAGTACACATTGTTAACTTCTTCATATGATCAGATATTACCCCTGCCTTGACCACCCTATTTATAATAACTCACCCTAGTCACTCTCTTTTGCATTCTTCTTTTTTTTTTGTCTTCCTGACCTCTCTTTTAAAATGTGTTTATTTGCCACTTCTAGAATGTAGGAACAACTTGGGCAGCGATTTTGTCTGTTTTGCTATATCTTTAGCACCTGGTGTAGGTAATAGTAAGTTAATTGAGTGCATTTAAACCTTTTAGAAAAGACGTATTTTAAAAATCAAAAGCAATCCTTTAAAATCATGATTGCCCATCCACAATTTTTACAAAGACTGACAGTACAATATGCTAGATCTTTAGAAAAACATCTTAGTGACTCCTTGAAGGTGACAAGCAGGTATTCTAAGATGTTTTGGAGATGAACCCAAAATACTGCAAATATTCCTTTCAAAGACGTTTCGTCATTGAATTATTCTTTCAGTGGTTTCACACAGCCTAAATATCCTTTTGAGGAAGTGTTTTAAATTTGGGGGAAGATATGGCTCTTTTGTTTATCTTTATATAATTCTTTAGGAGTTTGTCTAAATTTGTTTGCATATTCTAATTCATTTGAGAAAGTGTAGTCTAGTGGGTGAAAGGGAAAATTGCTGACCTGATTGTCAAAAGAGATGTAATTCTATTTGGGACCCTATTTTTTGAATTTCCATCTGTCTTTGGATAATATTTCTTCCCTGTACTCTGTCTCTAATATGGGAGACAGTGAAAGTAGCCTGTATGCAACTATATTATATGTAACAATCTATGTATATATGCTTTATACTTAAGTGCTAAATAGGAAGAAGCACTTTTATGTGGAAGTAACAGAAGAACCATATATGCTATAAATATTAACTTACAGTTTTTTAAATCTTTTTTATAATTTTTTCCCGATTTTCTTGAGTAACTCATGAACTCACCAATTGTGTCATCACCTGTGTGTTCTTTTGTAGAATGCTACAAATTTAGTTCTTTCTTTTCCCTAAGTTTGACTTTCCCCTAAGCAAGATTAGCATGTTGGCCTTTATAAAACATATTTCAGTTCTATGACTAGTTCATTAATTTCACAAAGATCTGCTGAGTTCCTACTACATGCCAGCCACTATTCCAGTAAAAAAAAAGACAAAAAACCTTCTTGTCCTCAGATAGCTATTAGGTCATTAAATATGAAATACCCGATTTCGAATCAGAAGTTTAGTTTATTGTATCTCAAACAAGAAGCAGTACAATTAATCGAAGTATGTGCCTAAACTGTCGACACAGTTTTGCCATCTTAACGGTAGCTTGCTTAGGCCAGCAGTGAAGAAGCCTGGAGAGTAGGTGGCAATGAAACTGTGAAAGGCGTTTTCCACAGCTTGTTAAGAATTGAATGTTTTTCCTTGTAAGAAATGATCCAGATCCTGGAATAAGTGATAGTCAGTTGGTGCAAAGTCTGGTGAATATGGTAGATATCAGAGAGTTTCCAAGTCCAGCTTCTGTAGTTTGGGCAGCATTGTTTCTGTGACATGTGGTCTTGCAAGAGGATTGGCCTGTCTCTGTTGACCAATCTCAACTGCTTAATTGCAAGCATCCTCATCATTTCATCCAGTTGGTTGCAGTAGACATTCGCTGCAATCAGTTGACCAGGGTTTTGTGAAGCTGTAGTGGATAATACCAGTGCCGGACCACCAAACAGACACTATTAGCTTTTTTTTGATGATTGTTCGATTTTGGACTGTGTATCAGCACTTCATCTTTATCCAGCCATTGTGCCAAACACTTGGGATTATCAAAAAGAATCCATTTTTCATCACACATAACAACACAGTGTAAAAATGGTTCATCTTTATGTTGTGACAGCAAAGAAAGGCAAGCTTTCAGATTATTTCTTTTCTGATGCTCGTTTAATTCATGCAGTACCCATCTATCCAGCTTCTTTACCTTGCTGGTATGTTTCAAATGGTCCAATAGTGTTGAAATAGTAACATCAAACCTTGCTGTTAATTCACGTGTAGGTTGAGATGGATTTGTTTCCACTACAGCTTTCAGCTCATCATTATCCACGTTGGTCTCAGGTTGCCCATGTGGCTCATTTTCAATATTAAAATCACCAGAATGGAATTTCTCAAACCATCGACATGCTGTGCATTCATTAGCCACATCCTTCCCAAACATTTCCTTGATATTTTCAGCTTTCTGCACTGCATTGGTTTTATGACAGAACTCATTTTTGAAAATAACATGAATTTTTGACTTATCCATGGTTTCACAAAAATTGCTCTAAAAAAATATTTGAAAGATAATCACAAAGTAAAACGTGTGTTTGAAAGACTGCGGGATGTACCTTCATGATAAAAATAAAACAAGAAGTGTCAAAGTGAAATGTCAAAGATATCAATTGTCAAATTTAGTACTTAAGAGAATTGGACATTCCATACTTAATAACCTAATAATTAAAAAGTTAGTTATATTTGTGGTCAGATGCATGTATATATATATATACACAAATCTCACACATGCTGGATATACACAAGTATCTATAAGTGCTGTGGAGACAAAGCAGAGAGGGGAACGTAGAGAATGGAGGTGATGATCACTTTTTTATATATGGTAGTCAGATGATATTTGAGTGAACATGTAAAAAAGTTGAGGTAGCAAACTATAGCGGTCTTAGAAGAAATATATTTTAAGAATTAAAATAATAGCAATTTTGAAAAATTATGGATTGTGGATATGGTAGGTGTCTGCTATTCCCATTCTTCAGTAATATAGAATATTTGTTTTCCTTTAAAGACCAATCTCAAATTATAGCACTTTAAAGCAGGAAGGGGATTTAGAGATTATTTGTCTCTGTTTCTTTACAGACAAAGAAATAGCAGTCAAATAATTTGACCCAGGAAACAGGTATTATAATGTAAACAAATAACGAAATGATGTTAGATAATTCATGATCACCAATAGCATTTAGCAAAATAAACAAGACATTTAAAAACTGTTTAATTAATGGATTATAGAATTCCTTGAATGAAATTTGGTGGTAAGAAAAGAGATGGAGGTTTTAGTTCCTGTTGTTGTTTGGTGGTGAGTTAAGCCAAACCAGAGTGAACTTGTGAAGCAGTGAAATTGTAAATTCCTGAGGTTCATCCATGTCTGAATCCATGGAACTAGCTCTGAACCATCAGTTGAAGCCATAGACAACGCAATGAGATGAAAAAAAAAAAAAACAACTTCATAATAACTGAATTTTTAAAATTCCCTTCACTTGTATTTTTTTAGCTCCTGATCACCCAAGACTCTGCTTATAGTTTCATTTTTTAATGTGATGAGTTTTCTCATGTCATGATCAGATTCACTTGTAACAGCAAACATTTTATCCACATGATCTAAGATTTTTAAAAAATATTTGGGGTCAAGTATCTGTGACTCCTTTATCTTTTCCTAACAATAAACATTAAGTTGAAAGATTTTCTCAGTCATAAACTTTTCACAGTGTCATGTTACTGATTCTTTAACATTGTCACTCTACATCATTGAATTCAGCCTCCTTTAGTAAGATGTATGACATTCAACATGTTCATTAACTCCTGGAAGTTAGCAAAAAATGTGCTAGATTGTTTCTTACTCCATTTATTGTTTGTTGTGATTCTTTTCTCCAAGCCTGATTGACTTAACTGTATCTTGTCATCAAACTGTTTCATAAATCCTGCATTAAAGAAAGTGCCAGTTGTGTTAACACCTCACGTCAGATATTTGTCATCTATGTGCTTGAAGTATGTGATATTTCCTTTGCCTATAGGCTGCATTAATAACATTTATTAATAATTGGTAGGCAAAAAAAACATTTAAATATTATTTTCTAAAACAATTAACTAGAGAGAGATGTACTTAAGCAATGTCTATTATCAGAATAGCATAGTTTGGAAGGTTTTCCTTCTTTATAATGTTCTTCGATGAATCATGAAGAATAATTCCACACAACATCATGAATACCTTCTTTACACCCAGTCTTTATGATGTGAACCTCATAAAAGAAGTATTCTACTCTTTAACATTACCTTAATGGCTCTGGAGTTTTTGAAGTGGTATACCAAACAAAGGTTTTAGTTTAATATCATCTTTACAATTTCCACTTAAAAAGCAGTGTTGAGCTATCTTTTGGACATCGTGATGTTCTAACACTGTTCTTTCTTGTGTAAAAACCATTTGAGGTGGCATTTTGTTCCCCGTAAAAGCTGTAGTTCATCAAAATTGAAAATGTGTGTAGTGGTTTAAACACATTTGCCAATACTGTAGTTTTTTTTTTTAATTCACCAAGGAATACTGCTGTAGCCTCACTATCAGCAGAAACTGCTTACTGAATTGTGATCTTCAAATTATATCGTTTACACAATTCTTAAATTTCTCAAACCATTCTGGATTTCTTTAAAACTCAACTCTTCACTAAATCATTGCCTCCTTCACCTAAGTTACACAACAATACAGTGTGATTGAGGTTTGTTATAAGAATTTAAGAAATTTTTATGGAATTACAAAAAATGGTACAAATAATTCTATTTGAAGTGAGAGCTCAGAAGAAAATATACTGTTGCCAGTTTAGGCTTTACAATAGAGGTAAATAGTTAAGCAGAATTTCCCCAGTAGAAGAAAGCAAAGGAAAATGGATGTCTCCTGTATCAGTGTTCTTTAGCCAAAGTTACTAACTTTGGCTGTTAAGGAAAAGCGGGAAGTTATTGGGAGACTATGGAGTATTGAAGGTTCTTAAAATTATCTAGAGTCTAGAGGACCAAGCTTGGCAAATAATAAGGAAACTAGGAATACAGAGGAACCACAGCCAAGGACAGGTCATAATAAAGAAATATGTCATGTATACGCTGAGGTTTATGGCTTCCCTAATGTGTTTGTTTTTCCAATTCCTGAGAGGAATCATTCCATTGGCTGAATCTAAGACATTTACCTGCCCACCTGCAGCACCGTTGGGACAGAGAGACAAAAGGATGGATCTAGCCTCTTCCACATCTATGGTACAGGTAGTCAAAAGATGGAAATAGCTCTCTAGAAAATGAATATGCCCAAACAGACCAGGTATATAAAAAGCAGAAGATTGTAGAGTTGTCAGGTGAAGTGTGTATGTTTTTTATTAGTGGTACTTTCTACCTACCAGCTAAATCCCTGGAAAAAGTGGGGGTTAGGGTGCTAAAAATAGGAGACTTGGGTGCTGAAGAGTACAAAAAAAAAAAAAAAAAAGCCAGATATCCACTGTAACCCTTAATTTGCCCAAAACAAGGACACCGACACCTCCTCAGCCCTTAGGCTGCTTAGATCCTACAGTGTTTGACTTTTATCGATCAGTCTTTCTTAAAAACTCTTTTTTTCACTATACCATTTTTTGCCAGTTCTCTCTTTACTCTTCTGAACATTTGTTTCCCTTTTTCTCTCCTCTGTTTTTTTCTGTTTAATATGAGGAGGGAGATACAAGTGGGGGTAAGGTGGTGGTTCTTATTCTTTGTTTCATCCCCTAAATGTTGTTCTTTCTTAAGGTTCTCAGCCTCCTTTTAATTTTATGCATTTTCTCTAGACAGTCTTACCCAATCCTACAGTTTCAAGCCCTCACATTCAGTTGATAGAAAATCTGTGTTGCTAGTGTTGATTTTTCAGGTTCATAATCCTGGCTGCATCTAGATTATCTACTTCCAGATATAACCCACAAGAATTTTGAAGGAAGGTTACTTATGTAAGTAACCTATACTCCCAGTTACCCTGACTAGAAACTTCACTCTAAAATACTTGTTGAGGAATTGAATCAACCAAGTCCCCTCAATCCCATTGATTCTACTTTGAAAAATTAATTTTTTTATTGGCCATGCAGGTGGGTGGTCATATTTTCTTGGCTTTACCATAGCCTTCCACATATTTATCTTGACACTAATTTTCTTTTTAAAACAGCCATTATCCTCTTACTCAAAGAACCTTTGTTTAGTTTCAACAGTAGAGACACACTGAAATCTGATTGTACTTAGATGTACTTCAGTGTTTTTGCTCCTTCGTGTTTCCTCTTTGCTTGATGAACCCTAAATCATCCTTCAAGGAAGAAATGTTTCATCTTCTCTCCATTCCTGTTTTTCTTTTTTTCTCCATTACTTCCAGGCAAAAATGAAAGTTTCCTTTCTGGATTTCCTCTAACATGTTGTATGTACAAAATGGAACAAGAATTTTATGTGCGGGGCCAAAAGGAGTACAATAAAAAATAAAAATCTGTATCATGTGAGCATCTGTTCTATTTGGTCAGAATACAACTTACAGGGACTGCGATATGAGAGATATATGAATTTACTGTTCTTTTTTTAAAATTTTTTTTGTTGCAAATTGGGAACTTATAATTGTATAAATTTATGTGGTACAAAGTGATGTCATGATTTATGGTACAATGTGGGATAATTAAATCAAGCTATTTAAGATATTCATCACTTCAAATACTTAACATTTTTGTGGTGAGAACATTCGAAATGTATTCCCTTAGCAATTTGAAATGTATAATATACCCTATTATTAACTATATTCACCACACTGTTCAATAGGTCTCCAAAAAAAAAACCCAAACCATATTCTTCATAACTGAGATTGTGTACCCTTTGACCGTTATCTCCCCATTGCTCCCATGCCACAGGCTCTGTAACCACTATTCTACTCTCTACGCCCCCAGCCCCCGTCTGTGTAAAAACCATCCTCCATAAAACTTAGGAACGGGCTGCACAGCAGAGGGAGAGCGATGTGTGAGTGAGTGAAGCTTCATCTATATTTATAGCCACTCCCCATCACTTGCATCTCTGCCTGTGCCACCCCAACACCCCCTAGTGGAAAAAGTGTCTTCCATGAAACAAGTCCCTGGTGCCAAAAAGACTGGGTACCGCTGATACACAGCAATAAAATTTAGAAATATGTTAAGAGGCCGAGCAAATAAAGGAGGAGCCTATTCAAAAGATGATGCAAAAGCAGTTTCCTGGTCATCATTCCCTTCTTAGTTGCTATATATGCAGATATCTTAACATTTTGTTCTATGAAATAATGTGTTTTTAGAGTGGGTTTTTTCGAATTCCTGGGCTCAAGGCATTCTCTTGCCTCAGCCTGCCGAGTAGCTGGGACTACAGGTGTGCACCTTCGTGTCCGATTGGTTTTGTTTCTTAATGAGAACTGATGTTTACACGTTTATTCAGTGCTCCTGCCACAAGTTTTTTGTGTGTGTTAGAGGATGCTGTGAATACAAGAGTTTGGTATTTTTAAACTTCTTGGAAAATCTACATGTCTTTGAGGTCTGCTTTTCTCTGATTTTTCTTTTTCTTATTTCTTTTTAAATTTTGTCTCCTTAGGTTTTTAAGTTCTTCATGATATTTTAAATTAAACCACAATGTTTATCGTTTGTATACTTTAGAAATAGTACTAATCTGTGTCATTATGTACCTAAAAACAGCAGGTTGTTAGATAACTAAAGTAAAAATGCTGTGACAGTTCTTTCACTTAGTTTTTTTTTAAAGATGTACTTTATCAAAGTATAAAAAGAGAAAATTTTGATTTCTCTCATAAATGATGCATCTAAAACTCTAACCCCAGAGTTCTTAAAACTATATTTCCTCTTAGTATCTTAACTGTAAGACTTTAACTTGATTGTAATCTACTTGCAAATTTTAGATAGCCCAACATACTTAATTAGGTGATGTTAGAATCTAAAGTTCAGGGCCTTTTAAGGAAAAAAGAAAACTTTTTTTTTTTTTAAGAGAGTATCTCACTGTATTACCCAGGCTGGAGTACAATGGCACAATCATAGCTCACTGCAGCCTTGAACTCCTGGGCTCAAGTGATCTTCCTGCCTTAGCCTCACGAGTAGCTGGGACTACAGGTGCGCACCACTGTACCCAGCTAATTTCTTTTTATCTTTGTAGAGACGGGTTATCACTATGTTGCTCATGCTGGTCTTGAACTCCTGGGCTCAAGCTATCCTCTCACCTCAGCCTCCTAAGTCTCTAGGAGTATAGGCATGAGCCATCACACCCCGGTAAAAAAGAAAACTTTTCATGGTCAAGGAAATGAGCCAAGGACTGAAATATTCCCAGTGTCCTGAACTGAAATAAAAAGAAAGAAGAGGAGGGATATGTTGGTGGGTCAGCTGTTTTTTCCCAGATAATTTTCTCTATATACTGTAGTTTTATGCATGATAAAATACAGTGTAAAAAAAAATTAATTAAAAGCTAGCCTCTGAATCAATCTGCCACCTTAACGATTTTATAAAAGACTAAAAGTTCTGTTTTATTATAATTTTGAATCTGATATTTCTAATATCTATTCTCACATAAAAGATTATTTTTATAAATACAGTTTTTGTAGCAACAGTACTTTATTAAACATTCTCTAATATATGAGTTTTCATTTTTTCTCATTTAATAGTATATAGTTACAATTGTGTTTTAAGAATTACCTAATCTCTAAGGTACTTTAGAACCTCAGTGGCTAATTCTTTCTGAATTTCTCTTATTTGGTATTGACTAGTTGTATATTATATCCTTAGCCTGCTCAGAATGTTTTACAAAGTTTTTCTACAGACTTCCCAGCCTCCAGAACTGCGAGAAACAAACTATCCAGTCTGAGGTATTTTGTTACTGCAGCCCAAATGGACTAAGACAAGTTCTGTCTAAAATATCTTGTATCTTGTATAAGATATCCACTAAAGTGCAAGGCTTCTATTTACATTGATATATATCCTTCATAAAATAAGGATTCTCCAATAAAAGGAACCCCACAGCTCCTTGAAGAATCCGTCGTTTTCATGACTAGGGCTAGGAAAATACAAGATGAGTCTAGAGCATTTTGTGTTGCCAGAAAGTAAGGAAGTGCTCAAGAAAATGGGAACACAGGAACCAACCTGGAAGAGTTCCTGATGGCCAAAGTTGCAACAATTTAAGCAACAAAATACGTAGCAATAGTTATGATAATATGGATTATAAACTATAGAATAAATAAATATCCATGTTTTCCTAGTGATATGGGTGAGTAAATAATGAGAAAGAAGGAACAGCTGTTCCTTACAGAAAGATTCCAATTTTTTAAAGTATTAATAGAAAGAATAAAGGAAATAAAAACTACCCTTAAAACACTATAGTAATAATTGTTGCATCCACCAATGAGTGCCAAAATCAGTGGGCAAAAGTTCAATGAGAAACAGGATATTTGGATGGTCTAAAAATGACTCCCCCAAGATATTAATTATTTACAAGGAAAGAAATGTTAACTTTGCAGTAGAATAACCCAGCAGACACCAAGCTAACCAAGTGATCAAGATTAACATCACCAGGAAAGTGGCATATCATGTACCCCATTTTGATGCACCGAGAAAGGTACATCACATATATAGTATTTGTGCCAAAAATGCATGACCTCAAACTAATTATGAGAAAACATCAGATAAACTGAGTGACCTTCTACCCAGATAACTGACCATACTCATCAAAAATGTCAAGGTCATAAAAGATAAGGAAAGACTGAGGAAGCATGACAACTGAGTGCAATGTGAGATCCTGGATTGGATTCTGGAACAGAAAGAGGACATTGGTGGAAAATATGAATTTCAAATAAGGTTTATAGTTTAGTTATTAGTATCATACTGCTTTTAATAATTTTACTGTGGTTATATAGGATGTTAACATTAGGATAAAACTGGGAGAAGGATGTACAAGAACTCTTTGTACTGTTTTTGAAACTTTAAAATTACTTCAGAGTTAAAAATATTTTAAAATTTTATTATGATTTAAAATCATAATAAAAATAAAATGTAAGTTAACCTTTACTAATATTTAATATATAGACTGACAGTGGGCACCGTTACTCCGAAATCAGATGACCCTTGTCACATAAAGGAGGTCATACTGTCTTGGGGGAAGAAGAGTGAGAATGCAGTTCCTCAATGAGGGATTGATAATGGAGTCCTCATTCTCTGATTTGCATTCAGAGTATTGTGCTATATTGCAGTTTATATGACCCAGTTAAGTGGATGGACATACATATTCTGTTTTTTTATCTAAATTAAGTCTCAAAAAATAGATAAGTGGCTTTAAAAGGTTGGATCATTGATAAACATTCCTCCAAGTATATGCTGTGCTTTGAGATGTTTGGCTCGTAAGAGTAGTAAGACTATGCATTTTATACATAATATACTTACATTTAAGGTGCATTCTCAGTTTTGTTAACTGATAAGCTGAATGTTTAACAAAGTTCCAAGAACTCTTCTCTGAAGATATGTTTTACTCTTAGAGACTTCCGAAGTCTATAATCGGTGAGCCTATTTACAAAGACTATTTAACAGCTAAAAGCTGTAATAGGGAAAACTGTAGTCACAAGGGAGTTGGACTTTTGCTTTAACGAGTCTAGGAGATTCAGATACAGTGGTCAGGTCATGGCTTTAAAGAGGCAAAAAAAAAAAAAATGTGGGCAATAGCAAGGATAAGAGGGGAAAACTAGATTTAGCACTAAAAGAAAATACCGTGTCCATATCTTTTTTAAAGGAAGACTATATAGATAAGTAGCTATATGAAGCTGTGATAGGACATGGCTTTCACTAAATCGTTAAGTAAGCTGTGAGTAAGAAATGAAACTTAAATATGTAACTGGGGTACAACATGATTTTCCATTATTGATAATGGTATGGATTCTTATGATAATATAGTTCTCTCCCCTTTACTCCCCCCACCCCCAAAATCCTAAAGTATTATAAAAGGCAGAGATCTTATGATTTGTGTTGTTTATATTCCTATGATGTGACAAATTTCTCATTCTGCGTGGACTGTTGAGACCGTCAAATTTGTGGATAAAAATATACTTCAGAAAGCCTATATCTGTACACTTTATGCTTGATTTTGTATTTATTTTTTACAGTATAGGTTCAGTAGTGAAATAGTAAGCCAAAGTGAAAGCAGCATAAGCAATGTGTAAGTCTTCATTCTTGCCAGCCTTTGAACCAAATAGCTCATACTCCTTCCAGAAGAGAAATCCAGAAGAGAATTTTCCTTTGGTAATTCCTTTCAGTGACTGTTCAGTAACTATTGGTATAAAGTGTGAGAGAATAAAGGAATATTTTCTCATTTTTGTATTTCTGTAGGCTACAAATTTTAAAAGATTAGCTTATTACTCAGTTGGTAATGCAGTCCTTATTCCCTTTGAAGAGTGAGAAATCATGCATTTATGAAATATTTATCAAGTTACCTTGTGGTACCATGGTATCACTGAATATGTGAGTTAGACATAGGAAGGAGAACCATTGGCTTGTTGTAGTAGCAGGATACAATTGAGATACAATAGGGAGAGTAAGTCACGTGCTCTTAATTCTCTTGTCATCTTAAAACTCTTATACTATACTCAGGAGTATTGAAATTGAAGATAAAATGAACTTCAAGGTACTCCTCCATGAAATATATAATCTTTACATTGTGTCCCTCCATACTAGATTGCTAACTCCTAGAGAGTAGAAAATATGTATTCTTTCTCAGGGTCTCTCTTATTACCCTGAGCAAGTTTCATAGTTATATTAGAGACAATATTTTAATAACTTATAAAAACAAAAGGTGATCTTTAGTTAAAATATAGCTCTGTGCATCTGTAGCTATGCTTTTTACAGTATTTTCTACATAAATAACTCTTTAAAATACTTGTCAATAGTACTTTATTTGCATTTTGTTTGAGAGTCTCATGCCATTTAAAAGTAGAGATGATAAAGTAGGAAAGCAACATTTGGAAGGGTCTTTTTTTATGGCTTATATTCAATAGGCAAGAAAGAGCAATAATATGAGTCTTCCTAGTTGAGTATTAAGCCTCCTCAGTTTACCTTTCTGTGTGCTACTATGGAATTTAAATATTCTGCATGGTCTTGTCATGACCAGAAAACAATACATTTAAATCCTCTAGTAATCCATAACAGTCCTTACCAAACTAATTTAACTAATTTGCAATAGACAACAGACTTTTAATCTTATTTGGGCTTCACTCTATTATTGCAATCTTAGATTTTCTTTGGTAGGGAGTCTGCTTTTTATTTTTATTTTATTTTAGAGACAAGGTCTTACTCTGTCACCCAGGCTAGAGTGCAGTGACGTCATCATAGCTCACTGCAGCCTCAAACTCCTAGGCTCAAGCGATCCTCTGGTTTCAGCCTCCCAAGTAGCTGGGACTACAGGTATGTGTCACCACATCAGGCTAAATTTTTTTATTTTTTGTAGAGACAAGTCTCACTATTTTGTTTGGGCTGGTGTTGAACTCCTGGCCTCAAGTGATCCTCTTGCCTTGGCCTCTCAAAGTGCTAGGATTATATTCGTGAGCCACAGTGCCAGGTTGAGTCTGCTTTTTAATAATTTTACCAGCTGTAGCAGATCTAAAAACGTATCTAAATGTGTTGACAGCCAGGCACAGTGGCTCATGCCTATAATCCCAGCACTTTGGAAGGCTGAGGCGGGAGGATCTCTTGAGCCTAGGAGTTCAAAACAACCCTGGGCAACATAGTGAGACCCCATCTCTACAAAAAATTTAAAAATTAGCCAGGTGTGGTGGTGCATGCCTGTAGTTGAAGCTACTCAAGAGGCTGAGGTGAAAGGATTACTTGAGCCCAGGAGTGGGAGGCTGCAGTGAGCTATGATCATGCCACTGCTTTCCAGCCTGGGCAACAGAGCGAGATGCAGTTTCTAAAAAAAAAAAAATAATAACAATAATAAAGGTGTTGACATCTCTTGAGTAGCACATTGGTTAGACTGAGTATGCACAATAAGTCAAACATTTGTGACACTCCCAACTATATTTCCCCACAGTAGCCTCTGGATAATAACTTCAAAACTTTGTTGAAGGTTGCCATGATAGGAATAAGGGCATTATCTAAACAACTACTTTGTTGAGTTAGAGATTGATACTATTAATACTTAATAGCAAATGCCATCACTGCTGAGGAGGCAGAAAAACAGCCCATCATGGGAAATACTCAGCATTCCGAGTAATTTCCAGTCAGATTTCCACTACAACTCGCACTATTATGTAGAGAGAGATGAGTATATCTTAGGATATCCTCAGATAAGGAGGTATTTAGAGTAAATTGCCTGACTGCATCCCTATAAGAGGAAAATGGTTTACCTTTCTTTCTGTTCAGTACCATAACTAACTGTTTCATATATCTAAGGTAGCAGTTAGGCCAACTGAAAGACTTGTGCCATTATCATTTATCTGTTCTGAATCTGTCTTGCCTAGTAGAATTTTATCAGCAGATTGTATAAGAAGTGGAAGCTGGATGAAGCAGGATGGGAGTGGAATATCTGGCTATGTTGATACAGAATAATTATTGTATGGCAGTGTATGGTTATGGTAGTTATCAGTGATTCCTGTTGGGAATCCATTCTTAAAGATTTGTTTTCTTTTTTGAAAACATTCAGAAACCTCTGAATCTTTTCTACCTTACCTTTCTTAACAAGCTGTTCTCTGATCTGTCTCTGAGACTTTTACTACCTCATAGTTGTAAGAAATGAAGTAGTGGATATAGTATTTATCATTGCAATTTAAAATTGGCATGTACTACTTTGCTGCTATAATTTTCATGATACTGTTTCTCAGATTTTTATGTCTCTTTAATTTTTCTTTCTAGCTCAGGGGTTCTTAACCTGTGAGTCACATACTCCCCAAAAAAATGATGGGTAGGATTCCATGGGTCGATGAACGTCAATGGGAGAAGAAATTAATTACATTTTTATTTTCATTAACTCTTTGTTGAAATGTAACATTTACTTCAACTGTAAATGTAGACAACAAACAACAGTGGTATTCATAATACCTGTTCAAGTAAATCAAGACCACATGAATTACTCTCCCTGTTATATCTCTACTGTATTGTACTATAACAAGCCAATGTCCTTCTTACTGTATCTTACATATTCTGTGATATACCATGGTACCACAAATCATAAATATTTTTATGTCATAGCTTGAATTATTGTTTATATTCTTACTACTTTGAAATTATGGTGGATATTAGACTTATTACTAGATCTTACATTTTAATACATTAAGAAAGAAGCAGATATACTGCATCTCAATTTTTCTAAAAAAATTGACAAGTATATTTCAATATAATTGGTTTTCTAAATACTCATGCATTTAAAAACATAATTCTGAGAAGGAGCCCACAGAGTTTACCATACTGCCAAAGGAGTTCTTGCACAAAAATAGTTAAATATTCTGTTTGCCTCTTTTACTATTATATTTGATCTTCATGCTGTCCCCAGAATGTTATGCTTTAAGAACTGTGTCCTGGCCGGGCGCGGTGGCTCACGCCTGTAATCCTAGCACTCTGGGAGGCCGAGGTGGGCGGATCGTTTGAGCTCAGGAGTTCGAGACCAGCCTGAGCAAGAGCGAGACCCCATCTCTACTAAAAATAGAAAGAAATTATACGGACAGCTAAAAATATATATAGAAAAAATTAGCCGGGCATGGTGGTGCATGCCTGTAGTCCCAGCTACTCGGGAGGCTGAGACAGAAGGATCGCTTGAGCTCAGGAGTTTGAGGTTGCTGTGAGCTAGGCTGACGCCACGGCACTCACTCTAGCTGGGCAACAGAGTGAGACTCTGTCTCAAAAAAAAAAAAAAAGAACTGTGTCCTTAGATTTTACATAAACATATATGTGTATATTTATGTACACATATACCTAGTCTTTTTTTCTCTAGATTTCATCTCTTCTCCTGGCTTCAACACTTAACCTCTGATGAGCCACAGCCACTTTCCTAATTTCTTAATATTTTCTAGACATTTCTACATATGTAATATGGGAAGAATTTTAAGTTCAGTGAGTCTGAAACTAAACTTATTTTCGTTTATAAACCTGTTCTTTTTCTTTTCATGTTACCCCTCAGTTAGTGCCATTGACACCTTCCTACTTTCCTGAATTAAATTACTAGAATCATTTTTGATTCTTTGGTCTGTCTTTCTACTGTTTCTAAAAGGTGTTGTTGCTAGGGATTATTAATGAGGCTGCTGTGAACATTCTTACACACATCTTTTTGGACATCTGTTTTATTTGTCTTGGGAAAATACCAAGGAGTGGAATTGCTGGATTGTAGGGTCAGTGTATGTTTCAAATGTATTAAAAGCTGCCAAACCATTCTTAAAAATGTATTACTTCAGTCTCGTTAGCAATGCATGAGTGTTCCAGTTGCTCCACATCCCTGTTAGCAATTAGTGTTATCAGCCTGTTACTAGCTATTCTTGTTGGTGTCTCATTTTACACATTTCCCTGATGACTAATGATGTTGAGCACTTTTTCAAGTTCTTATACACAATTTGTATATCTTCCCTTTTAAAGGATCTGTTCAAGTCATTTGTCCATTGTTAATTGGGTTTGCTATCTGTTGTTTATTTGTAGGTATACTTCATAAATTCTGGATATAAGTCCTTTGTCAGACAATTCACAATGTTTGTGTTTGTTGAATAGTACTTTAACCTTGTTAAAGTACCTTTACACCTCCTGCCTAATATGTTGGGTAGATTAACCTTGTGAGGTTGAAGCTGTATTAGTTTTGATACCCTCCATATGGTAGATAAAGAAACTAGACACATAGGAGAAACTAAGCTAAGACTAAGAAAATAAGAAAGGAGGGTCAGATGGGGGCTGGCCAGGGAAATGGCAACTTCAGGAGAGAGCGGGACTTCAGGTGGCAGAGGCAGCAGAGAGGAAGCGTTTATGACTTTCTACAGTGAGGTGAAACAAATAAAGAAGAGAGACTCGGTTCTAACATCCAAAAATCAAATTAAAAGACTGACGTATCCTGGTTCCTCTTACTTCAATTTGAACCCATTTGAGGTTCTTCAGATAGATCCTGAAGTCACAGATAAAGACATAAAAAAGAAGTTTTGACAGTTATCCATGTTAGTGCATCCTGACAAAAGTCGAGATGACGCTGACAGAACACAAAAGGCTTGAAGCTGTGGACAAAGTTCATAAGTTGCTACTGGATCAGGAACAAACGAAGAGGGCCCTGGATGTAATTTAGGCAGGAAAAGAATATGTGGAACACACTGTGAAAGAGAAAAAAAAAAAAAAAAAACAATTAAGGAAGGAAAACCTATAGTTGTAGAGGATGATTCTGAGTTGTTTAAACAAGGAGTATACAAACAGACCGTGAAACTCTTTGCTGAGCTCGAAATTAAAAGGAAAGAAAGAAGCCAAAGAGATGCATGAAAGGAAACAACAATGGGAAGAAGAGATTGAAGCTCAAGAAAAAGCCAGATGAGAGAGAGTGGCAGAAAAACTTTGAGGAAAGTGGAAATGGTCGTGTGGACAGCTGGGGAAACTTCCAAGCAAATACAAAGGGAAAAAAAGAGAAGAAAAATCAGACCTTCCTGAGACCACCAAAAGTAAAAATGGAGCAGCGTTAGTGATTACCTAGGGTCATAGCCACAGAACCTTCCCCCAGCTGTCTCCTTTCCTGCTTTGAAGGGCTCATTCTTTCCTCCCACTTCCACCACAACATAGAGTAGTATTTACTTTTTAGTCCATTTTGTTTTCAATACAGTTTAATATTGATCAGAGTAATTCTTTTGTACATTGAAATGAGGGGCTTGGTTATAAAAAGACCCTTTCCCTACCCTTTCCCCCTAGAACACAACCAGATTCGAAGATGCCACTATTGGTGCTGCCTTCTCTTCCCACAGCCAGTAACTTAATGTTTTGTACTTCACTGAATTGTGATGGTTAGAAACTTCGTGTATAGTTTGTGGAAATAATCCCATTAAACATATTGCTTAAATGGTGTTGCCGTGACTTCAGAGACAAGCCTCAGCCACCTTACAGAGCCCCTTTAATTCAGTTGCTTGCTTCTGGGTGTGCCATTCTTGAAAGCCCCGGATCGGCGGGGAAGGCAGCATGGGCACACAGACTAGTCACTTGATGTCCTGGTGCTCTGTGGCATTTGGCATGTGCGTTCCTGTCTGACTGACCAATCAGCGTAGCATGAGGCCCCAAGCCACCTAAACCTGTCCACTTTCCGAAGAACTAACCATCTTCCATTCAATGCCATGGTGTGCTAGTCTGTCTGCATTCATTAGTGGTAATATTCTTTATGTGTAATAAATTTTTATACCAAAAAAAGGGGGGGAGGATTATCTGAAAGTGTGAGAGAGGCTTGGCGACTTTCCTTTTTTAGTGGATTATAAATATTGTTGTATATATTTTAAATGTTTTGTATATCAAATTAAGCTTTAGACACATTTACAAAATGAAATAAAATGGTATTCACAAGATTATAGAACCTATTATATAAAACATATTAATTTATAATATCCAGGTAATCCAGTAGAGGGATAGAAATTTAAAGTTGTAAGGTTAACCTTCTTTAACCTTCGTGTCACACATAAATATATACCTCATTTGAAAATTATATGAAAATTCTAAACATGTTGCAAATTTGTAAGTGTGAGGCCCAGGTCAAATAACTCTCTTGGCTGCTTCCATGTTAGATGTAAAACTGAACCAGACTTTGTTCTGTTGTATTACCCTTTAGATCTTTATATTTGAAAAATATGTAACTAGGCTTATCAACAGATAAATTGATAATCTAATGACTTTCAAATTTCCTTTTTGTGTGGCTCAGCTCTCTAGCTTAGTTGTGGGGGGATGGGTTTGTGCTGCTGTTTGCCTTTTGTGTTTTAAGTGTCACACTTGTTAATGTATTTCCCTGGAGAATGATGGGGAAAAAAAGGAGAAGAAATCTAAAAAGTTTTTCATTTAGTATCTTTATCACAGGAGATTTTGGTGAGAAGGGTGAAATCTTTAGTGAAAATCAGGTGTTTTTTGTAAATCTGAGAAATTGAGATTATTGCTATTCTTGCATTCTATTTTGACAAATATTTTAAAAAGTTAGATTTATTAATGCTACTCTACATTGAGGGATTACTGGGTTTTGGTGATATAATTCAGTGATTGTGAAAGATAACATTTATTTCTTAATAGACCCTCCTTTTTCAGTGTCTTTTTCCAGTTGTCTGGTATAATGTGGATGCCGGAGCTTGTTTTTTTGAGACGTATCTAGCAGTAGAAGTGTATTACAACATGCTAGAAAAATGGTTGCAATAGAATGTTGGCAAAATTTGTCTGAAAACTTTAAAATGGCTAGAATGTTATCCTAGAGCAATGTTATTTGGGCATTAAGCAGTAGGGACAAGGAATAGAGACCCAACCTAAGCAGAGGATAAATACCTCTGAATTGTTCAAGGGGATTAAAAGGGCATGTAATATATGTCATCTTTATAAATTCTTTAACCCTATATGTAAATTATATAAGACTATAAATTTAATAATACATTATGAAACTATTACAAAGTAGTGAAAAATAACCCACGAGTACTAAACGTATTGGCATATAACATATTTATTCAATTTAACCTATTTAATGTACTGTATATACTTCTGCTGGTGGTAATTGGGAACCTTCTACGATATTATATATGAAGACAGGTTTGTAGTTGGGAGAAACTGAAATGATCTTTTCTAATTATTACACCACCCCTACTAAGGAAAATAGAAAGAGAGGGAAAGGGGGATAGAATTAGAAACGCATGCACTAAAAGGAAAATGATGCATCAGAGTTTTTCTCCCTCACTCTTTTATAAAATATAGGTATCCCTTTCTGAACTCTCATTATCTGAACTCAGAAATTTAATAAATTCAGACACATTTTCAAATAAATTTTTTGCTATTGAAAACTCAGGAACCAAATAGAATCAACTTCTACAATATCCCTTGCTATCTGAATTTTTTCTTCTAAACTATGTGGACTCAAGAACCAAATAGATTTGAAGAAGGAGTGATACTTGTACTAGTGTTTTTGTGAGTGAAATCACATGGTCTAGTAGTAAAAATACTTATCTGGGAGATAGGAAACCAATGTTCTAAGCTTTCCCACTATCTCTGACTTGATCTTTCTGGATTTTTGTTTCCTTCTCTGTAAAATTGGATTAGATCATGTCTAAAATCTGGTAGATCCAGAATTCTAGTGGTCCTGAAAGGTGGATGAGAGTCCAGAAGGTATTTTTAACATTTCAAATGGCCTTAAAAAGTCATACATTTACCTGCAGAAAGACTGTAAATCAGATAAAAAAAATTTCTTTATATTTGGACCAAATCAATATTACTGTTTAAAATTTGCTGGACCAAGTGACTAATCTCTTATTGGCATGCCTTTGAATTAAAAATGGGGATTATGTTATAAAAAATTGAAGATCATTATGCCATATATTTTCCAAGGCATATTTCCCACTGTGTAGGTGTATGGTTTAGTTTTACAGATTAAGATTAATACATTTACTTTTGGACAAACCAGAGATCTTT
The DNA here is from genome assembly GCF_041146395.1 of Eulemur rufifrons. NCBI lineage: Eukaryota > Metazoa > Chordata > Mammalia > Primates > Lemuridae > Eulemur > Eulemur rufifrons. Next base: position 26,338,538 of record NC_091001.1, read on the forward strand.
CAGTGGCCATATTTTTGTATTACCCAGTAATATGTGATAGACTTTCAGAAGATTCACTTCCAAAATTGGTTTTCAATTACTGTGTACCTAGACTTAACTTCATTACTTATTTTTGTTGTTCTTCACCTATAGTTAAATTATGTTCTAATATTTTATTGACTAATTCATTCGGAACTCTGAGTAGTATTTTTTTCATGGAAATAAATGTTAAGTAGTCATTCTTTTCCAAGATACAAAAGTCTGTAATGGTAATTAATGATTAATATACTTGATTTATATTATTTTAGTGTTGCCATCATTGATAATTTGTTTTTTGAAAACTGTATTCTAAATCTGAAAGAACAAGAATACATTTTATTCTTCTCTCCAGACACTACTTTGATTCCCTTCTTTCTTCTGTCACTACCAATAGTAGTGGGACTTCATTAATGGGTAAAGTACTTAACAAATAAGGACCTGTAAGATCACTTTTTAGTGATCTAAATTAAGAAGATGGGGGAAGAGATTGTTTTATAAGTCAGGACTACATCATTTGTTCTCTATTAAACTGCATATTGAGTATGTCAGTTTGAATGCTGGTGGGTGGGTGATTAGTTGATTGGTGGGTAATGAATGTGCTTTCACCCTCTGTTTTTTATAAAGACATAATACTTTATTCTGTTCCAGCCTGGGGAGAAAATAAATTTTAAATACCTTGGTATCGTGTTTAGTCTATGGAAAAGACAATTTACTCGTGAGGTACTTGTTCACTAGTAGTCAAGAAGTGTCCAATGAATGTGCTACTTGGTTGTCAAAATGTGAGTTGCAATTTGGTTTTTAAATAGCTTTGTGTAGCACCTTTTTTATTGACCCATAATGTAGAATTACTGTTGCTCCGTAATTCTTCAGGTCTGTATTCCCACATTTCCATGATTATTGACCTACTTGTAGAATGATAAAACTTGAAACTAAATTTGTTTGACTTCAATACAACTTTTTCAGAGTATCAATTATATTATTTATTAATGAATAAAAAGGATCTCAAAAGTATGTATCAACATCAAAACTAAGCATTATGAATAGTACAATGCATCTTGTGATTCTGTAAAGGATCTCTGGTGCCATCTACTGCATGGTTTTTTTAAAGGAAAAATATGTGAAATCAAATCATGGATTTTCACTTAATTTGACTTTTTCTTTTTTTTTCAGTTAGTAAGTTTTACTTTTTAAAGCAGATTTTGGTTTACAGAAAAACTGAGCAGAAAATACAAAGAGTTCTCATGTGTTCCCTCTTCTACTCCCTCAGTTTTCTCTATTAATATCTTTCATTGGTTTATTACATTTGTTACAGTTGATGAACAAATACGGATACATTATTAACTGAAGTCTATAGTTTACATTAGGTCACTTTATATATGTTATACAACCCTATGGGTTTTGCCAGATGCACAGCCATATATCCACCATTACAGTATCATACACAATAGTGTCACTTCCCCGAAAATTCCCTGTACTCCATCTGTTTCTCCCTCCTTCCACTACACCCCCAGCTCCTCCAAATATTAATCTTTTTACTGTCTCCATAGTTTTGCCTCTCCCAAAATGTTACAGAGTTGGAGTCATAGAATATGTGGCCTTTTCAGATTCACTTTTTTCACGTAGTATGTGTTTAAATTTCTTCCATGTCTTTTCATGGCTTGATAGCTCATTTGTTTATTGCCAAATAATACTCCATGCTATGTATGTACCATAGTGTGCTTATTCATTCACCTATTGAAGAACATCTTGGTTTCTTCCAATTTCTAGCAGTTATGAATAAAGCTGCTGTGAACATTCATAGGCTTATATGTGGACATAAGTTTTCAACTCATTCAGGGAAATAGCTAGCAGCATAATTTCTGGATCATATGGTAAGGCTATTTTTAGCCTTGTAAGAAACTGCCAAACTATATTCCAAAGTAGCTGTACCATTTCATATTCCCACTGGTAATGAATGAAGTCCACCTTATCAATTTTTTTTCATAAATCATGCTTTTGTTGTATCTAAAAAGTCTTTGCCAAACCCAAGGTCTCCTAGATTTTCTCCTTTGTTACCTTCTAGTGGATAAGGTTTGTGTTTTACATTTAGATATATGATCTGTTCTAAATTAATTTTTGTGAAAGGTATAAGAGATGTGTTTAAATTCTTTTCTTTGCATGTGGGTGTCCAGTTGTTCCCCCACTGTTGAAAAGATTGTCCTTTCTCCATTGGATTGCTTTCGCTCCTTTATCAAAGATCAGTTGACTCTGTGTGGGTCTATTTCTTTTCTTTTTTTTTTTTTTAAAGCTGGCGTGGCGGTTTTAATCTCTGATAACTTAGTTTTTTTTGTTTTTTTTTCTATCTTATTATGGGGGATACAGAATTTCAGGTTACATACGTTGCCCATGTACCACCTGTCCCCTTAAGTCAAAGCTCCAGGCGTGTCCGTTCCCCAGACAGTGCGCATTGCACTCATCATGCAGGCATATACCCACCCCCCCCCCCCCAGTCAGCACCTTCAAGCGTGACCATTCCCCAAACTGTGTGCAATGCACTCATCATGTAGGCATACACCCATCCCCTCCCCTCACCCCCCACCCCCCACCTCAGTCTGATATCCGATTGGTATTTCTGGGCTATCTGTTCTGTTTCATTGATTTGTCTGTTCCTTTATCAGTAACACACTGTCTTGATTACTGTAGCTTTATAATAGTAAGTCTCGAAGTTGGATAGTGTTGATCCTCCAACTTGGGTCTTCTCTGCTATTGTGTTTGCTATTCTGTGTCTTTTACCTTTTCTATATAAACTTTAGAATGACTTTGTCAATATCCACAAAGTAATTTATAGGGTTTTTGATTGAGATTGCAATGAATCTATAGATCACATTTGAAAGAACTACATCTTAGCAATAATATATCTTCTTATCCATGAACATGAAATATTTTTCCATTTATTTATAGATTTTTAAATTTCTTTCTTCACAGTTTTATAGTTTTCCTCATATAGGTCTTATATGTGTTTTGTTAGATTTATTCCTATTTCCTTTTTTTTTTTTTCTGGTGTTAATATAAGTGGTGTTTTTTAAATTTCAAATTCCATTTGCACATTGCTGGTATGTAAGAAAACAATTAACTTTTGTATATTAAGCTTGTACCCTGCAACCTTGCCATAATCACTTATTAGTTCTTAGAGTTTTTCTTTGTTTTTTATATTTTTTGTTTTGGTAAATTCTTTGGGATTTTCTACATAGAGAGTCATGTCATATGCAAACAAAGACAGTTTTATTTCTTTCTTCCTAATTTATTTCTTTTTCTTGTCTAGTTACATTACCTACGATATCCTTCCTGTATGCTGTTCAATAGAAGTGGTGAGAGGAGACATGCTTGCCTTGTTTCTGATCTTGGGGGAAAGCATCTAGTTTAACACCATTAAATATAATGTTAACTATAGGTTTTTTGTAGATGTTCTTTATCAAGTTGAGGAAGTTCCCTTCTATTCTTAGTTTCCTGAGAGCATGCATTATTAATGGTTGTTGGATTTTGTTGAATGTTTTTGCTGCATCAATTAATGTAATCATATGATTTTTTTTTTCTGTAGCCTGTTGATATGATGGATTACATGAATTGATTCTTGAATGTTGAACCAGTCTTGCATACCTAGGATACCTTGGTCGTGGTGTATAATTCTTTTTAAACATTGTTGGATTCAATTTGCTAATATTTTGTTTAAGATACTTGCATTTATGTTCATGAGAGACAGTGACTGTAGTTTGCCTTTCTTGCAGTATCTTTTTTTGGCTTTGGTATTAGGGTAATGCTGACCATAGTTATAAAGTATTCCCTCTGCTTCTGTTTTCTGAAAGAGATTTTAGGGAATTGGTATAATTTCTTCCTGCAGTGTTTGGTACAATTCACCAGTGAAACCATCTAGGCTGGAGCCTTCTGCTTTGAAAGATTATTTTGTTGTTCAACTTCTTTAATAAATATAAGCCTGTTCAGGTTATCTGTTTCTCCTTGTGTGAGTTTTGGTAGGTTGTGTCTTTTAAGGAATTGTTTCGTTTCATCTAAGTTAACACATTTGTGGGTATAAAGTTTTACTTAATACTCCTTTATTATATTGTTAATGTCCATGGAATTAGCAGTGATGGCTCCTCTTTCATTTCTGATATTAGTAATTTGTATCTTCTCTCTCACTTTTGATATCCTATCTAGCGGTTATCAATTTTATTGATCCTTTCAAAGATCCAGCTGATCCTAATTTTTTTAAAGGCATAGAATATAAACTAGATTCCTTACTCTGATCTGAGGTATCTTGTATGCCATCTACTCAGTGACTTTTTTAAGGAAGAAAAAATTCCGAAATTACATCATGGACTTTTGTCTTTAATACAGTTTTTGTTATAATTATTGCTATAGGCTTTTTAGAAGTTATTTAACATTGGAAAACAGAGATGTGCCAAAAAGGAAATAAAGAGATGCTTCTTTTCAGAATGAATAACTTTGGCCCAAGGAGAATTTTACTATGGGGATATAGACATCTCTACCCTTGTCTTACGAGGATCCAATAGTAAGTCTCTGAGAATTGTTGTGAGATTATGACAACATTGAAAAATCACTACATTTTTGTTAATCTACATTTGGATTCTTAAAATTTTTCCATGGTGTTAGAGCTGCTCAGAAGAGACCCACAGAAACTTTAAATGCCTCACCATATCGTTAAACTTTAAAGGTTATTGACAATAGATCTCTTAAGTCACTTCAGTATCTTTCAGTTATCTAAAGAGATAACTCTGAATCTTTATATGAATTATATCTTTTAAAAATCAGGCATGGGCTGAGCGCAGTGGCTGGGGCCTGTAATCCTAGTACTCTGGGAGGCCGAGGTGGGAGGATCGCTTGAGGTCAGGAGTTAGAGACCAGTCTGAGCAAGATCGAGACCCCGTCTCTATTAAAAATAGAAAAAATTAGTTGAGCGACTAAAGATAGAAAAAAAATTAGCCGGGCGTGGTGGTGTGTGCTTGTAGTCTCAGCTACTTGGGAGGCTGAGGCAAGAGAATCACTTGAGCCCAGGAGTTTGAGGTTGCAGTGAACTATGATGACGTCACTGCACTCTAGCCTGGGTGACAGAGAGAGACTCTGTCTCTGAATGAATGAATGAATGAATGAATAAAATTGGCTTGTAAATGGATCATTAGTTACAGTATTTTGGAAATTTGTATGATTAATTACAAATGACTTTTGATATGACAGGGAATTTTATAACCAAGAAAGACTTTTATTTCTGGAAATATGGAAGATTAGAACTAGTCAAGAAACAATGAAAAATCCTAGGTTAGAAAACAGAACAAAACTTTAAATTAGAGAATAAGAAAATATATTTGTATCCAAAAGGGGATAATCTCACCTGGTAATTTCAACATTGGATGGTTGTCACAATGTTTAAGAACCTAAATTCACACTAATTCAAAAATTTCACACAATTGAAAAATCTGGAATTTAAATTTAAAATCATCTTGGGTTCATAGCTCCTCCAAGGTGCCTCGTAGAACCAAAAGCATAGCCTCTCTAACAGAGCATATCCAAAATTTAACCTCAAAATATTCCCAAATATAAAGTTCTAAAAAAATTAGCTTACTCCCCCCAAAATAAGATAAATTATAAAACACATGAGCAAATAAGGCACTGTATGGAAGAGTTAGCAGAAATAATAAAGAACAGGACCAAACCTTCAAAGACTGGATTTTGTGATGAAAAGATACAGACTATAACATGAATATGTTTTACTATATTTAAAGGGATATAAAGTTAAAAATTGAAGGTGCAAGGTAAGAGAGACTTTCAAAAACTACCCACCATTGATGAAAAATAACCAAATAGAGTATCTAAAAATGAAAACTGTAATAATGGAAATTAAAAGCTTAATGAAAGTTTTAAATGGCTATACATAGTGAGGTTTATTGATGATCTGGAAGATCTGAAGAAGCCAGAAAAATGCAACAAAGAGATGAAAAGTATTAAAGGTGCTAAGAGACATGGAGGATAAAGTAAAATGAGATACAATGTTATAAATGGAATTTAAGAGAGTCAATTTTAAGAGAGATACTCCTGGAGAATTTTCCAGAATTTATGAAAGATATGAATCCAGGGATCCTAGTGTTACCTAACAGGATGCATGAAAATAAATTCGCATCTGACTTATTTGCAGAAGACCAAGAGAAAGAGAAAAATCTTTAAAACAACCAGAAATAGAAAACTCATTACTTACAGTGGAACAGTAGAGTACTAGCTGACTTCTCAACTGCAAAAATGGACTCCTGCAAAAGAAAGTAACTATTAATTCAGGTTTTTATATTCTGATAAAAACTCTTTCAAGGAACATTTGCAGGTTAAAAAAATATTTACCTCCTACATACTTTCTCATTAGAAATAAAGCTCTGAGGCTGATATGAGGAAGAATTAAAACAATCCCAGAATGGAAGTCTATGGTGCAATGAGGAATGATACTGAAAATTGGTAAACGTTGGGATAAATATAGAAAATCACTGACTGTATAAAATAACAAAAATAATATTCATTTGTCATTTGTGGGATTTAGTAAAGCTGTAATGCTGACAACAGAGCATGTAAACCGGGAACAGTGTGACTTGAATTAAAGCATTGTACATCCCTTTTAATAGGGCAAATACATTAATTAATGCTACAGTTTGACAAGGAAAAATATGCATATGAAAATTCCCTGGCTAGGTAACAAAAGAATAGATTTAGAGATGTTAGTTTCAAACCAGTAGAAGGAAAATAATATTGGAAAAAGAATAATTTCAAAAGAAAAACTGAGACATAGACAAAGCAAAAAAGTAGGAATAAATAGAAATATTTATCTAAATATACACAGTATGGACTCTCCAGTTAAGACATAGGTTATTAGAATAAAATTCAGATCCACCTATGTGTTCTTCATAAAGAACTGCTTGAAAAGGTGAAAGGTGGGGAAAAAAATAAACGCTAGTAAAAGACTGGCTGAATATGTGTAATAACATATTAACATCAGACATAATGACCTTTAAAGACAAAAAATATGAGAATTTTTATATCATGATCAAAGGTAATGTTCAGCAGAAAAACCATGATAAATCTAAATGTATAGATCACAATAACACAACCTTAAATTAGATGAAGCAAAAACTGTCCAAATGTACAAGGAGAATATCATGGAGAGTTTAACATCTTAGGCAGTAAGTCAAACAGACCCAAAATTAATAATAAGAAAGAAGATTTGAACAACAAAGTTAACAAATTTGATCTCATGGGCACATGTAGAATCCTGAGCCCCCAATCACTGAAGAACACACATTCTTTTCAAGTATACTTGAAATTTTATAAAAAGTGCATTGTGGATCATTAAGAAATTATCAATAAGTAAAAAACTGATATATACTGTATTCTGTGATTATAATTCAGTTAAGATGATGATCAATAACAAAAATGGTAACTTTAAATAAATATGAAAATTTTAAGATACAATCTGTGTAATTCATGGGATAAGAAACTCATAATGGCTATTAGAATATATTTAGCACTGAATGACATCAGAAATACAACATTTTAAAATATGTAGGCATAAGCTAACATGGTGGAAGGAAATTTGTAGCCTTAAATGCTTATATTAGAAAGAACAAGACTAGAAGTTTAATGAGTGAGCAAAAGATCTAAGTGAAGGAGTTAAAAAAAATTCATCCCAAATAAGTAGGAGGAAGGCAAACAAAGAAATTATGAGCAAAAATTAGTGAAATAGAATGCAAAGAGAAGACAAAAAGATCAATATTTTTTTAAGGATTATTACAGTTAAAATGTCACAATATTCCAGTATCTGAAATTTTACACTCTAAAATTCTAGGAATTTTTTCTATACCTTATTTCCTACTTCCTTCCCCTCATCTGCATACTCTTTGGAAGGATTAATACAGTCTTCCTTTCTCTTAAGTCTCAGAGCCATCTCCTAATTAAATTACTGTTGATAAAATGCTTTGAGGATTTTGCTCATTAAGTTTTTGATCTACCCAAATTATTGCCTTGTCTGATATTTTTCTCCTGGTAGGCATTATTAGAAATCAGCTATATTGTATAAAAATAAAATAATCTGGCTGTAACTTCTTTTATTTCAAAAAATTTAGGGAGGTACAAGTGTTTTTTGTTATATGGATGAATTGTATCATGCTGAAGTCAGGGCTTTCCTGTACCCATTACCAGCATAGTGTACGTTGTACCCGATAGGTAGATTTTTATCCCTCTTCCCCTTGCCACCCTGACTCCTCCTTAGTTTCCAATGTCCATTGTACCTCTTTATAACCATATATACCTCTCATTTAGCTCCCACTTATAAATGAGAACATGTGGTATTTGTTTTTTATGCTTTTGTCTGCTTTGTTGAAGATCAGGTAGTCATAGCCATATGGTTTTATTTCTGGGTTCCCTATTCTGTTTCATTGGTCTATGTATCTACCTTTATACCAGTACCATGCTGTTTTTCTTACTATAGCCTTGTGTGGTATATTTGAAGTCAGATAATGTGATGCCTCCAGATTTGTTCTTTTTGCTTAGAATTGCTTTGGCTATTCGGATCTTTTTTGGTTCCATAGGAAGTTTATTTTTTCTAGATCCATGAAAAATAACATTGGAATTTTGATGGGAAATGTATTCAATCTGTAAATCACTTTGGGCAGTATGAACATTTTAACAATATTTGACTATTACTTTTTGAGGACTGCGTGATAGGCCCTGGTAAGCCCTCTGTTTGTTAGTTCATTTATTCCTTGAGGCAACTCCTTTAGACACTATTTAGACCACTTTCAGAAGTGTGGTCTACAAAGTAACTTGCCCAAAGTTACGTAACCTATAATGGGCAGAGCTGGAAGTTCATTCCAAGTATGTCTGACTACAACGATATACTTCCAGCCGTTCTTCCATATTGCCTTCCAGTATACTATTTATGATGGGATAAAAATATATTAAGTTTCTGTAAAATGGTGGTTCTTCAAATGGATACATGGAACCCTGGGATTCCTAAGACTTTTTCAAGGAGTCTACAGGGTGAAAACTTTTTTTTTTAAATTCTAAGATTTTACTTGTTATTTTTGCTGTGTTGACATTTACTCTGATGTTGCAAAAGCAATGTTGGGGAAAATTGCTGGTGCCTTATCATGAATCAAGCCAGTGGCAATAAACCATACCAAGTAGTTCTTGTGTTCTTCACCACACACATTGTAAAAAAATAAAAATAAAAAAAAAAAAACATTCCATTTAAGAATGCACTAAATGAAGGCAGAAAATTTTTGAATTTATTAAATTTTAACTCTTGTTTTAGACATTTAAAAAATATTCTGTGCAATAAAATGCAAAGTACTCATAAAATACTTCTGCTAAATACCGACTTACACTGGTTGTCTTGAGGAAAAAGCACTTGTATTTTTTTTTTTCCAAGTTGTGAACTGAACTAGCCGTCTCTTTTATAATACCATTTTTACTGGAAAGAATGACTGACAGACAAACTGTTGTTATTCAGCCTTGAATAATAGTTAACTGAATAGCAATCGTTTTTTCAAAAATTAATGAAGTCAGCTTGTGTCTACAAGGAAAACCACTGATTGTATTTGTTGCCAGTGATAAAATTCAGATTTTCAAATGGAAATTAGAATTTTGGAAGACTTACCTTGCCACCATGAACTTTACAATACATAAAGACTTCTGGTAAGATTGGTGGTGAATTTAATGGATGTGATTTTTTTTTATGCTGTTGTATAATGAAATGTGTTAACATTAGGAAGATCTGTATATCACATAAAACAATATTTTCCAGAAGACCAGTGCATCAATGTTAGAAAATGATGCAGTGGTAAAAGATCCATTCAAATTGCATGATAGAACAAAGGATTTAGTGTAACAGAGTATGAAATCTTCATTGGTATGGTTTCAAATTCCACATTGCAACTAATATTTAAGAAACTACCATTCATCAAATTCTGGTGACGTATTAATAGCCATACATACCTAAAATGCCTATTAAAAGTATACCTCTCATTTCCAACCGCAGTCTTCGAGACAAAGATTTTTATTATATACATCAATCAGAACAAAATACCTAACAGACTGAATGTATAAGTAGATATGAAAGTCTTCCATTAAGCCAGACATTAAAGAAATCTGCGAAGTTATTAAGTAATATCACCTTTCTTGCTAAATTCTTTTTTTGGAAAATATTGCTACTTTTCAGAAAATTATATATGATAACCTTTAATAGGCTTGTTATTTTCAAGTGAATATATAATTTTTTTCAAGTTTCTCAGTTTTAATTTTAAATATTTTAAATATAGGAAAAAACCCACATAAACAGAAGCTCTTTGGTGTCCTCAGCTTTAAAAAGTATAATTAAATCTCTCCATAATCTTCTCTTCCTGTAGAAAGAATATGAATTAATAAAGAGAGAAAATAAACCATACATAGTCCATTTCTATAGCATAATTAGAAAAAAAAATAAAATACCCACATTCGACAGCTCTAGAAAGTTAGCTCTGAAAAGTCTCTTGGAAATGGTGCAAAATAGATGAGAAGGTAGTTAACACATAGATGTAGCATCACGTTTAATTAGCGCCCAGGGAAAAAATGTTCCACATTGAATGGGGAAATACTGAAGTCTGGGTACTAGATACTAAGGGATTAAAAAGGAAGTGTCTTAAAAGAGCATAAGACCAGAGGTAGCAATCTTGGCAAGGTACCACTTCCCAGAGAGACAGGGGTGACTTGGAAGGGATGTTTGGGATCTTGTTAATAAATAGAAGGTAGAAATTAAGGGTCCTTTAGAAACAAAAGAAAATCACAAAAGTGGGAGTACATCAACCGTTCCATTCACTCTGCCATTAAAAACACACCCGTAATTAAAGAAACTGTACTATACCAGCATAGGAGGGTTCTGTTCATCCAGATCCTTTCTGTAGATAGCAGGTTTTTTTTTATATTAACAGTTACTGCTGGTCTAGAAATATAAAGTAATTCAAAATGAACAAAACATGGGACATATGAAGAAAAAAATAGTGAAGATCAAAGCATTATCAACTTATGAAAATTCTCAGTAAAAGCAAACAAGCAGAAAAGCCAGCAAACAGAAGAATGCTGTATCATAATACTCTAAAGTGAATTATATAATCTTAAAAGAAGCATTTGCAGGTATGATAAAATGCCTTATACAAAATTCAGACAATTAGAAGTAGACAAAAAGGAAGATGGGAATTGAGAATTGACTAAAATCAGGAATAAAATTTTAGAAAAACAAATCATCTTAGGACTTAATTTTAGGGTACCCAAAGGAGAATAGATTTGACTGAAAATACAATAGGGGTCCTTGGAGAAAGGTGTGAAAATGGCTAAGAGAATGAAAATGAAATAATGTGGTAAAAAAACAGATAAAGAAAATTATTGCTTTAGGCGATAGACACACACACACAAATCCAACACATGTGTAATTAGAGCCCTAAAGAAGAAAACTAAGTAATAGAGCACAATAATTATTAAAGCTATAATTTGAGAAAACTTTATAGAAATAAAATATTTGAAACTACGTAGCACATTCTATCTATACTTGCAATAATTGACACCAAATAGTCCATTTTAAGACATCCTGGTGGAACTACAATAATGTGAAAAAAATTCCTGTGGGTCTCAAGACAAAAAGACTAAGTCACAAAGGAGAATGAAAATCAAAATGAATCATAATTCTCAACAACATTTAAAGACAGACAACCCCAGAGCAACATTTTCAAAAAAACTAAGGACGGAATATGTGAGCCAAAGTTTTTGTATCAAGTTAAGTTGTATTTCAGGCATGACAATGGTCAAAACATTATTAAACATTTAAGAACTGAGGAAATACCATATTTAAAGCCTTACTTGAATAGTCTACTGGTGGTCTAGTCAGCACACTTTTTCTGCAAGGGGTCAGGTAGTAAATATTGTGTATTTTGCCAGCAATATAGTCTCTGTTGTAGCTTGTCATGTCTGCCATTGTAGCACAAAAACATCCACACCTAGTACCTTTGAATGAGTGTGAATGTGTTTTAATAAAACTTTATCTACAAAAAGTGATGGTGGGGCCACGTTTGCCCCACTCTTTGTTGACCCTAGTACTGTAGGGCAGATTTCATGCAATTAATAAATGACAAAAGGAGCAATTGTGAGTATTGGTTGTTTTTAATCTAAGGATAAAGCTGGGGAAATGGAAGAAGGGAGTTTATTGAGTGCCACATAGGTATTATGTAGGCATCAATGGTATCATTTGAAGGCTGAATACCAAATAGCCTAACTAAGGAAAGGGGGGACTAAAGGCATCATAAGAAATGGTAGGCAAAACTGACAATAAATAGAAAGACAAACTATCCTAAATACTAAAAAAATTTACAAGCAAAGAAAATAGAGCCATGGAGAAAGAAAAATAAATATAAATTGACAATAATAGTCATTGTAGGAAAAAAGATTGAACTCGCCTATTAAAAGATGTCCAGAGTGGTTCATAAAACAAGACCCACATTTAAGTTGTGTATGCATATGAGACAAACACCTAATAGTAAATTATTAAAAAAGACCAAAAGTAAAGGAGTGAACAAAAGTACAGAAGGCAAGTGAAAACAATAAGAAAGCCAAGATTGTTGTAATCCTGATGTCAGCCAGGGTGGAATTAAATAATTTTTAACCAGGCAAAATAAATAAGTAAATAAAAATTAAAAAACAAACAAGGCTACTTTATAATGTTAAAGACCATAAATCATAATGTAGATATAACATTTATTATTATAGTATCTATGTGCTAGGTAACATAGCAACCGCCTTCATAAACACAAACTACAGAGAATTCAGAAGGGCAAACACAGAATTAAAAGCATCGCTTTTAGTCCAAGATAAGTGAATCTAAAACAAGTAAGGATATAAAAGATGTAAAAGCACACCAAGGGATATCTTATGAATATATATAGAATTCTATTCCCAAATAATGTACAATCTACTTTCTTCTCATGGAATTATTCACAAAAAAGTTTTATATATTAAGTCAAAAAGAAATTCTAAGTTTCATAAAGTAAAAAGGATACACGAAAATTTTTGTTCAACATAATGCAATAAAGATGAGCATAATTGACAAAAAAAGTTTTTAAGTCCTTTCCATCTGCAATGTAAATACTTTTATAAAGAGCTTTAGGGAGAAAAGGAAGAAAGCAAAGTTGCAGTATTTCTTAAATATACTGATAATGAAAAAATTACATATAAGAAGCTAGGGTATATAATTAAAACAGTGACTAGAAAAAGATTCACAGTCTTATGAATTTATATCAGTAAAGAATGAATTACATTCTCATCAAAAAAAAGCTAGGAAAAACGCAACAGAGTAAATCAGAGTAAAGAACAAGGAAGGAAATAATAAAGATATTAATAAAAGCAAACTTAATGCAGAAGAAGACCAAAAAACAATAGGACTGAAAAGTAAATACAAAAAAAAATGCTGTCCTAGCACTCTGGGAGGCCAAGGCGGGTGGATCGCTCAAGGTCAGGAGTTCGAGACCAGCCTGAGCAAGAGCGAGACCCCGTCTCTACTAAAAATAGAAAAAAAATTATATGGACAACTAAAAATATATATATAGAAAAATTAGCCGGGCATAGTGGCGCATGCCTGTAGTCCCAGCTACTCGGGAGGCTGAGGCAGGAGGATCGCTTGAGCCCAGGAGTTTGAGATTGCTGTGAGCTAGGCTGACGCCACGGCACTCACTCTAGCCTGGGCAACAAAGTGAGACTCTGTCTCAAAAAAAAAAAAAAAAAAAAAAAAGCTGGTGGTTTGAAAAAGTCAACAGAATAGACAAACCAGTAGTTAACCTCATTAGTGAGGGTGGGGATGGGAGGAGGAGAAAGGGGTAGCAGAGAGGGAGAAAACATAAATATACAAAACATGACAATGGGGGAAGAACTACTGAAACAGAATTTTTAAAGTCATAAGATTCTGTTTTGCACAACTTATATGAAATGGATTATTTCCTTAGAAAATCCAATTTGTGAAAATTATTCCAAAAGAGATACAAAGCTTAGACCATTTTCTTCAGAAGAAATAGAGAAAAGTATCAAGAAAGTTCAACAAAAGCTCCAAGCCCAGGTTTCAAAGGAATATTTTACCAAAACTTCTAAGATCAGATAATCTCAGTGCTCCATAAAGTTTTCCAGAACATAGAAAAATAAAAGTTTCCAAATCATTTTTGAGTATGGCATTAATTTAGATAAAAATCTTGGCCAGGTGCAGTGGCTCATGCCTATAATCCCAGCACTTTGGAAAGCCGAGGCCGGAGGACTGCATGAGGCCAGAAGTTTGCGACCTACCTGAGCCACGTAGAAACACCATATCTCTACAAAAAATAAAAAAATTTAACTGGTTGTGGTGGTGTGTACCTGTAGATCTAGCTACTCAGGAGAGCTGAGATGGAAGGATCACTTGAGCCCAGGAGTTCAACATTACAGTGAACTCTGATTGTACCACTGCACTCCAGCCTGGGTGACAGTAAGAGCCTGTCTCTTAAAAAAAAAAAAAAAAAAAAATCTTGTAAAGATAGTTCACACACATAGCTATAGAATGAATGGTCATACGTATGTCAACACAAAAATATCAAACAAAATTCTATACCAGATTAACAAAATGATAAATCATAGTCAAGTGAGATTTATTCTAGTAATGTAAAAATGGTTCAATTTTAGGAAATCCTTTAATATAATTCATCTATTAATCTAAGGAGGAAGAAAAAAATGAAGTACATGTCCCCTGATGCTGAGAAGACCTTTGACACAATTCAATATATGCTGCTGATAAAAATACTCAATAGAACAGGAATTGATGCATCTTTCCTTAACATAATAAAACTCATATATCCTAGGTTTAAGTCCAACATAATACTTCATGTGGAAACACTGGCAGCATTCTCACTAAATTTAGAACAAGACATTACTGTCCTCTGTCTCCACTATTTAACATTGTATTGGCGGTTTGGGCTTGTGCAATTAGACAAGAGAAAACTGTTTTAGAGTCATAAAGTTGGAAGAGAAGAAATAGATCTAGTTCTATTTGCAAATGATAATAAAAAACCAAGAGAATTAATAATAAAACTAACTCAAATAGTAAAAGAATTCAGTGCAGTATCAGGATATAAAATGAACATTCAAGAGCATTCACATACACATAATCAGATTTTATACTGCCATTTACAATAGCAGTAAAGAGACAATTTGAAATAAATATACAAGAAATTTCAGTTCTCCCAAATTAATATATAAATTTAATATCCCTTTAGAAATACCAAGGCCCCCTCCCTTCAGGAGCTGGCATATGGAAAAACAAATATGCAAGAGTAGGTTTTTTTTTTTTAGCAAAAATAATATTTGGTGATAGGATTCTGGTTACCTGTAGGTATAGGGAGAGTGTAGCTGGGAGGGGAATCTGGGGGGTTCTGGTGGTGTTTTATTTCTTAGTCTGGGTAGTAGTTTTACACGTGTTCACTTTGAGAAAATTCGTGGCAATGAACACTTAGGAATTTTTTCCTTTTCTGTGTATGTTATACTTGAATTAAGAAGCTTATTTTAAAAAATAGGTTTTTTTTTAAAGCTAATACAAGCTAATCAAGATAATATTAAACCTCTATAATTAAAGCTGTGTTTCTGGCACCTGAATTGGTAGGCAAACTCACGGAGAAATAATACACAGGGAAATTTGTATATGATGTCGGTGGCATTTTAGATCACTGGGGAAATGATGGACTATTTATTTAATAAATTGCTTTAAGAAAACTGGAAAACCAGTTGGAGAAAGATAAAATTAGATCTACCGCTCGTGTACACCAGAATAAATTTCAATTAGATAAAAGATTTAAATATAAAGTAACCGTATAAGTACTAAAACAAAATTTTGGTGAATTCTTTTGTAACTTGGATGTAGGGCAAAGGCTTGCTTTGATTTAAAATATTTAACTACATTTAAAAGATTAATTTACATTAAAAATAGAAAAAATAATTTGTCTAGCAATAAAGCCCAGTAATCAAAATTGAAAGCCATCTGAAAAACTGGGAGAAAATACTTGCAATTTATATTACAAGTAGAGAGTTAATCTTCATATTACATAAGGAACTTTTAAAAATTAAGAGGTGAATAAAAGACAAAACATTCAATAGGCAAATGGACAAAAGGCACAAGTAGAGTGTTACACACAAAAAATAAGATATTCACTTGGCCCCTTACATTTATGAAAGAATTGCTAATTTAATCTATGCTGAGGTACCATTTTTCTTCTATTAGATTGGCAAAAATTAAAAGCCTGATGACACTCTGTTAGGAAACCTAAGAGGAAACAGTTACTTTCATTGTTGTTTGAAGTACAAAATAGTACACTCCCTACAAAGACATTAGGCAATGTCATAGTCTGTTTTGTGCTTCTACAACATAATACCTGAGACTGGGTAATATATAAAGAACAGAAATTTATTTCTTGCAGTTCTGGAGGCTGGGAAGTCCAGAATCAAGATACTGGCAGATTTGGTGTCTAGTGAGGGCCTCATCTCTGCTTTCTAGATGGAGCCTTGAACACTGCATCCTCCAGCGAGTAGGAATGCTATGTCCTTACATGGCAGAAGATGGAAGGGCAAGAGAAAGGCCAAGCTCCCTCTGTCAAGCCTTTTTATAAAGGCATGAATCCATTCATGAGGGCAGATCCCTCATGACCTAATCACCTTCCCAAAGGCCCCACATATTAAACTGTTGTGTTGGGGATTAAGTTTAGAGCACATGAATTTTGGGGGACACATTCAGACAACAGCAGATAGTGTGTTTTAAGACTGCATATGTAGTTACCCTTTAACCCAATGATCCCACTTTTTAGAATTTATCTGAAAGTACTTGGTTAACAACATGAAAATAGATAGGCACAAAATTACTCATTGCCACATTATTTATAATAGCAAAATATCAGAAATTAACTATATACCCATCCATGGAGATAGGCTGACTAGTCTGTGGTAGAAATACACAACAGATTACCATGGAGCTACAAAATAGAATAAAGAACATCTCTGTAAACTGAAAAGAATGATTGCTTAGATGTGTATTAGTGAAAAAGGCAAGAGTCAAAAGGGTATGTATAGTATGTTAACTTTTAAGAAAGGAGAAATAAAAATACATAAATCTGTTGACTTATTTTTACTCAAAAGGATAAACTAGGATCTAATGGAATTGATTACTTTGGGAGTGAAAAGATGGTATAAGGTATAGGAAAATAAGTGAACTGTCTCTAAGTTTTGACTTTTGAGATGAGTTAATTCTTTACATTTTTAAAAACTAAAATCAATAAGGATGGGGAGAGAACCCTGTGATGGCATACAAAAAAACAAATGAACCTAACTGTATATTATATTGATAATATAGTACACAGGAAAAAATAATTCAAATAATTAATTACTTTGTCCTCTCAATGGAGTTTATTCTAAGGATAAACATTTTGAACTTGTTTTTAGTAGATTGGGTGTCAGAAGTGCTCTTGGTGTAGTAATTCTGATAGAGTGCCTGCTGTGGGAGAAGGAAATAAAAATACGGAAAGGGGAAAGGAAAGGAAGAGCCTGTGCTATTAGATTGGTATTGGAGGTATTAATAAGAACTTGTGATTTCATATATATACATACATACATACACACACATAATTTATTAGCTCAACTACTGTAATATTCTAGACACCATAGCAATGACACCACTTAGCAGTGACCACACTTAGCATCAAGACCTCAGTGCAAACCAGATGCAGTGGCTCATACCTGTCTTAGATGATTTTAAGAGCAGGTATCACTCTTATTAGCTCAGTAATGGCATTAAATGCTGCCTTTCAGTGTGGAAGAGTACTAAACAAGGGCATGAATGCAAGGATGTGGGAATCAATTGATTTATATGTCTCCCATATGTAGAATGCACTCACCCTTGCCCAAGACCTCCAAAAGTCTTGCCATCTCAGAGGCCACACTCTTGTTATATAATTCAGTTCAAGGTGCAAATGAAGTTACTTGGGTGTAGTTCCTTAAGTATAGCACTTCAGTTACAGTTCCTCTTGATCTATAGACCTATGAAACTAAAAAGACAAGTTATCTACCCACACATGCCTTTTTGGGACAGGCATAGGATAACCACTATAAACACTCCTGTTCAAAAATAGGCAATGGGCTGTGCACTAGGATCACTGTTCCATAGCAATTCTAAAATCCACCTTGGCTAATGTTGGATGTTCTTTGATTAGGTTTTAAGGCCTGGGAATAATTCTCTGTGGTTCTTGGCTCTGCCTTCTGGGCTCGAGGTTCCACCCTTTGAATTATCCTTCCTTCCTTTTCTTAAAAATTGAAATGTAATTCACATACTATAAAATTTATCCTTTTACAGTGTGCAATTCAGTGGTTTTTAATATAGTCACAAAGTTTTGCAACCATCACTACTATCTGATTCTAGAATATTTCATCACCCTGAAAAGGAAACCTCATAACCATTAGCAGATTAGCAGTCATTCCTCATTTTTCTCCTGCCCTTCCTCAGGCTCTGGCAACCACTAAATTACTTTTTCTCTGTATAGATTTACCTATTCAAGGCAGTTCATTTCATATAAAAGGAATTCTACAATGGACATCCTTCATATAGCATGATGTTTTTGAGGTTCATCTGTGTTGTAGCATACAGTAGTTCTTAACTCATTATTATGGCTGAATAAATACTCTGTTGTATGGATATACCTCACTTATACATTCACCAGTTGATGGACATTTGGATTGTTTCTACTTTGGGGCCGTTATGAATAATGCTCTGTGAATATTTAAGTACACATTTTTGTGTGGACATATGTTTTCCACTAACTTGGGTATAACCTACCTAGGAGTGGAATTTACTGGCCCATATGATAATTCTTTTTTTCTTTCTTTCCTTATTTGGGAGAAGGGGACTTGCTACATCACTCCAGCTATACTCAAACTCCTGGACTCAGTCAATCCTCATGTCTCAGTCTCCTGAGTAGCGGGGACTACAGGCTTACACTACTGTACCCAGCTTATGTTTACTATTTTGAGGAACTGCTGATCTGTTTTCCAAAGCAACTATACCATTTTGCATTCCCACCAGCATTGTATGAGGGATCCAGTTTTTTCACATCCTCCATAATACTTGCTATTATCTGTAGTTTTTATTATAGCAATCCTGCTGGATATGAAATAGTATTTCACTGTGGTTTTGATTTTCATTTTCCTAATGACTAATGATGTTTGTAAGCATTTTGTTATGTGCTTAAAAACCATTAGTAATATCTTCTTTGGAGAAATGTCTACTCAAATCATCTGCCCATTTTTTATTTGGCATTTGTGTTTTTATTGTCGTTGTAAGAGTTCTTCATATGTGGTGGATATTAGATCCTTATAAGACATATTATTTATAAATATTTTCTCCCATTCTGTGGGCTATCTTTTCACTTCTTGACATGTTCTTTTGAGCGAAAAATTTTTCATTTCAATTTATCCATTTTGTTCTTGTTGTTTGTGCTTTTAGTGTCAAATTTGAGAAATCATTGCCTAAACCAAGGTCATGAAAATTCGTTTATACATATGTCTTCTCCTAAAAGTCATATAGTTTTATCTCCTATATTTGTCTTTGATCCACATTGAGTTAATTTTTGTATATGGTATGTGGTAGAGGTCCATCTTCATTGTTTTGCATATAAATATCCAGTTGTCCCAACACCATTTGTTGAAAAGACTGACTCCTCTATTCCACTTTGAATTGTTTAAGTACTCATCAAAAATAAATTTACTGTATATGTATGGGTTTATTTTTGGATTCAGTTCTTACCCATTGATCTATATGCCTATCCTTATCCAGTAATACCTAGTCTTGACTATTGTACTATGTGGTAAATTTTAAAATTAGGAAGTGATAATCATCTGGTTTAGTTCTTCTTTATCAAGTTTTTTTTTTGGCTATTCTGGGTCCCTTTCTTTTTCACATGAACTTTAGGATCAGCTTGCCAATTTCTACAAAAATTCCAGCTGAGATTTAGGTAGGCATTGTGTTATTCCTTTGATCAAATTTAGGGAGTGTTACTATCTTAATAATATTAAGTTTTTCAATTTATAAACACAGGACATATTTCTTTTTTTTAAGTATTCTGTTTGTAATTTTCAATGTACAGCTTTTCCACTTTCTAAAATTTATTTCTATAAATATTCTTTGTGATGTTGTGTGATTGTTTTCTTAATTTCATTTTGTAATTTTTTTGGTACTAAATAAAATTCATTTTTGTATATTGATTTGGTATCCTGTAACCTTGTGAACTTGATTATTAGCTCTTAATATTGTTTATGTGTACAGATTCCTTAGAAATTTATATGTACAACATTATATACAAATATATATATATATACACATACACAAGATTATGTTACCTATAGAGAAAGAGAGAGTTTTACTTCTTCCTTTTTAGTGTGGATGCCTTTATTTATTTTTCTTACCTAATTGCCCTGGCTAGAACACTGTAGTACAGTATTGAATAGAAATGATAAGAGCATCTATCTTTGTCTTGTTCCTGATTTTAGGGGGAAACTTTTCCGTCTTTTACCATTAAGTATGATGTTACCTATGGATTTTCTATAGATGTGCTTTATTAGATCAAGGATGTTTCTTTGTATTTCTAGCTTGTTTGGTGCTTTATCATGAAAGGATACTATATTTTGTCAAGGGCTTTTTTTACATTTATGGAGATTATGTGGCTTTTGTCCAGTATTCTGTTAATATGTTGTATTACATTGATTGATTTTTATATGTTGAACTAACCTTGCATTTTTGGCCTAAATCCCTCTTGGTCTTTGTATACAATTTTTTTTTATGTGTTGTTATATTCTGTTTGATAGAAATTTGTTGAGGACTTTTGTGTCTATGCAGGCAAACTTCATTTTATTATGCTTCACTTTATTGAGCTTTGCAAATACGGCATTTTTTTTTTTACAAACTCAAGGTTTGTGGCAACTCTGCATTGAGCAAATCTATTGATGCCATTTTCCCAATAGTATAATATGTGTTTACTTCATTTTTCTGTGTCACATTTTGGCAATTCTCATAATATTTCAGACTTTTTCAGTATTATTGTTGTATCTGTTATGGTGATGTGTGATTAGTGATCTTTGATGTTACTATTGTAATTGTTTTGGGATGTCATGAACCATGTCCATATAAGAAGATGACTTTAATAAATGTTGTGGGTATTCTGACTGCTCCACTCATCAGCTGTTCTTCTATCTCTGTCCCTTTCCTTGGGCCTTCCTATTCCCTGAGACCAAACAATATAGAAATTAGGCCAATAACCCTACAATGTCCTCTAAGTGTTCAAGTGAAAAGAAGAGTCACACATCTCTCATTTTAAATCAAAAGCTAGAAATGATTAAGCTTAGTGAGGAAGACATGTCAGAAGTTGAGACAGGCTGAAAGCTAGGCTTATTGCACCAAACAGCCACATTATGAATGCAAAGGAAGAATTCTTGAAGGAAATTAAAAATGTTATTTCAGTGAACACGCAAATGATATGTTAAAGCTAAACAGCCTTATTGCTGATGTGAAGAAAGTTTGAGTAATTTTGATAGAAGATCAAACCAGCCACAACATTCCCTTAAGCCAAAGCCTAATCCAGAGCAAGGTCCCAAGTCTCTTCAGTTCTATGAAGGCTGAGAGAGGTGTGAAAGCTGCAGAAGAAAAGTTTGAAGGTAGCACAGGTTGGTTCATGAGTTTTGAGGAAAGAGGTCATCTCCTAACATAAAAGTGCAAGGTAAAGCAGCAATGTAGAAGCTACAGCAAGTTATCTCAAAGATCTGGCTGAGATCATTGATGAAAATGGCTACCCTAAACAATAGATTTTCATTGTACACAAAACAGCCTTATATTGGAAGAAGATGCTGTCTCGGACTTTTATAGCTTGAGAGAAGAAATCATTATTGCCTGGCTTCAAAGCCTCAAAGGATAGGTTGACTCTCTTTGGAGCTAATGCAGCTGGTGACTTTACATTGAAACCAATGGTTATTTGCTGTTCCAAAAATTCTAGGGTCCTTAAGAATTATGCTAAATCTACTCTACCTGTGCTCTATAAATGGAACAACAAAGCATGAATGATATAGCACCTCTGTTTACAGCGTGGTTTACTGAATTTTTTAAGTCCACTGTTAAGAACTACCACTCACAAAAAAAAGATTCCTTTCAAAATATTACCACTCACTGGCAATGTACCTGGTCACCCAAGAGCTCTGATAGAGATATACAAGGAGATTAATGTTATTTTCTTGGCTCCTAGCATAGCATCTATTCTGCAGCCCATGGATCAAGGAGTAATTTCAACTTTCAAGTCTTATTATAAAAGAAATATATTTTGTAAAGGTATAGCTTCCATAGATAGTGATTCTTCTGATAGATTTGTGCAAAGTACATTAAAAATATTCCGGAAAAGATTCATCATTCTAGATGACATTAAGAGCATTCACAATTCATGGGAGGAGGTCAAAATATCAACATTAACAGGAGTTTGGGAGAAGTTGATTCTAGCTCTCATGGATAACTTTGAGAGGTTTAAGACTTTAGTGGGGAAAGTAACTGCAGGTGTGGTGGAAATAGCAAGAGAACTAGAATGAGAAGTGGAGCCTGAAGATGTGACTAAATTGCTGCAATCTCATGATCAAACTTTAACAGATGAGGAGTTGCTTTTTATGGATGAGCAAAGAAAATGATTTCTTGAGATGGGATCTATTCCTGGTGAAGATGCTGTAAGCATTGTTGACATGACAACAAAGGAGTTAGAATACTACATAAAGAGTTGATAAAGCAACAGTGGAGTTTGAGAGGAATGACTCCAATTTTGAAAAAATTTCTCTTGTGAGTAAAATGCTATCAAATAGCACCACATGCTACAGAGGAATCTTTTGTGAAAGGAAGAGCCAGTTGATGTGGCAAACTTCATTGTTGTCTTATTAAGAAATTGCCACAGCCACCCCAACCTTCAGCAACCACCACCCTCGTCAGTCAGCAGCCGTCAACATCGAGGTAAGACCCTCCACCAGCAAAAAGATTACAACTCACTGAAGACTCAAATGATTGTTAGCATTTTTTAGCAAGAAATTTTAAATAAATTAAAAATAAACATTTTAAAATAAAAGTGTTTTTACTTTTTTAGACGTAATCCTTTTGCACACTTTATAGACTACAGTATAATGTAAACATAACTTTTATATGTACTCGGAGGCCAAAAAGTTTGTATCACTATCTTTATTGTGGTTTATTGTGGTTGTCTGGAGCCAAACTCACAGTATCTCTGAGATACGTCTTAACAATGGATAGTTTTCTTTTGATTTGATAGTTTTCATATGCTTTCTTTGTCTGCTTTTGCTATCAGGATAATACTGGCCTCATAAAATGAGTTGGAAGTGTTCCTTCCTCTTTTTATTAAAGGGTTTGTAAAGGATTAGGAGTAATTTTCCATTAAGTGTCTGGTAGAGTTCACCGTTGAAGCCATCTGTTCCTAGTCCTTTCTTTGTGGCACATTTTTTCGTACTAATTCAGTTTCTTTACTTGTTATAAGTCTGTTTATATTCTCTATCACTTCTCAAATCAGTTTGATAGTTTTTGTCCTTCCAGGAATTTGGCCATTTCATCTAGGTTACGTAATTTATTGAATTGCCATTTTTTATATTTTTCCTGATAATCTTTTGTGTTAATATTGGTGGTTGTCTCCTTCTTTGTTCTTGATTTTAGCAATTTGAGTCTTTAATTTTTTTCATGGTCAGTCTAACTAAAGGTTTGTAATTTTTTTTTAATGTTTTTAAAGAATCAACTTTTGGTTTTATTCATCTTCTCTATCTCTTTTTATTCTCTTTCAGTTATTTCTAGTGTACCATTTTAATTACTTTTACAATTTTTTTTATAAATTTTCTTAGTGATTACAATTAACATCTCAATTTACACAATCTCATTTGGATTAATACCAACCAAATTTTAATAGTATGTAAAAACGACATGGTATGAATCTAATTTTGTGTGTTCCTTTCTAGCAAATTTAATCATTTTGAATTGATAAGGTGATGTTGTTAATAAATTGCAGGTCAGTTAACCAAAATACCTAAAAGTAAAGCTGGTATCTCCTTTAAATACATAATGAAAAGTAAGATTAGGTTTTTAAAAAGGTAGCGAAGAAGGTTCATAGAAGCCTACAAAGATTTCTGAAACGACATATATTTGGAATTCTTATGAGCAACTTGGAAATTTTCTGTTTTGGTAATTAACTTTAGTTACACTTGCTAATGCTATCTATTCTGGACAAAGAAAGTATCACCTGGGCTTATAAATTGTGCCCTTTATATTTTCCCAGTTACCAAACTACTTAATAAATATGAGGGGACTTCCAAGCAAAAGGAAAGCCCTGTCTCTGCAAAGACCTTCACAGTGTATTATGAAATGTGAGTCTAGGGTCAGACTTTGAGTAGAAGTAGGATGACAAGCCACCTAAAAGCAAGACTCAAAGGAAAACCATTTAGGCCTATTTCTTCTGCCTGTGCTTCCTTGTTAATATCAAGGTATCCCTTGAGATACAGACTTAAATAAATACTATTTGTGGATTTAAAAAAAAAAAAAAGTTTGTGGGAAAATGGAATTAAAAGATAAAAGTAAAAAATATAAACTTTATTTCTCAATAGCTGCTCCATCAAGTTCAAGACACTTTTGTAAGCAATGATACTAGCCATTTAGTCTGTCCCTAAATAACTGAGAGTCCTGCGAATTTTAACCATGTCATTGTTGTCTTTTCTACATTATTAACTGTGCTTTAAAGATTTTTTAAGATTAGGAAACAAAAAGAAATCATAAGAAGCCAAATCAGGGCTGTAAGGTGGATGCCTAATGATAATTCCATTGAGATTCTTGCAAAATTGACCTTGTTTGATGAGAGGAATGAGCAAGAGCATTGTCCTGGTGAAGGACTCTGTGATGATGCTTTCCCAGGCATTTTTCTGCTCAGGCTTTGGCTTTCTCAGAACACTCCAATAGTAAGCAGATGTTATTGTGCTTTGGCCCTCCAGAAAGTCAGCAAGCAAAATGCCTTGAGCATTCCAAAAAACTTTTGCCATGACCTTTGCTCTTGACAGTCTGATTTTGCTTTGGCTGGACCACTTCCACCTCTTGGTAGCCATTGCTTTGGTTGTGCTTTGTCTTCAGGATCATTCTGTTAAAGCCATGATTCATCTCCCATTAGAGTTCTTTGAAGAAATGCTTCAGGAGTTTGATTACATTTGTTTAAAATTTCCATTGACAGCTCTGTTGTGATCTCCAGCTGATCTGGGTTCAACAGTTTTGGAACCCATTGAGTGGAAAGTTTGCTTACTTTAATTTTTCAGTCAGAATTGTATAAGCTGAATCATTTAGGATGTCTGTGGTATTGACTATTATTTTTTTGCTGTTAATTGTTGATCCTACTCAATTAGGATATGAACAAGATGAATTTTTTTTTCCTTGCAATTGATATGGATGGTCTGCTACTCTGGGCTTTATCTTCAACATTGTCTCATCCCTTCCTAAATGAGTTATTCATT
Source organism: Eulemur rufifrons (assembly GCF_041146395.1). Taxonomy (NCBI): domain Eukaryota; kingdom Metazoa; phylum Chordata; class Mammalia; order Primates; family Lemuridae; genus Eulemur; species Eulemur rufifrons. The sequence continues at coordinate 26,364,224 of NC_091001.1, forward strand.
TGTAACCTGCTCATTTCTTTGGGTGCATTGTCCCCATAAACTTTTGGTAAAGATCAGTGATTTCACCATTCTTCCATCAAAGCTTCACCATAAATTTTTTGTTTGTTCTTGCTTCAATTTTATCAGAATTCATGTTGCTTGCACAGGAGTTCTTTTCAAAGGGATGTCTTATTCTTTTTAGTTCCCTAAACTCTAGGTCCTGTTCAGACCTGTTATAACAAGTTAGTAAGAGTTTGTTTTGGTGCAAAAAAATTTTCAAATCCATGCATAGTTTTTTCATAATATGCATTTTCTGTGAACTTTTTAAAGACCACTCATATTTTTGCTTATTTGCCGTTTTGTGGTTTAAATAAAATAGAAGTGCTCAGTCTGCATCTTTTTGTTTCTCTTATTTCCTCTATGACCTCTGATAAGAGCTAACATTTACTGAACTGTTAATATGCCAGGTACAGATTTAAGTATTGTATCTACAATCTCATATAATCTCTACAACATCCTGTGAGCAGCCCTATTATGATTTCCCAGTTGTGTTTTAATAGAGAAACTTAAAACATGGAGAGAATATGTAACCAGCCTATATGTTCATAAAGATGGCTAAGATTCTAACCTATAGCTAGGTCTTTACTCCAGTGCCCCTCTTCCCTGCCAGGTTCTAAACAAAGAATAAAAGTGAAGGCTAAAATGTTATTTTTTCTTATAGGCCCTTAGTCCCTTGACTCAGATATTTTTCACAATTCAAAATTCTTTGTTTTGAAAGAGATAATACAATGTTTATTGTGTAGTATCTGCACCAGGTCTGAAATAGCACCCTATGATCAAATACATTGATATTTCTACAGGATCATAAATAGACTTATATCAGCTTAAGTCACATTTTGCTACCAATTGTGATGGTAGTTGTGGTAGAGGTGGATTTGTTGCCTCTCCTTACCTCTAAATAGTGGATTTTCAAACTTTGCATTTTAGAGTTTTGGACTTATTAACAATAGGTACTGGTTAGAGAACTTTCAAATCTTTCAGACAAGTGTGTTAACTAATACTGAAACACAAAACTAGGGAGACTTACCCCTTCAGTCTCCAACAGCCCTGAATCTGGGCAGGCCTATTCATGTAACACTGATCTGCCTGCCTGGGTAAGCTATTAGACATTTAAGGTACAGAGAACTAGTATCTGTAGAAGTAGGTCCATTTCTAAGAGAAAGAAGTAGGGAGTCTACCCAGGTATCACTAGTCATCCTTCCCAATTTACCAATCACTCTACCTCTAAAGGGGCAGAATAAATAAAGGGATTGCAGCAAGGCCAGAAATTTGTGTAAAAAAGCCAACACCACCACCCACAATACCAAAACTCTATATCATTATTATATATTGTGTATATGAGTGATCTATCCTTATCTATGCTTCTTATTTTAAAATCATTTAATTGTTTTTACCTGTTGTGCAAGTTTCACGTATAATTATTTATTACTGCTGAACTTCATTATAGTTGTAGTTGGTCAGCATGTTTTGGGTTTGAGGATTGATTAAGACTGTCAATAGTGGTACTGTCATTTTACAGGAGAGTCTTAGGAGATGCAAGCTGAAATATTTAGGATTGAAATGTCATGATTCTACAATTTCAGTGGTTCTAGTAGTAAAAAGAAAGCAAATTGGGCAAAATAGTAACAATTCTTGAATCTTGATGGAGGCGCTCAGTATCATACTGTTCTTTAATTTTTTTCTTTATGATCGAAATTTTTGTATATAAAAAGTTGGGGGGAAAAACATCCCTGATGATGACATTCAGGATATATATGAAATGCACATTTGACAGAATTGAGGAATTCAGTGAATACAGAGTTATGAATTTAGATGTTTCCTTAAATAATTAATGCATGTTCTTACTCTATATTAAGTTAAAAACCACTTGTTTATGGTTACGTAATATATAAAATTTATGTTCACACACTAAATGTTTTAATATCAAATAAAATATATATGAATGGATATTAAAACTCTCAAAATAAGTCATTCTGTGTAATTCATTGTCCGTATTTTAGTTTGGGACAGAGAATATTTAATTGTAAGAAATGATTAAATAGGCCATGTTTTTGATCGCTGTATTATCATAAAGCTAAATCTATGAGGCTTCTATTGCTAAGTCTCAGAAACTATTGTCAATTATGGACTGATGCTAAAAGATTTCTGAAATCATTAATTTGTAATAAAATAAGTTTAAAGATTGGTAATTTGCATTTCTCTTTTTTTAATGATTATTATATTTATTTCTTCCCTAGATCTTCCTCAGAACTGTGATCCTAACATTCCCCTAGTTGCTCAGGAATTAATGAAAAAGATGATACGTCAGTTTGCAATTGAGTACATTTCAAAAAGCGGTAAAATTCAAGAGAATAGAAATGGTTCAATTGGACCAAGCCTAATATGTAAAAGTATCCAAATGAATCAAGCGGAAAACTCCCTCCAGGAAGAGCAGGAAGGCCCCTTAGACCTCACTGTGAATCGAATGCAAGAACAAAATACTCAGCAAGGTAAGAATTCTTTTGTCCATGTGATATATAATTTTATGCTTTAATATCCTTAAATATATATATATAGAACTTTTTATATTCATAAGAAAATTTGTTTTAGATGTAATATCACTTAATTTGTCTATATAACATGAACTATAGAAAAATGCAAATTTAGAGCTTTTTTTGTATTGCATCTTTAATTGTTTATAAAAGAGGAATTTATTTGAGTTGTTCTCATCCCTTTTCACAATAAACTGTAAGAGAATCCTAACAGACAACTTAAAAATAAAGGATACTAGTAAAGAGATGTTCATGAGAAAAATTATTTTTATAGCTGAAAACTTTATGTACTTGCTGTTCAGTTTTTTGTACTTAGGTCAGAAATAAAATAGATGATTTACCTTCCCATTGTTTATGATGTAACTGGGAACCAAAGGAAAGGTAATATGTGTGATAAACATAATGTAATTATTTAATTTACTATATAGAGATGTTTTTTATAAAAGCCTTTCATGATGAAGGCCGTGTTGGACTTGTCTAAGACAGTTTAATCAAAGGAAAACCATGACTTCACAGGGGAAGTCAAGAAAAGACTTTTAAGTGTTAATTTAAGGATGCTAAATTAGGGTTTGTCCGGAAGAGAGAGAACAAGCAGCTTTTGTTAACATCGATTAGGGATAGTGTTGTCAGTTCTTGAAGCCATAAAAAAATCAGCTATCAAATTTGATCCCAAAAGGCAGTGGTGTTAGTTCACGCTCTAAAGAAGAGTATTGTAGTCAATGTTTGAAGAAGATAGCCTTTTAAATGTGCTAAACAGATCAATAAAATTTAGAGGGGCTGAAATATGGGAATAATTTTCACCTTTTTGTTCCCTAATTTCAGGTTGCATGAGTTTATGTGGAAATATCTGAGAAATATTAAGATAATGATTAGATAAGTTATAAAACAGAGAAAGAAATGTCAACGATAACTACAACATAAGGCCCAAGGGAAAAAAATCAGTATGTAGAATTTTGGACATTGGAAAGCAGAGGATTTTTAGAATTTTTAATTTGCTTTTCCATGCTTTATACTCCCTTACATCTCCTCTCCTTTTAGGAAGTTCTAAAGAGACTAGAACATAGGCTTTGGTATGTGACAGACCTGGGGGTCGAAATCCCAGCTCTGCTACTTAAGTTACTTAACAAGTAACTTTACCTATCAGAACTTTAATTTCTGCATTTATAGTTTGGCAATAATAATAATGAAATCACTGAAGCAATGTGAGAATTAAATATATAGTAACAAACTCATAAAAGATACTGAAACACTTGTCTCTCCATACTCTTCACCTCCCATTCCTTACCCACCACAGAAGAGAAGCCTTAGAAGTAACATGATAGTGATCTATAAGTATTTGTACAGCTATTACACCAAAGTAGGACTGAGCTTTCTCTGAATGGTCCATTGATTAGAATTAGGATCACTAGCTAGACGTTAGAGGGAAACAGTTTTCCGATCTGTATAAGAAAGAATATTTCTACAGATTGCACATTTCTTCGAAAGGAAAGTGATTTCTTGATTAGGTTGCCTCATCATTGGAGATATTGAAAAGCATCAGATGAGTGGTTAAAATAAATGGCATTTTAAAAGTAAATTTCTAGTCCTTAGAGTCTGTGATTCTATGAATTTAAGTAGTAAGATAGATCCAAATATATGTATAATAGAACACAAGTAATGTAAATTATTTAAATTATTGTGATATTCTAGGCAAAGTATAGAAATATGTGACCATCCTGAGGTTGGAAAGAGTAATGATAGTGGATGTAAATCTGTAAATAATCATCTTCATAATTTTAGTTTTTGGATGACTTATGATCATACGTGATCCCAGTATTCTTGCTTTGGGACAGAAATCATTTAGTTTAGTGTGGTTTGTAGTATAGAGAAGAAGGGGGAAAATGGTGATAGATGAAGCTAAAGAAATAGGGACCAAATTATGAGAAAGCCATGAAATATTAAGGATTTTGACTTTTCTTGGGGCCACAGAAAGCTACTAGATTGTTTTAAGCAGAGAAGTGACAGGATCAGATTTTCTTTTGTGAAACCATTGGTAATTTCTTAAAATGTGACTACTTGCATACCAAACAAAGAAAAATGGAGCACATACCCTTTGGTGTCTGTGTGCGTGCACGTGTGTGTGTGTCTGTACCCACTAGTACATTCTATGTACTGATCTTTATATAAATTAAAATGTTTAAAGTTGGAAAATAAAGATGTTAAAAATAATTTTTAAATGTCTTGATAATCATGATGACTTCACCATCAACATCTTATTGAACAATATACACTTTGGAAGAGTTTCATTAGCAATGATAAAAGGTATAAACCCGTATTTCAAATAGTTTCCTTAAGAATTTAAAAAATTTTGGGCCCAGGCCGGGCGTGGTTGCTCATGCCTGTAATCCTAGCACTCTGGGAGGTTGAGGTGGAAAGATCTCTTTGAGCTCAGGAGTTTGAGACCAGACTGAGCAAGAGCAAGACCCAGTCTCTACTAAAAAATAGAAAAAATTAGCCAGGCATGGTGGCGAGCGCCTATAGTCCCAGCTACTCGGGAGTCTGAGGCAAGAGGATCGCCTTGAGCCTAGGAGTTTGAGGTTGCTGTGACCAAGGCTGATGCCAGGGCACTCTATCCCGGGCAACAGAGTGAGACTTTGTCTCAAAAAAGAAAAAAAAACTATTATGTTTCTCTAAATGTCTGTTTTTCATACAGATCTTTTCAGCTTTAATTGTTCTTCATAAGTCAGTTTCCTTATACCTCAGTGTCCTTGCCTTCCCTTTCACAAACTCTATGCTGACTTAAAATATGGTTATCCTGAGTAAAACATTCCCATTTGCCTCTCCATTGTACTTTCTCTCCAGGTGTTTCAAAAATTAGATGCTGTTTCTTTGTGTGTCTTAAATTCTTCAGATTTGTATAAATACTCTGAGCCTCAGAAACTGGTAGGAAAGTAAGTCATGCATTGCCCATACCAGTGATTCTTTTTTTGTCCTAGTACATTAACTTTAAAAACAAATATAAATAATCTTAGCATTTAAAAGATTTTTTTTAAATCAGTTTACTACAGTAAAAACTTTTCCTAAATTCCAAAGTACAGGAAGAAATTTGCAATTTAGAAACTTTATCATTATTGTGACAACCATGAAGAATTTACCAGTCCTATACAAAACAAGATCAAATGTGGGCAGAGATGGAACAGAAACACTTCATCAGCCTTGTAGGTATAGTTTTCTGCCATGAAGTCCAGTGAATATTCTGGTAGAACTTTCCTTATAGTAAACTTTTCACTGCATTGTAATTGTTTGCGTGTTTATCTCCCTGTTGTAATTTTCCTGTGGGAGCAGGAAGCTTATCTTTTTTCACTTTTGTGTTCCTAGTGCTTAGTATGATGTATGACATATTAGATTTATTTATTGGATTAAAAATCTTCACTGTTCTCAAATGCCACTGATAACTAAAATGAGAATTGAGATTTGACCATTGGATTTATGATATTTTAGCAATGAAATTTTACTTTAAACATTTTGGATGGAAAATATTCTGAAATATCTTTATACTTTTTAGAACAGCATGTGGAACATTAAGTGTCATTATAATGAATGTCCTAATGCACATGCACTTGCACTGCCTTATAATGACTTGAAATTTTTAGGATTTTTTTCCCTTAAGGTAATTAGCAAGAGATAATTAAGATTTCTTAAAATTACTTCACAATATTATGAGTAGATTAAGCTTTGGAACCCTAGTTTAAGATTTTTTTAAACAAATTATGTACAGGGCTAATACTAAAGTAGGCTTCAAGTGAACAATTGAGAGGCAACACTGAATAAGACGTGAATTTCAGAGATATATTTAGTTGTCATTAAGTATCCCTTGTTGCTGCTACCACTGTTATGTTTTCTTGACTGTGATTAAGGTAGGTGAACTCCTCAGCTGAAGTGTTAAGAGGGCCATATATCTGTTATTCTTAAGTATGATGTTAATAAAGTAAGTCTGTTGTGATTCTGTTAGGAAAATACTTAATGCTTTTTAAAATTCAGTTTAAAAAAAGTTTCTATATCCTCTAATAGAGTTATATATCTTGTTTTTCTATGCTGACCTTTTGTTTTCTGAAGCTAAAGACTTGTGGCAGAAAATGTTCTGTTCCATGCTTGAGAAGATGCCATGTTTTAGTAAACCGAAAAAATAAAACCATATGTCTAGATGATCTTGTGTCCCTTCTAATCTAACCTTCTCTGACTGTAAGGATAAAGGAAACAGGTAATATTTTAAAATTCCAGATAGTCTCACCTGCTAACAACCATTAAATGGCTTCCCCTTGCCCTCAGGGTAAATTCTAAAATCTTAACTCCGGGAACCAGTCCCTGCCCACCTATTCAGTCCCATCTTGTGTCTCTCTTTCCCTTTAGTCTTCATACTGGCCTTTTCTCAGTTTCTTGAATATGTCACACACTCTGACTCATGTCATTGCTGCTACCTTCAACCCCAGCCAAGTTTTTCCATATACATCTTACTCTTTTTCCAGGTCTCGTTTTAAACATCACTTCCTTAGGAAAACCTTCTCCACATCTCCAAAATTGGATACACACACACACACACACACACACACACACACGCATACACAGAGAGAGCCTATATTTGTATTAATTCTGAACTCATATTTAGTTTGGGCCTCTTACTATATTTTCCCACGTTATCCTGTACTCTTTTGTAGCACTCTTCACCTTTGTCACTATTTGTTTCAGCCATCTTATGTGTTTTCTATGTGTCCTATTTATTATGCTTTTTTCCCTCATTTTCTTTTGGATTAAGTTTCTTACCTTCATTACATTTTTTTCTTTGCTTATTTTGAGGTTATATACTCTACTGTTATTCTGTTTGTAGTTACTCTAGAAATTTTAAATGTATAGTTAACACAACAGTTAATATAAGAAATTTAGAGTATTTTAACTAGTCACCTGCCTTAGCACTTACAGCCATTTTATCAGTGCTGTGGTTCTCTTTTTGTGACATTACAACTTAAACATAACTATTTGTCCTATGTCATCAATTTTTGTTTAGAATCACATACATGATTATATTCCTTGTTCATTATTCCTTCCTATATCTCAGATTTTCTTCTGGATCAGAAATTCTTTAAATTCTCTCTCTTTATCTCTTTTGCTTTTGGTATTCATCAGGTTGGCTTGGCTATATTTGGAAGTGGATTTCTTTTATTTATTCTACTTAGGTGTCATAGGGTTCCTAAAACTGAGGATAGATATCTCTATCAATTGTGGAAATTTTTCAGTCATTATCTTTTCAAATGTATTTTAACTCTTTATTTCCTGTCAAATTCCATTGAGACAGGATGGTCTTTATCTTCCATATCTCTTATCTTCTCTTTCATATTTTTCACTTCTTTGTGTCTTTGTGTTACATCCTAATTAGTTTATTCAGAAGTATTTCCCAATTCACTAATTTTCTCTTGAGCTATTTTAATCACTTTTTAACCTGTGTCTCGAGGTTCTAATGTGTTATATTTTTTATTTCCAGAAGTTCTTTGTTACTTTTTTCAAAATGCCTGTCAGCATGCCCCTAATTTTACAAAAGAATCAATCAGCAAAATAGCAAGAGTGACTGGGGAGGATTGTTTAGGTAAGGTGGTCAGGAAGGCCTCCCTGAAGAAGTGATTTAAGCTAAGAATTGAATAATGAGAAATCCTGCATATGAAGATCTGCAGTCAGGGCATTCAAGGTAGAAGAAATATCAAATACAAAGACAAAATATCAAAATTCAGAAGGCAGGAATGAATCAGGTATGTTTGAGGAACTGTATGAAGATTGTTTCAGTCATTTAAAATCAAGAGATTATTCAAAACTTTTTCCATAGATCATAAAGTGTCAAAAAATATAATTGTTATGGTATATATAAGCTGGATTTTTCTTTTTTCTATTTCATAAAGAAAATCATTATAAATAAAAAGTCATGCACTTTAAATTCAGAAGTTCCATAAATGTTACCATCTAAAACGTCACTTTAACTTAATTAAATATATGAAGAAAAAAAAAGAAATCAATGTCCTTTGTAGCCATTCCATGTTTTCCAAAAAATTTGTCATACAGGTTAAGTATCCCTTGTCCAAAATGCTTGGGACCAGAAGTATTTTGGATTTCACATTTTTTCTGGATTTTGGAATGTTTGCATATCTATAATGAGACATCTTGGGAATGAGACCTGAGTCTAAACACAAAGTTCATTTGTTTCATATAGACCTTATATACATAGTGTGAAGGTAATTTTATATAATATTTTTAATAATTTTATACATGAAACAAAGTTTGTGTTAAGTACATAATGGATGGAATTTTTTTACTTATGACATCATGTTAGTACTCAAAAAGTTTTGGCTACCCACCACATGGGTTTCTAAGTGACAGTTCATTGAGATTTTTCTCTTTTCTTGTAAATTTTCTCATGTATTCTCTTCCCAAGGAGATAATTTTCATAATATCTACTTTATAACCTTAAAATTATCAATGTGCCAAAATAGGGTTCTTATGGTCATGTTGCATTAAAAAAAAGCTGATATTCTATATTTAAAATCTTTCTCTTAGTTTTCTGTTACATTAGGGACAAAATTTAAATTTCTTTCTGTGGCTTACTAAGCTCTACTAAGATCTCATCCTTGCCTACCTCTCTGGGCTTGTTCCTTTCCCTTTCTTACTGGCTTAGTAGGTGCAAATCACACTGTTTGTCTACTTCTGACACTTAAACCAAGCTTATTCCACTTCAGGACACTTCACTGTTGCTGATCCCTTTTCCTGGATCACTCTGCTTTCAGACATTCATATTTCTTTGGCTTGCCCCTTTCCATCATTTGTATCTTAGCTTAGAAGATCACCTTAAAAATAAGAAACGTCTTCATGACACAGAAGAAAGTACCATGAGAAAAATCAAAAGACTATGCCAGTCTGCAAAAAAATACTTACAACTCATATTACAAAATAAAGGACTAATATTCTAATCCATTAAGAGTTTCAAAAAATTGAAAAGTAAAAGATAAACAGTGTGATAGAAAAATTAGCATAGTTATACTGTCAGTTCATAGAGGAAATTTTATAAGCACTTAAACATAGGAAAAGACTCTCAACTTTGCTGTTATGTGATTCACACCTATCAGACTGGTAAGAATTCAAGTTTAACAGTACACCCTGTTTGGGGAGGCTATTAAGCAACAGGCATTCTCATGGGTTATTGGTGGAATAAAAACTGATACAGTCTTTATGGAGGAGAATTTACAGTGTCTATTAAAGTTAAGTATGCATTTACCCCTTGACCCAGCAGTCTCCTTTCAAGGAATCAAGCTTATAATTACACTTGCACAAATATGGAACAATATGCATTCAAGGTTATTCATTGGGGCATTATTTATAATAGTGAAATATAGAGAATTACCCATATATCCATCAGTAGTGGACTGGTTAATTTATATCCACACAATAGAAGACAAACATCTGGAAAAAAAGGTGAGGATAATCTCTTTATAGTGACATTTCTGGGTTTTATTTTTAGGTGATAAAATCAAGATGCAGAAGTGTATATATTACATGCTCTCTTTTGAAAGATAAACCAAAAATTAATGAAGATGGTTACCAAGAAGGATATGAAGTATTAATAAATGAGGCACAGGGGACAGGAATGGAAGTGTTCTGAGCAGAACTTGTTATGTGGTTTTATGTAAATGTTCTATGTATTCCAAAGAATAAAAATTTCTAAAAAGTAAAGCAATCCCTAAAATTTGAAAAAGAATATAACAAATGAATAGGCTGCATCTGATTAGTAGCATAATGTTGGTAACATAATATCGAGAAAATAATTTTGCCAAGTAACTTTATGCAGTATTTTGACTGTACATTCTTAGTGGAATGAATATATTCTAAAGGCAAGGAATGCTTTAAAGAAATCCTAAACTTCCTTTCAGTAAAATTAGTAATAATATTGCCATTGTTATTTTGAATCTATAGGACAAATCAAATATGTAATCATGTTAATAACATTGTTAGGAAACCAATATTTTCAGAGTAAGAGAAGAGACAGCCAAGAGTAAAATCAAAGAAGTAAAAACCTAATATTACATGTAGATTGGGAATGTCAGTGTGAACCATGAATTTTTTCTTTTCAAAAATATACATTTCCTAGTCTGACCACTGAAATAGCCTAAAAGTAATGAAAACTCAGTGGCATTAAACCTAGACCTGGATTGTGGTCTGTAAACATTATTTGTCTTTAAAAAGAAGCAGGCCTCTTTAGAGTCCCGGTTTGGACCAGTAAATGTACAAGATAAGCCCAAAACATCTTGTGCCAGCAAGCAAGGAAAGTCAACATTTGTCAAAAAAATACAGGAGCCAGTGTTGAATTTTTAAAAAACATATTGAATGTTTTAAAATCCACAGTTTATGAGAATCTCAGTCTCCAACCAGTAAATGAAAACAATGTTATGTTGATTATTAGGAAAATTTAGACATATATAGAAAAATACAACATAATAATTATGTACCTTTCGCCCAGAATTAATAAATGTGTTAATCATATTTACTTCTGATTTTTTTCTTAAAGAATTTCTAGAAATAACAGTTAAGACACCTTTATATCCTTTTATTTACCCTTGGAAGCAACCTATTTATATATCTATAAACAAAATAATTTTTTGTGCTTTAAAAATTCACATAAATACCATACTAAATGGACTCTCTTGTTCATTTAATCCTGCAGTTTACTTTTATTCATCAAACAATAATCTCAACAACACTAAGTGTTGTCAAGGATGTGGGAAAATTTGGTAATCTCTACTAAAGTTGAAAAATATACATACTCCACTGTTCAACACTTTCACTTCTAGTAGTATATCTTAGAGAAATTATGGCACATGAACACAAAGAAGCATTGAGAAGGATGTTAATTTCAGCATTGTTTGTGACAGTGAAAAACTAAAACAACCTAGATATCGACCAATAGGTGAATGGGAAATAAATTACAATATAATAAGATAGGATGCAGAGAATGCACTGGTGAAAATGAATTAATTACCTCCCCCCCTACTCAGTTTATATAACCCTATAATAGCATAATAAGTGCTTAGTTTTTATCCATTGAGTTAGTTATTAGTACCTTGGAAAAATACACACAAAATAACCTAGTTATATGCTATCTCCATTGTGAAAGAGTGATGTAATCTACATTCAGCTAACTATAAATCATCAGCAGGAGCAAGAAAATATCTTTCACCCCCATTCCTGATCTTCCTTTTTCTCCATCCTTCCCAAGCTATCTCTACCCTTCTCTTTTACTGTTTTTGCTTTTCTAATTCAGATAATTCTAGGGGTAACTTATTTTGATTTTTCTAGCTCTTGAGCTACACAGGCTTTATGATACAAAAAGGAATCATGGATACCAGCAAAATAGTTTAGTGTAGGTGGTTAATACCACTAACAAAAGGTGAGATTTTCTATAGATAACTAGGATTTATCTAAAAATCCTTAATACATATTAGAACTATTACATATTTATGTATCTTGTATTTACTATGTAAATGTTCATTGATAAGAGAATTTTAATGTGACAAATATGTTGAAGGGAGTACCTTTTTCCATTTTCACTAAATACAAACTATAATATGTGATTTTAGTTATCAGTTCCTCCTAGAACAAAACTTTTAACATAGATATGGAGAAAGGGTTGTAGAAAAGAGATAAAAACATTTCCCATCAGCTCATTGTTTACATTTCCTAAAGAGAAAGAATCAGAAATATAGACCTAATTTGGGTAAGTCCCATAAAGATGGAACAGGGCTATGTCTAACTCATCCAGATTAAAATTATCTATAACTAGGGCTTTGTGTAGTAGTGGTCCAAAAAGGAAAAGAAACTTTTATTGCCCTAAGTAGGGAGCTCCAGCCTAGCTTACATAGTTTATGTAAAGCAGAGAAAAGAAGTGATTCTCTGTACTTCATTTTATTACTTCTACTTTGTGGAATAATTAAGTTGAACATATCAAAAGTCTAGAAGATTTAGAATTGAAGAAATTTCATTAATTCTAATTCGTTCTGAACTTAAGAATAACTGAATTAGCAAAAGTGTTTTATATGCTATAAACTGTACATAAAACATGAACAAAATCAAAATTAGCGAATACGATGATAATCATTTCTTGAAGAAGATGGTCTTATAAGTTCTCAGAATAGTAAAATTTTGATTTCTAAAAAAGAAATGAGAGTAAAAGAAAAGACAGTCTTTCTTTCTTCTTTTAATAGATTCTAGCATTATACTAATGTTTATTGAAGTACAAATGAGTAAGTCAAGATCTCGGACCTTGAATTCAATCTTTTGGGAGAAAAAGCTACATAAATCAGTAATTGCACGATAGTGTTATAAGTGGTTACAGGATGCTGTTGACACAGGGAGACAATAAGCAGTTTCTGTTTGAGGGGATGTGGATCTTCAAGGATGAGTGGAAGTTTGACAAGTCGAATAGGTGAAAAGAGCATTCTAGGCAGAGGGAATGATGTGCTGCAATATGATAGATATGACATTGCATAGCATGTTTGAGGAGCTGCAAGTGGTTAGATACATGAGAAATGTGAGGTTTGAGATTAGTTGGAGACTAAGCATAAAATTAGACTGGATAGATAAACTGAGGCAAGATACTGCCTTTAACAATTTTGTTAAGGTATTATGTGTCAGGTAGTTTGCCTCTCCAGTCTTCCCTTTGCCCTTCTAATCTAGGCATTCCAACCTGTAGCCACACTGAATTTTCTCTAGTTCTTTGAAATTCTATTCAGCAAACATTTATTGAACACTTATATTAATAATATATTATACCAGGCACTATTCTAGGCAGTGGAGATATATGGATAAGTAAAATATACATAGTCTCTGCCTTCCCATAGTTTACATATGTGGCTAACACTGGTAAGTATATTGGCAACTAGAATATAGCCTAGATGATTAATAATTTAGGTAAGTTTTGCTGGTATAGGAACCAAGTCCAAGTTGTGTCCTGAATGATTGAATGATGAGTAAGGTTTGGTGAGAATTAGGATGAATGCAGGGGGCGGGCAGAAGGAGGACAGAGGTAGGAATCTTCCAGGCAGAGGAAACCAACTGTGACTGGGAAAGCCCAGAGATAAGAAATAGCATAGCACTTTCCAACAGGTTTCGCTGTTTCACCTTTAGCCCCTTTCAGTCCATTCTCTCCACAGCAGATTGACCCTTTAAAATCATGTCAGTCTTCTGTTTAGAATCCTTCAGTGGCTTCTGTCTCTCAGAATAAAATTCAGAGTTTTTACCATGGCCCACATGTCCCTGTGTGACCTTTTCCTACAACATTTCTAATCTCATCTCAGCCTGGCTTAATGCCACTTCAGCCACCCTTGGCCTCTTTGCTGTTCCTCGTACATTCTAGATATGATTCCATATCTCAGCCTTTGTACAAACTGTTTTTCTTAGAAGCTTTCCCCAATATATGTGCTTGATCAGTAACCCTCACCTTGTTCAGGACCCTGCTCAAATCAAAGAGGCCTACACTGATAACACTATATAAAACAGTAGCCTCCTCAGCCCTAGCCTCATTTGTCTATCAGCTTATTCTGCATTATTTTCCTAGGTATCACTATCATAATTGGTGGCTGTGGTGGTGGTGTAGGTGGTGTATCAATTATCTTACTAGATCCTAAGCACTATGAGAATAGGACCTTTATGTGACTTTTTTTTTTAATTGCTGCTCTCCTAATGCCTAAAACAGTATACATAGTAAGCACTCAATAAATTATCATTGAGTTCTACACAGGAAGTTATGGGTACGATGTTTTGTTTTTTCATCTTTGTATCTTCCCAGGCATTTAAGTATTAAATAGATTGATAGGGTAACAATAAAACCCTGTTTAATTTTTTTAATCCCAGTTGAATTTCTTAGTATATTTTTAAACATTTTCTTCATAATAATTTCTTTCTTATAGATAAAATTTTCAGCTTTTTATCTGGCAGTAAAAACATATATTTTATCTATCTATCTGAGAGACGGGGTCTTGCTCTGTCGCTCAGGCTGGAGTGCAGCGGTGCAATCACAGCTCACTGTAACCTCAAATTCCTGGGCTCAGGAGATCCTCCCAGCTCCTCCTGAGTAGCTAGGACTACAGGCACGTACCACCATGCCCAGCTAATTTTTTTACTTATAAATTTTAAAAACCATTGCGGTTTTATTTATGTAAATTCATTATAATAACAAAAATAACTGATTTTAATAACAAGTGCTTAGGCAGTTTTATAACAGGTTATTTTTTCTCATGTTATATTGTTATATGTCTTTATCCAGTCATGTATGTAACCATAATACATTATATAGGCAATGATTCCACTATTGTACATTTCAATAATTTAATATAGTAAAATTTTACACTGTGCATTCTAGAAAATACATTGGTTATACATAGAGTCACAGTTTACCTAAAGTATATGTGCCAAATATTACTAGTTCTAATAAATGCTAATTATTCAGTTCTCTTATGCATCATCACATTTTCTATTCTCTCTGTTTTGTGTAACTTATATCACTCTTACCTTCCTCAAGCATTATCTGGGCAGCCTTTAATGGAAAACAGTCATAAATGAGCAGTCGAGTGGCTACTTACTACCAAAATGGTGGGAAAGATGACCAAGAGTTGATTTTTAAACAGATTTTATATCATATAGTCTGTTAATTTCTTTTATATCACCTGGCAATGCCAGCTCCTCCTCTGTTCTTATTTTTTCCTATATAGTGCCTTCCCAGTCATTTCCTGTTGCTAAAACCATGTAAGATGAGAAAGTAATGGCCACATATCAAATACGAGTGTTAATATTTAGATCATGAACAAGTAGATCAGCAAAATACGAAATGTTAAAATATAACGATTGCCTATCTGTTACAAATATAAAGTTTTTTCTCTTGCAAAAATTATAGGGGATGGAGTGTTAGATCTCTCTACAAAGAAAACCAGCATAAAATCTGAAGAGTCATCCATATGTGATCCTTCTTCTGAAAATTCAATGGCTGGGTAAGCAATATCTAGGAAATATAATTTAATATTAATATAAAATTATCTCTGCAGAGAACTCTTAATACTATTCTGAGTAGTATTGACATAACATAGTTTTCCTCCAGAATTTTTGTCACTCATGAGTGTGTCTCTCTCATACCTTTCATTTGTCCTTTCTCTTTCTTTTTTATTCTTTCTGTTAAAGAAAAGTTATCAGAACAATCACCAAACTTTAGTTCATGTTACTAAAATGAACTGCCAACTTAATCATAGAATACAAACTAAGAAGCAGGACGAGTAAGAGAATTTTAAATTAAATATTCAGGAGGCAATTTTAAGGAAAATATGTAATTCAATATTTAATTTTTTTAAACAATGAACAAATTCTGAAAGTACTGTATTTACTAATTCTTAAAGCTAGTTTATAGTGTTTACAGTTTTTCATTGTGTTTAGATGTGGTGGCAAATGATTTAACGTATCTAGTAATCACCACAAAAAGTCCTTTTGTGTTTTGAAAATTGTCATTAATTTAAATAAATAATCAGTAGTGAAATGCTGTTCTGTTGGATATTTGGATTTTTTTAATAACTTTTGCATCTTCCCATTAACTAACTATGTAGGCAGCTTTTTTTGTCACATTTAAATCTCAGATGTAGAGTGCAATTTGTTTCAACTAAGGCTATCGTAGTTTTGAGTCATAAGGTATAGTAAGCTTTCTGTTGAGAAACTTTGAAAATTACAATGATACATTTGAAATAGAAATAACATTTATAATATCTCCAAATAAATTATTTTATCCAAATATAACTTATCTACTTGTTTCAGATTTTAAGTTTTTGTCTAGAGAAAAATTAGTCTTGTAAAAATATGGGATATTTGTGTTTGGAAATATTCTTGCTGCTACAAATTTCCTTTAAAGGGGTTGACTCTTTTATTACTTGTTTAGCGGTAACGTCACGTTTCTACTAACAAAAACTCCTTTAGGATTTGGGTATTTTTTATAATGGAACTCTAATTGTACAAATAAAAATTATAAGTGTTGCTCTGCAAGCATCTGTCAGAGGAATAGCAACATCATGAGAATATTTTTATAAATACTGAGTTAGGATTTTATGTTCTTGGAAGGTCTGCCTGTTGAGGCCACCGTATCATTGACACATTGTCCTACCAGGACTGTAGCGTTTGCTTTGATAAGGAGTAACTACCACATCTCACAGACTTAAAAGTGTCATAAGCAGTGATGTTACCTAAGCAAGGAGTATAATAAAGGAGTGGACCCTTCCCTTCCATAGCTGTGTGAGAGTCTCTCATGCATCAGTTTACCATCGTTTCATTCCATCCATCCAGGAGACTACACAGAAACAGAGAGGACTATGTGGAAAGAAGTGCTGAGTTTGCAGATGGTTTGCTCTCAAAAGCTTTGAAAGACATTCAGTCTGGAGCACTGGACATAAATAAAGCAGGCATACTTTATGGCATACCTCAAAAAACTTTACTTCTCCACTTAGAAGCCTTACCAGCAGGGAAGCCTGCATCTTTTAAAAACAAAACTCGAGATTTCAATGATAGTTACTCATATAAAGACAGTAAAGAAACGTGTGCAGTGCTGCAAAAAGTAGCCTTGTGGGCAAGAGCTCAAGCAGAGCGCACAGAAAAAAGTAAACTAAATCTACTTGAAACCTCAGAATTAAAATTCCCAACAGCTTCCACTTACCTCCATCAGTTAACTCTACAGAAAATGGTTACTCAATTTAAAGAGAAAAATGAAAGCCTACAATATGAAACTTCAAATCCTACTGTACAGTTAAAAATTCCTCAGCTACGAGTAAGTTCTGTTTCAAAATCACAACCTGATGGTTCTGGTCTGCTGGATGTTATGTATCAAGTTTCCAAAACCTCTACAGTCCTAGAAGGATCAGCTCTCCAAAAACTGAAAAATATACTCCCTAAACAGAACAAAATAGAATGTTCTGGGCCTGTAACTCACTCAAGTGTTGACTCTTATTTTCTACATGGGGACCTCTCTCCTTTGTGTCTTAATTCTAAAAATGGAACAGTTGATGGAACCTCTGAAAATACTGAAGATGGATTGGATCGAAAAGATAATAAGCAGCCCAGGAAAAAACGTGGCCGCTATCGGCAATATGATCATGAAATAATGGAAGAGGCTATTGCAATGGTAATGAGTGGAAAAATGAGTGTTTCCAAAGCACAAGGAATTTATGGGGTACCTCACAGCACTTTAGAATACAAGGTAAAAGAAAGATCTGGAACACTGAAGACTCCTCCGAAGAAGAAACTACGATTACCAGACACTGGGTTATATAATATGACAGATTCAGGGACTGGCAGCTGCAAAAACAGCAGCAAGCCTGTGTAGATTACTTGTTAGGAAAATGTTTGTGTGTATGTGTGTGTGTTTGCGTGTGTGTGCGTATGTGCACAGGTGTGTATTTGTGTGTCTATATACACACATGTGGGAATTACAAATGCTCACTCTGACAGGAGACATGAAATTTTACAGTTCAAAAACCACTTACATGCCTTTTGAAAAAAAGTTTTATTCAGGGTTTTCACTGTGGACAGAATTATATAGTTGCTTACTTAATTCTGATAGTTTGTATTTAATCCTTGTATAAATAGGTGAAAAAGATTCAGGTTTTCTTTAGTAGTCAATAGCATAAAGCGTTGTGGGAAAACAAGTAATTGTCAAGTGAAACATTTTTATTGGTGAAAGACCATTCCAGCCATTCAGTTGAACCATCTTATAATAGAAATATGATATTAATAGTTTGCAGACATTTTATATAACATACTTACAGTTATTGTAAGTATGTCAAACAACCAATCAAAGTTAAATAGACAGTTATCTCCATACTAAGAAAAATTAATATATACAGTATTATTACACTACAGTGCATTCTATGAAATACAAAATGCACTCAAGTGCATCCACCAGGAAGAGAAGAGAAAACCTTAAAGGATATGTATAATGAAATTTAATATTTATCATTTAATAGTTGATTTAGCAGGAAGTTGGGGTTTATAAGGTATATACTTTTAAAAAAAACTGACACATAGTTAACCCCAGCAGCTATAGAATCCTTTAATATAAGATGGAATACTAAGAACAAAAAATAATTTAAATTTAATTATTAAAATAATTTAATTTTGTTTTTCATTTGAAAAATAAGCTAATGTGTAAGGTTAGAAAAGAAAGTTGGAATGCAACTTAGAGCATGTTTATGATGTGCACAGAAAAAGCTTGAGAATGATCATTTTGGTTTAAATGTGCTGGTTAGTTGATGTTATGACTACTTTAAATTTTAAGGATTGTGATACACTCCTACTATTGAAAAACCTCAGTGTAACTTTAATATATTTGCTGCTGTGACATTTCAAAACATTTTCAGTTTATCAAAATGAATTACAGATTTCATTTTGGTGGGCGATACATTATCATTTTGCTAATAACCAAATTTGCAGTTTGTTCAGGGTCTTGAATATATTTACAGATGTTTAACACTGAAGCTGTTTTGAACTTTCAGTAATGTAAACTCTACTAATTGGGTAGTTAGAAGCTGGGCAGTGCATTTTAACTTTTACTATACTCATAAGAGAGACCAGTAATTTTTATATAGCAGTTTTAAAATATGGGTCAAAGTATCCATGTTGGATTTATGGAGTATGCAGTTTTAGTGGTAAAATATTATAAAGCATGTGCCTCCATTTAAATAGTGGGGATTTGCTTTATATATTCAGAATTCTCCGAGCACCCCTTTTCTGTTAAAATTCAGGTTCTGGTCATTTTTCTAAGCCAGTTTTCCTAAGTCCAAAAGGAATAATTATAGCTGAATTTTAAAAATAAGTGCACCTTGTCAAATACTTGTGTTTTTACACTTGTGTTTGTGTGTATTTAATAATCACATATATATGTAATACTAAAGAGATTTTCGGCCATTACATTTAAAAACTGCTTACATATGTTTAAAGAAACTGAAGAGAAGTTACACAGCCAAGCAGTTATTTGGTCTCTGAGATCTATACTGAACCCTCTTCAGCTATTAATGTTACCTGCATACTAGGGTATGAATCCTCTTGCTCTTTTTTTGCCCCCCAAGAAAATATACATAATAGATTACAGAACAGCAGATGTCAGGGTCATCTTCCTTTTTAAAGAGTTAAGCCATATTTTGTGAGGGTCAGAACTTGGATTATTTAATATATTTACCCCTTCCCCCATTGAAAAACAAAGTTAAAGGTAAAGTAAATGTTTCAAAACAATTTTATTGACCTCTTTATACAGAATTTTACTTGCAAAACTTTGGGGGTTTGAATGCATTGCATAATATTTATATTGTATTGAGCTTTTTTATTCCTCACACTATATTTACATTAATAAATTGATTGAGAAGTTTATAGTAAAGGGAAACTTACAGAACACTTTTGTATCATTTAAAAGATGACCTGACCAAAAACTTTACAGGATTCATAAATCAGGGATCATTTTGCTATTGACTTCACAGTGATCAGTAGTTTTATAGGTAATATTATAGTTAATTTGCAGCATTTTAGTACTTGTATTATTTATTTTTGGTCAGAAATAGTAAAATAAAATATTTTTTCATAGTTTATAGGTAATGTTCAACCCATAACTTTTAAAAGAAACAAAATGTTTCTATTATTGAGTTAACTTTTTGATTATACAAACTAGGAAAAGCAGGGAAATTTATGGGTTCCCCTTCTCCCCAGTGATTCTATTAAGTTGTTCTTTATGTTAAACTTTCAAAGTACTTTATAAATTTAGTTACCAGTTACTATTTATTAATTGACAATTTTCTGAAAAATCCAGTTTCAGCAGACTTTTAATGAAGGTGAAAGCAACCCTTATGTGCTTTCTACTTATTTGAATGTTCCTCAAGTATTTTATATTTTAAAAAAAAAAGAAGGAAAAAAAACAGTGCCTCTGTTTTTAGAAAACTACTGCTCAGTAAAGTTGTTTAAACCATTTCTGGTAGCTAATGACAATTTTATATTAAATTGTATACTAACTTTAGTGAGACTGATTTTTTAGTTGTTTACAGTACAAATACTTGTATTTGTTTTTTAATTGCAGTATTTCCATTGTCGCAGTAATTTGGTAAAACTCTGTGGCTGCCTTGATTTTGACAGATTTTGTTAATATAAACTGATTGTTAGGCAATTAGTTATTTATGCATAAATCAATTGCACTATAATTCATGAATTATTTATTACAATATTTTCTAATGAATTCATGTATCTGTCTTGTGTTGTAAATGTACTGTAATTCTGTTCCTACTTTGTGTTGTTATATATCTAAATCTGATTGTATGAATTTTAATTGTTCAGTTAACGTGTTTCTAGGTTGTAATTTGTAGTAAAGCACTTCAATGCTTTTGCACTTAAATTTACAACACTGTTGGTGTGTGATTGATTTACTCATTCAGTAAAAGAAAAAAAAGAAAAGCAAAGAAAAAAACCTGACTACACTGACTTCTTTGATTCATTCTAGGCAGTTTTATTAAAAGTAGTATTAGAAATTGGCTTTTTCTGAAGAGCTATTTCAAGAAGCTTCTAATGGGCAAAATGGATAGTAACACTGAAAAACAAGGATGTTTTGGTTTATGAATCAAACAGGAAAAGGTTAGAAAAAAATTGAAATAAAAATCTGCAAGGGATCTATGAAATATATAATTTTAGAACCTTTATATAATCATTTCAGAATAAATTCTAGATTGGAGACTTACATGTGTATTCAACTATTTTTTATTCATATATTAGACTTTTCTTTGAGACTCTAACATGCAAGAAATACAGAAAAGAAACAATTAGAAGCCAAATAAGCATATCATGGAGTTCTATAATTTGAGAACTTAGTTATCTAATAACTGATATATAAGATATAATCTAATATCTGAATATCTAATTGGTACCTTTATGAAGCTGTTCTTCATACAGCATTAGATGGGAATTACTGGCTGCCATGGTATTTTTGAAATTCCATTATTAAAAGTAATAAACTCAAGAAGAAAACTTTTAAAGTATAAACTTACTTATAATGTCAAAAAAGGGATATAAAAATCATAATGTTCATAATTTTGTGAATTTAATCAAATTGAAATTATATTCAGAATACTTAACACTAGTCATTAGTTTTCATTATTTCTACTTCATATCTTACTTTATTAACAGAATAAAAGCCTTTGAGCATTTTAGAAACAGTTATAAAAATATTAATCTTTAAAAATACAGTACAACATTTTTCTGAGAATCATGTAAATTCTCTTTAATTATTAGTTAGATATGTTTAATAGGCCATAATATCACTTTAGAAACTGTTGAAGTGCGTCTGTCACAACATTTTGGGATTTCTTTTGCTTATATGAAAATTATCCCTTTCAATTTGCTGGAAAAGAATATAGTTATAGCTTAATATTTGATAGTAATTTGCTCTTGCCTTTGCTGTCTATATATATATGTATTTTTTGAAGTATCTAATTGAATCCCAGGAGTCAGTTCTATCATTTTATACTCCTAAACATGACAAAATTTACAAAAACTTATTTTCAGAAAGGAAGGGATTACTGGGGTCATGTCCTATCTTCATCTGTCTAGAGGCAGCAGTGGACTTAAAAAATTTTAATTTCACATCTCTTCTCACTTTGTTTGATAGCTTCTTTATTTCAAATCTCATGCTAGTTTTAGTGAAACATTGGTTGAATCTAGTAAAGTTAAGTACTTTGCAGAAGTTTTGATCAAATTTTGTTTTAAATTTGCTCCCATAGTTTTGCTATTCAAATAGCTAATTTTTATGTAAATGAAATATTGCATACTTATCTGTGAAACAGGTTATGTCAGTTTTAAGCAACAAAATAAAAATATTCCACCTTTTGTTTTAAAAGAAAAATCCTTTCATTTTTAATGTGCATGAACACAATAATCCCTTATTTAAACAAAATATATTCTTCAGTAGCAATTCATAATTAGCATGTCCCAATTCCAATCCTAAATAAAATTTCTGTAAACCAGGAACTATTAACAACACAAACAAATGTAACGAATCACAAATGAAAGGCTATTTTTCATGTACAGAGTTTGGTGATATGTTTAATTAAAATAGATACTTTTCTGAAACAGAATTCTTTAAATATATTTTTTGCTTCTTGGTACTGGTATTGGATTAAAAATTTTTTTGTAGACTTTTATATTGGTTGATAAGCAATCCTGAGTCTTAGTTAAAGTTAGATTTATATTAGTTTCTGCAGGGGGACATTTTCCAGCATTTGAAATTTAATAATTAGGTAAGTAATGCCTTTAGTTTTCATGTAATTACTTCAGTATTTAAAATCAATTAAAAATACACTTCATTCTTAAATAGCTAATGCCTACCGCTTAATCTTAGAAAAGACATTCTGTTATTTATATGAAACATAAATCCCTTCATTTTCCTTGTGACTATGCAAAGCTCTCTTTTAATAATTTCATTTTCACTGCCTTGAGAAAATATCTATTTTAAATAAAGATAAGATTTTACTCCTACATCTTATTTTCCTTATTTGCACTAATATGGACTGATAATTATCAAAATAACTTATAAAATGTCTACTTTACAAAAATTTTAACTCCTGAAGCACTTCCCATAAAATATTAGTATCTTCAAAGCACTAAACATTATCAGTATTTAAATGTAATCATATATAATCATCAGCTTTTATATTGCAAAAATAGGGCTTTGCTTTGACTCTTATACTTTGTCATAGGAAATTAATTATCATCAGTGCTTCATTATATTTTTGCTAAACAATAATCGAGAGGTCATTATTGCAGATCCCCAGAGGAGTCAGGAATCCAGCAATACCACAATATCTTTTGTTCAAACTCTGTTAAAATTATAACTCCATATAATGGTATTTTTGCTGTAATTCATTTTTTTGTTTGATTTTTATTTTTAGTTCAACTGTTGATGCAAAATCAGAGGAAGCTACTAAAATGGAAAAAGGAAAATCAGCATTATGCAAAGTTTTGGAATCTTTGTGCATACATCACCAGCAACAAGTTTTGGCTATGTTGAAATTTCTAGTCCAAGAGCAGAATGCTGCTTCTCTTTGCTGTTGTAATACATCATGTGTTGTGGCTTCAGAATCTCAAAAGCCTTTAATTGAAGATGATTTACATGGTCTGTTCTGTAGTTGTGAATATAGGCTGGCAGAAAGAGGGTGTTTACAAAATGAAAGACAAAGCCCTGGTTTAGAGCCTCTGTCAGTCTGTATTAAAGATTTGCATTGTTTATCTTGCCAAACTGTAACTATTGAATACTTTAAGACAGTAGCGAATAGAGGAATTGCAAACAGTTGTAATTCTCACAGGTGCTGTTCTACACTGTTACCAGACATTCACTCTACATCATCAGCCTTTCATAGTCCTCTTTTGTCAAGGGAAGTATGTGACCTTTCAGTCAGTCTTAAGGATGTTTGTAGATCTCGAAGTCCCTCACCCCCACCATTATCACCTGTAGAGACTGAAGGATTTGAAAGATTGAAAGATGTCATCTCAGAGATTTCATCCTTAGAAAATAAACTTGAAACAAACATTAACCAGCCTCCATCTCTCACACCAGCAGAAATAAGCAGCAACAAGGGTGATGATGAAGGTGAAATACATAAAAGTAAAAAATCCAGTAACTCTGATTCTTTGCTCTCAGATGACAGCAATAATTATGCTACAATTCATGAAAAAGGTGAAACTGCTGTAATTTTTCAAGATTTAATGGATCGCATTAATGAAAAATTAAAATCAATAGAAACCACAGAAATGACAAACCTTGTAAAATTAACTAGCAGTGATTGTAATACAGATAATGACCTAAAATTGGGAGATTTAATAACCTCTCTCTTGCATAATGCAAAGGCCAGTGATTACAGTTTTATGGAATTACTGAGTCAACATGATAAAAAGGTAGAAAATAAAATTATTCAGACAAGATTTCGGAAGCGTCAGGAAACCCTATTCGCAATGCACAACTCCTCTGATTCACCCATGTGTAGAAGGCAGTCTTTACAGAGAAAAAGAGAACTTGCTAATCTTGGTGAAAATTTTATAAGAAAAAAATACACTGAAAAAAATTTAAGGAAATCGATTCACAATGATGAGATGCTTTTATCAGACAAAGAAGAATTCTATGATTGCCAAGGGCCTTCTTTACAAAATTTTAAAAGCCTTCAAGATAAAAATCATGCAGAAACATCATTTTCACCAAATTATGCATTACAGTCATCGCAACTACCTCTTCCTAATTTAGAAACTAACCTGGCTTTTGATACATTTTCTGAAAGCTTAAAAACAACTTTGCCTGAGAAAATAAGCATAAGAAAGTCACAAGAGAAATCTGCAACTGGAAAAAAAAATTTGCAAAATCATAGGGGGAATCCAAAATTAGAGAATACTCAAATTCCTTTGAGAAGTGATGTGTCCGGACTTTTGAACAGAACTAAACGAAATATTGTGCCTCCAGGATGGTATTCTATATATGTAACAAATAATTACATTTTTAAAAAATCCCCTAAGGCCAAAAAAGTATCTGAGTCCACAAAAGAAAAAGATTCAATGAAAAACATTCCAATTGAAAGCTCACCCAATATAGATCTAAACAAAATTGCAATGAATTCTAATTTACAAGTTGTTGTAGAGCGTTTGGAAGATACAATAAATATGGCCAAAAAATCTTGGAATAATCAGCCATTATCAGAAGGATGTAAAACATCCAAGAGAATGATAGAAATTGATGGAAAAGACCAAAATGCTGGGAGAAATATGACTCTTACTCTGAATAGAATGGCATGCAAAGAGCAGAGTTTATCAAAATCTATGGTAGTGTCCAGCAATATCAAAAGTCAGCATATGCCTCCAGTGGATTTGAATAATAAAAGACTTGACAATCTGAAAAAGTCATCTATTTTAGATATGGGTAGCTTGATTTCCAGTGTTGAAAATGTGCCAACAAAATATGAAGGTATCAAAAGCTCTTTTTCCAACTATTCCAGCCCTATCAAACTCATGTTTTTATCTGAGGTTAAAAGTAGTGAAGGAGTCAAATATACTTTAACTTCAGTTGGTACTTCCCAATCATATGTTGATCTTCCTTCTGAAAAATGTACAAACCACCATGTAATTGAAAAAAAGCCAGAAACAAATGAGGATATCCCAAATGCTAACTTTGAAAATTATAGTTCTAATCATTATACTGACACCCTTCAAATGGAACTAAACAAATTTAATTGTGCAAAAGAAAATACAGAATCTTCTGCAATGTTTATAGATAATATAAATAATGATAAGCCACAAGAAGAACCTAAGGACAGTTCAAGCAGTGCTATTGATTCATCTTTTAAAAGAAAACCAGGTAGACCAAAAAAAATAGGTCCCCAAGTTGTGAAACAGATCAAGCGACCAATTGGGAGACCCCCAAAGCCTAAAATAGATCAAACAGACATCACCATTTGCCAACGTGACTCCTTTAGTGCTGGAAGGAAAAGCCCACAATCTGTCTTATCAGAAGTAAAAGAAGGTATTTATAGAAAAAGTATTACAGTGACTGTTATTTATGGACGGTCAAGAAGAACTAAAAGGCATGTCTCTGAAGGAAGTGTAAACATAAGCAATATTATGTCTATAAGCAATAATGTTGCCGATTTTCCAACTGAATATAATAGTCTCAGAAATATTAGAGAACACAAAATTGACTTGGGTGAAAGAATAAGTGCTGTATCAAGCTTGACTACTGAAAGTGAGGTCTTGGGATCTGGCTTTGACTATGTTAGACCCATCAAGAACAAGTCTGTGATACCTCAGCCTTCCAAGAACATTATTCGACCAAATCATAAGCCTTTGGCAATAAGTAGGAAGCCTGGTAGACCTGCAAAAGTGAAAATTTCTGGCATATCTGTGACTATTAACAGAATTTCACCTCAGGAAAGAGAAGTAAGTATTAGCAGCTGCTTACCTCCTTTAGAAAATAATATGTTTGAAAAAAATCTGCCTGAAGAAAAGCATGACCAACAATGCAATAAGATGGATAAAACAAGGCACGCTAAAGCTGACATATTTAAGAATGGATCAAAAAGTATGGTTGCTCCTATACCTTTGAGACATTCTGTTAGGGATAGAAAGCCATCTCTGCATTTCTTACATTCATTAGCATCTTCTAGCTCATTTATTTATAGAAATGCTGTGCTCCATAAGTCATATAAACTCCATTTGCAAAAAGGTAAAAGTCAGAAGGGAAAACATAGGCAGTCAAGGACAAAAATAGCTTCCAAAGATACCCCAAGAACTAGATATTCAAGGAATGCAAAAAAGTGTTTGGAAGATAAATTAGTACCCATTTCTGAAGTATCCTTGGACCCTATAATTTCCTCAAACCCTCTGCTCAGGTGGTGGGCTACTTCTACTTCAAATGATTCCTTGCTAGAGGAATTAAACAATAGATTTGAGCAAATAACAAACGCTTGGGTGAAAGTGAGTGGAGATGAAGTTGAAAATTGTGTTCATAAAAAAAGAGAATACATTGGAAATGATCATTTCAAAATAGGAAGCCCTTTGGAAACTTGTCTTTTAGAACTTGAAGTTTCACCAGTAAAAATGCTTTTTCAGAAAAAATATGATTTGAATGAACTCTGTACCTGGTTTATGCAAACAACAGAAACACAGTCTCTTTCACTAGTTAGAAAAGCAAATGCTCGAAATCCTTTGGAAGTGATAAATACTAAGGGAATCAAATTAGGGATGAAATATTCTGATTTTAATACCAGCCCCTTCAGAAAGCACTTTAAAAAATTTGCACTCTCTTCTCCTTCAAAATCAGCAGAGAAGTTGCATATACTACATAAAGTGGTTAGCTCTCCACTCTTAAATGTGAAAAGTAATTTAGCAATAGCTAGGTTAAAAAGGACTGAGTTTAAGAGGTTGCATCATGAAAGATGGAGAAGAGAGGGAAAGCTGCACAACCATGGTACAGTTGGTTGGAACTCTAAAAGGAGGAACTTAAGATTTTTCTGCCAGAACCAATTTTTAAATAAGACTGAGGGGGCAACAGATGCTGACATCCCACTCCAAGGAAAAAGCACAGTAGATAATCAGTGTGTTTTGCCACCTGAGATCAAGGAGGACTTTTTGCAACAAAGAGTGGCAATGCCTGACTTCAAAATAGATGCTAGTTTAGAGAATAAATTTAAGTCAGAAGCAAAAGAGAATGGAATAAATTGCAGCCAAAAAGATTTTGAAAAAGGACTAGGAAATGTATGTCCAGATAATTGGAGGTCAAAAACCTTAAAAGATTGTAGAATATTTTTGAGGAAGCTCAACTACCTTGAACACAGAAATACTTTTAAGCTAAATACAATCATTTACTCTCCTGAATCTATTGACAATGGAAGTAATCACCAGACTCAGATAGAGGAATCAAAGCGATTTACTTTAAGATCTCATTCTGCTAGGCAAAATTCTTTTAAAAAGCAATCTAAAGAAATAGAAAATGCTAAAGCAAATAGTTCAACTGATAAATTTGCTGGCCAACTTGACAATAGTAAATTAAGTAAATGTGTTAACTTTGACAAGAATCCTTCTGATAGTTTTGAAGTTCTTAGCAATTTGAACAAAAGAAAAAGACCACCATGGAAGACCACAGAAATGTCAACAAAAAGACATAAACGACAGTCTTGCAACAGTGGACAAATGGCAAACTATTTTTCAAAATCCCTAGGTAAGTTCTTCTCTAATTAATTTTAAAGTTTCATTGTAGGTGCCTTGAGTCAAGTATACAATAACAGGTAGAAAAAGAAAAGCTGATTCAGTTTTAATTTGTTTCCAAAATATTTGGATAACCTAATTTCTTGGCACCTAGTATGAAACTCATGAAATTAGGTGCTGCCAAATGTACCAGTATGTTTCCCCACCTCTTAATTTATCCAGGATTTCAAACAAATAAAAATATGTTTAGTAGAGACCTAGAAAACGTCTTTAAAATATATCATTAATGTAAAAGTTATTAATATAAAAGTTATAACATCTGCTTTTTCATTTGATAGATCTGTATAAAATCAGAAAACAGTTTGACAGATAAATATGACTAAGTCACTACAAATTAACTACTGTACTACAGGCTAATACATATTTATCTCTTGATAAATTAATAACTATGAGACCATGTAGAAGAAATAAAGACTACCTCATTGCTGAATTGATAAAGGCTATCACATATTATAATCCTAGAATATCAAGCTCATATCCACTGTCAAGCTGTTGCCATTTGGAACCCACTTTAAGACTCTGATTATTTGAAGAGTGGTATAGTAATTTTTTTCAATAAATCAGAAAACTTGAGTATTTTTTTTTTTTTGAGACAGAGTCTCACTCTGTTGTATGGGCCAGAGTGCCGTGGTGTCAGCCTAGCTCACGGCAACCTCAAACTCTTGGGCTCAAGTGATCCTCCTGCCTCAGCCTTCTGAGTAGCTGGGACTACAGGCACATGCCACCATGCCTGACTAATTTTTCTGTTTCTAGTAGAGATGGGATCTCACTCTTGCTCAGGCTGGTCTCAAACTTCTGAGCTCAAGCGATCCCCCTGCCCTGGCCTCCCAGAGTGCTAGGATTACAGGTGTGAGCCACCGCACCTGGCCAAGTAGGTTTTTTTCATATCAGACATTGAGCTCATTTCTGCAGATATTATAAAGATGAGGATTCCTTTCCACAGATAATCCATAGCTTAGTAAGAAAGAGTAATATACAATTCATTGTTAAGGTAATGCTGAAGTCAGAATGTACACCACAATTACTTTGGCAAGTAATTATGTGCTTTACTAAGTTATGCTGACCTGACCTTGGTACTTTAGGGAAAGACTGTTAACCTTTAGAACCTAGCAAAAATACCGTAGGAACAGTGTAGTTGCCGGCATGTACAACTCTGCTTATTGATAGGTGCTGGACAATGCAGGATATTTAGGAGTGTAGGAGTGCTTATTAAATTTCTTCCTTAACATGAAAGAGTGCCAAGTTACATTTGGCAATTTAAGGATATTTTATCATATGGTTGCCTTGTTATATTATCTTTTTTAGGGGTATTTTTTGAAGGTTGGGAAAGTATTGGTGGCTTTATTTTTGTTACCTTTTATAAAACTAATTTAAAAGCTAAAATAAGTAATAGCAGGTCTTAAAATATTAAAAGCAGTAAATTCTAGACTTTTAATAGGTTAATAATTTTTGTGGCCTCAAAAACTCAATTATTTAACTGAATAACCTTAAAATGCTTATTTCAATAATATCTAGCATGTAGTGAGTAAAATTTCACAAATCTAACATGAAATGCGTAAAATTTTAAAGGTGGTCAAGTAGAATCTACATTATAAAAAATGAATCAAAACTAAAAAAAAAAAATGACCTTTCTTTCTTGCCCTCAGGGTAAATAAAAATAACATAAGAAATGACACGTCAGGAAAAAAAGGGAAAAAACCTGATAGTGATTTTTTTAAAAACTTCACCTAAAAATATGCACACATTTTGTAAAGACTGTCATGAATGGAAAATAAAATGTATAGTTTCATTTTTAATTCTTTAAGTCATCCTCATTTCATGCTGTTCCAGTTTAAGGTATTTTACATTAATTCACTTTACAACAGAACCGTATTTTGTCCTTTTAGTTTCTTAATCATTGTGTCTTCCTAAGAAATAATGCTAAAGTTTATTTTAACATGATTCTTTACCCCACTAAATAAATATGAAATCATTCTAGAAAAGTAAGATGGAAGATGCCTAATTACTACTTTTTCAAATTAATTCCAAAATCCTTTTATTTTTTTAGTATTATACAAAGAATTGTTTTTCATCTTTCTCATTTTTAAAATTACTAGTACTATTTCCTGTTCTGCTTAAAGTTTTATTTATCTTTTACTGATAACTTTCCTTCTTTATTTTTTTAACATTCTTTTTTTAATCACTCAAGGACATTATTCTTATAAAGTTATATTTATAGTAATATTTGTTATATTTACCTGATTTTTAAATGTTTTCTTAAAGTTTTTTTTTTTCTCATTATTCTTGGTATTTCATACTTCTTTTTGCCCTTTTAGAAATGATGCTAAAACTCATTATTTCATATGTGTTTTTTTTCGTCATATAATAATTAGTGACTGGTGACGTAAGAGACTTTTAACAACAGGACTTTTCTAGAAAAATTTTTAGGGCAATATATGTAATGAAATTTTGGAATATTTCTATTGATGAAAAGTTTTGCTTCTACCATGAATGTCTTGTTTTTTGTACATTTTAAGATTAACTGTCCAGACATAGTTTAATACATAGGAGTTTTTAAATTTGTACTTTACCATATTTCAACTGCTGTGTATGTCAAGCATAAACATGGAAAAGAGGAAGAGGAAATGCAATTCCATTCTATTCTTTAGTTCAAAAATATTTAATGAATGCCTACAGCTCTTAGTTCCCTTTCCATCTAAGTGAGAAAACAAGACCTACATCATTTATTTATTCCATAGAATATATTTTATGTTTTAACTGGGATTTTATGTTTTAAGGGGATAGAATGGTTAAAGCCATGATTTTTGCTCTTATGGAGCTCACCATCTATCTCATGGAGGATAGAAAAATGAATTAGCAATTTCAGTAGGATGAGTGCTATAATCAGAGAGAAAGATGGATTGTGGGAGTACATAGGAGGGAAATTGAACTCAACTTAGGGAATTAGGGAAGGATTCCTACATTGTCACATCTAAACTGAGGCTTGAAGGATGCCTAGATATTAGAAATCGACCAGCCTGAGCAAGAATGAGACCCCGTCTCAACTAAAAATAGAAAAAAAAATTAGCTGGGCAACCAAAAATAGAAAAAATTAGCCAGGTGTGGTGGCGCGTGTCTGTAGTCCCAGCTACTGGGGAGGCTGAGGCAGGAGGATCACTTGAGCCCAGGAGTTTGAGGTTGCTATGAGCTAGGCTGACACCATGGCACTCTAGCCTGGGCAACAGAGCAAGACTGTGTCTCAAAAAAGAAAAAAAAAAGAAGTTGTCAAAAGAGGAGTATTTCAGGCAGAGCAAATTACATGTGGAAAATTTGGGTAACAAAAGAAAGCAAACTTATTTGGAATATTGAATAATTTATTAGAACTGAGACATAAAATAGGAATCATGGGTTGGGGGGGAGTAGGAAAATGGTAGAAGATAAAGCTACTGAGGGAATCATAGCCCAAATTTTGAGGTCAATATCAGTTAACAAAATTAAAAATATTTTTTTTCATTTTTCATAGAACAATATCACCTTTATAAAAAATGTTTGAAGCCCTAATAGTATTATTAATGGAAAAGAATAGATTTGAGAGAAAGCTATGAAGTAAAATCATTGTCTTAGAGAGTAGAGGAATAAAGGGATAACATCCAGGTTTTTGCCTTGAACATCTCGGTAAATGATAGTAAGATTCACTGAGAGAGAATGCTCTTACGGGGTTCAGTTTTAGACGTAAGGGGTTTGAGGTATCTAGTGAGATATCCAAGAAAAGATATTTAGGAAGCAGTTAGGTAGTTTGGATCTGTTGCCCAGGAAAGAGGCCTGAGCTGAGATAAAGATTTGGAAGTCAGCAAATAATTGAAGCCAAGAAAGTGGAACAGACAGTGTAAGATTGAAAGAGCCTAGGATCTCAGAGCCCCAACGATATAGGGAAAAGGAGACTGATGGGAGTTGTCAAGAGGTAAGAGGAAAGCCTGAAGAGTGTGATGAATGGAAATGTGTTTTAAGAAGGGAGAAGACAGCAGTGTAAATTGTTGATAAGGAGTCAGTTAAGGTGAGCCCTGAAACTTCCATTGAATATAGCAGCAAGAGGTTACCTAGTGATTTGGGAGAGAGCAGCTTTGGTGAACTAATAATAGAGCCAGAAATCTTATTCGATGCTAGATGAGTAATTGTAGGAAGAAGAAATAAAAATTAGCACAGAAATGCTGTAAGTGGCTATAGATGGAGAGGAAATAGAGAGGTAGCTAGAGTAAGCTGGAGTTGAAGGCAGGTTTGAAAAAGAATATATTTACATTCCAGTGGGAAGAGGCCAGTCGAGAATAAAAGGTTGAAGATACAGAAATGAGATAGCAAGCAGTGGAAATGGAGTGAAGCCCCTACGTTGATTATTAGGTGTGGGATCTGGGGCATTGTTAGAGAGATTGGTCTTGACCAGAAGGGTCACTTTTCTCTTAAAACAAGAAGGTTGTGAGAACAATATGAACAATATTTAGGGATGCAAAGCAGTAATTTGTAGTCAGAATATTGAGATATTAGAGTCCATTTTCTATGAATCAAGAGATAATCTAAGAGTAGTATGGTGGGATTGGGTAATTGGGGAATGTGGATAGGTTTGAAATAGCTGTCTTGAGAAATACAGGATTCAATAGCTGTGTGGTTTTATCTCAGCTGCCAGGATGTAAGCTTGGAGAAAGGTGGGCCCTTAAATTTAATAGTAGTTGATTTCACCAAATGGGTATAATAGAAAGACAAAGAGATCAAGCTAAGAATGTATTCATTCTGTGACTAGTAAGAAGCTATATGATCAAAGTAGAGTTCAGAGAATCTTTCCTAATAGCAACATGCAATATAGATTTTGGGGGTGGAGGACAGGAAATGGGATATGTGAAGTGCCAGTTGCAGCAGATAATTTTTGAGGTAATAATGGCTAAAAATGGAATGTGACTACTGAAAATAACACTATAGACCTTTTTAATAGCAGTGTCTTTTGAGTTCTCAAAGCAAACATATGCCTTTTCCTAATTGATAAATATCTAGAGGTAAATAAGGGGACTTTAGACACCTCTGAAGAAAATTTTAAGACAAAAATAACTTAATGTGGACTTGAAGCTACTATACTAATAGTACTCATCCTAAAACATTAAATTTTCCCATAAAAATTCATAATTCACTTGATACTTTGAATTAGATTCTGACATGACTGAAAAAAAAATGTTCAGTTTGTCAACTTGTTTTGTCATCTGTCCTCAAAAATAACTGAATACACATTTTTTCCTATTCAGAATTCTGGTTTTCACATAGGATTATAACTGATGAAGTGATTTTAAAATAAGTAATATACTCCTTCAACTACCTGAAACCAAGACTGCGATCTTGCTTATGAATGTTTTACCATATATTTTGAACATTCAACACAATGTTTTTTTAAAAATTAGTATGGTTGACACCACCCATTGCACAGAATATCCTTAGACATTATCGTATCAAATTTAGAGTTTTTCATGTGCTGTTATTTAACATCATAATTATCATTTATTAGAAAAACTATGAAGCATAGAGTAGATGATTTTCTAAATTTGATTTTGATAGAAAAACATTTCCAGGTGATCCAGTGTCACCTTGTTCTAGTTTGCTACATGAGCATCCTGCAGATGGATTCCAGGGAACACCCCCCACCCCCACCCCCGCCCCGCAAGATGCTCTGTGTGCAAAGGGTTCTGTGGTCAGATAAGATTGGGAATGCCCCTTTCTCTTACCTGTTCTTACTGAGTCGCAGTGCCCCATTAGCATGTTAATTTTCATTCCCCAAACTCTGTATAAAATTACAAATGTTTATATCCTACAGAATACTATATGGGGAACATAATTAGATATAGTACTCTACATAGTTTCCTGCTAAAGAGTCTCTATATTTTTCTATGATATTCCCAGAATGTAACAACTGCAAAAGTATTAATTTATATATTAGATTTGTTCATGTTGTACATAAATTAAGTTAGGGTAATCGAAATTATATTGTAAGTACTTTATTAACATTCCCCATTAAAACAATGCTGTAGTAAATATCTTTAAGCCAAATATGTTCACGTTCTGATCAGTCTTTTGTATTTTTGTATGTTAGTTGTTTTTTTTTCATGTTGAGTAAAGAACAGAAAAGCTGTGGTAGCAGTCAATTCATGAGGCCTTACTATCTATATTATAAACTATGAAAAATCTCTTACTATGAACCTAAGAAAATATACAAGATCAGTGTTTCCTCAAGCATATATCTGTAGCATTAATTTCCTCAAAAACGGATGAAATGAAGATAGATTAATGTAAAAATTAATTCATGTGACATTCTTTTTCATATGGGTTTCATATTGCTGCTTTGCTAATTGCCAGTGCCATAAGTAAGTCTAGTAAAAGTTGATTCTGTTACTTAAGGTATTCTAATGAAATAAGAAATTTTTAAAATATCTATTCTGTTTACAATTGAGTTTTACCCTATAATTTTCCTCAAATTCCCCTAATTTTCTTAGAAATTGAGTAAAGTGAAGAGTTTTAGGTTAGCTTTTGCCATAATATATATAAAATATAAAATATATAACAACTACTTTGACAATCTTTGTCTTGGTAATTTTTCTTAGAGTTTTTCTTGAACGTTTTATATTCTGTTACTTTCTCAACCATTACTGAGTTTTCAGGATATTCTGTTTTATTAATTGCCCCATATCTTTCATAGAAAACCATTCAACTTATTCAGCAAACATTGGATACCTTTTCTTTTGATTTACCAAGCATTCTATTCAATATCAGAGTCACAAAGAAATTCAAGGAACTCACCTAAAAGATATTTCAGTTTGTTTTTACTTTGGCAACAGACTTAGTATAACTTGAAGAAAGATAATTTGGTTAATTCACCATACTAGTGGTTGTAGAATACAGAAGTATTTTTGAACATAGAATTCTCTAAATCAGGAAGTCTGTCCCATGGCCTGTTTTATAAATAAAGTTTTGTTGAACACTGCCGTGCTCTTAAACTTACATATTGTCTATTGCTGTTTTTGTGCTACTGAAGGTAAATTGAGTAGTTATAACAGAGACCATAAAGCCCACAAAGTCTGAAATATTTCCTACCTGGCCCTTTGGAGAAAAAGTTTACTGACCCCTGTTTATATCACTACAATTTTGATATGAGGTGGCTAGAAAAAAGTGAATAAAGTATAGGCTTTTTAAAGAATTTAATATAAAATCTATTTAACCTTAAATAGATTAAGATCATTCTGTCCTGTTCATCCCCAACACCCCATCCACTCCCTTCTCCAACATGATGCAGTGTATTCGATGTGTTAGTTCTTTTTGTTTTATCTCTATGGGACAGTATCTGTCTATCCAGCAGAGTGGTGCTGGGGAAGCCATGAGCTCCAGTTTTATTCTGTTTTGTAAATCTTTATTCTCTCCCTACAGCCTCCCGACCTGCTTTCTCTATCTGAGGTAAGTTCAAGGGTCACCCTTTTCTTCCTTAACCAGCTGCTACTATCTGTTAGGAAGAGATTAATTTTAATGCTTCATACCATGATAAATTCCTGCCTCAAGGTCCAGTTGTTCCCTTCTTTTTCTCCTCCTGTTTTCTTCCTTCTCTGTTTCTTCACTTAAGAATTCAAAATTCTTAGTTCAGCTCAGCTCTCCTGGCTACCATATTTTCCCCTCATTTTTCCTGGGCAGTAAATAGTTCTCTTTGTTGTGAAGCTGAATATTCTGTAATTATCATAATGTTAAGCCTAGTGACTTCACCTACAGTTTAATTACCAAACCAAAAAAAAAAAAAAGAAGAAGAAAGGAAAAAAGAAGGCAGGGTAGGTGTCTGAATGATTTCATCTTGCTGCTTTTTTTCTCTTGTTTGTATTTGTTGTATTTTAAACTGAACCTTGGCTTCTTTTTCGTAGTTCCAGGCAACTTGGAAAATACATTTGTTTACTACTTTATTTCTGTGTTATAGAAGCATAGAAGGCCATACTCTAAAGCCTATATCTGTATACTCAATTAAGTTATTCAAAAATGTTTATCTCCTATGTGTTAGGTAGTATGATAGACAATGGGAAATAATGAGAGACAAAACCAGATACAGTACCTGCCCTCATGGCTCAAGTTTTTTTGGAGAGACAGACATTGAGTAAATAATTACACAAATCTGGTAAGTTCTCAATTAGTATGTGGTGCTATCAGAATTTATTATAGGGACATTTTGTCAAGTGAGAGAAGACTTCCTTAAGAAAATGTCCTTTAAGCGGAGCTGTGATGGGTGAGTAGGAATTAACTAGGCCAAGTGGCAGAGAAGCAGTAGGATAGGAATGACTTGATAGGAAGAAGGAATTGCATGTGAGAAAATGCTGAAGTGTGAGATTCTTGGCAGGTTAGAGGGATAAGACATGGCCAGTGTGTTAAGAGAGAAAGGAAGAGAGGATGTCAGGTTGCTGAGGATTGGGAAATAATAAGTAAAGGAATGGACTGTGCGGGTTCTTGTAAACCATGCGTAGAAGTTTATGTACTTTCGGTAGCTTCTCATTCCACGTGGAGTACAGATTACAATTGGAAGTGGTTGGAGAAGGTATATGATGTTATCAGATTCTCCTTGCTAAAAGATCTTTGTGTTTGCATTGTGAAGAATGAAGGATGTAGAGCAAGAGTGAAGTCAGAGACCATTGTGGTAGCCCAGATGAGAACTCTTCTACTTTAGAACAGTGGTTCACAAACTAGAGTGTGCATCAAAATCACCAGGAGGGCTTGTTTAAAAAAAAAAAAAGAAGAAGAAAAAAGACATTGTTGGGCTATACCCACTGAGTTTGATTGAGTAGGTATGGAGTGGAGCCCAAGTGGTACTTGCACTGCTGGTCCACAGACCACACTTTGAGAACCACTGGTATAAAGTGTTGTAGTGTTGGAAAGAAGCTTAATTCTTTACTAATACGAGCATAAGTTTATTTATTTCCCTCTAAGCACTACTTTAGCTATATCCGACAAAGTTTGCTCTCCTATGTTTTCATTTTCGTTTTCATTAAATTCTAAGTATTTTCTAATTTCTCTTGTGATTTCTTGTTTAATCCATGGATTATTTAGACATATGCTGTTTAGTTTCCAAATATTTAGGGATTTTCCAGACACTTTCTGTTACTGATTTCTAATTCAATTCTGTTGTAGTTGTAAAATATTCTTTGTATGATTTCAATCTTTTTGAATTTACAGAGATTTATTTTATGGCCCAGAATCTATCCAAATCTTAGTAAATGTTTTGTAGATTCTTAAAAATAATGTGTATTCTGCTGCTGTTGAGTGTCTATCAGTGTCAGTTAAGCAAGTTGGTAGATAGTGCTGTTCAACTCTTTTCCATTCTTAATTGAGTTTCAGTCTACTTGTTCTATCTAGTCTTGAAAGAGGGTGTCAAAATCTACAACTATGATTGTGAATTCTTCTCTATATCCTTTCAGTTCTGTCAGGTTTTGCTTCATGAATTTTGCTGCTCTATAATTAGGTGCATACACATTTAGTATTTTTACATACTTTTGATGAATTGACTCCTTTATCATTATAAAATAAACCTCTTTATCCCTGCAAATGTTCATTACTCTGAAATCTGTTTTATCTGGTACTATTATAGTCATTCAAGCTTACTTTTCACTAGTGTTTTCATAGTATATCTTTTCACATACTTTTATTTTTAACCTATTTGTGTCTTTATATTTCAAGCGAGTTTCTTTTAGACAGCATATAGTTGAGGCTTGCTTTTTTTATCCAATCTGACAATCTCTGCCTTTTAGTAGACCACTTACATTTAATTTGACCATTCATATGATTGGGCTTAAATCAGCAATCTTTCTATTTTCTGTTTATCCTACCTATTATTTCTTCCCCAATTTTCTCTTTTCCTGACGCCTTTTGGATCAATCCAGTGTGTTTTATTATTTTATTTAATCTCTTAATTTGCTTTTCAAAAAGTAGTTACTGTAAGGTTCATACTGTACATCATTAACATATCAGAGTATACTTTCAAATAATATTATATCACTTCATGGATAACTTAAGATTTTTACAGCCATACATTTGCATTTCCTCCCTCCAAGTCTTTGTACTATTGCCTCTTACATTTTGCTTCTGTAAATGTTATAACCCCCATAATACATAGCCATTATTTTTACTTTATACTGTTATCTTTTAGAGAGATTTTTAAAATAGAAAAATAAGTACTTTTTTCCACAAATTTACCATTTCTGGTGCTCTTCCTTCTTTTGTACTGATCCAGATTTCCATCTGATATCTTTCCTTATGCCTGAATAACTTCCTTTAACATATCTTGTAGTGAAGGTCTGCTGTTGATCATTTCACTCAGCCTTGTTTTTGTATATCTGAAAGTCTTTATTTCACTTTTTTTGGAAAGATATTTTTCCTGAATGTGGACTTCAAATTTGACCATATTTTTCTCTTAGTACAGATGCTGCTTGACTTACAATGGGGTTAGTTCCTGATAAATCCATCATAATTTAAAAATAGCATAAGTCAAAATGTATTTAATACACCCAACCTGCCAGACATTATAGCTTAGCCTAGCCTACATGTTAAACGTGCTCAAAACATTTACATTAGTCTACAGTTGTGCAAAATCATCTAACCCAAAGCCTATGCTATAATAAAGTTTTCAGTATCTCATGTAATTTATTGAATACTGAAAGTGAAAAACAATGGTAGTATGGGTACTCAAAGAACAATTTCTGATGAATGCCTATCACTTTCACACCATTGTAAAATTGAAAAATTGTTAAGTTGAACCATAAGTCAGAGATCCTCTGTATTTGAAAGATGTTGCTCCACTGTCTTTTAGCTTGTCGTATTTCTGAAGATAGACGTGCTGTCATTCTTATATTTGACTCCTCTGTATGTAATATTTCATTTCCTTTGGGTGCATTTAGGATTTTCTCTTTATCTCTGGTTATTAGCAGTTTGATTATAAAGGGACTTGGCATGGTTGCCTTCATGTATATTCTGCTTGGGGTTTGTTGACCTCCTTGAATATGTGAGTTTATAGTTTTCATCACATTTTTACATTTTTTAGCCATTACTTTCTTATATATACTTCTGTCCCTTTCCACTCTCTTTCTGAGATTTCAGTCACATGCATTAGGTTATTAAGTATGAAATGTCCTTAAGTACTAATTTTGACAGTTAGTATCTCTGACATTTCACTTTAACACTTCTTGTTTTATTTTTATTGTGAAGATACATCCTCTGTCTTGCAAATGCACGTTTTAGCTTGTGCTTATCTTTCAAATTTTTTTAGAGCAATTTTTGTGGAACTATGGATAAGTCAAAACTTTGTGTTATTTTCAAGTATGAATTCCATCATGGAACCAATGCAGCGCAGATGGCTCTAAATATCAACAAAGTGTTTGGGAAGGATGTGCCAATGACTGTAGTGGAAGTGAATCCATCTCAACCGACTCATGAATTAGCAGCAAGGTTTGGCATTACTATTCCACAATATTGGACCATTTGAAACAAATGGACAAGATAAAGAAGCTGCATAGATGGGTGAGTACCACATGAATTAAATGAGCATCAGAAGAGAAATCGTCTTGAAGCTGGCCTTTCTTTGCTGTCTCGACATAAAGGTGAACCATTTCTACACCGTATTGTTACGTGTGATGAAAAATGGATTCTTTTTGATAAGTGTTTGGCACAATGGTTGGATAAAGAAGTACTGAAACACAGTCCAAAGCTGAATATTCATCAAAAAAAGCTAATGGTGTCTGTTTGGTGGTCCAGCGCTGGTATTATCCACTACAGCTTCATGAAACCTGGTCAGTCAATTACAGCAGATGTCTACTGCAACCAAATGGACGAAATGATGAGGATGCTTGTGATTAAGCAGCTGAGATTGGTCAATAGAGACAGGCCAATCCTCTTGCAAGACAACGTTCAACCACAACGCTGCTCAAACTACAAAAGCTGAACTTGGAAAGTCTCTGTCATCCAACATATTCACCAGACTGCACCAACTGACTACCACTTCTTCCAGGCTTTGGACCACTTCTTACAAGGAAAAACATTCTCAACAAGCTTTGGAAAACACCTCCAGGCTTCTTTGCTGCTGGTATAAACAAGCTACTGTTAAGATGGCAAAACTGTATCAATAGTTTAGGTGCATGCTTTGATTAATTGTACTGCTTCTTGTTTGAGAGATAATAAACTACACTTTTGATTTGAAATCAGACATTTCATGTTTAATGACCTAATATTTTTATCCCACAGATCACTCTATTCATGTTTGTTCACTTTTTTATCTCATTTTTTTTCATTCTGGATAGTACTATTCCTATGATTTTAAGTTCACTAACCATTTCTTTGACATAGTCTGATGTTCTGTTAATACCATCCAGGATATTTTTAGTTTCATAAATTGTATTTGTCATCTCCAGAAGTTCAAATTTAGTCTCCTTTGTATGTACCATGTTTGTCCTCATGCTCGTGCTTTCTCAACTTCTTGAACTTATGGAGTGTATTTCAAATACCTGCATTAACATTCTCACGTAGTAATTTTATAATGTGTTACTTATTTATCTGTTCCTGTTAATGATTTTTGCTCTCATTATGGATCCTACTTTCTTATTTTTTGCATGACTGGTAATTTTTGATGCCAAGCCCTGTGAATTTTACATTGTTGTACACTGAATTTTTTTGTAATGCTTTAAATGTTTTGGGGCTTTGTTCTGGGACACTGCTAACTAATTGAGAAACATTTTGATTCTTATAAGTCTCACTTTTGTACATTGTGAGGCAGAGCCAGAAGAGCTTTTAGTCCACAACATTAGTTCACAACTAGGGGTGATTTTGCCCCACAGAGGATATTTGGTAATGTGTGGAGACATTTTCGATTTTCATGTTTAGAGGGTGCTGTTGGCATCTGGTGGATAGAGTCCAGGGATGCTACTAAACATTCTATGATGCATAGGACAGACCCCCACAACAAAGAATTATCTGGCCTCAAATGTCAGTGGAGCTGAGGTTGAGAAGCCCTGCTCTAGGGCTAAGTTGACCGCACTATAGAAGCCATCCAGGCAATTCCAATATCTGCTTAAGGACACTACTAAATGCCCCATGTGTTAGGAAGTTTTTCCATTCTTTCTCTCTCTCTCTCTCTCTCTCTCTCTCTCCAAACTCTCTCCTCAGCTCAGGAGTATTTCCATGCTCTCTTGGGTTCCTCTGTCTACCATGCAGACCGGAGACTTTCAGGCAGTAAGCTAGAGTGGTTTTTAGGGTGTCCCTTTTGTTTCCCTTCTTTCAGGGATCACTGTCATCTTGCACTTCCTGTCATCCAGTGTCTTAAAACCATTATTTCCTATATTTTATCTTTTTTTAAATTGTTTAAAGTGAGAGGGTCAATCTGATCTCTGTTACTTCATTATGGCCAGAAGCAGAACTCCTAGATTTATTCTTTCAACAAATATTTGTCTAGTTTCTATATACTGAGTACTACAGGTAAAATGCCGAACAAGATCAACAAGGATCTCTACTCCCATCAAGCTTGTCTCTCAGTGAGAGAGAAAAACAATAAAAAAGAAAACAAAACGGTGATGAATTCTGTGTTAATGAAATTGGACGACATAAGGAGTTTCTAAGAGGAGCTGCATTAGGTTAGGGAAATCCTTTCTGAATAAGTTATGCATAAGCTATGGATGGAGTAGAAATATCTAGGACATCACTGATGACTGTGACTGTGAGTATGAACAAGGACCCCTAAAGGGAAGGTATAGAATAAGAAAAGAAAGCCTAGAACTCATCCTTGAGAAATTCCAACATTTGGCCCTAATCCTCGCACTCTTGGAGGCTGAGGCAGATGGATTGCTTGAACTCAGGAGTTCGACACCAGCCTGTGCACAAGGGAGACCCTTTCTCTACTAAAAATACAAAAAAATCAGCCGGGCATTGTGGCAAGTGCCTGTAGTCATAGCTACTCAGGAGGCTGAGGCAGAAGGATCTCTTGAGCCCAGGAGTTGAAGGTTGCAGTAAGCTATGATGAAGCCACTGCACTCTACTCCGGGTGACAGAGTGAGACTGTCTCAACAACAACAAAAAAAGGAAATTCCAACATTCATTACCCAAATAAGTAGGATGACTTGCAGTGAAAGAGGCAAGAAGAAAGCCACTGGTATGTTTTCTCTCAAAGGCCAAAAGAAGCGAGTTTCAAGAAAGAGAGGGTTCCTTAGTCTGCTTGGACTGCCAGACACAGGAAAAAAAAAAAAAAAAAG
This sequence comes from Eulemur rufifrons, assembly GCF_041146395.1. Classification (NCBI taxonomy): domain Eukaryota; kingdom Metazoa; phylum Chordata; class Mammalia; order Primates; family Lemuridae; genus Eulemur; species Eulemur rufifrons. Next base: position 26,406,915 of record NC_091001.1, read on the forward strand.
CCACAGACTACATGACTTAAACAGCAGAAATTTATTTTCTAACAGTTCTAAAAGCTGGAAAATCCAAAGTCAAGGTCCAGCAGGTTCAGTTTCTGGTGGTGATTCCTCTCCTGGCTTGTAGATAGCCACCTTCTTACTGTGTCCTCACATGAAGAGAGGACTCTCTGGTGGTTTCTCCTTCTCTTACAAGGACACCAGTCCCATTGGATTAGAGTCCCACCCTTATGACCTTAATTACCTCCTACAGGCCCTATCTCCAAATACAGTCACATTGGGGGTTCAACATATGAATTTACGGGGAACACAAGTCCATAGCAGAAGAAATGGTCAGCAGTGTTGAATGTTGCCAAGAGGGCAAAAGGTAGAGAAGTAAAGTTCATTGGATTTATCAATGTGAGGGTAATTGTTGGCTTTAGTAAGTGTTGTTTTCGTGGAGTGAAAGCCAGATTCTAGTAGGTTAAGGAATGTGTAGGTAAGGAAATGGTGATAGCAAGTAAGGGATAACTCATTAAAGTAACCTTAGCTTTTAGAGATTAGAGTGTTAACTCAAGGAAAATGAAAGATTGAGTAAAGTCTTAGTTTTTATTTGTTTTTTTAAAGAACAAGGGACCTCTAGTTGTTTTAATTGAGAAGGGATGTCTCTTTAGCTGTTGCTGTATTACAGACCACCCCAAAACTTACTATCTTGAAATAAATAAGCATTTATTTCACTCATGGGTCTATAGTTGGTAAATAAGGTTAGGATGTTCTTCTGATCGTGCCTGGGTTCCCTCACATGTCTTGCTGTTAGATGGCTATCGGGAGGGACAGCTTATCTCTGCTCCACGTGTCTCACATCTACCCAGCAGGTTTGCCCAAGCCATTTCTCAAGCTTCAGCTTCTGTCATATTTGCTAACATCCCATTGGCTAGAGCAAATTACATAAGTAAGACAGAATGGGAGGACATTGCCAAATTATAAGGCAAAAAGAGTGAATTTAGGGATGGCTAAAGAATTGGGCATATTAATGCAATCAATTTGCTCTAGAGGGTATATCAAAAAAAGAGAGGAAGCGGATTATGATCATTAATAAGTTCTTAAGAAGGCAAATGGGAACAGGGTCCCAAAACATTCTAAATTATATCAGGCAATAACTTTATAATTGCTTTTAATTTCACATTAATAAAATTTCTTATCTTTATTCTTTTTATAAAGGTAGCTGAATCATATTTATATTTATTAGATATTTGAATACCCATTACATATATACTACTTTAAGCACAGTTCACTTGTGTCGTACTAATTAAACAAGCTCTTTAAGAAATTCAGGAAAAGTCTTTTTGTTCCTATGTGTCCAAGAATCATTTCTAAATTGCATAGCAGTACAAACTGTGTTCATTGATTTCTGAAGACTACTGATTTTGTGCCCTTTATCTGACTATAATTTCTCTCATTTCCATTTGACTAAAAATTCAGATACCCCATTTCTTAGTAGAAAACTGTTCTTTCCATTCTGGATGTTTTCTTATGAGTTCTTGACTAACGTGGTTTGCTCTAATAGTCGCAGCACTTACTAGTTATTAAACACACTTACCAGTATGCCAATCTTTGTCATTTTTATATTTTAGAAAAATTAATATAATTTTCCTAAAATTGGCTATAGTAAATTGCAAATTTAGGATTATATTCCAAGACTATTGGACTTCAAAGATTTGGTCTTAACCACCATGTTGTTCTACTCCAAGTAGTCACATTGGATAATTATAAGCAAGTAAAAAAAAAAAAATCTATAAAATCTCCCACTGAATCTACCAAAGCCTTTAACATCAGTAGCCTACCGAAGGAAAATTTCAGTCTTGGAATAAATTATCTTTAAAAAAAAAAAAAAAAGTGCAATCTAAACTTAGCTGTTTGCCAACCAAGAGAAAGGATTTACTCAAATTTTAGACCTTGTGGTCACCTCGACAAACCACATTTACCTGAGTAGATCTTATGGTTCTTGTATATGACCCCCTTTAAGCCCAGGAATTCAAAATTATACTGTTGTGTTATCTGTCTACACAAACTAAATCATTGTATTATCTGTCTATAAAAATTATAGGAATACCTAATACGGTGGACATTGCAGAAACAAATCATACACAAATCTGCCGTATTTTGTCCCCAATGAAGACACATGTGCCTTTTGATTTTCTTATGTTTTGTTAATAGTATAACATTAACTCACATTTATTGAGTTCCTACTATGTGTCCAGTCAGTGGGCCAGGCATTTTAGATGCATTCCATTCTCTATACAAAGTGCTTTACATAAACTCATTTATTAATCATATTACCATTAAGGGGTGGTGACTTTAATCTTCACTCTCCAGTTAAAGCTTAGAAAGATTAAGGAATGTCCACTCAGCTGGTCAGTGATTGGACTCAGGATCAGAACTCAGGCTCTACAAATCCTCCTTCTGTTCCAATTTACTAAAATCTTCATCTCTAAAGACCTTTTTCAAATGTTTCTTCCACTAGTCTCCTCACTCTGCTGGGGATTAATCTTCCCCTTTTCTGTAATACCTTAGTGCTTAGTCACTCTTTTGTATTTATTGCATACTGTTTTTTTTATTCTGGTAATATATGAATACTTTCTCTCCCTGCCTCCTTACCAAGCTGGAAAACCCTTGAAGACAGACACCATCACATTCATTTTTATATTCCTAATATGCTAGGTAGGTACTAGTTAAGAGCTGGAGGGAAGGACGAGTAAATTCTGACTGCAGTCTCCACACAGACCTGCTGATGAACTCTTGCTGGCTCCTCATAGAACTGAAAACGTTTTGCTTTGTGGCAAGGGCCTCTAGACTTCCTGGAACCTAGGAACCATCACAATCAGTCTAGCAGACTAATGACTTGTAATTTTTATAACTTTTATTGCATCAAAAATATGGGAATATACTTATCTACTTCATGAAGTTTCTCTCATCTAGTTTTGTGCATTTAACAACCCTGTAAGATGTTTCAAAAGATTTGTGGAGACACCAGGCTACAGGATAGAGCTAACCATAATAACCAAAATAGTGAATTTTTACTCTATTAACATTTAGAAGACACCATTTCCAGAGGAAAGTAAACTGTCATGCAGAATATGGATTTAAACAGATGAGTTCAAATTTGATGCTGTTTGGTATATTACAATAACTATTCAAAGTCCCAATCCTATACCGGAATCCAGTTTATCTGTGCACACAGTTCACTTCTCCCTTTGAAAATATGAACTTGTGTTTCCAGAAATTCTTAAGGAATATATGGTAGCTCTCAAAAACATGTCAGTCTATGCCCTAACACTTTTATTCTCCTTAAGGAAGTGAAGGATACAAGTAATAGCGCCTTATTTGGTTAACACCATGAGGAAAATTCATGTGCTAAATATATAGCTTTCCTGGATAGGGGTATAGCTGTAGCCCTTTTCTTCTGAATCCTGTAAACCACACACTTGTTCATAATAATCTCACATGTTAAGTATTCTGAAGAAATATATAATTGAGTACTAACATGAAGGGAGAATCATGACAGAATTAGAACAATCTAAAAGTTACTATGCAGTACATACAGGGTAATAGATCATAGCCGCTGAAAACTTCCATTTATTATTAGTAGTTATATGACTTGGGTAAGTCATTTTACTTCCCTGAGCTTCAGTGGGTGATTGTTAGGATTGAATGTGGCAATGTAAAAAGCCTTTTAACATAGTGCGTGGCATGTAGCAATTGTTCTATAAATGATATTTTCAGATTTGTCTTGGTTGCACCAAAATTTGTCTCCTGCAAGTTGGCTAGCTAACATTAAAGTTTGTATGACAGAAATGAATCATCGCAATATCTCCAGTGATAAGTAAAACAAGTTTAAATTATTAGAGCTAGATGTATTACATTTGTAGTCATTAAATCACAAATGATAATTGGATTTCCATGACCCTCAAAAGATTTCCATCTTTTACATTTTATAAATGCGTATACTCTATAAACTTCCATTCGGAGGGTAGAGCTGGACTCCATCTTAGGGTCCATGTATTGGTCCCATCTTAGGGACTGCAATCTTGAAATTAGGCTTAGATGTTCAGATAACCATTTTAGACCTTGTTTAGCCTTCCCCTACCATTTAGGTTCCTAGTTTGACAGAGAGAGAAGAGGCCTTATTTATATGTACCTGTCCTCCCACTTTCTCCTTTCACCAAAATATGCAATGGTAAACTAAACCTTTGCATTTGTATATAGCTCCTTAAGGTTTTAAAGCACATTAATTGGCTTTCATTAGATTGTCACAACAACTCTATAAGGTAAGTAGGGAAGGTGACTTTTTTTCTTTACAGATGAAGAAAATGAGGCTGAAGGCTAAGGTGGTCCAAGGTCACAGGCTGATTATCAATATTGGCAGCACTTGGACCCAGGTCTTTACATTCTTTTCCCCAACTCTGTACTCTCAAGAGTATGACCATATATACTAATGCTGAGCTTTCATTAGAATACAGGATATGGATATATATAATGACATTCTCACAGATGACGTAAATGCTGCTTCTTCGGCTTTCTAATCATGATTTAAAACAAAGAAGCCGTAAGACTAACAAATCTGTTGACACAGAATTTAGAATGGATTTATAACAAAGTCACCATAAGCACATATAAACAACTAATAAACTGGACAGGATGGGAGGGGAGTGGAATTGTAAATCACTATAGAACAAAGAATTTTTGTAACTACGTATCGACAAGATCATCATCTCAACTGGCAAAGAATATAGAAGAGGAAATACAAAAAGCTTCTAAATCATGAAAATATGCTTATCTTTTCTTATAAGATTAATGCAAATTAAAACAATGGCATACCAATTTTTAACCTTCAGATTTTTAGAGATGTGTAAGTTTTATTATACATTATTGGCTAGTGTGTGATGAAAGAAAGACATTTTCACACATTGTTGGTCAGAATATAAAATGGTACACAGTCTATATAGGACATTTTGGTAACTTTTATCAAAATTTTAAAAGTGCCTTTTGGTCCAGCTATTCTCCTAGACATCATCAGCTCTATAGATACGCTTGCTCACATGCAAGAATATTCATCATTGCTATTTTATGCAATAGAACTGCCAAAAAGTCTCTGTCAATTGTGGACTAATGAAATAAATTATAATTTATCCACAGAGTGGAATATAGCTGTTAAAAGAATCAAGTATTCATTGTACAGATATGAAACAATATCAAAAATATTTATTAAGATCCTGAACAGTATATGGAATTGTGTAGGGGGAAGGGAGTTAGTTTAAACACAGATGTGTACATATTTCAATGTGAAGAGACTATCTGGAAGAATACACAAGAAAATGGTAATAATAGTTGCCCCAGAAGAGGGACTAGGAGTAGTAATAGAGACTTCTTTTCATTGTGTAACATTTTGTACTGATTGATTTTAATTTTAAAAATGTATTACCCATTTTAAAACATGTGAAAGACAAAAAAAATTTTAAGTTATGTCAAGAAAAGTTGAGCAACATTTATCTTTCAAACTGTATAATGTATGATTAAACCACAAATTTCTGACATTGAACCTAACTGGTCAAAATTTTAATTTCCAAACATAAAAGAATTATTAAAACTTCCTCTAGACCACAAACTCTTTGAAAGCATGGACTATGTCTTCCTTATCTTTGTATCCCAAAAGTACTTTCTATCAGGTACTCAATAAATGTTAAATAACCTGACTCGGGTATTGAAAATGGACTTGAAAGGTGCTCTGATTAAGTACTAGATTAATCAGAAAACCAGGTTGTTTCTTTCATTAGTCCACATACATCTGATTTTAAGACACCATGGAAAGGGTAGTTTATTTTTGTATACCTTAGTTTCCCTATCTGTTAAAAAAAAAAATTCTAGAAAGGTCCTTTCTAGCTCTAATATTCCAATGCCTCTGGTCCCAGCATTTCAAAAGATAGCTGTGTTCTTCTATCCTTAGAATTCCATAGATCAGTAATACCCAAATTTTGGACACCCACTGGTTTTTCTTAAAGTGTATATTTATGAATTAAACACGTCAATCTGTGTATTACTAACATCTGGTTCTTTTCATAACTAATTGATATTTTCTTCCCATACATATAGTTTTATGTACCCCTAGGGTCTCTGTACCCAAATTTGTAGTATAACAGTCTAGAAAAGTTACTTTAGAAAAAACTGCCGTAAGGTATTGAAAAGAATAATGTTAGTACAGTATTATTATTCTCTGATGAATATATCTTGGTCAAACAAATAGCAAAAAAATCAAAATTTGTTTTTATCTGTGACCATGATTTATTGTGCTATGCCTTCATTTTCTTTTTTTTGAGTTTAATACTTCATATACTTACCTACCAAGCTATTTTGATTAAAATAGTTGTATTTTTATAGCTTGCCTTAGAATTTCTCAGAAAGGTGTTCATGAAACACTTTTGCTTTGCAAATACAAGTAATAAAAATATGAAGACTAGCAGTCCTTGAAGGAAGGAAAATATTACTGCTTTATCTGTTTTGCTAACTTGAAAAACAAAAACTTGAGGTCCCTGAGGACCTCAGTCTAACAACCAATGTAAATTTTTTCAAAAATCAGATTTCTGATACAAGAATATTGTATTTAGATTTCTTCCATTTGTCACATATCAAGCCATGATTTATTTTAAATATTTATTAATCACCATCTCTATGTTTTGGTTTTTAAAAAATGATTCACTATTTTTGATGTGTGCTAAGCTCCTGGTAGTTTGTCATTTTGTCTAGTATCTAACTTATACAAATTGAAACCCTGTCATTAAGTGGAAGTTAAAGTGGGACTGTTTTCCTGGGAAGAATATGATACTGGTGTTAATAACAAGTTTGACTTGTTGAATGGCAAATGAGTCAGTCGGTTGAGGTTGCAAGGAGCGATCTACTAGAGTCTGAATGCTGGACTTCCCAACTCTGTCATGTCACTCATATACTAGATACCTGTTTGCTCATTACTAATAGATTTGTACACCTGCAGTTGGAGAAAGCTTAGGAGTGATGTAGTCTAATTGAGCTAACCACAGTTATATGTCAAATGACCAATGTATAGAAACCTATTAAATATAAACATTCTGAAGGCATGAATTATAAGTGATATTTACAACGAGCAATTACATGTGCTTTACACATAGGTGGACTAACTACTCTTTTGACGCTCAAGTTTCTATTATTCTAAAGAGTAGCACTCTGTCCCACATGTTTACTATGAGTTTTATATTTATTGAATTTTTGAGCAGGTACTGTGTATTCAGCATTGCTTATTTTAATAGAGGTAAGAATGTTTTCAGAATTGATATTAGACTAAGCAGAAAAGAAAAAAAGAATGTTAACATTCTTTCCTTCAGATCTAGAAGAGATTAATGTTTTACTAAATACTAAGAACAAGTTTAGAGATGTGAGATTTGGGTTAGGCTTTGAAGCATGGGTAAGGTTTGCTTAAGCAGGGTGGAAGACAAGATTCTTTAGGTGGGAACAACATTCAGGAACAGAAGGGACTATACTCCTGACCCCACTGTGTCTGTGAACTAAGACACCAGTCCAGTCTGCCCAAAACAGAGGGTGTACATTAGGGAACAATGTTGAAATCTGACCAACCTAGTATAAATCCAAATAAGCCAACTTTTCCTTTAACATAAAATTTTTTTGAACCAGGCAACCAGAATTAGTATTCAGTGGATGCCGTATGTGTTCCTCTGATGAGCTGGCCTCAAGTCTAGACAACTTGTTACTCTTTCACCATCAAAATCGTATTTTTTACTCCTGATGACTTACCTGCCTCATCACAGATCTAGTAGATGAGCACAAGAGAAAGAGTAAGAGCTGTATTCTAATTCCAGGCAGGTGACTGCATATTTGTATTTAACTGAGACATGATTTTTTTGTTTATTTTGAGGATGAATATACCAACCTTGCTTTTGTGAAATTCAAATGAGATGATACATGTGAATGTGGCTAGAACATAGAAGGCGTTCAACAAATGTTAATTCCTTCTTTTCTCAAAGTGGCTCTGGTCCTGGTCCATTAAAAGACAAGTTAAAATGGTTGAATCCTGCCATGCTCAGAATGTTAAATAATGTCCTTTCTGATATATAGTGATGTAATTTTTATATGCAGTGAAGTTTTTTGTCCAGTGGTGAGTGTCCTCTCAAGATACCAAGCTTACATGGCATTTTTCATTGTATTCAGTTCAGTAAGGAGGTAGGAGATAAAATTCTTGTACTTTCAGGATGGTAAATGTTTTATCTATGATAATGGTTAGTGGTCCAAACAATGATATTACTGAATGTTCTTTTATAAGATTGATAATTTCTGAAATTAAAGTAAAACTAAAATGCCTTACAATTTTTCTTACAGCATGCTACAAATGAAAGCTGATGAGAAACTGAATTTGTCTGATGGGAATACAGCAAGTTGCCCTTTGAGCCCCATTAAGATGTGCCTTAATCGTCCCATTGAATGGAATCTCAATTTGACAGCAGCATCTCTAGCGAGCTGTACAGTTCATAACCAAAATGTCAAAAGTGAAGAGAAATAGAATGCAGTTCTTGCACTATCCTTATTTTGTATGTCAGCGTTCTTTCTGCTGAACAATAAGCGTTTATCAATTGATCTTGAAATATTTCTAGTCCTGTGATGTCTTTATATTAAATCATTAGCATTAATCATTGATTATATTCTTTGTATGTTTTTTTTACGTGTTTTACACCAGACCATTGTGGAATTTTGCAGTACAGATTTTGATGTTTCTCTTTAATGGTATTTTGTGAGTTTTTTATGCCCTAAGTTTAAATACATAATTGTCCCCAGTTTTATTTCTGTGCACAAAGTTTTAATATATAACACATTGTGTGATTTAGAAAGCTAGTATTGTAAAGATTTGTGATGATGACCTGACCCATGAACAGTTGTAAAACAGGTGGATACCAACTACCTCGAAGCAAATTGGTAAAAGTATCTCTTGGAAGTAAATCTCTTTCAAAGTTATATATGTATAGAAAAGAAATTGATCATAGTCTACTATCATCAAGTAGCATGTTTCCATTCACAGGAGAATGAGCTCATACTTCTCTTTCTCTGTATTTTAAACCTATGGTATGTGGGCTGTAAGAGCAATGGCACAATTTCATGTTTACTCTTCAGCAAATCTGTGCCTCTTGATAGACAAGAATACTGTTTGGTTTCTGTAAGTTACCAGTTTTAAATGAAAAATGATAAATGGATTTACATCTGTATTTTAGCCATTTATTTTAAAGTTTAAAGGAATGTCTTCTAGATGCAGAATATTCCCTACCTTTAACTCTTAATAGTACAAAGCACAGCTTCAGTAATGGCTACATGATTGTGTCTAAAAATCAAATAGTAGGAACACTAAAAGTTTGGTGCTTGAGTTTATTTTTTTTATATTACAGAAAGCAAGCTTTGGTATGTTGGTCCATAAAAGAACATGGCTCCTTTCCTTTTGGATGGCCTGGCCATGTGTAAATGGGATTTTACTTTATTATGTTTCTAAAGACTTTTCCTTATAGCACATTTTATGTACCTTTTCAGTCTTTCTTTCTCCCTACCCTCCCCCCAATTTTTAAAATGACAGGGATTTAACAAAAGACAACTCATAGGAATTTAAAGCACAGGAAGACACAGAGCCAACAGAATGCAGAACAATCATCTACTTTTCATTGATTTACATCATTACGATGTTTTCCTTTTGCTTAATAAGCATTCTTGCTTTATCACTTTGACTCTTTATATTTCTAAGTTCCATAAAAGCACATATGTATATAATATAGCAATGTGGTTCTAAAAACCAGTGATCTTACTTTAGCTCCATCTTAGCACATCATTTTAAATAAATGGCCTCTGGTAAATAATCCCTAAAAGCACAATTATTAAAACAGATCCATGTTAGGACATTTCTAGTCTGAATAATAAAGAAAAAAGGTAATTACCAGAGGAATAAGAAACGTATTTTGCTGGGTCTTACAGAAGGAAACAGGACCAATTTCAAAAGATGGTAAATGAAACTGACAGTGAAGAAAGTGCTCACAAATTAGTGTATAAAGAGGATTGCCTGTCACATCTTCTCCCACTAGTATTATTTATTATCCACAACAAATAAAACATTTTGTTATGCCAAAAACATAGGAAGCAGCTTCATGATTTATATATATTTATGTAGATATCCCTAACCCAGGAAACAATCATCACAAATAAGGGCTCCCATATGCAAATACTCTAGGAAGAGGCAGGTAGCATTATCAAATTGTCAAAATAACTGTTGAACTTTATACTGGTCCTCCTCACTGATAATAAGCTCCTTTCTAGCCAGTTTGTAGTACTTCGTTTGCCCTTAAAATGTCACTTGTTAAATGTGTTCTGAGGTGTTTTCATCTAGGTTGGATCTGCCCACCTAAGTCATAAGCTTCCCAATGCAAGCTACTAGTAGCTAGGTACACTGAAGTCTCCCATAATGCCATGATATTAAACATAAGAGTTCATAAGAATCACCTGGGGAGCCTATTTAAAAAACAGATTCCCAGACGCACCTTAGATTCTAATAAAACAAATCTGTGTCACTGATGCAGATGGTCTTTGGACCACAATGACAGATGCTATCCTAATGCTTTAGCCCAAGTCAAAATATTATGGATTCACAGAGCAGAAAAACATCAGGCTTTTTCTGATTTTGACACAAGGATAATTTTATTAAAGCAAAGAAATGAACATAATTTTAAAGGATTCCATCTCCATTATCGCTCCTCATTTATATCTTCATTGAGAAATTGTGCAAGGTTAAGTTTACTTTTTTCTAGTGCTGCTGTTTTGGCTCGTCTTGGTAATCTCATTCTCATTTCTGATTCTGGTTCAGGAACTTCATGATCACTAAATAGATGTTGAAAACACACCAATTTAGATACAAGCTTTAAAACCAGTTTGTTTATAAATAAAACTTTTTTGTTTCAGTCTCACATTCTGATTATCAGTGTGTAATTGATACCCTGATTCCATTAACTAAGCTTAAAACTAAACTTTCAAACAATAACCAAAAAGCACTGGCTGGCTATCCAGCAAAGTCAATCACTGAAAACCTAGCTAATGTTTTTATATACTATATGGAACCTGATGTTATACAGGAAAGAAAGAAAAAAAAAAAAAAACCACACCAAACTTTTAAAATGAAACTTGTAATTAAACAGGGACCATAACTATCCAAAAGAGGTTTCTTTGGAACTCAGGAAGTGAAAAACAAAGTTAAGTTCCCTTGGTTTAGGCAATAAATTCCTCAAACACAGTTGACAAAAAGTTTCCTCAAAAAAAAGATACTTTAATCAAGACAATCTAATGATATGTACTGAAAATACACACAATACAATTTTAGCAATGAATGGATGAATGCAAGACAGCTACAAACTTTCAGCTCTAACAAGGGCTTAACTGACAGAAACCAAAAATAAACACTCTACCAACACAATAAATCCAAATTAAAGGTGGAATTATTCTTTCATTGTAAATGTAGAGAACCCAAATGTCTAAATCATTGAGTTTGCTAATTCAAGATTAAAGGTCTCATACATGCAAAGTCATATAATTAGAAGTGATAATATAAACTGAGACAACATATTAAAGACAGTACTACACCACCATGCCAACTAACAGGCAAATGCAAACAAGCCATAAGTCAAATGCTCTTGATAATGTAATTTTAGACTACACATCCAAGACATAGCTATTTACAGTTTTCACTATCTTGTTATATACTGAGTTTTTCTCATTCACAAGAAAATTAATTTTTTCTACTTTCAGACATAAAAAATGAGGACAGGCCACTTTATATATTCTAGACAAGCATAACATACCTTTCAGAGTCAGTCTCAGCAGGCTGACGTTTCCTGTTTATCCTAGCTGAAGCTGTCACTTTTCTCTGTCCTTTAAAACAGTATAATTATCAAAATTTATTAATTGCTTATTATTTTTAATCTAGTTTCTGGGATAGCTAAATTCTTTGTTTTTAACACATTTCCTCCTTGTTCCCAGCCACCGTAACACCATAGAGAAAAGGAACCCAAGCAAGATTCAAATTTACATTAATTTATTTTATAAGCATTTAAAAGGGGGCGAGGGAAAATAGGGAAATTTTGAGCTAGTTAGGAGAAAGCAAATATTAGTTCAATGTATTTGGGGACAGAAGCATACAAAAAACATGTTAAGAAAATATGTTTATTATGGCTATAGCACAAGGTGTGTGGAGAAACTAACAAAAATTAAGGCTAGAATAGAAAGGTAGGTTAGGTCCATAAACAGATCCTAAAGAAATAGAACTTTAATCAGTAAGGTTATAACGGCTTCTTGTAAAATATTTAAACATGTACGTGGCCAATTCAAATGTGTTCTAAAATATACTTCAATGTAAAAACTAGAAAGAACCTTGGGGGCTGTATCAATTATACCTGTTAGAGATTTACAAGGATAAGGACGATAAAATTGGCTTGTGATGTTCCTCGTTTATGAGAGCATGAATACATGAAGTTTCGACTATTAAAAAAAAAGGATGGCGTTCTTCCGGTGTATTATCTGACTAAAAGCAATCTGATCAAAACCAAATTGTTCAATATGACAATTTGTTTGAAAATTATATATCCTACTCACTCATGTTAGACTTGTTTTTGTTTTTTTTCCACCCCTTATTTGCTTTTACTCATACATTTATCCCCAAGAAAACATCCAACAATATGGGACAAATTTGGAACAATATCCAGCAATTGATATTTAAATAATTTATTGGTAAATATTGAGGCCAGATTCCATTTTAGAAAAAAAATTAAATCTACATAGAAAAAAATTATAAAAAAATAGTTTTCAAAGGTTAAAATCATGGTTGGCTCATGGGTGGGATTATTAGTGTTCTTTATAGTAGTTTGCTTGGATGTACTTTGATTCTTCTGTAATAAGCATGCATTGCTTTTGTAATAAGGAAATAATAAAACAATAAAAAGATCTTGAACTTCATATTTTTTTCCATGTGATTCCCTAGTAGTCAGTATTTACTTTATTCCAACAAATCCCCTATTGTTGGATATCCCTTGGGAAATAAATTAAGTTGGGAAAATAAGAAAAAGATGAGAAGGAAAACACAGCCCAGAAAAATACTATGGGGATAAAAGGAAAATGATGCTTAGTCATATCAATGATGGAACACAAATAACTGATAATATAAAACCATCATTTAATCAAATCTTAATTTAACCCAACTCGTCTTTATAATATGACCTTTCAATCAAAAGCACTTTGGGCAACACTGATTTTATAATCTTTAGGCACAAAGGAAAAATTGATAACAACTGAAAGAATTAAAAAGAAAGTTAAGGATACCTAAGACATTTAAAAACCTTTATCATGAAGAAAACAAAGACAGGGAAACCGCAAAATAAGTATTTAATATTTTTCATTGGAAGATAAAATTAAAAATTGCTCATTATAAAACTAGTCAATCCATACACTACCTCTGTTAATCCTCAGCTGAGTGGATTTTGACGGTCGGGCTGCCTTTACATCCCTGAGAGGAGTCATGTATACTTCCTTATTCTCTTCTATTAAGGGAAATAATATAACAATATGAATAAAAGTTAGCCTCATAAAACATTTTAAATGGTCTTTTCAAGTCTACTTTTCATAAAACTAAAATGACAAACAGTCCCATAAGCAGCTATTGAAAGGTTATCATAAATCACTATTCCAAAAATTGTGAATACTAGAAAACAAGCAAAACTTAAAAGAGTCATATAGTGAGAAACATATACAAAAAAACTTGAAAAGCAGAATAAACACTTATCAGTAATACTCTTTCCCAAGGGGATTAATTAGAAAAAATGTTCAATCATTTCTGAAATCCAACCAAACTCGTTAGGAAAAAAAAAATCTCAGAAAAGACGAAAAAGACAGAATCTTATAAATATTCAGGTCAGTATGTCATTACCATCTTTGTTTTGAGAAATAGTTGTAGTCGAGTTAGTATCCTGTGCTACTAAGATTTGGTCACCAAATTCTTTATTTCCTTTTTCTAACTGAATCTTGATTTTCTCCACAGCTCTCAGACATATTCTATCTTTTACTTGCTATAAAAGAAAACATTAACATTTTGTAAACATGGCATTTTGTAATCTTCTTTTAAAAAAAGTTATATACCCATACATATCAAGTTGTTTAAAAACACTCTAAAAATTATACGAAATTTACGAAGGAAATATTTACTTCAAATGACCAAAAGTCACAATATGCCAACATATGTATAATTTGATACAACTACATAAATTCTACATTGATAAATATAAACACACACTAATTCAAAGTAATTAGAAACTACTTTACCTCCAGAATCTCATTCAGTAGAACCAGGAGGTCTTTTGCAAGATTGCTACTGAGTTCTAAAGAACTCAAGACTTTTGTATAGACCCGAACTTCTGGTGAACATGGACTTGTTAAGATCTCATTGCATATTTTTATAGCCAAATTGTCATGTACTGTTAAGGCCTAGAAAATTAAGAGGAAATTTTTTGTAAATTGAAAATGATATGATTATAATACCATCCTACACATCTAACAAACATTTCCAACTAATTATCTTGCCATAATCCCAAATGCAAAATGTCCAGCCCCCAAATAAACTCCACTTTCTTGACTTCTTGTAGTCGATGCTGTGACATAGGGCCCAGATCCACCACTCTTTGGGCATGAAGCACTTACACTCCAATTGCTACGTGTTTGGGAGGTTAAAGGTTACCAACTGCAGAACTGATCCAGACAAAAAAATGAGAGAAAAAAATTAAAAAAAAAAAAACTGATCTGGACAGTAGGCTTTTCCCAAGGTCGCACCTCTTCCCCCCAAGGGTTAGTCCACGTCCAGTGACTGGCCGATGCACAGGTACAATGGCCCAGCTTGTCTGACCTGTGACAACTCAAAGGAACATCCCAGGTCTGGAACTAGGATCAGCTAGAGCCTTTGCTTGCAGGGCAATTTAACTTAGCCCTGTGCCACAACCTACTTCCCTCACACTTCCAAAATGCTGAGTGCTCCCCAATCAAACTATGTCAATAGCTCCTCTGAAGTCTTCTGTTACCCATACTTAAGACCCTAGAGTTTTCTAGGACTCCTCCATCTCCCTTGCCTCTCAAGCTTTAGATTCTTCTATTCATATTTTTTTTTTTACTATGCCAATTTCTATTCTTTCTACTGTTCTTTTTCTATAAGCTAATTATACATGCTTTTTTAACTGCTTTCTTTATTCTTTCCTTTCCTCTCATCAATTTACCTCATATAACCATACTGACCACCAAATTAATCTTCCTAATAAGTAGCTTTCATCCCATTAACCCTTTCACCATAACCCTTTCATCATAAGCCCTGAATAGTTATTCATTCCCAAATTCCCTACCTTGGCCTTTCATGCAATCTATAATCTACTCACAATGTTCTGCCCTAATAGTCCTATTCAGGATCCTAAACCAGAATAATTTTTCTACAGTTCCAACATGGTTTGGGTAATCATCCACATTTATCACCTTTACTAAAACATCTTTCTTCTCTAACTAAACCAATCCCCAAATCCCAACAAGGCCTAATTGAATTTTTTACTCAATGAGTTCCTACCACATGAATCTTGTCCTTCTCTATAAAGTCCTAAAGCAGCAGCCCCACCCTTTTTGGCACCAGGGACTGGTTTCATGGAAAGCAATTTTTCCAGGGATGGGTGCAGCGGAGCAGCCCAATCCCTAACAGGACCGGGGCTGGGGACCACTGTCCTAAAGCACTTAGTAGCAATATCACTGACTCTTATCATATTTTGCCTAATATTCTATGTAATTTTATCTTTCCAATAGCATGTAACATTGTGACTTGAACAGAGTATGCAGTCACTAAATATTGAATAGATATTTAAAAAAATGGCAATACTATCATCTTAATCAGCGTCTGAAATCATTAATACATTAAATTTCAAAAGCGGTGACAAGTTTGACCAAATGCCATTAAAAGATTAAAACACCCAGTGTAAGTTCAATTTCTGGGTCAGTTTGCAACTGACTTATCTTCTTTAAAGTACAAAATCGGAATAAGCTTCAGGCGAGTTCTAGTTTTTGAATTCTCCTTCCTTGTATCAGCAGTATAGCAGGTAAGCCAATATTTGAAGATTCAACAAGTCCTGGATAACATAGATCATTGCTTCTGAGAGGTTAACAGCCAGTACTAGGTTGGGAGGGGGATAGTGAAGGTGATGCATTTTTGGTAACTTATTAATAAAAATGTTAGCATTCATTACTTCAATTTTCATATGAGTTCTCCACATTTCCCAAAAGATTTCCTTCACTTTTTGTACTTTGTGTTATATGCTTAAGACAGAAGTCTCAAGACCAAAAATGCAGCTCCTCGCTATTTCAAAGAATCTTTGAAAGAAATTACTTTACCAAAACAACAGTAATCTACATGCATAGGCCAACACATTCACCCACCTGATAATCTTGGGAATTCTTGGCCTGAGGATTTAATGTACTTGGTCTTGTCAAATCTACAAGTAACTCAGCAACATTTGTAATATCTATTTCAGCTAAAGGAGAAGATGCAGGGGCATTGGCCAGTGTTTGCACAGTTGGAAGAAAGGCCTCTTCAAAGCATTCCTGATTAGTCCTATTGAAAAAATTTGAAAGTATGTTGGCAAAACATTATTTGATGACAGAAAAGGCATGATTCTAAAAACTTATGTATAAAATTCAACCAACAAGATAAAATACATTTTCATCTAGGAAAGAGCCAAGTAACTTAGGTAGATAAAAATCTACGTAAGTTCTTCTCATTTCATTATTTATCCACTGAAGAAAGAAAGAGTAACAACAAAATGTCATTATAGATATATCTCATGGGGGATATGAATTTGACTTCAAATCAGATTTTGATTTATCAGTATGACTCAGTACCTGCTTGCATAGGCAAACATGGGGAAGAACACGCCCAGGCAATGTCGAAGTCGAACATCCTCTTCAGTCACAGGATTGTACCATAACAAAATAAGACGAGAAAGAATCCTGCTGCTGACCAAAAGCCCAGAGAACATTAGCTTGGCTAGTCCTTCTGCAGCTCCTGTCCTAAGTTCAGATACCTAATAAAAACGACATTCATTAGAAGGAATTTATTTGTATTTCCTTTTTATATAAGCCTCACAATGTAGCCAGTCCTACAATATTTTTGTATGAACTAATCCAAAAATGTTACTATGAATTTGTTAAAGGCACATAAAAAGATTTCGTTTCTTCATGGCTGGACTAACAATTTTAGACACATTTAATAATTTTAGACAAATCTTTAGCCATGAAAATTTTGATTCCCTTAAAATTCTTTAGAAGAACTAAAAAAAGCCTTTCATAAATGTTGGGAAAATAAAATATGTATTTAAATGCTTAGCATTTCTAAGACATAGAACCCTCAGCAACCATCCCTGTCACCAGAAGAAGGTGCCTATAAACAAGAGCTCCAGAGGCAGGAGAGGCAATGTGTCTGAATAATGGGTAGAATGTGAACAGAAGGTGTACAAGTAGAAAAAGGCATTCCTAGAAAGAGTAACCAAAACAAACAAAGAAAAAAGAAAAGACAACTGGATGCACACAGGCAAAAGAATGAATTTGGACCCTTACCTTACATCATATACAGTATTAACTAAAAATGCATCAACAGCCTAACTATAGAAGCTAAAACTATAAAACTCACAGAAGAAAATAAAGGGATAAATCTTCATAACTTGGGCTTGGTAATGGATTCTTACATGACACCAAAATCACAAGCAACAAAAGGAAAATAGTCTTCCTCAAAATTAAAAATATGTATATATCTAAGGACATTATCAAGAAAGGGAAAAGATAGCCTATGATATAGAATATTTGCAAATTATATATCCGATAAAGATCTACTAC
This sequence comes from Eulemur rufifrons, assembly GCF_041146395.1. Taxonomy (NCBI): domain Eukaryota; kingdom Metazoa; phylum Chordata; class Mammalia; order Primates; family Lemuridae; genus Eulemur; species Eulemur rufifrons. The sequence goes on from NC_091001.1 coordinate 26,424,906, forward strand.
CCAGACTATATAAAGAACTCCATGAAGACAACCAATCCAATTTAAACATGACCAAGGGCCATCTCCAAACAAGATATACAAATGACCAAGAAGATGAAAAGATATCCAACATCGTTAGTCATTAGCGAAATGCAAATCAAAACCACAATCAGGTACCACAATTCACATATACTAAGATAGCTATTAATATAAATTTTAAAAAATAAATATTGACAAGGATGTGGAGAAATTAGAAACTTTGTACATTGAAGGTGGGAATGTAAAATGGTTCAGCCACTCTGAACAAGTTTGGCAGGTTCACTCAAAAAGTTAAAGAATTTCTAAATGACTCAGCAATTTGACTCCTAGGTACATACCCAAAAGAATTGAAAACAGATACTCAAACGCATATACATGCATGTTCATAGCAGCACTATTCATAATAGCCAAAAGAGAGAACAGCCCAAATGTCTAGTGGATGAATGGATAAACAAATTGTGGTATATACATAAAAGAGAATATTCAGCCATAAAAAGGAATGAAGTTCTGATGATACAAGCTACAATGTGGATGAACCTCAAAAACGTTATCCCAAATGAAAGAAGCCAGACACAAAAAAAATCACATATTGTACAATTCCATTTAAATGAAATATCCAGAACAGTTAAATCCATAGAGACAGAGTGCAGATTGGTTGTTGTTAGGGGCTGGCAGAGGGGGAATGGGGAACAATTGCTTAATGGGTACAGTTTCCTTTTGGGATGATGAAAATGTTTTTTAAATTAGAGATGGTAGTTCACTACACTGTGAATGCACTAAATGCCAATGAATTGTTCACTTTAAAATTGTTAGTTTTGCTTTACCACTTTCACCTCAGTGGAAAAGAATACAATCTGTATAAAAATGTTTAAATCAGTTAAATGCTTATATTTGCTATAAAAATGGTAGTTCAAGAGTACCTTAAGAAGAGAGATCCAGGCCGGGCGCAGTGGCTCACGCCTGTAATCCTAGCACTCTGGGAGGCCGAGGCGGGTGGATCGCTCAAGGTCAGGAGTTCGAGACCAGCCTGAGCAAGAGCGAGACCCCATCTCTACTAAAAATAGAAAGAAATTATCTAGACAACTAAAATATATATAGAAAAAATTAGCCGGGCATGGTGGCACACGCCTGTAGTCCCAGCTACTCGGGAGGCTGAGGCAGGAGGATCGCTTAAGCCCAGGAGTTTGAGGTTGCTGTGAGCTAGGCTGACGCCACGGCACTCACTCTAGCCTGGGCAACAAAGCAAGACTCTGTCTCAAAAAAAAAAAAAAAAAAAAAAAAGAGAGAGATCCAATCTCATAACCTATGTTACATCTTCTACTCACCCAATGTAAAATCATCTAAACTATTTCTTAAAACTCTTGGGGAAAAACCTTAAAGTCCCTAAATCACAAGTAAAGGGTAAAAAATGAAAAATTAATAACCCCTTTAAGTCATTTAATTTTTGTTTATACTTTACTTCTTTGCACACACAATTTGATAGTGAGAAATTAGGTATGTTTGAAGTGAAAGTTGGGATTTAATTAAGATACTCAAAAAGCAAAATAAAAAATTTTGGTCCAAGCTTAAACTTTAGTAAAAAATAAAATATAAACAGCATAAACAAATACATGCTGAAAATGACATTTCATAATCACAGGGCTGGATTACTTCTTACCTCACTATCTAAGAAATCAGAAAGGAGTTTCAGAACATTCTTTGCTGTAGCAGTCTCTTCAACTTCTCTTGACTCTTGTTCATCATCGCTGTTTATTTCTGTACCTTCATGTTGAAGGTCTTTGATTTTTTTAGTTTTAAATGGTTCGATCCCAAACATCATCAGTTGGTCAAAGATTGCCTTTAAAGCACTTAGTTTTATTGTGACATCATCAATTTGCAAAACCTAAATTGAGATATCCCCCACCAAAAAAAGTAAATTCAGTATATATTGTTTTAATTCTATTTACCCTGCATAATACATTTTTCTTAGTCAAATTTCAATGATAGTGTCAAGTCTACAGGAAGCATTACTTTTCAGAAATATAATTTAAATTTCAATTTTTAAAAGGTGCTATTTTTACTTACTTGTATTATAGCATTTAGAGCTATATTCTTTAAGAAAAAAATTAATCTTCACAGTCAAAAAAATTCCTGGAATTACAGTCAAGATGAATTATATTATTTGTTCCTTTTATTTAAAAAAGAATGAACTATACTTTCATCTATGAATTCATTATTTTTTTAAGATCCAGAAAAACTATTCCAGTATATTGAAATTGTTTTGGCCCATCTATCAAGAGAAAAACATTGCATTCTAACCAATAAAAAACATTCACTGGAACACATCAGTATTCTTCTAGGTTATCAAGATTCATTAAAGATAAATTTTCCCTTATTAGCTCAATAAAATCAGAAGTCATTAAGTGAATTCAGTTTTCAGGTGGACTCCTTTACAGACGGAAGTAAACCATAAAACCCAGCAGTTTGTATGAGTCTATCCTGAGCTTAAAAATGCACACCATAACACTTGAAGGTGCTTACTCGGGAAGGGGGGGGTGGGGGGGGAGGGACATATACCTACCTGATGGGTGCAACGCGCACTACCTGGGGAACGGACACGCCTGGAGCTCTGACTTGGGGGGAAAGGCGGTACATGGGCAACGTATGTAACCTGCAATTCTGTATCCCCCATAACAATAAGATGAAATAAAAAAAAATAAAATAAAATAAAAATAAAATAAAAAAATAAATAAAAAAAAAATGCACACCATATTTCAAAGCCGTTAAAAAAAATACTGAGCTCAACATTTCTACTATGAACAATTTACTATATTCTTTAATGCAATTAAACTTAGGTCATTGATAAACAACTTAGCCATATAACCTGGCCTTAAGTATGAATAAAAATCACCTGCAAGTTGGTCAAATTAGTGAAGTGAGAAAAATGGCTCAAATTTTCAAAATTTTATAGGATTTCAAGAACGTATCTGGCTAGGTGCAATGGCTCACACCTGTAATCCTAGCACTCTGGGAGGCCAAGGTGGGAGGATCACTTGAGGTCAGGAGTTTGAGACCAGCCTGAGCAAGATTCCATCTCTACAAAACAGAAAAAATCAGCTGGGTGTGGTGGCGCATACCTATAGTCTCAGCTGCTTGGGAGGCTGAGGCAGGAGAATCACTTGAATCCAGGAGTATGAGGTTGCAGTGAGCTACAATGAGGCCACTGCACTGCACTAGCTGGGGCGACAGAGAGAGACTGTCTCAAAAAAATAAATAAAATAATCTTTTCAGCCAGGCACACTGGCTCACACCTGGAATCCCAGCACTTCAGGGGGCCAAGGTAGGAGGATTGTTTAAGCCCAGGAGTTTAAGACCAGCCTGGGCAACATAGTGAGACTCTGCCTAAAAAACATAAATAAATAAAACAAATAAAAATGTTTTAAATGAAAAAATTTAGTTAAAAAATAAAAAATTAAGATACAATAATTTAAAATAAATCTTTTCATGAAAATGATGATCCATGTTGTAACATTATTTTCCAAGTTGAGCACACAAAGTTCTCTGCCACTTTAACTTAACCTGCTGACAAGCAATTTGCACCAAAGTTCCTTGCAGGGTTTTTATCCCATTACATTTGGTAATGCCAGAGGCTACATGAATTTTTTTTTTTTTTTTAACATGGGGGAGGTGAAGGAGGTATATTTTTCAAGTTAAGCTAGGGGAAATGTTAAAGACAGATGTCCAAAATCAAAAAGTTTACAAATCAAATGCATTCGACTAGTACACTTGATTCCATCCCCTCTTCCCTACTCTAGAATATCATTTCAGCAGTTACTCTCTCTCTCATGTTATCAATTTTTTTCGTTTCAACTATATTATTCTCCGTAGCATTTAAATATGCTGTAATTTCCTCTATCTTAATTAAAAACAGAAAGGCTCCTCTTTTTACCCCATATCCTTCTCTTGCTACCACCTTACTTTATTTATTACTCCTGACAGGGAGAAGAAAAAAAATCCTTGAGAGAGTAATCTATACTGGCTGTCTCTAACCCCTTTCCCATAATTGTCTCTTCAGCCCTCTACAAGTTTTGTCCTCAACTTAAACTACTCTCACGAAAGTCACCAAACACTTCCCTTGTCAGAAATGTATGAATCCTCATCAACATGTCAGCAGCACTGGACAGTTGGATCATTCTCTCCTCTTTAAAATATTGTCTTCACTTGCCTTCCAGGACCTCATTCTTCCTCCTCCTGTCTACTTCACCCTAGCCTCTACTGGTTCCTCTTCATCTCCCCTACATTTAAAACAGCCCTGTTTCCTGAGCTTTAGGGTCCTACAAAGATGAGATCTCTTCTCAGTCTAAACTCATTCCTCAGGTAACACCTAATCTCTAAGCATTAGATACTATCAGATATTATCAATAGAATAAAGACTTCCAGATTCATCTTGCCAGCCTATACCTCTCCCCTATACTCCAAACTCACACACGGATGCCTATTCAGCATATCCACCTCTATCTCAAACTTCAAATTTATCACACCCAAAACTGAACTCCTTATTTCATCCTGCCTGCCACAAAACCCCCTCCATAGGAATGGGCATTTTCATCCCTCCAGTTATTCTGGCCCAAATCCTTAGTTACCTTCAACCTCTTTCTCTCACATGCCACATCAGATTTATCAGCAAATACTACAGACTTTAATTTTCAAACCTATATTACTCTTCTCATGTCCCCAGTTACCACAACCCTTGTCTAAGCCTTCACCATCTCTCTCCTAGATTATTGAATACCAGCCTTATTCAGTATGCCAGCTTCCATACATGTACCTGTACCTACTACTAGGGATCCGTTAAGTATGTTCCACAGGCCAATCCAGTCTAGTTAGGAATAATTTTACATTTTCAAATGGTTAAAAAAAATTTCATTACAATATCATATGAAATACAAATTTCAGTGTCCATAAATAAAGTTTTTATTGGACAACAGCCACACTTATTCATTTATGTATTATCTACAGCTGTTTTCACACTACAACACCAAAGTTGAGTAGTTGAGACAGACCATATGGCCTGCAAAGTCTAAAATATTTACTTTCTGCCCCTTTACAGAGGTTTGCCAACCGCTTCCTGGTCTACACCAATACTATGCCCAATTAGATCATAATAATCCTCTACTCGAGGCCCACAAATTCCCTTCTATCTCATTCACAGTGAACGCTGACATCTTTATAAGTTCCTAGAAGACACTGACATTCTGCTGCCTGCAAATCCTATTTCCCATTAATTCTTCCCTTTGCTCAATCTTTTCTGGTCATATGTCTTCCTGCTCTTTGACCATGGCAAGAAAAGTCTTACCCCATGGCCTCCTCTTCTGCCCTCCCTTCTCCCTGGAAACCCAAATATCTACATAGTTCACTCTTCTACTTCCCTCTGATATTGGCCCAAATGTCAACATATTAGTGAGGGCTTTCTCACCCAAACAGCTCATTCTCCTCCTTCCTCGTCTCTGTTTTATTTTTCTTCATCTGACATATTACACATTTATTTTTTTACTGTGTGTTTCCCTCTTCTAGAATGTAACTTCCATTAGGACAACTTTTACCTTGTTTTATTCACTACCCTTCCTCCCTTATTTTTCCTAAGCCTAGAACAGTGCTGGCACATTATGTACACTCAAAAAATATTTTCTATATGATTAATTAAAAGAATATCTTAAGTAATTGACATTTCATCTTTTTTCTCTGAAGATGTTTTAATAAGAAATCAAAAGATTAAAATTACTGAGTCCCTAAAGATTATTCATAATTATCAGTAAGCCCCAGAATAAATTCAGAGTGTTAGCATTATCACCATGAAATATTTCAGGAAACACAACTGAGATTTTATCACAAAGTAAATCCTACCTGTAATAGTAATACAAAGTGTTTACTTGCAAAATCCTGATTCTGTAGTCCACAGCATCCCAAGCATAAAACAGCCAGATTTCTCACTACAGGATGAACACTTATTATTCCAGGAAGAATCTAAAATGAATTAGAAATTAAAATAATTTTGACCAGGGCAAGAAATTTATAATAGTATACTAAAATCATGTTCAAAATGGTAATTTCTGTATGATTCTGTGGATCTACTTCATTTCCATATTGTCTATTAACTCAAAGAAGTCACTTTCCAGTTAAAAAAACAAAGGCAATATTACCTTGCTTAAGCAGAAAAATATAGCCAGAGTGACCTTCCAGAAATATAGTCTGATCATGAGACACCTCCCCTCTACCTGATAAAACTAATTCAATGGCTTCCCAACGCTCACGGAACAAGATAAAACTCCTTAACATGACATATACTATTCCCCATTGTGTTGTCTTCCAGTCTCATCTTATATCATGTTAACTCTTGTTCTTAGTTTGTTCAACCAGTCTGATCTTGATGCCACTTATTAATGCTGTCTGACAGAAATATAATGGAAGCCGCATATGGCAATCACTTATACCATTTTCAATTTTCTAGTAACATTAAAGTAAAAAGAAACAAGTGAAATTAATTTTAATATTTTATTTAACCCAGTATAACCAAAATATTATCAGTGCAATATGTAGTCAATATAAAAAACGATTGAGATAACTTACATTTTGTTGTTTGTACTAAGTCTTCAAAACCCAATGTGTTTTTACCCTTACAGCACATCTCAATTTGGACTAGTTTTTAACAGCCTCATGTGGCTGGTAGCTACTGTACTGAACATTCTTCCCTCCCTTTTTCATATAATTAATGTCTACTCAAAGATCAGACTAGAGCCACCTTCCATGAATAGGTCAAATCCTGTTATTATTAAGTTCACGACTATATAGCTCTTCTTCATAGCAAGCATCAATAGCATAAGCTTTCACTTATTTGATGTTCCCCTCACTTGATCAGAAGATCAACAAAGGTAGTCTATGTCTGTTTTGTATACCATGTATACTTTATTACCAGCATTTAATATGTAACAGACATACAGTATTTGCTCAATGAATAATTTATGATTTCTATTTAAAATACAGCATCTTCATAAAAATATAATTCTTTTATACAAATACCTTATTTGTTTACATTCCTCTATTAGTCTTTCAATCTTTAGCCATAGATTTTTATACATTTAAAATCATTATGACCATTCAGTTTTCCATCCTTTCTTCGCTTAACATTATATATCCTTTCCCACATATATACACAGTCTTCATATTTACTTCAATTGTGTAGTTAATTATACCATAATTCACCATTCTCTTATAATAGTACTGTCCTCATAAAGTACCCAAGTAGAACTTAAAAAGCATCACTTTTCACTAAGTTACCTGCTTCTCTAAAACAAAACTAAATTCTAATGACTGAGCAGAACCCAGTTTTTAATCAGAAGCTCTAGACTGTTACAAACTGATTTTCTTTTTCATTTACATTTTCTTTACATTTAGAAACTCATGACAAGCCAAGGAATTAGACTTCAGATAATATTCATTAGCTATTTCTCACTAATCGCAGCAAATATAATTTTGGGAGAATCCTGTAAGAGCTTGGGCACATATAGAATTTGCTTTGGATAAGTGGCAGCACCAAAACAGAACAAAATAAAACTCTGTACTGTCTGATACTGCAGCCACTAACTAGCCACATTTGGCTACTGAATACCTGAAAAGTGACTAGTCCAGTAAGATATGCTGTAAAGCTTACTATAAAAACCAGAATATAATATCTTAATAGTTTTAATATTGAATAAATAATAAAACATTTTAGTTACAATACAAATGATAAAACAGTTGGATGTATAAAATATTTTAATATATTAAAATTAATTTCACTTGTTTACTTTAAATGTGGCTACTAAAGTTACATATGATTGCATTATCTTCTTTTCAGAAAGTGATGTTCTAGAGTTTTACAGTACTTGTGTCCCTATGGTCAATACAATGGAGAATACCTGTCTACGGACATACCACCCTGAACACGCCTGATCTCGTCAGATCTCGGAAGCTAAGCAGGGTCGGGCCTGGTTAGTACTTGGATGGAAGAATACCTAAAGGTTAATTATTAATATAATAACAAATTCTTTTCAGGGCTCACAATTTAACCTTCTCAGTCTTCCTATATAGTAAGATTCTAGTACTTAAATACTCCTCATGTGCTTCAGTATCTCCTCTTACCATTCAAAGAATGAAGATATTCATATCTTCTATATGCATAAAGTAATTTTTTCAAACTTTTCAAAAGATAACTTATGTACCAGGAACTTTACATAAGTTATTTAATCCTCACAATGTGAAGCAGCCACTTATATATATTTTTCTTTGCCATTTACATTTATCATGTATTTAAAATAGTAATCTTTTCATTCTTTTGAACCCTAAGGAACACACCACTTATAAAACAAGAGAGAAGCGGGCTAAAATGAAGCCTCAGAGGCCAACATACCAAAGATTCAATGATCCCATTCATGGTTGCACCTATACCTGTTGAAATTGACATCTGCTTCAACAGTTCATAGCACAAAATAAGACACTTTTGCAGTGTTTCAGCATCATTCTAAAATGAAAGATGAAATATTCAGCATTAGTAAGAATATCTTCTGCCCATCCCTTAAATGTTTGCTTTCTCAGGGGCTCTGTCTAGGGCATATTATTACTCTATACACACTCCCTGGGTGATCTTAAGTCATTTAACTTTATTTATCATCTATGAGTTAGCCCAGCTATTCTTAAGTTTCAGGTTCATATATACAACTGCTACAAGACATTTCCTTTTGGATATTCCACAGGCTCCTCAAACTCAACATGTCCAAAAGGGAGCTAACTCATTACCCAAATCTCTTTTCTTTCTGTGCTTTCTATTTTCATATCATCACCATCTACCGAGTTGTCCCAACTAAAAGACCTGGGATACATTCTTGACTCCCTCTTCACCCTGTTACTAATTCCTAAATATCTCTCAAATTCATCACTACTTTCCATATCCACTGTCAGTATCTTATTCAGGCTGCTGTAACAGTCTCCCAACTATTATGCTTTTCTAAGCTTTTACTACTCTCCAATCCATTTCCTGAATAAGCCATAAGACTCATCCTAGCACTTAAAATACTTGTGGTTCACCATGATCCTTAAGTAAGATACAAAATCTGTAATATTGCTTACACCAGGCCTTACATGACCTAGCTCTTAATTTTTCCCCAAATTTATCTCTTACCTCTTCCCTTCAATTCTCTAGTCACATGGACCTGAAGTTTTAAAACACAACAAGCATGCTTCAACTTCTGGGCCATCACACATGTCATTACATCTGTTTACAACATTCCCTTAATAATTCATCAAGGAGAGATAGCACAGAGTGCATTCACAAATCTAGAGCCACTGCTTGGGTTTGAATCCTGCCTCTACCATTTACTATCTGTGTGACTTTGGGCAAGTCATGTGCCCTTTATAAAATGAAAATAGTAATAGTACCAATCTCATAGTGTTATAGTGAGAATCAAATGAATTCACATTTGTGAATTACCACAGGAATAGCATCCTGTAACTGTTAGATTATGTTGTTATTTTTATTCAAATCTCAGATTAAAACATTTCTTCCTCTGGGGAAGCCAACAATATTCTACCTGGGTTAGATATCGCCCCATAAAACCTTTATACTTCCCTGACCATAGCATCTATTATGCTGTGCTATAATTGTACTATAATAGATTTATAGCCCGCAAAATGACAAACACATAAATGGTCAGTCAAGTTAAAGAGATGATACTAATCGTAAGAGACCACCTTTGCTAATTTTCTAATTTTCCTAATTTGGACCTGCAGTTTGTCATTTTTCAGGTTTATATTTTCAGTTTTTGCTTAAAATTTGGTTCCTAAACTTAATCGTATATAATAATGCACAGATATTGTCAAATAAAAGAAATAAGGTACTAGCTATGAAAATAAAGTTCAGGCACACTCATTGGGAAGGTGGGGTATTAGAGTAGGGATATCTATGGCTAGAGAGCCCAAGAACATAACATAATTCATGAAACTCTCCTATATAGTAAACTCTCCCATTCAGTATTCTCTATGAGAATACTCTAATCAGCACTTCCCAGACCAAAAGTACAATAATAAATGATGTTCACTGAAAAAGGCAAGATCCTAAAAGACTGAATTTAAGTTAATATCAAACATATTAATTGATACCATCCTATCTCATTTTAACATATCTATCATTTATGTGATATGATAGAATGGTATCAATACCATTAATGAAAAATTTCCTCATAAGAAATAATCCATTTGAGAGACTAATGTATCAAACAACTAAGTTTAAAAAAAAGACTGCTGAAAAGCTTTAAATGTTACTACATGCAGGTTTAGTATTTCATTAAAAATAACAAAGCTCCTTAGCTTTTTCTAAAAACATAATAATTAAGCTTTAAAATGCACACATGATGTTATAGTTACCACAGAAATTCTTTTCCTAGCAGTAGAAAGGCCATGGGTCTTCCACAAATAAGGGAAAAATGAATGCACTTTCCTTTTTCAAACCATTCAAGACACCAAAAACAAAACGCACAAGTAAACCACTGGAAGTTAGTTTCCCTGGCAAGGAAAAGACTTCAGTTTCTAGAGATTACCATGACCAGGGAGCAAATAAAGTCCTAGCTAAAATAATTAAAGTTAATTAAGGCCTTTCAAAGTCCAAAAATAGAACAGGAACAGGAGGGAAAAAGGTTTTTTTGTCATTTTAATTCATGTTGCCTTTATAAATCCCTCCAAAGCGAATATATTCTGGTAGTTTTATGAGTTAAAGAAAATAATGTTTAGTTGAGATGATTAATATCAGCTGAGATTTAGTATGAATAAAGTTATTTATACCTTTTCTATGTGGACTTCTTTAATTTCAAGTTGTTCTGTCTCTTTCAATAGGTTTACTTTGGCATCTTCTAATGCTTTTATTTCTTCTTTTAATTCTGATGCCCGATTAAAATCCTGTACAGTAATGCAATTTTCCAAAGCTTCTTTTGCTTCAATAAGTTTAACTTTTATTTCAGCCATCTAAGGAAAGATATAAATTGTTTCAACACTAAACAAAAACTATTAATATAAAAATCTGTAGCAAACTCAAGAGTATTATTTAATATCAATGACCCAGAATTTAAGCAATCAGGCATATAATTTTCCAAAAACAGATTTGTAAATCTTTCAGACTCACATGGTCTGATAACACTTTAGATACTCTCATAGTTGAACAATTAAACAATAATTTGACTTTGGGAGAACAATTTCAAAACTGTACAGCAAGATGAAATAATAGACTTGTACAACTCCACTACATGTAAACATTTCTTTAAATTTAGAAGAGACTTACCCTGAGTTCATTCTTTCTTACATCAGCTGGATCAGCATTAACACCAACAGTAACAATGGGTGCCCGAATCTCTGAGATTATTTCTGTAACCTGAACAGTAAAGTTATAATTCAGAGTACATGCTTTTATATATCTATTCTATCAATAAATAATGCCAAAATGCTATATAAAACTCCAAGTTATTATTGAAAAATAGAAAAAAATATACAGGTAAAAATAGTACACATGCTGTTTGCTAGAAAATTTTAGGAAAAAAAGACCAAATAATACATCTGACTACAAACTGTGAAACTGTTTGAAAGGAAGGTAAATAGGCACAAGATGTGGAAAATAAATCATTCCCCATAATGTTTTAAAAAAAAGAAAACAGAAGAGATGCCATAAACTAAAATTCTCTGACTAAAATCCTTAACTCCTCCCTTCTGTAGCTCTGTGGGAGTTAAGTATAGAAAAATTCAATATCCTTTTATTCTTACTTTGGGTACACGTGCATACATAATGACAGCACAAGGACGGACTTTTCCTTTCGGAACCACTTGGACATTGGAGTTGATTGATCAGGAAAAGACTGCCTCCCAAATAAAAGTACTTAAGCAGATGCTGAACAACCAGTAACAAAGAATGTCGTACAAGGGATATATGTATATGCACGTATAAGGAGAAGAGATGACCTCTGATTCAATCTGCAGCTCAAATTATATGATTTTTATGAAAAGAATGATACAGATCTGTCTTTTTTGGCTACCCCAGGAAAAAAATAACCTTTTTGGAAATAATATAATAGATAACATTTATTTCTGTATTTATCAATTTATGAACATTATCTTATTAAAAACTGAAAGGTGGGTTTCATTACTATTCTTATTTTGCAGACAAGTAAAAAGGCTAAATAAATTGCCCAAAGTCACAAAGCCAGAAAGTGTCAGAGAGGATTTAAATCCAGGTATGCATGACTTGAGCAAGTGCTCAAATACTCTAGTGCCCAGTATCTCACGGGAAAAACCTCATCCCACTTGTCACCTCCCACCAAACTTGCTCCATTTGACTTTGATTCAATAAATAATAGGTACACTAAGAGGAAGAACACAATATTTTAAAAATATTGTGTGAGATAGAAATTTGGTTTTAAGAAATTTAAAAACTTGTTAGAAAGAGACAAAACTAAAAACAAAGATGCAACAAAGTTATAAAGAAAAAATAAAACAATCTTCAATGTCATTGACCAAACCTCTTATCTTTATCAACAATGAGGAAAATTACTTACAATCTGTATTCTCTTATTATCATCTATAATGATGTGGAGTAATCTCTCAACAAGAAAAGAAACCAAGGATACTGGGGTTCTGGGTAGAGTAAGAATCTCCTGTAAAATAGCCAGCAGTTTTTTTCTGCAGTCAAAAAGAACCATTTTAATTTAAATATCATTATGACAGAACACATTTTATCTCTAACATTTTATCTACACTGCAGACTAAATTACATTTGTCTCAGTTCTTTAATTTATGTTTATCACCATAGGTACAAAAAAAACCATATATAAAGACTTCAGGTCAAAATTGTACATTGTGAAAAAAAACAACTTTCATAAACCACCCTAAAATTTAGTAAATCAACATGATAAAAATGACAAAAATACAACTGAATCAAACACTTTAGATAATGCTACTAGCCCTCTCTAATATAAACAATACAAATTTTTTTAGCAAAAAAAATGCAATTTTATTGATTTATTCTGAAGAAATTAAACTGGAAACATGTATATTATACATATACATATAAATAAATATATAGAGTAAAAGGAAAAGTTTTTATAGTACTTTAGAAAGCTAGGGTAAATATATAATCATATTGTAACAAGACTATATTTCAATATAGGAAATTAGAAGAGCAAATTTTGTTTTTGTTTTGAGACAGGGTCTCTCTCTGTCACCCAGGCTAGAGTGCAGTGGGGTCATCAGAGCTCACTGCAACCTCAAACTCCTGGGCTCAAGTGATCCTCCTGCCTCAGCCTCCCCAGTAGCTGGGACTACAGGCATGCGCCACCATGCCCAGCTAATTTTTTTCTATTTTTAGTAGAGACAGGGTCTTGCTCTTGCTCAGGCTAGTCTCAAACTCCTGACCTCAAGTGATTCTTCTGCCTCAGCCTCCCAGGATACTAGCATTACAACAGGCGTGAGCCATTGCGCCAGGCCTAGAAGTGCAAATTAGAACAAGTGTTAACATTTAGACATACCTTCCTCCTTCTTCATTGGTATCCAAGGACTTGATAATTAGAATCAGTTGTTGACCTATGAACTCTTTTGTCATCAAATTTCCAATACAGTAAAAATCACTTCTCTGTTCCTCATTAATAACTGGAATACTCTGGATATAACTAAAATAAGCAGAATTAATAAAGTAGAACCTGTTAAGAAACATCAGATACGAGCTGATTCCCACCATTAAGTTAGAAAAGGGTCATTTTTCAGTTCCTATTAGTAGAAATACACAGATGTTTACACCACGAAATACTAATTTGGGCTATAATTCTATGCTATTGTTGTGAACTTGAGAAATCAAAAGAATTTGAGAAATTTTATTTTCATTAATGATTCAGATTTTCCATGGGAAATTTTCAAAAGGTACATATTTATGTCTCTCAAGTTGATTGCTAATTATTTCATTGTCACTAGTATTCTCCCAATTACAGACAGTTCCCAACTTATGATGGCTAACTTAATGATTTTTCAATTTTACCTGAGGTTTATCTGGGAATTAAACGCTTTTAACTTATGACACAGCCCCATTGTTAAGTCCAGTAGCAGTTTTAAAATTCCAAAACCCTTGCCCCAAAATCCAATTAGTCATGAAGATCTAGTCTTCCCTCATGTCTAATTAGATATCATTCTTTTGTTTAAAATAATAGAATAATAATAGCAATTACACAAGTAATTCATGAATGCAATGATCTCTTTCTAAAAAAAAATCAGAAAAATATGGACAATTTCAGAAATTTTTACTACCCTATCTTAGGGGTCCTACTAATAGTGTAGAGTCTACTAAACAAGCATCACCTTTTATTCTTACCACAGGCAACATTACCCAAAACTAAAGCCCTATACCAACTCTCACCAATTGAGTTGTATATTCAATAGCCTACCACAAAGGTTTCCTTTTTTTGTGTGGAACATAAAAAAGCTACTTAAAAGCAGAATTAAAAGTTTAAGCTAGTTGCCTTTAGGTTGGAAGTAATATGAAAAACAATTTTGGTAAAAAATGTCATTTAAAAATGCAAACAAAAATCAAGTTATAGAAACTGCAGTATAATGTATGATAAGTAAGAATACTTTTGTCTATTATAAAGTGATAACCAAGACGAAATAAAAGCACATGAACCAGATCGGAGGAATAGCCTCCACACGTACTCTCTGTCAAATTGGCACTAACTGATCAACACTATGGTGCTCACACGGTACTAATCTTCTCCAGGGATTAGGGGATTTGGGGTGGGGGGTATATTCACAACTAATGGACACAGTGAGCATTGTAGAGGGGAAGCGCATACCTCTATACCTCGCTTGGGTGAGGCAAAGACATAAAATGTAACCAAAATGTTTGTATCCTCATAATATCCTGAAATAAAATTAAATTAAATAAATAAATAAATAAGCTCATGAACCTCTGGCCATGAGATTAGGACTTTCAAGACCACCCTTTGGGTTTCAGCTGGAAACTATGGGAAAACTACATGAGTGGTAATTATCAAAATTAATAGATCCACAGAGTTACTGTTTTCTGACGGGCTACAAAAAAGTCCTTCAATTTTACTCATCTTTGAATCCTTCCCTATGTCTCCACCACAACTTTAGTACAATGCATAGCATCATGACGGAGGGTATTTTTTAAGTAAATTCAAATAGGTTAAAAATCCTCGATTGCATAAATACAACTTAAAATTGACCCAATTTTAATTACCATGAAATCTTTTCTTAAACATTTTTAAAGATAGTAGATCATTAAAGATGAAATGTCCAATTTCGAATCAAAAGTGTTTATTATATTTCAAACAAGAAGCAGTACAATTAATGAAAGTATCTGTCTAAACTATGGACACAGTTTTTCCATCTTAACAGTAACTTGTTTTTGCCAGCAGCAAAGAAACCTAGAGAGTAGGTGGCCATCAAATCGAGAAATGTGTTTTCTACAGCTAGTTGAGAATTGAATATTTTCTCTTGCAGGTGGTTCAAAGCCTGGAAGAAGTGGTGGTCAGTTGATGCAAGGTCTGGTGAATATGCTGGATGACAGAGTTTCCAAGCCCAGCTTCTGTAGTTTGAGCAGCATTGTTTGTGCAACATGAGGTTGAGCATTGTCTTGCAAGAGGATTGGCCTGTCTCTATTGACCAATCTCAGCTGCTTAATTACAAGCATCCTTATCATTTAGTCCAATTGGTTGCAGTAGACATCTGCTGTAATCGACTGACCAGGTTTCTTGAGGCTGTTGTGGATAATACAAGCTCCGGACCACCAAACAGACACCATTAGCTTTTTCTGAAGAACATTCAGTTTTGAACTGTGTTTCAGTACTTCTTTATCCAATTGTTGCGCCAAACACTTGGGATTGTCAAAAAGAATCCATTTTTCACCACATGTAACAATACAGTGTAGAAATGGTTTGCCTTTATGTTGTGACCGCAAAGAAAGGCAAGCTTCAAGACAATTTCTCTTCTGATGCTCACTTAATTCACGTGGAACCCATCTATCCAGCTTCTTTACCTTGCCCATTTGTTTCAAATGGTCCAATATTGTTGGAATGGTAACGTCAAAACTTGTTGTTAATTCACGCATAGGTTGAGATGGATTCATTTCCACTACAGCTTTCAGCTCATCATTATCCACCTTGGTCTCAGGTCAACCATGTGGCTCATTTCCAACATTAAAATCACTAGAATGGAACTTCTCAAACCATCCACATACTGTGTGTTCCTTAGCCACATCCTTCCCAAACACTTCATTGATATTTCGAGCTGTCTGCACTGCATCCACAACAGAACTTATATTCGAAAATAACAAAAATTTTTGAGTTATCCATGGTTTCACAAAAACTGCTCTAAGAAAACATTTAAAAGATAATCATAAGCCAAACCATGTATTTGAAAGACTGAGGATGTACCTTCACAATAAAAATAAAACAAGAATTGTTAAAGTGAAATGTCAGAGACATCAGCTGTCAAATTCAATACTGAAGGAAATCGGATATTTCATAGTTAATAACCTAATATTTATAATTAAGAGACCACTCAAGAAAGTCTTTTTTTAATGCTCTAAAAATTTATATTTAAGACAGCTTTCTAAATATTTTATTGGTGTCCCTTTTACTTACTCTAATTTGATAAACCTGATTTAATATCCCTGATCTCTCTAAGAGAACATCTCAGTTAACAAGAAATTGTTTCATATCAGAATAGTCACTAAATCTCCTGCCCGAAATATACAAAATGCCTGAAAATGTATTTCTTGGATTATCAGGAAACAATTTTTCAGTTTAATTTTATTTCTGTACCCAAGTAAACTAATCCTAACAAATGATGCTACTCCCCCATCCCCCCAAAAAATCATTCTTTTCTTAAGTAATCTTTCAACATCCATTAAAGTAAGATTTTTAAAATTTCCCTGCTGGGTATGGTGGCTCACGTCTGTAATCTCAGTACTTTGGGAGGTCAAGGTGAGAGCATCGGCCAGGCACAGTGGCTCACGCCTATAATCCTAGCACTCTGGAAGGCCGAGGCGGGCGGATCGCTTGAGCTCAGGAGTTCGAGACCAGCCTGAGCAAGAGCGTGACCCCGTCTCTACTAAAAAAAAAAAAATAGAAAGAAATTATCTGGACAACTAAAAATATATATATAAAAAATTAGCCGGGCATGGTGGCGTATGCCTGTAGTCCCAGCTACTGGGGAGGCTGAGGCAGTGGATTGCTTGAGCTCAGGAGTTTGAGGTTACTGTGAGCTAGGGTGACACCACGGCACTCTAGCCCGGGCAACAGAGTGAGACTCTGTCTTAAAAAAAAAAAAAAAAAAAAAAAAAAGGTGAGAGGATCACTTAAGGCTAACAGCTCCAGACCAGCCTGGACAACATAGCAAGACCCCATCTCTAACAAAAAAATAATTAGCTCAGTGAGGTGGTGTGTGCCTGTAAGTCCTAGCTATTCAGGAAGCTAAGGCAGGAGGATCACCTGAGCCCAAGAGTTTAAGGTTGCAATGAGTTACGATCGCACCACTGCACTCCAGCCTGGGTGACAGAGCAGGACTCCTCCTCTTAAAAAATAAATAAATAAATGAAAATAGAATAAAATGAAATTTTCCTCTTTATAAGTGAACAAGTTAATTAGGTTAAAATTACTTATTTCAAAGCTCATAGACTAAGTATGACAAAAAAAATGTTAAGAATCCCTGATCTCTTAGAGAGGAATCAAGCTCTTCATATGTCAATTAATCGATTTCTGAAGCACTCCTTGAGGACAGCCTCTCCCGCTTTGTGCCATTTAAATATTAACATTGCCTCACATTTTCTTATATTTTTACTATCTTCTAAAAGCCTCTTTTATATTAATACATAATATTAAACTTTGCCTCAAATTCCTACCTTTTAGAAACATTTCAACATGGCCCAAACAGCACTGTAATGAACTAAGTAAACAGCCTGAAATAATTGCCATTAAAATACTTGTTAGATTCACACATGCTCTTCATGATGTTAATATGGGCTGAAGCTATGGTTTCCATATTGGCTCACATTTGGGGTATTTATCCTAGATTCGGAATTTTGCATGGGAAATTCAAAGGTATTCATAGCTTTCCTCCCTAACTTATATGTGGGACCATTATAGCAGAAAACTGTATTTCAAACAAAGAGAATCCGGGCGCATAATTCATATTATATAGAAGCTTTTTAAAAAAATGCTTCAAAAGCATAAAGTTAAAAATCTACACATTAATATCAAAATACATATATCCTTTGGCCCAGCAATTCCAATTCTGGGAATTAACCCTACAAAGTCCCAAATGTACAGGGAAGTTTAACACATCTTTGTTTTCATCAGTGAAAACTGGAAATACCCTAAATGTCCATCAACAGAGGAATAAATTGTTTCCACCATACTATGGAATAATATGCTGTTAATACTGTAATAGATTTACATGGACTAACACATAATGATCTCAACAGTATACTTGGAAAGAAAGATAAAACATGCAGAACATGCTATATTTTTAAAGAAACCTATGTATGTATTTCAAAAATATATGTAAGTACAGAAAAAAAGTTTGCATATAAACCCTAATTTAGTTGTTAACCCCCAGGAGATCAATGGGATTGAGGAAGTAGGAGGTAAAAGGGAGAATTACACATTTTATTCTATATATTTCTGCATTTGAATTTTGACAAGAATGCATTCATGTTTTATTTGCATAATTTTAAAGTAAAATTAGTAGTTATAGTAATTAAAATAATAAAAAAGTATACTCTAAAAAAATTTTAAAACAGTAAGTTTTAAATTAATGAAACTGCCACAAAGGTCCAGCCTGTCAGTTGGGAAACTATGGCCCATGCACCAGATCTGGCCTGTTTTATACAGCTTGCAAGTTAAGAATAATTTTTATGTTTTTAAATAATCATAAAAATATTTTTAAATCAAAAAAAGTGTTTCATTACACATAAATATTACATAAAGTTCAAATTTTAATGTCCGTAAGTTGATAAAAGTTTTATTGGAAAACAGCCACATACATTCACATACATTATCTTCACCTGCTTTTATAATACCACAGCAGATTTGAATCATCGTAACAAAGACGGGTATGGCCCACAGACCCTAAAATATTATCTGGTGCTTAACAGAAATAGTTAGCAACTAATTTCAAAAAGTAACACGTCACTATCAACTTTATGGAGAAATGTTCATAATCATGTCTTAACAGTTTTGAGGAAATGATCCTAAAAATACTGACTCAGTATACTGACCAGCACAGAATATTCTTTGGAAAGACTCAACACATATATCTATTTATTCCTGCATGTCCAAAAAAGGGATTTTTAACTTATTCCCAACTAAGCGTGACTTTGAGGAAGGGGACTGGGAGGCTCACACAGCAACACAAGCACAGTCCAAATTGAAAGAAAAAATTTTACCTCAGTAAATACTCTGCATATACTACAGGCTCTGGCAAAATCTGCTCTAAAAATTCTTCACCTTCATCTCCTTTTGATTTCAAATATTCACAAAGGACACACCAATACAAAGCAATTTCAGGAGTTAATGTTTCCACTGGAATCAATTTCCTTCATGTAAAAGGAAGAGAATAAAAGAAAGCATGATCTTTATATCCAGTTAAAAGATTGCACTGAGTACAAAAATGGGAATGTGAAGCAAATGTGCTTTATAACCTCCATCCTTTTAATTACAAAGTTATTAATTTACCCACACAAAAATGAAGAAATTTAGCACAAAAAAAAGAATCAAATGAGCAAACATACACTAGGGGTGTATGTTGTTGGATTTTCTCATGGTAGGCTAATGGAAAAATCAGAGTAATAAAACGATGGGGGAAAAAAACACAGCTAAAGTAGATTGTGTATGATAAAGTAATGAGTTTTTATATCAGAGAAAAAAAGAAGAGAAAGATATTCATCAGAGTAAAGCAAACAAAAGAGGAGTAGATAAAAGGTATTAATACAATCAGAAGTTATGGGCAGGAAAAAACTAATTTTAATTGCAGAAGCTCACCAACATTATATTTCAAATAATGAATCTGTTATATACCTGCCATCATTGTTTTTGCAGATTCCCACCAATTCATTGAGAGGAGTCACTGAAAATAAGGCATTGAGAACAGAGACTGCCACTTCAGAAGAATTTTCCACATCCAACCTATGAAGCAACTCTAAGATACTTCCTTCAGAGAAACGTAGCCAGCCTTGGAGAAGATGCTTCTGCACTGCTTGTTTCACAGCATCTGTTGAGTCATTTGAAATATAGGTGAACAAATGCTCCCTCTAGCTTCCAATTCCTGTATTTTGTCTGTTTTAATTAATATAACGTCAATATTTACAATACAAATAAGATTTAAAGGTAGAACAAAGCATACTGAAGAAAAAAGTATTATATTAATACAGTGATACTGCAAAAGTCACTGTGATAGTCATTTCCAAATAAAAATGGAAAAGTTTCAGCACCAATACCCAAACACTACCACATATATAATACCTATTATTTGACTTGTTGCCTGACTTCATCTATTACATATGACTGCTATTTGCAGTAGTGAATCATACAGGCATCCATCACTGAACAAACCTTATTCTTAGCTTTTAAGGTCTTTGTCCTTTGACAATGTTTTCAAACTCGAGTTGGTTTTCTTGCTACAGAACAATAAAGCCATCTTGGCCTTCTCATGGGAATCGGAAATTTTAAATATATCATTCCTGTAAGTAGATTCTCTAACAGATAGGGGAAAAAAACTTAGGAAAATTATACTGGTCTGACCATTCCTATTTGTTATTTCTGATGCACAGAATACATTCATATCAAGGTATACAGAGAGGGGATAGTATTTTTTTAAAGGAAGAAAGAGGGCCAAAAAAGACATCTTGTCCTACTTCTAACATGAATTAGCTCTACAGACTTAAGTATAGTTCCTCCATCTATAAAACACAGGAATGTTGAAAGAAATAAGCTCATCCCTCCAAAATACTAAGATCTGTAAACATAGAAAATGTTTTTTACATAACACACCAAGATATATTTTACCAGGTTTATGGGAATGACAGGCTTGCGTAACCTAATTTATGACACGTTTCCTAAACCTTATTAAGTCTGACCTCAAAATCTACTGAAATTTTATATATAAAAATGTATACCTTACCTGATCTGTCATTAAGACCTTGTTGAAGGAGCATTACTCTTTGAGCAATAGACATAGCTCTCATATGAACCTTTTCAGCTAAAACCTTAAAAAGATAATAAAAATATGGTCATTAAATCCAATAATTTATAGATAACTAGTAATATCGCCATCATAGAAAATCACCCATAATCTCCAAAAAAAATTAATATCTGGTAACACATTTAATACAGTAAGATTCTACCTAAATTACCTATATTCTCCATAAAAAAAATCTCAATTGGAGAAATTACTATGCACCAAGTATTTTCAAAACTACATTAAGAAAATGGCTTCTTGTCCTTTAAGAATATGTCTACACAAGACATTAGACTTATTTACCTGATAAGCCAGCTTTCTGACAGCCTCTTTTACATCCTTGGTTCGACCTACAATTTTTGGCAAAGTCTTTGCTGATGGTGCAATACATGATAACACTGCTCGCCTAACTTCTGGATTTGGATCATTTTCAATCAAAGCAGCATATGCTAAAAATAAAGCAGTATAGTTTAATACTAAAGACATTATTTATTTAGCCATAGTCATAAAATAGCTCACATTTTGATATTTTAAAATGTCTTTAAAATGATAAACACACCATTTTTTAGTCTTACACATTTAATTTTAGCTGAAAATTTTTTTCCAGCAACTTCCCTTCTAAGGAAAGAATGAGAAATTAGTCAATGGACTGGGCCTGAAAGATAAAACTGAAAAACAAATAACCCTAAAAGTCATGGAAAATCCATGGGTAAGACTGTTATCTTTAGTATTCCTCAATATTTAGGAGAAAGTTTAATACAGCAGGCAGTTAAGGGACCATTGTTTTGATTTTTTAACAAGTCCTAGAAAGAAAAAACTTCAGTTTTACTCATTGAAACAAAACCCATTACTTGTATTTAAATGTATTTATTCATCTGTACTTCTCACATCTTCCCCAGCTTTATTACCCAGAACATGTTGACTATCAAATATCTGTGTATTACACAATATAATGCATATGACTTAACACCAAAAAACACCAACTACTACAAGTTATCAAAAGTGATTACAAAACCGGTAACGACTGTGGCAAGCACAAACAGTCACAGCTGCGCAGGAGGCTGAGGCACAAGGATCATTCAAGCCCAGGAGTTTAAGGCCAGCCCAGGCAACATAACAAGACCCTGTCTCTTAAAAAACAACAAACTGGTAACAAAGAGAACAATGAAATAGAAGAGTACCCAAACTATACCTATGCATATATGGAAAAATGAACTATGACTATTTTTATGACCCCAGAGGTAGAGAAAGATTTCTTAAGAGATAAAAAGTATAAATCATGATGCCAGAGATTTATGTTTGAGATTAGAATTCCTGTTCAACAAAAGATACCCCAAAGAGAATGAAACAATGAGGCACCTAAAGTAGGAAGAGATCTATAATTGATATAACCCAAGGATTTCTTTTCAGAATGTATAAAGAATGCCAATAAATCAATAAAAAATCGATTTTTAATTAAAAAAAAACAACAGAAAAATGGGCAAAATACATTGTAACACATTAGGTAGGGATGAGGGTATGCAAATGGCAGGGCAGGCAATAGGGGATGTGGTCAAGGGCCGAGGACCAATAAAAACAGAGAAAAGAAACTGCAACAGCAAGAACTTGAGGTTAGGGATTTTTCCCTGACCAGAAGCATGCGCAAAACCTAGGAGGTAAGCTTTCCCTCATTAACATAGTAAAACTTACACCCTCTATCGCCATAACAGTTCCAGAGCCAGTCATACAAGGACAGAAAATGGGAGGGTACATGATTCCAGGAATCTCTATCCATTTCCCCAAAAATAGATGAATATTTCACCCCCAGCTTGACATTATTATTAGGGATTACCATAAAGGACAGACCCTAACCCTGGGATGATGCTGTTCCTTATTGGAGCAGTCCCCACTGTCTACTGAACTTAAAAGAGTGTGCTATAGTTTCTAAACTCTGTCTTTAAACTCAAGGTCACCTCCACTCACGGGGACAGACCTGTTCCTCTTTGGGGACTTATACTTTGCTTTGCAATAAAAGCTACTTGTGTGGAAGTGCTTCGTGTCTGTCAGTACTCAGTCCCACCAGCCCTGCTTGCGATTCTACCAAGCAAAGAGCCAAAGAACCAAGACAACTCTCCCTAATCATACCTGACATAACATATACAATATAGTTAATAAGCAAAGTATATAAAATATAATTAGACGCTAAATATGTGAAAAGATGTGTAACAATGACATATACCATATATACCAACAGCTTTTAAAAATCTGATAATACTAAACACTAGAAAGGATAAGGAACAATGAAACTTTTATGCCATTGCTATTGAGAATATTAACTGATAAATCGTTTCGTGGCAAACTTGCATTTTATCTAATAAAGTTGAACCTGCACACTGTATATCCCAACAAATCCACCCCTGGAAAAATTCTTTAACCTTCTTAGACTAGAAGCCATGTCTAAGAAAGTTCATAACAACACTATTTTTAAGAGCAGATGAATTGGAAACAACTACAGGGTCCACTGACATTAGAAATAATAAACTGATACATTCATACAACAGAATGCTATAACACAGTTAAAAAAATAAATGTATCAACGTGGGTTTAACGTTAGAATAGAAATAATTTTGAGGGAAAAAAAATCACAGAAAAATAAAGTATGATTCACACAAAATAACAGGCAAAATTTAACATTAAGATGAATATGTGATTAAGTAAATATTAACACATGATTTAATTAAAATCTTTTTAAAAATTTTTTAAAAGAATAACTCAAAGTTCAAAGTTCAGATAACAGCTACTACCTCTGAGGGAGAAGGATGCAACTGGGGTGGGATACAATCAGATTTCAAAGGTACTGAATTTTTTTTTTTTAAGTTGGGTGGTTGGGCAGTTGCTACTTGGTTTTTATATTTATTTGAATCATATATTCATTACCTATACTCTTCCACAGTTCATTATAAAAATTCAATTACTGAGAATTTAACAAAATCAACAAAACTGAAAAAAGATTTAGGAAACTACACATACCATCAACCACTGGGCATTCATCATCCTTGGGATCCTGAAGTCGTGAAAGCGCCAGAACTGCCTGTATTCTCACATTTGAAATCTTATCTTTCGATCTAATAAGCATGGCTTCATTAATTTTATCAAACACATCATCATCAATCTGGGCATTTTCTGGCATACTTCCCAAAAGCTTATTTATGAGCTGACACACTCTAAATCTCACTGAATGGCTGTTTGCTTCATGAGACTAAAACAGACACAAATGAAAATTCACTCAGTTATATACCATTCCTTAATAGTGAATACTAATAGAACTCTGTATGTTCAGAACTCAAGAAGTTAGAACAGTAATTTATCACCTGAAGAGATACTATAATGCTACCTTGGTCCATATGTATACTGAATATGTAATTTATACAATCTCAAAATAAACAGTCTGAAAGAAGTATTTGCTAAGTTACGAAAGTATATTCCTCTTTGTAGGAACTTCTAAAATGAAGAACCCATTTAAAACAAACATGAGAACTGGTTTAAAGAGGTCGTTAGAAATTTAATGCTGGTGTTGTAAGACAGAGTCATTCACAGACATTTTCTCAAACACCAGGTACTGCACTATCTAAAACATACAAACTCCCATGGCCCTTTTAATATGGCAAAATTTTCTACAATACTTCCCCGAAGTGCTAGTTTTCATAGTACCTTTAAGAGAAAAGTAAACAAGTAATTTAAAATGCCACCATCTTCCTCTTCCTCATCATCTTCCCCTTCCTCATCATCTCCCTTATCTGATTGGTGAAATGAAGTAACAAACTTTGCTGCAAATTCTACTACTCTCTCCACAGCTGGTTCACGTTTATAGACCACCATAGCGTATTTAAGGTAATGAACGAACTCCTCATGAAAACCTGTTTTATCATCCATCTGAAAGACAAAAGAAACCATTCATAAACTGCACTGATAAAAATCCTTCATTCCCAACATTACCCTAAAACTGCTGAAAGCACTGCCCATAACTCAAATTAAAAGCTTTATTTAGTAAACTCTCAATTAACCAAGCCAGCAAAAGGGAAATGCATTTGCATGAACTTCTCTCCAGGCTATAATGTGCACACAAACTTGAATTTTGACAATGAAAAGATTCCTTAGATTTTTTTCCCCCCCAATACCCTTGAATTCTCAATATGCCTTTAGTATCAGTTTTGTAAAAATATGCTTCTTCATGAACAACTCAAAATCAACACTGGCTTTTATATTTATATGCCTTCCTATCACACAGCAATTTCTTCTGGATACAACGTTCCCATCCTATCTAATATCCTCAAAGTCCTGTTATTTGTACTCACAATTTTTCTTGGATCTCAAGATAATGTTCCCAAAATTTATTGTCCTATTCTTCCCACTGCTCCACTCAAAAGGAATAAACAGTAGTTACATAAATAGAAAGAGACAGGTCCTAATGATTAATTTGGTATTTGGTGATTGGATCAATTCAACCGGGGGACTAGGTTAGAATAATTTGACCGTTTACTGTGAGTGGAGACCGAGGGCCAACAACCATCGAACCTCGCGTCTAGGATCCAATCTACGGCTCAATATTTGGTGCCTGGTCGCCTTGGTGCTTGTCAACATTTCCCTCCCAATTCACCGTCAGACTAAGGATTAACGGTCCGCGCCGCCCCGCCCCGGAAGCTGGGGGTATCAGGGTAGAAAAACAAAGACCGGACCCGTGTGGACGGCGCCCAGGCTTCGGGGTCTTTCTGAGCTGGGCCCAAGCGACCCGGGGCAAGTCGTCAGACCTCTCCGAACCTCAGGTCTCTGAAGTGGGTCGCGAAAGTAAACTAGGTTGGAGTCCGGTGCGCGAGTACGAAGGCCACAGGGAGCCCCTGGGGAAGGCTGCGCCCGGGTAGGGTGAGGGGCGGCGACCGAGGCCAGGGGCGCCGGGGCCGGCCGCGCTTACCGTGCCGTAGGTGCGGCTCAGCGCGACCACCAGCTTCGCCTGGTTCTGGTGCGGCTGCTGCGCCAGCCGAAAGGCCTCCTTAATCGACAGTAGTCTCTTTTCCGCTCCCATGGCGCCAAGACTCTGCCGGGACAAGCCCTGTCCGCACTCGGCTGCAGCTGGCACGACCACCCCAAAGCGGAGCTCCACACAGGGCGTGGTTACCGCCAGAGTGTTCAAATAACCCTCGCGGGAGGAGGAACTACCGCGAGACTGTCGCGAGAGCGTCGGGATCCACCCACCCTCAAACCGCATAGTCTGAGCGCATGCGCGTAGCGTCCATCGTGCTCTTCCGCCCCCCCCCCCCCAACCCCCGCCCCGGAGGTAAGTGGCTTTTTAAGGGGAGGTACCATTGGCTCGCGTGGAAGTGATGTCGGCTGGGAAAGCTGGCGGAGGAGCGGCCGTGAGACAGTCGGAACGGGGTTGGTGGCTGTAGGCCTAGTGAATTGGTGCGGCTGGGCGTGAGTTGAGAAAGAAGAAAGGAACTTTCACGGTGAGAACAGGACTTCTGCTGAGGGGAACAATCTCCGCTCCGGGTGAAGGAGCGGGGGATCCCAAGAGGAGGGGTACGTTTCGGGAGACGTCCAGAAAGAAACGATGGAGCGTTCAGGAGGGCTGGGCCCCGCGGTCAGCTTGGTACTAAGAAGGGAGACATTGCCGAGTCGACTGAGGAGGGCGTTCGAGGTCTAAGGGAGACGGAGGCGGTCTTTTCAAGGCCCAGTTCCTGGCCTGGTGAAGGGCTGTCTGGGAGGGTGTGCAGGGAGGCAGTGTGGAACCGCTGCGAAGAGACGCACGGTTTAATTTGGCTGCAACTGGTTCCAGATATTCCAGCTGTCCAGACCTAGTTTACAAATGTGCATAAGGACAGTGTATTAAACAAAGCAGAACTTAGAATGGAAAAGTCTTTAGGGTAGTGATTGTGATAAAGAAGAGCAGTAGCTAGGTCTTTTAAACCTTTTTTTAAAAAATGAAAATAGACCAGACGAAAATGAATACCTCTGTTGGGGCCCAGGATGTACCATCCCAAAATGTGACTAAAAGACCAGAATATGCCACTCTAAAACATACTTCTGCGGCATATTTTGAGGCGAGAGACTGCAGACAGAGTAGTTCTGAAAATCTGTCCTTTTGTAAAAGAAATATACATCTATAGGGAAAATCTGTTTAGTAAAGTGTCTGTATTAGGGAGAGGGCTGCTTTGAGATAACTTTTATTAGCTGAGAGACTGCATAACAAGACAACCTTTATTCATCATTTATTTTCTCCCCTCACTTTCCCACAACTTATGTGGCCACAACCCCCACCACCACCAACCCAAAGCCCCAAACCTCTAAACCCCTAACCCCTATTCCTTCTGTAGCTGAGGATGTTATATAAGCGTCAGT
The DNA here is from genome assembly GCF_041146395.1 of Eulemur rufifrons. Taxonomy (NCBI): domain Eukaryota; kingdom Metazoa; phylum Chordata; class Mammalia; order Primates; family Lemuridae; genus Eulemur; species Eulemur rufifrons. The sequence goes on from NC_091001.1 coordinate 26,452,590, forward strand.
CATCTGACCCGTGTGGGATTTCCCTGCATATGCAGTTAAATATGGCTTTTTCCTGTTAATCTTTTTTGTCAGCTTAATTTGTAGCCCAGCCAAAGGACCTAGGACTGTGAAGGGAAACCGTTTTTCCCCCCCCTACACCTCAGTACCCACTGCCAGCTGAAGCAATAGAACATTACTAAAGCCACCTGTACACCTTTCTCCTTTTGAATTACCTTCCCTCAGAAGAGGTAATGGATTTTCTGAATTTACTGTTAACCTTTACCATACAAATTTTTATATATTAACAACATGAATAAATCCCTGAATGAGTATATTGTACTGTTTTGCATGTTTTAATCATTATATGAACAATTATGTGTACAACTTGCTTTTTTTCAATGTTATTGATATTAATTCATATTGATATGTTAATAATAGTAACTTGCACTTTAGTGGTCCTTATCATTTGCCAGACACTCCTCTGAGCACTTTACTTTATTTAATCCTTACAAACAACCCCTGTAAGATACCTTGGATCTACTTTTAAATTAAAGTGAGGAAACTAAGGCACAGACAGGTTGCTATAATATTCCATTGTATGAATATGTCATAATTTATTCATTCTCCCTTATCTCCCTAATTTCTGAAACTTTGTAGGTATTCAAATGCTAGTTAAAGTAATGAATGTGGTAGCATTTGAGTTGCTCATAATTTCGAAATTATTGAGATGTCTAATTTCTTTCCTTTTCTTTCTTTCTTTCTTGTTTTTTTTTTTTTTTTTTTTTAAGAGACAGGTCTCACTCCGTTGCCCAGGCTGGAATGCAGTGGTGTCATCATAGCTCCTGTAACCTGGAACTTCTGGGCTCAAATGATCCTCCTGCCTCAGCCTCCCCAGTAGCTGGGACTACAGGCATGTGCCACCATGCCCAACTAATTGTGTGTGTGTGTGTGTGTGTGTGTGTGTAGAAAGACAGGGATCTCATTATGTTGCCCAGGCTGGTCTCGAACTCCTAACCTCAAGTGATGTTCCCTCATGGCCTCCCAAAGTGCTAGGTGGCATGAGCCACTGTACCTGTCTAAGATGTCTAATTTCTGAAAAGACAGGAAGCGTATTTCAGGTTAATCAGCTACAGGAAAAGAAAAAGGCCTACGAATGCATGGAATATACTGATAAAATTTATAATTTCACTATAACCAAAATATAGACTGCCTCAAAAGCTGTGGTAAATGAGAAATGTAGAAAGGACATTAATTTTTTAACTATATATGCAAAATATTATTTTAAAATGTAATCAACAGAAATTCTTGAGATACATTTTTTTTTTTCTTCCTATGTCTTCCAAATTGGGTATTATTTTACACTAACCACATTTCAGATGCTGGGTAGGCACATGAGGCTAGTGATGACAGTATCAGACAGCATAGAACTATTCTATACTTTGAGAACCACTGCATATTACCATTTGTTTTTAATGTAAAGTCGACTGCTAAACTAAGAACATAATAATGTTAATATTTGGTGGCATTTTTCTTATTTGTGGCCTTTAATTGCTCAGCTCTTTTTATGCTTTGGGTACTTGCTACCTTTATTGCTTTGTAAAGTTTCTAATATTTCTTTATTGTATTTTATTTGGCTATCTCATCACCAAACAGAGACTTCATTACCATTTTGTCAGTTACTAAAGGATGAAGCATCTGGCCACCAGAGGTCAGCCTAACTATGTTATCTTTTTTTTTATGATTAATGGCATATATTTTTATTTGGTATTTTTTTACTTTATAATCTGAAAAAAATACTAAATATGCTAGAGTAAATTTAAACATCTTGGTCTCACTGCCTTAAAGCTACATGTTTCCTGACTTGCTTTTAGTGCTATGGAAAAGAAGAACAAATAATAGCAAGTAGTGGAATAAATCTCTTCCTGTCCTTGGTAAACTTAGTTGAAGAAATAACAAAAACTAAAGAATAAGTATAGTAAGGTTATTTGGTTCTGAAATTTCAAGGTAATCATTCTTCAAAGGTAAATTATACGTGGCAGTATAGAGAGTAGGTATGGTTAATTTAGTTTTGATATGGAAAAATTATAGACATGGAATGTAAAGGAGTAACAGTGATGGGCTCACGGTTAATGTCATATGTCTAGAATTACATATGCTTTCAAATAGACTTTTCCTGTCTTATTGCTGATAAAAAAAAAAAAAAGTAAAGTGAGCCTTTTTAAGACACTCTGAGTAACACAATAGCTGAAGAATAGGCAATTAATCTTGCAGATACAATCGGGTTGAAATGAAAATAATGAAAATATGAGAGGACAGAGCAATTAAAAGCAAACAGCTTCTTCTGTCTCAATTATAATAAAATCAACACTTACTGGTCTGTGACAGAGGTTGAATATTCTTTCCGGATTGGACTAGGTAATGGTATTATAAACTTAGAAGTATTTACATTCGTGTTCCTTCTGAAAGATCAAGTTAGGAGTAGTTTCTTTTATATTGGTGTAGTAGAATCATATGTGTTGATGCTGCTTCTAAAAGTTATCATATTGTCTTTGTCCAACATATTACCAAATCACCTACCTATAATTTGGGGATTTTTCTCTCTCTGGAATAAAATAGAACATGGTTGTGGTAGTTAGCTACTGCAGACCTTCATTATCATTCTCTCATTAATTCTTTGAAATACACTTACTAAGCCACTAAGATGTGCCAGACACTGTGCTAGGAACTGAAGTAAATAAAAAGAATGTGCAGAAGCCAGAGAAATATTCTTAGAGGAAAATTACTGACCTGAAGCCATACCATATGACCTTATTAGCACAACTCAGTGTACTTGACACTGGAGATGTTCACTGATTTCCATCCTGGAAATCACCCCTACAGAATAGCATAAATGAGATGTTGATACTATTTCTTTTTGCATTTAAAGCTGTGCCTTTAAAGTCCATCCATGTTGCTAAGTATAGTTCTAACGTGCTTCCAACACATTTCACCTATCCACTCCTCCCGTGATAGTAGCCTAGAATACTTCTAACTCTCTGTCATCACAGATGAAGCTTCAGAGTATATCCTCATACATGATGGTCTTATGGAGAATTTCTTCACTATATATGCCTAGAAGTAGGATTGCTGGATCTTGAGATGTGCAAATAGTTAATTTGGCTAAGTAGTGCTGCCAGATTGTTCTTCAGAATGGTTACCCCAGTATATAATCCCAGTAGCATGCCACTTCCAAAAGGGAACTCACTAATAGTTTGCATTATCCAGCTCTGTTTTTACCAAACTGATGGAATAATGTGATTATATGGTTAATGCCTCTGGATTTTCTCTTCTGTAAATTGGATATTTTTGTCCTTTCCCCATTTCTTTATTGAAGTTGCTAACTTTTTAAAAAATTGATTTGTAGTTAACTTTGTTTCTGGTATCTTCAGTTCAGTGCAGAAATGATATATTTTAATGTGGTAGAATTCATCATGTTGGGGTCTTGTGCTTTATGCTTCTTTATTTAAGAAGTCTTTCCCTAGCCTCAAGTCACAAAAATATTCTTCTGTACTATATTCAATTAACTATATAGTTTTACCATCCCCATAGGTCTTTAATCCATCATGTGGCCTCCTTTATATGTATCATTATACAAGTATATGATTTTACTTTTCTTAATATAATGAGCCAATATAGTACCAGTATTATATACTGAATGTATCTATTCCCGCTTGATTTATGTGCCAACCTTATGTTACATTCCCAAAATATATATGACTCTTTCTGAGCTGTATTCTGTTTTGTTAGACTATTTGTTCTTACACTAATTCCACCCTGTTTTAATTTCTGCAACTTTAGTAATAAGTCTTAATATCTCTCTTTTTTTTTTTTTTCTTTTTTTTTTTTGAGACAGTTTCGACTCTGTTGCCCGGGATAGAGTGCCGTGGCATCAGCCTAGCTGACAGCAACCTCAAACTCCTGGGTCAAGCAATCCTTCTGCCTCAGCCTCCCAAGTAGCTGGGACTACAGGCATGTCCCACCATGCCTGGCTAATTTTTTCTATATATATTTTTAGATGTTCAGCTAATTTCTTTCTATTTTTTTTTTTTTTTCCAGTGGAGACAGGGTCTCGCTCTTGCTCAGGCTGGTCTCAAACTCCTGAGCTCAAACGATCCACCCGCCTTGGCCTCCCAGAGTGCTAGGATTACAGGTGTGAGCCACTGCACCTGGCCAAATCTTAGTATCTTGAAGGGCAAGAACTTTCTTAATCTTCTGTTTAAACAGTTGGTTTGACTATATATGGAATTTTATTCTTTCCATATAAACTTCAAAGTTCATTTATAGAGTTTCTTAAAATTTTGATTGGAATTATATAAATTAGTATGAGAAAGTTGATATCTTTATGATATTTATTTGTTCCATCTAAAAGCATGGAAAATCTGTATTTTAAATTATGTTCTCTGTCTTTTATTAGGTCTTGTATATTATTGATTAGTTCCTAGATCCTTTATAGGTTTAGGGTTTTTTCTCCCTTCTGTGAAGTGTACTTTATATGTTCTAGTGAGTATCGCTGGTATAGAAGTTAAGAGTGCCTAGGTTCAAACCCTGCCTCTATCACTTGCTAGATGTGTGCCTTTGGTCAGGTGCCTAGGTTCAAACCCTCCCTCTGTCACTTGCTAGATGTGTGACTTCAGTCAGGCAACTTAATTCTCATGTATAAGATGTGGATGATAAATGCACCTACTTTGTAGGGTTGTTAGGAAAATTTTAAATAAGTTAACATTTATGCAGTTACTAGAGTAGTACTGGCCAATAGTAAGTGCTATATAAGTAACTAAATTAATGAATATTTGTAGGTTTGTCTCAGATCAGGAACCTTGTTGGGCTCTTAATTAGCTCTTATAGTTTTTTTGTTTTGTTTTGTTTTGTTTTGTTTTGAGATAGGGTCTTGCTCAGTCACCCAGGTTAGAGTGCAGTGTTGCTCACATACCTCACTGCAACCTCAACCTCTCAGGCTCAAGCAGTCCTCCTGCCTCAGCCTCCTACTATCAGCACATGCTACCACGACTAGCTAATTTTTAGTATTAATATTTTTTGTTGAGATGGGGTCTCGCTATGTTGCCCAGGCTAGTCTCTAACTCCTGGCCTCAAGCAGTCTGGCTACCTCAGTGTCCCAAAGTGCTGAGATTACAGGCATGAGCTGCCATGCCTGGCCTAACTCTAATCGTTTATATGTTAGCTTTTCTTAATTAGATGACCATATCATCTGTAAATTAATAGTTTTATCTCTTCTCTTCCAATTCTTACACCTGCCCTTTTTTTTTAATAATATTAAGTAGGACTTTCAGTACTATGTCAAGTAATATCAGTCAATATGATCATCTTTACCTAACTCTACTTTTAAAGGGAATATATCTAACCTTATTTAGGATAATATTTGCTTAAAGTTTTGGGTAGATATCTTTACCAAGTTAAGAAAGTTAATTTCTCTTTCTAGTTTGGTAAGAATGTTTCATTTTTTTTAAATCATAAACAGATATTCAGCAAGAACTGGGAAGTGTTAAATATCCACAGTTGATAAAATTATCTTTTCTTTTTCCTTTAGTTTTGGTGGGGTGGTTTTTTTTTTGTTTTTTTTTTTTTTTTGAGGCAGAGTCCTGCTCTGTTGCCCTGGCTAGAGTGCCGTGATGCCGTGACGTCGTGACGTCAGCCTAGTTCACAGCAACCTCAAACTCCTGGGCTTGAGCAATCTTTCTGCCTCAGCCTCCCGAGTAGCTGAGAGTACAGGCATGTGCCACCATGCCCGGCTAATTTTTTCTATGTATTTTTAGTTGTCCAGCTAATTTCTTTCATTTTTAGTAGAGACGGGGTCTCGCTCTTGTTCGGGCTGGTTTCGAACTTCTGAGCTCAAATGATCCACCCACCTCAGCCTCCCAGAGTGCTAGGATTACAAGAGTGAGCCACCACGCCCGGCCAGTTTTGGTAATTTATATTTATAAATTTTCTGAAGTTTAGCTACTCTTGCTTTCCTGAAAAATAGGCTCTATATGATTATAACATATTCTTTTTTCTTTAATGTACTGTTGGATTCTGTTAAGTGTATTTACAATTTTTGCAAATGAAATGAGCTTTACTTGTTTGTCTCTAGATTTGGAATTTTTTATTAATCTCATAAAAGGAGCTGGTCAATTTTCATGCTTTTTTTTTTTTTTTTCCTGAAACAGCTTACCACAACCTCTCAGGGTCCCAGCAAGAGTCCTAACATCTAGCAGCTCTACCATGAGGACACACCACCTAAAACTAATCCCAACAAGCACATCTAAAGGTAAAAAGATAGCTGTATAGCTCTCTATTTGGAATTTGAGGCATAAGTGATCTACTTGTGTAAAAATAATTTTCTGGGCTAGGACTGCATACTTTAAAAACAAACTGGACCAGTTATGTACCAACAAAGGATTAAAATGGCCCCAGATTCTCCGTCCCAATTTTGTGATTGTAAGAGCTGTTCCCAACAGGAAAATTGGCCTAAGCCTATGAGATAAAATGAGGAAAGTCTATAAGCTCTCTTGTTTAACTGGATACCCTAAAGTTAGATGGACAATAGTGTTACCCAGGTTTTAATATCACATCTCTAAGTCTTCTCATTCACAGGTTAAGGCCACCTTTCCAGATAGTCCAACAGCTAAGTCACCAGTTTCCAAGGCATTTGCATCACCTATGGAAAACATTGGATCCTTGCACATCAGACGTTCTTGACAGCTCATCCCATCATTCCCCCTGCATAAAAGTTACTTCACCAGCAGGCAGCCAAGGCAGCTACTGAGCATATTTTCATTGCCAAGTAAAGACAATATCACTACCAACAAAACAGAGTGCACAAAGTATCTCTTCACAGTATCACTACCAATTGAGACGGTGCTAAGAAAATCAGCTTGCCTAGATGAGGACCCCTTCTCTTCTTGGGTAGCCATGATTTGAAGGAGATACTCTGTGACCTGGGCCACTGGTAAGTGACTAACACTTTTACACACTGAACTGGTTCTGAGAACTGAGATGTCTTCTTTGTAAGTGAAGAATATACAACATAATCTTGAAGAACTGCACGGTGGTGTGGGCCAAAGGCATACTTTGTGTGTGTCATGAACTGAGAGACCAATCTTGATAAAAGGATTTTTCATCTCATTTCTATTAGTCAGTGTTCTGCTGGCTTAGATTGTTACCTTTTTCTGGTTCCTTATTGTGTTTCATTCTAATGGGTCCCAGAAATCCCTCTCCTGATCCCTTATCAGAATCAGAAAGTGAGGAAGAAGAAAACATTAGCTACTTAAATGAGAGTTCTGGGGAAGAGTGGGATTCCTCGGAAGAACAGGACCCCGTGGTATCCAACTTAATGCCTCTTGAGAGTCTTGCCTGGCAGGTTAAGTGCCTTTTAAAATCTTCTGCAAGTGGGAAACCTTTAAATCCTAATTCCTGGTTATATCATGCTAAACTCTTGGATCCAAGCACACCAGTTCATATACTTCGAGAGATAGGCCTGAGACTCTCCCATTGTTCCTATTGTATCCCCAAACTGGAACAATTCCTGAATGGCCCCCTCTGGCCTCTTGTGGAGTCCCACCTTTTCAAAAGCCCCTTACAAGTCCCAGCCGGCTCTCTAGAGATCATGCCACCCTAAATGGACCACTGCAGTTTGCCACTAAACAGTTAAGCCGAACATTGAGTAGAGCCACTCCCATACCTGAATACTTAAGACAGATTCCTAATTTATGTGTTTCTCGTTGTTGCTGTGGCTGGCTAACTAAAACAGTTAAGGAAACAACCTGCACTGAACCCATCGACACTACTTACTCTTAGACTGACTTCCAAAAGGCAGTTAACAAACTCTTAACTGTATCACTATAAAGATCCACCATTTGCTCTTATATCTCAGATGTTGCTAATTGAGAAAGGGGTACAAAGTTAAGCATTACACAGACCACAGTGGGGAAACTAATGCCTTCTCAGCCAAACAGTTATGCCCTGGCAAGCCTAAGTACTACTAAGTACTGAACATACACCCAAGGGTCCTATAACTCAACTATAAAAAATGCATTATGAGCATACCCTTTGACAAACCCTGTGGATAAATGAGAACTTCAATGGAGCATTAGTCCAAAGAGACCATATTACAAAAGATAAATTGAATATTCTCCACACTCAGTTCTCCCCCCATCACCCTCCGCATGCCAATTTATTCTGCCTATCTGAATGGACTTTAGGTATCTGATGATTATTGGGAAGAAAAAAGTAGACCACCACCCCTTTTGTTACCCAACCTTTAGAATAGCTATGTGGAAAACAAGAATTTGGCTACCTCCAATAATATGTTTCTGAGTATACTCTTTGACATTTCTTTCTAAGGAGACGAATTATATTGAATAACTGCACAAAGGAAAATGGCAGGAATGTGGGTTTCTTTCTCAGCTTTTATATATGTATACCTACATATGACAACCTTCAGGGGTTCCTATTTTTTGTAGGGCAGTGCAGTTTGAAACCTAGCCTACACTACTGCAAACCTATTATGGTACCTGTAATTACAGGATGAACATTGTATATTATGGGCTTCCATTAGGCTCTAAATTGGCTTATAAGATCATCCCTTGGGATTAGACAGACACCTGTTCTGTAAGGAATATGTTTCCTGAATGTTGGCACTCAGACTATTGTCAAGAGCAAATAAAATACATTCCCAAAAGATAAATGGGAAAGGATTGAGAGAGCATTTATGCTTCCAATATTAACTGCTAATAGATTTCATCTGCATAACATTTCCTGGAGCAGAAGTTTATGTACTTTCCACATCCATTGCAGACTTTTCAGGAGCCTTCTAATTTTAAAGAACCTTCTTGTAGAAGAAGATCTCTGCTTAATACAATCTGAAATTAAGAGTTTTAGTACCATTGTTTTTCTAAGTAGATTGGCTTTAGATTTTCTTCTGGCTGAACAAGGAAGGGTATGGCCCTTTCAAATGAGCCTGGCTGTGTTTATTTAAATGAGTCAAAACAAATCAATGTACATAAAATAAAATGCATGAGACCATTAAATCTTTTCATATACCCTTAAATAAAGTGAAATCTGTGTGTGGTCCTGGTTGACTGGGCATCTAAAGAGAATCAGAAAACAGATTGTTAAAAGTGTTTCATATATCCTCTTCCTTATTTTGGTTATGCTTTTTCCTCTTCTCTATAATTAAGTGCTGTATACAAAGTGGCATCAAATAACTAAAGCAGTGATGGAATCACAAATTCTATAAATACATAGCAACTTAAAGGAGAGAAAAGAATGTTTATAATCTAATGATTATTTCTGCTGAGCCTTAGTTATCCTATCTTAAGGAAAAATGAGGGAACGTAGGAAAAAACGTAGGAAAAAAGTATGTTAGTGAAAATTACTGACCTGAAACCATATCTCATACTGTTAGTGTCACTGAATGTATCAGAAAGTGTTCCTATGTAGATGTTCTGTGGAATTAGATTTTAAAATGTTACAAGTACCTGTATCCTTTATTTTTTTAAGGGTGGTTGGGAGGAGGTAGGGAATAGGTCTGAAAATTAAAATATGTTGATGTTTATGTATCCATAATATGTTCCTTTTTCTGTGTGTGTGTGTGTGTGTGTGTGTATAAGTATAAAAGTGCCTTGCTCATGAATGCCTTTTTGCTATTTACTCCAAAGGGAAGCCTTTCCCCAGCTTGGCAGCTGAATAAACCAACAGCTTTGTACATGCTGAACAGAGTATGGTCATTTGTCCTCAACAAATGAAATAGTTCCTACTTTGCTTAAGGGAATTTCACCATTCACTAACTACTAAATAGTTAATAGATTTAGTATCTGTATCTACTTAATATCTATAGCTATGTAGTATGATAGGGAGGTGCCTCCGCAGCTCTAGAAAAGAAACACACTCGAAGAAAAGAGTCTGATACTCAGTCAAGACCCAAATTTGAACCCATTTGTTTATATAATTTAAGTAATCCCAGGTTGCACACAATGATAGGTATCTACATAAGCCTAAGCCTTTACTTGTTTTTGTGGACCATACACTTTGGGGGTTGGAGGTGAATTTACTACCTTTACACTTTGCTTATGTGGGCTTCTGGTCAAATGAAGCCACCATAATTAGGATAAAGGGAGATGAATTTATCCTCTATTTATAGAAATATTTATCAAAGGAATAAGGAAATAAGTCTAAACCCTTGGACATTAATAAGTTTTTAAAAGCTATTTTTCTTTCTCAGTGCAGATAGGCAGCCTTTTTGTTAAAGCAGTCCCGATACCTTGAGCCTAGAAGACCATAATTATGTCTTTTAATCCCATCTGCTTCTTGAGAAAATGAAAAAATCCATACATAACAGTGGATGGTAGGTCCACTTTAGGGGATGTTCCTGCTGGTGCTTCTATCACATTTATCCATCTAAACAAATTTCCTCCATAATGAAAACAATGTTTTGATATTAGCTTATTAAAACAATTAAGCACGTTAGAGGTTGTTTGGGTCATATTCTTACTTAGGCATAAGTTGCTTTACATCTGGCTTTCTACTTTTGGCTCCAGTGTTAGAAAATTCAATGTCTTTTGGAGTGGCCTATATCTTTTAAATATCTCTTGTTAGAAATTTAGTAACTCATCCAATAGTATTATGGAAGAGTGCCAACTATAGCCCAGTCGCTGGGAATGCAAAATTAAATCAGATACTACACATAAGAAATTAGTTTTAAAATCTATAAACCAATATACATTATCTCAAGCCATTTCTACTCTCTGGGGTCACATTAAATAAGCCTAAACTCTACCCATACACTGGCCTTTCAAATATTTGAAAATGGCTTGTTGTGGAGGATCATATAACATAATTGAGTGGAGCAACCATCCAAGTGTAGTGGAGATTCTTTGGGAGGGCACACTCCAGCAATTAAACCCCACAAGGGATAGTCAGCCAAGGAAATAGATAAAATATGTAAATATCTTATGTACAGATAGTTTTACATGCTAAATGTATGCTCAGTGCAGTTTTATATGCTAAATTCACAAGGCAGTGGTACAAAGATCAGGGCTAGAAGTGTTTTGCTCAGATGTCTAGAATATGTAGAAAAGTCTGGATAACGCTCAGACAGACTTCATGAAACAGCTTTGTACAAGCTGCTAGCATATTAGTCCACCATGAGTAAAACCCACTGAACTGAGGGAACTACACTAGCTGGCACTAACCACCAGGTACTTCTGTCTCAACCCGTCAAAAGGAAAATCTATGATTATATCTCTGGCAATTTTAAACAAAGTTTAGTTAATGGCTACATATTTGTGTCTGATAATTGTATGCTGTTTGCCAAGCTCTTCTTTTCATGTGGTAGCAGCAGTGAGATTATACACTTTATAAGAATTTTGGAAGTGAGACCAATAAAATGGAAAGGACGGGGATACCACAGTGACCTGACACTTGCCTGATTCCCACCTCCTGTGAGCTGAGAGAGCTGCTCAGCTTTTCTCAGTGAGATGTGGGAAATGAATGCCTGATATTTTAAAAAATAATAATGTAGCAGGAAGACAGCAACAGGGTTGTTGCTTCTAAACAATATGGGGTCAGAAATGTTAGCAACAGTTGAGGGTTGAATCATAAAGTAATAAATTTGACTGGAATTTGGGCAGTTTATTTGGGAAGACATAGATGACTCTGACACATTATATGAAAATTCCTGGCATCATTTAGGGTGTTAGGCTCTATAAAACCAGTAATTGTTCAGTAGGAGACTCAGGATCATGGTCAGCCTGAAAAGATTAAAACTGAGTTCCTAGTATATACACAAACCAAGCTGGTGTATCAAATTAGATTCAAACAAACCTGATGAAAGAATCTTAAAGTGAGTGTTGCAGTTAAATTAAGGAGCTGGTAGTATATTCTTATTTGGGGGAAATTATTATGTTTAAATTAACTGCTAAGACCGTGCTTAATAATACCCTTCCATCTGTGGTATCAGCTGTGAAACTCCAATATATCAACTGCTGTTTTACAGTGTATTAATTAGGCAATGGTCCAGTAGGGGCAACTTCCTTTGGGAGGCACTCACAAGGGGAGCAGTCCAAGGATATGGCCATCTTCCCTCCAAAAAGAGCCTAGATTGGCTTTGTGGTTGCACTGAGTAACCAGAATGGCTTTAGAGAGTCGCAGAGCTCTGGTGACACAATGAACAGGTCAGCCATTACCTGGAGAACCCAAATTCCTAAATTAATTGAAGGCTGGCATTAATGTTGGCCACAACCAATGCATTCCAGGAAGAGTTAATACATAGTATTGGCCCCTGTCTACCTATTTGATGGTGAAGTAGACTTTGCTAGTGGTTTGAATGCTTTGGTCTATAACCGTGTTTCCTTTAAACCCAGCTTTTTTATGTTGGTCACATTCTACTTAGGACACATTTCTTTAAATGTGTTGGGTTGCCAGACTTAGCAAATAGAAATTACAGGATGTCCAGATAAATCTGAATTTCAGATAAGCAATGAAATAATGGGATATGCAACTCCAAAAATTATTTATTTATCTGAAATTCAAATTTAACTAACTTCCTGTATTTAGCTTCCTTTTTTTATCTGGCAACCCTAATGTGTTAGTTAGCATTGATTAAGCTTGGGTTGTAGTCATGTGGTCATTCCCAGGGAACAGTCTACTCTTCCCGTCGTGTTTTCTTATCTCTAACTGGGAGTAAGGAAGGCTTACACATAGTTGATGCAAGGTTAGTACCATTGAGTGTTGGAGGAGGAGATCCAATTGCACCAGATAGGAGATTTTTCTTTATAAGAGACACATGGTATTTAGTTAAAATAACCATATAACCATTACAACATTTGCAGACATACAATTTTCAAAATGCTGCCTCAGTAGGTAGTTGGGGGTTGTTGTTTTTTGTTTGTGTATATTTTAAGCAGTTACTTTCTCACTCTACTATGAAGAAAAAGATTAAATGTATTCCTCTTTTTTTTGTTTTTTAATACTTGATAGGTAGCACAGTGCTGGCAGCCATTCTTCATCGCAGAAAAGGTCTACAAATTTGGAACACCTGTCTTTGCCTTCCAGAAACCCCAAAAGACTCAAGGATTTGAAGGCACAAGGTACCCTGAAACGTGGGGGTGAGCAGCAAAGTGGAAAACAAGGGAATTATTTGAAGGTTTATTTTTGCCCTCCCTTTGTACCCAGGCAACTACCTCTCTTTCTACCAAAAGACTGAAACCTTATTCTCTGGAGGAATTAAACCAAATAGACTTAGGACTGAGGGAGGGTGGCGGTGGTAGTGATGTGCTGTACTGAAGACAGGACAATTGAGAGAATGTCAGTATTGTGAACATGATGAGCCTCCAGTCAACTTTCCCTACCCAGCTACAAAATATGGCAACTAGGCTTATACCCAGCCCTGCTCACCCACCTAAGAAGATGAACAAGGAAAAAAACAGCTTCACATTTGATTATCTGTTGCAGTGAAACCCAGAGTCCACAAGCCCTGCTCATTCACGTGTGGCTTTTAGTCACTTAAAATCACTATATGCTGATAGGCAAGGATCACTGGACATTTGAGGAAACCTTCAACATGAAAGATGAACATAAAACTCCCCAAAGAAGCTATGATGTTCTCAGAAGCATAAGCGCATATATTGCATCCATGAAATAAGAACAGGATGCTATAAGAAATAAACAATCAGAAAATAAAAGTTGGAAAAATAGGAGAACCAAAATTAAAAATTCAGTAGATGTGTTGGAAAGTAAGCTGAAGAAATTTCAAGAAATAATACAAAAAGGCAGAGGTGAAAAGTAGGCAAGAACAAAAAAGTAGATCAGAATAAGATGGAACATCTAATTAATAAGAGTTCCAGAATGAGAAAACAGAGAAAGGAGGTGAAGAGAGAGAAAGGAAAAAAAAAAAAAAAAACATTTCCAGAAAGGATCCGCTGAGTGCACAAAAAACAAATTTAAAAAGCACATCATGATATTTCAGGATGCCAGGGTTATAGACCATCATAAAAGCTTCTGAAGAGGTGAGGAAAGAACAGGTTACATAAAACAAATGTTTTTAGAATGGCATTTAGACTTCTTGGTAGCAGCACTGGATACTGGAAGACTATAACAGCAAGGCCATTAAATTTGAAAGGAAACGATTTCCAGCCTAGAATTCTGTACCCAAACAATTTAATCAAGTGTGGGGCTAAAATAAAGATATATTTAGACTTGCACAGTCTCACAATTTTATCTCACTATCTATCCTTTCTTAGGAGATCACTGGAGAATGTGCTTCACCAAAACAAGGGAGCAATCTAAGTAAGAAGGCATGGGATCCTGAAACCATAAGATCTCACAAAGGAAAGCAATGAAAGGAAAGTTCAGGCTGTCTGCTGTGTCAAGTAAGTAGGATGGAGGTTCTAGGAAGTAGGTTCTCTAGGAAAACTTGGAACAAATGTTTGAATACAATGGAAAATGAAGAAAGGAGTAAGACAGATGTTGTGACATCAGAGAAACCTAGAAAACTAGGTTTAATTTTAATGATAAAATGAGACCACAGTTCCCCACATAAGCATTTTGGATAAGTGTCACTGTGTCACAAGAACAAATCTGAAATTTTATTTCTTAAAAAGTAATTATGTTATAACTTAGTAATTGGATTTTAGAAGTTTGACATTAAAAATATAGTAAAATTGTAGTATTGTCAGCTATTAGATTGGGCCTTCAGGCATCTTACTCTGTTTGCAATAGATGTTCACCTTTATTGAGATACACTGCAAAAGATATTTTCAGGGAAAAAAACATTTTTCAATAATTTACTTTGTAAAAGGAACTTTCTCCCTTGCTTAGGCAGATCTCAATAATTTTTTCTTTATTTACAGAACTCTCAATAATTTTTTCTTTATTTACATAAATTATGTATAGTCTATAGCAGTAATTTCAACAAGCTTTTTGTTTAAATTTTTTCATCTGTAGACTCAAAAGTACAAGGAATTACGGGTTGAACATCCCTAATCCAAAAATCCGAAATGCTCCAAAATACAAAACTTTTTGACCACAGACATGATGCCACAAGTGGGAAATTCCACACCTGACCTCATGTGACAGGTTGTAGTCAAAATGCAGGTGCACAACACACAGTTTATTAAAAATATTTTATCTGGCTATGTATAAGATGTATATGAAACATAAATGAATTCCATATTTAAACTTAGGTCCCATCCCCCAAAATATCTCACTATATATTTGCAAACATTCCAAAATCCAAAATCCGAAACACTTCTGGTCCCAAACATTTTGCATAAAGGATACTCAACTTGTATCTACTTTTTAAAAAGAACAGTTTGAAATTTCATATTGTTTTTCATTTTCCATACTGTTTTTGCTATCAAGATATGGTTACATCCAGTGGTGATCCATAATATATTCCTGTTTAATATTTTACATTTTTTCTTATTAAGTTATTGCGGGGAGTTAGCTACGCTCCCCACAAAGAGGTTACGGGTCCCTCAGGCTGGGGTCGTCGCAAAGGATGAAAAAATAGTAGGAAACAGAAATAAAAAATAATACGCAGAGCCAAAGATACAGTTTATAAAGTAAAGATTTATGAAGATAGACAAAGGAGGGTGCCCGGATGATTACAATCTCTTCCCGCGGAGATGTAACAAAGCCTGAACTTTTACACAGGTACTTATAGGGCAGATACAGGCTCTCGGTTGCCAAGGGCGGAATTTACACAATGATAGATAGTTTGGTTGAGGGTCAAAAGTCTTCTAAAAGGCTACTACAGATCATTCAACTAACTCTACCTAGGTAAACAATGAGTTAAATCTTCTTAGGATAAACTTGTAGGTTTATGATATGGCTACTACTTCAGCAAAAACAGAGACATCATGGCTCTGGCTGTTTTGAGTTAGAACAGAGATTTTAGAAGTCAACATGAGCTGTGCCTTATTTTATTTACTTTAAACACATAGTTCGTCTGGGCCCAGCTCGGGCAACATATCTGTTTAATCAGCTGTCAGCATATTTCATAATCAGCTCTCCTCCCCGGGAGGTCTGTCTTTGTTTATCAGCTCTGGCAACCTATGGCTCTAGGCAAGACCTGCTTTGTCTTTCAAAACAGGTGAGAGTCGTAAACCAGATTGCAGTGTCGCCTTGGAAAGCACCTGCTACTGACCACTGAGCCGCCCTCCTGAGGCGAGGCAGCTTTTGATACGCGAACTAACACATTTACATTTTCTTTTAAGGCAAAGCCTTGCTTGACTTCTGAAATCAAATCTGTCTCTAAAAATACAGGGGGCATTTCTATAAATCAGTATTCTTAGGCTCAACAAGTTATGGTTCAGGGTTTTTTCTATGCTTTATTTTTATTATATAATCTCAGAGTAAATTTTTATTTAATTGCAAGTGATACATATGCTGATATGTTTTCTCTCTGTTATCAAATCTGTTGAGTAAACCATGTCAGGCCAATTTGTCTATCTCTTTTTTCTAAGTAAGGAATAATACACAAACTGTAAAATACATAAAATGCACTAATCATAAGTGTACTTCTTGATGATTTTTTACATATGTATACATTCATATCAAGGTCATATCAAGATGTATACACTCAGATCAAAGTACTAAAAATTTCTGATTCCCTAATACCCTTTCATCACAGTCTATACCTCCTCCAGAAATAACTACTCTTCTACGAAGATCAGTTAGTTTTGCGTGTTCTCAAACTTCATGTGAATGGGACCATACAGTATGTATAGTTTTATGCCTAGCTTCTTTCATCAAAGTACTTGTTAATTTTTTAAATTGCTGTAGACTATTCCATTATATGAGTATGCCATAATTCATTTATTCTTTTGCCTGTTGTTGACATTTGAGTTCTTTCCAATTTTGGGGTACTACAAATAAAGCTGCAATTAACATTCTGTGTTTTTGTGGATATGTGCACTCATTCCTCTTGAGTATATACCCGAGTCAATTACTGTGTCATAGGATAGGTATATGTTTGTTTAGTTTTAGTAAAACTGCCAAACACTTCCCAAAGTGATTGTTTCATTTTACACTTGTACCAGCAATGTATGAAAGTTCCAGTTACTCTGTATCTTTACAAACACTTGTTATTATCAGTTTAATATTACCCATTCTGGTGGTTGTCTAATGGTATCTCAGTGTGGCCTTTTTTTTCTTTTTTTTTTTTTTGAGACAGAGTCTCACTCTGTTGCCCAGGCTAGAGTGCCATGGCATCAGCCTAGCTCACAGCAACTTCAAACTCCTGGGCTCAAGCAATCCTCCTGCCTCAGCCTCCCAAGTAGCTGAGACTACAGGCATGAGCCAACATGCCCTGCTAATTTTTCTATGTATAGTTTTAGTTGTCCATGTAATTTCTTTGTATTTTTAGTAGAGACGGGGTCTTGCTCTTGCTCAGGTTGGTCTCGAACTCCTGAGCTCGAACGATCCACCAGTCTCAGCCTCCCAGAGTGCTAGGATTACAGGTGTGAGCCACCGCGCCCAGCCTCAGTGTGGCTTTTTAATTTACGTTTATTTCCATGATTAATGATGTTGAGCACCTTTTTATACGTTTATTGGCCATTCAGATACCTCTTTTGAAAGTACTTATTGAAGACTTTTGCCCACTAGTAAATTAGAGTATCTTTTCCTTATTGATTTGTATGAGTTCTTCATATATACTGTATAGAAGGTGTTTTTCAGAGATATGTATTATGAACATCTTCTGCCATTCTATACCTTGCCTTTTACTTTCTTAATGGTATATTTTTAATTTTTATGAAACCCAGTTTATCAGGTTTTTTTTCTATTATGGTTAGTGTTTTAATTTAAAGGTAAACATAAATAGAAAAACAAAATTTATTGACTTCTATTCATTTAATCCACATTTTCAGAATTAAATTGTCAATATTAATTGTAACAGTAAGAACATCAGTAAGATTTTCACAAACCAACTGCTGGGTTTTGCCAACACCCATCACTTAACATTTATGCTATTGCATGGCAGCGTGAGTTGCCTGGTGCACCACACAACTCCCAAGGTAAAGAGACATGCGAGTTATATATGCTTCGGGCCCCAGGCTCAAAACTAGCGTGAGTTAAATACAACTCAAATGGCAGTTAATGTGTTAAAGGTGATTTATCACACATGTGGTTTATATATCTTTGGAATTTGTCCTTTTCATGAAATTTGGGGTAGCAAAGTTGACATTCTGTTTTTAATTTATACCCAAAAGACTGAAGAATTCCGAAATTGGACTTTTTTCTAGAAGTTAAGTATTTGAAGGCATACGATAACTAAATACTGAATATAGGTCTTAACACTTATTTTGTTTAAAATTTTGAATGTTAAACACCAATTCTATAACTACTAGAATAAGTAATTGAATCTCTATTATACTGCCATGTATTATTATTTAAATGCTTTTATACATTTGAAGTAGTCTTTTACATGTTGTCTAGGTAATGTTCTTATTATCCATCTATTTTCTTGTTATTCAACTACCAGAAAGTTCTCAATATCTGTTTCTATACCGAAACTTCAACAGTTTCACAATCATTAATTATTTGTAGCAGTTTACTTTTACAATACATACACATTAGTGTTTTGGCTGGTTGATAGCATATTCATTCAGTTAGTCATTCAACAAATATTTGTTTAGCACCTACACAGTAGCAAGTACTATTCTAAGTGGAGAAACTTTAGCTATAAACAAAACAGACAAAAATTCCTGCTTTCATAAAGCTTACATTTTAGTGAGGTTTTTTTCACATCAATTTATATCCAGAATGTTTACCTTTATTTAAAATTGAATATTCAGATATCAACAAGTCTGAATTACTTGCAGTAGGTAAGTATATGTCCATCAAAAATGTGTGCTCCATTTTCATTGTGTAAAGTTATTCTGAAAAATTGCTACCCAGGCCAGGTGTAGTGGCTCACGCCTATAATCCTAGTGTTTAGGAGGCCAAGACAGAAGGATCATTTGAGGCCAGGAGTTCAAGACCAGCCTGAGCAACATAGCAAATCCCTGTCTCTACAAAAAATAGAAAAATTAGCCAGGTATGGTGGCATGTGCCTGTAGTCCTAATTACTTGGGAAGCTGAGGCAGGAGGATCACTTGAGCCCAGGAATTTGAAGTTGCAGTGAGCTGTGATGACCCCAGGGCACTCTAGCAGGAGCAACAGAGCAAGACCCTGTCTCAAAAAACAAAAAGAGAGAGAGAGAGAAACTTCTACCCAGCCAGGAATTATATTGCCCAGACCCCCTTACATCTAGATAATGCTTGTAATCAGTTTTTGGCAATGGAATAACAGAATTGTTGTGTCACTTCAAGGCCAAAGTGTTTTAGAAAGAGTATTCCTTCTCCATGTTCTTTTTTGCCTTTTGCTGGTTGGATATAGATCACTAGGGTATGGTGGAGCCACAACATAAAAAGAGCTGATCTTTGATTTATTTTTGACAGGAAGTAAATCCAAAGATGAGTAACTCAGACTTTAATGTGAGCAAAAAGTAAATTTACCATGCTAAGCTATTGAAATGTGGGGGCTATTTTTTTAGCTGTTATCATTACCTTAACTAATATATTTACCTTGTCAATATTGCAGATGTTGTTAATCTGACTAGATATGATGTTTATCTGAAAACAAAATCATCATTATTGATCAGGTACAATTTCAGGGATACAAAAATGATATTGAAGGAGGCAGTTAGCTATTTAGCCTCCTAAAGGCCAAAACCAATGCCTAAAAGCAGTTTTTTGCTGAATATTTAGGCCAACACAAACAACAGTATATCCCTAGCAGTTAGTGACAAAAGGTGGGGGGAGAGGGGAGTTGTATCAGGAAGGAATAATTGTGATCACTCTTTGGACCATGAGCCATAATATTATTATAGTTGTAATAATAAGTGGTTACTAGTGAAATTCTGAGCAAATAAGGCTGAGGAATATGGAGGGGGTATGGTGTCCTTCCTCATTCAGTGCGGTAGTAAGTATAAAATGGGTCAGAAAATAATATATACATATTTAAAATACTCATTTATATATAGAATTGGTTGCCTCTAGGGCAAAGCATGTATATTATTATTTTGCCACAATTATGTTGCTTCATTTAAAATGTTATAATACTGTATCATAATGATGTTAATAATATATAATAGTCCAAAAGTTTCATCAAATAACTGCTATGGGAACTCAGAGAGAGCATTTCTGACTAGAGTAGGCAGGCCAGGTCTACCTCAGAGGTGCAATTTGAGCTGAGACTTGAAAGCTGATGGGACTTGAATAGGAGAGAGGATGAAGAGAAGAACATTACAAACTAAGAAGACAGGGAACTGGCAAGGCTTGATTGGGCCACTAAAGCAATTCTCAAAGTTGTGTCTGGTAGCATCTGCAATAACATCACTGAAGTGATTGTTTAAAATGCCTTACCCCAGACCTAGGGAGTCAAAATTTTTGAAGGGGGGAGGTAGAAGTACTCATTTTTATCAAATTCTGGATAATTTTTATGTTTACCAAAATTTGAGAATTTCTAACCCCATATAAATAAATTGTCTGGATCATACTTGTATTTACTTTGCACAGACACTATAGATTAAAATAAAATAATAAAATAAAATAAAGCAGTGGTCAATTCCAAAAAGAGAAATTGACAAACAGCTACATTGCAATATTCAGCCATAGATCACAGATCAGCCACATCACCAATGTTTAATTCCATTAAAAACATTTGAGTTTCCATTGAGTACAGAGCACTCTGCTGCTATGTAATAAATGGAATTAGAAAGTTTCAATTCCATTCCTTTTTTGAGTGTTGGAGAGTTTTATTTCTGAGAATTTTAGAAAAAGACCAGAAAGACAACAATTTTGAGCTGCCAGATTCATTCCTCCCTGTTTACTGTAAAACGAAGTCAAATGTACTTTGCAAATTGGTTGCATCTCTAGTATTGGAAAGGCTTCTTATGCCATTAACTGCTCTTAGCCCATGTGTTCAACTCTTATTTTATCCTTGTGGTCTATACCTTTGTTACCACTAACACAATTTTAAGATAGGAAGCTAAAAAAAAAAAAAAAAAAATGACTACCAAAGCTAGAGTTCCCAGATTCATATTGCCCATGAGGTGTTTCCAAAACAATTTATAGAGCTCGTAATGATCATATTAATATTTAATATAATCTGACTATAATTTTGCCACAAAACATTTTATTCCAAAATGTGACATTCCATGGGTTATGATGATATACTGAAATCTCAGTGCAGACGTTGCCACTGTGTGACAAGAGGTTTTTGTTTTTATTTTCCTCCCTGGGAGATGAGATGAAAAACCTGATGATAGTAGGCTACCTTTAGTGAAACCCTGATACTAGGTAATGTGTGTTAGGATTACAGAGAAAGCATGGTGCCAATTTAAGCTGTGAATTCTTGCATTCTTCACTCAAAAAGGGGATATTTGACAGAAAACTTAATCTTTTAAAAATAAAATATGACATAGGTGGTACACAGAAGTGCAGAGCCATGAGAATATATTTTAGCAACATGCAAACTGATCTGCAACTGCAGGGACAGCCTCCCTGAGGAAGTGACATTCAGGCTAAGGTCTGAAAGATGAGTAGGAATGAATCAGGCAGAGTAGGGACAGGAGACTTCTAGATAAAGGGGTTAAGTGAAATGCTCAAGAATGTGGTCTTGTTTGTAGGTGAGTAGTAGAAGTATATCAGGAGTAATAGTAACAACAGTAGAGTTACCATACTACTTAACTGATGAGGAAAGAAAATGACCAAATAAAAGCTTTAGCCTAAGTAAATTTACCTAAGGAAATTTCTACTAAAGAAATTACCTAGCAGAAGGCTCACTTGACCCCAGGAGTTCAAAGCTGCAGTGAGCTATGACTGTGCCACTGCACTCTAGCCTGTGCAAAAAAGTGAGACCTAGTCCCTAAAAAATAAATAAATAAATTTTAAATTAAAGAATCACCAAAGGAGGCACTTAGATTATCAGTGTGGTAAAGATGAACTATTCAATACTTGTTGGGACAACTATTCAGCCATCTGGAAAACCATAAATCTGGATTTTAATCTCATTCCATATATAAACATAAATCCTAGGTAGATAAAAAATATAAACATTTGAAAAATGAAGTCATGAACATGCTAGGAAAAACTATGGATTGCATTTTTTCATAATCTGAACTGGGGAAGGCCTTTCTAAGCATTAGGCAAAAGCCAAAAATTATAAAGGAAAAGATCAATAGATTTGCCTACATAAAAATCCAAAATATTTATAGAACATAAGAAAGGACGAAAAAATCACTGAGGAAAACGTTTGCTGGAGCCTCCTACAAAGGAAGAGCTCTTTGTAATCAGGAAAAAAGAGCCAAAACAATGCACAAAAGGATTAATAACAATGACTGATCAGTTTGTGGAAAGGTGTTCAGTTCTATTAGTAATCAAACAAATGGTGTGGGGCTGCAGTCCCCAAGCCCCGGGCCATGCACCAGTACCAGGTACCAGTCCATGGCCTACGAGGAACTGGGCCGCACACCAGGAGGTGAGCAGCAGGTGAACAAAGCTTCATCTGTATTTACAGCCACTCCCCATTGCTTGCGTCACCGCCTGAGCTCCACTTCCTGTCAGATCAGTGGTGGCATTAGATTCTCATAGGAGCACCAACTCTACTGTAAACTGCACATGGGAGGGATCTAGGTTGCATACTGGTTATGGGAATCTAATGCCTGATCTTAGCTGGAGCTGAGGTGGTGATGGTAGCACTAGGGAGCAGCTGCAAATATTGATTATCATTAGCAGAGAAGTTTGACTGCACAATAAACGTAATGCGATTGAATCATCCCGAAGCCATCCCCCCAACCCACCCCATCCTGGTCTGTGGAAAAATTGTCTTCCGTGAAACCGATCCCTGGTGCCAAAAAGGTTGGGGACAGCTGGTGTAAGGGGAGTATTTCTGCAGAAATACCTGCACATCTGTGCAAAAACCCATGTAAAACGATAACAATGTCGTGTAGGAAATTACCTTGGTGCAACTGGTAACCTTCAAATACACTATCAGGCAAGCGATCCCAGAAGTGAACAGGAAACCTCACAGCCCAAATTAAGGTGCTCAAATCACATGGTTTATCACTGTTAAACAAAAAGAAGTTGAGTTGGAAAGATAGAGTGAAGGTTAACACATTTAGGATAGGGTCCAAGAGAGGTGAGAGGACCAAATTACAAGAACCTGTGTTACCCAGTGTTAGGTCCTGTCTGGGACATCAGCCTTCACCTCTGATAATTTGGTTGTGAGGAACACAACTGAAATTGAAAAGAAAGGCTCAGCACTGCTTAGAGCCAGCACATGCTTACTCTGTCAGAAATGTGCAGGGGCAAGTATGCCTGGCTAGTGGCCTCTGATAGCCATGTTTTTAATCTGTGTTTAATCTGAGCGGAACATACATGGGAACACAATGGCTGTCACTGATGAATGGCCATTTTAGGGATGGCATAACTATCAGCCTAAAGATGGCATCATCTGTCCCTGACAACTTGGCCTTTCCCATCGTGTTCTGTCCATTAGTAATATTCTTGTTTGGTCCATGCTTTCTTACATATATTCCATTTATTCTCTTTGTCATGTCTTATAGTATACAATCGATAGTTAATACATCTTAAGAATTCTGCCTGTTTCACAAGCTACTTGTTTGCCCATTATGCTTAACAAGAGTTTCATATATTCTTTTTCCCTGTCCTCTAGAACATAATATTCTCGTAACATGGCAATCATATATTACAAACATACATGAAACATTTTTGCTTAAAATAGAAAAAAAATAAAAGAGTTGTCCGATAGAGGATAGAGTAAATATATTATGGTACATAATGGAATACTGGTTGCTAAAGATGGGAATATAGATCTTTATTGGCAAAAATATGTCACTTTATATTGAGTGAATAGGATTCTAAAACATGCACAGTATCTGTGTTTTAAAATATAAGTATGTAGGATTTTCTATGCGTGTACAGAGAAATGTCTAGAAGGATCTGCTCCAAAATATTAAAAGTAATTTTCTCTGAGTGTGGGAATTGGGGTACTTTTGCTTTCTTCTACTCAATTTTTTGTAGTAAGGGTGAGATTGTTTGGGAGGGGTACTCTAAGGAGATTATATTTATAATCTAAAGAAAAGACAGTCAATTATGGTTTTAAAATTTCCAGATTGCCAGCATTGTGCTCTGGAAAGAATATTGCCTTTGAAGTCAGATAGACCCAGATCCATTTACTAGCTATTTACAATGGGGTACTTAGCCTGCCTTAGCTGCAGTTTCCTAATCCGTAGAATAAGGATGATAATAAGTATATTAGAGGAGGTTAAGAATGTGTGCAAAGGGCCTACCACAGTGCCAAGATCACATTAGTGATCTAATAAATGTTCTTCCACCCCACATTTGATAAAGTACTTAATTCTCCTCTTCCCTCTATTTAATTCCTGATAGTGTAAATGGACTTATTAAGCACAGTGCTGGAAAGTCCTAGAAGCTGCAGAGGACTCTTTCCAAGCAGGTTGGCTACCTTGATTACAGCAGCTGTGGTCCCACAAAGCTGATAAGGGAAACTGATTTTCCCACTGTCTTCCATTATAAAGTTGAAAGTATAATATATCCTACTGTAAAAGGTTTTGACCCCTGGACCTAATAAAATCATTTTTAAATAACTAAAACTTGAGGCTAGACTGTAGTTTTACTAAACTTTAGTGCATATAAGATCATCTTAGAACAATGGTTCTCAATTCTATTCAGACCTAATATCACCTTTTTTATAACATCCATATTACTATCTTGAAATTCATAGATAATATACTTTATTTACACACATTTTTTAAATCAGCATAATTTCTGACAGTAATATAAAGGAGAAATGAAAGCAAAGTAATTATAATTAAATAATATGTATAGTTGGTTCTCCTTACTGTGGGTTCCACATCCTTGGATTCAACCAACCACAGATCAAAAATATTTGGGGGAAAAAAATGGATGTTTGCCTCTGTGCTGAACATGTACAGTTTTTTTCTTGACATTATTCCCCCCCCCCAAAAAAATACAGTATAACGATTTACAGAGCATTTACATTGTATTAAGTATTATGAATAATCTAGAGATGATTTTAAGTACACAGGAGGATGTGCATAGGTTATATGTAACTACACCATTTAACATAAGGGACTAGAACATCATTAGATTTTGGTATCCAAGAGGGCCCTGGAACCAATCCCCTATGGATACCAAGGGATGACTGTGTTTCAATACATAAATCCTCTAGCATGATTAACTTTATGACATAATGTAGTATTCAGATGCTTTCATGTATAAGTAGGCTCACTGCGAATGTGGTAGTTATAAATGTGTTGACAACCGAATACCATGAGCCACATGACCATTAATGTGATTTTCCAAAATGGTGAGCAACTTTTGGTAAAGTTCTGGACTAAAAAGGCTAATTTTCCTCTAGTTTACACAGTGGTTGAATTCCTGTAAAATTTAGTATATATTAAGATCCTGCAGAAAATACTCTAAATATACAATTTGGAATTAAGAGATTTTGACTCAGGGGGTCTAGGATAGAGCCCAAGAATCTCTTAGTGGTAATTCTGATTCAGACATTCTGTTTTCTAAAGGAACTGGGGGAAGGGTGGTTGTCCTGGAGAGGAAACCTAAGATAATAAACTAGAAACCAAAAACCCAGGTTGGCCATTCTTACGCAGTGTAATGTAGTAGGAGGAGGGAAATAAGAAATCTAGAATAGGAATATCTCAGTTTCAGAAACAACTCTGCTATTTGTAATTGCCTAACTTGGTACAAATTTTCTGAGTCAATTTTCTTCATCTATAAAAATGTATTGATACCTTCAGTATAAGAGGTGGGACTGTGGTTTCTGAGACCCTCTGAAGCATGCTTTTGTTTATGGTGATTATTAAAACTCTTGGTAAAAGGCAGTTTGGGCCGGGCTTGGTGGCTCCCGCCTGTAATCCTAGCACTCTGGGAAACCAAGGCGGGAAGATCACTTGAGCTCAGGAGTTCGAGACCAGCCTGAGCAAGAGCGAGACACCCCCTCCCCATCTCTACTAAAAATAGAAAAATTAGCTGGGCCTCCTGGGCCTGTACTCTCAGCTACTTGGGAAGCTGAGGCAAGAGGATCATTTGAGCCCAGGAGGTTGCAGTGAGCTATGACGACGCCACTGCACTCTACCCAGGGTGACAGATTCTGGCTCAAAAAAAAAAAAAAAAAAAATGCTATTTGTAAGATGAACATTGCTTAGTATCATAATGCTATTATTGACGCTTGGGGAAAATCTGATCAGGGTGCCATCACTTGCCTTTAAAGCCCACTGTTTGAAACCAGAGAAAGCAAGCCACAATTGGCTTGCTAACCCTTCCCTCACCAAACAAACTATGCAGGCACCAGCTCAGAATCTGAAAACTTGACAGGATTCTGAAGGCTCCAGTTGACCCAAGACCAGCAGTGTGGATTTAGACGAGTCATTTCAATTTCACTGAGCTCGGTTTACTTAGATTTTCAGCTCCATCTGTTATTACTCAATTACTCCTCCATTCCTCTTTGCTTCCTCCTTTCCCACACCTGCCACCGTCCTTTCTACCTCTCTGGTGACTTTTTCTCTGCGTTCCTACCGCTTCCCGCACTTTAATGTTCCGCGCTGTCTCGTCTCAGATTTCGGTCACCGGTTCCCCTGCCATACCCTTGGCTTCTCCCCTTTGTTCCGGGATCTCGGGCAATCCTCCCGCAACGTCCGGGCTCCTACCCAAGATCCGGGAAGGAGGGCTCCCACCCCCAGCCCCGCCGTGCGCCCCTGCCGCTCGGGCTCTGGCCCACACTATGCGCCCTGAACCCCACACCTCCTAGCGTCCCGGTGGCTCGCCCTCACCTCCCCGCTCCTCTCTTAGCATCCCGACCCCCACCTCCTCCCTCAGCTCGGAGCTCGGAGACTACGGAGCTGCGGGGCATGGTGACCTGTCTCTCGCAGGAGGATCTTCCTCCTTCTTGTCCTGGGATGCCCAGCTCGGGCAGGGTCGGTTGCCACCGAGTCCGGAGCCCTGCGCCATCCACGTGTCCAAGAACGCCGCGCCCGCCCAGCCCAAACCCCTCAAGGCTGGTGGCTCCTAGCCGCGGAAGCTCTCCTCTTGCAGTCGAAACCCGCACTGGCTGGGGATCAGCGCGCCGACCGCCAGCGGCACGTGCGGGGCGCCCGCGCCTCGCTGCAGGGTGCGGGTGCCCGTGGAGCCAGCGAGCCAGTGAGCCCGCGTGAGAGGAGGGAGGGTCGGCGTGCGGGTGGGCCCGGGAGGCGGAGATCTGCGGGAAGCAGGGGCCGCGCGGCGGTGTTGGCTGCGGGACTGCAGTGCCACCTCTCCGAGAAAGCCCAAACCCTCACACGCCCGCGCGCGCACGCACGTGCACACGGAGACCAAGGAGAACACTAGCGAGAGCCTTTGAGTGCTGGGCGCGTTTTAGCGATGGCTTCTGCTCTCAACAGCAAAATCCACCCGCCCGGGACTTGCCCTGGCTCCAGAGCCGAAGCCCGCGGTGGCGCCGGCTGGAGAATGGACTGTGATCCCGAGATGCACGTGAAAATGTGCAAGAAGATCGCTCAGCTCACCAAGGTAAGGTGGGGCGCTGCGGGCCGGGGAGCCGCGTGCACGGGGCGCCCCGAGCCACGGAGGGAGTGCGGACGCACCCCGGGAGGTTCGGGCCGAATCCGAAGAGAAACTTTGTCTCAGAGGCCAACGAGGAAGGGAAGCTGTCCTAAATCTGGGTGACTTGACCTTCTGGAGGCACCATTCTAAAGCAAGCAGAGAGGATCCTTGCTAAGGAAACTCCCCCGCAACCTGCTTGCTGAGCAGGTGGTCTGTGCTTTTCCCAAGGTGGGAATGTGAATCGAGTGCGTGTGTGCGTGCGTGTGTGTGTGTGTGTGTGTGTGTGTGTTTTCTTTTGCCAGCTTTGCTCAAGTGATCGAGCCTAAAATGTTGGGATTTCATTCAACTGCCGTACTTTACAGCTGGGGAGGTCATGTGGGCTCTATTTAAACACTTGATACATTTATTCCTTCATTCAACAAATATTTGAGTCATTTGTCGAGTGTCAGCAGCTTGCGTGGCACCGTACTAAACCTGGAAGGCAGCCCAGGGGACTTACTATCGAACCGGGTGCAGGGCTGTGTAGCAGCATAAATGGGGGAAAGCACGATTCGCCATATAATTATAGGATTAGAAAGGACCTTGGGAGGTCAGCCAGCCCACCTCCCTGCCTCATCACAGGGCCCTGAGTGAACCTCCTCAGACTGTGCCTTTTTCAAGAAGACCAGCAAGATGCCACCAGTGCTCTTTGTTAACCCTCTGCAGCTTCTCAATTGGAAGCTCGTCATAGATCCCCCCTCCTGTGCCTTGAGTGTAGATGAAGAACATCCCTCCCTGTCTTCTATGCAGGATTTCAAGTGGATGAATTTTGCCATTTGCCTTGGAGTTTCCTTTTGGTCTTACAATAAACTCCTGATACCGTGCCTGCCAGTGAAGGTCAGGTCTGGGTTCTGTCCGGTAGTGTAAGGAGCATGCTGTCTTTCCTCACTATCTCCCTGTCACTTCCCACACCCACTTTTTGGTGGGATCACGGGCATTTCCCCCATATTTTGCCAGAAGAAATAAGGCACAGAGGCTTGGAATCGAACACTAGCTGCCTTCTTCCACTCCTCCCATTAACTTCTCCACGTTCTTTGCACATGAGTCTGTCTCCAAACAGTGATCTCTTCAGGCAAGGGCTGAAAAAAGCGAATCGATATAACCCCTTGAGGCCTTGGCATGTACAGGGGGCACTATTGATCTAACCTGCATTCATCTAGTGACATCGGCCAAAAAACCTATTTATTCAAGTATCTGGAAAGGCACTTGGCACAGTAGGCATTTTCTGTATCTTCAAGGAATCTAAAATATTTTTGGAAAAAACAAGGTTTGAAATACTGAGGGAAAAGTACAAGATTTTACTGTATCATCAGTTACTAAATTGGGTTTTTCAGATTATGAATGCTATAAAAGTAGAAACAAAGGATAAATCAGTATGGGCAGGAATAGTTAGGGGAGATTTTATAGAAGAGATGATCCTTGAATTCAGCATGAATTTATAGAGTGTTTACTATGTGCCAGAGACTATGCTGAATATTGGTGGCATTAAAATTAGTAAGACATGGCCCCTGTCCTTGTGGTATGACAAACACATAAACAGATCATTTCTATCTATAATATGGTGATCATTCCATTCAATAATATTTGTGGCACACCTATGATGTGCCAAGCACTGAAGATACAGCAGTATAGGAGGCAGACATGATCCCTGGCACATATTAGGCAGTATTTTTTAAAGTATATTCTGCCTTGGAAATCATGGTTGATTCTTACTTTGTAGTGCCTATCTTTACCATTTTCCATGCTAATTGCTTAAATTAGAAATTTTTGTTATTGATATGCAACCCTTCTTTTGGCTACTATTTATATGTCACATTATTTTTCATATCTTCATATTTAATCTTTCTATGCACTTTATTTTAGTTGTGTCTCTGATAGGTGAATTTAACCCATGGGCATTTATTGTGATCACTAATATATTTGGGCTTATTCTTCCATTATATCATGTGTTTTTCAATTGCCATTCTTTTTTTTTTTTGAGACAGAGTCTCACTCTGTTGCCCAGGCTACAGTGCCGTGGCGTCAGCCTAGCTCATGGGAACCTCAAACTCCCGGGCTCAAGCAATCCTCCTGCCTCAGCCTCCCGAGTAGCTGGGACAACAGGCATGTGCCACCATGCCTGGCTAATTTTTTCTATATATATTTTTAGTTGTCCAGATAATTTCTTTCTATTTTTAGTAGAGACAGGGTCTCACTCTTGCTCAGGCTGGTCTCGAACTCCTGACCTTGAGTGGTCCTCCTGCCTCGGCCTCCCAGAATGCTAGGATTACGGGCGTGAGCCACTGTGCCTGGCCTCAATTGCCATTCTTTCTCCTTGCTTCTTTTTCCTTCATTTCTGCCTCCTATTGGATTAGTAAAGTGATTTAAATGCCATTGCTGGCTTGAGAGCGTTTGGTTTTATTTCTATTCTTCTTGGAATTGTCTTTTATTTTTCAACATACATACTTAACTATAATTTTTTCTAACAAAGTTATCATGTAATTGTGTCATCCCACAAAAGAGTTTTGCATGCTTTTCCTATTTAACAGCCCTCTCCTTTCCCATCTTGGTATTGCTGCCTAGAGTTTTATTTAACTTTTTAAATTTAAAAATAGCTTTTATAGTTAAATGTTAATTAAATTTACTGACATTTTATCAATTTCTCTGCTCACTTTTTTTTTTCTTGAATCCAAAACATTCCTTTTGGGTTCACTTTTCTTCTGGCTGAAGTCCATCCTTTAATAGTTCTTTCTGTAGAGGTCTTGGTGGGGAAGGGAATCTTTGTATCTTTGAAAATATCTTTATTTTCAAATATTTTGCTGTTGTATGATAATTTATTTGGGTATAAAATTCTAGTGAGCAGCACATTGATGATGATACTCCCTTATCTTCTAGTACTCTTGTAATTGTTGCTGGTTCAAAATTCTATTGCCAATCTAATTTTCCTTCATTTGCAGATAATCTGCCTTTTCTCCTTGATAGCACTCCAGATTTGTTTTGTTTTGTTTTGTTTATTTTTGATGTTCACCAGTTTCACTAGAACTGTCTTGGTGTCAGTTTATATCCTTTGCAAAAGTAGGAGAGTACTCTCTATTGAGGACTCGTGCTCTTTCTTTAATTCTGGAAAATTATTAGTGATTTTTCTCTTGAAATACTGCTTCCAGGCCTTTACTTCCATTCTCTTTTCTGAACTGCCATTAGGTGGGTGAGAAAGCCTCTCCATGTATATCCTGAAATGATATTTCAAAAAATTTGTTTTTGTCTCTGTGTTGCATCCTAATAAGTGCCTTAATCCTGTCTTCTGATTTGCCAATCCTATAAATAGTTTGTCTGGTCCAGAGTTTTTTCCCATTTATTAAGTTTTTAGAATTTCAGTAATTATATTTCTCCTTTCTAAGATTGCTATTCCTGTTTACTTTCTGCCTGATTTTGATTAGTAATTTTTTGATTGATTTTATAGCTTTATTGAGGTATAATTTACATATCATAAAATTCACCTGTTTTAAGTGTGTAATTCAACATTTTTTAGTGAATTTACAGAGTCATCCAGTTTTAGGACATTTCCATCACCCTGAAGAAATTCTCCCTTGTGCCCATTTGTAGTCAGTCCCTGTTCTCACCCCTAGCCCAAGGCAACCATTAATCTATTTCCCGTCTCTTTAAATTGTCCATATATGAAATCATACAGTGCATGATCCTTTCCATCTGATGTTTTACTTAGTTGCTAAATCTTAGCTTCGTATTTTTGAGGTTCATCCATGTTGTAGCACATACCATTAATTCATTTTTTCTTCTTGCTCACTTATTTATTTCACTGTGTGTGTATACCGTGTTTTGTTTATCTGTTCCTCAGCTGATGGACATTTGGGTTTACACTTTTTGGCTATTGTGAATAATGCTGCTATGAACGTTACATTGTTGTGCAAGTTTTTGTGTGCTCTTGAGTAGATACCCAGGAGTGGAATCGTTAGGTTGTGTGGTAAATTTATGTTTAACTCTTTAAGAAACTGCCAAGTTGTTTTGCAAAGTGGCTGTACCATCTTACGTCCTTCAGCCTACTTCTTCAGCAAAATCCCCTAATACTTCCCCAGCCACTCAGTTCTCAAATCGCAGTGAACACCTCTTTCCTTACTCCACTACACACTCATCTATTTTTCCTCTTGTGGTTTCCACTCCTGAAGTGTCTTCATCTCTAAAAGTTGAATCCTGCTTATCATTTAAGTCCCACCTCCTCCAAGAAAAACCTTTGAAAAGCCTCACTTTTGTGATTAATAATGTGTTAATTATTAATTGTACACTAATTACTTTTTCTTATTTACCTGTTTCTCCAGCAGTTTCCTGGTAACCTTGTTAAATGTAATTAAAGTTTCTGCCCACAGATTTGTTAAAATATCTTTCATGATATTTATCCCTCTGATATTATAGTTAATTTGTGTATAATATGGACTTTAAAATAATAAACTCCTAATTTTATTCATAATACTCTACAGCTGGCAGGCACTCAATATGTGGTAGTTTAGTAAATAAATATTTATTTACATGGTGATCTAAAATCTAAGATGCACTTTAAATCACCTGGAGAGCTTTTAAAAACACTCCAGTTAAAGACTTGACAACTAAATGCAGTGCCTGATCCTAGACTGAATTCTATACTGATGGGAAAAATTGCTACAAGGACATGATTGGGTCAATTGACAAAACTGGAATACGGATGGTAGAGAAAGAAGATAAAAGTATTTGTCTCAATGTTAAGTTTACTGGAGTTGACAGTTATACTATAGCTATGCAAGAAAACATCCTTATTCTTAGGAAATGCACATTGAAGCGTATCTTCCTTTTAAGGAAACATGATGCCTTACTCTCAAAGCATTTTATTTTATAATAAAATGTAGAAAATAAAATATAGAAATTGAATAAATGATAAATGGGACAAAATGTTTCAAAAATAGGTAATTCTGAGTAAAGGATATGTGAATATTCTTTGTACTAATCTTTTTCTGTCAATTGTTTCCTAAGTTGAGATTATTTCTAAATAAAAAGCTAAAAACAAACAAACCATGGCCGGGTGCAGTGGCTCATGCCTGTAATCCTAGCACTCTGAGAGGCCGAGGCAGGATCACTTGAGGGCAGGAGTTGGAGACCAGTCTGAGCAAGAGCAGGACCTCATCTCTACAAAAAATAGAAAAATTAGCCGGATGTGGTGGCACGTGCCTGTAGTCCCAGCTACTCAGGAGGCTGAGGCAGGAGGATTGCTTGAGCCCAGGAGTTCGAGGTTGCAGTGAGCTATGATGAGGCCACTGCACTCCAGCATTGGTGACAGAGCGCGACCCTGTCTCAAAAACAAACAAACCAAAAAGCATTTGAGGGCGCAGGCCCCGTCTTATAAGGAGAGGAAAGAATGGTGACAAGCATTGGTATTTTTTTCAAAGCCTTTCAACAGAATTGAGAACCACTGATTTGGTGCGATTGAAGGTTGAAATAGTAAAGTGCACACAGAGGAGTTAACTGGGAGAGCAGGGGGTTCCAAATCCATTCCCCATTAAAGCCTTTAGGAAGCTTTTGGTCTTGAAGACATCAGGCAGGTTTGCCCAGCCCTGTCCCTGTGCCTGTCCACCTCCCTCTGGTTTTGCACCCTCCGAGCAATCTCCAGCTGATTTTTCATTTTGCAGCTCTCTGCACAACCTCATCCCCAGAAGAATTGGAATTCCTTCTACCTAGGGGTTCCCCAGCTCCAACTTTCAAGGAGGGATAGAATGTCTCACCCCAAATACAAGTCTTAATGAAGACCCTTTTATTAATATATTAAAATAAGAAAATGAGGGGGGGAGTTTGAGCTCATCTCTGTGAACCATCTCTCGACCTGACGGCTGACTCTCCGGAACCCCAGATCCCACACGGGGAAAGCAGGTACCCGTGACAGCGCCTCTCCTCTGGAGCAATTAGAGGAAATGTACCCAAGGGGAAATGAGCAGGCTTCTTAGTACCAGAAGCTGCCAAGCTCGAAGTATAAGGAGTAAAATAACCACACGGGACGCTCTCAGTCACCCTTGTTTCGGATCTCTGCCAGCGTATCAGAAGATCCTGCAAGAGCCAAGGCTGAAACAAGTGTCTGCAACTTCTGCATGTTAGTAATACTATATGATTCCTTAGTTTTGTGTACTTTGCAAAGCCTTTGACATAACTTATCCTTTGTATGCACAGCAGTTCGGCATAGCCACAGGGAAGAACCGTCTCTTATTGAGAGAGGGAGAATCTGAGGCAGATTCTTTGCCTGATGTCACATTAATGTATATTGACAGAGCTAGGAACATCCAGAATCTAGTGTTGGCTGTGCGTGTGTTGTGGTGGGTGGCGAGTGTTCGGAGGTTTCTCCCCTGTTCATCCTTATTTTTCCATAGCGTCTCCCAATCATCCTTTTTCCCATGCAGTGGGGAATATATATCTAATTAGTGAGCACACATTCTACTCTACCCATCAATTTTACAGGGGTACATGCTGTCCTGGGGAAAAAGCTGCCCTGGCCTAGCATGGTGACTGCATAGGTAAGCATCAGGAATTCAGCTTGGCAGTGGGTATATGCCACAATCTCCAATATTAATCTTATTGATAATAAGGTGATATTTTGATCTCAAAACAGCCTCACGCCTTGGTCTTGTATTTCAGTTAGTTCCTGGGAGAGGGATTTTACTTATTGGGCCTTCCTAACGACCAAGCAGACAGATCTTAGCATGAGTCCAGTCTTGAGGAATTTGGTAAAGTGTTGTAGTAAATACTAATTCCTTCATTTGGCAAAGCATATTAACCTAAGAGTGGGAACTTTTGAATGGCAGTGTGGAACTTATCTGTAGATGCAGCCTTCAATGGGAAGTTCGGGAGGTCACCCTTTCTTGCACAGTGGCACAGGCAGACCACGGGGACTGTCTCCACATGTCCCAGAACCTTACCAAGGTCTATTAGGGCACATTAGCAGAGACAGTGATATTGGATGTGGGGGTGGGGCATGGGAGATGGTAGGTATAGGATTGGGGGATGTGATAGAGAATAGTTCCTGAGTATAAAATCAGAAATATTAAGGAAAAAGAATTATAATTTTTGCTCAAAGTTATATTTGAAACGAATTTCAATTTGATTTGTTTCTAGAGGGCTACTTCTTACCCTTATTTATACTAATGAATATAATTTAAATAAGAATAAAAATGAAGACATCTGGAGAGCTAACGAACAAGTTTGGGGTTAACTTGGAATGTTCTTCCTCCCGATCCTTGTATGGCTGGTGTTAGCTAAAATGTCATCTCTTCAGAGAGGCCTTTTCTGACCTCCCAATCCATAGGGTCCACTTGTCCTCATCTCTAATGGGGGAGAAATTCCACATTGGTGATTTGTTGTGAGGCTTCACCAGCATAAGGAATCTAAGTGAGCATCGGTTACAACCTGATGCCAGGCAGATCTTAAGCGTGACAGATGTTCATTTCCCTTTGCTTTCTGGGCCAGAGGAACTGCTGCCCAGTTGTCACAGCAGTAACCTGGAACAAGGCCAGCCCTTCTCTGGCCCTGGACTGAGAGGCCAGGGCAGTGCTGCAAGGCCGTGGGAGTGACGCCTGTTGCCACAGGAGTCCTCAGCAACAGGCTGTCACTTGAGCCCTGTGTTTTCGTGGCTTAAAGGTATGGAAGTTTTATTGCATCCACTGACGCCCCTTGCTTTTCTGAAAATATCCTCTCGCTTGCAGGAGCTTGTTTGGGGGCAGACATTTAAGTAGTTCCATACCAGTTTGCTTTAGGACTCTAGATTTAAAAACTGCAGATCTGTTTTAACAAGCCCTCTCTGTTTGAATCTTTTTAATTGAACGATATAATTCATGGTGTAAAAGAGATTTCTCTCTCTGATCTTTGCATCATACCATAAATATGAAGTGCACTTAAAGTTGAATGTCCTTGAACTCTACTAAAATGCCTGGACTTTTGCATAACCATTCTGTCTCTCCACTTCCCCCCAGCCTTCCTCCAATCCTTTCTCCACTCAGAGTGATCTTATAACTGAATCAAACCCTCATACACACCACTGGTGGGAATATAATATGGTGCAACCACTTTGGAAAATAGTTTGGCAGTTCCTCAAATGGTTAAACAGAGTTGTCATATGGTCCAGCAATTCTACTCCTAGGTGTATACCCAAGAGAAATAAAAACATGTCCACACAAAAATTTGTACACGAAACGTTATTCATAATGTGGAAACAAACTAAATGTTCATCAACTGAGAAATAGATAAATGAGATGTGGTACAAAGTACAGTAGAGGGTAGTGGCTAAGGGATGCGTGGTTTCTTTTGGGGGTAGTAAGAATACTCTAAAGTTGGTTGTGGTGAGAGCTCCATAGCTCTGAATATACTGAAAGTCATTGAATTGTATGCTTCATGGATGAATTGCCTGGTATAAGAATTACATATCAGTAAATCTGTTAAAACAAACTGAATCATGTCTATTTCCTGTTTAAATCTAGTTCTGGTGACTTTACCTCATAAACAACCAACCATCAGTCCACCTTCATTCTCCACTCTCGCTTCCACCCGAGTGCAAGCCACCCTCACCTCTGGCCTCAACTCCTGCGGCCTCCTGACGGGCCTTGTGGTCCCCTCTGGCCCCCTCACGTAGTGGTGAGAATTTTTCTGAGTGTAAATCAGAGCCTGTCACTCTTCCATTTAAAACCCACCCATGACTTCCCTTGGGGTGAAATTTTAATTCCAATTTCACTTGGAGTAAAATTTGCTCACCTATAATAAATTCTTTATCATGGTCACATGGCTCCTCTCTGCCTCTCGATGTCATCCTCTCTGCCACACCAGCCTTCTCTTAGGCCTTCAAATGTGCCAGGTTTCTCCCTCTTAGAGCCTTTGTACTCTTGGTCCCTTCTGCTGAATCCTGGCACTGCTGACTGGGCTCAGGTGTCTCCCCAGACTAATGCTGCTGCCCCGCCCCTCTCTTCCAGGCTCCTCAGCTCCATCTGCCATTTCCGTTTTTTCCTTTATCCGTTTAATGCCCAAGGGCAGGGCTTTCTGTCTGCTTTGTTCTCTCCTATATCTGGAACAGGGCCTGGTAAAATAGGTGCCTAGCAAGTATTTGCTGATGGACTAAATGAACGAAACTCTTCCTAGACCTCCTTCAAATTTTAACCACGGCCTATGATCATCTTATGGGAGAGTGGGGAGGCCCCATTCAAGGTTCTGGCCCACATAAGGCTAGAACTCAAGAGGCACTAGCATCTCTTCTCAAGTTTTTTTGAGTGCAGTGGCAAACTGTCCAGCTCTGACAAGTAGTCGTCCACCATTTGCTTCCAAGCTAATGTCTGGCTTAGTCATTTCCAACCCCTGACCACAGAGACAGGGTCTGTTCAAACTTGATACATTTGGTCAGATGCAAATTCCTTCAGAGAACCAGAATTATAAGGCAAAACAAAAAACAACAATGAGAAATCAATCACATACAGAAAACATACCCATTTTAGGAAAATCAAAAATACTGATAAGCAAAAAGAAAAAGGTTTTTTTTTTTTCTTTAATTTTTTTTTTAAAAAGGGGGTTGTGAGGAGGAGTATTCAGTTTCCTTTTTTTGTTTGTTTGTTTTTTGTTTTCTTTTGGAAACAGAGTCTCACTCTGTCATCCTAGGTAGAGTGCAGTGGCGTCATTGTAGCTCACTGCAACCTCCAACTCCTGGGCTCTAAGCAATCCTTCTGCCTCAGCCTCCCAAGTAACTGGGACTATAGGCATGCACCACCATGCTCGGCTAATTTTTTCTATTTTTAGTAGAGATGGGGTCTCACTCTTGCTCAGGCTGGTCTCAAACTTCTCACCTCAAGTGATCCTCCCCCCTTGGCCTCCCAGAGTGCTAGGATTACAGGCATGAGCCACCATGCCCAGCCAAGAGAAAAATTTGAAAGCACCCAAACCTATAATGAGTATAGTGGTATAATAACTATTAACATTTATACCTATCCTACTAGATGATTTCCCCTGCAAACCAGAGACATGTATTTTATATATAAATATTGTATAACCTGGTTTTTTACCCGCCCTTTGCAATAAATTTTGAACTCTTCAATGTACTTTTTTTTTTTTTTTTTTTTTTTGAGACAGGGACTAGCTTTGTCACCCAGGCAGGAGTGCATTGGCTCACTGCAGTGTGGAATTCCTGGCCTCAAGCAATCCTGCCTTGGCCTCCCAAAGTGCTGGGATTACAAGCCTGAGCCACTGAGCCATAATTTGTAATGGTTATGTTAGAACTCCATTGTATGGAGATTGCATAATTTAGCTTCATTCATTTAAGAAACATTTACTGAGCACCTGTTTTGTATCAGGTAAAACCCCTTATCTCATGGACCTTATAGGCAAGAGAAGTAGAAAGAGTGTGAACCAATACAATAGAAGCCCTCGTATTCAATGTCACTTTTGAATAATTGAAAACTGAAAACCATAAAAGAAAAAAGCCTAACACATACGTCACATATTTTAAAACTTTAAAATAGGGCCCACAAACTATGGTCCACAGGCTAAATCTGGCCCATTGCCCTTTTTGTATGACTTGCAAGTCAAAAATGATTTTTACATTTTTAAAAACTTGAAAAAAAATCAAAAGAATATTTTGTGACACATGGAAATTATATGTAATTCAAATTTAGTGTCTACAAATAAAGTTTTATCGGGGCACAGACATGCCTATTTTTTTTTACAGATTCCTAGAGTAGCTTTTATGTTAAAATACCAGATTTGAATAGCTATGACAGAGACTGACCAAAGCCTAAAATAATTACTACCTGGTCCTTTGTAGAAAAAGTTTGAGGACTCCTAATTTAAAACGTGAAAATGAGCCCAGGAGTTTGAGGCTGCAGTGAGTTATGATGAGGACACTGCCCTCTCCCAGGGGCAACAGAGCGAGACTCTGTCTCAAAAAAACAAAATAAAACAAAAAACCTATGTAAATGAACATTCATTCACTAATCTTTTAGCATAAGCCTTAGTGTTAATTCTTTGGGAATGGCCTATTGATTGACACTCCACTTTATTAGTCTTGTAAAAACTGCACCCAGTAGTTAGGGTGATCTTTTAATTTAGCATCCAAACTGGGACACTTCTGAGAATGAAAGGGGGAACTAAACCAGACAGGGCAGTGAAACGACAGGGATAGACAGGGACCGTTCCAGCCTGACTCAAAGGTAAGGTCACGTTACCCATGACCATCAGTATTTTTTCCCATTATGGTGTCTTTCAAGTGGAGTAAAAGAATCTAAAGCAGATGTCAAAAAAAAAACAATATAAGTTCAGAATCCTTCTAAAGCATTAAAACTTGTTTCCCAGTCTTTTTCACTTCTCTGGCACACCTAATTTGGTACTAGGATTTTTGTTTTTGTTTTTGGTTTTTTTAGTAACTTGCCTTTATCGAGTTTTTCCAAAGCATTCAACCCAGTTTTCGTAGGAACAAGAACTGTCTTTTCACATTCGTATGTAATTGACTTACCATGGTGTTAGATTACATAATTACAATAACAAATACAACTGACATAAACAGGTGGCAGTGTGAGCACAGAAGGGCTGAATAGAATCAGTTTATCCACATGTTGGTTGAATGGAAACTGGATGAAAGAGCTTCTATTGTTTGTTTACAAAAATTCAATTACAATTTTGATATGCTACCTAGCAAGAACTGTGAAAACTTTGAACAATATGAGAGATCATGGAAGTTTTCTTGAGATAGTCTCTCATTGTTGACAATTTTGATCGATTTCTGTTTGCCATTTTTATAATGAGTATTGTGCTGGACCTTCTTTTATGATTATATCCCTGCATACTTGCTAGATTATTTCCTTGAGGTAAATCCCTATGAGCAGAACTCACTTTTGTTGCAGGTAGATTTTTAAGAAAGAATATCAGGAAGATTGGAAGAGAGCAGCCTAGAGAGAGAAATAGTGCTGAAAAACAAGTTAATGGACAAGATGTGCTGAGGTCCTGACGTGTTAACTACAGTGCTTGCCTTTTTTTTTTTTTTTTGAGACAGGGTGATAGGGTCTCACTCTGGCCCAGGCTAGAGTGCAGTGGCACGATCATAGCTCATTGCAACCTCAAACTCCAGGGATGAAGTGATCCTCCTGCCTCAGTCTTGGGAGTAGCTGGGACTGCAGGTACAAAACACCATACCCAGCTATTTTTTTGTAGAGACAGGGTCTTGCTATGTTGCCCCGGCTGGTCTCGAACTCCTGACTTCAAGCTATCTTCCTGCCTGGGTCTCCCAAAGTGCTGTGATTACAGTCATGAGCCACCGTGCCCAGCCAGCCATTTTAAAAAGCATTTATCATAACTCTCTTCTCTCACAATCCAAACACTGGAAAAGTTCCATGGGTGCAACACTTACAGTTCCAGAGAGAATGGCAGAATTACTTTCAAACTACATTGACACAATCACAGCCCAGGCTGTCATTTCACATTCTGACTGTTTAATGGGCCTGTTTGAAGTTACTCACTATATTCTGAGCCTCTAGGGAAAGAGGATATATCTGGAAAATGCTCCCAGGTTGCTCACGGTATCAGAGAAACCAGTGCCTCTCTTACAGCTCGGCAGTCCGGCAGAACCAATAGCGCACCAGCAGTGCTGTCAGGGACAAGACATTGTCCCTGATCTCCTGGGGAAGCTTTTTTCTTAGCTGTGGAACATTGAGGATATGAAGCAGAAAGATTTACTTGTGAATCTTTGATGTCATCAGGAATAGTGGTGTTCTCCATCTTCTGAGGCAGAACGAATATTTTTAGGTTTTCCTAAAAAGATATGCCCCTGCCTGCTGAATCCTGATTGGCCACCGTTATATAGCTTTACCCCTTGAACTTCAGGCTCTCATTTTGTTCAAATACAAGCCCAGTTTTTTACAAGCATTCCTTGAAGATATTGCAGGGCTGGTTCCAAACCACTGCAGTAAAGCAAATATGGCAATAAAGTGAGTCACACAAATTTTTTTGGTTTCCCAGTGCATATAAAAGTTATGTTTACACTATACTGCAGTTTATTAAGTGTGCAATAGCATAGCTACAAAATGTACATACCTTAATTAAAAAATACTTTATCGCTAAAAAATGATAGCGATCATTTGAGCCTTCAGCAAGTCTTAATCTTTTGCCTCAATGTTGAAGGCTACTGACCGATGAGGATGGTGGCTGCTGAAGGCTGGGGTGGCTGTGACAATCTCTTGAAATAAGATAACAATGAAGTTTGCCAAATCAATCGGCTGTTCCTTTCATGAAAGATTTCTCTGTAGCATGTGATTCTATTTGATAGCATTTTACCCACAGTAGAAATTCTTTCAAAATTGGAGTCAGTCCTCTCAAATCCTTCCTTTGCTTTATCAACTCAGTTTGTGTAACTTTCCGACTCCTTTGTTGTCATGTCAACACTGTTCATGGCATCTTCACCAGGAGTAGATTTCATCTCAAGAAACCATTTTCTTTGCTCATCCATAACAAACAATTTCTCATCCGTTAAAGTTTTATGATGAGGTACAGCAACTCAGTCACATCTTCAGGTTCCACTACTAATTCTAGTTCTCTTGCTATTTCCACCACATCTGCAGATACTTCCTCCACTGAAGTCTTGAGCCCCTCAAAGCCATTCATGAGGATTGGAATCAACTTCTTCCAAACTTATGTTATTGTAGATATTTTGACCCCTCCCATGAATTGTGAATGTTTTTAATGGCACCTAGAATGATGAATCTTTTCCAGAATGTTTTTAATGTACTTTGCCCTTACCCATCAGAGGAATCACTATTTATGGCAGCTTTAGCCTTAGGAAATGTATTTCTTAAATGATAAAACTTAAAAGTTGAAATTACTCCTCCTTGGCAGGGCGAGGTGGCTCATGCCTGTAATCCTAGCACTCTGGGAGGCCGAGGCGGGCGGATTGTTTGAGCTCAGCAGTTCGAGACAAGCCTGAGCAATAGCGAGACCCCGTCTCTACTAAAAATAGAAAGAAATTATATGGACAGCTAAAAAATATATATATAGAAAAATTAGCCGGGCATGGTGGCACATGCCTGTAGTCCCAGCTACTCGGGAGGCTGAGGCAGGAGGATTGCTTGAGCCCAGGAACTTGAGGTTGCTGTGAGCTAGGCAGATGCCACGGCACTCTAGCCCAGGCAACAGAGTGAGACTCTGTCTCAAAAAAAAAAAAAGAAAAGAAAAGAAATTACTCCTCCTTGATCCATGGGCTGCAGAATGGATGTTGTGTGAGCAGGCATGAAAACAACATTCATCTCCTTATACATCTCCATCAGAGCTCTTGGGCGACCAGGTGCATTGTCAATGAACAGTAATATTTTGAAAGGAATCTGTTTCTCTGAGCAGTAGGTCTCAACAGTGGGCTTAAAATATTCAGTAAACCATACTGTAAACAGGTGTGCTTCATCCAGGCTTTGTTGTACCATTTATAGAGCACAGGTAGATTTAGCATAATTCTAAAGAGCCCTAGGAAGCAGGGTATAGCCTGGGCAACATAGTGAGACCCAGACTTAAAATAATAAATAAATAGCCCTAGGATATTCAGAATAGTAAATGAGCATTGGCTTCCACCTGAAGTCACCAGCTGCATTAGCCCCTAACAAGAGAGTCAGCCTGTCCTTTGAAGCTTTGAAGCCAGGCATTGACTTCCCCTCTCAAGCTATAAAAGTCCTAGATGGCATCTTCTTCCAATAGAAGGCTGTTTCATCTACATTGAAAATCTGTTGTTTAGTGTAGCCACCTTCATCAATGGTCTTAGCTAGATCTTCTGGATAACTTGCTGCAGCTCCTCCATCAGCACTTGCTGCCTAGCCTTGCACTCTTATGTTAGGAGACAGCTTCTTTTTCTAAACCTCATGAACCAATCTCTGCTAGCTTCCAATTTTCTTCTGCAGCCTCCTCACCTCTCTCAGCCTTCATAGAATTGAAGAGAGTTAGGGCCTTGCTCTGGATTAGACTCTGGCCTAAGGGAATGTTGTGGTTGGTTTGATCTTCTACCCAAATCACTAAAACTTTCTCAATATCAGCAATAAAGCTGTTTTGCTTTCTTATCATTCATGTGTTCACAGACTAGCACTTTTAGTTTCCTTCAAGAACTTTTCCTTTCCATTCATAACTTGCCTAACTCTTTGCCACAAGAGGCCTAGCTTTTAGCCTAGGTTGGCTTTTGACATGCCTTCCTCACTAATCTTAATCATTGCTAGCTTTAATTTATTTTTATTATTCTTTTTTAGCTTTTGATTTAAAGTGAGAGATGCTGGACTCTTCCTTTCACTTGAACACTGAGAGGCCATTGTAGGGTTATTAACTGACCTAATTTCAATATTGTTGTGTCTTAGGGAATAGGGAGGCCTGAGGAGAGAGAGAGAGATGGGGGAACAGCTGGTCAGTGGAGCAGTCAGAACACACACAATATTTATAGATTCAGTTCGCCGTTATATATGGCTGCGGTTTGTGGAGCCCAGAAACAATTACAATAGTAACATCAAAGATCACTGATTACAGATCACTATAGCAGACATAATAATAATTTAAAAGTTTGAAATATTGCAAAAATTATCAAAATGTGACACAGAGATATGAAGTGAACTCATACTGTTAGAAAAATGACACTGATACACTAGCTTGATGCAGGGTTGCCACAAACCTTCAATTTGTGGAAAACACACTATCTGCAAAGCACAATAAAGCAACGCATGAGAAAACGAGGTGTTCCTTTATACTAATTGTGCACTTGGCAGATGCTGTCTTGTCTGGATACTAGGTGGGGAAGACCAAAAAAACGGCCCCCCAAAAGATATCCGTCTCAAATCCCTGGAACCTATAAATGCAACCTCATTTGAAAAGAGCATGTGATTAAGTTAAGCATTGAAATGAGATGGTCTCGTACTATCTGGGTGGGCCCTAAACTCAATGATAACTGTCCTTAGAAGAGAAAAACAGAGTGAGATTTGAGACATAAGAAGAAAAGACACAGAAGAGAAGCCCACGTGATGAAGGAGGCAGAGACTGGAGTGACGCAGCTACAGCCCAGGAATGCCCGGAGCCACCAGAAGCTACAGGGGCAAAGAACAGCATGTTCCCGTGATGCTGAGAAGGAGCAGGCCCGGCAGTCACCTTGATGTTGGACTTCTGGCCTCCAGAATTGTGAGAAAATAAGTTTTGTGGTTTTAAACCACCAAGTTTGTGGTGATGTTATGGCAGCCGCAGGAGATGAACATGCTCACTTTCCATCACAACATCCTTCTCACCATTACTGAAGGCTGCTTCCTTCTTAGCACTCTGCTGAGCTGCTCTCCTCTGACACTCATCCGAATCAACCAGGGAGTGTTTCATTTTTAAATTAACAAAAAATCAGACCAGTAAATTAACATCTTTGGGTGAGGCTCAGGCATTGTTAAGGCTCCCCTGGTGATTGTGACCTGCAACCTGGCTCTAAAACCACCGCAAGGGTTCCTTGGCTTCTTGCCCGGCCTTGGTGTTACCCCGTTTGATAGCAGAGAGCTCGTGTGTTCACTAGAAGCTCTTGAAGCCAGAGAGCTGCTCCGATGTTAAAGTTAAACACAAATGGCTGGGTCCCCCCTGCAGCATTTCTCATTCAATAGGTCAAGGATGAGGCCTGAAAATTTGCATTTTAAACAAGTTCGCAGGTGATAGTGCAGAGTACAGTTTGAATAACAAGTCTTTAGGATGATCAGGGCTCTTTATTTTGCTTTCTCGTCTTTGAACTCCCAATAGCTTCATGCATACTGCCCTGCTCTCAACGGTATTCAATAATGTGAGTTGGATTACTTTGAACTGTTAAACTCTCGAGGACAAGGACCTTATCTTATTCCATTTTTATATCTTTATCATCTCTATTAATGCCAGGCAACAGGGAGTGCTAGTAAAAGACCGATGAAAGGGTAAGTGATCCTGCAAAACTCCAACCTGTAAGGCATGCTAAGGCATCTCTGGGGGCCAACACATCACTGGAAATACCAAAAGATGCAAAAACAAAAGAATCTCTCTTAAGGGAAGTACGCATGAGCTTCAGTGAGCCCTCAGGGTTACAGGTGTGATTTGGAAGGATCTTGTGGAGTGATAATAGATGACCAATGAAATGCCTCGTGAAGCGGGGTACTTCTGGTTAACCACAAGTTTCTGTTTTACGGAATAAATATGCAGGTTTGGGG
Organism: Eulemur rufifrons; assembly: GCF_041146395.1. Taxonomy (NCBI): domain Eukaryota; kingdom Metazoa; phylum Chordata; class Mammalia; order Primates; family Lemuridae; genus Eulemur; species Eulemur rufifrons. The sequence goes on from NC_091001.1 coordinate 26,497,495, forward strand.
CCAGAGCTGAATTGCTCCAGGCTTAAAAGGAAAGATTAATCTTTCCCTTCTGCAATTCTCTCTATCCTTCTCCTCGAGTTGTATTCAGTCTCCTAAATAGGTACTGACCAAATACAGGTTGGAAAGCATGACAGATGTCAGCCTGCTTAGTTTACCCATGGGTCTTGGTCTACTTTTGCATGCTGCTGATTTTGTTATGATTAGGATAACAGAAATATTTGTGTGTGAAGGCACAGTAAAAAGCATGTATTAATAGGGAATGTTAGGAGGTGGGGAGCATGAAGAATGATATGTTCACATTTTGAAGACAAACTTCACATTGTAGTTTTGGTAAGGCTACACCAGTTCCAGGAAAGTAAAAAAGGTCTTGTGTCTGGTTTTTGTTCACTTTCCTGCCAGGGTAGTCTGCCCTTGAGAAAGCGTGCCCCTCAAACGTTTTCTATGCCTTGCACTTGCAAGCTCATTAACGGCATTTTCCCAGAGACCTAGAAATAGCAAATTCCATTAAAAGGCTTATCGTTAAATACAATACAGCTCTTTATGTGGGAGAAGGATGGCCTCTGAATAAGAGTCCATTAGGGCTGTGGGCTGGAAAAAATGGGTCAGCTTTCTTTTACGGGAGAAATTAATATAGCAGTCAAGAGCCAGCAGTACTGCTGACATTCATCTCGCCAAGTCTTTTCTCTTCGTGCTGCCAAAACGCGTCGGTCCAGACTTGCTATTCCTGTCCTCAGCACCCTGGATCAGGGTCTGTTTGTCCCGAGGAAGCCTATCAAATTATCTGGCGACAGCCTAAATAAATATGAGAGAGGAGATTAGAACTGAGTATAGGGGGGTGTGTGTGTGTGTGTGTGTGCGCGCGTGTGTGTGTGTGCAGGCTCTGAATGTAATCTAAGCCAGGTCTCAGGAAAGCAAAGGTAATCAGTAACTCTTTTGTTGACCTCTCTCCCCTTCGGTGGGTCCTAAAGTCAAGTCCATGAGAGGCAGCTCATTGCTGAGTCCCTAAAGTGCTGTCCCCAAGAAGAGCTGATATAGAGAATCTTGTTTCCAGTGTTGGAGGTCAGTGGTCAAAAGGACTGTCCAGTGTCCAGTCTCCCCATTGTGTCTTAGGCAAGCTGAAGCACAAGGGACCTTGGTAGCTGGGGTTGACAAGTAGGGAAAAAACAAAACAGGAGCTAGAAAATTAACATCCTATTGAGAGTAGCCAAGGATGCAGTGTCTGAAAACCTTAGAAAACAGGAGTGAGTCGGGCACATGCCTGCAGTGGCAGAGCTATTCAGTTGTGTGGGCCAGGGCAGTGAGGGGTTCCAGAAGGTTCTGAATCCATAATGATTCAGGAGTCAGGGGAGTCTCTCTGCTAGTGGGATATGAACAAGAAGACCCAATGCTCCAGGCCAGAGTGGGCAGAGTGCCAAGTTCTTAGCAAACAACATGGAGAATTTAAGGAGCTCGTGAGACATTTAAGGATGAAATGCCTTGTAGGCAGTTTGATGTACACTCATGCTAATTTGGATGTTGGCATCATTGTCCACCAAATATTCACTCACTCCTATCCCCCTCTCCAACCCCATGAGCGGAGATTACTTCCTCATCTCAATGATGGGCTTCTCTTTGAGACTTGCTTTGTATGTGGAATGTTAGTGGATGTGGACGCAGGCAGAGGGCTTAGATGGACGTGTGTGGTTTAGTGATTGCCATGAGAAGATCATGGTCTGGAGGCCACTGCCCTACAGTCTGGCCCTAAAGGAGCCAGACCTGAATCCAGTTCACAGCCTGAAGCCAAGCCCAGATGACCTGAAGCCTGAAGCTTAGGACAGATCCACTCAGCCGAGCCCAGCCTAGGTCAACTCAAACACTGTTAACCTATTCTCATGAATAAATGCTTCAAGTCATTGAAGTTGGGGGTAGTTTGTTATGTGACATTCTTGTGGGCAGTCACGGATTAACACAGGAGGTCTGGAACTCAGAAAAGATGCCTAGACTAGAGATTCAGCTTTAGGAATTATCAATTTATAAGAGATAGTTTATTTGTTCATTTATTTACTCATTCACTCAGCAAATATTTAATACAAGTGTATTCTGTGCTGAGTACTTCCATTCATTGGTACAGTGGAGACTGTCCAAGATCCTTATGGAAATAGGTCTCTTGGCAACTTTCCCGCAGTGGATTTGCAGAGGGAGAAGGACATTTTAAAAAAATAACAAAAATCAAAAACCTTGGAGCTGGGCATGGTGGTTCACTCCTGTAATCCCAGCAGTTTATGAGTCCAAGCTGGAAGAATCACTTGAGGCTAACAGTTCCAGACCAGCCTGGGCAATATAGTGATACCCCATCACTACAAAAAATAAAACAAAAGTTAGCTGGACATGGTCCTCACTGCGCCTATAGTCCTCACTACTTGGGAGGCTGAGGCAGGAGGATCCCTTAAGCTTAGGAGTTTGAGGTTATAGTGAGCTATGATTGGGCCACTGCACTTCAACCTGGGTGACAGAGCCAGACTCTGTCTCAAAAAAAGAAAACAAATAAAAAACAACCATGGGGATTGCTAGCCTATGAAAGAGAGACTGAGAAAGAACCTTCAGAGAGGTAACAAGGTAAGAGCAGGAGACTGAGATGAAGGTGGTGTTTGAGAAGCCAAGGGACGAGAGCCTGTCAAGAGGGGTGAGTGTTGCCTGTGTGGCAGACAGTGTACAGAAGTTAGGTGGGTTGAGGCCTCAACCTGAGGCCTGACAGTTGGTCATGGGTGGCCTGGAAGTTTCCAAAGACTGGTGGGCCAGGGTTAGGGGAGCCCCGTGCAGAGAGCCAGGTGTTGGCATCTGTATCAGTCTGCTTGGGCTGCCATACCAGAATACCACAGACTGCATGGCTTAAACAACAGACATTTATTTCTCATAGTTTTGGAGACTGGAAGTCCAAGATCAAGGTGACAGCAGGGTTGGTTTCTGGCGAGGGCTGTTTTCCTGATTTGTGGACATACGGCCTTATTCTCATGTAGCCTTTCCTCTGTGCACATGCAGGGATAGAGCTCTGCTGTCTCGTCCTCTTCTTATAAGGACACTAGTCCTGTTGGATTAGAACCTGCTATGGTTTGAATGACCCCTCCAAAACTCATGTTCAAATTTCATTGCCAGTGTGATGGTATTCGGCCTTTAGGAGGTGATCACGTTATGAGAGCTCCACCCTCATGATTGGGGTAAAGCCGTTATGGTGGGAGTGGGTTAGTTGTCTCTGGAGTGGGCTTCTGATAAAAGGATGAAGTTCGACACCCTCCCCTCTCTGTCTCATTGCTTGCTTGTCCTTACACTGTGTCACCATGCAGTATGAAGGCCCTCACCAGATGCCAGAGCCATGCTCTTGCACTTCCCATCCTCCAGAACTGTGAGAAATAAATTTCTTTTCTTTATAAATTAGCCAGACTGTATTCTATTATAGCAGAAGAAAATAGACTAAGATAGGGCCCACCTTTATGACCTCATTTAACCTTAATTACCTCCCTACCAGCTCTGTCTACAAATACAGTCACATGGAGGTTAGGGCTTTAACATGAATTTGGTGGAGGAGGGGATACAGTTCAGTCCATCACAGCATCAGAAGACATGGTTCTGGGGCCGGGCGCGGTGGCTCACGCCTGTAATCCTAGCACTCTGGGAGGCCGAGGCGGGTGGATTGCTCGAGGTCAGGAGTTCGAGACCAGCCTGAGCAAGAGCGAGACCCTGTCTCTACTAAAAATAGAAATTATATGGACAACTAAAATATATATACACAAAAAATTAGCCGGGCATGGTGGCGCATGCCTGTAGTCCCAGCTACTCGGGAGGCTGAGGCAGTAGGATCGCTTAAGCCCAGGAGTTTGATTGCTGTGAGCTAGGCTGACGCCACGGCACTCACTCTAGCCCAGGCAACAGAGTGAGACTCTGTCTCAAAAAAAAAAAAAAAAAAAAGAAGAAGACATGGTTCTGGTTCCTGCTTTATCACTGGCTAGATCTCCTTCAGAACTTCCCTAGGGCTCCCTGTCCTTATCTGTCTAATAGGCCTAGTGCTCACCTTACCTGCCTGCCTCAGGGTTGCTGCAAAGAGAAAGTGAAATAAAAATCCTTGTGTCTCCAGGGCACACCAGGAGTACAATCAAGTTTACTTAACCATAGCAAAAGGGATCTTGGTTAATCACCTCCACCAAATTCCAGCCTCTCTTACCCTGCACTTCCTGAGTGAGCCACCCTGCTCCTGGGTCCCTTCTCCCTCATGCTCCTTGGGAAGTAGGCCTCCCCAGCTGTACCTGCCAGCTGCTTCTGCTGCTCTGGTTGCTCAGATCTCCTAGAGGCAGCGAGACATCTCTTCTCTCTGCCTTTCAGCTTTTCTAGTGAGGGCCCTACGGGGCAATCTCAGGCATTCAGTTTGCTTACAGTCCCATCTCTGGAGGAACAAGCTGCTTGTTTCTGAGCTTTCTGAGAGCCCAGGTCAGACTACAGGTGCGGTCCACCACCCTGAGCTCCCTCTTTGCTGACACTGAACTGGAGCACAGGATGGAGTCTGGGCATTCCTTTAGGCTTGGAGCAGGCTTCTCCACCGGGGCACTACTGACATTTGGGGCCAGATAATTCTTTGTTGCAGGGGCTGTCCTGTGCATTGTAGGTCATTTAGCAGCATCCCTGGCCTCGACCCCCCAGATTCCAGTAGCACTCCCCCAGTTGTAACAACTAAAAATGTCTCCAGATGTTGCCAAATTTCTCCTGGTCAGGGGACGGGGCTGTGCAAATTAACTGTTGAGAACCACTGACATAGGGTGAGGTCCTTGTCCTTTCAAGGCAGAAGCAACCCTGGAGCCTTCAGTTCACTATGGCAGGACTCAACCAGAAGTCCCAGAGTCCCCTGGAGAAAGGACATTTCTACCAGGAAGCAAGGCAGGCTCTTAGGCAAATATGCAGCGCTGTGGTGGCTCTTGCTGGTAAACCAGTTTCCAAGGAGGACCTAGGGATTAGGCTCCCATTTCCCCAGAGGTCTTTTAAGATTCTAAGTGCTCTGAAAATTAAAAGGCTACTTCACCCATAACTATCAATACCTAACAATGTTTTGTGAATGGCCTGTGCCTGGGAGATGTGTCTTTTTTTTATTTGTTTGTTGATTGTTTTTGTATTTATTTGGAGAGAAAGTGAGAGAAGAAATTGGGGTAGCCTGGAATGGCTCGGTGCCAGAAGGCCTGGATTTCAGTATCTGGTTGATCTTGAACCTTCACTTCTCTAGAACTTCAGCTCTTCAAGTACCAAATTCATTGATTTAATAATTTAGTAATGAGCGTATTAGCTTCCACGTCCTCCATGGGGCTGCTGCTGTGAGAATTTGTGTTTGTCATGAAATGCTGAGGTGTTTAAGGCACACAGCATGATGCAGGAAAAAAGAGCCCAGCTGTGTGGTCAGTCAAGCCTGAAAATCACATCAGGATCTGCCACAGTCTATTGGGAACCTCTGAAAGTTACCTAACAGATGCCTCACCTGACGAATTTTAGAACCAGTACCCATGTTGGCCTATAGAGATGGTAACTAAAGGACATAGTAAATGGATGTATAACACACCATAGAGAATGACTGAATATTTTCTTTAAGAACTTAGATGCTTAATATCCCACTTTAAGCTGCTTGCTGAGCCATGATGCCTTGCAGTGTAACACCTCCGCCAATGCTGCGGGAAAGTCTGCCGCCCTAGGCCTCTGGATGGAGGTTGACCTTGGGACAGTGGAGGAGTCCTGGCAGAGTCTACTGCAAGGCAAGTTTCCACAAGCAGGACAGCACATCAGCACAACCAGCTGATCCCTAACTGGAAGCGACAATGTGTCATCAGAGGGGACTGCGAGAAACAGAAGTCAGCCCCCTGAAAACACGAAAGATGGATGGTATTGGTATTCCCACTCTACACTTGGTGGTGGTGCAAGTCGCATTTCCTTTGAATCTCAAAGGATAGGATCACCAAGCCTACGACAGACTTATACTGCCTCTCTGAGAAAAGATAAAATGAATTCAACATGCATTATATTTATACCTGGTTAAAGTCCTGAATTAGCCAAAAGAGATTGGTTTTACCTTTTTTCCACCTTTTCCTAATCATCTTTTATTCCCATTTGTGTTAAGCTTGCTTGACATTTTTACCCCCTACATTGGGTAAACCACCTGAGCAGAGAGAGAAAATGAAATCAAACGCTATGACCAGTGTGCCAGTGCTTGGTGACCACAGAGTGCTGTGGGAAGGAGAGCGTGTCGCTGTTGCGATGCCGAGCAGTGTGCAGCTGTCACTCACGCTCCCTCCCCCTCGGTGCTATTTAGCAGTCAGTGCTATTTAGCAGCCTCCGAGAATCTTATTTATCACCCCTTTTGCTTCACTGTGGGAACACCCTCACTTATGCAATAAAAATGACAAGTTACCCTTCTGTAGATGTTTCAATAGGCACCAGAGGTCAGACCATCTCTTCCTCTTACCTTGGAAAAAAATCATACCTGTCACATTTCTAAAACAGATACAAAAGCCAGGGACCAAAAAAAGCTAGCCCTCTAAATTATCTTCGTAACAGCAGACAGCTCCTTGGCTGTTGCTACAGTGAGACAGGCTAGTTGCTTGGCTGGTTGGTTCTGGGATGCATGAGTCCACACTGAAAGCAATTATGGGCTATTTGAACTTTCTGCCAATATTGAATAAATGATCACTGATAGCTAGCTAAACTGATACTAAGATTTATCTTGAAATATTGCTGCTTCTAAAAATATATAGGCCAAGTTCCTTTTAAGGTGGCTTGTTTTAAAAAACAATATATAATGAAATTAGTCCTTGAGCTGGGAATAAGCTAGAGATGATTTAGTCATTCCCCCAGTACACAAACTGGAGACTAGAGAAGCTTTGAGCCTTCTCTGAGATCACACAGCTAACTAGTAGCAGAGCAGGTTTGGGAGGGCATCATTAGTTTTGCTTTTGGCAGGTTGAGTTTGGAGGTCCTTGGAGACATCCAAGTCAAGATGTCAAAGAGGCAGTTGGACATTTTTAATGATCCTTCAAGAGAGAGGTCAGGGTTTGAGTTACAAGTTTGGGAGCAGACACTATTGATTATTTCACTCACACATATTTCAAGCCTGATTCTAGAACATGCTGCAGAGACTGGAAAGCTTAAAACTATATTTCTCAGAATTTCTGGCAGCTAAATTTCTTGATGTGATTCTAGTTGTACAAATCATATGCTCTCAGATAAGACATTCGTTGTTATTTATATAACATTTTACTATGAAAATTTCAAGTATGTGTAACATTAGAGAGAACAGTATAATATACCCCCATTGCTCTGCCTCAAAAATTACCAACACATATGAATATTTATTTATTTATTTGACATAGGTTCTTGCTCTGTTACCGAGGCTGAAGTACAATGGGGTCATTATAGCTCACTGTAACCTCCAACTCCTGGGCTCAAGCAATCTTCCCACCTCAGCCTCCTGAGTAGCAGGGACTACAGGCATGTGCTACCACACCCAGCTAATTTTTATTTGTTTGTAGAGATGAGATCTTGCTATGTTGCCCAGGCTGGTCTCAAGCTCCTGGGCTCACGCGATCCTCCCACCTTGGCCTCCCAAAGTGCCGGGATTACAGGTATAAGCCACCATGCCTGGTCTAATCTTGCTTTACTTAGACCTGTATTTACTCCCTGCATCTGGATTATTTTATGGTAATCTCAGAAGTATTTCATCCATAAATATTTCAGTGTATGTCTGTAAAAGATGTTCTTTTTTATAGCATATCCACAATATCATTATAACATTGAAAAAATTAATAGTAAATCCTAACACCACAACATAGCTGGTCAGTGTTCATAGAAGTTTTCTTCTAGCATTTATATGGTTACATAGTTCTGTCTCATAATATTTTTACAGGTTTTTTTTTTTAATCAGGATTCAAGTAAGGATTTATATGTTGCAATGGGTTGGTATGTCTTTTAGGGTTTTTTTTTAATCTGTAGTTTCACACAGACATGCACACGTTTTTTTTTTTTTCCTTTTGCTTATTTAAGAAATTAGATTATTTGTCCTATAGAGTTTCCAACAGTTTGGATTTTTTGTTGTTGTTGTTTTTTGTTTTGTTTTTTTTTTTCCTTTTACACCACCCAACAGTTTGGATTTTGCTGATTGCATGCCTATGATGCTCTTTAACATATTCTTCTGTTACTTGTATTTTCTATAAACTGTTAGTTATATCTAGAGGACTGATTAGATTCAGGTTCAATTATTTGGCAAGAAAACTTCATAGGAAGTGTTGTGAACTTACATCAGGAGAAACATACTATCTCATTTTCTCTTTCTGTAATGTTAGTAGGCACTGGAAAGATTGCTAGACCATTATTTCACTAGAGATTGCAAAATGATGATTTCCTAATTCTATCATTCCATCTTCATTTCATAGCTAAAATACTTCTATAAAGAGAAACTTCTGCTCATTAATTATTTGGTTATCTGGTGGTATGATTCATACTGGAAAAGCAAAATAAATACTCAATTGTATTTCTTCAGTTACCTCTCTTAAAAAATAATGATTTGTTTCCCTAACATCCTCCAAAAGTGACCAATGAGGATTTTTATTAGCGGATATCATTATGAATTTATGGATTTATTTCATGTATTTCAATCCATTGCAGTTATTATTCATTTTGCTGTTCAAATTGATGACTCTTTGATAAGAGGAATCCTTAAGTGTTGGCTCCTGAATCCTTTTGACACGGTCCCAGTAATCTTTGACAGCTTCCTTGATATAACAAAATATTTCAGGATCATTTTGTGCATTTCCTGCTCCAGATCTGGATACAGCCACTGCCCCAAGAAACTCTGTTTCTTTTTAGTAGGAAATGGTATTTGGAGATTCCAGTAAGTACACTGAAGGTGTCCATTGATACTGGATTGTTTGTCATCTCTAGGCCTTTTTATGATGATCTGGAAAATGTGTTTTTTAATATCCTGAGTCCATATTTATACTTTTAATTCAAATCGAGGTATAGAAGGTTTTTACTTTAACTTGATTGATTTTATACCTGTATCTCTTTTTTCCTACCTTGAAAATTTTAGTTCCTAAAGCCATAATTACTTACTTGTTTATTGCATGATAGGTATGGAAAAGTCTCAGAATAACAGTAATAGTGCTTGTTGAAAACAGTTTAATATGTTCAAGGATATGAGGGTGGTTCTTTGGCTTTCAGAGTTTATCCTACTAGGGTTATATAGGTAAAATACTATGCTGTGGATCTAAGTTTTACATTTCCTAAGTTGGTTCCTAAGTGAGTTAGTGAGTGCATGTGTGTGTGTGTGTGTGTATTTGCTGATACTGGAAAAAGAATATTTCTTTCCTTAACATTTTTCACCTTGCTATTTTTGATAATTGGGAAAGCTACTGAATCACATAGTCTAATCCTGGTCAATTTCTAAAGGCCTCCAGAAAGTGACTGCCAACAACCTCTCGGCAGCCCCTCCTAGTACTTAATATCCCTTTTCTCTGAATTACTTGATTGTGGAGAATTATTGACAATAAGAGAACTAATTTAACTGTGTGGGAAATTGCCTTATAGCTATCTTTAAAATAATGCTGTGTTCCATTTAAACATATTTTTAGACTTTTTATTCAAGTAAAATATACATACAGAGAAGTTTTTAAAGCCTTGTTTTAATAAAATTTGGTCTCATAAGTTCAAGCTGATTCATTTATTCCTGACACATTTTTGAGATCCTCTGTGTGTTAGGTATCGGGTCAGGAATAAGATATGTTCCCTGCCCTAATGAGACTTGTGATACATAAGGGGACAGATGTATAAATAAACCAGCACTTACAAATAGATTCTAAAGGGTGTGAGGTAATGGAGGCCCCTGTGGAGTGCAGTGGGGCCCAAAACAGGGATCCGCAGTGGGGTGGGTAGAGGATGATGAAACGTCAGGGCAGGGGCCAGACAGATGTGGGAGGAAACTGCATCAAAAGCCCATCTACCAAAATTGAAAGGACCTTTCAGCATTGATAACTGAAGGATGTACAAGCAAATTAAAATGCTGCACACAAATTAGAAGTGCTACCTTCAAGGGCAAAAAACTGAGGTTAAGAGAGAAAGTTGAGTGTCAATCAAACTGCATTCCAAATGAAAAAGACATTCAATGCTTGAATCTTTGGTGTTCTTTTTAATTTTAAGAAATGCAGCTATCTCAGATCTGGTACAGGCCAAAGCTTCTTTTGATCGTGGTATTAGATTTATGAGTGCTGATGTTGGGAAACAGGATAAAAGACATAAAAAGTTTCAGGAGTTTTACAGGACTTTGCCTTGAAAAAAATCTGTGGACATATTAGTTCACAGACCAAAAACTACTTAACAACAAGGGGGACGTTCCACCAATCAAGGACGACTCCAAGGGGGCGCCGATCTCAAGTCCTACAAACCAGCGCCTAAAACTTACACAAGACAAAACTCAACATGGGGCCCAAGACTAAAAAACGAATCAAAAAATGACAACCCAACAAACAACCTACAACTGAAATTATCATAAACCTCAAAACTATTCCTATTTCACTCCTAACCACATCTCAATATATAAAAAAAATTAAAAAAATATACAAACTCAATATTCCTACTTTATACATTTTTATCTTTGACTTATATACTCAACTAAATCTATTCTTAAAACTTAAAATATTTATCTTAAAAAAATTTTGTAACCATTTACTCTTACAAATAAAATTAAATAAAAAATCACTTAAAACCTTTAAAAACCCTTAAAACCTAAACAAATAATCTATACACATAATTCTATAACAAAAAATAACTACTTACTATACCAATAAATACTAATATAAAACTTCACTCAATACCTCCTAACTCACAAAAATACTAAAAAACCCCTAACTTCCCCATTACTTTAAACTATACTTTATCTCTTATCTCTATTACTTCCAAATCTCTTACAACAATCTTACCTAAAATCCATTTTACTAAAAAAATAACTAACTCCCAACATGCTGTCATATATCAGTTTGGGAATTCATTTGCAATTCTCATTTACATATTTGACTTGAAGAAAGTATCTTTGTGTCATTTTATATATATATTAATATAACATATACAAGTTTTATGTAGTAGACCGTTGCGATCCCCTGGGCCTCCTCCTGTGCTCTAATTTTGGGATGCACTTCTACCTTCACAGTCCATGAAATGGAGCCACACTTAAGAAGAAATATGGCCTGCTGAGATCTCCAGAGGTTCCTTCCCACTTTAAGAACATAGCTCTCTGTGTTCAAAGCAAAAATCGAAAGAGTTGCTAATATTCATTTGTTCATCTCTCTAGTTACCCATTGCTCCTCCATTCAGCTGCCCCTGCCCACCTGCCACACACACACCCACCCATAATTTTCGTCACCTGCTCCCTCCATCCAGCCTTCTGCCCAGCCACCCCTCCTACCTGCCCTCCTACCTATCCACCCATCTTCCTATCCATTTACCCACCTATCTACCCATGTCAGACATGGGATCAAAATCCCTCTTGAAACTCCAATTCCAAAACCCTGATTCTTTCTCTTGTACAATAGTACTTTCCTCAAGGTATGGTGACACTGACTCTATCCACTGCTGCCTGTTCTAGCTGCTCAGTGTGTCAGTGCTTTCTCCCTTCCGAGTCCCAAGGTGGCTGCTGCACCTCCAGGCAGCACGTGGAAACGTGACAAACCTACGGAAAAAGAAGAGCACTTTCTCCTGTGTGCTTCTTTTTATCAGTAAAGGACGTCCTTCAGCAGATGTCTCCTTGGGGCACAGTGGTCACTTCTAAACCAGAGCCACTCAGTGAGGAGGAGAATAAGACTGCCAGGCCAGCTCACACCAGGCCTAATGGGACATAATTCATCCCCTGAGACGAGGGAGAGGAACAGCTGAACAAAACTGGGGATTTGCTGGCAAGGAAGAAGGACAGAAAGGGTATTGCAGAGGCACCGTCAGGTCTAAGATAGTCAAGAATAAAATGTCAACATTGCAGTGAAACCTGAGCTAATAGAGCTTGTAGTTTTCATAAGAACAATGATTCTCAGTCTGGGGCTGTTTTCCCCTGGGGACATTTGGCAGTGTCTGGGGACACAACTTGGAGGAGCTACTGGCATCTAGTGGGACAAAGCCAGGGATGCTGTGACACATCCTATAATGCACAGGACAACCCACCACAACAAAGAATTATCCAACCCTAAATGTCAGCAGTGCTGATGTTGAAACCCTGAATTAAATATTAATATGTGAGGCCAGGCATGGTGGCTCATGCCTGTAATCCCAGCACTTTGGGAGGCCAAGGTGGGAGGATTACTTTGAGCCCAGGAGTTTGAGGTTGCAATGAGCTATGATCATGCCACTGCACTCTAGCCTGAGCAACAGAGTGAGACGCTGTCTCAAAATATATATATATATATATATATATATATATGAAGCATGATGAATTGAAAGACTAAAACTGCTTTGATAAATGTTTGTAAAAGCTTTGAGTCCAGTTTTTGGGTATCTGTGATACTGGTTTGTAAATGTCTTACTGGCATCTCTCTCTGGAAATCAAAGTTCATAGGATTAAAACAGGATCGTGAAAATTAAATCAGTAAATTTTGCCAACAGTAAAGATTACAGAATAATAATACAGAATGATAATGAGGGTATGGTGAAGCAGACACTATTTTAGGTTGGTAGTGATATGAAATGGTACAACTGTTTCCAAAAGCAGTTTGACAATATGTATGATGACTCTTAAAAATGTTCATACTGGCCGGGCGCGGTGGCTCACGCCTGTAATCCTAGCACTCTGGGAGGCCGAGGCGGGTGGATTGCTCAAGGTCAGGAGTTCGAGACCAGCCTGAACGAGACCCCGTCTCTACTAAAAATAGAAAGACATTATATGGACAACTAAAAATCTATATAGAAAAAATTAGCCGGGCATAGTGGCGCATGCCTGTAGTCCCAGCTACTTGGGAGGCTGAGGCAGTAGGATCGCTTAAGCCCAGGAGTCTGAGGTTGCTGTGAGCTAAGCTGACGCCACGGCACTCACTCTAGCCTGGGCAACAAAGTGAGACTCTGTCTCAACAAAAAAAAAAAAAAAAAGAATGTTCATACCCTTTCAACCTCAAATTCCACTTCTGAGAATCTGTCCCAAGGGAAAAATCTAAAATATGAAGAAAGCTTTAATGCAGATCTTTATTCTAAGCACCCTTATTTATAAGAAAACATTGAAAATAAACTTCCAATATTGGTGTGAATAGCAATAAAATATGATTGAGGTATATGATGGAATTTTATATCAGCAATAAGCATGATGCTTATGAAAGAAAAAGACACGTTATAATGGTTAATATCAAAATGAGGAAATAAAATCGAATACATATCATGTTCATAACTATGAAAATAAATACCTTAAAATATATATACACAAGAGCAACCCGGCAAGAAACACACTAGAATAGTAGTGGGCTATTCCTTTGTCCTAGTGGGAAGAGAAATGTTTTTTATTCTTCTACTTTTGATCTTTTTATGGTAATGAAACCATGTTTATTTTTTAAGGCAATGTGACCTTATGTTTTAACATAATACAGCCATGTTAATCTTATTGTGTTCAAGGCAACAAATGCAGGCTATATAGGTCATACCAGCAATTCAGCTTCTGGATCTGTTCACATTGACAGCTTTCTTTTCTGATCTCTTCTGGCCTCATTTTTCCTTATTCTACGAGTATTAAGAAGCCTATAGATGCACTTCAGAGGGTCCTTAATCCCCTAAAATTTTATGATATAGGTACTCTTTTTTTAAAAAATGAATATATTTTAATCAGACCAGGTTGTTGTTTGTTTTGTTTGTTTGTTTGTTTGTTTGTTTTACAGACAGGGCCTTGCTCTGTTTTTGCCCAAGCTGGAGTGCAGTGGCCTGATCTCAGCTCCCCGCAGCCTCAGCCTCCTGAGTAGCTGGGATTACAGGCTCGCATCTCCACACCCAGCCACGAGCAGTTTGTTTGTTTTTTTTTATTGTGGTTCTTTTGATCTGTTTTTACCTTGATCGCATACTATTTTCATAATGATAAATACAATTATTTTTTAAAAGTTATATAGAAGGATTGACGTATAAGGGACAAAGCCATGTGTCAGAGCTGAGGACAGCTATGGATCAGCTTTGCGGACACCAGTGGACCAAAGGATCTTGATTCCCACTTCTGACAGGGACAACCCTATTGAAGATGCCCCAGCTGATACCCATATCTTTGGGGTTAACTTTGGGAGGCAGGTGGGGAGGTTGCCAAAAGCCAGTCAGCTAGGTGCTCCCTCTTGGGACTGGAAGATGCCCCAGAACACAGCACACACCCCAGGGATCAAGAGCGGACACCCCACAGTGTCTCAGAGAGGCTCCTAGCAGTATTTTGGCATAGAAGCAAAAACAAATAACATTTCCTGCTTCTTACTCTTTCTCAACGTTTTATTTACCTTATGTTTTATTTAGGTAAGAGAGCTATTTCCCAGACTTCTGAAGTGACATTCTCTATGCATATCACACATCTCTAAAATAAAGTCCCTGCTAGAAACTAAGATGAAGCCAAAGATCCCACTGCCTCCCATGTTCTTCTCTTCCCTTGCTGTCCAACTCCAAGACCCCTCAGCTTCCCAGCTGCTGTCTAAACATACTGGGAATGTCTTCACCACATTGACATGGGGCAACAAGGTCCTTCTCATTTTTTTATGACCTGCTGAAATGTCAGCACCACGAGAGATCACCTTAGCCCACCCCTACCATGCAGGCAGTGACTTCCCGTGTATTCCTACAGCATACTATATTTTTTTTTTCATCTTATTATAGGGGATACAGAATTGCAGGTTACATACGTTGCTCCTGTACCGCCTTTCCCCCCAAGTCAGAGCTCCAGGCGTGCCTGTTCCCCAGGTAGTGCGCGTTGCACCCATCATGTAGGTATATATCCCTCCCTTCCCCACCCCTCCTTCCCGAGTCAGCACCTTCAAGTGTTACCACTCCCCAAACGGTGCGCAATGCACTCATTGTGTAGGCATACCCCCATCCCCTCCCCCACCCCCCACCTCAGTCTGATATCCGATTGGTGTCGTTCCCAGATGTGTATTTAGGTGATGATCAGGGAAACCAATTTTCTGGTGAGTACATGTGATGCTTGTTTTTCCATTCTTGGGATACTTCACTTAATATAATGGGTTCCAACTCTCTCCAGGAGAACCATAGAGATGTCGTATCTTCATCATTCCTTATAGCTGAGTAATATTCCATGGTATACATATACCACAGCTTACTAATCCAATCATGCAGCATACTATATTAATAGATACCCAGTAAATAATTTTTGTAAAACTTATGAAAAAATGTAAATTTAATTTATCATGTGCCTACATTTCTCAAAGTTCATTCCAGGAACTAACTGCACCAGAGTCACAAGGGAGGGAGCGTGATAAAAAGGCAAAGTCCCAGTTACTACCGTCTTGAATAAAGCTCTCTAGGGGCTGGATCCAGGAATCTGCCTTTGTAAAGGAGCTCCCAGGGGGACTCTTCTATACCCTGAAGTACAAGAACCATTAGCTGAAGCAAAGTGATGGTTCATATCATGTGTAGAATTTTCAGCTAGTCCTTGAGAAACTGTTTATCACCATTTGGAACACTTCCCAGAATTATTTATCTTGCCTGGTAAGATATCACCAACACTAAAGTTCTTTCTAGTGACAAAAATAAAATGTAACACAGGATTATAGGCCCCAAATAGTTGTGGATTAGAGAACTAAATATGCACTCCTCTTTTTCTTCTTTCATCAAACAGGGATAACCTTCTAGAATCTTAAAAGCAGGTAGAATTTTTGAGCTAGAAGGGACTTCAGAAATCCAGCTCAATATCCTTGATGCTACAGATGAGAGAAAGTAGATTGAGACGTGTTAGTTTGGGTCTCCTGAAAATCAGAAACCAAGATGAATTTAGATGTTCAAGAGATTTATTGGGAGAAATGTCTGTGAAGGGGAATGATGGAGGGAATGGGAGGTGGCAGGAAGTGCTGTTGACTATGATGCAGGTCTGACACCTGGGAGAGGTGACAGAAGGAGGGGGATTGGGAAGGAGAGTCCTCAGACAGCAGTACAGCCATGAAAGGGTCGTGTCCACACCAGTAAGGTGTTCCTGAGCAAAGATTGAACATTAGAGGAGTCTTGTGCTGGGCAGAAATAACCCAGCCTTGGTACCCACAATGGGCTTAGTTATTGGCTAGAAGCAGCTTGGGATCATTGCCTAGGTGTGAATATCACAGAAAATCCAAAGGTATGAAAGATAGATGCTATTCACTGACTACTCCCCATATCAGGTTCTCTTGAAGGGAGATCTGAGCAGCGAACCTCCCTGGCCACAGCAGCATGCTCAATATCATAGTAGCAGAGCAAGGACTAAAGTGTAGTCCTTGCTTTAGAATTCCTTCTAGATTATTCTATAAGGCATTATTCCTCCAGTGTCTAGTCCCATCCCATGCCCTCAGCTGTTGTAGGTTTGAACTTCATCTTGTGGTTACTAAAACTAGATCTCTACCTCCTGAGAGCTACAAAAGGCAGGACTAACTAGGCAGGTCAGAAAAGGAAGGAGAAAGAGACAGAGGGGCTGTAAGGCCTTTGGGGAAAAGAGTAAGGCAGAAACAGCCAATGAGGGGCACACTGGGTCTGTGTGTTTGTGTATCCGGCATGTTTCCCGTCTCCCTCCCTTAGAGAACTCTGCCCCTTTCCATATGGCTTGCAGAGGGCTCTCAATCTTCATGCTCCACTTCCCATCCCAGACCTAAGCTGGGCCAATCAGAATCCTTCTCTAGATTGATATTCAAACATTAGAACATTAGAAGAAAGACGTTCTCTTTACTAGACTAGCAAAACTGTGATAGCAGGATCTAGGGCAATTGGTGGCTGTCATTCTTGTTACGTGGGAGGAGCAACTGTGTAGAAGGAAGGCAGGCTAAAGCCAGCAGAGGTGAGAGGTGAATCGGGGGGAGGGGGACAAAGAGAGAGAGTAAGAAAAAGAGGGTCAAAGGGAGAGAGCGTGAATGAGTAGGTCATGGGCGCGTCGAGTCCTAGTCCCAGTGGCCGAGGTCCTGCCTGGCACCTGCAGCTCTCCCTCCTCCTCTGGGAGCTTTCCCACACGCGTGGGTCGGTGTGTTCCCCTTTCCATGGTGTAGGAAGCAGATTTCTAGGATGATCCATGATCTCCGACCCTGGTCTCACACACATTCTTCCATTATTCAATCAAACACGAACCTAGGTGTTGCCGTGAAGGGACTTTGCAGTTATAATTCAGATCCCAAACAATCTGACTTTAAGATAGGGAGATTATCCAGGTGGAACTGAATCACATGAGACCTTAAAACTGAGTCTAGAGGTTAGAGACAGAGAAATCAGAGAGATTCGAAATGTGAGAAAAACTTAACGAGGGAGGTGGAGGGGCTGTGCCTTAATCGATGGAGGTAGCCTCTCGGAGCTGTAAGCCTGACGACAGTCTTACACCCACAAGGAACTGAATTGTGCCAGCAACCTGAATTAGCTTGGAAACATTTTTCCCCGTGGCCTTTGGAAGAGGACTGAGCTGGCCAACACCTTGATTTCATTCAGCCCTGGAGACCCTGAGCAGAGAACCCAACCAGTCCATAGCGAGACTTCTGACATGTAGAACTTATTTCAAATGGCTAGGTTTGTGGTCATTTGTTTATCAGCAATAGAAAACTAGTACACTTAGGTTAGTTTTATTTACACCTGAAGAAGTCCTGACTAAACCAGTGAGGAGAACATACACTGTCTTTTACTGCCCAGTGATGACTCTAGAAACTATTATTCTTCACTCTGCTTTTCTTGGGTATGAATCCGCTTACAGTGGTATCTGTGGTTGACTGACTATCTAGAGTGTGATGAAAGAATTTAAAAATACACTTGAGTAGAGACAGAGGGCGCACACAGTGGCTCTTGGTTCTGGAGTGGGCTGGGGAGGAAGATCACCGCAGGGATGAAGGGGATGAAAGGGGGAAGTGGTTGGCGGGAGACGGTGTCTGGGAACCCAGAAGAGAAACATCTCCTGACTAGTCAGCCTGTTTCCACCTGTGCTCAACACGGCAGCCAGAGTGACCTTTACACAGTGTGGCCCAGATCCTGTCGCCCTGCTCAAAACCCTCCAGGCCCTTCAGTCTCACGAGGGGTGAACAAAGTTCTTCTGCAGCCTGGCGCCATCTCCCCTCTCTGAGCCCCCCGCTGGTCCCTCTGCCGCAGCCACACCGGCCTCCTTGTGAACACCTCAACCCCACATGCATCTCTGCACCTCCCAGACTCTTCTCTTTTAAAAAATGTCTTATTTTACTGTAGGAAGAACACTTAGCATGAGATCTACCCTCTTAGCAAATGTTCGTGTGTCCAATATATTATTGTTGACTTTAGGTATTGACTATAGGTAGAATGTGATACAGCAGAGCTCTAGAACTTATTCATCTTGCTTGACTGAAACTTCATACCCATCAGTCAGCACTTCTCCATCTCCTCCCCCCGCCAGCACCTGGTAACCACCATTCCACTCTTTAATTCATGAATGTGACTATTTCAGATACTTCATGTAAGTGGCATCATGCGGCTTTTGACTTTCTGTGACTGGTTTATTTCACTTAGATTTCACTTAGGATAATGGCCTCCAGGTTCTCCGATGTTGTCTGGGACTTTGCTCCTGAACCCCAGCCAGGGGTGCTCTTCCCTTCGATACCTCATTGCTCACTCTTTCATTTTTGTCAGAGCGTCACTCAAATGCTACTTTCTCAGGGAAGGCCTCTTTGACTGCCCTATGTAAAATTTTAACTCCATTCCCAAAATATCCCTTCCTTGCTCTGCTCTTCTCTTTAGGACTTATTGCTATCTAGCAGGTTGTTTATTTTGCATATTTAATATGTTTACTGTCCGACCCTGCCACTAGAATGTCAGCTGCAAGCACACAAGGGCTCAGGTCCTGGCGCACAGCGGGCACTCAATAAATATTTGCTAAATGATTGAATGAAAGGGATGTGTGGGCATACAGAGAAATGTATTGCATTTCCTAAGGGTAACTTCTTTTTCCTTACAAGGAAATGGTGATTTGTATATATTTTAAGAAAAATAATGAGTTGGCTATTTATTCCCATTAGCTACAAAAATCCAGGACGAGAGACAATAAGGTTGTGCAGCTTGCTTTACAAGCAGAGCCAGCCAGCAGTGAAGCCCACTGTGATGGAAAAACAAATACATGATGTAAAACATAAATCTCCCACAAGGTTTTATGATACAAAGCACCTGGGGGCCTCGAGGTTGGCACCGGATGACAGTTATCTTTTATAAATATTAAATAAATATAATCACAAAACCACTCACTCATCTCTCTCAGCCAGCTTCCCGCTGGGCAGCTGCCATTCTTCTTTGTCTGTCTATTGTGATCCAAACAATGAGCCCACCTACCTGGCAGCAGCACTCTTCCAAAGGCGAGAGTATGTATTTTATTTCAAGATGTGAAGAGTGTAAATGACAGCCCAACTCGGTCTTAAATGCTACAATGAAACATCCTTAGCTAACCTGAAAATACAATTCCTGAACTATAAATATTTACGTATGCTTTATATATGAATGCATAATATTTATTTTATATTGTCTTCATGGTGTGAACCATTTGGTATACAACCATTTGCTTATGATTCAGCAGACATTTTTTATGAGCACCTGTTCTGTGCAAGACATCATGCAAGGTACAGGAGATAAAAGAGTGAGCAAGAGAAAGTGACTTTTTATTACTTAGGGTTAGGTTCAGCTACATTTAACAGAAAAACCCAAAATAATATCAGCTTAAACAAATTACAAATTAATTCCTTTCTTACATAAAAGAAGTCCAGAAGTAGACAGTTAAAGGTTGGTATGAAATATTCATGGTGTAGGGAGCTGGGCTCCTTTTATCTTTCTGCTCTGCCATGCTGCCCTGGCCTCAACCTCTTTACCCAGACATCTGCCTGGCTAACCTCTTCTCTCCCAAGAACCTAGAATAATAAACAATCATGGAGATGTTGTGTAGGTGTAACAAGTGGTTGTCTTCTACTCTGGACAGAGGTGGGAACTGCAGAAGTAGATTCTGATGTCCCCAGGGGGCAGCTATCCTGGGGACAGGACAGATTCCTCTGCCCAGAGCGGGTGCTCCAACCATGGTGATTGAGGAAGGGCAGTCAGACTGGTGCAGGGGCCCACCAGGATTCAACACAGAGAAGAAGCCATCCAGAATCAAATCCAGCCTGGGCAGTTCAAATGGAGTGAATACCTGAATCCTAGCTCTATACAGGAAAGTCAAACCACCTGCCCTAATTCAGAGGATGGTGCTGTGCAGGCACAGGGTGTCTTGGTCCATTTTGTGGTTCTATAAAGGAATATCTGAGGCTGGGTAATCTATAAAGGAAAAAGGTTTATTTGAATCACGATTCTGCTGGCTAGAAGACTGGGCATCCGGTGAAAGCCTCAGGCTGCTTCCTGTTGGAAGGTGAAGGGGAGCCGGCATGTGCAGAGATCACACAGGGAGAGAGGAAGCAAGAGAGAGAGAGAGCAGGGAGATGCCAGCCTCTTTTTAACAATCAGCTTTTATGGAAACCAATCGAGTGAGAACTCACTCACCACCCCGCACAGCGAGGGCGTTAATCTAGGCATCAGGGATCCGCCTGCATGACGAAAACACCTTCCACCAGGCCCCAACTCCAACATTGGGGATGAAATTTCAACATGAGATTTGGAGGGTCAAACATCCAAACTACAGCACGGGGCTATATGTTGCAATAGAAAGAAATACAATTTTAGACTCTGACTAATTTGAGTTCATGGCCCAGTTCTCTCACTAGCTATGTGACCTGAGGCAAATTATTTGTTCTCTTTGTTCCTCAAAGGAAAAAGGAGGATAGTGTCATTATAATTTTATTAATATTACTATTATTGTCATTATTCAATGAAGTTAATATCAAGTGCTCACATTTTATGTAGGTACCATCTGGCATAAGTAAACATTAAAAAGGTTAATTCTGATGATGATGATACAAGGATCTGGATATTTGTTGCCGTTAGGCAAATATCTTTAACCCTCTCACCCACTCGTATCTCTGTGTTGATCTGCTTGACAGGCTCATCCTTTCTACTAATAACGGGCTTTTTCCATGTCATAAGGAACAAGGCCACAGGTCACTCTGGATTCACATCTTTCTCACCCTTAATCCCAACAAGCAAGAGAGAGAGTCTCTGCCATCTCAATGAATAAACTCCCAGGAAGGAGTCTGCTTGGCTTGGGTCACAAGCCCATCCTGTGCCCGTCACTTTGGTTAAGCCGGATAGGGTTCTGTTGCAGCCCAGTCTGGGATACTTACTCACCCCTGTGGCCAGGGACCAGGGTCTGTTATAGATGATGCGTGGAATATTATGTTTTCTGGGAAAATAAACAGCTACCATTCTATATCCAGCTGTTAGATCATTTTTCATCACTTTATGGTTGTTTTTATCTATGTGTTGCTAAATTGTAAGTTCCTAGAGTCAGGGACTCTATATCTTCGCATTCCTCAGCACCTAGAATGATACTTGATGAAGGGAAGGACTTCTACATGTGGAATTTGTTGAATCAAACTGTGTAGTTACTGAATGTGAGCGGGGTTAGCAGGGTAATTCTGGAGACATGCCCAAGGAGATAGAGTGGGGGTTCCTGGAAGTCTCATGGGCTCCCACAGTAGGGTGTCTGGAGATCCTTGGTCCTCTCATAAGGGACTTTGGGGTTTGGTGGAAGGAACAATGCAAATCACCACAATGCCCAGGCATGGCCCTTCCATGCAAGCTGTGTGACTGTGCAGATATCATTCAACCTCACTCCCAGAGCCAAAGCTGCCTTATTTATAGAATGAGGAAGATGATCTTGGTGATATCTTGTTTACAATCTTAAAATTGTATGAATATATTTATCTTTCTTTTTGACATTTATCTGCTCCTTTTGAACCTCTGTTCTACATCTGGGCAATGTTACAATCAAGTATTATTTTTTAAAGGTCATTGTGTTTATCTAGCACAACTTAGAAATTTCATAGCTTCCTTTCCAATTTAACATGAAGACTCAATTTAGTGAAAAAAAAAAAAACAAAAAAAAAACGTTGGACTCAAAATCAGGGAACAGGCATTCAGTTCTTCCATAATGAGATGAAGGATATTGACAAAATTGCTTAAACTCTATGCGTCTCAGCTTCCTTGTTTGTACATAACACATATGCTGTAAATTTGGAGAAAGGCAAGCTCTAACTTTAGCTTTCTAAGGTATTGGCATGGGGGAAATACCTGTCTCCCCTTTTCCCTTTCAATAATTGAACCATCTATGGCATTAGCTGAGCACAAGGCAGCCCAGCTAGAGACTACATTTCCCAGCCTCCCCATGGCTAGGTGTGGCCGTGGAATTAAGTGCAGGCAAGAGGGAGGTAAGCAGAGGTGATGTGTGCACCTTCCAGTTCATCCCCAACCTAAGCACGAGCTACTTACCCTGGACCTCCTCTATTCCACCTTCTTACCAGATGAGAACGGTGATAATTAGGGTGGCAGCTTGGGCCCAGGTCATAAGAGCTTCAGGTTGAGAATCAATGGAGGGTGAGAATGGTAGAGCTGAATGGTCACAAACCAGAGCCTTCCATCTGCTTCTGACCACCACTGGCCGTAGGACTGTTGTGAGAAAGAAAAGAATAAATTTTCACCTTATTTAACCCTCTGTACTTTGGGGAGTCTTTTTTTATAGCAGCTTAGATTGCACCCTACCAAACACAGAATTTTGAATTTACTTTTACTTAAAATTAAGTAAAGACAAGGATTCATTATTACTTAATACCCTACCAATCACAGAATTAGCAATCACTTTTACCTAAGTGGCACACTTACTTTCTTTAGAAGTGTAATGATTTACACATTGGTTAAGAACTCGGGCTCTGGAGTCAGAATGGAACAGAATCCTGGTTTGATTGTTGCCCAGCCCCATAAGGCACATTACCCTGCTTCACCATGCCTTGGTGTGTCTGTCTGTAAAACTGAGCAATAATGAGACTTACCTGGTGAAACAGATAGAAGGATCAGATGAGAGAAGGTGTATAAAGATGCTATCCCAGTGCCTGGTACCTTATAAACCCTGAGGAAGTATTAGTTGCTAATATAATAATTATTAACACTATTATCAGGATCATCATCACTAGTATCATCACCATCATTGTCTACTTATGCTTTAGTAAAACTGGTTTGTTGGGCATCCTAGATTTAGGAAACCCAATATAAACAGTCACCCATCCTTAATTCAGCACTCCGGGATTCTCTGCATATCTGTCCAGCACGGGATGAATTTAGTAGTAAAGAGACCTGCTGCCTTTGCAGTTATTCTGCTTGTAGTGTCACCTGCAGAGTGACTGAGCATGACGTTCCCTGTGCCCAGGGTTTTGCATGTTGAGCATCCTCGTAGGAGCCAGAACACCTGAAATGAGAGAGGGAGCAGTGAGGAAAAATGAAAGGTTGAGTAGAGAACGGGTTCTTTTTCATAACTGTCAACCTTATATTTGCCTATTTACTAAGAAAAAAAATGCCAATGACAGAGAATCTAAGGAAGAAGCGTTGAAAGTTGCCATTAATGTGAAAAAAAATTCCTTTTTAATCTAATACAATATTGGACATAGAAAAGCTATATGGTTAATTGGTTCATATAATTTTTGAGTTTTAAAAAATATTTTTAAAGTTTCCTTTCCTTCGATCATTTTACCAGTAATACATACATTGTAGGAAATTAGAAAATGCAGAAAAAGAAATTGTTTTACAAATCAAAATTCCCTGTAATCCCATCACCCAGAGATAACTATTCCTGACACGCTGCGATACCTCCTCTCAGACTTACATGAGCATTTCTCCCAGCTCTCAGGGGCTGGGTTTGCTGCCCCCCCCCCCCATCTCGGCCCAGACACTTTCCCCGGGACTGTTCCTTCCTCCTGCCCCTCGGTCCCCGTCCTCTCCACCCCTCAGGACACCTGCTTCACTGCAGGCCCTGCCCTGACTCTGTCCATAGAGAAGGAACCTGCTAGCCCTGAGCTCTTCCAGCATTTGTTCCCATGTATCGTTGACACTTTAACTCACAGAGGTCAAAACTTCAAGAGCTTGTGGCCCAGCACTTCCCAAACTATTTTCTGAGGAATATTCATTGTCACAATAATAATAACAATACTAATAATAAAAAGGAAAATTCAATGGCCAACTGCTGGGGTATAGACAGTTCAACACACGTCTTTATAACAGAGCTGACCCAACACTCCCTGATCACATCCATTCCGTTTTGGGACACGTCAGTTGAGTTCAACCATTGCATTTATTAGGAGAGGAAACAGCTTTCTCAGGGCCTTCCCCAGGGGCACACTGCCTGAGAAGGGCAGAGCTGGGCCTTGGAACTCAGGTCTCTTGTTGGCTGGGCCTGTGCTTCCTCCAGCACCCGCGGTACCTTCAGCCTGCGCCAAGTTTCTAACTGGTTTTAAAAAATATTTTTAAATTTTCCTTTCCTTTGATCATTTTACCAGCTTAACTGGATGTTGTGCATGACCTTGTGTGTGTGCACACGTTTCTCATGTCCTGATCCTTTGTTCTGCCTCCTCCAGTTCTCAAGTTGGTGTTGAGTGAACCAGACTCGGTTTCCTTAGCAGGGTCAGGAGTGTCAGCTGTAGTGCACGTCTGCTCTTGCTGACACAGCGTCTGTTCTTCTGGACCAGGTTTCCAACTTCCTTTGAGATGCTGGCCATGTGCCCCACCTCAGTCTTCAGCCCATGTGGTTGAGGTGGGCCAGCCTCATTCTGGATCCCATGTGACCTGAAATTAGCTAATCAGTGTATTCTCTCCCACTGACCACAGGCATCAGTCAGCGTCAGACCTGTGATCCTGGTCAGGTGGACAGAGTTAGCTTTGAGGCCTTTGCTTGAACTGCTGACAAAAAGGCTCTCTCTTTCCTAGGCTGATAAACTATAATCTTGAAGCTGCCCGTGGCTGCTTTGTCAAGAGCCTGACAAAGAGTAAAGCCAACTCAAAGGAAAGCAAAACTGTGAGATGGAAAGAGATAGAGAATGTGGGTATCTGTTTATGTATCTAGAAGAGTTCTGATTAGCAAATCTGTGCATATCTAGGATTTGGTTGCTAAAACATAATGGTTTTAAAAGGAATTCCACATATTTTTACTGGACAAGAACCATCTAAGACATGCTGATAAGGCATTATGCCATAACCCCTGGACCCTTCTTTCTTTTTAAAAGCAAAGAAGGGACTTTCAAAAGTATGTACTAAATACCATTGTCTACCCTCTGGCACTGACAGGCTTTGTAAGACTGGCTCAGGGAACTCAGCCAAGAGAAAGAAGGCTGTCACCATTAGTGAAAGTGAAGATGACATTACACTTAACTCTATTATCCGACTCCACACTGGCAACCTCCCAGGTGCTCACCTTCAAAATGTGCCCATGGGAGTTTGTGTGACCCCACAGACAGCTACTGCGTTTGAACTGAAAAGAGTTCTGGATCCAGGGCCTGACACATATTCAGTGCTCACTAAATGTTCATTGAAGAGTAGTTTCTACTACTTTCTGACTTTATTATCTGGAATGAGTAAAATTGCACTTTTTTAATCAGCTAGATGGGGGTAATAATAAGATAGCTTTCCTTCCCAGGCAGCACTGTATGATTTCATTTACATATAAAACACCTGAATGATGTCCTGTCTGTCATACAGATTCTTCATTCATTGTTTTTCATCATGTATTCATTCATTCACTTAACTCTGTTGAATTCTGAACCAGGGGTTTGCTAGGTGGCGGGTAACAAACAATCCCTGCTTGTACCTGTCACTGAGGACCTTCCATACACCTGCCAGTTGCCTGGCCCAGTGTTTGGCATTTGGACACAAAGGTAAGCGAGTCATGATGTTGCCTCACAAAGGCAGCAGGCTCCGCAGTGGTGAGTGCCCCATGGACCACGTGTACCGGGGCAGATAAGGGTTGAGAGCCCTCGCTGTGGTTGATGAGGCGATTCAGCAAGACTGCCTTGTAGTCACCCTTCAATTTAGAAAGAACACTCTAGCGAGGCAGGAGATGAACGGGACATAAAGCAGAATAGTCATAGGAAGGGTGGTTTGGAGGAAATGATTCCAGAAATTTTTAGGCAGTACAGAGAGCGAGCTTGCCCTCAACTTTACGAAAGCCAAATGTTCTTACTGTTGTTGTGATGTTGATTCCCAGAAGAGGTTTATGCAAGGTTGAGTTCAAGAGCTCATTTCTGAAAGCACAGAGCGCCGGCACCGGCACCCAACCCTGCCTCTGTTATTTGTGCCACGTGGCTCCCTGTCTGCTGGATCGAGGCTGTCAGGGAGCACCTTGCACACCTCATTATACTCACAGCAGGAAGCCTCTCTTCAACTCTTCTTCTCCATGGAACCAAGGTCCTTAATGGGAAATACAACACATTTACCATAATTGAGCTGCTCAGACCAAAACAGACCAACTTCTGTTTCTCACCAGCCAGATGGAGGCAGCGAAGCCAAAGCCAAATCCCAGGGGCGCAGCTCAGGACTCAGCCCTCCCTGGTCAATTTCTCCTTCTAGGGCTGTGTCTTGGGCTTATGTCATTGTGGATTAACTGATGCAGAGCATTTTAATGGTATATTCCTAGCCTTTAAAAAAGCCTAGATTATTATTAAAGTGCACACTCATCATAGAAAAAATTGGGGAATGCACAAAAGCAAAAAGAAGGAAAAAAATTGATCACCCTTAATCCTCTACCCAAAGATAACCGTAGTCATGTTTTGGAATATTTTTGACCATTTTCTTTGTCTGTATGTATGCATGTGTAAGTGGGTGTGTGTGCGTGCACGTGCACACATGCGTGTTTATGTAAAATTTTGAAACAAACTTGGAACTATGTTGCATCTTCAATTTTATACCCTTTTTACTTTAACGTAATCTATTTCTGATTTTTTTGAGGTCCTTGCTATGGAAGGCTGTCATGGACTGTATATTCCTACAGGTGATCCTGATAGCACAAGTCAGAGACAAAAGATGGACTGGCCATGAACTTGACCCAGGGTGGCCCTTCCATTTTTGGTGTGGAGGTTAAGTGAGCACCAACTGACCCATAACCAGAATATTTACCAAAACTTCCTGCTGCTACACTTGAGGCCACATGCACTCAGAGCACAGAAATTCAGCCATGGCTGGGAGGACAATTTGCAGAGGTGACCCGAGTATCATAAATGGATGTTCAGGTTTTGTTAAGGTGTTGTTTGGACAAGAATATATAGCTTGAAGCATGCTGTTTATCTGAGGATTTTACAGAAGGTATAATAAATGGATTGGAAAATGTTTGAAGAGATTTTCCTCCCCAGAGAACAGTGGAGAAAATAAAAATTCATTTAGAATGAGCATTCAATATATTTATATTTATCATGCTGTGGGGTTTACCTTGTAAAGCTGCTTTGTGAACTGGAAAGTGCTATGTAAAAATAATGTTGGCATTCATTGTTATATCATTTATAGGGAAAATGGATATGCATGTCTATCTAGATATGCATTCAAAGCCTGCTTTAAATGTGTAAGATTGTAATCTGAACAGGTGAACGCAAAGAGCTGCTGTCAGCTTTTGAGTTCACACAATTCCATTTGTATGCATGGTTATAGGGTATGATGTTCCTGCTTGGATTACTTCTCTGTCAAAATATTTCCTGGGAGAGGTATTGAGATTTCTTTGTATTGTTTTTATTCATAAAAGAAATATCATTCAAACACGTCTGTTACCTAGGTTGGCCGACCAAGGGAGCTTTCCAAAAGCTCTAAACATGTCATTTCAGATTTGGAATAGACAAGATGGTCCCTTTCCGGCTCCCACATCTTACGCAGCCAGTGAGACCCCCTGGAAGACAGGCAGTGTCTGTGTGAGCTGGACCAGACCTGCAGGAGGAGGGAGCTGTAAGCAAGAGCCTTCCTGAGAGACTGCCCTCACCTTTCAGCTAAGTCTCAATCTAAATTGGTTTGGGAAACAGTTGGGTTTCAATTACTCAGAAGCTTACGTCTCACAGTTCAATGCCATGTGCAGCTAGGCGCCTAGCAACGGCTCTCTGGTGGGCAGTGATGAGATTTTAATTAGCATTTTGGATCCATCTAGAAATCCATTCCAAGCCCATTTGCTTGAAGGAGCCCAGCCTTGTTTGGGACCTGTTTCCGCAGCAAGCACATAACCTCTGCTCTTCCCAGGCCTTTCGGCACCCAGTTCAGGGCTTCCCTCTGGAGATTTAGCCAGTCTTCTTTTCTGGCTTGGTGCCAGGAAAACTGAATCTCCTGTGTGCTGGGAGGTGAGTCAAGAGCAGCCACGTGGCCTTTTGATGCTCGGGGTGCCAGGATGCTGTGCTCCCGCGTAGGGGTGATGTAGCCATCCCCTCAGTCACCCAAAACAGAGGATCCCCTGGACCCGGCCACTCTCCCATCCCACCCCTCAGAGTCACTGGCTCTGCCACTCCTCCTCATTGACAGCTCTTTTGCCCAAACCCCTTCCTCTCTCACCTGCCCCTAACTCCTTCCTGCTCCCATTGCATCCAGACTATGCTCTGCAGCCAGGGCAATGGTTCCAAAACTTATGAAATGCAAAGTTTATTCCCCCCCCTCCTAATTCCCAAGAGGCCAAATCTTGTGAGAAAAACTTCCTGCGTGGAACATAACACAGTTCCCCAAAGAACGCACACATCCGGCTTCAGGATCTGAGGCCCCTTGCAAGAGAACTTTAAAAATGCAGATCTCTGGACTGCCCCTTGAGGCTGTCCGGGGCAAGACCTGGGAGTCCGCATGATCACCACGTGCTAGTGAACAGGGCGGAGTCTGCACTGCTTAATGTGCACGCTGGACCTGTGAGTGTCTGACCCCCGCCTACCCGGCCAGCGTGGCATCCTGCTGTCCTCCCCTTCCCCGCCGATGCCCCTCAGCCCACCTCTGGCTGGGGGGACTCCCCTTTATGTCCCCTCACCTTCCACTCTGTGTCATGCCTTTGTGCTACTCCCTGCTCATGGCACTCCCCCTGCCTGTGTTCCTCCCCTTCCTGTCCACCTCGCTGACATTTGCTTGTCTTTCCAAACCCAACTCAGGTATCCCCTACACTCTGATGCCTTTCTGCTAGGATGAAGAGATACTTCATTCATTCAACAAATATTTACAGTCCTTTCCACGTGCCAGGCACTGTTCTGGGATTTGGTTGTGAACTTGGCAGATGAAAATCATATTCTAGAGGGACAGACAAGCAAATGGCATTGCTGGATCATGTGGTAATTCTGCATTTAATTTTTTGAGGAACTAACATACAGTTTTCCACAGTGTTTGTGCCATTTTACACTCCCACCTGCAGTGCACAAGGGCTCTGATTTCTCCACATCCTCACCAACATTTATTTTCTCCTGTTTTGTTAATAGCCATCCTAAGGGGTGTGAAGTGGTTATCTCATTGTGATATTGATTTGCATTTCCCTAATGATTAGAGATGTTGAGCATCTTTCATGTGTTTATTGGTTGACTCCAAAATTTTTGACCTACACAATTGCAAGAAGGGAGTTCTCATGAACTAAGGTAGGGAATATTATGGGAAGAACAGGTTTTAAAGGAAAAATACAGAATTAATTTTTTTGAGACAAGGTCTCACTCTGTCACCTGGGCTACAGTGCAGTGGCCTCATCATAGCTCACTGCAGCCTCAAACCACTGGGCTCAAGCAATCCTCCTGCCTCAGCCTCCTGAGTAGCTGAGACTACAGGTGCTCATCACCATACCCAGCTAATTTTCTTTTTGTTTGTTTGCTTTTTGTAGAGACAAGTTCTCACTATGTTGCCCAGGCTGGTCTTGAACTCTTGGCCTCAAACAATCCTCCGACCTCAGCCCCGCAAAGTGCTGGGACTACAGGCATGCACTGCCATGCCCAGCCCAAAATTAAATTTGAGATTCATGTTAGATATCCAAGTGGAGAGACATTGGTGAGCAACAGGATACATGAATCTGATGTTTAGTGGCAGGTCCAACCTGGTTATATAAAGGTTAATGTCATTAGAAAATAATGCATGCATAAAATCATGAGATTGAATGAGATGCCAAGGGAATGTTTGTAGAGAAGAGAAACAGTATGAGGCTCTGGGGTGCTCCTATTTGAAGGATGAGAGATGAAGAGGAACTAACTAGCCAGGGAGAAGAGAAGGAGTAGTCAGTAGGAGGGTGCAGTATTCTGGAAGCCAAGTGAGGATGATGTTTCAAGGAGCAGAGAGTGATTTGTTAGGTCTAATGCTGCTGAAAAGTTGCAGAGATGAAGACTGAGAATTGGCTATTGTTTTAGCAACATGGAGGTCAATAGTGACCTTGCTGAGCTGTTGGGGTGAATTAGTTGGAGTGAAAGTCTGATTGGAGAGGATTCAAGAGAGAAGGGCAGGTGAGAAATTCGTGACAATGGGTATAAATAAAGTATCTGAGCAGTTATAAAGGGGTGCAGAAAAATGGGAATGTGGGATCAAAAGAAGGATTTTTGTAAAATGATAAAAATGACAGCACATTTCCATGTTGGTGGAAGTGGTCCCTTAATGATGAGGCCAGAGAAAAGGGGGAGAATTACTGGAGCAGTGTGATCCTTCCCTCCCTGTGCCCTGGGCCCTGTGCCTGTCTCTGTGCCTCTGCAGACTTCCAGCAGAGACTCCAAACACCTCTATACAGCAGTCCCCCTTATCTGCAGTTTCTCTTTCCCTGGTTTCAGTTTCCTGAGGTCAACTGAGGCCTGAAAATATTAAATGGAAAATTCTAGAAATAAACAATTCATAAGTTTTAAATTGTGCATTGTTATGAGTGGTGTGATGAAAGCCTGTGTCATCCTGCTCCATCCCTCCTGGGACATGAATCATCCCCTTGTCCAGCGATTCACGCCATAGACACTACCCACTCATTACCCATTGAGTAGGTTTCTCAGTTACCAGCTCAACTGTCGTGGTATCGCAGTGCTTGTGTTCAAGTAATGGCCCCAAAGCCAAGGGTAGTGACGCTGGCATATAGTTATAATTATTCTATTTTATTATTGTTGTTAATCTCTTAATGTGCCTAACTTATAAATTAAACTTTATCAAAGGTATGTACATACAGGAAAAAACATAGCGTGATAGGGTTCAGTACTATCCAAGGTCTCAGGCGTCCACTGGGGGTCGTGAAACATATCCCCTGTGGATAGGGGGAGCTACCGTACATACTAATTTGCTTACTTTTCTATCTTTCTTTGTGTATTAGTCAGATTTTCCTGCAATAATTCTGTGTAACAAACAGCTCTAAAATCTCAGTGATTTATTTCATGCTCAGATTGGCTGCTGTCTAGCTGCTCTCAGCTGGGCCTGGCTGAGCCCGGCTAATTCCAGTCTTTGGGTTGGAGTCCAGCCTGCTCCATGTGTCTCTCACTCTGGGACCAGTGGCTACCCTGCATATACTTTTCTCGTGGCAAATGGTGGAAGCACAAGAGAGCAAGCCCGAGCACATAAACACATGCAGAACCTCTGCCTGCAAGAAGTCCACTCACATTCCATTGGCCAAAGCAAGTCACACAGCCAAGCTCAGCATCAATAGGGAAGAACAGTAAATGCCGTTCGCAGACGAGGAAGGACCATGGCAAGGAAGGGGAGCGAAGGAAAAACAATGTGGACAAATAATGTAGTCCATCACACTCTGCTAGCTCATATGCCCCTCAACAGAATGGTCTTATTTGTTCTGTTTTTCTAGTGCCTGACATCATGCCTGGCATGTACTAAATGCTGCAAAAACATTGAGTGAAAGCATACTACCAGCTCTTCTCTGAACAAGGCTATGGTTTTTTAACTCTTTTAACTTTGGACCCGGAAGGATTTGCGTTTGAATCCCAGCACCCTCACTTTTTAGCTCAGTGACTTTCGGCAATAAAATCAATAATAGTAAAAATAATAGATGGCATTTCTTGACTGCTTAATGTTTGCCAGGAATACCATGAAGGGTTTTAGGTTCATTATATCATCTAATCTCCAAACAAAGCTATGGCGTAGGCATTGTTCTCCCCATGCCATAGATAAGGTAACTGAGACTCAGAGAGGTTCAATAACTTACTCAAGGTGACACAGCTGGAAAGAGTGGGAGCTACACTGTGTACCCAGGTCCAGCAGGCTCTAAAGCTCTATTGCCCTTACATATGAAATTAACTCCATCTATAAAATAAGGCTAAGCGTAAGAACATCCACTTTGTAGAATTGTTAGAAGATTAATTGAAGACACATGTAAATTACCTGGCCCGGTGAATGTCATGCTCTGGGCACTCAACAGATATTATTTCCTTTTCTTCTTTTCCATTTCAATTCTGACTCCCGCTGCCAAACTTGATGGAAACTTTCCTCAGCATCTGATGCTCATAAGCTATTAATCATAGCTTTGTTAAACCTACAAGTACTCAACCTCTAAGACCCCAACAGGCCCTCTGCTGAAATTTTCTGTGAAGTCAAACCACAGGCAGTGGATTTCTGAAACTCTTGGGGAGACTTCCCAACTTGCTAAGTATTTTTCTTGGCTGCTGAATTATTTATGTCCCTTGATGGATTCTAAAGTTGGCCTCCCGCTTAGGAGGCGGATTTATAAACGAGGCTTGGGCCGGTGGCTCCAGCGTTCCAGTCTAGTAGGTGGTGAGTGACAGCCTGCAAGGCAGATGGCAGGAGAGCAGCTGCCAGGTGC
The DNA here is from genome assembly GCF_041146395.1 of Eulemur rufifrons. Taxonomy (NCBI): domain Eukaryota; kingdom Metazoa; phylum Chordata; class Mammalia; order Primates; family Lemuridae; genus Eulemur; species Eulemur rufifrons. Next base: position 26,530,325 of record NC_091001.1, read on the forward strand.
CCCGTGAGGCACCGAGCCTGGGAGAGGGGCAAGTCTGCTCAGAATCTGCGCAACGATTTCAGACATTCAGAGCAGGCTGGGGAGATTGTGTCTCCTAAACCAAGGGACATTTCCTTTTGACGGGTGAGAGGAGAGAAGGAAGAAACATTTAATGAGTACCTGTGATGTGCCAGACACTTAAAAGATGTAGTCCTGTCTGATCCTCACACAAACCAGGTCTGGGTTATCTCCATTTCACAGGCGAGAAAACTGAGGCTCAGAGAAGTGAAATAACTTGAGCGAAGGGACAAGATCTGGTATTGAGAATGCCAAGGATGTGAGGCTAAAGAGGAAGTGGGAAGGGGATTTGAAGAATGTAATTGCAATGACTGCAAAAAGGCTGCAAAAGGCAAGACGTTAGGGTGATGAGAGACTGTTAAACTAGGCGGAGAGGGGTCAAGCTCGGTAAGTATAATGAGAAGAAGGGAGTGAACAGTGTGGAAAAAGAAGGGGGCGTGGAGAGAGTAGGCAGGGGTCCCAGTGGGGCAGTCCCTGGAGTGCCCTTGCCACGGTTACAGTTGTGAGCACACACACATCTCCACACTGCACAGGACGACAAGCTTGGTGCTTGCGAATGTTCTCACAATTCTTTGAACTGGTTTTATGACACACAATGGCCTATCGCCCTCCTTCCTCTTTCATCTCTTCCTGAAAAAGAAGAGTTTTTTAAGGCCAGGCTCTGGAATTTCATTAGCTGCATTTGTAAGCAAAAAGCAGACCTCCAGTTTACTGGCAGAAATGGAAAAAGGAGTAAAGAAAATTTTACTTAATAACAGTGAAATAAGAAACATTGTCCATAATTTTCCACCAAAACAACTTAATGCCTATCAGTAGGAGACAGAGAAATAAATTATAGCACATCCAATACAATGGCATAAGCAACAGCCAAAAATAAAAATGAGAGATTTCTCTTTTAATTGACAAGTAAAAATTATATATATATATCTATGGTGTACAACATGATGTTTTGATATATGTGTACATTATGCAATGGCCAAATCAAGCTATTTAACTTATGAATTACTTCACATACTTATTTTTTTGTGGTGAGAACACTTAAAATCTATTCTCTTAGCAATTTTCAACCATACAGTATATTGTTAACTGCAGTTACTATGCTGTACGATAGATCTCTTGAACTTATTCCTCTTGTCTAACTGAAATTTTGTGTCTTCTGACCAACACTAATGAGGAATTTCTTTATGTACAGAAATGGCATGACCTCTAAAATCTATTGTTAGGTTAAAAAAATCAAGGCACAGATGAATGTGCCTGCATATAAAAGAGGGTGAAGAATATAATACGAAATGAAATACATAACATAATACATTCTCATTTAATCACACACTACCTCTGGAAGGATAAATGAGTAACCTTCTGGGCAGGGAGGTGGGGGAAAGGGAAGGCAGGAGCTTTTTACCAGATCTCAGCCTAACAGAACAGTTTGGGCAGACCCTGGGGTCCTCAAAAGATACCATATTTTGCTGTGTTTGGGGACTTTAGTTGCAGGACAGCATGAATAAATGTGCACATGCCAAAGTGCCCTTAGACATTGTGTGCCTATAGTGTGGCACCTTCTCTGCTACCTCCAGCCTAAAAATCAGATTTTACGTTAATTTGGGGGTGGGCACAAAGGAAAAGTTTTCACATGACAGGGCAGACTCCCATGAGTGAATGTTGGGAACAGCTAAAGCCCTTAAGACCCTGATCCAGGGGACTCTGGTTCCTACTCAAATGGGTGCAGCACTGGTTTCTTCCTTTCACTGGGTGCTTTCATGGCATCAGGATATACTGCATCTTCGACTAAGTTTTCCATTCCGCAGATGTAGATGAACATAGGAACCCCACACCCCAAGATCATCACCAACATCAGCAGATGATTTTGTTCTTAGTGGAATCACCAATGCCAAATTCCGTGGGATAATCTTTTAAGGGATATTTTGTTTACTGCGAGAAACCCCCATTTATGTTACAATTTGCCTTGTGGCACAAGCTTTACTGAAGAGAAAAGTCAGTCTTTTTCTATCATTTTGGGGTATTAATTGTGCAGAAAAGAGTTAACATACCAGGCCTTGGCTGGCATCTGGGATTTCCAAAGGGTTCCCACCGCTGAAACTGGTAAGAGTTGCTCACTCTGCCCAAACTGTGCAAACACTGGTTTATGCTGACCACCTACTTTCCTTCTGGGAGTCTGGAATTTTGGTACATGCCCAGTAGAGTTTGCCTGCCTGACTCTTCCCCAATAAAAACCTTGGATGATTAAAAAAAAAGTCTTTAAGGAGCTTCCTTGGTAGACAATATTTCATATAAGGCATTGTCGCAACTCCTTGTTGGGTGAATTAAGTGTGCCTTGTGTGACTCCACTGGGAGAGGACTCCTGGAAGAGGAGAGGAAGCTTAGTCCCTAGTTTGTTTCCTCCAGATATCACCCCATACACCTTTTCCCTTAGCTGAGTTTGCTTTGTATCCTTTTGCCATGGTAATCATCGCCATGGCTATGACATATGCTGGGACTTGTGAGTCCTCTAGGGAATCATTAAACTTGGAGGCAGTCTTGGGGACTCCTGAAACATTAGGGTACTGATAGGTGCTGTTACAGATAAATGCCAGCATATCAGAACTCAACATGGGTAGCTTAATTCTTGCTCGTGTAAAGATAATGCCATTGCTCCCTGGGAGATGGTGGCCTTCTACTCAGTCATTCAGGGATCAGAAGCCTTCCATCTTGAACTCTGCTTTCCTCTAAGTCCTCTGTGTCCTCTCCATTAAGTTTGCAGACGGAAAAAGAGATAGTGGGAAGACATGAGCCTTTCTTAACCTTAACCCCCACATTGACCCCAAAGTGCCACACATCACCTCATCTACCCAAATTCCATTGGCAACCGCTAGTCCTATGGCCTCATCTAAATGCAAGGGGCAAGGAAATGGGGTCTCTGCTAGCAGCTGCTCTTCACTGTGGAAAGAAAGCGTGACCTACAGCAGTAGCTCCCTAACAGATACTTCCTATGAACACACTGTGTACTCAACCTCATACCAAGTGATGTGGAGCAACAAAGGGGTGATACTGTCCTTGCCTGTGCAGAGGTTGACATGGAAAAGGGGACTGGTCACCCCAAGGATGCTGGGGCAAGGCTCACTCTTCTTTCCTATCAGACCCCTTCCTCTGTGTTTCCATAGTAACTGGTGCTGAATCCTCTCACAGCACTTATCACAGTGTATTGAAACTTTCCATTTTCTTGTCTGACTCTCCCACTGAATTATAATATTTTGAGGTTGTAAACTCAGTTGTCTTACTGACCAGCCTGTGTCCCCAGTGCTCAGCCCAGAACCTGGCACATCGCGATGCGCACTGAATCCCCGAATGAAGGAATGACTGAATGAGACAGTGAGATGCATGCGGTGTGGTTCCATGCCGTGAGCATGTGCTTCAGAGTTAGTCAGACCTTCTCCATGACTTGGCAAAAGTTACTGAACTTCTCTGAACCTCAATTGCTCATTCTTAGAATGTGGAGAAAAATACCAAGTGTTGCCAAGAAGATTCTCTGAGATTATGAATGTGAATATAACACCTCACCTGGTGCTAGGTACATGATACATTCTGTAAAAAATTATGTTTATTATTAACACAAATTATAGGCAATGGGATAAAAGTTTCAATGTTCACTTACTCCAGATACATGCTTGGACAGAAGTCCTTAGGAAGCCATAGAAACCACGGGAAGTGGCCAAGTCCTGTGCGCAAGGTGATGAGAGGGAGGAGTTGTAGAGATGACAGCTTCATTCCATTGTGGAGTCTTCCTGGGAGGGCAAAGGGGCTTCCTTCCCTTGTCCTTGACAGAGAGAGTGTTGGATGCATGATTCTCAAGGTGGGGCATATTCTTCCAAGGCTTCACAAGACGTCAAGCTCATCTCACACCTTGACAATTACATTCTTCAAGACAGAGGTCTAACTCCTCCATTTACTCATTCACTTGGTCATTTTAGAGTGTACACCTTGAGCCAGGGACTGGGGATGGATAGTGATCAACAAAGAAAACCAAGCCTCTCTCTCCTGTGTATAAAGGAGGGTGAAGAATATGATATGAAATCAAAAACATAATATAATATGATATACTCTTGTTTACCCTTACAAAGGGTAGAGGTAAATCAGTGTGAAAGTGCGGTGCAGGGATGCTTCAGGAGAACTTTTCTGATCTTAAATGCCCAAGGGAGCTGGCGCAGCACGTGGCATCTGACTCCTAAGCGTCTTCACCAGCCCAGCTGTCTTGCACCCCTCTCGGTGAGAACAGCATCTCATGTGGGCCCACCCTACCCCTGGGTTTCTCAGTCTCTTGACCTCCTCACCTCCAGTGATCTTTTCCTCCACTCTGCCTCAGCCACACACTCCCTTTGGTATGCGCTTGACCTTGTCATCACCAAAAAACTGCCTCTGCCTCATCCTTCCAGTTTTTCAGCTCTTGAAAAGACCCCAACTGCTGTGTCCTTCTCTCCCTCTGTCACACTCACCAAGTAAAACCCCAGGCCTAGATAACCCAGCCATCCTTCCTGTCCTTCCTTGAACTCATTCAGCTGAACACCTGGGGAAGATCTCACAACAAAGCAAGAACTGTAAGTACACACAGCCTTCAGTGCTGCCCTGTGACAGAGACGACTCCATTCCTCTTCCTAAAAACTAGTTCAAAACTTCTCACTCCTCAAACCTCCCATGCTTCCTTCCTGTCCTCCAGCTCAGCACACTGTTAGTTAATGACCTTACCTCATTCCATTGAAAATGTAGAAGCTACCTTCTCACATCCACAAGGTGAGGCTCCCTCATTCTCCTGCCCCAAGTGCCATACACCTGTTCCCATTTCTTCCTTCCCTCTTGGTCCCGTGGAGAATGGGCCCTTCCTGTTCTCAAAGCCACTCTCTGCCGAGTACCCTTCTAAGGGATTTTGGCCCTTTATTACCTATTGTCATTCCTGGGGCTTCTACTTCTGGAGTCTCCATGGATCCTTCCCATCCTCATACAGATATATTCTGGATTCTCTCATCAATCAAACAGCAGCAAAACTGCCCTGACTCCATGCCCCCTTCATCTTTAGTTCAGGCTTCCTGCTCTGAGCTCCAGACATGTATCTATGTGCCTTGGTGCCAACTCCACTAGGGTGTCTAGAGGCATATCACATTTAATGTGTACAAACTAGAATTCTTGATTTTCTTCTCCATACCTGTTCTACCTACAGTTGCTCCCATTTCAGGAAACACCTGCCTGTTGCTCAGGCCAGCATCTTGGGAGTCGTTCTTGATTCCTGGGCTTCCCATAGTGTTCTTGTCTTCCTTCATTCTATTCTTCACACAGCAAACAAAGCATTCTTATTTTTTTTTTTTCTTTTGTTTTAAAAGAGGGAGAACAATCATCCTTGTCTTCTTCCTGATCTTATGAGGAAAGCACTCAGTCTTTCACCATTGAGTAAGTCAACTGTGGATTGTTCATAGATGTGTTTTATCAGGTTGGGGGATTCCCATCTGTTTCTAGCTTGTTGAGTGTTTATCATGAAAAGATGGTGAATTTCGTCAAATGTTTTTCCTGTGTCTGTTGAGAGATCCTGTGGTTGTTGTCCTTTATTGATATGATGCATTACGTTAGCTGATTTTCACGTTATACCAACCTTTTTATATATTGCTGGTTTGATGTTGTTGGGCTTTTTGCGTTCCAAAGTGTTACTTTTGAACAAATGAGATCACATCACTTCTCTGTTTTATAACTCTTCAGTGGACTCCCACGGGACTCCAGGGTCCCCTACGGGATTCCAGGAACCTGCCCACTCTGGGGCCCTTGTCAATGGCACCCCTTTGTTTTGCTCCCAGCACCGCCAGGTCCCACTTTCACACAAATCCTCCTCAGGTGCCGCTTGTGCGGATCAAGTCAGCACCATGGGGAGGAAGCATCTCTGGTCCCGTCGTCCCTCCCACACACCACACCCGTGGCCCTAACCGGGCTCCCTTGACTCTCCTGCAGGTGATTTACGCCCTGAACACCCGCCAGGACGAGGCGGAGGCCAGCATGGAGGCCAGCATGGAGGCGCTGCGGGACGCGCACCAGGAGGAGCTCCAGAACGCGGTGGCGGAGACCCAGGCCAGGCTCCTGCAGGAACGGGGCGGCGCGGAGGAGGAGGCCCTTCTCCAGCGCATCCAGGCCCTGGAGAGCGCCCTGGAGCTGCAGAAGAGGCTGACGCAGGAGGCACTGGCCGAGTCGGCCTCGTGCAGGCTGGAGACCAAGGAGCGGGAGCTGCGGGTGGAGGCAGAGCACGCCGAGCGCGTCCTGACGCTCTCCAGGGAGATGCTGGAGCTCAAGGCCGACTACGAGAGGAGGCTCCAGCACCTGACAAGCCAGGAGGCCCCCCAGCGGGGCCGGCTTCCCCAGGAGAGCCCAGACGCCAAGGCGGAGCCCGGCCAGGGCCCGGAGATGCAGGAGGTCCTGCTGGAGGTGCAGCGGCTGCGAGCCGAGAACCAGCAGCTGAGCAGGGACTATGCCCGCAAGGCCGAGGAGCTGCAGGCCACCTACGAGCGGGAGAACGAGGCCATCCGGCAGGCCATGCAGCAGTCGGTGAGCGAGGCCCTGTGGCAGTGGCAGGAGAAGGAGTCTGACCTCCGCAAGAACTTCCAGGTCCAGGAGTCGGCTCTGCAGGCCCAGGTCAGGAAGCTGGAAGGGGACCTGGAGCACAGAGGCCGCAAGATAAGTGACCTGAAGAAGTACGCCCAGAAGCTAAAGGAAAGGATTCAGGTAAAGCAGCATCTCCTCATGCCTCCCCAACAGGATAGAGGCATGGCCGCTAACTTTGAACACCTACTATGTGTCAGGCACTGGGCTAAGTGCTTGGCTTCTACCAAAGTGAGCCTTATTATCTCCATTGAGTTCAACTACAGCCATTCAGCAAATATTTACTGGACACTTGCTATATTCCAGGTGGGGGGCTATGGGCAGGGGACACCTGGGGAGCTAGACTTGGTCCCTGACCTCAAAGCTAGAGACACAGTTTACAGATGAGAAGCCAAGACTGAAATCGAGAGGCTTAAGGACTGGCCTAGCTGGGCACACAACTGATGAGTTTTGGAACTCAGGTCAGCCTAGTTCTAAAGCCCTTGCTATTTCCGTAATGACCTGCCTGTCCTCAAATCCTTAGGACTTTGTGTTCATAGAGAGCAGGACCATTGATGAGTCAATTATGTGAGCCCCACAAAAGCACAGAGCCCCATCTCCAAGAGTAGCAGCAGCCAATGTTCCTAATACTCCCTGAACATTGTTTTCTGTACCAGACACTTCATCTCCTTTAATCCTCACTGCAGAAAGGTTAAATAACCTGCCCAGGCCACACAGTCAGAGGATAAGGGCGATTTGATGTGCCTTGAGCCACAGAATTCCACAGACTCAGGACTTCTGCTGGGCACTTCCCCACCTTTCAGATCTGATGGCTGTTCTGTGTACACAGGATGTCTCTATACAGAGCTGTAACCAGAGAAATGGGACCCTTCCTGTCTGTTTAGGACCTGGATGTGCAGCTCAGGGAGGCCCGACAGGAGAATTCAGAGTTGAAAAGCACTGCAAAAAAACTTGGGGAGAAGCTGGCTGTTGCCAAAGACAGACTGATGCTGCAGGAGTGTCATGAGACACAGAAAACTGGTGAGATGCCCCGGAATGACTTCCTTAAAGCCCAAAGGTTAGCTGCCAGCTTGGCCTGGCTCCACTGGCAGCCTTGAGACTGCTGAGGGGGCAGAGAAGAGGGGCAGGGCTGCTTGATCTGACCCGCCAGGGGTGAGTCCCGTCCTCATAGGGCACAGGTGAGCCGACACCTAGAGCTGCCTCACCTGGAAGTGGCCCAGGGTAGACATCTAAAAGGTCTGATGTGGAAGGACCCCTTGTTCCCACCTAGTTCCCCACTAGGCCCACCATAGTGCTGAAATTCTCAGCACTGCCTCCCTCTCCACCCAGCACTTAGACAATGCTCCATGCTTTAAACATCATTTTGCATAATTACATTATTGGGTCTTTCCAGTAATTTTGTGTGATAGTTGTCTGTCTCCCATGTTACAGATCAAGACATGAGGCTGAGAAAGGGTAAAGGGGCTGGCTTGAGGTCAGCCAACTGGTTGGTGGTAGAGCTGGTGCTTGTAGGTAAGAATACATGACTTCAAATGCCTTTCCCGAGGCTCTATCAATAGCAAGTTCTTGAATACCTGCAGTGCGACCAGCCTGACACTGGGAGAGATAACAAAGGCACAAGCCCTGGGCTCTGCCTTCAGGGAGCTTAGGAACTGTGACATTACAGCCCACACAGTACCCTGTGGCATAACAGGTGTGGCCCAGGCAGCAGGGGAATAATGTATCTGGAAAAGAAGAAATCACCATGGGCCAGAAAAGTGCAGAGGAGGAGAAGTTCGAGTTGGAACGAGAAGGGTGCTGTGGTTTGGAGCAGTGGTCTCAAAAGTAGAGCATGAATACTTTAGAGAATATGGGGGGAACTTAGTAATTCTGGTTATATTTATTTTTTGTTTCATCCTTTAAATTCCTACCAGGGGACATGCCAATTTTTTTGTACATATATTGGGGGACATGCTCAATTTTTTTAGCCTATGGAAAGTGTAATCGAAAAAATTTGGAGATCACTAGTTGAGGAAGAGAGACCAGGGCAGGTATTTAAGCTCAGAATGCTGCTTGAGCAAAGAGGCAGGAGGATCACTTGAGGCCAGGTGTTCAAGACCAGCCTGAGCAACATAGCGAGACCCCCATCTTTAAAAAAATGAAAAAGGAAAAATCAGCCAGGTGTGGTGGTGCATGCCTATAATCCCAGCCTCTCAGGAGGCTGAGGCAGGGGGATCACTTGAGCCCAAGAATTTGAGGCTTCAGTGAGCTATGATGATGCCACTGCACTCTAGCCCAGGTGACAGAGTGAGACCCTGCCTCAGAAAAAAAGGAGAGAGAGAGAAAGAAGAGAATCACTCTTTTGACTATGCTTGAGGGCCAGTAGTAGACCATGAGGCAGGAATTACATAGGGGAGTGCTGGACAAAGAGGTCAACTAGCAGAATGGGGACCTGACAGTAGAAGACCTGGACACCAGGCCAAGGCCAAGGCCAAAGGCCAAATGCATTCCAAATGATGTTGATACTTATGCTTGCAGATGACATGAAGACTGAGCTCGTTTCAGAAAATGAAGTCCTGGGGAAAGCGAGTGACTTGGAAGCTCACAGTATTCATCCTGAGCAGAATCAAAGCTTTCCCAAGGAGTGTCCTTGCACGAAAGGAGGCACAGATACACAGGTAGTGTCTGACCCAGCCCTGGGGTGGAGAAGGCCCAGGAAGCTTTACTGGCATGAACTTGAGGTAGAGGTCACTCTCTAAACATGATAGATCCATAGATCCATGATAGATCCACTTGGAATCAGCAGGTCCCATGGTTTCAGGAGTAGAGATCCAGCCAACTTCCTGCCTGCCTCATGCCATTGGAAACTGGGAAACAGAATCCTCCCAACTCCTTATCGTTGGCTCCTAGGAAACTGGAAACTGGCTCAGGATGCCATTATGTGTTCCCAGTCAAAACACAGAGAGCATTCTTCAGAAACTACTGTAGCATGGGCTGGAATATCTGACCTTGTGACAATAGACACACCATTCCAAAGAGCCCTTTTCCTATTGTGGATAAAGTGAGAACTCTTACAAATATCAGACCTACAGTCTTGGAGAATTCACTGTGCCTTGTGATACATGCTGTCAAATCAGTACACAACTGCTATAACAGTTGTATGAAAGGGAAATGGGGTTCCCTGCTCCTCACCTGTCCCAGGCAGTTTTACAAGGTCCTTTCTGTTTTTATAGACCAAGAAAGAGGCAACTTTTGAGACAGAATATGTCAATATGAAGCAACAATATGAAGAAGACCTTCGTAAAATCAAACATCAGACAGAAGAGGAAAAGAAACATCTCAGAGACCAGCTAGTGAAGCGACTGGAGGACTTCGTAAAGAAGCACACTGTGGAAGTCAAATCAGTGCGCTCGTCCGTGGAGGCTGAAAGAAAGAAGTTGCAGAAGGTGAGATCCCCTTTATAGAGATTGGTCTGGCTCTTTTCCTTTCTCCTACCTCCTTCCTTTCCTCTTTTAGGTCTTATTTTCTTCCTCAAACATTTACTGAGCTCTTGCTAAATGCAAATCTAAGCTGCTTGTCTGAATACACACAGATGAAAGATGCAGTCCCTGCCCAAAGAGAGTTCAGGGTCTTTTGGAGGAGACAGGGGACACCCCTAAGAACGTGAGACAGTAGGGCCCGGAGTCATTGACGTGGGGTGGAATTGTGGCATGCGCGGGTAACTTAGGGAAATTCAACTCTACTCACTCAGCAAAAACACAAAGAAACACCAAAAACCAAAACCTCAGGCCTGGAAGATTGTCTGGAGCCAAAGCCCCGCTCTGCCACCACACTGCAAGTCATTTAACCTGGGCCCCTGCAAGGGGAAATTCTGCATGCCTCAGTTTCCCCATTTGTAAAACAGATGATGATAATAATAGCAACTGATAGAGTAGCTGTGAGGATTTAATGAGGGAATCCATGGGAAGGAATGAAGCATATCCTAGTGCCTAGGATAGATGGGCAGCAGGTAGATCCAGGTCATTAATCAGTGGCATTCCAGAGTAAGGGAAAATTCTGTCTCTGTGTACCATTCCAAAGCAAAGGGGGCAGCTTTCTGCTGTGAAGGCATGCAAAGCCTCATCTCTCATATTTGCTGGGAAAAGTAAATAAGATATGTGAAGATTTTAGGAAAAGAATGAAGTGTAAGTCAATACTATTGTGAACATAGGTGGAATACTTTCATTATTACAAGAAAGCCTCTTTATAATCTAAGAACCTGCAGTACCAGCTTTGAGTGTTCACTGAAAGATAATCCCATGTCACAGTGTTGTATGGTGGCTAAGAGTAGTAAGTACTCAAGAAATATGGATAAATAAAAGAACTCATGAAAGACCCAGACGAGTCCTGAGTCTAAGTCCTGACTCTTCTACAAGCTGTGTGACCACGGGCAGGTCACATAACCTCTCTGAAGCCTGATTTCTAAAATAGGGCTAAATACTTGGAGGGCTTGTTACGTGGATTAAGTATGGTATTACAGTATATATAAACCCTTAGCTCAGTGCACAGCATGTAGTGAAAGTTCAGTAATTGGTAGCTATTATTAATTACCATGTGCACTGGGTGACATCATGTATGATTGCAATAATATTTAATGCCCGCTATACTTTATAAAGCTCTTTATATTTATGAACACATTGAATCTTTCCAGCAGTATTACAAAATGGGTGTTCCTATCCCCATTTCAGAGTTGAGGGAATTGAGGCTCAAAAATGTTACATATGAAGTCACTCACATAGTGAGTGAAGGAGCTGCAGTTCAAACCCAACAGCCTGGCTCCAGAGCCCATGGTTTCCCCACCCCTCGCTGGGTAGACAGCTGTATTGAAAGCATTTTTTCTCCACATAAGCTGCGACTGGTTGCACAAATCTAATCCTCAGACAAACAGATGAACACTCTTTCCACCCTGAGCCACAATCAGCAGGAGGAACAGCAGCTCACTCTCCTGCAGCTACAGGTTGCCCTGGTAACCTGTCAGCCAAATCTGCCTCTGAGGGTGTAAATCCCACTTCAGCTTTAATAGGAGACATGAATGAGTCCATTTGGGGAATGAATCACGTAAAAATCAATTGTGTTTACTTCCTGGTTTTTTTTGGTTTTGTTTTACTTTTTGCTCATTTCTAAAAACCAAGAAGATGTATTATATAATTAGGTCAAGCAGATTAGGGGAAGAGGTCTCAAATCTAGGGTTTATAGACTAAAAATAGACACCATTTTCCCCTATTAAGTTAGGAGTGCACTTTATCTTCGAGCCTTTGATTGTGGGTATGTTGTGTATCCTGAATGCTACCCTAACCTGAGGAACACACTAGGAGGTGGGCCGCGGTTGTCCCAGAGGCCTCTGTGTCTTCCCTGGCCACGGATTACGTGATATTATCACTCACTCTTGACAGACAGCACAGAGTACACGTTCTATAATTAGCACTTGCATACGCCGATTGCTAGGGCAGGGATGGAAACGAAGATTTAGTGAGCACCTCCTGAGCTGTGCTAGACTCTTCTGCACTCCATATTTCATTAATATCATTTAGGATTCTTGGTGACAAGAATCACAAAACCCACTCTGGGAGTTTAGGTAGAAAAGAAATTTAGTAAAGGGTAATGGAAGACTCGGGAACTGGTCTTGGCAGCTACCCAGCCAGAAATAATGTCCCAGATCCACTGCAAACCCAATTAGGAGGCCAGACATGGTGGCTCACGCCTGTAATCCTAGCACTTTGGGTGGCTGAAGCGGAAGGATTGTTTGAGGCCAGGAGTTCAAGACCAGCCTGAGGAACATAGTGAGACCTCAACTCTAAAAAACAATAGAAAAATCATTCAGGCATGGTGGCATGTACCTGTAGTCCCAGCTAGTTGGGAGGCTGAGGCAGGAGAATTGCTTGAGCCAGGAGTTTGAGGTTGCAGTGAGCTGATGATACCACTGCACTCTACCCTAGGTAACAGAGTGAGATTCTGTCTCACAAAACAAAACTAAACAAAAGAAAACTGACTAGGATTCTTGTGCTGTCACTTCTGAGTCCAGACCTGCAGTTTATACAGCTGACACCACCAATGCTGGGCCCCGGACATTGCCTCGAGAACTGGACTATCTAATATGGGACCCACTGGACACGTGGGGTTATTTAAATTTAAATTAATTACAATTAAATGAAATCTAAAATTCACTTCCTCAGTGGCACCAGCGACATTTAAAGTGCTCAGTAGCCACGTGTGGCTGGTGGCTGCCCTATTGGCCAGCACACCTTAGCTATATCGTACTAATTTAGAACATTCCATTGTCACAGGAAGTTCAGCTGGTCAGTACTGCTCTAGAATCATTGGCTCTGCTACCGCTGCAAAGTGCAGTTGCCAAATCCTGAGTGACCCCTGCTTGTACACATCACTGGCTTCTGACTCGATGTGCAGGATAGGTGTGTCTGCTGGGGGAGCTTCCGTCACGTGCCCAAGCCCTGGCTGCAGGGAGTCTGGCGTTGGCAGGTTTTATGATAAGAGGAGGGCTCTGATGCAACAGATGGAGAATTCACAGACATCCAGAGGAGCAGGAGGTTAGATCCTGGGCAACCCAAAAGAATGACAACTCTCCACTCAATGATTAGATCTTTTCCTCGTCTGTTTTTCCATTTGACAGGTGAGTAACTGGGAAAGTAGGTAACTGAGTATCACACAGCAAAGACATGACAGAGTTGGATACGAATCAGGCCTATCAGGCTCTAAAGCCAGTAACTTTTGCCCTCTACCAGTCTACATGGGTAGCAGAATATACATCTCCCTGGGCCTTGGATGCTAACATCCGGGTCCCAGCTCTGCTACTATAAACTGTTTATTTTTCATTTGCTGAATACATGCTCCATGTCTTGAGCAATGCAGAGACACAGGAATCAGCTATGTCCTCAAGGAACTCACAGTATGGTGGGGGAACAAGATATGTACAGAGTCAAGTCAATGTATTAATATAATAAGCACCATGCCTGGGGAAAACAGACTCACTGTCAAACCTTTAATAAGTCACAAACCATTCTAGGCCTCTGTTTTCTTGTTTTAAGTAATCAATATTAGTGAGATAATTTCCTCTGATTTTTCCCAACTTTTTATTTCTATCAATTTCAAAAATACTCTTGGATATTTAGAAGTATGTTGTTTAATTTCCAAATATTTGGGACCTTTCCAGATTATCATTTTGTTACTGATTTTTAATTTTATCTCCCTGTAGTCAGAGAATAGATTCTATCATTTCATTCCTTTTAAATTTGTTCAGCTTGTCTTGTGGGCCGAATGTGGTCTATTTTGATGAATGGTCCATCTGTGTGTACTTGAAAAGAATGTGAATCTACTGCTGTTGGGTGGAGTGTTCTATACAGATAGTTAGGTCAAGTTGGTTGATAGTGTTGTTCAAGTCTTTTATGTCCTTACTGTTTTTTCCCCCCTACTTGTTCTTTTGATTACTGAGCCATGAAGATTAAAATCTCAAATTTAAATTGTGGATGGGTCTATTTCTCCTTTTAGTTCTCAGTTTTTACTTCAAGTAAATTGAAACCTTTTTATTAGTGCATATACATTTAGGATTCTTAAGTCTTCTTGATGAATTGACCCTTTTGTTATTTAGGAAATATTCCTTGTCCAAACGTCAGCTTTGTATGATAAAAATATAGATATTCCAGCATTTTTATGGTTTGTGTTACTTGGTCTATTTTAATCATCCTTTTTCTTTTTTTTTTTTTTTTTTTTTTGAGACAGAGTCTCACTCTGTTGCCCAGGCTAGAGTGAGTGCCGTGGCATCAGCCTAGCTCACAGCAACCTCAAACTCCTGAGCTCAAGCGATCCTCCTGTCTCAGCCTCCCGAGTAGCTGGGACTACAGGCATGCGCCACCATGCCCGGCTAATTTTTTCTATATATATTTTTAGCTGTCCATATAATTTCTTTCTATTTTTAGTAGAGATGGGGTCTCGCTCTTGCTCAGGCTGGTCTCGAACTCCTGAGCTCAAACGATCCGCCCACCTCGGCCTCCCAGAGTGCTAGGATTACAGGCGTGAGCCACCGCGCCCGGCCCTTAATCATCCTTTTTCTTTAACCTTACTGTGTTTCTATTTAAAATGCTATTGTGATCTACTTGGGTCTTACTTTTTCATTCAGATTGGCAATTTCTGCTTGTTAGGAGGCATTCACACCATTTACACTTAATGAAATTATCATTACGTCTACCATCTTGCTGTTTTTCCTACTTGTCACATGTTTCCTTTTTCCCTCCTCTTTTTCTGTTTATTTTTATTGGATTCATTGAGTATTTTGGGGGGCATTCCATTTTTTATCTCCACTTTTGACTTATTAGCTATTTTTGTTTTTTGGAAAAGTGGAGTGCTAGTGGTTATTCTAGGATTTATAAATTTCTTAAAAGATTTATCACAGTCTTTCTTCAGATAATATCATGTTACTTCACATATACAAACCTTACAACAATACATTCCCCTTTCCCCCCTCCTGTTCCTTGTACAATTATTGTCATACATTTTACTTTATACACGCTGTAAATCCCACAGCACATGGCTTTTATATTTGCTTAAACAGGCAACTATATTTTTAGAGAAAGTGTTTTAATGAAAAAAAGTTATTTCATATTTTTCCACATATTTGCCATTTCTACACTCTCTGTCCCTTTGGTTGATTCAGACATCCATATGGTGTCATTTTCGTTTGGCCTAAAGAACTTTCTATAAAATTTCATGTAGTATCTGTCTACTGCTACTCACAACAAAGTCTCTCTCTCTATTTTGTCTTATTTTTGACAGATATTTTTGCTGGATAAAGAATTTTAGGTTGACAGGGTTTTTTTTTTTCCTTTCCTCACTTTAAAGATGTCATTCAATATCTTTTGGTTTGCATTTTCTTCTAATGAAAGGTCAGCAGCCACACTTACTTCCTTCCCCTGCATATAATGTCTTTTTTACCTCTGCTTTTAAGACTTTCTCTTTATCACTGGTTTTTAAGTTTGATTATGATATACCATGATGTGATTTTGTTTGTGTTTTCTGGTCAAGGCTAATTGAACTTGTGGGTTTATAGTTTTCATGCAATTTGGAAATTTTAAGGCCATTATTTCTACCTTATCTCCCACTTTGCCCCTACTCTGATATTGTCCCATGAGTCATCAAGGCTCTCTTCATTTTTGACTCCTTGCCTCTCTACACTTCAGTTTGGATAATTTCTACTGCTCTATCTATCGAGTTCACTCATCTTTTTTGCCTGCACCATATAATCTTTTTTTAGAGCCCATTCAGTATATTTTCATTTCAGATATCAGATTTTTTAGTTCTAGAAATTTTTTTTTTTTTTTGGAGACAGAGTCTCGCTCTGTTGCTCAGGCTAGAGTGCCGTGGCGTCAGCCTAGCTCACAGCAACCTCAAACTTCTGGGCTCAAGCAATACTTCTGCCTCAGCCTCCCGAGTAGCTGGGACTATAGACATGCACCATCATGCCCAGCTAATTTTTTCTATATATTTTTAGTTGTCCAGATAATTTCTTTCTATTTTTAGTAGAGAAGGGGGTCTCACTCTTGCTCAGGCTGGTCTTGAACTCCTGACCTCGAGCGATCCTCCCGCCTTGGCCTCTCAGAGTGCTAGGATTACAGGCGTGAGCCACTGCGCCTGGCCTAGAAATTTCAATCTGTTCTTTACAGTTTCTCTTCTCTTCTCTTTATGTTCATGCTTTCCTTTAAATTCTTGATTATATTTATAATTACTCCTTTAACGTCCTCATCTCTGTCATTTTGAGGTCTTTTCCTATTGATTGATTTTTCAAATATAAGTAGTTATGAGTCACATTTTCCTGCTTCTTTTCATATTTAGTAATTTTTGATTGAATGCTAGACATTAAGAACATTAAAAGTTAAAAGTCGATTTTGGCCAGATACGGTGGCTCATGCCTATAATCCTAGCACTCTAGGAGGCCAAGGCAGGAGGATAGCTTGAGCTAAAGAGTTCAAGACCAGCCTAAGCAAGAGCAAGACCCCATCTCTACTAAAAATAGAAAAATTAGCCAGGAGTGATGGTGCATACCTATAGTCCCAGCTACGTGGGAGACTGCAACAGGAAGATCGCTTGAACCCAGGAGTTTGAGGTTGCAGTGAGCTATGATGATGCCACTGCACTCTACCCAGGGTGACACAGTGAGACTCTGTCTCAAAAAAAAAAAAAAAGGTCTGGATTTTGTTGGCATCCTTTTAAGAGTACACAATTTTGTTTTGACAAGTAGTTAAATTACTTGTGAATCAGCTTCATCTATTAAAGAGTTATTACTTTTATCGTAATAAAATATACAAAATATAAAATTTATCATTTTCCAGACTTAATTTTAAGCTTCATTAGGAAGAGTCTAGAGTTTGCTCTAGTTCTAGTTAAGTCCTACTACTGAAGTGTGACCCTTCCTAGGGCCTAATGCCCCACTATTGATTAGTATTAATGTTGGTATTATTGCTAATGACTGATTCTCAGTGACATTTTAGGCTTTGTACTGATTGACTCTTTAAGCTGCACTAATGAACTTTACTATAAGTACATTCCAAATAACTATCTTTTCTCCTTGAAAAAAGTTAACATGTTTTCAGTTAAAACTCCAGCTGAAGTCTCTGCATGATAATTTTCTGTGGTTGCTCAGTTGTTCCCTCACAGTGGCGCCTTCGTGTGTCTTTTCTTAAATTACCTGTACTTGTGGACAATCTAGACAAAGAAGCAGAAAATGACTGTTAGTGCTGCTTTTATTTCTTATTAGCCATGGGATTTCCTTCATGTAAAATGAATGCAACAAAGCCTGTTTCCCTGGGTATATGAGAACTCAGTGAGAACAGAGTTTATGAAAGTACTCTGAATTCTATAAATTAGTGGCCCGTGGAACTCTCTTCCAGGTTTGGGATGAAGCAATTTATATATTTGAAAGCCTTAGTCTCCTTTTCCCTCATGTTCTTGTCTTTGTAGTTGTTTTTCCTCTTCGCTGGAGTCAGGAGAATGTTAAAGCTTCCTGTTGAAATCCTCAAGGTCACTTTGGACTGAGCTGGAATGGAAATGCTTCTTTTTAATGTGTGTTCTTTCAGTGACCCAGAACTGTTTGTTTTCTAACTGTAAACCACATTATTCTGCACCTAAAATGAAGCTTACTAATGCCAGAAATTACTGCTGAAATCAGTTATTTCCATCTGTGGGGGAATTTTTTCACACTAGGTTCATTTGTCAAGGCAACAGCTGGGGCTATGATTGATTACTTATACCCTAGGAAGCTAGGCTGTGTAAATTTAGAAATAGCCATTCTTTTATGCTAAAAATCGTTATCACAGGAGATTTTCTCTGTGCTGTTACAGTGAACACATCTTGGCAGTGTTAGTGTCTGTTCTATTAAGCATGTTAAACAATACTTTTGTTCAGTAAAAGCTTCTGTGGATGAGAAGCTAATTAATGAAGTAAAAAAATCAGAATTTTCGCTCAGGGGATGAGCTTGCTGCTGACAGTTGCTTAAGTTGAGACTGGTTTGGAATCAAAAGGTAATTTACATATTGTTTTCAGGAAATGAACTTTCCAAAACTACATGCCCTGCCAAAGGAGATCATAGATTTAGTGAACAAAGACTATCCACGTGCTAAATGCCCAGGTCACGTGACCCTTTCAATGAAATCACATCGCTCTTTTTTTTTCTTCTAAGAGCCCATTTCTTAGCATTAAGGGACAATGCTCAGGGCCACTGGCCTGGCCTGGGTTTGGCCCCACAGAAAGTATAAAGTCATGGAGGTGATCAGCAGGAATATCTTTTTAGATGTTCAAGGTGGAAACCCAGGAGTCAAACATGACTTCTCTCTCACCCGTCGCATTCAGTCAGCCATCAAATCTATTCTCCTTCGATGGCCCTGGCACATGTCCACTTCCCTCTGTCCTGTACGGTACCACACTAATCCAGTCAACCACCATTTCTTGATGGGCCACGTGATGCCTCTGGTCACCCTACTTCATGTAATCCAATCTCCATTTCAGCACGACCTTCTGAAAACTCAGCCTTGGCTTCAAACTCTCCAACAGCTCCTTGTCATCCTCACGGTGTAGCTCCAGTTCCTCAACATGGTTTTCTAAGATCCTACCAACAGCTGGGTATAGTGGCTCATGCCTGTAATCCTGGCACTTTGGGAGGCCAAGGCAGGATTGCCTGAGCCCAGGGCTCAAGACCAGCTTGGGCAATAGCAAGACCTCGTCTCTACGAAAAATAAAAAAAAAAAATTAGCCATGTGTCGTGGTGTGTGCCTGTAGTCCCAGGTATTCAGGAGGCTGAGCAGGAGGATCGCTTGAGTCTGAAAGTTGGAGGCTGTAGTGAGCTATGATGATGCCACTGCACTCTAGCCCAGGTAACAGAGTGAGCGAGACCCTGTCTCATAAAAACAAAAAAGGGACCCTACAAAGGTGGACTCCTGATTGTCTCTCCTGTCTCAGCCCACACCTCTCCCCTGTCTAACTCTGCCCTCCAGCCTTTTAGTTCATCATTCATTCCATGCTCTTTCCCTTCATGGAGAATACTTTCCTCCCCACTCCCAAATTCAACAAATTCTGTCCGGTTCTTACTGATCATTTTGGTCCCAGTTTAAATACAAGTCTTCCTACAAATCTTCCCTGCCCAGCCTAGTGATGCTGTTGTCTTATACGTGGTGCCTGCGTACCTACACGAGCGTAGCTCTTGCTACACTGTGTTGTAATTGCCTATTCCCCACTGGGCCGCCTGGTTCACTACTTTATCCAGTGGTGTGCTGAAGCACCATCCTCCCCTTGCTTGGGTCAGAAACCTGTGCCATCCTGGCCCCTCTCCTTTCGGCAAGTCCTGTCTGTCAACACTGCACGTGCATCCTGAGTTCCCCGACTCCTCCCACCCACACTCTGCCAGGGGCCCAGCTGCCACCACTCTGCCCCAGTTATGGCCGCAGCTTCCTCCTGGGCCTGCTTGCCACCATTCTAACCCTGCCCCCATCGGTCTGTCCTCAAGACAGAAACCAGCCGTGAGCTTCCCAAAGTACAACTGGAATCGTGCCCTCTCTGCCCAAATGTTGAGTGGCCTTCATCTCACTGGTAAGCCTCGCCTGGATGTCCCAGGCCTTACATGATGTCCCTCTGGCCTCATCTGGTCCCAACTGCAGTGGCCTCCTCACTGTGTGTGGAACATGCCAGAGCCTTTGCAAGTCCTGGAAGGCTCGCACCCAGACTTCTCTTTGGCAAGCTCCCTCTCTTAATACAAGTTTCTACTCAAAAATCACTTTCTCTGGGGCACTTCTCTGGCCAAGTGATCTAAAATTTCAACCCCTCCCCAACACCACAGGGCCCTCTGCCCCTCTGTATTATTTATCCATCCAACATAGCGTTTACCATATTGTTCACTGACTGACTTTGATTGCTGCCTGTCTTTCTCACTCAAATGTCAGCTCCTGGTGCATAGGCATCTTGTCTCTTTTGTATCCCCAGCTCTGAGAACAGTGCCCAGCACATGGTAGATCTCAAGAAATATTTGTTGAATGAATGAATGAATGAATGATGCAATATCTACCTATAAAAGTTCAGCTAAGGGGATCAGACTATTTCATCCATTCCTCTAGACACTTGCATGATTTTTCCAGAAATTAAGCTAGATCAGAAAGGGTAGGGCTCCACAAGAATAATGGTGGTACTTATCATATATGGAGCCTTTGCTCTGTACCTGCAATGGTGCTAAGCAGGCACATAGCACAGTGAGTCACAGAGAGGTCTGGAAATGTGCTCAACATGACACAGCTCAAAAGGTGGCTGCACTGCTCATGTGATCTCCAGAATGTTCCTTCATCTAGATCTGCTTTGTCTGGAGGCTCACGGGCCGTGGTGAGGGACCACGGCAGAGTCTGCCCTGTGAGACCATCATTATGACTGGGGTATGGATGCTGTTGAGAAGGAGAAATTTCGTTCTGCTTTTAATATTTCCCTGCATTCGAAAATGTAGTTGGCTTTTTGACTTACGACACTGAGAATTTTGTCTATAATGAGTAGTCTCTGTTCTTATTTGACACTAGACAACTTAATGCCAGGGATCCACCCCACCCTACACCACCCTACCCCACCCTTTTATATTAGTATCAGACTTCATGGTATAAATGTAACACTTGTTTTCCTTTGACCTTCTGGTGTGTTTCTAATTTATGTTCACTTACAGTCTTTTGTGACTCTTGTGAGCTGCTTTGATCTCCTTTGGGAGAATCAAGGCAGGGTATGAATATGTTGTGTCCTGTTTTCGTGCCTTGTGTGGTTAATTCTTCTAACTATCATTTAGGAAGTGGAAGCACAGTTGGAGGAAGTGAGGAAGAAATCAGAAAAGGAAATAAAGCAGCTGGAAGAAGAGAAAGTGGCCCTAAATGTGAAGCTCCAGAATTCTCTGCTTGAGGTAAGCCCCAGATAAATTCAAGGCTTGGAGGGGATGGTCCTGGGCCCTGGGAGTGTCTGCCTAACTGAGATGCCAGGAAGGTCAAGAGACTGCCCCCACCTCCTCGCATCCTGGGAAGAAGAAAGGACACTGGGCCAGACAGGAAGGGTTTCTGAAGGGGCAAGGATTTAGCTGCAAGTAACAGAGAGCCTGATTTAGAGAGGCGGAAACAAAGCGGTCTTTAGTGTCTCGCATAAAAGAAGGACAGAGGAGGCTGCTGGTGTTGATTCTGTGGCTAAACATGTCAGGAGTGGACAGTCTGCAGTTCTCTTGCCCTTTGCTTCTCCAAGGCTGCTTTAGCACTTTTGTGGGACCGAGGCACTTTTGCCTGTCTGGGCCCTTCCTATACCAAAAAAAAACAAGCAAAACTCATATTTTATGGCTGCATTGGAGGAAAGATGAATATAATCTAGATTCTCTTTATTTTTTGATCTTAAAAAAAATTGAAACATTTTTGTGGGCCTCTAAAAGTATTGAAGTTTCCAGTGGAAAAGGCTAGAAACAGGGTCCTAAGAGCCATCTCTAAGCCTGATTAGACCAAAGAATATAAAGATGTTTTCTTCCTTCCCCTGCCCTCCCTCACACCTTCCAGATGATGCTGGAGTCTCCCACCCCCTCAGGAACCCACAAAGCTGGTTCCCCAGTCCTGGCTGTGCATTACAACCTCTGGGGAACTTTTAAGCACACATAGGCCACGTGCAAAGCATTGTATAGGAATGTTTATACCTGGAGGTAAATCTAAAGAAGGCATGAGGATGAGAGAACCGAATTTGGACAGTGGTTATCTCTAGAAGGGAGAGAATGTGAGGGGCTGCAACTGTATCTGTGATGCGTTATTCCTTCAGCAGAGTGATGACTATACAGGTGTTAATTATATTTTTCTTTAACCCTTTTTCTATTTATGAAATTATTATTTAAAAAAAAAATGATGAGCAAGTCGTCCCTTAGACTTGATCTGTCGGGGTCTAGAGGTGGTTCTTGGTGAACTCTGCCATCAAAGCTTCTGTTCTAACCCGGACCAAAGTGCAGCCACATGGGAAAGAAGCCCGTCTCTCTCTCGTCCCTCTCTTCCTCCGTCTCTCCCTCCTCTTTCTCACTCCCTCCTCCTTCACTTCTCCCTCTGTCTGTTCCCTCCGCCCCTCACTCTCTTCCTGTTGAGCTGTGCTGCCAATCTTTGTATTGTACCCGGGCCACTCAGTTCTGCAGAGCGTAAGGTGACTTCGTGTATGTGTGTGTGACCAGCCCTGTCACCTGGCTGAATCACCCAGGCCAGAGCAGCCGGGGCCAGGATCCGACTGTTTCTGTGAATGCCACTTAGAACTCCTCTTTAAAAATAGCAGCAGCTGGCCGGGTGGAGTGACTCAGAGTGCCTGTAATCCTAGCACTCTGGGAGGCCGAGGTGGGAGGATCGCTTGAGGTCAGGAGTTTGAGACCAGCCTGAGCAAGAGGGAGACCCCATCTCTACTAAAAATAGAAAGAAATTATCTGGACAACTAAAAATAGACATAGAAAAAATTAGCCGGGCATGGTGGCACATGCCTGTAGTCCCAGCTACTCGGGAGGCTGAGGCAGGAGGATCGTTTGAGCCCAGGAGTTTGAGGTTGCTGTGAGCTAGGCTGATGCCACAGCACTCTAGCCCAGGCAACAGAGCCAGACTCTGTCTCAAAAATAAATAAATAAATAAAATAAAAAATTAAAAAAAAATAGCAGTGGCTAACATTTGTGGAGTACTTGCCCCAGTCAAGACACTATCTAAGCAGTATACATTTACTAATTCTTTTAATCCTCATAACCACTTTATCATGAATATGCTATTATTATCTCTGATTTACGAATGAGAAAACTGAGGCATAGTAAATCACTTCCCCAAAGTCACACAGCTAACAAGTAGCAGATCCAGGATTCAAACCCAGGTAATGTGGCTCTAAAGACCCCACCCCTAACCAACGCTATTACAGTACCCTGCCTCTTTGATGCCTAAGGATTGTTCAGACCTGGGTGTTTACAGATTGAAAGGAGTAACCAAGCTGTTGACCATCGACAAAGGGCCTCAGTCTTGCTCTTCATCCTCAATTCCTTCTACCACCTACATGGTACCTACCATCTGTCCACCCAATTGCCAGCTCTCCCACCCTCACCTGTAGTCACCACCCTGCCCTGTCATCACACCCAATCACTGTCAAGTCCTGTGGGTCCTACGGGTTAAGCCTTTCTGTCCACTCCCTTCTCTCTATACCTGTGCCTTGGACAGGATCCTTGGAATGGCACCTAGACTCTTTCTTTATCTGCTTACAGATATTATATAAACAATTGCACAGGATCCCTCTGAATACTTCATAAACCTTAGCAAGATGCAATGTAAGGAGAGTTTCATAATCTTGAAATATTTCTTCCCTAAATATTTTGAGAGGACATTCTGATGGTCTTGCTGTTCCTCTGCAATGTTGCCTAGAGTCTTGCAAGAGCGTTGTCATGGATTTCCCTGCCTCCGCATTCTCCCTAGACCAGCTAATTCTAGAACTCATATTATAAAACCCCAGTCTGCTCAAAGCCCCACTCCTCCTTCCGTAAAAATCTTTATCCCTGCGTTTTTCACCATTTGGGCCCAACCAAAAGTTGCCACTTCTATCCCCCCAAGATTCTGCTCCCTTCATCCACTCCTTCATGTGCCCCCACCATGTGGAATCTTTCTTCAGTCTTCACATCCATCCCACCTGCCCTCCACCATCGCACCTGCTGTTCCTGCTGCTTGGAATGCACTCTCCCACCTTCACCACTGGCGGACTCCTATTCATCCTTCAGTGCCCTTAAAGCTGCCTGAAATCCTCTGGGCAGCATTTACTGCTGTAAATTCTGTGCGGTAGTACCTATGTCATAATGGTTGTTGTGAGGATTAAAAGAGTTAATACTGTCAAAGGTCTTCGATCTGTGGCTGTCACAGAGTAAATGCACAATTAATCATGCTATTTTTATTTTGTATGTACCTCTACTGAGTGTTGCTGTGGTTGTAAACACATGTCTATCTCCCCATAAAATGATAGCTCCTTCAAGACAGAGACCATGTTTTATTATTTTACTATCTTGGTCTCACTCCGTCGCTTCCCCTTCCCTCCTCTTACCTAGCATGGTACCTGACAAGTATCAGGTTTTCTAGAAAGACTTGCTAGCAAAGCCTGAGTTTCCTTTATGGTTTTTGGCCTTGTTCTCCTGAAAGTCTAGAAGGAAATCAGTCTGTTTAATTGATACATCACAATTAGTTGGTTAGTAATAATCATCATAATTAAGGCATTACAATTTATAACACCTTCCAACCGCTCTTCTCTCATTTTATCTGTACAATTCTTAAATGTTGTTCATTTTCTTTGCCAACTAACTTTTTAAAAAAAGAAATTGAATGGCATTCCAGGAATGGTGCAAAAGCCATCCTACAGATCTAGCATAGAAATGGGTGTATAAATAATTTAAAGGAAAGAGCAGAACACTGTAAACCTGCTAGGCTCATCCTCTTCTGGAAAGACTGAGCAACTAGCTAATTAGAAATGGCATTTCTAGAAGCCTGTGTGGAATTTATCTAATGGGACACTCTCCCTAGAACACACAGACCCAGGAGAATCGATTCCCAGTTTGATGACCATAGCCAGGAAGCAGGACTTGGTTTCATTGCCCAGTGTTTCTTATCTTCTGTTTCAGGTTTTAAGGCTGGAAGAATTTATCCAACAAAATAAGGTACGCCCCGGAAGAGCTGAAGAGAGGCCCCAGGAATTCGACTGCCAGCGTGGCAGCATTCTGGAGACCCAGGTAACCTCTCAGTTTAATTAGGATATTTCTCTGCTCCATCTCAGCACTCTGGCGTCCCCAGTGACACATGCTGATGCTAATGGGCTCTTTTACATCTCCCCTCAGCACTGCCAATGCCGAGAAAAAAAAAAATCGCCACAAAATCCATTTGCAAAAACCACAAAGAAAATAGAGTTCTGAGTAATTATCCGCGTGGTTTGAAAAAGCATAAGGCTTGTCAGATTAGTCTCCTCTCCGAGAGCAGCCTGCCTGGCAGAGAGAGGGGCGCTCCCCTCGAGCAAGGCCTCCATTCTGCCCAGCCTGAACCAGGCGCTGCTAATAACGCCCCTTCCTGCTGCTGCGACCTCGGTCTCTCTCAGTGGACCTGCCCTCTCCGAGACCGTGCTGGAGAGCAGAGGCTGGTTCCTGTGTGTCTCTGTCTGTCTCATGGGAGGCTGTATTATTTTTCGACAACTATTGTAATGGATTACCATATACTTGGTGGGTTAAACAACAGAAATTCATTCTCTCACAGTTCTGAAGACCAGAAATCCGAAATGAAGGTGCTGGCAGGGTTGGTTCCTGCTGGAGGCCGTGAGGAAGAGCCTGTTCCCTGTCTGTCCCTGGCCTCACCATAGTGGCTGCTGGGCAATCCTTGGCATTTCTTGGCTTGTAGACGCCATCACTGCAATATTGGCCTCTGTCATTATATGGCCTCCTTCCCTGTGTGCCTGCGTCTCTGTGTCTTCACGTGGCCTTCTTACAAAGACACCAGTCATTGGATTTAGGGCCCACCCTACTCCCTATGACCTCACCTTATAACCAATTGCATTGCCAAAGACCCTATTTGCAAATAAGGTCACGTTCATAGGTACTGGGGGTCAGGGCTTCAGTGTATCTTCTTGGAGGCACAGTTTAACCTACAACGTAGACACTCAGTGACCACTCGTTGCATGATGTCAGAAACATAAATAACTTCCGTGAAGTCGGTGTTTGAGTGCCCTGGCTTGTGTAACCCTCGGTCTGGGCAGTGGGGAGCCAGCTGGTATCCTCCTTGATGATATTAAATTTCAAATAAGGTTGATAAGCTGGAGACTTCAATTCAGGAAGATTCTACCACAGGCTGTATTTTTAGGAGGAAATACAAGCACGTGGAAGTTGTCGGTATGTTCCAAGGCTGATGAACAAGAGTCCAACAGTAGGTCACGTTGTCCCTGTGTTATCACCGCACCTCAGGGCTTTTCAGCTTCAGCACGGACTTTGGGGTTGGATAACTCTTTGTTGCGGAGGGCTGTGTTGTTTACTATAGCATGTGTAGCGGCATCCTTGGCCTCCACTCACCAAATGCCAGTAACATCCCCCTCCAACCAAACTGTCTCAACCAAAATTATCTCCTGGGGGACAGAAGCACCCCCAGTTGAGAACCAGTGCTGTAGCTTAAAAAAGCAAGAAAATGTTGAGAACCGTGGGTTGATCCACCATGAAACTCAGCTCTCGTCCGACCCTTCTTAATCTAGAACATTGTCCCTCACTGAGCTTGGTTTCTAGAGGGCAGTGCAGGCTCCTCCTGTACAGAGTTGCTGGAGGAACCTCGACAAATATCAGGTCCATTTGCCTCAACTCAACATGCACAGTATTCACTCATTCATTCCACAGTCATTCGTGGAATATCCAGGATGTGCCAGCCTGTAAGCGGGATGCTGGGGGGAAGAAATATGCATAAACAAATAGCTTTAAAACCATGCTTTCATTTTGTAATAGAATTAAACATCCAGTGCAGTGTTTTCTACTAGGGAACTATTATGCACTTTGCAGGTATTGTTTGTGCTTTCAAATCAAGTTCTCTTTCCAAATAAATAATCCATATATGTGGTACAGAATTCCCCCATTCTAGAGAAAAATTCCAGTTTTGTTTTACTTTATCTCTTGTATATCCTTTCAGTGCTATGCTGTGCAAATACAGGCATAATTATAGATATTCTTTTTTCCCGTCAAATGATAGCATACTCTCCTACATTCTGCTTTTTTTTTAACTTCAATTTTTATAGCTTGGAAATTGTAACAAATCAGTACACTTCTGTATCAACTTCACTATGAAAATAACAACTGTCTAGTTCTCCTTTGACCAGAAAAACCATAATATATTTAACTTTTCCCTTACGATGGACATTTAAGTGGTTTTTAATTTTTTGCTATTATAGATAATACTTCAGTGCGTAGCACTATAGAGGTATATGGTGTAGGATAGCAGTTACGCAAGCTCACCCCTGAACCAGACACCTGGGTTCTTACCGGCTGGATAATCTTGGACAATTGATTTAATGTCTCTTTGCCTCGGCATTTTCAGCTATAAGACATGGATGATGATATCACCTACCTCAGAGAGCCTTTTTGGGGACTATATGAATTAATATCTAACTAGTGTTCGAAACAGTACCCAGCACATGTAAATGCTCCATAGACGCTAACTCTTACTCCTGTGGAACTTGCTGGGTCCAGTGATGTGTGTGTGTTTTTAACATTGTCAGATACTGCCCCACTACCTCCCACTGGGGTTGTCCCACTGTGTCCTCCCACCAGCCACACATACGCCTGCAGCCGCACAACCTCACCAACTCAGTGAGCTGCAAAACTTTCTGAACTTTGCCAATCAGAGAAGATGTATAATTGAGTCCAGATAATTTTGGCAAGCCTACTATATACTGGCCCACCAAGTTGCAGTTTTGCCTAGATCTAAATGATGTGTGAGCAACATACTGCATGTGGCCGTACCTGAAACAACACAGGGCAATGCAAAGGGCGGAGGTAATGCCAAGGGGGCTTAGCGGGGCTTGAACAATCCGATGGCTGATCTGCTGCTGGAAACAGGGATGCTATTGTGGAACAAGATGTTAAATGACAGCTTCCCCAGGGATGTTCTTGCTGGATGGTACACCTATAAAATTTAAGTTTGCTCAAGACTCAGGGGTTTCAGCTTAGGCCCTTAGCTGTTCTGCCAAAGCATTTCAGTGAGTCAAGAGAGATAATAATACTGCTGGAGAGCAGACTCTCCCCTCCATTCCCAGAATATGCAGAGAGAGGGCTGCCAAACCTGGGTGTGGCTCTGTCCCCATCAAATTTAGCTGGGACCTTACTGAGCCTTTTGTCCTGGTCTCTCCTGGCCAGGCTCCTTGATTCTCTTAGATTCAGAGTTGCATTAATTGGTTTCCAGAAAGCCATTTTTGTCTGAAGGAAAACTTCTTTCTAGAATATTTCTTTGGTGTCTGGGTCACACTGAACTGGGGGTAGAGAAGGATAGCTGTTTTCATAGATGCCATTGTATGTTTCCTCTCCAGAAGGAAAATGACAGTCATTTCTGGTAACTATTATTCACGTCATTTCATTTCTACAAATATGTACGAGTGCCGTCACTACACAAGCCTTGGGTCTAGATGTCCAAGTGAATGAGGCCCAAGCTTGATCCTTGAAGGGCTCAAATTCAAATGGGGGAAATAAATATTTACTTAAATAATATCCTGGTATGATGAGTGCTGTAATAACGGCAAGAATTTTCTGTCAGCTCCTATGTGAGAGGAAGTTTTCTACCCAGAGGAAGAGTCCAGGAAGGTTTTCGAGAAGAGTGACATGTGCTGACATCTGCCTCATGTTGAAATTTGACTTCACCGGGAAAAGGAATGCCAGGGGAAGCTGCACAGGCAGGATCCCTGAGGCCTGTGGGAAGGGAGCCAGGGACACTCCAAAGCTCTCCCGGCCTGAGAAGTGTCCCCTCTGACTGGGGGCCCTGTGTGGTCTGCTGGCAGCAGTCACCGTGTACCATACCTGGAGGACCACGTGACTCCAAAGCAGCAGCTGTCTGGGCAGTCAGCAGACAGATGATCGATCACTAGGCTCTTAACTGCGACGTCCTGAGTGTCTTCAGGCCATTAGGGGCTGGCACCCTCCATCTGGTGTGACTAAAGGTGTCCAGTTTGATCTGACACAAAACAAGGAAGGCTGCCCTTCACTCCATGGAGAGGTTTCTGGCATCAGCTGAGAGTCACTGGAGCCCAAGACGACAGCATAGGATAGGCAGCAGCCTCCATCTGAGGGTGAGGACATGGGTTCTGCCCCAGCTCTGCCCCAGACCTGCTCAGGGACCTCAGGCAACTCCAAAACCTTCCTGAGCTCAGTTTCCTCATTACTCATAATGGCAAGCACAGGTCAGGCCCTGACTATGTGCCAAGCACGTAGAGCTTTATACAGTCCTCAAACAACCCTATGCCACAAGTATTACCCTCATCTTATAGGGAAACTAAGTCTAAAGAGTGGCACCAAGGCCTGTGCTCTAAGCCAGCAGTCCTCAACCTTTTTGGCACCAGGGACCGGTTTCATGGAAGACAATTTTTCCACAGACCAGAGGCAGGAGGAGAGATAGTTTCAGGATGATTAAAGTGCACTAATTTATTGTGCAGTCAAGCCTCTCTGCTAATGATAATCTGTATTTGCAGCCACTCCCCAGCGCTAGCAACACCATCTCAGCTCCACCTCAGATCATCAGACATTAGATTCTCATAAGGAGCCGCACCCTAGATCCCGCGCATGCGCAGTTTGCAGTAGGGTTCGCACTCCTCTGAGAAGCTAATGCTGCCACTGATCTGACAGGAGGTGGAGCTCATGCAGTGTTGCAAGCCATGGGGAGCAGCTGTAAATACAGATGAAGCTTTGCTTGCTCTCCCGCTGCTCACCTTGTGCTGTGCACCCTGGTTCCCAACAGACCATGGAGTGGTACCAGTCCGCTGCCTGGGGGTTGGGGACCACAGCTCTAAACCATGATGCTATGCTACTTCTCATTAGTAAAATGACAGCGATAATCCCTGCTCTCCATTCCCCCAGAGACTTGTGATAATGAACAGAAGACAGCATTTGAAGGCATTTGGCAAAACTGCTAAAGATTCTATAAATGTGAGGTCACTTTATAGTATCTATTATAGTCCTCGGTAATCATTTCGGCAAAACTTCATTAGATTAGTTGTTCCATTTTAAGATGTACCTAATGCCACCTTTGAAAGATTGTCAAATGAACTCGAAAATGACTTTGAAAATTCTCTTCCAGGAGATTTCCTGGGTGTAGGTGTTTCTTTAAAATAGAAACAATCCAGGAGAGGTTAAATGACTGGAAGATGAAAGATGAAGACTTAATGTGAACCCAAGTTTAAAATAATCAGCCATTTGGTTGGGAGGAGTTGGGAGGAGGCTTTTCCAGTGGATGGTTTGGAGAAGGAGTGGAACTATTTATTTTTCTGTGCAAACTAGTCACACCCAGGCCACTTTAGTACTGGAGAGAGCTCAGCTGAACCTGAGCAAAATGGCTATTGGGGAATCCAAGAGGAGCAATCAAGTTCAATGACCTGGAATACACCACCAATGGCTCAGGGTTATTCTTACTAAAGAGCTCACTGGAATCTTAAGCACAGAACCAAAAAAGGGCAGCTGGAGAGCCTATTCCATTTAGAGTTCAGAGAAGGGGACAATTAAAACAACTATTACTGGGCTAGAAAGTGGTCATTCAGCCAGCTCTTTATTGATCTCCACGGTCAAGTTTATTTGTAAAATACAGTCATGTTTCACTTAATGAAGACACATTCTGAGAAATGACACAAACTTAGATGGCAAAGCCTGCTACACACCTAAGCTATATGGCAACAGTAACATATTACTGTACTAAATGCTGTTAGCAATTTTAACACAATGGTAAGTATTTGTGCATCTAAACATAGAAAAGGTAATGTGTTGTGCTGTGTCTTTACAGTGGCTGCAATGTCACTAGGAAATAGGAATTTTTCAGCTCCATTATACAGCCATACCTTGGGGATGTTGTGGGTTCAGTGGAAGCCCACCACAATAAAGTGAATATTTCAATAAAGCAAGTCACACAAATCCTTTGGTTTCTCAGTGCATATAAAAGTTATGTTTACACTGTATAGTAGTCTATTAAGTGTACAATAGCATTATGTCTAAAAAAGCAATGTACATACTTTAATTTAAAAATGTACTCTGTGTCTCTGTGTCACATTTTGGTTATTCTCCCTATATTTTAAACATTTTCATTATTATTTTATCTGTTAAGGTGATCTGTGATCAGTGATCTTTGATATTACTATTGTAATTGCTTTGGAGCACCATGAACCATGCCCATACAAGAAGTTGAACTTAATTGATGAATGTGCCTGTTCTGACTGCTCCACCAACCAGCCGTTCCCCCATCGCTCTCTCTCCTCAGGCCTCCCTGTTCCCTGAAACACAATGTGGAAATCAGGCCAATTAATAACTTTACAGTGGCCTCTCAGTGTTCAAGTGAAAGAAGTAGAGCTTCTTTCACTTTAAATCAAAAACTAGAAATGATTAAGCATAGTGAAGAAGGCATGTTGAAAGCTAAGACAGGTTGAAAGTTACGGCTCTTGCATCAGTTAGGCAAGTTGTAAATGCAAAGGAAAGTTCTTGAAGGAAACTTCAGTGAAAACACAAATGATAAGGAAGGAAAACAGGCTGGGTACGGTGGCTCAAGCCTGTAATCCTTGCACCTTGGGAGGCCAAGGTGGGAAGATTGCTTGAGGTCCGGAGTTCGAGACCAGCCTGAGCAAGAGCAAGATCCTGTCTCTACAAAAAAAAAAAAAAAAAAAAATTAGCCAGGCATGGTGGCATGCATCTGTAGTCCCAGCTACAGGAGGCTGAGGCAGGAGGATTGCTTGAGCCCAGGAGTTTGAGGTTGCAGTGAGCTATGATCACACCACTGTACTTTAGCTGGGGTGACAGAGCAAGACCTTGACTCAAAACAAACAAACAAAAAAAAGGAAGGCAAAACAGTCCTATTGCTTATATGGAGAAAGTTTTAGTGGTCTGAATAGAGAATCAAACCAGCCACAACATTCCCTTAAGCCAAAGCCTAATCCAGAGCAAGGCCTTAACTCTCTTCAATTCTGTGAAGGCTGAGAGAGGTGAGGAGGCTGCAGAAGAAAAGTTGGAAGCTAGCAGAGGTTGGTTCATGAGGTTTAGAAAAAGAAGCTGTCTTTATAACATAAGAGTGCAAGGCTAGGCAGCAAGTGCTGATACAGGAGCTGCAGCAAGTTATCCAGAAGATCTAGCTAAGACCAATGATGAAGGTGGCTACACTAAGCAACAGATTTTCAATGTAGATGAAACAGCCTTCTATTGGAAGAAGATGCCATCTAGGACTTTTATAGCTTGAGAGGGGAAGTCAATGCCTGGCTTCAAAGCTTCAAAGGACAGGCTGACTCTCTTGTTAGGGGCTAATGCAGCTGGTGACTTCAGGTGGAAGCCAATGCTCATTTACTATTCCTAAAACTCTAGGTCCCTTAAGAATTACACTAATTCTACTCTGCCTGTGCTCTAGAAATAAAACAATAAAGCCTGGATGACAGCACATCTGTCTATGGCATGGTTTACAGAATATTTTAAGCCCACTGTTGAGACCTACTGCTCAGAAAAAAAGATTCCTTTCCAAATATTACTGCTCATTGACAACTCGGGTCACCCAGGAGCTCTGATGGAGATATATAAGATGAATGTTGTTTTCATGCCTGCTCACACAACATCCATTCTGCAGCCCAATGGATTAAGGAGTAATTTCAACTTTCAAGACTTATGATTTAAGAAATACATTTCCCAAGGCTAGAGCTTCCATAGATAGTGATTCCTCTGATGGATCTGGGCAAAGTACATTAAAAACATTCTGGAAAAGATCCATCATTCTAAATACAGCCAAGAACATTCACAATTCATGGGAGAAGGTCAAAATATCTACAATAACAGGAATTTGGAAGACTGACCCCAGCCCTCCTGAATGACTTTGAGTGGTTCAAGACTTCAGTGGAAGAAGTGTCCGCAGATGTAGTGAAAATAGCAAGAGAACTAGAATTATAAGTAGAGCCTGAAGATGTGACTGAATTGCTACATCTCATGATAAAACTTTAACAGATGAGGAATTGTTTGTTATGGATGAGCAAAGAAAGTGGTTTCTTGAGATAGACTCTACTCCTGCTGAAGATGCTGTGAACATTTTTGACATGAGAACAAAAGACTCAAAATATTACATACACTTAGTTGATAAAGCAGTGGCAAGGTTTGAGAGGATTCACCCTAATTTTAAAAGAAGTACTACTGTGGGTTAAATATATCAAATAGCATCACATGCTCCAGAAAAATCTTCTATGAAAGGAAAAGTCAATTGATCTGGCAAACCTCAATGTTGTCTTATTTTAAAAATAAGAAATTGCCACAGCCATCTCAGCCTTCAGCAGCCACTACCTTGATCAATCAGCAGCCATCAACATCAAGGCAAGACCCTCCACCAGCAAAAAGACTATGACTCACTGAAGGCTCAGATTGTTAGCATTTTTCAGCAATAAAGTATTTTTTAATTGGAAGATTACATTTTTTGGACAGAATGCTATTGAGTACTTAATAGACTACTATATAGTATAAACATAACTTTTATATGCACTGGGAAACCAAAAATTTATGTGATTCACTTTAATGCAATGTTAGCTTTATTGTGGTAGTCTGGAACCAAACCTGCAATATCTCTCAGGTATGCCTATAATTATTTTGTAATACTTTTATCTTTTAACTTTTATAGTAGAATTAAAAGTGACTTGCCCACTATCATTACAGTAATGTAGTTCTGTATTTGTCTGTATATTTACCTTTTCCAGTGAGTTGCTTACTTTTTAATGCAACCCTGTTGCTGTTTAGCAGCCTTTTATTTCAACTTGAAGAATTCCCTTTAGCATTTCTTGTAAGTAAGGTCTAGTGGTGATAAATTCCCTTGGCTTTTGTTTGTCTGGAAAAGTCTTTATTTTTCCTTCATATTTGAAAGATTGTGCATTCACTTCTGGCCTGCAAGATTTCTGCTGAAAAATATGCTTATTGTCTTATTGAGATTCCCTTACATGTGACAAGTAGCTAATCTTTTGCTGCTTTTAAAATTTTCTCTTTGACTTTTGACAATTGATTATAATGTGTCTCAGTGTGGTTCTTTGTATTCATCTTATCTGGTATCTTTTGGGCTTCTTGGATCTCATTTTCTTGGAGCTCATTTTCTTCTCCAAATTTGGGAAATTTTCAGCCATTATTTCTTTGAATAAGCTTTCTCATCTTTTCTCTCTCCTCCTTCTAGAATTCCCATAATCATATTTTGTCCCACTTGATGGTGTCACTTTTTTTCTTCTTTTTTTTTTTTCTTCTCTGACTGAGTTATTTCCAGTGACTCATCTTTGAGTTTGTCTATGCTTTCCTCTGCTTGGTCTAATCTGCTGTTGAACCCCTCTGGTGAATTTTTCAGTTTAGTTATTGTGTTCTTCAGCTTCAGGATTTCTGTTTGGTACATTTTAAAGTATTGTCTCTTTGTTGACATTTTCACTTTGTTCATTCTTTATTCTTTTTATCTCAATAAGTATCTTTATGATAGTTATTTTTAGTTCTTTGTCAGGTAAATCATATAACTCAGTTTTATTAGAGTCAGTTTCTGGAGATTTATCTTTTGCTTGGAACATCTTTCCTTGATTTTTATTTTCCTTGACTCTCTGTGTTGATGCCTGTACATTAGACAAAGGAAGCACCTCTCCCAGCCTTCACAGACTGACTTTGTACAGGGGAATTTCCCATCAATCAGCCTGGCTAGATTCTGGGAACCTCTATCAACTCTCTGCATCTCAGAGAGAAGCAGGTGGCTATGTTTTTTTGTTTGCTCATGCTGTGCTGAGCTAAGAGGGAGCTATGGTGTCTACCAGCCCAAGCTTCCACCTCCATTCTCCCTCAGGGGGCTAGACTGTGATGGACCTTTCAGACGAGATCGGGTGCGTTCAGAGTGGTATGGCCATAACCGTGATGGACCTTTCAGAGCTCCAAGTTTCAGAGAAGAAACTTAAAGCAACATGAATGACAGTTATTGCAGAGATTAAAAAGAATTCCAAATGTACTCTGAGACACCATGAAGCCTGTGAAAGGGAATCTGCAAGAAGTAATTTCTGGGCCACTTTATCGACTATTGCTATATTTAAAGGAGTTCTGGGCAGGAGTCCAGAAACAGGAGAGGACTGAAAACACTAAAATACCTGATGCACCTGGGTAACAATACTGGCTCACGGTTACATTGTGTTTGTTTATTTCCACCATTAGCTCATGGATGTATGTTACTCTGTGAGGCAATCAGGAAAGGCACTTTAATCCTTGATTTACAGGACTGGCAAGGCAGAAGCCAGTCCTCTGCGGACCAGCCTTGGAAAAGTTAGGGTGCTAGACATGCAAGCCAATTTCTTCCCTCCCCTGGGTGAAGCTGGGAAATAGGGGGGTGTCTCTTCCTAATCATATGGTCCTGTGCCAGGGGCAGCATCTCTGGCAAGAGAGTGTCCCAAATCTCCCTCCCAGCTTTGGTGATTCTGGTTTTGCATTCTCCAGGGGTGGGGGAGCCTTTTTATTAGTTTCTGATTTCTCATAAAGGGCATTTGTCCATGAATTTTGACTGAATCTATGTGTTTATTAGGGGAAAGAGGAACCAGGGCTTTCCTCTACCATGTTTCTGGTGTCACTCCTCTCAGGTTGATTTCAATCTCTGTTTTGCAGATACTTCTCAGCAGCATGTTTGCACAACACAGGTTGAGCTCACATCCAGTTAGGCCCTCATGCTGGCAGCTGGCGATCATGTCAACACAGCACAGCTGAGTGCCAGTGCAGTCACACGGAATGACATGGATGAGAGTCAGACAGTACAGGGAGCTACTCCTCCTGTCCTCCTCCAGTGGCCGTGTGACCTGAGACAAGCCACTGGACTTCTGCAATCGTAGCTCCCCATCTGTAAATCAAGGATTAAAGTGCCTTTCCTGGCTGCCTCACAGAGTAATATATATCCATGAGCTAATGGTGGAAATAAACAAATGCAATGTAACCGTGAGCCAGTGTCCTTACCCGGGTGTGTCAGGCATTTTAGTGTTTTCAGTCCTCTCCTGTTTCTGGACTCCTGCCCAGAACTCCTTTAAATATAGCAATAGTGGATAAAGTGGCCCAGAAATTACTTCTTGCAGATTCCCTTTCACAGGCTTCATGGTGTCTCAGAGTACATTTGGAATTCTTTTTAATCTCTGCAATAACTGTCATTCACGTTGCTTTAAGTTTCTTCTCCACTTTTCTTTGATCAGGCTTGCCAGAAGTTTGATTTATCTTTTCAAAAAGCCAGCTTTCAGATGTATTGATCCTATCTACTTTTTATATTTCATTTGTTTTATATTTTATATTGCTTCTCTTCTATTTACTTTGGGTTTATTCTGTTTTTCTTTTTATAACTTTTTGAAAGTTTTCTAATAAATACATTTAAGGCTACAAATTTCCATCTTAGCTGTGTCCCAGAGTTTCAAAGCTTATCTCTTTTTTTTTTTTTTTTTTTTTTTTTTTTGAGACAAAGTCTTGCTCTGTTGCTTGGGCTAGAGTGCCGTGGTGTCAGCCTAGCTCACAGCAACCTCAAACTCCTGGGCTCAAGCGATCCTCCTGCCTCAGCCTCCCGAGTAGCTGGGACTACAGGAGTGTGCCACCATACCAGGCTAGTTTTTTCTATTTTTAGTAGAAATGGGGTCTCGCTCTTGCTCAGGCTGGTCTTGAACTCCTGACCTCAAGTGATCCTCTTGCCTGAGCCTCCCAGAGTGCTAGGATTATAAACATGAGCCACCATGCCCAGCCGTTATCTCATTTTCTTAACCTACTTTCTTGTTGCTTTCTAATTTTATTGCAATACCATCAGATACCGTCTGTAAAATGTCAGTACTTTGAACTGTGTTGAAATTTGCTTTGTAGACTAATATGGGGTCAGTTTTTTAAAAATCTTCCCCATGGATAGAAAAAAAGCGTATATTCTCAGTTCGGTTACAAAAGCATATATTTGAATCCTAGCTCTGTGGATATATTTACTATATGACCTTGGGCAAGTTACATATCCTCTCCTGCCTCAGTTTCATCACCTTTAAAATGATAGATAGTGTCCACCTCAAAGAGTTGAGGGCCTGGTACATACTAAGTACCATAAATGTTAGTAGCTATTTATTTATTTATTTTTAGCTATTGGGTTTAGCTTATTAATCTTGCTGCCCAAATCTTCCTAGGATACTAGCTCATTTTGTATAATGTATCAATTTCTGAGATATATATATTAAAATCTCCCATTATAATTACTTATTTTCCCATTTCTCCCTACAGTTATGAACATTCTGCCTGTGTTTACAGGCTCTTGTTGGATGCCTACAGGTTCATTATTGGAGCGTTTTAGTGAATGATTCCTTTTATCAGGCTAGATCTCCATGTTGAATTTAGCCCATTCATGTTTGTCATTAGAACTTTTGTGTTTTCTATTTACCAAGATTCCTTTGTAACCCTTAATTTTCCTTTTGAAACCTGAACCTAATTAATTATACATCATTTGTGTATTTATATTGCAGTAGTCTATATGCTATTCTGATTTTTTTATTGCTATTGTTCCACATTCACCATGCAATTTCCCCAGGTTTATACAGAACCTGTATTTATGACAGATGACTCACAGAGCTGTTTTACTTAGACTGTGATATTTGCTGCTGGCTTGATGAGAACTGGAGGTCTCTAAAATATTTTTCATGCCCCAAATACCTGAAACTAGGGGGCACAGGAGGTCCATAGGTAGCTTGTAATCTGTTCAGTTACATCATTTTTTAAAATGCACAACAATGAACCAAACTCTCTGGGCCCTGTGACTAGTGGATATCAACCTGCTAAACTTCAGTTCCCAGTTACATACAGTAAAGAGAGAGGATTCAGGCTATGATAAATAGCTGTGCTTGACGGTTCTCAATTACTTGCTGTAGGAATTCATAGCATTTTAAAAAATTGTGTCTGGGGCCGGGCGCAGTGGCTCACGCCTGTAATTCTAGCACTCTGGGAGGCTGAGGCGGGTCGATCGCTCGAGGTCAGGAGTTCGAGACCAGCAAGAGCGAGACTCCGTCTCTACTAAAAAAAAAATAGAAAGAAATTAGCTGGCCAACTAAAAATATATATGGAAAAAAAAATTAGCCAGGCATGGTGGCGCATGCCTGTAGTCCCAGCTACTCGGGAGGCTGAGGCAGTAGGATTGCTTAAGCCCAGAAGTTTGAGGTTGCTGTGAGCTAGGCTGATGCCAGGGCACTCACTCTAGCCCGGGCAACAAAGCGAGGCTCTGTCTCAAAAAAAAAAAAAAAAATTGTGTCTGGGATTACTTTTACATTCACTTATAGTCTAAGAAGGGAGAGAGAAAAATGCTACTATAACTAATAGAAGGCAGAAAACTTTTGTCTGTTTTGTTTATTCACGTGTCCGTAGAACAGTGCCTGGCACACAGTTAGTGATCAATAAATATTTGTAAGAAAATTATGGTACCAAAAAAAATTGTTATGGGAACTTCAGAGGAGAGAGTGTAATTGCAACGGAAGACATCATGAAGTTTTCATAAGAAAGTAATAGCTAAGTAGGGCCTTGAAGGCTAAGTAGGATCTGGAGACTAAAGGGTGCATCAGTTGGGGTTTGATCAGAGAAACAAACTACTGGGAATGATACAGGATATAAGATTAAATTTAGGGGCCTGGCACGGTGGCTTATGCCTATAATCCTAGCCCTCTGGGAGGCTGAGGCAGAAGGATCACTTGAGCTCAGGAGTCGGAGACCAGCCTGAGCAACAGCGAGGCCCCGTCTCTACCAAAAATAGAAAAAATTAGTCAGGTGTTGTGGCCCATGTCTGTAGTCCCAGCTATTTGGGAGGCTGAGGCAGGAGGATTGCTTGAGCCCAGGAGTGTGAGGTTGCAGTGAGCTCTGATGACTCCACTCCATTCTAGCCCAGGGTGACAGGGTGAGACTCTGTCTCAAAAGAAAAAAAAAATATTAAACTGAGGAACTGACCTGACACAGTTGCAGGAACCAGTTAAACATTTTTGTTCAACTGTTACTTCTTTATCTGGTGGTGGGCCTGGAGTCAGCAGGGTGGGCCACCGGGAAGACAGACAGAAATGAAGTGAGGAAGATCACGGACAAACTGCAGCCTGTGAGGCTGAGCTTGAACCACGCCAGTCCCTGAGGCCGACAAGGCTCCAACTTTGAAGATTCGGGGGACCCAAAGGAGAAATGGCGTCCTTCATAATGGCCCTAAGCGTGCACCTGGCCCAGGGTGGGGAGAAACCTGGGGGGGAGCCGGCTGCGGGAGCTGGAGGAGCTGCAGGCTCAGCTGCTGCCCCAGGAGCAGCAACACCGGCCTGAATAGTCAAGGGACAGTCCGGCGGGAATTTAAGGAGCTGAGAGCCTGAAAACTGCCTGGACCAACAAGGTGAGCGAGCACATCAACGACAAGGTGTGTGAGCTGGTGCCCTGCAGCAAGCATCCAAGCATAAAAAGGACGTGGCTGCTGCTTCACTTCCAACTTCCAAATTTTATGCAAAGTCACACAGCCCAGATGTATGCATGGAAGGAAATCCCAGGAAATGTAGTTCTGCCTTAGCTGAGTTGACACAGAACACATTCAGCCCAGAGGGAAGGCAGGGGCTTGGGGAGAATGGCTGGAGGAGGCAGGGCCGACCCGTACTCTCTTGCAGGCTGTCACTGCTGAGCACCCTAGACGGGTTCTCCAGGCACAGTGGGCAGCGGGGCCCCCCCGAGTGCCACCACACTGATTGTCTGGAAGTGAGGGGCCCAGCGTCACTGGTAT
This sequence comes from Eulemur rufifrons, assembly GCF_041146395.1. Taxonomy (NCBI): domain Eukaryota; kingdom Metazoa; phylum Chordata; class Mammalia; order Primates; family Lemuridae; genus Eulemur; species Eulemur rufifrons. The sequence continues at coordinate 26,570,005 of NC_091001.1, forward strand.
TCTGCTATATTCAGAGGCAACATCTATGGTTCTAACAGAACTTGGACTTACGAATCATAAAGGCACAAAGGGCTCCTGAGTGGAGCCGGAAAACACCCAGGCTTTGGGCTCCAGCCATCTCTCACCCCACCCCCCAGCCGTAGGCCCCGGGGGTTTCTGTGACCGCAGAGTCAGTCCCAGGTGTAGGGCACCTATGAGAGAGAGTGGTCCTGCTGCTATCCTGGAATGGCCCGTGCCTTATCTGGGTTTATTCATTTGGTGCTTACTAAGTGTCCCCCTGTGCCCCATGCTGTTCTAGCAGCAGGGCAGCAGGTGAACAGAGCAGAGTCCCTGCCCTCGGGGAGCTTCCCTACCAGGGAGGAAAATAGGTAACAAAAAAAGTATGCAAATAATTGACATCAGGCCATGATAGTACTTTGGTTTTTTTTTTTTTTTTTTTTTTTTTTTGAGACAGAGTCTCACTCTGTTGCCCAGGCTAGAGTGAGTGCCGTGGCGTCAGCCTAGCTCACAGCAACCTCAAACTCCTGAGCTCAAGCGATCCTCCTGTCTCAGCCTCCCGAGTAGCTGGGACTACAGGCATGCACCACCATGCCCGGCTAATTTTTTTTATATATATTTTTAGCTGTCCATATCATTTCTTTCTATTTTTAGTAGAGATGGGGTCTCGCTCTTGCTCAGGCTGGTCTCGAACTCCTGAGCTCAAACGATCCGCCCACCTCGGCCTCCCAGAGTGCTAGGATTACAGGCGTGAGCCACCGTGCCCAGCCCATGATAGTACTTTGGAGAGAACATACAGCAAGGTGGGGAAAAGAGTGAGGGGGGCGGGGTTTTAGAGCAGGTGCCCAGGGAACAGTAATCCCAGAGAATATTAACTTGAGTATTCCTTATTCACCCAATCTGTTCTAAGGACTTTACATGTATTGGTTCATTTAATCCTCATGACAACCTAAGTAATTTTCCCAGGGTTACATCATTCATAAGTAGAAGAACTGGAATTTAAGCACAAACAGTTTGGTACCAGAGCCCAAGCTTTAAACCCGGGAAGACCTCTTGGTCGCAGGAAGTGGTATGAGGAAGCAAGGGATGCAAATTTCAGAGGGGAGAGAGCAGACAGTGCAAAGGCCCTGAAGCATGGGCATGCTTGTGTGGAGGAGTAAAACCAAGATTTCAGTTCTAGACATGTTGCAGTTTGAGAAGCAGGAGAGGAGGAGCTTCCAAGAAGGAGCAGCTGGTAGGGGAGGAGAAAATCAGGAGAGAGGGCTGCATGAAGGAGAGAACCATCAGATCTTTCCAATTTTGCTGAGAGGCCAGTTAACAGAAGCTCAAGAATTGGCCGTTGGATTTAGGGACATGGAGGTCATCATTGCCCTTGACACTGGTGGGCTTTTGTAGACATTACAGTACGTGGGAAGGCGACCAAAGCAGTTTTGTTCCAGGTCAAGTGGGGAGGAAGCCCAAAGCCCCACCCTCCAGCCTCAGCTCTGCCCCTTCCTACCCCTGAGGGCCTCAGAGATACTTACCGACCTGCAGTTTGAAAACCACAGGTGTAAGCCAACCCCTTTGTTTTACAGCTGATGAAGTTCAGGTCCGGAAAAGGGAAGACATTTGGCTCAAGGCTGTGCAACTTAAGTTAGTGAAAAACCCAGGTTGCAATTTATCATTATTTAATGAAATTTAACAACACACAAATCTGTTCTTGGCCTGTCTTAAACCGTTTTCATGGACAGTGATTACCATGACAAGTAGAAAAATCAAAAAAAGAAAGTCTTTTTCACCTTTATTTCTCAGCGGAAAGGGGAGAATGATAACATGAACAAATTCAATTTGTAAAAGAAATTCAGAAACCTCATGGTTAACTAATAGTTTCCATATTCGCCTCCCAAACCCCATTTCTCAATGCTTCTGGTCATTCGGCGAGTTCCATGTTTTCTGATGCTATGTAGTGAGAGGTAGCAGACTACACCTATGACATGGGTCTAATAATGATGATAATCGCAATCGCTGGCACTGACCGCTGGCTGTGAGCCAGCACGGTTCTCAGATCCTTACAGCGCACCGTGAAGCAGGCCCCGCAAGGACCGCTCTCCCTGGGTTATACGTGGGACAGTATCACAAAGTGGTCGAGGATTCAGGCCCCAGGGTCCTGTTGCCCGATCGCATCTCCTGTTTCCACTCCTCAGTGACGGTGGGACTAGGGCACGTTACTTCCTGTCTTCCTGCTTCGGTTTTGTCAGCTGTGTGACATGCTCTCAGACTGAAACACGGGACACAAGCATGAGGGCTGGCACTTAGGATGAGCCAGACACTGTTCCGGGCACCTCGTCATCTCAGGCCTGCGAGCCGGGCGCCTGTCTCTGGTTTGAATGAGCCGCAGGCTGAATCAGGGAGCTCTACTTAATCTCATAGTGCCTTGTCTTTTGCCGTAGGGTCCACGCTCAAAGGTGAATGAAACTTCTCAGACGCCACCCAGAGGAGAAGAGTGTCAAGATAAGTTAACAGCTGAAGAAGGAGCCAGCAGTGATGAAGAGGAAAGGTACAGGAGGGCAGGCAGACTTCCCAGAGCTTCAGTGAATGAGGACCGGACTTGGAAGGAGTCTTTCATTAATTTATTCATTCATTCTAGCCTCAAGTATTTATCGCTGCCCCTTGCATCAGGCTTAGGAAGGAAATAGACATATCTGGTATGTTTTCAGCAAAGCTATGGCCTTTACATAAACTATCTTTTTTAATTGTCACACCAGCCCGGAGAGGCCATTTTATAGTTTAAGAACCTGAAGCTCAAAGAAATTAGTAAACTTGCCCCAGATTCAGACCTGGACTGGCCCTGAAGCTATAACCCTATATTTCCAAGTGTTCTTTACTTATTTTTTATTTTTAATTTTTGTAATTGGGCATCCCTTAAAACCAGGAGAGGTTCAGAGAGCTGTGACAAGTATCTTTTGATTAGGAGAGATAGGGGAGCTTTGTCACCCAGAGGAAATCCCCGTCTATGTCACCTCTATCAGTCAACTGTTGCTGCTATAACCGACACCCCCAAATATCAGTGATTTTTAGCTCCTAAGTAAGCTACATTTATGCTTCGCTCTGCCAGGCTTATATGAACGTGGCTGCCGGCTGAGGGCCGGGTGTTATTGCTCTGCCATGACCCCGAGTTCAAGTCTGCTCCACATGCCTTATTCTGGCCCAGGCCGAAGGGTTAGCCCCCATCTGGGGCATGTTGTTGCCAAGTAAGGAGAAGAAGTGCAAAAGGGCTGAGGGAAACACACACTGCCTCTTAAAGCCTGTACTCAGAACTGCGCTCTCATTTCTACCCATGTTCCTTGGGCCAGAGCAAGTCATAGGACCAAAGCTAATATCAATGGGGAGAGAAGAATATGGTCTTTATGTGTCTTAGTCAGCTTGGGCTGTTATAACAAGACACCACAGACTGGGTGACTTCACAGAAATTTTTTTCTCACAGTTCTGGGGACTGGGAAACCCAAGATCAGGGTGCTGGCTGATTCAGTTCCTGGTGAGGACTCTCTTCCTGGGTTGTAGATGATCATCTTCTCACTGTCCTCATGTGGTGGGGGAGAGAGAGAGAGACAGAGAGATCTTCCCTGTCTTCTTATGACCTAATTATCTCCCAAAGGCCCCATCTACAAATACCATCAAATTGGCAGTTAAGGCTTCAACATATGAATTTTGGGAGACACAATTCAGTCTACCGCACACTCACACCCACGAGAAGCAAGAGGAGAGTGAAACTTGCAGGAGCAAGTACAACACAGCCACCTCATAAGACTCTGATACAGTGAGTCTACAGTACATTCCAGCTGTGTGTGTTTTGAGAAAGCTTCCCAGGTTATTCTGAGGACACCACAGTTATGGTCTACTGCCCTGCTCTAGCCACTGTCTTGTGTGGGTCCCGACAGGCATCATAGAAGCTCCGCCCTCTGGCAGCTCTCTGGGTGGGTGGAGAAGCAGGGCAGCATACAGTCCAGTGAACTCTCCAGCTCATCGTACTCCATGGCTTCCTCCAGCTTGTCTCAGTATCTATGAGGCAGGTGAGCAAAACTGTTAAGGAGACAGGCCCTGGGGTCAGGCCTCCAGGTGAAATCCTGGTTCTGCCACTTAACTGGCAGCTGTAAACCTTCTCCTGTTTAGAACTCATGTTCTCAGAAGGAAAGAATCTCTCTCCTGAAAACACTGGCAGAAATTTCAGAGGTCTCCAGGAGGTCCAGCCTAGACCCGAGACTCCATCCTCAAGCCAGCCATTCTCACCCAGGAGCTAGAGTACTGCAGTTGGCCAGGCGTGTGTCATATGCCCTTTCCCAGGGCCAGCTGGGCTGAGGGCAGGTTAGCTACGTCCACACCCCACGGACTAGACAGGATCACCATGGAAAGATGAAAGGCTTCCCCAAGAAGATGATGCTGGGCAGACCTACAGCATGTGTGATCACGACAGCCTTCTCTTTTTTCTCAGGTAGTGGCTGTGTCAGTGAGGAGGGAGTCCCCAACTACAGGAAAAAATAAGGCAGTGGAGTGTGGAGGCTGCTCTCACAAGTGTTTTGGTTGGGGTGGAAAGGCCAAGCAATGCAGAGAAATAAATGGGAAGGTTGTTTGAGATCTGAGGTCGGGCCTGCAGGACAGAATAAATGCAGAACAAAATAAACGCAGAACAAATGCAGTGGTTCCTTTGGGGTGAGGCTGCATATTTAGTAGTTACTCCCATGAAGGATGCTTGTCAGCCTTAAAGTGATCTAGAATTGGAATTAGCAGAGAAAAATGTTCAGCTAATTTCTTTCTATTTTTTTTTTTTTTAGTAGAGACAGGGTCTCGCTCTTGCTCAGGTTGGTCTCGAACTCCTGAGCTCAAATGATCCGCCCGCATCGGCCTCCCAGAGCGCTAGGATTACAGGCATGAGCCACTGCTCCAGACAGAAACTATTAATATTTAACTATTTTAAATTCAGTGAAATAAATATGACATATCAAAATTTGAGAGACATAGCTAAAGAGGACAATTTATAGCTTTAAATGCTTAAATATAAGCACTTAAAAGAAGAAAGTTTTACCATCAATTATCTAAGCAGGTTTCCTCTTCCTCCCCCCCCTCCTCCTCCTCCTCCTCCTTCTTCTTTTGAGTTGGGGTCTTGCTCTGTTGCCTGGGCTAAAGTACAGTGGCACAATCATAACTCACAGCAACCTCAAACTGCTGGGCTAAAGCAATTCTCCTGCTTCAGCCTCCTTAGTAGCTGGGACTACAGGCACATACCACCACACTGGCTAATTTTTTATTTTTTGTAGAGATGGGGTCTCGGTCTTGAACTCCTGGCCTTGAGAAGCCCTCCCACCTGGACCTCCCAAAGGGCTAAGATTAGAGCCATGAGCCACTGTGCCTGGCCCTAAGTTTTCTTCTTAAGAAACTAGAAAAGGATAAGCAAATGAAATGCAGAGTAAATAGAAGGAAGTAAATACTGAAGAGCAGAACTCAATGAAATAGAAAACAGCAAATAGTACAGAAAATTAATAAAACCAGAAGTTAGTTCTTTGAAAATTATATGCCCGTAGTAAGCTTGATTAGGAAAAAAGAGAGAATGTGAATAACCAATATCGGGAATGAAAGAGGGGACATCACTACAGATTCTATACATATTAAAAGGATAAAACCATTTTATGAACAAACTTTATGCCAATAAATTTGTCCAAAAGCAAATTCCTTGAAAAACATAACTTATCAGAATTGACACTAGAAGAACTAGAAAATATAACTAGCTCTATCTACACCTATGGCAAAATGAATATGTAATTTAAAACATTTTCACAAAGAGAGCTCCAGTCCCAGTTAGCATCACTGGTGAATTCTATCAAACATTTTGAAGACGAGATAATACCAATCTTACACAAGCTGTTAGAAAAAGGAGGACAGAACACTCCCCAATTTATATTAGGAGACAAGTGTAATCCTGTTACCAAAACCTAACAAAGACATTAAATAAAAGAAAATTACAAATGAATATTCTACATGAATGTCAAAATCTCAACAAAATATTTGAAAATCAAATCCAATGATATACAAAAAGGAAAATACATCATGACCAAGTGGAATTTATCCCAGGAATGCATGGTTGGTTTAACATTTGAAATAGCAAGCAATTCAATTCAGTTTATTTAAAAGGTAAAAAAATAAATGATCATCTCGATAGATGCAGAAAAACACTCTACAAAAGTTAATATTCTTTCATGATAAAAACTCAGCAATCTGTGAATAGAAGGGAACTTCCTTGACCTGAAAAAGGTCATCTTGAGAAACTACAGACAACATACTTAGTGGTGAAATACTGAGCACGCTCCTGCTAAGGCTGGGAACAGGGCAAACATTCTGCTGTCACTATTTAGCATTGTACTGAAGATCCTAGCTGGTTACTATAAAACAAGAAAAGAAATACAGATTAGGAAGCAAGAGGAAAAATGTCTTTATTTATAGACAGAATGACCATGATTGAAATATACAATATTGTTAAGATGTTAATTTACCCTAAATTATCTTTCAAATTGATTCAATTCAATCCCATATAAAATCCCAAAATGCTTATTTATAGAAACAAATCAGCTGTTTTGAAAATTGATATGGAAAAGCAAAGGACCTAGAAAAATCAAAAAATTAAAAATCTTGAAGAGCAAAGTTGGAGGACTCAGGCTACCTAATTTCAAAACATATTATAAAGCTGGAATCATAAATACTGTGTGGCTTCAGGGTATAGATAGATTAATCAGTGAAACATAATGGAGTGTCTGGAAATAGATTCTTACATAGCTGATAAATTAATTTTTGTTAAAGGTACCAAGGTAATTCAATGGAGATAGAAAAAGGTTTTCAACAAATGGTGTTGGAAAAGAATGAACCTCAACACCCACCATACCCCACACACAAAATGAATTTGAGATGTTTCATAGATGTAAACATAAAAACTAAAACATAAGAGAGTATCTTTGCAACTTTGTGGTAGGCAATAATATTTTGAATAGAACATGAAAACGCTAATCATCAAAGAAAAAACTGATAAACTGGTATTTATAAAAATTGAAAGTTCTGCTCATTTAAAAAAATTACCTTTAAAAAAATGAATAGACAAGCCACAGACTGGGAGAAATTGTCCAGTCTGTATCCAAAATATGTAAAGGATTCTTATAAATCGATAATAAAAAGACAAACTCATTTTTTAAATGGACAAAATACTTGAACAGACACCTACATAAAAAGATATGTGAAAGGCCCATAAGCTCATGAACATGTGCTCAACATCATTAGTCATCAGGAAAATGTAACTTACAACCACAATGAGATACCATTTCCTGTCCACTGAAATAGCTAAAATTAAAAAGACTGCCAATGCAAAATGTTGGCAACAACATAGAACAACAACAATTCTCATATTAATATTAATACATTGCTGGCAGGATATACAATGTAAGCACTGTGAACACTTAACCACATACCTACCAGCAATTCCTCTCCTAGGCATTTAAGCAAAAGAAATGAAAACATATATCCACAAAAACCCTTGAACAAATTTATTTCTAGCAGCTTTATTCATAATAGCCCAGAAGTGTAAATAACCCAAATATCTCTTAGAAGGAAAGTGGATAAACAAATTTTGGTATATTCATGTAATGGGATATTACTCAGCAACAAAAAGTATGAACTACTGACATGTGCAATAACATAGATGAGTCCCAAAGATGTTATGTTGAGCAAAAGAAACCAGAAACAAAAGAATACATACCACATGATTCTGTTTGTATCCCACTTAAGCTCAGGCAAAATTAATCTATGGTGATGGAAATCAAAGCTTTGGCTGCAAGGGGAGTTTGGGAGTAATGAAAATGTTCAATCTCTGAGATTTTGCTTTCATGGTTATATATATATTTGTCAGAACTCACTGAATTGTACATTTAAGATCGGTGCATTTCATTGTATGTAAATTTTACCTCAATAAGGCATATTTAAAATAGGGCCAGGCATGGTGGCACACACCTGTAGTCCCAGCTACTTGGGAGGCTGAGGCAGGAGGATCACTTGAGCCCAGGAGTTCAAGGCTACAATGAGCTATGATAATGCCACTGTACTCCAGCCTGGGCAACAGTGAGCCCCTGTCTCAAAATAATAGTAGTATAACTGAGCCCCTATCCTGGGAGGACGTCTAGCCTTTCCACATGGATTCACAGGAAGAGCTTACCTGTTGGACACAGCCTACCTGGTGTTGCCACTTGTCATTCTTGCTCTATCCTGGTCTCTCTGCTTCTCTGGCCTTCTCCTAACCCTCGAGCTGGTTTCATACCCAGAGCTCAGATCTCATGTCCCCCCTTCATTGCTCCTTAAAGATGGTTGTTTAGTGCATCTTCAGAAGGCTTGAGGATAACCTAAGAGAATCGGAATGCAGAGAAAGAAAACTTCTCTCTTTTTAAATGTTTAGTTGGCTCTTTATATAATTCTTACTGTGTACCAGACATTGTTTTAAGCACTTTCTCAATCCTATGTAAAGGTAGCATTATTAACCCCACGTTACTGAGGAGGAAGTTCAGGTCTAAAGAGTTTAAAGATCTCACCAAAGTCACATAAATAGTAAATAGTGGAGCTGGAATTTGAAGCCACCGTGCCCTTGGCTACATCCCTGTCCTGCTTCTGGCATCCTACCCTTCCTTGCAGGGGTCCCTGTCGACTGTCCCTCCGTTAAGCCCCCAGCCTGGGCCTTCTCACCTCTGCCAAGCAGAGTGCCCCTCCTCACAGCCCAGGGCCGTAACCCCAACCTCTGCTTCTCTGGGCTGATGTCCTTGCCAGGGGAAGCCAAGCGTCACTTACATCCTGGCAGTCTCCACAGAGATGCCCACCTTCTCGTCCCATGTGGCATCCTTTTACATTGTCAAAAAGGATAAATACTTAACATCCCAATACAAACCAATCGCATTTGAGTTTCTCAGCTGGTCCAAAGTTCAGAATTAAGGAAGGGAGCTCTGGTCTCCTCTCCAGACATTTGTCAGCATCTTATCTAGAATGCAGAGACTCTTGTGGCTTGAAACCAGCATTTTCTTATTCATGCTCCACATGTAGAGGCCTATTTAAAACTGTATTAAAGTAAAGCGTTATTGTTTCTTTTTTTTTTTCATATGCAGGAAGAGTTGTGAAATTAGACCATAGAGACTTCTTTTTTGGAGCCCCCAAGAACCCCGTATATAAGTAACTCTAAGCTCTCAGTTACTCCGACAGTCGGTCATCATTTATTAAGCAGCCACTAAAACAGGTATCAGGTGGTTCCTGCTGAATCCTGATTGTATCCTAAGTGCAATAACACTTACACTCTATATGTCAGGTTGCTCTTTGAAAGTCACGTAATAAGTTTCTCACCCCACTAACTGCTATTGGAGATCCCTCCTTCCAGCCAAAACAGCTGACACGTTATCAGAGTGGTAGTGTCATTCCCAGCCCTAGGATCTTTTGTGATTGTCACCTCCCTATCTTCAAAGGGTCGAAGGGCCCCTCAAGGAGGAAAGTGACCCACAACCTCCACTGGACTCTTTGCAGAAGGAGAAGGTACCCGAAATCCGACGTCTACAGGAGGACTGGCAAAGCCAGAAGGCCACACTGCAAGCCCAGGTAGAAGGACAGCCCTGGTGGGGATGTGCCCACACGTTGAGGCCCGGCCTCCCCTCCTTCCAGACAACCGTGGAAGTGCACGCAGGGCCCGATGCACATCCAAGCTGGGAGGGCATTGCAGGTCCAGGGCAAAGTGGGATTCTTGGCTTTATTTATTCATTCATTCAAAACCTGCCATGCTCAGGAATACCTACATGAACCATTGATGATACATCAATGAACAAACCAGACAAAATAGCTTATATTTTATATGTGAGGAATATATATTAGTAGCAGAGATGACAATATATTTTGTATTTCAGCAGAGGGGGTGGGAACAGACAATAAATACTAGACACTAGGATGTAAGTAGATCACATAGCACCTCTGGAAGTCATAAGGGCTTAAGGAAGAAGGAAAAGCAGAGCAGGGTAGAGGGGGACGGAGGCTGTTCTGTGATGTGGAATTAGGGGTGTGTCAGGAAAAGCCTCCACAAGGAAGTGAGATTCGAGCAAGTACCTGAAGGGGTTGGGGGGGGGACCACCGTGCATGTCTCTGGAGGCATTCTGGGCCCCTCTTGATTTCTCCTGGAAGGTTTGTGTCCCAGCCTGTCTTCCCCTCTTTCCTGGCATTTGTGGCTCCAGCGGAGGGCCCCTGGGAGGACTAGCCACCCCTGGGTTCCTAGTTTGCACCTGCCACCCCCATCAGAATTCTCACAGACAGAGGAGGCTCAGCTGGGTTGAGGTGACATTCAGAAAGCTTTTATTTAAAAAAAAAAAAAAAAAAATCCCAGAAAAGGCAAGGGGTCTAGGCTGAGTGGGGCACGCCTGGCGGGCAGGTGTCGCAGATGCAGCAGGCTCTGGAGCAGTGCGCCAGCAACTACCGGGAGGACCTGCAGGCGCTCAAGCAGCTCGCAGACCAGGAGAGGGAGAAGCTGCAGCGCGAGCTCCAGGAGAGCGCTCGGCAGGGCCAGGCCGCCAGGGCCCAGCTCGAGGCGTCCCACCAGCGAGCCCTGCGCATGCTGGAGAAGGCCAAAGCTCAGGAGCTCAAGGTGAGTGTAGTGACTCTGAGGTCATCCTCCAAGGGCGCCTGCTGTGTGAGCACCTGCTGTGCACTACATGGTGCCCCCTTTACGTTTTCTCCAGCCCCCACAGTAATCTTACAAGATTGTTATTAGCATATTCCCTTTTTCCAGGTGAAGAAAGGAGCTCAGAGAGATTGAGTCATTTGCTCAGGGTCACACAGCTAGTAAAGGGCGGTTCAAGTGCGGTTCATCTAGTGCCTTCTGCTCCCTGGCCTGGCTTAAACATTGCTTTCTCAGAAGGCTTTCCCTTCCTGCCCTCTGAGGAAGTTCCTTGAAGGGGTCTCACAAGAACAAGGCAGCAAGCCAAGCAAGAGGGAACACAAGGGAGCCAGGGAGCCACGGTACAGGGGCTGCAGCAGGGAGCAAGGAGGAAGGCTCTCGGAGGCTGGCTTTGCTGCCAGAGGGCTCAGTCCTGACTCAGCAAGGGGGCCGAGAGCTCAGGAAGAGATGTCTCCTGGGGAAAATAGAACTGAGGGATTCTCTGATAGATTTGTCCATGTGGAAAATTGCACTGAAAGTGTTTTAGAAAGCATTTAGAAATGGTCGGGAGACTTACCCAAATGTCCACAGAAAACTGAGCAAATAAAAAAAAGCAGCACTTACTAATACAAAGAAAAACAGAACATTGCACACGGTAGCACTTTAATCATAATTATTTAGCTCAGCAGTGAACAATATTTACATACAATAATGAAAATATGGAGTGTATTTAAATATATATTCAAAAAGTGATAGAACCATCTATAAGGAATGGAAGAGGTACAGTGGATGAAACCTCAAATCCTCCTCTACCATAATGGGAAGACAATTCATAATCTCAAAAATCCCTTGTCAGGTAACATATTTAGTTTCTGGGGTTTCAGACCTGGGCACCTCAGGGGTCATTTTTGTGCCTATCAGAGAAACCAACTTGAGCTAAGTTAGGCAGCAGTGAAAAGACATTTAAAGTTTGCACAGCTGTCCATAGAACTTGCTTTGGGTGCTTGACACGTAGTAGGGCTTCAATAAATGAATGTTTGTTGAGTGAAAGCACAAATAAACCAAAAATAAATAAATAAATGAAAAAAAGAGTGAACATAAAAATGAAGCCAAGACAGAGACACAGCCAGTTCTTAGGACCAAACCAGATGAGAGATTGAAAAGCTCTGGTCCCCCCCACTCACATCTCCATCTTCTGTCACTGCGGCTCTGCTCTGCACACCAGTCCTGGGCTCTCTCCACAGGCAGCAGCCTCCGCCCCACTGGTCCTGGGGCAGATATAAGATGCTCACCTCAGTGCTCTTGAGTATGTTAAATTTGGAGCTACACAGTCAGTGTCTCTCTGTCTGTCTCTCTTGCTCTTTCTCTCCCCTGCCTTCAACACCAAATTTCCAGTGAAGGAACTCTGATTGGCCCAGTTTGGATTAGGTGTCCACTCTGGCCCAATCGACTGTAGATGGAGGTAGATCCACATGGTACAAAATGGCTGCTGGAGCCAGGCCATTGCTGGAGCATTCTCTGTTGCCTGATAAACTGTCCACAGGAGAGTAGCAAGGCCTCAGAGCGCCCTGGCTCAGAGGAGCTTGGCCGAAGGGATGGGTGCTCACTTTCATGCCTCTTTCTTCCTGCTTTTGCCCACAGGCCACAGAGGAGCGCTTAAAGAAGGAATCCAGCCACAGCCTCCAGATCCAACACCAGGCGCACCGGCTGGAGCTCCAGGCCTTGGAGGAAAAGGCCAGGCAGGAGCTGCAGGAGGAGCGTGAGAGGATGCAGGCCCAGCAGACCCTGCTGCTAGGTATCCACCCAGCCGTACACCTGGGAGGGCCTGGCCCCCCACAGGGTCTGCACGTAGAAACCGGTGGCAAGCTGAGGGGCAGGGTGAGCTCCAAGGCACACAGGCCAGGTGACAGTCCTGGCTCTGCCACCAACTAGCTGTTAGGGTGGGTCACTCTGAGCCTCATTTTCCTTTTCTATAAAATGGAGTCACAATCGTCCCTACCTCATAGGGTCATTGTGTGGATTAAATGAGATATGAAATATAAAGTGCCTAGCATATCACATGAGCCCGATGTATGTAGATCATTCCCATCATCATTAGTATCAAACATAATCCAGATCTCTGAGCCTTCATAAGAATTTCATGGGGTTGCCTCAATCTCTCATTTCTGTTCTGAAGATTTCTGCAGATCCGGGGAACTTAGGCCTCCAGACTCCTGGGTGTGTCTCTGCTTCCTCCACCTGCCCTCACATTCTCCCCAGCACAAAATGCAGCCCCTCTTCAGTTTCCACATCAAAAACCGCTCACACAAAGCACTCTGGAAGTTCACAGAAGCAGTGAGATTTCTAGAGCCAAACTGCCTGGATTTGAATCCTGACTCCAATACTTACGAGCTGTGTGAGCTTGGGCAAGTTGCTTAACTGCTCTGTGCCTCATTTTCCCATCTGTAACATGAGGATCATAGTAGCATTCACCTCCACAGGGCTGGAATGAAGATTACATGAGTAAATACATGCGGAGTGCTTAGAACAGCCTGGTATGCAGCAAGTGCTATGTAAGTGTCCACTGTTACTACTAAATACTCCAGCACTGCATGGCTGACTCTGGAGACCTCATTCCAGTTTTGTAGATCATCTCTCCCACTCACTTTCTACTTTCCTCTCATCTGTCTTCCCACTTTTAAGAACAAAACAAATACTTCTTTTTATTTCATGTTGAGCATCAGAGACCATATTGGCTTTATTAAATATTTCTTCCCAACCCAGACAGGGCTCTCCTTAAGAGAATTCTGGGCAGAGCATTTTCTTTATCTCCATAAGTGCATAAGCTCTACTTTGCTGCTTGGTTGAGTTTTCATTGGACAGTGTGTCCCACTGACTGCATTTTTCTGGAGGAAGTGATGGAAGGAGCAGGAAGGAGAGAGAGTTTCACAGACTCCCCAGTTGGCAGCCACCCTGGAATGGTGGCCATGTGGGAAATGCTGAAGTTGGCAGCATCTAAACAAGACGCATTATACAAGGTAGAGCCCAGGCCATGCCACATGGCCCAGGTCCAGGGCTCCCAGGTACAGGTCAGGCTGGACCCCCGGTGATTCTGACACCCAGCAGCAGCTGTCGTCACAGATGTCCCCACCACCCCTTCCCCATGATTTCACAGCAGTCCAGTCTGTCCTGGAGAAAACAATCAGGAGAGACCCACAGAAAGACTCTGGGGACAGACTAGGATTTTCAGCGCCAGTCCCAGAAGAAAGAGCTTTTAGAATGCTGTGATGTTGATAATAAATCATAGGCTTTGTGGGTGGTATTGGGTGGCTGGCACCACAATGGCAGGGTGCTATTAGATGTTCCTGGTCCCAGTCACTCCTCTTCTGATACCCGTGTGAGACACAGCTGACCTGCAGAAAAGTCACTGTGTGAAGGGCAGGGAGGGTTGGTGTCCACCAGAAAACCAGTGTGCTGGGGTTGGGACCCAGACATGCTAGATGGATGAATAGAGGGATAGATGGATAGATGGGTGGGTGGGTGGGTGGATGGATGGATGGATTGAGTGGACAGATGAATGGATGGGTGGATGGATGGATGTATGGTCAGACGGACAGATGGACCAGATGGATGGGTGGATGGATAGACAGATGGGTGGGTGGATGGTGGAAGGTATGAGAGAAGGGGGAAAGGGTAAAGAGTGAATCCTGTAGTTCATGCTTTGTTAAAAGGTTTTATTGAATTTTTTTGATAATTATTTTCAAAAAATTGGGTTGTGTTTAGAATTTTTTAAGCAAAGCAAATAATCTACAGAAATTACTTTATTAAAATTCTTTTGGGAAAGACAACCACGTAAATTTTTCATGTTAATATCACCACAATATGTTAAGCTTTTTATGTGTTTAATATACGGTACCTTTGAGAGAAGCTTAATGAACTTATGAGGAATCTTTTACAACTGATATGCTTTTACAGTATCATTTTCACTCCACGTATCATTTGTTTATTTTACAAATACATGTTGAGCACTTGCTCTGTACAAAAGCCTGTACTAGGTGCATATCTCACGGCTTATAAATTATCTGAACAATGTTTCAAAGATTATTTGCAATAGATAAAATAGTCTCAAAAATCCATAACAGAAAAGTAAAGCATCAAATTTACTAGCACTGGAAAATTATCTTCTTTTAAGAGATTAATGGCTCACTGAATAACATCTACTCTATCCAAAAATATCCATTTTGTAATAATTGTTTTCTTTGTCTTTTGATTGTGCTGGGAAGTATCTAGTGATCCAGTGTACTGCTAGAAATCAGTCCGCATCCTCAGAGGAGAAATTTGAGTTTATGGCCTCACTCCCCCCTGAGTTTAACAGAGCTTGTACATTTCTCCTGGATGGGTCTGGTTTTAGTCCCCATCCTGTCGGGATGACATGCCATCTCCTGCCTCCATGATCCAGCCAAGAACCCAAGAACCTGTGAATGTTTTGTCTCCTGAGGAGTTGACATAAACTTCAAAATTTCCGACTTGAGACCCTCACACCCAGTCGAGGTCCCTGGGTCATTTGACAATTCCCTGTACTTCACTTGGTTTCCCAACTTGATGCTGAGGTCAGGTGTTGCCTCAGGACTCAGCCCTGGGCTCAGGCCGTCCCACCCTCACCTGCCGCCCACCCTAACCAACCAACAGTGGCCAAGCAGATGGTTCAGGGCGAAGAACCACTTGAAGTTTTGAAATCTCCACTCCACCATTTAATAGCTGTGTGGCTCTGCGTAACTTACCCTCTTTGATGCTCAGTTCTCCCATCCTAAAATGGAGCAGGGGTGGGGTGGGGGACGATAATTCATACCAGATAGGATGGTTGTGGGGCTTGAATGACAACAGTTTTCAAAGGGTCTAGCACATTTAGCGCTCAGTATATGTCGTTACTGTTTATCTTGGAATAAGTTTGGGGAACTCATTGCAAAGCCATCAGCAGCTGCCTACTCCAGCCCACCCCAGACACTGCTGTCCCTACAGGACAGACCCAGCCTTGACCCTCCGCTGCTCTCTCTTCTCCAGAGTCCCTCAGGCAGGAACTGTCGGAGCAGCAAGCCACCTGCTCCGAGCACCAGAAGGACTTGGAGGCACTGCAGGCTGAGCTGAGGGCCCTTGGCAACTTGAGCAGACAGCAGGCCACTGGCCAGTGTCCAGGGGACAGCGAGGACCATGCCGTTGCCACAGAGGTCAGTGCCCTTGCCCCTGCCCAGGCCATACCCCTGCTGGAGCGGCTTCACGGCTGCAGTGAGAAGCCCAGTAAAAGATGTGCTCTGGGTACTCGATCGTTCCTGTCTGACATGGGGAAGACCCTTTTCCTCTACAGGCCTGGGGATACTTGGTGGGCCTGCAGCCTCTTAGCTTTGAAAAGCAAAAAAAAGCAGGTTTTAAGTGCTGCATGTTATTTATAATGCAGACACCCTGGCATCATGGGGTGTCAGAGCCACACAGGCCCCCAACGCAGCTGGTCTGGGTGAGTCCTTGGGATCTGCAGGGGAATGTCCCAGAACGCCTTCCCAGGCAGACTCCCTGTCTAGACCTGTTCCCTAAGTAGAGCAGCCTGTGGTCACCCAGGCTCAGCACTGGCTCTCCTTCAATTTCCTTCCCCGTGTCCGGCATTCCTGGTCTAGCTGGGCAGCACAGTAACCGCCTGACAGCCCAGACCTGTATCCCTCCAGCCCATCGCACACAGCTTCAGGTATTTGCCTAAAGCCCAGCACCACTTCACATAAAGCCTTCGGCTCCCACTGGAATGAGCTCCAGATGCCTCACCCTGGCATTGAAAAGCCTGCGCCACTGGCTGCAACCTGTATCTGCAGCCATATTCCCCCTCAGCTCAAACACCTGGCATCCGCTCCCTCCTCTGTCCTTCACATGTGCCACTCTTCCTGCCTGAACGCCCAGTGAATCACTCCAAGCTGGGGGCCCTCCCCGCACATCGCAAGCCCTCCCCCCTGAGCTCCTGGAGCACTGCCAGGTGGGGCGGGTCAGCTGGTGCTAGGATCTACCACGTGGTCCTGTTAGGGACCCGTCATTTCAGGGTGTTCTTGTTGCCTGGATTAGGGGTCTGCTGAGAACAAGCTGCATCTGTTCAGCCTCGTCTCATCCCCACCCCACTCCCAGCGCTCGGCAGGGTTCCCGCCCACGGCTGTGATGGCAATGATAAGTTGGCATCTCAGCCCTGCTGAAGGTCCAGGCGACACTGAGATCATTTATGCCACATTTTGCTGGTGCTGAACACAGGAAGACGATTTCTGTGTTGACGTGAGAAATATTAACAAATGGTGAATCACGGGGAGTTCAACCGGCAGTTGAGTCTAGCAGAGGGAAGACAGATTGTGTTCCATTAAGGGTTCTAGATCACTGGGAGTCACCAGTACCTACAGAAGAGGACAGGGGAGACGGAGGATGGTGGCAGCCTGCGACCGGGCCATGACAGGAGTCAGTGCTCACCCAAGGGCTCTGGATAGAAACCAGGAAGCCCTGAGTGCATCAGATACCTGGCCAGCCAGGCACCAGCCCTCACCCTCACCTGGAATAGCGTGGCCTCAGGTGACACCCACACAGAGAGCAGATATAGGGGTATCCACAAAGAGGAAAAGCTTGGGCAGCAGGAGTCAAAAGGGGACACAATGCAAGGATGCAGTCCCAAGCTGGCCGCCACGGAGGTAAGTGGTATTGCACCCTGCTGGGATCTTCTGAGTAGCCCTGTGAAATGATTCTCATATTGGTCCCACCGGAGACAAGAAGGGAATGCACTTTTCCATCTGCTTCTGTCTCCCATGGGTCCCCACAGGGAAGTAGCCTCCCAGTTCTTGCTCTTCCAGGTTATAATGCGTGTGGGAGTGCCACCAGGGGGGTCCCACACCATGCAAACCCCAGGGCAGGAAGCAAGAAATGTGCGGATGGGCTGCAGATTCTCCCTGTGCAAATCTCTTCAATGTTTGCATGCTCTGGACACATAAATGCACAAGCCTTCAGGCATGTTGGAGTGAATTTGGCACCTACTGAAGCCACTGTGTTAGGTGCTGTTGGAATTGGAAAGATGAGACCAACAGCGCCCAGTCTAGTGGAGGAAACCAGCGTGTGAACACCGGAGTCACTTCAGTCTTACTCTTAGAGAGAAGAGGAAAATTATCAGTGCTCCCCTGGGGGGTCGGGCGACCTCACGGAGGCAGTGAGTTTAGGCTGCGAGGGCAAAGGCATGGAGCATGGAACAGGTGGGGTGGGTTGCTCCTTTGGACGTAAGCCACATTCTTGGCCCACCGGCTTTATTAAAGTCCTTGTGGGCCAAATTTGGCCAGCTCTCAATGCAGGACAACTCGAAGAGACTGGGCGGGAGCCCCAACATAAGGCTGACTTGGGCTCCAGGCGGGGCGCAGCGCCCACGGGTCTCCAAGTCGCTGCAGCGCCTCCCTGGCCCTTGTGCCTGGTGCGCCTTTTGCGCCTCCTGAGAACGCCTCTCCTGGCTGCCTTTTCCTCAGGAGCTGGGCGGCCCAGGCCAGGCCGGCTCCCCCGAGGGCGCCGCGGCCGAGGAGGAGCCCGGCGGGCTGCGGGAGGAGAACGCGCAACTCAAGGACGCGGTGCGGCGGCTGCGCGCCGAGGCGGAACAGCACCAGCAGGAGGCGCTGCAGCTCCGCGACCAGCGCAGGTGGGTCTGCCCGATGCCGCCACCGCCACCACCATCCCCAGCTTCCTTCCTTCCTTGCACCTGAAATGGGGTCACCCCCTTGGCATCCTCTCCTCCAAAGACACCAGACACTTAATACACCAGGCCACTGGTGTTACTCCAGTGCTCTAGAAATTCGAGATTTCACAACTGCAGAGGGTCTAAGAGGGGGTCCTATTTCCCTGCAAATCAGGGAATTTATTAGACCTAGAATCAGGCTCAGAAGATACCAGAAGCGTCCTCATATCCAACCTTAGGGAGACAGTGTAGTAGAATAGTCCGGACAGTGGGGTGTGTGCTCTTCACCAGCTGTGTGACATTGGGTGAGTCCGCTGACCTCTCCCAGACTGAGTCCTCGTCTGTAAGATGGGGACAAGACCACCGCCCATCAGGGCTGTTGTAGAATGCAGTGAACGGTACACGAGGGGCTTGGTCCCCCCACTCCCCGACCCCTCGCATGGAGGAAGCACTCCGTTAATTGTGCATGTTATAATAACTTACTATCAATCTTGAATTCACAGTTGTTTTTTCCCCCTTGTTGGAAAGTTTTTAATACAAATTCAATTTCTTTCATAGATACAGGCCTTTTCAGGTTATCTAGTTCTTCTTGAGTGGACTTCAGCTGTTTGTATGTTTCAAGCAATTTGTCTACTTCATCTAGTTTTTGAAGGTCCCAGTCCCAGGCATAAAGTTGTTCGTAATTTCCTCTTTTTGTCATTTTAATGTGTGGAGGTTTCATTTTTTCCTAATATTTGTCAACTATGTATGTTGAACCCTGCTGGGTCAGTCCCAAACTGCTCTGAGCCTTGGCTGTACTTTTTCAGTTAATTTTCGCAACCACTTCTTTATATAGGTGAGGAAAAAGGCATCAGGGAGGTCCTACAACCTGCTTCTCATCGCTTTGCACTTTGGCCAATATCGTAACTCTGCATCTTATGCATAACCTCGGGCAGGTTTCTTAACCTCTCCATGCCTCAGTTGCCCAGAGCGTGGGAGGACAGCAGAGCCGGGCACACATGCTGCTGGGAGAATTAGAAAACATAACATGTAATGTTTGGAACAATGCTTGGCACATAGCTGGTATGGTTTTCAAACTTTACCTTGCATTAGAATCACCTGGAAGGCTTGTTGGCCTCACATTACTGAGCTCTACCCCCCAGCACTTCTGATTCAGTAGGACTGGGGTTGAAGTTGGGACCAGCATTACTTAGAATTGGAATTAGGATTGACATTTCTAGCAAAGTCCCAGGAGATACTGATGTTGAGTCACCAGGATGACACCATGAGTACCACCATCCTTATCTGTGAGTCCTTTACTTTACTCTTGCTGAAGTAAATCTCCAGGGTGAGGGAACTTTCCAGAGGCCCTGGAATTCTTCATGGCAGGGGATGAATCCTCCTTTTCCAGACAGAAGCGCTTGGCTAAGACTAACCAGGGTGTCCTGGAGACCTGAGTAGCTCTGGGATGCAGATTCCCAGCCAGAGAGGCCCCCACGGGAGCTTTGTTAAATACCCACTCTGGGCCGTGCCCCCGTTGCAGTGGGTCTGAGGAGGGGCCGGGGGTCCAGACGTGGAAAGAGGCCCCAGGTGATGTAATGCCCAGAGGGGATGGAGAGGAGGGTCCCGCTAGGAGAAAGGGGTCTTTCTGAGTCCTGCGCTCGGGGTGGCGGGGGGGAGGCAGCAGTTCCCCTGCTAGGCTCTGGTGGCTGTGAAGGCACCGACAGAGGCCCCGGCTGGGCGGAGGTCCTGGGGCCTCCCTCCCCAAGAGAGCAGACCTGAGGCTCTCTGACTGACAGGCGGCCATGAGTCCACCTGGCTGAAGTGGACACCTTAGATTCCATTAGTGACTCACCGTGTGACACAGGCAAGTCCTTAGAATAAGGAGGTGGGATTAGAGTGGGGACTCCTAACCATTGTGGGTTACAGCCCCCTCCAAGTGGTCCCTCTTCTGAAAAAAATTTGCTTGTACTTTTCTGAGGGCGACAGACCCCTGAGGCTTGTCTGTGGACCCCTCAGTGCCCCACGTCCAAGGAAGGAAAAACGATAGCTAATGGCTGAACATGTACTTTATTCCACAAACTGTTCTGGGCGTGTATTAACATGATTCCTCCTTGCAATGACCCTATAAGGTGGGTGCGACTGTCACCTCCATTTAACAGATGAGAACACAGCAGGGAGCAGCTCCCCTGAGGTCGCACAGCTAGGAAGTGACGGAGTGCTGCCCCTCTCCCCCTGCCTTTCCACCCTGGCCCCTCATCTCCAAGGCGAAAGCCCCCGCGTTAGGAACGCTGATAGGGTCCCAGCCTTTGGGGCTCCCCTGTGGGAAGGCTGTCCTCATGCTCAGCTTTCTCCTTCGTGGAATGCTGGGGTGGGAGGGTGCTGAAAAGGGGTTGCACAGCGGGTTGATTCGGAGACCCCAGCTCTTCCCACATGTGTCCTGACCTCAGACTCATAACCTCCCCCCACCCCGGGTCTCCCAAACCAGCCCATCTAGCAACAAGGGCAAGAAACCCCCGAGCCCAAGGGGCTTGGTCCCCAGGGCCTGGGCAAGCCTGGCTGTGCTTCCGTCCACCGCAGGTTGCTGGAGGAGAGTCAGCAAGCCCAGCGGGCCAGGGAAGTGGAGACCCTGCGCCAGGAACACCGGAAGGAGATGCAGGCCATGGTGGCAGATTTCAGCAGTGCCCAGGCCCAGCTCCAGGCCCGGCTGGCTGCCCTGGAAGCCGAGTGAGTGAGGCCTTGGGCCCCAGGATGGGAGGGATCAGCAGATGTACCATTAATTAGGGTGACCAACTCATCTCAGGGTTCCTTGGCTATCCCAGTGTTAAAACAGGAAGTCCTGAGTCCCAGGAAGCCCTTCAGTCCGGCAGACGAGAATGGTTGGTGGCCTTTCATTTATGAGCTATGTTCCCCTTTCATGCAGGGCACTGGGAGTCTGAGAATGAGCACAGTCTCAGTGGGCATGGTTTAGCCCTCACACTTGGAAGAAATCAGAAGGATCAGGGCTACTTTTTTAATGAGTATTTGCTCTGTTCTAACATGCATCATCTCATTTAATCTTCACAACAGTACTTTAAGGTGGGAACTGCTATTCCCACTGACAGATAAAGCTAGGGTCCCTCGTGCGTGCATGCATGCATGCATTTATTCATTCAGCAAACATGTGTTAGGGGCTGACTGTGTGCCCTGCACTGCTTAGGCTCTAAAGTTATAGCAGGGAACAAAACAAAGACCACGCTCTCATAGCGATCACAAATTCTGAATGGGGATTCAGATGAGAAATAAGCAAATACTTAACTTCATATCACGTGGTGAAAGTGCCAGAGAAAGACAGAATCGGGGTATAGAGAGTGGCAAAGAAGGCCTCTCTGGGGAGGTGATGCAATGAGATGAGGGAACACATGAGCTATCTGGAGGAGGAGCATTGCAAACAGATCAAACAGCAAGTGCAAAGGCCCTGGGGCCTGCTTTAAGTGACTGCAAATAGCTAGAAGGCTCTCATGTTACTGAATGGAGTGAGTGGAGGGTAATTGGTAGGAAATGAGGTGGTTTGGGGAGATCCTGCCCTGATGGGAAGGAGTCTGGATGTGTTGAGAGTGCCCGGGGAAGCCATGCCAGACTTTTGGGCAGGAGTGACATGCCTGATTTGCCTTTTCATAGGGTCACTTCTGGCTGCTGAGAGAAGAGACTGGGGGAGGAGGGGATTGGCAGGAATACCATTTAAGAGGTGACTGCAGTAACCCAGGTTCAGACAGGTGAAGCCGCTTGCCCAGGGCCAGGCAGCACTGAGTTTAAATGTCACCTGTCTGACTCTTAACCTGAGTTCTTAAAAACTGTTCTCCACTGTCCCCAGTACAAAACAAATCATCCAAATGCTGCAGGAAAAGTTTTACCAGATGCCATTTAACGGTCACTTACTATATGCCAGGTGCCCATTATCTCATCGAATCTTCACAACCGCCCAGCTTCATGCCCATTTTAAAGAGAAGGGAACTGAGGCTCACGGGTGAAAAACTATGCCCAAAGCAGCGTAACTAGAAAAAAAAAGCAGAGCCAAGGTTAGAGCCCAGGTCATCTCACCCCAAAGCCTTGGCCTCTCATCGACTACAGTCAGTGGGTCATCTGCACCCCTAACCCTCCGTCTCCCCCACCACCCATAGCTACCCATCTCTGGCTTCACGCTGCAAGGGCCATGCTGCTCTGCCGTGCTTCCGTGTCCGCCAGCAGGTGGCGCCAGAGCCACATCGGTTTGAGCGGAACCTGCTGGCCTCGGGCAGACTAGCGGGTATTTTCCTGCCCAGGGCTCTTCTCCCAGGAGCATCCCTGGCTCATGTAGCCCGCTGAGTGCAGCATCTGTGTGCCACGCGGGCCTTCGGTTCCTTAGCCCTGCAGCCCCGGGGGAACTGACAGAGGTCAGATTGGGAGTTGGGGTCCCCGGTTCTGCAGCCAATCGCCAGGTGGCCCTGGCCAAGCCTCTGCTGCTGTCTGCGCCTTCGCTGGCCAGACTAAGCACACAATAGCGCGTGTGTCCACTTGATCGCCCTCCTCCTTGTGGAGTAATTGCTGTAAGGGGGACTAACTGCATGCCTGCTTGGCACAGACTGAAAGATTCCGGAGAGAAGCCAGGGAAGGCAGCGTCCAGGCCCGAGGACCTTCAGCTCATAGGCCGTCTGCAGAGCCTCTTGAAGGAGAGAGAGGAGATCATCAAGCAGCTCACGGTGAGGCTGTCTGTCATCTCACCCACACACCTGGCGGGCGCAGAGTTCCTCCGGGACAGGCATTCACTTTGCACCTGGGATTTCTCTAGGTGCCTACGATTTTGCCTTAAAAAGAATCCTTTATTTTCTCCTATTATAAAAAAAAAAAAACAAAACCTCATACTCACTAAAAAAGTTAATACAGGAAAAAAGAAGAAAAACCCCATTCTAATCCCAAGTCCAACAGCATTTGCCTGATGTTGATATTGGCTCAGCTCAGTTTTCTTTTAACATACAGAATTTGAGAAAAACTATTATAGAATGGCTTATGTCTGAATATTAGTAGAATCAATCAAATTTATTATTGATCTTCCTTTTGTAAAAATGACAGCCTATGTTTTAATCTTAATGACTACGTATTTCCCCTGAAGATAAAATGATCTCCAACTCCCTTGATTCCGTATCCAATAGCCACCAAAGCCTGACTGTCACTTCTTTGGAGTGTTCTTCTCTCATCTGCTCCGGCCCACCCACTTCACTTCTTGTCTCCTCATGCTTTGACTACTGCCTGAAAATTAGATGTTAATATGGAATCATTGCTTGTTTGCTAACAGAGGTGTTATGGTTATGTTTTCTTTTTTAAAAAAGGAATCTTGGCCGGGCGCGGTGGCTCATGCCTGTAATCCTAGCACTCTGGGAGGCCGAGGCAGGTGGATCGCTCGAGGTCAGGAGTTCGAGACCAGCCTGAGCAAGAGCGAGACCCCGTCTCTACTAAAAATAGAAAGAAATTATATGGACAAATAAAATATATATATACAAAAAAATTAGCCGGGCATGGTGGCGCATGCCTGTAGTCCCAGCTACTCGGGAGGCTGAGGCAGGAGGATCGCTTGAGCCCAGGAGTTTGAGGTTGCTGTGAGCTAGGCTGATGCCACGGTACTCACTCTAGCCTGGGCAACAGAGTGAGACTCTGTCTCAAAAAAAAAAAAAAAAAAAAAAAAGAAATCTTTATCTCTTAGAAATATATATTGATGTTTTTACAGACAAAATTATGTGATGACTGGAATTTACTTTAAAAACAACACAGCAGAAGAGGAAAAGGTGGAAGAAATGACACACACAAACAAGATTGGCCGTATAGTTATAATTGCTAAAGTGGGAGATGGATTTTTTTACCCTCTCTTCCTTTTGTATGTTAGAAAATGTCTATGATCAAATTTAAAACAAGAAGGGTAGGGAGGAAAGGGAAATCCTTTGTGCACCTGGGAGCTTTCTTTGCCTGAATTATTAACTTTCTGCAGTAGATTACCTTCAGGTGCTAAGAATCTTTGGGATTTCTAACTTCCTAAGGCATGAGCTTGCCCTTTCCTTGACAAGAGGGGCTGGGAACATAAAAGCCCCAGGAGTACAAAGGTGCTTCCTGAGAGCTTCCGTGGCTAGCAGTTGATTCCCGATGACTTTCCTTCCCTCCCTCCCCTGGACTTTTCTTCTCTCTGTATTCCACCCTCACAGCCACCTTGTTTCAAGTCCAACCCAGCGCTGTGTGGTTAGGCTCATTTATACGTGGTTGTATTGGTTTTCCAGGAAGAGAGAAGATTCCACTACGCAGCATTCCCCAGCGCAATGTCCCATCGGAATCGCTCTTTTTCATTCCATCCTCACCCAGGGTATTTGACGCCTTCCATGAAGGTAAATTGAGTCTACTGGTTTTAATGAATTACACAATTCTGCTGGTTTCATTTTTCCTAAAGGTAACTGCAGCTGGCACAGTCAGAAGAATATTCATTGGAAAAAATGACCCACAGCAAATAGTCCAAAGTATTAACAGTGTGTATATGTGGTTGGGCAGATTATGTGGGGTTTTTATTTTTTATGGGCTTTTGTATTTTCCACATTTTCTACAATAAATATGTATCATTAATAATAGCTCTATCTTGGTGATGGGAAGGAGACAGGAGAAAATAGGAATCTTCTACTTAATTTTATTTCTGTACATATTTTTGGAATTTGTGACAATGCACATATTCATGTCCAAGTCTCTTCTCTGTTATCATAAAATCATAAAAGCTCTAAAAAAATAGTATTTTTTAAAAGCTCACAGGACAATAAACCTAACTTCACCTGAACTGATGTAATCTCATTTTTAGTTTTTATGTATCCCTCTTATTGTGACAAAATGTTAAGTTTCACTCCAGAAGTATTAATGCATTTGAGGATGGGGTGATAGGGTGGGCCCAGCCCCTGCTGGGGGTGTTATGTGGCCTTCTGAGATTAAAAAAAAAAAAATTGAATTACAAACATGTCTGTCTCCAGAAGTTTTGGATAAGAGATTGTGGACCTATGTGTTTTTTAAATACAAAATGAAGACTAGAGGGGAAAATGCTTTAAAAAATAACATGTAAGTATATATCCTCTCCTATGTAATTTTAGTTGGGTGAGCCTCATTTACTTTGACAGTAATGCCTTTTTGTGCGTAACACTAGCAGCCCTTTCCTTTAATACAAACAGAAAAAGAAGATGGAGGAAGTGCCCAGCCGAGTGGTCAGCGTGCCAAACCTCGCCTCCTATGCAAAGAACTTTCTGAGTGGCGATCTGAGCTCCAGGATCAACGCGCCTCCAATAACCAAGTCACCCAGCTTGGACCCAAGCCCCAGCGGTGGCCGGCCTTACAAACCCACACAGTCTCTAGATGCAAAAACTGCCGCAAGGTGGGTGGGGAGGTGGGGAGACAGAGGCTGTTATTCCACTTCCCTATAGATCGGAAGGAAATTAGGATCCTTTCTGGAACCTCCTAAATACCCAGCATTTGGGCAGATATAAAAAGTAGCAAAACAAGCCCTGCCTTGGAGGAATGACAATCCAGCCAAAAGGGAGGAAGAGAAGGGAATTGTCATTCTTTTTTTTTTTGAGACAGAGTCTTGCTTTGTTGCCCTGGCTAGAGTGAGTGCCGTGGTGTCAGCCTAGCTCACAGCAACCGCAAACTCCTGGGCTTAAGCAATCCTTCTGCCTCAGCCTCCCGAGTAGCTGGGACTACAGGCATGCGCCACCATACCCGGCTAATTTTTTCTATATATATTTTAGTTGTCCATATAGTTTCTTTCTATTTTTAGTAGAGACGGGGTCTCGCTCTTGCTCAGGCTGGTCTCAAACTCCTGACCTTGAGCGATCCACCTGCCTCGGCCTCCCAGAGTGCTAGGATTACAGGCGTAAGCCACCGCGCCCGGCCGGGAATTGTCATTCTTTGGAAGAGGTACTATTCCTGGTACCAAATTCTTTTTTCATGGATGATCAGACAAGGGACATTGAATCACCTAGCTGAAAACTTCTGTGTGGGTTACACAAAGGTACACTCTTCATCTGGCCTTGAGGTCTGAATTCAAATTCTGATCCTCCTTGTTCTTAGCTGTGAGCTGTGTGGCCTTGGGTATGTCACCTGACTTCTCTGAGTCTCTGTATCCTCACCTCTAAAATGAAGATAATATAGCACCTATATTATAGTCTCTCACCAGACTGATGTGAGACTAAAGGAATTAATCCATAGGATGTGCTTAGCACAGCACCTGGCACAGAAGAGTCTGATATATTTTCACTATTATTACTAAGGTTATCTCTCAAGATTTATCATATAATATCATCTTAGAATACTATAGACTTAATCTGTAGGTTTGGTTGATCATGCATAATTATCTTAGATACAACCACTAAGTCTTTTTTTCTTTTCTTTCTTTTGAGACAGGGTCTCACTCTGTCGACCCAGCTATAGTATAGTAGTGTCATCATAGCTCACTGCAACCACAAACTTCAAACTCCTGGGCTCAAGCAATTCTCCTGTCTTAGCTTCCCAAGTAGCTGGGACAATGGGTCCATGCCACCATGCCCAGCTAATTTTTTCTGTTTTTAGTAGAGACAGGTCTCGCTCTTGCTCAGGCTGGTCTCAAACTCCTGACCTCAAGCGATTCTCCTGCCCAGGCCTCCCAGAGTGCTGGGATTACAGGCGTGAGCCACCACACTGACCCAACCACTAAGTCTTAAGTGAAACACTGGAGTACCAAACAATGGTGAACTTGGTTTTCAAAACAGGAGTTAGACACTCCCTCCCCAGCCCCATCCTTAACAATTTGTTTCTTGCTACTAATGTTGGCTGGTCACATTCTAATATCTTTTGAAGAGTAAAGAAGCAGTTGTCTTTCCCTGAAAAGATGGTGCGGTATTGTTTATTGAATAATTTTCAAAACCATGTAAGAAACCTTTTTTGTTTGTTTGTTTTTAGGACACCAGAAGGTGAAACAGCCCAACCCAAAGAAGCCCAGCAGAAACAGGGCTCTCCACATCAGGAATGGTTTACTAAGTACTTTTCTTTCTAAGCTGATGTTTGGGATACTTCACGAAGAGGATACTTGAAAAACATTTCTTTTAAATCATCTGATTGAAGTAATGAACTAAAGCCAACCAACCAAATAACTTGCTTGGAACATGATTTATATATGATAGCTAAAACAAATTTTAGCATTAACATTTCATACTGTTTGACTATGATAGCAGTTCATAAAAAAAACTTGACATTAAACAAACCAATGTAATTAAAAGCACCCACAGGAAAATGTTATTAATGTTATTAATGACCTACATACATACTGTATTTCTAGCGTCCACATCATCATACTCCACTTTGTGGAATATCAGACTTTGTAATTTCCATGGTCTGCTTTGAAGGTGGTTTTATTTGTCCTTAGGATGCTGGTTACCTCCACTTGAAGAGCTGTTTCTATGTAAAATGATGTAATTCCAAACACACATCTAACCTCAATAGATAGAGGAATAAAACAAAGTTCAAAATAAACAGGAAAGCCAATTAAAAAGCAAACAAACCAAACCTACTAGCCATGGATGGTAGCACGCTTGGGTTGAATACTCTGACTTCCTTGGTCTAGGACAAACAGCAGGCTGTAGAGAGGACAACACCTACCTCTAAAGGGCCTTTGCAAGGATAAAGCAGGATGAAATGGGTAAAGACACCACTCGTGAATCAGAATGAAGCACAAGGTTTTTCTGTGAATAGTCAATCCTTGCCCAGTCATACATCTGTTTCAATGATTGTAGTGTTTGCCTGGTCATTTGTGAAGGTTTCTAGACTGTTCTGCTCTTTGAAATCAAAGACCTCCTGAACCTCTGCTCTTTGGGTTTGGCCATTTGCCTCATGGTGCGTTGCTTCCTCATTGCATGGACTCCCCGTGGATTAAAGGAACTGGAATGGCCCCTCATGGTGCTGACCTAGCTCAGTCCACGCGGAACTCTCTTACCCTCTGCCAGAGCAATGCGTTTTGACAAGACTCAATGCAACTTTTAGGGCCAAAATACTTTCTCAATCCTTTGGTGCTGGCCCAACAGGTGGCCCACAAACAGAGGTTAATTCTATGCACTGTCAAACCTTTGCTCTTTGAATAAAACTTTAAACAACTGTGCAATAAAAATGGTTGTGACTTGTATTGCTTTTCCATAGAAAGGTAAATTAGATGAACACAGAGCTTGGAAATAGGAAGTTCACATTAACCTTAAACAGATCATCTTTGAATAAAAAGCCGATTACATACTTTTAACTATCATTTTGATAGAAATGTAATTAAAATTCAGACTTATTAAAGGTAAATTTAGTCTCCAATCAAAACAAGACCCCAATAAGATAATTTTAAAATGCAAATACTTGTCACCAGGTGTGTAACATGCCATATGATTTTTCAGTACCAAATTTCTTTTTGTCTTTTCTTTCCTGCTTAGGTTGGGTGTCTTAGTCGTCCGGGCTGCTATAACAAAATATCGTACTTATACTGGGTAATTTATAACCAACAGAAATGTATGGCTCACAGTTCTGGAGGGTGAGAAGTCCAAGATCACGTCACCAGCAGATTCAGTGCCCATTCCTCACAGATGGGCACCTGCTACATGTCCTCACACAGTGGAAGGGCAAGGGAGCTTGTCTGAGCCTCTTTTGTAAAGGCCCTAATCCCATTCATGAGGGTGGAGCCCTCGTGACTTAATCACTTCCCAACAGCCCCACCTCTTAATACTAACACACTGGAGATTAGGTTCCAACATATGAATTGGAGGGGAGGGGACACCAACATTCAGACCACAGCAGTGAGCACTGTAACATTGTTTTTTATTTTGTGCTTTTAAAAAAGACTACATACAGGTAGCTCTACTTTTGTGTTTGAAACATTTTCCCAGCACTGTGCAACTCCTGATGACTGGCAAAGCAAGCTGCACTTTACAGTATACACTTTGAACTGTGCAGGAAGAGAATTGTATAAATCGAGACCCTCCATCTGTTTCAACTTCTTTCTTGTTGCAGGTGAGTGAAAGATCTTGTTAAATTTCTAGATTCTACCCTGCAATAATCACATATTTGTTAACTAAATCTTGGCATGCTTCTACAATTTTTTCTTTAGGCCTGCGGTCCCCAACCCCTGGCCACAGGCTGGTGCTGGTCCGGGCCTGTTGGGCGCTGGGCTGTACACTGGGAGGTGAGGGGCAGGCCAGTGAGGCTTCATCTGTGTTTGCAGCTGCTCCCCAGGACTCACATCACCGCGTGGGCTCCACCTCCTGTCACCTGAGTAGCTGCACACCTTCTCCCCACCCCTACCCCAGGTCTGTGGAAGGACTGTCTTCCATGAAGCCTATCCTGGTGTCAAAAAGGTTGGGGACCACTGCTTTAGGCCATATTCCTTGAGTACTGAAGGCATCTAAAGATACACACTTAAGCTTTTTGTTTGGTATTATCAAATTACCATTCAGCAAGTTTCTAGCAATTTACTCCCTTACCGACAATAAATGAAATTCTCTCTGTACCCCAGACAACATTGACAAAGAAATACAATTTGATAGATAAAACATTCCTCCTGTTTTACTTTGTATAATCCTATTCCATCAATCTCTCAAGAACAGCAGAGTGGTCTAGAGATGGTGGTAGCTTAGAGGTAACAGTGCAGATAAAGAGAAATGATGTTTCAGGATTCAGTTAGGTGGGAGAAACAACAGAGTTTGATGATAAATCTCTTCAGGCTATTTTATGACAGAGGGCGTAAGAATTAACATTCCTGGAGCAAAACTGAACAGAAAGAATATCATCTGTTCTACATGAATACAAACTCTTTCTTAACTGGGGTAGAAAGCAATGGATTTACCAATCAGTGGCTGCATACCATGAACCTGAGATCTCAACTGCTCCAGCACTGGCATCCAACCCAGCGATTGTGATTTGAGGCTACTTGGTTGATAATCATTCTCCAGGATCCATGTGGATTCTGCCAAGGTGAGGCTGCTAAATTAAATGGAGCCATGATGGGGACTGCCTTCCCAGTATCCTTTAGATTTCTAAGGGTAGCACCAATCCCCACCAACACCTCCACCTCCACTCCCAGGATGCAATATTGTTTTGGATGTACTATCTCTACCAGCTCCTCAGCTATCTGGTCTCCCCCAGGAGGTAGCCACAGAGGCCCCTGGCACTCATGGTCACCACCTTCAGTTTCTCATTATCCCTCTGCAGCCGCCTTGTGCCAGTGACTGTCCATACCTCACACACCCTTTAGGATGGGTCCTCCTTGCCAGCGGTACTGCCTGCTCTCTCGCACCACGTTTAATGACAGCTTTGTCAGGTGGGTCCTCCAGGAGGCACCCAAGACACAATTAGAAGTGCAAGATTCACTGGGGGGTGCCAATGCCTTCAGCCAAAGACCACCAGAAACATACTTGTCTTTGAACAAGTTGCTTATTACTTATTGCAGTAAGAGAGGACATTCATGGAGAACGGCAGGGCTTCTCAGAGAGCATTACAATGAATCTATTTTAGGATTTTGGACCACCTGGGTGATTTCAAGGCGGGTGTAAGGAAGTAGGGATTCAGTCTAGATTGGATGCTGTCAGAAATGGGGGTGATGCTGTGACTGAGTATCTCAATAAATCTTCTCTATACGGAAAGCGGCCTAGAGTAAGGATGAAGCTGTAATTGGTAAAAAGGCAGCAGTCACTCATTTTCATCAGGAGAAGGATGTTTGTTATTTTGTTAGTAGCACAGTGACTATTTTTTATGTACAAAATTATGACGTAGTTTGTTTTGTCTTACTGTATCATGGCCTGAGAGCAGCTTTGTCTGAAGGTGGTGTTCTGAGACTGTTCATGTCCAACAGGAGAATAACACGGCCAAGCAGTGGTAGGTCAGCTTTTGAATGTCAGGTAGGTTTTTTTTTCCCCTTCTCAGGGGAAACACCTGTGTAAGAGGAAGGGGAGAGGAAACAGAAGACAGGAAGAGCCTTCAGACTATGAGGCAGGTTTGACACCTGTGAGAGGAGCGCTGAGGAGATTGTGGCCATAGAGAGTTGGACGGCAGGACAGCACCAGAACGTCCTGGCCAGGCTCATGGGAGCTCCAGAGCAGACCGAGTCCCAGGTTGGGCAGAAGTGGCCTGGCTCCAAGACCCCACTGTACCCGGTCACACGCAGAACAGCGCAGCCTGGGCAGGAACGCGGCAGCTGCTCCCCAGCAGCGGGAGCTGTTGTAACTGCAGTCCCTGGAGCAGCTCTGAGGAACGGAGAACCGAGCAGCGCCGCTCCACAGCCTCCAGAGGCCCAGGGCCAGACACACAGGAATAGCGACAGTTCGACAGCAGGTAGAGGAGGAAAGAAAAAGAGAAGATGTATTAAAGACATTAGGTTCAAGTACAGAAGATGGAAACGGAGAAATGTCCGCTCCATCTGACAACAGCCAAGTGGCCGGCAAGGATCACAAGACAGTGGTGGCAGCAGGGGAGGGACAGCCAGCAGCCAGAAGTGGAGGGAGAATGGAGAAGAGCTGGGGACTGTGGATGGGGACCGGAGATGAGGACCAAGGGTTCCTGTGAGCTGTGGGAAATGAGGAAATGAGCCAGTAGACAAACGATGCAAGGCGGGTGGAAATCACCCAAGGACTTAGGCCCTAGAGAAGGCAACTGGCCTGGGACCCAGAACACGTGTGGGGAAAGTGCCCTGAAGATGGGGTAGGTTCATGTGTGGGACGACAGCCGCGGCCCACCCAGCGCACAGGCAATCTGCAGCTGGGAGCCTGACAAGGAAGCTCAAAGTTCAGAAGGACAGCGACTACTGGTACAACTTTCTAGCTTTTGAAGAGCCACCTTGGCTTCTCAAGAATACCCTGGAGCTATAGGGGGGTAGTCTGCTAGTGACTGCACACTGACCAGGGAACACAACCCATTTCAAATCCTGCTTCTGCCAAGGAAAAAGAGGCTATCTCCTCCACAGCCCTCCATCTCCTCTAATCACTAACGCCCGAAGAGCACTTACTACATTCTAGCACACCTTGCTATTTATTTCCCATTCACTATCTCCTTTAATCTCCAAAAATAATCCTAGGGGATAAGTCCTAATCTTACCCCTATTTAACAGATTTATTATCTATCCGTGAAATAGGAACAACAATAGATTCTCTTACAAAGCTTCTAGAAAACTCAATGAGATCATTTATGGAATGTGTGTAGCACAGATGTGTGAAAGATGAAAACCTGAAGCACAGGCAGACCAGAGCAGGGTTCGTTCTTGGAGGACACACCCCAGCCCAGGCCTCTGGGCGGTGACTCAGCACAGGGCTCCCACAGGCTCAGAGGGAAACCCCAGACGATGGCTCCTGATTTTCTCCCACAGGAGACGGCAGCTTAAGAGGGTTTTCTGTGTTTGTCACCCAGCAAGATGTTTACAAAAAGATAAAATTGAAAAATTGCCATTTATTTGACAAAAAACTTTTGAATTTAATAAAGAAATGGCAATAACTGGTAAATACATTAATTCAAAATATTTTCACTAAGCACCAGACAGAATAGTTCGCAATCTTTTCACCAAGAACTCCTTTGAAAGAATGCCTATAACTCAATCAGTTTATTTAGGTTTTTAATCAAGAAATCTAAAGCTGCCAATCAGAGTTTATAATTACCATGAAATGACCAGATAAACAACCTTGAGGTCATATAACGCGAGCTTTTAAAAGCTGTTTGGCCAGGCGTGGCGGCAGGTCTTGCAGTCCCAGCTACTTGGGGGGCTGAGGCAGGAAGATCACTTCAGCCCAGCCCAGGAGTTTGAGGCTACAGTGAGCTACGATGCGATGCCACTGCACTCCAGCCAGGCAACGGAGTGAGACCTCGTCTCAAAAAAAGAAAAAAACAGGTTTGTCTCACCTATACCTTCTAACTGAGGAGTTCCCTGGCCTCAGGCTGGTGGTAATCCCAGGTCCATGTGCCAGACCCCACACATACACACAAACAAAAATGAGTACTAAGTAACATGTATAAAAGAGAAATATTATATGGTCCCTGTATATTTAAGGACAATAATGCCTAATTCTGATGGGCATACAATGCAGTGAGGGGCAGAGAGAGATACAAGTCACGAACCCACATGGGAGAACCAAGCAAGAGCGTGGTAGAGAGATAAGTCCTATGCCCTGGGGATACAGCAGAAAGGGCACTGGGAGGCGTCAGGCACCAGGTGGCATCCAGGCCAGACCAGGAACATGAGTGGATGTCAATGTGTGTGACCAAGGCCTTCAAAGATGGAGAAAATAAAAGGACCCAAGACACTGAGCCACAGATGGGCTCTTCAGAAGACAGTGAAGCCTTTGTTTTGGGTAAAGGGATGTAATTTAATAACAGACTGTATAAAATTCAGGAAAAACTCACCCAGCAAGAGCCAGAAGCAACACTAGTCTGTATTTTTCAACAGTAATTCAGGCAATCTGAGGTGGCCTATGAAACTAGCAAGAGGGTAAAGTATCTTCCCAAACGCGGAGGCACCACACGCTCTTTGTGGAAGTAGCCAAGCCACCCCCAGACCCCAGTCCCCTGGAATCAAATCCGTTAGCAACAGTTATCCTTAATGGAAAATATCTTGCTCCCAAGATGCAAAATAAAAATGACATAAGCAAAAACTCAAAACGAAGAGAAAACCAGAGCAAACTTTAACACGTCATATTTCACCTGTGCCCCAACTGTCATGGTACTGAGACACAGTCCGCCCCATTACTTCCACTGATCCATCACCGCAGAACACAACAAAATTTAGCATAGCACTGCTCCTACTACATCCCTCCCTATCAAAAAAACTAAATACACACTACACAAAATATAAACCTACCCCAAATAAAAGTCAGCATTAGCCTAGGGATACTGCAATATTACTATACTAACCCAGGATATTTTAATCCTCATTCTCAGAGCTCTGGAAGCATTATAAACGTTGTTGCATTAGATTCCTCTTCTTGAGGTAGTTCAAAGGTAAAACACAGCAGGTTTATCTATTTTTCTACACTACCATGGTGGGGTAATAATCATAAAAGGCCTATAAGCAAAATCCTCATCCCCCATTCTCAGACTATTATTGTTTTTTCCCTCAGATCAAACAAACCAACCTAACTGGAAACACACACAAGGAGATGAAAAGTCATACAAAAATTTAAATAGCATAAAAAAACAATCTGTAAGCATCATCACACTAACAGTCTAAACTTCACTAAAGAAAAAACATTTACTTGGTTTACCCAAGCTACAGGCATTTTAGAAAGTATTAAAGACATTAAACAGCTTATAAAAATAGTGGAAAAATTTCAGGTGAGAATAAAGAGTTCTTGCAAAATGCCACATCCACAAGAAGAAGTGCGTGGCAAACTGTCCGTCCGAGGCTGCCTCAGACACTGGCACGCTCTCAGGCTGCAGCTGCCCCCTCCCTCAGGTCGGCTTCAGAGGGGCAGGGATAGTGGCTGACGCCTGTTCCAGGTAGGCCAAGGAACCCTGAGGGATGTCGGCTGGCTTTTTGTGCTGCACACTGATGTCCTCCAGCACCTGCTGCCAATGCCTCAGCTTTGTCAAGTGCTTCTGGACCAGCGCATCCTTCCGCTGTAATTCATTCCTGAGCTCCGAGACATCCTACAGATGAAACGGAAGAAGTAAGTCACAGCCAACTCAAAAAAAATGAATACAGTTCCTCATTAGTTAAGAGCACTAAGAAGAAAATTCAAAACAAAAAGAATCCATTAAACCATATTAAGCCCATTACTCTGCTTGGCCCCACTATTTGAAGAATCCAAATAATAGATGTCTGTCTAACATTGACAGTTTTTATTTTTAGTTATTTTTCTTCAAAAAGTAACACACAAGTTACAAAATTCAAAAGGGATCAAAGGGCAACTAAAAAAAAAAAAAAAAAAAAGAATCAGACTTTTTCCCATCCTGGTCCCTGGCCACTGAGTTACCCCTGTCCAGGGCTACCACTAAGAACCAAAAACACG
The DNA here is from genome assembly GCF_041146395.1 of Eulemur rufifrons. Classification (NCBI taxonomy): domain Eukaryota; kingdom Metazoa; phylum Chordata; class Mammalia; order Primates; family Lemuridae; genus Eulemur; species Eulemur rufifrons. The sequence goes on from NC_091001.1 coordinate 26,605,385, forward strand.
GAGAATTAGAAACACGTTAACACAACTGTTTATAAAATCCACACCACTGTTCTATCATTTCAGATTATGAAGAGTTAAAAATCACATTTTCAAGAGTTTCTTTTTCTTTTTTAATTTAACTTTATTTAGAGACAGGGTCTTGCTCTCTCACCTGGGCTGGAGTGCAGTGGTGCATTAATAGCTCGAATGCAGCCTTTACCTCCCGGGCTCAGCCTCCCTAAGTGCTGGGGTTACTGGCGTGGGCTTTTTATGAACACCAGCATTCAATTTTTGTTATTAAAGAACTGGCTTTGAACACACCTGCATTGTTATTAAAGCATTCACATTAGGAAATGATCCAACATGATCAAGAACTTGCCATTCACCCCTCAACAGCTGGTATTATGAATGAAAAGAGCCCTTTTGATTAATTGGTCAGCTTGAAGGACTAGTTACTTCTACAACTGCCCCAAATTGATAATCTCAATTTAGTATTTCTCCCTGGGGGCATCACTGGCCTTCTGGGTAGGACAATTCCTCACTCCCCCACATCACAAGGGGCAGGCCTTGGCCCAACCCACTCCATGCCGTTAAAGCATCCCATCGTGGCAAGTCCAACACACTTCCAAATACCCAGTTTAAAACAACTGACATCAACGAAATCCTGAGTGAGCCAGGGTCAGAACATTTACTTCTTGATTCCGTGGTCTCCTGTCTGCAAGGCATTGGGTAGGGCAACTGGAGACACAGACCTGTTTTTGTTCCAGATGACCTCATCTACACTAATGGTTTTTTAACTTTTTTTTATGCAGCAGAACCTTTCCTTTAAGAAAAATATTTCCTGAAGGCCAATGTATGAAACAAGTAAGAGCACAGCTGCTCTGTTCGAAGCTCTGCTCTTAAATAGAGCTCTTAGAGCTCTGCTCTATCATGAACACTGACAACTAGCAACATTTCATACTGATCTATAAAGCCCTACTGAAACTTAAGAGAAATGCATACATCTCATTTAAAGCATAAATGAAATCCTGGCAACATCGGTTTTTTCCTAAAAACTGAGAAGAAAATTGTTTTTACCTCTTTGATAACTTGCTCTGGTTTCTGGACAGATAACTGCAATCTTTTTTGTAGAAAAAAACATTCTGTCTGTCTCGCAATATCTAGAAATTTCTGGATACACTGATCAACACCTTAAATAAAAAGAACAAAATATTAAATTAAGAAAAACACTTGACACATATATCGCTCTCATAAATAGCCAAAATATCAAAACAGCACCTTCTCATAGATGAATTGGGGATTTTAATCTTGTCCACAGCAATAATAAAGACCTCCAACCTCCCATGTGTTAACCAACATTAAGTAGTGGATAATTCGTGCTTGTATCAGGTAAAAAAGAGACTTTAAAACATAGTTCAAAGAAATCAGAAGCTCTGGTTACTTGTAGGGACAAACTTGGGGGATGAGAGAGAAGCACAAGAGACTATTCTCTATAACACCTATTTAAAAAAATAATAAAATCTTTTTTTAAGCAGTATACACTGTTAGTCTTCTTTGCCTAGTATCAATATGACATGCTTATTATAAATAGTTCCTTAAGATTGACATAAGATATCAATTAATAAACTGAACAAAGAACCAGAAGTTTATAGAGATTACATGCATACATTTATTCTCTGCAAAAGTTCTCGAAGGTTCTCTTAGGATGTAAGCAGGACTGAAACATATCAAGTGTAAAATCAGCAATGAGGAATCTTGCAGAAGCCAAGAACATTTGTCTCCAAAGACAGAATGCTTACCAGTTCGAATTTCTTCTTGATCAGTGCCATTGACATAGTCCTGACTCACCAGAGAAGCAAAGCAAGCCTGTGTGATCAAAACATATAAAAGAAAAAAAACATCATTCACACATCAAAAATCTTACTCCAGAGTAAGAAATAACTTCTCTTTAAGTCATTCAATGAACTGACAGTATCTGTGTCTGCACATGAGATGACAAGACATCCTGCCCATGAAGACACTTGGTAAACTGAGTCCCAATTAGGCCGTGGAGGGAGAGCTAGGCAAACAAGCCAGCACTGTATCTGGTCTCTCTCCTACCACTTGCCCCTTCCCCACTATCTCATTCCACACCAGGCCAGGCTGCTCTTCCAGCCCCACCACAGCTCCTCTAGCCAAGGCTTATACAATTTGCACCTCAGGACTCGCCATTTATCGCCTCCTCAGAGAGGTGGTCCTGAGTACCCTTTCTAAAGGGTGCCCCTCCTGCTCGTGCTCTACCCCAGCATAGCTTTATTGTTTTTCATATAATTAACTAACCTCACATCCATTCTTTTCACCCATTATTGTCTGTACCCTACGAGTAGATGGAGTTTTGCCTCTCTCATTCACCAGTATAGTCCTAGTGCCTGGAATCCTGTTTGGCACAAAGTAGGTGTTTAATAAAGCCATGTTAATCACTCACTGGATGGTCTAAGTGGACAATGTTGGTATCACATGGATAACCAAGCCCCAGAGAGGGCATTCTCTAAAGGGGTACCTATCGAGACACATACGTTTATCAGGCAAGGAGTTCTGTGTGCATGCAACTCTCAGAAACTGCACCAAAGAAGTCCTATCGCAGGCTTGGGCAGGGAGGGTGTGTGTAGAAAAAGAACAGGATAGCATCTGGGAGGAGCAGGGGTTAGAAAGTCAGACTGAAATTCAGGAAAGCAGAGCCCAGTCAGCAGTGAGCAAACTACACTCTAGCCTGAGCAACACAGCAAGACCCCATCTCTAAAAAAAAAAAAAATTAGCCAGGCCTGGTGGTGTGCCTGTAGTTCTCACTATTCAGGGGGCTGAGGCAGGAGGATCACTTAAACCCAGAAGTCTGAGGTTGCAGTGAGCTATACTGATGCCACTGCACTCTAGCCTGGGCAACAGAGCAAGACCCTGAATCAAAAAATATATATATATTTTTAAATAAATAAAGCTCAACCATCCCTTTCCTTTATGGCTTAGCATCACCCCAAATGGAACAGATTTCTCTGACCTTTAAATCATTTCTCTCCAAATCTTTGATTGTATGTCCCACAGTAAAAGTATTTTGGCCATGCAAGCCCAATAATACAGTCACTTACAAATTATATTCATGTACTACTGTGCTATCGTATACACACATAAAACACACACAACTAGAATTTAAAATGTGGAAAAGATAACTCCAATATTTCCACACACTAATGGCTCTTCTTCCACTTCAGAGACCACTGGAAATCACCAAAGCACTCATTTTTACCTCTCTACTCCCTGTCTCTCTCAGAACAGATCATCCTTGCTACAGGGTAAACTCCTTGGGGCAGAACTCAAAGAGACTGGGTCATAGCTGCCTTCTTCCTCTCTAACTCCCACCTCTCCCTCTTCCTCGGACCCTAGTACCAAGCCCCACCCAGCAACTTTTAAATAAGTCTATTTCCGCTTCAAGAGTCCCATTACTTGAGGACCGTTTAAAGGTGGAGCCCAGAAGAAAGGACACAGGACACAGCAGTAAAACGCTGAGCTCCTAAGAGGATGAACCCATACTAAATACGCAGGGATTCAAGAAAGGGTGCTCAGGGCTGGGACCGGGGCTGGACTGGGAACGGCGTGGGACTGGAACCGCTGGCTGGGAACCGGGAAGGTTCCAAGGCTGGGTAGTAGGAAAACTTCAAGTTCACGCTGTCTCCAGAAACGTCGAGTAGTTTACGCGCCTCCGCCAGCAGACCCAAGTAGAATATCCACTACTGGGGAGCCTAAAGCAAGTGACACGTTCTCTAAGCCTCAGTTTCCTTATTTGTAAATTGGCTGCTGGGATCGCTGAGGGAGATAACATGCGCGCCTGCAGTTTACGTTTCAGGAAAAGAAGGAGGGCTGGGGACAAAGACTCCCATGTCTCATTTTACCTCGAAAGATGACTCCAACTCGTCCACCAAAGTACTGCTGGAAGGTCTCTGAGCGCCTGGCGTCGCTTGAAGAAGCGAAGCCTGGCCCGAGAGTCCGGGCGGGGGCGGTGGAGGCCCGGGTGGCTGTCCAGAGAACATACCGCCTAGCGGAGTCGCCATGTCTGGAATGGCGGAGAGAAGCTTACTGCGCCTGCGCGAGAGCTGAGGCCGCGGTCACGTGACAGCTGTGGCCGGCTTGGTCACATGGCAGGACCGGTCGCTTGGAGGCGTCAGATGGGCGCCGGAGAAACCCGTTCTTCCTTCTCTTTGTTGTCTTTTGCGGTGCAGAGGCCATGTGGCTGTTCCTTTTATTTTTCTTAGCTTGAGAATTGAAGGCTTAGGATTTGACACAATTGTGTAGATAGCAGAATTATTTAACTACAGTGACGATGTGCTATTACCCACTCTACCCTAAACGCATGGAATGACTTTGACCAATTCACTTTCTCTTTCTGGGTGCAGTTTACCGGTGGGTTAAAAGGTGGTCACCTATTCACTCCACAGTTATTGAGCTCTTGCTATGTACCAATTGTTAATTCAGTCATTGGTTTTAGCGCGAACAAGCCAGGCAAGGTCCTCCCTAAATTCTAGTGGGAGACGGGTAATAAGAACGACTGACGTTGAGGATCCATATGTGACTAGTACTATTAGATATTCATGATTACATCAAAGAGAAAGTCACTGTACTAATCTTTTAATAACGTTTTAACATTTGCTTATTCATATCTTCAAAAGCCAAGTCACATTTTTTTCATTATATTTAATTGTATAGTTATCGTCCAGCACACTTATTGAGCCCTCCATGTCCCAGGTACTATTTCCTGATCTGAAGGTTATTAGCAATTGCCTTAAAATCTCTGGAGGGAGACAGACAAGCACATAAATACATATTGCAATATCATGTAGAGATAAGTGTTAGGAAAGAAAATGAAGCCCAGTAAGGGGATGGCCAGTGATGGTTGGGTGTTCTTTGAAATGGGTGATTGGGAAGGTCTCTTCAAGGAGATCTGGACTAGAGGGACTGGAATGAAATTTTAAGTAGGAGAGCTTTCTAGACAAAGAGACCCCTGAAGAAGGATCCTGCTTGGCATATTTATGGAGCCCTAGGAAGGCCAACAGGGCCAGAGGAGACAGGCAGAAAAAGCCAGAGTTTTGCCAATCAGGCTCAGAGCAAAGGTCATCTTCCCAGCCTCAATTTAAATTAGACCCACACTCCCAGACACTTCACCCCTGTTTAATTTTCTTCACATTACTTAAGCATAATCTGAAATTGTAATATCTGTTAAGGGCCAAAAGCTTTAAGACTACTGACTATTATAACTTTTGGCCATATCATGTTAAAGGCTGAAATTTTAACATTATCAAAGCTATTTCTATAATGTCACAGTGTGCGTTTCATGCCAAAAAAATCATTAACCTGCTATTTTGCTTCTGTAAAACTGCTTGCTAAAGACAGTGCCCCAAGTGTGGGAATACAACACCCATGTTCTGCATGACCAAGCCCTAAACTGCCCAGATCCTGTTGCACCAGGACATGAGAGTGATGTAATGCTGCTTTTTGCCCCGTAATCATGCTTGCTCTGCCCCAGTGATTTTTCACCCACGATAAAAGCTTTCTGCTTCAAAAGCTCAATGCTGCTCTCTGTGCTGCCGCCTTTGGCGGCGGCGCAGGGAGTAGTCGCTGGCCTGCTAATAAAGACTCCTGATTTGGCTCAAGTTGGTCTTTAGGTGGTCATTTCTCGAGTCTCAGACCATAACAATATCGCTTATTTTTTTCTTCATTGATTAAATCACCTTCTCTTTCTCAGTGTGCGCGCATGAACACACACACACACACACACACACACACCCCCACCCACCCGGAATGCAAGCTCCATGACATCAGAGCTGGCCTGTGTTACTCACCTGTATCCTCAACATCCAGAACTGTGCCTGGCATAGATAGACATAATAAACATTTGATGGTTGTAAAAGCCAAAAGAGAAACCAGGAGGGAGCTAGTCTACTCCAGCAATTGTCAAACTGTTTTGGTCTCAGGACCCCTTTACACACCTAAAAATTATGGAAGACCCGAAAGTTCTTGTTTATGTGGGTTATGTCTGCTAATATTCACCTGATAAATTAAAACTGAAAATTTTTTTCAAGATCAACTCATTAAAAAATCAAACCCTTTTGGGATAGACTAAAAAAAGGAAAAAAAAAAAGAAAAAAAAATCAAACTCATTGTAAAACATAAATGTTTCTTATTAAAGCTATAACTCTATTTTCCAAAACAAAAAATAAATTAGAAGAGTGACATCATTTTACTTTTTTGCAATCCCTTTAATATCCAGTTTATCTAATCTTAATGTAAGTTGCCTGAGAGCATGGTGAGTGGTATTTCTCCTGGATTCACCCTAGAATAGGGCAAAGAAAAAGAACTCACATGTTTGGATTTCACTGGAAACCCATTTCTTCATCTCTAAAATAGAATATTGCCTTGGAAAAACTACTAACAACAAAGTAATGTATGTGGGACTCTGATACAGTGCCTAGTATAGACCAAGTAACTTTTTGAGAAAAGAGGAGTGATTTATGTTAAAAATAATCTCTCCACTCATACAGATAACAGAACAAGTGGAGGCAGGGGGACCAGTGAGGCAGTAATCTAGCAGTGTAGGAAGACGGGGACTTGCACTATGGCAGTTGAGACAAAGGTGGTGAGCTGTGGTCAGATGAACTGATTTGCTCAGGAAAAACCCAAATGGTTGGGAATGGAATGCATAATATAATTTGTTGAATGTGACTTTCCCGAAGACAAAGTTTAGGCTAACATTTCCTTAGGACTATGATGCAAGGGAGGAGGAGCCCACAGCTCGTGAGTGGCAGAGCTACAGCTGTAGAATATGGCTGGGTGCAAAGGGCCACAAAAAAATGGTCAGGCCAATACTGTCTGATTCATGTACCACCAAGTGATTGAGCATGGTTTTAGAACTCTTCTTCCCCTAACCCTAGACTGAATTCTTTAAGGGCAGGGACTATAACTTGTTTACTTTGCCACCGCAAGCACCTTCCAAAATATCTGGCACAAGGTAGGCATGGAATATTTGCTGAATCAATGAATCTTTTACTCCAAAATTAGTAAAACATTTCCTACTCCTTTGACCTTGGAGGATATAAGGGAATCTTTGGATTTACTCTGCTGTAACCTTAAAACCTTTTTTTAACTGCCAAACCTTCCAAGATTTCATCAAGTTCACCTTTTATCAGTCTCTTTTCTCACCTATTCATTCAACCAATATCAACTTTCAACAGTGGTTTGAGTCTATGTGCTCTGAGTAGATAGTGATAAACTGGAGAGATGGGGAACCTGTCCCCATTGCAGTTAAAGTGTGCACTGTCCTTTTATAGCACGGGCTTACAGATTGTACTACATTCAGTGATGGTTTCTTGTGCTCAAGGCCATGTGGTGGGGCACAGGGGTGTTAAACTTCACAGATCTGTTGATCTAGCTTTCAGTCCATGCTCTACTTTCAAGCTCATGAGCTGTCCCCTTTCCTCTCTCTTTTTCTGTCAGAGAAACAATGCACCCAGCTAATCTACGGTTCCCCAAATCCTGTGCAGTAGCCATGGCTTAATCTGGTTGGTGATATGAGCAGAGTGTACATGGGACTTCGGTGATACCTCCTTAAATTAACTGCGATTGTACCCGTTCGGCCCTGCTCCCTTTCCTTCAACCCCAGCAGCTACCTGGGACTGTGAGGAAGCCTTGAGGCCATGGTGGTGATGTAAAATTCCGAGCCCCTGACCTTGGATTCCCTACTTCTGTCAACTTTTACCTTTTAAAACTATCATGTTCTAAATCACTGCTGTTTTGGATTTGCTGCTCTTCACAGCCATGCCTAGTCCTAGTTGATACCCATCTGTAGCATAGTGTGCTTCTGAGGATCAGCAAAGGGTTCGTGAAGTTCACATGCAGGGACAACTATTAAGTTTCATCGCAACCAGATTAGATAAGCACATGAAACCAGGGCCTGTGCTGTGCCTTTTGTATCCCACACATTAGTGAACACAAGAGCTCGATTGTTCTTTTATCCATAAAAAGCCTTTGAACAGAAAGCCTTCTATCGGCCGGGCGCGGTGGCTCACGCCTGTAATCCTAGCACTCTGGGAGGCCGAGGCGGGTGGATCGTTTGAGCTCAGGAGTTCAAGACCAGCCTGAGCAAGAGCGAGACCCGTCTCTACTAAAAATAGAAAAGAAATTATATGGACAACTAAAAATATATACAGAAAAAATTAGCCGGGCATGGTGGCGCATGCCTGTAGTCCCAGCTACTCGGGAGGCTGAGGCAGGAGGATCGCTTGAGCCCAGGAGTTGGAGGTTGCTGTGAGCGAGGCTGATGCCACGGCACTCTAGCCTGGGCAACAGAGTGAGACGCTGTCTCAAAAAAAAAAAAAAAAAAAAAAAAAAGCAAAAAAAAAAAAAAAAGAAAGCCTTCTATCAAAGCTCTTCTGGGCCTTCTGAATCATCCCTAAGAAATCTTTTAGCTTCCTTCATACACCAGTAATTCCAACCCTAGATTCCATCTTTCCTGATGAAGGAGCTTCTCAATGTCGATACCCAGGGGAACCTGTGTTTACTTACCACTCTTGCCAGATTTTCTTGAATTCTAATAAATACCATGAATATGCATGCCCATTTCCACTCCCTCTATAACCCAGTTTAGATATACAATATCCTCTTAAATATCAAATTTTTAAAATGTTAAAATTAACTTGAATAAACAGCTTTTCCTGCCAAATGTTTTCAAAGTTAAAAAAATAAGTGCATAGACCTTATTCATGGATAATTTGATCCATCTGATACAAAAGTAAAAAGAGGAGAGCTTTGTTCTAAATCTATACAAATGGAATTCTGTTACAAAATAGTTTACCTATGGACAGTCCCTTTTATGCTCTTGTTTCTTATTCCAGTATTTCAAATAAATTCCACACCCACGCAAGTCACTGAACTGAAAAGGAAGCATTACAGCCCACTGATGCAGCGTGCCCGCTCTGGAGGAGACCAGCTGGGTTAACACATTGACTGCCAGGTGAGCTGTATTTAACTCAGACTAGTTTTGACCCCAGGGCCTCGTGAGGCAAAACCCTGCAGTTGGTTCATGAAAATCTTACTTGCTGATGTTCTTATTGTTACTATTAATATTGACAATTTGATTCTAAAAGCATGGATTATGTTGCACGTAACTCACTCACAGGAAACAATAAAGAAAAACAAATTAGGAAGGATCATTTTGTTGTAATAAAACACTGTGGACCAAGGGAAAATTTTTCTAGTGTGGCAGTCAATGTGTTAAACTCTCTCTTACTAGCTTAAACCAACTTACTAGCTCCATGACATTGCCCGCATGTCACTAAACCTCTCTCGTGCCCCATTTTCCTCATGTGTCATGTGGGGGTAATAACAGTATCTGCCTCATTGGGTGTGAGGATTCAATAATCTAATCCCCCAAAACACTTAGGACAATCCTTGGCAGATGGTAAGTCTGCAATTGTTGGTTTATATGATTACTTCATGACTGACTCATTTTGGAAATCACGTGCCAGGCCGTCATACAAACTGATAAGCTCAATCACTGAGTGTCCGAAAGTGATTATTAGCACTGAGAAAATACCTTTATCACTGTGACCCAATTTAATTACTTAGTACACATAACACAGCCAGAAGAGACAAGTTATGTTAAAGTTACTGGGTTTGTAGTAGTATATAAGTAAGTATCAGAGCCACACCAGAGAGCACAGAAAGTTGGATTTATCATTTCTCACAACCACATGGTAACTTCCAGTTTGCTCACATTACTAGCATCACAAATCTGAAATACAATTTTGCTTCTCAATTAAAAACATATACTCTGAGAAGTGATTAGGAAATTTCATAAAAATTCATCATCACTGATAGAGTATCTTAAAAATCCTTGCCAAGAAAGACATTCACTTTACCTTTATAAATTTTTGCATAAAATGAAAAATAAATCAAGGAATAAAAATCTCATTGGGGTTCTAATTTTTAAATACCATCATTTGTTTCCTTTAAAAAGATTTTCACCCATTCATTCAAAAATCTTTTGAAGCTCAACTGTCCAATTTAAGACAGAACAAAGAAATGTCTGAGCATCTCAACTAAGAACTCTCTTGGCTGAGACGCATTAAGAACTCTATTAAGGTCCTCGTGGGCCTTCCAGTCATGCCTTTCCGCAGATAGGGAACCTCATCTTTGTTGACCATCACACCTGCTATGTCTAAATGTGCCCACTTCGGATGAGTCACAAATTCTTTCAGGAATGCTGCAGCTGTACATGCTCCTCCAGATCTGAAGAGAAAGACAAAAGGCATTATTTAACCCCATTTAAATGTGCACTGAAAATTTCATTAATATTTTGTACTATTGCTAAGTAGGTTCTATGACCAGAGAACAAGAGTCAAGCATACAGGACCTAATAAGAACTTAACCCAGGCTGGGCACAGTGGCTCATGCCTGTAATCCTAGCACTCTGGGAGGCCAAGGCGAGAGGATGGCTTGAGCTCAGGAGTTCGAGACCAGACCGAGCAAGAGTAAGACCCCTTCTCTACTAAAAATAGAAAAATGAGCCGGGTGCAGTAGTGCGCACCTGTAGTCCCAGCTACTCGGGAGGCTGAGTCAGGAGGATTGCTTGAGCTCAGGAGTTGGAGGTTACAACAAGCTAGGCTGCGCCACTATACTCTAGCCCAGGCAATTAAAAAAAAGGAGGGGAGGTAATCTACAAATCACTTTCAGCATATCTATTTTCAGATACAGCTTTAAGCAGTATAAGATAAATTCAAGATTCTTTTATATTATGGTGATGAATTCTCATATCTTCCATCCCTTTTCCTTATCATTTTCCAAATCTAAAGTGACCATTAGATTTAAAAAACATACAAAAATTTTGAGAACCGGTTAGAAACCAGTTAGAAAAAATATCCTGAAAATTTAAGATGCCAAAAAGCTGACAAACACTACATCAAAAGGAAACTGGGCCGGGCGCGGTGGCTCACGCCTGTAATCCTAGCACTCTGGGAGGCCGAGGTGGGCGGATCGTTTGAGCTCAGGAGTTCGAGACCAGCCTGAGCAAGAGCGAGACCCCATCTCTACTAAAAATAGAAAGAAATTATATGGACAGCTAAAAATATATATAGAAAAAAATTAGCCGGGCATGGTGGTGCATGCCTGTAGTCCCAGCTACTCGGGAGGCTGAGACAGGAGGATTGCTTGAGCCCAGGAGTTTGAGGTTGCTGTGAGCTAGGCTGACGCCACGGCACTCACTCTAGCCTGGGCAACAGAGTGAGACTCTGTCTCAAAAGAAAAAAAAGGAAACTGGATAGTTAAACTTTTTGTAAAGGAGATAAAATTTAAAATAGTCACGTTGGCAACCAATGATGATTGTAAAAATGTACATTTAGCTTATTTTACATACCTGTATTTTCCAATGTTATTAACATCAGCAAGCTGGCAATCCACAACTTGTCTTGTATAATGTTCAAAGAGAGGCATCCTCCAGACACGGTCCCCTGTTTCAATACTGGCCTAAAGAAGAAATAGGTATGACAGTTGTAAGACTGGTGAAGTAGGTTCTGGGAAATTCATGGCACTGACATGCTCAATGCTGAAGAAAAAAGTTTTTATAACCTAGTACTCTAACACATGAAAGTATAAAACATGTTTCAGAACTGTGTCAGTTCATTAGAAGACTTAAGACTTATAAATGAAACAGCAATGTTGTGCCACAATCCTATAAATCCACAGGGCATTTGCTAAAATCATCAAACTAAAATTACAGGCTTTGGGGGTTTGATTAGGGTGAAAGAAAAGTCTTTGTGAGGCTGGTCACCTCAGTGTGCTGAGAAACACACGCCTGGACCTGCTTCCCTGAAGAGCAGATCTTGAGACAAGGTGACCTCATCCATTCATTCACGTAACATTTACTCATTCATTCATTCATCATTCACTAAACTTCTACTGAGCACCACCAGTGCTGAAGTATCAATATCTGAGCCAGCAAAGGGCCCACAGGCCAGCAGGAGACACAGATACGTAAAGAGACTGTTCAGTTCACTACGGGAAGAACTCAAAGATCCAGAAAGTGAAAAATCAATATGGCAATATAAGCTGTTATTTTAAGACGTAAATACCAGATGAATCAGCTAAGGGCTGGAAGTGGCTGCCTCTAGGAAAACAGACTGTAGGCTGCCGATTGTTGACTTAAATAATGTTTATGCACATATAACTTTGATTCTTTTTTTAAAAAAAAAGCTTAAATGTTGTGGGTGTCATGACAAAAAGGGACACTGGGTATAGGAGAGGCCCCAGAAAAGAGGTACCTGGCCCGGCCTGGAAGAAAATGACTGAGTATTATTGCAGTACTGAGTATTAAGGTCGGGGGTGGGGGATTCACAAATGACAAGAGGACAGATGTGAAGGGCCAATAGTTTAGGATCTTAAACCAACCTCGAGAAATATATTCAGGAACATTTTGTGTTTGTTCCCCACTGGCACATAAAAAGCTCCCATTGACGACTCATTGAAAGAATGAACGAGCGTGAGCGGCGGAGTGGACACAGGGGCTGGAGCTCAGGAGAGACGGAACAAGCAGCAGACGTACTGGCTGGGGCTTCCCGGTGAGGACCACGGAGCATATAAAGAGCCTGTGGCCAAGGACTGAACACAAGCCGACAGCGTGGACAAAGGGAACAGCCCACCGAGGAGACGGAAGTAGGCCAGTCAGAGGAGCAGGGAGCCCAGAGAGACTACCACAGAAGCCAATAGCCGGGTATCACCGAGAGGCCACAGAGTCACATGCTGTCTTGAGGCTGAGTTAGGCCAACAGTGGTGTGGGCAGGTGAGGGAGAGAGAGAGAGAGAGAGAGAGAGAGAGAGAGGATGTGTGTGAGAGAGAGTGAGAGGATGAGAGATGACTGCTGGGAATAGGCTGGCTGCGAAAGGTCACAGAGGGAGGCACAGAGCTCAGGGGTCAGAAGATGTCCTCACCCCCGCAGGGCAAGCTTCCTTACACAGCTTGTCTGCTCAACTCACAACACGCAGTCATTAAAAGGGTGCTCCTTCTCCACAAGGCTGTCCTATAACTTTTTCTACCTCAGAGATTGCAAGCCATGGCCATGTTATTTATGAGTGGTTTTCATATCATTCTGAGACTACTAGGGAGAACAAGGTCGTATCATACCCATACTTTAGGAGCATTTGCCGAAAACCCAAAGCCACCGAATCAAGTTTATTGCTATGGTTCAGCTTCAATCCAAAGGCAAACCAAAAGCATAAAAATCACTTTAACACAGGGATTGAAGAAATCTACCATTCTAAGGCCAGAATAATTTATTCATCATCACCATAATTTAGATCCATATATATTATTCCTACCTCATATAGTTTCTTCCAGAGCCAGGATGAATTGGTAAAGACCCCAGTGGCACCTGACCCCAAAGCTATGTCCATGGCACCTGTAAGACACAAGCCCTCGGGTCAGCTGCAATCTCTCCAGGCAAAATGGTCCCCTCTGCCACTCAGAACAAAACTTTAGCCTTTAACACTGCTTAATGGCTCCCTCATTTTCAAAAACAGTTAAGCTTAGACAATCTTTACTGCTCATACTTAACATGTTTTTATGTTTCTCAACCTAGAATTCACCTTAAAGTATTTAGGAAATACAAAAAAGGAAATGATATCAAGCATCACCAATAATCTCATCCCAGGGATAACTGTTACCTACTCTTGATATTTCCTTCCAGACATCTTCTAAACTTTTTAAAAAAATAATTAAGACCGTACTATATGAGTTAAAGCATGTGTTCTTCCTTTTATGCTTTAAAAGTGTTTTCCTTTTTTGTAAACAAATGTTTGAAAGTATTTTTTAATGATCTGAAAACAGTCCATTGGCCAGCAGTATCATAATTTACATATTGCCGGTACTGAGGCATCTCTAATTTTCAGCAATTTTAATCATGTCGCAGTTTAAGTACCCACTACAAGAATTTAATATATTTTGGGGGGAAAAAAAAAAAGGCTGTTATGACTGTATCATATTTATTTGTTTCATCTTTATTTCCTTCTCTAACAAAGCTATGTCCCATTGGCTGGCTTCTCTTTTTAAATTAATTAGCATATTTAAAAAAAAATCAACTTAAAAACCAGATTCCCAGGTTCTCTTGTGTATACAGTCAGGCACAGCAACTAAGTGCTGCCTTCTTTGGTTTGGGTGTTAGCTCCCAGCACTCTCATTCACTATCTGCCTGGTCCGCATCTGATTCCTAAGCATATACTCAGGGCCTAGCACCCTGCCTGGCATAAAGAAACTCAGTAAGTATTTATTGAAAGGAAAAAGCAAAACTTACTACCCTTCACTACTAGGACAATCCAGTATGATTAGTACCAGGACACTCATACGGAATATCAGAGGAGACAGCACTGGAGTGGGGTGAAATTCTATAGCTGTGACAAGGTGACATTTGTTCCCTGCAACGCAAAGTATGTCCAGGCTGCTCCTCATTCCTTAACTGTGCTCATTAGCATCTCATCCAAGGAAAACGGAAACTTGAAGATACTACTATATACAGTTGGCCCTCTGTATCCATAGGTTCTGCATCCATGGATGCAACCAACTGTGGATCGAAAATCTCTGAAAGGGAAAAAAGTCCATGTGCACATGGTCAGTACAGAGGCAGCCATTGTCATTTTTTTTTAATTTATTTTTTATAATTTCAGAACTGTTACCACCACCAATTTCAGAATTACTAACAGCAGAGGGGTTCCTTCCATTTTCATTTACGAGGCACATTTGGAGCCCTGTGTTGAGGTGCTCACCAACTGATGCTACCAGAATTGCTCTGGAAGAAACATCAAAGCTCCAAGGAAAGTGAGGATGTCACTGCACTCATTCAATCCTAAACTACAACCATGAGTTAAGAAAATGAAGAGAAGCAGCATGATTGGATGGCCACACCTGAACGTGCCACTGCTCCTACAGTCTGGGTACAGCCCCAACATTTAAAGGACAGTAACATCTCTTCAGTGTCTATTGTGTACCTGAGCCAGGTCCATCAACCCGTATCATCTCATTTGATCTTCACATAAACCCCTCCTGTCAATGAAGTGCTACTGTGCTCCATTTATGGATGAGACAACTAAAGCCTAGTCCAAAGTTACATGCTATTGAGAGGAAGGACAGGCTGGGCACGGTGGCTCACGCCTGTAATCCTAGCACTCTGGGAGGCTGAGGAGGGAGGACTGCTTGAGGTAAGGAGGTCGAGACCAGCCTGAGCAAGAGCGAGACCGTCTCTCCTAAAAATAGAAAGAAATGATCTGGACAGCTAAAAATATATATATTAAAAAAAAAAATTAGCCTGGCATGGTAGCACATGCCTGTAGTCCCAGCTACTCGGGAGGCTGGGGCAGAAAGATTGCTTAAGCCCAGGAGTTTGAGGTTTGCTGTGAGCTAGGCTGATGCCGCGGCACTAGATCTAGCCCAGGAAACACAGCGAGACACTGTCTCAAAAAAAAAAAAAAAAAAGAGGAAGAACAAATTCTAAACTCAGATCTTCTACCTCTAAAGACTGTACTTCCTCTCAAGAATTTGAGGTTGGAAATTGGCTCTTACTCTCCTCTAGTTTTTTTTTGAAACACAGTCTCACTCTGTCACCCAGGCTGGAGTACAGTAGTGTCATCATAGCTCACTGCAATCTCAAACTCCTAGGCTTGAGCAATCCTCCTGGCTCAGCCTCCTGAGTAGCTGGGACTAAAGGTGCACACCGTCGTATCTGGCTAATATTTTTATTTTTTGTAGAGAGGAGGCCTTGCTATATGCTGCCCGGGCTGGTCTTGAAGCCATCCTCCTGCCCCAGCCTCCCAAAGTGCTAGAACTACAGGCATGAGCCACTATGCCTGGCCTATTCTCCCCTTTGAACCCTAGCTTCTGGAACTCAGAAAGGACTAAGTATTTGGGAAACCAAAGTGAACTATCAACAGCCTTCAACCAGGGCGATGTCCAGGGCAATTTAAAGGCTCACCCATCAGGTCACCCTTAGTCACCTGGGGCCAACTTTCCCATCTTCTCAAACCCTCCAACTGGGGAAAGGGGGGACATGGGGTCCTGATATTAAGTGTCTGGGTAAAAGTACTCCCCAGGTGGCATTTACGAAAATTATTTTTAAGTTATGAAACTTAGATGTTTCTGTCCTCTGGGTTTCCTCACTTACAGAAAGGGCAGACCACCACCTACCTCACTGCCACTGCCCCCAATCCTCTGCCCCAGAACCTCTGCCTTTCAGCTTAAAGTGTTTGCTAAACTGAATAGGGAGGCCAAAAACCATGAACACACTATAATGCCAGCTTTAAAAAAGGACTCTTAGCAGTAAACCTGTGGACTACTCTGAGATCCATGTATAAAAGGGAACATGAAATGATTTCTACTAAAGTAGGGCTCACGTGACCGGGGAGAGATTAAAACCAAAGGATGAAAAATGACTTGGATTTTACTCCTAAGAGGCAGAGACTGAATGAATTCCTAGAAAGAGAACTTTTGGATGAAAGATTGTGAACGTTGGGACTTTTTAATAAGGCACCACCCATTTGTCAGCCCTTTAGGAATGTACTCTTTGCCCTGCAGGGCCGGTGGTGTCACGCCCTGTCTTCACCGAACACCTGCCGCACGTGGGTGCTGCATTAAAGAGGCTTTCCAAAAATTCCACTCAATCTTCTCTGCAAGGCAAACGGAATTATCTCCAAGTACTGATGCTCAAGGGGGCGAGGAACTTGCCCAAGGCCGACCAGTTGACTAGGCAGTGGCATAGCCGGGAGTCACACCCGAGCCTGGCCTTCAAGTGCATGTGCTGCTTCTGTTAAATGAGGACCTTGTTACTCCCCGCAAAATGTCTGCATTTCTTTATAACATCAAGTATAAAAAGTTCCAAAAACTCAGTGGACATCAGATATGTTACAACTAGTTAAAAAAAAAAGAAAGCCAGCTATTGGTTTTGGGATTTATCACTAATCTTTTCAGATCTGGATCAAATGGTAATTGTAACAGAAAACACCTCTTAATATCATTTTTAGATGTCACTCTAAATGAGCCAACCTGATCCACCTGTTATTTTTTTAAAAGGTATGTCCTGGAAACTTTTAAAACAACAAACCTAAAATTCAAAACATTTTTACAACACAGAACAATTCCCCTGGAGAAGGATCTTTGAATGCCAATGGACTGAGCCCAATTTCGGCGAAATAATGCCGTGAGCACGGTGTGTGTACTCCACACAACAAACAAGACTTCCTGTGAACAAGAACAGGGCAAGCACGTGGTCTCACCTGTTAAGGTGGCGGCATCGATAATGACCTTGGGCTTGAAGGTGTGCGCGTAACAGAGCGCGTCGGCCAGTATGAGCCTCCCCTCAGCATCAGTGTTATCGATCTGCAAAGAGGAGGATCAAAAACAGAAAGGCTAAGACAGTACAAGTAATGAATACGAAAACTGACCCTCACAACAGTGCATGACTACAGAGTGGGATAAAGCTACTATGACTTTTGTCATCAAGTTACATACTTACACTTCAGGAGTACGAACATACCTAATCTGGAGAGCAAATATAATTTAATAATCCCTGTACCAGAGATGATAACCTAAGGCTGATGATTTTGGAAGATGAAATAAATAGAAAAATGTATGGTCCCTTTTACCAACAAATGTATAACAAGAAGGGGAAAAATGTAAAGATTTCTGAAAACAAATAGGTTAGGGAACTTAAAAAGGGCCATCGTCACAGGCAGCCTGGCACGCACATGTGCACATGCCACACGGAGGACCTGCTGCCACACACCCACAAGTGCAGAGCCCATGATGTAGGGCAGTGTTTTCCACCTGAACACCTAAAATGGAAAAAAGTTATTCACGGCACAGGTACATCCAAAAAATAGCCCACGGTTTTATCGTTCTGCCATGCTCTGCATGCTGGCTACAAATTCACGGTAATTTGTGTGTATATACACAAGAAGTGGGAGGAAAAACATACTTAAAATTCCCAGAAAGAGATACTTTTGACTCTGCAGGAAAAGCTACTCAGCACTAAAGACACCACCCTCCCGAACATGGAGCCAGGGCTCTGCACCCCTTCAAGCTGTGGTTATGTGGCTACCATGCGATTCCGTGAGGCATGCCCAAAGGGGAGTGCTGTCTCTTCCACTTACAAACCTGTATGGTCTTCCCGTTCCTGGCTCTGACGACATCCCCAGGCTTGTTGGCCTTGCCGCTGGGCATATTTTCACAAAGAGGGGCCAAACCTATTGGAAAGAATATATGAAGTAACGCTGAACATGCTGGGTCCAAACACACCACTCATGGGACAGGAGGCCACCAATGAGCTATCAGAAGTGAGCCAGACACAGATGCCACCTTAGCCAAGTGATCAAATGTAGCATCACTAATGGCACAACTGACATTATGTGTGTCAGCTGCAGGATGTACACATCACCCATGTAGTATTCTCACCAAAGAAGTCTAACTTGATTCTAATCAAAAAGAAACAATCACATAAATCCAAATTGTTGAACATGATGAGACAAGCCTAGGCCCCTTTAAAACTGCCGATGTCATGAAAGAGTAAAAGGCAGGAAAAGAATTCTAGGTTAAAGAGATCTAAAGGGACATGGCAACTTGATGGGCTCCTGGATTTAAAAACTAAATATAAATAAATAAAATGGACATTTTTTACATGTTGGGAATCAGAGTTAGGTTATTATATTAATCTCTGGAAAGGATAATGGGATTATCTAGCAAGTCCGTTTTCTTAGGAGGCATATCATAATGTACGCAACTTTCAAATAGTTCGGGGAAAATAGGACTATGATATTATTAAAAAGGGGGGGCAGATCAGACAGGGCCTGGGTTCTAATTCTACCATCCCTGTACAACAGATGTGACACTGGGCTTGTCATTTAACCTAAGTCTCTTTCCCCGCTCCTCTGAAGCATGGGTATAAGCAATGCTACAAACTCCCACACTGTGTCTGCATCTTAGGAGACTAAGAATTGCCACATCCCGGGCACTTTTTCTGTCCCAGGCACTTTCTGTGTATCTTGCCATTTACTCAGCCACAATCTTATGAGGCAATCAGTAAATGAGCCAGCAATGCCCTTCCACTCTAACCACTGAGCAATTTTTACTAGAGTAACCACAATGTCAACATCATATGCTCCTAACTGCTAACCACTTTTTGCAGAAGTAAGAGAAATCAATTCTAGTTACAGCCCACCAGTTGCAAAACACATTTAACTCAATCAGCTCGAGACAGTAAAACACTTACTTGAGCTAAGAAAGCTTCTGCTTGATGAAAAGCTATTTAAAAATAGTTTCATAATCTTTTCAGATTAGGGGAAACTATGTCTGCTCTCTCAGTTCTGCCATTTGAATGGATTCCAAGATAGACTCCCTTGCCCCACTTACCTATGATATTAATAGGCAAATTGAGCTTTGCAGCAGACACGATGGCTGAACATATACTTGCAGCTCCTCCCATGTCAGCCCTCATGAGGTCCATATTTGCAGAAGCCTTGATGGAGATACCACCACTATGGGGAAAAGGACAATGTGCAACATTAATTGCAAAGAAGATGGCTAAAATCACTTTCCTAAGAAAGAATACATAAACCGAGGGTTAAATGCCACATAAAAGCAGCATATACCTGACAAAGTGGTCAAATTTCTAAATTTAGAATCTGAATTAGCTCAACATTTTCTTTTCTTTTTTGAGATAGGGTCTTGCTCTGTCACCCAGGCTGGAATGCAGGAGCCTCATCAGAGCTCACTGCAACCTCAAACTCCTGGGCTCAAGCGATCCTCCTGCCTCAGCCTCCTGAGCAGCTGGGTCTACAGGTGCTTGCCTGGCTACTTTTTCTATTTTTTGTACAGACATGGTCTCTCTCTTGCTCAGCCTGGTTTCAAATTCCTGGTCTCAAGCAATCCTCCCACCTTGGCCTCCCAATGTGCTAGGATTACAGGTGGGAGCCACCTTGCCTGGCCCCTCAACATTTTCAATAAGGATATTGTAGTCTTTATAAAAGATATTAAAAAATTCCAGAAATACAGATGAGTGTCTTGGCTCATTTTATGTCTATTTGAATGAAATTTCACCAGTGCCACTAGAAACATTACATCATGAAATCAATGCTGCACAAATTCCATCTTTGTATTATCTTATTAACGCCTGATACCCACACAGATCGTCTTTTCAGCAAATTTCACGAATTGATCAATTTATTGAACCTGGAGGCCATGAGCTATTAAGGAAAACTGACAAGCTCCTAGAAGACTGGGAGCATTCCTCTCAAACCTACAGAAAAATAGAGGGGTAACATTTCCTTCTGATACCGTACAAGGTGTGCTCCATCCTGCTGATGGCAAAATACAACCCGAGGGAGGCACAGGCACAAAGCCTCAGAGACGGTACTACAACGCAACAGCTGGGTGAGGTATTAATTAGCAATCAGCAAGACACCAAACTACTTTTCCCAAAGAGGTTTCTAACTAGTGACTTTCCTGCTTCTACTCTGTAAGAGTCCAGAAGTGACATGCTTCACTGGGCAGGCACAGAGCCAGGGGCTTCAACTTTGAGTCATAACTGAGACCTGCTGCTGCCTTGCCCTGGTGACTCATTGGGGAGATGTCTCTTCCCTGCTCTGAGGTCCGCTATCCTTAGAAATCAGGTCTAACTTCTCACTTATTTCAGAAGCAGTTGATAACTGAATGTCAGCATGTAAATGTAGAACTTTTTTTTTTTTTGAGACAGAATCTTACTCTGTTGTCCAGGCTAGAGTGCCGTGGTATAAGCCTAGCTCACAGCAACCTCAAACTCCTAGGCTTGAGCAATCCTCCTGCCTCAGCCTCCCGAATAGCTGGGACTACAGGCACGCGCCACCATGCCCAGCTAATTTTTTCTATATATTTTTAGTTGTTCAGCTAATTTCTTTTTATTTTTTTGGTAGAGACGGGGTCTCACTCTTGCTCAGGCTGGTCTCAAACTCCTGAGCTCAAACAATCCGCCTGCCTTGGCCTCCCAGAGTGCTAGGATTACAGGCGTGAGCCACCGCGCCCGGCCTACATCTACAATTAAAGAGTATCCACTGGCTCAAAATAAGAAAAGAAATACATGGGACAATCCCACAGGCAGACAGAGCATGTTGGTGCACACAAAGTTTTTCTTCTATCCACTTGCCACGTGTATCTCCAGGCTTCTTCTGGAAGTTAGGCTTTCTATTCATTCTTACGACTGTAGTTCTAAAGGAACTGCCAGTCAAAGACCAGCAATTACCTTTGCTCACCTTTTGAATCTCTCTCAGATCTATCCATTTTTTTCTGCTGCATCCACCCTAGTTGACACTACCACCCGTCACTGGATGTCTGCCAGGTCTCCTAACAGGTGTCCCTATGTTGGTCTTACCCCTTTGATTACACAGACAGCTAATTTTTACAAAGAAAAGATTAATAATAATCTATCTCAATCAAAATCTCAGTAGGCTTTTGTTGTGTAAAAAACAATCAGATTCTAAAGTTTATATCAAAATGCAAAGGACCTAGCCAAGGTCATTCTGAAAAAGAAGAGCAATGCTGGAGGACTCATATTCCTAGATTTCAAGCCTACTCAAAGCAAAAGTAATTTTGAGATTCTTGGTCACAAGGCATTGGTGAAAGGACAGAGTCAGAGATAGACCTACAATTATATGGGCAATTGATTTTCAGTGATGATGCCAAGACAGTTCAATGGGGAAAGAACAGTCTTTTCAGCAAACAGAGATGAAATAAATGGATATCCACATAAAAAAAAGAAAAAAAAAAAAAAACAAACCTCAATGCCTTTTTACATCATACACAAAAACTCAAAATCATAGCCCTAAAAGCTAAAACTGACTTAAAAAGCACAAAGACTTATACAGGAAAGCACAGACCTTGGCATAGACAATTTCTTAGAACAAAAGCATAAGCCATAAAAGAAAAATTGACAAATTCGTCATCAAAATTACAAACTTCTATTCTTCAAAAGACACTACTTAAAGAAAGAAAAGGCAAGTCCCAGACTGGGAAAAAATATTCATATCTGCATAAACATCTGATAAAGGACTTGCATTCAGAATATATTTAAAAACTGAACTCTGTCTGTCAGACACTCTTATAAAAAAGGGACAAAAGATTTGATCAAACACCTCATTCCAGAAGATATATTAATGGTAAATAAGCACATTTAAAAACATCCAACATCTTTAGTCATTAGAGAAATGTGAATTGAACCTGAAAGAGATTCACTACATACCCACTGGTATGGCTAGGATTATAAAGACTGACAATATCAAATATGGAGGAGGGTACAGGACAACTAGAATACTTGTACACTGATAGTGGAAATGCAAAATGGTACAACCACCTTGGCCAAGTTTAGCTAAACATTATAGTTATTATACAATTCAGTGGATCTTTTCCCAGGAATTTACCCTACAGAAAGGAAAACATGTCCACACAAAGGCTTACAGATGCTCTCGACTTTATTCCTAGCAGCCTAAAACTGGAAACAACTCAAAATTTCCATCAACAGATGAATGGATAAACAAAATTTGGTATTTCTATACAATGGAATACTACTCAGCAATAAAAAGGAACAAATGACTGAGATGCCCAATACATGGCTAAATCTCAAAGATACTATGTTTAAGGAAAGAAGCCAGGCATGAAAGACTCCATTTATGTGAATTTCTGGAATAGGCAAAACTATTCTACAATACAGAAAGAGGATTGGTTGTTTGGGGCAGTGGGTGGGGGGCACACAAAGGCACAGGGGAGTTTCTGGGGACTGATGGAAATGCTCTATTTTCTTGATAGTGGTGTTGTTGCTGGGGTGCATGTATATGTTCAAACTCATTGAGCTGAACGCTTATAGGGTGAATTTTACTGTACATGTAAATTCCATGTCATTTCCTCTGCTAGAAGACCTTCAGTCATGTCCAACTGCTTAGTGCAAAACAAAGTCCAAAATCTAACTGGGCCCAGAACGATTGAGTTTCTGCCCACCTCTCCAGCCATGTCTCGCCCCTTCTCCCTTCCACACTCTGGTGTGCACCCACACTAGCATGCCTGCAGTACCAGGAACTGACCCTGCTCCTTACCATCCTGAAGCCTTCTCCATGCTTCCCTGCCCCACAACACTCATCTCTAGTCCCAGCTGAGCTAATTCCTCCTGATCCTTTACATCTAAAGCTAACACCGACACTCCTGCAAAGACTTCACTAAACCCAAAGACTAGGTCAGGCCTCTTTGTTAAATATATTCTTAGCAAAAGATACAAATGTGGATTCAAATTAACCATAAACTTCACCTGAGCACAAATATTTCTGCATCCAGATATGAGTCCCTGACAGTATAAAACCACCACAATTAATTAGCAAGACATTTCAAAACAGTTTAACTTTCACTCTCTAATTTTTATTTGCTGCAGTGTTTTATAATATAAACTCTGGTGCAACAGTATATTCATATAACATATTAATAAATAAACATGCATATTTTGAATGGTATGTGCTCAAAACCTTTTACTGATGGGTGTGGCAATGAAAATGGTTTGGAGACCACTGCTTTAAAGGAGAGAACATGAACCACTGGGTGGAAGACACAAAGAGGCACTACGACCTACTAATACCAGGAAACCACCCTGGCAGCCAACACTGGGGCTTCCCAGGCCTACAAGTGCTACTAAAAAGAGCTGGATTTCATTCATATTTCAGATGGAGTCCCTAATGGGTGCAAAAATGTACTAGGGGGCATCAACATTTTATGGTTCTCTAGCAGCATTTTCCATAGTTCCCAGGAATCAGGATTCCTTCAAAAGGAAATTCAGAAAGTACAATCTTCTGAAGCCTGAGAAGTCCTGTGTTAAACAAAAAACAAAAATAAAAAAACCTCGTGTGCTTTATCTAACCTAGTTTTTTTCTTTCTTTTTTTTTTTTTTTTTTGCCAAGTAACCCTTTGTATACCTCATACTCTCCAACACCCCTAAAACTACTATTCAATGGTGTATGTTTTCCATGGAATATACTGACCTATACTATCTTTCCCAACTCTGCCTCTCCTTGGTTCAAACAGCCAGAGATAACTTCCAATTCTAAGGAATATTCATGGCTTAATAAGATCAGTGGGAGCTACACTGGTCAGCTAAAAAAAGCAAGCAAAGGGAAGACAACATAATCCAAACAGCTGCATCACTGTTATCCATGTGGAAAACTTTTAATAGCCATAGAGGACAATCAAAGTGTATGATTTTAAAGACATTTTAAAGACAGACTGACCTCAGTTTGACTTTCCACTCAATTTGTTAGTTATGGGACTTAGAACAAATTATTTAACCTCTGAGTCATGGTTTCCTTACCTGTAGAATGTCCACAATACCTGGCTCACAGGGGTATTGTTAGTGCTAATATACGTAAAATGCATGATAGTCTCTTAATATAGCAAGCATTTTATAGGTGGTAGCTTAATAAATTTAAAGTAATGTATAACATTCAACCAAACACCATGCTTTTGAATCAAACTATGCACCAAATAATACAAGTGCATACAAAGCATTCACTGAAATACAAAGCATAGACGCCATAAAGTACCTGTCAAAAGTAATTCCCTTCCCGACAAACACCAGGGGTGGTTCACTTTCATTGGGGTTGCCTGTGTAGTGAATTTCCAAGAAGACAGGGGGCTCATCGGATCCTTTAGCCACACTTAGGAATGATCCCATGGCCTGTTCCTCAATCCAAGACTTGGGTCTACAGGGCAGAAAGGGGAAAAAAGTGAATATACATACTGTTAAAAAAAAAAAATAACTTGGAAAAAAGCTCACCAGTGTATGAAAAAGTATAATATACAAGCTCTTAAAATATACACACGTTAAGGCTTCAATTATTACATTCTATTATTTACTTTCAGTATATCCTTGGGCAAGTCACTTGCTTCTGAGCCTATTTCCTCATCTATAAAATGAGATCAACGATTCCTCCATGAAAAGATTACAGAACTATTAAGAGAATTTATGCATGGTACCTAAAACAATGTGAAGCAATGGTGGATAGTAAGTAAATTATTGTTTTTCTCCCCCCTAAGTTACTCAGATATTTCTAAGGTTTAATTTAGAGATGAAATTAGCAAGGTTCTGAGACCCTAAAGGGTGCTTACATATAGTTATGGGTCTATTGCTTTATTTTTTTATTTCTAAAAATGACAAAAAAAATCAAATAACCAACAAACAAAAAACTGACAAAGCTATACATCACCTACTGGAATAAAATATCTTATTTCACTGCTATTTTAGAATGGCTGGAATTCTATCTTTTCAATGTCAGAACATAATTCTCACAGTTTCTATTGCAGTTTTTCAATCTTTGATTGAAGCAAGAAAACTAATTTTCTCAGTTAATAAACACAGGACCAGTGGGGTAACAGAATGGAAACAGTCCTTAGTGCAAACTAGAAACTGATACCATACTGCTATTCTTTCTCGGCTGGGGGCACAAAAGGGCTTTGTATTGACTTCTGGCCACAGTAACTAGGCCAAGAGGGAAACCCTATAGTCCTACAGCCCAGCAACAACCATACCCATGCACTTGCCTATTTGTTAGATTAGTTATCTATTTGTTAGAACTATTAAACTGGGACTGCATCATGGAGGGATGGTCACCAAACTTCGATGGGAAAAGAATATAAAACTGGAAGACATGATAAAAAACAAAATCACTTCAAAAGAAACAAAGCTGTATAATGTGGGCACTTTTAATCACAAACTCAGTACTTGTTTTATTAAAGCCCTGCCCTTCTGGAAGACCTGTCCGTCTGTGTTTCTTTGATGTATACCCACCTACGCTGGAGAGGGTCTGGTGCAGCGATGTCTCAGCTTGTGAGTTGTGCCCTGCCTGGTCTCTGCTGAACTCTTCCCTTGCTCAGCCACAAGCCTCGCGCTTCCGAGGGGCCACTGCACACCTGCTTCCCACCTGAAATGCCCTGCCCCACTCTCTGGTCTGCCAACCTCTAAGCAACCTTCCAACTCTGTTCAGGCTCCCTAATCTCTGGCAATTCTCCTCCTCCCTCTGCTCCTGCAGCACCTCCACATACCTCGCTATTCCTTCCTACAACCTCCTCACTTCCTTGAGGATGAGGCTCACCATCATGCATCTCTGTTTGACTGCTAATGGGTACAAGGTTTCTTTTGAGGGTAACGAAAACATTCTAAATGGATCGTGGTCATGGTAGCACAACTCTGTGAATATAGTAAAAATCACTGAATCACTTTACATGGGTGAATTGTATGGAATGTGAATTATTTCTCAACAAAGCTGTTAACACGCCCCCACCCCACCACACACACACACACACACACACATACGATGTATAGTGTAAAGTCATGGCACTCTCTCAAAGGCTAGAAAAAGTTAATATAGAAACAACCTCAAAATGAGCCCTATCCCAACTTGCATGTGGCGTCTGGGGGCGTCATCTTACCCCTCTGGTCTCATGTTACTCCTCTGAACAGTGAGGGAGCTAGATTTTAGGATATCAAAGACTCCTTCTGGCTGTAACATCCTATGAGTCTATGATACAACTCTGAATTACCTGATATAGACCTCTGTTTTACTACTAGCACTTTTGAGATTCTTCTCAATAATTTCGGCAAATCTGGTTGGTGTCATCTCATTGGCTGGGGTCTCCATCAAGTGGCGTGCCAGGTTCTGTCCAGAAGCAAAGAGGACTCCTTTCTGCCAGGCCTCCTGGTCCCCGCTGGCAGAAGAAAACACAAAGCTACTGTCACCCAACCTCTCTTGCAGGTAGGAGTGGCTCTTATCTTACCAAAAACAAAAGAGGAAGACTACAAATAAAAAACGGCTGACACATTCATTCTCTGTGATCTGACCCAATGGCAGACAGTATGGTGCAAACAGCCCCAGCAGAGCAGAACCAGAGCGGGCCTGGCCACGCCCTTCCCTTCAGGAGCCTCAGCTGCAAGAAAAAGGGATTGTACTAATGGGACTTTGAAGCTCTAAATCTACCACATAAATTGAGGGAAGAGGAATCCCCCCAAAAGGTCCATTTTGTTCTCTCTCATTGCATCAGAATGACACAGCCCCAAGTGCTAACTGCAAGGTGAGTGGGTGGCAAGGATTCTGATGTGGAATTAGAGGCTTTTCTGACTTCTTTTGCCTAGGCCAGGGTTTTACATCCCAACCTACCTACAAATAAGGATCAGCTTTAGAAGAAAAAGGACGTGGGCCCGTGTTTCAGG
This sequence comes from Eulemur rufifrons, assembly GCF_041146395.1. NCBI lineage: Eukaryota > Metazoa > Chordata > Mammalia > Primates > Lemuridae > Eulemur > Eulemur rufifrons. Next base: position 26,632,680 of record NC_091001.1, read on the forward strand.
ACCCTGGCTCTTTAATAAAGACAGTTGTGCAGGTGGGTAAATAGCAGCTGAGAGCTCTGAGGGCCTACCATGCGCCACCCGCTGGGCATGTTCTGTCCTGGGTCGTCATAAGAACCCTATGAAGTCAGTATCACAACTCCACCAAACAAACGAAGAAAGTGAGGCCCAGAAACTTCAGTCCCGTAAAAAACGTGTTCAGCCAGGAGCAGGCAGTGGAGCTGGGACTGACGCCCGGGCTCTCCGTCACCCCTCGGGCTGTGTTCTCAGCACCATCCACTGAAAAGTCTCATCCTGCCTATTCCTGACCACAGGGACCTCATCTCCCACAAGCTAGAACAGGGCCAGAAAGTCACAGGTGCTTAATGATCTGCTGAGAGACGAGTCTCCTCCTTGAGACCCTGAGGGCAACGACCGACAGCATCCAGTCTCCCTCCACCAGTGCAGCGCCGGGATTCAGCACGACACCAGTAGCTGCCGGCGCAATGGAAATTATCTGGATTGATATCTGCACAAACATGTCTGTCACGTCATTCCTCCGTCTCTGGAAGAGCCACCTGGTTGTGGCTTCCTAGTAACCAGCAAGCACGGAGGGGTCTAGGGAGTCATGGGGGGAACGTGCACCTGACAAGAGCCAGGAGCGGCATTCGGGCTTGACAGTTATCCCACTATGAAAACAGCTGAGGTGACAGGGGAGGTCATGGACAAGCCATGCTGCAGTGGCCGCCACTGAAAAGCAGGCACCTCATATCCTAAAGGCTAGGCTGTCAGCCAGGGGCACCTCCCTCCTCCTGGTTTCTTTCCATCACCTTCCGTAGAGCTTCGTCGACACGGTTGTCTTCTTTTTCTGCTTCAGGTCATCATATTCATAGAGACCGAGCACTGCGCCTTCCGCAGCGGCCTGGGCGTCCCCACAGGGATCCACCTCCACGGAAGACAGCTCCAGGTCTTGAGCCTGCCTGCACCCCGCTGTGAAAGGACAGAGGAACCAGAAAACTGGAGTCAGTCAAAGACAACTCAACTGGCAGAAGGCAGAGGTGTGGTGTGCTGAGAAAACACCAGGACTGGGGTACAAATCCCAGCCCTGACGCCTGTTTTGAGCCTCCATTTCGTCCTTTGTAAAATGAGGACACGAGTCGCCTCCCGGTTGTGGTGAGGACAGACTGATGGAGAAAATGAACAGCTCCTCGCAGAGCAGGGCAAGCCCTCAGAAGGTGGCAGCTATTCCTAGTATTATTTCTGAAACACCATGATTTTCTGAGGACGCTTCCCAATCACCAAGAGCTGCTCAGATTAAAAATGACAAGGAAATGACGATGATGAAATTACATCCAAGCAACTGAGCAAAGTCCATTACTAGCGCAGCATTTCATGAAGATCAGGTCAGGAAAGACTCACAAACAAAAGTTATGAAATAACCACTTAACATGCACTTTGAAAGTTTAACCAGCATTTATAATATACAAGGGCCAGAGATTAATCAAGCCAATTATCACTGTTTCAAAAATGTTTTTCAAAGCATCTTTTAAGCACAATCCCTTCTCAGGAAAGACTCGTCCTGCTGCTCAGCTCTGAAGTGAGTCGAGGGCATCTGCCTCAGGACACAAGGCGACAGCCACACACCTTTGGCTAGCGACAAATAAACATGCCACAACTTGCTTCACTATTCTCTTATTTGTAAAACATGATGGCTCCATGTTATTTAAAAGTTGGGCAACACTACAGCTGTGCTACAAAAAGGGAAAAAAAAAATCACACACCAGTTTCTGATAAAATACAACTCTAAGGTCACTACCACAAGAGTGAAAAACTGGTAGCAAAACCTCCAAACACAAGATACAGAAATATGAAAAGTAAAATTCCATAGGCTAACCTTCTGCCTCTAATGTAAGGCCAAGCACATTCAGTAAGGGAAATTGAAATTTCGTTTAGATGAGGGATTTCTGTACGAATGTGATACAGGTACTGATGGGAAAAGGACAAAAAGGGGCTGAGAAATAATCGTGAAGAGTGATCCTTAATCAATATTAAACTTAAAAAGTACAATAACCTGCAATAGCAGCTCTGATGTTTTCTTTGCCTTCATGCCAGTTTTCCTGGTCGTCAAATGCAGCGTCCTTTTTGCCGAGGCCGACTAGCACCACGCTGGGGAAGTCCTGTTCCACAAATACACAAATCAACCACTATTTCTTACAAGCATTTATTTCCAGCAGGGAATGGCACAAGTTGGGAGACTCACTGAGCTCCCACACCATTACTTTAACCGAGGCACAGGGCCAAACTCACTGTAAGAAATTTGGTTGTGGGTTTTCTCTTTAAGTCTTTGTGTCTTGGTAACATTGTATAACCTGTATGTTTGAAAGGGAGAGTGAGGGTAACCCTGCAAATAATTCTATGTAGACAGCACCATAGCTGGACCAAGCAAGCCTTCAGATTGAGGAATATACGATATGCTGTTCTTTTTGACAGTGATTGATCTCTTTATGATTTTAAATAATTCTTCTGCTAGTACTGGAATAAAACTATACAATCCAATACACAATTTTTAGTGTGACTAGGCGGCCACAGTACTTGGCACCTAGTAGGTGCTCACCGATGGTTTACCAAATTAACATTATCTTCATGGCATACCTGATGCAGACCATAAAAGGTCCGGGTCCTGCCTGCCTTCGGAGGTGGTCCAGATCTAAAACAAGATGAAATAGTGGTTTTCAAAATCACAGTTTGCTCTGCTCACTTGGAAAGTGACATATACATACTTTTAGCATTGTCGCAATACTCTGCTAACTGCTTCCTTGGATTTCCTTATTTATGTTTTTATCCAAATACAGAATGCTCTCAGGCCAGATTTCTTAGATGCAGCTTAATTCTAGCTCAAAAACAATTTAGATCTAATACAAGTTTATTTCAAAACAATGGAAAGCAGCACTGTGGCCACATGGGGGTCTGAGCACTGCAATCTGGCTGAACTGAATGAATCTTAAACCTTTTCAATAAAAGACACAAGACACCAAAAACACTGGAGTAACCCAAGTGGCTGACCTGATGGCAGTGTGTTTGGCTTAGAGGTTGTCTGTGGAGGGTTTTCTACAGACAGGATCCTGGAAAATTTCCAAACAAAACAGTTACACAACCATAGCCAGAGGCCTGGAGCAGACGCTCTGGGCTGCAGTCATCGGTCAGAAAGACCAGGTGTTCTTTAACAGGTTAGCTTTTGGATTAATGAATTAATGAAGACACTTGAGAAGGCTCTGTCTACTGATGGAGAACTGGTAATTGAAAGGGGATGCAAATTCTGTTACTCAATCTGAATATTATTAATATAGAGTTGTAATGGCTTAGGTGGACACTTTTATTTCCGCCAAATGTGATCAGCAGCTCCAATGTTTCCCTACTTGTTGGGATCTCAGGCCTCACTGACTTACTGAATTAAATCTGCAGTCTCAACCACATCCCCAGGTGATTCACTTTAAAATTTGAGCAGCCCTTGAAACTCCAGGGATGCAGTAAAAGAGCAGAACCCTTAGGCTGCTTTTATCTATTCCACGGACTCTGCTGTCTCCCCCAGTGAAAGGGGTGTTAAAGGAGGTAGAGAGGCTGGTGGGAAGGTGAGCAGGGAGAATGAGGGTGGGCTGAAGAAATCTGGTACTTTCCAGATTCTTCTGGGTCAGTCAGTCCTTCACAACAGATTTGTGATTGAACTGGAAATCATCTGACTTCCCAGAATTGCAGACCCACCCATACTGCAACACAGAGTACCAAAGCACATTCCAGACACATACTTTCACTTCTGCTGAGAAGTTTCCGGCCGGGTACTTCCAGGCATTTTCTCTACTGAACAATAAAGCATAGGAAAATATACTCTTTCGATTTGGGGGCACTTTAAAAATTAGAACCCTCAGGTAACACTTACATGTTCAGAGCTTCTCTCAGCTTTCCAGCTACCAGTTTATCAAAATTCTCTCCTGCATTTGTAAACTGTGGCACATCATCTTCTTTTTCCTTGGAATAGATGCCTAACACAAGGCCCTGAAAATAAGCAAAAAAAGATGAATATAATTAGAGTAGATTCCTTACAGGGGCTCAGGTGTTCCCAAATTCCAGAAGGAGCAAATAATTCCACCAAAACCATGTCCTCCCCCAGGAGAGAAGAACAAAGCTAAAGAAGAAGCAGGTGCTGGGCAGGCAGCGACATGTGCACCTGCCTGAGTGTTTCAGATTCCTGCCAAAGGAGGACTGTCATCACTGCCTGTCCTGGGCCTTGTCCGGGGTTTTCATGGTGACTCCCAGGAAAGGGATCCACTTTCAAATACAGCAAAAAGGCATTTTGTTTAAGAAAACAAATCCATTTATCACCAAGTTAGAGCCTGAAGGGATTCAGAGCATGCCACCCCAAAATACGCTGCTTTGGCGCAGTGATTATTTTGAGCTGAAGGAATTTGAGAAATAGCAGATGCAGAAAGGCTCTCTGACCTACCTGCCTTTCCTACCTAAAAGCAGGCCATGAAAATTCCCATGAGAAAGGTGTTCTCTCAGGAAAAGAACATTCTTATCTCCAGAAACTGGAAGCTGACCCCAAAATGGACCTGTACAAATTTACTGAAATAACGCTTATCTTCCTTTGGTTTCCTCCATATATTTTAATATTTCCTAGTCACTGTTCCACAATGTACTGCTCCTAGTCCAAGTCCCTTGTCTTGTCACATCCCCATAATTTATGTTCTTTGCTTAAAAAGGTATACAAGCTTTTGGGCCTAACAACTTCAGGTCTTCACTTGCTTTTAGCAGACTCCTATACAAATATTAAATAAAATTTGTATGCTTTCCTCCTGTTACTGTCTTATATCAGTTTAATTTTTAGGCCCAGCCACAGAACCTAGGAGGGTAGAAGGAAGTTTTTCCTCCCCTACAACCCTCAAATGCAAATCTCAGATATTCTGGGATGCCATCCCAGTCAAGCCAATGGCTGCACCGACCATTACTAGTAAGGGCTCTGGCCAACTCACAGGCCAAAAGAGAGAGAAAAACCAACTTCCCAGGCAGGGGCAGAGCAGAGCATTCTGCCAAGCACTTAGTGGCTCACTTCTTCCTCATCTCCCTCACAAGCCCCAGGCCCCAAATACCTGAAATAAGGAAGCAAATCTAGTACTGTTTAGTATTTGCTTCTGCCTGGCTATTTATGATTTGAAAATATTTTGCTTGCCTGAAGCCAACTCTGTGAGGTGGAAAGAACACATACTCTTACTGTCACTTGACAGACAAGGAAACTGAAAACTGGCCTGACACATGAGCCCCTGTGTGGTAGGAATGAGCGAGAATACAGATGCCTTCTCCTTTCCCCAAAACCACACAGGCACTTAGAACAAATAGTGCCCTTTCTGTCTTTTCCATCAAAGAAAACAGGCTTTCTTGGCATTGGTAACTTTGCCAGGTTCTGACTTTCCTGAGACTGTTCATTCCCGGGAAATCCATGGAGCCAAGTGGAGAACTGGAGACAGGACATAGCTGTCATCTAGATAGGATGGGGCACTGGATAGGCCTGTGGTCCCTCTGTCATTTGTCACACCGGCAGGAGACCTGAGATCAAACCCAATCTACAACATTTCTCACCAGGGACAGTCATTTTTTTCTGGTCCTCCCGGATGACTCCCAAGCTTGTGCTTGGTCCCCTGAGCCACTTCCCTTTCCAGATCCTAAGCATCTAAAGCGTCCTTCTCCAAAATTTTCTGGAGCTCAAAAAGGTGCAGAAGACTGTTCTTCTATAAGACACTCTTCTTTTAATTTCACGAAAAGATGAGTCTCTCTGCAAAGCCCTTTTCCATAGAGAGACATTCCTTTTCTCTAGAAACCCTCCCAGGCAACTTACTCCTTGACCTTCCTTCCACTTCAGCGGGCGAAGGGTCCTGGCGCGGAGCCCTGTGACTGGCTTACTCTGGGACCTTAGAGAACACTTCACGTTACTAAACCTGAGCTTCCTCCCAAGCTAAGGTGGGAACTAAATTGTCACCGTCCTCTCTTGGGTTACTGCGAGAACTAAACAAAATGATCAAAGAAGTAAGCAGCAGCCGGCCAGAGAGAATTCAGTAAACGGCAGCAGAGCTACTCCTCTCGCGCCCAAGGAGTTCAGCACCTAGCGCTCTTCTTAGCAAGCGAAGGAAGAGTTCCCCAGCGCCCCTCCTGAAACAGCCGGCTGTGGCATCCTCGGGGCCATCGGCAGCCCCCAGCCAACGGCCCCAGGAAAGGCCGATCCCCGCAACGGGAGAACTTTTATTTTTAACCGATTTTTGCAACTTGGTGCAGAAGCCCTGGGCACCGCGGCTTCGACCCGCCGCACAACCCCCGTCGCCCGCGGGCAGGGCTCTCACGGAAGCCCGGGAGCCAGCCGCCCCCTCTCACCTTCGTCATGTCTGCAGCGGCGAGAGCCGAGCCCCAGAAACGCTTCACCCCGAGACGATGGACCGCAACTCGCCCCGCAGCCGGAAGAGGCAGCAAGAACATCTTCTCGGCTCGGCCCCCTGCGCCGCCCTCCAGAGAGCACGTGGCATCCGAAGGGCGGGAGCGCGCCTGCGGGCGGCGGGAACCAGGGGGCGCGGCGGGCGGACACGCGCCGGCCGACTGGGCGGTGTTGGCATGGACGCACGATTGTGGCAGGAGCTCTGAAGGAGCGCCGGCGGGCGCGTGCGCGTGCGCGTGCGCGTGCAAGCCGGAGCGAAGAGGCGGGGCTCCCGGAAGAGGTGGGACAGTCCTCATACAAACCGGATTTGGAGGGGCGGGTCCGTAATTGTATCGTCACAGGTAGGTGGGGCTGGAGGCGGGGCGAGCTCTGCAAAGCGGGCGTGGGGCGGGGTGCTGGGGAACCCCGGGAAATAGGAACCGAGCGGCAGAGCTGTTTGTCACGGTTGCTGAAGGCACAGCTGGATAGTGAGGACACTCCTACTGAGTTATTTTTATTCCTGTCCTTACTTTTGAACTTTAATCTGGTCCAAGAGCGCAACACTGTAAGGCAATTGGGCCAAATACGGGTTCTGAAAATGGGAGCTTTGCGAATAGTGCGCAACATTTTAATATATTTTTTATTTTTTGAAAAGTGTTTTACATTTTTCATTGTCAGAAAGTACATGGAAAAATGCAATTTGGAGAACATGGGTAAGCACAAGGAAGGCTACAAAAACCATTCTTTACTTTTTTTTTTTTTTTTTTTTTTTGAGATAGAGTCTCACTGTGTTGCCCTGGCTAGAGTGCCCTGGCATCAGCCTAGCTCACAGCAACCTCAAACTCCTGGGCTCAAGCAATCCTCCTGCCTCAGCATCCCGAGTGGCTGGGACTACAGGCATGCACCACCATGCCCGGCTAATTTTTTCTATATATTTTTAGTTGTCCCCCTAATTTCTTTCTATTTTTAGTAGAGACGGGGTCTCGCTCTTGCTCCAGCTGGCCTCGAACTCCTGATCTCGAGTGATCCTCCCTCCTCGGCCTCCCAGAGTGCTAGGATTACAAAAACCATTTTTAGTAATTACGCCATGGATCATAATTTTAGCTGGCTCTTTGATTTTAGCTGGGAAGCAGGGGTGGGGGAGGGCCGCACCAGCTACAGTGAGCAAAGTCGCCACCTTGGTCTCAGTTGCAGGAGGGAAAAGAATGTCTATTTCACTCTCCAGGGGATGGAGACAGGCGGAAGGGAGATTTGATCATCTTTTTTTTTTTTTAATCCTATGAATTTGTTTATATAAAATCTTTCTCTGTAGAGACAAAGTTGATTGCCAGTGGCTGGAGATAGGGAGTAGCTGCAGATTGACAAGAAATTTCTTTTGGAGGTGACAGAAACCTAAAATTAGATTGCAGTGATGATTTATAACATCTTTGAATTGTGCACTTTATATAAGAACTAGCAAGGATGATCTGGAATCCAAGGAGTCCTTTACGGACTATGTTGGAAAAACAGTTCTCCCGCTCAGTACTCAAGGAGTGGAATTTTATTTCTTTATTATTAGAATTGTCTGCTACCTTTATCATTTTTTAAAATTTATTACTATTTTTTAGAGATGGGTTCTCCCAGTGTCACCCAGGCTAGAGTGTGGTGGCGCAATCATAGCTCACTGCAGCCTCAAACTTTGGGGCTCAAGAGATCTTCTGGCCTCAGCCTCCTGAGTAGCAGAGATTACAGGCAGGTGCCACCATACCTGACTAATTTTTAAAAAATTTTTTTAAAGATGTGGTCTCACTTGTTTGCTGCCTTTATTATTTTTTTAATTTTACTTCTTTTTTCCTTTTTCTTTCATTTATTTCTTGCTACATTCTACAGCAGAAGTTTGCTACCTTTAAAACAAGTTTCTATTAACACACATAGAGAGGGCAGGTGCTTCTGTCACAAAACCCCAAATCAAGCCTGGTGCCCAGTCTTGAGCAGCCACACACACAGCCCACCCACCCTCAATTTGTGTTGAGTTGAGGATTTGAATTGGGAAATGATCCTGGGGTTTCCGTGCAGTATTCTCACCAGTGGCTTCTGGATCCTCCTAAGTTATGTCAGCTTTTCCTTCTCTGCTTCTCACTGATAGGACTTCAGGGTCAATGTAAGTGAGGTTTCATGGCAGAGTGGGTTGAAACTTGGGTACTTGCCTAATCCAACCCCCACCCAGAATCTGGAGCCTGAAAAGGTCCTTCCTGCCCTCAGATGACTAACCCAGGAGGAGTTGCCTTTTTCTGCAAAGGAGTGTCTGATTAGAACTAAAGACAGAGACAGGGCTCATTCACTCTCTGCTTGAACTGGAACATCCATCTTCTCCTGCCCTTGCACTTTGGTGCGCCTGGTTCTCGGACTTTGGGACTCAGAGTGAATTACACCACCAGCTTTCCGGGTTCTCCAGGAGTCTGAGGGTCAAGATTCTGGCTTTGCTTGTTGGGGTCCAGAATTTGCACTTGTGTTGAGAGTTAGGGTCTAGACATGAGAACCCCAGGAGTGAGACAGGAGTTTGCCAAAGAGCAACCTGTGGACTTGTCAGTTCACTGAGCAAAAGCTGCTCGACCTTGAGGGGGACATTCCACCCATCAGGAAGGTCTGCAAACGGACCGCCTTGAAGCCTGAGGGCCACAGCCTGGATGTCTGCAAACAGACAAAGGGTTTGTAATCTGAAGGCCGAGAGAATGATCAAAGGATGTCAGCCTGGTAGATAAGAGCAGTTTGCTAAGCCTGAGGCAATGTTCCTATCTCTCTCCTGAATTCATGTCTCAGTAAATGAGGAACTAGATAAAATAGAAAGAAGTACGCGGTCGCTTTGTTCCCTTTGGATTATAGGCTTTCCTGCTGACTCACAATTTTAGTTTATTTTTATTTTTATTTTTTTTTTGAGACAGAGTCTCGCTTTGTTGCCCGGGCTACAGTGAGTGCCCTGGCGTCAGCCTAGCTCACAGCAACCTCAAACTCCTGGGCTTAAGCGATCCTACCGCCTCAGGCTCCCGAGTAGCTGGGACTACAGGCATGTGCCACCATGCCCGGCTAATTTTTTTGCATATATATATTTTAGTTGGCCAGATAATTTCTTTCTATTTTTAGTAGAGACGGGGTCTCACTCTTGCTCAGGCTGGTCTCGAACTCCTGACCTCGAACTATCCACCCACCTCGGCCTCCCAGAGTGCTAGGATTACAGGCGTGAGCCACCGCGCCCGGCCACGATTTTATTTTTAACTTGTGTATACTTAACTAGTTTATTGTTATACTTTGGGAGGCCTTAAAACTTAAACTCATGATATGTACATGTAAATCGGTGACTGATAACAATTGTTTGCTGATAGAATAAATACTGATAGGAGACTCCACTCGGGGCCTCCTGGTTCATGGGAGTGCTGGAGGATCCCTGATTTCCCCATCACTTTAATCTATACTTTGTCTCTGTCTCCTTTATTTCCAATGTCTTGTGACATTCCTGCCTGGGACCTGATTTGTTGGGAGAGTTGCGAACTCCCAGCACACTTGTAGCAGGATCTCAGTCAATCGATCATTTCTTCTTGAAGGCTGAGTGCATTGGACTGGTAGGTCCACTCTGGCTTCCAGCTTTTCTAGATAGTTAAAACAGAGTTGCATCATCAACTCAGTAAACTCATGAAAATTCATCTATATTTGCTCCAAAGACTGAAACCTTTATATTCATTTTATATTACCTTTTCCCTCCTTCCAACATGATACATCATGTTGCAGTTTCTGCAACCAAAAAATGGAGTGCTAAAACCTGCCCCCACCTCTTGTGTGTGAGTAGAGGGGTCTCTGTGAGATTCAGAGGTGACCATATTGCAGAGCCGTAGGTTATACTTGTCTGTCTCTCTTTATCTGACTCTGTTCTCTCTTTTATTCATCCGCTGCTCCAGCCAGTGACTTTCTGATGTATCATTTACTTTTCAAGAGAAAAGATCCCTCAAGGACCACACCATTTACATTTTCATAAACCTAATGGTATACGAGAAAAATACATTTCACAGCCCCCAGATAACCAATCAGTATTGTGGACCCCTTTGAGATGAAAGATTTAGAAATCTATCAAACCCTAAGTTTACAAGGTGCTTGCTATGATTTTTCTGTCAGAAACCATGGCATAAAAAAGAATCTAAAACAGTGTCCCCATCCTCAAGGATTATATTATTGCAGGGGAGACAAAACTTTACCCTCTTAGAGTTTCCAGCTGGGCCTGAGAATTAAGTTGATGTAAGATTAACAGGAGAAAACCAAATTAACTGTATTTAATATTTTTGCATGTACATGGGAGCCCTCACAGGAAAATCAAGATCCCCAAATTGGTTAGGCCTAAGTGCTTATATACTAGGTTGAACAAAAAGTAATAATTGTGAAGAGCTCACTATATTTATGGGGACACTAAAGGAACAACATTTAACAAGGTTGTTTGTACATATTTCTCTTGGCCTCAACTCCCCATCTCTGGTGATAACATTTCTTTCCTCTTGGCATAGGGAAGGCATCATTCATATGGGAATTTTATCTTCTGCTTTCAGGAAGTAAAGAGGCGTCTGCCCCTCTTGTATCTGCTGTCTTTCCACTTTGGCATATTTTGGGGTGGCATATTCTGCTATCCTTTATCATCTAGTAGAGGTAAGAGACACTGTGATTATAAAAGATTTTTTTTAAAAGTGTTTCCTGCACTTATATGAGCATGTGCTCAAGTTCCTTCTGCCTCCTTCTTTGCTTGACCAGAGACGCTTCCTCCAGGAAATCTTTGCTGACCTTCCCTGTCTGGGTCATGTGCCCTCCCTCTACCCCCAAAGCAGCCTCTGTCAAAGTGCTAATCACCTGCATTCTCACTGTCCGTGTCCTGCAGACATCTTGGGAGCCATGGCTTTCATCTCTGGATGTCCAGTGCCTAGACCTAGCATCTAGACTGTGCCTGGTACCAATACGAGGTGCTCATAAAACATTTGAATGAATGCATGATCAAAGTCTAGTGGAGGTAGCACTGATAATTAAAGAACAGGATAGGTGTGTGTGTGGCCTTTAGATAATAAACACGAAAACATAAAAAGCTCGAAATGAGCCAGCAGCATGAGAAGGATATAGACGATTGAGGGGGATATCTGGGTCAGGGGAGCGTGTGGGAGGATATCGGCTTGGCTTGGGGAGGAGGGGTCACGCCTGCTTGGAATAAAAGGTGGCTATATAAAGAGGGTGATGCTAGATTAATGAGGATTTAAAAGGCCGGCAGAGAAGTTTATTGTGAATGTGGGAGTCACTAGGGAGTCAATAATGTTCTTTGTAAAAGCTGGGGGAAGAAAACCTACGATTCAGTTTGACTGATAGATTTTTATAATCAGGGGTGGAGAAAGACTGAGCAGTGTAGGGAAGAACTGTGCTTCAGTGGAAAACTGTGCACTGTCCACAGACTCTTGAGGAGACTCCTCTGGGTCACATTATTCAGACTGTATGGAAGCTCTTTCCCAACTCTGCAACTTGTAGATAGTTATGAGATACAGTTGGGCCTTGTCTGTAGATATGCAAGTTCTGTCCTGTCCAGCACCATCTGCCTGATTAGACTTCGCCCTCCTTGAGGGCATGAAACATGTGTGTGTGTGTGTGTGTGTGTGTGTGTATACATATGTATACATGGGCAAAATTCTATATATTGTAGCCCTAGTGCCAAGGACTTGTTGGCTGGTGGTTTATTGGAATGTAAAATGTTGGAGTGGGAGATCTGTCAAAAATGAATTATAGAAGAAAAATTGCACTGGAAGTAGCTCTTAGGCAACAGAAGTCAACCTTGGCTGATTCAACAGAGATGTTTATAAAAAGGTGGCTTGAGGTCCAGAGAAAAGACCTGAGACAGAGCCTCCAGAAACAATTTCCTAGACTGTCTCAGGACTGATCTGATGGGAAAGCTGCTCCCCTCCCCTTCAGACTTCCTTTGCCATGGTTGACACCCCTGGCACTTCCACACTATGGATTCCACCTGGTCAACATCAGGTGCCTCTACTTCCCACCACCCAGCGACTCTGATTTCATGGGAGCCTCCCTCCTCAGTTTGCTCTCCCTAAAGGGAAATCTTCTGAGGATGCCACTGATCCCCGGAGCTGGGCATATGCCTGCCCCCACCTGCTGGGAAGGTGAGTCTCCTGGCTGCTCCCTAGGGAGGTGGGGCTCCCAAGGTGGGACATTCCCTAACCATAAAATGAGTGTGCAAGAGGTGTTGGAACTCAGAAAACAGGACAGATGTCCACCACAGTCCTGTACTTCTTGATGAAGAATTTGACAGCTACGCAAAGGAGATAAATTGGAAAGTAGCTGAAAGTGACCAATGGTGCAAATACTTTTTCATAGTTAGAAATTATTTTTAAATGTATCATTTCATACATCAGAAGAATAATTATAATGTATATGCTACTTATAAAGCATACCAATAAATCAGATACCTGTGAACCCAATACTTAGACTAGAAATTACTAATTCCATTGAAGTTACTGATGCACTTCTTCATCCTGTTTCTCCACTTTATTGAAGGGTGTTTATGCTAGAGCTAGTTTTCTGTGATTTTGTTCCCTTTATGTTATATTTCTAAAACTCACCCATGCTATTCCATGTATGTTTAGTTGGATCATTTTCACTGATGTGTAATATTCCATTACGAGACTCTAACATTGTATAACTCTAACATTGTGTAACTCTCACAACTTATTTGTCCATTCTCCTGTCACTGGTTATTTGGATTGCTTCTAGTTTCTATTACAAACAATGACACTGTGAAAAAAAATTTAAACATGTCTCCTTTCTTGATTCCCAAGTTCTAAAATACTTGTGGAAAGAAATGTAGAAATATAATTGTCAGGAGGTAGGACAAAAGTACTTACCCTTCTGGGCCAATACCAAATTGCTTTCCTTTTTTCACCAGCAGTGTGTAAGAGTTCTCATTTTACCACATTCTTGTCACCTCTTGCTTTTGCTAGACTTCTTTTTGCCAATTTAGTGGGTGTGAAGTGGTATTTTATCATGACTTTAGTTGCTGGTGAGGTGAGAATATTCACATAGATTTATTTATAATTCCTGTTTCCCCTTCTGTGAAACTTCTGCTAACACCTTTTACCCATTTATCATTTGATAGTGTGATGACTAATTTTATCTGTCAACTTGACTGGGCTCAGGGATGCCCAGATAGCTGATAGAACATTATTCCTGGGTGTGTCTGTGAGGGCAATTCCAGAAGAGATTAGAATTTGAATCAGAAGACTGAGTAAAGAAGATTCATCCTCACCATTGTGGGTGGGCATCCTCCAGTCCATTGAGGGCCTGAATAGAACAAAAAGGCAGAGGAAGGGCAAATTCTCTCCCTTTCTCTTCTTGAGCTGGGACATTCATCTTTTCCTGTCCTGGAACATCAGTGCTCCTGGTTCTTGGGCCTTCACACTCAAACTGGAACTAACACCATTGGCTCTCCTGGTTCTCAGGCCTTTGGGCTTGGACTGGGACTGCACCACTGGCTTTCCTGGGTCTCCAACTTGCAGATGGCAGATTGTGAGACTTCTCAGCCTCCATAGTTTCATGAGACAATCCTGTATGATAAATCTCTTTCTATATAGCTATATGTATCCCATTGGTTCTGTTTCTCTAGAGAACCCTGGCTTATACAGGTGATTTGTCTCTCTCTCTTTTTTTTTTAAAGACTAGTCAAATGCAATAGTGAGAAGAGAGGAAAGTAGTAAAATGAGTTTAATCTGTAACTGTGAATGATCAAGTGAGATAACTCACTACCTTCGAACCAGCCTGGTTTGTCTCTTAAAATTGGTTTATATTTCTTTATATATGTTGAATACTGTTCTTTTGTCAGTTAAATATTTTGTAAATATCTTCATCCAGTTTGTGGCTTGTTTGCACTTTCTTTTTAAGGAACAGGAGTTCTTAATTTTAATATGGTCCAGTGTATTAATTTTTTACTGTTACATAGCTTTTTGTGCACTGTTTAAGAAATTTTTTGTTTGTTTGTTTGTTTTTGTTTTTTGTTTTGTTTGGAGATGGGGGTTGCTCTGCTGCCCTGGATAGAGTGCAGTGGCATCATCATAGCTCACAGAAACCTCACACTCCTGGACTCAAGCGATCCTCCTTGCTCAGCCTCCCGAGTAGCTGGGACTATGCTTGGCTAATTTTTCTATTTTTTGTAGAGACAGAGTCTCGTTCTTGCTCAGTCTGGTTTCAAACTCCTGACCTTAAGCAATCCTCTTGCCTTGGCCTCCTAAAGTTCTAAGATTACAGGGGTGAGCTACCATACCTGGCTAATTTTTTTATTTTGAAAAAAATTATTGGTTTGTAGAAAGTTGGAAATAAAGTACAGAAAGTTGCCACTTACCCTTCACTCATTTTCCCCAATGGTTGCTTCTATACCTTGATAACTGTAGTATAATATCAAAACCAGGGAAATGACATTGGTAGAATGTGTGTATGTGTTTATATATAGTTCTAAGTTATTTTATCACATGAGCAAATCTACATCTATATAACTATAGTACAATATCAAAACCAGAAATTGACGTTGGCATATTGTGCTCATATAGTTCTGTGTTATCTTATCACATGTGCAGATTTGAGTAACCACCATTGGCATCAAGATACCGAAGTGTTCCATCACCACAAAGATCTCCCTCCTGCTACCCAAAACTCACTCCATGTTCCCACCATCCCTAACCCTCAGCAACCACAAATTTGTTCTCCATCTCTAGAATTTTGTCCCTTCTAGAATGTTCATTGAAATTGTATGTGATCTTTTGAGATTGTTCACCCAGCACATGTTCTTGAGATCCATTCAAGCTGTGTGTATACCAAGAGTTCACTCCTTTTCATTGCTAAGTAGTATTCCATAGTAGAAATGTACCACAAGTTATTTTTTTTTTCTTCCATTCACCTACTGAAGGTTATTTTGGTTGTTTCCAGTTTTGGGCTATTATCAGTAAAGTTGCTATGAACATTTGTGTACAAGTTTTTGTGTAGACATAAGTTTTCATTCTTGTTAGATAAATGCCCAGGAGTATAATTGCTGGGTTGTATAAGAGATATATATTACATTTAGTTTTTTAAAGGAAACCGTCAAAAGTATTTTCCAGAGGGACTGGACCATTTTACATTCCCTGTGGTTGCCCCTTTTAAGGTAGGGGAGAAATAAAGCCTATGGAAAGGCTGCAGGAAGGAGCCGGCCGCCAGGAAGGGGAAGGACGCACCACAGAGTCCAGTCTCAGAGGGAGCAGGAGGGGCGGAGCGTAACTGAAGTTCCGCCCCTTCGACGGAGCATGGTTGCTGGGAGCAGGAAGAGGCAGGCTAGAGAGCTCAGACACAGCCATCTGTTTTATGGGTTTGGAGGCAGGAAGTTGATGGCTTTCCTTGTCTCTGCTAAACAGAACAGACGCCATGCCTAGAGTCAAGTGCTCTGAGTTCAAAGGGCTCTGTGGTCAGGGTTGGGAAATGCTTCTTGATGCCACATAATAGGTGTTATTAGGACGTTAAATGTTTAGAAAAAATCCTAAGGTAAAAAAGAAACTGGTTACATTTTGTGGCTTGAACAAAGGAATGTATGTGATGAAGGACTTATTTTTCTGCTCTCCGTATGTATTTCTAAACCCTTCCCCCAGAGAACAATTTTCTCTTCACACCAGTTCGGAAGGCTGTGGACTAGAATATGGCTGCAATGGGACATTCACTGACTCTTACCCTCTCCGCTAGAGGCGTAATACCCTAATACCAAATTTAAATATGTGCGGCACCAGAATATCATGGCCAGACTTTTAGTAAAATCTCCTAATATTTGAAATGTATTCCAATATAATTTAGTTTATGCCAAACATTAAAAATGGATTCACTTTTTTTTTTTTTTTTTTTTTTGGACAGAGTCTCACATTGTGCAGTGATGTCAGCCTAGCTCACAGCAACCTCAAACTCCTGGGCTCAAGCGATCCTCCTGCCTCAGCCTCTCGAGTATCTGGGACTGTAAGGCTGGTGGCAGGCACCCCTCCCCTCCCTAATGAAAAAAAAGCAAAAGCCCACAAGACCTGCCGAGAACAATGCTTGCTAGGCCCAGCTGAGTTAAAAGAATAACCACACCTGATGGTTACCATGACAAAGGTCTCGGCTCCTGGAGTCCCTCAGGGTTCCTGGAGTCCACCCATACCGCCAGCCCCTCCTATTTCTCCACACCTGCCCTAAAACAGCAACGGAAAATTCCTTGCTCTCCCTGCCATAAATCTTTCTGCCAGAGAAACCCCCACCCCTAGCCCTAAAAAACATATATAAACCTACTCAGACTTCTGGGCCGGGCGGCTTCTCAGGTCTCTCTCTCCCCCCCTCCACCTGGGAACATCACCCCGGGCCCCTCTCTCTAGGGACTCTTTACCCTCACCCAAGAGCGCTCCAATAAAGCCTCTTTACTTATCCCTTTCAACTCTGCTTGTCTTTCTTTCTCTGGCGCCGGCCATGCCAAAAAACCTTACATTTGGTGCCAGGAGGGTACTTTGACTTTGAGCTGCACCGCCCCTCCCGTAGACTCCGGTCTGAAAACCTTACAGGGACTACAGACGTGTGTCACACGCCCGGCTGATTTGGATTCACATTCTTATGTGCATACTTGATTTATTATAAAGGTGGCACTGCAGAGCAGTGAGGGAAGAATAGTCTTTTTAATGAATGGAACTGGGTGAGCTGGATAAATTATCAAATGGGGAACTACACACACACACTCAGGAATCTACCTTCCTTCTTCTCCCTCCCCCTGATAGATTCTAATTCGGTTTTTAAAAGCTCACCAAGTAATTCTGACCATCAGCCAAGTTTGGAAACTGTTGAGCTAATTCCTTGTGTCTGTCCCTATCTATTTATCTACCTATCTATCTTGCTTTCCTTATTCCAGAAAAGATTTAAGGTGTTGACTTAATTAAATACAGTAACTTGGGAAACCAACCACTTAAGCAAATAAATAAAAATATTGATCATGGCTTAATCTTTATCTTTCTCATAGTTTTGTATTTTCCAAATTTTCTTGATATGTATTATTGTAGTGGTATTAATTTTAATAAGAGTGAAACTTTATAGATAACAATTGAGTACAGTCGCTTGTCAGAGTTGTGAGGCCTATGTACTGTTTTATCCTTGATAAGTTGTCAGTTAACCAAATATAGCAATTTGATTTTCACGACCCTCCATTGCTGCAGAGGACCGGAAATGAAAGCTTTTATGGCTGTGATCTTACAGATTACTGGCAGGATGTAAGATTGTTAAAATTCTAACAGGTTCTGTTCTCCAGGGTCCTGCAAAACCCCTCTGAGAAATGACTCTCATTATACTTAGCAATGTTATATAAAAATATAAAAAGGGCTTTCCTTATTCAATTGGAACTTGAAACTAGAATATAGTGGAACATAGAATGACTCCGAGTTGGAAGAATGGTTCAAGGTCCCTTGGTTCAATGAGCCCTCATGCAACCAACCCCTCAGACACAATAGTTTATTGCAAGTGGATTGCTTCCCCCTAGTGGTAAAAGGTGGTCATACTACTTCAGTTTTTAGAAGTGTTTAACCTCAGAATCATCGTTTATAAATTATTTTGCACCATAGGTTGCTTTGACTATGATTATTATGACATGTACGTTTGTGATGCTATCACACAATATCAATGCTAAAACAATTAGCTAATGATTTGAACAATCAAAACAAAACAATACCTTAGACAGTCAAAGCCTTACTTCCATAATTTCTGACTCATTTATCTCTGATTTACAATACTTCTACTGTTCCATGGCACTCTAGCCTGGGCAACAGAGCCAGACTCTGTCTCAAAAACAACAACAACAAAACAATACTTCTACTGTCAAGAAATATTAAAGAAATGCATGTATTTGTGTTATAAATCATCCCTTATCACACTAGATAGCATCATAAGCCAGTGTGATTCAGTTTCCAGAAATGGCAAATTGCCACCAAGTAGTTATAGCCTTTGGTAACAAGTTGAACAAAACAAAAAGAAAGGATTCAGACACATTTTACTACCAAATCCAGTATTTGATAAATAGATTATGCCTAGTGTGAACTAAAATAAAATCTTAAGCCCCCCAGATGACTGAATGGACCCCCTCTTGGCCAAAGGGATCCCAGAAATACCCTAATGCTGAGTTGCTGGCCATGACAAGGGAGGTCAGACCTGCCTCATCATGCCCCCCCCCCTTCTTAGAGATATCCTTTATAACTCATTAACAGGCCTAAGTCTATCTATATAAGACAAGCTTAAACCACACCTGCAGGTCTTCAATTTTTTTAACAGATCACTTGAGTCTGGGTATATGTTTGGTTTATGTACAGTGGCTTGTCTCTGATTAACAGACTTCCTTACTTTAACTTAAAATATTCCAAGCCTTTAGACAAAGCTTCATTTCTTTAACCAATCACAAATCAGAGAATCTTTAAACACATCTATAACCTGTAAGCCCCTGCTTCAAGATGTCCTGCCTTTTGGGACTATGGGGAGGAGGCCCTGTGGCTATCCAGTGCACCGGAGCAGGTTCCAGGCATTGAAAGAAGAGGTGAGCAGCAGCAGGTAGATGAGACATACTCTTTATTGTCGGGAGGGCACTGCTCACAGTGAGAACATGGCGAGTGTTTATACATGGCTCAGAACAATAGTGGCAACATGCCAAGCGAAAGCGTGATCACATGGGTTTACATAGGAAATAATACCTTGGTTACATAAGTGTGCTGACTCATGCCTTACCAGAAGGCCAGCTTGCCAGAAGTTTGGGCCGGAAAAACACTCCGGCAGTCATCTTAGTTTGGCCTAAGAAACCTGTTGCCTATACAAACGAATTTTCCCTTGCAGGGACAAACCAAGGTATGCCATCCATGTATAGAGTTATGACTTTACGTGTAATTCTTATCACCCTGAAATGTATAAAACCAAACTTTAACCCAACCACAGTGAGACCACTTGCTCAAGGCTTCTTGGATGTGGCTCTCTGGGCCATGATCACACATATTCAACTCAGAATAAACCTCTTTAAATTATTTTACAGAGTTTGGGTTCTTTTCCATTGACACTACAAAAAAGTTTGTCATTTTGAGTCAAATTGCTCTTAAGCTCCTCAACTGAGCTCAGCAAAATTTTTAAATCATGCTCTGGTGTCCCAGAAAAGCTTATATATAATTATAATTTTTTTTAAAAAATGCTGCTTTTATATAGTTTTCAAAGAATTTTTGCATATACTGTATTATTTTCATTTGCTCCCTCAACAACTCTCCTTGGTAGACAGGGAAGGTATTATTATTGTACTTTTTTTATGGTTGAGGAAACTGAGACTCAGAGAGATCATACCACAGAACAATCCCAGAAATGGGGCAAGAATCAAGATTATTTCACTCTTCATGAAATGCTTTAGACTCTTATATCCAATTTTCAGGTGTGCATTTTTATTTGGATGTCCCACCCACAGGCTCTTAGATCTAACTCATCCCTGGATCCCATTACAGTTAGTGATGTTGCCTTCTACACAGTCATCAAATAAGAAACCTGGGAGGCCTCCTGGGTCCTTCTTTCTCTATCCACACTTGCAATCAATAAGTCTTGGTGATTTTCCTGAACTTCCTACATGCCCTGTTACAGTGCTCCTTGACTTATAATGGGTATACGTCCCAACAAGCCCATTCTAAGTTGAAAATATAGTAAGTCGAAAATGCATTTAATATCCCAATAAACCCATTGTAAAGTTAAAAAAAAATCATAGGTTGAACTTGTAAGGCTGGTGGCGGGCACCCCTCCCCTCCCTAATGAAAAAAGAAGAAGCCCACGAGACCTGCCGAAAACAATGCCTGCAGGGCCCAGCTAAGTTAAAGAATAGCCACACCTGGATGGATTACCCTGATAAGGGTCTCAATTCCTGGAATCCATACATACCACCAGCCCCTCCTAGTTCTGAATACTCACCCTAAAACCGTAACGGAACCGAAAGACCCTCATCCCCCAGCTCTAAAACATATATAAGCCCACACAAGACTTCTGGGCGGTGCGACTTCTCAGGCCCCTTTCCCAGGGGACCTGAGAACCTCACCCGGGCCCCTTTCTCTTGGGACCCGTTACCCTCACCCAGGAGTGCTCCAATAAAACCTGGTTGCTTACCCCTTTCAATTCTGCTCGTCTTCTTTCTCTGGCGCTGACCATCCAAAAACCTTACAGAACTATCATATGTTCCGATGCTCCTCAACTTACAACAGGGTTACCGCCCGGTAAACCCACTGTAAAGTCGAAAAATTTTAAGTTGAACCATTGTAAGTCTGGACTGTCTGTGTACTCTGCATTAGTTTGCTAGGACTCCCATAGTGAAGTACCACAGACTGGAGCTTAAACAACATTAATTTAATTATCTGGGGAACAGACACGCCTGGAGCTCTGACTTGGGGGGAAAGGCGGTACATGGGCAACATATGTAACCTGCAATTCTGTATCCCCCATAACAATAAGATGAAAAAAAAAAAAAAAAAAACACCCAAACAAGAGAGCTAGCTATGGAAAAAAAAAAAAAAAACATTAATTTATTTTCTCACAATTCTTGGGTTTGGAAGTCCAAGATCAAGGTGTCAGTAGTGCTGGTTTCTTCTGAGGCCTCTCTCTTGGGCTTGTAGATGGCCATCTTCCCCATATGTCCTCACATGGTCTTCTCTCTGTACCTGCAGGAGGAGATGACCTTGACCTAATCTTTTCTGCCAAAGGAGTATTCTGTCTGATATCCAGCTTTACGTAATTATTAGCACATAGTACAAACTGTACAGTAACAATAACCTTGGTTTAATCTTTATTGCAAACCAGAAAAATCTACATTTACTAACTTTAACTTCCTTGTTCTCCCTATTACTCCAGCAACTCGCCTTAGCCAATGGGGTAAGGGCAAGACTGTGCTGTCAAAGTCCCTACCAATGGGATGAGACGCAGCCCTAGGTCTGCATTAGAGATAAAAAGGTAAAGAACTTCCCTGTAGCATGCTGCTGGCTGACTACTTGCCCTTCTGATCAGAAGTAAAGATTTTGCCTTGCAAAGACAATTTGCAATCAGACTGTTTTCTTAACGACTCCGCTAGTTACCTCTAACATACCTCTTTACCTGAATTTCTTCTACTTATAAGGGCACAGCCATATTGGATGAGGGCCCATCCTAAGACCTCATTTTAACTTTACCTCTTTAAAGGCTCTACCTCCAAATGTGGTCACATTCTGAGAGCCTTGGGTTAGGGCTTCAGTCAGCCTGTGACAACTCTGGTACCTTTCTGAGCTGGTTGAGGGCTCCGCCCTCTGCCCTGCGCTGTGCACCATCTTAACTGCATCCTCTGCTCCCATTCACCATCCACAGTGCTGGAGGGGGAATCCTTCCAATGTGCAAGCTCCCCTGCTTCTAACCCATCAGGGAAGCCCGAGTTCTTTCACAGGACAGGGGAAGCTCTCTGGGAGCCGGCCGCTGCCTGTCTGACCCACCTGGTTTCCCCGCCATACTCAGGCCCACAGACTCTGGAGCCCCGCGCGCATGCGCGGATCTGCCATCTCCGCCGCACGTGGGTGGATCACGGTGGTACTTACAGTGGGTGCTGTCTGGCAAGGAAATGCTGCTCGCTGGGCCCATACGCTGTCCCTTGGACCTCAGGAGGTGTCAACTGCCCTAGATCAGGTGGCCTGTATGAGGCCTTCCGCCTTTTGGACAGGTGAAGCTTCTTCCCAGTTTTACACACACAACCCAGTATCTTCCCATTTATGGCTGGCTCCACGTGTGTTGATATGTTTATATACATTTAAACTTAGACTTATACCTGTGAAGCTGATTCTAAATTATGAAGATATTACTTTATGGTCTCGCCTCCTCTTTCCCCATTCAAGCTGGTCCCTTAGAGGAGGTTTGTGGCACTGTGGAAACAGAAGCGCTGCCACGGGGACTTGGCAGTTCTCAGGGTTTCTGGACTGTAATTCACACCCAGTACACCTGATGAAAAGTTCAGTGGCAGAAGCGGCCCTGCTTTCACGTTTTAGCCAACTCCAACCTCATTGTAGTAGCTACTTTAATCCCATCTAACCTTCAAAATAATATCATATAAGCACTTTCATACTAGCAACTTTACTGGAAACTTACCCTGGCCCCAGCATGTAATTACTATTTTATTTATAAATTCCACCACCTCCTGAGTGAGGCTGTGTCAGGACCAGCTCGGTCCATCCCCCAACCTCATGTTGCAATCACATGCAGTGTTTGTGTTTCTAGTTCCTGGTCTGTAAACTGCCCAAACAATGTCATATTCATCTTTGTATCCCCAGGACCCAGCAGTGTGCCAGACACAGAGTAATGCTTCTGAAATATCCGTTGACAACAAAGTTAAAATAATTGGATCTATGGGAGGACAGAGCAGGGGCAATGAAGTAAATATCTGGCAATATTTTCAGTAAGAAGCTTTTGTTGATGGAGGTGGGGCAGTTAGTGGCTTGTTAGTGGAGGTCCAGGTGAAACAAGGTTAGTCGTGGGTTGATAATTATTGAAGCTGGATAAGAGGTACCTGGGACCACAACATTGTAGTCTCTCTGCTTTGGAATATATTTGACATCTTCTCCAATAAAAAGTAAAAAACAAAAACACATTCATATTCGTTTACTATAAACGGATGTGAGAAAGAAGTGCTAGTATTATAATGAACCAGGCTGTCATTTCTGCTTGTGAAAGCTTGTTTACTTTGCATTTTGTCACAGTGGCCCTTTGTGAGGAACAATGACAATGACTTCCACCTCTTCTGGGGAGAAGCCCACATGAAGACGTCAGTTGTTATGGCTTGTCAGCCCTTGAGGTGGTGTCACAGTTTCCCCGAGGATAAAACCTTCTTTTAGCTGCAAGAGGGAACAGTTGAGAGTAATGTAGTAATTATTGTTACATGTCATCCTTTGGCTCGCTCAGATGTTGTAAACAGATTCATCTTTAAAGATGGCATGACTAGAAGATTACAGGAACTGATGGCATTGTCTGAAATGACAAGCCTGGAAATTTCTACTGCAGGAAGATATCAAGGGATTCAATACTGGTATAGACATTAAAACTTATCAAGAAGAAAACTACATAGAAATAAAAAAATACACTTGATATTTTTATGTCAGGTAAGCAGAATAATAATAAGTACATGAGCAGGTAGTACTTGGGATGGGGGATGCTATAATGGTATACAAAAGTCAAAATGTTGGGATATGATGCTACAACGTGGATACATTAGGCTAAGTGAAAGAAATCAGTCATAAAAGACTACATATTGTATAATTCCATTTCTATGAAATGTCTAGCATAGGCAAATCCATAGAGACAGAAAGTAGAATAGTGGTTGCCTAGGGCTGAGTGGAGAGGAGAATGACTAGTAATGGACATAAGATTTCTTTTGGGGGTAATGAATATGCTCTAAAAATGTGGCGATGTTGCACAATTCTATAAACATGTGCAATGATTTTTAGCATATTGAGTTGTACATTTTAAATGGCTGAAGTTTATGGTGTGGAAATTCTATCTGAATAAAACTGTTAAAAATGTTGGGGCATTAGGATAAGACGATTCTTTATTTAAAAATTGTCTTAATTCACCATGATATAATTTATTATATCATATTTTCAATAAACAATACAAAACTTATTGTCATTCATAGTAAAAATCTGGCAAGAATACCAATGATAATGAGTGTTTATTTTTAAAACACCCAGATGACATGCTTCTGATAAATCTCAAAATTGAAGACTTTTCAAAATTAGGTGCAATCTGCTAAGTGCTTGACAATTAAACATCTAATATGGAATATGTTTTGTTTTCTAGCAGGTACCGTAGCAGCCTTCTGATGCCAACCTCTCTCCTTCCTCTATTGCTTTGTCAAGGATGAGGTTGGCAAGAGACCTCCTCCTGCTCGTCATTCCTCCAGGGTGGGTGAATGGTAGTCCCTAATCCCAAATGGTTAGAGTGGTCTCCCCAAATCACCACAACAGCCCAGTCATTGTTTTAATGGTGTTTCCCTTATAGTTCTGTCTGATAACAAAACACTGTGGAGTTGCCATCATTCTGCTGATATCTGTAGTCACATATCCAACTTCTTGAGATTCTATTTTTCATCTACAAAATGGGAACAGTGATAGTGTTAGGCTTAAAGAATTCACCCTCCCCAAACTTCCATCCAAGCCTCCCATAAAACCCACTGCTATCCCCTTCCTAGGGGTGTCCTCCTGGTTGTTTGAAAAGAATTTTTTACAGTGGCTATTCTGGCCCAGTTGCTCACTCCCCCAGAAAAACCCTCTACAAAACCCAAGGCTCTCCCCTTTTGTCTCGTGGACACCTTTTTCGGCCTCCACCCATCTGCACCCAGATCCTCAAAATAAACAGCATTTTGCTACACATGAGGCTTCGTTTGTCTCTCTCTCTACTCCAGACCTAACAGATAGTACTTACCTTAAAACTCCACCATGCTGATTCCAGGGCAAAGTACCAGATGAGCCTAGAACCTTGCCATGCCCTAGGCAAGCAAGTGCTCAAAGAATGGTGTGGGTATGTGGAAAAGAACAGGAGCTATTATAGCTGGAAGGAATTCTCACTGGCCAAACGTGGGACAATTTGAGCATCAAAATATATAATAATAGCAATGGATAATAAACCAAACGAAATAGGAACCCAGTATATATACTGATATAAATATATGAATGAATGGGAGAGAAGGGAGAGCTCTTCCATATAGTAGAATGACACCTAGCAAATATAGATGGAGTAATGGAATTAGAAAATGAACCATCTGGTAGCCACTTTAGTAATAATTGTTTCAGGCAAGAATCATCAATGGATGCTAAAACCGTGGTTTGAATGGTGAGAATTTTTTTTTATTTCAGCATATTATGGGGGTATAAATGTTTAGGTTACATATATTGCCCTTGGCCCCCACTCACCACCCCCAAGTCAGAGCTTCAAGCGTGTCCATCCCCCAGATGATGTTCATCGCATTCATTATGTATGTATACACCCATCCCCTCCTCCCCCCTCCCATCTTCCCAACGCCCGATGAATGTTATTGCTACATGTGCAATTAGGTGTTGATCCATTAAAACCAATTTGATGGTGAGTATATGTGGTGCTTATTTTTCCATTCTTAGGATACTTCACTTAGTAGAATGGGTTCCAGCTCTATCCAGGAAAATACAAGAGGTGCTATATCACCATTGTTTCTTATAGTTGAGTAGTACTCCATGGTATACATATATCACATTTTATTAATCCACTCATGTATTCATGGGCACTTGAGTTGTTTCCACATCTTTGCAATTGTGCTGCTATGTAACATTCGAGTGCAGATGTCTTTTTTATAGAATGTCTTTTGTTCTTTTGGGTAGATGCCCAGTAATGGGATTGCTGGATCAAATGGTAGATCTACTTGTATCTCTTTGAGGTATCTCCATATTGCTTTCCACAGAGGTTGGACTATTTTGCATTCCCACCAGCAGTGTATGAGTGTTCCTGTCTCTCCGCATCCATGCCAACATTTGTTGTTTTGGGACTTTTTGATAAAGGCCTGAATGGTGAGAATTTGATGGGAAGTAAGATATTTACAAAGTTCCAAAATATCTCTCAATGAGATATTGACTAAGTAGAATGGGAAAAGTATTAATAGTAACTATGGTGGAGAAACCCAGGAGTACTACTTCTTAAAGTGATTAAAGTTAATATTGCTGCCCAACCAGTTTCATTTGCCTGCTGCCCGAAAGGAAGCCAATACACTGAGACAGCAGGTATTACAGCAGAGAAAGGTTTTAATAATTTCATATAGCACTAAGTGGGGAGACTGGAGAAATTTCTCAAATCCACCTCCCTGAGAATTTGGGAGACAGGGTTTTTAAAGACAGTTTGGCGTAGGCAATTGGGTCTGTTAATTGGCTGTGTTCATGGCGGAACCATAACCATAACATTGTAGAAATTGTCTTCTTTGCTGACCAGGTTCTTGGGTGGGGATCACAAGACCAGTTGAGGAAGTTCCTTGGTATGGGCCGCTGGTCTGGGTGGGTCAACTATTCCATTGGAATGCGGGATCTGGAATATGTCTCGGCACCTACCCCTAGGTTTAAGAAAGGTGATGCTATCTATGGAGAAAGCTAAGAATCTTTATGACCACCAGCTATGTGGCTCCAGAGTGGCAATTATAGAGAAGCAAACAGGGGGACAGTGGCTAAGTATTGTCATTATTATTCACTAGGCTCTTACCATAGTTCTCACCTTGCACCCTGTTATTGATTTGTGTAATGGGCAGTCTCATTAACATCACCAGTAATAGGACAAAAAGATATCTGTGCCTTCTATGGGATATGCTGAGGTGGGCACAGCCTGGCTTTGCAGGTGTTCTTGCCACGAATGCACACCTGCATCTAATCCTAAAGAAGCATCAGGCAAATCCAAAATGAGGGGCATCCTATAGAATAAATGTGCTATGTCATTCAAAAATGTCATGGTTATAAATGACAGAGGAACTGTTCTAGTTTAAAGAAAACTAAAGAGATAGGAAGTCTAAGTGCAAACTGGACCCTGCATCAGGAGAAAACATTGAAAAAAAAAAAAAACCTATAAAGGACATATGGGGAACCACTGGCAAAACTGGAATAAGATTAGATAACAGAACTGTGCCAGTGTCAGTTTCTTGGTTTTGATCATTGTACTGTGATTACTGTACTTTGTTTTTTTAGGAAATATACACTAAAGTGGGTAAAGTTGGAAGGTGTCTGGAACTTACTCTCAAATGATGCAGCAAAAATGCATGCACACACACACTTGTGTATGCACACAGAGAGAAAGAGAGAGGAGGAGAGAGAATATGATGAAGCAAATGTGGTAAAATGTTAATGTTTCAGGAATCTAGGTAAAAGATATGTAGGAATTTTTTGTACTCCTTTTGCAACTTTCTGTAAGTCTCAAGCTATATCGAAATAAAAAATTAAGAACTTGCCATGGGAATTAAATGTGATAATACAGGTAAAGCAGTTGGAGTGTTTAACACAGTGCCTGGCACATGGTGACTACTTTCTGCAAGACAGCTAGTATTATACATTTATCTGCCAATGTACAACCTTTTATTCTTTTCAGTCCATCTGTCTACTATCTATGGAACACACTGGGTTCATCACTCCTTCCACACCCTGCTTGCTTGTATTTCTGTCTTTGCCTGGCATGCGTCCTGTAAACCTCCTGGCCAGCAGGGAACATTTTTAGCTGTGCTCTGGTTCCTTTCCCAAGAAACTTTATTGACTACTACCTATACTCATCTCTCCCTTTTCCTGAACTCCTATAAATCAAATTATTGATGTAAAAAGTAAGCATTGATTTATATTCTGTCATACGTGATTTTTTTTTTTTTGTAAAAACAAAATAGTGAGATACTATTAACACCTGTTAGAATGGCCCAAATCCAGAACACCGACAACACCAAATGCTGGCGAGGATGTGGAACCACAGCCACTCTCATTCACTCCTGGTGGGAATGCAAAATGGTGCAGCCACTTTGAAAGACAGTTTGGCAGTTTCTTACAAAACTAAACATCCTCTTACCTTATCATCTAGTGATCACAGTCCTTGACATTTATCCAAAGAAGCTGAAAACTTATGACCACACAAAAACCTGCGCATGGATGTTCATAACAGCTTTATTCATAATTGCCAAAACTTAGAAGCAATCAATATGCCCTTCAGTAGATGACTAGATAAAGAAACTGTAGTACATCCAGACAATGGAATACTATTCAGTGCCAAAAAGAAATGAGCTATCAAGCCATAAAAAGACATGGAGGAAACTTAAATGTATATCACTAAGTGAAAAAACCCAGTCTGAAAAGGCTACATACTATAATACATGCATATGTACATACATACGTACTGTACATACATATTTGTACATATGGCAGGATTCCAACTATATGACAGTCTGGAAAAGGCAAAAGTATGTAGACAGTAAAAAGTAGTTGCCAGGGGTTAGTGGGGAGGGAGGGATGAGTAGGTAGAGTACGGAGGATGATTTTTAGGGCAGTAAAATAATTCTGTAATGGTACTATAACGGTGGATATATGTTATTATATGTTTGTCCAGACTCATAGAATGTACAACACCAAGAGACAATCATAATGTAAACTATAGTCTTTGGGTGATAATGATGTGTCAATGTAGGTTCATCAATTATAACAAATGCACTACTGTGGTGGGGGATATTGATAATGTGGGGAGGCTGTGCATGTGTGGGGAGAGGGGGTATATGGGATATCTCTGTACGGTCCTCGCAATTTTGCTGTGAACCTAAGATTACTCTAAAAAATTATGTCCATTAAAAAAGAAAAAGGAAATGGTTATGATGTCCAGCATTTCTCTAGAAGAGAGTTGCTTGATTAGAAACATGTTTGCAAATTACCAAACAATATGTAAATAAATAATCCATTGTGTAAGAAAAAAATTATGTGTATATTTAGAAAATAGCATAGAAAAATATACAAAGAAATTTTAGAAATGGTTACCGTTTAGAATGAGATTGAAGGAATAAAGGATAGACTTCCAAAACATTTATGTGTATTTTAATTTTTTGTGTGTCTATTTTAAGTAGTTTATTTTCTTTTTTTTGAGACAGAGTCTCACTCTGTTGCCCAGGCTAGAGTGAGTGCCGTGGCGTTAGCCTAGCTCACAGCAACCTCAAACTCCTGAGCTCAAGCGATCCTCCTGTCTCAGCCTCCCGAGTAGCTGGGACTACAGGCATGCACCACCATGCCCGGCTAATTTTTTTTCTATATATATTTTTAGCTGTCCATATAATTTCTTTCTATTTTTAGTAGAGATGGGGTCTCGCTCTTGCTCAGGCTGGTCTCGAACTCCTGAGCTCAAACGATCCGCCCACCTCGGCCTCCCAGAGTGCTAGGATTACAGGCGTGAGCCACCGCGCCCGGCCTAAGTAGTTTATTTTCTAAATAATTTAGGAATAGTTCTGGGTGCTTGAGATCCATCAATGGGTAAAAAACCCAGAAAGATCCCTGTCTTCATAGAGATGGTAGTCTCATGAGGGAAGACAGGCAATAAACAGTAAGTATAATACACATATCAATTATCTAACATGTTACAAGAGAAGCAGAAATAAAACATTGAGCAAGCTAGGGAGGACTGTCAACAGTGGGAAGGTCTAAGGCAGGTTTCAGTATTTAATTGATTAGTCATTTTAGAAGATGACACTTGAGGCACA
Organism: Eulemur rufifrons; assembly: GCF_041146395.1. Classification (NCBI taxonomy): domain Eukaryota; kingdom Metazoa; phylum Chordata; class Mammalia; order Primates; family Lemuridae; genus Eulemur; species Eulemur rufifrons. The sequence continues at coordinate 26,662,418 of NC_091001.1, forward strand.
TGATGTGACCTCAGGCCTTCTGTAAAGTCAATTCCCAAAATATAAGGTAGGCAATTCCTAAAACTGTGAGAGATGGTGTAATCATTTACTTAGGAAGTAAGCATTTTTTTTGCCCTGCAAAGTTTAGAGTTAGGTATAAAAATATGTAAAAGAAGCAAAATTAGGGATTGATATTTTTTAGTTTAAAATCTGTGCATCCTTATTATTTTAGGTATTGATGATAATAGAGAAGCTGGTATACTAGGGAAAAGAGGAAGCTTTGTAATCCTATTGATTTGGAATCATACTCTGATTGTATACAGTGTTGGAACATTTAAGAGAACTTACGTTTCACGGCATTTTAAACTTAGATTTAGAAGAAGTATTAAATTTTGTCAGTTAATTGGAGTGCTTAGAAAACAAATTGAATTAATTTATATAGACCATTTCAAGATGTTTATTTAATACGTTAATAATGGGGCCAAATAGTAATCAAAAGCTCTTTAAAAGTGATCATTAAAATTTGCTAGCCTTAAAAGTAAAGATTTGTAAGCTGAACTTCAATTTAAGGAAGAACTAATTCTATGAATTTATAACTTTAACAAATTGAATATTACCTATCTCAATGTATTATTTTCATTTGTGCTGAAAGGCATAAAATCTGATATATAAAGGGAACTTTAAAAGATCACGCATTCCCATTCTTTGCTTTCTGAACTGCAAAATGGTGTTTTTGCCACAGTTTTGTAAATTCTAACTAACTTGTTAATATTTGCCATAGTGATGACTGAGAAAAGAGATGAAGCCTTCTTGGTGAGGGCCTTAAAAAAACAGTCACCAGAATAAAATGAAAAAAATCCATGATTCATTAATTTTCAAGGATTTTTCTTTTCATGATAAGGAAGAACGTGCTATGGTGGAACTCTTAAAGCTGGGCTTTTTAAATGTCTCAGCTGACCACTCAGCACAGGAACATTACGTTTCAATACTAAAGTAAAACTTTGAGTAGCTTGTTTCAGAGACAGAAACCACCCTTAACAACATAGTTAATAAATAGCAGGCATATACGAAACTGCCTCCTAGGTAGGCCACTCCTGCCGGTGGTACCAAAGGTGAGCCTTGGCAGGGCCATACAAGGTTCACTTGAAGATGGCTCACCACTGTCTTGAACAGTGCTGAGAATTTCTGTTGACCTCACATAAATATCTCCTTTTCAATAGCATGAGTACTTTTTGTCCTATTCATTCTCTCCTGTCTCTTATTCCTTTGAAATCTTTAAGGTTGAGAGAATTGTTATGGAAGAAGAAAAAAATGTATTACATCTAATTTATTCTTCCCCAAGAGGTCAATGGCAAAATGAAAATTGCTGTTGTTGTAAATAAAATAAAATAAAATAAAAAGCAATAAAACAAATAATTACATACCCTGTTTTTACATTTGTTTTATTTAACCAAGAACTCAACCATGAGTATCACAGAAATCCATATGCTGTATATTCAAAATATAGTTGAATTGGTGGTCAGAATCCTCACAATGTTCAATTATTAGTGTATATAGGTCGCATCTCCACTCACATTGGTAATCACATATTACCAAATATCATACATGAAAATGCCTAACCTAGTGCCCAGCATACAGTTAGGTGCTCTAATCACTATAAATCTAGATATATTATATCGTATTAAAAAGTCATAAAATTTTAGAATGGGAAAGAAAATTAGAGATCATCTTACGCAGCTTGGTTATTTTACAAATGAGTAAACTGTGTTTCTAATTCTTTAACTTGTGAATAAAAGTGAATCTGAAAGACGCAATCCTTCAAGATGAATCCCGAGTGGCTAACTCGGCCTAAATTTAAAGTAGAATCAAGAGGCCACTTGCTGACTAGAGGTCACACAGGTATGTTGAGTTCTCCGAAAACCCACAGCTTCTTAAGGTTAGGACTTTCAGAGCTCACCTGAACCAACCAATCAGAGCTCACTTGCCTCAGCCAATCAGGGCTCTTCTGTATCAACCAATCAGAACTCAGTTACATCAACCAATCAGAACTAAGCAAATTTGAACACTTCATTTGTATAAATAGACCTGATTTGGAACCTGGGCGGAAACTTTCCAATAAAACCCAAACCCTCTTTTTGTTCTCTAGAATATCTCTTCATTTTGCATGGAGGGCTGTTTCTCCCCCGTTTGCAAACTGTTCATCAGAATAAAATCTCTTTCCTCCAAATTCTTTTTCAGGGAACTTTTGTTCACGAATTCAAAAGCTGATAATAAGAGCAACTAATTCTCAGGGTTTTTATGAGGATGAAATGAGATAAATGCATGTGGAATACTTAGCACAAAGCCTGGCTCCTGGCAAATGCTCAGTACTGACTGGAGCCTTAATCCTGCGAAGTTGTGACTCTATTTTCTGACTCATTGTTGACAGTGCAGTAGAAAAGACAATAGGATCATATGAGCAAGGGAGAGCGTAAAACCTAATTTATTTGGCAAGAATGTCATCATAGCTTTCTTATGAAGCTCTACTCTTATTTTAACAATGAAAACTAAAAGGAAATGAAGGCTGGGGAGAAATCTTTCACGTGTAGAAATTCATCTAAAATAGGCACAGGGACTTCTCTGAGTTGCTGTGTCCCTCTCCAGCATCATATCCTGAAGTCCTGAAATCACATTTCACCTTTGCGATTCCCCGAGCCTTGCCTAGCCTGCTACTTCTCTATGATTCCCAAGGATGTAGCTGGCATAATATATATGTATTTGAAGTAGGTGAGCACCCTATTTCCAGCAAGTGTTTTCTAAATCGTGATGCTAATCTATTAGCAATGATTAATAATTAATACCATTTTTTGTTTATTACTTTTATATCTAAATATTATCTTCTTTTCAGGAATATTGTTAGAATAAGAAACTGGTTTTGAGTAACATTGTCGTGGTAGGCAGAAATGTATGTTCCCCCAAAGATGTCCTGGATTATCTGGGTGGGTTGAGTGTAATCACAAGGGCCCTTACAAGAGGGAGGCAGAGGGTCAAGCCATCATCACCTGTCTGATGGAAGCAGATGCCGGATATGTGATAAGGGACCATGAGCCAGCAAGTGCAGGTGGTCTCTAGAAGCTGGAAAAGGCAAAGAAACAAATTTTCCCCTAAAGCCTCCAGAAGGAATGCAGCCCTGCCAACACCTTGATTTACCTAGTGTCCTAGTCTGTTTTATGTTGCTATAACAGAATACCACAGACTGGTTAATTTATAAAGAAAGAAATTTGTTTCTCACAGTTCTGCAGGCTGGGGAGTCCAAAATCAAGGTGCCAGCATGAGGGCCTTCTTGCTGTATCATGGCAGAAAGCATCACATGGAGAGACAGCGCCAATTAATCCATTTATGAGGGCAGAGTCTAATCACCTATTAAAGGTCCCACTTCCCAACACTGTTGAATTGGGGATTAAGTTTCCAACACATGAACTTTGGGGGACATGTTTAAACCATAGCACTCAGTAAGACCCATTTTGGACTTCTAACCTCCAAAACATGCCTTAAGATAATACATTTGTGTTGTTTTAAACCACCAAGTTTGTGATAATTTGTTTCAGCAATCATAGAAAAACAGTATAATTGCTGTTTTGGATGATGTTGCAAATTTTTGCTAAAGCATGAATTAGTTCTCCTCATTAATCATCAACTACTGTGCGGTGACATTATGATATAGGAAATGGAATTTTTTTAAATGAAAGAGCCAGTATTTTTATTACATGTGTTTGGAAGCTTGAAGAGTTGTTTAATCTGATCGTCACGGTTTTTTTATTTTTCCTGAAAGAGAGAGAAGTATATTTGTAACATAACTCTGCTCTGATTTGACATGAAAGTGTTCTTACCATACAAAAGTCTTTCATTAATTGTATATGTTATTGGTTATATTTTCATTAATGAAAATCATGTATTACTCATTTTTTTACAGAGTGAACATAGAGTAGAACTTTTCACTGATAGCAAATTACTTTTATTAATTACAGCTAAGTATTATTGACTTTGGTCCCTGCAGTTAGTATTAGTAATAATATCATATCATTAGTAAGCATATAAATATATACATATGATAATTATCTTTAAGAGACATATGAAAATCAATCATCATCATCACAACTGATGTCATAGGATAATGTTATGATTAACATTTTGACTTTACAGAGACTGGTAGGCTGAAAGGGTCTTGCACTGCAAGACTGCAAGGCCATTAGACACCTGTGTGAGCATTAGGACAATGTCCCTCTCTGGGCAGAAGCATCCTTGATGATGCAGGTCATGACAAACCAGGAGAGCACAGGCTAGACTTGAACAGTTACTTGCCCCTTATACTTGCACCTCCCTTGGGTGGGGTGCAACCTGCACATCCATTTGCAGAAAGCCTAGGAAGGAGCCTCAGGACTTATCCAAGAAAGGCAATCATGATGTAGTGAGAAAGTGGTGGCCTTGACATCATATAGATTGGGGTTGGATCTTTTCTCTATTATTCATTAGCAATGTAGCCAGGCAAATTACGTAAGTCCTCTGAACCTAAAATTGCCTATCTGTAAAATGAAGATAATAATACTCATCTTGAATAATTGTTGTCAGAATTAGGGAGAAAATATGCACAGTGCCTGGTCCCCACAAAATGGCAGCCTCGCTGGCTGTGGTGGCTCACACCTGCTATCCTAACTCTTTGGGAGGCTGAGATGGGGGGATCAAGTGAGGTCAGGAGTTCAACACCAGCCTGAGCAAAATAGCAAGACCACATGTCTCAAAAACAAAAAATTAAAAAATTATCCAAGTGTGTTGATGTGTGTCTATAGTCCCAGCTACTTGGGAGGCTGAGGCAGGAGGATTGCTTGAGCTCAGGAGTTTGAGGCTGCAATGAGCTCTGAGGATGCCACTGTGCTCCAGCCTAGGAGACAGACTGAGACCTTGTCTCAGAAAACAAAAATAAAAACAAAAACAAAAAATGGCAGCCTTTGAGAGGAAAAAACTTGAACTGTGTCTTTGCTCTACTATCACACCACACTCAACAATAACAATCAATACAGACAGAAGACTTCTGTGACCCAGTGAAGGAGATTCCTCCCCACTAAGACACAAGCAATCAGATCAGTCACCAGCTCAGTGTCCTCAAATTAAATTCGTACTCTACGGTTTAATTCCTACTCCTACCGTTTCAAACTTTTAAGGTGTTATACTGGTGGTGGTTCACACCTGTAATCCTAGCACTCTGGGAGGCTGAGGCGGGAGGATAGCTTGAGGTCAAAAGTTCGAGACTAGCCTGAGCAGGAGTGAGACCCCATCTCTACTAAAGATAGAAAAATTAGTCAGGTGTGGTGGCCCGCGCCTGTAGTCCCACCTACTCAGGAGGCTGAGGCAGAAGGATCGCTTGAGCCCAGGAGTTTCGGGTTGCTGTGAGCTAGGCTGATGTCATGGCACTCTAGCCTAGGTGACAGAGCAAGACTCTGACTCAAAACAAACAAACAAACAAACAAAAAAACTTAAAAAAAAAAAAAACTTTTAAGATGTTATAGAAGCTTCTAAAACTCTTTTGAAATCTATGGACTTTTGCACACATGTACAAAAGCCTGCACTTTGATTCCTTAGAACACATCCATCCTAATTAAGGTCCACCCTAATTCTACTCTTAGAAGCAAAACTGAATTCATTCTGTCCCCTTCTTCACATGACAGTCTGCACATGCCTGAAGCCAGTGGGCAGGTGAAAGGCTAAGGCCGTGCGAACTTTTTGCATAGCTACATCACAAGCTGTCTCAGTATGAATCACCTCCAGCTGCTCAGAGGGCAGGAATTTTTGTCTGTGTGTTCACTGGTCTACTTCCAGCGCCTAGATCAATATCAATACTCGTTGAATAAATAAATGTACCAAGATCCTCAGATAATTATCATATAAACTGTTGACAGGTTCTTCTGTATTTATGTTGATTTTTTAAGAACCCGTCACCAGGACGTTGTGTTCAAACTTGATATGATATTGACACTCCCACTTGTTTTTAAGACAGCATGGCAGTCTGCCACTATCTTATGGATCCATCTCCTATCACATTAACTGTCTCTTCTAGCCATGTGCCACCTGCATCTTTAACGAGTGACATCAGTCCACTAAATAGTAATGATGCTATGCTTGGGATAGGAATAGGGGCTAGAAGGGACAGATGGATCCAGCAGGAAATCATAATCATAAGCATTTAGAAGAGAGAGAGACGCAGTGATCACTTCCTAGTCACCAAATCAGGTGTCATTTAGATGGAGTTCATTTGGGGGATTAGATAACTTTTGTTTGGCATAAAGATAAGAGACCTGGGAAAAGATTTATCCCAGCTAGCATTGTGAGAAAATGAGTTAATAGGATTGTGTACCTGTGTTAGTCAGGGTTCTCCAGAGAAAAAGAGCCAATAGGATGTGTGTGTCTGTGTGTCTGGTGTGTCTGTGTATATGCATGTGTTTGTGTGCACATACATATAGAGAAACTGATTTTTTAGGAACTGGCTCACATGACTGTGGAGGCTGGCAAGTCCAAAATCTGCAGGGTAGGCTGGCAGGGTGGAAACCCAGGGAAGAGTTGCAGTTCCAGGCCAAAGGTGGTCTGCTGGCAGAATTTCCTCTTCCTTAGGGGAAGTCAGTCTTTTTCTTTTAAGGCTTTCAACTGATTAGATAAGGCCCAACCATATTATGGAGGGTGATCTATTCTACTCAAAATCTATACATTTAACTGTTAATCTCACCAAAAAGTCTTCACAAAAACATCTAGAATAGTGTTTGGCCAAATGTTTGGGTGTCATCGTCTAGCCAAGTTGACACATGAAATTAACCATTGCAGTGCTTAAGAAAAACCAACACAAATAGCTGGGTTTCTCCAGCAGGCTGATGAGAGCAGCATTCCCATCTCGCTGAGTATTCACATGCTTCTAAGCCCTCCTTGTAATTTCATGCCCTGTGCCTCCCCTCCTCACTGACTCATCCTCAAATGCCCTTCTCCAACCTTGTTTCCTTTACCACTGGAAAAATTCTACTCATCTTTCAAAGCTCAGATCAAATGCTAACTCTGTGATACTTTCTTTAATACAACATTCCAATCTGAATATTTAATTCCTTCTTTGGTCTTTTATGCCTCTACTATTATAACACTTACCACATTGCATTGCAATTGCTTGTACATCAAACAACAGATTAGCAAAGTGGTTAAAAGTATAGACTGTGGTTCCAGGCTTTGTAGATTTAATTCCTGACCTCAGCAAGTTACCCAACCACTCTATGCCTTAGATTCTTCATCTGTAAAATGGCACTGAAACAGTACCTAACACTTGAGTTTGTAGGGAGGACCTAATGAGTTAATGTATGCAAAATTATTAGAACAGTATCCAGCAGATAGTAACCACTCAAAAAAATGGTATTCATTCTCATTCTTAGTGTTATTGTAGCTGTCAGATTCCTGTGTCATGTGGAAAGATTAGGTGCTTCTGGATGGCAGGGACATTATCATATACTTCTTTGTACCCTCCTCAACATTGTGTGGAATAGACCAGGGGTCTGTAGACATTTATTGGAGTATATAAGACCTTATATTTGTTGAGTGCTCTACAGTATACAAAGGCTGGCAACATCATCGTCTGTTCAACTTCACAACAAGTTTATTATGCCCATTTTACAGATGAGGAAACTGAGAAGTACACATTAGGTGAATTGTCTAATGTCACATGCAGCTAGCAAGTGGCAGAGTCTCCAACTCCAAGTCCAACTCTAACTCCAAGGTCATGAGAGAGAAGTGCAGGGATGCAGGGGTTTGGGGGAAGTTTTCCTTTTCTGGTCCAGGCACCAGCCTTGGTCCTTCCCCACTCTTCTTATTCCCAAGAACAGGGCTATTATGGAGTGGGAAGGCTGTAAAAAAATGAGGCCTCCATTCACCCTACAGGACTGATTTAGGAGTGAGCAGGTGAAGGCCATTAATACAAGATATCCTCAGCCGTGACCGTGGCCTCTTCGATTTTGGTCTTGATCTCAGGGAGGGGAATTTGACTGATCGCCACCACAACCAAGTTTGCAGCGTGGGCCGAAGCGCTGGCCACACAGATCCAAAACGACTCTTCGTACTGTTCTTCCACTACGACAAACCGAAAGAGCCTCTCCTGAAAGTTGGCGATTTGTTCGGTCAGGTCGTGAAACTTCACCGCGGCCATGAAGCTGGCGATGGCCAACGCCACAACTCCACCTGAAACCCAAAAAGGTCACCCTCATTCACGGCTCCTTTTTGCAGTTGTGACGACTCCATGTGAGTTAGCATTTCTGAGGCATGTGTGACAAACTCATTTTGAGTTTAAAAAATGATGAGGGCGACACAAATTTTAATTTGCTTTTAAAAGCAGCATATAATCCACACAGTGTAAGCGGGAAAGGCAGGGTTGAGGGGAAAAGAGAATAAGTTTTATATCAGATTGGCTTTGAATCCCAATCCCCCCATTTTTTTCCTCTTACCCACTACCATCCTTCCTAGGGGATCGACATTTGGAGAAGTATAATCTCTAAATATCTTGGGATTTCTATGTAGATCATGAGGGCTTCTTGTGGTAAGATGAAAGAAGACTGTATTGTACAGGTTGGGGTTTCACCCTAAGGCTGGGCTGTCGCTATCCTCTTTAATTATCCTCTTTCCATATCTAAGGATAAGGAGAAGGCATAAGAGAAGGAAGGAAGGGAAAGCAGAGAGTGGAAAATTGGAAGAATTCCAAACTTCATTTACTCTCCTATCTGTTGCTTAAAACTTTTAACTTGGTGGTGGTGGGGGGTGCTCAAGTGTTCGCGTGCTCTTTCTCTCTCTCCCCTGCTTGGATTTTAATTAATATTTAAAAAACCACATTTATTATGCTTTGCTTTTTTAGATTATTACATCTTCATTGAAGAAAATCTGGGCACCAGAGAAAATCGCAGACATGAAAATGCAAATTTACTTTTATCTTAAAAGCCAGGTTTGATCATTTTAGTATATTTCTTCACATTTCTTTCTCTTTAGTAAAATGAGTATTATAGTGCTCTCACTTTGATTTTAAATTTGATTATTTTTCCCTCACTTGATCATTTTCCCATGTTGTTAAATAGTCTGTTATAACATGATTTCAAACGGGGGCATAATATTTTACTCTGGCTACACACTGTAATTGACAAGTATAGCCTTACTTCTAACTTTTTGATATTATAAAGTGCTACAGTGAATACCATTTTATGTACAACCTTGTGCTCTTGTCCAGTTATTTCCTTAGCATAAATCCCTATGTGGAATTGTTCAATTGAAGGATATTCATATTTTTATGCCTTTTGGCACTCAAGTTTTGTCAAAAAGGATAAAAAAAAGTTTTGCCTGTTTTTCACACTCTCATTAGTAGAGTTTGAGAGTATTATCTCTCTGAGGAAGGAAATCGACGGAGATAAGCATTTATTTAATAAGCAGGATTGAGCACTTTTTCCATGCTGGCCACCGTGAGGTTTCCTGCAGAGATACACAAGACACCTGTAGTCTAGACAATGGTGAGCCATGTATATAAATAATTCTACAGTGTGGCCACTATCTGCAAACAAAGGTGATTACATAATAATTGATTTCTTGATATTACATTATAATACGTGATAAAATAATATTACCTGTTTTTATACTTTACGGTCACTTTACATAAGGTAAATGTTGTGAGAGATTATTTCAAATGGCACCGTGACCGTTTAACCTGGCTTTTCTGAGATAGCCCTCATTTCTTGGGATTTTGTTATTTTCATTACAGATGATTAGTGCATAATTAAATGCAAATTAATTTCCATGTATCAATGTACTCTCAGATCAACACACAGTTTTTGGTCTTAGTTTTTGGCTTGGCACATAGGTCACGATTGGCATAAATGAGACCATGGATCAATGAAAAGACAAAGGGCTTAGAATTAATTTGACTTGGGTTGGAATGCCACTTCTGCTACTCATTGCCGTGTGCCCTTTTAACTTCTCTGAGCCTCAGGCTCTTTGTCTGTAAACATGGGTCTAATAATACCTCCTTATAGGGAGATGGTGAGGTTTAAATGAAGGCATGCGAAATCCCCAGGACCGTGCCTAGACCTCAGTGGATGCTCCGCCAGTAGCATCTAGTAGAAGTGAAGGTGTTTGGAAAGCTGAGAGGAGGGAGAGCTCCATCAGCCAATGAGCCCTGTCTGCGTCCATATGCCCGGGGACTCCAAAGACACTGGCCTTTAGGTGACACTCATTTCCCCCTTCAAAAGCCTCCCCCCCCCCCCCCCGCCCCCTCCACACCCAGCAGCCTTTCACAGACCCTCTCCCGCTCACACCACTCACCCTTCCCTTCTGTCCCTAGTGGAGTTCCTCCCACCCTCAGCTCCATCTCTTCCCCCCACACCCAGGGTCCCCACCTCTCCCTACCGCCAGCTCTGTCGTCTGCCTTCTCCTCTCACCCTGACCTCTCTTGGCTGCTCTAAGTCCTCAGCCACAAACGTGCTCTAAAAACATGGTTCTTTACTGCAACAGACTCTGCAACTTCTAGTAAAGAGGACGTTCATGCCCATCGAGAAGACCCAGGGAAGTCAAGGCTGAGGGGGACATTTTAGTTCCTTCGTACCTTCTGCCCAACTACTTGGTGAGGGTGTGGACACGAGCTTCTCTCCCGAGGGGACTTCTTACCTGCGAGGACATTCCACAGGCAGATGCCCCCGGGGCCGTTGACTGCCCGGTATGGGACCTGGACCATGTTGAGAATGGCAAAGCCCATGCTGACCAGAGCCAGGGCCAAGGCCAGGAACAGGAGCAGCAGGATGGTCACGTGAAGGCCTGCGTTGAGCTCCCTCACCAGGTGTGGGAAGACTGGGGAGAGAAGACACAGCCGTTATTTCCACGTCAGAGCTCGGATCGCTGTCCTAAAGCCTGAGCTTGCTTACCAGGAAGGCTCTGATAGACAGGGATGAGAACAAGGCAGCGCGTTGGGTTTTCACACAGCAGGAGGCTTCCTGTGCCACACTTACGGCCCCCAGGGCTGCCACTTGTCAGTTGACCAACAGTCCTCTCTTCCTTGGAGGGGACACAAAAGCAAAATGTGCCCCAGCTGTCAATTTAAGTTGCATCGATCCTGCAGCTCTGGGATCTGACGTGAACTGATATACACAAGCCCCCAGTGGTGACTCAGCAAGGCAGGCGTGTCACCCCCATGTATGAAGGATATGTCATTCTCATGTTGCACAAGACTTCGTGAAAATATTAATTTGCCATACGAATGTGGCAGAATAAGTTAGGGAAATATTAGTTTGTATTTGTTGTCTCTGTCTGTGGACCAGTACTAGCTGTGGAGATGAAATGATATCATAGAGTCCTTCAAATACTGCCTGGGAAAGAGTTCTCAGAAATGGTGGCTGTGGTTATTGCTGTTAACATTTTGACTCTCTGACTTGGGAAAGTCATGTGACTTCACAAGCCTCAGTTTCTCCATCAGTACAATGGAGAGAGTAATAGCTACATATGAATCGAGGGTAATTAACATTTACTGAGCACAGTCATGGGCTGAGCATCTTATACCTATCACCTTATTCAAGATATGAGGTAGATTTTATCAGCTCCCTTTACTCACGGGCTTGGAGATATTGAATCCCTTGTGTTTGGGCAAGGTAATCCTAAATTCCATATGGGATTGTAATCCTATATACTATACGGTATAAAGAGTTTCGAGTCACAATTTGTAGTAGCTATAAGTGAAGGATTTAAAATTATGAAAGCTAAAGAACCCCTGAGCATAGCTATTCCTCTGCAGCAACTCCACGGTTTTTGCTGAATACTTCCTGGTTGAATCTGGGCCCATCTCTTGAGCACCGACCTCCCTTCCGTGTCATCTGATCCCACTGACCAGCCCCTCATATGTCTCCGGGACCCAAAGCTTTCCTGGTTCTCCCCTTCCTCCTCTAACTCTTCTCCCCTCTGCTTCCTTTCCTGGCTCACCTGCCTCTCTCATTTCCCTGCGTCTCCCCACCCTGACAGCTACAGTTTTTGTCCATCGTCTTGTAAGGTGTCCGTCCCACCCACAAGTTTCCAGGCACTCCATGCTTACGTCCTTAGTTCCCATCTAACTTTCTTTCCAGTTCTGTATTTCCATTTATTTTTTATCTCGCTATGGTTATCTCATTGGCACTGGAAACTTTACCCTGGAAGATGAGCTCCTTTCCAGGGTGTTTGTCTTCCTTCCCTGTGCTTCCTTCCCATCTCAATGTCTTTTAGCTTTTTTTTTTCTCTTTTCAAACACACAGCCCCTTTTTATTCCAAACACGGTAGCATATGCCCGATTTTTTAGAGGGTTTCATTATCCCCTTTCTTGACCGTGCAATCCTTAGAACACATGACTAGCATAGTAATGCTCACCAAACCCTTAAAATAGAAAATAGCCCCTTATGTGATTGGCAAAGATCAAAGTGTTTGCTAATCACTGTGTTGACGCTAGTGTCGGGGGAGGCACTCTCCAATCTTGTAGGGATATTAATTCATGCAACCTTGTTAGAGGGCAATTTGGCAACATCTAGCAAAGCAAATTCACTTCTAGGAATTTATTTTCCAGAAGCACTCCCATGTGTGCTCAAAGCTTGGATCAAATATTGAATATTCATTACAATAACAAAAGGTTGGAGAAAAATCAACATGTGAATCAAGGGATTGACTTAATAAATTAAGGTACCAATAATGCACACAATTCAGCTTTTAAAAAGAAATAATCATACCCACATAATGATATGAACCCGTATCCAGATTTGATTTAATAAAAAAATTGAGAAATAACCACATTAGGATGATGGGCAAGAGGGAATTTTGGACACGTGGAGTGATACAGAGAACTCGGTAAAGAGTGCCCAGTCCTCAGCTTCCATAGTAGGAAGTGAATTAACTGTATTAAAAAAAAATCTTTATTGGCAAAGGGTAAATCTCATTCAACCCCCATGTTCATGTGCCATACCCCAGGACTCAGGATCTCCCAGTTGATTGAGATCTTATTAATTTTCATATATGTTACTATTTGGAAATTTGAATCTTTCCTTGGGAGCTCTGGGGTCTTGCTCTGTCACCCGGGCTGGAGGGCAGTTCCTTGACCATAGCTCAGTGTGGCCTCAAACTCCTGGGTTCAAGTGATCCTTCTGCTTCACCCTCCCCAGTAGCTGGAACCACAGGCGTGTGCCACCATGCCTGGCTAACTTTTTATTTTTTGTAGAGACGAGGTCTTGCTATGTTGCCCAGGTTGGTCTCAAACTCCTGACCTCAAACAATCCTCCTGCCTCATCCTCCCAGAGCACTGAGATTGCAGGTGTGAGCCACTGTGCCCAGCCCCATTACTTTTTGAGAGGTGACTCTGCATTTGGTCCTATCCCACAATGCTGCCCCAGGAAAGCTGAGGCTCACTCGCCTTTCATATTTATATGCAGTTTCCAAGAGTTTTAGATGTCTCTGACTTAAGAATTAAATTTAAGGCCGGGCGTGGTGGCTCACACCTGTAATCCTAGCACTCTGGGAGGCCAAAGCAGGTGGATCGCTCGAGGTCAGGAGTTCAAGACCAGCCTGAGCAAGAGCGAGACCCTGTCTCTACTAAAAATAGAAAGAAATGATTTGGACAGCTAAAAAATATATATATAGAAAAAATTAGCCGGGCATGGTGGCGCATGCCTGTAGTCCCAGCTACTCGGGAGGCTGAGGCAGTTGGATTGCTTGAGCCCAGGAGTTTGAGGTTGCTGTCAATGAGGCTGATGCCACAGCACTTTAGCCTGGGCAACAGAGTAAGACTCTGTCTAAAAGAAAAAAAAAGAAAAAGAATTAAATTTAAGTTTCCAGCTTAAAATCCACAACCATAAAAGCACATGATCCATGGTGATAAATAACAACAGCTGCCTATATTGGGTGCAGACTCTGTACCAGGCACTTCCGAGCACTCCTTCTCTTCCTGCTCATGGACACACTCTCTCATTCTTACAATGGAGAAAACTGAAGCTCAGAGGAGTGAAATAGCTTAGCCAAGGTCCTACAATCAGAAGTGTTGGATTAACTACTCTGTTACAGGGCCTATAGTAGAAGAATCAGAAAATTTAGATAAGCAGAGGTTTAAAATTCTAATTGTAGTGTCACTTGAATTATAGAATTCTTATTTTGATTTTAAATAAATATTCTTATTTTGTATGCATTAGAGCCACCTTACTTAAATATCAGAATTGATTAATCATTCTATCAGCATCCAAAAGCATTAGATAATTTGCTTGCTCCTGATCCCAGACAAGCCTGGCAGTCCCTTTTGTCCCAGCAAGGACAATGAGAAAACAGGACATTTGAAGTCAAAGCCAGGTCCTGGCAATCGGAGGAATACTTGGGGTAGGAACTAGGGAGGGAACCAGAGAACAAAACACTGCAAAGCAACCTACTATGTTAGGTGCTTTTACAGAAATTCTTTCAGGTATTTACATCTCTGATCTCCAATTTCCTCATCAGTAAAATGGGCATAATAACATTTCTCCTCTAACATAGTAAAAATCGAAGGGAATGAACTATGAGAGGTGGCTTCAGATAGTAATGTGTCCTGTGCCTAGTGTACGTTTACCCATTTCTCCTTTACCAGATGGTGAGCTTCTCCAGGGCAGGTACTGGTCTGTTTTGTTCACACCTGTTTTCCTAATAATACCTGGCCTGTAAATACTCAATAGTACAGTTGAATGTGTGGACATCGCTAAATTAATGTTCGTCTCTTTCTTTCTCCGGCCACCCAAATGGCAAGGTTGACTTGTTTTTATTTCATAAGGTCTCAGTATAAAAAAAGGCCTTTATCATCTGTGATGAATAGTTCTTTGGCTTTCTCCATGACTGGTGTGGGAATTGATTCCCTTGGGTGACTCTATGGAAGAGCTCTGGGAGGAGAAAACAGGCTGCTTGTAAATGAGACCCAATAAAAACTTCCTGCTCTACAGTTTACAAAGTGCTCTCACATCCCCATCTCTGCTGATCTGCACATTCCCCGCAAGCAGGGATTTTTTTTTTTTTTTTGTACGGACCAACAATAAATGGCAGAAGTAGGTAAACCCTGACCAAGTTGGGGGTGGGAGGTTGTGACACACTCCATAGCTGCTTTGAGGTTATACTGTGCTGGAATTAAAGGTGGTAAATCTGAAGGAGACTCGCTTGGAACTAGAGAACCTCAGCGGCACGCAGTGTCCCCAAACTGCAGTGTCAAGCCAGCCAAACACGGGAGGAACCTGGCTTCAGCCTCCTAGGAAAAGGGTTCAAAGGGAATCGCATGCAAGGTACTGTGAATGGGTGTTCATATACCCTTCTTTGGGATAGCCCCGCGGCAGCAGGAAACAAAACCTTCTCAAATACTGTCCTACTCAGGGCCAATAATAAAACAGTCTTCATGCGTCTCACACAGTTCAGATGCTTAGAGACCAGACTGCGCTAGGTGAAGCCAGGGGGATGTTTCCCATGGCTGTATTTAGAAGGAAGAGGGAGGAGGGCAACGAATGTTTACTGAGTTCCTCCGGTGGGCACACATTTGCTCATTTGCTTATGGCTTCCAACTAGAGGCAGTTTAAATTTCTGTGAGCTGGAATGGCAGGGGTCTTATCGTTAGGCTAACCCCGGTATATGACTGCTGTTTAATCCTCTCACCCCATTCAAGTTTCACTGACTGTCCTTTTGGGGCTCAGATACCAAAAGCCCAAAGTATGGTGCTTTGACATGCTGAACTGAGCAAGTGGCCTCAAGGTCTCTCTGACTGTCCCCCCTCTTGTCTCTCAGTACTCTGTCTCTCCCAAAGCACAGGACGAAATTGTTCTCTGAAGTTCCCTTATCTGCCCTTAAAGTCCGTGTCCCCCAAAGAACAAAACAATGACCTCTGGTCCCTTCCCTAAGTTTTCCTTAACTGAACTCCTATCTCGGGAAGAAAGATTGAAGTCTGTCAAAACACCTCAACAGACTTTTGTCACAAACCATTGTCTGCTCTGTGGAACCAACAGACTTTGTATGTTTTTCTTTTTTTTTTTTTATTTGTAATTTTTGCAGGGGCCATGCTAATCTTCTCTGTATCGTTCCAATTTTAGTATATGTGCTGCCGAAGCGAGCACTGTATGTTTTTCAAATCCATTGAATTCCTCTAAAAATCATTTACTACTCCCTTAAAATCATCCACACTTTCCCATCTTCCTTTTCCCTAAGAAGACAAGTATTTAACCATCTGTACCCCATTGGGATATGGGACCATCATTCTGTGAGGTTCCCTGCCCACCCCCGCCACTGTGCACACTAGTAAATTTGTATGCCATTTCTCCTATTAACCTGCCTTTGTCAGTGAACCTTCAGAGGGCAAAGGGGAAGTTTTCCCTTGGCCCCTACAGTTCCAATGGCATCCTTTACAGCAAAGAGATCCCGTTCAGAATCAAGTACTGCATACAGTTATCATGGTTCCTTTTTAGTATTGCTTTTTTTATTTATTTTTTCTTTTTGAGACAGAGTCTCTCTCTGTTGCCCAGGCTAGAGTGAGTGCCATGGCGTCAGCCTAGCTCACAGCAACCTCAAACTCCTGAGCTCAAGGGATCCTCCTGTCTCAGCCTCCCGAGTAGCTGGGACTACAGGCATGCGCCACCATGCCCGGCTAATTTTTTCTATATATATATTTTAGCTGTCCATATAATTTCTTTCTATTTTTAGTAGAGATGGGGTCTCGCTCTTGCTCAGGCTGGTCTCGAACTCCTGAGCTCAAACGATCCGCCCACCTCGGCCTCCCAGAGTGCTAGGATTACAGGCGTGAGCCACCGCGCCCGGCCTGCTTTTATTTTTATTGGTTTTTTTGTTTATATGTGTGTATTTTCAATTTTTATGCTATTTTTTTTTTTTTGACAGAGTCTCGTTCCATTGCCTGGACCAGAGTGCAGTGGCATCAGCCTAGCTCACAGCAACCTCAAACTCCTGGGTTCAAGCGATCCTCCTGCTTCAGTCTCCTGAGTAGCTGGGACTACGGGCGTGCACCACCACACCTGGCTAATTTTTAGTTTTTCTATTTTTGATTGCCTGGCTAATTTTTTCTATTTTTAGTAGAAATGGGGTCTCACTCTTCCTCAGGCTGGTCTCGAACTCCTGAACTCAAGCAATCCTCCCGCCTCGGCCTCTTAGGGTGCTAGGATTACAGGCATGCATCACTGGGCCTTATGCTATGTTTTTAATGAAGCTATTTTTCCAATATCTAAGATCCAATTTAAATAAATATGCCCAGAGTTTTTTTTTCTTGAATATACATAACATATATATATATTCTTCATGTATATAAATGATGACAATTTGTATTATATTTGTCAATGGTTCCAGCTTTCTGTCTTTACACATTTAGTAAGAATCTTACCATGGCCAGGTTTCTAAAAGCTGCTACAATTCTGAAATACAGAAATCGGGTAATGAATAAAATTCCTTATCCCCTTTCACTGGCATGGTGTTTAATTATGGTTTTGTAGGACACCGTTCTCACCAGTGATCTACTTGTTTGATTCTAAAGGCTTGCAGAATATGGTCTTTTTTGTTTTGTGTTTTCCTTTGTGGGAGAGCCTTCCTAAGCCTGGCTTGGATTCCTGCCTCACTGGTGTTTGGGCAGACTGCTCTGTTTACCTCCTGAGCAGCTCCGCAGGGACACCGACACTGAATGTGGGCCAAAGTCCATGCCTGATCACGTTCACCGAGGACAGTCAGGTGTCGTGCCTGAGGTCTCCCCGCCTGGGAACATCACAGTTGGGCTTCAAACTGGGCAGTCTGATTCCAGTGCCCCTTTGCTTTATCTCAAACTACGAGGCTTTTATATAAATAGACATGGAAGCAGTTATCATGCTTCTTGAGGTTGTTATCTCTGCAGGCAGTCTCCATCTGCCTTTTGTTGTTGTTGAAAATATCCAAGTCATGAGGCTTAGGTCTGGGGTCTGGCTCTGCTCTTTCCTGGCTGGGTGACCTCGGGCAAGTTATGTAACCTCTCCAAGCCTCAGTGTACTCCTCTGCAAAACGGGGACATTAATCATTCCTTCTTTGTAAGTTTGTTGTAAGGCTTAAAAGAGACAAGTGGTATGAAGCGCTTAGTGGAATGCCTGACACATGTAAGTACTCAGTATTTTAACAGTCATTATTAATAGAGGTAAACAACAAAATATACAGATCCCTATTTTTAATGTTTCTATACACCTCTACAGAAAAAGGGAGAAAGAAAGGAAGAATGGCCCCTTTTCGGTGCCAAACGAGAACCGTTGGCTTTGACATGCCTGACTTTGAGGCAGCAGTCAAATTCCACATTTGGACATAAGCACCCTTTACAAATTTAAAAAAAAAAAAAAGGATCTAAACCAGCTTTTATGTCCCCAACATACTCACTTGTGAATTGGGACTGGCGGCCCCCGAGCCCGCACTGCCGAACCTTACACCCTCGGAAGAGCCCGTAGTAAATGTCCCCAATGAATTTGACCAGCTCCAGGTCCGTGGCATTGACCAGATCTACTCCAGTCTGACAAAGGATTTTCCCACTCAGCCAGTGGGGCACCGCCAGGGCAATGATGATCAGGATGAAGGAGGAGAAGCTAAGCACAGACGCCAGCCCATACCACGCCTTTTTGAACCATCCAGGCATGCTAGTGTGCGCAGGTCATCCTCAAGGTCTCCGAACGGCAGCGGGGGGTGTTGACATCTTCCAGACACCCGGCAATGCCCTTCTCCAAGGTCAGCTCTCCCTTGAAATGCACCATTTCAAGATTTCAAGTCCATCTCCTTGTCCTCCCTCGGCTGCCTCCACAGCCCATGTTTACTACAACCACATCCGGAAGCCTCTACAGAGACAATCTTCACCTGACTGTGTAGCGGACTGTGTTACTGAGGAAGTAACCCTATATCTTCCACTAGACTAATGTTTCAGCGGAGGGTTTAATTGTTCCTCGCTTCAAGTATTTAAATAACCCTGGTGTGGACCTCATAATGATGAGAAAGTTATTAACAGGCAAAAACCAGGTAGATCCAACGACAAAGAGATGCTAACCAATCCCAAAAAATGCATATAGCTGAAGAAAAACAAAAATGCAATTGTTAGCACTTGAATGTTGCCAACAATGCCCAGTATCAAATGTTGATCTCTTTGCTGTGTGCCTTGGCATTTCTTTCTCTAAAATGTCACTGCTGTCAGAATCCCCAGAACTGTTATTAATACCATGAAATGACCCTTGTTCTTAAGGCTTTAACTGAAATGTGTAAACAGGGCTTTGTGGATTTATCACTGGGTAAGTCTGCCCAGGGTAGAACTGACCAGAGTCATCAATTTGTGGCTGCTAGGGCAGTCTGGACCCAACACTTAACATTCCTCTCCCCTGCATCCCCTTCCATGTCACCTGAAATGGGACAGAAAAATGTTTTTCTCATGTGTTAGCAAATCGTAGCCCCACTGCTGGGGTACTGATTTCTTCTAATAGTGAAAATCTGTCTTTTCCTTTTAATCTGTAGACACTAGGAATGCAATATTCTCTACTTTCCATCTTGGACTGTGGCTTTTTACATTTTGACTTTTATTGTACTGCTGAATGTCAACTTAATGTCATGTGAGGTTGGTAAGAGCCACTCTGTCCATACTTTTGGGGAGCAAAATTGAGCAGAATTGGCAGGGTAACATTTTTTATTTGGTCACAGGAGTCTGGAGGGAGGGTCTAGGAATTGCATTGTTAACTGATAGGGGTGCCAGGAATCTCACTTGGAGGAGAGGGACATGCTAATGGGAATGCCAATTTCCTTCCTCATATTGGGGGCTCACTTCTGTGGCCTCTCTCCAGGAAAATAAAAAAGAGTATCTCCAAGCTTGTCTGGCGCTCTACCAAGTACAAAGGACTTTTACTATAGGCATGATCACCCCTGTTGCTCCAGCAACCCTTTGTGGTAGGCAAGGGATGTACTACTATTCTAATCATTTTTTGCCCCTAGGAAAACTGGATATCAGTGCTGGAGTTAGAATTCAGGTCTTTGAAGTACAACGGCTCATCTTCAACACAATGACCTTGAAGTAGAAAATATTTTTCTGGTAATAAATGACGTAATACATACAAAAAGCTTAGAAGACTGCTTGGCACGTTAATAAATGATCAATAATGTTAGTTAACATTCTTATTTTAACATTAAGCACGATTTGAGAAGGCAGGACATGTGTAATATCATTGAGTTATATTTCTGCCTAAATGATGGATCTATGTCAATTTTTGGTGTTTTGGAGGATTAAGCAATTATCTTTAGAAAAACTCTGTGGGGGCCGGGCACGGTGGCTCATGCCTGTAATCCTAGCACTCTGGGAGGCCAAGGCGGGTGGATCATTTGAGCTCAGGAGTTCAAGACCAGCCTGAGCAAGTGCGAGAACCTGTCTCTACTAAAAATAGAAAGAAAATTAGCTGGACAACTAAAAATATATAGAAAAAATTAGCTGGGAATGGTGGTGCACACCTGTAGTCCCAGCTACTCGGGAGGCTGAGGCAGAAGAATTGCTTGAGCCCAGGAATTTGAGGTTGCTGTGAGCTAAGCTGACGCCACGGCACTCTAGCCCAGGCAACAGAGTGAGACTCTGTCTCAGAAAAAAAAAAAAAAAAAAAAAAAAAAAAAATCTCTGTGGGAAACACCTGATTCTCAACAAGGCCTTGTCATGCTGATTGGAGGTGTGGTTAAGCAGAACTCTAGCTATTGAAGACCTGGGTTCAAATTCTTATTCTTCTGGGCTAATGTTCGAGGCTCTCATGCCTCAGTTTACTAATCTGTCATAGAATTACTGCGTGAAGTAAAGTGAAATAGCACATCCAGATCACTCAGCGTGGTGCCTGGGATATAGAGGGCACTAAATAAATGGTGCTCTCTCTCCATCCAGTCTTCTAGCAATTCTATTTCTGATAATGTATCTTCTGACAATAAAACGTGCTGCTGGTTGCATCCTCTTCTCCAATGACGTATTTCTGTGTGGCTTATCTGGAACACGTTTATTACCAACATCTGTGTCTACTGTGTACAAAGCACTGTGTGTACTGTGTGTGGGTGGGAGGTGGTATAAAGATGTATAATAACAGATCTTGTTATCAAAACTGTTACATTTATGTTAGGGCGCTAGTTCTCAATCAATGATGATTTTGCCCTAGGGGATATTTGGCAATATCTGGAGATATATATTTTTTTTTTTTTTTTTTTTTTTGAGACAGAGTCTCACTCTGTTGCCCAGGCTAGAGTGAGTGCCGTGGCATCAGCCTAGCTCACAGCAACCTCAAACTCCTGAGCTCAAGCGATCCTCCTGTCTCAGCCTCCCGAGTAGCTGGGACTACAGGCATGCGCCACCATGCCCGGCTAATTTTTTTCTATATATATTTTTAGCTGTCCATATAATTTCTTTCTATTTTTAGTAGAGGTGGGGTCTCGCTCTTGCTCAGGCTGGTCTTGAACTCCTGAGCTCAAAGGATCCACCCACCTCGGCCTCCCAGAGTGCTAGGATTACAGGCGTGAGCCACCGCGCCCGGCCTGGAGATATATTTTTGATTGTTATGACTGGGGGGCCAGAGCTTGCTACTGGCATGTAGTGGGCAGAGGCCAGGGATGCTGTAAATACCCTACAATGCACAGACAGCCCCTGTCACAGAGAATTATCTGGTCTAAAATGTCAATAGTGCTGTAGTTGACAAACTCTTGTGTTACAGGTACAGACCATGGGCAGAACGAATATGTCAGGGAAAATATGCGAGAACTGTGACTGGGGATGGGTGGGGTGTGATAAAAGGCCCGTGTGGATTAATGGGTATAAGTATACAGTTAGGTAGAAGAAATAAGACCTAATGTTCTATTGAACAGTAGGGTGATTATAGCTAACAATAATCTACTGTGTATTTAAAAATAGCTAGAAGAGAATAATTCCAATGTTCCTAGCATAAAGAAAAGATAATGTTTAAGGTGATGGACATCCCAATTACTCTGATTTGATTTTTAAATATATGAATGTATCAAAATATCATATGTACCCTCAAAACATGTACATCTATTACATATCAATAAAAAAGAAATTAAAAAAATATTCTGAAAAAAAGGCTCATTTGGTTGGGCTCAAAAATGGATCTTTGATATTCTTGTTAAATGAGGCTTACATACAATTATAGAGGTCTAAGGACAGGACTAATGGTTTACATTGTTAAACTTGTGTCCCTACCAGACCAAAGGCCTGTTGTGCTGTATGAACTAATATTTTTTAGGAATCTTGTAATCACTTTCATGGTATTTTTTGTTTTAAAAGCATTGCTTTGTGAAGTGTAAACATTCAAAATATAGTATACTACAATTTTTGTGTTACTGTTTTGGCAACTTCTTACTTTTAAATATGCTCCAAAATAGAGATTTAAATATACCCCACCCGCCAAAATGGAAGAGGCCTGGCACTCACAATCTCTAAGAGGCTCAGTGAATTGCAACAGAAGTAGTGGTCAAAACAATAAGATACATAATAATCAATTGGCATTTATTGTACTTAGCCACGACTGTTCTAAATACCCTACTATCACCTTTTAAAATCCTTCCCCAAACCGTATCAGGACACACCATTATTATTCCCATTTTACTGGCGAGGAAACTGAGGCACGGAGCAGTTAAGGATGTTGCTAAGGCCACGCAGCTATTACACAGTAGGACCAGGCAGTTGGGCTTCAGAGCCCTCTTATTTAGAGGAAAAATATATTTTAGGTGGCTTGCCTACATTAGCGCACACCCGCTCTCCACCCTTGCTCGCCCACAGCCCAGCGCCGTGCAAGCCCGGGCGCCCAGCTCCTACCCGCGGGGCGGCGGGCGGCGGCGGGGCTTCCCCGTGTCACCGCCCCCGGGGCGGGGCAGCGGGTGGGGCGAGGCGGAGGGCTCCGGTGCCCCAGGTGGCAGTGCTCCGACGCGTGGGTGCGCGCTAGGCGGCAGCAGCGGGCGCGGAGCGGGGCGCGGCCGCTGCGCGGTCCCTCTTGGCGGGGTCGGCGGCCGGGGCGGGGCGCGGCGCTCCGGCTCTGGGCAGTAGCAGCTGCGGGAGCCGCGCGGGAGGAGCAGGATGGCGGCGGCGGCTGCGGGCGAGGCGCGCCGGGTGCTGGTGTACGGAGGCAGGGGCGCGCTGGGCTCGCGATGCGTGCAGGCGTTCCGGGCCCGAAACTGGGTAATGCGGGGCGCTGCCGAGTCTCCGCCAGGACGGCGGGCAGGGTGGTGTTTGGGGGCCACGAGGTTTTCAGGTGCAGCCGGGAGGCAGCCTGGTTAGGCAGGTGGAGGTCCCTGTGCACCCCTGATGGTGCTTGCACGTGCAGGCACGGGTTTGCACAGCGATTCCTGTCCCCGAATGCGTGCGCACGCCGGGCCCGCCTAGGTGCGGGGCCTTTGCTCCGCAAGAAGAGTGGTGGTGCACGGCGCTTCCTCGGCCTCCGGCAGGCCCAGAGAGTCCAGTAGGACTCTGGAGAGAATTCCAAAGCGGGAGGTAGTGAAGCTGGGGTGAGGGAGCAGGGAGCGAGAATGCAGAAGGAAGAATCTGGAATGGGACTGCCTGGCCCGGGTTACTAGTCCTATGACCGCATATCAATTGCTTAACACCCTCAAACCTCAGTTTCCCCATCGGTAAAATGGGAATAATGATAGCCATGGCCATTTGTCTTCCCATTTATAGCTATGATTTGAGAAATTGCAACAGACCATATGGCCAGCAAAGCCTAAAATAATTAGTATCTGGTCCATACAGAACCTTTGCTGACCACTGGTGTCTCTAGAATTGCAGAGTTTGGCTTTTAAAGGTGAGCGAGGAGGAGGAAGCGGAGTGTTTGGAGGCAGAATGGGCTGGGATGGGACACAGTTGTGGGGTAGGCTGGCCAAAGCCAGATGTCCCTGTAAGGAGTGTGAGAGGTCACTTGCTAGTTACTTTCTCTAGTGGGATTTCACGTAAGTGTCTTAATCTGTCTGCGCTCCCTCCATTTTTGGGTGTGGATCTTCAAAGGAATGACAAACTGTCTCTTGACCAAAGCAATTGTCTCCTTCGCTCCAGTGGGTCGCCAGCATCGATGTGGTGGAAAATGAAGAGGCCAGTGCTAGTGTCGTTGTTAAAATGACAGACTCATTTACCGAGCAGGCTGACCAGGTAATTCCAGAAAGGCCCTCCAAACACTGTGGTAGGGGAGCCCTGGGAAGGGCTGTCCACTGGTTATGTGTTCTTCCTTTTTTTTTTCAGTGATTGTTTCTCTAATTATGAAAGTCATTTGTGTTCACTGAGGAAAATATGGAAAAGTGAAAAAAATACAAATATAAATTATATAATCATTTTGAGTTAGCTCACAGTTAACATTTTGGCCTATTTTCTTGTCTTTCCTGTGCATAGTATATGTTATTACTTTTACAGGTTGAGGTAATTTTGTATTAATATTTTATATTTTATGATCAAATTTTTTTTAACTTAAATAGTTCTCCAGATTACTTAAAAAACCTCTTGCAGGCCGGGCGCGGTGGCTCACGCCTGTAATCCTAGCACTCTGGGAGGCCGAGGTGGGCGGATCGTTTGAGCTCAGGAGTTCGAGACCAGCCTGAGCAAGAGCGAGACCCCACCTCTACTAAAAAATAGAAAGAAATTATATGGACAGCTAAAAATATATATAGAAAAAATTAGCCGGGCATGGTGGCGCATGCCTGTAGTCCCAGCTACTCGGGAGGCTGAGACAGGAGGATCGCTTGAGCTCAGGAGTTTGAGGTTGCTGTGAGCTAGGCTGACGCCACGGCACTCACTCTAGCCTGGGCAACAGAGTGAGACTCTGTCTCAAAAAAAAAACAAACAAACAAAAAAAAAACAACCTCTTGCAAATGCATAATTTTTCCTTTTATGAATTGGCCACAATTTACTTAGTTTCTATTTAGTGTACCTTTAAGTTTGTGTGTGTTTTACTATTATCAAGAATGCTGTGATGGACATCTTTGTCTACGTATCTAATTATTTAGGATACAGTCTCAAAAGTGGAGTTATCTAGTTCAAAGCATGAACACCAACAAAATAGGTTGTCTTTAATTACAAAATTATATGCATATTATAAAATAAGAAGTCCAATAAAACTATAGAAATATATAGGTAAACTGTGAAATACTGCTTTTTCTCCCTAACCCAACATAGTGTCACTCCCCAGAAGGAAGCACTGTTAACAATTTGATGGATGTGTTGCTACAAATATCTTAAGTAGTTCTTCCTTTCTTGAGGAGTCCTTGCAAAGAGCTGCCTAGAGGACTCTGGTTTTTTTTTTTTTTTTTTTTTTAAAGAGATGGGTCTTGCTATGTTGCCCTGGCTGGACCTGACCATCTGGGCTCAAACTATCCTCCTGCCTCAGCCTCCTAAGTAGCTGGGACTACAGGTGCAAGGGACCACACCTGGCTGTTTAATGGTTTTTATGCCAATGCTCCAGCCCACATTCCCAAGGAAAACTCCATGTCATGCTTTGTGTGATGTACCATATTTTCCCAGCCACTCAATGAGGCAGGCAGGCAGGCAAGCAGGTCATATTATAGCTGTGAAGACAGGGTTGCAGAGACTAAGTGACATGGCCAACAAGCTTGCTGGTGGTGGAGTTGGGAGCATGAGTCTCCTCCTAACACAAACTTTACTAAGTTCAGGTGCCACTTGGTCTGTAAGTGGGCCTACTTTTCATTTAGTTGTGCTCTCTGTAGTGATCTTAATTAACAGTTCTGGATGTGTTACGGTGCTTGGCTATTTTTATGACAAATTTTCAAAATTTTAAAAATGACACATGTATGCTCTAGAAAATACAGATAAGCAAAAAGAAGTGGGAAATAATTTATAGTTCCACCATATAGCTAACCTTTTTTTTATATTTCTTTCCACTCAATCTCCCCAAAACATACATGTATAAATCTAGAAATGTTAAAAATGAAACTGTGAGCATAACTATGCTACTCATTTGCTCTTTCTGAAGCGTCACTTTGACATAAGTTAGAATATAAAAGCCAGATGATTTACTCCAGAACATATATTGTTGTTGTTCTTACTTTTCTAAATATGGTCCTAGTGTTTCCTACACCAAAATGATACAGATTGGCTTTACTGAGTTTAACAGTAAAAGCTGACGTGGCATCGTTAGTTGCCAGGCACCATTCTAAGTGCTTTGTTTACATTAATGCACATAGTCTTTGTAACACCCCCAAAAACAAAGTTTCAAATTTTATGCCCCTTTTAAAAATGAGGATGCTGAGGCACAGAAAGGCCCTGGCGTTTGTCCAAGGTCAAGCAGGTGGTAGGTGGCATAGCCAGGTTTGATGGCTGTGCTCTTAACCACTGTGCTAAGCTGCCTTGAAACAGAATAGCTTCATGTGAATAAAGGAATAAAAGCCAAAACTAAGCAGAAGGGTGGTGTGGAGAGCAGCAGCCCTGCCAGGTGTGGTCCATGTAATCAGTGTCTCCTCAGTGTCTCCTCTGCTCTGGTTAATTGCAGGTTTCCAGTATCCGTGTGGGTTTTTGAATGTGGAGGTTGTCCCCACCTGAGACTTGATGATAGAGTGCTTCTGTAAGACAAAGAGTGAGAAATGCCTAAGTTTTTATAAACTGAGCTTTTAAAATTCCTATTTCTTTCCACTCTTCCCCTCCCATTCAGAATTTCTGAACGAACAACATGACATTCATTTTTGTTGTAAAATCGGGGAGAGAAGTGATAGACTAATATAATGTTGCTGCTGAGAGGGAGGTAGAGTCTTGATTTAAGTCTTAAGAAGGTTGATCTTTTTTTTTTTTTGAGACAGAGTCTCACTCTGTTGCCTGGGCTAGAGTGAGTGCCGTGGCGTCAGCCTAGCTCACAGCAACCTCAAACTCCTGGGCTTAAGCGATCCTACCGCCTCAGCCTCCCGAGTAGCTGGGACTACAGGCATGTGCCACCATGCCCGTCTAATTTTTTCTATATATATTTTAGTTGGCCAGATCATTTCTTTCTATTTTTAGTAGAGACGGGGTCTCGCTCTTACTCAGGCTGGTCTCGAACTCTGACCTTGAGCGATCCACCCGCCTCGGCCTCCCAGAGTGCTAGGATTACAGGCGTGAGCCACCGCACCCGGCCAAGAAGGTTGATCTTAATGAAGCCATTGGGAGGCGTCACCACAGCCATTCCAGAGAAATATGGAAGAGGCGTGGCCGATGGCCAGAATCGCCTGTCTTGCCAGACTATTCTTTTAATAAATTATAACAAGAGGGCATGGATATATTTTCAATGCTTTAAAATTTCAAACAAACATAGAAGTAGAGAAATCTTTAAAACGAACCCCCATGTACTCAATATTTACCAACATATTGCCATTGACTGTATTTTTTCTTGCTGTTGATTTTTCCTATAATTTTTCTTTGGCATTTTCTTTGGAGTTGCAGTTAAAGAGATTTTTGAATTGGGAGGAGCATAGAATTGATCATCTTAGATTATGATTCTGTGATTTGTGAAGAAGCCTGGAAAGGAATACCAGAATGTTAGCTGTGGGCAGTGAAGCTCTAGGTGATTTTTTAAAAAACCTTTTCCTGTTTTTCTTTATTGTTTTGTTTCAGGGGGTGCTTATGCCCCCACATTTTAGAATGTTTATAAGGAGACTCTAGATTGCTTTATAAAAATCACACTGAAATGTAGTTGGGCTTCACTGTCCAAAATGCACGTCAGAGATTTGTCCTCCATCTAATTTTCAAAGTGTTAATTGCTGGGTACTATAAATTGACTTAAAAAGAAGAGAAGAAGAATCCGAGGTATCTGTAAAGAGCTAGCCTATGTTGGTTTACCTTACAGTTTATGCATCTTTTTGTTCCTGTGTTCAAGGTGACTGCTGAGGTTGGAAAGCTCTTGGGCAATGAGAAGGTGGATGCGATTCTTTGCGTGGCTGGAGGATGGGCGGGAGGCAGTGCCAAATCCAAGTGTGAGTCCCCTCCGGAGTTAATCATTCATGCCGCCCTGCTCTTTGTCCAGCTGACAGGGATCGGGTATAGACTAGGTGTCAGGCCAACTGTTTTTCTGTGAATCTCCCAGAAACTTTACAATAGGTCTGTGAGCTAGCGATTAACTCCCCCATTTTACAGATGAAGCAGAAATTTCCCATGGAGGCGGTGAGCAGAGGGGGACATTGAGTTTGAAGTTTCAGGTGGATGCAAAATGAAATCAGTGTGGTTTCTGCCCAAGCCTCAAAGGCTAATTCAGGCATTGGGGGATGTGTAGGAATTGGAGAGATCATTCCGAAGGTCAGAAGAACTCAAAATTGCGCTTTTACTAAAGCTGATTACGTTTTTCAACTTTTTGTTATGAGCATTTTTAAACATACCAGAAAAGTTGAACAGTTCAATGAACCCCCGTACACCCTTCATCTAGATTCAGTAATTGTTAACGTTTGCCACACTTGAGATCTCTTGCTTTCTTGTGTGTGTGCACTGTGTGTATTGTTTGGTTAACCTTCTGAAAGTAAGTTGACACTTCACCATATTTCAGCACGCATCTCCCAAGAATAAGCCCATTCTACATTATCATGAAACTGCTATACCTAAGAAAATTAGCAGTAATCCTGTAACGTTAATGATACTCAATCCACATTCCTTGTCTGTTTATAGTTGTCTTTTTCCCTAAACATATTCCACTCAAGGTATATACACTGCATATTATGTTGTTGTAGTTTTTAGTCTTTTTTTTTTTTTTTTGAGACAGAGTCTCACTCTGTTGCCCAGGCTAGAGTGCCGTGGTGTCAGCCTCGCTCACAGCAACCTCAAACTCCTGGGCTCAAGCGATCCTTCTGCCTCAGCCTCCCGGATAGCTGGGACTACAGGCATGTGTCACCATGCCCAACTAATTTTTTCTCTATATGTTTTTAGCTGTACATATAATTTCTTTCTATTTTTAGTAGAGATGGGATCTGGCTCTTGCTCAGGCTGGTCTCGAACTCCTGACCTCGAGCGATCCTCCCACCTCAGCCTCCCAGAGTGCTAGGATTACAGGCGTGAGCCACCTCACCCGGCTGTTTTTAGTCTCTTAATCTAGAATTTTTTTGCCCCATGATAAGACTTTTTGGTGAGTCCCAGGCAGTTTTCATATAGAATGTCTCACATTCTGAGTTTGTCTGAACATTTCTTTTTAAGGTATTGTTTGACTTGTTCCTCCAGCCCTGGCATTTCCTGTGAATTGGAATTTAGGTCCAGGAACTTGATTAGATCCAAATTAAATAGTTTTGAGGCCAGACTTCTTTCCGAGTGATGGTGTGTACTTCATGTTACACCACACTGGAGGCTCAGCTTGTCAGATTGCCCTGCCCATGGAGATGCCAAATCAGATGTTCGGTTGAAGCCGTCACTGCCAGACTTCCATTGTAAAGCTACATTTTCTGTTTGCAATCATAAGTTAAGTGTCTGTGGGATGGCACTTTGGTATCTGTGTAGATATCCTAGTCTCCAAATACTATTCACCAAGTGGTTTTAAGCATCCATTGATAATCCCTGCCTGATGCAGTTATTGTATGTGGGGTTGGAAAATAGTAGTTTTCTAATTTTATCATCCCTTCCACATTTATTAGCCAAAGGCATTTAAAAAGAAAGTGAAATTCTGTGAACTACACTTAAATGTAAGATTGGTATTTTGTGGGATCAGGTTGGAAAAATAGCCTAATAACCTTTTCGTGTATTTTGGGAGAAAAAGGTGATGAATGTGGATCCATCAATTTTTTTTCTGGTCTTTTTTAGCAGGGAAATGCAATACCTTGGTTCTTTCCTACTGATCCCTGCTCCTATATCAGGAGGCCACTCTTTCTGTTTTTTTTTTTTTTTTAGACAGATTCTTGCTCTTGTTTCCTGGGCTAGAGTGCCGTGGCATCAGCCTAGCTCACAGCAACCTCAAACTCCTGGGTTTAAGCGATCCTCCTGCCTCAGCCTCCCCAGTATAGGTGGGACTACAGGACTACGAGCATGAGTGACCATGCCCAGCTGATCTTTTCTATTTTTAGTAGAGACAGAGTCTCGCTCTTGCTCAGGCTGTTGTTGAAACTCCTGACCTCAAGTGATCCTCCCTCCTTGGCTTCCCAGAGTGCTAGGATTACAGGCGTGAGCCACCGCGCCTGGCTGGCCATCCTCTCTGTATCACGGGGTTCTACATGCCCTGTGAGTTGCCCAGTTGATGGAGTGATGTATGTTACCACTTGTTTTTCCTTATGTTTCTGGCAAAGCCAGAGAGTTACAAAAAGTGTGAAATGGTTATTTCAGCTCTCTTTTTAAAGAGTCTTTAAAGCTGGCATTAAACTTTCAACTACAAAAAAGGTAGCTCTGTAAAAGTCCTCTTTACGGCCATATAGTAATGGTCCCTTGGATATTTATCACGGGGAAAACCTGATGTATTAGATAGACATAGAGGTTCTTATTACAAATCTGATCCTTCATAAAGTAAAACAATCTTTGAATTAAAGCCAGTCCAGCAAATCAGTTAACTCCAGATTTATTTACTAAAAGTTATTGGCTAAAATTTTACCAGTTTGCATGTAAGGAAGCTGAGACTCAGGGGATCATGTGGCCTGGATTTGTACCCGTGTCTGTCTGACCACCGAGCCCCATGCTGTTTGTATCAGACCTTGCTGTAGACAGGGACTGGGGACCTGGGGACCAGGAGGGGCTGGGAAGGCTTCTTGAGTGTAGGGCTGTGTGTGTTGAGCTCGCCTTTTGGTTTCTTTCCTGGGAATGCTTAGCCCACATGTTTTCTCACTCAGCTCTCTTTAAAAACTGTGACATGATGTGGAAACAGAGTGTGTGGACGTCGACCATCTCCAGCCACCTTGCTACCAAGCACCTCAAGGAAGGAGGCCTCCTGACCTTGGCTGGTGCAAAGGCCGCCCTGGATGGGACTCCTGGTAAGCCTTTATTTCCCCATCTGTGAAATGGGAAAGCTTCACCTTGCTTACATGGGCTCCTGGGCTCTTCTGTGGGATGAGGACTGCTAAAGCCCTTTGCCCTCTACGGTGCTTTATGGATGGATGGATTTTGCTTCCTTTAAAGCCTGAATCTTTTTAGAGAGAGGAATTCTGATTTCTTGATTTGCATCTGTCCTCATGTTCATGGCGGTTAAGGAACTCAGCAATCTGGCACCTCCCCCATCTGGTTAATTTATCCATGATCCACCCAGGAGTGAATGGTATAATATTAATAGGTATTAATTAGTTAATAAACACGTATTATTATTATCACATTGTATCCAAGTGTCCCAGGGAAGCAGCTGGAAATAGCATAGGCTTTAGAATAGGAGAGGCTGGGGATGGATTCTTCACCCTAGATCTGTGGCCTTGAACCAATTCTTTGATCTCTCTGACCAAATTTCTGCTATAGTTTCCTTAATTGTGAAGTAACGACAGTAATATCTAACTTGAAGAGTAGCTGTAGAGCCGTAGAGGTGTTGATGTGTAGAAAATGCCCACCACATGGCAGGCACCAATAAATGGTAGGTCTTACTATATTCATAGTAAGTGGTAGGTCTTATTCACTGTTCAAATTTCACATACATTTTCATTTTAATACTGAGGTCAGCATTATTATTATTATCTTTTTCAATTTATAGTTTAGGAAACTAAAACTTAGAGAGTTAAGGAACATGTCTAGGTTTATACAGTAAGTAAGTTGCAAACTTACTTTGAGTCAAAACCCTGATCATGTCCAGATTGTATGCTTTTCCCATTACATCATGAAGACCCAAGTTTCCTTTGCATTTTTTTACTCCCTGCATTAGTTTGCTAGGCCTGCCAATGGGTGGCTTAAGCAACAGAAATTTATTTTCTCGCAATTCTGAAGGCTAAAAGTCTGAGATCAAGATGTTGGTTTCTTCATTTGGTACCTTTTTCCTTGGCTTGTAGATGGCTGCCTTCTCTCCGTCTTCACTTGGTCTTCCCTCTGTGCATGTCTGTGCCCTCATTTCCTCCTCTTATAAGGACACAGGTCATTTTGGATTAGGCACCCACACCCTACCCCCTCCGCCATGAGCTCATTATAACTGAATTACATGTTTAAAGACCACGTCTTCAAATACAGTCACATTCTGGGATACTGGGGGTTAGGCCTTCAACCTGTGAATTTTGGTGAGATACATTTCAGCCCATGCCCCTCCCTTTGGGATAGGGCTAAAGGTATTTTAGTGAGAGGTTGAGGGGACAGCAGAGAGAAGCAGAAAGTATCTACTTCCCCTACCTAATTTAAACTCTTCTTCAAACAAATGGGAGCTCTTTTTGGACCTCTTTAGTAAGTGGTAGAGACTCTGGGCACCTTCTCAATTTTTTTTTTTTTTTTTTTTTGAGACAGGGTCTCACTGTGTTGCCCAGGCTGGTCTGGGACTCCTGGGCTCTGGTGATCCTTCTGCCTGAGCCTCACTAGTAGCTAGGACTACAGGCCTGTGCCATTGCACCTGGCTCTACCTTCTCAATTTTACTGTAACTCTCTGAACTGTGAAGCTCTAATTAACAATTTCTTGCCACTCATTTTCTTCTTCCATCTTAGAGCATGTGATTTTATAAGTCCATGGCATTGGAATAATTAAAGCTTTGTAAATGTTAGGTGTCTGTCCAGTTGAGATCTGATTTTTGTCAAAGGTGACACATAGCAGAGACTCTAGAAAGTAAATAGAGAAATGAGTCATAGCTTGACATTTAAAAAACAAAACGCTAGGACTGAAAGACTAATTTTCCTAAAGGACAAAACGGTCTCCTACTTTCCTTTGGTTTGTAAGTATCCTTCTTGCTTTACATTTTTGGATAGTGATTAAGGGTTGCAGGCTCCAGAATCATACAGGGTGGCCTTCTGTTGGGGCTCTGCCACTTCCTGTGACACATTTGGCAAATTAACCTCTCTGAGCCTCCGTTTTGTCATCTGTAAAAATGAGGATAAGTAATAATGTCACCTTTATATGGTGGTTGTGCCTCGTAAATTTCTTAGTGGATGTAAATGGCCTAGAAATGTATTACAGAGTCAACAGTAAATGTGAACTATTATTATTGTTTACTCTATGCTTATTTTACCAACTCCTGCCTTAGATATTAATAAGTTTGTTCATCTTTAAAATCCCAGGTTGGATGTTATTAAACTAATTTGAGTCATGAGACCTTTTAACTTTGCTGCAGACCCCAGAAAAATCTGGGAAATTGATCTATAATTTGAAAGCAAACAATAAATCAGGCTGAATAGTCCCTCAAACTCAAGTTGATCTGTTCAAAAATGGAAAGTTTTTCGCTCAGGAAGGTACTGAGAAAATCCTCACCCTCTTATTTCTAAGGTTGTATTTGTGGACTGTCTTCCATGGGATAAACTGTATTAAAATGATGGTGATTACTTTTGTTTACCATTAAAGCATCTGTGTTCTGTGACTGGAAAATCGGTTTTTAGGGACCACATTGATCATTTTATAATTCGGAAGTGTTTACCTTCTCAGTAAAATAAACTTTTTTTATATCTTGCAAATGATCCTCCTCCCATATGTGTGGCCCGGGGAAGATGTCGTTCTGTCGGATTAAGCCATTAGGGTTGCTGGTTGCTTGTCTCTTTTCCTTCCTCAGGTTTCCTGCTCTTGTGCTGTTCAGTTGGAATGAAGAGAGAGCCCTGGGACTTTGCTGAGGACTGGGGCCGGATTACTGAGCATTTATGCCCTGGTTTATTTAATCACTGAAGAGTTTGTTATCTTTTTAGACTACTACTGGCTTCCTGCCCTCTGATTAAACAGAGAAGCCAGCAATGGTGAAATATTCTTGTGCTTCTAAATAACTTTTTGAGGCCTGGGCTCTCTTTTGCAATTTGAGGTTGTTGATGCAGTTTTGTGACTGGTTCCTCGGCTGGGTTGTGATCCCTGCATCTCCCCCTGGACTTGTGATGGCTCCACAGCTATTGTACTTTCCACAACGTGTGAGCTGGTGGTTTGAAGGAGGCTGCCAGCCTCTAGAAGAAAGAGGGGTGTTCAGCAGGAGGAGAGGTTTACGGTGATTATCCATTCCTTTCTTTCTTTTTTTTTTTTTTTTGAGACAGAGTCTCACTCTGTTGCCCAGGCTAGAGTGCCATGGCATCAGCCTACCTCACAGCAACCTCAAGCTCCTGGGCTCAAGCAATCCTCCTGCATCAGCCTCCCGAGTAGCTGGGACTACCGGCATGCCCCACCATTCCTGGCTAATTTTTTCTATTTATTTTTAGTTGTCCAGCTAATTTCTTTCTGTTTTTTTTTTTTTTTAGTAGAGACAGGGTCTCGCTCTTAACCAGGCTGGTCTCGAACTCCTGACCTCGAGCGATCCTCCTGCCTCCCAGAGTGCTAGGATTACAGGCGTGAGCCACCGCGCCCGGCCTCCATTCCTTTCTTATTGCTGTGATAGCAGCATTTAGTGAGCAGCTGCAGTGGCGTGTCCAGAGGGGGAACATAAAGAGGAGAGAGACTCCATCCTGCCATGTGCCTGTGGTGCCTGAGGGGTAGATGGAAACATACCCTACTAAAAGGCAGCCCTTGCTTCAGTCAGTAAATATTCATTGACGAGTGGGAGGAAAGGAGGACTAATAGGTAGCATGTATATGTGTGTCAAAGTTTGCTCAAATGGTACACCTTAAACACGTTCAAGTTTATTGTATTTCAATTGTACCTCCGTAAATTTATTAAAAAGATAGAAATATTTTTATGGATTTACCTCCTAAGTGCTAGGCTTGCTGGGCCAAACTCTGTATATGCTTATTTTGTCACCAGAGGTACTTGTAAAGTAGGTGCTATCATTGTCCCTTGATTACAGAGAAGAAAACCAGAGTCCAGTGATTTTAGGTGACTTGTCTGAGACCCCTGAGCTAGTTAGTAGCAGATTGGTCTGAATGGTAGATGGATTGATTGACTCAGTAATCGTGTTAAGTGCCTGCTCTGGCAGCAGAGGTGCAGAAGACTGTGCTGAATTAGGGTCTAAGCAGAATGCACTGTGGGAGCAGAAGGGAGAGGTGATTCCACGTCTGGGAAGGTTTTGTGGAGGGACTGATTCGAGCAGGGTCTCGGAAAAGGATAGGTAGGACTTTTTTTTTTTTTTTGAGACAGAGTCTCACTCTGTTGCCCAGGCTAGAGTGAGTGCCGTGGCATCAGCCTAGCTCACAGCAACCTCAAACTCCTGAGCTTAAGCAATCCTCCTGTCTCAGCCTCCCGAGTAGCTGGGACTACAGGCATGCACCACCATGCCCGGCTAATTTTTTTTTATATATATATTTTTAGCTGTCCATATAATTTCTTTCTATTTTTAGTAGAGATGGGGTCTCGCTCTTGCTCAGGCTGGTCTCCAACTCCTGAGCTCAAACGATCCGCCCACCTCGGCCTCCCAGAGTGCTAGGATTACAGGCGTGAGCCACCGCGCCCGGCCGATAGGTAGGACTTTCACAAGTAGAGCTTAAGGGAAAAGGTGAGAGGCAATGAATTATTTTTTTTACTTAAATAATTTTATTCGTTGGTTTTTGAATTGTAAAACTAACCAGTGCATGTAGTAAAAGTTCACATGGTATTAAAAGAAATACAAGACTCCCTCCGACTGGAAACCCTGATCCGACCAGCACTGCCTCCCGGGCCCAGCCACAGTTAAGGCTTCTCACGTGTCCTTCTGGAAGTATTGTGTGCATGTTCTGCTGTGCACACACATCACACTTGTATATTCACATGTTTTAAGAAAACAACCACCACAATTTTATGGCTCTATAGAGACTTTTCTGTGCCTTGCTCTTTTCATTTCATCATAGATTATTACTTAAAAGTTAGTTTGTCTGGAATATTGAAAAACTAATGAGTTACTGGGAAGCATTTACATACTTTCAATGATACAGTACTCCCAGTTTGTCCTTTAATTCCCACAGTTTTTGTGGGCCCACCACTGGATTAAGCTCCGTTACCCACGCTGGAGGAACTCACCTGTTGCTCTTTCCTAATATCAAGGAATAAAATATTTATGGAATGTCACATTTGGGATTGGGGATATACTGGCAAACAAAGCAATGAAAATCTCTGCTTCTGTAGAACTTACGTTCTTCTGGGAGTGAAAGAGCCTGTTAGCGTTTGTGCCATGTTTCTGTTGCCTTCAGGGAACCCTGAGACTAGGCTGTTGGTCCCCCATTTAGCAGGGATGAAGCAGAGGGTGAAAGAGCTGCGTGCCCAAGTCACAGTGGTGCAGAATCCTGGGTTCGAAGGCCTGGCCTTGAATTCCAGATCCTGGGTTCTTTCTCATGTGCTGTGCCCCTTGTCCAGGCAGCTGCCTTGCATTTCTTTATATTTCTAACACTGAGTCAAGGATTCCCAAATAGCAGAGGCTGACATGGGATGGGGCAAGTGGGGTTTTTTTGTTGTTGTTCTTTTTAGTTTTTTGTTTTTTGCCATCTTGCTCTGTTGCCTGGGCATGAGTGCAGTGGTGCGATCATAGCTCACTGCAGTCTCCAACTCCTGGGTTAAAGCGATCCTCCTGCCTCAGCCTCCCGAGTAGTTGGGACTATAGGCAGATACCACCGTGCCTGGCTGATTTTTTTATTTTTTGTGGAGGTGGGGTCTCCTTATTGCCCAGGTTTTCAAACTCCTGGCCTCAAATAGTCCTCCCGCCTCAGCCTCACAAAGTGCTAGGATTACAGGCGTGAGCCACCACGCCTGTTCTTAAGTGGTGTTTTGATGCCTGGGAGCAGGTGGACCCTGGCGGCCCCCTTCCAGGTGTGGGCTTTGTAGGTAGATCAGCAGGTGGGCATGATAGTGCTAAGGCCCATATTGTCACCATCCCAGTCATGACAGAGTAAACAGGCTTTCCTCCCATCGCTGATAAGGAAAGAGATGCCCTAACAGGCAGAAGATGCCTGCTTGATAAGGAGAGAGATCAGGCATTATAATGTGAATAACAACAAACTGGGTAGGAGAGTGGGAAAAACATCCTTCCTGGCCCAGTCACTGGGAGAACATCTCCCAGGCAAGGCGCTTAGCAAAGCCCCTCATGCAGCAGGCTGGGCTCCCCTGTCCCGGTCAGATGCTATGTGCACTTGCCATGGTTTCCAAGGCCCTTTCCTGGATATGATCTCCTTTGATCTTCAGCACAGCCTTGAGAATAAATGGAGATCTGAGCTACGGATGCAGGGGGTGCCCCAGTGAAGGGAGGAAGGCTCCCTGAACTCGCAAAGTGGGTTTTGGCTTTGTGCTGGAAAGAATTTTAGAACGAACTAACTAGTGACAGAAAGTTTATTGAAATAGAGACAGACAACAGATCCTACTCCATTGACAGAGTAGGGGTCCTTTCCCAAGCAGGAGGGGGACCCCTTACGGGGCAATGGTAACATTTTTACATGTTCAAAAACCCATTAGGAAACAGCTGTACGTGACCAGCATTTTCTGTGGTCAGGCCATAAAGGTTAATCATAAACTGCTGTCACAGAAAGGCAAGCACACACTGTTTGTAGGGCATCCAGCTTAGTGATTCATTCATCCTCAGGTGGTCCAGACCCGCAACTTGCTGGCGACTTCCTTGTTCAGGGTGGTCAGGGTCTGGTGTGAGCAGAGATGGCCGCACTCAGGCTCTCTTCTTCCTTTCCTGCCTTATCCCTGCCTTATTGCACTGCCATTTACAGATGGAAGAACAGGCCCGGGGAATCTTTGATTTTTCTGGTGGTCGGTAAAGCAGGAATTAGAGCCCCCACTTTCTGAATTTCGTGTCCAGGATACTTTCCACTATTCCTTAGTGCCATCTGAGGAAAAAGAATTGCCAGTGACTGCACCAAAGTTGTGAATGACAGTAATGACCAGGATTAACTGCTCAGCGTTCAGTGCTCAGCACTGTGCTAAGGGCCTTTACGGTATTTTATTCGATCCTTATATTACCCTTAGGATTTGGGGTTGTCATTCCCATTTTATGGAATGGAAAACCAAAGATCCCAAGGTTAAATAGCCTTGCCCGGAGTCAGTCAGCTCTCAAGCAACAGAACCTGGACATGTAGCCAAGTAGTTGGATTTTAGGGCATGTTACTGTTAACGGAAAAGAAGCCAAACTGTAAAATAATTTAAAGAGGTTTATTCTGAGCCAAATTTGAGGACCATGGCCTGGAGCCACACCCAAGAAGCCTTGAGCAAGTGGACTCGCTGTGGCTGGGTTACAGTTTGGTTTTATACATTTCTGGGAGACAGGAATTAGAAGTAAAGACATAAATCAACACACAGAAGGCCAGAAAAGGTGGGACATCTCAAAGTGAAGGCTTACAAGTCATAGGTGGATTTAGGGATACTTTAGTTGACAAGTTAGGCTTTGTCCAAAACACCAGGAATCAGCAGAAAGGAATGCTTGAGTTAAGATAAGGGTCTTCTGTCTTTTATGTGGTGCTATACTGGATTCAGGGTGGGAAGTAAACCGCATAATAAAAGCCTGTTTACTGAGGTTTTATCACTTGTAGGCATGACTCACCAGGCCCCCTTAGAAAGGAATTTTTTTGGGCAAAGAAGAAGATCAGAATTCAGTCCTCATTACTTTTATTAATTTGATGGGAAACATTCACTGAGAACCTACCCTGTGCCAAGGATATACCCAGAATTCAATACTTTATCTTCCAGTGCTAGAATAAGAAATGTATTTGGTCTTTTTCTCTGGTTCCTGGTTCAGAGCTCCTAAAATCTTTGGAATTTCCTGAGTGAGGGGAGAGTCTTTTGTTATGCATAATGAGCTCCTTTGGGTCACCTATGATTTATGCTACTGAGGTGACTTAGGGTAGGGCCCCTAGATAGCCCAGGATGGGGCTGCTCCCTGGGAGGATCAGGTGGTAAGAAGGTTGGAACTGGAAGGGAAGGGGGGCTGGAGATTAAGTCCAGTAAAAGCACTTGATGAGCTTCTGGGTTGGCGCACACTTGGCGGTGCTGGGGGAGTGTTGCTGGGGAGAGTTGTGTGCCTGCAGAGGGCGTGGAAGCTCCGTGGCCACCCCCTTTCTTAATCTGCCTGTGCATCTTTCCACCTGGCTCTTCCAGAGTTGTTTCCTCTATGATAAACCAATAAATGTAAGTAAAGTGTTTGCCTGAGTTCTTTGAGCCATTTGAGCTCATTATTGAACCTAAAGAGGGTTCAGTAATTGAATATTGAACCTAAAGAGGGTGAGAAGCCCTGATTTAGAGCTGGTTGGTCAGAGTACAGGTATCCAGGGACTTGTGCCTGGGGTCTGAAGTAGGGGCAGCCTTGTGGGACTGGGCCCTGAAATCTGTGGAATGTGACACTAACTACCTGGAGTTGGAAGTGAATTGTTGGATGCCCCGTTGGTGTCTAGAGAATTAGAGAATTTGGTTGTTAGTGTTGGAAAACAGCCCAAGCCCATTTTACAGATGAGCAACTGAGGATTAGAGAGATTTAGGGAACTTGCCTAGGATTTCTTTAACAGTAAGTTGAGGAGCTGAGATTTGAACGTGTGTAGCTTGACTCCAAAGCCTGCACTCCAAGTGGCTGCTCCATGTTGCTGTCCCATTGAGCACCTCTGTGCGCAGGGTGCACGTAAGCAGTTAGCGATAGAAGGGTTCTGAACCCAGTTCTTGCCTGGGCTTTAACCTCATGATTGGCTTGGGTACAAATCTGTGTGCGAGCCAGAGCACATTACTCAACCTGTCTGAGCTGTGCTTTCCTAAGAATAAAAATAAGATCAATCTCATGGCTTTTGTGATAAATATTAAGTGGTAGGTGAGTGGTCGGTGCACGCGAAATGTCATGTTCCTTCCGCTTTCTCTCCATAAATGTCCATCCTTCTTTTCTTCCTGGCTTCCTCTAGACCCTGAAATGCTGTACTTTGGATACACTGCTGGCCTCTGTGAAGCCTGTGCTCATGGAAACTGGCCAGAGGCCACTACCCTCTGCCCACCTGTTCCCACTCCCTCTTTCTCTTTGCTCACTGTCATCTTTTGGTCGTGGCTGGTGAGGGTGTCCTGCCTGAAGGAGGAAGCCAGGCGCAGCTGTTTACAAGTTTTCGGGGAACAGAGATACTTAGAAGAAGGTTGCATGTCCCTGCATCTCTCTGGCAGCCAGTGATCACCGAGCTGTCTTCTCCCCGTTTCCCAGGGATGATCGGGTATGGCATGGCCAAGAGCGCCGTCCACCAGCTCTGCCAGAGTCTCGCCGGGAAGAACAGCGGCCTGCCGCCAGGGTCTGCCGCAGTTGCGGTGCTTCCGTAAGTGCTTGGGGGTCTCCCGGCAGCTGCTCACCTCTGCCCCACTGCCAAGGGTTAACGTCTATCTGAAAGTCACTTTCCGTTAGGGACTTGTGTGTGCCATCACCTTGGGCTCTGAAATTCACCAAAGGCCCTTAGGATACTTGTCTTAGACTGTTTGTGCTGCTATACAGAATGCCTTAGACTGGGTAATTTACAAACAGCAGAAATGTATTGCTCACAGTTTTGGAGGCTGGGAAGTCCAACATCAAGGCACCAGCAGATTGGGTGTCTGGTGAGGGGCCCTTCCTCTACAGAAGGCGCCTTCTGTTGTGTCCTCACATGACAGAAGGGACAAAAGGGCTCCCTCCAGCCTCTTTTGCAAGGGCACTAATCCCATTCATGAGGGCAGAGCCTCATGACCAATAGCCTTGTAAAGGCCCCACCTCTCAACACTGTCACATTACAGATTGTGTTCTGCATATGACTTTGGGGAGGACGTACTCAGGCCATAGCAATACTCGTTCAGGATTTGGGTTATCCTGGGCTGTCTAGGGTGGTTGGTTGGCTGGTGGGATGAGTCTGTCTTTTTTGCCTGTTTCTTTTTTTCCCCCCACCCTCCTTACTTCCTTTAAAAGTAGTCTACACATTTTATTTTATTGTATGTAGTTCTGTCTTTCAAGTCATCGTAAGGTCTGTGTGTGTGCGTGTTGTGGGGTGTGCTGGCAGTTTGGGGGAAGGTGTGTGGGAGGACATGGGAAGCTGTGGGGGGCGTTTCTATCTGTGATCAGGAAGACAGTCCCCCGTCAGCAGTCCCACGTGGGGGCAGCTGCTTTGGAGGGTGAGGCCTTCCTTCTCGCTGGAAGGATTCTAGCACCAGCGGGCTTATCTCTTGCCTGTGGTCCTATGAAGGGACATTGGGACCGTCCTTGGGAAATTCATATCTGACTTCATACACATCTGAATTCTGTATTCTCTTGCTGAAAATCTTAAGGTTTCATTGAAACTAGCCACATATTTAAAAATTTAATATTCCAATATTCCCATATTTAGAGGAATATTATTACACTCAGATCCTTAGAAATGAGTCTGCTGTATGTTAGGGAGGGAATGAGGACTTAGCAACAAACCAGTTTACTTCAGTAAGGACTGTATTTTAAAAAAGGCGAAATGTATCTCCTTGCATTTTGTTCTTGTTTTGCCTGAAGGGTGAGTCACAAAGTGTTTTATTAAATTATGCTCAGATGTGGTCTTTGTCAATGTGGACAGCTCCCTGGTCTCTCTCTGCTTATCCTCCTGTCTGATCTTTCCACGTAAATGTCACCCTCGGTGCCAGAGGCTCACAGTGGCCACGCTGTATGTTTACATTTTCCTGGCCAAGGAGGACGGGGCACCTGTTATTATACAGGTACTGCACGAATGACAGGCTTATCTGTGTGCATTGCAGGGTTACCCTGGACACGCCGATGAACAGGAAAGCAATGCCGGAAGGGGACTTCAGCTCCTGGACACCCTTAGAATTCCTAGTCGAGTGAGTATTACAGTCATGTCAGTGACTAAGCAGCTTCCAGCCCCTGTTCTCTGCCCACTGTGGGCTAGAGATTGAGCTCGGCTCTTGGATTATCAACTTGGGTGGTCTTGAGAGGTTTCTGGGCCTCTGAGGATATATGGCACGTCAGTTGGAGTCTGGGGGTAGCTGAACTTGGAGACGGGCAACAGAGTGGAGGGGCCCGTAGTGCCAACATGAATCCTGGCTCCATCAGTCACCCGCCGGCCACACTGAGCTCTAGGCCTCAGTTTCCCCGTCTGTATAATGAAGCCTGTAACAGTTGTTGGGAGGATTAAATGTGGGAGTGTGTGCCCAGCCCTTGGCACGATGTTTGACCCATGGCCACTGCTCAGGGAACCTCAGCGCCTGATCGTGTCTTTATCGCGGTAACGAGGCGTGGCTGTGTGGGAGTAGGACACGAGGTGGAAGGGCTGGGGACCACGTGTCTGGGTCAGTGCTGAGCCACAGACCCGCAGACGGTGGGCTTTGTTTTCCAAACCCTATTTGCCCGTTTGTGAATATGGGTGGCACTTGAAAGCTCACCGGAGAAAGAATTGACTTACTGTTTTGTGTTTGCCTAGATGCCAGTTCCTCACCCCTCTGTTTAGTAAGCATGTATTCATCGAGCTCCCACTACAGGCCAGGTGCTGCGCTCGGCCCTGGGGACAGGGTGATGAGTAAGACTCGGTCTCCTCTCCCACAGAGCAGGTGTGCCAAGAGAGTTGAGGAGATGACTTCACCCCCAGTGCCCGTGTATCAGCTGCTTTGATGACTATGAAATATTTGCAAAGTTTGGGATGTGCTTCTAGCCTGATGTTACAATCTCATTTAAATTAAATTGGGAGAAATCTGTGGCTTGTACTTTATGTTTGAAACAAGTACTCACATAGAACTTTGCTATGTGCCAGGCACCACTCTAAACTTCGTAACTATTATCTTATTTAATGCTCACAGCAAACTCTCTGAGAGAGGTGCTGTTTTCCTTATTTAAGGTTTGGGGACTTAGGGGCATGGCAGGGGGCTAAGTCACTTGCTTGAGGTCACGCTGCAGAGCTAGCGTCTGACCCAGGTAGTGCGGCTGCAGAGTCTGTGGTCCTAACCAGTGTGGCGACAGTTATTTTTGCCTGTGCCAGGAATCGTGCTTACTGCTTGATTTGCAGAAAAAAATTTGAAGTTGTGAAAGAAACGAAGCTTAGAATTGAGCTTGCATTTGAATTTCATTTTAAAGGCCAGTGCTCCCAAGAACACTGGAGACATTCATCGAAGACCGAGACTCTAGAGAGAATATCTGGGCTTCCGTGTCTGAATTGTGCGGAGTCACAGACCCAGAGAGGGTGGGCTGTCACAGGCATCCTTTGTTCTAGAAATCGCATTCACCCATTTGTGGCATTTGAAGACTCACCAGACAAGTTGGCATAAAGTTTGCTTTGAAATGTCTGTGAGCACATCACCTTGAAGTCTGTGGTTAGAATGGTTAGTGGGTGTGCTCGCTCACCCACTCCACGCTGCTGAAGCGGGTGAAGGAGAAGTGAGACAATTTAAAACATGTGAAACTAGCACACAAACCCCTGCACATCCCTACGGGACTGGTCTCTTTCAGAGCCTTCCCTAGCTGATCTCCGCCCTGCCCCCAGAGATGGGGCCATGACATATGACGGCACTTCGGGAGTTTTAGCAACGCTTTGTTTTTTGAGCCCCTGTACTTCCCTTGGCTTGTCCAACCCCCAGAGTGGGAACCCAAATGATGGGACCGTTGAACATCAGCTCTGTCCTAGAAGGTTAGAGATTAGCACTGAAGAATTTCCCAAGAACTCCTGAGTGCTTTCCAATTAAAGAAGGTCCCAAGTCCCAGCTGGTGAATTGTCAAAGTGGATAGTGTACTCAAACATAAATGTTTTGTTTTTAAAAATTACCAACTGCTTGTTGTTATTTCTTGGGAATTTGTTGTACCCTTTTTAATTGCCGTCTTAGAGGGGGTCTTCCCGACTGCCTCAAGCGGGGTTAGTCACTCTTCTCACAGAGTCGTGAAATGCCCCCATTACTGTATTTATCATATTTTATTGTAATAGTCTGGTTTTTGTATCTGTTTATTGCTTTGCACAACTGTGGGTAGTTTATAAATGTTTGCTAAAAAAAAAAGAATTTCTTCTCTTTTAAATTTCTGAGAAGGTAACATAGCAAAGTATAAAGTATTGTGCATATGTCTGTCTCTTACAGTTAACTAATTAAAAGCTTTTTTAATCACTTAAAATCATAACACTATGTCATAAAGAATTCCAGCAATGCAGAAAAATACAAATATGAAAGTAAAGGCGTGCCAAGTCCCGCCACTCAGCAGTTAGAATGAGTTTCGCTACTGAGCTCACTGGGGACCCGGGTGTGTGTCCAGCGTGCCTGTGGCATTTTCACAGCTGCTGCTGTGCCTCCCCGTCACCACCCCCGCCCAAGGCCATTGATGTGAATGTAAGCATGTGCCAGATTTTTGCTTTGACAGTGCGAAACGTCTCTTCTTTGTTCTAGGACCTTCCATGACTGGATCACAGGGAAAAACCGGCCAAGCTCAGGAAGCCTAATCCAGGTGGTAACCACGGAAGGAAAGACGGAGCTTACCCCGGCATATTTTTAAGACTCATCTCTGTGCCTGCGAGGGGCCTGCTGGAAAAGTCACTAACCTATCTCAGCGTGGCCTCATCTGGGCCTGCGTTTTCTGTAATTCTGTTCGTGGTACGAGATAGAAAGTCCTATTTTTCTCTCACCTAATGTGCATTTGCTCTCCTAGGGTAGGGTAATATGTT
This sequence comes from Eulemur rufifrons, assembly GCF_041146395.1. Taxonomy (NCBI): domain Eukaryota; kingdom Metazoa; phylum Chordata; class Mammalia; order Primates; family Lemuridae; genus Eulemur; species Eulemur rufifrons. The sequence goes on from NC_091001.1 coordinate 26,706,936, forward strand.
TATGTGAAATCAAAACGTGTGAATGGAGGCCTTCAGAGAGCATCCGCCAACCTGTGTTAACCAGTAGGGAGGCCTCTGAACAGCCCCAGCTATCCTGGTGTCGTGTCGGATTGCTTTTGAGACGATCTGTCCTGGACAGTGGCTGTCTTCTCCACTGGTTCAGGGATTGTTTGGTACTGGGGATGTTTTGAGGGCCGAGTTATGCTTATGTCATAGATGTAGTTTTTGCAGCCTTGAATTAAATTGCCTTAAAACTCCTTTTGTGGCGTAAGCAAGATCCCATGGACTTTGTCCTGATGCCCTTTTCCTGTGCAGTTGCCAAGTGTCCCCTGGCCTACAGTTCAATTGCGAGAGAACTACTTGTGAGCATTTGGAGTGTTTTTTCCTAATAAATGCATTTCATTTATTGTGTTGTCTTTTTAAATCAACTCATATCTTACAGTGGTCATACGTGAGTTTACTAGAATCATGGGCTGCTGGAGATCTTTTAATCTGCTGTTCTAGAAAGGGGGGGATTTAAATCCTGAAATAAGTTGTTTCAACACACCAACATGGGCCCAAACTGTCTTGGACGATATTGGAATCTGAGGGTGGTGGGATGGCCCTGTGCGTTTAGAAGCAAGCAGCCTTCCACGTGATCGATACAGGCTGTCCTGGCTGAGCACTAGTGATCTAATCTAACCTGGTCACTTTACAGATGAGGAAACTGAGGCCCAGAGAGACACTTGGCATTGCCAGTAATGGTAGAACCAAGCCTAGAATCTCAGTTACCAGATGCCTGCTGTCTATAAAGGCCTTGTATTTTCTTTCTTCTTCTTTTTTTTTTTTTTAGTGAGGTGATATTCACATAACATAAAATCAGCCATTATAAGGTGAGCAGTTGAGTGGCATTTAGTACATTTACAATAGTGTACAACCACCACCTCTGTCTAGTTCCAAAACATTTTCCTCACCCCAAAAGAAAATCCAGTGCCCTTCAAGCAGTTTCTCCCCGTTCTCCCTTCCTTAGCCCCTGGCAACCCCCCATCTGCATTTTGGTTCTATGAATTAGATATTTCATATAAATGGAATCATACAACATGTGTCTGGCTCCTTTCCTTTTGCATAATGGTTTTGATTCTCTTCCACTACTGTAGTAGGTATCAGTACTATATTCCTTTTTGTGGCTGGATACTCTTCCATTATATGTGTAGACTGCAATTTTTTCGATCTGTTGATACATAAATTTGGGCTATTTCTGCCTTTTGGCTGTGGTGAGTAGTGCTGCTGTGAACATTCATGTACATGCATTTGTGTACCTGTTTCCAGTCCTTTTGGAAATACACATAGGAATGGGATTGGTCCATCATAGGGTAATTTCTAGGTTTATCTTTTTGAGGAGTCTCTTGATTCCTGTCACTATACTTCAGGGTGATTTTTTCTGAGTATTTCAGGAAAGAATATGGGAGCTCAGAAAGGTAGGATTGATTTCTCAAAAGTCACCCAGTTAGAGAACTGCACAGCTGGGACTGCAGCACAAGTCCAGCTGTTGAAAGCACCCTGCAGAAGTCACCCAGCACTCTACTTAACGTGTCCCTCCATCTGGTCCTGTGAATACCTAGGATTGATGGTTTCCATTTTTCAGAGAAGAAACTGTCCCATATGCTAAATGGCTTGCTGAGGTAGGTGGTTTCAGGAGAGCTGGTAGTCTTCATTCTAGTCTTCATTCCGTTTAGAAACCACACCTGACACTTGACTGTCGGGGTATGTTTCTTCTCCTTTCCTCAGGCCTGCATAGCCTGGTGATGTGCAAAGAGAGTAGAAGGGGAAAGGGAGCTAGGAAGAGGGGATTTTTTCCCTCTTTTCTACAGCCAGTCATTCAACAAGTAATTTTTGAGTATCAGCTGTGTACCAGGCGCTAAACTAGCTGCCTGGGGCTTCTCATGAACTAAGTAGACAAAGACCCCTGCCTTTAATAAATGAGTTTCATTCTCATGGCGGGGACAGGGTGGCAGACAATAAAGAATAAGGATGATACATTATGAATACATTTTAGAGTATGTGAAAAAGGTAAACTGTGGGAGAAAACAAGGTAAAGGGGTTATGGAATGCTGGGAGGGTGGGGTTGCAGTTTTAGATAGGGTAGTGTTTTGAACTGAATGTGTGTATACCCAAAATTCCTATGTTCAAGCCCTAACCCTCAATGTGGCTGTATTTAGAGATGGGGCCTCTAAGGAAGTACTAAATAATTTTAAGATTAAATGAGGTCATAGTGTGGGGCCCTGATCCGATAGGATTAGGGTGTTTATGAGAAGAGACATCAAAGAACTCTCCTTTCTTTCTATGTGTATGTGCGAAGCAAAGGCCACGTGAGGACATAGTCAGAAGGCTGCTGTCTGCAAGCCAGGAAGAGAGCCTTCACTAGAAACTGAATTAGCTGTCACCTCAATCTTGGACTTCAGCCTCCAGGACTTAATAAAATAAATTTGAGTTGTTAATCCACCCAAGTCTGGCATTTTATATGACAGCCCCAACTATAATAATACACACAGTGAGAGAAGACATAATGTGAGGAGCTGCTATTTGAGAAAATCTTAAGGAAAGCGCAGATATTAACTACTTGAATATCTGATGTGTTTTAAACAAAGGAACCAAGCTCGCAAAGGCCCCAAGGCGGGAGAGTGCAGGTATGGTTGAGGAGCACACGGAGGCCGTTGTGGCTGTAGTGGAGCAAATAAAAGGAGCAATTTTAGGAGATGAGATCAGAGAAACAGTCGTGTAGGGCACAGGTGTTCCCAAACTTTCCAGGCATGGTGCCCTTAGTGTGTCAGTAATTTTTATGAAGCTCCTATGTCAAAGAAAATACCTAACGGTTTGGTTTTATAAGTTAGGTCCTAACAATTTGATAGCAGTGATCTGATTCATATTGCTATGCTAACCTAGAAAATGAAATATGCCCTATAGTATCATATGAATTCAGTGTGCTGCCCTGGGGTGCCTTGGCACACAGTTTGGGGATGACAAATGTAAGGTGGTGTTAGACATTTTAAGGACTTGGTTTTGAATTTTGGGAGCCATTGCAAGGATTTGGAACAAAAAAGTAATTTGATGTATTTTGAAAGATTGCTGTGGCCATTGTGTTGAGAATAGTACTGAGGCTATTGCAATAATTCAGGCAAGAAATGACAGTGCTTAGAGTGGAAGTGGTGGACATGGTGAGAGGAAAGTTAAATAATCGCATATGTTTTAAAGGTAGAGTCAGGAGGATTTCTTGGTGGGTTTAATGTAAGGATGAGGGAGAGAGGAATCAATGATAATGTCCAAAGTTTTGAAAAGAGCAAAAGGAAGGACTGAGTTAGCAAATGTGTTAGAAAAGGCTGTGGGTTGGGCACAGTGACCATTGTGTCAGGTGTGCAGGAAAAATGCGTACAGACTCCAGCTCCCTTATTGCGGAATAGGCAATGAAGGGTGGCTTTGGAGCAGAGAGGCAATGGACTAGTTAACTGGCAATACACTAAATATGTGCAGAGGAGAGAAGATCATGGACTGAGCTCGCTAAGAGATTAGGAGGAAGAGAAAAAAAAAAATCAACACAGGGTACTGAGAAGGAACAACAAATAAAGTAGGAGAAAAACTTAGAATGTGGTATCCTAGGAGCAAAGAGAAAGTGTATGAAGAAGGGGGGAATGAATAGCAATGTTGAATGCTGTTGAGAAGTCAAATGAGAAGGCGGCTAAAAACTGACCATTGGACTTAGCCATGGGGAGGTGATCCTAACAAGTAGTTTTGGTAGAGTATAATGGTAAAAGAAGATTTGAGGCCAGGTGCAGTGGCTCATGCCTATAATCCTAGCACTCTGGGGGGCCGAGGTGGGAGGCCCCCCCCACCCCACCCCCGTCCCCCACTCAGGAGTTCAAGATCAGCCTGAGTAAGAGCAAGGCTCTTGAAATTTTCAATTTTTTTAAAATAAAGGAAAAAAAAAAAAAAGATTTGAGTGGGCTTACAAGAATACAGAAGGAGAGAAGTTGGTGTACAGACAACTTTAACTAAGTTTAGGTACTTTGTTGGAATCTTCTAAACTTCATCCTTGAACAGAATCGGGAAAACTGTACCAGGCTTTTGGATCTTTGTTTTCACAGATATGATTTATTGCTGAAATCATTTCTTGGGGAGTTGATCTGATACATGAAATTTGAAGCCTGGCTTACTGAATTTTAGGTTCCCTCAACCTAAGCTCGCCTGAAGAATGCCCGCCCCTAGGTGCTCATTTCCTGCCCCGTTCCAGATTGTGGCTTCTGCCCATTCTCCAAATGGGCTCTCACCAGCTTGGAGGTCAGCCTGCACACTCTTAGAAGCTGAGCGCATATACAGCTTCTAGGAGTAGTCAAGGGGTGGGTCGGGGACTGTGGAGTGCTGGGAAGAGCCCATTGTGGTCTGTTCCATTAAACAGTTGGGATTTTTCTTTGAAACTTTCGGCTTGACTCCAACCTACACCCAGAAGCTTTCTAGAGTAATAGAGGGACCCTGAGTCAGACTGCCTGCATTTGTAGGTGGTTCTTCCACTCACTGTAGAATTTTGAGCATATTCCTTAATCTCTCCATGTCTATGAGAAATGGGAACAATAAGGATTAAACAAATGAATGCAAGCAGATAGAAGTGCTCAGAAAGTATTGGTTGTTATTCTTATTACCCATCTCTAGTTTTATATCAAAATATGATGGGAAAATAATAAGATTCATCCAAGTGGTAGCACGTATCAATACTTCATGTTTTTATTGCCAAATAATATTTCATTGTCTGGATATATTACATTTTATTTATCCCTTCATAGACACTTGAGTTGTTTCCACTTTTTGGCCATTATAAATTATGCTGCTGTGAACATTTCATGTGTAAACTTTGGTGTGGACGTATGCTTTCATTCCTCTTGGTTGTATGCCTCTGGGTAGAATTGCTGAATATCAGATGGTAACTCTATGTTCAACCATTTTAGCAATTGCCAGACTGTTTCCAAAGCAGCTGCACCATTTTACATTTCCAACAATATTTTACGATGGTTTCAGTTTTTCTACATCCCAGACCTACGTGTTATTGTCTGTCTTTCTGATTATAGCCGTCCTAGTGGGTGTGAAGTGGTATCTCACTGTAGATTTGATTTGCATTTCCCTCAGAGCTGTCTATGGTAACACCTTTTCATTTGCTTATTGGCTGTTTGTCTATCTCCTTTGGTGAAATGTCTGTTCAGATCCTTTGCCCAATTTGTAATGGTATTGTCTTTTTCTTATTGAATTCTAATTTTCTTTATATGCTCTAGGTACAAGTCCCTTATCAGATAATGTGATATGCAAAATTTTTCTCCCATTCTGTGGGTTGTCTTTGCACTTTACTGATGGTGCCCTTTAAGCACAAAGTTTTTATCTTTGATGACTTCTAGTTAGCACATAAACTTTTGTTTCTGACTATTTTCTAGGGAACCTGGACTAAGACCTGAATGAGGTGGATATTAGTTCCGTTCTACTGGTGAGGAAACTAAGGGTCATGAGAGCTTAAGCAATTTCTCCAACCCCCCTAGCTAGTGTAGAAGGAAGTTAGAATTTGCACTGAAGTCTATGAGATCTCTTGGCTCTCTTCTTAACCTTTATGGACAGGATAGGGACACACTAAATGTGGGTTGAAATTGCACATTGTCACTTTGTCCCTGAGGGTGCTAATGTCAACGTCACATGTGTGGACCGTTTGCTTCATGCATGGGGCTTTACATGCATTCTTCTTGGCTCCTCTTCCTCATATACCCTTAAGAGATTCACATCTTCAACCTCCAGGTGGTTGGAGAGTCGGGGGAATAGACTGACTGGACCATATGGACCAGGGACAGGTCCACTGCATGGACTTTGGGCTGTGTGGGTCTCACTCTCCTTCCCTTTTCTTGCTCTCAAAGAACTGATTTATCACCCCCTGCCTTTTTGCCTGTTCTTGATAGGTTAGGAAGAGGAGAGATGAAGATTAGATTCCCTTAGCCTCAGAAGTATTATTTTTCATTTTGCATCTTCACATGCTCAATTCGGGAAGATATGAGTGAATGAAGAGGCAGCGTTAGAGAAATTACCTCTCCTGCACGTTCCTACCAAGTTGTGCAAGTAAGCGACAGAGCCAGGGGTCCGCACTTCCCCACCCCTGGTGGTTTATAGGAAACTCTGGTTAGGGAGGCACAACTGTAACAGCCCCTCCTGCAGCCACAGCTCTTACACCGTCTTATTTCTGCCATCTGCCACTTTGTCCACCTGTAATCTCCTTGGTTGCTTCTTTCATGCCACAGGTTGGCAGATTCAGGTGCCCTGTGTCTCAGTACCTGGCCCTGCCACATAACGGCTGTGGGACCATGAGCAATGGGCAGGTCACTGGCCTCTTTCCTCGGATCCATTCCTTCCCCTTCTAGGTCCTGGTCTGTGTTTCAGGAACTGCATCTCCCAGGCTCCCCTGCTTATTGGCTTCTTGTATGTTCAGGCGCTGCCGGCCCTGGTGGGAAAGGGGAGGAGCAGAGTGTCCCCGTCACCTCTCCCGCCTCTGTGGCACCTCAGGGGGCAGTGCCATCTTTGGCGGTGGCTGTCTCCTCTATAGCCCCAGCTCCCACCGGCCAGCCCCTCCCTCTGTGGAACCCGCTCCCCTCGCCCCTGCGCACTGGGGCTCAGCCCTTTGGGCGCTTGGGTAACAGTGGCTTCTCACTGTTGCTGATCTGTGTGTAACTTCCTCATCCCGTGTTTGGATTCTGGATTTTTCCGTCTCCAACTTATTAAATTCCCCAGTTAGAGTAGTTTCTGCTTTCCGGCTGGTGCCCGACTAATGTAGTTTCCTCATCAGTAAAGTGGGATTGTCAATATCTACCTTATGGAGTAGCTGTGGATATTTAATGAGATTATACCTGATTATTACTTATCGATGTTACGGTACTTCAGGGGGAATGGTGGGCCTCTCCTGGGAAACTACGCTTTGCCTTCTGCATTTTTAATTGGCCCCAAAGCCACTGGTCCTTAATTTCACAGTTTCTACTCCTCGCTCCGGGAGAGCAGTTGCAATATGCCACTCAGCCTTCCCGGATAGCCTGGGGCCTGGGCCAGGCGCTGCACACCGAGGACTTGGGCACTGTGGTGCTGCCACCTGCGAGCCTTCTCAAGTCACAGCTATTTAAAATACCAGCAAATAGACAGGGTTCAAATGAAGGGAAAGGGGAAACTGAGGCAGCACACTGCCATTTGAAGTGCAGCCAACACCCTCTCCTCGAGGCTCAGCGAGACAGAATTGGGAGAATCAGGTTCTGGGTCTCTGTCCATGGGAGAAAATTGGTGCCGAGTCCAGTTTTTTTCCCCCCACAGGCCTATTTGCACTGTAACACTCTGTCACTTAGACGTAAAAGAAATATGATTTGGGACATTTTAGAGAGAGAGAAAGGGAGAAACAAAGCTCTGTGGAGACTAAAGGAAACCCATTAGATAGAGAATCTGCCTCTGCCAGGGGCTTCTGCTGTCTTGGGACTCCGGACCAGCCTGTGTACAGAGGATGACCGGTAGAAACCTAATGTTTTTCTGGAATGTTCTTAGCGTCGAGAGAGCCTCTGTGTTTCCTGGGGATACTCCTGGGTTAAATAAGTCCCTTTCTGGCTTCTGCCTCAGTTTTCTGTTTTCTTGGATTATCGCTCTATTTTTCAGGGAGAATTTCCTACTAAAATTTTTGAAAATTATTTTTCCTTCTGGATAAAGTAATTTGGACTGAGAAATCTGAATAAGAGAAAAATTAAAATGCCCCATCTCATTGGTTATCTAAGAACTGCAAATTTGAAATAGTGAGATAGCAGTAGTACTAGTTACCAAACTAGTAATGGTTTTGCGTGCACAGGGTAATGTGTCTTTTCAAACCCTGCTGGTGAGCGGGCCAAGTAGCAGAACTTTTTTAGAAAGGAATTTGCTGGTCTCTATTAATACTCTTAAAACTTTATGGCATTTTATCTAGTAATTGCATGTGTTAAATGCTATGTAATAATCAGAAACAAGGACAAAAATTTATAACAAATGCAATTCCTAATATAATTACTGAAATCTTGGAAACAACCCAAAAGATCGATAGCAAAGTTTTGTTAAATAATCACTATAGTTAACATTTATTGAACACTTAACTATGCAATAGGCCTTGTTTTACAAGCATTAACCAGTCCTTACAACTCAAATGAGGGAACTTCTATTATTATGTCCATTTTGCAGTTGAGAAGCGTGAGGCATAGAGAGAAGTTACTTACCCAAGGTCACACAGGAAGTAGCCAAAGCCAGGATTTGAACAGGCATTCAGACTATAGGGTTTGTGCTCTTAGCCACTGTGTTATACCAGACTGCAAATAAGCTGTATGATTAATTAGCACAACCTAGTTGTGCTCATAATAAATATAATCCCATTATTAAAAATCACATTTACAAATAATTTTCAGTGATATGAGAAAATCCTCATGGTATAATGTCAAGTGAAAGGCAGCTTACATGATATATGTTATGATATATCATGTGACTGAAATTATATTAAAATACATTATACTGTATTTTGTCAATGCAAAGACATGCCTTTGTATATTTCACTATCGCTAAAACCGGAGGTGCCTTAGAATTGATAGTGTATCATAGTTCAATTGACAGTGTTCTTAGTGGAACATAAAGTAGTGTTGCATCTTAAAACCCAACTATGTCATGGATTCAGTGAAATACTGTATATGCCGAGGTGGGACAACCTGGAAGGACGTTACACCAAAATATCAACAGTGAGGGGTCTCTGGGCTGTGTGAGGGGTACTTAATCTTATACAAATGAGGTGCATCTTCAGCACTGGCCCCCGCCTTCCATCAGAGAAGTTTGGTTCCTTTCCTCTTGTCTTTGTTTAGTTGATTATTTGTTCTAATTTGGTTATTGTCCATCTTGCTTGTTGGGTGTTAACTAACAATAGGCAGACCCTGTTTATCTTGTAAACACCATGTCCTGCTGTTAAGTGAGCTGTGGATCTAGCCAAGTGGTTGACACACACCAGGGGCATAAATGCTAGTTCACTCCTGGATCTGTGGGGACGGTGATAATATATGGTGTCTACTATGTGCCAGGCACCATTTTATTTCCTCACATCATTTATTTCCTCCTCACAACGACCTTATGGGACAGGCACTATTAGCCTCCCACTTAACAGATAAGAAAACAGGCCCAGAGAGAGAGACTGCTGCATGGCCAGCGCACAGGTATGGGCAGCAGACCCAGGATTTCCTCTTGGGAGGATGACCCCAGGCTCTGAGCTCTCCCCGAGCCTTTCAGGAGTTTGCCCTCGGAGGTGTGATTTGGACTGGAGATATTCATCTAGTTTAACTCAATCTAGGAAGTTAAATAACCAGCCTAAAACACACTACTGTTTGCTGATCCAGGTGTGTGAGGAAGCTCGTCCAAAGCTTAGGTGGATGGGGCATGACATGCTCCCTTCCGTCCTTAGTGTTTAATCAGCTTTCTCTCCTCTCTCCTCCTTTTCTTCTCCCCATTTTCCCATCTTGATGGTCCTCACTTCCTGAAAAATGGTAAGATCTTTAGAGCATTAGTTGCCTGTTAGAAAGCTATAGAATTAAATACTATAGTTGAAAGGTCAACCTCCTCTTAAGTGCTTTGCTGAATTTGGAAACGTGGCTTAGGAGGCTGCCCATTCTGGCTCCTACCATCCTCCCTCCAGAAGGGTCTTTGCATGCCCGCTTCCCTCTGCCCCATCGCCCCATTACTGTCTCCTTGTGTCACAGCTCAAGCATCACTGCCTGGGGAGAGCCTTTCCTGCCTCTAAGCAAGATCCTAAGTCAGAAAACGTATAAACAAGCTTTCATAGTACTTCCCAGAATTGCAATTTCATACCCGTTTCTGTGGTTGCGATTAATGTCTGTACCCCCATCAGCGTCTGTACCATGAGATAGGAACAGTATTTGCTTGTCTGTTTTTTAAACTCACCCTCACATCTCCAGCGCACAGCATAGTGCCTGGCACATGGTAGGGGCCATAGAGGAAATGTTGAAGGGGAGGAGTCCCTGGAGAGGGAAGGGAGGTCATGGTCCTCCCTGGGGGTGTGGGCTGCTGTGAACCCATGTGGGGGTCTGTCTGATCTTGAACCTCATGAGCTGCAATGGCTTGCCTGGAGGCTTCAGTGCCCTGCCCGGCTCCTCTTGCCATCTCTCTTCCTCAGTATCGTGCCAGAGTGACGCAAGGGACTGGACCCAGTGTGGCACAGGAGCACAGGTGCTTGGGCCAAGCAAGGATGACCTTGCTGTTGATGGAGTGGATTGCAGTTCATCCCTCGGTAGTGGCCTTGACCATTTCATGTGAAGCAACACTCAGGGGTGGGCCTGGTGCCTTTGTTTGCTTTTAGGGAAACAGCAGGGACATCAGGATCAGTAAGCTTGATGTTGATGTCTTACTCTACCATCCCCCACTCAGGCTCCAGCCAGCACGTTGTCACCTCACTCTTTTCCTGGTCCAGCAGCTCTGTTCTGCCTCCAAGAGGCTCCAACAAGCTTTGCTGGGGTATGTGGGCCACCCAGGAGGGCTAAGAATTTGATGCTTCTTAGAACAAATATTAAAAATTTCTATTGTGAAGAAATCAATTTTTGGTTAATAAAAATTTCATGGAGAATGCTTTCCTTTTTTTTTTTAAACTGATTTATTTCCATGGGTAGAAGCAGACCTAACATTCTGAAAATACTTTTGTACCATCACTTTTTTTTTTTTTTCGTGTTTGTCCTGTACTTAGTTTTGCTATCTGATCATCTAAACCAGACTTCTTGGGAGGCGGATGAAAGGGCTTGCAATTTAGGTAGTCAACGGCCGGTAAGCGGCAGAGAGGCAAACATTATCTGAATCGGCAGTTCAGCTGATGGTGGGCTTTTAGCTGCGGGTGACCCAAGTGTAGAAGGAAAAAAACTGAGGTGAGAGCAGTTTTTAAAATGTCCACTGGGTGGAGCTGTCAGTTTAGGTGGAAGCATGATTGGTTTACTTAGCTACAAGTTATTTCAGCGAGGTTTCATTAACTCTTAAAATTGATACCCAGACCACTTCCTCTAGCTTCTTCAAACCCAGATCATAATTACAACTAAACAGCATTGGTGTGACTCTTGTCTGCCCCACCCACAGGACTGTAAGCTTCAGGGAAGCACTGAATGCCAGCATTCCCAGAGATGCTGCTCTGTCTTTCTCTAACTTCAGTCAGTCCTCAAAGGACTCACCCAGGGAGCCTATGAAAAATGGATTTCTGAGGCCCTCCTCAATCCTGATTCAGTAGTCGTGGGGTGAGTTGAACGTGGTGCATCAGAACTCAGTGTCCATCCCGGGAGACAAATTCCCCTCTTTCCTTTTCTGTCTTGGGTGGAGGCACTTGGATCAGAAACCACGTGTTACCCTTGACCGCTCTTACTCCCTCCCTCCGATCCAGGAACTCCCCAAACTCTGCCAATTTTACCCCCAATCATCCCTGAACACGCCCATCCCTGCTCGGCTCTTCCCGCATCGCCCCAGCTCTGCCCTTTCTCGGCTCGTCCCCACCCTGATTTGGCTACTCCTCCTAGACTTGGTGTGGTCCTCCACGCCGGGAGCGCTTGTCTGATGAATCCCATCCGTTTGCCCACAGGCTGGGCTGGGCTGGGCTAGGTGCCCCTCCTCTGCTCCCACAGTCTCTTTTGCCATCAGTGGACACCTCTCGTGCGTCGCCTCGCCTCCTCTCTGTCCACATTTATTCCATCCATTCATTGCTGCAGCTTTGAGAAGATGAGAGCTGACTGTGCTTCCCCGCTTTCTGCCCCAGGGCTTGCCTGACCTTGAGACATGGATGCCTGCAGAAATGTCTCGGGGCCAGCACACGCACAAACCTGGGAGAGCAAAGAGTTAACGCCCTAGGAAGCAGCTCCTGAGCCCTGGGGGCCGATGGATGCATGTTCCCCTCTTCTGTCCTTCTGGCCATCAATATAAGGCATGTTCCTCCTGCGTCCTCAGAGAGCCCCCAGGGGCATCAGTCTCCAGTTGCCCAGGCCGTGGTACATTGTGATAAAGCTCTGGGTACTGGCTTTCCCTCCGGCCCAGGGTCTCTCTTCCCAGGCTCCCAGGCCCCCAGCTACTTCCTAGGACCACTTCTCCAAGTAGATTGGTATCTACAATTTCTTATGTTAGGTTTTGCTTTTTTATGGGGAGGAATTCAAGCTATCTTTAACTGGACCACTGCCTTTATCAAATTAAAAATATAATAATTATTTGTCTATATTTCTGTCTCTTCACCCAGCTGCAAGGCCTTTAAAGCAGAGATGGTGCCTCATTCGTCATCCAGGTAGTTTGTAATAAGTGCTTGTTAAATGAATAGCTCAGAGGTGAAGAGAGCTCGATGTGTTTACACGTAGCAGCTAAAGCGCACGGGGGTGTATTACCTTTGTAAGGTACTTTTCCTGCTTTACGTCATTTAACTCTACAAGGACCCTAGGAAGTAGGCGCTATTATTATCTCCATTTTTCAGATGAGTAACAAGCTGCGAGAAATTAGATAACTTACCCAGAGTCACACAGGCAGGGAGAAAAGCATCAGAATTTTGAACTCTGGTTTGATTCCCAGGTTGGCCTCTTATCAACTTGATTATTGGGGGACTTTGCAGGCTTATTGTTGGGGTACAAAGTGCTGGCGGGGGAGGAGGTGTCTTGGTAGGCAGGGGCTACATCATGAGGGATATTTTCCAGTGATTTTTATCTTGCAGGCAAGGGGGTGTCTTCAGAAGCTTAAAACATTTTCTCATCATGAGCCTTTTGAAGTTTTCTTGTATAAAAAAAATAAATAAATAAAATAAATAAATAAATAAATGCAAGCAGTTTGAAGAACTTCCACAAGGGGGCAAGCATTGGCAGCAGATGAGAAAACTGGCTTTGGAAAATTGGCGTGGGAAACTTGGTTCAATTTTCTTTTCCTAGCGGGGCCTCTGCTCAGCTCTCTGAGTGGAGCTAAGATCAATAAGTGACCTCAAGCATTGGAGACCTGCTGTTGTTCATTCTGCCTTTTCCTCCCACTCTGCCTTCCTGTCTCCTTCCCTATCACTTTCTCCTCCTTGTTCCTCTGGTTTACTTTCTTTACTCAACTGGAAACAGGTTCAAAACCATAGTATATAGGTGCTTCCTACGCATCACCAAGCTTGCAACATCTTAAAATCCCAATTCACACACAAACAACAACAACACAGACAACAACAGCAACCACAGCAACAGTTTAGACCACAGTGTCCAGCAGCCGCTAGGAAAGGTGTTGTTCCGTGTGGTCTTATATCAGGAAGCCCTATAAAGGTTTCGTCTGCATACTTAGGAAATGGTTTTTGATTCCAACGGAGGTTCAACTAACATTTACTGAATATCTACCGTGCGTCAGGCTTGGTCCTGTGAGATTGAGCCCATGTTATTTTACAGAATCTTCCCACTAATAGTTTGAGCTAAGTAGGATTTTTCCCTATTTATAAAGGAGGCAATTGAGTCTCAGAGAGGGTAAGAGCATACCATTGGCAGGTCCTGGGGCCATATTTAAATCAGATTTTTGGACCCCTACTCGAGTCTTCCTGCTGTTAAGCCACACTGGATGGGTCGATTTATCATCATCTCTCCGTGTGACCAGTGAGGAGTGGGGGAAATGTTAAGCACCTTTTTTCTTTGATATCAACTAGGCTGAGTGCATAGATGTCCAGAGGGAAAGAAGAGGAGTGGAGAGAGGGGGTTGTCATTGCTCCAAACTTCAGCTTTCTGAATCCACATACAGGCTGGAGACCTCAGGTCAGAGGAACAGACTTAATGGACCAGGGAGTGGAAACCCTGGGCTGGCCCAGTGCAGTGGACTGTCCTGGATACTCCCGGTGGCCAGAAGAGGGCTACAGTCCAATAAATATTTATTCTATTGAACCCCTCATACAGAGAATACTAGGGACCAGGATTGTCAAAGTGACCTGTCCAAGGCCAATGCGTGGAAGAGCCAAGTGTGGAAGGCTTTCCAGTGTTGCTTTGCATCATAGTTTTCCAAAGTGGTATCCAGGCTGTGCCATTGGCATGGGCATACAGGGGGTATGGGTGGGACATAGGTGCACACTTTTTATTTAATAATCATGTGTTTATTTTGATGAGTATTAGAAAAATACATACAACCACTTCAAAATCATGACTCCATGGATTTTTTTCTTTTCTTTTTTATTGAGACAGAGTCTTGCTCTGTTGCCCAAGCTAGAGTGCCATGGCATCAGCCTTGCTCACAGCAACTCAAACTGCTGTGCTGAAGTGATCCTCCTGCCTTGACCTCCAGCCTAGCTCACAGCAAGTTCAAACTCTTGGACTGGAGCGATCCTGCTGCCTTAGCTTCCCGAGTAGCTGTGACTACAGGTGCACACCACCATACTCGGTTAACTTTTTCTATTTTTAGTAGAGATGGCATCTTGCTCTTGCTCAGGCTGATCTTCAACTCCTGACCTCAAGCGATCCTCCCATCTTGGCCTCCCAGAGTGCTAGGATTACAGGTATGAGCCATTGCACCCTGCCAGTTCCATGGATTTTATTGTTAGGAGGAGGCTAAAGTAGACAGTAAATAAAAGGTGGATAGATTTAAACAATACATAAAGAACACATTACATAATATAACATGCATAAAGTATTAGTTTCCTATTGCTGCTGTAACAAATGACCACAAACTTAGTGGCTTAAAACAATATAAATTTATCTTAAAGTTATGGAGGCCAGAAGTCCTAAAACCAAGCCGTGGCAGGGCTGCATTCCTTCTGGAGGCTCTAGGGGAGAATTTGAATCCTTGCCTTTTCTGGCTTCTAGAAGCTGCCACCATCCTTGGCTCATGGCCCCTTCCTCATATCACAACTGGTTTTCTCTGACTTGGACCCTCCCCCTACCTCTTATAAGAAGCCTTGTAATTCCACTGGGCCCAGCTACATAGTCCAGGATAATTTCCCTGCTTCAAGATCCTAATTTCATCACATCTGTAAAGTCCCTTTTGCCACCTAAGGCATCATATTCACAGATTCTGAGGATTGGCACATAAACATATTTTGGGGGGACATTAATCTGTCATAATGTGGAGATGGTGTGAATATCTGGGAAAAACCAGGCAGGTCTTGTTTGAACGAGAGGAGAGTGGGAAATCCTGCCTTCCACTCCAGCCCAGTTTTGGGCTTGACACCAGCTCTCTTAGGGTCTCTGTAGTTGTAGGATTAGGCAGAGGAAAACTTGGCTATTTGAGAGCCTACTTGCCTGTTCATGAGGGCAGATGGTGTCCTGTGAAAGCCCTTCCGAGAGCAGGTAGACGTGGAGTTAAACTCGGGAGTTGGGGCTGCAACTTACTCCACACAAAGGTAAGAGAAGAATTAGAGCAAAGGCCAAGCCACGGCTTTGCTGAGGTGGTGTGAGACTGAGGCACACTTAAGGAACAGGACGCCTGATATTCAATCTGAAATTGTGTGATCAGAGAGACCAAAATAGATGTTCCTTTATCAACTAAGATGGACCCTTCGGTTAAGGAAACAAAAATTACCTCTGGGTCAAGGATTCAGGGCTCGGCTGGCATGGCAACCTAAATTCCTACACCTACAAGAAAAACCACACTCTTGCTAAACTCTCTAATAATAGTAGCTATCAGGCAAATTGTCAGACCCTTCCTAACTGTGATTCACAGCCCAGACCACTACCACTCTGAGTGGACGGAGGACCACCCTTACAGACATTCCTTCCTGATAAGCAACTGCACACCTCTAGCCGATTTCAGCCAGCTCACAGAGACTGCACACAGCTGTCTTTGTGGTCTATTGTTCACTTTTTGATTCAAAGAGCCAAATTCCGCCTCATTTTAGTGCTAAAACCCTACCCCCAAATGAACATGGGATGTATGTTACATGTATGTTTACTCATTGTGCATGTGCTTGACTTCTCTCATAAATATATAGAGTTTTCCCCCAAACCTGCTGATGTGTAGGACTCTATTGTGTAATACAGACCCTATGAGGCATAAAAACCAACCTGCCCTTTCCCTCTTTGAAGAGAGAGCACCTTTGGTATGTGCCAGCAACTGTCATCCAGAACAGTACCAGGATGGCTAAAGAGTAGAGAGGAGAGTTTTATTGGTGATGTCAGTTTGCAAACTGGGAAGAGAGAGTTTCTTAAGGGACAACAGTAGTTTTCATGTTTGCCATGTAATGTCTTTGTTTCATCCCATGCTTGGAAAAATCTATAAAAATGCTGTGTGTGTGTGTGTGTGTGTGTGTGTGTGTGTGTGGTGGGGGGCAAGGGGGCTTAAAAAGTTACTCGGCCAGGGGTGGTGGCTCAGGCCTGTAATCCTAGTACTCTGGGAGGCCGAGGAGGGAGGATCATTCGAGGTCAGGAGTTTGAGACCAGCATGAGCAAGAGCCAGACCCCTGTCTCTACTAAAAATAGAAAGAAATTAGCTGGACAACTAAAAATATACAGAAAAAATGGTGGCGCATGCCTGTAGTCCCAGCTACTCGGGAGGCTGAGGCAGGAGGATTGTTTGAGTCCAGGAGTTTGAGGTTGCTGTGAGCTAGGCTGATGCTTGGCTCCTACTGGCCAAAATTTTTATCCCTGCCTCCTTGCTACCGGCAATTAAGGGAAAGGGTGATTTCCACATCTGTGTCTTGAGGGACAGATTGTGACACACAGGTTGAATAGCTAGGCACAGGCACAAGCTTTACTGAGAGTAAAGCAGTTGCAAATATCTCAGGGGAAGCTTTGGCCTTCTTTCTACTTTATCTCAGTTAATCCTCACTAGGACCTCTGAGATCCATCGAGGTTATGCAACCAACTTAAGTGGACCAGGTGGGATTTCAGTCATGTCTGTGTGAGTCTAAGGCCAGTTATGAAAATTTTTGTTGTGGACAAACATGCCTGGTTACTGCTTTCTGGGGACGCAATAGCCTCAAATCTCACATGGACCTCATTGTTGCATCAGTTAGATTCTTCAGTATCAGATTTGATGAGTATTTCCTGAGGGCTTATGATGAATGGAGAACTATGCTCGCAGGTGGAGTGCCAAAGATAAACAAAACTAGTTAATGGTAAGGACAGATTTTAATCAGTAATATAGTGGTCCTCTCTTATCCAAGCGGACACATTCCTTAGACACCATTACCTTAAGACCATAATGGATGTCCATGAATAAAAGGGTTCCCTAAGTGAGGAAAAATATTGAAAATCAATCAATCATCAATTTGTTATCTATCTATCATTCACCTATCATCTGTCTATAGCTATCTATCATCTGTCATCTCTCTAGTCCTTACAAAACTTCTCAGATCCTCTAATATGTGCATTGGGAATCTCTAATGGAGATTTCCTGGGAGATCACCGCCCAGACAGGATGTGTGCCTGGCACAGAGCATGCCCTGTGTGACTGTGTGTGGCATGAATTAATGAACGAGTGAATGAATGTTGCAGATGATGAGCTGCAGGAGTCTGAGAGGGGAAACAGAACTTCCCCCACCAATGAGCAGCAGCTCAGGGTTATAGTAATAATCACATCGAAAAGTAAAAACATTTACTATACTACTAGCTACCATTTGTGAAGTACCTACTATGTGCTGGGCAGGATGCTAGATGCTTTCTTCTATTACCTTTTTAGTTAAAACAAGATTAAGAAATATGCTTAGCCATTTGGGAGGGCTTTTGTAGGCTTGGTCTATAGAAGTCAACATTACAAAGCGATTGTGACAGTCGGCCAAAGACTGAACTTAACCCCACGATCACAAATAGGAAGGACCAAAGACCAGCTGACTCCTCAAGCCGCTTGAAATCCTAGTAATTAATGAACGAGTGTTATGCATAATTAGACACCACTCGTGTGCAGCTCTTTTTAAAATGCAGCATTTACACTGGATGTCAATCTTTCCTTTTTTCAGTGAACTGCCAGTGTACCGTACTTTGTAAGTGAAAGCAAGCCGCCAGGTTAAATTCTAATTAAACATTACCTTTGTTATTTGTAAAATAACAGCTTAGTGTTGGTGTCAAATTGACTTTTATCCACGAATGGAATTAGAACATTTTGTCATTTTAGGCTGTCTAACACATGTGAATAATACTTCCCGATAAGCCTTCTTTGACTTCAGTTAAGTTGAAACAAAGAGAATTAATATGGTGAGGATGTAAATGAGAATGTCATTTAGCAAAAGGAAAGGATTATGTTGTATCTGTTTTTCTTTGTGCCTCAACCAACGCTTTGTAAGCAGCCTGGCATTTTCCTGGGCTGTGTATTCCAAATGTAACTCATGTTCCTGGATGATAGTTTACGGGGCAAGTGGTTCCCATTTCCTGTGTGCAACTTTCTTAAACTGTCTGAGCAGGAAAATGGGTAGCCTTTCCCATGAGGCAGAAGGTAAAATATGAAAGAAAACTTTGAGTTTTAAGAGAACATGTACTGAGGATGAACTTACCAAGAAGCTCATTGGGATAGAACGTAAACATGAGGCAGAGTGCCCATATGTACAGCTGGTAGGGAGGCAGCGTGATGGTGGGCATTGGAAACCAGGGAGTTGTTGACCGATTATTGATTGAGTTCTCCTGTGTGCCTGACCCTGGTAGTATTATACAGTTACTGCCTTCGAGGCTCTTAGATTCCGGAACTGTGGGGAAGACCTACAATTGCAATGGGACGGCAGAGTGGACTGCAGAGTCTGAATCTCCAATCTTTGTGATCTTGGACAACACAATCAAGGGATTTTTGTTTCTTCTCCCTGGGGCTCACTTTAAGCACATCTGGCTAGACACCATCCCATGTTTGGGAATGATCTTCTCAGGAAAGTGGTATTTTCCCCTTTTACTATCAATTTTAACTCACAAATGAATGTTGACATCATATATTCTTTTATTCTACAGACATCCATTGGCTGCATGGGCAGTATGGGCGAGGGGTAGGTGGTCCTGACAGAGCACTGGTGGGAAGATCCAGGTCTCAGGAGTAGGATTACATGGCTACATGGTTCAGAGAGTTATTTAACCTTTCTCAGCCTCAGTTTCCACAGCTGTAATATCTGGAGATTAATTCCTACCTCATAGGAGTGTCATAATGATTAAATGAGAGAACATAGTATTGTAATGGTTAATCAAAAGAGATAATATATTAAAAATACAATTCATCTATACATAATACATATGCATATATAATATATTAAGGGATTGGCACCCAAATCGATATATAATATTATATCTGTCTTAGTCCGTTCATGCTATTACAAAATAACTGAGACTGGGTGATTTATAAACAAAAGAAATTTATTCCTTACAGTTCTGGAGGCTGGACAGCCCAAGATCAAGGCGCCAGCAGATTCCATGTCTGGTGAGGGCTGTTCTCAGCTTCCGAGATGGCATCTTGTTGCTGTGTCTACACATGGCAGAAGACAGATGTGCAGAAAGGGCCTGGCTAGTTCCTTCCAGCCCTTGCAGTGTGCTAATCCCATTCATGAGGGTGGAGCCCTCATGGCCTTATCACTCCCTAAACGCCCCACCTTTTAATACTGTTTCATATTTTTCAACATGAATTTTGGAGGGGACACAAACATTCCAATCATAGCAATATCTTAAAGACTTTAAACCTCTTATGCACAAGGGTGTGTCTTATTTGGAAAGCAATGTGGTATCATGGTTAACTAGCTCTACTACTTACCAGCTGGTGTTCTTGAGCAAAGTATGTATCTCTGCAACTCAAGTCCCTAAACTTGAAGATTAGGGTAATAATACCACTTCACAGGGTTTTGTGAGAATTCAGTAGTGTATAATAACCTTCTTCTTAAGGATGAGGGAATCTCTGGTAATAGACTAGCCCTTCCAATGCTGAAAACACACAAGCTGGAAAAATTCTGAAAACCAGCTCTTTGAAGGCATCAGAGAACAACCAAGGCAGCAATGAATTTTGGTAATATCTTATTTCTTGATCCAAGTAGCAGTTAGGTAGATGTGTTTACCTTGTACAGACTGATTGAGCTGTATGCTCATGAACTTTTCTGTACGTAGGTTGTACTTTAATAAGTAAATTTACCAAAAAATTGGATTGGATGTTAGAGACACCGATTATAGCACCAGAATGGAATATGTGCATCTAGATGTTGTCTGGCCTTTTGTTTTTCTAAATGCCTAGTCCTGTTCTTTACGCATAGGAGATACTCAGCAGATAGCTGTAGAATCTAATTGAATTGAAAGTTCTGCTTTTTCATGATGCCTCTTAAAAATACATTTCTTTCCCATTTATTCCCCCTCAGAGACCCATTGGCACAACAATTTCTTCCTCGATTGTTTATATCAAGTTGATTATTTTGACAGAAACCTTAATTATACCCCTTGTCCCTGGGAGACATCAATAGAATAATAAGTTTGATTTCAAAGAGATGTAATTTCACCAATATTGTGATTAAACTGTCTTCCAGACTTGGGGCTGAGTTTTCAAACGCACATTGAACATGATGGCAGATCCATGGCTGATGTCCTAATGATCACTCACTGTCACTTTAGTGGTTTCACCAAGCAACGTGCTACTC
Organism: Eulemur rufifrons; assembly: GCF_041146395.1. NCBI lineage: Eukaryota > Metazoa > Chordata > Mammalia > Primates > Lemuridae > Eulemur > Eulemur rufifrons. The sequence goes on from NC_091001.1 coordinate 26,727,505, forward strand.
ACGCTGAAATCTAGGGCAGCAGTTTTCTGTAGAGAGAATCCCAAGCAGGTAGACATTTTTCATATGTTTATGATTAAGTGAGGAAAAGAAAATTTTAATAAAGAAAGTTTAGTTGTTTCCTTAAAATGAAGGCACTGCTCTACTTTGTTATCCGTGAACTAAAGCAGTAAATTGGGAACAGCCTTACGTGAACTTGGAATTTGGAGGTGCTCTTGATAAACCACCTGAAAGTGGGGAGGCTTCATTGCCCAGTGGTCAGAGAGCTGGACTTGGACTCCAAGTCTATCCACTCATCTTTTCTTCCCCTCTTTCAGACATTCCTCTTCTAAACAACAAATTGGTGCCTAGTTCTCCTCTCCAAGTGAGTTATAGTTCTTTGGGGGAGACAGCTTTATGTCTAGGTAAAACTGACACAGGCATACCTCAGAGATATTGTGAGTTATATTCCAGACCACTACAATAAAGCAAATATTGCAATAAAGTGAGTCATAGGAATTTTTTGGTTTCCCATCGCATATAAATGTTACGTTTACACCACACTGTAGTCTATTAAGTGTGTGATAGCATTACATCTAAAAAATGTACATACATTAAAAAATGCTTTATTGCTAAAAAATGCTAGCGATCATCTGAGCCTTCAGCAAATCATAATCTTTTTGCTGGTGGAGGGCCCTGCCTTGATGCTGACGGCTGCTGACTGATCAGGGTGGTGGTTGCTGAAGGTTGGGGTGGCCGTGGCAATTTCTTAAAATGAGACAACAATTAAATTTGCCATGTCAATTGACTTCTTCTTTCACCAAACATTTCTCTGTAGCATGCAATGCTGTTTGATAGCATTTTACTTAGAGTAGAACTTCTTTCAAAATTGGAGTTAATCCTCTCAAACCCTGCCTCTGCTTTATCAGCTAAATTTATGTAATTTTCTGAATTCTTTATTGTCTTTTCAACAATGTTCACAGCATCTACGTCAGGAGTAGTTTTCATCTCAAGAAGCTACTTTCTTTGCTTATCCATAAGAAGTAACTTTTCCTCTGGATGTGGTGGCTCACACCTGTAATCTTAGCCCTTTGGGAGGCCAAGGCGGGAGGATCACTTGAGGTCAGGAGCTCCAGGCCAGCCTGAGCAAGAGCGAGACTCCATCTCTACAAAAAATAGAAAAGTTAGCTGGGTGTCGTGGTTCGTGCTTCAAGTCCCAGCTACTCGGGAGGCTGAGGCAGGAGGATCTCTCTAGTTGAGGAGTTTGAGGTTGCAGTAAGGTATGATGATGCCACTGCACTCCAGCCTAGGTGACAGAACAAGACCCTGTCTCAAAAAAAAAAAAAAAAAAAAAAAAAAAGGACCTCTTTAATTGTTCAAGATTTATCATGAAATTGCAGCAATTCAATCACATCTTCAGGCTCCACTTTCATTCTAATTCTCTTGCTGTTTAGACCATACATGCAGTTACTTCTTCCACTGAAGTCTTGAACCCTTAAAGCTCAAAGTCATCCATGAGGACTAGAATCAACTTCTTCCAAACTCCTGTTATTATAGATATTTTTACCTCCTCCCATGAATCATGAATGTTCTCAATGGCATCTAGAATGGTGAATCATTTCCAGAAGGTTTTCAATTTACTTTGCCCAGTTCCATTGCAGAAATCCCTGTCTATGGCATCTATAGCCTTACAAAATGTATTTTTTTTAAATAGTAAGACTTGAAAGTCAAAATTAGTCTTTGTACCATGGGCTGCAGAATGGTGGTTGTGTTAGCAGGCATGAAAAGAACATTAATCTCCTTATACATCTACATCAGAACTCTTGGGTGATCAGGTGCATTGTCAATGAGCAGTAATATTTCGAAAGGAATTTTTCCTTCTGAGTAGTAGTTCTCAACAGTGGGCTTAACATATTCAGTAAACTACGTTGTATATAGATGTGCTGTCATCCAGGCTGTGTTGTTCTACTTATAGAGCACAGGCAGAATAGATTTAGCATAATTCTTGAGGGCCCCAGGGTTTTAGGAATGATAAATGAGCATTGGTTTTAACTTAAAGTCACCAGCTGCATTAGCCCCTAAGAAGAGAGTCAGCCTGTCCTTTGAAGTTTTAAAGCCAGGCATTGAGTTCTCCTCTCTATCTATGAAAGTCCTAGATGGCATCTTCTTCCAGTAGAAGGTTGTTTCATCTACACTGGAAATCTATTGTTTAGTGTAGCCACTGTCATCAGTGATCTTAGTTAGATGTGGGTAACTTGCTGTAGCTTCTCCATCAGCACTTGTTTCACCTTGCACTTTTATGTTATGGAGATGGCTCCTTTCTTTAAACTTCATGAACCAACCTCTACTAGCCTCCAACTTTTATTCTGCAGCTTCCTCACCTCTTTCAGCTTTCATAGACTTGAAAAATTAGGACCTTGCTCTGCATTAGGCTTTGGCTTAAGGGAAGATTGTGGCTGGTTTGATCGTCTATCTAGACTACTTTAACTTTCTCTACATCAACAATAGGGCTGTTTTGCTTTTTTATCATTCATGTGTTCACTGGAGTAGCACTTTTAAGTTCCTTCAAGAACTTTTCCTTTGCATTCATAACTTGGCCGTTTGGTACTAGAGGCCTAGCTTTTGGCTCATCTGGACTTTTGATATGCCTCCCTCACTAAGCTTAATCATTTCTAGCTTTTCATTTAAAGTGAGAGATATGCGACTCCTCCTTTTCCTTGAATATTACAGGCTATTTTAGTGCTATTAGTAGCCTAATTTCAATATTGCTGTGTCTTAGGGGATAGGGAGGACTGAGGAGAGGGAGAGAAATGGGGAAATAGGTGGTTGGTGGAGCTTCTGAACACACATTTATTTATTTATTTATTTTGAGACAGAGTCTCACTTTGTTGCCCAGGCTAGAGTGAGTGCCGTGGCGTCAGCTTAGCTCACAGCAACCTCAGACTCCTCTGCTTAAGCGATCCTACTGCCTCAGCCTCCCGAGTAGCTGGGACTACAGGCATGTGCCACTATGCCCGGCTAATTTTTTCTATATAGATTTTTAGTTGTCCATATAATGTCTTTCTATTTTTAGTAGAGACGGGGTCTCGTTCTTGCTCAGGCTGGTCTCGAACTCCTGACCTCAAGCGATCCACCCGCCTTTGCCTCCCAAAGTGCTAGGATTACAGGCGTGAACACACATTTATTAAATTTGCCATCTTATATGGGTGTGATTTGTGGCATCCCAAAACAATTAAAATAGTAACATCAAAGATCAAGTCTGGATGCAGTGGCTCACACTTGTAATCCCAGCACTTTGGGAAGCTGATGCAGGAGGATCACTTGAGGCCAGAAGCTCGAGATCATCCTGGGCAACATAGCAAGACCCCATCTCTAAAATACACACACACACACACACACACACACACACAATTAGCCAGGAATGGTGGCACATGCCCGTAGTCCCAGCAACTTGGGAGGCTGAGGCAAGAGGATCACTTTACCCCTGGAATTTGAGGTTAGGGTGAGCTATGATTGCGCCACTGCACTCCAGCCTGGGCAACAGAGCAAGACTCTGTCTCTATAAAAATAAAAAACAAAAGACAAAAGCAAAGATTACTGATCACAGACCAACATAGCAGATATAATAATAATAAAAAAGTTTGAAGTATTGTAGGAATTACCAAAATACAGAGGCATGAAGTGAGCACGTTATTAGAAAAATAGTGCAGATAGACTTGCTGGACACAGGGTTGCTACAAACCTTCAATTTGTAAAAAACACAATAAATGAGGTATGCCTTCAGTAAGAATTGGAATTAAGCCTTATAAAGGGGTAAAAATAAGAAGAATTGACCTCTGGTTTTGTTTCTTACTCCTTCTTCCTTCTCACCCCAATCCACCACCTATGAATGTTCAGGGTCTCTAGGGTGCAGCAGAAAATTCAAAGTCAGTTTTAGAGCTCAGTGATCTGCTGCTTTTATCTTTGTTTGCTTTTGCCTCTGCACCTTCCTTAACATTTGTGCCAGCTTACTTAGTGATACATTTCAAAGATACTTTTAAAAAAAATTCCATTTAGGATCTTAGTGATTTTCCACTGGACAGGTAGTTCAAAGTACCTGGTCTGCCATCCTGCTGGAAATAAAAGTCCCATCAATGTGTGTGTTAGTGAAACAAAACAATATGTAAAAATATATATTTATATTTAAGATATATTTATTTTATTTATGTAATTCATATCATATAAAGATATAATTTATTTAATTATATACAATTTATTTTATATAATATATATTTGTAGAAAGAGATTTATTATAAGGAATTGGCTCATGTGATTATGGAGGCTAAAAAGCCCTGAGATCTATAGTGAGCAGGCTGGGGACCCAGGAAAGCCAGTGGTGTAGTTTTGGTCTGAGAGCCACCAGGATCAAGGCACAAGAAGAGCTGATGTTTCAGTCCAAGTCTTAAGGCCAGAAAAGACCAATGTCCGGGTTAAGCAGGAAGAGTTCTCTCTTCCTCAGCCTTTTGTTCTATCCAAGGTGTCAACTGATTGGACGAGGCCCACCCACATGAGAGAGCATGTTCTGCTTTACTCAGTCTACTGACTTAAATGTTAATCTCCTCCGAAGCGCTCCCCAGACACACCCAGATAATGTTTGACCAAATATCTGGGCACCTCATGGCCCTGTCAAACTGACACATAAAATTAACCATCACGATGTATTATCCAGAAAAGGGCAGTTATCTCCCTAAGAGGAATTCAGCTCCAGCTTTTGAATTTTTTTTTCCAATTTACCAAATATATTATCTTATGTAGATCTGGTCATTTATCCATTCAACAAGTACTTCCTGAGAGCCTACTGTGTACCAGGCACTGCTTTGGATGCTGGGGATACTGTAAACAAAATAGACTCATTGTGTAAGAAAATCTGCTGGGTATGTTGGCGTGCACTTGTAGTCCCAGCTACTCAGGAGGCTGAGGCAGGAGGGGCCCTTGAGCCCAGTTCAAGGCTGCAGTGAACTATGATCCCACGACTGCACTTCAGCCTGGGTGACAGAGTAAGACTCTGTCTCTAAAATAAAATAAAATAAAATACATACCAGCAGTATCCTAATTTTGTATATAATGGCTCCTGAAAATGTCCATAAAATCAAATGTAAGAAAGTCTAAACATTAGGCTTATCTAGTTTAAGGGAAGGTTTATTTTCAAAAAGCCAAAAAATATTATAAAACTTCTATTTACATTTTGCCTTTTAATGGATGTTTTGACAATATATTTCCAACATTTCAGGATATTTCTGAATTTGTTTTTATTGTTGCTTTTCTATAATTGAACACACAATTGATCGTGTTAAGCCCATGAGTCCCTGCTTGAAGCTAAAGATTTGTCACTTTAGACACGTATAGTGATCTCTATCTCCATCTTGGTTCTATTAGGTTTGTGATATTTACACTTCTCACTGTTACTGAAAGCTCAGCACTTGTCCCCAAGGCCACATTAGAAGAATGAGGACAAGTGGTTTGAGGAGAAGGAAAGAGGAATTTATTAATTTGCCGGCAAATGAGGAGGATAGAGACCACTGTCTATTATATAATGCCATCGTCCGCATCATAAGCAGAAATACAGAGCTTTTAAGGGCTGGGTTCTTAGCTCAGACAATTGCTGTTCTGCAGTTGATGATTCTAATTGTCTCATCTCCTCTGAAGAGGATCCCGTGACCTCCGCCCAGGACCTCCCTCACCAGGTCAGGGCTGAGGCATCTCCTGTAGCATAAAGAGCAAAAGACATTCCTCTGCCCCTCCCCACTGATGACCTGAGGCAGGGATGCAAGTTTTAGTTCTCAAAACGGAGTGGAGGATGTTTTAAACAGATAGAAAATAGTTTTGCCATTTTTTCAGACCATTCCCTCTGTTACATATTCTCCACTGTCAATATTTCCCTTCCGTATCTATGGGAGGAGGGGTGACTACTCTGTTAAATTACCAGAGTATTCATGTTTTTATTTTTAAGGTTTTCACTGACTATATGAGATAAAGACCTAATGTTCTACAACTTTACTGAACAAAATAATAGCTTATCTTTGTACATTGCTTACTTAGTTATGAGCACTTTGTTAAGTGCTTTATGAGCATTTTAAAATTTAATCCTGGGATGGGAGTGCATCCCTGGACCATGTTATAGAATTGCATTCTGTTCAATGAGTTATTAGAGAGAAAGAGAAGTTGATGTTGTTGAAAAGATCATCATGGCATAATGAATAGTACACAAAAGAGATGATTAGCATTTTTCAAATTTCAGCTTACTCAAATAGAAATGGAGTAATTCCAATGAATGAATGATCCCTTGATTATACTTTCAAGTAATACAAAGTTTAGAAAAAGGTTGTTAAGCCAATAACTTCAAAGGTCTAATTGATTTGGAGCCAATATGTAGGACTCCATTGTCACGAGCCAGAGAGGTGTAGGTCGAGGTCCTCACTTTCCCACTCATACTGGCCATGATCTTGGATAAACTACTAGACTCTTTGAGCCTCAGTTTGTTTGGCTGTAAAATGGGAGCAACATAACAACCTCAAAAGATGTGAAAAAAAAGTAATTCAATATTTGTAAAGAAAATATAGTTTGAAACCTGAAACATCATAGTTGTTCAAAAAGTACTTGAGTCCTCAGCTCCTGCAGTCAGGTATATTGTGAGTATTCAATGAATGTTTGCTGAAGGTGTTGAATTATGGTATTCATAATCAAAAAAGAGGCATAATAAAATAAAACTAGTTATTGAAGTTAGAAAGAGGGCTGAAATCTTTCAAACTTTACTCTTGAATCTTCCTTTCATGGTCAGGGAACTCTTCAAGGGCGGATGCCCTGGAATGGCCAGTTGCTTGACTAATTGCCTTGCTTGTTTCTTTCCTCACCAGCTAAGTTAGAACACCGCTGTTACACACATAGGCCCCCAGAATAAGACTGTAGGTGAGAACCTGCACTTCTACTCTGTGCAGGGAGGTTTCTGCTTCAGGGGACCCTGCGGAGACCTGTTCCGGTTTATTCTTCCTAGCTGAGTCTCAGCTGCGGGCAGCTAGCTGCCTCTTCTCACCTGCCTCCTCTCTGTCAGGTGCACAGACTGGTCCACAGCGCTGCTTTACAAGGGAATGGGTTTGACGGCAGGAACACTTGTACATTTTTAACTTATAAAGTCCTGTGAAACCCTTACAAGTGGACATTACCAGAGCTCACCAATATCTGGTTTTTCTCTCCTTTGTGGGTCGACAGATGACTACACTTCCCAGCTCCCGTGCCAGTAAGTGGAGAGATGTGTCTGTTTTGGCCCAAAGCCTGTGGCTAGTGTAATCTGTGCCACTTCAGAGCCCAAGCATAGAACGTGCAGACATGAAATCTCCATACTCTTTCCTTTTTTCTTTTTTTTCTTCTTGAGGAGAAATGAGGTCAAAGCCATGCTTTCTCCAAGCTTGTCTTGAGATGTTAGAAGCACTAGGCGACGGTCACCCAGTTTGCTGAGTTACCGCACTGACTCCAGTTGCCGTGGAGAGCTGCCCAGACCCACAGTGGACTTGGCAAACCTGAGAAATAAACTGCAGTGGCATCAAGGCACTGACGGGGGGCTGTTTCTTACTGCCCCATAATCTAGTTTATTCTGACCCATAAAGCCTCTTTGGGAAGGTTTGAAATGGGATCGGGAGTATCCCATGTTACCAACAAAACCCCTTAAGATTACGCCTAATAGTCTTGTCTTAAATGATGGAGGATCAAGACTTGAGGTTGAAGTGAGGAGGAGAGAAGCAATGAATCCAGAGAGGCTGCAGCAGAATTACCGACTAAAGCAATGCCCGATTACCTTTTCTGGGTTTTGAATTATCCCATAACTTTCCTGCATTCCAGGATTCTCAAATATATTCTGTACTCTTTCCCTATTTCAAAGGAATCGCCCCGAACACCCATGTTTTGGAAATGCCTTAAAGATGGCTCACAGCAGAAACCTGCTAAGTGCCTGTCTGCAGCCCAGTCTCTTTGCAAGCCAGAATGATAACCACAGGGCTTCAAACTACCGTTCCTCCTTCACTCGAAGTTAACAAATCTGGGTCAACACAGAAGGATGGGGGTTTACCGCTTCAAATCACTGTGCTTGGCTGGGGGATACAAAGATGAATGAGGCTACTCCTACCCTCGAGGAGCTCACAGTCTAGTGGGAGAGAACAATGCAGACAGAACTAGCTACAAAACAAGTTAGCCTGGGGAAGTGCTTCAGGAGAGGTGTAAACAGAAAACGTCAGGGTCCAGAGGAGAGAGAAATCCATCCTGATTTTGGGGGAGGGGTCTGGGAACACCGTATGTTTGAGCTCCTAGCTGAAGGACAGCAAAGACCTTGAAGGTTTTCTGTGAGATGAAAAACGGTCAGTGTGGTATCTCTAGCTTTAGGATTTTTATTTCTATGCTGCGGAAACACTAGCTCAGGAGATGTGTGATTTAAGCATTTTCAAAGCCCATATAACCAGAAATCTGGCCTAATGGGAAAATAGTCATAACATTGTCACTAAATGTAAAAACTTGTTGATATATTTTGCTAAATTGCCCTTATTAATGATTCATCAATCTTTTTTGCTTCCTGCACTAGAAAAATCTCACTACAGAATTTAACCCACACCTATACACACCCAGTTCTTGGCCCCCGGCAGCCTTCCTAAGTGGAGTGTGTTTTCCAGATGAGGGGGCTGACATGCAGATTTTGAAATTCAACAACAATGGACACGTGTACGAGGGACAAGAGACTGAGAACAAATCTTCCACTGACATACAAAAATCAGTGTTTCTTAAACAGTGGTCCCTAGAACACTATTTTTGGAAATATTAATAAATGTAATATACAAAAGTATTATGCATTGTGTTCTTGTCAGTGTGCCGACTATCAATTTATTACCTTTCATCTCCAAATTTACCCTTTAGTACCAGTTCCACGATGAAGCCTTAAGCATTTCTCTTTTGTAGCAAACATGAAATTAAGCTTTATCAGTAGAGGGTGCTGGAGAAACACTGCAGGAGGAAGGAGATTCTCTTCCTGGTTCCAGCTGGTGCAGCCACACCTTTTCCAATGAGGTCTAAATCCCAGCCTTGGGGGGAAAAGAGCCCACTTCCAAGTTTGTCCTTCCTTGGGGCACTCTTCCTTGGCCCTAGGGTATTTAAAAAAATTTTTTGAAATTACTATTTCTTTTTATTAGAGACTGGGGTCTTGCTATTTTGCCCATGCTGTTCTTAAACTCCTGGTCTCAAAAGATGCTCTGGCCTCAGCCTCCTGAGCAGCTGGGACTATAGGAGGGAACCCAGCTCCTAGGGTATTGTTTAGCATTTGATTTACACCCTTATAGTTACTTCCCTGTTATATTTAATACATGTTCATAGTAAACTTTCCTTATTTAAGTTACTGTATAGCTCCTGTCTCCTCATTGGACCTTGACTGATATAGTCAATATAGGCTACAGCAACCATTCTCGGATATTTATTCTCAGGACCCCTTTACTCTCTTAAAATTATTAAAGACCCCAAAGAACTTCTATTTGTGTAGGTTACATCTATTGCTATTTACAGTATTAGAAAGTAAAAGTGAGAAATTTTAAACACTTTTTAAAATCAATTCCTTAAAAATGATAAATTGTGTTAAATAATATAAAAAAATCTATGTTTTTCAACACAAAAAATATTAGTGAGAAGAGTAGTATTGTTTTACATTTCTGCAAGTATCTTTTATGTCTGGCTTAATAAAGAATGGCTGGATTCTCATATCTGCTTCTGCAATCTGTTGTGATAGGTTGGTTGTTTAGCTTGAAATTTGTGAAGACAGTCTAACCTCTCACAGATATGTGGTTTCAAAGGGAGGAGTATTAAATAGACTTTTTAGATAATTGTGGAAATTCTTCTTTGATGCTGCACCAAAACTCACCAAGTGGTAGTTTTTACAAGATTAGTTGCAATGTGGAATCTAAAATTAAAATCTATTGATCTATCTTATACTTTGAGTGTGTCTTTTGCCCATGCATGACTTTGTGATGTCCTGCATTGGTCATTTGGAAAATACTGTTCATTGAATTATGCAGACCTTCCAAATGTTGACACATTTTCTCATACAATATCAAAAAAACAAATTCATTCATATCACCACTGGTCTAATCAGAAAAACATCTTGAAGTATTAAAAGCTGTCAAGCTCACAGTAGCAGATACAAGTTTTCCAAAATTCTAATATTCATTTGAAAACCCTAAGTTTATCATTGGCAAGAAACTGTCAAATAATTAAGTCTGAATAACCATAATTTGTCCATGCGTCATCCTTTCAAACAAGAATTTTTTTTTTAAATGCAAAAGTGGCCAGTTCAGCTTGCAGTTCAATTATAAGTGTTTTTCCTCATGACAAACCACAGTACTATCGTATGCAGCAAAGGAACTTTATGCCTACTTTATATTTCATCACAAAGAATATTAAGAAATTGTGTACTCAAGAGTGAGATTTAAAAAATTAGTGCTTTTTTTTGTTCCATTAAGTATAAAGCAAAACTTGCAATTTTTTTAAAACTATGGCTGCGTGGAGGTGAAGAATATAATAGCTGCTAAGTACGGTTTGGTGTTAATACTGTGACTTGTGAGAAGGACCAGCAGTTTTACTCACCATTACTTTTCCACTATTTTTTTTTCAGCCCCGCCCCCCACTTTTCCACTATTAATGTAAACGTCAACCCGGTGGAAAAGGCAAACAATATCTCAGTGTTATTATGAAAATAGTTTTGACTTCATAGATACTCTGAAAGGGTCAGGGGAGCTCGGGTGGGGGCAGTCTGAGAATCCTGTGATGACAAATGACTATAGAACTTCAGCAGCTTAAACTACAAAGACTTACTTCTTAGTCGTACCACCTGAAGGTTTGTTGTGTGGGTCCTGGAGTGAAGACCACACAAATAACATGGTGCATTTGGTCTAACTGAGGGTGGGACTACCGAGAGGAAGTTTTAGAATTATGGCCTGGATGCTCACTGGATGCTCACTGGCCCCTCCCGTTTCACCCTTTGCTGGTCGTGGGCTGAGAAAATGCCAGTCCTGATCGGTTCTCTCCCATGTACTCAACAACAGGCTAAAGAACACTGGGATCATTACTCAGAGGCTATCCAATTGGGCTAAGTGACTGGTCAAACGAGGCTCATGCCAAGACTTCCCTTATTATTATTCACTCCCACGCTAGTCTGCGAGGATCCTGGATGGGGCCACTCGTGTACCCAAAGACTGTTATCAAAACAACTAACAAGGTTTGCCAGCATCACAGTCTGGGGCACTCCACTGGTGGCAGCGAATCTGAGCAGGAGCTGAGAAGCAAACCTGTGTCAGAAGAGTGGGATGACTCATTAGGTTCTGGGAGGGCTCAGTCCCAGCCCACTGTAGTCCCTTGATCTGTTAGCAGTCACCACCTGCTGGTGCTTAGAAGTCATCACAATTGTCTTCGATTATTTGAGACTCTCTTTAGAGGCCCCAACATGCAATTAACCTATTTTTTTGTTGTTGTTGTTCTTCAGACTCCTCTGATCATGATGAATCTTGATTGTTGCCTATAACCCAGTTAAATCTTACTTTCTCTCGAAATCTAAACGAACTCTTACCCCTGTGCTGGTCATTCTTTCTCATAGCTCTCTGCACATTTTTTTTTTTTTTTGCATAGCACTTACCACACTTTGTAATTATCTCTGTATCTCTTTGGCTATTTTCTGTATTTCTCTGCATCTAGACTAAAAGCTGCTGGATGGCAGAAGCCATATCTAGTTTGCTCATCACTGTGCCTAGCTCAGTGCCTGGTGTGTGGTAGGTTATCAGTAAATATTCAATGAATGAATAAATGAGCAAATGAATGGAAGCCTACCCAGGAAGTGAGAGTTCTCTTTTGTGAATTTCCATGGCATTTACCGTCTGTAGCATTTAAGCGGCACTTATTATTATTGACTATTGTCCTAATAATTGGGCAATAAATTGTTAGAAAACAAAACTTGGGCACTTGCAGGTGGTGGGGGAATATTTGATAGCACAACCCACTAAGTAACAATAAATTTGGTGTTTTTCCCCTCCCAAATGGTGGGAAACTTTTTAGAACAGTTTGGAAATTCTTCTCTTTTTACTAAAACCCATTATTAATCCAGTCCTTGACCTCACAGTGGGGAGAAAGAGGCTGCTACAGTAGGAAATTTTGCAGAGTATAATTGGAGAAATAGGAGTCTCTTTAAGTTCCACCGTTGCACAGATATATGAGATATCAACTTAGGGTTAATAATAGCTGTGGCTTAGCAACGTAGATGATGAAGGCTTTGAGCATTGGCAGGCAGAGAAACAGAGAACTCTCCTCAATTACCCAGTGAAACGTGGTGCAAGGTAGCCTGACATATCAGTAAACATGGGACTTGAAAGGAAAACAAACAGTTGGATCAAGACTGGGACATTCCTTTCTCTAAAGATTTAGTGGTTCTCTAATGAGGAGAACTGCAGTTAAAGCCAGAATCACACTGCTATAGTCTGAATGAGTCCCCCAAAAGTTCATTTGGTGGAAACTTAATCCCCAATGCAACAGTGTTGGGAGGTGTGGCCTAATAAGAAGGGATTAATGTTCTTATTGCAGGGTGGGTTAGTCATTGGGCAAGTGGGTTGTTATAAAGTAAGTCCGGCACCCCCACGCCTCTCTGTCTGGTGCACTTGCTTCCACGTTTAAGTTCTCTAAAAGCTAAGAATCTTGTCTTCTTTTTCCCTTCCTTCCTTCCCTCCCTCCCTCCCTCCCTCCCTTTCTTCCTTCCTTCCTTCCTTCCTGGCATCCAGGAGAATTACTTGGACTCATTAGATGCTAGATAAATATTTGATATTTGTTGACCAGCTGATCATCTCTCTGGACCTTTTGACTGTTCAAGCCTTTAAAAGGGCCTTGAGTGATTGGTGCACTGTGAAAGGCACTGTGTGCACAGTAAGATGGCTTAACAAATGCCATTTTCATTCCTGCCTCAGACCTTGTTCCTGCTGTTCCTTGCTTAGAATATTCTCTGATTTTCTCTTGTTTCTCATTCTCCAAAGTCTGGTTCAAGTTCCACCTCCTCCACACAGCTTTAGCCCACCACTGCAGCCCGTGGTGATCGCTCATCCTGATAAACAGGGACCAAGTCTTACCCACTTTGGACACAGCTGGATCCTACGGCTCAAGTGATGTCATCAGGAATGTTGGCTCTGCCTTTCTCCACATTGGCCTCCCTTCTTAGGTAGGTTATGATCGTTACATTGTTTTAACGGCAATGAGCTAAAAAAGTGCATGTTTAAAGAAAAATTAGAAAATGAATGTCCATTTCTCAAGGAAGTTGATGATGAAAATTAACTTGGACAAGATATTTGTTGACACTTAGTATCCATATGGGGGAGGGGCATAAAAACCACTGACCCAATAAAAACCAGAAGGTGCGAGTCTACCAGAGCATGAGAATCTACTTAGTGTTAGTAGTTATTTTTCAAAGACTGGCTAACAATGATGAATTAATGTGTGCAGCAGTAGGTGCTTTTGCATATCACTTTGTGAAGCATGACTCTTCATTTAGATCAAGTGACTGCTCTTCTAAATTAACTTTGCTCATTTTATACATCAAGTGTTCTTATGCAATACAAAAAGTAATATGATAGCTGTTAATGTGTTAACTCCATTAAGAAGAGCTTTGCAAACAGTTAAATGGGTGCCAGCTTTATATCCATGTCCCAAGATGCTCAAATAGAAAAGTTAATTGCTATAATTAATTAATATCTATAAGTGTTTGAATTTTTCACCCAATTATTGGAAATAAACTAAATTTGGAATTTCATTCCATTGTGGGTGAAATACCTGACATTACTATGAATACTCTTGTAGATTAAGTTAAAAAGTTCAACATTGAAGATAAAATTATTTAAGGTAATAATACATATGCAATTTTTAGTGCAACATAATGTCAAGGTAAAATAATCTTTTTCCTAAATTATGAAACCTATGAAGAAATATTGTAGTTGGAATTGGTTGTATTGTATACACAATTCACAGTTGCATCCAAATAATCTGTGATATTCTACTAACCAAAATAGAGCTTTTCCTGTCAAATTTCATGTAATTTTTTTATACATAGGTAGTTTGCGTTCTAAACTACAAAATTTTTGTGATTAAGCTAATGTTGGATTTAAATGACCTTTTCTGCCTGGCAGTATATGCCTTTTTCCTTACTGCCTATCAACAATTGGGTATTAGAAATGTTTGAATCTCCAGACAAGAGTCAATTGAAGCTTTCAACAATTTCAAATTTATTAAACTTAAAATGCAATTTGGAAAACATACACGCATTTTATAAAATGCAGGCAATTTTATGAAAACATTAAAAATGATCAAGCCATTAATTCTTTAGAAAACACTCTTGACATTGTACTAGAGATAGATATGGTTAAGAAATTGATTGAAGTACCTAATGATGTATGAAGAATAATTATTCTGCTTGTTATTTTTAACGTTCAGAAAATCAATATAAAGAAAATCCTCTGCCTCTCCCATCCCCCACATTTTGCTCTAATGGTCGTGCGTATGTTCTATTATTATTTTTCTTCAGAAAAAAAATTATTTTTGAAAACAGTTTTTGAATATAAGTACTTTATAGGTCCACCAATTTAATAAAACCAATTTGTTGATCAGTAAATACGTATTTCAAAAATTAAATAATTATAATTTGAAAAAACTTTTATTCTCAAAAATGCCCCAGTTTTAAAGATAAATTATATGGTCATTCTAGGGATGAGTATGATTAGTCCTGCTGGAAATCCACAAGCTGAGAGTGAGGGATGAGGGACTCTCTAGACGGAAATAAAAAAGATGACATATCAGCCGGGCGTGGTGGCTCACGCCTGTAATCCTAGCACTCTGGGAGGCCGAGGTGGGCGTGATCGTTTGAGCTCAGGAGTTCGAGACCAGCCTGAGCAAGAGCAAGACCCCATCTCTACTAAAAATAGAAAGAAATTATATGGGCAGCTAAAAATATATATAGAAAAAATTAGCCGGGCATGGTGGTGCATGCCTGTAGTCCCAGCTACTCGGGAGGCTGAGACAGGAGGATCCCTTGAGCTCAGGAGTTTGAGGTTGCTGTGAGCTAGGCTGACGCCATGGCACTCACTCTAGCCTGGGCAACAGAGTGAGACTCTGTCTCAAAAAAAAAAAAAAAAAAAAAAAAAAAAAAAAGATGACATAGATGCTGGGTAGGCAAAGCCAACTGTGTCTACTACCCAAATACCAGATTGGGGCTGGGTTTTCTGACACTGCTTCTGATGCTCCAGTACTGAATTTCATTTTCCATTCTCCCCTACTCCTTTAAGTTACAACATTCCTTCCCCTTACCCCTATATTCACCAACTCCTCCATGCTTCTCCGAAGAGGGCAGCTTCCCTTAATTCTCTGACAGCTGCCAGGGAGGTTTCCTTAAACATTTCTTTTTTTTTTTTTTATTTCAGCTTTTTATGGGAGTATAAAAGTTCAGGTTATATATATTGCCCATGTACCGCCCATCCCCCCCGAGTCAGAGCTTCAAAGCGTGTCCATTCCCCAGACAGTGCGCATTGCACTCATCATGTAGTTATACCCCATCCCCTCCCCCCATCCCCATCCCCCCGAGTCAGCACATTCAAGCATGACCATTCCCCAGACGATGCGCAACGCACTCATCAGGTAGGTATACACCCATCATCCTTAAACATTTCTAAAAGCCGCAACAAGCTCCTGGTTCAATTCACTGTGAAACTAATACATACAACTTACATCACTGTCCTCAGCAGAGTGAAAATGGAGCAGAGGCAGAAGCTTTCAAACAAAGCCTCAGGAAAAATGAGAAGAGACTGTAGAATACTTAGTATGTAAGTAGTACTGGGTAGTTCCCTAGCTTCTCCCAGCCCCCAGCCGTTTTTTTCCCCCCATAGTAAGTTGTAGTTGCTAGAACAAAGCAGTCAATCCATTAATTATAAAGTAAGGAAAAAAAATGGGTATTGATCTTAAGTAGTTCCATTCTACTTGTTCAATATTAATTGAAAGTCATTCTTCTGATGACACTTAAATCTTCAGAAGCACTATAGAAAACAGTGTTTAAAATATTCCTTCAGGGTTAAGTGAACTCAGAGTTGAGCTTTTATAAACAAGATATTTTAAAATCGGAACTGGATTTTCTGTGAGTGACAAAATGATTTCTGAGTTCTCTTTAGATCTCATGGTTCAAGAACTCATCTACTGATGTGCATATCTGGGTGGTCAGAGTACTGGTGCAAGGGTAACATGCTGCTCCCTTACCAGGAAATGCCCCTTGTGAAAGCAGCATCCATTCATTCACTTACTGATTTATTTAATCACTCTGGGCACCAGGGTCTTGTCTGTAATATTGGTATGGCACCAATCTAGGTACAATTATATGGATATAAGAATAATTTTGGCTAATGTTAATAAAGTGCTAAATATATACAATATATTGTTCTGCATGTTTTATACACATTAACTCATTTATTAGTAATACTGTGAACAGATTATTAGAGAGATACCATCATCATTACCTCCACTTTATAGAAGAGGAAACTGAGGCATGAAGATAGATAACTTGCCCAAGATCACTCTTTTGGTAAATGGCCTAAAATTTGGAGCCGGGTTATCTAGCTTTAAAGTCTTGTGTTCTTAACTACTACCCTATACTGCAGCTATTAAAATAAATTTTCTGTCTATAGTAACATTTAAGACATCCTATGGTGACCATAAAATGGTTTAGTTGAGAATGTCTATACCCATACTCTGGAACAAGAACTGAATAGAGTTAGTGCAAGCATACTTCTATACAATAATCATGATATAATGAGCCTTTGAAATTTATTTTTAATTTCTTTTGAAAGAATTGATAAAAACCTTTATATAAAAATAACTAGATCCTTGTTCAGGTCAGTTCTGGATTATGTTGTTTTATTTTTTTTAGCAGAATAAATATATATTTAAAAGTAAGGAAGACCTAGTTGGCTATCCAAGTTCCACAACTAAATTACAAAACCAATGAAGTAAAATTGTACTTGGAATCGGTTGTTCAATGGAGATTGTAGTAAAATGTGGTAAAAATCACCAGTAAGATGGGTATATTGATGCCAGCTTTGCAGGTTTGTTGTGGGGCTTATAGGAAATTATAGTTTCTCGACTTCAGGGACATTATACAATTTATTTTCTTGCTGTAATTTGGTGCTTAACTTAGTGTCTGTCACATCACAGGAGCATAATAGATATCAACTGAATGTGAATGAAAGTATCTGGCACATTCTGTACTTCACTGGCTCTGAGAACATTTTTTTATATTTGAACTTCTCCCAAATTGAGATATGTCCCACAATCAATGGAATATTACAACAGATATCAGCCGATGGCTGTTGAGATGTAGTCGTCATTGCTTATATAGCTGTGGACTTGGATTTTATTCTAGAGTCCTTCAAGGAATGAATATAAGTCCTGATTTCTGTTTAAAAACTTTCCACTGATACCTTTCTGGTAAAGGAAATTTCAGCCCCAAACTTGCAGAATGGATGTCAGGGGTTTGGAAGAATATCTCTAGAGAATGGTACAGCATGCTTTCAAGAAATGCTATACCATCAGTGGATTTGATAGCACAGAGGAGATACTATATGGGAAAGAAAAAATGGACACTAACCACTCTGAGTCAAAAAAAGATTTGGAAGAGTTGAAAAATGAGTGTAAACATTTTAAGTAATACCCTAAGCAATTTATTTTGCATGCATGTATATTCCATTTTGTGCACAAGAATGATCCATGATGAAAGTGTTCAGGGGAGTCTAGAAAGCCCTTTAAAATAAAATGATGACTGATAAACAAGACTTGCATTGTTTCATTGGTAGTTTTTTTTTTCTTTTTTAGTGTTGCATTTATTAAAATGTACATAAAACGATGGGTTCTATAATAATGTCAAATTAGATTCATGAAATATGATAGTATGAGCTTAATAAATTGTAGGTGTTATTATTTGAAATTTGATTGTCATATTATACATTTGTATTGAAAACAGATCCTCTACTATGCATGACCTGTACATATTTCCCAATCAGGAATTTTCTGTTTGTTTACTGCCTTTCCACATGTCCTGCTATCCAAGGGTTCATGTGGAATTCAAGCCAAAAGTCTCAGGCCTTCAGGTCATGTTGGGAGTCTCTACGGTAGGGTCTATGTGATGCACTTGCTTTCCACTTTTCTGAGATCTCGAGTATAAATGTCTATGAGGGCTAATGCTTCCTAACCTGAGGTCTGAGAATGTTAAGACAAGCATGTCCAACGATTAAAAAAACCTACATGGACATTTACTAACAGGGGAAAACAAGGCCAAGGTTGAGAGATTTTATTTCACCTTCATTTTTTGAAACATATTTTTCCTGGGTGTAGACTTCTAAATGAATACTTTTTTCGTTTAATATTTTAGAGATATTGCCCCAATATTTTCTCACTCGCATTGTTTCCAATGAGAAGTCTGCTCTAATCATTATCTTTGTTCTTTTGTATATAATGTATCTTCTTTGCCCCTCTCTGGGTGCTTTTAAGATTTTATTGTACTTTTTAAAAAATTGATTCTGTCGTCTGTGTCATTTATGGGTCTGTTTTCGTGGATTGATTTTTCTATTCCTTATAGGTTATGTATTCCTGCTTCTTTGCATGCCTGGTAATTTTTGACTCGATGCCAGATATTGTAAATTTTACCCTTTTAGGTGCTGGATATTTCTGTATTGCTGTAAGTGTTTTTGAGCTTTATTCTGGATGCAGTTATGTGGAAACAGTTTGACCCTTTCGAATATTCCTTTGAAGCTTTGTTAGGCAGGATCAGGGCAGGCTGTAGGCCATGCAACCGAGGCAGTGCCCTTCTGATTTCTCTAGCTGATGCCCCATGAGTTGTGAGGGAGGGGGGAACGCTTCCCAGCCCTTTTTGAGCTCTGATGATGGACCCCTCTGCTTCTTTTGGGTGGTTCTTTTCCCCAGGCTCAGGTAGTTTCCTCAAATGCATCAGTACTCAGCTGAAGATTTCACTGGGTGCTTGAGCAGATCTTCAGAGCTCTCTCCCTGTCTGTCTGTCTGTCTGTCTGTTAGGATGTCTGTCTGTCGCTTTCTGTGCATCTGTATCCTCTCTGGTGCTCTGTCCTACAAACTCTAGTTCCCTCGGCCTCCCTGGACTCCCAGCTTCCTCTCTTCAACTCAGAGAGACTGCCAGGTTTCGCCTGCACTTGCCCTTCCTGCACTGCAGCCGCAGAACCCTCCCCAGGGGCTAAGCTGGGGCAGTTGCGGGGCTCACGGTATTTGTCTCCCCTTTCTCATAGATCACTGTTCTGCGCTGCCTGATGGCCAAAAACTTGTTATTTCATATATATCATCAGTTTGTTTTAATTCAGGCCTTTGTGTTTAGACCCTAGATAAACTTGGGTTTGAGTCTTGGCTCTAGTGCTTACTATTAGTGTGACATTGGAGAAAGTATTTATAGTTGTCCTCACTGAGCATGTTTCTTCATCTTCAAAATGAAAAGGATAACATCTACCTTGGAGAGTTGTTGAGAGGATTAAATGAGATTATGTATATAAAGTACATAAAAGTAGCTCATATGTGCCAGGTTTTTTATAGGTAGCAACTAATCTAATCCTTGTAGCAATCTCATGAGATAGGCACTATCCTTTCGCTGAGAGTTTGTGTAAATCAGAGCCAGCCTTCAAACCCAGGCCATCTAGCTCCCGGTCCTGTGTTTGCAAACATCACCCTCTGCCGCTGCTGTAGGCATATGGCAGTCACTCAAGAAGTGGTCATTTTTATTAACAACTGCCAAGGATATCTGCCTTTTATTTGGAATTATATCATGCTGATCAGAAAAGCTAATTGGCATTATGATGCATAAAAATGTATTAAAAACTAGAACTTAAATACAGCATGGGAATTTAAATATTCCAAAAAAAGAGCTCTAGGGGATACTTCCTCTCCATCTATGTTGTCTCAATCTTAATGTGGGTCTGCACTATGGTAAGTGCATGTGGGTGTTTAAATCTATGTATTTAAATTTTTTTTTAGAGACAGGGTCTTGCTTTGTTGCCCAGGCTGGAGTGCAGTGGTGTGATTGTAGCTCAGTGCAAGTTCGATCTCCTGGGCTAAAGTGATCCTCCCACCTCAGCTTCCCAAGTTGCTCAACTACTACCACCACACTTGGCTAATTTTTTACTTTTGTAGAGACAGAGTCTTGCTATGTTGCCCAGGCTGGTCTCAAACTTCTGGACTCAAGTGATCCTCTTACCTCGGCCTCCCAAAGTGCTGGGGTTATGGGTACAAGCCACCATGCCTTGCCTGGGTGTTTAAATTTAAACTAATTAAAATTAAATTCAGTTCCTCAGGGGCATTTGTCACATTTCAAGAGCTCAGTAGCCACATGTGGCTAGTGGCTACCCTATTGGACAGCTCAGACATCAAACATTCCCGTCATCACAGAAAACTCTCTTGGACAGCACTGGTCCTGGTTCCTATTGTTTCTCAGAGACATGGCCTTCTCCTAAGTGATCGCCAGGTTCTTAGACATGGCGTCCTTGTTCATTCAGTATTTACTGGGCATCTGCCACGTGCCAGTCACTGGGGGATATGACAATGAGCAGAATTAGGCAGGGGCCACCCTCACCATTCCTGCAGTCTTCTCCAGCGTCAACACCTCCCCTCCAGGCCATACGCTACTGGTTTCCCAAGGGATTTGTTTTAGAATACAAATCTTTTTTTTTTTTTTTTTTTGAGCCAGAGTCTCGCTCTGTCACCTGGGCTAGAGTGCCATGGTGTCATCCTAGCTCACAGCAACCTCAAAGTCCTGGGCTCAAGCAATTCTCCAGCCTCAGCCTCCCAAGTAGCTGAGACTACAGAGACTACAGCCACCACGCCCAGCTAATTTTCCTATTTTTAGTCGAAATGGGGTCTCCCTCTTGCTCAGGCTGGTCTCGAACTCCTGAGCTCAAGCGATCATCCTGTCTGGGCTTCTCAGAGTGCTAGGATTACAGGTGTGAGCCACTGTGCCTGGCCTTAGAATATAAATCTGAATGTGTTTCTTTTCTCCTTGGAGCCTTCCAGGAGCACCTTCATCCCCTACAAAATATAGATGGTCCCCAACTTAGGATGGTTCAACTTTTTGTCTTTATCATGGTGTGAAAGGATACACACTCGGTAGAAACCATACTTGCAGTACCCATGTAACCATTCTGTTTCTCACTTTCAGTCCAGTCTTCAATAAACTGCATGAGATAGTCAACACTCTATTATAAAATAAGTTTTGTGTTTGATGATTTTGCCCAGCTGTAGGCTAATGTAAGTGTTCTGAGCATGTTTAAGGCAGGCTAGACTAAGCTATGATGTTTGGTAGGTTACATGTTTTTAATGCATTTTCGACTTAATGATATTTTAAACTTGTGATGGGTTTATCAGGACATAAGTCAAGGAGCATGTATAACCTCATTACTCCTTAGCACACACCAAGGTCCTCTGAGGTCTGGCTCCCACCACCATCTCCAGCCCGGAGGCTATAAACTGCTGCCAGGGCCTCCCTGGGCTCTGCAACTCTTGGCACCTGCATTTTGGAGGCCTGTTCTGCAGCTTTGCTCTTCCAGGCACTGAGAGCTGGGAGCCAGGGCTGTGGCAGCATCTTCAGGGACCTCTCCAGCCTCGCAGTTCCCCTTCTGTAGCATTTTGTACCAACCTGTATTATGTATGGGGCTTTAAATGCCGACAGTTCAACCGATATTTGAGTATTCACACACCATACCAAGCTTTGTGGATGCAAAGCCAAATGAGACTGGTCCCTGCCCTCTATGAGCTCAGCATTTACAGAGGGAGATAGGCCACCAACTACCAAATATAAAATAGAGTATGACACGCATGTGACTAGAAGGAGCACAGAGCAGAGAAGTGATGCAGAGTGGAGGGAGGTGGTCAGGTTGGGCACTGGCCATGGAAGGCTTCTACATAATCATGGCGTCTGCCACATGGTGGACTTTCCGTATCTAGCTATGGAATAAATAAATGCATAGTGGTAATAGCCAATGGGTATTGAGCACATAATATGTGCCCGGCCCTGCCTGTGCTAAGTGGCCAACTGCCTGTGAGTCATGTGTAGTGATACCGTTTTACAGAGGAGGAGACTGAGGCTCAAGTCATTTGCTCGCAGTCACTGTAGCTAGTAAGTGTCAGAGCAGCATTTGAATCCAGGACTGTTTGACTCTGAAGCTCAGTCTTCTTATCACTACGTCAAACTCCGGCCCTTTATGCAGGCAGTAGGATTTTGTGGAATGCATAGGAGTTTCTCATGTGGACAAGCGTGGTGGGCATTCAAGGTGGAGGGAAAGCAAAGGTGTTTTAAAGGTGATGCCCAGAGAGGTTAATTAATTTGCACAAGGCCACACAGTGGGAATTGAGAGTTTGAGCATGTTTCAGAGCACTCATTAAATGCCCAGGCTGGAGATGATGAAATGAGAAATGGAAGAAGTGTTTTTTTTTTTTTTTTTTAATTCCTCTTTCTTTCCCACTTGCTATGTAAAAATGAAAAGACTATTGATTGGTAGGGCAGAATGTGCAAGTTAGTAATGAGATTCCTTCTGAAAATCCTTTAAAGTCTCCATAATTAATTTATTTGAGAGGTGAAACAAACTGTGCACGTGAAATGTGTAAAAATTATTAACCGGCCTCACTGGGTCCGTTGCCTGAGGCTGCACGGCCGGATGAAGGACTCGGGTGCACGTGCCGCCCCTCTCTGGCCCTGGCACTCAATTATTGATCACACCCGGGCTGGAGCAGGCATCTCTCAGGCTCTGCTCTGCAGCGGCGTCTGCGCTCGTTCTCGTCCTGCCCGGCTAAGCCCAGAGCAAGGCGGTCTGGAGAGAAGGGTGGGGCCGGGTCCAGTCCCGCTGATGAGATGTTGAGTTCCAGAAGAGGCGACACTAACGTGTGCTGATGGAGTGAGCCTAGGGTTCCCCGCATGGGGGAATGGTGGCTCGGAGGGGCATGCGGGAACGTTCCCGAGAGATGCAAATGGTCTAGACCTTGATCTGGCTGTGTGCTCCTGGTTAAGGTGTGTGCATCTTATTGTATGTAAATTATACCTTAAAAAAGAGAGAAGAAATGAATTGTGTTTTATAACCTGTCTTTTCTTCATCTATCGAATGGCTAATAGTAATAATGTTATAATCGCAGCTAACTCTGCGTGGACACTTCATGCTGGACAGTGTTCCAAGCATTTTACAATGTCTAACTTCATGACTGTGAGGTGGGTGCTAGTATTAAACCCATTTTAGTGACATCAAGGCACAGAGAAGCTAACTTGCCTGAGGTTGCACAGTGACAGAGTCAGGACAGGAACCCTCTGCTGTCGCCGTGCTGTGATGATCCTAACCCAGGCTTTGCGCATCGTTGACTTCTTCTGTCCCAAAGGAGGGTGGGCAGTGCCGTGACTTCCAGCGCCAGAGAGTGGAGCCGGGCTGGGGTGCGGAGGTGATATTTGGGGTGTTGGAGGGGAGATGAGAGCTCCACCCCAGGGAGAGTTGGATGGGGGGTGGATGGTGGCGGTTCTGTGTCCCTCATACCTAAAACAGCAGGCAGGTGCCAGGATCTCCGACAGGGAGATTGAAGGCACGGCTTCTACTGAACACCCAGAAGGTGGCCCTGACCCGGTCTCCTGCTGACGGTGCCAGTGCTGTGAGCGACATCTCAGGGGCTTCCCTGGGGGACCAAGGACCTCAGGCACCTCCCCAGGTCCTGCTAAAGCCCTGGGACTCTCATATGTCCAAAGCAGGGTAAGCCCAGCACCGAAAGGCTGGAATTAGGATTCCTGTCAATGCTGAGATATAAATTAAGAAAAGTGTGTTATCTGAGTGTCACAGAAAAACCACATGGGTTGTAATGGCTTTGCAAAATATTTTTACATATATCATCATTTAATCTTAACAACAGCCCTGTAAGGGAGGGATTACCATTCTTGTTTGACAGACCAAGAGAAAACGAAAGCTTTAAGAGGTTAGTCCCTGAGGTCATTTTGAGATCTAGGAGGCCTAGCTCCAAATCCATTTCTTGCTTTCCTAAACTGTGGTGTCAAGGGCATCCTTTGAGGGGAAAAGAATTGCCCAAAGGTGTCCCATGGGACATTATCTTGCTACAGTGCTAGCTCCAAGGCCAGATATTACAAAGTTCATGGCTCAAGGACCAAGTTAAAATGCTTGAATCACATGGTTTAATATATAAACTTAAAACACACGCTGTGAAGCAAGCAGAATAGGGTGGGTAGTTAATGTCCTTAGCAGAGGGTGAAGGCAGGGGAGAAGGACCACATTAGCTGAACCTTGGTTTAAGCAGCATTCCTGTGCCTCTTCACTCTGCTACATCAGCCTTCCCCGCTGACGGTGCAGCAACGAGATCAGAGTTAAGGCTGAACAAGGAGTTTGGCAGATGGAAGGTGCCTGGGGCCAACACAGTGAACTTGCCCCGTGGGGAAGATGCAGGGACAGTCACGCCTGGCCCACAGTTGTAATCACTGATTACTCTGCCTAGCAGCTCTCAATTTCATTTGGCAGAGGGCTTGTGGGGCCAGAATGGGAGTCAGCAATGGATCGCTGATTTATGGCCTCATAAATATTGAGTGCCTCATGTATATCGAATATATTATGACTATTTGGAAACGCGAGTGCCTCATGTGTATTTGGTGCAGCCACAAATATTTGATACCTCTTGGTCTTCCCATCTCTTTCTATGTTCAGCACACACATGCTCTATTTACTTTATCTAAGCTAACATGTCTGCATAAGTTACCACTTTATTTATATATACTTAACACAGCTAATGAATTCTGCCTCTTAGGCTTAATTCTGTCTCATAAGCTATTTGCTTCTATACTTACTTTCATTTATTCTTCTTATTTGTGTTTCTGATTTTCTCTAGCAGAATTGAATAACTTGCATAATATAATAAACACATTCCAAAAGGGGAACTGTGTCGGAGAGTCTATGCAAGTGTCTTTGGGGTGACCAGAGAGGTGATGGGAGCCTTTTGGACGAATGGATACTCACAGGCAGTCGGCACGCAAGGAGTGTGTGAGAGTTTGGAGTCAGTCCTGGGTCTGAACCCAGCTCCACTGCTGACTACTGGGGGCAGGTTCCTAACCTCTCTGACCCTCAGCTCTCCCATGTAAAAAGTGCATAACCACACCTACCTCCCGTAGCTGCTTGATAAGGTACTGTCTTAAGCATGGGTACATGCTCCATAATGTAGTTTTAGACCTGGATGGAGGACTCACCTCCCTCCTATCCTTTGTAAGCCCCATTTATAACTGTCCTGCAGAGCATGGGTTCAGTTATCCAATGCCACTTTTCTAACCAGAGAATCTGACAGAAGTGAATTGATATTTGTTGAACTCAGAGCACCCATTCTAGAGACTGGACTTACCTGCTGTGTGACCTCATGGTGCCACCAGGGAGGGAAGCACAGGTGCTGTGGGGACACAGTTTATCTAGTCTGGAGTGGAAGGGGGGCTCTGGAAAGGCTTCCTGGAGCAGGTGGACCTTGAGTAGGAATCTGCAGGGTGAGTAGGCATTACCTAATGAGCTTATTAAAGTTGGAGGGAAGAAGGAAGGAAGTTCTACCATAGACAGAGGAGTAATAGTGGTGAGGACGGAAGGCAAGAGAGCACCCTGCACATCTAAGGACCTGTGGGTGACTCAGCCTGGCTCCAGTGAGTGACACCATTGATGGGGGACTTCTGGTTATATGTGGACCGGTCCTGAACTTACTCACGGGCCAAAGTCAGAGGTAGAAAAAGTAGAAAAATTACTTGAAAAAGTAATATTTGCCTTTATTCAAGTCTAGTGGGAATAATTGCAGTGAGATTAGGAAATTGGATGAGGAGGAGGAGTGAGAAGTGTTTGTGAGAGTTGATTTTTTTAATGTGTGAGACGGTTCTAGTCTCCAGTGAATATCACTCAGTTTAAGGGGGTTTATCTTTACTCCAGGAAGATGGTGGGCATAGAGGATCTGAGATGTGTCTTCCAAGATTCTTAGTTAATATGTATGAGGCTGAGATGACAGTGCACATATTTAAATTTGGCAGTGGCAGAATTAAAAAAACAGCTTTATGTTTTTTTCTCCCTGTGGGAGAGGGTAAAGGTGGAAGATTTAGCATCAGCCAAATCCATTCTGATTTCTTTCTGTTGGAATGCATCTCTATCTCCCTGGTCAACTGCAATAGGAAGTGGCCTTGAGAGTTGGAGTGGAGGCTGTTTTAATGTAAATAGAACTTAAAAAAAAAAATTCCTTCCAGGAAGCAGTGCTCAGACAAACTCTCTTTGATAGGTCTGAGATTTTATTGCATTAAGTGCCTCTTCCCGGGAAAAATGCAAGTGAGTCTGGCCACCTCTTACCCTGACACAAGCATCTTCAGGAAAGGACACATGAATCTGCATTAGGAAAAGTTGAAGACCCATTATAATGCACTTTAATGCAGTTTTTATTCGGTTGGCCATTTGCTAATTTAATAAAGATGGCATATTCCCAGTGGCTGATAGAAATTTGAGAAGTCAATTCCTGAAGCCTCAGTAGAGTAGCTTAAAAGAAAACTAGAGATATACTTCCTAGTTTCTAGAGGGGGATGTGCCTGGCTTATGTTCTGAAGGAAAAGACCACATGGGCAGGGGCAGAAATGAAGGACTCAGTGTCATTGGCCTGGGCGGAAGTTTTGGCTTTCACGCTTTTGGGCTATGTGACCTCTTGGAGTGACTTCACCTCTCTAAGTCTTATTTTCCTTATCTGTAAAATGGGTATGACATTATCTGCCTTCTAGAACTGTGAACATTGACTGAGGTGAAGCATGTAAAGTGCTTACTTAGCCTGGTGCCAGTGACACTAAGTTTTCAACTTCAAGTGAGTTTGAGTCAAGAGAGAAAAATGATGGTGGCCTGGGGCCCAGTGCATGGGATGGGGAGCACTGGTTAGATGGACACCGTGGCCAGACAGCCATGGGGCCAGCCATGAGCCCCCTGCCTGATGCAAGAAGGGGTGGGGTGTTGCTGCAGGGGCCTGGGCAGAGTAGGGGGCCCACATCTGACTCTAGTTCTTCCATGTTGCTAGGCAAAATTTCAGGCAAGTAGGCAAAATTCACCACTAATATTGAAAAGTCTCAAACTTACAGAAATGTTGCAAATACAGTAAAAATATCCCACCCTGAGATATTTGAGAGAGTCGTCAATGATGCTCCATCACCTCCAAATACTTTAGCATTTATTTCCTAAAAGTATGAACATTTTTTAGACTGGGTGTAGTGTCTCACACATGTAATTCCAGAACTTTGGGAGGCTGAGACGAGAGGATCACTTGAGGCCAGGAGTTCAAGACCAGTCTGGGCAACATAGCATGACCTCTTCTCTACAAAAAATAAGAAAAAATTAGCTGGGCATGGTGGTGCATGCCTCAGTCCCAGCTTCTCTGGAAGCTGAGGCAGGAGGATCACTTGAGCCCAGGAGTTCGAGGGTGCAGTAAGCTGTGATTGCATCACTGTACTCCGGCCTGGGTGACAGAGCAGTGAGATCCTTTCTCTTAAAAAAAAAAAAAAAAAAGAACTTATTTTCACATAACAATGAAAGATAGGAAGCCAATATTAATGTATTACATTTAATTTTCAGTCCTCATTCAAGTTTAGCCAATCATCTCAATAATGTCCTTTATAGCAAATGCATCTAGTTCAGAATCATGCATTGCATTTAGTTGTCATTTCTCTTAAGTCTCTTCCCAGTCTGTGACAGTTCTCGGTCTTTTCTTAACTTTCATGACATTTACACTTTTAAAGATTAGAGGCATGATGTCCCTCAATTTGGGTTTTCCTGATATTTCCTCCTGGTTAGAGTCAGGTTGTAATTTTTTTGGCAGGACTATCACAAAAGTGATGGCTGTGTTGTCATTGCACCCTAGCAAGTGGCCCAGAATTTCAGTTTGTCTCACAGCTGAGGGTGCCCACTTTGACCACTTGATTAATGTGGTGTCCGCAAGGCTTCTCCACAGTAACATTACTCATTTTCCTGTGTAATTAACAAGCACTTGAGGGAGAGGTACTTTGAAACTGTATAAATATCCCATTCATCACCAAACTCTTCTCTTTCTCTCCAGTTCTATCTATTTATATCAGATGGACTCATGTTTTCCTATTTTATTTAATGGGTATAATCAGTTACTAGCATTGTTTTGATGCCCAAATTTTCCCATATTTGGCCAGTGGCACCTTTCAAGCTGGCTCCTTTGTCCTTCCACATGTCCCCACCGTGGTCTGAACATTTCCTTTTTTATTTTTTTTAAAATTTTTAAACATTTTAAAAAATTTATAATGAATAGGAATTTATTGCTCACAGTTCTGGAGATTGGGAAGTCCAAGATTGAAAGGCTGGAATTGGGCAAGGACCTGCATGCAGTGCCCTCCCTGGCAGAAGGCAGAAGGGCAAAGAGAAGGCAAGAGAGAGAGCAAGAGTGGGGCCGAACTCATCCTTTTATAAGAAACCTGTTGGCTCGCAGTTGTCTGTTCTTGGTTCTTGGTGTGCTCTTGGCCGAAGAATGAACAGACACACCAAAAGCAAGACAAGCATGAAACAAAGCTCACTGAGGAAGGACAAGATAAGTTTACAGAGCAAGAGCAAGATAACATTCGCCATGGATGATGAATGGACCCCTCTGTTGTAACAAAAGGGCCCATTTCCTTATTTCTTAGAACAACAAGGTGTTCCAGGCTCATCTTGTACTTCTCTTGTTTCAGGCCTGGAATCAGACACTTCCTCAAGGAGCCCTGATTCCTTTTACTGGAAGACAATATGTATAGAAACTAGATCTGGACACTAGGTGTTCTCATTGTTTTGGGGATATTGTTGTTCCCAGCACTCTCAGTGGACAGGGCAAGGTGAATATATTAATACATATACATATACATATTTTTTCACTCATATATTCACATTTACGTCTCTATCTCTATTTATGCACCTATCTTCATCATCATCATCATCATCGTCATCTATCATCTACCTTCTTACCTATCACAAACCGTGAGTTCGCATTGCCGCCCTCAGTTCCAGTCTAACAAAACAGAGTTCATTCTTGTTTTCTTTTAATATTTATAAGTTCCTCCTGCGACAGTGAGAAACCTGCTGCCCATTATCCTTGATATGTTTACTTGGTGGATCAATCACCCAGCGTGTAACCGAGCCCCACTGCTGCAGCTGCTCCTTGCCCTGTGCAGGTGACCCCCTTGCCCTGCAAGAGCCCAGACACCTGCATCCGGCTGCAGCTGCCACTCGCCCCAGCCCTGCACGGACGCCCTCCTCACTCAGCCTGGGCTCAGACACCTCGTGTGGTGCTGGCCCCACCGATGAACACTCTCTCTCCTGTATAATTATTATTTTCTATTTCCGTAATTTTGTTATTGTGGTAAAATACACATAAAATGAAATTTATCATTTTAACCATTTCGAGTATATAATTCAGTGGCATTAACATTTCACATTGTTGTGCAACCATCATTACCATCCATCTCTAGAACTTTTTATCATCCCAAACTGAAACTCTGTACTCATTCTGTAATACCTCCTCCTTCTCCTCTCGCCTAACTCCTGGTGATTATCATTCTACTTTCGTTCCTATGAATTCAGTTACCCTAGGTATCTCATATAAGTGGAATCATACAATATTTATCCTTTTGTGTCTGGCTTATTTCACTTAGCATAATGTTTTCAAGGTTCATCCACATGCCCACTTTCACCACTTCTGTTCACCATAGTATGGGAAGTCCTAACCAGAGCAATCAGCAAGAAAAAGAAATAAAGGGCATCCAAATTGGAAAAGGCGAAGTCAAGTTGTGTCTGTTTGAAACACTCAATATTGTTAAAATGACCATACTGCGCAAAGCAATCTATAGATTCAGTGAAATTCCTATCAAAGTCCCAATGCCATTCTTCACAGAATTAGAGAAAACAATTCTAAAATTCATATGAAACAAAAAAAAAAAAAAAAAGAGCCTGGAGAGCCAAAGCAATCTTAAGCAAAAGGAACAAAACTGAAGGCATCACATTACCTGACAAGCATATGAAAAGATGATCAACATCACTGATCATTTGGGAAATGCAAATAAAAACAAAAATGAGATACCACTTTACACCCATTAGGATGGTTATTATCATGTGCTTATTGGCTATTTACATATCTTCTTTGGGGAAATGTCTATTCTATTCAAGTTCTTTGATCTTTTTTTTTTTAATTGGGCTTTTTTGTTGTTGAGTTGTAGGAGTTCTTTATCATATTCTATATATTAATCCTTTGTGAGATTTATGATTTGCAAGTATTTTCTCCCATTTCATTAGGTTGCCTGTTCACTCTGGTGGTAGTGTCCTTTGACACACAAGAGTTTTTGATTTTGATGATATCCAATTCATCTATTTTTACTTTGGTTGCCTATGCTTTTGGTGGCATATCCAAGAAATCATTGCCAAATCCAGTGTCATGAAACTTTTGCCCTATGTTTTCTTCTAAGACTTTTATAGTTTTAGCTCTTATATTTATGTCTTTGATCCATTTTGAGTTAATTTTTGTATGCAGCATGTATTATATTAAACTCAAAAGTATTCAAAACTCCCCATAAGCATAGTTTTAAAAGATGAGGCAAAGTAATCTTAAAAATTATTTTTGGACCTTCAGGATGCTTATCTATTTTTGCTTTTATAATTTTATTACAAAACCCTTCAAGCATACCCTGAATTTTGATTTTTCTGATACTCGAGCTGCTGGTGGGAAACAAGGTGGCTCAGTTGAGGAGAGCAGGAGCAACAGAGACCAGGAAGTTCTGCTGGTGCATGAAGGGACGGAGTGAGGAAGTATTGTGGTTGGCAGTGTGTCTCTAAGTCTTTTTTAGCATCAATAGGTGAGAACTGTGTTCCTTCCTGTCCCCCAGCTTCCACTTTATTTACTGCTTATCGCTGATTTACTGGTGGCCTATGGAGTCTTAGTCTCTCACGATTATTTTGTGGCCATGGTGTAGGCTATTTGTCCTCTGGGTGGCGCCAGTGGTTTTGTTGGAGCCTTGAGGCCCAAAGCCACTCAAAGGCAGCCACCCCTTGAGCTGAGCAGGCAGATCAGCACTTCTAGAAAGAAAATGGCATTCACTTTGTAACCCATAATCGAGGGCAATGATTTTTCTCAAAGACATCTCCCAATTAGAGTTTGTAACGAAGTTCAAATGAGACAGCTTGCCATTCTCTGATTGATTTAAAAAACGAAAAGATTTGCTCGTACCAGATTTCCTCTATAAAGGGAAGTTCATGGAGAAAATGGACTATTGGACTGTTAGAGCTGGAGGGACTTTGAAGATATCATAGTTAATGTTTTCCAGACATTTTTAGCAATGACATTTTTTTATCCAAGTGGGATCAATCATATGATCAATCCCAATAAGCAAATAAAAATAAAAAGACCTATTTGCTTCTCTCCTCCTTCTGCTAAGAAACCCTCTACCTAGTCCAACACCCTAAAACTGAGGCCCAGAGAAAGACCTGATGTCCAGGGTCACCCAGCTTGTGATTGATGGGGATGCGGCCAGAACTCACATGTCCCAATTCTTAGGTCAAGGCTTCTTAAACCAGGCAGGATGTGGCATGCTGTTCTGCGGTCTTTTGTTCCTCCAGAGCTCAGATGAGAAGACAAGGAACAGGACAATGCAGATTCATCTGGTACCTTGAAGACTTCTTCTCAACTGAACAGGGAGTTGACTTAGCTGAGGGCCATGTAGCAGTCCTGGTCAGCGCTGTGAGGAGGCAGCCTCCTGGCCAAGGCTATTTTAAGGGTGCCTCCAGGGGTCGACAACAGGCCACCTCTAAGAAGCAGGGATGAGAAACGGTAGGAAAACAATGAAAATTCATCTGAAATGGAGACATATACAAGCAGATGGAGCATTCTGTTCACCAGACATTCTCCATTAGAATTTCTTTTGCAAAAAGCAAGGGTTTTACAAGCTCCTTTCTGCGAGGAGTGAGAGTGAGCTGGGCCGTGCGGAGGCACTGGGTCTTCAGCAACGGCTTCTGCTTGCTGGGAAGGTGGCAGGTGGGAGCAGGTGACAGCAGAAGGGCAGTGTGATGGAAGGGAAGGACAAGAAAGTTCCTGGGCCCCTGTGATGACTGGGAAACTCCGGGAAAAGCGAAGAAGAGCCCCTAAGGCTCAGTACTAGTGGGGAGACTTTGGGAAATGTTTATAGCTGCAGAAGAAAATTTTTAGCAGTCACTGTCAGAGAATTTTTTGGGGTCTACTGCTGGATGAGGGAGAGAAATATAATAGAGTGGAGAGAGAGAATGACCCTAAGAAAACTGTCCTCAAAAGACATTTAAAATATTTTATGGTGCATTTAGAATGCAGTGTCCTTCTTTGCCATTTTTTCAAGAGTTTGAGTGAAGATTTGAATTGGTTTAGAACTTTTTTTTTTTTTTTGGTTGCTGGACTCTGATTCTTTGAAACACAGAAATTACAACATGCACAGCCTTTAATTGTGTTCTAAATACTTATGCATAGTGATCTGAAGGTGATTGGAAGGTACCTAGGCCAGGGGCCTTGGCTATAACTCCACTGAAGGAATTAGCACCTCTAACAAAGCAATGTGTTAATTTGAAGCAGCAGTGGTCAGAAACCTGTAAAATAGAGTGGCAGAGAGGCCTGTGTCTCATTCATCTCGCTATTTTCTGTCCCTTCTCACAGTTGGTGGCTGGATGAGTGAGGGAAGTCTCTTTGGAGGCTTCTCAATGTCAGTCCACTGGGGCTCTCTCAATCCCCAATCCTAAACTCACTTTGGAATCTGAAGTCCTAGCTTTTCACCCACTCTGCCCTGAAGCTTATGTTTGAATGTACAGTTGTTGATCGCCAGCCTCTGTCCTGATCACTCGGTGCCCGTGAAGGTCGGGTTGATAAATATTTAGAATATCACTCCCAGCTTACCCTACTTTCCCCAAATCTGCTAGCTAGGAGCCAAAAATCTATACTCAACATATGAGGTGATGAACATTCTCTTGCAAAAACTGTTTAAATCTGCATGGTTTGGAATGCTGGGTGCATATGTGAGGTACAGTTGGGAGGTTGGGCTTGTTAAACTGGCGGACCAGATTCATATTTTGTATACGAGATGAGACATATCACTAGCTAGTAGTTGAGAAAAACCATTCATACAATATCCAGGCCACATTTCTATGTCTAGGCCCCGTATTCTTGCCTAGCAGGTTTTTGTTGCAAGATCTAGGTTCCAGATGGAAATATGAGTATCTTAAAAGGCCCCTAAGTCTGCAGTCTCCAATCCCCGGGCTGCAGACCAGTACTGGTCCATGGCCTCTTAGGAACCGGGCCGCACAGCAGGAGGTGAGCAGCTGCAAGTAAGCAAAGCTTCATCTGCATTTACAGCCGCTCCCCATCACTTACATCACCGCCTGAGCTCCGCCTCCTGTCAGATCATCAGCGGCATTAGATTCTCATAGGAGCGTGAATTCTACTATAAACTGTGCATGCGAGGGATCTAGGTTGTATGCTCCTTATGACAATCTAATGCCTGATGATCTGAGGTGGAGCTGAGGTGGTGATGCTAGCGCTGGGGAGTGGCTGCAAATACAGATTATTGTGAGCAGAGAAGTTTGACTTCAAAGAGACCATAATAAATCAATTGCTTGCAGATTCATATCAAAACCCAGGGAGTGGCAGGTGAGAATGTAATAATAATAGAAATAAAGTACATAATAAATGTAATGCATTTGAATTGTACCAAAACAATCCCATCCTCCCAACCCTGGTCTGTGGAAAAATTGTCTTCCATGAAACTGGTCCCTGGTGCCCAAAAGGTTGGGGACCACTTCCCTAGGTGATAAATACTATGACCAAATTTTGCATTCATCACATTTTCCCCTTCATCTATTCCATTTTTGAAATTATGCTGTTGATAACAAAGATGTAACTGCACATAGTGAGTGCTCACACAAATTTGCCAGATTTGTGAATTGAGTTGTCCTCAAGGGGCTTAGTCAGGCTTCTTGATTGCAAGTGATGAAATTCTACCGGAACTAGTCAGGTGAAAGAGGGACTTTATTTTCTCGAGTGGATGGGAAGGGAGGCATATAACTTGGGAAAACTGAAATCAGGGACTTTCTTTGGGCTCGACTTCATTCCGGATATCAGCTTCAGTGTCACTACAACATCCAGCCTTCTCAGGAGAGAGGGTGATGATTAGTAGCTTCCAGACTCACATCGTCCCAGTATAGCTTAAGAAGAAAGGACTCTTATCCCAACCCCAATTTGAGAAAATCTGTGTAAGAATTCTGATTGGCTAGGCCTAGGTCAAGCGACTAGTTCTTGGACCAATCACTATGCTCAACCAGGTTAAGGTACCAAGATCTGCTCAGGATAGATCCAACACCCACCTCTGTGGCCAGGGGATCAGGCTTTGATAACCCACTGATCCAAGGGGTTGCAATTGGGGGAGAGAACTGTTCACTAAAAGAAAAGTATATTTCCCAAATGATAGCGGAATGTTGACAGACAAAACTGTTGCTCACTTTACATGAAAAAATTTAAAAAATCCAACTGATCGAATTGGTGGTATTGACTCTTAGTACATACATTAGTCATTTAAGTTGGCAAGATCAGATTGGATGGAGTAGTCAAATTTTGAGAAAATAAATTGAGCTGACTGCTGAAGGGAGAGGAATTTGGATGCAGAGAGGACAAGAAACAGGGTGAGGGAAGAGAAATAGATCAAATTAAAAGCATAAGTAAAGAATGGTGTTTGGAGGAATAATAAAACACTAACAAAAACAAGAACAAAAATTCAGCAACTAACATTTACTGAGTACTGACTATGTATCAATACTGCACTTTACATGCATCATCCCACAAAATCCTCACAACTCTGAGACAGTCATTATTAGAGCAAAGGAGGAGGGAAGGTGGGAGTCGGATGGCAGAGGGAAACATATCTTGTATAAGAGATGAGGCATATCACTAATTAGTAGTGGGGAAAAACCATTCATGCAATATTCAACAAGTATTTATTGAGCCCTGATTAGATTCCAGCCAGTGTGCAACTTTGCTTTATAAAATTTTAAAAATTTTCTTGTAATTTGGCTCTGGCAAGCTTTGCCTTTAATTTCCTATGTTAGTCAGGTTAAGATAAGTGATGCTGCATTAATAAAACATTCCTTTCCCCCAAAATCTCGGTGGCTTTAAGAAAGCAAAGTTTATTTTTTGTTCACTGAAGTCCAGGAATTGGACACCTTTCCAGGACAAAACATCAACATTGTGGCATCTCCATCTCATTGCAAGGCCTCTGATTCCTGTGTGATCACCTCAGCAGGGGAAGAGAACATGGAGGGTTCAAATCAAACTTGTCACATGACCCCACCTAACAACAAAGAAGGTAAGGAAGTGGAAGCCTTGTGCATGCCTGGATGTCAGTGCACAGCACACATCTCCTTATTTCTGGAGCAAGATATTTGAGATACTTGGTTATTTCCTTCCTCCCTCCCTCCCTCCCTCCCTTCCTTCTTTCTCTCACTGTCATTTGTCTTCAAGATTGCCTCTAGAGTTAGGCTCTAAGCCTTGAACATGACTTCCAGAGACCTCTGGGTAGCTGACCTTTGTTTTAGTTCCATAGCTTTAAATTCAGAAAGTGCAACAACTGGGCCAGGCTGCATTAGCCTGGGGAGACTGAGGGTGATTAATGATGATGCTTGTGTTTAGCTACAGACGAACTATTGTACTATATTTTCAATCGTATTGTGCATTGCATAACTTTAAGATTGATCACGTGCCACTCCCAGTGCAGTGATCTCCAGGAGACATGCAGAACTGCTCCAGGCTGGGCAGGGGCAGCTTGCACGACCAGAAGTCAGACTTCCTTAGCAACAGATCACTTAGCAACAGTGAGCTGGCTGGAAAGGCCTGGTTTCCAGGAAGTGGGCATCTTCTGCAGAAGTGCTGGTGATCCTCCTTCAGTGAGTCCTGATGGAGCTGCCTTTCTTCTGTATCTTTTAGATAAGAACTTTTGTTTGTTTTATCCAAGTGGTGTCTGTGCGCATTTGTTCTGTCACTCTAAGCTTACTCTACATCTGTTAATATAGTGCTTTTCCGTGCCCTTTCTCTCTTTTTTCTCTCCCTTTTTTACTCTCCTTTTTTTTTTTTTTTTTTTGAGACAGAGTCTCGCTCTGTTGCCCTGGCTAGAGTGCCGTGGCATCAGCCTAGCTCACAGCAACCTCAAACTCCTGGGCTCAAGCAATCCTACTGCCTCAGCCTCCCGAATAGCTGGGACTTACAGGCATGAGCCACCATGCTCAGCTAGTTTTTTCTATATATATGTTTAGTTGTCCAGATAATTTCTTTCTATGTTTAATAGAGACGGGGTCTCGCTGTTGCTCAGGCTGGTCTCGAACTCCTGAGCTCAAACGATCCACCGGCCTCGGCCTCCCAGAGTGCTAGGATTACAGGCGTGAGCCACCGCGCCCAGCCTCCTTTCTTCCTCTTTCTTGTCTTTTTTAAGAACTAAATTTTAGGCATTGTGCTAGATGCTGGGATCTTAAAGATAAATGGGATATATATACTTCCTTAGACAAGTTATGTGAGGTCAGGAGAACTCATATGGCTGCCTTTCTTCTGCAGACAGGTTTCTGATACCCTGGGATGCCACCCAGTGTTCAAAGGAAATACGTTGTCTCATTGAATAATAGAGGCACAACAAGGGCTGTAAAAAAAGTCCCAGTGGCCAGAGGCCAAGACCACTTGCCTGGAGACAAAGCTAAGCTGGAATAATGGTCTATAGAGGGAAGACTGTCTGATGGAGGGCGAGCAGACCGATCCTAAGAAACACCAATAGCAGGATCCCACACCGCATGAAGCCCAACAAAGGAGGTACCCAGGAATTACTGCATGGCATAGTATTTCAGTTGTACAGTTCTGGAATTCAAACTGTGTGCAAAGTTTCCCAGGAAATATAATTCCTTTTTAAGGCTTTTCTGCATGGTTGGCATCTCCTGTATATGAATCTTAATCAATTATGCATTTTTTGTTGCTTTGAAGTGATAATTTCCCAGATCACCTTGGTGACTTCTTCATCTGATGGAAGAGGATCTGTGCATCACCCTGCTATTGCCTGAATTGTTTCAAACCCTACTCCTGCGTGGTCCTTGGGGTCATCAAAGGAAGTGATGAAGACATGAAGCCATGTTATTCTAAACACCTTAAGGGAATTCATAGCCATGTTCACCCACCATTAGGTGGCACAGACACGTGAAACCATGAAATTTATTTTCCTTTGTTAGAAATATGTTGGCAGAATAAAATAATGGTTAAAAATTTGGCTTTTGAAATCAAAAGGTTTGAATCTTGGTTTGGCCACTCACCATCCGTGTGACTTTGGGGACACAGCTCTTTGAGCCTCGATTTTCTCATCTATAAATTGGGGGAAATAATGGTCCCAATCTCATAGAATTATTATGAGGATTGAATGAGTTAATGCATAGAAAGCACTTAGCGTAGAGTCTGCCATTTAATAAGTGCTCAATTCACAGTGACTTTTATTATTATTATTTTAATTGAAATATATTAGTTGTACATATTTTGACTTTTATTATTAATAAGCTCTATCTTATGCCATTCATAGAGAGGACAGATGTTAATCTATGTCTTTGTTTGATAAAACTTTGGGAAAGGAATTACTTAATAAAAAGTATTTATTTATCAGTTTGAATCCATAGAAACCTGGGTCTAAGTAGGAGAAATCATAATGGGGATTTTGGTGGCAAAAAAAAGAAATGACTATTCTGTACCATAATGTGGAGACTGCAGGCTTTGAACATAGCCTCCAGAGGAGTTTTATTTGACCTGGACAGTGTTTGTTTTGTTTTCAACTTGATTTAGCTGCTAACATTTAAGAGCCAGGAGATTTCACATAAAAATTAGCATCTCATTCTGGGCTTGCATCTAGCCTGTTTTATTCTTTTATGTTACCTGCCTGTGGTAGGTCCCCTGAAGATGTCCCATGTCCTAATTCCTGCAAGCTGGTAATATATTGGGTTATATGGCAGAGGGAAAGTAAGTTTATAGATTGAATTAAGGTTGCTCTTTATCTGACCTTGAAATAGAGAGATTATCTTGGATTTTCTGGATAAGCCCAATATAATCACAAAGGTCTTTATAGTTGGAAGTGGGAGGCTGAAGAGTAGAGTCAGGGGGAAACTGGTTGGGGAAGAACGGCGGGAGAAATGCAGCATTGCTGGCCTCAAAGATGGAGGACGAGGCTGTGAGCCAAGGAGTGTATGTGGTCTCTAGAATCTAGGAAAGGCAAGGAAATAGATTCACCCCTAGAGCCCCTAGGGAGGAATGCGGCCCTGCCAACATCTTGATTTTAGCTCAGGGGGGACCTGTGTTGGACTTCTAACCTACAGAACTATAACATATTTAATAATAAATTTGTGAAGTCATTACATTTGTGGTAATTTGTTATAGCAGCAATAAAAACTAATACACAGCCTTATTCCTGCAGGATAAGACTATTTTTGCTTCTTTTTAATCTTCATGTTTTGTATGTAATTCTTTTGAGGTTTTTAGTAATCCTGACAAAGTCAATAAGCCCAAAAGAGTTACCGAAGCTCCCTGGCTGCCCTACTGGAAAATGCAGAGGCAGAATGCTTGCTGCCTCCCACGGCAGGCCTGTGTGCTGGCATCTGTAAGGGACTTTCAGCTGCACAAGAGAATGGCCCTTTTGATATTAAAAAAACAGGATTAAGTGATAGTAATTACTGTGGAATGCTTGTATTCCTGCTGTTGGATTTTAGCAACATATTTTCATACAGTTGGAGTAGTTCAGCATTTTCCTTAAAGAAAAATTGCCTGGTCTAGATGGATAATTTCACATAGGCAGGGAGGAACTTGTCTGAGAAAATATATTTTTGTTTGTGCACAAATGACCACAGGAACCCTCTGAAGGAACTAAGATCGAGAGTGGCAGGGAGAAATAGAATTCTTCCAAAGGGACCCTGGAGTGAGGGGCAAAGGTCATTGGGAACAGACATGATGGGGCCCAGATGTGCATTAGAGACATGGGAGGAGGTGAGTTCTACAGGCAGGGCTACAGCCAGGGCACCTTTGGGCCAGGTGCATGTTTTAGAGGAGGGAGCATGCGTAGTTTCAAGTCTATCCACCTTCCACTGCAGGAGGCCTTTGGGCAGGGCCCACCTTGCAGAATTAGACATGGCAGCCCTGTCTGCTGGGGGTTTGTAGAGACATAAGTAACACTCTTCCCCAGTCCTGAGATTAGGACCGTTTGAAAGATGGATGTGGGACTCAGCAAGATGGAGCTAGGAATTCCATTTCAAGGTGTACACCCCAAAGAATTGAAAATAGGGAGTCCAATAGATATTTGTACATAGCAGCATTATTCATAGCAGCCAAAAGGTGGAAGCTACCCAAGTGTCCACTGACAGATGAATGGATAAACATACAATGGAATATTATTCAGCCTTACAAAGGAAAGGAAGGAAATTCTGACGCATGGATGAACCTTGGAGACGTTATGCTAAACGAAATAAGCCAGTCAGAAGCAAACAAATACTGTGTGATTCCACTTATATGAGGTACCCAGAGTAGTCAGAATCATAGAGACAGAAAGTAGGGTGGTGGTTGCCAGAGGGTGGGGAGAGGAAGGATGCAGAGTTATTGATAATGGGCACAGAGTTTCAGTTTGGGACGATGAAAAGAGTTCTGGAGATGGGTGGTGGGGATGGTTGTACAACGTGCAAAGGTACTTAGTGCCACTGAACTCTACAGTTAGAAATGGTTAAAATGGCAAATTTTATTTTATGTGTATTTTATCACAATTAAATAGAATAAAGAATTAAAAAAAGATGGCAAACCTTTCTGCTTTACTTCTAATAAAAGTTGGATTAGATGATCAGACCTAGATATGTGGCCACAGAGGACCAGCACTCTTTTTTGAACTCAGTGACCCTCCTATGGCCTCCTGCTTGTAGGAGAAGAGCGGATCTCAGAAGCTCAGCCTCAGGGATGAGCAGAGAAGGTGAGAGGCCCAAGGCTGGCTCTCAGGCATGGCCCTTCACAGAGGCCTGGATGGACGTACTGGGTCCTCCCTCCGTCTCCACACTCTCCAATGAGATAGGTGCTTCTCCTCTTCTCTGGCAGCAGGCAGTGAAGGAGGGGGAGGAAGATCAAAATACCCCTCCTGCAATTTCCACATTGGGTGGGGACAGTGGAAATTCTCTCCCATCTACAGAAACATAGGAGTGGAGAATAAATGTGCCCCTACCCTTAGTATCTTAAGCTTGGGGTTGTTCTTGGCAAAGACATCTTTCAAAATAAATGCCTTGGGGCCCCTGGAGTAACAGCCCCTCTGATGGAGATGAAGCTCTTTATGGGATGGTGCTCTTGCTTCATGTTTCTTTCTGGTCTTAATCTTGAACAAATTGTGATATTGACACCACCTCAGAATAAATGGAATTGTGACATGTGCCACAATTTACTTAACTTGATTCACTCATTCTAGTCCATGTTCTCTCAA
Organism: Eulemur rufifrons; assembly: GCF_041146395.1. Taxonomy (NCBI): domain Eukaryota; kingdom Metazoa; phylum Chordata; class Mammalia; order Primates; family Lemuridae; genus Eulemur; species Eulemur rufifrons. The sequence goes on from NC_091001.1 coordinate 26,768,144, forward strand.
GTTTCTGAGTGTTTTCCTACTCCTGTGGGATGTTGGTGAGTTGCACGGGGTCTTCAAGAGGGGAAGACATCAAGATGGGGAGGGATGGGCCTGTCCCCCCAGGCCTCTATTCCATCTGTGCCCTCATCCTTTCTCCGCACCCGCAGCCCCCGTCTGCTTACTGGCTCTCAACTTGGAAGGTCAGATGTTGGTAATGTTCAGAGTGTTCCTTTGAGCAGAGAAGGTCTCCCTTAACACTTTTTTTTTTCTTTCTCTGTTAAGACTTGGGAACACTAAGACTCTTCAAATACAGAATCTTATGTTCTAATTCTTTGACTGATACCAGCTCCAGAAGTTTAAAATGCACTCCAAAGTGTAAAATTTACCACTAAAAGGGATGTTTATAATTTGCCTTTGTATTTCAACACTGCATGTGACTTTAAAATTCCTTCCTGCCTCTCCAGCATTTGCACCATAAAACTGAGCTTTTTCCTGACACATCCAATCCCCTCCTTCAGTGTGACAAATTTTGAATGCATTTTTCTAGACACATGTATATACCAGCATGATCTCCCAGTGAAGCCTTAAAGCCAGCTTGACCGAGGACAGCAGCTTAGGAACTTGGAAACTGCTTGAGCAGTGGTTTTCAGAGGTTTATTACATAAGCCCAGGTTCAAGTCCAACTGATCTGGGAGGGGGCTGAGAGAAGTCCCCCACACAGTGGCCACTTGAAGCAGAGAGACTCTGACCCAAACACTCACCTGCCCTCCTCCTTCCTGTGACAAGTAATTCGTGAGGTAGAAATGAAAAGATTATGGGACTTTGTACTGCCTAAGCAAAAAGCAAGTAAAGAAAGAGAAAGTCTAATAATAATTACTCTTTGCAGAGGCAGAATTTACCTGAGGTCTCTAGGCAGAAAGAGGGGATTTCAGTTCCCAGAAAGGATGCTGCCAAAATAAGATTTGGAAAGCAAATCCACGGGCAGGGCTTAATGCACCAGATTTATGCATGCTGTCAGCTTCTGAGCAATGTAATTATTGTCATTTTTCTGCCTTGAGCTACTGCCTCTGGTTTCTGGGAATAGGGCTAGAATATTTCCCACCTGGTGACATTTATTACCACCACCCCCTCATAGCAAAGCTCACCCTAAGTCTCCAATCCCCCAACCCCCACTAAATCTCACATTTAAAAAGAGCTTCCAGCCCTGTTTCCAATTGTTAACACAAAAATGAATCAGGTGACAAAGATTCATTTTTACAATATCATATTGAGGTAGATTTCCATGTTTCAGGTGTTAAGTGGTGAGAAATCGCTGACGGTTTCAGATCCCAATAAGCATCTGGGCTAAAACAAGGTGGGAAGCTGAGTACGCAGTGTGACCTCTGTGGTGCAGGCAGGTCTGTGGAGTGGCCCCAGGACAGTGGCTTGGACTGACAGATGCATCGTGCTGGGAGGCATTGCCCTGAGAAGATGGATTTACTGGAGGTGAAGTTCTCATCTGTGTGTGTGTGTGTGCGCACGTGCATCAAATCCCTGCCTTTGATCCTCTGTCCTAGTCTGTCTCTGGCCCAGAATTGGTGACTGTGAGACACTCAGGTATTCTTTTCTAAGTCTACGAGTTGAGGGTGGTCAGCGGGAATCTGCAGATGAGTAATATCTGGTCAGTGCTCAGCTCTCAGAAGTGGAAAGCAGCAGCTTACGGACATATAATGTTGGCCTTGGTCCCCTTCCATCAGCATCACCATCCTCATCTTCATCCTCATCATTATTGTCATTGTCTTTGTTGTCATTAGCATGATGACCATCATTCCTAACATTGATCAAGAGTCTCCTCTGTCTGGTGCTGTGCCAGGCACTCCAGGAGTACGATGGTATTCAACTCTTACAACACTGTAGATTAGATATTATTCTCATTTGGCAGCAAAGCAACTGTGGCTCAGAGTGACTGAGAATCTCCCACCAGATTGCAAGGCCACAAGACTTCAATACAGAGCTGTTTGATTTCAAAGTCTATATCCTCAATACCATACCATGTGGTCTCTCTTAAAGATTTAGCTAACCATTGCTCTAAACGGAGATTTTGTCGTGCCCCAAATCAGTGGGATTGGTAAAGCTAGATCAAATAAAAAACTTTCTTAAAGCTGAATGCTAAAATGAAACAATGGGCTCCTTTCCCTAAGCTCATTACAGGTATTAAGTGTTTGGCCATTTAATTAGGGCACACTTTACCCTTCATTGCAGTCAGTGGAATACAAATATTGTAGAACTTGACCTTATTGTTTGGTTTTGTGTTGCTTTGACCTCTTGCAGATCCACCTGCAAGCCCCTTCAAATGATGTGTTTGCACTGAGTTTTCCTTCTTCATAATGGAGTATTCCCACACGTGACTGTTTTATTAATACACTAGTTTTCCTGACTTCGAAGAGGGGAGGAATTGGGGAGATTTTTAGCTCCTAAGACTTCATCAGAATCAATGATCAGGAAAGTAAAACAAAACAAAGCAAAACAACACAAAATAAAACACAGAAAAACCTCAAAAAAGGCCAATGCTCACAGTTTCTGGATTTCAACTCTTCTGCTGGGAGAACACGCATTGGAGGGTCTGTGGGAAATAGAAGCACCTGGGGGTTGGCTGGAACCCTGGGGGGTTGGGGGAAGGCAGACCACATTGTGGGATAAAACATAACATTTGTGGCTCATAAAATTTTTCCATGAGCTATTTTCCGCTGAACTCTATCATTGCTTCTTGACATGTTCAGAAGCTTGATCTGTTCCCATTCGTTTGCTTTATAACAGGAACATTGGATTAAGGAATAAGGAAAAAAGTCCTTCTGGTGATAGGCTGAAAAGAGAAGGGGAGATTTGATTAGAAAAATGTTTGGAGGAAACATATGAATTGGTGTTTGCTCTGGTTTTAGTTCTCATTTTAAAAAAACAAAACAAAACAAAACATTGCTGCTAGGTGCAGTGGCTCATGCCTGTAATCCCAGCACTTTGGGAGGCCGAGGCGGGAAGATTGTTTGAGGCCAAGAGTTCCAGACCAGCCTGGGCAAGAGTGAGACACTATCTCTACTAAAAATAGAAAAAATTAGCCGGGCTTGGTGGCATGTGGCTTTAGTCCCAGCTACTCACGGGGCTGAGGCAGGAGGATCATTTGAGCCCAGAAGTTTGAGGTTGCTGTGAGCTAGGCTGACGCCATGGCACTCTAGCCTGGGTAACAGAGTGAGACTCTGTCTCAAAAAAAAAAAATAAAATAAATAAATAAAAAAAGGAAAAATAAAAGAAAGAGAATACTATGCCCTTAAAGGGTTGAGTCTAAAACATGAGAATCATTTTAACAGAGAAGAGAAAATTATTTAAAATTGTAACTGAAACATTAGCTAGTGAGTGTCTCTTGGTTCTAATAAAGTCTGGGGAATATGTTTTCTAAGTTAAGAGAATGCTTAGGTTATCCATACATATACCTGATGTCCCTTTGGTGGTCTCAACTGTTCTGGATGGGTGCAAGGGGGCAGGAATTTAATCAGCGCAGAAAACTAGTAGCTCAAGCCAATTTTTGAACACTCCAAGGGGGCAGGAACTCTCCTGTCTGGCTCCTGAGATTTCTTTCTTGTGGCAACGGCAGTGGGGTGGAATGGATGAGGCACGCAGGGTTGGCAGACACTTGCATTATTTACACTGACTGCTGCAACTTAGTCAGTGGATGAGGCGCTGCAGAACTTTAGAAGTTCCCAAGCTTATGGGTTTAGATACAATTCCTGTTCTTTATGATCCAAGATGATCTCATGATCCCATCATGCCCTACACATCCCCTCCCAAACCTTTTCCAAGACCCTTTCCTTAGGTGAAGCTAAGTAAGCCAAATGTTGCCTTTATGTCTAGTTTCCTTCATTTTCCTGTTTTTGTTTTTTTAATTTTAGAATGATAGTACCATACACTGGGGAGGCGGCTTTGTTACCAAGGCAACTGGACTTGTGTCTTGTGTTCTTTCAGTGTCCACTGGACCCTCTGCTCAGTTTGCTCGATCCTTTGTGGGGGGTTGTTTCTATGCTGCACTCCCTTTTTAAGTTTTAAATCATCCAGAACATGATTAGTCACTGGGAGCCCAAGGACAAAGAAGTCTGAAAAGAAACAGATTTGAGCTAGTTCTATTTGCCCCTGTGGTGTGGGGAAAATACAGCTTGGGACCATGTATGCCTGTATCAAGCATCATGCCTCTGCCCCGGCAGCACGGGTTCCCTGTATGACCAAATCTTCCCTCAGCTGGCGTCTCCCTCTTGCCCTGGGTCCCGGAAGTTTCACATTTCCTATTTGCTCCATTTGGAGAATTGCTGAAAGTTCATTGAGGTCATAGGGCTGCATTTTACTCATGTTTGTCATCTAGCACCTAGCCCAGGGGCTGGAGTAGGGCAGCAGTTGGTAAATAGTTGTTAAATTGTGTATGAATAATCAATTCTTCTTTTTACCATCCTGAGACTCAAGTAATCAATCCATCAATCAATAAGTATTTATTAAACACCTATTATATGCTGGGACCTATGCTAATCCCCGAGAGTCTAAGCAGGGGTGATTTTCGAAATTCTTGACAACAAGTATGGATTGTGACCATTCAGGGCTGACCTAGACCAACTAGAAAGGATGCCTGTTGTAAATAAGGGAATATATGTATGTGCACATACTGGCTTAGTCTTGGCCCCAGACACCGTATTGCACGGTCCCAGGCTTCATGAAATGTGTAGTTCAGTGGGAGAACTAACGATGTCTGAATAATTCTAAGCATGATGGGTGTTAGAAGGATTGAGTCAGATTGCTATGGAGGTATAATGGGAAACTTAATCTAGTGAGTATTTGTGAGGGGCAGGGTAGGGAACCATTCCCCAAGAAATTGCTTCTACTCTTGGCTAAAGTTTTCATCTCCAGGGCCTTTTACATGGACACAGATATTTCCCTCTATTCCTGGAGGGATGGGATTTGTAACTCTGTTTTTTTCCTTTCTGTAGTGCCCTAAAGACTCTTAATTCTTGTATTAGTTTGCTAGGGCTGCCATAACAAAATACCATGGACTGGAAGGCTTCAACAACAGAAATTTATTTCACACAGTTCTGGAAGCTGGAAGTCCAAGATCAAGGTGTGGCCAGGTTTGATTTCGTCTGAACCTCTCTCCTGGGCTTGCAGATGGCTGTCTACTCGTAGCATTCTCACAAGGCTTCCTTTGTGTGTGCACATCCCTGGTGTCTCTCCCTGTCCCCTAAACTCCTTTTCTTATAAGAAAAACAGTAAGATTAGATTAGGGTCCACCCCGATGAACTTATTTTCACTTAATTACCTCTTTGAAGGCTCTATCTCCAAATACAGTCACATTCTGAGCTATCAGGGGTTAATGGGCTTCAAGATACAAATTTTTGGAGGGACATAATTCAGCCCATAGTATCATTTTTATCTCTCAGCTGAAGAATGACCCATATTACCTGAGAAGTTAATATTATGGGCTTCTCTTATGTTTTGTAGAATGGCATGGGATTTTAGTAAGTAAAGAAACAAATGGTGAGATAGCAAGGTAGAATAAGATAAGGCAATAGGAATGACAGGACCAAAGCAATGAGGGTTCCCAGACACCTTCCATTTGGAAGTATCAGGAAAGGCTTATTCATCATAATGGTAGCTAATGTTTATTAAGCATGTTCTCTTCATTTAACCAATATTTATTAAGCACATACTTTATGCTGGAAACTGTTCTAGACATTGGGAATAGGCACCAAACAGCAGGGAGGATGGTCACTTTTGTGGTTTTTACAATCTAACAAACTACTATTGTATATCATAGTGGACGCTGCCTTGCACCATCCAGACCCCCCTTTAGGACCAAGGCACTGATTTGTCCAGCTGTTGGCCAGTGTTGGCAACTGGTGGCTCACATGAGTTGCTGTTGGCTAAAGACCTCTGCCTCGCCTAAGGTTGTTCTACCTCCCAGGGGCAGCCTGTATCCGAGGACTAGTAAATGGGGCTACAAAGGACCACCCTTTGCCTCAATTCCAGACAATTATGAAGGGTCATCCTGGCTCCAGAGCCTCCTGTGGGCTCTGTGACTGCATTGTGATGCAGTGTACCCTTGTGCCCAATCCTGCACGCCTTATTACCCCAAAGTGGGTGTTTTGGGTAGCAATCTCCAAGGAACTTCTTGTGTACAATCTTCATCTCCGAGTCTATTTCCTGGGAAACTAGCCTGTGTTAGTCTGTTTTGTGCTGCTAGAACAGAACACCCAAGACTGGGTAATTTATAATGAACGGAAATTTATTAGCTCATGGTTCTGGAGGCCGAGAAGTCCAAGATCAAGGGACTGGCATCTGGCGAGGTCCTTCCTGCTGTATCATCCCATGGCAGAAGGTGAGAGGGCAGGAGAGAGAAGGAAAAGGAGGTGAACTTGTCCTTTTATAAGAAACCCACTCCAACGACAATGAACCCACTCCCATGACAACATCAGTTCATTCATGAAGATGGAGGCTTCATGGCCTGATCACCTCTCTTTAGGCCTCACCTCCCAACATTGTTGCATTTGAGATTAAGTTTCTAATTTGTGCTTTTTGGGGGACACAGTCAAACCATAGCGCTGACCTAAGACACATGAGGCTGAGTAACTTGCTCTAGATCACAGAGCCAATAAACATTGAAACTGGGAGATAAACTGATCTCTAACTGACTCTAAATAATGTTCTCTTAAATACGACCTACCTTCCTCTGAGGTGGCAAGTAAGCTGGGACTTGAGGAATGACCAAGTCTTGGGCAAGCCTGGGTTTTGATGATGACTTCTCTCAGCTCTCAAGAGTTAATGCAGATGTGCTCATTGCCTGGGTAAGATTCAAGACATTTACTATTGATCCTGAAAAAGCCACTGTTCTTTTTTCATAAAGTGTCTCTGTAAGTGCAGCACATTGATTCCAGAAAGACCATCTAAGCCAATTTTTTAAAACCATGAAATTATAGATTTTGTTAAAAACTCAAATCTATAAAGTCATTTTGATTTCTCATGATTGTGCTCTAACTGCTCACTCTCATCAACAGGAAGATCAAATGTTAACAAAGTACAGGAAGGTTGATATTATTCAAATATTTTATCTACATGAGGCTGAATTCTTTTACCAAAGCACTGAGTTTTTCCCTCAAATTCTGTCTTATACATGTATTTAATAGCCAACAATGTATTTTTCTGTTCATTGTCTCACTTGAGAGTCACACAAAACTGGCAGCTAGGTTTTAGTATCCCTGTTTTATAGATAAGGAAACTGGGCCTCAAAAGGCTTAAAGTCCCCAGGTTACACAGCCAGAGAGAGAAGAGCCCACCTGCAAAAACATGCATCTGTCTCCCATCTCCTCACTGCCGGGCAGTGGTGTAGTCAGTCAGCTGAATGTTCTTCATGAGTTACTCTCCACCATACTCATGCAAGCCATTGTCACGACTTGACAAAGGCGTCTTCATCTAGAACTCATCAGCATTTCCAAAACCAAATCCGATGTTCCTTCTGCATCTCTCATCTGAACAAATGATACAAATTTCCACTCAATCATCTAAGCTGGAAACCCCTGATGTTCTTGAATCCTTAACCACTCTATTCATGTCCTTGCTTCTGCCTCCTTCTGTCTAAAACTCCGTTTTTTCTTGTACCAAAATATTTATCAGACCTCATTGTTCCTACGTCCAGATCATCATCATCTATCATATAGGCTGATATTAATTTAGTTGTCCCTACCCTATATAGAGTTAGGTGTCCCTGGTCTCTATTCTCTTTTAATTCAAAGGATGTCATGTCAAACTGTGGCGTCTAAGTCAGACTGCTTGGATTCAAATCATGTTTTCACCAGTAACTGACTCAGACTCCCTGAGCAAACTATTTTCCCCTAATAGGGGAAAATAACAGTAAAAACCTTATTGAATTGTTGAGAACATTAAATGAGTTTATAATGTGTAATGCCCTTAGAACAATGTCTAGGATACAGTAAACACTCATAAAGTTAGCTATTGTTATTACTCATCTTCCTTTTGGACATTGGATCAATCTTTCTAAAACATAAATCCAATCAAATTACTTTCCTGTTTAAAAACCTTCAGTGGCTCCTAGAACCTATAGAATATCATTGCAGACATTTTTTTTTTCAAGTTCAAAATAGCTAGCCACTATTTATTGCATTTTACTTTATGTTCCAGGTACTTCAGTTATGATATTCAATTCTTTAAAAGATAAATGGAATTATACTACAAATATTCTTCTACAACTTATTATTTTTTTACTTTAACAATTTGACTGGGAAAACTTTATATGTCAATATGTAAATTGACCTCATCCTATTTAAGAACTGCATAATAGTCTATGGGATAGGTGCCAAAATTTAACTATTCTCCTAAATTTATTATTTCCCTATTGATGGATATGTAAGTAGTGTGGTAGATTGAAAAAATGGCCACAGTTCTTTACCCTTCCCTATATGCATGTCCCTTTGCAATGTGATATTGCAGTTCCTTGCACGAAGAGGTGAAGTCTGTCTCTTTAAACCCTGATTCAGGGGTAGCCTTGTGACTTGCCTGGGCCAATGGACTGGCAGAAGCCATGTCTTCTGGATTAACCCTTGGCCTCTTGAGGCCTGTTTTTCACTCTCCTTCTTGGAAGGCTGCTGTCAACTGTACGAACAAACCCCGATGTCCTGCTAGAAGAAGAATGACCATGTGGGCAGGAGCAAGCCTTACAGCCAGCTAGCATAGCAGCTGACCACAGAGATAGGAGTGAGCACAGCCAAGACTAAGAAGAACTATCTAGTTGAGCACAGACAAAATTGCCAATCTCTAGAATGATGAACTAAAATAGCTACTGTTTCCGGTCATTAAGTTTTGGGCTTGTTAGGCATGCAGTGGAAGCTAACAGGTACAGGTAGTTTCCAAATTTTTTCCATTAAAATTAAACTTCAGGGGTCATCATTGTCCCTTTGTCTTTGTGCAAATATGTGAGCATTTCTTTATGTTATTTTATTTTATTTTTTTTGAGACAAAGTCTCACTCTGTTGCACTGGCTAGAATGCCGTGGCATCAGCCTAGCTCACAGCAACCTCAAACTCCTGGGCTCAAGCAATCCTCCTGTCTCAGCCTCCCGAGTAGCTGGGACTACAGGCATGTGCCACCATGCCTGGCTAATTTTTTCTATATATATTTTTAGTTGTCCAGCTAATTTCTTTCTATTTTTTTTTTTTTTTTTTTAGTAGAGACGGGGTCTCACTCTTGCTCAGGCTGGTCTCAAACTCCTGAGCTCAAACGATCTGCCAGCCTCAGCCTCCCAGACAGTAGGATTACAGGTGTGAGCCACCACACCCAGCCTATGTTATTTTTTAATTGACAAAAATTGTATCTACTTATCACATATAACATGTTGTTTGGAATATGTATACATTGTGGAATGGCTAAATAAAGCCAATTAGCATATGCATTACCTCACATACTTATCATTTTTTGTGGTTATAACACTTAAAATCTTTCTTAGAAATCTTCAACAATACATTGTCATTAACTACAGTCATCATGGTATGCACTAGAGCTCTTGAACTTATTCCTCTTACCTAACTGAAATTTCGTATCCTTGTGTAAGCATTTCTGTAGGATGGATACTGTGGCAAAATTTTTGGCCCTAGGCTATAAACCTTAAAAACTATATCTGGATACTGTCTTAGTCTGTTTAATGTTGCTATAGCAGAATACCTGAGGATGGGTAATTTATAAAGAAGTTTATCTGACTCATGATTCTAGAGGCTGGAAGGTTCGAGACTGGGCAGTTGCATCTGGTGAGAGCTTCCACTCATGGCAGAAAGTAGAAGGGGAGCCGGCTTGTGCAAAAAGTTCGAGTGGAGAGAGAGGAAGCAGGAGAGAGAAACTGAGGAAGCCAGACTCTTTTTAACAACCTGCTTTCTTGGGAACTAATTCATTCCTACAGGAGCAGGAACTCACCCATGCAGGAGGGCACTAATCTATTCATGAGAGATCCACCCTCGGGAGCCAAACACCTCTCACTAGGCCCCACCTCCCAACACTGCCACATTGGGGATCAGATTTCAACAAGAGCTTTAGTGGGAACAAGCCACATCCAAACCGTAGCAGATACTGCCAAAATTCCATCAAAATGGTTGTAGCAGTTTATACTTTTACTGACAGTATATGTGTATCCACTTTGTCACATTGTTACAAACACTGGATCTTATAAACTTAAAACATTTTCCATTCTAATGGTTATAAAATCAGCTGTTTTTTGCTTTTTACTTTCCTAATGGTTTATAAAGTAAAATATATTCAATATACTTATTTATTTTTCCTATGAATTGCCAATTTGTAGACATTGCATTTTTCCCTATTGGTACATATTGAAAGGGCAGCCTGGCAAAAAATAACAGGAAAATATCTAATCCTGCAATTTCCTAGTAATAAAGATCAATCCTATGAGTTCTCTTGCTCACAGACATTCCACAGGAGTTCTGTTTTGCACAACTTCTGAAAAGAGCTGAACAGACGGAAAAGAGATATAAATTTTCTCTTTTAAAATTGCTTTTGAGAATCTGCTTTTACAGAGATCCTGAGTGAACAGCAGGGGTCCCTGCCCAAAACTGTATCTTGAGGGCAGAGTCACGTCTCCAGCGATAATCCTATCTCCAAGGAAAGGCCAGGGAGCCAACTCTGAGGCTTTGACATCCTGCTGCCACTTCTGGCTTCTGTTATCAGCCTGCCGCCAAGAAGAAAGAAAGGAACTGGATGCAGCAATTTCTCAACTGCACCACGTTAATTTGCAACTCCCTTTTAAAAGGTCTGAATGGCTGGTTTTCAAGGCCAGCATATTCTTCCTTTTCCACTTTCATGCTGGTCATTTTTCCACTCAGGAAAAAGTAAATTAACTTCTTCTCTCTATTCTAATCTTTGTCTGGAGAAATCTTTCTCAATACCTATGTGCACTAGCTCACATTCTAACACAAATTAATATCATTTAACAATTTATTTATTTGATTATTGTCTCTTAGTTCTTATGTTGCAAATATTTTCTTTCAGTTTACACATTGTCTTTGAACTTTCCAGGTGATGTCTTGATGATATAAAAGATTACCAATTTTATGTGATAAAATGTGTCACTCTTTCATTATGGCTTCTGGATTTTGTTTTTACTTAGCAAAGCCTTCCCTACCTTAATATAAGTTTTTACAAAATCTTTCATATTTTCTTCTAACACTTTTTTTTTTTTAGAGATGGGGTCTTGCTTTGTTACCAAGGCTGTAGTGCAGTGGCTCCTCACAGGTGCGATCACAGCACACTATAACCTTAAACTCCTGGGCTCAAGTGATCCTCCTGCCTCAGCCACCTGAGTAGCTGGGACTACAGGTGCATGCCACTGTGGCCAGCTACTCTTCTAATTTTTAATTATTTTTCTAAATATTAACATCGTTCACCCATTTGGAACAGATTTTTGTTTACAACGTGAAGTGGGAACTTATCCTCCATATGGATATTCAATTGTCCCAAGTAATATTTACTGTGTTCGTCTTCTCTGCATTGATTTAAATTGTCATTTCTATTACATTTCAAATGTTCCAGTGTCCCAAGTGCAGTATTTCCTGTGCTTTCTACACTTTCCATTAACCTATGTATTTATTGTTACACCAGTCTCCAATCTTATAATTTCTACAACTTTATATGTAGGATAAGTCTCCCTTATTTATTTTTTCTTTTTTGAAAATTTCTTGTCTGACTGAAACTACTCTGTATGATACTATAATGGTGGATACATGTCATTATAAATTTGCCCAAACCCATAGAATGTACTACAGTAAGATTGAACCCTAATGTAAACTACGGACTTTGGGTGATAATGATTTGTCAATGTAGGTTACGACAAATTGTAACAAATACACCACTGTGGTGGTTGATAGTGGGGAAGGCTGCACATGTGGGAGGAAGGGGGTCTATGGAAATCTCTGTGTCTTTTGCTCAATTTTGTTGTGAACCTAAAACTGCTCTAAAAAATAAAGTCTATTAAAATTTTCTGGCCAGGTGCGGTGGCTCATGCCTGTAATCCTAGTACTCTGGTAGGCTGAGGTGGGAGGATTGCTTGAGCTCAGAAATTCAAGACCAGCCTGAGCAAGCATGAGACCCTGTCTCTACTAAAAATAGAAAAACTAGCTGGGAGTCATGGTACATGCCTGTAGTCCCACCTACTCAGGAGGCTGAGGCAGGAGGATTGCTTGAGCCCCGGAACCTGAGGTTGCTGTGAGCTATGACAATGCCACTGCACTCTACCCAGGGTGACAAGGTGAGACTCTTTCTCAAAAAATAAAATAAGATAAAATAAAATAAAAAGGAAAACTTTCTCGTATATTTCTTTTCTCTTCAGATAACATTTAGGATTATTTTATCTAGTCTATAAGAAATCCTTTTATAATTTTGACTGGAATTTAATATATTGAATTTATAGGTAATTAGGGAGAACTGACATTTCTTTAATGTTGAAACTTCCCAACAAGGAACGTATGACTTTTTTCTTCTCAATTGCAGGCTTTTTTATGCCCTGTTCTCTTCACATAGATCTTGCGCATTTCTTGTTAGGTTTCTTCAGTATTTAATAGTTTCTGTTGCTATTATGCGTGGTATTTGTGCTGGATCAGAACATTAAAGACTAGCTTCCCCTGACTCCTTTGCTGTTGTGTTACAGCAGTGACGTAGCTTCTGTCAATTAGATGTGCTGGTGTTAGAAGTGAATTTGGAACGAGGTAGGCAGGAGGAAGGCGAAGCCTGAGGCTCTCGTTTTGCTGGTGCGGATTGTGGCTGAAGTCGCTCCGTTTCTGGGGTCAGTGATTTCCTGCTTCTGAAAATTCCCTTTCTGATTGTGGCAAAGGCCACACGGTCCTGTGGTCAGCAGTTTCCCAATGGGGTGGTTGCCTAGAGTGCTGGCAGCGGCCCAGCGTTCTCCATCCTGTTAGAGAAATTATGACTCTGGAGAATATTCGTTCCTGGGAGTGCAGCCTGGGTGAGGCCTATTTGTCCAGCCATTCCAATAATTTTGTAATACATGGAAAGAGATTCCTCGCTGTGCAAATCATCTAAAGAGATTTCTGTTGTCTGCAATCGAGCCCTAAACTTGACAGAATCCTTTTTGACCATTTGTTGGTTATTGTTGTTTAAAAAGCTATTGTGTTTTACAGGGTGATCTTGTGTCTGGCCATGTTACCAAATCCTCTTGTTAGTTCCAGTAGTTTGGAAAATTGACTTTCTTGGAATTTCTAAGTAGGTTATAGCATTATTTATAAATGTGGAATGTTTTGTCCCTTACTTTCCAGAAATGCTTTATTTCTGTTTTTGTCTCTTATTATTGAGATTACCAGGACCTTTAGCATAATATTGAGTAACAGGGAGATAGCAGACTTTCCTGTTTTGTTCCTGATGAATCCCCGTTATTAGCCATAAAGTGTGATATTTTCTGTTGGTAGATATCCTCTATTAGCTTAAGATTTTTGTTTGTTTGTTTGTTTTTTAATTAAGCTGAGTGTTGAATTTTAAAAAATACTTTTCAGCATCAATATGATAAATACATATTTATATTTCTTTTTTCTTAACTTGTTATGGTAATGAATTTAATTAATGCATTTTTTCTAATGTTAACCTACTTTTGAGAACTTTCCTAACACTTAAAAGAAAATATTGCCAGATTTGATTTGCTAACATTTTACTTAGGATTTTTCTGTTTATGTACAGAAGGAAGTTTGGCCAAAGGGTGTGTGTTTGTGTGCATGTGTATGCTATATTGTTTCATCTCGTTTTAGTACCAGGATTATGCTGGCCCAATAGAACAAACTGAAAATTTTCTCATGTTTTTCCATGCTCAGAAACATGTAGTTGATATAAGGTTTAGTACTCTTCTTATAAAAAAACTTTATAAAATAGGCTTGATGCCTGTTTTAGTTCTAAATCTTTGACTATCTTTACAATTTCTTCCTTAAGTCTTAACCTATTCAGTTTTTAAGTTCTCTTTGAGTCGAGTTTTTCATTTATATATTAATATTTTTAGGAAATTGTACATTTCATCTAGATGCAACTTGAGATTGTACTCTTACAATAATAGCCAACATGTAATACATTGCTTATTATGGTGCCAGGCATAGTGTTAAGTACGTTTCATTTATAAGGCAGTTAGTCCTCCCTGAGGTGGGTACTATTACTACACCCATTTAACAGAGACGGAAATGGAGGCACAGAGAATGGGTTAGTCACTTTCCCAGCAAGTGGTGGGGCTGGGATTCAAACCCATGTAATTGGCTGTAGATGCTACTAAAATTATTTTAATCCCTCTCTATCTGTAGTTATGCCTGTCTTCCTTTTCTGAAGAGTCTATTTCTTTCTTCTCTCTTTTCCTCATGATCAAACTTGCTAAAGAATTTTCAGCTTTAGTATAGCTGCTGTTATTTCTCCAGCCAAAGGACCAGTTTTCATTTTGTTGATCAAGACTATTTGAAACATTTATTTTACATTTACAGTTTATTCTGCATTCCATTAGTTTATATTTTTAAATATTATTGCTTTTTTACCCTTTCTTTATATTTGTTTTTATTTTTTAATTTTTGAAGTGAATACATAGATAATTTAACCTAATAAATACATTAAAGACTTCTGAGTACCACTGAAGCTGCATCTTAAAGATTCTGTTATATAATACTGTCATTGGTGTTAATTTTGAAAGAATCTAAATTTCAATTTTAATTTCTGCTTTTACTCAGAAATTATTTAAAAGAGCTCTTTAAAGTTTCCAAGTAGTTATTTTGAGGTGGAATGTCTCTGGTTATCTTTTGTTTTAAATTTCTAATGCCATTGGATTGTGTAATAATTTCTACTTTTGTAGCTTCCTGAGATTTTCTGTGTAACCTCTATTTTTAAAGCTTTGATGAGTTTTTAAAAGTGTATATTCTCAGTTGTGTACAACTTGTTTACATCGCTATCTGATTCAGCTTGTTAATAGTGAAATTCAAGTCCCTATTTCCATATAGAAATATAGTCATTTTCTTAAGAGATGTCTATTAATCCATTCCATTAACTTCTAGGGATTAATCAGTTTTTGCATGCTTTCTAACAATTCCACTTTATATATTTTGAAACTATGTTGTTAAGTGCTGGTGTAGGTTTTTAGTGGATTTTACATTTATTAACATAAAAATTTCTTGTGTCTCATTTAATGTTTTACCCCTTTGAATTTCATTTCATCTAAAATTAATATTGAGACACTTTCTTTTGAGGAGGACAGATCGGGGAATGGTAGGTAGCATTTGCTTGACTTACCTTCCTCCAACACCTATGTTTAAATTTTCCAGGTCTTGATTTGAATGTGATTCCTATAAACATCATATAGACATTTTTTGTTTGATTTGGTTTGGTTTTCATGACAAATCTGGGAGTTCCTGCATGGTAAATATAACCCAGATATATTTGTTGTGATTAATGATACATTTGGACATTTTCTTGTTATCTTATTTCATGTTTTTTTTTCTTTTTTGCCTTTTTTTGAATTTATAATGTTTCTTGTTATGTTATTTTCCCCTCCAGTTGTTTGGAAAACACACATACTATGTATATTCTTCTAGTGTTTTCCTTATAATTATTGGTATACATTTAAACATATTTAAAAATCAACATCTATAATTATGCTCATTGTGGGCTTATTCTGGTGCCTTGTTCAATTATGTAAACTTCTTCCCATAAGGCTGTGGTTCCCAGTCTCTCTTACATTATGGAGCAGTAATATTTCTGAACAATAAATCATGGACCTATGCAAGAGTGTCAAATTTTATTTTGTGACTAAAAGACATAAAAAAATTCTCCTGTTACCTGTCATCTATAATTGCCACCATTTCACAACAAATAGGATGTTTTAATACCAACAAATTATGGAATACATGGTCTTATAATAAATGATAATTTGAAAAAATTATATAAATACTTTATGTACTTTGCAGAAAATGCTGTCTTTGCTTTACTCATTTCACTGTAGATCTATGAAAACTCCATCATGGCCTGATTCTGAGTTGAGGACTGGCTTTTCAGTATCTTGCACCCAATATTTTCAGCCTCATTTTCCCTCCCCTACATCCCACTGTTCTTGAACATGTTAAAGCCTCTTCCTTCCTTTCTATTTTCCTTTTCTTTCTCCTGCCCTCACTTTAGTTCTTTCTTGCCTCTATGTATTTGCAAATTGTGTTTACCGCTTTCTGAAATGCTTTTCCCTGCTCTTATGGATAGAAATTACAATTTATGTGAAGGATAGATTTTTGAAGAAGTTACATAATTCAAGACTAACATGATTGACGATTAATTTTCTCACAGATCTGGCAAAAATATTTCTGATGGTAGGTATTTCTGTTTATCAACTCAAGTGGTAGCAGTGTAAACACTGCCTACAATTCGCTTTGCATAACAGCACTGAAAATAAGCAGATCCTGATGAATTAAATGACATTTTGGAAACTGCATAATTTTGAATTTTGTGCATAAATGGGAACTTTATTAATATTTTACACTGATATGCTTTCAAATTAATTCAATGTTGCACAATATGTAATTGCACTTCATTATACTACCTTCTCTGATTTCTCATTAGTGCTTGATTATATTTGTGACAATAATTGCTATAGTTGTAGCAGAAACCTTCACTCATTTTTTCTAAGAAAGGAGTGGCTGTTCTGATTGAGTGGAGCCTGAGCCATTGATTGGGCAAAGCGAATGTTTAACTAGTAAGTGTATAGTGCCTTAAAAGAAGAGGTACTCTATGTCCACTTTTTGTGGGACAGCCCTGGTTGATTACATTAACATCACGTGGTCACCCTTGGTCAGGACTCATTAGCAGCAGGGTCCCTTGCTGGTCTGGTCTCTTGGTGCATCCGGTCTCCAGGTGGCAAACTTACCTAGACAGGGCCTGCCTCCTCTTTTGGTTCTGCCTTCATTCTTGCACCTGAGAGGGTAAGTTAGGGTCATTCTGTCCCATAGACCCTGCCACTCTAGATTCAGGGCAAGAGATCAACTGGCTGCTTTAGACTCTGAGCTTTTCCATACATTGAACTCAGTATTTTCCTGAGCATGTGGTATTGGGTGTTTCTGGGTGCTTTTTCTTCTCTTGATAACCTGGTGCTTCTCTTCTTCTTTGTGGCTTGTGTGGACAGCTTCCTCTGTAGGCAGGGGAGGGAGGAGTGAGTACAGAATTGCCTAAACTCCTCTCCCTAACAAGCATATCCCACGTTTGGTGGCTGGGTGGGAGGCAGTGGAGTTGTCCTTTTCCCACCTCCCTAGGTGAAGCTTCGGAAGCCCAGGGTTTGTGCCTTGTCTGTCTCTTTAGATTCAGTCCTGATAGTCAACATTTCTGCTTGATTAAATGAACCTCCTTCCCTCTTAAATCATTACCTCTGTCTGAATAGACGAGTCTTCCTTCTGGCTGAACGAAATATTTTCCTTACTGTATATTGAGTGTAATTTTCTTCTCTGTGTGTTTGGGGACTCTGAGGCAAATGTCACTCATTGTGTCTCTTCTGGTACCTGAAGGCAGATATTGTTACCCTTGAATTTTATTTTTCTGGATTAAAAAGCCACAACACATTTCAATATTTCCCCGTTGTGATTCTGTGATTCCACAATTGGAATTGTTTTGTTCTTTCTTGGACCTTCCCCAATTCCTTCTCATCACTCTCTAGATGTGGAGGCCAGAAACACAAGCCAAGTCTGGAGAAACGATTCCTCAATGGCCATTTTTATATCCTTATCTCTCAGCTCAGCCCCTCTTGTCTTAATTCTAGACGAGCTCTTGACTCGTTCCGTTTGTTGTCTGTTGTGGTTCCCATGGATTTTATTCTCTTTCTATTTCTTAGCAGGTCATGAACCTTCATGTATCTGTGGGTTCTCTTTGTTTGGGTTACAGCCTAATATTTTATACTTAAAGCCTATTAAACAGCATCCTTTGATTTTGCGGTTTGTTGAATTCAAAGTCAACTTGACAAATGATAGTGTGGATTCTTAGCAAGTCTGCCCAAATCTTCATAAACTATATTGATTACTACTAGTAACTTATTGTTATATATTTGACATTTTGTGCTAGAACTGCACTATCCAATATGGTATCCACTAGCCAGGTGCAATCATTTAAAATTTAATTAATTAAAATGAAATAAAATTTAAAATTCATCTCCTCATTCACAGTAGCCACATTTCGAGTGCTTAACAGTCACACATGGTTAGGGGCTACCGTATGGATAGCACAGGTATGGAATATTTCCATCATTGCAGGAAGTTCTATTGGGCCATGTTGGTCTAGAAGTTTTTCCAGTTTGAAGAGTAGTTTTGGAGGAGGAGAAGCAACATTGGTGATCTCAGATCACAGAATCAGAGATACTCTTATTTAGTAGTTTCCAATATTTTCACTTCTGAGAACTTCTGTTTTTGTATTTTTCCCATTAAAAAAAGTTCTGTCTTACAAGGTTCGTATTAAATAATAGTGTCTTCTTCCACTCGTTCATTCAAGGCATAAACAAATGTAATGCCATCTATTAGGGGGTAGATATGACAACATTGATATAATTCTAACCAAAATTTTTTAAAAATTATTATTTTTTAGTTTTGATGGCCTTATCACACATAAAGGCATATTTTCCATTGTAAGTCTTGAATTTCTAAAACAGCTTTCTGATTCTCACTGCCTTTCCTCTTGCTAATTCTTTAAACCAGCCTGATCATGTAGCCACAAACAAAAACTGAGCTCTCACTGTTGCTTGCACACATCTCCTTGGCCGGCTCCCTTCTCGTGGTGTCTCGTCTTTTCTTGCTCTGATCTGATCTCTGTATTGGTGGTCTCCAAGGTGGACTGCTTTTTACTCGAGGACTTATGCAGTATTAGCAGCTTTATATTTATTTATTTTTCTCATTGGTTAAAATTTTCTGTTCTTTTGCGTGGATTTTATATTATATATGATTTATCAGTGCAGTTCTATGAATATAAAATTTACATAAAGTGCAGGTATATGCTGTACTCAAAAAATTTTAATGATGGGGTGCACAATCAAACAACAGTGGGAACCTGTGGCCTGTGTGTAGCTTTGTGTTGGTGCTGGAACCTTCGTTTCTATTCTGCCTCTGCTCTTCTGGTTTTAGAATTTGCATTTTTGCCTTTCTCTAAGCAATGCCAACTCCTTGCCCCACCTGTAGCACTGTGGACTGCAACCCTAGGCAACAGCCTCTTGATCACCATCCTGAGAAAGCAGCTGCAACAGGGGGTGATTGGACACTCTGTATGACTTGTGCTAGCCTCAGCAGCCCAGGGATGCTAGGCTGGAAAACTTCGTTCTTATTCAACCACTTCATTTTTAATTTTTATTTATTGCATTGTAAGACAAATTTAAAAAAATTTATTAAAAGCTCCCAAAAGCCAACTGAATATTGCAGCAAAGGTGAGCCATAATTTTAATTTTTGTCCAATCTATCATGGCTTTTCTGTGTACAGGCTACTCTTGCTCTCAGAATGTTGTGCACCATGTACAAAGGGTGTCATTTTGCTAAGTCTCTGTTCTTGATTGCCTTCTTGAATCACTCACCTCGAGCTATTCCTTGGACCTTGTTTCATCCCACATATGACTGGCTCTCCTTTTGCCCTCCTGGCTCAGTTTCTGTTTCTGTTTTATTCTTGTCTATTTGCTTTTGCAAGGTCTTGTCTTCCTGGTTCCAAACTGGATTTCTCTTGACAAGGATGTGTACTTGCTGCTGGGCCCACTGACTCAGGCCACTTGGGAATGTCTTTCTTGGGAATGAATTGCCCAGACTTTCACACCCT
This sequence comes from Eulemur rufifrons, assembly GCF_041146395.1. Lineage (NCBI taxonomy): Eukaryota > Metazoa > Chordata > Mammalia > Primates > Lemuridae > Eulemur > Eulemur rufifrons. The sequence goes on from NC_091001.1 coordinate 26,787,986, forward strand.
TTTACCTAGTGGTCATTACTCTCACCTCCTTTATCCAAGTCCTTCAGGTGGTGTCCAATATTTTCTTCAGCCTCCTACCTTCATTTTCATTAGATTTTCTCAGGATCATTTAGTTTATGAGCTGGAAGAGACCTCAGAACTCACCTAGCTCAAGCCTTTCATTTTCTAAAAGCAAAAACTAAAGAGAAATGACTTACACTGAGTTAATTAAAACAGAGCTAACCTTGGGTTTTAGGTCTCCTGATTTGTCTTCTGGTTGTCTTTTCATTTACCAACATTCTCAAAATGTTGTTGCTCAGAAAAGAGTTCCCTGGTCAAATAAATTTAGACAACAATGAGTTAACCACATTTAAATAGGTTTCTATGCTGCAAGAGTTCTTTGAACCTTTAAGGTAAGAGATCTATAAAGGGAAACTGTAAGGTGGGTGGGGTATGCTATTAATATATCCAATAATTTCCAACTTATTTGAAAATAAAATTCTATATTCACCCAGAATTATGTAAATGTGACACTATCATTTCTTCAAGGCCAGAGGTCCTTGAATATTTTCATGGGTAATTAAATACTCCTTAAATATATATTTTTTTCCTTTACCCACCAAGAATTCTTTTTAATAATTGACTACTTGATTCTTAGGTCATCTTTACTCAATGAGGTCAAAGTGAAAGTTGTTAAAAAAGATGCTGTCATGCAGCTTCAAATTTTTCCCACTTAGGACAAGGTGTTCCAACCCATGGAACAGCAGGAAAATAAATGAAAAAAAAAAAAGAAAACAAAAAAGAAAAGAAAAAAGAAAAAGAAAAGAAAAAAAAAGAAACAAAAAAGAAACAAAAAAGTACAACGTGTGTAGGATTTTTGGTGTTTCGATTATGTTTAAGTTGGGTCCCTATTTGTGAAACCTTTAGATTTGGTTTATACATGTTAAGGTTAAATGAAGGGGAAACCAAATAGTTCTAGGAAAGCCAAGAGGCAAATGCTCATAGTTAATCCACGTCTGTTCTGGGGCATTTAGCTTTTCCTAGCCATTAGTATTCAGACACTGTTATTAGCACATAGACACCCAATCACCCCATGTGCATTAGCCAGATTAGATGTGTTGATTAAAGATACAAATTATGTGATATGTGTTTATATATCAAAATAAGATGATTTTAGCTCGATATGAAAGTATTGCTTTCCTGTGTGTATGTGTGAGTGTATGTGTGAATAAGTGAGAGAGAAAAAGAGAGAGAGAGAGAAACAAAAAGAGAGAGAGACCGGCAAAAGTGGTGTGATAAATTACCAGAAAAATCTCTATTTTGCAGTTTTTTAAAAAGCAGTCTCTGGCAAAAATCTATTTTCTCCTATCTGTCATGGTATTACAAGGAGATAATTTAAAAAATTAGTGTGACTATAATTTGAGATTCCTAGTGAGTAGGAAATCAGTTAAGAAATCAAATAAATTAAACATTACAATAGCCAAGTAGGGCATTGTACTGTACTGATGAGTATTATCACTCTACAACTTCTATGTCACTCGTAACAAAAAGTGTGTTCTAGCTGGAACCATGTCACTTTAAGGAACAGTCTCATTTAGTAAGAAGTTGTCTTTAATGGAACTGATAAACTATTTATCACCTTTCAAAGTACAACCACACACAAGTGGTCCTTGGGTAGAGGAAGGAGTTAGTTAGAAAGGGTTTTGTAAGATAGCCACATTATTTTTTTGTCTTTTATAAAATTCATAAAGCAGCAGGGTGGAAGATTATCTGCTTTTAGAAGAACGCAAAAATGATAGTGAAGAATTATACTGAATGTTTTGATGTCACTACTGCAGTCTGCACCCTTAATCTCTTAAATTATATCCTCTAGGCTGCCAAGATAAGGCTCCCTACACTCAGACTTCATCAGATATTCACCTTGGGCATTGAGAGGCAGGAGTTACCTTCTAGGATCCTTGCAGCCCTTTATTTTTAATTACGTGCTACAGAAAAGATTAGGAAAGTCTTTAGACATCTAGCCCTTAAATTCTCTGACATATCCTCCAAGGAAGAAATGCATATATAATAATTAATTTTCTTTGACCCTTTTACCTTATTTCATCAAACTTAGAACACCATGGATTATAAGATACAACATGGTTTTATGTACCACTAAGAAAGAAAAATGCTTTGGGTTAAACTCTGACATGTCATTTATTTATATGACGCATCGTAAGATTGAGATGTTAAAATTTGAAAAAATGTACATCTTATCAGTAAAGTATGGATATATAATTTCTGGACCCCTGTAAAGATTTTGTTTTCAGTAGTATTTACAGTGCTATTTATTAGTTAGCTTGCCACCCTGACATCATAGTTGGTGATATGTGCAAGGTTTAATTTTTTGGCAACTATGTGTTTGAATCTTTTATAATTATTTGACTTTTCATCCACTTAGGATTTTTCTTTCTAATGGATTTGTAAGATACTTCTTTATTAGGTTTTCCAATCCAGCCCATAATAGTGACCCTTGCAAATAGCAGGTTTCAACAGCCTTTCATTTTTTCATTTACTCATTTGTTCGTTCATTCAACAAACGAATGTGCATATTGAACACCTACTATGTTCCAGGTAGAGGGAAGCCAGGGTACCTGGCACAGGCTGTCCTTTCAAGGATGTCACTCCACAGTGGGAGAGGCAAACAAGCCACTGCTACATGGAACGCGCAGCAATGGGGTACAGTGATTCTGGGACGCATGGGCACACGTGCAAGGCTGCCTGATTGAGAGTTGGGTCAGGGAAGGCTTCGTGGAGGCAGTGAGGTGAGCAATTTGAGAAGGGGAAGCAAGTTGGAGATGTAAGAAGGGACTAGGTCATGGAGACATTAGTTTTTTAGTTTAATAATTTACTCAGGCATGTATCTTGTTAGTCAGCAAGCATTTAGCCTCTTACACAGAGAAAAAAAGTAAAGAATCATGGTGTTACATGCTCACATAGGGCCAAACACTGCTCCAAGTGCTTTGGATAAATCGAGCCATTTAATATATTCACGATAACCCATCAGTCAAGTATCACTGTCATCCTATGTTTCAGAAAGGACAGCTGAGTCACAGAGTGTTAGGAAGTTGCCCCAAATCCTACAGCTGCTAAGTGGGACTGAAACCTACACATCTGTCTCTACAGTCAGCTCACTTGACACCACCCTGCGGCTCCTTTCCTAGGTAAGCGATAGCGCCGGCACTTATCACAGCTGTGTCCCTGTCACCCAGTCTGTGTGCTGATGAATGAGACAGCCAGAGGTCTCTCTCTCACTCTGGTGTGGCGGCCAACGGGAGACCGAGGCTTGCTGAAGCCGCTTCCAAATAAAAGCCCTGGGGAAACCAGCCTGCTTTCCAGTAAGACACCTGCCCAGGACCTCCCCTCAACACTGGCCTTTGTATCAATAGCTGAAGAACCTGCAAGGTTTATAATGTGTGTATCTTGGTGTTATCTGCTGCATCTTGATTTTTTTTTTTTTTTTTTTGAGATGGGGGTCTCCGGTCTCGAACTCATGGGGTCTCTGGTCTCGAACTCCTGGGCTCTAGGGATCCTCCTGGGCTTCTAGGGATCCAAGCCGCTGGGATTACAAGCATACACCCCCGCGCCCAGCGTCTTGATCTTGATGTTGATAAAATGAACTTTCTCTCATTCACCACAGCATGTTTCATTAGGTCCGAATAGGAAATGCACCCGAGAGGCCAGATCTTCTACTCAACTTACAAACAAAGGCACATGGTTTTCTCTGGCGACATTTTTCTCTGTGGGGTGTTATCTGATCTTTTCTTTTTACTGATCAAGGGGGCATCAGTCTGCTCTTCTTTTCATTGCCATTTTTTAGATGTTCTAACAGAAAACATACATTTGGAAGAATACTAATCTCTTTTACGTTAGCTGAGATATTCATGACTTTCAGTACCCTGTCAGCATTATTAAGTGAGAATAAACATGAAAAATAACTAAATAGGGAAATTCCTAGCATGGCAAGTGTGAGAAATAGATTTCTTTTTTCTATCACTTGACTATTGATCATGTGCCTAAGTTTATACTACCCCTAAGCATGTGGAACAAATGGTGCCTGGAAATTGCACGCGGAAGTCCTCAGCCAGAGTCCTCCGCTCAGCCTGCGCTGACGCTGTGTCCTCGGATATGCCACATAATCTTGCTAAGCACCAGTTGTCTCATCTGTAGCATGGGGTCGACAACTGTGGCTGACACACACCTTCAGGGGACGCCCAAGAGTGACAACTTTGCCGTAGAGCCTGAATTGCTTCTAACTGATTGAATAGAAAGGCGATGTGATGGCATTCCCTTGGTGAGGTTACAGTCTATAAGTCTCTTTCTCAGCAGCCTGTAGCGTTGCTAGCCTTGCTGGCTATGAAGAAGTGAACCGCTGTGTTGTAAGAGTCCTATGGATGGTGTATGGACCCAATGGAATATTATTTAACCATGAAAAAGAAGGAAATTTTGTCATTTGCAGAAACATGGATGGATCTGGAGGACATTATTTTAAATGAAATAAACCAGGCACAGAAAGACAACTATTGCATTTTCACACTCATATATGGGACCCAAAAAAATTGATCTCAAGGAGGTAGTGAATAGAATGGTGGCTGCCAAAGATTGGTAAGGGTGGCCGGAAGGGGTAATGAAGAGGTGTTGGTGAAGGGGTGATTCTGTTAAATAGAATGAAAAAGTTCTAGTGTTCAATAGTGCAATAGGGCAACTATATTAACAATAATTTATTATATTTCAGAATAGCTAGAAGTTTTCAAATGTTCCCAACATAAAGCAATGATAAATGTTTCAGGTGAATCATGTCCCAATTACCCTGATTTGATCATTATATGTTATATGCTTGTATCAAAATATAACATGTACTCCATGAATATGTACAAGTATTATATATCAATAAAAAATTTTAAAAAAAGAGTCCTATGGAGAGCGCTACATAGCAAGGAACTGCCCATCCTCAAGGGGCCGAAAGCAGCTTCCGGCTGACAGCTATTAATAAAGAAAACAGGGACCTCAGTTATAGAGCCCCCAGAAAACGAAGTCTGCTAACATCCTGAATGAATGTGGAACTGGATTCTTCCCCAGCTGAGCCCCCAGGTGCAAAGGCAGCCTAACTGACACCTCAACTTCAGCCTTCTGAGACTCTGAACAGAAGACCCCGATAAGCCAGCCCTGGAATCCTGACTCATGGAAACGGTGAGATAATAAATGTGTGAGGGTTTTTGTAATTAAATTAAAACAATTTAATTATGATAAAACACATAATATAAAATTTGCCATCTTAACCATTTTTAAGTGTTCAGTAAAGTATTTCACATTATTGGGGAACTAGTCTCCAAAACATTTTCATCTTCCCAAACTGAAACTCTATGTTCATTAAACAACTCCCCATCTCTCCCTCACCCCAGCCCCTGACAACTACATCCTACTTTCTGTTTCTATGAATTTGTCTACTCTAAGTCCCTTATAAAAGCGGAATCATACAATATTTGTCTTTTTGTGACTAGATTATTTCACTTAGCATAATGTCTTCAAGTTTCATTCAAGTTGTAGCATGTGTCAGAATTTCCTTCCTTTTGAAGGCTGAATAATATTCCACTGTGTGTATATACCACATTTGGTTTACCCATTCGTCTGTCTATGGACACTTGGGTTGCTTCCACCTCTTGGCTATTTTGATTAAACGTGTTTTTTAAGCCTCTAAGTTTGTGTTAATTTGTTGTTCTGCAAAAGAAAATAAATACAACAATAATTCCACACAGGGTTATGGTAAAGATTAAGAAATAAACCTTATAAAAAGTATAATTTTACAGCGAAGTCACATCATCTGACTGTTTAACTTAAGAAAATTTAACCCTAAGGGCTTAAGAAAAAAAAATCAAAACAGCATTTATAAAAGCATGAGCAACTGCGCCCATCATTCCACGTGATGAGCTTCCCCGCCCTGGAGAGAGCTGAAAAAGGAGGGTGAATCTGTGTCCTCGGATTCTTGAGCACCCCTGGCTGAGTGAAGTTCTAGTGTCTCTGGATATATTGTTTTTTTATGGTGCATAACAAATTACCACACACTTAGCAGCTTAAAAACACCACGTAATTTTTATCCCACAGTGTCTACAGGTCAGGAGCCCAGGCTTGTTGAGCTAGGGTCTCAACTTCAAGGTCTCAGGAAGCTGCAATCGAGGTGTCAGCTGGGCTGCATGCTCTTCCAGTGGCTCTGCCAGAGAGGAGTCTGCTTCCCAATGCACTCACCTTGCTGGTTGTGTTAATTTCTTTGTGGCTGCAGGACTGAGAACTCCAGCTTGGTGCTGGCTGTTGGCTGGAGGCTGCTCTCAGCCCCTAAGGCCTGCCACAGTTCACTGCTGTGTGGCCCTCCGAGGGCTGTTCCCAGCGTGGCAGCTGCTTCTCTGTGGCCAGTGGGAGAGCGAGTCTCTAGAGCTAGTCTGCCTGCAAGATGGGGTCTTATGTAAAGTGACAGAATCATGTCACCTCTGCCATAGTCTACCAGTGAGAAGTCACACGTCCTGCCCACCTCCAAGGAGAGATTACAGAAGGACTGTTGTCACCTAAAGTCTGTCTGCTGCACTAGATTAAGCTTAGGTGGGACCTTAAAGCAGTTCAGCACTTCCTCTGCCTTATCTATACATAAGAATCACCTATGGAATTAAAAGAAATACAAAAAGGAAGATCTCTAGAGTTTCCTTCAAACCCAGAGTAATTCCCTCTGGGAGGTGGAGTCCAGACAGCTGTAGTCTTAAAAAAAAAAAAAAAAAAAAAAAAACCATGGTGATTGGGATGTGTAGCCATGATTGGAAACTAACCTAGTTCAAATCCTTCCCTTTAGACATGAGACACTTGGAGTGGGGAAAATGACTAACCCAAGATCACATCAGAAGCACAGCTAAGCCTAGAACTCAGGAATCTCTAAATTTCATTTTATTCTTTTTCTTTTACACTATGCCTCCTTCTTAATTTGGTATGTGTGAACTAAGTTTTACCTCTTCACAAGCTATGGGAGGAACGAACTTCACTAGTAAATGACTTGTTTTCAGTGGTGTGCTGGAGCTGTTCATGCTGGCTCATGAGATCTGGGTGTGAGCACCTCATTTCAGTGGCTTCACACTGAGTGCGCCAAACCGGCTGTGGTGGAAATATTTACACCATGGAAATTGGCAAGTGCTATACATCAGGCTTTCCAACCCCCAGTCCTTCCTGGGAAGCTGGGAAACCTTCACCAGCACACTACTGTTTATTTTAATTTGAAAAGAGCAAGAATATATTTTTACAATAAATATTATAAAATTGTGCTTACTTTTGGCCAAGTTGAAAACAGAATAAGTAAATTAACAGTGTAAACAATAATGCTGGGTGTGACGTCTTCCTTCTTATCCTGACACAATATTAACACTTAGTGAATGTTTGGTGAGTGACTGAATGAACCACCTGGGAGTTCATTCCTCAGCTTTTCTTGTCTCCGAAGTTACCACGGACTGCTTGCGTTCCTTACACAGGTCGTTAATTTATTCTCAGAACAGAGCTTGCTAGCCATTTTTCTTCCATTTTCAGTTAGAGTTTCTCGCCCTGGGGTCTCTGTTGCTGCTGGCTGTATAGGATATGCTATTGATTGAATTCCAGATGCATCGCCACATGCCAGATTCTGGAAATAGAGGCTTGTGGGACCCTTTACCTGCTTATCTGGGCAGAGTCTGTGGGATGACAGGCAGGGAAACCAGAATGGTGTTTACACAAAATAAAATCTTCTGTTGGTTTCACAGAGTGAATTTTTCTACCTACTTTTGCCCTGAGGGGGCCTTGAGGAAGTGTTTCTGTTCGTTCTGTTTCACGGCTATGAATTGTCACTTTGAGCTTTGATTTCATGGGAATCTCAGAGGCTGAAAGCCCCAGGATGGAGCGGAAAGCCACATGGTCCCCGAAAACTGTTCTGAAGCATTTCCCCTTGATGTGAAGTGCTCGCTCATTCTGTGGCTCGCCAGTGCTTTTGACTCCAAATTGTGAACCATGAACTTCGTATGGATCTGTTCCTTCCCTCTTCCTACTTATTGATCTTCAACTGCTGAGCTCTTCTCCCTTTGTCTTTGAGGGAAGTCAGTATGAAGAAAGTGGCAGCATGGTTCAACCGAAAAACACGGATTTGCTGCCAGAGAGAGCTGCATGGCTCCATCATTCACAAGCTGTGTGACCCCGGGCCCAGTTGTCATCTGAGCCTCAGTCTTGTAAAATAGAGCCAGTGATACCTGTTCTCCAAGGTTGTTTTTGTTGGGAGGATTAAATGAAAATTGCAAGTGCCAAGTGCCTGGCACAAGCAAGTACTCAATGAATGGTAGTTCCCTCTAGTGGACATTCTCTGCAATGGCAATAATAAATGTTCATAAGAGTATTTCCAATATTTATGAATATTCACTCTATTCAGCATTTTACATGCATTTACTTTATTTTGTCTTCACAACAACCCTCTGTAGTTTAGAAGATCAAATTTCATCCCCTCAATGATATTTTTCTTGATACTTATTTTCTAAGATTATCCCACCCAATGCCCCAGTGTATTTTCTTTGCAGCACTTAACCATTGTCTGGAATTATGTTATTTATCTGTTACAGATTTAGTGTCTGTCTTTATATGTTAAAATATAAGCTCAAATGAGGGAATAAAATGTTTTGATCTCAATTTGGCCTTCTGTGCTCAAAACAATGCCTGGTATATGCTAAATAAATAATTTTTTTTTTTTTTTTGAGAGATAGGATCTTGCTCTTTGACCCAGGCTGGAGTGCAGTGGCACAGTCCTATTAAGGACTGCAGTCCTATTAAGCTCACTGCAGCCTCAAACTTCTGAGCTCAAGTGATTCTCTTGTCTCAGCCTCCTGAATAGCTGGGACTATAGGCACATGCCACCGCACTTAGCTAATTTCTTTTGTAAAGGAGGGATCTTGCTATGTTGCCCAGACTTGTTTCAAACTCCTGGCCTCAAGCAATCCTCCCCCACTGGCTTCCCAAAGTGTGGGGTTATAGGTGTAAGCCACTGTGCCTGGCTAACAAATTTTTTTTGAATCAAGCAAGTACTATTACTTCCTTCATTTTACCCCATGAAGAATCACAAACAGATATAGTAAAAGCCAATAAAAAGCAGAAAGAACCTGGACTGGAATTTAGAACTGGAATTTACATAAGTTTAATTACCATCCTACCCAGCCTTATGTTATATGAGTGACGTTTTTACAGAGAGTCAATGGATTTCTCAGAGTTCATGTTAGGCTACATATGGGTTCAGCATTGTATTAAACGATATGAGATTTAGGAAAGAAGCTTAAAACAAAGATTTTTGTTTTAAGAGATCTTACATCCTAACTGGGAAAATAAAGTATACACTATGAAACAGAGAGTAACAGAAGAATGTTCTTGGTTAAGTGCTCAAAGTGGAAGAGGAGAGCATGTGGCTGTATTTCATCAGAGATGGGGCAATGGTAGACACCAAAGCCAGAGTTGTTTTTGTTTCCAAGTCCTCTTCAATTCACCTGTTCATTTATCCAACAAACATTAAATACCTACTAATTGTAAGGCACTACACTTGTAATGAACTTTGAATATACAGAGGAATGCAGATGGTCCTCCACACTGAAGGGGCTTAGGGTTCACAGGAAAAGCAGATACATGCAGAATTAATTATGATGCAGTATATTAGGTGTAATCATAAATATTTTTATAAGGCATCAGGCATGCCATAGGAGGGGGAAGAAAAGGGGTTGGCTAGTAGCCAGGGACCAGCAGATGAAGTACTATTTTTGCTACATTAGCAAATTTTGTCTTTGTTCTCTGGGTCAGTGGTTCTAAAAAGGGGGTGATTTTGTGTCCTCCAAGGCTGTGGTCCCCAACCCCCCGGGCCACAGAGTGATACCAGTCCATGGCCTGTTAGGAACTGGGCTGCACAGCAGGAGGTGAATGGTGGTCGGGAGCGAGCGAGCAAGCAGAAGCTTCACCTGTATTTACAGCTGCTCCTCATCCGTGGCACCGCTGCATAACTCCGCCTCTGTCAGATCAGCAGTGGCATTAGATTCTCATAGGAGCACAAACCCTACTGTAAACTGTGCATTCAGGATCTAGGTTGTGCACCCTTATGAGAATCTCATACCTGATGGTCTGAGGTGGAGCTGAAGGGGTGATGCTAGCACTGGGGAGTGGCTGCAAATACAGATTATCATTAGCAGAGAGGTTTGACTGCACAGTAAATGTAGTGTGCTGGAATCATCCTGAAACCATTGCCCCCTCTCCCTGGTCCATGGAAAAATTGTCTTCCATGAAACAGTCCCTGGTGCCAAAAATGTTGGGGAACCACTGCTCTACTGGATACCTGGAAATGTCTGGAGACATTTGTGATTGTCACAACTCAGAGAGTGCTATTGGCATCTAGTGGGTGGAGGCCAGGGATATGGCTAAATATCTTACAATGCAAGGATAGCCACACACAACAAAGAATTTTCTGGCTCCAAATGTCAATAGTGCTGAGATTGAGAGATCCTGCTCTCGGAAAGGGAGGTGGGTGCAGGGCTTTTGGTGAGCGAGCGGCATGGCCACATTCTCATGTGAGGTATGGTGGCGATATGGAGGGCAGATTCGAGGGGGCAAAGACCTGATGCAGGAGAAGAGACTCCTGCAGCAGCACCAAGTGAGAACTGAGTGCCTGGGCTAGAGCCTTTGTAGTGGGATGGAAGAAAAGAGCTGAATGTGAGGACTTACGGATTGTTTGCATGTGAGTGGGAAAGAACAAAGAGTGGTTAAGTTTCTGCCTTGTGGGATGGGGCATCTGGTCCACCTGTCACCTGCGGTCAGCACAAGAGGACGTATAGGCAGAAAGAAATGAGATCAATTTAAGCAAGTTAGTTTGAGCTACCCACGGGTCGTTTGGGCAGAGACATCCAGCAGGCATTGGTCATGCAAATCTGAAGCTTAGAGAAACATGATTTTGGAGTCATCAGCTTAGAACAGTGGATGAAAACCAGAAGAGAAAATTAGCTCACCCAGGGAGAATATGTAGAATGGAAACAGCAGTGGGTGTAGGGTATCGCCCTCAGAAATTACACACAGGAAAGGGGCAGATAGAAAGAGAACCGTTGAAAGAGAACAAGGAGCGATATTCTGAGAGGTGGAAGATTAGGCGATAGGAGTGTCAGGGCAGCCAAGAAAAGAGGTGCTTGCATGAAGAAATGAATCTCCACTGATCCCAATGTTGCTGCAGCTCCTAAGAAAAGGACTGAAGAACATCCATTAAGTTTGGCAATTTGAAAATCTGTGTGACCTTGAAGAGGGCATTTCATTTGTTTGATGGTGACTGAAACCAACTTTCTGTGGGTTGAGGAGTGATGGGACATAGCAAAAGTGGAGAAAAGAGACTGTAGATAATTCTTTCTAGAAGTTTTGCTGAGAAGAGAAGGAGAGGGAAGTGAGGTCAAAGGGTGTTGCAGACAACTCACGTCAATCTGGTCACGCTCAACTCCTTGGTATGTTTAGGTTAATAACAGCAGCCACCACAAAGGGTGGGGTGTTTGGGGGTGACAGCTATTGTCTCACAATCTCATTGCCAGGTTATAATGAAAGCCAGTCTTAGACCAAGTTCTGACACAAATACGCACACATATTCACTTGTATATCATCCAGCAGGGAAATAACACATTTGAATGTTCTGAAAGCATCGTGAACTCCCAACTTTCTGATCTTTTTGGTGATCTGATCTTCACTTTGATGACAGGTTCCTGTGAGGCTGACTCAACAGTATTCCAGAGGTACAATTCTGTTGCCATCTAGCCATTACTGGGCAACCAGAAATCCTCTGACCGAATGGCTGGACACTGTTAGGAACCAGATCTCATGCACTGTTTCTAAAATTAGGGTTTTTTTGTTTTTTTTTTTGTCTTATAACTTCTTCAGGCATGGCCAGTATACTGAATAGCATCCTCCCACTCCTCCCCCTAAATTCATATCTACTCAGAACCTCAGAACGTGACCTTATTTGGAAATAGGGTCTTTGCAGATGTAATTAGGTAAGATGAGGTCAGACTGGATTAGGGTGAGCCATAAACCTAATGATTGATGTCCTTACAAAAAGGCCACATGAACAGAGTGAGAAGCAAGAGAGAAGACAGAGGCAGAGATTGCAATAATGCAGCTACATGCCAAAGAACACCAAGGATTGCCAGGAACCACCAGATGTTAGGAAGAATTAAGGAAGTAGGATCATCCAGAGCCTTCAGAGGGAGCATGGCTCTGCCGACACCTGGATTTCAGACTTCTAGCCTCCAGACCTGTGAGAGAATAAGTTTCTGCTGTTTTAAGCCACCCAAAGTACCAGTTTGTGATGCTTTGTTATGACAGCCCTAGGAAACCAATATAGCAGAACAGCGTAAGCCAACTCGTGTATCTTCTTGAATACCATAAATTTCACCAATGAGAGTCTATTTCTAACATTCATGATGCTAATTAACAAGCCATTTTATCACATGAAGCTCATTTCTGACCCTCATTGTGTTAATTATCAAAGCTTTTGGTGTTAACCTAGCACTATGGCTTGAATGTATTAGCCATATATTGAGTCCTTTGTATGTCCAATACATTGAATGTCCTTTAAAATTCATGTGTTGGCACTTACACCTCAAGGTGGTGGTATTCAGAGGTGGAGTCTTTAGAAGGTGATTAGATCATGATGGCTCCACCCTCATGAATGGGATTGGTGTCCTTAAAAAGAGATTGAATGAAGCTAGCTAGTCCCTTTTTTGCCTTCTGCCATGTGTGAAGATGCAACAACAAGGCACTATCTTGGAAGCAGAGGGCAGCCCTTACCAGACAACAAATCTGCTGGTGCCTTGACCTTAATCTTCCAGAACTGTGAGAAATAATTTTCTACTATAATTTTCATAAATTACCTAGTCTAAGGTATTTTGTTATGGCCACACAAATGGACTAAGACATAGGGATAACAGAAGTGCTGTAGGAGCCTCCTCGGGAGTGTGGGCTTCCTGTTAGCAAGGCCTTACTGTGCAACTTAGCTGAACACGTGCTTATATTACACTTTTCGTACTGAAGTATTTAAATTACAGACACCACTGGCAAGGGAGATTTGTATTTTAGCATGGGAAAGATGTGGGCTTTGTAAGAAAATTCTCGGGAGAAGAAGGCTTGGAAAATACAGGAGAAATAGGCAACAGTATCTGATATTCATTGATAAAATTTTTCAATCATTGGAGCTACCATGGAGCCTCTTAAGGTGCCTTTCTCTTTTTTAGTTTTTGTAGAGATGAGAGCTTCATGTGTTGCTCAGGCTGTTTTGAACTCCTGGGCTGAAGTGATCCTCCCACCTCAGTCTGCCAAAATGTTAGGATTACAGGCAGGACCTATAGCTGCTTTTAAAATAAAACTTTATGGACACTGAAATTTGAATTTCATATAATTTTCATGTGTCACAAAATATTATTCTTTTAAGCCACTTAAAAATGTAAAAATCACTCTTTGCTTGTAGGCCATAAAAAACAGGCAGCAGGCCAAATTTGGTCTGTAGTTTGCTGACTACGCTAGTTTTCTATCGCTGCATAACAAAATTTACCATAAACTTAGCAGCTGTAAACAGCACACATTTATTTTCTCACAGTTTCTGTGGGTCAGGAGTCCAGGCACGGCTTAGCTGGGTCCTCTGCTCAACGTCTTAAAAGGCTATAATGAAGAAGTTGGCCAGGCTTTGTTTTCATCTGGGGACCTGACTAGGGAAGAACCTGCATCCAGGCTCATTTGGGTTGTTGGCAGAAGGTCCTGATGCATTGGTGACTATCAGCTGGAGGCTGTCGGCAGCTCTTTGCCACGTGGGCTTCCTTAATGTGGTGTCTGACTTCATCAAGCCAACCAGGAGGGGTCTTATACAATGTAACCTAATCACAGAGAGTGACATCCTACCGCCTTTGTCATATTGTATTGACTAGGAGCAAGTCACATATCCTGCTTGAACTCAAGGGGAGGAGATTCGCACAAGGGCATGAATACCAGAAGGTGGATTTACGGGGGGGTCACTGTAGGGTCTGTCTGTTACACTAACCCCTGAACCAGATGGTGAGTTCTAGAGACAGGAACTGTGGAAGGAGCTATGGGTCATTTTGGTATCTTAAGCATTCAGCAAAGGATCTGGCAGAGAATGGGTGCTCAGTAAATGTTGATTGAAAGAATACGTGGATGGTTGCTTATACCCAGTTGAAACAGTAGACTGGAGTTCTTATAATTCTCCAGTTAAATAGTCATCATATTGCTGTTATTAATATTCATGATTCAAGGCTATTGATAACACTGATATATATTTGTGGGAATAGGTTGTTAAGCAGAAACCTAAATTTGGCCTACATCCTTGGATCTGGGTCCGTAGCTAGATTGAATTCATCAGGCACCAAGAGTGCTTTCCGTGTGGGGGATAATGAAGATTTGGAATGCATGTCAGTCAATCAGCATAAAAACAAAATTGAAATAGGGGAATCTGTTTTAAAGCTCTAACCAGGTTGTTGGTTTGGTAAAAAATTTCCAGAGGCAGTTTTCAAAGACATACCAAATGCAGCATTTCTTGTGTAAATTATTTGCCTGAATGAATGTAGCTGAAAACAAAGTGAAGTTTACTTAAATAAAGGCTACGAACCTTTAAGCAGTAATAGGAAGGAAGAGAGAATTAGAATGTGAATTCAGAAAGGCCAAAATTAATGATACTGAGGTAGGTGTCTATGGAGTAAACATGACCGTGGGCAAAGCATGTGAAGTGCCAGACCCTCCCCAAAGCCTCAGTGACTGAGCATCTTCTGATTGAAGCACACGGAACCACAGTCGTAACACCTGCTCCATCTGCCAGTCCCCATCAGACACCTCCATCTATTGCCATTTCTGTTGTGTGATCCATCTAATTACCTATCTATCTCTTCAACTTCTATTTTATGTTTCACCTGATTATTTCCTTTCCCATTCAGAGATGGGTTTGGGGTGAGAGTTCTCTTTTATGTGGTTTGTTTTGCATCCTGATTGGAACAGATGGTTCCTCTAAATGCACATCTGGTTGTGGACTATAAAAGAACTCAAACTGGGCTCTGCCAATATAAAGCGAGACTCAGCTTTCCTTTTCTGTTTGGGAAATATCCTCTTTTATTGGGATTAAGAAAAATCTTCTTTTAATAAACAGATCATAAAAGTCAGAGCCTGGATTTTTAGATTTAAATAGATCAATGGCCTTTTGTCAGTTCTGAGGTGAGTGGCTTTGGGCCGCCATCTTGCCAACTTCTGCCTCAGCTCTTCCCATCCTAGGGAGGCAGAATGGACAGCGCCCATTCTGCCATAATTGTGTTTTTAATGTGATTTTTGATAAAATGGTGTTGTTTGAGAATCTCATCATGACACAATAATAGAGCAGAATGCCCTATTTTAGACATGTTGAGGTTACAAAGGTGAATAAAACATGAACTTTGCCTCCTCATTTAAATTAGTCCTCCACAGTGTTGTCATGGATGCAGATGAAACACGCAAGATGTTTTATGTTACTCTCCTGTTTAAATCTCTTCAGTGTTGTCCTTGGTTTCCCCCATTTACTCAACAGATGTTTATTGAGTATTTACTATATGCCAGATATTGGGCTTGGCCGGGGCTATAGAGTGAACAAGACAAACGAGGTACGTGCCTCCATGGTTGGTGCTTACTTTTCTAGAGGAAGAATTCAGGTAATAGCAGGTCACAGAGACAAGATCTTTTCAGATTGTGATAAATACTTGAAAGAAATCAAGTGATATGTGATCTAGTGAATGTCGGATGGTCCTACTTTACAGATGTGATCAGGATATTCTCTCTGAGAGGTGACATTTGAGCTGACACATGAGTGATGAGAAAGTGGAGAAAGAAGGAACCACAAGAATATAGGTGTAAAGGGCCTGAGGAGGGAAATATATAAATATGTTCAAAGCAAAAAAAAGTAAGGCAGTAGAAAACCAGTTTCCAAAACTTGGTAAGCAAGAAGGAGAAGTAACATGAGAAAAGTCAGACAGGTAGGCAGGGGCTAGACCATGTGAGGACTTGTAGACTACGGTCATTTCTTCCTACATGCAACGGGAAGCCATTGCAAGGTTTTCAGTGGGTCCATGACATGACATGACTTATGTTCTAAGAGAACTATTCTTGCAGCTCTGAATATAACCATTGTAGACATGTGCTTCATGGGGTGGAGGGCAGGAAGAATGGCAGTGAGGAGAGTTGTTGGGAGATGACAGAGGTGGAACAGGTAATGGATTCGGGTGGCTTGGATTTGGCTGGTAGAGGTGGGCAGGCATGGATAGATTTGAGATACATTAATATTTTGTAAGTAGAGAAGTTAGGACATGTTGATGGACTGGATGAGAGAACTGAGGGAAAGAAAAAACAATCAAGGATAATTCTAAGTCGTTGGCTTGGGGGAATGGGTAGATACAGGTATCAATTGAGATGTGGAAGACTAGGGGAGAAGAATGCTTGGGAGAGGAGGTAGAATCGCAGAATTCTGGCAGATATGGTACTTTTGAGATGTGTTTAGACAATTTAAATAAAGGTGTGAAGTAGGATGTTGAATATATGAGGGAAGAAGACAAGTTTGGGGCTTAGAGAACCTACCTGGTATTTTTAACCATGGGCTAGGTGATGGTCATTTAAGAAAGAAAAGATTAACAGAGAAGGGAGCCTTGGACAGAGCCCAGGGACACGTCAGTAGTGTTGGCAGCAAGTGACAGAAACCAAGTCAAGTCAATTTAACCAAATAGGAAAAAAAGGGGATTTTTTTCAGAAGAATTCTGGGGCACTTCAAGCAACTGGATGCAAGAACTGGAAAGGAATTCCCATGAGCTATAGATATCCCTGTCCTCTTTCTGGTGGCTTCTTTGCTGGACTCATTTGCTTTGTTCTTCTCATCCTGAAAGCAGCTTTTTCTGCTTCTCTCTGTTCATGGCCACCACACAGCTTTCCCATTTTCATGTCTACTTAAGAGAACAGCCTAGACTTATTGGTGCGTTCTCATTCCAATTCCAGATTCACCAGAGAGAATCTGATTGGCCCAGCTTGGGTTAAAGGGCACCATGGTCTGATAGACTATGCCCAAGAGGGTCATGTGGTAGCATCATGGCTGCTGGGAGCATGATCCTGTGGGTGAAAGCTGCCTCTCAGAGAAAGTGCAGTCCTGTGAGCTGAGCATTTATGCCATCATCACCTGGGCCACACTTTCTTGTCTGTCCCAACTTTGCACACTTGTCACATGCAGTTCTGATGGATCCCCCATACTCTGTGCCGGTTCATGCTTCCGTGCCGTTCCTTAAACTGTTGCCTCTGCCCCAAATGCTGGGTCCACCTGTCTTTTCCCATCTGCCATAACAAGATACCATTGACTGGGTGGCTTAAACAACAGATATTTATTTCTCACATTTCTGGAGGCTGAAAGTCCAACATCAGGGTGTTAGCGTGGTTAGGTTCTGGTGAGGGCCCTCTTCCTGGCTTGCAAACAGTTACCTTTTTGTTGTGGTTTCATATGGCAGGAAGACAGAGAGAGAGAGAAAGAGAGAGAAAGCTCTCTCAAGTCTCTTTTTGTAATTTCACTAATCCCATCATGAGGGCCCCACCCTTATGACCTCATCTAACTCTAATTACTTCCCAAAGGCCCCGTTTCCAAATACCATCCCATTGTGGGTTAGGGCTTCAACATGTGAGTTTGGTGGGGGACAGAGTTCAGTCCATGACACCATCCAACTCTTTCCCATTCTTCAGGGCTCAGACTCCCTGCTGCTTCCTCCCGGAAGCCTTTCCAGATTCCCTAAGAGCCTAAGGGCTCAGCTGCTGCCCTCTCAGGTTGAGAGCCCTTGGGATACGCATTGACTGCAGCGTTTACCACAATGCGTTCTCACTGCTTGTTTACATCCTGGCTCTTCTCCAGGCAGGGGCTGTGTCCAATTCACTGCTGTGTTCCCCCCTTCACATAGTATAATTTCAACATATGCTCGATAAACTCAAGTCACAACTGGTCGAGGTGACAACACCAGTGAATAGATTAAAATGCAATCTGATTAGTGCAATGCTAGAA
Organism: Eulemur rufifrons; assembly: GCF_041146395.1. Taxonomy (NCBI): domain Eukaryota; kingdom Metazoa; phylum Chordata; class Mammalia; order Primates; family Lemuridae; genus Eulemur; species Eulemur rufifrons. The sequence continues at coordinate 26,806,104 of NC_091001.1, forward strand.
ACAAGTTCAAGGAGCAGAGAAAAGAGATTATTAATGCCATCACCTAGAGATGGAAAAGATACTTCCTCAGGGCACTGTGACTTCTGAGCTGGGATTTGTGGGGTGTTTAGGAACTGGTCCATCAGACTGTGTGTGTGTGTGTGTGTGTGTGTGTGTGCGTGCCTGTGTGCCTCTGTGTGTGTGTGCATGTGTGTGCACAGTCATGTGTGTGTGTGCCCATGCATGCATGGGTGCATGTGTGTAGGGAAGGGAGAGGTGGTGGGATAACCATTCCAGCACCGTGTGTAGTATTGGGAACATAAAGAGCAATGTGTCACAATCTCTGCCAGTAGGAGCTGCATTTTAATTAGGCAGAACTGAGTGAGCTGAATCAGAAAGCAGAGCTGCCAGAGCTAAGTACAGAATTATTTGCTATTGTCTGATAAGAGAGCCAGTCAGTAATGCCACAGTAGTTTGCAACAGAGAAATAAATGTATTTGCAAAATGATTAGTAAGAGGGATTACCCAACTTCTTCCCCCTCCCTGCATAAAGAGGCCTAGGAAGGCCCAGCCAGAAAAAGGCATGGACCAGCCACAGCAGGGAGGATTAAAAGGAACAGAATTTACAGACAGGAAATGCCCATTGTTAGAACAGCTACTACTTTTTACCATCGGATGTCATTCGGTAGTAGCACTTTATTCATAAAACACACTGGTGTTGATAACATCCTCACCATCCTTCATTGTAACCAGGCCTCTGATTTGCACCACACATCATGTAAAGCACGTCTCACGTCCTTTCTCACTAGTCCTCGAGACAACTGCATGAGAGAGGCCCTACCTAGAGAAAATTCTCAATTTTCATGTGAGGGCTATGAGGCTCAGCTAAGATTCAAAGACTTGGAATCCTCTTCCTCCCCACATTCTTGGCTGGTGCTGTCTCAGCTCTCAGGTCTCTGCTTAAATGTGATTCCTTAGAGAAGCATATTCTCACCACGTAGTCTCAAGCGGTCTCCCTCTGGGCTCTCTCACAGCAGCCTGTTCTTGTGTTTTGTACTAGTTATCTATTGCTGTGTAACTTATGGCCACAAACTTGCTTAAAGCAACAATCATCTATTATCTCATAGTTTCTGTGGGTCAAGAATTTGAGTGTGGCTTTTCTGGGTCTACTCCTTGGTTTCTCACAAGGCTACAATTGAGGTATTGGCCAGGGCTGAGGTCTCATCTGAAGGCTTGACAGGGGAAGGATCTGCCTCCAAGCTCATGTGGGTATTAGTGGGCTTTAGTAATTGTGGGTGGTTGGACTGAGAATCCCATTTCCTTGCTGGATGTTGGCTGGAGGCAGCCCTTAGTTTCTTGCCACATGGGCCCAACAGAGCAGCTTACTTTGTCAAGGACAGCAAGGGAGGGATCCTCCCAGCAAGATACAAGTCACAATCTTATGTAGCCTAACCATGGAAATGGTATCCCATCACCTTTGCCACATTCTCTTGGTTAGAAGCAAGTGGCTAGGTTCAGCTCACACTTAAAGGAGGGGATTATATAAGGATGTGAATACCAGAGGGAAGTGGTGATTTGGGGCCATCTTAGAGCCTGCTTGTCACATGCTTATAGCATTTAACCTGAATTGCATTTAGGTTTGCTTGAGTCTGGCTCCTTATATTCATTGCCCTGAGGGCAGGGTTTGAGTACAGTTCTATGCACAGGTTGTATCACAGAGCCTGGTGCTTAGTAGGTGCTCAGTGAGCTTGTCTTGAACGAGTGAATGGCTTGTTCAGGATCACACGGCTAGGCAATAGCAGAATTGGGATGACAGCAAAGCTCCTGTATTTTAACTCCAGCCACTCTCTCCCATGAGCTTAAGAGAAAAAGGTAAAGTGCTGTTTTAGGAGGAGCCACTGTGCAGTCTGGTGAAAACTTTGGAGACGCTATTCTTACCAAGATTGTTAAGTTAAAATGTGAATTGTTTGGCATAACTTCCCTTCCTGGAGCATGAAAAATTGACTTTGATCTCCACTAATTGATGTAATGAATCTTCTTCAGGTTTATTTACTGTATCTATCATGATAATAATTGAAAGAGCTCAAACATCCCATTCTAGAATTTGGAAAAAAAAAATATGGGGAAAAGTCTTTTGTTTTCATCCTCTCATAAACTTTTTAGCTTTGGGAGATATAAAAGCCGGTTAAAATTTAATGAAGAAAATACCTATCATGGTGGAGTGGGAAATGTCAGATGGAGCAGGTCTGAACCCTAGCTCCAACTGTAGCTCTGTGACCCTGAGGACATTTCTTAACCTCTCTGGGCCACAATTCCCATTTTAAAATGCTTCTTTTTTTTTTTTTTTTTTTTTTTTTTTGAGACAGAGTCTCGCTTTGTTGCCCAGGCTACAGTGAGTGCCGTGGCGTCAGCCTAGCTCACAGCAACCTCAAACTCCTGGGCTTAAGCGATCCTACCGCCTCAGCCTCCCGAGTAGCTGGGACTACAGGCATGCGCCACTATGCCCGGCTAATTTTTTCTATATATATTTTTAGTTGGCCAGATAATTTCTCTCTATTTTTAGTAGAGACAGGGTCTCGCTCTTGCTCAGGCTGGTCTCGAACTCCTGACCTCGAGCCATCCACCCGCCTCGGCCTCCCAGAGTGCTAGGATTACAGGCGTGAGCCACCACGCCCGGCCTAAAATGCTTCTTACACTTCAGGGTCATGGAAACTTTTAAGAGAGATTATGTGCGTGAAGCTACTGATGTTTATGAAGCTCTTAGAAAATGGTAGTTACTTTCATTTCTCAACAAAGACTATAGAAGATCAAATAACGTTAAAATAACGAGAAAACAAAGTGGGTAGAGAAGAAGGCAGGGTTTTAAACTACCACTTCCCAGTCTAAGGTTAAGGAGAAATATGCCCTAGAGCTCTGACTTGAGAAGAAAGACATGTTTCCATAAGGATGCAACAATCTGGAAAATATCCTCCGAATGTTGGGGAGTGGGGGTTTCCTGTTGTGTCTATGCTGAGACAGGAGAAGTTCTCAGCTCCGCCGAGTTTTTGTTCTGCTGTTTCTTGAGGCATCCCAGAAACAAGCGGGGAGAGTGTTCTTTTTCAGAAACCATCAGATCACTGGAGACTGAAAGAGGATGGACATTTTTACTAATCCTTCTCTATACCAGCTGGGAGCACAGTGCCTGTGTGGCGGGATAAAGTTTGAAACATGACTTGGGTTTTATTCTCCTTGTTTTCCCCCGTTCAAGAATGAAAATAAGACCTCAGCTTCTATTGCTTCCAGGGGAATGTGCTTCAAAGTAACGGAAGGCAGCCTGTTATTTTGGCTTTTGTCGTGGGTGGTCCGAGTGCCCCTGGACAGGGAACTGGAGATAGAAATGAGCACCCTTGGGAGCAGGGGGTGTTCAAAGCTCTGAGTGGGGAGGGGACACAGATCCAAGAATAGAAAGGGACAGGGGCTGCTGGATTTGTCAGCAGCGGGACCCAGGTCCTCTGCCTTCCCGTGCCTGGGACAGGAGGTGGCAGGACCCCAGAGGGGAGAAGCTGTGCAGGGCTGAAAGATCGGGATTTGGGCTTCAGAGCTTCCAGGCCCAGCCCAGGCTTTCACATCTAAACCTGGTGTGAAGTGGATCCTCTTGGGGCTCTGCCCACGTCTCTGGACCCCGCCCCTTCCGTGTGTTTCTGCGCATTTCCAGCTGCCTGCGCGTGCACCTCTTTGCCACAGGTATCTCTCTAAAGCTTTGGAGTGCTGCTCTGCTCTTCATCAGAGCTGGCCAAAAGTGCCAGAGAATTATTGCCCTTGGTAGCCACCCTCTACAAATGAGTCCAGGGACCTGGAGTATAAATACCCCGGCTCTTTTGCCCTTTAGTTGGGATAACTTTATAGAGGGCTTTGCAATGTTTTCCATAATTTCTCTATGAGAGTAATCTTTTCATTGCTGTCTTTCCGTCTCTGTCTCACTTTCTCTCTGCCCTACCTGTGATGCCTCTACCTCCTAAATAAGCTTCTTGCTCTCAAGTCTTTATCACAGGGCCTGCTTCTGGGGACCCTAAAGTAAAGCATCAGGAAAGCAACAAAGGGCCCCTTCCTTCATAGAACCATGACAAGGACATGGAACACGCCCCAAGACTGGAGGAGCCTTCCTGAATTTTTGTTGTGAGACAAATCTTGGTGCCTTCACGTATCTCGGGGGTGGGGGGAGTGCAGTAGAGAGCTTAAGGATCCCATCTGAATGACTGTCAGGAACAATTGAGAAAGACCAGAATGGGCAAAGAGAAGATAATGGAGTATTCTGTCTAAACACATTTTTCCTGCTTATCTCTCTGCCTTTCATTATCTTTGAGCTATTTTCTAATTCCGTAAGTTGTAGAAAACTGATGCTAGTGAAAAGGATTATTGTCTATAGAAATGCAAATTAGTTATGTGAAGTGGGATGCAATTGATTATTGTCCTGTGGGCAGGTTTATATTGCATTTATTTGCAAATTCACTTTGGCATTCCTTACCTGCATAAATAGGTGTGGTTCTCTGAACTCTCCTTTAAACCAGTTCTAATACCTTACTGGTTCTCTCCTTATTTAATATGAGTTAAATAAAATTTGTGACATATATTCATTTTATATTTGTATGAAAATCATGATTATACCTTTTAAAAATTTATCCTTTACCATGACTAAGATTAAATTCTCTGTAGCCTGGTGCAAAGGGCACAGAGTCAGATTTAAGGAACCCTCTGGAGGGACACACAGAAGTTTGGTAACACACTGGTTGTTGCTTTCAGGAAGGGAAACTGATGGCTGGAGACAGAGGTGGAAGGGGAAACTTTTATGTGTATTCTTTTCTTCTTAAATTTTGAATCATTACCTATTCAAACCAATTAAAATGATTAAGGAAAAATTGAATAAGTTAAAGTTCAATTTAAAAAAAATTAGTAAAAATAAATAAAGAAAAATATGACTTTTAAAAATTTAGTAAAAAAAAACATTTAGTATTTTCAGTGGCCCCTCTAGGCCATGACTTTTGAGTGCAAAAAGGGTAGACAAGTTTTTACTGACTTTGGCTATTAGGATTTCTTTTGTGGAAAACTTTTAGAAGTATTACAAGTGTTTAGAGAGAGAAAGAAATGAATACACATATTTTGGACAAGGAAAATCTTTGCAGCTGTATACACATATAGCAGATATGAATTCTCCACAAAGTCAGGTGCGCAAAAAATAATTTATTTTCTCCAAATCATTTTTCCCATCTTATAACTTTTAAAAAGCTTATTTTTCTAACAGGTCATACATTAAAGTGTTGCAAAATTCATAAGGCATAAAATTATAGAGTAGAAAGGAAGGCATTTAAGTAGACGACAGGTTCTTATTTCAAAAATCTATGCAATTTTATTTTAGTTCATAGCATAACTATGCTTGTTTTAGAATAAATATAATTCTTATTTTCCCACATTGTGAGAAAAATCGATGCTCTAGGGAAGTCAATTGTGTCCATCTCCTCTGCTCACAGCACCTGAAACAGAGCACTGCAGTTCAGGAGGCTCCGCACTCTGTAGGACGAGGCACGCCCCCCTCTTCCTTGAGTGTTTATTATTTTACACCTTTGTCAGAAACTAAGTGAATTAGTAAAAGTTATGCAGGCCGTATTAGCTGATTGGAAAGGGGAAAAAAAAGTTGTTTAAATTTTATTGCAGTTTAAACAATTAACAACAAATTTTTTTTGGTCAAAGTTTAATAGTTGAATAACTTATTCAGCAGTAGGTTTACTTCCTCATTCTGACAATAAAAACAGATCTAATTCTAGGTTCAACTAATTACCTGTTGACTGCTTTAAAAATGTAATGTGTTTATATAAATGCTTAACAACTATAATGTGCTGTTGTTTTTGGTTTTGCTTTCTTATAAGCAGGAATTCCAATTTCCCTTTTGACTAACTGGGTAAAATTAAGTAATAACTTTGATTTTTATTCTAGGATGCTAACTACCTGACGAAATGGTGTGATACTTAAACTATTATAAAATGGTGTCTATAGATTGGATTTTCTCCACTTCCTATTGAAGTGTAAAGGCAATTAAAGTGTTTACCAGATTCTGGGACTGAGTTTTAATCTAGAATACTCATAATTCACCTTCATTTCTAAATTTTTATTCAAGTACCTTCACCTTAAATTGCATAGCTCTCTTTAGTTGCATCTTATATAGTAGATCTTTCCTCTAGCTAACGACATCAGTTTTAAGTGTTTTTGAAAAAGAATTTATTCATTAAAACAGATAGCTAAAGTTGTACTTTCAGTTAGAGCTTCACACATGCACATGTATTTATTTAGTTTAAAATTTTGTAAAAGTACTCACAGATTCATAAATCCTAAGAAACTTCAAAGCATCTAAATCACAGTTTATCAGTAAAATCAGGGTATCAGTATCTACTTCATAGAATTGTTGAAAAGATAAAATGACATATCTATGTAACATGCTTTGAACATTTTCTGGCATAAAGGAAGCACTAAATGTATGAGTTTAGTATTATTATTGTTAGCAGTAGCAATAGTAGTAATGGTAGTAACGTAATTTGAGTTGTATCGGTGAAGGATCAGGGTTATGGAAGACTTCTAGAAGAAGGTGATATTTAAGCTGAATTTCGAAGCTGGAGAAAGAAGAGAAAGGATTAGTGAAGTGGAGAAAAGGCACAGAAAGGCAAACGCAGCAGAAGGCGCCAATGGTATACACGGGGAAGTAAGGGAGGGAGGAGGATAAGACTAAGAGTGGCCTAAGTTAAGTCATTTGGAATGTATCCTAAAAATCAAGGGAAAGCCATTAAAGGACTCTCTGCGATGAATGAAATAATCAGATACTTGTTAGCATTTATCCTAAAGAAATAATTAAGCAAGTACCCAACGATGTATGTCCAAGAATGCTCATAAAGTGCTGCCAATATTGTCAGAAATTTGGAAACAACTTTTATTATGTATACAGCAATAGAGAATTTCTTTTTTTTTCTTTTGAGAATTTCTTAGTTTATGCTGAAGTCATGATGATATCTGTGTGCTTTTCTGTATTAACATGAAAAGTTGTGCATGATATCTCACTGGGTGAAAAAAAAACACGATAGCCAGGTTTTAAAATAATTACATTATGGTATTGTTTTACAAAAATATATATGTATAAATGTGTTGGTATGCTAGGAAAAGTCTGAATGGATATAGACAAGCATGTTAACAGGAGTTATCTCTTGGTAGCAGAATTCTGGATGATTTTAATTCAATAAATTTTATTTTTCTTATCTATATTTATCAGTCATTTAGTAATGAGTATGAATTAGTGATTTGATTAAAATAACAAAACAAAAGGAAAGTGGTTATGCTCTGTTGTACTAACACTTCATAAATGAAAAAAAAAATCTTTTGTACGAGACAGAACGATCTCAGTAGGGTGGTGCTGGGGAAGGCAGAGTGGAGAGCGGTGGAGCCGGCACTGGGGGGGAGGGAGGATTTTAGGAAGGTGGGGAGGAGGAGGCCTTGCAAGCCTAAATCCTACTGCATGTATTCCTCCTAGAACCCCTTTTGCCTTCTCCCTTTCTTGACACATCTCTGTACTGAGACAGAGGTTCTCAGTTGGCCTGCGGCTAGCATATTGGCATCCTTCTCAGGTATACTGCCAAATTTTGATCCAAGGGTAAAAATTTATTTTTGCTGGAGCTGCATACCATGGCAAGGTCTATAACACTGGGAGCGTAACAATCTAGTCTAAATAAATCCCAGTTGCCTGTTACTTCCATACTTTTTGTACTTAGGTAACAGCATTACACATACTAGCCTTGAGTAGAGATATGGGTTCCATTTTTGTCATTTATTAACCTTGTTATCGTTTTGGGCAAATCCTTGAATCAATAAAAACATCAGTTTCACTAACTGTAAAATGAGTGAGTATGAGTAAAAATGCCTGTTGTGGCATTCTGAGGTTTAAAAGCCATATAATGGATGTGAAGGTGCTTAGGAAACCCCAGCTCTAACAAATGTTTATGGAGCATCTAGTATGAGTTGGCTAACATTAGGTAATGTGCTAGGTGCTAAAATTGAAGTGACCCACAGATGTGGTGATCACATGCAGTCCACTGGGTGCCTGGAAATGGTCCCAACTGGTATTTTCCGATATTGCATTAGACAATAAGATTGTTTGCATATGGCTTGAGTCTATTTGTGTTTTGAAGTTGAAGTCATCGACTTGTTGAGATGGGTCACAATTTATAGATTGATTAGACATGAGTCCAGGGACTTGGTTCGGTGAGGGTTTGGGGGTGAATTCCACAGTGATTTTTCAGAAATCGTGATAATTTTTATCATGTACATGTGGCTTCTTATGACCTAGACTTTTGTATGTCTGCCTCCAAGAGGAGGCAATAAAAAAAAATCTGTGAATTGGTTGTGAGGGTTGAAGGGTTAATGCTCATAAAGTGCTTCATATGCTGGAAAATGCTATTCAATTATAGCACGTGGTTCTAGTTGTCATGACCATCCTCAGGAAATGGCTTTCCTCTCTAGCTGAATTAATGCTGATCCTTTGGGGTGGCAGAAAGCAGAGTGGGGGCCTATAGGACTTCAATAGTCTTTTAAGGTTCAGGAACTGTTGATGCCGCAGTTCTGACTTGGTGATTAGGCAGCGGATATTTTGAAGTGCTCTAAAAGTAAATGTCTAAACACTTCATTGTTTGAAAATTCACAGAAAGCTTGTGGATAAGGCTCTTTCCACAGAGCACCAGTTTATTTGGGTAACAGTTTTGGCTTTTAAAGTGCTTTCACATAATGATGGCTACTACTTATGTAAGCATTAACTGTATGGCAAACATTACTCTGAATGCTTTGCATATATTAGCCAATTTAATCCTCACAACAACCTTAAGAGGTAGGATCTTCACTTTTCCCTGTTTTACAGATAAGGGATCTGAGGCATCGGCAAATTAAATGGATGCACGAACAGCTTGCCTAAGAGCATGCAGCTAGTGGGTACCAGAGATGGGATTTGAACCCAGGCAGTGTAGCTCTTGAATATGACCTCTAAACCATGATGCTGAGCTGACTCCCAAATTCAGTCTTCACACTGCCCCTTGAAAGAGTTAGGATAGACGTTATTATTGTCATGATTTTGGATGATGTATTCAAGTTTTGGTGAACCTAAATGATTCAACTCAGTTAAGGTCAGTGTTTCAGGGCCTGCCAAACCTAGTGCAAATCTGTCTTCTCTGCATTAGGTCTTAATTAATTCTTTTCATTGCCATGGGACAGGGGAAGGTCAAAGGGTTTATGCATACAATGCCAGACAATATCCAGTTATTACCTCCTGCCTGGGACAGGATATTATCTTCCCATATCAAATGGTCTTGAGCTCCAGTGTTGCTCTGTGGGGTCAGGCTGGGTGGGAACCTGGCCTAGAGCCTACAGCCAGGACCTTGAAGGGACTACTGGGTGACTTTTCCTACACAGGGGGAGGAGGTGTATGGCTGCCTTTCAGAAATTTCCCCAGGATCATAAATTGTGAGTCCTTGGTGACAACAGATTGGAACTTAAAATTTGCCTTTCCGAGGATGTATGTAAGCAAGCTGGATTGCTAAACAAAGGGACTTTTTAGGCAGGAAATTGGCTGATGTTATTTACTTTCCTCTCTCAATGCAGATGTGTAGCCTATCTTTCAGGAAGGGACACAGGGACCTTGGCATTCCCTACTTGCATGATCAATAGTCACCACCTAGCAGGCCCATCCGTTCCAAGGAGGAGGAAAAACACAGTCTCATATGCCGGTGTGGCCTGTGGAGGGTGTCCCACAAAGGCCACAAAACTGGTAATTGATGGAGCCAGGACAGGAGCCCAGGGCTTAGACTTCTCATCTATCGCTTTGCCACTTTCAACACCCACCCCCCTCAAGTTTCCTCTGTAAGTTAAAACCTATTTCTTGGGGTTGCTGTGAAGATTGAGGAGTAACTACATATAAATCACATAGTAAGCGCTCAGTATATGCCAGCTCTTACTTTTGTTAGAATGGGGAAGGAAATTGACATTGTGATGGTTAATTCTACGCGTCAACTTGACTGGACCAGGAGATGCCCGGGTAGCTGTTTAAATGTTATTCTGGGTGTGTCAGTGAGGGTGTTTTTGGAAGAGATTAGCAACTGAATTCATCGACTCAGTAAAGTAAATGGCCCTCTCAAATGTCAGTGGCATAATCCAATCCGTGGAGGCCCTAAATAGAGCAAAGGGATGGAGGCAGGTTAACTTCTGTCTCTGGCTTACTCACTGTGCTGGGACATTGATTTCCTCCTGCCTTCAGTGCTCCTGGTTCTCAGGCCTTTAACCCAGACTAGAATCTGCACCATTGGCACTCCAGCTTTCAAGCCTTTGAACTACACCATCAGCTTTCCTGAGCTTCCAGCTTTCAGATGGCGGATTATGGGACTTCTCAGCCTCTATAATCATGTGAAATAATACCTTATAATAAATATCTTTCTTTTTCCCTCTCTATATCCTATTTCTCTCTCTCTTTCTCTGGAGAGCCCTGACGAATATAGACATCTTTTGAGTATCTACTGCTACATACATGCATTGGGCTGGGTATTCTGCACTTATTACATCATTTACTACTTAGGACAGTATTTTGAGGTTGGCATTTAATTAGAGTTGAGGAATCTTAAGTTTAGAGAGATGATGGGTATTTGTAAAGGTAACATGCTCTTTGTCTTTTCTGCAAGGGCTGTGTGGTTTCCATTTCTTCGTGCCATCCCTAAAGGTACTGGTTGGAAGGTGGCCACGAGAAGAGTTTAGTAGGAATCTAGATTATGATCCAGTTCCCAAAACCTTGCATTTAAAAGAAATAGTTTGAATGTGGAGGCAGATAATAGTTCTGTAGAAATGGAAGCTGATATACACATCAATATGTTTTACAATAAGACAGATATTATGGAAGTTAGAAATGTTTTTTAAAGGTCAATTTAAGATCGAAAAGTGTTTTGAATTACGATGTGTCAAAGTTCAACAACTGAGAAAAGATGTTATTACAGGGCACGGTAGGTGTGACAGGTGCAAAGATGGCGTGAAACAAAGCAGGTGAGCAAACGGTCTGAAGTGAGATGGCTATAAAATCCCCTCCCTGGGGGATCCCAGCACCTTCTAGCTTTGCAGAGCTACAAACATTCTTGGCCATGAATGCCCTGTTCTTTGTCTTGGGTCTGTAGTAACATGTGGAGGGAACTTTGCTTGAGCACCCTGCAAATCTAGTGGATCCACAGAGAAGAGAAGATTAGAATCCATCTGGTTGAGGGATGCACAGTGGATTGCCTGGGGTGCTTTAGGCAGAGGCCAGCACATCTGGACAAGTATGACAGAGAACAGCCCCATGACCTGTGCCCCCAGGCGATTTTCCTCAGCTAGCAGCATCAGCACACCCTGCACCAACAAAAGGCTCATTCCCCTGCTCTTTTTTTGCTAGGCTAGTTCTCTGGACAAACTCAGTATCTACAGCCCATTTCTCTAGCCTGAGGTTTCCTGAATTCTCTAAGTGTGAACTCTTGTGAGCCCTGTTTCAGTTCATACTGTCCCATTTTTTTCAGGTGTCTTAGTGGGTAAAAGAATATAGTTCTGTACAAAATAGACAGTATATTTTCACTCATTTCTTCGTTTCTTCGCTGACTCCCTCCAGAACAACATATTTGAACCCCTGGCTCTATCCTAGGCACCAGCAGCTCTCAAATTGCCTGAGGGAAGCTGACTGCACCCCAAGATGCAGTATTATAATTGCAGGAATGAAGAGTGTTATTACAGAGGAGGGAGAGATCAGATCGACCTGGGGGGAGCAGGTAAAAGATCAAGAAGGTATTTGCACTGGGGCCTCTGATGCTGAGTGCGGGATTCGGGCAGAGGGAGTGCGCTATAGACACGAGCGTGCCGACCGGCGCAGAGCTTCTCCCAAAGCTAGCTCATTTAGGGTCAACTTGTCCAGTGACAAGTTTACTTAAAGTTCAACTCACTTTCCCCATTCTCCTCAGCTTTTTATTTTGAAAAATTTCCATATTGTTTCACTCTCTCATCCTCCCATTTGTTCTTTTAGCTGATCATTTGGGAATAAATCGCAGACACGGTGACAATCTCGGCCTATATTCCATCAGGGTCTCTCCTATGTACAAAGACGTTCTGCTCCAGAACCACGATACCATTAGTACACTTTTTGTTTTTTAAAGTGTTTTTGCATACTTTTGAGGAGTGTATTATTGTTTAGTCTTTTCAGGATTTTAGAAACAATAAAAATAAAACAAATTAAAGTAAGCAAATAGGTTAAATTATAACAAAGCTTGAAGGGAAGGTGACTGCAGTGTTCAAAAGTAAATGAAATGGAGGGCTATAGGCATAAGGGACAACAAGAAAACCCCTTTATTTATGAAATGCTGTAAATTGACTATGAGAGAAATGAGCTGGAAATTCGAATTACTTTGCTGTGGTTTGAGCTCAGGTGCATCTTGCTGCCAGAGAGTGCGTGAGGCAGAAATGACTCAGCGTGACTGGGTCCGGGGGTTCAGATTTTATCCCCAAGGCAAGGGTGAGTGGAAAGTTTTCAACAGGGGAGTGACGTGAGCGACTCTGAGGAAGACGGCTCTGCACCTCCAGGTGGATGGCCGGAGAGGCCGTGGGCAGGGCGCGCGCCTTTGCAGTCGTGGGAGGGGAGATAACAAGGCCCTGAACCGGGACTCAGGGCCTGGCCAGGAAGGACGTTACTGTGGTGAATCAGAGGAAGCCCACCATCTGCTTCAAGCCCTCTGACCTTCTGGAAAATTCCTGAATTGTGTCAAAATTACAAAAATAAACCCTGGAGTTCTCAGCGGTGCCAACTGCTAACATTGCGTCTTGGCACGCACGTTGCTTTTGCATAGACTTATTCCCAGTAATAAAAAGCTCCTGCAGTGGCCCAAGAATGTGGAATCTCTTCGTTTGGTTTGCCTTCACTGCATTCCAGAAATCTAATATTCTTTGGGGGGTGTGGCTGAGTTAGAAGAGTGGGAATATTACCTACTTCAGCACAATTAGCAAATAAATCGTGGTGAGAGAAGGTATTGACACTTGCCTTAACCAGGTATCCAAAAGCATACCACGTGTGGAGGCCAGCATGCCTTCACTTTTATTCAGATCACTCTCAAGTTTCTGATGGAGAAGTAGGAAATTGGCTTTGTTAAAGGTAACATGTATGATTTTGAACCTGAAAATATGTCGTAGATAGACAAGAAAAGATGGTCCTTCTTTAATTAATGCTACTCTAAATTAGCAATCATCATCATTATCAGTGTATTGATTATGCATGGAGAATGTGAACAATGTGTGTTCTCATTGCACACTCACATATTCTGTGTGCTGGGAGACAGGCCGTGTGGAGGATCTACCTGGGAGGGCAGTCAGGTCAGGATAGGGGTTGGGGGGACCTTGAACTTGCAAGAGCTGCCCGTTGGGGGGTATGTGGCAGAGAGGAGGGGCCTGCAGGGAGGGAGAGAAGAGGTGTCACAGGAACAGAGGCTGTACAAGATCACAGAATCCATCCGGACTCCTCCCTGGGGAGTGGGATGTAACAGATTGGGGGACAGTGAAGTCAAGAGCATGAGCCTGCCTATTTTTAGCAGGATGTTTGCTGGTCTGCGCTGGGGATTTGCTCAGCTGGGGGTGGGAGTGCAGAGAGAGGGCTCAAGTAGTGGGGTGAGGCAGCTTAGACATTTATGGGAATTTCTAAATGCAAACCATATCATATATAGGAAATATATTTGCTCAGACATACAGGCATCATGTGTGTGTTCATATCCCATTTCACGGTGATCTCCTTGTATCTGTTCCCTAGAGCTGCTGTAATTAATTACCACAAACATGATGGCTTAAAAGAACAGAAATTGATTGTCTCACAATTCTGGGGACGAGATGTCTGAAATCAAGGTGTCAGTGGGGTTGGCTCCTTCTGGAGGCTCTGGGAAGAATCTGTTCCTTGCTACTCTCTCAGCTTCTGGCAGCTCTGGGAATCCTTGGTGCTCCTTGGCTTATAGAAGCATCTGTGAACTAAAATAAAATCTTAAGCCCCCAGCCGGCTGAATGGACTCCCTCTTGGCGGAGAGGACCTCAGAAAAACCTTAAAGCTGAGATGCCAGCCACGAGGAGGAGGGAGGTCAGGCACACCTCGTTATGTCCCTTTCCTTTTGGACTCACTCTTTGTAACAATAAGGTACTGAATCATTTTTAACAGGCATAAGGCCATGCAAGACAAAGCTTAAACCACACTTAGAGGCCATCAATTTCTTAATACTTCCGAGATCGCTTGAGTATCAATAAATGTCCAGTGACTTGTTTCTGATTAACAGACATCCTTATCTTAACTTAAAACATTCCAAGACTTTAGACAAAGCTTCATTTCTTTAACCAATTACAAATCAAAGAATCCTTAAACTCTCCCTTTCCAGATGTCCTGCCTTTTCAGGCCAAAGCAATGTTCACCCTCCATGTATTGATTTTTGATCTTATGTGTAATTCCTGTGTCCATGAATGTATGAAACCAAAGTATAAGCCAGCTACCACAGGCACATTTTCTCAGAACCTCTTGAAAACATGTGCTCTAAGCCATGGGTCGCACACACTGGGCTCAGAATAAACCTCTTTAAATTATTTTAAAGAGTTTGGTGGTGTTTTCTTTTTCCCATTAACATATCACTCCAATCTCTGCCTTTGTCCTCACATGGATTTCTCCCCTGTGTGTCTCAAAGCTTCCTCTCCTTTCTCTTATAAGGACACCAGTCGTTGAATTTAGGGGCCACCCTAAATTCAGGATGATCTCGCCCTGAGATCCTTAACTTAATTTTTAATATATCTGCAAAGATCCTATTTCCAAATAATGTCCCATTCACAGATACTGGGGGCCAGGACTTGGACATAGCTTTTTAAGGCCTCTATTCATCCAGCTACCAAGAATAAGAATAAGAATGAGATACTATACTGTGTGTCTACCTTGTGTGCTAGACTTTGTGCAAAGTGAAAAAAAAAAAAAAAGGATGAAAATGACACAGGATGTGCCCTCCAGTTGCTTGCAGTCTAGTGGCAAGGAGGCACGTGGGCCCTACAGTCCCGTGTGGCCAGGCCTAGGACAACGGGTGTACAAGTGGCAGGGGGAACCCAATGCAGGGGGGCAGCAATCTAAGCCTGGGGTGGGGCTGGGCTGGGCTTGAAAGTGTTCCTGGGGAAGAGCAGGAGGAAAAGAAAAGAATAAGGTATAAAAGGTAGGAAGAGGCTTTCCAGGTAGAAGGTATAACCCATGCAGAGGCGCAGGCAGAGGAGAGAGGGAGGGAGGAAGAGAGCGTGGTGTGTGCTGGAGCTGTTGGTCTGACTGCAGAGTCTGAGGGCTTTAGAACAATGAGAAACCACAGAACTGCCCTGGAAGCTACAAGTGTTCTAGAAATGTGAAGGACGTTACTAATATTTTTTGCTATATGCTGGGCATTGTCCTCAGTAGAAGACATTACATTTGTTGGAAATATGATTTTGGTACTAGAAGGAAAATATGAGTGCTTTGGTAGTGCTAAAATTACTTTTTTTGAGACAGTCTGACATTAAATTTGAGAAAAAAAATATTTAAGAAGAATGGGTGGAAATGAGCCCCCTTTCTCGGTAGGAGAGAGAATGTAGGATGGCAGGTGGGCAGCGTGGCAGTGTGGCTCTGCCCATGTAGGACAGGGGCACCAGGACAGGGGCTGCAAGGTGGGTTAAGCCCCAGGAGATCTCCAAGTCAAGGCAAGCGGTCAGGGTGGAGCCCCGTCCGGAGGTGCATAGGGCCCTACGCAGGGCAGTTGGCTGGTTTTGGAGAGAGATTCAAGCTGAAGCCTCATCCTTGGGATCCACGTGACAGGGCTTGCTGTCCCCCGTGATTGCTCAGTCTCCTCTATGAGATAGCATGGCTTCTCCTTGTTTACGGTCACAGCTGTCCACGTGCTTAGCCAAACTAGGACACCAGGAGTGAATTGTTACTAAGATGTTCTCCCTTCTTCCTCACACCCACTTCCGGTCACTTGCTACGTTTTGCTGATTTTACCTCTATTCACTCATCCCCAGCCCCTCCGCTCCTGTGTGGTCCAGGTGCCTCCGCTTTCAGGTGGGCATGGTTCTCTTTTCCTAACTGGTCCGCACACCACCAGTTGCTCTATGGCTCCAACGCACCCTCCCTGCATAGCCAAAGTGGTCTTTCTAAAACACCATGGTCCTCTCTCCTCAGCTTGTTCTCTGCCCATGGCCTCCAGCCCTCCTCCCGCGACCCGACAGCCCTACCTGCCTCTGCTCTCTGAGAAGCCTGCTCCCTTATGCACCTGTTCCTGCTGCCCCTTCTACTGCTTCTGCCACCATCTCAGCTTACCTTTGGGACCAGCTCGATTGTCCCCTCCTGCGGGAAGTCTGTGTTTTGTCAATGCCAGACCCTGTTGGAGTCATCTATTTGTGGCCCATCTCTCCCACTGGACACTGGGCTACGAGGCGATGAGGCTCACTTTCCTTCACTGCATTATCTGCAGCTGCCAGCCAAGCGGCTGACCTATGATGACGATGGCTCAGTGAGCAGCAGGTGAATGAAGGGTGTATATTTACTCTCCAACAGGGGCCCGTACAGTCTCTGCTTTCAAAGATGACTATGTTAGAACGTGAAGGTCTAATGCACACTAGGGGAGACCTTCACGCTCCTGGCATCATGCATTCCATGCCGAGTCTTCTGACGCTAGTGTATAGAGTTGTGCTTTCTGTTCCAGGAGCCACTAACCACATGTGGCGATAGAACCCTTGACATGTAGCCAGTCTGAAATGCGGCTAGTTCTCTAAGACGCAGCCCCCATTTTTAATACTTAGTATTAAAGAGAAAATGGAAATATCTCGTTAATGATTTTTATATTGAGCTCACATGCAAATGATAATATTTTGGTATATTGGATTAAATAAAACCCATTATTAAAATTAATTTTACCTGTTTCCTCGTACTTTAAAAAGTATGGCTGCTAGAAAATTAAAAATTACATGTGTGGCTTGCACCCTATCCCCATGGGACATCGCTGGTATAGAGCCTGCCCTGACAAGAACAAATACTTAAATGGTTACAGTAGCATTTTTTCACTGTTTATGAATGTTTTTGTTCATTGTAAAGCATTTTGAAAGTATAATGATCAAAAATAGAAATCTTTAGCGGTGCCATCTCTCTGAGACAGGCAGATATGCATTTCAGGGATATTTTCTTCCATTATCCTTTGATATATGAAACAAAATTGAAACCACACTACATCCTCTCTTGAGCTCGAAGCTTTTTCACTTGCCGTTGTATTGTAAATATGTTGCCATGTTATTAAATACTGTTAGAAAAATGATTTTGATGGGTAGAGTATTCTAGTAGAGCCTGAGGGCCACATGTCTTTCCTCTTCTCTGAGTTTCTGACCAGTGGAGTGTACACCTAGAGTTCAACAGCCAGTGACAAATGAAGAACAGTTTTATTAAGCGATGCTTGGGCAAGCTCCCAACAACCCGTCTTTAATCACCTGGTGAAAGATGAATTGGAGAACATGGCTTAGACCTGAACCTGAATCTTGAGATCTGCATGGGTGTATGTGTGTATGTGTGTGTGTGAGAGAGAGAGAAAGACAGAGAGAGAGAGAGTGAAAGAGAGAGAGAAAGAGAAAGAAAGAGAGCATACTTAGCTAATTGAGGCAGCTGAGTAGACTATGAATCCTTTCCTAACTGGACACAGAAATGGGTCCCATAGTTAAGGCCCAAACAGAGAAAACCAACATGGGAGGAGAGTCTGCTTCAGCAGACAAATCCTAGGTGCCTCCCAGATGTGTCTACTACAGGGAGGCTGCAAAGCTCAAGAGGGCCTGTTGTACCCAAGGAGGGAAGTAAAGAGGAAGTGGAAAGAGAATAAGAGAGCATGTCAAGAATGACCGTTAGCTGTTATCACAATGCGATGTGGCCCAGTGAATTTCCAAGCTCTGGCCAAGTGGTTCAGCCTCTCCCATATTGGGGCAGAGTCAGTAGGAAGATGAAGGCAGAGAAAGGGCAGAAATATCTTCCCCAGAACTTCCCTGTACAAGGAGAGAAGATGAGGTACCTTTCCTTGTGGGCTGCAATGCAGGTAGAAAAGCACAAACATTATTATCCCAACAAATTCCAGATAGTATAAATTCTGAGGCTGAGCTGTTGCAAACTGCCCTAAACCAATCTGGTGGTTCAGAATTGTCATGTTGCTTTGGTAGCTATTGGTTGTCTCCAAGGATTATAGGTAGGTGAGAGCCCTGGTTCCCTCTCTCCCGTATGATGTGCTATATGTACGATGAATTACAATGACGTTAAAATGAATTCTGCTATCAGTGCCAACCTTTATTAGCAAGCAGGACCCACAGAAGTCCTAGGTCTGGTCTTGCAATCTTGGTGAAGCCCTAGCTCTCTGCCTGTTGGCACTCTTAAAACTAATTTGAAAGAAAGGTTTACTGCAGGCAGATGTGGCAATATTCTGTCTAGATATACGATTAGCCAGCTTTCCAGGTGGATCAGGGAATAGTATTCTCTGTTGAGTGGTGCCATATAGTATCAAAATGAGACCTAGGTTAGGGTGTCCCACTGAAGCAGACTGATTCTTATACTCCATTTATGTCATAGTAGCGATAGATGCATGTGTGATATATCTAGCCAACTCACATACTTGAACACTACTCCTTTCAACAGTGAGACATTATTTCAAATATCCTTTATGCTAAATTAATGAACTCTATAGTATAGATTAAGAATCTGATATTTGAAGTGCTTGTCATGGGGTTTCTCGAGTTGGAAGTTCTGATCAGGATCTTTCAAATGCTAACTAACATTTGTAGGGTGTTTACTTATGATTAGGGTTCTTCGAATGTTAACTAACTTACCCTATGTGGTAGATTAAAATTAATTTAGACAAACACACACATACACACACACACACAGCACTTCCTACTGATGTACTTTATAATAACACTCAAAAATCTGGAGGAATGTATAATCCCAAACTCACTGTTCAAAGCCTTTAAAAATTGAAAAATTGGTCTAGAAACATTGTAAAAACAGATTTATGATGAGTTTCTTGGTTCAAACTGTGGGTTTGTTGTCAAAATACAAGAAATTGAACTGGAATAGGTTGATCCATGAAATATTTTCTAGTTTTTCTTTCCCTAGCCCATTTTAGTATTTTTTGTTTTTTAGTGTCAGATATTTGGGGGACAGGGGGCTATGCTGTTAAAAATTATATTAGAAACACAAAATAAAACCAGACAGCCCTACAAACTAAAACTGAGCTAACAATGGTAGGAATATGAAAAATGAGGTCCGTAGTTTCTCTTCCCGGATGAATTCACTGTGCTCTTTATAGCCACTGCTGTTCAGACTCTATATGTCTTTTCTGAGGATGTGCAGGGCGAGCTTACTGCTGTTTGTTTCTGCTAACACAGCTCAATCTGGGATTCCTGGGGTTAGAGTGGGTATATTCTTTTATGAACTGAGTAATTAGTCCATCTGGTTATACTCTCAGAAAGGTGCTGGGACGGAAGAATTAACCTCAATCCTTATTTCACATGGCTGTTATGGGAGTTGAGATAAAGTTTATGAAAATGCTTTGTAAACTGTAAAGAGCTACTTATTTACCGTTATTGTGATTACCAATAGCTTCATAAACCCTTTCTCTACACAGCCTGGCTGCTCGAGCATTTTATTCACTGGTAATATGTATATACAGACCTTCGCATTGTGAAGGTTTATGTTTCAGTCAACCAATAACTGTGTATTGACCACCTACAAGCTCAGTGCAGACACAAGCTCTGGCCTCTGCCCTCTCGAGGCCCATATATGGCTGAAGAAACAAAATATACACTGATACATTTGGAGAACAAGGTACCATATGCCTAAGTGCCAAATTTTCTATTTGCTTTCAAAAATTAGGGAAGGTAAATTCTGGAGTCCAGATTAGTGGGGAATATATCCCAAGGGGTTCATTTTCATTTGAGATATTTTTTTCTATTTTTGCCTTCCCATTTCTTGGGAGTCAGAAGTGGACATCTGGGATATATTTGGGGCTAGCTCCGTTTTCATTTTCTTGAGTTCTCTCTAAAAATTTTCCATGGGCACGAGAGCAAATGGGTGTTTGCTGTTTCCTTGATTTATGTGTGTTCCCTCCCTTCCCCCCAACAACCACCTTAGGTCATTTGATTTCCTGTTCAAACAGCAATTCCTCGGGACAGAACCTTTTGCCTTAATCTTTTACAATCAGCTTCAAACCATTTTCCGCTCTATTGTTTGATGCTTGATGAATCTTTTGGTGATTTAGCGTCAGCTTTCAGCCCAATTGAAATCCCTAGTTATGTCCAGAAAGAAGTAAGTTACAGAAAGGTTGGAAAATTTTTGGAATGGGTGCACAGGCAACACCATACATTATTTGGGATGAGAGGATGGGTGTCAGAGCGTGCGTGTGGATGGAGGGCAGTGTGCTGTTGGGAAAACAGACTGAGCTTGAGGTTCTCTCTTCTCTTTGCATCCCTGTTACTCTCTGTCTTAGATTGTACCTTCCATTTCTGCTCCCAGGACTTTTAGAGCCTAAGTTATTTACTGAGAAAGCTTAACAAAGATAAAGCCATTATGGATTATAGTGATTTTAAAGATTTTATTATGTTTTTGAAAACACAAAAGACAAAAACCAACGGCAATTTACATAAGAGGTAAGCAACAGCCCCCCTAGAGTCCATTTAGAAGAGTTGTTTGAGTCTCAAAAATCCCATCACAATCCTCTTCCAGTCTCTCCTAACCCACATCACTTGGCAGGGGATGGAGGGAATACTATGGGAAGAATGGATCACTGCCCACGTGAGCTTGTGAGCTTGTCTGTCGTTACCAGTCTCCTGCAGCTCTCTTCTTGAGAGGTCTTGGCATCTTCTAGCCTGCACCACCAATGCAGGAGCCCTGAAGAAGTTGGGCTTTCCTAAACATCTTGGCATCGAGGCACCTCCTGCTTATTCCCTCATGGCTTTGCTGTCACAGATCTGGAGAATAACCATCTCAGGCAGTCACCAAGTCCCTCTGAGCACGACACTTATCAGAGCTGATATTCTTCTCATTTGTGTTATTATTCGTTCTTTATTGCCCCCACCAGAGTGCCAGTTCCTTGAGGGTAGGGTACCTTGTCTTTCGTATCTTGTCCGAAGAGGGCCTGGCACATGGAAGACGTTCAGTAAATATTATTTGAATGAATTCTAAATCCACATCAACCCTACCTTTCACCCAGGGGTGGGGAGGAGAAAAACATTCTAAGACAATTGGGGAATGTGGATTTTCACTGGGTTGCTCTATTTAGAGGTAAGGAATTCAGATGAAGCACTAGCATCCTGACAAATGTGACGTTGAGGGGTCCCTTGAAAGATCCACATCATGAATGTGGATGTCTGGGGTTGACACGCAGAAAGCAGAAGCAGATGGAGGTGGGTGGGGCAGAAGTCACCAAGAAGGAGCATGGTGGGGCCAGAGCAAAGCAGGGAGGATGCAGACTGAGAAAATGTACCAGCCTCTTGGGCTACAGAGTAAATATTAAAAAAAGAAAACACCCAATTCATTTTATTTCCAGATTATAAATTAATGCAAGCTCATTGTAAAACCAAAGCTAATGCAAGTAGCAAAGAAAGTCAGCGTTAATCTCACTACTCAGCCCTAACGACTGTAAACATTTTGATGGGTTTCTTCTCATTATTTTTTCTCTACACACTCACCCTTCTCTTATCTTGGTTTAAAATATTTGACCACATAATGTGTACCAGTTTTGCATCCTGCTTTTTTTTTCCACTTAATGTCATTAAAAATTCTTTTGTTTTCACTTAGTGTCATTAAAAAATGCTTTGAAAACATCATTTTTAATGGCCACATAAACTTCCATTGTATGGCTACATTATAAACCCTGTTGTACAATTTGTTTCCAGTTTCTTTTTTTTTGTAATTATAAGTAAGTTAGTTATAAACATCTTTGGGTATGAATTACTGCCCCCACTCCACTGTTTGATTATTTCAGTCAGGTGTGTTGGTAGAAGTGGAATTAAGGGACTAAAGCGTAGAAATCTTTTATAGACGTTGATGTATGGTGCAGGATTGCTTTGCAGAAAGGTTGTAACAATTTACATGGAGCCTTTCTATTTTGAGCCCCCTGCTGCAACAGGGCAGCCTTTGCTAGCTCTAGAAAGAAGGACCTGTGGTAAGATTTGGGTCAGAATTTCATGCTTTGTAAATCAGACTGATTTTAGGTTTCTCCAGCTCTCTGTGTTTATTTACCTTCTATTCTCCAGCAGTAATTTTAGGAACAGCACTGGGAAAATTCCAGACCGTCTCCATGGTGCTCAGAGCAGACAGCAAAGCGAGTTCCATCCATGCTTGGGACAGAGCTGCCAAGAGTGGAGCAGTGTCCTGCTTCGGGTGGGGGTGGGTGGGCAGGACGAGACAGGCACACGGGATGGTGGTGGAGGAGGAGGGCGGAGGAGTGGAGATTTGAGCTGGAGCTAAACCTTGGAGGTTCATGTTTTTGTTTTGAGAAGAGTAGAATTTCCTGATAGGCTGGAAACCAGTGATTTTCAAATTTTCTTTCCTTTTCCCCAAATTTTTGGATTCTATTATGGTGCTTAAGTTAAACAAATGATTTTAGGGTCATCTGCACTTAATTTAAAGCTATGTTACTAGTAGTAATAAATAACAACAGGCAAATGTACATGTACATAGAATGTCATATTTTAACACTGTGGGGACCTCAGGGTAAACACTAACTCGTTTCTGAGCAGACTGTGAATGACGCATCTCCTACCACCTTTCTTGAATTGAAGAGGGCCCTGAGGTTGGAAGGGCAGTCTGATTTAAACAGTAGCTGCAACACTGTCCATCAAACCAAAATAGACTTTTATCTTGGGTAAAGTGAATCAGAATCTTCATGTTACAGAGTAACCAAGACAGAATATAGAAATAACCTGGATACTCAAGCCAACCCAAAACCACAAATGCCCTGTATAACTCTCAGCTTCAAATCTGATGTTGGTCACAACAGCACACGTGTTCTCTTTGCTAGACTTTATCATATATATGCAAATAGACACTAATTGTTTTTGTCTGTTTTATATATAGAGGGTCCAACTGGTTTGAAAGAGGGCTCCTCTGAGGACCCTTTCTAACACTAACAGTTTCGGGTTCTACAGGCAAACTTTATTATCCCATTTGATGGATGGATAAATTGAGGCAAGTAAAGTTTTGCAAAGAGTTGGCTTTGCAAATTAGTCTCTGCCTAATCTTGGGCAAGTGAGTTCATTTCCCTGAGCTTCAATTTTCTCATTTCTAAAATGAGAATAATAATGCTCACTCTGCAGTGCTGCTATGAGAGTGGAAACCAAACCCAAACTTTTCCTTTACACAGCGCCAGGCTTTGGGAATAAGCATCTAATCCACATTTGCCAAATGCTGACTCCTCCCTCTCACCCATGCTGGCCTCACTCTTGCCA
This sequence comes from Eulemur rufifrons, assembly GCF_041146395.1. Taxonomy (NCBI): domain Eukaryota; kingdom Metazoa; phylum Chordata; class Mammalia; order Primates; family Lemuridae; genus Eulemur; species Eulemur rufifrons. Next base: position 26,829,636 of record NC_091001.1, read on the forward strand.
TGACTCGATTTAATGTACCCTGGCAAGTTTTAGGAACAGAGGAGGAAAAAAATGTGTGCATTGTTTTGGTACCTAGTGGAACTTCAGATCTTTCAAAACATGCAGTCTTTTATCACAGCAATTCTTCTGTAATAGCAATATTTCTTTTCGATCTGGGGAAGAAAAAGCCTCTCCCCGCCCCCTTTCTTCCGTTAGGAAACTAAAATCTGGTAGCACAGAATCTCTTGGAAACATTCCTTGCATTGCTTCCTAACTGTGCGCAAACATGCTGTGTGACCTTTGGAACCCCTCTTTACCTCTCTGAACCTCTGCTTCCTGCAAAATAAATAAGGTGATTGGGCCAGATGACATTAACGGACCTTCCAGCTCTGCAGTTTTTAAACTCTACGAAGACTTGGGAGTAAAACCTTTTAGTGTATTCTTCTTTTCAGCAACACACAAAAAACCCTTCAAAAACCAAAACCGTTATTTTAAGTTGGCCACTTGGGGTCGCTAGCGATCTAAGAGACTGGCTAGAGAAGGGCTGCGCTGTAAACGTGCGGCAGGCACTTCCAGCAAACAGATTCTGGGGGTGGTTTATGAAATTTTCTTTTTGTCTTCCCCTTTAGCTCCAAAATTTACCTGAAGGCTTGATTGCATCATTAGTGTTGAGAGGAACGCAAGCCGGTGCCAGAGACCGTGCTCAGAGCCAGACCATGGGATATCATGCCCACCCCAAAAGTAAAGTAAAAGAAAAAGAAAAGGGAAAAAATCTTGGGGCTCGCTTGGCTTTCCGTTTTGACTTTAGCTCAAATTGCTACATAATGTGTCCTTGCGATTTCTTGACTTGAAACGTAGGTTCTGCAAAGTTAGACTGGGTGGCATACATAAAACATGCCTTAGTGATGGAGTAGAGCTTTGTTTCAAAGAATCTGGAGTTATCAAAGGCAGAAGCATGGAAAAATCCCCACTAAAGAGCGGATGAGTGTCTCTCCTGGCAGTTTTCCTGGTGGGCTTTGCTCATGTTGAGCTGGGGAGCGAGGGCAGCCTTGGAAGTCTCCGTAGAAACCCGGGAGGGATCATTGAACAAAAATAAAATAAAACAAAAGTCTAAAAAGCTCAATATCTTCCCACACCAGGGCTAGGGCCCCCAAGCACGCTCAGCACAGGCCGGAACCTGAACCTTGCCCTCGGGGCGCAGGGAAAAGCGTCTTTTCTGCCAGAAGCGTTGTATAAACATCCTTTTCCTACGATCCTGATCCCGTGGCTGGGAGACCCAGAGGAGCGTGGGGAAAGTATCTTAATGGAGACAGATTTCGAACTCCTGCTGTCCCTTTTCAGATCATAAATTACTGTTAATGCTGTTTATACACTCCCCCTTCCTCTCTTAATAGTTTTAGAAACCGTAATTGACAACAAAATAGAGCCGCAAAGTGTATAAGGGAACCCTGCTTGGCTGGCTGTGAAGCAGCCAAGTGAGTGTGTGTTCATACTGCACTTTTCTGCAACAAAAGTTAAATATTTATGTACCACAGGTGCCCTCCCTTGTCTCCTGCAATAGTACCCTTTCCTAGTTTTGCTGTTTAAGGAGCAGCGCATATGCTTCAGTTTCTATTTAACTGGAAAGGGAAAAGTTTTGAGTGTGCGGTTGCTTTTCCTCCACCCTGTTCCCTTCCTGGAGGCTGCAGGTTTTGGGGAGGAAGCTCAGGAGTAGACCCTGGATCTCCGTGGCTGCTTCCTGCTCAGGCATTGAGTGCTTTGTAGCACACAGTCTCAGCAGCATGTGCCTAAGACGATTCCACTGTGAGCAACATCCACAGGCTTGAAGTTAGTTGGTCAGGGCTGAGTCAACCCACTTATTTATTTATTTTATTTTTATTTATTTATTTATTTATTTGAGACAGAGTCTCGCCCTGTTGCCCAGGCTAGAGTGAGTGCCGTGGCATCAGCCTAGCTCACAGCAACCTCAAACTCCTGGGCTCAAGCAATCCTCCTGCCTCAGCCTCCCGAGTAGCTGGGACTACAGGCATGCGCCATCATGCCCGGCTAATTTTTCTATATATATTTTTAGCTGTCCAGATAATTCCTTTCTATTTTTAGTAGAGGTGGGGTCTCACTCTTGCTCAGGCTGGTCTCGAACTCCTGAGCTCAAACAATTCGCTCCCCTCCGCCTCCCAGAGTGCTAGGATTACAGGCGTGAGCCACCGCACCCTTCACAACCCACTTATTTAGCTGTGAATGTAAACTCTTAGAGTCTCAGTGCTCTCATCTGTAAAATGAGGATAACACAGGATGACTATCCCTAATCCCCAAATTCAAACTCCAAAATGCTCCAAAATCTAAAAGTTTTTGAGTGCTCACATGATACTAAAAGGAAATGCTCATTGGGCCATTTTGGATTTCAGAGTTTGGGATTAAGGGTGCTGAACCAGTAAGTATAATGCAAATATTCCCAAATCTGAAAAAATAAGAAATCCAAAACACTTTTGGTCCCAAGCATTTCAGGTAAGGGATACTCAACCTGTAATAGTATTTCCCTATGGGGCTGGTTGGGAAGATTAAATAAAGCAGTGTTTACATAAAAAGTGACTGAGGCCTGGCGAGACATCTACAAATGTCAGTTCTTTTTTCCCTCCTGAACTTCCCTGTCCACCTTGGTAGCCACACGGGGCTATTGAGTACTTGAGTCTGGCTACTTGGAATTGATAAGTGCTGTGAGTGAAAAAGACGTATCAGGTATCAAAGACTTAGTACAGGAAAAAGAATGTAAAATGTCTCATTAATAATTTTTATGCAGATTACATATTGAAATGACAATATATTACAAATATTGGGTGAAATAAAATACATTTAGAAATGAATTTTAGCTCTTTTTATTTAAAAAAATATGGTGACTAGAAAATTCAAAATTATATATGTGGCTTATTTTGTGGCTCACAATTACATTTCTGCTGGGCTGTGCTGCTGTGGTTCCTCTTTTATCCTCTTTTACCCATCCATTTATTCAAATTCTTTCCTTCCTTTAAGGCCTAGTTCAAATTTTACTGTCTCCATGAGGACTTTGGGTGGATATCTCCCTTCTGTGAAGTTTCCTGGAGGTTTTGTTTTTGGAGGCAGTCATGGAATGTGCATTTGTAGGCAGAATTCAAGCAGGAAAAGCAGGGAGGTGTTTAGCCCAGCGTCAGGTACATTATAAACACAGATACTGTGATTCATATTTTTCTTGTTATTGTCTTTGGAGTCTGGCTACTCAGCTCAGCACTGGGTATTTACTGTCTTGGATCCTTCTTACATGTTTAGTCTTTCTTGTGTGTTTAGTCTTGTTGAACATATCTTAGAGGATAGAGACCAAATCATCTATTTCTCCTGGGTCTGTTCTTAACCTATAGGGTGCCTCTAGGCACAATGAATTGTTCTCTCCTGTGATCATTATGGACAAAGGCAGAGCCTGTTGGCTAACTTGGCATCTCGGAGTCATTTACCCTTCTTTCCTTCATTCCACAGGTATTTACTCTTCCTGGATGCTTTGTCCACCTCCCTTGTTCATCGAGCTAACTCTTGCATTCTGGAAAACAATAGTAGTGGTCAACATATATAGCACTCATTATGTGCTCACCTTGTTCTATGTAGCTTATGTGTATTGATGGATTTAATCTTTGCAACTACCCTGTACGGTTAGTGTTATCATAACCCTCATTTTACACATGAGGAAACTGAGACACAGAAAGATTAAGTAACTCATCCGAGGTCATACAGCTAGTGAGTGGTGGGCGTGGGATTTAAACCCACATAGTTTGGTCCCAGAACCCTTGGTGCTGGAATTACCAGGCACAAAGTCACCTTCCCCAGAAGCCCTTCAGGAACACATCTTGCAAATTTTTTGGCATACTTACCGCTTTGTCCCCTCCATTACACCCTAGTCCTATGTGAGTATCTGTCATAGTCCTTATCACCCATGACTGGAATCCCTGGTGCACTTGTCAGTTCCCCTCACTGACCTCAGTGCCTGATGCCTGGTGAACCCAAGGCATCACAGTGGTGAATGCCAATGAAGGAAGGAGCATGGCTTTAGGCTGCAGGTGACAGAATCTTCTGGGACCCAAGGAAGTGGGACTAAGAGAAGATTTTCCTCTTCCATGTTATCATCCTGTTCATTTTTTTTTTTCATACCACTTTTAGCAATTAGCCATCTTGTTTGTTTTTGTTTGCTTGATTAATAATAAAAAAAAACTTTCCTGCTCTCCAGAACAAAGGCAGGGAATTTATTGGTTTTGTTTGCTGCATTGCTTCAGTGCCTGGTGCAGAATATATATTCAGTAAATATGTGTCAGATGAATAAGTGAAGGAATGAATTTATTGAGTGTCTACTATGTGCCAGACATTGTGTAGATGCATGGTTCTTGCCTTCATAAGGTTTATAAATTTAGGGAGGGTGGTGGTGAGGAAGATGGGGCAGGAGGCAATAACAATATAGAGGTAGAGAAAGAACAGGGAGTTTGGAGAATGAAAGGAGAAAGACTTAGCATTTGATGTGCGGGAAGTCCAGGAAGAATTTCTGCAGAAAGTGACAATTAAGAAGAGACAATTAGGGCCGGGTGCGGTGGCTCGCACCTATAATCCTAGTACTCTGGGAGGCTGAAGTGGGAGGATCACTTGAACTCAGGAGTTCAAGACCAGCCTGAGCAAGAGTGAGACCCATCTCTACTAAAAATAGAAAAAATTAGCCGGGCGTGGTGGTTCGCACCTGTAGTCCCACCTAGTCAGGGAGCTGAGGCAGGAGGATTGCTTGAGTCCAGGAGCTTGAGGGTACTGTGAGCTAGGCTGACGCTAGGCACTCTAGCTCGGGCAACAGAGTGAGACTCTCTCAAAAATAAATAAATAAATAAATAAACCAAAACAAAAAACCCAAAAGAGACAATTAGATGGGAGATGGCCAAGATGAAGGACAGGGAAAGAGACCCATGAAGGGGGAGAAGGGAGTGGTTCCAGGTAGGGGGAAGGAGATGTGGGAAAGGCCTGGTGATTCAGTTATTTTCAGGTCCGTTGGGTGCAAAGAGTAGAAGGGAGGGGCTTCATGAATTGGGCCACCTCCTGCTGCAAAGCCCTGCCCAAACTGGACCTTCCCTTCACGCACTCTCTTCTCCACCCTAGCCGCCTTTGTTGTCCTCACTGTTCCCAAAGCCTCCTTTTCATCCTTGTTTCTTCCTGGCTGGGAGAGGTCCAGGGGAATCATTTTCATTAGATAGGTTGCATGGATTCATTTGCCCAGGAACCTGAAGCACTGCCATTGGCCCCTGTGACTGTAATTCTTTACATTTATCTCATGATCTATACTTTTCTGTGTACATTTGGATGTTATCATTTGATCTTCACAGCAACTGCCTGAGTTCTCTCAGTTGTTAGCCTAAACCTCAAACTCCCCTATTATCAGTCTTTTACTGCCATTGCCCAGAGATTCTCATAACTGTGTTACTCTTCTTTGCTCTTTCGTACACATTGCGTGAATTTGCCAAGGAATTTGCTTCTCTCTCTCTATCTTATTATTTAAGAACCCCCAAGCCAAAAAGTACACCCTCTAATGAATATTGAGAGGGCAGCTGTGTTTAATAGTTACACTCAGATCTGTTCTGGGGAGGGGCCAGCGATATTTTGTTTTAGGTTTTATATTTTGTGAGTTCTCTTTGTTTCCTTTGTATTTTAGACTATCTAGATCTAGGCTTAGAATGGCCCACTTACAACTGGGGCTCACACTTTACAAAATGCTACATTTTACTCTCTTCCTGGCAAAAGGGAAGATATAATCTTAAGTCAAATGCACACCCCTCCCAAGTTATTTCTCTTAAGAGATTTGATAATATCACTCTGACAGTAAAGCTTTAATTTATGCAGCATACTTTCTTCAAGAAGCTACAATCTTTCCCTATATTCTTAAGATAATATCACAATAGTGTTGGTAGATGTAAAAGATAGATGGTGGTATCTCTTTTTAAATTTTTAATTGGTACATAATGATTGTATGGATTTATGGGGTATAGTGTGATATTTTGATAAATGTATACGATGTGTAATAAACAAATTAGGGTAATTAGTGTATCCATCGCCTCCAATTTTATCATTTTTTTGTGTTGGGAATATTCAAAATATGCTAGCTCTTTGAAAATATACAATAAATTGTTGTTACAATGCCATAGAACAGTAGAACTTATTTCTCCTATCTAGCTGTACTTTTGAATCCACTAGTCAACCTTTGGCTACCCACCCCCAAGCCAGTGGTGGCTCTCTTTTTGCAGGCAAAAGGGGATGCTAGCATGGATGGCATTATCTCTTGGGCATTTCCAGATGAGATCCAGGCTTCTCTCCAGATAATAGCCCTGGTCTGGAAGTAAGTGGGCCATTCTAAGCTCACTCTCCTCTTGTTCACAAGGAGTAGCCCTCTCCAGATAACGCCCTACGAGGCCAACAGCATATCTGCCAGTATCAAAGAATTATTCTTTGGGAAGCACACAGTGGTAAGACAAAGGAAGTGGGACCATTGTCACCAAGAGAATGGGGAAGGGAACTATATCCAAGTAACCCTCTCACAGCTACCCAGACTCCTCAATGTATGAATGGGTTGCAGTGTGAAAATTTTTTTGAGATCTGAACTCATCACTACTTTATCCTAGCCATTATTGAATACAGGGGGGACAAAAAGGAGGAATTGTAGTGAGAAAGAGAATGGAATTTTCCTTCCTCTCTGGTTAGAGCTCTCAAAGCATCCAAATTGAGACAAATGAGTAAATTACATGTTCTTTAAACTACAGTATATTTATACTTGATGCATTCAGCATTTAAGCAATGTCATCTCCTAAGACCCCTTTGTTATGAAAGGAACCTGAATTCAAGATGACAACTGATCTGTGGGGCTTTAGCCAGAGGAAATTAAGCTGGACAAACAAACCTGGATACTGCCAGTCTATTTGTTAAAAAATTATATTCTGATTCTGGTTTCTATTTGGCTGTTGGGCAAAACAAATGCATAATTAAGGACTTCACCTTTGACAGTTTAGCTCTTTTTTTTTTTTAAACACAAATAGGAAATTTCCATTTTCATGTAGTAATATCAAGATACCCTGCCACATTGAATCCACCAGTAGGTTTTGAAAATAAGCATAACAAACCTTATAAAAAATAAGAAAATCCACTTTTAGGGCTTTAGATTCATGCCGTTTAATTGTTCGTCTATTTCCATGATAAGGTGAGACTGGTCTTGTGTCACCGGAGGGACTGTATCCTGCTGTTTTTTTCCCATCCTCATTTACAATGATTATGTTATCAGGCTAGCCAGGCAAAAGGGTGGAGCAACTATAATTTCAAAGCAGGATTAGGTTGAAATAACGAGGTCACCAAGTTGTGGTTACCAAGGCAACGTCACATCTAAGAATATGGGATGCTTCTAGGAGATGAGGCAAAGCCTGAAGCTTTCTCCCCCCTTACACAAAAATCACCCACTTCCTAGATAAAAATTCCTTATTAATTGCTTTAAAAAACACACTTTATTCTTTATTTTTAGGAACAAGTTTATAAATTATAACCTGATTTAAATTTTTTTAAACTGGTAAGAAATATCAGAATAATCATTGTTTTCTCCTCCCTCTTTGAATTCACATTTACTTTTTTCAAGTTTCTTTCTCTCCATCATCCTTTCCTCCCTCCCCCTCTCTCTCTTTCTTCCTCTCTCCCTCTATTATTTCATTCCTTCTCTCCTTTCTTCATTCTTTCCTCTCTGTTTTATTATTGCAGAAAAAAGACATGGGACAAAAAGGAGGAAATTGAGCGTTGTGTGCTCCGGTCAGATTTTGAGATGGCAAAATTGTGGTAAGTGATGGAAGTTGTGACCTATACCCACAGTACTCATTAGTCTCCCTAAAAAATCCTGAGCTCAAGAGAGAATAACCTCGGTCTTCATTGTTCTTTCTTAAAATTTCCACCCACCTTTACAATTGTGGATGCCGGTGGCAATGCAGGGAAGAGGGAGAAGACCCCCACTGTCTGTGTTTCTGATCAATATCAGCTATCAGTGCGCACAGTTCCCACCTAGTTACCTCTTTTTTCCTCTGTATTCATTTCTGTGTCTGAGCTTTTCAGATAATAGCTTCAAATTTCTTCATGTTATAAAAAGCAGACTTCTTTTAATAGGGGCTTGTGTTTGTGAAGCACGGATTTTACATAGGTCTCTTTTTAATAAGACTATTTCTGACCTAGTGTTGAATCACTGGACATGCACAGTGTGATCGGAACCCCCAGATTGCTCCGCGTTACCACACGCCTGCTCTCAGGACGTGTTAACTACTCACCTTTGCCCTGGCTTTGCATAAGGAATATGAAGTGTGCTTACAACCATGCCAACGTGCAGTATTTTCCACCTCCCGGATATCCGTGTCAAAGGATTCTCACTGCTTTGACAGTATCTTCAGTTTTCAGCCTGAGAGAGATGGAAACTACATAGGCTTTAGAGTTAGCCAGTGGGTTTGAAGCACTGCCGTATGACCGTGGACAGGTAAAGTCACATGTCTGACTGTCTTCACTGGCCAGTGTGAAGACCGAATGAGATGTCATGGAAACAGCTCTCAGCTCAACCTCTAACATGCAGCTAGGACCTCAACATAAAACTCACTTTTCAAAAATAATACAGATGCATAGAAAGTTAATCGTTATCTTTCCAGTCTTGCTCCTTCCTTATCTTTCCCCCCATTATCCTTGGAATGGTTTTTCTAAAATGCATATCAGATTATATCAAGACTCTGCTATATTTGGTTTAATTGTGTCCCCCTAAACTTCAAGCCCATGTGGAACCTGTGAATATGACTTTATTTGGAAGTAAGGTCTTTTCAGATGTAATCAAGTTAATATAAAGTCATACCGGATCATGGAGGGTCCTAAATCCAGTATTGCTGGTGTGCTTATAAAAGGAGAGAACTTTGGGTGCATAGATACAAACATACAGAGAGAAGGAGGCCATGTGATAACTGAGGCAGAGGGTGGAGTGATGTGTCTATAGAGACATCAAAGCTTGCCAGCAGCCACAGGAAGCTAGGAAGAGGGTAGGACAGATTCTCCCCTAGAGCTTTCAGAGGGAGCACAGCTCTGTGGACACCTTGGACTTCTAGCCTCCAGAACTGTGAGAGGGTAAATTTCTGTTGTTTTAAGCCACCCAGTTCATGGTAGTTTGTTACAGCAGCCGTAGGAAACTGATACACCTGCTTGACATCTTGCTGTGCTTCTCCTTGTCATGAGAGTGAGGTCCAGAATTTTTAACCTTGCGCTAGTTCCATCAGATCTGTTCCCCGGTGGTCTCCCCATTCATTCCTCTGAACTTGATGCTTCATTGGTCCAGAAGCTTTTCAGTCCCTCCAAGTAGAGTTCTCTCTTACCCCCAAGATGGTGCTATCTTGCCCATCTCTTCTTAGAACACACCTTCTCTCACCTGTCACATGGTGACTCCAGGTATTAGCTAAATGTCCTTTCCTTAGGGGTCTTTCCGATACATAGACTGGTGTAGGCACACATCCAAGTGCTCTTACAACACCTTTCAACATTTCTCCAGTTACTTAGTTGGAAGGTTGGTCTTTCCTGCTAGGCCCTGTGCTCAAGGAGGTAACAACCTTCTTTTTTTGCTCACTGCTGTGTTCCTGTGTTCTGGCTGGGGATCTGGCATTGTGCAAGCCCACAATTAACATGAATTGAATGATGCAAAGAATGAATGACTGATATGTAACTGCTTGGCATGTGGTTAAAACTCTTAGTAAGATTGGTGAGATGTTGAAGAATTGATTACCATTAGCCAAAAGTGATGGTGATTTTGATTGTGTTCATGAAATATAGATCCATAGTCCTCCCTTTCTCTATCTTATTGTCTATTTTTTACTAAAAATTAAAACATGCCCATGGTAAAAAATTAAAACATTTCAATGAAAAGTAAGTTTTCCTTCCATCTCAGAACCATATGCCCCACTGCCTTCCCCAAAAGCAACAACTATGAGTTAAGCATACAAAAAGCTTATTATACACAATGTTCTGCAGTTTGCTTGGTTCACTTAAAATGTACCTTAGAATTCATTTCACATCGACTCATGAGGATATACTTCATTCTTTTTTTATTGGCTGTAAGACACTCTACCATGTGCATGCTCTTTAATTTAACTAGCCCACTAATGCTGGAGATTTACATGGCTTCCTGTCTTTTGCTATTACAAACAATGTCATGACAAACTGTATCTTTGTGAGACTATAACTGTAGGATAAGTTTCTAAAGGTGGCATTGCTGTGCCCTTGAAAACATTACATGGTCAGACTAACTCAACCACAAATGGATTAGACCAAGTGACTGAGTGCAGAAAGAGAATACCCTTGATAGCAAAACTTTAGAGGTATAAATAGTGGATAAAATGGCTATCTAGTGGATTATGACAGGCTAATTTTTTTTGGAGCTACGTATTTCTTTTTTTAACTTGGATCAACAAAATTGTCTGAAGAAAATGGCTCCTGGGCAAGAAAGCAAATAACCCAGTCAAAAATGGGCAAAGGACCTTTTTTTTTTTTTTTTTTGAGACAGAGTCTTGCTTTGTTGCCCTGGCTAGAGTGAGTGCCGTGGCGTCAGCCTAGCTCACAGCAACCTCAAACTCCTGGGCTTAAGCGATCCTACTGCCTCAGCCTCCCGAGTAGCTGGGACTACAGGCATGCGCCACCATGCCCGGCTAATTTTTTCTATATATATTTTAGTTGTCCATATAGTTTCTTTCTATTTTTAGTAGAGACGGGGTCTCGCTCTTGCTCAGGCTGGTCTCGAACTCCTGACCTCGAGCGATCCACCCGCCTCGGCCTCCCAGAGTGCTAGGATTACAGGCGTGAGCCACCGCGCCCGGCCTGAGCAAAGGACCTTATTAGATATTTTTCAAAAGAAGATTTGCAAATGGCCAATAGGCATATGAAAGAATGCTCAACATCACTAACCATCAGGAAAATGCAAATTAAAACCACAATGAAACATCACCTCACACCTGTTAGAAGGGCCATTATCAAAAAGACAAAAGATAACAAGTGTTGGCAAGGATGTGGAGAAAAGGGAATCTTTGTACCCCGTTGGTAGGAATGTAAATTAGTATAGCCTCTATGAAAAAGAGTATTGAAGTTCCTCAAAAAATTAAAAATAGAACTACCATGTGAGCCAGCAATCCCACTACTGAGTATATATTCAAAGGAAATGACATTAGGATGTTGAAGAGACATCTGCACTCTCATGTTCATTGCAGCATTATTCACAATGACAAGATACAGCAACAATCTAAGCGTCTGTTGATGGATGAATGGATAAAAGACATGTGGTATATCTACACAGTGGAATATTATTCAGCCTTAAAAACAAAGGACATCCTGTCATTTGGGACAACATAGATAACCCTGGAGGACATTATGGCGGGTGAAACAAGCCAGGCACAGAAAGACCAATACTGCATGATCTCACTTATATGTGGAATCTAAAAAAGTCAAACTCATAGAAGCAGAGAGTAGTAGAATGATGATTGCCAGGTGTTGAGGCATGAGATGGAAAGATGTTGGTCAACAGGTACAAAGTTTCAGTTAGACAGGATGACTAAGTTCTGCAGATCTGTTGTACAGCATGATGTACAACATAGTATTGTATTTATATGTGAAAATTGCTAAGAGAATAAGTAGATCTAAAAATGTTCTCACCACAAAAAAATAAGTATGCCAGGTGATGGATATGTTAACTTGATTTATTCACTTTACAATGTGTACAATATCAAGACATCATATTGTACACTGTAAATACATACAATTTTTGTTTGTCAGTTATACCTTAATAAAGCTGGAAAAAAGAGAAAATGGCTTCTAGACAAATTCTGAAATTGTTATTCTAATTATTACTATGTTTTCTTTTGTCAGCCATATGGTTAATTCTGATATTGGCTAGATTTTTAATGAAACATATTAAAGTGGAGGATCAAATTAATTTAAAAAAGAAGTACTGGCTCAAAATAATTTTGCATTTTTAAAAACTAAGCACAAGCAAAATCCTGCTTGAATTTCAGAAAGATTTAGATAATCATTGTGAGTTTAATAGGAATATGTGTATTAAGATCCTTTAAAAAACAAGACTTGGACAGAATTGGAAAATTCACATAACCAAGATTCACAATACCCAGCATGATTCTGAAGACTCAAGATATTTATAAGTCAGAGGATAAAGGGACTTATGACTTAAAAAATTAAGACATATTGCAGTATTTTTAGAGATGGGGGGAAAATGCCCATATAAAAATGGTTAGTTTTAAGCACCAGGATTTCTAGGAATTTAATTCAATAATCATTTATTAAGCACTCATGGTGTGGTGTGTACAGTTTTAAAGAGCATAAGAAAGATGGCTTTTCACCAGATGGAGATAGAACTTGTACTTCAAGACAACTATTTGTAAGGACATGGGCTGCATTATTCTTTAGTATTTCCTGCTGAAAATAAAGTAGAAATATAAATTGCTAGAAATAATTTTACCTTAAATGTGTGCCTAACCTTTTACCCAGGAATTCCCTATTTAGAAATTTATCCTGAAAGACACAACCTTGAATATACCCTCCCTACCCGACAAAAAGGAAAAAGAGAAAGAGAGAGAGAGAGAGAGCCCCAAAGGTTTGTTTTTAGTCCATACTCACGCACTGCGCCCCCCGCCCCCGGGGCCCTGCAAGGGAGACTTGAGCTGACTTCTTGCCTCACCCCTTGGAGATCTGAGTAAAATCGGGAGAGATTCTGTTATACACTTTCTGCTTCCTGTTTCTTTTCATGCAGCTCTGTTCTTGTACGTTCTTGTATGGAATCCAGCCCCTTTACCGATTTGGGATTGAAAAAACCCACCAAAAGCATTATTTAAGAGCCAAGATTCATGGAGACTGGTGTACCACAGTGTTCTGTTCTCCAGGGTTTGTTTGGCTTCCCTGTCAATAGGGATCCTCTGATGACCTGTCCCTACTCTGCACCCACCACCCACCATCACATCTTGCCCTGTCTACCCCCACCCACATCTCTCTTCCATTCTCTCCCTTCCACTCTCCTCTAGAACAATGAGAACAAAAGAGACAAAATCCCTGTTATTATCTAATGGAGAGGATGGATATGAAACAAATATTTTTATATTAACTAATGAAGTGCAGTTGTGATAAGTGCTTTAAATGAGCTGTACCAGGTGCTGGGAAACTGCAAAGGGGGAGCCAGAATTGATCTGGAGGAAGTAAACTTTGGAGGTTGTGTCTGAAGCCTAATTATACTGGAGAGCAGAGAGTAAGTGGTTGTGGGGGAGTTCTAGGGGAGGGAACTACATTGTGAATGCCCTGGAGTGAGAAGGGACAGAAAGGGTCAATGAGGCTGGAGTATGGAGAGCAAAGCAGGGATGACACTAAATGTTCCTGGACAGTACTCCAGGGTCAGAATGTGTAGAACCTTCCAGGTTGCATTAACAAATTTGGACCTTTGTCCTAAAAATAGGTTATAGCAGCAGGATGACATGAGATTTAGGTTTTAGATAATCATTCTGGCCACAGTATAGAATGGATTGATAAGGGCCAAGAGTAGATACAATGGAACTGATCAAGGAGTTATCAAAGGTGTCTGGCAAGAGATAATGGTGGTTTAAGCTAATGGTTCTAAGCCAGAGATGATTTTAATCCTTGGGATACTTTTGGCAAGGGATGGAGACATTTTTGTATGATATTAATTTAATGACTCCAGGTTTCTTTTGATTAGTGTTAGCATGGTATATCTTTTCTCACCTCCTTTCTTTTAACCTGTCTGTGTCTTTATGTTTAAAGAGTTTCTTGTAGACAACATATGACTGAGTCTTTTTAAAAAATCTACTCTGACAATCTCTGTGTTTTAATTGGTGTACTTGGACCATTTACATTTCAAGTGATTATTGATATAGTTGGATTAATCTCTACCATGTTTGTCATTGTTTTCTGTTTGTTGCATTTTCTTGTTCTTTCTTTCTTTTCTTCCCCTCTTTTTCTGCCTTTCTGGTTTTAACTGAGCATTTTATATGATTCCACTTTCTTTCTAATTTTAGCATATCAATTATACTTCTTAAAATTTTTTTTCAGTAGTTGGCCTAGTGTTTTCAGTACACATTTACATCTCATCTAAGTCTATTTTTTAACATTCTCCTGCTTCATAGGTAGTTCAGATATCTTATAACATAATCCTCCTAATTTCTCCCTCCTGTCCCTCATAGCATTTGCTGTTGTTCATTTCATCTATCCATATCCTATAAGCATACAATATTTTGTTATTACTTTGAACAAACAGTTCTCCATTATATCAGTTAAGAATAAAAAAGAATAAAAGACTTTATATTACCTTCATTTATTTCTTCTCTGGCACCTTTCCTTTCTTTATGTAGATCTGAGTTTTTGACCTATATAATTTTTCCTTTTTCCTGAAGAACTTCTTCTAACATTTCTTCCAGGGCCAGTTTGCTGAAAATGAATTACCTAGGTTTTTGTTTGTCTGACAAAGTTTTAATTTTTCTATTTTGAAGGATAATTTTGCTAGACATAGAATTCTAAGGTTTTTTTCTCCCTAACATTTTAAGTATTTCTATCCATATTATTCTTGCTTGCATGGTTTCTGATAAGACATATGCTGTAATTCTTGTCCTTTTCCTCTGTCTTCTTTCAAAATATTCTCTGTGTCTTTGGTTTCCTTCAATTTGACTATCATATGCGCAGGTGTAGACTTTTTGATAAATATTCTACTTTGTGTTCTCTGAGCTTCCTGAATCTGTGGTTTGATGTCTGTCATTAACTTTAGAAAGTTCTTGGCCACTATTATTTCAAATATTTCTCTTTCTTTTCCATCAGGCATACAACTACATGCATGTTAGACCTTTTGAACTTGCCAACAATTCTTGGATATTCTGGTATTTTTAAAAAATTTCTTTTTTTCTCTTTGTATTTCAGTTTAGGAAGAAGTTTCTATTGACATATCTGCAAGCTCACTGATTTTTTTTCTTGACTATGTCCAGTTTATTGATGAGGCATCAAAGGCATGCTTTATTTCTGTTAGTGTTTTTGATTTCTGGGGTTTCTTTTTGATTATTTCTTAGAGATTTTGTTACTGAAAGTTCAGCACTTGTCCCTGAGGCCATATCAGAGGAAAAAGTATTGGTAGTTTGAGGTGAAGGAAGGAGAAGTTTATTAATTTGCTAGCAAATGAGGAGGTTGGCAGACTCCCATCTTAATGTACCAATGTCCTGCCTCTGAGGAGAAATACAGAGCTTTTAAAGGTTCTGATTAATCCTATAATCCCATATTTGGCTAAGACACGTGACCTCTGCCCAGGCAAGTCCCCTGAGCCATCTCCTGTGACACAAAGAACAAAGGACACTCTCCTGCCCCTCCCAACCACTGGCCTGAGGGAGGGATGTAGGTTTTAGTTCTCAAAAAGGAGAGGTGAGTTTCAAAGAGAAAGAGAATATTTTTACCTTTTCCAGGCCATTCTCTCTGTTACAATTTCATTGCTCAGTTTACATTACCCATTTGTTCTTGCATGTTATCTACTTTTTCCATTAGTGTCCTTAATCATAGTTATTTTAAATTCCCTGTTGATAATTTCAAAATCTGTGTCATATCTGAGTCTGGTTCTGATGCTTGCTTTGCCTTTTCAGACAGTTTTTTTTTTTTCTTATTTTTTCTCCTCCTTTGTAGTTTTTTTTATTGAAAGCCGAACATGATGCATCAGAGAATAGGAACTGAGGCAAATAGGCTTTTAGCATGAAGTTTTATATTTACTTGGCTAGGAGCTTGGCTCTTTTTTTTTGTTTGTTTGTTTGATTTTTGAGACGGGGTCTTGCTCTGTTGTCTGTTGTCTGGGCTAGAGTGAGCTGGCGTCATCACAGCTCACTGCGACCTCAAACTTTTGGGCTCTAGCAATCCTCCTGCCTCAGCCTCAGCTGGGACTACAGGTGTGTGCCACCATGCCCAGCTAATTTTTCTATTTTTTCATAGAGACAGGGTCTTGCTACATTGCCTAAGCTGATCTTAAACTCTTTGGGTCAAGCAGTCCTCCCCTGTTGGCCTCCCAAAGTTCTGGGATTACAGGTGTGGGCCAGTGTGCCCAGCCACTTGGCTATGTTGAATGTTTGCTGCAGCTGTAGTTGTAGGGGCTTCAAATTCCTCCAGTGACCTTGTTTCCTTTTTCTCTGTTGTCTCTGTATTTCCCTAAGAACTCTTCTTAAATAGAGTCTATACCTGGCATCAGTATTAGCCTTAATCCATTGTAACTATAGTGGCACCCTGTTGATATGGTGATGAGGAGTGAGAGAGCGGAGGAAGCATTCTATAATTAGGATCAAATCTCAGTATTTTAGTGGGTCTTTGTCTCTGGGCTATGACTGTCACAAACGTTTCTTATCTTTTTATCTCCTTCCCTTAGGTGATATAGGAATGCTAGAGGGGGCTGGGGTTGAGTAATTTTTCTTTTCTCTGGGTGAGATAAAGCTCTGATAAAGTCTTTAATTCCAGAAAAAAAGGCTTTTCTTATGTAGAATGCCCTGCATGTATTTTTAAATGGGTTCTGTTCCCCTCTAAAGGAGATATTTTTGATTGTCACTACATGGGGTGGGGCTGCTACCAGAATCTAGGTTTAGAGACCAGAGTGACTTTTAAACACCCTACAATATCTGGGACAGCCCCCTGCAACTAAGGATTATCTGGTTCACAATATCAATGGTGCCAAGGTTGAGAAACCCTGGTCTAGGTGGATGGCACTGCAGAAGGAGAAGAATAGATGTGTTTGAGATTTATCTGGGGGGTAGAATTATTATATTAAGACTTGGTGACGGACTGGATGTTGAAGAAAGGGGAATGCATGACAAGGATGACTCCCAGGTGTCTGACTTAACTAACTGGCAGGTGCCATTACTAAAAAAAGGAATGCTAGAGGAAGAGCAAGTTTGGGGATGGACAGGAAAAACTTCTCAATAACACAGGGAAATGTCTAAATGAAAACATCTGGGTAAAAGTTACCTATATATTATATTATTGCATCAAACTTAAAGAAACAAAGACTCATGAATAGAAAAGAGACTGGAGGAAGATATTAAAAATGTTTTCTTTTGAGTGATGGAACCAATAACTTTTTAAAAGCCTGCTGTCTATTTTTTTTATATCAAGCATGTATTAACCTTGATATTACTCATTCCAATTTCACTTGCAATATATAGATTAGGTAAAAATGATCTCACCTTTGTGTGTGTGTGTGCATACATGTGTACATGTGTTTTAATGTTTAGGCCTGAGTAAGCTTAAAAAAAATTCTATTCATGTGAAATCTTTGCTGGTACTAATACTGCTCATATCTAACAGTTATTGAGTCTTTAGTATGAACCTGATCATATTCTAAGCACTTTGTATGGAGTAACTTATTATAGCAACAACAAAATGACCACAGCACAACTACTATTTTGACAGTCATTAGAGATACTCAACTGAGATCTTCTTCTCCTTTCCTTTTGGTCACATGGCAAGATTATACTTTCTTGTCCCTGTGTGGTTGGATGAGGCCATCTGACTACTGTGGCCAATGAGCTTTGAGTGAAAGTGAAACTGAGACATGTCACTTCCATTCTGGAATATTGAATTGCTGTTGCAAGACCTTCCAGGCTCTCTTTCCCTCTGACATGGCAACCAGTAACATTCAAGTTGGTGGCTACTATTAGCCTGGGTCTCTGAGTGACTTGATGAACAGAAATCCCTTATTGATCCGTTCAGTCTGTAGCACGAAGAAGAAATGCATTTTGATTGTTTTAAGCCACTGAAACACTGAGGTTGGTTGTTAATGTAGCCCATCCTGAGTTATCCCACTGGTACAAATATCTATTGAACTCTTGCTATGCCCTAGGGTATTAGAAAGTGCTTCACATTTGTTGTCTCACTTAGTTTTCATAGCACCTTTGCGAAGGAGGTATGGTTATTGCCTTCATTTTTAGATGAGGAAACTGAGACACAGAGCAAATAACTTTCCCAAAGTAACAAGTTAGTGGTCAAGCTGAGATTCAAGGCCAGGAGATCCAATTCAACTAAGCTGCCACTGTCTACTGGACATGGTGCAAAATCTTCAGGGCTGGAAAAAAAAGAATGAAACATAGCTTTGCCTTTGAAAATATTCCAAATTCATTGGGGAAGAACAAGGCACATATAAAAAGATACCTGAAAACTAGTCACAAGGCATCGTACAAATGCCAAAGGAAAGATATTGTCAGCATGCACTTTGACAGAATTCAGAGGAAGTAGTGATGACTTTAAGCCTTGGGAACAGAAAAAAACTTCCTGCAGGTGAGAACTGAGCTTTGCCATGAAGAAAAAGGGAAGTTTGAAGAGGATTTAAACAAGTAAAAATTTTAGTTGAGATTTGTTAAGAAATACAAGTTCTAAGAGAACATAGAGTATGCTTTCCGCTCTCTCTGCATGATTGTCAAAATTTCTAAACATTGCAGAAATTAAATTAGTCATAAGAACCCACAAATAAAATTTGTGTTTAAAACCCACAAATAAAATTTCATAACCAGATTAATATTTGCCACTGTCTGTTGGACACCGGTGCTTGACTTTCCTTTGGCATCTCTCCAAACCTGATTCTTACTGATTAATTATGCTAATTTCCACCAAACTCTTGGTGCAAGATGAAACTCTTGGCATCATTCATTTCTCCTCCCCTCCTTTATTCTCCCTATTTGATTGGCCAATATGTCCTATAATTCTATGTCAGAATTGTAAATCACAAATACCTTTGATTTACTTCTGATTTACTCCTTTCTGCTCACTCCTGATGCCGCTCCTTTGGTTCAGGATGGCACTGTCTTCTACCTGGACAACTTTAAAATCTTCCGTAAATAAGCCCTTGAAAAATATGTCCTCCTCCTTTCTTCCTAGTTTCATCTTCTATTTGCACTCCCGTGCTACACACCATTCAGATACGTGGACTGCACTCTTTACACTTGGATATCTCAGTGCCTCTGCCCTGCCTGCCATTGCTTTATTCCATGATTCCCTTCTCCTGGCACCTCCAATTGACCAGTTGCTGCTTGTCATTTATAGCCAAGGTCAAATGACACCTTTCCATAAAGCCCTCCAGGACTTCTGTGTATGGGTTGTGGATCCCTTCTTCATGTCACACCGCACTCTTCATTTATCTGAGTTCAATGCTTCACCTGCTATATTTAATTACTTGCTTCTGTATCTTCTTCCCCCATTAAGCTGTGTGAGTGTTCTTATTCTTTTAAGAAGGCACTTATTCCAGTGACTTTATGTAGGTCCTAAATACAATTCCTTTTTGTCATTATTGGTGAGGAATGAAGCTACTAGTTTGGTTTGATCTTATTGGTGAGAAGAAAGGAGACCCCATGGATTTCCTTCAGTTTTTTTCTAGTTACTGGGAAACACTTCAGGGCCATGGAAAAAAGAAATTCAGTACTTCAATGCTTTGATCTGCTCTTAGTAGTGGAATCAGACTTTGTGTTCTTCACCAACAAGCATAAGACCAGGAAAGGCTTGACCAGCTCCAACACCCCTAGAATTACAGGGGTCCCTGGGTCAAGGCTTTAAAGGGAGACAGAAATCTTTGGCTTGCAGTTTCTTTCTGCTTGTTGAAGCCTTCTTTGGTACAAGAACTGAGGTGATCAAAAAACAAACAATGAGTTCTGGAGTTTTGTTTCCCCCTTGGTTTTTAGTTCTTTCTTAAATGAGGGTGTCCTGTAATGATTTGATCATCCACTCTTTAGCAAAAAGGCCCATTTTACATATAATATTTCTTGAGTGTTTGCTATATGTGGACTATGCATAGCTTGGATAATTTAGACACGGAACAATACTTCAGTTGAAAAAGAAAGACAGACAGACAGACAGACACACACACACACACACACACACACAGGCCAAAAGATCATTTTGCCTAGATATGGATAATCTAGAACTTTCTGAAATGTTAGGTGAGCACAATTCATTACCTGGACTAGTGGGTGAACATCAGTGTTGGTTCATAACAATTTTCCTTTCAAATCAGTTCACACATGAATATGACATAGATGACCCAACCTGAACTGGCAGCCAAATTCCCTTGCCCAAATTAGTGGTGTAGACATGGCCTAAGGGGTCAGCCTACCTCCTGCTTGGGGCTTTGCTGGCAAATGCTGCCATCACCTCTCGGTATGCATCGCCGTCCCTTGCTTCTCCAATAAAATTGATCTTTGCTCAGGATGAATCTCTTCCTGTGCTTACTCACAGTCTTGTTGATGGAATATGGAGTTCTGAGGAAAAAACACATTTTATATTCCATGTGGGAAAAAAAACCTCACTGGGATGATTATTTTTTAACACTGTGAAGTTCCACGTGCACTTTCATTAGATCCTTTGCAGCAGAATTTTGAGAGCGAAAGGTGCTATACTTGGTACCTGAGTCTCCGAAAGCGTTCGGCCTGCTCCGATGGTTACCTGACCTAGAGGAGGCTCGTTGCCTTTGTGCCATCACCTCCTTCCTCCACCGGCTCTTCAAGGGTCTGTGTCTCAGCTCTGAAGCCCAAGCAGGGAGAATGGGTCCTGGCTAAGTCCAGACAGCACGAGCCTGCAGTTAAAGTCAGGTGGAAGAAATAAACTTTCACAGTTTATTGGAACAAATAAGTTCAGGAAAATGTAAGAAAGATATACACATATCAATAGCTTTTTAAATATACCAATTATAGGCTACATAAATAGATATTCTTTATAGTATGTCTACAGTAGAAAAACAAAGTCTTATTTACTTGGAAGGTATTTTTAGCAGTTGAGCTACACCTCATATTCATAGCTTTAAAAAAATCAGATTATCTGAGAAAAATTTAATAATTTTACAGTAATAGCTAGTCACTGGGCATTTTAAATAATCCTGCAGATAAGTATAGACCCCTTCTTTATGAACTTTTGTGACATGGCATTATTATGCTACTGTGGAATAGATTAAAAACAGCACCTAATTTCTGTTCAGCCACAATGAGAGGTGAGGTTACAGCCTGGTTCATTAATCTTGCAGATAAGAAATAAACTTGTTTTTTCCTAAACTGTTATGAGATTGATACCCCCACTACCATTGTGTTTTGTTTATTTGGCTTGTAAACTGTCTGGGCTTGTGGGCACTGTACTTGATTTGTCACCTCAGGATAAGATAATTTGGGATCTTTCACATTTCCAAATTATGTCGTGCCTAAGGAGTTGAACCAGCTGACAAACGAGATGTGCTTGCCTCGCGGCTCCGAAGCGGGGGACTCCGCCAGGGGGCCGACGGTGTGAGCGGCATGTTGGTTTATTAACAGACACGTTTGATTCCAGAGGTTAATGTTTTTGTGCACAAGACAGATTACACAGCACATGATCTGCATCCCGAAAGGAGACACGGAGCTGCAGCGAGGTGGGATGGGGACTCGGTTCCTGGGAGCTGCCATTGCTTCACGTTGCTTCTTGTGAAGTGCTGTGGTCACAGTGCTCAGAAGCCCATGTTCCTGGGTTTCTGGAGTTGGACCATTTCTAGCAGCTGTGGGAATTTTTTTTTTCTTTCATTTTCCCGTTGCCTGTGTAAGCTAACTTTTTTTTTTTTTTTTTTTTTTTTTTTTTTTTTTTTTTTAAATTTGGGGTAAGAATTTGGAAGTGCTGCAGGCATAGGCAATCTGTTGCATGGTCATTCGTGCAGCACTGAGTCAAGCCACTGTGTCCCTCTGTGCAAAATTATTTGTCAGATAATTCTTGTAAAAATATAACTAACATTCACTGAGTGATTGCCATACGCCAGGTTCTCATGGAGTAACTTATTTTATTCTCACCTCAAGATGACGTGTGTACTGTTACTCTCACCATTTTATAGATGAGGAAACTGAGGCTCAGAGTCAGTAAGTAACCTGAGGAGAGAATCTCAACAAATGTCTTCTCAACTCAGAGGCAGCTGCAGAGCAGCATGAGACGTTGCCGTCACTCTGAGTTATCGTGACATGCGGCTCCCCCGGGTGGGGAAAACCTCCTTTGGGGGCCATTCTGATTTCCTCATTTGTCCCACTGGCCCTAGGGCCTGCAATTCAGTTTGATCACCTTTGACCACACGTGAAAGGGCTCCTTGACCCATGTTTGTCCACAGCAGAAAGATGTCTGCCCTGACCCAAGTGGCACAGAATTCTTTGTCTCCTTCTGTGCAAGTATCCTCCAAGCATCCTCACTCACTGGGTTTCTCTAGCTCTGGGTTTCCCTTATAGCTACTACACAGATTGGTGTAACTTGAGACAATAGTGGCATCCCTGCCCCTCCCCACCCCCTTCCTCCTTCTGCTGTGTGCTTTCTGTTAAAGGGCCATTCGCCTTGGAACAATGTCTCACGGATTCTGCTGCTCACTCAGTCTAAAGAGACAGGTGTCCCCCTATGCGTTTCCTGAGAAACAATGGCTGCCATCTTGACCACGACTGAGAAAGATTCCTACTTGCTTTGGCATCATTGAATCTATGACACACTCTGTGTTATGCAGAAACATCTCCCTGTCTCTATTTGGCTTCCTCCCTACCTATGGTATCTCCAGCAGTCCTAATGTGTGGCCATTTAGCCATTTCACGTCTGTGGGTGCGTGGGTGACTCCAGAGCAGAGCCCAGCTACTGCAGTTTCTCAACTTTAGGATTCACATTTCTTCTCACGTTTTCACATCTCTGAAATTGGGATGTATCTTACGATCAATGCTGTACAAGATTTTAATGGAAGCATTATTTTTTTTCTTAAAGATACATAAAATAATAGTATATCATATAATCAATGATAACTTAGATTCAATGAAATGGAATATTATGTATTTGAAGGGTGGGGGGGTGGTAAAACCTCTTTTCAAGCCAGTATTTGTCAAAGGTCTGCTAGATACCAGACCTTTGACAAATGTTATAGACACAAACATGAACGGGGCATGGTCCCTGCCCTCAAGGAGTTCACGATCTCTGATTTGATAAGAGCAGTAACAGGTTTAAGAAGTGAGGACTGAAATGCAGTAATGCATGCAAAAGGGTTTTGCAAAGCTGAAGACAATTTATCAGTACAATTTATTACTATTACTGCCTGAGTTCTAGAATATTAAAACTGCCTTCAGAATTAGTCAGGACTGTCACTCTTCAAGGCTGTCATTGTACTCCCTTGATGCAATATTCTTCTGACAGAAATCTGACAAAAGTCAACCTGTTCTCGGAATTTTCACTCTTAGCCTTTCTCTCAACTTAACGAGGGATCCTTTATCTTAATTAGGTTTAAATATATCTTTGTTTGACCCTAATCAACCTCTAGTGTGGGGCTGTGAATTTCTTACGCTTTTTTCTTTGTCATCTTTTGATTGACTTTTCTTACCAAGTTCTTTGCATTAGCAGTCAGTCCCCTTTAGCAAACGAAGTGATGGGAAGCAGGAGAGAGAGCAGCAAACGTATATACGAGGCTGCTCCAGGTCAGCCATTTTTCTCAGCACTTTCAGTTCTTGATACTCAGTGTGGTCTGCAGACAGGAGAATCAGCATCACCTGGAAGCTTCTTAGAAATGCTGACTCTCAGGCCGCACCCCAGACCTATAGAACCAGAATCTACATTTTAACAAGGATCCCAAAGTAGTTTGCGTGCACAATGAAGTTTGAAAATCACAGCCCTACATCATTATCGTGTTTAATTTTAACAGCTAACTGATGAGGCAGGTTTTGGTATTCCAATTTTCAGCTCAGCAAATAGATATTTAGAAAGGTTAAGTCACTTGTTTAACACCACATAGTTGAAAAACAGAAGAGTGAGGATTGAAATCTAGATATTTTTCTGATGTAAATGATACTTTTCCACACTGATTCTTCTGTGTTCTAAAATGTCAATGAATGGCAAGTGAAATATTATCTTTATCTATTTATGTTTTTCATACAACCCTAGATATAACAAGGAACTTACTAAAATCAAACAGTAAAAATAAGCATTCACAGCGTGATGATTTCCTCAAAACATACATACACCCCATGTGCTCGAAGGTCTATCCCAAGGATGGAAAAGAATGACTGGGATAAAGAAGATCGTCAGAACAGCCACGTTCAGAGGTTGGAATTTCACATCCTAGCCTTTCAATTGCAGGAAGTGACAAGGAATGGAAAGGCCTCTATTTAGGAAGAAGGAGGAGGAGGAGGCAAGAAGAGGGTCATTCCCACGCTGGCTGGCAGACTGACAAAAGCATGGCCAAATATTGTGATAAATACAGAGAAATGAAAGGCATTCTTGGGTTAGCTCCATTTGTATTCAGTGCTATTCCAGAAGGAATAGCAAGCTTTTCCTAGTCAATGTCTTTTAATCATCACGGAGAATAGTATGGACAAATATTCTCATCCCCATTTTATAGACAAAGACAAGGAGATTTATCCAAAACGTTAAGTATGGAGGAACATGTCTAAAGGAACACAGGGCTCTCAATTTAACTGCTTTCTCCAGTGTACCATGTTCCTTAAACTTCAGTCATTCTTTTCAGTATTTACAATTTTTGCTGTATTTGGACAGCATCTGTGCTGTTATTTCTCTTTAAATTGACCCTTTTAAACTTAAGCCACAATTGAGTACTAATAACTATAAAATTATGGGTTAGATGTGCATGTTACATATATTTTAAAAACATATTAAAATAGATATATAATTATCTGAAAATTTTGTCTGGTTGAGTAAATCACCATTCATACCTGGACAAGTATCACATTTTGGGAACCTTGCTTTAGTGCCACATTGTCAAATTTTTTTAAAGTTTATATTTGGAAATAATTTTAAACTGGCAGAAAGGTTTCAAGAAGAGTACAAAGAATTTCCATACATTTATCGCCACAAGTCACCACATTTGCTTTTTCATATTCTCCTATAAAATCAGAAAATTTAGCATTAGTATAATATCATTATCTAATCTATAGCCTTTACTCAAATTTTACCTGTTGTTCCCAAAATGTTCTTCATGTAGCATTTTTAAAAATTCTGATCAAGATCCAAGCTAGTATCATGCATTACAATTGGTTTTCCTGTCTCTTGGCACTCCTTTAATCTTCAGCCTTTCTTTGCCTTTCAAGACATTGACATTTTGAAGAATACAGGCTCATGGTTTGGTAGAACTCTCCTCAATTCTATAATAGTTTGTCTGATGTTTCCTCATGGGTAGATTTAGGCTATGCATTTATTTTGGCAGGAATATCATAGAAATGATATTGGGTCTTCTCTCAGGGCAGCAATTTACTTTTAATTACCATTCTCCACTAAAAGGAACCAGAACACCTTAGAGTAATTTCTGATTCCAGGGCTGGGCAGAGGAAGTACAGGATAAGCCCGGAACACCTTGTTGCCCAGTAAGTAACGAAGTACTTAAAAGGTTGTGTGAGCCAGCATGAAGGGGCTATCTGTGGTCAAACATGGGATAATAAGAACATTAGAAATGGATGACAGTAATGGATCAATCACCCATTGAATTAAGTAGTGCCTATTACTCAGTCAATGAGACAGTATTTCCTAATAACAGAATCCCAGATAATGAATGTAGAAAGGAATAAGGAAGAAATAACACATCCCAACTAATAAATACAGAAGAAAGAAATAATAAATGATGAATCATAAATGTAGGAGTTAGAAAGTCACCATTTTATAACTGTGAGAGGCATAATTGGCCCATGTAAGGATTATCCATGGATGCTAAAACTAGGGAGGAAAAGCTTAATGAAGAGCAGGATATTTACATATCAAAGTATCTCCCCTAATTGTCTATTGTAACTAAATATGTTTTGACTAGAAATCACCTTAACACTGGGATGTGCTAGCTAGAAATAAAGATTTCAGGCCTCCCATGCTAGACTCAGCAAATCAAAATGTCTGGGATTGGATCCCAAGGATCAACTTTTTAATAAGTGCTCCAAGATGATTCTTAAGCATGTTAAAATGTAGTGACCACTGACTTAGTGCTTCCCGTCTCTGAGCTTATGAGAACGTCACTCTTGTCCTCTGACTGTGTCCTGGGTGGAGCACGGTGGGGCAAGTGCTGACAGGTGTCAGGATCACCAGTTTCATTTCCTTTGGATTCTGATTTTGATCTGATCATTTCAGACCAGAGTGAAATGCTCTTTATTAATTGGGGCTCCTGTGTTTGCTACAAAGCATTTTCTCCCTTTTTTGCCAATCTAGCAACAAAGACTTCAAGATACTAAACATACAGTGTTCTACTTGTTATCTATGTGGTTTTAATTAAGTTTTAACTAATTCCCTTTATCTTGTCATAGTTATGATGACTCGCCAAGTCATGTCACATTAATGTGTGAAAACAGCTCCCTGGCATATCTGGCCAAGGAACAAAGCCATTATGACCTGTCGTGTTAAATTAAAATGGGGAGACCGATCAACTTGCATTTTGCTACCTTCTTTGATAATTTATGCTAAAAGTAAGCAAACGTGCAAAGGAGACAAGCATCATAGTCTTTCGCCCCTGCTGCAAATATAGCATACAGAAAGATGTATTGCAGACTTTTAGAATTTATATATATCACCACAGGGATGGAAAACAAGGTGGCCCATTTCAGGGAAGCTATTGGTGGCAATTGAATCAATCTATTCCAAATCAAACTTTCAGGAGTGTTCAAGTCTTTAAAATGACTGTATTTTCCCTTATGTCAAATTGGCACATGTCATGGATGATGGATTTTTTTTTTCTGCATCATGAATTTGTTTGAAAGAAAGGTTTGACAGAGGTAAACAAATTAAATCACATTTATCCTCTTGCTACTTATTGAAAAAAAAAATGAAATGGAAATTCACCTGGGATGATCTGGGAATGGATAGAATCAGTGCAAGTGGGAACTATATTTTGGGTAAAACAAGACAAGGGAGGTTGGAAAGGATGGTACGTGTCCTCATTGCTGCTAGAAACAAATGCTGACTGTTCTGAATTGTAGTGCAAGCACTTTCAAAGCCTCTTGCTGTGCAAACTCTCAAGTTATCTTACAGGACAAGATCGCTAAGCCTCGTTATATATTTCTGCTGATAGTTATTTTGACACTTGCAAAGTGGTCAGTGTGTGTAGTTTAAGAGAGCATTAATTTCTGAAATAAAATTTTTGTTAATTAATCTTTATATATAGCTATCATTTAATGAGCACCTGCTCTAGGTCATGCACCATGCTGAGTCCTAAACCTCACACTAATTCAATTCAAATACTAAACGTGGAGGATAAGTGTTATTACTGTTCCTATATGTGAAGAAGGTACTGAACTCAATGAGGTTACATAGCTTGCTAGCTTTTCAATGCTAGAGCCAGGATCTGAACACAAGTCTTTGGCTTCGAAAGATATGGGGTCTGGCCCCTTCACTGCTCTACAAGACTGAAGAGGCCAGCCATGCTGTTAACCGGCCCGTTAGGACTTCCTAGACACTTTGCCTTTTCACTTTGTGCCCAGGGCTCTATGGGGGGACTTTATTCTCTGGGGCCTGGACTAGGTCAGCCACAACTCACCCCTGTCGTGTTCCCATGGCTCCTTTATTTTCTTTATCATAACAAATATCAAACTTCATTAATACTAAATGTTTAATGTTTCTATTCTTCACTGGATTGCAATCTCTCTGGGGGCAGGAGTTATATCATTATTGTTCTTAACTATATCTAGTATTTCTCATGTCACATATAGGCACCCAGTGAATACTGAATGAGCAAGTGAATGTGCTAAAATCATCACTGTGTTGTTGTCATGGTGAAAAGTCTTTTCCTCAGCCTTGAGTTCTCTCCCTGACATTCATCACACCTTTTCTTTCTCTCCTTCTACCTCCCCCCACATCAGAGCATGGAGCAAGTGGTAGAGCCAAGGCCCAGATATTTATTTCAGCGTTCACATCTTTCCTCTACCCTCCACTGTTTTAAAGTGCAAAGGAGGCTTCTGGCTGTGGCTCCTATGAAATCATCCCATGGTTTCCCCTTTGCTTCTTATTTTCTATCCCTAACACTAATTTTTAACTGGCTGCAGCACCATGGCCAGAAAGCACCACTCTTGAATGTCCTGCTTACTCAGCTGAAAGCAGCAGCTGTTCCAATAAGCAATTTGATGTTCAGCACCTGAGATTGGCTCCCTCCTTCTAGCAAGACTGCAAGCTCAACAGAATGTAGGAAAGCAAGAAAAAAGTTTCTAGCTTGTTTCCCTTAATGCGCCAAGGAAAGCAGCACAGGTTGAGGAAGGACATTTGCATTTGGTCAAGGAGAACTGGTTCCTACATGTACAATTTTCGTTGAACTTCTTTTTTGAGGTTCTGGGAATTAGGAATAGTTTGTCTATCCTCTGAAGAAAAGATATATTTTTTTTATTTCAGCTTATTATGGGGGTACAAAAGTTCAGGTTATATATATTGCCCATGTCCCCCCATCCCCCTGAGTCTGAGCTTCGAGCGTGTCCATTCCCCAGACAGTGCACATGGCAATCATCACGTAGGTATACACCCATGCCCTCCCCCCCACCCCCATCCCCCCCAGTCAGAACTTCAAGCGTGTCCATTCCCCAGACAGTGCACATGGCACTCATCACGTAGGTATACACCCATCCCTTCCCCCCTCCCCCCACCTCTGTCCGATACCCAATTGGTGTTATTACCAAATGTGCACTTAGGTGATGATCAGGGAAACCAATTTGCTGGTGAGTACATGTAGTGCTTATTTTTCCATTCTTGGGATACTTCACTTAATAGAATGGGTTCCAACTCTCTCCAGGAGAACCAGAGAGATGCCATATCACCGTTATTTCTTATAGCTGAGTAATACTCCATGGTATACATATACCACATTTTACTAATCCATTCATGAATTGATGGGCATTTGGGTTGTTTCCACATCTTTGCAATTGTGAATTGTGCTGCTATAAACATTCGGGTGCAGGTGTCTTTTTTATAGAATGACTTTTGTTCTTCTGTGTAGATGCCCAATAATGGGATTGTTGGATCGAATGGTAGGTCTACTTGAATCTGTTTAAGGTATCTCCGTATTGCTTTCTACAGGGGCTGTACTAGTTTACAGTCCCACCAGCAGTGTATGAGTGTTCCTGTCTCTCCACATCCACGCCAACATGTGTTGTTTTGGGACTTTTTGATAAAGGCCATTCTCACTGGAGTTAAGTGATATCTCATTGTGGTTTTGATTTGCATTTCCTTGATGATTAGAGATGTTGAACATTTTTTTCATATGTTTATTAGCCATTCTTATATCTTCTTTTGAAAAATTTCTATCCATGTCCTTTGCCCACTTTTTGATAGGGTTGTTCGATTTTTTCTTGCTGATTTTCCTGAGTTCTAAATAGATTCTTGTTATCAGTCCTTTATCTGATGTATGGTATGTGAAACTTTTTTCCCATTCTGTAGGTTGTCTGTTTACTCTCGTGACTGTTTCTTTGGCTGTACAGAAGCTTTTCAATTTAATCAGGTCCCATTTATTTATTTTTGTTGTTGCTGTGATTGCCTAAGGGGACTTCTTCATAAATTCTTTGCCTAGGCCAATGTCTATAAGAGTCTTTCCTACATTTTCTTCTAGAAGTCCAATAGTTTCCCACCTAAGGTTTAAGTCTGTTATCCACCATAATTTGATTTTTGTGAGAGGTGAAAGCTGTGGGTCCTGTTTTAGTCTTCTACATGTGGCTATCCAGTTTTCCCAGCACCATTTATTGAATAAGGAATCTTTTCCCCAGAGTATGTTTTTGTCTGCTTTGTCGAAGATTAGATGGCTATATGAGGATGGTTTTATATTTGGATTTTCTGTTCTGTTCCACTGGTCTGTGTCCCTGCACTTGTGCCAATACCAAGCAGTTTTAATAATCACAGCCTTGTAATATAGTTTGAATTCTGGCAAATTAATACCTCCCATTTTGTTTTTGTTGCTTAAAATTGCTTTTGCTAAACGGGGTCTTCTCTGGTTCCATATAAAACGTAAAATTATTTTTTCTATATCTGTGAAAAATGATGTTGGTAATTTAATAGGGATTGCATTGAATCTGTAGATCACTTTGGGAAGAAAAGACTATTGAAGACATGGTTTTATTATTATCCTATGGTCTGTCCCCAGTGGTGTGCTGGTAAATGTGGCTTTCCCCCTCAACATAGCCACTAGTGGTGTTTGCCAATTTCCATGGTGTAAATATTCCCAGCATGGTTGGTTTCAAGCTAGGAACATGATGGCATTGGATGCAGAGTAGAGAGGTAATGCACATGGCTGGCTCCTGCAGACCAGTGTAAGCTGATCCACACACACTGCGTGTCTGGATCCCGTTACTCTGTACAGGGAAACAGAGTGGCTGGGTTGGGGCCTGAGTTAGGCCTGAGATTTCTCATGGGGAACCATGGTAGGTGGTGAGAAGAAGGGTCAGGCCAAGCCAGAGCGTATATGACAAGCAGTCGAGGCACATGAGCTAGGGAGGATGCAGGCAAACATCACCTCTGGTGGGCCACAGGTAGCGGTGTTGTGGGTATCAAGGTGAGGGTGTCAGACCCAAAAGTTTACCACCAGAGGCAGTAGATTTAGAGTAGAAACATTAGTGACACCTCTGACCATCTAGGTGACCTTGGATATGTGACCGAAGCTCTCCATGCTTCAGTTGCTATAGGTATAAAATAGAGATATATAATAATAGTTTTTGCCTTAAGGAGTTGTTGTGATGATGGGTTATTATACTATATGTAAAGTGCTCAGCATGGTGTCTGGCCCAGAACAAGAACTCAAGGTATGGGAGCTATTCAGATGAGGCTAGATTGCATAAAAGTGGGTGGGGCTTCCTGGGACATTGTCCCCAACAATGGGAGGTGTTTGCCGCCTACCTCCAGGGGTTGGCAGTGGGTCTAGCCGGGTTAGCTGTCCCAAAGGGTCAGGCCAGATGGGGATGGGTCAGTTTATCTGTTGGTGAGAAAAAGAATCAAAATACTTTTTGATAATTAACAGTACTTTTTGTTTTTTGGTCTGTCTTCAAAACTGGTTAAAAAAAAATCTCACTCTTCTCTTCATGGCAGGTTGTGCAAAAGGTCTTTAAAATGGATATGAGGTGGCTCATAAACGACCAAAAAGTATATTTTCATATTAAAATTCTGTTAAAGGGGAGATTAGAAACTGTATACATAGAGAGGGAGAAGAAGTGAGAAAATTACCATCCAGAACATGAAATTTAGCTCTGAGCTTCTTGGTGGCTCAGAAAGGAAATATATGTACGTGTGTGTGTGTGTGTGTGTGTGTGTGTATTATATATATGCATGTGTACATAATGTATTGTGTAGCTCTCATTATGAATGCCTGTTCTTCAATCAAGAGTGTCTTTTCTGCTTTTGTTTGTTTAAATTACAATAGATTGCTTCAGTCTGAAGTACCCATGGCCACCAGTCTTCCAGACTCTGTAACTTGAGAAAAGCAACCACTGAGAATTTGTTGTGCCTTTTCTAAGAAGTGCGTTGTGTCCTCCTCATGGGCCTACACTCTTACTCCTCCTCCCGATCCACTCTTTAAACAACAGTAAAAGCAATCTTAAACAAATAAATCGGATGATGTTAATTTGTGGCTTAAACTCTGGAATGGGCAAGACTCAATCCAAACCCTTCACTGTGGACCATAGCACCTGGTGCAATCTGACTCTAACTTCACCTCCTAAGCTCTGCCCTGTTCCAGACCTTGCAGTTCCACCACTTTCTCTTTCCTGCCCCAGGACCTTTGCACCCATCTTTCCTTGGCCTCGAATGATCTTTCCCTCTCTTCACAGAGATGACTCCTGTCTCTCTACTGTTTGCCTTCTCAGCCTTCCCAGGTGGCAGTTTCAAAAGTAGATTTCATCTCTGCTTGTCTCCCTCTCAGCTTCTATTTTGCCTCTATCACTGGCATCTGAACAAGCTATATTTGGTAAGATACGATAAGGAAATAACTCTATTTTTCACCCAACACAGCTTCAAGCCTGCTTGGGAAGGATTTGCCAAAAATAATATCGCAAGCAAATCCCATGGCTTTTACAATAATTTTTGAGTATTAAAATCATTTTGTTTTTAGACATTAACTAGGTTAGCCCAATTTAATGCCAAAATTTCAGTTTCTCGTCCAATTTAAGGTATTCTTCCTCCCTCCAGACTCAAGCCTTGACTTAGGTTTTATTGGCCAGAAGTAGCGAGAGCACTGAGGTCTCATCTTCCATTGTTCTACCTCCTTCCCTCCCCTGTCTCCCTGCTGGACTTCTGGCATTTTCAGAGTCAGGCTAAAGAGAAGGGATGAGGGAGGAATGAGAGGTGAGGGGGCAAGAAGATCTTTTTAGGTAGCTGGTGCTGTCTGCAGTTCTCTCTTGGCTG
The DNA here is from genome assembly GCF_041146395.1 of Eulemur rufifrons. NCBI lineage: Eukaryota > Metazoa > Chordata > Mammalia > Primates > Lemuridae > Eulemur > Eulemur rufifrons. The sequence continues at coordinate 26,862,021 of NC_091001.1, forward strand.
TACAATGTCCTCTGTCAAGGTGGACATGCCATCACTGACTCTTCCTTGGGAAGGAGACCCCCACAGCAGCCTCCACCCAGCCCTGCTGGGTCCCCGTGTGAGCTCTCTGTCTCGTCTCCCATGAATCTTGGCCCTGCAATTCCTCCTCAGGCATCCTGCCTTACAAGCCCTCTGTCTGTGAGGGTGGTCTCTCTCCCCTGAGCAGCCCCTTCAAGATGACTCGGGCCAGGCAGCTTTGCACGGTGTCCCCTCTGCCCGCTGGAAACACTGGGCATCTTGCCCTGTGTCTCTGGAGGGACAGGCCACTCCCCAGGCAGCCTCTCCCTGGGCTCTGCCCTCAGTGGCAGCTGTAGCCAGCCTCTTGCCTTTGGACTCTTTCTCTGGCCCCTGTGCACCGGGAGACTGGAGAGCTCACCCAAGAAGTCTCTCATCACTCTCTGCTCAGGTCCCATGGTGGCGCTGGGGACACCTGCCTGCAGTGACTTCCTTCATCTTTGAGCTTCTCTCCTATATACAGGTGGGGAACAGAGGTGGACTGGGGGTCACAGGCCCAAGGATTGACTTTGGCTGCTGCTCTGGAAGTCGTGAGTGGGTGGTTTACACCTTTACATCTTTTGTTACAATTTGCTGGGGGTGGGGTGGGAGGATTTTATTTATCACCTCTTGTTCTCGGCTTTGGACTTCAGCCAAAATTCTAAGACAGCACCAAAAATTCCATCTGATATCATCTTACATTCTGTGTGACTATTTTTAGTCATTTTTTTGTTAGGAGCTCTGCTGAGCTGGAGAGAAAGCGGAGCTACCAGGTGTAGGAGTAACTGATTAAAGCATCAAGGAGCCCAAATGGAAACCCCAGCTCAGCCTTTGTTCACTTACCGCAACGGTATAAGCAAGAGGCTAAACCTGGAGAGGTGCGACTCCATCCTGCTGCACAGAGCGGGCACTGTGCAAAGCTACCTGGCTGGAGTCATCCTGGGGTGGGGGTGCTGCCAGGGGAGTGGGACCACTCTCGCAGAGAGCGGGGCTGTGAGGCAGGATGCCTGAGGAGGAACACAGGGGTAAGGCTCAGGGCAGGTGTGAACAGGGCACGGGTTGAGGTCAGGTGGGTCAGAGCAGATGTGGGGGGCATCTCGTTATTGAGGGAGCAGTTTTCTGGACTCTGGGATTGGGGAGGGTAAGCGGGGAGGGCTCGGAGTGGAAAAGTACTGGGTGCTGAGTCAGAGAGGGAAAAATTGTCTTCAAGGTTTTCCCTTTCTCTGCATCCACAAGTAGGACGTGGCAGGGATGCCTGCAGAGGGCCTGTGCCCAAGGCCTCAGATAAAGAAACCTAGGAATGAAGACTCCAGGGGTAGGCCAGCCAGAGGGGTCTGAGGGACCTGAGTTCTTCGCAAGTCCCTCCAGAGACTGCAGTGCACAGGGCTGTGCCCCAGGTCCCCGTGGAGCCTGCCAAGTAGCGCCTTTGGGGTTGCCTATGGTCAGACCCGAGCAATCACACACAGGCCTTTAACCAGGAGCTGTGCTGCTCATTTTCACTATGTCTTCATTGTTTCTCTTTTCTGGAATGAAATTGCCATGAAGATCAGGACCTTCTCATCGATTCACTGCTGATTTCCCTGGTGCAAAGCACAGCGCCTGGCACGTAGCAGGTATGTGGTGAGCATGCGTTGCGTACGTGGAGGAATGCCAGGACAGCTGGGTGCAGAGAGAGGACCCTACTGTGGCCTCCAAGGAGTTCTTGGACAGATGGGGCCTAAGTCACAGCATTTGACAAGACAGCATTCATTATTATTAGAGGAAAGAAAGATTGGTGGGATCAAGGGGGCAGAAGAGGCTTCAAAGAGGGGCGTGGCTTGATGGGATCTGGAGAGGTGGAACTCGGAAAACACCATTTGGCGCATGAACTTGACGTCAGGCTCACCCACACTTCTTAGAGCCATCTGTTGTGATTTCTCTCACTCCCCTGGAGGAACACTTAGAGCATGCGAATATCTGCCCAAGTGCTCTCAGCTCCCCATCAACGCCAAATAGGGAGGCAAAAGGAGAGGGTGGTGTTTTGAATCTCATTTAGTCCACTCCTTTTTCTGGCATGGACAGTCCATTCCCTCCGGCTGTAGATCGGTACTTGTATTTATTTTTTTTTCCTCCTCCAAATCATTTTTACTCCCTTTCATCCTCTGTCACTGCTTCATGCTTCTATTGGATTTTCAGCTCCTGTTTATTGAATGGGGATGAGCGTATATTCAGGTTTGTACAACCACACAAAGGAAAAAGGAGACTTGCGAATGCATGACAGTCGTCACTGTTTTCTAGGAACCTTTGATTTGCACAACTTGTGAGCCTTAATCCCCCATCTGGGGCCGTTGGAAGCTAGTCCTCATTGTTTCCTAAGCATTTAGCCATTTGAAAACGAATCAAGTAAAAACCTGCAATCATAGAATCTCAGCATTAGAGAAGACCTTTCAAATTCCACTGTATTAGGCAGGGCGCGGTGGCTCCCGCCTGTAATCCTAGCACTCTGGGACGCCGAGGCGGGTGGATCGCTCCAGGTCAGGAGTTCGAAACCAGCCTTGATCAAGAGCAAGACCCCGCCTCTACTAAAAATAGAAAGAAATTATATGGACAGCTAAAAATATATAGAGAAAAATTAGCGGGACGTGGTGGCACATGCCTGTAGTCCCAGCTACTCGGGAGGCTGAGAGAGGAGGATCACTTGAGCCCAGGAGTTTGAGGTTGCTGTGAGCTGGGCTGATGCCACGGCACTCTAGCCTGGGCAACAGAGAGAGACTCTGACTCAAACAAACAAACAAACAAACAAAAAGAACAAATTCCACTGTATTAAAGGCAAAATTTTTCTCTTGGGTCAATGAGTCTATATTTTAGGAAAATTCCATGGTAGGTCTATCACTTGCCTAGGAGAAGCCCCCTCTTGCTCCTCCCTGCCCACCGTAGGCATAAATTGGATGGTAAAGATGAGGTCAATAGAGACCACAACACATTGGTGCGGTAAAATAGGGCAGAATTTTGAATATTCAATGGCAGGAAAAGCCATTCCCAGGGCCCGGGAGCCTAGGACAGGAGAGATGGAGGAACACAAGAGACTCTGTAGGCTGCTGAGACAAAGGAAGAAGCCACCAAGCTGATCAGACATTCTCTGTGGCAGGGTATGGAAACTATACTCCCAGGGATCTGATGTCTGATTTTTAGTTTGAAGCTGTTTTCTGCTCTCTGCTCTGAATACCTTCTGCTGTCCCCAAAATTTCAGTAGAAATCTGCTGCACACAATTGTCTTGTGCTAGTGGCACTTTGGGGAACAAATGCACAGAGGTGTTGTGTGTGGGGAAGTGACCAGGAAAGAGGGCAGCAGCCTCAGGAACCAGAGGGTCCACTGGGCACTGAAGCAGGCATTAGGGTGCACTGACTCAGGCGGACGTGAAGGAAAAAGAAAGCTACCGCAGCAGTTTGAGTACAAGAGGGGTTGGCCCTTGCAGGAGAGTGGGAGGAAACGTGATTTAAAGTTCACCTTATCTTATCCCACTTTTGCAAAAACCCATGCATTTATTTCATGCATTTAATGAAATATTTCTCAACTGGTATCCAAATTATCAATACAGAGGGACAACAGGCCTGAAATAGGCTGCTGTTCCTGGAGCTGTAACACCAGAGACAGCCCTTATGCATCTATATCCACCTGCCGATCGGAATTCCCTGGGTCCTGGGATCAACTAGTTACAAACTATCCACACTGTCTGTTGCCCACACCTCTCTGTTTCCTCAGGACATTTTGTCAGATGTATCTGGAAACCAGATATCCCACATCTGATGCATTTCCTCTATTTTCTCAACGAGGAACACCACTCCAAATGGGAATAGGTCAATCAGGTATGGCTGATTTTTCATAAACATGCTGCTTCCCTTTGGCTGTAGTGGGTGTTCTAAATGATCACAAACCTGTTTCCTGATAGACTTCTTGTCTGTCAGGGCTGGAAGTGACGGTGGTGATGGATCATCTAATCCCACAGTCTCATTTTGCAGAAGACCCTGAGCCTCCACTTGGCCAAGGTCACACAGCTTGTAAAAAGTAAGTGATTGAATTTAGCTTGTAATAAACATCTCCTTCTGCAGTTTTCTGTTACATGCTTTTTATTTTTTTTGAGGTATGTAAGTACTTTGTGGCTCAACTGAAGTCTTTTTATTTTGGCTTTTAAAATGTGCATGTACTCATATGCTAACTAGAGTGTAAACTCCTCTAAGGAAGGTACTTTTATTGTTGTACCAGAGGCCAGGGATGCTGCTAAGCATCCTACAATGCACAGGGCTATGCCCCACAACAAGGAATGATCCTGTCTAAACTCCTCTAAGAACAGGCCTATTGTTATTAATATTTGTAATGCGTTCCCTCTTTGCACCCTGCACCAAAGAACTCTGCAGAGAACATTCAGTCCTCTGTATGTATTCAACAGAAATTATTTAGATTTTGCTTCCAAATGATTGTCATTCTTGAGTTCTGCAATGATGAGCTAGGTCATTTCAGATCAATGTTTCTGTTGAGAACTAGAAAAGCAAATGAACACGTGCCTGTGCAAAGGCACAGGGCAGATTATCATGGCAGGGGGAATCTGCGGGTGCAAGACCTGGGAGAGAAGGGACGGAGAGAGGTGGGCTCCCCGGGCAAGCAGCTTTCCACCTCATTCCAAAGTGGCAACAAAGGGGCTGAGAAGTGAGTGGAGCTTTGAAAGTGTCAGGGGCTGGCTTTTTGGTTGGGATCCTAGAGGGCCACACCCTAGGACAGTAGTTCTCAATGGGGACACTTTTGCCCCTTCAAAGGACGTTTGATAATGTCTGGAAACACAACTGAGGGTGTGCTACTGGCATCTAGTGTGTAGAAGCCAGGGAAGCTGCTAGACATCCTGCAATGCACAAGACAGCTCCCACACAAGAAGAAATTTCTGGACCAAAATGTCAATAGTGCTGAGGTTGAGAAACCCTGGTGAGAAACCTACATGTAAGGAAGGACTGAAATAAACCAGCCCTCACAAAGACTGAAGCCTGGCTCCAAATCATCTAAATCTCTGAAAATCTATGATTGGATTTTTAGCCTAGCTGCCTGACAGAAGCAAAAGCAAATTCTCCCTGGAACAGGATAATGATACGGGAGCCTCAAATATACACTAACAATCGCACATGAGGTGGAATGGGGAAAAAGAATCAAAAGTCAAAAGATCCTAAGTTCCTTACATGGTCCACTGGTAAAATGCTAACTTATATTAGACCTAAATTAAAGTTAAGGGTGTATATTGTAGTCTTTAAGTAACCATTGAAAGAAATGTCAATTTTATTTTATTTATCTGTTTCTCTATCTATCTATCCATCTATCTGTTAGAAGCACTGAGGGAGGAACACACGAGGCTGACATGAAGGAATAGAAAGTTTATTTTAACTTCTGCAGACAGGCGGGCTGAGTCCGATATGGTATCAGCCCGGAAATGGCAGGTGTCTGGGACTTTTCCGGATGGGTTTGGGCGGGGCCTTAAAGGGGGTGGGGCCAGTTTAGAGGGAAAGTTCCCGTGGAACCTCCCACCAGCCTCTGGGTTCAGCCTAACACTAGCTGTATATCCACCTACCGAGGGAAGGAGATGGGACACTTAATGTATCCAAAAGAAGTCAGGCGTCCAACATAAATAGAAAACAAGCAACAAGATGGTGAAATTAACTCCAACTATCTCACTAGTACAGTAAATGAAACCTACTGTTCCCATGAAAAGGCAAAGATTGTCAAATTAAGTGAAAGAAACAAAACTCAACTAGAGGACTGTGATTTTCTTCAGTCATCTTGATTGTGAAAAGCAAATTCTCACAGAAGGATAACACAGGGACTAGCACTATACTGAAGGATTTCTGTTTAAAGGCTTTACATGTGTTTTGTCATTCAGTTCCTGATTTTGACTCTATTATTTCTATATTCTTATAGATGAAGAAACTGTGGCATAGGGGGTTCAGCAACCTGCTTCAGTCACATGGCTGGTATGGGAGAAGACGAGTATTGAACCCAGGCCTGCTGGCTCCAGGACTCCTGTTCTTATCAGTCCTGCTGAATCCAACTGAGGTATTAGTTAGGCCTATCCTGTGTTTTATGGTGTTTCTGGGAGAGTCTCAACTGATGACATTTTGTCTCGCAAGTAATTAAACAATATTTTTCAGGAACATATTCCCTTATTATTTTGTTCAGAGAATATAACACTTCTTGCCATCCCTGTGCTCATTTTAGCCACATTTTCATTCAGATTTCTTTGGTTGCAAGCAACAGAAATGAACTTTCCTTGCCTTAAGCAAAAAGGAAATTTACCAAGAGAGCAGGGAAAGAGCTCACAGAATTGATGGAAGTTTGGAGAAGCTGCTCAGGAACTAAGGCATTTCTGAAGGAGAGTGGGGTATAGAGACGGCAAGAACAACGCAATAGTCTTACATGGAAATTGCATCGGGATGTATAAGCTTCAACTATTCATTTTCATTTCTTTTTATCACTTTATTCAGGGTTCAAATTCCAGCAAGGAAGCATCTGATTGGCCTAACTTGAGTCAGGTGCCCTTTTCAGGGTTGGGGGAACACAAAACATTCCAAGTGGCATTCCCAGTAAATGTATCAATGGAAAAGTAATACCCAAAAGATGGTATGGCCACAATTTACCAAAGGAGGGTGAAATAGACGCTGGGCAGTCAAGAATAGCCTATGTCCACCATGTCCCTTTAAAAAAAATTCCAAGTAGCTCTACTGTGGTTACTGATTTTTCAGAAAGGAAATTTAATATGAAACAGTACATATATGGGGACAAAAAGGCGGGGAAGAATTACAATAAGATATAAGTAATTTTCTTTGAGTCGTAGGATTAGGGTTGGTTCCTTTCTTCTTCTGTTGTTTTTTCCAATACTGTGCATTAAATATTACATTTTTGATAAAACATAAACCTCTTTTTCAAATGAATAGACTGAAGGATGACAGTCCTTTTTGATGGTCTGAGGATATAATCACTAGCTACTCTACATTAATAACAGGAACATATGTTTCTCTTGAAATGCAACAACTGTTTTATATCTTTATTAAACTCCAAATAGGAAGAAAAAAAGGCAAAAAAAAATTTCCAAAAACCCCAAACTCCCCCATTTGGAAGGGACTTGTGCTTATGGATTGGGTGTGGCAGGAAAAATTTCCCTCCTTTTTTTTTTTTTTTTTTTTTTTTTGCCTGAGCAATGCTTTTGCACTTTGATATTTGTTTTACCAATAAGGTGTTTCATTATTTCTCCCACATAAAGAGCCTGTGCTCTTATGAGATACTGTTGAAGACTGTGGCTTGCCCAGCTACGTCTCAGTAAAAATAGCCTTTCTGTGTAGTGAATAGGGCTTGTGATGACGATGGGAATAGTGGTGATCCTTTTTCAGAGTTGGAAAAAGAAAAAAATAAAGCTGTTTGCCCTGCAGGGATCACAGAACACATTTTTTCCTAATCAGTGGGTCACTTCACCTCCGTGCTATGTTTGGAAGAATCATCATCTAATTCCAAGCCTAAGGCGGGGTCACCAGATACACTGTCTTCTGCCGACCCTTCTCATAGCTTCTTGTTCCAGTTTTCATGATGGAATTTCTTTGCTCCCTTGGACCAGCTAAAAAAGAAGTTATGAGATCTCTCCATCATTTGATGCTCTCCCAGGTCCTTCCTCATTTGACGCTTTCCCAGTTTGGGTCTTTTTCTCTTCTTCTCAGTGTTTCTCCTCCTCTTTCCACAGCCTTTGGCTCTCTGGGGATTTCTTTCTGTGCCTCTGGGCCTTTCTCTTTCTATTTAGTTCTCAGAACCCACTCTGGGATTCTATTTTAGTCCATCCATGCATCCAACTGACCACTGCTGAAACCAGGAAGTTTAATCAGTCCCAGCGGCTGGGGGCTTAGGCTCTGGTTCTGCCCCGAGTTGTTTTGGTTGTGGGCTGATATTTGCTGTTTCCCGTCATGCTCCAGGAGAACTGCCTGTTCAGAGCTTGGACTGTGCTTTCTCTGTTCCTGCCAGCAGGCTCTGCTTCCAAAACCCAGATTAGAAAAGATGGGACATTTGGGGAGGGGGGAAAAAGAGCTGGTGCTATCTTGGCATTTCCTGTTCCAATAGCAGATTTCTTATGCTTTGATGATTCCAGAGTGAGAATACAAATTGTTAAGTGGATTGGGGGGTTGGGGGGTTCTAGTGAGACATAAATACCTTCATCTTTGGGCCCTCTTGCTGCCCTAAGCCCTTCTTAGCTGTCCTCACTCTGTTCTGAAATGGTCTGTTTACACGTCCATGTTTCAACCTCCAGCCAGAGCTCTCCTGGAGTCCAGGGACTCTGTCTCCCAGGCCTTAGTGTCCAGTAGGTGTTCAACAAATATGTGAGTTAAAGATCTTTTTAATCTCTTGAAGGTTTGTTTTCAAGCCTGGTCACCCACTGAATACATCCCTGCAATCCTATATGGTAACTCAAGGTGATTCCAGCTGAGAAGACCAATGAGGAGAAGGAGGCAGCAGCAGAGAAGGAGGCTGGAAGGAAGAGCAGTAGCCTAGCAGGGAGAAGGAAGCAGGCGCCCCAGCAGTCAGGACTGGAATTCAGGCAGCCCTTGAGACCTCCCCTCTTGGAGGACCTGGTTGTTTCCTCAATTCTCTTTACTTCTATGGATTATAAAAATGATAGTAACAATAATAATAACTAATAACTGATACTAATACTATACTGCAAGAACTGCTCTAAATGCTTTTCGTGGACACACTAACTCATTTCATTCTCACAGCAACCCTGAAACGGGCATCTTGTTATGACCATCCCCGAGTCACAGCTGAGGAAATGGAGGCTGAGCAACTTGCAAAGGTCACCCAGCTAGTAATGGTACAACAGAAGTCATGAGACCAGTGATTAAAAAAAAAAAAACAACAAAAAACCTCAAGACAACATAAGTTTAAAGAGTTTACTTGAGTAAAGAATGATTCATAAATCTAGGAACTCTCAGAACCAGAAGAGGTTCAGAGATCTCTTGTTTATAATGGGGGGCAGTGAATATTTATAGATAGGAAAAGTCTAAAGAAAGCAGAAACAAGGAACGAAAAGTGGATTGGTTGTTTTAAAGTACTTTCTTTGTGAAGGTTAAAGCGGAGGGGACTTTCTTATCATGCTGGCTAAAACTGGCCTGTTTGGGGATTTGGTTATTCTCCTCTCTTGATTTCTCAGGTCATACAAACAACTTCGTTTCAGCTCGGTGGATGTGGAACTTTGACATGAGTAACTCCAGTTTGATTTGTTTTTGGGGGCCTAGTGCAAGTAGCTCAGTCATATCAATGCCTTCCTATAAATTGTATTTAACACCAGGCAGGCAGCTCCAGAGCTTGGTTTCTTAACCATTGTACCTGCTGGTGATTCCCAAATGTTTATCTCCAGGACAGGCTTGTCTCTGAGGGTCAGCTGATTGAAGCCTGCCTGGGATGACTACACACCCTGACACTGGATCCTATCTATCTTCATGCTTCTTCATGGTCATCTAGAACTGCCCAGGGGTGAAACTGATTGAGGGCCTGGGGAACGGGAGGGAGGAAGGAAAGGGGAAGACCCTTACATGTTACCCCCAACAAACTCGCTCTCCTTCTGCCCCACCGTTGGTGTTTCCTCTCTTGGCAAATGGTACCTCCTTCCAACCAGCCCAGGAACCTGTGCAATTTCTTGGAGCCTCTTCTTCCATCACAGTCTTGCTCCTCTGGTCTCCCCATGCAACTCACATCCTCCCCTTGCAGGAACCGCCACTGCGCACATGCAGGTCTTCTTGGGACTCTCTAGGGTCACCGCAGCAGTGGCCTAATTAGTGTGCCTGCTAATTACACTGGTGTCTAACTTGGTGCTTCTCAAACTCTTTAAAACACACTGATTTCTTACAAAAACAACAAAAACAAATGAGACTTAATTAAATTAAAAAATTTCTGCACAGCAAGGGAAAAAAACAACAAATAGACAACCTACAGAATGGGAGAAAATATTCACTAATTGTACATCTGACAAAGGGCCAATGTCTGGAATCTACAAAGAGCTCAAACAAATCAGCAACGAAAAAAACCAAACAATCCCATTAAAAAGTGGGCAGAAGACATGAACAGAGTTTTTTCAAAAGAAGATAGACAAATGACCAATAGGTATATGAAAAAGTGCTCAACATTACTAATCATCAGGGAAATGCAAATTAAAACCATGATGAGATACCACCTTACCCCTATCAGAATGGCCATTATGGAAAAATAAAAAAATAACAGACGCTGGCGTGGATGCAGAGAGAAAGGTATGCTTATATACTGTTGGTGGGACTGCAAATTAGTACAACTTCTGTGGGAAACAGTATAAAGATTTCTCAAAGAATTGAAAGACCTACCATTTGATTCAACAATCCCACTAATTGGTATCTACGCAAAGGAAAAGAAGTAATGTCAAAAAGACACCTGTACTTGAATGTTTATTGAAGCACAATTCACAATTGCAAAGATGTAGAAATGACCTAAATGCACATCAATTCAAGAATGGATAAAGAAAATGTGGTAATATACTATGGAGTACTACTCAGCCATAAAAAGGAATGAAATAATGTCATTTGCAGCAACTTGGATGGAACTGGAGGCCATTATCCTAAGTGAAATATCTCAGGAATGGAAAACCAAACACCACATGTTCTCACTAATAAGTGGGAACTAAACGATGGGTACACAGGGGCACAAAAAGATATAAAGGACATTGGAAACCAAGAAGAAAAGAGGGTGGGAGGGAGTGAGGGGTAAAAACTTACCTACTGGTACAATGTACACTATTCTGGTGATGGGCACACCGAAAGCCCCGACTTAAGCATCATACAATTAACCCATGTAACAAGAACACTTGTACCCCCTACTAATTTGAAATAAAAATTATATTAAAAAAAACAAAATGCAGATTTCTGGGCTCCCATCGGATTCTGATTCATTAGGTCTGAGGTGGGGCCCGAGAATGTGCATTTCTAACAAGTCCTTAGGTGTCACTGAAGCCTCTGATTGGGGACTGACTGCACTTGGAGAACCTCTTTGTTAACTTGTTCTCTACACAGCGCCTGGAGATGTCACCTGAAACTGTTAGGTAGACAGCCAGGGACCTCTGGCCCCTCCTGGAGACAAAGCTGGTGCCCAGAGCAATTGCTACATCTGGGGAAGGAGGGAATGCCCTACAAATCTGCCAATCAGAACTTAATGCCAACTGCAAAAGAATGCAGAAGATTCCCTAGCCTGCAGGCTAAACAGCACAGGCACAACGGGGTCTGGAAGGTGACATAGGACACCCTAAGGCTACTTATCATGTCATTAGCTTAAATCTACATTGCAGTTCACCCCCCCAAATGGGCTTTCAGAGAAGCTCATGGAAGAGATCTGCATACACAGTAAGACTCAGTTATGTGCCTACCAACTGTCCATCAAAGTAGTTCCATGGTGACATCTAAACCACAAGGAAGACCCGATTAGGACACTGTAAAACAAGACCCCACACCATGACCAACGCCTTTTTATTACAAGTTCATTGTCTGTGGCGAATGTCTCTTGCTCTATAAACATATATCTTGCTCTTGCTCTATAATCCTATCTCTCTCTCTTCAATAAACCTTGTTTCGTGCTTACCTTGCTTTCAGTGTGTTTGGTTATTCTTCGGCCAAGAGCACACCAAGAACCGACATTTCAGACTGCTGATGTGACAAAACCAGAGAACTCGCAGGCTTTAAATCCATCCATGGCTCTCCTTTGCCTCAGGAGAAAGTTCCAGCTACTTAGCGTGGAAAACAGCTAACCTCTTCAGTCTTGTCCTGTCCCGCAGGTGACACTGCTGCACCACACAGCTGCTCCTAGCACCACCGCTACGCCCCTCATGACTATGATGGTTCTTACCTTCTCCACAATGCTGGGGACACGGCACATGCTAGCACTTGTAGGGTTAGAGCCGATGTCCACGGAGGCAGCATTGGAGGCAGGGTCTGGGCTCTTCCTTTGGAATTGAGAGTCCCTTTGCATGGCCTGGCTGTAGTTACTGACTCCCAGGTGCAGTAAGCTGGCAGCTCTTTGGCCCTAGGCCCCCTCTTGCCCAGGCTTGTAGCCCTCCTCCCCTTTTCCTAGACTGTCACCCTCTGGATCTGATGTGGGGCCATCTGAGACAGGTGAAGAGTCGGCTTTATGGCGGGCAGCTGGCTTGAGGGCATGCCTGCTAATGATGCCATCGATCCGGTGGGTAATCTTGGCTGGGTAGGGGCGGCTTTTCTGCGGGCCATGTCCCAGCTCCTTCCAGGGGGAGATGCCGTGCTGATTGCTCAAGTGATTATAGTCAATGTCCCGTGTGTTCTTTTGTTGCCAAACCCATAGGCGAAGAGAAATGAAGAACTGGGAGACAGGATGCAGGAGACGTTTGTTCAGTTGCAGTGTTGCTTCCTGATTTGCTCTTATCTTAAAGTTCAGGTAAATATTCTACACTTTTGAAAGGAACTATAGTTCCCAAAGAAACCTGGGTGTTCTCACTGATTAGATTTCTTTCCCTCCCTACCCAGCTCTGCCTGAGACATTGTGCAAGTGTCTGGGTTTCCTTAGAGGCTCCTGTTCCTTCTTCCATGGAACTTTGGAGTATATGAACTCTAAGGACTTGTCCTTAAATGTCCTGAATCCTGTCATTATGGGAATGTTGGCTGTTCCTAATTAACCTTGACCTTGTTCTCTCTGCTGCCTCAAGCAAAGCCTAAGCCTTGAGCTCAAAAAACACAGGACATATTAATATTACAGTGGGATAAGAGGGCGAGGAGTGGGCTCTTATGAAAATCAATTTGGATTCAGCAAGTATTTGTTGGGCCCCTACGATACGCCATTCCTTGTGCTAGATTCACTTACAGATACCCGGATTCTGCCTTAAAGCCTGTATTTCACCAAAATGGCTATGTAAATCAGTAAATAAATAAATTAATTAAATATATAATTAGACTCCATTGTCTTCATGTCCCTCTGTAACCAGTGGCTTTCTTTGTTGTATTTTAATTGAATTTGTAGGTTTGATTTCATTTCTTGGGACTTTGGTTTTCTCTGACCCACAATTAAAAGAATTTTCTCTTTGCTTAAAGACAATTCATAAGAAGGACTCTTATTTAAAAATCTTAATAAGAATCAAGGAAGAGCCCAAATAATGGAGATTCTACATCTACCCACAGAGGCTCAACTCAAGCCCATCGTAAGCCAGCTGTATGAAAAACATTCTGATGCACAATTAGAGCTCTCTGGGGACAGAGACAAGGTCATGCACTTTTTGGTGGCCATCCATCAGTTTCCTCCCTGGGGAGTTCTTTTTTCTAAACAGCTTTATTGGTATGATTTATTGGTACAATTGATATGCAATAAACTGCACGTATTTAACATGAACAATTTGATGAGTTTGGACCCTGAGAAGTTTTTTTTTTTTTTTTTTTTTTAAACAGAGTCTCACTCTGTTGCCCAGGCTAGAGTGCCGTGGCATCAGCCTAGCTCACAGCAACCTCAAACTCTTGGGCTCAAGCAATCCTACTGTCTCAGCCTGCCGAGTAGCTGGGACTACAGGCGTGCGCCACCATGCCCGGCTAATTTTTTCTATATATTTTTAGTTGTCCAGTTAATTTCTTTCTATTTTTTTAGTAGAGATGGGGTCTCTCTCTTGCTCAGGCTAGTCTCGAACTCTTGACCTTGAGAGATCCACCAACCTAGGCCTCCCAGAGTGCTAGGATTACAGGCATGAGCCACCATACCCGGCTGACCCTGAGAAGTTTTGATGACCATCGGGAAGCCCAAAGATAGGACCCAAGTGTCAGGGTGTGTCATCATCCCAGGGAGGCTGCAGACAGCTGACCTCAGTAGACAAGCCTGTCCTAGAGAGAAACATTTGGAAATCATCAGACTGCAGTGGTTGAGAGAACAAACTCCGGAGTTGTCTGCCTAGATTCATGATTCCGCAGTAGCACTTGCCACACTACATGTGGCAATACAAAAGTGTATTGTCATTTTTCACCTAAGTGTCTCTTTCCCTCCATCAGACTCTGAGGACTAGTGTGTCTCATTCATCTCTCTATCTCTAGCACTCAGCACAGTACCTGGCACATAATAGAGACTCAATAAATGAATAGTGCTGCAAAGCGGTGACACAGCTTGCAACCTGACAGAAGAGTGAAGTTGTACACAGACACTATGATACTACTCTGAGTAGACTTAGCTGGTAACTTGGGACTCCTGACAAAGGAGAGGCTAATTAGAGCTGTAGGACGAGTTCAGAGAAGTCTTCTGGAGGAGGCAGTATTGAGCTGAGCCTTAAATGGCATTTGCATATCAACTGAGCTATATAGATAAATAGGTAAAAGGTTTGCATATATTTTCATAGGAGCCTCCAAATGCATTGAAATTCAACGTGTGTGGTATTTAATGTGCATTTCTTTGCCTGGCCGAATAAGTCCCTAGAGAGCACTGTTAGAATTGCTATATTCCATTAAGAGACAATACACATTCTGGAAGCTCTTTCCTATTTCACAAATCCAATCATTGAAAACCCAGTTCTACACCTTTGACGAGGAAGAAAAGCTCCTCTATTAATGTGGGTAAAGGCTAACCTGCTATAATGAAGATACCCCAAAATACCATGACCCAAGGAAGAGAGAAGTTTATTGTACTCTCACCTAACATTCCCGAGGGAAGCAATCCAGGCCAGGGTGCTGGCTCAGCTTCCTGTGGCCATTCTTGGGCTAAGGTTCCTTTCTTTCATCTTACTACTTTACCATTTCTTAGGGCTTTGTCCTTGTCTGTATGGTCCCTCTGTGATGCAGCTCATGTGAAGGAAAATAGAGGACCTCCAGGGCAAGTGGCTTGGAGATGACACAGAAAATCCAAGTGTCGTTGCCAACCACATCCCATTGGTATAAACTTAACCATGCACTTAGTATGCACAGCTGCTTGCGAGGGAGCCAGGGAAACACACCCAGCTTCAATTCTCTTCCTAAGGAAGAAAGAAGAGATGGATTTCGGTGGGTAGCCACAAGTGTTTGCTGCAGGAGGACTGCACACAAAACCAGCAGCCATTTACAAGCATGTACAGTGGATTTTGGCCAACATTGATCAATCCTTTATTTCAGGCTTAAGCAATAAATGTTTCAAAT
Source organism: Eulemur rufifrons (assembly GCF_041146395.1). Taxonomy (NCBI): domain Eukaryota; kingdom Metazoa; phylum Chordata; class Mammalia; order Primates; family Lemuridae; genus Eulemur; species Eulemur rufifrons. The sequence goes on from NC_091001.1 coordinate 26,877,228, forward strand.
TATCCAGAATCCACAAAGTGGTAGAAGTTCAGATGATGTATCTAGTCCAATTTTAGGTGGGAAGGTTTATTTAGTCTCGTCTCTCAGGATCTGTTTGTAATTTCTCCCTTTCTCTTTCTTCTCTCACACAACCTCTTGGCCATTTTTCCTTCTGTTCCTCCTTTCTTCAACTTTCTCCTTCAGATTTCGGTAGGCAGTCATTCTCTGCTCCACCTGATCCTGCCACTGGGCAGGGGTGTAGGACAGAGTGAGGGGCTTCATATCCCCCGGGCTTCAGGACAGAGGATCTAAAAGACACCAACCTCTTACGCTGCAAAAATCAACTCTGGAAATGCGTTATGCTCAAAGAGTTTGTGAGTCTTGTTCCTCTGAGAGTTGCAAAGCACAGTCTTCTTCTTGATTAATCTCTGGTGGTAACACAAAAAAGGTAACGAAAAAGGGAGATAAATGCACACCCATCACAATGGAAAGAGTTGCACAAATGAGTGAGTAAATGAATGACATTTTTGGCTTGCCTCCGATCCCCCTCTGAGTCCCCACTGTGTAGGGATGTAGTGAGAGGCAAGTCAGATGTGGTCCCTGCTCCTGTGGGGCTTATAGTCTGGAGGTGAAGAGAGCCCCTGCACCAGGCACTTTGAGTGGACTGAATTTTACAAGGGTAGAAGCAGAAGGGGCTTTGACACCTACCTGTAAATGAGTGACTGAGGTTGGCATGTGCCCTAAGTAAAGGCTTATCTCCTAAAGTGAGGTTCAGGCTAAGATGTAAGTGACAAGAAAGAGTTAACTAGGTGAGGGGTGGGTGAGTGAGTGGGATGGGGGATGGGCAGGGGAGTAGAACATTCTAGGAACAGAGAAAAGCATCATGAGAGCCCAGAGGCAGGAGGTAACGTGGCCCCTTAATGGAACCAAGAGAAGTCCACTGTGGCAGGAGAGTAAGAAATGATGGGGAGAGGGCAGGACAGCCCCTGGCCATGTAATTCTCTCCCAGGAGGAGTCTGAACTTGATTCTGAGGGCAAGAGGAAGCGACTGTGGAATTTCAAGTAGGCAAGTGATATGAATAGATTTGCACTTTAAAAGAAATCCATCTGGAATCAGAGTGAGAATAAATTGGTAGAAGGAAGGGGAAGGGGCAAAACGAGAGAGGCTACTGCTTGGAACTGAGGAGTGAGGGGTGGCAGTGGGTGTGGGGCATGGAGAAGACGAGGTGCGTTGAAGGGTCCCAAGTTCTAGGGGGATGATGCCTAGGACGCTTGGGGGATGAAATAGGGGTTTGCCCATACGATCCAGTTTAATGGAAGGAGGGGCGGAGTTTCCATCGGGACACGTAAGACCCCAAGCTTACACGTAAGATGTAAGTCCTGCTCAACCAGCAACAGTGAGGACGTCTTTTTGTGACAACCGGCGGCAATGGGTGGTTACAGATGAAGAAACTGAGGCTGTGAGGGGTTAAATGATTAGCCCAACATCACGTAGTTGGAGGTGGCTGACCTACACTCAAACACAGATGGGCGGACTCAGAAAGCCCACGTCCTTCTCCACCGCAGCAGTCTCGGGGGAGAAGCCACAGAGCACGCGCTGCCTCTGAGTCGCCGTGTGCGACCCTCCCTTGCACCACGATCTCCTCCTGCTACGCATTATGCTCTAAGAGGTTGAAACTCCTTCTCTCGGAGTTACAAAACACAGCCCTCTCTCACAGACTTAGTTTTGGAAGTAGCAGTGGCAAAGTGATGGCAAGAGGAGGGAAATGCCACCTGCCACAACTGAAACGGTGGCCTTTCTGGGGTTTGGAGAGGGGACAAAACCCAGCAAAGAAAAATTAGGAATTGAGGAAACGTAACGAGAGAGGTAAGAGAGAGAGAAATCTGACCCCGAGCCCAGAGAACCTTGACCCTTCCTGGTTCCCAATTACCCCGTGATCCAACCATGTGGCGGAGTAGAAGGAACAGGACTTTGAATTCAGGCTGTCCTGAATGTGGATCTAGCCTCTATTTATTAATGGCTTTGAGGTTTTCAGCCATTCATATAAACTTCTTGAGCCTCAATTTCTTTATCTGTAAAGTGAGGATAATAATACCAATACTTAGGGCTTTAGGGTGAATTAATGAAGATTTATATGTGCAAAGAGCTGATTGAGGCATCTGGTACATGCTCAGTACTCAAAACAGGGAGTTCCCTCATTTCCATGGTGAACATTTGATTTATCATCCGAAGGGGACACTTGTGAGGGTGAAAGGGGATGCTGTAATAATTACACTGGGACAGCAGGTGGAACACTGGAATGGTCCCAGGCAGACTAGGACATATGGCCATCCTGCTTACACCCCATTCTGTCACTAGAAGCCACTAAAATCACAGCTACCCCAGCTCTGCCTGGACTCAGACTTTTGCTCTGAGGTTTTCAGAACTCTCCATTCCTTCAGGGCATTCATTCATTCATTCGGCAAAACAATGCCAGGTCCCAGGCTCAGTGCAAGGGAGGCAGCAGCTAAGGAGACCCAGTGCAGGGTACTTCTGGGGGAGCTCAGAGTTTGATGGAGGAAGCAGGCAGTGACACCATAGTGTGGTCATTGCAGTCTTAGTGGCGATGGCAAGGTGACTGGAGGGGGGGCATGGATGCGCAGAATTTAGGGTGGGAAGAACCCCTTGAGATTTAGTGTACTTCCTTCATTTTATAAGCAAGAATACTGAGGCCCAGAGAGGTAAACCAGCTTGATTAAAGTCACTCAGCTAATTAAGGCCCATGTGAGAAACTAGAACCTGAAAGGTTCATCCTGATGCATGATGCCCAGGGTATTGGTGATGCAATACCCAGGTGACCCTCCCTGGCCTCTGCCCAGACACTCTCCCTTCTTATCTTCCACTGGGCTCAGCTGTCAACTACCCCTTTCTCTACTCACCACCCCTCTTTCCTTTCCTCTTTTCCACACGTTTGGGTAGATGCTATGGGGGATGCAGATATGAGTCAAAGAGGTTCCAACCCTTAAGGGAGATGGATGAATAAATAAATAATAAAAATCCATAAAAAGTAAATTGTTCACGAGAGGTAAAAGAAATGCGCACAGGTAGTTTAAGATGATTGATCCTGGTGGAGGGATTGGAAGAGATTTCTTCTGGAAGTTGACACTGCAGCTGAGCCTAGACATTAGATGGATAAATGAGAAAGGCAGCCCAAGATCAGCATAAACAAAAGCAGAGAGAATGAAAATGCATCTCATATTTATGTGATTAGTGAGGGGTAGGGGCAGGTAGACATGTTAGGTGACAATTAGAGAACAATGAGGTTAGTAGATTGTAGAGGGTATTAAATGTCTTTTGGAGGGGCTTTTCTTTAATAACAACAAATCAATAATAATAATTAATAGTAATTATTATTTAAATGTAGTAATAATAATAATTCAGTGCCTGTTACAAGCCAGGTCCTCTGGTAACTGAAGTTATTTAGATTTAGACCTCATGACAAATATTTGAATTGGATCTTATGGGCCCACTTTACAGATGAGGAAAATTAGGCTCATAGAGATCATTAGTTATCAGAGGGACTATTTGAATCCAGGCCTGGACAAATAGGCCTCAGAGACAGGCCTGGACACAGGCCTCAGAGAAGTGTGGAGTGAGGTGGGGATGGGCTTTGTCACCAAAGTGACCTGGGTTAGAATCTTGTAGATGCTACTTCCCAACCCTGTGACGTTGGATGTGTCACTTCACCTCTCACCTCTCTAAGCTTCAGTTTCCTCATCGGTTAGCCAGGCATAGTCATAGTGTATATTCTTAAATGATATTAAAAGTATTTACCAACTGATTGGCACAGCACTGACCAGGCAGGATGCAGGCAATCTATAAATGATCAGGATGGCCCTTCTGAGTACCAGCTCTGCCCATTCATCACACTGTTGTGAAAATCAAGTGACATTGTGCTTGTAAATCACTGAGATCTGGGCGTGGCACATTGTAAGCACTCAATAATTAATTATTGGTGATACTGGAGATTTTAGGGCAGAACAAGGGTAAAGTTTAGAAAGGAAGAATGGATGGGAGAGACAATCCTAAGGGACTGGCACTAGGGAGGTGGCTCCATAAAGGGACAAGAAGTTAGGATTTAGAGTCCAGCAGGTCCAGGTTTGAATGCCTGCTTCCTGCTTGGCTGCTAATTTGTGATGTGACCTTATGCACATTACTCAACCTCCTTGAGCTGAGACTTCTTACATGTAAGCAAGATGAACACAACCTTCCTTGCAGAGCTGTTGTAAAGAGCATGTTAATGATTTCTAGGAAGGGCCAACCCTCGTGGGTTCACACATATTTGTAGGTGACTTTCTTCACATGGAGTAGCTTATGGCTCATTTGCAAGGGGATGTGATTTGATTGGGATCTTCATTTTCTCCTCCCCACCAGGGCTGGAAAGGTATTTCCCAAATGGAGCTTGAAAATATCTTGATGTATCATAGTAAAGTAAATTCTTGTAATATGAAATATCTTTTTTTCCTTAGTTTTTTGTGCCCAAGATATTGGGTGTTCAGTTAGCATTTTCTGTGCATTATTATAAATTGACGCAAGTGATACGTATAGACCCAGGCAATGCGTATGGTGGCTATGAATTTGTTTGTTACTTAAAATGGTGCTTAGAAGTAATAAGAACAAAGGTCAATTTGGTGGAATTAAGCTTGTGCTTCTTCTTCTCTCCAATGTTGCTGGTTGCCTAGCAAGGTGTGGGTGGGATGCGTGTACGCTGGGCCCCCAGGATGGTTAAAACTAGAGGAGACAGATTCTAGTGGGGGAGGTGAAGGGTGTAGGCAGCTGATCTTGGCTGAGTGGGGACATTGAAATGAGCGAGATTGCAGTTTAAATCCAAGCTCTGAAACACATGTGCCGTTGAGCAGGTGGCTTAATGTATCTGAGTAACTAAGTATAAACATAGTATGAACTAGGTGGTGGAGGGGAGGAAAGAACGGGTCAGTGCGGGGCAAAATGTGCTGCCTCAACATACCAAAGTCACGTCTGTATCTCAACATCATGTTTCAACGTCACGGAGAAGAGTATTTCATGACTTCCGAGGTATTTGAACTGGCAAAATCAGGTAGGATTTGAAACTGAGTCTTTCAGTATCTAAAGCCCAAGATCTGGGCTTCATTTTCTGAACCGTTTGTACTTTATCATTTTGGTACATTTTTTCGTGTGTTCCTTTGCCAGGGGATGCTGAAGCAGACTGAGTGTTCCCCTGCCCCCCAAATTCATGTGTTGAAACCTAAATCCCCAATGTGGTGGTATATGGAGGTGGGGCCTTTGGGAAGTGGATTAAGCTTCACCCTCATGAATGGAATTAGTGACCCCATAAAAGAGACTCCAGAGAGCTCCCTTGTCCCTTGTTGAGGATGCAACAAGAGGATGGCCTTCCATGAACCAGGAAGTGGGCCCTTGCCGGACACCAAATCTGCCAGCCCCCTGATCCTGGACTTCCTGGCCTCCAGAACTGTGAGAAACAATGTTTTGTTGTTTAAACCACCCAGTCTATGGTCTCTTGTTATAGCAGCCTGAACAGACTAAGACAGATGTCTCCGTCTTTGCATGTCTGAATCTTACCAAGCCTTCGAAATCAGCTCAGATGTTACCTTTTCCAAAAAAACCTTGGGAAGATTTTTTTTCCCCAAGGTTTTCTCTTTTCAAGCATTTATATATTTTTACTTTTTGTCAGAATACATGAATTAGTTCTCCTGCCAAGCTACAAACTCATAGGTAAGCTCAGCTGCATATCTTTCATAGCACTCAGGACAGTGTGTTGCTCATGCTAGGTGTTTTATGCTTGTTTGTTGAATTGCTAAACGTTTGCAGAAACAAAGGCTATCTGTTGAAAGGATTTAGCAAACAAAGAAATTCACCAAGACGGTAACTAGCAAGACAGTGAAAATCTGCAAAAGGATGTTTAAGACACTGCCCATCAAAATACTTGCCCATTAGGGTTTCTTAAATTTCTCATTCTTGTAGTATTTGAAGGGGAAGATTAGTCCTCCGCATGGTGACTTTATTTGATTTAATATTAGTTTTTGTCACTGCCAAGGTCAAGAGGATCTCCATTACATTTATTTCCTAATATCAAGCAAGGCCCTGCCTGCCTTTTTAGCAGTTTGTTATTGTGATGACCAGAAACCCTCTAAACTTCAAATGCTCTGAAATGAAGGAGACAGGAAAAGAGCAGGACCAGACTAAGAAACATTTGCCATGGTTTCCCTAAGCTGCTTCTCTTGATTTGTTAGAACTTGAGCAAAATGATTAGAATCCTTAGTGAAAGCAAAGGCCGGAATTAGGAACAAAAGGAAGCAGATTTGGATTGAAGGTAAATCTAAGTAAGATGGATATAGAATGTGAAAGTGAAACCAAAATAAATGAGAATGTTGTATGCTGCATGTATTGAGAATAAGATATTCAAGGTGCACACCACGCAGGGCACAGTCATTAGCTCATGACTTGACTTCACGAAAACATTTTTGTAGGCATTCTCCTATTTTTGCATACACACATTCCAAAAAACATGCATGTGCTAACCTCAAATGTGTGAAAGATATAGATATTCATGCGATGAGGAGGGCTCCATTCCAGCGAGCTTAAAATATTATAAAATTCCTATAATTACATCTTCATTTTTAGTCACAATCTTCAACCAGATATTATTAATCATATTTTGTACATGTTTGTCCTCCATTTCTTTTTCTTGACAATTACATGTCTGGCCGACCCATGCTAAGTTCATTAAACACTGAATTGAAACAAAGTTTTACCACTTTGGGTGTGCTTAAAGATAGCTATCATAATTTTGATTGTAATATTTTTATACTTAGTGTCCTATCACTGTACCAAGAGTTCTATTTTCCCAATGTCTCCTCATTTTCATAAAAAAAGAAAAAATATAATAAAACTGGTTTTTGAAAACAAATTAAACAGTGGAACTCTCTTCAAATATAATCTTCCCTGATCCTAGTCTGTAGAACATATAGATATAGAGCAACCATGATTGAAATGGAGAGAGGAACACAAGGGTCTAAGAGGTACCTCTGTGGGCCGCCCAGAACCTTATTTAAAGATCTTTGCAATAGTATATTCATATTTATGCATTAGACACGGTGAGACAGCCTAAGGTGGTGGTATTATCAGAAAAGAACTTGCTGGGTACTACTATTAAATACTTCAAAATGTTCATTTGTTAGCTCATAGAGGAAAGTCTTTCTTGGGCATATGAAAAGCAGTTTATGGTGTCAGTATGTAATGTATGAAAATTCAGGTTGTCAGAAAGTAGCAACTTTGGAAGAAGATGACTGTCCATTTCACTGGTCCAGAACCACCTGTCTGGGCAAAGCCATCGGACAGCTCTGTCCTCTTCCTCTCCGACCCTTGCCCTGAGCTCCCATCCTTCCACTGTTCTTGGCTCTGAGACCAAAGTCCTCTGTTCCATCCTCTCTGGCCACCTCGGCTGATTCTTAGGTATGGAATGAAGATACTGATTTTTGAAGCATTCAAGTTTTTAAGGCCTGTGCAATATGTGACCCTACACTAATTTTTATGTTGGGATTGCTGTGATATCAGGTGTTTTCCCCAAGCCTTTATTCTGCTATTTGGAAAATTAGTTCTTTGTTCACATTCTTTAGCTTTTTATTCAATGCACATTTGCTGAATGCCTGATATAGGTACAACACTGTATAAATGTTGCAGGGCCTCCTCCTCCTCCTCTTTCAGAAGTATATGCAAATGGAATCTCCTCCATGAACTTTTTCTGCTTTTATCATGTAAAATTAGGGCTCCTGATTCTGAGCTGGGCGTTGTATATAAAAATATGCCAGCATTTATTATAAGCTACAACTTAGATGTTTACAGGACGGTCTCTTCCACTAGTGTATGAACTTTTGGAAGACAGGGGTACTGTGCACTGAATGTTTGTGTCTCCCCCAAATTCATATGTTGAAACCCTAACTCCCAATGTGATGGTATTAGGAGGTGGGGCCTTTGGGAAATGATTAGGTTATTAGGGTGGAGTCTTCATGAATGAGATCAGTTCTCTTAGAAGAAGAGACGTGAGAGCTTGATGGCTCTCTCTGCTTTCCGTCGTGTGAGGACACAGTGAGAAGGTGGCCGTCTGAAAACCAGGGAGAGGGCCTCACCTGAACCTGACCATGCTGGAACCCTGTCCTCAGACTTCCAGCCTCCAGAATTGTGAGAAATACATGTCTGTTATTTAAGCCACCCAGTCTGTGATATTCTGTTAAAGCAACCTGCACTCACCAAGGCAAGAGGCTTGCCTTGAGCATGTTTGTCTTACTTAGTGTAGTGTGATTTGCACAGCAGGTCATCTATGTGTGGAAGAAAGGAAGAAAGAAGGCAGGGAGAGAGGAAGGAAGGAAACCCATGTGTGGTGGACACACCCTAAGGTTGCACCAGTGAGCCACACTCTTGTATACTGAGTATGGATGGAACCTGTGACTTGCTTCTAGCCAATAAAATGTAGCAAAGGAGTTGTGATAGTCACTCCTATTGTGGCACTATATTGTTTAAGACTCTGCCTTAGCAGACAGGAGCGAGAGATACTCCTGCTGGATTTGGAGAAGTCATGTGCCAATTTGTGGGAGTGCTTCTGGAGGGGACCACATGGCAAGGAACGGAGGGTGGCTCTAGGAGCTGAGTGGTCCCTGGCTGGCAACAAGCAAGAAAACTTCAGTCATAGGTCTGCAGGGAGATGAATTCTGCCAATAACCTGAGTGGCCTTGGAAGCAGATTCTTCCCAGTCAAGACTCCAGGTAGAAACGCACCTCAGCTGACACCTCAGTTACAGCCTTAGGAGACTGCTGAGCTGTGCCAGGACTCCCAACTCATGGAAACTGGGAGATGACGAATGTTTGCTGTTTCAAGCTCTGTTCGTGGTGATTTTCCTGTGTCTGCAGAATAGGCAACTAGAGTCCAGAGTGGAGGCCAAGAAGCAGTGATTTCTCCCCATCTAAGAGGGCTGCTGACATTCCCCAAAAGGGGCAGGAGAGAGCTTTGCCATATCACTTCCAGCCCCCTCGCCCAGTTTATTAAGGTGGGGACTAGGGAGGAAGAAAGGAGAGAACCTTTGGGGTTGGTGATGATGGGAATTGTTCAGGTGAGAAGTGATCACCTCACCCTTTGTCCCCTCAAAGTCAAGTGATAGGGACTATTCAAGAATGCCTTGCAAGATTGGGGCCAGCCATAAGAAGCAGTCATGGTTACCTTAGTCCTCAGTTATGCCTGTACTTAGGTGGTAGATCTGCCTGTTGAGTAGAAAAAAGGGAATGGCAGTGAGTTGGCAAAGCTTAGGAAAGGCTGTCAATCAGGCAGTCATCATTCTACATGCCCAAAATTGTGATTTTTCTGGAGGTTCAGAGAATGTCACAAGGTCAACTCAGGCTGTTAACTAGGTGGGGAGACTGCAACACCAGTGGGAGGGGGGAGGGAGACTGCAGAGTTCAATCCAGATTTCCCATGGGAGGGATCTGTTCCCCGTGGAGACCACACAGGACCCTGGGAGAAGCTGCTCAGGAGAGGCAGTGTTCAGATGCCTGCCACGCAGAGGGAGGGCATCAGTGGTCCAAAGCAGCAAATGTAAAGGGAAGATTCAACCATGTCTAGTTGTGTAAGGAGAGCTTTGCCCATTCCCTGCTCCCTGATCCAGTCTCTCTATTCCCAATTATTGAGGAGCTAACAGCCTGTCCTGAGGGAGAAGGGGAAGGAAGTGAAAAATTAGTCCAAACACCCTCCCGCTCAAATTTTCTCAAACCACGTGTGCCAAGGCAGAGGAGGTTAACTTTGTATCACAGATGAAATTGAAGTTTTAAAATAGAAAGGACTTTTAATACCTGAAAGTAACCGTGAATTATGCATTATGCCCAAGTGCCATCAAGGGATTGAAGAGGGAAATTCAACAGACTATGGTCAAAAGCATTTTGATTGGAAATGAGAAGGATCATTTCATGTATATGACCCCAATGAGTTAAGACTCCCTAATACACTTAGGTTTTGCCATCAATGAGCTCATAGGTGAGTAGGGGAGATATAATAAGGTCAGAAATAACTTAACACATGTTAGAAAGGATGGAGGATGAGAATAAATGTACCATAAAAAGTGCTCTGGGAATTCAGAGAAGAGATGGACTTTTCCAATTGGGGGACTAAGGGAAGTATCACATGTTGTCTATAAATTTTCTTTAACGTCATCTCAACAATTATGATATGTGTTTGAAAGCAAAAAGTTCTCCATGGCTAACATCCCAGAATCATAAAAGTTGTTGGACTATCTTTGTTTCATTTATTTTATATATTGATGGATTTTTACAAGATTGGACTCTGCACAATTGGCTGAGTCCCAAGCTCGAAATCCTGAGCTGTGCTCGAGTATGTCTTCCACTGTTACGAAATGGCCATTTAAAGTAACAGCTTGAACTGCCTTTTCTCCCTCCCTTTCCTCTCAAATGAAACCTCACTGAGGAAGAAAAACACAGACATATTCTTGATATAAATGTTGGTAATACAAAATAACAATGCACTCCATCCTTTCCTGATAGCTGTGTTTTAATGTGGGGTCCTGGAAAATAAGGCAATGTGATTCAAAGTATCACATAAAATTGGAGGGGACAAGGATATTAGAGTTAATTTAACACAACCTAATTGAATAGTAACAGGGAAAATCGAGAGGAAGGAATGGAGTTTTGAGTTCTTCAGGAAGGGACTGTTGGATGTGCAGGTGGGTAAGGAAGAAGGAAAAGTGGAGAAGGTACCTGAGGTTCTGTCTTGGGCAACTGGGTGGGTAATGGTGTTATCAAGGAATCAGAAAACCCTGGAGAAGGAGAAAAATTTTGGAGAAAAGTTTTGCATTCTGTTTTGAGTTCCCTATAAAGGTTTGCTGAAATCATGAGTGATATGTTCGTGAGCTCAGGGCCATCTTCCAAGGTAATGGTCATTGAAGTGATGGTTTAGTCTTGGTGGATTTTCCTGCTTGTCACATTCAATATGTGGTTACCATTAAGGGTTCAATGGCAGAACGGGCATGCACGTGGGCTCATTCCTGCATGTATTCATTCAAAAACCTTCACTATAGGCCTACTATGTGCCAGTCACTATTCTGGTGCTGGGGAATACCCTGCTGAAACAATCAACAGGGACCCTGCCCTTATGAGGCTTATATTTGCATGGAGGTATCAGGTAATGAACGAATAAATGAACGAGAGACATACGAGGCTAAACTCAGTTCAATGCAGAGATTTAAAGATCCATTGTGGTAGAGACTGGCCGGGACAGTTTTGGGTTGAATATCGTGGTCATTGCTTCTGCTTGTCTTAGTTAGTCATTTCTTCCCCAACCCTGGCTTCCCTCCTTGCACTGCCTGGCACAGCTTCAATTCTTTTTTTTTTTGGAGTGTTTACCCTCTGGTCACCTTAGGGAATGTGACCCTTTCCAGATCTCACCAACATCTATCATGATGGTCTCCTCCTTCTTGCCGGTGATTAGTTTAGGTACATCAGGTACTGGCCAGTGGGATGAGAGGGTTTCCAGTGGGGGGACCTCTAGTAAATGTTTTTCCTGCTAATAGAAAGAGCTGCATGGGAGGAAATGCCTATCATCTTCATGGATCCCCACTGTGTCCTTGTGTGAAGTCTGGAACAGTTTCAGCTACTGGCCAGGAAGGGAGCTTTGCTGAGCTGCTGAAGATGGCAGAATGGAATATTGGAAAGGACCTGGCTCTTTGATAAAATCCTAATGCTGCTGAATCATCCCACCTCAGAACTACCCCGCCTCGATGTTTTATGTTGTGTGAATTACCGAAGCCTTGTTTTGTCTACTTCTGGTTGGGTCTTATTTGTTACTTGTAGAAAGCATCCTAACTAATATATGTGGGTCAGGGAAGGACATGTTGAGAAGGTGACTTTCAAGCTGATATATGAATGTCAAGAAAGAGCCAATGTATATAAAGGCTGGGAGAAAGTACATTCCACGCAGTGGGGACACCAAGTACAGAGGCCCTGGGGTGGGAGCAAGCATGACGTGTTGGAGGAAAAGAGAAGAGGTGCTAAGGTGGTGCCGGGAGTGATGGGAACATAAGTAGAGGTGGGGTCAGACAGGTGGGGCATTGCCAACCCAGGTAAGGAGCCTGGATTTTAATCTACATGCAGTGGAAGTCATCGGAGGGGCAGTTCTGTTTCTTTCATTTCCTGACCCCCTGCAGCCACTGCACAATGGAACTACATTTTAGCTCAGAGGTTTTTAGTTTGATCAAAATAATTCCAATACTAAAAAGATCACTTGAAAGTGAATATGTTTCTCCAGTGCTTCAGTGTAAAGAGATAAGACCTTCTCTTTGGCAACAAGCAAAGAGGTTTCTCACGATTCTTTTGTCAGGCACAACTTCAGAAACTAAGTTTATAGGTAAAGAAAGTCGGGAACACGTGCAAAACTGCAGAGATGACGACTCTTAATTAGCTGCATCAAATGACTCTTGGCATTCCTAATTTTCACCTTTTTGTAACAATTCAATTCATTCCAAGGTTTTACCAGAGTAGACAGGCATGAAATGAATTCTCCATGGTAGGTTACCAGTGGCAGAGAAATTGCGAGCTTTGAAATGACTGGAAGAAATCAACGTGCGCTCTGGCTCTTGCTTTTCCCCAAACTCTGTGAATTCTGTCAACATTAATTCTGTGAAATATGTAGACTGCATTTATTTGGGAGAAATGAGCAGTTTTATTTTCTCTAAGACTCGTCTGTATTCCATGTTTTCCCTAAGCCCCGTTCTCAGAAGGAGGGGATTTTCTAGGGGGCATGGAGTGTAGCGGGGAGAACGAGGGTAATCTGGCCGGGCTGTGTGAAAAAGATGACGTGGGGGTTCTAGCTGACTCTAAGTTCTTTGTAAGCCGGTGATGTGGAGGTTCTGCCGTAGTGAAGCAAGATGAGCTTTCTCCTCTGTCCTACTGTAGGATGCCCCCATGCACTAGCCACGGGTTGCTGTTTGCTCTCTGCTGAAAAAGGCATGCTTTTTCCTTCCATCAAGTCTTTTTTTAAAGCTTCATTGAGGTATAATTGATGTGCTAAAATTCTCACACAGTTAATGTATACATTCTGATGAGCTTGGATATATTCATACATCTACGATACCGTCACTACAGTCAAGGTATTAAACACATCTATTACGTCCCAAAACTTCCTTGTGTTCTTTTATGTATTTTGGTGGTGGTGTTGTGTTTTTTGTGTTAGGAACACTTAACATGAGCTCTATCCTCTTAACATACTTTAAAGTGCAAAATACCATGTTGTTAACTATAGGTACTGTGTCGTACAGCAGATCTCTAGAACTTATCTTGTATAACTGAAACTTTGTTCCAATTGAGCAACAATTCCCCATTTCCCCTTCCCCTGAGGCTTTGGCAAACACCATTCTATTCTCTGCTTCCATGAGTTTGACCATTTTAGATGCTTCATATAAGTGGCATTGTACAGTATTCGTCTTTTTGTGTCTGGCTTATTCACTTAGCATAATGTCCTCAAGGTTCATCCAGGTTGTTGCAAATGTCAAGATTTCCTTATTTTTTTAAGGCTGAATAATATTTAGTTGTATGTGTATATCACATTTCTTTATCTATTTGTCTGCTAATGGGCATCTAAGTTGTTTCCGTACCTTGGCTATCGCAAACAATGCTGCGGTGAACATGCGGGTGCAGGTATCTCCCACTGAGTCTTCTGAACTGTGTCATTCCTTCTTCCGGGAATGTCCTCACTCCATGCCTCTGTCCTTTAAAACCCAAAGCTTTCTCTTTTAATCTTTGTGTGTTGGGGATCAACTATGTGCCCCTTGTCAGATTCTCTCAACCCCCTCTTCTTTCTAATGCTGCTGCACACCTTCTGGGTAATGCCATCGCCTCCTTCCCTGGCATCCCTATGGCCTCCCTGAGCCGGCTGGTGCTCACATTGGACCTCTAAGCTTGCACTGTTCCCAGGCCTTACCTGAAAAGCCCCTCTGCTTCCAGACTTTTCAGACTGGGACTTTAAAGTCCCCCTGCGGGATATGGTATCAGAATCCTTGATTGGATGCTGAGAGGCTAGAAGATACAACCTAAAGTGTGGGGTGATCACTTGCTGTGGGGTGACCCTTCACTAACAGGAATCCGGAGATGGGATGAGGGAGCTAGGTCCATAAATTCCAATGCCTTTGCCTCTTCTCGGATTGTGCTGAGATGTAGTTTCTCTTTGCAAACTTTCCAGAGAAATCTTGTGTGGTGAGTAAACATGCCTCTTGAGTTGCCAGCTGTATCTCTCTGTTGTTCATTGTGAAGTGGCAGCTGTCGCATTGCATTGTGCTGCTTAGTATCTGTCCTTACTTCATTTTCCCTTTTTCTTTAACCCTCAGCATCCAGGGCTTGCACCTCCTAAAGTGACAGAATTTTAATTCTTGCCATGGGCTCTGCTTTCTAGATACTTTCCTAACTGCTTCCCACTAGGCTTGCCCATAACTTCTGCTATGGGTCAGTAGAAGCTCTCTTAACCTACCTCCTTTTAACCTACTCCTGAATTGTCCAATAATCTCCATTTCTTCCATAAACCAAACTCGGAATGCTCATAGCCAGCTGCCTTGCTGTAGTCTCATGTGCATTTATGTTTCCATCTGAGTTGCATGCTTATCAAGAGTCAGTTATATTTTTTCTAATTTTGCTTATACAGTTTTCACTCATTATAATCATGTAATGTAATTAAATGTTGTATAGGCCAATAAATCATACACATAAAGATAAAGAGGGTTTTTTCTATGAAAACTTTGTTGAATAATTTGGATTTAAAGGAATGCTGCTAAAAAAAGAGAAAGAACTACAGTAAGATAATTGTAAAAATTTTGGGGAAAACTATAATCATCTAGAAAGGTTCTGTAATCATATGGCTTTTCAAGTGTTTTTAAATTCTTGTTTTACTTTAAAGAAACTGAAATTAATGATCAGGGTTGATATATTTTTGATGCAGCTTATGCAAGAAAGAATATGCAGAATGTTTATCAGTGGACCAATAGTTACAGAAAAGGCCTTGGTCCTCTATTAAAAGATAGGCAATGCTGGCAGCTTTGCAGCAATTAATGGATGACTTAAATGTAGGAGAAAGCCATGGTTCCCAGGTATTGGGTCTTGAAGGGTAGAAATTTGCTTCCTAAAAATTTGCAGAGAAAGTTGGCCATGGTAGCTCATGCCTATAATCCCAGCACTTTGGGAGGCTGAGGCTGGAGTAGCACTTGAGGTCAGGAGTTCAAGACCAGCAATGTAGCAAGACCCTGTCTCTTAAAATATAGAAACATTAGCTGGGTGTGGTGGCGTGTGCCTGTAGTCCCAGCTACCTGGGAGGCCGAGGCAGGACTATCACTTGAGCCCATGAGTTTGAGGTTGCAGTGAGCTACAAGGACATCACTGCACTCTAGCATGGGCAAAAGAGTGAAAAAAAAAAATTTACAGAGGAGTTAAAATCATTTATCAATATGGAAAATTTGATTAGGGAATAACTCTCCAATAGAGCTGAAGCAGTTCTAAATTATAAGATGTTTTCCAGAAAAGCATGATGGAAAAGGTAAAGCAAGTGCTACCAGTATACACAAAATCCAAACAAAGATTTCCAGCAGTTACCTGTAGTAATGTAGGTAGAATTCCAAATTTTGACTTTTTATGATTGGCAAAGAAAAAATCTCCAAGATTTAAGAGCTATGAATTGTATGTTTTTTACAACATAAGTATTCTTCACAAATATCAGCATGGACAGACATTGAATTATTTTATAAATTGATTTTTCCCCCGTGAATTTATACATTCTGTGAAGAAACACTTGAATAAAATAGACATCAGAAAAGCCTATGCTTTCTTTATCAATGTTTTTCAAATTGTGGTTTTTGACTCTTGATGGGTCATGAAATAAATTTACTGAGTTGGGGAAAATGATTTTCAAAAATGAAATGAAATAGAATAAAAAAGAACAGAAAATATCAGTGTGTATTGTATGTTAAGGCTGTGGTCCCAATACCCCCAGTCATGGACTGGTATCGGTCCATGGGCTGTTAGAGACGGGGCCATGGAGCTCCACCACTGCTGCCCCCCAACCCCCCACATATGTGGAAAAACTGTCTTCCATGAAACCCATCTCTGGTGCCAAAAAGGTTGGGGACCGCTGTTAAAGTATTCCATAAAAATCGTTTTGTTATGCATGTATGTGTGTGCATGTGTGTGGCATGCACATTATGTATGTGATATAAAATTTCTAGTTATGGTGTAAAATTTCTCTTGCCCTGTATTTCTGGCAAAAACTTTGAAGGCCTTTGGTCTAAAATGATGCTCCTTCATCTTTTGGTTATGAATAATGTAAAGAAAGTAATTTAAATAAATGCCAGGTTTTTATAACAGAATGCAACTTCCTTGTTCCAAGTTATGGATCAAAAGGCTATAAAATGTTTTAAAAATAATTTTAGAGTTTTATTTTAGGGAAAATAGAAGACAAGAATATACAGGTTCCATACAATCATTAAAAATTATTAACATTAAAGATTTTTTTTTTCATGTAGCATTTAGTGGGGAGTGAAATTCCCAGCTCAATATTTACTAAGTCTTAGAGAAAAGAAAATGTTGCCTGAGGTTGACGACATTGGAAAAATTTTGAACTACTAGAGAATAATTAAGAGCATGGTTTAGTAACTGATCCCAGACAAATTGGAGTTTCCAACAATTTACAGAAAAATGATACATTAATAACAATAAACAGTTCCTATTTATTGCAATATATACTCCCTGAGGGTCAGGGAAAAATCATTCAATTATTCAGGCCATGGTAGAAATAGGTAAATCATAAAATTAAGAAGGTGAGGAAGAAGCATGATAAGGAATCCAGAGCCCAAATCTTTTCATTCAGAAGCCAAACCTGCCCTGGGAAGACTTTTGCTTTGTTGAATCAGCAGCTAACTATGTTACAATGTATAAAAAAAGGTATATACTTCAAAAGTATGCTTTAAAAACTGTGTTTCTTTTTCTAAACAGCTTTCAAATTTTGGTTCTATTAAATGAATGAATATTTATATATTTTAAATTAAAGTAAAATATTTAAAGTTTACATGTATTATCTTTATGATTCTCTGTTTTAAGCGACTTTCAGTTTACATGATCAATACTGGCCTTGATGGTTTGCATAAGAGGGTTTCCAACCATGTTGATCACCTTCTGTTGCTATTGTTTATCATTTTGTTTTTCATGCTAGAGCCCAGTGCAGTGAGGTGGACAATTTCTGGATTCAGATCTCCTGGGTGGGACCCTTGCTCTTCTACTTTCCACTAATTAGATCTTGAGCATGGGATTCAGCCTCTCTGAGCCTGAGTTCTCCCTTCAGAAGAGTGGGGCTGGGGTATCACCTGACTTCACTGGATTAAAATGCAGGTAATGCATGTAAAGCCCCGAGCACAAGGTCAGGCACATAATAAGCACTCAATAAATAACACCTTCTCCCACTGAGATGTCCTAAATTTACCATAAATGTAATTAGTATAATCTTTTATAATTTCAAAATATTTTTCCAGCATAAGTTTCAGATTGCCTGGCAGGGGCTAAAAATCATTGTCAATGCTTCCAGAATCTTTAGGAATTTTCTCAGGATAGTAGCAGTTCAAAACAATAACATTAGCTTATAGGTTGATGCATTTTGTTTTTTAGCTTTTCAGTTCATTGAGAGTGGCATAATAAGCCTCATTTTCCCAGTTTTATACATAGTTCAGGAATATGAGGCTCAGAGAGGTTAATTTACTCACCCAAGATCACCCAGCTCATAATGGAGAGAGGGGACTGAGCCCCACTCTCTTGACACCAAGCCTGGTTCTTTCCAACCACTGTTTTTATGCGCACAGTTTTCATGGACCCCTGTGTGAGCCAGCATCACACCTCCTGGTGAAGCAGCTGTCCGCAAGAACTAGGAAACTGGTCCAACTTGGAGGAATCTCATTATCACTTTCTGAAGCATTACCCTGACTGCATTTTAAGTTGTATAATTTTTCTGGATCTGGATCTTAGATTGATGCTGGTTATTGGCAAGTACTATATTTCATTCGTGTGGAATTTTCCTTGTAACATAATTCAATTTGTATTAAAAGACTAGAGGAAAAGGGGGAAAAAAAAAACCCCTTCCAATAAAAGGCATTTAGGGACTCTCTTGCTATTTGACTTATAAAAATAATGGCAATGATTCAGTAAGTTCATTACCTAATTCCTCAGGATCCAAGGATTTATGCCATCTGGACCTCCTGATTGGTCTCCGTTCAGTTTCTCCACCAAACCGTTTGCTTCTTTTTAGCCACAGCTGAAATAAATTAGTAGGCTTCTCTCATTGTCCACACACATTACAATTCATCTTTTTATATACATAAAAAAGGATTTCAGTAGCTTGGACTAGTCAAAATTGGTGGAAAATTTGCAACTTTAGTCATGTTTGGTACTTTTGTCTAAATATATATTTTTTAATCCTGTTTAAGTTTTCCACACTGTTGGCCCCAGCTCCCCCACCCCAATCACTTTTTTGCTGTGTTATTTGCTTTCCTCAGCCTTCCTAGATTTAAAAAGCTTAACTTTATCCCTTTCCCCATTTTAGTAGGCTCATTTTCACCCTTAAAAGAATCAAAATTTCATCCAGAAACAATTTGCTAGCATCTTCCTAGAATTTATGATTTTAAGAGAGTCAATGAAACTTAAGTTCCTTTTTGGAAATGTTTTTTTTTTTCTATTGTTCATTTCTGTTCCCATTTTTCCATTGTCAAAGATTGAAGTAGGTTCATTCTTTCTCTGACTATAGCATGAAGCCAGGAAGACCTGGGTTGAAATCCTCAGCTCCTTTTCATCTTGTGCATTTTTAGGGTCCTTGAAGAACAGATCTTTCCAGGAAGAAATTTCTTGTGCCCTTCCCATGGGTTTGGGGTGGCCTGCATTCCTTACTCATGTTCTAGAATAATCCCTCACATATGGCTGTGTTGGGGAGTGGTGAGGGGAAGGCGAGGTCAAGATAAACATTAGGAGGAAGAAGTGGGAGGGTTTGGAAAAGATTATTTCTCTCAACAGCACATAATCATGTTATACAAAAGGCCACTGAGCAGGATTTGGGTATGCCTGAAGTCCAGAATGGAGGTAGATAGAGTTTAAAGTTAAAAGTGTTGATCTTCTAGAATTAAACACCCCCACATTTTACGTACTTAGGCAGTTTAGAGAACCTAAACCACTGGAGGTTCACTTATCTTTGCTGTAACTTACGAATTAATGCCTGTCTTAAAAATGCATGGAAGATGAACTATTTAGAGGAGCAATGGTAGACATTAGCTACTCTTTTTGGACATACAGTGCCTTTGAACACCCTTCATATACTGAGAGAATTCCACTCTGAAGAGTCCGCTCCTCCTAAGGTAGAAACCAGACATTTCTTTTCCAGTCTCCCCGACAGCTTCAGTAAAGGCGTGCGAACAAGAGTCTATTGATAGACTGGCTCTCAATTTGAAGCTAGTGATGCAAAAAAAGTGGGGTCCCAAAGAATCCAAACTGTGAGGATGGCACAGACATACCCGG
The DNA here is from genome assembly GCF_041146395.1 of Eulemur rufifrons. Taxonomy (NCBI): domain Eukaryota; kingdom Metazoa; phylum Chordata; class Mammalia; order Primates; family Lemuridae; genus Eulemur; species Eulemur rufifrons. The sequence continues at coordinate 26,896,824 of NC_091001.1, forward strand.
TCTCCAGAAGCTGCGGGACAGAGGTCGTTGTGGCGTCTGGGGCTGGAGGTCAGTGTTGCAAACTGCAGAGCTCTCTCAGCCAGGTCACAACAGCATCTTTGCTGCAGCAGTTTTATAAAGAGATCTGGGATTATTCCTGGCTGTGTGGCCTTTACTCTCGTTTCCACATCCATTAAAAATAGAGCCGCTAACACCAACCTCGTCGTAGAAACACCAACCTCGTAGAATCACCATGAGGATGAAATGATAATGTATGTCCCTCCAATTACAATGAATACCAGTTTCCTTCCTTCCTTCCTTTCCTTATAGTCTCTGTTTCATTTCTGCCTCCAGGGTCATGTGCCAGTTGCTTCAGGAATTCGAGGGCGCTGCACTGACTGAACAAGATTATACCAGATATAAATCCCCAATTCCACGGCAACACAAAGGAGGGCTGTTACAGCCAGCCTAAGCAGTGAGGAGAAAAGGACAGGGATGGAACTTCTAGGCAGAGGCAACTATTAATACAAGAGCAAAGGAAAGGGCTTCAAACCGTTTGGCTATGAGAAGCAAGAGAAATGGCAATCAGTTGTCCTAGACAGCTTGGGGTGGGCTTGCCTTTCTGCTCTTGCAGTCTGTTTGATGTTGCATAAACATAATTATTGACATGGAAAGTTGCTTACAATATGTTATTAAATGATAAAAGCAGGTTACAGAGCAGTAAATGCAATACGAAACTGCTTTGGTATAGTATATATGTGCATATACATGTATGTATATATGCATGTGTGCGTTATGTATATATATATATACACATATACACATAGAAATCTGGAAGAGCATGCATCAATTTTAACAATACTTTAGGTTGTGAGAACACAAGGGATGTATTTTTAAAAAACTTTTTAATTAGCTATTTTTTTTTTAATTTTATTTTTTTTTTAATATGGGAAATATTCATGATAAATTATTAAGTGAACAGTGCAAGTTAAAAACAATAGTTTCATACTTTTTTCCCCACCCCCCCTTTCCCGAGTCAGCACCTTCAAGTGTTACCGCTCCCCAAACAGTGCGCAATGCACTCATTGTGTAGGCATACCCCCATCCCCTCCCCCACCCCCCACCTCAGTCTGATGTCCAATTGGTGTCGTTCCCAGATTTGTATTTAGGTGATGATCAGGGAAACCAATTTTCTGGTGAGTACATGTGATGCTTGTTTTTCCATTCTTGGGATACTTCACTTAATATAATGGGTTCCAACTCTCTCCAGGAGAACCATAGAGATGTCGTATCTTCATCATTCCTTACAGCTGAGTAATATTCCATAGTATACATATACCACAGTTTACTAATCCAATCATGTATTGATGGGCATTTGGGTTGTTTCCACATCTTTGCTATCGTGAATTGTGCTGCTATAAACATTTGGGTACATGTGCCTTTGTTACAGTAATTACCTATTTTTTAATTACCCATTTAAAAAATCTTTTAAATTACCTATATGTATATTTTCTTAAGCACATATTATTTGTGTAATAAAAATATAAGTTAAAAAAGAGAAAAACATGGTGTCACTAGTCTTCAAACACAGGACAGTTTTATTTCACCTATTGTCTATTGTTGGCTATGAGGTGGTTTCCAGTTTTCCCCCATTATGAAAAATACTGGCATTAATCAAGTAAGGTTTTGTTTGTTTTCTCTCAGAAAGATATCTTTGATCACTTAAGTGGCTTAGTTTGGTTGTTTTTCATTTTGTTTGTCTTTCCTTTTAAATATATTTTTGAGAAAGGAATTTTTGACATTTCCTCTTTCATACCTCTTCCATAAAATGTCCTTGAATTTCCAGAATAGATTGAGCTCTAAGGTAAATTGGAACTCTGATTTTTCAGACACTCATGAAAACAGATAACAATGCCCAATTTGCAAATGGAATGCAAGGTTTCCATCCTTAAGGAAAGAGAACGCATAACAAAAACTAAAGGTGAAATGCCCAAACTGAAAAGGCTCTTTAAAATATCAGACCTTTCACGTTTTCTCACTTGATCATCAACTCTAAACCACACTAACTAAACCAGAAAGAATATTTCTTTTCTACACGGTCATTTTGCCAACAGATTCCTTTATATTAAAAATGAAAAGACCTTAAAATACCCTAACAGATAGCAAAGCCTTAGAGTGCAAGTTTACATGCAGGGCTGGAGATATTCATTAAAATTGTAATTAGACTCACGATTAAATTCATTCACAGTAGAAACTTTGCTTGTAAGTGTTGCTACAGGAAGAAACCTCCAGTCTGAAAATTAGTTCAGCAGTCTGAGCGATTTTAATTATGCAGAGTTGATTATCGCTAGAGAAGGAAACCTTTATTGCAGCAACAGAATGAAGATTTTTTTCCCCCCTTTTTTGGTTTCTTGAGTTAATATAAGGTACATATTTTCATACCCAAATGTTTCTCTAGGCAAAGAAAATGTGAAGAAATCTGCACAAACCCTCCCAGCAGGAGAGCAGAAGTTATTAAATGGTTGCACTATAGACAATGTGGAGGTCTGCATGTGTTTTCATTGTAAGTTGATCATTATCACTTGGTTAAGGGAGAGGCAAAGGGATAGAAATGGAAAATTTTAAACATCTACTATACCTGTGTGCCATCTTTTGTGACAGGCAGGTTCTTTTTCCTGAACCTCTCTTGTATTACTGTTTCCATTTTGTAGGGGAAGAAGCCGGGTATCCATCAGGTCAGTTAAGTGACTCGCAGTTTGTAAGTGTTACGATGGGGATAGAATGCTGGCGTCTGACCTCTAAAGCCCGCCTCTTTTCACTCTACCATTAGGAAATCCAAGTGGGGACTTTTGGAATTTCTTTTCCTCATTCAAGTGTGTGCTCAAACGTGTTGTGTGTTTCCTGTTGTGTGGTTACACACCATCTTAGTGAATGCTTGCACCCAGCCCTGCCTTGAAACACCAAGTATAAGTGAGGCTGAGGGGAACACATTCTGGGCTATTGACCTTGGATTTCTGAGAGCAGTTAAAGCATCAGCAGATCTGGTTCCACTTCCCCCTTTGGTCAAAAGCTCAGAGGCTTCAGGGCCAGGTATGCAGTCAAGAAATCTGACTTCTGCTCCTAGACCACCTTTCTGTTAGTTGTGTGGTTTGGGGAAAGTCACTTTGTCTCTCCGGAGTTCCCTTTCTCCTCTGTTAAATAAAGGGGAGGTGGACTTGATGTTGGAGGCTCTTACAGCAGCAATAGTCCAGCGGTCCCTGATGGTCTCATCAGCCTTTCAAAGCAACTGCAAGTGGAGCGACTCTCCTTGGAACCCTCACACTCCCTTCCCTCCATAGCCCAAAGCCATGGTGACTGTACGAAAGTCAAACAGTACAGAGAACAGTATATAGTTTAATGAGCTCTCATAAACCCATCATGCAGATATAACAGTTGTTTGTATTTTTCCATATTAGTTGTATGTATTTTTTTATGTGTTGAAATTTAAAGCAAATTATCAACATAATGACATTTCACCCCTAAATATTTCAGCATACATCTCTAGAAAGTAAAGGCCATTTTCCTATATAAAAGTCATATAGCTTTCATGCCTAATACAATTAATAACAATTTACTCAAATCACCAAATAGCCAGTTCATACTCAAATGTCCCCAATTACCTGCCAAAATATTATAGCTGGCTTGCTTAAACTAGAATCCAACCAACATCATATTTGGCTCTTAAGTCTTTCTTATTATTACTCTTAAGTCTTTTTTAATCTACTACAGTTTCCCTCTATTTTTTTTATGACAATGATTTGTTGAAGATTTTTAAGAAACTGGGCTAATTGTCCTGTAAGAAGTCCTTTTTTTCTAAATTGTCTGATTGCTTCCTCTTGGTGCTAGTTTTTTTGTTCCTTCCTAACTTCTACATCAACTGAAAAATAGATCTAAACATTTGATTAGATCCAGGGTAAACATTTTGGTGAGAACACTTCATGATGATGCTGTGTCCTTCTTGTCTAATCATTCCAGGAGGCAGTAAGGTAGTGGCAGCTTGACTCCAGCCCTGTGATGTTACACTTTCCCTCGTGACCAGTGTTTGCCTGTGGGGGACACTTTGTTGTCAATCATGTAAATATCCCTATTAACTTTTCATCTAAGGGTCTTAGTATTGTTGATAATCCCTGCCTTAATCAATTATTTTATTAGTAGCTGCAAAATGGTGATCTTCTAGTTCCACATTTCCTTCTCCATTTATTAGCTGATGTTGTTCTATATAGAAGAATTTTCTGAGGGTCCATCTTGACAAAGGCATGGTCTAAGTCCTTAAGCCTTAGTGCTATGGTTTCTTGCATGTAGTCTCTTACCAGGGTTTACCGTTATACAGGCCTTAATTTGGCCTAGAGAAAAGTGTTTCTCAGCATTGTTAGATTCAAGATTCTCTTTTCAATAAGCCGTGGCTTCTGAGGAAAACAAAAGCAAGCTAGCTCATAAAAGTTGAAAGATTTCCTTTTTCTCTTGGAAACCAAAGAATCTCAATAGGGAATAGGCAACGAGACGCCTCCAGAATATCTCGAAAGTATACATATACTTCAAGGCTTACATATATGATAAAAAAATCATCTTTCCTTAGAACAACTTTCTTCTCCAAATTGACTCTTAACTTTCATATATCATTGCAGGTGTGTTTAGCAACGTTGTTGAGAGACGTGTGCTAAGTCAGGTTATTGCTGCAGCCTTTGCTGTTTACTGGGAGATGTCTTCTCCTTATGAGTTACAGTTATTTTGCTATACTCTGCAGACATGCCTCAAAAGACGTAAAAAATTAGGCAACCAGGGCTCGGGTCTATGGTCCGTGGTGATGTGAATTCCAACATTGCAGAGCCTCCATATAACAACTAAGAGAGAAGGTAAAAAGCCCTCCAAGATGGTGGGCGTGCAGGATATCAATTCAGGGGATGGCTCCACTTAATTGATAATATACTGTAAGAAATCAGTAAGAACACTTATTTCTGAAATATATGGACTTCAGATATTCAAATCTTAAATGGAGACCCTCAATTAAACCCTGAGATGGAACAGATGCACCCTAACTATCAGAAGTCAAATAAGAAGTCTTTGATAAAATTAAAGTTCTTTGCATGGTTGCCACATAAGCTGTGTTTAGCTAGTTCTTGGGGTGGTGCAACTTGGAGTTAGGGGCAGACTTGGGCTTTCAATTACAGCTACTTCCTTTAACAACTGGTCAATTTGTTAACTTTTCTAAGGCTCAGTTGTTTCATTTGTTTTGTAGCTGGAGTCACATCGGAGCAAAAGTTGAATATCTTTGTATATCTGATGAATTTACAGGCCTCTTCTGCTAGATATCACTTGGCATGAAGAATTTGGGCTCAAGGAGAATGAAGGTAGAGCTTTTTGCAGATGCCTGAGTGTGGGCAGGGAAAGATGAGGCTTACCTGTATGTGTCTGATGATGGTCTTTAAGCTGAGCCTTAAGGCTCTGTCTGATCTGAAGGTGGTGGTGGCCAGTAGGTAAAGGGGATGATTTCATAATGGTCCTGTGCTCAAAATTTACAGTGAGATACATAGTGGGTGGACACTTCTGCACTGAACTCAGCATGGTTGTGGTGCAGCAAGGATGGCAGAAAACAAGGCTTATTTTGGCAATTTAAGAGTTGATAATGTTGGTATCTCCACAGGTGACGTGCTTGGCGGAAATACCAATTTTCTCCCAGAGGAAGTCAGTAGAGGAATGCTCAAGTGAGGTGCCAACTTCAAGGGCTTTCATTTGCAACTCCTCACGGAGTGCCCAGAGCTTGAGAGGATGGCTGTGAGCTCAAACGAAATACCTCCTGCACCTGTAAGGGCCCATGGGGGCCGACAGGATTTACATTACAAGTGTTAATATTGGTTTGAGTCCATTTGCATTTACCAACTTGTGTTACGGTCTCTCTAGGGATTGATTTATAGGAGTTTAGCCTAATGCAAAGAATTGCCTTGAAGATTAAATAAAGTAAGGAAGTGTCTAACACAATACTTGGCGCAAAGCAGCAGTTTAACAATTGTTAGCTCCCTCATGTTTTATTTTTATTCTCATCTCCATGGAGATATGTGAGGTCTTCTTTTGAGGTCTAACTCATTGGGTAAGTATTACCATTATTATTTTCATTGGTTTATTTATTTTTCTGAGTTTTCTATGCAAGAAAACATTTTCCTATTGCCCTTTTGATTTCTTTCCACTGTTCTTAGCAACAATGGCAATAACAACTGAACATGGGTGGCCTTCCATTAAAATCCCACAACTCTAAGTGGAATGGGTAAAAAAATATGTCCAAGTTAAAACGATAAATGCATTCCTGTGTTCTTATTAATGCACAGATATCCAACCTGTGTGACTTTCTCTTCTAGTCATGTAAAAGGCAACGGTAATTTAGAAACACTCATGCTCTCTTTGTCACGCTGTTGACAAAAGGCTCAGAGAAAAAATATAATACACCTTTGTTGAAAGTAAACATGAAAAAGCCCGTAAGACATGCAAAGCAAGGTCTATAATTTGGTGTAAGTTTTTTTTAGCCTGAATAAATCACATCTGTTATTTCCTTAGTGCCAAAGCAAGATGAGGCTGTTACTGGAATGGGGAAAAGTCTTTCAACCTGTCTACCAAAAGGCCTTGAGGATGTTAGGAAGTAGCGTCCTTGGGGATACAGTCAGGCAGAAAATGTCCAGTGGATTAATTATGGGAAAAGATAATTTCTTATGTTCTAGTCATTTGTTGTTGCTATTTTAATTTTATTTCTATTGATACATAATAGATATACATATTTTTGGGATATATGTGATAATTTAATAAATTTATATAATTTATAAAGATCAAATCAGTGTAATTGGGATACTCATCACCTTAAATATTTGTCTTTTCTCTATGATAGAAATATTTGAATTATTCTCTTCTAGCTATTGGCTTAAACGATTGAATAGAGTTTACTGAAAACACCTTGCCAATGCAGTTTCTGAATGATAGTAAGAACCCATATTTGGAAATGAGTACTTGGACACCCTTCTCCCTTCTCTCACTTAAACAGGTGGACTTCTGCTGTCCTTCAAATGCAAACCACCCGCCCACCACCTCCAATGGAGCTCACCACCCACTCTCCATGCTGCCTCCACTCTGTATTTACTTCTGTTAGAGTGCTGACTGGACATGTTATGGACCTAGCGTGCTTCTGCTGCGCAATTCTGCTATCTACCGGATATGTTATGGACTTCTGTTTTCATACCTGTGTTTGTCAATGGAGAATTTGATCCTTGAGAAGAGAGAGGGTCTGGTCTTTTTATCTTTTTATCCTCAGAGTCTAGCTCAGTTCCTGCCTGTAAAGTAATGTTTGCTGAAGTGATTTATATACTAGAATCTGAGGTTTAAAAAGAAATTTCTTGGTCTGTTTAGGAAACATAGAATACTTAAGCAGGTAAGATCCAAGCCACACGCTCCCCTGATTTAGTAGAGGGGATTTTGGGGCTGGCTCAGGGTCACACAGAGAGCTAGTGCCAAACAGAAGCCAAAATTCAAGTCCTGTACCAGTTCAAAGGCATAATGCTCTGTAGGACGCTGCTGCTTAGATATTAACAGTTGCTTTCAGGAAAAAAAAAAAAAATGCAATGTGAAGTTCTAAAACTGAGATGTAGGATGCAGCATTTCCCAAGCACATCTCCCCATGGAATCCTTTCCTTGTATGTCATCTCATTGAACTGGTTATTCACCAAAACACACTTTGGAAAACACACGTTGTGGTAGGCAGAATAATGCCTCTCCGCACCTCCCGGCAAAGATGTTCAAGTCCTAATCCGTGGAACCTATGGGTATGCTTTGATACATGGCAAAGGGGAATTAGGTTGCACATGGAATTAAGGTTGCTAATCGGCTGACCTTAAAATAAAGAGATTATCCTCACTTATCTGGGTGGACCCAAGGTAATCAGGTCCTTAAAAGTGGAAGGGGGAGGCAGAAAAGGAGGTCAGAATGATGCAACCTGCTGTTGTTGGCTCAGAAGGTGGAGGAAGGGACCACAAACCAAGGAATGCACGCAGCCATCAGAAGCTGGGAAGAACCAGGAAATGGATTCTCCCTTCCGTCCTTGAGGAAGGCGTGTAGTCCCGCCAAGCACTTGATTTTAACCCAGTGAAAACGGGGTCAGACTTCTGACCTCCAGAAATGTAAGGTAATAAATTTGTGTTGTTTCATGCCACAAAGTTTGTGGTAATTTGTTACAGCAGCAATAGAAAACTAACACAACAGTTTTAACATCACAAGCTGCACATTTACTGTGCTCGCACTTAAGCCTGGGAATAATTTTTATTCATGATTATACTATTTATATTCCTATCTTTATGGTGAGGTGAAATAGTTCTAACTGGCTGCAAACTGATCCCTAAAAACCATATTTTCTTCCATTTTTATAGGCATGAGGAAAAGTTCCATAAAATTTCATTTTTATGTATATAGGACTAATTAGTAACTCTGAGTTATGAAGGGTTACAAAAATTTGTTTTTCATAAACTAGAAATGGCAACATTTTTAGTTTACTGAAAACTTGAACTCATTATTCTACCACACCGTCTGGGTACAAAACTCAAAAGTTTTTTCAGTGAAAGAATTTATGCCGATAATTGCAATTCTTGTAATTTGGAAGGAGCAAATTTCTTCATCCATGGGGTATCAGCATTGTCTTAAATTGGTTATGGTTTTCGGTTGTTGCTATGATGGACTGTTAAAATAATAAATTACTATAAGTTTTGGGATTCTAATTTATTTTTTGAGGATTCCTTGGTAAACCCCAGATTGTATAGTGATATACATTTCTATCCAGAATATTCTTGGACTGTAGCTTTCCAGGAATTATGTATTGGCACATAGTAAATGCTCAAATATTTGTTGATGTGTTAATAAATGTGCTAAGTGCTTTCTGCATATTGTCTCATTCAATCAAATACCATTTTTAAGTGTGTATGCTGGGGTTTAGAGGGGTCAGGTTATTTGCCCATGGTCATGCACCTACTGAGTCTCAGAGCTAGGTTTGGAGCTCAGGACTCTGCAATGATAGGAGCTGAGCGAGTTCTTCACAATAGCACCACATGGCCTGGGACTGATGAGGTCAAATGCTAAAGCCAATGGCTATATAATTCAACTCAACCTTCTGTTGGGATTTATTCCTAGAGTGAGATTTTCATGTTGTTATAGATTTATTTTCTGATTGAAAAGTAGGATTAGATGAGATGGGTTTTAGCCTCACTAATTAGACTCTGATGGAAGATGCTTAGAGCCACCATAGTCTGCCAATGCTTGAGTGCCCCAGTTATCTTTGTGTGTCTTGGAATCATTTTGCCATTCAATAAGCAGGCTATATTAAATACTTATATGTTGATATTGTGCTAGTGGCTGAGGAAGACACCCAGAAATATGACCTTTGACTGGAATGAACATACATCTGGGTTTGCCAGGGAAAGTTCTATTTATACTTGTTGCCCTAGCGTAGTTATTTATAGCACCTCCCATGTCATTATCTCAAAAAAGTACTAATTGGATGATAAATTATATGGTCACCTTAACTGTGGTAGACCCTCAAGGTGCTTGCAAATTTACTGATGAAAGAAGAAATGTAAACATTAGAAAATATTTACTAACTCCTTCTGTCTTTGGTACACAGCTTCTATAATGGTTCTCACTGGTCCCTGTCTCCTCATATTCATGTCCTTGTGTAATCTTCTCTGTTAGAGCGAGGCTGGACCTAGTGACTTGCTTCCAATTAGTGGAATTCAGTAAAGTAAGACATTTTACTTCTGAGATTAGGCTATAAGTAGAATTGCCAACTAAAATATAGGATGCCCACTTGAATTTAAATTTCAGATAAACAGTGGATATTTTTTTAGTGTATGTCTCGTGCAATATTAAGGACATATTTTTTACTGTTTATCTGAAATTCAGATTTAACTGGGTGTCCTATATTTTTTAAAGTTTTATTTTTAATTGTGGTAAAAAAAACCCTCATAACATAAAATTTACCATCTTAACCATTTTAAGTGTGCAGTTCAGTAGTATGAAGTATGCTCACATTGTTATGCAAACAATCTCCAAACTTTTTCATTTTGAATAACTGAAACTCCATACCCATTAACCAATAACTCATCATCTTCCCCTTTGTCCTGACAACCACCATTCTACTTTTTGTTTCTATAAATTGGACTATTCTTATACTTCATAAAAGTAGAATTACAGCATTTTTTGGGTGAATGGCTTATTTTACTTAGAATAATGTCCTCAAGGTTCATCCATGTTGTAACATGTGTCAGAATTTCCTTCCCTTTTAAGGCTGAGGTATATTTCATTGTATCTATATACCACATTTCGTTTATCCATTAATCTGTTGATGGACACTTGGGTTGCTTCTACCTCTTGGCTATTGTGAATAGTGCTGCTATGAACATGGGTATACAATTATATCCTCACTAGTTATTGGTCTGTTCTAATTTTTAATTTCTTTATGATTCAGTCTTAATAGATTGTATGTTTCTAAGACTTACCAATTTCATCTAGATTATTGAATTTATTGGCCTACATTTGTTTGCAATATTCTTATGGTCTTTTTTATTTCTGTAAAATTGGTTCAAATGTTCCCTTCTTCATTTGATTTGAATCATCTCTCTTTTTTTGGTTAATCTAGCTAAAGGTTTGTTAATTTTGTTAATTTCTTTGAGGAGCCAACCCTCGGTTTCATTGATTTTCTCTATTGTTTTTCTATTCTCTAATCCAATTATCTCTGCTCTAATCTTTATTATTTCCTTCCTTCTATTAGCTTTGGGTTTAGTTTGTTCTAATTTTTCTAGTTTCTCAAAGTATAAAGTTAGGTTGTTGACTGGAAATCTCTCTTCTTTTCTGACATTCACTTGATCTTAGCCAAAAGGCTGAGAAGCAATTCTTTTTTGACATACACATTTAGAGCTATAAATTTCCCTCTTGGCACTGCTTTGGGTGTCCTGTATTTTTATTAGTGAAATATGGCAATCCTAGCTATAAACGATTCGAACTTCTGTCTTGTTTGTATTCACTCTCTTGCCTTCTCCCATTCTCTCACTCTGGTGAATCCAGCTGTCATGCTGGCAGCTGCCCTTTTGATGTCAGACAGGGACCAATGGAGGTCTCAGACTAACAACCTGTGAGGCTGACTCCTGTCAACAACCACTTGAGTGAGCTTAAAAGTGGATTTTCTCCCAGCTGGGCTTTAAGATGAAGCTCTGGCCTTCCTTGACTGCAGCCTCAAAAGAGATCAGAGCCAGAGGACACATCTGAGTCCTGGCTGCTCAGAAACTGTGAGATAATAAGTGTTTGATGCCTTACACCACTAAATTTTGGGGCAATTTGTTATGCAGCAATAGATAACTGATACACTGTCTCAACATTTTGTTTAGGTGCAATTCTGCTATACTTCACAAAACTTTACTTCTGAATATCTGTTTCACAACCTTGAAAATAGTAACTTGAGCATGTATCTGTGGGTTACTCAGGGACATGAATTAGAGAATCTGGCATAACATTGGATCATTTGAATGGGCAAACTAGATACAATAAAAAATGTTTTGTTAGTAGGCATTTTGTTGGTAATAAAACAGATAAATTTGTATGAATCTTGTTGAAACTGCTGGAGAGGATACTCCCGAGAAGTTCTGTAAGCAGTAAATAAAACTTTATGGTGTCTATTTAGTGAGCTTTTTTTAGTCTGGTGGACACAATAAAGGGTTTATGTAATATCATTCTTAAACTCTTTTATATATATATATGTATATAGATAGATAGATTAAATTGTGATATAGTCATCAATGGAAGAGTCTTCAGTCATTCATGATGACAGTCTACAATACATATACAGACATAAGGATTTGTTCCTAGTAAAACGTTAAGTGAAAAGAGCAGGCTAACTGCAAGGTTTTGCTGTCATAAGCAATGCTGTGATGAACATCTTTGTGGCAAAAATCTTTGCACATATTCATGATTATTTACTTAGAATGAATTTCTGAAAGTAAAATTGCTGAGTCCAGGTTTATCCCACTTGTTAAGGGTTACGTCTTGGTTTAATTCTGGCCATTCCAGGTGACCGTGGCGATGGATTTTATCTCTGAACCTGCTTGAACCTTTGCACATTTCTAATGCAGGACTCATAGGAGGGACTCATTAAACCTCCTGCCTCCAATTTCCCTACTCTCTTCTCTAAGAAAAATGGAATGGCTTACTGGCTAAATCTCCATCATTCTATTTCTCTCCTGAATCTACGGCTAGGTTGTACATTTTTTTTAAAAGACACTATATTATTAATACTGATAGGTCCTGCATTGAATATATGTTTACCAGACACTGCTCTTTGGTTAAAAATCCACTGACTTTTTTCCTTGAGTGTGTGTTCAACAGAACCCAGTTGTTTATATTCAGAGGAAAACTAACCTGGCTTTATCTGTAACTTAATTACCGTGAATTCCCATGTGTGATCTCCGGTGCTATATAAATTAATAATGCCGTAACTGTGGAGTTCACATATGGGGGATTGCTACTCCCTTTCTCTAGAGAACCAGGATAGCAAACAGCCTTGCATTAACATGTATGCTCTGAGTGGACTTTTTTCCCCCTCAAGCATTTCCACCCCTTTTCCATCTCCCTCCCCCCTTTTTTTATTTCCCTTTTACTCTCTGTGGAAGCAGTCGGTGGCATTCTTATAGCTACTGTTTCTCCTCTGGGTGGCTATTGAAATATCCCCCTAATATTTCTCCATTATAATGTGAGCCGTCAATAGCACAATGCCTTGTTGGTCTGCCTTTCCAGGACATTGTACAGAGCTATTCCATTACTCTGCCATCCATCAGGACAATAAGCCACAAATCTTTTTCAGTGCACTGTCAGCCGTGGCCACCTTTGGGCTAGAAGGCAGAGAAAGGCAGGAATGTTTCCCCAGTGTGGAGAGAAATCAAACGCACGTATTCTGGTTCCTTCCGCATGTGCTTTTTTGAATGAGTCACCGCATACCTTTAAGGAGACATTGTGATTGGAAGGAAGGAAAGTTTTCTTTGCTTAAATGATTCAGTCAGAGAAATCGCACAAGTCCACTAGGGACAAGGGTCCCTGCAATATGTGCTTGATTTTCTTTGGAGGATTTGCTAATGATTGGTGGGAGCCCCGGTTCTTATTTATTCCTTACTTTTCTTAATAATGAAAAAGAGACCATATGTTGGGTGTGTGGCTTGCTGATAAACTCACTTGGAGCAGTGACTGGCAAGTATGTGCATTTTGTACCCTGGGTTATTAGAAGGGAAATACTAAACACTATTAAGAAATTTGCAGCATTTAATGTGGGTACTGCTTGGCCTTTAAGGTTTATGCCAATATCAGCTAAATATGTGAGGTGTTAAGTATTTTATTATTTTTAAAAGAATTTTGAACATTTCTTACCTCACTCATACAATTGAAATAAATTCCAGATGGATTAAAGAGTTAAATATTTAAAAATCTAAACTGTTAGAAATTCTAGAAGAAAATAGATGTGAATATTTATCAAACCTCCTGAGGGGGAGGGTTTTCTTAGCTTAGAGTTGATGGAATAAATCATTAAAGATGTGACTGATAGATCTGACTACATACAAATTCAAAACTTTCATACATCATAAAAAATCACCAAGATTAAAAAGCAATCAACAAAACTCAAGATAATGTTGTAGAAAGTTCAGCAAAGGGTACCTTTTTAAAAATAAATACAAAACACATATAAACTGAATACTGCAGATACCAGGACCTCCGTAAATACATGGAGAAGGGACATAAATAGACAAAAGATAAATTTAAGATATACTGATGAATACCTACAGAAAAAATTTAACTTTCCTAAGTAACCAAATAAATAGAAATTAAAACAATAGTGAGATACTATGCTCCTCCTTTCAAAATCTCCCTGTCAAATTACCTGACATTTAAAATGCAATGATAATATTGAATGTTGACAAGGATGCAGTAAAATGTTCACTCTCATCCATTGATTAGAATGAAGGTTGCAGGTTAGAATACATCCATGTTTAAAACAATTCCCTTAAAATAAAAATGTATACAGCAAATGACTGGAAGACTGATTTATATAACATGACTTTATTTATTTATTTATTTAGAGACAGAGTCTCTCTCTGTCACCTGGGCTAGAGTGTCATGGCGTCAGCTTAGCTCACAGCAACCTCAAACTCCTGGGCTCAAGCTATTCTCCAGCCTCAGCCTCCCGAGTAGCTGGGGCTACAGGCATGCACCACCATGCCCGGCTAATTTGTCTATTTTTAGTAGAGATGGGGGTCTCGCTCTTGCTCAGGATGGTCTCGAACTCCTGAGCTCAAGCAATCCTCCCTCCTCGGGCTCCCAAGTGCTATGCTAGGATCACAGGCGTGAGCCACTGTGCTTAACCTATAAGGGATTTTAGAATGTTTTAAGAAATGTTCCTAAGGAAAATTTTTTCTTTCAATTTTTTTCTAGTTTTTAAAAATTCTCTATAATAATGATATTTTGCCTTTCATCTGTAGTAGATCCCAAGTTCCACCAATTTCAGCTGTGTGGGACCACTGAGCCCTTAACCAGCAAGTTTTTTGTTTTCTTTTTTTGCTAATGCCAGCTCTCATGTAGCCATACTGTTTTCCTCTTTGCCCTGGTTTCAAAGCCCTGGACCCTTCTGCACATAGAACCATAACCTCCTTTCCCGCCTTTCTTACTATCAGTATGCCAGTCTATTCTGTCAAATTTATGTCCTCTCTTTTGCCTGTGGCTTTGGCCAATACTCTCCCTTTCAAATCTGACTGTTCTCATCAATCTACTTTTTTAACCCCAGCTTCTTTTTTATTAACTTTTGAGCCTTTATTGCTAATGCTTATTCTCTCTGAGCCTTGGTTTTCTCATCTATTAATTGGGCACAATATTTGCTGTACAAGGTTATTATGAGAATGCAATTACATGAGAAAATGTATGTCTTGAAGCTTGAATTTCTTTGTCCATATCATTATTGTTCTGATTACTCTGGTTTGTTTATCCCATCTGTATTGGAATCTCAGGATGGTGGCCCCAAGGTCGCTGATTTTTCTCTGTCCATGCCTCCTGATGAACTATCTCATTGGTATACTCAGCCACCATTGGTAGGAAGAAAACTTTGGCTTTGTCCTTAGTTGGAGGGCCCAGAAAGGAGAATGTTCTAGCTCTGCAGCTTTGGGGAGAACATGGTTGAGCGCTCTGTGTCCTGGAGTTGCTCCTGTGGGTGTGAGTGGGGAGGGAGAGGGTGCAGGACTGCAGCACATGCAGGGGAGAATGACGATTCCTGTGGTCCAGGGGAGGAGGTTGGAGAGCTCTGCCTTTGCTTCTCAGTCTCCTTATTTGTTTTGGGCCAGTAATGACCCTGATGCAGATGTCTAGCTCATTTCTTCTTGGAGGCATGGATCGCTCTTTGCTGAGTTCCTACCATGACCAAGCATTCCTTCCTATCAAAAGCCCTGCCAGATGCAGTGACATGTAGGGCAGGCTCTACCTGTCAGGAGACTACAAACCAGAGGAGGAATCCAGTCCTGTACACAGAACGTTATGACAGATGTGGCCCATGCTATCACATGTATATGGTTAAGTGCACAGAGGAGTGAGGAGCCAATGCTGTCCAGACCACAGGAGAGGGCCAGGGCCAGGGGCAGGCTGGGAATGGCTTTGCAGAGAAAACAGCCTTTGGAATGGGCTTTGAAAGGTGCAGGGTGTTTTTTCTAGGTGAAGTGGTGGGGTAGAGATATTCCACGCAGTGGGGAAAGCTTGTGCAAAGCCATGGTGAGGTGCAAAATTGTAGCATAAGGCAATGAGGAATCAAATGTCTGGAATATAAATGAGTGTGAGGTAGTCTAGGGTGAGGCTTGGCCACTGGGGACCTTGCGCATTATGATAACAGAGTACAAATCCCAATCCCTGATCCAGAACCCTTGGAGCCAGATGGGGTTTGGGAGTTAGAATTTTTCAGATTTGAGAAATGTAATGTTTTGGTTGTACTGTATATATATCATATAATATCCCCAGTCGGGCCTGGGGCATCATCCTGTAATAACCCTGTTAATATTTCTGACACCAAATAGTCACACCTGAGAAAGGAAGAACATAATGAGCCTCAAGTCAGTTTAGATCAAGTTTTGCTGCCAACTGTGTGCAAAGAAACTGGATCTCAGAGCTTATTGAATTTTCATAGTAAAGTAAGGAGTTATGGGAGGGTAGTCACTGTTTTTTTTAAATCCTGAGGGCAGTAGGTGGTCATTAAAAGATTCTTCACAGGAAAGGGATGTAATTTTAACTGGGTGGTGGGAAAATGTACCTGCAGCCTCTGCAGAGAGTGAATTAGAGGAGGGGATTCCTGCCTTCCTCCTGCTCTCTCCTCCTGATCTTTTTCTCTTCTTTTGACATTTCCTTTTCGTCACTTCTTGGTGCTCTCCCTCTAGATCCCCCTCTTCAGACAAGACTTTGTGCCTCACACTGTGTAGGTAGGTGCACTCCTCACTCCTGGCCTTCTTCCCTGGGGTGAGTGAGCTTCCATTCTTCCCAAATCCCATCTCCCCGAGAGAGCTCCCCTACTTGTGCTGAAAAGCCCTCTTCTTTCCTCCTCAGCTCCCAGCTTCTCTTTCACGCTGCCAATCATCTTCCCTCAGCATCAGAGCTTTGGCCTTGCCTAAGTGATGGAAGACATCATGGCCGGTGAGTCAACGGGCCCAGCGAGGGCATGACAGAGCAAGTTGGCATCGAAGGTGGTTCTAGACGCAGCGCCCCTTGACGCAGCGCCCCTTGACCATGGTTTAGAGTTCTCACATCTGCATGGTGGTACTGGTGAGTTTCGGCATGCTTGGCAAGGAAATGATGCTTTAGGTTCTAGGTTTGACTTTTGTACTTGGTCTTTTCTAGCATTTTTGGGCTTGAATCACTATTTCATTCTTAACCAATGAGGCCCTTGGATAGACAATAGTATAGGTATTGTTATTTTGGGACAATTATTTTACAACTTTCGGTTACATTCTACTAGCTAAAGAGAAGAGTGTTTGACATAGTAGGAACTAACTGTTGAGGCAATGCTACCAAGTTATTTATTACGTTTCAAACTGCAATGCTGAATCAACCATGAAAAGGAGAGGGCAGGAAGGAAACTTGCATAATATTTATAAAATAGAACTTTACCTAAATACTATTATTTAAATAAGAGATCGCCTTTTGCGAAATGTTTTTAATGCACGTTCAGTTAATAGAAATTAATGTTAAGAAGAGAAAAGAGAAAAATACTAATCTATAAATATACTTGAAGTGCCCTCAAACCTGTGTTTTTTTTCTCAGCTATTTTTTTCTTTGCCCTCCCCCCCGGAATATTTCCAAGCCATCAGAAAAGCAATTGCTCCTACAATACTGTGCAACAGGTACATATGAACTATCCTGAAACATATTTCAGGTGATCTATAAATAGCTCACCAGAGCAGTACAGCGCTGCTGCTGGGAGACGGGGAAGCAAGACAAAGTCCTGAAATTGACAAAGCTGTCAGAATATTTCAGGAGCCGATCGATCTGCTTGGGCCTGGTGGTCTCTCATGCTGGATCTAGCTGTTGGCACTTGCTAGGTACCTGATTCATAATCACAGATAGTTTCCCTTGTAGAAAGGGGACAGCTGGACCCTGGTTCTGCCCTCTGCTTGCCATGTGACCCTGGGCATGGAACTTTACTTCTCCGAGCCATAGTTTTTTTAGACACACGTGCCTCAAAAGCTTGTTGCAGAGTCTAAACAACCCAGCGGGTACCATGAACACTATTTGGGTGAAGGGCACACTTACAGCTGTGCCGCAAGCATTACAAAAGCAATCCATGTAACCAAAAACATTTGTACTCCCTTCATATTTTGAAATAATAATAAAAAAAGACAATGTGGAAATATGCAGTGCTTCACCCAGCACGTAGAAGATGCTCAGCAGATGCTGGTCTAGTGAGGCATCATGGTGTGGTGGGAAGAACAGGGTTTTGGGACTCACGAGTCCTGGGTGCAAATCCTGCTTCCTCATTTACCCAAGGGGTAAACTAGTGCAAGTTATTTAACTTTTCCGAGCCTCAGTTTCCTCGTCTATAAAATGGTGATAAGTTGATGAGGTAATCATGTGAAGGGGTCAACATTGTTTATGAAACACACACTTGTTAAGTTCGTTTTGTTAGCTAAGCACTGTTCTGGGTGCTGGGAGTAAAATAGCACGTTAAACTTACCGCGTGCATTTAAGGTACTCAGATACTAATCTCGGAGATGGATAATTGAAAAACAGTTCTGCTAGAGTGTGATATGCGCTATGATGGGTGATGACGGAGTTCAAATGGAAACACTTGAAATACCAATATTTCAAGGAAATATTGGGAAACTTATCCAGAGTTTGGGAGCTGCAGAGAGATTTTTAAAAGAAGTGATGACTCAGGTGGAACCTGAAAGAGGTGCAGGCGAGGGCTGGTTGAAGTGGGACTGGGAAGAAGACTTTGTTCTGCACAGGCATTGTCTTAAATGCTTTACATTTCTCATTTACTCCTCATGGTGACCTTAAGAAGGAAATCCTACGATTACACTGATTTTACAGATCAGGAAGCTAAGGATTAGACAGCCATGTCCAGATTCATTCTAGAGGGCACATTTTGGAGTTTTTGTAGCTTCACCACAATTCTCTTTCCTCTAGGATTGCCTTCCCCTTGCTCCCCCAGCACACAGTGGGGTCTCTAACAATGGGTTTCTGCCACATGTTCCTAACCACAGTTTATTAGACCAAGAACGAACACTGACCTAGGCTTGGCTAAAGACATTCTCTCCTGGTAACGTAGAAATCAAATCAGATATACAGAGAGAGCAGAAGGCTTGGAGTTTGCTTGAGAGAAGGACCATAAACAGCAAAGCTCTTTCTTGTATTTGTTTGGATTAGGTTTAGCTGTGAATAAAAGATAAATCAAAATAGCAGAGCTTATTTAAAGACATTTCTTTCTCATGTAAAGGAGTCTGGCATTTGTTGTCCAGGGCTGGTTCTTCCGTGTGTCCTTGATCCTCAGGGACCTTTCCTTCCACCATTATTCCTTTTATTTCTTTTTCTTGCTTTATTTCATGAAGACCTCTAGTATACTTTTGAATAAGTTAGGGAGCAAATATCCTTGGCTTGTTCCCATCCTTAGGAGGAAAATATTATTTCACCAGTAAATATTTTGTTAACTGTAGTTTTTTTGTAGAGGTTCTTTATCAAATTGAGAAAATCTTCTATTCCTAGTTTGTCAGGAGTTTTTATCAGAAACATTTGCTGCATTTTGTTAAATGCTTTTACTGCATCTATTCAGATGATCATATTAATCACATAACTTTTGCCCTTTATTTGGTTAATATGGTGTAAGGGAAAATGCATTTGTATAGGCATTTTCATAGGTTTCTTAGGCCAAAATTAGATGACTGCCGCTGTGTTTTTTCTGGCCCAGCCCCCCGCCCCCCGACCTTCCCGGGAGGTGTGAGTCAGCTTACTTAGGTAACCAAGGTGTTATCTTGTATCGTGCCTTCCCATGGCATGTTACCACTATTGTTCAGAGCCATAAATAAGCGCTCCCATGTTCTCGCCCATGCTTTTCACCGCTGCTGTATCCCCCGACATTCAAGAGCATGTCTCACCTGCCTGCTGCCACTCACCTTTTCTTCTAATTTCCAAAACCTGAGCCAGGGCATGCGCTAGCCACAGAGCATCCTCCTCACATATGGTAAATTACAAGGACTGATTTTCAAGTGTTGAAGCAAACTTCCATTCCTGGGAAATGGCCCATTTGGTCATAATTTTTATTCTTTCTGTATATTGCGGGATCTCATTTGCCGCTTTTAAAATGATATTTGTGTCTGTGTATATGAGATATTTTGGCCTGTTATTTTCTTTCCTTGTAATGTCTTTGTCTGTTTTTGCTATCAGGATTACGCTGGCCTCCTGAAGTGAGTTGGGAAGCGTTCCTTTCCCTATTTTCTGAAAGAGTTTGTGTAATATTGGTAGTTGTTTTCTTTTAAAATGTCTAACAGAATTTTCTAGTAAAATCATCTGTGCCTGTGGTTTTCTATGTGGCTATTTGTGTTTGAATTTGATTTCTTTAACAGATATAGGACTATTCAGATTTTCTCTTTCTTCTTGAGTCTGCTTTAGTTTTAGTAAATTATGCTTTCAAGCAATTTGTTCATTTCATCTATTTTAGGATTTATTGATACAAAGTGGTTTATAATATTTTCTTATTCTAACTTTTGCAAGATTCATAGTGATATTCCCTCCCCCTTGTTGATACCAGGCACTTGTGACTTATGCCTTCTTTATTTCACGATTACTCTTTCTGATGTTTGTCAGTTTTATTAATCTTCAAAGACCCAATTTTTGGCTTTGTTAATTTTCCTAATGTTCGTCATTTTACTATTTCATTGACTTCTATTCTTGTTCCATTTTAATTTTCAATTTATTTTCATGTTAATATTTAAAGTGTATATCTTGTAGCATATGTTTGTCTTTTGCTTTTTAAAAATCTAGCTTGACACCTCTGCCTTTTAATTAGAGTTTAGTTAATTTATATTTAATTTATTACTGAGGTCTTTGAGTCTAAGTCTACCACGTTGCTCTTTATTATTCATTTGTTCCTTCTGTTCTTTTTTCCTCATACTAATTTCCTGCCTTTTTTTGGGTTATATAGTTATTTTTTAGAATAAAAATTCTATTAATATTTTGTTTCCTGTGTTGACTTCATATATATTTTAAATTATATTTTAGTGTTTGGTCTAGGGCCAGAAGTATGTATTCTTAATTTTTCTAAGTCTATATAGAGTCCATATTGTACCATTTCCCTTTTTAAAACTTCTCACATTGCACTTTCCATTTCCTACTTCAAAACTGTAATAACTTTACAACATTTACTCTCCATCCCTTTGTGCTATTGTTGCCATATCTTTTGCTTCTACATGTTTTATGTTTTAAATAATATTTTTGAAAATAATATGTAATATTAATTAAATATATTTAAAACAATATTTTGCTTTGGTAATTTGTTTTAAAAGTTACCTTTTAGGAAATAATAAAAAGATAAAGCATATTCTTTATTTTTAACACTTATTTACCAGTTATCATGCTCTTTAACACTTTTTGCAGATCTAAGCTTCCATCTGGTATCATTTTCCTTCAACCTAAAGAACATCCTTTTGCTTTTCTTGTGAAGCATGTCTGCTGGCGACACATTCTCTCAGCTGTTGTTTATCTTAAATTATCTATGTTTCACCCTTGCTTTTGAATGATAATTTTACTAGATATTGATATTCTAGGTTGACATGTTTACCCTTCTAACACCTTAAGGAAAGAGTTCCATTATCTGCTGGTCTTTGATGTTTGAGATGAGAAGTAATAACTGCGTCATGGTTCCCCTGAATGCGATGTGTCTTTTTATTCTGGCAGCTTTCAAATTTTCTCTTTCTCTTTGATTTTTAATAGTTTTATTATGATGTCTTAGGCATCGTTTTCTTTATATTTATTCAGCCTGAGGTTCACTAAGCTTCTTGGATCTGTAAGTTAATCTTTTTTCATCAAATTTGGGGAAAAATGACCATTATTTCTTCAATTAATTTGCCTTGTTCTCGCTTTGCTACCCTTCTGGGACTTATTATGTTTATGTTAGACTGTTTGATATTGTCCCACAGGTTCCTCTTTATGTAATAATAACTACCAATTATGAACACCCACCATGTGCAGGCATCATGTTAAATGCTTTATATATGTTGTTTCATTTAATCATGCCAATAAACTTTATGAGGTATGTCTAATTTAAGTCAGAAGTGTGTAATATGTTCACTGTACAGATGATCTAATGGTGTAGGTTTTTCTTTCCTCCATGGCCTCCAGCTAGACTACATTTCCCAGCCTCCCTTGCATTTGGGCGTGCCTATGTATCTAGGTCCTGGCCAATAGAATATGGATGGAAGTGATATATACCACCTTAGATTTGGCCAATAAAAATTTTTCAAGGGATCCTTCATGCTCTCTCTTCCCATCTGCCAGCTGGGTGTCCATGCTTAAAATGAGCTTGTGATCCCTATGTCAAAAATTGTGGAGCGTCTATCAACCTCGATTCCTGAATCACTGCGTGGAATAGTTCCCCAACACTCTCCACCTATTTGCTTTGCTGCTGCTGACATGAATAACAAATCAACTTTTTTTCCTAAGCTAATGAAATTTTAGGATTCTTTTGTTACAGAGTCAGAATTACCTTACCTAATACAATATTAAAGCTTAGAGAGATTTTGAATTTTATAGATAAAATAAGTTAGGGTCAGAGAAGTTAAAGAATATATCCAAGGTCACATAGCTAGTAGGTGGTGATGTCTGGAATTTTAAAATCAGACTTTTCTTACTCAAAAGCATATGTTTTTTGAGTAAGAAAAACTACCATCTAGTTTTCCTTCCTTTCAAAGTTATGCCTTTAAAGTATGTTTTGGTACCTGATTTAGAGCAAAAATGTTATCATTCATCCTTGTAAGTACTGGTGAAAAACAGCAGAGGGTCTGGAGTCAGGAGATCTGGTCTGAGTGCAGGGTTTATTGCTTTATGGCTGTTTAATCGAGTGCAAGTCATGCAGTACTGACCTCATAGGGTTATTGTGAGGATTAACTCCATCATTACTTGCAGCCGCCACAGAAACAGCAGCTAACATTTTTTGAGCTCTGACATACATTATCTCACCACTCTATGATGCAAGTGCTACTATTATGCTCAATTGTATAAATGAGGAAACATAGAGGTTGACTTTAAGGATAAGCACAAATAAAATAATGTATTCAAAGTACCATGCACAGTGCCTGGCATATAATTAGATACAAATGCATGCTCGTTCTTTTTTCCTTATATCGTTACATCTTGTTCGGTAGAGTCACTAACAACATGCTGAATTTAACCAAATACCAACACAGAAACATTCTAGGATCATGTTTTTCCTCACTCAGGTTCCCAGTTCAGATATGAACTTTTTACATTCCAAAATATGTCCCCCAAAGACAATTCCTCCTTTATTCAATAATCCATTCACTTGGAACTAAACTATTTCATTAGCTGATACCTTCTAGAATTTCCCATTGATGGAAATGGAAGTTCTAGATGACTGTATTTTATTCATTTCCCAGTAAAGCCAGGGAAGGGTGAGAAAGAAATTTATTTTACTAAAAAAACACACAACAAACAAACAACCCCCCCCCACAAAACAAAAAACTCATTCAGAATGCAAATTCAGAAAAACTAAATTATATTTCAACTAAATTAATCTGTATGAATTAGACTCATATTTAAATTGTTTTCTTTATATAAATTCATTATAGTTACTCAAAACATCCTGGTGTGTGGGGTGTTAAGTGGCTCATGAATAAAGCTTAAATGCCAAAATTAATAGCACAGCTGTGCACAGAGCAAAATTTAAGCTTTAACTACGATATGATTTTCCTTTTTGGAGACTGACTGTTGCACATATATTTTTTTGGGTAAAGGATTTGAGAGGAGGATGGACCTTCAGACATACAGCAAATGATGAATTAGGTACCAAGGTAGGTACAGGTGAGGGTAAGTGACCAGCTTCCAGACTGAATGCAAACCGTCTTTCCTTCACAGCTCACGCAGCCCTGCTGCTCTGAGCATGCTCTGTTGGATCTTATTATTGACAAAAGCTGCTTGTTAACGTCAAGCTCCCAGAGCAGCCATGGAGCTGGCTCTGCAGTCTCTACTCTCGATTCTTTGGCAGTCTTGAGACATCTGGGTCAGTCTACTTCAGGGCGATCCCAGCCCAAATGCAGCAGATTAAATGGTCACAGGTCTGGGTGATTCCCAGATAATGAACCTGTAAGTATGAGCGGTATTTTGATTGTCATCAGCTGGAACAGGGACACAAAGGAATGAATCTGGGTGAGCAGGTTGTGATACCAGTGACTACATCAAGGACATCCCATAAGGCTGTGGCAAAAATCCATTCAGAGAAATTGTTGGAATTGCATCCTCTCAGATCCCTTCTGTCTCTTTAGGGCCCACTATCCACTTTCTCCGTGGCATCTCCTCCTGTCATATGTAAGCCCAAGATACCAAGTCCCTGTGATCACATTCTTAGGTGGGAACCCCTTCCTTTCAGAGACTGGTGCTGACTGATCCCCGAACGCCTTCCTGAGCATCCAGGGATTGCTGGGCACTGGCCCTTTGTAGACTCTCAGATAATGCTTGTTATGTGGACAAAGATGGATATTTAACAGACATGTTCATCACAGCAACTGCCAATTCACCACCCTCTCCAAAGGGTAATAGCCCCATCCACAACAAGTGACCCTGGATAGTTTCCTGAATGCAGAGTTGCTGCTTACTAGATTCATTGTGAATATTTGCCTTTCTGGCAGCCAATGTGTAGCCTGCTACTGGGCCATAAGGAAGACAAGCCTCACCTGAAAAGCAAGGCCAAGGGAAGTTAGCCAGACCAGCCGGGCTTTCTTCCTCACCTAGAAAATACATAAAATAAACCAGTTTTTAAGAGATAAGGAAGAAAAAGACACAAATAGAAGGGAAGAACAGACAGTAAATTCCCAGGATTGGTGATGCCTTGGATTTAGACGACAAACTGGCTTCTTTTGCAATCCTGTCTCTTTTGTTGAATGTTCATCCTGACAACAAATCTATATTATTATAGGTAGCTTCACAGAGTCTCTGTTTCTAGCAAACCCAAAAGAACCCTTTCTGAGGTGGGTAAGGCCGTGGCCCCACTTTGGGGGTGCTGGTTTCTCTCTGCCAGACAACTCCTCCCTTCCTGCCCAAGCCTGGCCTGGCTCTGTGCTTGGTTCAGGGTCAAGTTGGAACCTTTTCTTCTTGGATCCCCTGGTGCTGTTCTTGGCCTTCCTCCTCCGAGGCAGGTAACTTCATGAACTTCCTTAACGTGAAGGGCGGCCAGATCCTAACATGGGGAACCAGGCTCCGGGGTGGGCACTGCTTCAGTGCATGGGGGGGAATGTTCACAAGAGCCACATTTCTACTGCTTCTCCACTGTCTTATGGTTCTATCCTCACATGGCCTCTTCTGACAACGTCCTCCATGGGCAGCAGCTCTGCACAAGAAGGAACCAGTCTCTCTTGGGTCTGGCTTGCTCTTACTTGTTTAGGTGCCTCTCTGGATCTCACCTGGCTTCACGTTTCTTGTTTCACCTTTTGGTTTATCCAAGCACTCCCCAGGGAGACCAGTCACACCAGCAAAAGGGGAGCTAGATGAGCAATGAGATTGACTTCCAGAACTTCGTATTAAAGGAGATTTGCACATCTAGTGTATTTTGAAAGACTGCATTCCTACAGAATAGTTTAATGTCCTGGTTAATTTAAAAACTCAATGGGAGAAAAAGACTATATTCTAGTTTCATTTCTAAAGCAATAGAAGAATTCTGGATTCTAGGATCTGGCATCCTAGCAATCTGTTCTTCATGGATGAAGAAATGAAAGATCAAAAAGGCTAAGCACCTTCCCTAACTTCAGATCCATTAAAGATCCCTGAAATCCTGATCCTTATTGCTTGTCTTTCCCACCAAAGACCCTCCCTGAAGTATGTTTTTGGTGGTATAAGCTACACAAGTAGTAAGTCTGCTAGTGAAGATGTATGAAAACACCCTCACTCCCTCCTTAGCAACCTGCCACATGTGTTATATACATATATGTTATCTCATTTAATCCTTAAATCACCCCAGAGATGGTTACTGTTGCCCTCACTTTATAAATAAAACCGAAGCTCAAGAAAATTAAGTAATTATGATAATGATGACAGCTATCTCATATTAAGTGCTCGTTGCATATGCCAATTTTTAGTTATTTGCATGCAGCAACTCAATCCTGCTCACGACCCTATTAGGTAAGCACTGTTACTAAGAGAATTGCCCAAGGACACACAGCCTAGATTTGAATCGGGTCCCACCACCCTGACAGCTGCGTTTGAGCTAAAGCAGATGTTCTTACAGCAAATCAAATTTCTGTGTAAAAGTGTGTGGGAAATCTCACTGAACCAGCGTCAAGCATGCAAACACATTTATTGCATTTATGTCCTAGATAAACAAACAAGAATCTCTGCAAGGTGGATGGACAAGGTTTATTTCATGTTGGTTTCCCCGGTACACTTAGCATTCTGGGGCTTAGTGAGTATTATTGGATAGATAAATGAATGAATGAATATAAAATATTTTCATTGCTCTGCCATTAACTGATTTTGTGACCTTGGGCAATGATTTGGTCTCTCGGAGCCTTTGCTTCCTGCATGGAAAATGCTGAGGAGGAAAGGAAGGAAGCATACAGACCTAATCTCTTAGGTTACCCCCTGTGCTGGTTTTTGGGGGACCTTTGAACCACTGCCCTGGGCCTTCCAGAGGGCTGGGAGAACAGTTGAAGGTCTGAGCCTACATCTTCAGAGTAATTTTCCCTTTCACGCTAGACCTTGTCAGGAATCACTTCTTATGGGTCAAGCCATGCTCCACAGGTGAAAGCCACAAGTTTCTAGGCCTAACACAGTGCCTGTGTTCAGCAAAATTTTGTCTCCCATAATCTTTGCTCAATAGTATTAGGCCTGGGAATATGTTATGTTGCAGGCAAAAGGGACTTTCCAGTTGGAATTAATGTTGCTAATCAGCTGGCATTAAATCAGGATATTATTCTGGATTATTTGAGGAGGTCCAATATAATTGCATGGGAACTTAAAATCAGACAAGCAAAACCAAAGAGTCAATGAGAGAAATATGGCAAAAGAGGAGGAGGCAGGAGAGAGACAAAAAAAATGTGAGCTTTGTGAGGACTTGACTCGCTATTGCTGCCTTTACAGATGAAGGACGGGGCTGTAAACCAAGGCATGCAGCCTCTAGACGTTGAGAGCAGGCCCTGGTTGACAGCCAGCAAGGGAACCTCACTGCTACAACTACATGGAACTAAATCCTGCTGGTAACCTGAATGTCACTGGAGGTGGATTCCTGACTCCACAAAGGAATGCTGCCCAGCTGACATCTTGATTTTGGCCTTGTGAGACTGGAAGCAGAGAAACCAGCCAAGCCCAACAGACTTTTTTTACTTTTTTAATTTATTTTTTATTTTTTTTGGAGACAGAGTCTTGCTCTGTTGCCTGGGCTAGAGTGCCCTGGCATCAGCCTAGCTCACAGCAACCTCAAACTGCTTAAGGATTGCTCCTTAAGCAATCCTTCTGCCTCAACCTCCCGAGTAGCTGGGACTACAGGCATGTGCCACCATGCCGTCTAATTTTTTCTATATATTTTTAGGTGTCCAGCTAATTTCTTTCCATTTTTTAGTAGAGATGGGGTCTCACTCTTGCTCAGGCTGGTCTCGAACTCCTGACCTCCAGTGATCCTCCCGCCTTGGCCTCCCAGAGTGCTAGGATTACAGGCATGAGCCACCGCACCTGGCCACAACAGACTTTTGATCTACACACCTGTGAGATAATAAATCTGTGTTGTCTTACGCTACTAAATGTGTGGTAATTTGTTACAGAAACTGTGGAAGACTAATATAGGTTTCAACTAGCAGAACAGAAGCCATTGTTAGTACTTGAAATAAAAGAAATGTAATGTCTACACTTGGTTACCATGGTAGTGGCTGAAAAGCCAAAGAGAAAACAGGGAAGAAAGCCTAGAGATTGACACCAGCAGGGAGTGACGACCACCCCTAGGCTCCAGGAACAAAGGGAGGAGGTTGGGTTCCCTGGAAACCAAGGGAGGATTAGCAGATAGACAGGCTGCTATTGCTGGAGATGCAGCATTACGTATGGAAAGACAAAAATGCATTCCAATTGGCCAAACCCAGCAGAAAGGTAGCTGACACGGGCACCCTGGAGACAGCCTGCAGCAGAGAGCAGAGCAAGGGTAGGGTGTCTTGGGGTGAAGCGGGGGAGGAAGATACATGTCAAGTGAATGGGTCTAGGATTGAAATTACAGCTTTCTGGAGGCTAGGTGGGAGGCAGCTTAGTTCCTGATCATAGATTTTTCTTTCCCTTGGTATATTTTGAGGCCATTATGTCATAGTAGTTTATAATTATTGTATTTTTGAGGTAAACATTGCTATCATATGGTGATCCTCTTTAAGTCTAATAAAGCTTTTGGCCTAAAAGTCTATTTTTTTCTGATATAATAAAATCAGCTTTCTTTTGTTTACTATATTCCTGATATATAGTTTTCTATCCTTTTACTTTTTCCCTGTGTTCCCTTAAGGTGTGTTGCATATACAATGTTTGGGTAGATTTCTAAAAATTCCTATCTAACCATCTCTATCTTTTAATTGGTGAGTACAGTCCATTTATATTCATTGTAATTGCTAAAGTATTTAGTTTTATTTTTACCTTTTACTTGGTATTTTTTATTTGTTCTGATCTTTTAATGTTTTTTTTTTCTCTCCTGACTTTTCTTCTGGTTTGAAAGTTCTTTAGCCAGTTTCTTTCCTTCTAATTGCTACCCTTAAAATCTTAACATGCCCATCTAGTTTCAAGCCCCAAAATCAATCATTATTTCTACCTCATTCAGAACATTACAAGAATCCTAAAAACACCTTAATTCTGATAACCTGCCTTTGACCTTACAGCTATTATTTTCTAGTATTTTATACCTATCTTGATTTTTCCTTTTTGTAATCTATTCAAAATATTTTATACAGATAATATATGTAAGTTGTAAAACATAACAATTTAATGAACACCCATGAGCGCACTATCGAATGCATGGTTTAAGCATTACCTGTGACTTGTTTCGTATTTTTCCTCTATCGTGTCTCCCTTCATTTCCTCTTCAAAGGGAAATACTATTCTGAATTTTTTGTTCATTACTTAATCAGTTTTTCAAACAATTTGTTTAATCATAGCAACAATAGAAAAAATTTAAATAAGCTAAACTTGTTAAATAAGTTTGTTGGAAGTGTTTAATAATGTTATAGTCTCTTCCAGGACTTTTTTTTTTTTTTTAAATTCTACATTATATTTCCAAGAAAACACATTGTTTTGTGTAGTTGTGTTTCATCCCTGTTAACTGCTATATTATATTCGAATGAGTGAGAAAAATCACAAATTTTATTCATTTTCTTGCTGATGGATATTTTCTCCCAGTTTTTCCTATTATGAACAATGTTTCTATTAGCATTCATGTCATCTAGGATGTAGACTTAAGAACAGAAGAACTGGATCATTGTGAAACCTATTTGGCATTGTATTTTATCCTTACATTTTAAATCTACCACTTGCTTATCATTCTTTCTTACATCTTAGCCCTCTCTTCTGGAATCATTTTCCTTTCCCTGAATCATCCTTTAGAAGTTACTTCATGAGGATCATCATGCTTTCCCATCTCAGCTCTGAGAATGTTGGCAGCCATCACCTTCCCTGGATTAAACTTTGAAAAATTCCTCTTTGAGGGAAATTGATGACTTAAGAGAAAATGCTTTTGAATAATGACATTGGAAGTCTCCTTATCAAAGGTCTGGGTCTCTGCTTGATGCCTTTATGTGCATCCTTCAATACCCACAGAGCTGACACTCAGCATTTCTTAAATATGAAAGACAGCCAAGGACATATAGGTACCCACCAAAAAGAGAAAGTAAGCTGAGGAAAAGGAAGACATGGGATTCTGGAAACAGGCGGTCAATGTGGATGAGTGTCAGGACATTTCCTTGATAAGAAAGAGAAAATGCAGAGTGATGAGTGTGCAGTAGGACAGCAGCTGCTGGATTGGAGCAGGAGAATCAAGCCTTCTTGGTGTGATAGATTAAATGATTTATCCCAAACTCTATACCCCTTTTCATAGCCACATATTTGGCATACTGGGAAAGGTTGACTTTGAGCTTGCTCTTGTGACTTGCTTGGGCAAGTGGGCATATGGATCAAAGTGAGAGTTGCCATTCTCATTCTAGGCCTTAAGAGGTTTGTATGTTTCTGCATTTCCTCTGCTGCTGCTAAGATCACCATGTAAAGCATATATTCTTCTGAGCTGGCTAGTCCTGGGAGGAGAATGAGATACAGGTGGAGCAGAATTGATCCTGCAAATCTATGAAATTAATGGTTGCCTTTTAAGGCAATTGAGCCTTATTGAGGAAAGGGCTAACGAATACAAATAGAGATATTGCCAAGATACTATACATTTCCTTATATGCAAGGAGGAGGTACATTATAAGATTCATGTGTAAATAATATTTCATAAGGTAAACATTAAATACTGATTTAACCAAAAATGAGATATAATAATTATGTTAGGAAGATGAGGATGCAAAGTATGAGTTGACCTGTATTTGTATGTGTGTGTGTGTGTGTGTGTGTGTGTATGTGTTCAAGAGGATTATTTACAAGGGGAAAATATCATTCTTTCAAAATAGTAAATTGTGGAAGAAACTGATAGTTACTCAGCAATGTATGTTTTTTCTTCCATGGCAAAGTAATTTTAGCCATTTTTAGCTAACAATGTGGCCACCCAGAATAAAGACTAGAGTTCCCAGCATCTCCTATAGCGAGGTGGAGCCATAAACCACCTTGTAGCCAATAGGATATAAATAGAATTGATATATACATTTTCTGGGTTGTGTCCTTAAAGGGAAGCAACAAGCTCTTCCCATTGCCATCTTCCTATCCCACTGGATGAAATATGGTCATGGTGACAAGACGTCTTGGATCAGGTGATTAAATGTCCTAACTTGAGGCTCTCCCATTTATAAAAGAAAAATAAGCTTTTATTTTATTCTTTGGCATTTTATTTTTTTGTTATAGTATCCAAATCTATATCCTAACTTAGAAACCAAAAGGTAGTGTCTGAAGTTGAATAATGAAGAATGAGTGGTATAGGATGTTATTTAGAAAACATTTAATTAAATACTAGAAGAAATAGTTAAAAGGCTTGAAAAATGTTGCCACTGAGCGTCTTGAATTTATGGAGAGGGATGGAATGGGGAGCCACTATTTATCCTTTTAAACTGTGTACATGCATTATTTCTGTTAAAATTACATTAAAATAAGTATTTCTCGCACAGATGCACACACAATTTTATAATTTGTGATTGCTGTCACCTTAAACAAAATATGATCTCACACAGAAAATTGTGATTTAATGTATTAGCAAAAACACTGAGATATCAAGAGTTTTATCTGAAACCATACAACTGCTGACAAAAGTTTGATCAACGACATCACTTGCATATTTGTAATCCCAAAGCATAAATGTATCATAAGACTAGAAGGTGGTTTCAAAACAACCAAACTGTTACATGACAGTCAAGACATTTGAAAAGAAAAAAAAAAATGTTTAGATGCACCGTGGGCCACTATTTCAGAGGTAAGTGAAACACTTACTGCCAAGGACATTGTAAGGCTGTAAACCCACTTACCTGAAGTGTGATCATGATTTAAGAAAAATATATGTGACCCGCTTGTGACATGGAATGAAAAATGCTACATTAGCCTCAGCCATACTGGAAGAGATGAGAATGTTAATAAGACACTTCTCTGATGTTACTCTTTGGAAATGCAAGTCTAGGGCCACAGCCTCTTCATATCTTGCTTTTACTTAAAAACATGCCTAATGGATCCAGTTTTTTTTTTTTTTTTTATGAGCTTGTAGATAAACAGGAAATTTAGGAGCTCAAAAATCATCAAGGCAATGCTGACAAATAAATTGGTATTTGTCAGAGAAAGAATATGAGAATCTTGCAATATTAGATTTGGAAGGGTCCTTAGATGTCATTTCCTGCAACTGTCTCGTTTTTGTGAGCAAAGTGAGGCCAAGTGATGTCAGTTAATGGCCCAGATTCACTCTGTGACTTAAAGGCACGTCTGTCTCCCAGATGAATGGAGTGAAACACAGAAGCCACAGAACAGGAGGGAGATAAAGTGAAGAAAAAAGAAAAGATTATCCCTTTTCTGTCTCTCTGGGTATAGATCCCTGGCCCATAGGTCAGGCCTGACCTACGGCATAGTTGGGGGCGAAGAGAAGATTTAAATTGGGTGAGAAGTTGAAGTCTTGATTTTAAAAACACTGGACTTTTAAATACATAAAAGTGAGCTACAGAGAGCTCAGTGTGATTGTTCTTGTAACTGGAAAGTGATCCAAAAGCAACACTGTGTGCTTGAAATGTTGTCCAAGGGCAAAGAAGGGGGGGTCTTACCAGGAGTGGTTTATGGTAGTGATGTAGGAAAAATAAAACTATTGTCTGATGGTACCTCGATGAGTTCCACTTATTCAACAAATCAGTTCCATGTGTCTACAGCTCATCACACCTGTAAGCCTCTTGGAGCACGCTGGGGCGCTGATCTTGATCTTGGCATTCATGGAGATAAGAAGGACAGGAGAAGAAGCAGAGAAAGCGGAGGGGAGTTTGCCTGTGTTGGGTTTGAGGGACTCGTGGAATGTCCATGAGCAAATGTTGAGTCGGGAGTACATCTGCACTTTCTCTTTTAAGTCGAAAGCTTAGGAGAAAGATTTGGGAGGGAGATTGAATTTGAGAGACATTACATTTTAGATGGTAGTCACAATCATGAAAGGGGATGACATTTTCCAGCAAGGATATACAGAGCGAGAAGAGAAGAGGTTGAAGGTACAGGCCTGATGGGGGAGGACACTGGAAGGATGAGGTGAGAAACTGGGGCCCACACAGGAACATGGGAAGGAGTGGCCAGAGAGAGAAGAAAAACCGGAAAGAGAAGCATCATGGAAGCTAGGGAAATAGAATGCTTTAAGGAGGAGGAGTTGTTAATTGTGTTGTGTGGAGCGAAGAAGTCAAAACTGAAAGCTAGGTTGTCTTTGGATTTAGTAAAACTAAAGTCATTCCCGACCTTGGTAAGAGAGTGTAAGAGAAGTGGTGAGGGTGGACACCTAATATTGAAGATTTATATGTGTATTTGAAGATGAGAAGAACTCGAGCATGTCTGAAGCTACTTGGAAGGAACTGTAAACAGGTAGAGGTTGCCTTGAAACCAAGAGGGGTTGAAGGTGATGGTATAAGATCCTTGGAAAGGCAGAATGAGATGGGGTTAGGGATCCAAGGGGCAGGGATTAACCCTAAATAGTAGCAGGAACATGTATTCTTAAAACAAGAAACAGGGAGTGGGTGTGGAGGCATCATGATTGTAGTTTAGCAGCTGTTAGAAAAGCTGATGCATTTGGGCCTTATTAACAAAGGTATGACATCAATATCAAAGGATGTGACAACTCCCCTGAACTGTGATCTGGCCGGTGTTCTGGGCAATGCCGTGTACAGTCTGAGTGGCACATCTTGAGTGGGAGATTGACCACTAGGAGGGTGTGCTTAGAGGAGTTAAACCCCGATGATGGTGTCTGAAAATGATGGAAGAACAGGAAAATGTTAGCTTGGAGAAATGCAGATTTGGCAGAGAAACATCACAATCAAACATCTGGAGAAGAGGTCAGGGTTGTTCTCTTTTGTTGTTAGAGGGAAGACGTAGGCAACGAGTGGAGAGTATAGGAGGCAAACCTTTTTTAGTAATATATAGTATGACTTGAATTTAAGTGTGGACTGACTCTTGTTAAGGAATATTAGGAAAAGTGATGAAGCCTAGCCAAGGTTCCACCGAGAATTGAGGACTCCATAAATGTTTCATTCAAAAAGTATTGAGTTTTTATCATGTGCCAGATACTATGCTGGGTTCTGGCCACACAATCTGAATCAGGCAATTAGCCTGAAATCAAATGTGGGAAATAGACATATAAAAAGATACTTAAAATACAACCAGCTGCTCTTGGCATTGCTTACATCATTCTAGAAGATAGCCGTCACTATTAATAAAATATTAATGCATTCTATTTATTTATTCATATATTTCATCACAAACACAATTAAGAATTTCATTCTTCTCAGATACAGCATTTTTATGAGCCCAACGATAGAACTCTTTAAAGAAAACACATGGTTGTCCATAACCAATATCAGGTTTTGAAAGGCAGAAGCAGAATTATGTCAAAAGTTT
This sequence comes from Eulemur rufifrons, assembly GCF_041146395.1. Taxonomy (NCBI): domain Eukaryota; kingdom Metazoa; phylum Chordata; class Mammalia; order Primates; family Lemuridae; genus Eulemur; species Eulemur rufifrons. Next base: position 26,930,856 of record NC_091001.1, read on the forward strand.
CTGTTCTGATCCTGTAAGAGGATCAGAACAGGTGCACCGTATTCAAAATAATTCATTGAGCTAAAAAAGAGGTGGAGTAATTGATGCCTAGAGATGTAGGAAGGTTGTATAAACACTCCCTAATTACCTGCCACCTATTCACGTCAATATTTATAAGTCAACACATGTTTTCCATGTGATGTCTGAATGACCACTGGATAAAGTGATTGGGAGAAACCAGGACCAAGTGAATGATGTAAGGTATCCGAGTTCAGTGCAGGAACACCAATGGGTACCTGGGAACATGAGATCAGAGAGGAGGGGCTCCTGGGTGTGCTGGGCCGGTCTGTGGAAGGTGGAAGAGCTGGCATGGGAGGTAACAAGGGCACGGAATGGGACCGGCCAGGTGGATGGGAGGGAGAGTCCAGCCAAAGGAGACCACAAAAATAAAGTCATGGATGGGTGAACTGACACAGGATGTGTGTGTGCAAGTGTGTGTATGTGTGTGCACACAAATGTGTACATCTTTACGTTGTAGCAGTTCAGCTGCACTGTAGAGCAAAAATGTGAGGTGGGGTGCTGGTGATGAAATGGAGAAAAAGGCCTTTAAAGTCATGTGAAAACATTGGAGTGGGCAAGACTGGGAACAGAGAGACAAGCAACAGCCAGTGGCCAGGGTTTAAAAAGAGGTGACAAGGACCTGGACCACTGGAGTGGGCCCAAGGTTGGGGAGGGAAATAACTTTGAGAAATGCCTGAGACTTGGTTTTGAAGGCAATGTAGGATTTTGTAGTTCGCTCTAGAGAAAAGAGCCTCGATCAGAGTTTCAGGAAACGAACACGGTACCATTCTGGCTCTGCCCTGTGTGACCTCGTGTGTTCCTTTAGTAGACTCATTCATTCACCCAACATGTCTCAATTTCCACTGCAAATTGGGGCAGCTTAAGGGGAAGACAGCAAAATTTCCTTCAAACATAACAGTTTATAATTCTATTGTTTTTAGCTGTGCATGAGCAAAGCACAATAATATCTTCATTCATATTCAACAAATATTTGAGACAAATGAGGTGGCAGACACTGTGGTATGATGGCCATTTTCAGAGGGGCAGATTAAGTCTCGGTCCCCACAACGGGTTTATTGTCCTCCCTGCTGGAAAGGAGATTTTCACCTTGATGCTTATTCCCCTGGGAACCAGACCCATTAGGCATGATTAAAAACAGGTCTTATCTGGAGTTGAGGCTGGCGCTCCGAGATGAGAATACTAGGTACAGTGAACTAAATTTATTGCAAGGATAAAAGAACCCACAGAATGCCGGCCCTGCCCCAGCAACTGGTCTGTGCTCAAAGTGCGGTATTAAGAATCATCATTTATCTTCATTGTGATAATTTGTCCTTTTATGAAAGAATTTCTGGATGTGCACTTTTACCACTCTTTGAAAGCTGGTAGTTTTGACAAATTCACAAAATAGGTTTCTAATTCCATTCTGTTCCTATTGCATCCCAGTAATTCTCACATTATTTCTGGAAGATTAGCAGACACACAGTTGTGGTGACATAATTAGTATTCATAGGAGATAATAACGTCAAGGGGTTTTGTTGCTCTTAGAATCTAAATGAAAATATAAGGACAGCAAAAGTTGGATTTATGATAATTTCTTGGCATAAATTTGGGTGCTTGTTCCAGTAAATTTTGATGCCATAAATGAGATTTTGTAACACAAACATGTGGAATAAATCACTTGGAAGAAAATAGATTTTGTTTACTTTATCCGTAGCTTCCTACCTGTAAGAAAAAAAGCATTGTTCTTTCTGCAGATTCCCTTTCTGCTATTAAATAGTTAATCCCAAGAACTGTTTCAGGCAATAAAACAGTGACAGGAATCTTTCTGACAATACTTTACTTCTTGATCTTTTTTTTTTTTTTTGTGACTAATTGAAATGAAAGCCTGGGGAAGCTTAATGTTAAAGAAACACTATGTGCTCTGTGCTGTGATTCTGCAAAGGGGGTGTCTCTGTGGTGGGGAGCTCTCTGCTCGGGAATTTTAAGTTAGGGATCTAACCGAAGAATCAATATTTCAATTAGATGCTGTAGTGGGGTTTGGGATTACTGTTACTGTAGCTAGAAGATTGCTGGATCTTTCCTTGGGAGGGGTGGTTACTGTGAGCTGTTTTTAATTTTCTTTTTAATGGTAGTAGCTTCCAGAGTCTGTTTACTTTGTCTGCATTTGAATCACTGGAGTGACCAACTAGAAAAGAACCAGAAATGTAAATTATTAAGTACTTCCCTTAAGGCTACTAATGGGGCGCTCTGCAATGGCCATTTGTGGGAAAATAACCATTGTCTATTATTTTGTAAAGTCCCAGGATTGCCCTTTCAGTTGGCAAGACTCGTTCCCCCATTTTCAAATAGGTCTTCAATGATCCGTCTGCTGGACGTGTGCTCGGCAAGGAGGGGACCGGGACACAGTGTGGTAGACCACTTCCCTGGATTCAGTCAACCAGAGTGGCCCCCTTTTCATCTGTTTTATATATTAAGTTTCAGTGAGATTTGATTTCAAAAATGATTTTGTTATTTAGATAACCCATGAGTGAAAAATGACCAATGCCAAGTCAACCTTCCTAGGCTTCCTTCCAAATGGTCGTCTGGGTCCTACTGAACCACCTCCAGGGTAGAGCACCCATGACTTTGTCATTTTAAGTAAAATCGCCACCGGCACCGCCACCAACAAAATGGTTTACTTCTGAGGATTTAAAATATCTGGACCAAGATATTCCCATATGCCTTTGAAAACATTTCATCATCAGAGCTGTATTGTGTCACCAAATGCTATTTCCCAGAATGGCCAAGAATAACCATACCAATTAATTACCATCATCCTGGGAATAAATGGAATGTTTTTCCCTCTTTTTTTCTGATTTTTCCAAAAGATGCTCAGCAAATACAGGAAATGGTCCCTCCTCCAGTCCTTTCTATCTGTTTTTCTCTCAATACTTGTAGGGTTTTTAGCTAAAGTGTATATCATACAATTTCAAACATGATCTGGAAGAGATGTCCAGAAATATTTATTGTTATTGAACAATTTTATATTCCCAAACTGTCTACTCCACAAGTACTGGTTTTGTCTCAGTATGGTGAAAGCAAAGAGCATTGGCTGAGTTACATAAAATGATATCTTTGTGTATCTGTTTGAGGGCAGGCATTACATCTCATTCAACTATCTGTCCGCAGCCCCTTCAGCACTGCCTAACACACAATAGGCACTTCATAACACAAATAGTTTGTTAACCTGGAATCAGAACACCTATGTTTGAGTCTCTTCCAAGTCATTTACTGACTGTTTGACCTTCAACAAAGCATTTCACTCCTCTGAGCTTCTACTTCCTTAGATGTAACTTAGTACAAAGAAGAATAAGATATCAGGTTGTTGAAAGAATTGAATGAAAGATCATGAAACACTGTCAAAAGCCTGAGTGAAGAAATAAACAGATTATTTGAAGAATTCACAGTCCAAGGATTTATCAAGATATTTATTTATTTATTTATTTATTTATTTATTTATTTTTTTAGACAGAGTCTCACTCTGTTGCCCAGGCTAGAGTGAGTGCCGTGGCGTCAGCCTAGCTCACAGCAACCTCAAACTCCTAGGCTCAAGCGATCCTCCTGTCTCAGCCTCCCGAGTAGCTGGGACTACAGGCATGCACCACCATGCCCGGCTAATTTTTTCTATATATATATATATATTTTTTAGCTGTCCATATAATTTCTTTCTATTTTTAGTAGAGATGGGGTCTCGCTCTTGCTCAGGCTGGTCTCGAACTCCTGAGCTCAAACGATCCGCCCACCTCGGCCTCCCAGAGTGCTAGGATTACAGGCGTGAGCCACTGCGCCTGGCCTATCAAGATATTTAAAACTGTGTCCTAGGATCAAATTAAATCCTTAGAAGGCTACATACTTGCAATGTATTACTTGGCCCCTCACAGAATCTCCTTCATTGAATTATTTTTAATCATACACTGTCAATTATTTCAGTGTATGTTGAAATATTCTATAAGAAACATTCATAAGGATCTTACAATTGTATTTCCAGAAGGAATGTTGACAAGGAGGACATTCTACTATGGTGTTTGAAACTCCTTTACATACTCATTTAACATTTAGAACCATGAAAAAATTAACTTTTTAAAGTTATAGTTTGATATTTGAGAATGATGTAACTATGTTTCCATTTTTCCTTTGGATGCAGAGAAGCTCAGAGTCAAATTGGAAGCTGAATTAGAGAAAATACAATTCCCCACCAAAAACAATAAGTGTAACTGATCTGGTCACTCATTTTGGTTTGCCATATTTGTGTTTTTGTATTACATAATTTTGATTTATTTTTTAAGCTATATTTTTATTTATGCAGAAGTTTTGCATTTATGCATTGTTTCATTGAATGTTTCTTAAAGTGCTTATGGAATAAAAAATAATTAACTAGATAGATAAATAAGACAGCTGGATATAAAATAACATTTTGAGAAATTTAAATATTTATGACTGACATAACTAGCACCTGGCTCAGCTTCTAAAGAAATACAGAACAAAATTGAAACTGACCCTAACAGATATCTTATGTTACAATCTGGGAAGAAATTACTGCTACCTATAAGATTGATTGTGTTGGATTAAGAAAAACAATTAGAGATATATTCATGATTCATTACATGAAAGCAAAAGGTCTCTGCCTGCCTGATAAATTTCAATCCACTCTCACATTCTTAGAAATTAGTCTCCACAAATAAGGTGCCAACTGTGGGAGCAATGGCTGGAAGAACATGTATTCCATTGACTCAGGCTGCCAGAGGTCCAGGTGTGGATAACTTCCTTGGAGTGGGCATCGTGTGTGTGTGTGCGTGTATGTTAGATATTCGATATCTAACCTCTTCAGGGATCTCTCCCACTATATGTGTAGATTTGGTGGGATGCAGCCTCTACTTACTACTCTGTGAAAAATGAAATCTGGAAGATTCTCGTGACAGCCCTTGGTAGCCTAGATCTCAAGTACACAACTTAAGTTGATCCAACATGAAGGCAGCCTGGGACTTTGGCTTAATGATGCTGAGAAAGAATCAATCTCAGAGTTTTTATGGGTAGTGAAGTGTACAGAACTTCCATAGCTACAAATAAAATCCAACTGAAGACAAAGTAGACACAGAGAGGTGGGAAGTGCTGAAAGAAAAACAGAAAGTGAGTCTAGAGCCCTCATACTACTAGGTTTGAAACCAGACCAATCTTTGGTATTATGTTACATGCAACCAGAGCACCCTAACTGGTATAACCTTCATCCCCCAAGTCCAGTAGATTTATGTATCTATATGTATGAAAACCTAGTAGACACTGGCAATGGTTTAGAGACTATGTCATATCGTCTGTGCTCTCTATATTGGGAAAATCAGGAATATTAATTCCACAAAATTCATCATCATTTGAGAGGGGGAAAAAAGCATAAAATGACAACAATATAGGGCCTATGAATATTATTCTAAACTTAATAGCACCCCAAACTTCAGAGGAAGCACAGTTGTTGAAAAGACTTGCCACCAGATCCAAAAGAACAATAGTTTTTTTTACAAACCTCAATATTGTCAGGAGAACATGGCCTCCATGGGAGAACAAAAACTGATAAGAGAAATAACATGACAGTCTAAGTTCAAAGGCAACAGAATAAAAAATGTAAAGGCAACAAAATGGAATGAAGAAGGATCAGGATGAGGAAAAGCGTGATTAAAAGGAAGCTCTTAATAACATGGCAATCAGAGAATTAAAATCTGTGTTTGAGGAAATGAAGAGTAGACCTTAGAAAAGCAAATTAATTGTGTGGAAATTAAACTCCAGATGTATTCTGAGAAAGAGGTTATATAATGGAGGAAAATAATCAACTGTATATAGTTAGGTTATAGGTGCTTTTACTTTCTTCTCTTTATTAGTTTTTAAAAGATATTTCTTCTATAATGAGTAGATATTAATTTTGAAAGAAATTTTTTCCATAAAATTGTGTTTTTAATGTATATTCCACTCCTGGCTATCTATCCAATCAAAAATTCCTCAGCATACAGAGGACAAGGAAAATCTTAACTTGCACAGAAAAGAACAATCAAAAGACCTCAGTACCATGGTGACACAAATGTTGGTATTATCAGGCAAAGTCTTGAATGCAGCTATTGTAAAAATGCTTCAGGAATAATTGCAAACACAGCTAAAGCCCATGGAAGAATAGAAAGTCTCAGTAGAAAATGTGAGATTAAAAAAAGAAACAAACAGAAATTTTAGAGCTGTAAAGTACATAACAAAAATAAAACATTAACTGGATGGGCTCAATAACAGAATAGATATGACAGAGGAGAAAGCAAATGAATTTACAAAGAGATCATTAGATTTTTACTTCCATATGTGCATGTAAGTGTCGATTGATTAGTTCCAGTTTAATAGTGAGTCCATGTGTTTTTTTCCCCCCATTCTTGTGATACTTCACCTAGAAGAATGGTATATGGAAGTAAAACTCCACGGAAATCAAGTAGGTGGGAGGAGGGAGCAGGGGTTGGGTACATTCATACCTAATGGGTACAATCACACTATCTGGATGATGGACACACTTACAACATTGACTCAAACTATACAAAAGCAATGCATGTAACCAAAATGTTTGTACCCCTGTAATATTCTGGGGAAAAAAACTTGGCAATTAAACAATGCCGTCAGTTATTATTAATTATTTGGTATCAGTTTTAAAGTTATACTGGATGTAATAAGATAGGAAAAATATCAATGAGCTGTAAATATTAGAATGAAGGAGATGTAATTATTATTATTTGCAGATCATATAGAAAACTAAAGAGACTCAACTTAAAAGCTGTTAGAACTAATGAGAATGAAATAAGGTAGCCTGTTAAAACTTAAGTATATGTGTATTAGAGGGTTTCCTACATGCTCATATTTTAAAAATGTGAAAATATAATAGAAAATAATTTCTTTATTAATAATACAATTCGAAAATGTTTAAGAATAATATTATCAAGAAATGTATATAATCTGCATGAAGAAAATTTATAATCTTTACTAAGGGACTAAAAGAAAACTAATGAAAAGCTATTCCATTTTTTACAGAAAGGATGAAGTTCTATGGAAAATTGTTTATATTTACTTAAAATTGGCAAGACTCAGACCTTTATATACAGTATGACTTCAAATGTTAATTCACTTAAGAAAAATACTGGAGAAAAACAACTAAAAGTTAACAGTGGTTACCTCTGTATTATAGAATTCTGGGTTATTTATTATTTGCATGATTTTTTTCTCAACATAAAAACTCCAAAAATTCAGAAAAAAATAGATCACTGGAAATTATCTAGTCTAAAAAGTAGAGTAGGACAATACTAAAAAGTCTCATATTTGTGTCTTTAGAGTTAAAGAAGGAGAAGAGAAAGAGTATAGTGTCAAAAACATAGTTGAAGGAATAATGACTGAAAATTTCCCAAAGTTGATAAAAGAAATTAAATGTATTATTAAACATCTTTTGAAATAAAATCCACATGCCTTAATGGTTTCACTGGCAAATTCTACCAAACATTTAAAGAAGAAATAACAACAATTCTACACTATCTCTTCAGAAAATAAAAGAGGAGAGAATATTTTTTACAAGGCCACCATTACCCTAATATCAAAACCAGACAAACACAGTACAAGAAAAGAAAACTACAGACCAATTTCCTCATGAGCATATCACAAAAACCCTCTACAAAAATATTATACAATGGAATCCACGACCAAGTAGGGTTTATCCTGAGAATGGAAAGCTGTTTTAATATTTAAAAATCAATTACTGTAGTTGTGATGGCTAATTTTATGTAACAACTTGACCAGGCAATGGGGTGCCCAGACATTTGTTAAAAAATTATTATGGGTATTTCTGTGAGGGTGTTTTTGGGTGAGATTGACATTTAAATCAGCAGACTGAGTAAAGCAGATTGCCCTCCCTAATGTGGGTGGGTTTCATCCAATCAGTTGAAGGCCTAAATGGAACAAAAGATTGACCCTCCCCCAAGAAAGAGAGAATTCCCCAGCTTGACAGTTTTCAGACTAGAACACAGGCTCCTGTTGCCTGATGGCCTTCATACTGGGGCACAGGATCGTCCTGGTTCTACACAGCCTGCCAGCCTTCAGACTCAAACTGGGACATCAGCTCTTCAGATTTTGGATTTGCCATCCTCCATAATCACATGAACCAATTCCTTATAATAAATCTCTCTACATATTCACATATTTCTGGTTGTGTTTTTCTGGAGAACTTTGAGTAATACCACCATATTAGCAGTCTATAGGAGAAAAAACACATGATTTTATCAATTGATGCAGAAAAATCATTTGACAAAGTGTAACATCTACCCAAGATAAAAGTTCAATGAAGACAGAACTTCTTTAACCTAATAATAAGCATCTACAGAAAACCTACACTTAGCATTATTATTAGTGGTGAAACACTGAATGCTTTGTCTCTAAAATGGGGAACACATATGAATGTCCACACCAACCACTCATATTCAACATCAGGTTGAAAATCCTAGTCAGAGCAATAAGGCAAGGAAAAGACATAAAAGTCATAGAGACTAAGAAGGAAGAAATAAGACTATTCTTATTTGTAGATGATATGATCATCTACATAGAAAATCTCAAGGAATACACAAAAATACTCTTAGAATTAGTAAGTGAGTTCATCAAGGTCATGAGATATAAGATCAACACGAAAATCAATCTATTTCTGTACACTAACAGTGAACACAAGGAAACCAAAATTTAAGAGACAATACCATTTGTAATTGCCCTAGAGAAAACTAAATATTTAGGAATATATTTAATAAAATATTTATAGACTATGTATGCTAACTACAAAATCCTGATAGAAGCAATGAAAAAAAAAATCTAAATAAATAGACAGACATACCATGTTCATGAGTTGGACCACTCAACTTAGCAAAGGTGTCAATTCTCCCTGAAGTGACTTAATATAATTTCAATCAAAATCCAAATAGGCTTTGTATATATTTTTATTTATATAAAAATTTTAAAATTTACATGAGAAAGCAAATAACCTATAATAGCCAAAACGATTTTAAGACTTACTGTAAAGCTATAGTAATCATTGGGTGTCATGGGGTGGAGAGAAATGAGCATCAGTAGGAAATGAGATGCAAAACAAAGTTAAAAATTCTGAAGAAATAGGAAACCTAAATTAAAGATGTGATGAACTAAAAGATAAACCTTCTGTTCAGATTTCGAACAATTAAAATAATATGTTTTGGTAGTGCAAGCCAGAGGACTAGGGCACTCTCAGGTGACTGACATCGAGTTACTACAATATTTCTTTATTTAAACTTAAAACATTATCTAAAACAAACAAATTTAATATTTGACACATAAGTTTCAAACGGTTATTAAAGCATACATGGCAACTTTTGTCCACCTCCTAATCTTACTAAAATAACAGAAGAAATATAAGAACAAGAAAGATCCAAAGCAGTCCTGGCAAGCCAGGAACGGTGACTTCAGTAGATCAGCAACACTGAGGAATTTCCAGGGCATAAATAGAAAATGGGATCAAATTGGTGACAAAGCATAGATTCACTTTCACACATGGATTCCTACAGAGAGAGTCCACAACACGATTCAGGCTAAAAGGCAGACCTCTGAAAAAAGAAAGTTTCCAAAAGAACCCTGGAAAAAACACACTATCTGGCAATGGCGGCAAAACAGGAAGGGGCCTAGTGAGAGTTGGCCATTACTAATTAAAAGGCTGCCCAACAGCTGAGTCTGGCCAGAGTCTTCAGAGTGTTTGGTTTTGGGGTTTGTCCTCTGCATGAATCTAGTAGAACATACTCCTGGTTGATTTGCCTTAGAGGTGGAGACAAGCACAGGCTGAAGACCCAAGTAAGGTCTGGCTGCTGCCAGATGGCCAGAGTCCCTGTACCGCAGAGGCACACAAACTCTTTGCAAATCCTGAAAAGTGACCTACGCCTCTTCTGTGTGGGTCCCTGCAATTACAATGCACAATCCCCATGTGCTGAGAACAACCTCCTACCACTACCAAGGCCAACTTCTCCATTAGGCATAATGAGCACAGTGCCTGGGGCCCATGACACTGTTAGGAGCCCAAGAAAATGTTCTAATTTTTTTTTAAATCGGAATGTTAAAAAATGGATATAATCCATCCTGATTCCATCTTCATACACCATAGTTATAAAATATAATTTTTAATATGTAAATATATTTTTTGAGACAGGGTCTCACTCTGTTTCCTGGACTAGAGTGCAGTGGCATCATCACAGTTCACTGCAACCTCAAACTCCTGGGCTCCAGAGATCCTCCTGCTTCAGCCTCCCAAGTAGCTGGGACTACAGGTGCATGCTACCATGCCTGGCTAATTTTATTATTTTTTTGTAGAGATGAGGTCTCCCTCTTGCCCAAGTTGGTCTCAAACTCCTGGCTTCAACCAATCCTCCCACTTTGGCCTCCCTAAGTGTTAGGATTATAGGCCTGAGCCACCATACCTGGCCAATATTTGGTTTTTAATGGAGGAAGGGGCCCATGAAAGTTACAATGGTGCCATGCTCGCTACTAATATTAATCATTCTATATTCTCTTTTTAAGTATAAACAGGTATCCAGGAATCACCAAATATTTGAAGAAAACAAATAACATGAAATAGCAAATCGATCTGAAAAAATTCCAAGGAAACAATTAATGGAGAAAAAAATATAAAATTTTGAAAATTCGAATTAGTATTTTCAGAGATGCAAGATCACTTCACATATAAAAAATAAAAAGTGGATTCTCTGAAAGCTAGTAATCATTTGAGCATTTCACTTAAAGCCTTTTCCACATACGGTCATACCGTAGTCCTCCCTTATATATGGGGGATACATTCCAAGTCCTCCAGTGGACGTCTGAAGCTGTAGATGGTACCAAACCTTATATACACTGTGTTTTTTCCTACACATACATACGTACCTATGATAAAGTTTAATTTGTAAATTAGGACCAGTAAGAGATAAAAAATAATAATGAATTACAAAATAAAACAATTATAACAACATACTGTAATAAAAGTTATGTGATTGTGGTCTCTCTTTCTCTCCCAAAATATTTTATTGTACTGTACTTCTTGTGATCTGTCCCTCTGTCTTTCTACCACGAGGCACTGAGGTGTGGTTCTCACTCTGTGATGAGAGGCAGCCATTGACGGTCAATGTCACGACGCATTACTTCCTCAGGGCTGTAGAGTGGTGATGCTCCACCTGGATCATTCTTTCTTCCTTCACTAGCTGAAATGTTTCTACAAATAGAAACTTCTCATCAATGTTTTGGCTACCTGAGGAACAGTTTTTACTGAAAAGATAAAAATAAATGCTTGTTTCTTTTTTGATTATTAATTTTTAGACTCAATGGTCTATATGTTAGCTGCTTCCAAGGATTAACCAAAATTTTCATTTTTACTGCTTTTTATTTTGTTTTAAAGTATTGCACATGAATAGATTTTAATATATTGACATGTTGCCATCCCTTGCACTAAATACTCTTATTCCTGTTCACATGATTCCATATTTAGGTGGTAGGAACCTCTTCAAGTTATCCTTTAGGCTTAAGTCTTCCATTTCTGTCCCAGACCAGGAGAGAGCTATTTCTCCAGGCATCTTTGGTTCCTGGTAGCAGGAAATGGTAGTTACACGCCACAACATGCACTGTTTTTTTTCTCCTCTATTTGAAAAAATTATCTATATATTCAGGAAACTAGCCTTTAGCCTCTGAGTTGCAACTTTCTTACCTGCTTTGTCATTTGTCTTTTATGTTGCTTATAACATTTTTAATCCATACATAATTTTGTTTTCATGTAGACTTTTAAACTCATTTTAAAGCTTATTTCAAACTCATTTTAAAGACTCTGGCTAAATTGGATCAATGATTAAAAATATATTGTGAGAAAGTATTTGTAATACTGTCATACTGTCATTCAAGTTTGAGGTTTAAGACATTTCCTAAAATAAAAAACCCTAGTAAATTTATCACCTATGCATCTTTTTAGAGAAAACAAACAATTTTAAACATTTTTCAATGTATTATGGCAAAACATCATTAATTTAATAGCCCCTTCTTTCTTACTAATAGAATTCAGAGTTTGCCCAAGTGCCAGATGATCATGTGTGCAGGCAAGGCCACAGGGATGGATCCTGCTTAGGCTAAGCCAGCCATAGTTTGTCTCATTCTCCTTGCCAGTGATGGGAGAGGAGAATCCATCTCTAGGTCTGGAAAAACCTGCGTACTTTTGGAAAAAGTTTTCCTTGAGTCCTATGGGAGGAGACATATTTTTCTGCCCCAGATGCTTATTGTCTATAAGAACCACTGGGAAATCCTATCACCATTTTAAAATCATAAGGGTTTTTTTTTTTTTATTTTTTTTAGGTTTTCTCTTCTTTTTTATTTTTTTATTTTATTTTATTTTTTTTTTAAAACAACAGTTTCATATTTTTTTTCCCCACTCCCCCTTTCCCAAGTCAGCACCTTCAAGTGTTACCACTCCCCAAACGGTGCGCAATGCACTCATTGTGTAGGCATACCCCCATCCCCTCCCCCACCCCCCACCTCAGTCTGATGTCCAATTGGTGTCATTCCCAGATTTGTATTTAGGTGTTGATCAGGGAAATCAATTTTCTGGTGTCATAAGGGTTTTAAAACTCCCTGCTACGCTGAATCTGGAAGAAGAGAAAGATGAATACGTGGTACCTTGACGACGTGGCAGAGCTGCTATGTTAACCAACCCAATAGGGCCCATGTTCAGGCTTCTAGTTATGAGATACTAATGCCCCTACTCTACAAACCACGGCTGGGGCAGGGTGAGGCGGTGGGTTCTGTTCCTTGTGGCTGAAAGCATTGCGATTGACACATAAACTCTACAGAAGGGGAGGCTGAATACAAGACACACTGATGAACAAAGGAACCAGCTGAACCCATAATTAGGCCTAAATAATTGTTATTAATGAGGCTGAAATTAAATGGAAAGGATTCCCAGAACATAAGAAGCATAATGTGGAAAAAAAAAAAAAAAAAAAAGGACAAATCTGGAAGAAGTAAAATTCCAGGTGTTTTCAACAAAACCTGGGGGATATGGTAGAGCAGAGAAGTAAATCTGTGCTAAAGATTCTGTCCATTGGGCCAGATAAATAGGGGAAATCTCTAGATCAGCAGCTCTAAACCCCAGCTGTACATCAACATTACATGGTTCATTAAGTGCTGAGATTCAGGCCCCACCCTAGGCCTAATTCTGGTGACGATGCCTGGTTTTCATGTATTTTTAAATACATATTGCATCTTTTTAAACAAGGTTCACAAATTTATATCAGGCAAATGTTAACCAAAGAAAGGCAGAGTAATAATCTTAATGTTACTCAAAATAGAGTCAAGACCAACAGTATTAAATGAAACACAGAAGGATCCTTTATTTTGATGTAGCATGTTGGAACGGGTTTATAATATTTGAGGTGTGAGCATTTCCATTAATCCAAATTACTTTGATACTTTCTTTAGTCCCATCCATCTGGTTGACAAGGAGGCCAGTGGGCTCCCTCAGAAAACTGGGACCCTTGTTACCCTTCCTGAAAATGTTGGGAGCAGCCTACAGAGGATTTCCATCCCATTTCGACTCCAAAGCAAGAAGAGCCCACTTCCTCTCTGCAGTGACTTGTCACAGTAAGCACAGGCCATTGTCTGTCTTGCCACTACTGCTAGACCACACTGGAGTAAAGTCTCTTTCCTGTTGGCTGCTCATCTATCTCACTGGTCTGGCTACCAGCACAAGCCATGTGGCCAATTGAAGAAAAGCATCTCTACTTTCTAGGGCTACACTTCATTCTTTCTGATTTAGCCCCGATTTTTCTGAGGTTCAATGCCCCAAATCCATCCATTTGCCTGATGTGAAACTCAAACAGTGAATGACACTTGTTATACTTTGAATTCATCACAGGATATAACAGATTTTGCTGCATAAACAACCACCCCAAATCTTTTTAGCTTAAAACAACAACCTTTAGTTATTGCTCGTGAGTTGGCAGGCTGGGCAGTTCTGCTGAACCAGGCTTGGATGGTGATGGTGGCTGGACTCTGTCATGTATGTGTGGGCAGCTGGAAGATCATCTGGGGCCTGGCTGGTCCACGATGGCCTTGGCCGGAATGACTCTGCTATCCTCCCTGTGGTTCCTCATCCTCCAGCAGGCCGGTTTGAGCTTATTCATGTCAAGGCTGCAGGGTTCCAGGAGCAAGAGGAAGAGTAAGCAAGGGCTCTTGAGGCTTAGGTTTGGGACTGGCACAGAGTCACTCTGAGACTTTTAGAGCAAGTCAAAAGGTTAGTACAGGTTCAAGGGTTGAGGAAATAGATCCCTCATCTTGGTGGGAAAATCTTCAAATTCTTATTGCAAAGGTGCATGGATATGGGGAGGGTGATCAGTTTCCACCTGTGGAAATATCAAGCCTTCATTCCTTTTCATTTCTTGGACTAAGGTCACCACATTTAATTGTATAGGCTGCATAGAATACCATTCCAGGGAGCATGATTCACATTCTAAGTCTGCTCCAAAAGGAGCAAATCCCATCATTCTTTCTTAAGACACTCCTCAGATTCTCAAAGAAAGTTATTCCCACATACACATCCATGCACACGCGCGCACACACACACACACACACACACATCCTGTTCCCAAGGGCAGCTTAGTCTACTAAAAAATTGGTTTTGGGGACATAAAAACAAAGTCTGCTATTCTAAAATTCGGCTAATGATTCTCACATATTACAGGTTTAAATGTACTGAATCTCTTTAACTTCAGCTATTTTACCTGGTAGTATTAAACTTGCTTAAACAACAAAAAAATTTACACTATTGACCCTTTAAAATAAATATTTATAAGTTTCATTTTTAGAAAAAAAATTTAAATGTCTATTGGTTTGCATTATCTACAGCTAAATGTATTCTGCAGGTAGCTTAACATTTATATTTCCAAAAAATAATCCCCAGGCTTAAGTATACATTTCTGGTGAGGCTACGAGATCATTCATGTAAATGAAGAGCCTTGACTTTGTTGTATCACTTTCTTATTTCGGTGAAAAAGGGGACTTTCATTAGGGTAGAGTTTTCATTTTGAAAATATTATTCCATTAAGATTGTTACATTGCTGGGAGAGTAGATGAGTATCTATTTCTGTATATTAAGATCCAAATTCCATGTAAACTGCCTCCTTGAAACTAACGATGCTATTAATAGGTTCCTCCAGTATTCTGTTTAGCATGGAGAGTAGGAGTGAGGCAGCGTCTTTAATTTACTGGGGAATGGAACACCTTTATACAACTATTATTTCTGGAAGCAACCTTTACCTTTCTGAATGATCTATTTGTGCAATAGGATGGATGCTACAGATTTGTGTTACCAGAGGTTAGACATCATTCATTTTTGTAATATCTCCAGCAAGCTGATTGCAAGTACATTTTTTTCTTTATTGGACTGAACTTGAGCGTTTGTTAATAATCTTAATTTTTAAAAATACTGCATTTACATCAACCAAATCTTTCTGAATATATTTGTAACGAAAACTTGCTAATCTGTCCATATTTGTTAGGAATCTGTGATTATTTAGACAAGGCCTGGGTTGAAGTTCATCCTTTAGTGATTTCTGAAAGTTGGATTAATAAACAATATAACAGGTTGAATCCAATTTCAAGGAGAATGTACATCTCCTAAACAATACAATCTGTTCTTAGGTTTTTAGAAAGGGCTATTTGACTCTAAACAATGTAACTGAAGGTCATCTACACTGAAGCTGATGTTTGGGTGTGCTAATTATGAAGCATTCTTGACTTTCTACTGAGGAAAGCCTTGAGATATTCTTGAAAGAAATAAACTCACAGTTCTGTAAAAAATGTTACATAATTTAGGCCACTGTGAACAATAGTTTATACATGAGAGTCAATTCAGGAAAAATAAAATATTTGCAAGCTAGGTTTAATTTATTTTTCTTTTTGTTCAAACCAGGATAAGGTCAATGAGAAAACAGATACTGCTTTTCAGCCACTAAAATATTAATAACAGGGGATTTTGAGAAGTAGCAATAGAGTATGGTTTTCTATTTTTTGTACTTTACTTTTTGAGACCTTTTAGGGTTTATTTGTGTTTGGGTATGTTTGTGTGTGGTACTTCACTTTGTGCCCAAGTGATATCCTGAATTAGGTCCTGTCTTTGTTGATGGTGGCAGGGGTGCTCACACAGGTGACGTCACATGGAGAGATGGCCATGGTGCTGGGATGAAAATTGGCCATGTGTCATCTGCACCATTTTGACCATGGTCATCATCCATTGATATCTTTGGTTTTATATTTCTCTAATTCCATAGACTTTGCCTTCCTAAATTTATTTCTTTAAGAGGAAATTTTCTATTGCTACCTTCAATGGAAAACCAGCATCAGTTGCCATGGAAGAAACCATAAAAATAAATACCATGAAACAAAACAATGACAGTCAGTCATCACACATGCTGCTGCCTGCTTAATACTATGCAGCCAAGGCCTCCTCTCTTTCTGTTATAAGGGAGATTAGCAAGTGCTAGAGAGTTGAGAAAGACAGCACCTCAGGGAGATTTTCTCCTTGACACACCTGAGTAATGAAAGGGAATTGAAAAGGGGATACTCTTCCCCTTCACGATCCAAAGGCACTTCATTCTGTGTCTGGGCAGCACCCAACCATCTTCTCTATCAGCACTGGCCTGAGTCCTGCACTTGGAGAAATACTGACAGGCAGAGGGGGCTTTTAACGTTCTAAGAGGCTATCATTTATCTGATTTTAAAGCTCTGAAAGCTAGGACTCCCCATGGCAATCAATGCCTGCCTTTCACAGCTGTCAGGTACCGGAGTTCTTTTACTACTTCAACCCCTCCTGCTGTTCTGGAAGCTCAGGTTATATTAGCCAAACCTCAGTGGAAACAGAACAGCTGTTCGCCATCTTCCCCCAAATTCCCCTCTTGTGCTGGAAGACTGCTAGTGAGTCGCCACTTGGTCTTTGCTTCTCTAAGCCAAAGTATGTCAGGTCCTTACCCCTCTCCTCTTCCATCCCATTTTGCTATTATATTTGTGGCTGTCTGATTTCCAACAAATTCTCCATTTTGGCTTCTTAAGTTCTTCTTAGTCTGAGGTCAGGGCGTAAGAACTTTTTTGGAGGTCTGATACCTTACTACTGTCTTATTTTGAAGCACATTCCCTAAGAGAAGTACCGAAGTGTATATAAGACAACAGCTTCCATCCCTGGACCAGGGGATGCTTGGCTGTCTCCTGCTCCCAGTTTTTTTCTTTAAATCTCTAGATCAGAGGTGCCAAACAGGCTGCCTCAATCCAGGAGCTGGTACTATTTGTGTCTAGCCCAGTGCTGCTCCAAGTGTGATCCCTGGGCTGGCAGCATCAGTTCACCTGGGAGCTTGTTAAAAATGTACATTTTCAAGCCATACCAAGACCTCCTGAATCAGAATCTCTTGGAGTGGGGCCCAATAACCTGTGTTCTAATAAGTTCTGCTGTTGGTGCTTAGGCCCAATAAAGTTGGAGACCTAGATGGGTTCCACATAATATTTTAAACATTTTTGCATATGGCTTTGACTTTTAAAAATTGGAAGATCTTACATAATAAAAAAATTCCATCATCTGGAAATGATTTTCCAGACTTCACTTCCCTCTTGGAATCAAGCCTATGTATGATAATCTCTGCATGGTGGTCCAGTATCAGCTGCCATTTTCCATATGCATGCATTGTAGTTTTTCCTGTAGTGGAGGGAAGGTGAATGTAAAATACTTCTTGTATATAGATCACTATCAAACGTGGTCAAATGAAAGAGCCAGACGGCCATGCGATTCACTAGAAATGAGAAAGATTTCTAAGTGAAAGTGATGTGGCTTGCTGTAGTACTCTACATTGCTTTCCTAGCCCTGAAAACCTCTGGATATGGTTCTCTGACTGTGAACTCTGGGTTTTTTAGATTTGTTTGACTTTTCCAGCTATATCTCCCTCCTCTGACACTACCATATTGTCTCTGATTCCTGCTAAAACCCTCCTACCTCTAAAAACCCTGGACCCTGGCCTCCCTCAGCCCACTATGACCGTTTGCTAATCAACGCTGTTTGGCATGGATGCCTCAAGTTACTCTTCAATTGATTAACAAGTCCTCTGCTTTTAGTTTAGTACCTTGATTTGTTTGTCATATGCTATACCATACCATGTAGTGCAGAGGAAAAGCCTGGATTTGGCAGGAGAGCTGAGTTTGATTTCAGGCTCTGAACTTACTGGGCTGTTACGAGAACTAAGTGAGAAATACTTGGAAAGTTCCTATCATCGTGTCTGACACATAGTAAACACCAAGTCAATGATATTTTTGAATACAAGTTGAGTACTTGTTTATTTGGTAATAATGTTAACCATGTATTTAGCATGTACATCAGGCTGGGGCTGTGCTAACTAGACATTAGAATACAAAGACAGGGTGAGGGGCTCAGGCACGTGAGTACCTGTAATCAAGTCACATGCACAGAGTGCTCTGGGATTGTGGTGGGGAGGAACTTTGGAAAGATTTTGAGTAGGCTTCATGTAGGAGGCGGTTGTCTAGCTGCATAGTCAAGGCTGGATAGGAATTTTCCAAGCAAAGAAGGAATGGAGGAATGCCTTGTGTATAAATACTCAGACACACGAAAAGCATGGTGAATGTTCCAAAAATAATGATTAATTCCACATTCCTGGAGTATAGGATATGAATTCCCTCCTCCGAGACTGAGAACATAGGAGATTGGAAAGGTAGCTTGGGGTGAAAGACACATTCCCAAACTAGAAGAGTTTAGACTTTATCTTGGGGCCAGATTTGTGTTTTGGAAAGGCCAATCTGACACCTGAGTCACCTCAAAAATCTGCCATTAAATTATATTCCACTAATTATGCAAGGAAGACAAAGATATGAGAGAAGAATTTTAGAGAAAGATCCATCCAAAAGGGTGGACAAAAATTTTTCGGGGACTAAAGTCTCAGATTTGTTGAAAACTTGGGGAACTTATTCTTCTTAATGTATTCCAATGAATAAAAGTTTCACTCTATCAGACTTTTAGCTAAGTCAACACAAAGTTTGTGATTGAAACTAAAAATTACCATGGTGGCGAGAGTGCTGTTGCCTTGGCAACACTGACAAAGGTCCCGTGAAGGATTTGCCTACAGCAAGGCTATAGGTAAATGACTATTTGGTCCACTTCAGGCCAGTAAGTTAACACCATAGAAAAGCCTAGCTTGGCATTTCCTGACTTGGAAGTGCTTAAATTTGCTCCTTTCGGCAAAGTATACCCATGGGCTTTGGTCTAGGTTGGCCCTTTGTGAGGCAAATGTGTGATTCCATGGGCTTTGACAGGCCTGCCAGGCCAAAAAAATATCTCGCTGGGACCAACGTTCCCACTCTGAGGTTTTTTCTGTTGGTTAATGCGTTATTTCCAAAAAGCACTGTCAAAATTAGAAGCGTTTCTGGAGAACTACAACACGCAAAGCAAACAACAGAGAAAAATGCAGGTCGTGTGAAAGAGAGAGCACTGGATCAGCAAGCAGACGGTCTAGGTTCGAGCCCTGAACTGACTCAAACGCAGCCCTCTGACCTCAGGCAAGTCTATGACTATTATCATTATTATTTCCATCTTGGTTTCATCATATAAATGGATGTAATGATGTTTGCTCCCCTCCACTGGGCAGCTGTGAGTGTCAAATGATGTAGTACAAGTGTTTTCTAAACTATAAAGTGCTATGCAAAATATGATATAAGGGGCTCTTATTTTAAACGTGTCTGGGACTGAGACCTAGGACTGCAGTGTTTTGATTGACACGAGGAGGGCAGCACAATGACCGCAGGGTGGGAAACAAGGCTATGGCAGGCGGCGAGAGGAGTGGGATGGGCTCCCATGAGGAAACGGCTTGCCTTTGGAGTCCCGTCTCCATGATGCCCCCGCCCACTCTCTTTACCTCAGCCATCCCCAGCGACTTACTATCTACCCAACAGACAAAGTTGTTTCATGTTTCTGTTTTACAAAAACTCTTCTATTTGCCTGGATTTCCCTGCTCCATCTAATCCTTCTGAATAACCCTTCTTTTAAGATCTATCTGGACAGGTTAGATGCTGCACCCCAGAATTACACAATACCTTTATGGTATTTGTTCTACCATATGGCAACTATCTGCACATATTTGCCTGTTCCACTTAGATGGGGTTCAGGACTGAATCGCATTTTCCCCACGCTCCCCAAACTCATATATTGAAGTCCTGATCTCCAATGTGACTGTATTTGAAGATACAGCCTTTAAGGAGGTACTTAAGGTTAAATGAGGTCAGAATGGCCCTAATCCGTAGTATTGGTGTCCTTGTAAGAAGAGGAAGGGAAGCAGGAGTGTGTGTGAAGTGAGGAGGCCATGTGAGGACGCAGTGAGAAGGCAGCCGTCTCCAACCCAAGGCCTCACTAGATACCAGTTCTGCTGGCACCTTGTTCTTAGACTTCTAACTTCCAGAATTATGAGAAAATAAATTTCTATTGTTTAAGCCACCAAGTTGGTGTTGTTTTGCAATGGCAGCCTGAGGAGCTAATACAGGTGGTAAGTATCTTAAGGGTAAAGATGTATTTTACTCTTTTTTGTACAACCAGAGACTGGAAAATAGTAGATGTTAAGTAAATAATTCTTGAATGAACAAATTAATTAATATAGCATACCTGGGCTCAATTGGTAGCATAGACAAGGCCAGGAGCTAACACTAGCTGTCTACTCAGGGGCAGTGACCATGACCATGGGGGCTGGAGAAAGAACAATAGAAGGAGCTTAGCATCAGGGCAGGCAGATGGAGAACCAGGAGATCCCAAAGTGGGCTACAGGCAGGTGTCCAGTCTGACTCTAGGGTAGATATCTGAGAAGTTCAGTATCGGAGGAGCCTAGAGGTGTGGGTAGTAGTTGTCTGAAAGCCTCCAATAGCTCCATGATCTACAGGAAAAAGTGCAAGCGTTTAACTGGGAATGAAGTACTCTATGATACGGTTACAACCAACTCCCTCTGCCTAGAATTGCCCTGTAGATAACACAGTAAGTGTTTATTTAATGTTTGTCTCTCAAAGTAAGAACTATGTCTTGTTTGCTTTCGTTTCCACCCAGTACTAGAAGGCCTGCTATACTGTAGGTGCCTAATGAATGGGGTAAGTCTAAGTAGGGGGACCACCAGCTCCCATGACACTTGCCTATAAAGAGTATTTCTCAGTTACTGAGAAACACTCAGAATAGGACTCCTTTGTAGTGTCCTATATTAATTTCATAGGCTTCAGGAATTACCACAAATTTGGTGGCTTAAACCAAACAGAAATTTTCTGTTCCAGATTCTGGTGGCTCCAGGTGACTCCAGGTGTTCCTTGGCTTTCTCTATCTTCTCCTGGCCTCTGTCTGTGTGTTCTCCTCTTTTGTCTGTGTCTTCTCTCCTACTTTTCTCTTATTAGGATACTTGTCATAGACTTAGGGCCCACCCTGATCCCAGGATGATCTCATCTTAACTTCATTCTATCTGCAAAGAGCTTTTTTCCAAATAGTGTCACATTCATAGGTTCGACATGAACATATCTCTTGAGGGACCACTATTCAACCCTCACAGTTTCCCTAGACAGAGAATTTGTCACCAGGGAATAAATTAAGGGAGCGTTGGTGAAACTTGGGTCTAAGATGAAAGCTTAGGCTCATGGCTCAATCCCGGAGAGTGGTAGGAGGCAAAATCAGAAGCACAACTGAATTTGGTGCTACATCCTTGAGCCACTGACCTAGTGTTTCTTAAATTGCTCCAGACTAGGAAAGGAGGAGAGAACCCAAAGACAAGACAAGACTCACATAGCCCTGCTATGGAATTTGGAAGTCTACAAAGCAGGAGAAATATTTCCTTCCCATGACCTTAACACCTGGTTTAAAAAATAAAGAGAGTGATAATATCCGGTTTTCAAGATGGAAAAGGGAAATGTGTGCTCTCCTACTAATGGTGAAGGTAAAATTGGTACAACATTTTGGGCTCCGTGTACTAAAATTTTTAAAGACATTTGCAATTAAAGACCCAGCAATTCCTTATGTAAGACAAAGATTTAGCTGCAAGCATATTCATAGCAATAGAAAAAAAACTGGAAATAACCAATATTTCCAATAATAGGTGATTATGGAATACATGACAGTTATATATTTAATAGATGGGAAATCATATTCCTATAAAAAGACAAACAATGGTATTGCTACCATGTACCCTTTGACCTGAAGTTGATGATCACAAAAAGGAGATTAAAAAGTACATATACAATATTGTTCTATTTTAGTTAAAATGCTTATATTTTACAAAAAGACAAGGATAATGCATTCATATGTGACCGGCAATTATCACTGGGTGGTGCAATTAGTAATTTTTTTTTTTTTTGCTAATTTTTATCTTTGGTCTCTCCCATCCAAGTCCTAACAAGGCCCAACCCTGTTTAGCTTCTGAGATCGCCAAGATCGGGCATGTTCGGGGTAGCATGGCCATAGACTATCTTTGGTCTCTCTATCATGAACCTATATTACTTATATGAAAAAAGAAAGTTATTTTAAAATATGAAAAATGTGTTCTCATAAACTTTTCCTAGAGTATATGTATTAGCTGTTACTGTTATATTTATCTGGCCATATTGATCTCTGATCTAATTTGCATGGCTATGTTAAAAAATAGCATTTATTCTTACATTAGTAGGAAACAAGAACAGACAAGTGAGTATGTTTAAACATTGGTAAAGCGCCAGCACCCAGGCTGGCTTGAGGATTCTAAAACTTTAACTCTTTCAAAACATCTTGGCCACTGAACCTCCTGTGCTGTCCACACTCTGTGGCATTAAAAGCTGGAAATGTAACTGCTTCTCACTTTTGATCTCTTATGTAAAATGATTGGATGTTAGATTAAGTGAAAGGAGACTTGGAAAGCACTTTGTAAATGGTGTGCAGCTGTCCAAGCAAGGGGCCTATTATTAAGAGTGAGCCCGAAGGCATGCTGGAACCCTGTGGCTCTCTAGGGGACTCCAGCTCCCTCCCATGGAGCCCCAGGTTGTCTTGGCAGTGAGGAGGCAGCTCACTGGGGGAAGGATTACAAACCCATCAATTCAGGATTCTGCTTGTGTCAATGGTATATATCAAGGATTCTATTGCTGGGGAGAAATTTGTAAATGTTTGATTGAGTTCAATCCCCTCATTCTAGAGAAGCACAATCCAAGGCCCGTGGCCAGGACAGGGATTGGGCGGGGTGGGAATGACTTTCCCAAGGTTGCTTAATGGCATAGCTGGAACTAAAAGCAAGTCTTTGGCTTTCTGATACTATATCCGGTTGTCTCTGGACGCCACTGGTGTCCTCAAATTAAAACCTAAACCTGGAACCTCTCATATGCAGGCATGCACTGCTTAACGGGAATACATTCTGAGAAATGTTGTCGAGCAATTTTTTTCTTGGTGGGAACATCATGGAGTCTACTACACAAAATTAGATGGTGTAGCTCACTACACACCTGGACTGTATGCTACGGCCTGTTGCTTCTAGCCTACAAACCTGGACAGCAAGTTAGGTACCGAATGCTGTGGGCAATTGGAACACAAGGGTAAGTATTTGTGTATCTAAATATATAAACATAGAACAGGTACAGTAAAAATACTGTATAAAAGATAAAAAAAAAAAAACACTACATTTTTATAGGGTACTTGCCATGAATGGAGCTTGCAGGACTGGGAGTTGCTCTGGGAGTCAATGAGTGAGTAGTGAGTGTACGTAATGGCCTGGGGCACTGCTGTGCACTACTGTAGGCTTCATATTAATAAACACTGTACACTTAGGATATACTACATTGATTTTAAAAAGTCTTTCTTTGGCCGGGCGCGGTGGCTCACGCCTGTAATCCTAGCACTCTGGGAGGCCGAGGTGGGCGGATCGTTTGAGCTCAGGAGTTCGAGACCAGCCTGAGCAAGAGTGAGACCCCATCTCTACTAAAAATAGAAAGAAATTATATGGACAGCTAAAAATATATATAGAAAAAATTAGCCGGGCATGGTGGTGCATGCCTGTAGTCCCAGCTACTCGGGAGGCTGAGACAGGAGGATCGCTTGAGCCCAGGAGTTTGAGGTTGCTGTGAGCTAGGCTGACGCCACGGCACTCACTCTAGCCTGGGCAACAGAGTGAGACTCTGTCTCAAAAAAAAAAAAAAAAAAAAAAGTCTTTCTTCAATAATAAATTAACCTTAGGTTACTATAATTTTTTACTGTATGAACTTTTAATTTTTTAAAATCTTTTTGACTCTTTGGGTAATAAGACTTAGCTTAAAACACAAACACATTGTACAGCTATACAAAAATATTTTCCTTCTTTAAATCCTTTTTCTATAAGCTTTTTGCTACTTTTAACATTTTTAATTTATTTTTTACTTTTTAAACTGTTTTGTTAAAAACTAAGACACAAACACACATTACCTTAGGCCTACACAGGGTCAGGATCGTCAATATCACTGTCTTCCACCTCCACATCTTGTCCCACTGGAAGGTCTTCAGGGCAGTAACATACAAGGAGCCATCATCTCCTGTGATAACAATGCCTTCTTCTGGATACCTCCTGAAGGACCTGCCTCAGGCTCTTTCACAGTTTACTGTTTTTATAAGTAGAAGGGGTACACTCTAAAATAACAATTAAAAGTGTAGCATAGTAAATACATAAACCAGTAACACAGTTGTTTATTATCATTATCAAATATTCTATACTGTAAATAATTGTATGTGCTAGGCTTTCATACAATTGGCATTGCAGTAGATTTGTTTACACCAGCATCACCACAAACACATGAGTAATGCACTGTGCTGTGACATTAGGAATGCCTATGACATCAGGAGGTGATAGGAATTTTCAGCTCCATTATAATCTCATGGGACCATTGATTGTGGTTTACTTTTGGCCCAAACGTTATGCGGTGCATGACTCTAAAAATGGCTGCCCCTGATCTGACCAACGTTCCACAGTGATAAGGGCAACAGCGCTCCCCCCTTTGCCTGTTTTCCCCAAGAATAAGCAAATATGGAAGTTTGGTCAGCAGTGATCCCAAGCTCTAGTCCTCTTCTGAGACCTCAGACCCTACGAGGAGTGTTCTCAGCCACAGGGAAATGGCCCCTGGAGGCACCCAGGGATTGATGCAGACCATGGTTTCTCCCAGTGTCCAGCTGCCCCACATCATCCCAGGAATAACTGCAAGGACTCATTTATATTTTATTAAAGATGGAGTATTTTCTCAGCAGTCAACCATGCTACAAGGTGCTATGAAGCAGCAAAGTTTACTTATGCACAACCTTTGTTCCTCAAGAATCTTATGACCTATTGGATATGTACAGAGAACCCATTTTATTACCAGGCAGAATGGAGTAATAATTTAGGAGAGATTCAAGCAAATCTCCATGGGTGCAAAGCAGAAAGAGTGGTTCATTATTTTCCCACTAACACATGTGTCCGGACCATCTACTTGTGCAGGGCACTGAACTAAGTGTTTTTACACAAGAGGTGCCCAACAAAGAATTGTTCATTCATGTTTTCTCTGCTTGGTTACCCAGAAGGCTAAAGCACTTCATAATTAAATATGAGCCTGTAAATGTATATTTATCATCTTTTGAAATGCCAGTAGTCATCTTCATATGTTAGGAATGTTCAAATCTGAACTTCACAGTCACATAGTTGTACATGGCCAGACATATTACAGATGTAATTTTATATGTAATCAGATTTCTTTGGGAATGTTGTGAATTTGGGATCCAGTAAAAAATAAAGGCCCTTGGAATTATGGAAATTGAGAGTTCCAGAACATGCAGGACAACCCATTCATTTCACAGATGATTACATTAAAATGTGATTACTGCTCCAGTCACATTACGCTTTTATTTTTTGTACCACTGATCACTATTTACAGACATCATGTTTATTGATAGAAGCTGAAGATGAAGGATTATTTTTCCTTCCAAACTTTGCCCAAGTTATTTGTTGTTAGCTATAAGGAACTCACTCATCTCTCTCAGCACTCTGTCCCCCCTTTTCTAACTCCAGGGAATTCTTATTGTTTTTGGGTCCACATTTGGATGGTCTTTATTTTGAATCCTCTTCATACCAGGGGCGGAGGCAATACAGGGGGACCAGGATTATTCCTGCCCAGGGGAAGGCCTGATGGCCACCTCTCTTCCTTTGGCTGTGACTCTCATTTCCTTTTCCAACTATCTGGGGAGGTGACATGGTGGTGGCTAGAAGCCTCTTTCTGCATGGGAAGAAGAGCCCTTTCCTCCTGTGTAAGGAAATCAGGGAGAGGCTTAGAGAAGGAAGGCCTTTTGATCTGTCTTGTCTAGGCTGAAGAAATTGCCTTCTCTGCATAGTCTGTCTCAGTTTCCAGAGCTAGCTGTTCTACCTAAAGCTTTGACATTAATGTCTTTGTTATAAATATGAATCTTTCCAGAATCTCAAAAGATGATACTCGGCAATTGAGAGAAAGATTGTATCACCTATATGTCCTCTCTCTCTCATCCATCCACATCTATCTCTATATATTAATATATTGTCACTCACTTGTCCGTGATTTTCATAATGCTTGATAACTGGCAGGATCACCTATTTTGTCAATCAAATGCTAAAACTTGGAGATAATCTTTCATTCAAAAATAGGTTTATGTGCAGAGCCAATGAGATTCCTTGCCAATCCAGTTGCAGGTTAAGTCTACTGATTCTCTTCCCTTAACATCTCTTTGCTCTATTTCCATCTCTCTGCTCTATTTCCATTTCTCTGCCCTGACTGCTACTTCCTTATTTTTGACTTACATTTTTTTCTTTTCTTTATCCCTTTTTACAATTGTCCCCATTCAAATCCACCATAGACTTCCAAGGATAATCTTTCTAAATATGATTCCTTTCCCAGTGTACCCAGTAAGCTGGACAGGATGGAGTGCACACTCCTTCATGGGGTATTCAAGACCCTCCCAGATCTGACCCATGTCTACCTCTCCAGCAGGACCTCGCATCACCCTTTCCAAGTAGCCTGTGTCTCAACTACACTCATCAACCGCAGTTCCCAACTCAATGGGTGGGTTCACACCTCCATTTCCCTGTTCACTCTGCAGACTTCTTATGAGAATTTCCATTTCCACCTATTTGCATTTCAGGGTTCACCTCTAGTGTCACATTCTACCTGAAGCCTTTCTTGACTTTCTCTGCCTCAGGCAAATTTGACCATTTTTGGTAGAGAATCCAGTTGGGACTACATTGACAGGACTTGTAAAACTATTTATTATGCTTCCTTGTCAGTGTCCTCACCAGATCTAAGCCCTTTTAGTGCAGGGACCTATCTTATTTATCTTTGTATTCTTCCCACTGCTATGGTTGGAATGTTTGTGTCTCCCGCAAAATTTATACATTAAAATCCTAACCCACAAAGTGATGGTATTAGGAGGTGGGGGCCTTTGGAGGTGATTAAATCACGAGGGTGGAACTCTCATGATTGGGATTAGTGCCCTCACAAAAGAGACCCCAGAGAGCTGCCTTGCCCCTTGCACCATGTGAGGCCACAGTGAACAGGTGTCACTCTTTGAGAAATGGGCCCTCACAAGACACGAAATCTGCTGGCACCTTGATTTTGGACTTCCCAGCCTCCAGAACCAAGAAATAAATGGTTATTGTTTAAAAGCCACTCTGCTCTTAGTATTTTGTTATAGCAACTCAAATGGACTAAGACACCCTCCCAGCACAGGCCCTCACATCCAGTAGACACTCAGCAAATGTAAGTTCAATTAGATGAGGGAGCATGGATTGAATTGGCCAGTATCACATAATCCACAAGTTTGTACAGGTCAGACCAATACTCTTTCTCCTTCCTTCTCCAACCCTCCTCTCACTCAATTTATTCTCCTCATGGCCCCTGGAATCAGCTTTAAAACACACAGCACTGGTTTTTCAGACATCTCCCCCTCTCCCTATTATGATGATTTTTATTATATTTAGAATAAAATCCAAGCTCCTTATTAGTTAAGAATGTTCATATCCAAGCTTTTGCCAGTCACATAGTTGCATATACATGGCTAGACATATTCATAAAAGTATTATAGAAATTACACATGATAATTTGTACATGACCAAATTTCCCTCCTTAATCTACTCAGCCCTATGTGACTTGGTTTCTGACACTTCTGCAACTTCATCTGGGCCACCCCCTGCTTTCTCACCACATTCAAGCACTCAGTTCTTGTTTTATCTCAAACACACTATACTCAATCCCCTTTCATGGCCTTTTGCCTTAGGTATACCCTTTCTCTAGAATGTTTCTGCCCTAAGTTGCATCAGGAGAGACCCTACTAATTCAGGGCTAAGCACAAATGTCACGTCTCAGAGAAGAATTTCCTGATAAATCTGCCCCCCAAATCTAATTAAGTTACATTGCTTTATTTTTTGGTACCACTTATCCCTGCTTATAAACATCTTGTTTATTGATTTGTTCCCTTGCAAATTGTCTTGTTTCTGTGTACAAAAAAGTAATAAAGATAGCTAACACTTACACAGTTTATACTATATGCTGGGCATGGTTCTAAGTACATTCAGGTGAATTTGTCCATCTAATCTTTACAAGAGCCTATGAGGAAAGAACTATTGTAACCCCATTTTAAAGATGAAGAAACTGAGGCATAGAGAGGTGAAGTAATTTGCCTAAGACCTCAGTCCTCTTAATTAGTGTGTGATGCTGTGGATGTAGATCTGACAGATTCTGTTAGCTGCTATACCCTTGGTCCTAAAAATATTGTTTATATCCTTATGACCTAGAAAAAGACTGGATGAATGAATATAGTACTGAACATGTTACCTCTCCTTATTTTACTACACGTTGGTCCGACATTTTACAGGAATGGATCGTAAAAAGGCAAAGTCAAATGCCTTTTGGTTTAAGTAAATTATCTTCTCTCTAATTCTTCTGGCTACACTTTTCTAGACATGAATCTAAAATCTCCCCACCCCGAAACAACCACCACCACCACCTTTGTTTAAGCTAGAGCGGTGGTAGAAAGGTTCATTGTATTCTTGGGAAGACATAAAACCTCACTTGTTATGGTCCATAAAGTATCCAGAATAATTCTGTGCATAGTCATTAAAGAACTCTATAAAAGGCACTGAATATTGAGACCACTCAAGCAATCTGATTGCTTAATTAAATCTCTAAAAATACTCAATTTGTGCCAATTGAAACTGTATCATGCATAAAAAAGAGCTATGTGCCTTCTTTTTTTCTTTTAATTTTTAGTTTATAATAGCAATGATGACCTTGGCTCTGGGCATTTCCTGCAGATTAATGACTGACTAGGCTTTATGGCCCTCGCCTGTCCCTCCAGTGGACTATTAACTCCTCCCAACTTGTCATTCATCCCCTGAAAAGCACCCTGCATCTCACTCTGGTTTGCTAAGGAATGTCAGCATTTGTCAAAGCTGGTGGGGACTGGTTTGTGAATAGTGATTGTGGATTCTTGGAAACTCTGTGGCAATATTGACATCTCTGAAGAAGACAGGTTCCTAACTAACCTCAGAGGTGGCCTTTGATACACTCAGTGTATACACAAGAGTTTGCCTTCCTCTACTCAATGTTTCAGTGTGATGGTTTAAAGGGGCTTACGATGAATTTCTCTGCTATCAAAGCTTTGTTCTCTTGTCTTCTGCTATGTGATTTCTTTAAACCCATGTATGGACACAAATACTTTGAAATTATAGGAAAAAATCTTCTTTTGGAGTCAAAGATAGTTGCATCTGTGGAAATAATTCTGAATACATATAATACAATGCAAGCAATTTAAGTTTCCTCCACCCCATCTCAGTGAGGCAGCTAGGACTGCTAGAAGAATCTACAACTGGTTGCAATTCTAATTGTGCCTTCTTTGCTTCCTGATTGCCAAAAGAGAGACTTAACTTTAAAAATGCTTACTCTCTCTCCTACTACAGAATGTCAACGTGGCAGATCCTTAGCTACTGTTTCCCATCAGTCCGTAGCCATGTCATAGCTTTGTAAGCCTGCATTGTTAGTGTGTCTTTGGACTACTTTGTCTACTGTAATGATGATTTAGCACCCATCATTTGAATAGTGCTTTAGAATATAGCGTGCTTCCTAGGGCCACATGATTAAATTTGTTTCACAAAAGAGGAAGTTAGGTCCTGAGAAATAAAATGACTTGCCCAAGATCATATATTCTCTAAGTAGAGGAGATATTCCAGATTTTCTGACTCTAAATCCTGTCTCTTCTCAGGTCTTTCCATTTCTATCTTCGAAAGAAAGCTCATTATCTACTTTTTATTCTTTTTTTTTTTTTTTTTGAGACAGAGTCTCACTCTGTTGCCCAGGCTAGAGTGAGTGCCGTGGCGTCAGCCTAGCTCACAGCAACCTCAAACTCCTGAGCTCAAGGGATCCTCCTGTCTCAGCCTCCCAAGTAGCTGGGACTACAGGCATGCACCACCATGCCCGGCTAATTTTTTCTATATATATTTTTAGCTGTCCATATAGTTTCTTTCTATTTTTAGTAGAGATGGGGTCTCGCTCTTGCTCAGGCTGGTCTCGAACTCCTGAGCTCAAACGATCCGCCCACCTCGGCCTCCCAGAGTGCTAGGATTACAGGCGTGAGCCACCGCGCCCGGCCAATCTACTTTTTATTCTTCAAATAATTTCTTTTTTCCTATGTCAGAGCAAGTGAAAGGGCCTTAAACAATAAAGTTCCTCTTGTTTATTAACTATGGACATACATTTCACATACATCCTTTCATTTTATCTTCGAAACTCAATGAGACAAGAACTGTTACCATATGACAGAGGAAGAGACTGTAGTTTAACGAGGTCAAGTATCCTACTGGACCTCAGGCTCTGTAGCTATGACTCCAAAACCTATACTCTTCTGGCAGCACTGCCATGCCACTCAATGGACACTGTTGCCGGTGTGGATTTTATGGTTTGGTAATTATTTTTCCTGTTGTCTAATATCAAATATGGCTGTTAGCTCAAGACAAATAATGCTGTTGACTATAGCAAGATGAAAATATCCTTGGCTAGATGGTAGCCAGAATGGAACTCTCTTTAGACGTAGTAAGGAGTGGGCTTTGATATTCATCTTGAATATGACGAGCATACTTAATCTGTACAATATATTCATATTTTTTCTTTTTCTCAACTGTGACATCAAGTGATGTACATAAAGAACAGGTGGTTGATTGTCATATCGTGGGACAGATGTCTGCAACTTTTGTGATTGCCTGGCTTTAACCTTAGGGGGTGTATTTTATAGATTCACAGTGCTGCAAAGGACTAGAGAAATCCTTTACTTCAATCCCTTATATTCTTTGGAGTAAGGAAACTAAAACCCAGGAAGCCTAGATGGCTCGCTTAAAGTCTTTAAGCGATTGTTGATTTTTTTTTTTTGTTTTCCTATGGTAGGTGGTTGATGGGTTTTGTAGCTGCTCTGGGAACTGTATTTCCACTGTGGGGAGATGAGACAGACCCAGGCCCTGCCCTCAGAGAGCTTGCTATCTAACAGACAGAGATTAGAATCTTTGTTTTTGCATCATTCTATAATCAACTGAACATGTTACTCATTTTGGAGCTACGCTCATGTCTTGGTTCACTCTGAGTCCTTACGTATATATCACCATATTCTTGCAATATAGCACCTGGAATGTCAGCTACACACACACCATTCTGAGCCAGGGGTTTCTCCTTAACCTGATGAATTGGAGTGGGATAAGAGACAGCTTGAAGGTGGCCTTTACATAATTCTAGGCTAAAATCAGTCCTGGGCAAACTGCAGTCTCCCTGATGCTTTCTTTTTCCTTAAAGCTTGACTCTGTTGCTACTCTTCTGCAGAGGGATGAGGAAGTCAAGGGGTCACTACTCCCTTTGAAGTCTTCCCTTCCCTGTCCTCCCTCCTCTGCAGCCCTTTCATGCGACTTTCATTCTGTGGTGGTCCCATTGGGCCATTTTTTTCCTCAGGTGTCCCGACAGACATCAGAGCTCCCCCTTAAGGTTAAAGCGAGGAAGGAGGGGATATGGGCAAAAGTACATACCAGCAGGGATTGAAGAAAATCTTGAGAAATAAGATTGTTTTGTCAGTTTTTCAAGTTGTTCATTTATATGATGTTATTACATAGCCTCAGGAGAAAACAAAAATAAAACCAAACAAAAACAAAATAAAAATAACAGCACCTTGAAACTCTAGAGTCCCTGGTAATTTATTTTCTTAGGAGAGCTTTCTCCTACGGTTCCTCACTCTGGAGGACTTGATTAGCCATCAATATTTAAAATGAAAATAAAGTAGTTCTTAAAAAATGAAGATCACTTAAAACATAGTGCTACTTGAATGTCAAGAAGCCATTATGTTTAATAGCATTTTTTAAACTATTAAAGTTGAGTGGTTACTTTTTATTTTGCATTTAGTCACTCATGGGAGACATTTATTTAGTCTTATATGCTACAAATAGTGATGATGTTAGTAGAGAAGATTCTCATTTTGAATAATGGTCTCATTTATATAATATCGCTTAGTATAATATATTCATATCTTACAGAGGAATGAAAATGCACAAACTGTTAAGAGAGTGAAAATGCTGTGAAACTTATGACCTTAAAGCTATAGAATTGTGAAGTCAAGAAATCTGATAATTATTTTGAGTTGGTGAAATGGTATATACTATATATGTTTTAACCACCTTTGGGGGCTGGGCAGCATTAAAAATGAAGAAAAAGAGCTTTAAATTTTCTCTTCAATAAGTTTAAAATACAATACCATCCAGTCTCTTTCCATGATATAATCAAAAACACAAGAGCTGAAAAGAAAAATATGGAATATAAATGAGATGTTTCTTTTACTCCTAGATGTTTTTTTAGGAAGCAATTTTTAAACAACCATTCTGGTTTACATGGACAGACTGGTAGTCACTTTTAAAAGAAAGACTTAGTGAGTTTGTGGAAAACTTGCACTCTTTTCTTTTTTTTTTTTTTTAATTTTTCAGTCTCCTATGAGATATGTGAATTTCTTGATAATAGGAGCTCTAAACCAGAGAAAATCACAAATTCTGGACAAAAATGGCACCATCTTTTCAATGTTTTTTCTAAGTACAAATCAGAAATGTAGAGTGCATTGAGAACACAGTAAAAGGCATAGGAGTGTGCTGCAGGGAAATAAAACCTGAAATTCTTATGTAGGTAACATCTGATCCATTAACATTTGTGGTTCTGGAGTCCCCTGATCTTGGTTCTCATGTGAGTGATAACCTTTAATGAAAAGAGTCACTGCTTATTGGGTGCCTATTGCTTGTCAGACTTTATGTCCCACACTTACCAATTCTATCAGCTAAGATTCTTTTGGGTATAAGTCTGCATTCCCCAACCCCTGAGCTGTGGACAAAACCAGGGCCACACAGCAGGAGGTGAGTGGCAGGCCAGCCAGCCAAGCTTCATCTCTATTTACAGCTGCTCCCCATTGCTCACGTCACCCTCTGAGCTCTACCTCCTGTCAAAACAGTGGCAGCATTAGATTCTCATAGGAGTGTGAACTCTATTATAAACTGTGCATGAAGAAATCTAGGCTGTGTGCTCCTTATGAGAATCTAATGCCTGATGATCTGAGGTGGAGCAGAGGCAGTGATGATAGTGCTGGGGAGCAGCTGCAAATACAGATGATCATTAGCAGAGAGGTTTGACTGCACAGAGACCATAATAAATCAATTGCTCAGAGACTCATATCAAACCCCTATCAGTGAGTGGCAAGTGGCAATTAAGCTGCATCTGGTGGCAGGCTTATAGAATATATTACAATGTAATAATAGAAATAAAGTACACTATTGTAATGCTCTTGAATCATCTGGAAACCATTCCCCCAACCCCTAAACTGGGTCCGTGGAAAAATTGCTTTCTGTGAAACCGGTCTCTGGTGCCAAAAAGGCTGGGGACTGCTAGTATAAGTGACAGAAAAATCAGGTAAGTTGTGAATTGATCCAGGATTAAAACAATATTACCAGGAGTCAATTTTTCTCCATTTCTCAGCCTTGCTTCTTTATGTTGTTAGATGTAACCATGTAGTTAGAGCAGGGTTTCTCACCCTCAGCGCTCTTGACATTTTGGGATGAAAAATTCTTTGCCGTAGGGGGCCATCCTGTGCATGGTGGGATGTTTAGCAACATCCCCTGCCTCTATCCACTAGGTGAGAATAGCAGCTGCCCCAGAGTCGTGACAACCAAATACATTTTCAGATATCACCAAATGTCCCATGCAGGTCATTTAGAACCACTAGAACCTCTGGTATAAATTAGGATGGTTGCCAGGCGCTCTTGAAGATATGTCTTTCCAGATTCAGACCCAGCAGAGAAAGGCACTTCTGTCCTCAGTTCTCAGGGAGACACATTCTGAGATTCACTCTTATTGGACCTGCTCAGGTGGGTGGCCCCCCTTGAAGCAGTGCCCCTGAAGCCAGCTCTGATTGGCAGGTCCAGCTTACGTGCTGTACCCGAGGGACGGGAATGGAGCGCCACCCAGACCACGTAGATGACGGTCGGGTGGAGAGAGAATGTCGCCCAGTGAAAACCGGAGAAGCTGGGTGAGGCACAAAGCAAATGTCCACTAGAAATGACCTCATTTATTTTCACAACAACCCTCTGAGGCACAGAGAGAGTAAGTAAAGTGCCAAGGTTACACAGCTCATGAGTGGACAGATATACAACTGTTTTATTATCTGATTCAAAATAATGGGTAGTGAATCACATGGGGAAAAATGCCTTTCCTTCTGCAATCACAGAGTTGGCAGGAGTAAACAAATTCTTAATGTCCAGGTGCATTTGCTCTGCCTTTCCGGGATATCTGCTCTCAGTGGTCTGACTTAAAAATTAAAATATATTTCTCCTTAATTACAGTCTCAGAAGTGGTCAAACGATGTATTTACAACAATGCTATGTTAGGATTAACACCTACTTTTGGTGCATTATGAGTTAAATAGGCTTTTTTTTGCTAATTTAGGAAAGCAGACATAACGTATGAAGTTGTTTCTATCGAAAAATGCGTTGTGAATACTAAGCCACCAGCTTACCAATGTGGAATGCGGTACAGTTCTAAGTTAGGGGTTGCCTGTTATGAAATTGACACTACACTTTTAGGTGATTCATTTCTTCCAGGAGACTTGAAGTATTTGTTCAAAGTTTCAGCCTGCTAGTTGAATTTCCAATAATAATGAAATTTACACAAATTCCCATGTTACAAACCAGAAAATGACCCAAATCTAAGAATATATGAAAAATGAGAAG
Source organism: Eulemur rufifrons (assembly GCF_041146395.1). NCBI lineage: Eukaryota > Metazoa > Chordata > Mammalia > Primates > Lemuridae > Eulemur > Eulemur rufifrons. The sequence goes on from NC_091001.1 coordinate 26,966,300, forward strand.
TTGCACGATGAATTTGAGGGATTTATCTGTTACAAGCCACCTATATTCCCATTTTGAATCAGAGGTCTTTGTTAATCATACCTGGACAGGTTATAAGTCACTCCATCTTAAGAGATTTCAACTCAATATTGAGCTCAAAGTTGATTTGCTTACATTTGGCAGAAAGGAAACATGATTGGTTTTACCTGTGAAATCCATTGTCTTCCTTTTGAAGCTGCCCAAAGCCATGAAAACAGAGAAGAGAGAGAGACAGAGAGGGAGAGAGAGGGAGAGAAACTCCTATTCTTTCTGAGGACAGAATCTTAGACATGTCTTTGGAAGTGTGGTACTTGTTGAAAAATTTTCTTACCTGCCTTCCATCAACAACTTTAACAATTTAACAAATTCCCTTTAAATAGGCTGCCATTGCCCTGTTGGCACCTACTTCTCAACTTTTAAGCTACTCTCTTGCCATAAGGTGATGTTAATGAGTGCCGGAAATGCCTGTTACTTTAGTGAAAGTTTAGCTCACTCAAGGGGCCTCTTTGGTGAGGTATTCTCTTTAAGATATAATGTGAAAATATCTTTTAAAATAAGATTAAATTGCTACAGAATTTTTACTTTAAAAAACGGGTATCTTTGGAAACACATTTATATCAAGAATGTTCAGGAATTGAAGAAAACAGCTGCACATAATCTTGAGAAAAATAGCTTTAGCTTTCTATAATTTTTGCACTGTTTAAGAACTGCACTGGAGGAATTTGAAATCAAGATGATTGACATTATTAAGCTTTTTTTTATGCTGCACACATGGGTTTTTTAAAAAAAGAGTACTCTGCACGCAAAACATAATTGCTCTCTGCTTCTGCAAAGGGTTCCCTTCAATAGAATTGCATTTTCCTGATATAACTGATTAAAATAAATTAAATGAGCCACTCACTTATTCTTCCAGTTTGCAAACTTTGAAATTTTTAACAGGGTTTTTATATAGGCATACATTGTGCAACTCTACATACTATTTAGTAAAGTGTATTATAAGAGCACTTTTGAAAACCTAGATAACAATGTTCTCAGTAAAGAGAAAAGACGACACAATGTCTAGCCCAGGGGCCATCAGGCTGCTCCTTGGCCATCAAGTAAATCTCTTTTGATGTCTCTTCAAGTCAGCGGGTTCTTGCCAGCTTTGTCTAGGCCCTAAGATGGGAGCTGCCTTGGGTGAAATGTTATGTTCCTTCCAACTTTTTGCCTCACCATTTGGTAACCGTTGATGAGGGAGAAGCAAAAAGTCCTGGGGCTGGGCTTCTATTTCTATGTCTTCCACGATCATTAGTTTCACTACTAAAAAAAAAATACGTATATGTGTGTATATATATTACATTATTAATTACATTATATTATGTATATGTATACATATTACAAAGATGAGCTTGTTTCAAGACTGTTTATAAAGAAGTCTCAACTAAGCTTTCTTGTGATTTATGCCACTTATGAACACATGTATTATTTTAGTGGTAAATTGATGTCTCTTGTACTACAGAAAATACATCCGAGTTTATAAAAATGTTGCAAAATAATAGCTACTTGGCTTAACGCAACTTATTGAGTGTGTGGCAGTTGTTTAAAAAAAAAATTTCGTGCATTGATCAATCGAATGACTGCAGAGTGACTATAAACCAAAATGGAAAGGGAGAGTAGAGAGAATAGAAATCGTCGTAGAAGCTAGAGTAGCAGAGGAAATATCAGAAATAATCTACTCATTTTCAGTTTTCTTTCTAAATTAGATCATATCTCACTGTGTCTGTTGTCACCAGGTGTGATAAACCTTAAATGTGGTTTATTTTTGTTTTCTCTGAGAAATTTTGGAGGAGGTAAGGAGAACGAGCCAGTCAAGTCTTTAAACATTCTGATCAGGTTTCTGCCAGGGTCTTGCTGCTGGAAGAATGTCTTATGGGTAAATTTCCACTCTCTCAGCGGGGAGTGTTTTGCATGAACTGACTCCCGGGAGAATATGTTATTCCATACAACAAAGCCCAGGCAGTGACTCATATTAAACTGACCAGGATGGGGGAGGGGAAACATTGACCTGGAGGGAGTCGGGGGTGGGGAGGGTAGAGGACACGATCTACTTTCTAAAAACTGACTACAGCTCTCTGGGAAATGAAAAAACCTCTGAGGTTTCTGTGTGGCTTTGTGATGCTTTTGTATAAAAAGTATTTGCAATGTGTCATAAGGATTTTCTAAGATGAAATGAAGATTCTCAGTCAAGGGAAGAAAAACCAAGAGTATTTTACAGAAAAAGTAATGAAACTGTCTGTCTCACCTACAGCTGTTTGGTATAATATCAACCATAATTGATAGGATGGACATGGCTAATTTAATAAAGTCATTTACTGCTCACCACCAGAAACAAGACTTACCAAGATCCTGGTTTTAAAGGAAAGCCATTTCTAGCCTGGATTTGCATGTTTCAATGAGACACAGCCTACAAATGGATTCTTCTCACATTAGCTAAGACAACTTGAATCTCAAACATCTTTTCCTTTTCAGAAAGGTTAGAGATTCACTGGCCACTACTGCCCTGATGTTTTCTATTGTTATAGGGCTGCTTCTTGATAAAATGATACAGTTCTGCAATTCGATCTTTTTAATTACCTTTTTTATTATTGCAACATGCACCAGGGTCCTAAACTTCCGAGGATTTATTGATAAGGGCGTCTTCCACTTGTACTGCCTCATTTTATTGCTGTTTTTATAATGGTTTCTAACTAATAAAATGTTATCTTATTCATTTTGTTTATGTGTAATAAATCAGAAGCCTTTCCCCTTCTTCTGCTAGGCAGATATGGGTGTGTGCGGGGTGGGGGGGGGGGGGAGATTGTCTCAACGTGTTAAACCAATGATGTCTTTTGCATACAAATAGAAATTAGTACAAGAGCATTTCATTAAGGCAAGTATCGCTGTTTCTGCATGACCTAGGGAAAATTAATATTCTAAATACAAAATCATGTGACTTGGGGTTTTGCCTCTTTCCAGCAACCAAAGCTGTGAAAAGATGTCTGGAATAAAGCCTAGGTTTCTTCTCTGTTCCTACAAGCAGTATTATTTCCTCTATGAAGAAAATAGATAGGATGGAAAAAATAGTGTGTGCAGTTTTCAGGCAGCTTTAAATCCTGGATGTTATATTCATTCAACAGATATTTATTAAACCCTTGGTGTGTGTCAGACACTGAGGTAGGTGTGGGGGTGAACGAGAGTCAGAGTCCCTTCCCCAGAGAGCTTATATTTTTATGGGGGGGAAACAGACACCAAATAAAGGATTACATCAATGAATATGCAATTTTAATTGTGATAAGGACTGGGAAGGGAAAGCTCAGAACGTTGAAAGAGTATATCACATTAGGATTCCTTCATTCACTCCTTATTTTCTTCCGTTATTCAAAGAAAGGGAAGGAATGCCATAGCCTAGAGTGGGCGGGCTGGCCGTGCTGAGAGAAGGAGCCACTAGGCTAACCGAAAGTTGAAAAGCTTCCCAGGCACAGGATAGCAGCAGCCAAGGCAAGAGGAAGGGCAGGGCCATGGTTTTAGAATAGAGTGAACAGTTCTAGGAGACCAGGAGAGGGGACATGCAGGGGCTGGATGTGAGCCTGGAAAAGCAGGTTGAAGGCAAACAGTGAAGGGTGTTGTGTGTCTTGAGACATTTGGACTCTGTTCTGAGAGTCGCAGGGAGCCTTTGTGGGAATTTAAAGAGGGGGGTCATGGTGGACATAGTCAGTTACCTATAGGGCATCCACCTGCCAATTTGCCCTTCCGAAGAGAGCCTCTATTTATTTTCAGGTATCTACCCATCTCCAGCAGCCTGGGAAGTTGAACCGACCTCCAGCCACAGGGCTTGCCCCTATTAAGGATCATTCTCCCTCCTTCTTAATATTTCTCTAGACCTCTCTGGACTGGCCACTTTGGACAAAGCCAATCAGCTCATGACTTCACTTTGGCTATAGGAACCAGTTTAGGAAAGAGCTGACGACCAATTCCTGACAGGTAGATGCAAAGCGGGGATCTGTGGGAAAATACTGGGGACGAAGCTCCTTCTCTCTCCACAGAGCCATCGAAAAAGATGCCTTTTCTTCCTGTGAGAGTTGAGGGGTACAAATCTTAAGCCCAGATTGCTGCAGCCAGCATGCTCTCTGGCTGACAACCCCAAGCTGAAGCTCTCATCCCAAGGAAGGTGCAGTCTGCATGGGTGTGTGTCCTAATTACGCTCCTTACTCGCATGTGACCCTAGTCAAAGTTCACAATGGGCATAATAATAGTATATATGTCACAGGAGGCTTGGCAGAGTGCTTGGCTCATGGCGCGTGTCTAATAAACGTTAGTTATTTTTATCCTTTTGTTACATATCTATTGAGAGCTTTCTGTGTCCAGGCACTGTGCTGAGTACTAAGAATACAAGGTAAGCTAAACAAGAAAGAGACAATCTTTGCCCTTGAGAGATGTCATGGTGTGACTTATCTTGTATTTGTCTTTTGCACGTATTTCATTATCCCTCATATTGTTGTTAGTGACTGACATGTGCTTTACTCGTGTTTATATCTCCCCTGTGATGCCTACAGTGATGGCTTATATGTGATAAGTACTCACTGAATGTCTGCTGAAAGGAAATGCCAAAATAAACATTCATCACACACCTGGCAAGTGCAAACCCTGAGCAGGACCACAGTAGCAGTGCTCGTGGAGAGACCATGCTGCTTCTTGGTTAGGGGAACTAGTGCTGGTTTTAGAAAGGCTCTCCTTCGAATTCTGGCTCTGGTGTTTACTGTGTGACCCTGAGCAAGTTATTCTTTCCGTGCTCCTAACATGATAATACCTGTTTCATTAGGGGTATTATGAAGGATTAAATGAGATGAAGGAGATTATATACACTATGTATTATACATAGTGCATTGCCTGGAACTGCATTTATATATATATATATATATATATATATATATATACACACACACACATATATTTATTTATTATATATAGTGCATTGCCTGGAAGAAAGTGACTTCAATAAATTACATTTATTTGTTATTGGGGCATTTCACTGACATGAAATATTCACTTTGTATTGTATTCATCAGGCCATTTTACTTTAATAGGCTTTAGTCATTTTGGTTGCCCAGTACCTGACCACTTTCCTATCTGAGCAGAAGCCCAAGGAGGGGCTTATTCCTGTTAATATAACATCTGCCTTATGATGATCTGCACGTATTTCTTATCTCTAGTGGCTAACAGCTAGACTTGGGGCCAAAACTTGAGTATGACTAATCAGAAACTTCTGGCTAGGACTTTGACTAATGAGAGAATAATGCAAAGAGATAGGGACAGTTAGACGTTATTCATGGCAGCTATGCTGGACTCAGGAGTTTGCTGATGCAGGGTGCCTAGGGAAACTGAGTTTAGCAGTGTGCACAGGAGTGGGAGAAAGCACGTGGCCAGTAGTGATGGGGCAGGATCCTGGCTGTACTCAGACTCCTCAGCCTATGTCTCCAGCCTTTGGATCTATTCCTTGAACATTCCAATACCCTCTACATATTTCTCTTCCTGTGTAAATCAACTGGAGTTGATTTCTGTTGTTTACAACCAATGACCCTGGGTAGAACAATGGATGTTAGACTTTCTAAACCAGAAATTCAAATTTTATATTTTTATGGCATTGGTGGAATACCTTATGAGATACTGAAGGTTATTTGTGTTATTAAAAAGTAAACTTGAAAAAAAATCAATATGAAATCTTCTCTTTTACTATTCCTAAACCATTAAAAGCCAGATACTCAGTTGGGAGGCTACCATAAAAAATAACCTTATTTTATATTCCTTGAGCTTGGCCCCAATCCAGACATGATGCTGCTCAGATAATGTTATTTTTAATGTGTCATTTGATTTCATGGCAATCTTCACTGTATGTGTAACTCAAGAAAATGTTGACTATAAGCTAATCCATGGGCCAATAATTTACATCTAAACTCTGTCCCAACTTTTTACTTTACCTTGTGTTTGGAATGTAGCCTTTTTAATAGACACTGTCTTAGTCCTAGAAAAAGGGGGTCTTTTGTGAACAATATTTAGATTAGTTGCAATTCAAACATTTGTTTATCTATCTAGAAGGTAGTTTCAATGGAGGATTCTATTAGGATAAGCTCAGAGTCTAGGAGCTATCTGGGTTTTATGCTACTGCTCTCAGAGAAGATTGGAGGCTTCTATTGCTCATGGGGTCTTGTCTGTTAAACAATATACAGACCAAGATAGAAACAGGGCTGAATTTATGGTCAAAAATGAATTTGAGGGACATTAGAGATGACCTAGTCTAGAGAAGTCAAAGAGCCTTTATCATGCACACCAGCTTTAATCAGTGGGCAGGGTCGTATGGAGTGTTGTTGAGAATATTTATGAAGTTGCACCCAAGTACAATGAGAAAGAGTACAACGATCAGTTGGAATTGATTTCTAAATTTTATTCCACTGTGGTCTGAGAAGATATATAGTATAATTTCTATTTTTTTTAATTTGTTGAGATCTGTCTTGTGGCCTAGGTTGAGATCAATTTTAAAGAAAGTTCCATGAGCCGAAGAGAAGAATGTATATTCAGTGTTATTTGGGTAGAATGTTCTGTAAATGTCTGTCAGGCCCATTTGTTCTAGAGTTCTGTTTAGCCCATTGTTTCTTTGCTTATTTTCTGTTTGCAGGATCTGTCCAGTTTTGTCAGTGGGGTGTTGAAGTCCCGGCTATTATGGTGTTGCTGTTTATCATTTTGTTTAGATCAAGTAGGATTTGCTTTATGTATCTGGGTGCTCCTGTGTTAGGTGCATAAATATTTACTATTGTTAAGTCTTCTTGTTGAATTTTTCCCTTCACCAGTATGTAGCAACGGCCTTTGTCTTTCTTTACTTCTGTTGATTTAAAGTCTATGTTATCTGACATGAGAACGGCTATACTAGCTTTCTTTTGGTTTCCATTTGCATGGAATGTTGTTTTCCATCCCTTCACCTTGAGTCTGAATGAGTCCTTATGGGTTAGATGTATTTCCTGGAGAAAACAGATACTTGACTTGTGTTTTTTTATCCATTTAGCCAGCCTACGTCTCTTCAGTGGGCAGTTCAAGCCATTCAATGAGTAATGTCTGTCATAGGAGCTGAAGTGCAGAGTAGTGGTGCAAGTGTCAATTACTTGCCCTCTGGTCTAGTCCAATGCCTTCATCTCACTGGTGAAGAACAGAATGACAGAAAAGGGAAGGGATTCTTCATAGCCTGTCAGCTTATGATGTTCCTTTTTGTGGATAAATGCTTCAGTTCCTCAACGATTCTTTACAGAATGTGACTTCAAGTCCCTGTCCACACTTTCCATTGCATACATCCTGATTTGTTATGTGAGGACAGCATGTTGTCCTGAAAGGCTGTGGCTACGAAGTCAAGACACACTTGGGTTTGAATCCCAGCTCATCTACTCCTTAATATCTCTGAAACTTAGCTGCCTCACCTTAAAACAAGATTGATAATTATTTCACACCCAAAGAGTTACGAAGATTCATTCATTCACTTCACAAATATTTTTGTGGACTTGCCATGTGTCAATTCACTAAGACTAGAACAGTGAACAAAACAGGCAAAATCCTTTGCCTTCCTGGAACTAACTTTCTAGTGGGTTAAATGGGATTTTATGTGGCTGTGCATGTGTGTGTGCATGTGTGTGTGTGTCTGTGTGTATTAACAAGTGTCTGACACATAATAAATACACAATAATCACTGGTTTCCATCCACCCCTTCTTGGCCCTCAACGCTATACTCTGCTGTAGAATGGTCTGATGAGGGAAAAGCCCTGGGCTGACAATAACCTTCCTCATTAGGGACATGTTCTAAATTTGGCTAAGAGCAGCTGAAATTCACAAGAGGTCTTGGGACACAGTTCTTTTGCTCTGGGGTCCTTTCCTGGCTGGAGTAGGGTATAACTGGCATCTAGGGGTGGCCACAGACCACTGGTACCTTGTCCTCAAATGATGAGTTCAGCCAGGGTCCTGCCCTGAACACCCACTGGACATCGATTTCTTTCTCTCTTCCTAGTATTTGCCTAGTTCTTTGCTGTCTCCTTCCCAGACACATAGAGCAAAGGAAGAATGAAACTCATGAAGGATAAAGCCTGTCGGCTCTCAGAATCAAGCTAATGTGTGCTCTGGGTCTCTCTCTCTCTCTCTCTCTCTCTCTCTCTCTGTCTCTGCAAAGGGAGGAAGGACTCTAAAATCTAACTACTCACATTTCCTTCTTAACCCTAAGGAGATTCTCTTGGGAACAGAAGAAAGGGCAACAGCCTCCCCCACTCACCTGTCCATCTCGTAATTGAGAGCTGTACATCTCCTTCCAGTTCCCATCCTGTAAACTTCAGGAAAATCTAAGAAAAGACTAGGTAGTTAGTTAACAAACAGATTTGATTCTTGGGAGGAAAGAAAAGAAACCTAAATATAATGAATTAAAAATGTCAAAAGATTTCAGTGGATGCTTCCTAGAATCTCAAGAAATATACATTTATAGAAACAGTTCTGCTGCTGTGAACCAGAATTGGATTAATCTCCTTCCCTCCTAAATGTGATTATTTTCCCCAGGTGGCTCACACTATTACAACATAACAAAAAGCTAAATGGCCAGGGAAGTTTTCAGTTCCCTCTCTTTCCTGCTTGGTTTTGGGCGTGCCGTGGAAAATAGTGCTTGTGGAAAATTCTGCTGTGTTGTGTTCCCTATGTTCCACAGTCTTGGAGAAGCCAGTTGGAAATTAGTCTTCTGTTTGGAGGTAAGGACAGAATTTTGTTTGATGGTCTGGGTGTGAAGGAAAGTTGGAGGCCATTTCCTGGGTAGAAGACTTTGGGGGCTGGCACAAAGTTTGGGGATGGCTTATACATCTGATTTTAACTTCCTAGTTGTGTAAGTAAAGAAAGTGGTAGCAGAGACATCTTTTACATGTGCCATATCTTGCCTATGTGGAAAACTTTTTAAACCTTCAAAATGTTGTACTACCACCGCATCCTTTGAAACTTGTAGTGGGTGGCCTTGTGAAGGAAGCTGGGCAGAAATTATTTTCCCTAATTCATATTAAAGAAAACAGGGACTGGGCAGGGCAAAGTACCTTGCTTATGCTCACTGTGTAAGATAGAGGCAGGACCAAGACTAGGACCCCCATCTCCTGCACTTTGGCCAGGTCTTATCCCACCTCTTCCTCTCTAGGCTGGCTGCATTTGTTCAGTAGCCTGATGGCCTTGAAGCTTTTCTCGACAGTTGCCTGAGCTGCCAGTTCCAGTCTTGGGTCATTTGCCATCTAGCCAAGGACCTCAACATCTGCTACCAGTGCCTAAAGCTGAGTGCAACATGGACTTCTCTGTCTTTGGCCACACAAGCCCCCCAAACACAAGAGATCATTTGGGCTTCAAGCCATGCACTGATCACAGAATCGTAAGATCTATCTCTTCCATTCACTAATTTAAGTCGAGTTGTTGGCGTTTCAGTTTTATCATGGAAAAACTAGGGATGAGAATTGTTTGCCTCATGAGGTTGTCATGATAACTAAGGGAGAAAATTAATGTGAAGATGCCTTGTAAAGAATAAATTACTGCATAAGTGTAATTTATTAATATATTATATAGCAGTTACTGTGTGTCAAGCCCTGTTTTGGAAGCGTTACAAATACTAGCTGAAGTAATCTTCACACTAACCCATGAGGTAAGTTTTATTGTAATACCAATACTCATTTTATGGATGTGGAAACTGCTTGTCCATGTTACACAGTTGGCAAACGTATAGCTAGGATATGAATCCAGGCAATAGTTAACAGACCAGAGTCTACATTTTTGGCCATGACCCCATGCTGCCTGTGACATATGATTATTATGATTATGATTAGAGATGCAGCTGGAAAGACACAAACATCTCTCACTTTTTCTCTTTTAAAAGCCTGTGAAAAATAAAATTAACTTATTCAGAGAATGAATCAAGGAATGCTAAAGATAAAAGCAGAAATTAATAAATTAGAAAAGAGAAAGATGCAGAAATGATAGATACTTTCATGAGCTGATTCTTTGAAAAAACCCATAAAAGAAGGAAAATTCTTGAAGTCTAATAAAAAAAAAGAACAAATACAAGCACAGCCACAAATACTAGGAATGATAAAAGATATGATCACATATTAGAGAGAAGGCAGAAAATGTGTAAGAGTACATTCTCTACAGTTCTGTAGCAAGACATGTGAAAAATGTTCCTAGGTCAATTTCCTAAGTTAATTTTGGCAATTTAGAGTTTCTTGGGAAACTGATCTAAGAATATTCATGTTTTTCACGTCTGGGCATAGAACATCCAGCATAATCCTTAAGGGTAAAACTTAAAGGGATTCCCAGGAATATGATCATCTCTGCAATCATCACTATTATTTCAAACCTGATTTGGCAAAAATGTAAGGCAAAGAAATGAGGCAGAATTATCCAAAAAGAGGAGACAAAGCCATGTGGATGATGTTCTTAACAATATAAAAATCTCAATCAAAGCAATAAATAAATTAATAAAAATTCAACAAATGGCAAGTTAGAAAACAAATATCCAAAATTTAAGTTTTCTGCATACCAGCAATAATTATTAATAATTTTCAAAGGACATTGGAAAAAACCCACCCCGTCCATAATATCAGCCAACACTATAGAATAATTATACATAAATATACAATAAAAAATTTACAAGTTATATGTACTAAACTTCAAAATAAGCCTATTAAAATTGTAGTACTTGACCCCATTATAGTGGCCATGGAGGGTCACCATTCAGCTCCTCCTTAAAGAGAACCAGCAGTCTCCAGCTGCCTCTGCACCTTTGGTTCCAATACCACCCACCTTGCAAAGGCCACGCCCTCCTAGATGCTCTCAGCCAATGAGGGAGCATGATTGGGTACCAACCCGTGGCTATTTTGCCAGAGGCAGAAATCCTCTACTGTGCGATCTTTTCCCTGTGGCTCTCCATCAGTTGGGTGAGACTTTTTCAGCTGCACAGTGCTGTGAGGCTCTTTTTACCCATTCCTTCCCTGCTTTCCATTTGTCCTCCTTTAGCTTTCTCCCCACTTTATTTTCCAATAAGGGGTAATGTTTATTCCTCTCCTTTTTTTTTTTTTATGAATGTCAGATCCCCATCAGTGGCTGAGGATGTTCATGCCTTTTCCTGCGTTCTTTCCCCATATTCTTTGCAGATTTCCCCCTGTCAACCTAACAACACACTGGGGAAAATTATCTCTAAATATGTTCAGTTTACTCGGGAAGAAGAAATAAGGATTATAATTCGGAATGCCTGGGATGGCACGCCACCCAGGAAGGGTAAAGGGAAACTTCTATTAGCAAAAAGAGATTTACATAAGCTGCTTAGAAATAGAGTTCATTGGTTTATTCACAGCCAGAGTTGTCAGTTCATTGGCAGAGATGTCATTATTGGGCGAGTGTTTTCCTGAGAGCATCAGAATTACTACAGTCCTAGAGAATGTCTAGTGATAAACCTTATCAAGACAGGAGATGCTTGAAGGATGCCAAGGTTTTTTTTTTTTTTTTTTTAATTTCAGGATATTATGAGGGTACAAACATTTTGGTTACATTTTATGACTTTGCCTCACCCAAGTGAGGATTAGAGGCATGCCCTTCCCCTCTACAAAGCTCGCCATGTCCATTAGTTGTGAGTTTACCCCCCCCACCAATCCCCTAATCCCTGGAAAATATTACTACCATGTGAGCACCATAGTGTTGATCAGTCAGTGCCAATCTGATGGCGAGTACATGTGGAGCCTATTCTTCTGTTCTTGTGATACCTCACTTCAGAGGATGGGCTCAAGCTCTATCCGGGAAAACGTAAGAGGTGCTAGATCACCGTTATTTCTTATAATTAGGTAATATTCCATTGTATACATATATCAAATTTTAATAATCTACTCATGAATGGACAGGCACTTGGGTTGTTTCCACATCCTTGCAATAGTGAATTGTGCTGCCATAAACATTTGGGTGCAGATGTCTTTATTCTAGAATGTCTTTTGCTCCTTTGGGTAGATGCTTAACAGTGCTATTGCTGGATGGAATGGTATTTCTATTTTTAGCTCTTTGAGTTAACTCCAAATTCTTTTCCACAGAGGTTGCACTAATTCACAATCCCAACAGCAGTGTAAGAGTGTTCCTGTATCTCCACATCCTCACCAGCACTTGTTGTTTTGGGATTTTTTGATAGAGGCCAATCTCCCTGGGGTTAGGTGATATCTCATTGTGGTTTTGATTTGCATTTTTCTAATGATCAGAGAGGTTGAGAATTTTTTTTTATATGTTTGCTGGCCATTATTCTGTCTTCTTCCAAGGGGTTTCTTGTGGGGCTTTTAGGAAGTCTTTGGAAACATTTCTTATTTCAGGTATGTAATCATAAGCTTCCTTTCCTTTGTGCCTTCCCAGCCCTATTTTGTCTGGGTCTGGCAAAAGTGATTTCATCCTGGTATCTACAACTTTCACAGTCCCCAATAAATCTCTTACATATCTGATTATTTTTTTGACATCAACTTCTTCAAGAATCTGAATTGAAACACACCAACATTGCCATTTTATAACCTCCTTCCCAGCTTTATTTTTTCTGTTTAGCTCTTGCTACTATTTTACATACTCTGTTCTACTTACTTATCTTGTTTATTGCCCTAATCTCTGTCTCACTAGATTATAAACTCCATGAGGGCAAGGAATTCAGTTTGTTCTCTACTTCATCCCCAATACCTAGAATGATTCCTGGCTCTTATTAAGTGCTCAGTAAACATTTTTTGGATGAATTAATGAATGGACATTAAATAAGACTTGAATAATGTTTCTGGAAAAGATGAAAATCCCACTAGAAGTTTTTAAAGTTCAATTTGAAAAACAAATATTTAAAGATAGGCAAGAAAATATCAAACAAGAATAGGAAGATATGATATGAGACATTGAAGAGTATGGATATACAATAATTAAAGCAGCTTGGTAAGGATTTGAGCATAGATGGATTGGTCAGTAGGATCGTACTGAAGTCCAATCTCAAGCATGTTTGAGAAGTCGGTATACCAATAAGCATAGTATTTAAAATTTATATAAAAAGAAAAAAAATTTATACAAAAAGAAAAGATTATTCAAGAAATAATTTTAGGAAATCAGCTATTTGAGGAAAAATTAGATCTGTATTTTATTCCATATAAAACTTATATACCATGTATATCAAAGATTTTAATATAAAAGCATAATAATAAAGTGCTAGAAAAAATATGTGAGTATATATTTTTGGGATGAAGAAGATATTTATAATATAATTTATAAAGAAGATACCAAAGGCAAAAAGGAAAAAGAAAAATATTAATAGACTTGATAATCTTCAAAACAAAACAACCAACACATTTGTACATTAAACATACAAATAACAGTGGAAAGTGTCCAATGAAATTTTTGGTTGGAGAAAATATGTGCATTGCATATCACAATTTTTAATGAATGTATTATTTCACTAATATCAGTAATTATATGATTAAGAAATGGAAGAATCTTAAAAAAATCAATGAGAATGACGAAAAGACAATTCACAAAAGAGGAAATACAAATAACTTATATAAATATGAAAAAATATTTAACCCATGGAATTACAATTAAAAACCATAAGGCACCATTTTTACCTTTAAATTTGGCAAAAGTAGGTAGGTAGCATATTTATATCAAATAAATAAATCATACATTCTCTATGCCATTGAAGATGCTGTCAACACTCTTTGTGTAGGATGATTTATTGGATGCTGTACATTAGAAAAGTTATGGTTTTGTGTGTCTTTTGAACTCTGGCATTCCCTTCTATGATTGTGCCTTAAGGAAATAACCATAAATATGAGCAAAAAATTAACTAAAAATATGTTCCTTACCATGTTGTTTATAACAGTTTATAAACTGGAAACAATTTAAATATGTAACACTAAAAGATTGGCTGATATCCACGTAATAAGATGTAATGCAGCCATTTAAATGATTTTGTGGAGTATTAAATGTCAGAACAATGCTAATGATTGTACTGGTCAGAAGAAACTAGATAAATAGAGATAGGCATAATCTAGTGTGCGAACAATCCCAAAGCTCTCAGTCTAACACGAGAGAGCTGCATGACTCTCAAGAGCAGCTCTCTCCCTCCAGGTGTTTGTTTAGCATTTCAAGATATTGCCATCTTATGACTTCTCCACGCCCTCGCGAGAAAAGAGCGGATCAGATAGTCACCACGGAGCATGAAAATGCTTCTACTTCAAAGTGACATATGTCACTTCAGCTTACATTTTATTTGCCAAACTCAATGGCCACATTGAACCTCAAGGAACAGACAAGTCAGTCATCTCGTGGGCTTGCAAGTAAAGGAGAAGTGGATATTGATAAATATCCATGAATATGTATTGTTAAGAGTTTAAAATGGCAATATAACTTGTAAAAATGATGTGCTTGTCTATATGTGTTTGTACGTGTGTCTGTGCATGTTTGTCAGCGTGGGCAGATATATAGATAGTTATAGACAGACACATATGTGCATGCAGTGTCAATAGAGACTCTCTCAGGGTAGCAGGACAATAGATGATTTTTATTTTCTTATCTTTATTTTCTAATTTTTCTACAATGAGCAAATGTTATTATAATAAGTCAAGTTATATTAACATTGAGAAAAAAACAGCAACAAAGAAACTTGTTGGATATATTTTCTTTTCCTTGATAAATGTACATAATATGTCTGTCCCTGTTTGAAATCCAAATTATATGCGTCTTCTAAGAAAGTAAAGTTCTTTCAATTTTACCATTTGCCTTTTTTGATTATGCCTATCTGTTTCTCTACTAGTTTGCTCTGGTCCTTAAGCAGAAGAAATTGTTGTCAAACTTCTGTTTGAGATGATTGTCTTTAATTTCCATCCCATTCCAGTAAGATGGTGCTCAACTCCTGTGATTGCATTATGATTAAAATAGCATTACTCCAGTGAAAGGACAGATGGAGTTAAGAATATTCTGATGGCATGCAAGCAATTGTCATTAAAGAGATTTAAGTTATGACCTTTTCTCTTTTATTCTCGACCACAAGTGTTCTGAAAAAAAAGAAAAAAATCCAACCTTGTCCATTTTGAACTTGACCCTATTTTGCAGAGCAAAAAATTTTGAAGGTTGAAATGTAACCGTGTTCCCTACTTCATTCTTGCCCCTTAAAATTCACTTGTCTGTGTTAGTGCAGGCAGAAGTCCTGCTTGCTGAGGCCTCCACAGCCTGCAATTCCATTTGAGCAGGGCTCCTCCAGAACTTGCTTAACCGTTTTCCTGAGCTCAGAGAATTTTACTGCACTCTGTAGGCATGGTGTCTACTGTATGATATTGAGATTAATGAGTTGAATCTGCCTTAGATGAGGGGGTCTCTGGCAAGCCTCCACACACACCCCGGACTGCTTGTGCGACAAAGCTGAGTCTTCAGAGAGATGTATTTGAACTTCCACAAGTTCTAATGAACTCACTCTCATTCAGAGCTGGGGACCCAGAAGAAGGACTTTATGGTCTAGAAGCCAGTTTGCACTTCAGTCTCTCCTGGAGAATGTTGCTAATCTGTCTGCTGAGAATTCTGACTTTATTAACTTTTTTCTGAATCTTTAAAATACACAAACCCTATTTAGTTTATCCAAGAAATGCCTATGTCTGGCTTCATTCTGAGCCAATTATTTACATTTGTCAATATGTAGGCCAAGAAGGAATAGAAATAAATTTGAGTTCATTTAAGCAGAAAAAGTAATATCCTTAAATTTAAGGACACATGCAGACACACAGAATCTGTGCTCCAATTCTGGGAGAGAGAATCACGATGCTGTTTCTCGGGTTAGGGGACTTAAGACCCCAAGTCACATAAGCTACAGCCTTGGGACAGTGTAAGGAATAAAACTGTATCACTGGATGACCCTCCCCCTGCCCAGTGGATGGTATGAGGCAGTTGCCAGTGAAGGGTGATTGTGGATTTCTAGTCAATCACTGTCCGGAGAGGTACGCTACTGGGTACGCCACTGGGAACTCTCAGGAGGCTCCGTGGTGGGGATACCTGTGTCCCTCCTTGTCCAGTTCTCTTCCTCACAGTGCAGGGAGTACTGCAGTCTTCAGCTCCCTTGCAGTTAAGTGAGGCCATGTGACTTATTCTGGCCACTGAAGGATGAACGGAAGTGAAAGATGTCACTTCTGAGCTGAGATAGTAAAAGGACCATATGGCATTATCCCATCTTGCTCTTCCCTGCTGAATCCAGCAAGGGGAATGCGTAGGATGGTGGTGTCCCCTTGGAATTTGAGGTTACCCCATGGAGAGCGGTTACTCTGAAGGGACACTTGGACAAGTAGCTGACTTTGCATCATTGAGAAATGCATCTTAGTGGTAGTAAACTACTCATATTTGGGGTTGTTACCATGGCAAAACCAGTCTATCCTGACTCATTTACTCTGTACACTACTGCTAACCCACCTCCAGGCTGGACCCAAGTCTGGCTTTATGTTCTTCTCTGATCTGGTCCCAACTCAGGCCATTGATAAATGCTGACCACGGCTATAGTTAGTTGCTCCAAGCTGTCCATTCAGCACTGGGTCTTCCAAACCACTCTTAGCAGCAACAGGACTAGATTCTATCTTTAAGACCCTTGAACCGAGGAGCTGCTCTGAGGGAGCATCTACCAGGTCACACTCTTCAGATGTGCCCTTCTCTCCCTTCAATCTTTGTTCTGTGAAGTGGTTAAGAGAATGGGCTTTGGATTCAGATGAGCTTAGGTGCAAATCTGTCTCAATCATTTCTAGCCAAGAAAATAGAAGAAATAAGGAAGTTGCTTAATCTCTCTGAAACCTTGGCTTCCTTATCTATGAATGAAGCTGGCAATAGTGCTTTCTCCTAGGATTGCTGAGAAGGTAAGATGAGACAGGTAAGCGAAATGCCTGGCAGGAAGTGCCGTCACAGCACCTGCTCAATATAGCTGGTTGCTATTGTTCTCACCGGCGTCACACTTTAGCCATTATTGCCCAATTCTGGCAAATGTGAGGTGACTGGAAAAGATGCCCCAAAGTCTTCATCTAACAACCTTTTCCTTGGGGAGTAGAGGCTAGGGATTTTACCTTCTAAAATGGACGCTTATCAAAGGGACAAATGCCAGGAACTCAGTTCCCTATTTTGGTACACGTGTCCCGTACAATCCTCTGTTGCCTAAACAGCTGAGAAGTAGAGAATGAGCAACATCCCTCCTCCCTGCCTGCTCTGTGCTGCCTGGTTTGGCTGACGCAGGTGGGCTGTGCTCCTAAGAATGGATCCTCTTTACTCTCTGCTCCTCTTCCTTCTTCAGGATTCTCCACTGACCTCTCGCCAGCCTAAACATCCCTCCGTTCCTTCAGAGCCACGCTTTGCCCACCTCCCGGCATTCATGCATATTCTTCTCTTGGTCAAAAAAATCCCCACTCCCACCCCACCACCCTCACTTGGCTACCTCGTATTCAAATTGAGGTTTTCTGGTACACCTCCCTTTTCTGAGAAGTCTTTCCTGACTTTGCAGACTTGGTCAGCTGCTCCTACTGTGAACTCCACTATCTGCCCCATAATGACCAGTCCTAATTGACCGTTTTTACTTGTTTCCTCCTTAAGCCACCCAAAGAGTTATACCTTCAGCATCTCACACAGGACCTGGCACATAGCAGATGCTCAATAAATATTTCTTGACAGACTGAATGAGTGTCTTCTACTCAGAATTTTCATATTCATCTTACATTTTCATATCTACTCTCTTATCTCTATATCCAAAAATGAGCTTCTAAAGATTTCTGTGTAACTCTTTATCACCCTTGCCTTCAATATCCCCTGCCCACCTGCCCCTCCTCAACACCCACGTGCCAGCTAGCTCCAGTTCATTCTGGAATGGCACAGTAAAGGGCTTGACAGTGTAGAATCTGACTACTCACAGAACAATCTGGGCCACAATAGCTTTGGCATCCCCTGGGGAGCTTATTAGAAACAAAGAATATCAGGCTCTAGTCCAGACTTACTGAACTGGATCTATCATTTGACAAGATCCACAGGTATTTAATTCTGAAGCACATTTAGGTTTGAGAAGTGCTGATGTTTCATTGTGCATTTTACCCTCTAAACATCAGTTTCCTTTTATTCCAAATGAGAAAAGTAATATTTCTAGCACTGAGTTAAGATAAGGATCAAATAAGGCAATTCATATACAACACTTAGAATAATAAAGGGGGGTATTATTAAAATACCTTTCCCATTCCTGGGTCATTAGTGAGGGATCACAGCATGCTTTTGCACATGAACCACTATCTCCATTTTGCCCTAGATAGTCTTTGTTGGGGTCTATTTCCATTGTTGAAATCGTAGAGACCCCATCTTTGAATTGTAACTTCTAGAAGGAAGTACTCTTCTTCCAATGAACTCTGAGTGGACACTACTCTTATGGGATATACCAGTTTTTAGTGCACATATTAACATTTTAGAAATGTCCTTGTTATCAACTGACTTGTTAGCTCCTTAAAATGAGGCCACATCTTAAAGCACCTGGAACAACACAATACCCTAAAGGGGCAAGACCTCAAATATATTCTAATTTTGATGATGATGCTGCCAATTGCTTTCTCTTGACTGTCACCTTCTGGAGACGGAGCATTTTGTTACTCTCATCTTCCCAGCCCAGTGTAGTGCTGTGGTTGCCAAACTTTGATTTCGGCAGCGGTTCCCTTTTGGCAATACAGTATTACAGGACCTCAGTGGGTGTTGCCCATCAGGGCTGTGCTGCTCTGGCTGAAATAGGGGACGGAGTGCAGAATGCCTCACTTTCAGTCTCTCCGCCCCATATTCACACAGCTCCAGGAGTCTGGGAGCCAAGAGAACTGGCATTGAGTCCTCCTCAGAACCTTAATAAAGATCTTGGTCATGTCACTTTAATCCCAGTGACCCTCAACTAGCTCATCTACGAAATAGAAACATGTTTGCCAAATAAAGGTACAAAGACAATACAGAAAAACTGGTATGATGCTGTTGCTTTCTGTTTTAAAATGAAACCAGGTTTCCATGGCTTTGCACTTTTTGTCCTCAATTGTTGTGAGACATCAGAGAGGTCCAGGATCCAGGACCGAGGGTCCTCTGAGAAAAATTGACAAAGGGGATCCAGATATTAAAAAAAAAAAAAAAAAAAAAAATTATCCTTTGGGAGGACGCTTAGGCCCAAAAGAGTTTATTTGGCCTTATGTGTAATAAAGAGAAGAGGAATGGATCAAGGAAGTCATTTTTGGAAGTCTGGGATCTGGCCTTGCTGGGACTGAGACACCCCACAATGTGGCCCCTTGGCATACTATTTTAAACTGAAGGAAACTGAGAAAACTGCAGAATTAGGAAGTTCACTCTCTGAACTTAACCCTTCCTTCTCTTCGGAGGACCCTCATGTGACAGGTGTCCCGCCCTGTAGCCAGAGGGAAGAAATGCCACACAGAGAGGCCAAGACAAATCTGAACAAATAGGCCTTGCTAAGTTCCCACCAGGTTATTACCATCAGATCAAACCTTTGTCCTCTAATCATACTTCTGCATGACTGCTCGTAAAAAAAAAAACAAAAAAAACCTAATTTTCTGAGTCTTTGAGTCTTCATTTCTGAAGCCTCCTGTGTCATGTAAAACTAATATTAAATAAATTTGTTAAGCTTTCCTTTTGTTAATCTGCCTTTTGTTATAGTGGTATCAGCCATGAGTCTTGTGATGGTTGAGGAAAGAAATTTTTTCTCTCCTACATCCTGGAAACCTTCCTTGTCTTCTCCTCTCCTCCCCTAATCTTCTATCACACCTTCCTTCTTTTCTTCTCACGGTTCCCTTACACTCCCATTCTGAAAAGACCCCATACTGACCTTAGGGGAAGCATAAATGTGGCTAACAAATGTAAGGAATAATGCTCTACCTCAATATAGTCAAGCAAAAGGCAATTAATGCTACGTAAGTTACCTTGGAAGGTGTTAAAAATCAGACCATCAAATAAACAAGAGCACCTTTTTTGGTTAGCTGGTTTAACAGAGTATATAATTCCCTGAATATTTCTCAAATTTCTGATATACACAGAAATACCAAAAACAGGTGTTGCCTCACCAACATGGGGGCAGGATTGCCGTGAGCAACCAATGGGAACATGACAGGGCTTTGTGAATAGTGAGGTCCTGCATGAGTGTAAGGTACCAGCAAGGAATCTTTTTGGATTTGATTTTTCCATCCCATCTGATTCACCAGGCTATCTCAGGTTGGGCCCTGAGGAATCAGCAAATACCTCTGGCACTTCTTCTGGCTTGGGCTTGGTGGGTGGGTAGGTGGGGTGGTGTCCAAAAAGGGGTTCATGGATGGTGGCCTAGAGCATTCTTCTCCACCACTTGCTTTCTTTTGCTTTCACAGAGCAGGAAAAGCATGTTCTGTCTTATTAGATTTCAGAGATGTGAAAACGGTACAATATTCCTGATTCAAAACTGTCAGCTAGAACAAGGGGACTGAAGTCTTGGGTGAGTAATTTGAAAAGATATTAAGTGAAAGGGAAGAAAATAGTTGCAAGGCCTAAAGACAGAGTCTTTGATCAGAAACACCTCCGTACTTCTCACCCATTATCCTTATTAAAAAATGAATTGATTATGCCTCTTAATATACTCGATGAGATGCTGAAATTAAAAAAAATATATATATATATAAATACACTCAATGAGACGATCATTAACACAACTGGTTTGAATGGAACCAGCTCTCACAGTCATGGAAAGAGAAAAGGGCACAAAGGGAAGGTGGGAAGAATGACCTACATTTACATTTGGGTGGAAAATCACTTAAGACCTTGATACATAAATTGGCAAAGGAAATGAATGAAAATTCACACACCAGAGGAGATTTAAATAATAAACACAATTAGAGAGTGTTCGTCTTGCCTTATGTTGCCCACACTGCACAGTGAGTACGAAATGGTTAAACTAGAAGCTCCTAGGCAGGTAGGATATTTAATTATGTTTCTGGGGAAGTGCCCCTAGGATCCACATTTCTTCCCAATTCAGGTCCATCTGATAGTTGCCTTGTCTACTCTTTTCCTTTGCAGCTGGAATTAAACTTCTCTAGCACCTCTCACTGCTTGGAAAACAATTTGTCACTTGAAACTCTCCTTCTATTGCAAATAAACCCTGCAATAATAACTGCTCTCATCTGGGGGGTACATGTGCTACACCAGGCATTTTCCTAGGCATTCCTACACTAATTAATTTAATCTTTGCCCCCACTCTGTGATATATCTTCTCCTCTTCCTTCTTCTACAGATAAGTAAAATAAGGTATAGAGAGGAGCAGTACTTTACCAAGGTTGGAGAGCTGGGAAGTGCCTGAGCTGAGGTTCAAAGCCAGCCAGGCTGACTCTAGATCCCACACCACACCTCTCTATCTTCCCCCTCTTCACCTTTTTAGTGAAGCCTCTTCCTTTTTTCTTATCGTAACTCAGCTTTTCCCATTCACTATAGGACACCTATTTTGTGGTGTTACCTGGTATCCCCCCAGAGCAATGATTCACTGGTCAAATATGTACCAAAAAATTAGGATAAAACATGTTTCTACTGCACATATTTCCCTAATTTTTTAGTCTGTAAGATGATATTCCTAGAGGAAGGTCTATCATGAGTATTTCTCAAACTTACATGATCATGAAACCTTTATTTTACATTATTTGGTTGTTCATCTCTAACATCTGGGGGAGCTACTGTTGTGTAGGATACAACTGGGGAACATCACATTACCTAAATAGCAGCCGGACCTGAGAGCCATTTACTTCTCCTTTGGCTGGAGGCTGCATTTTCTCCCAGACTTCATGTCTTAATGGGGACCCAAGCATGGGAGAATTCTCCTAGATGCCTCCAGACCATGACTCTTTCATCTCTGTGGGCATAAAAGCCCTCTTCCTTTTAGGCTAATGGCATTAATCCATACCACTCTTTGCTACTTCTCACTGGCTTTATTTGCTGAACTCCTGACCTCTTCCCCATCTACACTGAACACTTTGACAATTGCATAGCCATTTTTCTCTCCACCCCAGTTCCTTCAATTATCATGGGCAGCTTCTATGTAGATGAATCACCCAGCAGCCAGGCCTCCACGCTCCTTTTCCTTTGTGACTCCCATGATTTTCACACTTACTCTCCTTCAACCACCTACACCCATAGTTATTGCCAGGAATCCTACACCTATAAAAATGTAAATTTCGTATCCCACAATGACCTAAATTTCCCTCCTTCCAGCTTACTCCCTTCCTTACAAAGCTTCTGATTTTTAACCATGTCAAGACTGCCATCCTCTCAAATGTCCCGGTGCCACGTGGCCTACTGCCCCCTTTCCAATGCTTTACTTTCTTCTTTATTCAGTCTAAATCCCATGGTACACAACGTTAACAACTCTACTGATGGCATCCTCAAATATCTCGCCCTCTTATCCTTTTGCTATGCCTGTCCAGTTCTGTTTGGTCATTCTTTCATTCCTGCTATCAAAAGTCCTCTTTTCAGTCTGGAAAATTCTACTGATTGGAAGAAAGAAGGAAGATTGATATTTGTCACTGTCTGTGTCCAAATGGGAATACGTTTCCATTTCTTCTTCCAGTCTACACAAGTAACAGTGTTTTATACCCATCTTTCCATCCTCATCTTCCTCTCTTATTTCATTTGAGTGTTATCAGGGATCAATCTCCAATACTGGTTATACCTTCAGATGGAATTAGCTTCAGGGGTGGATGTTTATAATAAATTTCCTCTGTAAGTAGAATATCACAGATTAGCATTTTTAGGCTTTCTAGGATCTTCAGTGGGCTTCATAGTTTCAATATCACGTTTTATTTCAATTGCCAATGGACTGAGCCCATCCCTTCCACAAACATCCATATTGCAGAACAATTTCTGGTCCTCTTAACACCTTTTGTTGCAAGCCAATTTAGGCCAAAATTCAATTTCTCCTGATTTAATTAAAATTCCTGCTGTTCAGGAGACATTTTGTATGTTCAGCCAGCATGCCCAGCAGAAACCCACATGTGTGTGTGTGGGTGTGTGTGTATTTAAAGGGTGCTTTCATAGTTTGTACCTTATGGATGCTAGACTCTTGACCTAGCAAAAATCACAGAGTCCTCCCAGCCCTGATATCTGAATGCAGCAGTATCTGGATAGGTTCTTTACTCTAGGATTTTATAAAATGATAAAAGGATTAGTTGAGCAAAACTAATCCTTCACTGTGGAGAGAGAACCAATACAGGTGATTAGGCAGAAATACTTACAACAGCCATGAGTACAGTGATGTCCTAATATCAATATCCAGGTCCCCCTCAGTAAGGAACTAAAGATAACTCTGGTCCTGTTGGACCAGGAAGCCATCTCTTATCCACGCCTGGCCCGGGTTCCTTTTTCTGTCTTTTTCTTTCCTTATAGTTAATTTCCAGGTGTATGTCCTGTAGCAGCTTGTCCCAGTGATTTTCTTTTCTCAGTCATTACGTCTGTGATTAATTGCTGCCCACTTTAAGCAGAGTCTTTATCAATTTATTTTTCTTTCAGTTTTGCTTGCCCTTGATATGTTCTGTAAAATTATGGTGTCTGCTTTTTTCCCTCTGACTCTGGGAAAGCTTTTGTTTGTTTGGTGTTGTAGCCCTCTCCATAGCCTGAGTTCTGGGGTCTATCTGAGTTCACTGTCAAGTAGGGCTGAAGGGAGTGGTTATACTCTTATTTTTTGGGGAGGAGAGCTCATTAACATGTGAGCTTAAAATACACTTCCATGTTATTGACAGCCAGGGAAGATACTGTCAGCATCTCACCCATATGTATCATCTTGCCTGCCAGTATCTGCATCTCTGTGCCTGGGACCTTCTCCCTTCTTCTACCAGTTGCATCTGTTACAGCAAAAGGTAAGCATGAAGTATTTGGAAATTAACAACCCCTAAGCAACTCCAAATCAATGACTCAACTGTAGCTGTAAACACATGCTAGGTCCTTTACTTTTTGAGTGGGATATTTGTGAAGAGTAGGTTTTGCATTATTTCCCAGAGTTTCCCCTAGGATGAAGCTCCAGTTGCCAGCTGGGTAACTAGCTGACTAGCACACCCTTTATCAACTGCCTTCTCTTCCCTATATTATTTTCCCTCATTCCCTACTGGGGTTCCCAGCACATTCCAAATAAATGTCTCTCTCAAATCATTGTCTCAGGGTCTGTTTCCGAGAAGACTCAAACTAAAACAAACATTACACATTGTTTGAGCAGCAGTAACTCAGAGGCATTCTATTTAACTATTTAACATACTCTGCTGTGAGCTATACTTGCCAAGGACTTTGAGTTTCATTTTGAACAGTTTTAAAGACATTAAAAATTTGAGTTCTCTGTAAAGTAACCAAGAACAATTATACCTAAAGAAGAGTTATATTTCTTTAGTGGTTTCAGGGTCTGCTAATCCCTCTTAAGTGGGTTTTTCAGACCATTAAATACAAAATCATTCTTGGGATCACAAATAGTTCAATTCTTCAGAGAAAAGGGAGCCAACAAGATTATTTCCAGTGATACTGAGCTTATTAGAGAATAGTAGCAGTGTGAACTTTTTGAAATGTGATTGATTAATGCAGATTAATGTAGATTTAAACAATTTGTTAAATTATATTTGGAGCAACCTAAAAGTAATTGTTTTCAATATTGTTAGAGAAGCTTCTATAGTGGTCCAGAGGGATGTATTCAAATGCTTACTGCTAACAGATAAAGAATTTAAACATAGGGTATTCATACATTCATTCATTAATTCATTCTGCCATAAATATTGTTAGGCAATTGGAGCTCTCTATGGAATTTTTCAGTTCAGTCACTGTGTTCTTCAACTCCAGAATTTATGTTTGGCTCTTTTTTATGGTTTCTGTAGTATATCTTTGTTGAATTTCCTATTTTATTCATGTATTGTTTTTCTGATTTCATTTAGTTCTATTATCTGTGTTCTTTATAGCTCACCAAGGTTCGTTAAGATGATTAAATCTAATTCTTTGTCAGGCATTTCTTTGATCTCCATTTCTTTAGAATTGGTTACTGGTGCTTTGTTTTGTGCAAGTTTTCCTGATTATTTGTGATACCTGTGGCCTTGTGTTGGTGTGTGCACGTTTGAAAGAGTAGGTACCTCTTCCTATATTTATAGACTGGCTTTGGCATGGAAAATCCTTCACCAGTCAGCCCATCCAGAGGCTCTGGGTAGGCTGGCTGGCAGGGCCTATAGGTGGGCTTGCTGCTGTAGTCCTTAAGGTGAGCTGAACTGGGGCCTGGGTCTATGATGGTGGGCATAGAGTCTGGGTTCACAGGAGCCAGCCTAGTGCTAGGGTCTACTGGGGTGGGCCTGGAGACTGTGTCCATGGGTGCCAGCCTAGTACTTGGGACTTCAGGGGCTGGCCTGGTACAAGAATAGGTCTGGAACCTGAGTCCACAGAGGCTGGCCTAGAGGCTGGGTATGCAGATTCCAGTTTGTTGTCTGGGTCTGTGGGGGGTTGACTTAGAGCCAGAGTCTGTAGAAGCTGGCCTGGCACTGAGATGGGCCTGGAAACTGACACTGTGGGGGCTGGCGTATGCTGGGGTGGGCTTAGAGCTTGGATCTGCAGGGGCCTACCTGATGCCTAGGTCTGCAGGGATTGGCTTAGAGCCTTGGGCCATAGGGGCTGGCTTGGCACTGGGGTGGACCTGGAGTCTGGGGCCACAGGGACTGGCCTGATACTGAGGCAGTCCTGAAGCCTGGGGTCATGAAGGCCACCCTAGAACCTGGCCCATATGGCCTGGCCTGGCACTGGCATGGGCTTGGAGTCTGGATTTGTGGGAGCCAGCTTGGTGATGCAGATCACTGGGGCAGGCCTGGTTCTGGGGTCCACAGTGAAGTCAGGTGCTCACTTTGATCTACTTCCCCTACTCGGAGGATATCTCTGCATTGTGCTATGTGGGCTTGGGGAAGGAAAGGGATGAAATGGGTAATGGACAGCTCTTCTTTCCACCATCTTCAATGTTTCTTTTCTTATTTCTATGCTATACTCTCAGCTGGGTTCCTTCACAAAAGTGAAGTGTTTTGGTGCATGGATAGTTGTTCAAATCAATGTTTCTGCAGTGGAACAAGCACTGGAAACTTCTTTCTGTCATCTTGCTGACATCACTCTCTAGACTCATTCTACCTGATATTATTTTCCTGTGTATTTACCTGCTTGATTTATGTCTCCCCCGCTCCATGTGGGTGATCAGGGTCTTTGTCTTTTTCACTGCTCTATCTTTAGCACCTCTATGATTGTCTCACACAGTTCAATATCTATTTGTTGCATGGATAACTGAATAAAACCCAAGTTCTTAAATCCAGAGACATATAACTGACCAAATGGGCTTGGAAATTCTGGCAAAACTGTTGTCATAATTTCATGACTGTTCTGCCTAGGATTAAGCTGGCTCTATGCTATTATATTCACAAAAATTCACTAGCAATTTCCATAACAAATCCATTTTTTTCATGGACATATGCCGTTTGCTTGATCTTGTGGGCTGGATGTAATAAGCATAATTAAAGCAATAAATAAAAATGTCAGAAACCACATGGGACCTAGAATTCATTCCCAAGGGGATTCATGGGTTCTGACCCCTGTTTTACTAAATACACATTTAAATAGAGGAAAGAAAGTACTCATAAATAATAGATGAGTGGGTATGTGTCCACTGTCTGTGGTCCTCTATAAGTCAAGGCCACAGCTTTTCTGAGGTATAGGTCTGTCTGCTCCATGAACGTGAAGATGATACTCACACTGTTGTTTCCAGAGACCAGAGCTGTTTCCAATTTGTCTCTTTTGTATGGTCAGCTTACAGCCATAGAACTATTTCATCTCCTGAATGCAGGTGGCTATGGTAGGTGCTGGAAGATTATTTGCCATGGAGCTCTCACATTTCTATACATCTTGCAAGTAGAAGCATTGACAACCTTTTCTGAGCTATCTTTTTGAGCAAGTGTGTATAGCAAATGGTCTTGCTAGATAGCTAAAGATAACATCTCTCTTCAGAGAAACGGTTAGGTAGGCTTGCTTGCAGCCTATTATAAGAGATAGGGTTTCTTAAGCTCATGATTCCTCTTCTATAATGCAACCCACTATGTATGCAAGTGTTATCTGGTACTATTCACATCTCTCTGTGGGAACTGGGGCTTAGGGAGCTGGCACAAGAAATGATGATATTTCAAGCTATTGATTTTGCTGTATTGACCTTGTTTCTGACCCAGGAGTCTTGTGGCTTCTGCCAGCATCCATGAAACTTTGGCAGGTTCACTTGTTAATTAACTTACAAAGAGTGTAAAATCTCAGACCTTTGCAGTCTTGACAGTTAGAATTTGATAATTTCTTGTTGACAAGGCAGGATGTATATGATAAAAAATACAAAGCCTGGTGACCAGAATGAAGAAGTATCTGAAAACCACATCTCATGAAGAACAATTGAAGGGGCTCAAAGAGTTCAACACAGAGAACAAAAGGCCAGGTGAGAGCATGAAAGTAGTCTTCTAATATTTGAAGAGTAGTACAGAAGAAAGAACACTCTGCCTATGCTGCTACAAAGGACAAAGTCCAAACCAGTATGTAGAAGACATATGGAAGCAGATTTCAGCAAATTGTCAAGGAGATATGCTCCTTACCTGCAAATAGCTGCAACTGATACACACAAACTAGCTGGATTTTATAATTTAGATGGAAATTGTTTGGTTCAGACTCTAATTAGGCATGCTCAATAATAGAATGGTTTCCCTCAATAGGTCTATGCTCAAAGCTATGGAAAGTATTTAAATACATCTCTGGAATCATTTATAAAGAACCCACTCTTCTACTAAGAAACTTTTTCAGATAATATCTTGTGTTTCTTGAACAATCTCAGATTCTAGACATTTTTGGTTATTATCCTGTTGATATATCCCTTCTAGACCACAGGTCCAGGGAGATCAGAATGCAGGTTTCTATGTGGACCTGCCTAGAGCTTTAAGCCACTACATATACTTATTTCCATACTATTCAGCTGGCATCTCATAAAAGCAGAACTCTAGTCTAGAGAGGAACCAGAAACATATATGGGAGCCAGGTCATACTGACTACTTCACTATCTACTCATTCATTCAATGCACAGTTACTCAACATCTACTTTGTGGCAGGCCCTCTGCTGGATATGGAGAATACAGGAAAAAACGAAACAGCTTCTTGTCCTTAAAGGATTCACATCTAGTTGGGGGCACAGGTAAGTAAGGCAACACTTACAGCACATTTTTCTCAGTGCTAAGACAGATGTATGTAAACCCAGAGTCCTGTTGGAGCAGAGAGGGGGAGTGTACAAAGCACACTAGGCATAGAAAGAGTGTTAGGGAATTGGAAAGAGGAATTGAGCAATTTTAGAAGTGAGGTTAGGATGTAATCTGCAGAAGGAAAAGCATGTCTTAGGGCACAGAGGTGTGAGATAGCCTGGTGCATTCAAGGAGCTACAGATAGTATGGTCTGTCCTAAGCGAAGGTAGCATGTACAAGAATGGAAGGGTTGGAAGGTTAAGCAAGAGCCAGATCCGAAAGGTCTTGTTGGCTCAGAAATCAGTAGAATTTCCTTTTGCAAAGATGATTCCAACTGCATGAGCAGGATTGATTGGCCAGGGGAAAGACTTGGGGGCAGGAGATCAATTAGGGGGTGGTTGCAATAATCCAGGAGAGGACATTGAAAGTTGAACAAGTGTGATTAGTGTACACTCTGAAACATGGGCATAAAAATATCCTGGATTTGCCTTAGAAACCCTTTACGTGTCACGGGCAATTCCGGAGTTCTGAGTCTTGGACTCTGTAGCATGTCCAGGCCAGGATTCATGACCAAATGTGCAGGGGCTGGTCCCATGGGATGCATCAGTGGCACCAAGTAAGCCAGGTTGGGAGGGAAGGGGTCATCCCTCCTATCCTTATTGGTCTTAGCTTTTCCAGTTCTTCTGGAAGGCATTATGCGTGCTGGGTGCATCTTCCAGTGTTGATGGAAATCATTTAAAGATAGAATACTGAACTATTTCTGAAAGGGAAAGGGCTTGGTTGCTAGGAAACCAATGGCCACTATTAACCACACCTACAGGGCAGCTCCAGATCAAGTCCTTTCTCTTTAGAAAGGAATTTCTAATTCCCCCCTTCAACTGCCATTGCCTACATATTTAATTTCCTTTTTGGGTACAGCAGTGATCTGGCCTGCTAACAAAGGGTTTCCAGTTGATTATGCAAAGTGTTCACAGTTAAAACTTGGCCAGATGTGAGTCTTTCATTTCTTCACCCCTCCTTTGAAATCAAGAGAGAATTGGGCAGGTTTTTTCTTTCTTTCTTTGAGGCTAAGA
Source organism: Eulemur rufifrons (assembly GCF_041146395.1). NCBI lineage: Eukaryota > Metazoa > Chordata > Mammalia > Primates > Lemuridae > Eulemur > Eulemur rufifrons. Next base: position 26,995,746 of record NC_091001.1, read on the forward strand.
ATGAATAACATGGTGACAGTATTTTTTAGAGTTCTCACATCCATTTCATTGTCTAAATGACTTTTATTAAACACCCACAACCTCAGGCAAAGAACTGGGCTAGGCACCAAGACATGTGAAAGGGCAGGTTGGAGAGAGAAGATGACAGGCATGAAATGTGGGAATGGGGGTCAGATGTGCTGGTCTTCAAGCTGTGGCCCAGCACCTGGCATGACAGCACAGTGCCTGGTCCTTTGGGTGTGCTCAGTACAGATCTGTAGCAGAAAACAAATCTCTGTTGAATCAGAACTCACAATGCCCAGTCTCCCTCTGCACTCACCATAGGTTCCCAACAAAATGAACCAATAGTTAAAGAAATTCAACCACAGCCCAGTGACACAAGTCCAGGGGGGGAAAAAAAAAAAGCTCAGGAGCACAGCCCAGTCAAGTAGAAGGAGGAGCCTGGGGAGGCTCTTAGCTAGGCTCTGACCCCAGGAGGTGTAACCAGGAAATCAACTACATTTTGAGAATTGTTATGGGCTGAATTGTTACCCTCCCCATTCATATGTTGAAACCTTAACCCCCAGGACCTTAGCATGTGACTGTTTTTGGAGATAAGGTCTTTAAAGAGATGATTAAATTAAAATGAGGCCATTTGGGTGGGATCCCTAATGCAATAGGACTGATGTCCTTAGAAGAGAAGAAAGTGGGACCAGAAATGTGAGCACAGAGGAAGGGCATGTGAGGACACCATGAGAGAGGCCAAGGGGAGAGGCCTAAGGAGAAATCACCTTGCTGGCATCTTGATCTCAGACCTCCAGCCTCCAGAAATGTTAGCAAATGTGTTTCTGTTGTTTAAGTCGCCAGTCTACGGTATTTTGTTATGGCAGCCCTAGGAACTTACGTAAGAATTTTCACACAGACCATCCAAATTTGGGGAGGAACAAACTTAATCTTCTCTTTTCCTTCTTATAATTGAAAATTAGTGGCAAAAGCTTCTAGAGTGAGACTAATGACACATGGAAAGAAATGAGGTCCAGAAGAGTGATGTGCTCTGATGCCATGAAGATCCCAGGGCACCATGCTGAATCAGAGCAATGAAGCCTGAGGTATCCCTCTCCCCCTGCAGTAGCTTAATTTCTCCAGCCCTCAAGTAAGTAAACACTGGAACAGGACATTTAACACAACCTCAGAAGAGTGAGCGGCCAGCGGGAATTCTAACAGCGTCACACGTAGTAGAAGTTTTTGCATTGGTCAGCTGAGACTCCCTGGCCCTTTCCACTGCCCATCACCATCTAAGACCTCAGGTTCCTGAAAAGGTATGCCCAAAGGCGCACACAATAGCTGTCCTCAAAGGACGTGCTTTGGGAAAAAGCTAGTCTTAAAAGTCATGTTGGAGCAGAGAGAAATTCTGCTGGGAGCTAGTCAGCAAGCACATGATGAAAAAAAGAAAAAGAGTATGGCAATTACATAAATAAATTATAGGAGACAATGAAGAAACAGAAAAATTCCTGCAAAATATAGATAGAGAATCCAGTCTAGAAGAAAACATAACCCAAGGAACAGAAGGCAATTCCCCACAAGTGTTTCTAGTTATTGAGCAACCTAATAAGGGCATGGATTCAATAAAAACAAGTGCTCAAAGATGAGATGATAAAGCAAGAGAATATGATACAAAGGGACACTGTAGCCCGAAGGAAGAAAATGGTAGAATAAACACACTTTCACTGCAGAACTAAAAAATAAAATTAAAGAAAGTAAAGAAGGGAACAGACATCATTGAAAATTCAATTACTGAAAATGTGAAAAGGCTTAAAAACAGCACAATGAAGGCAGATCAAAAAGTGTAAAAACATAGTCAGATAGATGCTAATAGATAGGGAGGGCAGGAAAAGGTAAATCTAACAATCATTCAATTCATTTAACAAATATTACGGAGCACATCTGTATAACAGAATCTTCAATGAGTTTACAGACAATAAACAAACAGGCCAATATATCAGATGGTGGTAAGTTCTAAGGAGAAACATACAGCAAAAGAGAAGGGAAAAAAAAAAAAGAAATAAAAAAGGATGGTGAAGATAGCGGTGGAGCTGTTGCTATTTTATAGGGGATGCTCAGATAAAGCCTCACGGGGCAACTCTGGAGGTAAGAACTGAAGGAAGCGAGGGAGCCAGCGCTGAGGACACTTAGGGGAAGGGAGTCCCAGGAGAAGGGAACACAGGTGTAAAGGCCCTGGGGTGAGAGTATGTCTGATAGGATTGGGAACTTCATGGGGGCCGTGTGACTAGGACAAAGTCAGTGATGAGGAGGGTGCTAGGAGATGTGTTTAGAGAAGTGGAAGGAACCAGATTTGCACCACCCTATATGCCACTGTGGGGATTTGGGTATGAACTCCACAGAATACTTTGAACAGAAGAGGGACAGGGTCAATGTGGCTGAGTTGTTGCGATTAGGCTGTTGTGGAGTAGGTAGAAGCAAAGAGACTAGTTTGGGGTCTATTGCAGTCATTAAAGCAAGAGATAATGGTGGGGTAGAGCAGGGTGGAAGAGGAGGTAGGTGAGAAGTGGCCAGATTCTGGATATATTGAAGGGAGAGGTCATAGGATTTGCTGAAGGATCAAATATGGGGTATGAAAGCAAAGGAAAAGCCAAGGATAACTGCAAGGGTTTTGGCTTGAGCATCTGGAAGGGTAAAGTTCCCACTTATGAGATTAGGAAAAGACTGTGGTAGAAGCAGGTTGGTGATGGGAACCAGAGTCTGGAATTGGGCATGTTAAATATGCTTTTAACTCAAGAGGAGTTATAGGAGGTGGTTGGATGCACAGTTCTGGAATTTTGAGGAGAGGTCTGGCTTAAAGATATAAATTTTTGTGAGTTATCAATGCATAATTGAAGTCCTTCAAGTGGAGAACACAATAAATAGAACAGAAAAATTATACAAAGATAAAATGAAATTAAAAAAATCCATGACTCTGCAGATGAAGTGAATTTGCTCTGCTGCAAAACAGTTTGATGCAGAGCACCTACACAAAGAAAGCACGTAATCCAGAGACATATCCTGGCTCAGTTGCTGGGCTTCCAGGAAAAAGAATGAGCTCTTCAGGCATCCAGGAAGCATAAGTAAGTCACAGAGGCAGGAGACAAGAAGACTAACCACAGCATTAATCAATAGTCAAAGGTAACAGACCAATGTCTACATTTTTTTGGAGGAAGTTGTGATTCAAGAATAACAGATATAACCAAGGTATTGCTCAAGAATAGGACAATAGAGAGATATTCTTAAATAACTCATGTAACTCAGTAATTATTGCACCCCTGAGCTCTTACTGGAAAAAAAATTACTTGAAAATGAATTCGGGGCACTTAAAAGATGAATCAAAGCATGGAACTCAGGAATGGAGGATGTGGTAAAGGTGAGGATTGCATCCATTTAAATATAGACCTAATACCAAATAATTGTGAGAATTAGTCTTACAAAGCAGAATGCAAATATTACAAACCTTGACAGGGTAAAACGATGCTCTAACTAACAAAAATCAGGAGGTGCTGGGAGGATTGGTGGGAGGAAGCGCAAGAGTGCTAATGGCTTCATCGCTTACAGGAGTCAATCAATCAAAATAGAAACTTGTTAGTTTAAAAACACCTAATATCTCTAATGATTATCTTCATAATTTTATTTCCTAACATCAGAAGTATTTAAAAATAATCTGTTATAGTAAAGAAACATTTCAAGAGTAGCAATTCCTTTCATTTCATTTTAATTCCTTTGTTTTGGTAAATTCAAATAAACAATTTTAATAAAAATACTGTTTACAGCGAGATTCTATTTTTAAAAAAATCTATTAATCTATTGTCTATCTATGTTTCTATATATAAAAACATGGAACAATATTCATCTAAAACATTGATGATTAGGTTTGGGTGGGATAATTTGAGATGGTTTTAATTTGTTGTGTGTTTTTTTTGTGTGTCTGCTTTTTCTGCATTGCTTGAGTTTGCAATAAGCATACATTATTTTTAGAAAAATAATATTATATTTCTTTTTTTAAAAAAATAACCATGAGAGGCTGCTTTTGAGTGGCTCCCCGAATGAGTGAGAAAAGATATTATTGCGGGGTTGGTCTGTGGGGAAGGCTTGGAGGAAGGGCCTTAAACGGAACATTTACCAGTGCAAAAGATCTTGATGGGCCTACGGAAGGGAAAAATACATGAAGTTGTAGAACCATGTAGGAAAGGCTTTGCAAAGGTATTTCTTTTTTTTTTTTTTTTTTGTTGGGACAGAGTCTCACTTTGTTGCCCAGGCTAGAGTGAGTGCCGTGGCGTCAGCTTAGCTCACAGCAACCTCAAACTCCTGGGCTTAAGCGATCCTACTGCCTCAGCCTCCCGAGTAGCTGGGACTACAGGCATGCGCCACTATGCCCGGCTAATTTTTTCTATATAGATTTTTAGTTGTCCATATAATTTCTTTCTATTTTTAGTAGAGACGGGGTCTCGCTCTTGCTCAGGCTGGTCTCGAACTCCTGACCTCAAGCGATCCACCCGCCTCGGCCTCCCAGAGAGCTAGGATTACAGGCGTGAGCCACCGCGCCCGGCCAAAGGTATTTCTTATTCAAGGAATACAAAAATCTTCCTTATATTCATCACCTACTATGTGCCAGAATACACATATCTGTCTCCTACAAGATTAAAGGTTATTGTCCCCATTATGCAGTAAAAGGTTAATTCAGAAGACTCAGTGTCTCCCAACCATGCACATTATAAAGAAAGGACTGGCCTTTGACTGGCTCCTGAGAGAGAACCTCTGAACCCTTGGAATATCTTCCCTGGTGAGAGTGTCTTTGTGTAACTGAAACTTTAGCCCATACCAGATAGTTTAGATGATAACTTATACTAACAGTGTGATTTAAAGTGAACATCTGTTTTTGCTCTCCTGGGGCCTGGTGTTTTTGACCTCTGGGGATGCTGAAGACCGAGCAGTTAGGGACAGTCGTGTGGGTACTCCATTCCGAAGTCCCTGACCTCCAATAAAAACCCTGGACACCAAGGCTTGGGTGAGCCTCTCTGGCTTTGCAGTGCTCTACACGTGTTGTTGCATATCATTTCTCGGACCATTAAGCACTGTCCATATGATTCTGCTGGGAGAGGACAACAGGAACATTGCACTTGTCTCTCCTGGACTGTGCCCTGTGTACCTGTGGTGCTTTTAATCTATGTCCTTTCACTGTAATAAACCATAACCACGAGTGTATACACTTTTCTGAGTTTTGTGAGTCCTTCTAGGAAATCATCAAATCTGAGGGTGGTCTTGGAGATTTCCCACACGATCCCACTTTACAGATGAACTGAAGCTCAGAGAACTTATGTGACCTGCTTGTGATCACACAGCCAGCAAACAAAAGAACCAGAATTTAAACTGGAAGTCTTCCTGGCTATAAAGCTTTATTCTTCTTTTACAACAGAGGTTTTCAAACTATTTTTCTTTTTAACTGCATAATACTTTGAATTATGTATACAAGAAAACTCAACAGGATGCCTAACATGCAAATAAAGAACTAGAATAATGCACTATTCTCGTTGAAGCGTGTTGGAAGGTTTTGAGTCAAATCATTTGATCCCACTCACTCATCCCCCTGACCGGCACTGAAGCATCATCCTGCTAAGCTAGACCACTGGGGAAAAGGTTGGAAACCTACACTGGCCACATCGGCTACCTCCAGACTGATCTCCCTTCTCAGTCTTTTCCATCTGTCTAACTCCTCCATGGTCAGCTCAGGCTTCATGTATTCCTGGACGTTGCTTCCTGCCCCTCAAGTCATAGCTCAGTGACCCATCTGTTTGGGATCACTAACTGTTCTGATGTGCCTGAGGCTGTGCCTGTTTTACCACTGTGAACTCCATGTTCCAGGAACCCCCCCAGTCTCACATAAACGGGGGTGGTTTGTGACCCTACTCAGTCTTCCACAGCAGTGCCCCTCAAACTTGAGTGTGGACATGAGGCACATAGAATCTTCTTAAAACGCAGACTACTTTGATTTGGTAGTGTGGGTGGGGCCTGGCATTTTGCATTTTTAACGCACTCCTGGGGGGATGCTGCTATTGCTGGTCCTGCTGGCGTCAGGGCCACATTTTGAGGGGTGAGGGAGAAGAGCACACTTTGCTTTTTCTATCTCAGCAATCATTGCACTGGATTGCAATCTCTTGTATGCTGGTTCCTCCCACTAACCTGTGAGTGCCCCAAGGAAACGAACTGTGTCCTTATGCACCATAGTCCCAATCCTAACACGGTACCTGGCACAGACTAGGTGTTTAAAAGGTTCCTTTTAGATGAGTAGAGAAGAGTAAAATTCCTTAAGAGGGGCCCAGGATTTGTGCCTGAGGATTGCCTGGGACCAGTATGAATCCAGTTAACTAAAGACTAAAGACAAGCTCCAGGAAGGAGCTTGATGGTGGGTATGAGATGGGGATCCTTGAGTCTAGCTTGATGTCTGCTGTGTGCTCTCACATTCAGTTACACCCTTAAAGAGGCAACTGGCATGTGTGAGCAGAGTCCAGAGGAAGGAGGGGCACACAGTTCGGAGGTGGAATGCGTGGACCCTCATTCGGGTCCTCTGGGAAAATCGATGCTGGGAAATGCCTCTTGGATTGTGTCATTTAAAAGCACTGGAGTCCAAAGTGTCTTCTCGGGACTAGTCCCCACACACCAAGATGCTGCTTTGTGGAAGCTACGTGGAGCCTGAGCTATTTCGATTCTGTAATTCCAAACTGGCCTATTGATAAAACCAATATTGACCGATTTGTGTCAGGTAGAATCCACAAAGCCCTGGTGAGTCTGCCCGTTCTGCAGAGGAGGGGAAAGACTCCGAGAAGTTAAGCAACTTGTCCAAGATCACACAGAGTAAGCAGAGCTGGATACAATTTTTTAATTCTTAATTTAAAGTTCTTTCGACTACATCACACCAAATCCCAGAGTGGAAAACTAGTGTGCCAGCCAGGGGAATGTACAGTTTTGTCCCCAGCTGTGGCATTTTCAGGGCATTGTTCTCCTTAGAAACAACACTATCAAAAGTTGAAAAAATTCAACTTCACAGAATCCTAAAAGAAATGGCCATTTGGCCAATGACTCATGGGAATTGAGCTAATTGAATCTGTGCTGGGCGTTGCTTGGAGCAGGCAGGCTGGTAGCCTGACATAATTCCTCATCTGCTGTAGGGATAAAGGGGAAAGCAAAGTTGCCTCTTATCTGGGAATCCTCCTTATTTGGAGGGTTTTGACTAGACCTTGATGTTAATTAAATTGTTTTTAGGGCCTAATGTATTATATGCAATGTTTGCTTTCTAATGACCACCAGATGGTTTTTCAATGCTAATGAGGGGTGTATAATGACTCCCAGACACATAGTAGAAGCTGTAGAAGTCAGCGTGCTGTCAACCAAATGGATTCTCTGGGCAGAATTAGCACTCCCCAGGGCCGGCCACCAGGCCAGGACTGTGGCAGCAGTGGAGTGGGGCATTTGCCACACTGGTTGGTATTCACTGGTAGGCTCTTGGCAATGAGAGCATGCTCAGATGACACCGACCTCCAGCACTAGCACACAGGAGGTGCCAGCAGAGCTTGTTTGTTGAATGCATCAAAGGATGTCACAGCTGGAATGGATCTCAGAGTCCAGATTTTCCCACCTTTAATGAGTATGAGAATCTCTTTTTAGTATTTAAAAAATAACTTTCATTTTTTCATTTTATGGTAAAAGTGATATCTCTGCAGAAAATTAGAAGGTATAGATAAACAAAAAGAAAAGGAGAAAGAAGAAAATGAAAGAAACAAAGAAACAATAATGGTAAGAGTAGAATAAAGAATTAAAAAAGGAAAAAAAAAAGTCATCTGTAGGCTTGCTGTACCTACATCGCTATGCCTAAATCTGGTTTGACTGAAACAAGTTTGTCCGTGAATCATTTGCCAATTCACGTTTGCCTAAAATTCAATCCTCTTTTGCATCTTTTTGGACCTTAGGCTTTGTCATTTCATCTTTTGGGCATGCAAGTATCTCTTAACAAAAAGGTACTTCTAACTTAAAAGCAATTCTAACTTATTTTTGTATATCTAATTAGGATTTATCGAAATTGCAATGTTTTATAAATAATGAGAATAATCTGAAAAAGGGATAATTTTAGCAAACTATTAGTAGATATTTAGAGACCTTATCTTTAGGAAAACTGGTTGTTTTAGGTGAAGTGGCTATTACCGTATTCATTACCTGTGAGTGAACAATCTCCATATTTGGCCTCGGTGCAGTCTTTTTGACAGGGGTCTACTCTTGTCAGTGCGGACAGAGGAGATTAGCTATCTAGCTATCTACCTACACACATATACACACTACATATATACATATATGTATATTCATATATGTATATCTATATATATTATGTTAGGTACAGTATATTAAATGTATCTTACATGTATATTCTATACAGCAATAAACGAAAAAGAGATTTTAATTTAAAGCCTACTCAGTTAATATAAACTATATGTTACTGGAAATTTTATAACATTATATTAAATACCTGAACAGTATTTGATTCCATTGATAGGTTATTATTGGATATTGCAGTTATTCCTAATGTTCTGCTATTACAAATAATATACTATATGGCTTGCTTTTCTTTTTGCTTCTAACACTATATATCTCAAACATCTTTCATGACAGTATATATAGATGATTCTCTTGGACAGTTACGTAGTATTTTACATAATGGATGTGCCATAATCTTTTAAAACTATTCTTTCTTCTTTGGGGATAAACTTGGTATGTGCATGCATAATATTTTTCAGATTAAATTCCTAGAGGTGGTGTGCATGCTTTTAAAATTTTTGATACATACTTTCCCAAATTTCCCTCGGGAAAAGTTGTAACAGTGTATATGTCCACCAGTGGGATATGATAACATCAGTTTCTCTACAGTGTTCTCAACTCTGGGCTATTCTTTCTTTTTTTCCCCCCTTTAATTCCAAAAAAGGTAATGCTCATATTAAAAAAATAAACCAATAATATAAAATTATTGAGAGAAAAAGGATAAAGTCTCCTTCCTTCTCTGCATCTCTTCCCCTAATCTTCCCATCCAATTTCCCTACTCTAAGGGACCTCTTTTAAAATTTGGTGAGCATCTTTCTAGAACATGCTCTTATGCATTTACATTGCATATACTTGACCATAAATGGGATCAGTCTCTATATGTGCTCTTTTGCTTGCTTTCCTTTTTTATGCATCAAAATATCGCAAACATCTCTCCATGACAATATGTGTAGATAACTCTTTTGAACAATTAAATAGTATTTGAAGAACTGATGTGCCACAATCTTTTAAAACTATTTCTCATTAATGGACATTTAGCTCCTGTATATTCATTGTTTCTAACATTTAAAAAAATGGCCAGTTTTTTAAAGGAGAAAATTGTTATTTCTATCTTAATATACATTTTCATGATTTCTAATTTTGTTAAACACTTTTCATGTGCTCATTGGCTATTTGTATTTCTTTTGCAAATCGCCTAGCTACATATCGAGGCAGAGAGTGCTCGTGCTCTCTAATACCTGATTAGATCTTAAGTGGGGCCAAGTGGCTGTTTCTTATCAACTGAATGTGAGTGGAAAAATGTACGTCACTTCCAGGCTGAAGTGGCTAAGAATGGGTGTGTCCTGGAGTACGGCAGTGCCATATGCTGGACGGACCCTGGGCTCCTGAATGACTGCATGGAGCACAGGTCTCCTACACACTCATATTGGGCTGTGATAGAAGCAAGAAATAAATTCAGTGTTAAGCTGCTGAGATTTGGAGCTTGTTTATTATAGAAACTAGAATTATTTACCCCGAAAAATATATGTATGGGTTTCTTTTTATCTTAAAAATTTTTCCCTGACCCTCAAATAATAGTAGTTTAATTTTTAGTGTTTAGGGATAAACTTGTTTAAATCCTATAGCCTCAGGGCATGTTTACTGATTTCCTTGCTGGGAATCTTTTTCCCATGCAGTTGGCTGGCTCCTTTTCATCTTTCAGGTTTTAGTTTAATCATCAAGTCAGAGAGGCCTTCCCTGACCACCAAGCTAATGAAGTGCCTCCCCACGCCTTAGTCTGCTCATAGAGAGATGGCTTTCATCATAGCACTTTTAGCAATTTTTATTTCAACATTTACCTATGTGTTCATGTTTGTCACCTGCTCTGTCAAAGTGAGGGGTGGTGACAGGGTTCCTCCCACTGTATCTAGCACTTAGTAGAGGGTCTAGCTTAGTGTAGGCACTCAGTAAACTTCTGTTGAGGAATGAATGATTCATAATTCTCTAAATACATTTAAAAAACATTATTGCATATAAGTATAAGCTGCAGATAGTGCTTGGTATACAGATGGATTTGCCAATTTTTTATAGTAATTCCATGGCTCCCAAGAATTTTGGGCCCCTGATATGGTCCCCATTGGTATGGTCAGACAAACTCACTGAGAAAATAGCAAAACTGAGACCCAGAGAGAAGTGACTCATCCAAGGTCACCAAGACAATGATTGTTTAGCCAGGACTAGAATCTGATTGTTCTAATACCTACAGCAGTGCAATGGTTAAGACAGGCAGTATAGACACTTGACTTCAAACTCCCAGCTCTGCTGCTTACTGTCATTTGGACTTTAGTAACTTGTCTAAGTCTCTGTCTTTCCCCTTTGTAAAAAGGGAACAATAACACCTCAGTGTGGTTGGGAAGTTTACATAGGTAATACAATCAGCCTTCCATATCTGTGGGTTCCGTATCATGGATTCAACCAACTGTGGATCAAAAATATTGGGGAAAAATTTTTCACAAAGTTCGAAAGGTAAAACTTGAATTTTCTGTGTGCTGAGTACTATGTTGAATCCACGAGAATGAAGTGAAGTGTTGGCATAATATTAAGTATTAGAAGTAATCTAGAGATGCTTTGAAATATATAGAAGGATGTGTATAGGCTACATGCAAATATTACACCATTTTATCTAAGGGACTTGAGCACAAATTTTGGTATTCAAGGGTGGTACTGGAATCTAAAGATACCAAGGGATGACCGCGTATATAAGGTTATTATGATTAGAGTTTTCCTCTCTGAAAAGGTGGTCAATGAATAATTATCAATATATGATTATCATAGTTTATAATAGATGAATTTACTCATCATCATTCACTTACTTCCATGTTCATCTGCTGACTGTCCCTTGTTTTGTGCCAGATCCCTGCAGGGTGCTGGGACAATGAAGCTGTAAGGCATTGTCTCTACCCTTGAGAGATCTTGTGGCCTGAGAAAGACTCGTGAGCAGATGGTTATACCAAAGCAGGATGATGATGTGCTCAGGTGTTTTTTGCCAAATCTTTCAGATTTTCTACATAAACAATAAGAAAGATAGTTTTATTTTTTCCTTCTTGATCAGTATATCTTTTATTACTTTCTCTTATCTTATTGCATTAGCTAGAAATTCTGGTATAATGTTAAAAAGTGGTGACAGAGAACATCCTTGCCTTGTTACTGATCTTTGTGGGAAAGTTTCAAGTTTCTCACCATTAAGTATGATATTAGCTGTAGGTTTGTTGTAGACCATTCTTTATCAAGTTGGTAACGTTCTTACCTATTCCTAGTTTATTGAGAGGTGTTTTTTTTTTTTTTCATGAATGGATGTTGGATTTTGTCAAATGCTCTTTCTGCATCTATTGATATGATCATGTAGTTTTTCTTATTTAGTCTGCTGATGTGATGGATTGCATTATGTAATTTTCAAATGTTGATCTGGTCTTGTATACCTGGGATAGATCCCACTTGGTTGTAGTGGGATTTATGTATATATTGCTGGATTAGGTTTGGTAATATTTTGTTGAGGATTTTTGCATGTATGTTCATGAGAGATATCAGTCTATAGTTTTACTTTCTTGTAATGACTTTGCTAGTTTTGATATTAAGATGATTCTGATGTCACAGAATGAGTTAGAAAGTATATATTTTATATATATAACATATATAAATATATCATTATATATATATATAATTGAATACAATGTTGCTATTCTTTTGAACAAATTACCATCTGTTAGATCAATTAAGAATAGGAAAAATAGCCAGATGTGGTTGCTCACACCTATAGTCCCAGCTACTCAGGAAGCTGAGGAGGTAGGATCACTTAAACCCAGGAGTTTGATGCTGCAGTGAGTTATGATCACGCCACTGAACTCTAGCCTGGATAACAGAGTGAGAGCTCATCTTTAAGAAAAAGAAAAACAAGAAAAATAAAAGTTTTTATTTTAAATTCACTTATTCTTTCTCTTTTGGTATTCCCCCATTTTTTAAAATGTAAATATGAGTTTCTGACCTATATAATTTTTTTCTCTCTGAAGAACTTTTTGAACATTTCTTGTAGGGCTGGTTTGTTGGCAATAAATTCCCTGTTTTTGTTTGTCTGCGAATGTCCTTATTTTTCCTTCATGCTTGAAGGATAATTTTGCAAGGTCCAGAATTCCAGACTGGTGGATTTTTTTTCTCTCAACACTTTAAATATTTTACTCCATTCTCTTTTTGCTTGCATGATTTCTGAGGAGAAGTCAGATATAATTCTTAACTTTGCTTCTCTATAGGTAAGTTGTTTTTTCCTTCTGACTTCTTTTAAGACTTTTTTCTTTATAACTGATTTTTTTGCAGTTTAAATATGATATACCTAGGTGTAGTGTTTTTGTTTGTTTCTTTGCTTTGCATTTATCCTGCTTGGTGTTCCCTGAGCTTCATGGATATGCGGGGTTTTATCTGACATTAATTTGGGGAAATTCTCAGTCATTATTGTTTCAAACATTTCTTCTTTTTCTTTCTCTTTCTTTTCTCCTGGTATTCCCATTATGCATATTTACATCTTTAGTAGTTGTACCACAGCTCTTATATATTCTATTCTATTTTTTTTTCTTTTTTCTTTTCAGTTTGGAGGTTTCTATTGAGACATACTCAAGCTCAGAGATTCTGTTCTCAACCATATTCATCAAAGACACTCTTCATTTCTGTTCAGTGTTTCTGATCTCTAGCAGTCCTTTTGGTTCTTTCTTAGGATTTCCATCTCTCTTCGTACATTACCCATCCATTCTTTAATGCTGTCTACTTTATCCATTAGGGCCCTTAGTATATGACTCATAATTTTGAATCCTGGTCTGATAATTTCAATATTCCTGACATTTTTGAGCCTGATTCTGATACTCGCTTTGTCTCTTGAAACTATTTTTTTTTTGTCTTTTAATATGTCTTATAATTTTTTCGTTATGGGTGGACATGGTGTACTATGTTAAAGGAACTATTGTGAATAGGCCTTCAGTAATGTGGTGGTAAATTGGGGGAGAGGAGTAAGGAAAGCATTCCGTAGTCCTATGATTAGGCGTCAGTCTTTTATTGAGCCTATGCCTCTGCACTGTGAACTTCACAAGTGCTTCTTAGTTTTCCCCTCCTCAGGTAGACAGGATGGCTGGTATAAGTCCTGGTGTCCAAAGGCCCTAAAACCAGGAGCATCGATGTTGGAGAGCAGGAGAAGATGGATGTTTCCAATAAAGAAGAAAGAGTGACAATCTGCCCTTCTTCCGTGCTTTTGTTCTATTTGAATCCGCAGTGGATTGGAGGATGCCCACCCACATTGATGAGGGTGGATCTTCTCTATTTAGCTACTTATTCAAATGTTAATCTCTTCCAGAAACACTTTCACAGACATACCCAGAAATAATGTTTTACCAGCTATCTGGGCATCTCTTATCCCAGCCAAGTTGACACATAAAATTAACCATCACTCTCTTCACTTCACATCACTCGACTAGTTTGCCCAAACTTTTCTCTTCTATCTCTCCACTGGCCAATGTGAGCAAAACATACTGCATTTTCACAAAACCAAGCTCTGTAATCTCAGGCAAATTATATCTCTCTGTCACAACTCATGAGATGAAAATGTTAAGTGCACTTGGATGAATCTGGTAGGGCTTCAATCTCATTGCATTCTAGAACCCTTTGTGAAGTTTTTTAAATTCCACCTTACAAAAGTCAGGATTGATTCTGTAGACCGACATGGAAATTAGGGTACAGGAGATCAGATATGGCCTGATTCTCTACTCTTCTTTCCTCTAAACTGTGAAACATGGAAATATCAAAGTCACTGTCAGCTCTGAAATACCTTGATTCTATGGTAAGTTTCTAATAATAAACATGGCTATTAGTTTTTGAGCTCCATTCATGTCCTGATCCCATATTAGGGCTTGTTCTTGTATTCTTTCATCAAACCTTGAAACTCAAATAAGACATCATCACTCTTTTTTCACAGTTGAAAACCCAACGCTCAGATAAATTAAGCATTTTCTAAAGAGTAGCAATTGCCAAGCAGAGATTCCATCACGCTGCTGGTCAAGTGCCTCTACCTTGATTTTGCCCCAACATCCCCTTATGAACCACCCATGCCTCAGCTCAGCTAACATAGTTGGGATTTGCTGTCATGAAGGACATTGCTAACACCATCCCATTTAATACTCACTCAATCCTAGATGAAAGGTGCTATTATTATTTTCATATTATATATGGGGAAATTGAGGCACGGGGAGGCAGAGTAATTGCCCAAGGTCATACAACTGATGATGGAATCAGGATTCAGGCCTGAGCATTCTGACTCCAGAGCCCTAAATCATCGAAAATGTGCAACAAACTCCCCTGGGCTCAGGCGGGTTTCAGAAAAACAGGAAAGAAATAAACTTGAAACAGCTTCTTCCAGTCCCTGTAATTTAGGATCACTCCCAAACCACTACCCTGAGAATCACAGCTGTGGACATGGAGGATTCAAGAATGGATAATGTTGTCCCTGACTTTGAAAGGAGCTTACAGTCTACTGGGGGAGAGAGGAAGAGATACAAACCTGAATAGATATAATAGCTCCCCTTACTAAGTGTTAGCCGGGCTAAGTGTCATGCAAGAGCTGTATGAGGTGGATATTATTATAGTCCCCGCATCACAAATGAAAAAACTGAGGCATGGAGAGATTAAAACATTCACCTAAAGTCAACCATCTCTAAATGGCAGAGGCAGGATTTGAACGGCAGCTGCACAGTTTAGGGTCCCTCCTCTTATTTCATGGCACTGAAGCTCTTTGGGCCAGACGTGGTGGTCAATGTGTAAGGGCCATTTATTTATTTATTTACTTTCTAATTTCTGTAGATGGCTGTGGCTATGCAGAGCAGAACCCTTATATTGCCACCGGGTGGATTGCTCTGTGTGTCCCTGTCGTCTGGCCAGAGTGTGGTTAATCCATCTCCACTCTTCCCACTCCAGTGCGACTCAGACAGAGGAGGAGGGGAGCAATTGAGCTTGTTCTTATGACTTCAAAGGCTGAAAGTTTAGAGCTGATTCTCAAAAGCCCAAGTACCTGTGAGATAATAAATTTCTGTTGTTTAAGCCAAAAACAAAGAAGAAAAAACCCACAAAACAAAACAATATTAAAAAAAAATCCCTCAAGTACGTATGACAGCAAGGCTGGCAAGACAGTGAGGGGGGTCCTTGGAAACCGGAGGGCTCACACTGTCCACGGTGCAAGTCCTCCTCAGCTGCAGGCTCCAACTGACACAGAAGAGCTGTGGCTCCGTGGTTACCCCATCGTGTGTGTGTGTGTGTGTGTGTGTGTGTGTGTGTTTGTGTGTGTTTACAAAGAGATATACAGGGTTTTGTGCAAAAATCTCCCAATTTCAAAAACTAATTTATTCATTCAAGAAACTTCATGAGGCAGATACGATGTGTAGTGTGTGCCAGGCACTGCTTGATGTGTGCTGAATATAGCAGTGGAGAAAAAAGTTCTTGCTGTCATGGAACTTACCTTTTAGTGGTAAAAGATAGTCAATACATGAATAAACAATAAACAAAATGTCCCAGTGGTGATCTGTGCCATGAAGCAGGGAGAAAGGGACTGTAGTAAGTACTCAATCCAAGGGGCTTGCTGCGTATTCAGGTGGTCAGAGAAGACCTCACTGCTGTGGTGACAGTGGAGCAGAGACTTGAAAGAGGAAGAATGAGGTCGAGGACACCAAGATGAGAGCATGGCTGGAGTGTTCCAGGAGAAGCAAGGCTCAGAGTGGCAGGAGTGGAGGTGGGAGAAGGAGGGTGGTGGGAGGCAGTCTGAGAGGAAGAGAAGGCCAGTCACACAGAGCCTTGTAGGAGATTTGTCTTCTGCACGGAGTGAGATGAGGAGCCAATGGAAAGTTCTGAGCGGAGAGTTGACATGACCAGTCTTCCTGCTTCGAAAGTGATCTCATGGGCTGCTACTGGGGGCAGGGGCAGGACAAAGGCAGAAACAAGGTAAGTATTTAGAAAGCTCTTGTAAAACAACCCAGGTGAGAGATGTTGATGTCATGGACTAATATCATAGTGATGGAAGTGGGACGAAGTTGTCATATTCAGAATATATTTTAAAGTTGATGCCGACAGGACTTTATGATATGGAGTTTGAGAATAGAAAGGAACGAGGGATAATCTCCAAGTTGTTAGCTTGAACAATTACAAGCCTGGACCTGCTACTTCCCCTGGAGGAGGAGCCTGGCAGTGGGAGCAGGTTGGGGAAACAGGTGGAATCAGGGGGTTTGGAGATAGGAAGCTTGAGATCCTCAGTAAGTATACAAGTGAAGACTTTGGATTTTGAATGATTCTGGAGCTTGAGGAAGGGTTCTGGAATGGAGATATAAATTTGGGAATGGTTGGTCTACAGAGAGTATTAAAAGCCAGGGGAATGAATAAGATTATCTAGAGAATGAATGTAGACACAGAAAAGCTGTGGTCCGAGATCTGAGTTCAATATGAAACCTGTCAGCGTGGCTCTCTTTTTCTCTTGGTGTTCCACTACGTGGGAGCAAGCTCAGAACAGGCAGAGCAATGGATGTAACCAGCACTGGGAATTTGACAGGAGTAACACACAATAAAAGGATAGAAGTAAGAAAATTGGGGGCATATGAAAGAAGATAAATCTAATTATGGACCAAAGTATCTAGTTAGGGGGACCAATAGGTGTTGGTAAGGAGAATGAAAAGGAGACAGAATCAGTGGATTGGAGGTTCCCATGGAGTTGAAGAGTTGTTGAACTTAAAGTACTAGAGAGAATGATCTGGAAAGGTAGAAAGTGGTGGCTGCAGAATAGGGTAGAGAAATAGTGAGTATGGAGAGGGTGCAGTTATCAGTAAGGACAGAGTGTCGAAGGGTATAACCAATAGGTTGTGAGATGAGGTAGGTGGGAGAGTTGGCCATCCAAAGAAAGTAGGTCAAGGAGTGAAAAGATAGTTACTAGAAGACTCATCTAGAACTGCAGCTCTCAACATTTAGTTTGCACCAGTATCATCTGGGGGCCCCTCCGTTTACCTCCCCCATGTCTGTTGCAGTCCGAGAATTTGCACTCCCAGCATGTTCCCACGGGGTCCTGAGGCTGCTCTTCCAGGACCACACTTTGAGAACTACTTCAATTGATATCTATAAAAATATTGAAATCGCTAAGAATCATGTCAGGGGTAGTATGTTAACCATCAGGGAATCAATGAAAGGACTTTTGCCAGAATACATTTTTATTACCAATTAGAGAGATATGTGCTATAGGACAATGAGTCTCCAACTTCATTGTGCAAGACAATTCTCTGGGGAGCTTGTGCAAAATACAAAGTCCTGGAGAATTCCAGGGATTCTGAATCCATAGACTTAGGGCAGAATTCAGAAATATGCACATTAACAGATGTCAGAGGTATTTCTGAGTCAAGTGGTGAAAGGACCACACTTCAGAAACATGAGTGTGGAGTCAAGTATGTATTTCCGCTGCTTGAGCTTAGTTCAGTTTGACCTTGGGCCAGTTTACCAACTTTCCTGAGCTGTAGATTTCTTGTCTGTAAAATGGGAATAAATATTTTGCCTGTAAGGTTATTGAGAAAATTAAATGAGACAAATAGATGTGAAAACCTTTTGTAAACATTCACTCTGTGTCAACTATTTAATTTTTATTAATATGTATAATTATTTCATTTGGAGAAATGTCTTTCTCTATCCAGTCTATCAGTTGTACAAGGGATGAAGGGTGAAAAGAAGAAGAGATATTGTATTTGTTGATTTTCTACTTTGTGCAAGGAACTGTATTAGGCATTGTATTAGGTTATTAAGTACGAAATGTCCTATTTCCTTAAGTACTAAGTTTGACAGTTGATATCTCTGATATTTCACTTTGACACTTGTTTTATTTTTATCATGAAGGTACATCCTCATTCTTTTAAATGCCTGGTTTGGCTTGTGATTATCTTTCAAAGTGTTTTTTTTTTTTTTTTTTTTTGAGCAATTTTCATGAAATCATGGATAAGTCAAAAATTCATATTATTTTTTGATATGAGTTCCATCATGGAACCAATGCAGCGCAGACAGCTTGAAATATCAACAAAGTGTTTGGGAAGGATGTGGCTAATGAACGTACAGTACATTGATGGTTTGAGAAGTTCCATTCTGGTGATTTTAATCTTGAAAATGAGCCATGTGGGCAACCTGAGACCAAGGTGGATAATGATGAGCTGAAAGCTGTAATGGAAGCGAATCCATCTCAATCTACTCTAGAATTAGCAACAATGTTTGACGTTACTATTCCAACAATATTAGACCATTTGAAACAAATGGGCAAGGTAAAGAAGCTGGACAGATGGGTACTGCATGAATTAAACAAGCATCAGAAGAAAAATTGTCTCGAAGCTTGTCTTTCTTTGCTGTCATGACATAAAGGCGAAACATTTCTGCACTGTATTGTTAGGTGTGATGAGAAATGGACTCTTTTTGACAATCGCAAGTGTTCGGCACAATGGTTGGATAAAGATGAAGTGCTGAAATACAGTCCAAAACTGAATATTTGTCAGAAAAAGATAATGGTATCTGTTTGGTGGCCCAGAGCTGGTATTATCCACTACAGCTTCATGAAACCTGGTCAATCGATGACAGTGGATGTCTACAGCAGCCAACCGGATCAAACGATGAGGATGCTTGTGATTAAGCAGCCGAGATTCATCACTAGAGACAGGCCAATCCTCTTGCAAGATCACGTTACAGAAAACAACGCTGCTCAAACTACAGCAGCTGGACTTGGAAACTCTGTCATCAAGTGTATTCACCAGACTTTGCACTAACTGACTACCACTTCTTCCAGGCTTTGGACCACTTCTTGCAATGAAAAAATATTCAATTCTCAACAAGCTGTGGAAAACGCCTTTCATGATTTCATTGCCACTCGGTCTCTAGGCTTCTTCGCTGCTGGCATAAACAAGCAACTGTTAAGATGGCAAAACTGTGTAGATAGTTTAGGCGTGCACTTTTATTAATTGTACCGCTTCTTGTTTGAGATATAATAAACTACACTTTCCATTTGAATTCGGACCTTTCATATTTAATGGACCTAAATACTTATGTTTTTAAATTTTATTCTTACCTCATCAGTTTCCAGCTAAGAAAACTCTTGGGGTTTGTGATGAAGATAATGAAACACACTGTTCTTCCTTTTGTGTTTTTAACCAATTGAAAAATAAACACAGTAGTCACATAAGGAGCAAATGCCTTAATATTGGTAGAGTTGGAGTCAAAGTGGAGGTGAACTTTCTTCCTCTCACTCCTAGTTCACACACACTCTGCCCACCAGCACCACACAGAAGGGGACACACACACACACTCTCATTGTGCCAGTTATTATACTGTTGTTTCTTGGCTTAAAATCCCTTTTATACTCAGCTCTGAGATGCCAGGGCTGGGACTGCATTTTGGCTTTGTCAGTGGCTCCCTGTTAGGATCTGCCAACAGGGACACTAGAGAGAGTGGGATGCCAGAGGGAAAGGAGGAAACTATTGGCTTCCTGTCTACTTCTTGTTCCTGTGAGCATCACCCAGGCTTGCTCTGTCACCCTGGCAGTGCCGGTTCCTTCCTGTAGAAGCAGCTGAATCTAGTTTGCAGAGCCTTTTTTTAACACTTGTGGAACCCTCCCATCACAGTGCCCCTGACCCCGCCACAGCAGCACCCCCACCCCAGCAGCACCCCCTTCCTCATGGGCTGTCCTCCAAATTCTAAGTTATAATCCAGCCTTTTCTTTCTGTTCTCCCAGCCGTAGGCGTGGTAGCTGCTTCTTGCAGTTACTACCTCTGCGATACTCCTGAGTTCTCTTTTATCCTTTCAGTTACCTAGGTAACAACTTCATATTTAGTTAACAATTCTTTGTATTAAATTCTCTTTTCAGATAACTGTTGCAATTTCTGTCCCCTGGATGCAGTTTGGCTGATACACACTCACTCACACACATACACACGCATATACACACAACATGCACGCACATACCAGGGAGAGCATAAACAACTGCAGATCTCCCCCATTGCTCCCTCAATTCCAGGGCCAAGGCCAGCAGATTGCTTACAACATGGAGGAAGGAGAATGTGTGTGTGTGTGTGTGTGTGTGTGTGTGTGGACAGGTTTATCCCTTATTCCAAAGGAGAAGAGGGAGCCACAAAGAAACAGACCTACACATACCGAACTTCCTGATGAGGACACCACTGATGGGTCAAGTCACTCCTTCACTGGTGGATTATCTTCTCAAACCTTGAAGTCTTAGTAATATCCTCACCCCAGGCTTTCACTGCCCTCTCCTCCCTGGAAATTAATGCAGAAGGATAAAAATCTTCCTTAGCAAGGAGTGATTACATCAGATGACATCAGTGCCCCAAAACACGTGGGTAAATGGCCAGCTCAGGCTCAGGTCTGTCTGATGATGCAAAGTCCCTATTTTTCCTGCTATACTACTTTTCCTTTCTCACTAGCCTAGGTCCCATTAATGGGGCTAGATTTCAGCCCACAACTCCAGAGTATAATTCTATCTTTTAGGAAGAGAAGACTTTTCTGTGGCGTGGAAAAGAACTTATTTGTCATGTCCACCACCTACCCGAGACAGCAGTACCTACTTTTTCCAATATTTTCATTTTTAGCAATGGCCAAGCTTTTAAAAACACAGCTTCTTCTGATTCTTCAGTGGTAGGGATGGGGAAAGAGATTACACAAGTCACTGAGGTCATCTTTTTCTCTTTTCACCTTCCCTCCACCCCTATCACTCATATGTAACTATTCTTTCCTATGTGACCACAGAACTTAGTATGTTCCTCCAGGCCTGACTCAAATTATTTCCATCTTTGTAAACTCTTTGCCATTCTGTTTCAGCCCATTCAACAAAATCTGGCATCTTGTAGACCCACAGTCCCCAACATTTTTGGCACCACAGACTGGTTTCATGGAAGACAATTTTTCCATGGACCGGGGGTGGAGGGATGGTTTCAGGATGATTCAAGTGCATTATATTTATTGTGCACTTTATTTCTATTATTATTGTATTGTAATATATAATGAAATAATTATACAACTCACCAGAGTGCAGAATCTAATGCCGCCACGATCTGACAGGAGGCGGAGCTCAGGTGGTGATGCGAGCCATGGGGAGTGGCTATAAATACAGATGAAGCTTTGCTCTCTGGTCCACAGCTCACCTCCTGCTGTGTGGCCCAGTTCTTAACAGGACATGGACCAGTACTGGTCCGAGACCCAATGGTTAGGGACTGCAGTTATAGACTCTCTTGCTCGTGTTTCTTTTGTTTTTCACTGTAATGTAATTTCCTGGGGAGCAGGGACCACATTTTATTCATCTGTGCATCTCTCCAGCTCAAGAGTTCTTCAATGGAGTTGGAATTCATGGGGCTGGTAATTTGAATAGAAAAAAGAATACAACTTTATTTTCACTAACCTCTAACAGAAATTTAGCATGTCCTTCAATCATGAATATAGGCAATAAGCCACAATAGAGTCAGCAAGACCTATGACTTTGCCACCCATAGAAATTCTAGATGTTTTTATATCACATTACAGCTTGTTGCAGACACTGTAAAATATCTTAAGCTCATCATTGCTCTGACACTCTGGTAGTCATTACACTTGCTGCTAGATTGTGTTATGATGTTTAGGTAAAGAAACACATATATTACTCTGTCACAATTTTTTAAAAGTATTTTGAAAACTATTTCAATATAATCTGTTTCCTTTGTAATCCTGTATATTTATTTTATGCATTTAAATACATTATTCTGAGAAAGAAATCCACAGGTTTCACCAAACTGACAAAAGAATTCCTGTCTTAGTGTCTAACTCCGTACCTGGTTCAAAGTTTGGTAAATAAAATATATAGTGAATGAAATAATTAGATTAAATAATTTCTGTTTCAAGGAAGAATATGTGGTCTAAATTAATACATAAAGCTGGCATAACAGAAATAATTTGGTAAGTAAGTCCCTTTGACTTCATAGTTCTCACAGTATACCAATTTCTAGATGAATTAAAGAGTTAAGTAATATTTAAAACCAAATTAATGAGATTCATTTCATTTCTCAAATATTTATTGGATGCCTGCCACATGCCACAGCCCTACTCAATAGAATATAAATAGAAACAAATTCCCACTCCTCTCGAGAATTGGTTCTGGAATGATTGGTCATCCATGCCGTGAACTTCAACCCTTATCTTGCTTGCACCATATGTAAAAATTAATCCAAAGTGAATCATACTCTTAAAATTAAATCCTGAATCTATAAAAATTTTAGAAGAAAACATGATAGAGAATCTTTGTAACTTTAGGATAGGCAAAGATTTATTAGATACAAAATTGATAAATTAGATTTCATCAAAATTAAGAACATCTGCTCTTCAATAGACACCATTAAGAGAATAAAAGACAAAACATAGACTGGAATAAAATATTTATAAATTGTGTATCTGTTAGAGACTTGTATCCAGAATATACAAAGAACTCTCACAATTCAGAATAATATTATAAAGAAATAAACTCCCCAATTAAAATTGGCAAGGAATTTAAACAGATACCTCACTAAAAGACATAAATGGGTGGCAAATAAACACATAAAAAGACGCTTAGCAGAATGTGTCATTGGGAAAAATGGAAGTTAAAACTGCAACAAGATACCATCATTTGCCTACTGGAATGGCAAACAAAACAAAGAAAGAAAAAAAATTGACAACTGACAACTAATAATACCAAGTGCTGGCAAGGCACTTGGAATAACTGGAACTCTCATATACTGCTGGTGAGAATGCAAAATATACAGCAATGTTGGAAAACAGCTTGACACTTTCTTATAAAATTGAACATACACTTTATCTATGAATTAGCAATCCTATTCCTAGGTATTTGCCCTAGAAATGAAAGTTTATGTTTACAAAAAACATGTATGCAAATATTTATAATGGTTTTGTTTGCAATAGCCAAAAACTGAAAAGAACCCAAATGTCTTTAAACTTATAAATAGTTGTGGCACAATTTAGGCAGTGGCATTTTCTTAGCATTAAAAAAGGAAGAAAATGATGGATACACGCAACAGCAGGGATGCGTCTCAAATGTATTATGATAAGCCATAATGGCTACATAATATATGGTTCCATTTTTATGACATTCCGGAGAAGGTAGAGCTAGACATGTAGAATAAATCAGTAGCTCCCAGGGAATGCGGTGGGGGGAAGGTCTGGCCACAAAGGGCCATGGGAAATTTTTTCAGGTGATGAAATTGTCCTATATCTTGATTGTAGTGTGGTTACATCATTGGATATATTTGTCAAAACTCATAGAACTCTACACTAAAAAAGGTAGATTTTACTGTATGTAAATTGTGTTTTATAAAAAAATGAAAAAAAATAGACAAACAAAACAAAACAAAACAAATTCCCACCTCTGGTGATGGAAAATAGATTAAAAAGCACATGTACATAAATACAGAGAGGTCAGCTGATGCTGAGAACTATGCAGAAGTATGGAGGAATGAAAGCGGATCAAGAATGAGAAGTCATATGTGTGAGTTTATATAGAATGGTCAGGGAACTCCCCTCTGATAATGTGAGTTTAGAACATGGGCTTGAATAAAGTTCATTCTATTTTAAAAATTGCAGAAAGTCTGGGCATGGTGGCTCATGCCTGAAATGCCAGCACTTTGGGAGGGCGAGGCAAGAGGACTACTTGAGGCCAGGAGTTGGAGTCCAGCCTGGGCAAGAAAATGAGACCTTGTTTCTACAAAAAATAATAAAAACAAAATTAGCCGAGGGTAATGGCACACTCCTGTAGGCCCAGCCACTTGGGAAGCTGAGCCAGGAGGATCTCTTGGGCCCAGGAGTTTGAAGTTGCAGTGGGCTGTGATCAAACCAATGCATTCTAACCTACGCGACAGAGTGAGACCCTCTCTTTAAAAAAAAAAAAATTGCAAAAAGAGGAACATGAATATTTATCAAACCCTCTACAAGGATGATGATTTTTAAAACTCCATGATGGCATAAAGAATGAAAAAGATAAATAGATTTTCCTTTCCTAGTATTTAATAATTCTGTTACAGCAACCCCTGAAAATATTGTAGAAGACAGTATATGGTGCAGTCAGACAGAAACATATACATTAGTGAATGATTCAGATCCTGGCCTGAGAGTGAGTTTTAAGGGGAATATGAGTGACCATGGGGAAAAGGAGCGGGCCTGCAGGGAAAGACAAGTACCAAGATGGGATCTTTGCAAAGCCCCCACTCCACCCTAACCATGGGACCTGACCCCCTGCCACAGGGCCCTCCATAGAGCTTCAACACCCTCCTCTCTCTGATTGGAGTTGGGGAGGTTAAACGAGTAATTTCTCTTTGCAGGTGCTGTGATCAGGTGTTCTGGTTCTATATATAAAACTCCGGTGCTCATGTGCAGATACCCAGAAAGCTCAATTAATCCCAAACATTCCTTCCCACAGAGATATCCCAAAATAAAATCTTCAGCACATGTAAAGTGGCTTAACTGTTTCCTTCACTTAATGACTGAATTTAAATTTATGAAGGGTTTTTATGAGGTTGATGCTGTGCTTTATTCCCCAGGTTCATGGGCAGCTGAACAAGAAGACTGAAGCTAAAACTGGAGTTTGAGGCTGGACAAAAGGAAGAACTTCTTAACTATGGGGAGATTAAACAGAGGAATTAGCTCTGTGGAGCAGTTAGGGAAGTTCTCTCTCTAGAGTTGTTCAAGGAGAAAAGAAACATGTCAATTGTCTCATTGACATTTATGGTTGAGGCACAAAATACATTGTATCAATTTTTAAGCTTATGAGAGTGTCAGGTACATAGTAGACAAAGCTACTTGAACGAGAAACGAGTAAGTGAATAAATAGATCCATGAGTGGAATAATGCCAATGATGTGGCAGATATAAAGAGCAATAAAATTTGATGATTCCATATGGCATTTGCATCAGTGTTCTAGGGCTACAATAATGCTGTGTAACAGATAATCACAAACCTTCAGGGCAATAAACATTTAATTCTGCTCATGGAGGGGCTTAGCTGAGTGGCTTTGCTAATTCTTTGGGCCCTTGCCTTTCGAGGACTGCTGGACTACCTTTTACCCCGTTCCATTCTCTCACCCACCAGCCAGCTAGCCCATGTGTGTTCTCACGGCCGACACAGGGGTCCAAGAGAGCAGAAATCAGCAACAACCCCAACTCTTCTGCCACATTCTGCTCACCAAAGCTAGTATAACACTAGCCCAGACTCACGGTGCAGGGAAATAGACTCTACCTCTTGATGAGAAGGGGCTGCTAAGTTGTATTGCAAAAATTGGAATGGGGGTGTATTAGTCAGGGTTCTCACAGAAACAGAGCCAATAGAATACATAGATGATGAGATATATGAAGGGTATTCATTAGGGGAATTGGCTCACATGATTATGGAGGTTGAGAGGTCCAACGTTGGAGAACCCAGGAAGCGGGTAGTGTGGCTCTGTCCAAAGCCAAAGACCTCAAAACAAGGGGAGCTGACAGTGCAACTCTCAGTCAAGGCCAGAGGCCTGAGCATCTGGAGGCACTGGTGCAAGTCCCAGAGTGCAAAGGCCAGAGAACCTGGAGGTCTGGTGTCCAAGGGCAGGAGAAGAAGGACACCCCAGCTCCAGAATAGAGACAGATAATTTTCCTTCTTTCCTCTGCCTTTTTTTCCGTAGGCCCCCCAGCTGATTGGCTGGTGCCCACCCACATTGGGTCAGGATGGATCTTTTCTACTCAGTCTACCATCTCGAATGCCAGTCTTTTCCAGAAACATCCTCACAGACATACCCAGAAATAACACTTTACCCGCTATCTGGGTATCCTGTAATCCAGTCAAGCTGACACCTAAAATCACAAGGGGGAAGGATAGGGAAAAAAAGAGACATTTTTTTGTGGTCAATCTACTGCACCTCCTTTTTAGTCATTTTATATACTAAAAAAAGGACAAAAAAAAAAAAAATAAAAGGATTATCCAAACAGAAACTTCACACGTAACAAGGCATATACGAGAACGTAACTACATGAAGTTAAGAAGTAAAAGCGTCATATAGCCGGCGATGTGAACTGTGTCTTAAAAGATAAATATGTTTTGCAAAGTAGAGGAGAGTCAAGGACATTCTAGACAGAGGAGTCCACAAGGATGTTAGCTCAAAGGTAGAAAAGAGCATGAGGTAGCAGGAGGTGTAAAGAAATGGGGTGCAGCACGTGGATAGAAGTGGTGGGAGGGGAAGGGAGGGTAAGACTGTACTATGACAATAGCTGGTTTAGTTACACTTACTTTCTTGTTAATCCATCTCCCCTACTGGAATGTAAACTCCATGAAAGTAAGAACTTTGATTTCCCCAGCACGTAGAACTCTGTCCAGCATGTAGTAGGGCTCAATAAATATTTGTTGATTGAATGAATGAAGCATGGCCTGTAGTTCTTGTGAGGGGAGTTGGACTTGATCCCAGAGCTGTTGTTGAGAGGAGATTTAGTTTGCTGATACTCAGGGGAAGATTATGGTAAGATCTGGGTTTCAGGAAGATAACTTTGATGCTAGAAAAAAATGATGAAGAGAAGGATGGAGCATTGAATCCTGGCCACGGAGGATGGAGGCTGGGAAAATAGGACGCTAGCTGAGTTTCATAGACAAAGAGGCTCAGGTTCATGCTTTCTGGAGCAGAAGTGACTCTGAGAGCTGAAGTGATCACATTCAAATTGCTGGGACATTTGAGGCATTGATGATCTGCTGAAGATTTTACGGAGAAATTTAGCAAGACTAAGAACTGTTGATTGAGGTTTTCCCTTTGTTGAGTATTATTCAACACTTATTATTCATCTGACATGATCTATAAACTGCTGCAATGCACAATTTTTATTCATTGATCTGCATAAATTTTTATGTGCGTATGTATTCTCACAGTGTCTGTGGTGTGCCTGAGAAACTGAGTGTGCATAGTAATAACGCTGAAGTCAGAGTTCTAAATTCAAGTTCTGGCTTTTCTATTCATTGGCCGTGTGTCCCCAGAAGGTACTTTACCTCTGAGCTTCATCTTATTCATTTGTAAAACAAGGTTAACTGATCATTTTCTGTCCACTTCGAAAGGCTTATTGAAATAATCATGAAACTTACGATCTCATAAGGAAAAGACCTAGTATTTATTAAATGCCAGGTACGCTGCTAAGCACTTGACATGCATATTCTCATTTAATCCTTATAATACTCTATGAGGTACTATAGTACTATTCTCAATTATAATATTATCCTTAATTTATGGATTTCATAACTGAGGCGAAGAGATTTCTTAAATCCAGCACTACTTTATAAATTGTAAAGTACTATTAAAAACAAAGTATCAATAAGATTATGGGGAAATTATAAAGAATTTGCACTATATGGGCCCTGCCTTCTGAGATTTGAATGACTTATGCAAATAACTGAAGAAAAGATAAGAAAACCAAACTGAACAAAAACCAAACCACAAAAACAAAACAAACAAACAAACAAACAAAAAACCAGGCAAAGCAGCATTCTGGGCAGGCTCAGGCCGGTATCAGGTCTTGGAGCAAGAAAGAATAAAAGGGAGTTCAGACAAGCTTTCTATAAACAAATGCCGTAATGGAGACATTTGCAGAAAGATACATTGTATCGCCAGATTGTCCAGGCCTGTCTGGAATCTGCTCTGTAGCTGTTCTCCATTCCTCTTCTAAATTGGCTTCCAGGGGAACCTGAAGGTCTCTGGAGCATCATGGGAAAATCTCTGCTCTGGATGTTCTTCCTGCAGTGAGGAGCATTTCCATCAGGGTCTTGGGAATACTTCTAGGCCCAGAGAGAACAGTTAAGGGCTCAGACTATCTTCCTTGGTGGGTTATTTGGGGTTCTCTAGAGAAACAGAACCAATAAGTTGAGCACACATATATAGAGAGATTGATTTTAAGGAATTGTCTCAAGCAATTATGGAGGCTGGTGAATTCAAATCTGCAGGGTGGTCCAGAAGGCTGGAGACCCAGAAAGATCTGATGCTGCAGTTCAAGTCCAAAGGCAGTCTGTTGGAAGAATTCCTTCTAACTTGGGGGAGGTCTGTTTTTTGCTCTAGTTAGACTTCAACTGATTGGATGAGGCCCACCCACGTAAAGGAGGGCAGCCTGCTTTATTCAAAGTCCACTGATTTAAATGTTAATCTTATTGAAAACCACCCTCATGGAAACATCCAGAATAATGTTCCACCAAATTTCTGGACACTGTGCCCCAGCCAAGCTGACACATAAAATTAATCATCACACCTGGCTTCGGACTCTGATTTTACAGATGCCATAGCTCAGTTGCTCAAAGACTATTCAATGCTAGGCTTAGTGCTGGATTAAAGCAAGACAAAGAACAATCAGCTTAAGAACTGGACAAGTCAACAATGGTCAAGAGACCCCACCTGGCTTTTTAATGGATTCTTACTCTAGTGTCTGGTATGGACTATGTAAAGAGTGGTGGCCTGGGAGACAAGGCTCCGTGTCAATGAGCTCTATGACTTGGGTCTCTCTGCCCAAACCCCTTTATTTTTTCCTTCATACTCTGCCAGAAAAGTTGTGCTAAAATGCACGTCTGCCATGGTATATCATAGATTGCAATCCTTTAAGATGACCCTGTTATACCTTACAAAGCCTGCCACAATCCTGTCTCTATCCCCAGCCTTCTTGCTGCACCTTGCACCTGTACCATAAAACTCAACAATGCATGCTACATCCAGGCCATCCCTCTCACTGTTTCCTCTGCCTTGTCTTTGGTCACTTGGCAGGAACCTACCCTTAGTTCAAGGCTAGCCCTTAGATTTCCTTCTTCTACAATCTTTCCAGATTTCCTCTGTCATCCTCCTCTACTTAACATACAATGGACCAACCTCCCCTTTATAGAATCTATGACACTTTATTGTATTTATTCATTTGTTTTTGTGTCTGTTTCACGTACTGACTGAGAATTATGCTCAGCACATAAAAGATGCTCAACAACACTTATTTATTAAATGGTGAATAAATGAATGGGTGGGTGAGGATAAGCAGGAATGAATGGTGTCCAAGGCTGTACCACTTGCAGTGACAGAGCTGGGATTTGAACCTACAATTCTCTGAGTATAAAGTCACTGATATTTGTCTTAAAACAATGACTCTGCAATGACAGTCTGCAGATGGTGCCAAGCTAGCTATATCTGAATCTCTGGGGCAGGTGCTTGGTAAAAATACAGGGTCCTGGGCTCCACCAAAATCCAATAAATTAAACTCTTGCTGGATGGAGGAAAGAGAGAAAGAATGTTAGGATACATGGTTTTAAAAAAGTTCCCATCTGGAGTTGCACCTCTAGGGGTCTGTCCTCCACGAATAATACACAGATGCATACGGGTGTAGTAAACAAATGTTATTGCTACATTATTTAAGATAAAAATAAAAAAATGGGAACAACTTACATTTTCATCAAAAAAGGGAAGAGTGTCTAAATGAATTATGCTATATTTATACCCTGGAATACTAGGGAGACATTGCAAGAGAATGAGAAAAATGAACATGAAAAGATCTCTCAGACACATTTTTAACAGAAAAAGGTCATAAAAGAGAATATATGCTATTGTTCCACTTATTTTAAAACCAAAACATCTGACATATGGGTAGCTAGTATTTCCTTGTGTATGTGCTATGGTCTAAATGTTTGTGTCCTCCTCAAATTCCTATGTTGAAATCCTAACCCCAAAGGTGATGATTGGGAGGTGGGGTGCTTGGGAGGCGATGAAGTCATAACCGCTGAGCCCTCCGATGGAGATTAGTGCCTTTATAACACAAATCTCCAGCGAGCTCCTTTGCCCCTTCTATCAAATGAGAAGGACACAGCGAGAAGGCACCATCTGTGAGGAATGGACCCTCACAATACAGTGAATCTGCCAACACCTTGATCTTGGACTTTCCATCCTCCAGAACTGTGAGAAATGAATATTTGTTGTCTATGAGCCACCCAGTCTATGATATTTTTCTTATAGTAGCCTGAATGGACTAAGACAATATGTAAGGGCATAAATGTATGAATAAAAGTATGGGGAAAACACCAAACTTAACATTGGTTTTCTTTGTAATTTGAGAATAAAGTGATTTAAAACCAAAATCAAAATTAAAAACTTTCCAGGCATGAGGCAGTATTTTGGGGTAACAGAAATATTGCAACTGGATTGTAGTAATAGGTGCACAACTAATAAATTTACTAAAAATTATTGAATTGTACACTTAAGTGAGTGAATTTTATGGTACGTCAATAACCCCTCAATAGAGCTGTTTTTAAAACAAGCTTCCCAGGTGATTTCGATGGGCACCTACTTTGGGAAACCTCAGCTGTAAATTGCTTTTTCCACTCCATTTCTTTTTTCCTAAATTCCATCTTCCTTTCTGAAATACATATGTGTTGATCCTTCATTAGGAAAGGTGATAATAAAATCAAGAACACGTGGTAAAATGCCATAAACCTTTCCACAAAGTATTTATAACTTTGCATGTTTAAGGATTAGTGAGATGAAAACACAATCAGAATTAGAATCTCTTAGAGAATTCTAACTTCTCTCAAGTTTAAATTCAACAAAATGTCTGACCTTCAGCCTTACTTCCAGAGCGGAGTTAATATCGTTCTGGACAAAACCATGCCTAGATGGATGCATTTTGAAACACGGGGCTTAATAATACCTACCCCGCAGGGCTGTGTAAGACAATGTGAAGTAACTGTAATTAGATGGCATCAGTCGTTGCCCTAACAGTGGTGCATGAGACTGGGGACAGTGCATTATCCATTCAGTCACCAACTGTTACCTGATGATGGCTCAGGACAGCATCTCCCATGTGCTGAACAACATTCCAGTGTCCCTGTGGTCTGGCTGAGCACCTGTTCCTTGTTCTTCTTCATTTCTTGCACATTTTATGGGAAACTCCTCTTTCTTGCTGCAACCTGAATGAGGCTCTGCATCTCGCAGGCAAAGCAGCCGAACTCACCCAGCATAGGAAGTGGCCCAAACGCACCAAGGAAGGGTGCTCACTAATGACGTCTCTCTGTCATCCACGCTGCATTTAATACGCGTACCAGGGCCTGCGGGAAACAGGCTGTGCACACCAACTCTTCAGCGCCTCCCTGCCCATTTGAGGTGGGTAATATTTTTATTATTGTTCCCTTTTTAGAGAGGAAGAAACTGAGACAGTCAGGAAGTGGGGCTGGGAATTGAACGCAGGCAGTCTGGGGCCAGAACGGGGCCCCAACCACTGTGCAATTCTGCTCTCAGTCAACATTCCTTACCTTTTCTTCCAAGTTTTTCTTCATGGCACAATTTCTTAAGAGTCTTCCATCTGCATGTGAGGTCAAACTGGGTCACTGCTTAATCTTTCTATTTACGTTAAAGCTCAGTAATTCAAAAACCTCCACCTGAGAAGATTCTGCCTTTTCTTGGGCTTGCTCTTTCCTTCTGTGATTTGCATAACAGTGTCTCACATGTCTGGAGCCTTAACTCAAGGGAGTCAAATGTGCTCCCCAGTAGAAAGAGGCATAGAGCAGAGGAGAATGTAGCAGAAGGAAGATAACTTCAATATCTGACCTATTTTCTTTTTTGGTGTTAGAAACAGGAATGACTTAGAAGTACAAAGTATAACTGGAGGGACCGTGAAAACTTTAATCATTCTGGTACAATTTTTCAGACAATTCTTCCAACTAGAAATATTTTCTTGACCTTGAAAGGGAATTTTTCTCCCTTTTAAAAATGGACATGTTCATGAAAAAGAAATGCACATGACTTTAATAACATCAGAATAAGAATGATTTTATTTCTGATACCAAAGAAAGGCTCAGAGTTAGAGGACCTTAGTTCTTGGTCCCTATTCTGCCATTTGCTGGCTCAGTGGCTTTGAGTAGGTCACTGGGGTCCCCTGAGCTCCAGGGTCTTCATTTGTAAGACACCTTTCTTGTGGGACTACGAGAATGATGTACTATGTGCATAAAGTGCCTCTCGTGGACATACTGCAGTGTGACACCAAATGGCATCCACTATTGTGAGCGGGAATAGTAGGACGTCCCTGGGCCTTATTCCTGTACTTGTAACCTCACCTTCCTAATCTGTGAAATTCCTTCATCTGGGGAAAATCTCACATTCTTTACGGGATTCTTATGAGGGCTAGGTAACAATGATGTAAAAGGATGTAAGTTGCCAGTAAACAAAGGATTATGATTCCTACATAAATCCTTCATTCCAGAGATATTTTCTCAAGTGGAAAATGTGCCATGTGCTGGAGAGGGCATCGTTCATATTATCCTTGTTACTATGTTGAGGGGGCAGGTATGAAGGTGGTGATGCCAGAGCCACAAAAAGGGCAAGGGTAGTGAGGGAGGGATGAAGACTGTTGGGAGAGATAAGGCCAGAAGAGAAGAGTGGAGGACGGATCCAGGTGGTGGAGGGTAGATGAGGGTGGCTGAAGAGTGTCATCAGTGGTGGATGAGGACAGTTGGGACTAGGCACGTGTTACCGAGGGTTGGTGAGGGAGCTTTGGAGCTGCAGGCAGAGGAGCCTCAGCTGGAGAGGGGAGGACACAGGAGCACTGCGTTAGGGCATTGAAGCAAGATCACTGCAGCAGGTACCCTTCCTGAGCTGAAGATGGAGTTCATTGCTGTTGGAGATGCCAAGGGCTCAGGCACTAAGGGCTTGGGAGTCGATCAGGGTCCTGAACCTGAGAGTGGAGGAGGCTACAAAAGCTAGAATTTGTTCCTAAGCAATGTTGTAGCCTGTTGTTATGCTACAAGCACCAAAAAAAAAAAACAGGCAATTTTTCATTTTTCCTTTAATCTAAATTTTTCATGGCGTTATTGATTGACCTAACTCTTGTCTGGGCTGTGCACAGAAGGAAGGAATGATTTCTCTGTAAATGGTTGTCTCTGCTTCTGGTGTGATGAGCTGACAGCTCTCCCCAGAGTGGTTCCATTTAGACTGTGTGGGCTGCAGGGCCCGGATGTGGTTGCTTCCAAAGGTGGGTCTGAAACAGAAGACCCCTCCCTTCTCCCACCCAGCCTAATGCAGTGCAAAGACCAGAGACAAATGAGGGTACTGGGGTGCTTCAGCCATACCCAGATTCCCCAATATCCCATAAAAGTTTAGAACAGATGATCATAGAAAGATTAATCTCCTGAAGTGCTTGCTCTGGGTTTTATGCTAAGATTAAGTCCCAAAAGTGACTTTTCAAAAAGCATCAATCTGATTGCCCTAAAACCTTCCATGGCACCTCACTGCCTATGAATAAAGTTCAAATTCCCTAAAATAGTCTTTCCTGACCCCAGACTAGCTCTTTGGTTTTCTCTGACATCCTTCCTATCTCATGCTCCGGATACAGTTCCGGGATCAATCACCTTGTCGGAAACAGATCCTGTGTTGTTCCCGCCCCATGCCTTTACCTCCCCCCTGAAATGATCTCTTTCCCAGCCTCCAGGAACTGCATAGCTGTCCTTTTGCCACCAAGATGGCCTTGACAAACCAAATGGAAAATTTTAACAGTTTTTTTCCCCTTTTCTTTTCTTTCATTCTTTTAACAATTTTTCTTTAGTCTCTTTATCTAGAGGCACGGCTACTCAAGGACATCAGATCGCCCAAATGCTACAAATAGTCACATGACCTCCCTGCTGGATGCCAGAGGAAGTCCAGACCTGCACAAAGTTGCTGCAGACCAGAGTAGGCGACCTCCAGTTACCTTTAAATCATCAACATACCATTGTAATACCAAAACTCACTCCCCCGGGTGAGAATTGTCACCATTTTCTGTACATGCGATGCATGAAGTAGCATGTATGTGAACTGCATCTGTGCGTCTGAAGCTCCATCCTGTACATGCTTACACACCTCCTCCATTCCGTATCTAACTCTTTAAAACTCCCGCACCTCCCTTTGCTTGAGGAGAAGTTGCCTTTAGAGCATTAGCCTCCCCTTCTCCATCCTTTGGCCACTGAATGAAAACCTAAATCCCATACCAATTGGATGTTCTTTCTCGGTAGCTGATAGAAAACAAAGAAAGAACAGTTTTTTTTGGTGACACTTTGACACATCCTGTAAAGGACAGACAATGCACTCTATTCCCAAGGGTTGCCAGAATCTATGGGGATCTGATGCCTTAATTTGTCTGGGCTTACAGGTTAGTTTTGCTGAAGGGTCTTTCTAAAGGCAGGTGGGAATTTGAGTTTAATATTAATTTAAAGCATATATATTCCTGCTTCTTAAAAAAAGCATTTGAGGTGGCAATTGCATATCTTTATTTATAAAAACTCAGGGATGGGTGCGGTGGCTCACGCCTGTAATCCTAGCACTCTGGGAGGCCGAGGCAGGAGGATCGCTCGAGGTCAGGAATTCGAGACCAGCCTGAGCAAGAGTGAGACCCCGTCTCTACTAAAAATAGAAAGAAATGATTTGGATAGCTAAAAATCTATATAGAAAAAATTAGCCGGGCATGTTGGCGCATGCCTGTAGTCCCAGCTACTCGGGAGGCTGAGGCAGGAGGATTGCTTGAGCCCAGGAGTTTGATGTTGCTGTGAGCTGGGCTGACACCACGGCACTCTAGCCTGTGCAACAGAGCGAGACTCTGTCTCAAAAACAAACAAACAAACAAAAAACTCAGATGTACACCCATCCCCTTCATCCTGCTGCAAGTGTGGGGTTGCCCATGTTGGATTCCTGGGGTGGTCATCATTTTAATAAGTATTGCAAGTATCACCATTTTATTAATATTTCCTAGCTTTTGTTTTTCATAGACATTTCTGACTATTCCCCTCAACCAGCCTGCTTGCTGACTCACTCGGCAGCACATTCAAGATTGAAGGATGCTTCCTTTCCCCATGTGCGTTACCTATCCTGGATTTTAATTGCAGAGGAAGAGCCATAAATATGTGTCCTTCAATTTGAAAAGACACACTAAGAATTCAGCAGCTGGGCAAGGGAGGTTAAAGATAAGGTTTCCTAAGGCAGGAAGAAGGAGGTGCACAGCTATAAAAGCAAGAAGGGATCCATGGTGTTGATATTTTTGCATGCTGAATTCTGGCTGTGCTTACAGACCCAGAGGTTCCATTTAGGAGGCGGGAGGGAGAAGAGTGCTCCGCACGTGCAGAAATAACAAATGGCCATACATCTCTTATTCCAAAAGAGAAGGGCAGGCAAGATCTGCAAATGACCAGATTTCTGCTGGCTAAGCAGGAGGAGAGAAAGGCAACAGCAGCCTCCTCCAGCTCTGCAGAGACTTCAACTTCCAGCCTGGATACTTCCCTGTGAATTTCCAGTGTATATCTGTCCAACTTTTTACCCAGGCTTCCCTTCAGCTTGCATTTCTTTGGTAGTCCTTTGTGATCTCTACCTAGTGGTTATTTTGTGAGATTGATACATAGTAGCATTGCAATTTGTACTAGAGTCTTTGTTCAGAGAAATGTTTCCATGCCAACAAACTCTAAGAGGCAGCCAATATTTATTTCCTTCTTTCTTCTCTCCCTGCCTCCCTCCTTCCCTCCCTTCTTTCCTTCCTTCCTTCATTCCATCCTTCCTTCCTTTCTCACTCCCTCCTTTCTTTTTCCTTCTTTTTACCTCCTTGCTTTTTCTTCGTTCCTTCCAAATGTTTCATGCCACACTCAACTTTATGCATCTATGTAAGATACAATAGGCAGAGGAACAAAATCAATAGAGAAGATGACACAAGAAGAGGAAAAGTCACGGGGAAGGTTGTTATAGTTCATCATTCAGTCTGCATGTGACCTTTTAGTTTAGTTTAGTTTTTTTTTTTTTTAATGTATACTTAAATTTCTTGAGGGCTAATTTTGCCCAGACATTGAGCATATGACAAGGACATTCGGGAGCTTTTGGCTGATGGTGTCGACTTTCTCATTGGGATTGGAGAAAGCATCACATGTACAGAATAAGAAAGAAGGTGGCAAAGAGCTAGCTTTGGTAGAGGCCAAGTCCAGAGGTGACCCTACCTTGCTCTGACCTGAATGGATTATAATCATTTTAAGGACTCAGATCATTTTCTTAGGTCTTTATATTCTTACCCACTCTCCTCACCAGCCTCGTCTAACACAATTGCTTTCATGTGGCAAGTTCTTGATAGCTGTTCACACAACTGAATTAAAAATGAGAGCTGAGATGCTCGCCCACCTCTTCCCAGCAGTACCTAACTCCTTTCCGCTGTTGTTTTCCCATTCCATCCCAGTTGCAGGTGGATTTACTGAGCTGGGTAGTTGCAGGTGACAGACACTCAATTCAAATTGCCTCGAGAGGAAAATACGGGGGGATATCTCCTCATGAAACTAGAAAGCCCAGAGAGAGAAGCTGTATCCACAGGGCCAATCAGTGCCATTAGGATATAGAGTCTTTGTCTCCCAAAGGTCCATTTCTCTCTGAGTGAGGTTCATTCTCCCTCCAGGTCGTGGCGCCCTCCTGCACTTCAGGTTTGAATCTTAACAGTAGGGAAAATGTTTCTTTTCTTTTCTTTTCTTTTCTTTTTATTTCAAAGTATTATAGAGGTACAAATGTTTTCGGTTACATGTATCATTTTTGTAATGCTTGAGTACCTGTTAGGTAAGTTTTCACCCTTCCCCTCTTCCTCTTTCCCGCCTGCTTGATTTCCATTGAGCTTTACTTCTATGTTTCTTTATCAGATAGTCCCAGGGAAACATGCCGGGCTGTTTCCTTGACTGGGCTTGTACCATGTGTCTATCTGTGAGCCTGTCACTTCGGCCAGGGCATGGGATGCTCTGATTGACCAAACCTGAGATTTGTATCCGACTGGAAGGCAAGGGTGGGGTTAGGCCCATCCAAATTCAAGGATTAAAGTGGGAGAAGGGCAGCTTTTAGAGGAAAATCAGAGTGGTGATAGGAGAGGAAATGAAGATGAATGCCAAGCAGGAAAAATTGAGGATTAAAAGAACTATTAACCCACCTGGTATAAATTGGCTTCTTTTTTATATTTGGTGCCAACTATGAACTTCAAAGAGGCATTTCTTTGCACGTGGCCAGTTGTAAGTGGCTGACAGTTAAGCCCAGATGCTGTAATGACTAATGCAGAAAGTCCATTTTCATACTCTCTGGTTCATCCATCCCCAAATATGTTTATGAGCACTTAGAGTTGCAGCTTCCGGGCACTGGGAGAAAACATCACCATCACACAATATTATGATTCTAATACCAGTTATTGGGAGAGGAAGCATAAATGATAATAATCTGGGATAAAGCCATCTCTCCTCATTTCCTGCCTGCTTGCCAGGCTGGGTTCTGCTTTGATAGGAAGCAGGGGAAGCATATTTGAATCTGTCCCTTGGTCTCTATCGACACTGTCACTGCTGTCGTTTCAGTCTGTGAAGTCTCTTTCTTGGACTGCTCTGTGGTCTCCCAAACCAGAGTTTCCGTCTTGTCCTCCACTTGCCTTGGCACGTCCTCCATTCTGATGCTTGTGTGATCTTTGGAAAGCAAAGTACATCCCATAAATCTAGTCCTCTTGCTCCTGTGGCTCCCCCGTCTAACTCCAGAAAGGTGTTTCTCCAAATTTCCTGATTTGCCTCCCAATTTTATCCTCTGTTTTGCTGTATTGTGTACCATCTTTATAATGCTTTAATATTTTTCTTTAAATCCACTTACTCTT
The DNA here is from genome assembly GCF_041146395.1 of Eulemur rufifrons. NCBI lineage: Eukaryota > Metazoa > Chordata > Mammalia > Primates > Lemuridae > Eulemur > Eulemur rufifrons. The sequence continues at coordinate 27,033,785 of NC_091001.1, forward strand.
TTGTTAAGCTTGTCCATGTCCTAAGCAACAATTTTCATTAAATTTCAATTTCCATGTGTTATTTTTTTCATTGAACATGAAGAAAAATGAACAGAAGTAAATAATGACTTTAAAAAAATGTTTCTAAAATGACCCGGTGCACCAACAGGGGTGTATGTGCTCTTCTTTGGGAACACTAGCCCTCAGGATTAAACCCCAACACAACATGGCATTAGGCTGTACCCATCGGGCCCCAGCTTACCTGTTTGGCTTTGTGTTCTCATTGCAATTGGTTCTGCAGACTCACCTTGATTCTTCATGCTTTGCATGTCATGACTTTCCAGGCTCTGTGCTGTTGCACATGCTGTTCCTTCTACCTGGAATGATGCTCTCTCATTTCCTCCTTTGTTGGCCAAACCATCCTTACCCTACAATAGTCACCCCCGTGGTGAAACTCTGCGAACTGAGTATTGTTCCTTCTTTTAACAATTGATCTCACTGTGAGCTAGACATATCTTACTGTGTCTGTGGCTTACTCAGCCTACTTTCTTCTTTACCCCAACCACAAGTTCCCACTGTATCCCAGTGCCCAGCACAGAGAGATCCTTAGCAAAGGTTTACTGTGCTTGTTACAATCACACCTATTCACTTTCTCCTTTCTCATATCAGTGAGGATCATTTTGCTTTCAGGAACTGCAACAGTAGGTATTTGCAGAAGGTACTGTGTCTGCCCACAGAGCCACCCATTACGATGAATTCCACAAAGCAGTGCTCCTTGCTTTTTTTCCCCCCGGTCGGTTATAACAGAGAGTATGACGGAGAATGCTCATATATATGATATTCTACCTTGGAAAGGCATGGGGTTATTATCTACAATTTCCTAAGCGCTAACCATAACTCCATCTCCTCCTTTCTCACTCAAGGCAGCAAATTGAAAGTGGCAGAGAGAGTCATATTACCAAAGAAATAAAGTTGTATCCACTCTAATTCATTTCTTTAAAAAGTGAATCATTTGAAAATATTTTAAAATGTTTTTTAAGCAAAAATCACATGTGAAACACCGCACAACTGAGTCAGTTTCCCCCTAGTAGAATAAAAGAACATAGGCATTATGCTTAGATTTTCTTTTTTCCCCATAAGCACATGCCCAGTACCTGGGCACAGTGCCTTAAACGTATACATGCATGGTGAGTATTTTTACTCAGTGATTTCAGCCATGTATTCCTGCCACAGCCCTGGGTTGTGTGAGTGGAATGACCGGCTGTGTGGAGGGTGGGAAAGGGAGGAGGGTTATGGCAAGGTGAGAAGATCGCACAAAACCTCATCTACAGTCTGAATAAGTCTCTTACAGCCACACACTGTTACATTCCAAATGTGCATCGATGCTAAATGCACACTGGCTGTTTATCACTTTGAATTTTCACAATCCATAGACACTAACAAAACAACTTTCCTTTTGAGGTGGAGTATGACGGCCCATTGGTATGCACCATCTTTTAATAAGAGGTCCATACAGTGATTATCTTTGAGTGGGACAGATTATGGGTATATTTTATGGGCTTTAAATTTTTTATTTACATTTCTGTAATGAACAGAAATTGCTTTAACAATTTTTTTTTTTTTTTTTTTTTTTTTGGTAGAAGAGTCCCTCAATCCCCTTACCAAGGGAGGGATCTTCATCCTGGAGAGGAGGGGCCACTGCTCCAAACACACCTCCTTCCTCACCTGTTGCACCCTCTGTGCCCCTGTCTGACGCCCCCTGCCCCGAATCCTGATGCTTCCATTACCCCTTCATTCCTCTCAGTCTTGCCCCAAGCTCCTCTGTTCCCGCTCCAACACAGCTTTGACAGGGACAGTAGCAGGGAAGTGGCTCTGAGACACAGAGCAGCAGAGGAGCTGGGTGAGCTGCTCTTGGTGACCCCTCTGCCTTGAGATTATGTACTTTTAACTGTGAGCTACCTAAGGCGAGAGAGCAATGAAGGCATGCTTTAAGCTGTTCATTTCTCTTTTGCCTGGCATTTTCTTTCCTTTTAACAATATTTATTGATACCATAGGCTGCCACAAGCCTGTGGCAATTGCCATATGTGGTAGTGCTGGCCATTTTTTTTTTCTTTTTTGAGATAGGGTCTTGCTCTGTTGGGCAGGCTGGAGTGCAGCAGAGTGATCACGGCTCACTGCAGCCTTGAATTCCTGGGCTCAAGTGATCCTCCCGCCTCAGCCTCCTGAGTAGCTGGGACTACAGGTGCATGCCACCATGCACACGTAGTTTAATTTTTTTTTTTTTTTTGTAAAGACAAGGTCTTGTTATGTTGCTCAGGCTGGTCTTGAACTCCTGAGCTCAAGTGATCCTCCTGCCTCAGCCTCCTAAAGTGCTGAGATTATAGGAGTGAGCCACTGTACCTGGCCCTGTGTTAGACATTTTTAAGGGTGGAAGGAGAGCTGAGGCAGACAGAAAGGTTAAAACCTCCAGGTCCACATCTCCAGACTCGTGCCCTACCCTGTCTCTCCCCCAGAGCTGCAAATCGCCAAAGAGCACCAGTCACCTCTAATGTTTTCAGCTTGCCCTGTGTGGAGCCTTAGTGCCTCCGGAGCTAAATATTGAGAATTCTCTCTGCCCTCCTCCTGCAGCTCCCCCCAGAAGCACATCTTAAAGTCAAGACTATGATAAACCAGAGAGATTTTAGATGCCACTAGAAAACAAACCAAGCAAGGTAAAGGACTTTGAACTTTGGGCTGGGATATTTAGGGTCTTACCTGGCTAAACAAGGTCTGTGCCCAGGACATCCTTTTGGTGAATGAAACACTGGCCAGAAATGACCCCCAAAAGGTTTTGTTGATTTTCCAAATTAAAAATACCGTGGGGTTCAATACCTAACTGAAGCTTCCATCAGTTGAACCTCTTTTATAAGCTGTAACTAAGACTATTATTTTTACACAGTCATTAAAATCCGAAGGCCACTCAAAAAGAGAAGATCAAATTTGAAAGAGAATATCAAGCAAAAAAAAAAAAAATCAGGATTTCAAAACTTAATCATAATAATGTCAGGGCCATTCTATCCTTGTTTCTGATTTATCCTTCCTACGAATAAAGATTGGTAAATTGAAAGTTTTTATTTGGCATTTATTGTGCATTTTGGAGGATTTGTAAATCTGGCACTTGATTTGTTGGCATTAGGGCTGCTGTGTAGGACTTGTAAATCAGCTTTCTGGTGTGGCAAATCAATTTTGTTTCAGAGGGGAAGCTCAGTGGCCAAGGGAAGCAAAGGGACATAGATACTGTGGGGCTTTAGTCAGAAGAGTGTCCCGAACAGGTTCAAGGCAAGGCCTCCCCACAATGCATCCTGGGAGGACAGAGGTCTCCCTGATTACAGATCTTAGATTATGGGTTGCAAACTGACTTTCAAGGGCCAAAATATAGTCCATAAACATGTTTTGGATATGTTTTTCTCTCTGTTTCTGAAGCATTTTTGCCCCAGGCCACATGACAATGTCCAAGAAGTGTAGCCTGAGAGAGCAGAAGGTCGGGTTATCCACTGCAGTGTAACAAACCACCCCAAAATGCATTCATGAGTCTGCAGTTAGGGCATCCCTCAGTGGGTCAGCTTTGTTTCATGTGGTATCAGCTGAGATGGTTCAAATAAGGCTGGAGGATCCACTTCCAAGGTGACTCACTTATATACTTGGAAAGGTGGCATTGCTGTTGGCTGGGAGCTCCACTGAGGCTGCTGGCCAGGGGCCTCAGTTCCTTCCCCCATGGGCCTCTCCACACGGCTACTTGGCCTTCCTCGCGGCATGGTGATGGCATTCCAAGAGACAGGAAGTAGAGTTTGCTGACCTCACAAGGCCTAGCTTTGGAGATTGGCACAGCACCACTTCCACTATATCCTTTTGGATAAGCAATCACAGATTCAGGGGGAGGAGATGCAGAAGACCCTCATCCCCTTTATGAGTGGGTGCCAAAACAGAGAGTTTGCTGCCATATTTTTCTACCAGAGTGTCTGAATCATAAACCTATTATTTCACTGTCCTTGGGTCAGGTGAACATTTCTAGTCACATTCTGGGTGAGGAGTGATTGTGAGGTACTGAACATGGCCCCTATTATAAAGGAAAAACAAGGACAGCATCCCTTAGGGAGGGATGTGGTTGAAGCAATTTTCCTTAGAAGGTATCTCAGTTCATTTTGTGCTGCTGTCACAGAGTACCTGAGCTTGGGTTGTTTATAATGAAAAGATATTCATTGGCTCACAGTTCTGGAGGGTAGGAAGTCCAGTATCAAGGGCCTACTTGTTACATCATCCATCACATGGCAGGAGGGCAAAGAGAGGATGAGAGAGAGAGGGAGAGAGAGAGAGAGGGAGAGAGAGAGAAAGGGAATAAACACAAGGGGGCCAAATCGCCCTTTTATAATGGCACAAACTCCATCCATGAAAGTGGAGCCCACATGGTCTAATCTAAGTTCCTATCACTTACTACTGTTACAACGGCAATGAAATTTCAGTGTGAATTTTTTTTTTTTTTTTTTTGAGACAGAGTCTTGCTTTGTTGCCCAGGCTAGAGTGAGTGCCGTGGCGTCAGCCTAGCTCACAGCAACCTCAAACTCCTGGGCTCAAGCGATCCTCCTGTCTCAGCCTCCCGAGTAGCTGGGACTACAGGCATGCGCCACTATGCCCGGCTAATTTTTTCTACATATATATTTTTAGTTGTCCATATAATTTTTTTCTATTTTTAGTAGAGATGGGGTCTCGCTCTTGCTCAGGCTGGTCTCGAACTCCTGACCTTGAGCGATCCACCTGCCTCGGCCTCCCAGAGTGCTAGGATTACAGGCGTGAGCCACCGCACCCGGCCTCAATGTGAATTTTTGAGGAGACAAACATTCAAACCACAGCAGAAGGATTCAGAGGGTGCGGTAGGCAGGGCCTCCCTTTGGGAGTGCAGGGCCCAGGGCAAATTATTTTTGTGGGAGCTCCTGTCTATGAAAACAATCTATTTCAAAATGTATTGTTTTGTTTAAAACCAGGCCCATGGAAGTGCAGATTTATTGACGAAGACTTAGAATAATGGATAAACAATAGGTCCTCATGTATTTGTTTGTTGTTCAGTCAGTATATGGGAAAGTAACACAAACCAGTAGGTTGGCACCATTCTGGGGGTGACGGGACTCCTGCGGAAGGAACACCATACCAGCAGGCAGGTGCAATCCACACCCTATGTGCTCTCCTTGAGCTGGGAGCTGGCTGCAGGACCCCAGGAAATCCTTACAGGGTTTCTAGTGCTACTCAGAGCATCTGGTCAACCACGTGTGTGCAGAGGGTCAGGGTGTGCCCTGAAAGGGAGACAAGGACATCAGGAATGGAGGGGGACTTGGACAATTTCAGAGAAGGGGATCTGGTGACTACCCCCAGGCTTGGGTGCCCAGGCACATGGCACTGCCCACCCCAGCTGGTCCCAGCTGCTGCAAGAGGACTTAGAAAATCCCCAGGAAGCATTCCCAAGTGCACGATCTCTGAAGAGTGGGGATTTGGGCAAAAAGTGTGGTAATGGTGGCAGACAACATAAAGGAAGTCTCTAGAACATTTTTTTAAAAAGTAGTGAGCAAATGACACAATAAAATGGGTTTTTCAGCAATCAGGCTTATTGTGTATGATGACAGGTAGATGTTGCTCTCATTTGTCTCTGACCCCATACTCTTTTCTTCAAGCAGACACAAGCACTGCTGAGAGGACTGTGTTCCACGTGTTTCGGGTAGGACTTCCCTGACCTGGCCCTAGGCCGTAGCAATGTGCACGCGGCCTGAACTTGTTTGCAGGTGTCATGAGGCCATGTTGACTCATTCAGAGAAGGGCATTTAGTTAGACAGAATATTCTTTGAGATTTTACATATAGCTACTTAACAAGAGAGAGAGTTTGTTCCCACTGGGCTCACTTGAAGTAAAAATGCAGTAATCTGAAGCTGTCTACAGCCCCTATCTGTGACCAGTGAAGGAGACTACCTATAATAGAAGAAAATGGACCAATATGCAAAGGAAAACAGAAACCGGCAGAGAGGAAGGACAAAAGGAAAGATGGTACCATCTGAGTCCCTGGATCCAGCTGTGCCTGAAACTATTATTAACTCTGGTTCCTTGGGTGGCGCTTGGACTTTTCAGTTACATGGATAAATAGTAAGTTGTCTTTTGTGCTTAAGCTCTTCAGAGATGGGATCTGTCTTTAACACTCAGGAGTCCTCTTCAATACATTTATCTATCCTAGAAAAAGAACAGTAAATTGTTTCTCCCAGATACATGTACCCATGTCATTCCAGTAAAGTTTAGCACAGTTAAATTCAACAAAATGGTACCGATATTTTATTATATACCATCCATTGTGCTCACCACTTTAGATGATACAAATTTTAGTGAATAACTGTGTTAGGTCAGGTGTCCTAGAATCAGAGCTTGAGCGGGGAACTCACGTGTGAGCGATTTATTGAGGGAGTGCTCCCAGGAGACCGCTGTAAAGGAGCGATGAAAGGATAGATGCTGAGCAAGGTCAGATTCAGCCTCAGTCTTATTCTGGGATGAGCTCAGGGCTGTAATTTGTACCACAGAGGTTGTCCAGCTTCAAGGCAAGAGACTTAAGGCTTTTTCATACCCTCGTGTCAGTGAGGTCTTGGCTACTGGCTGCTCCATGGGAGACGAACTCCAAGGCAGTTCTGATTGCCGAAGGGCCCTCTAGGGAAGATAGCAGCTGTGAGCCTAGAGCAGCAGTGCCCATGGCAGCTGGGGTGGGGCACACACCCAGCTGTAAAAAGATCCAGGGGTATCTGTTGAGGTGGCAACAGCATCTGCTACAAGTAAAGTCCTGCCTTCTAGTTACTTGCAGTTTGGAAAATGTTAGTAAAGGTAATAGAAATAGCTTAGACAAATAAAATAGAGAGAATGAGAATTTAATAGCAATTGTTTGTGGGAATGCAAAAGGAAGGAAGAAATGAGGAAGGAAAGACTATCACTTTCAGTGAAAGTATGTGTAACACCCTGGGGAATATATATCAATCAAATCCCATGTTTCTTGGATTCCTCTGCTCTTTATAGTGTATCTCTGTGTCTCTTACTTCTGTTACATTGATGCATCTGTTCTAGGAAAAGTAGACTTTGACTGGAAAAGTTTTAACTAACATGTTGAGTTGGGATTTTAAGAAGGACTTTGATAGGGAAAGAGGGAGTAGAGGGGAGTAGACATTTAGGCCAAGGAGCTTGGGATGACTAGATTGTGGAGCGAAATGGGAGGTGAGGCTGGGCTAGAATGTGAGGGACTTGGATGTCATGCCTGGGTAGTGAGCAGAGATCAGGGTAAGGGTCTGGCCGGATCAGTGTTAGAAAATAAATGTAGAGGAGAAAGGGAGGAGTGTTGGGGGTGCAGCTGAAAGTAGGAGGGAATTAGTGTCATGTTAGAGGCCAGAAGAGGCTGGCCACGCAAAGCCGGGGAAAACAATCTACAAAGCAATTCCTATTTTCTATAATAAATAGCAAGAAGCAAATAATTACCTATGTAGTGTTTATGAGATATATATAGTGTGTGCATATGCATACAAATACCCTATATATATAGTATATACGTGGATATCGTACAGTCAGCCCTCCATATCTGCAGGTTCTGCATCCTCAGATTCAGCCAACCTTGGATCAAAAATATGTGGGAAACAACAACAAAAAGTAACAGTACAACAGTAAAACATAATACAAATTAAAAAATCAATACAGTATAACAACTATTTACATAGCATTTACAGCATATTAGGTATTATAAATAATTTGGAGATGATTTAAAGTCCACAGGAGGATACACATAGGTTATATGCAAATACTATGCCATTTTATGTAAGGGACTTGAGCATCCAAGGATTCTGATGTTCTTGGGGTCCTGGAACCAATCCCCTGTGGATACTGAGGGGCCACTCTGCATACGTTATATATGTTATATACTTTTATAATATATGTGTATATATATGATCTTAAAATCCATGTGTGAAGCAGAGTTAAATTTTCTTATTTTACAAAGAAATATAATAAAGTAATTTATCTTTTAAAATTTATTCCTAGTGTACAGGAATGTGAATCAATCATAATCCTTGGTTTATGTAATGCTATTATTCTTGGTCCATCCCTGGCCTGCTGTTTGTTTATTTATTTACTTATTTATGATTTATGTTATTGCCTCAGTTCCCTTTTCCTCATCTTCGTTTGCACATCCCAAGTAGAGTGTGGTACTGGGGAACTCAGGGTAATATACAGACATAATTCATTCATTTTTGCTGCTGCGTGAAAATGCGTTTTGTGACTAAAACCACAGTTTATCCCTTTTCTTGGCAATGAACATTTGAATCATTTCCAACTTTTTGCTACTTTCAATTGTATTGCTGAGAACATTCTTGTACACATCTCCTGGTACACATGTGAAAGAGTTTCTCTTGGGTAGATGCCAAGAAGGGAAATTGCTGGTTGGTGGGGCATGCAAATGTTTGTCCTTACTGGAAAATTCCAAATTACTTTCTAAAGTTGTACCAATTTTCACCTGTACAGCTATGTGTAAGAGTTCCTTTTGATTCACATCTCTAAAATTTGGTATTGTTTAAACTTTTCATTTTTTGTCTATCACAAATTTGTCCAAAACATTGGTTGTTTCTCAATCCATTGGCTATAAGGTTATATTTTTATCTTCATTTGCATTTTCCTAATTACTATGGAGGTTGAATATCTTTTTGTACTTTTTGGCCAGTGATATTTCGTTTCTATTTCATCCTTGTTCATACTTTTAAAATCCATTTTTAATTAGGGTGCTTTGTCTTTTTGTTATGCATGTAAACGAGCTCTTCATATATTCTTGATTCTAGTTATTTGTTAATTAATTGTGTTAAAAATGAATGTTTCCAGTTGGTAATTGGTTGTTTTACTTTCTTTAAGTTGTTTTTGATGACTAAAAACATTTTAAGTTCCTTCCCAAATTTTCTATGACAAATACACATTTGTTTTAAAGTAGAGAGAAATTTTTTAAAATATCCCAGGTGAAAGATTTAATATCAATTTCACTTTAAAAATATGTGTGTTTATTTGAAAGAATACATACAAAAAGTTTTAAGATTTAGTATAAAAAATAAGATTATAACTATTAAGTATTTTCATACTTTTATATATTTGTTATGCAATTAATATTTACTTTCTGGAAATCAACAAAGATATTACTGAAACTTCAGGAAGAAATGAAAAGCTAACAAAGAAATAAAAAAAGAATGCTTTCTATGCCAAAATTAGGTGATTCCAACACAGGTAACAGATCTAATGTCTTATATAATGGACTGCGGGCCATCATTTGAAATGTAGCCATGTAAATTGCTTTAATTTCTTAAAATATGTAGCTCCAAAAAGGCTTTAAAAATAAGATAATTGGGCCAGGCATGGTAACTCACACCCGTAGTCCTAGCTACTTAGAAGGTGAAGGATAGTGGATCACGTGAGCCCAGAAGTTTGATACTACGGTGAGCTCTGATGACAACACTGCACTTTAGCCTGAAGACAAAGCAAGACCCCCTCTCAAAAAACAAACAAACAAACAAACAAACAAAAACCTCCAAACAAAAACAAAACAAAACAAAACAAAAACACAAACTATAATCATTGTCATTAATTAGTATTATCATTATTGAATCAAAGAAGCTGAAGTTCAACACCAGGGCTTTATGATGAAAACCAACACAAAATAAAGCATATCCACTTCCTGGGCACCGCAGTGAAAAGACTGAGTTTTCCAGGGCCAGATACACAGCTTCTTATAGGCCACAGCTGGGAAGAAAATACTAAATTCATGTTTGAAGAAGCAAATAAATAGAGGTAGGCTTAGAATTTCTGTCTTACCACTTAGGAGTGTGGTATGGAAATTTATGAAACTGATCACAACCCTTAAATCACACTTCGTGGTATTGGGAGAGGGTGTGTCAAAAAGCTAATTCAGCAAAAATGAGGACATATTGAGTTCAGAATTTATTACAACTTTAAATAGTAGCCTTCATCGATTTTGTTGCTAGCAAGACAATAGTTATATTATATATTTTTTAAAAACGTAACTATTGAAAAGATCAGGTAGGAGTTACAGATTTGACTTGAAATTTCCTATGTGATAACAACTATTGTTTGTATAATCTACCAAAGTTTTAAAATGGCTCTCACCTTCATAAAAGCACTTGATACCGTGATAATTCTCTGAAGCACAAAAGAATCATTAGTTCCAATGAGGCAATCGAATCTCAGAAGGTGCACATTCTCAAAGAAGCATAATGAGCAAGCGATAAAGCCAGGATCAACCCCAGATCATTTTTCTCTAAATTCAGGGCTTTTCTTTTTTCCTATCCCATAATGGAACCTAGAAAATATGGCCACTCAGTAATTGACTGAACTGCCAGGAATATCTGTTTTTTTCACGTCCTAGATGTAGTTGAGAAATTAATCAGTTTTACAAGAGAAAATGCACTCCATTATGAAATAATTAAATCAGCTCCCCTCTTCCAGGGAAGAAAGGAAGGCAGCAGTTTAGCTACTCGAGGAAACCGAATGAGATATGGAGGCAAATTAAAACCAAGGAGTCAGTTGGGGAAGCCCTAAAGGGTAACACAGGTGTCAAAATACAGACACAACAGGGGGAAAGAATGCAAATCTCCTGCCAAGGCTCTATCTTAATCAAGCATGCAGCTATACACATGAGTCTTTTGGTTGCAGGATAAGTGGAGTCAGGGGAAAGGCAATGCCATCAGATTAAATCTGGGATGTCTGGTTTCACGGAGCAAGTTGGGGACGGGGCAAGGGAGTGAATGCAAACTGTATGAGCAGAGACTTAGGGTTGGTTGGGTCAGAGCCTCCGTACAGGGGAGTATGAAAGATAAACTTTAACACAGAAAGCAAAAGCCCTGAAAGATAGGGGGTGGGTCTTTGTTGAAATATATTTGATGTGGTTATAACAAAAAGTAGATGAAGAAGGATCATTTTTTCATTGAGTCATTCATTGAATAAATGTAAATCCAGTGTTAGATGTTGGGGAAATTAGAGATTAAAAAGACATTTATTTTGTCCTGAGAGAGTTGAAAGTTTATCTGCAGTTGAGGAGCCACATAAGCAAATACATTAGAATGCATTGTGATGAGTGAAACCCTAGAAGGGTCTGGAAGCACCCAGGAATTCTTGTAAAAAGAGTCCACATGTGAGCCGATCCTTGAAGGCTGTCTAGGAGTTAGCAGTGGGAAGAGACTGGAAGGATGCTCTCCGGAAAGGGAATAGCAGCAGAAAGACCTGCACCTGAGCCAGCAGACAGAGCCTGAGGTGGCCAAACTAAAAGCCAGCACCATGGAGAGGGTGAAATATGCAAATCATTGGGATAGTAAAGTTGCAGTGAATAGAAATCAAATTTGCTGTGAGCTTCTTGTCAGCCACGGAAGACAGAGAAACATGGCAAAGTTATGTCATTCTCATTATCACAAAGCACTCAGCTTCGTGTGGACCTCAAATCTATACAGGACTTTAATTAGTAAATACTGAGTTAAAAATGGGAAATTTTTAAAAAGGCACCAAATTGCTACTAAATTCCCAACTATGCTACCCTAAATCAGTTGATATCATTACAAAGGGGCACTTTTGGTTTGAACCCAGATTAGAGAATATTAGAAGCAAAAAAATCAAAGAGCATCAGCTTTCAATCTCCCTACAGATGGAGTGACCAATTTAGGGGGTTGAATTTCTGGGATTCTGGGAATTCCATTGACCAGAATATATTTCCTCTAAATAACATCAGAAATCCCAATATCAAAACATAAGGATGACAGTATCTTCAAGGAAATAAAATAAGACCTATTAATTTTATACCCAAATTACTCATAAGCTACATGCACTGACATTGATAAATATGTATGGTTTTGTCACTAGAATACTTGTTTATTCAGGCTCTTTCTGTTTTTGGTTGTAATTTGGCATGCCATTTATCTGAAATCTCTCAACCTTACTAAGGTGCAATTCAATATATAGGGGTACAAAAACACACGAAAAACATGTGACTTCATATACAGATGTATCCAGTGTTTTCAATACTGCTGCAGATTTTTGCCCTGCAAGAATTTTAAGTTCGATTTTGTACAGTTTTTTTTTTAAGTGTGTGGTACTTTTATAAGTGAATATGCTACATTATTGAGTATTTTCCTTTCAGGAGAAATCTTCCATTTTGACTGAGTATTGATTGGAAACAAGTTCTTTGGCTTATGCATTTACATGTGTGACAATTGCAAGACTTTTCTACAAAGTAGCTTCTGGCTCGATACATTTCAAACTTTGTTTCTCCTTCACCCCAGATAATTCCAGAACTGGGCACCATTTGTGTTGTGATGGCAGAGAAGGAAATAAACTGGGAAGTAGTAGTAATGTGGAAGCCATTACTACACACCAAATCAGCTAACAATAACATAACCAAACACAGAAGTGACTGAATACCATTGTGTGTGTGTGTGTATGTGTATGTTTGTGGTGTGTTGTATCCCATTAAAACTAAATTAAATGGACATCAAACTCAACTTTCCTATTGCATGCTAGGTTCTTCAGAAGCAGAAGCTGGGAGTCTATTTGGGGTGGAAAATGTTTTATCAGGAATCTGCAGCTGAGAGGGGAAGGAGAGGAAGCAGGACCACACGAAGGAAGACGTCGGGCAGTGCTGCAGAGAGCCCCAGACACGGTGTCACGTGGCAGAGTGCTCTGCATTGGGCCAAAATGCCTGGGCCTTTATAGCCCTCTCACTCAATCACCAGGTGAGAGGGCTGCCCTGGGAAGGGTGTGACCTCAGCTAGGTGGCTCTCTACAGCTAAGGCAGACCCCGAAGGAGCTGACACCTGGAGACTGCTGGCTACACTCCCTTCAGGTGAGATGCAAGTCCTTCCCTGAAGGGGGATTTGGGTGGCCTGTCTCCAAGTCTGCCACGTTCCCTTCAGCCAGATCCCAAAAAATATCTGCAGCCATTTCAACGCCACCTGACAAAAACAGGAGAGTGACATAGAAATTAGCCTGGAAAGAGTTAGTGGCCTAAGCCAATTGTGACTAAAAACATCTTATTCACAGATTTCAGAGAAACATATGACCATGTGGACAAATTGCTAGGGCCCTTCCAGGGACTTATTGGGTCCCATGCAAGGGACTCTGAATCTTAAGCTTCATTATTGTCCATTAAACCTGTGAGTGTGGTCAAAGTGTTATATCCCCAAAAAGCAATCACCCCAGTTGATTTCACAAAGTAATCACACCAAACCTTTAAGGAAGAGGTTAATCCAGTGCAACTTAAACTGTTCCAGAATACAGAAGTATAAAGCAGTTTTTGAAATCTCTTTTTAAGAAGTTAGCATAATATTGAAACCTAAACCCTATACATACAGAAAAAAAGTAAACTGCAGAATAAACTAATTTAGCTATATGGATAACAAACAGAATCCAGAAATGCATTAAAAGAATAACATTATAACCAAATGGAACTTAATTCCAGAGTGTTGAAATGTTAGAAAATTCATCCGTGTAATTCATTGTAGAAATAGATCAAAAGAGAAAAATGGTATGATAATCTCTAAAGATGCTGAAAAGATATTGGATGAAATTCAATAGCTCATCTTAACAAAACTTTAAAAATAAAGAAAGATGAATGCTTCTTTATATGACTATATGAATGTATATTTTAAATATATCTTAGCCTCAAAATCAAAATCATGCTTAATGAGGAAACAATAGACTCATTAAATTCAATTCCAACAAGATTTTGGGGGATCTAGATAAATGGAGTATAAAAATGATATGAAAATTAAACAAGCAGGTAGAACCAAGAAAATGCTGGAAAAGAAGAGTTGATAAAGGGAATGTAGTTTTTCCAGGTACTAAAACATATTATACATCTACACTAATTAAAACAGTATTGCCATTGTACATGAATACACAGACAGGTCAGTGAAATATACCAGAAATCCCAGAATATAAATGCAAATACATAAGAGAACTTAATATATGAAAAAGGAGTAAAACTGACTTCAAAAATGGAGCTGGGAAATAGGGTAACCATCTGAAAAAAATATATGTAGCTGGCTCTTGACCTCACCCACACTTGAAAATGAGCTCCATATTTTTAAAAGATTCAATACAAATTGAAGCCATAAAATACTAGATGAAAATATGTAAGAATTCTTTAAAAATAATCTTGGCTAGAGGAAGTCATTTCTTATAACACAAAACCAACATGAAAAACTTATGAATTTAACCACATAAATGTAAAAATAGAATTCTGCAAAGAAAAAAAAAAGTCAAGTAAAAGACAAACCACAAAGTAGGAGCAAATATTTTCAACTCATATTGCAAATAAAGAGATCATCTATTTCATAGAGAGCTTCTACAAATCAGTACAAAAGAGACAAAAACCTAAAAAAAAAAAATAGGCAAATGACTTCAATAGACAGTTCATAAAATAGGAAATATAAATGGTGCTTATATATGTAAGTAGATGCTCAGCCTAATAATAAAAGAAATGCCAATTAAAACTACAACGGGGTATCATTTTCTGCCTGTTAAAGTGGTAAAGTTAAGAACATGTAATAACATTCTGTGCCAGCAGGATGTATGAAGAAATGGGAATGTATTCTGTACATCCTCCTTGAAGAGCAATTGGACGATATTGATTCACTTTACAAATGACCATCTCCTTTAATCCGGGAATTCTACTTCTAGAAATTTATCCTCTTAATGCAAAAGTGGTTGAATATCTGCAATTTCATATGGTCCAATGTAGTACATGAAAATTATCAAAATGAGTGTACAAAGAAAGTACACAATAGGAACAACCTGAGTGTCCATTAATAGGAGACTAGTTAAATAAATTATGGTGCATTCTTTCAGTGAAAAACCATGTAGATATTTCTTTTTAAATGAGGTATTTCCATTTATACTGGTCTGAAATAATTCCATATAATTCCATATATTCCAAAATAGTACTTTTAGTGTGCCTCTGTTTGAGTAAAACATATGAAAAAGAATATATTCAAGTATATTTTCCTGCATATGCAAAAAGTTTCTCTGGCAAGATACATAAGAAAATCATTATTTTTGTTGCCTTTGAGAAAGAAAACTAGGTGGTTGGGAGCAGAGAAGCAGGGACACTCTTGTATTAATAACTTTTCCAAAGAATATTGCAAATAAAGAAATAACCTATGATATGAGCCTTAGTAATATGTAAATTTAGTTTTTCATTAAATAGATATTTGTTGAGTAGTGACACTCGATGCTAGACGTAGTTCTAAGTGTCAGGTGGCAGCAGAAAGCAAAGCAGACAAATTCCCTGCCCTCCTAGTGATTATATTCTAGTAGGGGGAGAAAGACAATTCACAAAGAAGTTTATAAACACCAAGAGGTAATAAATGCCAAGAGATGATAAATGTCATGAAGGAAATGAAGTAAAATAGAGAGGGTGGTTGGAGAAGGTTTCTCTAGTAAGGAGATGAGCGAAAGTCTTGACACTCAAGAAGGTTACGGAGCCATGAGAATCCAGGCAGGAAGACCCTCCCAGACAGAGAGAAAGCAAATACAAAAGCCCTGAAGCATGAGCCCCTTGGTGTGTTTGAGGAACAGCAGACACCAGTGTGGCTGGATGGGGGAATCGGAGGGATGGTGGAAGCTAAGAGCAGAATGTTTGGGGGGTGCAAATCATGTTTCTGCCAGATTAAAGACATTGATTTGATAGTCATTTCCATGCCAGTTTCAGCCCTCGATAGCAAAAAGAGTTTGATGGAAAACAAGATGCAAAAATCAAGAGGTCCTGAGCCCAGAAAAAAATAGAGGGGAAACCTCTGGGGAGAGAAGAGGTCACAGCACTGGGAGGTAGGGGCTGAGAGCAGTGAGCCTCACTGTGTCTTTTGAAAAATGGCAGGAGCACCTGAAGATGGGCAAGGAGAGCCTCAGGCCAGGGCACAAATGTCTAATGGGCAGTTACATGAACATAGAATTAGACCCATTATGTGTCTTCACACCCAAATCAGCTCCCACATAATCAATTAGTTTTCATGTTATCTTTTCTAGAAGTGAAAATTTTCAACTAACAAAGAGAACCTTGATGCTCACCTCCTCCTGATAAGCACTGAGGCTCTTTATAGATTTTGAAAGTCTCACTCAGCTGAACAAATATTGCAAACCCTTTTATAGATCCTAAGTGTTTTATTATATAAGGGCTGTGGCCTTTTCAAATATGTGATCAGCACTCTTACAAGTAGCCTTTTTGAAGTTTCCTAACTTACGGCCACAGATCTCTCCTGTGCTAAGCATTGAAATGTCTTATCCTCCCTACCTATGTGTTGTGAAGTCTTCCACTGCTGCTGAAAACAGAGCAAATATTGGGGAGATATTGGATTAAACTTAAGTATATATACATGTATATAAAACCTTCTAAAATTTACATTAAGGACTTATGCTATGCTGGGTATGAGCCCCTGAAATCATTCTTTTCCTTCAATGCAGTTCTTATAAACAGCACACTTCTGTTTTCAAATGGATGAAGTTTATAGGGGAACAGGTTGACTCGTTGTAAGATTAAAGTTTCTGACATAACTATTCAACAATGGGACATGATGCTTCAAAAAGTAGAGACTATTCGAAAAGAATCCAGTGACCACTTTTCAGTGACATTAAGGAAGGGATTCACAAGTAGGTAGAATTTTGGATGAAATACTTTTAGGTGTCTTCCAACTCCGAGCAGCTATGAATGTGTCATTCTAAAATTCTATCTCTGCTTCTTGCATTCTGTATTTAGTATTTTGTCAGGTCCACCTGGATCCTACTCAGGGGGCCAGAACTAACTAAAAATTTCTCTGTCATGGGCATGTCTGCTGAATTGGAGGCAGGTTACCTCTCTGGGCTCTCCCAAGCTAGCATAGCTAGAATGAGAATCTGGATCACAGACAAAGGAGTTTATAAAGGGTGCCTTAGGCGGAGCTTGCCAGAAGCAAGCCCTGAGATGAGAGAGAAGGACAGGGAATGGATGGAAGCCAAGCAAGAGTGCTGTTTCAGGCAGAGTTCCAGCCTCATTCTTCTCCCACAGGCGATCTCTGGAGTGTACATTATTGTGTTAATCTGCTTTTCATTGCTATAAAGGAAATACCTGAGGCTGGGTAATTTATAAATAAAAGAGGTTTATTTGGTTCACAGATCTGCAGACTGTACAAAGATCGCACCAGCATCTGCTTCTGGTGAGGGCTTCAGGGAGCTTCCAATCGAGGCAGAAGGTGAAGGTGAGCAACGTGTCACATGGGGAGAGAAGCAACAAGAGAGGGAGGAGACGGTGCCAGGCTCTTTTAAACAGCCAGCTCTCGTGTGAACTGCCAAAGCGAGTACTCACTCATCGTGGGGAGGGCACCAAGCCGTTCATGAGGGATCCGCTTCATGAAGCAAACATGAGTTTTGGAGGGGACAAGTGTCCAAACCATGTCAATTACTTTTCCGAGTTTGCCCCAACTTAAGGCGGGGCAGCTGGGCTCATATTTCCACACCAGGCAGTCACTAGCAGAGACACTAACTCCTAGGCTGTCCATGCTCATGAGGAGGAAGGCCAAAGGAACTTGAGGGAAGACCCCCTAAAAAGAGTTGCAGATGTGGATCTTTAGAAGCAAAAACACACGACATTCCTGGGAAGGACACACAGTAAATTTAAAGGGGATTGGAGTGAATCTGGGCAGAATGCTAACAGTGTCTCCCACCAAGCTCATAGCAGAGAATACAGAATCCAACCTCAAGTCCAAGTCCTAGGACCATGAACATGGTTAGAAGAAAATGTATCAGGAGAAGTTCAGATATTGAGTTCAAAATGGATATGAGTGGTTCTTTCAGGACTGCAGATGTTAATTTTGTGACAGTGACGGAGGTTTAAATATATGTGCTGTATCAGCCAGGGTTCTGCAAAGAAACAGAACCCATAAGATATATACATATATTACATTTACACATATTACATATGTATATGCATATATTATATATGGATATTACACATGTATACTATACATGTAATATGTGTTTTTTAAATGTTATTAATATATGTATATATGGGGAGAGAGAGATTTATTTAAAGAAATTGTCTCACACAATTGTGGGGGCTGGCAAATCCAAATTTCTAGGGGGAGCTGGCAGGCTGAAAGCACAGGCAGGAGTTGATGTTGCAGTCTTGAGGCAGAATTTCTTCTTTGGAAAACCTTAGTTTTTGCTCTTAAAGTCTTCAACTGATGGATTACTCCCACCCACATTAGCTTTACTTAAGGTCAGCTGATTGTCGATGTTAACCCCATCCACAAAGTATCTTCACAGCAAACATCTAGATTAGTGTTTGGTTCAATCACTGGATACAACAGTCTGGCTGAGGTGACATAGAAAACTAACCATCACATGAAATATCCTGTGCATCACTGAGGGTCTTCCTAGAAGTTAAAGAAATTTTATGGATTTTAGCAGCACATGCTAGAGTGAAGGAGTGAGTCTGTCAGTCAACTTCTCTGATTGCTAACTACTCATATTCTTGTGTGGACCCAGGATCCAAGTTTATTCACCTGCTAATCCACACGTGGGTTAGGAATCTCATCATAGGGATTGGCTTCAAGCATGACGTTTAATAAATGAACCATCTGATGCTATGTTTATGTTACGGATTGAAGAATACGTTTATTAATGAGAGGCCTCTTTATAGTTCTTTTGGAATGAATAATCATCTCTTGGATCAAGGAAGACCTCGTGCATGTCTGTAAGACGTAAAAACATTGGCTGACAGGGAGGCTGTCTGGGAACAAGACCTGCAAATCATGGGGACTTGTGAGCACTGCTGTTCTTTTCCTTACTAACAGGCATGGCTATAGTAAATAACACACAGGAATCCTCAATTTCCAACAAATGGTGGTTGTATTTGACAGAAAGTTAGCTCTGACTTTCGGTTGATGATTCTCAACTTTTCTCTCTCAACACAGCTGAGAAACACAGATTTCTCCCATTAGCAACAAAGGTTCTTTACAGAGTGAAGAGGGAAATATCGTCCACAGAAGCTCAGTGTGGAGGGAGTGGGGTGCTACCTACATGCTTCTGCCCTGTCACTTCAGTGTGTACTTCCACTGAAAACCATCCTGCCTACTATTGATAATAAGATTGTGCTTAGCAAGTCATCATATATACAATGGACATTCAACATATGTGTTCTGAGTAGAATTGAATCTGCTATAACTTCTATTTAAGATCGGACAGGTAGGCTAAATCTGCTTTAAGCTTCCTTCTCTCGGCTCTCCAACATGAAACCTGTGGCATGAATACTCACATTAATGCATTTGTTATTGGTGATATAGAGTGAAGGAGTAGCTTCTATAAGGCTCCTAATAGTTTATCTATGGCCACCGTAATGCTATGTGACAAACAACCACAAATCCTCTGTGGCAAACAACAATAAACAAATATTTGGTTTGTAAGTCCTCAGGGTTCAGCTGACCTGAACTGGGGTTAGTTAGCTGGTCTTGGCTGGGTTTGCTCATGTGCCTGCAGACAGTTACCAGCTAGCCAGATGCCCCTGCTGATCTTGGCTGGGCTCACTCCAAGTCTGGGAGTTGGAGGGCTATTGGCCGATCTTGCGTGGCCACATCTGGGATGCTTCATGTGTTTCTTCCTCCAGAGAGCTAGCCCAGCCATGTGTTCATGGCAGTTGTACAAGTTCAAAGGCAGGTAACAAAGCCAGGGCTTCCTAAGGCTTAAGTGCCGAACAGGGGCATGGTCACTTTTGCTGATTTCTGTTGGCCTCAGCAAGTCACAAGGACAGCCCAGATTCAATGTGTGGGGAAACAGACTTTATCTCTCTTTAGTGAGAAGAACTGCAAAGTCACATGGCAAAGGGAATGATTACACTGAGAGATGAGAAAATGAGCCATTATTATAGTCAATCTACCATAGGCTCTAAATCGTTAGCATGAAATCAAATTGTCACAGTCCTGCCTCCCGGTCCACCCACATCACCTGGCTGTCCCTCCCAGGGATAGGTCAGGAACAAAGTAGCAGGGACTATTTTCCTTTGCCTCTACTCGAGAGTTCTGGCCTTTCAAGGGTCACTCTACCAGCCCAAATTCAGCTGACTGACCCCTGGGACATTGGGCACAAGACCGAAATGCTCCAGCTCCTCTCCTCTCCCCCCCTATATTCTTCGAGTCTAGATCATAAGATGTCCTGCCCCAGTGTACTATTTCATTCCTCACATCTTTTTAACATCATATTTTAATTAGTAGGATAATCTCCAGGCTTTGCAATTGCCTGTTACCTCATAACTGCTCAATAAATGATAGTTATTATCATTATAGTACAAATATTCAGAATAAGGTGCTGTATTTTGGAACAGATCCAAAGTTTCTTGGTTATTAAAGTACAAAAAGAACTTCATTATAAGCCTGAGTGACCCATTAAGAGCGGTCTTCCAGGACAGTGCTGTAAAATGCTAGGGTAGGCGCTCTACTGTAAGAATAGCCTGTTAGCAACATCAGCCCAGCGTTCATTCTTTAGTTGTGAGATCTATGTTCATGCATTGGTTACTGTTCATTTTATTCAACCTTTGCATCTCCACAAACTTGATTCGATGTCATTTTCTTATGGGACTGTTTTAAAAGTGGGAAGAGTGTGCATTACACAAACAAGAACCCCTAATTTTTTTCTAGCTAGAAGGCGTTAATTTATCAGTGCTCACGTACATAATTAATGGACTCACATAACTGTGACAGCTGGTTTGTTACAGCCAAAACCCAGCCTTAGTAAGTTAAGATTTGGAGGTTTGCCACAAGAGGCTAGTTAAACCTGTCACGAACTCCTCATTTAATATTTTAATAGGCTTTCCTGGCATAGGAGCCAATTGCCTGGACTCACTCTCCTCTAAGTATAAAAGGTGTGAGTTCAGCTTTGTCACTCTACATATCCTCATCTTGTCTCAAACACTTGGAGAACGGGGGTTTGAAAAGGTCAAATCAACACAGAAGAGAAGTTTATGCAAAAACTCAAATGAAAACACGATGAAAGTGCATAGAGACAACATTTAGTACTGGCAGCTAATAAAACAAAACTATGCTGTTAACTTGTCCAAATATCAACAAGTCCTTTTCCCAAAGTGTAAGGAGGAATAAAGGATTAGAAATAACTGTTAAGGGTACAGTTGGAGTCATCTCAGAATTTGTATGTACGGCAGTGTTCATCTGGCCTCTTTTAAAGGAAATGAGGAGAATTCCAACATATCAAGCACCTACTACATGTTGTATCCTGCATCCTGGTTACATCTCTTCCTTTTGAAAATTTGTTTGCTCTACAAAGTTGGGATCTCTGGCTCCATTATAAAAAAGAGAAGCTGAGGCTCAGAGAGGGGATGTGATTGGCTCAAGGTCACATGGCTGATCAGGGAAGAGCCAGACTTTGAACACAAGTGCCTAATTCTGAGGCCCACAGTGCAAATCTTCCTCACACCATGAGGATGAGTAATTTAGTTTACATGAGGTATTTAGAATCAAAGAGGTTCATCTTGATGGCAAATGGTACTTCAAGCACGCACGGCCATAAGTGTTATTCCTGTAGAGCCTAGTGCTAGATGGGAGGGGCCAGGGTGAAAATTCTCCAATGAATTCTCTCTAGTGTCAACTGCCTTGATAGCTGAGATAAAGCTCCTTTGGGTATGGAAACAAGCCAGGCAGAGAGTGTTCTTCCGATTCTCCCAAGTGCCTTATTAAGTACTTCCTACTCGCTAGCAGCTACATGAGGTACTCTTTATAATGGATCCTATTTTCATTTTCACACCAACCCTTGGAAGTAATTATTGGCACCCTCAATATTACATATTTTGAAACTGAGACTCAGAGATATGAAGTAACTTGCTCAAGGATGCACAGCTAGAGAGTAGCTATTCTAGCACTGAACTCGATTCTATCTGAGCCTCGAACTCATGTTGTTTTGGTTTTATTCATTCTTCCCCTCATTTCTTATGTATCTAAGATGACTATCTTTATCTTGCCTGTTTATTTGAGAAAAGTCACCTACCTAGTACAAACACCAGAGAGTGAGTCTCTTTTATTAGGGGAAAATTTCTTGACATTTGGGATTAGCCAGAAAAGGTTCAGATCACCTAGATCGGGCTGCAGAGTTATGGTTTGGGGTCAGGGGTAGGCGGTGGGGTGAGCAGAAGGTATGAAAAGGTGGAGACTCAGTGAAGATGGTACTAGGGAGCCTTACCAGGCTTCTGTGCAGAATTATGATCTGGCTCTTGGCTTCCTGGGGACTGAGGTTCTGCCTGGCCACATTTTTGGTTTCAAACGCAGTAAGAGGTGGACAAGGTGAGCCCACAGTTGGCAATTTCACACATGTAGCACCCTATTCCCTGCCCCCCAAGTCATCTCAGGTTGACAAGATCTGATAGAAAGTTCCACTCTTTTATCCATGTCTAGGTTCCTTTAGCCAGGGGACTACTTCAAATATATGTCACTCATTACTTAGCAGATGCTGAGGAAAGGCATGCTGGAACCTCCTAAGGCGGCATAAGTGTTCTTAGAGTGTGGCAGAGACCATACATACCTGGGTAGGTTTCTGATTTTGGATGATCAGTCCGTTCAGAGCAGAAGGTCAACCAGCAGTCAGGGAACTAGAGCCCCACCTTTGGCACTTTGGCACTTTGGGGTAGAAGTTTCTACCCCAAGATAGGGATGGGCTGTGGAGATCATGGTCAACTGGATGACATCTTGGTTGAGGCTCTAGTCTCAGTGGGGCCTTGAGTTTGGGCTAGCCACCCGCCTTTGTGTGAATTAGGAAAAAGATAACTTTCCTGGGTAGATGAATTAGCCAGATGTGTTCCTTCCTCTCCTTTAAGTAGATGTTAGCCTGAGTCAAGTCTCACGGTGTGGTGGGGAATTTCAGCCTTGACTCGCTCCTTAAGACAGGCATATTTTGGCAGTGCACAAACTGCATCACTGTACATGGCAAAACTGCCTGGACAAGAATAGGGAATGGAAGCGGAATCCTTTTATACTGCAGTAATTATAATAATAATAATGATCTTTACGAGGATCAAAAGGGAACATGGAATCTAATCTAATCTAATATATAATATAATATGATAATGCCTGGTACTTAACAAGTGCTAGACCAGAGTTTCTTAAATAAATAAATTTCAAACTAAGTTAATTTTGTAGCCTCCTTAGATACAGTGCTTATAAGACTACTCAAGATAGTTTTCCATATTTATGTTCATAACTACTCAGGGTACGCTCATTAGAGTACAAAGGTTTCCTATACAACTCAAAAGTTCTTCCACTGCTGTGAACTTTTCTTCATTATTTATTGTTCTATCATCTAATCACTCTTCCTTTTTCTACTGGTCTTATAGCTTTATAAATCTGTGGTCATTAAGACTTCAGATGCCCATATATAACATCATCTAATAAGAGTCTCCCTTTAAGACTTTCCTTTCAGGAGATAAGACTCTCTTATGTGTGATGTTGATGGGAGAATGCCCACCTTTTCCAATGCTTAATATCTAAACATCTAAGTACTGTTTATTTCACAAGCTGTCAGCAATGACTTTCCTTTTCATTGTGTCATCAGCCTCCTAAGTAGTCCTGGTTTCCCTTCATGCAGTGATTTTTTTTTTACCTCCCTCCCCGTCCAATACAGTGATTTTCATGTGCATTACACTGCCTTCCTCTGCATCCAGCGAGCTCATCAGACCCTTTCCCTATAATACCTCTCCTGTCGTTCGCACCTGAGCTATGGCAATAGCCTCCTAACAGGTCTTTTGCCACCAAATTATATTTCTCTTATTTAACTTCCAAACTGCCAGAAGGAGTTTCCTTAAATTAAATGTATTGTCATAAAATCATGGAATGCCTTCCCACTCTTCACTTAATAAGGTACTTGAAAATCCCTCCATGGTCTGGCCCCAGTCTAACTTCACAGCCTCATCACTAGCTGCTTCCCCCTGCAGAGTCTACAGTCTGCCTGATGAACAATAAATATAGAGTTCTCTATACTGTTTCAGGTCTCTGTGTCTTGCTTATTCAAAAAAAATTTCTGTAAGCATGTCCACCACTCTTTTGTCCAAATGGTGATTTTCTCATCCTTCAAGAAAAATGCAAATGTTTCTCCTGCATCGTGATATTTTTCAGTGTTTCTACTGCACCTAATTCCTTTCTTTCTCTCTCTTCCTCTGTTAAAGTTATTTATCAGAGGATAATAGGTTGCAATTCTGTGTGTACATATTTCTTTACCCTATTATATTTGAGTTTGTGGAGAGTAGAAGGTGCAGGATATTTTTCATTTCTCCCTCCAGACCGACTCTCCACACTCTTCCACTCTGATCTGTGTCTAGGACTATGTGTGGCCCATATCCATGGACGCTTTTGCCCCAGGTTTCACAGATGGTTTCAGCCAGTGGGAGAAACTGGTGGGAAATATGACGGATAGAAGAGATTGAGGTTGGAGTGTTTTCACCACAGCTTTCCCATCCCGTCCTCCAGCCAGGCCATGCATTGGCTGTCTCTGTTTCCCTACCAGAGGCCACAGCTTCTACCCAGTAGCTGTACCTACTGTCCCTGAGGTCCAATAATCACTGACTCCCCTCATGTTCAGGGTCAGGGGTGATAACAGCTCCCCAGTGTTGCTATCACCATGGTACTGCACCATCTCATGCTATTGCTCACACTTTTGAGAACAGTCCCTTCATCGAAGTCTTTTTAATTAACAAGCATGTGCAGGCCACTTGTTTGGACCATGCCTTTTTCATCTCGGTATCTCCAGAGTGGTATCACAAATCCTGTACACCTGGTAACTGTATTATACAGTGGTTAAGAGTTCAGGCTCTGGGGTTAGAAAGAACTTGTACTGATCCTGGGTTCACTATTATGCAATCATGGGCCAGTTACTCTAAGTTTCTCTTTCCTCGACATACAGTGGGAATAACAATAATGCTTCCTCACATATTGCTGAGGATTAAATTGGATGATGAAGACAAAATGGTTATTTCTTGGCTGTGTGTAGTAAAGAATCTGGTCTTGCACAAAAAGAGGTCTGGACTTTCTTCCCAGCCCTGGGAGGTAACCTCTCAACCCTTGGAATTTCCTGTGTGATAGGAATATCTTTGTAATTCACAGGGGGTCCCTTGATCACACCTGACAGTTTATTATGCTAGAAGGTGACTCATAGTGGGCCCCCGAGATCACATGACATCAGCCCAACTTCCAAGTGGCTGGAGGTAAAGTTCAACCTCATGGGTAATCAATCAATCATGTTCAAGTAGTGTAGCCCCAATTAAAGCCCTGAACCTGAGGCTGAGGTGAACTTCCCTGGTCACACATCAATGGTGGGAAGGTAATGCATTCTGAGGACACAGGAAGCTTCACATTTAGAACCCTCCAAAATTCTGTCTTATGCATCTCTTCCTTTGTCTGATTTTGGTGTATCCTTTCTTTGTATTATAATAAACCGTAAGTATGAGTGCAACAGCTTTCAGTGAGGTCAGCGAGTCCTTCTAGCAAACTAGTGAACCTGAGGGCAATTTTAGGAAACCCCCAAACTTGCAGTTGGTGGTAGCAATTTTGAGCAGACTTGGCAGTCTGGAGGTCTGTGCCCTCAAATCTTGTATTTTGGCTAACTCTGAGTAGCTTGGTATGTGGTGAATGCCCAATAATTTTCCTACTAAACATTGGTTTAAGGAGTGAGTAAAAGAATGGTAATCAGCATCAGCAATCAGCACACATACCACTGTTCACACTTGGGGGATCCCTAGTTGTGTCTTGGGTCACCTATACCATAAATCTGCTTTACATGTTTTCTTTTGAGCCAGAATATCATATTTGATTTGGGCCCAAACAGCACTATTTTGGTTACAAGCCTAGGAAATGGAAACTCAGTAAAAATAAAAAAAGGTTAAAACTTCCAAATTGCAAGATCAGAGAGATTTTCAATTCTTTGATTCCAAAAAGTTTATTATAAACATTGTTTTAATAGCAATCAATTGAATCCCACATACCCACAGGATGGTCCGCTGAGACAGATGGATTCCACTGTGTCAGGAAGATTTTGGCCAGTTACTGAGTTCTTGATTCTCGCTATGTGAGAGGTCATGCCTCAGCCACACCTCCTCTGCAGAGATTCTCATTCTGGGGCCACAGAAGGTGACCAACTATCCAGTTTGCCTGGGAATGAAGGGGTTCTCAGGATATGAGATATTTAGCTTTAAAACTGTGCCTTAAGGCTTTCCTGGGATGCAGGGCTTTCCATGCCAAAACTGATAAAGTCCCAGGCAAACGTTGATGAGTTGGTTAGCCTAGGACCGCGGGACCCCAGCCTCCTGACCCCAGTAGTGTAGTATAGGCAGCTTCCCTATGTGCAGCCAATCTCTAGGCTGGAGAGTGGCCTGAAAGACACATCCAGCTGGGACAACAATGGCTAATTAGGCCAATTACATCTTCCCTCTGGAAAGAGTTGGCCAACTCTTTAGCAAGATGAAGATGACAAAAGACACAGAGAGAGAAGAGACCAAGAGGGCAAACCAAGTCATAATAAGGGATGAGCTCCATGGGGCAATCCACGAACCCCTCTCCTGGTGAGTAGTTGGAGCCAAAGCATCTTTGGATTCTGAGAGGCCATTCCGTTTCTGTTTCTGTGTCTGCAAAGCCTGCTGCCTTTCCATGGTGCCCAGCTAAATAGTCAAGCTGCCCACTTTTCTATTTCCACATGTTCCCTTTCCATAAGCTTTTCATATCTCAAGTTAAACTGAACAAACTCTGTTCTTTTAAAACAAAATGCTAAATGGAGCATCTACATTGTATGTTGTAGTGATTTAGGAGTTTGGGGAAAAAAGATACATTAGGGAAAGTGATGGAGAAAGTGAATTTAAAGTTGGCACTATGTATGGCACTATGAATGACTTTCTTTATCTCATCTGCTGTAGAACTAGGAACAAGGGTATTAACATTTACTTAGTGATGTGCTGGGCACTGTATATAGTTTATTGTACTTAATTTAGTTTTCCTAACAGCATTATAAGGTAAGTTTATCATCTCATCCATGTGAGGAACCTTCATAGGTTCAGTAACTTGACCTTGGCTGTCCACAGGTGGAGTCTCAATTCCCGTTTGTCTGATTGCAAAGACACTAGGCCCTGCTGCCTCTCACAGCAAATGAGAATTAACAGTGTGACTCTGGGGACTGACAGGGACCTATGGAAATAGTCAGGGGTTGAGTTATCTTTCTAGAACTTTGGACACACAGAGTGGACAGCTGAGTCCATGGTCCAGCTATGCATTGCTGGGGCATTTTGCCTCCAGCCTTCTCTGTCTCTCTCTCTACATTACTGACCCTGGGCCCACTTGTCATGTGACTGCTCCCTTTATATTTTTCAGAATAGTTTCCCAAATAGGGTGGCAGTGGATCATTTCACAATAGACTGGAAAATACAGGGTCAGATAATGAAACAACTTGCCCAAAGTCAGACAGCGAGATTCCACCAGATTCATGACAATCATACCAGGAAATGGAGGGGCAGGGAGATGGGCTTCCAGAAAAGCAAATAGCTTAACAGGCACATGGACTTGGGATCAAGTAGGGACGCTTAAGCCTGGCTGCCCATGAGCTGGCCATGTGACCCTAGGGCCTATCGCTGCCCTTCCCCAGGCCTCTGTTGCCCCATTCACCCATTTGGGACCTGTTTCAGTTAACGGGCACACCACGAAATCACTCCCTGTAAGCCTTGGCACTCACTGTGGTCTGAATCTATACATCTCCTTTCCTCCCTCTACCACTTCACACCCTCCTGTATCGGGCTTGATCAGACTCACAATTCAGCTGTAGCTCAGAAGCTGGCTCCTCCAGGTCCCCTGGCCCTCAAATCTGGGTATAATTTCCCCCGTAGGTGCCTCTATAGCATCCTGCTCTTCCCCTGTCCCATTCATTGCCATGGCCCGTTCATTCATGTGTCCCCTACCAGACAGTCAGTGGGGACCACATCTGCCTTGTATATCACTGCATCTCCAGCGTGCCTCGTATATAGTAATATGTGGAGTAAATTAATTAATAAAAACTGGTGGAGCCATAAATAGTAGCCAATCCCAAGCATTCCAGGAGCCAAACAAACAAAGGAACAACAATAGTGGTTCCTGTTTACTGAGTGGCCAGTAGGCACCAGGCTTTCCTTTACACTGTTTTGTTTGATTCCCTAATGGCTCTGTGAGGTGGGCATTCTCCTGCCTCTGTGAAAGGCTGAAGATCAGAGATGCTACATCTCCTGCCAGGTGCATGCAGAATCAGAGCTGAGATTCAAAGGCTTGCTTCTTCAATTGCAAACCCATGCTTGGAATGCAGAAAGCCGAGAGGGAATCAGAGGAGGAGAGAAGTGAGAGGCCCCGTACCCTCCCCTCCCCAGGGGCAGAGCAGTGCATGGGTCACACGGGGCTGGGGCAAGGGCCTGGTTTCCCAACCCTGGGGCAGCTGCTTGGGCCAGGGCTGCCCTCTGTCAGGCTCCTTCAGCCCACACTGGAAAGCAGATCCCCACAGCTTGATTTTGCTTGTCAGCATTTCTCGTTCTGCCCACGCAACATTTCTTTAGAATCTGGAGTCAAACCAGCACTGTTTTTCACAATCAAGTTTCTCCCATTACCCAGGAGCAGCCAGCCCAACTGGGCTTGTTTCGTGTGCTATTTTTCAGAGAGCGTTTGTGCTCCCCCTTGGCGGGCCTCTTCCCCTTCCCTCGGTAAGGTTGAATTCCCTGATGGTAATCCTAATTACAAGCATATGTTGTTGCTCTCATCTACCACTGGACTTGCAAGCTTTAGTTTTAAAGGCAAAAAATAGAAAGTCATTTTTTGGGATACATTTTCTGTCAAGGGGCAGTTTCTGTGGACAGAAAAGTGATTGTCAAATGCATTTTTGGAGCAGATTTGCATACTAAGCACGAGTTCGAACCAGGTAGCCATGTCAGGCAATTACTGCATCAGCAGAACAATGTTTTATAGCTTAATGTGATGGTCACAGGATTTGAATCTCAGAGACTTGTTGGCTTACAAAATGCTAGCAGGGAATTGAAAACTCCAAAAAGCATCCCAACGACCTTTACAAATCAGGCCAGGAATTAGTTTAGCCATCGGACATTTTTATAAGCAATGTTGAGTTATTATGTTTAACTGATTGTAGCCTCTTTCTTCATATTCCTCTCCTCTGTGATAGGGCAGCATACATTCAGAGGCAAGCTATCCACGTCTTGGCTGGGTTTTCTCCGGGCAAGAAGGGTGTGGGTGAGGCATAGGGTGTGTTGGATTCTGGTCAACCTGGCATCCTGTTGGCTCTCCACCCCACAGGGTCTCCACTGCATCACGGAAGACAAGTGGGGACTACATATCGCAAAATCCCTTTTCCTAATTTGCCTGCCAGCGAGAGGAACTTGCACAAGATTTGGAAGGTTGAAGAGCAGGAGAAGCCATGATTCTCTGGAGGGAGTTGTATGGATGTGTGCACAGAGGGGACCTTCACAACTGCTTGAGAACCTCCCGAAGCTTCAGTGCTTTGGGCCAAGGACTTCAGCACTGGCTTCCAGACCTTCAGTGGTGGCTTCTCTGATCTTTATTTTCCAACCCTTCCAACAGCTGTATAGCCCTTGACTTCGATACCTGGAATACGCAGACCAGCTCCTGGTGTACTGAAGGAACCGTGGGTAATGCAATATGCGTTTCAGAAAAGCACGACACTGTATGTACGGAGCAGCAACTCACTAGCAATTTCCTTTCATTATTTCTCACAGAATCAGAGTTTGTTAAAGCTGGGGGAGATCTCTGAGATCGTGCAGGCCTTTAGCTCCTCAAAATTTGCATTTCACTGACAAAGACAATTTTAAAAGTTTGTGTGACTGACTTGAAACTGAAAAGTTTTATTTTGCTAGGAATATTTTTATATGTTTTTCAAGTTAGCTATCATAATCATTTTTTAAAAGAAAAGGCATTTAACACCCTTTTTCAACAAAGAGGACTAAAATACCAGTATAAAGGACAGTGTTTAAAAATGAATACATTTAGCTTTATGAAAAGTTTACTACATTTTTTTTTCCACTTTATTACAGGCAGATCTAAGCTGAAGTCTTCATTTTATACATAAGGAAACCAAAGCTCAGATAAGAGAAGCAACTCTTTATCACAGAACTTATTTGTGGCAAAGTTAAGGCCAGAACCCAGTTCTCCCTGCCTCTAGTCTAGAATTTCTCAACTTTAGTACTATTGACATTTTGGTTTAGATAAACCTTTGGTGGGTGGGGGACCAAGAGGGTGGCTATCCTGTGCACTGTAGGGTATTTAGCACTGTCCCTGGCTTCAACCCACTAGATGCCAGTAGCTTCTTTCAGGTGTGACAACCAAAAATGTCTCCAAGAATCTCCAAATGCTTGTGCCCTGTTTGAGAACCACTGCTCTGGTCCAAGGGAACTTCCTCTATGATAAACTGCTTGTGAATTTATTTTCACTTTTATCACCAATGAGCAAAAAGCAAAAGAAGCAATTTTTAAAAGTATCCATTATCTTTTCACTGAAGATAAACAGGGAGAAAGCTTTTGGGGGCACATGGTGGAGGAAGAGGCATGTAAAGCATGTGGAATGTGTGTCTGAGAGTTCCCATGGGAGAAACCCTGGGAGACCAATTCGTATCATACCAACAAATTGATTAACTTCATAATAATAGCTCCTCTTTACTGAATGTGCTAAGCTAGGCACTTTCCAGGTATTATCTCATTTTCTTGCTACTCAGAAGGTCTGCAAGGTAGGTATTTTTCATCTCCATTTTGTGGAGGTAGAAACTGAGGCTCAGAGAGATCAAAGCCTCCTACCTGGGAAGTGGAAAGTGAACCAGATCTGCCCAGTTCTTTCCACTATGCTGCTTCTCCAGGTGAGCCAAGTGCTTGAGTTTCAGTGTTGCCACAGCCTCCTGCCCCAGGTAGCCCAGGCTTGGTCGGGTCTGCATACCGTTGTTTGCACATGAGATTCCAGGAAGGGTGGTGGGGGTTAGAGGCCCATTGGCACCACAGTTTTGATCCCCAGAGAGGCTTCCAAGAGTTCCAAATGGCCTTCCAGCCTTTACGTCCATTTCTCTCCAACAGAAGCCTTTCTCCAGCTGGGCCGTCTTCCTCTGGTCCCCTGGAAACTCTCACGATCTTCCACTTTCCCATTTTATTGATCCCATTCCTCCCACATGGATGCCCTATCTTTTCACCCACCCCCATCTGGTACATGAATCTTGTTCTTCGGGGTCTAATTCACATTCTGCCTTTTCTGTAAAATCCTGCTGGGCCAGACCAGCCTTTGCAAAATCCTTTAATACCATATTGCTCCTATGGCTCTAAGTATATATCTCACTTATTGTTACTGATCTTTTCATAAAAATACACATTTTTTTACACTTTCACAACCAGACATATACTGCTGGAGACAAGAACCTAGGGTGTTTGGTTCCCATCTTGATTCTGTACTTACTAGCGGTACAATCTTGACTATGTCATCTAAGCTTCCTGAGGTCCAATTTCTTCACGTGAAACAAAAGGATGATAATATTCCCCCATCTGTGGCCATAAGGATCAAATAAGAGGGCAGGTCAAAGTCCTTTATAAATTGCAAAACTCATCACAAATGTTTTCAGTATGATGATCACCCCCTGTATATAATATATCGTTGATGAATATTTGCAGATTTATTGACTGGAATAGTCTCACTGGCAAATGTGTTATGCAAAGGCAGGGTTAGTGTGAGACTGAGGTCAGGCAATGCCCTTAGGCTCCCTGCACTGGGCTGATGCTGGCTGCTAAGGAGTCAGGGTGTTTATGTACAGAAGAGATCACAGGGCACTTACGGTAGGCAGGATTCTAAGTTGATACCCATGAGTCATACCTTTATATAATCCCCTCTCTTTGAGTAGGAGTGAAATCTGTGACTTGCTTCTAGCCAGTAGAATATATTTAATATTAAAGCTGGTATGATTTCACTCCTCTGCATGACATCAGCGAGGGAGTCTCCTGCTGGCTTTGAAGAAGCAATTGCCACGTTGTCAGAGGGCCTGTGGGAGGGCACGAGGCAGGCCTTACTGCATCACTGCGTGTTTGCAAATCCCCTTCCTGGGCTCATTGTGAAGGGTGCAATCTCAGCCTTCATCTGCCGCTCAGGCCCAAGAAGCACCCTTTCCCCCGTCAACACTCAGCAGAGCTGCAGGAAGAGTCAGGCTTTGGGAACTTGGGGTCTTGCTGCATTCCTTTCTCTGGTATTTCTTTTCCATTTACACCTGACATGGGGGCCCCAAAGACCCTGTTCTCTTACTCTTTCTCTTTGCCAGTCACTTCCCGTCTCCAGAGCATGCCTGGTGTGTCCCTTATGGCTGTGGAGAAAATGGCTTTATGGCAGCATCTACCAGACAAAGAAACCAAGACTCAGAGTCATGAAGTCACTTGCCTGTGGCCACGCATGGTGAGCAGGCAGCAAGGTGGGATCTCAGACTTCAGGTCCAGCCTAATCCCACCGAGACGCCGCCGCGTGGCCAAGCCACACAGTGTGGTGGGTCTGGTGGCTGGTGGCCATCGGCTGTGCCCATCAGCTTTGTTGGGTGTTTGCACATATAGAACTGTACTACAGATGCTGTTATTCCCTCGTCCAAATTAGAGTTGGTGATGGGTCTTGATTTAGTGTTGAGAGAGGGCTGAGTGTTGAGCAAAATGATGCTCAAAGACGCTCTTTGTTCTTAAAAGCAGATGGTGATGAAATAGCTCCAAAGCTGTGTAAAACGTGTGTCTGCTCAGAGTGCTTCCTGATTCCCCGTGCACAGCCGCAGGGGGAGGATGGGGGAAGCCAGAGGAGGTTAGACCATCCCAGGAGGATCACGGAGTCCCATTTTTCTGGGGGTGAGGTGGGAGGTTGAGGGTGTCAGCAATGGTCCTTTCATTTTGGTTTGCTTGGTCCTGGTAAATAGCAGCTGTGAACAGGATGACAAAAAACAAATTTAGGGAGAGTAGAATTGTTACAAAAAAGTGCCGATTACTCCTGAGAACTCTGGGAATGCCTAGGAAACGTGGGAAGGCCTCCTGTGAAGGATGCCGCTGACAGCAGCATGTGGCCTCCAGTCGCCGGGGCAGTTTGAACATCGCCAGTCAGATGTGTGAACAAATTGGAGTTCCTTCAGCATGTGGTTCATATTCTCCCCTCATGGCCTGGAGAGAATGCAGCCAAGCCAAGGGTCTAGATTTTAGGTTGAGCAAAGACATTTGAAGGCAGCAGATTAACGCAGAAGAAGATCTTAAGAAAGCAGGACTTTATTTCAGAGAGTGATGAGATGTCAGGGCTGGAAGGGAATTCAGAGGCCATGGAGTTCAGAGTCGGCTAACAGATTTCATCCTGAGTGACAACTCTGATGATTTCCAAGAGCACAGTGCTGACAGTGGGCTTGGGCTCAGTGGGAAATGGTGCTGGGATGGATTAGCAATGTCTGTCAAGGGTGCAGGAGTAGGGAGTGATAGCATATGACATGCATACCGTTTGTTTTCTCTGATGGTTCAACCAACACATTTACAAATGAGTAAACTGAGACCTAAGAAGAGAAGTGACATTTCCATGAGACACATCCAAGAGATAGTGGCAGGGCAGGTCTATTCTGATCAGTTCACTGCTCTCATTCAGGGCTCATCCATTTATTTATTCAATTAACAAATATTTATTTAACGTCAACTCTGTCACAGGTATGCTTACATTTCAGCTCTTAGCCTTTAATGCAAATATAGGCTTATCTCTTTAACTTTTGCAAAGGATCAATGTCCTTGGTTAAGTCCTGAGACAAATGTGTTTTAATTGCCTGGACGATGCCATCGAATGCTAGCCATGCAGTAGGAACTGTCTTCAACACTTGATGGACTTGAAATGGTATAAGATAGTCGGCAAGACCATGGATCCTGGAGCAGATTTCCTTGGTCTCGATCCTGGCTTTGATTTTTAACCACAAGAAAGTTATTTAAACCCCCTGCACCTGCGTTTTCTCATCTCTAAAATGGGGCTAAGGATAACAACATTATTTACTTCATAATGTTGTTGCAAAGATTAAATTAAAAAGCCCTTAAAACAATGTCTGGTGCTTCATAAATGTCAGTTATTATCATTTTAAATTTGATATTCACAACAGCCCCATAAAGTGATATGATTAGTGTCTCCATTTTATGGAGCAAATTGTCTGAGTGTAGATTATGCCTCTGCTACTGATTGGCTATGTGATCTTGGGCTTCAGTTTTTCGACTGTGAAATGGGATAGTAATCAAACATGCAGTGTTTTTGTAATAATTAATAAAATAATGCACTAAAGTGCCTAGAACAAGGTAATTGTTAATGAACATTATGTATCATCATCATCATGTGCAAAGGTGAAGGATGATAGAGCAGCTTAAAATCTGCAGCTATAAAGATCTCTGCTTGAATCTGATACTCCTCTCTTGCACCCACATCCAACTATCTATGTGTCAGTGGCACCCCATTTACAAGATTGTCTAAACCGAACTCCTGACTTCTCTCCTCCCCCAGGGAGACCTATGTGAGGGAACAATACCAGCTCAGGGACTGCCATATCCCCATGAGTACGAGCCAGGCACCCTGACATCTCCCATGCTGGAGGCCTGCTCTATCTCCACATCTGCTCAGGTTTATTTCCTATTTCTTGAATGCGCTCATGCCTCACCACCTCCATCGCCTCCTCTCGGGTCCCAGTCACCATCACCTCTCACTGGATGGCTGCAGTGAGTTTCCAAAGATCCTCCACTGATCTATTCACATCTTTCTCCAATGCTTTCTCTACACTTCAGCCAAACAGATTCATGTATTAATAAAAGGCAAATTTGATCATTTTGTGCAGTTCCTTTCTGCTCACCCCACCCTAAACACACCCTTAAAACCTAAACTCACACTGGAAGCCATCCCAGTGTTGTGATGAGAAGGGCCACACCCCTTAACATGGGCTATCTGCTCCAGCCTCACCCTGAGGCACCCTGGCCTTCCATCCCACCAGTGTCTTGCTCTCTCAAACCCTGGGCCTTTGCACGTGCTGCCTTCTGCCAAGGACAGCCCTGTCCCGACCAACCTTACTAAGTTAACTCTCACTCAACTTTCAGCTCTCAGTAAAGCAGATATAAAACTTTATTTGGCTACAACACTTGGAGATAAGAAATGGCACATTATTTATTTTAGAAAATCAAATTTTAAGTTCCAGCTCATTAAGGAGGCAAGAAATTCCATTTCTGTTTTTATTATTGTTGTTGTTTTGGGTTTTTTTTGTTTTAGGTGACCAGGGGTTAGGTAGTGTCCAGGGTCTCTGGTCTTCAGAACGTCAAGGTCCCTGCTGCAGTGCTCACTGCCCTAGCTTAGAAGGTCCAGTCCTCTAGTCCATGCTTTGCACAGGGGTCAGTGCTAAGGCTGGGAGCCTTCGTGCCTCTCCCAGCCCCTGGTCCACTGCCAGGCTATTTACCCATGGATATTAGGTCCTGGCACCTCCCTAGGGGCTGGAGAGGAGGAGTGCTGCTACTTTTTACTGCCAACAACTACTCAAACCACGTCTTTTCCTAATACTGGGCATCTCTCCCTCTCCCAGTGGGCTGTTTCTATTTTCAGCTCTCCAAGCCCTTCCCTTGGGCTCCACCTCCACTGGAATGACTCGTATATGAGTCTTTGGAAATACAGGGAAGACCTGGAGATAGTATTAATAGAAGGGGAAGGAGATGTTGACACTGATTTTTGTTAGTAACTCACCCAGATACATCAGTAAAAATAACTGACTCTTTACTTTTGTGCCAAATATCCCTTTGGCAATCTGATAAAGTCTATGGACCCCCTTCTTGGAATAATGTTTTAAAATCCATAAAAGATTCAGGATTATAATTCTATTGAAATAGGTTATCAAAATATCTTTTAGAAGTTGTAATGTCCTGATATGTACGTGTTTCTATATTAATTCACTAGCTATCAGGATCTCCTGGAGGGCATCATCACTAAAACAGGCATCCCTTGTTTTATTGAGCTTCACTTTATTATATTTCTCACAAATGGAAGGTTTGAGGCAGCCCCGAGTCAAGCAAGTCTATGGGGCCATTTTTCCGACAGTGTGTGCTCACTTCATGTTTCTGTGTCACAGTTCGGGATTCTCACAATATTTCAAATTTTTTATTTGTGATCAGTGATCTTTGATGTTCTTGTTATAATTATTTGGGGGCACCATGAACTGCACCCATATATGACTGTGAACTTAACAGATAAATGTTGTGTTCTGAAGCTCCACTGACTCTCCCTCTCCTCGGGCCTCCTTATTCCCTGAGACACAGCAATATTGCAAGTAGGCCTCTAAGTTCTCCAGGGAAAGGAAGAGTCGCATGTCTCTCACTTTAAATCAAATTAATCTAGAATTGATTAACCTTAGTGAGGGAGGCATGTTGAAAGCCAGACAGGCTGAAAGCTAGGCCTCTTGTGCCAAACACTGAGCCAAGTTGTGAGTGCAAAGGAAAAGTTCTTGAAGGAAATTAAAAATGCTACTCCAGTGAACACACATACTATAAGAAAGTGAAACAGTCTTATTGCTTATATAGAGACGATTTGAGTGGTCTGGATAGATCAAGCCAGCCACAACATTCCCTTAAGCCAAAGTGTAATCCAGAGCAAGGCTCTAACTCTCTTCAAGTCTCTGAAGGCTGATAGAGGCAAGGAAGCTGCAGAAGAACAGTTGGAAGCTAGCAGAGGTCGGTTCATGAAGTTTAAGGAAAGCAATCATCTTCATGACATAAGACTGCAAAATGAAGCAGAAAGTGCTGATGGAGGAGCTGCAGCAAGTTATCCAGAAGATCTAGCTAAGATCACTGATGAAGGTGGCTACAAGAAATGGCAGATGTTTCGGTGTAGATGAAGCAGCCTCCTACTGGAAGAAGATACCACCTAGGACTTTCACAAGTAGAGAGGGGAAGTCAATGCCTGGCTTTAAAGCTTCAAAGGCAAGCTGACTCCTTGTTAGGGGTTAATGCAGCTGGTGACTTTAACCTGAAGCCAATGCTCCTTTACCATTTCTAAAATGGGAGGGCCCCTAAAATTATGCTAAATATACTCCCCATGTGCTCTATAAATGAAACAACCAAGCCTGGATGACAGCACATCTGTAGCATGGTTTACTGAATATTTCTCAACACTATTGAGACTGACTCCTCAGAAAAAAAAAAGTCTTTTCAAAATATTACTGCTCATTGACAATGCACCTGGTCACCCAAGAGCTCTGTTGGAGACATACAGGAGATTAAAGCTCTTTTCATGCCCATCAACACAATATCCATTGTGTAGTCCATGGATCAAGAAAAAATTTCTATTTTCAAGTATTATTATTTAAGAAACACATTTCTTAAGGCCATAGCTTCCACAGACAGTGATTTCTCTGATGGAGCTGGGCAAAGTAAATTGAAAACATTCTGGAAAGGACTCACCATTCTGGATACCATTAAGAGCATTTGGGATTCCTGGGAGGAGGTCAAAACATCAACATGAACAAGAATTTGAAAGAAGTTGATTCCAACCCTCATGGATGATTTTGAGGAGCTCAGTACTTTAGTAGAGTAAATATTAACAACTGCAGATGTGGTGGAAATAGCAAGAGAACTAGAATTAGGAGTGGATCCTGAAGATGTCACTGAATTGCTACATCTCATGATAAAATTTGATTGGATGAGGAGTTGCTTCTTATGGATGAGCAAAAAAAGTGGTTTCTTGAAATGGTATCTACTCCTGGGGAAGGTGCTGTGAACATTGTTGAAATGGCAACAAAGGACATTACATCCACCTAGTAGATAAGAGAGCAGCAGAGTTTGAGATACTTGATTCCAATTTTGAAAGAAGTTCTACTGTGGGTAAAATGTTATCAGACAGCATCACATGCTACAGAGAAATCTTTTGTGAAAGGAAGAGTCAATTGATGCAGGACATTTCACTGCTGTCTTATTTTAAGAAACTGCCACAGCCACCCCAACCTTCAGCAACCAGCACCCTGACCAGTCAGCAGCCGTCAACATGGAGGTAAGTCATTGAAGGCTCAGATGATTGTTAGCATTTTTTAGCAGTAAAGTATTTTCAAATTAACGTTGCTTTTTTTAGACATAATGCTAATGTGCACTTAATAGACTACAGTGTAGCATAATCATAACTTTTACATGCACTGGAAAACCAAATATTTGCGTGACTCACTTTGTTGCAATATTTGCTTTATTGCAGTGATCTGGAACTGAACCCACAACGTATCTGAGGCATGCCTATAATTTTAGAGTAGTCAATGAGGGCAAACACTATTTCAAGATCTCTGTAACAGCTGTAGTATTACTGCCTTTATTGGCTACATTCACAAATGGAAGGAAATGCTATATTTCAGTTAGAGAGTAGTGAAGATAAAGCTGTAATAATTTTCTTATCCAAGTCCAAGAACCTCCCGGCATTAAGTTCAGGTGGAAAAGCTCTTCCTCATCACAGTTTTTTCCACCCTCTTATTCATTTATCACTGAGCACCCTGTGCTTTTTTTCATATTTCTTTTCACAGTTTGCAATTACAAATTGTATGATTATTTGATCATACAGTAAACTATAAACTCACTGAGGGCAGAGAACATTTGTCTTATTTGTAATTATATTTCTACAGCAAATACAGCCCCTGGTACATAGTGAGTACTTAATAAGTGCTTGATGAACAAATGAAAAATGAACAAATGTTGAGTCAGTTGACCAACCCCAGTGGGTCCCTGGCGCCTTCTCTTATGGAGACATACATGATGGCTTCAGGAGCTCCACACACTGAGTCTCCATACGACAATGTCCAAAAACAGGAATGGTATGCCTTCTCTGAAGCCCGTTGTTAGCAAACGGGATGTAGAGTGCACTGATTGTTTTAGACCAATCATAAGTCATCTGTTGGGACACGTTGCCAACTAATATCTCCAGTTGAATGATGGGAGTTTTCACAGCAAGGAAGAATGGGGCAATGCCTGTGAGCAGATAAATAATCAATTGTGTTGACCGAGGCATGGCGCCTAGGTGGCAGAGATGAGAAGTTAAGGATAGCAGGAGCTAGAACTAGACGAATACCTTTTGTCAGCAAAGTGGCTCCTCTTTAACTGCTTCTACCAGGACATTTGCATTGAAGGGGAAAATCCTTCTGTTGCTCTTAACGTAGGGCAACAGCAAAACGTAGAGCAACACAGAGCAAAATCTCAGAGTTGTTATGGATATTACTTTAAAATCTAAAGAGATATAAGGGCTTCTAATTTTTAAAATAGATTTTTTTTTCCACCTGAAGTATTTATATACATAACTACCTGTTTTTGCCTATAAATCTTTTGGAAGCCTATACCACAGCTAACAGTTGTTGCCTCTTGGAAGAGAACCTGGCAGTCTGGGGGTGAGATAGAGGCTCACCGTTCATACTTGCCCTTTGGTACCATTTGGGTTTTTAGCATATGCATGCAATATTTTTGCAATTAAAAAATTGGTGTGTTTACAAAATAGATTCAAGTGATTATTTTCCATGATAAAATTTCCATTAGCAAGACATTCCCAACATAGAAAATACAGATAATGTTTTAAAAGTGTTTTCAATTTAGTTAGTACTTATTATGTGCCAAATAATTGGTTTTCATTTGTTATTTCACTTAATCTTCACAACAACCCCGCAAGGTAAGTGTTAATATATCTATCTTATCGATCATAAAATTGAGACCCAGTGAGATGAACTGTCCTGCAGATAGTCAATCACATATTAATAGATATAAGCGGCAGACCCAGGATTAAAATCTAGATCTGTTTTACTTTAAAGTCTATAGTTTTGCAACAATACTGAGGTGCTGCTCTCAGCATGTGCTAGCAGAAAGAAAAAAATGGGGCGGACAGTCGATTCTTATTGTTTGCTGTAGTTGCAGTGTATAAAGTCACTGAGAGCACTGAATGGGGAATACTGA
The DNA here is from genome assembly GCF_041146395.1 of Eulemur rufifrons. NCBI lineage: Eukaryota > Metazoa > Chordata > Mammalia > Primates > Lemuridae > Eulemur > Eulemur rufifrons. Next base: position 27,073,834 of record NC_091001.1, read on the forward strand.
ATCATCGCTCCCAGGGAAAATCCAAGTTAGTTTCCTGTGAGGCTCTCGTTGTGACTTTTAAGTCAACTGATCAATAAGCAACTATGTTTTATGTGTGCTTTTGTTTAAAGACACCTTTTTTAACGTGTACTGCCAACCCTTTAACATTGAACTTAGCCAGCATCAACTGAAAGAAGCTTATCTAACACAGGTATTTTCTCCGTAAGGCACATCACAGCCTTCTTGAGCTTAGGAACACTAGACAGCACTTCAGCGCTGTGCTTGGGGGTGCATTTTAAACAGCAAATCACCAAAAAAAAGCACAAAAATTTTAAAAATGTGCCGCTAAATAGACCGCGAAAAAGACATTTGTTTATAATGTAAGAACAGAAACAAGAAGGCAGAGCATCACCTCATTGGGCCTCAGCTGGAAATGTGCACATCAGGTGACTCAAATTTTCCACTGCCTGCACATGTCCTCGAATGACCGTGACAGTGCCACAAGCGTTGATTTGGGGGTTACAAATAAATTTTAGGCAAGTAGGCAAATTCATAAACATAGGATCCATAAATAATGAAAATGAACTGCATATTGTTAACATTTAGGCAAATTATCTCCTGGTATTTCTAAATTGGAAAAGGAAACTGAGGCTCTTTCTTCATCACTCACATACCGTATGACCTCCCCATTCATTAGAATCTACTGGAATACGGCTTCCATTCATTCCAGCACTCTCTAGTGTCTTCTTCTCATGATTTAGTTTCCTATATAGCACTGTCACCACTTGATCCATTATTTGTTTAGTGATCTGTCTCTTCCACTGGAATATAAGCTCATGAAAACAGGCTCTTCATCTTGCTCAGTCTTATAATGCCATTGCCTCTAAGAATGCTTGTCGCATAGTAGGCCCTTGGTAAATATTTTGTTGAATGAGTGAAGAAATGAATAACTATTGTGTGCCTGGCATTTGGGTGTGATCAAGCACCATGACTTCTATGATGTCTCAAAAGCGGTTTGATGGAGCTGCCAGAATCCTTGGCTTATAACTCTGTGTACACCACATTCCCACCCGCCACCGTAAGGGAAACCCAGCACAGGCTGTGTTTCTGAAACTCTGCTGAAAATGCATAAAGGTTAAGCTCAGTGCTAAAACCACTGACATTTGAACAGCCTCAATGAGAAAGCAAAGTGGTTGCAAGAAGCATTCATTTGAGGTTTTATGCTGGAAGTGTGAGCGCCCACGGTAACGACTCTTAAAGCACCATGTAGACTTGCTGAGATTTGGAAGGGGAGGGTGAGGTGGAAATGCTGTTCATTAAAATAACAACGCACATATGCTAGGTCCTTCCAACTGAAGGTTGGTGGAGCATGGCGAATGGTGGGTCAAGTTTAATTACCAATGCACCATAAACAATGTTCTTTGCTGAGTAAACTCTCTTTGCACCGGAGTACAGTTAGAGCTGCTTGCCTTAACTTTGCTTCAAGAACAAACTCAAGCCTCACCATTCTGCAAGACTCCTTGGCAGACTCCCAGGCTAGGAATTTTTTCCTCCCCATCCCCTGCTAGTGCTAAAGCAAGGCTCCTACCAGAAGACCATAGCTTATTCTGTTTATTTATATATTTTAAGTTTTCACCTACTTTCCAGCAACACCTTCCTTCCTGGTATCCCTAAGTTTAGTCTTGCCCCTTCCTAACCAATCTTTCATTCTAAGATCAGAGTGTTTTTGCTGAAAAGCAAATTTGATGATGCTATTTTCCTGTGTAAAACCTATCAAGGGCTCCTTACTGTCCTTCAGATAAAGCCTAAACTTCATTTCTCCACCTCCAGGTCTGAGAGGAAACAACATTGGACATGAGACGATAGCATTGAATTTGGTTGATTGGTGAGACATGGGGATTCATTAGTATTCTTTCTACTTTTGTATATGTTCACGTTTCTCCAAAATAAAGAAAAAAGAGAAAAATGTTTCCCGGGGGTGGCTGGATCTTCGTTGAACCTTGAGTTGGAATTCTCCAGGAGAAAGAGGTTAGGAAGAAGCACTACGACCTCAGGGACCAACATTTGCAAAACCTTAAAGGTTCTGCTGGGACTTTGTAGGAGCCCATGCACTTGACGGAGCACCGATCTGAAAGGCATTTTATGTCCCCCGTCAGTGCCAGCTGTGCCCGTGTGCACCATTAATGTCTTGTCAATTTCATCAAAGTGATTGTTTTCATTTATGTGACTCAGAGGATATGAAAACTATATTTTAATGTATGTTACAAAGACTGAAGTTTACACTGAGTGACACCCTCCTGTTGGGGACCACAGTGATGCAGGGTGGTTCGAGTCACCTGAGGGAACACATGAGTCACATGAGGAGTCCAGGAGATGAATTTAGAGAAGGAACAGACTGTGAGGTACAGAGTGAGTGTTTGACGACTGAATGATGAATGTACCAGCTGGGAGAAGAAAGATATGAAGCATGAAGAGACTTGAAATAAGAGTCCAGTTAGGTGGAAGACATTCAAGACAGTTAGAGATGGCTTAAGAACAGTCGTGGTAAGTAGGGTTCATGTTTGTTAGGTACCCTATGATGTATAGAAAACACTGGACTGAGCCCTGGACTTGGGTCTGTTCTTTTAATTTGAAGCTTGAAGGGGAAGCTCAGTAGGAGCTTGCATAGTAAAAAATGCTTCGTGGAGTACCTGGAAATTCTGATGGTTTTAAAGCGCCAGCTTGAATGAATGAACAAATAGGGAAAGCCTGTGGAAACATCTGGTCTCCACCATCCGATCTGTTTAACACTAAGTTGGCTGTTTGAATCTGGGTCCCCTCCGCATGTGTGAATTGTCAAGTCACGGGGAATATTCCTCTCTTCCATAATAGCTATGTTGATGATTTTTTCAGGGGAAGCATGTGAAGAAGAATTGGAGTCCACAGGAAAACATGCATCTAGGGAAGATAAAATTTTCCAGAGGTTTGACCAGAACAGGTAAAGTAGAATTCATATACTTCTCTTTTGTATTCTTTTTAGATCATGTTTTATGGGTATAATCCCTGAGAAGAAATAACTCTTTATAATAGAGCCAGTCTCTTCCTTAGGAGGATATAAAGCAGGCTTTTGTTATCCTGTTATAAGAGTTCTTCACACAGATGTCCCTATAGAAAGGTGTTTTTTTTTTTTCAGTGCTGATCCATTTAATAGTTATGGGAAAACCAAAGGTTATATTGTTTATCATATAGCGCTCATTTTCTAAAGAAAGCGTCAGAGATTGACAATGAAGGAGATGTTACCTATGGTACATGGAGTTTAGGGACCGATGACAAAAAGAAAAAGAAAATAAGATATTTTTGCCCATTTTTCAACAGGGACTTTTGGCTTATAGGACTGACATGATGTATTAACACAAAGACATTGTGGTTTTGTGAAAAGAATATGGGCTTTGGCGTCAGCAAGGCTCAAGCTTGAATCCTGGCTTCATAGGTCATTTAATGATGTTCTGATGGAGCCTCATCTAAAGTGTGTGAAGAAGAAAATAGACGGTGTTGCGAGGATTAAGTGAGATTATAGGCCCGTAGTAATTGTGCAGCAAATGTTTTCGTTCTTCATCTTCTGTTCTTCCACCAACGTTATCCCCCTTAACTTCCCTCACCTAAACATATAAATCACAAAAGAAAGCTCAGCTAAATGCCCATAAACCAGTCACTGGATCCAATGAATATCCAGGGGTTTATAAGAAAAATAGACCTAGGTCCAAAAGGCTAAGAAGGTGGGGTTTTTCTTAGCAATTTTAATGCTTGTAGCAAAATATAGGAAAACCACTCAGTTGCTATGTGAAATTTATTGTAAAGGAGTTTACCCATGTTTGTGATGTTTATCTAAACACCTGGTTTCACTTGATATTTGTGCCTTCTATTAATAAAAATGGTTACGGTTCTCCGTGTCTGTGTGAGGTGAGCACTGAGGCTGGCTGCAGTTTGCATACAGAGCTGGGTAGTGGGGAAGCCTCGCCCTGGGGGCTGACCCTGACTCCCCAGGGCTCCTTGCCCTCAGGCTCAGGCTGGCACTGGCCAGTAGGAGGTGCCGGGTAGAGGGGAAGGGAAGGAAGAGCGAGTTGGAGCTGTGGTTGCCTTGCTCCCACCCTGCTGCAGCGCCAGGGTTCCAGGCAAAGCTGCGTCCCTTCTCAACATCATCTCCCGGTGGGTGACACCCCGCAGCCCCAGGGCTCAGTATTTTCTACCCTGACTCCCTCAGGCCCAGGAGTGGCACTGGCTTTGCCTGGTGGCTGGTGCTTGGATTCCTTGACATCCCTTGTTTGTTCCCGGGACCCTGCTCTGTGAGTTGTCCCTTCAGTCTGTTCTTGCCAGGACCCTCCTGGGTGCACAGCTTCACCCATCATCGAATGCTCAGGCTTTGCACAGCTGGTCTTAGTTATCCCGCGATGCTCTCTCCTCCCTCTCCAAGGTGCTCTTTGTTTGCTCTAGGCTTTGAAAGCTATATACTTGTGGCTGCCTGGAGACACGACGTTGCTGTCCCTTGCTCTGTCCTAATGGAACATCTTTCTCTCTGTGGTGCCCTCTCCCAGGTCCCTGGTGACTTGTCTGGTCCCCCTCATCTCAGCTAGGGCTGTCTGCTCTTCCTGGACATCTTCCCTAACCCCTCTAGGTCAGGCTGGGTGTCCTTCCTCTCACTCCCTCAACACCCAGTGCTCCCGTGTCACACTGCGATTGTGGCACCCTCCAGACGGGAACAAAAGTCTGTTATGTGTCTGCAACTCCAGTGCCCACCATGGTGACTCAGGGCCTTAATAAATGCCTGCTGAAACAAAACTAGTCATGTTGGCTGGCTTTTCACCGGATGGTTCCTTCTTAGGCACAACAGGAAAGATGGGCAGAGAAGCCAGTTAGAAAGCTTCAATGAATAAGCAAACATAAGTTTTTGTTCCAAATCATATATTCTGGCTACAAAGAACAAGGAGTCAGAGGGTAGTCTACGCTTTAACCTGAAATGGGGCCAGTGTCAACTTCAGCTGGCTGCCAAGTGACAAACCTCAGTTCTGGTTTTTCTTGAAAGGAATCTTAATTAGAAAAGAAACATAAAATTGGTCCATTTATTTCCCTGACCCATTCTCCTACCTGTCTTTCAGTGAAACTGATCCGCCCATGGAATATTTTTGCAGGGGAACCTAAAGCTGCCATTGATCTGTGGAAGCCCCTCACACTGTGACTGAAAACTAAAAGGGTGGTGAGAATTTGGTTTAAAAAAATCTGATTTAAAATTAATTCTATCCAAATATACATGAATATTCTTTGTTCTTTTAATTTTTGCTGCAAAAAGAACCAAAAAATGACATTTATGTATGTACTTACATGAAATACAGATTTTTCAAGGTATACTTAATTTCAACTTCAGTCTTGCTTTTCCTCTGTCCGTGTTATAATGATAAAAGGGAGAGACAGTTAGCCCTAATCCATACCCCGTCTGATGTGGGCTGTGATGAATCCAACAGAAGGGGTTGCTCTCTAAATCGGCTTTCAGTGTAACAGGAAGCATTAGTCTGAAACACCTTCTCAGGGATACTGAGGCGATAAGAGATTGTCAAGTCTCTCTCCTAAGGGCTTTCATACAGATGACATAAAGGTATACATATAAAATACTTTAGCTGTCTTCCATTTCTTCAAGAAATAAAAAAAAAAAAAAAGAAAAAAAAGCCCATTCCCCAGGCTAACAAATATTCCCAAGACATTTTTCTCAGTACTCAAGTTTAAAGAATTCTATCCCAGTGGATTAAAAAGAAAAGCCTCAAACATCTTCAGCCTTTCAGCTATTTCTTTCTTTGCTTCAAACCTGACCTTCTCCATGAAGCTTTCTCCGAGCTTGGAACAATCCCTCCCTCCTCCACATCCCTTAATGTCCTTCCCTGTACCATTTATTTGATCTCTAATCAGCCATTCATTGCCCTGTGGCAATAGTGTAAATCACTACTTAGATCCTGGTTATCATTTTCATTTTTATGGCTATTTCTTGGCTTTATGTCCCGGAGCATGCTGTCACCTCTACCTGAAATGTTCTTCTCTCCTCTCTCTGTGAACTTCAACTCACCCTTCAAAACCCATCCTGAATATCACCTCTTCTATTGAGCTTTCACTAGTTTCCCATCCATAAGGTTAGGCTGCTTTCCCCTCTCTTGAGCCCGGAGCAGTTTGTTTTCATGTCTTCATCCTAGGACCATATTTACTAAAACAAAAATTATAATACATATGGTGCCAATGCAAAAGAAATTTGACAATGGATGTGACCTTATAACTATAGCACTTATCACATTGCACTGAACATATTTATGTGTCATCTCTGAGTGCAGGACACTATATCATTGATGCTTTTTTCTCTCTCTGAGCAGAAACTCCTTGAGAATAGGCATTATGTTTCATCTTTTTATTCTCAGAGCATATTGTAAGAACAGGCACATAGTAGATGTTCAATAAATGCTAAATGGATGAGTATAAGAATGAATAGTTGCAATTCTATTCTGCTCAAATAGAGGATTGGTGCAAGATCTCACTCCATGTGTGTGCACATGTGTGCCTGCTTGCACGTTTTGGAGGAGGTGTTAAGCATTTCCTGTTACAAATTTTTCTGTCTACTGCTGGCCTGTCTCCCACCAGCAGTAGACAGGCCATTTATTGCTACTGACGAGAACCATTTTAGTTAAACATAAATGAAGGATACTTATAGGTGTCAAAAGAGAGTAATGAATGATGGATGTTAAAGAACTAGGCTGGTTGATGGAAAAAGGGATCAAAGAAAATAGTAGCAAGAGAGCTGAGTGTACACGGAATCCTGAGACACATGAGCCTGAGTTAGAACCCTAGTTCAGCTACTCACTAATTGTGTAACCTTGGGAAAGTCACTGGACTTCTCTGGGCATTTCTAGAGAATGAGGAGCCCAAAAATATTTTGGCATCTCTTCCAACTCTCAAAGCAAAACAGGCTTGTTTGTGGGTGGTTTAAAAAGTGAGGAGTAAAACAAAATGTAATTATAACCGGCCCTGTTGCATCTGCACTCCTTGCCAGTTACTGTTCATTTAATTCCCAGAAAGACTTATGAAGCGGGCGATATTATTCTTCTCATTTTAAAGATGAGGGAAGTGAGGCCCAGAACCTTTACTCTTAAATGTCATGAAAAGGCCTTGAATCCAGAAGCTTCCAGACTGATGCGTGGAGTCTCCAGACACAGCTGTGAGGAATGAGAAGGAAGAGAGGCCTTTGCTCCCTGTCTCATGCCTACAGCCTATCGGAGCAGTTGCATGAGATCTGCTTCCTCCCTTCCTACTTCCTTCCTCCCTTCCTTCCTACTTCCTTCCTCCCTTCCTTCCTACTTCCTTCCTCCCTTCCTTCCTACTTCCTGCCTCCCTTCCTTCCTACTTCCTTCCTCCCTTCCTTCCTACTTCCTTCCTCCCTCCCTTCCTACTTCCTTCCTTCCTCCCTTCCTACTTCCTTCCTCCCTCCCTTCCTACTTCCTTCCTCCCTTCCTTCCTACTTCCTGCCTCCCTTCCTTCCTACTTCCTTCCTTCCCTCTTTCCTCCCTTCCTTCCCTCTTTCCTTCCTACTTCCTTCTCTCCTCCCTGCCTCCCTCCCTTTCTTCTTCAGAAGCATGTTAAGCACATACTAACCACCAGGTACTATTCTGGGTATGAAAACAGACCAGTGAACAAAACAAAGGCCCTGCCTCGGGGAGCTGACATAATAGTGGGGAGAGACAGACAAAAAACAGATAAATAAGTAAAATGAATCATGTCAGATGCTAAGCGCACTGAAGGACAATGGAGCAGGTAAAGGCAGAGGGAGGTGGGCTCCAAGGAAGGAAGTCGTGGTCATTATAATGTTATTACCACAGGAAGCCCCCAGGCAGGTGCGAGTGGGCACAGCCTGCAGGAGTGAGGGAGCAGGCCGGGGCTGTCTGGGGAGGAACATTCCTGGCAGAGAGGACGGGAAGTGAGTGTGGCAGGAGGACACTGAGGGAGCCAGGGAGCCCTAAGAGCTGAGGTCCCAGAGGAAACAGGCAGGTAGGGGGCGATGCTCTGCCCATGGGTTTCATAGAATATTTCAGCTCCTTCCAAAATGTCTGAAAGTCACAGATGTACCATAGCGTAGTCACTGAAGCTGCAGTGTTCACAGAAGAAGGCCCCTCCCTCGAGGAGCTCAGCTCCCTCAAAGAAACAGCAAAGCACAGAGTAACCCAGTACTGGAACAGATCCGAATGGAGGTAGGAACAGAGTGCGGTGGGCGTTCGGAGCAGGAATCCCAGGCTATGTAAGGAGGTTGGGTGGGAAGTGAAGGGGAGATATGGGAAAGAATCCGACTGTGAAAGGCTCTGAATGCTTCATTAAGGAGCTGAGGCCCTCCTCCCACTCCCAGCCCTTGGCTCTGATTAGGAAGCACAGGAAGGCCATCTGACATGTCAAGGTCAGTTGGATGCCGAGAAAGTGGCACTTACTAGGCAGTTCAGGAAGCTGCCTGGCCTCTGGTTTAGGCTGGAATAGGAGGGGAGGCCTTAGGAGGCAACCAGAAAGGTTCTTGTTCCCCTATGGGTGCAAGAGATGAGTGAACAGCCCTAGTGGGTGTGGGAGGCAGGAGAGACGCAAAGGAACGACCACACTCCTCAAGTGTGTGTTAAAGTCATGTTAGCTGCTAGATCAAAATTTTTAATATGAATGACTTTACCTAGGAGAGGTTTACTTCTTGGTCATGTAAATCCCCAAAAAGATGCCCTTAATGCCGGCAGCTCTTGTCCAGCACAGAGTCCGAGGCCCATTTTTCTCCCATCTGGTGACAATCCAGATCCCAGGACCCATCTGCTTCAAGGCAGAGGACGGGAAGTGAGCGTGGCAGACTGTGTTGGAGATTTCTGTGTGTAAGGAGTGACTTCACTTTGGCTCAGAGTCCACTGCCCACACCTACCTGCAAGGAGGGCTGGGCGTGGAAGCCACCTGGGTGCCCTGAAACAGAAAGAGTTTTGATGAAAGACTAGCCAGTCTCTGCTCCTCAGGGCGAGCCGTGAAGTGTGCATTACAGTGCCTGGCACTCAGGAAGCAAACAAGTTACGTCTGTTTCTTGCCCCCTTCCTGCTCCTTTCTCACTGCTATGAAATACGTGGGATCTTGGCTCCACAGCTGGTGTTGGGAAATCTTTGTTATCTGGCAGAAAGTTTTGTTGTAATTAACTTATTGCACTAAGCTATAGTGTGGAATGGAAAAGTATTGCAAGAAGGATGTGGAAGCATCCATCCTTCAGCAGGGCACACAGGGCCTGTTCACAGCCAACGCCCCACCCCCACCTCACAGCTCCGTCTCCCACCTCTAGTCCCACGTCTCTGCACACACCTGCGTCTCCACCACACTGGAAGATGCGTTGTTCCCAAACACATCGTGAATTTTCACAGCGGCTCTACTTTGCTGCTTTGCTTGTACTCTCTGAGATGCCTCTGTCCCATCCTTCTAAGTCCCAGGTACTAGGGATATGGGGAGAGGGGAGAAAGGAAGAAGGGAAGAGAGAGAGAGAAAAGGAAAGACCTGAAACCCAGTTCCTTCTCCCTTGAACCCCCCACATCCTGACTGAGGACTCACCTGCTCTGTGAAGTCTGGTTCTATTTCTTCTCCCTACCAACTTCTCCCTACCACCTTCTCCCTCTTCTTTACAAACAAGTTCCAATAAAACATTCTTTTTCTACATCCTGAAAACACTGCACAGGCATCTAGGCCTGTGGCTCTCAAACTTTTTGGTCTCAGGACACTTCACATGCTTAAAAATTATTTATGAGAAAATCTTTATGACCTGGGACTGGGCAAAGAGTTCTTATACTTGACACCAAACGCATGATCTATGAAAGAAAAAAAATCAACAAGTTGGACTTCATCAAAATTTAAAACTTTTGCTCTGTGAAAGACCCTGATTAAAAAAAACCACACGGACTGTAAGAAAATAGTAGCAAATCATACATTTGACAAAAGATTTGTATCCAGAATATAAAAGAACTCTTTAAACTCAATAGTAAGACAACAAACAATCCAATAAAAACACGGGCAAAAATCCTGAACAGACCTTTAGCCAGAGATATGTGGATAAGTATAGAAAAAGAAGTTCAACATCATTAGCTTTTAGGGAAATTCAAACTTTTTTTTTTTTTTTTTGAGATAGAGTGTCGCTTTGTTGCCCTGGCTAGAGTGAGTGCCCTGGCATCAGCCTAGCTCACAGCAACCTCAAACTCCTGGGCTTAAGCAACCCTACTGCCTCAGCCTCCCGAGTAGCTGGGACTACAGGCATGTGCCACCATGCCCGGCTAATTTTTTCTATATATATTTTAGTTGGCCAGTTAATTTCTATTTTTAGTAGAGACAGGGTCTCGCTCTTGCTCAGGCTGGTCTCGAACTCCTGATCTTGAGCGATCCACCCGCCTCGGCCTCCCAGAGTGCTAGGATTACCGTGCCCGGCCGGGAAATTCAAATTAAAGCTACCCCCATTACATGCCCACTAGAATGGCCAAAACAAAAAATACTGACAATGAAAATATTGGTGAGAATATGAATTTCTCATACATTGGTGGTGGGAATGAAAAATAGTCCACCCTTGCTGGAAACATCAGGCAGTTTCTTGTACAATCAAACACAATCCCCCATAGGAACAGCAAATACAGTCCTGGGTATTTAGCCTAAAGAAATAAAAACTTTTGGCCGGGTGCGGTGGCTCACGCCTGTAATCCTAGCACTCTGGGAGGCCGAGGTGGGCGGATCATTTGAGCTCAGGAGTTCGAGACCAGCCTGAGCAAGAGCGAGACCCCATCTCTACTAAAAAATAGAAAGAAATTATATGAACAGCTAAAAATATATATAGAAAAAATTAGCCGGGTATGGTGGTGCATGCCTGTAGTCCCAGCTACTCGGGAGGCTGAGACAGGAGGATCCCTTGAGCTCAGGAGTTTGAGGTTGCTGTGAGCTAGACTGACACCACGGCACTCACTCTAGCCTGGGCAACAGAGTGAGACTCTGTCTCAAAAAAAAAAAAAAAAAAAAAAAGAAATAAAAACTTTTGTACATGTAAAACCTGTATGCAGATGTTCATAGTAGCTTTATTTGTAACAGCCAAACACTGAAAACAAAGCAAGTGTCCTTTGGTGGGTGAATGAATAGACAAACTGTAGTACATTTATTCAATGGAATACTACTTAGCAATAAAAAAGGAACAAACTGTGGCTACAACTGCTGGGATGGATCTCCAGAGCTTTATGCAAAACAAGCCCATCTCAGAGGGTTCAATGCTGCATGATTCCACCTGCACTATGTTCTTAAAGTAACAAGATTATAGAGAACAGATCAATGTTTGCCAGAAATTAGGGTTGGGATGAGAATGTGACTATAAAAGCGTAACATGAGGGAGTGTCTTTGTGGTGACAGTTGTGTGCTTGTCAAGGTAATAGTTACATGTATCTGTAGGCGTGATAAAATTTCATAGATCTTCACACATGCCCACACACAAGAATATGTGTAAAAACTGGTGAAGGTCTGTAGTTAATAGTACTAAACTGATGTTAATTTTCTGAATCTGACAATGGATTCCAGTTATATATATATATATATATATATATATATATACACATTTTTTTTTTTTTTTTTTTTGAGACAGAGTCTTGCTCTGTTGCCTGGACTAGAGTGCCATGGCATCAGCTTAGCTCACAGCAACCTCAAACTCCTGAGCTCAAATGATCCTCCTACCTCAGTGTTTCAAATAGCTGGGATTACAGGCATGTGCCACCATGCTAGGCTAATGTTTTTCTGTTTTTAGTTGCCCAGCTAATTTCTTTCTATTTTCAGTAGAGACAGGGTCTCGCTCTTGCTGAGGCTGGTCTCGAACTGCTGACCTCAAGTGATCCTCCTGCTTTGGCCTCCCAGAGTGCTAGGATTACAGCCACCATGCCCAGCCATCTAGTTATATATTAATAAGACATTGTCATTGGGAAAAGCTGGGCAAAGTATACACAGGCTCTCTCAGTACTATTTTCGCAGCTTCTTCACGGTCTTATACTTTTTCCAAATTATTGTGATCCGCAAAGAACTTTTGTTTATGTGTGTTATATCTGTCAATATCTACTATTATAAATTAATTCTGAGAATGCTCTACGTATTTATTTCTTAATTCACTAAAAATAACAGCAAGCCAATTATACAATGACATAAATAATACATTTTTATGAAAAATGACTATATTTTCCAGGACAAAACAATGGTGAGAAGAGTGGCATTATTTTACATTTTACAAATCTCTTCCATGTCTGGCTTAACAGAAGACAGGCGGATTGTCCTACCTGCTTCTGCATTCAATCTGTTGTGACTTTGCATGTCATCTCTGGAAAACTCCACTGTACGCTCATGAGAGAATGAGGGTGAAAAAGACAAATAGTAACACGTTAGTTTTATTATGAAAAGAATTTGGACCTCGCAGACCCCTTGAAAGGGTTTCAGAAATACCCAGGGGTCCCTCTCAATATGCTGAGAACTGCTGATCTAGGTTAAGGCAAGGCCCATGATATTCTAGCTATTTATTTCTGTGTCTCTGTCCCCTGTATGACTGTGAGCTACAGCAGAGCAGCAACTACTCTGTCTAATTCACCTGTTTCCCTGGAGTCTAGCACTGTGCCAAGTACTTAGCAGGAACTTAACACGCGTGGCCAAAAGAACAAAGAATGAACGAGGGAAACCATTTGTTGTTCTGTTCCGGCTTTTTCTTTTGTCTTTAAAGGTCTGTAGGTGACTACAGTTTTTAAAGTTTGAAGAGAAAATCTGAGTCTCCAGAGATGTGCTGTCTGTAGGAAGAAAGTTAGTTGGTCCGGGGAGCAGTGGACTGCGCTTGAGAGATTCGACGAGGCAAGCCAAGTTATTTGCATTCATAGTGTTTTGGCTGACTTTTCCCTCCCCTTGTCTCCTGCCATCTCTGATTTTTATGTTCCTTGTCAGGACACAGGAGTACATACAGGATATATAGCATATGTTGCAAGGTCTGCGAGGGCTTCTTTGCAGGACCAGGCACAGCCAGGATCAATTAAGTAACAAGGAACGTAGAAAATATAGCTGCAGCTGGAACAAATCAGTTAGTCAGGCATGCGGTTGCAACCCATAAAAGGTCAGCAGGCAACTGGCGTGAGTAGCTGTGAGCGAAGCTTTCGGCTCCACGGAGCTGGAAGGAGCAGAGTGATCGAGCATCTCGGTACCCTGATTTCCAGCACACACCGTGGATGGGGAAGACGTGCCGTGGACTTTGCAAACGATGGCCCAGTGGTGCCCCAGTTGCATTCGTCATCTGGCTTCTCAATTGATTTCTCCCTGTCCCCCAGCTCCCTGTGAGTGATTCCACGGTGACAGGGAGGTTTTATGGGTTGGAGGCGGGCCTCAACTACTAAATTTCAATGGGTGAGAGGAGCTGGCCCTGTGTATGAATCAGGGGACTTCTTGGAAGGAGGGGCAGAGCAGCAGCAATCTCTAAAAAAACCTGAAACTTCATACTTCATCTTACCACACATGTTATATTACTAGAGATCAAATTTCAGGTTAATTTCCAACAATGAATAACTCCTTGACAAATTGAGTAGCTACCTACTCTTTGTTAGTTCAGTTATAAGGGGGTCATTATTTCATAGCCTGATTCAGTTGCCCACCCTAAGTTTTTCTCAGAATAACTGTCCCATATACATACATATATTTATATACAATCATGTGCTGCATAATGATGTTTTGGTCCACAACAGACCACATATATGATGGGGACCTCATAAGATTGTAATGAAGCATATATAGAAATTTGATATATGGCACTTGATATTGGCTTTATAGATCAAGTAGAAGAAGTGATTGATATTCAATGATGGTGCTGGGACTTTGGTTTTCTATATAAAGAAATATATATAAATAAAAATATATATGCCATCTATGTTTGTGTAAGTACACTCTATGGTGACCTGACGATGTCATTTGTCAGACTATATTCTTGTCCTTAAGCAATGCATGACTGTATATATGTTTTGTTGTTGTTTAGGGCAAAAGTCTAAACAGACACGTGAAACATTTTTTGTGTCCTTACAAAAGTAAGCACACTCTTCCAGTTGGAGACCCCAATTTCAATGAAGGATTTTAACTGAAAATAGGGGTGCAAATGTGATCCTGATGACATTTGCCAAAAGTTCATCTTTCATTCAACAAATAATGATTGAGCAACCACACTGTGCAAGACACAGGGACTACAGAAATTAATAAGGCCAGATGGGGTCACTCCAATGCTGCCTGCTGAGAAGTAAGATCATGCACAGTAGGACCACAGGAGAAAGCTGTCAGCTCTAACAGGTGACTTCACGGAGGTGGAGTCTTACAGGAGATCACTGGCTTGCATTGTACTTTCACACGCCAAATATAATTTTTAGAATCTTAAATACCCTGTGAGTTATTGTCTTGATTCGATTTAGAGAAGTTTTACTGTGTGTTCATGTTCATTAAGCTGTTAAGAGGTAAAGGTGAACCTCAGATTTGGATCTTTTGACTGCAAAACTCTTCCTAAACTACTGTTGGGATGAGAACTAACTGAAATCATATATTTGAAAGCATGCTAGAAAGTTGCATATAAAGATCAGGTATTGTCATCATTAAAGCATTTTCTGTAAAGCAGTAATTGTAATGAAGGTTAAAAGAGTAAAATCCCTTGTCTTTTTTATAGATTCAAACATGTTAATGCGTAAGTGAACTTTTTTTCATTCAGTATTTATTGCATGTTTAGTGTGTCCTGCTTTGTACCTTAGGGGGTTAAAAGAAAAGGGCGTAATAAATGATTGCAGTGCATTTGTGTTTGGGGATGAACACAGCATGGTTAAAAAGGAGACTTTGAAATGAGGCAAAAGCAAGTAGGTAAGGAAGAGTTTGGGTTTCTGGGAGAAGTGGGTTGGTTCCATCTGGGACATGGGAAATCGGCAGTGTCAGGGTATGCTTTGGAAGGAAGCGCCCAGCACATGGGTAATGACAGGGAATTGGAGTTGGTGCCAAGAGTTCCGAGCAGATAGATGGGGAGCTGTCATCCTCAAAGAGAAGGAACAATTTCCTGAATTTGAGGCAGCCTTGGATAGTGTGGAAATGTGGGTGCTTGTGAGGGAGAAATGCTAAATGTGTTCCAGAAGCAGTTGCAGGAATCTGCAGGGCTCACGTCCCCTCTGTGAATGTTTTCTTGCTGGAGAGAAGGATGCATTGTAGCTAGCCTTCCACTGAGCCGACTACAGGCTATTCCATTTGGGTCGTAAACATTCACCAAAATAACCAGAATCCTGGAACCAAAGCAACAGCAGCTTTGGATCACAAAAGAAGGGCAGGGACGCAAGTGAGGGAGAGACAAAAGGTTGACAAGCAAGTGGAAGTTGTTCTCTAAAGATCATGAAGGGGAGTCCTCAATTGTCCTGCTCTTCTTCCTGAAAAGCTTTGATGGTAAGAGATCCTGGAATAAACAGATCCTCTTCATTATATTGTAGTTATTTGGGGGCATCACGACAGCCGTCCATGGCAAAGATCTCACCAGTGTGTAGAAGGACAGTTTCTGGATTAGTACTGGATATGGTGTTGATAATAAGCTTGGATATCGGGCTGAGTTTTATGCTTCGGTACCTGACGGGGAACAAAGAATAAGAAGCAGCATTTTGTTGTGTGTGTGTAAAACTGAAGAGTAGCAGCACCCCCAGAAAGTTCTATTCTGCCTCTTTTTTGGAAGAGATAAAAAGAGTCCTGATTAGTTCAGAACTGGGGAGATGGGCTGCAAAGACAGCATGCGTCAGTGTTGCGTCATTGTCGTTATAAAATAGAGCTCATGTCTGCCAAGAAGGAAGGGAAGCAAAGAGAATTCAAAGCCTGCTAAAGAGAAGCAAGAGTAAGTTATCAAAAGGTCAAGGTGTGACCCTGAGTGAGTCAATTGCTCAAAGAGACCACTCGAGCCTGTTAATCCAAGTGGATCCAGAGCAGTGGAACCCATCACTCGACCCGTGGGAGTGCATCAAACCTCGTTTCCACCTCAGACCTGCAGAATCCACTCTCCCCAAGGGGATCCAGGAAGCTGTTTGTTTTAACAAGATCCCTAAGATGTTCGTGCTTCTTTCTTGCCTGAAATCTCTGATTACCCAGCAGTCCTCAGGAACCAGGGACTGTCTTAATCTTCTTTGAAAAATGCCAGATCCTGTCTCCCTTAACACAGCTGGTTCTCAATAGGCATTCGATAAATTGATAAGCTAGGGGTGGCTATGCAGGGTGTAAACACCACAGGGACTGTTTTCGATATGAGAATGGTGGCTGGGACCGTGCAGGTGTCAGTGGGGACAGAGCAGTCCTAGAGCAGCAGAGATGCAGGAGCAGGTCCCTGAGAGGGAGGAAAAGAGGAGCACACACAGACAAGCGTCCTCTGTTACACGCTTTTGACGAGGACTGAGGAAGACGCTTTGGAACCGAGAAGGCGGAGCAGCACAGAGGAGAGGCCCTGTGGCACCAGACACAGCTGCACTGGGTCCGCGTTGTGCCTTGTCTGGCTGTGTCAGATCCTGGTTCTCTGCATCCGGGCTTTGACACATTGTGTCAATGACATCATCCCCCCAGCCTCAGTCCCTGAGACAGACGACAGCTCCTGCAGGCACTCCTGGTTGACTTCAGCACTGTGGACACATGACCGGAAGGCCTGAGGAGTTCTTACAGTTCAGGAAAATGACTCTTGGACCAGGAATGAGAGAGAAGGAAGTGGCAGTTATACCCCCTATACTGACAAGTTGTGTGATGTCGAAGGAGCGGCCGTTGTACTGCAGGAGTATGAATTTTCAACTGACTGGCTCAGGGGTGCCTTGAAAAATGGCTTTTTTTTTTTTTTAGCTCTGACCATCTGTCAGAGAATTTTCAAACTGGAAAGGATCTTAGCTTAAGCATTTTGATCCCTTCTTTCTACAGGTGAGTATCTTCAGGTACAGCTCTACCTGACACCACACCTCTGGAATGGGAATTACAAACCCCTGAGCCCATGAGCCTTTTCTGCCCCTGGTTTTGTCCCAGCCGACAGAACCAGCCCTGGAGCTCCATGTCTAACATTTGCTCTCTGGCTCCCTGGCTTTCTAGACTTCAGGGCTTATTCACTTTGATACAGTGGATAAATTAATTTTGTTTCGAAAATAGGAGTGGTAAATAAGAATGACTAGGGGCAGTCCTGTTTTTTGTGTGCTAGACATTTGCAGGAGTATTTGCAGTTCTAGTCAAGAGTGGCAGGGTCTGGGAGGCCTTGTGAGGCAGGGGAGGGCGGGTTTGCCATAGCAACAGCAGTGAGCGTGTGACACGCTTCCCTTGTTTCTGGGTGGCTGGACCACTTTGTCCTGTGGCTCCTCAGAAGTTAGTGGTCTGCCCTACCATTTGCAAGTTCAGTTTTTCTTCTCCACGTTCTCCTTCTTTGGTTGGTCAAGTCATTTCCCCCTCATTCCATGGTCCCTGCATTGAGGGCACACGAGACCTGTGTGCTGATCTGTCGGTGACCTTCAGGGGCACGTGCACAGCCAAGCCCCCCAGGGCTGGGGTGTTCATTTCTTTGGGCTAATGTAACAAAGCACCACAAATGGAGTGGCTTAAATGACAGAAATTTGTTCTTTCACAGTTCAGAAGACCAGAAGCCTGAAATCAAGGTGCAACAGGGCCACACTCCCTCTGAAGGCTCTAGGGGAGAATCCTTCTTTGCCTCTTGGTAGCTTCTGCCAGTTGCTGGCAATCCTTGGCGTTCCTTGCCATGTAGGTGTATTGTTCCATCTCTGCCTTCTCACCACGTGACTTTCTTCCCTGTGAGTCTCTGTATGTCTTTTCCTCTTCCTATAAAGACACCAGTCATGTTGGATTCAGAGGCCATCCTAATCTAGGATGACTTCATCTTAACTGAGCTAATTGCATCTGTGAAGATCCTATTTCTAAATAAGATTTCTGAGGTTCCAGGTAGACATAGATTTTCGGGGTGACACTATTCAACCTAGTACAGCTGGGGTTTTAACAAGGCCTTGGTAGTGGGTTCTTCAGCCTGTGTCCCATAGTTCTTGAATTTATCCTTTCCCAGGATTAGTGGAGTTTAGCCCCAAATCCTTTCCAGGCTCAATTCTTATCCATCACCTCTAAGTCCAGGCTCTTTGTTTCTTGCTGACCAAAATCCATTAACATCACAAAGAACACTTAGAACTGAGTGGCTGGAATCTTGTCTGCCCCTTACTTCCCCTCAAATAAGTCCATCTCCAATGTATTTTCCTCCTCCACCCTCCACCTCTACCAACCACAGCCTCTCACAACCCTTGCTTCAAATGACTATCCAGCATTTTCCAACACAGGTTTGTTTCCCACGTTCACTGCTCAAGGCCTTAGCTCTGCCTTGAATGCCTCCTTCCCATTTCTGGTGCGTCCAACATCATGACTCAACTTCTGTGATGCATTTCCCTCTCCTGCATGTGTTCCATCAGCATATTCTTTGCACTTCCATCATAGCACTTGGCACACTCGGCCACAATGATCTACTTAGGAATCTGCTCCATGTGTCCATTCTTCCAGGCCTCCCCTACAGCCGTCTCCCTACAGGCAGCCCACCATACATCATGGGGTTTTGCAACCCTCATCTTTCTTCTCCTTCAGGTGCCTCTTGGAGGAAGATGGCCTGTAGGGTAAGGAAGTTCAGAGCTCCTTTTCACCCTCCCCCAACTAGTGGCAAGAAAAAGATAGTGAGTGTGGAGGATCAGTCAGGGTCTAGAATGTTAATGAAACCACACTACTGGGGGAGAGAGTGCTAGCAGGAGCACAGAAATAAACCTGAGCAGGGAGCAGTGCCTCTTCTCTCTCTCTTTCTCCAATGTTTGAAATAAAATGGTGCCTGGAACATTTTTCTTCTAGTGGAAACGTGCCCTCCATGTCTCTTCTCATTGCTTCGTTGCCATCTTAGGAAGTCAAGTAGAAACTGAAGGGAGGCTGTGTTAGTCAGGGTTCTCCAGAGAAAAAGAACCAATAGGAGATATGGATCTAGAGATAGAGATAGAGACATATAGAAAGAGGTTTACCATGGGATTTGCTCATGCAATTATGGAGGTTCAGAAGTCCCCAAATCTGCTGTCTACAAGCTGGAGGTGCAGGAAAGCCAGTGCTGTAGTTCTAGTCCAAACCCTGAAGGTCTGAGAACCAGGGGAGCCAAAGGTGAGAATTCCAGTCTGAGAACCAGGAGCGCTGATGTTCGAGGGCAGGAAAAGATGAATGTCCCAGCTCAAAGAGAGAGAATTTGCCTTTCTTCTGCCTTTTTGTTCTATTCAGGCCCCAGTGGATTGGATGGTACCTGCCCACGTTGGTGAGGGCAAATCTTTACTCAGTCTATAGATTCAAATGCTAGTCTGTTTTGGAAACACCCTCATAGACACACCCAGAAATAATGTTTTAGCAGCTTTCTGGGCCTCTTAGCCAGTCAAATTGACACATAAAATTAAACATCAACGGGGCCAAAGAGACAGGAACCCATGAAGGCCTGTCTCCCAGGCTAAAGGAATCAGTTTCTGATTCTGCACCATGTATGTTAGATCACCAGGGACAGAGAGTCTGTATGGGATTTGCACACTGTTGCAGAGACTGGTGGATGTCCCCGGCATTTGTTCTCCCCTTATTTTTTTAATAATAGATCTCCCAACTTTGAGCTGGGTTCTTTGCTGCCCTGTCTGAAGACCTTATTTCCAATTTCCCATGTAGCCAAGTGGCCTCATGTAGGTTCTGGCAATGGGATGTAAATGGAAATGGTGCATAAAAATTCTTGCAAGTGTCCTCAAAGGGAAGGAATGTGCCTTCTACTTCTCCTCCTGATAGCTGCCTGGACTTCAGATGTGATGTCTGAGCTCAAGCGACCATTTTTAGAACATGAAGAAGAAACCATCACCCAAGGTCATTGTGGAGCTGCCATATCAGCCTTAGATTGCTTCATTCTGGGATTTATTCATGTGAGAGAAAAATTAAGTTCTCTCTTGTTGAAGCACTGTTATGGGGTGGGGGCAGAGGTTCTGATACTCACAGCTGAGCTGTAAGGACAAGTCTCCTACTCCAGGACTGATCCTGTTTGTGTGACTCTCTTGGAGGCTCATGATAGGGGACAGTGGCAGGACAGAATCTGCAGATTTTGAATTCCAGGTTCCTGCTGTAAAAGGAAACTTTTCACTTTGAGTGACTGCATGCTAGGCCACGACTGGATCTCACTCAGTATATCTTGAACTATTTTTCATCATTGACTTACTAAGGACACTTTTTACATTTTTGTTTCCTAATCATTCCCCTCTCTTCAAAATAAATTTAAATAACACAGATATACTGAATATCTGTTTATGTATTCTATGTATACTTGTGATTTATACATTGAGTATGAAATTTTTGGTGCACAGCCTCACCCCAGGAACCAAATGTTTGCTCCCTTGGGGGTGATATGACCCCCATTGAGAATGCACTGCCTAACTGAAGACCCTTTGCTGACCAAGTAACAACAAGACTTGCTTTAAACTATCCTGTATGGACCTATGAACTCATTGTATTCGTCTTTGTCTCTTGAGCTGCTATTAAAAAAATATCATAGATTGGATGGCTTCAGCAGCAGAAATGTATTTCCCACAGTTCTGGAGGTTGGAAGTCTGAGATCAGGGTGCCACCACCATTGGGTTCTGGTGAGAGCTCTCTTACTGGCTTGCAGACGACTGCCTTCCCGCTGTGTCCTCACACTGTGGACAGAGGATGTTTTTGTGTCTTTTCCTCTTCTTATAAAGTTGCTAATTCCATCATGGGGGTTCCACCCTCATGACCTCATCTAAACCTAATTTTCTCCCAAAGGCCCCACCTCTTCATAGCATCACAAAGCGGGTTAGGGCTTCAGTGTATGAATTTTGAGGAGACACAACATTCAGTCCATAATAGTGGTCTATCTAAAGTGCTACTTTTTGATCCTTATTAATGTAACTATCATAAAAACCCTTTTCTAGCCACTTAAATCACCTGATATTTCAGCCTCAAGAAACCCGTCTGTGAATTTCTTCACTAATTTTTGGTCCCTTGCCTAAGTTAATAAAGATTTCGCTCTATTTTGTTCTTTAGTTTTTGCTCTGGTGATCTTTGTTTTACTCTGCAATACTGACACATACTGTCATTCCATCCTAACCTAATTTCTATTGAACAGTGTTCATTCTAATGAACGCTTATTGAGTGACTACTGTATGCCATTACTGTTAAGATCACTGAGGGACAGAAAGAGAAAAAGGCAAGATCACTGTTCTCAAGGAGCTCCCAGTCTCGCAAGGAGACAGACAAGACAGCAAATCTATGTCACTGTGCTTTGGAGGCATCTTAGGGGAGAGCAAAGTGCAGTGAACCCAGCGAACGAGTGTGGGGCAAACACAGTCTGGAGTGGCTGGGGCAGACGTCACAGGGATGGGCGAGCCACAGTGCTGGGGATGTGTATGGGGGATGTGTCCAGCAAGACAATATCCTTCACTCTTGTGCGCTCTGTCATGCCACCCCACTTTATCTTTTTCTTAATGCCATTGTCTGAAATTATTAATATCTTGTTTACTTAATGTTGTTTGTCCCTACCCATGAGGATGTCAAGTTCCATGAAAGGCCTTCCATGAAAGATTTTGTTCACTTTCGTATCCCAAGGACCTAAGGAGGACCTGGCATACAGCAGGCACGCAATAAATGTGGAATAAAGGAAGAAACAACCCCCTTTGCTGTCAGATGCTATGAGAGTAATGAGCAGAGCATCCTGTTATTTTCTTACCCTTATCAAATATGGGCTGTCTTCATCCTTCGCATGGACACAGCAGTCTCCACTTTATAAGGACTTTGTCATCATTTTTTCAGTGAAGGCTCTCTGCCTTCCAGGCAAGGCAGGTATTATTAACCCATTTTGTCGGGAAGACCTTGACGTATCTGGCTGGCAGAACTGAGGCCTCTTGACCCAAGGCCACCCTCCCTCCATTATACTCTCTCCCTCCCTCGCTGGGGAAGGGCCCCGCCTGTCCATTACGGAATCTCCACTTTCTAGCCTTGGCGTAAGGAGATGACTCACTCCTCAGTGAACCAGGCTCCAGGTCAGATATTGATTCGATTGATGGACACTAAGCTTTAAGTTGCACTTAAGAGTAACTGGAAAGATCTTATCCTGCTCCTGTCTCTTAGCTTTTCCCTGGAAGAGCCTTGGCCTGTTCACCACCCTCTTCTGGGTTTCAGAAGCTCTCTCTGCTTCCACTGCGCTTGAAAGTCCAGTCCTGGCAGAGGCTTGGGTACCGGGCATCTGCTCCCAAAGTTTCTGCAGAATGAAGGAGCTCTGGTGAGGGGTAGACGGGAGGGCCTGGGTGTCGCTTTCATCCATTAGCTGTCATTCACACAGTGCCTTTGGAAGAGTCCTTCCTTAGAAGATGAAGTGGGTCCTCTTCTGGGGATATCTCATAAAGAAATCATCTAAAATACACAGCAATGCAGAGTTTGTTTTTGAATAGTGGACACAGCCTAAATATCCAACAATATGGGTAAGGTTAAATAAGGAAAAGTGATAAATCCATGGAATATTACCGATTATGAATGTTAGATAGAAATATGTAATAATGATCTGGGAAAACACTGAACAACAAAATGTTAATTGTCAAAAGCAGGATGCAAAATTGTATGTATACTCTAATAGGTATAACATCATACAACATCACGGGAAAACAACAGCTAGAGAAAGACTGCAAAGAAAGATATTCAATCGTTTGAGAATGAGAATGACTGTGTTATAGTGATGCTACTATGGGCGTGGTCTTTCCCTTTGTTTTTCTAATTTTTTATAGTGCAATAAATGATTTTTCCTTAAAAGGCATTGTTTAAATGTTATTTTTGTAATTCATGATAAGCATGTTTTTCAAAAAGTAAAAAGTTAAACATTTACTGGTATTCCCACCACTGTTATATTGGAGTATGTTGGGGTATAACTTCGTCATCCTCTCTGTATGCACTCAAATCTACATTTTTATAAGCAAGAATGAAATCATACTCTACCTATAATTTATAGTCTGTATTTTACTCAGTGATATTTTATGAACATTTTAACATGCCTATATTCTCCTACAATATTATTTTAAATTCTGCTTAGCTTATGTTGTATAAATGTATCACTATCTAGTTTATCTTCTATTGTATGTTTAGATTACTTCCAATTTTTTGATGTTATGACTGACAATTGTGGGTACTATTGTTAACTAATTTGTCTCACACATTCTTGATTTCTTACTTAAGATAAAATTTTTAAAGTGGTATTTTTGAGTGCTAGGGCATGCACATTTTAAGTTTATATAATATCAATACATATAGTCAATTTATATTTCAATAAATTGTGTAGGAGAGAGCATATTTTGCTCTTACAAAAAGATTGGTCTTTATCATCTTTACAATTTTGCTCATGTAGTAGCCATGGAAGAATATGCTACTTACATTTATTTCCTTTGCAGTTTTTAAAAACCCAACTCCAATAGCTTAAGCAAAAGAAATCAGGGGACAGGGAAAGGAGAGAGTGATTACTCCTAAAACTGCCAAGTCCCCGGGGTAGATCTCACTTTAAGTAAGGTTTGATTTAGGTTCAAAAACATTGCTGGGACCTATTTCTGGACTTGGCTTATTCTGAGTTGGGTTTCCTTATTTTGTGTGGTGTCACCTCAGCATACAGGATAGAGAACAGGGAGCCTAATAAAAATCTGAGAATTGAATTTTGTTGGCTCAGAGTGGGCCTACACAGGACATGTGACTCAGTGAAGCAGGTAGTGGTCAGGGCCTGTTGAAAGGGCAGAGTTAGGGTGCCATGGACCTTGTGGGCTATAAGTAGCAGGGAATAGCTTCCTCAAAGCCCAATCAGGGTATGGTGGCCAGCAAGAAGAGGCAATGGATGTAAGGTGGCTAAATGTTAAAGTGTAGTGTGATGTTGTGAAATATATATTTGGTCTTCATACCTGTTTCCTGACATGCAGCTTCTAAAACCCTTGGAATCTCAGCAGTGATAAGAGTGTCTTCTGTATGTTAATGGGATGGCTGGTGGCTTGAGACCCCTAGATAGCTTTGGGATGAGGGCTGGACATGAGAAAGACCAAGGCACGATTAGAGGGTTGGGTCTTTGAACCCCACCTCCAGACTTCTAGGGAGAGGGGAGGGGCTGAAGGTTGAGTTGATCACCAGTGGCCAATGATTTAATCAATCATGTCTATGTAATGAAGCTTTCATAAACCCCGAAAAGGACTGGCTTCAGAGAGCTTCTGGATAGCTGAATTCATGGAAGTTCCTGGGGGTGGTGCACCAAGAGAGGACATGGAAGCTCCACGCCCCTCCCCACATGACCTTACCCTATATATGCATCTCTTCATCTGTGTCCTTTGTAATAGTCTTTCTAATAAACCAGTAAATGTAAGTGTCTCCCGAGTTCTGCGAGCCACATCAGCAAATTAATCAAACCTGAAGAGGGGTCGTGGGAATCCTTGATTTATAGCCAATTGGTCAGAAGCACAAAAGACAACCTATGCGTGCAGTTGGCATCAGAAGTGGGAGGCAGTCTTGGGGACCGAGACTTCAACCTGTGGGGTCTAACGCTGTAGACAGTGTCAGAGCTGGAGTGAATTAGAGGACACCCAGCTGGTGTCCATGGCAGATTCCTCCGGAGACTCTGCTGCAGAAGTGGTTGTTGGTGGGGAAAACCCCACATACATCTGTCTCACAGATGTGTGAGGTGTGGTGAGAGATAGTAGGAGAAACAGTTTGTTTTCTTCACTCATGTACTATAAAGGGTATTCTTCATTTGAAAAGATAATATCAAAACCCATATCAGTTCCTCTCTGTGTGTTCTTAAAATGCATCTACAGTTTCCAATTGCTCACGGGATAAAATCTTCAAGAAGGGCTCTAAGATCCCGAATGGCTGCCTCTTTCCCATCTCCTCTCTCTCCTTCCCAGCTCTTTTTCTATCCTTGCCTTAACAATACTGCCTTTTGATCTTGGGCAGGCCTTAATCTCTATGAGCCTCAGTTTAGCATCTGTAAAATGGGCTCATTAACTCTTACTTTAATCGGACAAGATAGCAGTAGGTCATTCAAAATGAGTCCACATCTGATAAAACTTTTAACATCCCATGTTTGACTAGACGTTTTTCTACCAACTCCAGGAAGCAGACTCAGGAAAAGCACTTGCCCATGTTTTTGGACTGTCTCTAAAGAAACTCATGTGTGACCTTGGGAATGGAGACTATTATTTGACACTCATTGTCCTCCTGTATAAAAAAAGAAGTCTAGGAATTCCTGCCTTCAATACATAATTTCAATATAAAGAACAAAGTCCTGTGCAAATGCAAGGTCAGTTAGGCCATTGAAAAATGGGGTCCTCATGTGAGATGGTTGGGTCCTGGTGGTACTTAATGCCCATCTTTGCACAGGCTGCTGTTTCCCAATCCCAGGACAGCACCATAAAGGGTGCTTTCTTAAGACTCTCCTCAGGTGTGATCTGTGGAGAAGAAATCTGCAAAAGAGTATAAACTCTGCTTAGATCTGTGACCCCAATGGCTCTATGCTACCTCACCAGCCTCCACTCATTAACAATTCTAATGGAATTCTTCTTCCTCATGTCCTGCAGCATCTGCCCAGGTAAGCAATTGCTTGAATCCTCTCTCTCTTTGCAGGTGTCTGTCCCCCTGTAGATTTGCGGCTAGTCCATTGCCCTGTGATCTTAGAACTTTGATTGATTAGAGAAAGTTTATGAGCTTGCAGTTTGTTCAGAGCCTGTTGTTGCAAGATCAGAAACGATGCTTTTCCCAGCTCACCATATCCTCAGGAGAAACTGGAAGATCTGCTCCAAGTTTTAACTTGAAACCTCACACTGACTATAGAAGGTAGGTGCTATTAGTGTCCTTTTTTCAAAAACGAGGAGACTGGCTCAGAGTTAAGTTCAAGGTCCCACATGCACCCTCTGGAGGATGGACATGCTTGAAGCTCTGATTTGGGTGGGGCAAAGGCAATATATGTCACCTAAACATTTGTACCCCTGTGATATGCTGAAATTAAAAAATAATATAAGAAAAAAAGTTCCACATGGCTTCAAAAGAGTGGAGCGGGTCTTAAACCCAAGCTTTTTAACCACTGTGCAGAATGATCCTCCTAAGCATGTCTTTCAAGAATGGCGTAGTCTTTAGAGTGGCCAGACTGCAGCTTCAGTGAGGATGAGGCTGAACAGAAAAGTAGTGGGCAGTTCCTGTATGACTTTGGCTGCTAGGTGAGGAGGTAAGACCTTTAAACTGCAGTAGTCAGTCAACATTTCTTGACCAAAGAGTGACCTGGCACTTAAGAAGACTATGCATCCTTCAAAAGAAATCATCTGGCATGAGTGTGGAGGATACAACAGAAAGGCCAAGACTGCAAGAACTTGAACTGAGGAGGTAGGGATTAAATTTTAAATCATTTAGAACAGGAGAATCAACAGGACTTGCTGTGAGGGTGGGGAGCTGGGTATTGGAGAATCTGTTTACAGTATAATTTGTGCTTTTGAGAAGAAGGTAGTAATGTGAAATGAATTTTGTCAGAATCAGGAGGAAGACTTGGCTTGACAGTGGAAGGTGAACAATGAGCTTGGTGTTAGAAAGATTGAGCGTAAATGTCCAACTCAGGGGAAAGTCTGACAGGTACCCAGGAATGGAAGACCAGAGCACTGAAGCGGGTCATAGTCACGAGCTACTCAAGGGGGCATCTCTAAGGCATTGTCTCTGTCATCCATGCACCTGTGTGTCAGCAAGCAGGATCTCCAGTTTTTGGAAAACTTAAGTAAAATCAACAACTCAAATGGGAATTTTCAGGAGTTTTAATGTAGGGTGGGTGAAAAACAAGCAGTCCTTTCTTCCTGTCTCATGCTAGAGCTCATCACGCAGTGACAATTTGAAATTTACAACTCAGACATTTAGCATGTTTCGAGGAGAACATTATCATTTAAAAACCTTGCAGAGAGAAATGTGTCTGTAGTAAGAAGTGACACTATCTTCCTTTTATAAAGAGACCCCAATCATTTACATTTTCACTTTTGCTTCCCATCTTGTGTTAAATAATTCTGACATTTTCTTGAAATGCAAATTATATTTCTGAAAATTTCTCACATGTGAAGTTTTATTTTTCCAAAAGAGAGAGAGATTTTTCTTTCATGTGACAACTCTGGCCATCTCCTGGGTCTCTAACCTCCACCCAGTATGGTTTAAAAAAAAAAAAAAAAAGTTACTAATTTTATCCAGTTTTTCTGCCTGGCAATGCAACTTCTGTCAGAAAATGGCTCCTTGTATCCTAAATGGCTGAGGAGCTAGCTGTTCTGATAAACGTTCAAAGGATTCAATATGAACTTCTAAAACCTTGACCTTGGGGTTGGGAAGACCTTCAAGGTTAGCAGATGCTAGATGCTCCCCTGCGTGGCTGAGTTTCCATTAAACCTCTCCACCAATTGGATGTTCAGCCAGAGCTTGCATATCTCCAATGGCTGGTAAAAAAAAATATCTTTAAACTATGATAATCAAATTAAATTTCAATTACATCTGAAAGCTCCTACCCATTGGTGCTAGGTAGGTACCGTAGCCTTAGCCTAGGGAAGAGAGGCAGAATGCGGTAGTTGTCCATGCTCGGGCTTTGCAGACACACACACACACACACACACACACACACACGTTCGGATTCAAATCCTTCACCTGATGTGTACATCATATTTTGAGCATCATTTGTATCACCTGGACGCTTACCAGAAATGCATAATATCAGGCTCCATCCCAGACCCACTGAATCATAATCTGTATTTTAATAAAATCCTTAGGTGATCTGCAGACCCATTAAGGTTTGAGACCATAGCTCATGAGAACTCAGTTAATTACCCACACCTTCAGTTTCTTGTCTGAAAATTGCAGTGGTTGGACTTGATAATCTCAAAAAGTTCTTTTCACCTGTAAAACTCTAAAATCATAAAGGAGTTTATAAAAATCTACTTGCAGCCCATATTTAATAAGGGAAAACAGGGAATAATCCAGATGTAAAACAATAAGGAAATTTTAAAATGAACTGTTTTTTTAGCCATTCAATTAGACTATTTTTAAGATTATGTTGACTGAAATTATATAAAATTAAAAAATTCTGGAGAAAATAAGATCAGGACACAAAATTTAATGATTATATCTAATACACACAAAAAAATAGTTAGAAAAGTACCAAAATATCTATCTGGTTATACACAGATGGTGTGATTAAGAATGGCGTTTCCCTGTCCTTTAGTCTCCCTGCTCCCAATTCCTTTTTTTTTGGGACAGGGTCTCACTCTGTCACCTGGGCTGGAGTGCGGTGGTGTCATCATAGCTCACTGTTGCCTCAAACTCCTGAGCTCAAGAGATTCTCCAGCCTCAGCCTCCCAGAGTAGTACTAGGATTACAGGCATGAGTCACGGTGCCAGGCCCCAGTTTCTTCAGTGTATATGAATTGATGGTAGAAAAAACAAACGAGCACCGTTATTTTTTGATCAACAAGGATATAATAGAAGACTTGAAAACTTCAAGTTTTATAGGCAACCACATAATTCATTTTGTAATGAATGTATCAAATCTATTCATCATACAAAATATGTCCTTCGGTTATTGTTTTTCAAGGCCCAATTTAAGTCTCACTTCTTCTGAGCCAATTTCCCTTCTTATATTTTCTGAGGTCAGGGACTTTGTTTGGATCAACTCTGTATACTCTCCCTGACAAAGGAACGTATTTGGATTAGGTACAAAACAAATGTGAAATGAAGGAAAGGAAGGAAAAGAGATGAGAGGGAGTGGGGGGGCGGGGTTGGGGAGGAGAGAGAGAAAGAGAGAGAGAGAGAAGGGAGGGGGAAAGAACAAAGGAGGGAAAGCAGGAAAACAAGCCCTGGTGCTGATTGAACTCCAGCCCCTTTGGAATCCCGCAGAATTTTTCTGAGCCAGATCTGGCTATTAGTAACAAATGGCCTTGCATTGTTTACTAGAGTGTCATGGTTTTGCTTCTCCAATGAGATTTCAAGTACCTTAAGAAGAGGAAAACATGCTGCTTTAAAAAATGTGTTTGGTTATTCTTTTCTGAAACAATTTGATTTGGGAGAAATATTGTTTACTCCTAGTCATGTAGGAACCAGATGAAACCTCAGGATTGTCAGTGTTTGAAGGTGCAAGGCGAGGTCACAAAATTACCTAACTGTTTTTTTAAAGTTACAAACACACCAAAGTATCTTGAGTGTATGCACATCACAGCAAAGCTTCACATACATGAGGCAAAAATTAATAGAACTGAAAGATGAATTAGATAAATCCACAATTAGATTTTTCAACACCCTTCTCTCAATAATTGATAGAACAACTAGACCTGAAATTAATAAAGATACAGAAGTCTTGAACAACATTAACAGCCACCTAGACCTAAGTGACCTTTATAGAATGCTCCACCCAATAATGACAGAATTAATATTCTTTTCAAGTGTACATGGAATATTTGCTAAAATAGATTATACTCTGGGCCATAAAAAGGTTTCAATAAATTGAATTTATAAACTCATAAAAACTATTATCCATGCACATAAAATTAGATTAGAAATCAATAATAGAAATATAAACCTGAAAAATCCCCAAATAATTGGATACTAAATAACACACTCATGGGACAGAGAACAAAAATTAAAAGGGAAATTAAATATTATTTTGAACTGAATGAAAATGAAAACACAGCACATCAAAATTTGTGGGATTCAGGTAAAGCAGTACTTAGATTAAAATTTACCGCACTAAACATCTATACATAGTAAAAAAGAAGAAAGTCTCAAATCCTTCCACCTTAAGGAACTAAAAGGCAAGGAGCAACTGAAACTCACTGGAAATAGAAAAAAAGGAAATAGTAAAGACTGGAGTGAAAATCAGTGAAATAGAAATCAAAAAATAGTTTAAAAAACAACGCATTCAAAAGCTGGGTTTTTGTTTGTTTGTTTGTTTTTTAGAAGACAGGTAACTGATTGGGGGGAGAAAAATAAAGGAAAAACAAACTAACAATTACCAATATTAGAAATGTGAAAGGTGACATAGAAACATTTTGCAAACATTGAAGTGATAATAAGGGAATATTATGGTAACTTTATACCAATTATTAATAATTCAATAACTTAGATGAAGTAGACAAATTCCTTGAAAGACATAAACTAGCAAAGTTCACTCATGAAGAAATAGATACCCTGAATAGCTATATATATGTATTTGTTAGTGAAATTGAACTTGTAATTATCAGTCTTCCCACAAAGAAAATGCCAGGCCTATATGACCTCAATGGCAAATTCTACCAAACAGTTAAGGGAGAAATAATACTAATCCTATTCAGTCTCTTCCAGAAAATTGGTGATATGATCAAATATGTAGAAAATCCACAGAAATCTACAGAAAATGTACCAGAACTAATAAGTCAGTTTAGTGAGGTTTCAGTGTACAAGATCGATATGCAAAAATCAATTGCATTTCTGTATACTGGCAATGAATATTGGAAATTGAAATTATCAAAAAGTTAGCATAAAAATATAGAATACTTAGGCAAGGCTGAGATGAGGGTGAGCTACAAGAAGCATTCACTTCAAGCCCAAAATGTAAGGGGGCACCAAAAACTCAGTAATTAAGATAAATGATAGTAAAATGTAACATTTCAAATATCCAGATAAATGCAAAAACCCATAATGAGTAAAATATCAAATTTTAAATAAAGATAGGATGTGTGACTGTGCATTATTGTGCCAGGAGAGAAAACAGTTGTTTCCAATCAGCCTGTGGTTGCAAGACTTGTATATGGAGAATTACAAATCATTATGAAGAGAAAGGAAAGAACACCTAAATAAACAATGGAGAGATATATCGTGTTCATGGATCTGAGGACTCTGTATTATTGAGATGTCAATTTTTTTCAGAATTGATCTATAATTCAACAATTCCAACCAAAATCTTAGCACTTTTTGGTAGAAATTGATAAGTTGATTCTACAATTCAAAGGAAAATGCAAAAGACCTAGAATAGCTAAAACAATTCTGAAAAAGAACAAAATTATAGGACCTTTACTGCCTGACTTCAAAACTTATAAATCCACAGTAATAGATGGTGTGGTATTGGTATCAAGATATACTAGACAAATAGATTAATGAAATAGAATTGGGTATCCAGAAACTTACCTATTCATAGACAGTCAATAAATTTTCAACAAAGGTGCAAAGACAGTTTAGTGGAGGAAAAAGATAGTTTTTTCAACAAATGATTCTGGAACAATTGGATATCCATAGGCAATTAAAAATTTGATCATTTCTCAATAGTTCTCAAATAGTTTTGGGTAAAATTCCAAATTATAAAAGTCACAGAAAAAGTGTTAGGGCCTTGGGTAAGGCAAAGATTTCCTAAATGTAATATCTAGAGCATGATTTATGAAATAAAAATTATAAATTGATTTTCATCAATATTAAAAACTTGCTCTGAGAAAGACCCTGTCAGGAGGATGAAAAGACAAGTGATAGACTAAAAGAAAATATTCCTAAATTACATATCTGATAAAGCACTTCTATCTCCAATGTATAAAGAACTCTCAAAACTCAATAATAATAATTCTGCCCTCTCACAAATAGGGAACATGTTTAAAAAGACTTCACCAAAAAAGATACAGAGACAGAAAATAAACGTGAAAGGAGGTTCAATACCATTAGTCATCAGAGAAGTGCAGATTAAAATCACAATGAGATACTACTACACACCTATTAGAATGGCTCAAATTAAAAAGAATGAGCATATTAAGTCTTGGCAAGGATCTGGAACAACTGAAACTCTCATACACTGCTGGTGGCAATGTGAAATGGTACAACCATTTTGGAAAAGGGTTTAGACATTTGTGTGAGAAGCTAAACAAATACCCATCTTATGTCTGGTCACTCTACTCTTAGGAATGTATGCAAGAGTAGGGGTTGGGAAACAGTAAAGTATATATCTCTGTGAGCCAAGATTCTCCATACTCTGCCATTGTAGCACAAAAGCAGCCATAGACAACAAACGGATGAGTAAATGCATGAGTATGGCTGCGTTTGCAGACAGTGCAAAATAGCCACAGTCTGCCGTACCATGCAGATGTCCACACAGAGACCTTTGCATGAAGGTTTCTAAGCAGCTTTATGTGTAATAGCCAAAAGCTGGAAGCCACTCAAATTTTCACTAGCAGATGAATGGATTAAAAGACTGGTATATTCATACAATAGAATAAAACATAATGATTGGCTGGGTACAGTGGCTCATGCCTGTAATCCTAGCACTCTGGGAGGCTGAGGCAGGAGAATAGCTTGACGTCAGGAGTTCGAGCCCAGCCTGAGCAAGAGTGAGACCCCATCTCTACTGAAAATAGAAAAATTAGCCGGGTATGGTGGCATGTGCCTGTAATCCCAGCTCGGGAGGCTGAGACAGGAGAATCGCTTGAGCCCAAGAGTTTGAGGTTGCTGTGAGCTAGGCTGATGCCAGGGCACTCTAGCCCAGGTGACAGAGTGAGACTCAGTCTCAAAAAAAAGATTTACTGATACACACAACATGATGAATCTTTAAATCATGATGCTATATGAAAGAAGCCAGATCAAGAAAAAAAAAAGAGTTCGTACTCTGTGATTCCATTTATATAAGATTCCAGAAAATGCAAATGAATCTATAGTGGCAGAAAGCAGACCAGTGGTTGCTGGCAGAAGGTGTGGGAGAAAGATATGGCAAAAGTGCAGAGGACACTTTCGCGAATAGTGGGTGACTTCATTATCTCAATCATGGTATTGGTTTCATGGATATGTACACACAAAACTTCTCAAATTGTACACTTTGATTATGTTCAGTTTATTATGTGTCAAGCATACCTCAGTAAAGTTTGTAACAGAAACCAAAACAAAACATGAACTTGGCAGTGGAGGGGGAGGGTGTAGCTGGCCTCACACAGCACGAAGGCCAAGTCCTGGCAAGCCATTAGGACCTCCCTCTACAGCCCAGCTTCTCTTTCCAGGAGTAGCTGCCCATGTGGGATGCACAAGGCCTTGCATCCCACAGAACAAACCCTGTAAGGAGGCCAAGCGAGGTTCTGGAAAGGACACGGGCACAGGAGACAGACAGACCTGAGTGCAAATACGGTCCACTGCTTATTTGCTTTGTGTTTCTGGGAACGATCAAAGCCTCAATGTTCTAATCTGGAAAATGGGGGAAGTGGTTACTTTATAAGATTGTTACAAGGATCAAAGAGAAGCTGGGCTTTATGCACCTACCAAACATGAGTTTTCTGTTTCTTCTTCACATACAACCATATTAGTCAAGGTTCTGCAGAGAAATAGAACCAATAGGGTGTGTATTTCCAGAGAGAGAGTTATTTTAAGGAATTGCCTCATGCGGTTATGGAGGCTGGCAAGATCCAAGGGAAGAGCTGATGTTTCTGTCTTAAGTCTGAGGCAGTCTGGAGGGAGCATTCTTTTACCACGAAGGATTTCAGTCATTTCCCTTACGGCCTTCAACCGATCAGACGAGACTCACCCACACAGTGAAGGGTAATCTGCTTCTCAGGGTAATCTACTTCACTCAAAGTCTACTGATTTAAATATCAATCACTGCTATAAAAAATACCTCACAGCAATCTCGAGATGGGTGTTTGATCAGACATTTGAGCACCGTAGCCTAACCAAGTTGACATATATCATTAACCATTGCACCAACACTTCAACTATTTGAAGAGGAAATTTTGATGGTTGACACTATTCTCTCTCAAAGATTTTCAGATTCTCGCTCCCACAACATGGACTAGTGAATTTCTTTCTTTTATCCCTCAGCTCTCTTATATCTGTCTTCCTAGTGACTTAGAATTTTTTTTTCCCGGTGATATTAGACCCAAACTTTCACATTTATGGACTTCATTTCCTTTTGCATCTTGAAGTGGCCTAGCCCTTCGAGTTCAAGTGACTGCACCATTTGAAGGAGTTGAGCTTGTAATGAAGTACCTATAGATTTTTAAGACACAAAACTCTTTCCTTCCATTAGGGCTGGACAATTTTATGAGACCTCAAAAAACACAGGATGAACCCTTGGGCTTCAGCTATGAGCCATATACCTTAAGCCAGACTGCATCAGAGCAAAAGAATTTTAATTCCGTCACAACAAGGTTTAGTTGCAGCTTGTAAGGCTGTGCCTTGGCTGCGAATTTAAATGTCTAAGAAGAGGTAAACGGGCTGCAATTTCATTGCCTCCAAACATGTGACTGCCTCAGGGGCTTCTGATTTATTTATTTTTTTAATGGAGTGAGAGGCCATAAACTCTTCCTGCTGGCAGGCTGGCAGGCCATGCACGTTTTTTAGAGGTGCACCAGGCTGCAGCAAAGAGCAGGTATTAGGAAGCTCACTGAGCCCCCATAATTAAAACCATGCTCAGCAAATGCTCCTGATTCCAGGGGTCACATCTGATTTCATCTAAAACATTCTTTTTGGTCCCTTCATAACCCGTTCTTGACTTTTGAGCATTCGCATCATTACCAGAGGGGAGGGTGGGGGGAACTGGGGGTGAAGAGGTGGACAGAGGAATGTAAGTGATACATTGAGGGTTCAGAACTGGGTTTAGTTTGTAATTTGATTCCAATTGGACATTTGCAATACAGTATTGGTGAGTTGGTATTGCACGTTGCTGCTCTTGACCACTGACGCTTTCTTTTCTCTGGGTACTTTGGAAAAGGCAAGAATACAACTGAGCTATTTAATATAGGTACACTTTATTATTCAAATCTCATATGCAACTCCTATCATTTTCTAATGGAAAACATACTTTTGTTATCATTTGCTTTAGCCAACACACGTTTCCAAATGTCAGGAGATTGGTTTTTTTTTTTTTAGCTTGCAGGTATCATCTGTTGAAATTTTATTTGGCCTTTACCTAAATATTTGGCTGCACAGAGCATCAGTTTCACTTTGGAGAAACATTTTGTTCAGTACCTGAAAAGTCTATGTAGTGAATGAGGACTTTTGCTGTGCAAAATGGGGCACCTTAGTCCAAAATGGCTTTGCCGGCTCTGGGATGCCCTTTAGAGATCTTGAAGGGATCTAAATTGATTAGAGAAAAAGGGGTAACCAAAGCTTGCTATGGTTGAACATGTTAGCAATTTATTTTCTCTGTAACAATCGGTATTATGTTTTCTAAGGTTTAGATATGTGCTTCTGCCACTACCTTTTAGTTTAGGACAATTGCATTATCTTTTACACTTTCGGTTGTATTTATCAAGCACTTAGAGAGGAGGGAAAAAATTTGAATGTCCTCATTGTAGCTAGCACATATTTATCGAGCCTCTATGGTGTGGGGAACAGTGTGCTGATGTGCTAAAAAAGACAAAGGATAACACAGCCTTCCTCTCTCTGCCTCAGTTTCTCATCTGGAAAAGGAGGTCCAGCAGGGTGGTGCCGGTAAACTGGCTTTCCAGAAGGGAGGGAAAAGAAGCCATGATTGTAGTGTTTGCTGATTTCCGTGGTGTAAATATTCCCACAATGGCCCACTGCAAACTATGAAGCAAATGCTGCCGAATGCGGACGTGGCAAGTGACCTGCACAATCACCTTGGCCGGTCCGAGCTATCTCCAGCAGACCCTTCCACTGTGTCCAGCTCACCCACTACTGTCTCCCAAAGCCCAAGCCTCACCTACGCTTCGCCCTCTTTCCCACACAGACACCAGAGTTCCTGGCACATCTAGGGCAACTCGTGTCTTTTGGTGGAATACATGAATATTAAATAGGAAATGAACACCCTGAATTTTGAACATTAGCTAAAGGCTATATGCAAATGCACTCCTATCTATAAGCTCATTGGATCTCCTTCTATAAAAAGAGTAGCTGTTCCCCCTTCCTTTTCGGTTCATGTACTCCAAAAGAAATGGCAGCTCCGTAATCATTTTCTCTTGCCGGAGTGCTCCTGAGCACCAAGCACACTGCCACGGGTGCCTGTGTGGCCTGTGGCTTTAAGGCTCGCCTTGTGGTTTCCTTAACTTAAACCTTAAACCAAGCTCTTGAGAGAAGCTACACGAAAAGTAATGAGCCTCAAAAGTGAATGCATTGTAACAGCAAAGAAGAAATTTAATTAGCCACCATAATAGCATCGTTTAGGTTTCTTTTTCCTTTTCTTCCTTTTAAAAATAATCGCAGTGACTAGAAATTGCAGATCCCACTGTTTTAGTCCCTGGAACTCTGTAACTGGGACAGTGTGTGTGTGTGTGTGTGTGTGTGTATCTGTTCTCTACATTTCAGTTTTACAAACAGGCTCATCTGAGTTTTAAAATTAGTAATAATTTTCTGAACGGCCCCTTAAGCAGAGAGGGGAGAGATGGCAAGACAGGAGTTTGGGTGCTAACTATCTGCGTTCCCTACAGCCAGTGTTTTAGCACCTTTGAGTCTTGGTTCCCTCCACTCTAGACTGGGTCTTCCAGCGCCATGCGGGGAGGGCAGGGATGAGTTTGGCCAGTGGTGACTCTAGAATGTCTATGTTTGAGGGACTTAGATAGGAGTGTTTTTTTTTTTTTTTTTTTTTTTTTTTTTTTTTGAGACAGAGTCTCACTTTGTTGCCCGGGCTAGAGTGAGTGCCGTGGCGTCAGCCTAGTTCACAGCAACCTCAAACTCCTGAGCTCAAGGGATCCTCCTGCCTCAGCCTCCCAGGTAGCTGGGCCTACAGGCATGTGCCACCATGCCCGGCTAATTTTTTCTATATATTTTTAGCTGTCCATATAATTTCTTTCTATTTTTAGTAGAGATGGGGTCTCGCTCTTGCTCAGGCTGGTCTCGAACTCTTGAGCTCAAACGATCCGCCCACCTCGGCCTCCCAGAGTGCTAGGATTTCAGGCGTGAGCCACCGCGCCCGGCCAGAAGTGTTTTTTAATTGGAGCCCATGTGATTTAAGGTGGTTTGGGGAAGGGCTGATGGAGATGAATGGAAACAGCCCGGGGTCCCCACACTCCCAGATGTTGCCGTTTGTGCTGGCCCCTCTCTCCTTCCACACATCCCCTCAGATGGCCCAGTTGTGACTTCTTTTCCCTTTAAGGCTCAAGGACAGGTCTTCTTTGATGGCCCCCAAATTTCTCACAGGGACTGCTTAATTGCATGAGGTCAATGAAATCTTGTGCATGTCAGCAACAGACAGTCAGCATCCTCTGCATCTTTCCCAGCTTTATTGAGGCATAATTGACAAATAAAAACTGTATATATTTAAGACATACAACATGATGTTTTGATAGACATATACATTGTGAAATTATTAGCACAATTAAGCTGATTAACATAATTACCTTTTATTTGTGGCTACCATACTTAAGATGTATTTCTCTTAGCAAATTTCAAGTGTATAATACACAATTATTAACTATAATCATCATGCTATACATTAAGTTTCCAGAACTTATTCATCTTATAACTGAAAGGTTGTGCCCTTTGATCAACATCTCCTTATCTCTCCCACCCTCCCCAGCTCCTGGTACCTACCCTTCTGTTCTCTGTTTCTATGAGTTAGACTTTTTTAGGTTCCATATATAAATGAGATAATGCAAATAAGCCTGATAGATAGAACATCCTTTACATGTTAAACCTGGAACCAGCTTCCCTTTCCTGAATGACACTTGGCTGAGGGGGTCCAGGCTACAGGCTATGGTGACTCCCCCTTGCCCCTTCCCAGTACAGATATGATTTGACCCGAAGAGGGGCTTCTTCTCCTCCCCTCCGCTTTTTCTTTTGCCTGTGCAAACAATGATTAAATAGACCCCAATCATTCCTTTGTGGAGATAGTTCTTCATGAGTAGACAGATGATTCTATTTTAATCATTAAAGTAATATACGTAATTGACTAAACAAATTCAAATACAAAAGGATAAATAATGAAAAGTCTCTCTCTTCCTGCAGACCTCCCTAACCCGCTCCTTAGAAATAATTGCAATGAACAGTTCTGTATCTCCTTCCAAAAATTTCTTATTCATAGTCAAAAACATTTGGACATATGCATTTTCAAAATTTTTGTTTTCAAAGGGGTAACACATCATTTACCTTTTTCTAATCCTTGACTTCCCCCCCCCTTAATTTATAGAATAAATTCCATCGCATGTACCAAAAATCAAACCCAAACTGTCCTGCATAATAAACAGGATTTGTTGACCTATATGCCTAGAAGTCCCCAGAATGAGCTTGATTCAATGTTGATGTGACTCAGTGGCTTAACTATGTTATTATATCAGAGGTCTGGTTTCTATCTCATTCTGCTTTGCTTTTAAGGCTGGCTCCCCATCCTGACTGTCACAGCACTTGCTAACATTCCCAGGGCTACATACCTACATGTCCATATGTAGACAGAAAGAGAGAGGGTTATTTCTTGAAGTTCTCTCAGAAGAGCCAAAAAATGTTTATTTCTATGTTTTTCCCCCAGAGGCTCAAGCCAACAATTTTACACATCTCATTGGCATGAATTGGGTCATGTTCCTCCATCAGAACCAATATCGTTAGAAAGGATGAGGTTACATAAATTAGTTAGGCTTCAGCCCAGGAAGGACCCACTCCAGAATCACGGATGAGGTTATCATTTTCCAAGTATATGGGCTGTGAGTGGTAAGTGTATCCAAGCAAAAAATAAAATGATTAGCAACATTACTTGACATTATATTATGTACATTTTCCCATAGCTATACAGCTAGGTATATTTCCTTTGAAAAAAATAAAATTGGTAGTGTAGGGCTCACGTATGTGTACACAACATAATTTATTTAACCCGTTCCCTGGTAATGAACATTTAGGTCATTTCCAACTCTGTCCCAATATAGAGTCATGTTTTAGTGAATTCTATACATACATTTTTGCATACATATGGATTATGGGTATATCTGTTGGTTAAATTCCCAGAAAGATGGGTTCGAGAATGTAATTAGCCTACATTTAGTTACAGAGAATCCACTCCAGGAGATAGAGACTCAAGTTTGAAGTTTCAGGAATGATTGTCAAAATCACACTGCTATACTGATCCACCCAGGGAGCTGCTGTCTAACTGGGAAGCTGCCGTACAGATGTCAGCTCCAGAGTCACACCGCCACTGAGCCATAACCAGGAATTCGTGACGATCAGGAAGCCGCTGCCGCCGCTGCTGCAGGGCTGCCCTGTGCCAGGAACATGGATGCTCCACACCCACAAAGCTGGTGACCGCAGACACAGTGGGAGCAAAGTGTCAACTTCATTTTTGCCTTCCAAATCTCACATAGCTCTTCTGATTGATAGAGTCGAATGCACATTTGAAACCTTATCTGCAAAGGGGTCTGGGAAATGCTCAGTTTTCTAGCCTCTACAATCAAGGAGGCACTCTGGGAGGAGAAAGACGCTCATGCCTGTCTCTTACATGGCAGAGAGTGTGCATTTTGTGGTGCACTAGATCCAGCCAAAATTCTCAAAGAAATTTTTTCTTTGCTGCCTATATAAAACTAAGATCTCCATGGCCCCCCACTCCACCTTCATTGTGACTATGTAGACCAAAAGCCATTCTTCAGAGCCTGTATTGATTAAGAAGGATGAGCTATTGCTCTTCAGCTGCAGCAAAGATGCAAGGTTGAGAGAAATATTACCTGCATGACAGAAAAGCAAAGACATCATCTCTCCCAAAGACATGAGAAAATGGAAGATGGACTCCTGACCTGTTTGGCCGTTATTGAGCATCTTTGTGGCCTGATTCTGTACCAGTTAGTCCTCACATCTCCCCCAGACATGGGTGTCATCATCTCCCGGCTGGATATGTAGACAGTGCACACTGGAGCAACCCCAAATGGCTGGCTTCTCTTTTGATTGCTGGGTGCTCTGCACACACCGGTTGTTGAATATTTTGAATATCATTCTTGATCCTTCCTGGTTTATAGATAGGGAAAACTAAGGTTCTAAAGCATTAGGCCATTTTCCCAAGGTTAGAGGGACGGAAAGTAAACAAGATTTGAGC
This sequence comes from Eulemur rufifrons, assembly GCF_041146395.1. Classification (NCBI taxonomy): domain Eukaryota; kingdom Metazoa; phylum Chordata; class Mammalia; order Primates; family Lemuridae; genus Eulemur; species Eulemur rufifrons. The sequence continues at coordinate 27,113,911 of NC_091001.1, forward strand.
CCAGTGGTGCATAGCTTCAGAGGTTGTTTTTTTCTACCATGCCTACTGCCTTTCTGTTGAATCAAATATTAATACAAAAAATGCTTAAATAGTACCATGTCCTTTAATAAAGGCTCTACATTTAAAATTTAAAATTTGCGCATCCATTGGTGAGAAATGTGGAAAAACTTTTAGCCTTGACTTTTATTTGTGAAATCTCCCTTGGCCCTAAACTTGCTAATTTCTTTTTTTCCACCAAAAAAAAAAAAACATCACCAGGAAGTGAGGGCTCACCTCCTGGTACAGGTGTTAGTGATATTGTGTTGTGGGGGGCGGGGGGGGGGGGGGGGGGGGGGAACAAACCCTAGCTAAGCTTCTTTAAGATTTGGGCATTTGTGAATGCCACAGCTATTTGCAGAAGGAATCTTACATTTCTGCATTTCAAGGCTGACCATTGAAATGTAAGCTATTGTTTTTGGAAGGTCACTCTCAATGGGCTTCAAACTCCCTTTTGATCTCTTCCCCCACTCCCTCCCATCCACTTTCTCAAAATGCTCATTTTTTCCCCTAGAAAGTGAGGCTCTTTTCCATCTGGCTGTCCACAAACTACTCCTTCCTGACATTCACTGAGGCTGGGAATTAAGTGTTCGGTATCAGGGCATCCTAACATGATTTGTTTAGCTCTGTTGAGGAGTATTTGTGGAGCATTTAGTTAACATTGCTGTCTATGTTGCCAAGTAGGTTTTCAGAAAAGTCTTTCCTAGTCACACTCGCTGAGGAGACAGGCAGTTTGTTTCCTATTTTCCCAAGTATGAGAATATGACATTAAATGAGCCTTAGAAGAAGAAAAACAAGTCCCTATGGTTCCTGCAAATGGCAGCAATCGGAAAGCACACTATTTTGTTTAATGGTTTTTAAAAGAAACATATTCATATAACAGTTAAAAATGTTCTTGGAGCCTAATATGAAAAGGGCAACTGCACCCCTAAGTTTTGCTTTCAAACCAGTGAAACAGAGTATTCTTGGAAGAATAAATTGTTGCTCCCAAACACGGACGTAGGTGATCTCTTTTAAATTTGTTACCTCCAACCAGTACCGACAACAGAGAGTCTTAATCTGGATTTCAGGGGAACTCTGAAAAGTCATGCAAATGTTTCCAGTGTATACATGTGAAGTTATCATTTTTCTAGAAACCACGGTCATAGCTTTCATTAGATTTCTATAAGGGACTCAAAGCCCTAATTTTTTAGATTAAATGACCTACTGTTGCATTGAAAAGAACTTCCTAGGATGAACTTGGCCTGTGCCATACTGATTAGACGTGGGGAATGCAGTGGATAGAGGTAAGGCCTCGTTTATGACCTGCCTTTAGCATGATTCAGTGGGTCAACAAACATCCAGCAAGGACTTGCTTAGTGAAAGGCAAGAGATTTGATTGTCTCTCTTTTAGGAGTCACAATCATAAATGCAATTGTTAACTGCGAATTACCCAGCCCCTTTTAAGTCTCTAGCTGCAGGATTGAAGCCCAGAGCCTTCCAATTCCTGGGGGAGGCAACATGCTGTGTGATGAAGTGTTCATTAGTTGATTGTGTAAAGTGCTTTGAAGATCTGAAGAACCAGAGTGCTAGGAAGCATCATCAACCTCCTTAAACTTTCTTTGTCTCTCTTTTACCTAAAGGCAACTTGTCAGCCCTTGATGAGGCACCCAAAATACAGACCTTGCTCTCAAGTCCTCATTATCAAATTAGTGGCCTGGTTGAATGGGGGCATGTTCTTTTTTCCTGAAGAGAAGATAAAAACTTGACTCTCATAAGAGTCCCGGTTTAGAACAGGTGCTCCCCGCTATCGACCACAGTGGCAGCTTTTATATGGAGATGCTTAAAACAAGTTAAAACCTCGAGTGTTTGGTGATAAATTACATCAGAGGACCTGCAGGCTGATGCTCCAGTGCGTTTGGGAGGCCAGCCACTGGCAGGATTCTGCACAATGCCCGGGAAGCCTCCACAGGGGATAAAAGGATCAGAATTTACAGTCTAGCAGCGGTGTAAGATAAGCTCGCAGATAACTATAATATAAATCAGAATGTGTTCATTAGAGCTACAGGAGAGACTCAAAGAGCAGGGAGGGGGTTAGAAAATGGGACTACTACACCTCATGCATTGAATAAGAAGTCTCAAGAAGACAGTGGAAAGAGTAACAGCAAATTATAACCCACAGTCATTGAGTCCTCCCTACATGCTCATTGGGGTAAATCTTTTACGTGCATCATCTCATTTAATGGACCTTGACTGATAGGTAGGGTTGGGCCAAGTATTATGGCTGGGGACGGCCTTGCTCAAGGGGAAGAACAAGGACAAGAGCTTGCGGCTTCTGCTCACGCTCTTGGGAACTAAAGCCTCAGTCCACTTTTCATCACTCTACACGCCTTACACATGAATGTGAATTTTTGGGTTTGTGTTAGCTCCTACTGATTTTACTAACACGCACCAAGAGCATAACAAGTCGTTACCTCAATGCTAATTGCAATCTCCTGATCATCCCATCGTGCAGGGTGTGATGGCAGCTCTGGAGCCTCGGTGTGCAAAGGGGCTGGGGGAAGTAGAGGGCTCGTCTAGGTAAGGCATTTGCCCAGCAAGCATGCCATCCTTAGTTGATCTGTATTTGCCTTGGTTGGATCCTTGACCAGCAAAAGAACATTAGTGGGAACATGGGTGAGATTTAACTAAGGTCTGTGAGTTAAAGGTTTTGTATCCGTTAATGTCCTGATCTTGATCACTGCATTGTGGTTATGTAAAATGTTAATATTTGGGGAAGCTGAGTGAAGAGTATAAGGTGACTCATGCTACTATTTTTACAACTTTTTGTAAGCCTAAAATGATTTCATAATAAAGAGTTAAAAATAAAAATAAATAAAATAATGGATGTGGATTTGGAGTGATGAGGGTGGAATGGGGTGAAGGGATTTGAGATGAAGCCCCAGCCCCGTCCCTTGCTGTCCTCTGCTGGGACGCTTGTGGAAGCAGAGTCCCCACCCCAGAGGGTGCAGGGGAGGGACCTGGGCAGCTGTACTTGGACAGGCTCCTCCAAATGATCCTTCTGAAGAGGTGAGTGTGGGAAACAGCATGATCTTCTTTGCTCCTCCAATCCTCCTGCCAAGTGAGACACCCTCAGCCCCCATGTCAGAAGGAGGAAACCGAACCTGGGGGAGAGTAAGGTGCCTGAAGCCACAGGTCTAGGGAGTGGTAGAGCTGACATTCACTGTATTTCTTTTTCTCCTAAACCCTCTCATAAAGCCTTTCTTAGGACTTTCCTCTAACCTTGTGTGATATTTATATGCTTATCTCTTCCAGAAACCCATGGCAGGCACCTCCTCACTTACCAATTCTCTAACCTCCCCACCTCACCAGCACCAAACAAGCGGCCTGACACGTGGTGGGGAATGCCCTCTACATTCAGACTGGCCTCTAGTGACCGCCAAGTGGCTTTTTCTCGCTGGTCATCCTGTATGTGGGTCCCACCTAGCACATACAAATTGAATAACTATTTTTGCTTGGAAAACCTCTTGGCTTTATAGCCGTTCCAGTTCAAGCAATGTTTCTGTTGATTTTAATTTAATTTGAAGCGTGTAAAACACACAGACACATGCACATACATAAGTGGAATTAAATCATCTAATTTCAAATATTAATTAAAATATTAGGAAATAACTTTGATTAAGCCAGGGACAGGATTCTTTTAAAAAATTATTTCCAATCCCAGAGCCATTTCTGAGCTTTTTTTCTCTCTTCTGACACAAAGGCCTGAGGGTTGATCTTGCAGGTCCCTGGGAGGCAGTAAGCTGGTGTGCTCAGTGACTTACTGAGATGTTTAGTTCTGAGATGACCTAAGCAGGCTCTGACATTCTGGGCCCTTGCACTCCCAGACACTGCTGTTTTGCTTCTCCTACTCTCAATAACAGGAAGTAAAAGAGGAAATACAAGCCATGAGAGAGTCAATTGGAGGAAGTAATGGGGTTGAGCACATGCTACCCCAAAACATGGCAGCTTGGCATTGGAGAAAGCAGCAGAGGCAGGAGGGCCACTCTCACCTTCCCCTCGCCCTTCTCCACGAAGCAGGTCCTAAAACAATTGTTCGAGAGTTGCCCTCACTATACCTGGAGGAAAGGAACATCCTTATCTCTGAAGACACAGGGACACAGAAGAATCCGAACAAACAGGCCATGCTAAGCACTGTCCCCCAACCCCACCAAGTTTATCCCCACTAGACCAAATCCTCTTTGTCCGGTTATATTTCTTCACAAATGTCCAATCTGCTTCAAACTTAGCATAAAAGTACACAAATCTATCTGAACTTATCTGCTTGAGTCTTCATTTTCTTAGGAAGGCTCCTGTGCCATGTAAAACTCATATGAAATACACCAACCACAGCAAGAAGAGAAGGAATCCATGTCATCACCTAAAACTGTGTGAAATTGTGTTTTAGTAATTAAATGCTATTTATTTTTCTGCAAGAGAGTACCATGTTATCTGTTCCATGATATTTCAGAATATATTCATAGGCATTATTTTCAAGTCTTATATTCCAAGAATATTAAAATGACAAAAGCGTGGGGTTCAGAGACCCATAGATCTGGGTTTAAATCTAAGCTCCATCAGGTAAGTCACACAATACCTTTTGTCTCAATTTCCTCACCGCTCGTGCAGGGACTGTAGTACTCACTCTCCTCCCCAAGCCCGTGTTGTGCTCAGGCTTAATTAAATGATGTGTGTGAAAGCACCTGGCACCATGGATGTGGATCTCATGAGAGTCACCCACTGCCAATGGCACAAACTGCAATAAAGATCCCCTCACATCCCACTGTCCTTCCCTTCCTTTTTGGCATCTAAACTCCAAGCATGGAACACGCTCCCCTTGTCCCCTGGCTAACTCCAGATACCTGGCTGCTTCTGTTCTCGTTGGCCACCAGACTCTTACTAGGGTAAGGGAGGAAAAATTCCTTTCCTCACCCTCACTAGGTTCGTGGCTGAGGCCCCTGTAACAAAAGACAGATTAACAAGAGAAAAGCATACAGATTCATTTCATAAGTTGTATGTGACTCAGGGGACTCCAGAAATGAAGTTCCAAAGAAGTGGGGAAACCTGTGTATTGTGATGCTTAGGTCTGATGAAGAATAGACAGTTGTGGAGAAATATAACTGGACAAAGGGAGAATGATTTAATTGTAATAAACTGGGGGAATTAGCAAGGCCGGTTTGTTCAGATTTTCCTCTGTGTCCTTGTTATTTCAGAGGTGAGGATGTTCCTTTCCTTCAGGTAGAGGGAGGGCACCTCTCACAGGAGGGTGTTGGGACTAGTTCAAAGGAAGGTCAGAAAACTCTTTTATGGTCTGCTTCAGAGGAGAAGGACAGGTGAAGGTCAGAGAGACCTTCCTGCTTCTGCTCTTTTTCCAGATGCCAAAGTGCCATGTTTGGGGGTCATGTGTCCAGAACCCATTGATGGTCTGGGGCCTGCTCACCCCTAAATCTGAATAATGAGTCCTGTGCTAAAGTGTTCATGATTAATGAGGACTTTAATGGGTCATTCCTCTCTGGTTATAGCATGAGTTGTCCAAAGTCATGTAGTGAGACAGATAGAGCTCTGGACTCCTCATCTTTAAAGCCAGGCTGGGTAGTTAGTTGTATGCCTTCCTTCCCAGTCTATCTAGGGTTCCAGAATGTTCTCCTTCAGGATCTATATTTTATCTGGGGTGCAGTGGCTGAACCCCTTGACCTTATTTACAACTTTGAATATTCTTTGGGTTTGGGTTTTGGCTCAGAGATTTCTGGGACTAAAATTCCCCTATATTTAAGGGCTTTGGGTTCTGATTTTTGCTTTTGCTTTTGCTGTTCCTTAAACCAGTAGAATGCTTTGAAAGGGAGAGCATGTCAGCAGTAGCCCGGACCTCACATCTTTACATTTATTTTGCTCTTAACTATGCTTTGAGGAATTGGAGAAAATGCCAATTCCTGCACTGCAATGCAACATATTGTGATAGATGCTTCTTCTGAGATCCCATATGCTTCATATTGCCATGGAAAAAGCACTGGCATAGCAACATTTTTTTTTTTTCTATAAATTTCCCCAGAGATTGAATTGGATTTCTGTTGGTTGCTTTTACAGCAACATTGTCTCATCAAGGAGAGAGAGAGCAAGAGAGACAGAGAAGGAGAAAGAAAGAGAAAGAGACAGAGAGGGAGGGAGGGAGAAAGGGGGGAATGGGTAGGTTGCACATTAACAGATGGAGTGGGTTTTCATGCATACTTGCTTTAAGTCACCAGCCTGGGGGCCATGGCCGCAGAGTGCTCCCTGCCCTGAATCTGCTAGTATAGGAGCAGACTAGTCTTGGAAAAGTGGAAAAGCAGTAAACTAAGGAGAAGAAAGGCACAGTTCCTGACTTGGCCACTCATCCCCTCTGGATCTGGGGCAAGTGCATCAATTAGGTTTTGTTTATATGATGTAGTGATTCAAATAATTTTTTTTTTTTTTTATTTCTTACATTCTGTTCTGGGCTGGCTCTAACAAGGCTGGATGGTCCAAGGTGGCCTCACTCATGTGTCTGGTGGTTGGAATGATGTCAGCTGGAGTGACTTGGCCACGTGTCTGTCATCACCCAGCAGGCCAGCTCCAGCCTGGGGATAACCCCAAGGTGGTTGTCGTGGGACTGTCAAGACTTTCCAAGCCTCTGCCGTGTCACATTTGCTAATGTCCTCTGTGGCCGAAGCGAATCACACATCTAAGCCCACATTCAAGGGGTAGAAAAATAGACTCCTAGTCTTGATGAGAGGTGTTAAAAAATCACATTGCCAAGGGGCAGCATACACAGTCTACTACAGCAGCTTGCTGAATGCTCTCTGAGACCGAGTGCCCCCAAGTTTGGAATGTGTGAGCACTGTATACCTAATAGTTCATATTTATCATGTCGAATATGAACTCTTGACTTGGTAAAAGATCTTGTACCTGCCCACTTCTCTCCCTGCTTCTGTTCTCTCTCCCTCGGCAGGACTGGTCCTTCCTCTTCTTGGACCAGTTTTCCTACAGAGATTCACGTGGGCTTCTTCTAGTCTTGGCTCAAGGTCACATTCTGAGTGAGGTTCTTCTCAGTTACTAGATGCTAATTGCCAACCCTGCACCACCTGATATGTTATACTTTCTTGCCTTGCTTTGTTTTTTCTCCTTTATAATTATCACTGAGTCACTTATTTTTTAATTTTTTGCTCCACCAGAGATTTAATGCCATGAGGACAGGAGGGTATTTGTTTGATTCACTATTTAATCTCCAGCGTCTACGACAGTACCTAGAACATAATTAACAATATCAATTTGTTGAATAAATAAGGAAAGAAGATTTTAAGGAGTGTATTTACCCCGTGATCTAAATCGAAGAATGGATTGCTTTCTTGTGCAAAAAAGAGGCACCTAACTCAGTTCTAAAGAGTCAGAGAAACTCACCAGAAAAGTGACATCTAAGATCTAAAGGATAAGAAATAATAAAGAAGGGGGTAAATGAGAAGACAAAGCAGAGTACCAAGGTGGGCACATAGATGGCCCACTGGGTATAGGCAGACCCCTGATATATATTTGTTCCTTGTAAGAATAAGATAAGCTTTGCTAATTTTTAATATGCTGATTAGTACTAGAGTCCTCAGTAGGTACCAGACAGGAAGGGGATCTAACTGTCCCTAACACTTGGAAAATGTCCCAATGGAGAAATCAAGGATTCCACAGCATGAAGAGCTTAACTACATTCTCATTTATTTGTTGTTTTTACCATATCCTGATTCACTGAGGGTTTCCTGTGTCCAGTTGTATTATAGCTACTTTAACTGCTTTTAACTAAACTAACCTTTACAAAATGGACAAGCCACTTGGAAAGATTCCTGAAAAAAAAAAAAAAAAAAACCCACTAACTTATGCTAACGATGATACTATTAAAGCAAAAGAAAACCAAGAAGACTGAGCTAGTATTTCACCTCCTCCTAAAAACGATAACAATCTATTCAGATCAGACAAGGGGGAGGGCTAGAGATAAAATGACAATCAGCAAGAAATTTGAAAAATAAATTTTCATCAATTACTGTTAACAATTCCGAACAGATTATGCTTAAGCTGTTAGCAAACCAATGGCTAAAGTTTCTCCAAACATTACGTTGGAGAAAATATAAAATATTATTCTTTGAAAATTTTTATCTTATTGTAGCTTTTTTTTTTTTTTACTCAGGTATCATTTACAGACAATAAATTATACAGATCGTTACTGTGTGGTTCAGTTAGTTTTGAACAATTGTATATAATCATATAATAACCACTCCAAGCAAAATATAGGATATTTTCATCAACTCAGAAAGTTTCCTTATTTATGTTCCCTTTGAGTTAATTTTCCCCACCTTAAATCAACTATTTTTGACTTCTATTACCATATATTGCTTTTGTCTTTTCTTGCACTTTGTATATTGTACATGTAATCATGTAGTGTGTCTTTGTGTATACATGTGTACCTGGCCTTTTTTGCTCAACTTAATGTCTGTAAAATTCATCTGTGTTGTTTGTATCAGTAGTTTGTTTCTTTTTATTGCTACAATTTGTTTCATGTATAAGTATACCCTAGGTTTTATTCTCCTATTGATGGACATTTGGGTTGTTTCAGGTCTTAGCAATTATGCATAAGGCTGCTATGAACATTTTTGTATAAGTTTAAGTGGACATTTGATTTTATTTCTATTGTATAAACACCCAGGAGTTGGATTGCCAGATCAAAAAATAGGTGAATTTTTAAGTTTATAAGTGATTGTAGCACTTTACATTGACACCAGAAATGTTTGTTTCAGTTGCTTTTTATCCTCACTTTCATCTTCATCTTTTCATCTTATCATTCTATTTAATTTTAGCCATTTTTGTGTAGTAGTATCTCATTATAATTTCAATTTTCATTTATGTGTTTCCTAATATCAGTTGAGCATTTTTTCGTATGCCTAGTGGTCATTCCTACATCCTTTTTGGTGAAGTGTTTGTTCACATCTTTTGCTCATTTAAACATTTTTGTTTTCATTATTGAGTTTACATATTCTGAATAAGATTCCTTTACTGAACATTGACCTTTGTATCTGTGGGCTCTCCATTCATGGATTTAACCAACTGTGGATCAAAAATATTTTTAAAAAACACTGTGTACTGAACATGCACAGATTTTTTTCCTTGTCACTATTCCCTAAGCAAGACAGTATAACAACTGCATTATACATTTGTGTTGCATTTACATTGTATGAGGTATCACAAAGTAATCCAGGGATAATTTAAAGTATACAGGAGGATATATATAGGTTATATGCAAATACTTTACCGCTTTTTATAAGGGACTGGAGCATCCTCAGATTTTGGTATCTGTGGTAGTGGTCGGTGGTGGGGGGAGGCCCTGGAACCAAGGGAACTGTATTTATAACATCTATATAATATACACACACACACATACACACACAGGTATATTTTCCCCATCTGTGTCTTGACTATTTGTTTAATGATATCTTCTGATGAATAAAAGATTTTCATTTCGATGAAGTATAATTTATTATTCTTTTCTTTGATGGTTTGTGATTTTCATCTCCTCTCCAAGAAATCTTTCCTTATCACAAGGTTGTAAAGATTTTCTCTGTTTTCTAGTAGAAGATTTACCTTTTTGGCTTTTATGTTTAGGTCTATAATCCATCTCAAATTAATTTTGTGTATAGCATGAGGTAAGAATCTAGGTTTTTTTTTTTTCTTATATGAGTATCTATTAGTTCCAGAGCCATTTGTTAAATGGACTTTGATTTTCAAATGTTAAACCATATTGCTAAACTAAGATAAACCTCACCTAGTAATGATGTATTATTCCTTTAATACATTGCTATATTTCATTTTCTAATATTTTCTAATATTTTCAAAGTATATGGTCATCTGTTTTTATAAGCCATACTGATATACTTATTTTCTTTCTTGTAAAGTTTTTGTCAGGTTTTTGTATCAGTATAATGCTATCATCATAAAATAAGTAGGTTCAGTGTCCTATCTTCTTTTTGCTTGAAAGGGTTTATGTAGAATTGGTGTTATTTCTTCTTTAAAAAATAGTAACTTTATCTTGTTTGATAGAATTCACCTGCACCTGGATATGTCTATGTGAAAAGGTTTTTCATAACAAATTCAATTACTTTAATAAATATGAGTCTATTTAGATATTATTGTTTTCTTTTGTCAGTTTTAAGTTGTATTTTTTAAGGGATTCATCTATTTCATCTATGTTGCTGCATTTATTGAAATTATGATGCTGAAAATATTCCCTTATTATCATTTTCATGTGTGTAGGATCTTTAGTGGTCTCTTCTCTTCCATAACAGACTGGTAACATATTTTTCTTTGTTATTGGTTGGTATTCCTAGGGGGTTACCAATTTTATTAACCTTTTTATAGAAATAATTTTTGATTTCAAAAAAATTTTTGTTGTTCCCCCTAGTACATTTTAAAAAAAATTTCTACTGTGAACTTTCCATTCTTCAACTTTCCCTTAGGACTTGATTTGGTCCTCTTTTTCTAGCTTTTGAAGTTTGAAAATTAGATAACTGATTTTGAAGTTTTTCTTTCTTATATAAAAATTTCAGATATCATTTTGCTGCAAATTGCTTCCCACAGTTTTTGATACATTACATTCTAATCTCATTCAATTAAAAATATTTTCTAATTTCACTTTTGATTTATTTGTTGACTCATGTATCATTTAGAAATACACTGTTTAATTTCCAAAATTAAAATTAGCCAGAGGAAAAAAGATCTATACCTATTACAACAATATGAATCACACCTAAATTCTCCAAATAGAAAGCAACTTTTCTCAATGTTTTATTGGTATAATTTCTTATTAGATATCATTGTGGTCAGAGATTATACTATATAGAGATATCAGTATTTTAAAATAGATTTGACTGGTTTTATGGTGATTTTTAAGAATATTTTGTCTAGGTTTTATAATTGCTATCTGAAGGAAGGTTATTCCAATCAAGTTTCCCCACGTGCATTAGTTACCTACTGCTGTGTAACAAACCACCACAATTATGCAGGTTAAAAAAAAACACACACACATATTTTTTAATCTCAGAGTTTCTGTGTTTTCGGAATTTGGGCATGGCTTACTTGGGTCCTCTGCTCAGGGCCCCACAAAGCTGCAATTGAAGTTATTATTGGTCTATGTTTCCATCTGGAACTTAGGATCTCCATTCAAACTTACGTAATTGTTGGCGGAATTCAGTTCCCTGAGGTTTTAGGACCGAAGTCGCTATTTTTTAGAGGCCATAGGCAGTTTGATGCCATGTAGGACTCTCCACAGGAAATTCACAATGTTGCAGTTTATTTTTCTTAAAGCCAGTGAGAGTGAAACAGATATAGATAGATAAAGTTATATATAGAGAGATGTGTATGCAAATATATATGTATATGTGCAAACACATGCACACACACACACACACACACACACACGCATACACGGTAATCTAATTTCAGGAGGGAAATCCCATCACCTTTGCCATTATCTATTGGTTAGAAAAAAGTCACAGATTTTGCTCCTTCTCAAGGAGAGAAGATTAGACAGGGCGTGGTTCATTGGGTGTCAACTTAAAATCCTGCCTACCCGTGATCTCTTCTACACATCAGTGCCCTGACTCACTAGCAGCTAGCACCACCTCAGGGCACTCAATGGTAGGAAATAATACAAAGTATAAAACCAGGAGACAGATTATGGGGGCTTATTTTAGAATTCTGCCTATCACATCACCATTACAAGAAGGCAGAACTTTCTTTCTTAAGATAGTTTTGCTCCGTACAGAATTCCATATTGGCAGATTCTTTTTCTTTCACCACGTAAATGATACTATTCAGTTGTTTATAGGCTTACATATTTCTGGTGAGAATTTAGGTGTGATTCATATTGTGGTAATATGTATGGATCTTTTTTTCCTCTGGCTAATTTTAAGATTCATTCTCACCCTCGTATTTTCAGCCAAACAGCTAACTATGATGTAACTGCGTGGTTTTCTTTGTATTTATCCTGCTGTAAGTTTACTTACCTAATAGATTTGGAGGTTGAAGTATGTTAATTCTTCCAGTTAAACTTTCTGTTTTGAGATAATTGTGGATTGGCATGTAGTTGTAAAAAACAACCCAGAGAGATCCTGAGTACCCTTTACCCATTTCCCTGCAATGGCAGCATTTGTAAAACTATAGTACAATGTCACAACCAGGATCTTAACATGGATACGGTCAAAATACAAATTGTCTCATCATCACAGAAATTCCTCATGTTTCACTTTTGTAATCATATCCGTTTCCTTCCCACCCTACCCTCTCCTTAACTCCTGAAAACCACTAATCTGGTCTTCATTTATGTAATTTAGTCATTTCAAGGTTATTATATAAATGGCATTATAAAGTATGTAACCTTTTTCCACTCATCATAATTCTCTGTATCAGTAGTTTGTGACTTTTTATTGCTGGGGACTATTTCCTCACATGAATGTACCACTCCGTGTTTAACCACTCACCAATTGAAGGTATCTGGGTTGTTTCTAGTTTGGGGATATTGCAAATAAAGTTCCTCTAAACATTTGTGTACAGGTATTTATTTGTGTGAAACATAAGAATTCACTTCTCTGGGATAAATGCCCAGGAGTAAATTTCTGGGTTGTATGGTAGTTGTATGTTTAGTTTTTAAAAAAAATTTCACAAGTGATTGCATGATTTTTCATTCCCACCAGAAATATACCAACAATCCTGTTTCTGTGCATCATCACCAGCATTTGGTATTGTTGCTATTCTTTATTTTATCTTGAGGCATCTCACTGTGGTTTTAATTTGTATTGTCTTAATGGCTAATGAGCATATTTTCATGTGCTTATTTGCCATCTTCAATGAAATGTTTCTTCATATATTTTGCCCATGTTCTAATTGGATTGTATGCTTTTTTACTATTAAGTTTTGAGAGTTCTTTATATATTCTAGATGGTAGTCCTTTGTCAGACATGTGGTTTGCAAATATGTTCTCCAATTATTATCTGGTCTCTTTATCCTCTAATCAGAGTTTTTCACAGAGCAAAAGTTTTTAATTTTCATAATGTCAAATCAATCAATTTTTCCTTTTATGCATATATTTTTGATATCTAATCTAAGAACTTTTTTCTTACCCATAGATCCCAAAGATTTTCTCCTATGCTTATTTTTTAAGAGGTATAAAGTTTCACATTTAATTCTATACTCAATTTTGAGTTAATTTTGGTTTAAAAGGTGAAACTTAGGTTGAGGTTAAGTTTTGCCAATGTATCTCCAATTGCACCAGCACCATTTGTTGAAAAAGCTCTTTTTCCCCATTGATGTGCTTTTGCACTTTTGTCAAACATCAGTTGAACATGCTTGTGTGAGTCTATTTCTGAGTTTTCTATACTGTTCCATTGATCTATGTGTCTGTCCTTATGTCATTATTGCACAGTCTTCATTACTGTAGCTATCTAGTAAGTACTGAAATCTGGTAGACTGATTTTTCCCACTTTATTCTTATTTTTCAAATCACTTTAGTATTCTATTTTTTTTTTGTTTTTCCATATAAATTTTAGAATAATCTCGCCTATATCAACAAATATCTTGCTGGATTTTTGATAGAAATTGTATTAAATCTGTATATCAGTTTAACAAGAATTGATATTTTTATTATGTTATGTCTTTAATTCATGAACATGGTATCTTTATTTAGTTGTTTGATTTCTTTCATCAGCATTGTATAATTTTTATCATACAGGTCCTGCTCATGTCTGGTTTGATTTATACCTAAGCATTTCCTTTTTTTATAACCTATTATAATTGACATTGCATTTTTAGTTTTGTTGTTCACATGTTCATTGATAGAATATAGATCTATAACTGGGTTTTTTACACTTATCTTTTATCCTATGAACTGGCTGACGTCACTTATTAGTTCCAGGAATTTTTTTTTTTTTTTTTTTTTGTCACAGATTCCATGGGATTTTCTATGTAAAAAAATCATGTCATTTGCACATTGGAAAATTTTTATTTCTTTTTTTCTAATTTATATGACTTTTATGTTATTTTCTTTTCTTACACTGACTAGAATTTCTAACATTGTATTGAATAAGAATAGCAAGAACATTCTTGCCTTTTTCCTGATCTTGAGAGGAAAGCATTCAGTCTTCCACTATTAAGTGTAATGTTAGTATTTTTAGATGCTCTTTATCATATTGAGAAAGTACTCCTCTATTCCTATTTTTCTGAGAGTGTTATCATGAATGACACACACAGACTTTGTCTGACACTGTATTAATTGACAGGGTCATGTGATTTTTCTTCTTTAGCCTGTTAAATTTATTATAGTGTATTAATTGATTTTCAAATATTGAGCCAGCCTTATATAACTGAAATACACCCCACTTGGTCATGGAGTATAATTCTTTTTATATACTGTTGAATTCTATTTGCTAATATTTTCTTAGGAATTTTTGTGTATATATGTATGAGGAATATTGGTCTATAGTTTTCATTGTTTAATGCTCTTTGTCTGATTCTGGTTATGCTATCCTCACAAAATAAAATAAGTATATTTCTTTCTCTTCTATTTCTGAAAAATAGGGTACAGGATTGATATTCATTCTTTAAACATTTGGAAGAATTCTACAGTGAAACCATCTGGGCTTGGAGGGTTTTTTTTTTTTAATAGTTTTTAAATTATAGATTCGATTGCCTTGAGAGTTATAGGGATATTCAAATCATCTATTTCATATTGGGTGAGTGGTGGTAGTTAGTGTTTTTCAAGGAGGAAGCTCATTTTATCTCAGTTGTCCAATGTTGTCTAAGTCCATTTTGTGTTGCTATAACAGAATACCTGAGACTGGGTTATAAAGAAAAGAGGTTTATTTGGCTTATGATGCTGGAGGCTGGGAAGTCCAAGAAGCACAGCACTGACATCTGCTTGGCTTCTGGTGAGAGCCTTGCGCTGAATTATAACGTGGTGAAAGGGGAATTGGATGTACCAAAGGGCTAAAACATAGACGTCAACCTGGCTTCATAACAACGCACTTTCTCAGGAACTATCCATTCCCTCAAGCACTAACGCAGTCCCATGGTAAGGACATGAATCTATCTTGATCTAAACACCTCTTAAAAGCACCACCTCCCAACATTTTTACAATGGCAATTAAATTTCAACATAAGTTTTGGCTGGAGCACTCAAACCATAGCAAATGTGTATGTGTACAATTGTTTGTAATTTTCCCTTTTTATCCTTTTGATGTCTACGGAGTCTGCAAGATCTCCTGTTTCATTCCTGATATTGGTAATTTGTGTCTTCACTCTTTATCAGTCTTGCTGCATGCAATTTTGTTCATTTTATTAATCTTTTCAGAGAATTATTTTTTTATTTCTTTTATTTTCTTTATTGTTTCTGTTTTTAATGTTATTGGTTACTGCTATTATCTTTATTACTTTCTTCTTTCTGCTTGGTTTGGGCTCATTGTGCCCTTCTTTTTCTAATTCATGAGGTGGGAGCTTAGGTTATTAATTTGGGATTCTTTGTCTTTTCTAGTGTCTGCATTTAGTACTATAAATTTGCCTTTCTGTGTTACTTAAGTTTTGTTCTACAAATTGTGATGTGTTATATTTTCATTGAATTTTATGTATTTTCAAAGTTTCCATTGAGACTTTCTCTTTGACCCACAGATCATTTAAAAGTGTGTTGTTTCATTTTCAAGCATTTGGAGCTTTTTCTGTTTTCTTCCTGTCATTGTTTTCTAGTTTGATTATGTTGTACTTGGAGGACACCCTTTATAGGATTTCAAATCTTTTAAGTTTATTGAGGTTTTTTTTATGGCTCAGGATATGATCTGTCTTGGAAAATGTTCTCTGGACACTTGAATAGAATGAGCATTTTGCTATTATTGGGTGGAGTGTCCTAAAGATGTTGATGAGGTTGTATTGTTTGATAATGTTGTTGAATTCTTCTATATCTTTAGTGATTTTTCTGTCTGGTTGTTCCATCAATTGTTGAGAGATTGGTGTTGAAGTCTCCAATTATAACTGTGGATTTGTTAATTTTGAAAACAGTCTCTTTTGACTTTCTATATCATAGCTGCTCACATGATTATCTGTGTCATTTATTATTTATATTGTAGTACATATTTTATCCTAAAACAATATAGTAATATGGTAGTATATAAATAGATATATGCTGGGAATGCATGTTCAAAAATATTTCTCCAATAAGAATGTGTAACTAAGAGTTAGGAGAAAACTCCTGAACTAGAAATAGTGGCAGGGATCATATATTAAGGAGCCTTGTAGGTCACAGTAAAGAGTTAATATTTTGACTGGATGTTACTGAGGAGCATTAGAAGACCTTAGAAGATGTGAAGTGATTCAATAGATGATTTAGATATATTACTTTTGCTATAGAGTAGAAGACTGGAGTCAAGGAGCACTTACAGATGGCTGAATTCCGATTTCATCAAATTTTCCTCAAAGTTTGCACTGCCATAGGCCATATAAGTCTTCATTTATGACATACAGAAGTTGTAGATCTCATAAGAAAGCATTCAATACTTTCTACTATTCTTCCACTCAAGTAGGATATTTTTCTACCATTATTCCTGTCTCATTTTGTGTGTCTTTAATATCCCCATGATCGTGTTTCTCTTGGTTTCCTCGTTGCTTAATCTTTTCAACCCCAAGATCTTTTTCTTCACCCATCTTACCCTCCCACTGTCATAGTCATATCCTAGATTCTAGGACTTAGGCCTTGTCACAGCCTTTACTTCAAGCATCTATCTCTAACCATCTCCTGTCCTTCCAACTTACTTCCATATTCTCAATTTAGTGACTATTTTAATTCATCAAGATCCCAAATCCATTGGCCCTATCATTTTCTCACTATCAATGACTCTTCCTCCTGTTTCCACACCCATCTACCAGATGACTCAGGATGTCCTAAGTCAATCATGACCATCCATTCATTCTCTCTGCCAGGGACTGGTGGAGGGGTAGGCTTCAGACCCAGATCTGGTCGATGAGAGATGATGGAAGGTCTGTGTGGGATTTCTTCATATTCAAGAAAAAGACCTTGAAAAGAAAAGTGGCTTCTATTTCTCTCTGGACAATGCTAGATATGCAAATAAGGCCTGGATTTGTGGTAGCCACCTTGAGAACATAAAGGGAGCCATCATGTAGAAAGGCTGCCATGTTGAAGATGGAAGAGCTGAACTGTGGAAAGAATGTGAGTACAAGTGGTATTGTTAAGCCATTACTGAATGAACCACCTGTGATCTACCTTTGAACTTCCCGTGATGTAGGAAAATGCTTTCTGCTGTTTAACCCGATTAAGTCAGGGTTATATCACTCACACTCTCTCGTATTATTTATTTATTTTTTGGTGACTGAAAATATCCAACTGATACTCTCCCCTTCTCTTCATGAACCTCCTGAATCAATGAACACATCTCTCACCTGCCTTCATGTCTATTTGGAGCCATTTCCATCCCTACCCTCATTGGGATCCCCTCACCGCTCTCTTATCCATCTTCCTATCCTACTCATGGCTGATTGTGCTTTCCAAAGATGATTTCCATGATATCCCCTATCCCTTATGCTCTTCTGGAATCTTGCTACTCTCTCATCAAGTGTATATCTCTTCTTCTTGAAATCTTTTGACTGTTTGACAAATAGATTATGGTGAAAATGACACTGTGTGACTTTCTATGTCATAAAAGGCAATTTAATTTCTGCTTTTCTTGCCAGAATATTCACTTCTGAAGGCTTCAACCACCATGGAAGAAGTTCAACTTCCTTGAGACTGCCATGCTGTGAGGAAGCCCAAAGTACTTTATTCACAGATACCACATGGAGAATCCCTGAGACATATTAATGAAGTTATGTCTTTTAAAAAAATTTTTATGAATTTAAGGGGTACAAGGACAGTTTTGTTACATGTATATATTATGTAGTGGTGAAGTCTGGGCTTTTAGTGAAACCATCATCTGAATAATGTACATTGTACCTATCAAGTAATTTCTCATCCCTCGCCTCCTCCCATCCTCTCATCCTTCTGAGTCTCCAGTGTCTATTTATTATTCCACACTCTATGTCCATGTGTACACATTATTTAGCTCCCACTTTTAAGGGGAAACAGACAGTATTTCACTTTCTGATTCAGAGTTGTTTCACTTAAAATGATGTCCTCTATTCCATCCATGTTGCTGCAAAAGACACGATCACATTCTTCTTTATGGCTGAATTATGTTATACATATATACCACACCTTCTTTATCCAATCATCTGTTGATGGACACTTAGGTTAATCCCATATCTTTGATATCATGAATAGTGCCGTAAAATACATATAAGTGCAAGTAACTTTTTGATATAATGATTTCTTTTACTTTGGGTAGATATCCAGTAGTGGGATTACTATATCAAATGGCAGTTCTATTTTTAGTTCTTTGAGGAATCTCCATACTGTTTTCCATAAGGCTTGTACTAATTTGCAGTGCACAACATTGTATAAGTGTTCCTTTCTCTTTGCATCCATGCCAGCATTTATTGTTTTGGGGCTTTTTAATAAAAGCCATTCTAACCGGGGTAAAGTGATATCTCATTGTGGTTTCTATTTGAATTTTTCTGATGATTAGTGAGTGACGTTGAACATTTTTTCATATGTATATTGGCCATTTGTCTGTCTTCTTTTGAAAAGCTTCTGTTCATATCTTTTGCCCACTTTTTAATTGGGTTTTTTGTTTTTTGCTGATTTGCTTGAGTTCTTTATAGATTCTGGATATTAACCTCTTATTTGATGTATAGTTTAGAAATATTTTCTCTCATTCTGTAGGTTGTCTATTTGCTCTGTTGATTACTTCCTCAGCTGTGCAGAAGCTTTTTAATTTAATCAAGTCCCATTTATTTATTTTTGTTGTTGCTATAATTGCCATTGGGGTCTTCATCATAAATTCTTTGCCTAGGCTGATATCTAGAAGAGTTTTTCCCACATTTTCTTCTAGAATTTTCATGCCTTATCCATATTGAATTAATTTTTGTGAATAGTGAGAGATAGAGCCCCTGTTTTATTCTCTGCATGTGACTATCCAATTTTCCCAGCACCATGTATCGAATAGGACTTCTTTTTCCCAGTGTGTGTTGTTGTCTGCTTTGTCAAAGATCAGTTGGCTGTAGGTAATGGTTTTATGTCTGGGTTCTCTATTCTGTTCCATTGGTCTATGTCTCTATTTTTGTACCAATACTACCCTGTTTTGGTTAGTATAGCCTTGTAGTACAGTTTGAAGTCTGGTAATGTGATGCCTCCAGATTTGTTCTTTTTGCTCAAGATTGCTTTGGATATTCCGGCTCTTTTCTGGTTCCAAATGAAGTGTAGTTATTTTTTCTGGATTTGTGAAATGTGACATTGGTTTGAACCCTCCATCTGCATCTATAAAATAGTTTCTTCATCCTTTTCTTTATCACCAAACCCAGATTGATCATTGCCCTCACTGCATTTATCACAGTCTGATTGGTTTGCTTCCTTGTTTACAGCTTTTCTCCTTGCTATAAGATTAAGGAGGAAAGAATGAAAGAATGATGTCTTTTTTCTTTTTTTTACCATTGTTTACCGAACATCAATTCCAAAGCACCTAACCAGTGTTCAATAAAGATTTTTAAATGAATAAATAGAAGAATTAATACAACTTGTTTGGGATCCTCAACCTCGGATTCATCAACAAGCCCCCAGTTCCCTGTCCCCATGGGGAGAGGTTTGTAGCTTTCATCAGATTCTAAGAAACAATACATGGATCCCCAAATATTAAGATCCACTGATTTGGGGGCAAGGTGGGAGAGGGGATTCAAAAAAAAAGGGACATGCAGGAAAATTCTCAGAAAATAAAGATATTCTATATCTTTGTAGGGATGGTAGCAGGGATTTACACACATGTAAAACCTATCAAAATTCATTTAAAATCTTTGCATTTATTAATTTAAAATTGTATTTAGTAATATTAATGGAAAAATCCATTGAGCTTGTTTCATTGTATCTGTTTCAATCTAAAATGAAGAAAAGGGCTCTGAACAAATTATCTGTTAATATTAAATCCTGATTCTGCTCCAGCCTTCAGGGTAAAGCATTTAGATTTAGTCTGAGCTCTGGATTCTTTTCAGACTCCTTCCTTATTCTTTCCTTACACTTTTGTCCCCAAATGCCCTTTACTTTCTTTTTTTCTATGTACACGTAAGTGAAGCCAGCTTAGAGTTTTTTAAATATTGATGAACACAAGGCAAATAAAACAATTTCTATAGTAAAGTTATAACTGATGACAGAAAGTAATAAAAGACTAAAAAGTATGGAGGGAAATCTGGTGGTTGACATCAATAAGGAATCTACTCTCCCAACCTGTAAAAGGAAGACATGAAGGAGCTAATAGATATTCCCGTTGCTATACAAACAAGACTCTTCTTGGGTTACTTTACATCAAGTAGATCTGCCCTGGTGAGATAAATTGTAAATGCATCTGGAAATTGAAGGCTGCAAATCCAAAATGGTTTACCTGCTGGTATTTTGAAAAGTAAAAACATTTCACGATTTGGGAAAGATTTCTCATCACAGGAATGATAAAGACACCTCTATTTTCTGAGTTACACCTAGAGATTTTGATACCACTTATTTATTCATCTTAAACATATTTGTAAAGACCTCCTTTGTGTAAGAGACAGTGCCAGGTCTGAGGGTCCATTAATGGACTTGTGGCTACCATTGAGAAACCACCAGTCTAGTGAGGGACAGGGACCTAAGTGCAGAAGGCTGAAGAAGTTAGGCTAGCCTTTCCTCTGGTGGTAATATTGTAGCTACGTTTTCAGATCTCATTTGATTGACATTTTATTGGTTACTACTCTCTTCTAGCCTTTTGTGTATATATATTTTCTTGGTCAATCTTGTAACTTAATACTTTGGGAAGTAGGTAATATTCTCATTCTCCTGAAGAGGAAAACTGAAGTTTGGAAAGGTAAGGAAAACACTCAGTGCAAGTAACATAGGTGGTGAATGTCAGAGCTAGGATTCAAATCCAGGCTTTTGATGGCAAGTACAGCCTTCCTTTCTGCTTTCCTTCCTCCTTTCCTTCTTTCTTTCTTACCATTTTTTATCTTCCAGTGTTTCTTCCATCATTTCATACTGCTGCATGTTAAAGGATTAAGGATAGGTATTTGGAACTGGAAAAGCTTGCAAAGAGCTTCTCAGGCCCCATCCACCCCTCTGCACCACCCCCCCCCAAAAAAAAACCCAACATGGACCAAAGGCCCAGAGGTGTCATACGTTTAGGAAACAGTCCAGGGATGGCAGAAATTTTTCAAGCTCATATGCCATTTCCCCCATTTTCCCATTCTCTATTGGAATGTCCTTCTACCCCAGCTCTGCACATTCCAATCACCATGTTGAGCTTCCAGCTGCAATAACACCTTTTCACACTTAATGAAAAGTTTTTGATTTTTAATTTTTGCCAAGTTAGAGGTCTATGATGTAATATCTTACAAATTTAGAAAGAAGAGAAATAGAATTGTCCTCTAAAACTCAAATATGAAATTAACAGTTATACGAATCATAAAAAAGATGTTCAAAGTCTTCTTAAGGAGAGAGAATGATGTCTAAGTCATAAGCCCCATCTGTGACTTCATTGAATGGATCAGCAAACAAGAAGATCCATGATGAAGTGTAGAGGAGTCCCAAGGAGAACTGAAAAGTAGTCTCAAAATGGTCCGAGGAAGCCCACATTTGTGTTGTCAAGTCTTGAAGGGAAGATAGTTCTTATTGTAAACTGTCTGCACTGGAATAAACCAGTTAAACACCTTGATATTTTGGCAAACTCGTTTTGTTCTAATTCATGTTCACCCAGTACTTTCTAGTACCTTATAATTAGAGTATGGCTCCTTGAGCAAGTTGGCTTGTAGCAAGAGAAGCTGTTGGCCACGCCAAAGAGGGCATTGTGGCCCAGTGGGCAACATTTCTCAGTGTGAAGTAATATAGCAGTGTCTGTGTTAGAGAAGAATCTTGGAGAGAAAGTCTCTTACAGATCTGAGACTCTAAACATCAGCATGTGATGATTCCTCCTGCAAACAGGATGAACAAACTGTGATGTTGTTATTAATAAAAGAAAGTCGATGTTCACTTTTCCAGAAGGTAGATCACATCAAAGATAGAGAAAAATGTAAGCCTAGTGAAAACTTGTATCCAACCCTTCTTTGTTTACATTTGCCGCTGGCTTAATTTCTATGGTTCTATTACAGAAATGTGAGTAACCTACCCTCTGTGTCCTGTGAGAATGGAAACTTTTCAACACTAGGGACCAGTTTCCTGGAAGACAATTTTTCCATGGACAGGGGTGGAGTTCAGGTGGTGATGGGAGGGATGGGGAGTGGCTGTAAATATAGATGAAGTTACATTTGCTTGCCCGTTGCTTATCTCCTGCTGTGTGCCATCCCACGCTATGTTTCATGGAAGACAACTTTTCCACTGAGGGGGAGAGGATGGGGAAGGCGGAACTCGGGTGGTGATGCACGGCAGGCTCCTAACAGGCCACGGCCTGGGGGTTGGGAGCCACAGCTGTAGAAGACACACAAGAGAGTTAAGACTGAGCATCAACACAGGTCCATCATCAGTTTCTTCTTTAAAAGAGGGCACTATACAGCATCAAAAACATAGAGAAGTACTGCTTACCTGGCTTGCAATGAGTAGGCTACAATGTACAGATACCATTATTCTTAGGTGTCCTCCAATCATCACACGGTTAGCTTTCAGCTCAGGACACAGAATCATTTGGGATGATTAAGGAGTCTCACTTAAAGTCTGTGAGGACTGGTGGGCAAAAGTCTAAGAGGTAATACCTAGCATAAAGTAATTGTCCATTAAATGTTTGTTGGCTGACAGCTTCTATATCTTGACTGTTACTTCCCTGAAATCCTACCACACTTACTAGTCAGTATCACAAAGGTAATCACTTATATAGCACCCGCCCCTTTTTGTCTTGCTTATTTTTACTTACCAGACTATACATTCATTGAGTATGCAAATTGTATGTCCTTGTATCCTTGTAGCTGGTGTACTGCCTGGTACACATCAGGTGTTTCAATGATCTTGTTTCTGCAGTTAGGTTATTAAGAGGTTCATGAGTAGCATCTATAATAAGTCTCCTGTGTACCTCTCAATATTCAATGCGGAGTTGCTTCATACAGTTGGCACACAATAAATGTTACTGATGATGACACTGATGAATTGAGAGAGGAAAAAAAAGATCTACCTTTTTTGAGATTCTGATCCTGTATCTATCTGGGCTAAGGTAATTACACAGATAATTAAGGCTAAAAGAAACTTGCTGTTTTCATTTGCACTGAACTACCAGGAGTCTAGGTCTGTGGTAATCAAATTCTCTAGTTGATGATTTAACTCTTTATCTCCCCAACCTTTACAGAAAAAGCCAGAGCACTGAGCCATCCCAGAGAGCTAAAAAAGAGCTTGAGTTAAAATGACAGTCAAGCATTAGCATTAGGAGACAAAGAGAATAGAGATATCATTTTTATCTTTGGAAAACTGATCATCTCACTTACTGCATTGTGGCTAATGGGCAGTAGATGCCTATGAAGATAATGATGGGAAAGCTGAACGGAATTGCTAAGTGAGGTCAAGAGTGGCCTGTAGGAGGCAGGTATGTGGTATTTGCTATTAAGATAAAAGATGGCCCCCACCCCCATCTTCCCCCCACTTTCCCCGTTTATCACTTACTATTAAGTCTTTTCTAATTGTCCTTTTGGGGGAAACCCTGTCTGCTAGACATACGAAGAAAAGCTAGAACCTGAGAGGGAAATGATGATATAGTATTTGTCAGGCACACTGAGGGAAGGGAGGACTTCAGGTCCACACAAGTGTGAGCAACAGAAAATGAGAGATGAACCGGGTGGGACTCCTGGGGTCCAGGAGCCCCAGGACAGTAAAGATGGGCTGCTTGTGTGCAGACCTCCTCTCAGGATGCCAGGGCTGTTTATCCCCACAGCCACCAAAGAAGGCCGGCATTGGCTTATATTTTTTCTTTTCTTTCTTTCTTTTTTGGTCATCAAGCAAGGCATTTATTAATTATTTTTATAACATGCCTATACATGTATGGCTTATGTGCATATGTGGTTTACATATAAACCTTGATGTACTAAATTTAAAATTACAATGGACTTTGTCAAGATTGCATGGAGAAATGGCAAAAACTGCTAGGGAAAATAAGGTGATAAAGTGCTTCCTGAATACGACAGGTGTGAATCTTGATTCTTTTACCCATCTAAAATAAGAATTACTGCAAGAAATAGAAACCTGGGGTATCTCATCCGTTACTATTAAACGCTGCTGAACCACATAGGAGTTATGTTTTTAGTATTTTTTTCTTTTCAAATTTATTGAGGAATTTTTTTGCACAATAGACTACATGTGTGTAAAGCATGCAATTTGATCAGTTTTGACAGTGGCATACACCCTTGAAGCTGCCTCCACGGTCACGACTCAGAACATGTTCATCATTCCCCAAGGATTTCTCAAGGCCCTTTAGAGTTCATTCCTCTCTCCACCCCTGGCCTCAGCAACCACTGAACTGCTTTTTGTCACTACAGATTGGTTTACATTTGCGTAAATGGAATCATACATGTCTGGCTTCTTTCACTCGGTGTAATGCCTTTGAGATTCATTTGTGTTGTTGCGTGTGTCAATGGTGCGTTCTTTTTTATTGCTGAGCAGTATTTCATTGCGTGGGTTATATCATAGTTGGCTTAACCATTCACCTGGTTAAGTGAATGGACACTTTTTCTAGTTTTTGGCTATTGTGAATGAATCTGCTTTGACTATTTATATATAAGTCATTGTGCAGATATATGTTTTCATGATACTTAGGAGTAGAATGGCTGATCATGTCCGTTAGAGAGGAGAGAAAACTAGTGGCTCAGAGAGATTACATACCTGGCCCACGGTTGCAAATAAGTGACAAGGCTGGGGTTTGAATTCTACTTGATTTGACTCCAAACACAGGCTCTTCTCTGGGAACTGGACAGAGTCTGGTAATACTGGTTGAAAGTGTATGCTCTTCAGAAGCCAAGAGAGGATATAAACTCATGTCCATGTGGTAGCTGGGTTAGGCTCTTGGTTTAGTTTATGTCTAAATTCACTGGTTGAGCTTTACTATGTGTTCAGCACATGGCCACATGCTGATGTTACCTGTAGACACAATGAATGTCCCTGGCTGGGGTGGGTGTGGTGTTATTTTCCGGTGGGGTCAGCAGCAGAGAATGTGCATGTTCCATGTGCTATCAAGGAGCAAAACTCAGGTTCACACTGAATAAGCATGGAGGAGGCCCAAGCCACTTGGTGTTGCTCAAAAATGAGAGGCAGGGAGTAGAGAGAATGGAGGCTGCATGGAGGGGACTGTCAGGGTCACACACTGGAGCACCTCAGGGGGCCAGACAGGAAGCCCAAATGACACAGGGCAAAGGCAGGGTGAGGACCAGCAAGCTCCTACCCCTCCTAAGCCGAGTGGCAGGTCTCAGCCCAGCTGACCTGGGCCAGGCCAAGCCACATTGGCCAACGTGACACTAACGATGACACTCACTGGCCAAGCGCTGCTGCATTTATTTTCTGTATTATCACCCCCATTTAACTGAGGAAAGAATTAAGGCATGAAGAGTACCTTCTCTTTTCTCAAGAGAAGTAGAAATGTGCACCTTTAAGTGGAAATATTCGAATTATTAAGGCATTCTGGGCTGATCAAAATTCGTCTCTGGGTAGGATTCTGCACACCTGGCAGTTTGCGGTCTTTGCTTTGGATGCTCCACAGACTCACGTACTAAATGAAGGGGTGCGGACTCTATCCCGGGCAAAGGGAAAAAGTGCTAGGGTTTAAACTGGGGCAGTGACGCCACTTGCAATTCTGCAAAGATCATTCTGACGTTTAAAGGCAAGGGCTATGACAACGGGGTGGGGGGCACGAGCGGGGAGCAAGCAAGGTGCACAGCCAGCAAAATCCGAGGAGGCGCCCACTCTAAGGATTGCTGTGAAAGTGCCAAAAACAAAGGGCTGAAACCAACTAAAAGAGGTTACAACAGATTATAAGATCTCAGGGCGGGACATAATATCTGGAAATGGGGATGTTCCTGGACTCAGGTCACATAGCCACGGCCTGGGGTTGGGAGTGTGTTTATCTGTGTTTGATTTCTGTGTCCTCTGTGCACCCTCCCCGTGCCCTGGTGCAGGTCTCCTGACCCTGAGCCTGGGTCTCCTGTCAGCAGAGGTGAGACCTGGAATTAAAGTTGGTGTGGGCATCAAAGGAAATAGAATCTCGCAATCTTGGTGGAGAGGGTATTTGTCATAACCCCATGCGCTGATGGGGCAGCTCTTTTTGGGACACTAGGTCTAGAGATGCCCGATCTCTGAGAAACCTGGACCAAGGCAGGGTAGCAGTGGTCCTGGCCTCGCTCCTTCCCGGGCTGTGTGGCCCCGAGTTAAGTCACGTTACCTTTCTGCATTTATTTCCTTCTGAAAAATAGGTTGATTAATTTAGATTTCTAAGGTTCCTTCCAACTCCGAAAGAAAAAAAAATATGATTCTTTAAATGCAGAGGAAAAAAAAAATTAAAAGGGCTGGGAACCTCTCAGACTGAGATTCCAGCAGGATTTATCACACTGTATGGTACAAGGGGATTTTTTCTTGTCTGCTGTAGATATTTCCCATCTTTTCCAATCCTGTTGAGCTAGGGGCTGGGTGGCGTGATTTTAAGAGTCCAGGTGAGCCCTCCTCTGAAGACCTCCCCTGAAGATGCTGCCACCTCGTGTTTACTGTTCATTGTTTTATGGGAAGCAACATCTCCCTTGGAAGCCCCTTTAAAACGCAAACATCCAGCGGGAATTTTCCCCAGGAGCAGCTTTTGCTATTTTTATGTCTCCACCCTTGGCACTGCAGCTGCCTCTCAGCCCCACGTCTCCGTGCCTGGGTTTCCATGCGTGGCAGGCGGCGATTTGGCTCCTCGGAGATTCGGAGATTCGCTGGCAGGGCTTCTCGATTCAGCAAGAGCCCGGGCTTCTCTGTGAATTTCCAGAAATGCAGGGAGTGATTCAAATCAGATCCCCAAGATTAAGAGGTTTTATCTTTCTCCTAAGAGTTAAACTAGAAGCCAAATCTTATGTAACAAAGCAGATACGTGTAAACAAAAACAAGAGCAGTTGTAAAAGTGCTTAGGCAGCAGGGTGGACAAAAGCACTATTAGCAGCTGGCACTAGAATTTGGCTTAAGGGGGACTTGATTTCTCTAGGAAATTCCTTTGATTAGCCTCTTGGGGGTGAAACCCTGAGGGCACAGATTAGCAGGAGAAAAACAAAATGGAATGAAATTGTTCTACATTCAAAATGAAAAGAGAATTTGAGAGTCAGTAAATAGAAAAGGGAAAATTAACATGGTGCGATGTGGGGGGGGGGGTGGTAAGTTGAGATACACTTTAACAATGATCGTGGTGATGGTCCTAGCTAGTGTCTCCTGTTTCCTGGGAACTTACTATGTACCACCACGAGAGGTTTCCTGCTTCAGGTAGACTGTCTCAAATCCGTGTCCCACGAGTGGGGGTAATTTTTATCCCTATTGTACAGATGTGGAAACTTGGCAAAGCAGGTCAAGCACCTTGCCCAAGGTCGCAAAGCTAATGAGAGGAACAGAACTTGAAAAAGAAAAGTCCACTATCATTTTATATTTCTCTGTGTGTGTGTGTGTTATACAATATAACACCCTCTATCTTCCCAAGAGTTCAGTAAGCGGATTCTGCCTCCAGAGAAGGATCCATTAGATCTAAAAGGACTTTTATAAGTCTTAGACCAACAGCGCTGGCCAGACTCAACAGAAGGGGCACAGGGACCAGGGCTACATGGTGCAGGCTTAAATTGTCAGAGTCAAAACGAGGACTAGACTCCAAGTTTTCTTGCTCTTCATCAGAGCTCTTGAAGTTTCGTAAAGCTGTGAATTTAGGAACACTTTATATGTGGGCACCTCCCAAAGTTGTAAAACCAAACTCCTTAGCTAGGCATGTAAGGACCTTTGTCCCTTGTCTTAGGATTGTTTCTCGTCTTATTTCACGTGGTTGAAGCAACTCAGTTCACCTGGAATCGTGGGTGGGAAGGAGGTGAGGTGAAAACTAATAGTGCTTCCATGCTAATGGCAACAGAGAGAAGGAAACAGACAAATATATAAAGTGCCAGGTGGTGGCGGTACTAAGGAGAGAAGTAGAGCAAGGTAAGGGTGGCGGGTGCCATGTCAGAGAAGGCTGCCTGAGGAGGTGACTCTGAGCAGAGACCTGAGGGAAGTGAGTGTGCCGTGTGGTCCTCTGGGAGAGGGGAGTTCCAGGCAGGAGGCCCCTCAGATGCACATTTCCTGAAGCAAGAAAGAACTTAGAGGTCACCACTGTGAGGCCCTTGAGGAGGAGCTGCGATTAGCTCTAGGACATAAGGAAGGAAATTCACTGTGGGCAGAAAGACTCACTGTGGTAAAGTCCAGTCGAACAGGTGGGTGTAGCAGCAGGTAAGCGGGAAGGTACAGCAGGAGCCAGGGGACATCTGCCTGAAGCCTCCCTTTCCCTGTAGAGCTGGAGGCCAAGCCCCCTGTTTGTGTGAGAGGCCCCGAGAAGGGAGCCGTGAGCCTGGACACGGCCATGGTGTACATGGGCCGTGGAGCTTACTTACTTGGGGGGCATGTTAGGGTGGGATCTTATGCCCTGTGGAAGTAGAGTTCTTTCTCCCTTCCTTTGGCTCATTCTTGAAGACCATGCTCTGTTGTCATCTTCTTTGTGAAGCCTTTGCGGCTCACCCTAGCAGTGGCAGTTGCTTTGCCCTAGACTTTGTGGTGCCCATTGTGTTTCTTGTGCATTCATTCATTCATTTGTCCGTGTAGCAAAGCTCCCCTTAGACTCGACTCTTAACCCTTTATTGTATCTGTCCTGTTGCTCTTGCTCTACCACTTTGCAGTAGAGAGGTGATTACAGGAAAGGATTAGGGAGGACATGAATCCTAGCCCTGCCACTGCATCTGGCTGCACAGAGCTCACTGCTGCCCAGCACTGGGATAATACAGGTGGTGCTTAAAGGCCTGTTGCCCTGAGTTCAAATCCCAGCTCTGCCCATACCTGCTGTGTGACCTTGGACAAGCCATTTAACCTCTCTGTGCTTTAAGTTTTCTTTTCTTCAAAGCGAGGATAATTGCAATGTCTACCTCATAGGGCTGTCTGGAGAATTAGAATAGTGCCAGGCACAGGGTTAATACCACAGATGCATTAGCCTTTGTTCCATTTGCTCTCCTCCCACTTCCAGGCAGGAAGCCAGAGGTCAGAAAAATCATACCCCATTCAGATGAGGAAAGCAAGGTTTGTGGAGGAGGAGTGTGTCCAAATACAGAGCCCTGGAGCAGTGGAGATGGAATAAGGACCTGCATCATTCTGACAACTTTTCAACAAACTTCATTCTACACTTGTGACTTAAATATTGATTGAAATTTTTGTATCTTTGATGTAAATGAAGATGCAAAACCAAAGTTTGTTTGGGGCCAAAAATTCCATCAGGGTTAATTTTGGCTGTGGGGAGGAGGAGTCTCTTTTTTCAGGAAGATACACGTTTCTACTAGGGACCCATGGGGATGGAGCCCAGGGTAATGACGACGAAGGATTTGGGTTCAACAGACACACCACGCTAGGTGTCGTGTATAGAAATTACCTTGATGCAGCCATGGCCTCAAGTACAATACCAGGCAGCTACCCCAGAGGAGACAGAACAGGAAAGCTCATAGATCAAATTAAGATACTCAAATCCACTTGTTTGGCACTTATTTTTATTCAGTGCGATGCACTGGAAAAGTGGCAGAATAGGTTAGAACTCTCAAGATCGGGTGCCAGTGGGTAGAAGGGCCATGCTACCCAGATACTGAGTTAGGTAATTTTCACATGTCCTCCCTTTCCCCACTCACCCCCCACCCTTCCGCGTGCCTTCCCATCTGATAGTGTCATTTCCAGGACTAGAACTGAGGTTTAATGAGGGACATGGCAGATGGACGGTACCTGAAGGCAACAGCCGTTGCTCCATTGAAGAGACACAGGGAGGGGGTGGCAGGAGTGACAGGTGTCCCTGGACCAGAGTCACGGCTTGCCCATGGTCTGCTGAGAAGCTGTGGATTTTGTCTGTGTTTCTTGGGCAGAGCACACGCATAGAGCTACAGTGAGACTGTAATGAATGTTACCAATGAGGGGGATATGACTGGGGGCAGGGGATGTGACTCAATTTGGGGATGATGTGGACTATCAGTCTACTGCTAGTCCAATTGTACCTTCTGAATGGATCTTTCCATCCAGAAACACTCTTATTTTTTCCGTTCATTTTATCTACGTTTAATACATTTATGCTCTTCATACTTTATGTCTAGCGTGTCTCATAAGCTGCATGTTTCTGTATGTACATTCTATTTCTAAAGAATTGAATTATTTAAAAATATGAATGAAGCAAGCACACATTACCCTGGGCAAGTCACTTAGGTTTTCTGAATCACAGAGTTGGTGAGAGTAGCCAGTGAGGTAACAGACAGACATGGTCAAGGAAAGAAAAGTGCTGCATAAACATTCATTTTTAGATGTGCCACACTGGATGTGGGGTCGGACCCTAGCCAAGTTACTAAAACTCTCTAAGACTCAGTTTCACCATCTGTAAAATGTGGGTATCAGTACCTGTCTCACAGGTTGTAATTGATGATTAAATTAAATAGTTGATGGAAAGGGCTCAGCCCAATGAGTGGCACAAGGGAGGTGGTTAGCAAATGTTAGTTTTCATCTGCTCCTACCCATTTATCATTACCTGCAATTATATTAATATCATGGGATCCAAGCTGAGCAAAACCATTACCTTTCAAAAAAGAAAAAAAAATAGTCAGTCTTGCCCTTGGAGATGGGTTAATGTCAATCAGCAAACTCACACACTTTTATTGAGCACTTACTATGTGCCAGTTAATAAGCTAGTCACCTGTGCAGACTCCATGGTTTGATACATTGGAGTAGTTTCTTAAAATAAGATAACAGTGAATTTTGGCATGATGATTGACTCTTCCTTTCATACAAGATTTTTCTGTAGCATGCGATATTGTTCGATAGCATTTTGTCCACAGTGGCACTTCTTTTTAAATTGGAGTCAATCTTCTCAAAGGCTGCCACTGCTTTATCAATTCAGCTTATATAATATTCTAAATCCTTTGTTGTCATTTCAACAATGTCATAGCATCTTCACCATGGGTAGATTCTATCTCAAGAAAACACTTTCTTTGTTCATTTGTAAGAAGCAATTCTTAATCTGTTAAAATTTTATCATGAGATTACAGCAATTCAGTCACATCTTCAGGCTCCACTTCTAATTCTTATTCTCTTGCTATTTCCACCACATCTGCAGTTACTTCCTCCACTGAAGACTTGAACCCCTCAAAGTCATCACTGAGAGTTGGAATCAACTTCTTCCAAATTCCTGTTAATGTTGATATTTTGACCTCTTCTCATGAATCATGAATGTTCCTGATGGTAACTAGAATGATGAATCCTTTCCGGAAGATTTTCAATTCTCTTTTCCCAGATTCATCAGAGGAATCACCTCTCTCTGGCAGCCATAGTTTTACAAAATGTATTTCTAAAATAACAAAACTTGCTTCTTGATCCATGAGCTACAGAATGGATGCTGTGTTAACAGACACTAAAACAACTTCATCAAAGCTCGTGGGTGACCAGGTACATTGTCAATGAACAGTAATATTTTGAAAGGAATCTTTTTTTTCTGAGTAGTAGATCTCAGTAGTGGGCTTAAAATATTCAGTAAACCATGTTGTAAGCAGATGTGCTTTCATCCAGGCTTTGTTGTTCTGTTTACAGAGCACAGGCAGAGTAGATTTAGCATAATTCTTAAGGGCCCTAAGATTTTTGGAGTGGTAAATGAACACTAATTTCAACTTAAAATCATCATCTGCATTAACCCCTAACAAGAGACTCAGCCTGTCCTTTGAAGCTTTGAAGCAAGGCATTAACTTCTCCTCTCTAGCTACTGTTGGGACTCAGGAGACAATACCCCAAAATAAAGGCCTCGGAAACAGCCTCAGAAGCAAAAGTTTTTCTCTGACCTTCTCCTGACCTCCTGTCTCTCAGTCCCATTCTCCACTGAGGCTGGCTATAGAAACTAGAATCCCACTTTCCCAAAGCAGGTCATAGAAACCAAAACCCTTTTCCCCCAAAGCTAGCCATAAAACCTAAAAATATTACTCTAACTTTCCCTCTGCCTTTCTGTATAAAAACTGGCCATAAATGTCTGACCTACCTTGTTTGGCTGTAGGTCATAAGACCCCCATTCCAGAGAGGGTCCTGCCCAACACCCAGAAGTAAGGAATGCACGCTCAGAGAGGCCAAGAGAAATCTAGACAAACAGGCCTGGTTGGATTTCCCCACTCAGTCTACTGGCATTAGAGTATACCCTTTTGTCCACTCATATTTCTACACAGCTGGCCATACTTTGTTGAACCTAAGCATAAAAATGGTCAATTTCCCCTGTATCTTTTGATCTTCATTCTGAAGATTTCCCTGAACACATTGATAAAATTTATGTGCCTTTTCTCCAATTAATCTGCCTTTTGTGAGTTGATTTTTCAAAGAAACTTCAAAAAGTGAAGGGGAAGTTTTTCCTTGGCCCATACACTATGAAAGTCCTAGATGGCATCTTCTTCCAATAGAAGGCTGCTTCATCTACATTGAAAATCTGTTGTTTAGTGTAGCCACCTTCATCATTGGTCTTAGCTAGATCTGGATAACTTGCTGCAGCTCCTCCATCAGCACTTGCTGTTTCATTTCCCACTTCTATGTTACGGAGATGACTTCTTTCCTTAAACCTCATGAACCCACCTCTGCTAGCTACAGACTTTTCTTCTACAGCTTCTTCAGCTCTCTCAGCCTTTGGAGAATTGAAGAGAGTTAAGGTCTTGCTCCGGATTAGGCTTTGGCTTAGGGAATGCTATGGCTGGTTTGATCTTCTATTCCGACCGCTCAAACTTTCTCCACATCAGCAATAAGGCTGTTTACTTTCTTAACATTCATGTGTTCACTGGAGTAGCACTTTCAGTTTCCCTCAACAACTTTTCCTTTGCATTCACAGCTTGGCTAACCGTTTGGTGCAAGAGTCCTAGTTTTTGGCCTATCTCGGCTTTCAACATGCCCTCCTCATGAAACCTAATCATTTCTAGCTTTTGATTTACAGTGAGAGACATGTGACTCTTTCTTGCACTTGAACACTTAGAGGCCATTGTGGGGTTATTAACTGGCCTCATTTCAATACTGTTGTGTCTCAGGGGATAGGGAGGCCCAAGGAGAGGGAGAGAGAATGGAGAATGGCTGGTTGATGCAGCCGTCAGAACACACATAACATGTACCAATGAAGCTTGCGGCTTATATGGGTGTAGTGAGTGGTGCTCACTAATGTTTCAGATCATTGATTACAGGTTATCATAACAGACATGATAATAATGAGAAAGTTTGAAGTATTGTGAGAATTACCAAAATGTGACACAGAGACACAAAGCCAGCACTTGCTGTTGGAAAAATGGCACCGATAGACTTGCTCAACACAGGTTGCCACAACCTCTGATTTGTAAAAAACACAGTATCTTTGAGGTGCAGTAAAGTGAACTACAGTAAAATGGAGTATGCCCATACTTGTGCCAGATGCTGTTCTAGAAGATTAGAGATATAACGAAAGAAAACAAGTGGAGCTGGGAGGGGAGGATTAACAATGAGAAATGATAGTAAGGGAGAGAGCAAGGAAGACTGAATAGTTGGAAGCTCCCTTGAACGAGAGCAGGGGCTTTGGGGAAGTCTCCCCCCTCCAGGCTGTATGATGAGGAAGCTCCGTCTTGCTCCTCCTCCCATGCTCACCTGAGGAGCACGGTCCTCTGTTCTCTGCTTCCGGATAAGCCCCTACCATTGCATTTTCTTCATTGTGTCTTAATTGTGTGTGTGTCTGTGCGTGTGTGTGTGTGTGTGTGTGTGTGTATATGTGTGTCTGTGTGTCTGATTCCCCTGTGGACTGTGAGCTTGCCGAGATTAGAAATGTTACCTTATTCATCGAGCCGGGCCCGAGCCTGGTGCAGTGCCTGGCATGTAGAAGATACTCAATAAATGTTTGATGAATAAATGAACAAAACCGGAATGGGCTCTGCTCCGTAGGCTTTGCAGTCAGGGGCCTGTGGGATCAGGCTCTGAGTGAGACAGAATTTTAATAAGCAGTGGAAAATTCAAGAATCTGAGACATCTAAAGGCTGCTTGTCTGCCTTCCCTGCTGTCAGCTGCAGGGTTTCTGAAAAGCAAAGGTGGATAAAAAATTTCATCGGCTGGTTAAAATAAAATCCAAAGAGTAAACATTTTATTTTAGTTTTTAATTGTGAGGCTTTCTGAGAGAATGGCAGAGAGATAACTCTGGTTACCCGCAAAAGTAAGGCTGAAATTATGATTTGTTGTTTTTAATCTTAAAAGTGCAAGGAAGGTGGGGGAAGAGGGAGGGAGTAAGTTGGGATATTAGAGGGAATAATGAAACAACAATTTATCGACTGCTCACATGCCTGGCGCTTGCTCAACTCTACATATATGATCCTACTTAATCCTCACATCAGGGCAGATCCAAATGCCTTTTCTTTGAACATGGGAAAACTACTCAGAGAGTTTGAATCAGTAGCTCCAGGACACACAGGTTTCAGGTCTCAGAGCCAGGATTCATATGGGGACTTTCTGACTTCCATGCTCCTGCTCTCATCCTCTTTCTCCAAAGGTGCACGGTGGTCTTCTCGGGTCCCCTGTGTTACTCTCTCCCCACAATTCCGCTCTTGCACAAGCTTGAGCTGTGCACTGACACTTTGCGTCTTAGCTAAGCTCTGGGCTCACAGATTCTGAATCAGAAGAAGATATTGACAAACCTGGAAATGCAAGTTTGAGCTAAGAAGTCATTTTTATCTGTTTTTCTGTTTTTCCTTTTCCAGAGCTTGATATCCCTTCAGAAGACAAAGCCAATGTAATGAACTCTCAAGAAATCACATGGTCAAATTTTACTCTCTGAAATAGCCAATGCGTGAGTCTTTTTCTGAAGGTGTAGTCCCCTGGGCTGATTTCAATAATTTAAACTGGATCTTTGCTTACTGCACCAAGAAATGTGTCCTGATCCATAGAAGGTGTGAACCACAAAGGTGAGGAGGAGAACAGTCCTGGCTGAGTTTGTCTCTGAGACTGAAAATTGTGTTGATGAGTTTGTGATCTAATAGGGCAAAATGCCCAAGAATTTTGTAGCTCAATTTCTTTAGAAATTTTGACTACAAGGTGATTATCTGCCTACCTCTCCTTGAACCAGCCTATCCTATATAGATAACCTCACCAGCATCTTTCTTCTCCCACATTATTTGTGTTGCAAGGTAAAAAAAATAAATATTTGATAGAAGAGACTCATTTGCCCAGTTAGGATGCTGAAAGTGATTTCTCTTGTTGATATGCTTTTTGACATCCTGGAGAAGGTAATCACCTGGAATGTTTATGAAGGCTAGAATGCCTATCTATAAAAATATGCCTAACTCCGTCATCCTATATGTGTGCCCTATCCATAAAAATACTATCAATAAGAGAACAGAATAGATAAAACAAGAAAATGCAAGGGCAATTGTAATTTGAAATGCAAGGCTATTTTCTGGGCAAAAGAGGGGGAAAAGTGGTTTATTCATTTGTTAATTATTTTTCATTTGTTTTAAAAGTTTGCTTTCTCCACAGAGGTTTGCCCTCTAGTCCTATCCTCCCAAGATTGTACTCCACATTCCTTTGACAAATCCAATGTGATGTGTGTCACGAGGGGTAACCTTAGTTGGAAAATCAAGAGAGAGCAAGCTGCATGCACACGACTGAGCCACGACCCCTTGTAAAGTTTAAATGGCACCAAATCTTGAGTTTGGTACAGGTCACTGTGCTCTCAGCCAAGAGGACAGACACGTTTTGGAATTCAGAATTATTTATATTTTAAAAAGGTAATTCATTGTCTACAGTAATCCAGCCTTACTATTTCTCCAGGAAAATACATGCATTGTCTCACTAAGTGGGCTCAAGACTGTCAGTGAAAGGTTAGGTGTTGCAGCCAAATGAGTTGTGAAGAAAGCTTCCATTTTCAATTTTCAGAGTATTTTGGATTTCGGAATTCCGAAGAAGGGATTGTGGAGCTGTAGTGTATAATTAAAAGAAGGTACTGGCTTTATAATCTCATTTTCAGGACATCAGCTGCCCTGGAGAACAAAATCCTCTGAAGAGAAGTCCTGAGGGGAAACCTCTCCAACACTCTCTCTGTCCATGCCCACGCTCCTCCGCGAAGCACACTGGAAATCTGTACGATTTAGATTCTGTCTCAAGGAAATCTCTCCCCACCCCTTGCTTCCCATCCTGTGCATCCTTTTTCCTCAATTTGAAATGGTAGGGATTTTAAATAGGGGGAAAGGAAATGATTTTTGTTTATTTGTTTTTAGTTTTTTGTTCTTTATTCTTCTTATTACAAAATTCACATAAATTTATGGAAAGATCAGATACAACAATAGCAACAACAAAAGGGTTTTAGGCTCTAATGTCACTACCTTGCTATATATTTTTCCAGATTTTTTATTTTTCTAAGCATGTAAAAAGGTTTTTGTTTTTTTTTTTTTGGTTTAGCCAAATGAATTAATCTATACACAATTCTGTAACAGAGGACTTTTAGAAAAGTAACACTTTATAAGAGTGGTATGTATTTTCACCAGGCAGTCATAAATTAAGAACAAAGAAACTGGAATCTCATCATTAATATTTTGCAGTTGGAGATGGAGCATCAGTTTTTACGCTGCAATTTATTTAGGATTTGTGTTAACTTCTTGTGCTTGAGAATGTAGGTACAATCACTGAGAATTAGACTGCAGGACCTCATCAAGGAGCTGCGCTCCCGAAATGATGGAAAGATTTTTGGCTTCCTCTGTAAAATCTGACATGCAAACTACAGAAAGAGACAGCAAATATCATAAAATATCAGAGCTAGAAGGAAATGTGGAAATCTATTCGAGCCTCTCATTAGCAGACAAAGAAACTGGAACTGGTGGGTAGCCCACTGTAAGTCAGCAACACTGGGTCCTAATGCCTCAGTTCAAATCCACTTCCACTACTGGGCAAATCACTTCACTTCTCTGAGCCTCAACTTCATAATCTGGAGTGGAGGTAAAACTAGCGCCTATTTCGTAGAGCATCCCAAGGATGAACTGAGATAGCGCACTTAGAGAGGTAAGCATTGTGCAGAGCAGCTAGGGAGAGTCCAGTAAGTTAAGTTTCACCAGTTGGTCACAGACCTGGGCGTGGGACTCAGGCCTCTTTGCTCCAAGTCCAGGGCTCTTCTGGGACACCGTGCAGGGAGGACCGGGGCACGGTATGAGAGAGATGGTCTTCAGAATGGCGAGGTGGCAGGAAAGCAGCAGACACGGCTAGAACAACCCGATTATGTTCACTCCCTTTCTCTCTTCCTTTAAATAATCATTGCAAGGGTGAGCAGCTGCAGGGACTGCCTTCCTTTTGTAATCTGAAACTTGAATCACATTCCTTGGTGACTGTTTCAATGGAATGGGGAGGGGCATCCCCTGGTGCTAAAGTTTGGATGTTTGTACCCCCAAATTTCATGTTGAAATTTGATCCCCGGTAGGGAAGCTGGAGCTTAATGGGAGATGTTTGGGTAATGGGGGCAGATCCTTCAAGAATGCCTTGGTGCATCCTTGCAGTAATGAGTGAGTTCTCCTTCTATTAGTTCCCAGGAGAGCTGGTTGTTAAAAAGAGCCTGGCATCTCCCCTCTTGCTCTTACTTTCTTCCTCTCTTGCCATGTGATCTCTGCACCCACCTGCTCCCCTTCACCTTGCATCATGAGTGGAAGCAGCCTGAGGCTTTCACCAGATAGCTCATCTGCCAAAAAGCAGAACTGTGAGCCAAGCAAACCTTTTTTGAAAAAAATAAATTGCCTAGTCTCCAATACTCCATTATAGCCTCCAATACTCCATTATAGCCTTCAATATATGGCTTCCAATATTATGTTGAAAACTTTTGTTGGTAATAGATAACCTTGTCTCTTGAAAGGAATGCTTCTGAACTTTCTTTATTATGAATAATGTTTTCCCTAGGCATTTTGGTAGGTAGCTTTTATCAGTTAAAAAAGTTACTTTCTAAGAATTTTTTTACCATAAAAGGCATTGAACTTTATTAATTTTTTCTGAATCTTTTGAGATGATAATGTGTTTTTTCTTATTTAAACCACTAATGTGTTGAAATTACAATGATGTATTTTCTGAAGCTGAACTTCTTAATTTCTTAATTCCTACAATAAACCATAATAAGTTTAGTCTCTATGATAGAGATTACTGGGAGCAGTTAGTTTTTTTTTAAAGGATTTTGACATGTGTGGTTATAAATATAATGGACTAAGATACCTTGGATGCAGGGGAACGAAATGAAGGTGATTTTGGAAGGAAGTCATTGTGAAGGGCGTGAGAACATCCATAAGGTAGGAACTTGCCTTGAGAAAACAGCTTTTCCACCCAGAAATGGCTAAAACTTTTATGAAATTAAGATGAATATAAAATGTATAGTCACCTTGCTGGGCAGTAATGTAGAGATTTCCTCAATATTGCATGAACACTGGAGTTTAATATCAACTTGCTACTTGAATGATATAGAAAACACAATAAAATTTGGCTTAAACATGATTACTGAAGAAATAAAGACATGGAACATAAGCACAGACATGTCTGGCTGGAGGAAATAGGAACTGCTTTTGTGTAGCTTGAAATACACACACACACACACAGACACACAGACACACAAACAAGAAATAGCATTTTCTCCTAAATTTCCTGGTGACCTGATGGATTAGAGAATTGGTGCTGGGCTCACGATGTCTGATTTGCTAATCATGTGAGCCTTTTGATTTGCCAAAAATTTTTCAGTTATAAGATTCATTATCTTCTACTATTTTTTTAAAATGAGGCCACCACAAAGGAGAAGCTAGGTTTGTAACAACCAGCTCCTGTGTTTGAACATATTTACTAGTAGATTTCAGAAAATCTTAAATATTCTCTTAGTTTGGAGGAGTTAAAATACCCAAGCCTCCTGGAAGATTGTGATATATAACCTTAATTTACTTAAAAGAAATTCCTAATAGGGTCCAATAATTTGTAGCCTGATACTAATTTTTACACAATATTGAGATGGCCATTCATCCTTTCCCCAGGGAAGTTTCTAGGGGGAAAGGTGCCAGGCCTCTCTAAATCACAAATGGAATTAGTTTGCAGGCTGGAAAGGTATTTCTTTGTGGAAAAAAAATCCACACCATTTCTCTTCATTTCATTAGCTATTGTTCGGAAGAGCATGGTTGGTGATCCCTTGGGGGTGGAGAAAAGAATTTGGAGTTTAAATATAGTTTGAGATCAGTAAAAAAGGAGAACATTGTTCAATAAAAAGAGAGAAAGGATCCCAAGACTCTTCTTCTGTTTATTAAAGGATTGAGAAGCTGTAAGCAGAGGAAAGAAGAGAGAGACTGAGATTATTATTATCTATTTTAAAAATATCATATATGTTTAAACAGTTGAACCTATCATATACCCTTTGCAGGAATTAATCCATTAGGGCCTTCAGAAATTTGCTTCTTGGGTGTGTTTTCTTGACACATTTGGCATGGTGCTAGTGCAAATGTAGAATTTATAAGAAAACTCCAAAATGGAAAACAAAAACACAAAACCATGCAGCATCAACAGTGTTTCAGACTTCCATGAATCAAATCTGAAATGGATATCAGGAAATATTTCCTTTCCTCTTTGCATGAATGAACAGGCAGGCGAACTCACTTCTTCCTCTACTGAGAGAAGAAAGCCCATTAACACCGTATTTCAGGTCTTTTTAAAAGGGTGCTTGGAACGTACGCCCATGCTGCCAGTGCCTTTGTGCTCCTGTTATAAACACCCCAATGTGTCTTCCTGGGCTGGGTTCATCCCAGCCTTTCGCAGACGTGCACACACATCTAATCCAGCAGTACAAAGCTGCCCAAGCCCTACCCCCAGGAGGCTCTGAGCTCCTGGCAGAATCTCTGCTTCTCTGAATAAGATGGAAATTTATTAGGAAGAAATTATTCTGGTGTCTTCAGAAATACAACTTTCCTGATAAAAATCTTGCTCCTGACAGCAGAGTAACAAGATACATTTGTTAGTGGTTTCTCTTCCTGGGACTCAGCGGTGAATGCCCTGCCCTTTATTGCACTGTTTGAGGGAGACACACGCAGTGACAAGCGTGCTTCAAGTTTTTCATTTCGCAATCATTGGAGCTGGATATCACATGCCATGCACTCTCCTGAATGCACTCTACGTGCCGTGGCTCTATGGGGGAGGAGTGGCAACGCCTGGCACATAGTAGGTGCACAATAAATTATTGATCTTTTAAATTTTTATAGGTAAGATACAACTCCTGCCTTCAGAGAGCTCATAGCCTGACAGACAGAAAAACGGATCATTTCAGGTACTGGTAATTAGCTTTGCAAAGCTAGCATGCATGTGCCCAATTCATATAGAAGCATTTATGCACTTCACTCACAAGAAAGCCTCTTAGAAAGCTTTGCTCTAATTTATTTCAGAAACTATTGCTACAAGCTGAGTTAATCTGACTTCCTATTTTGTTGTGTAGCAGGAGCAGCCATTAAGAAAGGCTAGAGCTTGCTAAAAGCGAGCACAGAAGCAGTGGCACGGAGGTATACCAGCCATCTAGAGAGCAGGGAAGAGGACGGAATGATTGGAATAATCCAGCCAAAGAACTCAGAACCCGTAGATGTTCTGGGGCAATTTGAAATAGAAGTGAACAGCCACATATTACATCTCAATATGTTAAGAACATTTTGGTACAGAGGTCCTATTATTTTACACAGTCACATTTATAAACCTCAGTTCCAAAAAAAAAAAAAAGGTTCAAATCTGTGTTTAAGGTTATGTATTTAAGAAAGGAATATATGATTCTTTTAGGAGTGTTGAAGTGTTTGCCCTATAAAAGGATGTCGCAATATTTGGACAATTTGCTGATATACTTTTCCCATTATCCACAATACCAGGCAAATAAGATCTCACTGTGTTTCTGTGTTTGAGAGAGAAGTAGATCATTGCCTTAAGCAGAGTTTAGTATAAGGTGCAATTGTAAGAAAGAGAAAGGATGTAGATTATTTTCTACTAATTATAGTTAACAGAACCCTCTATATACTTTGGGCAAAGATGCAAACACAGTTATTGACTTTTTTAGGATCATTTATTAGTTTCCTGTTAGTGCTGCAACAAATAAACACAAACTTTGTGGCTTAAAACAACACAAATTTGTTGCCTTCCAGGTCTGGGAGTCAGAAGTCAGTTTCACTGGGCAAAAGTCGGGCTGATTCCTCCTGGAGGCTCTGCAAGAGAATTTGTTTCTGTGCCTTTTTCAGCGTCTAGTGGCCTTCTGCACTCCTTGGCTCATGGCCTCTTCCTCCGTTTTCAGAGCCAGCAGCTGGAATCTTCCAATCTC
This sequence comes from Eulemur rufifrons, assembly GCF_041146395.1. Taxonomy (NCBI): domain Eukaryota; kingdom Metazoa; phylum Chordata; class Mammalia; order Primates; family Lemuridae; genus Eulemur; species Eulemur rufifrons. The sequence goes on from NC_091001.1 coordinate 27,155,649, forward strand.
TTTCCATCTCGCCCACCACTTCCACAGTCACATCCCCTTTTCCTCTTCTGTAGTAGTAACCGTTGGCCTCCCTCTACTGAGAATACCTGTGATGGCATTTGTGGCCCACCCAAGTCATCCAGGATAATCTCCCCACTTTAAGATCCTTAATTCTACCCTTTGATTCCATCAAAGTGGTTTTGCCATGTAAGATGAGAATCACAGGGTTCAAGGATTAGGACTTGGATATCTTTGATGTCGCAGATCATGAATCAGGAATTGTTAATAGGGGAAGCACCTCTTTCCCCACCCGATCTTACTTCTCTGTGTCACTGTGATCTCACTCTGCCCACCATTTCTCTCCTTCTGTCCCTCCTTTTGAGGGGGAGAAAGGACTTAATCTGATTGGTGAGTAAGAAAGAAGACGGACACATCCTGTCTCAGTCCCTTTTACACCATAATCTTAGCCGTCTTGGGTAGAGGAGTGGGAGAGGCTGGAACCCACTTGCCTGTGGATGTTCTCTGACATGAGCTTCATTAGTAATAATGATGTCATTTACGGCCCTGTTTGTATTACTGTTTGTTTTTATTTTTATTTTTTAATTTCTGCATATTATGGGGGTACAAATAAATGTTTAGGTTACATATATTGCCTTTGCCCCGCCTGAGTCAGAGCTTCAAGTGCGTCCATCCCTCAGACGGTGAGCACCGCACCCGTTAGGTGTGAATATACCCACTCCCTCCTCCCCAGTCCCACCTGCCCGGCACCTGATGAATGTTGTGTGTTACTGTTTTGTCGCATTTCAAAACTGGTGTAGACCTCAGGTAGAGAAGAGGGCTGCTTTTCCAGGACAGCCCCAATAGTATTACATGCTTATTACTAAAATACACATTTCACAAAGTAGACCTCATCATCTTTCCCTTCAGAGATAACTGTTGTGAAGACTTTGAAGAGCATAACTGAAAAGCTTAAGTATACTTAAACAATGACACACACAGTGTCCGTACCTGCCCTTTTCTCACTCGGTAATATATGATGGTTGTGTCATCAGGTCAATATACAGAGATTTCATTCTTTTCAACTGAGCCATCCCATGGTGTAAAGGTACCTTTATTTATGTAACTAACCACCTAATCTGTTAGGGGGTGCCCAAGTTTTTTGCTATAATAAACAATGGTACAATGAGCTTTCTTTTATCATCCCTAAGGAAATTTACTAAATTGCTCAACTTCCCCAAGAAACAATTTTCTCAACTGTAAAATGGCAGTTATCTATCTCAAATAATAATAAATAATAATAAAAGTATCTATCTCAAAGTATTGTTTTAGGAACTAAACCACTTAATAAATGCAAAATTCTTATCATAGTAACTAGTAGATAATTCAATAAGTATAAGCTAGTGTTTCATTATTATTAATGTTTTTACTATCATTTAAGCATCTTTTTACACAATCCTTATTGATTCTTTTGGATAACTTCTTAGAGGTCAAACTATTGGATCAAAAAGCATACACATTTAAAATTTTGACACACATTGCCAAATCTCCCTCCAGTATGTGGCATTGTGTTTCTATGTTCCTTCACCAACACTGGGCACTTTTTAATCTTTGAAAATCTGATTAGATAAAATATATATCTCATTCTTTTAATTTTCATGTAGTTGCTTAATACTGCGATGATGCTCCTTTTATGATCATGGTCTATTTTACTTCTTTGTTCAGGATTTTCATAATTTTTTACGTGAATCTCTTTTTATGGATTTGTAGAAACTTTTTATATTAAAATTCTTATCCTTTGAAACTCATCTACTTTACCAATATTCTCTCACGCTTTTTCTGTAGTCATCATTTATATTTATAATACAAACATAATTTACATTATATTTTGGACATATGTTCACTGAATCACAAGGACATTTTACTTGCACAGCTTCTAGAAACCGTCTGAATTCCACCCTCTCCTCTGTTTTTAGAGGCAGCCGCAAAATGTTGATTTTTCTGGTCTTAAGTCAAACACCACAATCCAGAATGCCTGCCACGCCCCAGATAGGAGTGGCCTCCCCTCTCCTGACCTCTGTGAGGTCTTGCTTGTGTTGCTGTCACAGAGCCCTGTGATGGCTGTTCCTGCCTGAGTCTCAGCCATGCATCCTTGCAGGCTCATAGTAAAGGGTGTGCATTGTTTGCTCAGCCACTCCTAGACCATGCAGTATGATGCCTCTAGCGTTCTCTGCAGTCAGACAGCCTGTGTCTCTTCACAGGCTGCCCCACCTATTAGTGCAACTTTGGATGCACTAATTGGCCCCTTTCTGCCTCTGTTCTCTCGTTTGCAAAAGACGGCGAGACCAAATTTATGAGACTGATTTGAGAATTGAATCAGATCATGTGTGCAAACCACTAAGATGATTACCCCACAAAATCAAATTTTAATGTTATCGTTTTTTATTTGTTGTTGTTATCCATAAAACGTGCATACTATTACCTACCCCATAAGATCTGAAGAAATCAAATAAGATCACGTTTGTAAAACAGTGCAGGGTCTGATACATATTATGATAATTATCATCAGTATGTAAAATGATTGGAAGACTTGTATATGTCTTTTTAAACTTATTATATATATATATAAATTCATACATATAAATTTATATATATATATTTTGCATGTAAAGTATGATTTATTTGGCCAGGTGTGGTGGCTCATGCCTGTAATCTTAGCACTCTGGGAGGCCAAGGCGGGAGGATCGCTTGAGGTCAGGAGTTTGAGACCAGCTTGAGCAAGAGCAAGACCCCGTATCTACTAAAAAATAGAAAGAAATTGGCTGGACAACTAAAACTATATAGAAAAAATTAGCTGAGCATGGTGGCACATGTCTGTAGTCCCAGCTACTTGAGAGGCTGAGGCAGGAGGATCACTTAAGCCCAGGAGTTTGACGTTGCTGTGAGCTAGGCTGATGCCTCAGCATTCTAGCCCAGGCAACAGAGCGAGACTCTGTCTCCAAAAATATATATATAAATAAATAAATAAAATGATTTATTCTTTAAAAAGGTTCAGGGTTTGGTTTTAAACCAGGCTGCACATCTTTCATCAGTCTGACATCTCTCTCACCATGGCAAACTGGCTTCAGCTAGCAATACTACATTAGATCCAAAAGAAAAAAAATTGTTTTAATTTTGATGGAAAAAAATCAAGTTATGAGAATAATTAACATTAGTCTGTAATTTAAAACAAAACAAGGGCTAATGTTTCATGTTGCTTTATACATCCTTCTCCTCAAAGCAGGACCAGGAATGTAATTTTCCTAACTCAGGCAGGCACTGATACCAACGGGCACTGCACAGACGCATGTGTGTACGAGCGCGCGCGCACACACACACACACACACACACTCTCCCCCGAAACAACAAAATTCAGAGCATGTCAAAGGGAAAAGGTTTGTAATGTTATTGATCAAAAACCTTGGCGTCAACAATCTATCTTAGCAAGTATGCGATTTTGATCTCGAGACTGTTAAAGGGATCTATTGTGTTCTGAAATAATTTTGGATAGTGCCATTATTTTTTACTTTAAAATTCTAGAAACGATTTCCAAAAGCATTGTTTTGTTTTACTCTGTGGGATGGGGGAGGAGAGAATCTACAGATTTGCGTTTAGTTAAAAATCAAAGCTCCAGACAGGAAATAAGCAGTTCACGTAGCCGGCCAACATTTGAGGTATTATCAGTGCGAGACAAGGTCCTGGGCGATTCCTACTGGCCTGGCTGATGCTACCAAAATGGGAAGCTTATGGCTCCGCACAGCAAACCCCAGCAGGACGAGATGCCTCTAAGCCTGTGTGCAGAGCCTTAGAAGCAGGGCACTATTAAATATGTAATACTGAGGTGGAAACTGAGCAAGGGCCCTTCAAGCTGCCCCTCTCCCTGCTTGTCAGTGTAGCCTGGCCATAACTGACTTCCGTAAAAGAGCAGAAACACAGCTTTGCTAGATCAGCTTATTAAGCCCAGCAAAGAATTTGTAAAAATGCTACTACACCTCTTCACAAGCAACACAGTTCCTTTGCTACTCACTGAGTTGCTTGATGTCTCTCTTCTACCCCGTTACGGCCCGTGGACACACACTCACTAGGCATCATTGGTTTTAAACCAACGATTTTTTTTTTTTTTAATCTCAAAAAGAAACTGGTAAGAAAGTTCAGTTCAAGGTAATCAGTGGTTAAACAGAACTGTACATATAGGGGGTAGTTTGGAAAATACCCACCACAAGTATTTCTCAAGCCCAAAATATTATGAATTTTCTGCTACTCTTTTGTTCCTGAAAATTTCAAATACAAATAGGTCCTAAAATATAAATTTTAAACCACTAGCATTCTCTGACATCATTAGACAGAAAATCAGAGTAATGCTACAGCCCACAATTCTACAGGGTGTAGAAAGTGCACTCTCTGCCTGGATGCATTTTTAGGGATGGCCTGGAGTCCTCCCCTGCAGAAGACAAGTTTCTGGGATACTCACTTAGCTTCATTGGTTGGGAAAGAAGAATGATTTGACTCGCAGCTAAGTTCTTTGAGAAGAGATGCCTCTTAATATGCTATTTCTACACTAATTTATCAAAGCAAAAGGCTCTTGGCTACTTTGTCTAATGTTAGATATGGTTTTGAGGAAAAGAAACTAACATGAACACCCTCTCATCAATAAAGACTAACAACCACTGGGTTTTATGTATATAAATACATACCTGCTTTTTTATTTTTATTTATTTTTCTAAAAGTGCCCAGGTGGACTGAAGGCTGCCAGACTGCATGCACATCTACAGCAACAAAGCCTTCTCTTATTCCATCTACAGCTCGTATCAGGAAGAAGCGGTGGGTAGGAGAAAAAAGAGAAAAGGGGAAAAAATATACACCCCCCAAAGGAAAAATCCCATCATAGCGAGATCTGTGTGCCAAGCATAATGCAAGAGTGTGCTCCCCAAACACACGGTTCTGCACATGCTAATATTCTGCTGGTTTTCCTTAGAGACCTATTTTGAAAAAGTTTAAAAAGACAGGAGATGTTGAAAAATTCAACCCTGGCAGAAATTCAAACTCCAAAATTAGGAGCAAAATCACCCTTCACTGAGTTAATCCTTTTTTTTTTCTCCTTCTCTTTTTCTTTTCTTAAATATTTTACTCATGTTACAGAGGGATTTCGTTTTTGTTTGCTTTTTTCCAATCATTAGGAGAGTGGTTGAGGAGCACTGTATCATCACAACTTTGATGACACAGGTAAGATTCCAGATTCACATGTCCAGGTACCAAGAGTTCCCTCTAAATGCCACAATCAAGTCAGCCTTTGCTACATTTCTTTCTGCTGAACACAGCAACGCCCATTGGTATCTCTGAAGTGTAATCACATCTTAGGTCAGTATTGCTCCAAGCAAAGCAGCTGTTTGGAATAGAACGTCCCCCTTCTTTTTTGTTTTATAAACTGAACTGCATCTTTGTACTTATTCCACACTCAATCAAAGCAAGTGCAGCCAGCGCAGATACCCTTCCCAATCCTGCAGCACAATGCACTGGGACACAGCAACATGGCTCCTCGAGAAATTTGGGTTTTAACTGGTTTAGCCAATCATCTACTATCTGATTAGGGATAGAGCTCCATTCTCAAATGGCCAACCTAGAACTGGATTCCTTCTTTTTCACCTGGAGCTTTGTCATGTGTAGCATCACAAGCTCGAACCAAAGTTGTCACTCCATACTTCTTAAGTTCCTCTGTCAACTTGTTGAGAGTAGCACTGGTAGGGTTGCGAGTGATCAGAAAACACGTGTTTGCATAGAAGATCTCCACAGGGGCTGGATGGTTCATTACTGCAAATGAAAAGTGTGAGTGTGCGTGCATGAGCATGATGGGGAAAATGGAAAAAAATGATAAATGTTGAAATGTTTCACAACAGAAAACATGGAAAAGACCACTCAGATGCTTAATATCCACCCATGTTTTCTCTATTCGACTTGTTTATTCCTTATGAAGCTTCTCCATTCAAGATAAGCAGAAGTATTCAGAATCCACTGGAATCCAAATTCAAATTGGGCCTCCATGTCTGCAGATGGATTCCCCTCAGACTCCAAAAAATCCAGCTACATGCAAAACTTAAGCAGCCTTCACTACATTTAGGCATTAGTGAGACATGTTAAAAGTATAGGTCGCTTTCCATTTTTGTACTCGATGCTTAATATTACTGGAGTCATTAAAAGAAATATGCTTGCAATGAAAAAAAAAAAAAAAAAAAAAAAAGCCAACTGTTTCTGAGGCCAGTCCTGGTGTCCAGAATCTTCAAGGCAATGTTGAACTTAAGCAGCCTTCACTACATTTAGGCATTAGTGAGACATATTAAAAGTATAGGTTGCTTTCCATTTTTGTACTCGATGCTTAATATTACTGGAGTCATTAAAAGAAATATGCTTGCAATGAAAAAAAAAAAAAAAAAAAGCCAACTGTTTCTGAGGCCAGTCCTGGTGTCCAGAATCTTCAAGGCAATGTTGATTAGGGCACACAGAACCTTGAAGCTCACTTGTCAGCGACAACGTGGTGCTGAGCCCGGCACAGTCTGCCCTCAAGCTCGGCCATGTATGTGCAACGTGTCTTCCACGGAAAAACGCTGGCGAGCGGGGCCTGCGCATTGAAGTCCCGCACGGGAGCAGTGGTGGAGGCCGTGGCGACGACGACTCGTCCCAGCCTCAGCGTGCGACACCCGGCCCTGCCAGCGGCAGCGTGTGTCCACCAGTCCCTCTTGCTGCTGCTGCTGCCACTCCGGCCGCTCCTGGATGGAAGACGCATTTTATATATATTTATAGATAAATGATTAAAATTAAAATCTGAATATAATTTGAATCAAATCAACTGACTGTAAGTGATTTATATACATATATAAATTATTTGAAAACTGCATATATATCCTTTTTAATCTTCATTTACTAATTTATTCAATTAGCATTTATCGAGCACCTGTGTGCTAGGCTTGTGTTGGTAATACATAGTTTACCACTGGGAAGTGGATTGAGCACCAAGTTTCTCGATCTTTCCAATCATTAGTCTCTTTTTCTCAGTTCTCTCCTTGTACTTCAATTTTTTTCTTGTAGTACGTGGTTTTATTGTCTTCCGCCACGCATCAGAGTAACTCTGAGTAGAGTGTAAACTTCTTGAAGGCAGCTCTCCTAGCCTCTCCTAGCCTCTCCCAGCCTCTCCTAAGCAGCCAGCTCCACAAGGTCTAGGGCAGTGACTTGCTCATACCAAAGGCTCAGTAAAAGTGCTTTGGGTTGAACTGAAGATTTGGTGTCAGGTCCTGTCTGTCATTGTGTGACTCTTTGAACTCCCACGTGTCTCAGTTTACTCACTTGTGAAATAAATGGTCCAGACGGATGCCAAAGCTGAAGAATGCATAGTGGCTTCTCGGGAGTAGAGGATGCAACTGAGACAGGCACAGAGAAAGAGGCCACTACCGCTTAGCAGCGTCTGCTGCGGGGAAAGCAGAGGACGCGCTCCTGCCGCGGCAGCGGCTCGAGCAAGGCCGCGGCCCTTTCCAGCTAGACAATTCTACATTGTCATGTGATCTGCTTATTAATCACTCGGAACCTTCCCTTTTACTTGACACATACTGAGCATGCAGCATTATTCAAATTTTGATGTAGCTTTTCTTTTTCATCCTGAGTATTCTGAAACTCAAAGAGATTTACAGCCCTTAGAAACTTGCCCGTTTAAAACCAGTGACACCAGATGGTCCCCAACCAAATATGTAATTACTTCTGATTTGAGCTAACAATCCAAGCAGTGAACTCATGAAAAGGTAAATGTGAGACATTTGTGTTTTTGACAATTTTGAAAATGACTCCTTTTTTTTTAAGCAGATAAATAACTTTGGTATTTTTAGGAATATACTTTTATTGTAGACTCTTTTAAAATGCACATAATCTACAAAGAGAATATTAAAAAACACTCATCATCCTACCAACTCAAAATAACTGCTATTAGATGGTCATGCTGTCATTTGAGACTTTTTTCCTAGTGTTACATGTTGCATAAAAATAAATATATATATTTTAAACAAAAAGAGAATCATACATACTTTCTATTTCATGATCTTTTTGCTGTTAATTTATAATGAATATCATTCTGTCATTCTATGTCAATGAACATATATCTATTGTTTTTACCTTGCATTAAATTATTTCATGGTATTATGTTGGGGCTTTGGAAAGACCCTTAAAATAGCAACCAGCTTTCTTACCTGAGTTCTGAACTATTTGAGAAATAAATATCACCTTCGTCCCTAATGAAGCTGATATTGGACACAGCAGCTAACAGCTGAAGACTGGAAGACTGGAAGCCTGCCTAATGCTGAACCCCAGGATTAGACAGAATTTTCTCCCCAGCCCCGGGAAGCACTAGACAAGCAAATGCTGCCCCTATAGAGCAAAATGCATCTCATGCCCAAGGCATAGGAAGGAGGGACTGGGTAAGTATGTCCAGTTTATTGTTCCCAAGCTCACCAGTGAGAAAACGCACCCCTCCTTTGCTATGGAAAAGCAAGAGAGGCGATAGAAAAGAATAGAGATCACCCTAGTGGAGCTCCCTCCACGTCAAAGGAAGCATCAGAAATAGAGAAGACATTTTTCCCAAGGTATGGATGTGCCATAATTTATATCAGCCCTTATGAGACATTTGGCTTGTTTCCAATCATTCCATTATATCACAAATTATTTTGTCTGGACATGATTATTGTCCCCCACAGGTACAAAGGGATGCTTCATGTTGTCGGCTTCATGAGGTTAGTGTTGGACATGCACTTTGAATTCAAGTTCTCCTGACTACAAATCTCAGTATTCCATACCTCCAAGGACACGGAGAGGTCACCTAGACCAGTGCTTCAGACAGCTGTGGAAAAAGGCTTGATGGCAGAGATGGGACTTGCTAGATCTCAACTATAGACACAGAACAACGAGATAATTGCCCAGGGGTCCAAACAAATGTGGAATGGTCTGACCCAGACCAGGTGCAAATGTGGCAAGTGAATGATCCCAGCAGGTTGGAGTTAGGTAGGCAAGATTCCATGAAGAACGGACTTTCTCTTTGCGCTGCCAGCCAGCCTGTAAACACTGGTGACTGTCCTTGAAGCATCTCTAAAGGACTGCCCTGCTTCAGTTCAGCTGACAGTGACCACGCCTTATCTCTGCTTTCTGTAAGATGACAAGAGAAATTACAGACATGTGTCTGCAGAGCCCAAGTCCCTGAGGCTTTTTATCGGAGACTTTTTCATAAAGTATAAACTAGAGGAAGCAGCACCCAAGTGTCACTGATGAGACGCGACTCAGATGGCAGGGCTTGGCAGCCTTCCTCGTAGACTGCCAGCTTGATCTGAAGATGGATGCTTCATTGACAGCAGGCGCTTCTGGTGTGTCAAATCCCACACTAACGGATCACTTTCATCTTCTAGTTTCCGGCCTAATGGTCTGCAGTGTGCAAATAATTTTTCCCGCCCTTCTTCATGTCTCAAAGCCCTGCTGTTTGCTCTAATTTGAGCTACAGTCACAATCTTGCTTTTTTGTCAAATGTATCATGTGCTTTATTTAGCTGGGATCTGCTAAGATGCTGTAGGTAATTCTTTCCCTGGTGTCCCTGGGCTGGCTTGTTTTGTAACACGTCTTGATTCAATGCTGGTGGACTGATGCAGAGAGAAAAGCAAAACTGCCCAACAGATAATGGAAGCAGATGGGTATGCAAAGGCAGAGGGCAGCTCTGGTTTCGTAACAGAGCACAGGCAGAACACAATGAAAAATGGACCAGGGCCTCAGCAGTAGAATCTGCAGAGGACTCATTCATTCATCTATTTATTTCTTCCATCCTGTAGGTCTGGTCTCCAACTCCCAGGCCAGAGACTGCTCGGTGTACTGTTAGGAATCTGGCTGCACAGGTGAGTGTCGGGAGAACCAGTGAAGCTTCACCTGTATTTACAGCTTCTGGGGACAAGCTGCAAGTGATGCAAGCTTCACTTGCATCATCACCTGAGCTCTGAGCTCTGAGCTCCCCCTCCTGTCAGATCAGCGGGCAGGGGCATTAGATTCTCATAGGAGCGGGAACTCTACCGTAAACTGTGCATGCCAGGGATCTAGGTCGCACTCCTTATGAGAACCTAACGCTTGATGATCTGAGGTGGAGCTGAGGTGGTGATGCCAGGGCTGGGGAGTGGCTGCAAATACAGATTATCATTAGCAGAGAGGTCTGACTGCACAATAAATGTAGCGCACTCGAATCATCCTGAAACCATTCCCACTCAGGTCCGTGAAAAAATTGTCTTCCATGAAACCGGTTCCTGGTGCCAAAAAGGTTGGGGACCACTGCCGTAGGCAGTAAGCGCTTAACGTATGTGAGGCTCTCTTTTAGGAACTGCTTCTTATAATGTGCTTGAATGACACAAAAAAGAACAAAACATATTACCTGTTCTCAAACTGGTTAAATATAAGATATGTATACAATCATAAAATGAAACATTATATGATACATGTGTAATGGGACAGCTTGTTGGGATGTCGATTGTATCTTGTTTTCACTCTTTTTACCCCTTTCCAGAGAGTTACTTGAACCCTCCCTTCTCTTTTGCCCCAGGGAAGGTTCTGTTGAGGAGGGCGCAATAGTGTGCAGACCATGTATTGGCCAACTCTGCCTTAGATTATATGTATCATAGAGGGTGAGATTAAACCTAGTGAAGTCGTTAAACAATCTTATAATTGTGCATTTTTAGTTTTTCCAATATTTATTGAGCACAGCCTTAACATTGGGCATTTCATTTCTGTAATTTCGTTATTGTTGTAGTACTAGTTTTTAGTGTTGCCTCCGTTAAAGAGATGAGTAAACTGAGACCCAAACAGTTTAAAGAACTTTTTCCAATTCTCACTGCAGATTAGTGGCAGAGATAGGATTTAAGTCCATGTGTGTCTCCATTCCAGCCACTTTCCATGGATAAGTTTTGGATGTTGGGACTGCAAGCAGTTCCTTGCATTTTATCAAGAATGAGGCAAGCTACTGTTCTAAGTATGTGGACTCTGTAACTTAAGGATTTGAGTAACTCATTGAAGGCTCAGAATTAAACAAAGGGAAGACAGGCTGGTGTAGCCAAAAGGTGATTGATTGATCTTGAGTTTGACCTCACTTACATCTTTAACTACTTTATAATTTTAGACCAGTTATTTCTACCTCTGTGTTTCACTTGTCTCATTTATAAAATGAGAACTTTGATCTGACAAAGTCTCTGATCTCTGCCCCATGAAAACTGCATTAAAAAAAGGGTTCAGATCAATTATATAAGGCAAAAGAAGAATTGCAATTCTTGAATGTAGTATTCACAAGAATGAGGGAGCTGAACACTTCAGTTTTAGAAAAGACACTACTTTGCAGACATATTTGCTGTCTTATCTATCTTCAGAAGACTGGTATCTGGAACAATGCCCCAGGACACAGTAAGTTCTCAATAAATATTTATTGACTGCTATAGTTTACAGTGTAGGAGCTAAAATTTAGGTAATATATTAAGGAAGAATGTGGTTGATATCAAAGCTAAACATAGAAATGAAATATGGAAGGAAACTCAGAAATCTCTGATTCTATTGATTCTCAAAATTAGGCAAATATTCATTCTTTTTGATTATTTAAATGATTGTTCCCTAAAGTATAGTTTACCCTAAGCTGGTCTTCAGGATCTTATGTGATGAAAGGGTTTATGATCAAATAAGTTTACCAAATATTCATTCATGCCATTCCTGTTCTTAGAGGTTCAGTAAACATGTTAGCATACCAAAGGCCCTGAGAAGTCCTGCAATAAGTAAATTGATTTGATTTCATCTAGGATTTCCCACCATCACTCTCTTTAAAAAAAAAAAAAATTAACATCTGTGGGGTAAACTTTGTGAAGCCCTGAATTAGATATAGCTGATCCTGGGAGAGAAAAATAGATTAAATAATTCCCAAACATCCTACTTATTGTTATAATAATATTTAAGTATTATAAATGCAAGGCTACCCCTGTCCCTTAAATATTTGGAGGAAAAATCTATTATATCAATTTATTTCATATTATTTTTACATTTAAAAATTCATTCAGTGCTTTTTTTGCAGTCATTTACTTGTTTTCATATAGCACTTTATAATCTAGGGGCATCAAGTTGCTTTCAAAGATATATTGCTCCCTTTCTCTGGAAAAAATAATATTACACAAAGTTGAAGGCAGAGGATTTAAATCCATATGTTTTTCATGGATGTCTACTTTCTAAAGAGGGTGATTTTTTGAGCTGAGGAAAATGGGATCCTCTATGTTGATATATATGAGCAATTTAAAGGAAAGGCGCTGTGTGTCAGTGGCTGTTGCCAAGAAAGCAAACATGGTAATGAGGAGTCCGAATCAAGCAACATCTTAGAGGCAGTGAAGTATCATGACATGAGTGGCCGTCTTGGAATCAGAAGATCTGGGCTTGTCTGCCACATTGCCCCTTATTGGCTGTGGGACCTAGGACCTAGTATTATTGTAAGGACTGAATTTTTTAATGCATCTAGTAAGATTCAATAAACTTAAGTATTACCCACATATTAAGATGAGTCCTCATCACATTAATCTAGAAAGTTGGTGATCCTAGACATATACAAGATGAGCTGCTTTCATGTGTAATCGCTAAGCACTCAGAACACAAGGCTTATGCTTCCAAATTTCAAGCTCTTGCAAATCTACTGAAACATCTCACCTGCACATTATCTCAAGTTTTGCTTCTTGGTGTTTACTACTGAGGTTATGCTATCTAGAAAGCCAATCTCCAATTCTCAAATTCTACCCAGACAAGTGTCCCTAAAGGATTTTGAGGCTATTAAAATGGTAGTTTTGGTAGTTTTTAAAGGTAGTTTTGCCCATAGCATGTCTAAAACTGCACATGTCATCTGCCCTATGAAATCTGCCCTTCTCCCAGGTGCCTTTGTAAGTGAGTTGCACCTTTATTCACCCAATATTCATTATTCGCCCTCTATTTGCCCAAGCCTGCTTTCCCAACACTATCTTTGATTCCTCTATATCCCTTGCCATCTCCAATGAATCAATCACGTGGTAATGTCTCCCAGATTAATTTATTTGGTTCCATTCTTTTGTAGGTTGAATTTTGTGCCACCAAAAGACATGTTTGGGTCCTAAACCCCAGTACAAGTGAATGTGGCCCTCTTTGGAAAGAGGGTCTTTACAAATGTAATCAAGTTAAGATAACACGGGAGTAAGGTTGGCCGAATCCAGTGACTGGCATCCTTATAAAAAGAGGAAAATTTGGACACAGAGACAGAGAGATACACAGAAAGAGTAATAGGTGATGACAGAGGCAGACATTGGTAAGGCAAGGAATTGCAAGGATTGCTGCAACCACAAGGAGCAAGGAAGAGGTTAGGAAGGAACCCCCCCGTAGAGCATTCAGAGAACAACTACCATCTTGATTTGGGATCCTAACCTCCAGAGCTGTGAGACAATATATTTCTGTTTCTTTAAACTACCGTGTTTGTGATACTTAGTTATGGCAGCCCTAAGAAACTAATGCACATGCTCACTGTCATTTTGCTACTTCAGGCTCCCATCAACTCTTGCCAGGCTACAAATGCTGCCTGTGAGATCTCTCTTCTCCTGCCTTGCCTCTATCCTTTCCCCCCAAATTCCCTTTTGTCAATAGCAGCCTGAGAGCTATCACAAAGGTGCACTCCAATCAAGTTACTTTTCTGATGAAAACTCATTGCTGTTAAGATAGTCTCCACACTCCTTTAATGTAGCTTCTCATCTTCTTTTCCTACTCCTTTCTTCTAACTTAGCTCAGCCTCAGTTCTCAGCTTACAAGACCTTTCCAATTCCGTTTTCCTTCATTAGACAAGAAACTCCAGGAGGAGAAGTCCTGGGTCTGTCTTCATCACTGTGATTGGTACCATGCCAGACATGGCAGACATATGAACATTTGTTACGGTAATCAATAAATTATCTTGAACGTAGATATAGAGACTAAAGCTCGGTGTTTACATGGAATCCAGATTAAATGCTGTGCCCTTGCTAGCATTATAACTACCCATAGTCTATATTTAGTGCCAGAACTGGAATATCTTTGCAACAGCTCTTTGAGGTGGGATTAAGGCATGGGAGGGTAAAGAGATTTGCCGAAGGGCATACGCCTAGTTAGTTGTAGAGTCAGAGTTTGAACGGAGGCAGTGTGCCTTCAGACTTCACAGTTTAGCATAGCTCCATTTTCCTAGTACACTTTGGGTCAAATATTCAGATCTGGTTTGGGACCATGTATCAGAAGGTCATGTGTCTTTATTTTTGTTTCTGAGTATATGGTCACAATGCACTGTAAAGGATTAGGCATTGCTCACCTATATTTTTTGCACAATGCTTTACTGAAGCCTGTATGACAAAATTCAAGTCTGACTGTATCTTCATTCAACACTGTTTAATGAACACCTACCATGTACCAGGTTCTATGATAGACACTGGACATGCAGAGATGATTGAACCAGGCATTGGCCTCAGTAGCTCACACTGTGATAGAGAAAATAGTCAAGGAAATGAAAATATTATAGCTCAGTATGATTAATAGAGTCGTGGATTCATTTCCAAGGTAAAGAGGTGGTTCTGGGAGGGCTGGACTCATTCACCCCAGGTAAAAGGAGCCACAGAAATAGCTTCTGGTTGTTGAGCATAGAAAGACAAAAGACCCTTTGTCGGTGGGGAGGGCAAAGATTTGTTAATTTGAAATAACACAGTTTTCAGTTTTCTTTTGTTGTATAATTCTAAGCAATTTAGTAATATCAAAACAGAACAAAGAGGGCAGAGGACAAGCCAGAGAAAAAGGCTGGAGCCAGAAGATAATGGATTTCTATATCATTCTAGAGAACCTGGATTTTGCCAGGAAAGTGATACAATTACTGAAGAATTTAATGAAGGGAGAGATACAAAGACTTTTGCTTTAGAAAGCCCAAGGAAGTGGCCTCCTTACATCATAGACAGTATGCTATGTTTATATCACATGCGTGCATGTGCATTTTATGTGTGGATGCATTTTCGTGTGTTTATTTATATGGTTGCACATGCACACACGCTTCTACTACGATTCGGTTGAACCGTACGATATTGCCGTTGTTATAGTTCAAAAAATGGTCAACGATCACAGTTTTGGTTTGACCTATAATTTATAGTATGATAAAAGAACTGATTGTGAAGTCAAAAACCTTGGGTCTGAATCTCATTGTCTTAGTTTGAATGCCTCAGAATCGGACTGGCACAAAGACTCACTCCTGTGAAGGAGGTCCTGGTGGGTCACACGGTTGGGGAGTGACACAGAGTAGGAAAGGTAGCCCACAAAGGGGATCCAGCAAGCCAGCTGAAACAGAAGGCAGCAGAAGCTTAATCCTGCCGAGCAGATGTGGAAGTCAGGGTGTACATGCCTCTGAGAGGCATCCCACCCGAGGGTGAGGGGGCGGGGGTGTTTATACGCTGACTTCTGTCAGTGACTCGTTGAGAGCTGCTGTGAAAGGCAGGCATAGGAGCCTCTGGAGCCCCAGGGAAAGCCCCCCAGTAATGAGGTTCAGATTCTCCAGTTAGAAGTCAGCCAGGGTGCACTACAATGGCGAGGCCCCAGGGATATGGTCCGTCACACCCATCTCTACTACTTACCAGCTAAATGGTCTTGATCTATTAATAGTTTCTTAATGTTTTTGAGGCTCAATTTTGTATACCAAAATGGGGACTGCAATACCTTCACCTGGGGAGGATTAACATACTTTATTGTGTTCTAAACAAATACTACTAATGTAATTGTCAATGGAAAAGAACCCAAACTCTGTAAAATAATTTTAACAGGTTTATTCTGGCCTGGTGCATTGGCTCATGCCTGTAATCCTAGCACTCTGGGAGGCTGAAGCAGGAGGATTGCTTGATCCCAGGAGTTGGAGACCAGCCTGAGCGAGAGTGAGACCCTGTCTCTACCAAAAACAGAAAAAATTAGCTGGGTGTGGTGATGCACACCTGTAGGCCCAGCTACTCGGGAGGCTGAGGCAGGAGGGTCGCTTGATCATAGGAGTTTAAGGCTGCAGTGAGCTACGACAATGCCATTGCACTCTACCCAAGCCGATAGAGTGAGACTCTATCTCAAAAAAATAAAATAAAATTTGATTAATTAATTGAAAATGTTTATTCTAAGCCAAATATGTGCCACTATGGCCTGGAGAACCACGCCCAAGAAGCCTAGAGCAAGTGGTCTTGCTGTGGTTGGGTTACAGTCTAGTTTTATACATTTCAGGGAGACAGGAATTACACATGAAGTCATAAATCAGTACACAGAAGGCATAACATACATTGGTTTGGTCCGAAAAGGCAGGATATCTCAAAGTGGGGCACTACAAGTTATAGGTGGTTTTAAAGATTCTTTGATTTGTAATTGATTAAAGAAATGAAGCTTTGTCTAAAGGCTTGGAATGTTTTAAGATAAGGAAGTCTGTTAATCGGAGACAAGTCACTGGACATATACCCAGATCTGTTATGTATATTGATGACCTGCAGGTGTGGTTTAAGCTTTGTCTTACATAGCCTTAGGCCTGTTAATGAGTTACAAAGGATATCTCCAAGAAAGGAAGGGGGATTGATGAGGCAGGTCTGACTTCTGTTCTCATGGCCAGCATCTCAACTTTAGGGTATTTCTGGGGTCGCCTTGGCCAAGAGTGGGTCTATTCATTTGGTCTGGGAGCTTAAGATTTTATTTTAGTTCACATAATATATTTTTAGTGGATAAATACCAAAATAAATAGCAGTCTCAAAATTTACAAAACAACTTTGCTTTTCACCTAGGCCTTCTCTGTACTAAGCCTTCATTCCTGCTTCTAGAGAAGTCCAACAGGTAAGTTGTATGAACTGGGAACCTTGAAATCCACTGGATAAACTCTTAGAATTGAAAAATCGCATATGCCTCTCCACTGTGTTCCTTTCACTCAAATACAGCCCACTTATCGCTAATAATATTTCTGCTTCTTCATCCAAGGAGGATGTCAGGAGCAGGGTCACTTGTGTGGCCTGTAGAGAAAGCTAGCGCTGTTTCCATGGTGTCATACTAAGAATTGTGGACTGTGACTGCAGCAAGAGAAGTTCAGATCTCAGGGGTGGCCAGCTGCTCTGCACTGATGCCTAAGAAAAGGGATTTTTCAGGGTGAGCACAGGCAGTCCTGAATCACAGGTTTCACACTTGGCAGAAAGACAAAAATATATGTCCTTCCACCTTAAAATTCTTCCCGTGCTAATGTCTGAAATTGCACTACTAACAACATATCCCTTTGTATTAGGTATTCCTCTCTCTATCCCTCTGAATCGAACTATCATTATATATGGTGAAATGCACAGATCTTAAGCATAGAATCTGATGAGCTTGGACAAACATATATACCTATGTAACCAATAACCCAGCCAAGATAATAGCACCTTTCTGTTACCCCAGAAAGGTGCCTCCTGCCTTTTCCCATTCATCTTCCCCTGATGACCACTATTTTCATTTCTATCCCCACAAATCAATTTTGCCTGATCTCTAAATTCTTATAAACAAAATCATAAGATATGTATTCTTTTGTGTCTGGTGACTTTTGTTCAACATAGTGTTTTTGAGATTTGTTAATGTTGCTGCAAATAACAGTAGTTTGTTCTTTTTTATTGCTGAGTAATGTCCCATTGCATAAAATACTGCCATTTCTTTATCTGTTTTCCTGGTGATGGATATTTGGATTGTTTCTTTTTATATTTTATTTTTTGCTATTACGAGTAAAAATGACATAAACCCTCTTACACAAGTCCTCTTGTGGACAAATGTTTTCATTTCCCTTGGCAAAATATCTTGGAATGACGCTCTGCAAAAGAAGGTATACAAATGCCCAACACATGTACATAAAGTCTTATAAAAGAAGTAAATTTAAATCACTATGAGATACACTACATTTCACGAGGATGGCTAAAATTTACAAATATTCTCTTGGAACAGGCAAATGAATCTGGAAAGAATATTCTTTTCTTTATGTTTTTAATATTTTTGTTAGCAAAATTTTGAAACACATTAAAATAGAAGAATGGTATAATGGACCTCCATATACTCATTTCAAAGATTCAAGAATTATCAACACTTTGCCATCATCACTTTGTGTCATTTTTCAACAACAACCAATTACCCAATTCTCTGACACTAACTGGGTGAGTGTGCTATAGTTCAATTCAATTCTGACACTAACTACCTGGAGTTAGTGCAGACCCCCAAGTCAAGGGCTCAGTCCCACAAGTCTGCCCCCACTTCAGATGCCAGCCTCCCCAGGCCGCCTGCACTTCTGTCTGGCCAACTACAAATTTGGGGGTTTCCAGGCTACCTCTCCTCTGGTTTGATAATTCACTAGAATGACTCACAGAACTCTGGAAAGTGCCTTACTTACAATTACCGCTTTGTTATAATGAATACAGCTCAGAAACAGCCACACGGCTGTTTAGAAGAGATGCATGAGGCAAAATATGTGGGTGGTGGGAGTGGGGCAGAGCTTCCCTGCCTTCTTCAGGTGGCCACACATCAATGTGTTCACCAACCCAGATGCTCCCTGAACCCCACCATGCAGGGATTTTATATGAGATCTGATTACATAGCATGATTGTCTACTAGTGATCGAACTCAGTCTCTAGCCCTCTCTCCTCCTCCGAAGTACTGGAGTGGGGCTGAGAGTTCTAACCCTCTGATCACGTGGTTGGTTCCACAGATGGCCAGCCCCCATCCTGAAGCCATCTAGGGGCCCCCATGAGTCACCTTGTCTGCATAAACTCAGCTGTGGTTGGAAGGGACTTGTTATGAACAAAAGATAGTCCTTATCGCTCAGGAAATTCCAAAGGATCTAGGAGCTCTGTGCCAACAATGGGGAACAGAAACCACAAATTTATTTTTTGTTATATCACATACCCCAACTATACCTTATTTGTATATTTATCAATTTTTCTTTTTTAATTTTGCTGTAGTATTTTAAACAAAATTCTCTATATCACATTATTTTACCCTAAAGGCTGTTTCAAATATAACCCAAATACTATTTTCTACCTAATGAACACTAATAACTTATCATCTAATACCCTCTCCATACTTAGATTTCCCTAATCATCTTAAAAATGTCTTTATAATTGATTTACATATTGCATTTGGGTTGTAATATGTTTGTCTCTTTTATTCTAGAAGAGCCCCTGGCCTATCCCCTCTCTTCTCTTTCATGCCATTGAATTATTAAAGAAACAAGGTCAACTGTCCATAAAATCCATATTATGATTGTCTCCTGATAGTATCATTTCTCTAGTTCCTCCATCTGTGTCTTTTCTTTAAACAAGAAGGTAGATCCAAAAGGCTCAGGTTCACGTTCAACATTTTTAAAGCAAAAATTCTTCCTAGGAGTTTTCATTTATTTTGAGAAGGATTTTTTGAGTGTCTACCATGTTTTCGGTCCTGGGAGTTACAAAGGTAAATACCATGTGTCATAGTCTTGTCGTTAATGATGTTACAGCCCAGTTGGTGAGAAAAGCATGTAAAGCAATCAATACCAGAGTATAAATGCCTGAGGATTTGGGTGGGGATATAAATTCTGATAGGGGCAGCAAGGCTGCACGGGGAAGTGATACAGGAGCCGGCTGCGGAGGGAGAGTAGGACTTGCCAGTCCAAGGAGGGAGAGCGGAGGAGAACCTGCTAAGCCAAGGACCTCTGTGTCTACAAGAGGAGACGCAAAAATATACTGCAGTAGGTTGTCAGGGCCTTAAATTACAAATCAAAGAATTTGGACTTTATCTTTTAAGCAATGGGAAGCCTGGAAAGAATTTTATCTGAGGGTGGGAGTTGGGGTGGGAGAGTGGGAATGAGGGGTGGGACGGGATTGTCAGCCCAGAGTGGAGTTCTCAGCACCTTAGAGTGAATAGATTTGCCAGAAATTACCTTTTCTGCCTGAGGGAGACTCCACAAGTCCTATTTTAATTCCCTAGCATGTGGACTCAGACCAAAGCTGACATTTGGCAGTTGAAGTGCCCCATGCCTTGTCTACTCTGCCCTTTGTCCTAGCAAATGGCCTTTGTAACCATGGAAACAGTTCAGGTTCTCAATCTAGCAGAAGGTAAAGACAGAGATGTCTTGTGTGGCTATGCAGATAATAACCGCCTTTTCCTGGAATCCTTGGTGATGCTAATCCCGTTGTAGTGACCGCAGCCAGTCGGATGGCCCTACTGCCAGGTGTCCGGCCAGGAACTGACTTGGGCAGCCGGTGTTTGTTGGTAATGATTGGAGGAGTAATCGTGGCACATGCTCAGAGGAATCAATGACTAAATTGCAGGTCCTCAGTTCTGGAAAACTGTAAAAATGACTCAAATAAAGAAGCTGGTTGAAAGTGCTAGAGCAAGGACAAGAAAACTATGTGTCATTCGCCACAGAGCTCTGGCTCCTGATTCGCTCTTCTGGGCTGCACTCGGAGGCCAGAGGCCAGATGTGAGACCTTTAGCAAATACCAATTTCCAGCCCATACACATACCCAGTTCCATCAAGGGGACTTAGGCATTATTTTTTTCAAAATCCCCAAGTCATTAAATGCAGTTGGGTTTGCAAACAACTGAGCTAACCCAAGCCAAAGAAAAGTCAACTCCGATGGGCAGGCTGGGAGGGGAATGGGCTAAATCTAAGACCAGACACTGAACTCCTCAGCAGCCTGGTGCCAGCAATGGAGAACAAAGACCAACTATGTGTCTTTGGCCTCTTTACTTTGAAGGGTCCCTCTGATGGGCCATACATGAGTTGAAAGGTGCAACTACTATGACAGTCAAGAGATTCTACATTGAAAAGGTGCTGAGAAAGAATCAGACTGAGTTGACAGTGTTGCCCAGCACTGGTTTGCAGAACAGAGAAGGTGGCAGAGTGAGCACTCACTGGCACCTTGCTAGCAAGGGAGGGCTGGCATCTCATCTGTGAGCCCTCTGGTCCCAGCCCTCCTAGTGGTCTTTAGTGGAGAGCTTCGACTGTTCATTCAGAAGTTGTTTGGGAATTTTAGCAGGCAACAAAGAACACAAGCCCTGGATGAAAGCAAATTACTAAATAATGAAAAACAAGTTGTAATCTATAAGATTTTTTAGGGCACTCAGTGAAGAAACATACACCAAGCATAACATGGGGGTTCTGTTGGACTCTGTTGAAGCAATAGGTGTGTTGCTTTGCCGAAACACTGACTGATGACAGCACTTGCTAATATTATGAACTCTAACTTTTTTTCTGTAAACTCTTAGCAACTCTTTACCACTTAACACCTGAAGCTCCAAAGAATTGACTTGAGGAAAGGAAGACATAAATGGAATTTGGTTTCTTCTGCTACAAGCCACATACTCCTCCACCCTCAATTCCTTCTTGTGGAACTCCTGGCACACATTTGAGTCCAAACTTCTATGTTTGTTGACAAACTAACTTGGTGTCTGCAAAAAAAAATTGCTTGTGAAATATCAAGAGTTGTAGATAATGACTTGCAAAGGCCAGTACAATTCA
The DNA here is from genome assembly GCF_041146395.1 of Eulemur rufifrons. Taxonomy (NCBI): domain Eukaryota; kingdom Metazoa; phylum Chordata; class Mammalia; order Primates; family Lemuridae; genus Eulemur; species Eulemur rufifrons. Next base: position 27,177,226 of record NC_091001.1, read on the forward strand.
AATGTAAAGCAATCAATCAGCACATGTTATTAATATTAAACACCCAGTTTCCACTTCTCTACTTTTCCCGCCCCCATGGCACACTTTACCATTTGACATGCTCGTAATTTACTCATTTACTAAGGGTATTGTTTGTCTTTTTCCTCTCGCTAGAATGTAGGCTTCTTTGTGTTTGTGAGCTAGGACAATCCTTAGCTCAGTGCATTGTGTGCAGTAGGCACGCAGAACTGTTTATTGAATGAATAAAAGGTGAATGGTTCTGGATTCCTGGGTGTCAGTTCACATTAACAAAATGGGCTGGGCCTTGACTTATAAATCCAAATTGTCATTTATGACTTAATGCAACCAGTTTTGGATTACCAGGAAACACTGGGCATAAGTTGAAGATAGGGCAGTGGGTAGGTCTTTTCAGGGAGTAAATCGACATTAGCAGTCAACGTCATTAGCAAAGAAAGCAAAATAGTCCAACGTTCCTGGAGGCTATTTTTGTCTAGTTGGAGTGCTACATTTTTTTTCCCACCTTGGGGATCTTTCTGTTTAGGTCACTGGAACCTGTTTTGCTTCATTTACAAACCAACTCAGTGAAGGGTCATTAGGATAACAATTTTAGAGTTGGAGACACAGACATTGACTTTAGTCTGTAGATTTTAGGGAGGAAAGATTTATTTTCTCACCCATCATTAGGTCCATGGCAGAAGCACCTATGTCAAAAGACAGACTGACATGAGAAAAGCATACTAATTTATTTTAGAATGCAAACAGTTTTCTCTTACCAGTCTGAATCTGAAAAGAAAAGAACAAGGAGAAGTTTTTCCCGTCCTCTCTTGACTGGTACTACAGACATCCAGGAAAGCTGACCTTGGGAAGAATTCTTACTTTTTGCTGACTTTTTGTTCATTGTTCCAGGATCTCATCTGCAGGCTCCAAAGTGACTAGAGTGTCTCAGCCATCCATCTACAGTCCTAGGGGCTGTAGGAGAGAAGAAATATCTTTCTTTATTATCACTGGGTTCGTGGCTGGGGCCCTATAACAAAAGACACATTAACAAGAGAAAAGCAAGTACGTTTATTTAATGTTTTACCTGATATGAAATAAAACCTCAAAGAACAGGAAACTTCTTTATTTTTATGCTAAGGTTGATGAAATGAACAGTTGTGGAGAAGTGTGATTGGACAATAGGGACATAATCTAATGGCAATAAACTGGAGGAGGGGTACTTAGCAAGGCTTGTTTGTTCAGATTGTTCTTTGTGTCCCTGTGTCTTAGAGATAAGGACATTTCTTCTGTCTGGGTACAGGGAAGACACCCAAAGTCAGAATTTTTTACCACCTGCATCAGGGAAGAAGGGCAGAAGAAGGTCAAAGAGACTTTCAGGCTTCCACTGTTTTCTCAAATGCCAAAGTGCCAATATTTTGGGGTAGCATGTCCTGAGCTCCGTCAAGATTGTAACCTTCTCAAGAGCAGTGACCTGTTTTGAGGGGTCTAGCACATACAGGGCACTTTCATATATATTGGTTAAGTGGAACCATGTAACTTGTCCCCAGTTTGTAAACAGAAGGGTCAAGAGTTGAAACCAAGTCCACTCTCTTTCCACTGCTCAGACCAGTGATCATCATGGTTGCTTGGTAGGTGTTTTAAGTTTTTTTAATCTATAGATTCTCTCTTTCTCTTTCTCTTTGTCCCCTACAATTTGTTTATTAAAGAAAATGGGTCATTTATTCGTAGTCCCTACTTCACAGGAATAATAAAATTTACATTTCGTATAATTATTTAATTTGTTTCTCAACACACATACAGTAATCTCAGAATAACACCACCAACATTGCCGTAAACAATAGGATTACTTTTAAAAGTTTATATTTTTTTTTGGGGGGGGGATTTCTTTTTGTCCTTAGAGTATGACCCCGCTAGGGATAAACCGTCAAATTACTGTTTTACAGCCACCTGGCATTCTCTTTCTCTTTGTGGATTTGGTACAAACTGTATACACAGTAAAGTTCATCTGTTTTATTTTTCATTATTAGTAATTGATTTTTAAATTTAATATTGTTTTAAATTATGTAAATTATTTGCATGATTTCAAAGTAAAATATATAAAACAAAGTCAAAGCTCAAACTCCTGGCCTCAAGTGATCCTCCCTCCTTGGCCTCCCTAAGTGCTAGGATTACAGGCACGAGCCACTGCACCAGGCCACAAAGCCAAATCTTAAATGTAACCACTATGAGTTATGAGTAACCATTTTCTTTTAATTTTATGGTTTACCCTTCCATCATTTACTTTTTATTAATATAAGCAGGTATATGCATATATCCATACTCCCTTTATTTATAAAAAAGCACAGTATTCACACTTTTACATTGTTTTTTTACATAACAATATATCCTTTGTATTAGTCTGTAATAGTATGTACACGGAGCTATTTCTCATTCCTTTATAAATCTGTATGCTATTACATTGTGCAAATGTACCAGGATTTATTTGACCAGTCTCCTATTGATGAATATTTAGGGCATTTTCATGTTTTTTTCTATTATAATTAATCCTGCAATAAATAGCCTTGAGGCTATTCTTTTATTTTCCTCCCTCTCTTTCTTCCTTCCTTCCTACCTTCCTTCCTTTCTTCCTCCCTCCCTCCCTTCTTTTCTTCCAGTGTATCTTTGGGATACATTCCTAGAAATGGGATTTTTCAGTCAAAGTGTACATGCACATGTAATTTTTTTCGACATTGCAAAATTTTCTTCTATAACTGTCATCCCATTTTGCATTTCCAGTAGCAATATATGAAAGTGCCTACTTGTCTACTTGCCTGAAGTCAAGTCTACAAGATTTTTGCCAAATTAATAAGAAAGTCTGGATATTGTTACCTAATAGATGAGAAATGGCATCTCAGTGTGAAGTAAATTCCTTTTATTATGAATGAAGTTGGGCGAATATTCATATGATTGGGATTCATTTGAATTTATTTTTCTGTGAACATTTTGTTTATTCTCTAGTCCATTTTCTACAAAATTGTAGATATTTAAAAAAATTTTTGGAGCTTTATATATGTTAGGGAGATTTACTGACACAATTTGTTATTGTATTAGGTATATATTTTTTCCAGTTTAACATTTTCCCCCTTTGCTTAGGGTATCTTTATCCACACAAAAGCTTTTTTTTTTTTTTTTTTTTATAGTTTATGTGACCTTACAGTCTTCTGAACTTTGAACAACAGTTAAGAAAAACTTCTCCAACCTAAGTTCACTCATAATTTTATCTAGTACTTATACATTTTCATTTTTTTACTCCTAAATCTCTTATCCATCTGGAATTTATCCTTGTGTATGGTGTGAGAAATAGATTCATTTAAAATATTTTTTATGTGACTATCCACTTATCAAGAGTTGATCTCTTCTTCACTGATTTCAGAAGGCATCTTTACCATATACTAAATTTGCAGTTGTGATTATGTCTATTACTTTATTTGCTCTTCAGTTACACAGGTTTGCCTGTGTATTTATGCACCAATACCATACTTCATGTTTACAAAGGCTTGGTGTGTGTTTTGATGTATGATAGGGCTAGCCTCCTTCCTAGCTTCTCTCTCCTTGGGTTTTCCTGGCTCTTCTTGCTTGTTTATATTTCCAAATAAATTTTATAATCAACTTGTCTAGAGAAAAAAATTTGGTGGCATTTTTATTGATTTTAAGTTAACATAGAGAAAACTAGCATCTCTATGATGCTGAGTCTTGCTATCCAGGAACATAGTTTGACTTTCTTTTGTTTAAGTCTGCTTTTGGGTCTTGCAGGAGTTTTTTTTACCAGAAAACCGATTGTTAAATTTATAGTTAGATATTTTCATTTTTCTTTTTCGCATCATATGAATGCTGTTTTCTCTTCTATTTTATCTTCTGTTTGGTTTTTGTTTTCATATATGAAAACTGGTGGGTTTTGTGTGTTCATTTTACAACCTGTTCTTTTTTAAATTCTTTTATTGTTTTGCAATGATTTCTTTATTGTTTCTCTTGAGTTTCCAGATGTATAATTATTTCACCTGCAAATATATGGAGTTTTACTTTTTTTTTCTAATTCATGTGCCTCTAGTTGCTTTTTTTAAAAAATCTAATTTCATTGACTAATACTTCCAACAAAATGTTAATTAATAACATTAATTTAATAAGCATCTTTGTATAAAAATAGTGGACATCACTCTTCTTAGTCTTGACTTTAGTGTAAAAGTCTCTGGCCTTGTTGTTAATGTCATATATGTCAATTTTATATATGTTGAAGAAATATCTATCAAGTCTTATTTTATTGTTTTCTTTTTACAATAAATGTATATTGGATTTTGGCAAATGCCTTTTCTGCAATTATGAAAATAATCATATAAATTTTTCTCTCAGGTCTATTAATGTAATTAATTATATAGATACAACTCCTAATGTTGAACCATCTTTGTATTCCTCAAAAAAGCATTCATGGTTATAATGTATATTTTTAATGTGCTGTTTAATTCTGTTTGCTAATATTTTATTAAAGATTTTTGCATAAATATTCATTAGTGTGAATGGTCTATATGTAGTTCTCTTTTTTAGTGTAATTTTATCAACTTTTACTACCAATGTTATATTCTCTTTATAAAACATATTTTGGATTTCTCCTTATTATTTACCATTTAATCCTTAATATTAATATGAAAAATACATATTCATAAGTATGCATATAGGAATGTATGTGTGTAAATATATACATATATAATATTTTAGCAAAAGGAGGTTTAAAAAAGCTATAATTCACATAGAATTTTGTTAGCTTTTGTTTTTTTAACTTAATACATGGAGAATTTTCAAGTTTTCAAGATTATGCATTTTAAATTTTAATGATGAGTTTTTTTTTACCATTCCAATTAACTAAAGTTGCCTATCCATTTAGGAAGACAGATGACACCTCAGTTAACTGTATAAGAGAAGTTTTGGCTACAAATGAAGCTTGAAGCTGCAGATTATGTATTAGACTCTCAGAGCCATTTTTTTCTCATTTCAGAAGAGTGGAAAACACATAGCAGGTGCTCAAACATGTTAGATATCCTGATAAGATGACAAAAGGAATAAGAGCCTGAAAAATTATGAGTCATAAGTTTAAATCAGTACATATAGTCTGGCAATAGGATGACAAATTTGAAATTGGGACATTCTGGCAACTTCTAGGTGTATGGTTATGGCTTTTATGGACTCCTTAATGTTTAATTGGCTTTAGGCATTTGTCCATATAAGAAGAGAAGAAAGAAATGAGCTAACATTGAGAGTATTTACTATGTGTGAAGCTATGTGCTAAGGGCTTTTCTTACATGATCTCATTTAACCCAAACCAGGAACCCATGAGGGTAGTTATTACTCATTATCACTATTTTCAGATGAAGAAACTACGGCTTAGAGTAATAGAGTAGTTTAACTTTTTAAAAGTAACTGTCCAATTCATAAGATTAGGAAAAAGATACTGAGACATTTGGTTACAGAGCCCACTTTTAACTATTATGCAAGGAAATTTTTCTTTTCTTAGTGTATTAGGGTAGTATACATCCGTAACAGAAAATTTAGAAAGTAAAAATAAGAAAAAAAAGAAATGAAAATAATCTGAAACTTCACTTTTTGAGAAAATGTTTTGAATGTATTATAGAACATTTCCTGTCCAAATTCATTCATTTAAACATGCATAATGAATATATGTGTGTGTGTATATAGACATATATATAATATTTTAGTAAAAGTGGGTTATAAAAACTATAATACACATAAAGTTTTAACTTTTTAAAATTTTAAATAATTCAAGAAATTTTATTTTTTATTTTAATTTTTTTATTTCAGAATATTATGGGGGTACAAACATTTTGGTTACATGATTTGCTTTTGTGCAATTTAAGTCAAAGTAACATATATGCCCATCACCAAGATAATGTGCATTGTACCCATTAGGTGTAAATTTATCCATCCCTTCCTTCCCCCTCCCATCTGCTTGGCTTCTGTTGAGTTTTACTACTATATGTGCACATGGGTATTGATGAAGTAGTTCTAATTTAATAATGAGTACATGTGGTATTTGCTTTCCATTCTTGTAATAGTTCGTATAGAAGAATAGTCTCCAGTCCCATCCAGATTGTTACAAAAGGTATTAGTTCACCTTTTTATGGCTGAGTAGTACTTCATAGTATACATATACCACATTTTATTAATCCACTCATGTATTGATGGACACTTGGGTTGTTTCCATATCTTTGTGATTGTGAATAAACAATGCAATAAACAATCGAGTGCATGTATCCTTTTGATAAAATGATTTTTTTTCCTCTGGGTAAATACCCAATGATGGAATTGCTAAGTCAAATGGTAGTTCTATTTTTAGTTCTTTGAGGTATCTCCATACTATTTTCCATAGACGTTGTACTAGTTTGCAGTCCCACCAACAGCGTACAAGTGTTCCCTTCTCTCCACATCCATGCCAGCATCTGGATAATAAGAATCCATAAAGAACTCAAACAAATCAGTAAGGAAAAATCAAACAACCCCATAAAAAAGTGGGAAAAAGACATGAACAGAAGCTATTCAAAAGAAGATAGACTAATGGCCAATAAACATGAAAAAAATACTCAAAGTCTCTAATCATCAGGGAAATGCAAATCACAAACCACAATGAGCTATCACCTAACTCTAGTGAGAATGGCGTCTATCAAAAAGTCCCAAAACTTTTATTTTTTTAACTTAACAATATGGAGAATTTTCAAGTTTTCAATATTTTGCTTTTTAAATTTTAATAACACAATTTCCTTCTTGCTTGGAAGGAAGACTTGGCATCTTTTCTGTGGACTCTGATGGTGGGCCTTGATTTCTCTGCCATGCCACTGTACATGTAAGTAAGAGCAGGCAAAAGATTGAGGAAGGATAGCTCAAACAGTCCCTGGAAAATGTAGGTAGTCAATAAATGTTTGCTAATTGAATTACAGAATGTATGATGAATTGCATTTTTAATTTAAATGCAATTATTTCATCCTTTTAGCAAGTTACGAGGCATTGTAAGTTCCTGGGCGTGGGGTGACTGCTAAGGAAAGATTGTAATTATATTATTGCCTCTACTGGCTCCACTACTGAAAGTGCAATGATAAAGGAGTTCAATAGCTCTTGTGAGATGACACAAATTCCAGTGGCCTCTTTTGTCCTTCTCTTCATCTCCAAATCTTATTCAGCTAACAGTCTAATGGTAGAAAAGCAGGCAAAGGCCATAAGGAGAGTTCAGAATAGAAAAATATACAGATGAATAGTTAACATGAAAAGTACTTAATCTCACTTATATTCAAGGAAATATTAAACATCATCAACACTTAACTGTGAAATTATTGTATATATGTGCTACAATTTTGGTAGGTGTACTCTTCCCCAGTGATAATAATGGTTATTTCCCCAACAGGAGCATGTTATTAACATAATAGGAAAAAGTGTTCTATGTTCATCCTCACTTTCTTGATTATAAGCGAGGTTGACTGCCTTTCCACAGTCTCACTGTAGATCTGTAATGTGTGAATTATTTATATGTAATGTTCATTTTCATAGGGTTGTTTGCTTTTCCTTATTGATATATAAAAATTAAGGTTATTAATCCTTGGTCATTTGTTTTGCAAGTATTTTCACCAAATATTTCATTTATCTTTTAACTTGGTTTACTGTGTTGTACAAACACTTAGTGTTTTTATTACCGTGTTTGTCAATCTTTTCTTTATTAGCTTGTGGGTCTTATGTTTAACTTTGGAATGTATTTCCTATTGAGATTTTTTTCCCCATTGCAATACTAAAAGAATGTTATTCTTTAAATATCATCCATATATATATATTTTTACATGTACCTTGTAGCTCTGGATTCTGGCTAGAATTCACTTTTGAATAAGGGATGAGTTCAGGATCTCCAGGTATTAGTCCTCTCAGTGCTGTAGATGCAGTGGGGAAAGTAACCACAGTTGATTAATCCCGTCTGCCAGGCATGTTGGATGGGAGGGTGGTGGAATTGATTCATTACTAAATGCACGTTGAGCCCATCCCACTGTACCAGGCGCTAGTGTAAGCAATGGGAATACAGAGCTGAAGAAAACAAGCAATGATCTTCCATAGAGCTTTCATTTAGGTTGCAAGAGAAGTAAACACAAAAGATAAACAAGGGAATTTCAGGTAGTTTAGAGTGCGATGAAGAACTAATAAAATATGACCATGCAATAAAGAAAGAGTTTCTGTAGATTGGGTGGTTAGGGAAGACTCCTTTGAAGAGGTGATATTTAAGCTGAAACCTGAATGATGAGCAGAAGCTAGGCTTAACGAGTCGGAGGGAATAGAATATCAGAGAGCAAAAAGCAAGTACGAAAATCCTAAGGAGATCCTGGCTTGTCCTATTTGAAGTCAGAATGAAAGTGGAAGCACTGGGAGGAGGACAGAGATGGAAGTGGTCAGAGAGGGATGCAGGGTCCAAAGAGTTCATGGCCTCGTGGAGCACGGTAAATAGTTGGGTTTTATTTCAAGTGATGGAGAGATATTGGAGGATTTTTAACAAGGGTTGAGACAAGAGTTGGTGTGATTTACAGTTTACATTCCTGTGCTTGCCATCCCCGAAACTGCCACTAGAGGGAGGCAGGAGGCGATGGGGCAGTCACACGCAAGCTTCCCAGTCAACGTCCTTCCCTTTGGGAAATCTGTTCCACTCAGGCTATTACCTGCTTACAGAGGGGGAAATGTTCAGAATGCAAACAGACTGTGCCTGATTAAGGAAATGGCAGGAACTTTAATTAAAAAAAGGGAAAGGGGTCATACATGGATTTCTATAGATAGATTTCTGAGATTGTTTCCAGTAGCAACTGAAGAATTGTGAAAGAAAGATATGTCCTCAGGACTTGAACAGCTGGCTGGATACTGGGTGGCCATGCAAACCTCACAGAGTGACAGGGAGTCCTGCAAGTTCTCTAGGAGGTATTGGCCCGCGGCCCAATACATGGAGGATTTGGTGTTTTATCTATTCTCTCGAGGCAATGAAATCAAAGAGGCTGATCTACCCCAGTCACCTGAGGAGCGACTGGCTTCTGTGGGCCAGGATGGCGGTGTACCAGATTAGAGGAACCCCTCCTGACAGGCAGGCTGGATGCCCTGGGAAAGATGTTCGTAGGAAAAGATGTTTCCCCTAATAAAACAAAACTGGAAGGCAAATCTTTGCCAGCCACATGCTTGGTGAACAGAGCGTAAGTAAAACAGAGGAGAGCGAAGAAAATTACAAATGTTTAGTGATACCAGGCTCTGCTTCTCACAGTTGAGATGGCTTCCCGTGCACATGAATTTCGGAGGGCTCTCTCCGCTGGCAGTGCTGGGATGGGCACCACCAGTGTTTACCTTTGTGACTTTGTTACAGGTGGCGCTTAGCATGCTGCTTACGAGTGGAGGTGTTAGAATAACACAAGTAAGTTCAAATTATGGTTCAGCCACTTACTAACTCTGTGACTTTGGGCAAATGATTTAACCTGGGTCTTATATTTCTCATGTAAGACTCATAGTATGATAGGAATGACAGGTTATGGAAGGATTAATTGAGTTAACACATGTGCTATTTGACGCAGTGCCTGTATATGGCAAACACTGTCAAATGGGAGTTGTTTATCCTGTGTTTAATGCCCCCTTTTCATTGACAGAGTCTTTCTTTATATATGTTCAAGTAATCTCTTTGATTTCGTTTGTTTCCATCGTTTGATTCTAAGTGAGCAATGATACTCCAGATACGGGAGTGGGACTGTCACTTTCTGTTGAGCACAGACTGACCACACCAACCTGGAGGGCCACTATTCCCTCCTCCTTGAGTCACTATCTTGTCCCCAAAGCAGGAATCTCCTGACTACTAGCACCACCGCCTCCCCAAACTCCACAACCTGGATCTTGAGTAATTGTTCAATTTCACTATAACCTTAAGCTGAGTCCTATAAATAGCTAAGATGTATGGCTCAAATCCCCTTATAGGAAACACATTGGAAAGAAAAATGTGCAAACAGCTTCCAAGAGATGATGAGCTTATTTTTAAAACTAGGAAAACTGATGCATGGAAATCCACACAGACCACATTAATTGGGATTAGACCTTAGATTTAACATAGCAGGGGTTGAAGCAAAGGAGCTCTTATGAAGACCTCACTGGAAAAAGAGAACTGTCTTCAAGATTTTAGCCTCAGAAGAATATTTTCCTCTCAAGGGGATGTGATCTAAGATCTGGGTCACTGACCACGTTGATTACTGAAGCTTGACACATTGTGGAATTCTAAGACAACACTGTTGCCATTAATGTGGTGGATAAAAGGGATGCCAAAATTTTTAAGTGTCTTAGGAAATACATGGCTATAACAAATACTCCAAAGGCAAAATTAATATCACCAGTGACTGGGAGAGAGGTGGTAACTCACTCACACCTTGAACTGGAAAAGTCAATGACAAACACAAGTTTTATTTTTAAATAAAGCAAAGAAATTAATATTATTCTTTTTTGTTAAACATTGCTAGCAATGTTTATGCCAAACACCAAAGATAAGTATGTGTGTAGCCTATATATTTCTGATTTACCAAGAGGAGTTTGTATTTAAAGTACTTTTGTTAATATTTCAGCCATTTCTTGGCATATTAAAATTTAGCTTACATTTTCAAGTAAAAGCTTCAAAATTAAACGATAGTATGCACTAGTATTGTGAGATAATTACTATCAGACTTGAGAACACCCTCAGTACACTGCCCTCCCCTCTCCTGCAAAGGACTGTAGGAACGAGAGGCAATGGCAAGAGAATAACTTACATCAGGAACAAATAGGACAACTCTAATAGTCAGGGTTTTCTGAGAAACAGATCCAATTATATATATTTTATATTGGTTATATCAGTTATCATATATACACATATAAAATAAGGAATTGGCAAACTAGCAAATTCAATCTGGAGGATGGACTGGCAGCTTGGAGACCCAGGAGAGATGATGTTCCAGTTCAAAGGCCATCAGATAGTGCAGATTAAGTCCAAAGGCAGTCTGCTGGAAAATTCTGTCTTAATTGGGCAAGGGTCTGTGTATCTGTTCTATTCAAGCCTTCAACTGATTGGATGAGACCCACTCACATTATGGAAGGCAACTACTTTACACAAAGTCCTCTGACTTACATGTTAATCTCATCCAAAACACCCTCACAGAAGAATCCAGAATAATGTTTGACCAAATATCTGGGCACCCCATGGCCCAGCCAAGTTAACACAAAAAATGAACCATCACAACAACCTGCTTCTAGAAAATGTTCTTGGGTGAGAACATTTGCAGCCTAATCTCCTTTGCAGACTCCATGTACTTTTCCATTCTGCACTGATGCTGGGATGAGCAATGCATCTGGATAAAGTGATGAATTCATCAAAGACACATTTGTCTCTACTACACTTAGGGATGTTGCTAAAGAGAAGAAATAGAGCCACTGTCCTTCAGTCTGCAGCAAACCTGCTTATGTCCACTTACTCTAAAGTGTGCAAATTATTTGACATCTTGGTATGAGTTTCTTTAACTATAAAAGATATGTAAGAATGCAGTACCTGGTTTTCTTATCTGGGCTGCTGGTAAGATCAGTTTGGAATCCTCATACATCTAGAAGGGCATTTTAAATGGATAATCAACAACGGATCATGAGAAGTAGGTTGGTAATGATAACATTCAGTCCAAAAATTGCAGACATCAGTTCCCTCTACAAACTGTGGGCCCTCAAATAATTTGTGGAGGGAATTCCTGACTGTGGGAATAGTTTTAGCAGAAGCATAGGAGTGGGGAAGCAGAGAAGGCTCAGTTTAGGAATCTTACGACAGGGTCTCTAACATGGACTGGGCAAGAGAATTCACCAAACACAGGAAGAGAATATTACAATTTCTAGTAGTACAGGTGGCCCCCCACGTCTGTGGGTTCTGCACTGCGGAGTCAACCCACTGCAGATCAAAAATATTCGAGAAAACAAAATTGGATGGTTGTGTCTGTATTGAACAGGGGTAGACTTTTTTTCCTGTCATTATTCCCTAAATATTATAGTATAATAACTATTTACATAGCATTTGCATTGTATTAGGTATTATAAGTAATCTAGAGATGATTTAAAATACATGACAGCATGTGTGTGTAGTTTATATGCAAATAAGGGACTTGAGTATCCCTTATTTTGGTATCTGAAAAGGGTCCTGGCACCAATCCCTCACGAATACTAGGGAATGACTATATTTAATTTTTTGTAATTTTGAAATAAATTTAGACTTTCAGAAAAGTTGCAAAAAATAGCACAAAGAGTTCCTATAACACCTTTCACCCAGCTTTAACTAATGTTACCGCCTTAGATAATCATGATACATGATTCAGTTCATGCTCACCGTTTATTCTATTCAGCTTTCAGTGGATTGGATGATCCCACATTGGGAAGGGCCATCTGCTTTACTCAATCCACCAATTCAAATGCTAATCTCTTCCAAAAACACCCTCACCGACACACCCAGAAATAATGTTTAACCAGATATCCAGGCATCCCATGGCCCAGTCAAGTTGACATATAGAATTAACCATCACAAGTCCACCATGTTTCAACTTGGCACTCATATACACCTTCTTAAACCACTGTTATTCTCCAAATAAAGAAAATAAAAAAGTTAAGATTCTACCAAACAATAGACAACTATTCTGTGTACAACCAGAAATGCACTAACCCCTTCCCCAGAAGAGGAGGTAAAGTCCTTGAGTGGTTTTACTCCTGATGTTCCCTAACTTAAGTACTATGATGTAATGTTGACAACACTTAAATATCATTATATAAAGTCAGTATATGTTATATTACATGATAAAGAGATAAGAGACAGGAAAAAACAAAGATATTTTCTTAATGCACATATATACACAGAGAGAAGTTATAATAACAAAATTGGGGGAAATGCTCATGAGAATTACAGTCTTCACTTCTGTAACTGGTCACGTGGCTGTAGCTGGTACTTATAGCTACCTTTTTCATTACCCATTCTGTAGTCCCCTTACCTTCAGCAAGCACCTCACCTGGTTGAGGTTTTTTACCTGTGGCCCAAACTTTCATTCCTGAAGTATCTGGGCTATTAGTAGACCTGCATGGATTGGGATATGTAATTTTTCATGGACCTTAATCACAGAGCATGGTGATATTAAGAGACACCCTGAGGGAGCTTCTGCATTCCAGACATACTCTTCCATACCTCCATTGTGGGTAGCAGTCCAATTCTCCCTTGGAAGTCAGGATGAGTCACCCCAGGCAGTACAGTAAGTCTTTTCTTAGCCTGTTGACTCAGAGGCACAAGAAGCCCCATGTGGCCAGGTGGCAGACATTGCTTCCAGTGCAAGGAAATTATTGTTGTGTCTCCTGGTGGCAGCATTTCTCCCTTTGGAACTGAGACCTCTAGGCCAGCAGAGCACAGGTTACAGGAACAGGAAGAAAATATTTTGCTAGTGAGTCACTAGGGGTAATGATGAGTGGTGCCACTCTCATTTCCACCCTTGATTCCTGGACCTGTGAATCCTGCTATTGGAGAACACCACCATGTAAATATCCGACACTGATTCAGAGCATATACAGCCTTCTGGGGAACCTTGCCCCAGCCATGCAAGGTATGGCCACCCAAATAGCACTGTAACTGAGTCTCCCAAAGGCGATTTCACCAATCTGTCAGTGTGTCTGCTTTATGATGGTGGGGAACATGGCAAGACCAGTGATTTCCATGAGCATGGGTCCATGGCCACACTTTTGCTGTGAAGTGAGTTCCTTGATCAGAAGAAATTCTGTGTGGAATAGCATGATGATGAATAAGCCATTCTGTAAGTGCACAGGTGGAAATTAGGCGGCAGCATTGCATGTAGAGAAGGAAAATTCATGTCCAGGCTATCTATTCCAGTAAGAAAAAACACACTGTTCCTCCCATGGTCAAAGTGGTCCAATGTAATCAACCTGCCACCAGGTAATTGGCTGGTCACTCCTAGGAATGGTGCCATACTGGGAACTCAGTGTTGGTCTCTGCTGCTGGTAGAATGGGCTCTCAGCAGTGGCCATAGTCAGGTTGACCTTGGTGGGTAGAAGTTTGTGTTAGTGAACCCATGTGTAACCTCCATCCCTGACACCATGGCCACTGCACGTGAGCCCACTGGGTGATGGCAGTGTTGGCTGGGGAAAGAGGCTGACTGTTGCATTCAGAGTGGGTCGCCCTGCAGCTGTCCACGTTCAGTGATGCCTACATATTAGGCAGAGCCATCTGCCAACCAGGCCCAAGTCTTTTCTTTCTCTGACAATTGACTGTAGGGGCCTTCCAGTGAAGCCACAGATATAGGCTGAGAAAGAGAAGACAGTACAGTGGGAGCCGGGGCCATTGGCATTTGGGCTGCTTCTTTATGTGACTTACTTGTGCCTGTGGGCCCTGCTAGGGCCCAACCATGTACACGCCTCTCCCATTTGACGACAGAGTGCTGCTCCGCATGCCCCCATGTATGGCTTGGCAGGCCACATAGCATGCAGTGCAGGTCCCCTGGTAACTTGGTGGCCCATGGTTAAGTGCTCAGTCTCTACTAAGAGCCAGTAGCAGGCTGTGAGCTATTTCTCAAAATGATTGTAATTATTCACAGAGGATGGCAGGGCTTGCCCCCAAATCCTAAGGGCCTGTGCTATGATTCACCCACTGGGGTCTGCCAGAGGCTCCCAACAGCATGCCATCCCTGTCTGCTACTGACTCTTCAAGTGCCATTGGATCTGCCGAATCGATGGTCCAAGTGGCCGAGCAGCTGGCACAGCAGCCGGTACCTGTTGCAGAGCTTCTCCTGTTCTGGGTCTCACTGAAATTAGCAGGTTTGGGGGTCACTCAGTAAATGAGCTGGAGTAATGCACCCAGACAAGGAATATGTTGCCTCCAAACTCCAAAGAGGCCTACTAGGTATTGTGTTTCTTTTTTGGTTGTAAGAGGAGCCAGATGCAACAATTTATCCTTCACTTTAGGGAGATAGGTCAGCATATCCCACACCACAGGACCCCTAGAGATTTCACTGATTTAGAAGGCCCCTGAATTTTTGTCAGATTTATTTCATGCCTTCTGACATGCAAATGTCTTGTCAATAAGTCTACAGTAGTTGATCCTTCTTTCCACGAGGCCCAATCAGCACAATGTCACCAATGTAATGGGCCAGCATGATATCTTGCAGAAGGGAAAGGTGGTCAAGGTCCTTGTAAACTAAATGATGACATAGGACTGGAAAGTTGATAAACCCTCAAAGTAGTAGAGTAAAGGTGTATTGCTGGCATTGCCAGCTGAAAACAAATGGATTCTGGTGGTCTTTACTGGTAGGTATGGAGAAAAAGCATTTTCCAGATCAATAGCTGCACACCAGGTACCAGCGGATATGTTAATTTGCTCAAGCAGTGAAACCACACCTGCTACAGTGACTGTGATAGGAGTCACCACCTACTTAAGCTTGGGACAATCCACTGTCATTCTCCAGAATCCATCTGTCTTCTGCAAAGGCCAAACAAGTGGGTTGAATGGCGATGTGGTGGGATTCACCATCACTGCATCTTTGCAGTCCCGAAGACCTCTGGGCCACTAATCTCTGCAGTCCTTCCAGGAATGTGGTATTACTTTTGTTTTACTATTTTCCTAGGTAGTGGCTGTTCTAGTGGCTTCCATTTAGCCTTTCCTACAGTAGTAGCCCTTGCTCCACAGATTAGGGAACTAATATGAGGATTCTGCCAGCTGCTGAGTGTGACTATTCCCACGATCTATTCTGGCACAGGAAAAATAACTGCAGAATGGGTTCAAAGGACCCACTAGACCCACCGTGCGTCCAACCTGAGCTAAAACTCTATTGGTCACCTGTTATCCATAAGCCCTTACTCAATTGGTGACCACAGTGAGGTTTGGGTCTCCTGGAATCAGTGTCGGCTCAGAGCCAGTGTCCAGTAGTCCCTGAAAGATCAGATTATTTCGTTTTCTGCAGTGGACTGTTATCCTGGTAAAAGGCCATAGGTCACTTTGCAGAAGACTGGGAGAAAAGCAGTATAAATTTTTGGCAATCTACTGGGGTCCTTCCTCAAGGGGACCTGGGAGGAGTTGTGACTCTCTGATTTTATGATCCAAGTTAGACTTTTGTTCACTTAACCTGCTTATACACATTAAGTAAGACTTTAGTAGGGTTCCTGTCTATTTCATTTCTAGGAACACCTGATCAACTAGCCGACACCGCGGGTCAGTGTGTGTCAGTCCCTCTGATTGCTGCTTTGACTCAACTGTCCGTTACGGGAGCCATGGCCACCTGGCCTCTGGGGGTTGAGTGCCACCACTTCACCCCTGACACCCCAGGATGCAATCACTCCCATTGCATTTAGGTTTCCCAATTCAGCAACTGCAGTTCCCACTATAAGTCTGTGCTATATAGAAGAGCAATCACAGAGCTCTGCAAGGACGCTGGGACTCCTCTGCTAAATTTATTCCTCACAGTTCTCACAGCTATGGTGAAAGGTATGTGTTTAGACTCTCCCAGTGTGGGTGAGTGAGTTTTAAGTGACAAATTTACTGTAACATTTTGTCTCTCTAAGTTTCTCAATCCTTCCCTCTACATTAAATCAAGGCAATTTGGGCATTTCCAACTTGCTGACCATGGGCCCCTCTTTGGTTCATGTTTCAACCAACCAACCCACCAAACTGTTAGAGCCCTGCCTAACTCCCTGAGCTGCAGTGTTAAATGCAGAATCTCACTTAGATGAGTTCATATCAATAAATTCAGCCTGACCCAAATTTACATTCCTTCTGCCATTATCCCACACCCTTAATATCTGTTCTTACACGTGTTCCCTGGTTTCCTGTCTGTATGAATTAGAAAACCCAAGTAGTTTCTTTTGAGTGCGACACACCTCCTCATGGGTCACACTTTGCACCTCACCTTTGGGGCCTGCTGGGACTTGAGTCTAGTTACGGGTCTAGGAACAAAGAGAGGTGGTGATGGAAGGGGGTGATCCTGAGAATCAGCACTGTTCTGCCCAACAACTGCCTCAGGGGAGGCCACACAGCTTCTTCAGGAATTCGGGCTAATCCCCTCAATCTGCTTAGTCTACCAAGTCAAATGTCAATCTCACCCAGCAACACCTGACAGGCACATCTGGAATAACTTGTGACCAACTATCTGGGTACCCTGTTGTCTAGTCAAGTTGACTCATAGAAATTAACTATTACAATTCCCAATACTTGCCTAGTATCTAATGCATCATGGTGACAACATATGTTTATTCAATTGAACTGAGCATGCAGGTCATTGTGCACATGAAATATTGATTTATTCCAAGACTAAATTGTCACTGATGACATATCTTACAGCATGTTGCATGTTTGGAAATGTTTGCTATATACCATTAAATGTATCTAGACCTAGTTTGTCACAACGTGCAAAGTACAAGATACTGTGTGGGTGCTAGTTTCTAGGCACAGGGCTCAGGGCGTCTTAGTCCAATTAATGAATCAAAGAAAAAGTTAAAATATAGATTAGAGAGTCAGGGAAAGCTCCCTCAAGAAGTAACATTTATGTCCAGTGCTAAAGGATGAATGCTACATGTTTATCGCCCTGTTGTTTATGCTTGTGAAAAATTAGAAAGCACGCAGGGATTTGTCAGCTACAGCACTATACGTCCATTGGGTGGATACTCTTGTGCCAGCTTGATGGCTGGAGCGCTCACCACATGCCCGGAGATGAGTTGCTGGGTCCTTCTGCACAACACGTGCAGAGGAGAAAATCAGCTGCTTTTCGCATTTTTCTTCATACTTTGAAGTATTGTGTCAATTTCCTTCATGAGTGTGTATCATAGTTGCCAACATAAAAATGAAATCAAAATTAAAGACAACTGTGGGACTCTATCCATACAACTCACTTATAGGGCAACTTGTAACAAGAGGTTTACAAAGTACATACCCTTTGCCTTATAATGATTTTACTTTTAGAGTTTTATTGTGGGTACATAGGGATGTACAAAAAGCTATAGGGATATTCATTCAAGGATCACTACATTAGAGAAAAATTGGAAACAATGCAACTATCAACTGCAGGGGACAATGGAATCAGTTAAGGTCCATTTACAGAAGGAATCCTCCGTATCTCTTAAAAATGATGTGTAGAAAACTATACAATGACAACACAGTTGGGAAACAAAGCAGATACAAGCAAAAAGTGGACTGATAAGAGCGGTGGGTAAATGATACGTCCCTCGCAAGCAGTAGTGACAGTAAGTACAGTTTTCAGGAACACAGTCGTTTCTCCGAGTTACCTCTGCTATTAAATACTTCAAAGGCAATGGCAAATGACAGGGGAAACCTGGCCGGTTCTGGAAAATGTACCATTATGTACAGTTATTTTCCAAAATAAATTGTTTGATCTTGGATTAGGGTAGGGCTTTTATGAAAGAAAAACACACACACTTCAGATGTCAGTCCCAATAATAAAGGGACGCAAAAGTCAATTCCGAGCAGGCACAGGCTTGGGGGCTCCTTTGTTTGCGAATGATTGTCAGGGTCCAAGTCGTGCCATGGGAGTTTGTCCTTGGCAGGCTTTGGGAGACTTTGCACAGCAGCACACTGTCTTCCTCCCGGCCTTCAGGGTGTCCCTAGGAGTCCTGCTGACAGCAGCCAATCTGCACGTCTGTGTGTGAAGCTCCAAGGGAGGGAGGGAGGAGGCGTGTGGCTGAAATCAGGATGAGTAAAACTAGCTCTGGCAGATTGGGGAGGGGAATGGCTCCCAGAAGTTCTGACGAAACAGAATGAAAGCAGAAAAACATGATAGCGTGGATAATAATTTTTTAGTAACAAAATATGTAACAGTCAGAGATTTAGCTAACACAGGCTGCCATTTATTCATTTGGGAAATATTTGTCACTCTATTTATTGGATGCAAACACAGTTTAGAGGTGTGGCACGGTGTACATGCCTGTGTCTGTGTGTGTATGTGTGAGACAATTGAGGGGAGGGTGTCATATAAAGATTGATAAAATATAGAACCTGCTCTCACAGATCCTATCTATAATACAAGAAGGAGGACTGTATTCTGTGTGAGCTCTTCATGCCTAGAGGAAGACATATCTAACTCAGCAGGCGTGGTGTGACGCTCCAAAGATATAATTTTATGTGAAGTACCAGACTTTACATTTGCATGGCAATTAGTTGGCAATCAGTAAATGACACTATTATTGTTACTACGTTCATTAATACAGGAAAAGAAAACAAGCATCATCTTCTTACACTCCCTTCCAATTCATGTAGGATATCAGAGGATTTGCATACTGGACCTGTTTTCCTTCTCTGTTAGTTTGCTATGGCTACAACAGAGTACTACTAACTGAGTGGCTGAAATCATCAGAAATTTATAGCCCCTTACAATTGTAGAGGTGGAAGCCCAAGATCAAGGTATTGGCAGGGCCGTGCTCCCTCTGAAGGCTCTAAAATGAAGAATCCTTCCTTGCCTCTTCCTAGCATCTGGTGGTTTCTGGCCGTCCTTGGTGCTCCTTGGCTTGTAGCTGCATCACTCCAGTCCCTACCTCCCTCTTCACATGGCCTTTTCCCTCTGTGTGTGTCTCTCCTTATAGGACATTAATATTCAGATTAAGGGCACACCTTAATCGAGTAAAACCTCATTTTAGTTCAATTATTAATACCATCTACAAGGACTCTATTTACAAATTAACTCACACTCACAGGTACTAAGGCTTAGGACTTGAGCATATATTTGGGGGAGACACACATTCAATCCGCTACTCCCACCTTCTGGTAATAGGTCCCTTCTTAGATCTAGAAGGGCCAGTATGGCCCAGGCTGGAAAGAGTGGGCATGTGACCCAGAACTGGCCACTCCCCTGGCCCAGAGATTGGTTTAGATGTGGACATTTGTGTCCAAGTCAGACAATGAAACACAAACCTGATATTTTTGTTGGAACTCTTGGAGAGGAAATCCCTCTTTCTGCTGGGCTACATTGGGAGGATATGAGCCCAGCCCCACCCACTGACACCACATGGACAGAGTCTGCCCACGGGTGCGATAGTCCTGCCTGCAGGGACCAAGTCGTGGTGACAGATCCTGCCGTACCTGAATTCAGACGCTTCTGACTTTTCCAATTACAGAAGCCAATACATTCACTTTTTTTCCTTAAGACATTTAAAGTAAGGTTTATTTTTCTTTTCACTGCAGGCAAAAGAATCTTGAATAATACTCTGTCTTCATCTTCTCATTTATATTTTCCTTCCTTCATGAAAAAAATATGTTGCGCATCTGTGCAGCCATGTACTAGAAAAGACTCTCAAGCAGCTTACAAATCGAGTGTGGAGACAGACAGACAGGTGCTGTGGACCATCTGGGAGCATAAACAAGGTGTAACCCTGATCAAGTTGTAACTATCTGTGCCTATGTTTCCTCGCCTAGAGAATGGGAACAATAGTAGTCTTTCTCTTATGGGATTGTTGTAAGGATGAAATGAGTTAATATTTACAAAGTGCTTGGAACAATGCCCGACAGACTCTTCATAAAAGTTATTTGCTACTATTGAGCAGAAAATACTCTTCCGTAATTCCTCATAAGGACCCTATAAAATTAGTACTTTTACCTGCTTTCGCAAATAAAGAAATCAAAGCTAACTTTGGTGATGTGACTTCCCCAGTTTACACAGTGAGGAAGAGACAAAATTTGATAGAGACTATAGAGTGATTACGGAAGTCTCAATATCAGCTCTGAAATCTATTGGGTATTAAATAATCAATGATGACAAAGGGCTTTACAGGGAATTGGATCCTGGAAAAGAAGTCTCTAAAGTTATCAAATTTGTCCATTTTTGTTTGTTCAATGCCTAGCATAGTATCTGAATTATAAGTACCCAATAAATGCTTTCTTTTTTTTAATGTCAATATTAAGGTGGTGCAAATGTTTCTGTTACATGAATTGCTTTTGTAATGCTTGAGTCATGGCTATAAGTGTGCCCGTCACCCAAATACTGTTCACTGTATCTGTTAGATAGATTTTTGCCCACCCCTTCACCCCCGCTTGATTTCCAGTGACTTTTACTTCTCTCTGTGTACATGTGTGCTCATCCATTAGTTCCAATTTAATTGCAAGTACATGTGGTGTTTGTTTTTCCATTCTTAAAAATTTTTACTTAGGATAATGGTCTCCAGTTCCATCCAAATTGTTGCAAAAGGCATTAATTCATCCTTGTTATGGCTGAGTAGTACTCCATGGTATACAGGTACCACATTTTGTTAATACACTCAGGAATTGATGAACACTTGGGTTGAGTCCATATCTTTGCAATTGTGAATTGTGCTACCAATGGGATTGCTGAATCAAATGGTAGGTCTACTTTTAGTTCTTTGAGGAATCTCCATACTGTTTTCCATAAGGGTTGTACTAATTTTGCAGTCCCACCACCAGTAATAAGTGTTCCTTTCTCTCTGCATCCACATCAGCTTCTGTTGTTTTTGGACATTTTAATAAAAGCCATTCTAACTGGGGTAAGATGATATCTCACTGTGGTTTTAGTTTGCATTTCCCTGATGATTAGTGACTTTGAGCATTTCTTTTTTTTTTTTTTTTTTTTTTTTAGAGTCTAACAGTATATCTTGTTAGATACAGTATGTCCTCATAATGTATACATTATTTCTTGTACAATGATATGAAATAATATGGGAAATATTCATGATAAATTATTAAGTGAACAATGCAAGTTAAAAATAACAGTTTCATATATTTTTTTCCCCACCCCCCCTTTCCCGAGTCAGCACCTTCAAGTGTTACCACTCCCCAAACGGTGCGCAATGCACTCATTGTGTAGGCATACCCCCATCCCCTCCCCCACCCCCCACCTCAGTCTGATGTCCAATTGGTGTCATTCCCAGATTTGTATTTAGGTGATGATCAGGGAAACCAATTTTCTGGTGAGTACATGTGATGCTTGTTTTTCCATTCTTGGGATACTTCACTCCAACTCTCTCCAGGAGAACCATAGAGATGTCGTATCTTCACATGTACCTGAATGTTTATAGCAGCACAATTCACAATAGCAAAGATGTGGAAACAACCCAAATGCCCATCAATACATGATTGGATTAGTAAACTGTGGTATATGTATACCATGGAATATTACTCAGCTATAAGGAATGTTGAGCATTTCTTTATATGTTTATTGGCCATTTGTCTATCTTCTTTTGAAAAGTTTTTGTTCATGTCTTTTGCCCACTTTTTAATGGAGTTATTTGTTTTGTTTTTTTCTTGCTGATTTTCTTGAGTTTTTAGAGATTCTGGTTATTAACCCTTTAATAGGATGTATAGTTTGCAAATATTTTCTCTCATTCTGTAGTTTGTCTGTTTGCTCTGTTGATCATTTCCTTAGCTGTAAAGAAGCTTTTTGATTTAATTAAGTCCCACTTATTTATTTCTGTTGTTGCTCTAGTTACCTTTGGGGTCTTAGTCATAAATTCTTTGTGTAGGTCAACACCTAGAAGAGTTTTTCCTACATTTTCTTCTAGAATTCTTATGGTTTCCTTACATTTAAGTCTTTTATCCATCTTGAATTAATTTTTATAAGTGGTGAGAGATATGGATCCTGTTTCATTTTCTACATGTGGCTATCTAATTTTCCCAGAATAGGGCTTCTTTTTCCCAGTGTATATTGTCTGCTTTGTCAAAGATCAGTGGCTGTATGCAGATGTTTTTATATCTGGGTTCTCTGTTCTGTTCCATTGGTCTATATCTCTATTTTTGTGCCAATATCATGCTGTTTTGGTTACTATAGACTTGTAATATAGTTTGAAGTCTGATAATGTAATGCCTGAAGGTTTGTTCCTTTTGTTTAATATTGCTTTGGCTTTTTGGGCTTTTGTTCCAAAGGATGTGTATGTATTTTTTTTCTAGATCTGTGAAATATGACATTGATATTTTGGTGGGGATTGCATTGAATCTGTAAATCACTTTAGGTATTATGGACATTTTAACAATGTTGATTCTACTTATCCATGAGTATAATTGTTTTTCCATTGTGTCATCTGCAATTTCTTTCCTCAGTGTTTCATAGGTTTCTTTTTTTTTTTTTTTTTTTTTTTTGAGACAGAGTCTCACTCTGTTGCCCGGGCTAGAGTGAGTGCCGTGGCGTCAGTCTAGCTCACAGCAACCTCAAACTCCTGGGCTTAAGCAATCCTCCTGCCTCAGCCTTCCGAGTAGCTGGGACTACAGGCATGCGCCACCATGCCCAGCTAATTTTTTTTTTGTGTGTGTATATATATATATATATATATTTTAGTTGTCCATATAATTTCTTTCTATTTTTAGTAGAGACGGGGTCTCACTCTTGCTCAGGCTGGTCTCAAACTCCTGACCTTGAGCGATCCACCCGCCTCGGCCTCCCAGAGTGCTAGGATTACAGGCGTGAGCCACCGCGCCCGGCCTCATAGGTTTCTTTGTAGATGTCTTTCACCTCCTTGGTTAAGTATATTCCTAGAAGTTTTATTTTCTTTGTAGCTATTGTGAATGGTATTGAGTCTGATTTAATTCTCAGCTTGACTGTTATCGGTGCATAGAAATGTTACTGATTTGTGTACATTGATTTTGTTAACCTGAGACTTTACTGAATTTATTTATCAATTCCAGGAGTCTCTTGATGGAGTCTTTGGGATTTCCTAGATATAAGATCATATCATCAGTGAAAAGTGACAGTTTGACCTCCTCTTTCCCAATTTGGATATCTTTTATTTCTTTCTCTTGCCTGATTGCTCTAGCTAGGACTTACAGCACTATGTTGAATAGAAGTGATGATACTGGGCACTCTTGTCTTGCTCCAGTTCTTAGGGAGAAGGCTTTCAACTTTTCCCCATTCAGTATGATGTTGGCTGTGGGTTTGCCATATATGGCTTTTATAATTTTGAGATATATTTCTTCTATGCCTAGTTTGTTAAAGGTTTTTATCATGAAAGAGTGCTGGATTTTGTCAAATGCTTTTTCTGCATCTATTGAGATGATCATATGGTCTTTGTTTTTGCTTCTGTTTATGTGGTGAATCATATTTATTGATATATGTATGATGAACCATCCTTGTATCCCTGGGATGAAGTCCACTTGGTCATGGTCGATTTTTTTTTTTTTAATGTGTTGGTGAATTGGTTTGCTAGTATTTGATTGATGATTTTTACATCTGTATTCATAAGGTATATTGGTCTGTAGCTTTCTGTTTTTATTGTATCCTTTCCTGGTTTTGGTATCAAGGTGATACTGGCTTTGTAGAATGAGTTGGGGAGGATTTCCTCCTTCTCAGTGTTGTGTAATAATTTCTGCAGTATGGGTACCAGCTGTTTTTTGTAGGTCTGGTAAAATTTGTCTGCTTATCCATCTGGTCCAGGCCTTTTTGTTGTTATGATTGTTGGAAGATTTATTATTACTGCATCAATCTCACTGTTTATTATTGGTCTATTTAGGAGTTCTATTTCTTCCTGATTGAGTCTTGGGAGTTGTGTGTTTTCAGAAATTTGTCCATTTTCACTATGTGTTTCTATTTTATGTGCATAGAGATTTTCATAGTATTTACAGATGATATTTTGTATTTCTGTAGTATCATTTGGAATATCTCCTTTCCCATTTCTGATTGAGCTTATTTGGGTTCTTTCTCTTCTTTTCCTGGTTAATCTCGCAAGATTTCTATCAATTTTATTTATCTTTTAAAAGAACCAACTTTTTCTTTTGTTAATCTTTTTTAAAGTTTTTTTGTTTGTTTATTTTCTGTTTTGTTTTGTTCTGCTCTGACCTTAGTTATTTTCTTTTTTATGCTAGCTGTAGGTTTGGTTTGCTCTTCCTTTTCTTGTTCCTCGAGAGGTGTCATGAGATTGTTAGGTTGTGATCTTTCTGTTTTCTTGATGTGGGCATTTAAGGCTATGAATTTTCCCCTTAGGATTGCTTTTGCAGAATACCATAGATTTTGAGAGCTTGTGTAACCCTTGTTGTTCAGTTTGAAGAATCTTTTGATTTCCATCTTAATTTCATTATTGACCCAATAATTGTTCAGCAGCAGGTTGTTTAATTTCCATGACTTAGTGTAGAATTGAATGTTTCTCTTGAAATCAATTTCTAGTTTTATTTCACTGTGTTCTGAGAAGATACATGGTATTATTTCTATTTTTTTAAATTTTGTGAGACATATTTTGTGGCCTAAGATCAATCTTGGAGAATGTTCCATGTGGTGATGAGAAGGAGGTATATTCAGTAGTTTTAGGGTAAATTGTGCTGTAAATATCTGTTAGGCCCATTTATTCTAGAGTCCTATTTAAGTATGGTGTTTCTTGATTTATTTTCTGCTTGGATGATCTGTCCAGCTCTGTCACTGGGGTGTTGAAGTCCCCAGCAATTACTATGCTGTCATTTATTTCTTTGGTTAGATATAGTAGAATTTGCTTTATGAATCTGGGCATTCCAATGTTAGATGCACAAATATTTAGGATTGTTATGTCTTCTTGTTGAATTTTTCCCTTTACCATTATATAATGACCATCTTTGTCTTTCTTTACCATTGTCAATTTAAGGTAAATTTTACCTGAAATGAGAGTGGCTATACTTCCTTTCTTTTGGTTTCCATTTGAGAGGAATATTTTTTTCCATCCCTTCAACTTAACTCTGTATGAGTTCTTGTGGGTTAGATGTGTTTTCTGGAGACAGCAGATACTTGGATACTATTTTGTTATCCATTCAGCCACCCTATATCTCTTGAGTGGGGCATTCAGACCATTCACATTGATTGAAAGGATTCATATGTGGGATGCTGTTTTGTTTATCATGTTGGGTAGTACCTTATTGCTTTGTTTACCTTCTTGTACTATTGTTTTATAGGAGCTCTGACCTTTAGCTTTTGGGTGGTTTTATACTGGTGGGTGTCTATTGTGCTGATCTATGTACAGTGTAGTTCTGAGAATTTCCTGCAGGGCAAGTCTGGTCTTGACAAATTCCCTAAGTGTTTGCTTGTCTGCAAAATTCTTTATTTCTCCTTCATATATGAAACTTAGTTTTGCAGGATACAAAATTCTATGGTGGCAGTTGTTCTGCTTAAGGAGAATGAAGATGGGCCTCCAATCATTTCAGGCTTGTGAGGTCTCTGTTCAGAAGTCTGCAGATAACCTGATGGGTTTTCCTTTGTAAATTACTTGATGTTTTCACCTCATGCCTCACACCAGTTTCTCCTGCATATTGACTTTGGCCAGTCTCATGACTATATGTGTTGGTGATTGCCTCTTTGCAATGAATTTCTCAGGTGTTCATTGAGCTTCTTGTACCTGGATGTTTAAATCTCTAGCAAGACCAGGGAATTTTTCCTCAATTCCCTCAAATAGGTTTTCCATCCCTGGTGCATTTTCTTCTTCACTCTCAGGGATGCCTATGATTCTTATTTTTGGCTGCTTTACATAATCCCATAGTTCTTACAGGCTTTGTTCATTCCTCCTGATTCTTTGTTCTTTATTTTTGACTGACTGAATTAATTCAAAAGAGTTGTCTTCAAGCTCTGAAATTCTTTCTTCTCCCTGCTCTTGTCTACTTTTAAAGCTTTCCATTGTGTTTTGTGTTTCCTTAACTAAATTTTTCATATCCAGAAGTTCTATTTGGTTTTTTAAAAATATGTCCATTTCTTTAGTAAATTTTTTGTTCATTTCATATATTATTTTTCTGGGTTTTTTTTGAGTTGATTTTCCATTTTCTCTTAGATTACATTGAGCTTCCTTACAGTGCATATTTGGAATTCTTTACCTGTCATTTTGATATTTGTATTTTGATCCATTGCTAAAGAACTGGTGTGCCCCCTTAAGGGTGTCCTTTCTGTCTGATTTCCCATCCTCCTGGAGTTCTTTTGCTGATTGCTTCTCATCTGGAGCAGCTATTGCTTCTTGTTTTTGGATTTTCTTTTGTTTAGATAGGGCTTTCAGCCCCTCTCCTCCAACACACACTTGTAGGGATGTTTGTAGCATATGTTGGGTAAGAATCTTTGGTTTTGCTTGTGGGTGCTTTGATGGTGGTCTACGTTGTGGATAGATTACTTAGTTATAGATATCCTTAATGTGGTGGTTTTCTCAGTTGCTAGTTGTTTACAAGCTATAACAGTGGTGAGCTATGGGTGTGAGCAGACTCCCTATCTCTCATTGATGAATGAGGATAGAGGTCTTTGAAATCTTTTCTCTTTCCCCAGTCCTGTGGTCTTCTTAACAGTATGAATTACATTGGCACACCCAGTTTAATATCTGAGACGGTAGATGATGCTTGTGGGTAAGAATCAGCCACACCCTGTATGATTGAGTCAGTAAATGCTACCAAGGGCTATACAAATTGACCTCCCTGCCTATAGGTGGGGCTTGCCAGAGAAAACCAGCTGCAGTGTTGTTTTGGTGACTTGTGACTGGCTCTAGCCCCTTATAAGAAGCACTCAAGCTCAGGAGCCTGCTGACTGCCAGAGATGCGAGGGAGGGAGAAACAAACCATTCCACCTACACTTTCGCTGGACTCCAAGACTCTCGTGGGTTGATCTCTGCTGATATCTTGTTCCTTCTTGTTCTGCTCCACAGCTACTCCCTGTGGAGTCTCTGGTAGGTTCTGGAACTTTTGTCCTTGGAATTAGACCCAATCTATGGTTTTCCCCCTTTTCATCTAAAACTTTTCCTTCTTTCTGAGACTATCCGGCAGCTGATGTCTCTGATAAGATATTTTGTCTCTCTCCCAGTCCCAAAAAATGTTTTCTACATGAATAAATAAACAAATAAACCCAGTTGTATGGATATCCTGGCCTAGAATTAGAGGACATAAATTGCTAGGACAGCTCCTGGGATTCACTTTGATAGTTTTCATCATTTTTTTTTTTTTTTTTTCAAAAAATACACCAAGCACCTACATGTGCCAGACCTCCTGTTAAATTCTGAGTGCACACTGGTATATAAAACTAGCACATCATCAATATTGTGATATTTACAGACTTATAGTGGGCACAGGCAGTATATAAGTAAATAGCAAATTTAGATGTGATTACAAGTAGTGATCAGTGTTGGAGACAAAACAAAGAGAATTCAATGACAGAAAGTGATGGAGCATGGATAGGTTATTTGAATAACTTGGTTATGGATGGTTTCCCTGAAAAGGTAACACCTTGAGCTGAGAAGAAGCTAGCCATGCTAGGGCCAAGGAGAAGAGGATTCTAGAATCCAGAAGAAACAGTTTTATGTGTTCTAGGAATTAAGTAGAAGTGTCATGGGGCATAATGGGGCATAGATGTAGTTGGAAAATAGAAGAGTACCAGATTGCAGAGTCTGAGAGAGGAGGGTCCAGCACATCGCAGGCACACAGGGAACACCTGCTGCATGATTAAATGAAGGTTGAATGATCCATGCTATGCGGTTGGATTTCATTGTTGATACTCCAGAAATAAGCTTGTCTCATTGGCTATGGCCTTCCTTAGTCATCATATTTATTAGATTTGATTTAATCAAGAAGACATTAGAGAATGACAGTGAACACCACAAGAAAAGAAATCCAAGATACTTCTCAAACGTCAGGGTGGAGACAGATTGCAAGCCCTTTGGTGTACTAAGCAATGTCCTCCTCAGTTGTGAGCTCAATTTGTAAATTCTAAATACCTGAAAAATGACCATTGGTGCTGTTAAAAATACAGCCTTTAAGAATTCCATAAACTTAGCCAGGTGCAGTAGCTTGTGCTGTAATTCCAGCAACTTGGGAGGCTGAGGTGGGAGGAGCCCTTATAGCAATTGGTTTGAGACAAGCCTGAGCAACATAGCTCGATCCATTCCCCCACCACCACCCAAAAAAAAGGCCAGGCATGGTGGCATGCACCTGGAGTACTGGCTACTTGGGAGGTTAAAGCAGGAGGATCACTTGAGCCCAGAAGTCCAAGGCTGCAGTGGTGTATGATCATGACTTTGCACTCTGGCTTGGGTGGTAGGCTCAGAACACATCTTTAAAGAAAAAAAATAAAATAAAGAAGTCCACAAAGTCATAAAACATTTTAATTTTAGGTAATGGCCAAAAGCAATGAGAAAGCTTTTTCAAGCTCTGTTCTAGGTCTTCTATTTCATATGGTCCAAGAGAGTTCTCTGAACAGATGTATGCTAGAGACTCTGTTGACTGAAATCAACTTCCCAAAGCCTGGTTCAGTTCTTTGGTTTGTTTGAATCCAATCCATTCTTTTTGTATTTTCAAGTCATTTTGCTTGGACAAAGTACTTACCTTGTCATTTCCCGGCTCCTCAGTGCCTGTACCATAAACTGCAAATTCCTTAAAAAGGAACTTAAGTACTCCTAAAATTGGCTTTGACATCTTTTTTCTCCTTTCCAAGCAATAACCAGGCCTAATCCTGCTTTGCTTCTGAGTTCAGACAAGATCTGGTGTGTTTAGAATGGTATGACCATAGACAACATTTTTTTTTCTTTCTTTTTTTTTAATTTCAGCATCTTATGGGGGTACAAATGTTTAGGTTACATATATTGCCTTTGCCCCACCCTTGAAGTCAGAGCTTCAAGCATGTCCATCCCCCAGACATTGCATACCACACCTATCAGGTACGAATATACCCATCCCCTCTCCCTCCTCCCAACTGCCCAACACCTGATGAATGTTACTACTATATGTGTACATAAGTATTGATTAGTTAATATCAATTTGACGGTGAGTACATGTGGTGCTTGTTTTTCCATTCTTGTGATACTTCACTTAGTAGAATGGTTTCCAGCTCTATCCAGGATAATACAAGTGCTATATCACCATTGTTTTTTGTGGCTGAGTAGAACTCCATGCTATACATATATCACATTTTATTAATCCACTCATGTATTGATGGGCATTTGTGTTATTTCCCCATCTTTGCAATTGCGAATTGTGCTCCTATAAACATTCTAGTGTAGATGTCTTTTTTATAGAATGTCTTTTTTTCCTCTGGATAGATGCCCAGTAATGGGATTGCTGGATCAAATGGTAGTTCTACTTGTAGCTCTTTGAGGTATTTCCATATTGATTTCCACAGAGGTTGTACTAGTTTCCATTCCCACCAGCAGTGTATCAGTGTTCCTATCCAAGCCAACATTTATTGTTTTGGGACTTTTTGATAAATGCCATTCTCACTGGAGTTAAGTGATATCTCATTGTGGTTTTGATTTGCATTTCCCTGATGATTAGAAATGTTGATCATTTTTTCATGTGTTTGTTGGCCATCAGTCTGTCTTCTTTTGAAAAGTTTCTGTTCATGTCCTTTGCCCATTAATTCATGGGGTTGCTTGATTTTGTCTTGCTGATTTTCCTGAGTTCTATATAGATTCTAGTTATCAGTCTTTTATTGAATGTGTAATGTGAATATTTTCTCTCATTCTATAGTTTGTCTGTTTGCTCTCGTGACAGTTTTCTTGGCTGTGCAGAAACTTTTTAATTTGATTAGGTCTTATTTATTTATTTTTGTTCTTGTTGTGATTACCTTTGGGGTCTTCATAAATTCTTTCCATAGGCCAATGTGTGCAAGAGTTTTTCCAACATTTTCTTCTAGACTTCTTATGGTTTCATGCCTTAGGTTTAAGTGTGTTATCCACAGTGAGTTGATTTTTATGAGAGATGAGAGGTGCAGAACCTGTTTTAGTCTTCTACATGTGGCTATCCAATTTTCCCAGCATCATTTATTGAATAAGGATTCTTTTCCTCAGTGTATGTTTTTGTCTGCTTTTTCAAAGATTAGATGGGTATATGGGGATGGTTTTGTATCTGGGTTCTCAGTTCTGTTCCATTTGTCTATGTCTCTGTTCTTGTGCCAGTACCATGCTGTTTTAGTTACTGTAGCCTTGTAATATAGCTTGAAGTCTGGTAAATTGAAGCCTCCCAATTTGTTCTTTTTTGCTTAAGATTGCTTTTTTCTATATGGGCTCCTCTCTGGTTCCATATGAAGTATAGAATTATTTTTTCTAGATGTGTGATAAATGATGTTTGTATTTTAATAGGGATTTCATTGAATCTATAGATCACTTTGGGTAGTATAGACATTTTAACAATGTTGATTCTGCTGACCCACAGGCATGATATGGTTTTCCACCTGTTTACATCCTCTGCTATTTCCTTCCTCAGTGTTTCATAGTTCTTCTTATAGAGGTCTTTAACCTTCTTGATTAAATATATCCCTGGGTATTTTATTTTCTTTGTTGCTATTGTGAAGGGTAGTGAGTCTTTGATTTGGTTCTCAATTTGACTGGTGTTTGCATATAGGAATGCTACTGATTTCTATACATTGATTTTGTAGCCTGAGACTTTACTGAATTTGTTTATCAATTACACTAGTCTCATGGCAGAATCTTGGGGGTTTTCTAGATATAAGATCACGTCATCAGCAAAGAGCAATAGTTTGACCTCTTCTGCCCCAATTTGGATACCCTTGATTTCCTTCTATGGTCTGATTGCTCTGGCTTGGACTTCCAGCACTAAGTTGAATAGAGGCAGTGATAGAGGGCAACCTTATATGGTTCCAGTTCTAAGCAGGCATGCTTTCAATTTTTCCCGGTTCAGTATGATGTTGGCTGTGGATTTCTCATACATGGCTTTTATCATTTTTAGGTAAGTCCCATCTATGCCTATTTTGTTAATTGTGCTTATCATAAAATGTTGCTGAATTTTGTCAAATGTTTTTTCTGCATCTATTGAGAGGATAATATGGTCTCTGTTTTTGCTTCTATTATGAGGTGAATTACATTTATAGATTTGCTTATATTGAATCATCCTTGCATCTCTGGGATGAAGCCCACTTGGCCATGGTGGATTATTATTTTTTTTTTGATAAGCACCTGAATTCAGTTTGCTAGGATTTTGTTGAGAATTTTTGCATCTATATTCATAAGGGATATTGGTCTGTAGTTTTGTTTTTTTGTTGCATCCTTTCCTGGTTTTGGTATCATGGTGATGTTGGCTTCATAAAATGTGTTGAGGAGGATTCTTGCATTCTCAATGTTGTAGAATAATTTCTGCAGGATAGGTACATGTTCTTCTTTGTACATTTGGTAAAATTCGGATGTGAAGCCATCTAGTCTAGGATTTTTCTTTTTAGGAAGATTTTTT
This sequence comes from Eulemur rufifrons, assembly GCF_041146395.1. Classification (NCBI taxonomy): domain Eukaryota; kingdom Metazoa; phylum Chordata; class Mammalia; order Primates; family Lemuridae; genus Eulemur; species Eulemur rufifrons. The sequence goes on from NC_091001.1 coordinate 27,209,396, forward strand.
ATTGCTGCTTCAATTTCAGTACTTGATATTGGTCTGTTCAGGAATTCTATTTCCTTCTAATTGAGCCTAGGGAGGCTGTGTTTTTCTAAGAATTTGTCCATTTCCTCCACGTTTTCAAGTTTATGTGCATAAAGATTTTTATAGTATTCATAGATGACATTTTGTATTTCTGTGGTATCAGTTGTAATTTCTCCTTTTTCATTCCTGATGGAGCTTATTAGAGTCTTTTCTTTTGTGCTTCTCATTAATCTAGCAAGAGATGTGTCAATTTTCTTTATTTTTTCAAAGAACCGACTTTCTATTTTATTAATTTTCCTATAGTTTTTTTTTGTTATCAATTTTATTTAGTTCTGCTCTGATTTTTGCTATTTGTTTTCATCTTCTGGGTTTAGGGTTAGTTTGCTCATCTTTTTTCAGTTCTTTGAGATGACTCATTAGATTGTTGCTTTGAGATCTTTTTGTCTTTTGGATATAGGCATTTGTGCATATAAATTTTCCTCTCAGGACTGCTTTAGCTGTGTCCCACAGATTTCGATAACTTCTGTTTCCTTTATCATTTAGTTCAAAGAATATTTTTATTTCCATCTTAATTTCCTCCTCAATGCAATGACTTTGTGTAGAGATAAGAGTTTCTGTTGAAATTGATTTTTAATTTTATTCCACTGTGGTCTGAGAAGAGACATGATATAATTTCTATTTTTTTTAAATTGTTGAGACATGCTTTGTGACCTAGGATATGGTCAAACTTAGAGAATGTCCCATGAACTGATGAGAAAAATGTATATTCAGTGGTTTTTGGGTAGAAAGTTCTGTAAATGTCAGTCAGGCCCATTTGTTCTAGAGTTCTGTGTAAGTGCATTGTTTCTTTGTTTATTTTCTGTGGAGGATGTGTGCTGTTCTGTCAGAGGGGTGTTGAAATCCCCAGCTATTACATTGTTGCTGTTTATCATTTTGTTTAGATCAAGTAGTATTAGCTTTATGAATCTGGGTGCACCTGAGTTAGGTGTATAAATATTTAGAGTTGTTATGTTTTCTATTTGAATTGTACGCTTCACTATTTTATAGTGACCATCTTTGTCTTTCATTACTTTTGTTGATTTGAAGACTCAGTCATCTGAAATCAGAACTTCTATGCCAGCTTTGTTTTGGCTTCCATTTGTATAGAATATTATTTTCAATCCCTTCTCCTGAGTCTGAATGCATCTTTGTGGGTTAGATGTATTTCCTGAAGACGGTAGATATTCAGCTTGTGTATATTTATCCATTTGGCCAGCCTTTGTCTCTTTCATGGACAGTTCAAGCCATTCACGTTTATTGAAAGAATTGATAAGTCAGGCAAATTTCTGTCCATCCTGTTGAGTTGAACTTTCTTGCTTTGGTTTCTCTCTTGAGCCATTGTGGTATCTGGACTTTGACCTTTAGCTTTTGGATGATTTTATACTAGTGAGTGTTTATTGTGCTGATCTGTGTGTAATGCTATTCTGAGTACTTCCTGAATAGCAGGTCTTGACTTGATGAATTCTTTCAGTCTTTGCTTGTCTCAGAAGGTCTTTATTTCTCCTTCATATAAAAAAAATCTCAGTTTTGCAGGATAAAAGGTTCTAGGCTGGGCATTATTCAGTTTGAGAAGAGTGAGAATGGGGCCCCCGTCTCTTCTGGCTTGTAACGTCTTAGTTGAGAAATCTACATTTAGTCTGATGGGTTTTCCTTTGTAGATTATCTGCTTCTTTCACCTTACAGCTTTTAGGAGGGCCTCTTTTGTGTTTATTTTCAGCAGTCTAATGACTATGTGCTATGGTGTCTTCCTATTTGCAATCAATCTCCCAGGAGTCCTTTGAGCTTCTTGTACCTGGATATCTATATTTTTAGCAAGGCCTGGGAAATTTTCTTCCATTATATCCTAAAATATTTTATCTAACCCTTGTGTATTTTCTTCTTAACCCTCAAGGATGCCTATAATTCTCCTGTTAGGCCTCTTCACATAATCCCACATTTCTTGTAGGCTTTACTCTTTTCTCTTATTTCTCTGCTCTATCTCTGTGACTGACTTGTTTAATTGAAAGGTGTTATCTTCAATCCCTGAGATTCTTTCTTCTGTTTGATCTACCCTATTCTTGAGACTTTCCACTGTGTTTTGTAATTCCTTGAATAAATTCTTCATTTCCAGAAGTTCTGTTTGATTTTTCTTTAATATTTCAATTTCTTTAGTGAATTTTTCTTCCAAGTCCTGGATTTTTTTTGTGGTTTCTTTGTGTTGTATATCCATTTTCTCTTGAATATCATTGAGTTTTCTTACAATCTATGTTTGAATTTCTTCTTCTGTCATTTTAGTGTTCTGAATTTGTTTGATACCCATTGCTAGAGAGCTGGTGTTCCCCTTTGGGGATGTCCTTTCAGTTTGATTCACTGACTCTTTCCCATCTGGAGCAGCTATTAATTCTTACCTTTAGATTTTCATTTAGATAATGACACCCCCGGTTTAGTCTCTAAGCCAGTAGGTGGTGCTTCTGCATGAGATTCAACCACACCCTGTGTGATGAGTCAGTAAATGCAGTTAAAGGGCCTGCAAATTGACCTCCCTGTCAGTAAGTGGTGCTTTCCAAGAGAAGCAAGCTACAGTGTTGTTTTTGGTTCCAATAACCACTTCTAGTTCCTCTGGAGAGGCATTCTAGTGCCTCAGGTTGTGGGTGGGGCCCTGGGACTTTCAGGTGTGTTCTTATTCTCCACCTTCTCAGGGACAGGTGGGATAGTGAGCCTGGGTGGGGCTGGGTTCGGTGAGCCTGCCCTCAAGCTCCACAAATGCTTTTAGCTGGAGTCAAAGGTCTGTTTTCTGCTTCTGGGCAAAGCTGCCAGGGAGGGGCTGAAATGGCCCCACTCAGCTAAAAAGTCTCCATGTGGAGATGGGCCCATTGGAGACCCATAGTCTGAAGTTGGCCTTGCTCCTTTTCGCCTTTCCCTTATGTGGTTTTGTCTGGGCCTCTGCCAGTGGAACATCAAGCCAGTGGAGCTCCCCTGACTGTGATGCAAGCCAGGAGTTTCCCTGCCCATGGCCAAGGCCTGAGCTGGGATCGTGACCTTCCCATGGGAGGAGGGTTGCCCCTCAAGTGCACTGCAGCTAGGACCCACTCTGATCTGCCCTTGAAGGCACACACACCTCAGTAGACTAGTTCACAAATATCCCTTCTGTGCCCTGGGGCAGTGCGATCAAGACCTGGATGTATGGCATTTGGCCTGCAGACCTGTCCCCCAGATCCTGGTGATCAACTGCTGACCCTGCTAGGGAGAATAATGCTGGCTTCGAGTCACCCACAGGGTACCCAACCTGGATCAATGTCTCTCCACCTGGGAATTTGCCCCTCTCTGCTGGAGTCTCCAGGCAAGCAGCACCTGGGAGGCACAGCGGGTAGGGAGCTCACAGTCTGAGTACCCCTCAGTCTGCTGCAGGGCCCCAAAAGGAAAGGTTCCATTCTCTGTGGATGCCTCTAAGTGGTGACTAAATTGTCTCTCTTGGCAGCCTTGGGTAGGAGAGGGGATGGGAGAATGAAGCAATATGGCGCCTGCCGATGGGTTCAGGCCTGTGGGGACTGGAGACTGGTGCTCTGTCTGCAAGAGGCCCAACACTCACTGGTGGCAGCCATCTCTGGGCTGGTGTTAGCAGGTCTCTCCAGCAGCTCAGGAGCCCACCAGCAGTGTGAGACACAAGGGAGAGGAAATTTAACTGCTCCATCTACCCTTGTCACTGGTCTCCAAGCCTCTCAGGGTTTAGACCCTGCCAGTACCTTGCTCCTTCCAGTTCCGCTCCGCAACCTCTTCCTGTAGCGTCTCCTGTAGGTTCAGGCACCCTTCCTTCTGACCCTCATCTGATCTAAGTCTGTCTACCTGTTTTTTTTTTTTTTTTCACTTTCATCTAAAATCTTTCCTTTTTGCAGAGATACTCTGGCTGGAGCTATTTCTCGTCCACTATCTTGCCTCTCCCTGACATCTTTTTTCTGGCTCTACTTTTACAGAGTTTCTTAACTCTGCTTGATTTCAAATGTTTTCATTTCCAGGGTGTCCCCTCTTCTTGGCATGGCCTTTCTCAAACTTTCATTTTTGTCTCTGTAACTGATCTTTGAGGATGAACACAAACGCCAACTCCTCTGGGAAGCCTTCTTTGATTTAACTAGTTTGAATGAATCCCTCCTGCTTTTAAAGCTGTTTGTAAATTAGCATTTCACATATAAATTTGAAGATGTCTACCACATTATGCCTTAAATTTTTTTCCTGCCCTGTCCCAAGTGCTAATGCCTACTCTTTATCTGATTCTGTCCTCTATGCTTTACATCTAGCTCTGAGATTAGTTAATTTCTATTGCCTCTTCTAATAACAACAGTAATAATTATGAGCACTTACTAAATGCCAGACATTGTTCTAATCAGTTTATGTGTATTAACATATGTAGTCCTCATAAGAATCATAGAATTGCAATTAGCCCCATTTTGCTGATGAGAAAACTGAGGCACAGAGAGGTTAAGTACCTGAAGTCATACGGCTGCATTCAGGAGTCAAGATTTAAGCCATGTCAATGAGGCTCCAAAGTTTATTCTTTAAAAGATTATCCTAGATTACTTCTCCACTGTACAGACCCTGAAGCTGGGGTTCCATTCTGTATTTCCTCTGGTCCTGTTCCTGGGCTATATTCCTAGCACCTGGCATTGTGCTTAGCAGGGGTTCAATATGCACTGTTGAATGAGTGAAGCATATTTTTGCATGTTTATGAGTCACTTGAAGGTGGAGACCATCCCTTCTTTGTCTTTGTCATGTCTGTGTCTTTGTTTCTCTTTATCCCTCACCACATCTCAACTGTACCTTGCCTATACCTATTAGTTAAATGCTTATCTAACTAATAAGAGGCAGAAAAAAGTGTAGGGCACAGAATTATATAAAGAAAGGCAGAGGAGGGAACTGAAGAGTGGTGAGAAAACTAACTTTCTGAAGCAAACAGAACTTGGTTGAAGGATTCGGAAAGGAAGCAATTGGGTAGATTAAGGAAAAGGACAACGAAGGGACCAGGAAGGTAAATGCAAATTGGGAGCCCTGCATAGTGAAGGCCACGGAGTGATGAAGACCATGGTGGATCTACAAGCACTAAGTGTCAGGTCCAGCTACACATTGTAATGCAGACAGGGATGGGGCCAAGGGTGCCCAGGGCTTGATTTTCCAAGAGAAGATGAAAATCTGGATTGCATGTAAAATCCTTCACATTTTAAGCTGTGGGCAAGTATTTCACATTAAAGGAACAATAATTATTCTGCAGGTTAAACTTGAGGTGAATGTGGCTAGATGAGGTCCCAAGGGTAAAGATCAGGCCAGCTTTTAGAGCACCTTGAACATCTATGTGAAGACTTTGGAAACTTATTCAGCACTCCACATGCAAAATAATGCCTAAATGAGCATGGCTTAATCTTTGGGCATAATAGAACTGTTGTGTTTGGGGCTAGGCTTGTTTGCTTGCTTGAATTTCCCTATGGTTTTCTGAAGAAGTTGATTTACAATCTTAAAATGAGCACTTCATTTCCTTCCCTTCTCAGGCTCAGCCAGAAGACAAGTCATAGCTGGTCCCTCATGGAGCAGGAAAGAAGACAGACAAACCAGTGACAAAATCAACTTGGTAGCCTGCTGGTGCAAAGGATTCAACACCCACTGGTGTGGCTTTGGGAGTGTATAGTGGGAGATTTGGGACAATAAGAAACACGGGAGTGGTTTGGAAAGGCTTCAGGGGGAGGGATCGAAGCAAGGCAGGGGGACATGGAGGACTGAAATTAATCAAGATGAAAAATAAAACCCAGGTGATGGGAGCTACTTCATCCTCTTGCCTCTTCTTCCCTTTAATCAAGTCTACTTGAGTGCTTACTGTGGGCTTGGCACCACACTGGCCACAGGGGGCAAAACAGAATGGGGGGTAGTGGATGATGAGAATTAGTTAATGGGTTCAATGTATTTTTGGGTGATGGATACCCTAAAGCTCTGACTTGACCAAGACACAATCTGTGCATGTATCAAAATTGCACATGTATCCTATAAATTTGTACAAATAAAGACATTTTCATCCTTTAATCTGCTATAAAACAAAACAAACCAGAGATGTCCTCAAGATGAGGATGAACCTAGCCCCTGAGCAGCAAAATGCCTAAGACCTAGACAGTCAGGCAAGCCTTGAAAAACTTTCTTAGCCTCTTGAAGCCTCAGTTTCCTTATCAGTAAAATGGAAACATTAATCAAATCAATCCCATAGATTTCCTGTGAGATTAACTAAGATTAATTGTGTAGACCACTTAGCACAGTGTCTGGCACATAGGAAGTACTGAACAACTGGCAGTCGTCGTTATTTTTATGTACAAATCCTCCAATAGAAGAATATAGAAGGTACACTGCTGACCCAAAAGGGGGAAATGATTTTCTATCTCTTCCTTTTATTTACATCAGAGCATATACTATAATTTAAACTGATGTCCCTAGATGCTTACTATTTCTCCAAAACCATCTTCCCCTTATCCTCTCTAGGTTGCAAAGGGTAGGATGACAGGTGGCCCATCTGCTATGTCACCATGGCCTCCCCAAAGTCCCTTAGCACCTAAGCAGATGTCAGGTACCTAATAATGATAACATTGTTTGAGCAATGGGTTTTAATACATTCAGCTGTATTAGTTAATCCTTTGCAACAATCTTATGATCTAGTTACTATCATCGTACCCATTGTACAAATGAGATGACTGAGGTGCAAAGAGGTTGAGTCCTTTGCCGTAAGTCCACCCCTTACGGAAGGTAAGGGGTGGTGGTGCTTGCTATAGCCTGTGCCTCACCCACTGTGAATGGAATACCTGCTAAGTAAATTAAGTAATGAATGCGTAAGTGAAAAAAGTTTATGGGGGAGGAGACAATTTAGTTGGCTAGAAGGATGAGTAGGAGTTTGCAGGCAAATGAGAAATCAAAGTACAGATGTGGTCATGTGTGAAAGAAGATCGTAACTTCAGGAGGATCAAGTATAGCAAACGAATCAATGAACAAATGAATAAACAAACGAATAAATAAATGAATGTGTGTATATGTGTGTGTTTCAGAAAGTGAGCATGAAAGAGCAAGTGCGAGTCTTAGTCCTGTGTGCTGTGTCCCTAAGGAACTTGGACATTTTCCCACTGGCAGCAGGGAAACAGCAAAGGTAAAAACATGAGACATCAGTTTCACTTATCGACAATCAACATTCTGATTAGAATAAGGACAGACCCCAAAGTATGTACAATTATTAATGTCAATTAAAAACAAAATTAAAACATGAAAAAAAAAAAAGAAGAAAACTGTGAATCTGTGAGAAGGGAGACCAGTTTGTAGACTCTGGAAGTAGCAGGGATGAGACACCATGGATATGGATCAAGCACTGTCAAGTTTCACGTAGTTTTGAATTTGGAGTCTTTAGGTATTAACAGCAAGACATAGTTTCCGTTATAACTCGGAATGGTCCGCAAGAACTAATGAGAGCAAAACTTACCCTTACTCAGAAAGGGACTCTTTCCCTAAATGGACTTTTGAGCTGGTCCATTTTTGATTACTATTGGGTTGTATGCGCCTGCCTAGGTGTTACTTTGATTCTTGCTCTCAAATGGCCACATTAACACAAACTCAGGCAGTCTCCAAACTCTTGGAGCGTCTTTAGTTTGGGAATTTAAACATAAGAAACCGCTAGGTTTTGCAGTGGCCGCCATACCAAAACATAAATCACGCCAAAATTGTTTGAAATCCTGTCTTTAGAAGGTTGTGTGTTTTGACAAACCTTGCAGCAAATTTGGTCCAGCTTTTGGATTTGTAATGAAACCTGAAACCAAGCATGCTAGCCTGCCTTGGGGTCTCCTAGCACAAGTTCCAAGCAGCCTTAGTGTAATACCTAGCCTAATCTCATCCTGGCAAGCGACTTTACTGTGTTGGGCTGCGCTGCTGGAAGTATGGAGTGGACTCTGCAAACATTTCTTGCAATTGTGGGAAAGGACTGATCAAGACAGCAATTTGGGGACATTTCGGTGCCTGAGTACTTTTAAGAGTGTAAATTGCAGAATTAGCAATACCTTATCCCCTGTTGGCTAGTGACTTGGTGATACCCAAGCCATGATTGGGGCAGAAAGTTAATTAATCTGCTTATTAAAAGGAAGAAATGTCTCATTTGCATACATTTGCATTCAGGTCTTGCATTCATCATGCTTTTTTGGTGGTCTTTTGCTTTATTTCTTTAATACCACTGTCCTAGGTAGGTGTTAGCTCAATACATTTAAATTTTTTGTGGCTAGGCTTTAAGTGCCATATATCTGGTTATCATTGGTTCTAGCTGAATTTGATCATCTTTTAGATCCCCTAATTCTCTGTATAGATTCTTCCCCCTTCCTTGGGCTGTTGGGTTTTCTTCCAGTTATCACATACCACCGTTGGGAAAAGATTTATACATGTGACCAATCTTGGAAAATAAAGACTTTGTCTCCATCAGAGTTGGACATGTTATTGAGGATGGTTCCTTCAATTATCTCAGCAATTTCCTACTCAACTGAATTTTCCATGGTCATTTTGGTAGGAGTTTTCTCCTTCTTTGCTTTTCCTACCTTATTGGGAGGTCTGTTTTTGGATTTTTTTTCCCTCCTAGGAAGAAAAGACCATTGTCCTATAAGTATATTTTTGACATTCTACATTCAGAATGATTGTTTTTACCTTAAAATGCTCAGATAACCTCCAAGGAGGGGGCTGGGAAGAAAGGTGATTGGGGAAGGCTGGGGTGTGGAGGGGGCCGAATGCAAAAGAATAGAATAAGCTCTTGGAACAACAGCAAGTAAAGCAAAACTATATGGGGAGATCAGTGCCAAGATAAATCTTGGCATGTGAGTGAATCACCAGCCCAAATTCGGGGGACCATGGTGCCCGTGTTTCTTTATTTTGTAGTAATCACATTTTTGATACATTACAACAGTGTGGCTGTCAGGGGTGAGTGCTCAGGCAGCGGTTAAACCACCTCTATGCTAACAAGCTTAGCAATCAGGTTGTGAAGGGTCCTGGCTGGAGGAAAAAAAATTAAAACCAAACCTTAGACCTCTTGTCAGACTGTGCAGAGAATTATATTTTTGAACTAGTCTACAGTGTGGACAGGAAATGACCTCTCCACAAACTGCTTCTTTAAAAACAAGCAGTGGTGCCTAAAGCTATCCAGCTTCTCTCTCTCTCTCTCTCTCTCTTTCCTCTCCCTCCTTTCCTCCCTACCAACCTCCCTCCCTCCCTCTCTGGAGCTCCTGCTCTCTCCCTCTCCCTTCTCTCTCGCGCTCTCCCTCCCTCCCTCCCTCTCTCCCTCCCTCCTCGCGCTCTCCCTCTCCTCTCCTGCTATAGAGGGCTCCCACAGCAGTTCCCAGCCAGTGTGTTCAGCCTGCCTGCCTGCCTCTGTGTGTGTGTGAGCGTGTGTGCGTGCGTCTACTTTGTACTGTGAAGAACACAGCCCATGTGCTCTGCATGGACGTTACTGATACTCTGTTTAGCTTGATTTTCGACAAGCAGGCAAGATGTCCAGCACACCACATGACCCCTTCTATTCTTCTCCTTTCGGCCCATTTTATAGGAGACATACACCCTACATGGTACAGCCAGAGTACCGAATCTATGAGATGAACAAGAGACTGCAGTCTCGCACAGAGGTAAGTACTTCAATCCTGGGTATGTGTTTGTGTATTTTTTTTAAAACTGTGCATGGGCTTTTCCTAGGGTTTCTGGCTGAATTCTATGGGAAGTGTCCCACTAGATACTACCACGTATGTGGGAATGAGCGCCAGCATGAATCCACTAGTTTGAACAGTGGATTTCCAGGCACAGCAACTCTTGGAGCAGGGGACAGTTTCTGCCGGAATCTTGAAAGAGACAACCCCAGCGCTTGATTCACATGCTGGGTCTCCAGAAATGTTGCTTTCCCAGAACTCTGATGTTTGCAGGCTGAGTCGGTCCCGTTGGTATTTCTTGAGCTATAATTCCAAGGGATTTTGTCATCATTTGCATACAGCATTTTTTTTTCCTTTTTACAAATCCCAGAGGAAGTCTGCTTTGACCTGCATTTGCTTTTCAAAGTCACCAACATCGAGGTAAAGGGGGCAGAAGAGTAACCCTGCCTACTTTTCAGAACTAGCCCTGGAGGGACACACATTTGTGTATTTCTGTGTTAAATTCAGAAACCAGTTGCTTGGGGCAAGGGGATTCTTGACTTTCTCCTACCGCGGGTGGCAGTGCCTCCTAAGCACTCTACCTTAGGACAGGAGCGGGCTCAGTGGGCAATTCACCCTAATTTTTGCATATTTGGGATCTGGTGCCTGAGAGAGGGAGACTCAGCCTCCTAGGCAGGCATGGAGCAACTCTGGGAGCAGAGAGAACAGGACTTTCAGAACTTTCTAAATGCAAAACTCCAGGCTCGCCTCCTGCAATTTAAATATTTAATGTTAGTTGAGTTTTTCTCTGTGCTAGCTCAGCTGAGGTCTGACTGCTGGGTTGTCCATCTGCCTGTAAGTTGGGGCTTTGTGCTGAAGTGTTCTGAAAAGGAGTTTGTTATAGGTGCACCAAAGTCACTTTAGGAAGTATAAATTGCTAGGAATTTGGTTTTCTCTGCAGAGAAGAAATACCCAGAAGGTTTATGCCAAAGAGCTTTTAGGGAATAGCTTTGGTGGAATTTTAGATTGAAGATTGACTTCTAACTCTGGAAAGAGACTCACTTAAGTTTGTATTATAAAATAAAACACATTTGCTTGAATTGTCAACGGAGCCAATAGAGAATTCATGATGTTTAATGTATTTAATGCAGCTAACAAGATGTGACCTGCTTTCTGATTGGCTAACTGCTGGACAAGGACTTATGTTTTTTTAAAAGCTGGGCTGTCTTTATCTTTGCTATTTTCTTTATATGTCAATACACCATAGATATTAAATATAATTGCTGGTACTGTATTGCTCTCTCTAGAAGCCAGGAGCTTCCATAGAAGTGCAAACTCTGTTTTGCTTAGGGTGGTGAGCTATTGGCAGTAACTGATGTTTGTGTGTGTTGTTTTGTGTGTGTGTGTTACAGTTTGTATATTTCCTTCAGATCTTTGCAACTGTGTGTTGGAATCTTAAATTCCTGCATAAACTGTTGGTTGACATAGCCTGTTTTCAGAATTAGGAGGATAGAAAATGTCTTATAGTTCAGGTACACAATAATTGCAATACAAATTTGGGGGGGAAAGTCTCTTTAAAGTATGATTAATTTTTAAAAAGAGAGAGGGTCCATTATGGCTCGATTCTTGAAAAGCAATAAGATCTCAAAATAACCTGTGTCTACCTTACATTTTAGAAAGTTTTTGAGGAGTTGCAGAAAGAGATTTTTCTCCCATCCTCTTGCAGCTTTCTCTGGTATCTGTGTGCCCCTGTGGCCCTTAACACTTGGCCGGTTCTTAGCTAGGAGACTTATCTGCAAGATTCCCCTGGCCCTCATAAAAATCCTTGCAGTGCAATCCAGTCCCTTATTTGTTTTATGTTTGAGACAGGACATTTGAAAAGGACCCCATTACTAGTGTGGTTTTTGAAAATGGCATGTTATTTTTTGTGAGAGCTAAACTCAGGAACTCCTAACTTTTGGATCATTGGGTATTACTTTTAAAGATTTAGCTCAGAGTAGGGGAAAAAAAAAAACAACAACCCTACTTCACAGCTTAAGAACCAAGAGAGGAAAGCTTACTATGACAAATCTTAAAGATTTTTTTAAACCTCTCTGCCTGTGACATTAAAGTGCTATATGAACTATTTCCTGGTGTGTTCTAGAGCCAACCCCTGTACATTCCCCACCCTCCCCCAATTTGATCATTTTTATAATTATCCAAATAATTGCCCCGACACTTCTTTTTTCTTTGCCAAGCAATAAATGGTGTCATGAACCCAATACCATAAATTTGTTTTCATTTCATATAAAGAAAAGAGAGAATCAAATAATTGTTCCTAAGATATTTAAATCTTAACAGTAAATATTAAATTTTGATCATGACGTGTCCTTAGTAAAAAATAACTTTTCATGAAAAGTTACACTATGCCTTTAATCAATGATTGCTATTTATGATAAAGCTGTTCTGAGCCCTGGAAAGGAATTGGCTGGAATAAAGTACAGTGATACCCAGCAAGAGTTATCAGTTTATTCACAAACAAAATCAAATAGATTGTTGAGTGGTTACTTTTAGAATTTAACCAATGCATACAACCATTTTGGGCTAGAGCAACTCATCTCTTTCTCCTCTCTCTCTCTCTCTCTCTCTCTCTCTCTTTTGGTTCCTACTCTTATAGTATGTAGTATTATTTTATTACATACAAATATCATACACACACATACACACACACCCTTGTGTAATACTTTCAAGTCTCCATTCCCTTTGGAACATAGACTTGGCCAGAAAGAAATTTTAGCAAATCAGTTTGTGATGAAGAAATTACTACAATTTAAACCTCAAGTTTGCAGAAATTTCCTAGAAACCTCTTTTTTTTTATGGAAAGAAATTAGCAAAGAACCATGATGTTTATCTACTCTCCTTCCATGGCTGACCCCAGGGCATTCTCTCATGGAGGTTGATGCATTTCTCCCAATTCAATCAAATCAAAGTCCTTCAGAAGCTGGATGGTTTTAGTTTAAAGAGAACTGGATTGGGAGTTAATCCTGTTTCTAACTCTTACTAACTAGTTGGCATGGGTCTTGGTTCGTCATCTGCAAATTACTGGCAGTGGAAAATTCAGATTGGTTTTCTTTAGTAAGAGAAAGTATTATGAAATAGAGTTAAGAGTGCAGACATTATTTCTTTGCTCATGGTATTTAGTTCAAAATCACAAATGGTACTGAAATAATCGTGTAATAGTGAAGAAAATTGGAAGGCTCAGCTCCTGTCAAGCAGTCTTGTTTAAGGCTAGCACTTAGAGCAAGCAGTTCCTGCACAAAGTAGGTACTCAGTAAACATTTGTTGACTAGCCAATCAATGAATCAGTAGATGAAAGTGCAGAGAGAGAGTTTGAGAGCCCATGCATTGAAATTAGCACCTTCCCTGAGAAACACAATTCTGATGCTTTTGGGGCCTGGTACCTCCTGTTGAGCTGAAGCTGCTTGGGGCATCTGCTTCCCACTCCCTTTGAAAGTGCTCATCCCACATCCCCCACATTTATTTCATCCTGAGGTCATTTAAAGAACCCTAATCTTTGTGGCAAAGGTAAGCAAGTGTCTAAGAAATCATAGGACTGCACCTCTTTTTAAAGGAATATAGATGCATTAAAAAGCAAACAACAACAAAAATTGTGTTTTAAATGCTGCTGGCTGTTCTGGGAAATAACATTTCTTTGCAACATTATATCTCAATGGAATTTCATAAAGAAATGTGTGGGTGTTTCTCCCCCCTTTTAAAATGAAATTAAGAGAAACTCTTTGAGCTTTGTGTCACTGTTGTTCACTGTAATTCTCAGGCAGGGGAAAAGGGTTTACCTTTTCTGTTTGTTTGCTGTCGTAAATCTACCCCATGTCTTCCAAAATTCATGCACTTGAATGGTCTTTCTGTGCCAAATGTATTTTGGAAGAATACAACTGTACAATTACATAGTTTAACATTATACATATAGTCAGATAGGATATAAAAATACGTTCTAAAGACTTCAGAATTTGTTCTGTGAAAAGCTTCATTAAAAGCAAAAACAATATATATTTTTTTCATTTCCTGAGATCTGTGTCATGAGACGAAAACATAGGTAAAATACAGGAGAAACATTATAGTGCACGTCAATTTAAGTGAAAGGATTTAACTAACTAATGTTGGATTATTATAGAATTTAACTAAGTTTATCAAGTAAAGTTATAAAAATCTTTGTTAGAGTAGGTAACTTTTCTAGACCTTATTTCCTCATTCAAATGACCTAAAATGTCTCCATTCAAATGAAGATGTTTTTAAGTATACATATTTTTTCATGTTGGCACCATGCTAAGTTAAAAAAAAAATACCATAAACCCCAGAAATGTGCGAGTTCCATTACGTATTTCTTCTGTTTTGAGATTTATTTTCTTTTATCAATATTACACATCCTCTTCCAAAAGAGAAAACTGTGATTGCGATCGGAAGCTGTACACACAAGGATTTTTATTTAGAGTTACAGTTTTTAGTTTTACAGGATTTAATATGAATGTTACAAATGTTTGAAGACCTTGAAATTTAAATCTGCTGGTCTCACCCCTCCTCAGCTCAAATCTAAAACTCCCTGGGGAGGGAGTTGGGGGGGAGGGGGACCCTCAGTCCTCTTTTCTTTCAGCTACATTTTTATATACTTTAGTCACAGGGTTTCACGTTGTAACATCATGTTTATTCATGGAATAGCTTAGTATCATTGATGTTCAGATGGAATCTAGTTAAAATGAGATTAGTTATTTTGGATAGGTGAAAAAAAGGAAAATGCTTTGTGATAACTTGGAGTTTTGTTTTTTTTTTTTTTCCCACTAGAAATTTAGAAAGAAAAATGTTGCTGTTACTCCGAGGTAAATGAATGATTTTCAGTGTTAAAAACAGAACTTTGCAAGTTTTTTGAAGGAGGTTGGTGAGGTGGGGGGAGGGGATGGGTGGTGGTAAGGAAAGCTATTTTGAAAATGTTAAATGAAACCAAAAGTGCACTTTTAAAAATGAGAACTTCCAAACTCTCTTATTTTTCAGGCTTTCTACTTAGCCTCACAAAACAAAGTGCAGGAGGCTTGTACTGATTTTATTTTCCTGAAGTCTTTTTTTGTTGTTTTTTTTTTTTCCATTTTCTTACTATGGAAACTGTTTTTAATTAAAAATTGCTGCAAACTAACTATTCGTAGGAGGCCAAGAAGAAGAAAAAAATCTTTCAACTCACATTCAACACAGATTCTTATCAGCTTAAAATCAATGCACATTTAAATTTCTCCCTTTTTGGTGTGGAAATTATGATGTAGGATTTAAACATCGCGCATTTTTTGAGCATTTAGGTTTTTGTTTGGGTTTCAGAAAGAAATTAATTTAAATTGTATGGAGAACAAGACCATAAATCTCCTTTTATTACAATTGTCCACATTAACTCATTTTTCATGAGAAACACAGAGCAAGCCCCTTTCTGAACAAGCAAACAAAACAAAAAAACGGTCTCACACATCCAACTTTATAAATTGTCAGGAGTAAGATTCATAAAGTTACTTATTTGGATTTGGTTGGTGGGCCTCAAAATATAATTGATGTGGAAAAACAATCTCTCTTTGAAGTGTCAGTAAGTGCAGCATTTTAAAAATGTTCAACTGATGTAGATGCTACAAACACCTTTGTCATTTTCTGACCAAAACATTTTTTTTCTCTTTTTTAAATCCATTTGAGGCCAGGTTTTTAGTTTTTTAATTAAAAAAATTTTTTTTTATTTAAATTCTGGTAGCATGCCTTTGAACATAGGCAACTATTCATACTTAAAACCCGGTCATTCTTTCAAGGATTTTCATAATTCAGGCAATGACAATATCAGAGTCTGGAAACACAGAGATGATTAAGACATTTTCTGCCCTCTAGAAGCTTGCAATTTGGTAATGAAGGGAGATGGTACAAACCAATTCTTACATGAGGAGCCAGGATAGATTAATACACAGTGTATTATGCAGTGAAAGGTACACCCCTTTCTGAAAGGTACTCATAGAATAACTAGCGTCTCTGGAGTTTTCCCCATCTATTGGCAAGTGCTCGATGCTTTTTGTACATCAGACCATGTAACACTCTTGATCATCTCATACAATAGCTACTACTAACATCTGCATTTTTACTGATGAGGAAACTGGAAACAGAGAGTTTCTGTAAATTGTCCAAGGTCAAATAGATGGTAGTTTAGCTTCAGAGGTTGTACTCCTAACTATTCTGTCATAGTACCTCTCTTGAAATAAGAAATACCAGCCAGGACTCTAGTTTCAACTGCAGAATTCTTTATGGTGAATACATTCATTTTTTTCTTAGGACAAGTTGACTTTAGAGGTGACTTGGAAGTTGACCCTATCCGCTTAACTTGGTTCCACTAGTTGTATCTCAACTGCCTGGCTTAATTGCAAAAAGGACCATGTGAAATTCCAAGGGATGGAGCCAGGGATGGAAAATATACTTTGGTTACTGAAAACAAACAAACAAACACAACACATGAAATCACACTCCTTATGGAAGGATACTTAATAGGCTCACTTTATTTGAAGACTCATTGGAATTGTAGAATATCATGCATACCCATCTGGAAGTTTTATTTATTTATTTGTTTTTACTTAAACCATATTTAGACTTCTATCCAGTGCTTGATTCTTCTTAGTCATGCTCTGTGAAAGATGGTGCTCTGACTGTTTTAAACAGCAGTGGGATGAGTATAAAAGCTATCCCATTTGTGGTGGTGGCATCCTCTTGCAATAATAGCCAATGTAAGTGTTAAGTGGTTAAATTAGAATTCGAATTTGGCATAGTATTGGCTTCCTTTGCAGGGATTCAATTAGAAATCTTAGAAGAAATAAAGATGTAGAGGTGAAAGAACTTCCAACATGTTTTGGCTTCTCGCTATCCCAGTGAGAAGGCTGTCAGTCTTCCCACATCCTGTCTCTCTGCAGAAGTCCTTTGTGGGAGGTGATGTTTCCTTCCTACTCTTGCAGCCCACTTCAGCTACCTGTGAGGCCATTGTCTGCAGTAAATGCCTGCCAGTTGTTGGAGATAAGATGAATAATATCCTCATTTGATCCACTCAAAAGCCTGAGATGCATGCATTCTGGTTCTCCTTTAGCAGACAAGGAAACTGAGGCTTACAGGGTGAAGACTGTCAGAGTCCCTACTTGACACTCTGGGATTTGAACCCCCGGCGGCTGGGTCTTCTACCTACCCATGCAGTGTTCTTTCCTGGAGCATCCTGGCGAGGCAACGTCGTCCGCCAGCTGCTGACTCTTGCTTGCAGGCCCTGACAGCGATACTCTGTCCTCAAGTTGGGACTACTTTCGAACAGCCTAATTGGAAAGCTTAGTCTTCTAGATAAAGATAGAGCCTTAGCATTAAAGATCTGGCAGCCCTCTCTGTAGAAGAGGGACCTGCTCTCTTCTGGTGACATTGTAAGCCCCTATCCTCTCTTTTCTAAATTGGGATGGCCTCCTCACTGCGCACCTGCTCTCTCATTGCACCTTGTAACATGCTCCCCACGCACAGCCAAGGCGACACTTGGATGCATGTGTCTGACCACGTGACCTCCAGCTTCCCCTCACACCTAGAACAAGCTCTAAACTCCTTCCTCTGGCTTTCAGGCTCTACTGATCTGTTCCTTCCCGAATGTCCAGTCTCATCTCCTACCACGCATTCTCTAGACTTGAGCCACAAAGAGCTCCTTTTGCATCCATTAACTTGCCAAGCTGATTCACATCTCAGGGCTTTTGCTTAGTGGTGGACTGTCTGGCATATTGCTTCCTGTGTAATAACTCATCTAAGTAGTAGGAGATCCCATTTGAATGAGAATTTGGCATGGTACTGGCTTTATTTGCAGATAATCCATTAGATAACTCAAAGAAAAGAAGGACAGTGAAGGAGAAGCATCCCGGCACTTAGGAGGTCCTCTGCTGATCAACTTAAATGTCCTGTTCCCAGAGAGGCCTTTCTCAATCACCTCCGTAAAAATTGAGCCTCAATCACTTTCTATCACATGCCTGCTTCATTGTCTTCACAGGGATGATTGCAAGCTGGTATTTTCTTGCTTCTTGTTTATTTCCTAAGCGTTTGCTTGTCCTTGATAGAACGTAAGTTCGGTGAGGACAGGGACCTGGCATCTTATTTATCATTATCCCCCCAGTGCCCTGAAGCACATGGCTGGTATGCAAAATATATCTATCGAATAGAGAAAGCTAAGTTGTTCTAGCACTGTCCAGACTGATGCTGGAATTTGCCCTGAGTCTTAGCAACAATTGCCTACAGTCCCAGTTGGAGAAGAATCTGTGAGTCTAATAGTCCTGTGAGTGTTCACTGACAGAACACGCATCCACCTGCAGGGAAAAGAAGCCCCGAGAAAGGAGAATTTCTCTTGCCAAGGGAGTGTGGACCTGAGAATGTTGCCCTCTGGGTAGTATGAATCTGTTGGGAATCTCCTGACTTCTGATTAAAAATATTTATACTTATCCTAGTGGTTTTCTCTCCTTTGATATTTCTACTACTTCTCTCTGGATCTACCTGGCAGCCCATATCCATGAATTATGATATGAATCATGATAATACTTTACATTTCCTGGAATACTTTTGCATTTTAGGAAAGTGCTTTCAGGGACATTCATTAGCTTATTTGAAGTGATTTGCACAACAGAAAATATAGGAATTTATATCAGTATATGATGCTGTGGTTCTATAATAACTGTGTTTGCTAACTGTATGGTGTGTACGCTTGCATGCGTGTGTATGAGAGAGCGAGGGGGCAGGAGACAGAACTACTTTCTCAATCAGATTGTGTTTGTGTGCAACTCTTGGTTAGGAAATATGTATAATTTTTCCACCAATGTTCCTCCTGCACCCCAGTGTGAAAACAGTGACCTGCCTCGAATATAAAGGGCTGAACTTCAGTATGACTTACGTTAAGACAGATTTGAGTCCAAACCCTGGCTCTGACTCCTACTTGCTCTATGATCTTCGGGAAGTTTCTTGACTTTTCTGAGCCTTATTTTTCTTAGCCTGAGTTTTACATTGTGAAATAAAGGGCTAATGCATGTAAAATACCTGGTAAATAGTAGGTGCTAAATAAATGGGCACTATGATTATGATGATGCCCTAATTCTC
This sequence comes from Eulemur rufifrons, assembly GCF_041146395.1. Classification (NCBI taxonomy): domain Eukaryota; kingdom Metazoa; phylum Chordata; class Mammalia; order Primates; family Lemuridae; genus Eulemur; species Eulemur rufifrons. The sequence goes on from NC_091001.1 coordinate 27,228,244, forward strand.
ATTTCTATCAGCAAATTAAGTAGTATGAGTAGTGCAAAACTTTGCTTCATTTCCTAAAAAGTGTCTTTAAAAATACTTTTTACATGGCCTGCACTAGCCTATTTTAATTTAATGAGTGAAACTTGCAATAACATGTTCTAGGACTTGTGGGTTTGGTGTTCTGATGTATAATAATACCACAAGGGCTTTGCACTGTTAAACAGCAGTGATGATGTAGTAACCATACACCTTGTTGTGGGAGAGTAACAGCTCAGCAGAGTGGCCACGATCACCTGCAAGGTCCAGGTTGTTTCTTAGACATACCTATGGTTCTGTTAGCTAACATACAGGACCAGGTGCGCTCCATTCTGTTGGGAAAAAGGTGTGATTGGGGTTTGCTCCATATAAAAACTCATTGACGATAACAGAACACTGAAATGTCCCCCTTCATCAGCACCTTTGCAGGGTGTCTAAATGGGGGCCCCAGGAGACGGCTGGGGAGGGCACACATCCTCTGGCCCTGAATGGCCATTTCTTCCAAAGAGAAGCACTTTTCAATATGCAGCCCAGCATGGACTTCTCTAAGAAGGCTGGGTCGGCACCGGTCAGAAGCCTGAAGCACCACCTGTGTGTCTGGACTGGTAACAGTCCTTCCCATCGATCCACTGTGACACCTTGTGGCTTATTCCTTAACACAGTGAAAGTGCACACGCGGGTGGACGTGGAGATGTGCTAAACGGTACCATGCGGCTCTTTCTGGCCAGAAGGGTCAGGTTGATGGGTAGTAATCCCACGTGTCTCTGCTTTCCCTACAGATGTACCCGGGCATTACACTGTACTGATTGTTCCCAGTAATTGTTCAGTAATCTTTCATACTGAATTTGTTAAAACTATACACACCGTCCTATACTTCATTTCATTGACCAGGGCACCTGTGATTTTTATTTAGAGCTCCATATTGAGAATAATTTTTATCAACCTTTCTAGAGACATATCTACATAGATCAAACATTAAATTGTTTGCAGCCCCCGTTCCTTTTATTTGGAGGGGGTAGGGCTTATTCAACTTTGCTTCACAATATCGGTCATTTCTTAGGACTCGTGAGGATTTTATCTTGATACTGACAATCTGTGTAGACAAGCAAAAGCTAAACCGATAAACAAGCCTAACCATTTGGCGGTATACACAAAAGGCAACTCTTCTTATACTTTATAATTTTAACAACAATTACCCAGCAGTTGACTGAAATTTCTTACTGGAAATTGAAATTCAGCAGTCAGTGCATATTACCTGCCTTTGAAAGGTTCTGATGTGGTGGAGCCTACCACTCCCAAATTAGCTGAATCCTAGAATTTCAGGGCTGGCACAGACAGGAGAGATCATTTAGCCCGAGTTCCTGATTTTGGAAATGCAGACATCAGCCCTGGTGGGGCTTACGTGGACTACGCAGTTCTGCCACTTCGTAAGTGATCTCAGGTTTAAGTCATAGGATTTGCCTGTCGCTACATAGTAACTGGGAATCAGCCAATTCTAAACACGCTTTCCAACCTCTAGTTTGTACCTCAACCATACAAAAACTTTTACGTTCTAAGCTCCTTCCTTTTTTTTTTTTTTTCAGTTTTCCAATAGTCTTAAAATAGCATCATGCTGCCAATAGTGAAAAACACATTGCTAACTTTTATTGTCTTTGAATTTGTGATTTTCATTACCAATTTTTTTGGAATAAAGTTGCACATGCTTTAAAATATGTGTGTACTTTTTTATTTTAAAAACATGGTACATTATTAAGGTCGAGTATTTGTAAAATACAACAATGTGCAAAGAAGTAAATAAAAATTGTCTTTAGTTCTAGCATGCAAAAAATTGCTGCTATTTTGTCTATAAATTTAATGCACGCATGCATATACAGAGATCTTTACTAGCATAGAAGCATATTGAGCATCCTTTCAAATCCAGCTCTTTTAACTAAAATTATGAGTATTACACTGTGTCCTTAAATCTTCTTAAAATATAATTTCAAGTTGCCTGTATTATTCATGTATCTATTTATGTTTAAAAATTAACACCATATAGATATTTTGAAAATTACTTGTCTCCTTTGTACCATGACTTGAACTCAGAAAAACCAGTATTCTTAACAACAATCTTATCCCCCAGTGAGGTAGAGGGAAGATGCTGGTATACAGGAGTTAACTACGGTGACTACTATGAGGGACATTAGTATTTAGTACTAATCGGAAATCTTGGATCCAGGGCTCTCTGTCTCCTTTTAAGAAAGATACCCACTCCCACCTCACCCCCAACTCGAGGGCAGATCCTTTTTAATTTCTGCTTTTCTTTCTCTTGTATTACTTCTGTATCTAAAGGCAGCCAGCATGCAGCTTTTCACTAAAAGGCCCATAAACAAAAACATTTTTGCATAGTTCTTACTGGAAAGAGGGACCTTGAATTAATGTTAAGGGTTAATGTTGATCTAGAACCAGTGGGTTGGCGTATAATGAGTTAATTTATGGCATTGTTTGAAGAACATGTGTTTGATTCAAGGAGAAAAGGGATATCTCAAAAAGTGTCTATGTTACGAGTTGTAGGCGATTATCTTACTTTCCTCACTGGATGGAAGAGATCCTTGGAGTCAGGTACTATCTTATTCATGTTCACATCCTACAGGACAATTGATATTCTTTGTGGCCAATGGCAATCTGTTTTTAAAGGCACATCTCACAGAGGCAGGCATTTTGTGACTAGTTTCTGAGTTATCACTGTTTTTATATGGGTAATATGGATTTTACAAATCAGCCTTATGTACATATGCTTCTATCACAATGCAGTGTATGTAATAAAATTATGTCCCCTACCATGGCATTAGCATCAAGTGCTTAACTTCTGGAGTCACCCAATTTTACTTCTTTACTTAGTGGCTGTGTGACCTTGGGTAAGTTACTGTCCCGCTCTGTGCCTGGGTTGCCCTCAAGGGTAATGCAAGGATGATGACAGAATCTATGTCTTTGGATTGTAATAAAGACTGAGTGAGATAATTCTTGTCTAGTGCTTAGTGCAGTGCCTGGACCCCGTAAGTGTTAACTATTATTATTATGGCTTATTTGTTTAATGGATACGGAGCAGCGAACATATGTAGTGTTACTGGTCTAGAGGTGAAGAAGGCAGTGGCGCCTTAAAAGAGCTTAGTGAGGACACAATAACGATTTACAGAGAAGGAAGGTCTTGAGGGAGTGGGAATTTGCCAATTTGAGAAGGGTAGTGGGAAGGGTGTTTGGGGCAGAAGGAACAGCACATGCAAGGAAATTGAGCCTTGAAAGGTGATGTTATATCTGAAGAAGGATTTTGGCATGGCTGGGGCTTAAGGTTTGGGGTATATGCAGGAGTGTGTGTATGTACGCGTGTGCAGGCCTGTAGAGCGAGTGGGCACCAAACCGTGGTGTTGATATGCCAAACCATGTTTGTTAGTCATTACCCTCTAAAGACTATACATTGGACTGTGGCGTGGTGAGGATGAACAGAGCCCTGGCATGACTATTTGACTACTTGGTGCCTTGATTTACTCATCTGGAAAATGGGACAACAATAGTCCCCACCTCATGGAGTTGTTTTGGGGAATTTAATGAGAGAATATCTTGAAGCCCTTAGACCAATACATGGTGCATAGTAAGGATTCAATCAGCATTAGCTTCTACTATTGTGCAAAGAGACCTAATAAAGGTAGATTTTTGGCTAGGGAGTGAAAGCAAAGCCATTTGATATGCCTTTGAGCAAGAACACTGTGGTCCCTTTGTGCAGGGAGGACTGGCGATCTGTCTTGGAGCATATTTGTCTGCTGAGAGGAAGGAATCCGTGGATGGGGAGATGCACAAAGGAAAAATTACACACACTTACTGGCTGACTGAGCTATTTTTAGCCTCGTGTATCTGAGGCAAAGGATGGATTTTCATGGAATTTTTTTTTAAAGATTCAAAATTCCCGTAAGCCAAGGTGATGTAACTTGCCACGTGACATGTAATTTGCTCATCCTTGAGGTCCACAGTGTGGGCCATGAAACTTTTAGCAGCCATATTGGAGAGTAGCTTCCCAGGGTCTCCAGTCTTGAGTTTTCTTCCTGCTTTGACAGACTTGGGACCTGTGTGGGAAACCAGAAGTGACATGCTGTGGCTTTTGGAAAACTCCCGTGGCTGGTAGTCAGCCTGGCACAAGGACCCCACGGTGAGATGGTGGTGAGTCAAATGAGAAAGCTGCATGGAGCAGAGGAAAAGGCAGCCAGGGTTGAGACCTTACCCCGTCCAGGACATAGAACAGTTTCCATGTTTCCATGTTGGTAGAACAGGATCAACCGTATATCGACATCGGAGGAAAATGCTGAGCGCTGAATGATGTATGTAAATTGCCAAGCCCAGTTTGGTGTGGAGTTTCCCTTCCCTACATGGTGCTGCATGTCACATTGCAGGCCCGTAGGCTTTTGTTCATTGTGTGGGGTTTTCTTGGATCCTTCTCATACCTTCTTCCCTCGGTAAACTTAAGCCTATGGCCTTGGAGAAATCTTTCCCTTTCCTGAACCTGTCTCCTCTTGTGACACCTCTGAATTAGACCAGCTATGAACGCCAAGGTTCTCTCTTCAGCAGAAGAGTCTATGATTCCGATTAGGTAGCCTGTTTGTTTCTGTTTTTAATCTGCCATATTAAACATAGAATCAGGTAAATAACATGTTTTCTGCTCTGTCAAGTCTCCTTTGGCCCTTTTTCTCCCACCTTCTTTGGTGAGGGGTCTTGCTCAGTCACAGGGTCTTGCTTTTCTTCATCAGCTGGCTGGGGCTGGAGGACCACATTTTGCCCCCAAATGCTGTGGGGACCATTGTCTTAGAAACTTCATACAGAGGAAGACCCGGTGATTCTTTCTTTCTGTCATCATAAAAGAAGCTCAAAATGCAAATGCAGGATCTACTAAAATTACAGAGTTCAGTGTGTGCCCTGTATATTTTCAGTTTTTTTTTTTTTTTTAGAAAGGTTAAAATTTATCTGAACCAAGACTTGAAAATAAGCTTCAGGTGTTAGGTTATTCTGGAAAGACTGTTAATGCCTGTTGGCTAAGTGCATTAAACTGCTTTGAAATGATCACTTGTGTGTACTATTTTAAAAACTGCTTGCTGGGATGGTGATTTAAACCTATTTTTTTCTAGACTCAAAACTTCACGTTTGGCTGTTGAAAAAAAATACCGTATTTGAAACAAATAAACATTAAAATATAGTTTATTATATTTCCAGGCGTTTGTCTGAAAGGAAAATATGTCAAGGCATTTATAGTTAGAAACTGAAATCTCAGCCTTAATTCACTCCATTGTATTTCCAACAAGCTCAACCCTATATAATATTACCCGGTCTCCGGAGACCTCCTTGAAGGGATACCAGATACTGTTGGTATAACTAGAGACTGGGGGAGGTGGGCAGAGAATGGATGGGGAATGGTTTCCAGTCCTAATTCTGTATTTCCTGTGACTTTTTTTTATGGAGGCAGGGGAAAAGGAGAGAAGAAAGAACTCCGCTGTTAGTTTTATTATGGCTTTGATTTTAAAACCTTTTAAGAAGCAGCATTCACGGTGGCACCCTGTGGTGTCTAGGATGGAATTGCATTGACTCATTCATTCCTCAATGACTTATTGAGTTTTTTTATTATGTGCTCAGCGATGGAGGACCACATAAAAACCCTGCCCTCAGGATGCTCACAGCCTAGGGGGGAACACACCCAGCTGAACATCTAGTTATGACTAAGGGTGGCAAGTGTCATGAGGAGCAAGAACAGGCTGTTGAGAGCAGTGAGGACAGAAGGCTTCCCAGCCAAGACTGGTATTGAGACATGCACACACTTGCACACATATGTACACTCACACTCTAAGTTGCTTGTGCTATGCTATGTTCAATCTAGTGCACTAGTAACTTCTTGACAATGCTACATACCTGATGATCTTTGGAGGAATTAGGCTGCTCAAACATCCAAAAACAGGGAGACGAAGCTATGAAGCATACAAGCCCATGTGATGGCTGCAACCAGGTCCCTTCATCTATTGTAATCTAAACTTTGGGTAAGGGGGAAAGAAAAAAAAGCAGCTTCCTTAAGCCCACTGAAAAGCTAAGATATTGCAACAGAATATGTATGTTATATATATATATATATATATATATATATATATATTTTTTTTTTTTTTTCCTTTTTTGGCCATGAGAAAGTGTCTGAGTATAGGGTGGAAAATTTCATCCTTACCAAGGAGTTAATCGTAGCAATTGATGTGAAACTTCCAGGTTGTTACTTAGTGTATTTAGTGAATCTTTAAAAAAAAAATGTCTAAATCCCCTTTTCTCTATTATGATATATAGCTAGCTAGACATATGTTGCCTGGACTGGTCTTGAACTCCTGGACCTGTATAATCCTCCAGCCTCAGCCTTCCAAGTAGCTGGGACTACAGGTGCTCACTGCCATGCCCAGCTCTGCCAGACAGCACTGAGAGAACTTTCAGAAGAAAGCAGATCATGCAAAGCCTTGAGTGGTTGGAAATCCATAAAACTGAAGGCAGGAGACTGGGTGAGAAAAAAAGTATAATCTCAAGAAAGCAAGAGCAGGAACAATGCTAATCCAGTCCCGCAGCTAAGCATTCTGCCTCATGGTCTCAGTTAAGCCAAACACTGCTGTGGTTAGTAGCGGTATTCTCTCCATTTCTCAGATGAGGAGACTGAGGCTGAGAGAGGCTTAGTAATTAGCCCAGGGTTTCACAGCCAGCAACAGGCACGCTGCGGCTTAAACCTGGGTGTGCCCAAGTCAGAGCTGAACTTGTCAACTCTACTGACACTTCAGACAGTGCCCTACTTTACAGACGAAGAAACTGAGGCCCGAGGAGGTTAGAGCAGGGCTTGTGTCATCTGTGAGGCACAATTAAAGCCTTCCCATTGGTTCATGATTTTGCCTTCAGTTCTTCAGTGACCCCCATGTTCAACTATGGGACCCACATGTGTACACCGAGACTCTACTGTGAGGGTCACCCCACTGTGGGCTTCTTGAGGTCAGGGACCGCACCTGGCTCACCTTTGCATAAGCAGCACAGAGCACAGGGCCAAAGGCGGAAAAGGTAATCTAGAATTTTCTTGACTGAATGAAGAATGTGAAAGAAGTAGTAGGCCCCGAGGTTTAAACACAGTGAGTGAGACAACGAACTGTAATGGCACACAGACAAGCACGGTGTCTATCTTTTCAGGCAGCCTATAGGACGTCTGTGTGAATTAGAAAACAGTGCTCCCTCTGGGTGAGGCTATGGCCCTTTCATGCACAGGAACATTTTCCTGCTCTTTCTGGAAGACATTAGCATCACAGGGATTGACAAAGTGTTCTGCATTTCAGTCTCCTCCTCCTTTCCCCTTGGGCAGCTGTTTTTTTTGCAGTGTGCAAACTGCCCAACTGTACATAGAGGCCTGTTTTTATTTAATTAGGTCACCCAGAGTCTAACACAGGACCTGAAATCTTATTGATTTCACTAAATAGTGATTGAACACATGAAGAATTTTAAAGATGGTACTAAATTGTCTTCTGTCATTAAAATACAATGCATATGGGAGGGTGTTCAGGCCATGTGTCATTAGAGGTTAGGATTGGCTCTAGAAAGGATTATAGGATTTGGATTTGTTGGGGAAGAAGAAGGGCATCTTGGTTGATGGGAACAAAGGCATAGGATGTCACCGAGCAAACAGGTCTCAGGCAGGGAAAGATCTATGTCCAAGCTCAAACAGGCAGGCAGAGTTCATTCAACTCTCCTCTGCCTTTTTGTTCCATTCAGGCCTTCCATGGATTGAATGGTGCCCACCCACATTAGGGAAGGCATCTTGCTTTAGTCTGTTCACCAATTCCAATGCTAGTCTTGGAGAAAACACCCTCACAAACACACACAGAAATAACATTTAACCAGGTATCTGGGCATCCCCTGAACCAGTCAAGTTGACACATAAAAGCCATCACATTCTCTCCTGCCAAAATTCTGCCTCCTTAGGTATAATACAGGCTGGTGTCAGAGATTCTTAAATGTTTGGCTGAGGAGTTTGAATTTGACATTATAGCAATAGGGACCTATTATATGGTCTTGAGCAGATCCATTAAAATCTTATTAATTACTTCGTTTGGTACATCTTTATTGAGCAGGGTCAGGTGTTTAGTCTAAAATGGAGCATAAAAAGTACATGGGCTTTTCTTGTAGGAAACTTACAACCAAGTAAGGGGGATGTACAGCAATTAAATAATTATACTAACTAAGGTATCATTATAATGGATAAAATGTGAGCTACATAACACACGGTGAGCAGTGCACTAGATGTAATCAAGCATGTTTCTATGAAAGCATAAATTAAGGAAGCTCAACCTGCACTGATAGTCATGGCCAGGGAAGGTTTCTTTGTGGAAATGATGTTTTAGCTAAGATTTAAAGAGCAAATGAGATTTAACTAGAAAAATAGGGCATGGAGTGTCAAGATGGCATTCTAAAAGAAGAACAGCAAGTGCAAAAGTCCTGTGGTAGGAGGGGGCCAGTTTTCTATAGTTCAGAGAGCAAGAAGGAGATGCAAGATGCAGCGTGAAGTGGATGATGCAGGTTGGGGCCAGACCACGTTTGATTGTGGATAGAATGATAAAGATTTTGTCTTTGTAATATTTTTAAAATTTTAAGAGCAATGGGAAGTGTACTCCTTTTGGTTGGGATTTGAGAGAATATACCTTATAGGAATGGCATTTTGAAAACATCACTCAGGATGCTGGGTGGAGAATGGTTTGTAAAGATTTAAAAGCAGATGCAGAAGACATGTTAGAGAAGGATATTACAGTTTTCCAAGTGACAATGAATTGTATGGGCGAAGGATTGGCTAGAGAAGGTGTTGAGCAAGAGTGGTGTCCTGTCAAACTCTAGGGTTACTAGAATGAGAGAGTAGGAACACTTCTCAGGCTTCATCTCTGTCCATTCTTGTCAACAGTATATGCCTGTGTCCTCAAGCCCCATATCACTGTATGGTTTAGTGATGTTCACTCTAGCCCCTTCCCAGAATCCATTTGAAATTGCTGTACCAGCACATCCTTGATGCCTGTCAATTCTGTCAAATTCCTCCATGGCCTCTGCCTCTTCCTAGCTGTGGATTCCCCAATCCCCTTCCCTTATTTGCTTTTGATTAATTTTAAATTTTACAACATCTTCATTACTCACTAGTTTGTTAAGCATCTTTTTCATTTTTTTAAATCAGAGATTGATTGAGTTCATTCCCTTCCCCATTTTTGAGTCTCATTACTTCTCTGTTTCTCCTTGGTTATTAGTGGCCCTGTTTCCTTTCTAGTGCCTCTTGTCTTTGAAAAACTCTTGCGATTCTCTTAAGCCCATTTGCTATTTTTTTGGCCCATCTTCCTTTTCCCTATAAGCCCTGAGTATGGCATTATAGTTTTCTTTCATCTCCTTTCCTCTTCTTCGGGTACAATGGCAGACACTTTGCTCTTCCAAGATGGCTAAGCAGTGTCTGACACAATGTGGAGGCTCAACAAATATTGGTTAAATTTGTTCCTTCTATTGAATGTGCAGACTTCGATGGCATCACTTAAAATGCTTTCTGTACATGCTCCCTTTTATATCTGTCTATGTATGTGCATGGCTACCTGAATCCGGGCTTCTCCTGGGGAGAGTCACACAATAATTGATTTCTCTGTGTATCTATAACTGACACGAATTTTCACCTATGCCTGCGAGAATACCCTCAAAAGTATTGGGTGCCTGTTATAAATGCATGTCAGTTCAGTAAACTCTTACCAATACATTTACCGTCCCAACTAGTTGCTAGATGACTTTAGATGGTTTGCATAATGGGTACTGGTTTCTATATCTGTTAAATGGCAATAATCAGAGAATAAAAAAAAATACAGACAATTAGAGAGCATGCATTTATTCTACGTATGAGAATTATGGTAGATTCCAAAGATGCAAAGACAACTAAGACTAAGAATGAGAAGGACAAGAGGATGATTTGTTGCAATGAGCTCGAGCTGAAAGTCAAAGGATGGTCTCAGATTGGAAGTAGTCCCCAAAGTGAGGTCATTCTCTTTCTTCAAACCGTATCTGGCCTGTCTTCTCTCGCCAGGTTCATGTTAAGCATAAAAGGAGAGAACAGATTTGAAAATATTTTTTTTTTTTTTTTTTTTTTTTTTTGTTGAGACAGAGTCTCACTTTGTTGCCCAGGCTAGAGTGAGTGCCGTGGCGTCAGCTTAGCTCACAGCAACCTCAGACTCCTCGGCTTAAGCGATCCTACTGCCTCAGCCTCCCGAGTAGCTGGGACTACAGGCATGCGCCACTATGCCCGGCTAATTTTTTCTATATAGATTTTTAGTTGTCCATATAATGTCTTTCTATTTTTAGTAGAGACGGGGTCTCGCTCAGGCTGGTCTCGAACTCCTGACCTTGAGCAATCCACCCGCCTCGGCCTCCCAGAGTGCTAGGATTACAGGCATGAGCCACCGCGCCCGGCCCAGATTTGAAAATATTTTGAATAAATAAAAGTGGTATACAAATTATCACTGAATCAATGGTTAAAAGGCTGATACAATGAATAGAACCTTTGGTTAGTGAAAGGAGATTTTTGAGGATCGATGGTGACAGTTATTTCTGGAAATAGCCTGTTGTTTCCTGATGACTATTAGTTTGGGACCAGTTTAATACCATTTCCCCTAATGTACCTAGAGATTTGTGATAGAATTAGCTATGTAAATTGAATCCTTAAAAAAATCCTCCACAAACCTGTATGTTATATTTATAAACTTTACATTGTACTAAAGTCAGCAAATGTCACAGAATTAAAATCAGTAAATGCAAAAGTGAAGGTTTCCATAGCAACAGTAACTAACCCATATTGCACATAAAATGAAATGTACATTAGGATTTACATTTAATCGCCTATTAGTAGAGAAAAGTCCTATATAGAACAGGTGCAGTACGAATACATTAGGGTGACCCTAGCAATTCTTTATCTTTTAAACTCCAGGCTCTAGTTGCTGTAACTCTTTTCTATCTACCAGATTTTGACTCCTTTAGGGAAAATGAGGTAGGAAAAATTAGAAACAGCATTAGAGCAGAGATGTATACCCCCAGATTTAAATGCTGCAGAATATCACTGTCGCATAAATTATCAATCAACTCAGTAGGTGTTTCAGAGAAAGAAATCGACCCAGAATACTTAATGTTTATGAAATTGTTGCATGTAGGGTACTTAAGAAGAATTTCTGTCTAGCATAGTCAGTTGATCTAAACCTTCAGTGCTTCTAAAACATGGTAATGCAAGATGATTTTGTGACTCCGAGTTGGTTGTGGAAAGGCACAGGAGGAAGGTGGCAGGATTGGAGCCAGAGATGTTGCTCATGGCTTTAGCTCGCCCTTCTGCACATCTGGCCTCTCTTGTTGAACTTCAGTTTCTTCCTGTAATGCAGCCTTGGCTGCTACCAAGGGTTCTGAGAACCCAGTAGGAATGGGAGGAGGAGAACACAGGATACTTTGTAGATGCTAAAATGGCATTGCTATTGGGTACGTGACTTTCATAAGGCAAACATCAGCCCCAACAGTTAGACTCTGCCTTTGACTCATTATCCCTGGAGAGCGCCTATCCTTGGCCAGCTGCTTACATAAGGGAATGTCTCCCTGCTCTGCTGGTCTGCACAGCCCTGCTGGTGGAGGGCTCTGAGTCATCGCGGAGAATGCTGTTATGCCTCCTCCAGATCAGTCGAGAGCAGACAAGACTCTTCCATTGAACAAAACTTTCTCTTATAAAATTAGAAGAAATTTGGTAGTGACTAATATATGATTCATTCTAAAATGCAGTTGATTTTTAAAAATAATTTTAAGTGAAATCAATCATAAGGTTTTTTTTTTTTCCTTCTCTATAGGACGTGATAGCCTTAATTATTCCTTGGCTTTGCTCTAAACTCTCTGACTCAATAGGTCTGGAGTAGGCCATAGGATCTACTTTTAATCAAGTAAACATGATAATTTTTAAAAATTTATTTTTAAAACAATCAATTAATTTTGTATCACCTAAGGAATTAGAATGAAGTTATCTGACTAGCACCCAGATCAGAATTTGCCAGCCAGCCCAGAAGCCCTGTTCTTATCACAACCCCTTTCCTTCTATGTTCTTAATTGACTTTTTTGGTATTAATTCTCTTGTGTTTCCCCAACCGCTTTCAGCTACTATTTATTCTCAGATTGGCCTATCTCACTTTCCAGCGAATACTTGTTTACTTGTTGGCTATTTTTGATTCCCGTATTTTTTGGTCCATCAGATGTTCTCTAGCTCCTTCTGCTTCTTCCTGCCCAGACTCTGATAACGTGCGTGTCTGTACCTGTGGCTGTGGTGGTCTGTGCCACCAGCTTGTATTTTGGGGTTCATGTCACCTTTTCTTATCACATAGAATTTTTGTTTTATACTTAACCAAAAGAGCTTTTTTTTTTTTTTTTTACTTAGACAAATGTTTACCAGCTATCACTATTGTGCACACATAAACAAGAATATAAATGAAATAAATTAGTTAGGCATCACTAAGACTTATCATATTCAGCATCTACCTCATTGGAATTGTTCTTTGACTCGTATTTGTCCATGATTTTTCATGTAGTATAATCTAACCTCTGTGCCATCAAAAACATTGGTGAGATGGCATTCTTCAAACTAACTCAGTTTTTTTAAAAAAAAGTCATGGATGATACAGGGCTCTGGGCAGGCTTTGCATTGTGTAGAGCTTGCCTGATTTTGAATTCAATTTTCAGGAATGTTGCTAATCTTGTTGCGTACACATTCTCCCTGACTCTTACCCTCAACCATTTGATTCTGAGGGGTTAAAGAGTGATCTATCTCTGTCTCCCATTTTCTTCCAAGCCATTCACACTTATTCTGCAAATTATGATGCTTCTGCTTTTAATATTTGCACACGTGCAAGGACAATGATGGCTTGACAGAGATGGTAAATCACAGCCTGGTGGTAATGCATGCATGGAGATCTCAGATTGCTATTGGAAAAAATGTGCATCTTAGAATTAATGAAATTACATATAGAGATAGATATTTGAGATTTTACTGCGCTTATTGTTTTGTAACCTTCTTTCTCACCTTAAAATATATTCTGACCATTTTTTTCATTAAATAGGATATAAAACTGGCCCTTAAGACTGCCTGTTTTCCAGCTGATGCATTAACACGACGGTCTTGTCATTTTGTTGTAAAGGTTTTCCATGGGTTTTTGGTTTTAGTTTTTGTAGGAAATTGGAGATATTTAAAAATGATACTGTCATTTGTTCATAACAGTCAAAAAGCAGAAGAACCCGTATGTCTGTTAACTGATGAATGGTTAAACAAAACGTGATACAGCCTTTCAACAGGAGCCATAAAAAGGAATGAAATTCCCATGTAATGCTACAACATGGTGAACTTCAAAAACGCTGTGCTAAATAAAAGAAGCCTGTCACAAAAGACAACATATTACATGATTATTGGGTGGGAACAGTAATTCCTGTAATGGGTATGAGGAATCATATTGGCATAATAGAAATCTGCTGAAACTGGTTGTGGTGATTATACAACTTGGTAAATTTACTAAAAACTAAAACATGTCAATTTTATGATTTATGAACTATACCTCAATAAGATCATTGGAAAATACTTTTGCCACCACTGCTGTTTTTTCAAATATTAAGTTTTAAGACTTAAAATATACTAAATAAAATAAAATATAAAAATAATACTAAAATATGATAAAATATTCTTTGTTTTAGAAGGCTTTCTTAGAATTGGAATAATTTGGTTTTTATTTGTTTAATTATTTTAAGGCATAAGGTAGAAGTGTAGAAAGCCTGAGGACAAATTATTGCTGAACAATAAGCACTTTATGTCATAAGATCTCCAGGTGAATAGAAACCATTAACACCTGCAAGGTTAACTTCAGGCTGAATGCCAGGTTCTCATTTCCACCATCCCTAGCCCATCCCTGTCCTCTGCTCCAGCACTTCCAGGGATGGGCAGCCATCCCATTTTGAGGCAATCCATCCCATTGTCTTAGGGTTCTAGTTTTAAAAAAATGTTTAAAAATTAAACTAAAGTCTGTCTATTCATCACTGTCAATTACTGGTCCTTTTCTGAGCTTGCACAAAATAAGTTCATTCTCTCTTCTATAAGAGAGCCCTTTACTCTCTAAATACTGGGAGCTCATTATCCCAAGGCTCTAGGTCTTGCCGTTCATGGGCTAAATATTCCCAGGGGGTTCAGCTGTTCAAGTGCAGTGGAGATGTCCTATGTGCCATTCGTTCTCCTTCATGGCATTAGTACCAACCTGCCCCTTGACCAGTCTAGTGCCCCACTAGACAAGGAGCATCTTCCTTATCTGATTGCTTTCCCCACCGCTGGGCTGTGCAAGGTGCTCTTAGACTGTGGCCTTCAAAGCAGGTCAGCTACCCCACAAGTGATCTGGCCAGTCTTGGTTCTAATATGGTGGGTCTTATGCTTTCCTTGCTCTGTTAGCAGAAATCATAAGAAACATAATTGTAGATCTTGTCATCTTTTGCTGAAAAATATTGAAAGTTAAGGAATAGTCACAACAATGGCCAGGAGCTGTAAAACTTTTCTTTGTTTTTTTTTTTTTGCTTTCTTATGCTGATTTCCAGACTATTTGCAAATGTTATTCTTGATTGTAACACTATGAGAGGGGTCAAGGGTCCTGCCTGCATTGACTTATAGCAAAAGATGCCACAAATTCATCTGTGAATCTGAGAAAGTCTGTTGCACTCATAGATTTAAAAAAAAAATTGTTAAGTGTCTGCTATGTGCCAGGCATCCATTCTTAGTGCTGGGGAAAAGAAGCAGAGAAAAAATAAAGTGTTTTCTTTTCTTTTTTTTTTTTTTTGATTGGGTACAATGTCCGCTATTCTGGTGACAGGAACACTAAAACCTCTGACTTTACCACTATACAATTCATCCATGTAACAAAACACATTTGTACTCCCTAAATCTGTTGAAATAATAAAAATAAAATAAAATAAAATAATTTTTTTGCCAGTATAGAACTTACAATTCAGTGGAGAAACCATATAATAAATGAAACAAATACATATATGATATAGCACTAAGTAGTATTTGAAAAGTATTGCCTAACAGAAAAAAGCATGTCATTAATGAATAAACGAAGGTCAGATATTCATCCCTGTTGTAAAGAAAAATAAAGATAAAAATTTTAAAAATTACCATGAAGAAAAATAAAATGGAGTTAGAGGATAGAGAAGTATGATAGGCACTACTTTAGATAATGTGGCAGAGATCTATTTGACAAGTGGCCTGTGAACAGAGAAGCTTATAAGTGCAGAAGTGGGACCACTGGTACCCAGATAAACGTTTAACAACTGGTTCTCAAAAAAGCACATATATACATATATGTTTATTATAAATTTTACTAAGAGAAAGATATATAGCTTACAGTTTATGGATAACAAAAAATATAAATACTCTTTGTTATAAATTTTATATAGCCAAATAATTCTCCCAAAATACTTTCAATGATTTTTGCTGCACTCTTGTAGTGATAGTAAAACTGTAATTTTAACTGACGAACAAGGGTAGTTCCTACATGAATGTTGGCTGATATTTTCTTTTACATTAATGAGTAAGAAGAAAATGGAACAACAGAGATGAATATTTGAACTTCATTTCATCCATCAATGACACGAGTTACTGCTCTTCTGAATTGGATAATACTTTTTTTAATACTGGAAGAATATTTCCTCAAATTTTCTGCTATTCACAACGTAATGGCTATAGACATGACACACTTTTATGTGTAATCTTCATTATTAACATTTTTTACAACACTTTCTTAAATCTGGACAATCAACAAAACAAAACAAAATCAAGCCCTGAGTTGTAGCATTTGCCAATTTCTGTAGTATAAATCCTCCCACTATGGGCCATTTGAAGCTGCCAACAAGAAGTCGCAGAGCATGGGGTTGGAAGAGACACACACTGTTATACATGGTCTTTCCATCCTGCATATGCAATAAATACGAATAACCTCAAGAACACCAATAATAGCACATGTAGCAAAATAATTAGGAATTTTCAACCATTTATTACCTTTGTTTTTAATATAATTGTAAGTTAACAGCTGTTACAAAAAATTCCTGAAAATGCATCAATAGGAGAGCTCTCACACACTGTTGAGGGAGACATAGGGTCTCACTCATTTGCCCAAGGAAGCAGCATGTGTAGGTCTATGACAGGGACAGGCTTGTTAGGTTAAAAGAAAGCAAGGAAGTCAGTGTTGTGGGTATGGAGCAGACATTAGGAGAGAAGGAGGCCGCAGAGATGCTCAGGCCAGGTCAGGAAGGGCCTTTCTTCGTGCTTGGTGGAAGGGTCATTTTAAGGGGAGTGGGGGTGACGCACAGACCCCCATACACTCCAGGTGAGGCCACCCTGCATTCGCATATGCCACCCTCAGCAGGATGGCAGAGCCCCTCATCAGCTATGTGACTCCAAAGGAGCCACTTACCTTCCTAGCCACCACTTTTCTTATCTGTAAGATTTGGTCATTGGTCTAATGTGACAGTTAAACTTCCACTTCTAATCATCTCAGAATCTGGATGAGACGTCACCCCTGTTTGTGTAATGAACGTGGTGGGTCCTGCTGCCTTGACGCTGTCTACGTGGCAGACTCCTGGGTTTCTCAGGCCTTCCCCTACATCAGTATGGTTATGGTTATGATTAGTCTTCCAAACACTGAATCTACCACATCTTCTGCATCTCCTACCTTTGCCTCTAAATTTGGTGGTTTCTCTGTGCAGCTGCCTTGTAAAAAATCCCGTGACTTGCTTCTCCCAGTAAAGCACTGGGGCCTGGCTGGCATCCCAACATGGCTGCCCACTCACGTTCTATCACTCTGGGGAACAAGTCCCTGGAGACCAAGATGCATGGCTGAGAAAATGCTGCAAAGTGGGGAAACAGACTCAGGGAACATCCTGAGTGTTGTTTTTAGATCTCCACATCGACTTTCTAGATCACTTCCAAATTTGCAACCTGAAACAGTTGGGTGTTCCTCAGGTGCTTAAGACAGAGGATGATCAAACACATCACTGGGGAAAGTGAACATCTACGAGTAGGTTATGACCAGCTCCAAACTCAAGACATTAAGCACGTGAACTGTACCTTTGTGACACAGGGAGTTTCTAACTCAATGATAATCATAATTTTTAGGGACATCCATAGTGAAGTGGGTAACATTTCAGGCCCTCGTTCCAGACTGTGTTTGAATTTCAGGTCAACCATTCCTCAGCCAAGCCTTCTAACTGATTGCGAGTGAGTTTTCTCATTTTTAAATGCATGGTGATAGTAAGAGTATCCACCTTGCCCAGGTATTACCGGAAGTAAATTAATATTCTCACATAGTGTTCCCATAACATGGTAGTTTTAGCACCACAATCACACTCATAATTTAATTTTTCTTTAGAACAACCCCCTTTTCTGAAAAAGGTTGACTGATGTTACCACTTCCATTTCAGATGGGTTCGTATAGCATGAACTATACCTTTTCCAAAACTTCAGGCATTTGTGAGTTACATTTTTAGGCCTCTTGTCATTTGTGTACTAGATTTCTGCCTCTGGAACAGGCCTGCCAGAGCTGGTGTACTAATTTAAAACATTTTCTACTTGTATGACTGAGGAAGTTGAGTAATCTCTCCACGCCTCAGCTTAGCTCCCTCACCTTACGAAAAGGGGTAGTAAGAGTAACAATTATTATGCCCATATCATAGTGTGGTCAGGAATTAAATGAAGCAATCTTTATGAAGCACTGAGGCACTTAGTATGGTGCCTGACAAGTGGTAGCACTAGTTATCGTCATCAACATCATCATCACTAGCTTCATTACCATCATAATCATCACCAGTATCATCATCACCTTCATCATCTTCATCAATATGGTTACTACCACCAGTATCATTGCTGACAACATCGCCAACACCATCATTGCCAGAAACATCATCATCCGCATTATTATCTTCATCATCATTGTCATAATCACCACCAACATTATTATCATGAACATCATCAGCAATACAACCACAACCATTATTATCCTGTGAGAAGAAACAGAGCCTCAAAGAGTTTAAGCGACTGGGCTAAAGGAAGGCACGGAAGTGAAGATCTTGGGCGATAGGTGCCCCACATGAACAGAAATGCTTCTGTGTTATACTCTCCATGGTTATGACTACTTTGGTCTCCATCCTTTGAAAGGAGAACTGTGGGTGAAAGAGGAGGAGGGACAAATCCATTCACATGACCTGCAAATTTTTCCATCTGCCTGGGTGAATATTGGTTTTGCTTTGCTGCAAGGTTCTGCCTGCTTGCTTTGACTCCAGAGCTGGGTCATTGTCTGGGAGGAGCCAGCAGTGGGGTGGGGGTGGTGACTCTGACCTCTCTGATGTTAGAAATCTATATAGAGAGTAGTATTTGCTGTGTATTTTAGTGAGCAAAACACACCCCCCTTTGACAACTATTAATTTGCATTCTGACATCTGCAATTGGTGTCCCTGGAACCTGAGAATCTGATGTTAGGTCAATTAATTTCTGAATAATAATACCTTAGTACTATCAGGAGACCCTACATATAGAGGTCTGGTCCCTATTCTTTCCTGATCCATTAAAGCTGGGAAACTCTGGGAAACCGCAAGTCTCTTACGGTTACTGGAGCTAAATTGACCTAAAAGTAAAATAAAATGAATAATACCTACTTCCTTGAAGGTAGACCAGCTCAGATAATCTATTAAGGTCCATTCAAATCATTAAGATAAATGATTCTGCTGTGGTTAAAAGAAAGGTGTATAAAATGCGTATGTAACTAGTGCAGGGCCTTACAATGACCAACTTTCTGGGCCTCAGTAATTTGAGAGGTCTAGGCTTTTTCAGGGATGGCAAATGGATTTTGTTTTATGTGACAACTCCAACAGGTGCTAGTGGATTGTTTTTGAAGCTGGCAGGTTAGGTTAGGGGTAGGATGCTGTCATTGATTATTGATACCTGCTATGTGCACAGGAGGAAGCTCTTTGGATGTGAATGCCCAATATCTTCCAGCCCTGGACTACACTATCTTGAAGTGTTCTCGCAGCTTTCTGATTATAGACTACCTCACCTCCACCATCACCTTCAAATCTTAGTGCTGTTATCATCTTTTGTCAATGAATTACTGGTGCTTATTTCTCCATTCCCAAACAGCCCTCTCTCCCACCTCATGGTAACGATTCTCTAAATCTGCAGTCCCCAACCCCTGGGCCATGGTCTGGGCTGCAGAGTGGCAGGAGAGCAAGCGAAGCATCACCTGTATTTACAGCTGGTCCCCATTGCCCACATGGCTGCCTGAACTCCGCCTGCTCCCCAACCCCCCATTCCCTGGAAAAACTGTCTTCCATGAAACCAGTCCCTGGTGCCAAGAAGGTTGGGGACCCCTGCTGTAAGTAACTTTATCTCCTGTAGTCCCTCTTTACCTAGAGAGCACTACAAATCTTGGACACCACTATCCTGTACCTTGCTGTTTCCAGAGATAGTCCAGTTTTCTATTGGCATAGAAAACAACATTTATTTTGTTCACAAATCTGTGACTTAGGCAGGTAGAGCTCATTTTTTCCTCTTCTTCCCTCACCCCCAGTGTTACCTGCAGGTGTTTCAAAGGCTGAGAATTGGAACTAGGTGAAGACTTGCTCATTTCCCTGTCTGGCAGTTGATGCTGGCTTCTGGCAGGCACCTTAGCAGGGCTGTTTGTGGCTAGAATACCTACATGGCTTCTCCATGGGCCCTAGACTTCCTTACCAGGTGGTGGCTGGGTTCCCAGGGTGAGAGTCTGATAGTGTGCCAGGCAGAAGCCATGTTGTCCTGTAGGGCCTGGTTTCAGAAGGTATCACTTCTGTCAGACTGGCGTGGCTGTCATGAAGGTCCAGCCACATTCACGGGAGAAGGAAAAGAGACTCCTACCTGTTGAAGTGGGAATATCTACATCATCTTGTAAGAAGAATTTGTGGGATAGGATGTATATTAATGTGCCCATCTTTGGAAGATACATTCCACCACACTGTGCAAGCAACACAGACTCATTTTTGTTTCAAGTTTTTTAGATCCAACCCATACACCAAATGAAATAGTAGTCCTGGTGCTGTTACTAAAACAGAAGAAATTTTTGTACGTTGTATCTATTGACATGTCAGTGGAATAAAGATTGTATTTCCTATTTCTAGCTTCCTTTATGACTCCTTTCTTTGACTGAATATGAGACATAATGCAGTGGAGAAAGCATGAGGCTCGGAGTCCAAGTTCTGCTTTTTATACTATCTCTTCGTTGACTAACCTTGAGTATGACCTTGGGCAAGTCACTTCTCTTTGAGGCTCAATTATTTCACCTGGTAAATGAGAGAATGTTAGAACAGAAATCCTCTATAATTTTTTCCAGATTGTGACAAAATTCTTTGATTGATTTCTTTTAGTTGATTTACATATTATATATTTATTTTATTTGTTAAATGCAGTCTTAAAATTAATAAAGCAATATAAAGTACCATATGGAATTTTGAAAAGTAAAGAAATATTACTTATTATTGCATCACCAGAATCTATTATTTGTCCGTTTCATCCCAGCCCTTCCCAAGGTAGTTGTAAGTGAAGTGTGCTACTTTGTAATCTGCAGTTTTTATTTTTTATCAACATTGTATCATGTATTTCCCAGTGTGATGCCTTTCTGCCTATTGACTGTTTTTAAATGGCACATGGGGGAAGAAATCTGCACGATCACCTTCCTTTTCTCCAGGTCCCAGCTCTTATCTCACGGTCCTCTGTAGATATCCTGT
This sequence comes from Eulemur rufifrons, assembly GCF_041146395.1. Lineage (NCBI taxonomy): Eukaryota > Metazoa > Chordata > Mammalia > Primates > Lemuridae > Eulemur > Eulemur rufifrons. Next base: position 27,249,145 of record NC_091001.1, read on the forward strand.
CCGGCTAGAACAACAATTGTTATACTTGCATGTGGAGATAAGGCCTTTGAAGAAAAATAAAATGGGACGAGGGGTTAGGGAGTGACTGGAGTGGGGGTAGGTGACTTAGAAAGGAAGCTGAGGCAGGAACCACATGAAGGTCTGGGGCGGGTACTGGAGACAGGGCAGCTGGCGTAGTGGTGGGGACGTGTTTGGAGTGTCCCTGGGGCAGTGAGTGGCCCGTGAGGCTGGAAGGGGGAAGGAGAAGATCCTGTCCCTGAGCTATCTCAGATGAATGCTCCTCCTCCTCTCTTTTCCAATGTCACATTGGATTGTCCTCAGAGTGATTGTAGACAGCCACATACAAAGTGCAGAACCCCGTAGCCTGTTGTCAACTACTCTTCTGGTGTGAGGCTGATTTGGCTTAAAAAGAAAAAAGGGAGTTGGAGGTGCTTCCCCTTCCATCGAAAGGGTTGGCTTCAAGGGCAAGGACACATTTACCAGCTGGAAAATGACCCTTCTCTTGGAGGCTGCGGTAGCCTCCGGATCCCAGGAGGTGGCTGGTGGAGACGTCCTGAGTGCAGTCTCCAGCAGGGCTTGTGGGCTGAGCCTGCTGCCAGACTAACTCTGAGTCCCTATAAATCAAACTCGTCACAGAGAGAGTCTCATGCTTATTTTTCCTTCCCATGAAGAGTGCCAAGCCTTCCTGCAGTAGAGCTGAATACTGGCCACTGGATCCCACGGGAGTCTCCAGATGGCCACGTAAACTCTAGGTGTGGGCCAGTCCCGAAGAGATGGGTGCAGGTCCCCTCTCTCTGAGACAGAGTCCTTTGTATTCCTGGTACCCTCAGAGGGGCCTTTAATACCCTGAGGATAATTGGCCTACCTTAATCTTTAGTGTTTACTTTAAATCTTCCCCGAGTCTTACACTGACTGCATTATTTGGCACCAAGGTGGGTGGAGATCTAAGGTGCGATTTTGGATGTGCAAGGAAAGTCCAAGAGACCTATTCTATTTCAAGCAGTTTTTATTACCATATCTGAAGGCAGGATTGGATTTTGATATGATGAATCATTCTTTGATTTTCCCCTGTTTGTTTCCTAGTTTTGCCCTGAAAGCATTTACCCTGGATCTTTAAAATGGAGATCTAATAAAATTGTAGAATAGAAAAGAGTAATGTATATTTGCCAGGTTAGACTAGCTCCTGTAAGAAAAACCATTGAATCTCAGTGCCTTCATAAAATAAAGGTTTTTTCCTCCCTCTCTCTATTGCTCCCTTATTCATGTGACAGTACAGGACCAGATGGCAGGAGTAGGGATGGGATTCTGCTCCACTTGGTCATTCAGGGATCTTCTCATTAGCCGCAGAGCTTCCTTTGGAGCTTTCGCATGCAACCAGCTGACAAGTAAAGGGAATGTGAGCATGGTGTAGGCAGTCTTACAGCCAGGCCTGAAAGATGTGCATATCACATCACCTCTGTTGGACGGAACTTCGTCACATGGCTCCCGCATCATGCAGAGGGAGTTGGAAACAGAGTCCAGGGGCAGTTGTCAAGTGGGAGAAAACCCAGATATCAGCTCTGGCACCCAGTGTTTCTCAAAGCGGCTTGCTCCCAACTGGCATCACAATCCCTTGGTGTCAGGGAGGTGATAAGTAAAAATGCAGATTCCCTGGTCCAGACCAAGACCTAATGAAACTGACTAGCTGCCCATGGGGCCCAGGAATCTGCACTTGGATAGGCTGGTGTTTACAATTCACTAGCTAAGAAAGTGGAGGGGGAAGTGATATTGAAGTAAACATGATAAATGCTCCTCTCCACTTTCTCTACCTTTGGCACCTTTTCAAAGAGGAATTAAATTAATAACTTGTTGATTTGTAACTCTTGCCCTTTAAACATGTACGCACTCAGCAAGCTGGATGTTGGAATCATTAGTCAATATATCAATACTCCTAAGGAGTCTGTTCACTTAACTAATAAAGCAAAGCCAAGGTTGTTTTTTCCTTCTGTCCTTGGCTGGCCGGAACCGGTGCCCTCTGTGACTGGAACCGTGCAGGCTGCCCAGGAAGCAGTGGTGACGGATGGCGCCTTCGCTCAGCTGCCTGTGCCTTTCTGCGTGTTCTTCCCTTTTCCCATCCTCTTTCTTTTCCTGGTCACCAATCTCCGAGGGGCCTGGTATCTTTACAGACGTTGCAGAAAGAGCTTCGAATTTGCTGGGCTTCAGGGGCGGAGCACCGTGGCTTTGTTCCCATTGCCCTTATCGTTTGCTTTAATAATTCCGATTTCCTCATATTCTCGTGGGAAACTGGAAGCCTTTTAAAAACTACTGACAGTTGCAAACACTCTGGGCTGCAGATAGCACTGTTTGGGGAGAACTCACCCAGGGCCACAGCCCGAGGGCTCTTTGATTCGTATGAGATAGGGCCTCTTCTATGGTTACACTGATATCAAACTTGGATTTTTCCCTCCAAATATTTAAGGGAGAAATCTAAAAACCAAAACTGAAAAATAAGGAATATTACTCAGGATTCAAAAGAAAGAGACTTTAAGGTTTTCAGTTCTATTTCTGTATCCCAAACATGTGAAGATATAGCCCAGAGATTAAGCCCATCCTTGTAAAATAATTTCCACAGACTGGGAAGACCAGGAAGGTGAAAGAACTTTTCACTGAGAACTCACTATGTGACAACCACCTGACGGCCTTTATTTCTCACAACAACCTTGTAAGAGCGGCATCATTGTGCCCATCTTCCAGATGAGGAAACTGAGGTCTAAGTGGGTTGAGTAACCTGACTGAGGTCAAAGGCTGAGACAACTGAGCAAGTAGTCAATTCTGTTCCACTAATAGCTCTTGAGCAGCTATGGAGTGTTCCCAGCAGGTGTGTGGGTTCAGGAGGATGAATCTGCCTGGTGTCTGTTTGGGAGGACGGGAATGGCATCGTAGGCAGAGGGAACAGTATGTGCAAAGGGGGCATGGCAAGGCAAGCGTGTGGGAATGTCTGCTGCTACCATGCGGCTGGAGCACCAGCACTGCAGCTGACTCATGGCTGGAAGCCACACAAAATTTTATTTGTGATTCTGCAGCCAGTGAGGACAAGGCTTGAAAGTTTTAAAGCATGGGCCTGGCATGATAATACCTGTGATTACAAGGAGGGCTGGGATTGAGGAGAAGGTTAGAAATGAATGGAGTCAGCCTCGGTCATCAAGGGAGCCAAAGAGTTATTATCCCTTACCATTCTTTCAACATCTACAGCACCAGCTCTCACCCTGGGGGAAACTTGGGGAAACACTTGTAAATGTCTGGAGATGTTTTTGGTTGTCACAAGGAGTGGGTGGAACTCCTGGGGTCTAATGGGGAGAAGCCAGGGATACTGCTAAACATCAGACAATATACAGGACAGTTCCCCGTAACAGTGAATTATGCAGCCCCAGTGTCCATGGTGCCAAAGTTGAGGAACCCTGGGGAACCCTGACCCTCAGTGATTCCGGGTATAACTGGCTGGGTTCTTATTGAAAATCACAATCTCACATTCTTTCTCATCTCTTCTAATCAGCTTAGTGAGTCTGTACTTGAGTTTCCTTATCTGTAAAGCATCTATAAGAAGACAACAACAAGAATCCAGTGCTGGGTCAGAAATTTTCATGAACATTCCAATAATTATTTTCGATATATATGTTCTTCACAGACTCATGGTCAAGTGGAGGAGAAATCTTCCTCCACACCCTAATGAAGAAAGCTGCTTGGGGGCAGGTCCTTTTCATTACCATGCCTATTATATTTAAGCTTGGGAATCCTTCTGTTAAAACCAAGGCCTGCCTTTTGGGCAAATTATTTAGATTAATTTTTTTTATATAATTATAGAATGCCCCTGGGGTATTTAGTTTTTTCCCAGGCAGATATGGATCCATGTGGTAAAGAACTATGGTGTTGCCAAGGTCACTGTATCGCTGGATATGAAATAAACTCACCAACTGTGACTTAGTCAACAAATGTGGGTCACTGGCAATATTGCTTCAATGTTATAAAGTCTCTCATTGAATAGTCTGGTCATGAAACAAGTGCTCATTGAATGAGATCATCTTAGAACACTTTGTCAAGAAACTGTAGAGCATTTGGCTACAAGAGGCAGCCAATTTTGCTTAGTTTACCTCTACTTTTACAAATGAACACACTGGGACCAGAGATGTTGAGTGACTTGCCCGAGGTTGCAGAGCCCACGAGTGGCAGCCTTACGCCCTGTTTATAAGAATGTAGGCATCGGGGAAAAACAGACCACTGAGTCATGCTGGCACTCTGTATTCACAGATGACTGGCTACCATTTTCTTCCAGTTTGACCAGAGGTGGACTGGTTAGATGGAGACCTCTGAGAGGTTTGCACATCTGCTCAGATATGGGAACCACTTTGTTTTCCTTATGATAGTGATGCTCCTTTTACCTAAAGGATCAAGGCTATGAATTAGGCTGAAACTACTTTTATGATGCATTTCTTAAAGGTCTCATTAGTATTTAAATGGGACAGGAAAGTGGGGATGAATTGCAGGTAAGGAAAAGAGCCTGTGGGGCTGGCAGGTAATATCACCTCCCAGTCTACCAAAATCCATCCGTCTATTTCAGTGTTTGTTGCAGCAGAAATCCATAGTTAGGAAGATACTTTTTTGTCTAGGTCAGGGATGCAGTATGAGTACATTTTCCCACATTTGACGTAAAGCAAGGGCCATGTTGCTGCACACGCCTGGGTCTTTGAATTCTGTCTCCATGACTGACTTGCCTTTCTGAGAGGTTTTCTCATCTGTCAAATGGGAACAACAATAGTACTTGTCTCTAAATTGGAGAGGATTAAAAATTTTTAAAAATTCACATTAAGCATTTTGCATAGTGCCTGACAAATTTTAAGAGCTCAATATATGTTAGTTATTATCTTATTCTTATTATTGCTATTATGTCATTGCAAAATGTATCTGGCACATAGCACATTGTCAAGGAACATTACTTCTCTTTTCCTCTTGAGTAACGCCTCTGTCACTAAGTGGGTGAATGGCCCAGGAAAAGGCACCTTCCTCTCTGGGCCTCTCATTTTGAATAAAGTGACGATGCCCTCCCCACCCCCCAACCCTACAGGTTCTCTGTGATTCTGCTCACACCACAGTGAAAGAATCCAAAGTGACAGTGGCAGGGGAGGTCACGTGACCCTAATGAGGGTGCAAAGAGCATTTCTCATGATGCTGATTTGGTTGCGAAGACTTGCTCCTGTAATCAAATAGAAATAATTAAGAGGGGAAAATAGAAACGAGGTATTGCGGCAGCTTCAGTATTGTCATATCGCCTATGGCTTTCAAAATGCACTTTAATATCTGGTTAAATGGCTCTTATTAAGGGGCACACGGGTGAATCACATGCACAGACCACCAGCCTTGATGAGGATGGGCTCCTTGCGCTGTAGATCCATTATGCACAGAATTCAGCTGAACTCAAGTTAAAATGGCAATATGTTTTGAGGGCATGTCCTTTCCCCTTTTTAGAGTGCAGTCAGAGCTCTGGAGTAGGACTTCCAGGGATTGAAGTTCACATCTATGATCAGGCTGTACCCATCTGTAAAATGGGAACATTAGCAGTCATGGGGTGATGGGAGAACTTTAATGAAATAAAGCATAGGTTAGTGCCTGGCACTTAATAAACTCAAGAAATGCTATTTTGCTGTTTATTTTTTTAAAAATGTAGTGGTTGAGCAAGGCTCTATCTGAGGCCTCTTTTCGTTTAAAAAAAATTATGATTTCTAGTTTGGGGAGTTGGCTGATCACATGGCAATTAGCAAAATATTTTAACGGGTTAAATAAAAAAAGATACCCTAAAGAACGTGGACAATACAGAAAGAATTGTGTATTGACGCAGTTTGTATAGTTCAATAAATATTGTATCAGGTCCAGGATGGAAAAAGGATGTTGCCGAAATAATTGTGATGTGATAGTTTAAAAAAATAAACCCAACAATAGGCCAGTGTACCGGCCAGCAGGAAGCTCCAACAATACCCCCACCTTTTTCCTGTACCTTACCCGGAGTTCCTTCCAGGCGACACAGATAACCGATGGGCGATAAAGTCGAGGACCGGGGTTTGGTGCCAGCTGAAAATAGAAGAATTAGTGTCAAACTGTTATCTGATCAGAAAATGGACTTAGCAAACACCCTTCCCCGGCAGTGTTTAAGAAAAGTCCCTTGTGGGGAAAAGGTCCTCTTTTCACCTGAGCAGTGCCTCTGAGTCACAGTGACTCGCTGAGACCCCGTTCTCCCGGATGCTAAACATAGGCACACATCCGCCTGGTCTAGGGGGTATTGCGGCATCACACGCCCGGAGCCCTGTGAAAGCGGTAAGGTAGATAGGAAATCCCTGCATTTATAAAGCACTCTGTGGTCTCAGTGTGCTTGTCCCTTCTTTACTCTATTTAGCACCAGAGGCAACTCCTCACTTTTTTACCTGCATGACTGACTGCAGAGTTGTGAACCTGGGCAAGCGATTCATCCCCTCTGCCCCTCAGTTTCCTCACCTGTAAAGTGGGGGATAATAATCTTCTCTATGTCATTCGGCTGTTATCAGGATCATGTGAGATAATGCAGGCAAAATCTTTAGCAGTGCACCTGGCATTACTTGGTATTATATTTTAATAATCAAATAATAATTATTACTAATAACAATGTTGTGAGGTTCATTATTATCTCCATTTTAGAAATGAGGAAATGGAGGCTCATTCAATCAATATATTTATTGAACAGCCAAGTCCCAGGCATTACTTTAGATTGGCCTTGGGGAGAGAGAGATGGTGACAAACATGTGCACAGAAGAGGTGCTGGGTTCTGGTAAGTGACACGAAAAAGTGATGCTGAGTAAGGGAAGAGAGAGTTAAGGAGCAGGTGGGGGTGGTTTGCTTGTTTAGCCAGGGTAGTCAGGGGACGCCTCGCTGATGAGGGGACATTTGAGCAGGAACCAGGAGCTCTGTCAAGGGACATGGCACAGACCCCTGCATGCCTGGAGCCGAATGAGCCAGGACAGCACTGGGACACGAGAACAGGAGGTCAGATCAAATACAGTCAGGCTTTGAAGGCCACGGTAAACACTTGTGATTTCCAGTGGGAAGCCATCAGAGCCGAGCTTTTGATCTGAATTAAGCTTCGTGTAACACTCACCGTGGATGTGACAAAGATAACGTATTGTAGGTGGGCAAGAATGGAAACAGGGCTCTCGGTCTGGAGACTTGTTCTGCTCAAACATGGAAGGAGGCTGCTTGGACGCGAGTGGCCGCAGTGGAGGTGTCAGAGACGGCCACAGACTGTGAGGAGTCCAACAGGAGCATAAGACCCATCCACCCCCGATCCTTGAAGAACTGCTGGTCTACCAGGGCGGAAAACACTCAGCAAGGGAGCATTAGAGGGACCTCCCACCACCACCACCTTACAACACATGATCACTAGGGACATAAACTGCGTAGGTACTACATAGACTCCTGAGATAACGCTCTATGAGAATTAAGAATGACAAGGGACTCCATGGTCAGTGAAAGCCTTAAGGAGAAAGTGGGACTTCACACATACTTCGGAAAATGCGAATGGGCAAAGAAAGCAGGAAACTACTTAATTGTGAGAGATCTGTTTAATGACAGACACTGGCTGGATCAAATATAATTTTTAATATCTAAACATATGGGTTATTGCTAGAATTTTACTATACAAAACAATGCTGCAAAGAACACTGTGTATTAGCTGTATAACTTTAGGCAAGTTACTTAACCTCCCTGGTCTCAATTTCTTCATCTATAAAATTGAGAAACTAATAGTATTTACCTCCTAGGACTGTTGTGAAGACTAAATGGGTTAATATATAAAGTGACCAGAATGGTGTCCAAAGTGTATTAAACACTGTATGGGTTTGAGTCTTTCTTTAGAGTAGATACTTAAGAGAAGAATTACTGAGTCATAGGACATCCATTTACACACTCTCTCTGGCTGCTCTTGTGCTGAAATGGTAGAGCTGAGTAGTTACAACTATAACCTTCAAAACGTAAGATATTGATATTTACCATCTGGTCTTCATTGAAAAACTTGGCCACTCTCTGTAATAGACATAGACTGATTATACTTCAAAGTGACTGTACCAATTTACATTCCCTTCTGTATTCAGAGTATGAGAATGTCCACTTCTGTGTATTCTCACTAACACTTGATATTATTAATTTTGAAAACTTTAGCCAAGCTGATGAATTAAAAATGGTATCTAAATTTAACTTTCATTTCCTTGACCATGGATTTCAAAGATTTTGATCTCAGGATCCTCTGACACCCTTAAAAAATTTTGAGGACTCCAAAGAACATTTTGTCATTGTCCCATATGTTTATAAGTCTCTTTAATATTTGTTTAATAGAGATGGATGGATTTTCATATCAGTTTCTGCATTCAATCTGCTGATATGTTGGTTTGGTTTAAGAAAATTGGCTTCACATAAATTTGTGATTGGAAAATGGAGGAATATTCTAATAAGCTTTTGAGATAAATATATTCTTCTTTGTTGCAAAACTCTACAAGAGTTGGTTCTTCAAATGTTAGTTTCAGTGTGGAATCTGAACTTTACACATGAACTTTTCATGAGTTGTAACATTAAAATCCATTAGTCTGTCTTGCACTTTGAATGGATGCTTTACCCACTCATGAATGTGTAATATCATGCATTGGTTATTTGGAAAATATTGGTTCACTGAGTTTTGCGTATCTTCCAAATTTGACACATTTCATTATGCAATAGCAAAAAATTGCATTCATTAATATCACCATCAATCTCATCAGGAAAGGCTTTAAGTATTGGGAAGCTTAACTTTGTCAAGCTCACACAGACGGATATAACTTTCCTAATGATTTACTTTTTTTCTAGAAAGCTCAAAGTTTATCGTTGGCAGCGAATACTGTCAATTGTTTTTTCTTGAAGTGATTTGCTCACTTTTGGGAACATATCTGCCAAATATACATCTGAATAAATAGTTTGTCGGGTTTTTTTCCAACTGAAATGGTATTGCACAAAATAAGTCACTAGTTGAGCTTAGAACGATCACACAAGTGCCTTTTCTAGATACAGTCTTCATTCTTCTCATTCTGTCTCACAGAATATTAAAAAGTCATGTGCTTAATGGTAGAAATATATTATGATTTATCATTTTTACTGCTTCACCAAGGAATTTTCTTTTTAACTCCAAGTCCACAGTGGTGACAAATATGATTATTCCTATAGAGTTTGGTAACACTGCCTAGATTTGTGCCAACCGCTCCCCCCTCCCCCGCCAGTTTTTTCTACCAGTGCTGTGCACTATCAGTGCAAATGTCAAGACAGAAAAGGAAGGCCGGGCGAGGTGGCTCACGCCTGTAATCCTAGCACTCTGGGAGGCCGAGGTGGGCGGATCGTTTGAGCTCAGGAGTTCGAGACCAGCCTGAGCAAGAGCGAGACCCCATCTCTACTAAAAATAGAAAGAAATTATATGGACAGCTAAAAATATATATAGAAAAAATTAGCCGGGCATGGTGGTGCATGCCTGTAGTCCCAGCTACTTGGGAGGCTGAGACAGGAGGATCCCTTGAGCTCAGGAGTTTGAGGTTGCTGTGAGCTAGGCTGACGCCACGGCACTCACTCTAGCCTGGGCAACAGAGTGAGACTCTGTCTCAAAAAAAAAAAAAAAAGACAGAAAAGGAAAGATAGCGTAGAATAATGATGAAAATTGTTTTAATTGCGTGTATCCTTGGAAATCATCGTGAGGACTATTTGAGAACCACTACCTTAGGTAATCCTGAGGCTGAGCATGTTTTTGTCTGTGTTTTCTTCTGCAAACTGGCTATTTATGTCTTTTGTCCATTTTTTTTCTATTGGATCATTTGTTTTTGTCTTATTGATTTTTAGAAGTGATGTGTATATTGAAGATAATGAAATTTGTTACATGTATTGCAACTATTTCTCACCTGTAGGGCAAAGCCTAAATAATCACGTGTATCTATACATGGTAAAATGTCACATTGCATGGAATGTACTAACATGGAAAGGCCTAAAAGATATTATTTATTGTAAAACAAAGGGGCAAGTTTCAAAAAATGTGGAGTATATTACTTATAACTTCCCTTCCCCTACATGAAACATATTATATATAATGTTATGTATGACATTTTATATATAATAGTTATATATAGTTACATATAATTAAATAAAATTTAAAAAAATTATTCAGTTTAATTACTAAATAAAATGTAAAAGCATCCTACTAATTAAGAAGAAGTATGTGCAAGTCATGTCTCTGATAATGGGTTAATATCCAAATTTATAAAGAACTCATACTATTCAATAGTGAAAAAAGTAATAGCCTGATTTAAAAATGAGATAAAAGACCTGAATAGACATTTCTCCAAAGAAGACATAAAAATGGCCAACATGTATAAAAAGGTGCTCAGCATCATTAATTATCAGGGAAATGCAAATCAAAACCATTATGAGATCCCACCTCACACCTCTCACCTATTAGGATAGCTATTGCCAAAAAGTCAAAAGAGAAATGTCGATGAGGGTGTGGAGAAAAGGGAACTCTTGTACCCTGTTGGTGGGAATATAAATTGGTACAGCCATTATGGCAGACAATATGGAGGTTTCTAAAGAAATTCAAAATAGAACTACCGTATGACACAGCAACCCCTCTGCTGGGCATGTACCCAAAGGAAGTAAAATCATCGCTTCATGAAGATATCTACATTTCCATGTTTATTGCAGCATTATTCATAACAGTCAAGATACGGACACAACCTAAGTGTCTGTTAATGAATGAATGCATAAAGAAACTGTGGTGCATACATGTAATGAAATATTACACAGTCCTAAAAAAGAAAAGGAGATCTTGCCATTTGCCACAACATGGATGAACCCGGAGGACATTATGCTAAGTGAAATAAGCCAGACACAGAAAGAAAAATATCTCACGATCTCACTTATATGTGAAATTAAACAAAAATAGAGAACGAAAAAGTGGTTACTAGAGGTGGCAGAGGTTGGAGAGAGGAATTGGGGAGATACACATCAGATGATTTAAAATAGTAGAAATGGAAGATTAACAAGCCTAGAGATCTAATGTTTATACATGAGGACTATATGGAACAAAAACTGTATGTGAGATTCCTGCTAAATGAATAGATGTTAGCTGCTCTTGCCACAGAAACAAAGAAAAAAAATGAGTAATTATGTGGGATGATGAGTATGTTAATTTGATTAACTATAGTAACCTTTTCACCATCTATATGTATCTCTTAATATCATGTTGTATACCTTAAAATATACACAATACAATTTATTTTTGAAAAATAAATTAAATTCATAATTATATTCTCCTTATAAAAATAAAAATATCACATAAATCCAAAGTCATACTGATATAACTCTCTATGTGTGTTCTCTCTCTTCATCCAAAATTAATGATTGTTTTCATTTGGTGTGTATCCTTTCAGATAATTTTTATTTTCCTGTGCATTTAAGTAAATATGGACATACAATATATGAATTATTTATTATAAAAAATGGAAATCTTAATCCTTACAGCATCATGGCACATGAGAAAACATTTCTATTCCTTAGGCAATAGGAAGAATTATAGTATATGTGTATTTGAAAAAATAATGATATTTTCTGGAAGAGCTAGGGCTTTCTTTTAGTTGCTCTGTCCTAAGAAGTGATGCCTCTTATGGAGATGTGGGCCAGAGTTTTTTCCTAAACTTAAAGTGATCTTTCCCCTTTCCATTTTCCAAATTCTGACCAACTAATGTAAATAAGCCTAATTCAATATTTATACGAAATCTAGGGTACAGTAACCACTGTTACTTAAAATATTTGGATCGGTTGGTTTAATTTACACATTAGTGACTGACTTTTACACTTCTGTAACTGCCTAACTTTCTTATATTTACCATAGAAAAATAAAGTTTTTAGTCCCAAAGGAACGATTGAAAGAATTTAAAACAAATGTTACCCTTGTATTGAGTTCATATACGAAATGAGCTCATAAAATCCTAAATATAGCTAATGTTAAATTTGGAAAAGCAGAGGCAAGTTAATTTCCTAGGTATTATCTTTTGAAGTTATGCATGCTATATCGTCCTGTGATTCATACCAGTGGTATATATTAATATAACTGGTAACAATCATAGATATTCATGCAACATCTTTCATCCAGATGATTCTCCAAGTGTTTTATGAATGGATTTCCCTCCATGTGGCAGTTCCCAGCCCAGCCCATGTGTGTGGGAGTTCACCACTTCGTTGCACTGTAGATGTGTGGGAAGGGGAGAGAAAGATCCATCCTGTTTGTCCTCTTGTGTGCCCGAAGCTGCGTGACTTACATCGCAGAAGGAACATTTCCTTCCTCCCGAGCCACGGGTAGAGCACAGGATACCTTTGTAATTTTAGTTTAAATGCCGTAGTGTTCTTGGTAAGGGACAGAATAAAGAAACTAAAATGTGCCTAGGGTTTACTACTAATATATGCCAGGTACTCTGAGGGTAAGTCCTTTGCATGCTTTAGATAATTGCATCTTCATAAAATCCCGTCAAGGGGAGGTTATTATAATCTCCGTTTTACAACTGAGGAAATGAGTCTTGCCTGAGATCACATGAGAGGACAGGATTGTCCCCAACTGTCCATGACCTCAGAAACCACGCTGGGTTGCGACTATTTCTTTTACACTAGAGGTAATAATAACAGAGTAGGCAGAAGAACGTTTCCTGACAGTCTTTTTTTCTCTGGCATTGTGTAGAGCTCTTTGCCACACGACCTGCTGCTTCTCCTGCTGACGTTGGTGGCCGTCGATCTGCACCAGGCTTTGGCTACTGTGTTGTTACCCACCTAGTGGTTCACGCTTCTCAAACTGTGCTCAAACCCTACCCTGCCTTGACCCTGCTTTCCACCAGAGCCATTGCTCATTTCTCTCCTGCCTTCCTAAGCCCATGTTTGGAAAGGATGGTCTCCATGTGTCTTCGCTTCCTTCCCATTTGTTCGTTCTTAAAGCAACTTGACTTGCCTCCTGCCCTTCCTCTGCATCCGCCTCTGAAGCCTCACTCACCTGCTTGTTGGCAAATCTGAATGACATCTTTTGTGTTTACCTGCTGGACCTTTCTGTTGTGATTGACACAACCCCTGCTGAGAAACTCAAGTCCCTTGATTTTCATTATGCCATTGTCCTGGTTTATTTATTTTTTTTCTTTTACTTTCCGATTTTGTTGTTGTTCAGTTCTTTCAATCCTCTGCTTCCTACCACCCTGTGTTGTGCTGAAGCTGGCTCCTACCTGCCAGGAAGAGTCACGTTAATTTTTCACAGCTTTTGTGAGCCTGTTGATGTCCTGTTGGTAGCTTGAAATTGGCTATGGTGGAGTGTTTCACTGTAAAAATTAGCAAAGATTAAAAATCAGCCCCTGCCCACTCCAAGGGCAGGCTGTTAACTATTTACCAGCACCTCACTGCTTCTACTCACCCCTGTAATTATGGATATTTCCCAGGATAGCCCTTCTGAAGAGGTTTTCGGACACATTCTCTCTGGGTGACATCTCCCTCTCCCCAGCACACAGACTCCCCCACACACACTTATGGTTTTAACTGTCACCTATACCACATACTATTTCACCTAAGTATCTATCTCCAGGCCAGAACTCGCTCCAGACTTTCAGACCTGTGTATCCACACACTTCTTGAAAATGGCCACTAGCATATGGAAAAGGTACCACAAATTCACTAAGTCCCCAACCAAACTCCCAATCTTGTTCTTTCCCTACGTCCCCTATTTCAATTAATGACTTCACCATTTACCTTCCACCCAATCCAGAATTTGGTGTGACCTTTCTCTTCTCAGCCATGCTGGGACCCAGAGGACGTTGTTAAAAGGGGTTATCACTCTAGGGGCTAGGCTAGTTCGTGGGGTGGTGATAGGAGGGAAATGGTGACTTTGAATGATGGTGTGGTTTACTTTTTGATTCTTAGACTGTTCAAATTTCTGCAATGTGGGAAGCCTGACATCCTCAAGTTCTCTGTGCTCAGGAAAGGGAGGAGAAAATAAGCTCATGTAAATTAAATATCTACTAGGTGCCAGGACTTACAGGAGCTTTTTCCATACATAAATTTACTTAATCTTCTGACTATTTCTATAATGTAGAAATAACCATAAAATTTTCTTTTGCATGCAAGGGAATTTGAACCTTAGTTAAACAAAATGGCTTGCCCAAGGAAGCTCAGCTAGTAGGTGGTAGGGCCAAGATCTGACGAGGCCAATTCAAAGCCTTTGGTTGTTCCATTACCCCACATTGCCTCTGGCTAGGTATGTCCATGTAGAGTGAAAGTGGACACTCTTTGACAGCTTTGACAGCAGATACAAAAAGTGCCTCCCACTCTTACCCTGTGCAGGAGTTCAGAGACCCTCACTCTTTCTAGAGCTGCTTTCATTTTCTCCCCTAGCCAGCACCTGTCTTCGTCTCCAAAGGGCCTATGTAGGTATCACCTATTGCAATGTCTGGATGGATGGATGCAAAATTCCTTAGTATGTTTTGGGGTTTTTAGGCTGGAAAGAGCTTCACTTTCTTAGAGAGCATTGTTAAAGGCATCCTTGGTTTTCACAGTTTTTTTTTAAGTCACTCACCAGTATGCAAATGTCTACCATATGACTTAGCTGTGCACTAGAGGGGATCAGATATAACAGGGACCAGATGTAAGGCTAAGAACTGGTGCCTGCCTTCAAGGTGCTGGCCCTCCCCATGGGAACAAGCTCTCCATCGTGGAATGGTCAGAGGGTGACGGGAGGGAAGAGGGAGCAAGTGCCCATGTGTGCTTGATAGCTATTTTTGAACAGCTACTCTTCAAAGAATGTGTTATTTTTTGACAAACAGGAAACAGACGTGTCATGAAGTGTCACTTTGAAACTCCATTAGTCACTGCATTGTTAAATGGCTCTTAAAGAGTTAATGTGTCAGTTGGACCAGAGGGATTTGAAAGGGGAGCAGCCTAACTCTCTAGGAATGTTTCTCAGTGAGTCACCAGGCTCCTTAGATACTGTCTTTATGTTCTCCCCGAGTTGAATTTGGTCATGATAAAGTGACATGACATTCACTTATCTGCATTAATTAACTGCTTTATGCTTGGCGTTTTGAATGAAGCAGTGCACACGATTAACAAGGTCCCCCTCTCCTTGTTGTGTTAGATAAAATCGATTTTAAAAAGAAAAACAGGGATTTCTCTGAACCACTTCTGGTTCTGAGGGCTGACTGATTAAAAATAATAATAATAAAAAACAAACACAAAAAAAGAAAAACAACTAAGAAAATATCAAGTAGTGATCTGAGTGATCAGAAGAAGTAAAAGAGGAGATCGGGAGAGAATATGTTTGGGGAGAATTTAGATGGGGTGGTCAGGGAAGTCCTTCCTGGGGAAGTGATATTTAATAAAGACTTATATTAGAGAAACCAGCCCTGTGAACATCTTGGGGGAGAGCTAACAGGCAGAAACCAATGGCAAGTACAGCGAGAGAGAGAGAGAGAGAGAGAGAGAATATGAATGTATATGGCTGAAGTAAATGGCCTGCAATTAGATTGAAGAGATAGTTGGGGCCAGATTTTATTGGTCCTTGTAGAGCAGGGAAAGGGGTTTCAATTTTCAATTTGGGATTTAATTTTGATGCTTTGGGAAACCTTTGAAAGGCTACAAGTAGAGGAGGTGGTATGATTTGACTTACGCTTTAATCAGATATATCAGTAGATATATCTTTCAGGCGGCCAGGCAGAAAGTGAATTACAGGAAAGAGTGTGGACTCCTTCAGCGGCGCACAAGGAGACATGATCCTAACTTGGACAAGGATGGCAGCGGTGGGGACGGAGAGATGCAATTTGCTGATGTATTGGATATGCATGGTGAAGGAAATAGAAGATTCAAACATCTGTCTTTAGCAACTCAGCAGCTACTGGTGTCATTTACTGAGATGGGGATGACTCAGGGGGAGGTGAAAGATGGTATAGGGAGAGCATCATTTCTCCTATGTTTGAGCACGTGATGCTGCAGCCTCTGCTAAAGTCTTGTCCAAGTTGAGGAGAGTTAATATGTTCTTAGGCTGTTGGATATCTCTGGAGGTGAAAAATACTTCCACATGTTAAGCTAGACTCTGCCTTCCTGCACAACTCCCATCCATGTGTGCGTTCTTGTTTCTTGGAAACACACGGAATACATCTGCTGTCTTCTCAGAAACTTGTGCCAAATATGTGAATACTCAAGATCTTTGACATTGTTTTAAAACATTAACATTTCAAATTAGTTTGGGTAAAAATGTCATTAATTAGATCATAGTATATATATGTGGACTTCTCCAAACTGTTTGTAATCTCTGCATGGAACCATGTTATATGGCCTTAGTTTAGAATGAACTCTAAGCCTTTATTTAGTAATGACTTGTCACTAAGGCCCTTTCTATAGTTCCTTTTTGCTTTTTCTAATTCATTTTAGCCCTACTTTCAATATAATATATACTTATAGTATAAGAAAATTAGAGACAAAAATAAATACCTTGCAGCATTCACCTCCCAAAGACCTTGACAATTAGGTATTTGGCTAATTTTTTTCCTCAGTATTTTTTCTTTGATTTCTTTCATAAGTGACTGTGTTTGTATTATACATTTATATTTTGTGTTTTCATTTGCATTATAACAGACATTTAAAAAATATTACTTTAAAAGTTTTCTTAAATTGCCTTTTTCACATTTACCAAGGCTTGCCAAATATTTCTTTCAGTCACTAAGAGGACAATTTATTGCTAGAGGTTTAGTTGTTTTTTTATGATTTTTGTTATTTTACTACCACGGTGGTGAACATCATGATTGTAAGGATTTTTCCATAATTTGGGGAGTCACAAAATAAGAAAATGTGGACATTTCCTAGGATTTTCCTACAAAATACCAACATCGAGTTTCTAGCGGTATCGGGCAATTGATCCTTCCTTTAGTACAGATGGCACCGTGGTCTCCATTGAATGATCTCACTAAAAGAAATAGTTGCTGATTTTATAGTCAAAATCTATTTGGTGCTGCTAGTCTCATTTGTATTTTGTGGCTTACTAGTGAGGATACATTTTTTTCCATCTGTTGTTAGTCACTAAATTTTCTTGTTTCTGAATTGTCTGTTTCTGCTTTTGCTCTTTTATCAGTTTGAGTCTCTGTTATTTTTAAGACACAACATTATTCCCTCCCTTATCTCGTCATCAAAACATTGATAGGAGATTTCTCATGAATTGGGGTCCAACTAACTAGAACCTTCACTATTCACATTTTGAGTGAGAGGCAAATTGGAAAGAGAAAGAAATACCACATATTCCAAAAGTAGAGAAATTCAAAAAGAGTGCAGTTCTCCAGCTCTGTATATAAAACTCATCAAGGCAAAAACTGTTTTATTTAGGCATCTGGGAAATGTACTTTGACAAACATCCGCTTGATGACTGTCAGTGTCATAAAGAGACTTTGATATCAAAAATTCACAGAAATTGTTGAAATAAATTATATATTTTTATGACAAAGCATTCTTTGCTCACTCATTTGCATTGTCCATGTGGCTTGGCTTTAGCATCCTAATATAAAGGAGGGCCCCATTTTCATGTAAATGACATGATAGAATTAATAGAGAGCTCTAGGGAGTCTACAAACCGCAAATGTGGCATCTCCCTCTACCTGCTTTTAGCAATGCTTACACATGGTTGCTTCTCCATATTTTTAACATATAAATGTTTCCAAAATTTACATATTCAGTGTTTTTATAGCTCTAGAAATACTCTTTCAAACCACTACAGAGGTAACAAAACATCCTTCAAAACTCTGATTTCCATGCATTGAGGCCATAAAAAAACACATAGAAAGAATTTTTAAACTGACTTCCAATAAGTTAAAATGCAACTAGTTCTGCTACAGTTTGATCTTTTGCTTATCAACAGCACTAGGGGAAGACAAGAGAGAATATACTTTGCCTTCTATTTATAAAACCTGCAGCCCCTGGACTATTAGTTATCTGAAATTATTAAAGCTTGGTTAGCTATCTTGATGGGTTACAGGTAAGACTTCTCCTCTGTTAACTAAAAACTGCTTGGCAAACCAAGTGTATTAGACAATATAAAAATATTAGAAATGAACCAGACTCTTAGGGACAGTGTGGTGAGTAGAAAAAGAATGAGAATTGAGATCAGACAGACCTGGTCTTAGAATCCAGCCTGGCCACTTATTAGTTCATTTTTTTCTTAGATCAACTATTTGACTTCTCCAGCACTCAGTTTCCTCATAAACATCCTCATAAATTAGCATTAATGATATTTACCTGGCCTGAAAGTTGAGGATCGAGAGAAATAGTACGTATAAACCACCTAGCAGAGTGCCTGGTCCATGGTAGGTATTTCATAGTCCTTGTGCTGTTATTATTAGTACCATTATTATTCTGATCACTGTTGCTGTTATAGGACGTCACTGGAAGAAGAAACAGTAGATGTGGGATAATAGGTAACCCTGCATTTTGTAAATAGCTCATATTATAACTAATATTAGCAACTATAAAAAACTTTTATTGAGCACCTAACATGTGCCAGATCCTTGTGCTTGCTAAAGGAAGGCGAGAGAAAACTGAGCCCTACCCATTGCTGTCTTGGTCCCTTTGATAGGGAAAGCTGTTACTGGGAAGGCTAAAATGCCAACTGATGCTCAAAGGAAACAGGGGTGGCCATAGACTCTTCACATGACAGAGCTGAGAAGGGACTTCAGTGACACCCAGTACAGTTGTGGTTGTGGGTACCGAAGCTACGCTTTCATGTGGATGCTGTTCTGTGAATTTGGGAGTGAGGCATCTGTTCACACCTTTGCATCCCACTTCTCTCCTGGAAGCCCTCTTGAAATTCAGGAATCACAGAGCGAAAACCACTGATTTTGTGCAACCTCCAGACCCCAGCTTTGGTGTGGTGAAACTGAGACTCCCAAATGTCTAATCTGGGGCTGGGTAGAAGCAGCCACTCAATGAGTCTAAGCTGTTGACTCTTAAAGAGCCAGAGTGAACTCTCCCCCAGTGGGCGGTAGACTCTGCTGCATCTGCTTCTGGGTGTTTACTCTTGACCCACCATTAGCAGAAACACGGCATGATGTAGTTTTCCCTCTTGTACCTTTTAACCACAGACCACAATCCATTTGCTTTGAATGTTTACTACTGTATCAAGCCTGAAATCAAATGAATGCAGGTGGAAGAACGCATTAGGCAGTATAGGTCAAGGAAAAGCGGTGTTTTCAGGGGTTCTGAAAAATGCGCTGATGTGAAGAAATGCAGCAGTAAGAGCAGAGAAATAGCACTTTGAATCAGTGTCTTAAGAAGTCATTGACAAAACAACAGTAACAACAAACAAAAAACAACCCCAAACCAAACCGAACAACAACAAAAAAAGGTGAGAAAAGGCATGGGGAATATTTTCTTGAAAGCAGAGTCAATAAATTTGATCTCTTAAAAATCAAAAACTTTGTGATTCAAGGACATATCTCAATTACACCATCAAAAATCAGAATTAGAAAAAAAGGCTTAACAGAAAAATCACGGACAGATCCTTAATATCTTTACTGTATAAAGGGCCATGAGGGAGCCCGAAGAGTTCTTAAGAAATAAAGTTTAGAAGTTCCTTTTCCAGATGTGGAACTGCAGAAATGTAAATAAAGCTTTAGTGAAAGAATGTCATTGGCCAAGGCATTTGAAATGAGGCGCCTAGGGAATTGGGGAGGAGTGGGGTATTTAGTTTTTACTTCTACACCTGTTGCTTGCTGTTCTACCACCGATTGCTCCTAGTAGGGAAAGCAGAAATAAAAATTTACTAAATAGTGTGGCACCATCTTCCTGCCGTTGGATAATGCTTTCAATAATATATAGAATGAGAGTTTCCCATATTTTTTAGCATTTGGCATTTACATTTTAATGAACTGTATATATATTTGCAACCAGTATTTAACATATAAGAATCTCTTGAAGTGCTGCATTCATTCATTCATCCCTTCACTCATTTGCAATTGCTTTTCGAGTCAGACCCTGTGCTGGTCTCTGGGGACTGAACAGTAAAGAAGACAGATATGCTTCCTGCCCTTAAGAAGCATCCTCAGAGAAAATGCCTTCTCAGGAAATAACCCAGTATATGGAAAATGCTAAATTCCCAAAGACATTTCTTACAGCGTTATTTTTAACACTAAAATTGGAAACAACCACAGTGTTTAAAAACTAAGAAAGTGATTACTTATATTATAATACATTTACTGGATGTAGACATCGAACAAGGTGTTTGTGAGAAGAGTGTTTATGCTATATTAAGTAAATACAATGGAGTACAGACTTGTATATACTGAGGGATTGCAATTATGCTAACAGCAAGGAAAAAGTACAGCAAAAAAATGGTTGTGTGATGAGATTATGGTGGACTTTCTTTTCCTCTGTGCAATATTTCCTTTTTGTTTAAGTAAAATGATAAATAAAATGATTACAGTTTCCCTTTTTGGTAAACTTATTTTGTGTTCAGTTTAGCGAGCTTAATATACATTTGCTTATTTAATTCTCACAATAACCCTAAATTAAGGCAAGAAAAATGGAGCAGCGAGGGTTGTAGAACCTGGATTCAAATCTGAGGATTCCAGTTCCAGAACCTGACCTATTGACTTCTAAGGCAAATTGCTTCTCTAGAGTTATAAAATGGTCTGGTTTAAGAATACAATTCTAAGCAGTGGTCTCCAGAGCCCAGCTTCTCATCCCTTGTTGGTAAGATAGAGAGCTTAATAATACACATTGCCCAAAGGCTGCTATGGAAAGAATCACATGTGATGATGTTTGTGAAAGTGTTTTATAAACTTAAAATTTCTATTCAAAGGTCAGTCATGGAGTATATTAAAAATATTTTCGAGTGCCATATTAATTGTGTATATTAAATAATTTTAAGCACATTTTGCTGAAGAATATAAATGTAAATTATTAATAGTTTATATATTTGAAATAATTGTTTAGAAGATGACTTTTTTAATTGATGGAAAACTATACTGAATAAGATTTATTTTGTAAATTACTTTCTTCCACTGGGCTGTCTTCTCTTTGCTCTTTCTTCCTTTCTCCCGCTGACATTCTCAGTCCCATTCATTGTGTGATTTTCTTGACTTTTTCCTTTCATTGAACAAGCCCCTTCAAGGTTAGAAAACCACTCTAATTTGCACTTTGGAGGTATTTGGCAACCAAAGGTTTAAATTTCCAACCAGCAATTGGGATTCTGGGCATAGGTTGCTTTATTATGCTTTATATCTGTTGACTATGAGTAAAAAAATAATGTGGGGAGGAAAATTACAAAGGTGACTCTTAAAAGCATGTGGAAGGATTATAACCTTAAAATGCGCTCACTGAAGCCATGAAAATAGATGAGTTCCCCAAAGGTACCCAGAAATACACCTTTATAGACTTCTAGAATGAATATATGAATTCCACGTGGGTCTTGATGGCCTCTTGGAGAAACTAGGGAAGAGCTTTGTGCTCTAAGAGTTTATGGTGTGTTAGGTTGCATCATATGCAGTTGACATTTAATTTGGAAGTGGTCTGTTTAAAATGTCATCTGGTTTTCATTTGTAGGGGCTCACTTGAAAATGGGAGGTTGGACACTGTGACCTCCTGGTTTCCTCCCAACCCTGAAGTTTTTGCAGTTGTTTGATTCTAAGGCAAATGTAAAGTTTATTTTCCAGCACAACAACTGATATTTGTGTAGGGCTTTGGAGTTTACAAAACATTTTGCACATACTTCATCCTGTCTCAAAGAAGGAGAAAAGAGGGAAAAAATTCCCACTAAATCTAGGTTAGAATACATAATGCACAGCCTGTCTGGTATTTTTCTGTGTGTTGGTTGCTTTCAAGAGGGAAAGTAATGTTCTCATTCATAGGTAACTATGTGAGAATTAGAATCTTACTCACATGCGATGTCTTCTAAAGGATTATCAAACACCTGTTAAGTAGGTGCACACATGATGTGTAATGCCATTCAAAAAGTGGTTTCACCAGGTGGGAGAATTTGAATAAACTATGTCATCATCTAATTTAAATATTTGGTTCATCTGCTTCAGATATTCAAAGGAAAATATTGATTGTTCTGGGATATTGGAAATCCACTCACATTTTCTATGTGCTGAAATAGACCTTAGTATACTGGCTGTGTTAGCTATGCTTTCCCTGGAAATTCAGGTCTGCTCAGAAATGTCAAGGCTAGCTATGGTTATGTCTGCCCTGAATTGTAAAAAATGTAATAACTGAATCTTTTCTACAGGGGCTAAAAAAATGGTATTCTATAATTTTCCTCAGGGACTTGGGTAGATAAGGCTGGGCATATGTGGTGTACCCAATCAAAACACAATTTCACAGGTTATGAGTTTGCATGAGATGCGGTCTATCTCATGAAACTTGGGTTTGAGTGTGAATGCAAAAACGAGGGAAACACTGCTGCAACCAAGCAAATGCTCTTTGATATTCTTATTCGGGGCTGTATTACTGGCGGCAATTCCTTCTTTGCGGGGTTTCCTCTAGGTTGGACCAGGGAGCTATGAGCTGAGAATGGCCCATCATCCTGGGACTGCAGTTAGAGAAGAAGATCTCTCTACCCATTCTTAGATAAGAAGATGAGCAATTTATCATATTAAGAGCTATTGTTTTCTGAACACTTTGTGTGCATTATGCATCCTGCCCCAAGTGCTACGATACCTTTGGTAGTCTTTGTGAGCTGGGCATCTCCTAATAATGCTAAATAAGTCATCCAAGATCACACTACTTATTGACAAGCAGCTAAGCCGGGATTTGAACCTGGGTCTGTTGGACCTCAGAGTCCATGCTCTATCCTTTGCATTCTCCTGTCACTCACATAATCCCAGACAGCCTCTGTGCTGTAATGTGCTACTAAAGCCACATGGTGGACATGGCCTTCTCTCTGTTACTTTTTCCTCTGCCCCAGTGTTGACCTTCTGTGAGTTTACCCCTGACACGGCTTCCTGAATAAATGTTCAGTATCTGGGAAAGAGGAGATGGAAGTTATCAGTATGCATTTTTGCATCTGTTTGTGATCAGGCTCATTCACACAAGATTGAGAGATTCATACATATATTTACATAGTTGTGACTGAAGTACATATATAAATTTATGTTACGCTTTATCACTTAAAGGGATTTTCATCCAAACTTCTCTCAACACAGGTGTCAGGTTTATCACCAGTACTGACCACCGGGCTCAGTGCCTGACTTTGCCATTATTGGCTGACAAACGGGGAGCAAATTACTTAACATCTCAAATCCTTAGCTCCCCCATCTGTGAAGTGATTATAATATTTCCTTCCTGATAGGATTATCGGGAGGGTAAAAGAGATGATGATTCTATAAGTGCTTTATAAACTGGGGAGAGGTGGACATAGATGGTAATTATCACTAGCATGCAAAGATTTAGAACACTTTTAGGTCACTTTTAATCCAAGGACTTACTGCACTCCATGAAATTATTGGTCACTTTAGAAAGGTTCAAAAAGCACTCACATATGTGTGTGCATTATTCGTGGAGCTGTTTATAAAGAGCTGGAATCAGATACAGACACAGCAGTTTCCTCATCCACAAACCAAGAGTAATAATTTCCTCAGAGTTTAAGTAAGACAATGGATGTGAAGCTCAAAGCACAGTGCCTGGCATGTAAGTAACTCTAAATACTAGTGTCTTTTTTAGTTTAAGGCTTCTTATACAGAATATGGGCTAGATTCATTTCAGACTGCTCTTCTACCATTAATTGGCTGCCTATCCCTACCTAACTTGGGCAAATTTCTTAACTTAACTCTTGACACATTACTTGGGAAAATTACTTAACCTTCTCAGCCTCAGTTTCCTCATGTGTAATGAAGATTATTCCCATCCAACTGGGTGCCATAGGTTGGGTGTTTGTCCCCTCCAAATCTCACGTTGAAATTTTGTCCCCTATGTTGAAGGTGTTGATGGGAGGTGTTTGGATCATGGGGGTGGATCCTTCATGACTATTTTAATGCCCTCCCTGGGCAGGGGTGAGGGGGTTGAGTAAGTTCTTGGTCCATTAGTTCCTGAAAGAGCTGACTGTTAAAAAGAGCGTGGCACCTCCTCTCTCTATCTCTCTTGCTTCCTCTCTCACCATGTGATCTCTGCACAGGCTTAGCTCCCTTTCATCTTCTACTACGCATGGAAGCAGCCCGAGGCTCTCTCCAGATGCTCAATCTTCCAGCCAGCAGAATTATGAGCCAAATAAACCTCTTTCCGTTACAAATTACCCAACCTCAGGTATTCCTTTCTAGAAAC
Organism: Eulemur rufifrons; assembly: GCF_041146395.1. Taxonomy (NCBI): domain Eukaryota; kingdom Metazoa; phylum Chordata; class Mammalia; order Primates; family Lemuridae; genus Eulemur; species Eulemur rufifrons. The sequence goes on from NC_091001.1 coordinate 27,273,523, forward strand.
ACTAAATGGACTAAGACACTGGGTCACAGTTACACTTAAATATAAGCATGTATGTTAAGTGCCTGGATTACAAGCAGCTCAAAAAAGGGTTAGTTCCCTTCTCCTGCCTTTGCCTTCTATTGTTGATACTGCATATTTGCAGTCCTGTTCCTGCAGGACACACTTGGGGAAGCTGGTCCTGCTCTTTTGTGAGACTTTGTCACTAACACAGAGCAAAATCCCAGCTTCTCATTGATCCCAAGGAAGGAGGCTTAGGAAACAAAGGCAAATAAAGCCTCCTGAAGTTGAGTTACTGATATGATGATGCCTTTTGTGCATTTAGGGTAAATTCTTTCAAAATGCATGGAAACCATGCTTTCGCTTTTTATTCTTCACTCAGGGCATGGAAGGCTGAATCATTTATTAGCATTAATGGAAAATAGACTAATGTCCTTTCCCTCACACTGGAAGTTGCCTGCTTTGCCAGGCAGAGAAATGGTTGAGCCAAGTGTGTGGCCTCAGTGTGCATTAGGAGCTCTGTAGTCAGGTGCTTCTTCCAATGTGTTCTCCAGAGGGTGACAGTGCATTCTGGGTGTCTTTTTTCAAATGTATAACAAGAAGTATGCTAATATCTCCAAAGCACTTCCTAAACCTTGGTCCAAAGCTCTTAGCTGTAGGTTTCACAGACATGTATTTGCATTTTGAAAGGCCAAAAGGGAGCCACAAGCATGCTTGTGAAACAAAGTTTAAAAGTCGCTTTTCCAGATGTGGAGCTACAGAAATGTCAATACGGCTGTGGTGAAAGTTGCCCTCGTGGTCACATGTTGAGGAGTCTGGGGTAGAGAGCTTAGAAAAATGAAAGGCAGATTAGTTTAAGTGTCTGCATTGGTTGCTTGCTGATCTACATTTTTAATTTCTTCTAATTAGGGAGAAGGTCAGCCTCTCCTAGTGTATGAGCTGGAATGTGCCTTTAGATAAAAAGTTGAGCTCATATATTTCCATGTCAGAAAAATTCCATGTTGTGAGAAAGCTAATGGTTCAAGAAGTTGCCTAAATATCTTAGCTGTTCATAGAAACATGGCTTTGATTTTCTTCAAATGCAAATCATATCAAGCTTCTATGACTGCCAAAAGCCTTATTTTGCACCTTCTCTGTATTCAAACTATGTGAGATGCTATGGCCTTCAGAGGTAACACAATCTCATGCACAAGTTTTCTACTTTATAGAATGCAGTGCGTGTGCACCAAGTGCCTTCCACGTATGAACTAGCATGCTAAGTGCTGGGAAATTCAAATATGAATGACATTTTCCTGTATAACATACCAAACCAAAGTTTAGTGCTTGAAACATCATCATAATACTGTGCACTAGAAAATTTGCCTGCACTGGCCTGGGTAGTCCTTGTGCTGGTCTCGCCTGAGACCATTCATGTGACTGCCGTCATCTGGCAGCTTGTCTGGGGCTGGATGGTTGAGGTGGCCTCATGCACATGTTTGGCAGTTGGTGTTGGGTGTTGGCTGGGCTACGTGTCTCCAACAGTCTAGCCCAGGCTTTTCTGTGTGGAGGCAGCATTCCAAGACAGCAATCCCAGTGTGCAAGTGACCTTCAAGTCTCTACTTTTATCCTGTTTTCTAACATTCCATAAACCAAAACAAGTCATACAGCCAAGTCTAGAGTCGATGTGGAAAGAAACTATGCCAAGGCATGGATGCAGGAGGCATGATTCATTGGGGACAATACCGTAACCATCAACGTATCAACTGACCTAAACACTAACAGTTACCATTTTATTTATCTAGCATCTAGTATGTACTTTGTATGGGGCCTGATGCTTTACGTATGCTATTTTATTAAGTGTATATGGTAGTTCTCCACGTTAGATGTTATTATTCCAAATATCCTGAAGTTAGTTAAGTTGCCTAAAGTCATACAGATAGTAAATGGCCAGGATTTTTTAACACTGAAATGAATAATTCCATGAACCAGTTTCCATCTCTGCCTTGCTACCAGGATCCACACAGGTGTGGACTAGCAACCATTTGGGAAAAGAAAGCTGAGGTATGGAATTGTGTCTGGCAGATAATGGTTATGGAGCAGCTCAGTGTGTGTAAAAGGTTGATCAACTATAAGGGCTGATAATAATTCATAGGTGTCTTAGTGAGTTCTAGAGATTTTGATTGGAACTTCCTACAAAATGAAAGCGTCTGGGCTTTGCTTATAAAAAGTGCTAAGTTCAAAATCTGGCACTAGTACTTCTAGGGTGTGATTATTTAAATTTTATGAGCCTCAGTGATCTCATCTTTAAAGCAGGAATATTGTGTTAAGGGTTAAATAATTCCATATGTTAAAGTCTAGGCACAGCATTGGTGACTAGATGGAACCAAGAGATGGTTGGTGTGAATGATTTGGAAGCAAAATGGCAGAGGTAAAAGGGGACGGGTATTTTAGACAAGGGGAGCAATGCTGGAAAGAGGGAGGGGTCTGACAGTAAGGATGACCTTGGCCTGTGTCTGAGTAGTGGGAGCTGCTAGTTTCCAGCAGACATCAAGGGACTGTATAAATAGTTAGGCAAGATAAAGCCCAAGTTTAGAGAGCCTTGACATCTAGGTAGAGGAGGTAAATTTGCCAAATTGGTAAATGGGAACCTTCTGGACTTCCTTAGGACCTGGGAGTGACCAACGTGTTACTATGACTTCAAACCCAGCTATCCTCAGAGCCCAGTGGATTCCCCCATTGTCCAGATTCATCCTCCCAGCCAAGCTTTTTAATCCGTGCAAATGAGGTTCTAGATTTGAGTTCACACAGTCATTATCTTTGGAAAAGGCAGGTTCTTTTCTATTGACCAAATGTCACAGAGAAGTACCAGACAGACAGTGGCATGTCAGAAGCTTAATGTGTACATTCCTTCCCAACTGAGCATTTAGTGTTGGTAGCTTAAAATCATCCCTGGTGGGAACATTCACACCACAGAAATTGGCAAATACTTCAAATCAGGGTTTCTATTCCACCACCCCTGAATGTTCCACTGTTAAACACTTACCAGCACATCACTATGGCACAGATAATTTCAGTGTGAAGTTGAGAAGGACACCTACCTATCTGGTAGAGCTGGCAGGAGAATTCTTACCTTTGAAAAATGAGTGTATCTTTTGAGTCACATTAGAACAAAACATCTACAGAATGGCTGAAATTGTAGGGACTGACAACAACAAATATTGGTGGAGACGTAGAGCAATTAGAACTCTCATATATTGGTGATGGGGGTATAAAATGGTAAAACCACTTTGTAAAGCACTTTGGAGCTTACATCTACCCCTATGACCCAGAAATTCCATCCTTAGGTATTTACCTAAAAGAAATTAAAACTTATGTCTACAGAAAGACTTGTGCAAGAATATTTGTAACAGCATTTTTTTTTTTTTTAATAATGGCTGGAAACCACGGCAGGAAAATGGATGAGCAATTTAGGTTTGTTCATACAATGGCATACTACTAAGCAATAAAAAGGAATGAACCACTGATACATACAACATGGGAGACTTTCAAAAATAATATGTTACATGAAAGAAGCCAAAACAAAGAGTATAACATGATGGTTCCATTTATATGAACTTCAAGAATAGCCAAATCCTTCTACCTCTGGCAATTGACCAGAACATGGACCCCCTCTGTCTGGGGTGTGAGGATGGAGTTGATTGGCAAGGTGCCTGAGAGAATTTTCTAGGAAATATTCACATTTTGAAAAGGATGGTGGTTATACATATACATATTTTGAAACCCAAATTGTACACTTGAGATCCATGCATTTCGTGCCAAATAAATATTGCCTCGATTTTTAAAAAAACAGGGCCCATATTCTTGAATGTAGATGTCTATAATTAGCTCTTCCTTCATTGCCTTTGTGGTATGGGCACCAAGTGACTGGAATCAAACAGTTAAAGTTTAAACTCCACAGTACACCAGCTGTGTAATTTTGGGTGAGCTACTCTCTCTCTGAATTTCAGTTTCCGCATCTGAAATAGAGGGATAATATATCCACTTACTGTATCAACCAACACTCCCATGTGTCAGATACTGTGTAGGTGGATGCTGGGAGTATAATGGTGAATATGACGTGACTCTTCCTTTCCCCCTTGGATCCTACCTCCTAAAGCCAGTACCTGTAAGGGTCACATGCCTACGGGGGTGAAGACAATGAGTGGGCTGATGGGATTCTGTCACAAACCGCAGAACATATGCCCCAGATAAAGGGGACAACCAACCCCTCCTCCACTGACTCAATTAAGTCATGCAGGTGTGATGCCCAATTGCCCCAGATCAGATTTTTTTCAAGAGAATCTGGAATTCCTGATTGTGAAAGCTTGACCATTCATTTTCCCCCAAACACATTACGGACCTCACACTTAAGTTTGTGACCTCTTACAAAGTTCATTCATACAGCAATTATTTTGTTAACCCCTTAATGTGGGCCAGGCATTGAGCCAAGCACTGGAAACCAGTGAACAGACAATAAGCTTGAGACAAACAATGTGTAATAGAAGGTCGGAGAGAAATACGTGACATGGTTAAAAATATATCAACTTAGGGCGCCACCGTTTTGAAGAAAACGGCCAGCAAAGACCTCTCTGGAAAGGTGGCATTTGAGGAGAGACCCGAATGAAGAAGGAAGTCAGTCACGTGGAGACGGACAGGAGGCGAGAAGAGCAAGTGTGTGTGCTTGCGGGAACAGCAAGGGCCACAGAGCTGGAACAGACTGAGTCGCAGACAGCGAGGAAGAGTGGGGGGAAGTGAGTTTAGCGGGGTCAGATAATGTTGTCAGTATTAAAGGAGATAATGCAAGTAAAGATGCCAGACACTCAAGAGATGCTTAATATGTATGTGTAGAATGAGTGAATAAAAGTTACTCAAGGGAAAATTGCTTCTTCATTCTGTTTTGTGCCATAATATCACATTTGCACATATTTCTCAGTGACACCAGCATTGTGAAATGTCTACTGAGAATAAGTCACAAGAAAAATCTCATCTTAAAGTCCTTCATTGGCTAATTGGACATATTCCCTGTTATGGATCCCAGTGAACCTTCTGGAATGTCTCATTGGCTTGAACATTACACAGGCCTAACTTTTCTAGTGATGATATGAATTTGATTCCTTTTCTTCAGACTTTGTTATGTCCTGAGATTGAGATAAAAGTGTGTGTTTTTTTTTAAAGTGTGGTTTTTAAATGAACAAATATATATTGTCTAACAGCTGAGCATTGGAAGGGACAAGGGCTCAGATCTGGTCTTTTGATGACTGCTTCAGTTTCTCCATGAGTAAAGTAGGAATATTTGCATCAACTTGTGAGATCATATATTAGGTACTCAGTACATATTAATTTTTTCTAAGTTCCTCAATTTACAGGGTCTGCCCAAATTGTTCAGATGGCCTTGTAATTTTACTTTCTAGGAAGGAGAGAAGTTCCCAATTTCACACCGAGTGAACTCCTGGGTCATGTACTTCCCCATTCATCTGCAGCATTGGTGGTACTTACAGAGGTCCCACAAGCGATGAGCCTAATCTGAGCAACAGCCTTTCTCAGAGCCTTGTGGGTAGACTGTTAAAATGCAGCTCAAAAATTCAAAGCCACTTTCCTCTATTCTAATCAACTTCAAGACTTTGGCTGTGTAATTTTGTTTCATTATGAAATTTGAAATTACACTGTAAAAGTAGAGTTACTGTCAATGTGCTTAGCATTTATCAAATCTATAAACATTTTCTCCAAAGAATGTTATATCTTAAAAAGTTGGCCGGGTGTGGTGGCTCATACCTGTAATCCCAGCACTTTGGGAGTCCAAGACAGAAGGATCACTTGAGACCAGGAGCTCCAGACCAGCCTGGGCAACATAGCAAGATCCCATCTCTAAAAAAATTTTAAAAAGTTACCTGGGTGTGATTATGTGCACCTGTAGTCCCAACCACATAGGAGGCTGAGGCAGAAGGATCACTAGTCCAGGAGTTCAAATTTGCAGTGAGCTATGATAGCACCACTGCACTCCAACCTGGGGCACAGGGTGAGACCTGGCCTCAAAAAAAAAAAAAAAAAAGTTAATCCAGTTTAAGCAATACAACCCGAATTCCATTATATTTCAATGTCAACATAAGAGGTCAAAATGTAATGTTAAGAGAAGAATATCAAAGTTATTTTCCTTTCCCTATGATTTCGTCAGTATGTTTTCCTCCTCTTCTCCTATTACTAAGTAGTAAAAATCTATCTACCCCGGCACTGCTAATTAGAAGCTAGGCAAGTGATCTATCTTGGACCAGTTATTTAACCGCTCACTGCACCAGCTTTGTTGTCTATAAATTGATGATAATAACAGCATCTCCATCTTGGAGTAGTGAAGATTAAGCAGCGTATGTGTAAAGTGCCCTCCACGGTACCCAGAACACAACAAACCTTTAATAAATGTGGTCGTGGTTATTGGTTTTATCATCCTTTGATTCAGTTAGGATTAGATTCAGCTGTGAGTAACAGAATACCCCCCCCCCCCCCAAATCACAGTGTTTTAAACAAAGAAGTTTTGTTAGGAAGTTTCGTTATAAATGCAGGCAGTCCAGGGCTCCAGTGGATGGACCGGGGTCAGTGGAGACAAAGGCTCCTTTCCTCGCTGCTGCCAGTCTCGATACAGGGGCTCCACTCGAGTCCAAGACAGCTGCTCCAGCTCTGGTCATGCCCATCTGAGCACACAGAAAGGAGGAAAAAAGGGCAGGATATGCCTTTACCCTTTAATGACAACTCCCAGTAGATGCCCACGTCACTTTCACTGATATTCTGTTGGCTCGAACTTGGGCACGTGGTCACACAGTTGCCAGGGAGATTGGAAAATATGGACTCATTTTTTTCTAGACAGTCATGTGCTCGACTAAAATACAAGGGTGCAATTACTGAGAAAGAAGAAGACAACCAGCTCCTTTGCTCTGTCACATTCTTCAGGGCATAAGGCACATTCTTTTTGTGAAGTTGTCCTCAGCTACTTGGATTTCGCAGTCGTTTCTTTCATCTCAGAACATCTTGGAATGTTCTAAGATGCACCGTGCACATCCCGAATATTACTCCTCTCACCAGCAGCGTCATCACCGTCACTGCCCTGGTCTGAGCCACCAGCTCGGTCCCAGGACTATCGCAGCAGCCACCACGGGGACTTCTTGATTCTGCTTCCATAGACTTTTCCACACAATAGGCAGAATAAGCTTTTGAACATACAGGTCAGATCATGTCTCTCTTCTCTTCAAAACGCTCCAATGGCTTCTCATATTACTCCAAAGAAAACCTCAAACTTTGCTGTGTCCTATGGGATCTTCCTGACCTGCTGCACTCTTCCTCTGACCTTATCTCTGCTCTTCCTCACTCCACTCGCGCCATCCCACCTCCTCGCTGCTTGTCCTAGACTCCTATGGGAAGTTCAGTCTTCCCTTATGGGCTTTGTACTTCAAATAGAAAAACAAGTTCAGAGAGAGTGAGTTGCTCAAGGTCATGCAGCTTAGAAGTAAGGGAGCCAGGATCCAAATCCAGGCCAGTCTCACTCCAAGTTCTGTCTCTTTTTATTCAACCCCATTGCCTAGATGCTTAATGAATGCTTGATTGCTTAGTGATAGACAGCGTGGAGGCAGTCCGTCCTTCCTGAGAACAGGCAGCTGAGCATTTCCATGAGATCCACACGTCCTTTTCCAGGAGAAAACAATGTCTTCTAGGTTCTGTCTCTGCTGGAACGCATCAGGAGCCCCGACTCTAAACCCTGTGGCCAGAGCAAGCTGGCTTTTCTTGCAGAGCGTTATAATTGATTTAAAAGAAATGAAAAGGAACATCCTTGCCCTTAATGACTTTCTCATCGAGAGCATTTATTTTACCTGGAGGGGTTTCGCTTGGGCTTCAGAGACTCTGACATTCCTTTGGCCTTATGTGCAAAATCTTGCCTCGATACATACGTGTATTTGTTTTTCCAGTGAAAAGACAGAGAGCCTCTATCAAGTTGTCTGAGGGCTCTGTCGCTCCAAAAAATGATAATTACTGGCAATGAAAACTTCCTCAATTAGTTATTTAGCACAGAATAGACACACTATGCTACATCACCTCCTTTTAATTCTCAAACACCCCATGAGTTACTATATTACCATGATAATTTCATAGATGCAAACACTGAGGTCAGAGAGATTCAATTACTTTTCGATAACACAGGTTTTAACCATGGGAATCACGTCTCAAACTCAAATCTGTTACACTCCCAAGACTGTGTGCTATTTTTTAATTGAAATGTATTTTATCAAAGCAGCATATATAAACACATGGTTTTAAAAATCAAATGGTGCTATTTAAAAAAATTTTTTTTTCTGCTTTCTTGTGTGTGTTTGGTTTTTTCCCTCCTGTTTGTTTGTGTCAGTCCCTCTGGTTTGATGTTGGGAACTTTGCTTAATTCTGGGGATCCTTCATGGTCCTCTTACATGAAACAAATAATGCTAAAGGCTGCTCACAAGCCCTGAGTGTAAGTGAAGCTTTTGCCTGGTGGGTTTCACCACTGGTTTATTGAGTACTAGTTAGCTTGTTCACTGGAGTCACCATCTGACAGTTTCTAGAGTTCTTTTTTTCTGGATCTTTTTGGTTTCTAAGAACTTTCTAACCCCTGCTCTGCTCAGCACATGTCAAGAAGTATGTAGAAGTTGTAATTAGGGCGAGAGAGAGTCGGGCAGGGCATGTGGGTGTTCTTACCTGGGCACGAAAGTGCTCTGTACACAGAACCGAACTCCTGTTCCCAACCCCATGCTTCACCTGCCTTCTTCAGCCACACACCCAAGTTCTGAGCTTTCCTGGGGATCTGTAATGTAAACTGGCTCACTTCTCTTTGGTATCCATTTTTGGCAGGCCAGCACGTTCCCAGTGTCTCCACTTTTAATCAAGGTATTACTATTTCTCCATTCAATTTCCATCTTTTAAAAATTCGTTGAAATAGCTCACCCATTTCACCTCTTCCATTCCCTTTGACTCCTTAAGTTGCACATTTTCTGTTGCTTCCCTATTATTTCAGACAGGATTTTTTTTTTTTTTTAAGTGCAGGTGGTCCTGCCATAATTCTAAAAATGGAAGTTTCTAGGCTTGTTTTTCCCACTATCATAATACTACCTCACAACGTCTGTCACATGCAAGGCATTGTCCAAATTCTGGGAGAGATACAAGAAAAACTTACAAGGGATTCTGCTCTCGCATATTTTATAGTCTAGTGCTGATGCAATCATGCTCATGGCCTCTGTCCCTCTAATACAAGCACAAGTCCCACATCTAAGAGGGGAGATTACAGATGACAGGCTGGAAGGAGGAAGGAGAGCCCCTTCCTACCTGGAGGTATCCAGAAAGACACACTGAAGGAGGTGGAGGGAAGTATATCTAAGAGTAGGGGAACAGTGTGAGCAAAATCCTAAAGGCAGAGAAAAAAGAGTGAGTCCACCAGCTTTGCATGGTGGAGGAATGCATGAAAGGAAGTATGGACATCCAAATCCAGTGAGGCACCAGGTGGAGGCGGGCCTCGAAGGTTTGATCAGAAGTTTGGGAATTATTTCGTCCTAAGATGATAACTTGTCACTTACATCCTACAAGCAGATGGTATAAGGAGTGTAAGAACTGAGGAGGAGCTTCTAGAAGAGGAGGATTGGAGCGGAGTGGGGAGAGCAGATGGAAACATCCTGGGAAAAGGGAGGGAAGGAAACTTCGGGACTGGAAGGGAAGGAAATTGGTTTGATGGAAGAATGAGAGAAAGATTCCAGAAAGAGCAAGGAAGTATGAAAGTTGCAACAACCAAGAGTCAAAGAGCAGAAAACCAGCTGCTCCAGTCTGCCTGTGGCAGGTAGGAGCCGAGAGGCTGGGAAGTCACGGAAGGGCCTCCAGGTTTGGCCCAACTGGCCAGGGCCCAGATGCTTGTCACTCTGGGCCTTCTCCATGAATCTTTGTGACATTGCTTGGTTCTTTTTTCCCCTCCAGTTGTCAAAGCATAAACATATGTGCAAAATTTTGAAATAAGAAAAACAGGATAATGTTGTTGATTTTGCAGTTTGGGCAAAATTTGAATATTGAACTGTATGCAGACAAGAGAATTTTCATGATCTGTTCACATTCCAGATTTTATATAAATATATATATATATTTGTTTGCAAAAATAAGGCCTCTTCAACACTAATCTGCTTAGCAAATCTTATGAACTAAATTGAAAGCCTTGCGGAGCCTATTGCCAAGCATGTCAGAACTGTAGACTTTTCTTAACCAGTTATCTTTGTTCTCATCCTGTTTGTTTTGTTTTGGTTTTGTGCCTTTCCAAGTATGGGAGGAAAATTCTGAATATGTTTAAGGGCAAAAAATGAATGGCATCCTTTTAGATGCATCTTAGCACTTATTTCTCTCATCTTTCATAGCTCTAAACTCCTTCTGAGAATCTCAGCCTGCATCCAGCCCCTCTGAATTGCCTCATTCCGATGCCGTGTGCTGCCCCTAGTGCAGCTGCCTCCCTGCTGATGACAGGGACGGCAGGGACTTCAAGGAGAAATCCATAAAGCACAACTTCTGATCTGGAGTCTTGTTTCCGTGTGGTGGGAGGTGTTTTTATTTTTAGAGCGCTCCTTTCAGTGTGGCAGGTTGTACGAATGAAGAGCAAGTAAGAATTCTCTAAATGCCTTTTCTGTGCAACTGGTTTGCGCTTTCTTCAGACTTCAGGTTCTCATGGGGGAATCTTTCTGTGTGTTCCTGTCTCTGAATCGTGATTATGATTGAACCTCTACACCAATCAAGCCTAGTTCAGTATTTAATCAATCTCGAATTACCCACCGAGTTGTTAGAGTTCAAATGTCAGTCTTGATGCCTCACTGAGCTCTTTCCCCTTGCGTTTAACATACATTTTTGGTTCTTTTTCTCTTTTCTTTCTTTCTTTTCTTCTCCTTTTATTTTTTCCTGGCCCTCCCCAAATGTTTAAGCTTGTTGAACAGAGCAGATTTTCTCAAGCATTTGCAGTCAAATGAATAAGCTAATAAATCATAAACAGGCTTAGAAAGAGGATTTTCGCTTTTCATGATGTACATTAGAGCTAAGGTTTAGCGGTTGTTGAAGAACTCTGTCTACCTTATAAAACCATGTGCAGGAGGAGTCTTGCTCATCAGAGTGAGGCAGAAGGAATTTCACTGCAACAGAGAGACAATGTCTTTTGCATAACAATTTGATCCATCCATTTACTGGAGAATATTCATATTCTGGAAGTAGAAGTTTCACTATGTACAAATTTGTGGGAATAGGAAATGATAGGAAATGTAGATCAGCCCTCACGAAAGTGTAATATTTACTTCTTTGTTTTAAATGGCCAGGATCTCTGCAACTGAATTTCATTTTTGTCCTTTTGCTTTGTTTACACTAAAATAAAGATGGCCTGGAGGGTTATAGATGCTAAACTATCAGGACTAGATGTGCTCTGATGACCTTCATTTTGTGACAAGTGTGCAGTTTAAAATCAATCTGCCCAATTATAATCTGAATATTGTTTTAGTCTTAATGTTATAGTTATCTATCTATCATATATCTCTATCTTCTATCTACATATTTCTCTATATAATCCATAATCCATAACTAGATTAGATACATATAACAGTAGGGCTAACCCAGTGTTACTGATGTTAATGACTTATACCTATGTAATGATTATATATGATGATACTAGGTAATGAATATATATGTGGCATCATACACACACACACACACACACACACACATATATATGGAATGAGTTTCATGGGTGATTAATAAATTATATTTGGGGTGCGTTAGTTATATTAAGACTTCCTAGAGAAAATGAAAAGAAAATTGCTATTTATTAACTGCCATGGGAAAGAGTTTGCCCATATATTGTATCTCATATATCGTTTAACTCTTACAACTACCTCATGAAGTAGATGTGAGTAAACCAACTCAGTAAAGCCCATTGCCCAGAATGGCCACGCTGTGCTCTGGTTGTTTTTTTATTTCACTATAGAGGCCAGTGAATTTCATCGCATGACATCACTCCTATTGACTGGCTTGGCTGTTGGAAGCATTATAACCCTGAACTCAGTGCGAAAAAAATAGTAGTGATCAATTCATTCATCCCACAAATATTTACTGAGCACCTACAATGTGCTCAGTGTTCTATGTACTGGGAAAATGCCAATGAATAAACAGACCAATGAATAACAATAAAAAGTTCCCTGCCCTCAGAAACTTACATTCCAGGAGAGAGCAATAGATTGAGTAGTGGTGCTTGCCTAGAGTAAGGGAGGGAAGAATGTCCACCCCACCCACATGCTGGGAATTGTGGTCCCTCCATCTCCCTACATGAACAGAATTAGAGCTAAGTCACATGTCGTGCTCATCTCCATTAAGAAGGAACACTTTTCGTCTCTACCTCCAAGGTCTCACAGATGTTGCTGGGTATCATGTGGTCGCACAGAGACCCACATGGATTGTGGGCTGGCTGTGGCCTGTAGATGTTCACAGTACTCTGCTTGCCTTGGGGATTCAATGTACTGAGAAAGGTTCATGTTTTGGTGTGTTCCTGGTGCTCTGGGTCACTCATCTGGAAAACAATAGCTTCTGTCTCAGAATTACCATTTTGGTTATTATTGGTTCTTTCTGATTTATCACTGCACTCAGTGAATGGTCTGTATAGATCTTTGACTCGATGAGCCATAGTGAGAATATAGATCAGAAAAATAATTGGAGCTGGTTACTCCAAGTCCATAACAAGTCTCATTATACTGTGAAAGAGGTTTCTTTCCTGGGCCTGCAGTGTCCTTCCCACATTACCTGCCTGGTGAGTTACTCATCCTTCAGAGGCTCTCTCTACAGCCACTTCCTCCGGGAAGCCTGCCTTCCCTGAATTTCCTGGACACAGTCAATATCTCAGCTACCACTGCATTGTAAATACTTCTGTGTGATTCCACATGCATTCACTCTGCACCTACCATATGCCAGGTACCATTTAGGTGCCAATAGCATGGAAGACACTATAGTGTAATGTTTTCCTTATTTTATCTCTCCCTTATGTGGCTATAAGCTGAGCGAGATGCTCACTGTCTTGTTCACTTTCGTATCCCCAGCACCCAGGCTCATGCCAGGACATGGTTGGCACTCAACAACCATGCGTTGAGCTAAGGAAATCCCTGTTCAGTCTTAAAAGCATGGGTGAACATCCATGCTTTGGGTAAATTCTTCAGAAATTGGATGGATTAAAGATGCCCAAACTTTGCCAGTGAAGGGAGTGTGGAGAATCAGGAAGAGAGATTAACAGTTGGGGTTCAAACAGTTGAGATCACACAGGTTTAGGTTCAAATTCCACTTTGCCTCTTGCACAGAGATACTTAATATCCCTCAAGTGTAAAAAAAAATGATGATAGTAAAACCTGCTATATAAGGTTATTATGTGGATTAGATAAGACAATGTTTGGGCAGGTCTGAGCCATATACTACTGAATATTTGGCATTTATTATTTATAGCTTATCTGGATTGTGCAAAGCATTTGTGCCCTGACTTTCACATGCGTCATCTCATGGACTGATCCCAACAGCCCAGGAAGTAACTTGGCCAAGGCATGCGGGTGGCATATAGCGTCGTCAGCGTTCTCACTCAAGCCTGCTAAGTCCAAAAGCCTAGTGATGTTGAACGTGTTCCATTCTGCTTTGTATGAAATCACATGTGCATGCACACACGTACACATGCAGTCTCTCTCCCACAATAGCTCTTATTAAGCTTTCATTGGTGGCTCAAAACCAAAGAACAGTAGTCTGTCCTCCCTCAAATGGTTGTCCTAAAGTGGCGAATGGTAACGTCATGCTTTCTGCATGTCGAGCAGAAATTTTATTCCTAAATTTGCCTACCCCTGTGGAACTTGAGTACAATACCACTTCACAGTGTAACACAGGAACTCTTGTTGCGATGTGGTGCTTAAAAATAGATGTAAATAGTTAACACTTCTTTGAAAAGGAATCAAATCCTCACTTATAGCCTTTCTCAACCAGCTGGTTCTTGTAAGCATCTCCCCGGTCTGTGTGCAAACATTACTTTTAAGTGATCAGCTGGCATAATTAGGTAAGATTGTACACTAGAAGCACAATTCAGTTTTCTCTTCATCTCGGCTGGAAGAAGAAACAAACATCAGGGAGGATGATACCATAGCAAGTTCGATGTAGAAGATTTTTCCAGCAGCTGCAGTACCTTGCTAATCAGCAGAGCCAGTTATTTATTTGTTTTTCTTTTTTAATTCCAAGGTACGGCTCTGCGGAAGCTCAGCCACAGAGGTAATCACGAAGCCTGGTACCGTGTGCGGATACCATCGCTGCCACAGACAGCAACTCGGCTTGGGCTGAGCTTCTGTGCTTTACTTTCTATCTGGATGTTTTAGCATTTCACTCTCCCTCCCTTTTGAATGTACTCAAAACTCATTGTATCAAAGGCTTAAATCAGGTCAAGGGAAACTGAATTTAAGACCTGTCTGGGGATGGGGTTGGGAGCTGTGACCTCAGGGACAAAATGTTGTCAAATGGGTGAGAAGACGTTGAGCAGGGAAACCAACATCAAGAAGTAGCTTGATGACGTGGAAAGAAAAGGGTCTCCGCGTGAGAAAGCCGACATTCTGATACCAGCTTTGCCCATTGGACAGGTCACTAAATCTCTCTTGAATTCATTCCCTGACCTGCACAACGAGGATTTGGAACTAGCCAGTCCCCACATACATTGACTGCCTGTTATGAATCAGATCTGTGGGGATTCAGTGGTGACAATACTGACGTGATTCTCACCACGTGGAGTGCAGCTGCCCAGGAAGACAGAGCTAACTGAGGTTAGATCAAGTGTGACAAGAATCCAGGTGGAAAAGTGCAGGATGTGGTGGGTTAGCAGGGTTGTGTGGTCCTTCCCTACACAGACTCTGAGCTAGAATATCTAGGGGCACAGCCATCACTGAGGTTACTAGTTGCCTGGTTGTGAGGAAAACATTGACACCTATTTAATTGGGTACTTGTGAGTACTCAGTGAACTAATATGTGTGGAATACGTAGAATATACCGTGGCACATAGTATGTGCTCAATAAATACTGGTTAATATCGGAGCACAGGACAAAGAGAACTAAGATTATGTAGAGAGTATGGGCAGAGCAGACCTCTGAGAAGGCATATTCAAACTGAGATCTGAAAAAATATTCAGTGGAAGGTCTTGAAGATGTCTGCATTTAACATACTCTCTAGGCGAGCTAGCAGTCATCCTCCCTCTGTAAAAACATACTGGTTGATGCTTGAAGCTCACCGCCGGTAGGCCATGCTACCTCTGCTTTAACCAAAGTGTTATCAACCTACCAGCTACCAGGGCATCTTACGTCAGATACAAGAACATCTACTGTAAGAATAATTGTTAATATTCATGGGGCAGACCTTAGACACTCAGCTGTATGTGGGCAGATGTAGGTGAATTATCTCAGTTAACTTTTTTGTTTTTTACAATCCTAGTAAGTCCTCTTTTGATGCCCATTTTACACACGAGTCCCCTAAGTGATAAGCTACTAAGTGGCAGAGCTAAGATTTGAATCTAGGTCTCTCTGGGGTCAAAGCCAACTCATCTGAAAGCTCTTTAGAAGTTTGTTAGGTGAAACAAGTGAGTCAGAACATTCCAGGGAGAGAGGACGGTTTGTGCAAAACCTCAGAACTGAGATGAGTTCTAGGATTCCTTCCTTCCAGCTCTCATGTTCCATTATTTAATAACAGAGGTTATGAGTTTCACAGTAGAAAATGAGGTTCAGAGAACTTGGGCGATTTGCCCACGGTTTTACCTTATAAATCCTTGATCATTTTTTTTAACACTGGAATGGCCTCCATTCTCAGATACCAAGGATAAAATTCAAATACTCCCTGTGAAAGGCCAGGGGTCTATTTGAAAAATGTTTTTGAAAAACAAAAGAAAAACAGCACGCTTGATACCAAAACATTGCACTGAATCCCTCAGGATGGCTAAATCAATACCTCCTTTCTGTTAACTGCTTCCAAACCTTCCTGTCCTCAGAATGAGAGGGAGTGATGATGGCGTGAGAAGGGGAACAATCTAACATGTGAGAAGCTGCCAAATGGGTAAAATATTTTGGAGAAAATTAGCTTCAACTTTGGACATTCTCTATGAATAAAAAATAATGGACTTTTTTTGTTTTGTAGCTGGCAAGCAATTGATTAGTCAACCCATTTTAAAATTATCAAATAATGACAAAGAATAAAAATAACTGTAAATATTGAGAATACGACAAGACCACTGCTAATGGAAATTTGGCATTTAGGGAAATTAGACTAAAGGGAAAAAGAAAAAAAAAATCCCTTATACAAGCAAATGTTACTATTCTGACTTTTTTCCTAAAGTGACTGAAAAAATAAGATTAAAAAAAATTATCAGGCTATTTTGAGTTTGCATTCTGCAGAAAAATTATGTTATATTTTCCCTCCATTCTCTCTTTTTTCTCCTTAAAGTCTGGAACCAAAAGTGACTGGCGTTAGAAGGATAAGGAACGAGCTTTTTAAAGGCAGCGCATTCACGTGGAGATAAAGTGTCAAGTGCATGAGAAGGTTCGTGGGGAACGTGCCAGGCACATTTCCTCTGCTGCATCTGCCCCAGCAGGGTCACTGCCAGGGACTCTCTGCCCAGCACGGATGACTCCTTCCTGCCATTGAGGTCTCGGCCCAAAAGTCACTTCCTTAGAGGTTCCCTTGACCTGCACAACCAAAGTCACCCCTGAATGCTTTTTCCCTTGTATAACACTTACCACGATCCGCACTGATCTCATTTCTTTCCCCCTCGGCTGAGCTGTAACCTGCAGGGGGCCTGGTCCTGTTCACCACTCTCAGAGCAGTGCCTGACACCAAGTAGGCACCCAAGAAGTATTTCTGAATACATGAATGACAAAAAGTGTTTTCAAAATACTAAAGTGGCCCCCCATAAATATATTATTATGTAAACATTGAAATTTTTTAGAAATCTAAGGTGGTATTTGATCATGTCATTTCTAAATTTTTTGAGCAAACAATAAATATCATACATTGTTCCCAGAGGCCCATTTAAACTTTACTCCTTATGTACTATTTACTCGAGTGCCAATTTTTAAAAGTTTAGGAAATCAATATTTTCCAACATGCAGTATCTTTGCATTTAGAGCAAAAAATATATCTTGCTTGTTGGCTGAATACACAGAGAAGAGTCTGCATTACTTTATATTTGAGAGGAGAAAAATTACTTGGTCCCACATTCTGACCAACAGAATCCAGAGGATCAGAGAAACAAGGTCATCCACAATTCGTGTAGGCTCTTAATGCTTCAGCATAGGTGCCTGTCAACATCTGGGGAATTGCTGAATCATGGAATTTTAGTGCCAAAGAAAAAACTGATGATTCATTCACCTCATCCAGTCCCCAAATCCAACACTAGTATCCCTAAATCACTTCTTTAATTTTGCTGATGGTGTCCTCTGAATTAATACAGCATTGATAAGATATTGCTCACACTTGTGTTTTAAAATATTCTCTTGTGGCTTAATTTCTAGACATCATTACTCCTAATAAAACTTGAATTGTGTATGTTATATCCCAAATTGGAAGGATGGTCCTAATGCTTTCGAGATAGTAAAATTTCCATTTAAAAACATACTGCTTGAAATGAATACAAAATGTATGAACCAGGTCTTGGGAATATTTGTTGTTCAGAGATTTTTTTCTGAGGGCAGGAAGGTGAGGTTCAGGGAAGGTTTTTCTGTGACCAAAATCTGACCTAAAGTACTAAATGCTTTTTGGGTTTGAATAATAAAATATGAGCTGATAAATATGTCAAGTGTAATATAACAAATAGTCATTTTGTTCAGGGTCTTATTTGAAGCAAGTTACATATAACCTCTGTTTTATACAAAATTATGGTAGAAATCATGACTGTGCCCAGAATCATATTTTTTTGATCAAGAAGGAATCGTAAAAGGTCACCTAGCCCAATGATTTTCAAACTTTTGTCTTTTCTATGACTTCCAGCAAGAAATGCCTTTTATGACATAATCTAGTATACACACATGTGTGTACATGCACCCACACACACACACTCAGGCACAAATACCACAACTGAAACACAAGACTCACAAGCAGTATTCACCCCCCCCAAAAGATATACTCTATTTTCTTTTCCATACTATTTTGTTTAAAAAATATTGATTGCGCCTTTATAAATTGATTCTAAGCCACAGTTTGGAAAACATAGTCTGGCTCAAACTATTCATTTTCCAGACATGAAGACAAAGACCCAGAGAAGGGCACTTATATCCGTCAGTTCATACTGAATGCAAGTAACCCTGTCTTGAAATCGAGTGTGTTAGTTGACATACTCTGTCGTCTTCATTCCAATCAATGATCCTATAAAACCATAAGAAGAAACTACAGCTTCGTTAAAAAGAAAATAACTACACTACTTTCTTCTTGGGGTTGAGTCCAGGTCCTTCCGTGTGCAAGTTCTCTCTGAGCATCAAGTATGCATTTTTTACAGAGTGATTTAGACCCTCCCCCGAGAAGCTGTACCATGGCCCTGTTAGGTGGTCACTGAGACAGCATGAATGTAGAGCCTGACAGAATTTCCGGTTCCTGTTCTTCTACATTACTTAAAGAAAAGTCAATAAAAAATTATAAAACAAAAAGTAAGGGACAAAATATAAAATGCTGTATTTTGACTCAACTGCCTAAAAGTTAACTTCCCCTGTAATTCCTGGGGTGGCAGACTAAGATGACCACAGATTCCCTGACAGTTCTCCCCCTGACAATGTGGTCTATTTCCCCTCTGTGTTCTGGCTGGCCTGCGAATGTGTTGACCAAGAATGTACCGCAGAAGTGACACAGTGCTAGTTCCAGGCCTGGTCTTTAAGTAGACTGAAAACTTCCGCCTTGGTCTCTTGGGGCACTGAGCCACCTTGTGAGAAGCACAACCATCCTGCTAAGGTACCATGTGGAGAGACGCTGGGATTACACAGAGAGAGAGGGGCTCAGCAGAGACCAGCCTTCCGGCTGTCCACATCAAGGGACCAGGCATGTGGGGAAGTCTCAAGGACTTTCCAGATCAGCCCAGCCCCTGGCTGAACACCACCCACTTTGAGCCCATTTGTTGGTACATAGAGCAGAGGATAACCCAGCCAAGCCACTGACCCACAAAATCATGAGGTTTAATAAAATGATTGTTGTTTTAAGCCACCACATGTTGGGGTAGTTTTTAAATGCAATAATGAATAACCAGAGTACTTGAGTTGCTGCAAATAGTTCAAATAAGTAGTTTCCTAGAGGCAGTGTAGCATGATACAAATTCTGGACCAAGACTTCCCTGATTGAATCCTTGGGCTGGTTACTGAATTGATTTATAACTCAGTTTCCTCATCTATAAAATGGGGATAATAATCATACCCACTTTACATGGTTATTTTGAGGATTAAAAAAAGTCAATAGCAGTATATAGAAAGTTCTTTGAACAGGACGATGCATGCAGAATGTGCTATGTAATTATTATTATTTTAGAGCAAGAAAATATCCTTTTGAACGTTGATTTAGATTATAGTTCAGAGGATCGAGCCTTACTGCTTTTGGATTGTGAACAGGGCTTTGTTCTATATTTTCAGGCCTTTTGAAATCTGACATGCAAAATTAATTCAAATTGGCCTTAGAAATGAATATCCCCATGGAATCTGAAAGAGATAAAGAATTACAAACAAGGGGCAGAGAGACATGACATTTGTTGGAGTGGCATTTAGTAGCAGGGCCACCGTGCTTTAATGCTGTTATTAGTGAGGTGGGCAAGAGGTTGAGTAGCACATTAATCATAGCTGTGACATGACATCATGTAGAAGATGGGGGACAACAGGAATGACATTTCCTTATCAAGGGAGAGTAGAAAGTCGAGCTGGGAAGAAAATGAAACAGTAAGATTAATTGTAGTCAAGTTCAAGATTTTGAATTGGATCTATCAATACACCGATACTTTCCCAAACAAAATAAAATAAAAAGAAAATTTGAAGAATTTCAGTTGAACAAATATTTATTTACCAAGAGTGTGTCACATGCCAGGGATTGTGCTTAGAAATGGGAACTCCTAGTCAAATAAGGCCTGTCCTCCTGTCCTCCCATAAAGAGCTCACAGTCTCACAGGTAGTGCAGACTGAAACCAATAAAAATAATACAGGATGGTGGGGCGAGAGTAGCGTAAGTACAGGGTGCAGATGTCGTACAGATGAGGGAGCAAATGTTTCTACTGAGGATAGTGTGCGCGACAATGGACATGTAAACAGTAAGTTTGGAAAAAAACTAGAGATAGAAATAGGAAATTGTGACTACTTACATAAAAAGAAAGGAAATAAAACCCGCAAGATTTCATATATTTGAGAATCTGATTTGGCTGTGCCATTCTCGATGTGAAGGACCAGAAAGGAAACAGGATCAGTTACAAACTGTCATCAGCGAGAATGAGAGCAAAGAATCAAGATATAATTGAAGAAAAGTGATTCATAATAAAGGAATTATTGAACCTGAGGAAAATGCATTGAGTAATATATATTGATATCCACATTGGTACATCTTGATAATATGTATATATAATATATATAGATAAGTAATATGTATTGATATCATTGATATCCACCTATAGGACATTTGCATAGTCTTTGGAAGTAACAGGATTTTAGGCCAAATATATCAGAACTCTCCATTTATGCATTTTTTTTCCTTTCAGTGAAGATGATACAATGGAAGTGCCACATAGTCACTGCTCTTTCAGAGCTTACACTTCAGTTGGGTGACAATAATTAATAACATAATGATGCCAGTATATACTCACAACTTTGTCATCTTATGAGAGAAAAACAAGGTGAGCTATGAGAAAGATAACTTGGATCTAATATTGAGGTCTTCTTAAAGGGGTTCTTCCTTAAAGTGGTGACTTTGACTTGAGGCTTAAAGAATGTGTTACATAGGCAGGAAGAGAAGGGACAGGGAAGGGGAGTTAGACAGAGAATACAGCCTGTGCAAAGGCCCTGTGGTTGGAGGATCTTACAAAACATTCTCTGGGGAAAATAGAGTATTCACTGGAAGGGGTACTAGATTTCAATAAATACAGTATAACCTTAGATGGAAATGTTTTGGATTTACTCTATTTAGTTTAAACAAAAATTTAGGGTATTTAATCAAGACTCCAGTGAAATCTTTTGGATAGTGTAAGCCTTTTTGATTCAAGGACAAACAACTAAAAGAGGCCCTTCTATATCTTCCACACACACCTCCCCATTTTTCGCCAATATTACTAGTATCAGGGATAGTTTGGAGGTGGGTTTTCAATCTGAAGTATTTGATCTGGTTAAGATACTGAACAATGTAGTATTACAGCTTTCAGCTGGAAAACCTGGTTCTAAGCCCAGCACGATTTTATGCTGTCATCCCAATGGTGACTCTGTTAAATGCAAAGAAAAACACAACACTTTTCCTTAGATTTGCAATTGAAAATGTTTATTAAAGCTCATGCTCTCCTGCTTTGTGGCTATTTTCAGAGTTGCTGTGAACAAATGATAAATCATATGTTTGAATAATTTGAATATATAGAATTGTGTTTTCTCAAATGCTCGCCTTCTCCATAAATCAGGCATTACTTCTCAGAAGGAAGATACTTTTGCTTTTGAATGGAGCATTAATGTTTTTTTTTCTTCCTAGTATCAGACTTTGCAAGTTTGAAAAAGATGGGTTGCAAATCTTGCTCATTTTTCAGGACATAGATGAAGTTCCTCCTGCAAAAAAGAGGCTTTTGTTATCCTTCCAGATGGCTCTGATCTGTCTCTTCTCTGGTGCCTATCAGGCCGTACTCCTGATTGTGGCAACTCATCATAGCTTTTTTAAAAACTCTTTTAGGTACTTATAATTTTTTTCATCCTGATTATATCGAAGCATAATTCTTAGCATGGCAACTAGTACTAGATAAGCTCTCAATATGTCTGTTGATAGACATATTGTCCATATTGTTGCATCAGCTTGGGCTTTTGAGTTGCAGAAAACAGTATGTGACTCTTGTTAACTTAAGCAAGAACATAAGTTATTGGAGGATTACAGGGATTGCTCAGGGAATGAGTAGGGAGGCTGAAGAATCAGGGTTGGGGAGTTGGGAACCAGTAGACACCATAGGATATTAGTAGCAGAAATAACTTCATGGTCTTATCTGCAATCTCTAGATTGAAACCATTCTTTTCTTGCAACACTGTGTCCTCCTATTCAAGATTCAAAATCACAGGAGAGAGAATCAAACTGTCCAAATCTAGGTTCCCTTATTGACACATGGTTGCACCGGGACAGGAGGAGAAAAGATCTGGAAGAGTAGCTACGGGTCTCCCTCAGCTTCTGTAGGTGGCTTGATTTAGCCTCCCACTAGGCCAGCACAGTCTGAGCAGACGGTAAATTTCCAGAAGGAAAATCAAAGTGCTATTAGAAAGATGGAATCCATGTGGGTAGCCAAAAAACAAACCAAAACAAAATAAAACAAACAGATATATCCATTGCAAATGGAAAGAAATCTATAGTAATGAAATTGGTTTTGAATTTGTCTTGGCTACTATTAATAACTTGCTGGTGACCTTGGCTGTACCATTTATCTTCTCTGGTCCCTTCGCTCTCTCACTTATTAAACCTAATAACTTTGAGTTCTCTACCTCACCAGACTGTTGGAAGGATCATAGAAGACATATCTAAATGTGCTTTGTATATGAAAAGTGCTGTATAAAATACAGAGTACTCTTCTTATAGGTTTTTGGCATAATCTGTGGCATTATTATGCAGTAGGTGCTTGATGAATGGAACGAGAGGTTCACTCCTCTTTTGAGTACTGGGGCTCCAGAAGACACGTGAAGGTGACTTTCTCTCGCTTACATCATGTATTCTAATGATAATAATAAAATCATTATCATCTCACATTTACTGAGTGTTCACTATGTCCTGGGCTCTCATCTAAGCCTCTTCATATGTCTTATACACTTAATTCTCACAATCACCCCCTGCGTTAAAGGCTGTGAATATTCTTATCATACAAATGAGTAACTGAGGCACATAGACAAGTCAGAAGTGTCTGTCATCAACATCTTACTCTAGTTCTGTATCCCACTGGTAATATTTGAATGTTAATTTTTGCTTCTTCACCATCTTGCAAGATTATGAAGAAGATTAATGAGGAAATGTTGGCATAATATTTAGTGCTCCTTGAAAGAAAGCTAAGCTTCTGGTGAATACAATTATCATTGTGCATTTTCATAATAATGAAATATCATACTATTTTTATACTCTTGTTCTTTTTAATTAATCTTTCCAATCCTAGTCCACAATCAACTTATTTTCCAAAGCTAAAGACTTCAGAAAAGTTATTATTTCCAATGTTTTTCTCCCAATTTATATTTATATATATATGTATTATATATATATATATATATTTTATTGGTTCCAGTCTCAGGTGTTTATCATTTTTGTTCTTGTTTTCCCTTGAGGGTCAGAGGTATAGGGCTACAAAATATTGAGCCCCGAGTCAAAGAAGAATGGTAGCTTCCCTGGTGGGCAGATGATCTGATCAGATTTGAATTTGGGGTAACAAAACGAGCAACCCCATCTTGAAACTTTAGCTGCTACTACAGAATTAATATCCGTGCTTCTTAGATCATAATAAGGAGCTCTTTCTGTGTTAAGAGACAAAGGGAAGGAGAGAGGGAGAGACAGTGATTTGGAAAGAACTTCCCCTTGATATCTTGTCACTCACCCAAATGACTGGTGATAATTGGACATTGGAGACATTTGTAAGATCAGACAGGATGTCACTTCCTTAAGAAGCTATATCTCTGACAATGGAGTGTCAGTCATCGTCTCCAGACACTGAGGCTCTATGCCTTGCTAATGTCAATGTGCTAAACCTCAATTATCAGAAAATATGGTGAGAAGTTATAAAAGATGGAGCAGAAGACTTCTTCCAGGTGAGAGAGTTTAAGATTATTTGTGATGATCTTAAACTTCCCCATTAGCAAAATAAAGATGAAGATGTGATAGGGGCAGGATTGGAGGCTTAAAATGGATAAAACTAACAGGAAAGATTTCCATATGCCTATGAATGGCCTCTGATAATTTTGTCAGCTAGAACAATATAATATTCTTTGTGTCTATTTAGTCAGTCTTCCAACTTTAAAAAAGTGCTTTCAAAGATCAAATATACATGTGCATATCCTGGCTTCACCCTTTTTACCCGCACTTACTAATTGCATTTTTATAGTCCTCTTCCACAGTGGAGAACAAAATGTTTTGTAGCAGAGCTGGATATAAGTTGATATGTGTGTCTGTATTATAATAGGAATGAAATGGTTATTCTACAAATTCAATTAATATGTTTAAAAGAGGGCAAATATACATTTAGGGATGGATAAACTGTGTTCACAATGGGATATAATTCCACAGAAATAACAGATTGAATGATCATTGTAGAAAATTTGGTAAATGCCCTTTCTCTAAAAGATTTATTTCAAATTTAATGAATATACCATACAGATGACTTAGAGTACACAAAAGTTTAGTCAATAGCAATGTTTGAAAGCTTAATTAAAAATAATATAGTAGAATGACTTCAAGGTCATTCTATCCAATGGTAAGGAACCAAATCAGTCTATCAAAAAGCATTAACTGAATAAATATACTGAGCATCATGCTCTGCTTGGTGATTTGGGTGGATCATCCATAAATGGTCCTATACCTGGCTCCTAATTCATGCTCAATAAATGTTTGCAAAATGAAGGGAAAAATGAACTTGGAAATCCTGAGTGATACAGGTGATGTTTTTGGAGCAGATACCATGTGCAAAGCACATCTCATGGACAGTTTACTTAACCCTTTCAACAAATTTATGAGGTACCTGATTATTCTTATATTAAGAATGGGCAGACTGAGATATTAAGACTGAGAAGTCACACAGCTGGGAGGTAATAGAATTGTCATTTGAACCTCAGTTCAATTCCTATTTTGGGGGTTCACAGACCCTGCAGACCTTCCATATACTACCCTGAAAACCTTTTTCAGAGTTGTTAAGTGTACATCCTTCTAGAGAGAGCATTAATAGCTTTCCTCACCTTCTCCAATAAGATCCATAACCACTCCCCATATCTTCTTCCCAAATTTAAGAAGTTCATAGACAACTGACAAACTAAGATTTGGCCATGGCACAATAGATAAACATAAATAGATAAATTGATAAAGTTCAGTATAGATAATGTGTGATTAATTGCCTGGAAATGGTGTAGGGCTTGAAGCACTGGAAACTCCCATAGGTAGTGTCATTTTGGAAGGTTTCCCTAGGAGGAGGCATTTGAAATGAGCCTTGTTGAAGGATATCTCTGTACATGTGTCATGGAACCAGGTGCCAGACTTGTGCACCACGACTGGACTCTCCCTCCCTCCCCTCTCCCTTTATAGCAGCATTTGACAGCAAGGAAGAATTAATTACTGCACATTTCCCTCTGCCTAGAGCCGATTACCTGCAAGGCTGCTCCATGAACATTAGGCTGAGAGCAGTAAGGAAAACACCATTTGGAAGCATTCCACTCAGAGCAGATGTCCAGCTGCTCATTTAGATCATGAACTGTTTGTCAATACTGACAATTAGTGGGCTAAAGATTGCATTGACCACATGAAAAGAATCAATATGTGCAGTACTTGTTAGTTATTTACCGCTGAGTGTATTAAAGCCGGTAGATTTCTTATAAATCCTTCAAAGCCATCCTGCTATGATCCTCTCGACAACACACATTGACACATCAATAAATCCTTTTGACAAGGGTGATCTGTGAGAATCAATACCAGTTTATCAGTGATTCCCATGTAGTCCTTTTTTTTTTTTTGACAGGCCAGCAGAGGTTTAAGATCATTTCCCCAAGCAGGAGAACTGACGTGGTTTAGGTACAAGACTTGTAGTCACTGTGCCTGAAGGCGCTGGCCTTGATTAAAGTCGTTTGCTCAAAGGATCCTTGTAAATCTTATGAGGGAGAGAAACCCACTCACTGATATGTAGTGATAATTGCAGCCACCTTCAGACGTGAAGTGGGGAGTTAAATGTCTTAATGTATAGTAACTATGCCTGCATCTGCCCAATCTTCAACCCCTCTCTCTGTCAAAGAACGCTCGAGACCTTATCAGCAGGTATTCACCCTTATTCCTGGACAGCCTCTTGCCTCAGCTATCAATACCTGTTTGTTGAACTGGTTTGCTTTATATATATTAATATATATTTTTTACTATATGAACTGAATTAACCATTCATGTTAAGCAAAATTATTCACAATTTAAGTCCAAATACAAAAATAGTGCATTAGTTAGGATAAGGATAGCTGCTGTAACAAACAATCCTTGCAGCCTCAATATTGGCTATGTAACATCTAGTCAATGTAGCTGTTTCTGGACAATGGGTGATTTTCCTCTACATAATGACTCAGGCACACAGGCTCCTTCCATCTGTAGCTCTACCATCCCCTAGGTTCTCAGTGATCTTAGACTTTCAGCCTGAGGAAGCAAAAAAGAGAGAAGAGAGAGACACATACCCACTGTTAAAAATCTGGATCTAGAATTGACTCTTAGGTTTATACTCCGTTGGTAAGAACTTAAAACGGGGCCATGAGATGCAAAAGGAACTTGTCAATGTAGTCCCTTTAGACGGGCAGCCACCTCTCAATGACAATCCCACTCTATGCCAGGGGGACTACAAACTTTCGGTAGATAGCTAGCTACAAATGCACGCTAGGACTTGCTGTGTGCTGCAGTACTAAGTTCCTGCAATACAGATATGGGAAATACACTGTTCTGATACTTAATCAAGCAAATGGAAAACAGTCCACCTGCCCCAAAGTAGCTAGACTTGTACAGGTCTTTGTGTCACTAATCTCCCTGGTAAGCCTTCTAAATGCTGACAACATTTATTTCTCTGGCTTCCATGGACCTCTGCTTTTGGTATAAAGATTGCTAAATCAAACTGTCTCAAGCCTCTCCTTTGAAATTTCTGTTATCAGCAGCAGTTAAGCAGTTTTAAGGGATATCTGAAAGATAAAGAGTCCGTAATCATATCACGTTTTCTCTCTTAAAAAAAAAAAAATAACCTCAGAGGATTCAACTGTACTAAACTTTCAGGGTACCAGGTTCCACTGGTCATTAATAAAATCTGCCTGAAGCTCTATTTGTCTCAGGGCTTTTTTGCTGTCTTCCTTCTCTCCGACTCTTATAAAAGTCTGCTGAACAGCCATGACTGTGCCTTGCCGAAACTAATAAAATTACATCTCTCAGTCAGTTGGGGAGCTCTGTCTAGAGTTGTATTTGAGATCCAAAGACAAAGAGAAGTCCCTGCTGGCATTGTGCAGTAATTAAAGATTCCAGAGTTTTCCAGCATGGCATATCTAAAGAAAGAGAAGTTCACTAACTTTAGGATTGTTGGGGTTTCTGTTTTTCTTTTTTTTTCTCTCTCTCTCTTTTTTTCTTTTTCATGATTCTACATACTACATTGAGTGTTTAAAGGTATATGCTCTCTCCCATTTTTTTTTTTTTTTAATATAGAAGCTCCTTTCACATATGAAACTGGGAGAAGAAAAAATGCTTTGGAGAAAGCCTACCGTTGCCTTTTGTAGATGAACTTAAGTGTTTAAATTCTAATGGAAAATTCCCCATTGGCAAGAGATACACTTCCTAAATAGTCTTCAGTTTTTTGCTGTGTTTAGAAATCTCTGACGATTTCTCATGTGCCATGGCTGACAGATGAATGAATATTTGGAAGGATACAGGCGAACCAAGACTGGGTTTAGGGGAAGAGATCTTTGTGTCTTATCTTTTAGCCATCCCGTTTCTGCAAATACAAGGCTTAAAGACTATGCCAGTGCAGGGAGGACTTGTGTTTCTCTACAGCTCACTTGGCCATGAGACTCAGAATGAAAGATCTGGTGGGTTTTCTGCAGTGTAGCAAATAAAACAGCTCATTAGCTGTAAGCAGCCAATAATCTTTTGTGATTCACCAATAGCTACTATTCCTCAGGGAAATTTATGCTAGACAAGGCTGCAATAGTAAGAAAGCAAGAAGAAAAAGGACATATAAAACAAATGAAAGCATGAGTCATATCCTTGCAGAAAATACAGTTCTGTGTCTCACACGTTGAGAGATTTTTCATTGCATTCCATCCTTCTATATAGGTTATTTTTAGCATCCAGTATTATTCCTGGTTAGAAGGATGACTTTGGTTATTATCCATGATTAATTAAGGCCATATGGCTCTTGAAATGTCTACTTATGGATATAATAATAATTATAATAAGACCATAACTGTTTACATTTTTCAAAGCATGATCACATTCAGTTTTAACCTTGTGAAGCACACAAGGCAGGAATTTACAACCCATTCTCCAGATGGGATGATGAAATTATACACATATCTTAGGTTTGCCTTCCAGGGGTGATAACTTGAAATAGGGCCACAACTGCATGTAAGAGAGACTTTCAGTGCAGTCCCACGGTGGGACTGATCTGGGCCAAAATCCAGTTTTCTTAGTTCTTAATCCACGGCTATCTCTACCAGGGAGATTTGAAATATAAATATACTACTAATAGCTAACATGTATATAGCATTTTGCTAAGTACTTTTTATATATTAACTCACTCAATCTTCTAAGCAATGCTATGAGATAGGTCCTGTTATCGGCACTATTTTGTAGTTGAAAAAATGGGGACAAGGAGGGGTGAAGTAGCTTGGCCCAGTGACACAGCTGGGAAGGGGAGGAGCTGGGACTGCAACCCGGGCAGTCTGTCCCCAGAGCACATGTGCCCACGCTGCATGCGACACTTCCTCTTAATACCAAGCAGCTGTAAATTCCAAACTTCATGTAAGATTCTTGAAGGTGTCCCACAGCATTGAGGATCCAGAGTTCAGATTCAAGACTCATCAGTCTTCTTTTCTGAGTCCTAATGAACTGCCGCCAAAAGAGTCTTCGGGTACGTGGAAACAAAATCGACCACAAGGCAGCTCTTCTGCAACTGTCTGTTTACCGGATAGCAGGGCCTCTTCTAGTACAGCTTGCCAGGGTCCAGTTGTCCCTCTTGTGCACTGCACACAGACCAGCCCGGTGGGCATTTATCTCTACATTCATCTGCCATGCACTGAGTGCCCACCATGGGCCAGGCCCTGAGCTGGGCATCTGGAGAACACAAAGATGAAGAAAGCCTGCTCTTTGTCCTCAAGGGGGTCACAGTCTCAAGGGGAGAGAGAGAGATGTGTAATCAGACACTTACACAATAAGTAAGCTAGTGCTTCAACAGAGGTATGGGCTATGTTCTCTGTGAGGGACGGAGGCAGATAGAGTATCACATAGCTGCTTAGGAATTGAAACAAATTTGGGTTCAAATGGCTGTCAGTGGGTACCTGGGCGATGTTAGGAAAGTCACTGTTCTTCACTATGACTCAGTTTCTTATCCTGGCAAATGAAGATGAGGATGCCACCTCCCTCGTAGGGTTACGGTGGGAATTACATGAGCGATCGCCATGTGAAACTGATCACATAGTAAGTGTTCAGTTAAGGTCATGATCACAATAATAACCATCCTGACATCTTCACAAGGGTGTGACCCTCTGTGACAGCATGACAGCTGTCAGGCAGAGGAGAGAGGGTGCCTGAGAATAGAGGGAGGAATATTCCCCTGCCAGCAATCGGCATGTGCGAAGCCACAGTTAATTTCTCCCTGTGGAATAATCCTAAGAACATGTCTGGCAATGGGCTCCGCCAGCCTTTTCTCTCCACAGGCTCTGCATGTTCTAGCTGATTCTACGTACAGTTAGAAGAATCATCTCTCGTCACCGTAATTGCTATCCTGGCATTTTCCCTCCTGAGAACGAGGTAGTGGTTTCCAATTGCCTCTTGAATCAGCTCGAATCACGTTGGTCCCAGGCTTCAAGGCCCCCCTCACACACAACAGCCTCATCTCGTATCTCCTTTTCCGGCGGCCCCTGGGTTTTCTCTCTACTGAAATCAAGGGAGCCAGGCATGAGTGCAGACATTATTTTCCACCCCTGCGTCCCCAGGAGACGGTGGACCCCCTGCATGAGCATTTGACAAAGTTTCTATAGTAAGTGTGTATCTCTGTGAGTGTGTATCTGTGTGTATGTTGTGAGTTTAAAGTGATAATAATGCGGTGAAGCTTGTGGGTAGAATTTATCTGGTCACAAACCAATGGTTTTGAGCCAGATGAACACTTACTGATGTAAAGATGAGTTTTGTTGGCCTACACAGCACTTCTAAATATTTGAATCCGGTGTTATGCACTGAATGTTTGTATCCATCAAAATTCATATCTCAAAGTCCTAATTCCTAATGTGAATGACATTTGGAGATGGGGTCTTTGGGAAGTAATTAGGTTTAGATGACATTATGAGGGTGGAGTCTTCATGATAGGATTAGTGTCCTCATAAGAAGAGACCC
The DNA here is from genome assembly GCF_041146395.1 of Eulemur rufifrons. Taxonomy (NCBI): domain Eukaryota; kingdom Metazoa; phylum Chordata; class Mammalia; order Primates; family Lemuridae; genus Eulemur; species Eulemur rufifrons. The sequence goes on from NC_091001.1 coordinate 27,304,082, forward strand.
CAGAGAGCACTCTCTTGCATTCTTGCATGCTCTCTCTCTCTTTCTCTCAGTATGCCATGTGAGCACACAGAAAGAAGGCAGATGGCTACAAGCCAGGAAGAGAGTCCTCACCAGAACCCAGCCATGCTGGCACCCCGGATTGGGACTTCTAGCCTCCAGAACTATTAAAAAAAATTCTTTTCTTTAAGCCAGGATACTACCCAGTCTACAATATTTTGTCATGGCAGCTCAAGCTGATAGATATTCAGTTTTATAGCTTCTAATCAAAGGAAAAAAGAAACAAAATGAAGTACACAACAATCAATCAATAAACCTAGAAAATACCTGGCTCTCCTCCCAAATGACATCAGTTCGCTAAAGCTGAGTAAAGGCTGCCTTTTTTTCTACTGGAACCTCCAGTTTGCCATAGTCCTCACCAATCTCTATTGCCTCTCTCTGCTATACTTTGCAAACTGTGTCTGTATATTACCTGCAAGACAACTGAACCTTACATTCTGCTTTAGTGTCACCCTTTCTGTGTTGGGAACAAATTTTCATTGAAGACCAACAACTGCACAAATCAAACTCAAAGCAGCATATGTTTATTTATAATCAAATTCAATATATTATATATAAATTCAATATATTATAAAATTCAATATATTCAATATATTATAATCAAATTCAATAAATTTATCTCAACAATAAGGTGCAGAGGGCCATTTAGGGGAGTTAATTTCCTTTCCTTATCATTTTATATCTTGTTTACCTCTGGGCATGGACTCTTCCAAATTTTTATCTATTTCTGTCTTTTTCTCTCTGTTTCACCTTGTCTTTCTCTGTGTGTGCTTATATATGTATATATGTCTTGCATACATAAACTCTAATTGTATAAAAATATGTATCCGTCTATCTCCTCAATTTACACATTTACATGCATCAATTAAAAAAATTTTCTCTAAACTTTCTCCAAAATGCAATCAATAATTATATTCTAAGAGTACTCAATCAAGTGATGAAACAAATTCACAGTCTTCAGGACTCTGATTCCTGCAGTATCCTCAATAATTCTTAAAGGTAGAAGCCTGTAGACCCATTATTCTCACAAGCTGGCTGATATGAAAGCTAATTCAGACCCATACTACTTACATATTTTAAAAAATTAACATAACAACAACAAGTATTACCTAAGCAATTCTCCTGTGCTTGGCACTGTGCTAAATTAATTGTTCTTCTCATCTCAGGAACAAACCTAAAATAAATATGATTATTTCCATTTTACAGATGAGGAAGCAACAGTGAGGTTAAGCAACAATAAGAAAAAGGCACAGAATTGTAACCCAGATTTTCTTTCTCCAGCCCAATTCTTATTCCATTTTGTCCTACTTCTCATGATATGTAGTTAAAAAATTGTTGCTTATATGTGAAGCTGAGATAGATGCATTGTTTTTTCTCATCAATTGTTAACAATTTGGTTGGTTCATAGGCCTAACAAAGTTTGTGTTGCTTTGTTTTAATTTGAAAGTAAGAATGAACTCTCCCCTGTGGTCAAATCCTCCTTTATAAATTGAACTCTGGTATAAATTTATACTTGTTCTCCTCCCACTCCCAAACAAATACTCCTACAAAGTTTTTATAAAGTTGCAACTCTCTTAGGAAGTCAGCTCCTTCTAGGTTATTAAATGCAGCAATATGTTTCTATCTGATTCCCAAGAAGTTGATGAATTCAGTGATTTGAGTCAATGACCTTATACAGGTTTGAAGACTTTTAAACTGAAAAGGGGTAGGAGCTGAGTTAATGGTGGAAACAACAAACTAAGGTGCAATTTCTGAATGTAAATTTAGTGACATACGCCCAACACACAAAAACCTGTGCTATCCCTGATGTAGTCCAACTGCCGGGGGTCCTTATGTAGGGATGTCACTGCTTCAAAGGACCTGCCTAGAACTCCAGCCCTGTTGTCTTTCCTCTGAGCATTGAGATGCAAGATGCTCTCATGAGCCAGGTGCCAAGGGGGTCTCTGGGCCAGAAGACTGCTCCCTGAACGTCCTGAATCTGCTCAAATCTCAGGGAAGCAAACGATGTTGGGTCCTATTTCACACTTTTCCAGCGTGGAGGGTTTTTCCTCTTAAAATCTTGATCTGATATTGATGCTCCTGGGGTCAGGGGAGAGTTCTAGCTCTCAGGGCATCTCACATAAACTCCACAAGTGATGTCTCATGCCTGCTTCATTTCCATGGGCCACAGACAGACCTTTCTCGAAACCTACCCCATCACTTCCTAGCGGTGTGGTTTGGGAAGTTTCCTTATGCTTTGTGATACTCAAATACTTCAGAGTATCACTAGGAGATAGATCAGATGGCAAAAATAAAAACCCTAGCACCCAGTTTCCAAACAAATACATCCTAGTTGTTATGAATTTGGGCCCTGACCTTTGATCGGGGTTTAATTCTACTGGTGCCGCCATCTTGCTGTAAGACTTTGGGGAGGTGATGTAACGTCTTCAAAAGTCATTTTCTTCATTTCTCAAATGAGAATGGAAATGAACCCTGCCACAGAGGCCTGGTGAGGAGCAAATAAGAGAATGCTTATACAGCACTTAGCATAGTGCTTGGCACAGGGTAAGCCCTCAGTATATTTTAGCTCTTTTTCTTTCTAGTATTCTTTGAATAACTGCATGTATCTCTGCAAACAGACCTAACTTGCATCCTGAAAGGTGAACATTAGAGCCAGCAACGGGATGCAGCTCTCTGGCAAGATGTTTGGTGGGGCACGTGCCCCAGCTGTGTCCACAGCAACCCACCCACTGCCATGCGCAGTGTCGCACCATCCCGAGCTCTCCCCCAGGAAGAAGCGAACCTACAGCCTGGCTCCAGCCTGGCGTTTGCCCCTTTTTCTGGGATTTCTTTTGCTGGAAGATTTTGTTCATTTATGAGAGGGACAGGAAATAATAGGTGTTGAACAACAATGGAACAATAGTCAGCTAGTGTCTGCTGTTCCTACGAGGCTGGCTAAGTCTTGTCAGAAAAGTCTAGGAGGGATGGCGCCCGCAGCAGTTTGGCTCAGCTCTCCTTCTCCACAGAGAGGATCCGCCTGCACTCACCGAGGAGACGGGGCGGTTGGCGGTGGGGCGGAGGGGTGGCTTAGTGCTCCATGAGACGCTGAGGTCTCCTCAGCGCACACCATCCAGCTAATTTACCTGTGTGCATCTATAAAGTGAACAACTCTCACAAATGGAAACCACAGCCTCCAGAGTGGGCGCACTTTGGAAAGAGAGAGTGAAAATCAGGTTGTCCCGTGGGAACCCTGATAGTTACAGGATCCTGGAATTCTACGGGAGCTTTTAAATGGTAATTAAAGGTAGAGATGGGACAACACATTAGAAAAGGATTCACCAGTTTGCCTCTTTCCTGGAAGCACCTTTTCAAAATTAATTGGCTTTTCTCCAGGTTGTGGGTGGGGTTCAAAAACAAATTGATTCTTTCTTCTTTTTAAATAGAGAACTTCTATTTTTTTTTTTATAAAGACTATAAGACACTGTGAGATTTTAGGTAGACCAGTCCAATTTTATAATTCAATTTCATAGGAAGAGTGATGAAAATCACTATGCTGCTCTCCCGAATAATCTAATAATTAGGTCTCAGTAGTTACATGGAAGGAAAGCACTGGCTGACAGTGAATCAGTACCTGGGGGAGGTGGGTGGCTTAGTGACTTGTCCCCTAAAGTGTTTTTCTGAGAAAACAAAGCTGGTGTGCCTCTGCTAGCCGTCCTTCCCGTAGTTCTTGTCCCCTTGGCTTCCCTCTGCTCTGTGTGTAAGCCGTCCTCTTATGCCTCTAGGGCAGGTTTTTCATTCAACAAGTTTTTTTGAGCCTCAATGTGCCATACCCTTTGCGTGGAGGTGGGAACACACAAATAAACCAAAGTGAGTTTTGGTCCCGCCCTAACAAAGTGCATTCGAATGCAGGCCACAGACAATTCCGCGGCAATTGGTACTTGCAACACAGTGAGATAAATGCTGTGGTCCATGAAGTCGAGGGGCTCATCGGAGCCTGCAGGACAGACATCCATCTAAGCCAGACTGAAAGCTGAAGTGGGGCTGGAACGAGACCCAGGTAGAGCGGGTGGGAGAGCAGTCTTGGGACGTGCAAAGGCCTGTGTAGAAAAATAGCACTGTCCAAGGCAGACTTGCCAGCCAAGGTGGGAAGCTTTGAATTCACCCTCAGGGTCATGCATGCAGAGTCTGGGGATAGTGTCCCATGGGGAGTGGCGTGATCAGATTTATGTTTTAGGAAGGCCTTCTCTTCTCTTCCTCTCTGCCAGTCTGTTTCACTGTGCAACTCCCTACCAACCACAGCTACTCAGGCACAGTCTCTGTCTTTGACTTCCTTTCAGTCTCACTGTGCAGAGAACAATGACAAACTGTCAAAGAATAATTGTTTACAAAATGTAAAATAACGAACCTTATCAATATGATATAAACACAAGTCAACGATTTATCTAACTCAATCATTAATGAGGGAACTGGTAAATATTACAACCAGTACCAGGGAGAATTTAAAGAAGCCCATGTTTATATGTGCTAAAGGAATGCTGAAATAAGTTTATAAATAGATGCAGAAACTGGTCTGTCCACAGGGCAATAATCAACCTGATACAATGAATATACTTCTCCAATGAGAATCATTTACACTATTATCAGTTCTCTATGATTTACGGAGTTGCCGAGGACCCTAATGACAATATAATGCGGAGATAACCCAGATGGACAGGACACCCCCGAATCTTTTCTGCCGATTTCAAAGTTTTTCACAATTTTTCCTGACAGTAAGACAAAGAAACATGTGTCTTGGGTTCTGGAAGCCTACGTTGGTTTCCCAGCTCTGCCACTCTCATCTGGACTTTCCCTTCCTGGGCTTCCATCTTTTCATTTTTTAAATTTATTCATATACTGGGCATTTGTGTATGATACAATTTGAAAAAAGCAATGTGCTGAAAAAAATAATTTACACTATTTGTAGGGCTGTCAGACTTCCCAAATAAAAACCTAAGATACCCAGTTACATTTGAATTTCAGATAAACATCAAATATATTTTAGTATAAGTATATCCCAAATATTTCATGGCATATACTTATACTAAAAAAGTGTTCCTAGTTTGTCCGAAATTCAAAATTAACTGAGCAGCCTGTATTCTATCTGGCAACCTACCTATATGTCAAGTGTGTAGACTGTACTATTATAAGAATCCAGAAGATTCCTTGGTCAGGTGGATCTGTTAAAAAAACAAAAACAAAAACAAAAAACAAAAAAAAAAAAGAAAAGAGAGAGGAAGGTCAATTAAGAAAGACTTAGGAAACCCAAGACTCCATTTACCAAGTTTTTGCTTTTGTTTTGTTTGTTCAGTCACAAACCCTTTGTAGATGTGAGGGGAAAAAAATCAAGTTCAATACAAAACTGGGGCATAGACTACAGTTTGGTGGGAACCCAAGTTCCTGAAGGAAAGGAAAGGAAGGGGAAGCGAGTGGAGAGAATTCTTTCCTTCTGTTCGCTCCCTGCCACTCAGCGTTTACAGGTGTTGGGCTCTGACAAGTATTTGCTCTTTACTGGGAGAGGAAACCGGGCATGGGGGTGTATCTCACGGGTGGCTCTTCTCTGACCTTAGAAAATTGTTCCATCCCTAATCATTAATAGCTGCAATGCACCCTCATACCTTGGGCTACCTACCATGTGCCTGCTTGACGCCAGCAGGTGCCTCCAGCCCCATGTTCAGTATTTGGGGGTTCACAGCTCACTGCAAATTGGGGAGACCTATTTCTGTTTCTTGCAGAATTTTATAGGATTTATTCATTCATATTGGGTAGCTTTGCATTATCTTTTTTTTCCTAATTGTGTAGCTAGCTGACAGATGAAAAAACAGTCTTATGCTGAGTAAGCACTGCTGAATCTCTGTCATTTGCTTTGAAGTGGCTGAAAATTACAGAGTCCAGCTTCCCAGGCCAGAGGCAAAGGAAGAAAAGTGTGCAGGAAGTCTTCCATATTTTAGGAAGGAACTGCACATTCCAGGAGCAAATTCTGTCCTTACAAAGAATGCTAGGCAGAGAAAGGTCCACTATTTGCTGGCCCTTAGGAGATATGAGTGGGAGAGAGGAGATGGCTTTAGCAGAGGGGGCCTGTCTACCAAGACTTCCTGGGATATGGCACCTAATGACCAGGAAGGTGCTTGTAAAACCACACAGCGGGACCAAGATGAGTTTCAGTGCTGTGCTCTGATGATTTTAGTTTCTCTCTCATCCCTTGGAAATTCCTCCCTCTCCTGATTTCTCGGTACTCAGGGTCCTATTGCTTCTTTCCAAGATTTTCAGTCTTGTCCTTGGCCTTGGGCTTCCTCCGAGATGGACTTGACCCCATCGTTCTCCAGCTGTGTGACCTGGAGTTACTTAAACTCTATTTTCTCTGTAAAGTGGTAAGCTGGGAACTACTTCACATGATGATATCTTCCATGTAGCAAAAGGATGTATGAAAAGCCCTCAAGAAGTCACAATGAAGGTCATGTAGATGGAGAAATTTACTACATACCACACATTCGTCTACATAAACACATTGAATTCGCACAACAACCCTGTGAGCTAGGTAGCATCATGAATCCTGTTTTACAGCTAAGGAAACCAAGGCACAATTATTAAATGATTTTCCTAAGATTATGCAGCTTTTAAGTGGTTATGCTAATATGTCAACCAACAGTCTGGCTCACGGGATAAAGTTATTAACCATGATGCTCAGAGCCTGTCTAGTAAATATTAGCTATTGTTATTATTATTCCTTACTATTCTGGAGAACACTTGGGTCCAAGAAAATGTTACAGTTCTCCAGTTCCTTGGTCATAGTAGTTTGAGAAGATTCACAATATATCTCAGCATATTAAAGTATTGGAGAAGTCAGATGGTAAAGATATCATTTTTTTAAAAAGTAGACTCTTTATTGTATAATACTTTTAGATTGACATAAAAGTTGCAAAGATAGTACAGAGAATTGCCATGTACCCTGTGCCCATTTTCCCCAGTTGTTAAGATATTACGTTAGTGTGTAAGTTTGCCACAACTGATGAGCCAACATTAGTATGTTACAGTTGGCCCTTGAACAACACAAATTTGAACCGCATGGGTTTACTTATATATGGCTGTGTTTCAACCAAATGCAGATCCAAAATACAGTATGCACAGGATCCCAAACCCTTGCATAAGGAGGACTGACCTTTTCATACCCATGGGTTCCTCCTGGCTGACCACAGGACGTGGAGATTTTGGTATATGCTGGGATCCTGAAACCAACCCCCTGCCTATACTGAGGAATGACTATATTATTAGCTAAACTCGGTGCTTTATTCAGATTTCTCCAGTTTTATATAAATGCTCCCAGGCTTCCATCCGGAGTCCCGCATTACGTTTTGTCGTCATGTCTCCTGAGGGTCCTCTTGGCTGGAACGAGTCCTCAGATTTTCTTGTGTTTGATGACCATGATTGTTTTGAGAAGTCCTGGTCAGATATTTGGCAGAATGTTCCTCCATTTGGTTATGTCTCTTGTTTTTCTCATGATTAGACAAGGAGCTATGGGTTCTGGGGGGGAAGACCACAGAGTTACAGTGCCATTCTCATCACATTGTGTCAAAGTGTCTATTGTCAACATGGCTTATTAGTGAAGATGTTAAGCTTGATCGCCTAGCTGAGGTAGGATTTGTCAGTTTTTTTCCTCTTTTTGTACCATACTCTTTGAAAAAAAGTCATCAAGTCTAAGCTTAAGGGGTAGGGAGTTAGGCTCTATCTCCTTGCAAGAGGAGTAGCTACATAAATTATTTGTAATTCTGAATGGGAAATTTGTCTCATCTATTCCATTTATCATTCAACCATTTGTTTATATCAGTATGGATTCATGGATGTTTGTGTTATACTTTGGGTTATAATCCAATCCTGTACTTTTATTTTGTTATTCAAATTATTTCACTTTTGGCCACGGGGAGCTCTTTCAGTTGGCTCCTGTGTCCCATTGACAGATATGTCCTCATCTGTGTGTGCGTGTGTGTGTGTTTGGGCACTTACCTTCTGGCACTACAGGGTATTCCAGAATCACCTTCTATACTCAGTGCTCCAGCTCTAGAATGAGCCATCTTTTTAAGGAACCCTGGTTCCTTTTATCGGAGAGTCTGGGTGACAGATGTGCTCATTGCTACTGAGGCATTGTTGCTTCCAGGCCCTCTCAGCATTGAGAGTTTGGAAGTACATGTTTTTAAGCAAAAATGTTTCCAAAATTTTTTTGACTACAGGATGTCTCCTCCCCTTCAAATAGCCCAAACATTGTTTAATATTTCTCAGAATGTTAATATTCCATGCAATCCAGTTTGTCATGTGGCACTATAGCAATAGCTTTTGTGTATCTGGATTTTAACAATAAAAAATATTAATAACGATAGTTACAATAATAATAGTTACCATTTATTGACTATTATGTACTAGGCATGGTCCTGGCCTTGGAGATTAGAGTGGTAGGAGAGACTCGTAGGTCCCTATTCTCAAGAGATTCTAAGTCTAGTGAAAAATAAAAAAAAGAACAATTAAAAATTGGTGTCACAGTAGAGACAAAGGCCACCACTGCCTGAATAACAGCCTGGCTTTGTGCCTTACCCTTGCCTCTGCCTTACCCAAGCTGAGTCAGAATGACTCGTCTCGCATGCTTCTAGGAAGGTGTCTCTCTCCTTCCGATTGACCTCAGGATAAAGCCCTGCAGTGCTAGGAGAGAGGGAGGCCAGCAAGGTGCCTGCGGCAGGTGTTAGGAAGCCCATTCTCAAGTGCAACTGTACACTTGCATGGCTCTGACTGTGACTGCCTCCTTAAACTGTGTCCAGACTCCTTCAGGTGACTTACACGTCATGGCCATGGCTTTTTATGACGAGGTCTCTGCTACTTGTGGCCTCTTTCACTGCCCTCTGCATCATAGACTCTCTCTCTCCCCCTCTCTCTGTCTGCAGGCACATCCAACATCCTTCTCTTTGCCAGGCTGTATCCTACTTCTGGACCTTCACAGAAAGGAACAATCTTTCTCCTCTTCATCTGCCCAATTCCTACTCTTTCTGCAGGGCTTGGGTAAAGGTTACTTGCTCTGGGAAGATTTCCCTGTCCCTGACCCATGCACCCTATCAAGAGCCTATCTTCAAGTATGTCACCCCTTGGCGCCCTCTACTGGCCGAGAGAGGCCATTATTCCATTGATTGTCATTGGTTGCGTCTTTCCTGCCTGGATTTTACGCCAGGAAAGAACCACATCCTTCTTGCTCGCTGTGGAATTCCCAGTGCCGGGCATTTGGCCATGGGTGCTCGGTACTCTCATACTGAGTAAGTGAACTCATGATTGTATGAAGGGATGAACTCAGACTGAGCATTAGGAAAGGCTTCCAGGAGCAGGTGATGCTTGAGTTAAATCAAGAGAAGAAAACATGAGGCTTCAGTAAAACTGAGAACTTAAATAACTAGTTGAACCAGACAAATTTTTCATTTCTGTAAGTCAAAACTGGTCACGTATTTATAAAGGTTAACCTAATAATAATAGGTAACATTATTGAACACCTGGTGCTTTAAGCTCTTTAAATGTATTGACTCATTATTGATGCTATGAACCCTGTGGGGCAGATACACCTATTGTTTGCATTTAACCAGTAAAGAAATTAAGGCACAGAGAAGTTAAGTAACAGACCCAGGATCACACAGCCCAGGAGCAAAGCCAGGGCTCCAGCCCAGGATGTCTGCTTCAGAATTCTGAACCCTTAGCCTACATCTTGAAAGCAAGGAGGGAGGGGGCACTGAGGAGCATTAAGAAAGGTGTGAGAAGGTGAGATATGCATTTTTCATAGAGATCTGCTGGGCAGACTGAAGGTACAGTGATAGCTCTGGAGGAGCTGCAGTCATCTCAAGATGAGCCTCCTGATATTATTACACGGTTTCTTTTAATCACTAGTTCTGCATCAGGGTATCAGCCCCATGCTGCCTAACCCATATATTTGTGCTTTTTTGGTGGGTTTTAAGATTACTAGTGGGTTCCAAAAAGGCCCTATTCTAACGAGAGAGAGGACTGCTTTCCCCTGTTGGCATGGCGCTTCTCCTAGAAGTATGCAAATGGACTTTGGATACGGCAATGCTTGCTGCAAGGGGCAGTTTGGCTTACTGGCCTTTAGCTGGTAAATCTAAGATATTACAGACAGGACTGGGGAACGAGCCTCAGGTCCCAGACAAGTGCTTTAATTGCACTAATGTCCCTGTGTAGCTTTCAAGGGCCTCAGTTAGTTTCAACATCCATAAAATGAGGTTAGGGGTTGAATTCAGGCCGCTCTGAATTTCCAAGTCCACGTATGATTCTTACTGCATCTTGGTTCAGGTTGATACTCTGCATAGACTTGCTTCAAAAATATTCTGGGTTTTGTATTTCCTCCCCCAAAGGAGTGACTTAGGCTGCGATGAGAGATTACGAGGAGGAATCATTACAAATCCCTTAGTAATAATTTGCGAATTATTTACATAAAGGATTTAGATCTACTCAGGTGTTTTTATTTCCATGAACAAAACATTGTTTTTTTGTTTGTATGAGTGGCTGCTTACAAGACAAAAATCCCTTTAACTTGAGACAAAATATACCTTGGGTAAAGACGCAAATGATTAGAAATAAGAAGCTTGAAATGCCAACCTGGGAGCCGATGGCTTGATGGCTTGGGCTTCAAATAAAATTCCATCTGCTGAACCCTTAGGTATAATTAAGCACAAAACCCCACCTGAAGGAACACAAGGATTTGACGTAAACCCACAGAAGCCAGAAAATTCAGGTCACCAGGCTCGTCCTGCCCTGGTTAGAGGGAGCTTTGATACTGTTCTCTCCCTGGGGTTCAGGAGCTGCTGTGTGTAATCTCCTAAACCACAAGGACCAGGAAAAGGGCACAAAAGCTTGAATTAAAGGCAGCACGTATGCCAATTTTCAGCTACTTTCCTTTTGTCAGCCGAAGGAAGCCTATAGATTCTATTTAGCACATTGAGAAATGAAGTTTCCTGATTTAGAAAATCAAATGCTTGAGCCGTACAAAGAAAATAGTCTCCTTCAAACTGCACTTACATAACCTGAAACCCTGTAACGATAGTCTTCAGCCAAGGGGTGCCATTCCTTTGGGGCCCAACTCCTTTTCCTTTGGATCTGAGGAAGGCTTGGGATTGTTGAACTCGTCATCCCGAGAGGTAAAACGAAGAACTCCCAGACTGCAGTCTGCCCTCCTGCACTCCCGGGCACTATCTTCCTACCTTGCAAAGGTTTTGACCCTTCAGAGGTAGCAAGATGGAACGGAATAGGTGTCCTGAGTGGGAATCAGTTTGGTACGTCTACAAAACGTATTGTTGTATGTTGCCTTGAAAACACAAAATAGGTTAATACAGACGGAAAGCAGGGAAATGGGGAGGAACTCAATATTTTTGAAGTGACCACTATGGGCCATTACATGTATACTGTATTATATAAGTTAATTTCATCTAATTCTCATTAAAAAATAATCTACAAAGCAGGTTTTCTACAGACAGGGCCACAGCTCACAGAAGTTAAGTAAGTCGATCAAAGTCACACAGCAAGTAAGGGGCAGAGCTGGGATCTGAACCCCCAAATTTATGTTTATTTCTCCCACAGTGTACTGAAAACACTTTCCAAAAGTGCCTTCATAGAGTGTATCATAATGTTCTTTTTCCCCTTCCTCCTGTTAAAACTTCCTGGAAGAGTTTTCATGATTCCTGCCCGCAAGTCACTGAGCGGAAAGGACCGTGTAACTGCAGAGAGGAGCGGAGGAAGGGGAAGGGGCGAGGGACGCGGATGGCTGGGAGGAGCAACAGCTTTTCACGTTTCTCTGCCCAGCTTGGCAGGGCAATGTCTACGGGCTCCGAACTTTCCCCGTAATCATCGTGCATCTTTCCAAAGGAAAAGAGAAGTTGCTCGGAAAGAACACTCAGATAATTGGTTTTGGAGAAGGAGACTTAGTATACCAGGAATAGTTTTCAAATCCATGACACTTTCACGTGCATTAGAATGAAATAAGTCTTAAAAAATTATCCTACGTGATATGATGAGTGTTTCTTTCCTGCACGGTAGAGAGAAATAGAATCTCATGGCTAAGACTCAAGTCAGATTAAATGTAAAGAATAAGAAATTGAGGAGGCAAATTGGTACTTATCTTAAAGGCTTGTCATGAGATTAAATATTTATAAGCAATTTAAACAGAGCCTGGTATGTAGCAGGAATATCAGTGTCCACTAAGTAAAATTCAGTGAGTTGCCCTGTTGTCCTGACTGCAGCATGAGTTCCAAGGAAAGCTCATATTCCTATTGTATAGTAAATGCTCAAAGTTTAGTGGATAAAAAACTCAGGGTAACTTAACTCTAATGACCTCACAATAGGTGAAATTCTCAAATCCACACCCATTTTATTTCTTATTAAGTGTATCTATGTTAGGGTGTCGGTAGTATTAAAAATTGCAAAATCAAGATTATGAGATTGGCCAGGCGTGGTGGCTCACGCCCGCAATCCTAACACTCTGGGAGGGCGAAGCAGGCAGATTATTTGAGCTCAGGAGTTCGGGACCAGCCTGAGCAAGAGCGAGACCCCCGTCTCTACTAAAAATAGAAAGAAATTAGCTGGACAGCTAAAATATATATAGAAAAAAGTCCCAGCTACTTGGGAGACTGAGGCAGAAGGATCGCTTGAGCCAAGGAGTTTGAGGTTGCTGTGAGCTAGGCTGACGCCATGGCACTCTAGCCCGGGCACCAGAGTGAGACTCTGTCTCAAAAAAAAAAAAAGATTATGAGATCATTCAACTCCTCTTCTTCAAAGCTGAGAATTCATCTATATAAGTCTCTTAAAAAATTAATGAGCTCATGGGAGAAGTATCACATATAAAAAAACAATGTTTGGAGCTTCAAGTTTTCACTTATGTAAATGGGTACCATTCCACGTGTCTCTCTGCAATGCTCAAGTGGGTTGGTGAAATGAATGTACAGAAGTTAGCTTGTTTCTGGAGATTATAGGTAAACACTTTATGATACCTGAAGGGTCAATTTGTAATCTGCAATAAAGAGCTGGTTTCTTCGTACCAGGCTGCCAGCCCCCTTTACAACAACAAGAACAAGAGAGGTGCTACAGCAAATTACTTGATTAGCTATCTTTCGAAATTAAATTGGTTCTGATCTAGATGTTGTCAAAAAAATATCTAAGGCCTGGGGAAGATTACAGTGTTTATAAATCGAAAGCAGCTGCTGCTATTTGCAATGGCTTTTGTTAAAAAAAAAAAAAAAAATCCTGATTTGACAATCCCTTTTTTAGGTTTGAGTTCACAACACATGTGAAAAACCAGCACAGTAATGAAGCACAAAGAACAGGTTTTCTCATGGAAATTCTAAAATGCCCTTCACTGTGGCAGAGGCGTGAGGTGTTGGCTTGGGTATCAGTGGAGAAAGCTAACCCAGCAGTTGATAATGACAGGTAGTTATGTAAATAGATTGCCTGAGCCAGGCAGCTGGGCATTCCTAGAAAACAGAAGTCAGAAGTCACTGAGCACAAAGGGTGTTAAGAAAGGGCCTGGTGGGCGTGTATACAGAGCTCTCATCCACGCGGTCGGTTGTAAGTCTGGGGTTGCCGACTGATTCTCAGGATACAGCAATTTAACAGTTTTATAGTTAGTACACTGCTTGGGGTTCTAGGCATTTTTCTATTTCTGGTTCATTCCCCGAAGTAACTTTGCAAATGAATGTTAAGCTTAACTGTGGGTTCCCTGGAACAGCACAGAGGGCTGATCATTTCCTGTGTTGTGACTGCAGGACTTTCAAACACCTAACACTTTCATCCTGGTTATCAAGGAAGCATGTGTTAGCTCTATCAGACTGCTTTGTGCGGTCCCGCATCGCTTGACAACGGGGATACGTTCTGAGAAGTGAGTCATTAGGCAATTCTGTCATTGTGTGATCATCGTAGAGTGTACTTACACACACCTAGGTGGTATATGTGTTTTTATTTATATGTGTTTTATATGGAAAACAAAATGTCTCAGCACTATTACTGATTATCAGTCATTTCCCCTGCTTGATCTGCAAAGCCAATATCAAATAGTCCATTATAATCTTACGTATGGCACACTGTTGTATGTATGGTCCACTGTTGACCAAAACCTGTTCTGCGATGCATGACTATGTTATCCTCTGGGGCAGCAACAAAACTTCGAGGCCATGCAGACCTGAGTTTGAATCCTGCCTTCATCCCTTCATAGTTTCGGCTTGCTGGCTAAACTAATCAGCCTCTCTGAGTCTTGTTTGGTAAAAATGCGACTGATAAATGCTGACAAGGAAGATTTCCTTCCTGTAAGGACTCAGTGCTGGTATTTAGTGGGTGCTTTAATCACTGGTTGCTGCTATTACTTGTAAACCTTGGAAAGGGTATAGAGGGGCGACATTGCATTAAAGGCCACCTGCTGCATGTCCTTGAACAGATAACTGAAGCTCCTCCTCCCAAACTCCCCCAGCCTCCATTTCTTTATCTTTAAAATGGGAATAACCAGACCCATCTCACAGGGGTTTGGGGTAGATTAAATGACACGTTCAGGGAATGTCTGGAACTCAGTAAATGCTGAGTAGACAGATAGATGGTAGTGGCGGTGTTTTTGTTATTGCTGTTTGAAGCTAAAACTACAAATACAGAGCAAACCCTAAACTTCCTACAGATAGTCCCCATCATTTTGCTCTGGTCTTTTGATCTCAGAGCATCTGAAGTTTTTGCTTATCTCTTTGTTTCTTCTCTCACTCTGCTTCTCGAATGTAGGTTCATGAGCTCAGGGAAGAAACCTTGTTTGTTGCCTCACCGCGGTTTTCTCTGCATCTTAGTTCGATGTCTGACTCACTGTAGGCCTTCAATAAATATTTGTAGCATGAATGAATGAATGAACAGAAGCTGTAGGCAGCACACCATTCCTCCACCCCTGCTGCATCTGTGGACCATGGCGTTAGCTGTCCTGCACCTGCCTGGCGCCCGATAGATCCTTCTACTGTGTGCAGCCTCCTCTGAGTAGCTTCTCTCCACCTCTTGGCATCTTCTCAGGCCACCTCTTTCGACTGCCTGCTCCCTTCCCCCAACCAGTGTGTGCTCAGGGAATGCAAACTAATTTAACCAAAGCCAAACATAATTAGGAGAGTAAATCTGCTGCTACTGCTGCTAGAGCAGCAGAAAAAAAAAAAAAAATCATAGCTTGCATTCCAAAAGGAAATGCGGTCTCTCGGCTTTTGGGACCCCCTGCTGTTAGTGTAATGGCTGTGCTGCTGTTGCTGCCCCCTTTCCCCACCAGGCTGGACAGGAAGGAGTTAATTGCACAGCGGCATCCCTTTGCTGCTAGTAGTGTCAAGAGGCAGAGATAACACCCACCCTATAAACTTGCCTGTTCTCGGGGGTTCACAGTATCATGTCACCCAAGGCAGCTCCAAATCCCAAGCCATTTCTTTCCTCTGTTCATTCATTCATTCGTTGGTTTGTTAGTTCATTTACAAATTCTCATCCCCTCTTCTGCTCTTGCGCTGGGCACTGTGCTGAGTGTTTGAGTCACAGCAGAGGACAGAAGCTGTTCCAGGGTGTCTTCACTGGGGACAGGAGGCTTGGGACCTACGATTTTTAGAAGACTGGTCCAGGATCTAAAGTGCCTGTCAGTTACTCTTGATTTCTCCTCAGACACTTGGATAGATCCCATCCTATAGATCTCCCGGGGACAGAAAGGCTCAGCATTGAAGAACTAGCATAGCAAACATTGTTTTTACTTTGATTTTATGTTTCCTTGGGTTGCATGAGGTGGGGTAGCCTGCTGCAGATGACACCACCCCTGAAGTCCCTCTGCAGCCATTCCTTGGCATCCTGTCGTGCCAGTGGGGAGAGTAGACTCCTGTTAATAGAATGATATGGAGCTTCTCGGCTACTCTTGTCACAGGTGAAGGCTATTGGGGAGGATCTTGAGATTTTCTTAAAGCCAGATAGCATGCACCTGTTTGTGTTTGGAGGCCTAACTCCCACCCCAGTGCCCAGACCGCGACAGTATACAGGGAATGCCCATCTGCCATGGAAGAGGAGAGGCCCCACCTTTGCAGCTGGGAAGAAAGGGAGCGATCAGATACATGTATCCCAAGCTTGATTTCATTCATAATCAGTGGCAAGAAATCTGAATTTGGATCCTGAAGTCCCCCTTTCTAAGAACAGTATTTACAATGCATTAAGTGCTTGCAGTGGCCTTGCACGTTGTTAAGCCCTTTATCTGTGGAAGCCTGTCATATCCTTGTGGCAGCCCTGCAAGATAGTAAGTGTTCCCACTTTTTGAGTAACAAATCAATAGCAAGTGATCTGCCAGAGCCATATGCCTTGTAAGTGGCGGAATTAGGGTTTGAAGGAAGGGTTGCCTCTAATTTGCTACTGTAGCACCCTATGTTTCGCTTATAATACATCTTGTCACACCCTGTTTTTATTACCTATTTATTATTGCATATCTCTCTGCAAGCCATACGTTTTTGGAGGCAGTATTTTGCCTTTATGGTTCCCCGAAGGTCTCCAACTCGTAGCACAATCCCTGACAGAGCATAACGGTTCAATGTGTGTTTATGGAATGAAAGAAGGGACACATGAATAAATGTCTCTGCAGCACCTGCTACTTGTTCCCTCCTTTGCAGCCATTTTTTAAAAAAGATCCCAATCTATTTCAGAAGGAAACTTTTCATTTCCATTGTGTGACTGACTTTATTTGAATATCAACAATGCATCCTGTCCCTTCCAGGGCCCTGTGATTTCAAGGCAGAAGGAAATCATCTCACAGGCAGGGGAGGGACCCGAGGAGACCAGAAGAAAGGTGTGCTGCGTCTTCACTGCACCAGTGGCAGGGGTGCAGTCACAAAAGATTTGGGGTCCAGTTTTAGGGGGAAGGAGAGACAGGTGTCTCTGGTTTCTGATAAGTCATGTGCGTGTCCCCCAAACAGGAAAGCTCAGGCATTTGAGAAGTTTCCAGTTGTTCTCAATTCTTACGTCAACACTGAGAGGTTGGCATAGAGAAGGAGAGAGAACAAAAAGGGGACCCGGCGGCCTGATTTCCTAGCCCTAAATGTCTGCGCCAACCATTTGGCTCTTAGAATATTCTCTTGTAAGTTTCTCTGAATGTGTGTTTATGTGTGCATGTCCACCAAGCCAGAAAGACTAAAAATGTATGCAAGGTGGGGCTGGTTTGCATCCCTGGGCACCAGTTTCTGAGGACACGAGAGAGTCAGAGTCAGTGAATATGTACTGCGGATTTGTAAGTGCCAGGCACTGTTGCAGGGCCAGGGCTGCAGCAGTGAGCACAACAGATAAAGTCTTCTGCTTCCTTGAGTTCGCATTCTAGCTGGGGTGAGACAGACAATAAACAAATAAACATATAGAAGAACAGATGCTCAAAACTTTTGTGGTTGATAACGATGCCGACTACAGCATTTGCCAGCTCTGCTAATGAGTCTCCCTGGAAACTTGAGTGGTTGATAAGAGGATTAAGAATCTAGAAAAGTCTTACTGGTAGATCGGTGTACTTATGAGTTACAGAGCCCGTGGATCATGATGGATACAGGATTTTGTCAATTCCACTCTGGCTGGGAAGAAATTCAATTAAAATATATATGTTTAAACTTTCCTCTTAAGGTATTTGTTTCAGAAATCAGAGCTCCCTTTTAGTGGTTGTTAATATCAGGAAATGAATATCTGATTACATTTTTCTAAGGCGAGTCCCTTAGCAGCAGGTGGAATCTCATCATATCTTATCTTCTGCATAATTCATTTTGGGGAAAGTCTCTTGAGTTTTGCTTTCAAAACTGGAGGAGAAAAATGAAGCTGGTTTGAGGGTCATAAGAGTTTTTAACCTTTCTGGAAAAGCAAAAGTACCTAATGTGATTCCAGGAATAGACTCTGAATTGTGGATTTCCTGAGAAGTGCTGGAGAAGCTAAGTAGGAAGCTTGGGTCAAATTCTCTTATCTGGTGTGTGTTGTGTGTGCAGCCAGGGGAGGGAGCAAGCTTGGGGTAGAATGTGAGCTGCAAGCCAGCCAGCACATACGTTGTCCACGCCACCCTGTCTATTTGTCACGCATTTCTCAGGACCCACTTGTCATGCTTGACTAGACCTTATCATCACGGGAACATTACAGAACGTTGTTTTTTCTGCTTTCGCTTGATGCGGTGGCTGCCCTGCCATTGTAGCCACAGTAGGCGATGCTTCCATGTGACATTTTGGCCTGTTTGCAGAACCAGAATGGGCACTTGCAGCTGCTCATTAAGGTGATGCAGCCACCCTCACCACAAAGCCTTGTGCTTCTCAGCAGTGCATGGCGGAGTCTCCCAGGAAGTTGACCCTGTCTGTTCTGGCCTGTCCTGCAATTGAACTTGGACCCAGGAAGTGATTGAAAAAGGCTGGATGGGTTTGTACCCACTTCAGTCCCTGCTCTTTCTGAGCACTGGAGTAACTGAGGCCTGGGGTGTCTGGGACTCTTGGTTGGACCTATGTTTATCACACCAACAGACATTTTCTTTGGGTCACCTTTAGTTCTTTGGGTCACCCAGGGAATTTCCCAGAGAATTTATCCAGGCTTTGAAAACATAAATTTATTTTTTACAAAATTGGGATTATTAAATATACCTATGTATGTGTATATATATATATATATATATATAAAACTTTATATAAATATTATGCTTCTTTCTTTCACTATTATATCATAAGTATGGTATTACTATCAATTGAAAAATAACTCTGGGCCAGGCGCGGTGGCTCACGCCTGTAATCCTAGCACCCTGGGAGGCCAAGGCGGGCCAATTGAGCTCAGGAGTTTGAGACCAGCCTGAGCAAGGGCGAGACCCCCATCTCTACTAAAAAAATAGAGAGAAATTAGCTGGACCACTAAAAACATATATGAAAAATTAGCCAGGCATGGTGGCGCATGCCTGTAGTCCCAGATACTTGAGAGGCTGAGGCAGGAGGATTGCTTGAGCCCAGGAGTTTGAGGTTGCTGTGAGCGAGGCTGACGCCATGGCACTCTAGCCCGGGCAACAAAGCGAGACTCTGTCTCAAAAAAAAAAAAAAGAAAAGAAAAGAAAAATAACTCTGTTCCTTAACTATAAAGCAATGCCCATTCATTGCAGCAAGCTAGGTGCTGTGGGGGAATGCTGGGTATTTAAGGGTGGCAGAGCAAAGAGGTGTAAGCCGTCTACACATAGGGACTCAGAGCTTCAACCTGCTACTAAACAGATATTTTCTATTACTATGTTTATTTTTAGGGAGAATAAAACCAGATGTGCAAGTGCATGGAGTATATAGTAGGGTGGAGATAGGGTTGTTGGGAGGAGGAATGAAGGAGAGTGGTCTGCTACCATGGCAGGTTGGGATTATACCCCAGAAAGACCTCAGTGGTGTGCTGAGGAATTTGAACTTTCTTCCCTGGGTAAGGGATTCCACTCCAGAGTTGGACCAGTTGATAGAATGAGCAGAGGGAACCAAGAGCACAGCCCTCTTGTTTCACACAGCTTTGGCCACCTCTGCCTCCGAAGTTATTTCCAGGTCCTGAGCCACTTGTCACCATGGGGAAGAAGGAAAAGATCTGGGATATTCACAGAGAGCTTCATGCTTGGGACCAGCTTAGAGACCCTGGAAAGAGGTGGTGTTTCCTATCACCTCTAAAGACTGGGGAATGGTCTAGAAGTCTGGAATGAGTTCCAGACTTCAAGGTGTTCCTTTAGGAATCACTTTATCTGGTACATAACCCCATGATTTTGCAGGTCCCGAAACTGAGATCCTGGAGTGGAGCAAATTAGAGAGATGCAGCAATGGTTATAATAAGGGCACGTCTTTGGTGTAAGCGCCATGTGAGCGGGAGTCCCGGTGCTGTTACTTGAGCAAGTTGCCGGTCTCCAAGCTGCAGTGTCTTCATCTGTAAATGGGACAATAAAGTACTTGCCTCATTACGTTGTGGATGGGGATTAATAGGTCAAAGCCTGTCAAGGATGTAGCATTGGTGCTTGGCACGTGTAAAAAGTATTTAGGTAACAGTAACTATTACCACAATGATTATGGTCATCACTCTTGTCACTGTTATTATTTGTGTAGTGAAGTGTAGCATTAGTGGTGTCAATAAAATCTAATGTTCAATGACTAGTAAAAGGTGTATCTTAAGTCATCACTGCCATGAGCACTGGCCCGGTAACAAGGCCTGCTGGTAATCCACCAAACTTGACATTTTAAATCACAAGACCCTTGAAGACAGAGACTTTTAAAAAGCTAATTTGCTTTTGTACCCATTATAGTGAGGGCCATGGACACTCAGTGACTGGGTTATGAGGAAGAAGCATTTTGGTCCTGCCTTGGCATCTTTGATATTGCAGTGTATTTAGCCTATTAGTTCTTTCATCCCAGGTAGAGAAACACGGGGTCCTTTGTGTGTGACTGTGTTTCAAGTAGAATAAGACATGGGTTTGTCTAGAGGCTCCATGTCCCAGCCCTGCCTCTGAGCTTATCTTTACCTTCTGTTCTTCCACTTGGTCACCCGTGAGGGTAATAAAACACTTCCCACGTGGAGATCGCCCATAAGCCTGGGCCTCAGTGCCCGTATTTCCAGCCCCTGGCCCTCCCCGACGAGCACCCTATGGGGCTATGATTTACACACACAGGCGCATGTCCTTGCCCTGGCTCTCCCTCATTTTCTGCCTGCATCAGAGGTAGTGGAGATGGCGGACACTTGGCCAAGACCTTATGCTAATAAGATCTAACACTGGCAGGCACCGTGCCACGCTCTTTATAGGTATTCATTCATTCACTGGGAGGTTGGGTGCTAGAGAAAGGTAGGGGAAATTTAAGTCACTGATGAAGAGTTTTGGGGACTTGACTTGTTTATGGGATGACCACAAGGCAAGGCAAGGCAATGCAGTGTCTGGAGGGGCCGAGCCCCCTGCCTCTCTGGGTGGGGTCTGTCCACACAGCCTCTGCCGTGCAGGATAGGAGGGGGCTTTTCTAGCTCACCTGTGCTTACTGGACAAGTAAGAAGATGCAGGGCCTCTTTATGAAACTCAGGCCCACAGGGGCAATGTACAAATATGTGCCCTTGGAAATCTCCTCATATTTTAGTGACTTTGAAATGGGAAAG
Organism: Eulemur rufifrons; assembly: GCF_041146395.1. Taxonomy (NCBI): domain Eukaryota; kingdom Metazoa; phylum Chordata; class Mammalia; order Primates; family Lemuridae; genus Eulemur; species Eulemur rufifrons. The sequence continues at coordinate 27,325,292 of NC_091001.1, forward strand.
CTGTCCTGAGAGGGCATAAACAGATCTGGGGTAAAAAGGCCTCTGGAGCCAGCCAGGGCTAGATCTGAGTCCTGGATGTGCCTTAACAGTTCTTGGCCTCAGTTTCCTTGTCTGTAAAATGGGACTATAGTAGTGGTTTTGCTTTCTGCAGTTTCAGTTACTTGTAATCAGCCATGATCTGAAAATATTCAATGGAAAATTCTAGAAATCAACAATGCATAAGTTTTAAATTGCACGCTGTTCTGAGTAGCATCCTCTCCCCTTTCCCCCAGGTGTGAATCCTCCCTTTGTCCAGCATCTCCACACTGTATATGTTCCCCACCGATTGGTCACTTAGTAGTGGTCTCAGTGATCTGATCAACTGATCAACTGCTTAAGGAATCCCTATTTTACTGTATATCAGCCCCAAAGGGCAAGAGTAGTGATGCCGGCATATGGTTATAACTGTTTCATTTTATTATCAATTGTTGTTAATTGCTTACTGTGCCTAATTTATAAATTAAAATTTATTAGTGTGTGTATGGAACAAAACAGTATTGGATTTGGTACTATCTGCAGTTTCCAGGCATCCATTGCAGGTCTAAGAATGTATCCGCAGAGGATGGGGGAGACTACTGTATTACTGGCATTTGTTCTTATTTATTTCTTGTCTGCACAGAGGTCAAGTTCTATGAGATAGGCAGTAGTATTATTGTTTCCATTTTATAGATGAGGAAATTAAAACACAGAGGTTAAATAACTTGCCAAAATCATACACCAGGGCTGGAATTCAAACCCAGGGGCCTGGCCCTGTAGTCCACTCTCTTAATCACTGTGTTATCCTGTCTCTTATAGGAGGGTTGTCAAGTGCAAAGGCACTGAGGCAGCCTGTAATTGGTCTGTCTCAGGCATATGAGGTATGATGGGAGTGGAGTGAGCAAAAGGAAATGAGGACAGAGATGTGATGATGAGCAGATGGCTTGTGGAGAACCTTGCAGGCTATTCCAAAGACGTTGCCTTTTTCTCTACATTGGTTGGCAAGCTATTGGGGGGGTTTGAGCAGAAAAGAGGCATGATCTGCATTTTGAACACTTGAATTTTAACTCTCCTTTCTTCTTCCTAATAATAACTGGCATTTATTGAACCATGCATTGTTGCACTGAGTGCTTTATGTTCACTTTCTCTTTTAATTTTTAAACAAAATTTTTGAGGTGGAAATTACCAGCCCCGATTCATAGATAAGGAAACAGAGGCTTAGAGAGGTTCAGTAATTGGCCAAAGATCCCATAGCTTGTAAACAGCATAATCAAGTTTTTACCCTGGTCTATTTGGCTCTGAAACCAGGGCTCTTTTCCTTTCCCATGTCCAAGGGGTTTCTTATCTGCCATGGTTTTGCCATGCTGGTCCACACACTTGGATCCAAACAGTCCCTATCTCGTTGGAAGGGAGGGGAAGCTCTCAGAACTGCATCAGGGCTTCTGTAGCAGGCTCGGCTGTACTGAGTGAGGACAGGGGGCTTCTGTGAATGCAGTTTGCCTTTATATCTCACCGTGCTCCCTCACACAGATGGGGAAGGTGGCGTGGATGCCGACAAGGGTCATGACAATTAAAAATCTCTAAGCTGATTGGCCTGAATTCCAGTTCCAGGTCTGTCAGGAACTAGCTGTATGAGCTTATGCACCAGCACTAATCACAACTGTGATCAAGAGTGTTTGTAAATTTACATTTTTAGGTCTATCTTCCACTCAGCCTTCAGAGGATGAGGTTGGTGTTTATTTCATCTCTTGCTGTATCCTCATTACTTGGAGCAGAGTTTGACACGTAATGGAAGCCTGATTACTATTTGTTGAATGAAAAATACCATTAGCCATTTCAGAGTGTTTTCTCCCTCCCAGGCACATTACATGCATTACCCATATCATTTAATCACAGCTATTTAATATTAAAGGATAGATAATGTTATCTTCATTTTATGGATTAGGAACTTGAGGCTGGCAAGGCTTAGCAACTTGCTCAAGATCACACAGATAAATATATAACAATGCTAACCTAAGTTTCAACGTCTTGGGATGTAAAATTAGAGACTCAAATAGCTCATGTCTAAGGGCCCTTCCAGTGCTAAAATTAGACCTTTCCTGACTCCTAGGCCAATCCTCTTTCATTCCTATTTCATTGTCTCCCTGTAACTCAGAACAGGATAACTCTAGGACAAATGCATAGTTTTCACAAAGCTCACTTTCTTTCTTTCTTGTGTTCCCCTTTTTAGGGAAACATGGTGGAACGAATGAGTTAGCCTGGCTGTCTAGCTGTCGGGGGTAGTGGGCTGGAGGGGCGCCTCTGCAGAACTTGGCTCAGGAGGCCTGGGATTTCAACCTGCGCCGCTGGCAGGACGCCTTCCGGCTGCTTAGATGAGCAATGGTTATGCAATTTGTTTTCCCTCCCTAAGTGCGCCACAGGATGTCTGATCTTGAAATCGCTCTCATTTAAGAATCTGTCTTTTTTGAAGCAAATGTGTCATCTGAAACCTTTTATGGCTTTATGGGAAACTAAATGTGCTTTCTAAGCACTGATGGCCCAGGTTTGTCTGCTGATCTTGTTCCCTCACACGCTGTGAGTCACAGAGGAAGGAGACCGGGTGCAAGTTAAGTGGCTCTTTGCCTTGGGCAGTGAGAAGACACGGAGCATGCAACTTTGTCCTTTGAGGAAGATGAATAGACCCAGGGGTGATTAACCTGGACAAGGAGAAGGTTCATGGGAGCCATGGTGGCGTCCACATATCTTTGAATGTCAATTTTTTACAAGAAACTTTTGGGTTCTCAGGTGGTAAACTAGCCCTAACGCTGGGTCGCCAAAGGAAATGGGTGAATGGGCAAGTTCTTATTTCCCTCCTCCTTGCCACCCTCTTATCAGTCCGGTTGATTGAATGCAATGGCCGGGAATACTGTCCAGGGATTGCAGGTGTCAGCTGGGTGCTTGCTGTAGATGACATGCAAGGTCCCTGCTACTCTTGACTTACTGTGATAATCTCACTGGGAAAAATGAAGTTATTTTGACTTCTTTCATTTTATTTTCCGAAATGTACAATCTTCTTCTTCTTTTTCTTTTGAAACTGTTAAAGTGATGAAAATATGGCAGCATCTGCATTTGCTCTAGCAGGATTTATTTAGTTACTCCTTCCTTCCTTTACAGACTTTTATAGAGTAGAATGCCCTGTCCCAGGCACTGGGATTAGAGTTTAGTAAATACTCACATGAAGCTGAAAGTCTAGAGCAGGAGACAAGCAAACACATGAGCAAATAAAAAACCAAAACAATTATTACCAGTCATAACTGGTATGTGGAAAATGGACTGAAACTAAACAGAGGAGAGATGCTGTCTTTTAGATAATGGTGGCTCAACAAGGCCACCTGAGGAGGTGACATTTAGGTTACCTAAAGAATGAGAAGGCACAAGCCCTCAGGAAACTGTGTTTGTACATATGAATATGTATGTACTTTTCTCTAGACCCCAGTGCAGAATATTTTCTTTCCCTCTCACAACTTTATTAGTTCTTTGTTGGGTATTTCAGTTTTCTTGGTGTAACTGAAAAAACATTTCTTGAGCACATTCCATGTGTCTCAAGTTGTGCTAAATGCATTATTATTATGTTTTAAATTTATGTTTAAATTAACCCGATCTGATAAGAATTGGTATGAGGCAATGGCTGCTTGGAAGGTTGAGTAGTTCTTCTACAGAGAGATGTCTAATAAAGGTTGGGGCTTGGATCTGGACTCGGGGCTGTTGGATTCCCATGTTTGTCATCTCTCCACTGGACCCCACTTTGTGAATCCTCCTGGACATCTCTGGGGTTCCAGGTTGCCTGGAGGTGGCTGGCACCCAGTGCACTAAGGAGACCAGCTGACTCTCTCTGTGACTGTCGTCCTCTGTTTGGGCTTCAGGGACTTTGGCTCCCACCACGGAGAGCAGATAATACTGTGGCCCAGCTGCAGCTGGGAAGGAAGGCCCAGGAGAATGGAGCAGAAGTAGGGACACCACAGCTTAGCAGCCGGGCTGCGGAACAGGTATGAACAGCAGAGGGGCAAGGTCAGGACCTCAAGGACACATGGAAAACAAGCAGCTGTCATTCATGGCAGTTTCTCTAGTTGCCCTGAGCACTGAAGAATGAGTCTTCACAGAGTGTCTCCAAGGAGGAATTGGGCTTGTGCCTTGGTTGGACATAGACCAGACTATTGAGTGAGAAAATGAAGCCACGGCAGATCTATATAAGCCCTCAGCCGAGCGAGGCTGGAGGAGAGAAGGCTCGGACAGTGAGAAGGGTCACCAACTGGCCACTGACCCATTTGCTTCTCTTCCCCTGACAGATTGAGTAGATTGGGGGACAGGAAGAATGTGGGTTGGGCCTCACACTTTGGCATACCAGCATGTTCAGTGGGGAGTAAAATTCTGTCATGCTAAATCTGTCTGACAACTGGTGCTCATAAGAGTAAGCCTCTTTTCCAGAATCAAAGTGTAAGTTGCAGCCAACTCTGCACCGGGGTGAATAGTGTGTTCCCTCTCTCCAATTCGTGTCTACCTGGAATCTCAGAATGGGACCTGATTTGAAAATAGGATCCTTACAGATGTCATAGGTTAACATAAAGCCACACTGAATGAAGGCGGGCCCTAATCGAATGATCGGTGTCCTTAGAAGAGGAAACAGAGGCAGTCAAAAGTAGGAACGCCACATAAAGATGGAGGAAGGGATTGGAGTGATGCATATACGGTCCAGGGGATGTCGAGGACTCCAGCAACTGCCAGAAAATGAGAAATGCGTGAAACAGACTTTTCCTCAAAGCCCTCAGAAGGAACTAACCCTGCTGACACTTTTATTCCAGATTTCTAGACTCCAGAACTGTGAGAAAATGAATTTCTGTTATTTTAAGCCACAAGTGTGTGCAACCTAGGAAACTATACACTCCCCGACACAGCAGTGAGGACCTCTGAACTCCGTGCTGCGGTCCAAACCTCAGACCAGGTGTCAAGTGCCGGCTACTCCTTCGTACCGTGCACTCCTCCTCTCACAGCACGCTGCTGGGCTGCTTCCTCCTCTTCCTCTTCATCTTCTCTCTGAATTCCTTGTGGGCACAGGTCAGATTTAATTCTTTGCTGTGTCCCCAGCTCCTGGAACACACTTTGCACTCAACAGATGTTAAAAGAATGAATGAATAAAATAAATACTTCTTGGCTAACGCAGTCTTTCCAAGGACTCACAAACCCCCAGCAACCCACCATTTTATGTATTCATTTTATTGATATTATTATGCACCTACTGTGTGCCAGTAACTGTGCTAGGAATTGGGAGCACAGTCATAAATGAAAGGATAAAATTCCGTTTTCTCGAAGCTTATTATCTAGAGGAGGAGTTGGGGAAAGGGGCAGGTAAAACCAGCACACAAATACAGGGATGTATTAATGGGATAGATAACTTTGGATAGTGATGCGTGCTTGGAAGAAAATAAAACAGGATAATGGTTAGAGTAACTGGATTTACTTCCGTTAGATGGTGCCAGGAAAGGACTCTCTCCAGGTGATGACATTTGAGCTGAGACCTAAATAATAAGGAGGATTCATGTCTTTGAAGATGTAAAGGATGAGACTTACAGGCTAGGGGACAGCTGGTGCCAAGACCCAGAAGCAGAAGTTAATATGAGGTGTCTGGGACGCAGAAAGAAACCAGTGAGCAAGGTGCAAGGGGCCGAAGGGCATGGGATGATGTCAGTGGGACAGATTGGTCTTGCTTCCTTGTGTGAGGCTGCAAGAATTCCAAGTTAGAGGAGAGTGACTTACAAGTTTCTGCTGTGAGGAACATTGTTTAAAATTAAAATTACATTAGACATTTATGGCCTGGAAAGGGGAGCCCCATGGATGACCAAATCATGCATCAGAAATGGTGCCATGTTTTCACCAAGGCCAAAGACGCAAAGCCAGACCTCGTATTTTCTCCTCATTAAATCACAGAGGGCTGGAACAGCCACCCGTGGAGGTTGTCCTCGCTTGGTGCCATTTGTGTCTGGCCTTTGCTTTGTTTAAAGCTTCATTTTCTTTGTGTTCTAGCAAAACAGCGAGGCAGAGCTGACTTATGGAGAGCACGTCTCTGGCTGGTATTAGCTGTGTGTCACTGGTACAAGCTTTTCAGCCATTCTGTGTCCTGCAGTTTGGTGACAGGGATATGAGAAGTGGCCTCTTGTGATATGGTTGTTTTGTTTGTCCTTGGTTTTTACATTTTCGTTAAATCATAGATGTCTCTAATTGCTTCTGCATGGCCAGAATGCCCCTTGATTGGAATTCTATGGAAAATAGAGTTTGTTTTATTAAATAGTGTTTCTAAAGGGATTTATGTGGTCTTTGGTTTCCTTTTCCTCCCCCCCTTTTGCCTTTTCTTTAAAGTTTTTAATTTGTTGCTATGTATAATCGCTTGCTTCTGTGCAGGAATTGCTCTCCAAGCTTCTACAATTCTGTATTATAATTCCCTTTATTACTGCAGAATCACTTTTAGCCTTCAGTTAAGATGACTGGACAAGAATCAGATTAAACAGAATTAGTATCTATTTTGCACGGTGCATTGCTCCTAGAGCCGGTGCTTCCCTTTGTTGCTAACTTTTTTGTGGTTTTGAAAAGAATGAGATTAAAAAGAATCACTATCTGATCTCATGTAAGCCTCGTGGCACCCTGGGGCACACAGGAAACAGACTCTCCTCCTCAGAGAAGTGAAATGACTTGTCCATGGTCATCTATGCAGAGCTTATCAGAGCTACATGGCCACTAGGCTCCTGGAAATCCAAAGCCATCTCTCTGCACCCCTCGCCACACCCATTCTTTAGGATGATTTTCTAAAATATATGCAAACGGGGAGAAAATATGCTGTTTCTGAGATGTTGGAACAAAAAAAATTTACATCTAGTGAAACGTTTCAGTGAATCCTTGTTGCACACTATTGATAATTAAAGCTTTCCCTTTAAGCTGGAGTAAAAGTAGTTCTATTTTCACTTCGTATAGAGAATAGTAACACACCACAGTGTAGGCATAAACTCTGGTTTATATATATATATATATATAGAGAGAGAGAGAGAGAGAGAGAGAGAGGAATTGGCTTATGCAATATGGAGGCTGACAAGTCCCAAGAAGTGCTGGGTGGGTCAGCAAGCTGGAGACCCAGGAAAGAACCAGGAGATCCAAAGGTGTAAGTTCTAGTACAAGAGTAAGAGAAGGGGGTTGGTCCAACTAAGTCATCCAGACAAGCTGAGTTACTTCTTGCTCAAGCTTTTTGTTTTATGCAGGTCTTCAAATGATTGGGTGATGGCCACCCACACTGGGGAGGGCTTGTGTACTCAGTCTACTGATCCAAATGCTAATCTGATCTGGAAACACCCCCATAGACACGCTCAGAAGAGTGTTTGGCCAAATATCTGGGCACCCTGTGGCCCAGTCAAATTAACACATAAAATTAACCATAACAATGGCATAAATTTGAATTTTGCCTTTATCATTCATTATTTAAGTGGCTTTGGTCAAATGACTCAACCTTTCTGAGTCTTACTTTCTTCATCTGTAAATTGGAAATAGTGGTATCTGCATAGTAGGAATTTTGTAGGAATTAAATGAGACAGTTTGATAAAGTATTTAGCACACTGCCTAGCCCAGAGAAAAGACTCCATAAGTGTTATTAATTATTGTTACAATTTTCACATTATTGTAATAATCATAAGTCTAGGAACAGATAATGCTTTTGTACATATTTGTTGTATATATTATTTGTTGTGTAAAATTTTGAGCCTAAACATTTTTTTTTTTTTTTTTGCAAATGAAACTTTTATGCAAAATAGAAGTCCAGGAAGTTAGAATGTTCACATGTAGGTTATGACTTTGGTACTTGGGTGATTTTGAGCAAATTGTTTAACCTCCCTGAGTCTTGGTTTTCTCACATGTAAAACACCAGACCTGTTGACTTCACTAGCTTGATCTAAGGATCAGATAAGGCAAATAAGATGCTCTGTGTGACATCACTTTGCATGCAACAACACCTCCAACAGACATCAACTGGAATGGGGAGAGGGTGCCCCCTCAGTGCCAGGTGCTACACTAGGTGTTGGTGTTCCGAGTTGAGCAGGGTGGAGTTGCCCCTGCTAAAGCAAACCCACCAACCGAGTGTGGAGTGATGGTGGCAGTGATATGGGGCAGTTAGGGGGAGGACAGGGAGTGGTGGGCAGGGAGCCCCTGCAGGTGTTGACTAGTAGGAAGGATTCAGATGAGGAATTGTGGAGAAAGTCTTTATAGATAGAGGAGTTTTGTAGTCATTATACTGCTTATGAGGAAGCAGCATATTTGCCGTGTGTGTGTGTGTGTGTGTGTGTGTGTGTATTGGATGAGGGGTGGTTTGATGATTTTTTTCAAAGGGGACAGTTGATTGTTCTAGGAGACATTCCCAAGACAGGCCCAAGAGTTAACATACAAATGTCAGGCCTTAAGGTATTCAAGCATGTTTAAGGCCTCTTTGACATTGGTTTTCAAGACAAATATTTGCCCCCAGTAAGGAAGACTGATGGGGAATCTAAAGTCCAGGTGTGCCAAGAAGCCGACAGCCAGGTAGTGCAGTGGAAGTAGAAATGTAGGGCCCTGGGAGCAGAGGCGGGGCAGGGACAAGGTTGGATAGGAAGCTAAACAGCAATAAATCCCACTCAGGCACTGGTAAGCTTCCAAGAGAAAGGGAAGAAAAGGACAGCTGGTATTTGTTTAAGAAGAGTGTTTGAGTCAAGACTAGGAGTTACTGAGTGTGCTGTGCCCAAGGCCCAGTGCTAAGTGCTCTGCACATATTATTTCACTGGATCCTCTCAACAAACCCAAAAAGTAGATAAAATTGTTGTCCCCAGCGCCATTTTACAGATGGGAAAACCGAGGCCCAGAATAGTGAAGGAATTCACCCAAGGGCGCCCATATCCATTAAGGAGTGGAGGTTAGTTGGTCTTGTCATAGAAGGTCCCCAGAACCTAGAACACTAAATCCATGATGATGCTTCCCCGCTTGAAGCCTTTCTATGAGGTCCTATCATTGACGCATCTTGTCCAGCTCTGTCAGGTCCTGTGGGGGATTCGACCCCAGCGCTTCACCAGGCTCCTCTGCAGCCTCCCGCCTCTGGCTCCCAACCGTGGGATCAGCGTCTTCCTTTCAGCCCCTTGAATGCACCATGGTTTTTTGACCTCAGGCTGCTGCACTTGCTGTTTCCTCACCTTGACTGACTAAACCCTCTCATGCCTCAGTTCTGGGTTAAATGTCACTTCTGCAGGAAGCCAGTTCTCACCTCCAGACCATGCGAGTGCCGTCATCTCTCCTGTAACACTCTGCCCTTCTCCCTCACATCATCCCTCCCAGATGGAATTTCACCCTCATTGGGAGGATATTTGTTTGATGTAAGCTGCTTGCAGGAGAGGGCTGGAGCCATTCCTGTCCACCCCTCTAGCTCCAGTGCCTGCACAGAATCCTTCTAGATCTCTGTGTGTTTCCCTCACTACCCTGCCTCAGGTTTTTACTCCAAAGCAGTGGTGCCCAACTGGGGACAATTTTACCCCCACTCCCACCTCCACCTCCCAGGACATGACAATGCCTGGAGATAGTTTTGGTTGTCACAACTGAGGGGGTACCCCTGGCCTCTAGTGGGAAGAGGGCAGGGATGCTGCCAAGCACCCTGCAATACACAGGCCAGCCCCCCACGGCAAAGAGCTATCCAGCTCACAGCATGAGTAACACTGAGGTTGAGAAACCCTGCTCTAAGGAGACTTTCTCTGCAAGGCATTCCTCTAAAATTTCACTTCTCCCTCTCCACACCTGTATTTCATGCCCCCATTTCCTAGTTTATTGCCTTTCTCCTGTACACCTGACACTATCTAATAAATGACATATTTCACTTATTTATCTTCTTTGTCAGACACTATCGTACAAGCTCCATGAAGACAGGGATTTGCTTCTTTTTTGTTCACTGCTTTATCATTAAAGCTTAGAAGAGTGTCTAGCACACTGTAGGTGGTCAGTACTATTTCTGGACACATGAATACACTTAGAGTCCTAGGTAACCACTTCCAGTCCATCACAGGTCACTTATGTTGAAATCCATTTGCCATATGTATGGGGACTACTCTTGCACTCTGGGACGTGATGGAATCTTTTCTTTTGTATCCCTTGGTGGTGATGCTGTCTACACTTTATCCCTGACTGGAGATCCCCCAAAAATGTCTCACTGAAGGCAAGAGTGAGGAAAGTGGGAAGGTTCTCTCAGTGAACAACAAAGTCCTAAAGAAATGGGTGTTCTGGCTGGATGCCTTTTGAAAGGATCCCTAGAATTGTCCTTATATTTGACAGATGGGGAAGCTGAGGCCCAGGCGCACATTCTAAGGACATTTTGAACACTTAAGATTCTTCGATTTGGACTTGATTAAGGTCACACAGCAAAGTATCAGGATCAGAATTAGAACCCAGTTTCCTGACTCCCATGGAGATGGAAGGGGAAAAGTGAAAAATCCTGCTGATCTAAATATGGATGCTGGCAGACGAGCCACAATTCTCTAAAGCTCTCTTTTGCCTTGCAAGTTGTGATCTCTAGTTGACAAGGAAGCAAATTGAATAGCTAAATGCAGAGCTTTCTGAGATGCGGAGATGCAAATTAGCCCGAACCATGTGCAACTGTGGATTTGAGGCTGGTGTCCAAAATAAAGGCTTTGCTTCCTCCGGCTGCATTGAAAACTCACTCTGATAGGTGCTGCCTTCTTGCTCTTTCTCAGCCAAGCACCATGCAAGGCACAAGGGATACAATAAAAATGAAAGCACTGATCCTACCCTTGAGCAGTTTGCAATCTCAGGCTCGTGAGGGAGACAGACAGAGGACAGGACCCTATTTTTAATCCAACAAAGGGCAGTGCTCTGTCAGTATCAGTACTGGGTCAACTATGTGTCCAGAGCCAGGTAATTGGATTATATATTTTCTGAGAATAGGGAACCTCATCTTGGGTGTCTCTTATGCCATCTGATGGCCATAACAATGATAGATAAAAGTTATTGAGAGCTTACTGCGTGGCAGGTACTAAGTACTTTAATGCAGCAGTTCATTTAATCCTCCTAGCAGTACTAGGAGACAGCTACCTTTATTGTTCCCATTTTTACAGGAAAGGCAAGCGAGATTATGAAACTTTCCCAAAGTTACAGAGCAAAGCATAATGGCACCGGCATCTAGACCCAGATCATCTGGTTGCAAAGTGTGCAGGCTGCACCACACAGTGCATTGCTGGTAAATGTTATTTAACATCCCCAGAAACTCTGGCCTTGGGACTTTCTCCGCCACTTAATAATGGTGCCCTTTATTGAGTGTTTACTCTTTTCCAGTCACTAACTTAATCTTCCCAATTAAAGGTGAGGCATCATCATGTCCATTTTACCAATGATGAAACAGAGGCACAGAAAGCTTCAGTCATTTGCCTGAGACCACACAGGTAATAAGAGCAAGGATTCTAGACATTTCGTGTAAATGGAATCATACAATATATGGTCTTTTGTGTCTGGCTTCTCTCATTAGCATACTATTTTGAGGTACATGTTATGTATAGCATGGCCCAGAACTGTGTTCCTTTTGTAGCTCATAGCATTCCATTGTATGGAGATAGCACACTTTGTTTATTCATCACTTGATAGATATTGGGATTATTTCCATTTCTTGGCTATAGTGAATAGTGAAGCTATGAGCATTCCTGCATTTGTGTATATAACCTTTTATTACTATGCATTTTCCCCAAATGCTCTTTCTTTCTCTTGCTCACACACACACACACACACAACACGCACATACAGCAGTTAAAAGGGATGAATTCCGGAGCCAGATTATATGGCCTTGAACACTGACTCCAACATGTATCAGCTGTGTGACTCTGAGAAAATTAAACGATCTTTCTGAGCTTTGGGTTTTTTCACCTGTAAAATGAGGATAATAATACCTCTCTGATAATATGGTTCAAAACTTGAAAAAAGATAATGCACATTGTCTGGTTCATAATGAAACACGCAATAAATATGTGTCAGATAAGCAATAGGGCTGAAAAGAACAACCCACAGTCTAATTGCAGAGACATAAAAATATAATAATTGGACATAATGTAAAAAAAATAAAAATATAGTACTACAGGAGTCGTCACCATGAAGTTTATATTAATTACTTTAAAAAAAAAGACCAAGTATCTAGAAAATGGAAACTTTTCTGTAGGTTGGGAGGCCTGGGAGGCTTCAGGGTCGAGGCAAGGCCGGGGCGGGCACCTTGCAGAAGGAGCGAGGGGTGGTTGGAAAGTGCGGAAGAACCTGGGCAGACAGGGACATTGCAGCTGTAGGAGTGGAGGGCAGAAAGGAGAGGTTTGTCAGGCTGCAATGATGTCAGGGGAGGGACGGGTGATGCAAATGGCAGCGTGCGCTGGGATTTGGCCACACTGTGCCCTGGGTCTTCAGACACTGGTGAGCGTGCGCCCTTCCCCATGTCTCCAGCAACAAGTGGTTTTATTCACATTTTTTTTTTTTGACACTTACATAGGTGTGTGATGGCTTGGTTTTAATATTTCTTTTCTCGATTACAACCGAAATAGAACATCTTTCCATAGCTTTATTGACCATTTTGGTTTATTTTCTATGAATGGTACTTTCATATCCTTTGCTCCTTCTGACTACCTTGATTTTTGATTTGTTACAGTTTGTCCTATATGCTAGTGACTCACCTCTCCGTGCTTGTCACTTATAGTGTCCCATTGTGTATAATGCCTTTTGTCGTACGAAATGTTTATATATGGATGCATTCAAATGGATCACTTGTTCCTCCTATGACTTGTCCTTCTGGTGTGTCCACAGAATTTCCCCCTGTTCTGAGGTCATAAAGATAAATATCCTCCTACCTTTTCTTCTAATAGGTTGAAATTTTTTGTTTTCTTCATTCATCTGGAACTTACATTTGGTTATGTCCCTACACTACTGATAAAATAATTCATCGTGACCCCACTGCCTGGCAATTCCATCTTTCTCATATATGCATTTCCCACCGGGCTCCTGTCTGTTCTTAGCCTTGCTGTTCTGCAGCCAAACGCAGTAGCCGTCACACCACCACTCCTCAGCAGTCCCCCTGCTCTGTTTGTCCATCTGCCCCTTCATTTTACATTATGATGTCAGAATGTGTTTGTGTTGTTATAAGATGTGTGTGAATATTATTTTTAAAGATTTCTATTTTCTTTCTAGTGGACATATCATAGTTTCTTGAATCATTCCTCTATTGTAGGGCAAGAACATTGTTCCTAGTGGAGTGTGTGTGTGTGTGTGTGTGTGTGTGTGTGTTTCTATTATGAATGCTCCTGTGGTGAATAATTTTTCGTATAAAGCATTTACATATTTTTGGATTATGTCCTTTGGATGGATTCCCAGAAATAGAATTACCGAGTCAAAGGGCATGAATATTTTTAATGCTTTTAATTCATGGCATATATTTATTTAAAAAAATGAAATGAATGAAGATTCTGGTAAGTTCCCGGTACTCGATTATGCAGCTGCAATCAACTGGGCTGTGCCCAGTGTGGATCCGGGTACGGCTGCCCTGTGCAAGTTCAAGAGAGAGATTAATGTGATCTCCTTGATAGATTTGTCTTTCCTTTTTTGTTTGTTTAACACATTTTCTTATATTCATTTCTTCAGGCAGTCATTTTTAAGCACCTATTATATGCCAGGCTTCACATTAAAGCAGGCAGAAGGATCTTGTGCTCCCAAGGAACACAATTTCTGGTAGCTAAGAAATAAACACACAAACAGAATCGTGTGACTGAGGAGAAACATAAACTGATGTGATAGCAAGTTGACTTCTGTAGACGGGATGATCAGAAGGTGACAAGGAAGCTGAGATTTGAATGACAAGGAGAAGAAAGACACACCAAGTAGAGGAAAGGCAGCCATGGGTGGTGGAATCGTAGCTGGTCCACAAGGGCCCTGTGGCAGAATGGAGGGTCCCCAAGGCAAGAGCCTAGCTCTGGGGGTTGTGCTGAGAGTGGAGTGAACTGAGACCAAAGAGGAAGACAAAGTCCGGACCACACTGCGCAGTGGGCCCTTTGGCAATATGCAGTGATGGGGAGCCACTGAGGGTTTTGGTAGGGAAGGATCCAATCTAATCCGCGTTGTTAAAAGATCAATCTTCTTTGCAGAGCACCGGTTACAAGGAAGCCAGAGTCGGGGCTAAGAGGTGAGTTAGGAACCAGTCACCATTGTCCAAGCTGGAGTTACTAGAGGCTCAGAGAAGGCTTAGAGATGGGGTGGCGGTGGAAGAAAATAAACATGAATGGGTTTCCATTTATGCTAGGGAGGTAGATTCACAGGATGTGCTGATGGATTGGAGGTGTGGGGTTAGGGCAAGAGAGGAATCATGAATTTGTCCTAAGCTACTGAGAAAGTGGAATTACATTATTGAGATGAAGGAGACTTAGGGAAGAGTGAAGATGGAGGGGGTGGATCTGGCTCTGGGCAGTGGTAAGTCTGAGATGCCTCTTTGGTTAAGTGCAGAGTCAGTGAGGCAGCTGGAGCCACGGTTCTGCAGTCCCAGGGAGAAGTGGGGAGCCATGAGATATTATAGATTTGGGTGTCATTGGGATATTAGACAGAATATAAGTTCCCCGGTAAACATATGTATAGACAGAGAAGAGAACGGAAATGATTGATCATCATCAAGATAAATCTATTATTTTCTTTCTAGGTTTAGAGCCTCTGCTGTGTTTCTTATATTTATCTTTGTGAACAAAGCCCTTTTTTTTCACATTTTTCCCAAGTAGGAAGAAAGAAAAACTTGAGTTTTCTTTTCAAGTGGCTTCCCAAAGCCTCAGTTCTGACACAGTCTTCCAATTCTTAGTGATGACTTGAAGAATTATTCTTGTCATCTGATCAACTATTCAGATGCAATTGCGTGGGTCACAAAAACAAGCTTTAGAATATTGCAAGCTTTTTCAGAAATGTTCTCTTGTCTGCTGTGTTTATGTTGGAATGGAAAATTTGTGTCTGGTTTTATGGTGAGCTTTTCTCAAGATATATGAGTTGCGGCCTCATCACGTTATCCTGCATCTCAGGACCTCTCACACCTAGATGGTGTGATGTAATATGAGGCATGGTGCTCACTGCCACAGAACTGTCACCAACAAGACCTGTGTTTCTAGAGTAATGCCTTGCTATGTCATTTTCAAAGTGGCTTTGCATAGAGCTCCCAGTATATTATTTTTGATGTGTTAGAGTACATGTCTCCATGTTTGAGCATAACAAGAAAATGTAATTATAAAGAAAAGACTATTCCTCCATCACACCAGAATATTATGGATTAGACTAGGCAGTGAGTGAAGCTTTATGAATAGAAACAAAAGTCCAAGAATCAGAAAGAGTGCAAATTCCAATGTTGTCACTCTCTTAGTTTGTGACCTTGGGTACATTTCTTAACCTCCTGGGGCCTCAGTTTCCCCATTTAAGTTGGCATAACAAAGGTACCAACCTGATAGAGATATTGTGAGAATTGTCGAACAATACATTGTGAAACTCAGCATTTTCACTGATTCATTCATTAAAGAATCACGACCGCTGGTTCACAGACATGTAAACGAGAAATTTCTCGTTTTCAACCATTCAAGTATTTTCAACCATCATGAAAATAAAACTGTTGGTTTCCTTCCCCAAACCTTCTCGGTTTTGCGAATATTCTGAGTCTTAACTAAATAAATATTTACTTGTCAAATCAAATGATGTAAATAATTAAATAATGGAGTCATCATTTGTTGCGTGACTGCCATGTGTTAGGTGCTGTGTTTGCAAAATGCACAAGACGTGGGTAGAGATCTTGCCCTCATAAAGCCGACTGAAATCTAAACTTAAATAAAATTTATTTTATTAGCTATGATAAGTCCAGTGGCAAAAAGGTCAATTTTTGGCACATAAACGGGGACACATTTTAGTCATTTTTAGTTTATTTTTTTAATAAACTAAAGTCATTTTAGTTATTTTTAGATTATCTTAAATAACATTTCTCTTTGGAATGCTCATAATTAATTGATGATTTTTTGGTTTAAAGATGGAAATGGAAATACCTGAATTTCTCAGGTATTGGGGGGAAAAGATACTGATGTATCTTTTGCTGAAGATCTATACCTACCAGATGCCAAGTCTTGTCTTTCTGTCTGTTGTAATTCGCCTGTTTCCCAAGGCATAATCCACTTGCACTAGAGAGTGAACTACATAGTAAGCACTTTCTAAAATGGCAGGCTTGGGTTGTGAGTGAAACCCTGAGATGCTCTATGAAAACACATAATTTACTATCTTGGTAACATGCCATTTTAGAATTTCTCTGTTAAAGGGATAACTAACGTCTACTGGTAAATAAAATGCAATTTAACTAAGAATGAACAAATCATTATTGAGAATTAGAGAAGAAAAATTCAATCCCTAGAACATGAGATTTTTTTTAACCCTATAAAGATAAATAAAAAAAGAGGAATTAAAAATCCTCTCCCTGTATCCATTATATGCCTGTGCAATTAATTACCAGCTGGTAAGAGCAAATGGCCTTACCTTAGTATTTTTATTTCTGTGTGTCCATGTAGAATTCCACAGGTGTGATGGAGAGCCTTGCTTTGGGCTGTCTGTCCAGGAGGGAGAGCCCCCAAACATTCAGTGCACTTAGCACTGACTGGATGCTGAAACAACTAACGAGACAGGTATTTTGAAGAACATTGTTCTGGATAAAGGAGCATCATAGTGGAGTGGCTAAAGAGTCCGTACTCACCAGCCAGAGTCCCTGTGTTTGAACTCTTTCTCTGCTACTGAGTAGCTATGTAATCGTAAGCAAATATTTAACTTCTCATTGCATCAGTTTTCTCATCTATAAAATGGGATTAATAATAAGACATCTCAGAGTCATTTTGAGGTTTTTAAGGAGTTTATAATGTGCAATATGTTCAGAATGGTGGCTGGCACATAGAAAGTGTCATGTAACTGTTGAGTATTATTATTAAATGTGGCTGATTCAAGATAAAGATGGTTTGAGATAAGACCCGCAGGTTTGGAGAAAGAGTGGCTAGAGATTAAGGAATAAGAAAGACTTCTGTAGTCCTGAAAACTAAATAACCTGCATTTCCTTCAGGGTCACAAGGACTCTATGAGCAGGAAAGGCCCTAAGCATGAGGTTTGGGATCTTTTCTGTCTTCTGTCTCAATGTGTGGATGTGGCGAGCTAAGAAGTTTAGGGAAAGCAAGTGTGTTTCTGCCTCAGTTGTTTGAGACAGAGTTATTCTTTCTTCAATGTCTTCTGAGAGAGGCTAGCTGATGTGTATAAAACATCAGTAACAGCGAGGGGAAGATCCAAATTAATTGTGTTATGTAAGTGTGTGTACAAGACAGTAGGGTTATAAGATGAGCTATTCTTATTTTCTGAACCACAAGATATTGGAGAAAGTCAATGTCCTCTCATCTCCCTGCTTTCAGCCCCCTTCAGAATGCTCTCCACTTTGACCTGTTTAAGTTTATTTTAATAAAAAATAAACACATTTTCAAGGAATAGATGCTTGAAGTCTGGTTCATTCTTTGGAGGGGGTGTATGTGTGCCACGTGACAAGTGGTTGCCATGGTAATTTCTCATTATTGTTGAATTGAAAAATAATTACTCTGGCAAAAATCCCACATAACCTGTCAGTGCTTAAGTTAAAGATGCCGGGGGCAGCCCTGGCACCAGGATCCTGTTTTTGGTGGAGAGGGACAGGGTTGGGAACAGGAGAGAAACCAGGATGGAAGCAAAATGCTTGTGTGGATTTTTAAATATAATTAAGACTCTCTTCTGCTATTTGACATGAGGGTGTCGCTCATCCTG
Source organism: Eulemur rufifrons (assembly GCF_041146395.1). Classification (NCBI taxonomy): domain Eukaryota; kingdom Metazoa; phylum Chordata; class Mammalia; order Primates; family Lemuridae; genus Eulemur; species Eulemur rufifrons. The sequence goes on from NC_091001.1 coordinate 27,343,196, forward strand.
ATATATGATTTGGCTGCTGGTGGAACTTAGGCTCACCTGTGAGATGGGACAAAAGGACCAAGGATTTTAATTGCAGAAATGCATATAGGGGATTATTTAGAATGGAAAAGCTTCGATGATATTTTTACCGAATTAAAATATACAAGAACTGTCAGCACCATTTCCCCTGTCTGTGTTCAGGCTGAGTTAACTTCATCTTTATTTACCTGGAGGTTGCTCTATGCTATTGTTACTTTCTAGCTTTGGGGAAAATAATCTGCTTTTTACCTATTAATATTCACTAAACACTTAGCACATGCAGTTTAGAAACTAAACAACATCAAGGTTGGAAGTACCTGTCTGTGGGGAAAAGGCATGTCCTAGATCAGAAGCCTTGTGGAGGAGTGTATAGAGCTAGAAAAACATGTGGATTGGTGCATTTGGTGTTCGGTCATTCTGTTCCATGAGTCATTGTGAAGGGCCATGAAGAACCTATGCTTGCTTTCTGTGTCAGTGTCAAGAAATAACCCTCCTTTTGGTTAATGAAACCCATAACACACACTCCTCCTTTAAGAGAATGATAGGCAAACTTTCATTAGTGATAGTATTATTCCACTATTGCATCTGCTTTGGACTTCTAGATGTTCACCCTTCTCCTGGTGGAGCTGGAATCTGCTTTACAATTATGCTCTTCCTGCTACTAGATCTCACTTGGAAATATATCACTTAGAAGTACCCCTTAAATCTCTGCCCATGCATCAATCAGACCAGAAGTCTTTAATATGTAACTACAGGGACCTTCTAAAGAAAGAAAGGAAATATAGACAAGTGCAAACCTTATGCCTAGGCACAGCCACTACAGGCATAAGCCTGAGAGAAATTCTTGCACACATGCACAAAGGACACTACAAAGATACTCATGGCAGCATTGTTATAATGGCAAAAAATTAGAAGCTATCTGGAGATCATTAATATCAAAATTCATTGAATGCATTACTGTGTAACTTATATGAGGAAAGAGGCTCCTATATATAAAGTGGGTAGGTCTCCAAACACAATGTTGAATTTAAAAAAATCACGTTTAAGAAAGGGAACATAATGCCATTTAAATAAAATATTAAAAACGAAATAGCACTGTATGTGATGGGAATTATGTATGCATACACATAAAAGATGGGCTAGGAAGACCCATATGATTTTCACGAGACAGTTGTTTATGAGGGTCTTGGGGAAGTGAGAGAAAAATAGAGTAGGATATGGGGACCTAGGTCATTTATTTTTATTTATGCTTTTTAATTGCTTTAAAGAAGGAAAATATGATATTTTAATAATTATTAATTCTGGGTAATGAGCCCATGTATCTTCATTGTATTGTCATCTGTTCCCTCTTTTTAAAAATTAATAAATTAAAATCTGGTTTATTTAATGACAATCAGTAACGTGTATTCCCGTGCTATAAGAATTTTAACCAACGTTCTTGAAAAGGACAATACCCAAAAGATGGCTCCATAGAATGGCAGTGTAGGTGTGAGATAATTTTTAAAAATTTCTGCCTCAGTGTGAACCTCTGACATGCACATCTGGGGCATCCCACTGATGGGAAGTGAGACATCAGTGACTTGGCAGTAGGAAGGCTTCGTCTGAACACTGTCCCGGCCCCTCGCTCCCGAGCTTACACTGTTAAGATTCCTACAGTATTAGAGGAAGAATCTTACTGTGCAGGTGGGGTCTCTCCATCTGTTCATTCCATTTTTCTACAACTTTACTGGGTGCTAATTCCTAGTTGAGAATTCTGCTGAGGGTGAATAGATACATAATGCCCAGTCCCTATAGTTAAGTAACTCAATCTGCTGCAGCAGTCAGAACTTTAGATAAATGCATGTTACAAAGTTGTAGTTCAATTATAATTTCACACATACTCTAATGGGGGCACAGTTGTCAAGCTTTCCTAGCACAGGAGACAGTGAAAGAGGGGTCCATGAACTGGGACTTGGCATTTGCTGGACATGCCAGTCCAATAGAAAGATGTATGTAAAGTCAGGGAGGCAGCAAACAGTTAGCAGGGAGCCCTTGGCCCTGATAGGGGAGTCGCTGAGGTCCTTAGCTACACACAGGCAGAGCTGGAGGCCAACTCCAGGGCTCCTGGCTATGCTAGTCCCTTTCTGGTGTGGAAAGAAATGGGTTTTCCCTGGATAGAATCTTGTAGGACATAGACACCAAGTGTTATATCTCTTATATTCGCCAGTAATAGATGTATTAATACATGCCCACCCCACATACCTGGGAACAAGATCTCAGGCTTATGGTTGTGTTTTAAGGCCAGGTACCATAACCTTACTTGGAAATCCCAGAAGGTCGATCTTGACCTAATTGGCTGTCTCAATGCACTTCTTGGTTAATCTCCAAATTAGTTTGACTTTTGATGATCACCTGTGTGAAGTGAGAGTGGTCCGCTGCACCCTACTCCCCCCTCCAAACTTTAGGAGAAACCAGACTTAGTGAGCTTCTCTTTGGAATCCTTGCTTCAAAACAGCCTCAGGAATTTGACTCATTGACTTACCACTTACCAGTGGGAAATGTACACTCAGCCAATAAATGGTGGAGGTGGGATTTAAACTCAGACTGTCAGACATCCCGAACCTGCCCAACCTCTGCTCTGTAGAGGCAACCTTTGGGAAGCAGGGGTTTGGACTCAGAAAGAAGGGAGGAAGAGCCAAAAGAGAATATTTTGTCTCAGATTAGTTTCTTCTTTGAGCCCCTTGCTTATTGCTGGCCATCTTGCTGAACTTGGCCACGTTGTCTGAACCCAAGAGAGAACTGGGCATTTCGTGGTTCTTCTATTTCTCCAATGATGTTGGCACTAAATTTACAGTCAAGAGAGGACACTACTAGCCTGTACATAAAATTTCATTTTCTGTGTCCTTGGTCCCTTTCTTTTCCTCATACGTGGCCAGGCAGAGTGTTGGCATCCTCTATGTTGCATGGCACATGGTATTCTAGATGACTGACAATGACCAGTTGGAAAATGGAGGGACTGACTTTTTATTGTTGTCCACGATTCATGAGACAGCTGTGTGGCTAAGCACTGAGTTTCTACCAGTCAGGCTTATTAGGTCTTCTGCAGGGGATTTCTTATTCAGATCAGTAGAGCTCTTCCTTGGTCGCATCTCAGCCACTCCCTGAACTCCCAGCCTCTGTATTATGCAAATTTCTTCTACAAAATTGCTTAACTTATCCAAGGAACTATATCTCAGGCGGCAGAATGGAAGTAAGAGGTATTCACAAAAGAGCTTTATTATCAGGAAAACCACGTGAAGGTGAGAAAAGTGTGCAAACTTCAAAAAGGTTGGAAGAAGACATTTCCTCAGGCAGAATTTCCTCTAGCCAATGCTGACTTCTTCTTCTAATTCTTGTGAACCATTTTGATTTTCAAACTAAGATGGAAAATCACTTTTTAAGAGGAATTATTATTTGGAAGAAAGCATGGATTGGAGTTAGGCAGACTTGTATGTGAACTTTAGCTTTGCCATGTCTTTGCCCTCTCATCTTTACTGGGTAAGCTTAACTTTTTGGAAATTCAGATTCTTTATTTGTGAGTATCTTGAGGGTCAAGTGAGATAATAATGAATAACCATGACATGTATTGAACAGCTACTATGTGCTGGTCCTCAAGTCCACTGAGATTATTATTCCCAACCAAATGAGCAAACAGATGCAAAGAAATTAGGTGACTTAACTAAGGGCACTCAGCTACTAGGAGGCAGAGTACATATGTTCAAGTCAGTGTAGCATAGAGGTTAAGAACATAAATTCTTTATAAGGCTGTCTGCTGTGCCCCTTGGTAGCAATTAGAGCAGTTGTGAATATAAAGTGGTTGAGTACATGTAAGGCACTCAGAAAATACTGGGTTATGGGGCTATCATTGACCAAGGGGCCCCCAAAGTGTGCTCTTTCAATAATCAGCTTCCTTCATATGCAGCCAACATAAGACTGGTGTTTACTATTTAATAATTTTTTCTTAAAGCTCTACTCCTTTTATTTCCTGTTCTACATAAACATTTGTCCTCTTGTAACTAAGTACTAATTCAAAAGCTTTATATATGAGTGTGTGTGTGGTGGGGGAAGTTTGACAATTATAATTTAAATATATAAAGCAAAGAATTTTTGTGCCAGTTAAAGAATATTAACTAAGAGACAAAGTTAGGTCCACAATCAAGATCTCTGGACAACTTTGTACAGTGACTTCCTTCAGTTGGGTTCATGATGGTACAATAAAGAATTTCATTTATGGCCAACAAACATATGAAAAAATGCTCAACATCTCTAATCATCAAGGAAATGCAAATCAAAACCATAATGAGATATCACTTATCTCCAGTGAGAATGGCCTTTATCGAAAAGTCCCAAAACAATACATGTTGGCATGGATGCGGAGAGATAGGAACACTCATACACTGCTGGTGGGACTGCAAACTAGAGGTTCCACAGAGTGCAACCTCTGTGGAAAGCAATACAAAGATACCTTAAACAGATACAAGTGGACCTACCATTTGATCCAGCAATCCCATTATTGGGCATCTACTTAAAAGAACAAAAGACATTCTATAAAAAAGACATCTGCACCCGAATGTTTATAGCAGCAAAATTCACAATTGCAAAGATGTGGAAACAACCCAAGTGCCCATCAATCCATGAGTGGATTAATAAAATGTGGTATATGTATACCATGGAGTATTACTCAGCTATAAGAAATAATGGTGACATAGAATCTCTTACGTTCTCCTGGATAGAGTTGGAACCCATTCTACTAAGTGAAGTATCCCAAGAATGGAAAAATAAGCACCACATGTACTCACCATCAAATTGGTTTCACTGATCATCACCTAAGAGAACATTCAGGAATAACATTAATTGGGTGTCTGGCAGATGTGGGTGGGGGAGGGGACGGGTGTATACATACATAATGAGTGCGATGTGCACCATCTAGGGGATGGACACACTTGAAGCTCTGACTCCGGGGGGGAAGGGGGGAGCAAGGGCAATATACATAACCTAAACTTTTGTACCCCCATAATATGCTGAAATAAAAAAATAAAATAAAATAAGTATTTCAATTTTAAAAAAAGAATTTCATTCATTCATTCATTCACCCATCCATCCACTCATTCATTTATTCTATTAGTCCAAAGGATACCTACCTATTATTATGTGCCTAGTACTATCAACTTAAATATTACATTTTTATTTTTGTGATATTCTTTCAAGAGTGTGACCAAAGCCAATTATTCTTTTTGTATGTGTAGTTACCCAATATGCTCATTCTCCTAGCAAATGTATCCTGAAATTTCATGAGATGTTGACTCATCCCATGTTCTATTGCGGTTAGTTTGAATCAAATGACATCTCCCCTTCTCGGATCCTTATGCCTCTTTCAGCTTCTGCCAAAAGTCACTTATCTAGGCTCCGTAGAACCTGGGATGCTGCTCATAGACAATTCTCGAATCTCATTTTAGCTTGAGTACTTTCTTTTCACCCAATGACCTCAGATCAGCCTGTATTTCCCTTGGCTTTTTGCCATTTGCTGTCCATTTTCTAGCAGAAGTGCCAGAGACCAAGAGTGAGATTATATCAGAAAACAGATGTGGAGCTCCTGATCCAGTCGCTGGACCTCTGAATAATGAGCAAAGCAAAAGAGACTTTATAAATTCCCATTCAGATTTTTAACTGTGTTGTAGACAGATGCCGTTGCCAGGTAAATGAGTTGCAAACAGTTGAAGTAACAGGGAAAAGCACTTGATTTATAAACAGACTGTTTTATAAAGTTCATTTTCTATGCAGTTCTTTATAATGTGAATGTCTCCTGCTCTAGAAATGATATTAAAGATGGCACACAGAGACAGGAAAAGGGCATTTTATTGACCTTCCCTGTGTTCTGGGTACTTTCCTGGGCACCTTACACTCACTAATTTATTTAATCCTCATTTCTACCCTACCAGACAGCTATTATTGTTATCATCATCTTCAACTTCCAAGTAAGGAAACAGGCTCAGGGAGGTAAAATAAGTTGCACGAAGAGGCAGCGTTGGCCACAGGGCTAATTCTGCCAGTGATGTGGTACGACTGGCTGTACTATGGCCGTGCCCGGCGTTCTCCTGGGTGTGAGTTCTGGCAACAAAGCAAGGAGCTCAAAGAAGAAACCAATCTGAGACAAGATATTCCCTTTTGGCTCTTCCTCCCTTCTTTCTGAGTCCTAACCCCTGCTTCCCAAAGATTGCCTCTACAGAGCAGAGATTGGGCACGTTTGGGATGTCTGACAATCTGAGTTTAAATCCCACCTCCACCATCTATTGGCTGAGTGTACATTTCCCACTGGTAAATGGTAAGTTACATTTATCAGTTACGCTTGCAGTTTCAAAGTAGAGATAACAATATGAGCAACTTCGTTCACTCATTGAACTGTATTTATTGAGTAATATCGTGGGCTAGACATCGTTCTTAGGGCTAGGAGATAGAGTAGCCAGCAAAACAAAGCCCCTGCACAGAAGCAACTTGTATTGCAGAGAAAACCACACACACATGCACACACACACAAAACAGGTTAGTAGTGTGGTTTAAGTTGGAAAAAAGACACAGTTAGACTAGTGCTTGGTAAATGGTAAACAGTAAATGTTAATTATAACTCTTTTTCCATCTGTGTAGCAATTTGAAGTCAAATAAACCCATGTATCCAGTCTCCCACACAAGGGTTCTTTCCCCAGCTGATTCCTCTACTTCCAAGTCCACTGAGTTTTCTAAAAGCTCCACCAGCTTCCAGAGCATCGAGATGCAGACTGTGCTCTCAGATGTGGAGGGAGGCTGCCTGTTGGCTGCTCATGTGGTTGTCTTCTGCTAGTGGGTTCTGAGCCCTTTGAGGGTAGGGACCAATCTCTCATTCACTTGTGTATTCTGAGGGCCTGCACATAGCTAAGTGCTCAATACATATTTGTTTTTGAAAGGAGAAAAGGGGGATAGTTGGTATGTGGATTCATGCATTGTGTGTGGGTGGTTTTATATCTACCCTGTTTTACTGGGAAAAGGATTAGCTTTTCGTGTGGTGATTGGGAGGAAGCCAGAGATAGAGAGAAACAAAAATTCATTTGTCTGAGCTTCTTTTCTGAAGGGGAGGACGGCATCAATCTTCCATGGCTCCTTAATTATTCTTGCTGGGACTGAAGGCTCATTCCTGAGCCCTGCCAGTGACAACAACTTAATGTTGTCATAAGCAGAACAACTTAATGGGAAGAAGAGAGGCTTGCAGTATCTCCGCCAGGGCCCAGCGGTGGGGACTATAGAGTTGGGAGCGGCAATTCCCCATCTGTCCCCACTCCCATCTGACAGGCAGCTGGGAAGCATCTTGTCCTAAAATCTGGCACAAACCGACAATTCTCTAGAAAAAAATTGCGCTTAAGACTTTGGGGGTAAATCGGGCCCTATGCAGAGGATGAGGCCATGGATGCATCCTCCTTTAAGTATGACACTCTGTGTAACCTTCCGAATTTACTGCTATAGGAGGCCCCCTTCTCCTCTTGGGGATTAGCAATGATCCTAACCGCCTTAAATGGGGCCAATTCCAAAGTGTTTTCTGGATAAGCAAGAGAAACACTCAACCCAAGACAAACAGAGTTCATGCCGATGACTTGTGCTCTGCTGAACTGCTCTATTTTTAATAATTGTTTTAATAACAGGCCAAGGGGTGTCTATCATTGTAAAACAATCCTCAAGAACAATCCACATGCATGTGACGGTTGCTTATGCATAAACTCATCTATCTATCTGTATACCGATGTAGCAAAACCTGAAGTATTTTTTATTTATTTTATGTTTTATCTGGCAACACCTCATACTTGTAAAATAGAACAAGAGTTCTCATTACCTATATCTTTTATAGGGATGTTTGCATAGAGTAGAACTAGCAACATTCCTTTTGATTATTAAAAAAAAAAAAAATACTGTCTTCAACCCGGTTCTTATATTGTGGTTTCTATTTATAAAAATGGACTTTTAAAAGAGGAGAGAGAGAGAGAGACAGGGAGAGAGAGAGAGAGAGAAGTTGAATGTATTTTACATTAAATGCAAACCCTTTTGTCAAAAAATATCATACTGTGTTCCATAGCAAGATTATCAAATCTTCCCAAATATGTCCCTGAGAATTAATTTTCATTCGGTTTGTTTAAGCTCACTTATTGAATTGGAATTCAGTCCCCGTTTGAGGCAATTAATTTGGAGAGTGACCACAGGCCACCCAGCCTTTCCTAGAACACCCACACACATGTGCTAAGTAACGAGCAAGTGGCCACCGGGTTTGTCGTTCTCTTCCTCTTTCCTTTCCTCTTTGAGACGTTTTCCCTGCTCTCCTGTTAAATAAATGATCTGTCTCTTTGCAGGACAGTGACAACCTCTGGTGGGACGCGTTTGCCACTGAATTTTTTGAAGATGACGCCACCTTAACCCTTTCATTTTGTTTGGAAGATGGACCAAAGCGATACAGTAAGAAAGAAGTTTATTTTTCTAATATTCCCTCTCTTTGCGCCAGTAAGAAAACCACAGGGGGCTTCAGAGAATAGCGCAGAGCTGACAGCCTGACAATAATACCTCCACTCCTGACAGTGTTCTTGCTTGCCATCAAGGCATTGTCACCGGGTGGCAGCCCGAGTCGGCGCTGAGAGATTTCCTTCGAGGCTTAGCATGTTTGGGTACTTGCCTGTGTAGAGAGCGAGGCAAATATGAACCAAGTCACCCAGTGATAAGTGGAAGCTGAATGATGGAAAGTTTCCATGCATCTCTTCTCTGCCACCCTCTTTTGTCCTTGACGGCTCACGCTTGACACCCAACGTTCTGCTTCTGAAGGTTCTTTAAAAAAAAAATTCCGTGACTGTATCAGCCACATCCGTCTAATTCCCTCTTATCAATTATCTCAGGTATTTATTTGACAAGTGCTAGCTTCTCTTGGGGAGGGGGAAGCCCACAGCTGCGTTGTACATAGAATTTGGGATTAGTGTTGGCAGAATTATAGTTCCTTGTCTTTCCAGCGAGTGATAACTCTGTAAAGATCCTCAAATTACAGCCTGTGGCACCTTGGGTAACAGCTGATCTGTCCTGATTAGGTTCAGCCAACTTGTCAGAAATCAGATTAGCTAGTTGTGCTACCAGACCAAGAGACATAGATACATCAGCACAAAAGCAATTAATGTCCGGTTAGATCAGAGAGAGAGATGTGTTTGCAGAAATCAGCGTTGCACATATAAAAGGATCCATCAGAGGGGAAACCATCCCCATTGTCACAAACACTGAGATGACGACAGAATCAGCCGCAGCATGAACGAGTCAATCCAGAGCATCTGGCAAGTGATAGGTAGTAGGGTTCTTGATAAACATAATTAAAAGCTCTGATTGTTGCTAAATCTATTTCAAAGTCACTAGGGAACAACATTTTTTTTTTTTTTAATTTTGGGGGACTTTAGACAACTTAGTACCGTTTGGCTCTATTGCATAATTAGTTGATTAATTATGCTAATATATGCATCTGGTGATTTTTGCAATAGTGGCAAATAGGGGAGAGCTCGAACTTGCTACCCAGGTGAAACTCGCTGCCAGAAGCATCTCTTTAGATTTGTGTATTGTGGGCTTTTAAGGGTGTGGGACACTTCCAATCAATATTTTGCATGAGGGGCAGATAGTGCCTTCACATCCAGCAGAATGACTCCTGTTGCAAGCACTGTAAGCCCACTTCACGGGGGGCCTGCTGGGTTAATTTGCTTCCCCGTGTGTGGGTGTCCGCAAGCAGCCTCCTGCTCTAGAGAGGTGTTTCCGAAGTCCCTGGGAGATAAATGAACTCAGCGGTCCAACAATTACTCCCTTCCCAAAAGGCTGCCTGATCAATGGTGAATAATTTCTAACCAAGCCGTCATCCATCCTCTGAAATGCCTTATTTTTTTCTGAGGCATAAGCTCTGATAACTCCAAGTTATCATTGTTTTATGTTCCCGTCCTTTGTCGGTTAGGGAATCCATCAGGGTCTGCTCCAGGAACCAGAATTATAGTTTTGAAGTGTGTACTAATAAACCAGATTCTTGCTCTTCCCTCTGTCTGTCCCCCACCCCAACATTGTTTCGGGCTGAGCACGATCAGCTCCTGTTAAGATCTCATCTCTATGTATGGGAGTAAATGCCTGACTATGAGCCATTGCTGCTCAGGTTTCTTTGTTTCTCTGAGCCAAAATATTTCCCGAGTCGAAAAGAGAAACAAAGATGATTGACTGCCTGGAGCCGAGACTCGTCAGCTGCCTTGCTGACAGCGTGGTGATGTGCACACGCCGCTGATGTGGGGCCCGGTGACAGCTGATTGACAGCCCAAGACTGGGAGACGAGACGGGGAAGAGACGCTTGCTTAGGACGCACTGTTTATGCAGCGCTCCGAGCTTGGGCGCTGCCACCTTAACCCATTCGCGGTGCGGGCCTGCTGTGCCAGGCTGGGCAGCGCCTGGCTGTCCCCAGGCTGGAAGCTCCAGCTCTCCCTCTTGCCTCCCAGGGAGCTGCAAGCTTTGTATTTCTGAGGAGGAAAATAAGACTTGGCTATGACATTTGTATTTGTAAAAAACATTCCCCAATTACACACACGCTGGGTAACAGGAAATAATCTAGATGAGGCTTTTTTAGCTTACTAGAAAAAACTTTTCCTTTTCCTTCTCCATCTCTTGTCTTTAAAGGGCCCTTCTGGTTCTAGGATACCCTGTCTCTAGGTGGCTGTAAATCCTGTGATAGATGTTTGCTTATTTTTTTGTTATCTGCTGTCCCTTATTAGAATATTATTTCCATGCGGATGGAGGCTTTGTTTTGTTAATTGCTCAATTCTCTGATTAAAAAAGAACTCACCCATAATAGGTGCTCAATAGATATTTGTTGAATGATGGGATAAATGAGTGAGTAAATGAATAGATGTTTGGGGAAAAGCTTATATCACCAAGCAGAATGTTGGCAAAACAATCCTTTACCAAGATCTTTGGATTTTTTTAAACTGTAAGAACCTGACCCACAGTGCCCTGATGACATTTTGAAATAAACCCTAGGATATCATCAGATCTTCTTTAGTAGGAACAAAAGTCCCAGCAATATAATAATTCAGGAAATAATGATGCTCTAGGCGATCCATTGCTCTTTCCTTTCAGAAAGCAGAGAGCTCCTCTCCACTGATACTGTTGTTCCACCCACCCCAAGTCCCCAAACCCTTTACTCCCCTGATCGGGGAGGAATCCCCCAGGTGGGATATGATTCGGCAGGTGGAAGTCACTGATGTTTTCTTATGGGACAGGTGTGGTTGGTGTGGAGAGGTGCAGGATGCACTTGGTTTCTGGACTCTTATCAGGTCTATCCTGCATTAGGATTAGCCCGACTGGACATTGGGCTGTGCGTCCCTAAGGCCACTTGCCTGCCCCTGCCTTGGAGAGCATCAGAAAGGTGTTCCTCTGGCAACTGGAGAAGTTGGTAATTCCAAACAGGAAGCTCTCCCCTTGGATAAGGTGGACTCTCAGGGAGGAAGGAGGGTCTGGGTAGGCAACTCCCTGTCAGCAGGTCAGTAGAATCAAGACCACTGGTGGAGCCAAAAAGGGTCTTTTCTGAAAATGGAAACTTGGTCCAGAGAGGTTAGGTGGATGCCCAGCTGGTGAGTCACAGAGCCTCGGGTCTGTTGACTCCAAAGTCAGTCCACCCACCCATTATCTTACACACACACACACACACACACACACACACACATCCTATCCCTACATGGTGCCTTAGCCAGGAGAAAAGAAATGATTTCATCAACACAAACATTTCTGGTAACAGAAGTAGGGGTCTCACATGACTGTTGTGCCTTTTTTCAAAATGGTCAGGGATTAGGGTCCTCAAAGCCCTCTGCATATCTGCTTTGCAATTCTAAGCCCAGCATGGCGTGTTACTATTTCCTTCCCCATCTAATATGAAAGTGAACATTCTTAGGTTCATCACTCACTATTAGTTTTAAGCAAAATATTAATTTCTCTTAACTCCTTTTAGGCATATGGCAGAACTGTAACCCACACAATTCTTTCCTCATGGTGGTCACAACCATTTGGGTAACTTGATACTGGTGGCCCCTTAGCAGACCCATCCCATGTCCAGGTTCACACTGGCCTCATTCCTAGGAAATACATGGTTCACATCTCTTTCAGGAAACATTTCCTTGCTCGAAGAGAAACATGGAGAAAGATCTCCTAAGATCTGCAGCCAGTGGGGGTGCTGAGAGGCTGCAGGGTGTAGGAGAAAGGGCAAGAGGGGTAAATGCAAACATTTTTGGGCTTTAATCCATGATTTGATTGATAAACAAAGCCTCCATCTTCTTATGTTCAATATGTATATAGTACTACCATCAATGGCTTGTGAAAATTAAATGAGATGGCATAATCAAAGAGCCTAGCACCATCTGAAGCACATTGTCTCCAGTATTTATAATTATTGATAGCAAGACACGGTCTTGGCCTCACCTGTTTCTGTGCATTGAAGCAGCTTCCCAGTGAGCAGGTACTTAACAAGTGCACCATGTGTAGAGCTTGATGCAAAGGCTCCCTGGCCAGGTGGGAGTACAGGTGGTCTCCTGCTGAAATGCAGGAGATGAGGCTATTATCCTCCTAGTGTTCAACTTCAGAAACCCACTCTCACTTCTGGTAAGTGGTGAGCAGGAGGAGGGAATAGGGAGGGGAAGAGTGATTAAGTATCTGTGGGGCTCTGTCCTTTAGGGGCTAGAGATTCCAGAACACTTGGTTAAACTCTGTCTAGGTGGGCATTGCTTTGGAAGTTAGGTGGGGAAATGATGTAGCTACTAAACTGTCATCTTGTTTCAGAGCACTTTCTCTTGGCCTGCCTCTTAGAGAAGGGGCTGTGGGTCTGATACCTGGGTTCCAAGCCAGCTCTATCTTTTACTACCTGTATGATTTGGGGGTAAATCACTTTCGAAGCGTCAGTGGCTTCATCTAAAAAGTGAGGGTTTAGTGGGCTGATGCATGTAAAGTTCTTAGCAGTGCGTCCTGCCCCTGGGAAATGTTCCATACATATTAACTGTCATTCTTATTTGATTGGATTCCAATGAGCATATCGCTTCCTCTAGATTGAGAACCAGGACAATTCAGATAAAATTTTTGTGAACCACTGTTTGTGATTTGGGGCTGGGGGGGTCTCAGTAATTGTCTGTCATGCACTTGTTATTTCATCTTGACCTCCATATTCTGTCTGAAATGAGGTTTTCCAACAGGACCACACACGTTCACGGCCATTCTATGGCTGCTGTGGGGACATTTCACTCTACAAGAAAAGAAAGTTGTTTTAAGAAAGGTCATCACTTAGTGCCTTTAATTCCCTCAGTCACCAAGTCTCGTTAGATAGTTTGAAGAACCACAAATTGGCCCCTCTGTGGAGCCATTTCTATGCTTCTTGTTTCTCTTTTACATTTTCTTCTCCTACTTCCTCTTTTCTCTGAAAGCTCTGAAAGCTTTGCAATATTGACTAAGTTCTTCAATTTTGTCTTGTAATATGTGTTTTTATGTGTTGTGTATTTGGACATGTTTCCCCAAGGTAGAGAAATTCTACAAGGCCCAAGTAGCTTCACTATCTCTAGTTACTATTTTTCTCCTGCTTTTTATTGGTTCACCTCACCCAGTTGTATTTTTATTGTGCTTGCTCTATGGGACTTCTGAAAGCATTTTTCCCTATTTTTTCCTCTCTCTCTAATATCATATTACATGATTAAATATATGTTTCTGGGAAAAATCACTCCTTGATAATATACATAAGGCATTTTTATACCCCACTTAATAACTACTGTGGCAGGAATGTGGCCACTTTGAAAAGTTACATGCAAAGAGCACACACTGTAGCAATAGCCCAGGGTGAAAGAGGATTTCAAGGCCAGAATCTGTGAGTGTCTTTTCCTCTGCTGTAGAGGAATAAGGCCTCTGTGGTGTCCACCTGAAACCTGGAAAGGCACAGTTTTCTACAGCCGGCGCTAGAACATTCTGATCCTTCTCAAGAAGCATGTGTTAGCTGGCCCTGCAGATTAGGTTCTCGATAAAGTAACCTTGTGTCTGTAAACATTCCTCATTCATTGTTTTTTTCACGCATGGGAATGGAGATAAAATTCACAGACTTTGGATCCTCACAGATTCATTTTGAGCCTCTGCTCCACCATAGCTGCATGATGTTAGGCATGTGATATGATGTCAGACACATTGCTTGAACTACCTTAACCTCAGTTTTTCCACCTGTAACATCAAAGTAATAATGATGCCAACATCACAGGGTACTTGTGGAGATTAAATGAGATGCACATGTAACCTTAGCTTAGTGCCACCCATGGAAAGCACACGGTAAATCCCTACTGCATGAATGAATGAATGGATACATAATGAATGAGTGCATGGGTTAAACCTATGGTATGACAGCCACATAGAACTAAAATAGAGGATAGTTCCCATTATTCATTTAGTCATTTGGCCCACAGAATGAAGAACTCTGGCTTTGGGAAGAACCAGATCAGACCTGTCTGTTTTCTATATGAAGACCCTAAGAATTGACTATTGTGAGAAATACAGATATTAATGGAAGATGGTGATTTAAACAAATAAATCCCAAACAATTATAATCATGACATCTGCCCAACAGACGATGACATTTCTACTCACTCCCCGCATTTTGCTCAGAGAGCAAGGAGCTGTTGAACATTTACCAAGTGCCAGTGGTAACTTCTCTGGTCACCTTTGGGCTCTATATCTTGTTTACTGAGAATCAGATGAAAGGAAATTGATTTTGATTGCATTCAGAAATTTATCTTAGAGAAAAGAATGCACTTCCTCAGAGCAGTCCTTGATGGTTAATTAAGGGAATGGATGCTTACCGGTGACTACGGCATCTTGGTGGCATAATAGCATAAGTGTCATTGTCTCGGATGACTCTGGACAATGCATTCCTCTGCATGGAGTTGTATTAAATGGTTTCTGGATGTTATGATTTTAACGAGTGACCCTTTTCAACAACAATTTTCATTAGGCTAGTGAGGTTTGGAGAAAATTAAGTTGGAACTAGAGCAGACTTTCATTCACAGTTCATTTGTTCCTTCACTCATTCATCGATTGGTTCATTCAAAACTCACTGAGCTCTTGCTGCATGTCAGACATTGTCTTTGTGGGGCAGACTGTTCTTGGGAGGGAGGGAGTTTATCACAAATTTTAAAATTTGCTTTGATTTCATTTTATTTAAAACTTTTACCTTAAATTAACATAATCAACTAAGTTGCTTAGAAAGAGAATATTCTTGTGACATTAATGGAAAATCTAGGACCAGTCACAAAGAAATGTTGAGAGAAAGCCCACAACTGATAGACGAATGGACAGATTTCTGAAAGACAAAAAGGAGACTGAATCTCTTCCCATTTGTGGTTTCAAATTGATAGTATCAGAAGTTGCAAATTGGTCATAACAATAGACTGGGCAGACATTCCATTCTCTCATCTCTAATAAATACCACACTAATGATCACATGAGATAATGGACACAAAAGTGCTTCGAATAAAGTTAAAGTGCTGTACAAGTTGGAGGTATAATTATCACCACATTTCTAATTGATGTTTCCGATTTGGTATGTTTGTATTGTCCCTTAATATATTATAAGTCAAGCTGTTATGAAATCTGGGATGGTAACCATTGGATCTTTTCTCATGGGGTTAAAATTGCCAAATGTACAGGCTAAGCAAATCAGCTCTGTGACTGCCCTCAAGAGCTTCATTGGGAGGTCTGAATGAGGAAGAAACCAGAAAATGAATATTATTGCTGTTTATGAGACTCTGTGACATCCATGGAGTCCTGGCACATGCATTTCCTGACTCTTGATTTTATGAAGTATATTCCTACTTCTATTTCTTCCCCATGGTTTTCAAACCAAAATGGCACCACCCCATAGTGGGTAACAGGAAAAGTGTGGCAGACTTTTTCATTGTCACAATGACAGGTGGTGCTACTGGCACTTATTGTCTGGGGACTGGAGAAGGTAACTGTTCTGTACTATAAAAAAAATGTTGGGAAACACCTTACCTGACCCACCTTACCACTAGCTTACTCATCATCTTGAAGGTAGGGTGGCCAAATAAAATGTAAGTATACGAATGCAATATGTGGGGCATACTTATACTACGAAATTATTTGCTGTTTATCTGCAATTTAAATTGAACTGGACATCCTGTGTTTTCTTTGGTAAATATGTAAATATTTGAAGGATCTTAGTTCATGCTCAACTATGGAATCTTGGCAATTCCAGAGCAGCTATAATGGGCTGTGAGCACGACACACTGTATGAAAAATACTCTAAGAGATTTACCTGGTCTTTGCATTCACCAAAGTCTTGCCTCTGTTTATGTCCAGTAAGCGTACTCATGAGCTCCACCTAAAGAAAAAAACACCTCAGCAGAAGGTACAGGTCAAAGTCTGCATGACTTGAAGTCCAAAGTCTATATTGCTGGCCTTTCACAGTAAACAATGCCAGGCATTTGGGCAGGAGTGTAGCATACATACAGGAGTGTGGTATATGTGGTCTGCCCTAAAGGGGCTTACAGTTTCGCAAGAGAGACAGGCCCATAAACTATTAACTGATGCAATAGCATCAACACTTCAAGAGTAGGGCAAGCAAAGTACTATGATACACTAGAGATCTTATGTACACCATAATGACTAGAACTAATAATGCTGTATTGTATATTAGAAAGTCGCTAAGAGAGTAAGATTCTAGCTGCTCTCACAACAACAACAAAAAGTTAATTATATTAAGAGATGGCTATGTTGACTTGCTTGACTGTAGTAATCATTTTAGTATGTGTATGGATAACAAACAATGTACATCCTAAATATATACAATTTTTATGAAAAAATATATAATATGTATTATGGAGTGTGGAGCAAGGGGTGCTGATCAAGTCTGCTTCCAGTGGAAAAAGATTGAAACTGGCAAAGACTTCTCTCTAACTTTCTAAAATCCTTAGTTCTTAAACTCATGACTGAAAGCGCCCTATATTTGCTTTATATCTGGCAAATATAAAGCTTTCAGTAGGTATTTGTGGACTGAATAAGTGATGTTGTATTAGTGAACAGCACCAATGTGTCCTGGGATGTCTGATTATCTAGCCTGCAGGCATATTATTGTACTTATGTTTTTTCCCATGTTTTAATAAGTTTCCACCATCATAATCTCAATTTATCACAGCCTGTTTTGTATCACAGAGTATGAGAAAAGTCACAGAGCAATCTTGAAATTTGTCCACAAACAGAACCAGGACTTGAGAGTCACATTTTAAACTCTCCAAACTAAAATTACATCTACCCAACATATAACGCTAAGGCTCATTTTCTTTTTGCTTTGGTGCTTTGAACCACGGCTTGCTAGAGTATTTCACCACACAGCTAGTCTCCCAACCTCCTAATAAGTCCAATTATGTCATCATACAGAAGTAGTCCTCAGTAATAGTTAACTAGGCACTTGAATCTTCTTCTTGAATGGATCTTATTAGATGTACTTTCAGCGGAAACACCTATTTATGTATTTAACCTTCCTCAAGGACTTTCTATGTGTCCCCTTTCTGTGCCCTGGGGGTAAGAAGACGAATGAACAAAATCTATCGCTTCTGAGGAGCTAAAGATCCAGTGAGCTGTTGTTTCAAAGACTTGACTATTCACAGATCTTGGCCATGTCTTTTCATATTCTTTCCCTCTGCCTCTGTTTATGAATCTGTTCCTTCTAATGCTTAACACCTTATTTTCAGACAGTATTTCCAAATGTAACATTGGCACCCTTTTTAATGTAAAGGCATTTGGAAAAATGAGAGTTAAGCTGAGATGCATGCAGTATTTCTTTTGTGTAATAATGGTGTGTGATATTTTAGTTAGTGCGGTGAGGTGATTCCCGGCAATCTCCCCGACAAGCCAATGTATGGCTTAATCTTCACATTCATGTTGTGTTTTCAAGTTGGGAACACACCTTATTTATGCAGATGGGGTAAAATAAAGCATTTGTTGAAGCCAGGTTAAATTAGCATTCTTCTACGACTACATTAAGCAATGTTCAGATGGATTTCATTAAGAATGTAGAGGCTCCATGACAGAATTACCCATCAGGGTATGTTTCATTATTTATTGTTCAATCAAGGTAGTCATATTGGAGTATTTGAATTCAGGAGCTTACAGAACTTGGTGCCTTCATCTATTTTGCTTTTATTATTCATTCCAGAAGAATCAGCTTCACACAACCATTATGCTGTGCTTGTTTATTTTTATGAAGTTGGTTCTTCCCCAGTTGGTGCTCTCTTTAATATACTCTTTGATGGGAACTCCGCCTTCATAATGTGTATGTTTAACTTTTCAACAAGTCAGGAGAACTTGAACTTGACAACGACTGACACTAATAATCATTTTGAAGATCTGAAAAAGGAGAAAGTAAGGTCTCCTGGGTGCATGGCAATAAAGCCACTCCCTTTTTATGGGACATAGGACAGCGATGGACTTACACATCAGAATCCATTCTTCATATTATCTAAAGAAATAAGGGCATTACATTATGTTTACAAACTTTCCTAAAAATGTATTATGTCTTACTTATTCCTGCCTTTAAATAATCTTATTTGCAATTTGATTGTTTGTCTCTGTTTTACCTTGAACAATGGATCATTTGCTACATCAGAATGGGTTTGTGACACTGAGAACAAGGAAAAACAGAAGAGTTCTTTCAGAATCTAAATATGAGCCTAGTGCAGTCAGTCATGCTTGGGAGATTATTTCCTCACAGACACACATGGTATTTCCACGTTACTCTTGTATTCCAGATAAAAATCAGCCATCTGAGACGGTTCTGAGGCAAAATGATTATTTCTTGTGTTTTCAAAATTAATGCAAGCTTTGAAAATATTCCAAAAATTAAAGTTAGCTACCTGAGAGATGTACTTGTCCACATAAAATTTCCTCTGGAAATGTTTGTCATGTCATATATGTGAAATTTTACTAGCATTTGGTCAAGTCAGCTACACATACTCATTTTTCAGTGGGGGCATTTAGAAAAGTTCAACTTTCAAGCTTTTAAAAAATTGATAATAATCAACTTTTTCAAGGTTGCTTGCACAAAATAACTTAACATTCTCATGCTTATTTGCTTCCCTTCAATAGGACCATAAGAGAAATGATAAACGGTGTTTGACTGATTATGTAAATAAACTGCTAATTATATCCTTAATAGTTCTCCACACTTCCAGACACTGTACCAGAATGTATTTCCTATAAAATGCTTCAGTACTTAGAGCCCTATTATTTTTTTAAAAGATGGGCCCAAAATCAGTAATTATGAGAGTTATTATTCAGGTTCACAGCAGTGCGGCAGCTATTTTTCACTTGATAATTACCTTGTTAAACTAATGTCAGACCAGCACTATGCCTTATTTAAGAAAATGGTCCACCAGCCTCGTGTAAGCAGGCCCAGCTGTGGAAATATTAAAAGATTTATTAAATCCAGGCTCATCTTTAGCATTGCCTCATCGACATTAGTTATGGAAGTTCTAAGAAGTTTTGTATTTCTCATTAGATGTTTGCAGCATCTTTCCTGAGGTCCTGTTGCATCTCTTGACAGTTGGTTTTTCCACTGTGTTCCTTCCATTCTTAGCTCTGGGCTTGGTTGGCAACCAGGGCTCTGTTTAATTGGCGCAATCTCCATTCAGAGCCTTCAGGAGGAAAACGGAAGATGACCTATCCCCAGGGAAATAAGGAATGCATATGATATCACTTCTCTTCCTATTTTCCCTGGTTTTGAATTACAATTTCATTTATCACTTCTTTCCCTTTGGAAAAGAAAAAAAAAATTCAAGACCCTTCAATAGTAGCTGTGGTTTTGTCTAAAAAGAGCCACAGGTACAGATTCTAATTTTTAGTCCAAAATAAGTAGTTCTTGCTATGATATTATAATTTGCAAAAAAAAAAAAACAAACAAAAAAATAAAACAAGAGTCAGATACTTAGTGGATTCTTACTTTGGGGTTTTCCAAATGTGTGTCCAGCAATAACCTACTGATTGGTAAATGAGTTAAAATGACAAATATTCTAATAATGCTTTGCAGTTTATAAAATTCTTTCCTAAATCAGGACCATCTGTAAGCTTACTGGGGGTGAGGACTGTGTCTCATTCACATTTGTAGCCCTGTGCCTGCTGCTGCAATAGAGAGGAGGCCCATGGTTAATACTTGCTGGCAGGACTGGGTGGCAATGTGACATCCCATCCTCACTATGAGCCTGGGAGCAGGTGTTATATGGGCCATTAGTGTTGAAGAGATGAAGGAAGCGAGGCCCCAAGAGATGAAGAGGTCTTGGAGGCCCACATTGTGGACCACTTACCATCCCACTCACTACACAGTACTCTTTAAGCAGTTGAGAATCTTTAAATATTACCTGTTTGAATTAAAAAAAAAAAATCCGATCTCTTGCTCTGGATCCTGGAAACTTACCCCCCTCTCTCCTGCTCACTCTTCCCAGAAATATCACAGGTTAAGAATAATTATTTCTTAATCACAAATGTATACCTGCAGCCTATTTTTCTCATCATAGTTAAGTGTGGTTTTCTGAAATCCCTCTGACATTGCTGCTACAAAGCTGACATTTATAAATTTTCTTTCTCAACGCAGTATGGGGTCCTCCATATGTCTTCCACAATAACTATCCGTGTTTTCAGGGAATCTAAAGATTTATTTCCTTCCAAGTCCTTGTTGCTGGCATTTTCTCCAAGCTTCCAAAACTGCCAAGAGATGAACTTCAATTTAGAGGAACTGTTACATTTGTCATTGTGAATTTGCTAAACTTTGGATAAATTTGAAGATTTATGCTTATTCCCAAATGGGCCCCAAGAATATCTTTGAAGCTCAGAAAGTTCACGCTTGACTTCCTTTTCACTGTTCTAAGCAAACAGGTTCTTAAATGCAAGCAGACTCCCTGCCTGGGCTCTGGGTCCCGCCATTGTCTCAGCCTGGGTACTTTCGTGCTGTGCTGAGGGACGGACGACTGATAGGAACTCAGATGTGACTCACCTCTAGGGACGGGGGAGGAGGGTCCTCTCCCTGCCTTGTGCTATGGAGATCACACACTCGGTCTGTATTTCCAGGATGCCGCAGTGAGAGAATACCTTAGAGTTCCCCTCACTTTAAAGGTAATAGCCCAGGCCTGTGAGTCAAATATACCTGGCTTCAAATCGTGGTACTGTTCTGCAGGAGGTTCAGACCTTGGGTGTTAGATCTAATCTCTGAGTCTCACCATTTCCATCTGTATAATGAAAATAATGTCTATCTGGCACTGCTATAATGGTATTTATAAGCGATATACATACTATCCCTGAAACATGGGAGTTTATCAACAAATAATAGCTATTATAATCATTATTTATATTTATAGCTAACATACCAAGAAACTGACTTGGCTTTGACTTGTTTGAGGCAACCTAGCCAGTTAATGACAGAGTCAGGATTCAAATTCATGTCTTCTCATTCTTTATAAAACACATCACTCTAGTTGTAAGTAATGTGTTTTTCACTGGAAACAGTCTAGAAGAAACGTGGTTTATAGGAATCATTGTTTTTTGAATCATCTTCAAAATATTTTACAACCAAGCACAATAGGAACTGTTACTAACTGCACTGAATTTAATGACGTGCAAAAAGATGGAGACAACCTATTCCATGGATATTTTAGTTTTTTCTTTTTATTTCAAGATATTATGGGGGTACAAACATTTTGGTTATATGTTATGACTTTGCCACACCCCAAAGTGGCTCAAAACAACACACATGTAATATCTCACAATTCCCCTGGGTTGGGAGTCCAGGCCAGGCTAGCTAGGTGCTCTGCTCAGGGTCTCACAAGGCTGAAATTGAGGTGTCATTTGGGGCTACAGTCTCAGCGGAGGCTCAGGGTTGTTGGCAGAATTCAGTTCAGTTCCTTGCAGTGGTGGGACAGAGGACCCCACTTTCCTACTGGCTGTTAACTGGGGGCTGTCTGAATCTCTGGTGGCCTGCTGCTGTCCCCTAGCATGAAGCCCTCTGCACATCATAGCAGCTTGCTTTTTCAAGGCCAGTGGGAGAATCCCTCTCCCTTCAAATCTCTTGGAGTTCAAGGGCTTGCCTGATTATGTCAGATCGACCTAGGAAAATCCCTCTTTTCATGAACTCAAAGTCATCTGATTAGGGATGTTAATTACATCTGCAAAATTCCTCTACCATATAATGTAACATAATCAAGGAACGATATCCCATCATAGTCACAAGTCTTGGTCACAAGACCATCAAGGGGGAAGGATCACATGGGGTGTGTATACCAGGGGTGGGAGTCTTGGAGGCTATTTCAGGATTCTGTCCACCACTGGGGCATGAGGCATATTCACAATTATATTACAATTATAATACAAGACATCCTGACAAGTGTCAAACAGGGATCCAGTACTCTGTGAAGCTAGAGAAGAAAGGTCATTTCCTGCTGCAGGGCTGGAAGGCGTGGCAGAGGCAAGGGGTGGAATTCGGGTAGGCAGAGCTAGTGGTGTGGGGGTGGCGAGATAGGAATAGAGCAGAGGAAACACATCCCAAGGGAGGCAAAGTAGGTATTTTGGGAAAAAGGTGAATGGTTTTGATTGGCTGGAACTTGCTGCTCTGTGGTTTTTAAGAGGCTCCTGCATTTTGAGCACACGAAACCTGTAGAAAATGTGATGGGGACACTCTTGGAGGCCTCTAATGTTGCTTTTGAGGAAGCAAAAAAATGTCCACATGTTGGCCACATGTCCTTTGTGTGGGGGTCTCTGAATCTTACCTCTGTGGCCACCCTTCTGGACCTTGGAAAAACCTGTTTCTTCTCCACTCTTTCCGATTGAGGATTCCAAGTCGAGGGGCTTCCATGGCTTGTAAATTCCTTTCTCAGGAGGCCTCTCCCCTGTATATAGAAGAAAGGTAGACAAGTCTAGAAAAGTGGACTCAGTTCTGTAAGCTGCACATTAAACCAGCTGGAGTTGGTTGTAGATAAAAGAATTCAAAATCATGTTGTATAGGAAACAGTCCACTGATTCATTCATGAGTTCATTCAACCAGTATGTGCCATGTTCCTGCTGTGTTGTTCAATCTACTTTTCCTCTGGGGATCCATTCAGCAAGATGGCCAGAGCCCCCTGACGTCATTACCTTTATAATATCGACTCTAGATTCTAGATAATTTAGACTTTAGATTCTTGAAAAATAGAGAGCTAATAAAGTAAAGATCACACTAACTTTTAACTAATGTCAGTTGTGGTAAGTGTTACGCACAAAATATATGGAATGCTTTCACCAATCCCCACAGGGGCAGCAGTGGGAGGTGGCCTGGGTGCATTGACCTAAACCTCTCTGGGAAAACATAAAGGTTGAAAAAAATCTAAGAAAATAAATGTACCTTGGAGAAGAGAGCCAGGTGAACATGAGTGTGTTCTTGTATCTGTTGGGCTGGCAGGGTGAAGTGATCACAGATTTGGGATAGATTGGATCTGCCTGGATGCTTGCCTGCACCTGATGCACCTGTTCTCACGCATCACAGCCCCCCTCATTCCCTAGTTCCCTCTGGAGGGGTGATTGCTCCCTTCCCTCTGTGCCTGTGACATGTGCCACACAGATTTGCTATGGAACAGCTTTCATATTCCGTGGTTATCTGTTTATATGCTGCTGGTCTGGGACCTCACTAGAGATGTCCTCAGACACTGATCACAGCTTTTTCATCTCTTAATCTTCAAATCTAATACTTATCTGGTGTTACATTTGCCACTGGATGGTATTTGTTGAGTGAATAAACTAAAACTAGTTGGAAGTGATGAAAGTAAAGCACTTTAAAAGGAAGATCTTTAAAATTAAAAAAAAAAAAAGGCAGTTTTCCAAAATAGAAAGATCTGTCTCAGAATGAGAGGCACAGCTCACCATCCCTGGAGGTGACAAAAGTCTCATAATTCTGTGTATATGAATCACAAGTAAAGCAGGATTTGCAAAACTTGATTATAACTATTCTCAATTATCAAATTAGGACTTTGATCCTCATTACTTGAGAAAGTTAATGCATTTCTTAACAGGTTTGATTTATGTCCACAAGTAGCATTACTGATCGGGAGAGTCCTTCCTGGCCATAAACTTCTGGGCTGTGCTACGCATTTTGGTCTCATTACTAAAAGTTACATTTATGGTATGGAGGATAAGATTTTTTTAAATTAGATATAAAATACATGGATTACATTAAGGAGATATTCCAAGTGATCATTAGAGCTGAAAAGTCTGTCAAACCATGATGAAAATATGCCTGTATGATAGAATAAGTCATCAAGATAGACAGAAAAATTGTCACTTAGTATAGAAGAAAAATGTATATTCGTATGCATGAATAAAATATCATCCAGAACACAGTTCTCCAATGGAAGAGAAAAACCTAAGGCGTGATTATGTTCCAGAAGTCCATGAGTTATAATAGACAAGTATCACATTAACATGAGACAAAAATCAAACTGCTGCAGAGTTCATAATTAGTGCCTGTTGTGCTGCTTTTAGCTTCAGGAAGGGCAAAGGATACAGAGGGACCACCAAGAGAACATGTCCCACGACTGGAGGCCTGGTGACATTGCGCCATGGGCAAAGAACAAAAGATTTGCCATGCAGCTAAGCAACTGCTGCCAGAGAATGTGTCTGCGATAGACACCTATAAACCCCCAAGGCTCACAAGTGGCATGTTTAGGGCCGTGTGAGCCAGGAGTATAACCAGATACAAAAAGACGAGAAAAGAACCTGCCAGAAGAAGAAATGATGGAAACTGTCTCTTAGAGAATCCAAAACAAAGACAAGTTATTTCAAAGGGAAGATGTTGCAGTTTAGTGCTAATAAGACAAAAACCAAGAAATATTTATTGAAGTCTCACAGTCGAATCTCTGGTAACTCTTTCCCACGTCCAAGTCCAAGTTTAATTTTGATTTTTTCCCTTCCCTTAGTCATATGAATTTTTTTTTGGACCATGTTATTACATGGTTCTTTTATTTTATGTTCAAGAAACCTACCTCATTTAATCCAACACATGAACACAATATTTTTATGTTTTGATTATAATTTTTAAAAGTATAAACATCAGAATTCACCTATAAAATGCAATCTATTTCATTGAAAAATAAGTTGCTTTATTTTAAAATCATAATGACTTATCCTTCTTTCTTCTTTGCTTTGTTCTTGCTGTCCACTCCTTCTCTAAAAATTCTCTACAAAAAATTTTAATATTTATATCATCAAAAGGGGTTTCAGAAACTGACAGGGTGGTCAAAATTCAAGATTCTGAAGGAAGATGATTTTGAGGGTGACTTAGATCGATTTAATTAAAGAGAAGCCCATTTGAAAGTTCCATTTGGAAGAACTGAAAGGCAGTCTCTCTCTCTCGTTCCTAATTGATTATTTTCTTCTATCACAAAAATTTTGAGATGGCTATTCCAGAAAGAAAGGAATTTCCTGAGTTAGAAGAATTAGGTCCAGAATTTTAAACTGCCCCCCTCATCAAAGGACCCCAAATTACTAGAAATATCAGCCAGCCTGAATCGAGATGATTTGCATAAAGTATGAGTAAACAATCCATGATAAGAATTTATTCAATATGGGACTGCAAATGTTATTTCATCCATTCGCATATTCATTCCTTCTACACTTAACACTGCTAACATTTGTTCATTAATTTGCCAAATGTTCTCTGTCTCCGTGTACTTAATACATATGAACCAGATTTTCATTTCTCTCAGTGGACGCCTCTGGTAGCCTTAAAAGTCTTCATAGACAATGTGAAAGCAGAAGTGTCTCTTTATGTTTGACATAAGTAAATCTGGGTTTTGCATAGCAAAATATAAACAAATTTTACATGCTATAAGGATAACCATCAAAAGTCACAAAAGCTAGGTGGTAGCTTCTAGTCTTGGGCAATGGATCTGAAATATTTGAAAACTGTAGAAAAATTACAGAATTCAAAGCTCCTTGCATATTTTATCATTCATCGCTTTCCTCTTCCTCCTACTTATTTTCCTCCTCCTCCTCGCTTTATAAAAAAAGAAAAAAAAAAACCACACATATTCTATCATTATTTTGGTCTCAGGATGACAAAGTTGTACCATCCCTTTTGGTGATGAGGAGGTGGGTGAGGAACAGTGGTGTATTCAATGATAGGGCTTGTGAGATTTCTAAAGTTTTTTTCCTGAAATTGTACCTGAGTGAAATGTACCATTTTTAGTTTCCTCCCAAACAATTGACCACATCGTGTATTGATACCATTGGTTGGATATTCTGTTTAGAGCCCCTAAATTATGTGCTTTTAGACAGGTGCTTCTCTACCTGTCACCTTAACTACTAAACTACACTGAATGTGATCTAGGATTAGAGCAAACTCACTTAAATGACTATTAAATTCAATACCACCTATAGACAGGTGTTATATTAATTCAATAAAACCTATAGAGAGCTAGTTCCTGTCATTTAGAATAAGGTAAACCCTTACTCTAAAGTTCTTTCTTTGAGAAACATAAATTATTATAGAAAAAGCACAAGGAATATATGCTCATTGAAGATAATTTTTAAAACACACACATACACACAAAAAAAACAAGAAAACAAAAGAGAGAGAAAGAAAGGAAGAAAAAAGGAAAACAAAAATTATCCTCAATGGCATAGCACAGAGACAAATCGTTCAATATTTTGGTTTATATTCTTCCAGTCTTTGTCTTCCCTGTTTATAAATTTTTCTTTATAAACTTAGAACCTTATAAACTTAAACTTATGTACTCTGAAACCTATCCTTATCTTTGCTCAATATATAATAAAACATATTTTTGTTATAAAATTTTCTTTTGTCACATCCCTTTCAATGCCTATGTAATATTCTATTTTATGAATTAGCGTCATGTAATTAACTGATTTCCTGTCATTGAATATTGTTTGTGTTAGTTTTTTATATTGTTGTTCATTATGCCTTAATGAACATCCTGTCACTAAATTTTAGTGAACAAATCTAATTTTTCAGAATAAATTCGCAAAAGAAAAGTTGCTGAGAAAGTAAATGTTTAAAATATTATTTTACATGTAAAGACTTTTAATAGACATAGCCAACTTTTTATTCTTAAATTTGTATCAATTTAAAGTCCTGCCAGTAATACATAAGAAAGTCAATTTTCCTGTACTCTTAGGAGCAGTAATTATTTTAAAAAAATATATTTTAAATTTCTGTTCTCACTCACTATTTACATATACAAAAATACTCACATTTTTCCAATATTTATATTTAAAGCTAACTCCAAGCATACATTAATTAATATAAATTTTTTTGTTATTCTGTTTTTGGTGGATTAAATCAAAATTAATACCTCAGAGAAATACTCAACAATTTTTGTGCTTCTGGTTTGGGTTTTTAAAAATTATTAATTTAAATATTTGGTATCAAATTTTTTTTATGTAGAGGTCTCTGCTGGTATGAATTTCCGCCCACATTTTGTTACCTCCTAAATACAAAAGGAGTCGAATTCTAGATTTCTTTTTTAATAATTTGAAGAATAGACTGCCAACACCTCAGAATTTGAAGATATGGTGTAGATTATATTTCCAAACCTGCTGAGTCTGGTATCGTGTTCAAGAAGATTTTGCAACTGGCTCACACAACCACTGGGTGGAGAGGCAGGATCCGAACCCAGGAGTCCTTATGTTCAATTCAATGTTTTCTCCCAAAGGCGTCACCATCCCCTCCCGTTCAGTGCCATATTTATATAATTCAAAGTGCTCCAGAAATATTGCATCAGGTTAGGGATTAGATAAAAGAGTCAAATCAGGGTTGAAGGTAGAAAGAGCCGTTTTAAAAATGCAGGCAAATATACAATGTAAAGTTGGACTTTCGATTTTTGGTGGGGAGACACAAGCTCAGTGTACTGAGCGCTGATTTTCCAATTTGGAAAGACCTTTATTTTATATTGCTTCTTGGTAGTCCTCCGAGAGGGATGGGGGTTAGAGCAAAAGGCATGTGGATGAATGGGGCTGGTGAGTTGGACTCTGGAATTTGTGTGCCCGTGAGCCAAAGGAGCAGGTGGATAGAGGGGATCCTTCTCCCCCAGAGCTGAGGCTCAGGGTGTAGGAGTGCCGGGGGTGGCCAGGAGGGGAGAAGGGCTGGTGTTACTGGACACACACGGGCTGCTGCCCAGAGGCTGTGGCATGGTCCCTGCACCCGCCCATGGGTCCAGCTCCCTGGGTGCTGCTCTTCTGTTAAAAGCAATGAGGGGGGTACAGAGATAGGGAGAAGGTGAACTCAGCCAGCCCCCCCGGAAAAGAGCAGCTCCTTCACCTGGAGAGGCCATTTGTGCCTGTTTTTCTACAGATTCTCTGGGACCCTTAAATCTTCAACCACGCCAGAGGATTGTGGGCACAGTGGAGGGGGCTGATATGGACACAAACGACAGGAGGCCCCAGTGTGGACGGGGGCTCCTAGTTTGCTGTTCCACCTAAACGCATCACCCACCTCTGTCTTTGAGGAATGATAACTGTTCTCAGTTTTTCATACCTAAGTGACAGCATTTCACTGCACAGCCTGAGTGCTGAGAAGATGGGAACCGGCTCTTCCTTATCTTTGGTGAGAAATGGTGAGAGAGACAGGGCCTCTGGATGTGGGCAGCCGCTGAGAGAAGGCAGAGAGGAGGGGAGAGGTGTGATTCAGATGGGGGGAAGGACACTGGGCAGAGGGGACAGTCTGCAAGTGGACATCTCTGGGTAGGATAATGGGAAGGAGGAAGGCCAGGAAATGGGGCCAGCAGTGCAGCAATGTCTTTTGGGGAATGTCTTTTTAAATGAAGTTCCATTTTATTTACAGAACAAATTCTGAGCACCAGGCATTGTTCCAGGGAACAAAGATTCAACTTCTAAAATTCTGATTAATGATGTTGGGATGTTCCTCAAATTCTTTTCTTGTTTTTCATGATAATAACTAACATTTATTATGTGCTTACTAGTTGCCATTTCATGAGTGAGGAAGAGACTCTATTGTTCTATTAATATATTGTTACCAAGTTTTGCTTTGTACGTTTAAATGAAGAATCAGTTCAATTACCCATCAATGAGTTGCCTCAAAGTAATTATTAAACTAAAAAAATCCACTCTAAACTTATACTCTAATTGGAAAATTTCTAACTGCAATCATTTTTAAGGACAACCTGAATCTAAGAAGCCTAATCTCCTTTTCTCCTAATGCTTCTTTTTTTAATTTTTTTTATTTCA
The DNA here is from genome assembly GCF_041146395.1 of Eulemur rufifrons. Classification (NCBI taxonomy): domain Eukaryota; kingdom Metazoa; phylum Chordata; class Mammalia; order Primates; family Lemuridae; genus Eulemur; species Eulemur rufifrons. Next base: position 27,372,548 of record NC_091001.1, read on the forward strand.
GCAGATTACAGGGTACAAATGCTTAGGTTACGTATATTGCCTTTGCCCTACCAGAGTCACAGCTTCAAGCATGTCCCTCGCCCAGACAGTGCGCACCGCACTCATTAGGTGTGAATATACCCATCCCCTTCTTCCCCCTCCCATCTGCCCGACACCCCATGAATGTTACTACTATATGTGCACTTAAGTGTTGATCAGTTAATACAAATTTGATGGTGAGAACATGTGGTGCTTATTTTTCCATTCTTGGGATACTTCACTTAGTATAGAATGGGCTCCAGCTCTATCCAGGATAATACAAGAGGTGCTATATCACCATTGTTTTTTGTGGCTGAGTAGAACTTCATTATATACATATTATTTTCATCTATTCATTCATTCATTCATTCTTCCATGTGCTCATTTACTTAATCAACAAGATTAAACACATAGTTGTTGAATGAATTATCTCAGAAGATGGGTGTTTAAACACCTTGCCCCAAAGATCTGACCTAACTAGCCATTAATTAGCCATCATCAATATCATTGCAGTTGCCATTGAAGGAGAGCCCACTGTATGCCACAAACTAGGATAAGAATATTACATAAAGCATGTCATTTAATCTGGTTAACAACTCTGAAGAGTATTATTATTCTTATTTATCAGATGAGGAAATTACAGCCAAGTCAAAATTTGAACTCAATTTCTTTTTTCTCCTGAATCTAAGCCCTGTTCTCTTTTCCCGGTGCCAGGCTGCCTCTCTAAAAATATGCATTGTCTTCTGCAGCTTCGTCTCGCCCAAGTATTGCGATTTTATTTATTATATCTGTTACTGCTAATAACAATATTTTTTAAAAATAAGCCAATATGTGTTGATAGTGTGAAAAGTAAACATGGTAATTAGGCAGCATCAAAATGAAGTTAATTATTGCCTTGATGACGAGGGTGGTTTGTGTACAGTAGTTGAGACAGCACGGAGCGTCACATGAGAAAGCAGTACGTCTGTGTGCCCGCCACATCACAAGGCAGTGCTCATCCTATTAGTGGATTGCTGGAAAATGAGGGAACCCTGAATTCACTGGTGCCACACAAATAATTTTTACCCAGTGTTGCTATTTCCACAAGGCTTTCTCTTCTATTGTTTTACTGTGTCCCTATACCTTCTCTTTGAAGCAGGTATATTAAGCCCCAAGTTGTAGATATTTGTTTTTGTAACCCAGAGCCATTTGCCTGATGTATCAGCAGTCAGATTCCTGATGCCCAAGCCAATCCCTAGACTGCATTTGTGCACACCATTTCTGTCAAGAACTTCCAGACCTGCTCAGGAATCAAATGCCAAGAGTACTATTCCAGCCGGATACTAGTCTTAAACAATTCTTTCTCCAAATTCCTAATAATTGGGTATCTGTTACAATTCGTTCCAATTATGCTGTTCAAGGTATCTTCTCTAGGGTTAAATTTTATGCCACTCTAATTCACCTTATGATCATGAATGGCTAGGCTGGATCCTTTTTATTCCTACCTTGCATTATTATTAGAGGTAGGGAAATACGCTGTATCGAGGTAATAGGCAGCCTCATTTTGTTTTGAGCAGTACCTTTTGTTGAGCTATTGTATTTGATCTGGATGCTCAGCCTAAGAAGGGGCCTGAGTACGGTGCCTGTCCTACTTCACAGCTTCCTTCTTTTTGTTCTGGTGGCTTTTAAAAATGCATGTCCGGCTGCAGTCAAGGCTCTTTCCCCCAACTGTGGTTTGAGTGTGTAACCTCAGCAGCTAGCCCAGCAGATCATGAACATCCCCTATGCCTTTCTCCCCAACCTTAAAAAGTCAGCCAATGCAGAGAAACCGTAACTAGGTAGAAAGTGGGTGGATTTGCATAATTTGGTTTTCTAAGCGTAGCGTGTTCATTTTTAACTTACATTGGCTTTGCTTTGTTGCCAAACCCCTTTTCAGAAAAGAATGCATCCCACGATTTTTTTTTCCCCCATTCTGGTCCCTAACAGCTGACACTTCAGATGTACATGTTTGTTTGTCCAAACAGAGGAGAACTCATCTCAGCTATCTCCCATCAAAATACAACTTTCTGTATTAGGCAGTTTCTCACATTTTCCAATTTGACTTCTATATGGAACTATAGCTGTAGATAGTAATGAGTTTGCCATGGCAATTTCAAGCTATCTGTACTGTAAAATCCTATTCTATCCATGCATAATAATCAAGGTTATTAATGAGGAACTGAATTAGTAGAAAAACAGTGGACTGAGCCATTGTGATTTGTTTGATGTAGGTTAATAATCGTACATTACATAGCACTCACAGCTTCCTTGGGCTCCGAAAGAGAAGCTATGGTGGCAAAGAGCATTGTGATCAAATCCACACTAATGAAGTAACATTTGGAGCTCTGCAGGGGATGAAAAGGAATGTATTGTTATTGTGAGTGCCAGAGTATTGTCCCTTACCATTTTAGGGTGTATTGAAATGCATAACTAATAATTGTATTTGCATTTATAAAAGAAAGCTCCAACCAAGTCCCAAGCCCCTCTGAAAGGCAAGGCTGGGGGGAGGTGCTTGAAAATCACAAAGCTGAGTGTCTTGTGTCTTGAACAACAGTTCATTAAGGAGGGAGACTGTTTTTTTTTTTTTTTCTCTGTGCAGCAGGTTCAAATCCATAATAAGACAGATTAGAATCTGAGCAACTTGAGATTGATAGGTAAAATTGTTTACATGAAACGGCTTTGAAGGAAAGGATCTACCTTTCAAGGCAAGGCCTCCGAATTCCTGTTGGGACGTTCTCAGAATTTCACCCCCAGCTTGCAAGGCCAACTGGGTGGGTTTTGAAAAAGAAGTTGAGATTTTCCTTAGATACCTTTGGATTTGTATTGGTTTGCTTTCTTGAAGTGACTGCTTCAGAAGGAAAGCAGGCAGACCCAGATAAACAATCCTCAGAGTGTTACCAGCCGAAGACAAACTGAAGCAGGTAGAGGGGACCTCCAAGACCTTTTAGTCTCAGTCTGTGTGGGCCACTGTAACAAAATACCATACACTGGGTGGCTTAAGTAAGATGTTTATTTTCTCACAGTTCTGAAGGCTGGAAAGTCCAAAATCAAGATTCTGGTTCATTCAATTCCTGGAGAGGGCTCTCATCCTGACTTCCATCTCTGTGTGCTCAAGTGACTTTTTGTGCTGTGTGTGTGTGTGTGTGTGTGTGTGTGAAAAGACAGAGAGAGACAGAGAAAGAGATGGAGAGGGTGCTGTTTGGTGTCTCCTAGGAAGGCACTAATCCCGTTGTGAGGGCTCCACCCACATGGCCTCTTCAAACATCCCAAAGGCCCCATTTCTAAATGCCATCATATTGGGGGTTAGGACTTAGACATATGAATGTTGGGGGACACAGTTCAATCCACAACAACAACAACAAGTAAACCCATATGCCAGAACAGGTCTATGCCGAGCAGGAAGTTGGCCATGTGTTTGAATTCCAATCCAATCCATTCCATCCCATTAAATTCATTCCAACCCATTTCATTCCATTTCACTCCAGTTCTAATAAATGCTTTCCTGAGTCCCACCTGTGCACCCAACATGCACCATTTTCTTTGAGCCCCTCTTCTTTCTCCTGTGCACATCCTCACCCAGTTTCTGATTCTTTTTGGTGGTCCAGAGCAGTTCCTTCATTTGTTTTCTCTCTGCTTTCCTTCCCTCTCTCCAATTCTAACTCCCTTGAGGAAGCACTGGGAAAGCTTTGTCCTAACTCTGTTTCTTCCTTTCCATAAGGCCTGGAGAAAGTCACTTGAACCCTAAGTAGCAGTGTTCTTGACAGTCAAGGAGGATAAGAACTGTAATATTTAACGGAACAGGGTTGCTGTATGTGTTAATATTAGGCAGAATGTCTCAGAACCAGGATGTAGGAGCTTAATAAATGGCACCAGACATTACAACAATGAACGAGCCATGAGGGTCTTATCCTGATGATCTTGGCCCCCTGTGAGAAGCACCTGTCAGAGAAGAGAAGACTACTGGGTCAGCCCTTGTGCTCTGATGTCAGCCCGAGGAAGGTGAAACCCAGATTCTGTCACATGCTTTCATAGCTGGGCAAATGACTTAGGCTCTGTAAGCCTCCATTTCTCATCTATAAAATAGGATCATGATACTAGCACCCATCTTATAGAGTCTGGGGGAGGAATAGGAGGAATAAATGAGACAATGTATGTGAAGTGCTTGTTTTATAGTACATAGTCTGTGAATTTTAGCTAAAAACTATTATTTTAAAAAATCTAAAATGTGGTAAGTGATACAGTTTTTGACTCTTTACCATGCCTAACTAACTAACTAACTTCACTGGGCTGGACATGGAGGATTCAAAGATTCATAACAATGTCTGCCTTTGTGGAATTTACAGTGTCACAGGTGAGACAGGCATTAATCAAAGATCAGACAATGTACAGTTCTAACTATCATAATGTCTGGGAAGCAAGATTTCTGGTGATATGGGGCTGTCTAGAGGGGACACTCAGATTTAGGCTGGGAGCCTGTCAAACAGAGCCACGAAAGAGCTGGACTCTGGGTGTCTCAGCACCCCCGTGTCATGCCAGCAATCAGGAGAGAAGCCAGGGCACAAAGGTCAAGAAGGATGTGTTTCTTTCTGACGTTGCTGGCTAGCATATAGAATTCATTACCAACAACATAAATGAAAACAGAATGAAACGGAATAGACCTGAAGCACCCGGATAATGTGGAGCCTATGTTGTTTTCAGCACAAGAAAAATGTGTTTTCCAGGAAAAACTGTATTGTGAGAGCAAATATTAGGAGGTGGTCTTGGTTGTGCCCTGATATTAAACAGTTACACGACAAGGGCTCTCTCCCAAGGTGTTAAAAATCAATGCTAATGATGAAACACTTCATGTGGTGGTTATTTTAGAAAATCCCTAATCAAAACAAATGCAAAGGGCGAAGCGTGCTCAGTGCCAGAGTTTTGCCTGCTCCTTAGACAGATGATCTATTCCCTGGAGAGAAAGCAAAGGATCCGAAATGATAACTACTTTTTAAATATATCAGCTTGCTCATGTGTCGGGTGGTGGTGTATTTTTTTTTTTTTTTATCGGCTTTTTAGCCAAAGCTTCATTTGATTTGTGCAGGGAGGTGTATAATAGGAGGAGGCCAGTGAGCTGATTTTTATAGAGTCCGTTTGTAGCTTAAACAAAGATGAGGGATTTGGAGGATAAAAGCAGCCTGAAATATAGCAGATTATGCAGCTTTATTTTTCAAAGATTTGTTAATTCCCCTCCTCCCTCTCCTGCTCTCTGGCTGAGCTGGTGTGTTTTGTATTTTTTTTTTTTTCTTTTCAGTTGCCATTCAAAGAGAAAATCTAAGTTTTAAATGTGAATTTCCGACTGAATTTCACGTAGCCCAGCTGTTACCGTGGCCGATCCTCTGTAAGCAAATGTGCGTTACCCTTAAATAGTGTAGCCTTATGATAAATAATAGGATAAATAAAGGCTGAACTTACAAAGCCTCTTTCAATATGACAAGCTTAATTCTCAGCAGGAGCAGAAAGGGCTGGAGGGTTTGCGTTTTTGTTTTTAACGTGAAAGATGATGAAGTTTGCTTTGAAATCTGAAATAATCTGAAATACAATTTAAAAAAGGGGAACACTTGAGTTTCTTGCAAGGCAAAGACTCGCCTTTTCTGTGTAATTCAGGAGCTTGTCATCTGTATTTTCAGGATCTGGCTGGATAATGACACGGACCAGCTTTCATGCATTAGCAGACCATAGATCTCTACCCAAGTCCTTCCAATAAAAAAGGGATCTCATTTGATTTTTAAATGTGGCCTTAATTTCTTGACGGGGTTTAGCACTTTATTTACATGTAAGCTGCCGGGGCACAAAGTCCTGGGGAGCCTCATTTTAGAATCCTTTTATTTCTCCTTTTTATTTTTTAGTGAGATGATTACTTTCTTGTATTTAGACATTTAACTAATACTTACTGTGCCCTCATCTCACACAAAGCCTTGGCTGTGCCCTTTGACAGATACAAAGATGAACATGGGATGATCTTGCCCTCAAAAAGAGGATACTCTATTCCATGTATTGATTTATGACTTTACCTATAATTTCTGTCTCCCTGAAATGTATAAAAACAAACTGGAACCCAGCCATAGTGACTCCACTTGCTCAAGGCTTCTTGGGCGTGGCTCTAGGTCATGGTGCTCAAATGTAGCTCAGAATAAACCTCTTTAAATTAAAAAAAAAAAAAAAAAAAGATACTCTAGGTCAGGGGTCCTCAAACCTTTTTGGCACCAGGGACAGGTTTCATGGAAGACAATTTTTTCATGGGGGTGGGGGGTAGAGGGAGGGGGAGAGAAGGGGCTCTGCGGCCCAGTCCCAACAGGCTGTGACCCAGTACCCGCCTGGGGGATGGGGACCGCAGCTCTAGGTAATCCATGAAGCCCAATGTGCCAGAATATTTTCATGTTGCCGTTCAGCTGGAAACTACATCACTATGAAGAATAAATGTGTTAGATTAGTTATTGTGCCATGTGATAATGAAACATAAATTGTAAATATAATCATTGACTTTCTGTAATTAAGATGTTTATATAAGCAAAACAAAATTGTAGTTTGTTCCTTTTTGCTATGTTAGTTTTGGAGGACTTAAAAATATTTAGAGTTAATATTAATGCTTTGCCTGATATCTGATACTGTACTGTACTGTTTAATGCTCTATTTATCTGTTTAATCTCTCTGTCTCTGTCTCTTTCTCCCCTCTGATGTACTGACATGCGCAGTTTCTGGGTAAGCTAACTTCCTGAAGGCCCTGGAGGGATGGCTCCATATTTGATAGGTCTTCTTGTTGCATGAAGGATTTGCCTTGTCACAGCCCCCGAGTTTTCTATTGCTTTTCTATTCAAACAATTTTTATTCTTTAGCTCTTCTTTTCCCATCTTATACCATGTTTCTTTCCCTTCTCCCCACATTCCACCCTGGCCCATCTCCTTATTCTTTCATTAAGCATCCTCATCTTATGTGCAAAATTAAAGAATAAATACAACTTACAAACGTCCACACAGCACTCAGTTCCCCCAGGGTCAATCTTGCTCAGCTCTCCATCAGGATGTAGTGACACAGCCACTAGTCAAGGAGACCTTGGTTTCCTTGGTCTATTAATGGCTGCTCCTAAGGCCTTGAGAATGGTTAGAATATGAACCTTCCTGAGCTTCAGTTTACTTATCTGTAAAACTGGGGACGGGCCCCCAACAACACTCCTTCCCACATTAACATTCTATTATTAATATTATATGCCCATCCATTTAACTTAATAGGATCTGTCTCCACTTTAAGAAAGCAAAACAAATGAAAAATGAAGACTTAACCAAACTTTGGAAATTAGGGGCTTTAATGCTAGGACAGGAAGAGTGGGATGCTGATTAAGAATTATTTTGAAGGAGATAAACGAAAATAGACACTAGTTATTGATAGAGCAAAACAATATTTCAGAGGTGGCTGTAAAGTATCTCTCTTTAAAAGCAAAATGTTATCTCTTGGACTTGAGGAATAATTCAGGAGCCAGGAGGGGGAAAATCGGGCGAGGAATGTCTCAGAACAGGGTTCAGGGACAAATCTCAACTGCATTTCCCATGCCCTGATCTTCCCAGTTCTTGGAAGAGGGTGTGGCACGAACCTGGACATGCACCTGGGCTTTATGTACAGTGACAACCTCTGGCCTTGCTTTATATCACACCGATATACACCAGCTTTCTCACTTGGAAATTGTACAGGTAGTTTTATTCTTTATGCAGAAGAGAGTCTTCCCCTCACCCATCCCCTGGGGAAACATCCTGAGAACACCACCCTTGCCATTCTATCTTCTGACATCCTGCGATTTTGCATCCTCTTTGGGTGGATGAATCAGGAATCTTTGCCTCTGGCAGCATCTGCTGAACTTACTAGTTCTACTTCTAAGTTACCCTGAGAGGAAATAAATCCCCCTCACCCATCTTTTAAGTGCATTTCATTGATTTATTAATCTGTGCAGTTATTTATGAAATAACTTACCATCAAGCCACCTTAATAATGCCATCTTCCTAAAGCATCCTGGCCCATGTTAGTGTGAACATTGTTAAAGAAAAATAATTATACACACACACACATATAACGTACATATGTAATTTTTGCGTTCCAGATTTCTTACTGTTAGGGTCTATTTAAAGCTTTTGAAAGAGACCCAGTCTTTTCTAGAAAATGTGTGAAAATAGATTGGGGACTGTTTTGTCATCTGCTGAATATTTTTCTCTTTCTCAGCTTTAATTCTGACCAACGTTCAAAGACCCCCTAAACAGCCATTGAACACATGTTATCGTTAACAATTCTGCCTGGTTGTAAATGGCCGGAGGCTGGTCCTCCCTCCCCTTGAAAGCCTTCCTCATAGATAGTATCTTGTGATTCAGCTAAGGTGGTTTAAACAGCTTTTCATTTTCAGCACTTTACTTAATGCAGATGAACATTTTCTGGCTGCTGTATAGTTAGCCAAAGGTGGACTCCATATACTAATTTGGATTTGAGCAAATCCAGGGGCCTGATTCTGATGCTACAGTTTTTTCCTCACACTTCTTGCCTCCTGTTATTTTGCATGTACTAAAATATAAATGTATTTACTGAGCACCTGCCTGAATTTGGTGCATGCATAAGTCCTGTTGAATTTCGTCTTCACCATAACCCTATAGGTTTGGATTTGTCATTGGTTTTCTTCAGATAAGGACTCAAGACACAGAGAATGTAGCTCATTTGTCCTAGGCCACACAGCAAGTGAAGTGGGAAGCTGAATTCAAGCATAGGTTTTTAACTCTAACCTCAGCATTCTCCTAACTCAGCTACATACACTACTGGCAGTATGTGAAATGTTTTTAAGTGGTAACTGAGTAAATATAATAGATTTAATTTAGTAGGCATTTTTAAAGGCATATTAGAAAATTACTATTTTTCTATTTAAGATAGATATGTTAAAATTACTTTTAACATGAAAAAATTTATCAGAAATATATTTTTTAAAAATATTAATTCAGTGGTTGCATGACATATATGCACACACATACAAAAATTATGTATGTATATCTGCATGTGTGTAGTTAGATATTTTACATACTAATAGCATATAAACATAGGTATGTGTATATATACACATACATATATATGTATGTGTGTATGTGTGTGTATATATATATATATATATATATATATAAAATGAACAAAGACAAACCAAATGAGAAGGAGCAAAGACTATGTATGTAGAGCTCGTAATACCAGGGGAGTCGGCCACTGCCACTTGCTTTTTTGGCAGAGACTCAAAGACAGGCAGAGGAGTGGGAAAGCATCATAGTGGAAAAAAGGGAAGGCTTCAGGTGTGTCCTGACTAGAAGGTGTTAATATAGGGACTCTGCAGGTGGGCCAGCTAGGAGCAGGCATGCAATGTGATTGGTTAACGGTGTGTATTTGGCATTTTCTGGTTGATTTTGTGTAGGAAGTAGGGACAAAGATTAGGGATGCTGTCAGTTATTAATTAAGGCCTGGTCAATTTGGTCTGGTTTATTGTTTAGCTTCCTGAATTGTCACTAGAGATGGTGATCTGGCTTCCTACAAGGCTGACTTATAGCAGGTTGCCTTCCTAGGTTGTTTTTTGTAGATAAAACTGTAGCACCAGAACTGTAGCACCGGTTGGTTTCCTGGGCATGTTGCTGCAGGTTGTGGGTCAGAGTTCTACTTTTATATATGGTCTGGCCATTATCCACTGGTATATTTAGTCTTTCTCTCTCTTTCTAGCTCTCTCTCCCCCTCTGTGTGTGTGTGTGTGTATGTATGTATGTATGTAGATTGAGGTAAATAGATATTTAGATATTTTTTCTATACTACTGGCTTAGCCTGACTAATAACTCAAGTGCATGTTAGTGAATAGGTCATACTGGCCTTAATATAATCATCCAACGGAGCTATTCTGCATCTCCTATATGTGGACAAGAAGTTGCACAAGAGAGAATAGGACAAGTCCTTATTAAAATTGAAGTTTCTGATTCTGCAACAGAGTAAACAGACCTCAGACTTTTCCTGCTTCTACTGATGACATGTGCTGTCACCATCTGCAAATCGTTTTATATCTCTGAGCCCTTCCTATGCCTCTAAAATAAAAATTCTAACACCTATCAGTTAACTAAGTGACCATAATAACATATATATGCACCTGGGAGTACCTCCCAAGTGCTCACCCTCTCCTTGGGAAAGCTTCTCTATGAATTCTTTAATTATGCATTTATTTAACATTTATCAAGTCTCCATGAAATGGCCAAGTTTGCATAGGGTATGGATCAGATTTGGACGCAGTCACTTCTTGTTGTAATTTGGGTTTGCTAATCAATGGGATGTAGAAAGTATTGACATGGCCCAGGAGTTACAGACTGTACACATGGTTCTGGGAGGACAGTCTCATAGCAGATCTGAGCTCGATACTATAGATTTGCCAGGCCCAGTTAAAAGTAACCCAACATGGGACTAGAGAGAAGCCTCTAAGTTTAGTTCTTCCTCCATTCGTTCAACAGGCATGTGAAGCACTCCTTCTGCCTGCCAGGCCCTAGCACTGGATGCACAGGTGAACAAGATAGGATTCATGACTTCGAGGAGTGCAGACAGAGGCAAATATTCAATAACACAACTACCTAGTTGCTGGCACTAAGGTGGTTTCCCCTCTACTCAGGTGCCCACAAATTTCCCTGCATCCAATGCACCCATATTACTCATATGCCCTCTTAGTGTTGGAACATGCAAACCCAAATGTCACAGCAAGGAAATGAACTTCACATTCTATTGGTAGTTTCTTCACAAATGTAACAAGCTACAGGACAAAAAGCTGACCAGAGATGGACTTTGGGTTATTAACCTAATCTTTCACATTTAAATTTATTGCTATCATAACAAACCCCTTATAAAGCATTTTTAATATTTGTATGATGAAAAGTTTTTTTTTTCTGTATTTTCTCACTGATCTACACAGTTTTTTGATTGTCTACAATGTGCCGGGTACTGTTCTAGATGAATAGATGAAAGATTCTAACTTTACAGGAATGTCATTTGAATGGAGGAAAAATGGGCTGTATCCAAATACCTCTGTCCTGTTTCAGGTGTTAGAAAGTGTCATGGACAAGAAGTGACAGGCGGAGGAGGGGGTGGGGCAGGTGGCTCCATCCTATGGGTGAGTGGTGAAGGACTCTCTCACTCCTGGACATTTCAGCAGAGATCTAAAGAAAGTGTGGAAATGAGTCATGTGGATCTGAGTGAAGGGCATTTCAGGCAAGAGAACAGAAAATGCAAGGTCCTGAGGGTAGGGTCTGCTTGGCATGATGAGAAACAGCAAGAAGGCCTGTGTGGCTCCAGGGGACAGTGGCAGGAGATGATGAGGGGAAAACCCACAGAAGACAACTTGGGGGTATGGGATGAGGTGAGTTTGCAGGTGGCAGGGAAAAGAGGTGCTATTGTTTGAATATGTCCCCTAAAGTTCATGTGTTGGAAACTTTATCAACCCCCAATGCAGCTGTGTTGAGAGGGTGAGACCTTTAAGAGGTGATTAGGTCATGGGCCTCCACCGTCATGAATGGATTAATGCTGTTATTTTAGCATTGGTTTGGTTATCATGGGAGTGACTTTGTTATCAAAGCAACCCTCTCACACATGCTCTCTTGTCCTTCTTGCCTCTCCACCTTCCTCCATGGGATGACCCTTACCAGATTCTGGTGCCATGTTCTTGAACTTCCCAACCTCCAGAACTGTGCGCCAAATAAACTTTTCCTTATAAATTACTCAGTCTGTGGCATTCTGTTATAGCAACAGAAAATGGAGTAAGATGCAAGATAGGTTATTTCTAATACCTTATTCTTAAGCATTATTCCACCCCCTAATTTTGTCATAATCAGGAAGTGTCTTACCCCTATGTAGCTATTAAATGTAGTACAGCTGTCCCTTGAATTACAATAGGATTATGTCCAGATAAAGCCATTGTAAGTTGACTATATTGTAAGTAAAAATGCACTTTTGACTTATGATGTTTTTTTTTTTTTCTGGATTTAGCTCCATTGAAAGTTGAGAAGCATACTTTGTGTATCACTTCTGCACCATTGTAAAGTGAAAAATCAGGGGGACCATCTGTACTTATAAACAAATACACTATTTATTGAGCACCTATCATGTTTCAGCTTCTGGGTGCACTCACAGATGAACAAATCATGATCTTGACCTAGAAGAGTTACCAATCAAGTAGGTAAGAAAAACAAGGTAAAGATAATTCAATGAGTACCAAAAACCAGGATTTAAACTATACTTGTCTCACTTAGGACATGCTGGCTTGTATATATGCCTAGGGCATGGAAGAGATGACAGTCAATCTGCATCTTGAAAAATGAACATTTCTTCAAATGGAATTTCCTTCTAAGACCAGCCCTTTAAAAATTTTTACTTAATAGGCATTTTACTATACTGTAGAATCACAGAGTACAGGAGCTAAAGAAACCTGTGAGAGTTCATCTCCCACATTTTCTAGCTAAGAGGCAATATAGCATGATGGTAAAGAGTGGGGTGGAATCTTATTTGATCCTGATATATGACACTTCCCTGGGCAAGTTAATTTCTACGCCTCACTTTTGTCATCTGTAAAGTGGGTTTACTAGTAGTAGTTAGTTCATAACATTGTTGGGAAGATTCTATGAATTAAAATGCAAAAGTGCTTTTAGAAAATTAACCAAAACATGTGGAAGAAAGCTTTCATTAAGTAGTAGCTGCTACTATAATAAGGAGGACCCAGAGTGGTTCCCTAATGTGCCCACCATCTCATATCATAGGTAATTATTGACAGGTCTGGATCTAGACCCCAGATCTTCTGTTTTCTAGCCCAGCAGTCTCTCCTGGACATAGCAGTTCATTCTGTCTTAAACTAATTTTTGGTATTTTAATTTTTTTATTTAACACATTGACTGCCACACTAGAAAAAAATTTTTTCATTGGGGTCACAGTGTCTCATTACAAAAATAGAATAAAAACTTAGGAAAAAAGTGATCCTTTCTAATTTAATGAAAAATTTGTTATTTTTCATTATTTTCTGTGCATGAGTTATATGAAACTTAAAAAATAGTTCTTACAGCCCCCAAGGTGAAGAGACATGTGAGTTGCACATGCTTCATGAGGCCCTGGGCTCAAAACTAGCATGAATTAAATACAACTCACATGACAGTTAATGTGTTAAACAAAACAAAAATGAATTTGGAACTTTTTCTCACTTTGCTGAGTGATAGGCCATGGCTTAGGAAATGAATGCAGCTGATTCAGACATTATCTCTAGTTCCTTAATATTCTTGGAAGCTCCCCACAAACATCACTGTCTTTTCACTCTCTTGGGGCTTTAGACCATCTAGGAACTAACTGGCCTTTGGCACAATGCTATTGGCAGAGCAACTGAGTAGTATCAGAGTTAGGATGAGATAAGGAGACTTCCACTATGGGTAGGTTTGGTGTGAGCTTCCTTGAAGTCCTTTTCATCTGTTAAAGTAATTAGCTTCACAATTTCAGTTTACTAATTCATGTACTATGGAAACATTTGTGCAATAATTTTACCCTTTTCTTTCTCTATTTTCGGTTGGATGGTTTGAACTTTAGAGAGTTCTGGGGAAAATTTTTTTCAAAAAATTGATGTTAATTCTTATTGACTCAGTTTAATTAAGAATTCTAACAAATTTAATATAGAGTTTTAAAAAAGGCAGAGGAGACCAGAATTCTATCTAGGAAGTGGCTATTTTTTTCAGCCAAGAGTTACCTCCTGATCATGGAGAAGGTTGGGCACAGAATTTAAAGGTCATAAACAAAATACACTGACCCTCATTTGCTACTTGGGATTATCTGTCCATTTGCTCTAATTAGCAATGTGAATAATTAAAAATGACTCTGACTTAACTTGTATTTATTGTGTGCCTGCTTGGAGATCTTTGTAGTCACCTTTGTGGCAGGATATAAAAAAAAGATTAAGTTCATCAATTTATTTCTAATTTTGCAAAAAGTCCAAGCATGCATATATACTCAGGGGACATAGGGACAATTTTATTAGCAGTTTAAAAATATCATGGAAACTAAATATGTAAATTGCCAGAGGACATAGTTTTGGAATAAGGGGGTTTAGGGCTTGTCAACTTTAGCTAGTATCCAGTGCTGAATTTTCTAACTTCTCTGTCAAGTGACTTGAACTTGGGCTTGCATTCCTTGACAGATGGAAAGTTTTCCATTTCTTGGATCAGCCCATTCTATCTTTAGACTGTTCCTGTGCTTATAAAATTCTTCCTTGTATTAAGAAGAATCTTACCTCTTGATAGCTTATACCCATCAAATAAGATAATGATTTTAAAGATCTTGGTTTTTTGCAGGAATGTGATAATTCCTTAGCAAATGTTAATTACAATTAACACTACTATTACTGTCTTAGACATAGTAGAAGAAAAGTAGTATTACATAAATATAAGAACATTCGTATGTCTTATTCATGATGTGTATGGTTAAAGCTGCTTAAATAAGTTAATGGGGATCAAAGTCAACACCCACTTCCCCTAAATGAGTTGAGTGTTGGTGTTTGCCATGATGCTAGTAGATCAGAGCCGGCCTCTATCTCTAGACACAGGGATCTGAGTTTGAATCTAGGTGTGTTAGTCAGGGTTCAACCAAAGAAACAGAACCAGTAGGAGATAAATATTAGGAGAATAATTTCAAGGAATTCTCTTATGTGATTGTGGGGGCTGGCTTGGCAAATCTGAAAATTATAGGGCAGTCCCATGGGAAATGCCAGGCTGGAACTCTCAGGTATGAGCTGACACTGAAGGCCACAGGTGGAATTTCTTCTTCCTCAGGGAAGCCTCAGTTCTGCTTTTAAGGCCTTTCAACTGATTGAATTAGTGCCTTCTCAAATTATCTAAAATGATCTTCCTTATTTAAAGTCAACTGATTATGGACTTTAATCACATTTTTGATTAGTGTTTGATTGGATTACTGGAGATTAGAACCTAGCCAATGAAGACATCATGCCAGGGTCCACCAGGGACTCTATATGATCATGAATGAGCTATTGAAACACTTTGGGTTTAATTTTCCTCATCTGTTAAAGAGGGATTACAATAGTTGAAGTTTAACAAATTACAAGAAGATAAATATTTAAATTCACTTTTGATTATGCTTAAAATAATTTCTAGGAGCTATATCTGGTTGGTTTTTGCTTCAAGTTGTTTTGTGTCATTGGACTTCAGTTTCCTCATCTGTAAAATGAGAACAATAATATCTACCCAATAGTGTTGTTGTTAGAAGTGAAGAAGAGATTGAATTTTAAATTGCTGGCAAATTACATACTACATGATAATATATAATACATAATTATAGAATAACAATCAACACTTAGGGAACATTTGCTCTGGGTCAGACACTGATATAAATGCATTACCTGGATTACCTCATTTAAGAGCTATAAGAAATATTAATAATGTCAAAAATTATAAATACAAATATAATAAATTCAGTGAAGAAAATTTCACTGAAACCTCCATGGGCTAGGAATGAGAAAGGTGGGATTCGAGGACACTGTAGCATCTTTGAAGGCATCAGTGGGAAGAACAGTGGAGCATAAGGAATATTTTTTGGTGCTTTTTGTTGCTACAGAAGGCCTTGTTAAGGAACAACAAGGGCCAAAGGGATGTTCATTCTCATGGAACTGACATAAGAGAAATAAAATTATTTTGACTTACTTCTTTGATCTTATGAATATATTCTATCAATCTAATGAGCTCTCCATGGCTCTTTGTAGACACTTTCTTTATAACCAAAGAACATGACTCCCTTCAGCTGGTCATGTTTTCTGTGGAGTTAATTTAGCCTTCCCGGAAAGAGTAATCTGCAACATGAAGCTAACAAAGTGATCATGTAAGAATAGATTCAAACACTTTAAACATGTTTATGTCAAGATGAAAGAAATATAGAAAACCAAGCAATTCATAAAGGTTGTTTAACAATAGATTGCCCATTGTCTGTAAAAAGATTTTTTGTTCTTTCTTTTCTTTTGCATTTGGCCACAACCTTTCACGTTACAGGTCATTTCTTCTACATACCTAATTATTTTGAAGTTCATTCTGCAAAATTTGCTTTAATATATAAAAATTCAATCCTGGAAATGTGTACAACAGGGCAAGGAAGTTTAATCTCTGTAAAATGTCTCTGGAATCAATAGCACAAGTGGTCTATAGGTATTCTTTTAAGGGCAATAGATACATGTTCATTATCTATTGCTGCAGTGTTTCCAAAAGAACATTCTGGGGAGTACTAGTTCCAAGAGATGTCGATAGATAAAAATGCCTTTCATGATCAAGTAAGTTTGAAGAAAACTGGTTTCCATAAATTAAACTAGATTATTTGATGCAATACTTTATATAGCTTTTATGTTTGACAGTTTGTCATGAATCTCTAAAGTAGAGGGAAAGTACTCAGTGATTCTCAAATAATTGATCATGTCCTCCTTCCCTTGATTTTTGGAGAAATATCTCAAGGGGTGATAATTTTCAGGATATACTCTGAGAAATGATACAATAGTCCTTAGGTCAATAACTACACATGTGTATAGATTGGCTGCCTCAGTTTGGAGATCTTGTTTTTTGCCCATGTGGCTTATATCTAAAGATAGCGGCAAGAGTAAAAGTTGTCAGAATAGCATTTACGTTAAAGCCACTAAAAACTCAACACAGTCTCATCTTGAAAAATTCTTTTAAATCATTTTTATTTTTCTCTTTCATTACATTAGAGTCAGCATATTCAATGGATTGAAGAGTTTATACACATACATACATATCTGTAAACTTATATGTTACATATATAATTATATATTATAGTTTTTTTCCTTCTAGATTGGTAATTCCCTGAGGACAGAACTCGTCTTATTTTCCCAGTAGCCAGTACAATGCACAGCACCCCGTAGAAGCTGGATAAATTATTATTTGGTGGGTCAATAAATATGCAACACTATCCATACTTCACCTGCCATCAATAAAACTCACTTTTATTTGCATTTTCAACCTACATGGGTATCTGTTCTTAATTTCCCTGTGATTTTCCCATTTTAAAAGATTTCTATCTTCCAAACAGTATTTGCTCCATAACAATTAACTCGTTTTCCCATTGTTTGCTATTGAAAGATAGAGCTTCTGATTGCAGGAATAAGCACTGTTACCACAGTGAGTTTCTAAAATTCCTGCCTAAAGCAAAGAAACTTGATATTTAGTTAACCTTGGCAGCCATGTTTTAGGGAAAAATGATGCATTTAAGGAGGTTTGAGCCTGGGAGGCCCCCATTACCATTTTTAGAAATACTTTAAAGGGCACAAAAGTACGTGGGAAGTCACTGATGTGATAATTTGGGCAAAATGCCAAGCAACATAATTACTTTGGCTAAGGGGGGTGTTTATCAAATAAGAGATTTGGATATAATGAAACATAATAGTAAAAGAGTATAAAATGATCACATGGATTCATTGTTCACTTGCTGGTCTATGGGGTAGCTAAATGCCGATGCTCTGAGGCATACGGAAGATTTTGTGATTTGATTATTAAGATTCTTAAAGTATGAGTTTTAATCATAGTTTGGGATCATTTTTCTTCCTCTGGGAAAACTTCCCAGCCAGTGTAAGCAAGTCAATGAATAATGACTCAATAGCAGCTATTTTTATTATCCACAACTTCTCTGGAATGCATCTAATGTGGGGGAAGGTGGGCAATGTAGGGGTAGAATACGCTTTGTATTCAAGGTAACAATCTGGTTTTCTCCAGCTAATACCCAATTAACCAGACCTGCTTTTCCTGGCTTGTAGAATAACTAGAGCTATTGTTTCTTCTGTGGAGTCATCTTCTGGTCACCTATTTCTAGTTCCAGTTGAAAGGAAACAGGGAAAGAGTGAAATGCATCTAGTCCTCATGGTCACTTGTATTATCGTTATTATTTGTCATCAGCTTTGGCAAAAACTGAAGAAACTAAAGTTACAAACTAAGAGTTGATCTTGTCTTTAGGCTTCCCTTTTTCCATGCTAACCTAACCATCCATTACTTTGCATAATTTAGAAACATCTATAAACACCTTTTAAAAATTTTGTATCATTATTTATTAACTCTTCTTCAAATTAGATTTAAATTAAATCCCCTTTTATGTTTAACTTCATTTTAAACCACGATGTCCATGAAATTGTGGTTTTAATGGAATAACACACATTAAAATAAACACATGAATATTAAAATTTAGTATAAATATTTATCTGTAGCTATACTAAATTATTGTGCATACTATAATGACACAAGTACCATACCTTGTAAAGCCCTGTTTCAAGGGGAGGATTCAGTCCATGTTCGAAGAAACTGTAGAGTGCAGGGTGGGATGGGAGGAAATCCTTTAAGAAGAGGTCAAGGGGCTTTGTTTTATCTTCAAACCAGTTTTCCCCAGTTTATAACTTGGGGTTCCATATAAGATTTCATTTGAAAAAAAAGAATTCAAATGCTAACTCCCAAATTCTAGATTTAATAAAAACCACTGATCATTGGTGATAAAAGTTTACTTTGTTTCCCTAAGGTTTTATATATTGAAACATCGCTACTTCTGGTATCACAAATCCTTCATTTTGTAAATAGCTCCCATGCCATAGCCTGGGATTCAGAGCCTTCTACAAACCTCCTTCTCCAGGCTTAAAATACACGTGTCCTAAACAAACACTCTACTTCATCCTAAATATTCTATTTATTGTCCCATGAATGTGGGCTTTTAGTTCCATCTTTGTTCGCTTGTATAATTTCCACATCCCTGCCCCTCCAGCTCTATGAAGACACCATCCCCGGGGTTGCTCAAGGACTACTCTAGCTGAGAAGTCTGTGCTGACCACTCCTGCCCATAGGACCCCCAGTGGACCATTGTTGCAGGACACCCTGGGCCATATTCTGCTTTGGACGCTTAAAGCCCTAGACACTTACTCTGCATCAAATGGGTTTATTATTCCCTTCTTTTAGGAAAAAGATAAAAACAATTCTTGGTGATTGTTAGCTATTGTTCTGAAGGGAGTCACACCAAGATCTGTGTGAACTTTTTTCTAAAGGATAAACTTAGCAGTATTCTCATAAATGGAACTTGGCATGCCTAAGAAATTCCTGGACAAAATCTGTGTCCAAAAATTATGTCAATTTGCTGTTGTATGCTACAACTAAAGAACCAGAGGGAGCCAGCCATTAACTCTGCCTTAAATGAACTAAAGAAGTTATGACTGGATATCATATCTGCCACTCAGTCTGCCCTGAAGAGGTTATCAAAAAGGTCTATAGCAGCACCACCTCCCCCACAACTTCCATGCACACATGTTCCTTGGGGCAGACTCCTATTTGTGGGTTGAAGACTAATGATTGCCCCCAACCACCAAAGTAAATAAATAAAGATAAGGTGAGGAGATTCCCCTAATGTGAGAAGGAAAGAGAGAGAGAGAGTGAGAGCCAGAGCGAGCACGTGCAAGCAAATAAAAAACAGACTTCACAAAGCAGCATGGAATCCTTGTTTGAGTATGTACTCTAGAGGCCTCCTGGCTTTATAGCTGGGTAACATGGGCCAGTTAGTCAACCTTTCAGTTTCCTCATTGTTGAAATGTGTACAATACAAGCTTTTACCATACAGGGTTGTTGAGCGGATTAAGTGTGAGTATACACATGGAGCACTTAGAAACAAGCTGGTCACGTATTAGATCTCACTAAATGTTAGCTATTTGTTAACAAGTTGACTGTGTCCCCCAAACGATATGCTCAAGTCCTAGCCCTCAGTACCTAGGACGTTATTTGGAAACAGGTTCTTTGCAGATGTAGTTAAGATCTCAAGATGAGGTCATCCTGGACTTAAAGTGAACCCTAAATCCAATGAATGGTGTCGCTGTAAGAGAAAGAAGAGGGAGCTTTGAGATGCAGAGGGGAAAGCCATGGGAAAGCCGTGTGAAGACAGAGGCAGAGATTGGGCTGATGCATCAATGAGCCGAGAATTACCAAGGATTACCAGCAGCTGCCAGAAGCTGGGAGATAGACATAGAACAGATTCTCTCCTGGAGCTTCCAAAAGAAATTAATCCAGCCGAAATCCTGATTTCTGTCCTTTATAGCTATGAGAGAATAAATTTCTGTTGTTTTAAGTCACCCAGTTTGTGATAATATGTTACAGCAGAGGAAACTAATATACTATTCTAACTCTAAGATGAGGAATCATGCTTTGTATTTTTATTTTGTGCCTTCTCAACAGCACCTGTTAGAATTCCCAATTAATAGGCTGGGCTATTTCACAGTCTAAAGCAGATGAGAAGAACTTTTAAGCTAGATGAGACCTTGGAACCCATCTACTCTGATGCTCTCATTTTCTGCTTAGGGAGGTGACGAAGCTTGCCCAAAGCTACAGAGAGTTGGCATGGCAGCGCAGGGCCCGAAGTGCAAAGAAGGCCTCTGGGAAATCCTATCAGGCCACTGTCCCTGGGAGAGGTGTGCCTGGTCAGGGAAGGTGAGGCCAGCTGATCAGCCTTTCTCACATCCAACTACCTGAGGTGAGCAGGTGTGTACTGTTCACCTGTTCAATTTCTTGCATGCATTAAATTCTTGCTGAAGAAACACACAACCATGTACTTATTACTTTTCCAATCTCATTCCAAGCAAAATAATACCCTGTTTCTAATAAAGATCAAAGAAAAACCAGTTTCTCAGGTTAAACTTCTTCGCATGAACCTGTTATTTGCTGGCTTTCTGGTTCCTCCCCAGAAGAAGCCAGTTTCCACCCGATGACTTTCCTGTGGCTATTTTTGGCAAGAGAAGGAAACTGTTAATTGCCTTTTAAATATCTTCTCACTAGTGAGTGAGCCCTTCCTGCTCTTAATTTCTCTCTGGCTGTTGTCCTTGAGCTACCATTTGGCATTTCCAATGGTCTCAGGCAGAAATAATCACTCTTTCGGTGGACATTCACACAGAAGGTGATGGCAAAGCTGGAATCAACTTGCTCTAGCCACAGTCTACCTCTAGAAAAGAAGCAATGTGAATGTTCTCTCTCCTGGGAAGATCAAGATGGGTAATGTGAATGTTAGGGAACAGAGGATTGTAAAGCATTAGAACAAATTTCCAGGACAGGCTGTGAAACCCATCCTGTCTTTTGTCCTACTAGCTCCCATAAATGGCGTTGCCAGTTACCACTTACTGTGTGACCGTCAGAAGATTTCTTAACCTCTCTGTGCTTCAGCAAAGTTCTCTCATAGGTAAAACATAGATCATAATTGTCCCAACCTAAGACAATTTTTATGAAAACTATACAATGATCCATATTAGGTATATATAGTGTCTGGCATGTAATAGTTGTTTGCTTGAGATTAGCAATCTCCATTGTCCTTGCTTTTAATCCTATAGCCCTTTTTGCCACCCACTCTCAGATCCTTTTGGTTCCCAAGTTCTGCTGATGCTATTTCCTACTGTTGGTTCACATCACTTCCTTTCATTCCTCATCTGTTATTTTTTTTAAACAGCTTCACTGCTTATTTTATGCATACCATAAAATTCACCAGTTGTGCTTAAGTGTGTAAGTCAATGATTTTTTTTAGTCTATTTATGAGTTGTATGTAATTAGCAACACAATTTGGTTTTAAAACACTTAGCATCACCCCAGTAAGACTTAGCACCTATTTGTACACTCTCCATTCCTACCGCTAGCCCCAGGAAACCACTAGTGTACTTTGTCTTATAGATTTGCTTTCCTCTGGACATTTTCTATAAGTGGAATCACCCTGGTGTCCAGCTTCTTTCCCTAAGCTAATATATTTGAGATTCGTCATTTCTTTCTATTGCCAAATAGTATTCCATTGTATGGATATACCACAATTGGTTTATTAGTTCTTCAGTTATGGACATGTGGGTTATTTCCACTTTTTGGCAATTGTAAACAATGCTTTTATACAACATCCATGCTTAAGTCTTTGTGTAGAAGTATGTTTTTATTTTTCTTGAAGTGACACATAAGAAAAGAATTATTGGATCATATGGTAGTTTTATTTTTATTAATAATATCTTGAGAAGCTGTCAAATCATTTTCCAAAGCAGCTGCACCATTTTATATTTCCACCAGCAACGTATGAGGGTTTCAATTTCTCCATGTTCACTCATACACCTGCGATTATCTTTTTGATTTTAGCCATCCTAGTGGGTATGAAATGGTATCTCACTGTGGTTTTGATTTGTACTTCCTTAGTAACTAGTGACGTTGAGCATTTTTTTCATGTACTTTTTGGCCATGCTCATAGCTTCATTGGAGAAACGTGTAGTCAATCTTTTGTCAATTTTTAAACTGAATTAATTATCCTTTTATTGTTGAGGTGTAAGAGTTCTTCATATATTCTGGATATAAGTCTTTTATTGGATATATGAACTTTAAATATTTTCTTCAAGTCTGTGGGTTGTCTTTTCATTGTCTTAATGATGCCTTTTTAAATATCAAAGTTTTTAATTTTGATGAGGTGCAAATTATCATTTTTTTTCTTTTAAGGACTGTGTTTTTGGTGTCATATCTAAGAAACCTTTGCCTAACCCCAGGTCTATGTTATCTTCTAAAAGCTCTATTGTTTTATCTTTTACATTTAGGTTCATGATCCTTTTGAGTTGATTATTACGTTTGGTATAAGATATGGGTTTAAATTTATTGTTTTACTTGTGGATAGCCAGCTATCCCAGCACCACTTTTTAAAAAGACTATTCTTTTCCTTTTGACTTGTCTTGACACCTTTGTTTAAAATCAATTGATTGTAAATGAATGGGGTTATTTCTATACTGTGAATTCTATTCCATTGATCTATATGTTTATCCTCGTGTTGGAACCATAGTGTCTTTATTACTGCTGCTTTGCGGTAAGTTTTGAAATCAGGCCCTTGTCTGGTCTTCTGATTCCTAGCCAGTCCTCCTAACTGGTCTCCTGCCTCCACTCTTGCAGTCCATTCTTTACATAGCATCCAAAGAGAACTTTCTAAAATCCAGATCTGACTTGTCATCCTGGTGTAAAGCCTTTCTTTTGTCCCTGTCTTAACAAAAAGCCTAAATTTTTCCTTGACAATATCACCCCTGCCTACCTATTCATCCTCATTTCTTTGCACTTTCACTTACCCTGCTTCATTCATTCCAGCATGAGTGGGCTGCTCAGGTTGCCCAGGGGTGCCTCATGCTTTCACATCGTAAAGCACCAGAGCCCAGCACCTGTCCTGGGGCCAAGCACAGTGCCTGACACAAAGTAGATACCCATCCTGTGAGGCTGAAAAAGCCGTGAGTACTGTGGTGTTGCCTGGACATCATTTGGCCATTTTATTTTTATTTTATTTATTTTTATTTTTTTTATTTTTTTGAGACAAAGTCTCACTCTGTTGCCTGGGCTAGAGTGCCGTGGCATCAGCCTAGCTCACTGCAACCTCAAACTCCTGGGCTCAAGTGATGCCTCCCGAATAGCTGGGACTACAGGCATGCGCCACCATGCCCGGCTAATTTTTTTCTATATATATTTTTAGCTGTCCATATAATTTCTTTCTATTTTTAGTAGAGACAGGGTCTCGCTCTTGCTCAGGCTGGTCTCAAACTCCTGAGCTCAAACAGTCCTCCCGCCTCAGCCTCCCAGAGTGCTAGGATTACAGGCGTGAGCCACCGTGCCTGGCCATTTTTTTTTAAGACTGGTTAATTCCTACTGGAAGTTTTCCCCTGACCAAATCCTCCCCTGTTACCATGCACTTTAGGTGCCCTAAAAACACTTTGACCATATTACACTATAATGATGGTTTATGTGGTTATCCATCCCGCTAGATTGTAAGACCTTCAGCACTGGTCTTCGTGATGCCTGACACGCAATAGAATTTTTGAATAAGTGGATGAATAAATATACATTTTGAAATTTCAGAAAGAGCCTTGGTTAGCCAAGGACACCTCATAAGATTTGTGGGGTCTGGATTCATTGTTGATTGCAATAAAATTGTTCCCAGCCATAGGCATGAAGGGCGGAGCCTTTTGGCAGGTTCCTGAGCCCATCACTCCTCACCCCCAGCTTCACATCTTTCCCTGCTGACTCAACATATTATTGGGAGATGATTCTGGGCCAAGAAACAGTGGACTAGAAATGAGAAGAGTGGAAAAATTAAACCAGGACGACTCTTGGCATAATGATAAATCTCCATCTGAATATTGTTTAGGGAGAGGTTGCTGAGTCTCATGCCCCTGTGCAAATCAAATTCATATCCTTGGAGACACATTTTTTTCTTATTTTCTTAAATAAGAAATTAGATTAAATCAAATCCTGTTGATTACTAGGGGGAGGCTTCCTTAGGTTGCTTTCCACTTTTGGAGTCTATTTTATTCCATCACAATAGCCATTATTTGTCATTTATTCCACCTTCTGGGGTCCTGCCCACAAATAAATAATTCCAGATTCCTCAGGAAGATTCCTTCTCCACAAATTCTTAGTAATTTTCACATCATCATGTTATTGACGAGGCTCACTGCAGGAAGAATGATTTGACTGTCAGATGCCAGAATCTGAAAGAACCGCTTCACTTTGTAAAGCTGTCCGTTGATTTTACTGTCAAACAAGGCATTCTTCTAGTATTTTGCAAACGGTGTGTATTCCTGGCCATCCCATCTCTTCCTCACAGGCCAGCAGAGAACATGTGGAGAACGAATTATCTAACCCCACCCTGCTGTTTTCAGCTTACTTGGCTGATTCGAGAGTGTTTCGAGTTTTATTTATAAAGGCAGAAATATTTGTTAAACTTGTTCTTCTTCTCATCCCATCACTTTCCATTTTAAACTCTATCTTGATATATATATATATATGTATATATATATATGTATATATTTCAAAGGCTTTAAGCTGCAAATTGTGCTTATATATGGCAAATTTGGCATATATGCCAAAAGATTTAAGCTACAAGTCATTAAGAATTTAAAAGAGGCTTAAGGCTTCTAATCGCAAATGATCTCTCTTTCTTCATATCCTTGTATGTATCAGGATCACAAAGCCAAATATCTCCAGGGGCAAATGGATGCATGAAACTGGCCAGGCAGGAACTCTGTAAACTGCAGAGTTTACGCCCCATCTAACGGAGTCAGCCCCACAAAGCTCCAGATGATATTCCCACTGGCTTTATTACCACTTACACTATTTCTAGATCCTCTGATATTTCAAGGAAGGGTAGAAGTTGAATTTGAATTTTTCTAGTGTAAAATATTTTTATATTAATAATTTTTATGTTGGCAAAAAAATCAAAATTTAGAGAAACAAGGTGCAGATCAAGACAAACACTTCTGTAGGCCATCCATTGGTGAATTCTTATACAAAGGGATCCTTACTATACGAATATCTTGTGAATCGAAAGTTTATTTTAGCTCGTTCATTTAATATATTCAGTGGATATCGATTGAGCAGCTTTTTGTGCTGTGTGCTATGTAATATGAACTCAGTGCTAGGTAAGATAGACCTTATATTTTCATAGAATTGAGAGTTAAGTCAGGTGTTTAAGATGTGAGGCCTCTTGGTTTATAAACAAGAGTTCAATTGGTTTATAAACGAGAGATTAAGTTTCCCATTGGGCCTTGAGGCAGACTCACGATAGTTTTGAACCTCTCTCTGCATATTATACCCTGCAGAATAATTTTTGTGTGGTCACCTTTCTATTCAAACATCATCTACCATATCCGAATATATTAAATATCATGATTCTTAAAATTGCTCATTAATTGACCACATATTTATTCATTTAACTTATTCAAGAAGTATGTGTTAGGCGCCTAGGCTGAGCTAGGCACTGGGCAAAGAAAAGAGAATTTGGTGATGGTTAGAACAGGCAGGTTGCATCCTCTTTCCTCTTTCCTTCTCACTACCTCACTCCTGGGGGATTGTACCCACCTCCCACCGCCTACCACCTCCCTCCTCTGCAAATATGGCCCCAGAAGAACTCTCCTTCTTCAGTCAACATTTATAATTTCACTGACAGCCTTTCACACAGGCCTGATGCTGAGCAGAGGGCACAGAGATGAGCTGCCGTTGAATCTGAATGCCCATCTTGGAAGTAAAGAAGGGACTGGATAGCTCTTGCCTCTCAGGTTTTAGAGGCACCAGGGCAGGAGGAGTCGGCTTGCAGAGTGCTGACTTGTAGAGTAAGGAGCACATTATTGCTGTCACCTTTCCCCTTTATTTATTTATTTTTTTTTTTGAGACAGGGTCTCTGTTGCTTGGGCTGGAGTGCAGTGGCATCTCATCATAGCCCACTGCAACCTCAAGCTCCTGGGTTCAAGGGATCCTCCTATAGGTGCACACCACTACGCCCAGCTAATTTTTCTGTTTTTTGTACAGATGGGGTCTTGTTCTTGCTCAGGCTGGCCTCAAACTCTTGGCCTCAAGCAACCGTCCCACCTCGGCCTCCCAAAATGCTAGGCTTACAGGCATGAGCCACCACGCCTGGCCTACCTTTTCCCTTTAAATGAAAGCCAAGGCGTTGCCCTCCCCAAACTCCCATTGAGTAGAAAAGTGTGTGTTGGGGGAAGGGTAGCTCTAACACAGAGAGCACAGGAAGATTGAGGAGGGAGAGGAAGGCTCTTACAGGTCTCTGTGCTATCCCTAACATAACATGTCTGTCTACTTTACTGTAATTATTTGTCTTTTCTATTGACTCTAAGGTTTGTGAAGCAGGGATCATTTCTACCTCGTCCTAAGAATGTATCCCCAGCAGCAGACCCAGTGTCTGGTTCATAATAGAAATATGGTAAATGTTGACTGAAGAAGGAGAGTTCCTCTGGGGCCATATTTGCAGAGGAGGGAGGTGGGAGGTGGTAGGAGGTGAGTGCAATCCCACAGGAGTGGGGTAGTGAGAAAGAAAGGGGAAGAGGACATGTCTGGAGCACAGGCAGAGTTGGTGCTCTGGATGGTGAGGAGGTAGAAACAGGTCCCGGAATGGGCCGACCATTCTGTGTAAGAGACTTTCTTTCCAAGGTTGGATGTAAGTCAAGGATCCCTGCGGCGAGCTTCTCAGTGAAAGATGAATTACCACCAATAAGGCACGGTTAAAAGAATGGAACTTCCAAATTAGATAAAACTCACTTTGTGAAGAACAAATGTTACCGGAGCCATCCAAGGTCACCGTGTGTCAGTTTGAACACTGGAAATGGCTCATTTGAGGAGCACACGCAAATCGTTCCCACTCTGCATTATCTGCGTTTGCATGTAGAGCTCCTGGCTTCCCAGCTGTGAGCCGTGTGGGCCTTTGCAAAAGGTCAGTGTATAATGATACAACATCTTTTGTGATGACATGTTTCACGATGTATTTTTCTAGCCAAGATTTCTGAAAATCAATCACCTCATTTTTAAGCATTTCTTTTTCTGTGCTGAGACTGGAGCAGCTGGGTGTTGGAATTTGCCATCAAACCGTTCACCCATCCCTAACCTTTAAATGTTTGGGAAGGAAAATTAAAAAAAAAGGCCGGTGTAAAATAATTTAGTAACCCACAGAATTCATTTAGTTTAATTTATGCTAATCATGGTGTATTGGTGTACTGGCAGATAAAAATAAAGCCGGTGGAGAAGATTGTATTGAATAAACTGCAACAATTAACCCTCGAAATTATCACGTGAAATGGTTTTAGCTTGCTGCTGAAAATAACAGCCCCAACCAATTGTCTTAACTAGTGATGATTAAAAAGCTGATTAAATTCCAGGATTTATTTTACATTACTCCCACGTCCATTTGGCCATTTTGTGTAATATTTTAATTATAGGGGTTTTTCTCCCTCTGAAAGGTTACAGCACAAAATTAGAATTGTATTTCATTATTATGCTCCGTTATTTGCCAAAATGTATGTCAGAGAAAGACAGCAGTCTTGTTGTATGTCACAGGTGTTAAAGTGAAGTTCTCGGTGACATGAAATGACCCAAAACACTGTCTTTTGGGTTGTGAGATAATTCATGAATTACCAGATTTTATCTCATCAATTTATTTCCTAAGCTTCCATATGCAGCTTCTGTTCCCAAATTCAGTACAATAGGATTATCATTGATTTTATTAGGAAGAGAAAATAAATTGAAATTGTGAATATTTTGTCTGAAAATTTTATAGACTTTGTCTCGCCCTGGATTGTTTGCCAGAGTGAAATTAATCATTTGCCTAGAAGACTGGAAGATATTAAGGGTAGAGAATTGTGGCCAGCAAATGTAGACAGCATAAACACTGCGCTCACACATTACACTTAGCAATAATGAGCTAGTTCCTAGTCAAGGGACCCCTTTGACCCAGCTGCCATGAGGTATCTAAGGAGAGTTGCCATAGTTGTTATTTTATTATTTTCAATGTTATTATTCACTCAGCTATCTCCTACCCATCGTTTAAAATATAGTCAGCTATCACCTGCTCAGAGAATTCTTCCCTGATTTTTCCCAGGTCTGAGTTAGATACTCCTTTTACGTCCCCATAGGGCGAACCCTCTTTCTATCCATCTAAACACTTAACACACTAAACTTCAGATGTCTATGGAATGGTGTCTGCCATTATAGCATAAATGACCTAAGACCAAGAACCATGATCCTGCTCTTCCTAAGTCTTGATCCATTCAGGTGCCTATAACAAAATATCATAGGCTGGGTGGCTCATAAACAACAGAAATTTATTTCTCACAGTTCTGGAGGTTGGGAAGTCCATGGCCAAGGTGCTGGCAGATTAGGTGTTTGAGGAGGGCCCTCTGCCTGGCTTGCAAACGGCTACTTTCTTACCATGTCCTTACATGGCAGAAGGGGCAAGAGAGCTCTCTCAGGCTTCTTTTATAAGGACAATAATCTCATTCACGAGGACTCCACCTTTGTGACCTAATTACCTCCCAAAGACTCCACCTTCTAATACCATTACCTTGGAGGTTAGGACTTCAACATAAGAATTTTGGGGTAGGGTGGGGGATAAATATTCAATCCATTGCACCGTATCTTA
The DNA here is from genome assembly GCF_041146395.1 of Eulemur rufifrons. NCBI lineage: Eukaryota > Metazoa > Chordata > Mammalia > Primates > Lemuridae > Eulemur > Eulemur rufifrons. The sequence continues at coordinate 27,401,606 of NC_091001.1, forward strand.
AGGACCTAACATGAACTTAGCACAAAGCACAGTCAAAAGGCTTGTTGAGTAAATAAAGGAACAGAAAAATTCAGAATTACTTTTACCAGCATTGTTGGTCCCTTAACCATCCAAAGAAAAAGTAAATATCTTCTCCAAAAGTTTTAAAAGCAGCATCTGTGTACTATTATCCACAAGGTTTGCCTGTTTATTTTATTCATTTAAAAATGTATATTGTACAGTTACTGGGAAAAGTGAAAGGTAATCTCACATGTATTCTGTGGATGTCATTTTTAAAGCAGGATTGCTTATTTTTCTTAAATTCGTATCTGACTGGAGAGGGGGGACTAGATTAACATTAGGGACTAATAGAGTCATGGGCCGTTGAATATTATTCACTGTAAACTGTCCTAGAAAGTAAGGAAATAACAGTGGACTAGCTAGACCCTGACCCTGACTTTGCAGAGTTTAAAATCATTCAAAGGACAATATAAATTGAGAGAAGAGCTAGTATATTGCTCAGCTGTTGTCCCAATTTGCTGCACAACACCAAAACGGGGTGGTTTAGAGCAACAAGCATTTATTTTGTTCTTCCTGGGGCTATGGTAGGCTAGGGCAACTCTGTGTCAGGCTGCAGGTTGGCTGGTTTGGCTTCAGGCCACAGGTTGGCTTTAGTGCTCCTCATTCTCCTTGGAACAGCAGCTTTAGGTCATGTTGTTCTCACAGCAAATTGCCAGAGGGAACAGAGACCGTGGAACCTCCTGAGACCTCAATTCAGAACAGGTACCTTGTTACTTCTACCTGCTTTCCATTAGCCAAAGGATGCCATGTGGTCACATATACCTTCAGTAGGTGGGAAAACATACCCTGCCCATTCTAACAGGAGACAGGCAAAGTCAGATGCCACAAGATTTGGATGTGCAATTGTATTCCAACGAGGGCTTAAAGAAATGTGGACACTGCTTCAATCTACTATGGTGAAGTAGGAAGGGCACACAACTGCTTTTAGTCTTTCTAACTTTGTAAATTGTACATGATGGTATTTATGTAAACGATTAGAGGAACATATATAATTATTATTTTATAATTAATAATTGAAGTCATTTCATTCCTATTATAGAGGTGGAGAATTTGAGCAAGTTAAAGATTATAGTGTAAGCTGCTGGTGGGACTGCAAACTAGTACAACCTCTATGGAAATTAATATGGAGATACCTCAAAGGACTCAGAGTAGAACTCCCATTTGATCCAGCAATTCCACTACTAGGTATTTACCCAAAGAAAAAAAAGACATTCTATAAAAAAGATATCTGCACCCAGATGTTCATAGTAGCACAATTACAATTGCAAAGATGTGGAAACAACTCAAGTGCCCATCAATACATGAGTGGATTAACAAAATGTGGTAGATGTATACCACGGAGTACTATTCCACCATGAAAAATGATGAACTAATACTCCCTGTACTATCCTGGATGGAGAGGGAATCCATTCTTCTAAGTGAAGTATCACAAGAATGGAAAAACAAGCACTACCTGTACTCACCATTAAATTGGTACTAATTGATCAACACTTATGTGTACATATGGAAGTAACATTCATAAGGCATAAGGCAGGTGGGAGCGGGGAGGAGAGGATGGGTAAATTCTCACATAATGGGTATGGTGTACAGTGTCTGGAGGTTGGGCACACTTGTAGCTATGACTTGGGCAGTGCAAAGGGAATATATGTAACCAAAGCATTTGTACCCCCACAATATTCTGAAATAAATAAATAAACAAAGATTATAGTGTAGGTAGGCAAAACTTCCTCTTAAACTAATAATCCTTGTGCACTAAAAAAAAAAAAAAAAAAAAAAATTAATTAAATAAAATTATTGCCAGAAATCACAGAATCACAGATCTAGAGGAGACATACAGGACCCCACCAGGTCCTCTGGAATGTTACCTGTTCATCTTTATTTTCCACCTGTCTCCCTTACTGTTTCATGAGAATCAGTTCTGAGAGAGCAGTGTGGGCTTCCACATGTTTGAGGATCATCTAGGAGTTTTGAATCTATGTCCTTGTCCTCCCTGCAGAGAGCCTACCCAGCAAGCCTCACCCTTTACTAGTGTTTGATAAGAGATTTTCTGTATGTGACTACATAATTGACCTTGAGAAGAGACATTAAACCAGCATCCCAGTCTATCGTTTGTAAATTTTTCCTTGCTTTGAACTTTAGCCAGGATTTAGTATTTAACTACAAATCATACGAGCTATTCAAATTGATATGTATAAAGAGCAAGTGTGGATGTGAATGGGAATGGGAAAATGAGTAGAGATTTATGTGGCTTGCTTTTGATTTTATCATCTGCTTCCAATTTAGGTAGAAAATTTGTGGGCAGCTTATATCTCCTGCACCATCAAAAAAAAATAATTAACAATACTATTGGTAGTTAAACCTTCCTTTCTAATAACCATAACAACAATAATATAGCTATAAAGATTGGTTACAATTTTTGGTAGCAAGAGAAAGAAACTAATCCTGGTTAATTTAGTGGAAGGCTGTCAGGGACTTCTAGAATTGATAGGAAAAGGAGAATAGGTCTTAGAAAAGATCAGGGGTTTTTGCAGTTCTGGAGGCGAAAGAAAATAGAAATAACAATAATGGTCTTGCACAGGAAGAGACTTTCTCAGGCATTATGAATTAATGCCAATTTTTGTCTTGTTGACTCTACTCAAGATTTGGATTCCAGGGAAGAAGTATCTACCTTATCATTGGTCCCACCATATAATCCAATTGGAAGAAGTTCTCCCTGAAGGAAATAAATTTGCTGTTAGAAAGAAGAATGGGCCGGACGCGGTGGCTCACGCCTGTAATCCTAGCACTCTGGGAGGCCGAGGCGGGTGGATCGCTCAAGGTCAGGAGTTCGAGACCAGCCTGAGCGAGACTCCGTCTCTACTAAAAAAAATAGAAAGACATTATATGGACAACTAAAAAATCTATATAGAAAAAATTAGCCGGGCATGGTGGCGCATGCCTGTAGTCCCAGCTACTCGGGAGGCTGAGGCAGTAGGATCGCTTAAGCCAAGGAGTCTGAGGTTGCTGTGAGCTAAGCTGACGCCACGGCACTCACTCTAGCCCAGGCAACAGAGTGAGACTCTGTCTCAACAAAAAAAAAAAAAAAAAAAAAAGAAAGAAGAATGGTCACTGCAAAACAAGAAACATTCTCTACACTAACATGATAAATCCTTTCTAAATTTTGAGCACTGCCGATAAATTATATCTATTTTTCAAACAATGTGTGCAGTTGATGGTATCATTCCTTGCACACAAATAAGTAACAATAACAGCAATGCATGCAATATGTTGGCCATATACTGAATGTCAAGCTTTATATATGTGATTCACTTTGCATGTAGAAAAGTTTAGCTTCAGAAAAGTTAAATATATTGCCACTCAATTAGCAAAAAAGCAGTTGTCTGACTAACTCTGAGATCTGTTTCTAAGCACTATCACGTGCTGAGAAAGCTGATGATCAGAGTGGTTAAAAACTTGCCCAAAGCCACACAGCCAATCAGTGGTAGAGACAGCATCTTAGTCTAAAGCTGTTCTCACATGTCCAACTACTTGCTGCCCATCAGATGACTGGTGAACATGAACTGACTTTATGACAATGACTTTATTGACATGTCCATAAATCTAGGAGAACCCCAGGAAGCTCTCTGTCCCCCCACACCAAATCCATTCCTGCCTCCACATCTCTGTATAGTGCCTTCCACCTGGAACATTCTGCCCTGCTCCTTCCCTGACTGGCTGCTTCTCAGCCTTCATGACCCTGCTTGAGTATTAGTTCCTCCTTTTGAAGACATAACCGGTTTTCCAATTTTATATAGCTGCCTCCCCACACTCTTCACAACATCATCCTGTTGTGGCTGCTACAGCCCTTATCACTTTCTGAAATCATCTCGCTTATGTTGCCATTTTCCTCTCCATGTCAGCTTGTTCAACACTTATTTTCTCCATTGCTTAGCGCAGGACTTGGCATGTGGAAGATGCTGAATATGTGTTGGGTTGATTAGATATAGAAATACACAGGAAGGACAATTGGCCCAGACTTGGTGGTCAGGAATGGCTTCCTGGAGGATGCCACGTTGAAACTTAGCCATTTGGGTTGAGTAGTGGTGAAAAAGGGAGAGGAGGAGATTTTTCTATACAGGGAATTGTTTGCATGGGACATAGGTGAGGAGAGGGAGAGTGCACTGGGCATTCAAGGGCTGGGAGAAATTCACTGTCACACAGGAGGCAGGATAGGGCCAGAAGTTCATCAAGAGAAGGTCGTGAGTGGGCCCGTAAGTTATGGTAAGGCATGATGCTGCAGCCATGCTGCCTGTCTGCCTACATGGGCATGTGTCTGTGCAACCACTGATGGGCCTGGCCTCCGCATCAGTCCCCATGCAGACCAGGAAGATGCATGGACTTCAGCAGCCACTGTGTTTGCGTCCCCAGAATGAAGTAGATAAGAGGAGAATGACCCACATCAAAGGGACTGCAGGGGAGAGGCACTTGGACAAGGAAAATAAAGTCCACCAATGCCTGAAACACAAGAGCAGCTTCTTTCAACTGCAATTCGTTTCATCCTTACCTACCTCTTGTAACCGACCCTGGAAGAGCGCATCCAGTAAGAGGGACAGACTGAGCCTTCAGTGCTGACTTACACCGATGCGCCTGTCAGGGGAAGGGACCAGGATGGAGCGTGCAGGGCAAGTAGTGTGTGTTTTTCATCTCATAGATCCTTCTTAGGAAATATATTGTAATCAAGGAGAGAACTTTCCAAGTTCACGCAAAGTGTTGGCACTTGAATATCTCAAACCAAATGGGAATAAAATATCTGAAACTCAAAGGATTGTACATTTCAGATCTTTTCTTCTTTGATCTTTTTCCAGCATCCCTTCAAGGACTTCTTTTCTCCTGAAGGAACTTTGGTCTTTGTTTCATTTTCTCCCCTCCTCCTCCATCTCCAGATTTCTAGAATTTCAAGACTTATAGGCCTTTTGAGTTATAAATTTTCCCTTTTATAAGACAAGGACAATGGGCTGAAACAGGAAGGGCATTAATAGCAACAACAGTAGAAACAGCAGTGGAAATAATAATATTCATAACAATAGCTGTAGTGACAGTCACGGTAACAGCTTACACGGGTGCTCACCCTGTGCCAGGCAAAGTTCTTGTTGTATTATCTATATTGCTTTCTTGAGTTTTAACATGAACTCGACTATTACTATATCCCCAATTTACAGAACAGGAAAACAGGGAGGAGAAAGGTTAAATGATGTGAATAATATCACTCAGCAACAAACGGGTGTCAGAAGAGGACTAGATCCCAGCCAGCTGGAACGCAAGCTGTGCACTTAGCGCACGAGCTGCAGCTGCCCCCAGGAAGTTAACCAGACCTGATAGAAGTCCCCGCTTTGCTTCTTACTAGCTCTGTGACTTCCAGAGGGTGACTCAACTCCTCTTTGTTTCAATTTCCTCATCTACGAAGCAGGGGCAGCAATGGGGATCGTGGTCACAGTGTTCTTGGTGCCACCCATGCTAAGTGCCTAACACAGAGTATGAGCTCCCTCTAGGACAGCTGCCCTTATCATTTTACTAATATCACTACCAGTCTGGTAAGGAAACCACTACAACATTGAAGCCCATGACGTATGCAGTTACATGGCCTCCAGGCAGGCCTTGGACACTCAATCCACTTTGCTTCGCTTCTGGGAACAAAATGGGAGGCGAGGCTGATCCACAGACGAAGCCCATGATTGTCAACTCAAGGGGCATCTACTGAGCCTTTAGGCCTTTCTTGTGAGGGCTGAGGCCCCCGCTAAGGATTCTGGTAGGATCAGAATGACTATTGAAAGCAATTTATTTTGCCCTTTGCTTGTCAGACAATCTGAGGGACAAGAAAGGAAACATCATATTCCCCACCTTGGTTTGAATTCCATCTCAGCCACTTCCTGGCAGTGTAACCTCGGGTCATTATTAAACCCTTCTGTGCTTTAGGCCCCGTAGCAATAAAATGGAGATAATAAAAGTTCCTCCCTCCCAGGACTGCTTTGAGTAACAAATGGGTTAATATATGTAAAACACACTTAATGCAAAATGAGAGCTATTTATATTAGTATTGTTCAATATGGGCTGTGATTTGCTCACTCATTTGTACCTTTACTTGCCTTAGCTGATGAGAACATTTATTCTAGTCTATTCAGTAGGGGGCTTTAACTTTTTTTATGAAGTCATTACCTAAATTGTTTTTGTGTTCAAACTGGTGCAGGAGATGTCAGCAGTGATCGCTCTCACTCACAGTCCGGTGGGGTTTTGTTCTCACCTCGGGTCCTCCTGCTTGTGTATTTACAGGGGGACACTGGGCAGAAGATCCCATGGCCTTCCCACCACACGGTCTAGCTTCTGACCAGTGTAGCTTGTCTCGCTCCAATTCGAGCCCATCTTCGCAGGTATAATGTGATCGAATATGAAATGTCACACAAAATAGAATAAATATGACATTTAAAAAAAAAAAACCTACTGAAAGTCTCCAGTGGGAAAGTAAGTAGTGATTGTTTCTCAGGTCTGAATGTGTTTACGTGCAAGTAAGATAGGAGGTTGGGTTTTTTCCTAAGATGTTTGAAACCTCTCAGGAAAAGGATGTCTTTCTACATGGCAACCAAGTGTATTCAACATATAATATATTAAAAAAATTGTATTTTTGTGTTGCCTCAAGACTCACCTTCACTGAATGTGGAATTGTCATGTGGAAAATGAGAAGTTGATCATTCATTAGGGCTGCCAAATAAAATACAGGGCATCTAGGCAGCATTGGAGATGTATTTATGCTAATAATTATTACAGGTTGAGTACCCTTAATCTGAAAATTCAAAATCTGAAATGGTCCAAAATCCAAACTTTTTCGAGTACCAATGTGACACTCCAAGGAAATGCTCATTGGAACATTTCAGATTTGGGATTTTGGGATAGGGATGCTGAACTGTAAGTATAATGCAAATATTCCAAAATTAAAAAAAAATCCTAAACACTTCTGGTCCCTAGCATTAACTAGGTGTTCTGTGTTTTTATTTGCTAAATCTGCCAACCCTACCGTCCATGCGTTCTAAGTAGATACAGCATCAGCCGTATCAGGAACCGAGTGCATCATGGGAGTTCTTGCCCCTCTCAAGCACTTCTCTGTTCCCCTCCCAGAGGGGAGAGAAGTGAGTGATGTAAGTCTGAAGTTTTTCTTTGAGCTGTAAATGATCATTTTCAGCTATAAATCTATCTCTGGCCTTTTCTTCCTTGTTCCTATTCTCCATAGTTTTTATTTTTGAAGGTTGGAGTTATTGCCTTATTTCTCTCACAATTCTTAGTACAGTTTCTTTATGTCTCCAGACACTCTGTATACCTCTCCATCTCAAATATTCGCCATGGGAACATATCTCTATTTGCATAATGGATGTTGATACAAGGCCATCATATACCTAATTACATAATAAAAGTCAGTGGAAAATGGTATTGATGCACAAAACTTATTTTATAGGCAAACTCACAGAAGTACATCCTATCCCCATGAACTGGAAAGAAATACTTATTACTTGATAATATCATCAGGGAATGATGTCTGTACTAGGATTTACTACGCAATTAGTTAGTGATGATCCTTATCATGCAGTGTTGGTTTGATTTTTCGCAACATGGATAAAAAAAAGTGGGAAAATCTTTTACTTCAAACGTGTTTGCTTTATTACAAAGTCATGAGAAAACACTAGGAGACAGTTTGGGGCCTGGTATTAAGAGGGCTTATCTCACAACTTAAGGTGAAGAGTGTAGTGCAGTCCCCTGCAGATGACATCATATCCTGCTCTTGGCTTCTGTTTGTTCCACTCTCCTGCCTGGACCACAGTTCCTCTACCTCTCTTTTGAACAAATGAGTCAAAAGCTGTTTAACAATATAACGAGCTGCCTCTTAAAGTAAGAATTCCTGGAGGCTGAAAAGACAAGCTGGCTAATCTATCATCAGAGATAACATGACAAATATTTGGTCATTAATTGGAAAGTTTTCCTTGGTTTTCTTTTAAAGCCCTTTCTTAGTCAAGACTCTCAGAATTCTGTATTCTATGTAACTTTGCTCATAATCAGACCACTAAGATGCTTATTACAAGAAAAATAAACCATTGCCTAGAAATCATAAAGGAAAATAATAAGTTAGCATTTATATAAATTATAAACTCCATACGGAAAATAAAATGCACTAATAAATAAATATGAAGTAAATAAATATGAAGTAAATAAATGAAAGGAAAAATGACAAAACAGAAAGAAATATTTGTAATATGAATCACAAAACAAATTTCCTTAATTTACAAAGAGCCCACAGAAAGAAATAAGAAAAAAAAAAATGAACAACCCAATAGAATAAAGGGCAAAGGATATGAAAAAACAGTTCAGAAAGGAATGCAAATGACCAATAAACATATGAAAAGATGCGAAACCTCATTCATAATTAAAGAAATTCAAATCAAATACAATGAGGAGAAACCTATCAAACTGACAAATTAAAAGTTTGATAATAACAGGGACCTGTGAGGTGTATGGAAAGGACATTATCATACACTACTGCTAGGTGTGCAAATCATCCTTTCTGAGGATAATTTGGCAATATCTATCAAAATTATATTGCTGCTATTCTTTTGACCCCATAATTCTACTCCCAGGAATTTTCTTCACTAATGTGATGCCCTGTGTATCAAAATATATGTTCAAGAATGTTCAGTGAATTGTTTGTAATTAAAAACAAAACAAAACTGGAAAATGATTTGTCAACAGGAAACTGGGCAAAAAAAATAAACTATTTGTGCAATGCAGTTGGATAAAAACAGCTATGGAGTAGGTCTGTGTATATTACTAACTAAAAAGAGTAGAAGGAAGGATGGAGCATATATTGTGATCCGTTTTGTTTAAATATAAAGAAAAAGTGCACACACACACAAAGGGGGATTCATTTTTCTACTAAAACTTATTCAGTGTCTACAATGTTCCAAGCACGTTTTTAGGTGCTGGCACTGCAATGGTGAACAAATTTCTCTCTCATCATCTTGTTTTAATTTACTTTAATCTAACTTACCACTACCTAAATCAATCTTACTTACCGTTATGTATTTCTTGTTTTCTGTCAGTCTTTGTCTGCTGGAGTGTCAACTTGATCAGAGCAGGGACTTTGTATTGCCCACCACTCTGTCCCCAGCACTGGGGTAGGGAGCCACAGAGGATCCCTGGGAATCCCTGATGGGAATGCCAGTCCCATCAGGACCAGAGTGAAGTAGGTTCAGGCAGAAAGAAGACAACTACAAAATCCCCAGGAGGGCAGGAACACAGGTGGTGAATTGGAGAGCTGGGCGCCAGAGAAAGTGGAGGAGAGAAGCAAGAGGAGACAAGGGTAGGCAGCAGACAGGTGGGCAGAGGCTGCGGTGGGGAGTTGGCCTCAGTCTTTAAGTTTCATATGGTTTTAAGCAGGGGAGTGATTGATCTGATTTGTACTTTCCGAAGCCCTTCCAGGTACCTTGGGAGGGATTCACTGAAGAAGGCAGGAGGTAGCAGAGAGAGCAATAAGAGCATATGGCAGGGGTCCCTGCAAGAGATGCTGGCAAGCTGGGGAGAGCTTCCCAGAGGATGCAACAAGTCAGCGATTTGGAAGAACAGAGAGCAGTTAGTTACTTGCAGATGGAGGAGGAGCTAGTCAATCCAGACAGAGAAAGCTACATGCTTCTAGCTCTGGGATACGAAGCATCACTGCAATGTAGTTGGGAACTCTTGCTGCGTGGCATGACAATATGGCTGTGGAGAGTAGCAACTGAGGTCACAGCAGAAGGTCACAAAGAGTGGTGTGTATATAGTTTATGCTTAACAAGTGCTTTTTTGGTAGGTGAATAGAAAGTGATATATTTGGGGAAAAACTGTGAATAAATGAATATACTTTGGGAGAGTATAGTTCTACCTCTAGGGCAGACATGTGGTGCAGAGGATTTAACAAGACAGGATTTTTGAAGAACTTATAATTCAATATTAGCAAAGACAGAAATGTAGGACTTGACCTTCCTTTAAGTTCATTCTGTGCTTGGCCACTGTGATGTCCTTGGAGACCCTAAGTTACCATTTCCATTCCCCATCCCCTCCCCAAGTAGATTACACTGTTGACTACAGTGAGCTCTGAACGTAGCTGATACTGGAATCATCTTTTTTCCCCAAATACATATCCCCTGGCATCACTCTAACCTACTGAATTGAAGCAATCTGGTGGAACCCTAGGAATCTGTATTTTTATTTTTATTTACTTTATTTCAAAATATTAAAGAGGAAAAAGTGTTTTTGTTACATGGATGAGTTGTATAATGCTGAAGTCAGGGCTTTTAGTGTGCCTGTCACCAGAATAGTGTGCATTATACCCAACAGGTAACTTTTTTATTCTGCACCTCCCTTCCACCCTCCTCCTTCCTTAGTTTCCAATGTCCTTTACACCCCTGTATGACCATGTGTACCCACCCTTTATATTATAGTAGCATTTCTGTTATATATACTAGTAACAGTCAAGCTGAAAGTCAAATCAAGACCTCAATACCATTCACAATAGCTACAAAGAAAATAAAATACCTAGGAATATACTTAACCAAGGAGGTGAAGGATCTCTACAAGGAGAACTACAAAACACTGATGAAAGAAACCCCTGACACTGACAAATGGGAAAACATCCCATGCTCATGGAAGAATCAACATGGTTGTTAATGAATGTCCGTACTGCCGAAAGTGATTTACAGATTCACTGAAATTCCCATCAAAATACCAATGTCATTTTCACAGATCTAGAAAAAATAATCCTAAGCTTTATGTGGAACAGAAAAAGAGCCTGAATAATTAAAGAAAGCTTAAGCAAAAAGAACAAATCTGGAGGCATCACATTACCTGACTTCAAATTACACTTCAAGGCTATGGTAATCAAAACAGCATGGTACTAGTGTAAAAGTAGAGACATAGACCAATGGAACAGAATAGAGAACCCAGAAATAAAAACATATTGCTACAACCAATTGATATTAAACAAAGCAGACAAAAACATACTCTGGGAAAGTATGCCCATTTCGATAAATAGTGCTTGGAAATTGGATAGCCACATGCGGAAGAATGAAACAGGAGTTCTATCTCTTGCCATATTCAAAAATTAACTCAAGATGGAGCAAAGACTCAAATATAAGACCTGAAACCCTAAAAATTCTAGAAGAGAAAATGGGAAAACTGTTCTGGCATCAGCCTAGGCAAAGAATTTATGATTAAGACTCTAAAGGCAAATATAACAACAACAAAAGTAAATAAAAGGGACTTAATTAAATTTAAAAACTTCTGCATAGCAAGGTTTGCAAAGAATCTGTATTTTTTAAAGCTCCACAAGTGAGTCTAATGTAGGCGCCCAGGCCTCTGGGAACCACCTATTGGCAATACAGTGGCAGTTTTTAGACCCATCCTGGAATGGGTGTGATAACTCCTCTAAGAAAAACTCTTTTTTTCACAACCACATATTATGCAAAATAACACCCCGATGTGCAATAATAATAATAATAATATACTTTCTTCTGTGGCCAATTTGCAACAGAGAGAGTACAGGCCATTGGCCAACAGGGTCTGTTGTCACGCAGGTGGGTTCAAATATCTGGAGCCCACTCCCTGCTTCTCCGCTCTGCCTCACCCTGGAATTACAGCTCTGCTTCCTAAAAGGCCAGAGCAGGTTGTGGAGGGACGACTGATTCTGATTCTCAGGGCTGATGTTTTCTTTCATACATATTAACTCCTTTGAAAATAAAGGTTCTTAATGTAACTGGCAACTTGGATTATTTTTTCTTAATTGTGGCAAATACAGTAATTATTAGTTCATTACTGAAACATTGGCTACTTGCAGAGTTGAGTGGCCCTGGTTAAAGGACCATGGGTAAGCCTGCCTATGGGATCCATGGCATCTGACCCATCTATAAGTCCAGCCCCACGTACAGGACCCATCATTCATCCAAGATACTGGTTGCCCTGCCAGGGCTCAGATAATGGTGCAGAAAATCGTTGTACATTCCCACTCAGGGCCCAAAAAGGTTCAGAGCTTCTGAAAGGTTCATCCCTGCAAAGGGGACAGAGAAGTCCTTTTGCCCTAATGTCGGCCCCTCTGGCCTTTCCTACTTTTCTCCCCATGGGGCCTTTGCTGCCCTACCACAAGTCAGGGATCCCCCTGCTCTGTATTTTGATCTTCTTCCAGGCAAAGCAATGCTGATGTACAGCCAGAGGACACAAAAGACACTAATATTGCTGTGCTGGTGATTTAATCCAGGCACCAGCCTGAAGCCAAATTAAGCCCAACCTCTCTTTGTGTATGGCCTGCGAGCTAAGAATGGATTTTACATTTTACATGCTTAGAAAAAAAATCAAAAGAAAAGAATACTATTTCATGACATGTGAAAGTTATATCCTTCTCCAATTTCAGCGTCCATAAACTAAAGCTTTATTGGAAACACAGCCACACCCATTCATTTATGTATTGTGTGACCTCTGGGAGCTTTTGCTCTACAAATGGAAGATGTGGGTAGTCTTCACAGAGACATTATTGCCTGCAAAGCCTAAAATATTTACTATTTGATCCTTTGATGATTCCTAGTTCAATCTATTCTGATTAGATGGTGTTTATGCAAGAAAATATTTAGATATATATTAAAGCATCATGATATTTTTGCATAATTTCTTTTTACAATGTTTTAGAAGGCTTTCCAGTTTTTAAAGGGCTTTGATAACTCTTTTCTTGCTAAATCTGACCATCTTTTGTGGTGTGTTTCTAATTCTATGACAGACCCAGATCACAGCAGAGAGGTTGGCAAGGGACACACTGATGCTAAAGCAAAGAAACCAAACTGCGGTGCATTCATGCCCCCACGGGATGTGAATGCTGGGCTTCCCAGAAATGCATACCTTTTTCTTCCTGCAAAAGCACATGTTCCCATGCTGACACTAGCCAGAACGAGGAACAATTACAGGGGGTACCTGACACATCCTCTCCTTCTCAAGGAAGCCAGCTGGGATGCAAATTTATGTCAATAATCTTAAGTCTGCTTCATTATGTACAGAAAATAAATCATTCAAACTTTGAGCAGTGTAAGTTATCTGTTGGTGTCCGCTTTGTATGATCACATCATACCACTAAGTCAGAGCAGAAGCTGCAAACTGGGGCTGCAGGGCACCACTCTGGGGCTGCCAGTGTGGTTTGTGCCTGGTTTTATTTTATTTTATTCCACCTCAAAGCTGCAGGGCTTAGCTGAGTGCCCACGCTATGTGTGAGGAAGCTTCTTCAGTCGGGATTTGGTTCACACATTTGGGAAAACTTACTGGAAGGATTTTAATGGACTCCTGACCCTGATAGTTGCTTGTGAAAACAGCAGTTTACAAACACGTTGCCATATTTACTTGCACGTTCACACTTCCCTCCGATTTTCAGAAGAAACCCAGAAGAGAGGCTTTCTCTGTGTCTTCCACCCCCCTCTTGCTACGCTGCTTTCTTCTCTGTTTTAAGAACATTGACCGATCACAGCTGGTGCCAGAACATATGGCTGAGGGACTACTGGCTGTGTGCAATGGAAGTATCGTTGTAGTTCGTGTTTGTTTTAATGAAGGATGTTTCTATGAAGAAAGCACAACAGACTAATTTAGGCGTCGGAGTTCTCCACATCTGGGGAAGGTCTACCAAGTTGACTAGTGCACCCCATCCTACAAGGCATTCTCTCTTCGTAGCTCTCCCAAATCTTAGCAGGGCACATCTGGATTGAGACTTCCTATGGGGTGTGTGCTGCAGGCTCTGGGATGAAGACAAAATCCCTATATGAGAACCGCTTCACTGTTATTCATCATACAGGATCTAGCATCATATGGCCTAGATTTATAGCTTTTATCCTTTGTGCCACAGTGTACTCATCAGCTATGGCTATGTGTGTAGCAGGTACCTACCTTCCAGAGCTGTTGTGTGGATTTCAAGTGCTGATACACTGAGCACACTTAAGACAATGTCAAATGTATAACTGGCATTTAAGGAATACTCAAGAGCTGTGATTATAACTCTGATGTTTTATCACTGCAGGGAGTTCATGGCTTCTTGGTACCTGTTTGAATGGGGAAACAGGACATCTTGTACTAACCTTTTCTTCTTATCTGTCTTCCCCTTTGCAAGATTTCCCTTACTGGTTGATTGGTTGGTTGATTTTTTTCAAGTTGTGGCTAACAACGAGCTTTAGTATATCATAGGTTCTTCTAACACAAATTTGTAACTTAAGGTCCAAGGAACTTCCAGAACGGGCTTCAGCAATCTGTCAGTGCTCCAAAATCTATACCCATTTTTTAATGTTTGTGCATTTCTCTAGGTACAGTACCTACAGTTTTTTGTCAGAGCCCCAAAGAGATGGAGGCCACAAAAAGCATAAAAATTAGTGCCCGAGGGAATGGGGCTGCCATAGTGGCCTAGCTTTTCTCTCTGATGATTTTTAGGTACCAAAATTCTTGAGGCTCAAATAAAACCATGATTGATAAATATAAAGGTCTTTGATTCACATTTTATTCTTTTTCTTTGAGACTCATTTCTTGCACATCTCAGGACTTGTTGTCCTCACTGCCAATATCCTGCTTGAAGCCAAGCCAAGGCCCTGAAAACTCATTTTATTTGCTTGCTTTTTTATGGGAATTACAGGGGGCCTGGTCTAGATAATTACCTAATTCTCACTCTAAAAATAACTAGGGTTTGGGGGCAGTGAAGAATATATGGGGAGTAAACACTTTCATAGTGATCTCTACCCCAAGGAAGGTAGGAAAGAACAAATCGCCTTGGGTTTCTACAGCAGGCATCAGTTTCATGCTTTGTGTATCTACACATGGGCCACTATATGTATATGAGCAACACAACAGTGAATGAGGAATAATCATCAACTTAGCACGGGTCAAACCAGCCTCGTGAACTGTGAATCGTTTCTGAAACTCACCAAGACAAGTCACTGTATCTGCATTTTCCTCCCCAGCTCTGTCTCTCCTGCTGTGTTCTCCTGACCAGACTGATGCAGGGAGTGGAAAATTTCAAACTGAAGAGGTTCTTTTTATTTCTTGCCCCTGCAGTGCTGAGTTTTACCAAAAAAAGTCTAAAAAAAAAAAAGTATTCTTTCTTTCCACAGCAAAGAAAAATATTAAACTTGTATGACTGTTATAAATATTACATGTTCAGGGCACCAGTACCTGTACGTCTCTACTTTCCAAGGCGAAGTTGGAAGTAACCCTTTTGCTGCTGCTGTTGAATTTTAGACTGGATACCTCCCCAAGGGCAAGGTCACACCTAAATTTTTGTGCGCGTATTTGAGCAAGAAATTTGATAAGAAGACACCAACTATGCTTATTTTGAAGGTCTCAGCAATTAATTGAAGATCATTTTCTGCTTTATAGCCTCTGGGCATAAATCCATGTATGTGTTTTAATTTGTACCTCATCAAATTCTGATGTATAACAACATTATATGCATCTATATTTTGATGTCTTTGATACTCACATGATGCTTCTTTTCAAATAGAATTTTTCCCTCCAAGTACACTTTTTCACCTCTCATGATGAATCAAATGGTGCTACGTTCACACTATGTTTATGATACTTCAGTACTGTACTGTGGTTCTCCGGATGTCACCAATGTCACAGATTCGGCACAATAAGATTACCAGAATATCAAAGAGAAAAGGTCAGGCCCTCAACTTGGTGTGATCACAAACAACATTGGTAATTATCCAGCAGAGAAAAGATGTGAATAAAATAGAACAGGAAGCAGCTTCTCAAAGGATCATTAATTTAATCAGAGACAGGGTCCCCAACACAAAGAATGAAAATCTGTATATGTCAGACACCTAAACCCCATGTTTCTGTTGGTCATCTTCATAAGTAGAAAAGGAGTGAACTTCTCCCTTTCATTTTAGAGTGAGAAAATGGTAGAGTCAGAGATTAGACAATAGAAAACTGCCTCTCTTCTGCAAAGAACACCTGAACGCTGCCAAAGCCAATGGTCCAAGTAGAGATTGATCTCAGAAGCGCTGGCCAGAGTTCTCATTTTTGAAGCTAGATATGGCATTGTTCCTCCTTGCATGAAACAATGGTGTTTGCTCTTCCATCTCTGCCTCCATCTCCTCTCTATCCTGGGTTCTCCCCCTGTGGTCAATTAGTCTATGCTGCTGTCCACCTCTACCTAATCGGCAGCATCTTATAAATGCCTCTAATGGCACACAGTCCTTATTGACAGAATAGCCTATTTCCCTTCAGTACAAAGAGTTTTATGGTAACTGTGAATATTCACATTTGCAAAGCTGCTCTGCACTTTGCGTTATGGTTATTTTTGTAGTTCAGTAGCTACCACAGTTCCATGCACGTGAAAAGCCCTCATTAGCGCTTTGCTGAATAAAATGAAAGGGTAAGTATCACCCTCTCACATAAGAGAGGTAGCATGGTCCAGCTGAAAGAGGAAAGACTTCAGAGCCTTAGAGGTAAGCATCCTTGGATTAGAATCAATGCCCTGCCACCCAGAAGCTGTTGACCTTGGGTGGCCTACCAGACATCTCTCATTTTGGTTTCTTCATCTGTAAGACTTGGATAATGAAGGATACCTTGCAGTTATGAAATAAGACTTAGACATCATTAATGAAAATAAATTGCCTGGAGAATAACAACTGGTTAATAAATGGTGTCGGTGGGGTGCTTATTTTTAAGAAGCATAAGAGGACATCTGAGATGGCTTTCTTGCAACATGGCGGAAACTGTCCATCTGACTCAAGCTTATTGCTTTCTAGACAATTGTAGAATAGTTTTAACTATATGTAAATATTTCTAGAATTCCAATGATGGGGTTTATTTTAAGCTTTTGGAAGTTTGCCCCAGTATAACAAGCTATAGAAGCATAATTCTGTCTCTTTTCCCCATAAATCTCTCGTGTTTCAACTCTCAAGGTGAAGGTTCTAATCAAACTTACTTGATAGGATTTATGGGGTTTTTTTGTTTGTTTGTTTTGCCCTGTTTCCCCCCGCCTGAAGGTTGTCCTTCGGTTTAGAAGGACCAATCTCTGCTCCCAAGATGATCAAAGCGTGTATTAAAAACCATAGATCTTTCAAGTGCCTAATGATCTTTCATTGGAAAACCTTTGCAATGGCTGGTGTGGCATTGTTTATACTACACATCCTTATAGTAAACTCCCCTGCGAGTCAGAGAGTGAGGATACCTCCTTTTTAAAGAGCACTGTGGCCAGTGAAAGTTAGCCCAACCATCTTGCTTTGTCTGATTGGCCAGCTGCAGTTGATTGAGGAAGCACCTGGGTCCCACTGAACATGGGCTGATCCTTTCCACAGCCTCCTTCTGGAGCTGCCTTCTACTGGGATTTTCCCATTAGGGATGGCATTGAGAAGACAGAGCTCTGCAAATAGATTTTCACATTTATGGCTTCAAGGCCTAACTATTCTTAGAAGTTTCTAACGAGACACCATCAATTCCATTAGGTTGTATACTCTACAGTAAGTGATTTAGAGAAACAAGAACATAGAAGCCATTAGCTCTTCAAAATGCATCATAATTCACTTGCAATGCAGGCAAGACTGCATTCCAATAAAAAGCTACTTCGTTTACTATGCCCAGGGGCCTAGGTGCCATCTTCTTTATTCTCACACTAGCCCTAAGTGGAGGAGTTTAGTTCCCCATATTATATATCGGAAAAGTGAGGTAGATTTTGAATTTATAAAAGTCAGACATTTTATAAGTGGGAGAGTCAGGATTTGAACCCAGGTCTGCCAGACTTTTATCTCTTATGCCTAAGAGCTGAGGACACCACGAAGACTCCTGCATAGTACTTAACTTCGGAAAGCTCACAGGCTGTTATGTATTCATGACTATCATGTATGGCCAGATGCAACACCATGACAAAGTTTATGTATGTAAAGGGCTTTGGGAGTCCAAAGGGAGGGTTCGTGGAGGAAGTAGTGTGCCAGCCAGACCCTAAGGAATCAGTAGGAATTTTCCAGTTTTGTGTGCCTTCTGGATATCAGGCAGTTTCAGCTAAGGGTAGACACTGGCAGAAAATTGGGGTGCAGAGGAGGGCATGAGGTTGGGTATTCCCCCACCCTGTGTTTTGTTCGCTGTCTCTAACATCGGCTGCATATCGTCTGCAGTCCGGCTCTCAAGGGAAACAGCTCTTTCCTCCATATCCCAGCTATGATGGGTTCCAGCTCCTACCCGGTGGCCTTGAATCCTGTCTTTCCCCCTCCAGCACCAGGGTTTGTAGCAGCTTCCCACTGTTAGTAATTTCTAGGGTGCCCATTGTCCCCTAGTTGTGGTCTCAGCTCCTCAATCATCTGTGTAACCAATTTCCTGTATTATAGGTATTTCTGCTTGAAATACCTAGGGTGGTTTTTGTTTATTTGACTGGACTCTGGCTGATGCAGAATTCAAAACTATAAAACTGATACATTGTTTTATATTTTTTAAAACCATATTGGAAAGAACACATCAACACCTGAAAATACACACACACACACACACACACACACATATATTAGGAGAGAAGAACTTTTAGGAGCAAAAATAAAAGACAGAGATTCTGATTTTAGGCTACAAGACTCTGTTTGTTCCTGACATCGAGCCTGCAGATTTGGTATTTGGTGTGGAGAACATTACATAGTGTTAACGCTTCATTGAAATTCAGCCCATTCTCTGTTTTGAACACAGATAAATTGGCAAAGCCCCAAGCTAGGTCTCCTGAATGAAACGTTCAAGACTGTGAGAGAAGCAAAGCTACATTACAATTTATTATTATTGTCCGATCTTATATTATAATCTAATATAGTAACAGTAATTACAGCTGGAGAGCAAAATGCCATTTTGTGCTTTTGTAAGTAAGTGAAATAAAAAGGAAAGCAAGAACTTATCATTTCCTGTCTGTCCGTGCATAGACAGTGGCAGCAGTTCCCATGGCTTCTGTCATGCTCTGCTGATTAAGCAGCTTTAGACAGGTGAGTGTCCCTGCAGAGCAAGTGGAGTCTTCTCATTTGCACGGGTGGCTTCCCACCTCTCTGTAGGTGATGGGGAAACATCTCTCCACCTCTGCTCAGAAGGTACCAGAATTTACTTGACGTTCTTTTGTGGACCTAATGAGGAGGTTCTCCTTTCTTTCCACTTTGCTCAGGAGGTGCTAAGATGCCATCCTTATGCTGCTTTCTCCTCCTATTGCCTCTCTTCCTCTTCTTTAAAAAAACACCCACACACCAGATTCATCCAGATCCCAGCCCATGGAGTCAATAGTGAGGAAAATGCCCCACAATGGACTCTGAAATCTACCCCATTAGTCAGCCTAGAGTGTGGTGTCCCCACTGGCTTTTTCTCACCGTGATAGACACTCACACCCCTGTCAGCTGGTCTGTTCCTGTTCACACACATGTTCTCACCAATGTCTAAGGGCTTGTGTAAACTTAAACCTTTATAGACACAACAAGGATTATTAGAGAAGGACGGTATCTATTTTTCAGTGCCATGTGCGAGTGTGTGTGGGTGTGAATGTGCAGTATATAAAGGCCACAATAATATTCCACAAAAATAGTATGTGCATTAACTATCGATCTTTTCTTATAAATGAACTGCTATAACATCTTGTCTGGACCCTCTTTGAAACCTGGTTCTTCTGTCCTCATGGGTTCCATTCTGCACCCTACCCCAACTTACATCCCACAGTGAATCCTGCTCACTGGTCACACACACCATTTGTGACTATCTTGCACACATCGTTATCAGACTTCAGTATGTGCAATTGTTTTATGAATGGGTAGATTAAAGATTAAGAACAAAGATTTTAGGATGAGGCAAACCCAGACTCAAATCCTAGCTCTGCTACCAACCAAACTATGGACCTTAAAAAAGTTATCCTCTTAAGCATCAGTTTCCTCATTTATTAACAATAAATAAATAAATGAAAATAATAGTACCTCCTCAAAGCATTATACAGGTTAAATGAAATCATGGATGCAAAATGCATAGCAAAATGCGCCATGCCTGGGCCATAGTAAAAACTTACTAAATGATAGCCGCTGCTACTAACACTGAGTAATGTCAAGGAGCAGGCTAATCCCTCAGCCAGTGAGGAGATTCCTTGCGGCTCCATGATCCCGTGGGTGCTGAAGCTGACCTCTCAGGGCTGCAAGACTCAGGCAGCTGCAGTCAGTGCCTGGGTCCTGCCTCCTCTGCTGCTGTGGGCATGGGAGGCGGCTTAAGCAACCTGCCTGAATTTGGTGGGAGGAAGGATTCCTGAAACCATATCCACTTTATTCAAAAGTTGTTTCTTTCACTGGGATTTCCTGTCTTTTTACCAAGTTCCTGAATCCATTCACTGTTGAACTGCTCTATTCCTGCTGTGTGAAGGCCATTCATGTATGCAGAGTGGTTGTAAAAACAAGAATTTCAGGGTCAAACAGACTCAAGTTCAAATCCCCATTCATGCATTTCTACACCTTGTAATTTGGAATAATTCATTTAAGTCTTTATATCTTATTTTCTTTACCTGACTCATAAAGTGGTCTGGAAGCTAAAGTTTAATGTAAAAAATCTAGCCCAGTGCTGCCGTTTCCCAGGTGCTGAACAAGGGAGACACGATGTCCCAGTAAAACCATAGGCAATGTGTGCCGAATTGGATAAGGACTCCTTCTCAGCCAGCTTCCCCCCACATTTTTGTTTGTGATGAACAAGGTTAATTTCAAACATGCTAGCTTCTCTATTGTGAAAATTTCTGAGACGGTTCCTAGAATCACATATTCTTACATGTTAACTTGTGTCCTGAACTCCTCTTTGATCCAGGCCTAGGTACCTTGTATAGAGGAAGGATGACAGGTAAGGGGTCCTCTGAATGGATGAGTGCACCTTAGTTGATATGGATGAGTACATCTCCCAGTGGAGTCTGATATTGTTCAGTTTGTAAAAAAAAAAAAAAAAAAAAAAATCCAAACTTAGTTTATGTATTCTTGAAATCAGTCTCTTCCTTATTATTGTTTCCATCATTAAAAATCTGATTCTTGTCTTAGTCAATGTGGGCTATTGTAACTAATTACCATAGACTGGATGGCTTGAACAACAGACATTTGTTTCTGTCTCCTGGAGGCTGGGGAGCCCAAGATAAAGGTGCCAGCAGGTCTGGTGTTCAGTGAGAGTCCTTTTCCTGATCTGTAGACGGCCACCTTTATGCTGTGTCCTCACAAAGCTGAGGGCAGAGAGAGAGAGCAGGCTCTTGAGTCTCTTCTTATAAGGGCACCTATCCTATTCAAGAGGGCTCTACCCTCATGACCTAATCACCTGCCAAAGGCCCCATCTCCTAATACCATCACATTAGGGGTTAGTATTTCAAAATATGAATTTGCAGGGGAGACAAACATGCCACTCCATAGCAATGCTTAACAAGAAGCATGTGGCATCACATTAATGAACTCAATTTAATGTGTTTTTCCCAGTTTATAGAGGAAAGTCAGATAATCTAAATGTATATAAAAACAAGAAATCCTTTCCTCTCACATCATATTCCACCAGTGAAAAGAAAGAAAAGAATTTATTCTCAAGCTTTTTTCCTGAAACCACTTGGGATGAAGAAAAAGAAGAAGTGGGAGGCAGAAACTAGTGAGGAGGAAAACAAGGCCAGAGAAAATAGGGAGCTGACTTTGAAAGAGTGAAAGCTGGAGGAATAAGGACAAAAAAAAAGTGTGATTTGTAGCAAGAGCAAGGAAATGCACTGGAAAAAAAGAAAAAAGTCAGGACAGCTATTTTTATCCATGGACCAATATGGTACTGACAACTGGAATTTGAGTAATCGTTTGTTGATTGGTTGAATCATTCATTCATTCAAAACCAGGTAGAGCTTGCCTGCCATGTCTTGGGCTCTGTTTTAGTGTCAAGAAGGAGCTAGTACTCCCCACCTGGATTCTGGTGGTTTCTCTGCCTGATCCATCTCCGGACAGTCCAGTGGTTTAAAGGAAGCAGTTTCTGAATTTCGGGTTTATGGGGAAGAATGGTTTCAGATTCCCTGCCTCAGTGGTCACTGTTTTTGCCTGAACATTCTCATTATTTCTTGAGAGTCATGCGTGAGAATGAGAGCACAGTCTGTGAGGTCACACAGTCCTCCCACATGTTTTGTTTTTGGTTAAGTTGCTCAGTAAGAATGAGGATGGTGCCACCCTCTGTGGAGCATGATTGCGTAAGACACCCATGTGGGGATTGGCACAATGAAGACAATAAACCTTCCCAGTCGTGCACTCTGCAGCCACCTCTTAGGATTGGTTATTGGCTTGGTTGGTGATACACGGCCACAGGCTATATACACAGCTGGGCTATTGCTCTGTGAGGATCTAGTTAAGGGGCAAGGAATCTCCATGCATGCCGCTTCTGCTCAGAGCTTTCTGCCCAGCAAACAGAATTCTCCATAGTGCGATTAGCTTTGATCCGCCCTGTTTACATCTTTCGACAGACTTTTACCTGCTTTTTAATGATGACCTGGTAGAGAATACTTCCAGATTCGCCCTGGGTTGGGGGATCTTTGATTGTGATGTTAAGATAATAGTGAAGAAGATTCCTTTAAATTAGTCATGGAATCCCATTTGGATTCCACACACTTTGGGACATCACATCTGCTTCCTCCCCTTGCTACTTATTTTCATATGCGTTATTGTATTCAGTCCTTTCAGGTAGGGAGTATTAGGTCCATTCAACAAATCAGGAAATTGAGCATTAGAGACTTTAGGTCACTCATCTTGAAGTGTCCTCTGAGGCCAAGTCAGAAGTTTTTTCCAACACAGTTAGCTTTCCAGTTTAAACAGAACGTGAGCAATGTGAAGGATGGGCTATTGAAGGTAACCACGGCTAAACCCCTGCTTTTAGGGACTCAGAAACAAAGGCCTATTGAAGTTCAATGAGGCGAGTGTGGATCGCATCCTCCACACTGGCAGAGCTGAATAAGAACCTGCTCTCCTGGGTCTCAAACTCTGTTCATTAGGAGCTGGTAAATATCCTTTCCTTTCATCACCTGCTTTTAATAGAAATGTTATTTATTGTATTCAGGAAGTTCCAAACAAACCTGGAAGATTTAGCTGCAAAATGGAGGAGGAAAATTGAAGCCATCTCCTAGCCAAATGCGAGAAAAATGACCATTTTAGATTTTCTGCTGTCTTGTTTCTAGTTTAAAAATCAGTAAATTACAGCTTGTGGGTCAAATGTAGCTGGTCACCTGTTTTTGTAAATAACATTTTATTGGAACAAAGCCATGCCCATTTATTTATGTATCGTAGCTATAGATGCAAAGTAGTTGTGACTGAGACTGTATGACCCACAAAACCTAAAATATTTACTATTTGGCCCTTTACAGAGAAAGTTTTCCAACCCCCACTTTAGTTGATACCTATTGTTGGCCTAGAGTTTTGAATTTATATTCTTTTATAAGTTTGTTTTCCCTCACAGATAATAATGTATGGTGGAGGTGTTATCAAATCCAAAATCCAAAGGTCCAAATATTTCTACTGGGCTGAAATCTGAATGTATTAAATCTAGACTTTTCTTCACCTTAGAGAGCAAATTAAAAACAAGGTTCAACTATCTAGACAATAACACACCACCTTTTCAATGTGTTTTTTTTTTTCCCCACAAAACAAGAAATATAACTCTGTCAGCAGCTCAATAAGCCAAAATATGATGAATGAACAATCAAGGAATATATACATATTTTATAGAGTATTCTTGATGATTTGAATTTTACCTAAATCCAGCCATTCTTCAAGTGTTAGTTCTTATTACAATTGGACAGAAATAATGTTTCTTCTACAGTCATGTTTTCTTCTCTTAGAGTCATCTGGCTTGCATTTCTGCTTGTAGACATTGAAAACAGAAAGGTAACACAGAGCAAAACACACACTAGATTTCAGCTGAGTTTTGCTTGCTTTGAGCCATGATGGTGGTTGTCTAATTATTTAGCACATTTATGTCACATAATTAAAAGCAGATAAAGCAGAAGTCAGTTGCTAATATAAATGTTGCCATAGAAAAGAGAACATTTATGTCTGTGAGGAGCACATCATATTAACTATGATAGATGTAGCCATTGCTTTCCAAAAATTCATTCCCATTTTCCACAGAGGAAAGTTGCTGCTGCCCAGCGGCTGCCCAGCCAGGAACTGCAATTCCAATGTCCTCTTTTGTGCTGCCTTCCATCTGGGCAGATCTTATGACCTGGTGCTGACAATGGAATGTGAGAGAAGTGATGTGTGTAGCTTTCTAGCTGAGTGGTGAGGAAGCAGCTGTGCCTTCTTCACTCTCTCTGTCCACATCTGGATGGATGAGAAGGATGAGAGGCTCTGAGGGTGATGGGGCCACAAGAGAGAAGGAGCAGAGTTCTCCAATCCCTGCAGCATTAGGCTGCCTGTTGCACCTCTTGGTCAGAGAGTGGATGAAGAAGAAACAAATGTCCATGTGCTAAGCCACTGAGCCATGGGGGGTTATTTGTTATAGTATCTAACATTAATTAATATGCTAATCCATAATTCTCCCTTTTTCTATCATGGCACCTTCCTAAGGTGAACAATTCCCAGTGCAATGGTGCTCACCCACACAAATTTACCCTGTTGTGGATGGATACTTCACATTTCTGAGCAATTCTACATCTTTGTTAATTGGCCCTGAAAATGATGCAATTATAGAGCTGAAAGGAATTTTGGAGATTACAGTCCAAACAACCTTTTTTACAGATAAGAAAACTGAGTTTTATCAATGATATCAAGCAATGTGATCAAGGTCCTTAATCAATGGCAATTGATCTAACTCTAGATCACAAGAGTCTTGATTCCCCCCAAATTCCATTTTGTTTTCTTAATTTCACCATGGCATGCATTTTAAAGCTATGTTAGTTTATACTTCAAATTATGTTAGCTCTTGAGGTTGTGGAAAACATAATATTAGTATTAAGGCAGGAAGTAGGCCCATGTGCCTATGTGACATCTTTCAGCTGTGCAGTTATCTACACAAAGATAGAGATAAATACCAGTGTTGGTTTTGTAATGAATTATTTAAAGTGACATATTATTATTTTTTGAACCCCATAGGCATTTATTTAAGTTTACCTCTCATTTATCTCTGGAGTAGAGAGCTCCCAGGTGGGGTGAGTTTGTCAGGCTGAAAACTGCATTAAGGTAATTTACCAGAGAAATCTGTAAATAAGAGGGTATGTTTACTAAGGGACGTGTCTTAAAGTCAGAGTCTGCTCTGGGTAGCTCAATCATGTATGACAAAATGAAACTGGGACAAGTGATAGTTTCTTAGGGCTCAGAATAGGAGCCCCAATAATGAGAACTCTGTTTCCCATCTTGGTTTTGATCAAGTAGTAAAATAAAATGTATCATTAAAGATTAGGCTGAAATGTCACCTTTGGTTGGAGGAGTCACCATGAGTTCTGTTTGCTGAGCGGGCTCCTCATTGTGAACTCAGAACCAGGTGCAGAAAGGCTGTGCTGGGGGCAAGTCTCCGCCCCTAGAAGCCAAGTTGTCTTCCTGGAGGAGGAAGAGAGGTGCTGAGTGGTCATGCCAGGGTCTGTAATTAACTGAGCTGCTGTTGTAGGAAAAAAACATCAGGAGTGGGGGAGCAGCATTCCCAACTAGCCAGCAGATAGTCCAGAGTGGTGAGAATGAACATTTGTTAGGTCTGTATCAATACTTGTCATTATTCTAAGTGCTTTATGAAATGGCATTGGTCATCCTCACGGCCATCTTATGTTGATGTTCAATGGTCAGTGAGGAGGCAGAGCTTTTGGCCAGTAAATGAGGGAGGACCTGGCTGGCATTATTGTACGTACTTCCTCCTCTCTTACCCTCATCCTCAGAGAGATGAAATAGACTGCTTTTCAGGGCTGGCAGAACCTAAATTGGGATCTTTTTATTTTGACTAGTTACTTTTTGACTTGTTTCTAAGGCTTTGCTTTTTTCCTGACAGATCAAAATTATTACAGTGTGGGAACATGTACTTTACTTATTTCACACTCAAATCCCCTCAACTATCTTATACAATTATCTTCTCTCTGTCTGTATAAAATAAACACATTGATGAGCAACGTTCAAAATGACATTGAATTTTTTTTTTAAGAGCACATACCTGGAAAATGTCAGTTCTCCATTTTACTGTAAATCTTCATTTATAAATAGACTCCCATCTTCTGTCTCTTGATGGTTTGACTTAATACCATTAAAAGTAGAAGAGATTTCTCCAGCTCTCAAGTTTGCAGAACTGGGATGCATATATCTTGTTAAAGTGAAGAATAGAATACAATCCAATAATTTGTTTTATCACAGTGAAATTCTTTTTTTTTTTTTTTTTTTTTTTTTGAGACAGAGTCTCACTCTGTTGCCCAGGCTAGAGTGAGTGCCGTGGCGTCAGCCTAGCTCACAGCAACCTCAAACTCCTGAGCTCAAGCGATCCTCCTGTCTCAGCCTCCCGAGTAGCTGGGACTACAGGCATGCGCCACCATGCCCGGCTAATTTTTTCAATATATATTTTTAGCTGTCCATATAATTTCTTTCTATTTTTGGTAGAGGTGGGGTCTCGCTCTTGCTCAGGCTGGTCTCGAACTCCTGAGCTCAAATGATCCGCCCACCTCGGCCTCCCAGAGTGCTAGGATTACAGGCGTGAGCCACCGCGCCCGGCCGCACAGTGAAATTCTTGACTTAGTTTTTATTGCTATGTAACAAATTATAACAAACCTAATGGATTAATATAACTCTTATGTATTATCTCTCAGTATTTCTTATGGTTGTAGAACTAAGTCCCCGTTTTCCTGCTGGCTATTGGTCAGGGACACCTCTCAGCTTCCACGGGGCACCCACATCCCCATTACTAAGCTGGGGAGAACCTCTTTCAAAACCAATCCCTCTCACACTTCAAATCTCCCTGACTTCCTCTTCTACAATTAGTCAGAGAAAACTCTCTGTTTTTAAAAAGCTCCTACAATTGGTCTTTTTAAATTATCCACTTCAATAATCTCCATATCTTGGGGCCAGCTTATTTGGGATTTCAATTACATCCGCAAAATCTCTTTGCAACAGCAGCTGGATTTATATTATATTGAATAACCAGAGGCCAGTAGTCTTGGGGTGTGTCTTAGAATTCTACCTACCACAATGCTATTTTCTTATGACTTTTCATCTTAATGGTAAATTTCTAGATTTACCATTTAATTGAATTGTGTATGGATGTTTCTGCCTTTCTTTGGCTGTATAAGAATTAGGGACCATTGTTTCTGACTAGTAAGATGGGAGAATTCAGATATGTGGGATTGTATAAGGTTTCTTTGTTGTTAGTTTTTGCTTTCATTTGCATATTTCCTTCCCCCAATTCTATATACTCTGGCAGTTGTGGAAAAAGTAGAGAAAGGTTATGTATGCAACAATTAACATGAGGATGGCATTGGAGTAGCGTAGACCAGAACTCAAATCCATGCTTCTACACTTGCTTGCTGTGTGGCACCAGGCGTGCTACTCAGCCTTCCTGAGCCCTAATGTGCTTATCTCTAAGCTAGGTGACCTTTGTGAAGAGTAAATGAGATAGGTAAGTTCTCAGTGCATTTCCCCTCCTACGTAAGGACCCTGTAAATGGTGATTATTTTCATAGCTCATATAATAAATTTTAAGAAGACAAGTATGGATACCCATTGCCAGAGGTAGTCTTGGTAAAAGAAAAATAAGACGGGAGCAGATGGTGTTTCTCTGTTCGCATTTTACTGATCCTAGAGGAGGGTGTTTTTGGGCTGCTACACCAAGAACACCATAAACTGGGGGACTTAAGCAACTGAAATATACTCCTTGAAGTTCTAAAAGCTGGGAAATCCAGGGTCAAAATGCCAGGCCATTTGGTTCCTGGGAAGGGTCCTCCTCCTGGTTTTCAGGACATCTTCACTCCGTGTCCTCACACGGTGCAGAGAGATCATCTCTCTGTCTCCTCTTGTAAGGGCACTAATCCCACTCATGAGGGCTCTGCTTTCAGGATCTAATCACCACCCAACCCACCTCCTCACACTATCACACTGCGGATCAGAGCTTCAACGTATTAATTTGGAGGTGATAAAAATATTCCATCTACAGCAGAGGGTGAAAGTTGAAATTAGTTGTGGTTCAGGGAAAGGAACAAGAAAGAGAAAGAGATGTTCTGAGCGAAAGAGGTCATCTTGCCTACACCAAGGCCAAGAGATATGAGAAACTCGGCCGTGTCTTCTCTCTCCACACACACCTTCCGCCCTGGTCAGGCTGGCAGCCGGTGTTCCCGACAAGAGCCCTCTGCCCACCCCACCTCTGGCTTCTTATTCACATCAGCTCCTTCTGTGCCATCCTCATGTCCCTCCTCCACCCATGTCCCCCACTTCCTTGCCTGGCCAGCCACTCTCAGGGACACAGTGTCATGGCTGGGGCGTGTACCTGTTAGCGGCTGAAGGCAGCCCACGGGCGTTCCCATCTGTCCTGCTTCTGCCCCTTGCAGGCAGGTCACTTCACTGTGCCTCATTTTCTGCACCTTTGAAATGGGCATGAAAACAATCGTGTCTACCTCATAGGGTTGTTGTGAAGATTAAATGAGTTGTCACATAGGTAAAGGGTCAGTGCCTGGCCCATAGCAAATGCTCGATTAGCACTCACCATTATTGTCACTCGTTACCTGACAACTTAGAACTAAGTTTCCTTCCATCCCTCCCTCCTCCCTTCCTTCCTTCCCTCTCTCTTTGTTCTTCTCTTTCTTTACCATACAAGGGCATAACATCAAAAATTAAAAGGATCATTCATCCATAGTCACTCCACTAAAATTGTTTTCTTTTTATGCATCGTCCTTCAGTGCTTGCCCATATGAATAAAAACGATGAAAATTGAAGACTTAAAAAAATTGCACGTTTGTACCATTTACATTATTACAAGGCATTAAGAGGGTGCAATTTCATATTTTACATCTTTTCTGTTAATTTGTGTATGTATGTTTTGTCTCCACACCCTAGCAATAAGGTCAGGGACTTGGTTTTTATATTTCTTAGGTTTCCTACTGTTGAGATTTGGGAAAGCATAATAAATAGCACCTTGCATCACTATACTTGTTTGAAAATAAAAAGACTCAATCAAGTAGAAATAAAAAATTATCTTTATAAAGGTGAAGGCTAGGTTGGAAAATGGGGCTTTAGACCAGTGAATTAAGTGAGATTGCCCACCAGGGATGGCGGAGTGGACCACTTACTCACCCTGCCACGGGCAGTGCTAACGAACCTTGCATCTTTCTGCCAGGCCTTGCCCCTGGGAGCCATCTGGCAAGGAGGAACAGAGAATGAGTCCTTTCTGCAGACAATTCTATCCTGAAGAAGAGAGGATGCTACTAAGCTGGATTTTCTTAGTAACTCCTCCAGAATTTATCATATAGCTTATTTCACATTTCCTGGGGAAGAGTGAGGAAGGAGCCCAAGAGGGGCCATGGTGTTACAAGGGAAGTTTACTCCACCTGGAAACCCAAAGCCTGAGGCAAGGTCCCCCCTGCATCCCTGAAATCTCACCAGTGCCTGACACTACATTTTGTGTGCCCTGTGATTGGGACACACATAAATGGGACACTCGATGGCCAAATGGCAGTATGAATACTCCAAAATCAGTATGTTTCTATTTTTATATATCATTATATTTCAGTACAACTGTTAAAAAAGAAAAGAATTTACCAGCAGGCCTGGCACAAAGTAATAGTTCCACAAATGTTAACTCTTGAGTTGACCTTTGCTGTGTTGCCATGAAGAAGGTGAATCCTGCAACTATTCATCCTCAGATGTACCCCATAGAGCTACGGATCAAGACACAACGTGCTATGCCTCCACTGCCATTGCTTGGTGGGGCTGGCCAATCTGTCCTTGGTGCTTCTGATTTGAGGCTGATCTGTGAAATAGTTGCTTGCTTTCCCTGCCTACTGCTGGTCCTGATTCAGTGGGAACTTTCTCCTGAATGCAGGTTACCAGTTCCTCTCCTCACCAGGTTTCAGATGCTGGGGAAATGACTGTCTACACCTTTGGGCATCTCCTAGATCCTTCCGTGTAAATTTTGCAGAGACCTATATTCTAATTCAGACAGTTGCCAATTTGGCAAAAATATGTCTAGCCACTTCCCAGTGTCTCTCCAAATAGACTAATACAGATAAACTTAATATTATTTGTGTGATTGCATGAAATAGAAGCACACGTCCTGGTTTGGCTGAACAATTTCAGTTTATCTCCACTTTCCTGGAAGCCCATCTGGTTTAGCATCTGTAAGAACTAAAGCCTCCCAGTTTGGACAGTAAACTATATGAGCACCTTAATTATATGGAAAAAGATATTTGATCTAAAAACAATACGTGTTCTGGAACTATATAGAATCAAGTAGAATCTCAGATCAGTAAGCTAATGTTTCCTTTCCCAAACAAGGGTCTTGTTTAATACGAGACCAGCAGAGCCACACTGGTAAGTGGAAGCTCTGAATGTGGGGGATGTGGATTATAACCCAGTTCTTCTCCCCGGTGACTGTCACTGGGCTCTGGCCACCTCTCCCACCAAGTCTAATCATGCCTCCCTCCACGTATCCATCGCAATTCTTATCCACATACTTCAGAGCTTTTCTTCATTCTGTTTTGTTGGTTGTGAATGCATTTTTTATTTGTTAACATATTTTGTGCACATATGCTTATTTATTTTGGTTTAGTTAGGTTAGCTCAGAAGACCCTTGGCAGCTTGGGCAAGAAGCTCAGTTCCTCTTCTGGCTTCAGGCCACCTCTGAACTCTGTTCATCCTTCTTCTGTCCATTCAACCCGTTCCTGCCCCCCACCGAGCTTCCTCCCATGGCTGTTTCCCTCCAGGGCTTACTGACCATGTTACATGCTTCATAGGTACTAACACATGCAATCCTTACCACAACTCTACCCCATAGGTACCATCCTCTCCCACTTGCAGATGAAACTGAGTCTCAAAGAGGTTAAGGAACTTTCTCAAAAGCACTGCTATTAAGTGAGGGTCCAAGAATAAAATCCCAACTTATCTGACTCAAACACCAAAAGGCAGGTTTCTGTTCTGGCCCTCCTGTCTGGCTCCCAACTCCCCCACCTCCACCCTTGCCCTGCTCTCCCATCCACGCAAACCTCACTCACCCTCAGTGCCTAAACTCGCATTCCACCCTGCCCAACACCCCTTCCTTGACTTGGCTCTCATTTCCCTCCTTTTCTTTTTTTTTTTTTTTTTTGCTATTCTTACAGTATTCAAAGCTTAGTCCATGTGTTTTGGTTTGTTTTGTTTCTGAAAGCAAATATTATGCCATTCTTAGGTCACCCTTGAAATGCTTCTGATTCCTGACTTCTCGGCTAGTCTGTACACTTCTCAAAGGTAGAGATGACTTCTTAGAGCTGTTGGTATCTCCAGAAACTAGTCCACTGCTCTATATGTAGGAGGTGATAAATATTGCTTACTGGTTGATAGATTTTTTCTTTTCTGTGTAATTCCCCACAGCACCTGATACTGTGCCTTGCACAGAACAGGAACTCAATAAAGGATGCTCTAATCCAGGCCAGGTCACCAGTGTGTGCTCTGATCTTGACCAGAGGACTTTCCCTTCATATACTCCAGAGCCTTCACAGCTACAACTCAATTGGATTAGTCTCCACTCGCTAGCAATAATGGGGACAGAGTAGAGAAAGAGACAAAATGCTCTGCAGCCTTGCTTTACTCTTTTTTTTATTGATACATAATAATTGTACATATTCATGGATTACGTGTTACATCTTGAAACAAGCACACAACATACAATGATCAAAACAGGTTAACTGGGACAAGATTCACCTGAAACATTCATCATTGCTTTACTCTTTATCCATCAACATCTTCCAGAATTTTCACATGGCTCTTGAACACTGAGTTGGGAACACACTCCAGGGCAGGGTGAGCTAGATGTAGCAGCAAAGAATAATGCATTTGGATTCAGTTGTAGATGAGGTGATTTAACACACACACACATACACACACACACACACACACACACACAAACAGTCAAGTCCTCACCCCCCTCCCACCTTCTCTCAATGGGAAACTGAATGTGTCAGGTATTTGGACATGATACTACTCAGTTATGAAACACTTTTCCTCTGGCTGCTCCCAACAGAGGCTTTCATATAGATAGATATGAAATACTGTTATTATTATTTATAAAAGTTTAAAGAACACCTGCCAATACGCCAAATAATCCCTCCTTGTCTGACAAGCATTTTTGTTTAATCAAGCACAGACAGATATATGTAGTTTAGTGGAATTCTATAAAATCATATAATAAAGAAATGGAGGAATCTATGCATGAATAAAGCAAATCTGGAGTTAATTTATTTTTATGTTTCAACATATTGCATTGAATTGTTGCAATGGGAAAAGATACACAGACACCATATTGATAGATCATTAGAGCTAATATTTTAAAATGTTAAACATATGTTACATGAGTGCTATTAATACACTAAGACATATATAGTGTTAAGAGTACAAGTAATTTTGGGATCAAGGCCAATATAATAAGCACAAAAATATATAATTTTATTTATCTTGTTTATTTTTGCAACTAATTGAAAGGCTTTTTGCATTTTGCACTTGCTTGGTCTTGTAATTACCTACATCCCCACCTTTCCCATGAGGCCACCAGTTCCATGATAGTAGGGAACATGTTTTCTTTCTCTTCATTTCTTTTTTTAAAAGTGGCTGGTACATACATGACCTTCAATGAATCAATTGAACTACTCTGTCTACATTAGAAATGCACCTTAGTAGTGTTTTGTATTGTTATCTATATTCAAGTCATACAGAGTATGTATCATACCATAAAATGAAATAAGTGCACATGTGATAAAATTGCATAGAATGAAACATACACACACACATACACACACACAAATAAGTGTGTGGAAAATGGGTGAAATCTGGATAAGGTGGGGGTTCCGGGTGCCAGTAACAGTTCCGTGGTTGTCATGCTGAACTAGAGTTATGGAAGATATTACCACTGGTGAAGACTGAGCAGAGTGGGTTTGAGACTGCTCTGTATTATTTCTTACAACTGGATATGAACCTACAATTATCTCAAAATAAAAAGTTTAAAAAAATAAATCACTGCATCTGAGATACTGAGGCGGTGCAGTAACAAAACTTAGAGTTGTACACACAAGGTAAAAATTTAAATATCCCACTGGTCACAGAGCTTCCATATATGTACACATGAGAGCAAATAGAGAATTCATTTTCGGGTTCCTAGATCACAAAGCAGATGTTTTGGTATCATAGCATCGAGTAAGAGCAGAAGCCAAGTACACTCCTTTAACATCACTGGGAATTCACCAAAGAAGAGAAGGGTATGCATTCGTGTGTGCACGTGTGTGTGTGCACTATCTTTCTTTAGATGAGATCTTTCTGTCTTTAATTTTCTCCCTGAAAATGACAATAACAGAATAATAATATTTCGTACCTTCTGTGTACCAGGTACCATGTATTCACAGATCACAACTGATGGAGTAGAAAATGCATGAATTGGGGGGCAGACAGTCCAGAGTTCAAATCCCGGCTCACCAGTTGTGCTTACCTATCTGCTCCGAGGCAGTTGTATAACTTCTCAGTTTCCTTAGCCATCAAACACAAGGGATGGATAATCCTTACCTTTCAAAAACATGGTGCTCAGAAAAGAACTTATAGAATGGAAGCACCCACCCCAGGCCAGACAGAGCCCAGTACGTGGGTGCTCAACAAATGATAAGGAATCCTGAATCATCATGGGAAAACCTGGGTCCCCTCCCCCAGCACCTCCTCCAGGGTGACCACTCTTATCTTTATGTGGCAAAGACAAAGAGTACAGTCTTTCCTCAGTTGTGCATTCGGCAGCAGGTGCCAGCAGAAACTGCAGCCAGCTCTGGGATTGGGAACTGGATGCCTGTGATGGATTATTACAATTTCCTATCATGTAATTGCTTTTCTGTTTGACCAAAGGTACCTCGTTTAATCTATTTCTAATTTGTTTTAAAGCGTTAATTCTGGAAACGCATAAAATGGAAAATATTCTTAGGGAAATCTTTCCGACTTCCTTCCCCAGCGTAGTGCCAGTTGCACTAATGTATGGGAGAGCACTTGATGAACAGTAAAGTGATATACAAATGTGAGCCGTAATTGTTATGATCATTATTGATCTTTGCTTGAATTTCACTAGGGGACCTCTTGGCGCTCTGGGCACAGACATCCCACAGAATTTAATGGGCCTGTGAAAGTGGGGAAGAAATGTAAAAGAGGTAGCAATGTTCTCATTTTGATGGTCACAACTACTCCCCTTTTCAACAAGAATCTGTCATCAGGGTAACTCATGCTGTCTCAGCCTTGGTGCTGGTGACATTCTGGGCTGGATAGTGTTTGTTGGGGTGGGATGTTCTGCGCATTACAGGTTGTTCAGCAGCATGGCTGGCTCTACCCTCTAAATGCCAGTGGTATCCCACCAGCTGTGACAATCAAAAATGTCTCTAGACTTTGCGAAATATTCTTGTGGGGAGGGCAAAAAATCACCCCAGGAGATACTTATTATAATAGCAGCAGAGAAAGGCACACTCCGAACTCCAAGTCCTTTTCCAAAATCTGATGGTTCCTCAAATCTAATGGAACAATTTTTAGAGCTAGTGAAAGCATATTCTTAGAGGGCATATATGAAACACCATGAGGAGACCCTGCCTTCTCCCCATTGCTACCCATTAAAAGTGACACAAAATCCCAGCTCCAAGATCAAACACTGAGGTAGCAGGAATAACCTTAACTTTGGAGTTCTAATATTTATTCATTCACTCAACAATTCTTTATTACGTATCCACAAGTGTTTTCAGCATGGTCTCAGGGGAATTCATGCACGCTGATAATCTGGGGACCAGGAAACCCCCAAAGGTCAGAGATCAGACTGGTGTTATAGCCAGATAACATCAAATGAAAACTTTGTGTTTCTGGATTGTAAGCAAAGATATGTCCTGTGAAGCACATTCATGCTCTTTTCCCTGAAAAGGAAAAGCTTGGTAATGACCACTCTCCTTCAGAATTACAAATCCCTTGGTCGCGAACCTGCATCTTCAATGGTGGGCTGGGAAATAAAGTGGGAGGGAGGGAAGGAGGGAGGGAGGAAGGGAGGGAGGAAGCCGTCCTTTTCTTTCCTTGAAGGAGAGTCTCTGTTGCTGTAGGAAAAGAGGATTGCTGTTGTTGGTTATTTTCCCAACCCTGAGCAGGCACTATGTTTAATTAGAGATCTGCGGGCTGTTGGCAGGAGGACCCCAAGTCCCACCTCCACTGGTGCTGACCTGCCTGTAGTTTGCCTCTTGGTTTTGCCCATAATCTCTCTATCTGCCTTTGTGCTGTAGCTGCTGCCTAAACAGATTTTCTGTTTTTAATAAGGAGCAGGAAAGTTTTGTAGTCTTTCCCAGTGGTGTAGTTTAAAAAAGAAACTAGAACACAAAGAAACAAGGGCCCCATTTTCCTTTAACTCTTGCCTCTCCGGTGGATGGCTAAGGCCCGGTCTTCCAGCTTCATCATCAGGGCAGACCTTTCAGCCACAGCTCCCAGGACTCATTCCCTTCTGTTCTCCTCCTGCAACCTGGCCGCAAGAGAATGCTGGTGTCGGATACACCTTCGTCCTGGGAATTGGTAGAGTTAGGGGTTAGGCCTTCAGGCTCTGAATCCAAGCTGAATTGACTTCTGATCAGTTTCTGCCACTCACAAGCTGTGTGACCTCAGGTTAGTTGGTTAATATCTCTGAGCCTTGGTTTTCTCAGCTGTAAAAATGGGGGTGATAATGGTACCCACTTCATGGGAGTTGCTGTGAATAACGAGTGAGGAAACATCTTTAAGGCGCCTGGTAAGTGCTCAGTAAAGGGTCATGCTGGCTGTTGTTATTACCAGGTGGGTCCTGTCACTGGAATCTTAATCTTCATGCACCTGTCCAGGTAGCCAGGAGGCAGCTCTGGACATTGCGTCCCAGTGGACTCCAGGCAGTATTTTTCCTGCTGAGACTAAGGAAACAGTGAATCATTAAAACAAAGCCAATGTGGCTGCAGCCCACTTTATTCTGTGTGGACAGCAACTATTACTTCTTGAGCTTGACCTGTGTAATTTAATTCTAGTCCCAGACATCCGAATGCTTGTGGAGCAGTTCTCTGTGGATGGTTTATGAGGTGCGGTGGCATCATTGGGATTTGTTGGGACTCTCGAGCTCTTGCAGAGTTCTAGGTGGCATGGACCTGCCCGCAGTGGGGGAAGGGGGTTCACTCACCAGCCCCCTTGGGACTCCGGAGAGCCTGAGTTTTGCTGTCCCGGTACCTGTCGAGGTAGGTGTCAGACGCTCATCCATTTGCACACCTATAGCCCAGGATTCTAATCGTTGGATTGTTTCCCTTTCTGGGGATTTGTCTGAGTTGCTGGACAGGACTGTGCTTGGGCTCTGGCCTCTGAGACAGTCAGGACCCGACAGGGGCACTGCAGTGAGCTGAGGTTTCTGGTGGTGACATTAGTCTGCATGTCAGCAGCCAGGGGCTGCATGAAGCAGTTTCTACGTGGAGCATCTCATTTCCCCCTCACAGCAAACCTGGGAGACTGGCTTTTTACAGATGAAGAAACTCATGACGGACTGGAAGAGATATGGGATTCTAAGTACCCCAGAATAGAGATTTGCAAGACTTTTTCTTCCAGGATACACTTGACAGATGATGTTCACATGGTTGACGTATTCTCAAGGGTACACGTAGATTTCCATAACTCCCCCTTCCAAATTTTAAGAGGAAGTTAAGCAAATTGGATTTAAGCTCTAAGCTCTTGTTTTTGTGTATGTGCTATTTTAAAAAGAATTTTTCTTCCAAGCACTTGAGTAATAATATCATCCAGTTGAAGATCTATTTCTGAATATGGCATAGATAAGGCGGGCTGTGGGTTCTGCACAGTTCCCCACACACCAGCTGTAACCGATTCCTTCTTTTTCATATGGAAGCATGTCATAAATCAGGTGACAGTGGCAGTGTTACAGGTCCAAGATAATCCATGCAAAGCTCTTAGCATACAACTGCATATTATAAACACTCAATAAATAACAATAGCTTATCCATATATAAGCCTTGCTGCATGTCAAGCAATCTCTTATGAGCAACAGAAATTTTACCTAATTTGGCCACCACAAAAACCTTTTTCAGATAATTACTATTATTATCCCCATTTTACAGAGGAGAACTTTAAGGCATGGGGCAGTTAAGTGATTTGTCCAAGTCCATGCAGGTAGAATAACCTAAGGCAGGGCTGTTTTAACTCAGGGTCTGCCGTCCTCCACAGTTTCTATGCATTATGTCATGTTTCAGTGCAAACTGGAATTGGTGCTGGTTTTTTTTTTTTTATTAGAAAATTAACTGCAAGATGCTTCATAGACTACTTTGAGGCCAAAATGCTGTGACATCACCCCTGAGAACTGCTCTGAATAGTGCCCAGAAGAGAGCACAGTGGTGTGGACTTTTTTTTTTTTTAGACAGAGTCTCGCTCTGTTGCCCAGGCTAGAGTGCCATGGCATCAGTCTAGCTCACAGCAGCCTCAAACTCCTGGGCTCAAATGATCCTCCTGCCTCAGACTCCCGAGTAGCTGGGACTACAGGCATGCGCCACCATGCCTGGCTAATTTTTTCTATACATTTTTAGTTGTCCAGCTAATTTCTTTCTATTTTTAGTAGAGACAGGGTCTTGCTCTTGCTCAGGCTGGTCTGGAACTCCTGACCTCGAGCGATTCTCCCGCTTCGGCCTCCCAGAGTGCCAGGATTACAGGCGTGAGCCACCGCACCCAGCCTTGGACTTATTTGTTGTGTGAAGAAACAAGGCTGTCAACCTCCTGAAATAGGAGGTTCACAGAAATGAGGAAAGAAGGGGAAGATATTTGATAATCTTGTTTTTAAGTATAAAAGGATAAATGTAAACTCCTTCATTTACCCTTTAGAAAATAATCAACGGGGGTGTAGGCCGGAATATCTTGATTAAAAATCAGAGTTCCGGTGTCAGTTGGCTGAAGCAGCCGTGAGGCCTGGCTCCCCCAAAGGCAGCTGCACCTGTCTTTGTGGAGCTGAGATGAAGGGACCTGACAGGCCACAGGCCTGACCAAGGAGGACCCAGGAGGGCAGGCCCTGCAGAGAATCGAGGCAGAGGGCAAGGAATAGGACCTGGGAATTCTGGGCTGGAAGCCAAGTTCTGTCACCTCTTGACTGCGAGTCTTGGTCAAATTCCATAACCATTCTGATCTTCAGTGCCACACCTAAGAATAACATCTTGCTGACGATATTCTGAGGACCCTGGTAGATGTCCCTTGCTTTATTTAGTTGGCTCAGCATTCGTTCTCTCTTTTCTGGTAACGCCTGCCCTCTCTTAGTTTTCCTCTGAGCCCCATCCAAGCCCAGACCATGTGAAGCTCAGTGGGACTGATCTCTTTTCTGGTATAGAGACGGACATGTGACCCAAGCCAGGCCGGTGAGAACCGTACCCGGCACTTTAGTGGGAGCTTTCGGAGAAGAGAAGCTCTTTTTCTGCTCTAGCTGGGGAGCAAGGATGTAGGTCTTGAGCTCTGGGGAGGGGTGGGGATTGGGGGCACCCCGTGGAAAGAGGCTGCCATGAGGGAGGCCAGCACACACTAAGGCAGAGGTGAGGCAGGAACCAAGGAACCAGAGCTGTAACGACTGTCTGCGGATCTAACTGCAGCCGAATCCTTTGAGCTTTCAGTTACGTGAGCAAATGCATTTTCTCTGTGAAGCTCTTTTGATTTGTGTTTCTGTCACTTGCACCGAAGGATCTGGACTAATAGAACATGAGAAGTAATTAGTACAGTGCCTGGCGTGTCGTAAGGGCTCGGAGATGATATAGTATTTATGCTCCTTATTTGTGAAGGTACTTTGTTAAAAAAAAAAAAAAAAAAAATTGCTGAAGAGATGTTAAAAAACCACAGTGGCCCTGGTGGCACATGAACAAAAATGAGGTGACCTAGAAATTCCCCTTCGTAGAGGAGGGGAAAATGGAAGAAGGGGAGAGGCTTAGCTTGGGAGAGAGCAGAATTTGAAGGACCTGAGGGCTGTCGTGGGGAAGAGGGACTCGCCGTGTCACCCCAGAGGGCAGAACTCAAGCCAGATTAGGGTAGTTTCCTCAGGGTGAGCCCCTCGACCAGGAGGGGAACAGGCAGTGTCTGGGGAGCGGTTGCACCTGTACAGGGTCTGGGTTTTCCTGGTTTTGTCAAAGTGTTTTTCAAGACCTTTTCACCATGACCCACAGTAATCAATATATTTTACATGTGACCCAGTACATGAATATATATATATGACAAAAAAAATTCATAGAACTATCCTTTTACCATATGGAATACATTTTGATAACTTTCTATTCTACTCTGCTTATTTTAATTGCTCTATTTCATTTCATTCTTTGAAGATGGCTGGTCTTGGCCCAGTAATTTGATTTCATGAACTCTATTGGATTCCAAACTGTGTTTGAAAAACTCTGTTATGCAGGATATTCTTGTCTGGGATGGGAGGTTGTGGTGAGGGTGGAAAGTGAGCAGAGGCCCAGGGTGGGAGGGAGAGCGATTGGCCACAGAGGTCAAGCCATGACTGGCAAATGTCCTTCCATAACACAAAAGTGCCCAACGCATGCAGAGCCTGAGGCCGGTCCAGGGACAGCTGTATAAGGTGCCGGCACATCTGCTCCCTCAACCCCACCCAGGCACACATTGCTAACGATCCCAACAAACTTTCTCTCCTGGCCTGAACGTGCCTCTGAATCCTTCTCAACCCAACTGTCTAGGCAGTTTCTCCCCACAGAGAAACCTATTTGCCATCCATGAGTCAGCCTCACAGGTGAAGGAAATTGAGGTTCCGTGAGCTGCCTGCAGTTGAGGTCCAACCTGAAACCCAGCTCTGCCTGGATTTTCATGTTTTCCCTCGACTCCTGCCTTCTCCCTGTGCCTCAGTGGTCAGAAGTGACAGGTATAGCAGAAAGAGCACCAAACCGCGAAGTGGGAGAAGTGGCAGATCCCAGGTCTGCTGGAGACCAGTCAAGTCATTCCACCAATCTAGACCTCAGTTTCCTCAGCCCTAAAATGGGGATGACAATGGCACGTTGCCCCATGGGCTCATCAGCAGGACGGGGTGGAACACCCCGGGGAAACAATGGAGCCCGGGGCTCGGCACACTGGAAGGCCTCTGCAGACGCTAACCTCCTTCCCTTCTCACTGCCTGAAGCTCAGCACACATGGGGAATCCCTGCAGTGTGATGAAAATGCCTTTTATTAGTTCTGGAAGATACCAGCTCAAGATCACTTGAGAACACATTAAGAGCCAGGCTTAGAGATGGAAGAGTTCTGGGCTGTGACACAAATCCTCTCCCTGTCTCTGTGTGTCATTTGGACAATCACTCACCCTCTCTGTGCTTCCCTTTATCCTCATAAATAAATAAACAAACAGATAAATAAATAAGGGTTGGGCGGGCCTTGACATTCCGAGATGCTCTGGGATGATAATCCTAATTCACAGACAGACATAGTGTTCAGGAGATTAACTAACCACCTATTGCACACTCTCACCTTTCGGTCCCCCACCCTATGCCAAAGGGAATTCCTCCAGCCAACCAATGTGGGTGGAATAATGTTCCTTTCTTTGCCCTTTCCCCCAACTTTTTAAAATACAATGAGGCTCTGTCAGAAAACAACTGCTGCCTGTTCTGTCAAAATCAAATCAAGGGGGAGAAATTGTGGAGCTGCTTCTGGACTGGCACTTGTCCACTGTGTTGCCATTTCAGTACCCTCCAGTCTTTTCATTTTTTAGATTTGCAACATCATGTGAATTTTCTTTCCAAGGGCCTGTCTCCATAAAGCTGTCACCTAACTGCATGTAGCTGGGGTGAATCCACAGCTAGCATGAAACCCCAAGCTTCTGTGGACCTCCATGCGATAGAAACCCAGTGGAACCTTGGTTCTCTTTTAACAGGAAGCAAGACTCCAATAACCCACAGAGAAGTAACTCATTCAGATGGCAGGCAGCTGGCTTCGTTTGTGTTTATTCGCCATGCAGGAGCAGCCTGGTTTCTTCCAGGGGCAGAAAAAGGAGCATGAGGGAAGCGTCACTACTGTCGTGGGGCTGCAATTGGGAGGACAGCTCTAGGCGCAAAGGCTCCCAGCGCTATCCCCTTCCTCCGGCTTCTGCCGCGACAGCACTCTGCGACAACAGCAAGCTCAGTGAGGCTGCCTCTCTTGGATATTGCCCCCGTGTGAGGTGTGAGGCAGAGCAGGGGTGACAAAGACACCTGTGACTTGTGTACAGCACAGGCTTGTCTCATGCATTATGATAAAATGCGACCTTGTTTTGTTTCCTCATCATCTCTTTAAGTTTCTGTGAGGTTGTTTTTGTTTCCTATGGTTGATCTAACAAAGTGCCACAAACCTGGTTGCAATTAAACAGCAGAAACTTACTCTCTCACAATTCCAAAGGCCAAAAGACTAAAATCAAGGTGTCAGCAGGGTTGGTTGGTTCCCTCC
Source organism: Eulemur rufifrons (assembly GCF_041146395.1). Lineage (NCBI taxonomy): Eukaryota > Metazoa > Chordata > Mammalia > Primates > Lemuridae > Eulemur > Eulemur rufifrons. The sequence goes on from NC_091001.1 coordinate 27,443,298, forward strand.
AAGGGCTGTGAGGGAAAATCTGTGCCACATGTCTGTCCTAGAGCCTGGTGATGGCTGTGACTTGTAGCTGCATCACTCCCACCTCTGTCTCCATCTAGGCATGGCCTTCTTCCCTGTGTCTCTGTTTTCCCTTCTCTTCACTTATAAGGACTTGTCATCAGGTTCAGGGCTCACCCGAATCCAGGATGATCTCGTGTTGATCCTTAACTTAATTACATCCACAACTCCCCCTTTTCTCCATTTAAGGTCCCATTTACAGGCTCCACGTGGATGTAGCTTTGGGGTGGCTACTATTAAAACTACAAGGATTTCTCTCCTCCTGTTCTGGAGAATGCTAGCCACACATTTTCTGCTCATTCTCAGGTAGCTTCAGCCACTTTAAGTTTCAAACATTGCCTTGGTTTAGTAACTAAACTATCTGCTGCTGGGGAACTGCCAAAGCTTGAACTTGAGTTAGATCCTTTCTCCACTGCAGCTCAGACCTGAATCAAACTAGAAGGCTAAAGTGGGTAAGGAAGCTCCGTTCTCCTTCCCACCTTCTCTGTTCACCTCCTTCCTACCCACCACGCCCCACACAACTGCTGTTTCACTCTTCGCCAGGGTCTCAGGGGGCTACGTGGGAACAATGGGATAGTTCACATTTGGCTGAGTAGCTGTTATCTGGGCCTGGCAAATATTTAAAGTGGAGACCCTAGTTAGGCCAAGCCAATGACAAAAGTGGATTCATTCTCTCTTGGGAGCTTTGAAGGGTTCTGTGTGTTCCCAGTCGGCCCTTCTCTCTCTTGCAGTTTCCTTGACCCAAGGTTGATCCCTCTGGTTCACAAACCCTAGCATCCAGCCAACGCTCACAGAGCAGCTAACTGGACCTGCACCCACTCTCTCTGTGCACGTCCTGCTCACAGGAAACATGCATAGGGCACTGGCACCACAGTCTCTAGGCTCCAGACTCAGCCCAACCAAGCTATGCTCTCCTGACTGGCCACTCAGCAGGCGTCAGCCTCCTCTGCCCCTTCTCAGTGCTTATCCTCGGATCCTCGATCCACTCTAACTTTCCAAGGCATGTATCAGCCTCCAGCCCTCTGTGTCTTCCAACTGTCAGAAATATACTTCAAAAATCTCTGCATAGTCCTGAAGCCTCCCTCGGGAAGCCTGGAGTCCAAAGTTGGTGAAACCCATGCCTTTGGAAAAGGATGGGGACCTACATGAAGACAGCAGCCCTCTCCAATAAAATCCCTTCACCAATTTCCTATTCCCACATTTGCATTCTCTTTTTTTATCTCACTCTGTCCGTGTGCACGTAGCAGTGTCCTGCTGTCTCCCGCACTCATCGCTATGTGATTATTGCATTACTCCCTGGTTGCACTAGAAAAATGAAGAACCTATTCTAGTTACATGGATTATCTTAGGGCATTTTTTAATGAAGTTGTTCTCACTATTTTAACACTTATTATAGAAAATAAGGGGGACAAAGCCTGCAGAGATGAGGAGTCTCTGCAGAGAATCAAGTCTGAAGTTTCTGGAATCATGTGGACAGTATAAGTGTGTGTCTGTTCTGTGTCGATTATGATGCAGGTTCTTTCCCTGAAGGGTGGGGAAAAGATAGAAGAGATTTCAATATGGGCCATTGTTTTATGCCTGTGGGAAGGCCTAGCACCACAAAAATGCAAACCTGAATATCAGGATTTTTAAAAATCAGATCTTTGAAGTAATGCAGTATTGGATGGTCTTTCTTGATTATAAAAAAAAGAAAAATTCATTCATAACCAATGAAATGGAGAATCAAGACCTCTCTCCTGGTTCAGGTCAGTGCTGAGGTCTCGGTTCTCACCCAGCTCTTCATTTCTATGTCCCTGACTCCTCAAGGGACACAGAAATGTGTCCTGCCAGCCCACCCTGCCCCAAGTTTATGTCCCACATTGTCTTAGTCCTTTCAGGCTGTTGTAACAAAATGGCGCACACTGGGTGGCTTATAAACACCAGAGATTTATTTCTTGCAGTTCTGGAGGCTGGGAAGTCCAAGACTAAGGCTTCAGCAGATTTGGTGTCTCATGAGGCCCGGCATCCTGGTTCACAGACGGTGTCTTCTGGCCATGTCCTCACATGGTGGAAGAGACGAAGCAGCTCTGCGGGGCCTCCTTAATAAGGGCCCTAATCCTAATCATAAAGGCTCTGCCCTCATGACCCAATCACGTCCCCAAAGACCCAATCTCCTAATACCATTGCTTGGGGGTTAGGATTTCAACATATGGGTTTGAGACTACAGCCCACATCTTTTCCAATTCCCATTTTCTCTCTCCCTATTTCATCAAAAATTAACATTGCTTTGCCCCTCCAACCCCTAGCTCTCTGCCAAGTATGCTGGGAGGAGATTGGGAATAGCTCCTCTGTGTTAATGTGATGGTCATTACTTGGACTGTCTTTTCCAGGGCAATAGCTGTCACTAGAAGAAATTGTGCAGCCCTAAAAGAAAGGTTCTACTCCTTAGCATTGCCTGAGAATTTATTCCTATCAACTTGACAGTCTGGGAGGGTTAGATTGTGTATCAGGACAAAACAGAATCTAAGTAGATGTGATACTGAGAATCCTTTTCTAGCATGACAAGTTTCATTCTACAGGATCTTAGATTATAAATACATATATTCCTTAGGACCAGCTGTGTCTTGACTCACTACCCTGTGCTGGATGGCAGGGACACAAAGGTGAATGGGCTGCTGGCTTGCTTAAAGGAGCTTCATGGTGACATGCACTGTGCATTGAAACATATCAGCCCCCCGAGTTATAAATAGGACGTCTGTCCGGAAAGTATCCAGCCATTGTTAATATAACGAGAATTGTTTGCGCACCATCAATGGAGCCTGGCAGCCAAGGACAGTGGACTGGAATGTGCATGCGTGAACAGTGACAACTTCACAGTACTAGTCAGTGGGGCGCTAGATGCTGCTGAGTGCACATGTGTACTGTGTGGCTGCCACATTCAAAATGAGTGAGTAGAGCAACGAATCTGCATCAAATTTTGCGTTAAACTTGAACATTCCTCCGCGGAAACTATTCGGATGATTCAGAAGGCTTTCGGGGATGATGCAATGAGTGCAGTGCACATAAAGTGTGACACAAACGCTTCGAAGGTGGTTGAGAATCTGTTGAAAGTGACCCATGTTCTGGAAGGCCTGCAACAAGCAGAACACATGAGAATGTTGAACTTGTACAGGTTAGGTTAAGAGACGCTGGGAGAACTGTGTTAGGTCCCAGGCTGTCTACTTTGACGCAGACTGAGGTATCATTGTCCTGTGTACAATGTTTCTTGTATCTTTTATCTTTTTCAGTAAATGTCTCTATTTTTCCATATTATGGCACTGGATACTTTCAGGACAGACCTTGTATATGCACATGTCATGAGGAGTATATAGAGGAAGAGGAGTCACTCACATTTGTGAAACCGATGAGGTGTTGGGTGGGGAAATCAGACCGTGGTGTGCTGGAACCAGCTGTCACAATTGTTCATGACAGCCAGTTGTGAGCCTCTGATTTTAATAGCTTGAAATCAGCCATGGTGGGAATATTTACACCACAGAAATTGGTAAGCACTACAAATCAGGGCATTTTGTTTCCAGAGAGCCAGGTGTTAAACATTTACCAGCATACCACCAAAGTCAGGGTAGTGCTTTCCTCCTCTGACTTCTTTGGTTATGACTGCTAATTCCCTTTAGAACAAACCATTTAGCATCTCTTTAGCAATTTGGGTGCCCAGAAAAATCTCATATCCTTTTAGGGAAGCTGTGAGAAGCAAAAAAGTATACAAAAGGAAATGTTTTGGGCTCCCTAGAAGAAAAGGTTCATTTTCTTTATTATTTGACCCCAGGAAACAAATACTTGGAGTGGTTCCATGACTTTTTCTGGATCCTGCAGGAGTCAGTAGCAGATCTTAGAAGAAGAGTCCTCTCTTTCATTTGTTATTATAATGTTTCCTATGATTCTTTTATTCAAGGAAAATAAAACTGTGTAATATATAAGTACAATTTAAAAATCTTCCTTACTGTTTGTTATGATTGGATGTTATATTTCCACCAAATATCACTTTTTGCAAGGCACTGTGTGGGCTTACAAAAAGCAGAAATGGAGTTCAGAAGTTTATGTCCAATATTTATTTTTGAACTACTTCTGCACTAAGCTTTGTTTGAGTTATTTTTCATCTTTTAACAAATGATTACTGAGCATCTCCTGTGCTGATTTTGGGGCAAAAAATCAATAAGATAACAATTCCTAGGGCCAAGGTAGAATGTGGTAAAGTTCCAGGGTCCAGTGCATATTTACTGAATGAATGGGCACAGTAGTGAGGAATGGCGTGGTGAGCTGGCAACCAAACTATTCCGAGGTGAAATTAAACAGAAAGATATTTACAAAGAGAATTTACATAGAATTAATCCAGAGTTTTCTAGCAGGCAGTGACCCTCTTCCCTTCCACCTGTGCCCCATGGAAAGGAGAAATAAATAATTGGAAGGCTGGAACAAGACCAAGAGATCATTAAGGGCTTCCTTTGGCTCAAGGCTAGAAGCTGTGCTGAAACCTTCCAAGAATGAGTGTTACCTGCCCCATTAATTGAAGTTCCCAGAGAAGAAGATTCCATGATCTTTTTCACTAATGTCTTATAGACTTTGACTGCTCTTACTGGCAAGAAATTCCTCCGATTTAACTAAATCCTTCTAGTTCTCATTCTTTCTTGACTCACCTCTTCTGTTGCATGTGGTCTTCATTTCATTCAATTATTCATTTATTCTTCAGTCACTTACGAAGCACTTACTCCATGCTGAGTCAGTGGTCTCAACCTCGTGGAGCATTTAAAAAAATATTGACAGCTGAGCCCTAATTCCTTGAAACCAAAGGGACACAGCTGGGCTGGCTCCAAGGGCCTGTGTAATGACAATGGCGATGATGACAATGATAAAAAATAGTTGTAGCAATATTCATAGCCACAGAAAACACCTGTGGCCTGTGTAGGACAATGGCTATATTCCTGGGGCTTCTGGGAAGGGGTGAGCCTGAGGCTGGATCAGACTGGGTCACACTCCAACTGGTCTATGCAGTCCTTTCTGTAACCCTGCCCAATACGTGTCCTCAGACTTTCCTAATCTCCCTGTGGCCCTCTTCACTGGGGCCACTGGTTGTGGAAGTGACTCTGAAATAAGGAATCCAGGGCTGTCTATGTTATTTATCCCCAAGCCTGCTTCCCTCATTCTGTCTAGTGATAATAGTAAGATGAAGAAGAGTAGAAATTAATGCAGTAAGGAGATAAAGTCTTGATGTCATTCTCATTTTTATAACCCCAGAGCCTAGTAGGTAATACCTGGCATGTAGCAGGTACACAGTGAATGTTTGGTGAAGAAATGAATAAATGAGAAAGGAAACCATGTTACTTCCATATAAACATTTTCAATTCTCCTGAATGGTGATGATGATGATTATGATGTTGGTTGTGGTGTGTACCTGTGTGTACCTGGATAGTCATTATCTCATTTGATTTTCTCAATATCCTCTGAGATCAAATGGGCGAGTAGCATCATCATCTTTACCTCTATTTATGAGTAACGACTTTGAATTTCAATAAGCTTAAGGATCTTGCCTAAGACCACTTGATAGCCTGCCAAAATTTCAGCCTTGGATTGAGCCTTTCCAAATTCTGTGCCTTCTCTATGATTGTGGGAGGCATTGCCAATTTCCAACTGCAAAATAAGATTCTGCATCAGAGAACCATGAGAATATGCACCTTCTTTTCTCTCTGAGATGAAAAATGTCTACATAATCTCTTTATCTTTAGTCATCTCTTATCTCATATGTTTTATGTGCTTGGTAATGTACATCTACCCGTGAGATACCAGTGGCACCCCCACAAGTCATGACAGCCAACGATGTCTCCAGACATTGTTAATTGTACCCTAGGGAGCAAGATCATCTGTTGTCAAGATCCACTGGTCTAAAGACTTTGCACAAAAAGTAAATTTTCAAATAGTTGAGTTTTGGTGGTAATTATTTTCATTTCTTTTCTTTTTTTAATGGAAACACTGAGCTACACGGCTACAAAAGTCTGGTAAGGATTACAAAGCAAGGGATTAGGAGTCAAAAGACAAAGCCAGTCAAATGTAATCACCACAGTCACGTGACTCATACTCATGGCAAAATGATTCTATTTTCTTTATTACATTGAACTTCGGATTTCTATCTGCTTATTTTTCTCAGAAGGCTGATTACATTGTAGTTTGTTTATGTGTGTGTGTATATATATACACATAATGCATATATATTAGCTTTCTGCCTTCAAGAGGATTCAAAACTCTCTCCCTCCTGCCTACTTAAAATCAAAATTAGCTGAATAAGTTAATTAAAAACAAATTAAAGTTAGAAAACTTTCGTCTTTGAGTCACGAGCAACGTTTATTTTCTACTCAACAGATGAACATTGAAATCCAGGAAAAGTATGGAATTAAAGCCCAATAAAATGTTATATAAACTCTTAAGTCACGTTGACTTCAGTGGTGAGACCACGCCAAGAAAGTTCACGGATCAGCTCCAGGGATACAGACCCAGGGATTTAGCCACCTCTGAGCATTTCTAAGCAAAAACACATGTCTGCAAAATGAGCCTTTGCAAACCAAAGACAGAAGGATTGAGCTCCCAAGTGTATCTCAGGCCTTTTCCACACATTCAACTTTCATATTTAAGGGCAGCCTTGGTCTTTATACACTTGAAGGAAATACAGCAGAACCTTGACATACTTAAGATTGCGTTTTTCTTCGGAGAACATTTTCCAGGTAGTGCTCCTCTTTATGTTTCAAAGAGGACCCCATCCTCAAAATCAGGCTCATTTGGTGGGTCTCTCAGTAAAGGAACTATTTTGTTTGTTTATTTGTTTGATTGTCTCCTATTTAAGAATTGGCCTGGCATCTGTTATTAGAAGACAGCCCAATATATTGGAAAGGTTAATGGCTTTGACTTTCACTCTCCACCTCACCAGTTTCCTGGTTGTGTGACCCTGGGCAAACTATTTAATCCTACTGAGCCCCACTGCTCTCCTCTACAAATGGAGCTAAAGATACTACCACTAAGGGATATTGGGAGAATACAAGGAAATGGGGAGTAGAAAACACCTAGGGCAGTGCCTGCTACATAAATAGATGCTTAGGAAGTCTTTATTCCTGCCCCGTTTTCTTGACACCAAGGTCACAGTCAGACGACCCAGTGGGTCAGGTGTCACCTGCATATGTGATTTTCCTGCAAAATGGTTTCAAACATTCTCAATTAATTGCCAATATTTAAAAATCAGGAGATTTAAGGTAAGAAAAAAAATCTAAATTTCAGGCTTTGGGAGAAAAAAAAAAGATCTAGCAACACTGGGTCCCTATAGATGGGCATGTTGACCCCAGTCCTCCAATCTCCGTCACTTCCTGGTGACTACACCTGGCCTGCTTTACTCATTTATGTTACTTACCTAATATGTTTAAGAACTTAAAGATTTTAGCCACAAAGCACATAAACAATTACGGAAACTCTGGTTTATGGGAGGCCTCAAGGATACAGAGACCTGCCAGTATAGACCTGCCTTCAAGGAATCCCTTATTAAGGGATTAATGTAAGTGATGATTTCAATTTAGCAGGAATTTATTGAATTCTTATGTAGACTTGGTGCTGAGGATACAAAACTTAATAAGATACAGTCCCCACCCAAGAGGAATCTGGCCTGCTGACCTCTTTCATCCTATTGACTGGATTGGAGTTTCTGTATTTCTGTTTCCAACCCAGGCTGAGACTCCTAATACCATTAACTTTTTATACTCTGCTTATGACATTGTCAAGTTGAGCCCTAGTTTTTGTTTTGTTTTGTTTTTAATATCCTATGACATAAAATCACAACAGTGACTTAGGTGTAGATAAATTTAGTCTTCCTAAAATTTGGGAAGAGAGAAAACACAAACGGAAACCATGTTCCCTTTTATTTTCTATAGAGAGAAGCTTTTTAAAATACGTGGCTTCTCAACTTCTAGCCCAGGGTCTGGGAAATAGTGGGGACTAAGTAATGTATGTTCACTGAAATAAGTGGAGGAATGGATAAATACTGGCTGAAATTCAAATGTCTAATGCATTTCACCCTTCCCCCCATATCCCTTCATTCGTTTAATCACAAATATATTTGGAACTGGCAAAAGAGTGTTCCAGACCCGGGGGACAGCAAGTCCAAAGGCTCTGAGGTAGGAATAAGCTTGAAATATCTCAAGAAACAGAAGGAAGGCCAGGGTGGCTGTGGGGAGAGAGTGAAAAAAGTGACTAGAGATGACAACAGCGGCCAGATTTTGCAGGGCCCTGGAGGCCTTGTGGCAGGCTTTGTGTATTTTTAGAGTTTGGTTGGAATGAGATCTGATTTCCAGTTTTAAAAGATCATGTTGGCTGCTACTTAGAGAATGGATTACAAAGAGGCAAGAGCGAATCCACGAGACCAGTCAGGTGGCGACTGTTCCAGAGCCGGGGAGAGGTGATGGGTAATGGCCACAGGGTACTAATGGCAGTGGGGCAGGTTCAGGGCGGGTGTTGAACTGGCACCGTGACACTGTCCCACAGATACATAACGCCAACCACATGTATAATTTTACATTTTCTAGTAACCACATTCCAGAAACCACATTTTCTAGTAGCAACATTTTTGTGTTAAGTGTTGAGAAGAAACGTCTTTGCAAATTTGCTATGTGTATTTGCTGAAAATATCTCTTTATATTGTCTACTTTATTACCTTTAAACTTGTTTTACACGATAAACGGCTTCATTTTGTTCAGCTGCCGGAAATTGCAATTGACATGCTTCCTGAAATTTGCAATATTCCTTTCTCTAATCTTTTCTCTTAACTCCCCCAGTTACAGAACTGGCACGTGTCGTGTTTCTCCCCTCGACTCTGCACCAGTACTGTCATTCCGAATTTTAAAAATCTATCTATACTTATTTGTTTTAACTAGAAACTAAGCTAATAACTTATAATTAAAACAATTAGTTTAATTTAATTACCAATTATGATTTACACGCATATCCCTGTAACTTGTGGTGTCTGCATAAAACATTCAAGTACAATGTTACATGGTACAAAGAAAAGAAATTATTCAAAATGAATCAACTTGTTGACAGGGACTGACCACACATTGCCATGATGTGTTCACGTGTAATAGGACAAAGGTTTCACGTACCCAACACACTCATTATAGAATGACAATAACGTCTTCTGTGATGTAATAGTTAAAGGGAAATGTCATCCTACCGACACCATTAAGTTATGTTTGGGAGAAAAGTATTTTGAGCTGCTTCAGTTTTTAAATTTAACTTTACATGGGTTAAAATAAACTAAAATTTAAAATTCAGTTTCTCAGTAACACTAGCCACGTTTCGAGCATTCAGTAGCCATATGTGTCTGGTGGCTGCCTTATTGGACGGCACAGCTCCAGTGAAATTCAATGCTGAGCTGCTCTGCACTTGCCGCTCCTGGCTTCTTCCCCACAGGCCAGGGGCTGGACGACAGGAGTCCTGCGTACCGTGCTCTTGTCACAGCTCCCTGCTCTTTCATCCTGCAGGACTCAGAACTGAAATATCAGGCCTTGCTTAGAGCATTCAGATAAGAAACAGGTGAAGGCAACATGAAACCCAATCCTTAGGTACCAGATTATATTTTTAAAACGTTTCCTTCCAAAACAACCAACATTTTCATTAAGAGAAGGAAATAATCCATTTGACATAGAAAAATGGACTCACACAAACAGACACACACACTCACATGCACACATATGATTTTTTTTGTTGTTGTTGCCTGTTAGGTTTTGAATATGTATGTCCATCAACCCAGCAGTACTGAGTGTGCCCAGCCTGGCTACTGGCCATGGTGGCTGGTGTCCACATTTTGACACTGGGGAGTTGCTGTCGCAAGTTGGCTTCATGTGTTCGTTTTTGTTAAATGCCAACTTTGGGGCTGTTTGACAACTGTTGTACTCCCTCAAATGGATAATGCCAATAAATGCCATCAATTTTCAGTAGTCCGTAACACTTTCTGAAGTCTGTCGAGCAAATGGCATGCATCTTAAAATTTATGTGACCAAGGATTAAGGGATATTAATGTGTGTGTGATGGGTGGAATCATTGCTGGCTGCCCTCGAACCCCCCTCTTCCCCCCCCACCCCGGCTGCTGTGCTCACCTACATCCATGAGCACTTCTGTTCACCAGAATCACCCCCCTGCCTCAACTCTGATCCCCTCGTGGGTCTCCAGACCTGCCATCCATGTCCCTTGTCTTTGGGTAGCTCTTTGAAGCAAGAACAGACCCCTTTATGTCTGTGAAAATCTGGATTTCAAGAAAGATCAACCTTGACCTCCCGCTGCTGATGGAAGACCCTCTTGGCCCCTCTGTCCCCCATGGCTAGCGTCACAAATATTAATGCCGCACGTCCACTTGCTGGGCTCAGAATGGCCCCTTTTAATTAAAATATGGATCTATTTTTTCAAATGCATTTTCACATTTCTGCATGGGGAGAAGTGCTTCTCCCTGCAGAGCGCAATTTCAGATTGGGCAAAATAGGTGCAGATTTCACTTGAATCTCTTTGAAGTTTCAGAACATCCTTAAACCCTAGGATGATTTTTTTCCTGCTTTTATATTGTCAATGGTTTCCTGGACATTAGGGAAGAGCTTTCATGTATTCACATCTTTGGGATTCTGAAACATTATTGGATAAATATTAAAGAGAACCAAATTGAATGAAAGTTAAAGTGAACCAAATAGGCCCTAAATAAAATTTTAAAAGCAACCCTTAAAATATATTTTTATTAACCAAGACTTTTGAGGAAGTTACAGACTTAATGTGAATCTCATACCAATAAATCAAGGGTTTCTTATGGGGGAAAATACCCTTCCCTTATATACAAAAATGTGCCCACATGGAAATAAAGCTCTAAATTCATCTCTTAAGATAGGTAGGGACAGATAGCAGGAAAGAAACTTTCTTTGGCTAAATTTCCTTAACTTTCTGAATAGATCATGGCTTCCTTTGGGCTCCATAACACATTGTGGGACCTCCTTTTTGGCACACTTTATTAGATTTTATATCTCATTTTACCTTGGTTTTTTTTTTTTTTTGCACACATCTGCTTCTCTCACTAGATTATTAAACTCCACGAGGAGGGAGCTGATGTTGGGTGTTGCTATCTCCTGGTGGCCTTTCCAATGCCCCTCCATACTCTTTACCATCTTGTCCCCGACTCACTCTAAATTTCTCATGATTTGCATGGGCTAGTGCAGCTTGCAATGACCTGTTCTGCAAAAATAAATAGACAAAACAGGGATTTGAAGGGAGGGAATCACGTTGGTGATCAATTTTCTTGTATTCATGAATATACAGAGTCTGAGAGGTGCCTGGGTGACTGTCCTTTTTGCTGTCCACAATTTCCTTATATTGGTCAAGGTTCTCACCCACAAATATTTGCACGAAATTGTCATGCAAGTTCTTTGCAGTAATATTTGGACCTTGGGAGCATACCTTGCTTATAGACTTTTAGGCTTGCTACCTATTATTAATTTAGAATCACCAACCCTTTGGAATGCCATCATCCCAAACAGAGTGGTGACTGGGTTCCATGGTCACCAGAATTTTCACTATGAGGTTTAGGAAAGGATCCTGAATTTTATCTCTTCCTATCGAATTAGTTACCCCGATAAAATAACCCTTAGATAGAATCACCTCTGGGCTCGGTGATAACAGTGACTGGATCTGGGAAGGAGCAGTGTGGGCATATTTTAGAGACTTCCGAATCGTGGCTGGTCCAGCTGTACTACAAAGCTGTCTTGTTGCTGCCGTGACTTGGCCGCTGGAATAAGCCCGAGGCCACTGAGGTAGGCACTCTTATTTCCACTTGACTTTATAATTTGGTTTTGCTTGTTTTCCCTACTGAATTTGCACTGTGTCTGCAAAGTCTACAAAGTCTGTTTTCTCTGAATGTCTTTCTTTTCTATTCCCGAACTGCCGGGCTGCATTGTCCCCTGCTTTAAGCACTTTGGAGAAGACTGGGGTTTGACCCTTGCGAAGGTGCTGATGTTTCCAAGGCACACAAGGACTTCCAGAGCATCTCCTTTTATCTGGAGACATTAACCCCTTACTTTTGCCATTTTTACATTCTCAGAGCTTTGTTTACAGGAAATAATCCCCAGCTGTTGTTTTGTCGTTGTTGTCGTTAAATCACCAAAGCCCAGTTGTCAGCACAACGTTGCCGCATGTCACACTCATCTCAGGTCACCGGCTGTGCCCCCGGGTGTTTGCTGGGTGGCGTGTGCGGTTGGTGGCGGGGAGAATGGGCTCTCAGCCACAATGCACAGAAACCGAAAAGTGAAAAAGAGGCTGCGAGTCAGGAAAGGTGGCACAGCACCTGATGCGACTCAGTTTTCTCCAGTCAGGGCGGCTGGAAGCGCAGGCGGTTCTGATGAGCGGCGGGGCCCGCCACCGCTCGCTCAGCCTGTGTTTCACAGGCGCTCACTACCGTTAACTTCAAGCACATTTTCACACTGTTTGGCTCAAGCTCCTGGCAGCGTTCCTAAACACTCTGAGGAAATAATTCCACAAAGTGGCATAAATTAATGTGACTAATTAACATGATGTTAATTATTTGTAAATTGTATGTTTGGATACACATTACTTGAGAGGCATATGTTATTTTCAATGTTTACTGAAACAAGTGACTGCTAATAGCTCCTCCTGAGTGTTCCCTTCACGACAGTCTGCAAATGGAGGCTTCTCTAAAAATAAAAATCGTGTCCTCGGGGGAGCTGCGTGAATGGCTGAATATAATCAACTGCCACAAAGTAGCCCCATTCCCTTAAAAAGTGGGAGTTACTAAGGCTTCCCGCTTCACACCTGGCGTATTTGGGAGATGGCTTCATTAAGGCCGTCTCTTCTTTCTCAAATCCCACAGACAGACCGGGGTGATGCTCCTTCAGTGGTACCCGACAGGTAGCTGGGATGATGGCAGCAACACAGCATCTCCTTCCAGAGCTGTGTCTGTGCCAGGGGGCCCCACCCTTTCCCCACGGATGGGGTGGCAGAGGTCCATCAGGACCAGGGTGGGTTAAATATCTATCAGCCTGATCGTCATAAATTCAGAATTGGCCAGGACTTCTCACTTAGCAATTATGCATTGTCTTTGGACCCAAACTTGACATTCTCATTCTTGGTCCTGAAATAAACCAATCTGTTTAAGCAGTTTTTAAGTTCTGAAGAGTGTACTGTATTTTTTTCTTCGATATTCTTCAGTTTCATATGCTTTGGATGTGTGAAACTAACATGGAGATAAATTACTCTTTTTACTTTAAAAAGGGAAGTACAGCCTTTACAGCATTCTTGGGATAGAGCAGCTAACGAAGAAGTTTCTAGAATAACATGTTTCCTAATGACACCTTTTTGACTATAGCATGCCACCTCCCATGTCAATAAAAGCATGAGTTTTGCTATATCCTTTGGCCAGGACTGAGTGACCAAGTCCATTGGGGGGAACATGTTGATCCTTCTTGAGAGAGAGAGAGAGAGAGAGAGAGAGAAATGAAGGTCATGGTTAGACCTAGTCACGGGAAAACCAAGGGAAGACTGCATCCTTATTCTAAATACCATTATTTGGGGTAAATAGCTCTAGCTTTCAATTTTTATTATATGACTAAACATTACAAAAAGGAAACAAAGGACAGGATGAAAATCGCCCCATGGTCCATGAGGATCAACTGAGGTGGTGAGGCAGCCCTGTCTGGGTGTTCCTGTGGTAACTCCAGAAACAGATGTAGCCCTTCTCTAGACAATTATTTGCAAGGGGAATATGGACTAGAATTTGTTTCCTTGAGGGGCATGTGAAAATTTTCATGAGAAGTCTAAGTCATTTCAACTTATTCATGGGTTCTATTGACTTAGTAAAAGCAAAGAATAATGCTTAAAATATGCACCTGAGTAACCCGGACTTTGGAGCTGCAACAAAGACTTCATGAAGTTGATAACTATCTCTGTTGCTGCCACGTCTGACACTAACCTTCCCTTACCCATTGGGACCACCATAAGACGAGTGCCTGGCACAGAGTGGACACTAAGGAGTGAGTGAATGAATGATTCCAGGCAAATAATTAAAAAGAAAGTATGGATCCTCCTCAAACCTAGATGACATCGTCATTCTCAAGACTGTAAAACAATACAGATAGAAAAAAGTCTCCAGACAAAATTTTATGTTGTCTCAATTTCATGGGCAAAATGAATATATGACACTTGAGGGGATCTAGGGAGAAATTGGGAGGAAAATTGCCCCAAACTGAATTGTCTCCTGCACATGATAATCCATAAATACTAGGAATGAAGAAATCAAGATTCTAGAAGGGTTTTTACATTTAGGTTTGGGAAGTAGATCCTTCACTGGAGAGAGAGGTGTTATCCTAGAAGAAAGGACAGCAAATATTTATGTGACAATATTGGAGGCATATAGGAACTGAAATATCAGGATGAGCCTCATTAGAGATGGCTCAGGTAGTGTTGGTGGCATCTCTCAATGTGTTCACTTGCAGAGACATGTCATAATCCAGAGCTACAAAGAAGACAACTGTTGCCATACATTGCAGGTTTGGTATTTTAACACATTAGCTGCCATGTGAGTTGTATTTAACTCATGCTAGTTTTGAGCCCAGGGCCTCGTGAAGCGTATGTAACTCATGCATCTCTTTACCTTGAGAGCTGTGTGAACTATTTTTCAAGTTGTATATAACCCACACACAAAAAACAACAAAAAAAACACAAATTTTTCATTAAATTAGAAAGGATCATCTTGTTTTCGAAGTTTTTATTCTATTTTCATAATAAAACATTGTGGCCCCAAGGAAAATTCTTTTTTCTAGTGTGACAGTCAATGTATTAAAACATAAACACAAATGTATTTATGGTTATTTAATGATATAAGTAGAGTTCCAGTATATAGTTGTTTTTAAGTTGTATAAATTAGTACGGGAAAGAATTAGAATAATTATTCTCCCATTGGCTATATATCATAGAAAAACTGTCCTGAATTTAGATTCTGTGTGGCCTCAACACACAACATAAACCCACACACATAGTCAACTCTCAATAAATGTTTATTGGATGAATGAAAAAAATTACACCAAGCAAACCCTCAAGACATTAAAAAGGTATATAATAATAATAGCAAATGTGCTGTTGGCAGTTACTGTGCTATCAGCCCAGTTCTAATAGTTGAGATGTATTTATTTACTCACTGAGCCCTCACACAGCCCCATCATATAAGTTCTATCACTGTCTCCATTTTACAGAAGGGAAAACCCAACACAGAGAGGTCAAGAAATTTGCTCAAGGACACACAGCTTGGAAGTGGTGGTTCCAGGATTGGAAGTTAACATTTTGATTCCAGAGATTATGCTTCTAACTACTCCTCATCTAGATTAAACAATAGAAAAGTTTTCTCCCAAAAGGAGAGTGCTTCCTCCTCTGCTAAACAGCAATGTCAGAAAGATCCAAGAGCCACCCTTGGGAGCAGAACTGAGGGCAAAGAGAGACTTCCCCACCCGCCAGGCATCTACAGGTAGAAGGAAATGATAAATATTCCTTAAAACAGGTATATTCTCAGTCAGTTCCAGCCACCAGCTCTATGCATTCCTTAAAATACCGTTCCAAGTAGCCCTGACCTCTGAGGTACTTTGATAGCATGGCATTAATCAGTAGTTTAATTTTTAGTATTTTATGCTAGTCTCTAAGCTCTGGTAATGATAATAATAATAAGTTAATGTTGACTCAGTGTTTTCTATACTCCAGGTACTGTTCTAAGCCTTTTACGTAGACAAGTGCAGTAGGCACAATTATTGGCATGCTCATTTTAGCAACAAGGAAACTCATTCTGGGTCTACAGCAGCCCCCACGATTGAATAAAGAGTAAAATAATGCACCCTGTAGACTCGCTTACCCTACCCAAATGTAGAAGGTATGTTATGATTTTGCTGCTTTGTGTAAGAAAATCTGTTAAACACTTTGATTCTCCCTCTCTGTGTCATATATGCTAACATGTCTGTGTGTTCAGAAAGTTAGGGAAAGTGGAAAGTTTACAAACACAGTAGAAGCATTAGAATTTGGTCATATATCTTACAAGGAACATTTGGGGCAAACATGCACTTCCTCATGAGGAATGGAAACATTTCATTCCCGGTGTAAACCTAGCTAGACCTGCAATCCCTCCTTCAGCTTACCAGATATTGTAGTTACCTCTCAACAGAAGGGAGTTCTGGGTAACATCCCTACTAGGGTTATGCCAAGAGAAGAGATACAAAGAAATGAAGTTTTAAGCAGAGATTTGGCTTCTTGTCACTGTCTAGTTAACATAGAATTAATATTTTCCTTTACTACATAAAAAAGTAGTTTTCTAAGGGATCATAAATTTTTAAACCAGTGACGGTCTATGATTTCTGACTTTTTAAAAAAAAATTCAAATTATTGGCTTTCGCTGCCATTTTTAAACTCTGCCCGGCTTTGTACTTACTTAGAACATTCACATTTCAGAGCCCTTCATCTGTGAATTAATCATGTGTGGAGTATATGCAGTTGGAATTTAACTATAAATATAAGTGAAATTGCTCCAGCCATGGCTGGGTTCAAAAAAAAACTAGAGCAATTTGGAGTTTTCAGTTAAAAAAAAAACAGAGAAATTTTAAGGAAGAGAAAAAGGAGTTAAGTTGAGGAGAGCAATTAAATATAATAGAGTCTTTTGCATTAAAATACTGGGCTTGTGTTGTATATCTGCTTTATTCCTAAGACTCCACAAATCAGCTTATACCTCTACTGTCAAGGGGAAAAGAATTGAACAGTGTTTACCAGACTCCAGAGTATCTTTCTCACTTGACCTGCAGAAAATGTGAGAAAGGAAGCTCTGGAAATTAGTCATTGTGAGGGATAAGCACATGTTGGGTGACAGAGTTACTCCCTGGTTGGTACCAGGTGGCAAGAAGGTTCTCCAGGCTGGCTAGCTGAGAAGAGACAGGGAGGGACAGAGATGAAGGGATGGACGGACAGTGGCTGCCTGTCCAAGGGCACACACCGTAGACAATGCTTTCCTCCCAGAGTAGTCTGTGGCATAAATGGCTAGAAAACACTTTCATCTGCTTCAGAGTTTCTCCTCAGATCTGTTTGACGATGTCGTCACGTATGAAGACGGAGTACAAAGGAGCTGGAATTTGACGTTGGAGCTCAGAGCTAAAGTCCTGGTTGTAACAATTACTAGCTATGGGAGTCGAGCAGGCTGCCCGGCCCTCTCTGAGACTCAACCTCTTTGTGTATAAAACGAGAACATCTGCCTTTGAAGCCAGCAGTGGAGAGCAATTGAGATCAGCTCCTTTAATTACAGACGTATATTGAACGCCTGCTATGTGCCACGATGCTACGTGAAGAGTTAAGGATGCAAGAAACAGTTGCTTCTCTCAATGAATGTTTCTTCTACTAGAGAAGATAGACTAGTGAACAATGATGAGAATAGAGTGTGAGAAATAAAACAATAGAAATATGTTTGGAGTATAGGGTTAACGTAAGGGAAAGCTGAATAAGCCTGTAAATTATACTAACTTTGGCTGCAAATACACTAAAAATTAGGGAAATGTATTCTCCTTCCCCCAAGGAGAGCCTGAGAGTCAGAGAAGGTCTCACAGAGAGAACCTGAGTATGGCCTTGGTATATGAGTAAGAATCCACCCAGATGCTGCTGGAAGGAGCCAGTGGCACAGGAAAGACGCGGAGACAGTCAGAATGAAATGGCTGGTGTTGCTGAGGCGAAGCACAGGGCAAGATTTGGGGGAACATGATTGGGGACCCCGAGCAGGGGAGAAGTAGGGGCAGATTTGCTGCAGGCCCCGGAGGCATGACAACCTGGAGCCTGGGACCCATTGCTCTGCAAAGGTGATCACTCACTAGGGACTGCACGTTAGTATCATGTGCTTTTTATCATGCACACTAGTCAATAATAATTTTTCTTTTTTTCTCTTAAGTAACAGCATCATTGAGATATAACCCACACACTGTACAGTTCACCTATTTAAAGTACACAATGCAATAGTGTTTGCTCTATTCATTGAGCTGTGCAACCATCAGCACAATCAGTTTTAGAACATTTTCATCACCCTAAAAAGAAACTCCATGCTCATTAGCAGTCACTTCCCTTACTGTCTTTCCCTGGCTCCTGGCAACCCCTAATCTACTTTCTGGCTCTACAGATTTGCCTATCTGGGACATTTTGTATAAATGGAATCATACTATGTGTGGTCTTTTGTGACCAGTTCTTTTCACTTAGCATAATGTCATCAAGGTTCATCCACGTTGTAGTATATACCAGTATTTCATTCCTTTATATGACCAGATGCCCTTGGCATGGATATGGTATGTTTTATTTATGTACCCTTCAATTGATAGATATATAGATTGCTTCCATTTTGGGGCTCTGAGGAATAATGCTGCTATGACCATTCATGTACAAGTTTCTGTGTGGACATGTGTTTCCATTTCTCTTGTGTATATGCCTAGTGGCGGTATTGCCGGATCCTGTGGTGACTCTGTGTTTAACATTTTGAGGAACTGCCAGACTGTTCTCCAAAGTGACTGCACCCTTTTCTCCTTTTCTCTTAATACCTGGTGTAGTGACTATTTGTAACTATGTGAACTTAACTGAGGACAACCAGAGAAAGGAGTCACAACCCAATTCAGTCATTTTGATGGTCCCAGAGAGGGGTTAGCTATCATTGTGGTAACGCTGCATAACAAACCCCACACCCCAGTGGCTCACAATGACAAGTATTTATTTCTTGCTCTTAGTCTGCAAGTCAGCTGTAGCTCTGCTAGGCTCTGCTAGTATTGGTAGGGTTTGACTCCAGGCTATGGGTCAGATTCATTCAGGGGCCAGTGGCTGCCCAGACCATATTCTTATTATGGTAGATGTATATGACACCTTGTCAAACCACTAACATTCCTTTGGCCAAAGCATGTCACTCAGCTAAGCCCAAAGTCAGCGATGTGGAAAAGTCTGCCCTATCTATTTTTCTAAAAAGTTTTTCAATATCACATGGCAAAGTATGTTTCTATAATCCTACTAAAAGGGTGAAGTAAAGAGTGGGGAAGAAGGATCTAATATTCTACTGTTAATGTGGAGTTCATGGTACTCTAAAACTGAGTTGTTCTAAATCAAGACGGTAAGCAGGGAAATAGATAAAAATAGAGATAGGGAAGAGAGATTTCCAAATTACAGCATATTTTGTTTTTTACATTTTTTTTTTTTTTTTTTTGAGACAGAGTCTCACTCTGTTGCCCAGGCTAGAGTGCCATGGCGTCAGCCTAGCTCACAGCAACTTCAAAGTCCTGGGCTCAAGCAATCCTCCTGCCTCAACCACCCAAGTAGCTGGGACTACAGGCATGCACCACCATGCCTGGCTAATTTTTTTCTATATATATTTTTAGTTGTTCATATAATTTCTTTCTATTTTTAGTAGAGACAGGGTCTCTCTCTTGCTCAGGCTGGTCTGGAACTCCTGAGCTCAAACGATCCTCCCACCTCGGCCTCCCAGAGTGCTAGGATTACAGGCATGAGCCACCACACCCGGCCCATATTTTGTTTTTTAGAAAACCAAAAATATAAGAAAGCCATAGTAACTTAGAAAAGCCATTCTTTGTAGATGTGCTTTAATAAAAAGATGAAGATATTTGTAAATGGCCTATTGATTTTACACATTCCATTTCAATGCTTAAAGGCGTCTTCAAATGCTTGGTCACTTCATAGAATGACAAAATTTGAGGGTAGAAAGAGCCCTTAAGGGACATCTCATCCTATCCACTGACTCACTAGAAAGTGATAAAAGAGGTCCCAGCTCCAGAGTGCATGCTCTCCACTTTCTGAGGCCATTTGGTCCTCTGTAAGCCACCCTGGCTGGTTCTCATACTAATTACTTACATTCTATTTATTTTCAAGACAGCTCTTCAGGTAGATGCTATTACCATCTCATTGTACAAACAATGATACTGAGACTTAGGAAGATGAAGGCTAAAGTCACAGCTACTGAGTGGCAGGTCTGAGATTTAAACTCTAACCAAAGGCTCATGTGATCGACCATAATCCTGGATGTTTCTAATAGAAAAATACTTGTCTCTGTTGATCTTGAATCTGCCTGTCTTAACCTGAATCTACCTCCTGTTATTCATTCTTCTTAGATTTTCTTTGTGTTTAAGAAGGTACAACATTCCTCTTTCACTCTTGCTTATACTTTGAATCTACCTTACTGATCACTTCTTTTTTTATCACAGTTATTATAAAAGAAAAGCTTTGTCGCTATGTGAATTAGCTCAGGATCTGAATTGGTAGAATCTGAATCAATGGGGCTTAATCTCTTGCCTGAAAGATATTGTAGCTATCAACGGGCTTGGTTGTCTGTGCTTCTCCCTTTTGTCACGGCCTAAATTCAGCACGTGTGATATACAAAGCAGGAGGTGGTTTTGTTTTGTTTCCACATTAGTAAGAATTTTTCTTTTCCCAGATTGAGTGTTTGTGCTCATGTCCTTCTATCAGGTAGGCCGCTGAGAGCAAATGAGATTACCTAAACGCACCTGGAATGTAACAGAGTGATGACGAGGGTGGAAGAGGGAAAGAAAAGGGTGCCTGAAAGGTTAATTGGCCTGCATACCTGATACGGGAGATGAACATAAAAGAATTAGTTTAACAGGCGAGGATAATGGGAGCTAAAATATGGAATTGTGAAAGACAGAAACCTTATGAAAAAGTATAAGACAAAAAACTAGTTCATGTGAAATACCTGATGATTAGTTTGGCGGTGAAAAAAATGGGCCTCCTATCCTTACTGGATATGGGAGCTAATGGCATTAGATTGGTCCTTTCTTAAGAAAACACCTGGAGCCTGGAATGAAATATTGAAACACAGGTACCATCACTTGTGTCTGTACACTAGTTGGCATTCTGTATTCAAAAAAATTCTGTCAAAATCAGAATTTGCCAGAGTGGCGGTAATACATCCCGCCAGTGCTCTCCCACTCTTTCTAGGTGCAAACAAAGCTTATTCAAACGGGACTACCATACTTAATGGCATTTCAAAGGGATGGGTTTCTCCGTTAGACTGTAGACAGCTGTGCCATCAGAGTGTTCATAAACTGTGTGTGAGCAATTGACAAGTTGACAAAACATTGACAAAAAACAATTACTCAAGAAGCAGCACTTGGAACAGTTGTTTGTTGTTTAGGAGACACCAAAGAAACAGAGGAAGCATGTTGAGGTGCTATTTTTGCCATTGCACAAAAATATTATTTTTCAGACTGCATTTTAAGACTGTAAGAAAAAAGTCAGTAAATGAAATGATACACTAAGTTTATTCTATACATTTTATTTATGAGATGCACTTAATTACTGGGCAGCTTTATTATTTTTTTTAAAGATCACTACTTACTCTCTACCAAAGACCAAAATGTAGTTGTTTTAACATGTCTCTATGGCAAATGCTTGAACTAGACAAAATACTTTGAAGTGCTTAAACTATGAACTGTATCTTGTTAGCTTGAAATATTTACTATATTTGAAGGCATGTTCTGCATACTCTGTTTATTTTGAGAATAATTTGCCTTTTGGGTTTGTAAAATGCAAAGTAATCAGGGTTTTAGCACTATTTAACAAAAAATAATAATGATGATGTTGACAATAATAGCAAATAGTATTTAGGTCTTACTTTTGTGCCAGTTCGCCATGCTGACTGTGTTACTTGCATTGTCTTAATAATGTCTTGACTCTTCTCTATGAGAAAGGAACTATCATCAATTCTTTGTAATGGATAAGGAATCCGAACCTTGGGACAGTTACATTACTTTTCCAAGATCATACAGCTAGTAACTAGTGGAATTAAGATTTGAACATAGGTGTGTCATGCCCTGGGCACTATAGTTAGCACATAATGGAGCCTCCATGGGAATTAGGAAAAAGTGCCCCTCCCTCGAGATACTTTTATCTCCATCTGTTAGAAAATCGTTGTAATAAACTGATTGTGTAGACCAAGACAGCTTACTGCCATCTACCGGAAAATTGTTGTAATAAATACGAGTACAAACATGATGAGAAAGGTGTTCCCTTAGTGGCGGCTCCGCCAGGCGCCATACGTGGAGGTCCAGGTACCTAAGCAATCCTCTGATCCAAGCAGGAGAATATTCTCATTTCCTAAGAAAAATAAAGAAAAGAAAATGTCCTTGATACTCCCTCCAATTTCCTTTTTACTCACACTTAAGCCTGAATGAAACATGAAATGCTACATTGATTTTGACGTGAATTATCTTTTGTTTACCAGACATCTATTCACTGACCATCTACAAAGGGTTTGTGCTCACCCATGGGGATGTAGCAAGTAGTCAGAGAGAATATCTTCTTGCCAGGAGCTCATAGGCTAAGTGGGGCAATAATTAAACACATAATTATGAGAAAGATTCATGGGTTTCCTTGCGAGAGCCACATCCAAGTGATTGATCATGACCACCAGGAACGGGCTATTGACATCGAGAAGGAGCCAAAACCTAGATCTGGGTTCTTGGACAAGAAGTCCCGGAAGATTATTACTAGTTCAGTAATAATGTTATTTTATTCCTTCATGGGTTTTTTTGTTGTTGTTATCATTAGATTTTCTTTCTTTTTATTTTCAATTTATCTCCTTCTGGTATTTTATCATCTTGTCCCTGAACTCTTAGTTTACTAAATTCATGTTCTTATCGAGTTCTGTAGCGTGAATCTTTTACAGGGTATTTCCTGTTTTTTCATTTATTTTTTTCTTACAGGCGGGTTTTTGTGCTTTTGCCTGCTGTGTCCTCTTCCCTTCTTTTCTTAATTATTTTTCCTTAAGTCTAGTCTCATAGTTACTGTGTAGTTCATTGTCATATTAACCGTGTCGGGAGGCTCAGGCCTTCTAGCCGGCTGACATTATAGGCATAACCTCACCCCCTCCCGTATAATCTAGGACTGCTGTGACTTTCTTGCCACGTGGTTCCCTTTTCCAAGGCAATTTGGTTTCTCGGAGATGAGCCCAGATTTGAAAGTCATGCTGTGTCGCAACTCTCCAGCCCACTTCAGAATTGTCTATTTCTTTCCTTGGCCACCAGTTCTTAACTTTTTCCCTTTTATTTTTTAGTTGACACATACTAATTGTACATACTTATGGATACTTAATTCTTGTTAATTTTTGTTAAGTCGTGCCCCTTCACTTCTTTGGTTACTCTTTAGTAAGGGTTTCTTGCTGCCATTTCCTTTACCTTTACTTTGCTAATGTCATTTCACATGAAGCCATGCCCCTGTCCCCTTGCCCCTGTCCCCTTGCCCCGAGCCCCCTTCTGCCTTGTTTTCTATGAGACTGTGTGTGTCTTTTTTGCTCCTAAACTACCTGCTTTCCCAACACAGTTACCATGCCCCTGAGCTCTCATGCGATAAACTTCACCTTTTCTTTCTTTCTAAAAATTGAATATGGTTTTTTCCCTACAGAGGCTCATTTCCTTCTCCTTTCATAGAAACTAAAAGGTAAGCCCCTTTATTCAAAATACTAGTTTCCCATCTGCCAGCTTCTGAAGTAGAGTCTGCTGCTCCTAAAATGGCCTTTCTGTTTCTCTTAAATTCCTGTCCACTCATCAGAGAAATACCATCTAGCTCCTCCACTCAGTCAAACCCAAATTCGAAATGTTCCCATCTATTTCCAGCTCCTCAGCTGTATTTTTCCTCTTCCTTATAGTTTTCAACTTCCCACCGTCATTTGGAACTGGTGTTCTCTTTGTGTTACATGTGTAATGCTAGAGAGGAACACACACACACACACACACACACATTTTAACTGCCTGATATTGAGGACTAAAGCAGGGCTTTCTCTGCCAGGGCAAGAGTGACGTGGTAATTTGCGTTACTGCATCATGGAGACAAGGGCTCAGCCCAAAGTGAAAATTGACTCAACCTAAATGAAAACAAAATTATTGTCTAGAAGTCATTGTTGAATTTGAACTAAAAATGGCAATATTTCCTAATAAAGACGAGTTCTCATATTAGATAGAAGATATCAGATAAACAGTTCACTGACACCCCTCTAGCACAGAACCTGCTCTTTCCAGAGGAAAATTTGGAGCACAACTATCTGGGTTTGATCCTGTATCTGTCAATTACCGGCTGTGAGACCTGGGCCAAGTTATTATCCATGATCCATTAGCCGTTTAGAGACTTTCTGTTATTACACTTAATGGGCCATATTACAGTTCTTTATTTACCAATATGCTTCACCACTACATTATTAGTGCATCCTTTTGTTCATTTTGAAAATTTTTTTTGCACAAACACAAGGTAGAATACATGCCCTTATTCCTTGTAGAATATAAGGATTTTAAGACACTAAACAGATGATCACATAGATAATGTGTTCCAACTGACATGAGTACTACGAAGGAGAAGTCCAGGGTGCTTCAAAAATGTATAAAATAGGGTGGCACAGAGTAGATGTTTAACAAATAATTAATGAATGGATGGATAGGAAGACAGGTGGATGGATGAAAATTTGGGAATTAACCAACTCCAACAGAGTGAGAATATTATAAAGTCATTTGGAAACCGATGGACGACGTATGCTGTTTGTCATCTTTGTCTTCTACAGGGGTTTTGCACAACTGTGAACGCCGTGAAAGCTTATCCGAATCTGCCCCAGGGTGTCTGGGTCTCCTGCCTTTAGGGCAGTGCTAGGTCCCTGGTCACACATTTGTTGAAGGAATGAATTAATGCAAAATAGAGAGTACATTTCAATATTTGAAAAATAATTCCTTTGGTTCCAGCTTCTTCTATATTTATTTTCTTTCATTGTAATTGCTATCCTTGTCTCATTAAAAGACCTGTTTTTGCCAGTGTTGTATTTAGCATGTTACACCTATCTTTGGGCTTTAATTCATGGCAATCTCTGAAGCCAAGTCATGCCCATGCCAATTTTCTACAGACCCAATTAGCACAATTAGCTTTTTAACCTTTAAATTATTTCACCTGACAACAGAAATTCAGGAACCATTTTTTTTCCACCCAGACAACATTAGAAACACTTTGCCTAAAGTTAATTCTATATTAGTCAGGGAGAGAAATGTAAAGCCAAGTAAGGATTACAATTCCTATTTAGTTTACTTTGCTCCTTTGGGAGACTTTATCAAAACTCTTAAACGTTGGTGTGAAACTTTATTCTAAAGTTGAAGGATCCAAGTCTGAATTTACTGTTTTTTCTTTTCTTTCTTTCTTTTTTTTTTTTTTTTTGCATCCTGAGGAACTAGGGCATTTAAACAGCATCTTACAAATTCCAAATTGAAGATTGCATCTCTGTACTACCACAAAACCCTGTGTTTGTTTCTATCACAGAGCACATTGCTCTTGTCTTATCTTATCAATCTGTTCCCCTGCTGTGCCAGAGTACCAGATGTAAACTCCTCGCATGCAGGAAGACTGAGATGCCTACCTTTCTGCCCTAGCACCCAGCCCAGCGCCTGGCAGGTAGAAGGAATTCACTAGATACAAGTTTGCCGAATGAATGAATAAATGAAAGAAGATGCAGACTTAAAAAGCGCAGTAATGAAAGGCTGGCAAAGCACAAAAGCAATAAAAGTTAATTTGAAAATGAAGGAAAGAGTTGACACTTTGGACACCATTAAAGTGTACCGTCTCCTTTTCATTTAGGAGGTTCTTTAGGTTTTGCTTAAAATATTAGTTCCTCCTTTCCCAGGGATTCCCTGCTCTCTGAGCAAGTCTGAGCTTGATTTGGTTGCGTTGGGCAAAGTGACTTTCTGAGCTCTGCTCATGTGTTCCTACAACAAATGCTTCCAGAGCAGTTTTTTTCTCCAGGCCACCTTGTCTACTGCACAGAAATGCTCATTTGTAAGGAACTTGGGGCGGTTGTGATACCCATTCCACACATGAAGAATATGAAGCCAAGAGATGCTAGGTGAAAAAATGGCACTCTCTTTGCACGGTATACTGCATTTTTCTGCAATGCCATCCTCTTTTAGATACATTTCCTAGTAGAATCTACAGTTTCCTCCCTTGCACTGCCCTGACTTCTGTCACGCAGCCCTTTCCCTCAGTCAGTGGCTTATGTAACTGTCCCTCCCTCTGGATTGCAAACTCCAGATGACGCATTTGGAATCACAGGGCTCTTCTCATGTGCCAGGGACGGTTCTAAGCACTTTACATGCACTACTTCATTTAATCCTTATAACCCTTTAATCACGTGAGGTACTTGCAGGGATTTTTTTATATCCATTTTTAAAAATAAGAAAATGAAGCTCAGACTGGTGACATCACTTGCCCATGCTGTCCAGCAGGTCAGTGGCAAAGCCAGGATTTGGAGCCTCGTGCCTGGTTCCAGGGTCCAGTACCCTCTTTTGGCAGAAGATGTGCTTTGTTCAACTTTTTGTCTCAAGCATCTGCTATGATTACTTCTTGCTGAACTCTCAGTAGAAGAATGGAAGAAGAAATCCCCACAATGAAGATGTTGAAGAACAATTCATTGTCATTCTGTTTTCTCTGCCACCTCATTCCCATTCTTCTTTCTGTAGCCTATCCTGACACCTCCCATCTTAATCAAGTCTCCCCATTATACTCACAGAACATTCAGGGCTTCTTTTGGTAGCTTTAATCATACTTTATTATTATACATTTATTTGTGTGACATCCACTTATTGTCAAGTAGGTTTTAAACCCCAAGAGGACAGATGGGGACCGTTGGTTGACCACGTAGCCAGCCCTGTACCTGGCTCAGTGCAGGCACTCCATAAATATTTGAGGAATTAATGAATAAGGCATCATTGACTTTATAGAGTGGCCACATCATATAATTTAAGCACCTACCTAATTGCTTACATGAGTAACAGCTTTCTTTCAACCCCTCCTTAGACAGAAAGCCACTTTATAAAAAGACGGGATGATGAAAAAAAAGATCAGCCTAGGCAAGGACTTCCAGAGAGCAGAAAAGCCTTTCTAACAGAGAATTGAGATTCCTTAAACAGAGAAAAAACAACCCAGGTTTTGGGACTGAAACCTCATTCCTTTAGACTCCACAGAAGTAGAATTTGTGAATATTTTATCTGGGCTGGGCTGGCCTGAAGAAAGTGTTTCCAAAGACAGCGATTTACAACAAGACAGTAGGAGCTTTCGTTTTTTCTCGAGCAAAATGGTTTTGAGGAATTTCGTCACTTAAATCGTTTGTGATCAGATGGGGATCTCTGATTTCAATTAAAGCAGATCCAACTGGACTCCTATCTGGAATTTTTTTTGTTATCAAGGAGTACAAATTGCAAAGGACAATTTAATACAACACAGATAGTGCTTCTGAAAATCTTGGGGCAATTATATTGCTTTTCCTTCTAAATGGCTTCTCAGCTCTTCTTTTTGCAAATCCTATTTGAACTGCTTTGATGCCCATGTGCTTTGGAGCCTTTTGTTCTTCTTGTTTTTGCTGGCAGATAAATTATAAATTAAAAAAAGGTGTCATCTCTTGAATTGGTTTTGGCTTCTCACCAATTCAAACTGCCCCTCTTGTCCTGCACCTCCACACTCCCCTAGTCCAATGTAAGAGGATTTACTGTAATAACTTGATTCCTGTTATTAACCTCAAAGAATAAAGATGCAGGGTTGAAAACAAAATACATAAATATAAGTTGTCATAAAGCCTGAAGGCTCTTCAGGTAAATTACAGAATCTTATCATCTAGGGATCAGCTTATCTCCTAAATAGCCCAGCACCATCAGCACCACAGTACATTTAATCTACTCGATAGACTGGCATCAAGGTGTGATGCCTTGGACATGTAACTGCCTGTTACATGTGATCTCTTTGGTGTTCCACTTCCTGTTTCTTTGGTCTGGTGAGTTTACGGGAAGAGAAGAAAGTACATGCTGGCTTCTTCACATTTGTGAGGCATTTCTCGTGGATCCAGGCAGACAGGTATCTCAGTTCTGCCACCCATGTAGGGGTTGAGTCCTAAGCAGGCCACTTCAGCCCTCTAAGCCTTTGTGATCTCCTCTGTGAAATGGGAATAACATAATCATGGCTTTCAGGATTTGACCCTCAATGTAATTCAACTGGGGCTTTAGTAACTTGGGTTGGTATTTTATACTGTATATGCCTTCATATAAAACCATCCTAAACCCTACGAAGATTCCAGATGGCCAACCACCTATATGATTGTACTCCTCCCAGTTTCTAAGGGCCACTTCTTAGTGAGAGCCTCTACTTGTCTAGAACACACCTGAGGAACTAGGACAGGAGAAATGAAGACCAAAGCCTCCAAAATAGAAATGACAAATCCCACATGACAAAGCTCTTGTATTTCACCCATACTGGAGCCCCTGAGCCCTGACTTGGAACCATATTTACTCTTTTTGCATGTTTCTAAAAGGCATAGGTACCTGGTTTGCTAACTGATGGGAGATTAGAGATAGCAAATAAAAGACAATGGGGTTACTACTGATGGCAAACCTGCACAAAAAGAGACAGGTGATGGTGTAACAAAGAGGGAGGCACAGAATCTATTTTTTTCCTTTCCTTCTCCCCCAACACAAGAATCCCAAAGCACAAACTCTGTGGTGGTTTAATACAGATGCAAACATCCTCAACACACTTTTTGGTGGCCTTCATGGGCATGACCACTTTACAACACAAACCAAGGGCAGCAAATATATGGTGTGTGTCCCATCATCTCCTCCACCTGTCTCTAAATCAGACATCAAAGATCAATCCTGATATGCTTTTAGTTGATGCTAATACAAGACATTCTCGTCTTGGCTTGAGAATCCTTCTTAACATGGTACTCAGGCACCGATGCTCAATCCTTTGAACTTAATTCATGAGCTGAAATCCATTTACTATCTTGGTGTAAGTGACAACTGTTTAATAAGACAGCGATGTGGATGACCACATTTAAGGGAGGCTTTCTCTAATGGTGGGGAACAAAAAAAGATATGACTCACTGGAGGACAAGTCATGTTTTGTCAGGCAAGAAAATTGAGAAAATCGTTCCCCAAAGTTACTTTTCTCCTCCTAATATCACTAGGAAGGTGGAACATGGCAAATTGATCTGATGCAAACTCACTCTCAATTTGGGGTAAAATAAGTAATTTCTGGCCAGGGCCCTCGCTAGGATCCAAAGGGATGGGGAGCCACCCCTGGAGAGGTTCTAAGTCAAATGACACTGTCCCATGTTGTGGGGATCCTATTGGGAGCTTTGGGGGCATGAGATAAAGGAATGTCATTTTCCAAGGCCTTTCTGGAATTCACGTAATTCTTACAAAACAACATTTTGATGAATTGAGTCAGAGGCATTCAACCCGTATGTTTCTGATTCGCACAGAGTTTACGAGGGCTTAGAAGTTAAAGGAAGAGGTGCTAGGCACGATGTGTCGTCCAATTTCACTAACCCCAAACGGTTTGAAACAAAACCTCATTTTCCTTTTCTTATGTTGAACCCAGAGCTCAAGGACTTTCTGGCCCACTTGTGAGCCTTCTGAATCTGGCACAAGGGGATCAGATGGATTTCTTTAACGGGGTACACACAGTGAAAGGGGGCAGAATTCAGTTCATAAATGCCTTGTGCATGTTCATCTGACTCCAGCAGCTTGCTGTGGGTAGGGGCTGTGGCCAGTCTTCGTGAGTCAGTTTATCCCTCCCCTCTGTGTAATGTGTGGTTAGTAAAGAGGGCCCCAGCACCATGTCTCTTTGCATAGCCACATCTCAGGCCAAAGGCTTCAATCTTCTTAATGGGGGTCCTTTGCCTCCCATTCTCTCCCGTCACATAAATTTATTCATTTCAAAAATATTTTTGACCAACCTACAGGGTGCACTGCGGATCCAGGCCCTCTCAGTTAGTGGGGAAGAAAGACATGACTACAGATAATTATGATATAGTGTGATACATGTTAGAGAGAGAAAATATTTGTCATTATGAAGGACACAGGGAGCTCCTCTGACCCCATTCTGGAGTACTAGGGCGGGGGCAGCTCATTAGAGGTCAGTAAAAATTTCCTGGAAGAAATGACCTGTGCACTGGGTTTTGAAAGATGCATAGGAGTTCATCAGATAAAGAATACTTGTGGGAAGGAAAACGGAGAGATGAGAGGAGATAGCAGTCCTGGTGGAAGTTGAAGCAGGAGTAAGGCAGTGAGGAAGCGTGGGATGCTTGGTGGTGTGGTTAGGCAAACAAAGCAGGCCGGATGATGGAGCTCCTCCCGTGCACCACACTGGAGCGATGAAATGGAGATGCCTGGGTTTCAAGTAGCTGGCGGGACCCATCTTATGAAGGGGTCCCAAAGGCTTAGACCTGACGTGGGACTTGGATGTGGATCTAGGGTGTAGGGTGATAACTCTAAGGAAGGACCTAGGGGTGCCTGGACAGCCAACACTTCTCAGTCCTAACTGTGTCTAGCCACCGCTTTGTTTCATCCTTCGACCCTGTGGATGGACTGCCTACTCCCTTCCCGCTGCCTAAACATACTGCCCAGCCAGACTTGCCCCACCCAAGCCAGTGGACATAGAACCAGACTCACACATTTCTCTGCACCCAGACTGCACTCTGCCCCTGAGGGAAAAGGGCACAATCCTCTTCTTAAAAGAACACAGAGTTGCCATGGCTCTGGCCCTGATGGGAGAAGGTCTCTCCAACTGGGTCCCACTCGTTAGGCTATCCCACGGGAATAGCACCCAGTTTACCCTTGAATGTTCTGGACCAATAAAGATTTAAAAACACCCTAGATTTTTTTGAAGGTTACCTCTGCCTTGGTTCTATTTAGCGTCATTACCATCTTTGAGATTGCCCGGGATTTTCACAAAAACTTTACCAACTAACAGAGGAGTGCAAACAGAAAATAAAAGAGAAAACCCAGTTGAGTAACAATGCAAGCTCCTGGTGCCACCATAACCAGGGCTATTCCTAGGCTTCACAAGGCCCGTCCTAGTCAAGGCCTGCTGTTATGAAGACATAGCAACTACCACAGCCATGGCTAGCCCACATATGAGTTAGAAGGTGCTCCTTCTGGGTGGATGTAGGCTATTTTAGCCCACTCTTACTGCTTGCTGCTGGGTACCTTTGTGCAGTGCCCAAACTACACAACTGTATGTGATACCTTGGCTACAATCTAGCCCAAAAGGGCTGCTACAATATTCATTGGCTTTTCAATTCTTGACCTGTTTTCTCCTGGGATCTTCCTCCTTGGAGGCCAGCAGTG
Organism: Eulemur rufifrons; assembly: GCF_041146395.1. Taxonomy (NCBI): domain Eukaryota; kingdom Metazoa; phylum Chordata; class Mammalia; order Primates; family Lemuridae; genus Eulemur; species Eulemur rufifrons. The sequence continues at coordinate 27,474,617 of NC_091001.1, forward strand.
GTGGAGAATGCAAAGGTCGTCTCTTGGAATTTCCTAATTAACTTTCTTCCACTCTTTCTTCTCCCCTTCCCAGCCCTCAGCTTTGGTGCATCATGCCCCATTGCAAGCCATCATTGGTACAAGGTCAGAAGAACAAACTTGTGTTGGGGGCCCCAGAACATTGTAAAGACAGAGTGTCCCAAGGGCAATGTGGCATGTAGAAAGAGCCCAACGCCCAGGCTATGAAGTCAACCAAACTGGATTGGTATATTAGGTAAATATTTCTGTGTAAATACTTAGGTTACAGAGCAAACATTTCTTACCTTACAGTGTCTGTGGTTTAGGAATCCAGAAGTGTCTTTGCTGGGTGCTTCTGGATCAGCGTCTCTCATAAAGCTGGAATCAATGTGTCAGCTGGGGCCCCATTCATTTCAAGACTCAAATGGCAGAATCTGCTGCCAAGCTTGGTCCCATGACTTAGGTCCTTGCTATCTGTGAACTGGAAATATTAGTTTCACAATGCAGCTCACAAAATAGCAACTAGCTTCCCCCAGGGGGAGAAAGTGGTAAGGTACCCATGATGGAAGCCTTTTTGTAATCTAATCCTGGAAGTGATATCCCATCACTTCTCTCTTCTGCCACATCTTTTTTCTTTCTTTCTTTTTTTTTTTTTTTTTTTTTGAAACAGGGTCCCTCTCTGTTGCCCAGGCTAGAGTACAGTGGCGTCATTATAGCTCACTGCAACTTCAAACTCCTGGGCTCAAGCAGTCCTCCTGCCTTAGCTTCCTGAGTAGCTAGGACTACAGGTGCATGCCCCCATGTCCAGCTAATTTTTTCTATTTTTAGTAGAGACGGGGTCTCACTCCTGCTCCTGCTGGTCTCAAACTCCTGACTTCAAGCAATCCTCCCACCTCAGCCTCCCAGAGTGCTAGGATTACAGACGTGAGCCACATTCTATTTTATTTCTAGAAGCAAGTCCATTCCACACTCCAGAAGGGGGATTACACAAGGATGTGAACAGCAGGAGGTCAGGGTCACCGGAGCCAGCTTGGAGGCTGCCAGCCTCACTAGGAATCCCATCTCTTGCTCACTTAGTGTCTGTGTGAACTTGGGTGAATAATCTCATCTTTCTTAGTCTTGGTTTCTCCACCTGTAAAATGGAGATAGTTAATGTAAAAGACCTGACACATAGATAGCATCCAAGAATAATGATGATGAGATGATGATGAGTGTTAGTTTTCCTTTCCTTCTTTCCAGAAGGTCCCTGTGGGCACCCAGCAGAGTAGTCATTTGTATAGAAGAGTGGACTGGGCGAGTCTAATGCTTTTGACATTCACAACCCATTTTCTACTGAGCTGGAGAAGAACAGAAGTGTACCCCTCCCAGTTGCATGGGCCCCACGAGCGACAGCCCACGCGTTTCTAGTACCTTCGATGATGATTTACTCTCCAGATGCTTTAAGCACATAAAGTAGTGAATAGAAAGTGGAATTATGGTGGGGTAAGAATGACAATGAAGGGGAGAGTTGTTTAGTCTCTGACCTCCCAATGTGACTCACAGAGTGCGTCTCACTGCAAAGAAGCCCTGACTGTGAACATGCAGGAAGGAGACTTTGAGAGTGGGCACGTCATAAGCTTCCCCAGGATTTCTTTAAATAGCAGCAGCAGCCTTTAATCTAGCTAAGGTGCTGCTGTCCATGTGCCGTCTCCTTGCAGTTTCTGGAGAATCCTTTGTCTGTAGTCCAGGTCTCCCCTCATGGATCTGTTTCCTGCAGCGTTTCCTCCAGGCATTGGTGTCCTCTCACAGTAAAGATGGGGAGAGGTCTTCTGCTGAGGCTCACATTTGTCAAATACGAGGTTAGCTGACCTCCACTGAGAGTCCCTCTGATGAGGACATTACATGCTACCATATCTACTCAGTAGCCACTAGAGGTAGGGACCGTTAGCACTCCCATCTCACAGATGAGGAAGCTGAGGCACCACAAGGTTAAATAACTTGCCCAAGGTCACACAGCTAATACATGAAAAGATGTTTGTGATGAGTTGCAAGAAAATGAAGCTTTGCCAGAGAGTTGACAGCTGGAAATGAGAGCAGGTTGCACTTGCCTGATTTTTCCCCGAGAACCTGGCTAGATTTCAAGTCTATTGGACTGGAATGTACAACTAGCAAGACTTGGGAATCAGGTCTTTTCAATGTTGTCAACATATGCTGGTCATTCATGACCAATTTCAAACTTTAGGTGTTATAATGATGTGTATCCCATGACAGTACTTTTTTTTGACATCTGACATTGTGCCACTGCAAAACAGAGAAAGAATAAGAGAAGGGCAAATGAAAAACTGGGGACTTGGGTTGGTGATGAAGGGAACATCTCATGTCCTCCAGGTAGTCTAGTAATTGATGTGTATCTTGATTGGAATGAGGTGGTTGGAGTAGCAGATGGAAATAGAGCACCTGATGTTCTGGCCCATGTGTGACATTGGACAAGCCACTACTATCTTTATGTCTCAGGTTGAGTTTGCAAAAAGGGGTTGATGACAGTGCCTACTTCATAAGAATATGCTGTCAATAAAATACAATAGTGCACAAAAGCTTGGTTCAGCTATGCAGTGTACTGCCCCTATCCGGGGGCCTTTCAGGATTTCAGTTCCCTGCCCTGTATCAACCTATGGCACAAACAAGAGTGTTGGACAAGATGATCTCCACAGCCCCTTCTACCTGGGCCGTTCTGTAATCTGGGACAGAGAAGAAGGCAACAGGGGTTCCAGGCAAATGCTGTGAGGAGCAGGAGTGACTGGCTTTCTAGGGAAGCTTTGGGTCATTCTTTGCAATGCATGATCTGTCCCAGCTGAAACAGCATGCTGGAATCAAAAGTGCTTCCCATCACTAAGAGAAACCAGGGAAATTAGCAGATGTCGGGATTGTGTTTAAGCTTCTGTGAGTTTTCCGGGTAGCTCAAACTGCTTCCCATGCAAAAAACATTCCCAGTATTCAGAAAACTGTGCTGCACAAAGACTTTATTGCTTTTATGTCTTTCCCAGTTGATCCCAAGCTGATATATTCATGGAAGAGGACTCAGTGGGCATTGGGAATCCTGGCTTCTAAGTCCAACTCATTTATTTATCAAAAACACATCTGGGCTACTCTGTTCCTGGTACTGTGGGGCACAGCAATGAATCAGTCCCTTTGAATGTAGTCCCTACCTTCAAAGAGTTACACTCTAATTGAAAGGACAACCAAGTAAATAGTTGGGGAGTTCTCAATCTGGGGAGAGAACTGGTCTGTGACTACGACTACTGGGCAGAAGGAATGACAGAAGCTCTCCAGAAAGAGGTTCTTCAAGGTTAAGTTAACCAAAGAAAAGATCATAACATTTCAAGTATATGGGACCTCATGAACTAATACTCAAAAGCAAGGCAGAGCTACCCAATTCAGAGGAGCTGTAAGAAGTTCCATGCTGCTAGAGTTAAGAGTAAGTGTCTGTGATATAGGGTGGGCAGCAGGGATGCAGAGAGAGGCGTGAGACGATGCAGAGAAACAGAGGGACAGGAGAGTAGCAAGCAGCAGGAGCCAGGTCATGAAAGATCCTCAAGTCACCTTAAGGAGTCTAGACTTCATCTTGAGGACATTGGGGAGCCATTGAAAAGTTTCAAAGATCAGGAAACTTGGCCAGATACCTTTAGCAATGGTCAGACTAGATGACCTTTAAGGTCCCTAGATATTTAAAGCATCCCAATGCTACCCGGAGGAACAAATTCTTCAATAGTTTAAAAATAACCAGTTACACTTTTGTAGCCTTTATTCACAAAACGGTGTCAATCTAGCAAAGCTTTCATTGCTCATTTATAATTTGAATGAGGCCATACTGGGTGTGGTGGGGATTCAGTTGTGGATAAAATTAAATCAAAATGCAAGGGATACATAACTATCCCCCAAAATAAAATACACAGGACAAGATATAGCATTGATTGCTGATTGATTTTGGAGTCAGATGCTCTAGATCTGTGACCTTTATCTGTGTAAGCCTCAGTTTCTTTATCTATAAAATTGGGATAATAATAGTGTCTCTTGTGTGAATCACTGAGATTATTGAAGGAGATAGTCCAGGCAAAACACTTAATCCAATGACTGTTACATAATAAGAAATTTAGTTAAGTTACTAACATCATTTATATTTTTTTAATTTTTTGTTTGTTTATTTATTTAATAAATTTTAGTGTGTATATTTGAGGTTTACAATGTGATATTATGGGATATATATAGACAGTAAAATGGTTACTATAGTGAAGCAGATTAACATATCTATCATCTCACATGGTTACTTTTTGTGTTTGTGTGACAAGAGCAGTTAAAATATACTTATTCAACAAAAATCACTGATACAGTGCAATTTTATTAACACCATTTGTAGTAGCAGCCATAGTATTGGTACCTTTGTGAAGCTAACACTGGCAGAAAAGGGAATGGAGGGGGTGGCAAGGAGAGGCCGTTTCTATTATCACATTGATAGTTGTAATAAAATCTCTGATATTTGGACACCTCAAATTCCGAATCATAGTAATTTTATTTAGTATGAAATTCTTTTCTCCCTGGGACCAAAAACAGTTTGCTTCACAAATGAATAATGGCAAGTCTGGTAGTAGTAAAATTGATGGGGAGTGCTGAGTTCTTTTACATATATATATTTTAAGCACTTTAAGCAGCTTTTAAGGCATGCATGCTACATGCAAGACGCTGACTATAAATGTGACCATATTGAATTATTCGAGTATCTCCAAGTATCACTTAATTGATAGCACCTCGATAGTCATTTATTTTGAAGAATATGTTTAAAAGCCATTAAGTGGCATTTCTTTGCAGAAAATTTTGTTTTTTTTATTTACTTTGCATGTCCTTTTTTTTCTCTCTAGCTTTTCTCCAGCTACTCTCAATGAGTATTATTTTACTGAATTTACAGCAGCCATCACTTACTTATTCATTCAACAAATAGTTATCGAGTGCCTGCTCTGTGCCAGGAAATAGACTGGATGCTGAAGATACAGGAAAATGAGTGAAAAACAAGGGCCCTCTCTCAAACTGTATACTCTAGTCAGAGGTTTGGCTTTGGAATAGAACATTGGTAATCTTTGGGAGTTGGTTCAAAGTGTCTAGAGGTATATATAGAAAAATAAACATGGTAAAATTGGACACTGACAGAATGTTAAGTTAATCAAAGTTAAGATCATTATACAGCATCACAAAATTTGGGACAATAGCTTTTTTGCATATTGTTTTTGTAGACGGAGTCTCTAAAATTATACAAATGACTATTTAGACACAGAAATTTGAATGTTTTCCCCAATAACAAATGCCTTCACCCCATACAAGATCTATAAAATTCCTTCTTAATTTCTCAGTGATTTGACATGAATATTAAGAGAAAAAATTAAGCACTACTGGACTTTTATAAAATATATATATATATAGAAATTTAAAGCTGTGAAATATTTAAATCCAGATCTATTCGTGTCTTGTTCAAACCCCTTAAGAGTTCCTATCTGCAGAGAAAAAGCTGAACTCTAAAGCTTTTCATCTGAAGCCTCCATGTGAAGCCAGCCAATAGCTGTTGTTCTTGTTATCTTGTCTTTAATCCCCAAGGCCTCCTGAAGAAGGGACTTGGGGACTTTGGATATAGAGGGAAAATTTTACTACCGCTATTTCCAATAACTCTAAGCACTGTTTCATCTTAGTGACTTGTGATTTGTCCTGTCCCTGTGTTCTTTTTCTAAGCATATGCATGGTTCATTTGTGTCATTCAACCAACAATTATCAAATGCCTCGTGTGTGCCAGACATTCATAGTTTTTGTTTTTCTCTTTATTTGCGTATAATCCAGTCTGTGGTTTCTCTGAGTCTAAATAAGCACTTGGTGTTGGTTCTTCAAACTGGTACCTGATCCACTCATCTAGAAAATCAAAGCAGCCTTCCCTACCAAACAGTGCATTTCACTTTTCCACTGATTATTCACTGGCTGTATGAGCAAAAGAGAAGATTCATGGAAGGAAGTGGCAGTAGCCTCTTTGTACAGATTTGTTATCTACCTACCTAGTCAACATCGTCTGTTTTTATTTGGAAACACCTTTACTTGTGGTGTTGAAATATGGCTCTTAATCTAAGAGAAATCCCCACTGTATTATTTTTGAAAACCCTTTTCTAAATTTACATAATTGATTTAGAAGCATAATTGTAAGGAGAACTCAAATTCTCTCTACCTTGCTGCTATAACCACTGGAAGCAGAGGTGATTTTTATTTTCTTTTCAACACACATCATCCTCTAGCCTGTAGGATTCCTCCATCTTTTCATCCATCCATCCCTCTACCCAACCGTCCAATATTATGCTCTTAGCTAAGCCTTGTTTCAAATATTGGGACCAAGATAGAGTCTAAGGCAGAATTCTCACCCTCAAAGAACTCACGTTACAAGATAGATGCATTCGGGGCTGCAAAAGCCTAGGTCAGCTAAAGAGTTTGGATATATAAATCTGAATGCTGGGCAGTTGGCTTTTGTTTTTGAAGCAGCTGTCATGACCTCAGAGATAATCTCTTCTGTCCTTGAGTCTAGAACATTATATACATACTCCTGTCCTGGCCTGAAATCTTGTCTTGGTTATTGCTGTAATCACTCTGAAACATAACACGTAGCAGATGTGTGAAAAGCATTTGTGGAGCTGAATTGGGTTGACATTTATTTGCTACCTGCCAACTATTTGTCAGTGGATTGAGATTCCCATAAATGACACCTTTTTAACCCTGAAATTCTGAACCACTTGAGAAAAGAGACAAAGGTAGATGTGAAACATGCCATCTACCTATAACTCGGGTATAAACAGTTGTCGGAGAACATGGCTTATGTCTCCAGGCAAGTGACTTGCCTAATATTAAGTACAGGAACAAGTTGACTCCCCCACTCTGTCACCAGCACAGCTTGGTCAGCCTGCAGGACAGGGTTTACCCCCAAAGAACTTGGGTGGAACACGCATTCCCCGAAGAGCTCATATCCACAAATGAGAAAAGGGGATTCCTGCGCATGCCCAGTTTCTCCTTCTAAACTTTAAACTCTCTGATAGGATTTCATCACCCTTGTCACCTCCCTACTTTCCCCAGGTGGAGTAAATAGGGGACAGAGAAAGGTGAGGGCTGTCACCTTATTGGGGATTGTTCCACAGGCAAGAAGTCTCTAGAGTCAAGGAAAACATTCCCTGGCAGCACTAACTTCCCTGTCGATTTGGAACACACTCCTTACCTATTCCCTGCCTGGGTTCTTCATGTTTGTATTAGCTTGCTGTTGGTTTCCCCTTCCAAGTAGTCTGAGTCATTTAATTCTAACTCAGAACGCACCTCTTGGCTGATTTTTCTTGCCTGCACCTTGTATATAGGCTCATCCCTTTTTCTGGATCATATCCACCAGATCTGGCTCCTAGCCTACCTGGTGAGCTCAATCTTCCAGCTGTTAGAGACTCAATGTGATGAATGAACATATTAATTATTTGGCAACTGTGCCAGGCACTGTTTTGGACATTCAAGACGTAGAAGCGATACAGATAGATACAGTCTCTTCCATCAGGGAACTTGTGGATAATCAGAGACTAGAGAGACGTAGCAGACGATTACAACCCAATCTTGATAATTACTCAGGCAGAGAGAGCAGTGCTTCTGATATACGCAAAATCCTCCGTGCGTTGGCTACAGATATTAAAATATGCATTTAGAATCCTTTCCATAGTGTTTAAATTGCTGATGAAATGGTTATTCATAATATTTTTATCTGCAATCTTGATTTTTAAAAAATTTTTCTCTGCTGTTAACTTCTTTGGTAAAAGAAGGAAAAAAAAAAGAAGAAAATCCTTCTAAGGTTCTATGCTGTCAGGGGGGAAAAAGTCAATGATATTCACCAGCAGCTTGCAAAAACAAGAAGGGGTTCTGGGGGTAATAAAACATATGCCTTGACAACTGATATTATCCACTAGTGAGATATTGTTCATATCTCCACAGCCTGAAATTGCACGAATGATCACCCCGGTTATCAATTCATACATGCTCACGATGGCCTGGTGGCTCCAGGAATTACCTTCTTGAATTGCCGCAAATCCCTCCTCTCCAACAAATTCATCATGCAAAGTCCTCACTATAATGAACCTTGGGTAAAGCTCGGCACTCAATCGTATTTAAACATGTTAAGTGGAGTGTGGGCAGTCTCAGAAACATAACCGTTTGAGAATGTTAGAAAAGAGACTCCACCTTGCAAATTTGTTTTCCAAAATCATCTCACCACATGGCTTCACTTTGGTCCCAGTAGTTTGAAAGAGAAATATCTGTCCCCTCAGCCAAAGTGCCCCTAGGAGAGGTTCTCACTTGGTGGGATCAAGTCTTCCTGAGCAGGGTCTGCACCCTGGTGTCCCCAGCAGGATGAGCCTTGCAGAGTTTCTGGCAGGATAAAAAGGCAGTCAGCCTGTTACCTGGTAAGGAAGGAACAGAAAGAAATGGAAGTTTTTATTTTTGTTTTTGTCTACTGAGAATCCCGACCCCTGTCTCAGCAACCCGTCATAGAGGAGATCCGTGATGACAACTGGAGGCTCTGAGACAGTGTGCCCCAGCACTCCCCAGGTGTGGTCTAAATTCGAGAACCGCTGCAATGTGCAAAACAGCACAGCAGAGAAGTGTAGGTTGTCAATGGCATTCACAAGAGCACACCTAGCTGGCTCAGCCTGTGGCAATCAGAGAAGGCACCCTGGAAGAAGTGGTTCTTAAGCTGGGAGCTCACGACGAAAAAGAATAACCCCCCAAAATAAAGGAGGGAAGACCCATCAGAAAGAACACCCGGCAGAGGAAAGCCAGAGAGACTATGGGAAGATTTTTCAAAGCATACTGCTCTCAGTAACTAAAGGGCTCCATGAAATACAGACCCACACAGTAGTTTTTCCATTTATGATGCTCCCAATTTAATAGAAGAAAAGATTTTCCCATGGATCTTGGCATCCCAATAAACTGCATAGATTAGTTTCACTTCGTCTTCCTGTGCCTGCCTACCTCTTTCTAATTATGACAACACCACAGAAACCTGAATTGGTGTTTGGACATATTTCAGAATCTAGAACTCAGATCCAGAACCTTCCATGTGTAACTCTTAGAAACACTGAATACCTGGTCTCATGCCATGCTCCTTAGTGGCTGTCCCCAACGGAATGGATGATTTCACATTTCCTATACAGAATCATGTCCTGAGAGAGTGAAACTTCAAACACCTACACATTGATGGTTCATTTCTCTACTGGGTGTTACCCTCATCTTAATTTTATGTTTGTTCAGGATCCAGCATACTGAGGTCAATTAAAGTCAGGAGGAGATGTGGACTTGATTTAGTAAAATTGGATTCTTTGTCTGCCTTGGGTTTATCTCCTTGGGCTGGGCTGTCATTTGAATTTTATGTTTTTGCCCTTATTTCTTCCCACCATTGTTTTTTTTTTTTTTTTTTCCCCTTCCCGGGGAGGGATTTCAGTGTTCCACTCACCCTATCTGTTTGCAAGAAAGGTGTTTGTTTCTATAAAGTGCCTGTCCCATCTGATCTCCATCATCTTTATGGTCTTGCATTCTGTCACTGCGGCTCATGTCTGGCTGTGGTTTGTTATGTTTTGACAGGAGTTTGTTATAAAGCTGGGGATCACGTCCGGCTTTGCCTTTCCAACTTTCTTCTTTACGGTAGTCATAAACCCATGCTGCTAAAACGTTCCCTCTAAGGAGAGGGCGAAATTCTGATAACAAAAGCCTTGGGGGAAAAGAGAAGGGAAGGAGGGGAGAGACTGAGAGAAGAAGGAAGGGAGAATTTTGAAGAGATGTTATTAAAGTATCAAGGTACTGACCAGCAGGCATTCAAATGCAAGCTAGAAAAAAAATACCTAGAGTTTCCAAAGATTTGAGAAAATCATAATGGACAGACAGGAGAAATGGACCTAGATTACTGTGCCCTTTTTAATCTTTGCATTCTTGGACAAGTTGGGAACTGCAGACTAGGGAATAAAGTCAGTCCTGGGTTTGCTACAGAGAGAAGGCGTGGTGTGGCACACGCATTGCTTTCTTGGAAGCCTGCAAAGCAGACATCTTGCATGTTCCTTATGAAAACACTTCAAATTACTTTGTTTTCTTGTGTAGAAGGTGGAATGTAGACAAGGTTTGTATGGTTCTTGGTGTGGCGTATTTCAACCTGCGCCCCTGGCTTCGGTGAGCAGGCATTGAGCTTGTGGCTGTGTGCAAGGCTCTGACTGTGCACCCCTAGCTGGTGCTGTCTATTGTCTGTTGCGTCCTGGGAGCCTGGCTGGGTACTCTATGTACTTTGTCTCTTTCAGTTACTCCTCAGGGTCACCTGGAAAGAAAGTAACATCCCCACATAACTAGCCTATGACCGGCCACCTAGGTGCATAACACCTGTGTATTGATGTAGGGTGGCAGGGGACTTCTATCTGAGCAGGCAGCGAGCTTTACATCTCTGATTTCCTAACTCTGGAAAACAGCAAAAAGAAGCTGTCTTTGCTACAGGAGATGCCTCCAGATCCCAAATGCAACAGTTATATGGCACCAGTGCAGCCCTGAGTCACTCTAGGTGAATGTGATTTCTCTTGGTGGCCTTGTCTTCTTGACCTATGAGCTTCACTTACAAATGGGTGTTTGACCAAGGATTGATATGGTCTGGCTCTGTCTCCCCACTCTCCTTACACTAACCACCCTTTGCCCTCACTGCCCACCCAGACATCAAGTTGATTATTTCCTCAGCACCTTTGCTTGGGAATGTGTCTACCCTTCTTTCCTTCCTTCCATTTCCCTTCCATCACCCCCTTTCTCTCTTTCTAGCATTTATTCACTATGTACTGCACACACACTGGGTATCAGGTATTTTCCATGTTATCTAATCCTTATGGCAAGCTAATAATAATTATGATAAATAATAAAATAACTAACAATTATCAATGTCTTAATACGTGCCAATGCAAAGTTCATTCGTCAATGAATATTTACTCATTAAATGTCTACTCTGTGCCTCATTTTGTTCTTAGCTTTGAGACTACAGCCAGGAGCAAAAAGTCATGGCTCTTCCCTTTTCGGAGCTTGCATTCTTGTGGGGGAGCAGATAATACAGCAATAAGTATAACATAAGTAGTGATGACGCTATGAAGAAAAGTTAATTAGGGTAAGGAGGTAGTATGTAGCCTGAGGTGAGAGCATTTCATGGATGACTTTATGTCCTCAGGACAACATCCCTGTGAGGCTGTTGCTGTTCTCATCCCCATTTGTCAAGGGAGAAACCTGAGGCCAGAGAGATTAAGTAGCTTGCCCTAGGTCACATGGCTACCATATGGCAGAGCTGGAATTTGAGTCTGGGCAGGGTGGCTCCAGATTCACATCCTTGATCCTGTGGTCTGCTCCTGAGAGGGGCCCAGGCCTGGTGACACCTGGGAGGAGGAAGGACAAGAGGGTCCCTGGACCTTCTTATGCCCTAGACTCGTGATCCCGCAGATGCCTGGAGCTCCCCGCTCCCCGCCAGAGGTCGCTTTTCCTCCTGGAGGCAATGGAATGCACAGAGTCCAGAAGTGTCATTTCCTCTTGGGGAATGGAGCCACAGTCTCATTGAAAGGCGATGGGGCAGCTTACAGGGCAGGGTGATCGGACAGTGGTGGGAAGTCGGGTGGGCTGGGTACGGTGTTTAACCCATGAGGAACACCTGTGGGTGTGTGCAAGCAGTGGCAACTAGATCTAAGGATCAGGCCAACCAGGGCCATTCTAGAACCTGCGGAATACCCCAAGGCTGCTTTCTTTGGCTGAAAGCCCGCACACGGAATGTCAGACCCAACAGCTGGCGCCAGGCAGTGTTTCAGACTTGGGTGGGTGCAGTTGGGCTGTTCCATCCCGCTGCCAGAGAGCCTATGCAACATTAATTCTCTGTCAGAATGGTTGTTCCTTTTCGTGTAGACACAATCCAAGGGTCAGAAGCACAGCCCCCAATGGACTCCTGTGGAATGTGAATCTGACCCTCTTTCACTGCTTCTCATTTCCAAGGACTTTTACTTTCCTGTAAAATGCCCCTGGAATGCTGACTTGGCATGCAAATGAAGTCTTTTTTTTTTTTTTTAAAGAAACATGCTTTTGTGTATGGAGTTTGGATGTTTGTAAATTGTGTGCATAAATATAATAAGGTAGAAGCCCTATGAAAACTAAGTTGTCTCAGTTGGGAGGCAGTTTTTTTACTTGCAAACCTCAAAATTAACTTTAAAAATGAATCTTTTAAAATGATTAGTCCCTAATCCATAATCCTTTGTACTAGAATGTTGAGATGGGAAAATGCCAGATACAGGGCCCTAAAAACCTTTTTCTTCTCTTTCTATGGTCTTGGTTCTCTTGGCCTTGAACTGAAAGTGGCCTCACCTCTGCATTAGAAAACTGTGTGTATGCAGAACAGGTTTGAGATTGGCAGACTGTCCAAATAGACTTGCCAAGTTCACATTCATCCATTTGCCAAACATCTCATAAGTAGCTATTTACATCACAAATGTGCTATGATACTCAAATGATCAAGAAATGTCCCCTGCCTTCAGAGAACTACAGTCGCTGTAGGAAAGGCAATAAAATTGACAATTACAATACAACGAGATAAGTCCCAAAGTCTGTGCATAACAAGATATTATGGGAGTGCCAAGAAGAGCTAACGTGCATTTAACAGCGTCAGGCTCTGTGCTAAGCATTTTGCATGTGTGGTGTTGTTCATACTTGTAACTGCCCACTGAATTAGTTATTGTGGTATTGCCATTTTGCAGCCGAAGAAACTAGGGTTTAGAGAGCATAAATCATTTGTTCCAGGTCACAACATGAGTAGCTAGCATAGCCAGTATATGAATTAAAAACTTTCAGTGCAATACCCAACTTTACAATCACTGTAAAAATACAAAGGAGAGACAAGAAAACTCAAAGGAAAAGGAGGGTGATGCTCAGGCAGAGGCCTTGGTGTTGGAGCTGAGACTTGAGGACGCCTAAAAGTGGATAAAACAGAAGAGATGAAGTTAGGACACCCTGGGCAGGGGCTGCTGCAAGAGCAAAGGTTTTGATGAATGCACATGCATGACCACACTAAAGAAGAGGATGAGACTGAAATGAGGGACGAATTGGGGGGGGGAGGGAGCCAATTTATTATATTAATTCTACAAACCTTTCTTTTGACTTCAAAATCCATTTTCAAGGGTCATGTTTTATTAGTTTCTAGTTCAGTGTCCATTTAAGACCTTAGAAAGAACTCCTTATGTAATCTCCAGCCCTGGAGGAGGGCCCAGGTTTACCCAAGTCCGCCTTCTCTCTACAGAAAGGAAATCATCTCTTTCACCACTCTTGGAATTGCTAAAGGTTGCTGATTTCTGGTTTGGATTAAGTTTAGAATCACACGCATATGTCTGTTTCTCTGGCAACAGTTCTCTAACCCAGATGAATTGCATTAATATGAAAACACAAAGTTAAATGACTTGTGGTGTCTCCATTGGTTTGAGTTGGAGACATCTTGATAAACCACATTGAAATAATTTTATAAGAATGCTAGAAGTTTGGCACCTTTGAAAAATAAAGGAGTGGAATTTTTTTTTTTTTTAATTCCCTAGTCTAAAGCAAATTTTCCCTTTAGCTAAGTGAATGGATTTGGGGTAGAAAACTGCAAATCATCTGAAAAGGTCAAATGCGGGTGATTCACTCAGAGAAATAACCACATGAGTTGGATGTCTATAATTAGTTACTTAATTTTATTATTTATATGTAGATCAACCTTTGAGAATTTGAGGGCTATAACTTTGTGAGAGACATGATTTATGATCTAAATGGCAAAAAAGTTAAAAAATTGACAATATTAAGTGTTGGTGAAGGTTGTGGGTAAAACAGGTATTATCAGGGCTGGTGGAGAAGTAAATTGGTAACAATGTTTTGAAGATCTATTTTTGGCACCTAGTAAAATAAAATATATATTTTTGCTTCTCAGTGTCTACCTTGTTGGAAACAAATTGAAAAACAGTCTCTCACATCTCTCAACATTGGAATATCTAGATAACGTGTGAAAACAGCCATACTCAGAAACATGATGCAGCATTTAAAAGGAATGAATACGGCCGGGCGCGGTGGCTCACGCCTGTAATCCTAGCACTCTGGGAGGCCGAGGCGGGTGGATCGCTCAAGGTCAGGAGTTCGAGACCAGCCTGAGCAAGAGTGAGACCCCGTCTCTACTAAAAATAGAAAGAAATTATATGGACAACTAAAAATATATATAGAAAAAATTAGCCGGGCATGGTGGCGCATGCCTGTAGTCCCAGCTACTCGGGAGGCTGAGGCAGTAGGATCGCTTAAGCCCAGGAGTTTGAGGTTGCTGTGAGCTAGGCTGATGCCATGGCACTCACTCTAGCCAGGGCAACAAAGCGACACTCTGTCTCAAAAAATAAATAAATAAATAAATAAATAAATAAAAATAAAAATAAAAGGAATGAATTAGCCTTATATACACTAACATGTTTAGAGCTCAAAAATGCATTATTGAATCAAAAAGACAAGTCCCATGTATTAAAATAGATACATTTAATATAATGTTTATGTAAATAAAAACAAAACAAAATGAAACAAAAGGCACTCATACAAAATGTGCTTTCCATGGGAACATATATGGTATATGAATGTACAATCAAAAAGTCGAGGTAATATACAGATAATAAAAGTAACCTAGGGAATGGTGAAGGCACTGAGATTGGTGGGTAAAGGGTAGTCAGGGAAACTTTAGGCTTATTAGTAACTGTTTAGCTGACCCTGGCTATTTAAACAAATAAACTTTGATATTTCAAAGCCTTAACACCATAGAAAGACATTTTTTGCTCCAAAGTCCAGTTGGGCTTTCTGGATACTCAACAGCTCTCCTCCAGGTGGTCATTCAGGGACCCAGCCTCCTCGCATTTCCTGACTCCTCCATCCATGTGGCCACGGATGGAGTGGTCCATGGAATCCCCTGGTGGGTCTTCAGCTCTGGCTGTCAGAGCTGGAGGACAGAACACCTATTACATGTAGAATGATTTTACTGGCCATGTCTGGAAGTGAGATTTTCCTTCTTTATGTTTATTCTGTTGAAAAAAATGAAAACAATGGAAATTTCCATTGAGCATTGGCCACGACTCTGTCACAAGGTAGCACCCAGCTAAACAAGAGTCTGAGAGGTGAGGTCTAGCTCAATGCCTGGAGAGAAGAATCAAATTTAGTGAATAGCTAGTGAGTGTTGCAACAGTAATGTTATTTATTTATTTTTTGCACATGTATTACTAATGTGATTAAAAAGTAATAAAAATTAAATCGGGGCATATAAATAAACCAACATTGGTGGCTTAAAAACAACAACCGTTCTATTTTACTTCACACTGACTTAAGTTGCTATGCAGTTTTACTTCTCTGACCATAAGATTTCTCTCCTGTAAAATAAGGGCATGGAATATAATCACAGATAACCTAATTACATTTATTAAATAATTGTCAGTATTTTCTGTTTTATTTTTTCCACATATATTAAGTGCTATTCATAATCACTAATCAGGAGCTAATCAGCATTACCATAGTTGAGATCATTCCTACTTGAATCAGAGAAACATGCTAAACATGTTCTTTTTTTAATGAATTTTTTGAAATATGGAAGTAGCATGCTACTCAACATTCTTCTGGCCCTGTCACCCTAGTTTCATACCCAGCAAGTGGCTTGGATAGAGCACTGCTCTCACGGACATTTGCTAAAGGAATTAGTTAATTCATAAGTTAAATTTATGCAAAAAATTATACAGAAATGTGTGTGTGTAAAAGATGGCAAGGTTCACACTAAGAGCACAAAATTGTTCAGTAGTTGAAAATATATTAATAGATAGTTTTCTAAAGGAAAATTAATTCAATAGTTACCGAAAGGCATTTGATCAAATTAAGCATCTATCAGGATCAAAAAGAAAAAAAGTCATAAAAAACAAGGATTAGAAGAATAGTTGGTTTTTCTTTCCATAGTAAGTAACACTATCTCAAATCAACATATAGTACTTCCCTTAATCCTAGAGACATTCCCTAAAATATCAAGGGGAAAAAAGAATGCCCACTACTTCCCTCATTGTTTAATCTTTTTCTTGAATTTCTGTTCTAATCATTAAAATAAGATGCGAAAAAATGATACAACTATATTGGAAAGAAGAAAGAGAATAAAATTATAAATGTTTGGGAATAATAGATTTCTTTACCTAGAAAACTTAAAAAAAATACCCTTCCAAAAAAACTATTGATAAGAGTATTCAGTTAAGTATTTGGGTTCCAAATAGAAACATAATGAAAACATTCCATTCCATTCATAAGTAAAATATTCAAGAATTATCTTAAGAAATGTTAAATATCTCTATATAGAAAAGCATCAAATCTTTTTGAGATAAAAATAAAGACTTAAACAAATGGACATACATTTCATACCCCTCTGTGGGAAGATGGAATATTTTAAAGATCTCAACTCTTTCTTAGTAAATTTAATTGAATTGAATCAATCTCCCTCCCAATTTCTTTTTTGAATTTAACAAAATTATTTTAAGTTTCATCTTGAAGAATAAAAATCCAAGTGTAGTTATGAAAATGCTGACATAAAACAGTAATACAGAGGGCAGAAGTAACTCTACCAGATGTAAGCTACATTGTGAAGTTTCAATAACTAAAAGAATATTGTACTGTCATAAGCAGAGACGGAGAGAGTTTCACATAATGGAGTAGTTCACCCAGGCAAGACCCTCTAAGGTATAAATACATAATATCTGATCAAAGAAACAACCTTGATGGTGGGAAATGTACCATCCTCCTTGACACATGCTGCTCCTTCTGCTGGGACCACTCTCCTCCCCCTGCCCTCTTTGCTTGGATGTATCTATTCATCCTTTAGCTTAGGTCTTTCTCCGACACCTCACTCTTTCCCACTGACCCTGCACCATCTTTATTAGCCATCAGAAACTAGAGCATGGACTTATTATGGAAGTCAGTAAAGGTTTTCAATTTCATACCCAAAGAGTGTTGGTGCATACTAAGAGGTCCAGCTGGGAGGAGGTCGCCATTGCTGTGGACTTCTCCTGCACAATGTTATTGGCAGTACCTTGGATCAAAGGTTAAAGAGTTTTTGCCTTCATGAAAGACATACATGTAAGAGAAATAGCCCATAGTATGACTGACAGAATCAGGAACCAAAATAATCTAATTGTGAAGCACTGAGCTGAATTAAAAGAGATGAATCATATTTGGTTGACGTGTAAGTTCCCACAACTTAGGACCTGTAAATTCACTCATGTATTGCACCAATTCATTCATTATTGTGTGTCAGGCAATGTATAAACAGGGGAGACAAGATGGAGTCACAGCACGGATCTTGCTTGCCCTTAATCAATGAGTTCATGACACTAGGAATTATTTGATCAGAAGCTCCATAACAGGAGAAAGCAGGTGTCTACATTGGTCATCATTGTTTCTCCAGCACCTAGTGCAAGGTAATGTGGCCAAAGTCTTAGTTATCAAAAATTCAGTAGGTTGAAAATGGAAGAAAAAAAATGCCATTAGATTTATGAAAGGATCAAAAACTTTTGTGGAGTTTTGGGACTGCGTTGGTAGATGGATAATATATGTAGGAATAACAGAATAGGTTCATCAGATTCTATCATTGACTAAAATCTTCCAAGGCCATGTCATTGCACTAAGGATAAATTGTAATCCCTTTGTCATAGCTTAGAAAGTTCCACATAACCTGGCCCTGCCTTGTTCTCCGACCTCATCTATCATCTTGTTCTCCTTGACTGCCCTCCTGCCACACTGGCTTCTTTCTTATCCTGTAACACACACCAAGCTCCTGCAGTCAAACTCACCCCTGTCTTAGGGTTTTTGCCCTTGCTGATCCCTGTGCAGGGGCCCCTCCAATCCCAGATCTTCACGTGGCCATGTTCAATAAGGACTCAGTTCCATCATCACCTCATCACTGCAGTCTTCAAGACTGCCCAGTCTAAACTAGCCCGCCTTCCCTCAACATTAAGTTTGTTCTCTGTCTCCTCACTTGTCTGCTCTTTAACTTCAGCACCTAGAACACTGCCTGGCTCTTAGTAGGCACTTAATAAACACATATGAAATGAATGAATCTTTGAAATAGCAAGAGAGGTCATCAGAGAGAAGATATTTAAGTCAAATTGCTTTGGTTGACAAAAGAAGTAAAAGTCATAATAGAATGAAAATGATGTCAATTTACAAAAGTAAAGTTAATTTGATTTGCATTCAAATTAATAACAGGATCTACCTTGAACCAACAGCACCTCCATCAAAGTTCAAGTATGTTTTATTTCTATTGTTCTAGCCATTTATCATAGTTATCTACCATAAATGAAATCATCAGTATTGTTTATTTCACTCCTAGGAGCATCTTCATTTACATGTTAACATAATGCATTCACTGATTTCTGAATACCAGTAAGTCTAAAGTTTACCGACTCCTTGTGTTTATTATGTATCTCAATAGTAGAAATTCCACTTGGATTTCTGAGGTATAGCATCTTTATAAAAACTATATAAAACTACCTTAGACAACCAATTTATCTATCATCATGTTTAGAAAAATTTTTTTTAAATCATAGGATAATCAATTGTTTTGATATAATTAACTTTGCCTAATTAAAACCACAAATATTTGATGATATGATTCTGATTCTCTCTTTTCAGACTTGGAACATCATTAGCTAAGTAATAGCCAAGTTTAGTTACAAATCTTCCTCTCACTGTACATTTTAATCAAATTCTCAAACCCTTTCATGTTTTTGGAAGTGAATTGTCTTTATAGCATAGAAATTACAGGCATTAAAATAGTAAATGATGGCTCCAAATCAAAAGGTCTTGCATTAGGCAACACATTCTCAAAGGACTTGAGGAACTTTGGAATACTTAAAACCTGAACTTTAGAATTGCACTTTGGCTAGGGTATTTACCAAGAGCTTAGAGTCATACCTAATAAGACTGCCAGAGAATTAGAGATTCTCAAAATAAACAGTAATTGCTGCACTGATTTTTCTAAAAGTATTTGTGTATGACTGTTTCACCACAACCTCACCAGGTTAATGTTTTAATCTTTTTATTATTATTTTAATTTCATACTTGATTACTTGTTTGAATATTTTCCCATGTGGTTATTTTCTATGTGTAATTTCTTTCATGTGAATTACCTGTAAACATCCTTAAGAGTTTAAGAAAAGCATTTAATAATTACTAATAGAGATGAAATGCTCTAAAACACAGACTTTCTGATTTGGGGAGCACGCACGATAGTTTATATCTTCTCAGTGAGTTACCAGCTTGTATCATTCAATTTCTAAATGTGGGAAAAAATTCTGCTAATATCTACAAAAATCCTGTAGATATCCTAATGTCTACAAGCAATAGCTATAAGAAAAGATAGAAGGTAGATCCTGCCTTTACAACACCATCAACCTATCAACTTCTTAGCAAGAACTTCTGGGGAGTGAAATGGGTGAGAACAAATAGAACAACAATAAAAAAAACTTCCTAAGGAACTCGAACACAGGGCTCAGCATCCAAATTTAGCTGTGCATAAATTTTTAGCTATTTCTAGACTAATCATATTTACCTACAAGGTGTGGGGTACTATGTAAACATTCTTTATACACATTTCAGCTCCTGAATAATTTAATATGTGATTTTCTTTTCTCTTTCATGAATACATAGATAAATAATACATAGTATATTTTACTCACCTAACATCATAGACAATCTTCCTATGCTATCTGGCTCTCCATCACAGCCTAACTTTTGGAGCTTTGATCTAAATGTGTTCACAAAATGGAATCGTCTTTAAAATCTTCTATAAACTTAATTTCACTCCAAGAATATTTGAAAGATATAATCCTTTTTACAGGCACACAATGTATTAATGGATTTAGGTATACAAATATTTAAATTATTTTAATGCCAGGGATTCAAGTATAAATGTAAAGTGCAAGTTTAACATATGCATGTAACAATATAAAATCTCAATAGGTTTGGAACTGTTGTGGCTGATGAGTTAGGTGACCACCAGATCTAAATCTGAAATGTTCATGGATTTAAAGTCATTTATATTGGACTGTGCAATGCAGTTGCATGGTTTACTCCATTAAAGGAACATGTTAACCTTCCTAGTGTTTCAAAAATAACAAAATTGTACATTGAATTCAGAATTCACAAGATACCAGTAAAGAGTTCAAAATCACAAATCTATTTTTTTAACATTATCAACTATCACATTGTGTTACTTAGATACTTGTTACCTCTCCTGATAGGATGGAGTTTGAAAGACAGGTACAAAATCCATGTCTGAGTTTTCGGCACCTACCATGGAGCTTTACTCCTACTCCATCCTCGGTGAATGTTTATAGAAGAAATGAGCAAGCAATAGAGGGGTTTGCCCTGGCTGTCTGTCCCATTCACTGGGTGTAATTTATATGTAGCACATTATGTGTGTGTGCATGTGTATGTGTGTTCACACATAGTGTGTGTGTGCACAATGTGTGCATCTGTTGTATTTCTGACTGCTCTCTCTTGTAGAGTGATAGCTCTTGGCAAACATAATCTTTGTGGTAAACAAAATAACAGCCCCTTAAAGATGCCTATGCCCTAATTCTTGGTGCCTGTGGATGTTACCTTACAAGGCAAAGGGACTTTCAGATCTGATTAAGTTAAGGATCTTGATGGGGGAGATTATTCTAGAGTGCTTGGGTGGATCTAGTGCAATCACAAGAGCCCTAAAAATAAGAAAAGAGAGGCAGAAAAGAAAGTGAAAGCAATACCTTGCCAGGCAACAGCTTTCCCCTGTGGGTTTTGAAGATGGAGAAGGGGCCACATCTAAGGGACATGAACAGCCTAGATGCTGAACCAAGAAAGAAAATGGATTCTCCCCGAGAACCCCCAGAAGGAATTCAGTTCTGCTGACAACCTGGCGTTAGTCCTGCGAGACCCAGGTCTGGTTGTCGGAACTATAAAATCATAAATGTGTGTTGTTTTAAGCCACTAAGTTTGTGGTAAATTGTTACAACGGCCATAGGAAGCTAATACAATCTCTGACACCTTTTTGCCTCCTGCAGCTTCCAGCACAGTGTGTTGCACGAAGGCAGACTCAGATCTGCAGTTTGTTGGTCCCCTCACATCTCTGTACTCTCTCAGCGTTTGCTACCACATCTCATGCTGGAATAGGACAGACGTAGTCAGTATTCCTCTCTTGCAAATGACAGAAACCTAGCATTAACTAGTTTAAGAAGGAAAAAAAAAAGAGGGGGCACATCTCACCTAAGTAGGACCCTCCAAGGGGTGGAGTTGGCTTTGTTCCCACCTGAGATGAGGGCCCAAATCAGTCCACTAAGACTCTCTGTCTCTCTGCTTTGCATTCCCTCTATGTGCAAGCTTCTAGATTTCTATGATTTGCAAGTTTTTCATGGCAAAACTGCCCTCTTTCCTTCAAGGAAGTATTTTGATTTGCCTGCCTCTGTGGCCAGTAAGGTTGAAAGGGTGCTACAGTTAATCATAGCTACATAAAAAAAAAAAAAAACACTCAACAATTGTTGACTTAAAATACAAACATTTTTACAAGGATGTCAGGGTCAGCTCACCTCGGTTGCATGTGACACCAGCTTGAGGTGATTCAATGGGAGCTCAAGGATTACCTTCCAGGATGGCTTCACCCATGCAAGTCAGTGTTGGCTGTGGCTGGAAGCTCAGCGGGGTTTGTTGGCTGGAGGACTCAGTTCTCCTTCGTGGGACATCTCCACGTGGCTAGGCTGGGCTTCTCATGGTATAACAGTCTTAGAGTAGTTGGACTTTGTACATAGCAACTGACTTCTCCCCTAGCACAAAGTGGAGGCTTCCAAGAGGTGTAGCCCAAAACTGACACAAGGTCACTTGTGTGCCACATTCTATTAATTAAAGCAGATCACAGGGCCCAGCTCAGATTTAAGGAGAGGAGGCTACATACACAAGGGCGTGCATGAATACCATCGTCATGGTTCACAGGGGCCACCAGACCATGGGTTTATATTACCAAAGTGGATAGTGAACCTTTGTGACTAATGGTCCAAACAGAACCATGGGAAAATGGTAAGGCAGTCCCACAAAGGAAACAGGGCTGAAAACAAACCTCCAGTATCCATGGCAACCATTTTCTAGAGGGCTAGAAATTATTCAATAAAGCAAAGCTGAGTTTCCCTTTAAGGATATTTACTATATAGTTTGTACATTTTTCTGGAGTTGGGGAAGTAATTAAAAACTTAGGTTTAAAGATAAGGTATCTCAAACTTTTTTTCCCATTCAAACTTTTCTTATATTATAAATGAAGATGACAATACGTAGCAAACAGTGCTATAAAGAAATTAAATTGTGCAGGATTTATGATGAATAAAGTATAATGTGACTAATCCAGTGGTGGTCATTTGCCATCACCTTTTTAATGTGGCACTTCCTTGAATACTGTGAAATACTTTCACCCTACATCTACATTTTATGGTTTATATTTATTCTCAGCAGTACAGATCCCAAATTGTCAAATTAATTGGGTTGATTTATGATAATTAGTTTTAAGTTAGAATATTTGAAATGCATTCAATTAATT
Organism: Eulemur rufifrons; assembly: GCF_041146395.1. Lineage (NCBI taxonomy): Eukaryota > Metazoa > Chordata > Mammalia > Primates > Lemuridae > Eulemur > Eulemur rufifrons. The sequence goes on from NC_091001.1 coordinate 27,497,313, forward strand.
TTATCTGTTTAGTGAAGTACAATAAGGGTTTTTACCATTACAAAGTTTTATTTATAATATTAGCTATGCATATGTTTAAGGATATGGTGGACTCAAATTACTCTCATTTGAATTTTATATTCAGAGAATGAACATGCAGGTTTGGGGATTAGACAGTATTTAGGAAATGTATGTAGAAGGATTATTTAGGATGGAATCACAGATGATTCTGGAATATTTAGCACACATGCTTATTGATTGATTTTACCTGCAGCAAATATGAAGCAATAACAACTCTATAAATTATTTAGAGACTACTCATCCATATGGGGTTCTTTAAAATCACTTCAAGAAACAGTTTGGCAGAGTATTCTCTTTATATTAATAGTTTTTACAAGTCCATGTACAAAAGAGATATAGATCCATACAAAATGGATTAACACTGATTCTTTTAAAATGAAATTAGATATTTTAAAACATTCAAGTGGCAATTGGGTGATCTTTCCTAGCCAAAGCTCTCTTTGGTAGTTTATTTACCTTAAATATTATTTTTGTCTTTCAAAGGGTATTATATAGTGAATGTAAGAGATTTATTAAAAACCTTGGGTCGCTTGAGAGTGCTTTAGAACTTTGCCTTAAAATCTGCACATAGGCAAAATTCCTGATATTATGAGTTGGGATTTCCAGTCTAAGAGGATTTCAAATCACCACTGAAAAAAAGGGCTTGTTACAAGTTTCTAAGAGTCATATATCAGAAAGGCCCAGCTACTTACACAATCGCTGAAACTAAAATGGGGCAGGACCAAACACTTGAAATGAAAGAGACCAATTTAGACCAAGTGGAAGGTATCAAGTTCTCTTAAAATGGGCCTTTTATTCTAGAGAGATATCTTATACAGCTCCAAAAGCAGATAGAATAATCGGCATTTACGTGGTTATGGATCTCTTTGTATATGGAGATGTAAGATTTCCATTCTTTAAAGCAGTTTGAGACACAGTGTTGTAAAAAGCAGGTGTTTTGGTGTTTGCAGATATGGAGCTAGAGACCCCAAATATCTACTTACAAGTCACATGACTTTGAAACATTCCTAATAACCTTTTTTTTTATGATAATGTTTTTGAGTCTGAGTTCTGTTCTCTCTTTGGGTTGTTCCGAAGATCCAATGAGAGAATGCCAAAATACTTCACAAAGCTTCATGTTATTAAAATTTAGATGATTAGTGCTATGAATAAAACTAAAACATGATTTGGTAACTGGACTGTACACAAGACGCTGAAAAACCCAAGTAGGTTGCAGCTGTCTTATTTTTTGAAAACATGTTCACTTGGAAAGTATGTACAAGGTCGAAAGTAGTTAATGCATTTTCCCCCATTATTTTTAAAGTACTTACTCTTATATTATTGACTTCCAGTGGACACAACATCTGGAGAGATGACTGTACACATTTTTCCTGAATAGTTGGGGATTATATTTTATTAGCTGCAACCCAGAAGGGTCATGGCTGTTTATACAGAGAAATTTCCCTCCTGATGTGGTTTCTCGTATGACCCATGTACAGCTGTAGGAGGTTTGGCCATGCCGTGTGGTGTGTCAGGCCAGTCGAATATTTTTGCTAATCGTTTGTTTCTCTGTTTCTCTCCCAGCTATCGGCAGGACCCTCATCCCCCGTTACTTTAGCACTGTGTTTGAAGGCGGGGTGACCGACCTGTACTACATTCTCAAACACTCGAAAGAGTCGTACCACAACTCCTCCATCACAGTGGACTGCGACCAGTGCACGATGGTCACTCAGCACGGGAAGCCCATGTTCACCAAGGTACAGGACAGGGTCCGCCACACGCCCGCCTTTTCCTACTCCCAGCGATTTAAAGGATACTAATTGCTGTTTTCCTCTGGAACTTTGAGCTGATTGCTCATCTCTCACTTTCACACCATGGGAAATTCTTTCCTGTTTGTGACATGTCACGATGCTTTGGATAAACACTGTTCTAAGATGTGTTCATGTGATTCCGAGCACACGGAAATCAACAATGAGAGAACCTCAAAATTAAGGGGCAGGGAGATTCTGCTGCCTTTTAAATTTTAGTTGCTAGGTTAGAATTTTTGTTTTTAGACAAAGAGTCTCCTACAGCTGAAAGAACATTTGCCTGTTGTTGTGCGGTCAGTACTGTATTTGTGCTTTGTTACTAAAAAACATTTTAAAGCTAAATTCAAATTTGAACAAATAAGGGGAAAATTCACTAATCACATCTAGCTGTAATCTGTAAGGAACAGAAGAACACAAAAATATCAATGAAATTAGGGAATTAAGAATTTAAAGTTTGTTTCCCCAAATTCTAAGAAGTTGTGTGATCGGTCGCTGCATCCAACAAGTAGCTTGGCAAGGGAGCATGGTTGAGCCATAAATGGGTTGTAAAAGACTGAATGAGGAAAACGGAGGGAAGACAGGTGTCAGGGTCAGATATCACAATGTTTGAGGCAATGTTCAAGGCCCTATGAAAGCCATGAAATAAAAGATAGAAGAGATAGAGATTCAACCTCCCCTTCTGTACATTTTACGCATCTGATCCTTGTCATACACAGAAAATTCACCTATAGCATAGTCCCTCTCACCAAGACCTTTCTGGAACACTACAGATGATCCCTTTATGTCTTCTGGCAGGTGGAAAACTTAGTAAGGGCAAATACTAATATTTAGTCATAGAATCTGGCAAACTGAACTTTATTTTAACAAACACTAGTTCACTGCATTTGATGTGAAAATAATTTGTGATATTAATGATAGCAGCTATCTCTTTAAGTTCAAAACACAGATGACAGCCCGCCCTTTATAGTTAAGAGAAATTGAATTATCAGGGTTAATTGCAAAAGCCCCATTTAGAAAGCTGAATGTATGTTTGTTACTTATGCAGTTCTGCTGCAAGAAGAAAAGAATAAAATGTTTCTTATTTATTGATTGATCTGGCTACAGTTTCATCTTTCCAGCCCCCATGCTGGTGTATAAAACCAAAGGCAAAGGAAATGGTTATAAAATGCAAAAGTAAATCATCAAATGCCATTGATTCTATGATGTCTTGATTTTGTCAGTAGACGTTTTAAATGTGGGATAAAGGATAGGGTTTTTCTCTTTCTTCCTGTTTTAACAGTTGGGCACAGAGGAAAGTTGTCATTCGTAAATAAAGAAGCTTCACACAGAATGTAGAAGTCTGCTGGCAAGAGACTTGCTATCTGGGAAGGAATGATCACCTGAATGATGGTTTAATCTGCTGGTGTCTCTTCATTCTGGAGATGCAGAACATTTACATAATCTTGTAGATCAGATAGGTACACAAGCCATTCATTGCTAGTATTACAAAGTCTGAGTACTGCAGGGAAAGCCATTCTCTGCTGCTTCATTATTTTTTTTTTTTCTTTAGGCTTAATGTTACTTTTAGGTAATTCAAGAAAAACATACCAGCTCCTTATGCTTTAAGGAAAAAAAAAAATCCATGATAATTAAATAAAGAGGTTTGCCGTAATTAAACAGCTACTTCCAAATCCTGTAACTATTGAAAATAAAAATGCATTTTGTAGTAGCCCTTTTAAATATGCACTCAATTTCTTTCTTTCTCATAAATGAACATAGCTATTCTGAAGGTTTAGTGCTGGACATTCAGGACTTGTTTTAGATCAAAAAATTCCCATTCTTCCGAAGAATTGCTAACTGCTATTTTCGTTCAAATCAAGAAACTTGAGGTTTTCCTGTGTTGCATTCTTTCCTATCCTGGAATGCTCCCTTCTCAGATGGCTGAGTGGTTTGTCCAGGCATCCAAGGTAGTCACCAGGAAGACTTGAGCATTCTCCTCAACACAGCTCCCTTGGTCCAAGCATCAGGTACTTGGACCACTCATCTGATTCTACTCCCTGGCAGTGTATTTGCCAACTCCTGGAAAGAAGATTTCCATACTGTGATGGAAAATATCACTTTCTGGGAAATGGAGCTTAGTTATGTGGACTTAGTCCAGATGCTAATTATGTACATTTATTTTTAGGAAATTTGAAAGGATTCGTTTTTCTTTCTTTCTTTCTTTCTTTTTTATCTTTGGTGATTGTTATATTACCGAAAGAATATTTCTAATTTTTCTTTTATTCTTATATTAATTAAAAATAACTCATCTTCATGTAATAAAATACTATGACTACTTACTATAAAACAGTGGGCTAATACCCTTTCAGCGTCACAAAGATAAAGTGTTTGGAAGCCAATGCTTATTTTTAAAGGGGGAACTACTATTAGTGCATGGCATTACTTAGCATATTATGCGTAGGCAGTGTTACATTGTTCTAATTTAGACTTTCAATAAACTCTCATTCCCCAAATAGCATTTGACCCAGTACTTCTGAGTTACTTTTATGAAAATTTGGTCAAGTGGTGAATCAAAAATCAGCTGCAGTTCTAATCAACTGAAATATTAAATAATCCCCAGGAGTATAGTGAGCATTTTGCAATTTGCTGATACCAGGAACACTATAGATTATGGATAAATAAGTAATTAGAGTTAGAATTTTAAAACACACATTATAAGCCTTTCTTTTGTGTTTTCAGTTTTTGAATCAAGTAAAACACAAGGCTTAGTAATCAGAAGAGCATGCATCAAGGTTTTCAGAATCAAAGACCCCCATGTTATATTTATATTTGAAAACGGGAACATAGGCAGATGCTGAGAGAAGCACTCTCTAGGGTACATTCTTGGGCTTATTTTTAGGTTTTACAAACTGGAACAATAGTTACAGCCATTACTGGACACCCTTATCACCTCCATAAACAGAGGTTTATATTTTCTCTGTTCTCAATTATTTATTATGAAATTATTTACTACCGTAGAAAAGTACCATGGAAACGCACCAACTTTCACTATATGAAAACTCATCATTTTTACCTTAGCCTGTACACCACATTATGTTTCAGAATTTCAACTCTTTTCCTAACACTGACCAAATTATAACATCAGTGATCAGATTGTTCTTATATTTATATATACATGCATTTACATAAGAAGTATCTCTAAGTAAAATACAATGAGCTTTACACAACTGTTAATCTAAAAGCACCATTCCATGCTTGCTGTTCCAAGCATAAAAACTAAGAAAATTAAACATTCCCACTTAAAAAGCACACTTTATTTCATAAAAGGTTTATAAGAATTATTGGATTACACAGCTACTTACATGGTCAATATTGCTTTACAATTAGTCAGAGAAAGAAAAGGGTTAAAGAGCTACCAGTTAGTTTGAGAAATGTTCATTTTTAGTTCTCTTGTTCCTGGCCTAGTCTCAAGCTAGCACGTGATCAGCTGAATGCCTGCCAGCCTCTTTCTTGTTGATCCTCCGGAGACCATCTGTGCTGGGGGCATTGATTAGAGTGTGTCTGCTGGGATTACATCTTTTCTGTTGCCATGCCAACTAATCAGCTGATTTTGGTTACCACAGAAACAAAATGTCAGAGCTCACAGTACGGTAACATGAATTCAGCACAACAGAAAATGTTTTCTTAATTGGGGACCCTTTTGATTTTGGATTCCAAGTGAAAGGCAGCTTTAAAAAAAAAAAAAAAAGGCCGACTTTAGATAAAAAGCTACATTAATTGTATTGATTAAGAAGAATGCACAGAATTTTTCTGAAGAGAGAAGACATTAATTCCCCTTTAGAGGCTATGCCCATTTTTTACCATTTTCAAGCAAGAAATATATATATATTTTTCATATACGCCTCTATTCCATTTGCTGATTGTTGCATATAAAACAAATCACAAAGCCTTCAGTTTCCTTTAACTTCCACTATGGGAGCAGGAGTGTAGGGTCTGCCCAGGGCCTGGGATGAAGCTGTGGATGTAATTACTTGGGGAAGATCAGCAGTGACCGGAATTCTCCGCTGTCCTTTCATTCAAGAAAGTCATTTATTTTTCTTTAAAGAAAACACCTAACACAGTCAACTCAGATTCAATTCTAAGGATCCCCGTCTTACAGATGGTACACCCTGGATAAAGCTGATTCCTTGGTTTTGACTGAAAAAGAAGGACCCCAAGGCTTGTCCCAACTTTCCATTTTGTAGGCCTATGACAGTTGGACTGCAAGAAAGGTCTCCAACTAGTTTGTTATGTTACCACGAACAAAGAACACAATCTAACTTGACCTTACAGATGTTCCAATGGAGTATTCCATCAGAAGGAATGCCTTCCCATTACAAAATTCTGTTCCAGTAGAAACAAACCAGAACCTTTATCTGCTCTGCGTTTGTGGTTCATAAATACAAAACAAACAGGTTAGATAATAAAAAAGGCTGACATTTAACTGAGCTAATATTTGTTTAACAATCCAATAATACCCCCCTTTTTAAAAAAAAAAAGATTATAGCATCCACATATCTGTCCTGTTTTGTCAAGATATTTCATCGTTGATGGCTCCTACAGCTACCTCCCTTTTGTGAAAGCTGTCACTGAAAGTGGCTTCTGTCACACTAACGCCCCAGGGGGAATTGTGTAGTTTAATCTCCATGCAACTCTTTTGAAAACCTTGGTAAATTAATTCCAACACTGACAATGCTCTAGGGGAATTGTTTGGGGACGCTGAAGTCTTTCCCCCTTTCAGTGCACTCAACTCTCATGGCTAAGACACCAGAAACAGGGCTCTGAAGACCACTCAACCAAAGAGTTTTGAGGCAAGGTGCCCATATGCCTGGAATTACCCACAGATTCTGCTAATTGGATCTGAGATAGAGGTCTTTACCTGGGTTATCAATAATTATCTAACAGTGCTTCTGAGATCTTTGATAAGGCAAAGATGGCAGACATCAACAGCATCTTTCTTGAGTCATGCCCTACCAACACTTATTAGTAATTCCCCTGTACTGATATTTGGCTTGTTAAAAGAAAATATTACCTTCAATTAGAATGCAAGGAAAGCACCTACATCAATGCTGAGGACCTAATTTCAACTCAATAAATGGTGGTGTTTTGTAACAAATTCCCAAAGAGGAAAGTGATTATTCATATTTCATAACAGGTTGAAATAAACTGTTCACCATCTTCATGGACTATAGTTTTAGAAATACTCATATTTCCTATTCAGTTAATTTTTACCTATTTATTTATTTTTAAAAGTATTTTTTTTTAAAGTTTCCAGAGCTTTATGTTTGTTTTTAGCCCAACAAATCTTTCTCCAAAATAGCTTGATCAGAAGCCCAATATATTAAAACAGATACAATCAAAGCTGCTCTAGTGAAACCCAGAAAATATCTGTGGGGATCTCAGAGATGAGATGGGGGCCCAGCTCCTCCCAGCAGAGCCCCCGAGATGCCTCCAGCGAACCCCCAGGTCTCAGACGGCACATCAGGACCCCCGCTGGCCTAGAGTTTTGTGTTCTCTTTGGTTGCATTTTGTTATGTGTAAAGGTATCATTTACTGTCATCCTTCTAGGTACCAGGCACAATTCCAGGCAATCCACACACATAATTTCATTTAATGTATTAGATATTAGGATCCCCATTTTACAGATGAGAAAACTGGGATTGAGGGAATTGGATTTTCCCAAAGTTCCAGAATGAGTAAAAGGTAGAGTCAGGATTCAAATCCAGTACTCTCTGACGCCACAGCCTCCACCTCCTATTTTGTATTGCTCCCCTGAGACAAAGATGGGCTGATTCAGGAGCTGTCCCTATTTAAACCCAACCAATATGCCACTACCACTTCCTGTCTCATAGCTGACGTAGGCTCAGTGGTTTGTGATTGTCTAGCGTTTTCTTTCATCTCAAAGTCATTAATGGTGAAAAGAACAGTAAATAAAATAGGAACTACATGCTAAAAATGATATGAATATCAAAAGAAGATAAAAACGCTACCCTGTCACTGATTACTCTATCAAGGAAGAAAGCCTCCAAAGTTCTATTATATTTCATTAATAATACATATTTTTCTTAGAAAGATAAAATGCCCCATCCCCCAAGATTGGCCTTTTATGCTGGCAGAATTTGTCATTGTTGATGTGATGAGATTCAAGAAGTATATTTTTTAAACGTGGCTCTATTAGCCACATGTCAGTAGCAAAAACCCACTGCCAGAGGGTTAAGCATTGCCCTCGTGGAATTTCTCTAGTTGGGTAAACTTGTAATATTGGACACTTAGGCATGAATGATTTTATTGACTGCTTTCTGCTAGAGTAGGATAACCATGGTTAGGACAAGAACTCAAGCTCCTATGGTGGAAGAACGATGGAAGTGAAGGAAAAGTAGGAAGTGAGAGATTACCATTTGGGGGTGGGGGGCTACATACTGTGTGCCAGTAGTTTTTGACCCAACATCCCTGTAAGATGGGTTTTGTCCTCGTAATTATAGTTAAAGAAACAGAGGCTCATAGAGTTTCATTAGTAACTAGTATAATTACTTACTACTGCTAGTAAGCAGCTGTGTAGTCTTTTGAACTTACTGATTCTAGAGCTGACACTTGTCCCCATATGCCACAGATAAATAGATAAACTGTTTGTGTCACATCTTTACCAAGAGCAAGCGCGGCCTGGTAGGGTAGACCACGCAGAGTAGCTGATGTGTGAGTTACAAAATGTGGCTTTCAAAAAGTGCATAACAAATGAGTGCCTTGTTTGTCACTTCTAGGTATGTACAGAAGGCAGACTGATCTTGGAGTTCACCTTTGATGATCTCATGAGAATAAAAACATGGCACTTTACCATTAGACAATATCGAGAGTTAGTCCCGAGAAGCATTCTAGCCATGCATGTAAGTAATTTAATTTCTGTTTTACTTTTTCTTTTTTTTTTTTTCCTCCTTCATTTTACTCAAGGGGAAAACCCAGCCCCCTCTCTGTGAAAGTACTCCAGTAATCATCACACGTTAGGTAATTAATTCTAAATATTGAGTTTTGTTCTCAACCATTTTAATCCGCAGGCCCTTTTCCCACTCCTTTGTTTCCAAGTTTTGTACATTGTGAGGCTATTTTTGATACTTTATTATTCTGACCTCCAAATGGAGGTTACCTCAATAAACAGTTTGTACTTTTTTTAAATTCCATCCGGTCATTATCAAGTACTGCTCTGCTTAGGCTAAAAAACTTGTTACGTATAACTGGGGAATGAAATAAAACAGGTAAGAAAAACAGTTCCCAGTTTTGATTAGAACCATCTGATCAGACTTGAGACTCCTGTAGCTTCAGGTCAGCATCAGCAGGAGTTGGTTCTTCCTAACCACGGTGCTGGATTTGAAATGGAGTATTTGGGGTTCTCTCCATTTCATCTGGCCATAAATCACATCGAATTTATCGAGCACCAGTTAAGTACAATGGTGAGTTCGATGCCAATCTAGAGCTATATTTTAAATGTAAGTAGGAACTACAGTCAGGTGCAATCCCTTAACAAGAGTCAAAGGCTTTAACTTAAATAAATCTCTCCTCTATATTGTGTTATACAGCAGCTTCCATGACAAATCTTTGGAACAAAATCACACTTAATAAGCCTGAGTTTTAAGACTCTGAATAATAAAAAAAAAATAATAAAAACAGTAGCTATCATTTATTGAGTGTTTATTATGCCAGGCCTTGAGCTAAACATCTGCATACATTATTATATTTAGTCTTGACAGTTACTCAGAGAGGTGTTTGCTGCTCACAAACTGAGGCTCAGAGAAGTTCAATAAATTGCCCAGTATTTTTTAGGCCCAAAGTGGCAAAATCAAGATTTAGACCCAGCTGGTTCTGACTCCTAAGCCTGGCTGATAAGCTGCCCATCTCCCAGCTGTCTGATTCCAGGCTGTCTCTCCAGGCGTCTGTTCCCAGCCCTCTGATCCCACTGGTTAACCCCGTCTCTGCCCTTCCCTTTGACCTTGTGCTTTCTGCTGAGGCACCCCACTCTCCTCCTTTATTTCTGACCGTCCATGCTCCATGTTCTTCTTAATTATCAAAGCCCAGTTCACGTTCTCTATTCTCCTTGAAGAAGTCTGGAGTTTCCACTCTTATTATTCTCAAAACAGACTGAAAGGCCGCAGAAGGCAGTGGTTGGGAGCCCGGGTCCTGGTCTGTGACCACAGAGGATTGTATCCTTATTCCTGTGTTATCTTGGGCAAATGATGTAACCTCTCTGTGCTTCCAGGGCCTCATCTATAAAATAGGAACAGTGAGAAACTTGCCTCAGAGAATTGGCTTGAGGATTAACAGTTAGTGACTCTAAAGCACCTAGAACAATGCCTGGCGGCTACATCGGAGGTCCTCTGCAGGTACTGGCGATTGGCTCTCGGCAGTGGCAGCAGCAGGGACAATATTCCTTCGTGACTTGATTAACATCCTGGTCTTCTGATTGAAATATAAGCTCCTTGGGCTTGGCCATGACTACTTCACACATTTCTGTAGAAAAAACTCTTCCTCACACATGAGTGAGGTTTAGTAAATACAGGCTCAATGTCCCCAAGACCTCGTTCAAGAAATCGACATGAAACTGATACTCTCTGTTTTCTCTGACATTTTGTTTGTTATTTATATACACAAATCCAATTTGTAGTCTCACTATGAGAAAAAGTAAGTATAGAAGAGAATAAATTAAAGTTGCATTAGTATAACCTAGATAGTCTCATGAATGTAGACATGGAGACAAAGGAATATTTACTTATGTCTTCCTCTGTTTAGTACTGATTTGCTTCTTTCCTAAGAAAGAAAGGCAAACACAAAGAGTATCAACCAAAAGACTTGTCAACCCAGAAAGAACTTTTTTTTTCTGACTGAATAGGACATTTGGGGTGGCCCATGATACTTTACATCCTTTTTTAAAATATGGGTATTTTGGCAAATGTGAGTCTTACCCTTAAAGTCCTGCAGGATGAAAATTGTTGAGGTTGTCTATTTCTAGTCTCAGCTTAATGGGAAAGAAAGTTAGAATTCTCTCTCTCTCTCTTTCTCTCTCTCTCTCCAAATATGTATATAATATGTGTGTGTACATATATAATATATATATATGTGTGTATATATATGTGTGTACATATATTACACACACACACACACACACACACATATATATATATAATGGCAGTAGCCAAGTTTTCAAATACAGCCCTGAACCCCAAGCTGTTAGAACACCGCCCCTATCACAGCAGGAAACAAAGGCCAGTCCTGAAGCACGGCTGTCCCCAGTCCACAAGTGCCACCTTCTCTAATGAGGGCCCTAGACCCGGAGCTCTGCTGCCAGGGCTCGGTGCCTCTGGGCCTGAGGCCTGAGTGCCAGGGTTTCTCACAGAGAAAATAATGCTGTTTCTCCCAAGGACCAAAAACACATCTAAGGCAGTTTGGTTTTCCCCAGTCTTGCACAACTGATCTGAAACTATCCTTGAGCATTATATGCAAGTGTCTTCAAAATGTAAATTAAAGGACCTCCAGCAACCTTCCCTCCAAGAAAAATTGACAACGTTGCGATTACAGTTTTTTAGCAGCTGTTGCACCCTCTAAGATTTTCATGGGACCATCTTGTAGGGATAAAATATATGATTCTTTTTTTTCTATTTAGGCACAAGATCCTCAGGTCCTGGATCAGCTGTCCAAAAACATCACCAGGATGGGGCTAACAAACTTCACCCTCAACTACCTCAGGGTAAGACCAATAGAATGATTATATTTCCTGGTGAGTTTGAAAAGTAATTCAGAGGTTTATACACATCTTGAACCAAGGAGTTAAAATGAAGTTCAGGTAATATAGCACACTATGTTTGTTCTGTACCACAGTGTGTGTGTGTGTGTGTGTGTGTGTGTGTGTGTTTTCAATGGAAGGTGGAGTTTAATTAACAAAGCATCAAACCTAGAATCTGTCAGGGTTGAGTACATTTGCATGACTCCTGTAATTAATTAGTCAAAGGCTAGCAATGTCCCATTCTCATCAAATGCTTCGATGCTACTTTCCTTCTGTTACTGGCCTCCGAGTGGAGTTTTGTTCCGAGTTCTTGGTGTTCCTCATGGGAAAGAATTTCAGGCCACACCGTATAAACCAAGCAAGCAAAAGCTTTATTCAAAGTGAAAGTACACTCTCCGGGAGGAGAGCAGGCAGGCTAGAAAGACAGCAGCTGCACTGAGAGGAAGTGGTTTTAAATCTTTTACTGTCCTACTAATCGAGGGGAGGGATAGTCAAGGCCAAGGGGTTGGCTTCTACTAAGAATTTGGGTGATATTCCTAGAATTGTGTTTCCTCACATTTTCTTACTTCGTATAGTCTTGGAACTGTCATGGTGATTTCAAGGGTGGAGAAATTTTAAAACCACAACACAAATGATACTATAATTATCCAAAGTTCATGTCAGGTGACAGAGATAACTGACAAGTCAGCCCAAGCCGGTTCTTGCCTGTGGTTATCAGCCCTTTTTGGTTAAGCATTGTTTAAACACCTGCACCCAATCTTCAAGCCCCTGCATCTGGTCTCAACCCTGTCTCTTAGTCTCCTACTCTAACACTTCTGGTTGTCCCACGTTCTAATGGGCTATTGCACCTTACTGCACTCAGGGGCTGTTGCCCCTTAGGAGAATCAATGTGCCACCCCATAGAGTCTCCTGAAAAAGAAATCTAACCCAATGCTGTAACATAGACATTTCTAAGGCTTCTTAGGGACTCTCTTCATACTATGTAACATTTTTTTTTGTTTTGGATGTAAATTTAGTTTTTATTTTAAAAAAATTAAGTGTTTTGGGCAAAATTATTTACCTACATGATATTCACAGCCTCCAGGTTTGTCCTAAAAGTCATATATATCACACTGGTTTTTAGGATATAATTACAGTAGTTGACTTACAGGTGGAGGACATGGCTTCATTCATTAACCAAGCATCATCCACGAGAAGGCAATGGCCACATTTCACATTCCTTTGCCTCTGAGATGTTGAATTCTTTCGTGTTCAGTGGGTCACCTCTCCAGGGCCCTCACCCTAACAAAAAGTTTATGTTATTGATCCTTTCTCCCTAAGGGCAATCTAAGCTTGTGAATTTTGTTTTGTATTCATAATCCTCTGTGTACAACCCTTTTGCATTGGTTGAAATGCTGACATGCTTTGGCGGGGCTGGCTCTTCTGTGGATTAAGAATGATTTTAGCAGATTCTTCCAAGTCATTCACACACTGCAATGTGCCAGGTACTGGGCAAGACACTAAAGATGCAAAGACAAAAGTCATGCTCCCTGCCATCAAGAAACTCACTCCTATGAAGGGCAGACCCGTAAAGATAAAATTAGATACAAAGTGGTAAATACCAGGGTAGAAGTTTCCAGAAGGAATTATGAGAGAATAAAACAGAGATATGTCAGAGGAATCAGTCAGAGGCGGCTTCATGGGGAAGGTGGTGCAAGAATTGAGGGTGAAAAAATGAATAAAGTTAAACCAGATACAGGGGACGGGAAGGAGGTTTCCATCAGAGGGAAAAGAAGAAGCATGGATTAGAACTGCGCTCACCAACCTCCGGGCTGTGAACTGGTACCAGTCTGCAGCCTGTTAAGGCCCAGGGCCACAGAGCTCTGCCATCCCCCCTACGCCCCTGTCTGTGGAAAACTTGTCTTCCATGAAGCTTAGGAAACTGGGGTGCATGGGGGAAGGGTGCACAAAAGGAGGTGCGCTGCGGGCAAGGGAAGCTTCATCTGTATTTACAGCTGCTCCCCATCGCTCGTATCACCACCTGAGCTCCGCCTCCACACACCCCACACACCCCAACCCCTGTCCTGTGGAAAAATTGTCTTCCATGAAACTAGTCCCTGGTGCCAAAATGGTTGGGGACCACTGGATTAAAGGATGGAATTGCAAATAGTTGGATGATGCTGGGACGTGAAGTGAGAGGCCAGAAGGAGTGAAAGAGAGAGTTAGCTGGCAGCCAGGTCTTGGAGCAACTGGCTGATCAGGGTACGGAGCCAGCGGGGTCGTTGGTGATGAGGAACCTCTGGAAGGGTTAAACAAGAAGATGAGAGAGTCTTTGTTCTGGGTAAAGAGAAAAGATTCTTTCTATCTACATCCTAGGTGCCCCAGAGCCAAATCTGGACCTGCCAAGAGCTGGAATCAGCTGCACTTCCCATCCACTGCTATTTTGGTGGCCCTGAACCACTAAACAGCCCACAGGTCTCTGCCCAGGAGTGTGGGTTGACAGGTGGATGCCCCCAGCCAGGATAGCTGGGGACATGTCCTCCCAAACCTCCGGGTTCTGCATTCAGAGCTGGCCCTCTGTGGGGCCGCTGGCACAGTGGGTAGGTAGTGAGGCCTGGGGAGTTGCTCTATCCACAGGAATCCAGAAGGGAGCTTCACACTGCTGGTCATTTCATCTTGTCAAGAATCAGGAGAGGTTTAGTTGAAAGCAGGAAAGGTGCTCTCCCTCCGGCAGGTAAGGAAGCTCCACACTATGTATGTGTCCTCAGCTGACCCCACACAGGAAGCTGGGACGTCAGAGTCTATCCTAGACTTTCTCTCCAACACTATGAGGGGATCTTGCACAGATTCTTAGTTCCATCTTTTAGCTGCATTTAACACGGATTAATAAATAATAAATTTCCTTACTTCTCCTCCCCACTGCTTTTATTATCATCCAAAAATGGTTTGACTTTCACCCTGTGGTCAAGGCCACTGGGTCCGCACATCCTGCAGCCCACGAAGACTGAGATCAGACCTGTGAAGAGAGAAGAAGGCATCACTCCTCTCCTGACAATGACACCAAGAAAACTGTTCATGGGTGTGGGCAGTAGAGAGCAGCATTTCAAGGCCACTTAGTGCTTGCTGCATGTCAGGTCCTGTGCCATCTATTTTGTGACTTAACTGTCCCACGATAGCCCTGAACACCATCCCCATCCCCATAGCAAAGCGAGGCACAGAGAGCTTAAGTAAGTGAAGTAAGTTGCCCAGCTTTACTCAAGTGGCGGGACTGGGACTTGAACCCAGGCAGCCTGGCTCCAGAATCCATGTGCTTCACTGCAAAACTCTGCTGCCTTTCTAGTGAGAGTGTCAGACAGATGACACTGGTAGGAATTGGGTTATGTCTTTCCTGCCTGCCCTGGGGAGTCAGCAACTGTCACTGGTCCTTCATTCACTTTGCCAAAAATAATACCAGCTCTTTGCAGGATTAGTGCAAAACCTAGGTCAGACCGTCCATGTAAAGGGCTTAGCACAGGGCTTGGAGACAGAAAGTGCCTCATTAGTGTCCATTGTCATAATGTACTCAGCACCTACTACATGCCCATCATTGTCCAACGTGTTGCCCCTAGAGCAACATGGCACCAGCTCTCTGCTCTCTCTCTAGGTCTGCCTCGCATTACTTTACTTTCGGGCTCATGCATCCTGGTTCAGTAGCTATTTGCCTTCCTGGCTTCATTCCTTCTGTTCTTCACTCACTCATTCACTTATTCAGAAGGGTTCAGAACACTTCTGTTGGGCCCACTCCCCATTCCTGGCAGTTTTCCAGGTGCTTGGGCTTTGTCGTGGAGATGTGGCCTCCATCCTCAGGTGGCAATCACAGGTGGGCAGGGTCGGGTGCCGCAATCACAGTGAAGTGGGCTGAAATAGAGGGACACACAAAGCCCGTGGTAGCCCAAGGAATGATCCTTGGGTCTCAGGAAGGGGATCAGGATAGAAGCCACACTTCCCAGCAACAAATCCTAGGGGCAGCCGTGGGCCCCTGGTGCGTCACAGCTAAGCAAAATCTCAAACTCGCTCGCTGCCCCAAACCAGCGCACCTGGGCTTCCATGGTGACACCCGCCCTGGTTAGTGGTCACTGAGAATGACAGACAAAGGTTATTTCTTCAATTTAGAACTGGGATTTAAGACTCCCCTCATAGTCTTATCGTCTAATATTTTTTAAAGACAGCTGAGCAGTCACCAAATGCATTCATTTATAAAATTGCCTGAAGATCGGAATGAAGCGCCCCATCCATCCGAGGAAGCTGGCCTTTGCCTCAAGCCTCCGAAGGTCACCTGAAGTATTGTTCCAATAAAGTTAATAAGGAGTTTCAATACCACTCCCAGTATCAGAAAAAGAGGTCAGACAGGTGTGTTGGCAAATATTAATCCAAGGCCTTCTATATCAGTAGAAGAATTTTAAAAATTGATGTGTCCTGTTTTGGAAAGAAGGGATAGAGATTTCAAATGTTCCAGACGTTGAAATTTCAATATGCAGTGTCTGACATGTAACAAAATTAAGCAGTGCAGAAAGTAAGTAATTACAGTCATCTAGTTTTGTCAAAACAAGTTCATTTATTCCCCTGAAATTCTGAATCGTTCTCACGGAGACCGGCAGTCGGGAACGTGCAGAGCTGACCGAGGCAGCGCTCGTGGAGGCAGGAGCCGGTGAAGCGCCACGGTGGCCAGGTGGAAGTCGCGAGAACGATGTCGGAGCCAGTGAGTGCGGATGATGGAGCTGAACCCAGATACTGGCCAGCTCTGGTGACCTGATGCTTTTGAAGCGACAACAAGAACAGCCGTTGCCACTGGCTTTGAGTTGTCACATCGCCTGCCCTGCTGTTCCTCCTGTTGCCTCCCAGCATGACAAGGTTGGAAGTGCCCTGTGCTAAGAGGTGCAATGATCGCTGACTCTGTGGTCCCAGCGGAGCTGCGGCTGGAAGTCCCCGAGCCTGCAGGGATAGCGCTCTGTTGCGGTGTAGTCTCACTTCCTCTGGAGGTGGCCTTGGTGACCTCCAGGAGGCTGAGGCTTGCTGACTTGAGTGTCCCCTGCAGTAGTTATCCAGGCCAGGGCAGAGAGGAGCCTGCAGAATGGGGAAGTCACTATCTCGAGGCTCTTCGGCACCCCGGACACTGGGAGGTGGGTTTCACTGAGTGTCCTCGATCTACGGGGGAGGACAATTGTTTCACGACATGGAGTGACGACACCACCCAACAAAGAGCACATTCTGGTGATGGCCCTGGGGCACTAGAGTAGGGGAGTGAGCCAGGAGCACAGCCAGGAGCGCGGAAGGCAGAGCGCAGTCTGGCAGGAGTCTGCCGTCCAAGTCAGTGAGACCCGGCTGTGGAGACTGCCAGTTCCCCCCGGATCCTCTTTGCCCATTTATTTATCATGCATTTCATGAGCATTTCTTAGACACTTTCTTTGTGCCAGGTCTCAGCCCGCAAAAAGATCACTGCCTAGTGTGTAAGGAAAAATAAAATACACTCTGGGAGAGAAATCGGTCGCAGGTACAGTGATAAACATAACACTAGCTGATGTTTATGGAGCACTTCCTATGTGGCAGGCCCGGCTGCTGTGTGCTTTGGTTTGCAGGGAGTCTCTCTCTCTCTTTCTCTCTCTCTTTTAATATTCACAGCAACCTTAGGAGGTAGGGACTATTTCTTAGTCCTATTCTGCAGGTGAGGAAACTGAGACACAGAGAAGTAACTTTCCAAGGTCCCAGAGCTGGTTAGTGGCAGAGTGGCTATTTGAACCCAAGGTCTGACACCAGGTGCAAAGGAGAGAGAGGTCGTTGGAAGGTGGGCGTGGGAGGCTGCAATGTCCTCATAGAGGAGATGGCCCTTGGACTGATTCTGAAAGATGAGTAGGTGGTTATCAGGCTGACAAGGCAGAGCCCAGTCTAGACAGAGGATCCACCCTGAGCAGGGTCAGAGAAGGACAGAGAAAGTGGTGGGTTTGGGGAACTCTAGGAAGTTTCACATAGCGGAAATGTTAAGTTTCAAGTTTGTTGTAGGTACTGACACAGGTAGGTGTTTGGGGCCAAAACCATACAGCCTAGCTGAGTGGCATAATTCTAGAGAAGATTTTTCCCCAGCAATAGCACAGCATGGTGAGGGGAAACAGCCTCCCACTGTGGCTTGGGCTTGGGGGATAGCAGGGCTTAGACAGCATGGATCTGAGAACATACACTTACCAGCTGTGTGATCCTGGGCAAGTTACTTGACTTCTCTGGGCCTCAATTTTCTCATCTGCGAAATGAGCGATTACACCCCTCTCATTGGGTTCTAGGGAAATAAATGCATGTAGAACTTCTATGACTCATTTGCCAAAGCAAGATTTTGTAAAGGTCTCTGGTCCTCTCCTGGTTAGAGTCGAGTCATCAACACACACCAGGGTCAATCCGTCTTCCTTAATTCTTGCCTTCCACTTCATCAAAGTGAAAACCCTTTCTAACTCAGAGTTTGAAATTGCCATCATTTCAAATTTCTTTAATAAAATTCTTATATGTACGTATTTGTGCAATAACTATATGTTCTTTAAATAGCTTTAAACAATAAGATTTAAAAATTTAAAAAGAAATAAATTATGTCTATTTTGTCTCCAATTCTATAAAAGTAAGGGCATGGGCAATGCAGACATCATGTCCTTACGCGTTTGAAGGAAACCCCCACAAACTTCCAGAATGGCATTGAGTGAAACGTGCCATTTTCATGTTCATTTTTCTCCCATCCCAATAGAGGGGGCATTCCTCGTAGGGACAGCATTGGTTTATACGGTCGTCTACCTCCTTGATGATTTGGAATAGTCTGTTTTCTTTTTAAATTTTATGTCAACCAACTAACCAAGAGATATTTTGGTGGCATCTACTATGTATTAAGCACAAAGGAATGGGGCAGGATGTTTACAAGAATGCCTAAGGCATATTCCCTTTTTTAAGGAGTTTAAGAGACAGTTATAAATTCTCACTGTCTAATCTCAGCTGGTGACTTCAGGTCAGCCCGGAATTGTTATCCTCTCCTGATTTCCCCGAGGATACCCAGATCCTCTTAATCTCAGCAGATGACTGAAATGTGACTTGTTTCAACGCACTAATCAATTGCTCTGCTTCACCACGCCTTCTCACGTCAGCACTCAGGCTCTCGGTGATTCCGCCTCTGCTACTTCCTGGCTTCACCCCATACCCCTTCCCCAGCTTGTTCTCCATTCTGGACCACAAAAAATTCACCTGCATTTGGTCCCCACCGGTCATGTTCTCCCTCCTCCATGCCTCTGTACAGTGTGAGCCACTTCCTGGAACACTCTTCCTACCCTTCTCCTCCCATCCAATGTTCCAGTTAGATCCTTCTCATCCTTCAGGAGTCATTCATCTATCACCTCCTATGAGAATCTCTCCCCAACTCTCGGCTGGGGTAGGAGCCCCTCGCCAGTGTGCCAGGAGTTCTTGTGCACATGGTCACATGCTTACTCTTGGCAGGTCCCGTATGAGAATTGTCACTCTGCTCATGTGTTTCCTGCACTAGGCTTTGAGCAACATGAACACACATAAGCACCCAGTAGATGTCTCTCGAGTGGATGGTGTGTATATGCGTGGTTTGGTAAATGGAAGACAAGATTTTAAATGATATTTAAAAAAAGGCACTCAAATTAAACTCAGGTGAATTTGCTTCTCCTAGCATCTAGGAGGAAAAAAGTATAATTTATTTGCAGAGTCACTGCCTAGAACTTCACCATGAAATCTAAGGAGAAAAAGAGTAGAATGCACTGAGAAAATAAAACGAAACTTGGCGAGAGGCACACAGATCTCTCTACTGTGCAAATTCCCACTTAAACACTCAGAGTTCCCAATGTCAAATATTTATTGTCATGTCACTTCTTCTACTTGCTCTGAATCAGTATTTAATTTTTACTCCAAATGCCATTGTTCCCTTTTCATTATTTTGGAAATGAATTCTTTCAAGTATTGAGGACTAATTTTTTTTTAATGGGTGATTATTTTTGTCTATTTCCTTTGTCCAGATTTTCTTGATGCCTCAGAATACATATACTTTTTTATTTTCTTAAGCATTATGTTTTATACAACTTTAAAACATCTTATTGCCTTGTGTGTCAATCAAAAGTTATTTTCTTTGTAATTTCTCTTACTCTTTATCCATTCTGCATAAATGCAACTAGGTTACATACGATTTCCTAATGGTATTTGGTAAACACTTGCATATTTATACAGTTGTCATTAGCCATTTATAATAGCTACAAATATCCCAGTGTGGTGCTAAGGCATGTTTTTGTTTTTTGTTTCTTGAGACAGAGTCTCACTTTGTTGCCTGGGCTAGAGTGCTGTGGCATCAAGCTAGCTCACAGCAACCTCAAACTCCTGGGTTCAAGCAATCCTTCTGCCTCAGCCTCCCGCGTAGCTGGGACTACAGGCACACGCCACCATGCCCGGCTAATTTTTTCTATATGTTTTTAGTTGTCCAGATAATTTCTTTCTATTTTTTTTAGTAGAGACGGGGTCTTGCTCTTGCTCAGGCTGGTCTCGAACTCCTGAGCTCAAACGATCTGCCCGCCTTGGCCTCCCAGAGTGCCAGGATTATAGGTGTGAGCCACTGCGCCCGGCCTATGACATGTTTATTTAATCATTTCTCTAATGTTAAGCAAGGAAGTTGTGTTCCAGTTGCCACTGTCATAAATACCATTTCCCTAAACACCTTTGCCATGACCTGCTCTTAACAATGTTTCCTGTAAGTAGAAAGCTGGACTGCAGAGGCCATGTGGGATAAAAAATAAATGTGTTTTGGATT
This sequence comes from Eulemur rufifrons, assembly GCF_041146395.1. Taxonomy (NCBI): domain Eukaryota; kingdom Metazoa; phylum Chordata; class Mammalia; order Primates; family Lemuridae; genus Eulemur; species Eulemur rufifrons. Next base: position 27,517,744 of record NC_091001.1, read on the forward strand.
CTGAGAAATGTAGGTTGAAATCCTAACTCTTTCCCCATGACCTACATGGCACTGAGCAAGTTTCTTAAGTTCCCTGAACCCTACTTTCCTCATCTGAAACTTGGGAAGAATAATACGTCTCATAAGGTTGGCATGAGGATTAGACAAAATACAGTTTGCAAGAGGCTGGCACACAGCAGGAGCATAATTAATACCAGTTCCCTCCTGTACCATCTGAGGACAGCAGATCAGGGCTGAATTTTAACTGCTGCCATTTATTTTTTATATGATATTGATCAAGTGCCTTAATTTCTCAGAGTCCCAGTTTTCTCTTGTGAATATGTCCATTCTGAATCATAATAACTACATCACAGATGAGGGTTAAAATGATAATGAGAACTTTTTAAGCCCTAAATTACTACTTTAGGAAGCCAAGTCCATACATTGGTTGTGGGATTGAATTCTATGCTGAGATTTTGAAGCCATTTGAAAGCTCAAAAGGAAGAGGAGAAGTGATTGATTAATGATGTCTGCAGAGGAGGGTAGCCAGGGGCAGCTGGGACACAGGCCACGTGTTTGGCACTCCTCCCCAGTACGGGTGTGATCACAGATGTATAGTCATTATCATGGAGTATTTTCAATATTATTTATAGGCTTTTTGTTGTTATTACTGTTGAATAAGCCTAACTCTTTAACTAAGCAGTATCATCAACTGAGTGTGAAGCCATTTAAGTTTCACAGTGAAGTTTTTTGATCTCCTACCCTTTAATCTCCCAAGTGAATGAAGATTTTTGTTGCTGTTATTGTTATACTTTAAAGAACATTGGTCCCTGCGTGTAGCCTCCACCAACAGCAGCAGCAGCATAGCCCAATGCCTGGAAGAATTGGGCAATTAGCTTTGGAAAATGACCTCGATCAGAATGACACGGAGTGGCCCCCGGGAGCACGAATGTGGCTCCAGTCAGCATTTGGAATCCTGCCGAGGTTTTTGTTTCTTATTTTTGTAAGGCTTTGACTCCCAGCCAAGATGTTTTCCTTGGTTCTATGACAGGAGAAGGGATTACAATCCAACCCCCTTTTCCACCTAAATGCCAAGCCAAGCCTGGGGATGGAACAGGAATCCCTGCTCGGAGACTGAGATGAACCGCAGTTACCGGTGGTCAGAACGGGCTGGGATCCAGGTAGACCCTTCACCATTCATGTATTCAGGCAGAGCAGCAGCAGCCCTCATTAAGCCCTGAAGTTCTGGGGGGGCAGAAGCCACACCAGCAAATCTCTTGTGCCCCACACGGTGCCCAGCATATTGTAAACCCTGAAAGGATTTACAGCATAAAATGTGCAGTTCCGAGTGTGGTCCATGGGTCACTGAGGGCTTGCAAATTGTTTCTTGCCCATCCGTGATGATGTGGTAAGTTCAGAAAGTAAGAATTTTAAAACCAGGATAGCAAATTGACATTGTCAGGACACCCAGGTACATGACCAGTGGCCTCCTCCCACCGATTGGGATCTAGAGTAGTTCAGGGGTTATCAAACCCGCATGGCAAGTGGCCACTAGCTAGGGCTAGAGGAGCATGTGTCACAGACAGTGAGGCAAGCAGTGGTGTAGAGCGCTGTGACATGACTCTGACTCAGAGACCAAGCTCTGGTTTCTCCAAAGACCCTCCAGAATAATAGTTATCACAACACCATTAGTTATTGAGGAACTTCCGTCTGTTCCTAATAAAATGATGAGACAGGTATTAGTATCCCCATTTCACAGATACTAACCCACCAAGGCCGAAGGTCACAAGGCTGCCCTGGCAGCAGCGCTTCCCTGGCTCAGGTCTGGCTTGTTCTCAAAACCCACTACACCAGCCCACCGTGGGCGCGAGAACTGGGTCCTTGGCATGGGCTCCTGGGGGAGAGACAGCGCGTTAGAGAAAGTGGGGGGTTTGGCCTCTGAAACAAAGCTGTCAGCTCTCATTCTGACTGCTCCCCTCCTCTTCCCCGCCTCTCCTCGGAGAAAGGCCCCATCTGAGATGAGGCAGAGAAAGCCCTTTTGAGCCATGGGAATGCTCCACACAGAGAATGATTAAAACTTGGAACACCCGAAGGGTACTTTTAATTGCATTTGGAGATAGAAAAGTAGTACATATGACTCCATGATAAGGGAATTAAAGCAGTTAACTCTTAAAGAAGTGAACTAACCATAACATACAGACATTCCAGTGTCTAGAAAACTGTGATTTCTAAAGCCAGGTCAGAAGAAATGGCTATCAGAACATTTATATGTATATACATATATGTATATGTATATATAATCCAAAAACCAAACAAACAAAAACATTATTTTAGTAGCACAATCCTAACTGAAAACAGTTTCAGAGCCACAGATGCTGCCGAGATTCTTGGCCTTAAATGCACAAATAGGGCCTGGATTAAAGAAAGTAATTTCCCAGTCTTGGGAACTGGAGAAAGAGAAAGAAATTGCTGTTTAACAAGACATGGAAAATCAAGGGAGACGGTGAGGTGGAAATTGCCAGTCGGTCTACGAGAAAGCTGAAAGCTTACAAAGTCAAGTGCAAGATGGAGCCCAGAGTCCATGCTCTGGGAAATAGCCTTCCCAATTGTCTACAGTGGGTAGAAAAGTGCATCAGGGAAATGGGGAGTGGGGGCAAGGGGAGAGCTGTTTGAATTCGTTTTTAATTTAAGAGCATTTCAGGCAGGGAAATTGCCTGAAGTTTGAAAAGGGGGCTAGTAAGTCTCACTGATTGGTTATGAGGCTCAAGATCTTTCTCTGTGGCTGGTCTCTGGTGGATCTTACACTTTGTATGGGCACCATCTTACTGACCACAGAAAACTCAAATTCTTTAAATACAGCAACTGTTATTGGATTCTATGGTCTCATCATCTGTCCCTAGCAGAGTCTGAGGAGTAGACAGTACTCCACAGATACATGAAAGAAAAGAAGGACTATGGGCTTAACATCTCTGGTTTTGCTCTATATAATGAGTTTGGGAATGATATGCTTACCATAATTAAGAGAAAACAAGTAAAATTTAAACTGTCCACCATACACCTACCAAAGGAGAGGAGGGCAGTGAACTAGTATCATGGAGTCCTGTTATGGGCAAGACACACACTTGGTTTTATTTAGTAGTCACAAGTTTGAGAGTCAGGTGATAATGGCCTGGTTTTATAGAAGAAGAAACTAAGGTTTAGAAAGGTTCCGACACCAACCTAACATAATTCAGAGGGCAAAACTCCAGACTGGGATCAGATCCCATGTTGACTTGACGCCCTCAGCACTCTGTCATGTACAGAAATGTCACCTCCTGGCAAGAGCTGCCATGAAGACCTGGATGAGGCTACTCATTTCCACTGGGGTGACCTGGCTGTTTTGCCAAATTGCCAACAGATGCAATGGATCGAGAACACTGAAAACCACCCTCAGCTTAAGATTAATGGGGGTCAACCCCCCTACCGGACTCATCCCATGATGCCTCATATCCCTGTTTATCTCAGACTTCAAAATCCCAGGCTTCAAAGCCATCCTTTATCACACAGACCCTTATCCCTATGCTAGTGCCGGCACATATATTTTAAAAGCATAAATCAAGTCATGTCACTCTTCTGAGCTGGACATTAAAACTGTTTGCTTAAAAACCATTTGGCGATAGCACACTGCCCTCCAAAGAAAATCCAAAATTCTTAGCTCAGCCTGCAAGGCTTTGTGGGATATGGCCTCTCCCGGCTTCATCTCATCGAAGGCTCTAGTCCCCGCCAGCCTGATTTTTGCTTTTCCTACATACCAAGTTCCTTCCCATGGCAAGGCCTCTGTACTTGCTGCATCAGGACACTTAACTAGCTGTAGAACCTTGGACGATTGCCAACTTTTCTGTGCCTCAATTTCCTCATCAATAACGTGGGGATAATTATAGTCCCTTGTTGTTGTTGAGAGAGTTAAATAAAATAGTACTGGTAAAGTGTTTAGAATAAAGCAGCACATAGTAAGTGTGCAATAAATATTTGCTGTTTTGTATTCATCATCATCATCATTCTTCTGCCTCGAATACTCCAGCCAAAATTGTGCAGGGCTGGCTCCCTATTATTGTTCAGGTCTCAGGACAAATGTCACCTCCTCCAAGAAGTCTTTCCTAATTAGCTTATCTAAAGTGACCTCTGCACCCCAGTTCATTTCTATCACAGTTCCTCACCTGTTTTATTTTTCTCTTAGCACTTTTTATCAGCTGAACTATCTTGCATAATCATCAGTTTACCTTTGTGCTGTCTCTCTGTCTGGCATGCCTGCCACGGGAATGTAAACTCTTTGAAAGCAAGAAGCATGTCTCTTCTTTCCTGATGCCTAAAACAGGGCCTGATCCTCAGTGAATAGAGGAGTTAGTCATTTCAACTCTACTTAACTTGAGATGTGCTCCTTGAAAAGTCAGAAGTGTTAAAGAGCAAACCATTCATAAAACCTGAAATCCAAATGCTGCCTTCAAATACTGGAGCACGCTTCTGTGAAGGCTACTATCCTTGACATCATAGACTGAACGCCTGTAGCATCGTCTCAGGACTTGATGTTCTTATTTGCAATTCATGAAGAGCCCTGTTGGGAGGGTAGGTGTGGGGTCTTATTAGCTTTATTTGATAAATTCTCCTTATCTGTAAAATAAGAGAGATGAGCGTGGATTCTAAGCCCTTTTCCAACCTAAGCATTCTAAAAAGAAAAATACAAATTAGAAAGAAATATTAACAAATACCACATATAAAATATTAATAAATACCATGCTAGAAATGAGGAAACTAGCTGGGCGTGGTGGCTCACAGCTGTAATTCCAGCACTTTGCAAGGCTGAGGTGGGATGATTGCTTGAGGCCAAGAGTTTGAGACCAGCCTGGGTAACATAGTAAGAATCTCTACAAAGAATAAAAAAACTAGCTGGGTATGGTGGTGTGGGTTTGTAGTCCTACTTGGGAGGCTGAGGCAGGAGGATAGCTTGAGTCTAGGAGTTTGAGGCCACGGTAAGCTATGATCAGGCCACTGCACTCCAGCCTGCGTGACAGAGAGAGACCCTGTCTCTAAAAATATTTTTTAAAAAATAAAAATAAATCTAAAGAAGGAAATGAGGAAACTGAAATCAAGAGGTTGCATGGATAGATGGAAGCTGACCCAAGTCTACCTGCCTATTAGTATAGGATGGTTTTGGTGTTTTTGTCTTGGTATTCCATTTGCAGAGCTAATTCACATCCATTCCAGCAATAAACATTTACTAAGCATCGACTGTATGCCTGGGTCTACTCTGGTCTCCTGCTAGCAGATTTCCGATTGGATACTACATCTGCCTAGGTTGGTGACAATCTCATACACAGTACCTCTGTTCTCAATTTTTTTCTTGGCCAATCATAGCATAAAGCTGAAGTCTTCCCGAGAAGGCAGATAATTCCTCCCCCTTCTAGCCTTAATCCCTAAGCTTTGTGAAATAAAGTATAGACAGAGCGATCCCTTTTCACTTCAATAGTGCCATACACTGTCACGGAAACTTTTGGCATAAGGGCAGAAGTCAACTCCAGCAACCTGACAGTGTGGATTTTACAGAAAAAGTATCTGTAGCCTTACGAATTGATCAAAGAAGATGCTTTTCTTCCTTCTCCCAACTTTCCCCTTGGATTCTGCCTGTGCTTTACCTACGGAAGAAATACATGGGCATCTACCAAATTCTTGCACAGTTTGACCATGAGTGGAAACCTTAAGTAGAAAAACAAAAGTCTTCCTGTTGCTAATTAAAAGGATTTTTAAAAATACACAAAAAGGTAGCAGTCCAGTTACACGTGATTTCTTAAGCTTTGGAACTCTGGGTGTCTCACTAACAGACGGGAGGCAGGAAGGACAAGCTTCAGCTGTGAAATATAGTCTCACTGTTGAACAGTGGCCAGGCCATGACAGTGGGTTTTGTCCTTTGCCAATTTACTTCTACATTAATTGTACAGATGATCCCTGAACAACCTGAGTTTGAACTGCAAGGATCCACTTGCATGAGAATTTTTTTAAGCCAAGTGCAAATGGAAAATACAATCGTCATGGGATCCAAAACCCACGTAGATGGAGGGTTGACTTTTTGTATCCACAGATTCTGTAGAACTTGAGCATCCACAGATTTGGGCCTACTCAGGAGTCCTGGAACCAACCCCCCGAGTATACCAAGCGGTGACTATATTGCATTGGCCAGAAATAGCTCCTCTTCTGTAAAATGGGGTTGGAGCGGAGGTATAGTTGGATAATACCTACCTGCAAAGGTTAAATAATAAATGAGGCCACTTTCATTGACATACTTTGAAAGCTGTAAGATTCTCTTACAAAAACTGGCACTTCTCACTTACTGTCCAAACCCTCAATGTCCAAACTCTTGCTATACTAACTCAGACATCAGTGAATTTTGAATAAAATTTCAAACAAATCCTTCATGATCCCATTTAAGCTACTCACTATCCAAAATTCAGGAACCACATTGATTCATAGAGCTCAGTATCCCCATTCTTCCAACTCATTCTCTGAACTCTCACTCTCTCGGTCTAGAAACCACACAGGTTTGGATAGGGAGGAATAATTGAACTAACAGCCACCATTACTGTCACCATCCCCTTACAGTCTAATTCACACAGAGGAAAATAACATTGGACTGAGTTGTATTTTTGCAGGTCAAAAAATATTAAAATATTGGCTATTTCATGTGGTTCTCCCTAATATTTAAGGAACAGGGATCCCATATCCAAGATAGACAATCACTTGGTTCCGTGATTTTTCATTTCCCACCATCAACTTCCAATTCCTATTCCGCAGTGTAATAGAACAGCCACTTACTGCCCGATGACTGTGCCAGATACTCTCAGTCATTAACTAACCCTCATCATCTCATTTAAAAAAACAACTTGTTCATATTTTGAATAATTTATTTATATAGTGTAAAATTCAAAGAGTATAAAAACTTTTAAAATGTAAACTTTTCACACTTACCCCTACCCTCAACTACTCAACTTACCCGTCCCTTCCCCTCCCCTCCCTAAAGAAAGGCAGCCAACATCTCCAGTTTCTTTCATTTTCTTCCAGGGATAGTCTATGCATATACAAGTATACATTGCTTTAAATGCACACACACACACACACACACACACACCCATGCAAACACACACACACACCAATGGTAACATATTATGCCTACAGTGCTAAGTGTTGAGTAGTGACATTCCTTATAAAAGCAACAGAAGTATATCCCAGAGAGGAATATCACTCTAGAGATATACCATAATTTATTTTACCTGTATTTTACTGATGAACATTTAGGTTGTTTCTAATCTCTTTCTACTATTAACAATGATGTGCAAATTTTTTTTCATATTTTATTTTGCATAGGAACAACTAAAAAGCTAAGTCTGTAAAAGAAATTTCTGGAAGTAAAATTTCCAAGTGAAAGTATGTACATTGTAATTTTGAGATTGTACCAAATTTTGGTTCCACCAGCAGCATACAACAATGCCTATTTTTCCACACTTTTCAAAAGTTGAAGGTTATCAATGTTTTCATTTTTTTCCAATATCAGAGTTGAAAATGATATCTCATTTTCATTTTAATGTGCATTTCTCTTTTTACAAGAGAGATTTATTATCTTTTCATATACTTAAGGGCCATTTATATTTCGTTTCTTGTGAATTATTTGTGTGTTATCCATTTTTCTATTAGGTTGTTTTTTCTTATATATACATAGGACTTTATGATTTAAAAAAGAACCTTTGTTGTGATATAACTAAAATTACAAGTTTGTGGAGGTTTTTTTTTAATAACTTCACTTCAGTTTGCTTTATCCATGGAATATTTTTTATTTTGGTTTTTGTTTTTGTTAAATGATGCAGTATTTCCCCTATATCTTTTGGTTTATGTTTTATGTTTAGTATTATTAATAGCCCTCTTTGAGCTAATAATAATAGGGATATATTCTTCTATGTTTTCTAATGCCACTTTTAAAATTTGGATGATTCTTTCTTTATGTTTAAATAATTGATCCACCTGGAATTTGGGGGGTAACAAAGTATAAGGAATCTTATACCAAGGCACTGTAGCCAGGGCAACAGAGCGAGACTCTGCCTCAAATAAATAAATAAATAAATAGACCAAAGTGTAAAGAAACCTATTTGCTTACTCGATTGTCCAATCACCGTGTATTGACTAACATGATTGTTCTCACTGATTTGAAATACTGCTTTTAGCATATTTCTAAATTGCTTTAAATACTTGGGTCCATTTCTATACTCCAATCCTGCCCTGTTAATTTGTCTTCGTATTCTCACTTTTAAAATTATTGTTACCTTATGATATACTTTAGTGTATGGTAGAATTGATATAATCTCATTCTTCTTTTTAGGATTTTTAAATCTTTATTTTTTCATCTAATCTTTGGAATTAGATCATTTAATTTAAAAATAAGTTTGTTGGTATTTTATTGAAATCCTGTTAGATTTACAAATTTATGTTGGGAAAATTGCTATCATTATGATGTTTGGCCTTTCCAAAATTTGGATACCCTCTCTAATGTAGAGGTCCTTTTTGTGTCACTTGGTAACATTTGGAGGGATTTTTTGGCATGTGTTTATGTATATGTATGTGTGGATAGGTGTGTGTGCTTATATACATTTATTTAGACATACGTATAAGTATATATTTTCATTTCTTAATAATTTTGCACCTAGATAAGATTATCTATATTCTAAACAAAATATCTTTTTATTTATAATCATAAATAGGGTCTTTTCTTTCATTTTATAGTTGAATTGATTGTGTTTGTATTTATGAATGTTATTGATTTCTGTATATTAATTTTATTCCCAGGCACATTACAGAATCCTCTTAATATTTATTAATATAATAGCTGTTTTATAGTTGACCTTATTGGGTGTTCTAGCTAAATTATTATATCACTTGCAAATAATAATAATTTTACCAAGTCTTTTTCAATTTTTATATCTTACTTCTTTCTTTTGTCTAATTATCTTGGCTAGTACCATCAGAAAAATGTTAAATAATAGTGAGGATAATGAACATCCTTATCTTGTGTCTGACTTTAATGGGAATGCTTCTAGATTTTTTCATTAAATAGGGTGATTATCTATGATTTGAGAGAGACATATTTCTTATGTTAAGGTAATATCTATTCTTATTTCATTAAGAGCTATTTAAAGTAAAAAAAAAAAGGGGAGAGAAGGACGTTGAATTTTATCAAATATATTTCTGGTGTCCAAGGGGATGGTATTATTTTTCTGTTTTTATTATTATGAGTGGTGCAATTGATATCCAAGACAGTATTTTAATTTCATTGCATGCATCAACTCATTTAATCTTTGCTCAACAACTAGGTATTATTACTATTCTCACTCCAAAATTAAGAAAACTCACACTCACAAAAGTTAGATAATACAGCCAGTGAGTGGCAGGGCTGAGCTTTGAGCCCAGGCTGATTTCCTTACATATAAAACTATGCAAAGTTTCATTGTGATAGATTTGATTTTTTTTTTTTTTTTTTTTTTTTTTTTTTGAGACAGAGTCTTGCTTTGTTGCCCGGGCTAGAGTGAGTGCTGTGGCATCAGCCTAGCTCACAGCAACCTCAAACTCCTCGGCTTAAGCAATCCTCCTGCCTCAGCCTCCCGATTAGCTGGTACTACAGGCATGCGCCACCATGCCCGGCTAATGTTTTTCTATATATATTTTAGTTGTCCAGATAATTTCTTTCTACTTATAGTAGAGACGGGGGTCTCGCTCTTGCTCAGGCTGGTCTCGAACTCCTGACCTCAAGTGATCCACCCACCTCGGCTTCCCAGAGTGCTAGGATTACAGGCGTGAGCCACCTCGCCCAGCCGTGATAGGTTCTTGAGAAAAAAATCATCATTTCATTTCTAGAACAAATCCCACTTGTTCAGTATGTATTCTCCCTTTAGTGGATCACATTAAATATTGCTAATATTTATTTACAATTTCTGCATCAGTATTCAAACGGAAAATTCAACTGAAGTTCCCTTTTATATGATGTCTTTGTCAGTATCAAGTCTTATTGGTGTCTTGGCCTCATTAACATTTTGGAAATCATCCTGATTTTTTCTTTTTTCCAGAACAATTTGAATGGCATTGAACTTATCTGCCTTTTAAAGGTTTTGTAGAATTCCCCTATAAAGCTACATGGCCCTAATTCCTCTGTGAAACCATCTGAGCCTGGGACTTTTTTGTGGAAAGTGGCTTCCTGGTATTTGTTAATTTTTTTTTATTTGAAAGCCCCACCCTCAATCTATTTAACATATATGAGAGTTATATATATTGAATGAATAAAACTTATAATGTTAAAAAGTTTATCCTAAAGCAATGGAAGCTGTTGAAGGGAAAATCAATTACAGAAGTGAATGCATTTGAAAGATTTGTTTCTTTCCTTAACCCTAACCATAGAGCTTTCCAGAAAATGTTAGAATCTGCTTTCCTCCAAATTTGAGCCTAAGTAACATTCTTATGTTATTTCTTCCTTTTTGAAAATGTTTGATGGACTGACTGAATTATGTACAACTACAAATTGGTGAAGAGACTAACTCATTTAACTAAAAGTAGTTAAGAACCATGTTTTCTGTTGCTATATTTATTTACATGTAGTTGGTTCAACTTTTAACTGCATATATTCACTTAAGTTTTCTCTTATTAGAGGTCTTCTGAAAACCATTATTTCCTTATTAATTTCATAGTGGCTTTAGGCAATTTCTAGCTGTGGCACTGACTGTGTGAATAAACGGTCTTTATTGTTCATGGTTTTAAGGTAGAGAAAAATGCTTCTGATATACTTAAAATGCTGATTACTAGATGAAGTCCAAGGAATAGTCATTAGCTTTGATAATAACCAAAACAATCTTTTATTAAGTGCCCACTGCATTCCCAAACCTGTGGGTTATACAAATGAAAATGTGTTGCCTGCTCTCACCAAGCTTAGCTATAATAACCAAAATAATCGGGCACTTACTATGAGCCAGGCATTCATTCATTCTTACAAAAAATGTTTAAAGGATGCCTGCTAGATGTCAGGTTCAGTGCCAGGTGCTAGAAACACAAGGATGAGCAGGAATAAGTACATTCCTGCTCTCATGCTTTTGAGAGCATATTTGCCAAACAATCTCACACAAATGCATGTATAATTTCAAATTAAGAAAAGAAGCGTAAGTCTATGCATGAATATAACAAAGGAAACTTACTTCCAGTCTAGGAGAGATCTCAGAAGGCTTCACTGAGAAGGTGATACTTGGAACGAGTTTTAAGAATGAGTTGGTTTAACTAGGGAAGAGTAGGGAAAGGGTATTGTATTCCTCTGCCATGCCAAGGAATCAATTCTGACAAAGGCTCAGCAGCAAGAAGAGGAAGAAGAAGAGCTGGAGTGTGGGGGGAGGGGGAGAGTGATGTGAGATTAGATTGGAGAGAGGTGAGGGTGGAGTGGTTGGTGGCAGACAACACAGAGCCCGTAGGCCTTGTTTCAGAAAAATTTGACAATAAAGTAGGAGCCATGATCTAAACAGCTGCTCATGCAATGAGAGTGTGGCAGTAGAAATATACACCAACTGTCCTGTGATCTCAGAGGAGACAGCTGCCATGTTGGAGGGTCAGAGAAAACTAGAAAACATCCCAGCAGAGGATGTTTAAGCAGGTTTGTGAAAATGAATAGGAGCTTGGCAGTCAAGAAAGGAGAGAAAGAGTATTCCAGGTGGAGAGAACAGAATGTGCAAAGGCCCAGAAACATAAACGAACGTGGTGTATTCAGAAGGCATGAAATACTTAGTGTGAGTAGTGCATATGTAGTATTTGTGTGTAAGTGTGTGTTTGTGTGTATGTGCACAGGCATGTGCAAAAGGGATTGAGGTGAAAACTCTTAAAAGATGCATTTAGACATTCAGGTTGGGGCTTTATCAAGGCAACAACATCTGCCATGCTAAGGAATTTCCCATAGTAATGGAAGGTCATTTAATAAATAGATGAGACATCTCTTATAAACTTGTATTTTTAGTTTAGAACAGTGTTTCTCTTAACTCTACTGAATATCAGATTAACTTGGGGGACCTTTGAAAACTCTTGGTGCTCAAACCACACCCCAGACCAACTGAATCAGAATCTCATGTGAATCCAGACGTAGCATTTATTTTCTAGATGCCTTGCCTATATTACCTGTTTTTTTTTTTTTCAAGACTTTATTTTTTAGAGCCATTTTAGATTCACAACAAAATTGAGCACAAAGTACAGAGATTTTCCATATACCCCTTTCCCCCTCACATGTACAGCCTCTCTTCCTAACCACACCCCCCACCAGAGTGACACATTTGTTACCACCAGTGACCCTACATTGACATGTCATAATCACCAAAGTCTTTAGTTTTCGTTAGGGTTCACTCTTGGTGTTGTACATTCTATGGGTTTAGACTAATTTATAATGGCATGAATCCACCATTGTAGTATCGCACAGAGCAACTTTCACTGCCCTAAAATTGCTCTATGCTCTGCCTATTCATCCCTCCCTCCTCATTTAACCCCTGGCAACTGCTGATCTTTTTACTATCTCCATAGTTTTTCCTTTTCCAGAATATCATGTAGCTAGAATCATATCGTATGTAGCCTTTTCAGTTGGCTTCTTTCACTTGGTGATATGCATTTGCAGTTCCTCCATGTCTTTGCATGGCTTGATAGTTCATATTTTTACTGCTGAATAATATTCCATTGTATGAATACACTAGCACACTTTAAAGCACCCAAGTGATTCCAATGTGGAGCCAAACTTGAGAGTTAGTGGTTTAAAAGGGCTCCCTGGCTTTGTGGTGGAGAGTAGAAATTCAGGAAGGAGATCAGGAGTCTTCCATAGTGGAGAGAGAGTGGAGTCTTGAAGATGACAGCACCAATGGGAATGGAAAGGGGGATGACGGGTTTCAAGAAACAGTCAGGCCCTTGAGCAACAATAATGATAGGATGTCTATTGGGTGTAAGGGGGAAGGGAAGAAAGATGTAGAGGACTGTCTTTCAGTATCTAACGGTGGTGGCACAATCCAGACAGAGTGGTAGCTCAGAGCTTGAGGGTAGGGGCGTGAATCCCTTCTTGACCAACACACTAGCTAGTTGGGTGGCCTTAGGCAAGTCACTTAATCTCTCAGGCCTCAGTTTGCTCAGGTATAAAATGGCGATAACAGTAGTACATATCTTATAATGAGAAATAAATGAGTTCATTCACACAAAGGTCTTGGAACAAAACCTAATGCAACAAACACCCTTTATAACTCTTTACCATTAAGAGCCACTAAGTCAGGATGGGGCAGGACATTTTCCAAGAAAGAACTTAAACCTCAGGCAACTGACAGGAAAAGCAGCTTTCTTACCTGCTTGGATTCAGTAGGACCAATTGCACTAGTACCTACCAGCCACACAATCTTGGTCAAGGTACAAAGACAAAACACCTCTCTGTGCCTCAGTTTCCTCACCTGTAAAATGGAGACTATAAAAATATCCTGTTTTCAGGTTACCGGAAATATTAAATCTGCCAAAGAGAAATTCTTCTTTGCCTTGGAGATTTGGAGTCGTGTTTGCCTATACTGAATGTGCGGGAGTGATTGGTATTCTGGAGGTTGACCACTCCTCTGTCCTGCCCTGTGGTGGAGTCAGTGCCCGCCATCTCCTGGCTCCGATGTGCGCAAGCTTGTCCTGTGTCTCGGGCTGTGTTAAGTGGGACAGGTCCCTTCTCAGCCTGACAGACATCCCCTGCCCGTAGAGACCCTGTCCTTGTAACTGTTCATTTCTTTCTCTTCAGCTTGTTTGTTCCCAGTCATCCAAGTCAGAAAGTGTCAAAAAGAAACGTTTGAAGACATCTTTGTGGAGCTGTGGCACAGAGGTCATTTGTTGAAAGTGGTCTGCAACTTCGCTTTCCTTGAGCTGGTAGCTGTTGCTTGGATTTGGTATTCAAGCGGTTAGTTAGCTGCTGGGAACTTTGTGCTTGCAAAACCGTCATCTTGGCAACTGGAGAAGTTGTGATATTTGGGTGAATGGAGATGGGGCAAAAGGGGGGAAAGAGCAATAAGCATCATTTTAGACCATCTCTGTAACTTTTCAATCCCATGGATACCCTTTGTTTTACAGGTATGCCAAGTAGCAGGTAGGAAAGAGGGTTGAATCCCAAGTAGTTGGAATGGTTAGATGCTAAGAAAGAGAAAAGACTTGGATACTTTTAGTTTGTTAGTTTTTTTTCCTTTAAGAACATTTACTAATAAAATTATAATTGAGAGCATTAGTTAAGAAATGGGAAAATTCTCAATGAGATTAAATTCAAAGGAATTGGAATAATAAAGCTGGAATTTTTTAATGCTTTGTATATACTCCTAAATCACCACCATCTGAAGCATATTGATTAATTCAGTGATATATTCAACCAATATTTATGTGTAAGCATCTACTGTGTCAGGCATAAATGGCAGTAAAAAATTCTTTATCTCTGCCTTCAGGGAACTGAAGCAGATACACAAACTATAGTACAAGCTAGCAAGGACAAAGACTAAATCAAATGGAAGATTTCTTTTTCAACAATCTACCCTCAGGACCTGGAAAAGAACCTACGTGTAGTAGAGGCTCAGCAAATATTTGTTGGATGGATGGATGGAGGAATGAATGAATAAACTATACATACAGGGCTTATAAAGTAGGGAAGAAAAGAAAATGATTGCTTAAAAAGAATAAAGAGTGGGTATTTGCATAGCACAAAGTTTGCGGTATCTTCAAGAAACTCAAATGTTATTACAAAACTGTGGGGGAAAAATAAATAGTGGAAATAAGAGAACAAATATATACAGAGGACTTTTTGAGGGGGTTATCCAGTAGATTTTATATACTAAATAAATTAATGAAGGCTGTCTGGAACACACAGGTGCCTTCAAGATAGAGTTAGCTAACACCAATTTCCATAGTTAGGATACGTTTTTCCTTAACGTTTCAAAAAAAGTTGATGACATGTCTTAAGATGAATATATGAATAATAATGTATCTATGGCACAAATTTTTAAAATCTTAGCATTCTGGCATATTTTCTCTGTGTCTTTTTATTTGTAAAATAACCACATTACAGCTACAGTAGAAGACCTCTCCTCAAGTCCCATTCATTCTTCCCATTCCCCAGAGTAAGCTCCGTCCAGAATTTGATAATTATTATTTGTATTATTTGATAAATGATTATATATGTATGTATCCAGAAATAAGATATGATTTTATTTTCTGCTTTTAAATTTAATATAAATGGTGTACAATACAGCACAGATCCTCTTGGAACTTTTTTTTTCCTTAGCACTATGATTTTGAGATATATGTACATAAATCCGTGTTGTTTTCATTCATTTATATGAACTTCTGTAAGAAGTTGCATTGTAGAAATTTACGTATTTGTTTTCCCATTGGTGGACATATATGTAGTTTCCAATTTCATTGCTATTGCAAACTATGTTACTATAAATACCCTGGTATCAGTCTCCTTGCTTATGTGTGCCAAATTTCTCAAAGGCATATACCCAGCAGTGGAATTGTTTGGTAAATGTCATGTGCCTCAGAGGCTTTGTTTTCCAAAAGGCTTGTGCCAGTTGACTGTCCCACCAAAAGTGCGTGACAGTCTTCATCACTTCCACTCTTGTCAACGCTTGGTATTGGAATTTTCACCAATCTTACTGATACTAAATGGTTTCTCATTACTGTTTTCCTTCTTTCCTCCTTTTCTTCTAGTATACTGATGTAACTTACCCACGCAATAAAGGAACATCTCTTGGAAATACAAAATCATGATTTTCATACAGAAATTTTGCTCCTAAGAGCTCATTCACTGATTTATTCAACAAATGTTACCAGTTCAGGTACTGGGAACACAAAGGGGAATAAGACATACTTCTTGCTACTCAGGAACTCAGGGTCTTGAGGAGAAGGCAGACATGCAAAACAAATAAGATGGGACGGTAAACACATTGATGATTTATTAGGAGTAGAGAAAGAAATTACAGAGAGGGGGAGATTAATTCTAATAAGGGCATAAGAAGGCTTCCTACAGAAAGCGATGTGCCAACAGAATTCAAGATAAATAGAGTTGAATGAATAGAATCCTCTGGGGTAGATACTATTATCCCATTTACAGGTGAGGAAAATGAGCTCTAGGGAGTGCATCTACCTTACCTGGGTAAGATCTTTGGTTCCAAAGTCAGTACAAATCCAAGAACTCCACACCATTTAAGAAATCCTGGAATTTGAGTACCAAAGTCCTGTGGATACTGACTGGGCTGGCTCTGGGAAGAGCACACCTAACACAGGTAACTTGCCCACATATCTGCTGACTTGCACATCATTTCAATTTTTAGTTGCCTCCAGCCCTCCAACCAGGGCCTTTTTTTTTTTTTTTTGCTGCCTTTCAGCAAAGTATTTTGTATCTGTTACAGAGAGACACTGCTATGTCAGCAAGAGTCTACCAATTCCTACTTCTGATCTGAACTTCATGGCACCAGTTTAATCAGGAAGTAACTTTTATGATTCTTTACAGGATGGATCGTAGAGGACATTGTACACCACTGAGAGTACTTGGGTTCTTACTCTGAGTAACATTGCAGCACTTTCAACAGGAAAGCACCATGGTCTGACTTAGCTTGAGCAGGAAAACTCTGACTGCAGTGTTGAGAATATAAGGGAGCTGGACAAGGATGGAAATAGGGAAGACCAGTCAGGAAGCTTTTGCAAATATCCAGACAAAAGACGGTGGGGGTTTGGAATAGGGTGCTTGCAGTCGAGATGGTTCTCCTGGATCTAGTGTAAAGGTTGAATCCGCAGTATTTGCAGATAGACTGAATGTGGGGAGGAAGGGTGGAGTCCCTTCCTACTTTCCTACTCATGGGGCAGTGAAGGTGGTCTTTGTAAGCGCAGACCCCTCATGTACTCACAACTCCTAATGTCACCTGTCTCCTGTGTGGGAGACACTTGCTCTGCCCTCCACTGTCAATGTGTCATCAGCACTAAACCACAGAGTGCCCCTAAAAGCTGTGGACTGAGCATTTAGATGAAACTAGAAAAACTTTGAAAGAACGTTAAGGTTGCGAGATAATCTTAGAAATTGTGCACTTGTTGGTTCCATGATATCCAGAAAAAGATCTGAATAGGAGAATGGCCTATTATCAAATTCCTGCATTGATCCTGGGTCACAACTGAATAAAATTGGTTTCAAAACCCAAAAGGGCCTTAATACTCCGATACCTCCTAATCATATAAGAGGTCATGCTTCTATATTTTCATTTGCTTCCAGGCATTGGTTTTCGGGTCTTGCTCTATGCTCTTAATCTTCTAGAAATCCTATTTCTCGTCCTTAATCTCCCCAACATCACATCTCTACCACTAGCACACTTTGCTGCTTTCTTTGTGAAATGCACTCTACGTGTAATCAGTCAGTAGACTGTATGTAGGGTGTTGTGCTTTGTTGAAATCTAAACAGTAAGTGACTATCACATTTCCCAAAAGGCCTCCAGCTAATTGTTAAAATGGAGGATTTTAGGGCTGTAATTTGGTAGCCAAGATCCTTTTTCAGGCCTACCCTGTCATTCATTACCCAGAGGGGTGCAGACACTGCTAAACAAATGGTTATTCATTTCACAAAGATTCCCTGTGTCTCTGCTATATGCAGGCTGTGTTCCAAGTCTTCAAGGTGCAGATAGGAATAAAACGCAATTCCCGCGTTGGAACAGCTGACAATCTAATAGAAAAGGCAGATAATAAACAGATTGTTACACTTCAGCCTGCGGGGCGGTGGAGTGTCTGGAAGGGGCTGCATCTACGCGAAGTCCAACAGAGGAGAAAGGAGGGAGGATGGGAAAGAGGAAGAGCATTTCAGATGAGGGAAATGGACTTGGGGTCAGAAGCCTTGGACGAGTCTTATTATCGGGAAGCAGGCTTGTCAGGGTCAAAGGGGGGACTATGCAGCATGGGGCTCTAAGGCAGGGACAGGCACAGAGACACTCTTCGGAGCCACCGGGTCAGCGTCTGTGTTTTCTTCCTTGGATGAGGATGAGGCCTTGCTGACCCTGAGTTTGGGTCAAGAACTGGGAGAATTCCAAATGTTTGGAAAATTTTTAATTTATTTAAAAATAAACAAATGGTGCTTTCTGTGTGCCAGGCAGTGTTCTAAGCCCTTTAGAAATAGGAATTAATTTATTCTTCACAACGCCCAGTGGGAGTAAGTGTGATTATACTATTAACCTGTATCACAGATGGGAAAACTGAGGTAACGAGACAGAGGACTTGCCCAAGTGCAAACAATGAGGAAGTGCCTAAGCGAGGACTCAAGCCCAGGCACCCAGGCTGCAGAGTCCGGGTTCTCAGCCCGTGTCCAGCTGCTGCCTCTGTAATTAGGGTCCAGTTTGGTTGTGTAAGTAGCTCTTGGGTAGTGATGTCGATCTCAGGTCTCCGGCGTCAGCAGCTGAATCAACAAGCAGCAGGTGGGGGCCCTGGGTTTGAGGTGCGTCCTGAGAAGGAGGGGTCTACAGGACCTCCCAGTCGAGGTGCCGAGATGCTGAGGGGCTGAAACTCAGGTGAGGTCTGGGCCGAAGCTACAGGACTGGGAGTCATTAGGCTAAAGGCTGCATTGAGGTCTCATTTGGGTGGATACCTCAGTTTCCTGAGGCCACTGTAACAAACTACCACTCCCTGATGACTTAAAACAACAGAAATTTCTTCTCTCAAAGTTCTGGAGGCCAAAAGTCCCAAATCAAGGGGTTGGTAGGACCATGCTCCCTCTAAAGGTCTAAAAAAATAACCTTTCCTTGCTTTTCCAGCTTCTGGGGACTCCAGGCATCCCTGGGCTTGGGGCAGCCTACCTCAATCTTTGCCTGCAGCCTCTTCACGGGGCCGACTCTACCCTGTGGATCTTCTTATCCTCTTGTCTTCTTATAAGAATATCTGTCATTGGATTTAATGTTCATGCTAAATTTAGTATGATATCTTCTCGAGATCCTTGCCTTCATTACATCTGTAAAGGCCCTATTCTCAAATAGTTTCATGCACAGGTTCCAGAGGTTAGAACTTGGATGTATCTTTGGAGGTGACATTATTCAACCCACTGTAGTGGATAGCTTGTCCTGGGAAGGTCTTGAGCAAGAAGGCACATCGACCTAGAGCAGAATAATGGGGGAGAGCCAACATTGGGGGGCAGACCTGAAAGGAAACCAAAGAGAAACCATCCAAGGTAGAAGGAGGTAACCAGGAGAGAGATCTAGAAACCCATAAAGGAGAGTGTATTATCCGTGAAGAGGATGACATGGACAGCAATGTCCAATACCACTGAGAAGTGTGGATCAGTCACAGTGGTGAGCAAAGAGGAGATTTTTGGGTGACCTGGCAAGAAGTTTTTTTTTTTTTTTTTTAGCTTAGTGATGTGGGTAAAGGAAACAGCAAAGAGCTGGAATTCCTGGTAGCCAGTGCTGTCACACCATTTGCAAGCTGTTAAATGGCATCATACACATTGGCAACCTTGAGAAACCCAAATGAGGGTACCCTTGCATTCTTACATCCCCAGATCCTCTGATGCATATGTGAAAAAAATGTACTTTACATTAATATGCACACAATATATTCCAGTGGCAGATCCACGAATGACTATGTCTATATAAGGTAATTATTTTAGATGACAATATTTTGACTTTCCATTTTCTTTAAATTAGTCTTGCATGGTAGGGGGCCAATTCGCATTTTAGAATTGGTCCAGAAGCTGTTTTAATTGTCCCTTCAAACACATAGATACCCGTGCTCGTTAAATGTCAAAATGGCTCTCTTTAGATGGGATTAAATGACGTTTCTTATATTTTTTGAATTTCACTGGTCTATTTGCACTAATATCAGTTGTAAAATAGCAGTGCATCCAGCTGATCCCAAGTAGGGTTTGATGCTTAAAAAATTACCTTCTTTTATCTGTGAGTTTGAAATAAGAATGTAACTTTTCTTACAGTTACCAGAGTTCCTTTCAATTAAATCTTAATGAGGAAAAATGAGACAAATGGGTTCATGAACATTACCTCTCAGACTTTTTAATTTTTATAAATTCACTTGCAGAGTTAGACTTACCCTGTTGCAATTATTTCATTTGGCTCTTGGAAATTTCACCCGAATTGCATGCGGCGGGTGCCAGAGGCAATCATCTGCTTCGGGGCCTAACTCTTGTGGTCATGTTATCCATCTAAATCTATAATCGGAGAAGGGGTATGTTAGAAAGGTGAAAAGTACCATTTGTCACAGCATTCTTGCGTAAAGATGGCTGGGGCTTTGGGAATAAAGTTGGTGGGGGCAGTTTTGCTTCTCATTAGCTATTTTATTTGTAACTGCAGGGGCTGTCAGAAGCATGGACTTAATAACCTTCAAGTTTTTCTGCATTAATGTAAAAAAGGTTCCCTGAGTTTTTGGCAAATCATTGTCCCCATGAGGGTATCAAAAATACTTTTGCTGGTGAATACAGAATAACCCTTCTTTGGGGAGCTCTCGGCTGAATTAAATATATAATTGCAGTGAATTCATCCAGAATGAGACATTTATGCTGATCGTGTACACATTTTGAAGATTCTGAACCTTCACTCGGAGTGTCTTTTCAATTCTCCACAGGGAAAAGTTGGAAGGAAAGTACCAGCAGCGCTATTAATATAATACCAGAGTGCAAGGGATACATTTTGTAGTTAGATATGATTATCTCTTTATCTGCTGTGTCTTTTCAGGCATTGTGGGGTATCAGGAGGAAACCCAGGGCCCTCAGTTCTGTGAAGAGCACCAGAAATATCTATTCTGCAGGATCTCAGACTAACAGGAGACAGAAAGACAGAAGGAAGGGAGAGAGAGAAAGGGAGGGAAGGAGAGAAGAAGGAAGCCAGGAAGGGAGGGAGGGAGGAAGGAAGATCAGCCATTCTTTTCTTTGCTACAGCTGGTATTTCTTCTTGAAACCTTTCTTCTCTTGGTCTACATTTATCATACTCTCTTGGTCCTCCTCCCAACACACTGGATGTTCTCTCTCTACCTCTAGCCCCAGGATTCAGTGCATAGATTTCTTCTTGTCTCTTTTCATACCTATTTCCTAGGAGATCTCCTTGAGTCCCATGCCTTTCCCTGCAATCTCTAAGCTGGCAAGTCCTTCATCCATATTCCTGGCCTCCACTTCTCCTGGAAAGTCCAGCCCCATGCATCCAACTGGCTCCTCCTCAGTGTTCTCACGTGGAGATCTAGCAGACATGTCAAATTCATCTTGGTCAGAAGTTAACTGGTTCCCCCACCTTTTCCCAAACTGACTTCTCCCACGCACCCTCAGGCACCCTGTCATGGGCGGTTTCTCTCATTCCCCCCTTATCTCCTAGCACCCAACCGCCCTACTGGGAAATCCTGCTGGTTCGTCTTCACACTGACCCTGACAGCTCCCCACCTGCCCAGGACCACCGCTGGTCCAACTGCTCTCCTGTTCCCACTCAGTCTCTTCTCCATCCAGCAGGCAGATGGATCATTTTAAGCATAAATGGACTAATGTCACGGCACCTCTGCTCACAACTCAGCCATGTTTCCTCATCTCAGAATGAAATCCAAAGCCCTCACCTTGGCCTTTGAACTTGCCGACACCACGCCCTCAGCAGCTCCCCACCGCCTCCAGGTGTTCTTGGGGTTCTGCTTTCCCACCTTCTCTCCACCTCCCCCACAAAGACCCCAGCACACACGCACGCCACTGTCTCTGCTTGGGATCCTCTCGTGTTCCTTCCTAAAACCCATTATATATGCGTTCGCTTATGTCTATTTCTCTCCACTGGATGGTAAGACTGGTGAGAGCAGGAATTTGACTTTTGTGTACTGCTGTGTCTCCAAAGTCTAACCCAATACCTGTGGTGGACTCAGTACCTGAGTCATTATTAGGAGCGAAAAAGAGAAAGAATAATCAAGAGAGAGGGAAAGGAAAACAATCAATTCTTGAAATTTGTCTAGAGTTTGGTAAACAATGACCGGCTGTTCTTTTTAGACTTTAACCATGTTTTGTAACGTCCAAAAGGACTCCACCAAAGGCTCCCTTTTGCACTTAGAGGTTCTTCGAGTGGATTAGGAGGCTCACTGTCATCTGGCCCCTGCCTCCCCCTCTGCTCTGTCTCTGCTGCAGCCACTGAACCTTCATCCAATAGACCAAGCCCACTCCTCCCTCCAGCCTACTCGGAAGGCTCTTCCCCATGTCATTACATGGCTGGGCCCTTAGCATCTCATCTCGGGAAGACCTTCATCAAACCTGCTATCCTCACCTCTGGCCATTTTCTATCAAATAACCCTGTTTTATTATCTTCAGAGCATTTGTTGGCATCCAAGGAGACTTGTTTACTTCTTTACTTTTCTCTTGTCTCTCTCCTCCCTTTAGAATATGAGCCTTGTGCAGGCAGAGGCCTTCGTCAGTCTTACTCACCACCCTTTGCCACGTCCCGCAAGTCTGCCTGGCACAGGGTAGGTGTTCACTGAATGAGTAACTGAGGCCGCCTTCCAGGGCCCTGGCCTTACGCTCTCCTCCCCTCCCCTGATGCAATCACAGATGAGGACTGTGTGTGGGTTTGCTATGTGCATGTCAGTGAGCTGGACATCTGGGAAGCAGAGGAGACCTCCATGCTTCTTGCTAGAAAGTTCTCCAGGATGTAGAAAAGATGGAGGCATAAAATAGTTGAAAAAGAAAACATCCACAGCAAACCTTACTAGGTGACTCTCCGTTCCTTTAGCCAAAACCTTTTCAATAGAGGCTTCCGGCGTGTTCCCTGGAGCTACAATTCTCAAGTCCTATGCATCAGCATCAGTTGTGAGTGTTGTCATGTACGGTCACCAAATTAGCAAATTTGTGTGTCATTTGCCTGTTATGTGATAAACCAGGTTGGATTTAAGGTCACCCTTGTAGCACCCTTCTCTTTCATTGCTTCTGATATGTTTTCTTGTGGGCCCGAGGGGTAAAGTGATAACTGGGACATTAGGAGTTACATGTATCACACAGACTTTCTCACGTACTGCTCAGCCCTGCCCTGGGTTGCCCCAGCCAGGGTGACACACACTTGACTGTCATCCAAAGGTTCAGGAACCCCCATCATGCTGACCGCCTGGATCTCCCCTGCGCCATGCCTACACATCACTCTGAAAACACTCAGGTTCTATTGTGCAGGAAGCACAATTTCAGTATTTAGCAGCTCATCATTATTTTAATCAATTCTCTTCCTACTGATTTGGTAGACACTGCTGTTTTTTATTTTGCAGCTTACCCAGCCTCTTATGTAAAGCATAGAACTCTTGTTGAACAGAGATAAGGTACTTCTATGTAAACTTTTGGTGTTTTCTTAATTTGGGATAATGATTTAAAAGTTGTCAAAGACTGAGAAACAGAATCATAGAATCATCTGACATTAAATGATATCATTACTAAAATCAGCTAACCTGTCTTGGGGGTCTAAAAGTGTCCCCAGCAAAATGGTTCTTTCTTATAGATTTTTTTTTTCAATAAAATCCAATCCTATGCACATTTCTTTTGTGCCTATTCATCCTAAGAATAATTCCTTTTTGTAAATGATTGTCCCAGCTCTGCCCTCGAGGAACTTACAATCAAGTAGGAGAGAAGACCTTCAGTCAATGATTCTCGAAGGTCATAGCCAGGGAAATCTAAGTTGTCCAGTGAGGCGGAAAATAAAACGGAGGGAGAGCTGGTGAGAAATGAAATACAAAGACGGGTAGAAGAAAAGCCAGTGTTCTGAGATGAGATGCTGGAGTAAAGATAAGACCCAAAATTTCAGTTGGCTTAACCCAAAAAAGACTTATTTCTTGCTTTGTCAAGTCAGGCTTAGGTTGGCTGCCGTCCTCCATCTTGAACCTACACCATTTAGACAACGTGATGTCCAAGGTTGCTGTATATGGGAAAGCAACTAGGAGAAGGCAATTAACTACCTTTGCCTGAAGTGGCGCCTCACATCCACACCCAAGCCCATTGGCCAGAATGAGTCACAGGACCTCAACTTATTTGCAAGAGAGGCTGGGAAATGCAGGGGAGCATGTGGATAAGTGGTGAGCGCTGATTCTGCCACAGTAACAGTGAACTTTTAGTAGGAATCTGATTAATTTTTTTCTTACTGGATAAGAGAAATAGCAGTGGACTTCTGGACTCCACATGAAAAGACCATTGTTTGACCACTGCCTTTTGGGGTGGTTGAATAAATTTGGTACAAACCTCCTATCCATGTTAGCAAATGGAAATAATGAAAAAGAAAAACAATTTGGTACAAATTGTTTAGCAATTGGGAGCTAAACTATTCTTGTTTAACATGGGGATAATACTACCCCCTGCTTTGCCTACTTCACAGGATCAAGTGATACATTGTAATGTAGGTGGATGTGTTTTGTAAACTGCTAGGTGTCATGCAAATCTATTCTAATATCATCACCACTATCATCACTATGGTTACCAAAGTGGAGGGGACAGAGATTACCCTGGTCTGTGTATGTAGCCAGAGGGAAGTAGAGACCCTACATATCCTTCTAGCTTCATATTCCTCCTTTTCCCTCGAAGTACCTTCAACTCCAAACTTGCTGAACTCCTGGCAATTTCCCAAACATGCCTGATCTTACCTATGTTTTCAGATAGCCTTCTTTCTCTGCTTGGAATGCTTTCCCTCTCCCCCCTCCCCTCCTTTACCCAGAAAATACCCATGCATCCCCCAGGGCTTAATTCAAAATCACCCAATCTATAAAGCTTTTCCTTAATCTCCAACTGTAAGACAGCTTGGGGTACTTCCCTACTTATTAATACGTATCTCTTGTATGAAACTTTGTCTACATAGCACTTTACCATTTACTTATCTGTCTCCCTTTTTAGGGAGCATCTTAAGACCAGGGGCTGAGTGGGACCCTTTGTTCACCAGTGCGAGCTCAGAGCTGAGGCTGCATGAATTCTGATTCCAGCTCAACCACTTACTGGTCGTGTGACCTCAGACAAGTCATCTCACCTGTCCGCCTCAGTCTCCTCATCTATAACATGAGGATAACAAAAGAGATTGATTCAATGTTGCATGATGGTTAAATTTTAGAAAATACATGCAGAGTATTTAGTAATAGTGTGGACACTTAGCAGGAACTCAATGAATATTTGGTGAATGAAGGAATAAATGAATGAATGAGTGAGTGATTAATTGACCCCATTTCATGAGACGGTATTTCATGGATGAGAAAACTAACAAAGGTGTCGTGGGGAGGTTTTTTGCTCAAGGTCACAGAGCTAGTTTGAGCTAGCTGACTCTAAAAATCCTTTAACTGCTATAGGTAGACACCTAGCAGGTTCTCAACAAATAAATGAAATAAACATCAGAATCGATGAACCCAGACAAAAATGGTGGGAAGGGAAAAAGCTGTTGAAACCTCATGAGAGCACTTCTCCTCGGCTTCTAGAAAATCTTCATCATTATGATTTTTTTTTCTCATTGGACTTTTCTGATTCCCTTCCAGCTGGTATAAAAAGAAAACAGTCTGTGCAGCAGGATGGGAAGCCTGTGGACACAGAGCAGGGATTTTGCATTTCCCAGGCCATAGACCACACTCAGCAGTCCAGCTCACAAAGTCGGTCTTTATTCTTAATGCCTCCTTGACGCTGGGAGAACGCAGAACAGGGCTATTGTTCTGTGCTGGGCCTTGGGTAGTCCCGGCCTATCGGCCAGTGATGACACTTTACTCTTTTGCTGCACTAATAGGGGAGGCCAGAATCCCAGCGTGGAAGCCACAGTGCAGGGTCTGGGTGTGGCTCTCAAAGACTGAGCAATCTCAGAGCCACTTTCACAGGCCAGCTCCTTGGCTCCTAGATGTCAGATCACCTGTGCCCAAGGCCCTTGGCTCAAGCCCTGGTGCTTAAAGAGACAAAGTGGCACAACATAAATTTAAAGTGCCCGTGATAGTTTGGCGGCTTTCTTATGCTGGGAAGCAACTCCTGTGAGTAGTAAGTGGCCCCTCCTGCCACTGCCCTGTCCTCTACCCTGGGCAACTAAGTGGACCAGGGGCTTTGGAAACTGGTGGCAGCTAGGGGCAAACAGCAGAAGAACTGGATCCAGTCCTGCTCCAGCTCAAGCCAGCAGGGGACCAGGACATTGCATATAGTGTCTGTCCTTCGATTTCAGCGCCTGTAAAAGGAGGAAGGGGACCCTCACTGGCCCTCTCCTCAGGATTGTTGGGAGAAGGTTAGGAGCACTAAACTGTCCTCCATGAAAGCGTTTTGTAAACTGTTATGAATTGTACCCACATAAAACCCACGTCAAAGAGATGCAAGTATTGACCTTGGACACAGTGCTGTACCCCCCCAGCCCCCTCTGTTCCCAGTACGCTGCTGGACTCTCACTCAAAAATTGAGGTCTTCCCCGTAAAGAAGAGAAGAATGGAGCACTTATCAGGCTGTCGTGGATTTTAAAAGTGCTTTTGTTTTGAAGATGTTTCACACATACTTTGTTTTTTCCTGAATAATCCTTTTCCAGGAAGGAGTAGACCTGCTTCTAGGTATTCACGCAAAAGGAGGAAACTAAGGAATTCTACACATTTCCTTCTAGAAGAAAGGAGAGAAGGGAAGCTAATTGTTGCTTAGTGAAAACTAAACTGTGTTTTCCCTTTTCCTGTCAGGCTCTCCCATAGTTTTCCTGCCTTGTCACAAAGAAGAAAAAAAAAAAAGGATTTGTGTTTTAAAGAGCCTTAGTTCTTGAAACAATCTCTACACATGAGTAAGGAAGAGTAAAGAGAGGTAAAGTCCCTGTTTCCCAGACAAAACAGACACACAGCCTCACATATGTGTACATGCCAGTCATAAAAATATAAACTTTTTATAAATCTGAGAACAGGCAATATATAAATATGATTTCAGAAATAAAAAGCTAACTAAAGTGGGTAATATAATGATCTATGACAGAGCAACTGCTGTGGGCCAGCAAAGAGGGCCCGGCACTTTACGTACATCTTCCCATCCCATGAGCAGAGCCGGCCTAAGAAGGGCTTTA
Organism: Eulemur rufifrons; assembly: GCF_041146395.1. Taxonomy (NCBI): domain Eukaryota; kingdom Metazoa; phylum Chordata; class Mammalia; order Primates; family Lemuridae; genus Eulemur; species Eulemur rufifrons. The sequence continues at coordinate 27,544,803 of NC_091001.1, forward strand.
TTTTGAGCACAGAGAGACTGAGTAACTGGCCCGAGGCCACCCAGCCAATAACTGAGGGAGTGGGATTAACCCCCAGGTGTGTCCATCCCCTGACACATCTGAGACATGTGACTCCCAAGGATGGTAACTGGGATTCCCTCTGCCCTAGAACAAATGCACTCATTCCATAGTTCAATCTGAGTCACACACATGCCTTCTCATCGCACCATTGGCTCCTTTTGCTCACCCGGGGGTCAAGTCTTTTGTGTGTTACCCAAAGCAAAAGCACCAACTTCAAATGGAGCCACCAACTTCCCTGGGCAGTGGCTGAGCCCAGCCCAGCAGAGCACACACCGAGACAGCGTAGGAAGCCAACGAGACTGGGGTGAATCATACCCAATTCGGGAAGCCACAGCCCTCAGACACCCACCCTGAAGCACCAGTGATTGAAAACTCCTTCCCAGCTACTCATCTCCGCAGGGCAGCTCTATCAGCATGGTCACATCCAGCCGGGGAGAGAAAAGGTTGATGCTTGTTGTTTCTGCTTCTGCACAAACAAAATACAGGGACATCCTCCCTCCCTACCAGCTGTTCTTCCTGGCGTCCAGCACAGGTAACAGAAGTAATGGCTGGGGAGAGAGCCAGCCAGCCTCCAGGGGCTAGCGGATTGCCCTTTGGGGCCTGGCACTCCTTCCAACTTTCTTCATTCCCTTAGCATCCTTAGGATTGAGTTTTTGTGCTGTTCAGCTTCATCTGTCTTTGCAAATGGAGCTTCAACGCCTGTTCCCGAGGCTCTTTCCCAAGTCACGAAGATGAGCAGCACAGAGCAGTGGTGAAGGTGGGCGCTCTGTATGATTCCTGTTGCCCAAGCTCAACTCCCAGCTCTGTCAGTTCCTACCTGGGACCACAGAAAAAGCATCTTAACTTTCTAAACATCAGTATCTTTATTATGGCAGTAATAATAAAACCCACTTCATAGAGGAGACAGTCTGTGAAAACACTCAGCATGGGGTTTAGCACACAACAGCACTCAATAAGTGTTATCACTGTTATTCACTATTAGTGTCCAGCATTTACTAGAATCAATGTCTAAACCTTCTGGTCCCAGCTCTGATGCTTTTTTCTCCCAGGAAGCCTTTGCCTGCACAGCCCGCCACTCTAGTCTGGGCTGGGTATTCTTCCTGGGCATGTTCCAGAGCCCCTGTTCTCCCCTCAGAGTAGTGCATATTGCCCAGTCCTGAAGGCAGGGACTGTGCCTGCTTTGTTGATTGCATCTGGCACAGAACCTGGCACACAGAATGTGGATGCTGAAAATGTAATTGTTGAATGAATGAGTGAGTGAGTGAGCAAATGTAAGGGGAGCTTGAAGTCTCTGCCGTGTTTAAGAGCCCAAGAAACAATCAGGCACTGAGGTGCTAGTACAGGAGCCTGAGGGGACGATGGCATCACAGTGATGGGAAGGGGTGTCCAGGACCGTTACTCACGTGCCCACCCCTAAATCCCGTCCATGCCTTTCATACTGCATCGTGTTGTGACGAGGGTCTCTCCTGCCTACGAGAGTCTTTGGTTCTGCTCTTTCATGTCATCCAAATGATTTCCTTTCTAGAACTGGCAATTACCTCTGCCCTCCCCTCTCTCAGCCACAGCAACCAGCTCACCCAAAGTCCGTTGCTTCAGCTGCCTGGAAAAGCCTGTTTCAAGGAATAAGGCTAGAGAAATTCTTGCCTTCTTTTAACCTGTAAAAAATGAGAGTCATGTGTCACTTTGGGGAGAGTTGAGACAGGCACAAAACCCAACTCCAGATGTGCATTATTTGGGTCTGGACTCTAGAATGGGGGAGCATGCTGATGTGGCAGACACTGAAGGCCAGCCCAGTGTCTGGGGACTGCCAACCCAGCTCTCAGATTCTCTACATATGATACCCTCAGGGTCAGACTAAAGAGATATCCTAGAAACATCTCAGTTATTGATGGGTAGATCTTGTCCTATAGAAAAGTTTATCAACTTTTGTCTGATGTTAAAAGTTTTTATTAAACAACAATTAATTTGGAAGTGGAGAGAACGTAGGGATAGAGCAAAATGATAGCGGTAAAATTCTAAGTTGAATCATGTAAAATTATCAATATTTAACTCTTTATGGATCTACAAAAATGGCAATTTTGATTTACAAAAGAAAATAATAGTCAACCTAGTAATAAGTTTGAGAAATCCTGCATCCTCGTCTTAGGAATTCAGTTAAAGGCTCTGAAAATTCATGCAGCAAAGAAATTTGCTTACTTTTATTCATTCAATATATTATCCTAAACTTCTTTAACCTGAGCTCTTTTGTACCTTTTTGCTAAATACTTATTAATATCTCCAAAATGCACTGTAGGAAATATTGATGTATACATTTGGCAGGCCCTGAGCTTCATTTTCTACTAATACTCCTCCCAGTAATAGCACTCTGCAAATACACTATACAACCTTATACTTCTATACACACATGGTTCTCCCTCTTTTCTGCCTGGCAAATTCCTTTCCATGTTCAAAACCCAGCTCAGTGGTTTCTTTGGAACTTCTTTCCCACCCTCACTCAGGAGTCCCTGACAAGCCAGTTCTAAGTATTCCAGGAGGGGCCTATGAGGTTTTACCCAGCTGGGAAGACCTTAGCCAAAATGTTTCTCTTCATGTTGGCTTGGAGCATCAAATTCCCATGAGGGCCACTGCTGTTTTCTTGCTGGGCTCCTGCATGGTAAGGTTGAGGGTGGGGTGGGAATAAGCACTTTATGACTTCTACATAGATCTTATTTATATTTTTCTTTTTCACACCGAATTATAACTTAAGTTCTGCTTGTTGTCTATCTTCATTAAGCTTTGAGCTCCTCTAATGTAGGGGATGGAGCGTATCTATTTCTGCATCTCCAGAAACTAGCCTAATGCCCATCTAATGTCTTGTAGAACCGTGAAAAACACTTTTCTCTTTTATTATTTGTTTGAATTGGATGTAAAGAATAAAAAAATTAAGTGCTAGATTCTGGTAGAGGAGTACCTGTTAAGGGTGTTCTGAGCTGAGAGATCTCTAGGAAAACAGGATGTTGGGAAGGTCTTTACGGGGGGAAGAAGGATAGCATTCGAACAGAGGGACAGCAAAGGGGACCCCACAGAAGGCTCATCTGAATCCATCCTAATCCCTCTGGGTCTAATGTGGTCTTATTTGTTGGAATCTCAGCTGAGTTTTGCTTTTCTGAATTCATCTTGGAAAATGAAAATAACAATTCCATATTGCTTTTCATCTATCAAATTGGCAAACCTGTTTTTTATGATAATACATAGTATGTGTAAAGATACACAGAAATGGATATATTTTTAAGCTGCTTGAAAAATATAAATGAGCACAACTATATGTTGTAATACTTTTTTCTTTACTAAGGCCTAGCATAGGCCTTTAGCAAAACCATCCATGATGAAGCGTGCACTTCCCTTATCCCAGTGCTAGCGGGGAGACTTCCTATGAAGCCAGCCCACAGTGCTCAGGAGGGGGATGAAAATTGTGGGGCAAGTCTCACTGGAGTAAGACTCAGTTTCTAAGACCCTAAGGCATCCTCTTCATCAACGTAAAAGTATCATGATGCCCGTCAGGTTTGAGGAAGGAGACAGAGGTAGAATGAACACTTCGAGGACGTTAATTATATTGTGCCAAGTACAAAATTTGGGAGCACAGCCAAATTCACTCAAGCTTGGCCTTTAAGACGGGTGTCCTCCCTGCAGGCACTGGGGACAGAATGATCATCAGAGAGATGTGTGCTGAGCACCGTGCACAGTTCTCCGGTAGGTTCCGCCACCTCTCAAGTATATAATCATTTACCTTGAAAGCTAAAATTAGAGCACAGTGCTCCATACGAAGGCTGTGCTGGCATAATTAATAATGCAGAGTCCTCACATGCTGTATGATATGAATTGTGTTGCTAATTATATTATTATGAATGTGGTTTAGAGTATTATTAATGCAGAAAATATCAATACTTAAAAGCTGCGCTGGCAGGAAGACTTTTGCTTCGGCAGGCGTGAGCCGGCCTGTACGCATTAAATACTCTCTTGCTTAGAGGCATTAATCTGTGCTCCCTTTGAATACATTTAATTAAAAATTTCAACTTCCCAGGAATTGTTGTTTTTCTGCAACCCCAAAGTGGAGTTTTATTGGAGGACGAGGTCTTTTATGTAAGCACCCATCTGTTCAGCCAGGATGACATCCCTCAGACACAGCGTCTGGTGACGTTAGGGACACGGCAGAGGAGCGGTGCTTCTGTGTCAGAGTCTTGCTCTCCCAGTAACAGCTTCAGCTTTATGGGCAAAAATAAAACCACGTTCAGAGTCAAATGGAGGGACATGCCATACAGTATATAGTTTGGTTGTGTCATTTTCTGTCACTTTTTGAAGGACCCACTGATGAGAGTCCCTCTTAATCCACTTTGGAGCCCAGCCACTGGGGCTCTAAGTTTACTATTTCTTGTATATGAGTTACTCTCATGCGTGATTTTGCTCTGTCTCCTCAGATCCATGAGGTAGCTGTTATTTCCATGTTTGCAGACACGAATGGTTTTTGAACTTCAGAACTGGGCTCATTTTTAATCTCAGACTAGAGGTTAATTACACGTTGATAACACAAGGCTTGGGGAGAGTCACACAGCTGGTAGGGCCCAGCTGGGATTTGAACCTGGGTCTGACTCCAAAACTCAGGTCCCTTCCTGGCCTCTTTCAGGTTCAAGCCAGTGACCCTTCAATCTAGGGTAGCCAACCAACCCATTGAATGGGACTGAGGGGGCTTCCCAGGGTGTGGGACCTCCAGTTTTAAAATCTGGGACAGTCCTCGGGCAAACTACAACACATTGGTCATCCTAATTTCATCCCATAATTCCTTATTTTTCTCCATCTTCCCAACTGATTGAGCGCTTGAGTTTATCCCAGAGTGGGGATTGGAGTCAACTGACTGGCTCCCTTCCTGGGAAGTGGTTGCTATCCAAGGAATGTCAAACTGACACACAGAACATACAGTTTGCCACAGAGAGAGACAGAAGTGTCCTGAAGCAAATGTGACCTAAGAAGTCATACAAAATGGCCCACAGATCAGTGACCACAAGATGCCCACACAACAGTTGGAGATTTCCTGCAGCGTTGGGTTTGGGGAACCATAAATGTTGCTGCTCCGTGCAAAGTATCACAAAGACAAATAAACAGATATGATGGATTCAGGTGATAAGGGAAGAAGCAATGTCTGTCAAATGTTCACCTCTCCAAATAGTTCGCAGCTGATAGAAGAAGCTCTTCATGAACACCCCTAAGAGTACCAGGCTCCAGGACTTTAGTAATAGAGTTCAAAATATGCTAGTATTAATATAGCTGGAACTAAAGAATAGGAAATAAATGCCTGGAAGTTTGTCAGCTTATTAATCATTCCTTTGTAAGCGGTGATTTTACTTTCGTTGCTGCAACATCTAACCACAGTTCATTGGCTAAAGGCCAAGCTAGCTTTCGCGTTGGCATATTACCATGCACTGTGGTTCTGTGCTCCTTGTCCATTTATTAATGCTGCAGACTTCCTACAATTCAGTCTAAAAATAGCCAGTTCTGTGAAAAACACTGCATTTGTGCTTTAGCCATGGTAAAGAAACACAGAAGAGGGAGAGTGTGTGTGTACCTGGAGAAAACACTGTGATGCCTAACAAACCCATAATTTGTTATGCTCCTGAAAACCTTATTTTTTTGCATACACAAAATTAAAAGAAAAATAGTAAAAGGGAAAGCAGAGAGAGAAGGATGAAGAGAAAGCCTGTTTTTTTTTTCCCTAAAACCCTAGCTATGCATAATCTCTGTTTATTTTTAGTGTACAAAATGATCATGCCAAGCTTAAATGAAACCTCAGAAAAAGCCTTTTATTAGAGGACTTTATTCCTAAATGAAACTGTGTTCTCTCATCTCAGGTCCTATCCTGTCTTCTCCAGTTTTTCCAGTTCAAACCGCAAATTATCCATTTTTTATACAAAGTCTTGCACAATTATATTTCTTTCTTTTTTTTTTTTTTTTTTGAGACAGAGTCTCACTCTGTTGCCCAGGCTAGAGTGAGTGCCGTGGCGTCAGCCTAGCTCACAGCAACCTCAAACTCCTGAGCTCAAGGGATCCTCCTGTCTCAGCCTCCCGAGTAGCTGGGACTACAGGCATGCACCACCATGCCCGGCTGATTTTTTCTATATATATTTTTAGCTGTCCATATAATTTCTTTCTATTTTTTTTTTTAGTAGAGATGCGGTCTCGCTCTTGCTCAGGCTGGTCTCGAACTCCTGAGCTCAAACAATCCGCCCACCTCGGCCTCCCAGAGTGCTAGGATTACAGGCGTGAGCCACCGCGCCCGGCCCACAATTATATTTCTTTGGGGGGATTTTGGACAGAACATTTCTAGATAAAGTTTGTTCCAATAGTAAGGTTTTCCTGAACCCCATCCCTGGTGTGAAAACGTCTGTCTACTTAGCCACACCCGCACTCAAGTATGGATGACACAGTGATCATTTCTCTAAATCCATGATTTATTTTGGACCCAGAAGAAGTTGAACAAGACAAATAACGTTTGAGAAGCCGTGTGAACCTGAGGGAGCTGCCAAGGACACAGGTGAAGAACGACAAGGAAAGCATTTCATAATCGAGAGGAAAGGCGGCCAGAGCGATAAGGTCTCAGGGCTGCGCAAATAGAAAAGTGAATGGTTTGCATATCAGACGTATCAGGTGCTAGGATTTGATGCAGAACTCCTGAATAATACGTTGTTTGCCTTGTGGAGAAATTAAGGGGAAGGAAATGTCATTTTCCAACTTGACACGTGATAGCGGAGAGAGATGGGAAATTGTCGTTTCCTAAGCTGTTTCCGAAAGATACTGTTGGGAGCAGGGGTGACGGGGAGGTGACAAAGGAACTGGGACAGCCCAAAGCTGGCCTGAGAAAGGGGGACTTGGCAACATGTGCTTTAGTCAGCTTCAATTTCAAAACTACATGCCAGAGGGAGGGATGACAACTTTGCCACAGAAGAGGGTAGTAGGAAGAACGTGGGCTTTGGAAGAATCCATTGGTTCAGTAGGTGTTTATGAAGCACCTGCTATTTGCTGACCACCTTTCTGGGTATGACTCAAAAGAGTTACACCCTCACCTGATTTCAGTACTTTCCAGCTATTCATCTGCGGATGAATAGCTTAACCTCTTTAAAAAACACCTGGTGGTGGCCTCTGAAAATGAGGTTCATAAGTCCTGATCCATAACATTGTTGTGAAGATAAAATGAGATCGTTTCTGAAGGTGAGTCACTTAAGTCTCTCTAAGCCTCAGGTTGCTCATCTGTAAAATGGAGATAATGGTACCTACATCATAGAGGTATTGTGATGTTTAGATGGGGCGACTGAGCAACTAGTGCACCAGCCCCATAAAGTAGTAGATGGCATTTTTAGGATTCCTTGTGTTGGATCAAGTAAATTCATTTAAGAAAGAACAAACTTCAGAAGAGTTTATGAGGATAAATGGGAATTTGTCATTTTGGGAAGATTCTGTGTCTTCAAAGCAAGCTCTTATCATCCAAAAGATTCCAGAAGAAAGGAGGCATATGTTGACCCTCGTTTTATCTGTTTTCATACCAAATGAATACGTCTTTTAAACCAGAAATAAACTGGGTCCTTTTTCAGGACTTAGGGCACTTGGTTCTGCCTCAGCTCCTAGACTTTGCTCTCAGTGTGCGCTTGGGGAGCTTACCTTCTGATAGTGACCAAACTGATATTTGCTCATACATAACAGCAATGCAGAACAGAAAGTCCTGAAAGCCATAGGAGAGTTGTGAGTTGCAAGAATTTTCCAAGAACCAGCAAAGAAGACTGAGCGTACAGCCAACCAAAATCCAGTGTCCAATGTGACTGGTAAGGGGGAGGCCTCACCAAGTGTCACGGCATGGTAAAAAGGGAAAGGTCTTGAGCAAAGAAATAGAAGACCGCAATTCCAGGCAGACCCAACATGGAAGTGTGGGATCAGTCAGTCTCTTAACCCCACAAGCTTTAGTTGTTACTGCTGTAAAAATGTTCAAGAGGATTCCAGCTGTCACAATTTTATAATTTTAGGAATGTTGTTCTATCTGCTTGCTGGTTGATAAATAACTTGGGAAACTGAGACTCCATCCAAATGTAGTAGCCTACAGTGAACTTGTGGTTGTATTTTCTTGCACATGGGTTATGTCTGCCAATTAGACCAGCTGTCTCCAATGAGTATGCTCACCCCAAGCCTCTTGCTGCTCCCAGAGGGCGTGAGGAACATTTTCTTTCTCAAAACTAGGCATTCAATGCCAGAAATGGACAGGATCAGACAGATGTCAACCATAAACTACACACACAGACACACATACACATATACACCCCAAAAACAGTGAGGGCAGAAGTCCCAGCATATTGGATCAATTTATTAACTAGAACAGAAACAAATTTTCAACCATCACCTACAGATCTTCTGTAAATGCCCCAGGAACCAAGGATGCCCTGAGAGCATGGAAAATGAAAGGAAAACAATGGGATAAAACTCGGGGAGGAGGACAAGGAAGGGACACTCCCAACATGGGTAACTATAGAAAAATGGAGGAAAAATAAAAACTACAATCTGTGATCCTTCTCAAAGCTTTTAATCCTCTCTGTGGGAAAATACATACATTCATTTTTTTCTGCTTGCCTACTAAGTGCCAATTTCTGATGCTATAAAGGCGGTCAACTCTCCTTGCCACCAGGATGCCAGTCTCATTAGGGAAGCAGATGAATTTTCAGCTCATTATAACACAGGATGATAGGGATATGTTCATAAGCATGGACATAAAAATTAAGAGGAGGGTTACTGATTTGGCCTGGGGGCCAAGTTTAAGGAGATCAAAGCTAATGAGTCCCTAAAAGCTGTGTGACTTTGGGCCAGTTACTCAATCTCTCTGGTCTTCATTTCCTCATCTGTATATCTGTACAGTTAATGGTGCTGGGAGAACGAAGTGAGACACCCCATGCAAGGCACTGAGCCCAGTGCCCAGTACCCAGTAAACACCAAGTGCTAACCATGAGTAGAGGTAGTGAGTGATTTATTAACAAGCTTCTAAAAGAGTTTTATAATCACCGTTTTTTCCTCTCCTGCAACTTTTTCAAGAAAGCCCTGATGTGTTCGAAGAATTTAAATATGGCTCCTTGGGATCTTGTTTAATCTCTGCTGCTCTGGATTCACTAGAGTAGGCAGGAAAAACGGCACTTTACTCTTTTCCTGGGTGGTTCCCTAACACTTGAGTTGTAGAGTAAACTTGGGCTTTGTACATAATGTCTTCACCTTCATGAGGTCCCCCCACCTCTGTTCTTTGCCTATGTCCTTTACAAATTGGCTCACAAACCAGTTTTCTTCATGTGAACTGCTTTTTTCCTTTTAAAATCCTCTCCTCTCCCACCAGGCACTTCCCTACACCTTGCTGCTCCCATGGCGGACAGCACAGCATGAGTTTACCAGTTGGGTGGGTGCCAGACCTGCCACCCACCCAATGCTTGTGTGCTGTCTTCAGTAACGCTGACTGAAGACCCTGTCCCAGTTGCTAATAGTCAACCTCTCTCCATTCTCCGGAGGCCCCAAACATTGGCCTGACTCTGCTCAAAACCCTCAACGTCGTCCCAACTCACTCAGACCCAAGACCAATGTCCTCCTTATAACGTTCCTGATCCAATTCCTCAAAACCTCTCTGAACTCACCTTCTCCCACTCTTCCTTTCATTCTCTCCACCTAACCATGCTTCTCTCCCAGAAGTTTCTCAAAGCTCTCAGGCCTTTGTTCTTGCTGTTCCCTCTACCCACAATGCTATTCCCTCTGCTTGGAATGTTTTCCCCAAATATCTCCCTTTCTAACTTCCTCTGAGATTTGGGTTGCCAGATAATATACAGGATGCCCAGTTAAATTTAAATACTAATATCAGACAACTAAGGAATAACTTATTATTAATGTATTACTTTAACAAATTATTATTACATGAAATTCAAATTTAACTGGGCATCCTGTATTTTTATTTGCTAAGGATGGCAACCTTACCAAAGATCTTTACTCAGAAGTCACCTTTTGGGAGCTTATATTATTTTTCCATTGCTGCTAAGACAAATGACCACAACTTAGTGGCTTAAAACAACACAAATTTATTACATTACAGTAGATTGGAAGTCTGACAGATCTCAATGGGCTAAAATCAAGGTGTTGGCAGGGTTACATTCCTCTCTGGAGGCTTCAGGAGAGAATCCATTTCCTGGCTTTTTCCAGCTTCTAGAGGCTACCCACATTCCTTGGTTCCTGGCCCCCTCCTCTACCTTAAAGTCAGCAATGGCAGGCAAAGTCCTTCTCATGTTGCCATCTTTCTAATTCTACATTCTGATTCCCTCTTCCCCGTTTAAATACCTGTATTTGTCATGGTTCTCCAGAGAGATAGAACCAATAGGATGGATGGATACATACATACATACATACATGGATAGGTAAATACATAGATATACAAGAGGTGATTTCTTAGGGGAATTGGCTCGCATGATTATGAAAGCTGAGAGGTCCCCACGATGGGCCATCTACAAGCTGGAGACCCCGGGGAAACTGGTGGCATGGCTCCGTCCAAGCCCAAAAACTTTAGAACCAGGGAGTCTAAGGGTGTAACTCTCAGTCCCAGGCTGAAGGCTGAGAACCCAGGGGGCCACTGTGCAAGTCCTGGAGTCCAAAGGCCAGAGAACCTGGAGTTCTGATTGTCCACGGGAAGGAGAAAAAGGCTGTCCGAGCTTCAGAAAAGAGAGAGAAAAAACTCACCTTTCCTCTGCCTTTCTGTTCTATCCTGGTCTTGAGCTGATTGGACAGGGCCCGCCCACACTACGGGTGGATCTTCCCCACCCTCACATGCCAATCTCCTCTGGAAACACCCTCGCAGACACTCCCAGCTCTGTAGGTATCCCTTAATCCCGCCAAGCTGACACCTAAAATTAACCATCACAATACCCTTGTTATTATATTGGTCCTACCTGGGTAATCCAGGGTAATCTCTCCATCTCGAGTCAGTTGATTAGTGACCTTAATTCCCTGTGCCCTGTAACCTGATGTCCTAACAGATTCCAGGGATTAAGATGTGGCCGTATCTGCAGAGCCATTATTCTTCCTATCTCAGAGCCTTTAGCCAAGGGATCCAAATTTTCAGCCCTCCCGTCTCCAACATTTCACATCTCCCTTCCCTGCTTTCTTTTTTCTTTGCAACATAGTATAGCTTTTGCTTATTTAATTTATTTATTAACTGTTTTCTTCATTAGAATTCCCTTAATAGCAGTGATTTTCTTTGTTTTCTGTTTGCAGCATCCCTGCACCTAGAACAAACACAGAGCACATAGTACGCATTCGGTAAATAGGCGTTGGATGAGTGAATGAATGAACCGTGGGCTGTCCGTTCTCCATTTTCATAAAGTGCTGCCATCACCACCATGAATCTTGCTTTTTGCCAGACTCGCTTCTGTCTCTGAGAGACACAAGGCATCGTGATGGGGTGGCCAGGGAGCGATTGAGCAGCTGAGCGCTACGTTATTGGGAAATCACTCTTCTCTTTTTTGTCAGAGCAGAGCTGGAGGGCTGTTGCCTGGTAGAAGCTCCCAAGGAGGCGGGCAAGCCTGCCACACGCAGCCGCACGCTGGGTCCCCAGGGCCGAGAGAGGGAGGACCATCTCCCCACGCTGACCAGCAGCCCAGAAATCCTCCCAAGCAGCAGCCCCGGGGATGCTGCCCCAACGCCCAGAACGCAGAGCTGTGTTTCACGGTCTTGTGTGTACTACACCGGGGCAGGAGGCAGGCGTACACACCCGGTTAATGTTCTGGAGGGATTATAACTGCGCGAACAAGTTAGCCATGTTTCTTGGAAACCGTCACTGACGGCTCTCAAGGAGCATATCCAAATTCCCTTATTTGCAATATGAAGATTATAAGGCCCCATTTATAAATGTTAGTGTTTAAATGTTACCCTCCTGCAAGTACACAGTCTCTTAGTTCCCCCGGAAGAATAACCAACATGCTACAAAAGCTGCCTGTTTCCAGCGAGGAGAGGATGGATGAGTGCACAGCGTCCCTGTGCCTGCGGTCCCTCTCCACTGCTTGGAGACTCCAAGCAGCCCATGTTTGCCTTGCGGGATCCTTGGTGCTTTTGTTTTGCCAAACATATCAAAATGCTGATGTTTTTCTCATGCTCGGGAAACATGGATGAAAGGAAAGTACTGTGTTTGCCACATTTCAGTGCAGTGCATATTGTAAGAGCATTTGTGGAGGGCTCATCACACACAGAATGCTTTTGTCTACAACATTTGCACCTCTCAGCTCATCTGTGGGGCAGAAATCGAGGCCCGAGTAATCTGTCCCTGCCTGCCTGTCCCCCACAGCTCAGGCCATCAGCCCCTCCCTGGCACTCTCATCCGGACGCGTGGTGGTTCTCAACACAGTGCTCTTGTGCAGTCACTCACGTGTATTTCCTCTGCCTGAGATGGCCTCCCTACCTCCGGCTTAGGAATCTTCTCTTTCGCCTGGCTGGCTCCTAATCCATCTTTGTATGTCTCAACTTAAATAGCAATTCCTCCTGGCAGCCTTTCCTAACACCCTTTCCCCTTCTTTATTATGTGCAGCCAGTCTGGAGTTCTTGTTAAGCGCCTGTCTCTCCCTCCAACAGGGAGCCTGGGGAGGGAGGCCATGTCTGCCGCATTCACCGTGCATCCCTGGTCCTCCTCTCCTTCCTGAACACATACAGGGCCCTTGATATACGGCATGTGATACATGCTGGGATGATTTGCCCCAGGTTACCACAATTACTAAATAGATGAAGCAAGATCTAACTCATTTTCTGATGTCAAATCCTCTATTTTTCTGTTTTGCATCCAATCGCATTCATGTATTCTAGCCATCATTTATTCCATGAACATAAGACACATTGCTTGGTGATGGGTAATATTAAGGAGAAATAAAATAAAATACTAAGGTACAGCCCAGCTCTCTACTTGTTTACAGTCTAGAGGGGGCACTATAATAGTTTTATGTGTCCACTTAGCTAGACTATAGTATTAGTTATAGTAGTCCCCCCTTATCTTTGGTTTAGCTTTCTGTGGTTTCAGTTACCCACAGTCAACCTCAATTTAAAAATATTAAATGGAAAATTCCAGAAATAATCTATTCATAAGTTTTAAATTGCACACTTTTCTGAGTAGCATGATGAAATTCCATGCTCTCCCTCTCCATCCTGCCTGGGATATGGATCATCCCTTTGTCCAGTAGATCCACACTGTCTACACTACCTGCCTATTAGTCACTTAGTAGCCAGCTTGGTTGTCAGACTGACCGTCCCAATATCACAGAGCATATGTTTAAGTAACCTTCATTTTACTTAAGAATGGTCCCAACACACCAGAGTAGTGATGCTGGCAGTTCAGATATGCCGAAGAGAAGCTATAAAGTGCTTCCTTTAAGTGAAAAAGTGAAAGTTCTCAACTTAAAGAAAAAGTATTATATGCTGAGATTTCTAGGATCTACAGTAAGAATGAATCTTCTGTCCATGAAATTGTGAAGGAAGAAAAAGAAATTCTTGCTAGTTTTGCTGTAGCACCTTGAACTTTATCATAGGTGTGTACATATAAGGAAAAAACATAGTATATATAGAGTTTGGTACTATTTGTGGTTTCAGACTTCCACTGAAGGTCTGAGGACGTTTCCCCCTTGGATAAGGGGGCACTGTTGATTGAATCAAACATTAATCTATGTATTTTGTAAATGTGGTTACCACCTATAATCAGTTGACTTTAAGTAAAGCGGATTACCTTGGCAGGGCAGGTGAGCGTCATATCATCAGTTGAAGGTGTTGGGAGCAAAATCTGAGGTTTCCTGGAGAAGAGAGAATTCTGCCTCAGGATGCAGAGTTATCCTCTGCCTGGGTTTCTGGCAGGAATTTTGGATTTGGTAGCCTCTGCAAGCATGTGAGCCAATTTTTAAAAATACATACATGCATTCATACATACACACATCCTATTGGTTCTATTTATCTGAAGAATCCTGACTAACATAGTGACAGACAATCAAGAGGCAGTGTCTGAGGCCACCGAGGGTAATCCTGGCCTTCGTTCTCAATCATCCCTGGCTCAACAAGGACAGCGATTAGTCAATAAGAATTTTTAACATTTACCTGAAATTTGCTTGTACCTCTTTAGGCGACAGACAGCACTCTCTAGATGTTTGTTAATGATTGTGGGGTATTTCCAGGTAGATATTTTCTCTTTCCTTAAGAAACATCTAGTTACTATGCCCTTAAACTTAGAAATGTTGACAGAACCCATGGACGGAGTATTTGAGGCTATACCCCAATGGTCAGAACAAGTTATGTATTAGAATAGGCATAATGACCAAACAGGTTCGACATCCATTGTATCATCAAATTAATTTCCAGGTGGTGTAGGGGCGTGTGTGTATGTGTGTGTGTATATATCCCTTGGTTGTCCCTCAGTATCCTTGGGGGATTGGTTGCAAAATATTCCACAGATACCAAAATCCACGGATGCTCAAATCACTTATATAAAATGGTGTAGTATTTGCATATAACCTATGCACGTCTTCCCATATACTTTAAATTTTCTCTAGATTACTTTTAATACCTAATAGGTAATTGACCTGTAATTTACAGGTCAACCAATTTACCTTTAATCCTATCAGGAAATAAACCCAAATCATAATCTGATGACCTGTAATTTACAGGTCAATGTAAATACTATGTAAATAGTTGTTATACTGCATTATTTAGGAAATAACAACAAGAAAAAATTATGTATATGTTCAGTGCAAATGCAAACATCCATTTTTTTGAAAATGTTTTTGATCTGCAGTTGGTTGAATCCATGGATGTAGAACCCACAGATAAGGAAGGCCAACTGCATATATATGTACACACACACACGTGCACACATGAATATACACTTAGGGCAGGGAACATCTATAAAATTTTAACAGGTATGTATGTCTTGACACGTTTTAAAACATCTTCCATGAAACCCCTGCTCCCCAGCTTGGTTATAACTCAATCATGATAAACACGTATAGAGCACTTTTCATATGCTAGGACCCACCTAGGTAAGTACTTTCAATAGATTTCCTTTGTTCTCCTAATGACCCAATTAGTCAGGTATTATTGTTATCCCACTTTGCAGATGGGATAACTGAAACACCAAGAGGTCAAGTAGCTTGCCCAGGGTCACCTCATTGTTAAGTAACTGGAATGGGAGCCCAAGCTGAATTTGTGTACTCCACCACCGCACGCAAGGCCCCCACACACCCAAGTCCTTCATCTTTTCCATACTCCCTCATTTCTTACAAACCATGTGTGTCAATCAGAGTCCACCCAGGAAAACAAAACCCACACAGGGTAATTTAATGGAGGAAATTTAATATGGCAAATTATTCCTAAAGATGCTGGAGCCGGACAAACCACTAGGGGAGGTTGAGGCAAGACTAAGACTGGTAATTGCCACTCCCGGGGCTAGAGGAACAAAGGCAGGAGGTGTTACCGTCAGGCCACCTGGTAGAATTTGGAACCATAGTGCATTTGTCTGGCGACAGCACTGAACAGACCATCTGGACTGCAGAGAGGGCAAGAAATGCCTCTCTTTGTTTCTTTAACCATATACCAGGCCGAATGGTGTCTCTCAAAAATTCAAGTTCGCCCAGAACCTTAGACTGTGAACTTATTTGGAACTGGATCTTTGCAGATGTAATTAGTTAAGGATTTCAACATGAAATCATTCTGGATTTAGGGTGAACCCTAAATCCAATGACTGATGTCCTTATAGGAAGAGAAGAGAACACAGGGACACATAGGGGAAAAGGTCACGTGAAGATGGAGGTGGAGACTGGAGTAATGCAGCTGGAAGCCAAGGAACGCCGAGGACTTCTGGAGCCCCCAGCAGCTGGGAAGAGACAAGGAGGGATTCCTCCCTGGAGTGTTCAGAGGGAGCAGCGGCCTGCCCACACCTCGATGTCAGACTTCCAGCCACCAGAACCAAGAGAATACATTTCTGTTGTTTTAAGCCACCCGTCTGTGGTACTTGGATACAGCAGTCCTAGGAAACTAACACAGCCCACTTCTTACCAATTGCCCCTGGTGCCTCCAACTGGCCCAAACGTCACCTGGTGCCAGTTCGAAAAGACAGCTGGGAAATCATGTAGAGGAGTCTGTCTCCTGCCGTACAGAGCTGGAAGGAGCAAATAGGCAAACGGTCAGAGCACTGTGCATGGGGACACTGGTGCCAAAAGGTATGGCAGAGCAATTGTGACCCTGGAATCGGAACTAAAGAGAATGTAGCAGCGACGTTGAACCGCCTTCTCGGGGGCCTGATGGGTGGAGCAGAAATTGAGAGCTTGGCTAGATTGATGGGGCTGCTGTAGCCCAGGCAGATAGACCTGGCATTTCTCCCCCAGGTGGGTCAGCAAAGCAGTCAGTGGCCTCAGTGGTCATGTATTGGCACCCTTCCTGGCAGCCTCAGAAGCGAGACCAAGGAATAGATGTTGAAATGCACCCCCTGCTCACTCTGGAAGAACCGTGGTCCCTGCCAGACCCAGTGGCAGCTGCTGCAAGAGGAAGCCTGCCCCACCACCCCCACCCTCCTCTCTCTGAGCACAGAGGGGCCCCCAGTCTCCAGGGTTGGATGCGATAACTTTCCTGAGTGATCCATTTGCAAAATAATTGAGAAAAGGCAAAGCCTCCCCTGGTTGAATCTTCAGATAAAAAGGAGGATGTTTTGAATTTGACAACCAATCTACCTTTAATCCTATCAGGAAATAAACCCAAATCATAATCTGATGTTTTGGAATTGCATAGCTTCTAAGAGAACGTATTTCCCTCTCTCTCTTGTTTTTCCTCTCTAAAGCAGAATGGGTTTGGTCATGTGCACGCCTGTTACTCATTCTTATCTGCTTCTGAGTGGGGATTATTTGCTTTTTTGGTTTTGTTTTTCTTTTAGATTCCATATATTATCTTTTCATTATGTGTTCTTAATTAGGAGAGATTCCTTCACTCTTAGATAAGAGTTTGTCTCTTAATCACCTCCATCCTCTGATATCTTTCTAACTCAAATATAGCCAGAGGAGTAAATTGCTGGGGTGGGGGTGGGCATAAACATAACTCCGGTTTGTGGATTTCAACATTTAGTATTTATCACTGAATCCTAAAAATGGGCAATTATCAGAGACATTAGCTACTAAAATGCCTTGTACAATTGCCCTGATTTCCATCCCTAGGAGCATTTTGTCTACTGACCGTAAGTCTTCGGGAGACCACGTGACTTGCTTCACAAACTAGTTTACCCATCTCATCACACATCAGTCGTTGACTTCCTGTCTCAGTGGGGCTGGGCATTCTTCATCATAACAGTGTCCATCTTTTGAGTGCTGACCTTGTTCCAGGCTTTTGTATGCAGGGCTTACTCACTTTGTTTCAAACCATCAAAGATAAGTATCCTTATCCCCATTTTACAGATGAGGCAACTGAGATTCAGAGAGGCTGAAATTCTCGGCCAAGAACACACAGCTAGTGAAGGGCAGACTTGGAGGTTTGGACCCAGATGAATCTGGTTCCAAAGGTTGCACGCTTCAAGCATCACCTGCCTTCCGTGTACAGATCAATACCATGTACGAAGAGCAACACGAAACACAGAGAAAGCCTTTGAACTTGGTATCTTAGAAGCAATTTAAGCCATTCATATTTAGAGAGGTAGACAACATAGCAGTTAGGAGTTAACAGCACAAGGTTGGAGTCAGACAAACGTGACTGAACCTCTTCTCTGCCCTTCAAATAGCTGTATTACCTCAGACATGTAAGAATCACACTCTTTAATACCAGCTCTGGGTGACTTAATGGCTTTGGGTATGAATTTTCCCACCTGTAAAAGTAGAGGGGAAGTGGTGAGAGTTAACGACATAATATATGTAAGATGCATACTCCAGGGACAGTCATAGACTAGGCACTCCATAGCTATTATTAAGTTATGACTCAACAAATATTTGAGTATACCTAATTCTGTGTTAAATAAAAAGAAAAGTAAAACACGGTTTGCCATAGATAAGAGATGAACAAGTCCACAAGAGAGGAAAATTCCCAATGCAAATATAAACACTGGGATGTTTAAAGATTAGCAATTAGTTCAATAGAAGCAAAAGAGTCCCTTGCAGGCCAGGAAGGTCAGAGACAGAAGTGAAATTTGAGCTGGACCTTGGAGGACCTTAACAGTTCGAACTGGTGTGACTCAAGCGTGGGTTGCAGTTGGAAGACTGGGAATGCATACTGGTTCATAATAAGATAAGGAGCTTTCTCCGGAATGTGAATCAACCACGTCACAGGGCATATTGTGTAGTTCATCTGACTTTTTTTTTTTTAACTTTTTCAATGAAGAAAGAAGTAAATTGAATTATGCTCTGCCTCAAGTTCATTACCCTGTCATGGAGGCATAACAAGTCATTTTTTGTGGGGGGGGGGGAGTTTGAGGTTTTTTTTAATTTCAGAATATTACTGGGTACAAATGTTTTGGTCACATAAATTGCTTTTGTACCATTTGAGCCAAAGTTATAAATGTTCCCATCACCCAGGTAGTGTGCATTGTACCCATTAGGTGTGAATTTGGCCATCCTCTCCTCTCCCTTCCCACCTGCTTGATTTCCAATGAATGTTATTTCCGTATGTGCAGGTAAGTGTTGGTCGATTAGTTCCAGTGTAATGGTGAGAACATGTAGTGTTTGTTTTTCCATTCTTGTGATACTTCAGCTTATTTGCAGCCACCTCCTTAGAACAGTATTGGTTTAGATTAAGGGTCTCTAAGCTTTCTGTGAAGGGCAAGATAGTAAGTATTTTGGGGTTTGTGGGCTATATGGACTCTGTCCAACCCCTCAACTTTGTAGACATATAGCTGCAGATTTAATCCACGGGTGGTAGTTTGCCAAATCCTAGTTAAGATGACTGAAACAGAGGAGAAAAGGCCTTATAGACAAGAAAAACAACACAAACAAATTTCTAAGCAATGTGTTTACCTGGCAATGCTAAACAGACCTATGTACAAAGAGGAGGAGGTTCAAGGTCAGACGATGTCATTCAAGAAGGATAGAATTAAAGTGGTGATGGTAGACAGAGCCTAGATTGGAAGATAACCAAATGCTTTTTTGTGATTCAAGGCCAACTCTGACAAGCACCACCTATTCCTGAGGTTCAGGCGTTGAGATGTACCAGAAGAATGAGTATGAGTATGCAGCTGAAGAGAATCAAATTTCTCCAGGACAATTGTCAGTTGAAAAGCAAACCAAAAGCAAAATACTGCACTGTCTACATTTGTTAGGCTTCTGTTACTATGAATTCTGGGACTGAGCTAAGATCTTGCTGTCTGGCCAGGACACACATATGCAGTTGTGCAAAGCATTCCGCACAGAGGAGGCAATCGGTTATTTATCAAATGGAGAAATTCATCACTTCTGAGCCCACAGGACCATGCCTGATTTGTTTCCCATTAACAAATGACTCCTTGCTATAAATCTGGCCAAGCTATCTATTTTCTATCCATCCGTTTATCCATCCACTCATTTAACAAGTCCCTCTTATGATTACAAAATTTCATATCAAAGGGTCAGTGTTGAGGCCAGAGTCCCAGAAAAGGAGGTCAGAAACGCTGGGGAGCAAGCCTAGCCTAAAACACTCACTAAATCTGCAAAAGGGTATCCTTAGAGCTTTGCCAGAATGAACAATGGCTTTCTTTGGGATTCTAACTGGACTTGGCAGGGACCACATGTTTAAGGTCTTCATATTCAAAGAGAGATCTTGGGCCTTGCTGGTCTTTGCCCCTTCTACGGTGTCTTGGGATTCCTCGTGGTATCCTTCACTCCAACATCACCACAGCAAGAGACCAAACCAAATTGCAACCCTGCAGAC
Source organism: Eulemur rufifrons (assembly GCF_041146395.1). NCBI lineage: Eukaryota > Metazoa > Chordata > Mammalia > Primates > Lemuridae > Eulemur > Eulemur rufifrons. The sequence continues at coordinate 27,564,786 of NC_091001.1, forward strand.
AGGGTGCTGCAGATGTTGCAGATGTTGCAGACATGTTGGCTATGGCCTTTCTTTTCAGGGAAAGGGACTAGTCCAGTGGGAGCTTTGTAGCAGGTTCCACTCTACAGATAAAATTTTTCTTCAACATGAGAGGACGCTGTGTTATTGTGCTCAGTTGCATTAAAGTACATTTGAGTGGTGTGTGTGTGTGTGTGTGTGTGTGTGTATGTGTGTAGGGTGGGGAAAAGGCATATATCTGGTAGCCTGGTTTATATTTATAATAAACAGAGGATGCTACCTGGAGTCAATGGATGGGGCTGTTGAAGATTCATCAACCTCCAGAAATTTTGTACAAAATTTGAAAGACAGGCTGCATAGCCTTCACCAGATTCTCAAGAGGGTCTGAGACCTCAGGGAGAGCAAGAATCAGGGCTCCAAAAGGATTTGGCTAGCAGCGGCTGGAACCCACTCCGCCAGCCTGCTTCCTGATTTCATTTCACAATGCCCCAGGCCTTTGCTGTTGCCAAGATGCACTGGCCTGCTGCTGGGGAACACAGGCTCTTATCTGAGTTAGTTCTGCCACCTACAGCACACAGCCCAGCAATGCCACCGCCTCCCAGCAGCAGAGAGGAAGCCTCATTTGCATACATGAATAAGGGGAGGGCTGCCTTTTCAGCCTGGGAACTCTCCACTGGAAGAAAAATGGCTTTGGGGATTCTTGATTAGCATTCAGAGATGCAAGCTCCTTTGGGGTAGGTTACAGTGATAGGAAGATATTTTTACATTAAAGGGAAAGAGATAAATTTTGAGGATTAGCACCTGAAGAAAAGTGTTGCCCAAAACCCAAAGAGAGGAAAGGCATTGTAAAAAAGAAAGAGATAATGAGCTCATGGGTTCTCACTATAAATGTGACTCTCCCATTTCGTAGCATGTTCAATGCCGATAGTCCTTTCCAGGTCCAAATAGGTCGTCTGTGCCATCTACCTTGTCATATAATGCGGAATACTTGCTTCAGAAGGATTTCCTGAGACACCAGAACTTTAAACACAGAGTAGGTTTTTTTAATATGCTTAAAGCATTTGGAAGGGAACAGAATATTCTTTCAGGGCAGAGATTGTTTTATTCTTATTTTTGTTTCCTTAGCTCCTAAGCAGAATTCCATGACACTTTGGAGGAAGCTCAATAAGTGCTTGTGGATTTGAAGTAATAGAAATGTAGTTTGTTTTGCAATCTGTGCTATGCTTGCTAATATACAATCATGATATCTAAAGATTGTTGAATTCATGCCTTAGATGCATTGTCATGCATTGTCTCAAATTCTCATAGCAATACACAAGATGGGTATTGTTTTGCAGGTAAAACTGAGACCCAGCATTAAGTAGCTCATCCAAGGATACACACCTAGTGACAGGATCAAAATCCATACCTAGACCTCTTAGCTTGTAAGCTCATCCTTGCTCCACTCCACCCTTGCATATTATTAATATATCCATTGTAAGTTCATTTACAATGAATGGGAAATGAACAAAATGGAAATAGTTTGAAAACTTATAGTTTTTTATTATTAAAAATTATTTCCCAATCCTTAGAATTTCTATGGAAGCTTTTCTTAATATCCTTGCTTAATAGTAGATGGAAACATCTTTTTCTGATGCTGTCTGAATCTAGCAGTGGTTCTTCTTCAAGGGATAATCACTCTTAAATTTACCTATACAGATGATTGTGGAATCTTTCACTCCATCTGGTCTTGTGAACATCAGTGGCTTGGGGAGGTAGTGAGGTAGTCTGTAAGTTACACAAACTTTGATTTCCAGCAAGAAATTCTTAACAGAGGAATACACACATACAGTCTTCACCATGTTGGAATATAGAGTTCCTTGTACAGTAATCTTGCCTCTTGGTTTTTCCTTATTGGCATTTTAGATTTCAAGTGAAGAGAGTTGGATTAGTTATGATATAATCTCTTTACTTTACAGTCTGATTTACTTGGGTTGATTGGCTTTTTCTCTGTGGTGCACATATTACTTGTATTATTCAGACTTTGAAATCTTGTTGTCTTCTAGAGAAACTACAAATGGAAGAAAATTATAGTTGGCCTTTAAATGGGGTTAATGGTTTTAGCAAATTTAGGTCAATGATAGGTAAAAAGAACTGAAGAATCTTTCTAGGTGAAGGTGATCTTTATTATCATGCTTAGAATTGAGAAGGCGGGAAGAGAGCATGAGAAAGTGGGAGGAAGTGAAAAGAGGATGGGTTTAGAGCTGGAAACCACCGAGGATTTGTGCATGTCTTGCTGTCTCCATTATCTATTCTAAAGCCCAGAATATGTAGGGCAGTGGACCTCAAACTCTAGTAGTGTTTATCAAAATTGCATTGTGGTATAGGATGGAAAAGTTTGATATCTTTCCTCATCTATCATAAGGGTCACTCCTATAACAAAGGACAGGTTAACAAGAGAAAAGTATACCACACTTATTTAATCAAAGTTTTACATAACGTGGGAGTCTCCTGAACGAAGACCCAAAGATACAGGGAAAGCTACCCATTTTTATTTTTAGGTTCCATGAAGAATGGACAGTTGTGTCAAACCGTATTGGACAAAAACGGTACGATCTAATGCAAATAGACTGAGTGGGGAAACCCAGCAAGGCCTATCTATCTGTCCAGATTCTTCTTGGCCTCTCTGTGCAGCCTTCCTTCCTCCTGGGTTTGAGGCAGGACCCTTTCTGGAATGAGGATCTTATGACCTACTATCAAACAAAGTAGATCAGAGAATTTCTTTATGGTCAGCTCTTACGCAGAAAGGCAGGAGAAGGTTAGAGTACTAATTTTAGGTTTTATGGCTGGCTTTGAGGGAGAAGGGTACTGGTTTCTATGACCTACCTTGGGGAAGAGGGATTCTAGTTTCTACTAGCCTTGGGGGAGAATGAGGGGCGAGAGACAGAAGGGCAGGAGAAAGTCAGAGACAAACTGCCTCATAGAGAGGCCTTCACTTTGGCTATCGTTTTCTGAGCCCTAATAGGCGTATGGATTTTAAAAATGCAGATTCAAGGACCCACCTTCAGCCCCAGTGAAACAGGAGGGGCAGGGCCTGGAAGTCTGCATTTTGAACAGTCAACTCATTTTGTTCTCATAGAAGTGTTCCTTAGACCACATTTTGAGAAACAAGCAGCAAATAAAATTCCTCCAGTTTTCTTTGCATTTGAGCCAAACCTGGGAACCCAGAGAAAAAAGGCACAGTCTCAGCATCAGAAGAGTTCATGGCCTGGTGGCAAAGGCAGACTTAGAGGCACACAAAGCATGGATGGATAGAAAGGGGTGGGTGCTCTGGAGAACTGAAGAGAGGCACCCACTCAGCCTGCACATCTGGGAAGAAGGCTTAACTGAAGATGTAACTATGTCTTTGAAGATGAGTGGGCATTTGCCAGGAAGAGGGGAGGGAGAATTCCAGGTAGAGAAAACTCAATGGTCAAAAAGCAGTGTGGCCTCTAGGGACGTGCTCAAGGTGAGGCACAGCATAAGGGAAGAGAGTCATCAGGAAGGTTGGCTGGGGAAGCTGAAGACCGCACATCTGTCCTTCATAACAAAGTGATGCTTTCTCCCATGGGAAGGTGAATTGCCAATATTCGCATCACTGTAACTGCAACAGCAATTAATGTGTCATTCCAAATTGTGGTCTCTGTCCTCTTAGATACAGCACTCTCAATGCAGTGGTATTCTGATAAGCTTCCAACTGAGAAGGAATTCAGAAAAATCCAAGGCAATCCTAATGGTTCTATCTTCTTGCTTCACTCATTTAATCTTTGTCATCAGGTGTCTTGGACCAAAGTAAGGCTGAAAAAGCTAACGAACGAGGGAACAAGGTGACTGTACAGAACCACAGGAAAGCCTGCTACACTGAGTGAATGTTAACACGTTATTGACAGTGTCATCACGTGTAAAACACAAATGAGTGTAGGAATAAAGATAAAATAGCCTTCATCATCTGCCTTTCTAAGAATTAGGATCAAAAAGTATCTGTAGTTACCACTCTGTTCTCCAAAGTTTAAAATATGAATCTCACTGCCAGATAATCTGCATAAACTAGCATTGTAACTCATAGTGTGTGGTTATACAAGCAAGAATAACAGCCAGAAACCAGATAGAAGTCAGAGCATGCCAAAGGAACAGAGCTTATTTCTTTAACCAGAGTCATTTGAATTCAGTGTAGAGCTACGTGTATCGACCCCATAGTCTGTATAGAAAGTATGTGTGCGTTTGTGTGTCAGTGTGTGAGAATCACATTCAGCTGTAAAATCACATTATAAATGATACTAAATTACGTGGGTATAATCATTGGGTGGTAACGTTAAGTTGGTAATATTTCTTTTCCCTCACACTTATATAAAGAAAATCAAAATGAGGGGAAAAAAAGAAAAATATCCTTAAGCTAGCTAATTGATTCCAGCTGTTAACATTATTTATTGTAATTAATATTACCAAGTAGCAAAACACCAGTGTCTTTGAACTGCTTGCAGTTGTGTGTAATACTGGAGCCAATGCAGGAACTGATGTCAAGGCATAAAACTTACAACCTCAGTCCCCGAGACTGCCTGAAGACCTGCTTGTTTCAGAAGTGGCAGAGGATGGTGGCACCGCCAGGTACGCTCTCGTTCTTCACTCTCTTCCTAAACACATTTTCAGAGGCTTGTTGTGGGGTTGAAGCAATGTGAAAAGCAAGCAGGTGATCATAAATTTACCAGAAAAAGCACTTTCTTAGGGATATTCCAGTTCTTGATTTTAGACCTAAAGACATTGAAATCATGATGGGCAAACATCCGTAAGAATTATCTATAGTCCCCTCTCTTGCCTAAAACCCAGAGAAGTAAAATGATTTGTTCAAGGTCATCAAGAAGGTCATTGGCAAAGTCGAGATCAGAGCCAGGGTTTCTCATCTCTCAATCTGGTGGTTCTTCCATTGAACCAGACTGCTGGCTTCTCATGGCCTAATGTTTCTGGTTTTTAAGAATTATAGAAATTATGGAAAGGAATGAAGAGAGGAGGGGAAGGAAGGAAAGAAGGAGGAATAAAGAAAGACTGGAAGAAAAGAAGGAAAAAGGAAGGAAGGAAGGATAAAGTGTGCTCTATTTTTTAATATATATTATATCAATAAGTACTCTGATTATGAACAGAATACATAAAAGATTCCATTTCCCTCACTTCCCTAGAATGCAGTTTAGATACTGTAGTCTCCTGCTGGGGTTCTGAAATTACTGCTTCAAGTCATCATTAATTGTCTTTCTATCTAATACATTTTTGCTCCCAGGCATGTATCGAGGCTCATTGATCATAAAAGCAAAATGTATCCATTTGCTAAAAATTATTTTTATAAAGAGTAATTATTAATATGAGGCACATAGCTTTCTGAATCACAAAACAGAATGGTCACCTTCAGCTGGTAATTGGCCAGGGGTTTTATATAAAATGAATACAGCAGATTTAACAAAGGACATATAGAAAGCTGAGAAAATAAATGTTATTTTATATAGAATAGTTGCATCCCCCCCTTAAGGGAATTTTAGACTTTTAGAATATCATTTTTCAAATGTATTAAATGTGCTTAAATTAGCTTTATTTTCTCTTTCAATATAAATAAGACTTTATGGAAAAAACACTGCATTCACTTACAAATGCTTTGAGCACCTATATTTTCCAATATATAATATAACTCATATATTATTCATTCATTCATTTGATAATCATTTATTGAGTTTCTGTTAGGTGCCGGGCATGGCTCTAGCCACTGGGGGTATAACACTGAATGAAACTGTCAAAAATATTGAATCTGCACAAGAACTTTGTGAGATATTTATTGTTATCCCAATTTTATATACTAAGGCCTGAGACTTAAAGTAGTAACTTGCCACAATCCCTCCCATAGCTAACAAATGAAGGAGGACTATGTCAGGAAATTTTTTTTATGCCTCCAAAGTCCATGATTTTGCTACCACAGCCATATGGAGCCAAGGGGAGTAATCCAGAGTATGCATTTTAGGAACATTTACCCCAAATCTTATGAACAAAGCACAGATATATAAAAAAAAAAAAGATAGCAGATTTACACTCTTTAGGTCAAAGGAAGAAGTTGCTTGTCTGTAGTAGATCTGGATATCTGCTTGACTTTAGAATGTCTTGCTTAAGTCTTCTTCCAATTCCATGAACTAGAACAATTCTATTTCCTGCTTCCATCATCCTCAGAACAAGCACCCATAACTCTATGGAAGGAGACGATAGAATTTTTGATGAGAATCTTTGACCATAAGGGACAAAATATTAAAGAAAAAAATGATAGATAAATAGAAATATATTTCCCATCTTCCTCATCCAAAGTCAGGGATAAAATAGTGGACTAAGTGGTCTTTGAAATGAGCCTTGAAGGAGAATCCTCTCCCTTGTCCCTCAGAAGCAGTATAGGTGTTTTAAGAAAATATTACAAGGCCCTCTTACTTAGTGCCAGTATAGCCCTGCCTAGCCTACCTGCTTTCCATCAGAGTTGGGTCTAAAATAGGTTTAACAAAAAAGATTCTCTTACTCATTATTTCCAAATTATTCCGTAACTTCTGGGAGAAGGCTTCTGAAGTTTTCTCATTTACAAAACAAAGATTATAATAATAGAACCTAAATAATAGGATTGTTATGAATATAAAGTAGTTAATACATAGGAATCAATAAGAATAGTACCTGCATGGCATAGTGCTCTATACATAATACATAGAAAAACAGAGAAAGAAAGTATATCCCTCTTACCACACATGGGCCCCTATATTTCCATTAATATGTTGCTCCATCCTTCAGGTCCAAAATATTTTTCTCCATTTCTGAATAGAGAAATACGACTTCCCTTCAGCAATATGCTAACTATACCATACTAAGACAATTTTTTCCAGAAATTTTGACATTATTAGCATTCATTAAACACCAGTGTCCAAACCATGGGTATTGCTACTGAACTTGAGCATCACTAAGCTCCACATCCACAGCTGATAGAACTGGTATTTTACTTGACAATCCTATCAAGGTCTAATAGAGGTAGGCTGCAATATGACATTTAGCCAGTAGGTGCTGCTGTTGCACACCGGCTCACTAATTCAGCTGTCTAAAGTTTACACTTCTCTCATACCTTGACGGTACCCTAGGGATCCCAGGAGTCTCCCCTTTGTTACAAAGAGAAGGTAGTTCAGGGGGAAAAAAATCATCCCAAATTTTCTAATGGTAGTAATATTTTAAATTCAATTATGAAAATGGTACTTGTAGTTCACCTCTAAAATATATTTTAGAAATTAAAGACATAATTAGAAAGAACAATTAAATAAAAATTATTTTATCTACAAAGAAAAGAGTTTCACACATTTTGTGCCAAAAACAAATCAATAACTTTCTCTTTTTATTTTTTGTAAAGTTATAAGAAATGGAAAAATTGTAAATAGTTTCCTCTTCAATTTACAAAACTCCGCTCCATTGGAGGGACAATATTCTGATGATCGCCCTGATGCTCTTGCCCTGGGACTGATCCCTCTCACGACACATTACCATGGGTCCCTATATTTCCATTAAGGTGTTACCCCATCCTTCCCTTTTCTGTATTGCAGCAGAACCCACAAGGCAACCGACAACCAAACGGAGAAAAAGAAAAAATTCCACCAGCAGCACATCCAACAGCAGCGCTGGCAACAACGCAAACAGCACTGGCAGCAAGAAGAAGACCGCAGCCGCAAACCTGAGTCTGTCCAGTCAGGTACCTGTAAGTCTCACTTTCCTTTTAGGCCTGAAATCCTGCCTTTTGCCTGCTTCCTACTCAAGGGACCCAAATTGAACTCTCTTTTGGCTGCAAAAAAAAAATTTGGGGTAGGTTGGAGGTGGGGGAGGGATGAAAGGCAGGAACAGAGGTTGGGATGGGAGGGAAATCTCTGCCTTGGAAACCTTCCCCTGCAAACTGGGAATTAGAAAGGAATATTAAGAGTTGTGCTGCAATGGGACCTGAATTAAAAAGCTGTCAGAGTCACAGACAGGAGATATGTCACTTAAGGTTTAATTAAAATATCACTTAGCAGTGTGCCTGGTGGCCCTCTCAGCACCATGATTGGAGACCCCGTGCTCCCCTGGAAACTAGCTCCTGGCGCTCAGTCTCCATATTGTAATTTGACTGGGTCTTCCCAACATGGGCATCCCCTGTTATTTTAAAACTCAGGTAATTAACTTGTAACCACTAAAAACACAGCTCCATGGAGCTCTTGCTTTACCCATCTCATTAGCTCAGGGGAGGAGCAGCCCCTGATTTGGTCTCAACTCTTTTGATCCATTAACCCTTTTCTTTCATTTCTGGGTCTTGACAAAGACCGTTTGAAAGAGGCTTGTTTGCACTCCACAGTTGACAGCTGAGGGTAGTCCCCGAATAGTGAAAATTCTGCAGGAACTTTCCTCATCTCCTATTAATTCTTCTCCAACTCTGTCCCTTCTGCTGAACCCCTTCCTGTCCCCTGACTCCCTGCCACAGTGTTTGACTCTCACCTTTAAATTCCCATGTTCCTTTAAACCTCCACTGTTCCTTCTCTGCTGCCCTTGTCACCTCACCCTGTCACCAGGTGTTTGACTATCAATCGAATCCTAACATTTCCTTGGCACTTCATGGATACCCTCTAGATGCTGTGTTTCCAGAAGTTGCCCTGTTTCTCATCACGTCCCTCAGCCAGTACAATTTTACATTTTCAGTCGTTCTCACTTTTTTCCCCTCTTGGTCTGTCATCCTCACCCTTCTTGCTCTGGTCCTGTTCTATCGCTTCCAGGTAGGAGTCAATCTTTACACAGCAATTCCCACTTACTTCCAAATGTGCCTTTCCAATCTGCCCTCACTCACTTGTACCCACTTTGCATGGGTCAGCCCTCTTGGGCCCAAACCAGCCCGTCAGTACCCTGAGAATTCCCTGGGCCACTGGGATTCCAGTCTCCCATTTCCCACAGGCAGGGGCATTTCCATTTCATTGCACTGGAAAGACGGGGTCGTGGAGAGACTGGCCAGCCTACTGTGGAACTTGTCGTTTTAACCTCAAAGCCATTAGGAATCCTGGTCCTCAAATAATGGAAATAGTCTCCAGATAGTCTTCTATTTTCTGAACTAGGCTTTATACCTGTCACCACTCAAGGTGAAGGGGGAAAATGAAAGAAGAAAAACTGAGTCTCTTTATGAATGTACCAAGTTATACCCACTCCTGGTGAAACTGGAAAATGCATGGAGAAAATGTCCTGATGTAAATAAATCAACTGAAAAGGTGTACACAAGTAGCCCATTTATCCATCCAATCCTGGAGTTTAAGACACTAACATTTGTTAGTTTTCTTTAACAAATGAGGAAAGTGCATTTCAAAGAATTCTGTAACTGTGACATAGCTATGTAAAGACACAGTAGCTGCAAGAATACAGACAAGTTCCACAAATGTTTTCTGAGCTCCTAATATGTACCCTGCACTATATCAGGTACTAGAAGTACCGAGATTAAAAATAAAAATAAAAAAAGAGACCCAGGCCCTGTCATTAAAGAGCGTACTGTCTAATCTAGGGATGGCAAAGAGGTTTGCTCTCTCCTGCCAGCTCACAGAGCACAGTATCAAGGAGGATTCTAGGGCATAGATTGGGTTTGATGGTCCATCCATTAGTGATGTCTGCCACAGGTGTAGAATTTGAGAGTAGCAGCCTATATGTTGTTTATTTTGACATACCTGGTCTAGTCAGAATCATTTCAGTTTTAAAGAGCACATAGTTTTTTCTACTCCATTATGCTCTTGTCCTCCAAACGAAGAATTGATTTTTGGTAGAGGATACCTGTGTCCAAAGGGTTTTTAATGAGATGAGACCCTTTGGACTTTGTGTAAGCAAGGCATCCTTAGAAAGGGAAAATTGAGTTTCAGCATTATCTCCACTCTATGCAGTTAAAGATGTTTTAATTCAGCAAAACTTTCAGATGGCCAAGAGAGGTAGGGAAGACAACCAGGTTAGGACAATATGAGAATTCCTATGTGTCCTCTAGTTGAATGGATGTAAAATGATAAGCCTTGGATGCTTGTGGGGACCACATCTTTTAATCCTGTCTACTGAATTATCAACCCTATCCTACTGGCTGAATAGAAATACTGTCTGCAGGCATCCGCTGCCTCGTCCAAAGGCATGTGCCAATGCAACCACATCCGTGGTCTGTATAGCTGCTGTGGCAGAGATGTGTATGTTTGGCGAGGACTAGGGTTTAATCCTTGGATTCTGCTTCTCACTCCATGAGCAGGGGCTAGGAGCGATCCCGAACTGCAGCCTCAACCCTGGGAGGGATGGAGACCTGTGTCATTCAACAGCAGTGACCCCTTCTGGCCAATTTAAGGAGAAGCATTGAGGGGCCCTGAAAGGAGTCACTTCCAGTCCTCCTCAGAGGTTGGTGGTCCTTGCACGGGGGATTAGTGAGAAGATGTGAAATGGGAAAGAGCTGGTGGCACCTCCGGGCTTCCAGCCAAGGAGCAGAAGTTGGCCTTGTGGGGAGACGAGGGCACATGGGTCACCCTTGGGTGGATCACTGTTGCCTCCCGTGGGACACACAGGATAGAGATGGGAAGGAAATGCACTCTCACTGACAATGTTGGGGGGATTTTTAAAGATGTGGGGGTGGGGGAAATGCTGCTAACACCCCCTACTTAGAGGCATCCTAGAGTGTGCATTGTGTCTCCATTTATTTTGTGTGACGATAACCAATGAAGACAGCCAGAGAATCACTATCCTAGCCTAGAGGTTTAGAAGAACCAAGTAGAAACATGTGCATAATTTTGTAAGTGGCCTCAAGTGTCTATGTGCATCTGAAGCCCTTAGCTTGCCATCTACTGATCACGCTCACAAGTGCGCGCACGTGCACGCACACACACACACACACACACACACAGAAAATTATATATTGGCTAAGCCTATTTTTTATAATCAGTAAAGCAAATGTGGCATCCCTCTGAAATTTAGGCTGCTTAAAAACACCTATGCCTGTGCTTGGGCATCTTTTCCAGCTGTTTCTAGAACAAAGATTCCCCAAACATAGTACAAGTCTATTTCAGCTCCATTTGAAGTGATGCAAGCCACCATTTTCATAGTACTTTTTCTAATACAATGAATGCATCTGGAGTGTTGGGAACTTTCTTTCTAATATCACGCTTAAGTTGGCTGCTTCTTATTTTCCTCCTCCTCATACTGTCCCATCCTCTGTCAATGACCTTGGAGTCACAGGACTAACGCAGACCCACGTGGTTGGTCCTAGCATCTTTCTCCTGCCCCGAGACACCTTTACGCATGTGTTTTCCAAGCCCTTCAAAGTGTGCTGTACACACGTCATGAAATGAGATTAACCCTCATGTCATGCTCTGGCCAATCTTGCCCTATTCTTTCCACCTACCTTTGTTCCTAATCATAAGTGCAGTCTCCTAATTGCCTGTAGCTAAGTGGCCCTTTTGTTCATCCTGAACACCCCCGATGGGTCATACAGCAGCTGCCTGGCTAACGGAATAACGTTCATGTCTCTGCAGTGGCCACATTCCATCTAAAACCCTGTCGTCGTTCTTGCCTGTCAGAAGGACTGTGTCTATTTTGCATCTCACCTTAAAAGTCCTCATGAGTCTCCTTCCATGTCACTGTCATTTCTGGTTCTTCTTTGCATAATAAATACGCTCTCGGAAGCACACATCTGAATATCCGCCGGCACCTTTATTGCTGGGCTTACCAAGTTCACATTTTAGGCATTTATTCCATCTGGGACATTTCTCTTTAAAATCATTTTTATCCATTCACATGAGTGATCAGTCAGAAACCATAGCTTGGAAATCTATTGACTATCTCCCCTAACTCAAAGGGGTGGGGAGAGGGCATAAATAAGTAAATTAATAAAGCAAGGTTTTCCATTCCAAAATACACCAGGCAGTAATTAAGGGATTTGTTTAATGGGCACCTTCGAAATTCTAGAAGGGATTTGTACATCCCACTGGCCCTTCTCCTGACCATAGACAGTGTTCTATTAAGCTGCCCCAGGAAAGCCTCCTCTGGGCAAAGCCTCAGTGAAAAGAATTTCTGCCCAGCTGTCAAAGTGTTTGATTAGGTTAGCCTCCCTCCCAGGAGTCAAGCCCACTCTCTCCTCTCCCAGAGCATCAGGCCCAGCCCTACTTTCTCAGGCTTCAGTGGAGGCTGATAGCAGTTGGTTGATTTCGTGAAGTTACTGCACTTTTAAGTAGAGTATTGCTCGGAGCCTGCCCCAAAGGATCCACCTGACAGGTGTCCTGTCCCATGTCGAGGTTACCCCTCAACCTGCCATGGTCCCCTCTCAACACAGAGCCTGGAGCTGTGCCCTGTGCCCACATCTTTCTCCCCGTGCCTGTGCCTGTCCAGCTGTGTCCTCCCTGGTGTCCCAAGCTATAGTAGGTGGCTTACTCGTTTGCATGGAAGGACAATTTGTACTTAAAGGAGTGACTAGATGGATTCTTCTCACACACTCCATCTCTGATGACTACCAGCTTCATCAATGTAATTATAATTAGCGCTCTTCATCTTCCTTTTATGGCACCAGCTGGACAGACTGGTTCTCTTTACTGCCCAGATGGGTGGCAGGGTTGCCAGTGTGGGGATAGGTGACAGGCACCATGAAATAACAGATGGTAAATTCAGGGCTTGTTGGCAATCAGCAGGTTTTTGCTAATGACTTAATTAGCTATGCAAATTGTCAAATCAGTGTGAACATTGTTTTTATCGGAAAACTTTACCTAAATTAATTACCATAATTAAGTAGCAGAATGTCAAGGATATTGGCTGCATAAAAGGGCCTGGCTGAGTAGAGAAAGAGAGATTCTGTCTTCAATTAAAATATAGACCATCCTTGGGACAGAGAAAATACCATTTGGAATGAGTCTTGTGAATGTCGCAGAATTACACCTTACTGTGTCTCTGGTCACTGCTAGTTTCCAAAGCCACTCACAGGCCCTAAATAAAAGTGGTGGATTTTTGGAGGTATTGAAAAGCACACAGCTGAAGGTTCCACTGCCCTCTCAAAAGTCCCCAATGTTGGCAAGTTGAAAGCGTGGATTTTTTTAATTTTGAAAAATCCATTTTTTTATTTCTGCAGATTGCTAGCATTGCTCGTTCTCCGGTGTCAGGCTGCGCACTAAGGACATAAACTCGCGTGGTTGTTACACGTCAGGAGGCGATGTTTATTTCCTGTAGAAATCAAATATGCATCTCGGCCCCCGACATTGAGACTTGACCCCGTTGTACAGTACACGCGTGTGTCTGTCCTAGGTTCCCCAGCTCCTCCCACTGTTGTTTTAAGCTGAGCTTCTCTCTCCCAAGGTTTCCCTGTAATAATGTCAGCTGCTGTTCACAGGATGTGATGGTGGTAGGAGAGCCAACTCTGATGGGAGGTGAGTTTGGGGACGAGGACGAAAGGCTAATCACTAGATTAGAAAACACGCAATATGATGCGGCCAACGGCATGGACGACGAGGAGGACTTCAACAATTCACCCGCCCTGGGGAACAACAGCCCGTGGAACAGTAAACCTCCCGCCACTCAAGAGACCAAATCAGAAAACCTCCCACCCCAGACTTCCCAATAAGACCACCCGCACCAGATCCACTGTCAGTAGGGGGTCACCATTACAAGTGCAGATCTTTACTTACTGGAGAGGAAAAGAGGAGAAATAAAAACTTTTCCATGCAAATATCTATTTCTAAACCACAATGATCTGATTTTCTTTCTTTCTTTTTTTTTCTAATTGAGAGGATTATTCCAAATAAGCTTCCATGACCCTTCCGTGGAAGCCTTCACAGGTCGTACAGATACTGGCACTGATCGTAATTAAACCGAGAGAAAACGCTAGCACAACTCCTGGCACGGTCTTAACAACGTGTTTGTGTTGAATTTCCTTTTTATGCATCAAACAAAGGCCATATTGTCCATAAATACTCAGTGCTCAGGATCTCATTAATATGCCGAACCTAACTACAAATGACTTTTTAATATTGTAAAATATTTTCTGCTTTTTGACTTGCATCTGAGAGTTTCTTGTTTCAGTAAAAAAAGAAAAGAAAAAAAATCAGCTTTGGAAAGTAATTTAAATGCACCTTTATTTTTTTTCTTCACATTATTTCTTTCACTGGGCAACAGCGGAGGGGACCCAGCGAGGTAATTTATGGTGGAGCTGTTGGCAATTGGCTTGCGTATGAGTTGGCTCAATTTAGCCCTAGTACTGAAACAAGAAACGTCTTTTTGTCATCAAAGACGTCAGGGCAGATTTGTATGTAAAGAGAGACAATTGGACTCTTGAGAATTTATGCATTTGTAGAGTTGCTGTTGATCCAAATATTTTCAAGCCATGTAATCCATTAATTTTGTGGGCAGTTGAATAAATCTGAAACTTTTTTGTGTTTTTCATTGTATCTGGGTTGGCCATCCTTTCTTTTCATAGTATATTTCTTGTATGATATTTTGTAAAGCCCTCACCTGGTTCTCTTATGGGGACTTTTCTTTTTTGGGCACCTCCAGTGTATTTCTGTGAAACTTTATAAGAGAACTAATTTTTCCATCTGCATATTAATATGTTCCTCCACACATGTAAAGACACAGTGGCTCCGTGTGTTAAAAAACAGCTGTATTTTATGTATGCTTTACTGATAAGTGTGCCAATAATAAATTGTGTTAATGACCAAAGCAAGTGAATCTGGCGTATTTGTTTGAGAACATGGGTAGCAGGCTGCCCACAATCATAAGTATTGAGTTTAGATTTATGGTCCAGACTGCAGATGGGGTAGAATCATAAAACCTGTGTGAAGCAGGTTCACTGTGCACTGGTTACCAACCTGTCTGGGTCTCGTGAGACAGAGCATATTCCTGTGCATAATTACATTAAGTGGGTTTATTACTTATTACAGATAAGCAGCAAGGGACAACAGAAACCTGGGATTCATTTCCTGAAGTCAGTGGGTGTGCCTTATTTGCAATGCAGCTAAGGGACCCCGGGAACCTGCCCTGGGTTTTATACTCTGGAGTCATGTGACACGCTGGGCTAAAGCAGTGAAGGGCATCCTGTTTCTGGGGGTGGGAGTGGGGACACAGCTCAGGCTGTATCAGTCAGTCACCTCTTATCTCAGGATGTTTCATTCCCAGCCCACGCCACAGTTACTCTTGAGAACTACAAGTGAGAAAGGGGAGAAGTGGGTTGGTCCAAGGCCATCAGAGAACTGTCCTGCAACATTATGCCATCTTGCATAAAGTATGGTTTCTTTCCTTGTTCACTGCAGTCTCTTGAGCAGACCCAGGGGCGCCCTCTCTGTGCTGAGCACTGTATCAGCTGAGGATACACAAGAGAAAGGACAGGATGGTGATCCTGGAGCTGGTAGTCAAATGGGAAGCAGTAGTTTCTGCTCACTGAGTGCTTCCTCCACACTAGAGAACTCTACTTAAGGTTCATAGATGTTATTTCAATTAATCCTTACAATAAGTCCATAGACTAAGAATTAATATTCCCATTTTTAAACATCAATGTCTCTCTTGCCTATTTTTCTATAGAGTATAGACAATTCACTGGATCTTTTATGTTTATAGAGCATTCATCGTCTTTCTCTTTTTTACGTTGAGCCAATGAGGAAGATAGGAGAAGAAATCCGTTGTCATTTATTGAGTGTTTGTTAAGTGCCAGGCAATTTTATAATAATTAATCATCTCAGTGAATTCTGGAAAGGAGGGTTTGGAAGCGTGAAGCTAAGGGAGGGTAAGTGCCTCAGGTTGAGATCCCCAGAAGCAGAGCTTGAGATGGGGATTTGGGAACTTGAGGTTTATTAATGGAATATTCTACAGAAAATTTTTAAAAAGTCTTTAGGAGGGTGAGGGAAGCAGAAAAAAAACAAGAAAAGCTGTGGCCTCAGTAATCTATCTCTTGGGCCTGATAGGGGGAGGGGTTTGGAACATGGACTTCACTGGAGAGTTGTCCCCTCTTGTGCTAGAGGCCAGCCCTTCTTGCACCTGGCTCAGTCCTCCATTGTCTGGGAAACATCGCCAGGGTGTGGGAGGGGTCCTAACCTTTAGAGCATTATGGGCCCATCAGTGGAGGGCAGTTCTACAGAGAAGAGGCCAACTCGATGGCAACAGTCACAGCAAGCTGGAATGGGTGTTCTGGCTTCATAAAGGACATCTGGGCAGGCACAAAGGGTCTACTCCATTAAGTGAGTTGCGCCTGGTGTCATACATCAGAAGTGACACAGTTGGGATTGGAATATGGATCTCTCTTGACTGCAAAGCCTGTGTTTTGTTTTTCCTGGAACAGCACATCTCCTCCCTATAATATTAGCACTTTGAGGGAAATGTGTAGTGCACTGGTAACAGAACCAAAGGAAAGACAGGGAAATATTTTAATTGCTGCTTTATTGTTTTCCTACCCTGTACTGTGAAGAGAACATCCAGCTTATCCCTCACCTAACCTCACAATTTTAGGTTTTTTTTGTTATCAATTCCTTGAAGTCACCCTTGTATACAATCTGTCTTAGTCCATTTTTTCTGTTGCTATAATAGAATACCACAGATTGGGTAATTTATAAAGAAAATAAATTTATTTAGCTCACAGTTCTTGAGGCTGGGAAGTCCAAGAGCATGGGTTTGGCATCTAGGGAGGGTCTTCTTGCTGTGTCATAACATGGTGGAGGGCAACGCATGTCAAAAGGGCTAGTGTGTACCAGCTCAGGTCTCTCTTCCGCTTCTTATAAAGCCACCAGTGCCATCATGGGGGCAGGCCTCACCCTTATGACCTTATCTAATCCTATTTACCTCCTAGTGGCCCCACCTCCAAATATCATCAACGTATAATTTTGGAGATTAAGTTTCCAACACATAAAATTTGGTGGACACATTCAAACTACAGCATAACCATTACAGATGATGCCAAAAGCAATTTATTTAACACTTGTTCCAGTTATCTCTTGTTGTATAGAATAACAATCCAAAACTCATTGATATAACAGAGCAATTTATTATTATTTATCCTTCTGAGAGCTCACTGGTCTCTGCCAGGTGGTTTACACCTTAAAGTGTCAGATGCCAGCTAGCGCCACAGTCATCAGAGGCTTGACTAGGCTTGACAACCCGTTGGTGCACTCACCGAGTTGGCTATGTGGTAGGAGCTGAGCCAGTGCTGTTGACTGCAGTGTACTTACATAGCCTCTCTGTGGGGTTCTCTCAGAATAATGGCTGGGTTCTAAGCGGGAGTATCCCAAGAGCCAGCATCCCAAGACAGAGAGAAGAGAAATTGCCATTAGCCAGAACTGACACTGAGTCACTTCTTTGTGCCAGCCATCAAAGCAGTCACAAGCCAGCCCAGATTCAAGGCACTGAGTGATAGACTCCATTTATGGGTAAGTGGCATGTGCGTCCCAGGAGGGGAGGACTCAATGGCATCTATCTTTGGAAAAAAACATGTACAATATCCAAGGCAATTTGCAGCCTGGCCTTGGCTTACCTTCTAGCTTTATCTTTAGTCCTCCCCACCTGTACCTGATTCACTATCTACTCTAGACACCTCCCTGTTTTCTGAATACACCAAATGTTTATGCCTTGTGTGTCTTTGCATACACTTTTCCCTCTTAGAATGCTCTCTTCCACCTTCTTACATAACTAAAGCTTTTTATCTTAAAATCTCTGTTTGATTCTCACCCCCTCTGAGATGTCTCTTCAGCTCTGGTTGGGATTGACTGTCCCTTCTGGACTCCAAAAGCATTTGGTTCTTCTACCTCAGCACTTTCTTTGCCAGTTTGTGTTGTTGTTAAATACCACTTTCTGTCCCAGTAGACTTTTTAAACTCTTAGATGCTTAATCATTTCAATCTGTATCCTTAATATATAACCTCTATTATACATGTTGGTGGGACAGATATAGTCAAAATTCCCAAGCAAGAAATCAGGAAACCACTGTTTACTGTATGTTGCCCTATTAAGTTTCAAACAGTCTGTAATTCTATAGCATGTTAGGGGTGACATTTGTCCATATAAGAAGGCAAGAGGTAGGCAGAGACAGGTGTGTTCAAGTTTCTCAGCGGTCACCTTAGCATAAGGCAAACATTTTGTAAGACAGTGGGCCAAGTCTACCTTCTGTTAGAGAAATCCCATGAGATTTGTCAGGCCCAGAATAATCCCAAGGGTAGCCATTTATCAAGTGCATATTATATGTCAGTCACTTGCCAGACATGCTTTGATGGTCTCAAACTGGGAACCCAAGGGTGGTGCATAAGTTGGATTTTGCTTTTTGCTTTGTAATCATCTATGACAACCATCATTTTCTTTTTCTCATTCATGGAGCTGTGGGTAAGCTGGGGCAACTCGGCTTTGGGTCAGCACCTCATGTCTCTTTCTGGGACAGTGGCTCTCCAGGGCATGCTCTTCTCCTGGCAGATGGCAGAAGTGAAAGAATCTGGGCCAAGTCTCTCACACAAGCGCACACACACACACACACACACACACTCATGCTGCAACTATTGGCCAAAGCAAGTCTCAAGGACAAGCCCCACATGAATGGGGTAGGGAGATACACTCTCTCCTGCAAAGCCCCATGACAAAGTGTAGGAATAAACATTTGGTAATCGAATCTACCGCCGATGGCCTGCACTACGTTGCCTGAACATTTTCTTGTTATTTGCCAACACTTAAAAACTGATGAATTTCCTATAAATATTAAAATTTCTTACTTCTCTTTAAAAATCAGATTGGACAATAGCCTCACACTTTTGAACGCCTGGATGGTACCAGCTGGCTGGTGCTGGGTCAGGCTGTCCTGCTTGGCATTCTCTTCAGCTTTCACACTCAGCCCATTTCACTCATTTACTTTTCCTGCTGGCTGCTGTTGGCTGCTGTATTCGCTTTGTGCACTCTCTTTGCTCCTTACCACTCCATGTGGAAGCAGGCATCGCAGGCCCCATTTTACAGATGTGAAGACTGAGATTCAAGCAGGTGAAATGACACCCTTTGTCACGCAGCTAATAAGTGGTGAAGTGAGTTTTGAACATGGGTTCTCAGGGGCAGAGCCTGGGACCCTTTCATGAAATCACACTGTTCTAACAGGAGTCACGATAATAATTATCCCCTGTGGGTTAAGAGGTTGAGAAGCACGGTGGCATTGAGTCTTTGCAATATCCTGGTGAGTGTCTTAGTCAGTTTGGGCTGCTACAGCAAAATGCCATAGACTGGGTAACTTATAAGCAATAGAAATTTATTCTCACAGGTCTGGAGGCTGGAAGGCTGAGATCAGGGCGACAGCACAGTCAGGCTCTGGTGAGGACCTTCTTCCTGCAAACTGCTGCCTTCTCTTGTATCTTCACTGGGCAAAAAGGAGGAGAGAGCTCTCAAGGGTCTCTTTTATTTTATAAAGGCACTCATCCTATTCATGAGGATCCACTCCAATGACCTAGTCACTTGCCAAAGGCCCCACCTCCTAATACCATCACCTCTGAGTTAGTATTCCAACAGATGAATTTGTTTTGTTTTGTTTTTTTTTTTTTGAGACAGAGTCTCACTCTGTTGCCCAGGCTAGAGTGAGTGCCGTGGCGTCAGCCTAGCTCACAGCAACCTCAAACTCCTGAGCTCAAGCGATCCTCCTGTCTCAGCCTCCCGAGTAGCTGGGACTACAGGCATGCACCACCATGCCCGGCTAATTTTTTCTATACATATTTTTAGCTGTCCATATAATTTCTTTCTATTTTTAGTAGAGGTGGGGTCTCGCTCTTGCTCAGGCTGGTCTCGAACTCCTGAGCTCAAACGATCCGCCCACCTCGGCCTCCCAGAGTGCTAGGATTACAGGCATGAGCCACCGCGCCCGGCCCCCAACAGATGAATTTGGCAGGGAACATAAACATTTAGTCTTTACCAGCGAGGTGAAGTTAATATTCCCCATTTTGCCAGTGAGACTTATAGCAGGTAAACAGTTTGCTCAAAGTCACAGAGCTCACAAATGACAACATGCCACCTTGACTCTGAACCACTTTGTTAGACTTACTGTCAGGTGCACAGTCTGCAGGTGGGTGCTCTCCAGCCTGGGAGAGGCATCCTGACATCCACCCTCCTGCCACTCACTTGGAAGGGTATGCCCCAGAGGACAAGGCCCTCCACTTACCTGGTATTGGAGCGAGCAAGGAGGCCCCTTTAGGACCTTGAAATCTCCAGGGCATCTGACAAGGGATTTATAAAAAAATGGCCCAGTCCCTGCAGGAAATTCTTTCTTTTTCCATTTCTCTTTAACCTTGAGGTGAACATTTAATGCAATAGGATAACACAACCCACACTAGTAAAACAGGGGGTGGGGTGCTACGGGACAAGGCCAACCAGATCAATTTCCCTAAAGCAGGACTTGCAGCATCCTTAGGTAATTCATTTTACAGTGAAATATCCTCTCCATATTCTATAAGAAAAAATTATAATACTAGGCTTTTTTTTCTGATTGTAAAGTAATACAATGTCATTGTAGATCATTTGAACAAACAGGAACAACAACAACAAAAATGTAATTCCACTATTATGATACAACCATTGCTAATATTCTGATACATGTCCTGACAGTCTTCTCTTGTCCATACAGGACAACATTGGTCATACGCAGAGTAGACAATTACATAGTCTGCCCCTTTCATTAAATAATATACCATGGCCGGGCACGGTGGCTCACGCCTGTAATCCTAGCACTCTGGGAGGCCGAGGTGGGCGGATGGTTTGAGCTCAGGAGTTCGAGACCAGCCTGAGCAAGAGCGAGACCCCATCTCTACTAAAAATAGAAAGAAATTATATGGACAGCTAAAAATATATATAGAAAAAATTAGCCGGGCATGGTGGCACATGCCTGTAGTCCCAGCTACTCGGGAGGCTGAGACAGGAGGATCGCTTGAGCTCAGGAGTTTGAGGTTGCTGTGAGCTAGGCTAACGCCACGGCACTCACTCTAGCCTGGGCAACAGAGTGAGACTCTGTCTCAAAAAAAAAAAAAAAAAAAAAAAAAAAAAATAATATACCATGAGCCACCCCATTACATATTCTTTAAAAACATGATTTTAGTTTTCACATAATGGTCCACTAATGAAATATACCATAATGAATGAACCCATTTACTTATGACTGGTCCTTTCCCGTTTTTACATCCTATTAAAGTTTCATAATCATTAATAAGCTTGTTGAAGGTTGGTAAGAATTTGTTAGTTCAAAATTCATTTACTGGGTATTTGACATGTGCCCAGCACCGTGGTCAGCATGTACCTGGTCCCCATCCTCAAGTTGCTTATAGTTGACTTGGGATAAAGGACACATGCATAAATGCTAGCCGAGTACATAAGCCTGAGTATGCTCAACATGCTGACGAAGCATAGAGAATATGCTTTAAACTCTACGTGTTTCAAGGTATGGATCGTGCCTTTATTGTGCACTTACCGTGTTGTGCTTTGCATCTCATTTAATCTTCACTGCAACCTGGGCATGTAAGTGTTTTGCATATGAAGCTCAGAGAGGTTGAATAACTTGCCCAAGGTCACACAGATAGAAAATAGCAAGGTCAAGTCTGATTCAGGGCATGACTTTCAAGCCTGTGCTTTTTCTGTGAAGCCACAGGAAATCCCTGGGAAAAAGGCAAATGCTGTGATTGAGTACTGTCGGGAAAGACTTCCTGAGGGGAAGGGTGGGGAACAACACACATTGATATGCTCACGCACAGGTGAGTGTCTGGCTGCTTCTCTAGAGTTCCTGTCTGGTCTCATTTCCTTTAATCCATCAGAAGAGTCAAGATGCAAACGATATTATTTCATTCCTTTTTAGGGCTGAGTAAAACTCCATGGGATGCAACTTGGAGCTAAAGGATAGGCACACACGGGCACAAAGAGATGTAAAGGTCATTGGAAACCAAGAAACAGGGAGGTAGGGAGGGGAGGTGCGGGATAAAAACTTGCCTATTGGGTGAAATGAACACTATTCTGGTGACAGGCACACACCAAAAGCCCTGGCTTAAGCATTATACAAGGTATCCATTAAGAAAAACATTCATACTCCGTTAATATTTTGAAATGGAAAAAAAAATGAAGAATCAAGATGGTGTCTCTGATTATTGGGAGTATTGAAGAGTTTGGGTTTTGAACAAAATAATGCACCCTCCTTGTCAGTGTTTATATAAAGATGTTTTCCAAACTTGAAGCCACTATGCTGGACAAAGTACTGGAAACTAAATTAAGGGAATTGATGAAATATTCTCAAAGGCCCCACCCAGCCCTATTTTTTCTCAGTCCTTATTCACTCCAGGACTTTACCATCCTAGGCAAAGAAAATATTTCTCATTTTCCAATAGCCTTCAAAGAATCTCTTGAAAATATCTATCCCTGAGTTAAGCAAACCTGTTCATGACAAAGTTCTTCTTTGGACGTCTTCCGGAGCCAACATGCTGTATGTTGAGTCCCTTTCTTTGATTCTGGATTTAGGTCAATCCAATAATAATAAGTCATTCTCTTCTTTTAATTGCCTTAATAGAGATTCTCAAAAATTCACAAATAAGTGTGAAATTATTTTAATAGAATAGCCTTCTGGGGCCTAGCTGAGGTCCATGTCACAAAACTTTCATTTTGTAGAAAGGAGGGATTTGGGGAAATCTAGGCACTATAAGGGACCAGACAAGTTTTTTTCCCTGGCCGGCTCTGCTGGTGAGTGGCATCTTGGGAGCTTGCCTGGGAAAGCTTCTCAGGCAGCAGCTCACTCGGGGAAGAAAGGTGTGAACTCTCAGCGGTGCCTGCCACTGCAAAGGACCAGAGCATGGGAGCTCGAATTCCTTGCATCTACCATCTTCACGCTAAATCACAAGCATTTTGAAAGCAGAAGACTATAGAATTCACTGCAGTTGTTTCCTGATATTAAAGTGATCGATCACCCAGTTTTTCTAAGATTCCCAGATTTAGCACCTACACCCCACGTCCCTGGAAACTCTTTAGTCCCAGGCAAACCAGACCATACATGTAGAAAGACAGGCTTGTGCATAATCATAACAGCTACTCCATATTGAAGATCCTTTGTATCCCAGGTACTTTGCATTTTGCATACATTGATTCTAATTCTCACACTCACCCTTCGGAGGAGGCATAACATCATCCTTCAACGGGGAAGGAAACTAGATGAAAAGACATTCAGGAAGATGCCCAAGGACACCCTGCTAATTAATAAGTATCTGCCAATAAGCAATAGAGCTGAGATCAGAACCTCCATGTGACTGGCTGTGTAGCCTGTGCTTTCTCTGCTACACCTATGACTTTCAAATTTTATTCCAGATAAAACCAAGGTACGTGCAACAGGTAAAGTTGGTTAACGAGGAACAATCAAATACCAGAAACCACGAGACCCAAAACCCTTCCCAAGGAACCAAAGTTTTGGCAGAACAAGTGAGGGACACACCTGCTTTTCAAACCATCGGCCTTTAGGCCTTTGGCCTTTCGGTTACAGGAGAATTTAGCTCTCAGCACAGCAGGATCATTCATTCAGTTTGGCCCAATGGAAACCTGCCTTCCCTTTGTAATGGAGACTAATCCAACGTATTTTAATGACTTGCCTGTGGTTTTTGCTCAAGGCGAGAAAGCAATTTGAAACATCTGTGGCTATTTTGCACTTCAGTCCGGTTACTTCAGCAACTGGCTTTTGGCAGTTTGCATTTGCCAAGAGCATCTTGTGAGGTTCTTTACAAATAATCAAAGAGGAATGTTGTCTCCAAGGGAAAGAGGAGTCTTCAGGGCGAGTGCTTTCATAACTCAGCACCGTAGGACCACTAGGTCCACAGGTCTACCGCAGCCCGAGAGTGTCAGAATGTTGCTTCTCTCTCACTGCAGAACTCAGATAACCAGGTAACATGATCCAGGCTATATTTTTTAAAGGAAGGATGCAGCATTTCTTCAAAGAGAGCAAGTTGTCTCCATTAGCAAATTTAATCTAGCTAGTTGCTGAGACCAGGGACATTATTAATTCTCTCCTTTCTTTCAAACATATGCATAAATTTGACTCCACATTTTAAAGAGCCAGATGAATTATTATTTCATATTCCTAAGAGGTTCATGTATGTCTTCCAGTTTAAAATGACTTCCAGTTTAAAATGGCTTCTAACTACTATCCTTAAAACAGCCCTCCCAACTTATTTTAAACATAAAAAAAAAGAGGATCCAAAAGGAGGAAAACTGATGTTACCACCATCAAAAACAAACACTAGAAGGCATGGCCCAGAACATTTTTGAAAATAAGACTAATGAGAAGAAACTGACACCAAGAGACATCAAAGCAGCATGTAAAATCATGTGACATTGGTACAAAAGTAGAAAAATCAGAGGATTATTTCAGAAACACATCTGTCTATATATCTCAATTCAGGGTGTTTTACATTTATGATGAAAGGATAAAATTAAGTAATATTTAAATAATTGGCTATACATTTAAAAACAGTTATCTAACATTCTTACCTTAGCCCTCATATAAATTTTTCAGATGAATTAGAGACTTAAAAGATAAAAGCACTAAAAGAAAACAGAAAAATACTATTACAATTAGAAACTAAAAGTGACCATTTTTTTCTAAACACCAAGACTAAGAAACTACTAAAAACAAAAAAAAAAAAGACATTTCGAAGGCAATATGGAGTTGTAGCTAAACATCCAAGCTCTAGAGAAGGTCAGACCTGCATCCATACCCTGATGTTGTCCCACCCTGCTGTGTGACCTTGAGCAAATTAATTTAACCTCTCTGATCTCCTGTTGCCTTATCTGTAAAATGAATATGTTAATAGCTCCTGGTGGATGGGTTGTGTTGCAAATTAAATGCAATATCATATGTAAAACATTTGGCATAAAGTAAGAAATCAGTTAATATTATAGATTATTAGTATTTTTTATAGTAAAAAACAAAATAAGTCTCAAGAACATATAAAAATTGTAAAACACTAGACAAATTAGATTAAAGAGTAAGAGTTTTGATAAACTTCACAGATTTAAACCCCCCCTTTAAAAGGCAAAACACAAAAGAGAAACTGAGGCAGAAAGAATCAATATTCAGCAATTAATGTGTATAATATATGACTCAAAATGATTAAAATTAAAAAGATAGGAAATTATTTATCAGTTATACAAAAACCAAAAGAAATCAAGAGTGAAAAAATATTCATCAGACAAGTTAAAATTGTGGTAAAAAATATTAAATTTTATACTGGCTATAAATGCCATTATGTTTCAAGTAACATGGCATCAAAATATAAAGCAAAATACTATTAGAACTTAAGAATTTGATGAAAGCACAATTGTTAATGGTGACACATTCTTTTAATCTTTCACAGATTAAACAAGAAAAAAATGAGGACATGGAAAATGAAATAATGTAATTAATTAGACACATAATGGATATATATTTCTTTAGACAGATTATTAACAATTATGCCACATTTTAATGTAATGTATACAAAAACTTTCCAAATAATAGAACCAATAAAGGCCTAAAAATATTTCACCAACTCAGTAATTGTGCAGGTTGTATAGTTTGATCACAATGTAATAATACAAAAAAATTAATAGAAATATAAACAAATTATTCTTAACCACTTACAAATTTCAAAAGTTCTCCTAAATAACTGTTGAATCGGAGAAAAATATCAATACACACATACCATTCTGAAAAATAATAAAAATAAAAATTATTGTTCATAAAACTGATGGAATTTGTTTTTCCATTCTAGACTCTGGTTATTACTGAATTTCTACACATTGATGGCTTAAATGGACAATTTTGCTGAATTTTCTCAGTAATTCTAATGGCTTCCCATTCCATTCTATTGCATTTTTTTAAAGTATATAATCAATTTGCCTGTAAATATTGATATTTTCTCTCTCATTTTCTGATAAATATATCTTTTGTTTTCATTTCTTCACTTAATACACTGGCTAAAAGTTAAACTATGTTAAATACTGAGGGAGATAACAGGTAACTTTGTGTTATTCCTAGCTTTCATGAAATTGATTCTAGTGTGTTTCTTCATTTAAATATGATGTTGTCAGAGATAATATGTAAAGAAAACCATCTTCTAATATTTTTTATTTAATCACTGATGAAAGTTAAGTTTTAGCAAATACATTTTATCAACTAAGGAGATGACCAAAAGTCTTTTCCTGTTTGGATTATTAACAAGAATTATTTTGTTGATTTATTTTTTAACTTTGCTAAGTTAAACTCTGCTTGGTCATGGAAAATTATTATTCCTTCAATATACTGTTACATTATATTTTCTATTATTTCATTTGCTGTATGTATCTGTGTTCATAGTAGAAGTTAACTATTTCTTTCCTCTTTTGTTCTATTTTTTTTTCCTATTCAGCTACCAAAAATATGCTATCTACATTGAATAAGTTTGAAAATATCCTGTCTTTTCTGGGTTCTGTAGTAGTTTTTATATCAATAATACTGTGACAGTCATGAGAAAGTCAGAAAGAATTAGCTTAAATACAACCATATGATCCCAGAGAGCTTTTGAAAGTGCTATTGTGGTTTTTCTACAGAGATGTAAGTCCATTTCAATTTAATACAAAAATTAATTAATTTCTGTTGCTATTTTTAGTATTTCTATTTTGTTTTTCTTATCTTTATTTAATTTTGCTTATAGAATTTATTGAGTTGAAACTTAATTCTTTGTTGCTTGATAAATGATACAATTTTGAAACTAAAAATTTCCCTCTAATTATGGTATCTGAGGATCCCTTAAATTTTTATAAGGATCAAGACTCCCACTGTTATTCCTTCTACCATTTTTATTAAACATTTTTTATTTGCTTATCTATTAAAATTGGGATAATTGTTTAGAAATTAAATAAATTAATACAAGTAAAAGAAAATACTTTTGGAAAGGTATCAGGCACATAGTAAAAATACAGCAAATTTCATCATCATCCTCCTCATTAAAGTTATAGCTGATCAAACAACGTGACATCCCAGCTCCAATGAAATCCAACAGGACCCAACCCCTAGGAAGTATTCATTAAGTGACCATATCCAGTGTTCATGAAAGCTAATGCTTCCATGTGTGATAAATGCTGTGTTTATGGCCTTTCATAAGGAAACAGAAACTAATAGGTGTAACTATCAGAAACAATATAGAATCATCATTTGGGGGGTAGAGTGCTCATCTGGGATATTAACTTAGACTCATAGTTCTAATAACTTTACTGAGATACCATTCACATAGCACATAATTCACATATCTGAAGTATACAATTCAATGATTTTTAGTACATTCACAGAATTGTGCAACCATAACTACAATTTTAGAATGCTTCCATTAAGCTCCCCCCCAAAATCCCATACTCCACAACCATTAGCAATTGCTCTCCTTTTTCCCCAATGACTCCTCTTTTCCTCCAACCATTCCCCTTTTTTCCCAGCCACTCTTCTTTTTCCACAACCACCCTACCACTAGTCCTAGTCAACTAATTCATTTTCTATCACTATAGATTTGCCTATTCTGGACATTTCATTTAAATAGAAGTATATGTTAATAATATGGGGTCTTTTGTAACTGGCTTCTTTGACTTAGCGCAATGTTTTCAACGTTCATTCATTTTGTAGCATGTAGCAGTAATTCATCCTTTTTACTGGTGAATAATATTAATTGTATGGATGCACATTTTAGCAACCCATTCATCAGTTGATGAACACTTAAGTTGTTTCTACTTTTTAGATATTATCGATAAAGCTGCTATAACTACTTCATACACAAGTTTTTTTTTGTGGATATATATTTTCCATTTCTCTTGGATATATGTATACCTAAGAATAGAATTGGTGAGTCATATGGTAACTCTATGTTTAATCTTTGAGGAACTTCCAGACTGTTTTCCAAAGCAGCTTCACCATTTTATATTCCCACCAGTAGAGTTCCAGCTTCTTCATGTCCTCACCAGCACTTGTAATTAACTATCTTTTTGGTTATAGCTATCCTAGTTGGTATAAAGTATTAACTCATTGTAGTTTTGATTTGCATTTCTCTGATGATTAATGACATTGAGCTATTCATGTGTTTATCGATCATTTGTAGAAACTATTGCCTAATCCAAGTTCACAAATATTTATGCCTATGCTGTCTTGTAAGAGATCTTACATTTAGTCTTATGAACTGTATGCACCATACAGTTTACATTTGTATATGGTGTGAGGTAGGGGTCCAACTTCATTTTTTGCACATAAATATTCAGTTGTTCCAGCACAATTTGTTGAAAAAACTCTTGTTTTTTTCCATTGAATTGTCTTGGCACTGTCAAAAATCAATTGACTATTAATGTGAGAGGGTTTTTGTTTTGTCTTGTTTTGTTTTGTTTTTTAGACTCTCAATTCTATTCCGTAAATCTGTATGTTTATCTTTATGCCAGTACTATACTGTCTTCATTACTGTAGTTTTGTAGTAAGTTTGGAAATTGAGAAGTGTAATATTTCCTACTTTATTTTCCTTTTATATAACTGTGTTGGCTATTCTCAGTCCCTTGCATTTCCCTATAAATTTTAGAAATGAGTTTGCCAATTTCCACAAAGAAGCCAACTGGAATTTTGATGGGGATTGTGTTGAATCTGTAGATCAATTTGGAGAGAATTGCCATCTCAGCAATATTAACAATTATCATGTTTTGCTGGTGAAAATCCAAGACATCAATCGAGAGCATTTTCAACAGGTCCCTAAGTTGGACAGATATACCATAAATATACAAATTAGCATCTTTCATATATGTCGAAAATAACTGTAGAGAAGTAAAATGAATAAAAGCTACGATATATATATAACATACCTAGGAATAATCTTAATTTTAAAAGTATAAAATCTATATGAAGAAAACAATAACATTTTCCTAAGGTATAGAAAAAGAACACAGTGGTTACACAGGCAGTAGAATCAGACCTGAGTATAAGTCCTTACTCTGCTTCTAATCAGCTACATGGTTTTTGGAAATCACCATTTCTCTTGGGCTCGTTTGTGAAATGAGTACCATAATAGTACCTATTTAATAAGGTTATTCTGAGAGTTAAATAAGTTATTATTTATGTAGCACTAATATCAAAATATTCAATAAACACCAAGTGATTATGTTTCTACAAAGATGTAAGTTCATCTCAAATTAATTAACACAGTCAATGACAATCCCAAAATAATTTTGTGATAAATGTCATTTAGAATTTCTTTAAGAAATACAATCAAGTAGAATTGCTAAAAAGTTTTTTTTTAAATAAGAGCAACTGGTGAGAAAGGTTTTTTCCTACTTAAATGCATTAGAAAGCATCAATAATCAAAAAATATTGTACTTATGACAATTACCAGATTGTTGAATCAGAGTAGATAGCTTAAAAACAACTCTAGTATATTCAAGGATTTTGTGTGTGATATTAAAGGCACCACAAATCTATAGGAGAGGAAGAATTATTTGATAAATGATGTCTACACAATTAGCTAACTATGGGAGGAGGATGTAATTGTAAATCCTCAGCACTCACAAAAGTAAAAAATAAATTCAAGACAGAACAAAGAGCTAAATGTATAAAACAAAGGTATACAATAAGAAAATATAGCTGTATTATCTTTCTGATCTGAGATTGTAAACTGATTTCCTAAATTTAAAAGCAATAGAGAAAACTTCATGAGAAAAAAATAATTTAATTTTGTAAAAATCCAAAAATTCTTTGTGACATCAACATTTAAAAAAATCATTAACTGGGAGAATTAAGTATTACAAATCTACCAGGCAAATAATTATCATTGTTTTTAAAATAAAAAAGTATTAATTTATTGGAAAAAAATAGTAAACCTCTAAGAGAAAAGTGGGCAAAGTACATGAAATTTATAGAACTATAAATCATTAATAAATAGATGACAAATGTTCAGCCCTACTGATAATGAAAGAAATACAAATTCTAACAAGAGTCATCTACCTGTCTTTTAAATGTGAGTTGAAGTCATCTACCAAGGTTCAAACTCCCAGTTTTACAGCCTGAGGAATTCCCCACTGACTCTGCAAACCACACGACTCCCTGTCTCCTAGCTCAGTAGTGCCCTGCCTAGTACTTCTGCCAACCACATGACTCTGTCTCCTGCCTCAGTGCAGTCCTTCTGCATCTGCCTACGCTACTGCGTGCTAATCCGGTAGCTAACAGATACTGTCTTGTAGTCTTGCAGCATCCATTCACTGTTCTCTAGTAACAATAGTTTATTTCCTTTGGGGATTTACTTCTTCCTTATCGAATGGAGTGTTGGTAGAACTGCAAATCAAGGTGTTCTGCTCTCCTATAGCCAAGGACAGGCTTGTGATCCAGAAAGACTGTTCAGAATATTGCTCCCAGGAAATCCCAGAGGAAGGGAAATAAAACAAGATAGTATCTGATTGTAAGGTGGGCCACAAAGAACACAAAACAAGACAGCAGGCTAGAATCTACCCATGGCTGCTCTAGGTACAGGGCCCGGGTCACAGTAGGGCAGGTTTGATGAGCTGGGTCATCACTGCCACAATAAATGACACCCCAGTTCCACTGAAGTCCAGCAGGATCCAGTTTAAAAAGATATTCCTTAAGTGATCAGATCCAGTATTCCTGCAAGCTGATGCTTCTACGTATGATAAACCTACTGTCTCTGGCTTTCCATGATTTTTATATTCAGATGCTCAAAAACTGTTTAGAGGGGTAGCCCCTTCCCTTCCCCCTATATTCTTGCAACTGAACCTCATAATTTGTTGTACAAATTTGAATTGTTCTTAACACAATCTTTATTTTTGTGGTGTGGTTCAGAGAGAAATGAGTGATTGTCTATTTTGAGTATTAATCTTCAGTTGTTTCCATGGATACCCGATTCGCTTAGAAAGGAAGCAAGGGGAATAAGCGACTCAGAGGCCAGAGAACCTACATTCGGTCCCTCATGGATGAAAACTCCTAGGCTAGGGGAGGGGAAGCTGTAAACACCCTACCAGTGGGCACAGATTGGTTAAACAATAAAATTCCAGTGGCTGTGTTTGGGAGAGGGGGAAGCCTGTTTAATCATTTTTAGGGCTGATGGAATAGCAACAACTTTGTTTCTGCTCAAAGTAGGACTCCATTTTCGGACCAGACTCCAATCAAAGCATTGCCCTTATTGCTGAGAAAAGTGGGATATAAACATAGCACCAACCAGATTCAAAAGGAAGAAAGGCAGATGGAGAACCCTCAAAGGGAGAGAGACTGGATCGTCGGAGAACAGAGGGAACCCCTTCCTGGAGCAGTGCCCTTTCAGAAATATTTTTCCTTAAGCACCTATATTTAAAATAAATTTTTTAAGCAATAGCATTCAGAAACCAAGCTTTTGATCTGTAATCTCACATTATGTCCATCAGCAAAGAAAAGCACATCCCCTGGAGGCTAACTCAGAACAGAAGTGATGGGGACAGACTGGTGAGGATCAGTGAAACCTGAGCAACAAATAAAGAGAAATTGAGATCAGAACCAAAAAAGACAAACATTCTTTTATTCACACCTGGCCAAAGGATTTCACTAGTTCTTTGTATTGTGTTTACATTTTGCTGTGCGTGGTTACACTTACGTTGACCACATTACCAAGCTGGGTCTGAATTTACTGATGATTAAGGCAAAGGGGAATTAGGAACGACGATTCTTATATGTTGGAGTAAGAGGAACCCCAATCAGTAACAGGAACCACTTTCCTCACCAAGTTTTGTTTCAATTTAGAGTTGAATATGGGTTGAGTTATATGAATATCAAAATTATCACTTTATCAGCATAGGCAACATAGAGAGACCCCAGGCCGGGCGTGGTGGCTCACGCCTGTAATCCTAGCACTCTGGGAGGCCGAGGTGGGCAGATCGTTTGAGCTCAGGAGTTCGAGACCAGCCTGAGCAAGAGCGAGACTCCATCTCTACTAAAAATAGAAAGAAATTATATGGACAGCTAAAAATATATATAGAAAAAATTAGCCGGGTATGGTGGTGCATGCCTGTAGTCCCAGCTACTCGGGAGGCTGAGACAGGAGGATCCCTTGAGCTCAGGAGTTTGAGGTTGCTGTGAGCTAGGCTGACGCCATGGCACTCACTCTCTCACTCTAGCCTGGGCAACAGAGAGAGTCTCTGTCTCAAAAAAAAAAAAAAAAAAAAAAGAGAGAGACCCCATCTCGACACACACAAAAAATTTTAAATGATTAACAGCTGGGCATGGTGGAGTCCCAGCTACACAGGAGGCTGAAGCTGGAGTATCACTTGAGTCCGGGAGTTGGAGGTTGCAGTGAGCTATGATGACATAATGGCACTCTAGCCTGGGTGACAGGGCAAGACCCTGTTTCTCAAAAAAAAAAAAAAAATTTAAATTATCACCCTGTTACTGACAATGCTGATACGGACAATGCGGCTCATATCTGCAGGCAAGCCACCTTCTTCAACTGAACTAGAGAGGTTTAGCCATCTAGTCACCAGTGACCCTGAAGCCCTGAGGTCTTCTCAGGGAGGCTCCTTTACCCCGGGACAGCAAGCCAAGCAGAATGTGTGCTTCCCAAACAGGAGCAAGGAGTTGCGAAGGGGCCACATTTCGTTCCCTTCTCAAACTCATTGATCGTAAGTCATCCACTGCCCCGGCAGGAGGCAGGGTACACTAGCCTAGAGGATTCCATTACCACTCACACTCCAAGAGTAGGGACCAAAGATTAAAAAAAAAAAAAAAAAAAAAATCAGTTTCTCAAGAAAGCTAACTTTCTTGGTACTGAAACTTTAATTCCCAACACTGTGACATATTTCAAAGCAATGTATCCCTCCCATGTCCTTCATGGCCAAAGCCCTCAAGTTGATAATAACAACAAAAATGATCTTTGAGATTCATTCATAAGATCTGTATGGTTACTACCCACAGGGGAAGGAGTGGGTCCTTTAATACAGGACTGCGTTAATTACAAAGGGACGAGCTACCAATGGTGATATTTCAGAGGCCCATGGTATTAGGGAACAACAGAGAACAGGAATGGAGAAAGAGCCTGGAAACCACGCTGCAATCTCATTGGAGGTCACCTATGAGATTCTAGCTCCCCAGATTTGTGGTAAGGACTTAACTAGCAGGTATTGAGCACACACTCTTTGCTAGGCTCCACTATAACAGTTCTTGTCCCTTTCTTTTAAGCGTCACCTAAGATGCCGAACCAAGAAAGTAGTCCTTCGACAGGATCACAGCAAGAGATAGAAGTTACAGAAGAGAGTTTAACTCTCTAAGAGCCTAAATTCTTTGCAATAAGTGTCATGCAGGTCTCCAGAAAAATTTGGGGGACAATGTGTGTTGAACCCTTCCCTGTGCTTGCATATCGGCCTGTGCTCGTCTCCAACACAGAACTACATGCTGCCTGTGGTCGCCTTTTTGCTGTCTTCCTGCCCAACTGGTAGCATCTATGTTCTGTAATAGAAAAGACTGTTTTGTGGAAGGTCATGTCTCCAGTGTCGAGTAAAGTGATTGTCCCACATTAAGTAATTTAATGAATGAAAGAATGAACCAACTAAACTATTGAGCTCCAGCTCCCTCAACCCTGGAGTATGTAGTAGGATCAACAGAAAAATCAAAGAAATAACTCATCATCGCTTCAGAAAGCAATCTTGAATGAGGAACTTTTTCGTTATTCATCCTGAATTTACATTTCTACAAAGATAAGAGTTGCATGGTTGACATGGCCACCAATTGGTGCAGAGCATCTCTGTTAACTAGAGTTTACCCCAGGCCAGCCAGGAAGTGCCTGGCCATCTCACAGCCAATCTTTAGGGTCATGTGTTGATGCAGTCATTGTCCTCAGCTGGAGCTCAGGCACTAGGCCTGCTTTCATCTCCCAATCACAAACCTTAGCAGCTGATTCAAAGGAGAGGTGTCTGGAAGTACTTTCCTGAGCAAGGTCTAGTGAATGTCAAGGCTGTAGGGACTCCACCCTCAGCTTATCCCAGAAGTAGCGTCCAAGCAGCTGCATAGGCACAGGGCACAAACTACAACACACAGAGAGAAGAGCTTCTTAAGTTGGGAGGATTCCTGCAGTTAGGCTCCAATGGAGTTGGCTGGAGGGAGTGAATATCCAAGCAAGTAGGGCTCCTGCAAGACGTGGGGGCTGAAGTCAGGAGAGAATACATCAGAGTGTATCTGCAACAACTTTTTCCCGTAAACCGTGACACCCTCCATTGTTTTTCCTTGGAGAAAGGCTTGGTGTGGAGAACATCGCAATCCAGGCTATAACTTTTAAAGTTTTGAAATGCTAATAATCATTCCATATTAGATTTTCATAAGCATACTTAAAGGCTCTTCCTTATCAAACTTTAAAGATTTGCATTAGCATTTTAATTTCTGAAAGATTTATTACATGCTCTTATTCTTCTCTTATTACCAAACAAACATGAACAGTTAGAAATGAAAACACTATACTTCTGAGATTCACCCTTCTGTTACCAACAAAAAAACATTAACAAAGAGAGCCATTGTTCCTGAGCAGTTTCAAGATGCTCCCGCCACCCTGTCTGGAAGTCATTACTTGCCTCTGAGGTATTCCAAGGGAGGTTGTCAATGGGCCACCTTGTTTGGGCCTAAACAAGGAGCTCAACTTGTGACTCAGGCAAATCCCACCCTTAGGTGTAAACAATGCTGGCAATCTTAGACCAGTGTTTACAGTCCACGGGGGCAAGCAGATGCAAAAGCTGCCACCGGTAGTTGGCTAGGGGCATTGTACGAGGGTTTGCTTACAAGAAAGAACATTCAAGGCCTCACTCCAGGTCTCTTCTCCAGGAAGCCTTCCTGGACTGCAGCCCACAGTGGTCTCTCCCCAGGGATCTTCTATTATCCCTATTATACACATATTATATGCTCATAGAACCATAGAAGTCAGAGCTGGAGGGGATCCTGAGACATCTAGACCATAGTCCCCAGATCATTACCCACAGGCAAGTGACTTGCAGATGTACTTTCTGTGGACCTGTAGATGTACTTTGTTTTAGAAAATGTTTAATTAGTCACCGGTTGGCATGAGGATTAAGTGTGTTAATGCATATTCACAACTGTGCTTAGGATAAGTAAATTCTCAATAAACATTCGGTGATATCACTATTATTATCATTGTCATCATTATCATCATCATCTTCTGGCCTGATTAGACCAGCAGAAAAGGGTAGAGATTAAGGGCTTACTTAAATTTGAATTCAAACAAAGGAATGTTCAAATCTTGGCCCCTCCACTCAGTTTTCTCATCTATAAAATCGCAATATATGCCTCAAAGACTGTTGTGGGGAGGAAAAATGAGATACTACATGAGTATAATATTGGGCACATGATAAAGGCTAAAATGAATGCCTATTGTCATAATCAACGTCATCACCACCACCATCGCAATCACCATTATCTCCTCATGGTAAAATACAAGTGTGGAAAAATACTTTCTTCTGTTAAGGCCTGGGGAACCTACACAAATTATGCTATGCCCACTGAACCATGAAGCATTGCCCAAGTTATTCAACCCTTCTCATAAGTAAATTAAGAGATTTGAACTAAAATCCCAAATATATTTCTAGTTTTAATATATTTTATTCTCTAAGTCTGTAAACACTCTCATAAACTGGTCTATTGGTTAAGTTTCAGATGTGCAGGGAGCCTCTAATGAGACAGAAAACAGCCAGAATAAGTTTGGGTGGTAGAAGAGGGAAGAAGGATGGATGGATGGCTGGATGGAAAGACAGGTGGACGGATAGAGATAGAGAGACAGAGACAGAAAGAGAGAGAGAGATGACTAAATGCAGTAGGTTCAAGGTTCATCTGAAATAGCAGAATCCTGGGAGGAAGTATCCACAAATGGAATGAAAGGGAACTGATAATTTATTGGGCATCTACTCCACAGGTCAATTAGAACTTGCTACTTTATGTAACCATTTTCCCCATCTTACAGTTGAATACCAGACATGAAGTACCCAAAGTCATAGCCCTTGTAAGCAGCAAAACCTACACTTGAACCAAGGAATATTGAACTCCAAAGTTCAAGTCCTACTTCCAAACAGCTGAGTCTGCCAGTTCAGTGAGAACCTGGCTGGAAAGGCAGCCACAAACCTGAATCCTTAATTAGAAAAGCAAATGGTGCTCAGTTAATTTCATAAGAAACTCTCTCCCCTTCCAAGTGTGGGCAAAATGGACAGAAATGAGACTGTCATCTTGAAAATAAAATCTGTTCCATGCAGCCAGCTGAGTCTATGTGCAATACACTTGTGATTGGCCCTTTGGAAATTTAAGCTGGGTCAGGCAGTGCTGACCTCCTTAACCAATTTTAAATCCAGGCAATATTTAAAACATTTTACTCTGGGAAAAAAAAAAAAATCTTCCTCATAAAGCAATTAAAGAAGCTGAACAAGAAATAGGACACCTTTTCTAGGAATAAAAGAATTGCTTGTCCTGCATTTTTACCACTTGTTTACTCAGGGTTTTTCCCACAACAAACAAGTTCACACTGCAGAGAATTCTCCGGCATCCAAGTTAATCAACTGCTATGCTCCACAGAAACTCTCTCAGCTCCAGCTAATCCTCTCATCAGCTAGACAAATAATATCTTGGACCTTTCTAAAAGTGGTCCAATTGGCTTTATTATTGTTATAAGCTTGTTACTTCCATTACCACCATTATACCTTTTGATACTCAGATGTCAACGGGGCCCACCTGCATAAGGTCAGGTCGAAAGTCAGAAAGCCTTGGAGAAGGAAAGTTTCAATGCACGTTCAAACAGCTGGTCCAGAGCATCCAATAATATCAAAAAGCTAGGCTGACAGGAGCCAGTTGAGATTGTTTATTACTCTATTGCGGAAACTGAGATGACAGCAAGGAAGTGGCTGCCCAGCATGACCTGCGATTTTTCACCCTCCCACAGTGCCTTGCCGTCCAGTCCCTACCAATGCATGACATGTGACTTTAACAGGTCCGACACATGGGCATTGCTATGGGTTGAATCGTGTCCTCCAAAAAGATGTTAAAGTCCTAAGCCCCAGTACCTGTGAATGTGACTTTATTTGGAAATAAAGCTAAAGGAAAACTGTTTCTCTACTCACAACACTTCTGACACAAAATCTGTGGGATTTACACACTAGGAAATTCTCCAATTCTCTACAGACATCAACTGGGCACTCTACAATTTAATTCAGCTCTGATGCTAGCTACCCAGAGTTAGCACAGACCCCACAGCTTAAAGGCTCAGTCACATAGGACTGACCCCCGCCCCGACTTTAGACACTAGGTTACCCACACTTCTGTGCAACTTGGCTACAAATCAGGGGTTCCCAAGACACCCGCCCCAGAGGTTTGATAAATTTCTATAATGGCTCACAGAATTCAGGGAAACACTTTGCTTACTATTACCAGTTTATTATAAAGGAAATCATAAAGGATACAATGAATTGTCAGAAGGAGAGGTACATAGAGCAACGTTCTGAAGGGTCCCAAGCACAGGACTTCTGTCCCTGCAGTGTCTGGGGTTCACCAAACTCCTGGCACGTGGATTCATTCACCCCATTATTTAGGGTTTTTATGAAGATTTTATTACGTAGATTTGTTTGATTGAATCATTAGCCATTGGTGATTAACTCAATCTCTGGCCCCCTCTCCCCTCCCTGGAGGCCAGTGGTGAGGCTGAGAGTCCCAACCCTCTAATCATGCCTTGGTCTTTCTGGTGACCAGGCCCATCCTGAAGCTATCCCTGTCCGGGAACCTCAACCACCAGTCATTTGAGTAGCATACAAAAGACATTCATCACTCCAGAGATTTTAGGGGTCTTAGAAGCTCTTGTGTCAGGACCTGGACTCTAAAACCAAATATTACAACAAAAGATGCTCCTGTCACCCCACCACTGAGGAAATTACAAGAATTTTAGGAGCTCTGTGTCAGGAACCAAGGGCAGAGACCAAATATAGGTTTCTTGTTATGTCACAGGGCCTTTGCAAATGATTCAGTTAAGATGAGTTCATTAGGGTAGGTCCTAATCCACTGTGACTGCGTCTATAAAGGAGAAATTCAGACAAAGAGACAGACACGTATAGAGGTAAAACAATGATAAGACAGAGGGAGAAAGCCTTCTACAAGCCAGAGGATGCCTGTGGCTACTAGGAGCTGAAGAGAGGCCCAGATTCTCCTTCACAGCCCTCGGAAGGAACCAACCCTGCTTTGGAACTGATACCTCAGGCTTGGACTTCCAGCCTCCAGAACTGTGAGACAACACACCTCTGCTGTTTAATCACCCAGGTTGTAGTACTTTGTTATGGCAGCTGCAAGAAACTAACACAGGCATCTATGGCATTTTACGGTTGAACAAACTGAAGTCTAGACCTTTTGTGATTTTTCCAGCTTGTAGTTAATGTAATTAGGTCCAGAAATAAGATCTTCTGGCTCCCAGATGAGTTCCATGATAATGAGAGAAGAGCTAAAAACAGTCCAGATGATTGGATTAGGTCCTAAATCCAAGAAACCCCGGCTTCCAAACCATTTCACTCCATCATCTGCAAAAAAATCCCTCCACCTGTTTGCCTGCTCTGCAAGGGTCTTCAGGATTGGCCCTTGTTAGCCTTTTAGGACTCACCTCCTGGCCTCCCAGACTCGAGTCCTGTGGTCTAGCTCAAGGTTTGTCAGAACATATGTATGAGATAAGATTGTATTGGGCTGCGTGTTACAGGCACTAATCTACAATGGCTTAACGAGAGAGAGCGCCAGGGCTACAGTAACTGCTAAAGGAAGGCTACAAGGACCAGGCCTCTTCCAGGTTCCTGATTGGCCATCCTTAACATGTCCCTTTCATGCTCATAGGCTTAAGGCAGCTACCACACTTCCAGGCACTGAACCTATGCTTCAGA
Organism: Eulemur rufifrons; assembly: GCF_041146395.1. NCBI lineage: Eukaryota > Metazoa > Chordata > Mammalia > Primates > Lemuridae > Eulemur > Eulemur rufifrons. The sequence continues at coordinate 27,603,704 of NC_091001.1, forward strand.
AAAGAAGGAAGAAGAGAGAATGGAATAGGGTAATAAAAAGCAAAAGGCATATGCCAGCTAAATCTGTCTTTTTTTTTTATCAGGAAACAATAGCCTTCCCCAAAGCACCACCCAGTGCACTTATATTTCAGTGGCCAGAATTCGGTCACATGGGCACCACCCAAGGGATGTCTGCAAAGGAGTCTGGGGAGATGAGCATTTTTAACTAGGCACGGTGTTTCTCCAAACAACATGTGGTTCTGTCAGTAATAAAGCAGGGAAGAGGGCTATTTCCTAGGCTACTAGTAGTGTCAGAGACAACTCATGGCACACAAAATTGATGGCACATGGAAAACTATTTTTTAAATTTTCAATAGTTAAGCCTGTATTTTAATATATATTAGAAAAATGATTAAGACATCAAGCTTGAAATTTTAAAAATATTTTTGTTTATAGTGATATTAAGGGAGATAGAAAGGCAAGAAGGTAATTTCATTTAAATAAAATGATAAATAAAATTAATTTCATTTAAATAAAATTTAAAATTGCACTGCTGGTTTGAAAAGATAACACATAATACTTAAATTGCCACAATTTGGGAAATGCTAGGGTTAACCTATTGAATTTCCCCAAACAGGCTTGAACACTTCAATTCTCTGTTCCTTTGCATATGCATGTTTTATCCTGAAATTACCTTCCTTGTGCTTTTCTACCTGGGCAAATGCTAAATGCTTCCAAAACTCTTCCCGAAGATCACCTCCTTTGTGATGCCTCCCCTAAGGTTCCCAGTTACAATTAACACTTGGTATATATACCCACGTCTGCCTTTATCTCCTTGTATCAGTCAGCTCTGTCTACAAGAATGCTGGATTACAAACTATTGCCAAGCCTCAAAGTCTTACAGATACAAATACCTATTCCGCGGTTATGTTGCACTTGTGGGTTTGACACTGTGGCTCTGCCAGGCTGTGGTTGAGTTTGGTTCTGATTCACAACTCTTCTCAATTCAAGGCTCCAGGCTCAAGGAGAATCCCCACCCCCACCTCCAATCATAAATGTCAAGTTCTCATGGTAGAGGGCAGAAACACAAGAGAAAATTTGAAACACCTCTTAAAACATCTGCTTGGACCTGCCAAACCATCATTTTCACCCACAAATGTGTAGACAAAGCAGGTCACAGCACCAAGTCTAAGGTCAAGTTGGCTCCCCCAATTGGAGAACGAGAGTAAATATTTTGCTGGATAATAAGATAAACTTCCAAACTCCTGATGTTAGAATAATTTATTTGTACCCCTGTCTTGTCACTATACTGAGCTCTTGGAAAGCAGAGACTAGGTCTAGTGGACATTCGTCACAGCTTTCAAGGAATCTTACACCAAGTTAAAATCTGGAAACTCACTTTACCAGATTCCCTTGTAGGTAGCACAGCTGGGCATGAGAACTGGTCTCCTTCAATCAGAGGAACTCATGGGAGACTTCTGTTCAGACGTAGGGGCCCAAAGGTGGGGAAACCATGCAGAATCCATTTCCAACAAGACGTATATCTGAGTTTCAGCAGTGGCTGCAGGCTGGGGAGCCTCTTCCCAGTGGTAGCCACGGAAGGTCCACTAGAGTCATTCTGTGGTAGAAACTGGCATTGTGGCTAGCAGTGTTGGCAATATCTGGCCCTCTCAGAGATTTTATGACCTATCAAATATCCTTTGGTAAATTCCCTTTCTGCCTAAATTAGCTAGGATAGATTCTGTTGTTTGCAACTATGAGATTTACTGATACACTATGTCTTATCACAGTGCCCAGCACGTAGTAGGTGCTGTGCAGGTTTGCTGGAGGAAAGCAATTAATAAGATTGAGAAGAACCAATTAATCAAGCACTTACTTGTATGCCAGACATCACTCTAAAAGCCATTTTAATTTTCTCGTTTAATCTTCACAACAATTCTTTGAGGTAGATACTATTATTGTTCCCATTATACAGATTGAGCAACTGCAACACAGAGAGGTTAAGAATGAATAACGGTCAAACCATGGAATGAAGAGTGACAGCTCCTCTGGCACTGTTACTTCTCTTGCACTGCTTTAATTAAAAATGTGGTCCCCTGAACTTTGCAGATCTCTGACCTAGTTAGGACCCCTTCTCCTGCATGGCCACATGGGCTCTCATGACATTTCTTTGTCAATCCATTTAGGAGACATTTAGCAAACACGTAATTTGCTGTAGTCACTTAACACTTCTTATATTCTCCTCCCATTCTCATTTCATCACATAAAGTTATATTCTTTTCCTGGAATGATCTCTGGGGGGTTGAAGGACTAAAAAAGCTTTTAAGAACATTGTTTCAGTAGTTCCACCAGCTCTTTAGGCAAATGACTCTGAAATAACTCAGGTGTTATTTTTAAATAGTGACTTAGTAAATTAACCCTTCAGCCACTTTCAGAGAGGAGAGAAGGCTTATCTATTCCATTTCGCTAATCTTCTGTTTTAAGGTCAAATACCCAGAGTAAAAGTAGAATGAATTCTGCAATATGCTGGAAAATTATCATTTAGAACACCTTTTTGTAGCATCCTTTAAAAAAATTATTGCTGTTGATTTTATCGATGTGGGTAGATTTGGGCAGGAAAAAGAAACAAAGCATTTTACAACCTGTATGACTTGTATGGATAGATCTCTCTGTAGGGCTGTTCCTCAAAAAAAAGCCACATTCAGACAAAGAAAATTGGCTCTTCCTCTAGACTGCCAGCCCCTTCTTCTCTCCCGTGTGCCCTGTTCTTGCATCTCCTTGCAGTTCTGTGTTCGTTAGGGAGGAAGGAAGCTAACAATGGTAAGGGCCAGGTGAGTGTCCACACTAAGTGGTACTGAGTAGGAAACACAATCTCATTCAATTTTCACAACCGTCATTATGAACTGAATTGCAAAGGGATGAAGCAGAGGTTCATAGTGGTTAAATGACCAGGGCTAGTGAGCTGCAGTTTGAGAGTTGAACTTCTGGTGCAATGTTCATTGTATCAGACTATGTGACTCTGAGCCCAAACATATCAATGCAGTTCAAGGAACCTGTACTTTAAAACTGAAGGATGCCAATTCTTGAAAGCACAAAGAGATAAAGCAGATGGCTGGACCAGATGCAGTGGAGTCTCCTCCAAACATGTTGACCTACGGGCAGGGCATGGGCAGCTTCCTACCTGGGCCAATGTAAGACCAGCTCTATACACTTTGTGAATAGCTCTGAGACGCTCTTTGGATATCAGAGTGTTTCATCCAAGAAAATAATTCCTCCAGGGACTGGCCAAGACTGAGACCACATCATCTTCAGTGCCTGTTGCAGGATCCCTTTCCTGTGCTGGGTGGAATGATGGCCTCACAAGACGGGGATCTCCTTTATGCCTGCCACGTAAAAAAAAAAAAAAAAAAAAAAAAAAAAAGACGCATCTTTGAAAATCAGGAAAGACTGATACTAAGTACTCAGTGAATTCATTTATCCATTCAGAACAGTTATTCAATGATACAGTGAAATATCCTGATGCTCACAATATACAGACCAGCATGTTGAACGATTAAGAGAAGGGTTCTGGAACTACAGCAACTGGATTTGAATCCTCTCTCTGCCACCTCTGTGTGTTCTTCAAATCTTCTGCATCTTTATTGATTTTTCTTCTTGCTTGTTCTACCAATTATTAAAAGAAGGGTATTGAAATCTTCAGCTATAATTATGGATTTTCTTTCTCTTTGGCAGTTTCATCAGTTGTTGCTGCATATATTTTGACACTCTGTTATTAGTGGCATAAAAATTTAAATTATTGTGTTCTCTTGATGAATTTACCCCTTTGCCATTAGGAAATGGCCTTATTCATCATCCCTGGTAAAATTCTTTGCTCTGAAATATATTAAATACTTTGTCTGATGTTAATATACACATTCAGCTTTCTTTTGATTAGTGTTAGCCTTTTATATATTTTCCCATGATTTTGCTGTTAACATATTTCTGTCTTTAAAGTGGGTTTATTGTATTCAGAATAGAAATGGATCTTAGTTTTTTATTCAATCCAACAATATCTGCTAAAATGATTCTTGATATGACTAGATTTCAATCTATCTCCTTTCTACTTGTTTTTTATTTGTCCTATGTGTTCCTTGGTCCATTTTTCTCTTCTTGTCCACTTTTGTAATAAACATTTTTATGATTCCATTATATCTCTTTTTTGGCTTTTTAGCTATAGTTCTTTGTTGTATTGTTATAGTGGTTGCTTTAGGATTTACTGTATGCACCTTTAACTTATCACAGTCACTTCAAATGATATATATAGTATATCATTCAAATTTCATGCATAGCATAATAAACTTACAATACTATACCTCTATCTTTCCTTTCTTATCCCTATCCCATGGTTTTTATACGTTTTACTTTTGCATGGTGCTATAAATCACACAATACTTAGTTACTATTTTTAATGGTAAATTATGATTTCTTAATTAAACTTATTTTTAGATCATTGTAGATTGTAAATATAATACAGAGATTCCATGTACCTTCACCCAATTTTCCTCAATAATAACATCTTGCAAAACTATATAGTACAATATCACCATTGGGATATAGACATTTATACAAACCACCAATGTTATTCAGTTTTCCTTGCACTGATATGTATGTGTATACAGTTGACCCTGAACGATGAGAGGGTTAGGCATGCTGACCACCCCCCATGCCATTGAAAATCTGCTATAACTTTTGAATCCTCCAAAACTTAACTAATGCCCACTGTTGACTGGAAACCTTACCAATAACATAAACAGTTGATTAACACATATTTTGTATGTTACATGTATTACATACTGTATTCTTAAAATAAAGTAAGCTAGAGAAAAGAAAATGTTATTAAGAGAATAATAAGGAAGAGAAAATATATTTACTATTCATTAAGTAGAGTGGATCATCATCACCTTTATGATAAAGGTCTTTATCTTCATCATCTTATGTTAAGTAGGTTGAGGAGGAGGAGGAAGAGAAGAGGTTGGTCTTGTTGTATCAGGAGCAGCATAGGCAGAAGAAAATCCACATTTAAGTGGGACCCGCACAGCTCAAACTCATGTTGTTCAAGGGTCAACTTTATTTAGTTCTATACAATTTTATCACATGTATAGGTTCATATATCCACCATCACATTGAATTATCTTTTAAAAAGATTGCTATGGACTGATTGTGTCCCCTGAAAACTTCATATGCTGAAACCCTAATCTCAATATGATGGTATTCGAAAACGGAGGCTTTGGGAGATAATTAATTTTGGATGAGGTCACGAGGGTTGGGCCTGATGATTGGATTAATGCCCTTAGAGGAGGAGACATCAGAGAGCTTGCTGTTTTTCTCTCTTTGGTGTGAAAACATAGCAAGAGGACAGTCATCTACAAGCCAAGAAGAGAGCCCTCGCCAGAACCCAGTCGTGCTGGAGCCCTGATCTCAGACTTTCACCCTCCAGTACTGTGAGAAAATAAATTTCTGTCATTTAAACCATTCAGTCTATTGTATTTTGTTATGACAGCCCAAGTTGACTAATACAGAGATTTAAATAGTAAGAAAAAATTGTATCTATTTACCCATATGGTGAATACCATTTCTGATGCCTTTTATGCTTTTCCAGAAATCTTTTTTTTTTTTATTTCAGCTTATTATGGGGGTATAAAAGTTCAGGTTATATATATTGCCCATGCCCCCTCATCCCCCTGAGTCCAGAGATCTTTATTTCTTGCTGTGACCATTTTCCTGCTGCCTAAGGGACTTCCTTTAACATTTCTTGTAGTATGGACCTGCTGACAGTTGCATATCTGAAAGTCTTTACTTTGCCTTTGTTTTTAATGTATTTTCTTCCTGGATGTAAAATTCTAGCTTAACAGGTTTTTGGGGGTTGTTTGTTTGTTTGTTTTTTCAATTTCTTTAGTCTAAAAAACTTGTTGCTTCACTGTCTTCTTGCTTGCGTTGTTTCTTCAGAATTCTGTTATTCTCAACGTTGTTCCTCTGTACGTGAAGCATCTTTTTTGTATGGATGCTTTTAAGATTTTTCTCTTTATCTGTGGTATTGAGTAACTTGACTATGATATATATTGGTGTAGTTTTCTTCATAATTTTTGTGCTTGGTATTCATTGAGGTTCTTGGATCTGTGAATTTATACTTTTTATCAATTTTGAAAATTTTTCAGGCATAATTTCTTCAAATATTTGATCCATTCTCCTTCCTCTTGTCTCCTTCAGGACTCTAATTACACATATATTCAGCCACTGGAAGTTGTACCACCATTTATTGATCTTTTTTATTATGGTTCACTTTCTTCTCTCTGTTTTTGGATAGTTTCTATTGTTGTGTCTTCAACTTCATTAATCTTTCCTTCTGGAATATCTAGTCTGCCATTAATTCATCAAGTGTATTTTTCATCTCATACATTGCAGTTTTTGCCTCTAGAACTTTTTATTGGGTCTCTTTTATATATTCTGTGTCTCTAGTGAACTTTTTGAATACATAGAATGCTGTTATAATAAATGTTTTGATGTTCTTTTCTACTAACTTAAAATCTCTGTCAGTTCTATTGTTTTTTGTGGATTAATTTTTTTCTCCTTACTATTAAGTCATATTTTTTGTGTCTTTGCATGCCTCATAAGTTTTGATTAGATGTTAGAAATTGTCAATTTTACCTTGTGTGGTAGTAGATATTTTTGTATTTCTATAAATATATGTGAACTTTGCTGCAAGACATAGTTATTTGAAAATATTTTGATCCTTTCCAGTGTTTCTTTTAACATTTATTAATACATGACCAGAACAATGCTTAGTCTAGGCTTAATTGTTGGCCACTACTAAGGCAAGATCCTTCAATGTACTCTACTCAGTGGCCTATGAAGCATGAGGTTTTCCAGTCTGACTGGTGGGAAGAGACATTACTCTTGATCCTGTCTGAACTCCAAGCACTGTTGTCCCTAAATCTTTCTGGTGGTTCCTTGCCAAGCCTTGAGTAGTTTCCTCACAAGCAGGCACCAATCAGTATTTAGCTGAATACCCAAAGGGGCCCCTCTGCAGTGCTCTGGGTTTCTCTGTGTGCAACTCTCTCCCTTCTGGTACTCTATTCTATGAACTCCAGCTGCCTTGATCTCCTTAGACTCTTAGCTTCATTTCCGCATTTCTTCCCCTCATCAACTAGGACTCAGAGAGTCTGCAGTTCTCCCTGGGTTCTCTCTCCCTACATCATGGCCAGGAAACCCCCTCAATGCAGTAAGCTGGAGAAATTGGGAGACTCTATTTATTGTTTTTTTGTCTCTTGTAGATCACTGTCCTTCTTTTTCTAATGTCTGTGTCTTGAAAATCATTGTTTCATATATTTTGTCATGTTTTAATTATTTTACACTAGAGGGTAAACCTGGTCTCTTTTTTTCCCTCTCGATCATAAGCAAAGACCCCATAGTTTTTCAATCAATGTAAAATTATACTATATGTAAAGGTTTTGGTCAATAATTTTTATCTTTCCATTTGGTCAATTTTCATTTTGTCTACTACCCAGAAAATATTCAAATTTCCCTTAATGCCAAAACAGTGTTTACATCTCATTCATTTAAAACAATATCCAATCCAGTATAATATATTCCATGTTGGTTTCTTCTCTTAAGTCTCTTTTATCTATAAGTGGTTCCTATCATTTAAAAAAAAAAAGTCTTACTTATTGGAAAGACTGGGACAAGTTGTCTTGCAGATTGTCCCAGCTGATGAATTTGTCTGGTTGTCTCCTAGGGATATTATTTAGCTTGTTCCTTTACCCTTTGTATTTTCTGTAAACTTGATGTAATTAGCTTAGGTAATTTTGACAAGAACACATCATGGGTGTTGAAGTATACCACATGTTGTATCACATAGTATTCACAAACACATACTTTCTATTTGACCCACTGTTGTGGGCTAAATTTTGTCCCCCTAAAATTCATGTTAATGTCCTAACCACTGCTACTATATTTGGGGATAAGGTCTTCACAGAGATAATTGAGATAAAATTCGGTCACTGTGGAGGACCCTAATCCAATATGCCTGATGTCTTTAAAAGGAGAGGAAGTGTGAACACAGTCATGTGGACCCACAGAGGGGATACCATGTGACAACACAGCAAGAACATGGCCATCTGGCAGCCCAGGAGAGAGGCCTCAGGAGAAACCAACCCTGCAGACACCTTGATCTCAGACTTCCAACTCCCAGAACCTTGAGAAAATAAATCTCTGCTAAGCCACGCAGGTTGTGGTACTTTGTTATGGTAGCCCTAGTAAACTAATAAGCCCACCACTCAGGGTGCTGAGATTGAATACTACCCAGCTCAATTATACATTTGTAATATTCCCCCTGCATCCAGAAAGCAACTTGTGTGGTGTTTCTTTGACATTATTCAAACACCCAGTTCTCCATCAAACCTTCATCTAATGACGTTAACACCAATGGAAATTTTTGTTCCAATCAATATTTCCAAGGGGGCTTAAAAATGAGCATTTTTAATTCTATCATTCCTTCTCTATTCATCACCTAATGTTCTTTTATAAATTAGAGATTTATCTCTTAACTGGGGCTGTTTGATAACACTAAAACATGGGTTCTACTGGGAAAAGAGAGATAAATGTTTAACCCGATCCATGTAATTACCAATTTTCAAAGCACAGTTGTCCATTGGTATCTGTGAAGGATTGGTTCCAGGACCTCACAAAACCCCAAACCTCCGGATGCTCAAGTTCCTTATATAAAATGGGGTAGTACTTGCACGTAACCTATGCACATTCCCCCATGTACTTTAAATTATCTCTAGATTACTGTAATACATGATACAGTGCCTTCACATTACTTCATTTGGGTGAATTCAGTGTAATACTTGGACAGCAGAAAATTCAAGTTTTGCTTTTTGAAACTTTGTGAAATTTTTTTTTTTCCAAATATTTTCAATCTGTGGCTTGGTGAATCCACAGATGTGGAGCTCATGGATACGGAGGCCCAGCTGTAATAAGTAGTTTTTAAAACGGCCCAAAATGATAACAAATCAAGGTTTTCTTTCCCTTTTTCAAAATATTACTACAGACTCATGGATTTTTATTGATTAAGTGTTTAAATCTATTATAATTATTACTATTTTTATGTTTAAAGCCTCATAACATTTTATGACACTTTTTAAGCTGGCTCCTGGGTCTTTCTTACATTACACTATGAAACTTTCAAAGTTTCCTTGCTTTTTGGCACAAGAAAAGGTCTCTAGTGTATCTTATAGCTTTTGTTTTTGGGGGGTCTTGGGAGGGGGTTCAGAGCTGGAATTTTCCATTTTTCTAAAAATTTCTAGTTCCTTTTCCGAGGGAATTGAATTAGTAACCATAATCTAGAAGCTAGGGGCACTCATTGCTACCATTTCCATGGTTAGAGCTAGAAAAAACAATGTGTGTACATGTGTGTATTCCTACATGTCTGTGTGCATATGTATGTATGTAAAATCATGTATTCTTATTAATATGTCTATTCAATTTTAACATTATAGTGGCTTCACTTAATTTCTTTCACTTTATCATGGTATCTCTTATCTTACATTGAAAATGCTGATTTCTAAGCACATTAACATAATTATTCAATTGCTCTAACCAGCATTATAAAGAAGCAGTTTCAAAATGTCACTACTGAAATTACTATAAACAATAAAAACCTTTATGGAAGTTTAAAGTTTCTTTGTATTTCTTTTCATCCCTAGAATATTTTCCACTGAGAGCACATTGTTCTGAAGCACCGTGAAATATATTATTCCCTGTGTGGCTTTGCTGTCAGCTTGACATATGGTTGGGTTCTTTTGTTTGTTTGTTTTCAACTTAGAAGATTTTAAAATTTTTTGAAAATCGTAATAATTTGCATGATTTATTTATTTTTTTCTTTTCTTTTCTTTTTTTTTTTTATTTCAGCTTATTATAGGGGTACAAAAGTTCAGGTTACATACGTTGCCCATGATTTAAAAGGTCAAAATTCTATAGAAAGGCCTATTCAGAGAAATCTCATTTCTACCCTTACCCCTCTATCTACCCTCTGTCCTCTTTCATAATTTACCATTTTGTATTAGTTTTTATCTTTCCAATATAGTGTTTGCCTATATCTGCAGTGTAAATACTCCTGGCCTGGCTGATTTCAAGCTACCATGGGGATATCAACTGGCTGGCAAAATTCTTGAAAATTTAACAATCAGGCCTCGCAGGCTGGTACAAGCTGCCTGCAGCAAAGTCCACCTGTCCTCCGTGTACCCCATTTAAACAAGCAGCAAGCTCTCTGAGCCTGAGTTTTTGTTGTTTTTTCGCATAACACTTGGTTGGATGTCATGAAGTAGTTGTCATATATGTCATTAGAACTCTTCCATCTATACCTCACTTTATGTAACGTAACCTACTGCTTTTCCCCTAAGTGTGAACTTATAAGGAAAGTTTGAATTTTGAGTCAGAAAGATTTGGATTCTAACCCTGAATCAAACCTTACCTCTCTGAACCTCATATTCCTCATCCATGAAATAGAAAACATAATAAAAAAGTTTGTGGTGTAATCAAATGAAATTAAATACTCAGATATAATAGTAACTTGTTAGTGTCCCCCTTTTCTCCTCTGTGAAATGGGTGGTTTGGAGTCCATGCTGCCCTCCCAGCTCTGATGAACTATTATTCTTTAGAACATTCTGTCAATCTTCCCAACAGTGCCGTGGGTCAACAGGCATGTAAGTGCCCGTCGTACAGATGGGCAGACGAAGACTCAGAACATCGGGAACTCAAAAACCATAGACTTTCAGGGTCATAAAGGTCCTTAGAGAATATCCACCTCAGTGACCCTTGACCCTATAAGACCCTTTGTTCACAATCCCTTCTTCAAAGCTACTCTTTTGGCAAGCAGTGGGTGAGCGTGGTTGGCCCTCTTTGGTGACACTGAGAGGCTGGCAGAGAAAGCCAGCTGCCATGGTGGCTAGTGGGTCAGAAAATGGATTCTGCTGTCACACACAGATGCAGGAACAGTGAGGGACAGGACAGGACAGGACAGGACAGTGGTGGGAATTCAGGAGCTTTTGGTGTATCTACCTGGTTCGTGGCCATACCAGCAGGCGGTGTAAGTTCACAGGCTCAGTAAAGCCATCCACCACCTGCAGATGATGGTATTCTCTGTTGTCTGCCCAGACTCCTTCTAGAGTCCATCCTAGTCCTTCTTGCTCTAATTTTAGTAATATCAAACTAGTATCCTTTTTCTAATTCTGTTAATTAATTACATCTTATTTTACATGTAGAATAGCTCTAAACATACATAACTACATATAATACCCCTTCCTTGGTATATGTTTTATAGAAAAATGGATCTCTAATTTTATACAAAAAATTTTACCCATCTATTTTGGGAGTTCCACAAACACTCACCCATTTGGTAACTTGGCTGCAAGGACTCACAGGACCCAGAGGCAATTGTCCTTACAGCTATGCTTTAGATATGTTTAAATTCTCTCTCCTAAGGGGGTAGTCACATAGAATGCACTCCTTCCTCCAGCAATGAAATGCAGTGCAATGTTTCTGCCTAACAAAGCAGAGACTCAGAGTCCAGGTTTTTACTGGAGGCTGGTCACGCAGGCATCTGGTCACTAAGGAAAGCAGGAGTACACCACTCACATTGTTTGCACAAACAGTCTAGGCAAGCTGGTACAGTAGGGTCCAGTGCCCTGGACATACAAAACAGTCTTATCATTTAGTAACATAGGGAATTCTCCAAAGGCAAGTTCTCAGATTCCAGCCAACAGTCAGCCCCAAAGCTGGCCCATCTAACTGTCAACATCAAGCCTGACATGTAAACTCTTTCCTGAACACAATCAATTGTCCCTCCTGGGAACAAATGTAAAAATCCCACATGCTTATTTAATTTTTGAAATTTCTCAATGGGTAAAATATTAAGACTACATTGAGAGCAAGCTTGATGTCTGCTCATATAGAGTTGTATAATGTTACATTACCTCCCAAATATTTGAGAGTCACTGATCTAATCCACTGACCCTCCGTCATACACAGGCCTTGAACTTACACGTTCTAAATTTCCTAGAGTTAGTTCTCTATGCATTGCAATGACCTAGGGAACTTTAAAAACTACTGAGCCTAGGCTCAGAGATTCAGATTAAATTAATTGGGGGTGCGGCCTTGGCTTTGGAATTTTTTAACCTCCTCAGGTGATCCTAACATGTAGCCAAAGTTAACAACCACTCCTTACGACCAGTGGTTCTCCAAGTGTGTTTTCCAGACCAGCAACATCGGCATCACCTGGAAACTTGTTAGAAATGCAAATTCTCAGGCCCCACCCCAGGTCTATGGAATCAGGAATTCTGGGAATAGGGTCCAGAGATCTGTTTTAATGAGCTCTCCAGGTGACTCTGATGCCCATTCAATTTGGAAAACCCTCGCCCTGGACCAAGACGCCCTAGACACAGCCACAGGAAGCCCTCAGACCGACACCTTCAGGATTCCAAGAGCTGCTACTCAGACAGCTTTGCTTAGCGTCTCCTTTCCTCCAGAATTTCCCAGAACTGGCTTTAGATGTGGGGTTGTGGGACCCACCTTGTCAAACTCATGGCTAAGTGTAGCAAGATGAGTATGTGAACAAACTTTGCATATTGTTGTGAAGGACAAGGGAGAGAGTACGGACACTGGGGAGTCGGGAACAGTGCCTGTTACCTTGGGAGAGTCCGAAAGGCAGCAGCCCGGGACGGGAATTCTGTTTTCATCATCTGCAATTCCTCCCCAGTCTAATTCTGAAAAGCCTCTTTGAGGCTTGTATGAAATAATGTATAGAATCATGTAAAAGTCTGACAAAGATAAGCTACTGTTCTCCAGTCTATAGGGTTAGAGAACAGTGTTGTTCGTCTGCCGGAGAGCTTATTGACCGATCCTTTTAAGATTTATGCTCACCACATAGGCTAGCCATTGTCTGGAAAGTGAAAAATTCTGCCCGGTTCCTATACTGGTACCATTTTACAAATTTCAATCTATTTTTTTTCCAATTCAGTGAAATTGATTAGATACATGCAAATGTAGCTCTAGTGGAGAAGGGGGAGGGAAGGAAACTAACCTTTTTCCGTACTTGCTATGTAACAGTTGCCTTCCATTTCTATTTAATTTCTATTATAAACCATAGAAATCTATCATGATCTGTATTTAAAAGATAAAGACACAGAAAGTCACAGAAGTTAAGGAACTTGACGAGAACTGCACAGAGAGGCAAAGGCAGAGGCCGCTTTGTGCCCAGGTCTCTGCAGGTCATGTTTTCCCACCAGCCCATTGTCTGTCACCTGCAGACTCACCCCTGACTATGCAGTGAGGTTAGCGAGACCCATTTATTGGAAGGACCCTGATTCCCAGCCACGTAAGGCTTGTCTGTGGAGCCCGCTGTGCAGTGTCTAAGCCAAGTGAATGAGAGAGAGAACCTCACAAAGAGCAGCCTTCCTCTCGGAAGCTCTGCTCAGTGTGTTTTCCGTATTGAAACATGAAGTATCCCATAGGCACTCGTGAGAATCAAACTCTTTTGTACCTGGACAAAGATAAGTGTATATGTCTTGTCGATGTGAGTCACCAACCCAGGAGAGGTGCTTTGGAGCACAGCCTTCCTCAGGAAAGCAAGGGACTCATCTATCTTCAGAGAAAACATACTCCTCCTCCTGTGACTTCTCGATGTCTACCTTCAAATCCAGGGGAAACCGTCACCACGACTAGAACACTTGGTTTTCCTCCTCCTATTCCAATGCGGCAGGCACTTGTCCCTCCGAGTCCCCCTTCTCCGAAGCTCTCAGTGGTTCCTGCAGATCCCCAAACCTGCTTCCACATGCTGGTAGAAAGAAGGCTCTTCCTCGAGTTTGCGCTTTCAGTTTTCGGTGTGTCTTAATAATGAGTTGCATTCTTTCCAGGAGGTCCCCTTTCAAAGTTTCACCTCCTAATTTCAACATTAGTGTTAAAAATAATTTTGTGTTATATTTAGCCATGGAATAAAACTTACAGGACTGCATTTTAAGAATAATACATGTTATTTAGCTCCTACAATGTACATCACACCGAACTATGCCATGCCTTGAAGGTGAAGAAACAGAAGATCTGAAACCCGACTTCGGCTTACAGAACCCATGGAGGACTCAAACTTGTTTGAGCACGTATGACAAAGTGGCTTTTTAGTGGCACAATTTACAGGTGCCCCACCTGGCTCTGGTGCCCTTCCTCACGCTCACATATATTCTCCACTTCCCTTTGGGGCACTTAGCACATTATTTTGGTGCTATTGGTTTACTTACCTGTATATCCTACAATAGTCTCAGCTTCTTAAGGGCTAGAACGACATGTCTGAGTGACCACTCTAATCCCACACCTATTACATGATAACCATTCATTAAAAAATGTGTGTAGGAAGAATAGATGGGATAAAGAACTGCTTGTGAGTTAAGTGTTTATAAATTAAAATCTATTTTAAGTGCATTAATTGAGCATTTTTGGAGTAAACTTGGAGCAAACATTTTAGCAAATTAGTTTCAAATGCGTGGACAACTCCCCCTCCCTGATTTGCAAACACAGAAGTTCGGTGACTGGAACATGAGCAGGTGTGGGCAAGAGGCTCTGTGGGATCCCGGGGACTGGAATCTGGCTTAGGGGTTGGAGGCTGGGGCTAGGAGGTGAAGTATTAAAGTGACATAAATAATCAGCAAAACCAAATGTGTAAAGAGTTTCTAAGGTAATGGGCCCAGTGAGAAGTGCCTTAAAGGTCTGTGAGGTAGGGGCCATTATTAACACCATTTAACAGATGAAGAACTGGGAAAGGAATAAAGTAGGCTACCTACATCCTGGAGGTCCCACAGCTAGGGAGCCAGTGGGGCTGGGTGTCAAAGTCGGGTCATCTGCCTCCAGAAGACACAGCCCTGATCCCAGCCACCCCTGGGCCCCCTAGGTGGGCTGGGGTGGTTGGTCGTCTCCTTAGGGGAGTGCCCAACAAAACCAGCAGGCTCGGACAGAAGTCATACTCAAGGTGGGGGTGCAGGAATTTCACTGTGGTATCCAAGATAGGAAGGACAGGTCACTCGCAGGTAGGTTACGGACTGTCCTCTGAGAGCCCATCATACCTTGTCGCATCCCTTCCAACAATTACACTCACCCCATTTATACATGTGCATGTTTTAAACTTTTTGTATTTCAATTATTTTTATTTCTAAAACAAAAATATTGTAACTATTTCTTTAGCCACAAATACCTCCTCTTAACCCCAGCCACTATAAGTAAGCTTCTCAAGAGTAGGAATCTTGCCTTAATAGTGTGGGAGACCAGCATATGCCACCCCCAAAGTGGAGGATTGTTGAGCTGAAGGCAGTTACGAAGAAGCAGGTGCAGGAAAGGTCCCTGCCTTCCCTCTGTTTGCCTGAGAGCAGGACATAGATTTACAGAGACAAAAGGTATCCTGCCCTCTTCCCATCAGAGAGAACCACTGAAGATGACTTTAGACCCTATCATCCAAGGGACCAGAAGAATCTACATTAACAAGTTTACCAACTGGCCTTTATCTGCCATTTATTTGCCTTCCCACAAGTTGCTGACCCAAGTGACTCAAAGTTATTTTCCTTTCTGTTGTCACTTCTTTAAAAAGGTGCTGTTCTTTATTGAAGATGCTCTACAAGCTGGAATTCAAAGCCACCCCTTGGAGAACTATGCATTCCCTGGGTGTCTCTCATGTACATAGGAAATATACATGTTAATAAACTTCTGTTTGTTTTTCTCTGGTTAACCTGTGTTTTGTTAGAGGAGTGCATTCCAACTAAGAAACTATAAGTGTTAAAGAAAAAAAATAGTATGCTTCCCCTTCACTAGCAGAGACAGGGCACATAGGTGATGCCCAGTAAATGTGTGCACCACCGTGCACAGGTGGATCGTGAATGAATAGATGGTGGTGAAGGGATGGACAGAGAAGGGGAACAAGTGGAGCCTCCAATGTATTTTTTCAGGAATTCAATCCATCTGAAAAACTCTTCTTGACCAATGCCCTTGGTCTGTGAGAAAAGTGAAAAGATCTTGTCCCGACCTCCCCTTTCATGGCCAGCAACTGGGCTTTAAAGTATTTCTGATGTCCCCTTGGCCAAGAGGCGGTCCATTCAGTCAGCCGTGGAGGGCTTAATGTTCTATTTTAGGGAGGTCACAGTGGCAAATATCATTGTTGTCTTATTTTAAGAAATTGCCATGGCCACCCCAACCTTCAGCAACCACCACCCTGATCGGTCAGCAGCCATCACCACAGAGGCAAGATCCTCCACCAGCAAAAAGATCATGACTTTTATATGCACTGGGAAACCCAAAAATTCACATGACTTGCTTTATTGTGATATTCCTGTTATTGAGGTGTTCTGGAACTGAACCGCAATGTCTGTGAAGTCTGCCTACAAATTCCAGATGTCGTAACTAACTGTCAAAATCTCAGATGGGCTTGACTTGCACAGTTGCTGGAAATTTTGCCTTATCTTTGGGAGCTGAGGGGCGAACAGCTCTGTAGCTAAGTGTGCTCATAGGAGGAAAGCAGATGCTGCCGGCAGAGCTCTGAACCGTGCGCTCCTGGGCAAGGCCAAACCTCAGAATGGTGTCCTCTGCCTGAGCAGCTCCTATAACTATCCTCCAACTCTTATAACAGGAAGGAGTCACTGAAAAGTAGGATATTTTTTAGCCAACTCTGGTAGCCGCTGGTTGAGCCAGATTTGATTTGGTTTAGAAAAAAGAAATTAAAACAACATTACTTACATCTTGACTATGATGGATCAAATGCATGTTCACCATACATATATTATCTAATTTAATCCCCACAGCCAAACTATGGCATTGGTCTTAAATCTCCCCATTCTGTGGTAGAGAAAACCGAGATTCTGAAAGGTGAGGGGACTACTTGGGGCCACACAGCTAGGAAGCCAGGTACAAACCCAGGTCTGCCTGATCTAAAATGTGTGTGTGTGTGTGTGTGTGTGTGTGTGTGTGTTTTCTACTCCACAGGCTGACTTTTACATTAAATGACAAAGAACTGTTTAAATGTGAGGAAAGACACACAATCAGGCCACAAAGTGTTAATAAAAGAGCCAGGAAAAATATTTCCATTTTTATTGTTATTTCTATCCATTTAAAATCTCTTTTCCTTTAGGTTCTAGCCTTCTGACTCTTATCTTCGTTAATGTAATGATTGCAGAGCTTTGATTGTTTAATTAGAAAATACGGCACCGTTATTCAAAGAGTTGTCATTACCTAAGCTGCAATGGTCAGAGGACAGTCTTAAAACAAGAAAAAAAAAAACTTGACACATCTCTCTAGTTTAATTGTATTTATTTTCATATTTCTAAAAATATCCTCTCTGCAAACAGCTTCTGGGCATAAATTCAAAACCATAAATCGACCAAGCTGACAGCAATCTTCTTTTCAGCTTCCTCATTTAGGAAATGCCCAAAAGTCATTTGTAGCTTCTGCTTTGTTTTTTAGTACCATACCCTGAATGATGTCTTCCTCCTCTCACACCCCAAATTTCCAGCTATCACCTGGTGTAGTAAGAATTTGAGGAGCACCTTCTCTGGGCCCCAAGTGGGAGAGGTCCAGGATTCAGAGATGTCTCAGACACAGTCCCTGCTCCCAAGAGGTCATGGTCCAGGGCTGGGCTTCTTGGACCAGAGGCCACCTCAGATCCACCCTATCATCAAGGACTCTGATGCCAGTGGTCACCTGACCATGCTTTAAGAAATCCTGATCTAGGGAGAGGAAAAGGAAATTTCAAGAGCAGTTGAAATGGTTGCTACCATGACTGCTAACACCTATTGAATGTTCACTCTGTGTTAGGCACTGCTCCATGAACTTCACTCATTTATTTCTTAAAACACTTCTATTTATCCCATTTCACAGGCAAGGACACTGAGGCACAGACTTAGTGGGAAACACAGAGAAAAAGATTCCTCAGGATAGGGATCAAGTGTTATAGACTGAAGTGTGTTCCTCTAAAATTCACATAAGTCCTAACTCCCCATACCTCAAAATGTAACTGTATTTGGAGACAGGGTCTCTAAAGAGGTAATTATGGTAAAATGAGGTCATTAGGATGGGCCCTAATTCAATATGACTGGTGTCCTTATAAGAAGAGAAATTTGAACACGGACATGCGGACACACATAGGAAAGACCAGATGAGGACACACCAAGAAGGTGGCATACCTCTAGGTACCCCCCTCCACACATAGCCAGCTTTCCTACCCTTCCATGGCCCCACTTGCTCCCTCTAAAAGTGCTGTGGCCATGGCACAGAAACGCACATAGCAAATAGCAAAGCTGTAGGTGGCTACAGGGGAGGGATGAGGAGGACAGGCTGATGGAACCATTCTTCAGATGGTGCATCTCCTCCGTGGGAGCCAAGTGTCTGAGAAGTCTTAATGCGCAGGGCACCCTGAGCCTTTGCCTTTCTGATCAAGGTGACTGGCTTATTTATTCAGGGCCAGTGTCTTTTTACAGTGACTATCAGATCTTGGCGATTTATCTGTATGTCACAACCAGATGTCAGCTGACCAGTGCTGTGGGGTAATGCAAGGGGAACCAACCAAACCACACACTCTGGATTCACAACTAAATGCTAAATAATCACTGCCCAACTAATATTCCTAAAACCGAGCAACCGTGGTTATATGGTTCCCTCATGTGGCAGTATTTCCACAATCCCCAAAGCTAGAACACTTTAAACAAATAGAACTTCTTGTATATAAATATTCAAACAAATTTCATCAGAACACAATTCAAAACACCACTTTAAAACAATTTGCTCAGGAAAATGAAGTCTCCTTTTCTCTCAGCGGCGTAGGGAGACAGCAGGAGGATTTTCCAGTAGTTTTAGGACACCATGGTATTTTTTTTTTTTTTTCCTTCCCCAACAGGCCTGGCTCCTGGCAGGGCTCTTTTCACAAAAGGCATATCACTAAACCCTAAAAACAACACTTGAAGTTTTCATTTCCAATTTGTGCGATAAAGAACCTTAGACAAGGAAGGGTTTAAGCATCCATTCTAGCCCCTGGTCTCACACATACACATGGAGAGGTAAAGATCTCATCTTGGGTTGCCCTGACTCCAAAGCCTGCAAGCTTCCTACTTTTCCAGAACCTTCTTTTGAACAAGTTCTTCCTCCCTCTCAGGTTACCTGCAATGTTCATTTTTATACAGATTTGCCTGAAACCACCTGGGCCCCACAGAAGGATCCATCCAGGACCTGAGAGCCCAATTACAGAGGACGGAGCCAATGACCTCCTGATGCACCTGTCGGGGACAGATGTCACCTTTTTTCATCCATCAATCCCATTCGCCATGTTAATCAATAGGCCTGTAAATCCAGTTCAAAGAAGACCATTGTCTTGGATCTGAACTGCTCATTCCACAGTCGGTTCAAGTGATCCCTCTGTTTACCTGCACGTTTCAGAAAGAGACTGGGCTGTTGTAGGAACCGTTGGCTTCATGATCAAAGCGAATCGTTCAGTCCTATGATCAAAGAGATGTTAACTCCCAGCTGGACTCCTTTCTCAGACTGCACAACTCCCACCGCTGAAACCATAATTAAAAAATGGTTCAGCTCAAGAATTCTGATTACAGCATCTAAATGGCCTTCTCCTCAACAGGCTTTGAACAAAGCCGGTATCAGCTTCAATATTATGAGAAATTATGGCAATAGAAAATACTGTGATCTCACAGGTCAATATGCCCTGACAGTCCGTAACCTGCTAATTGGCCTTAGACATTTAGGGGCACAGGTGAAGGTGAAGGAGGCAAGGGAAAGGACAACAGAGGGGCTGGGAAACACGGCTCCAGGCCTTTGAAAACCTCCCAGCTTCCAGCCAGCACTTTTTGCCAACAGGAGCTCTGGGAGATTGTAAATTGAAGCATCATTTGGTGACATCCTGTGTCTGGGGTGGTTTAGCCAATTATGTCTGCAGCTGACACAATGAGCACAACAAACCTCTTGTCTCGCAGGCTGACACAATTTAGCAGCCCAAGAGGTCTAAAGAGGCTTCCCCTTTGCAGAAAGCCCATTGCCCATGGGGAGAAGGGACAGGCTTCTGAAATGTGACTTATTGTAAAGTGTTGGGGGCAGAGGGCAAGGAGATAAGATGACTTAGCTAAGTTTCTTCAAAGGAGAGAGGTCAGGAAAATAAATCGTTTTTGCAAAATAAAATAAATCATCACAATCACCAGGAAAGTAACAGGTGGTCGCCCTTGATGATATCGATGGAGCATGTTCAATGCAAAGGGCACTTGTTAAAAGGCAATCAAGACCAAGACCTCTGATATGTTGCTTGTGCGGAGGGACATCAGGACAGCATTGGGGAAAGTGAAGCCATTTGCATGTTCTGAATCTTTCTGCAGCTAAGGCTACCGCTTCATGCTGAAAAAGCAAGGTGAGAGCACGCTTGGAAGCGAGAGTTCTCAGGGTGCTGGTCTGATGCTATGTTTAACTCAAAGCTGCTGTAAGTATATTCAATTCATTAGACCTGACTGAGAAGTGATCACATATCTTGACACCAGTGACCCGGTTATGTGGCTTATGCTTCTCCTGGAGTAATCAAACTGGCCTAGTTCTTATCCCTGATATGAGGGTGGGAATGAGAAGGAGGTGATGGGGAGTGTATGTGCACTTTGAGGACTAGGAAGGAAAATGGACTTGAACCCTAGAGACTCTGAGTAATATACAAGATGGGAAAGTGCTCAGACATTTACCAGTGGAGGCCTGGGAAGGACAGGATGATTTGCAATTACTACATAACACAGGGCCCAGACCCATCCATCTTTGTGTCCCTGGGCGTAGTAGTAACATAATAACTTGAATTAAGTATCACGTGTGCAGACACTGTTAAGAGCTTTATAGACACTATGTGCACATGCAACATCAAGCAGGTGCCATTTATTAAGCCTATTCTGCAGATGAGGAAACACAAGATTTTTCAGAGTTAGGAAGCTTGCCCAAGTTCACACAGTCGGTAAATAACAGAGTCAGGATGTGAACTCAAGTCTTCCTGACTGTACAAACTGAACTCGGAACTTCTTCTGCCCAGTACAAGGGCTTCTCAGAAAGTGTTTGGGAATTTACACTGAAAAGATAAAGAATGCCAAAACTGATGAATAAATAAATGACTAATATCTTCTTCTTGGAGTATACCCAGATTCTTGTATCAGACCAACTCTCTAGTTCATAAAATTCTTTCTTTTATATGAGGTAAGGTCTATGTGACGAAAATAAATGGTTGTTCCTGGTCTGTTATAATAACAATTAATGATAATCAAATCCATTGTTAACAATTAATAAAATGAAATATTAAGTGTAATTCAACTCTATTTTTTAAAGTCTCGTAGGACCAGGGCCATACGGGATGTAATGCAGGACCTCAATAATGGTTTGCAAATAAAGTTATTACTACCATGTATCACAGCAATATGTCAAAGGCAACAAAAATTATATCATTTGACTAAATGATACAAAGGGACTTTATAAAATTTAAAACCACTTTCTATTTTTAAAATTCAAGTAGAAATATAAGAAATGTCGCTTACGATGAAAAGAAAATATATTTCATACTAATAGTTGGCAGTCACTTAAAGGTAAAATATGAACATCAAGAACCGAAAAAGCAAGCTTTTTATCATTATATTTTACATTGCTTGAGAAATTCTAATCAAAGGAAAAAGAAATAAAAAGATAACTATTAAAAAGAGAAAAAAATTATTCCTCGTAGATCACGTGCTTACATATCTCAAAAATCCAAAGGCCTATGGTAGAAACTAACAAAATTAAATATAACTTAGGAGTTTGAATACAAGATAAATAAAGATTATCAAAATAATATATAAAATCATTAAAAAAATTCCTATTTCCAGCAGCAACAAAAATGATAATATATTGTGAAATAAATTTAATGAAAACTGTGTGACCTATTTAAAGAAAGCTGCAAGACTTTACAAAGAGATGTAAAAGCAGTCTGGCTGGCATAGAAGGAGAGAGAGCTACCCCATGGTGAGACTGTGTATCACTACAGTATAAATTCTTCTTAAATTAATGTGTGGCTTGCTACACTGTTAACAAAAATCCCAACCTGACTTTGACAAAACGATTCTAAGATTCACCTATAAAAATAAACAGAATACTTAAGAAATTTTTAAAGGGGAAGTACACTGTATTTTATAAAGCTATAAAAATTTAAATAATGTGACACTGGTGCAAAAATAGCACCAGGGACAATAACTCAGAAAAATGAGCTTGTTATGTATCATATCCTAATGTATGATAAAGAATTCAATCACAGGTCAATTCCCAGAAAAGTCAGAGTTATTTAACAAATGAGATTAGAACAATCAGCTAACAATTTGGAGCACAATATATTGAAATAATCACCTCATTCCACACACCAAAAGACATTGCTGATTAATTAAAGAATATAATGTATATAAATAAAAATTAAAAGACGATTCTGTTTAATTCCCTTTTCTGGAAGGAGAAAGAATTTCTGTTCTCAGGAATGATGCAATAATCATTCACAAAGGGAAAGGTAGGCAGACAGTTCCTGGTGCAGTGCACAAGCGGCACCCATTCTGACAGATTAGTATTTGCACTATACTTGTTTACATTTTGAAAATCACCCTTGCAGTCAATTATATACCAATTAAAATTTTTGCAGTATTAAAAACAACAAAAAGTAATGATAACCAGCACACTAGGAAAAATAATTCAACAAATGCGAAAAACAGATAAGAAAAGCATGACGACTCCCATAGATACATCAGCAAAGGAAAGAAACAGAAAAGCCACCAAGAAGGGAAATGCAATTAGCAAATCAAATTCGAGAAAATGTTTAACCTCAATGTGTATTATGAGATACTAGTTTTTGTTCATCAGTCATTTTATGTGTGTTTATTTTTTTAAAATAAAAAAGCCAAATACTGGCAAGCATGAAGTGAAAGAGACACCTTCATAGATTGCTAATGGCAATTTAAATTGGTAGTGTTGGGAAAGAGCCTAGCAATTTGTAGAAGAACCTTAATATGATCATTTGCATAATTTAATCCAGGAATTTCACTTCAGGAAATTTATCCTAAGTAAATAACTATAGATGTAGGAAAGAAACACTGTGAATGAAGATTTTAAATGCTGTGGTGCATATAATAGTGAAAAATCATAGTAGTTCTTCAGCTTCAGAAGAACAGTATAATGAGTTGAATTATAGCCACCAAAAAGGTATGCTGTAGTCCTAATCCCCGGCACCTGTGAATAATACCTTATTGGGAAATTGGGTCTTTGCTGATCTGTTCAAGTTAAGATGAGGTCATACTGGACTAGGGTGGACCCAGTGTGACTGGCATCCTTAGGAGACAAGAAGAGACACAGAGACACACAGAGAGAATGTCATGTGAGGATGGAGGTAGATTGTAGTGATGCATTTACAAGCCAAGGTATGCTAAGGATCCCCAGAAGCTAGCAGAGAGGCCAGGATAGACTTCTCCCCTAGAGCCTTCAGAGGGAGCACAGTTCTGCCAACACCTTGACTTCAAATCTTTAGCCTTCAGACCTGTGAGAGAATAAACTTCTATTGTTTTAAGCCACCCAGTTTGTGGCAATCTGTTACTGCAGCTCTAGGAAACTAATACAAACAGTAACATGTTAATGTTAGTTAAGAAACAATTTCTCTATGAAATATGCAGCCACTAAAAATAAATTAGAATGAATTAATGACTTAGAAAAAGAATTATAATATAAGTAAACAGGCAGGGTACAAGAGCATATGAAATTATAATAAAATGATGCTAAAACAATTCACTAGTCTGGAAGGAATTTCAACAAAATATTGAAAATGGTTGCATTTGCATAGTGAAACATCAGTAGGTTTTCTACATCTCTAGAGTCTCAATTTTCTCTAATAAAAATATATTCATAATTAATTATGCTGGTCAGTTGCAACTAATCAAGACTCACTCCTGGGACTGGGACTGGACTGCCTCTTATAAGGTCCTTAGCCTTGAAGTTGATAGACCTGAACAAAATTAGGCTTCTATTAACAAGAAAAAATGTAAGATGTTAGGTAGGCAACTAAAAATGTCTTGTACCATGTCTTAGTCCATTTGGGTTGCTATAATAGAATACCATAGACTGAGTGACTTACAAGCAACAGAAACTTATTTCTCAGGATTCTAGAGCCTAGAAAGTCCAAGATCAAGGCTCTAGCAGATTTGGTGTCTGGTGAGAGCCTCTTCCTCACAGACAGCCGTCTTCTCTCAGTAACTTCACATGGTGGAAGGGGCCTCTTTTATAAGGGCAATAATCCCATTTACAAGGGTTGTGCCTTCATGACCTAATCTCCTCCCAAATACCATCACTTCCTAATACCATCACCTTGAAGGTTAGAATTTCAATATGCGAATTTTGGGAGGACAAAAATATTCAGGCCATTGCATATCACGTCCTTGTTTACTCCAAGCTTTGATAGATGCTGTGAAGAGGAGAAAAATAAAGGCATTATAGTTACTGGGGAGAAGGAAGAGTGTATTTCCTGAAGAGCAGGTGTTATCACTGAGATGATCATTAATTCGCTGGGAAAGCTCAATATTAGTATGACACAAGTTGATCATCTAAGGGCCAATATTAGAGTAATGGACAAACTAACTTTCAGTATTTTTGTGAAAACACACACTAGAAAATTCCCTACGGCTCTTCTTTTATAGCCATGCACTATTTGCTCAATCACAAAAGTTAAGTTCACAAAATCCAATGGTATATATTTACAATTCAGTTGAATGTACCCTGATATATCTGTTTATTGAAACAAGCATTCATTCATATTTCTTGAAAACTTAGCATATACCCAATACCAGCTCAGGAATCCATGATACAGCACTGAACAAAAATGTTACAGTTCCTATCCTCAAATATCTTCGAGCCACACTGGAGAAACAGACATTAAACAAAGAGTGGTGCATAATATATAATTATAATTGTGATTAAGTGACACAAAGAGGAAGCAACAGGTGCTATCATAATAGTGAATAATGAGGAAAACCATTCTAGCTTGGAAAGACAGGGAAGTGATATTTAAGCTGACATATGTAAGATGAGGTTAAACTGAATCCTCAAGAGAAAGGAGGAGTTTGCCAAGCAGAGTGGAGAAGGGGAGTCAGGTGAGTGTTCTGAGTAGAGGGAACAGCTTATGCCAATGTTCCCAGTCTAGAAATAGTCTGGTGGATTTGAGGGACTAAACGAAGGCCATCCTAATTGGCATGGAATAAGCAAAGCAGAAAGGCGGTGAGAGATGAGGCCGGAAGTGCATACAAAGCCCTGTAGACGATGTGGCAGATTTGGGGCTTAATCCTGCACGCAATGGGAAGCCAATGACGTGTTTTAGAAAGAAAAGAGAGGGATTTATGCTTTAAATAGTTCACTCTGGCTCCAGTGTAGAAAGAGAATTGTGAAGGAGGAGGAGTACCCGGAGGGAGACCAGGGAGAAGTGATGGCAGTTCAGGTCAAAGCAATGTGGTCTTGCACCAGGGAGTGGGGTTATAAAGAATGGATTTGAGATATTTAGATATAATGGAGCAAATTTGGTGACACTGGAACACTGACACATGTTGAACATTACGAAACATCGGGCTACATGATCTATTAATGATAAACTTCCGTTTTGACCGATTCACTCATGCATTCATCCAACATTCGCTTAGTGCAGATCCTATATTCAAACTCACCAATTCGTTATTCAGATGTATCTACACTTCAGCTGAGTGCATCTATTGAATTTTCCATGCCAACAGGTATATTTTTAAAATCTCTGATTATGTTTGTTACCTGCTTAGTCTTTCTTCATAACATGCATAGTTTTAGATTTATTGCATTCCTCTAGCTCTCAAATAATACTAAATACATTTTTTAAAGTTTCATTCTGACTGTTTTTGATTATTCACTCTATTTTCTCATATATCCAGTCTTACAGTTTTCAAGTCTGTGGGCCCTTTCATAATCTTGACCTTCTTCAGATATTTCATGAGTTTTTGTTTCTCCCTTATGTGAACTGCACTCTGTGATACCTTCATTTACAGCTATGATTTCCTGTGGTATTACACCATTGTTCAGCAAATCTTTATTCTCCCTACCCACAACTTCAATGGAATGAATGTATACCTTGAGCCTTTAGAGTTAGGCTTGACCATGTGACTCACCTAGGCCAACGAGATGTCAGCAAGTCTAATATGAGTAAGGGCTGGCTTGTGTGGTTAATCTTCATTTCTTAAATGTTTACCATCCCCATGAGAAAACATACCATAAATAGCCACTGGTCCCAGAAAACCTGTAGAAAAGATGTGAACCAAACCTGTGGCCTGGAGCCAAAAACAAAAACAAAAACCTGAGCCCTGCTTAGATCAGGTATATGCACAAACCCACATCCCACCACTTAAAACAATCACGCCCAGCTGACCCTGAGACACATGAGTGAAAAATAAATGAGTATTGATATAAGCCATTGATATTTCTGGCAGTTTGCTACACAGCAATAGCTGACTGACACACAGCCTATCCCTTCTTCTAGAAGTTGTTTGCAGCTTCTGGTCCATGAAGAGTTTTCTGTCATTTCAAGTATATTATTATCTATGTATTTATTATTTTTTAAATATATTTTTTAAATTTTTTCTATCATTCATAGATGTTTGATGTGGGAGGGAGATATTTAAAAGAGTTCTCAGGCTACCATCTTGAAATTAGAAATATGAGTATGACATTGAATCAGTCATAGGATTATTTCAACTAGTTTCATCAGAAAAGCTCTAGGAATTTCTGGAAGGGCCAAAGAGTAACACTCAGAGGCTGCCAATCCAGGAATAGCTTCCAAATTATAACAAAGGACTGCTCCAGTAGTGAAACAACTGCCACTTCTGGGCACAGATACCACAGATAGTGCCTCTGATGCTGGGTGGTACCACCAGAACCTCTGCCACTTGTGCATGCTGACGTGCCTGTCACTGGCCAGTTCAGATCCTGCCCAGCACCTGGATATTCATTGAACTTGCTTCTGTATTGAAATCTCACACCATTGTGTCTGACCCGGAGCAAGGAAAGTTGTGAAGGTGAGTTTCCAGCTTCCATCCTGGGGAGAAACGAACTCATAATATAGGAAAGTCCTTAAATGTAGAAAGCTAAAAAAGTTGACAGGGATGCCTTATAATCACTGCTTGGTTAGGCTGGATATGAAAAAAAATTTTTTTTAAATAAACAAAGAATAAATAAGATAAGTCTATACACTTAAGGAATCAAGACTACAACTCTCAATTACAGTTCATCGAGCTAACACACGGATGCCCTTGGTAGAGCATCTGTCACATAGCAAGCACTCAACAAATGACAAAGCAGTCAATCAATAAATAAAGCCACAAACCACTGCTATAATATAAAACACAATTACCCTTTTATTTCAGACTTTTAGTCTTGTCTTTAATTCTCCAATGAATCCCTTTGTTGTTCTGTTCACATTTCCATCTTTGACTCTTTATCACCTCTACTCGTCTGGTATGAGGATTTCATTTTACTGTACATGCTTGCTTGTCAGAGCTGTGCCATCTGTACCTACTTACGCCCTACCATCTCCTAGTCCACTGGGTAAGTCTCTCCTGAAAAAGGTTCATTCTAGGCAGTAGGTCTGGATCAAGAATTTAAACAGATAGAAGCATCAGTGTGGACCAGTGATCTTCAAGATTGTATCTTGAGAGGGACAGATAGAGAGAGAAAAGGTTCTGGCATGCCAACATGATATATTATAATGTGTTTTTCCTTCCCTTCCTGTCCTCTTGAACTACTGAAATTCTACACGTGAGGTGACATACAGAGAACAATAGACATAAATTAATGACTTTACTGGAAAAACAAGACAAACAAAAAAAGAAAATATAACTTTCTAACTTGGGTAATGGAAGTAAACATACATGTTATACTCTATGTTTTTGGTAGGTTGGGCAATGTGTGTTAACCCACACTTTCCAAAATTTTTAAATTAACATTTATTGAATACAGGTCTTGTGCCAGACTGGGTGGGTGATGGGAGAGTAATAACCCCCCACACAGGGCACCTGCCCCACGTCTGCTGCTTTTGGACCAGGTCTTCTAATCAGATGACTCCAATGAGATAAAAATATTCTTCTGTCTAAGAAAACAACCAATATCACTCTGAAAAAAGGAAAAGATCATGAAAGAAGTAAGAAAGGACGGGTAGGAAGAAAAGAGAGAGTCTTAGCCTGGGTCCTTCTGAAAGCAGACTCTACTACAGGGTTTGTGCATGAGTTTATTTGGAAATGTGATCTCAGGGGCAGAAGTGAGGGATGGGAAAGTGAAACAGAAAAGGAAAGAGGCTCATGATCCATCCTTCCTTCCTCCCTCCCTCCCTCCCTTCTTCCCTTCCTTCTTGTGTTCCTCCTCTCCTCCCTTCCTTCCACATTTCAAAAGCTGTCTCAGTGGGATCAAGTATCCAGTCACCTGTGGCAGCCAATGGAAAGGAAGGAAGGAAGGAAGAAAGGAAGGAAGAGAGGGAGGGAGGGAGGGAGGAAGATAGGACCCTAACAATTGAGATTTTTGGATCAGAAGCACCTAACAGAAGTATCACTCAACTATTTCTAGTTTTTCTATGTTGGATTATTAAAGTTTACCCTTATTAACTACCCCATTTGATCTTTAGAACAATCCTAGGAAGTAGGTGTTCTTTTTTGTTATAGTATTGTGCTTAACAGTGTGGGCTCTGCTCTCAGACTGTTTGAAATGAAATATGGGCTCCATCACTGACAAGCTATGTGACCTTGAGCAAACTACTTAACATTTTTATGCCTAAGTCTTCTCATCTTTAAAAGGGGATAATAAATGCAACACTTGTTTGCTGCAAGGATTAAACACGTTAATATTTGTAACGTACTTAGAATGGGTCTGGCACATGGGAAATAAGCTTTTATAAATGTCCATTTTTCCTGATGCTCTTAACTGTGGACAGATTTCAAATTCCTTCTGATCCATAAAATAGGATAAGCGCCCCCATTAGCAGAATGACTTTGAAGCTCTTCACAGTAACATCCTCAAACAGCAACGGTCCTAAACACGGCTCTGGGAAGCCAAACGAGCAGGATTCAGCCAGGAAGACTTGGAATGGAGGAGTGAGGCTCAGCTGGGAAAGCGTGTTGTGAGCAAATACACATTTCACTGATCAACAGCTTCTTGCGGGATGTCCTCTCTAAATCATTTCTGTACAACATGAAATCTCTCTTCTAGGCAGGGCGCCAGATGTTTCCTCCTCTGCACCCAATAAGAGAGTGTTCCCTTTTCCCTGGCCATTTACAGGGAAAGTGAAGCCAAGATCCTGTTTTAGTCCAAATGCTCAACGTTTATGGAAATGTGTTTGGACAGTTTACAAAGGACATCCCTCCTCCTTCACTCCAGTTGAGAGGTTTTAGAAGCTCAGGGAGTTCTCTTCATTGCCTCCCACCCCAATTCTCTGTAGACTGGCAGAGAAGGTTCTTTTCCCTCACTCCTCAGCAACTCACTGATTCTACAATATCTGGGAAGCCATCAACATTTAAAATAAAACAAAACAAAACAAACAGTCCCCATCTGAAACCACAAAGGCCCTATTTAGCACAATCAGGAGTAGAGTCACTTAGCAAGTACCTTTATTCCAGTGTGGGAAGCAGCACCTCAGCTGACTATGGAAGCCTTGAGCCTTGAAGAGGGAGGAGGGGTGGGGAGGCAGAGAGTAGGCGAGATGGGCGAGTATAGAGGCCGTCTGCCCAACTTAGGAGGTGTATTAAATATTGGCAGAAAGCAATCATTGCAAAATGTGTATGTGTTTATTTATTTATTGGATTGAATGTATCCACCAGTCATCACTTCTTCCCTCTGGGGGCAACTGGAAGAACCTCAGAAAATGAGACTGACTCATATCTTGCTTTTACAGCTTGGACTGCTCACATCAGAGCCCATAAACACAAGTTATCTATTATATTCTCACCAGCCCTCATGACCACCTCGGATCTCAATGCAAATTCCATTTATATTCCTAAATCCTAAAACCAAAATGGACTCGCACTTCTTGGTAGTAGTACTGGGATACCAGGAGCTCGCTGTCCAACTCCTCCCTGCTTGTAAATTTTGCCCATCCACTCCCATACTCTCACAAACACATGCACACAGACCCGGGAGTCTCCTGTCCACCCTCGCCAGCCAAAGAATTTCACTCCTTGTTCTTTAAAAACCATTTAAGCTTTCTGAACGTTGTGGAGAATTTTCTAGATAAAATCTGCAAGAACCACAGATCTTCCTGTTCTTGTCCTTTATTTTTATTGGTCCAAACCGGCATTTTGTTTTTCTTTTCCAGTGGAACATGCCTGCCTTTTGTGTTCCCTTGAATGCGAGAGCTGGGAGATTACCCCCCAGAATCCAGCCCTCTTGTTTTTCAGGCAAAACATTGAAGCTGGGAGGAAAAAAAGGGATTTGTCTGCTCCTGGACAACTATGAAAGTAATTACTGGGTTGTGACCCAGTATGGTACTCCACTAAAGAGGGTGGAGATGCATCTTATGTGGGTATTCAATTTGAAAGTCTCTCTATTATCTTGGAAGAAAAGAGCGTTTGGCAACTTTTCTGGTAGACACACCCAGCATGTTTATGCTGGTTGTAGGATATAATTTACCAATAGTCAGAAGTTACCAGTGTGGGTTAGTGGGATGATTCACTGGCCTGGGGACACGCATTCAAAATCCACCTCTGCCTCTAAAGGCCCTGGGCAATTTTCCTGTGTTCTTCAAGCCTCTATTGCCTTTGCTTCCTCATCTATAAAATGGGGAGATTGATAAAGCAGTCATAAAGTAATAGTAAGGATTAAATGAGATCCTGCATTAAAATAATAATAAAAATCATTACTATTTATTGAGCACTGAGCCAAGTGTTTTCAAATCTATTTTCCAAGGGAAAACCACTGTACTTTAGAGAAGTTAATAACTTGCCCAAGGTGACACAGGTCCTAAGCAACAGAGGCAGGATCCAGATCCCATCTGTTGATGGCAATGAGTGTGCTTCCTCACCTTGTGGTGCTGCTTAACATGGTACAGACGTTGCCCTGCCCCTTCCCAGGTTTCCAGGCTGCGGCATAAAAGGCCTCGTTATCTGCCTTTCTGAGTACACATACACCTTAGCTCCTGCTGCTCTACTTGTTTTCTTTAGCCATCTATCACCTTGTGAACAAACCTTCTAGATTTTACAAAAGCCACAGAGTAAAATTTGTTATTACCAATGATCCTGTTTCAAAGGGGCAAGAACATGTCAACACCTGGAACTTAGAGTGTAGCTGGGCACATCTTTGGAGCCAGCTTAACTTACCCCAGCATAATTAGCATGCCAATTGTGATCATGGGGCAGCTGGGCAAACCCAAAATCTAGAACAGCCAAATTTACATTGGGATTTTCCTTCCCACTCAGCCAGCAGTAATCAGCTGCCAAGTGCTCAACAAATGTTGTCTACAACATTTATTGAGGCACATTAGTCTCCTGGGTAGTTCTGTGACCACATGGCCCTGTCAAGGGGGACCATCTCCCCCTTTACCTGCTCCTTCAATTCCATTTGCATTCCTCTGAGTTACTATTCTATGCAAAGCTCTAAGCTGGAGTTTGTGCAGAATGCAGAGGTGAGCGTTGAAGAGATCTCTGCACTCCAAGCACTTAGATGTTATCCAAGTGGATTAGATAAAAACACAATTAACAGTGTACTTACCCTACCAGCTGCCCAGATAAAGTGATACAGGAGATGAAAGAACAAAGAAAAGGGTAAGGTACAATTAGAAAAGACCTTATGGAGGAGGTAATATTGAGATGAGTCTAAGGGTTTACTTATCCAGCTCTTTCTCCCAAAGGCATGATCTTGTGGGAGGGGAAGTTCTAGCATCAACAATGTGCTGGGCTCAGAATCTTATCCGCTTGAACAAATCTATTTTTTATTCCTCTCTATTATTTATTTAGCACTAAAGGCAGACTGCACAGACAACCTCAAACAACCATAACAGTCCACTGTACATTTTCTAAGGTCTAAATAATTCAGTCTTAAATAGCATCATGTTGAGGATACCAAATGTGATGGTTAGTTTTATGTGTCAACTTGACTGGGCGCTGTGGCTACCCAGACATCTAATTAAACATTATTTCTGGGTGTGTCTGTGAGGGTGTTTCCAGAGAGATCAGCATTTGAGTTGGAAGACTGAGTCAAGTAGATCGCCCTTCCCAATGTAGGTAGGCGTCATCCACTCTGTTGAGGCCTGAATAAAACAAAAAGGTGGAAGAAGATTGCATTTGTTCTCTGTCTGACTGCTTGAGCTAATACATCCATCTTCTTCTGCCCTTGTAGCTCCTGGTTCTCAGGCCTTCAGACTTGGACTTGAATCTATACCATTGGCTCTCTGGCTCTCAGGACTTCGAACTACACTATCAGCTTTCAAAGTCTCCAGCTGGCAGACAGCAGATTGTGGGACCTTTTAGTCTCTATTATCAAGCGAACCAACACCTCATAATTTCTTTGGCAGATATAGATATAGATGGATAGAGATAGAAATGTACATATCCTATTGGTTCAGTTTCCCTAGGGAGCCCTGACTAACATACCAAGTATTCAGTGTAAATCTACTCCTTAGGAGAAACACTTCTCCCTGTCCTCAAAAGCAGAGTTGAGACAACGATCCACCCAATTTATACTCAGAACACTGAATACACAACAGACAGCCAATTTCTATCTAGCTCAATACTTTTTCTTGTTCTGTTACCTTCTTGATACCACAACAGCACTGCCTGCACCCGGCCCCACAACTTTCTCCCCCCACCAGATGCATCCAGTGCAGAAAGACCTGGCACAGGCTCCCGCCTGCCTGTTCCTGTGATTTTGTAGGTTCGTCTCTTTCTCCAGGGTACATGTGGCTCTTCCTGGAATTGGAGTGGTAAGGTCTGAGTTTCAGATTTGGGCTTCGCAGGGGCCAGAGAGGGAGAGCAGTATGTGCCAAAGGGACTCAAGGAAAAGAGATATTTGCTCTTCTAAGGCCGAACTTCTCTACTTGTGTGTAGATCTGTTCACTCCTCACTTACTCAGCCTACATTCCTGCAGTTACCTCCTCTCCTCTTGAGCAGAAGCTGGAGGTCCACCTCCTGAGAACATTGTTGACATTCCAGAAGGCCACTTCAGAACTTGGTAGAGTTGTCTTCCAAATGGTTTATGCTCTGTCTTTGCTATATTCACACACCACCTATTCCATGCTTTTCTTAATACATTTTAATTGATCGTAAGTAGATTCAATTTTCAAGCTTCGCTTGGTCCAAGGCAATAAAATCTATGTAATCATAGCTCATTATTCCAATTCTATATTTTAGTACACATTGAAATAAATATATGACTGTTGAAATTTAAAAAGGTAATTGCTGCTCTATCACTTACGATCATTTGGCTTACCCCCAGGGATGTGTGCAGACCATACTTAGGAATTGCCTTCTGATGCTACAGTTCTATGATTAGCCCAGTAGAGGTTGGAATCTGCAAGAAGGAAGGGAGCTGTGGTATTAGTTCAGTGAGGAAAACACAGCCTAGGAAGATAGATGCAATTTAAAAACACAAGAGAACAGCAGGAGGCATACAATCAAAGCTTTTTAAATAGAGATAAGAGCTAAGCTGATCCCTGGAGAGGGAAGGTGTCCTTTCTTGGCCTTTTCCCCCCAAAACCAGTGAGCAAATTTCTGTTTGTATTTAGAGAAGAATGTTGTTTTTTTCCCTCACTTGGGGGAAAAAAAAAAGAAAAATTTTTACATGTCTCTTCTGTTTTAACTGAATAGAGAGGCCATTCTCCTTTAATTTCCATCAATGTTTTCATTTTTAACTTTGTGTGCTGTTGATTGAAAGAAATGGCATCATTTTGTTGTACACATACAATACACATATCAGAATGTGTACCGATGGCATAGTTTTTCATACCACCTGAATCAGCCCATGAAGAAAAAGCCATGAAATACTATTAATTGACTAAATTTCAAATTCTATGTTTTATGTGAGGGGAAACCAAAATCTTGACTGAAGTTTCCAAAATATGCATAGCAAAACTATTTAAGGCAGCAATGGTATTTTATCTATGTATTGCATCAGAACATCTATCTTTTCTGCAGGAAAACATCAAGGTTGTGGGTCTTGATATTTTCCATACCATAAAGGGAAGATTAGCTCTGGGGAAAATTATAGATGCTACCAATATTTATTTTCAATCGCTCAACTTTGCTTTTGAGCACTTTTTCTTCTTTTGAAGTAGTCTTCAACCCTCATGATACACGTCATACATTCCCAAGGTTGCTAGAAACTTCCTCCATCACCTTGACAAAGATATTCGCAGGAAAGGCTCTGAGATCATTTACCCCTGATAAGAATGTTTGCCAGTGTTCCTTTTCCTAGGCACATTCTCAGACTCTGCCCCACAGAAAGAATGGAGTGAGTAGATGAAAGTATGGCATATTGGAAAGAGTATGATCTTGGGAGTCAAGCAAGCTAAGTTCTAATACCAAGTCAGGTCCCATGACTAACAGTTTGTCTTAGGGGAAGCCAACTTTTCTCCCAAACAGAGCCAATTTACCTGGTATGCCCCAGTAGTTATTGAAATACTTTTTTTCTTATTATAAATAGCCATGGTCTCAAGATTCCTGATGCTCCTTCACATCGCCTCAGCCATCCTAACCCTTTCCTGGAGAACTCCAGCACCATGGCCAGAGGACTTCTAAATGGTCTCTGCCTGTGCTTTTCTGGTTGTTAACTATGTTGAATATCCTTCTTGATCCCAAGCCTCTGTGTCCTGATCTGCACAATGGGTTAATAATGCCAAACTTGGGGAGTATTTTGATGGTTAAAAGAAAACAATAAAAGTGTTTGGCATTTAGTAAATGATCAACCAATACCAATTGCCCTTGTTCTTCAAGTCAAAAGGATTCAGGCTTAAATCAGAGAGAACTTTCTTCCCCATCATTCCAAATAAGTGTTTTCAAGGACTCAACAGATACCCCCAACACACATGCACATACACACACACACAACACATACTCTAGGACCCTTGTCACGACAGTTTGGTAGCCCAAAGATCAGAGGGCCCTGCTAATGTCACAGTCCTTAACGTTAGGCAAACATGATGATGTCTGTGAAAATTCAGAGTTCCATGTTACCGAAATCTTACCCCTCTCTTGTGCTTCTCTCTCTGCCTCCAAACTCCCTTCTATGGGCTGTCAGATCAATTTTACAGCATGTTTGAGTGAGCTGATGAGGACCTGTGGAAGCAGCCTGGCT
Organism: Eulemur rufifrons; assembly: GCF_041146395.1. NCBI lineage: Eukaryota > Metazoa > Chordata > Mammalia > Primates > Lemuridae > Eulemur > Eulemur rufifrons. Next base: position 27,639,098 of record NC_091001.1, read on the forward strand.
CTGCACTGGACTAATGAGCAGGGAGCTGGGCTGCTGAATGCAGGGGAAAGCAAACCCCTCATTCCTGTTCAAAATATATGCGGAAAAAAGACCATTTTTGCTCAGTTGTGCATGTTTTAATGTCCTCTAGTCATTTGGACCCAAAAGTATAAATCCAGGCTTATGCCTGACATGGATTTTTTCAATCAGCCTATTTTAATTGCATAAATGTTCATCTTTGTCTTGAAGGGAAAATATAATACACAGTTCATTGGAAAAGAATGTCACCTTGATTGGTATAATTAAGACTTTCTGTTCTAATGCAGCCTACAAAGACCAAAAGCCAGACAGAGCTTCCCTTTTCATACTGCCTCCAAAAATTAAAGAGTCCTTAGCCCAATATGTATTTTTGTTCCTATTTTTTCTTCAATTAACAAAAAGCATAAGCAGAGGGACAAAAAATTTACATGTATTGCTGTCATCAAACATCCCCATTCTCTCCAAACTCTAAGGGGATTTTTTTGTGTGTTTTGCATTCATTGCAATAATGTCAGTAATAAGGAGGCGGCTCCGTGAGGAGATGAAGTGAAGGCCTCCTCTCCTGCCAAGGGACCAACATCTCCAGGATACTGGAAGCATGCTTTGAGCTCTCTTGTGCACCCAAGGTTGCCACTGAGTTAGAAGGGGTTTTGATTGTTTTAAGAAAACATGGTTTATCTTTAATCATTATATTTATATTGTTTAGACCCACTGTGGGTTGAATGTGTCTCCCAAAAAGCTATGTTCAAGTCTTAAAACCCAGCACCAGTGAATGTGCTCTCATTTGCAAACAGGGCCTTTGCAGATGTGACCAAGTTAAGGTGAAGTCATGCTAGATTACAACAAGCAAAATGCAGTGGCTGGTGTCCGTGTAAGAAGGCCGTGCAGAGATACAGAGATGCAGAGACACAGACACACAGGGAAGAAGCCATGTGAAGACAGAGGCAGAGATTGGCTGCCATAAACTGAGGGGTTCCAAGGATCACCAGCCATCACCAGTCACCAAAAGAAGCAAAGAGGGATTTTCCCTAGGACTTTCAGAAGGAGTGTGGCCCTACCGACACCTTGATGTCAGACTTCTGGCCCCCAGAACCATGACAGAATAAATTTCTCTTATGTGAACTCACTAAGTTTGTGGTCATTTGTTATGACAGCCCTAGAAAACTAATATAGACCCCAATTCCCAGGATTCAACAAGGAATAAAGAGGACAATGTTGTCTGCCATTTTGTGGGAGCAATATAACGTGGTCAAAGCTCCAAACAAGTTGAAGCAAATGCTGCCTTTGCAACCATGAGGAAAGTGTGGCTCAGCACTGGAGTCCCTGCCCTCCTGTGCCTGCATCCTTGTTCCCCACATCAGTCTCTCCTGACTCCCCCCAGAGCATTCTGGTGCCTCCAATTCTCTTTATGCTCCTAGAACTTCCAACTTACGGATCTGAGCGGTGCCAATTTGCAACCTAAGCACAGGTATTGGGGTCAAACACATTTGACGTCCAAGCCACTGATTAACTCTACTTCCATGGGGGTGTTGGGACATCCCTGAGACCCACTGGCCCATTTGCAAAATGGGGACAGTAATACCAACCTTGCACTTTTTGGAGAGGTTTGCATGAAATAATTTGTTAAAATCCTGGCATCTACTAGTTCCTCAATAAAATGTAATTTCCCTCATTTCTCCTTCCCAAGAGACATATGTACTATGAACTAAAGAAAGCAAGAAGACAAGTCTAGAGAAGTCAGGTAACGCAAGGAGAAAATTAAGAGTCCCTGAGGGCAGAGGTTATCCAAAACCTACCATGGGCAACACTCTACTAAAGCCTTTACAAGAGCTAGTTCAGTGACTCTGCACCCATACCCTATGAAGTAGATACTATTGTCACCCAGTTTTCTGAAAAGAAACTAAGGCTTAGAGCAGGGCTTATCAGCCTCAACACTGTTAACATTTTAGACCAGATAATTCTTTATAGGTTGGTACTGTTCTGTTCATTGTAGGATATTTAGCAGTATTCGTGGCCTCTATCCACTAAATGTTCCCCTGCCCAGTTGACACAACCAAAAATGTCTCCAGACATTGCCAAATGTCCCTTGGAGAGCAAAATTCCCCCCAGTTGAAAACCACTGATTTGGAGAGATTTATTAGTTACTATTCCAATATCACAAAGACAGTATAACTTAGGGTTTCAAAACTCAGGTTAGTATTATTAACCAAGAGTGATAGGGAACGTAAGCTTTCACCATAAAACAGAGACGATCAACTTTTCTCCCTGTTACCCAAGTAATGCTACCTTCCGATGAAAGCAGCAGGAGGTACTGTTTATACCCAAATCACATCCAAACACAGAATGAGTAAGAGTACAGGGCTTGAATCGGGAAGGTTCAAGGTAGATAGTAGAAAATACACTAGCCCACACTGCAATATGAGGCAAACACTCTTTCCACAGTAATTGCATTTTTAAACTGATAAGAACAGATACTTTAACATGCTGAAATAAAAAATAAAGTAAATAAATCTATCTAAAAAAAAAGAACAGATACTACACTTGATCTTAGCCAAAAGGCCGAGAAGCAATAATAATTGCATTTTTAGATGGCTTCATAGTCAGTCAACTACCGTGGAGGTATCCATGACTAGCCTCACTTGTAGCTAGATGTGGCCACATGACTCAGATCTGGCCAATGGAGTGGGAGTGGGAGTGATACTGGAATCTTCTGAGACATGTGCTTAAAGGAAGGCATATGCTTTCCCCCTTGGTCTCTGCTCCATCCCGATGCTTGGCAGATGGATACATGGTGAGCCATCTGGACCATGCAGATGGGGACAGCACCCTAGGGATGGCAGAGCAACAAGACAGAAGCTGCCTGGGCCCTGACAACTTTTCAGACCAGAACTGCCAGACAACCTTGAACTTATAGATGAGAAAGAACCAAGCTTTGATCTTTCTTTAAGCCACTGTCATTTTGGGTCTCTGCCATAGGCAGCTGAGGCAATAACTGTATCTCTCTAATGTAAGATATAAATGCCTTCAGAATAATACCTTAGACCTTTTGACATTGCATTTGATAGGGCCCATATCTTAACCTAAGCAATTACTCTACGGTTGCATCCCAGCCACTGATGACAATAAGTAGAAAAGTTTGTGAAATGAGGCCTTCCTACTCTCTCTAAATCACACTATATGAATAATAATGGTAGATAATATTCATTAAGTGGTTATATGTGCCAAGAATTGTTATAAGTGTTTCATATACACTCATTTAATAAGCCACGCCAAGACCCCCTGAAATAGTTATGATTGTAATCCTCATTTTATAACAAAGGAAACTGAGGCATAAAAAGATCAAGTAAGTTACCTAAAGTCACACAGCTTATAAATAGAGAACAGAAATTTGAGTTCAGTCAACTCATTGCCAAAGGCTACACCTTCCACAGCTGCTCAGACTGCTGCTCTGCTAACTCACATGCCCAGCTCTCAGTGCAGAGGAGTTAACGAGTTCCATTTCTCCAGTTTTATAGACCTGTGGTTCCATAGATCCCTCAGATAGGGGACTGTCTTTAGTATGTTTTGTATTTCATTATTTGGTGAAATCCCTGTGGTTATTACACATAGGGAACTCAGTAGTCTTAAATATCAGATATTTGTATCAGAATACCAACAGAGTACATATTTCTCTTTGGGAAAAATACTCTGGTCCAATAATATAGATGATGAAATAAATTTTTACAGATGGCCTTGATGAGTCACTTTGGATAGGAAAGTTTTCTGGGTAACTAGAAATGTAGTCCTTTAAGCAACAGAAATTAAAATATATATATATTTTTAATTTACATATATATAAATATATATTTTTTAAAATTTATGTATATATAGGGGTCTTCCACTTTAAAGAAGATGGAATAGATATGCTTTTTCCTATTCCTTCTGCTAAGTATAGCTAAAAACCTTGGATGTTATATAAAAATAAATACAAGAAGACTATGAAAAGTGGAGAGAAGAAGGCAGACCAACTAGGGAACTCAGGGCCAGGGGAATGACACAGTGGTGAGTTCCTTTGGCTTTCATTTTGCTTCATAAATCCCAAACTGTTATTAAAGAAGCCAGCAGCTGTACATGCCAGCAAGCACATGCAAAACAAAGTCCCCACAGAATCCTGCTCCTTCTACCCTAAGGACCAGGAAAGGGGCAACCTAATAAGCCAGAAAACTTTCAGACAATAGCAGTTCATCTCCAACCAAACCCCACAGAAAATTCTCTGGCCCATTCACATTTGCAAAAGTGAAGTAGAGAACCTAGATTTCTACCCTCACCAGGATGTAACGTAGCTCCTCAAATCCTGCTCCAGGAAAAGGAGGCTATCAAAGAAGGCTGGATAATCCGGGAAATGGGACTTTAATTCTTTGCTGGGTAGTAATGGCAGCCCCACTTGGAAGGAACAGAGTATTTCTTCCCTGTGCATATTGAGGTGGTGACAGAGGAGGGTTAGGATTTTCAATGTAATCCAGTGGTAATAAGGCTAACCCTCCACCTCCCACCATGGTGTCAGTGGGGCTAGGTGAGGAGAGGAAAAAGGCATCCCTACCTCTTCCAGCCTGGGAGGTCTTAATGGAAGCTCAGTGGGGAGCTGGAGCTTTCACCCCACGCAGCAGCAATGAGAACCCTCCCACCATTGAATGTCAACAGAGGCTGCTAGGACCCGGAGTTCTACCCACACCTAGCGGTAATAAAGCAGCACTCTCCCCTTCAATTCAACAAGACAATGATATCCACTTTCAGCACTCTTACCCAACATAGGGCTAAAAGTTCTAGCCAGTGCTAGGGGGAAAAAAAATGCTCACATCCAAGAGACAGAAAACTCACAAATCAACAAACTAATAAACTGTCTCAAGGAACTGGAAAAGGAAGAGCAAATTAATCCTAAACTTAGCAGAATAAAAGAAATAACTAAATCAGAGAAGAACTTAATGAAATTGAGGACAAAAGAACTATGCAGAAGATTAATAAAACAAAAAGTTAGTTTTTCAAAAAGATAAACAAAATCGACAGCCCTCTTGCTAGATTGACTAGAACTAGAAAGGAAAGGACTCTAATAAATTCAAAAATGAAAAAGGAGAGGTCACTACAGACATTGTGGAAATACAAAACATTATCTTTGAATACTACACAAATCTATATGCCCAAAACCTACAAAACATGGAGGAAATGGACAAATACTTAGAAACACACAACCATACACAATCAGGAAGAAATAGAATTCCTGAACAGACCAATATCAAGCACATAAATTGAAGCAGCAATTAAAAATCTTCCAACAAAAACAAGTCCCAGACCAGATGGTTTCACACCTGAATTTTACCAAACTTACAAAGAACTCATACCTATACTGCAGAAATTATTCCACAACATTGAGAAGGATGGTATCCTCCAACTCATTCTATGAAGCCAATATCACCTTGATACCAAAGCCAGAAAAGGACACAACAAAAAAAGAAAACTACAGACCAATATCCCTCATGAATATAGATGCAAAAATTCTCAACAAAATCTTAGCAAACTGAATCCAATAGCATATCAAAAAAATAATTCATCATGATCAAATGGGCTTCATCCCAGAGATGCAGGGTTGATTCAACAAATGCAAATCTACAAATGCAATTCACCACATAAATAAAAGCAAGAACAAAGACCATATGATTCTTTCAATAGACACAGAAAAAGCATTTGACAAAATCCAGCACACTTTTATGATAAAAACTCTTAACAAAATAGGCATAGGCAAGATATACCTTAAAATTATTAAATCCGTATCGGCTAAACCCACAGCCAATATCATACAGAATGGGGAAAAATTGAAAGCATCCCCACTTAGAACTGGAACCAGACAAAGTTGACCACTATCACCACTTCTATTACACATAGTGCTGGAAGTCCTTGCCAGAGCAATCAGACAAGAGTGGGGAAATAAGGGTGTCCAAGTGGGGGTAGAAGAGGTCATATTCTCACTCTTTGCTGACAATGTGATAGTATATATAGAAAATCCCAAGGATTCAACCAAGAGACTCCTGGAATTGATAAATGAATTCAGTAAGGTCTCAGGATACAAAATTAATGCACACAAATCAGTGGCATTCATATACACCAATTACAGTCAAGCTGAAAATGAAATCAAAGATGCAACACCTTTCACAATAACATCAAAGAAAATTAAAATTTAGGAATACATTTAATGAAGGAGGTGAAAGACATATATAGGGAGAATTACAAAATACTGAGAAAAGAAACTGTACAAGATGTAAACAGATGGAAAACCCTACCATTCTTATGGATTGGCAGAATCAATATTGTTAAAATGTCCATACTACCTAAAGTGATCTATGGAATTAATACAATTCCTATCAAAATGCCATCATCATTCTTTACAGATCTAGAAAAAATAATTCTATGCTTCGTAAGGAACCAGAGAAGACCTTGTACAGCCAAAGCAATCTTAAGTAAAAAGAACAAATTGGGAGCCATTAGTCTACCAGACTTCAAGCTTTACTACAAAGCTAAAATAATCAAAACAGCATAGTACTGGCACAAGAACAGAGTTATAGACCTTTGGAATAGGACTGAGAACCCAGATATAAAATCATACTCATATTGTCATCTAATCTTTGACAAAGCAAACAAAAATATACATTGGCAAAAAGAATCTCTAGTCAATAAATGGTGTTAGGAAAACTGGGTAACCACATGCAGAAGATTAAAACTGAATCTCTACCTCTTACCTCTCCCGAAAATCAACTCATGATAGATAACAGACTTAAACTTAAGGCATGAAACCTTAATAATTCTGGAAGAAAATGTTGAGAAAACTATTATAGACATAGGCCTAGCCAAAGACTTTATGAGGAAGACCCCAAAGAAATCACAGCAACAATAAAAATCAATAAATGAGACCTGATCAAATTAAAAAGATTCTACACAGCCAAGGAAACTATCACTAGAGCAAATAGACAATCTACTGAATGAGAGACAGTATTTGCATTCTACACATCCGATAAAGGGCTGATCACAAGAATCTATATAGAACTGAAGAAAATTAACAAGAAAAAATTAAAAGACCCCATCAATAAATGGGCAAAGGACATGAACAGAAACTTTTCAAAAGAAGACAGAATAATGACCATCAAACATATTAAAAAGTGCTCAACATCTCTAATCATTAGGGAAATCCAAATCAAAACCTCAATGAGACATCACCTAACTCCAGTGAGAATGGCTTCTATCAAAAAGTCCCAAAATAACAAATGCTGGCATGGATGTGGAGAGATTCTAACACTCTTACACTGCTGGTGGGACTGCAAATTAGTACAACCCCTGTGGAAAGTAATTTGGAGATATCTCAAAGAGCTAAATATAGAAATACCATTTGATCCAGTAATGTCACTACTAGGCACCTACCCAAAGGAAAAAAAAAACATTCTATAATAAAGACATCTGCACTTAAATGTTTATGACAGCACAATTCACAATTGCAAAGATATGGAAACAACCCAAGTGTCCATCAATACATGAGTGGATTAATAAAATGTAGTATATGCATACCATAGAATATTACTCAACTACAAAACCAATGGTGAACTAGCACCTCTTATATTATCCCGGATAGAGCTTGAGCCCATTCTTCGAAGTGAGGTATCACAAGAATGGAAAAATAAGCACCACATGTACTTGCCATCAAATTGGTGCTAACTGATCAACACTAAAGTGCTCACATGGTAGTCATATTGACTGGGTGCTGATCAGGTAGGAAGGGGTGGTGGAGGTGGGTAAACTCACAACTAATGGATGCAGAGCTTACTGTATGGGGGAAGGGCATGCTTGTAGCCCTGGCTTGAGTGAGGCAAAGGCATTATATCTAACAAAAATATTTGTACCCCTATAATATTCTGAAATTAAAAAAATGAAATAAAAGGCATATAGATGAAAAAGGAAATAAATCTGTACCAATTTGCAAATTATTTACATAGAAAATCCCAACAAAACTCCTAGAACTAATCTAATAAGTTAGTTCTGCAAGATTGAATGATATAAGATAAACATATAAAAATTTATTGCATTTCTATGTACTAGCAATGAGCGCGTGGACACTGAAACTTAATGCCATTTGCAATTGAAAAATAAAATGCTTAGGTTTAAATCTAACAAAATATGCCCAGGGCTTGTATGCCAAAAACTACAAAATGCTGATGAAAGAAATTACAGATCAAAATAAATGAAGAGACATGCTGTGTTCATGGATTGAAAAACAACACAATAAATATGTCAATTCTCCTCAAATTGATACACACATTTAGTGCAATTCCTATCAAACCTCCAGCAAGATATTTTGTAGGTATAGAAAAGTTCATTCTAAAATTTATATGGAAAGGCAAAGGAACTAGAATAGCTTAAAACCATTTTGCAAAAGAATAAAGTGGGAAGAATCAGTCTGATTTCAAGATGTATTATATAGCTATACTAGTTAAGATTGTGTGGTGTAGGTGAAGGAATAGACACATAGATCAATAGAAGAGAATAAAAAAATCCAGGAATAGGTCCACAAAAATATCTCCAACTGATTTTTGACAAAGGTACAAAAGCAACTCAATGAAAGAATTGTAGAGTTTTCACAAATGAAGCAATTGGACATCCACAGGCAAAACAATGAACCTCCACCTGAGTTTCACACTTGACACAAATACTAATTCAAAATTACAAATGTAAAACATACAGTTATACAACTTTTAGGAAAAGAGGATAAGAATCTTCAAGACCTAGGACTAAGCAAAGAGTTCTTAGATCTGACAGCAAAAGCGTGAGCCATAATAAAAGAAAAAAATTGATAACCTGGATTTCATCAAAAGTAAAAGCTTTTGTTCTGCAAAACATCCTGTTAAAAGGAAGAAAAGACAAGCTACAGGCTGAGAGAAAATATTTGCGAACTACATATCTAATAAAGGAGGAGTATATAGAATATGTAAATACCTGTCCAAACTCAATGGTTAAAAAAAAAAAATACCTAAACAATCTATTTGGAAACTGGGCAAAAGACAGGAAGAAATGGGTCACTAAAGAGGATGTACATATGGCAAATAAACACATGAGAAGATGCTGAAGATCATTAGCCTTTAGGCAAGTACAAACTAAAACCACAATGAGATATCATTACACATGTATCAGAATGACTGAAATTAAAAACAGTTACAACACCAAATGCTGGCAAGAATGCAGAGAAACTGGATCACTCACACATTGCTGATGGGAATTTAAAATGGCACAGTGACTCTGGAAAAGAATCTGACAGTTGACAGTGTCTTGCAAAACTAAATATGCAACTACCATAGGACCCAGGAACTGCATCCAGGCATTCATTATGGAGTAATAAAAAGCTATGTTCACACAAAAACCTGTACATAGACAATTGTAGCAAATTGATTCATAACAACTCAAAACAGGAAACAACTCAGATGTTCTTCGATGAATGAATAGTTAGACAAACTGTGGTATATCTAGTCCATGAAATACTACTCAGCAACAAAGAGGAATGAAATAATGATACACACCACAACATAGATGAATCTCTAAGGAACTATGCTGAGTGAAAAAGGCCTAAAGGTTACATACCATGTTTCCTCTTGCATATTAGTAGCATCCTCAAGATGATAAAATTACAGAAATGACTAAGGAGAGAGCAAAGGTGCATAGGGGTAAAAAAGCAGCAGGAGGGATACCTGTGCTGATGCACCTGTTGTGTACCTTGACTGCATCCGTACTGATAGCACAGTTGTGATATTCAGTATAGTTTTCCAAGATGCTACCATTAGGGGAAACTAGGTAAAGGGTACACAGGATCTCTCTCTACTATTTCTTACAACAGCTCATTAATCTATAATTATCTCAGAATTAAAAGTTTAATTAAAAAATAACTTGCAAGAGAATTTTTCATATTTATCTTTCTTAATATATTGATTATATTTGAACCCTCTTTGATGACCCAATGTCTCCTTACATTGCTTTACTTTTTTTTTCTTTCCTACAGCACTTACCACTTCTAGCATGCTTTCATGTTTCCTGTTTACTATCGATCTTCTCCCACTAGAACAAAAGCACACCAGGATAGGGTCTTAATCTGTATTGCTTAATAATTCATCCCAAGTTCCTAGAATGGTACTTGGCACCCAATAGGTGCCCAATAAATAGTTGTTGAACAAAAAAAGGAATTATTATAAATATCAGTGTCTTAGGGTTCTCCAGGTAAACAGAATCAATAGAATGTGTGCGTGTATATATATAGAGAGAGAAAGAAATTTATTTTAAAGTATTTGTTCACACAATTGTGGAGGCTGACAAGTCCAAAATCTGCAGGCTGGGCCAGCAAGCTGGAGACCCAAGAAAAACCCAATGTGGCTCAAGTCCAAAGGCCATCTGCTGCAGAATTCCCTTTTGTTCAGGGGAGGTCAGTCTTTTGTTCTATTTGGGCCTTCAACTGATTGGATGAGGCCCACTCACATTGTGGAGGGCAATCTACTCAAAATCTACCAATTTAAATGCTAATCTCATCCAAAGACACACTCAGGTAACATCTAGAATAATGTTTGACCACAAATCTTGGCACCATGACCCAGCCACATTGACATATAAAATTAACCATCACAATCAGTTATTTTTACTAAACTAAAATAGATCAAGGCCCGATTATTCATCTCTTCACTTCCTGGTCATAAACTATTGTGGTTTTTACCGTGAGCAATTTATATCTTGTTTGCCAGCAGGCGGGTAACAACTATGTTTGCACCAGTGCTCATAGCAACCTCTGAATGTTCTATAATTTGTTGCTTTTAATATTCATGAATTTGAGAATGAGTTAGACAAGTTTGTTATGTCAATGCAAAGAGAAAAAATAAGCAGGTTCTGAGAGATACCTAAAAATGTTCACCTGTGAATAAAGTGTACAAGATTTGGTGCATAGACTTGACTCAGAGCTCAGAGGCTATTTTCATTACGTCTTGGGTCTCTTCTGTTATCCTAATAATTAAACTTGCTTTGCAAAAAGAAGCTAAGGCTAGAAATGCACCAGCAAATTCAAAGCTACTGGTTTAGACCCAGGCCATGGTTTCTGTTATGTCCTGGGTCCCAACTAATCTTAGTTTCGATTTCCACAAAAGTGTACCCTGAGACAACACTTAAGCATGGGTAATTTATCTGGGAGATGATCCCATGAATCCTAAGTGAGGAAATGGAGAAACTGAGACAGGAAAGGGAGAAAAGCCAATAAAAAATGCATCAGAGAGTAGATAAATACATTGGGCAATGGGAGCTCAGTCCCACTGGAGACCCTCTGAAGAGCCATGTAGAACACCTGTCAGCATTGTCCCATGGGGGCAGGGACTTGGAATAATTATCCACTATTTTGTCCTCTTCAGTTCACTTACTTTGAGGTTGTATCTGACTCCTGGAGAGCAAGTTTCACAGGTGCTGAGAACATTTGCAGGAAGAGAAGATGACAGATATGCTACTTGAAGTGGGAAGTTGTCAACATGCTGAAAGTCTACTAGAACTGACAGTTAACTTGCATGGGGCAGGAGAACAGGTGGGCAAAATGTCAACAGTGTCTGATACTCACAGACTGATGCTACAAGTCATTCAAAATGCCAAAGCAAAGAGACCAAGACAGAAAATTGACAAAAACTTCAGAGTTAAACTACACACTATACCAAATAGTCCTAACTGGCATTTATAAAACATTTTACCCAATGTCTACAGGATACACATTCTTTTCATAAGCACATGCAACATTCTCCAGAATAAATTATATACCTTAGGCCACAAAATAAGTCTCAATAAATTTAAAAAGGGCAAATCATATCAAGTGTCTTTTCTGACCACAATGGAATGAAACTAGAAATCAGTAAGAAGAGAAACTTTAGAAAATACACAAATACATGGAAATTAAAAAACATGCTCCTGAACAACCAATATATCAATAAAATATCAAGAAGGGAATTTAAAAATTTCTTGAAACAAATGAAAAAGGAAATACAGCATACCAAAAGCTATGGGATGGGATGCAGACAAAGAAGTACTAAGAGGAAAGTTTATAGCAATAAACTCCTATATCAAAAAAGTAGAAAGACTTCAAATAAACAACCTAGTGATGCACCTCAAGGAACTAGAAAAGCAAAAACAAACCAAACCCCAAATTAGTAGAAGGAAAGGAATAATCAAGATCTCAGCAGAAATAAATGAAATTGAGGCTGAAAAAAATATAGAAGACCAATGAAACAAAAAGTCATTTCTTTGAAAAGATAAACAAAATTGACAAAACTTTAGCTAGACTAAGAAAAAAACAGATGACCCAAATAAATAAAATCAGAAACAAAAAAGGAGACATAACAACTGAGACCACAGAAATATAAAGAATCATTAGAGACTATTATGAACAACTATATACCAACAAATTGGATAACCTAGATGAGCTAGATAAATTCCAGGACACATACAACCTACCAAGAATGAGCTGTGAAATAGAAAATCTAAACAAACCATTAACATGTAGCGAGATCAAAGGCCTAATAAAAAGGCTCCCATCAAAGAAAATCGCAGAACCTGATGGCTTCACTGCTGAATTCTAACAAACTTTGTATTAAAGAATTCTATGAAGTCTTTTCAATTCTAAGGAAAGAGGTTGCCATTAAATTTCTTCCCAATTTGTCCAATGGTTTGTCTTCTGAATTTATAAAGTCCATCATCTTATATCAAAGTTTCTCATGAAAATCAAAAAAGGTATGGAAAACTTGTGCTTAATTATGTTTTAGCAGAATTAATCAAGACCATTGGCAGTGATGTGGCTAACAAGAATTTAGGGCCATTCAGCTCTTTGGGTGCTTCCCAGAGAAGCAAATTTGTAAAATATCTTTGAAAAACTTCTCTAGCTTTAATACACACGGAGAAGGACCTGTGGATTGGGGAATAGTTTGACAAGAGCATAATTAACATTAACAAAAGTGGAAATGTATCACACAAGGTGAAATGAAAATCTGGTTGGTGTGCTTTCCAAGGCACTGGATTCTTCAGTGAAGGAGAGGAAATGACAGTAACCACGTGTCTACTACATGCAAACACGGTGCTAGGCATTTTATAACCACTCTCTTATTTGGTCCTCAGAATAGCCCTATTCAGGAAGAACTCTTACAGATGAGATAACCAAGATCAAAGAAAGGATTCACCCAAGTTAACACAGTGAGAGTGAGTCACCATTTACATCTTGCTTGTTTCATCTCCAACTTCCATGCACTTTCTTTGGGTTTCTCACTCTTGGCTGGGCACCAGAATCATTTATACCAAAGTAAATTTCCCAGACCCTACCCCAGACACACTACATCACAATCTCTGGGGATGGTTCCAGAAATTTCTATTGCATATGTTCCTCATGTAATTCTACTCAGTCATATTTGAAAACTGCTTTTCATGATGCCTTTTTTCTCTTGATGTTTTCTCTTGAAAACTTCCATCCACGTACCTTTTTTCTCATGATACTTTTTTCCTCTTGAGGTGAAATTGGAAAAAATACCATAGAAAGAGCTAATTTAAAATCAGTCACCTTTAGAGGGGCACCCAGATTCTGCAACAATAAAGCAAGGTCTAGCAGGGGTTGGCAAACATCTTCTGTAAAGGGCCAGATAATAAATATTTTAGTTCCTGTCACAATTATTCTACTCTGACATTTGTGAAAGCAGCCATATGTAAAAGAATGGTAGTAGCTGTGTTCAAATAAAACTTTATTTATAAAAATAGGCAGCAGGCTGAATTTAGCCAATAGGGCATAGTTTTCTGATTCTTGCTTTAATGGCAGGTGATTTTGGAGGTATACCAGACAAATGGACATCCTCTGATGATAGAATGCCACTTCGAAAGGGATATTTTCCTTAGTCATGTTCATGGTCACAAGTTTGAGTTCACATTCATGCATGTGAATAGACCATAAGATAGATGATCTGGGTTTTCTGATTAACTTAATATCTGATGTGAATCACTCACAATGAAATACTCCATAGTGTCGACCATGGCAACCATTGATGGAACATATCAACTATGGTGGAGTCAAAGAATGTTCCCAGACTGTAGCTTCAGAGGCACCGGAGCTTCATGGTAAAAGTCTACTTATCTCAAACCATAAAAAACTTCATGATTTGGAGAATTGAACAGACAGGGAAAAGGCTTTGTTCTTGTCAGTTCTGGGTGACCATGAGCAAACCCTTCATCCTTCTATGCCTCACTTTTCTCTCTGGTAAAATTAAGGGGTTCCATCAGATTCATTCAGTCCTTTTCTTGATGACCCTAACACACCTGGTGCTAAATAGGACCTTTAAGAAGACTTTGCTACATGTCAGGATGTGACAAAGAGAAATCCACACAAAGAATAATGTGGATCTAGATCATCAGTTTTATATGACACAATTTATTCTTCTTCAGCTTTATTTCCATTATAGAAGCCTTTCCCTTCAATGCATTCATTCTCCAGAAGGGCATTCATAAACACTGAGAATCTCATAAACACTGTTATGAGATTCATAAACATCTGGGCTAGCAGAGAAAGGAGAAGAGAATGTCAGAGGGAGGTCGCGAAAGACCCATTCTTACACCTCACGTTTCTGCTTCACAGTCTAGAACTAATTATCCAGGCGATAGGAACATTCCTGCCTCTAAGAGTTCCAGTAGGAGAGATTTATAGTATAATATTGTAATGTAATATTATAGCGTGACATATATGGTGTAATGTTATTATATATACATAGATACATACAAATATTCATTCACACATACACACATATATGTATATTATATGTATAAAATAGTATAATTAAATTAGTACTAAGTTAGCTCTAAGTTACCAACTCAAATTAGTTACCAACTCATTTGAGCCTCTCCTTAAGACCTTAAGGCCTCTCCTTACCCAAAGTCTGTGATTCTGGGGCCCCCAGCAGGTGACGCTCTGTGTTTCTAACTGTGACAATAGCAACAGCGGCTAATTTGTGGGAAGGCTGGAAGCCCTGGTTTCCTTTTGGCTGCCTAACTGAAGAGACAGGAGTGCACACCTAGGAGGTTCACTTTTGTGACCCTGTCGCAACCAAGGGTGTTCCAAACATCGTTAATTTGTTCTCAAAATGCTCCTCTCTAGAACTACCATCATTTGTTTACCTGAACTCTTCTCGAGGCTATTTCTGCTTTCCCCCTGTTACTTCATGAAATGACGCTGACATTCTCAGGCCTTTGAAGATTGCCGTTTGCTAAGCTGGGGCTCATAGTATCGTGTATAAAGCACTGGATTCTGAGGCTGGGTTCGGCTCCACCTCCCTGTTTCCACAACATCCCTTGCTTCATTCCACCACAGCTGTCACCCTGAGCATGGCAATTACTTTTTTCTTGAGTCTGATTTCCATCATAATACTGAGATTCATAAAAGATTATATGACTTTGTTTTGGCTTATCAAATAAAAATATATCTCAGAATTCCCTGTACTTAGTGTTGAGAGTCAATTGTACTTATCATTGGGACACCTTCCCCCTCAATCCCCAGGAGATCTTTAGCTGTCTAGAACATATCTTTTGTGATATGTTCATCATCTAAGGCCACAAGATTCCCGCAGGTAGGGCCCTGCATCTTCTGCACAGCCTTGAGCTCTGGGTCTTTGCAGATTGCACATTTGGTAAATTTTCAGAGGAAAACTGATATTAGTGGAGAAAACAGTACTCTTGCACAATGCTTATCAGCTGTTTCTTAATTTTGCACTTTTAGAAATCACCTTACTTCTAGGAATTTAGCTCTCATTCTCCCCTCCCCCCCCCACACACACACGCTTGCACACTTCCCCTCTCTCTATCTCTCCAATGTAATTATAGAGCAATATTTGGTTTACTCAATATTCAATGTTTATCTGATTCCATGTAAATGTTATTCATAGCTCCTTAGGTCTCCTTTCTGAAACTTTTTATTTTCCCTCAGGTTAATGATTGTCTTACATTTAATTGACTTAATTTCATATGTACCAATCAAAAATGTTTTTCCAAACCCTCTAAATACCACGCAGCCACGGGCCCTCTGTATATGGGCAAGGTTGACCAAGTAGTGGATTTCACCAGAGATTGACAAGACTTGGACCTGGTTATTATGTGGGTTCCCTTCCTCTCCTCCTCCCCGACTCTGCCAACAATCAGAATCTGCAGATTTTTTTTCTTGGGTTTGCTAGTTTCTACCCTGAGAATTCTCCAGTCTCCCATTGGGGCTATAAGTTGGCCTGCTAGCATTCTTAGCGTAGTTGAGAAAAGGAGGCTGACAATGTCACAGTTCAATATATAGACCCCCATTCAGTCCCTATTTTTCTTAATTATGCAGCTGTTGTATTTTCCTGTCTTATGCTTCAGGTCCCAGAGTCTGGAGTCATCTGATTTAACCTCTGCTGAGAGTAAACCTCCAATCTTCCACAGAGGTGGGGCAGGATAGTTGCCCCTTTGGGGAAAAGATCCAGGCTCTTGCTGCTTCTGTGAAAACTTCCAACCACACTTCTTGCTTTAGCTTCACGCTGCCTGATGCCTTGAGTCCCTGAGTCCTTCCAGCCGGTCCCCGAACCCTCTCGTATCATGGATGTGTGTCCTTATCTTTACCCCAGTGGGCATGTGGGGCTCAGCTCTCTCAGCCACTTAACTCAATTAGCAACAGTAAATCTGCTTTGCAGCTTTTAAAATACATTGTCATCTCTCATCTGCTGTAGTCTCCTCTCTCATTTCTCTTGGACCCTATGATTTTATGCTCTTTTTTTGTATCCCTTTACTATCACTTGAGTGAGATTTGGGGATGCATTTCATTTGTCACGTGAAAGTTGAAACTTTCATAAACATCATTTTTAATGGTCCCATGATACTCAATTTTTTTTTTGGAGACAGAGTCTCTCTCTGTCACCTGGGCTAGAGTGCCACGGCATCAGCCTAGCTCACAGCAACCTCAAACTCCTGGGCTCAAGCAATCCTCCTGCCTCAGCTTCTCCAAATAGCTGGGACTACAGACGTGCACCACCATGCCTAGCTAATTTTTTCTATTTTTAGTAGAGACGGGGTCTTGCTCTTGCTCAGGCTGGTCTCGAACTCCTGAGCTCAAACGATCCTCCCGCCTAGGCCTCCCAGAGTGCTAGGACTACAGGCATGAGCCACCACGCCAAGTCCGTAATACTCATTAGTAGATACTTTATGTTTACTTAGCCATTATCCAGTTTTTGGACAGTTATGTTGTTCTCCACTTTCCACCACCACTAAAAACAACACAGTAGCCAATCTCTTTATCCGTGAAGTTCTTTCTACCTTTGAGACTATTGTTTTTATGAAATATTTCTGTAAGTATAATTAATGGCAAATTTGAAATGTTTTTCACAATTCCTGTGCAAAATAGTTTTACCAGGAAACATACCCACACGCAGAGCACGAAAGTGCTCGTCTGTTTCCAAGCTCACTAGAATGAGCCTTGCCAATGGTTCCTCTAATTTTAAATCAAGGCCACCTTAGAATCATTTTGTTTGGGGGTTTCTTCCTGTAACTTTAAAAGCAATATTTTTCTCCATGGAAGGAATCAAAGTGTAGTCTTGAAGGGGAACAACAGGAAGAAGTCCGTGAGCAGCCAGGGTGCCTTCAGGAAGTGTTAAGAGGTCAACAGTGTGCAGAAAACAAATGCTGTTCTGCAGGGAAGACTGAGCAGGAAGTTGGGTTTGCTTTATTTCTCAGAGCGAGGAATTTGACAAGTCCTGGTCAGGGATAAAAGGCTAAGTAATGAGCCTCCATGTAGGAATGTAGATGCACTTCTTGGTATAGGGTTTTCTGAATTATGAAGGAGTGTCCCGAGGAGCCTAAAAAGACTAAACCATAAGTACGAGGCAGGCACACGGGGGAGCAAAGCAGCAAGAGAATGGGCTTGGGAAGATTTAGGGGTTTTACAACATATTCTCCCTATGCCTCCCAAGCCTCAGTTTCCTAGTCTGTAAAATGGGAATACTGGTACTTTCCTTACAGAATTGTCATGAGACAAAAGGGAGAGCACCATGAATGCTTCCTGCTGAAGGCTTTGCTTGTGAGGCTGAGGGGTTGTTTATCTTTTTCCCTTTCTCTCCTTGAAGATGCTTAGATTTACCAAGAAAGAAAAACTACAGCCCCATTTGTTGTTATTTTACATCAGAAGTTAGAAAATAAAAACCAATTGATCTGGTGATTGATTTTTAAAAATCACTGATGACAATAAGCTAGTATCTCAAAGGATTTTCTCCCTCTTCTGCTGAAAGTGCTACTCTGGCACTTTACCTATAAACTGAGAAATTTTGTCCATAGTTTGAAACACTCTCCAGGTGTTTATCACATGTCAACAAGTTTATTAACAGGTAACTCCAGGTTTGCTTTTTTTGGTTTTGTTTTTATTTGTACAGTGAATAAAGCACCAAGGCACAAGACAATGGCAAGCCTGTGTTTCCACTCAATAGCTCAGAAGACCCCAGGCTGGTGTGCCAAGAGTACTCTTAAAAGCTAGAACTTACGGGGCTTAAATCAGATGTGGCTTTAAGACCTCCTATTAAATTTCAAGTGAGTTATTTTAAAAGTAAACTATAAGTCTGCTATAGCAGAGAAGGCAGTATTTTATCAGGAAGCTTCTGGTAGACACTCAGATCACTCAGGCACGGCCAGGAAAGCCTGAAATATATACGGCCAGATTAGATGCTAACACGTCCATAAAGATAACGGTGCATTTCCAAGGCCAGAATATGGCAAAATGCTATGGGAACCCAGGGGTTAACAGAGCTGAATGTGAAGGAAAATATTGGTAAAGCAATTTATATGAGCAGCAAAAGACGCTGAATAAGTCCTGGCAGGAGATGTGATAGATGGGATTGTTGAAAGATTTACATGACTAATCCTGAGCTGAAGTATGATATCAACTACTTTGCTGGCCATGGTCTACTTAAGAATGAATAAATTTTTCTTTTGTAAAATTAAGATAATCTATGTATGTACATTGCATGTATACACTAATTTGTATGGCGCTATTTCTCCTACAGAGGCTTCCTACCCCAAATTGAGTACACAATAGAAAATTCAGGATTTGTCTCATTAAAGGCACAAGCAGAGAGTGTGGTGTATGTTTCCACCTACTCCTGTCACATGCTACCCGTTCTCTATCCTCTTGGTGTGCAAAACTTCCTGGAGGGGGTTTTTGTAAAATCTTTCTCAACCTACCTATGGCTTTACATGCGGATTCCTGTATCCAGCCTTCAGATGGGGCGGGGAGAGAGAGACAGAGACAGAGACAGAGAGACATGCTTATCTAATAACATGTGGGCAGAAAGGTCTGCTGGAATATCTCAGACTCTTGGAATCTTGATGAGATCGGAACCTTTATTTACTGACCTATAAAAATCCAGAGCTTACCACCAATATTTTTTTAAAGATTGGGAGACGGTCACATTATTGCAGCCAACTCTGTCTCCAAGGTTGCGCTTCTGCTGCAACAGTGTCTGCCTCATCTCGTTCCGGACGTGGAATTCAAGCCCTTCCTCAATTCCAACAATGACAATCATGACAGCAGAACAGCTCACCAGAAACATTTGTGAGAGCGTGAGGACAGCACACTTTGTTGACTGTCTGGAGGAGAGCCAGCGGGAGGTGGAGAATGGCTTTACATCACGGAAAAACAAACCATCTGAAATTGCACATTAGGACATTTTGTTTTCCAAACGCCCATTGGCCATTGCAGCTCAGCGGGATTTCCGCTGCTTACTTCACTCCCTGCCGAGGCTCTTGCTGACTTCTCTTTCTTTCCCTCTCTTTTCACTTTCTTCCTTGTGACATTTAGATTTTTGAATGCTTCTTTCACTACTGTGCATGGCAATCTTGCCCTCTCCATCCCCAACTTCCAAAATCAACCCCAGGGAAATTTGGCACATACAAACCTATTATGTAAGACACAGTCCTCGCCTCCCTGGAGGGCAGTGGTTCCACAAAACACTGTTCGTCCCAGTCGAGTGAGGGGTCTAGCCTGGCTGGGGACATGCTGTCTCAGCAAAGTGAGGCAAGCCACAGGTTAAAGACGTGCTCAAACAAAGAAGGCTGCAGTGTGATGACAATGGCTTAGCTCGGTTCCTGGGACAAAGTAGGTGCTCTAAAAAATGGCAGCCATGGCCATGGTGCTGTGGCCTTTTAAAAGATGAGATAACTGAGTCGCCATCAGATCATTCATCTGCCTTCCAATGAACAGCCGTTCAACCCATTGTTCCTGAAAAATTCTCCTTAAAGATGTGTTGTTAACAAAAGGCTGACATAGCGAAAACCAACTCTCTCTAACTGGACTGCTCCATGATGGGTTCTCCACTCTAGCAGGCAAGGAGAGGTCTTGGGGCGGCTCCTCCACCTCCTGTCCGCTGTGGTAGTGAGGAAGGCGTGAAGCAAGCTGGCAGATTCATGGCTCTCAATTACAGTTTAAAAAGACATCCTGGGCTGTTTGCAAAATCTCTATTCTTGCTTGTATAGAAGAACAAGTTAAGTTAGACCCAGGTCTTCATGAAATACCACTAAGAAATACAATCCTCTTCTCCTAGGGTTTCTGATGCAGGAAAGCAATTTTATCCCCCCAGGAGAAGGAAAGAGGGAAAGAAATAACGTTGTAATGGGAGCTTGCAGGGAATTTAACTTGATCCCGCATCTTTCAACATCTCTCCAAGCCCACCGAAGGCTCTCACAACCTTTCCCCCTGAGGCTGGTCTGTATTTTATTAAACGACATGCATCCGTCCTCCTGAGGAAGAGCCGTCCCGCTGGCTGTGTGCAGCTGTGTGCTGTGTGAGAGACGGTGCTCCTTCCTCCACCTCTTCCTCGGGGCACCTGCATGAGGCAACACCAAAGGTGACAGCACAGAAATTACTGTAACTCATGTGTATTTGTGTCTGCTCGCTCTGCCTTGTTTCAAAAGGAATTTGAAGCAGCTTTCAGTAAAAATAATAATATTCATAATAAATAAACAGATGAAAAAAAAGAAAACCCACACTACCACCACCAGAATATTTTCTATAGAAATAAGAACTGAAAATTGAGGGCCTGGAAAAATGTATATTAGAAGAAGAATTCAAGATTGGGAGGGGGTCGAGCTCACATCATTGGCCATAAATACCACCGCGGTCATCCCAGCAGCATCCTCAGCAGTCAGGGTTGGGTGGTTGCTTCTTCCGCTTGCCACCCCTTTCCTGTCTGACTCTGCCTGCTGCTCTCTCTTGCCTGTGGGAGGTGCAGTAGGTACTGGGGTGTGAGAGCAACAGCTATGGGTGTTCTACCCTCTTGTAACTCGCTCTGTGTGTCTTGGGGTAAGCTGCTTGCCCTCTCTGGGCTTCAGCCTCCTTATCTGCAAACACAGAGAGAAGATTAAGAAAAAAAAGAGACCGAGACATTGGCTCACAATTTAGTAGCGCTGTTTCCCTCCCCACCACCACTCACAGCAGCAGGCCACGGCAGCCAGGTGCCTGTGTGCAGAATTCCAGGATGCCCCGGAAGAGTGGGGCAGGAACAAGGACTGGCAAGTTAACGGCTGGCCCACTTGAGCTTCAGGCCTGAGGGGTGAGAGTGGGCCATCCTGAACATGCTCCCCTCCCCTCCCCTGGCTTTTTATCCTAAGGTCGGGAGGAAAGCCCTAAGCAGAGAGCAGCGCTGTCCAATGGACTATAATGCAAACCATGTGAATTTTCAATTTCCTAGTAAGCACTTGAAAAAGTAAAAAGAAACAGGTAAAATTAATTTTAATAATACATTTATTCAACCCAATAGATCTAAAATATTACTTCAACATGGAAGTACTATAAAAATTATTATTGACATATTTTACATTTCCTTTGTACCAAGTCTTCAATATTTGGTGCAAATTTAACACTTGCAGCACGTGGCAACGTGGACTAGGCACATTTCAGGTGCCACGTGGCACTCGTGTCCACCCTCCCGAACAGAGCGTCTGGTGGGAAAGAGGACAGAGGCTGTTGTCCTCTGAAGGGAAAGGAGGAACAGGAGTGGCCTTTTGGGGGAGCTGGATCCCACAGTGCAAGGGGAGGGCAGAGGCTGGAAGACGCAGCAGGGGTGGAGGCTGCGGTCTGCTCTCAGACATTGCTCCAAGACTGCAGGACCTTCGGTGGAGGTTGTGGGGGGTCACACAGGGACAGCCAGGGACAGGGCCTGGACTCTGAGCTCTGCGATTTCAGGGGCCCAAGTGAGGGCTCTTGCGGCACAGTGCTGATCCAGTTGAGGGAAATACGTGCTGTGAGGCATGTCTCTGAGGTCCGCTGTGAGCAGAGACACCCAAAAGGATACTGAAGGCACAGTGTCTGACCCCTGTGTTATGTAGCAGGGAGGGCCTGATCCCCTCTCCCTCAGCATCCTCCGGTGCAAGGCCCAGGAGCTGCGGGGCAAGGCCTGCCAAAGGGCTGATCGAGGGCCTCTCGTGGGTCACGGGGAGCAGGGACTCTGAACCTGAGGTGATTTGATTTAGACAAGTTTAGAAATGTGACATTTTATCGACTTCAAAAGTTATAGAGTAATTTATACCTGTGGTATCAGTCCCAAAGTCCTTTCTCGCATATCTTATTTTAATCCACAAAACAGAAAGCTTGATGTTCACACAGATCCAGGAATGAGATGCGTGGGGGCTCACTCCTACCTGACATCCAGTCACGGCCTGCGTCCCCTCCGTCGAGACACTGAAAACATCAAGGACATCTACCGCTCAGAGGTCTCCCCTTCAAAGGCTCCATGTTCCTCCCACCGCTTTTATCTCACACGGATGAGGGCGGTTGCACCAGCTGCAGGACAGGTGGTCCCTAAAGAGTTAAAGAGAAACAGCCTTGGTCTTGAACTCCCTAGGCCTTCCCGGCCTTCTCCGTGGTTGCCGTAGGGAAAGACTTCAGGCAAAGTTGTTCTTCCATTCCAGCCCGAGATCTGGTCCTAAGGCCTTGTAGGAAATTCTCCATTGAAATTTCTTCACCTTTACCCAATTAGTGCTTTTCAAATCTGGCTGCACAGTACAATCACTCGGGAAACTATTTTTTTTTTTTTTTTTGAGACAGAGTCTCACTCTGTCACCCAGGCTAGAGTGCAGTGGCATCATCATGGCTCACTGCAACCTCAGACTTCTGGGCTTAAACAGATCCTCCTGCCTCAGCCTCCCGAGTAGCTGGGACTACAGGAGCACACCATCACGCCCGGCTAATTTCTCTATTTTTTGTAGAGATGGGAGGGTCTTGCTCTTGTTCAGGCTTGTCTCGATCTCCTGACCTCAAGCAATCCTCCAGCCTCAGCCTCCCAAGGTGCTAGGATTACAGGCGTGAGCCACAGTGCCCAGCAGAAAACTCTTAATATGTACCAGTCCTTATTCCCACCCTCAGAGGTCCTGGTTTAATTGGTCTTTGGGTGATTTTAATGAGCAACTGAGGCTGGGCAACACTGACCTAAGCCAAAAAGCAGAAATTTCTTATCCCCTCATTTCTGCTGCCTTTGCTAGAAGGAAGGAAAAGTGGTCTCTCCCATGTGGGTGGAGGCCCAGATCTATTTTACAGCAGTGACCCAGTGGCCTGAGGATTACAGCAGTGCTTCTCAATTTTTACTATACATAAAGGCCACCTGTCCTGTTAAAATGCAGCTTCCCTGGGATGGGCACAAGATTCTGCATTTCTAACAACGTCCTAGCCAGGTCCGAGACTCTGGTTGCTGGGCCACACTTTGAGTAGCGAGGTGTTTGAGTGTATCCCGCAGAATAAGGAATTTCTAATCTCCTTTCTCTCCATGGTCAAAGCTCCACTCCTTTGGCCATGACACGGTTGTGCCCCCAGCTATGAAGTTGTCAGAACAGTTCTCTACAGAGGTGGAGCTGGAGAAAGTCTCTAGGTTCAGTGACTTCGCTGAAGACTTGGGTGGGTCACAGCTGGAGGTCACATCCACAGAACACTGCCATCCCCAGGGCCCACCTGCCAGCTTTCTCCACCAACTGCTTGCCGGCCCCCCGGTCCCAGGCATAGAGCCCAGAGTCACAGTCGAGCTCTTCCCTGGTCTGAGCCAAAATAGACCACTCATGTTCAGCCCCACTTCGATTCCTAAGAGAAAGTCTGGTCAGTGACATATTCTCTGTCCTGTGCATGACGGGCAGAGGAGCTTCTGTGCAAAGAGGAAGATGGGCGGAATGTGCGGATACACCTCACCTCCCTGCCCGGGCAGGGAGTGCTTAATACTGACCTGTGCTGGGCCGGGCTCTGGACTGGATCCTTCTGACCAGTTATGACTTCCATGAATTCTAAACACTTTGCCTTCATAGTCCCCTTGCTCCATTAAAAAAAAAAAAAATAACAAATTATATTTTATGACTGCCTTGGTATAAAGATGACTATATTAATATTATGTATTAAAATGTTTTCTTCCACCTAAGAGTTCATTTTTTCCCTTCAGGTTTTAAAAGAAATGAAAACAGTTTCCTGGGCTTCTAAAAGTATTGTGGCCCTTAGACATGTGATAAGTCAGCCCTGCCTCAGACACATCTATTTAATCTTCGCAACAACACTATATGGAAAGGTCTGGTGATGTCCCATTTTACAGACGAGGGGGCAGAGCACAGAGAGGTCATGACCTGCCCCAAGTCACATAGTATGTCGTAGGGCTGGATCCAAACCCAGGCCACCCAGCCCCTGGGGCCCTGGTCATTCAGAACCATGATGCCACACCACCTCTCTCCTGCAGATGCCCGGGGACAGCTCTGGT
The DNA here is from genome assembly GCF_041146395.1 of Eulemur rufifrons. NCBI lineage: Eukaryota > Metazoa > Chordata > Mammalia > Primates > Lemuridae > Eulemur > Eulemur rufifrons. Next base: position 27,663,946 of record NC_091001.1, read on the forward strand.
GTCCTTACTCCCTTCTTTCCAATAAACTTTCCCAATTTTTTCAAACACAGGGAGGTATGGTATAGTAGACACAAAACAGAAATATGGACGAAACCTGGGTTTTTGTTCTGTTTTTGTACCAAATCAGCTGTTTTATTCACCTGAGTAACTAACTCAACATAAACCTTGGTGGCTTTTTGTACTGTTTTGGCTCAGAAATACCTGCCCTGCCTGATTCAGACAGGGCCACTACACGGATCATAGCCAGAGAGGAAATGTTGACAAATATTCCTAGGTATTTCTGCTGTTAGTAACTGTGAGTTGCGTTGAATCTGATGGTAGTTGCTCTGCAAGGCATATTAATAATAATAATGGGAGCTGCTGTTTATCAAGTGCCTACCTACTATGAGCCAGGCGCGACACTGCTCATGTGACCAACACGCTCTCTTTAAATCCTCACAGCCACCAAATCAGGTGTAGGTTTATATCCCCAGTTTTACAGATAAGGAAGGAGAGATTCAGAGAGACTAAGGAAAGCTATTCAAGGACATGCAGTCAATGGCAGAGCCAAAATTTAAATGCAAGCCTGTCACCTGAGATCATTTCACTAAATCACACCATACTGTATTGAATTAGTGAATTACACATACCATCCTATGGTATGGAACACAATATAGTATTACATACAGTACAATAATATGGAATACAACACAGTATTCCATATTATGTATTAGGAAGAGCATTAATGTTCAATAATGTATTAGGACATTATTGTTAGTTCATAAAGCTATAATCATACTGCTAATAATATCTAACTTCTATGTAGAAGCTTCCACTCACAGCTTTATGTGCTTTTCATAAATTAACTCACACCAACATCATGACCAAAGTCCTGTTATTACCCTCAAATGATAGATAAGGAAAGTGAAGCACAGACGTTTATGAAACTTGCTGTTTGTCAGGCTCCCCAGCAGTAGACCATGAGATGAAGATTCACATGAAAGTGATTTTATCAAGGAAATGCCTCTGGGAGAGCCAGGGCGAGCGTGGGGGAGTCGGACAGGGGAGAGGACGAAGACAAGCAAAAGGCAAGAAATCAGGCAAAGTCCCACATAGGGTAGTGTCAGCCTCATCCTGCCGGGGAGCTCTGTGTCAGTGATCTCAGAGTCCTGCCAACCCAAGCCAAGAGAGCTATGAAGGAAAAAGTGTTGTCAAAACCACAAGCGGGTTTTGGTCTAGGTCTAGTTACTCGTTGCATAAATATCCAATTATTGAAACAACAAGTATTGCCAAGGAAGAAAGTAATTTTTAATTTGACAGACGTCTTGCTGGGAGAATAGGAGAAGCTGCCTCAAATCCGTCTCTCCAACTAAGGAAGATAATGGGCTTTTAAAGGAAGGGCCATGTGACTTTGGCAGGTCATGGTGTAACCGACTAGGGGCTACATGCATTGGGGGCAGGCTGCGGGGGATGGTGAGTCATCAGGAAGTCTGCCCAGGGGTCTTCAGAATCCCAGCTTCTTTGTCTTGCAGAAAATCCACCATTTCTGGGAAACAACTCAAAAGGTCAGGTAGGTAGTTAAGGGAGCGGATTATACAGGGGTCATTGAAATTTGTTCAATGGGAGGACCAGTTAGAAAAGCACAAACCTTTTTTCCTGTGCTCACACAGTCAGTGCAACACAGAATGCTCCACCTCAGTTACCAAAATGTGCATGGGAATTTTTCCCTACACACCAATCAAGTAATTGTCCAGCAGACACCAGCTAGGTGTCATATAATTCAATTTGATTCTGATACTATCTATCTGGAGTTAGCATCGGCTCCCACGGGTTAAAGGGGCTCAGACACACAAGACTCCCCCAACCCCTCGGATGCCAATTGCCAGTTCCTGGTTGTGACCTGTGCTTCTAACCAACCAGCAGAATTAGGGGTTTGATTAATTCACTGGGGCAGCTCCTAGAACTCAGGGAAATAGCTTACTTAATGTTTACCTATTTATTATAAAGGATATTACGAAGGATACAGATGAACAGCCAGATGAAGGGCACAAGGCATGTGGGCAGAGGTGTGGAGCAGCCATGCCCTCTCCAGGCACGACACCACCCAGGAACCCCCACGCGCTTAGTTACCCGGAAACTCTCTGAACTCAGTCCTTTGGGTTTTTATGGAAGCTTCGTTATACAAGCATGACTGACTAAATCACTGGCCACTGGTGATCAAGTCAACTTTCACCCCCTTCTCTCTTTCCTGGAAGTTGGGGGTGGGTGGGACTGAAAGTCCCAGCCCTCTAATCCTGCCTTGGTCTTTCTGCTGAGCAACCCCCATTTCTAAGTTGTCTAGGGGCCCCCAGCCACCTGTTCTCTTATTAGCATATAAAATAGACTCATCACTCTAGAGATTCCAAAGGTTTTAGGAACCCTTAAACCCTCTTTTTTTTTTTTTCCTTATAACTCTTTAATTGTGCCAGGAACTAGGAATAGAAACCAAATGTCCTGTGCTCTTGAGTCACTGGTTTAGGGGGACCCAAGGGGACAGGGCCAGAACACCAACATTCTCCCTTGGTCGAGACATACAGTTCTGAGTAGTGGCGCTGGGATTTGAGCCCAGCCAATGTAGCTCCCGCATTTATTATCTTAACCACTATTATGTTTATCTTTAAAGAATCAAGGGGGATTTAAAAAAGACTTAACACTAGGTGATGTCCTGTTTCAGTAGCCTGCACACTAATACTTGCTCAGCCTGTTACCCTGAGCTCATTAAAAAAAAAAAAAAAAAAAAGTTGAATTAATTGAATCCCACACAACTAAAGAGCTATAAGGAGAAAAAAAGACTTCTGATTTATTTATGCAGATTACATATTTCTGCATCTGCTTGCCTAGAGCCAGCAAAGGTAAGCATTTATTCAAATAGGCCCACATTTTAGAGTGGTTACAATACCTGCAACTTACAAGATGAGCATAATTATCCTATTTTTACAAACTCTAATATGATTTCAATTGATGTCAGTAAGTTTTGATTGAATTTATTGCTGATTAGAGTCGATCGTCTCTTTGAACAACAAGAAATTATGTCTCATTCAGTTCGTTAGCATGACTGGTGTTCAGTTTATGAGCCATAGCACCAATGGTAATTATCGAGGATAATTGATTTCTAAAGTGGACATATTAATTACATAGATATAGGAAAATTAAAATAGTTTACCCTGTCAATATTATTATGAAAAATAAGCCATAGACCTTCAACAAAAATGTTTAGTCTACTCTGCTAATGTAACTCCCTTTTTCCAGGAAAACTGTATTTCCCAATAATGTGGTTATGGCACAGACACACCACAGAGAAAGGCCCTCACAGGTTAGCTTGGAAGAGCAGACCCCAAGGGAATTTGAAGTGTGACCCTCAGCAGAATAATGGGAGGCAGAAGATGGATATGGGAAGAGAAAATTAAGGTCTCCATCTCCTCTGAAAACCAAAAACAATACGTCACATTGTAACCAGCCCCCCACTGACCAAATTTCAATGACCCCTATATAATCCTCTCCCTTAACTAACTACCTGACTTTTGAGTTATTTCCCAGAAATGATGGATTTTCTGCAAGACAAAGGAGCTGAGATTTTGAAGACCCCTGAGTAGACTTCCTGATGACTCACTATCCCCCCCAGCCTGCCCCCCAAAGCATGTAGCCCCTTGTTATTAATAGTTACACCATTCCAGAGTCACATGACCCCTCCTTGAAAAGCCCATGATCTAGGCCGGGCGTGGTGGCTCACGCCTGTAATCCTAGCACTCTGGGAGGCCGAGGTGGGTGGATTGCTCGAGGTCAGGAGTTCGAGACCAGCCTGTGCAAGAGTGAGACCCTGTCTCTACTAAAAACAGAAAGAAATTATATGGACAGCTAAAAATATATAGAGAAAAATTAGCCGGGCATGGTGGCACATGCCTGTAGTCCCAGCTACTCGGGAGGCTGAGGCAGTAGGATCACTTAAGCCCAGGAGTTGGAGGTTGCTGTGAGCTAGGCTGACGCCACGGCACTCACTCTAGCCCAGGCAACAAAGCAAGACTCTGTTTCAAAAAAAAAAAACCCATGATCTCCCTTCGTTGGAGAGACAGATTTGAGGCAGCTTCCTCCATTTTCCTGTCAAATTAAAACTTCCTTTCTTCCTTGGCAATCCTTGTTGTCTCAATAACTGGATCTTTGTGTGACAAGCAGCTGGACCTAGACCAAAACCCCCTTGCAGTTTCAACAGCAACATGGAAGTGGCACTTGGGAGAACTCATTCAATCAGGTATTCATTCAACAAATACTGAGCACCTACTACGTGTTGGACGCTGGGTTAAAGTGCTGACATATGATGGCCTTCATGAGCTTACAGCTTAAAGGGGAAGTCATGCAGTCCCCACACAAACACCTAAATAACTATACATCTAAGTAACGTGAAAGAGAAGGACGGGCTGCTATGAGAAACACTAATCAGGGGACTTAATTTAGATTGAGGCAGGGATCAAAGAAAGCCTCTCTGAGACAGTAACATTTAACCTGAAACCAGGTGAGTTAGAGCTAAAGAGGGGAGAGGGGAAAAGCGTGAGGTGGGAACAAGTTTTGCGCAGCGGAGAAAATGAGAGTTGGTCTGAAATGTAAGACACTGCCCCATGATGCAATTGTGACGTAGGCAGAGCTAGCAGCTCTGTCCAATAGAACTTTCTGGTAATGATGGCAATGTCTGTATCTGTGCTGTCCAATATGGACATGGCTATTCAGCACCTAAAATGAGACCAGTGCAATTGAGGAACTGAACTTTTAATTTTAATTTTGATGAATTTAAATAGTGACATGAGACCAGAGGCCACCACATTGGACAGTGCAGATTAGGAGCCTTATAGGCCCTGATAACGACTGCAAATTTTATTCTAAGAGCAGTGTTTCCTACTGGAGATTTTGTAAGCTCAGGAGTGCAACAGTTCCATTTATGTTATTAAAGATTACTCAGTCCTTGGATCCAGGAGACTCACCACAAGAGTACTACTCACTCTGGAAAAATATAATAGAAATGGGTTTTTCAGATGCCTCTATCAACCAAAGATATCATGTTATAGCATGAGCTTTGATTATTAAATTTGTTCTTGTAAGTCTGTCGATTGTACCTGTAAGGGGTGAGTATGGATTAAGTCCTCTGCCTGACTATAGGTGATCCCAAGTATAGCGATTCCCAGGCAAAATACAAACTAAACAAAACAAGCTATTTTTTATGGTGACCTTAATCTTGATCCTTTGGGCCAGGGGCAGGAGGGAACAAGGCTTTTAACATTATGCACTGATGCATCGTTCTGGAGAATGAAAAGCTGCATTTTAGCTCAGACTTGCGTTTTTGAGCCCACAAGTGCAATGACATGAAAAAATCAAGAAGACATTTGACTTTTCATGCAGGTGCAGCCCCCACATTCCAAGCTTGACCTTGGTCAGAAAGATTGCCAATGCCCTAGCAGAGTGTTTCGATGATCCTGGATTGGGTCTTTCTATGGTCAAATCTGGCCAGTGTCAGTGGGATCCAGTAGCAGGTAGCTGAGCCTAATAGACAGGGTCACCTGTCTGGGCCACAATTTCAGCACAGCAATTAGGAGAAATAGGCAAGGTCGTGCAGCAACCCAAAGCCCCTACTTCTTCTGGAACCACTCTTCCCAGCCCTGACCCAGTTAATAGCTAATAAGCTAACACACTTATATAGCACTTACTATGTGGCGGGCACTATTCTAAGCAATGGAAGTAATAATACAGACATTGTAACATTGTGAGAACTAATGAAAATTGTCCAAAATATATATATACACACGCATATGAATGTATATACATATCCGTGTATTTATGCACACAATGCCCATATATTATTATTAGCCTCATTTGCAGATAAGTGACTTTGGGCACAAAGAGTTAAATAACTTGTTCAAGGCCATCCAGCTAATAAGTGGCGCCAGGGTCTGTGCACACTGTGCCATAAGGTCTCTCCAACACATGTGGCAAATGGGATATGCATGGCCTTATCACACGGAACACAGTAACTGGTCTGAGGGAAAATCTCTAGTCAAAGCTGGCCCAATAATTGGACCTGAGCCCATGGCCACTAATTGGTCCAAATTGTGTATATGTCACCCAAATTTAAGCCAATCAGAACATTTCCTGAGAGTTTTTGTCTCTGGAAGCCAGACTGAGAAGGAGCAAAGCAAAGAGCTGTGATGTCATGTTTAGAAACAGTGGGAGAGAACAATGCCCCAAAACAAAGAGAATGAAAAGCAAGACCAAGAATGAGTGAATCTGGGTGGAGTTCAGATCTCTCAGTCTAGTTCTCAAAGTGCTGAGATTTGCACTTCCTTCTCAAGGCCTGGATTTCAGCTCTCCCTTTGACTCGGAGAGCAACTCCAGAATCTGCAGCTGGTGCTGGTTGGGTTCATGCACTTTGTAACCAAAGGTTGCTCGTACAAGGTGATTAACAAGAAAAGGTTGTGCATATTTCCCCCACAGAATAAAGCAGAGTGCCAAAAGTCATATTAAGTCTAAATGTTGTTGTCCCCTGAGGGACTCCAAATACAGTGATTAAAGTTCCCGGGAATCATTCATTCAACAGCTTCAGAACATTTGGCTGTCATCTGAACTCCGTGAATTCTTGCCTTCAGTATTCACTTGGATCTATTGCCGTCAATAGCAACCTGCAGGAGGTGGAGGCCATAGCTTCACAAGCTTTCCATTGCTTGTCTATCAGTTCACATTTTTCCAGTATACTTATTGTCCTTTGAACCTTTGTCCACTAGGTGCCTACTTAATTTTAATTCTTGGTAATGACATTTCTACAGTGAAGAGGACATAAATTGTCTGTAATAACAAAGGGCAAGATTGGCTATAAAGCTAAGGAATAAAGTGGTGTGAAATATACATGGACTTTCTGAATTTGGCCAAAATGTGGCTTTTCTCCAAAGGTTGTCTTCTTTTTAACTAAATTATATTTTGATGTCATTATAACTTGGTCATTCAACAAGTTTTTTCTGAATACCTACTACATGTCAGACACTGTGCCAAGTATTGGGAGTATGGAAATGAGGAAGGCAACGTTACTGTCCTCAAGGAGATGCATCTAGTGGTAGACTCAAGCATAGCACAAGACACTGTTGATGGCTTACTCACATGCGTAGCCCATTCCTCCCTCCTTAACAGACCCCTGCTATCGTTTGGTTATCCACCCTCTGCCACCCATGGGCCCTGGGACAAGTTGACCCCATTCCTGACTTGAGGACCCGGCATGAGTGAGTGAGTGCTGCTGATGATTAGTGCCTAAGCAGGTCAGCACGTGGCCTCCCCAATTAACAAGACTGACTCAGAAGCAGACACACCACCTCTAGGAGGTCAATAAGACAAACAGAGAATGTTTGTTGTTTCTGTCTGGCCATAGGATGTAGTGAAACCATTGCAGGCATCTCATGTCCAACTTGAGGATTGTAGGGCCAAGAGAATCATGGGGAAACTGGGCAGGAGCTTCCAGATTAGGTCAGCCCTGGAGCCCAGTTGGCCTCTGCTTTCCCAACAGCTACGGTCTAGATTTTCCCTTATTATTTAAGCTCCTTTCAGTTGGTTGTGTTCCCACTGATAGAGACAAATGAACAGAAACTGAGAAAGCAATGATAATACATGCAGAGCATGTTGAAGGGTAACTGAGGAGGGGTACTAGCAATCCCAGGTGGGCAGGGGGACATGGGAAGGCCGGGGGGTGCTTTCGAGGGAGATACCCAAGCAGAGTCTTAGAGGATCAGTAGGAGCCAAGCAGATGGGGGAAGGTAACAGGAAGGAAGGCATTTCAGATAGAGAGAACAGCCCAATGGAAACACAGAAAGGGAAAACAGAATGAGGCTCAACACTCCTGAGTCATGAATTATAAGGTAGAAAGTAAAAGGTGAAGCTGGAGCCAGACCATGGAGGATTTGGATCCCATGAAAAGGAGCTTGGGCTTAGCCAGTAGAATATGGAGAACCACTGATGGAGGTGATGTAGGGCTTCCCTGGTCGGATTTGCATTTTAGGCAGGTCCCTCTGGTGCCCACGTAGAAGATGGACGGGCAAAAACTGTGTGCTTTGTGGTCGGTACAGTGTCAGTCACAGCTACTCAACTCTAGCTGTATAGTGCAAAAGCAGCCAGAGACAATAGGTAAATTAATGGATGAGGCTGTATTCCAATAAAACCTTATTTGTGAAAACAGAGTGCAGGCTGATTTACAGATCTCAGTGAGACTGTATTGACCTTAATATTCCTTCCAGTGCATGGGATAATATAAATTATCATCATCATCATCAAGGTAGTATTCTCTGAGTACTTATTATGTGCTAGAAACTATTAATATGCTCAACATCGGTCATGCAACATCCATTCTTTTCTCACGACAATACTATGAAGTAAGCCTGTTACTATCTCTGACTTTACAAACGAGGAGACAAAACTCTAGCGACGCTGTGTGGAATTGCTGAGGCTCCAAGCCAGTCCAGTCTGATTTCCCAGGCAAACTCTCAGCAACAGCCACCAGCCAACTTGGACATTTCCACTTTGATGTGCACCACCTGATAAATTCTCCCCAGTCCTTCTCCAGTCTTCATGTAGCACTGAGTAATCTCATAAAAAGCACACATCAGGGAGCACCAGTCCCAGCTCAAAACCCTCTTGTGACCTCCCACACTCTGCTTTACTTCTCCACCTGCCCTCCCTTCCTTCCTCACTCCGGCCACACTGGTCTGCTGCTGCTTCTTGGATATCTCACGGGTATTCTCTTGTTAGGACCTCTGCGCTAGCTGCTCTCTCGGCATGGAATGCCCTTCCCCTGGAACTTTGCAAGGCTCACTTCTTTGCATTATCCATGTCTCTGCTCCAACGCGACTTCCCAGTAACACCTCCTCTGCTTACTTGGTTTGAAATAGCTGCGGCTCCTCCCTCTGCAAGCTCTACCCCCTAACCCTGATCATTTTTTTCTTCACAGCACTTATTGCTGCCTGACATTATATTACTCATTGTTTGTTTACTGGTTCCTTATCTGTTTCTCTCACTGGAATGTAGCTCCATTAGAGCAGGTAATTTCGTCTTGCTCACTGTTCCATCCCCAGCATGAAGAATACTGCCTGGTATATTGTAGACAAAGAATAAATCTTTATTAAATGGCTGAACAAATAAATTCCTGTCCCCTGTCACTGGAACAAACCATTTTATGGGGGTCTTATCAGGAAAGACCAAAAGCCTGAGCCTGAAATGGTGACCATCATTTCCTATTCTGAGACGTTCAGGTTTCCCATTTAGTGATCTCAGATCTTGTCAGGGCTCCTAGCATCCTGTGATAGCTCCCGTGCAATCATCCTGGACAAACTGGGGTGCCCTTATGGCGTATATGCCATGTGCAATGCCCAGCAATGCCCAGCATCCAAAATGCCTAAAAGAGACTACTAATTACTTTAAGGTCAAAAAGAATTCAGGATGTTAATGTGGTACAGAGGGACAGAAACAAGAGAAATGCAAGTCAAGGTTGGCAGAGTATAGACTTTAAGGTGAAAGCCCAGTGTAGGTTCGTCTCATGAAGTTTACGAATCCCAACATCGGCACCAACTGTTAGATCTACTCCAGATTTCACCTAGCCAGCTTGCTACTCTCAGAAGCCACATTGCGTCACCTGGGAGCTCACTAGCGGCCCAGGATTTCAGGCCCCAGCCCCAGACCTGCCTGCCGACAGAGGGGGACCCACGCGCACATCCTACAGCACTGCTTTAGCCCATTCACCTGGCCCTTCAACATTCTAGGTCTTTTGTTCTGCATCTCGGTCACAGTTATCATAAAATGTAATTTTGTTCCCCATATTTAAAAAGCATGGAATGTCACAAAGAAATCTGATCCCTAACTCTTTCTGGAAAATTTCAAAATCTGGCAACCCTGAGTGTGTGCACTCCACGTGGCACTAGTTGGCGGGAGGCGAGCGGCGGCCCCCGTGAGGCAGGTAAGCTCTAGCTCTTGCAATCATCCACGACACCTGTCTAGATGCCACCTCTGTTTCAGTTCCGAACTTCTTATCAAGTCCAACAAATTCACTTTACAGAAAAGGAAAGCAGGCCCAGAAGGCTTAAGCATCTTGGCTAAAGATTCCCAGCTAATGCAATGTTCATTCACTTATATTATGCCTGAGAAATTGGTAAGTAACTTCACTGTTAGCTTAAAGATGAGAGAACTGAAGTGTTTTTTAAAAAAACTCACTGGCTCTTTTAAAATAAATAAAGAAATAAATAACAAAAACAGTGATTCTTCATGGCTGGCAGGAGAGCAAGAACCTCCTCCCGGGGAAGGAGGCTGGAGGAGGCTTGCGGGGCTGCACCTCCGAGACGGACTGACCCGAGAGATGGTCCTTCTCTTGGTGATTCACTCGGGACCATTTCTCCTTTCCTTAGAAGAAGGGAAATCTTGGGAACCAGAGAAAAGTCCTCTGCAAATGGAGTTTACCCCTTCACTGACAACAAGGAACAAGGGAATATTAGAATGTGATATTATGGACCATTCATAAAACAATCAGTGACTGACCCAGTGTCTTAGTCTGCTAGAGCTGCCATAGCAAAATACCATGGGCTGTGCGGTTTAAACAGCAGCAATTCATTTTCTCACAGTTCTGGAGGTGAGAAGTCCCAGAGCAAGGTGTCAGCCAGGCCAGTGTCTGGTGAGGGCTCTCTCCTTGGCTTGTAGACGGCCACCTCACTGTGTCCTCACAGGACCTGGCCTCGGTGTGTGAGCATGGAGTTCACTCTCTCCTTCTTCTTGTAAAGCCACCAGTCCTATAGGATTAGGACTTTATCTTATGATTTCATTTATCCTTAATTACCTCCTAAAGGCCCTATTGTCAAAGATAGTCACATTCGGGGTTAGGGCTTCGACAAATGAATTTTAGAGGGACATAGTTCAGTCCGTAACAGCCAGGCTCATATAAGTGCCAGAGATAAAAGTCAAGGGTGCAATTCCAAATTCCAAATTCCAAGTCCAGACTAGGCTGTCACACTCAATAATCACAGGCTATTTTTATATTTCTGGATTGATCAAGTTCCCCACACTCTTATTTCTCACTCTCAAAATTAATAATAAAAATTAGTAGTAACAAAAATAAATGATTCCAGCTAATAAAACAAGTGCTAGTGGATACGGTATAGTGCTTTGTAATTATCTCATCTGAGATATCACAATAAGTGTGATTATTCTGTCATTTCACAGATTGGAAAATAACCTGTCCAAGGCCACAGTCATCTGTGACCAAGAATCAACAGTTTTTGGTGGTCAATCTGTGCTCAAACTGATACCCAAACCCACATCATTTGACTATTTAAAGGCACTTATTTCTGTAAGCATGTGAGAGCAAAATATCTGAAGAGGAGAACATGGTGTCATTTAGGTAGCCTGATGAGAACCTTCGAGAAGACATGTCCCATGTTTGAAGAGAGTATAGAGCCATAGCTCAGGGCTCACTCTCAGAAAGGAAAGACTGGTGTTCAATACCCAGTTCACTCCAGCTGTGTGAACTTGCAGGCATTATTTAACCTTTGTAGGCCTCAGTTTCTTTATGCATTAAATAGGGTTAATAATGGAACTCACCTCATTCTGAGTCAAATCATAATGTGTGTAAAAACATTTAAGCCAGTGTCTAACACGTAGAGTAAATATTCAATAAATAGAGCAATTACTATACTCCAGCCTGGAAAGAAAAATATCTAAATACATACAGCACCTAGAGAGACCTTAGAGTATTATAAGCCAAAAATTTAGGTACAGGGAAGAAACGGAGAGAAAAATCTTATTCCTCTCTCTAATCTAGCAAAAAGAGACTCCAAGGGAAGTAGAAATTGTGATGTATAAACAGCCTTGAGATTACAATATAAATTAATCAAGGGAATTATTCTTCCTTCCAGAGGATTTAGACTAAGGAGCAATGGCCTGAAGCTACAAAGGGGGGAATTTGGGTTAGATACAGCAAGACAAGAATGCTCTCAGCAGGGAAAGTAATTAGGAAATGAAGTAGACTCCCTGGGGTTGGGATGGAGGAGTCTTCCCCGGCAGTAATCAAGGAGAAATGAGGGGAAGACGACCAGGCAGGCAAGGATTGCAAAATACCCATCGATTAGCAGGAATGGCAAGCCAGTTATCTCTTTTAAAGGATCCGTCAAACAAGCAATCAGCGGTCATCTATGACCAAGAATCAGCAGTTTTTAGTGGTCATTGAGGTCTTGGGAGAGAAGCAGGATCTGGACACTGATCTCAGGAATCTTGCAATCCAGTGGAGCAGGCAGATTGCCCAGACCCAGAGACTTAAAATGTATGTGTGTGTAAGGGTCGAGGTGGGGGGGTTAGTAGCTCACCATGGTCAGCTACTTTCACCCTTGGGTAGGATTCAACTATTTCATTGTTTTTTGTTTTGACAGCTTTACACTGTTGCAGAACAAATGCATGAATTAGGTTTCAAAATTGATATTACCAATTTTATGTAGACAGTTCCAAACCTCTTTTTGCCAGTGGGCCATGGGGATGACACTCGGTGAGATGCTACAGTGGGACATTATTTTGGTGGGGGCATGGTGGTGAGGTAACATAGTGAAACTTTTATATGTAAGAGAAAATAGAAAAAATTACAAAATATGACTGGTACCTAAATGTTTGGTAAAGAAATTTGGCTGAGAGAAAAATCATGGTAGCCTGGAATAGTCAAAGATATCCACTTGGGAAGACGTAAGATTGATGTTAGACCTTGGTCTGAATCCTGATGGACTTATGGCAGTAGACAGCTGTCATTGCCTGTCTATCACCACGGTATTGCTGTGTAACAACCACTCACCCCAAATTCAGGGGTTTAAAACAATAGCCATGTATTAATTCTCACAATTCCGTGGGACAGCTGGGTGGTTCTGCCGACCTGGACCAGACTCAGGACCAGATTGTTCCTGGGCTTGCTCCTGCATTTGTGGTCAGCAGGCATGCAGGTGGCCCTGGTTGGTTAAGAATGACCCCAGCAATGATGGCTTCTCTCTGCTTCACGCCATTGTGTCTTGGCTTGTTCTTGTGGCCATGACAAAGTTCTCAGAGAGCATGCACATAGCAAGGCCTCAGGAGTCCTAGGCTCAGAACTCAACACTCCTCCCAACCATCCCCACACCCTCTTGTTAAAGGAGGAGGAATTCCAGTTAAATTCTCTCCTGACTCTTCTTTTGGCTCAGTCCAGATAACAAGGGGGATGATTCTGATTGACATACTAATGAGCTGACCTCAAAGAGAGGAGGGAAAAGAGAGAAAAGAAAGAGAATCTGTTGTGCTCTGATTCAGAGTTTTATGGGGAATTTAGAGAGAAGTAGAGGTTGGGGTAGAATATGGCAGCAAAATCTATACAAAAGATGGAAAAGTAGATTAAAAGATTTTCACTGTGAATGAGACGAAGATTCTGTCTGGCATTATCTGAGAGGCTCTCAATTGCCTTGCACTTTTCTTGCTTTGGGACTGGCATTGCTTTGAGGGCAACCCTGCACAGCCTGGAAGTGGTTTGGTGGTGGACAGGACAGTAGAGTCTGCTGGAGGCAGGACACCACCAGGCCCATGCTCCAACCTAATAAACAGCTCACATGCACCTTGGCTCAGGGCTGGCTGTGTGGCACTTAACCAAAGGGATAAATCAATCCCAACTCTGAATGAAGGCTGGAAATGAAATAGTTTCTAGACAGAGATGGCCAATTCATCCAACCACTCATAAATTTTGCCTTCATTTGAAACTGGAAGAAATCTTGCAGATCCTTCTTCCTGATTAAGAATGTCATAAATCCCAGGGATCAGAAGGATAAGCAAACTTCCTCTGGCCCCTGAAGTCTAATACATTCCGGAGCAATACCTACCCCACTCAGAGAAGTCTTCTAATATTTTGTTCTGAGACCTCAGAAATTTATTGCAGAAAAGCACAATTTGCTAACTTAGAAATATTTCCAAATTGTTTCTGAAAACACATGCCTTGAGATTCTACTTTCTCTATGTTGATTATCAATGTAAGCAGGTGTTCATAGAGACTCAAGGCACTATATGTTTGTTTTCTAATGTTAAAGAGAAATGATACTCATCAATGACACTTGTCAAAGCATGGTAAGGAAGACTTTATTCAGGACCATCATGGTAAGTACAGCCACTGTGGCAATGAGATTTTGCACTGGAGGAGAGAGGTGAGCTCAACTCCGAATACAGCCTGGCCAAGTGGGTATTCGTAGTCAAGGGGGCATGGTGTCAGTGAATGAAAAATTGTTGGGAGGAGACATTGGGGTAAAGAAGATTCTGGCCAAACTGACCTAACAGGATTGTTGCTGAAGACAGGCTGGGGTGATCACACGTCACCTGGGGGAAGGTGGAAGATGGTGATTCCAATCAGGTGTCTAGGTTGATCAGGTATCAAGGGTAGGGAATTCTTGCCAAGGTGATGTAGCAGAGTTCTTTGCCAAAAGTGGATTTATGAGGAAGTGCACACAGATGGGCCAGGGAGAAGGCCCAGGAGCCCGACTGAAGTTGGGCCAAGCAAAGAATCTTTGTCACTAATGTCATGAGGAAATGCTATTGGTGAGTCTGTTACCCATATAAGTGCCTGAAGAATGAGCAAACGAATGAATGAATCGTCAGTTTTCCTAATCTTAGTACTAACCCCTTAAAGTTCTCTAAGCATAGTGGAAAGGGATGGACCTAGGACACGCAGTCACCTCAGGGGAGCCAGCATCAACCAGAAAGCAGAGCCCGTCGCATGGGGTCAGAGTTCGAGATATCTCAAAACCTGGGGGCTGTCCCCACAAGTCAAATTCTGCATAAAAATCCTTCAGTGGCTTCCTGTGTCTTTAGGAAAAGCTTCCGTTCCCAGGGGCCAACAGGGCTGCCCACGCTCAGGTCCTTGCTCAAGCCCCCGGCATCACCTCCATGCAGCCACGCCACCCACCAACCCTCAATAAGTGGGAAACCTCAGACTGTCAGTAAGGTAGAGTCAATAAAAACAGTCCCGAGGCTACTTGCGGTACCATGCACGCTCTGCCAAACCTCCCCAGCTTCTGTGTCTTTGTACCTTTTGTTTCTACTGCATGGAAGGCATTGTGGTGCTGCAGATGTTGCAGGAAATCCCCTCATCCTAGGAGTCACTCCCCTTAGAATCCTTCCTTGACCTCTCTAGGCAGCCATGAGCTCCCGTCACCACAACACCCTGGAGCCAAGTGCACCCTTTGGCCATAGCGCTTACTTCATTGCCCTCTGACTGTATGTTGGCTTTCCAGTTTGTGAAGCAGGAAGGAATTTTCCAGACATCCCCTAGGGAGCACCGATATAAAGATAATCAGCACAGTACAGATTGGTCAAGTAGTTATCTTAGCTCCACCTGCTCAGACAAGAAGTTACCAAGTATACATGGATAGACCTGGGATCCCCAACAGGTAATCTGCATCTCTTTCCAGGCTAGGCCACGTTCATTCATCCATTCACATATACGTATATGTGGAGTGTTAGCCATCTGCTACCATATCTATTATCTGTCATTCTATACCAAGTCACTTCAAAATTTAGTGAATTTTAGGAACAAACAAAACTTTAAGGCTTAAAACATCCACAACAATTACTTGGTCACCATTTTGTGATTTTGGTAGGTCTTGGTGGGGACAGCTTGTGTCAGTTTGACATGGTACCAGTGGGACAGGCCCAACTGCCTTGAGGGTACGAGATCACACTCACATCCGTCTAGTGCCTGGGCTCAATCAGACAGGGCCACGTGTGTCTCTTCTGTCACACTTTCTCATCCTCCAGGCTCTGTCTCCCCATGGGGTCTCTCCAGCAGGGTAACCTGGACCTGGTGTCTCAGGGTTCCAAGAGGGCAAAGGCAGAGGCTGCAAGGCCTCTTAAGACTTCAGCCCTAAAACATGCCCAGTGTCACTTCTGCCATATTCTATTGGTCAAAACAAATCACAAAACCAGTCCATATTCAAGGAGTGAAGAAACAGATACAGTGCCATCTCCTGGTAGGCGGTACAAAGGGCTGAGATGCAAGAACTATCATGTAAAGACCTAAGACATCCAGGCAGTATTCATTGGTATTATTGCTCTTAATGGTGAGTAAGACACAGTTCCTGTCCTCAAGGAGTTCAAGTCAGGAGACAGGAAATGTATTAGCTGATGATTGCTAAATGCTAAATTATGCTAAATCAGGTGTCACAGACACCCAACAGTTGAGCAAAGTTTTCAGCCTTGGGAGTCAAGGCACTATGAAGCACAATATTTGTAAAAGAATTCTGTGATTCTCCCTGCTAGTGCAGGAGGGATGATGGTGGGGAAAGGAATGCTGGCTCTGTCTTCCCAGAGCACTCGCAGACCTCTCAGAACCTTTAAGGGACACGCTCTCTGTGCAGAGTTCTCTCTTTGTAGCTTTGTCCTCTTCTTGTCTCCAGGAACATTTGCATTCACCTTTCTGTTTTCAGGCATCATGTAACACACCGCAGAGAAATCACTGCTGCTTCTTGTGTCCAACTGCTGTGATGTTTGGTCATCTTTGGCCCCCTTTGGGGTTTTATATTTTCACCTGCACATCTCACCATCTGCCCACCTCACTCAGATTAAATGAATGGATTCTACATTTTACCACAACAGCCTTTACAACAGATCTTTCCCAAGAACCAGCAGCTTCTAAACTTTTGAGAATCTGACCAAAGCTCTGTATTAACCTCTCTAGAAAAGCACTCACGTGGATTTTGCATATCCCATCAGAGGGTCCACAGACCTCAAAAGCCCAGGTAAGGAACCACTGTATGGATTTTGCTTTTTTTGTTTCTGCATCTCCTTTGTCTTACACAATGCCTGCCATGTGAATAAATGAATCAATAACTCAATGAGTGAATTGATTAATGGATTGATGTTTGAGGACAACACCAGTATCACGTTCAGTTTTCTCTGGTTCGAGCAGAGCAGAATGAGGGTCACCTCTCACTGAATCTACATTGTCATCTCAATGGTTAATCAAGAACAAAGAGGGGAGGATTCCAGAAGTATTCTCGGCCAAATCCTTCAAGTCTGCAGTGAGTCTGAGCATTTAGAAGAGGCTTTCTCTTTGTAGTAACTCGCCAATCCCTGTCTCAGACCAGATCATCGCCTAAAGCCTGTGTCAAGGACGGGAGCTTAGCTGTGGGTCACATGATCCCACCTCCTCTGACAACATTTTTACTATCTGACAGATGATCTCCTTTGCATTTGATGTAGGGAAAGAATATAAGAGCTGCCAGAAGGAAGACAAAACTGTCAGTCACTTTCCAATGCTTTCCTGATGCAAGGGGAAGAAGAGGGAGGCTCTGGGCCCTTTTGTAAGTAAGCGAACCAAAACTTCAAATGCAACAGGATGGATTCAGAAATGTTGCCCTAGTGTGGTCAGGCCTGATAATTCAATATAATGATAGCTTTTCTCTTCTCCTCCCCTCATCTCTCTATTCCCCAAGGAACAGAGAGGGCTTTGTGGACTTGATACCATTAGTCTTCAGGAAATCCTAGGGCAAGATGCTGCATCCTCTGGTGCCCGGGGAGACTGTGTCTGGGGAGAGAAAGATGTTTGCCAAGGTCACAGGATGCTTGTCCTCCAAACGCCTAGAGCTGCACTCTCACCCTTCACCAGGGCTGCTCAAGCTGCCTGCCAGACTGCAGAGGGTTCTGCAGAGGGGGTCAGAAACAAAGGCTGCAAGTAAGTGGGTGCCTTGGTGGAGAGAGACTTGATCCATCAATATTCTACATCAGTTACCCCAAACACAAGGATCCTTAAATAACCTATAATCTAATAAAAGCCTATATCTAATAAAACCTATATAATAGCCTATATCTAATGAAAGCCTATAATAACAGTAACCTATAACCTATAGTATATCTTAAATGTAATACAATATTAACCTATAATAAGAATCAGCTGTAGCTAATAAAAGCCTAAATAATCTATATCTAATAAAACTTTGCCAATTAATTATAGTCTAAGGCCACTGGCCCCCTTTGCAACCTGATTAATGGCCCTAATCTCTTTTCATAAGGACACATTGGAGCCACCACAGCCAAGGGCAAGAAGAGGCCAAAGAGAAGGGGGCTTGAGGAACTTCCTAGAGCTATTTCTATCTGAGACATCTGTCTACTCCTTTACTCGAAAGGGTTCAAATCCTGCTTTTGAAAAAAGGTACAACACCACTTCTCTCAACTGTCCAAAGAAGACCAAATTAGGCTACGAAGAGTATTTGGCCAGAAACAGAATTCTTAAATCGCAGCACACCGCTGAGAGGGAAAATTGTCAATGATTCGTAATTTGGCTGGCAGGAAGGTTTGGGTGACTTGCTTAATGTCACCATTTGGGTATTACTTTTATTTTTAAAGTTTGCAGAATGAGGAAGTATAAAATCTCCTTGCTTAAGTGTACAGGCTGTGTCAAGTATCTCGTATTTTACTCTCAAATTTAATTTCACAGCATGAATGACCCTGGGAAAGTTTAATGTCTCTAAGTTTCCAGATTCTGCATTTGCAAACGGAGACGATAATACCTACTGAATAAATGCCCTGGGAATGGGGAAAGGCCTATTGCACTACTTTGCATGCAGGAGGCTCACACTTTTTAAAATTTCTGTTGTGGAAGTGAAATTCGTTTTGTTCCATCCTCTATTCCTCTGATTTAACGCGGAACTATGATCTCAGTAGGCTACTAATGTTTATAGAAAGAATGCATGTGTTCTAAGGTTACATGTAAATGATTTAAACAAGGTACAGTGTTTGGAATGTCTACCTTATAATTCAGGAGCCGAGCATCAATAATGAGAACTAGTTACCTGATCAGTAGGCAAAATGTCACCAAAATGACAGAAGGTGCCAATTAAGTAAAGTAATTTATTATAGAAACATGTTGAAAGATTCTAAAACTGTGTGCAAAGGGACTGTTCTATTATTTAGATCTACATTTTTACTGGTAAATTTATGTCAATAAAATGACATAAATTCATTCTCATTAGGCATAATGAGTTCATCCAACTCAACTAATAATATGGAACATCTGTCAGGGTGACATTCCAACATGTTCTTTTCAGTGATGTCACAGAGCCTGTTGATTTATGCTTCCTCAAGGGCACCCAGGGGTCAAGGTCAGCTGGCTGGTCAGTGCACAATGGCTGTGAGACCCACCTCTCATTTGCTATTTTGGACTGAGTCATGTCACTAAAGCTTCATTACCAAAGTATATTCTAAGCAAGTCTAGTCCTTTGGGATGTTAAGAGGAAAGAAGGAAGGAAGAAAGGAAGAAAGGAAGGAAGGAAGTAAGGAAGAAAGGAAGGAAGGAAGGGAGGGAGGGAAAACTTCCTATGATCTTTTATGTTTGGCAAACACAGGATTAAACAATCTTTACTGTAAGACTTCTCAGTGCCTTTATTTTTTGTTTTTTTTATTTATTATGTTTAATTATTGAGAGTAGATAATAGTTGTATATATTTATAGGGTACATGTGATGTTTTGATACAGGAATACAATGTATAAAAATCAAATCAGTGTAATTAGGGTATCCATCACCTCAAGTATTTATCATTTCTTTCTGCTGGAAACATTCCAAATCCACTCTTTTAGTTATTTTAAAATATGCAATAACTTATTGTTGACTATATTCACCCTTTTGTGCTATCAAATATTAGATCTTGTTTATTCTATCTCTCTAACTATATTTTTGCATCCATTAACCATCCCCACTTTATCCCCACTACCCTTCCCAGCCTCTGGTAACCGTCATTCTACTCTCTGTCTCCAGGAGATCAATTGTTTTTAATTTTTAGCTCCCACACATGAGTGAGAACATGTGAGATTTGTCTTTCTGTACTTGGCTTATTTCACTGTACAAAATGTTCTCCGGTTCCATCCATGTTGTTGCAAATGACATGATTTCATTCTTTTTATTGCTAAATAATATTCCATTGTATATATGTACCACATTTTCTTTCTTCATTCATCCGTTGATGAGCACGTAGGTTGATTTCTAATCTTGGCTATTGTGAATAGTGCCTCAATAAACACAGGAGTGCAGATATCCCTTCAGTATACAATATACAATTTCCTCTGTTTGGGATATATACCCAGCAGTAGGATTGCTGGGTCATTTGGTAGTTCTATATTTAGTTTTTTGAGGAACCTTCATGCTGTTCTCCATAGTGATTGTACTAATTTACATTCCCACCAACAGTGTATGAAGGTTCTCCTTCTCAGAGCCTTTAAAAAATAACCTCTGCATTATGAATTTCCAAGGGGAGGATTAGATATTCAGTATTTAGTACTCTATTTTCATGGTATATTAGAGGGACTTACATTCCCTGGGAATCAGGAAGATACTGGACAAAATATTCTAGTCCTGCTTTCCCTTTTCACTGACTATGACGCAAGTCAGTGTTCTCTGCTCAGGCTCCTGCAAAGCCCTCAGCTCTTGTCTTAGACTGTTCAGGCTGCTATAAAAAAAATCATAAAACTCAAGGGCTTATAAATAATAGAAATTTATTTCTCACAGTTTTGGAGACTGAGAAGTCCAAGATCACGGCACTAACAGATTCGATGTCTGGTGAGGGCCCATTTCCTGTTTTGTAGACACCATCTCTTTCTTGTGGCCTCACGTGGCAAAAGGAACAAGGCAGCTCTCTATGATCTCTTTTATAAGGACACTAATTCCATTCAGGAGAGCTTTGCCCTCATGGCCTAATCAGCTTCCAAAGACCCCACTTCCTGATGCCATTACATTGGGGATTAGGTTTCAACACATGAAGTTCTGGGGGACACAAACATTCAGTGCTTAGCAACTATCCTCACTGTAGATACCAGGCATCATAAGAAGAATGTTCCACAGTGTGGATTTATTGCCAATCCTCAGTGACCTTCAAAGCCAATATGGTGTGCCCCTTCAGGACACTGCAGTAAGTTGGTATTAGCCTTGCCTAGGTGGAGCTTCCAAGTGAAGGAAGAACTGGAGTGAGACTATATAAGCTCCATTTTTAGGCAGGGCCAAGGTTAAACGAGGCTGTTTTACTCAGACATCAAATATGAAGTTCGAGGAGCAGAAACAATAGAAAAAGGACAATGGCTCTAAGCCCATATATCCATTAAAGATGAGCAAAGAGCAAGAATGAAAAGAATTCTAGAAGCAAAAGGAATGGATCCAAGTCCTGGTTTAGAATGGACCCAATAGACATCGTGCATGAAGGGTGTCAGTCTGATTCAAAAGCTCAGGGTGGCTGTTGGCAGCCGAGGTCATGAGCAGCTTCTAAATAAGGCAGACTGTCGGGAAGCCCAGGCACACAGGCTGATGGCATTGGAATTTCTCTTGCTATTGACAAATATTCTTTGTTTGGCTAAACTTTAGTCAGACTCCTGAAAACCTCCTCCTATGCCCATCTGTGCACTTCCCTGTAAAATTCAATTTTAGCCAATCACACTGCTGAGTCAATTTGTCAAGAAGCTCCTGCTCTTGATATCTGATCACTCTTAATACCTGATTAGATTCCTCATCCTCCACCATCACCAGGCAATGTCTGATCACACTAGACTGTCTTCAGCAAGAATCCCTCCAACCCCTGATGTTCCCTCTTAGCCATTGTCCATACACTGACCCCCACCCTGTTCCTTGGCTGTACATTACCATCTGCCCATGCTGTGTTTGGGGTTGAGCCCAATCTCTCTCCCCCGCTGCAAAATCCCATCCCAGTGGTTTCTGTACCTCTTTCGATGGTCCTGAATAAAGTTTTCATTATCATGCTTTAACAAGCATCATTGACTAATATTTTTCTTCAACACTATCATAGTCCTGGAATCCAAGTCTGGGGTGAGCCTCTTGCCCCTGCAAGCCCACTGAACATCTACTCACCTGTGTCTGCCTCAGTTTCCAATTTGGCTCCTGAAAAGCACTTTAACTCCCCACTGAGTTTGGAGGCTGACAACCTGCCTCCTCCTTGCCAGACCCTTTCCCTAACCATGACTTTGCTTCTGTGCCCTAGCTGCTAGCAAGGGTCCGGTATCAAAACAGAAACATCATGCAGAACAAGAATACACTGCCACCCTTCTGATTTTTGCTTCCACATCACCTGGAGACTCCTGAGGAGAGGGAAAGAAGACCCGTCAAGAAAAGAAAGGGTCACAATCTGCAAGAGCCTTGAGTTACAGTTTTCAGCTAACTCTTGTTCATCTCACTTTACACTTATCACTTGACATTAGTATCTGAGCCTGGATTAAGACACTCCTGGGTTTCCCTTCCCTTTCCTTCTAAAAGTACTCACAAAATATTATTCATATTGGAGAATAGCTCATATATATGTGTGTATATATATCCACTGATATAATGCATATTTATAATTTAGATAATAAGAAGAAAATTAAGTACTCAGTATTTACTTTGCAGTTTAACAAATAGAACGTCATCAGCACAAGTGAAGCCCCCTGTGTGTGTGTGTGTGCGTGTGTGTATATATATATATGTCTAATGGATTATATCATTCTCTTAACCTTTCTCCATAAGAAACTGCTATCCTAAATTTCATGTTAATTAATTCTCTTTCTCTTCTTGATGCTTTTGCCATGGTTATTTCCGAACAACATGGGGCTCAGTTTTGCCAGCTCTTGTGCTTTTGATAAAAGAAATCATACTGTATATATGTTTTTGTAACTTGCTCTTTTCACTCAACTTTGCGAACTGTCAACAAAACAAGTCTCACAAACCATAAATTTAGTAAGGAGAGCTTTATTTATAAAAGGGGGTTACACAACCTGCAGGAGGGATGCAGAGCCTCCAGTTGGTGCTTCAAGGGAGGGGAGGGTGAGATAAGAATTTATGCTGAACGGGTTGGCTAAGTATACATATTCAACAGGTTATAGGAGGAGCTATGGATATTCACAAAGGGAAGGTGCAGGCATGTGTAGTAAGCTAACATGTCTGTTACATGTGCCTCATATTCACCTTGGAGAGGAGACTTAACATTTAAATGTATTACAGTTAGGCCTTATACATCAAAATGTGAAGGCACTCAGTACGCAACCTCTATAAACTGGACAGAACCGCTCCAGAGTCTGTGGTCTCTTACCAGGAAGGAGTGCTGGTCAATTGCTATGTCAAAACTGTGAACAAAGAGGGCCAGCATCAAGCAATTGGTTGAAATCAGCAATGGAGCAACTCTTTTAAAACGGCTAGTTTTCTGTTTAACCCTTAGGAAAGAAAGCCTACGATGGTTAGTGAGGGAGGTGGTATAACAAGGCGTGTCTGACCTCTCATCCTGTCATGACCAGGAACTCAGTTTTTAAGATTTCTCTGGGGTCTCTTTGGCCAAGAGGGAGTCTGTTCAGTCAGTTGGAGGGCTTAGGATTTTATTTTTCTTTTGCAAAACCATAATGATAAATATAACTGTCATTTCTTGAATTCCATTGCTATATGATATTTTATTGTTTGAATGCATCATACATTTTTCTCAACTCTATTACAAATGGATATTTGGTTATTTTCAGCATTTTGCTATTTGGAACAAAAAATATTTTTATATGTGGACTCTACTGCATATGTGCAAGAATTTCCTAGAATGAAGCTCTTCAAATTTTTTTTTGCCTGAGTATCTGCTAAAAACTTTCTTTCTGAAAAGCTAAATATCTCCCTAAATATTTTTAAATAGGCATTGAAAATTTTTCAAAGAGGCTATAGTTGCAAAGACTGTAATATTTATAATGCATAAGTATGGTAAAATCTTGTGATAATGTAAATTTAAATATAAAGCTGTTAGTGGCTGGCATCTTCTTCCACCAGTTCCTGTTCTCACATGAGCTTTCATCTTCCTGTAACTTTTTCATTTAGAGGCATCTTGCTTAACTTGATAGACTTGGAAAGAGTTAGAAGGAAATACCATTTATTTCATCAAATCTTGCTGGTATATTATTTTTCATAATGTGCTTTTTATCTCATCATGTGCTTTGAAAACATTTTAATCTAAACCTAAGAATGAGGATAAAGGTCATTCAATCTATGGAAAATATCCAGTATATAACTGAACAGAGAGAACTAGTCTTTATTTTTAACTAATCAGCCAAGCCAGATGTACTTTCTTTTTTTTTTTTTTTTTTTTTTTTTTTTTTTTGAGACAGAGTCTCACTGTGTTGCCCAGGCTAGAGTGAGTGCTGTGGCGTCAGCCTAGCCTAGCTCACAGCAACCTCAAACTCCTGAGCTCAAGCGATCCTCCTGTCTCAGCCTCCCGAGTAGCTAGGACTACAGGCATGTGCCACCATGCCCGGCTAATTTTTTCTATATATATTTTTAGCTGTCCATATAATTTCTTTCTATTTTTAGTAGAGGTGGGGTCTCGCTCTTGCTCAGGCTGGTCTCGAACTCCTGAGCTCAAACGATCCGCCCACCTCGGCCTCCCAGGGTGCTAGGATTACAGGCGTGAGCCATCGCGCCCGGCCCAGATGTACTTTCTATTAGAAAAAAAATATCTGGCTTCATTTCTCAAATTAAATAAATGTGTTACTATGAAACCCTAACGAACATTTCACTTTTGAGCTATAACTCTAAGATAGATAGATAATCGATAGGTAGATAGTGGATGGATGGATGGTTGAATCATTACCTGGATGAAATAAAGCACTGCCACCTTTGATATTCACAGGAATACATTTTAGATGATAGAGATTTCAATGTCATCACTGGTGCTAGATTCAGAACATATTAATGGGACGTAAAAATATCTCATTTCTAACATAATGCTTTGCTCTTAACAGAAAAAGAAATTACAAGACCAGGGAATTCAAAAAGCCCTACCCCAGGTTTATGGTATATTGAATGAAGGAGGTTTCAGGGCAACAATATCTTGCATTGCTTCTTTGTTTAATGCCCCCAAGGGTTTTTACATTCCAGAACAACGCATCAGAGTAAGAGAAGGTGGATAGGAGGTCTGCCATTTCTTTTTTAACAACAGGATAAGAGTGGTTGTGGAAGGGGAGTGAGGAAAAGAAGAACCAGCAAGATGTTTTATGTTGTCGTCAGAACAACTTAGGAAAAGAGTACATAGGGACATTGAAGGTGTCAACCCGAAATAACTGAAAGATCAGAACCCAGTTTTAAACAGTTCATTCAAGTGAAAATCTGGGAACAGCCATTCAGGGAACACAAACTCCAGAGAAATGAGGTCAGTGTTCCAAAGTTAAAAGTTAAGGTCTTGCTTTTTTTAATTATTATTTTTATTTATTTATTTTTTTAGAGACAAGGTCTTCTTCTGTCTCCCAGGCTGGAGTACAGTGGCGCAATCATATTTCACTGCAGCCTTGAACTCCTGGCCTCTAGTGATCCTCCCACCTCAGCATCCCAAAGTGCTGGAATTATAGGCATGAGCCACCATGCCCAGCCAAGGTCTTGCTTACATGGGAAGAAAACAAAGAAATTTAACAGAATTACATTTTCTATACAAGTCTGGCTTACAAGTTACAATTTAATAAGTTACAGTTTGTTTTATTTTCTTTACAGCTTATTTTCATTTCCTTTCCAATTTAAAAGTGTATATTTAACATTCCATCTTAGACAATGTGATATCCATGAAGTCTTCATGTAAGAAAAATAAGAGAGAAGTTTATCTATAATGAAGATCAACAGTAAGAGGGAAGGGGTCTTCCATGGTGCCTTTCTGTCATTTATAACATTTTACAAAACAATATAGGTAGGAAAGAAGGCTAATCTATAATCAGAGAAACAAAGATTACAGCTGCCTAGGTTACAGGAGCCTGTCTTGTGACTCAGGCCCCATAATCACATGAAGGCTCAAAACAATGTAAAGTTCCAACAGCTTAGATTTTGAATTACTTATTTTTGCAAAGGTCTAAAAATTAATTCACTTAAAACCACCTGTGCTTAAAGATCCCTCTGGAAAATCTTCATGAAGCCCCAGGGGATATGCACAGTACAGGTTGAGGATCGCTTTCAAAGGATATATACTTAGGAGGAGAATTGAGGGCCATAGGAAGTGCATATCTTCAGCTTTATTAGATAATAGCAAATTGTTTTCCAAAGTGATTATGACAATGTCCAGTCCTACCTGCAGTGTAGAAGAGTTCCCATGACAGCACATCATTGCCAAAAAGTAACATGTATTGTTAAGGTTTTTACTTGCCAATCTAATGGCTGTGAAATGTTATCTCCTACTTTAATTGGCATTTCTTTCACTCAGAATGAAACTGAGCATCTTTTCTCATGTTTATTGACCATTTGTCTTTCCCCTTCTGCAGAATTTCTATTTGTGTCTTTAGTTCATTTATCTATTTGGAATCATTTGGCTTTCTTTCCTGTTGATTCTCAAGAGTTTTTTTTTTAAAAAAAAAACATATTGTACATAATAGCATTTTGTCAATTATAGATATTTAAAATATCTTATTTTAAATAAAATGTAATAAAATAAAAAAATCTCCTGGTTTGTGGCTTACCTTTTCACTCTGTTTATAATATGTCTTGATGACCAAAAGTACTCAGTTTTAATATAGTTGAACTTACTAATATTTTCCTTTATGGTTTTATTTTTCATATCTTAAAAGATTCTTCCTATCTCAAGGTCATAAAACCATCTCTTATGTTTTCTTCTAAAAGTTTGAAAGTTTTGCCATTCACATTAAGTGCTCAATCTGTCTGGAATTGATTTTTGTGTCCGAGATAAAGGATCCATTTTCATTTCTTAACATCTAGGTAATTGTCCTAGTACCATTTATAGAATTCTCAATCCTTTTTCACTTGTCCGCAGGGATAACTCAATCATGTAGCATGTTTCCATATATATTTAGATCTGATGTCAGACTTCCTGTTTTGTTCCACTGGCCTGCCTAACTATCTATATATCAAAATTACAATATCTGATTACTCTAGCTTTATTATAACAAGTCTTAATATCCAGAAGGGCAAGTCTCCACCCCACCTGGGTGGGAACTTCTTCATCAAGAGTGTGTGGATTGATTTTGGCACTTTGCCCTTTGTGGCACCCATAAAGCACACTGCTTAGATCTCCCTTCAAAGAGAGAACCCACCATGGGGAGTACAGTCAGCCAACACGTCCAGCTGGAGGTGTCTTGAGAAGCCACCTCAGCTTTAACCCTGCAGCCACACACTCACAGACAAGCCCCAGACTAATCACGATGGTGGTTCAGGAAGGGCTCACCATGTTCATGGGCTGCTCTATGGGAAATCATTTCACTAAATCTCACAGGTGGACTAGTGGAGTCTTCTCACAGTTGCACCACAGACTGAGGTTTTTCCTGCCTGATCATCCTTTCTTCCTCCTCTCCTTCCCCAGGGATCAGATAACATGGAAAGATCTGAAGGCTTCCCCTGCCTATCCTGCTCTCTCTTCCATTTATCTTTCCCATGCATTTCACCCAATAAACTTCTTTTACCGCTAACTTCATCATGGCATCTGCTTCCCAGAAAACACAACCAATGCACACGCCCAGAATATTTTCAAACTTTCTTATCATGTTCCACAAGAAAATATGTTGAGATACAGATTGGAATTGCATTGAACCTATTGATAAATTTGGAGAGAACTAACCTTGTACAAAATGAATTCCTTCTGTACACAAACATGCTGTGTCTATTTATTTAGGAATTCTTAATGTCTTTCAATGAAGTTTTTAATTTGTTGCAAAAAATTATCGTGTATGTAATTTTTAAAAATTTATTCCTTTGTACTTTGTGTTTTCAATTGAGGTTACAACTGCATACTTAAATTTTCATTTTCTGGCTTTCTGAACTGATAGTTGGATTTTTGTTTGTTTGCTTTGTTTTATGTTGTGTTGTGTTGCTGATGCAAAAAAAAAAGTGCTGTAACATTTGGATTTTAGATCCATAGGCCTTACTAAGCAGTCTTATTAAGTCTTTTCATTTGCTTTTACATTCATTTAGCTTTTCTTTGTAAACAGTATTATCTGTGAATTACGGCAACTTTGTTTTTTCCTTTCCAATCCTTGAAACTCAGTTATAATTCTTGTTTGGTTACATGAGCTGTGATTTCCAGCAGAAGATTGAATAGGAGAGGCTACAAGGGGCATCTTGGTCTTGTTCTTGACTTAAAGAGAATCCTTTAAATTTTTTACCTTTGAGTATATTGTTTGGTGTAGGTTTTCTGTAGATTATTTTATTAGTTTAGGAAAGTTCCCATCTATTGCTAGTTTACAAGGAGTTTTTTTTTAAGTAATGAATGATATATTAGACTCCATTGTACCCTGACCTATATTCTTCAGTTCTATCTTTTGCTCCAGACATTGCTGCAGCAACCAGCTTTGTGCATTGTAACTGGGCAGCCCTTTCATCTGATGTACCATGGTGTTTGATTATTGAGATTTTTAGATTATTTCTGCTATTATATTTTGTACATCCTATTTATCCTCTTTTCCTATTTTTTATCTCCTACATATTTGTTGGATTAATTGAATTTATCTCCCTCCTCCCTATACTCACATGCTTTCAATCTTTTCTTTTTTATTAGCTTGGAAATTATGTACTCTGCCTCAATTCTTTTTTTTTTTTCCTGGAAAATTTAAAATGCACACATAGCTTGTTAAAGTCTAGAGAGATTTAATACCTTTATCTCCCTCCTGCACAACATGACTTTTGAATGTTGTTAACTGTAAATACCTCTGTTAGTTTACACAGTACAAGTATTCAGAATTTATTTCTACTATTTTGATTTTTTCCATCCTCATAAGTTAGACATGTTGATATTGCCATTTGCAGTCAATGCTTGTTTAGATTTACCCAAAGGTTGACTATTACCTTTATTAACTTCTCTATTTTGCATTTTGGATCTTCTTCTGGGATTATTTTTAATTTTTCCAAAATGCATTTTTCAGAAACTCCATTAGTGAAAGCCTAATGAAAGTATTAATAAATTCATCCAGATATTGTT
This sequence comes from Eulemur rufifrons, assembly GCF_041146395.1. Taxonomy (NCBI): domain Eukaryota; kingdom Metazoa; phylum Chordata; class Mammalia; order Primates; family Lemuridae; genus Eulemur; species Eulemur rufifrons. The sequence continues at coordinate 27,692,901 of NC_091001.1, forward strand.
TGTTTAAAAATGTTTTTATTCCAAAGTTATTTTTGAAAAGCAATTCTTCTTGCATAGAATTATAATTTGAGAGTTATTTTTTCTTAACACATTAAAAAGTGTTTTCCAATCTTCCAGTTTTTTTGTTACTATTAAGAAATCAGCTGTCAGCCCAATTTTAGTGTCTTATATTTCTGTCTTTTATCTCTGATTCATTCTAAGATCTCTTTTTCTTTACTGATCTTCAATTTCAATACATGTCTATACGTGGCTTACATTTTATATGTCCTGCTTGGAATTTATTGGGCCTCTTGAATATAAGAAAAGATATATTTTATTAATACTGGGAATTCTTAGCCATTACCTTTTGGGATATGACTTCTCCCTCTTTTTTCTATCATCTCTGTCTAAAAATACTGTTAGATTTATGTTTGACTCCCTAAGTTTTCCATGTTATTTTGTTCTCATTCATATTTTCCTTCTCTTTACCTCCTAAAGTTCATTCTGTGCAATTTCTTCATACCTGTCTTCGAGCTTACTTAGTCTCTCTGTTGCTATGTCTAATTTACATTAATCCTTTCACTGAGTTTTAATATTAATTTTTACTTTCTTTAATTTCTAGATATCAGATATGCTTCTTTCCAATTACGATGGGTCAATTATGGTAGTCTCTTATACTTGTATCATATTTTTAATATTCTCAGATTTTTAACATTTGGATATGTTTGTTTTATATTCTATATATGAAAATTTCAGAGTTTGAGGATCTAATCCCATATTTTTTTATTTGATGACTTATTCATGATATCTTCTTTTGCTCATGCTTTTGATGATGATAATGTGTATGTGTTTGTGTGTGGGCATGTATGGATGTAAGCTCATTTTCACTGGGATTTTATACGCAATTATTGTTTGAAATCTAAGTCTAAAGTTTTTCCTTCCAGAAACAATTGTGTTTGCTTCTGCCAGGTTAATGGAGGCCCTACAAATCTAAAATGAGACTATATGAACTATAAGATTATAGATATGAAAAAATTACAAGTAATGCATTCAGGGAGACAAAAAGATAGAAAATATAAGTGATGATTAAATGACATTTCAGCTAGAGATTTTCATGAATGTGGCTATCCAGACAGTAGGAGCTTTTGCCCATACCCACATGAATTTGAGATTGTAATAGACATTGTTTAACTCCTGCTTATTCTCTTCCCCATGACATCTACTCAGAGGCTTCAAAAAACAAATTCCTTTGTCATTTATGTCTGCAGAGGAATTTTGTTTTGTTTTGTTGTGTTGTTTGGTTGGTTTGTTTGGATTTTGTTTGTTTATTCAGCCCCTGTAGTTTATGTCCAGTAGAGGCTCAGCTGTGGGGTAATCTCCCACCTGACCTCTAGCCTTTATCTTCCATTCTCTACTGCATGGCTCATTGACACCAAATTCTAGATATACAGGTATTTGGGGGAAAAAAAAAAAAAACAGAACAAATGTTGGTTCCCATGTTTGCTTCCATGGATTTGTATTTTCTTGACATTTTAAGACTTTGAAGAATTTCTTTCTTTCTTGCAAGTTTATTATACATTTAAAAAGATACTTTAAGACTCAACAATAAGAAAACCAAAAACCCAACTAAAATGGACAAAAGATCTCATCAAACACTTCATCAGAGAAGATATAGAGATGGAAAATAAGTACAAGAAAAGATGCTCAACATCATTTGTCATAAGGGAATTACAAATTAAATTAACAATGAGATACCACTACATGCCTATTAAAATGATTAGAATAAAAAAAATAGACAATTGACAATTGACAATATTGACTCCTAGCAAGAATCCAAAACAACAAGAACTTTTATTCATTACTCATGGAAGTGTAAAATTGTTTTGCCACTTGGAAGACAGTTTGGCATCTTCTTACAAAGCTAAATATAGTCTTACTATACAATCCTACAATTTGCACTTAAAGGTATTTACCCAACTAACTTTAAAAGTTGTATCTACACAAAACTTGCAAAACTTGCAGGTTAATGTTTATAAGAACTTTATTCATAATTGCCAAAACTAGAAGCAATCAAGATGTCCTTCAATAGGTGAATGAATAAAGAACTATGATACCTCTATACAGTGGAATATTATTTAGCAATAAAAGGTGAGCTATAATTCCATGAAAACACATGCATTAGTCTTAAATATATATTGCTATATGAAAGAAACTGATGTATTAATATAAATGATATATACTATATGTTTCCAATTATACGACACTCCCAAAAAGAGAAAACTATAGAGACAGCAAAAAAAAAAAATCAGTGATTTCCAAGTGTTTCAGAGTAGAGGAGGGAGAATCAAATAGGTTCAATAAGCACAGGGGATTTTTTAGAGAGGTAAAACTATTATGTATGATATGATATGACAATGTGGACATATCACACAATACCTTTGTCAAACCTGTTGAACTTTACTGTATAAAGAGTGTGTCTTAATGCATGCAAATTTAAAAAATTATTTAAACAGTCAGAGAAATCCCAGGATAGAATGCAAAATGTGAAAAAACAATCTAACTGTATTACACATGTACGAAACAACCTCATTGAAGGTGTTGGGGTGGGGGGAAGGTGCTCACTTAAGTAAATTTGAAAATGAGTGGAGTCTGTAAAACTGAAGGCACAATAAATAATACATTAGCACTATATTCTAGCTGAAACACTTGTTCCTTCTGGGTACACAAGCTAACAATTCTGATACTGCTATGTATACACACTGGAATTGAGTAGTTAAGTAAATGGATGGCAGATGGTGAGAGCAGGTTTCTTGATGCTGGAGTAGGAGGTTATGGACAAGCCAGGGGCAAGTCTAGAATGAATCCCACGATTATGGACTGGAGTTGGAGACATGAGTATGAACTCATCCTTAGCTTAGCACAGATACAGATGGTAACATATAGAAATACATATAAATATATTAATGCATTTTATATGTAACATTTATGGACACATGAATTAGTATACACACATATATTCCCTTGTTCTGTCAACTGAGAAGGCCTAGATGTAACAGCATCCCACTAGCAATGAGCACACCTAGCCCAGACCTTGGTTTCAAATCCCATTCCCCAATAAAGGGAACCAAGGCCCCTTGAAGAAATGGCTGATTCTTGCACTGGGGCAGGGAATGCACAAGATGAGACTGTAGCACCTTGTAGTTCCACAAAGTAAGGAAGTACTAAAAAATACAGACACAGGCCAGGCACGGTGGCTCATGCCTGTAATCCTAGCACTCTGGAAGGCCGAGGCGGGAGGATTGCTCTAGGTCAGGGGTTTGAGACCAGCCTGAGCAAGAGCAAGACCCCGTCTCTACTAAAAATAGAGAGAAGTTAGCTGGACAATTAAAAATACACAGAAAATATTAGCCGGGCATAGGGCACATGCCTGTAGTCCCAGCTACTCGGGAGGCTGAGGCAGGAGGATCACTTGAGCCCAGGAGTTTGAGGTTGCTGTAAGCTAGGCTGATGCCACAGCACTCACTCTAGCCTGGGCAACAAAGCGAGACTCTGTCTAAAAACAAACAAAAAAAAAAACACAGACACACACAGAGAATAATGGAGATATATCAAAAAGAAATAGGAGCTAACTGAAAGAGTTCCAAATAGGCAAAGCAGAATAGAATTAAGCAACAAAACAAAGTAGTATTGGATTATAACCCAAATATAAAATAAATATCCATGAGTCCACATTGATATAAATGATTGAATAAATAAATAATTGTGGGAGAAGAGACAAATCTCCCATGCAGAAAAATTTCAAATAGTATATGTAGACACTCTACCCTCAAAAAGGTAAAGCAAAACTCCCTATTCCTTAAATGTGAGCTGTGCATAGTGACTTCCTTCCAAATAATACAGTGCAGAAAGAGGGAGTCATTTACAGTGAAGAAACATGACAGACACTACCTCAGCCAGGTATTCAAGGTCAACATGAACAGTGATAAGTCATGTTGATAGTGTTTACTCTTGATATGATGTATGACTTTACCTATATAGCCTTTCTTCCCAAACTCTGACCCAAATCCGATCATGAGAAAAACAACAGACAAATACCAATTGAGGGACATTCTACAAAATACCTGACTGGTATTCCTCAAAACCATCAAGGTCATCAAAAAGAAGGAAAGTCTGATAAACTATTCTGACCAAGAGAACCCTCAGAAAACATGACATCTAAATAGAATGTGCTATTCTGAATGGAATGCTGGAACAGAAAAAGAATATTAGGTAAATAGTAAGGCACTCTGAATAAATTATGGGTCTTGGTTAATAATAACATATCAATGTTGCTTATCTAATTGTAACACATGCTACACTAATGTAGGATGTAAATAATAGGGGAAACTGGGGACTCTCTGTGCTGTCTTTGCATTTTTTCTGCAAATTTTAAACATTTCTGAACAACAATTTTTGTTAATAAAATGCTTTATCCTGTTTTAAAAGATAAAGTTTACTAATATACTAGAAACACCCTCAAAGACACAGCCAGAAATAATGTTTGATTGAATGTCCGGGCACCTCATGACCCAATCAAGTTGATACATAAATTAACCATCATAGTTTGGGTCAAAAATGATCCAGACAGCAAACTTTTAGCCTCTCCTCAATCGCACCTCCAGCCCTGGCAACTGGAAGCCCATCCTCTGTTCCAGTTTCTGCACAGGGAATTCAGCTTCAGGGTCTGCTCTGCTCCCTTTGGTGCCCTCCCCTCCACAGGGCAATGCTGACCAGGGCACAGCCCCACTGCAGTGATGAGAGAGCACTTGAACATTCGCTGCTTGGGCCTGTGTGAGGACTGAATGAGAGAGTGTGTTGGAGTGTGCTATGTAAGCAGTTAAATTCTACAGAGGTGAGGGCTGTCATTTTTCTGCATATTTTCCTATGAATGAACAGTATTCATGTTGTCGTTATGTTTTCTAGGCAGAAATGAAAAGATAACATATCTGAAAAACTAAGCTCCTATGAATTCAAAAAGAGAAGATGGCTAGAATTGGTTGCATCAAACACTAGCAGCTTACCTTCCCATGTTGCTTTTGGCACACAAACCACTCTCTAATGCATTTTTTCATGTGATCCTTACAAAATTCTATACAATAGAGTGTGCTATTATTCTGCTTTTTATAGATTTAGAGAAAGACTGAGAGAGGTTAAGTGAGTGGCCCACGATAACACAGCTAAGAAGTAACTGAATTATATTTTAATACTAGTCAATTCACATTCTAAATCCATATTCTTTTCACGCATCACAATCCCTCTTTTAACAGGAAAAAGGAAACTCAGCCCTTGGCAGTGTAATTACCTATAAAGAAAGACAAGGAAACTTTGCATAGCTAATTACTAAGATGTTTGGTTTTTCCACATTTAAAAGAGCATATCTAGGTGAGGTGTAACAGTAACTGAGGAATCTAGTTTCATGTTACCCATGAATTCATGCATTCACCCTGCATCCATCCATCTAATCAGCAAAATAAAGGTCTACTCTGCATCGAGCACTGTTATAGATGATGAGAATTCACGTGATGGCCTTCACCATCATCATCATCAACAACAACACTTTCATCCCAAGTACTTTGGCTGTGTGCATGTAATGAGTGACTAGATGATGTTTCATTAAGTCTAAGATTACAGGACACGATGTCAGTGGTGTGTTCATCACTAAAATGGTGAACACTCTCCAAGGCAGACATTGGAAGGCAGAGTAAAGGAGATACGTCAGCTGAACAAAATGGAATAAATGCACAATTAATCCTTGAAGTACACTGGGACAAATGCATTTTTTTGAAGTATATTGGGAAGAAGGAATTGTGATATTTGAATTAGTAAAATTGTAAATAAATTTTGTTCCTGAGTAGGCGGCTTAACAAAGGCTCTGCAGCCCATAAAAGCAGAGCTGTGTCTCTCGTTCCTTTTGATTTCCAGTAGGGATGAGCTCAGTATTCTGTGACCAAAGGTGTGTGTTTGAATTGCTACACTGGTGCATAGCAGAACTTGAATATATGCTGATTTCTTTTGCTTTCCTTGATTCAGGAGGATATTTGTGGAATATCTTCCAGAGGTGCTGCTTTAATTTGAAAAAAATATAAAACGTCCCCAGAAGGGAGAACCATAAATATATAAACTCTTCTCTGCCCCTTTTTCTACATACACTATGTTCTCTAAGATGCAGATTAATTGTGGCTTCTGTCGGGAAGACTTCTTCCCATTCTAGCGAGCATCACTCAGGGTTGATGCTTCTGCTTTTTAACCTCATAGGACACAGGCCTGGGAGCCGAACCCCCTTTACTGTGGCCTTTGCAGATGCTCCTTTTCCTCTGCTGTTATTGCAAATGAAACACCATTCTTCTAGCTTAGATGAACCCATGATTTTAAAAAATAGAGTCTATCCCCACTTAGCCACTTAAATATAGCAATTCTCCTCTCTCTTGTCTTTATTATCTTTTTAATTTTAATTTTTTACCTTTACTTTTCTCTTTCTACCATGTCATTCCCAAGAGCAAACATGCTGTTATTTCATCCGGCTTAAACAAAAAACTCTCTGTTAACTATACCCCTTCAGGAGGCAGACCACAGTCAATAATCAACTAAAGTTGACTCACTGCCTTGAGATGGGGCCAACTTTATAGGGCAAATTGTTTTCTGAAGTTTCACTGTGAGATCAAACTGCAACTACCTGGCAGCTGCGGCTGCAGCCCTGCTTAGCTTTTTCCCTACCCTGCTATGCTTTCTTTCTTCACTTCACCTTCTCTGAAAAGCAATTCCTCAATAAATCATTTGAGTAAGAATACCAGATGGGTTCTCCACTTCTAGGGAACCCAACCTAAGACAGTTGGTATCAGAAGTGGGGTAGTCCTAGGCGGATCTCAGGATGGGATTTTCAAGTTGTGTCACTTGCTGGCTGAATGGCAATAAGGATCCCATCACCAGTGTTAGTTGGGATATAGATTGTTTCTGGTGTATTCAAGCATTGCAATTGCTAAGACTTTTATTTTTGGTGAACGAAGATGAGACACAGTTGAAAGGAGGTACACCAGCAGGTACAATATCTTTAGCATTTGAGTATTGTAGAATAAATAATAAGAACTGTGCAATTTGATGGCTGTTTCTGAGGAGCATTGATTATTAAAAGGGGAAATGACAGGCTCATATGTATTAATCAATGATTTAAAGCAAAGTGTGAGAGTCATAGGGCATTCTTGGCAGCATTTAAAGACCTTTATCTCCTACAGCCAGAAGGTAGACACTGCTTAAGACCAGGCAATATATCCAATTTTAAGAATTACAGAACTTCGCAGAAACTTGAATTATCAATGTATGTGAGTATCCAGTGAAAAAGTCAGGACCCTGATACAAAAGTCGTAGCACTCTGAGATTTGGGATGGGGATATCTGGATAGGTGTTCAAAAAAACAATAATCCCCAGATTCTTCTGAGTCCTCTGTGTCTGCAGAAGTGGCCCACCCTCTTTGTGGAAGACAGAGAATCCCTTACCTGGAAACTATGCAAAGGCCTAACATGAAGCAGGTACTTTACAATATAATACTTGCCCTCATCAGACTCTCTTTCTGCCTTTCGTACTGGCCACCAGACCCATCATTAGAGAAATAACTAGAGAAGTGGCAGTCCTGCTGAGTGAAGAAAGGGATCATATACCAAAGCTGCTGCAGGCCCACACTAACATGCACTGCCAGGACCTGGAGAATGGGACGAGAGGTGGGTCTTGAGCACACTGGACCAAGAGAAAGAATGTGAAGCTGATGAGGGGGAACTTGTCAACACGGGATGTTCCTCTGTAATGTAGTGTTTGACATCCAGCAAGGACCCCCAGTGTTCTAACACATTGCTGGAGTAACTCTTGGGAGCTTGGGAAAATCCCACCTTGTGTGAAGGAGAGACGCCAAAGCAGCCATGGAAAACTATGGAGGAAAAACTCATGAGCCTCAGAGAAGTGGGGATGTAGAATGTGTCTATCATAGGAGACCAGAAAATGTACCAACTGGGCATGATCTTAAGATGACTCAGAGGACGATTTTTTTACCAAAGTGATAACGAATGCTCTGGTGAGAGAGTCACAGGCAGTGCAAACTTGAGGAGTCATTGTCCTCTGTGGGTCAGAAGTGGTGATGGGAGGTGCTGTTGCAGAAGTGGGCTCCCTAAATAACAACAAGGATAAGACTCTGGACTAGACAAGGCCAGGGGGCAGCACTTAACAGTCAGAAGTAGAATGAACTCAGTTACTGTAATGGGCAGCAAGGTGGGAACGGTGGCCAGAAGTACCTGACCCATGGGGGTCTGGGCAGTAGCTCGGGGAACACAGCATTCTTAGGGGCCAAACAGATGGGCAAGCAGAAAGCATACTGCTTTCTGGTATGTAATCAAACAAGGTCTGAGAATAGATGACCACAAGGCTAAGACCTGCTGCCTCAGTGGAAAGTCTTGATTTCCCGGTTTATAGATCTGAGGAGTTCTCAGATCCAGAGCACCTTGGCTAAAGGACAGATCATATCTCCATGAAAAAAAAGAAATCCTGCAACGCCGCAGCAAGTGGCACAGTAGTGCTTTCCCAGTCCTTCCTTCCAAACAAGCAAACAACAGCAACAAAACAAGAAAATAATTATGGCTATTTACTCAAATAATTGTACACTGCAGAAAGGGGAATAACTAAATCTTTCAAAGGCTGTAGGACACAGAGTTTGAGTAGACACCAACACCCAGGGACCCCAGGTGTCAACATTGCCCCTATTGGAACAGGGCTGATGAGGGTCAGGTGAAAAATGAAGCCCTGGCCCAGGCCCATCTCACAGTGGGTCCCCTGGGTCCACACACTCACTCGTTGCTATTTCCCTGATTCCAGAGGGTGTAATCAAAATGCCCACACTTAGCAGTTAACAGAACTCTCAGGTTAACACGTAGAATGAGAGTTATAGTCGTAGGAAAAGCCTAGGGGAAGTCCCTGAAACTGCTTCCCACTCCAAGACAGTATATCAAAACCAAGATCTCATCCCAAGTGTACGGCATATACCAGTGACACTTTCAAATAGTTAAGGAATGTAAGAGTAATAGACTCTGTCATATCCCATTTATTCACTAGGGCAAAAACTGATGGACTCTGATTGATGTTAATGGACTACCACAAACTTAACCAAGTGTAGTCTCATTTGTAGGTCCTGTGCCAGATTGGTGTCTTTACTAGTGGAGATTAACACAGCCTGAGATGCACAGTGTGTGACTACTGATCTAATGAATGTGTTCTTTTCCATATCCATGACAAAGGAAGATCAGAAGCAGTTTGCATTCTCGTGAGACAAATAATGATACACATTCACAGAGTTGCTGTGGGGCTGTGTTAATTTTTTTTCATTCTCTGTCTTAATATAGTCCAAAAGGGCCATGACTATCTGGACATCCTGAAGATGGTAGTGGGCACATAACTGTGGAATCCCTTAGACCTACCATACAGCAAACCATCCAGAAGATATCGGCCTGATAGAATAATGGAAAAACCTTTCCAGGTACAGCTGAGGGGTCACATTGAAGATGACACTGATTTGAAGGTAGGGTGCTATAATTTGTGATGTAGTATATAGTTTAAATCAATGGCTATTATGTAGTGGTATGTGTCCAATAGCCGGTTGAGAAATTTGTTGATCCCGTATCTGTAACTTCACATGCCATAGGTACAGAGGTCCTGGTATCCAGAGGAGATGTTTCCACCAAAGGATGCAGTTAAGAGTGATAGCTGCTCATTTTGAGATCCCAATGCAAGTAGACCAGCAGTTACAGAAGTAGAGACTATACCAGCAGGGGTAATAGACCCTAAAGGACTGCTGCTTCATAATGGAACCAGGGGAAAAAAATGTTTGGCATGAAGATAATCTTTCAGAATGTCTCTTGGTAGTTCTATGTCCTATAAATGGGCAAGTATACAATCATAGTCCTCTATAACAGACCTTAGCCAATAGCTGACTAGCCTGTGGGTACAAATGGCTAATGCCCCTTGTCTCAAGGTGGGACTAACTCTGCTAGGTTGCCTGTGCTTCAGAGCTTCCCCGTAGGATCAAACTCAAGCCAGCCTCCAATTGAGACCACATTCTCGCTTAGCTGTTGCCCTCCTCACCCTCCTTCCTTCATTCCCTTTCTCCTATGATCACTTTCTGGATAAATTACTTGGACAGGGATACCTGTTTCAGACTCTACTTCTAGGGAATTTTACCTATGACACAGACATTTTTGAAATTTTTGTTCACTGATATATCAAAAGTTCACTGATGTATCAAAACACATGGCACACAATAGGCACCTAGATAATGCTGTGGAATAAAAGTTTAACATTAATCACACTGAATTGTCATACTGGGTTTACTTGCCCCCATTTATTCATTTACTAATTTATTTTATTCACTTAACAGGCTTTTATCTGGTGCCTCCTATGTTCTAGGCTCTATGCCAAGAGTTGGAGATACGGAAAACGCAAGTCAGTATCCCAACCCTGAAGGCACTGTCAGCCTTGTCAAGTAGACATAACAATAAACCAACTCACTTGAGTACAATGTAATGAATGCTAATGTTCTGGACTGAACTGTATACCCCCAAAATTCATGAGTTGAAGCCCTAACTCTCAATGTGACTCTATTTAAAGATGGAGCCTTTAGGGAGGTAATTAAGGTTAAACTAGGTCATAAGGGTAGGATGTTAATCCAAAAGAGTAGCTATCATTTTAAGAAGAAAAGACACCAGAGAGTGCCCCCCTCCCACCTTTCTCTGTATGCACAGAGGTAAGAGTATGTGAAGACACAGTGAGAAGGTTGCCACCTACAACCCAAGGAGACAGGCCTCACCAGAAACCAAACCTTACTGGCACCTTGATCTTGGAAATCCAGCCTCCAGGACTGTGAGAAAATTAATTTCTGTTGTTTAAGCCATCCAGTCTATAGGACTCTTTAGGGCAGTCCAAGAAGACTAAAACAGCTGTGATACAGCAAGGGCCTGGACTTTCCATTTCTTTACCCTGAAAGGGAAACACAGATGCTGGCCCACAGTAGGCACGCAATAAACAAACAAATCATATGAAGTCATTTCTTATGGCCTTATGCAATGTGAGGCCGGGTTAGATCTTGTTAGCCACAGCATCTGTTGCATCCTAACAATGCAGAGCTGTCTGTAATTCTCTCTCCGTATCAGTCTATTTCAATCTTCCAACTCATGTTGGGAAAGCCGTTCCATCGCTCCATGGCTGGCTAACTCCTGTGCACCACCTAACGCTCAGTTCTGACACCACCACCCGGGAGCATCACCACCCTGACCCTACTGCACCCTGAGATAAGACAGGTGCCTTCTCTAGCCCCTGGGCCTGCCTTCCCATTGCATTCAGCATTTTGTACCATGGTTTTCTATCCATTTCTCTCTCTCTCTTATCACTTAATAATCAGATCAGGGATTATGTACCCAGAACCTATTAATTGGTTTTTTAACATCCAAGGGAGAATTGGTGTGTGAAAGAAAAAATATTTGCCACGGCTTGGGTTTTCATTGGTCGTGATTTGCTTTAAATATTTTTTACTTAAAATCTATCTTTCCTTTGGCTTTTAAGCGTACCTTTCAAGTCCAGTATATTTGCTTATAAATTTAATAATTGGCTGTGAAAATTAAAAACATTCTTATTCTTTGATTTCTGCTAATTTATCTCATAAATTTCACAGATTAATTTCCCCTAAGCATTTGAACATTATTTTCAAACTTCAACAAATTTTCTCAAACATATCAAATAAAAGTCACAAAAATTTATAAAGAACAAATTAAAATCTCTCATACTATCTAAAACTTAATTAATTAAATTTCCTTAAACATGTCAAACTATGATCATAAATTGAGCATATTTTATTTTCTCAGGCACTTCAAATAGCCAAAACAGACTTACAAATCTAGCAATAAAAATCTTCCTAACTTTTCAATAACTCTTCTAACTTTAATAAATATGAATTTACAAAATCAGTAGGTCAAATACAGTTAAGCATTCCAATATCTTCAAAAGCAATATGTAAATTTAGTAATTTAGAGTCTCCTAAGCTTTTAAACAAATAAAACCTTCTAACAATTTAAATTAAAATCTCAAGTCTGGGTTCTCTAGAATGTCAGAATCACTTAAATGTTTCAAACATCCTACCAAGTTTATGCAAACAGCTCAGTGAATATAAAAGTTTTTATTACACTTGTATTATAACAATTAACATGAAAGTCTAAATACCAAATTTATTTTTTCATCATCTCTATACTTATATTTTATGTTTTCCCAGGGTTACAAAGTCACTTATCCAACTAAGAACAGAATTATCATCTCAGACCTACTACAGTAACCTAAAGTTTTCAGAGATTTGGGACCACAATTGTAAATTCAAGGGTCTAGTCAAAGACTTGGGACCATGTAATCTGATTCAAACTATCAGGAAACAATCAGACAAACCCAAATTAAGAAGCATTGGCAAAACAATAGACTGACTGTGCCCTTCAAAAATGTCAATGTCATAAAAAATAAAGACAAGAAAGAAGACTAAACAGTCATGCTAACTAAATGCAAAGCATGATCCCAGGGATTAGAGAGAAAAACAGTAGCAGAAAAGACAGGACTGTAACAATTAACAAAATCTGAACCCAGACTATATATTGAATAATAATTTGTATTAAATTTAAATTTCCTGACTTTGATAATTGCATTGTGATTATATTAGAAAATGTCACTCTCTTTAGGGGAGTCACACTGAAGTATTTGGGGGTGAAATGTCAGATCTCTACAAATTTTCCACAAAAACAAAATAATAATTATAGAAGAAGTAGTGGAAAGAATAAGAATATGTGCATGTTTGTTTGTAGAGAGAAAGAGAAAGCAAAACCATGGCACAGATGTTAACACTGGGTGAATCCAGGTGACAAGTAGGTTCAGTGTAATATAATACTCTTATACTTTGGTGTTATTGTTTTTACAAAGTAAACACCTAATTGAAATTAATTAAAGTTAATAATATTAAAAGATTAAAAATAGGATTTAGGATGGGCTTATGCAAACCTGAATGTGTCCTTGAAGAGAATTAAATCTGAGCAATGGATTATGACGTGCAACAGAAAACCACTGGCAATTTAAAGAAAAAATGGATCTGCTGAAAGGATACTGGATTCTTTAGAGCTGAAGAAATACTGGAAACCAGTTTCTGAGTCTGTGCTTCCAGGAAAAATGTCAAAATTAAATTTCCTTGCAGGGAGAACAACACTGAGTCACTCCTGAGACAAGGCATGCCAGCTCTGTGGGTGCTGCCTGCTGGACGAGGACAGTGGTGCCAGCGCTGTGGCCGCTGCGCCTCTGGAAGCTGGATGCTGTCGTAGCTGTTGCCACTTGCCACCAGAATGAATTCTCTACTGTCGCTTTTCTTTGCATCACTAGCTTGCCATTCACAACATAAGGCATTTGCATCTGATTAGCCGAGTCTAAGGCACATGCCAAAGCAAGGAAAACTGGAAACTCAGAATCTGACTTCCAGCGCTGCACTGTCCACTGTCAGCAAGTCTTCTAAGGGACAAGCTTCCCCTATCATGGAGGTGGGTTCTTGTGACAGGGAGGAAAAAGAAAAAGGACATGGATCTACAACACACAGCACACTTTCTCCACGGCCAAGGCTTCCTGCTGGGATTTGGCTTTGTAAACACGGTTTCACTTCAGTCTTTTGCTGTGACAGCCTCTCTCAGCTCTCATCACTGATGGAGCAGAGGGAAGTCTGCCCATCTCAGCCCCACCCCTTTCAACTCAATATGTTGTTGCCTAATTATTGAATTTGTCAACCCTCCACACCCCCTAACTTTTTCACCACCCTACTTGGGGTTGTGACGGACGTCTCCTGGTTATGGATTGTAGCGGGACAATCTCCAGCCTTTTTTTAGCTTTCTTATTGATCTCTCGCTCACCACTTTGTGAGCATCTATTGTCAGGACCCAGGCAGGACCTGGAAGATAGTAGGCACTCGGACACCAGGCTTGGTAAATGAATGTGTGAAGGAATGAATAAGGAGTGAGTGGATAAACAAACCAATGGAGACTGTGAAAAATCACCTCTCTGGCTAACAAGGACATAGAAAACACACAGATTCTGACTCAAGACCTCGACACCATAGACACAATTTCCATCCATTCCTTGGAAAATCTTGGCTGTATGCAAATATGAGATTTGATTTCCTAAGGCTGTTGTGTCCACTGAGTGGTGAGGGGCCAGAGCGGGGTGGACTCTGTTCTTGCCCTTGTGGGAGGGAGGGTCTCCTCTCTGATGTAGAAGATGGCAGGGCCAGCTGAGATTGTCCCTCCTACGGCAGCTCCGAGTAGCCTTTCTCCATCCTGCGACCCCTCGCCCACCCCTTAGGAAGGATAACAAGTGATTAACTTCACCCATCACTCTAACACACTAGCAGGATGCCAAGTTGGAAAGCAAACTGGTTCATTCACATATCCTAATTTTTTTAAGTGTTCAGAATGGACACAGAGAAGCTAGTCTCAGGACAAGTTCCTTAACCATCTCATCTTTTTCTGTCTTTTTCTTGTCCCTCCCTCCACAGCCAGGGACATTGAAGCCTAAGACTTGAAAAGCCTATTATCCCCAGATAGAAATGTAAGTAAACAAGGCATGACAATAATGAATTCTACAGCAAAAGGCAGGAACGGGGAAGGATCGCTTTGCTGCAAAGAACTGGACTGAAACTGGGCCATTTTCCAACTACCATCACAATAAGAAGGCTTTTGTCAGTTCTCAGACATGTAAATCAAAAAGGATACTTCAAGACAAAAATGGAAGAAGGAAACAGTTTCTTCACCATTGACCCTCAACCTGCATTCCAAAATTGGCTTTAAGGCTAAGAAGCTCTAATCCCTCAGCCAAACAGAGGAAGCTAAAAAAAATTGGATTTGAAAAGACCACAGGAAATGAGATTGGCAATATCTTTGGACGCAGCCCTGGTTGAAGGACTTGGAGAAGTTAAAAGGAGATGAAAAAGAAGAGTCGAAAAATTATCCATAGAATATGTATGAAACACAAGCCTGGGATCAGCTGAATCGCTGCACTTATTTCTCTCGCTCTCTGTGGATGTTTTAGGTGCCGGATCTGGGGTTGCAGGGGCTGCAGTTGACATGAATGGAGATGCGGCACTTCTGCCTGTGAACTCCAAGTTTAAATTGTATTAGCGTAAGTGACAGGGACCCTGCTTGCAATTCGATTCGCAGAAGCCGACTGTTTCTGATGTTTTACTAACAATCTGGGTAAATATGCTGAAACCAATATGCTCAGCCAGGTGCTGAGTAAATTTAGCCCAGCGTGGAACGGGTCTGCACAAATCTGTGTCCCCAGATGGAAGCAGCCAAGCTACAAATTAGTGCAATTCAAACAGAAGAGGTTTGACCAAGGGAGAGCTTAAAGAGATCAAAGGAAAAGCAGAGAGGAAATTGGATACAGTTGCATGCCGGTTCATTAGAAGGCAAGGGGTAGTTAATTATTTTATTCCAGTTTTTTTCTTTTTTTTCCTCAAAGAATTAGGTTAATGCCCTCACTCCTCCAAGTTGGCCCTAAACTTCCCAAAATTATAAGGAAGCTCTGTGTCCCAGTGATATGATAAATACTAAGGAATTTTACTCTATTAATCTGGGACCAGGCATGAAATGCCAAGTGCATTCAAAATTAAAATGCTATTTTAAAAAGGAACATTTACGCATGTCTCATCAAAGAGACATATTTATGTAGTATGCTATTCCTTTGTATTTCCATTTATTTAGTTTTATTTCCTCCAAACAATAAATTATTTTAAAACTATATTTAATCAACACAATCACTTTTTAGTTATTCTCATATTATATCATTTTCTCTCGCTCTGTAGGAATGTAAAGTCACAATGATTTAGTTGTTTGCCTCCCAGGCTGGGGGTCTTTCCCAGAAGTAGAAGAGTAATTATTTTTTTAAAAGAAGATTTGGAATCCTGCACTCTGTCAATGGTGAGTTGTTGACTATAATCTGTGTATAAAGAACAAGAATGCCCAGGCAATATGTTGACATTTATTTATAGTGCCCCTAAAATTCAATTTGTAACCAAACAGCAGGGCGCTAAACTCCCTTGAAGTGGGATTCTAGAAGGGAGGGGAGAGGCGGGGAGACAGGAGCTGTGTAACATGAGGACTGACTAAAAGTACAGAAATGAACTCGAGGAAGAAGTAGAAGAACAGGATCCGCAGAGAAAGACCGAAGATGGCTGATGGCCTCAAATTCCAGAATATTAGAGGAGATATTAGATCTGCTGGGTGAAGCACAAGAGGGCAATTTGCAAGATGCTCAAACGAACCCTGTGGATAGAAGGTCATGCTAAGGAAAGCCTCATGAGGAAAGAGGAGAGAGGTTAGAGATGGGGTCAGGTAGGCAGGACGCAGACCACCTCCACCTTGCAGGATAGAACAGTGTGTCTAGATTTCATTCCAACGGCGATAGCATGTGTGTCTGTGTGTGTGTGATTGAAATGCTGCCACCCACTGGACTCTGTTCCAGATGCGAGAGACACAGTTTGAACACATCCTCGCTCTCCTGAGCGCACGTTCTAGGGGGAGGAAGGAACACAGAAATGAACAAACAAGATAATGCTATGGGTTTTACACAGAATTAAACAGACTGTCATGATAAAGAGGCACTTGGGGCTAAGTGGTCAAGGAACGTCTCTCTGAAGAGATAATATTTAAGCTAAGAAAATGATAATGAGGACTATCTGCATATCATTGACCATGCACAAGCCCTCTCCTAAGTACTTACAAACTTGAAAGTGGTTGAGATAGGTTCTATTATCATATCCATTCATAAATAAGGAAATTGAGGCAAAGACAGGTTGAGTAACTCACCTAATGTTCCTTGCCAGTAAGTGTTGGTGAAGAATGGGATTTGGGGGAAAGGAGTTGAAAGCAGAGAGACCAGGTAGAAGGTGATGGCAGAAGCACAAGTGAGAGATAAAGCTGGGTTGGACAAACGTGGCCAAAATTGACTTGAAAAGAGGTAGCGAGGGCATAACCTGGAGATGGCGCTGACAAGGCGTGCTGCTGGAATGAATGAAAGGCATGTCGGGAAGAAAGGAAATAAGAATAACCATTATGTTTTTAGCTTGAGCAACTCAGGGAATGAATGAATGGTGGTTCCCTTTGCCGAGATTGGGTAGGTGGAGAAGTGATGGGAGAGAGAGAGGATAAATCTTGTGATAAGGAAAGTGGAAGCAGAGCAGGGGGGCCTAAGTTGGCGTGGGGACCAGAGAAGGAAACGATTTTTAAGATAACACCTGAAGTTCACTTAGGAAACAAAAGCCATTCCCTCTTTCTGGAATGCCTTTCTGCATAGCCTGTCTGGCCAACCCTACTCATCCTTCAAGTCCCAGTTGCGGCATCCTCTCCACTGTGACAGCTAAATGCAGTTGAAGAAAAACTTTGTGCCAGCCACTAAGCAGAACGCTGAGGATACAAAGACAATAGTACCATAAAGGACATTAGCGTCTAGAGAGGGAAGACAGACATATAATAAACAAATACTAATACAATACCTTCTGGGACAGAAGTGTGTACAGGTTAGAGTGGAAGCTCAGACAGACTAGGAAACTCTACACAAAGGGGCAGATAGTCCAGTTTTCTTGCAGGATAACAGCATATTTTACAGGAAGATGAGAATATGTTTGCTGGGAAGACAAGGCACAGACCGTTGCCAGGCAGAAGCAACAGTGTAGCAGAAGGCACAGAGGAAAGGCGCAGCAAGAGCAACCTTGCAAAATGCTTATAGCTGAGACCTAGACTGGGTGGACAGGCATGGGGGGTGGTGTGGGGATTGACAGAGTGGCAATGGTGAGAAATGAGCTTGGAGAGGTAAGCACAGGCCATATCAAGCATGTTTGCTGTGACAGACACTGCCCGGGGCTTAGTCAACTTCATTTGCCATGTCTTCCTGCTATCAGAACCTTAATTCAGGTCACCTGTAGAGATCCCTTGATCTCCCAGAAGGCAATCCCTTCCCCAGCCTAAGGAGTAAGTCATGACTGGCCTAAACCAATCAGGTAATACCATTCCCCTGTTCCAATGATTGGCCAAGAAGTAGACATGTGATCCAGTTCTAGCCAATAAGATGTAAACAGAAGCCTTTTCTCCCTTCTCCTTCTTCCTGCTTTGAACCCGGGATATGGTGCCTGGAGCAGTAGCAGGCATCATATGGCTATGAGGGCTGAAGCCAACATGTTAAGGATGTCAGAGCAGAAAGATAGAAAGACCCTGGATCCTTCACGGCAATATTGAGCCTTTGAACAAATAAATACCAGTCATCACCCATTTGCAGACTTCTTATCATGTGAGAAAAATAAGTCCCTATGTATTCACTAGGGACTTATTTCTCTCATATTAGTTAGATTTAATTTATAGTGGACAAAAGCATCCTAATTGATGTCATGCCAAAGAGTTCAGAATTTATCCTGAGGGTAAAAAAATGTTGTGAACAGGGGGCAATCCAATTTGTATTCTAGAAAAATCACCCTGGGAGCTTTGTGACAGATAAAATAAAGGGGTGAGATAAAAGAGGCAGGGAGCCCAATTGATAAACTATTAAAATAGTCAAGGTCAGTGATGATGGAAGCCTGAAAAAAGGAATATCAAGAGGAATGGCAGGGAGGTCAGAGAAAAGTTAACTGTTAAAGAGAGAACTGATAGGACTTGGCTGATTAGATGTGAGGGAGGAGAGAAGGGGAAGAGCAGGATGGAACTGAGACTTCCTGCCTGGATAAGTGGAGGATAATGGTAACATTCCCTGAGGAAGCACATGAGAAAGGGGAGAGGATGGTGGGGAAGGAGAAAATACTTCATTTATTCTGAGATAAACTGAATTTATAGTCTAACCAAAACGCACTAAAACTCATTGTGTCTGAAATTTGCCTTAATTATGGAAATGATCACAATTTATTTACTTGTCTGAATCTACAACCAAATCATGAGCTCCTTCCTTGAGAGCTGCAAATAAAAATGATCATAAAAGCAAACACTTAATCTGATGTTTAGTACACTGGGCACTATTTTAAGCCTTTTGCTAAGATAAGGAAACTGAGGCATGGAGGGGTAAGTAACTATCCCAAGATCAGAGACCTCATAAGTAGTGTTGCTCCTAAAGCAGTGGATTTAAGCCTGGACACAGTTAAAATTCTAGAATCTGTGAGCTTAGCCACATGCTTTCTTACCTCTCAGAAATAGTTTCCATTTTGACAACTCCCACTAGAATACCCCAAACAATGATTGGTGTTCAAAAACATTTTCACAATGAATGAAGAAATGAGTGAATAAATATGTAACTGTGTCCCATGAAATTTCAAAAACACTTTCTTAATTTGTTTTAAAAATATTAATTTAAAAAACCATTTGTTAAAAGATATTCACAGAAACCTATAGCAAACATGTGGTAGACAGAATACTGGTCCCACGAAGATATGCATGTCTTAATCCCTGGAATATGTTATATTTACATGGGAAGGGGAAATTAAGGTTGCTAATCAGCTGAACTTAAAATAACAGGATTATCTACATTATCTAGGTTGAGTGTAAATACATGGTCCTTAAATGTGGAGGAGGGAGGCAAAATAGTGATGCAAGACGAGAAAGACTTGACCGGCCATCGCTGGTTTTGGAGATGGAGGAAGGGACTAAGAGCCAAGAAATGTGAGCAACGTCTAGAAGCTGGAAAAGTCAAGAGAATGGATTCTCCCCTTGAGGATGCAGAAGGAACATACCCTGCCAACGTCTTTATTTTAGCCCAGTGAGAGCCCTTTAGGATTTCTAACATCCCTAACTATAAGATAATCAATTTTTGTGGTTTTAAACCATGAAGTTTATGGTAAATTGTTACAGCAGCAACAGGAAGCTAATTTAAATTTTGATGCCTGAAAGTGGGGTGCTGTTGCAATAAACACCTAAAAATGTAGAAGTGACTTTTAGAATTGGGCAATGGCCAATGGCTAGAAGAATTTTGAGGAACATGAGGGAAAAAACTTAGGTTGTCTCAAAAACAACATTAGTAGAAATATTTATGTTAATAACTCTGTTAGTGAAGATTCAGAAGGAAGTGAGGATCATGGGAGAGAAAAGTTACATTATCGCAGAAAATATTTTAATCATTATGTACAGAATGTTAGTAGAAATATGGTCTGCCCACGATGAGGGCACGGATGGAAATGAGGCATCTATTATTGGAAACCAGAGGAACTGGGATCCTTTTTATATAGTGGCAGAAAATTTAGCTGAAGTGTGTCCAGTTATATGGGAAGCAAAATTTGTGAACAACATACTTGGATATTTAGCTGAGGAGATTTCAACCTACGTGTTGAAGGTGTGGTCTGGTTTCTTCTTGGTTTTGTAGTGAAATGCAAGAGGAAAGAGATTGTTTAAATGTTAAGCAAAAAGGAACCAAGACTTGATAATTTGGGAAATTCTCAGATTATCCATATTATAAAAGATATTAAAATTCAGATATTCACTTTCAGGAAAGCATGCTCTGGAGAGAAAGCCAAGGGTGCGAGTGGACAGCCATTAGCTGGTGCTTTGGAAGGATCAAAAGATCAGAATGTTCAGTTAGACAGATGGTTTTTGAGGAAACTAGGAGCGTTACTCATGGATCCCCTCAGCCATTTAAGCAGAAGCCAGAAATAGAGTTGGGATTAGCCAGGAAAGATCTATGGAAGAGCCTCTTTTCTGATGGAGTGAATCCCCATGACAGATGTGAGTGATCAACAAAATTTTTGAACTTTTACACTAGCAGAAATACTGTCAGCTTCAACTAAAAGGTACAGGGAGAGGATGAAATGGAAATATGCTGTCAAACACCCCAATTTTATAGGCAAGAAATAGACTGATAAAACCACTCAACTGTAAATGTGTGCTATCTTTTATGAAAAAGAAATTATGACTGTGAGAATAAATCCACGAGCCTAAAGGGAGAAGCCTCCAGCCCAGGGAGCAGAGCCTCAAACTACAGGGAATTATTCCCAGGCCTTGGAACCAAACCAAGTTTTCCTGGCTGGATTTCAAAATTGCTTGGGACCACTGACTCTTGGTTTTTTTCCTTCCACTTTCTCTCTTTTTGAATGTAAATTTCTATAACTGATAACCTGTTTCTTAAGTTTTGCAGGTTCCAGATGGAGAAAAATTATGCCTCAGAATAGATTATACACAAAGCCGCATTCACACCTGATTTAAATGATTTAGATGATGAGACTTAAGACTTTTAAGTTGATGAAATTTAGATGAGGTGTTTTTTTTTTTTTATTGATGCTATAACTGGTGGAGACATTTGGGGATGTTAGGAGAAGAATATATTTTGCATACAAGAAGGATATGAATCTTTAAGGCCAAACGGCACACTGTAGTGGGCAGAATAATTTCTTTCTTCCCAAAGATGTCCATGTCCTAATCTCCAGAAACTGTGAATGTGTTGTTACATGGCAAGAGGGAACAAAAGTTACAGTTAGAACTAAGGTGGCTAATTAAATTTGGGACCCTACCTCATACTATTCATAAATCCATCCCAGTTTAAGTAAAGACTTAGATGTTAAAGGCATTACTATAAATTCTTTTAGAAGATTTCAAGAGTATTTCATGATCTTGAGGTAGAAATTAATTTCTTAAACAAGCAAAAAATTAAATAAAACTCACAAATCATAATAAAAGAGAGTAATAAATTCAACTATGTTAAAATTAAGAATTACCATTTGTCAAAAAGCAATGAATGACTGTGCGTGGTGGCTCACACACCTGTAATCCTAGCACTCTGGGAGGCCGAGGTGGGAGGATTGCTCAAGATCAAGAGTTCAAGACCAGCTTGAGCAAAAGCGAGATCCCGTCTCTACTAAAAATAGAGAGAAATTAGCCAAACAACTAGAAATATACAGAAAAAATTAGCCAGGCATGGTGGCACATGCTTGTAGTCCCAGCTACTCGGAAGGCTGAGGCAGAAAGATTGCTTGAGCTCAGAAGTTTGAGGTTGCTGTGAGCTAGGCTGATGCCATGGCACTCTAGCCCAGGTGACAGAGTGAGACTCTGTCTCAAAAAAAAAAAAAAAAAGCAATGAAAAGTCAAGAATGAGAAAATATTTGCAGCATACACTGACAAAGAAATTAAAATCCAGAATGTATAAAGAAAAAGAGAAAAAAATAATAATCCAATAGAAAAAGTGGGCAAAATATATGAACATGCATTTCACAGCAAAGAAACACAAATAGTCAGTAAACATAAAAAGATATTTAACCTCATTGAAAATCAGGGAAGTGCGGGCTATGTACCCTCACCCTTTCCCCAGCCACCAAGGCTGAACTTGAACAATGTCTGATGGACAGACAAAAGGCCAACGCCCTTCCTTCAAGAAGGACTACATCTATGGTGCAGTCTGTGCTCCAGAGATTTCCCTGAGATCATGCTGAAGCTAGTCTCCAGATAAGAGCCCCTCTTGCCTAGCTTTTCCCGTCTTATGCTGCTTCCTTTATTTCTCTTCTCCTGAGAGCATGCCTCTGTAAATTACTTGAACAAGAATCCTCATCTCAAGTTGTATTTCTAGGAGAACCAGCTTTAGAAAAAAGTAAAAGTAACAAGCAAATAGCGAAGGAAAGTGAGATAATAAAAAAGCATAATCCAAAAGGCGGCAAGAAGTTAGGGGGATTGAATGTAGAAAAAATGGAGTAAATCAAAAGTTGTAAGACAGTAGATTCAAACCTATATAGATCAGTAATTACATAAAATGTCAACAAATTATATGCCCTAATTAAAAGACAAAGATTGTCATATTGGAAAAAAGAAAAATCCTAACTCTCTGCTACTTGCAAGCAATATTCCTTAAATAGAAGAATATAGAAAGGTAAAAGAATGGAAAATGTATAACATGCAACCAATATGAAACAAAGTAGACTTTAAGGCATGGAATATTACAAAAGATTAAAAAAGATATTTAGCAATGATAAAAGAGTCAATCTACCAGGAAAAGATTTTTAATGTAAATTTTTATGCACAGAATAACACAGCCTCCCAAAGTATAAGGCAAAAAATGACCAAACTCAAAGGACAATTATATGAAACCCTAATCATCATGGAAGATTTTAACATAGTGCTCTCAGTAATTGATGGAACATGCCATCAAAAATGTCTTTAAGGAAATGTATGATTTTAAGATGTATGGAATAGTGAATTTAATTGACGTATGTGGAAGAATGCATTCATAAATTGTAGAAAATATATGTTTTTTGGGTGCCCACATAAGAGTTGCCAAAATTGGTCATATATTGTATCATAAAGTAAGTTTCAAAAAATTCAAAATGATTTAAATCACAATATATTCTTTGAACAAAGTGAAATTAAGCAAAAACAGAATAACAAAAGCCAACTGGAAAATCTATAAATATTTTGAATTTAAGCTTTACATTTTTAAGTCATAGGTCAAAGAAAAAGTCAAAATGGAAATTAAAAAATAATTTAAACTAAATGATAATAAAAATATGAGATATCAAAACTTATGCGCTATAGCTAAAACCATGTCTATAGAAAAATGTATAGCCTCAATTCAACAGATCAGATAGGAAGAAAGGCAAGATATCATAATATACAATGATGACAAGAAGGACACATCAAGAAGAAAAAAATAATGAAGACAAAATTTTAAATTAACGAAATATAACACAAATATACAATAAAGAGAATCAATAAATCTAAAAGTTAATATTTGAAAAGTTAATAACATTGATAAATTCATTGAAAAACACATCAAGAAAAAAATAAGTTGCAAAAAACTAATACCACAAATGAAAAACAGGACATGACTACAGATTCTCTAGACAGTAAAGGTAATAAAATACTATGATCAATTTATACCCATAAATTTGGAAACTTAGGTTAAATGGATGATTTATCAGAAAACAACTTACTAATTGTACTCACCAGCAAACTGGTTTCCCTGAGTGCACATTTGGGAATAACACCAATTGGGTATCGGACAGAGGTCGGGGCTGGGTGGAAGGGATGGGTGTATACCTACTTGATGAGTGCAATGCGCACTGCCTGGGGAATGGACACAATTGAAGCTTAGACTCGGGGGGATGGGGTGGAGGGAGGGGATGGGTGCACACCTACATGATGAGTGCGATGTGCACTGTCTAAGGAATGGACACAATTGAAGCTTAGACTCGGGGGGATGGGGAGATATGGACAATATATATAGCCTGAACTTTTGTACCCCCATAATGAGCTGAAAAACAAAAATAAAAAATAAAAAATAAAAATACCTATTAAAAATACCTGTACCTTCTGTCTCAGCAATCCCTGTACCAGTTATGTACCTTCTGGATATAGTCCTAAAAGTTCACCAAGATGTGGATTGGTAGCATTGATAATAATAGTAAAAAAATTGGAAACAGCCTAAAAAAAAGGAAAACAACTTACTAAAGCTGACACAAGAAGAAATAATTTGAATATGCCTATGGATATTAAAGATACTGAGGTAATTTAACCTTTCCATAAGGAAAATTCCAGGCCAAGATGGCATCACTGGTGAATTCTTCCACATACTTAACAAAGAAACATCACCAATAATACACAAGTTCTTTCAGAGTATAGACAAAGCAGATACCCTTCCCAAGTCATGTTATGTGTAAGTCCAGTACATCTTTGAAATTAAAACCTGAAAAGAACATTGCAAAAAAAAAATTAGAGACCAATATCTTACATGAACATAAATGAAAAAATATTAAATGAAATATTTGCAAAACAAATTCAGCCACACATAAAAAGGATTATTATCACATTATGTTTATGTCAGGAACATAGGTAAATGTAATACTTGAACATCAATGGATATAAGCTACCATTTTAATAGAATAACATAAAAAAATGAACATGTTAATGATGAAAAAAATTTATAAAATTCACCATTAAAAATTTTCAGGAAACTAAGGCTAGAAGAAAACCGGTTAAATTTGATTAAGGACATCTACAAAAAAAATTTCAGAAAATATCTCACATAAAGGTAATATGTTCAAAGTAATAATGCAAGATAAATAAATAAAAGGTATAAGGACTGGAAAAAAGAAACAAAATTGTCATTATTTGCAGATAACATTATTGTGTATATAGGAAATACAAAAATATACAGGTGAGATAGAATTTTTAAGTAAATTTGGCAAGCTCATTAGATAGAAGCTTGATATAAAAATCAATTTTATTTCTGTATACTGACAAAAACTACTGGAAAATGAAATTTAAAAAGACATCTTTTGTTGTATCATAAAAATATCAAATAACAGAATAATTTATAGACACAGAGAGAGAAGGTGGGAGAGAGAGATAAAAGTGCAAGACCTGTACATAGAAATCTATTGAGTATAGCATTTTGAAACTTAAAAATAGGGCGATATTTTATGCTTATAGATTAAAAGAAGTTGTAATGATCGACTCTCCACAAGTTAATCATTGTAATTTTAGTCAGTATCCCAGAAGGATTGCTGTAAAATTGACAAGTTGATTTAAACATTTTTAATCAAAACACAGGGTCAAGAAAAGCCAAGACAATTTTGAAGAAGAACAAAGCTGGAGGATTTATGGTATCAATTATCAAGATGCATCATGAAGCGACAGTAATTAAGAGAGTGCAGTATTGGCATAAACAGAGACAAATAGGTCAATGGAGTGGAAAAAGGAGTCCAGGAGTGGACAACACATAATGGACATTTGATATGCGAGTGTCCCTGCATTGCAGTAGGGAAAAGATGGTCTTTTATTAAGTGGTACTGGGTCAATTAGACATTCTTATGAATCTTGACCACTACCTCATAAAATACACAAAAATCATTTCCAGATAGAGTGTACATCTAAATTTGTAAATAAAAATAAAGCTTTTAAAAGAAAACATGAGAGAATATTTTCATGATTTCACAGTAGGCAAAGATTTCTTAAACAAGACATAAAAGGCATTAACCATAGGGGAAAGATTGATAAATTAGAGTACATTCAAAATAAAAATGTCTATTTGTCCAAAGACACAAGTAAGAGAGTGAAAAGATGATAGGTCTGGCAGAGGGTAAACAAGTGGCAAGGAAGTGGCTAAGGGCAGAGAGTGGGAACTAAATTGTAACTAGGTACCAAACTGCAGGTAGGAACTGTTCCCTAGTGGGAACATACATATAAAATGTTCCTAGTAACCTTTGACTGACCTAGAGCCTATTACCATCTAATTAACATGGCATGGGTGGAGCTTCATGAAGGATTCTGGGTAAGATACATACATAAAAAGGGAAATTGTTATATAACCCACCTGTTATGAACCTGTCATGTGATCTGTTATATAACCCCAACCTGTCAATCACCCCCAAAGGCAGGAAATGACAACCAATCTTGCCAAGAGAAAGACAGGACAAACTAGTGAGCTTATAAAAGGCAGCGTGTGCTCAGACTTCTGAGTCTTTCTCCACTCATGCAGACTGACCTGTTCCACTCTCTCTGGAACGTATTTTCACTTTGTGTAGCTTCCTTCTTTACTTTCATTCTTTCTTTTACATGATAAATTATTTGTATAAAATTGCTCTGTGTTTGTGACCACTCCATCATCGGCTGGACTTGGTACCAGTACTCATTCTTGACACTAGGAACCAGGGGACCAGGAAACATCCAGATGAACCTAACAATAAGACACAGAGTGGGGAAAGAGATAACTGACAAAGGACCTATATTCAAAATATGTTCTATGGATCAATAATGAAAAGATTGGCAACCTAATTTTTTAAAATGGGTTAAAACTCTTGGGCAAGCAATTTAGAAAAATCCAATAAACTTATGAAAAAGTATTCAACCTCATTAATCATTAGCGAGATATAAGTTAAAACCATGACATTGAATGATTATATTAAAAAGACTGAAACTGCCAAATGTTGAAGATTGGAGTTATGGGAACTTTCAGACCACTGCTAGCAGTATAAACTGGTGCACTTTAGAAAACTATCTGGTCAATTAAATTATAAGTCACTATTCCTCATTTCTCTGTAATAGAATTATGTATTCACACACTAACAAAGACCTTACAGTGAGTGGAATGATTTTTGTCCAATGGGGTGTTACTGGACATAACGCAAGCAGAGGCTTAAAATGTGCTTTTGCAGTGAGGCAAGCTATCTTAGTTCCAGCCTTTTGCTGTGAGAAGAATGTGCCCTGAGAAGCCGCTGGTTCAAGAAGAATGAAACACTCGTGGAGCAGATGCCCAGCTTGAAGCTAAGCCCAGCTTAAATCAGCAGCATCCCCACCAGCCCACAGATGGATGAGTAATAAATGCTTATTGTTGGACTCATTTTGATGTGATTAATTACATCATTATTGTAGCACTAGTTGATTAGGATGTGCTCTACTCTACCTGGTAAAACTCAAAATATATCTAATCTATGACTCAGCAAATCCACCGTTAAATAGATATATATACACAGTATGTATATATATAGCTCCAATTAAAATGTATACAAATACATACCAAATGTATAAGATCATTTATTGGAGCATTATTCATAATAGCCAAATAATAGAAATAACTGAAATGTTCATCAACTCTAGAATAGCGGCTGGATAAACATGCAGTTGTATACTCAAACAATAAAATACTATATACAAAAAAGATTGAACCACCTACCAACAAGATAAATCTCACAAACATTATGTTTAAAAAAATCCAAACCCCAAACCCAAAATAATTCATATTGTATGATTCCCTATGTACAAAATGCAAAAATAAGCAAAATTAATCTATGTAGTTAGAAGTCAGGATAGGAGTTACATGGGGGCAGGCGGAAGCATACAACCACACTTGGGTTCTGGAAGGTTCTATTTCTTGATCTTCACGGTGGTCAGGTGTGTGGGTCCACTTTAAGAAAATTCATGAAGGTGTACGCTTCTGATATTCACACTTCTCTGAACATGTCATACTGCAATAAAATAAAATTTTTGCTGTTTGCTTTTTTATATTTTCTAGGAAAAAACATTTTGAGGAAATCAGTAGATTTCCTAGTCTTTCCTCTTCCAGGAGCTCAGTATCCTCCAGTGTGAGGGGAGTGAGGTCATTTTTTGGAAAGTAGAAAGAAAATATTAGGAAAACTATTTAACTATCCTTAAAAAATAATAAGAGCTTTACTAATATTTGAGGTACATATTGATACTCTCACCCACTTTGGTCCTTATGTCAGAAGGTCACATGCCACATAATCTCCACAAAGTGATCTCAAGGACAAGTTCCACGGCAGGGGAAAGACGGCAGCAGCTCCCTCACACGTCTGTTCACTGTAGGCATATCGACATGCCACTGGTTGAGAGGATGTGAATCTTACTGTCCAATTTTAATCAGGCTAATAATCTTCACAAAATGAAGAAGTGGCTAAAAATATTCCAGCAAAGAAACTGTGCATTGAGCATAGTACAGGAGAAAAACAAGGAAACGGTGGGGTTGATGCTTCTCCTCTTGGTATGACTTCTTAGTCAACTCCATCACAAGACAGAAATAATGAAGTCAGTTAGAAAACGCTTGAATACATTTTCAAAGAGTGTTTGGCTGTGGAATTATATATTCATGTGAATAATGAACTTCACCTAAGCATATAATGTGCTTCCAGAGATTGGTATGCATGCCTTAGACACAGTATGAAGCCATTACAACTAGGGAGATATAATCAATATTTTTCATTTAATCACTATCTTATTCTTTTTTGTTTCTATTATAGATATTTGTTGTAATGTGCATGATATGTGTTGCGCTGAACCCAGAGGCTGGTGGGAGGCTCCCTGGGAACTTGACTTTTAGCATTCACCCCCTTTGAGGCCCCACCCCAATCCAACTATAAAAGCCCCAGACGCCCGCCATTTCAAGGCTGACGTCGTCTGTACGCAGATACCCTAATAAACTTCTCCCCATGTACCTCAGCTTCATGCGTTCTTCCCTCTGCATTTCTAACAATATGTTAATATAGTAGTAGTCCATGTATGTGATTCCAAATATACATATAGTAGAAGTGCATGCTTAATTTTTTTTTTCTGATAGGTGAACAATACTTTAGAAACCACAGTAAACTGCAAGACTGAACTAGTTGCTAATTCTCTCGGGGATGAAATTTGATGTTCTATACCATAAGAAATATTGAATTAAACCTGAATATTTCTTAGAATCTTAGAATTCCTACTCTGGTGGTCTATGAATCTATCATCTTATGTCTAAAAAGTAATTTCCCCAAATCTGCAAAAAATGCAAGTAACAAAGTAGAAGGAGCATTAACATACAGCATTAACTATGAGATGTGCTGGGCCTAGTGGCTTTGTGTATGTAACTTATTCACTTACAACAGACCAGTGAGGGAGGCACTATTGCTCGCATTTTCCAGATGAGGAAACAAAGTCAGAGATGTAAATAATTATCAAGTAAGGAAACAGTCTCAGATAGGTAGCATCGTGCAGTAGTTGGGAATTTTAAACCAAGATCTGTCTGACTACAAGCTTCTTCCTGCTCATTAACATTCTGAAGCAGAACATGAAATTTATGTTTGAGTTTTTATGTGACTTTTATGTGTATTTATATGAAATGGCCTGTTTTACTTTCCTTTGGAGGTGCCAGGGGTCTTGCCAATTACCACTGTTAACTTCTGTATCCCAAGTGTCTAATACAGTGCCAGGTACATGGTGGCATTCTGTAACTATTTATAGGACAAAAGACTGACTGACTAAATGAATGAATGAATGACATGGTAGGACATATTCCACACCAACTAAAAAGGTACTCTTTTGTTAACAGAGAAACTCTTCCACTCTGAATTTTGATTTTCACCATTAAAAAAATCCAATATGAGCCTTCCTTCAGTTGTATATTGCACTGAATACAGAACCAAAACATGCATTTAAATCACTTATATCTAACTTTTTATGATGCCACTGGGAATGGTGTTCTTTTTGCATTTGCAGTTAAAAGGTAGAACAGATGGTAGAAGTTTAGTTTCAAGTGATGGGCCCATTAAAATAACTTACGCTGTTGAGTGATGTTTCACTCTAAAGGCTCCATTCATTATATCTGAGTTTGCAAGCTTCAAAATACTTGAGAAGGAAATAGAACTTAAGGAAATGTTTGCTGTGTCAAGAGATTTGCTGGAATAGGACAGCAGACCCACAAACTCCATCCCTTAGAATAAAGAGAACTATCTTGATGGAGGTTTTGCTACATAGGACACTTGCTTTAGGGAGCATCCACTCTGGAAAGAACCTTTGCTCCTAGGAAGAGACCTGGGATTAGAAAATAAGGTTCTGGAGAATCAGTGTGGAGCTCCCTGGAACCACATTTTTTTTTTTTTTCATCTTTTCTGTCTCCTATGAGTGTGGGTTTGAATATAAAAATTTATAGTTACAAAAAAAAAAGTAAAGACAGGATGAAGGAGGGGAAACCATAAATATCAAAATCAGGGTCTGCAAGAGTTGGCTGTGAACCAACTGCAGAGTGCCTTCATCTCTTATCACTAGTTTCACAGCATGGATGTTTATACCAGGATCTGGACCACATCACACACTTTCTATATGCTAAACTATCTTACATTCATCTCAGTTGGGTTGGCCAAATGGAGGAGTGCACCCTGGACTGGAATCCAGATCATCTGGGTTCTATGCCAGGGAGTTCAAATACATCAGCTCATTTACTCTTCTCTACACCCTAATAATAAAATATTGTCTTCGTTTTGCAATTGACAAAACTGAGCATGCCCAAGTCATCATGCCAGTAAGTGCTGCCTCTAGGATCCAAACTCAAGTCAATACATATGACTCTGAAATCTTTCCTGTACCCATTATTGTACACCCTCGGTTCTGTCACAATCCAAACTAAAATTTCTTTTATATAAAATGATGACCGTAGGCTGGAAAACATCTAAAGTCAGGTCCAGTTATAACATTCCACAATTACCCTGTGATATTACAAAAGAGAATAAGTCTATCACAGGATATTTAGTACTCATTCTATAAACAACAACTGAATGCTGAGATACAGGCTTTGTTCAAAATATCAAGGCTCTAGTTAGAGATCAGATACGACCACTCCCCAAATTAGTCAGGGCCCTGGCAGGAAACAGAGCATGTTCAAGTTGGGTAAGTTAAGGAGAGGATAATAAAGGGAATATCTGCAAATGGATGGGCAGGAATAGCGAAGCCAGTGAAGACTAGTCCTGCACTGGGCCTAGAAACAGTCACGAGCAGTTCACCATTCATTCTGAAAGGGCAAGGAAAAAGGAAGTGACCAGGACCTAGAGGCAGTAGCTGCATGCACAGCTACTCCTAATTGGAGCTGAGATCTTCAGACAACCCCTGGAGGGTTGGCATGAAGTCACACTTTCCCCAAACCATGTCAGCCGAAGAATGTTAGAAGTTCATGGGTTGGAAACCTAGAGGAAGCTGTGGTCTTAAAGGCAGATTCAAAAGCAAATGCTTGCCCTTAGGACTGGTTTTTCTGGCCTCATATATTCAACAAATATTTATTGAGTATCTATTATGTGCCAGACCTAGACCAAGTACTGTGTTTACAAGAAATAATAGTTAAGCCCAGAAAGTTGACAGGTAAAACACAACATTTACAATACAGGATGAAAACTGCAAATAGACATAGTTGTGGCATGTATAGAAACTCATCTGAAGAAAAGTTTCCTGGGAGAAGGTGCACATATCTTGAGTCTTGAAGGACACAGAAAATAGCGTGACTTGAGGAAAGGAGAGAAAAGTGTTCAAACCAAGACAGAAAATGTGCAAAGACCTCAAAGTGAGAAACAGAGTGGGTTCCAGAGCCTGGGACACATCACAGGGCAGATGTTGAATGAATAGCCACAGCTGAAGTTTGAGATAGAAAGGTGGCATCATTCACAAGAATGAAAACAATCAACAAGGAGAATGTAGAAAGATAGAAGAGGAAAATCACTACAAACTCTGAGGGTTGAGGTATGCAGAAGAATGATCCCCCAAAGATGTCCACATTGTAATCCCCAGAATCTGTAAATACATTACCTCATATGGCAAGAGGGACCTGGCAAATGATTAGGGTAAGAGTCTAGAGATGGGTGATTGTTCTGGATTATATAGGTGGGCCCAGTGAAATCACAAGGATGCTTATAAATGAAAGAGGGAAGCAGAAAGATTAGACTCAGAAAGAGAGATCTGAGGATGCTACACTGATGGCTTTGAAGGAGGAAGGGGCCATGAGCTAAGGAATGCAGGTGGCCCCTAGAAACTGGAAAAGGCAAGGAAATGAGTTTTCACCTATAGTGAAATACCTTAATTTTAGACTGGTGAAACTCATTTTGGACTTCTTACCTCTAGAAGAGTTAGATAATAATTTTGAGTTGTTTTAAATCACTAGGTTTGTGATAATTTGTTACATCAGCAGTAGGAAGCTAATACAGTGCCCATAGAACACTGTTGTACATTAACAGAATGTGATTGACCCATTAGTACTAACAAGGAAAGATTTTCAGGACATGTTACTAATTTATAAGAAAATATATTGCAAATTACGTTTACATAAGATTTTTTTCCTAAAACTCCATAAAACCAAACTATGCAGTCATGGATTTATACAAGTATATAAATGCACAGGAAAAAAATCTAGAACTATTCCTACCAAGCCAAAAGACTGGTGATCTCTGGGGTCAGGAAGGCTCTCAGGATTGCAAATAGATATCAAAGAAGAGTCTGTAATCTTTAAATGCATAAATAAAAGAATGAAATCAATCTATGTCTAACAGAATGATCTAAGCAAATCAACATAGAAATTTTCTCTGAGAACAAAGGTGTGCATGTAAAGCTTGAGAAAAATTAACTCAGGAATGAATCTCATTAAAAGATAACCCCAGTCACCTCTGCAGTATAGACAATGACTAAAAGTGGTATTTTAGGGGAACTTTGGCTTTATCTGTAAATGGTGAATGGTTTATAAAGAGATATATTCACGCATCCATTATGTAAATAATAGAAAGTGAAATATTTGTTAAATCCTTTAGATAGAGAAGAAAGTGGCCTGAATAAAAAATTCTGGGTAATATCAATTTTTTATGTTCCAGCAAAGGAAGAGGAGTAGGCAAAAGGAACTAGAAGGAACAGCAAAAAGAAGAAAGAATTTCAAGAACGTGTCCAGAAGTTCCACCTATATTAAGTGCTGCTGCAATATGAAAAGAAAGATAAAGGCTAAAAAGAAATTCACTGGGTTTAGCCCACGAAAGGCACTGGTGGCCTCTGAAGGCTGAGGAGCCAACGGGAATGTGGGAAGTGATGAGAGACAGGGTGGCTAGGTCTTAGGCAAACTATAACAGGAAAGAGGGAGCCGTGGTAAGCTGGAAAGACTCAAGGGAAGGTTTTCCAAGATGGTGGAGGCTTGGGAATATTTAGGTACTGGAAAGAGATGGAAGAGAAGGGAAGCTGCAGAGGGAGGAGATAATTGATGGAGTTGTAGAGGCAGGTGGCCAAGGAAGTGAGGGGGAGGTGCTCCAGTGCACAGGTAGAGAGATTATGCTTGTAGTGCAGCAGGGGACATTTTCTCTGCATCTCCAGGCAAAGTAGTGAGGATAAATTAGCATATGGGGGTGAGGAGGTAACAAGCATCAGTTCAGTTGGTTGGACTTGATTGTTTTGAGGTTTTTCTTTTTTGGTCAGGAATACTGTGTTGAGAAGACTTGATTGTTTTTAACAAAAGAGGAGGCAAGTCTGTGAACTGAAAAGGGCATGATCGGGTGGGAGGTTTAAGGAAGATGGGAGATTTGAAACACTGCAGAGAGGTGTAAAGAGAGCTGACTCAAGAAATGCAAAGTGCTGCCAGGCAACACTGGAGACCCAACTGAGCGAAAAGAGCCTGAACTCAGACACTAGTTTACATGGGGGTGGAGGACTTTACACAGCGGTGGCCAGGGCCCAAGTGGTCATTCAGGGAAGAAAACTGGTTACATTGATCCAGGAATGAGGGTTTACAGTTGCTCATGCCAAGAATGACCAGCTCCTCCTTTTCTCATAGCCCTTGTCATTAAACAAGTATCACATTTTGTTGAATCCAGTTTCTAAATTTCCCTTGAAAGTGTCCATTCCTGTCCACACTTGTAGACTTTACCTTATTCCATTTAATATCACAGCACACCTAGATTATCACATCAGCTCTCTCTTCAACTCTAACTCTAACCCCAAGTCAATATTTTAAAGAGTAAATGTGACAACATCCTAAATTCCTTTATCTCTTTCTCTTTTCCTTAAGACAGTATCCAAACCAAAGCTTCCCAGGCTTCTCTCTCACCAAGACTAGTCTTCAAGCTTTCTACCCATGCTGAGTTGCTTGTAGTTTCTGAAAGGTGCCTTGTCATTTCTTGACTGTGGGCCTTTGCCCAGTCTCTCTTTCAGCTCTTCACTGGATAAACTCCTGCTCATATTTCAAGGTTCACAAAAGACCGCATTTTCTCCAAGTCTTCTCTGGCTTCCAAATCTAAAAAAATGCCATTTAATATGCTTCCATTAACACCCTGTTCTTTCCCTTCATCATCTTATCACCGTGTATCATAATTGCAATTTTCCTGTCTGTCTCCTATCATTAGGTTTTGAGCATTGTAAAGATGGGTGCTCTGGCTTATTTGCCACTGGGTCACTAGCACCTCACACCATGCCTGGAACACATCCAGTAAATATTGATTGAATAGTATTAAAAACTAGGCCTCCAGATCCTGGACTTTTCCTATTAGACTCTTATCTGTAGCACAACAGGTTGAAAACATGGCATGCATATGTTTGGGAAGGGGACTTAGTCATGACAAGTTAACGAGCCAACTACTTGGTATCATTAAATAGGCAGCATTTGTCCCTATGACTTGAAAAGAGTCTATTTTGATGAAGAATGTGCCAGTTTTCTTAACATCAATATCAAGCGATTTCCTTTTTTTTTTTTTTTTTTTTATTTCAGCTCATTACCCACAGCCTTCCCAGGCTCAACCAGGAAGAAATAGAATTCCTGAATAGACCGATATCTAGATCTGAAATCAAAACAGCAATAAAAAACCTTCCCAAAAAGAAAAACCCTGGACCAGATGGGTTCACACCTGAATTTTACCATACCTACAAAGAAGAACTGGTGCCCATCCTACATAAACTATTCTCCAATATCGAGAAGTATGGGATTCTCCCCAACACTTTTTACCAAGCCAACATAATCCTGATACCAAAACCAGGAAAGGATGCAACAAAAAAAGAAAACTACAGACCAATATCCCTTATGAATATAGATGCAAAAATTCTCAATAAAATCCTAGCAAATCAAATCCAAGTGCTTATCAAAAAAATAATCCATCACTACCAAGTGGGCTTCATCCCAGAGATGCAGGGATGGTTTAACATACGCAAATCTATAAATGTAATTCACCACATAAATAGAAGCAAAAATAAAGATCATATGATCCTCTCAATAGATGCAGAAAAAGCATTTGACAAAATTCAATACCCTTTTATGATAAGAACACTTAACAAAATAGGCATAGACAGGGCCTATCTAAAAATGATACAAGCCATATATGACAAACCCACAGCCAAGTGATTTCTTAATTAACACACAGGTACTTTCAATTGGAAAGTCCAGTGTTGATTATAAATGAAAATTAAGATAGGAGAACTGCTTCCTTGAGGATTTTGGAAATACTTTGTAGCTATTATATAATCAAGGTAGTGTTTGATAAGATTTATGCAATGACTAATCCCCTGTTAATTCTATTCAGTGTACTTTTCCTCTCAGACATTGTAATTTTCATTTCTAGAATTTTGATTTGGGTCTTTTAAAAATCTCTTGTATATCTCTGCCTAACATGTTCAGTCTTTCTCTAGCTTCTTAAATATATGGAAATCAGGTATGGTAACTTTTAATGTTTTGTCTATTAATTCTACCATCTGAGTTATTTCTGGGTCAGTTTCAATTGATTGATGTTTCTCCTAATTATAGGTCATATTTTCTTGCTTTTTTGCATGTTTGATAATTTTTAATTGGGTTCCAGGTAGGGTTAGTTGTTGAGGCAAGACCCTTATTCATAAATGTCTTGTGAATTATGAGGTTTTCCACTTTGGTTGTTTGGAACAGTAACTATTTCCATCCCTGCATAAGTACTGGATACTGCTCCCTCTAATCCTTTTGGGTGGATTTTCCTTGGTCTTGACTAGTTTCCTCACAGGCATGCATTGTATCACAGACATGCATCACTACTCAACTGTATATTAGAGGAGAGCTCTCTATAAATCTCAGGAGTTCTCTCTGTAATACTTTCCTCTTTGATAGTCTATCCTGTGAACTTTAGCTGCCTCAGCTTCCCCAGACTCCCAGCTCTGTCTCTTCAACTCCTAGAATCCACTGGACCCTGGCTGGCTTACCACTTTTTATACTGTGGCTGGAAATGTGAACAGAGACTGGATCATTGTCTAGGACTGCTCCATAGTTGGACTTTGGGACTTTCTTTCACTGCCTCTCTGTTGGATTTTCCATTCCCTGGATTCTATGCTTTTCTCTTTCTGTCTTCTTTTACTCCCTTGCTTTGCTGAAATTCATCTTCCAAAAACTTTGTAAGAATGAGTGTATGGGAGAGTGTCAATATCTTTAGCAGTTTTCTCTTGAGCAATCCCATTTCTCCAAAGAAGAATCTTCTGGTCTCCTGTGTGTATTGGTGGATGGAAGATGGAATACCCCTGGCTGATGAAGTTCTGGAAGCCAGTCAGAATGCAGGGATGGGGGAGATTGGCAGTATCTCAACATTCAGTCTACAGACTTTCACCTGATGCCTCGCTCCTCCACTGCATTCTGACTGTTGTCCTCAAAGCTTGAGACTAAATCGCTGGTCCCTGTGGAGAAGGGGATAGGAGCTGTCTCAAGGCAGTGAGAAGTGGGGGCATCTGGAGGTCTCACTGTGCTGGGTCAGAATTTCAACTGATTCTTGTGCTTTCTGTTTGGATCCTCACCTGTGGCCCCAGCAGTTCATGGTATCCCCAAGTCTCAAGCCTTTCTGGGGTTCTGCAGGGTTAACACAAGCTGGGTTTTCATCCTCATTCCTCTCTGCTTCTGCTCCCTCTACTCCGTTGTGTTACTGACACCTCCTCCATGCACTTCCCATGTGGCCATGTATGCTGCTACTTCTCATAGACTTTTTCTCTCCCACTTCTCCTTTTCGTCTTTTATTCCTTAACTTTCATTTTAGCAGCAATCTTAGCAGGGAGCTGAGGTAGACATACAAGTTCAATACTATAAATCCTAGGCAATTTTTACACATTCTCTCATTTAATTCTCACAATAATCCCATGAGATGAATCACAATTATCCCTATCATATAAATAGGGAAACTGAGCCTCAAAGATGTAAAGGCATTTGCCTAAGCTCACCTGCCCAGTAGGAAGCAGAGCCAAGATTTGAAATCAGTTGTGACCCTAAAGACCATGACCTTGGTTGGCTATATGTGATACTGTCCTGATTTGAAGGGTGGGTACATGAATATTCAAATGAATTGGTTCTATTAGTCATTGGCATCTGGGTCTCCAAAGCTTCCTCATCCAACTGCACTTGGATCTGCAGAACATTAAGGTCCATGTGCATATACCTGAGGGTATCCAAACTTGGCCACCAATGTCCTGTACTCCTGGGACACACAACTACTTGGACATACCACAAAGGTCTTTCAGTCTTCCTGCTGCGTCTCTTTCTTTCAGTACTTAACGCTGGTCAACTTCATGTGCTGAGCACTTGATGGAGAGACACTCTGCCCTGCCCTTACCGAGTGCAGACAGAGCTCTGAAACCAGAGTCGCCGTGAACTCTAATAGGCTGTAAACTGGTGAAGTTTAAATGGATAATATATCCCAGGCTCCTCCAGGTCTCAGAGCAATCACCCATCCTAAAGTATGACCATTTCCTCACATTTTTAATGCCATTTCAAGGATACCTTATATTTCAGTTCAGATCTGCCATTTTATCCAGCTGGATTTCTTTTCAATTTAACCCAATTTTAACCCCAATGTTCAAGTTATTTTTTCCCATTATGCCCATGAATGGAAGCAAATCATATCATCTTGTATAAATGCAGCTGTTTTCCTCACTTCTCTTTTCTCATTTTAGATGAAAATCTTCTTTCTTCTTTTTTTATTAACACCACCACCCACTCCCTGCTCCCTGCCGTGGGCCTCACCATCCGCTGTTTTTGTTCCTCATTCCCTGTGCTCTTTCCTGTTTCTTCGGGGAGCCCCTGAAGAGATGTTTTCCTATGTAATCAAATTATAGGTCAAATTCATCAAAGCAATAGCACACAGGTATATTTCTTACAAACATTTAAATGAATGCAATAAGTAGCACATTCTTTTTTTAAGTGGGAGTGTTGGTAAATAATGATGCTCTTTGGTAAAGAAAAATGAAATCAGGAATATAGCTTAAAAGTATGCCAAAGCTCCTTGTTAAACTGCAGAATTGTGCAAATGTACATCACCATCACTGCCATTATTATGACCATATTTGGGTATTATATATATTTATGCATATCAATATATATTTTTAAATAGGTTATAGTTTATTTCAACAAATATCTTTTGGGTGCCTAGTATAAGGTCCACACTGTGCTAAGCATAGTGGTGCAGAGACAACAGAAGACGGTTCCCCCATGGCAAAGAGAAAAGCAAAGGTACAAAGCACATAAACAGTTAATTTTAATGTTAAAAAATAGAAATGCTATAGTAGTGGAAACAGCAGAGACATGCCTGCAACAATCCCTACAGTGTTAGGTACCTGCAGTTGAGTTGGATGGTAAATCATGTTTACATACATAATCCCATTTAATCCACATGGTAATCGTGCAAAATAAGATTATGACCCTTACTTTGAAGGAGAGAAAACAGAGGTACAGCAAGGTTAAGTGGTTGTCTGAAAGTCACCAAGATACATAGTAGCAGATAGAAGGAGAGAGGAAAAGCTCTCCCTGGCACCATAATGTTAATGTTTTCCCCACTTCTCCAAGGATGTATTTGTTGTAGTTAGGAAAGTTAGAGGGGTGCACAGAAACCAGTCTGGGGTGGAGGGAGGGAAGAGTGAGTCTTTGAGGAAGGCTGAGCTGTGTCTTAATGCTGAGCCACGCGTCAAGAGAGAGGAGAGAAGGAGCATCCTACGTAGGGGAAAAGCGCAGCATTAGGCTTTTAGTCCAGACTCAAGTGATGCAGAATAGCTAGAGGACCACGTTCAGGGAGATGAGGCCAGGACCAGATCACAGAAAGCATTCTGTGCCACACCGAGGAATCCAGACTTGATTCTGAGAGTAGTAGAACAGCCTCAGAGCCAGTAGGTGAATATTGGTTTGATCGGAGCCTTAGGAATCACACTGTCAGCCAAGTGGAGAGTCGATTTGATAAGGCAGGGCTAGAAACCAGTATGTTGTTATTATCCAGGCATGCAAGGGAAGGGTTAGAATCTTGAGTAAGCTTGTACAAAGCTCTTCTTTGCTGCTTCATCTGTATTTCCTATAACCTAAGGCAATAGCTCTGTCAGGATGAGGTTGGTACCATTTACGTAATCTCTTTTCCACCCCAGAATCTTTACCCATCTTGCTCCGTTGGCTTGGAATTCAGCCTTACTGACTCATCTCTTGCCACTCCATCCCAGTTCACCTGAAACTCTGGCCACATTGCACTTCCTACTGAGCACCAAATGTCACATCATCGTCTTTCAAGCCTTTGTACATTTTTTTCTACCTCAAGGGTCCCTTTCCTTCTTCTTTAACTGGATAACCACCCTCTTTGAATCAAGATTTACCTTTTCCTTTTACCAATCTCTAGAAAGAGTCACTCCTTCTTCTGGGCCCTGTGGCACCTTGTACATTTCTCTATGATATCACATTTTACATGGTAATGGAATCATTCCTCTTCTATTTCATTACTTATGCAGTGAGTTCCTACTTCCATAGATATTTCATGTATATATAATTGTGATGGTTAATTTTATGTGTCAACTTGACTAGGCTAAAAGGTGCCCAGATAGCTAATGAGACATTATTTCTTGGTGTATCTGTGAACATGTTTCCAAAAAAGATTAGCTTTGAATCAGTACACTGAGGAAAGAAGATCCACCCTCACCAGTGTGGATGGACATCATGCCTGTTGAGGACCCAAATAGAACACAAAGGCAAATGAAGGGCAAATTCACTCTCTGCTTGAACTGGAACATAACATCTTTCCCTGTCCTTGGACATCAGTGCTCCTGGTTCTCCAGACTTTGGACTTAGACTGGCCTGGTGCTCAGGCCTTCAGGCTTGGACTGGAACTACACCACTGTCTTTCAGGGGCCTCCAGCTTATAGACCACAGATTGTGGGACTTTCCAGCCTCCATAATCATGTGAGCCAATCTTTTGCAATAAATCTCTTTCTATATACTAATATATCTATCTGTCTCTCTATCTATCCTTTTGATTTTGTTTCTCTGGAGAACCCTGACAAACACAAGCAAATATCGGTCTACATAAAATAAATGCATATAAGCTTTATACTTTTTTGTACACAATGATAGCATACTATGTACTTTCTAAACTTTGTTTTCTCACTTAATACACCTTAGCAATCTTCCTATTAAATATACATGAAGATCTTCTTCATTTTGCAGGTGAAAAAAATTTATTTAGTAGTCCTCTCCTCTTGGAGTTTTAGGTTGTTTCTGATCTTCTGCAATTACAAATGATGCAAAAAATAACCTTACTCGTGCATATGTCATTTCTCACAAATAAGATAAATTCCTAAAAGTAGAAATACTAGGTCAGAAAATATATACATTTGCAAATGTGACAGCTGCTTTGAAATTGTTCTCTGTAGAGTTGTGCAAATTTCCAGTGCTGCCAGAAACATATAAAAATACCTGTTTTCCTGTGGCCTCAGCAATATCCAAATTTTGGATTTTTGCCAATATAGTAGGTGAATAATGACATTCTTGCATAGTTTTAGTTTGCATTTCCCTTTTTATGAGGAAATTTAACATCTTTTTATGTTTCATATTTCCATTTGTAGCTTTTTTTTTCTGTCTGTCCACATCCTATACTTATTTGTCTTTTGATGGTGGTTTTTTCTCTTACCATTAGCCACTTGTCTAGGATTTGAGTTGCAAATGTTTCTCCCAGTTTCTTTTGTCCTTATGAGGTTGCTTGGTGTTTTCCTTTGCACTTTTTTCTATAGAAATGGCACAAAGTTGGGTGAGCCATTGCCAAAGTTGTAAACCAATAATCTTATCACTGATTAGAGCTCATTATCTTGCTAGAAAATGACTGCAATTTCTACTAATAATACCACCGTTTAGAAGAAATGAAAGGTACCCAATTATATATTGGTCTTTTTCTTAAAAAATAAAAATTTACTTTAAGAACTGATTTGCTTTGAAATCTGAACTTTATAAGGTTTATTTAAGATTAGTACATGCTTCTTTCTCTTACTAAACACAGCTCATTTGAATTTTTTTAAAATCTTAGAGAAAGATACTAAACTCTTACTTCAGACAAGTCTACCTATGATTTTTGCTACAATACTTGGACCATGTGACCTTAGAAAGCTGCCACTAAAGGATTCCATTTCAGGAGCCAATTTTTTAGGAGGTGAATGAACTCTTCTAGGAGCTAATTTGAAAAATGAAAAGCAAAAGCTGACAACTTTGTAACACCATCTAAGAACGGTAGATGGTTTAGGTAAATCCAACACTTACAGCAAGCCATGACTTAGTATCATATTTAATCGTTTTGAAATCTATTTATGAAGAGCATTCCTGGGTGCTTTTAAGTTGAAGGTTATGGCAAGAAATATTTGGCATGTTGCATAGTAAGTAAGTGTGCAAGAAATATTTGCTGATTCACTGATATGCTCTGCTACAGATGGTATAGTTTCTAAGAACACAGAACTGTCTCTAAGAAAGTGAAGAAAATAGCTACTCCCTGTCCTCAAGTTATTATTAATAGGTATGAGACACATGCGTGTACATTACGTGGGTAATCTCAGCTGCTTTTTTCCCCTCAAACACTGATAAGGTGGTCACGGTATCACTTAAGCTGACAACTTAAGAACTAGCACCTCTTATATTATCCTGGATGGAGCTGGAGCCCATTCTACTAAGTGAAGTATCATAAGAATGGAAAAACAAGCACCATATGCACTCACCATCAAATTGGTATAAACTGATCAATACTTATATGCACATATAGTAATAACATTCATTGGGCGTCAGGCAAGTGGTGGGGGGAGGAAGGGATGGGTCTATTCACATCTAATGGGTGTGGTGAACACCGTCTGGGGAATGGCCAGGCTTGTATCTCTGACTCGAGAAGGGCAAGGGCAATATATGTAACCTAAACATTTGTACCCCCATAATATTTTGAAATAATAAATAAATAAATATAAAAAAAAAAAAAAAACAAGAAAGAAACCACATCAAACTCTTCCAATGACTTCCTCATCAGAAACAGTCTCTGGGTTCTCCATGCCAAGAGCTTCACCACAATAAGAAGGCAGCTGGATACGTCACCCACACTTCACACCTGGCTTTGCTCCTGAACTCCAGGGCTTCCCAAGTAGCCTAGCCCAGGAAGCTTTGCACCATATTGGCAAGAAATCATCCTCTCCCCATCTCTCACATCTCTAAAGTTCATGCAATATAAAAAAATTAAACTCTACCATAGCAAATTATGCATGGGTGGAGGTTAATTTTTTAAAAAATACAAGTTATTCATTTATCTTAACATATATGTTGAGCAAGACACTCTTCAAGCTTACAAGCTCCAACAGTGAATAAGACACACAAGATCCCAGCCCCAGAGAGGGAGACAGAAAATAAATACCTGACGGCATAAAAACAAACAGGGTAACTTGGGTGGCAGGATGACTTAGGTAGAGTAGTCCAGGAAGGCCTCTTTGAAGAGGTAACTTTTGAGCTGGGAGCTTTACAGAATATAAATGAACCAGACATTGGAAAAGCCAAAAAACTGATAATATAGGAGCAAGGAGCTATGAGAGTAAATCCCTATAATGAAATTGTTGCAGCCCGATTACAGAACGGGGGATGAACACATAAACATACATAAAGAAACACACAGACACAAAAAGACGGTACAAGACTGCAGCGCCAAAAGCACCAGTCACTTTATTTTTATACTTTCTGCCCTGCAGCTACTTCCTGGTCCGTGACTTTCTTTGATGCCTTGAGGTAACCTGTTCCATTCGTTAAGGATGATTGCTCAAGGGAGGTGAATGTTTGCGTCTCAACCTCTTGATCTCATCACTGCGTGCAGACAATGAGATGCCATGGCTTGCATGCAAGACCACAGGCCCTTGGCTATCAGTCATAGGGAACAGGTTGTATGTTCAACAGGCCGTGTCTGGACCTATTGATCATCAACAGGCCATGTGCGGACCTATTGATCTCTGGCCTCAAGAAGCACGTCCAGTTTCACTGACTCTGGGCAAAAACCAATTTCCTGCCCAAGGGCGGCCCCTACAGAAATGAACTCAAAGGAAGTATCGAAGACGGGAAGAGGGTGTTTCAAATTTATGTAAAAAATATTTACCACCATTGACCCATCTTAACTCTCCCATTATACAGATATGAAAACAGAGGCTCAGAAAAGTTTATTTTATAATGTCCACCTCACTTGGACAACAGGATTAAAGGTTACCCTCCTGAATATCAGCTGGCCACTTATTCCTATACCATGAGGCCTGCATGTCAAATATTAAACTTCCATAGACATTCAAAGTCTGTGAAATGATTTTAGCAAGGAAGTAAAAAAAAAAAAAATGATTTAGCTATGAGATTGGAGGGAGCCGAGAAAAGCACTTAAATGCATATTAAACCTTCCCTTCAGAGAACTACCTCGTCAGTCAAGATTATCAAGCACCATAAAAATCTTCTAAATGATACTTTAAAGAAAAAATGTCATTCAAAAACCTCAAAAGACTGATGGAAAAGAGAATGATAGCTAATATATGATGGCTACAAAATGGTTGCTTCAAGCTTGTCAAAAACATGTTAGATCTCAATGGAGTTCTTATGAGTAACATGTGCTTGGAAAAATATATATAATATATTGTTTATATACAAATATATAAAAATGAGAAATGTGACAGGCTGCTGTCATGCCCAGCAAAGTCTGGATGTCTTACTGGGAGTTGATCATGAACCACCTGAAAGACTGTGGCACGTGCTAGCTGTTCCTATTGGGTTGGATTTCCATTCACACACTCTCAAGACTCAGATGCTCACAGGCCAGTGCCCCTTGACCTTTGGATTCTTTTTTCCCAGACTCTCTTACCCTCCTCTGTCTCCTCTACCCCGCACTGCCTGCCATCATAAACTCAATCCTCAGAGCCCCTGCTTCACGCTGCCTGAGTCCAGTATGGTTGGACCATCCATCCTCTAGAGAGAGCAATGAGGACTCCTACTTAGGTTTTCCAGAGCCTTTGGAGGGAGTATTTTCAAGGCAAATAAATTTTGGGGTGCTAATATTGTGTTCCTCTTATTAAATACCTTGAATGCATTGTTACTCCTCCAACCAGTCCTGTTGTGGGGACTTCACCACTGATCATCAGGAAATAGAACTTCTAGAGAGGTTTGGAGGAAAAAAGATGGTGCAGGGCCAGCAAACTGGTGAACAAAATGCATTTAAAGTCATTCCTTCCTCCCAAAAGCACTCAGCTTCACTCTTTGTTGAGCTGGTACTGGAGTCCTGCAGAGCAGCACAGGTTCTGATGTGATGGCTTTGAGAAAATGTTTATTTCAGAGATCTAAATTTGGCCTGCCTGCTACACCTGGACATTCTCTCATTGGTCTGCTGTTGGGCTGGAAAGGGAGACTCAAAGTGGCTTGAGGGCTGATCCCATGT
The DNA here is from genome assembly GCF_041146395.1 of Eulemur rufifrons. NCBI lineage: Eukaryota > Metazoa > Chordata > Mammalia > Primates > Lemuridae > Eulemur > Eulemur rufifrons. Next base: position 27,737,887 of record NC_091001.1, read on the forward strand.
GCTCCAATGGAATGTCAGGTGGAAGGATGAGGTCCACTCTGACCAGGAGGGAAAATGATAGCCAGTAGGTGGAAGAAACAGGAGGAAGCTTTCAACTCATACTGGAGGGCCCTCTGTAATCATTAGTATGGTCTGAAGATGGAATGAGCCAGATCCTCAGATCATGATCAGCTTGTCACTGAAGATACCCAGGGACCTTATACACTGACGACACAGAGGGGGAAGCCTTCACTGACAAGCCCTGATGTTGGTTCTCTGCATGGCCGTGGACCAGCATCACAGAGTGGCCCATGCTGGCCTCACAGGAGTAGCTTTTGGAAATGACGTTACATGAATGGGTCAAGATGCAAGCATTTACCTCTCTGGCATCTCTGGCTCCTTAGGAAGTTCTCTCTGTGTGCCAGGACTGCTCTAAGTGCTTGGAGTTATTAACTCATTGAAACTGCACACCAACCCCAAGGTAAGAGGAGGTACTCTAATTATCTCTACTTTACAGATGATGGCTTAATGGGAAGAAGCTACTAAGAAAAAAAAAGAAAAGATACTTTACAGATGATGAAACTGGAGTATCAAGGTTATCCGACTTGCCCAAGGTCTCAGAACAAGCAAATGGCAGAGGAGGAAGCCCTCGCTGGCTATCACATGATTCACCCTCTTGGCCTCCATACAGTTCTGTTCACAGTGACCTCTGTAGGCTCACTGACATCCCATCACATGACCACTGCTATCTGCCTTATCTGCCTTCCCTACCAGGGGCTGTTCCATTGATAGATCAGGTCTCTTCTGGCATCTATTTTATAATTGTAATACCCTGTCCCTCCCTACACAGACTATGAAAACCCAAGGTTATCCTCTTTAGTTGATGGTAGGCCTTGGAGTCATTTCATTTTTCGTACACACCTCCCCACATACACACTCAGCCTCCGCACCAGTGAAACTCAAAGCTGATAGAATGAATGATTTGATATCAGCATACACACGCATGGTCAAAGTTGAATTACATGGGTATTATCAAATCAGGAAGATGTGATACCAAAGCAAATACATACACATACTTTGTTTTTGCATGTTAGATTTCAGTTTTACAAGTAATTTTTGGCTCAATATTGAAAATGAAATGAATAATGATAATGTAATAGCTAACACTTATACAGTGTTATGTGCCAAGCTCTATCCTTAGCTTTTCTGTCTTGTTAACTAATTTAATCCTCACAAAAATCCCATGAGGTTAAGTAGCATTATACTCCTCATTTTAAAGATGAGGAAACAAAAGCACAAAGCACTTAAGTTTAGGTGTCAATACCTGAACTAGTAACCCAACTGGTACGCCAAGTGACAGAAGATGGTGGCCTCAAGTAAGTAATTTGGAAGGAAGTAACTGTGCACATCCCACAATTAAGGAGTGGAAAGTTATACCCCACCTCCTTGAAGGTTATCTACATAAATTATTTAGAATTCTTCTGCATGGGAGATTTGTCTATTCTCCCCCATTAGTTTATTCAATCATCTATGTATATAAGTATGGACACATGGATACTTATTTTATTGTTTGGATTACAACCCAATACAACTTCATTTATTTTGTCCCTCAGATTTTTCCAGCTTTAGCCATTTCAGTTGGCTCTTTTGTTCCTTTGACATACCCCCTTGCTGTGGGTTTTTATTGTTTGTTTGTTTTTGCTTTTGTTTAAATGCTTCCTTACTTTCTGGCACTACAAGGGGTTCTAGGTTCATCTTGTATTAATAGCTAATATATCCCCTTCCTCAGTTCCAGAATCAGCCATTTCCCTAGTGAGCCTTCATTCCTGCTTTGGAGAACAGCATTAGAAAACAAGACCCGGGTGCTGGATGTGCTCTTTGCTGCTGAAGTATTGTTGCTTCTGGGCCCTCTCAGCTGAAAGGGCAAGGACATAGATGTTCATTTACTAACTTGTGATATACAAATATCTATAAATATTCCTCTACATAACCACCTGTATCAATATTAAATTAAATGTGAGTTCGTACTTATGTCTCCAACATTAATTCATTAGCATGGGAGCTCTTCTAGCCTTTTCCCCTGGCTTGTCTAGAACCTCTCCCTCCTGCAGTGAGAACAGGCCTGGCTCCCACCATCTGCCATCCCTTTACTTTGCTATTCAATTCTAATATATGTGTGAGCAGTATCGGAATTGTTAACCTTTACTCCCATGGGAATTAACTTTATCAACTGGAGTACAGTGCTTGTGTACTGTTTCTTTCAACTTTAGTCTTACAGACTCCACTTTTTCCAGTTACTGAGGTCAGCACCTTTCCCCCAACCTCCTTCAGTAAAGTTTCAAATATTTGCAATAGAGTTAGATTGCTTTGTTACATTCTGCATTCCATCCCAGTATGTCCCAATCTCCTAAATAATTATTTTTAACGGACTATATTAATGTTCACTCTTTGTGCTATAATGTTTCATGCTTTTTGGCAAATGCATAGTGTCATGTATCCACAATTACAATATTATTCAGAATAGTTTCACTGCCCTAAAAAATTCTTGTGTGCTTCTCCTATTCACTCCTCCCTTCTCCTTAATCTCTAGGGAGCCACTGTGTGTGTGTGTGTGTGTGTGTGTGTGTGTTTTATACACTTTGTAGTTTTCTCTTTTCCAGAATGCTATGTAATGGAATCCTAGAGTATTTAGAATTTCCAGACTGCCTTCTTTTATTTAGCAATGTGCATTAAGGATGCATCTATATGTTTACATGGCTTGATAGCACATTCTTTTTTTACCACTGAATAATATTTCATTGTATAGATGTACCACAGTTTGTTTATCCATTTGCTTACTTTAGGACATATTTATTTGCCTTTAGTTTTTGGCAATTATGAATAAGGCTGCTATAAACATTCATATGTAAGTTTCTGTATCAAATTCAGTTTTCAAGTCAGTTGGGTAAATATGTTGGAATGCAATTGCTGATCACATGCTAAGACTTAGTTCAGCTTTGTGAGAAACCACCCCTGTCTTCCAAAGTGGCTGTACCATTTTACATACTGACCATCAATGAATAAAAGTTCCTGTTGTTCCACATGCTAACAAGCAATTGGGATTGTCAGTTTTTTAGATTTATCCCTTCCAATAAGTCTATAGCAGCATCTCATTGTAGTTTTAATTTGCATTTCCCTGATAACAAATTGTATTAGTTTTCTATTGTTGCTGTCAGAAATTACCACAAACTTGCTGAATTAAAACAAATTAGTTATATTTCTATAGTATTGGTTAGAAGTTCAACATAGGTATCACTGGGCTAAAATCAAAGTGTCAGCAGGACTACATTTCTTTCTGGAGAACTTGTACCTTTCACTTCCAGCTGCTAAATGGCACTTGCACTCCTTGGCTAGTGCCCTCTTCCACTATCTTCAAACTCAACCCACAAGCATTGTGACCCTGACTTTGTCAGCACATCTCTTTTTGACTGCAGTCAGGAAATTTTTCTAGTTGAAAGGACTCATATGATTGGACCAACCAGGGTAGTTCAAGATAATCTCCCACCACAGGGTCCTTAACTTTAATTATATCTTCAAGGTCCCTTTTGCCATGTAAGGTAACATACTCACAAGTTCTGGAGATCAGAACATGGACAGACTTGGAGGGCCATCATCCTGTTTCCCAGACAAATGGTGTGGAGCATATTTTCATATGCTTATTTTCCATCTGTCTATATTCTTTAATGAGGTGTCTGTTCGGATCTTTTGCCAATTTTTTAATTGGGTTATTTGTTTTCTTACAGTTGAGTTTTAAGAGTTCTTTATATATTTTGGGTACCAGTCCTTTATTAGGACTTACATGAGATTCCTCTCTTCCAAGTCCACTTCTCTTTCTTTCAACTATCTGCTATTGTTTTTGCTATTGGGTGACTGTGCTGGTAGACTTCATGTCTACCTCATACTTGAGTGTGACCTTATTTGGAAATAGGGACTTAGTGAATAAAACCAAGTTAAGATTAAATCATAATGGACAAGAACAGGCTCTAAGCCAATGACTGGTGTCCTTCTAAGAAGAGGGAGGTTTGCTCATAGACACACAAGACAACTCCACGTGATGACAGAAGCTGGGATTGGAGAGATGTGTCTATAATCCAAGGAAGACCAAAAATTTCTAGAGCCCCCAGAAGCTTGGTGAGAGGCCATCTTTGCTTGTTCTACCAAAAGCAACTTGGGAGGGAAGTTGGAGAAAGAGGTGCACAGATGGATGGCCAAGGAAATGTGCTGGACTCCAGCAATTGAAACTGGCATTGGTCTAGTTTGAGCTACTACACAGAACTGGTGATGAGATGAGATTTTACAAAGGAGAGAAGACATTTCCATGGCTCACATCCATGAGAGGTGCAGACATGCCAACCTTCAGCACTTTTCACCTAGGAAAACTTCCCCTTTTATTGCTTTCAAAGAAAGTCATTCCTTAAGTAGCACACACACACACACACACACACACACAAGCATGAGCTGGCCCTTCTACTTTTATCCAGGTGTCTGGTGAGGGCCTGGTATCTGCTTCCAAGATGGCATCTTGTTGCCATGTCCTCCAGAGAGAACAAATGCTGTGTCCTCAAGTGGCAGAAGGGCAAAAAGGGCCTACCTAGTTTCCTCCAGCCCTTCTATAGGGCACTAATCCCATCCATAAAGGCAGACTAGAAGAGTCCTCATAGCCTAAGCACCTCCTGTATGCCCACCTCTTAATACTCTTACATTAGGGACTAAGTTTTAACACACATTTTGTAGGAAGCACAAACATTCACACCATAGAACCAATCCACAGCTGTTATAATAATAACCAGAGCTGCTATTTAATGATCCTTAGAGGAGTTTACCAGTCTACATCAAGGCTGATTGAGGTGTATGAGTGAGGTAAGAGACCATAGGGCTGAGAATCTATTGTAGACTTTAAGGAAAAATGTCCTTCTCTTTTGGTTAGAAGGAGCTTGAGAAGGGTCTCAGATGTCCATTCGGTCCTCTTGGTGTGATAGAAAGTCTCACTTGTCAGGCCCTGGGCCCCATACTACAATGACACAATTCTTTGATGTTTCTTGATAAGGCAGAGTGTGGTCCTTGTTATTGGAATATAAGTGCCATAAAGACAAGATTTTTTTTTTTGTTTACTGCTCTTTCTTGACCCTAGAATAGTACCCAGCACATAGTTGGAGTTCATAGTAAGCAAAAAATTAATTAACATAAGTGCAGTTGTTCTGTTTGGAACATTCTTATTCCAGAGAGTCACCCAGCTCAATTCCTAAATAGACCTACTATTTAGGTCACTCAAAAGTCACAGAGAGGCCTCCCCTGACCACCCACCTAAGACTAGTTACCCTCTGTCACTTTTATCCCATTCACTTGCTTTACTTTTCCTCTCTAAATCTTATATAATCTTGAGGGGTTTTTTTTATCATTTCCCCACTGTTAATTTCCATGGGGGCAGAGTATCTATCTCTTGTATATCCAATGCTGTACCTCTGGCACCTAGAACAGAGCCTGGCATGAATTGGTGCTCTCTAAATTTTATGTTGAGTGAGTGAGTAAGTGAGGGAATAAATGCATAACTCAAGGGAAGAGCTTAGCACAGAGCCTGCCTGGCACACGGCAAGTGAGAGATGAATATTTGTTTTGATGACGTTGATGATGACACACCCATGTCATTCTGAGGCTGTGGCCCTGTCAGTTGGCCTCAGACAACCCTCGGTGTACGTCTTGGTAGGTTGGTGAGTATAAAAGGCTGGCTTCCCACCCTCCTGCCATGCCTGCCTGCCACCATCAGACATGCTAAAGAACAGTGTTTTATCAATTCTGCTCCTCACTATTTGCTGTTTGTGGAATTGTGAAAAGGCATTGGGGACAGTTCCTCCTCTTTCTCCAATGTTTGAGCTAAAGCACTTTCAGATCCTTCATACTAACATGTAAATGACTAACCACAGCTTCATGCCTGCATCTCATCCCATGCCAGCCACTGACCTCTCCATGAACCTGGACCTTTCCCATCTCTTTGCCTTTAGTCATGCTGTCAGATGCCTAAAGTGCCTTCACTCTGTCCCATTTTATCCTAAAGATGCTCCCACCAAAATCCAGCTTTAGTGTCACCTCCTCTATGAAACTCAACCCCTGATCTTCCAGCAGTTTCTGCCTCCTCTCCCTGGTTTTCCATGCAGTTCTCCCCACCTTGCATTACACCTTCATCACAGGGCACTGTGTCAACCAGGCCTCACTCCCCAGCCCAGAAACAGGCTCTGCAAGGGCAGGTCCTGCATGCGGTGGGTGGGAGCGGACAGCTCTGCCATTCCCAGCAGAGGGGGCCCCTCGACCCTGTGGACTCTGCTGCCAGAACCCCTGGGTTCGAATCCCGCCTTCCCCCTCACCATCTGTGAGTCCCCAACAACAGGGATCCAATTATTGTACTTCAGTAAGCATCAGGCACCACAGATCAATGGAGAAGAGTATAAAGAAGGATTCTGGAATGGGTGCATTAGAAGATGACCTGGGCTGGGTGGAGAACTAGAAGTTGTTCCTTAGATATTTTATCCACTGATACATGGAGTCCTGTTTATAATGAGCCATGAGTTCATTAGGAACCAAAGGTAGAGAAATCAAACAACAGTTGAACATGCTTTTAAAAACACCCAGAGCTTTATTATGTTTTCAATTTGTCAGAAAGTGTATTGCACTGGAATCATCACTCTGGGTTGATCAACTCATAGACACGTCTTCACTGCTCATATGCACATCTGAGCACACGGCACAGCTGTGTGGGCCGTGGAAACATACGATGAGGCGAACAGCCTCTGAAAATCACATCCAAGGAAGTGAATAGAAAGCAATTTCCAAAACACCAAAACAAAAATTACACAATCTGTTAAAATATTCCCCTGCACTCTCATAGTACAAAAATTCATATATTATGGGGAATGTGAAGACTTTTACAGCATACGGAGGGGCTTATGACATGACCTGTTCTCTTGACCTGATTACCATTACATGTTCTGTAATACTGTGAGGAAGATATTACAGAAGGTGCTCCAGGGCTGTCCACATTGCTACTGATCTGTCTGCTGGTACATCTGCTGATCCCTCTGCTAATCCATCTGCTAGGCTATCTTCAGCTGGGTTCTGATGCTTAGTATATTCACACCATTGGATTTAGTGGTGGTCATGGTTTGTATCTGTGTTGAGCTGGTAGAGGTGGCCTTTGTGTCTTTATTTGGCTTCATGATCTCTTCCATCTCCATCCGATACTTGGGGATAGTCTCTGAGACCTCCATTAGCTCTATAGGGGTGGTCTCTTCAATTTCCACATGCTCAGTGGTGGTGGTCTTTTTGGTCTTGATTGGCTCAGTGGGAGTGGACTCTTCAATTTTCTCTGTGGGGGTGGGGTTGTTGGTAGTGATTAGCTCTGTGGGGGTGGTCTTTGTGGTCTTGATTGGCTCTGTGGGGATGGCCTTTTTTATCCTCAATGCCTCTGTGGGGAATAACTGTTGCATCTGGATCTTCTGCTTGGGGAAAAATGGTTTGACCTTGGTTGGCTCTCTGGGGATGGGCTGTTTCACCTTGTCCCACATCATGGGGGTGAACTCCAGGTCACAGTGGCTGGTTTTCTAATTCTTGATCAGAGTGGAGTTTACTGTCTTGAGATTGAATTCCAGATACTTTTGATGACATCCAGAGGATGTCCTTAGAGTTCTCACAGATGTGTTTCTGGTGGCACAGGTTCCAGACAATTTGTCTCCAGAAGACCATAGTATCCAAACACCATAGGCACAAGGCTGGATTACTTGCAAAGACACAGGAAAGACACACTGTCCATTCAAACACTCTTGACCTTGAGAGTGATGCCCTCCTCCTGTTCAGTCACAGCCCATCTGCAGTTGGCCTGGTCTTTGGTGACAAATTTGCCTTTGGTCATGGACTTGGATGTCCTGCCTCTCTGCTTATTCTGGGCATTGCCCAGAGTGTCTTCTTGCTCTAAGACCACTTTGCTGTGATGTCCATTCTTTCCTTTTTGTTACCCTCCACCAAGAGCACCTGAGCAGCCAGAAGGAGGAAAGAGAGCAGGGTGAGGCTGTGTATCCTCATGGCTGCAGCTGGGCGGGCATCTGTTTGACAAAATGCAGGTGAGTCAGTGCCGGGCAGCAGCTCAGCTGTGCAGGACTGCAGACTGGCCCCCTCCACCCTGACACACGCCTGTTGCTTTAGGGGTAGACCAAGAATCCTTCTGGCTCCTAAAATCACTAGATAAGCACCCTGTCTACTCACATTTCCATTGACCTGGGTCTTGAGTGTCACAAAATTACCACTCTTGATCCATTCCTTTGCCATTCCCTGAGCCTCACTAACTCTCACTCCTCACCCACTCACTCACTCACTCCTGCATTTACTCACCCCTCACTCTTTCATTCACTCATTCCACAGCATTTATTGAGCATCTACTACATGCCATGCACCAGACTAGGTGTTGAACATACCACCGGGAATGAGAAACCACAGGTTTTAAAGAGCTAAGTGGGTACTCCTTGGGGGAATTTAAATAGCATTGACCAGGAAGTGTGTCGCATCTCTGTCCTCAACTTGGTCTTGGACAAGTCACTATCTCAGACACTCCATCTCAGTTCCTTTACTTGGAAATTGGAGTTTTGTATGAAAGAGTCACCAACTCTCTTCCAGCTCCACTGTGCTGGAGTTCTACCTCACAATTTCACACAGACACAGAAGACCACAAAATGAGGAAGGACGTGGTAGGTGTCATGAAAGTGTCATGAAAGGTGATGTTGACCCAGTGGTTGAACACACATGGGGTTTGACCCACGAGGTGGGTGGGGTTGTGGGGGTGGGGGAGTATTTGGGGAGGAAGAAAGAGCCTAAGGAAAGGCACAAAGTTGATGAGGTCCTCTGATTTGACTGGCAAAGCGAACCCAGGGCATAAAGAAAGACTTTAGTCAATGCTTTTTGAAAGAAATCATTAAATCAATAGGATGAACTTGCCCAAACCACTTAACCTCTCTCATCTGCCATTTGTTCATCCTCAGTGCGCTGACAATAGCAGCACCTCGTTTATGGTTGCATACTAAATTTTTTATGGTGCTGAGTTATTAACATAAAGTGAAGCAGAAGAAATTTGGTTCATAATGCAGTCTTAAATTTTGTTCTTTACAAAAAGACATTATTTACATATTCATCACACAGAAGGAGACTCACTTCCATAAAAAAAGATGTGGACTTCAGTATATTCTTTCACTCTACTTTTCATGGATGTTTGGTATAAGAGATTGCTCACGTCTTTTTTAACTCAGGTATGAGAAAAACAGTAGTACAACTGTGATGATAAATGGTAAATGATCTTTGTGGCTTTAGGACAGGTACAATAGGGAGTGGTGGGGACTGCGGAAAATTGGAGTTTCTGCCTCTCTAGTGATCAACACTCAGCTCCAATTGACTGAGAACATGTGGTCATGGACTCAGTATTGCCAGACTTTCTGATTGTTTTTGAAGAGATGCTTCAAAATCCAGGTGTGTTTAGATGAAATTGGTTGGCACCTAATCCAAATTTTCTAAAAACAGTGTCATGATCCAACACTATACAGGCCAAAAACTATAACTGTGTTTGGATTTCATGCATAATCTACCTGTTTGAGAATTCCGTGGTCACAGCTAGGCATGTTGACTGGTTCACTGGGTGATTCAAAGAGTCTCTACGTGAATTCCACGGGAAGTGGCCATTTCTGAAACTGCCTCACCTGGGGGCCCATCCTCACCGTCCTTCCAGCCACCCCACCAAAGCCCTGACCTCCACAGACAGGCACTCTGAAGGTGGTGTTTGGGGGGATTATTTGAACACAGGCGAGATAACGCTGCTTTGTTCACCGGGGGAGAAGTAAATCAGGGTGTTCCTCTGCACAGTGAGAAACCTGCCTGCTCCTCGGGAGGCGGATTCTTCCTGGAGGAAGAGTGTAGTCAGAACACAGGCATGTGTACAAGGAAGCGCATGGCAGGATCTTTCTGAGAAATGTTTCTCTGAGCTTGGGCAGGTAACACAATACTGACAGCACTTCCCACGGCCCCTCCCCTCCAGTGACTCTGTCCCAACATCTGCCTTGATCTGTCCCTTCTAGGCAGGGGGACATTAGACCAGACTGTGGGGCAGTTTCCTGCTTGGCTCATCCTGCCATGCCACACTCATTTCCAGGTGCACACACAGGCATGCACACACACAGACATGCACACACAGACACACTGACACACATAGACACACAGAGACACACACAGACACAGACACAGACACACACAGAGACACACACAGAAACACATACACTCAGACATACACACACAGACACACACACAGACACACAAAGAGAAACACAGAGACTAACATACAGAGAAAGAGACACAGAGAAACACACAGACACACACAGACACACACACACACACACACACACACACACACTGCAGTCTGGCCACACGGAAACTCCCCACCATTCCCAAACACTCTGTGCCTGCATCCATTCCCTGCCTTTGCCTCTGCTGTTCCCTTCCCTTGTTGCCCTTCCAGCCTCTGTGCCTGGCAAACGCTGCTTCATCCTCAAGACCCAGCTCAAATGGTAGTCCTTCTCCATTGGTGTCATTGTCCCCTGACTCTCCCCCAGGCCACCCCACACCTTCACGGGTGTCCATGGGAGATGCATAGGTGCTCTAGTGAGCTTGACATGTGCCACGCACCATGCTTGGGCTGTTTTCCCTGAAATTCACATCTCGATATACTTAGAAAATGACATGCTTTTCCAGTGCCCTGGGGACACTGCAGAGGATGTGGAGCCCCTGCCAAGGCAGCTCGTAGCAGGTTCCAGCATTCACGGGCCCGACGGCCTCCCCACACTCCCAGGACCAGGGGATCGGTAACTCCTGGAGACCAGACATGCAAAGGCCACTGGCTGTTATTTCACAAGAGCCCCAGGAGGACGGGCTCCCCAGCCCTCGTGAGGTGCATGTGAAGCTGAGGCTTATGGGGACCAAGTCCACTGGCAAATGCCCCAAAGCTCAGAAAGCAGGGCCTGGGCGAGGCCCTGCATCTGTGGGTGATTAACCTCCCAGCAGAGTCTTTTGGGTGTTGTCATGTGGTTTTTAGACCCGAGCCTTTCTCCCCTCAAAATTGTGGGGAAAAGAGAGCTCCCTGTTTTACACATTTCCGCTATCCACAGCAGCCCCTGGCATACAGTAGGGGCTTCGGTCAGAATTATTTCAATAATAGGTTGAGAATCTCAACTTTAACTAGCTTAAAAGAAAAATATATGCTGGCTCATATCACTGGAAAGTGTAAGGAGTGAGGTTGGTTCAGATACACATGGATCCAAGGTTCAAACTGTCTCTATTTTGGTCTCTCTCTGTCCGCCCTCCCACTGTCTCTCTCTATATCTGTGTGTCTCTCTGCCTCTATTTCTCTGTCTCTCCCTGTATCTCTTTCTGTGTCTCTCTGTAGCTCTCTCTGTCTCTATTTGCTGTACACCTTCCGCTGTCTAGTTTCACTCTCAAACAGGTTCCTTCCATTTATCAAAGAAAAGAATATGACCTTTTATCTCTCCAGCATCCCCATGAACCCTGAAGAGATCTCTGATTGCCCATCCCTGGTCCAATCACTGAGTCCACTGAGTCCGTTGCAGGGAGCAGTAGCCGCTGGGTGGACGAGCCCCCGGAGATGCACAGAGTGGAGATGGGGCCGTTCACACCAGGAAAGGGGGCTTCTGCTCTCCACAGGAAGAGAACAGGCTGACAAAACCCACAGGTTGACAGTTCACTAGTTACTCCTTAGGTAGGAACTAAGGCAGATAATAAACCACAGGGGAATTTCACAGCCTTGGTAAGCTGGCTAGATTATTGAGAAAGACTTCCTTGGGGCTGGATACCATTTAGCTAACTAGGGAAGTTGTTTCAAACTCATGGGACAGTCTGTTTGAGGATCGGTAAATAAACTGGTTGCCTGAAGGAGGTTTGTGATGGGAGAAGTGCAAGATAAGATTGCAAGGTCAAAGAGAGGTCTTGAATGCAAAGCTGAAGGCTTGTCCCCCAGGCCAACCATGACGAATATGTAACCCACCTGCGGTCACCTTCCTCCATGGCAGACGTTGCTAATGGGCTGTGCTGAGTGCTCCCGTGAGCCTGGCTGTATACAGCCTTGGAAGCCATTTCAACCCAAGCCTCCTGAATGCCAGCAACAATCTGTCAGGGTTGGCATAAAGGACAAACCCCTCTGCCATTTATTCTGAGAATGGGGAAAGAGCTTTTGGACATTCTTAAACAGGAGAATGTGCAAACTCACCCCTCACTGCATCCACGAGCGTTAAGCAAGAAATTGCACATGCATCAGGAGTGAGAGTTACTTGGAGCACTTTCCTGTCCTTCACATTTGGTTCGGGTTTAATAACCCTGGAGAGAAAGAGCAGGCACCGCCTAAAGCCAGGGCAGTGTGTCTTCCCTTAGTATGAGAAGGGATTTGTCTCTGGCCAACCAGCTCCACGAGGGAGATGGAAAGAGAGGCAGTGTGACACGTGTAGAGACACAAGCAGGCAACCTGAGCAGAAGGAGGCAGAAATATATGCTGTGTGACATCTTCAGGACTCATTTTGGGGACATTGAAGCTGAGAAAAATAGTCACCGAACAACTCATTTTATCCTTCCAGCGACCCGGAAAGACAATTATCCCTATTTTACATTGAGGAAACTGAGATTTAAAATATTAAGCATTTTCCCCCAAGACACCCAGATAATGATGATGATACTGAGAATTACTATCAGCAATATGTTGCTTCTAAATTCCAAGCCTTATTCTAAAAATATTTTATTTTACAACATCCCTATTATGATCTCATTCTATAAATATTGAAACAAAAGCACAGAGAGAATAAAATATTTGCAAGGCAAGTTACTTAAACCTGGAAATCAAATTGCTCGCCTGTAAATGGGGGAGAATTGTATCTACCGTGCAGGGTAGTGCTATGCTTAAATGACATCTGTACAAAAAGCACTTAGCACATGTGCCTAACACACAATTAGAGAAGAATAAATGAAGGCCACTCTTATCATTTTTATTAAAAATGAAATAATGTGCCCATACATTGAAAAATTACTTTCTCTCTTTCTCTCTCTCTCCCCCTTGTTTTCTAAAATTAAAAAAAAAAAAAGCTTTAGAATACTTTTATCTTTTCAGAAAAATTGCAAAGATACTTCCCTGTCCCATGTCACCCAGAGTCCCCTATGTTAACCTCTTACATTATCATGGTGTGTTTATAACAGCTAATAGGCCAATATTGACACATTATTATTAAAATCTATATTTTATAATATTTAGACTTTATTAGTTTATACCTAATGTTCATTTTTATGCTGCTTTTAAAATTCTTTCTTTGTCTTCAACTTTCAACAATTTGACAGTAATGTGCCTCTGACAGGACCTGTTTGGGTTGAACCTTTTTAGGGCTCTTTGAGCTTCCTAGATGTGGATGTCCATCTCTCCCCCAAGACTTGAAAAGTTTTCTGCTATTATTTCATTAAATATGTTTTCATCATATTTTCCCCTCTCTTCTCCTTTGGGAATACCCATAATGCAAATATTTGTTCTCTTAATGGTGTTCCACAAATCCTGGAGGCTTTCTTCATTCTTTTTTATTCTTTTTTTCCTTTTTAGTCTGCCTATGTTATTTCAAAAGACCTGTCTTTAAGTTCAGAATTCTTTCTTCTGCTTGGTCTAGTCTTGTTGTTAAAGCTCTTGATTGTATTTTTTATTGTATTCATTGAATTTTTCAGCTCTAGGGTTAGAATTTTGGTTCTTTTTCATGATCTCTATCTCTTTGTTAAATTTCTCATTCAAATCATGAATTGTTTTCCTTATTTTGTTGAATTGTCTATCTATATTCTCCTGTGTCTCACTGAGTGTCCTTAAGATTATTATTTTGAATTCTTTTTTTTTTTTTATTTTAAGAGAGAATTTAATAAAAGGAATTTGTTAAGCAAGTATTTAAATAGTTAAGACAAAAAGGACGCTAGTAACATAGGTGTAGCAGCTTTAGGAGAAAGGTACTAACTACCTCTAGAGCCGGGGATGGGGGAGGGAGACAGAGGCAAGAGGTTGGGGTTATTAGAATCTAGAATCTAGGAGAAGTGGCTGGCTGGTGTCACAGAAGGGTGCAGTAAGGCTGGTTCTGGGAATGTGGGAAGCATTTGAAACTGGAACCGACTACTGCTGCAGGAACAGAAAGCAGACAGGAAGGAGGTGGAAGGCCCCTCCCACCTCCTTGCTACCACTTCCTGTCGGCAGGGCCTAATGGGGCACCAGCTGGCAAAGTAGAGGTGTGGTTTGCAGCTCTCTGCCCCACCACAAATTACAGAGTGTCCCAAAAGTCTCCATACAAAGGGAAAACTTTGTAAAATTTTATAATGAATATTTTGTAAATAAAGGTACATTTAGCTATAATTTCCCATTTTCCCTACGTATGGAGACTTTTGGGACACCTGTAGAGTACAGCAGGGTGGGTCAGGAGCCAGGAGACAATAGCTTAATTACCAACATTGCCTTTAACAATGGGAAGCTCTTATCTTTCAGAGTTCATAGGAAGACTGCTTATATATAATTAGAAAGATGGTTAGATGCTTTTTTATTTTATTTTTTTAACAATCCCAGAAGCTTTTTATATTCTGAACTTAACCTTACTCTTCAGAATATTTTGAATTCTTTTCCTGGAATTCCATATATTTCTTTATTAATAGAGTCTGCTACTAGAGAATTATTGTTTTCCTTCAGAGGTGACATTCTTTCCTGCTTATTCATGGTTGGTGTGTCTGTCCCTACATTGATTTCTATGCATCTGGTGGAAAAGTTGCCTATTCCAATTTTATGAAATAAGTTTCATAGGGAAAGACTTGTTTGTATGAATGGGTCTTGGGGTGTCAGTTCAGTGGAGTGCATTGGCCTTAGGGTCTAGATGGATGTAATGTAGTCTCCATTTAGTTTCTTCAGCTGTAACCCACACCAATGGCAATTGTGAATTTCTCAGTGGCCAAGGGCTAGACAGTTTGTGCTGATGGTGGTGCAGCTTTGCCGGGGTGGGCTGTTTCTCACTGGGCTGTTTCTCGGGTCAGGGCAATTGCATGCACATAGTGGGTTGACCAACTTGGGGTCTGGCTGACTGGAGTTGGAGCTACAGGGCTGTTACTCTGGACATGCCCACCAGGGGTGGCCCATTGGGCTGTTATTTCAGGTCTGGTATGCCGGCACAAGGATACTCAGCTGGCCTGGGGCAGTGTCTGCTTGGGGTGACCTACAGGGCTATTTATCAGGCCCAGGGCATACAGTTTCTTGGCTTCCGGGGTGTTTGTTTGCTGCAGGTGGCCCACAGGTCTATTCTCTGTCATGGGACACAGGAGCATAGCTGCTTGGCCAACCTGAAAGTGTGTTTGCCAGGGGTGGCCCACGGGGCTGCTTCTCAAGCCTGGAACACTGCTCAACTGGCCTGGGGGTGTGTCTGTGGAGGTGCTCACCAGGCTGTTTCTCAGGCTGAAGACACAGTTGCACAGCTGCTTGGTCAGCCTAGGGGCTTTCCTGGAGAGTCTGCGGAGCTGTTCCTCAGTCCCAGAGCATAAGCACACAGGTTCCCAGCTGGCCTTGGGACATTTCTGCCAGGGGCGACCCACGAAACTGTTTCTTGGGCTCTGACTGCAGTCTCAGGGCTATTGCACAGGTCAACGGCTTGTCTTTAGGGGGTGGAGCATCTCAGGACTGTTACAGTGGGTCCTGAGTACAGATGTATAGCTGCTTCGTGGCCTGGGAGCATGTCAGCTGTTTGGAGGCTTGAGGGCCTTTTCCATTCAAGGGAGGGTATGCAGTAGTTTGGCCAGCTCAAGGGCAAATTTGCCTTGGGCAGGACTGCCAAACTGTTCTTCTAGCTATAAGTGAGGGCTGCAGGAGTTGGTTTCCGTGCTGTACAGGACCAGCACTATAGCTGATCCTGCGCCCAGGCTCCATGCTGCTGGGGCTGTGGTGTTCAGTCACCTGTGTGGGTTTGGTGGAAGGCAGATGGAGGCCTAGTGCTGGAGACATGCATTGGCAACTGGCCCCCAGAAGAGGGCACACTCCAGAGATTGCTCTGGTCTCAAGATGGCGCCATACTGTAACTGCTTGTATCTCAGGGGGTGCAGGGGATGGTGAGTACACACTTTGTGCTCCTAATCTGGGGCAATGCAACTTGGTGAATTCCCAGCAGCTCTCCATATTGGGAGACTGTGAGATTCTTCTGTAGTAAGGACTGTAGGTGTTTGCAGTTGCCATGGGGGCTGGTAGGGATCTTCTGCTTACCTTTCCCCTACAACAGGAAGTCTCTCCTGACTCAGGCAGATCCTATCTGGGTGGGGGAGATGGAGCTGCAGATACCTTCATGCTACCCTCCATAGACAATCTCTATGAAGGTGGATACCCACTACCCACCTTCAGTCTTCTCCATGAGAGCTGTGTGCAGGCTACTTCTAGTCTACATGTTGGCCCCACTCCTGTTTACTTATTGTTTACAGCAGCTGTTGCAATACAATGGTTGCACTGATTAGACTTATTAAATGGTAATTATCATATGTGTATTATCCCCATTTTGCAGGTAAGAACATTGAAGTGAAGTGGCTTAAGGAAAAAGAGAAAATTCCTATCTTTCTAGGAAAGGACTCATTGCTTTCTGGCCATAGCAAAAATTGCCAGACATGATTTTAAACTTACTTTAATTGATCACTTACTTTAATAATCACTTTGCATCAGCATCTACACTGCTGAAATTCATCTCATCAGCAAGATCGTCATGCAGGCATCCACAGCTAAATAACACCCGAATAAACCCAGTAAACACCCTCACTTCTGAAAAAATCCATTCACCAATCCCTGAACTCCACACACTCAAAATAAATATACGTAGTCATCTCTGATGATTCAAAGATGACTATATATATTTAGCTTGGCTTTGCTCAGAGAGACAGGACCTTACAAGTTGTTATTTTTCTCTCTAGTTATGATGGCCTCATTTTTGGACATTCCCAAAATGAGCAAAGTGACCAGGCTAGGATTTGATTCCAGGTATACCTTCCTTCAAATCCCATATTCTCTCATCCACTCCTGTGCTCTTAGAGTTTGGAATGCACACTATTGGTGTTAGTTGAGGTGACAGTGGCTGGTGCACAATCTTGGCATTAAACAACATCACTAAAGAAGGAAGTCAAGTTCCAAAATGGTGCCACAGAAGCAAGCTGTCTTCACTCCTTTCCCCCAACAGAAAACCAAAACAAATATACAGTGCTGAGGTTATCGCCAGAAATATCCTAGAACTCAAACATGGAGATGAGACAGTTTCTGGAGCCACAGAGAAGTGAAAAAACCCTGAGCAGATGTAAGAGAATGTAACTTCCATATCTGTAATTCCCTCTCCCCTCATTCTGACTGGCATGAAGTTCACAGGATATTTTCTCCCAACTCACTGTTTCCACGCTGGGAAAAGTGATATGGAGATGGACAACGAGCTTCCCCATCATCCTGGCTTCCCTGGCAGGAGAACTGTCCATCCCTTAACCTGCAGGGAGCACTGTGAGTGCCTAAAGGGAGAAACATCCCTGGGCATGGGCAGAGACAAATGGGAGAGGCAGGACTACCATCCCCCTCCCCAGAAACTCTGCTCTGTAACTCAGCCAAAGGAAATGCCATATCAGAGTGACTATTCAGCAGCACCAAGCTGTAGAAGGTACATTCCCAGGTCCCCTGGGCACAAACCTTTAGTCTACCTTCCCACCCTGCTGTGGTATCCGCTTTGGGACCCCCTCCATTTGGGACAGGCAACGCTTCCATCCTTTACTAGAGTGGAGGCAAACCTGGGCTTAAGGCATTGCCTAGAGGCAGCTGAAAGGAGGCAGTGACCTAGAGGTAAAGAACCTCTAAACTTCAGAGCAGTATGGCTGAATAGAGATGACTGGCATTCATCCTTCCTATTTGGACCAAGGCAACGAATAAACAGCTGAGATTTGACTGGAGTGTTGAAGGGAGAGTGATAGACTGGGGAAGTGAAGATGCATCTGTGGATTGTCTAAGAGAGAGCATTGTGAATCAAAAGAGAGGTGACAGGAGGCCCCCAAAATGAAGGAGAAAGAAGTGAGATGACCTGCTCTGTGGTTTGGAGGTACACGGGGAAGACAAGCACACACATGGGGAAGGCACAGAGGGGAGAATCCTGGGACTCCACACTCCACCTACAATCATTGCTAACTGCCCTGAAGGAGGGACCCTCCACTATAGAAAGGCACAGGACTGATATGGGGAGCTGTCTGGAGACTGTGCAGCACCATTGCCCCAGAGAGAGGGCACAGTGGTGACCTACCAGCTTGCAAACCCTGGGTATCTACCCAAAAGAAAAGAAGTCATTTTATCAAAAAGACACCTGCACTCAAATGTTTATTGCAGTATAATTTACAATTGCAAAGATGTGGAATCAACCTAAGTGCCCATCAATACATGAATGGATAAAAAAAAATGCGTGGGGTGTGTGTGTGTGTGTGTGTGTATCAATCATAGAGTACTACTCAGCCATAAAAAGGAATGAAATAATGTCTTTTGCAGCAACTGAGATGAAACTGGAGACCATCATCATAAGCAAAGTATCTTAGGAATGGAAAAACAAGCACCACATGTTCTCACTAATAAGTGGGAGCTAAACAATGGGCACACCAGGGCACAAAGAGATGTAAAGGACATTGGAAACCAAGAAAGGGGGAGGGTAGAAAGAGGCGAAGGGTAAAAACTTACCTATCGGGTACAACAAACACTATTTGGTGACAGGCACACTAAAAGCCCTGACTTAAGCCTTATACCAGGTATCTATGTAACATAAACATTTATATCCCCTTAATATTTTGAAATTTAAAAAAAGTAAACCAGTGAATGTGACTGTATTCCAATAAAACTTTATTTACAAAAATAGGCAGCGGGCCAGATTTGGCCTGTGACAATACTTTGCCAGCCCTGCTCCAGATTACCTTCAGTGCCAGCTGTGGCCTGCTTTTTCCTCTCCTAGCTTCTACCTATTCTGTTCCCTCTGTTTGTAGTACACCTTCCACTCCCCTAAAACACTTTTCTTTCATTCATGTTAGCTCTCAGTAAAGCATTACTTCATTGGTGGGAAGGTACTATCCACACCTTTAGACTATTACAGGGCCCCTTGCCACGTGCTCCCAAACGTATTTCCTCTTCTTCATCTTCGCCTCACTTTATTGTAACTATTTATTTTCATGTCTTTCTTCCCTGCTAAACTGTGAGCTCCGTGAAGACAGGGATTATTTGTCCCCTGCACCATTTGATCACAGAGTTTAACACGGTCCCTGACACATAGTAGTTGTTTGATAAATACAGGTGTAAAAAATCAGTGAGCACAATATTACAGAGAACATCTATGACAAACTTTGGCCATTTCACATTTCTGTCTACCTATTTTACAATTTTTCCTAAAGCTATCTTGTTCCCAAGAAATGGATTCTCCACTTGTATGTATTTTTAAGCTCACAGGCAATTTTGCCTCTATTTTACAGTGTAAGAGTTTCAAAATGAGGAAACGTCTGTGAAATCCATGTTTAAGGCACTTTCATTCTCTTGCCACTATTTCCCTGCAATGGTGACCTTTAAATTTAGCCTGAGTATAAGTGGGGTTGTCAGAACATCAGGTTACATTATGCAATTCAGCTATTTGTGCCTTTTAAAGACAATGTAAGTTCCAACATGGACTGCATAGCGGGAAAGGCACCCTGATAATATTCTGGAAACCACTGCAGCCAGGATCACATCCAGAAGTGGGTCAGTAGTCAAGAAGGCACATACTTCTTGGAAATCAATTTCACTGAAAACAGGCCCTCAGTTGTCCTTGCAGAAATTAAGTTATTCTTGGCTCATGCATGGCCTTCCTTCTTTGGACAGATTGGAGAGAGGCTTATGTTAGAGGGAAGCATGGAATTGTACCTGCAGGACTTACTTCTCTCTTTCAGGGGTGATGTGTGGAGCTATGTGCCGGGATCTGTAGTAAACTGTGGGGTTGCTGGTTGTTCCACTTAACCTGAGACTCAGAGGACTCCAGGCTGATACTGGTACCCCACGATCTCTCCTAGGCGTGGGCCATCCCTCCACCTTTTTTTGCACCTGTTTGATTAGCTGCCCCCAATTCCTTGTTGTTAAACAGTTCAAAGGTCATGCAGTCAATTTCTTCAGTGCGGTTGCAGAGGCAGAGCTCTCGGGGCAAGAAATGCAGCATGTAGGGTAGAAGGAGGAGGGAGAAGGGATCCAGCCCCAATAAGATTCTCCACTTGTTGTTGCATTGCCGTAAAACAAAGACCTCTCGCTGTGCTCCCAGTCCCAGAGAATATGCTGTAACCTGATGTCTGCAAAGAAAGATCAGAAGGAAATGGCGCAGACGTGGAAATCATAAATTTCAAAAAACTAACACAATGCATAGCTTGCTCCTTAAAAATCTGCAATGTGGCGCTGGCCACAAGACATGTTCCTGGGCTTTTACTCTTAACCCAGTCCAGTTTAAATGACAATGCACTCACATACTTTAATAATTTTTAAAGCCCATTTGCCCGGAAACAGGCACGATCATTTAGTAATAATGAGAAACATTGCTGGGCACTAAGTTGCAGGCACTGCTCTGATTGCTGTAGAGGTATTAGGTAGAGTCATATGCAGCTGCTGTTTTCCTAGGCCAAAAATGGCTAAATACCAGCAATTTCATGTTTCCATCTAAGATTAACTCTTTTGATTTTTACAACAATCCTCTAAACGCTGTCGTTTTCTATTGTTACGAGCGCTACATGGGTTTTTAACTCAGCTCTGCTACTCCAGTCAAATGTGCCTTAGTTTCCTGCCCGGTAAAATGAGACTAATAATACTACTTGCTTCACAGGATTATCAGGAGGACTAAATGAGCTAATAAATGTAGCAGTGCCCGGCACATAAGTGCCCAATAAATATCGGTCATTATCATTAGCACTACATAAAGTGATGTTAAGGTCCCCTTCATTGTAGAAATACCTGTGCAGTGGCATTTGATGTTTTTTTTTTCCTGCCAATCACTTATTTCCTCTTCTTCTGAAATAGCACCCCAATAGCACCCTTTCAGATAATTTGTCCTACCCTGGCTGGGACTATCAGCCAAGGATCCTTGCCTCCCCTCGCTGTGGCATCTACGTGTCTCCTGAGAGGGTCAGCCCAGCCGTCTCCTACATCCTGTATTTTCCAAATTCAACCCCTTCTGTTTTTTTCCTCTGATTCTGCAGCTGTTCTGTGTCTTCCAATAAATTCCTTTTTTATTGCCCATGGACAATGGGAAGGTGGAAGAAATATGGGAGGTAATTTAGCAGATTGTTAGCAAGTTAAGTTAGCAAGATAAGTGGTTTCTATTGTTGCAAGCAAAGATCCTTAGCACATATATCATTGGCAAGAGACATTGTAACCATTCTTTTTATAAACAATGAAACCAGTTAGCATTTACTGATTCTCTGTCTGGACTTTTACTATACGGTGATGTTTGACATATCTCTGCAAGAGTAGACATCATTAACCCCATTTTGCAGATAAGGAAACCGAAGACCTAGATTTTCGTGCAGGTTCACCCAGTCTGCAGTTGTGCGTCCTCAAGCAAGTCTCCAAACCTCTCTGAGTCTCAGCGTCCTGATGTATGAAGTGGAGTTGGTGACATTGCCCACCCATGGAGTGGTTTTGAGAATCAAACAAGAAGATGGACGTATAAAACACTCTGTAAACTGGTCAAGTGCCATATAAATGTAAAATTGCATTATGATTTCCTTTGACCAAAGGATACATTTTAACTCCTCTTCTTGGTGACTAACTTAAGACATTTGTTGTTCTTTCTGCATCATAATAATAATTAGCTAATTATGCATGTTTCTAAGTGAAAGCCCCAGCTAATAAGTACCCCAGGATAATGAGATCCTTTTTCTTGGGAGCAACATTACACCTATGTGGATTTCCTGGCTGGCCTTTTTCCCTGGCCAGCCCAGTCATGGCTGAAGCTTGCGTTCTTTGCTTTTCTGATCAAACTTAGAGCCCTTTTCTCTTCTTTCCCTTTATTTCCCTCCTGCCTTTCCCGATCTCGAAGCTCCCCAAGGATGAATAAATTCCAGCAGTGACTACACACAGCCTTCTGAGGGTTTTTATTATATTAGGAATAAGATCCAACTTCCTGTATTAAAACCAGGATTTAAATGAAGGTTTTCCAAAGTCTACTGAGGATTATATAAAGAGTAAGCAGGAATCATAAAAATTAGGAACATTATTTCCAAATGCCAGCATTTTTAATAGACAAATAATGCATAGGATCAGGCTGCAGTATATTAGCAAAGGATAAAGAAAAACGAGTGGAAGGTAAACATATTTCACTTGTGAAAACCAGATGAATATTCTTATTAGCCCACAGTGCCATCTTGTGGACCATTTTTAAATAGGGCTTAGTTTTCAGTTGTGATTGCATTAGCTTGACTGTTTCTAATCATGTAAAGCTACAGTCCCCAATCCCTGGGCCATGGACCTGGACCTGTACTGGTCCATGGCCTGTTAGGAATTGCGTAGCACAGCAGTAGGTGAGCTGCAGGCAAAGCTTCATCTGCATTTATAGCGGCTCCCCATCACTAGCATCGTCTCATAAGCTCTGCCTCCTGTCAAATCAGCTGTGGCATTAGATTCTCATAGGAGTGCGAACCCTACTGCAAACTGCACATGCAAGGGATCTAGGTTGTGCGCTCCTTATGAGAATCTAATGCCTGTTGATCTGAGGTGAAGCGGAGGCAGTGATGCTAGCACTGGGGAGCTGCTACAAATACAGCTTATCATTAGCAGAGGGGTTTGACTGCACAATAAATGTAATGTGCTTGAATCATCCCAAAACCATCGCCCCCCACCCTGCTCCATGGAAAAATTGTCTTCCATGAAACCAGTCCCTGATGCCAAAAATGTTGGGTACCGCTGATGTAAAGCATCCCTTAGAACTTGCAAATGATTTCCAGATAGCCCAAGAGAGCACAGATGATCACACCTGGGAGAACCCATATATTTGTTAATCTCATTCTCATCAGGTGTGGTGGAGCACCCCTCCCATGCTTTAAATAACTTTTCTCTCTTTGCCCTCTATAATAGTAGATGTGCATGGCTCTTCTCTCCAACCATTTTCATCTAGCCTCTTTCACCCAATCTATTTTATCTGTCTAACTCGTAAGGTGTGTTCTTTGCCTTTTTTTCTGCGTGTAGTGGTTCTTCACTTTTCTGTAGGTTTTTTAAACTGTAGAGAACTGGTGGTCAGCTGTGGTCCATGAACCTTCTCCCCAGAAAATGAGACTCACATGACTGTTCCCACCACACACACACACACACACACACTCCCACACAAATACCCACCTGTGCACACCCACACGCACACCTACAGATACATACCTGCTCACACATTTTGACCAACAATTTCAGGGGGTTCACAAAGCTCCTGGCTCCATGTTTAGAACCTTTGCTTTACAGTATTTCCTTCAGTGATGTTATAGAATCCCAGACTTGTAACTTTCACACCTATGAAGATGTATCTCATGTCCTTTTCTATATTCAGTCCTTCATTTTCAACCACCCTCACTATTTCTGGTGTAAACACCCTGCCCTTTCCTGTGGCTAAGCCTTCAGGCATGTTGATACCTCTGGGACATTCAAATTCTGTTCATAATCCAAGTCGGCTCATATGCTAGCATGTCTGGGAAGCCAATCTCTAAGCAGAGAGAATTAAATTTTTCTTTGTAATCTCTTAGTCCATTTTTAAAATTATTCATATATGTGGGGTGAATGAAAAATTTCCCCTTCACCCTCTGAAGGTTTGTTGAAAAATCAACTCACAAAAGGCAGATTAATTGGCGAAAAGCCATATAAATGTATTTAATCATAGTTTTACATATGACACTGGATTCTTCAGAATGAAGACCCAGAGCAGAAGTTTATACACCATCTTGAGGTTGCAGAAAGAATGGGGACTTGGATCCTGGCAAAACAAGTTATAGGAAGAGGGAGAAGAGGAATTCTGTTGGTAGCAACAAATAATTATGAAGCCCATTGAATTCTCCCCAGTAATTCTCCCATGGTTCTCCCAAACCATGGTCTGGGACAATGTCTGTTGGACCCACAGTTTAACAAAATTCTGCCCAGTTTTGTTGACAGACTTTAGTCTTCCTTCTTGCAATGTGGGTTTAGTTAATGAAAACTCAGGGAAGGTATCAGCGGTAATTATTGTTTTCTTTGGTAGGTCTAGACTTTAGGCAGATAACAGAACTTTAGCCTAAGCTTTGAGAGAGGTAGAGGATTGAGGGGAGGGGAGGAAAAACAATCGTTCTTGGTGGCTCTGTCTGGTCTTTATGTACATAGAGAAAAGTCTCTTCTATCAACTGTTAATTTCTGATGACACTTAATTCAAAAACTCATTACACCAGGGAGCCATATTTTGGGGTAAAGTTCCCTGCCCTCCTTCACACAAAATATTTCAGACTTCCTACTCTTCATAACTGCCTGAGCATGTAAGTTCTTAAGGAAAGAGAACATGTCCAGTTTAGTTTTACAGCTTCTGTCGTAACAGGGAAGGGCCTTACCTTGTAGCTGTTCCTTTAAAGTCTTTGAAGCTGGAAGACTTGGTTTAATTTCTCACTCTACACCTTACTCTGTGGCTGTGAGCAAGACAGTTAAGCTTTCCAGGCCTCAGTTTTTCATCTGTACGTAGGGATCTGATGTTTCCTATACGTGGGGTCTGTGGGAAAATTCAACGAGGCAGGGCATATAACGCACTTTGTACATTTTCTCGCACACAGTTGGGGATCGAAATATGTTTCTTGAATAAAAGGCTTCTCAGAGAACAAAAAAGCAGCCCATGTGACTGTCTCCAAAAAATGTCTTCCTATAATTTTGGAATCCAGGGGTTTGTCTCTTCTTTCCATAAAAGTAATTAAGAAGTCCCCTAAATGTAAAAGTTCCTGAGTTAACTACTAAGGGTGCAAAGATGAGTTTTCTCTAATAGGTCCAATCTTTGAAACCTCTCAACCAATATTGGGATGGCAACCCAAGTAATTTTTTAAAGCATTGTTTTATTTAGGCCTGTGAGACTGGCTTTTTAGACTGAGCTCATGGTTAGAAAGTATAATCTACGACAGTTGGCTTCAGTCTTCTGGCACTAATGGTTTTAACAGCAACAGCCAATTGTCTGTAGTGCAGTAGAGAGAGTACTGAAGTTGGAGGTAGAGGGTCTGACCCAAAGAATGGGTTCTTTCTTCCACATTGCCCAGAGAATAAACATAAACTTCTACCGTTCATTGAGGTGCTCTTGCTTATTGATAGATATAAATTCTTTTATGTCCTCCAGCATGGTTTTGTGCAAAAAAAAAATTGTTTTTATATAACTTTATATTTTTAATTAAAATCTTTTTATTTTAAAACTTAAAAATAGTATCTTCCTGGATTCTGTCATATGACTCGCCAAACCACTCCCCAGAATGTTGATCTAGTTACCACTCCCAGGGGCTGAAATGTGAAGCGTCCTGCTTTCCCTACTTCCTTGCCATCTTTGTTGAACTTAATATCCTCCAACAATCTGATTTTTGTTAATCTGGTAGGTGTCATGTGGTATCACGTTGCTATTTAAGTTGGACGTTTCTATGATTACGAGAGCAGTTGAACTCTTTTTCTATACTTGTAAACCGGTGGAAGTTCCCATTCCATGACTCCGCTACTCTTGGCCTTTGACCATTGAGTTGGTTTTCTTGCTTTTTTCTTGTTGCTTTGCAGGAGTACTTAGTACATTCTAAATACTAATCTCATTCAAAAATTCTCCCATTTTTTAAATTAGTGGATGTAGTGGTACGCGCCTGTAGTCCCAGCTACTCGGGAGACTGAGGCAGGAGGATGATTTGATCCCAGGAGTTCCAGCTGACAGTGAGCTATGATCGCACCACTGCACTCCAACCTGGGCAATAAAGCAAGACTCTGTCTCTAAACAAAACAAAACAAAAAGCCTCCTTTTTATTATTAGCTTAGCTTAGTTTACAGCTGTATGTTTCACATCGAAGTCTCCAATTATCTAAAAGTTCTTCCCTTTGTTTGTGGTACAAGATAGAGATCTCTATTTTTCTCCTTAACATGAGTCTATTTCCCAATATTAATTTCTTAAAAATCTGTTCTTTATCCATTGACGTGTCTTGCCACCTCTATCATATATCAGGTTCCTAGATATATATGGATCTGTTTCTGAACATTCTATTTCATTTCGTTATTCTGGTTGAATATTCCTGCAACAGTACTGTTTATGTTTTCATGGCTTTGTAGTATGTCTTCACATCTCCTAAGGAATTCCTTTTATTTGCTATTTTTTTGAATTAACTAAGCTATTGATGGACTTTTAGTATTAACAACAAATTTGAGTTGAGTCTGTTTATCAGAAAGTAATGCTGGACTTTTTAAAATTGCATTTAATTTATAAATTAATTTTTAAAAGATTGACTTAGTTACAATTTTAAATCATTCATCTATGAACATAATGTTATATTCATGTATTCAGGTCTTTATCTATTTCCCTTAATAAAGCTTTAAATTATGCTCTGTAATTATGTGTTCTTTGTTAAATAAATTCTTTCTTAAATATTATTTTATTTTCCATTATATTTCTAGTTTGCTGTTGCTGGTATAGAGAAACACTATTGATTATAATTTGATATAGTCTCTGCTACTATTACTCATATGTCTTATTAATTCTAA
This sequence comes from Eulemur rufifrons, assembly GCF_041146395.1. Classification (NCBI taxonomy): domain Eukaryota; kingdom Metazoa; phylum Chordata; class Mammalia; order Primates; family Lemuridae; genus Eulemur; species Eulemur rufifrons. Next base: position 27,764,729 of record NC_091001.1, read on the forward strand.
CAGTTTGTGACTGAGTTTTTATGTAGTTTATCATATCATCTTCACTTAATGTCACTTTTCTCTTCCCTTCGGTTCTTAAAACTTTTATTGGTTTTTCTTGACTGCTAGGAGCACACAAGACCTCCACAACCACGTTCACAGCAGCAATAATAAAGGGTTGCATTCTATTTTCCTGGTATTAATGAGAATGATCAAAGATGTTTCCATTAAAGATAATCCTGGCTGGCTGTGGTGGTTCATACCTGTAATATCAGCACTTTGGTAGGCCAAGGTGAGAGGAACACTTAAGCCCAAGAGTTCAAGACCAGCCTGGGCAACATAGCAAGACTGCATCTCTACCAAAAAAAAAAAAAAAAAGATAATCTTTACTGTAGGGTTTAAGTGTGTATCCTTTATCAAGTTTAAAGAGTTCCCTGCTAGTCCAGGTTTTCTGGGAGATTTTAACATACATATATGTTGAATTTTATCAGATTTTTAAAAATCTATTAATCATATGATTAGTCTTCTTTAGTCCATTTATTTGAATAATACCTAATTAATTTTTGTGAATATTTCTTGAGTGCTCAAGGAGAATGTTATTCAATTATGTTTTTATTTTTTGGTTATTTATCTGCTATCAAATTGTCTTCTACTGCTTGAAAGTCATTCTTTCTACTTTTACAATACTTACCCTAATTACTAAGACCTATACTTGTGTTTATTTTTCTCTATGAGTTTCTTTTTTTTTTTATTTATTTATTTTTTTTTTATTTCAGATCATTATGGGGGTACAAAAGTTCGGGTTATATATATCGCCCATGTCCCCCCATCCCCCCGAGTCTGAGCTTCAAGGGTGTCCATTCCCTAGACAGTGCACAGCGCACTCATCATGTAGGTGTGCACCCATCCCCTCCCCCCACCCCATCCCCCCTAGTCAGAACTTCAAGCGTGTCCATTCCCCAGGCAGTGCACATCGCACTCATCAAGTAGGTATACACCCATCCCTTCCCCCCAGTCCCCACCTCTGTCCAATACCCAATTGGTGTTATTCCCAAATGTGCACTTAAGTGATGATCAGGGAAACCAGTTTGCTGGTGAGTAGCTTTAACTCTATTTTCTCTCCAAACAAGACAAGGACTTTAATATTCTCTTCACTCCTTCTGATTCTTTTTTGTTTTTTGACTTTATAGCATCTACTAACCAACTCATCTGTTGGGTGCCCTTACTTCAACTATCTATTTCTCATATTCTAGTTTTCAAGCTGTTTATTCTTTACAACTGCTTGTTCTGGCCTTTATTACAAATTCCCTTGACTATCTCTTTGAGATATTTATCATATCTATTTAAAATTCTTTTTTTTATTTGCTCCATTCATTCTACTTCATCTGGTATAGATTATTTCCATTTGTTTTTGTTTTGTTAATATTGATTGAGCTGTCAGATGTCTCATTATTCTCCCTGTGCGCTCATATCCTCTGCAAATATGAATTGCTGCTCCGGGTGATCTGTGCCAGGAGAGGCAAAAGTCCAGTCCCTGGTTGCCTTCCTGTAAGTCTGAGGAGGAGAAAGGACCATGCCTCAGGTCATTGAACCTCTGGCATTACAATCGAAACAACTCAATATACACCTCAATATACACCAGGAGCGTGGTTTCAGTGGGATGTAAACATGAAAACTTGATCATTTACTTTTCTATAGTCATTGCTTTCAGTTAGACTCTTTATAATGTCCTTTGATATCCTGGAGAGACATCTCAGGCACATGCCATAACTTTCCATATATATTCAGTTATTAAAAGTCCAGACCAGTTTAAAACTTTAGACTTAAAACACTATTTAAATCTCATCTCCTCTCTTCCCCTCCTCAACACTACCCATTTCAGGCTGTTTTGATGCCATAAAGGATTAGGATAGAGTTGGGAGCTTTGTCCTCAGCAACCCTGGAGCCCTTAAAGAGGAAGGAGAGGTGTGGTCAGCTCTGAAACACAAACCTCCTTCTGCTCCCTCTTTTGAGTCTAGCTCTCCTGACGTTGGCAGAAAGTGGGGAGGAGAAAGACTTATTGGAGGGGGTGGTGTATGGTGGATACCTTTTGAGGTAACTACTAACACATGGTGACATGCTGGTGGTGCAGAGATGTCCCCATTTGGATCAGAATGGACTAAGACTGACTTTCTAGAAGACAGTGGTTGGCTTCATCATGACACCCTCTATTAATGAGGACATCGTCAGAAAAGTGCCTGTCTTTCCCTTGGGCCCTGCCTATGATTCTCTCCCCAGCCTCCTTTCTGGATGAGGAATCTTCTTACTTCACCAGAGTCCTGGGGATCCCCTCTGCACCTGCTCATCCTCCAATTCCTGTTTCCCTCATGCAGAGCCTAAAGGGCTAAGGGTCCTTATTCTGCATCCTCTGGGCCACCCGTTAAGGAAACTGGGTGTCTCTCTCATTCTTTTCTTCCTAGGTACAGAACACTCCAGACCCTACTTGTCCAAAAAGCAGTCAATGGCATCTTGGATCATGTGTGCCTCCAGGGGACACATCATTGTCTCCCAAGAACGCCTTACCACTGTCCACGCCACTCTTTGATGGCAGCACCAGGTGGGCCTACAGGTGCTCCTACACCTCAGCAAGCTACCAGGAGCAGTACAAGATGACAGTCTGTCCTTCATGCAGACAGCTCTATGCTCCACACATATTTTCATCTCCTGTCTCCTCTGCCGCCTCCCATGTAATTGTTGGAAAGCTAAGAACTCACTTTTCTAACTTTCCTTGCAGCTTGGTGTAGCCATATGATAATGTTCTGGCATGTAAACAGTTTTCTAGAGTTGGAGTTAGCCTCTGGGAAATGTATTCCTTTCCCAATTAAAAAAAAAAAAAAAAGAAGAAGAAGAAAAAGGACAAATGAAAGAAGTACCATCTTTTTCTCCTTCCTCTTGCCTTGAATGTAGACTTGATGGCTGAAGCTGTAGGAGCCATCTCATAACCATGAGGAAACAGCCAAAAGAATTATATACATGTCAACCCTGACATTGTTGAGCTCCTGAGTCAATACCAAACTTATGTGAGAAAAATAAACCCTATTAGTTTCATCCCAAAGTCAGGTTTTCAGTTTTTTATAGTTAAAAGCATTTGTAAGTGAAACAATTGATTCTCTATCTGTAAAATGAGTTTACCTAATTCACGTGGATATTGAAAGATTTAAATGAAATCCTGTATGTAAATCACTTTAAAGTCAGTAGATGTTCAGTAAGTGTGAGACCCCAAAGACAAATTCTTTGCCTTTCTTCTCACTTCTGCCCCCATGAATTTAGGGAGTTTTATCTTAGCCAACAATTGCATCATCTACCACAGTTCTCTACTCTTCTTGCCTTTTCCCATTCATAGTTCCAACACCTAGAAGTGACACAGCAGAGTGGATAAGTACTTAGACTTTGAGTCAGTGATCTGGGTTCAAACCCCAGGTCTGCCACAAATCAGCTATATGACCTTGAGCTAAGTGATTAATAATTTTTGAGCCTCAGTTTCCTCATCTGTCAAATAATATCAATATCAGAGTATTATGGGAATTATTGTAAACAGTAATTTGCTTAGCACAGTGCCAGGCACATGGTAAGCAGTCAGTATGAAGGATGGCTGTTTCTGGTCCCAATAATGTGTGAGGGCCAAAAGGATGGGACCATGTCTGACCATGTCTGACTTTTGACCCCAGGGCCTGACACAGAGTAAGTACCCAGTATGAATGGGCCCAGTGAATAAACAAATGAGACACGATGCTGTGGGAAAGTAAGTCCCATCCATCCTAGATGACCCACATCCAAGACGGTTCTCGGGAAATCATGAGAAACCAGTATTTGCTGAGTGAATTTTTGGCCTTTAATCAAAGTGAGTCTCCAGTTAAATAATGGAAAGCACTGAAAGATGAGATTTAATATAAGAAACTTCATTTTCATGGTCCTTTCAGAGATCAACCTGTTTCATTAATCTGGAGATATTCAATCTTGATGTGTCTTCCTTTGGAAATTAAATGTAAATAAAACTCTGGCATATAATTTCTTCCCTATAATGGAGACAGACAATAGCAAAAGTCATGTTAATAAGTTACATTTGGTCATTTCCTCCTATTGGCATAAACAAATGTCTCTGTGATATAGCCTGAATTTTTAGACCTATATTTCAAATATTGCTTTCTTATCCACTTAGTTACTGCATTTTGTGAGGTTCATAATCTTATATAAAAGACTTTTCAAATTCACTAATTTTTTCTGCCTCTTCATTTAGTAATACTATGTGCATATCCCCCTTTAGGCCCTTCTAGTAGATATTTCATATCTGAAATGTTAGCAGGGCACCCCATGAAAGGTAGTATGACATATCACCAACATCACTATTCTCTGTTTATTTGAATTGAATCATTGCCACTGGCTTTTAAAATATACTGAGTCTTTTATAATGTTTAATTTTTCTACCATTATGTCTCTTGTTCTAACATAACTGATTTTGCTTTCTCTTTAATTTTCCAGAACCCATCCTAGAATTTTCCATTGCCTTTCAATTGCTCTGAATTAAAAATAATATTAGTGATTCTCCTTAATATTTTATGAGAATAAAAAGGAATGATTTATTTATAGCCTTCAGTGTTCACATTTTGCCCAAAGAAGTAATCATTTTTATTTAAAGAAGATTGTTGCCATTAATCATCTCTGAGTCATAATTCAAGATGCCTATAATTTAATCACATAAAATTTAAATTATACCTGAAACTCACTACTTATGCCAAGAAGTTTCCAATATTTAATATCATTATAATCATAACTCATATTTGTATACCCTGTTTGAATTTACAAAAGCATTTTCACAATCATTATCAAATTTAGTTGACAAAACCACTCTGTGGGGTGGGAATTGTTTTACCAATATGGAGATAAGAGAACTTAGGCTGAGAGAGGTTATCAAAATACAAACAGAAAAGAGACAAGCCAGTTTTTCTGACACCAGCTCTGGAACTCAGTCCACCATTATTCTAGAACTGCTTCATGGAAACTAAAGAATGGAAGGAATTTAGAGAAAGTTGGTGGAGGAAAAAATGGCTACAGAACAAACAGACCTGGTGCTGAAGTTAATTTACTTATTCTACAAGAATTGATTGGAAGTCTACGAGGTCCATAAAGGGATGGAAGTCGGTCTATAAATGATCCAGCTTCCCTGTCCCTTAGTGGAACAATTTTGCAGCACGTTCTTCATGGTTTCTCAAAGAGTCCCCGGCAGAACCGAGACCCAGTTGCTCGAGCGGCACCTGCTGATTACCTCACCTTTGCAGTTTCCTCAGTTCCAGCTTCAGCTGTCTGAAATTATCTCCCAAATAAGCTAGAGGCCAGTATGAGGGAGATTCCAAACTAGGATCATTTGTATCTTTACCTTTTCTCTCTCTGATGGATAATTCCCTCCACAATCATGTGTGTTCTACTTTCTCCAATCTTAAAACAAAAACTTTCAGCATGAGGCCAAGTCTTCATCCAGTTAGCAATCTATCTCCTCTAGTTCTCAAACTTCTTGAATAAGTTGTCTACTTTTATTTTCTCTATCATTTTCCACCTTCCACATACTCTCCAATCCATACCAATGCGACAACTTCCCCAATAACACACTGAAATGGCTCTTGCCCAGATCACTGATGACCTACAGGTTGCTAAATCTGAGATACTTGTAATTCTTGATCCTCCTTGATCCTTTGGTGGCATTGGACACTGTTGAAAATTGCCTTCATGAAAACTCCCTCTTCCTTTGGCTCTTGTGACACTATACTCTTCTGGTTTGCTCTTTTCTCTCTCTCTCTCTCTTTCTCTCAGCTACTTCTTCCTGGTTCCTTTTGCTCTTTGTTTAGATGTTTATATTTCTCATCTCTTCTCAGAACATTCAACCCAGGCCAACGGTGTCAACCCTTCCCAGGGTGTTAGTTACCATTTATATTTGTTAGTTACCATTTGTATTTCTAGCCCACATTGCTCTTCTGATCTTCAAACTCATATATATAACTATAAAATGGACATCTCCATTCAGGCAAATCCTCAGCCTTGAAGCACCATCTTTTCTCCCAAACCTGCTCCTGCTTCTCATCTCAGTAACTAACACAACTCAGGAAATAACTGCTCTACTCAGTTACTCTATTCAGGCCAGAAACAGGAGAGTCATTCTTGCTTCGTCATCTCCTCCCCCCCTCCATATCCAGCCATCAGTAACCTGATTACACCTCCTCACTTCCCTCAGTCTGCACCACTGTCCACCCAGTCCATACCACCACCCTCTCACACCATGGCTACAGCCTCCTACCTGCTTTTCTGACTGGCATTGTACTTCCTGTATCAGTTTCCTAAAGCTGCTGTGTGACAAATTATACAAACTGAGTGGCTTTAAACAATAGAAATTTATTTTATCGGAGGCTAGAAGTCTAAAACAAGGTGTTGGTCAGGCCATGCTCCCTCTAAAGCATGTAGGGCAGGATCTTTTCTTACCTCTTCCAGTTTCTGATAACCCCAGGTGTCCCTTGGCATGTAACAGCATCACTTCAACCTCTGACTCCTTTTCACAAGGTCATCTTCCCTCTGTTTCTGTGTGTTTCTGTGTCTTCACATAGTGTTTGTTCTCTTCTGTGTCTCTGTTTTCCCTCCTTATGAGAGTATCAGTCATATTGGATGTGGGCCCACCATCATTGAGTATGGCCTCATCTTAACTTGGTTACTTCTGCAAGGGCTCTATTTCCAAATAAGATCACATTTACAGGTATCGGGAGGTAGGAATTCAACATATCTTGTTGGGAAACATAATTCAATCCATAACACTTCCCTTCAAATTAGCTTTCGTAGTGCCTCAAAGTCATCTTAGCAAAAAGGAAGGTATGATTCCATAATTTAGCTATTGTCTTTTAATTCTCTTGCTGAAAATGTTAAACAAAAGAAATGAAATCTGGTGAGAATAAGGCCAAGTATTTATACTTATCACAAGCTTCTATTTCTTAACTAAAAAGAGAGTTAGTCACAGAGCATTGTACCTGGAATCTGCAGATGATGGAACCTTTCATCATCTGCCCACATTTGGTGACACTCAGCAGCTTCTGCCAAAGATGGGTAAACCAAGGAGGACAGGACTACGCCTCTGATTTGGACAAGGCTGCAACAAACCCAGAGGCCCATGAATAATAATATTAAAGACAGCAGCTGATGCATAGTGAGAACAATGTCCCAGGGACCACACAGTGTGTCCCACATATGGTATCTCATTTACTTACTATGATAGAAATAATTGTCCCTACCCAACAAAAACAACAGAAAAAGGAAACTGAAGCTATTTGACTCTAAAAGCTGTTCTCCCTTCATTATACGTTCCTAATTACCCAAAGAGGGTATAGTATGGCCCTAAAGTGCCCCCCAAAGACTAGGTTCACTTGAAGGAGCCCCAAATTCACAGTCATCCCTGGTCCACATTAAAACACGCACCCAGTCTTTCTGCAGATGTCCAAGATGAACCCTTAGACCTGTGTAGTAGAGGCTGCACATTTGCTCACTGGACTCAAATGTGCAGAAAAAAATAACTTTCTTCCATCTAATATCTGTCTTCAATATAAAACTTCACCCAATGGATAATAGGAAAATCTAAATTTGCTAAGTCTCTTGCAGTTTTAAACAATGCAATTTCAAGTAAATAGCCCAAATTTCATATGCCAAAACACTGAAACACTTCTAATCCAAGCTTCCCATCATTAAAACTTAGCCATGGAGCTGAATTAAGAAAAAAGAGAACGTGATTTAGGGAAGTCAGATGCCCAGTGCCTGCCTCCTCTAGATGGAGTATACCAGAGGGAGTCCTGGGAGAGGGGAAGGAAGAGAATAAGAAACCCACCCTCCATTCTGGTCCCAGGGAATACAGGGGGACGTGAGGGGAGACCCACAGCCAAAGAGACGGCGTGGGCTCTTTCCCCTTTGTGGGCTCTGGGTGGGAGAGGGAGGATGCATCCAAGAATCGGGGGATGCTGAGGGAAGAGGGCACTTGCCTCACTTATATCTGGGGCTCTGAGAGGCGATCACCTCCCAGGATGTCCACCACAACAGCAGAAGAAGCCATTTCCAAGCACCTTCAACATGTACTGATGCAACACATCAGAGAACCAGACGACCTTATTTTAGTGGCATGAACGTGTGTGTGCACATGGATATGGATCATTTTATTCAATTAACCTTTCCCCCAAAAATAAAAATTTTAGAGATTAAATAATATTTTAATTGCACCAGGGGACTTCAGGATTTAAAGATAGTTTTAAAGAAGAATCCTTTTGTAAAGTGAAGGTTAAGTCCCCAGTGGTTTGTTTTGTTTAGTTTTTAATGCAAACTCAGATTTTTCCTATACTCCATTTGGTTTACTTAGACTACACATACACAGATACACACACAATATGTCTCAATTACCTTGACAGCCTATGATATTTGTTTTCAGGCTTCATTTATCAGACTAGAGGAGGGAGAAATGTAGAAGAGAGAAGGACAAGATGGGTAATTTGCACTGTTAAATTTTTAGATGAAACTTCCCTAGACCGATCACAGTTGCAGTTTACATTGTTTTTCTGTCCTATGAGTGGTTTCAAAACTAAAAAGAAAAAAAATCAGAAAGATGATGGAACAAACTGAAACATTGGTTTAGAAAATGACCATGAGTTTAGTGCAAGTGTATTACTATACTTCCTTAATTCTGCCATCTGGCAAGGTTTTCCATGGGATTAATGAGTCACCACTGCACAACATTACCAGAAGGCAAACAATTCCAATTACCGAGCGAGCTAAACCATAATTACCATGCAAATGATTTCAATAATGTAATAGAATGGAATATCTGGTCATTTCAGGGCAGACAATTCACAATGTTAATTGGGGTTAGTCTGTTTTCAGAGAGTAAATAATATTAACAGTAAAATAAATCCAAACTAATATTAGGTTTGACTTTGCTTGTAATCAAGGGGAGTAGTCTACTTCAAAAATTACATTTACATTACAAAGGCAAACCATACTTGCTTCAGTCTCTATCATAAGGAAAATAATTTGAATCAAAAACACTAGGTGCTGACTCGGGAAAGGGGGGGTGGGGAAAAAATATGAAACTATTGTTTTTAAAAAAAAATAAAAATAAAAATAAAAAAAATAAAATAAAATAAATTAAAAAAAAAAAAAAAAACACTAGGAAACAAAATGATGCTGAGATGAGATTGAGGACTTGAGAGGAGAGGTCAGCAATTGAAGGCCTTTCTGCCAGAAGACAGATGTGGAAATGGACAACCTTGGTTTTCCAGAGTTGCCTAAATATATGTGGGGCAAGAGGTGATGGTTGAGAACCTATAGAATAGGGGGGAATAAAGAACAAGGAAACTGCTGGTAAGGAACCCTCTTAAATCCTATTTTTCTTCCCCATTCTCTCCTCTGTTACCGCAGTTTAAATATTATATTACCACCTACCGCGTTTGTAATAATGATTTTCAAGTCAATTTCCTTCTCACTTCCGCCCCTTCCGCATTCACATTTATCTCTTCCCCGTTCTGTGCTGTACCAGGAGTAAAGCATGAGGTTCTTCCCTCCCACTGCTAAAGTCCCTGCTTCCTACCTCTGCTCAGAAGTACCAGAAGCTCCTTCCACCAGAACTTCCCTCTCACCCTCTGCACAGCCACCCGGAAGCACGTGACCTCGACTTGGCCATTCAGATTCATTCTCCCAAGACACCCCAGACTCATACAAAATGCGGTTTATTGCTCCGGCAGCAGTGCCCTGAATTTTTGTGGCATTTCTGCTGCTTATGCTGCGACAGCAGACACGGTTTCTTTTAGGGGCTCCTCTCATCCTATTTTTAACCCAGGTTCTCTAGTTTCCCTCCCATTCTCTGATCCACACAACCATCCCTCTAACAAACTCCCCTTTTATATGATCTTAGCCAGAGTTCATTTTTGTGGCTTTCCCAAGAGGAACCTTAACTGATACAGCTCTCCTAAGAAATTTAAGCCAGATCCACATGGCATCCCTCGGGGATAGCGGAGGGAGAGCGTCATGATTATCTGGTAAACTGGGGCTGTTTCTCAAGATTGCTTGTGGTCACTTTAAATTTGAACACATCCTGTGAGCAGATGACATAATCGAATGCAGACGAAGTCGTGGTTAAGAACCCAGCTCCAGAGCCAGACCATGTGGGTTTGAAGCTTACTCCCTCCACTAAATAGCAGTCTGACCTTGGGCAAGCTGCTTAGAAGCACGATGGAGAAAGCAAGAATACATTCCTTCTGAGATTGCTATGGGAATGAATGAGTTGTACATGTGGAATTCACAAAGCACAGCCTGAAACCAGCAAGCATTTGTAAGCATGCAAAATGTGAGTATAAAGGCTTCTGAAAAAACAGCCTACTTGGGTAAGCAAATAAGACGTTTAGATTCAATGAACTACCTGACACTTGTTTACAAGTGGTTGTGTAGCATCCAAAGTAGTCTCCCTGGAGCTACAATTACTTCTATGATATTGCAATTATTCAATTTTATTTTAGAATTTCTCCTTCAGAACTTTATTTAGAGCCTGCCATACATAGGTGTGATTGTCTTTCTTCCAGCTAGAAAGGGATTTAGTTATTAAATGTCAAATAAAGGAATTATTAGGATAGCAAACTATGTGCAACCATTCCTCCTTCTGGTCATCCAAGCCTCACCTTAAAATTGGTGCTGCAGGTAACTGCAGAAGTGAGGGACTGTGAATCTTTTGCTCTCACGGGCCCCACTTGCTTGGGGAAACCAAGTCTGTGGAACAATCTCAAGTGCTTGCCTGTTCCCCAGCCCTGTCCATAGCACTCTCTCGGGCTCTCCAAAGGTAGCCAGAGCCTGTCATTCATCATAGCCCCTGACACAGGTTAACTTGAACCAGTTCCCAGGAGCTGCATCCATGGGGTATCTGAGGGCCCACTCTGTGCCTTGCCAAGGTTTAACCCTCTGCACAGTTCATGATTTTAAGGTAGTGCTATAGTCAATGCTGTGAGCGAGATACTTCAGCTACCAGCTGCCAATAAGAACAGGAAATTAAAAAGTCCATAGGCCTCCAGTACAGGCACTAGCATATGCTGTGCTTTGCAATCAGAACTCCCTCGTTTCTACAAATGCCTTGGCGGAGGTGTAGTGGTGGTGGCTGTCATCACGGCACAGGTGCATTTCAATGCATGTGTGAGTCAGAGAAACAGTAATGGTTGAATAGAAACTGGCCTTGACAATCCTGTTTTGATCTCAAAATATGGTCCAAGTCACCAGGTCCTACCGTGGACACAGGTGGTGGAGCCATCCTCCAGTAGTAACCACTCTTTAGGTGGAAGCGGATACTGGCCCTGCAGGGCTGCAACCTGGGAAGGCTCTGAGCCCAACTGGTCAGGCTCCTAAATGAAAGCTTCTGTGGTTCCCACACATGGGCACCAAGTGCAGCTCCATGAGTGAGGAGAGGCTTGGGAACACATGAGTGGCTAAACCCCTCAGTAAAATCCAGGACTGCTCAGAAACAAGGCCACAGCTGGGGCTCTCCCGTAGAAGGCACAGGCTACAGGGAGATCCATCTCTGCTGGTAGAAGCCAAGCAGGCCCTGAAAGGGAGGCAGAGAGCCATGGACGAGGCCCATTCCTAAGGGACTTTGGGATCAGTGTCCCCACCACGAGACTCCTTAGAGACAGATGCAGCACTTAGGAGCCAGAGCCCAGTGGGTTGCAATGGGAGCAGGTGGCAGAGGTCTTCCTCCACGATGTGCACAGAGCGCCTAGCACCACCTCAGCACAAGGTGCCCGGTAGCCAGCATTCTGAGTTCTGAGCGCTGCCAGGTGTCGGGATCAATGGTCTCTGTAAAGTGCCTACTGAGCAAGGTCATGTCAACAGAACGAGCACCACCTCCACCTCCACACATCCGCCGATACAGACATAGGATAGGGCCAGGGAAGAGGGTAATTTTATGGCTGGAATAAAGGAAAATTTAGATTTTGTGGCGTGCCAACCTGTCCTCTTTCCTTTGAAGACAGGGACAATGTCTCTTATTCACCATTCCTCTCCGGCACCTAACGCAGAGCCTGTCATCCAATAGGAGCTGGGTAAATATTTGTTCAGGAACAGTCTTAAAACAGTATTAAGTCTTCAGCAAAAGACTCTAAGAGATAGAAAGTGTAGTTGGTTTTTTTTTTTTTTTTTTCAGTACTATTAGTCTCAGTCCATTTCTAAGTTGAAACAAAATGACAATCAGAAGCTCTTTTGTCCTAACTTTTAAAACATCAATCCCAAGAGATAAAATGTATAGTTAAAAAATGAACAACACAAAAGAGGACATGATTAAGTGAGCTCCGTTGTGTTCAGAGATAAACAAGAACAGGGAGGCCTTGGTTGTCTCTCACCCATTTCCATCGTATCCAGCCTAAAAAGACCCATCTCAAATGAAACCACTTCCATGACGTTTTTCCCTACGCCTCCTCGTTCCTGAAATAAAGCCTGCACCCTGTCTGAATCACCAGATCTCCATGGTACAATCTGGTTTGGTTGCTTTGGTTTTCTGCTTTCTTCTATTATTTTTTAACACTACAGAAAATAAAAGCAATATAGAAATGGATAAGATAAAAACTCAAAGTCCTCCCCATCCTCAACTATTATTTTTATTACTCTTATAAGATTTCTTTACTTTCCTTTTTCCTGTAATACATTAAATTTTGACTTGCCTCCCTCTGCCTTTCAAGCACTTAGAAGTTCATGGAAGGAAAATAGTGTGTTATAGTCACCTTTGATCTACTTCAGTAGTGATAAGATTTGAGTTGAACCTTAAAGAATGGATAGGTTTGGGTATGTGGAGAGGACAGGGCGAAATATTTAGAGCTAGCAGTGTCTGGCACTTAGGAGGAAAGTTATAAATGTTTGTTGAATGAATAAGTGAATAAGAGGTCCATTCTCTGTATAGTAATGTGATGGACTAGATAAATTCAGGATTTATAAAGTTTATAAATATAACGTTTCCCAAAAGAAGCAAGAGGAGAAGAAGAAAGTAAAAAAAAAAAAAAAAAAAAAAAAAAAATCAGTCTCAGCGACCAAGCCTTCAAAATGTTGCTAAATTTAAACTAGTACAAATTAGGAGTTTTTATTTTCTAACTTTTGATACTTTCTCCTTCTTGAACTACTAAATCTTGTTCACATGTATACATTGCTAACTATATGTATTAGTGCTTTCCTTTAAATTTTAAAAATAGATATTCTTAAGGAAGATTGGTCAATATATTCACTTCTCATATTGTCTTTGTTTTGTTTTCTGGGGAAATTAGCCTTATAAAATGAATTTAAGAGCTTCCTGTCTTTCTCTAGTCACTGGGACAGTTCGCATAAGCTAGTGAATAATCTTGCTTCATGATGTGATAAACTTAGTCTTGAAAATTGTCTGATCCAGGTGAATGAGTAAATGTGTGTGTGTGTCTCTTTTTGAACTCCAATTCGATTTTTTAAATATTAATTGGACTTTTCAGATTTTCTATGTCCTCCTAAATTCTTTTTTGTACTGTACATTTTTCTACAAGCTTAATGAACTATTTCCAAATTTTTTGGCATAAAGTTGTTTGTGATATTCTCTTGTAAACATCTATAATCTTCTGGAGCCCATTCTTCTAAGTGAAAACACCACATGTACTCACTGGTACTAACAGTTGAATTGGTACTAACTGATCAACACTAATGTGCACATATGGGAAGTAACATTCATAGGGTGTTAGGCAGGTGGGGGCGGGAGGAGGGACGGGTAAATCCACACCTAATGGATGTGGCATGCACTGTCTGGGGGATGGGCACACTTGTTGGGTGGTGCAAAGGCAATTTATGTAACCAAAGCATTTGTACCACCATAGTACTCTTAAATAAAAAATTTAAAGAAAAATCTATAATCTCTTCTGTATCTGTGGTCATGAAACCTTTTTCATTCCTCATGGTAATTATCATTTACCAATGACAAATGACTAATATCAATCACCATTTCTGGATGTTTGGCTATTTTGTTAGTCTTTCCAAAGAACTAGTTTTAATTTTTGTTGATTGTCTACTCTTTGTGCCTCCTTTTTAATTAATGTCTGCTCTTTACTACTGCCTTCTTCTCTTGCTTTGAGTTTATTCTGCCATTCTTTTTCTAACTACTTGGAGTAAATAGTTTCTTTTGTAATTTTACATCTTCTTTTGTCTAATAAATGTATTAAGCCCATAAATTTAAAGTATTGCAATAGCTAAATTCCATTATCTTTTATGTGTACTGTTTTATTGTTATTCAGTTCTTAATATCTCATAATTTTTATTATAATTTCTTCTTGAGATGTACATTATTAATTGATAACTATGAATTTTTTAATTTCTAAAACTGTGGGGATTGTTTTTAGTATCGATTGCTAGTTTAATTGTATTTTAGTCAGACAACTTGGTCTACAGTATATTAGTTTTTAGGTAATAAAACTTTTTTGTAGCCTAGACTTTTCTGTGGCTTAGTATATTATGGGTATTTTCTAACTGATAGGATCAGGGCTCTATTATATTCATTTCACTGTATTGTTCAAATTGTCTAAATCCTTGAAAAACATTTTGTGTATTTTGTTTACTAGATTTTGAAAACATACATTAAACCCTCCCATATATAGTAAAAATATATCCATTTCTCCTTGAGATTCTTTCAGTGGTTACTTCAGTATTTTGAAAGACAATGTTCTTAGGTACAGATGAGTCAGAACTACTTTAGTTTCTTATTTATTGTATTGTTATGTGGTGACCTTGTTTATCTCTAACATTGCTTCTACTGCTATGAAAAAAGTATAATAAACTAATATGAATAATTAATAATTAATAGTAATAATTATGCTACTATTTATATTGCTATCACAACTTTTAGGGGCGGAGGCTTGTACAGAAAACTCTTTGTTTGCAGAGTCAAGGAAGATGGTTCAGACTTCCAGCCCGTGAGCCCAGCACCCCTCTGCTTAGGCCAGCCCCTTGGTGACAGGGGACAGAAGCCTGTCCTGGAAGTTCAATATTGTCTCTCCGTGCCCTGCACGCCCTGGGCGGGGGCCGGGGAGCCCCCACAAGGCCAGGTGCATAAGACTTTGCTGAAGATCACTGCTTCATGGGCCACCGACCCCTGCAGGCACAGGTGTTCCAAAGCAGAGGTGCCCTGCTCCGATCAGGGTCGTCCTACTTCTCCTACTGTATCGCAGCTCCTCTCTCTCCCAGCCTTGACCAGTTCTCTTACCTAGGACAAGGACACATTCCAGTGTCTAGAACACTCGGCCATCAAGACACTTCAGCCTATTCTCAGCTCTGCCATGAAGAAGCTCAGAGACAAGGGAAAACCACTTGGCCTGTCTGGGTATATGTTTCTTCTGTAAAGTGAGAGGGGTACATTTTTTTAAGTCTGGGGTCATTGCTAACTGACTACGAATCTATAAATCTAATTGTAATAAGTGACCCTGCTTTTCACATATTGGGAATTTCAATTCCTAAGTGCTTTGCTGAGAAATGAAACAGTTCTCCAGAACCAGGCAGGAGAAGGCTTGGTGATGAGGACCAGCAGGAGGAGCCACAGAGAACAGAAAATACTTACTGGGTGGATCCTGCTGGAATAGGAGCAACTTTCTTTAAACAATCTAATGATAACTTTTTCCCCAGGAAATTTCCTTTTTTCTGAACTTCCACATCTCTGAAAAAAGAAACATGACAATTTTTCAAAAACAAAGCAGCTATAAGTATGTATTAAACAAGTTAAAATTATACTATGCCTTTGAATTTTATCTTGGTCCTCCAAAAATCTAGCAAAGTAGCTACCTATTTAAAAAAAAAAAAAAAAAGACTGAGAACATACATATCTTAGAGACCTCCCATATTCTAGGAAATCTTACATATATCAGTGTTTTCACCCTAGAGTATTACATAATTTGGGAGAATCATACCACTTACCAAAATTCAGATACAAAAAGCACAAATCTGAAATCACCAGCATAGCTCTCCTTCCTATCGTCACACCTATGACTTTCACTAGGTGGCAGCATGGAATAACAAATAATGACAGTGGGCGCTTATAAATAGTAAACCTGAAATGCTACTTTAATAGTAAATGTCAGCCACACATAAAATAACAGAAAGAGCTTTAGTCCTTTTTCAGCTTAACCTTAAAGGATGGTGGATCTGTTATAGGCATTTTTTTCCATCACACATTTACACATTCTATTTTAAGTAAAAATTCTTGAAACTAAAAAAGTATAGTGGATAGGAGGACTGGGATTCTTTGAGACATCTTTTCTTCATAAATACTTAAATAAAGGAAATGAAAACTCACCTCTAAGCAGAAAGAAGTTTTAATAGATGCCAACAACCAGTTATAATTAAGTGTTTCTCAAGGGCAGATCTTATTTGGCAAGATCAAGATTTTATTTGGCAATTAATGATCTGGAAAAGAAAACCAAAACTTTAGCTCTACAAGAAACATACCAATGCAACTGAAATATTTAAGGCCATAGGTAGCAAACTGGTATTCTGCAAATTCAGGGCATGAACATGCTTTGCGTGGCCTGAACTGTATGTGTGTGTTTGTACATTAAAAACTGTCCACATTCAAATTTGAACTGCTTCATACAAAACGGAGAGAAATTAAAGAACAGGTAAACTGATAGAGCGTCACTTACATTATCAAGATGTCAATTCTACCCAATCAAAATCCCAGCAGGCACTTTTGTAAAGATTGACAAGCTATTCTACAATTTATTTGTAAATCCAAATGACATAGATTTGACAAAATTCTTTCGATAAAAAAAGAGAGCAAAGTTGAAGAACTCAAACTTCCTCATTTCAAAACTTACTTTAAAGCTGCAATAACCAAGACACTGTGATATTGCTACAAAGGTAGACATACCAATCCATGGAAGAGAATAAAGAGTTTAGAAATAGATGCAAACATGTACGGTCCATTGATTTTTGCTGAAAATGGTGAAATAAATCAATGTGAATACAATAGTCTTTTTAGCAAATCATGTTGGACAACTGACTATCCATATCCAAAAAAACAAACCTCAATTTTTAACTCACACCACACATTAAGGTTAGTTCAAAATGAATGAGACCTAAACATAAAAGCTATAACTATAAAACTTCTATAAGGTGAAAAACAATTTCTATAAGAAAGAATAAAAGAAAATCTTTACAACCTTGGAGATAGGCAAAGATTGCTTAGGTAGACCACGAAAGGCCACACTGTAAAAAAAAATTAACAAATTTAACTTTATCAAAATTTAAAACTTTGTCCTCTTTAAAAGACATGATGAGGAAATGCAAGAACAAGCCTCAGATTGGAAGAAAACATTTGCAATCCATATGACAAAGTACTTGTACTCAGAGTATATAAAGAACTCTTCCAACTCTATAACAAGAAGATAAACACACACCCAATAAAAAATGGGCAAATGATGTGTACACTTCACAAAAGAAGATGTATGGATAACCAATAAACTCATGAAAAGATTAAACAACATCATTAGTCATTAGGGCGGTGCAAATTTAAACCAAAATGAAATACAACTACACACCTTTACAGTGGATAAAATTTAGGGATCGGCAATACTAGGAACTGGTAAAAATATGAAGTAACATTGCTGGTAGAAAACAGTTTGGCAATTTCTTATAAAGTTAAAAATACTTACCATCTCACTCCTCAGTATAGACCCAAAAGAAAGAGAAACCAAAAGAATACTATGTCTCTGTACATGAATGTTCAGAGCAGCTTTATTCAAAATAGCCAATTGTTAGAAACAACCCCAATGTGTGGTTTGATTGAATAAATAGACTGTGGCATATTTATACAATGAAGTACCAATCAGGAATAAAAAAGGAAGAAATTACTGAGACACAAAACAACATGGATGAATCTCAAAAATATTATGGTGAGGAAAACAATCCAATCTGGTACCATTGACACAAGCAGTCAAAACCAATGTGACATTCTGTTCTAGAACAGGCAAAACTAGTTTCTGCTAACAGAACCCAGATCCATGGTTTCCTGAGATTGGAGGTGGGAAACTTTGAATGCAAAGGAGCATGAGAGAATTTATCAGGGTGATAGAATCAAAATTATGTCTTACTTGTGCTGGTGATTACGTAAGTGAATACATTTTTTTTTAAACTTATCGACCTGTGCATTAGAAGGGGGAAGAGGAATTCTTTTATGTAAATTATACCACAATAAAGACAACCAAGTTAGTGGCCTGGCAGTGAAAGCAAAGGGACTATAGAAGGAGGAGCCCTCATAATTGTACCAATGCAGCTGTCTGCAGCTTGCCTTCCATGCATGATACATGCACAATTCTGGTCGCCATGCCTCATGCTTTCTGCACTAGAATGTATTAAGGATTCAATACAAATAGCAAAGAATTCTCAGTCTCTCCACCTACAAATTTATCATTCTGCATTTTTGCACATCTGCTTTTCTTTTTGTCATCCTGACTTTTGCACTAGTCCAAACACACCACTGCTGTGTGTGTCTATGTATATTTTTTCAACTGGCTTAACCTAAAATCCAAGCAAACATAAGCCTAACATAGCAGAAACTGGGACTATAAAGCCTAACTTCCATAAAATTAAGTGCAGAGACTGTAAATGTTTATTTCTAAGAAGTTGTACTTTCACCAGATGAACAGGGCGAAGTACACATGCAGGGAAATTGGCCTTGGGAAAAACCCAGGAACACTACTCATTGAGATAGGAAGGAGCAAGGACTGAAAATAGAGATGTTTTGAGGGGGATGCTACAGAATTGACAGCCTTGTGTCTCTCTGTACAGCAGGAGTAAATGGGGTTGGGGTGGAGGTGAGGCTGGAAGGAAATAAGCAAAGTTCGCAACGGCCACAGTGAGGAATTGGAAACAAGATGACCACAGAAGCGTGGTATTGGGACTGCTTAGTGCCAGATGTGGCCAGAAGTCACTCCTTCGTGACTATGTCAACAAGTCTTCAGGCCAAAACGTCTGGTCTGAGAGTCCTGGTTCTGTTCTTTCACATGTAGGCATTTGAGCATTTGGAAAATGAAGATTATATATATATAATGTGTGTCTGTGTGTGTGTATATATACACACACACACAAAGACTGTCCGGAAAGTATCCAACCATGTAATATGAAAAATATGGGCAACAACGGCTGGATACTTTCCGGACAGCTCTCATATACATATCTCACATTATACATCTCTGGGTAGTGTGAGTATGGAGGTGTCACTGTCTTTGTGTTACTATGTGCCCCAACTCTTTTCCTTTCCAGTTTAACATCTCAACCTACAACCATTCCTCAAAGAGCACTTATTTTGCCATCTTGGTAGTTTTCTCTTGGAAATAGATAAACAACAACAAAAAAATGAATAATTCTTCATATTACTTTATGTGATGGTTCACTTTATGTGTCAGCTTGGCTGACCACAGTGCCAGATGTTTTACCAAACATTATTCTGGATGTTTCTGTGAAGGCATTTTTTGAATGAGGTTCACAAAATAAATTGGTGGACTTTGGGTAAAATAGATTGCCCTCCATAATGTGGTGGGCTTCATCTAATCAGTTGAAGGCCTTACTAGAACAACCACTGACCTGCCCCAAATGAAAAGGAATTCTGCCAGCAGACGGCCTTTGGACTGCACCTGAAACTCTCCCCTGGGTCTTCAGCCTGCTGGCCAGCACCAATAAACTTTGGACTCACCAATCTCTACAATCACATGAGCCTAATTCCTTAAAATAAACCCAGGTAGATAGACATAGATATAGCAATAAGGACAGATATAAACATAGACATAGGTGCAGATATAGACATATGTAGATACAGATATAAAATCCTGTTGGTTCTGTTTCTCTGGAGAACCCTAATATACCTTTTAACAAGTGCTTTCACATAAGCTATCCAGCAGGTGGATCGTGGAAGCCATTGTGCCAACCACCTTATAAAGCGTTTTCACATTTCTTTCACTTGGAAAGAGACATAAACATATAATCCCTTCTCCATTTATTCTCACTAACAGTAACTTCCAAACTCCCAATCCCACAGAGGCCACCAAATTTTTGTGATATCTAGTCTATTAATAGAGATTAAAAGAGTTACACAGAGATAGGTTAAGCCTCAATTCCATAGTAGCATTTCAAAAAAATAATTAGCAAGCAAGAGCTTGTTTATATACCAATTTTCTCATTATCTTCAAATAAATTACTTTTATGCCAATAATACATTGTTTCCAACATACCAATTGTGAAGATTATTCCTTAAGTGGATTTGAAATTTAGCATCTGATTTTTCTGGAATAAAGATGACTAATAATTGTTATCAAGACAGCAACAGCTAGGCTGATGCCATTGGCAACTCGCCCACATATTTCCAAAAACGGCCCCTCTTTTAGAGATCCATGGTATAATACTAGCACCCTTTTCCTCATGCTGAGCTGCTGGGTCTTTTCATTGATGCAGTCCATTGACAGATCATTACTTCCAAGCCAACAAACCCTTGTGCCTGTGTTTAGGATGGGAAGTGAATTGGGGGACAGTACACATGGGATATATTCTCTCTCCTTTCAACTCCAGTTATGTAGCATTTTGTTTTGGGAGTGGAGCTGCTTTAGATCATAAGCACAGCACAGCCAACCCGGACATTAAAATAGAGAAACTGTTTCGTACTTGTTGGAAAATGGCTGCTACCCTGCGCAAATCCCTCCACCTCAGACACCACTTCCTCTTCCCTGGCCCATCATTAGGATATCTCTGAGACCTTCCCACCATTTCTAACTAAAGGGATAATGCACAGTAGAGTTGGGGCCTTCGGAACCCTAATATGGAGCTATGCCAGCATTGATTCTGGTCAGTGTCCATGCCCTAGGGATTGCTAAATATTCCAAATATCATACTTGACTGCCAGAGAAAGTTTTGAGCATCTTTCCTTTTTATTTTAGATCATAGAGAGGCTTTTTATTATTCAACTGTTTCTGTTGAAAAACTAATATTAAAATAAGAAGCAGAGCATTTTTACAGCAATCTATACTTTGTGGCTCTTCCAATACATTGGCCTATTCAATAACTATTTATTGAGCCCTGCCATGTTCTAAGCACTGCAGTTGGAATTTACACAAACACACACACATGTACACGCACATCATTTACTCCTCATGACAGTCCTGTGACTTAGGTAGTACTATAAGAATGTTTACCAAAAACCATACTAGCTTAAATTATTCTGTATGTTAGATGACAGGCCGAGAGCACTTTACATGGATTGGCTAATTTAATCTACAACAATGTTATGAGATGTACTCCTTAATCATTTCCAATAGATAGATGAGTCAACTAGGACTGTAAAAAGTTAAGTCACACCCTTAAGGCTAAAGAGCTGATAGGAGCAGACCAAGGACCCTCATCCAGGTTTTCCAATTCCAACTTTCCCCTGCTTTCTCCACTGTTCCATGCTCTCTTGCATTAGGAGTTGATATTGGCAGAAGTATTGAACAAGTAGCTTGAGCTCTGACTTTCAGCTTTAGCGTTGGCATCTTATATTTTTCACATTAGAAAAGTGGCAAATTCATACTGAACCCAGCTGATTTCTAGACAAAGCTCTGTTGTAGTTTCATTTTGCTAATTCTTATCTTTAAAGGATAGGCAGGTTCCTAGCCCCTAGAGACTTGTTCTGTGTTTTTCTTACAGATTGTATTTATTATTTAAAATGGAGATATCTTTCTCTGGATATTATAGAGCAGAGGGGGAGACTTGGCCTTGTCCAGGGCGGAATGCTACACCCTAACCTCTGAGGACAGGAACTATGTCTATTTCACTGTATCCCAGGCCACCAAGCCAGTGCCTAGAACATAAGAAAATAACAAATATTCTTTGAATACAGGAATAGATGTGAATGAGAGGTGGTACTTTTTAAATGTCTCCAAAAGATACAATTGTCCTAAATATGATAACCACGTGTCTTAGCTCCCACAACATTCTTCAGGTTAAAAATTCACCATACCCAGTGTATGGTACCTAGCACTCGGTTCTCTCTTTATTCTTTTAAACAAATACTTACTGAAATATTCATTCATTTATTTAACAAATATTTGCTGAGCACCTGTTATACCCAGGCAACGTGCTGGCTTCTGGGAATGCAGTGATGAATGAGAAGGTAAGCCAGGTCCCCTCCGCGGGGAGCCTCCGTACTAGCTGGGAAGAGGGGGCAGGGATGAATACATCCAATAAACAAGTCAAAAATAATAAACAAAATAATCACCGATTGTGTGAAGGGCTATGAGGAAGGTAAACATGGAAAAGAGACGGGGTAGCTGGGAACAGTGATGAGAAGGTGACCTTTCAGTTGAGACCTAAAGGATGAGGAAGACGCAGCCGTGCAAGGAGAGGAGAAAGGAGCATTCACGAGTGAATTCACGGAGAGAAGCGAGTGCAGAGGCGGCGCCCCGAGAACAGAAGGGAGGCGGCTGCTGGGGTCCAGTGGACAGTGGGGAATGAACGGGAGGGCTCTGTGGTGGGGTTTGGATTTTACTCTCAGAGCAGTGTAAGGCCAATGAAGGGGAACAAAAAGAATTGACTCTTTACTTAAGAGTGGAGAGAGGGAAAGGTAAACAGACTTTTGGCAGGTGGCAGAGGAAATGCAGAGAAGTGGATGGATTCCGGCTCTGCAGCAGCTGGGTGTATCAGATGAGGGGAGGGAGAGGACCTGGCTTAAGCTACCTCAACACGGAAGGGGAAGGCGGGAGCAGGTTGCAATCAAGAACTTTCATTCTGTGCACGTGGCTTTGTTTTTCATTGCCTGTTAAATACCCAAATGGGAATACCAACAAGCGGTTGGATATACAAGTCTTCAGTTCAGGATAGAAAGAGAGCAGAGCTAGAAGCAGTAAATTTGAGTATCAACAATAGGATGGTATCAAAACCAAGCTGCTTCTCTAAACACCATTTATGAACCATGCTCATTCTATTATCTTGAGCAAATAATCTCTTCACATCTCCATTTTCTTGTCTGTAAAATGGGAATGAAAGTACCACTTCTTAGGGTTGCTGTGAAGATTAGTAAAATCATCCATGTGCACTAGTACCTGGATAAGCACTCCTGGAAGGTTAATGTAACTTATATTTTTTCCCACAGCTGCCTCCACACGCACTCTGGGTGTGACTGTTATAAGACAAATAAGGCCTGAATGCCTTCCATGGGGTCCCCTCAGACATGCTTGCTCCATCAACCTCTGGAGGTCCTGGCTGGTCCCTTTGCTGGCCTATGTCTTCACTGGCCATCCCAGGCAGTTCAGCCAGCTTTGCATGCTCAGAATTCTCCAGGCAAGAGAAAGCCATCAGTTTCACGAAGAGATATGTTAATATTTCCTCATGGCAGACATCTCCCTTCTAGGTTTGCTTTGAGGACTGCCCTAACTTGGCATAAGGGGACAAGCCTTCTTTTCATCTCCCAGAGTGAGAAGCCAGGAACTGTCAAAATGCACTTACACCTATAAATCCCCTTGAAGTACCTTCCCAAGCCTTCTATTTGATAGTTAAAGGTGACTGACAAAGTTGGCAGTCAAAGATTCTGCTTGGTCATCTCTTAGTAAGTCCCAAAGAAATATATCTAGTGTCACTATTTATAATGTGGAGAACTTGTACATGTAATCAGCTTTGGGCTTCAGCCAAAATTCAAAAAAAACAGGAAACATCCCTTTTCCCATTATATATATGTTATTCTAAATTTTTTTCTTAGCATCAAATTTATTAACCCATATGATCCCCATGCAAATAAATACTGGTCCGGGAATCTGAAGTTTAAAGAGATTTAGGATGACTGACAGTATATGATTTTGCCTCTTCTTTCTATATGCTTATGATATTGAGTTACAAATATGAACAAGGCATTATAAAAATCTGTATTATAGAGCAGTTTGTAAAAAAAAAGTCATCTGGTTCATTTTTGTGTTGAAGGGAAGGTGACAATGAACCAATCCTTCTCTTCAGAGTTTAAAACTAATTTAGAAATAGAGTCCGATGCATGGAGGCCAAAATATCAGCCTTATAATTTATAAAATCTAGGCTGGAGGATGTAGTTTATCTCATAGTAAAATGTAGGCTTCCTACCCCTGCCCTCCACTACCAACTTAGAAATGCAGGCACCATGTTCAGCAAGATTAAAACTGGTCCTTGGCTACCACGCAGAGGTGGGAGAGGTGAATGCATGCTTATTGTTGGCAGATGGTTCCCAGAGAGGGAGCCACATGACCTATTTTGAAGGGAGGGACAATCAGAAGCTTGGATCAAAAATGTTAGACTTTTCCCGCCTTCCAAATCAAAGTGGCAAGAAAGGAGACAGATGCTAAAAGAGTTCCTTGCATCTTTTTCTTTCCTTTCTCTTCTAAGGAAAGGAAGGATGGGGGAGAAGAGAACCCCCTCAACAGGAAAAATGAAATGCTGTAAAAATAGAGACTAGAGAAAGATCACCCAGAAGTGGAAAAACCCAGGAATAACAGCATCCGTGGACGCTCATTTGCTCTGAGCCTGGAAGGTATGATTTTTTTTTTTTTTTTTTTTAAGGAGAAAGTATGCAGGAAGCAATCTGTTCAGAGGGAAAGTGTGAATGAAGGACAGGTAGGGAAAGGCAGCTGGGCTCAGGGAAAGATGAGTGGGCTACACGGACTTGAAAATCCAGGGTTTCGATGGGGTAACAGTGGGAGACAGTGAAAAGGCAATCTGGAGCCAGGCCAAGGAGGGTTTGGTCACAAGCCAAGGAGTTTTTATTAGGTCATTAAACATGAAATGTCCAATTTCACATCAATAGTTTAGTTTATTATATCTCAAACAAGAAGCAGTACAATTAATCAAAGTATGACCCTAAACTATCGACACAGTTTTGCCATCTTAAGAGTAGCTTGTTTCTGCCAGCAGTGAAGAAGCCTGGAGAGTGAATGGCAATGAAATCACAAAAGGCATTTTCCACAACTTGTTGAGAATTGAATATTTTTCCTTGTGAAACATGGTATCACAAAGCCTGGAAGAAGTGGTAGTCAGTTGGTACAAGGTCTGGTGAATACAGTGGATGACAGAGAATGTCCAAGTCCAGCTTCTGTAGCTTGAGCAGCATTGTTTTTTTCGATGTGTGGTCTTGCAAGAGGATTAGCCTGTCTCTGTTGACCAGTCTCAGCTGCTTAATCACAAGCATCCGCATCATTTCATCCAATTGGTTGCAGTAGACATCCAATTGATGATCAGGTTTTTGTAATTGATTGACCAGGTTTCATGAAGCTGTAGTGGATAATACCAGTGATGGACCACCAAACAGACACCATTAGCTTTTTTTGATGAATATTTGGCTTTGGACTGTGTTTTGGCACTTCATCTTTGTCTGATCATTGTGCTGAATGCTTGCAATTGTCAGAAAGAATCTAGTTTTCATCATATGTAACAATATGGTGTAAAAATGGTTCAGCTTTATGTCATGACAGCAAAGAAAGGCAAGTTTCGAGTTGATTTCTCTTCTTATGCTGGTTTAATTCACGTGGAACCCATCTGTCTAGCTTCTTTACCTTGCCCATTTGTTTCAAATGGTCCAATATTATTGAAATAGTAACGTCAAACCTTGCTGCTAATTCACATGTAGTTTGAGATGGATTCACTTCCACTACAGCTTTCAGCTCATCATTATCCACCTTGGTCTCAAGTCACCCATATGGCTTATTTTCAAGATTAAAATCACCAGAATGGGACTTCTCAAACCGTCAACATACCGTGCATTCATTAGACACATTAGACACATCCTTCCCAAACACTTTGATGATATTTTGAGCTGTCTGCACTGCATTGTTTCCAGGATGGAACTCATGTTGAAAAATAACATGAATTTTTGACTTATCCATGGTTTCACAAATATTGCTTTTAAAAAAATGTGAAATATAATCACAAGCCAAAACATGTGTTTGAAAGACTGAGGATGTTCCTTCACAATAAGGAAAAAAAAAAAAAACCCAAGAAGTGTCAGAGTGAAATGTCAGAGACATCAACTGTCTTAGTACTTGAGGAAATCGGACATTTCATATTTAATGACCTAATATATTATTTGGCCAGGAATTGGAAAGCAGTCAAAGTTTTTGAGCAGGAGAGGAACATAATTAGAACAATGCTTTAAGAAGATTAAGTGGGAAGCAGGGTGTAGAATATATTATCTGGGGAGGCTTTGGAAGCAGGAAGATCAGTTAGAGGCTCCTGTACAGATTGGAAGTGGAAGTAACATTAATTAGTGTCATTGCTGTGGGACTGCAAAGCAAGTGACATTCATGTAGTGCTTTAGAGTTTACAAAGTTCCTGTTGCATTAATTACCTCATTTGATACACCACTTGTGGGAAGTACCTCAAGGATAAACACACTGTAAGACAGTTTGCAGTCAATAAAAGTTAATTGAATAAACAGAAGGAAGACTCTAAAAGACCTGATGACTATACATAGGAAGGAACCTGAGTGGGGAGTCAAAGATGGCTCATAACCCTCAATAACTATTAATAGCATAATTCACTTATTCTCCAAATATTTAATGTTTACTGAACTCTTACTGTAGGTCAGGAGCTGTTCCAGGTGCTGGAGTTGCAGCAAAGAACATTAAAGACAAAGACCTTATCTTCAGGGAGCTTATGTACTAATGAGAAGAGAGAATGATTAGATATATAAAGAAATATAAACATCAGCTGGTAAAGTAAAAAACAAATCAGAATAGGAGCATAGAGGGTCATGGAGGTGCTTTTTGTAGATAGTGTGTCAGAGAAGCCCTATTTCCAGAAGTGACCACTGAGCAGAGGGCAGAAGGAAGGGAGGCAGTGAACCACGTGAAGTTCTGGAACAGAAGTGTCTGGCGCAGGATGAATAACAAGCAGAAGCCCTAAAGTGGGGACCTACCTGGTGTGTTCAAGAGGCAGCGAGGAGGCCTGTATAGGCACAGCGGAGTCAACAAGAAGGAAGTGGCAGGAAATGAGTACAGAAAGACAGCCAGAAGCCAAATCCCGAAGGGTCCCATAAGCCAGGTTAAGGACCACCTTTGTATGGAGGAACCATCTGGAGAGGGCGAGAGTGGACAGACAGAGACCAGTGAGAAGTCACCACAGGAGTCGAGGCAAGAGATGATGGTGGCTTGAACTAATGGTTTTGTTAAAAAAAATGAAAAATGGCCAGATTGCAGACCTGTAGTAAGGTAAAGCTTATAGGATTTTTTTGTTGGATTTTTTGTAGAGTGGGAGAAAAAGAAAACTTAAGGATGCTTCCAAGGTTTGTGCTCAGGGCAGCTGAATAAATGGTGGTGCCCTTACTGAGATGAGGAGCAGTGGGCAAAGGCATCAAGGGCTTGACTTAGCACCTGTTCAATTTGATAAGCCTGCTGTACATCCAAGTGGAGAGATTGCAGAGGAAGGATATGATACTAGAGTTTAGGGGAGATGTCATGGTTAAAGATATAAATTTGAGATGGCTTCATCATCATCAAAAATAGAGAAGCCAGGAGAGAAAAGTTGGTTCACATACTTATTTAGTACTCATTAAGTATGTACTATACGTAAAGCACTTTGCTAGGCCCTCGGGGTGCAGAGATCAAAGACATAGCCCTTCCCTTCAAAGCGCTCACAGTTCAGTTGGGAATCTAAGCAGGTAAATCCCCAGCTACACCACAGTGTGAGAAGTTCTAGAGCAGAAGTTTACAGGGAGTGCTACAGGAGACAGCAGGGGGACTCTGGATCCATGAGTTCAAGGAAGCCTTCCTAAGGAAGGCAACACCCAAGAAAAGTTTTGAGAGTTTAAGAAGGGTTGTCTGAGGGAAAAAAAAAAAGAAAGCCAGGCCCAAGGAGAAGGGTGTTTCGGGTAGAGAGAACATGGTTTTCAATAACATAGAGGCATGTGAAACATGACGTGTTCATGCAACTGCAGTTATTTGATATGGCTGGAAAAGAGGGTGCTTGTGGGAGAGTGGCAAGTGATGAGCATAGAAAAGTAGGAGATAGATCAGGAAGTTCTCTTGAGCCCATCCTAAGGAGTTGGAGGGGGAAAAAGACAAGTTCCATTTTAGAAATTCTGACTTTGAAATACAAGTGGGATATGTCTAGAAGGTAACAGAAAATGGAAGACCAGAACTCCAGAAAAGGTCAGGGCCAGATTTCTATTTCTATTCTACCTATATCTGTGACATTTCAGAATCTCCCTCGTGAAGATCATTGTTGAAGCCATAGAAGCAAATTAGGTATCCAAGACATAGAAAATGCAGAGAAAAGAGGGTCAGTAAAAGAATAGAGGTGTGGGCAGAATCCACAATGAGAAGACTAGGAGAGGAAGAAGAGTCTGGATGGAATTCTTGAGGAAAGAACAGTCAGGAGCATCCAGCACATGGTCACCATAGCCAAGGAAAGAGAAAGATGCACGAAGGAGACAGTGGTTGGCAATGTCAAACGCTGAGAGGTCACGGAGGGTAAAAATGGAGAGAAAATCACAAATGTCATGATCAAATGGTCTCTTGGGGAGAATACTTTAGGAAGAGGTGGGGGTAAATGTCAGCAGCAAGGGGGTAGGGTAATTAGGGTGAGACTGAGAAAGCGAAAGCAGAGAAGGCAGACTTCTAAGCCTTCTTTGTCAAGCCTGTTCCATTTTCCCGCCTGCCTGTGGTACTCTACCTTGACTTGCCCTTTTCTCCGGGCATGTTGTCTTCTCTCTCTCATCCCCACTGTCTTCTGTCCCAGCCTGACAGCATCTCTTGCCAGCAACAATTCTAGCATTCAGCTAACTACCAGGTTATGAACTGAATCAAGTAGACTTTATCAGATAAGGAAATAGGTGAAGGGTTATCATGATGTAACAGCTATCATAGATTCTGCATAATGAACGGAATCTCTCTAAGGACACTTTCGACTAGAAGAATCCCCACTAGTCTGTTAAAATTGGTAACCCCCCAGGGTTTTGGCCAGTAAGAGGCTGTGGTAAGAGAGGTATTTTCATTCTTACCATACACACCACTTTATTATTTTAAGTGGTGGTGGTGGTTGTTTTACAACAAAAATGTATTGGTTTTCTGATTTTAAGTATTTTGGTTAAAAAAAAAAGGCATGTCCTCTATTCTTCTAATCTGCAGAGGTACCATTTGGGTAAAATTGTAATATTTCTTCTTCTTGTCTCATGTTCTCCTCCCATAGTTCTTTGGCAGCCAGAATTAACTCAATGGAAATGTTGGCAAACTCTCGAGTCAGTCATTTGTTCTCTTTAATGTCATGGCCATGTCTAGGTAATTGTTCTTCTATATCAATTGATATCTAGCTTTTAATGTAATTGGATATTTGAATATCCAAAAGCCACTTATGCAAATTAAAACAATGACTCCACTCAATAAGCCGGGAAGGATAACCACAGTTATTATTAAAGTAAGTGAGGCTAATCAAAGCCCCATCTTCATAATTTTCTTTTTAGAAACCAACAGCTGAAATAAGTGGAATCAGGAAGGGAATAATTGGTCACTTAGCCTAATCCCTGCTATTTATAACAATAAACAGCACAAGTAGCAAACAAATGAACGACTGTTCCCCCTGAGCCAATCAATTACCAAGTTATGACAACTGTATCTCCTACTTCTTAAGTCTTTTTTTTCTATCACTGACTCATTCAGGCCACCTTTCCTCTCTCATGGACCATAATGATAGCCTTCCAGCCTCTATTTTTGTTTCTCTTAAATATATCTTCCATACTGGCCACCAGAATCTGTTCTCAAATACAAAAACTAAGCCACTGCCTTGCTTGAAGCCCTTAAAAGGCTCCTAAAGCATCATGGCATGGCTGATTTCCATATTGGAACATGCGAGATTGTTGGTTTCCTGACTCCGACCTGTGAATCTTATGGACTCGGATTCATAGTGCACCATACTGAGCTCTGTCACCAGGAGTGGGGGCTGTGGTGTGGAGTTCAGATCACCGCCACATTCCATTTCCCCTCGTGGTGAGTTGCCCTTTGGGGACCTTCCTGTCCCCTGCTATCATTGCACCTTGGTCAAGACTACCAAGTGCAGACTTCCCTAAGTTTAACATTTGACAGAAGGGATTAGTGCCTCCCTTCCTTCTCTTTCAGAAGGCTTTTAGGATCCATACGCAGAAGCATTCACTCCCTTCCCAAACCTCTGCAAATGGAGGAGAAACCTTTGCTAAGTTAGAGAATTTTTTTTTTTAAAAAAGGTAATTGCACACCATTTTCCAAAGTCAAGACATGCCTCAGTTCTTTACATAAAGGATGCTGCTCCTATATGACTTTCTATGTTCACCTCTAAATAAAAATTCCACCTCACTAGGCACACTATTACAAATATATGATTGGATCTGTATAAAATTCAACTCACTATAAACATGCACATATATCTTAAAACTTCATATCTTTGCTTAGTAAATTACTATTCCGACAACATCCTATTATTATTGCAGTTTTGTAGATGGCCTAACAGATAATTTCCTGGTGTCAATGGCACTAAGAGCAGAGTCTTCTCTGACTTTAACCAGAACCCAAATGAATGAACCATTTCAATTAACTGATTATTATTTCTTCTGCACCAGACTTCTGAAAGAAAAAAGGAAGAAGCTAATGACAGATTTGTCAGAGAACATTTCAGGAGCTGTTGAAACAGCTTCTGCATCTATAGACCTCAAACATACATACACACACAAAAATGCCTGTAGTTCTTGGGATCTGTTGACATTTTGGAGGGCAAGGTTTTCAAACTTGGCCCATTCAAGCCCTTTCATCATGTATAACCCCACCTCTGGAAAATCTTACTCAGGCATGTAGAAAATGGTGACTGCAGAGATAGGATTTTCCACTGAAGAACAGATGGAAGAAAACTTTAGTGGAATAATGCTGACAGCAATAGAAATATCTGTAGGGTCCCACAGACACACAATTAAATAGCAAGCGATGGTCTTTTTTAAAGATCCTTAACATATAAAAATACAAAAGTTGATCACAAATATGTCTTTAAGTCTTGCAGCTTTCTGAGCTCATCCATTCTTAAAAGCCCAAGTTAAAGCCAATAAGGACCTAATTTAAGGGCATTAGGCAGCTCTAAAGCCTCTGGGAGGGCCCAAAGCAGTCATGTCTGGAAACCATCCAGTGAGGAACAATGTAAACCAAGTTATGTAAGGAGTCTGTTCGTTTGGCTCCAGATTATTGGCAGAGATTAAGAAAGTTTTGGGTCCTTATTCATATTATAGCTCCTTTTTTTCAAATAGTAAGAACCTTATAACTCAATACTAAGCCTCTTTTTGCCTTAGCTCTCAGGGAACACAGAGCTCAATTCAGAGCTCCCTGCAGTAGCCCCCCAACCAAAGGCTTGGCAGCATCCACTTTCCTTTTGGAATCACCTTGTTTATTGGGTTAAACTCTATAAAACCAGGGTAGACATTCCAAATAATTTAATTAAGTAGAAAGCACAATATCACCACAGTTAATTGCTGCTAGCCCAAGATACAGACACAGTATGGCTATGGCCTGTTAAAGAGACCCTAGATTATCAAAAAACAAATGTCTGCTGCTTCACTTTTGCTAAGTCCTCCTGTCTTCCAGAGTCATCACTCCTTAAATATCCTCATAAGATTGCCTGAGCCCCACACCATTGGTAAACTCTGTGACCACCTTCTCCCAACACAGACTCCCACATACAGGCACCACATGCACATACTCAACCCATCCTCATGTCAGTAACTCCAAGGTGCCCCAAGGAGGTTATGTTTTGAGTAATCGGTTCATCCTCTGGGGTGTCCTCCTTCCCCACTTCTTTGCTCCAAGATTGTTGGTGTAGTGCATGCTGCTGGTTCTCCCTTCGTGAGAGAATTATCTCAACAAAACAGGAACTGCCTTGTCCAGATTATGCCTCCTCCACCCCTTCAGAGAAGGCAGGAGCCAATGGCTGACTGACACAGGGTCTGAAAACCACACCCTTCATGCTAAGAGGAGGCCAACCCTGTGGTGCAATTCATGCTTCAGAGAGCTCTCCAAGGGAGCCTGCCCAAGTTAGTCCACAGCCAAAACCACATCTGTGCTTGGCTTTCCTCTCTGCCCCTGTTCTCTCACTCCCCTTCTGAGAACACCCCCCCAGTAGATCACTTTCACAACAACCCCTGTCTTGGGCCCTGCTTCTTGGGAAATTTTCCTGACACAGTTGGATTTAGTAGACTTTTCCTGAAAAGGAATAACAAGTCAACGTAGAACAGCAGCAGTTCAGATTTGAGTACCAATGCTACGTTGGTGAGAGAAGGGGCATCGGAGTGAACAGCTACATTGTATGCAGCCTTCTTCTCTAGACAGAGTTTTGTAACCCAAGAGGAAAGCATCACACCTATTTTCATGTATCAAACGCTTTTATTCTGTCCTCTCTTGACTGCCTCCCAGGGAGGAAAGTGAGAACAAAAAGAAGAGGAAAGAAAATCCTTGGGGCAGGCAGCTCCTGGGGTTTAACACCATACTTAAAAGTTTCTGAAAGCTGTTAAAAGAGACATACAGCATAGGAAGCAGATAATTCAACTCTTACAGATTCGCCCTTTCCCAAACTCACTCTACTCACGTTCTTTCTCAACCACTCTTACCCACAAACGAAGAAACAACTCCTTTAGGGCTTGTGATAAGAGCTACCAGAAGGGATGTGTGATGCCACGAGGGAGGGGACAGGTGACGTGATCACCAGGAGTCCTGTGGGAGGGAGATGCGCAGGTCGGGCATAGCTCCCCCCTCTATGGGGTGTGGGTGGTGTAGGGTGCAGTGCACGTCCGCCAGGCTGCTGCAGGGTCCATCAGGTGGGTGGTCTACGTTTGAGGGATCCACAGGCTGCCACGGGACTAGAGAAAAGGAAGCAATCAACATCACTTGGTGAGGAGAGGGGGAAGGTCAGCAAAGTCTTCGCTAAGCATGAGACATCTGATCTGCACTGGAGAGGATAAATGGATTACCCAGGAGAAAAGGAGAAGACGGAAGTCCCAGGCAGAGAGCCTCCACCGCACAGAGCTGCGGATGCAGACGGCAGTGCCCAGACCAGGTAAGCACAGGTTACCTGTTGGAATGTGGTGGTAGATGAGGTTGGGGAGGTAGCCTAGAATCACCTTGAGAAGGTCCAGAGGATGGCGAAAGTTGCTCCGGCAGGAAGTGCTTTCTTCATGTGCAGCATGAAGACCAATCTGCCCACCAAGTGGGATATATAGATTAGAGAGATGAGATGGCAGCAAAACCAGTCAGAACGCTCTGGAATTGATAACTGGTGCCCATTGTGTACTTATTACATGTCGGGCATTGTTCCTAGCATTTTTCCACATTTCATTTCACTCTGACTGAATGTGACAAATGCTCTTACGCATCTCAAATAAGGGGAGGAAACTGAGACGCAGGTTATGTAAGTTGCCCAGGGAATCAAAGCTAGTAATTACAGAGAATGAACTAAACTCAAAGAGTCTGACTCCCAAGTCTGCAGGTTTTTCTGCTCGCCTATTGTGAAATAATTCAGGAGAAACACTGAAGGACTATTCTAGGGCAGTAATAACTGGAATAGAAAAAAGGGAACAAAACAAATGACATTTTCAAGTTGAATGTAGGTGAGGCAAAGAGATAAGTAAAAAAAAACCTAAGGTTTCCCACTTCAATGAAGCAGGGAAGGGGATTAGAATTAATAAGAGAGGGAGCAGCAGCTTCAGGGCCAAAAATACTAATAATATCAAGGTTTGAGGCATTATAAGTTTGCAGAGATCGGGAGACATCCTGGTGAAATGTCTGAAAATGTTCCTTCCTCCCAGCCTCACCTTCCTCCCTCACTCAGTGGTAAGACACCCTCTCCCATCGTCCGTAACTCAGTATCATGTTCACTCTGTCCGTTGCGCTGTCAGTCTGTTCTCAAGGCAGTGCCTGGTATAGATGCTGTTTACACATTTGTGCCAGTGAGTTCTCTCTTACTGGGTGGCTCTGACATCAATGAGGAGCTTCACCCCTTGTCAAAGGAATAAGTGAAAATGAAGAGAATGTAATGGGGAGGAGACCGCCTGGCACTCCTGGAGAACCCACCTGTCTGGGTGTGAGACAGTCAGCCCTGCCTCCCAAGACAGAACCAGACATCCACAAAGATCAATCCATTACCGGATTCAGGTAGCTCCGGGGTCCTCTCGCCAGGCACACAAGCCACAGGGAATAGAGACACTTTGGAATGTCAGCTACTTCCCTAGAGTATCCAGACCTTCTTTCAAAAATGTTCTTGTTCTATTTTTTTTTTTTTTTTTTTTGAGACAGTCTCACTCTGTTGCCTGGGCTAGAGTGCCATGGCGTCAGCCTAGCTCACAGCAACCTCAAACTCCTGGGCTCAAGCGATCCTCCTGCCTCAGCCTCCCAAGTAGCTGGGATTACAGGCATGTGTCACCATGCCCAGCTAATTTTTTTTTATATATATTTTAACTGTCCATATAATTTCTTTCTATTTTTAGTAGAGACGGGGTCTTGCTCTTGCTCAGGCTGATGTTGAACTCCTGAACTCAAACAATCCGCCCGCCTCGGCCTCCCAGAGTGCTAGGATTACATGCATGAGCTACCGCACCCGGCCTGAAAATGTTCTTGTTCTTGATAACCTCGTGCGCATTGTGTGTTTATTACATACCAGGCACTGTTGCCAGCATTTAACACATTTTATTTCACTTTATCCTCACTCTGACTGAATGTGACAAATACTTTTTTTCTCTCCCCCCTCTCGTTCTCTCTCTGTCCTCCTGCCCTCTCTCCTTATTGTTTTTATTAAAAGAAAATGTTAAAATAAAAAACTGAGGCACAATACAAATTTTAGAGTTTATTTGAGTGAACGATGGTTCATGAATTGGGAAGCACCAAACTGCAGGAGGTTCTGGGCTCTGTCAAGGGAGCATAAGGGGCAGGCTTTGATAAGGTGAATTCAGAAACTAAAGAAATATTTGATAGGTTACCGTTATTCGGTTCTGTTTTTGGCCTATCCTGCTGAAAGTCCCTAGTTATGTAAGTTAGTTGGCCACTTCTGATTGGTTGAGTGTAAGTTTTTCTCTAATATAATATCTATAAGTAATGGCCCAAGTTAAGTTGTGCTTATGCTTGCAATTTAATCACGGTTTAGGCTATTTTCAAGGCCTAACTGGTTTTATGTACTCAGGGATTCTTCAGTCCCGGTCTCCATTTCAGTTTGCTTTTAGGTCAAGCTGAGAGGGTGACCAAACAGTGCAGTGTTCCTCTGAGTTACCACCACTGAGGAAGCTGACGTAGTCACTGGGACAAAGAGTCATGTAGACATTATCATCATCGATAGTTGCATCGGAATGAAGGGTGATATTGTCACTGTCAGTGGCAACTCTAGAGCCATCGCTGGCCAGGCAGTTGTGTTCCTCCAGTTGCCTGATCCTGATGGCAGTCGTCGGTGTGTGAGTGGCTGCTGGAAAGCCTTTGAAACCCTTGAGAGGATACCATGCACTGAGGAGGTAAACCCAGTGACTATAAAGAGAGTAACAGCCGGGGATTTAAAATTTCCCTAAAACAGAGATTCCCAAGAGCCAAGACTTAGCCAACTAGACAAATCACTGGAAGTAGCATCACCTATTTGATGAAAAATGTGTATATGCTCTTTAAGATCTTTTAGATGTTTGGGCCACAGTTTCTGATTTGCTAACATAGAAGCTACATTTTTCACCAATAACAGCACATGCACTGTCCTGAGTAGTCAGGGTGTACAGGATTCATCTATTTTGCAAAACTACCTAAGCAAGGCTAGAAACCTCAGTTTGTAAAGCTTAGACAGAAATGGAAATGTCATTAAAGCTTGGAAAACCAAAGTCTTGGGGACCCTTATGCAGACTTTTCTAGTCAGCAGTGCCACGGAAGGAATCGATGCTCTGACAAACGAGGAAACCCAGAACTGCATATAGCAAGAGAGTTAGCGCCACATGGATTTCTCTCACAAGGAGTTATTTTGTGGACAAATGAGCCAAGAACAACAGTTTTGTTGCAGAGAAGGTATTTTGTCTCTGAACATTAGAAGTCACTCTAGTCCACAATAACCATTCCAATTTGGAGGTAATTCTTATACAAGTTTGTGTTGGATTGGAAATAAAGTCCTGTTCTTATTAAGGGTAAAGTTAAATTTTGAGGTTCTCAGTTTGGGCAAGTCTCAGATCTATCACCCTAAGTTCCTTAAGAACTAGGGAGCAGCAGCATTCCCAATTATGGAAGTTAGGTGAAAAGAAGTTTGCTGTAGGATATGGGACTGGGAAACAGCCAGTTCAGGAAAATCTATTTCAATGACAGTATTAATGAGTAGAGGCAAAGAAGGATTCTGTGTGGTTACACTGGGAAAGTCTAATCCAAACAGTTTCAACACATAATTGAGAAGTGATAAATTCCAGAGGAGAATCAATCTAATTACTAAAAATACATAGAAAGCATTTTTATTTCATTTGAGGATGGGTGGAGTTTATAGTTGGGTAGGACTAGTTAGTTAGGCTTTGGGAATGTGTCCATATCCGAGTAGGTTGATACCAGACTATCTTATCAGCTGCATACAAGTGTAAAAATATATCATGTTCATCTGTGGGCACAAATCCAGCATTCTGACTGATTAGTTTTAGATGCTATTTTTCTGTACAGTATCCACTAAGGAGTATTTGCAATCAATGTCAGTAAAGCCTAATAAAGCTCTTAATAACAAAAACATTTTAATCATGGTACCAGTGATCTTGCATCATTGACAGACGCAAAAGACTCACTATTTATTGTGTCATTATTTATACTAGCAGAAGACTGAAAGCAATCCAAATGTCCATTGATAAGAGATTTATAAACTATGATATGTCCCCACAAAGCTGTTTATGAGCCTTGCAGAAGAAAAGTGAGAAAGATCTCTATGTACTGACAGGGAGTGATCTCTAAGGTAAACTGTTAGGTTAGGTGCAAAAATCAAGGTGCTAACCAAGATAAATAGTATGTCAACTTTATATATACATGCATATAAATATATATGCTTATATTTGCAAAAAGAAATACTGTAAGAATGAACCAGAAACAAAATTAGTAACCAGTAGGCAGCTGAGTCAAACAGGGTGCAGGGCACAGGCTAGAAGCAAGAGTACCCTGGGTCTAAATGTATAATTTTGACTTTGGAATTACATAAATGTTATGCATATTCAAAAAGTGAAATTCAATTTTAAAAAAGCATGAACACATCTCATGCAGACATTAAAAGGAGCTATTTTAGGGAGGAGTCAAACCAAGGTATAACCATGGTGTGTGGCCCTCGGAAGAACTACCTCCCAAGTAGGGTAACCTACTTGTGCCTGCTCAGCTCTCTAGATGGCTTTCTGAAGATAAGCGTGAAGTGGATTGAAGGCCATTGACAGGGAAAAGACAAGGCATGAATGGATAGAAAAAGGGAGACCACATGGCTCAGGAAGAGTGAGGCCAAGAGGAAATGACAAGAGAACAGGAAGAAACAGCACAGACAAGACACGGCTTCCCCAACCACTGCCCCTACCAGTCTGCAAAGCCTTCTCCCTCAATCTTGCCAGAGATCTTTGTCATTAGCAAATACTGTTTTTGTAATAAGTTAAAAATATTTTTTCTAACAGACCCAGTTATTTAGGGGAGACTCGCTCCTCTGTTAGCACTTTCGCTTGTGTGGCAGGATACTATTTGAAGGTGTTAAGTGTGTTATTCTTTCTCCCTATGTCTACCTCATTTTGCTCCCTGCTCCCCTGCTCCCCATCTGAGCAGGAGGCACCTATGTGTTCCTTGCCTCGGGAAGCAGACGCGGATGGTATAAAATAAAAGCCTGTCGGTCTAACATTCACTGTTCCTTCCACCTCCTGCCCTAGGGAAGAGGACGGAGGAGGGAGAAAACAGTATCTGGGGTCCTGAGGACGGAGAGGCTCCAGCTACCATTCCTACAGAGAGGGGAAGACATGCGGGAATGATCCCGTGCCCACGGCCCTGTAGGCGAGGAAGTTTGGCCGGAAACCCAGAGAGACCCACTGGGTTTGAAGGGGCTCTGCAGAGAGGGACCTGCAGGGACCGTGAACAAACACTAGATGGGCCCCCACCCATTCTTTGGCAGGGGATAAGCTCCAGGAACTGTCAGACACAATGCCAGAGAGAGAAAGAGAGTGCTGGGAAGAAGTGAGAGTTTCTTTTCCTTTTCTTTTCCCAATAGCCTACCATAATGTAAAGTTCAAAGGTAATATTAAAGGGGTTCACAGACCATTTGAATGTAGTGTTTATTGCACACTTTAATTTTTAGGGTGACATTTATGCCCATTATCTCTGATTCTTTCTCAACCTGGTCAGATACCCTTGCACGACTTGGTGCAGGGAAACAAAAACAAAATAGAGGCTTGGTGCAGGCTTTCCCCAGGGTCTCCCAGACCCTCGCTGTCCCCTGACAGTGTCCGCCCCACACGGGGTGCCAGTGCCCCACTGCCAGAACCCAGAGGCAGTGGCACATCAGAGGAACCAAGAAACAGCAAAGCAAGCAAAGACAGAGGCTTGCAGAACTTGTCAGAGAAAGATGCAGATTATGACCTCTCTTTTCACCTTTATTTTGTTCATGAGCCCAGAATGAAATTCCACAGAGGTCAAACAAATATGCTTGACTCAAGAACAGCCAACAAAACTGTCCTGCACTTTTTCCCAAAGGCAAAAAAAAAACCAAAACTAAAAAAAGGTCAGACAAGGGACAGAGTGGAAGTGGATGCTAGCTTAAAATACAAAGGGATTCAAAGAGAATGCCCTTTCTTCTATGTCCTGGAGATTCAGTAGCTGATCTTGGTTGCTACATAAGCAGATGTGTTTTCTTAAAGGTTAATCGCAGTCCTGGAACCTATCCACCCCCTCAAAACAGATGTAACCTTTGGAGCTTTGTGAACTGGCAGGAGAAACAATTACATTAGGATAAGAACAGTGCATTTCATAGGTTAACTGAATTCACCAGATTGTTATAGATTCTACAAAAAAAAAAAAAAAAAAAAATTGGGCAATCTACCAGTCTCTCCTTACTTAGACTAACTGTTCTTTGCCTTGCCCGCTTTTCACACAGTATTGCAGCAAGAACTAACTCATCTGCTGCACCAGGAGCTCCCTGAGGGCTTGGACGGTGTCTCTTCATGTTTTAACCTCCATTGCTTACCATGGTGCCTGGTGCTAGGAAGTCCCCAACAAATATACAGCCAAGGCACAGATGGGTGGTTAGATGAGCCCTCAGCAGATGGAGAGATGAAGCATTATCTGTGGGACAGCCCAACTTGGTAACTTGTGCCACCTCAGGACAAATGCGAGGAGCAGGAAATGGGCAGGATCACAGCAGTGTGTTTTGTTCTGTTTTATCTGACCTGTGGGTGGTAGATCTGAGTGATGTGGTGAGCTCCCAGCTCACAACTGGGGAGAGAGGGTATCAAAGTGTATCTGATGTCCTGGCCAGTACGTGGCAGCAAGACTTTCTCAAAAGCAGTCATAGTGAAGGGTCATGGCAGGTGATAGTATCGTGGGGTTAGGGACAATAGGTAAGACCCCTCAACGGAGGATTTTGTTAAGGGATATGCAAGTAATAGCAGTTCAGGAGAAATCTCCGGGCCCACTACGGAATCAAGAGGATTAATAGGAACCCAAAGTAGAAGCCCAATTAGATGGACTGGACTGATGATGGTTACATTTTGTTGGCACATGGCTGCTGGGGAAACACTAGATATGGAGATTTAGGCAGCAAGACTGATGCCAGATCCCACCCCCCTGGAAGAGACGAGGGTCTCTGGGATCCCATTCCAAGTCTCCTGTACATTCACCCTCTCCCTTCCCAACCATCAGCACCTAACTATGCCCAAGTCTCTCCCATATTAAAAAAGAAACAAACCCATCAACATATAAACAAACTTTCCTTCTCACTCCTCTTTTGTGCACCCAGCTGGGTAGCCCCTTCTCCACTCATTAGACTGCTCTCACTGAGGACCTGTCATTGTTGCTAAATCCAAAGGACACGTTTCAGTATGCATTCTCTTCGCAGCACTCAATACTGTTGACCACTTCCTCTTTCTTGAGGGTTTCTTCCCACCTTCTATCTCCTCTTTGTGAACTCCTCCTCCTCTGCCCATTTCTTCCCAGAATGTCGGTGCTCCTCCTGGTTTTCCAGGGTGCTCTTTTCTCATGCTATTGACCCTCTTATAAGATGTCATCCACCCCCTTGCCCCATACCTGGACGCAAATGGCTCCCAAATCTATTTTTCATCCCAGATTGCTCTCTAAATCACCATACCTATATACATGCACCCATGTCCTGGACTTCTCCCCTTGGCCATTCCACAGGCTGAAGTACGCCGTTTTGATTCTGTCATGCTGAGGCAGTTTTGATCTTAAGGACAAAAACAAAACTGACAAGGGCTAAAATGACACACTGCAAAATTTGTTATAGACGAAAAGCTGACTTGAGATTTGCAGATCATCGGTAATTTTTTTACTTTCAAAATATTAAGGGGTACAAATGTAAGGGGTACAAATGGACCCCTTGTTATTAAGGAGTACATGGACTGCTTTTATAATGCTTGAGTTGTGGCCATAGGTGTGCCCATCACCCAAATAGTGTTCATTGTACCCATTAGATAGGTTTTTGTCCCTCCCTTCCTCTCCTCTCCTCCCTGCTTGATTTCCGCTGAGTTTGTAAATTTTAAAATTGTAAAAACTGTCTCGCAAAAATATTCGGCTTGGTAAACAAAAATGTAAAATACAACTGAAAATACCAAAAATAGAAAATGCTAAAAATTATTATTGCTCACAAATTAATGAAAAATCAGAGAGTTGATAAAAGTTTAGCGGTGCAAAATTTGACATGGTAAAGATAGTGGAGCTAAAAGGAAATTTACCATGAAAAAAATTGTATCTGTAAAAGTTGGATAAAGATGAAGAAAAAGAAGTTGATAAATCAAGCCTTCATTGTAAAAGGTACATAGCAAAGATTTTATCCTGATGGAAATAATGTTAGTAAAATAAGAATGCCAGTGGAAACAATTGGAAAAAGTTTAAATATGCCATATGGAAAATGGTTCAAGGGATTAAAATGACTTTATGGAGTTCACCCTGGAATAGATCTTTGCCACAAAATTCAACAGAGTTGATAGCATCCTGATAGAAATGCTTATATTCGAGAACAAAAAAAACCCAGCAGGGTCAAAACATTCAAGATGATGAAGTCAAAATGCCCTGCACCCCTTGGATACCTGAACTCCACAGTTTCCAAACTGGACTCACTCTCCACTCCCCACCTATATCCTAAACCACTTCTATTGCGTTTCCTATCTCAGAAAATGGCACCGTCACCCTCAAGTCAAAATTCTGCACATTCCCCTGAAATTTCCTCTCTCTTCCTTACTGCCTTTCCCCCACCTCCACGTTAGATCACATCCTGCCTTTCCTGACTGCTAGGTATCTCTCAATGTACTCTCTCCACCCCATTTCCACTGTGAGTCCTGCTGCTGGGGCTGTTATCACACATGGGCTACAGCCTCTGAACTGGTCATACCAATTCCCTTGATGCCCAAACCACTCCACATGCTGGCAAATAAAGAGACCTTCTTTTAGGAAATGCAAATCTGATTGTCTGCTCTTCACAGATTCCCTCTGCCCTGCGCCTGGCATCTAAGGCTTCCTGTGATATTTACATCTCCAGCCTCACCCCACCATCAAAGCTACATGGTGACTCTCTCTGTGTCTTGGACTCACCATGCTCTCTCTGGTTCAAAAGCATTGCAGTGGTTCTCCTGCTATGACAAATCCTGCTGCCTTGACCCCAACCCCTAAAACCCCGGGGCTAGTGAATTCCTACTCGTCCTTCAAGAATTATACAGCAACTGTCTATTTTCTGCTTTATCTCTCCCACTTAATCATAGAATTCTTAGGAAAAGATCACCTTTGTATTCTTAGTACTAAGTACAATAAAACTTGTAATTACTGACATGTAATAGGACCTCTTTAAATATTTGTTGAACTAATGGATGCTACTTACGTAATCATCATAACAATCCTGCATAGCTGGTATTACTACTCTCATTTAAAGCTCAAGGGAGTTAAGTAATTTGTCCCAGTCCCCATAGCAGGTAAGTGGCAGTTTGGATTTAAACGTCACTTTATCTATAAAGTGCATGTTATTTCTATTCCATCACACTGTGCCTTTCAACTAGATGCAACCAAAACATGGAGATGAGGACACACAGCTCCTACAAATACGGCATTGAGAGTCAAAAGAGAAGAGCAACACATCAAAAAATCATTATAACACAGTGTGGTGTGCAGTCACAGATGCATGGACCACAGGTGTAGTAGAAAAGAGAATGGCCACGGGGATGAGGGAGGTTAAGAAAGATTATGAGGGGGATATTAGAGCTAGAGTTTAAGAGGTGAGAAAGATCTTATTGGTGAAGCTGGGAAGAGAATCCTGGGCAGATGTAGAAAATAAGTTTACTTTTCTTATACATCAGTTGCTGCATCAGAATAAGCTCAAGAAATTAATATTCTCTCTGAGTGTATAGATGACAAAGCTGCTAATGCCAATATTTTGACATTTCAAAACTCTGAAATGATTAAATGTACAAGAGTATAAATGCTAGCGAGGATGATTTCTCAGAAACATCAAGCATTATACTGAAAGCGTCTTTCTTGGACGCTGTCAGAGTCCTCGGGCAGGCCATTATGAACGTATTTCTTTATGTCTTTTGCCTCATCAATGTATTCTGGTGTGTTCCAAGTGCTAATTAAAATTGCATGCTCACTGCCAAAGTAAAAGCAAAAACACTTACATTAAAATAAGTGTCTAAATTAAATGGCTCAAAACAGAGAGTCTGGTTCCAAATTGATATATAGGTAATTTGCCACAGTCCCCATAGCAAGTAAGTAGCAGTTTGGATTTAAACTTTATCACTTTAACTATAAAGTGTATGTTATTTTTATTCCATCAGGCTGTGCCTTTCAACTAGACGCAACCAAAACACGGATATGAGGACACAGCTCTGACAAATACAGCATTCGGAGTCAACAGAGAAACTAATGCATTAATCCTACCTTACCCTACCCCATAACTGGTGGGGGAGAAGGCTGAGACTCAGACATAAAATTTAATAAATAGTATATTCTTCCTGATATTTCTAATTACCCCAAATAATCTAAAACTTCAAGTTTACAAAAAACAGCTTCCAAGCCATCATCATTCCATTATATCCTTTCATTAGCCTAAAATGGTTTGATTTCAGATTTTGAGGCTAAATCTGATATTCTATATGTGAAGAATACATTGCCTATCATTAATATGTATCTGTGAGTCCCTGTCAAAAAGAAATTTAATCCTTAGTGCATGATTCATTGTCTTATAACCAAATAAAACAAATAAAAATTTGTTCTACAAATGTTAGGCTGAGATCATTTTTCAGGGAAAAAAAGTAAAATTTATTAACTAACTAGATATTGGATTTGGACACTGAGAATAAGACTTAACACACAGTAAATGCTCAGTAAACACAGACTAATGTTCTAATTGGTCTATGCAAAAATGTTGGGTAGAAGTGCAAGCAAATTCCAATATATACCAACTCAAAAAAACAAAAAAAAACACCTATGAATTATTCTTCAACTTGTGAAGACAGCCCAGAGGTAGTGTTGGCAACCTATGAATTCCCTAATTCCTCATTTCACTTCCTCATCATGCTTGCCAACTCTTCTGTCTAGTCCATGCCCCGCCACACCCGCCATTTGTTTCCTATTTTTCAGTCCTGGAAACTGAAACTCAATCTTGAAGTTCCACTCAAACACCATGCATCTTCCTACCTCTCTTCTTCTGCCCATGCTCCAATGTCTGCCTGTAAGGTCCTTCAGTCGCCTTCTCTCAGCCCCATTTTCCATCTGGCAAACACATCTTTCAAGACCCATTCAAATGCCACTTCCTTCTAAGCTGTCCTGGCTCACCTTAAAGTAGAATTAATCAACCTCCCCTTTGAACTACCATGTCACTTCATTCGTTTCTCTATTGTGGTACTTGTCACATTGCAATGTAACTACTTTGCATAGAACACACATCTCATTTATCTTTGTTACTCTAGGGCTGTGGACCAGTAGCTGGCACATAAAAGCCAGTCAACAAATGTTTGCTGAGTAAAAAATACTAAGGTCTGTTGACTGAAGGTAAGCAATTTTAAGATAAGCATTATAATTTAGAGTAGGGTACTTGAGCTCACCAGAAGAAAAATATTACAAGTGAATGCCAAGTCAACATTTAATGCTGGCCTAAAATAACCTGAGAGCTACCTAAGAATTACATAATTCTAGAGCTGAAAGGAAACTTCAAGACAATCTAGCTCACCTTCTGCTCCATGAATCAGAAACTGTGGCCCAGAGTGCATCCAGGTTTCATAACTAGTAAGTAGCAGGCTCCCTAACCCAGGCCTCCTGACTCCAAGTTTACAGCATTCTCCATTATACTCTGCTATCTATCTGATGACCTTTTCTAGCTTAGTGCCATCATGTGAGATGACATTTTATGGTCCAGTCCCAAACAAATATTTCACCTACTTTGGCACAGAAGCAAAGGAACAGATTGTTTTGAGATAACTATTCATTAGTCAAAAACAAATG
The DNA here is from genome assembly GCF_041146395.1 of Eulemur rufifrons. Lineage (NCBI taxonomy): Eukaryota > Metazoa > Chordata > Mammalia > Primates > Lemuridae > Eulemur > Eulemur rufifrons. The sequence continues at coordinate 27,809,422 of NC_091001.1, forward strand.
CTTGCATGGGTGAATCCACCTGTTTGTTTATATATGTCCCTGAGGGATTAACGGATACTGCCTTTCTAAAAAATTTAGTTTAAAAAAACACATATGCAGAAGAAAAACTCTTGCTGATAAGTTATTCTTTTAAGAAAAAAATACTCCTAATGCAAAGAAAATTATTTGCTTTCAAGGGAGAAGCCAGTTACACTGTTCATAAAACAGAACACTGTCCATAAAACACCAATAAAGAAGCCTACTCATACCAATTAGGCATTCTCTACAGAACATTATTAAAATGCTAGAGGGAAACAAATGACAGATTTGGAGTAGACATTAAGTTGTTCAAAGTCAAAAGAATCAACTTATTTTTGTACCTTTAATTACTTAATATGAGACTCATTTTGTTGGCTACATTAAGATAAAGGAAAAACTATGTAAGTGTGTATGAAGCTTGTACAAATAGAATCAAATTGCAAGAAACTTAATATTGTTCAGAAAAAGGATATCTAGCCAGCCATGTCAGATCATAAATACTAGCACTGTAATAAATATTAAAACTGAATATTTAAAAATGGTTTGCAGCACTAGGAATGAATTTTTATTTACACAACTGGTGTTACTGCATAGATGAATATATAAATGAAAGGTCAGAGTGTAAGTTAAGAGATAATAAATAATGACCAGCATTTAAATTAGCCTCAGTTTTTTAAGCAAGCAAATATTTATGTGTGAATTATACATGCCAAATTTTTAACCCCAGCATATATCTGTCATCGGTGGGCATATGCTCAGGGGAATGTGAATTAATGTTATAATCAGCTTAGGCAAAGCATAATTAGGAGGATAAAACTGTCACAAGAAAATAATGCTTGCTAAAGCCACAATATGTTTTCTTTTTTATTGCTGTTTTGAAAAATTAACCACAGTACTATTCTGTTCCATGAAACTATATACCTAAGTTATAGTATTTATTAAGCATCCATATAGACGACAAACAGGAAAAAGTTGTTCATTATTTGAAATTGATACTAAATTGGAAAATGTCAGAAACAACAGAAGCATTTTACATATAAACATAAATTTAGAATTGAATAGAAAAGGAGAATATAATAGATAAATATAAAAGAGCAATTTGAAAATCTAAGGCCTTGAAATCAGACAAACAAATTTCTAAAACCCAGAAGGCAAAAACTCTGAGATTACTTTGAGAATCTGAAAATTTATTATGAATTTGCAATAAATTTTGGTAATCAAGACAAAAGAAATACAAATACATGGGTTTGCATAAAAAGAGATAATACTTAAGTAATAGATCTTTGTAAGACCCAGAGAATGAATTCACTTTTCAGTATCTCAGAAACATGGAGGAGAAAGAAATGAAAACACTGATTAATGAGCAGAATGATAGCTAATTACAAGATGGTGACAGCCTAAATTTAAAGGACATGGATGTAAAGAGAAAAATTAGTTATTTTAATCCATGAGACTTCAACTAGAAGCACTAGAAAAAAGTAAAAATTTACTCTACATATCAAATAAAATCTTCCAGTTACCAACTACTATTTGATGTGCAGCCAAAAGAAGCAATAAATACTTCACCATTGGGGAGTAATAAAAACAGGATAATATAATAATTCTGAAAGGCAAAATCCAAAAGGACTAACAACATAAATTAGGTGGTAAATAAAATCTCCTCTGTTTCCTGAATTCTAAAATTAAAGTCTTTGCTAGCTGGAATTATAAAGAAGGATTTTTGACAGTTATCAAAAAATTCACTGGAAAGTCTTAGTTTAGTCTACAAATAGATTCTTGTTAATTAACTGACTGAATAACTAAAGCAGTTTCAAACATGACATATCTATTTTTTTTATCATGATAATGAGAAATGAACAATGTTCTTTCTCCTCAAAGAGAGAAACCTGGAATGGAATGCCTACTGAGTCATTATCAGGGTCCCTTTCATCAGCGTTTTGGAATTTTCCAGAGATTTAAGATCCAATAGAAAATAAACCTTATATCTCATCGTGAATAAAAGATTCTATTAGCTAACAAAACACACATTTTTATAAGTTCATATACTTTTATTACAAAATCAGAACCTATGTTTAGGTCTTTGGAACAGAAATCTTTTACAAAACATCCCTTTTAACAAAGTATAGTTTTCAAAGAAGTCCGATTTACAACGGTTTCAGTTATATATTCTCGTGCCAAAAAACTGTTTTTAGAAATAAGATTTTGCTCATGACTAAGTTGTAACAGGTATATTAGAATCAAAGGCATATTATCTACTCTGTGTTACATCTTCCAGAAACAAACTGAGCTAGTGTCCTTTAAAAATCCATGGAATAAAGCCCAGAGAAGATAAAACATAATGAGTATCAGTCCAAAAATGATTGCCAAAGATGGAAAATATTATTACTGGAACCCAGAGATTCAATAAACGCACATAAATTTAGTGCAAAGGCTTGCTCTGGGCCCAGCCATGTATTTTATTTCTTTAGAACATCAGTTGCAAAGCTGTTCAGATTTTTTAAAAACATCAACTCTTATTTTTCTCTTTGAAGACAAAAGGGTGAATAAATTAAATTCAGGAGTACAGTCTGTGAATACAGACACATGGCATTTATGGTTTGGAAAATAGGAGTCATGTAATGCTCAGGTAAGTTTTCAACCGAGAAATACAAATGTAATTCAAACTGTATTCTGTGTCTGAATCCATACTACAAAAATTAACTGTACAATGATTACTAAGTAATCGTCTCAAATACCACTTCAGGTGTTGCTTAATGCCACCTGAGAGCAGTGTTCTCAGACTTAGGATATGCATGGAGTACAATACAGGAAACTTGTTCAAAATACAGAAACCCTGAAGCCTGGGGTGAGAACGACAGCCTTACAGTTCTGGAAGGTCAGGGAGAACTCATAACTTCTCGTGCCAACGGATGATGGAACAATGCACAGAGCGTAAAGAAGGTGCGTAAAGACTTACATGCCTTTGATGTGGTATCAACAGTTACTGCATTTGAATTCCCTGCATTCAAAATTTAGACCCAATTACAAAGTGGCTCCCCTAAGGATTTCATACTTTTCTACAAATCTTGATAGTGCAGATCTATCTACTATTTTTAACCCAGGGTTCCAAGAATCTAAAAAGGGGTTTGCATGGATTTTAACACAATATTTGGGAGCTAAAAGAGGCAATCAGAACCATTTAGTCCAATACTCTACAGGTGAGAAAATGAAGTAGAGAGAGTGGTCACCTGTGCTCCTTTGGTCAAAGACTTTAGTTGGAGGGTGAGAGAGTCCTGGCCTTTTCATGATTCAGAGTTCTTTCAAGTTAACAAAGCAACTTTGATGTTTTTGTTACTCTGGAAAAGTGTATGAAACTAATTTCACACATATTTTAGGGGCACTATACTAGAAGTACTATCAAAAGATAAATTGCTTTGTAGTTGGAAAATGAAAACTATGTAGTATAAATGAAAGGAAGCATTCAAAGTTACTGCTATGGAGAAAGTAAAAAAGAAAATCATTTATTTTTCAGCTCCCATTATGGAATGGGTATTGCTCCTACTTACCAAGGAAAGACACTGACGGCCCGTGTGGTTGTCTTTCCAGGGTCACATAGTAAATATATACCCAAGACAGTGTCTTTCCCAAGGCTTATAACTATAGGCCCAACATTTTTTGTATGACATTGTGCTATTCCTAGGAGAAAAGAATGCAGATATACAAACTGAAAAACATCACTTATTTTAAAACTCTCGTTATTTCATGAAATGGTAGACCATAATGATTTGGCTTGGACATTAAGCAATAAGAGTTTATAGGCTTCATTTTGAAAATATTCTGGACCTTTGAATTCATAGTTTATATTCAATGTATTTTGTTTAGTCACAAAATCTCAATTGTTAAATCTTTAATTACTGAAATATGAAATTATGTAGTTTAGTTTTGAATGTTGTATATACTACTCACCAAATTTCCATTCTTTTAAAAATGATATTTTGTGTTTTCCAACAGTAGCCACATAGTGGATGTAACAACTGTAAGATTCAACCTCTCATTTCTGAACACATATCCAATATTCATCACTTTCCTTTATTGAAATTATTTCCCACCAATAGAGTATTGTTTTTTCTTTCACTAGTACTTTTGTACTGTCAGCTAGTACAATGACATGCTAGAGCACACCATTTTATTGTGGAATAATAATTCACAATAATTCAATGTTTAAGTTGAATTTCTATAGCTCATTGCTGTCTGAATCCTGGTTTTATCTTATAACTTAGAATGTTATTTGATATCTGCCTAATGGCTAGCTTTGCTATGTGTTTTACATACTCTTGTTGTTTTCTAATGGTAGTATCATAAATTTAAGTCTATATCTTTCTTTTTACAACTAATATAAAGTGCATGATGATATTTTAACTATTTGTCTTAGAGAACTGCTGGTTCTACCATGTTGTATAAATATTTCTTACATTTAAGATTATTTGTAACTTAATATTTTGAAGATTCAGAATACATACTTGAAAATACCCTTTCCTGACTTCTGAAGAAGTTGCAGTAAGTTGAATTAACTCAAAGAAAACAACTTTCCACATACAATAAGCTACCTGATTATCTAATTATCAATATCTATACAGGGGAAAATAGTGTTAATTAAAAAAATTAATGTTTGTTTTAAAAATGCTTGTTAGTATGTTTACTTCAATGTGGGTTTGAATTGTGCAATTTCACAACAGTCAGATAAAATAATGCAGCTCTAGGGAAAAGACCCAAAAGATGAGAAGTTGCAAATCCCTCAACTTTTCCCCATTTCCAGTTTGCTCCTTTTGCTGGCCGTAACACCTTCAGTACTCAGCCTAGACAACTGCTGCTCCCTTCCTCTCCTTGCTATTTCAAAGGACAGGCACAGCCTTTGGAACACAATGTCTTTCCCCAGGCCCGATACAGAAAATGAAGGAAATCCATTCCTACCACTGGCTACTGTAGGAAATAGAATTTGGGATTCCTTCACTTCCAGCTCCTGCTGAGTGAAAGGCAGGTGCAATAACCCAATAAATGTGGTGAGACAGTAAATGGAAACTGACATAAACATAGCAATAAAGCCTACTTCATTCTTGACAATCAGTACTTAATGGAATGGGGATGATGTTTCACTATAAAAGATCAGAGAATAGAATTTGAGCTGAAAGGAACCTTAGAGGTCATAACAATTTTGCATACCGTTTGATTTTCAAAATGATTTTGAAGATTTGACCAGAGCATTTGTTTTCTATTGGTTCAGGAAGGCTCAGTTTGGACCAAACACAACCCAAACAGAATTTGATGTAGGATGGTCACAGGAATAATTTAGAAATGTAATCCTATGAGCTGTCCCGTTTCATAGAGGAGAAGGAAAAGGAGGTTCCTTTCCACCAGGCTGGGCCACGGTGGGCTCCCAGCTGCTGGGCTGTTTTAGTCCATCTTGGTCCCCACCCCTGCCTCCAGCCCTGCTGCCAGACTGCCAGGTGGTTGTGCAGCCCAAAGCAGCCCTCTCTTTTTAGAACTTGCTGAGCATTTACCATCAGATAAGCCGTTAGTGACAAAAGAATCCTCAGGGCCTTTCTGATAAATCAACACGCACCCGATTTTGCTCTATTCAGGCACGTTTATAACTGGTTCTCAAGTTTGGGTCTAGGGAAGTTTCCAGGCAGCCTAGTGTTCGTGGAGGAATCGGTTTTGCTTTTGCAAATCAAAAGGGTAAAAGGCTCAAGTGACTACCCAAGTTGGGAAATCGAGGTACCACTGTCCCCCTCACTGGAGTGCACAGCACTCATATGGGAAGCGGGTGGCCGCGGTGCCTGCGCCTTTCCGAAGCCAGGGCATCTTCGCTTCCACCGCCCCAGCGCCGGGTGGTCTTGACACAGCGGTCGGTGCAAGGGCCACACGCCAAACTGGCAAGAGCAGATTCAGCACTAAGTAAAATGACGGAGCAAGGACACGGTGGCGGACAAGGGCCATCTCCTAACCCTAATCCCAAAAGGCAGTCTCGAATGTCCGCGGGCGCGCTAAACGCATAAAGCACTCTGCTCATCCAGCTGAGTCCCCAGGCCGGTCGCCTCCCCTCCGCGCCCCCACCTGTTGTGAAGCTCCCCCAAGCTCCTTCATGCCCAAGTGATTTGGAAACTGCCAACGGACACCCAGAGGCCAAGGGATGTGACGGACGATCATAAATATGCAGAAGAGACGGAACCAAAATAGCGGACACACGGGGCCGACACTCGCAGGGGTCGGGGACCTGGAGCCCGGCCCCCGCCCCCGCGGCCGCGACAGCGGTGACAAGGCCGGGCGGGCGGCGCCGGCGCACTCCGGCCACAGAGCCTGCAAAAGGGGCCCCGGGCGGGCTGCGGTAAACCCAGCAGACAACGGGCAGCGAGCGTTGCGGCCGCCGCCCCGGGGCTCAGAGGCCGACCCGCCGCCCGCCGCCGCCGCCGCCGCCGCCGCCGCCGCCGCCGCCGCCGCCGCCGCCCCCGACCCGCTCCCGCCGGGCCTCCGACCCGAGCCCCGGAGACGCTCGCTCTCCCCGGCCGCGCGGCCCATCTGCATGGAACCAGGCGCGGTTCCCCGGCCGGCCGAGCCCGCCACGGGGCGGGAAGCCACCGCCCGCCACAGCGAGAGCAGGAAGAAGATGGCGGCGGCTGTAGCGGCCGCGGTCTCGCACACGCCGCTGACGCCAATGGCGCGCGCCGGTCGGCGGGCAGCGGATGGCGGCGGCGGCGGCGGCGGCCCGGGCTCCGGCGAGGGGCGGGGCGAGGCGGGGAGGGGGCCGGCCGGAGGCGGAGGCCGGGCCAGAAGCTGGAGGGAGGCGGCAGGGACAGTTTGTTGTGCTCGGAATATGGCGGGCGTCGGCAGCGCGGCCGCCCCGGGAGAAGGCGGCGGTGGCGGCGCGGACGGCCAGGAGCGGGACGGCCGCAGCGAAGCGGAGCAGCCGGGCGGCAGCGGCGGCCAGGGGCTCCCACCGGTGCCTCAGCACACGGAGACGCTGGGCTTCTACGAGAGCGACCGGCGGCGGGAGAGGCGCCGCGGCCGCACAGGTGAGGCGGGCGGTGGCGCTAGGCCGCGGCGCTGGTCCCGAGGGGCCGGCCGGGGACCGCGGGCGGCGGGGATGCCTTGGGACCCCGGCCCGCGAGCCCCGCGGCCGCCGCCGCCTCCCAGGGCCACCCGGGCTGTAGGCGCGCGGGGCCGCCGAGGCTGCCGAGGCTTCGCGGCCGCTGACAGCTCCTCGGGCGGCTTCCACGCGCGGCCCCCGGGCCCCCGTGGCCAGCGCCAGGCCAGGTGTGGGAGGGCTGCGGCCGGGGAAGTTCTGTCCCGGGTCACTTTGCTCTGGAAAGGCCTTTATGTTGGCAGGCATCTCTCAAGTCTAAGGGAGCTCAAAAATGAGAAGCCCACGGCTGATTTCTTAATTATATTCATGCCAAGGTGACTTTTTTATTCTGTATTTTAAGAAAACTTGAGCCACAGAAACCTGTTAACGTGCCCTCCAAATAGTTTTTTCACAGACATAGCTAACAGTGTGATAATGACTGAAGTTCAGTAGTTTTGCCCGGAACAGAAATATTGAGCACCCCTTAAAATGTTACATGTGAACTTTTCCTAAACTGAAACTTAAACCAAAAAAAAAAAAAAAAATTTGCTACATAAGAAAACGTGTACTTCTGAATTCTTTCAATGACTAGTTTTAAACATATTGTTAAAATGTTACAATTTCTATAGGCTATAGGATGTTATTCTTGTTTCTAAAGAATTTTTTGAAAATTGCATTTTATTCATATTGCAGTTGCATATTAGGTTCAAAAGAAATAGGAAGATTTTGAGATGTATGTTACATATGTAGAGTGATCCCAATATTTTAATTCTTACATAAGTCTAAGCTTTGAACAGCAACTGAACCATAGCTCCATTAAATTTCTTCCAACAAAAAAATTGTTTCTAATACTTAATATGGGTTGTGTTAGCCGTTATTTCCTGCAGCTCATGCAAATAGATGTTTTAGTTGTAAGGCTGAGTCCATCATTGATTGATTGTACTGGGGTATTGAAATTGTAGGAGTTGAGGACATAAAGCTGATCTGATGAGTTCCTAATTGATTTGCTGATTCTCAGAGCAAGACATAGATTCAGTTTTGAAGCAGCACATTATCTTTTTGAAAAATTAAATACAAACTGTGCCTTGTTCAGTCTTTTTCAATTAACCACTTAAAAATTCTCAACCGTACTTTATTTGGTTTAGTGTTCAGTTAAACATTTGCTTGCAAGAGTATTTACTTTCTGAATTGGCAGGATCTTAGTAAGGCAAAGTATTAAATCTCTTAGCTGTCTGTTTACTTAGATTTGGATATTAAAAGTGCTCTGTTGCAAATAGAAATGGATGTGGCCAGGTTTCACTATAGTTTCTTTAAAATATTTTAGAATTGCAGGAAGGCCAACAATTTTAAAGCTTTTTTGTGTTGTTTGCATGGAGAGGAGATGAAGTTGTCAGTAGCCTTTTTTGATGAGCATTGATCTTGTGTTCTTGCAGTAATACCTAGCACTCTTCCCTGGCTCTTTCCGGATGGCTGTGGATACCTGGACTTCCAAAGACTTCATCACACCATGCATCCATTCTTCATCAACATGGTTCACTGAGCATGGTTTACTTAACATGTTTAAAGCTGGATGTTTAGCCCATGGTTGCCAAATGTTGTTATTAGGGGGACACTTCCAGCGTTAGCTGTTGGGGTAGTCCTCATTGTTTTCCCAGTTTCATTGGTTTTGTCTGGGGAGAGATGACAGTGGCCACTCTTGTTTTGCTGGGTAACACTAGCCTTGGGAGTCAGGCATTAGGTGAGACTCATAAATAAGACATTTGTTGATCAGCCTTAACAGCCTAAGATTCCCTAAATGAATATACATATTAGGTGCTTATCCAGTTTCTCTGCATCTGAGTAAAATAAATCAAAATAAAATGTAGTGTTTGAGGTTCTTTTTGTGTTTTATACCTGTCCTTGTTTAGAAAATAGATATGCATATTGGTTTATATAAACTGCTGTATATACCATATATTATACATGTATCTACATCAAGTATACTGTCACTTGGTTCTCAGAACTCCCTTTTTGGCTTTTACATATGTAGTCTGACAGTAAGCTGAAACTTACCTCAGATGCTAGTACTTACACCTGAACCTAGTTAGAATTGCATCTCACACTCATCATTCCTATTTTCATTTGCTGTCCAGAATGGTCATTATGTATTCCATTGTTGTCTGTGTGGTCATTGGCCTTGGACTCTGGGTATAGTGTTTATCAAAAACTGCAGATTCACTTCTTCTGTATTCTTTTTTTCCTGCTCTTAAAAATACGACCAGCTTCTATTGTCCTTTTTGACATAAGACGAAATAGGTACATAATATCATGGTTTTGTGCTTGTTCCTCACCTGACTCATCTGCAAAAGTTCTAGGTGGGAGAGTATCTGCATAACCTTATTTTCATTTAGGCATTTAGTTCCAGCAAGCCAACCTTGGACTAAGAATTAGGCAATCCGTATTCTTGGCTTGGTTTGGTTGTTGAATTGCTTTGTAGACTTTGTACTTGCTTAGAGTGCTTGCCTAATCCATTTGTCTCTGTTTCCTAAAGCCACTACTAAGTCGTTTAGTATCAGGAGCATCTAAGTTGGTTCTAGTCACTGTGAAGGCTTAACAGAAGGCAGAAGGCTTGGTGCAAAATAAATGTAACACCTACTGGTGAGGATGAAACAATACCTATGTAGTACAGGTGCTGGAGATGCATAGGAATAGATATTGCTTATAAAACAAAAGAGCTTGAGTCAGATACAGGTGCACAATACTGTTTCTAATGGTAATGGTGCCAGGGGACCTATTTCTTTCCTTCTTTAATGGTGACTCTTCCATCTCTTTTGCTTCCCTTTTCTGCCTTTACCCATTGTTAGACTTCTTCTTGTTTTACCTCCATAGACTGAGCAGAGGCAGGAAGAAAAATTGAAACCCAGAAAAGTCAACAGAATTTTTAGCAATTCCCACAAAAGATTTCGAGCAGGACAAAGTTTTTTAACTATTCATATTCCCTATTTTCTATTATTTGTGTTCTTGAAATTTTGTCAAGTTCTTCTTACAGATACCACATTTTTAATAAAATATGTTTTTGTGTAACCAGTATTCACCCTCCATAGAATACATTATATAGTTATCCCTATGGCCCCAGACTTAACCTGACGGATGATTAAGTGCTGACTGATACTGAAATTATGCTCCAGAGTCAATTTCTTATTTACAAATAAAAATAATTATAAAAGTGGCTGGGAAATTAGGTGAGTAACTACAACCCTGATACAAAGTAAAATTAGCTGCTTCTCTTCTGACAAACTGTTACTCTGCTTTTAAAATTCTCATTTGCTTTACTTAGTATACATAAACTAAACAAACAATGAAAAGTTACTCATTTTGGTCTTTGATCAGTTCAGTATCTTAGCTTTTTAAAATGGTTAACTTCAACCTAATTTACCCTCTAGAATTCAGTCTTAGCAGCTCATTTGTCCTCCAGTTTAGGGAATACTTGTATAAAAGAAGTCTCTAGAAAAACTATATTGCGTTGAGTGTCAGCTTAATAATAATCTTTTTTTTTTTTTTGAGGCAGGGTCTCACTCTGTTGCTGCAGGCTAGATAGAGTACAGTGGCATTGTCATAGCTCACTACAACCTCAAACTCCTGGGCTTAAGTGACCTTCCTGCCTCAGTCTCCCAAGTAGCTGGGATTACAGACACGTGCCGCCATGCCTGGCTAATTTTTCAATTTTTTGTAGAGATTGGATCTTGCTCTTGCTCAAGCTGGTCTTGAACTTCTGGTCTCAAGCAAGCCTCCCACCTCGGTCTCCCAAAGTGCTAGGATGACAGGCATGAGTCACTGTGCCTGGCCTCTGTTCCCATTTTTAATCCTTTGCTTCATAACCTTATGATCTTGGAAAATGTCACTACTCTTTTTGTACTTGTTTTCCTTCCATAAATTCATAAATATTCTACCTGTTCTTTACTTCCGTAAATGACACTATAAACATTTTTTGAAGGTCTTAAAAACTTGAATATACTGTGTAAAATGGTTCCTTTCCTTACATTTGAGTTAGACAGAATTGGTGTTGTATTATTGATTCTGAGAAAAGCTGATTACTGATTGGCCTTAACAAGGGTGTGCCTGTATATTTGTTTAATAAACTTAAATGTAATATTTTGGTGTAATCCTAGTAAAGTTTATTAAAGTTTTACATTATTTAAGACTGAAGATTTGCATGTTTCATATTTTCCTAACAGTTAACCAATATCGTTTTCCATCTTTTTAAATGTTCAATGCTATTTTAAGAAAGATATATTTAGACATATTACTGAACATACAAATATATTTATGATTACTCATTGCCTTTAATTAATACTTTCTTATCCTAGGTTCTTGTTTGTAAAATAAGCTTTCTCGGAAGATAATTAAACATGACAACAAAGGAGGTCTACAGAAAATCCATAGGCAAAATATTTTTTTTAGAAGATAATTAAACATAATATTTCTTTTAGTGGTGAGGAAGAAACAATATATATCATACTTTTTCTCAATTTAAGGTACTGGATCACAGAGCAATTTTGTAATAGGAGATGAATATTGAGTAAAAATATGCTGGAGGAATTGATTTGGATTTATAATTGGTATTATTTCCCTTATATTAAATATTCACAGTTGATAAAACTTAGTTCTAATATAGAAGCATTTATGTTATAATTAAATAGTAAATACTTGTACTTTTAAAAGACTTTTACAGAGTGATATTTTTATCTAGTAAGATCTAGATAAATGAACTAAAACTGGTTGACATCTAAAAAGTTGTCAGTGTTCAGAAAATAAATATTTGTGCAGTGGCTCACACCTGTAATCCCAGCACTTTGGGAGGCTAGGGAGGATTGCTTGAGCCCAGGAGTTCGAGGTTACAATGAACTGTGATCAAGCCACTGCACCCCAACCAGGATGACACAGTGAGACCTTGTCTCTAAAATAAAAAATAAAATAAATATCTGGCTTATTTCATTTCAGAAAGGATTTGCTCTTAAAATGCAAAGGCAGATGTTTGACATAATGAATGAGAGTGATTATTTTGCTAAGAAGGAATGAAACATCACCAGAGTCTGGAAAATGTTAAGATGTAGTAACAGAGTTCCTGAAGAGTGGTATCCACAGATAAAGAACAGTAGCCTTCCTAAATAATTAGCCAGGCAAGTGTACCCAAAATCACAGGACAAATAAGTTCAGATGGGTCTGTAGAATGCTAGAGAACAATGTTTAACAAAACAAAAACACTGAAACACAGTACACTTTGGCACTGAAGATTGAGTAGCCTACTGTGAAATGTGACCTTCGCTAGGGAAAGTTGGGTGTGGACCAGACGAAGCAGCAAGGCTCACTTGATTGCTGGGAGGACCAGGCAACTGAACCCGGCAACGCATTCTCCTTCCTCCTCGGCATGAATCAAAGCCAGATTAGGGCTAGGTCATTTTCTCTTGGTATAATTTTCAGATAGATGGATGATAATTATGATGTTGGGGAGAGCACATGCTAAATTGTATTCTCAATTTGCCCCTTAACTTTTCTGTATCTTTGGACAAATCTTTTTACCTCTGTGAACCTCAATTTCTATATTTGCAAAATGTGAATGCCATTAACTGCTCTCTTTAGAACTCATAATTGTGGGAAATGTATAAGGTAATGTGTGCAAGACCTTTGTAAACTCTCTTATGCCATAAAGTGGAAGGATCCTAATCCCTTAATCAGAGCCACTTCCCCAGGGGTGGGTGAGAAGGAGGTAGGATAAAGCCTTCAAGATATTTAACCCCTTGAAAGCTTGGTTTTTCTTTTTTTTAATATTGCTTTATTGTATCTTTAAAGCCATTCCCCAGCTCATTGGCATGGCATTAATAGTGTGTGCACAAAGACTACCCTTACATTCAGAACTCACTGGGGGCTAGACTTGGGGAATATCGAGATACATGCTACCTGCTCTTAAAAAGTTTGTGGTCTCATAAGGGAGCCAGCTACTTAACACTGTAGCTTCACAGAAGTAAGCCCACGGTGCTGTGGGAGCACAGAGAAAGGAGGGGAAGCAGAGGTTCTAGTTTTCCAGAAAGAACACACAGTGGCCTGTTCGCAGAAGTGTTTGAGGCGATGATAGGCAAAGTAATCTAATGGTGAAAAGTACACACTTTAGTGATAGACTGCTTGACTTTGAATTCTGGCTTTACCACTTGCTTCCTGTGTGGCCTTGGAGACCTCCTTAGCCTCTCTGTGCCTTGGTTTGTTCATCTGCAAATGGGCGTAACATTAGAACCTGCTTCATAGTTGTGAGAGCTTTGCATTCAAAATATGTTAGCTGTTTATCATTTGATTTTTTTAAAATCTTGTAGAATCTAAATTGGTGTTTATAAGTAAAATTCTTTATATATCTAGAAATAGAATCCTGACACAACATTGTTTTGTATTTATAGTTAAAACACTTTCATGTGTTTATGTTGCATCGTAACCTATTTATAGAAAATTAGTTACTTAGCTTATGTAGTTTGTTAAATATACTTATTTGGCATATTACTTTTTAACCATAGAACCAGTATTGCAGAAATAGCATCAGTAAACATTAGGTAACCACCAAACCAGAATTGGTTAATACTACAGAACTTGTGAAATTAACAGTAAATAGTTTAATATATTATGTCATGCTTTGTGGTTTTCATATGCTTTCATATAAATATTCTCTTAGTCCCTCCTTGCCTTGTGGAAGGCAAGCAGGTAAAAGGTGTCAAAAAAATTGCTCTTAGCTGGGCGCGGTGGATCACCCTTGTAATCCTAGCACTTTAGGAGGGCAAGGAGGCAGATTAGCTTGAGGCCAGGAGTTCGAGACCATCCTGGGCTACATATGAGACCCCTTCTCTACAAAGGAAAAAACAAATAAACAAAGAAAACACTGTAAGCCTCCACGTTCTCGTCTGTGAAATTGGCATTTATGACTTGACCAGGGTCACAGGGCTACTGTGTGAGAGAGCTGGTGCTTGAACTCCCTTCCTCTGGTTGCTAATTCCGTGTTCTTCTGTGGATCATGACAAAACTCTTACTATGGTAAAAGCTGTCATCTGTAGTCACCAGAGAAGACACTGTTATAAAGGATGATTTTCTAAATAAACTTTTTTAATTTGCTTTTTTAAATTTAAAATTATTGTGCAATAACCTGTTTCTATATCTCTGTAGCCCAGATGACACAGTCGTGGGCTGCCCAGATTTTGTCCTTGCACTCACTGTGGATGTCCCCAACCAGGGCACTCACAGGCCGTGACTGCATCATGGCACTTTGTTCTCTGGAGGGGGCGGGTGGGAGGGGGTGGGGTTGAGGTTCAGCTACCTGTTGGGTTTCCCTTTCAGTCCCCCATTCTATGGCTGCTGCATTGAGGAGTGAAGGAGTGAAGCTTTTCACCCTTTCCCTGCTCACTCCTCTGTTCTCAGGACAGTTTTGTCTCAATCATGGTTGTTTATTAAGCAATTCTATTAATGTTGGACATTTTGATTAATTCCACTTTTTTATTCATATAGATCATCTTTCAATAGAGAAATTCAGTGTTAAAGAAAAACAGGAAAATGCCAGAAATTATATCAGAAAAAACAAATCACCCACCTGAAAGTTTAACCCAATTTGCCCTTTGCATCGCTTTCTCAGCTCTCCTAAGCCTTGGTTCTGTTCTTTGCTGCTGCCTCCTAAGGGGACTGTGATTTGTCTGCTCCATTTTGTGTCCTTGTAATTCTTAACTCAGTCATCTCTCTTTCCATTTCATCTTTAGCTTTTAACTTGTTGTTTCTGTTTCTGTTCTCTCTTACCATACTCCCCTCTGTGGTGGTTGTTGTTGTTGTTGTTGTTCTTCTTCTTCTTCTTCTTCCTTCTTCTTCTCTGATCCATGTATTCTTTTAGCAAACATTTGTTGAGCACCTATTAATGTGCTGGGCGCCGATGATGCAAAGGTGGATGAGAAAAGCAGACAAGAAAATGAGTTTAGGCCGGGCGCGGTGTCTCACACCTGTAATCCTAGCACTCTGGGAGGCTGAGGCGGGTGGATCGCTCGAGGTCAGGAGTTCAAGACCAGCCTGAGCAAGAGCGAGACCCCCGTCTCTACTAAAAATAGAAAAATTATCTGGCCAACTAGAAATCTATATAGAAAAAATTAGCCGGGCATAGTGGCGCATGCCTGTAGTCCCAGCTACTCGGGAGGCTGAGGCAGTAGGATCACTTAAGCCAAGGAGTCTGAGGTTGCTATGAGCTAGGCTGACGCCACGGCACTCACTCTAGCCTGGGCAACAAAGTGAGACTCTCTCAAAAAAAAAAAAAAAAGAAAAGAAAAGAAAATGAATTTAGTTTAGCATGCTGCAGAGAGCACGGGCAAGTGCAGGCTCTGTGGGAGCTGAGCAGGGGAAAAGACGCATTCTGCACAGGGAAACTTAGAGAAGTCTTCACGGGGAAGGTAACATCTGAGCATGTTCACTTGAAGAAACCTGAACCTCCTCTTGGGCCAAGGAGCAGTGTGAACTCATTGATGTGTCTGGAAGAAATGAAAAGTAATATAAGCAGACAGTTACGACCTAGAGACTCAGGAGGCAGGTGTGAAGCATGACTGGGAGGTGGCTTAGGGCCAAGTCATGGGGCATCTGGTGTCACCAGCACTGAGGAGGTAGGACTTTATCCTAGAGGTAAGGAAGGGCCAGGAAGGGTTTCAGCAGAGTGATAATCTGTGTGTGCATGCTGACTCTGGCTGCAGGTGGAGTTTGGATTGAAGGGAGAAGAGATTGGAAAAAGTCAGGAAGCTTTTGCAGTGACCTGAGAGAGATGGAGAGGACCAAACTAGGATAGAGTATAGAAAGAAGGAGTGGGTGGGGAGGAGTTAATAAATGTTTTAGAGGAAGAATTAGTTGGGCTTGGTGAGAAGAGAAAGATTATCAAGATTGGCCTTGGGCCTCTAGTGTGGGAGGTATATCACTTGTGAGTCCAGGAACTAAAGTCAGGACCGTGGGACAGGCACAGAATCAGTGGGGAAGGTGGTTTGTGGGGTATCCAGGTGGAACTACCCAGGAGGCAGTGGAAATACAGCTCAGGGGCCACAGCTGAGGATGCGGTGGCTTCAGGATTTAGATAGGAAACAAAAGAAAAAGAAAAGGTGGCAGAGGACACATCAGAGAATACTGGTGTCAAAGGATGGCCAGCGTTTTACTATCGTGAGTAGAGCACCAAGCCAGCAAACAGTTTAGGGTCAGGAAGAGGAGGAGGAGTCATCTAAGAGACTTGGGTCAGAAAAGTTGGCCATTGGAGAGAGAAGAACACCACTGACAGGAGGGTTGGGTGGCAGGGAGGGACAGGGAAGCTGCCTAGTCAGATGGTGCCCAGAGAGTATGGGGAAGTAACCTCTGGGGTCAGTGAAAAATTGCATATGTGAATCTCTTGTGCTTTCTGAGTGTCCTGTTCTCGGTTTTTACATGAAAGAATTGATATTTATAGATACTAGCTAATCAAAACATTCTTTTCTTTCTAATTGGAAAACTGAACTGAGTTTGGGTATAATTTTGATCTTTCATAGTTCTTGTTTGCAGCTCAGAAGACTTTCTTTTTCTCCCCTTTGAAGAGCAGGTCTTGTTCCGGTTCTAGCCAGCCTACAACATACTAGAAAGTTCCTAACCAAAAGTTTTACACTACATGAATCTGTTTAGACTAAGGCCTTTAAGTCTAGAACAGTAGACTTTACATCTTGTATACATTTAACCCACATGACTTCGACTATAAGCGTACTGAAAGGAGAAAGTACAGTGCACATAGTGCATTTGATGGTTCCGTCTGTCCCTGCACTAGACTGGTGTAGGTGGAAGGAAGTCTGCTTTTCACTCTGTTTCATCCCCAGATATCTCTCATGGTATCACTAACTCTCCAAGCAGAATATGAATCTGGTATTTAAAGAAGTGTGTGTGTGTGTACACGTATAAACATGATATAAACCCTAAACATAAGGAAGTGTGTGAATATGCATATACATAACATAAACCCTGACCATGAGTAAGCAAGCCCCATGACATGATGCTTAGAGAAATAGGGATCTGTTCCAGTACTGGAGGAGGTAAGCTATTTTAGATCTTTTGTTTAGAACCATAGTTAAAGTCTGCTTCTAAGTCTTCCTAAGGGCTTTTCAAGGATATTTTTGACTATAAACTGTCTCCTTACATGCAGACTTTAGATCCCAGCACTCATAGAAGGTGCAAGTACTTAAGTAGATACACAGAAAGGAAATCATCCTTCCCCCTCTGTCATTTTTTTGGAAGTAACATCTATGCTACATTTGGTAAAAAAAAAAAAAAAAAAAAAAAACCCCACAAGGCCAACTCAGAGCAAAGAGGACAATTTGAAACATTTTGGTAGCCTGAGTTCTGGAAGAGTTTGGTGTCCTACAGAGTAAGAGTAGGAAGGTGTAGGTGAAGTAAGAGGTGCTGAAGGCCACTGAGCATCAGGGAGGTGTAACACAAAAAAGGTGGGCTCAAGCACCACAGCCTTAGTTTCTCAGTTTGAGTCTCCATTGTAGCTGAGTGGAAAGAAAGCATTTAACTTCCTTTGGCCTTACTTTCCTCATCTGAGATGAGATGACTGTGGAATAATTTGCTTCAGAGGAACAGAGGAAATGTGGGCGAATGGAAAGATCCAAGGAAAGGGAGATTTTTCAGATCTGATGGAGGTTCTACTTTGTGTAACTATTGTGATTATTGTGTTGGTAAGTTTTCATGTAGGGAAATGGCATTGTTTAGACACTTTTGCAGGCTCTCTGAGGCTGAACTAAGAAGGGAGTGGTAGTTCACCCAGGGTAGTTCTTGGACTAAAGCAATGCCTGTTAGGTGACGTGGCTCTCTTTTGACTATTTAGATACCTACTTTATATGTATTTGGTAGCTACTCTTTTTCCCTGCATCTCTCCATCAGTCTAGGTTCTATATCGCGTCTTGTTAAGATCCAGAACTGAGCTCTCAAAAAATGCTTTTTTCACTATCCTAGCTCTTAGTAATCATTCTCTTCCATATCCCTGTGGCATTTTCAGTTTATACTACACAGAACAGTAATTTTCTCAAAAATATTTGCTGTTGAGACCAGGCTGGGCAATAGCAAGATGCTGTCTCTACAAAAAATAGAAAAATCAGCCAGGCATGGTGGCATGCACCTATAGTCCTAGCTACTAGGGAGGCTGAAGCAAGAGGATTGCTTCAGCCTAGGAGTTCTAGGCTGCAGTGAGCTATGATGATGCCACTGCACTCTACCCTAGGCAACAGAGCAAGACCCTGTCTCCAAAAACATATCTATATCTATATATATAGATATATCTGTATGTAGATATATATAGATACATATATTTGCTATTCATTTATGTGTAGTCATTCAGTTCTAGGCACAGAATTATAGACTACTTTGTTTTGGTCTCTTTGTTTTATATGTATATTACCTGTGGCCCCAGCTAGCATGTAAGTTCCTTGATAAATACTGTTCTTTTTTGTTTTGTCATTTTCTTTTTCTGTAGAGCTTTCATTGTTGAGGTTCCTCAGTGCTGAACTAACAAGAGGGTACTTCCTTGAACATAATGAGGCCAAGTATACAGAAAGAAGAGAAAGAGTATACACTTGTATGCGAATACCAAGAGAATTGGAAAAGGTACTATTTTTTTTCATTACCAGACATCATTTTGAAAGTTATGTCAAAGTGTTAATTTTGCAAAAAAAATTGTGAACAGCTAGAGTTTTTAAAATATTTAGAAATAATGTAATAAATAATTAAATATATTGAAGAAGTAGGAATTTCCTTATAGAAAGAGGCTTTAAAAGTTACATTTTTAGTGTAAGACCTAACAAAAGTATCTTAATAGATTTTATCAAAGTCTTAACTTTTGCTACTTATTAAACTTATCATACTTCCTGTGTGCCACATCCAAATAACCCTTTTCAAGGAATTAATGTCTACTTCTGTACTTTTTTAGTTCTCTTCAGTTTTATTTTACTAGAAGCAGTTGTTTTTCCACTGAGCATGATAAATTATTTAATTTCAGCCTTTTTAAAAGTCTCAGTTTCTTGGAAGCCCCACATATTTAAAAATATAAATGACAATCTCTTCAAAGAAGAAGATGATTTGTTTAACCTTCATCACAGGACGCATCACAGTATAGGGTGAGCATAGCAGTGACAGCACTAAATCTTCACATCTCTCTTCCTCTAACTGTGTCTTGGCCTATCAAGACCCATCAGACAGGACAGGAAAGCAGCTGTTTTTCCTCTAGGCACTGCTAGAGTTGGTGAGTCTGAGCAATTCTGAAATTTCTTGCTAGAAGAAAAGGATTAAGAAATAATTCAGGTTTAGCTTTATTGAAACATGCTTTCATACTTTTGTAGTAACATAAAACTTGTAATAGTGCAGTCATTTACTTAGAATGATACTTTCTGTTAGAGTGGCTATCAGAAGAGTTTGGTCGGTTGGCTTTATCGGTGCATTGTAATCACAGGTGTGGTAGGCAATGAGAAGTAAGGACCCAGCTGGTTTAGCTGATCTTTTATTTCTGACAATCCATCAGTTTGGTAGAAGGAGAAGAGCCAGGTGTAGAGTGACGATTTCAGAAATTTCAGAAACATTGATTTACCTAAGTTCTTGGTAGAGTGTCACTTGCTGAAGTCGTGGGAAGTTCTGTATTAGGGTAAGGTTTAGAGAGCTGGTGAGCAAGCAGAGGTTGGAGAGAGAAAAATATGATGATGGTTTGAATGCCTTTGATGAGGATCATTAAATATGCTTAGTTATTACTGTGTTGCTGCTTTTCTAGGGAGGACTAGGGCTCCACAGCAGAGCCTGGGGTACTGACAGATGAGGAGGGGTGTGGGGGGCTCTGCAGCACCCCTACCCAATGCACCAGCAGCTCTAGTTTATGTATTGGGGTTTATCTAAGATTTTGGCTGGGCCTGGGCTGGGGAGAGGGCTATTTCTTCTCTTTTAGGTGGTTTTTCAAAGCTCACTTTTTTCTTGTGATAAACCATGACATTGGAAGCATGAGGACATGGGGCAGAAGCAGTGGGAGGGACAGTCTGCCAGGGCCTATTTTTGAGCAGCATAGTGCCAGCCACCTTCAGCTTCTGTCCACCTGGCCTCAGCCCTCCACAGGGGAATTTGCTTCTCCCACCTGCCTGAACAATTCTGCACTCCCCTTTGTCTCTGGCAAGGACACACAGGGATTTGCCTGCAACCCACAGCCAGACTTCATGAACACAAGCAGGGGACCACTTCAGCGGTGGGTGGTGTCTGGTCTGACCCCATTTATTACCTGTCCTGTGGCAAAACTAATGAGCAGCAACACCCCCCCTCATTCTGTTACCTCATCAGAGGCAGTTTTATTGCTGGCGCTTTCTTCTTCTTTAATGCAACATGGAAATGACAGGCAATGTTTCTGGGTCGATTCCTCACAGAAACCTTTAAACATTTCATGTTTGTTATTGAGAGTATAAATTGTCTTCTGGGGAAGACACCCAGAGGTCTCGATGAGACTTAAGTATAAACCAGTGTTTTTAATCTATGGACCACTGTGGGACCACTGATGGGTCAAGTAATCAGTTTGGTAATTTGCCATTGGGATTTTTTTTAAGAAAAGAACAGAAAAAGTGTCAGCATTGCCTGTATTAAGGATAAATATTGTTCTGTGAAACTTTGATTTCTTTTGTACGAATGTAAAACATGAATGTCAGAAAAGTTGAATTAACACTGCTCATACACAATTGTAATAGTTTTCTTATCATTTTTGTTTCCCATGAAAGCTGCTTTAGTCCTATTTGGGAAAATTTGATTTAGTGTCTTAGAACAACGTGTCAGAAGCTTTATAGCTTAAATGTATAAAAGAATGTCATATTTTTCAGTTTAGAGCAAGTTCTTCTTAACTTCTAAGCAAGTGAAATATAAAGGAAATCAGTTATGTTTCATTTTAATTCCAGGCTTAAATATCTCCCATAACAGCATGAATTTGCTAATATCCTTTATTTTATGCAAGTAGGGCTTCACTTACAGTTTTTATTTATTATAAGAGCTGAGAGTCTATCTAGACATTCAAGTTTATCTAAATTTTTTATTTTTGAATAGGTTTTTCTTTTTATTGTAATTACATCGTCTATTCTAATATGGAATACTTTACTCATTTTGTTTTCTTGGTTTTTGATAAATACTGTGATATTTTTGCCTAACCTTTTCAGGAAGAGAAACTTGAAAATTAATGAGCACTTTGTTTCTACAAAGGTTGTAAGTACTATAAAACACGTAACTAATGTTTATACTTTAACGTCAAGGGAAAAGTCCACTCAGTATCTCTTACTGAATCTGTTTACCAGTGTAAAAAAAAAAAAAAAATCCCCAAATTTTTGTGGAATACTGTTGGATAAACACGTATACTTGACATTTAGTAAAGGTGAATTGCTTACATATTTAAAATAGTATTTTCAATTATTAGCACTTTATTTTCACACTTGAACTTCTTATTCTAATAATGTAGGGGTGTTATATGGGCTTGTGGGTGGCATTTTTTCTCCTCCCTCTGTCCCCACACACCCCTTGAGTTCTTATCCAAGATCTGCCACCAGCTACTTATATGGTCCACTTTGGGAACTTATTCTTTTCCATACTGCCAAGGAGATTGAACTACACTTTGTCTGTATTCTAAATTGAGAGGCAGGATAGTGAAGTGTTTAAGGGCATGAATGCTAAAGCCAAACTGCCTGGTTTTGAATCTTGGCTCCACAATTTATTAGCTGTGAGTCCTCGAGCAGTTCACTTAACCTCTCTGTGCCTAAGTTTTCTCATCTGTATATTAACTACATGGTAAGTCCTATAAAAGTGTTTTAAAATCGTTTATAGTTTGTCACCTCAACAAATTGAGGGGAATGCCTTATCCTGGTGGAACAAGAGGAATTTTGAAAGGTCCCTTATCCCTAGATTGCATTCCTGTGGATGTCTCTTTGTGGTGGGGTAGCTTTCTTCTTTGGGCTGTGTACAGTAGGAGGTGATTGGGACAAACCCTGGTTTGTAGGGTTCCCCTGTGTCCTAGTTTTATCTCACATTATACTTTTCATCTTCCTGCTTTGCTTGTCACTGAACTTAGGGGCTTCGCTAATCCTGGAAGGGGCATGATTCTTTGACTCTCAGCCCTCTTGGATTGCTGGCCACAGGCAGAAAGGGCCTCTAGGAAAGCTGTTTTTTTTTCCCTCTTTCCTTTTAACCAGGCTGTCTTGGAGTAAAGCTAATCTCTTTCGTGAAAGATTTAGCAGATGGCCATAAGAGATAAAACACCCTAGTTTTCTGCCAAGCTCATAGAGTCAGGCCTCAGTGGCTCAGGTTAGAGCAGAGACAGGATAGTTCAACTAGATGCTTGGCGAAATCAGGGGCAGGGATCACCAGTTTGCTAGAGAGGAAGTTCCTGGTAAGTGATTTTGCACTGTCCCATATCCCACCTTGACTCAGCCAGATACACCCCACCTCTGTTATCCGTTTCTGTGTGAATAATAAAACAAATAGCATTTGTCAAATAAGGACTAGGTGTTAGGCACTGTCCTAAGCACTTTAAATGCTTAACATGCATAAAATCCTCTCACCAACCTCCTGAGATATATGTACTAAAGTTCTGTTTGCTCTACCTGCACCGGTGTGGCAATCCTATATTGACTTCCAGAAAGATCTCACCTTCAACCCATGTTTTGGTGGAGGTGTGTATATGCTACTGTGTGCTCTGCATTTTGGTCCCATAGGAACAATTTACCGTGCATCGGGTAAATTGTCCAAGATTAATTTTGTTATCTGTGTGAATCTAAAGCTGCAGTAAATAGTAAAGAAATCCTCATATAATATTTTCTAAAATCCCCTGATATTTAAGTGCTAATTTAGAGAGATAAAGATCACTTGTTTTCTTAATAATTAATTTGTTCTGTTTTGAGTACTTACAATGTTCCAGGCACTTTTGCAGTATGGAAGTACAGGGATAAACAGGACTCAGATCTTAGCCTCGTAGAGATAGAGATATCAGATCCATAAGTAATTATAATAGAAGATACAAAGTGATATTTATATAGTATAAATATAGTATATTTATATAGTATACTATTTATACTATAAATAGTATAAATAAAATGCTATGAAGAATTTAGAGAAGGGAAAGTGTGCTTAGCAAACAGCGTGAAGAAGATGTTATGGGAACGATTTGTAAAGGATATGGCAAGAGAATGAGAAAGAGAGGGAGGTTTTGTACAGGCATTGTAGGGTCAGGGTGGGTATGCTAGGAAGATCCACAGGTGGGAAATTGTTAGTTATAGGCAAGAAACCACCACACACTATGGAAAGATAGGCTGAGTCCAGATTATGTTGAATGGTGAGGCTAGAAAGTTTAGAATCGAGGCTGTGGAAGGACACTATTAAAGATGTATTTCTTGAGAATGCTTTTAGTTATATGGATCATAAAACCTAACTAACAGTGGCTTAAACAAATAGGAAGCTATTCTTTTCAACAAGTCTAGAGGAAGGAGGTCCCAGTTGTCCCTGCAGATTAATGGAACCATCGCAGACCCAAGTCCTTTATATCTTTATTTTGCCATCCTTGACGAATTGGCTTTTGGTCCTCTTGCTTGTTACCTTCTAATAGAAAGATGACAGCTGCAGCGTCAGCATTACAATCAGAAGGGGGGTGGGCAGTG
This sequence comes from Eulemur rufifrons, assembly GCF_041146395.1. Classification (NCBI taxonomy): domain Eukaryota; kingdom Metazoa; phylum Chordata; class Mammalia; order Primates; family Lemuridae; genus Eulemur; species Eulemur rufifrons. Next base: position 27,833,233 of record NC_091001.1, read on the forward strand.
CCACCTTTTGGACTATGCCTTCTATAAAGAATTAAAAGCTTTCCCAGAAGTGGCCCTAGAATACTTCCCCCTTCTGTCTTACTGGCCAAACCGAGTTACATAGCCATCCCCAGCCGCAAAGAAGACTAAGATAATGAATATTATGCTTTTCTAACGGAGAAAAAGATTGAGAATGGTTATGAGGTTAGCCACCCCTCAGAGCTATACTTCTGAAAAATTAGTACTGCAATATTTAACATGGATTGGAATTGAGACAAACAAGGAGAGCTCAAGACCCTTCCTTTACTTCATTGTTACCCTGCCTGGTACATTATAGTTATTTAATACATTTTTCTAAAAATTGAATTTGACTACTTTGTCTTAAATGGAATTACCTAGTTTTCTTAAGAACTAGCAAATTTTTATGAGCCTTAAGTTTGTCAGGTTGAAGGTATGATGTATTGCTGGATAGGCATAGAATATGGTTATTACTAGGCATAGGCTATTATTATTGTTGAGAGGGAGAAAAGTTACTGTCACACAGGGGAATTATTTATGATCAAGCATCAACAACCTTAGCTTCTCGTCTCAGGTCTGTTTGTAACGTCTGAGGCCTGATCAAAGCATTGAGTCTCCTTTGGTGTTTACTTTCTTAGTCTAAAGTTAGAAGGTTGGACCTAGGTCATCTCAGGAGGTCTAATAGTCCATGACAATTGAATGAATTTGCTTATGAGGAACAGAGGAAATGGGGGTGAATGGAAAAATTCACAGAAAGGGAAATTTTTAAATATTTAGTGCAGAAACTTAGTGGTGCTTTTTTTAAGGGTCAGAGGAGTTAACATTTAGGGAAAAAATAATCCAAAAATGCCTTTCAAAAATAACAAACTTAGTCAAAATATCATCTTTCTGTTGTTTGCCAGTGTGAGGTGTGTGGTAAGCAAATGTAGTAGTAGCCATTGTTTCACCTTCATTTCAATAGCAGAGTCCTGGGGTTTCACTGTGAGACTAATAGTACTTACTCAGACCGTATTTATGGCAGTGATTTCTTGGGCATACTATTTGGTTTCAGATTTCATGAAACATGTTTAGAGAATCAATTCTCTAAATTCTCCTCATGATGGCAGGTCTTGTTTGTGACATACCGTTGCTCAGTCGTCCCCGCACATGGCTGCTGAGAAGCAAAAAAGACGGTGGGGACCCATGCACCTCAGAATCTCAGCAGCCTTGGCTGGGGTTCCTCCCCCTCCACTCCAAGGCCTACTGCACCCTGCTTGTGGCGGTGGTGACAACAGCTTCCACGTTCCTTCTGCAGCTGTCTTTCTTAATTTTCTTGGGCATGTTGGACCCTTCAGATAGTTCTAGGACAAGCCAGTAAAAACTTCAGGGCTCTACTCCATTTATTGATGTATGTTCAAGACAGTTTGCGAACTTGGCACTGTGGGGCTTTTCTTTTGGGATCTGTAACTTATTTCTCTCATGTTAGCTTTGGAAAGTCCTAAATCTCTCTCCTTCTCTGTCTTTCCATAGTCCCCTATCAGTCCATTGTGATCTCTCACTCAGATGGATATGCTCCTTCCTAACTGTCTTTGCTTACTGTCAACCTGCTGCAGTACTGCTTGCCAGGTGATCGAGCCTAGATCTGAGCTTAAAAGGTGTAGGATCGTAGCCTGCAAGGGCTCCCCTTTCTATGTGGCAGAAGCTAAGCTCTTCCTTAGGTGACTTTCAGCCTTGCCATGGGGCCCTGAGGGCACACCTGCCCCATGGCTTGTTTTGGGAATTAAGTAAGTTAATGAGAGTGAAGTGCTTCAAATATCACAATATTTAACTTCAACATGGATTGGAAAGAAGAGAAGCAAGAAAATCTCAAGATCATTCCATGTGTGTAGTCTTTCTACAAATTAAAGTCTTCAGTTGATGTATTTACCTTTTGTGAAATAGCCCTTGTGTTAAATGTATATCATATGTAGACTGTGATTATCATGAAATCATTTATCAAAATTACTTTGTTTCCATGGTTTCGTATGTTAATGTAACCTTGCATATAAAAAAATAACCTGGCTAATGATAATCTCTTTCCTAGCCATCTCCTAGAGTATAGAGTTTCTGTGGCATGAATTTTTTAATTCAGATGAATAAAATGATTTTATGTATAGGAATGACCTTGAATCTGCAGTAATTGCGTTCAAAGTCAGTCATTTGTAAACTTTGTTATTGATAGCCTTTTCCCCTTGACATTCTTCTAATAGTTGACCCCATGTGTGGGTTTGTGAAGAATTTCTAGAACATAGGATAAAACTTTGAGCTCCTTAGTAATTAACTGAAGGTCGTTTTTATCCCTCTTATATAATGATTATATTCCAGCCTTACAGTCTGCTACTCATATTGCACCTGTGCATGATCTTCTCTCTGTTTGGAATTCTGTTCCTCTTGACTCTGCCTCACAAATCTAGTGCCCATTTTATCTCCTCTGTGGGAGACTATTGCTAGCTGTTGCTCTTCCTTCCCTGGTGCCACCGCCCACCCCATTATAGAACCTAACCTCTTCACCAGTGCTTCCAGAACACGTCTTTCATCTGGCACTTACTACACGATTTATATCCAGCTCACTAGACAGTGAATTCCCTGGAGAAGGTATCTTTCCTAATGACCTTTTATCCCGCCAGTGTAGAATTAAGCAATGTGTAGTCTCTGCTCTTACAGGAGTAGACCCACAGCTTTATTAAAAAGTGAGACTAGGGGCAGGAAAGAAAACTCTTTTCTAAGCCTGTTTACTCCTGCTTTCTAACTGACACCCCAGACCAGTGATCTTCGATGAGTGGGTGGTATTTGATGCTTGTTCTGAAAGAGGTGGTATTCAGAATTTCCAGAAGACAGATTGTGTAATTCAGAGAAGTGTATACTAAAATCATTGTGTTTCTTTCATTTTAGCCATAACATTTTATTTATTTTGAAATTTCAAATGACATTGAAAGAGGGGTGGGAGATTTTTGTCATAAAAGGAAACAGTTTTTTTTTTTGTTTTTTCTTTTTTAAAAAAGGTTAAAGAACCCTGCTTCATGCCCCATGGAAAGAGGCTGGCATTTTTATTGGTTTATTTCTTTTGGGGCAGGTATTTTTCAAATGGACAAGAGCAATAGTAGTAGGTTCAAAATAACTGTGAGAAAAGCAGGTTGTGGAAATTTTAACAAACGTAATATTTTGATGACCACAGCATCACAGAATAATTTTCATTTTGTAATTTTCTTCTTTTTTTTTTTTTTTTTTCCCCGGAGCAGGATCTCATTCTGTAGCTCCAGGCTGGAGTGCAGTGTTGCAGTCTAGCTCACTGCAACCTCAAACTCTTGGGCTCAAATGATCCTCCCAGTTCAGCCTCTCTAGTAACTGGGACCACAGGCACGTGCCACCACACCCAGATAATTTTTTTTTTTTTTTTGTAGTGATGGGGTTTCACTATGTTGCCCAGGCTGGTCTTGAACTCATGGCCTCAAGCAATCCTCCTGCCTCCCAAAGTGCTGGGATTACAGGTCATTTTGTAATTTCTTAACATTGAAGTTCATGTGTTAAAAACTTATGTTAAATCTTATAAAATGTGTGTGTTTGTATGTGTATATAATGGCAAACTGGTAGTATATTTGAGGGTAAAAGGGTCAGTGACAAGTGTCACTATTAGAAATAGCATTTCAGTTTTCTGCAGCCTGGAATCCTGGCCCCGCCTGTCCTCCTCAAGAACTTGGACAAGCTCCCTGTCTTACTACACAGTGGGGTGATGCTCCTGCCTGTAAGCATGGAACTGGGTAGAGGCCACACGCATAGGTGGGCTCTAAGCCCAGCAGTGGCCAGTACCTGGTTACATTGCCCAGGACCTATAGGAGACTTCTGAAGTCCTTCCAGACAAGATCTCCTGGAGACAGGCCAGTGAACATTCGTGTCCTTTGATTGTTTTCACTTACAACTTTTTTATTCTAAAGAGGAATCATAAGATTATTGATTAATCAGAAGATTATTTTGAAATAATTCTTTTTTCATGTACATTTTGGTAAACCTCTGCTCTGAGAATGAATTTTAATAGAATATTTTTAAATTGAATATCTACAATTTGTAACTCAGTGCTTTTAATTTCTTTCTGTACAAAGAACTTCTCCATGTGTTCCAACTCACATACCCTCTGCAAAGTTCCCTGTAGCCAGTTTGAACTGTTTTCGCTGCCTGTGGTAGCCCAGGGAGGGAACTAAATTTCCACCTGCCTGTCTGAGGACAGGATTTTCAGACTGTGAGTTACCACCCTTAGTGAGTCATGAATTTAGTAAGACCAGTATTGTTTTTTTAAATAGAGAATAGAAAAATATTAGCCTGTATTTCATAGAGTGAAAGCAAGAATGGTTCTCTCTCATAAAGCATTTCTTATGTTTTTTTGAGGGTGTATGTGAATCTGTGCATAGTGAATAGCAGTTAAAGTATATATCCAACTGTGGGTTGTGGTCAAAGTTTGAATTCTTTTCTTTGGGCAGCAAGCTCCTTTGCAAGATTTTGACCTTCTTAGAGCAGTGAACATTCAGCTGTCTCAGTCTCTGCCACATAAGATCTGTACAGTAAATGTTTGATTAAGGGAGGGATGGAGGAACAAATCAAAGAATGAGCCAGTCCTATGTAGCATTTTGTCTTCCATTCCTGGGAAAATGCATTTCTACCACAGAATGGTAAGCAGGTAAAAGCCAAGAACTCCAGTGTATGATTTCTTCTTGGAGTATTTTCATTATGCTTTGGTTCTTTGCCATATTTTGGTTTTCTGCTTTCTGTTGTATATGCCAGTTCAAGGAGATAACATTTGTCATAAGGCCTTCCCTGTAAAGGTGAGATACATGTAAAGTAAGATACAGCATTCTGCAAGATAGGTAAGGGAAGGTGAGACTAGAATGGCAGAGTCGGAGGAGGGAGAAACGGGAAGAGCAAGTGAGGAGGATCCGATGTGCAAGGTATGACTGTCAGCTAATAGGACAGATTGTCACCTATGATTCAAAGAGGCATATTCCAAAATCATTGTGCTGCTTTCCTTTTAGCCACACACTGTATTTATTTTGAAATTTCAAATGGCATTTAAAGGAGGGAAGAAGATTTTTTATTTCTCAAAAGGGAAACAGTGTCATATGACTCAGATTTCACACCTTGTATATTTAGGGGGAAATTTTTGTTAGCCATTTCTTAAGAATGCTTGAATACTTTATGATTATTTGCTCCAAATAAAAAGGAAATAGTACTTACCTGTTTTATTAAGATGCTATACAAATTAACTGAAGGTGTGAGAGTACATGTTGTTCTCATTAATAATATATTCAAAGCTTTTAATTCTTAATAATATATTTTCAAAGCTAGCAATAAATCTGTGTGGAATTTTTGTGTCTAAGTTTGAGATTCATTAAATTCCTATTATTTTGCATTTTTTTATGACACTAGACGAATTGGCAAGATGAGTTAGCACAAAGGAAACTGCCTTAACCTCTATACCTAGTAAAAATAGTAAGATCTTTTTGCTCTGCTCAAACTGCTTCAAAGAGAGAGTGTAGTGGCTTGGGTCAGAGAGACCAGGGCTTGAATGCTGGGTCCTTTCTCTGACCCACGGCCTTGGGCAGGCATTCAGCCTACAGAGCTGTGGTTTCCTAGCGTGGCAAGTAGGGGTGATAATAAACTACCACAAAACACTGTTAGGAGGATGAAGTAGTAAGCACTTACCCCTTCCCTGCAATAATGCCAACACAGGGGACAGTCTTTGCACAGCCCCTCCAAATCCCCGGGTCCCCATGTAAATTAAATGGGATGTGCAAGTGCATACATCCCCCTGCGTGGAGCCGGGCTCACACCACACACAGCCTGAGTTTCTTTACATCCTTCAAGGATCAATCTTTTCAGGATCACATCTTGTTTACTTTTTTAAGAAATTTCCTCATTTTCACATGTAAGGAATTTGAAAGAGTGAGGTGTTTTATGAGAAAGTGTAACATCAGAACAATAGGTACAGTGAAGCTGAGTCAAGTTTCCAAGATTCCAAGACCTGAAAGGCATGCCTGTTGCTTTTCTTTTGTATTATATATTCTTACATACGTGACTGATTTCTTTTCACCCAGTTGAAACGTCTTTAGGTTGCAGCCATTTGCTCTCTTTCCATCTTAGTGTTGAGATCTGTTGCAGTCACAGCTCCAGGGAGGCCAGTTTCAGGGCCAGCGCGCAGTGGGAGGAGATTACTGCCTGCCCACCAAGTTTATGCAGCTGTTAAAATGTGAAGGGGAGGGCCTGTGAGACCTGGGTTACTGTAGTGTACCATAAATAATACTAATGCAAATTCCTCTAAGCCAAAGAAAGGTGACTGTACTTTTATCTTTATTTTAAAGGGAAGTTTTAGTCTTCACAAGTATTTTCCACCTCCGTGCTCTTGCTCTTGCTTCTTCTGCCTGGAAGTCCTCCTCTTCCTCCCTGCCCTCACCCGCCTCTCCCCTTCTGCCTAGTCCACCCTCTCTGTGTGGCAAATAGCCCTTGTCTTCCTCTGATGCTGTTTAAGGGTCTCCTCTTCTATGGAGCTTTTTCTCAGTCTCCCCAAGTTGGTTTGGCCACGGCCTCCCTTTGTTCCCTGTATACTTCAGGTCTGTCATATAGCTATTAACATTGTGCCAACCGCTTGCTGGTATTTCTTGTGCTAAAATATGAATAAGGTTTCAGAGGGCAGGAACCGCTTCCTGGTGTCCTGTTTGTGTTTGTGCCCAGTGGGCTGAGCACGTTACTTGGCCCATATCAACAACTTAGTACATGTCAGTGGAATGGGTGGATAGTATACTCATCCTCAGCATAAGCTCATGAGAAAGACATGACATATTGTCCTTCCCAGCATCCTGTGCCCTCATGCACACATACCCAAGTACCTTCTGAGGACATTGGGTTTCTGGCAGTTTCTGCCCTGTGTGCTCAACCAACAGTCCACTACAAGTAGGGAAAGACTTGTTGGTGACAGGAAAAAGCTATTTGGGTCTATATATTCAGATTAAGAAATCTGACCTCTATATATAATATATTTTTGAGACATTCTTGTCAAAAATTAATAAAATTTGTTCTTTCATTTAAAGACGTGTGTTAGTTTCCTAGGGCTGCCATAAGAAAGGACCGTACACTGGGTGTTTTAAGCAGACATTCATTGTTTCACAGTTCTGGACCCTGGAAGTCAGAGTTCAAGATATTGGCAGGGTTATTTTCTTCTGAGACCTCTCCTTGTCCTGTAGATGGCTGCCTTGTCCCTGTCTCTTCACTTCTTTCCTCTCTGTCTATGTGTACGTCCAAATTTCCTTTCTTATCCAGTCAAATTAGATTCGTGCCCACCCTAATGTCCTTTTCTTAAAACTTAAATTACCTCTTTAAAGATCCTGTGTCCAAATATGGTCACATTCCGAGGTACTGGGGGTTGGAATTTCAACATATTGTTTTGGTTAGTGACACAATTCACCCTACAGCAGTGTAAATTTTAGTATCTGTAGGTAGGGCAATTTATTGACTAAAGATACATGGAGTGTTGTGGTAAGGGCATATATATCATACCATATTTGTGTGTCAGACATACAGAAAATCACCACTCTTAGAGTAGCAGAGTTTGGTAGCCTGGATGTGGCTACTCGTCCAGGCTATCAAAAGACACCGCCCTCCTTCTGTGAAATACAGTCCTAAATGTCTAATGTTACCAAAAGAAAAGGAAGGGTATGGCGAGTACACAAGAAAGGGGGCAAGACAGAAACATTAGCGGCTAGTCCTGGAATTAAGAATAAGGGCTTCTAGGCCATTAACACTTATAATCCCATCACTTTGGGACACTGAGGTGGGAGGATCACTTGAGCCTAGGCTTTTGAGGTTACAGTGGGCTATGATCAGGCCACTGCGTTCCAACCTGGGAGAAAGAGCGAGACTCTGCCTCTAAAAAAAAAAAAAAATGAAAGAAAGGAAGAAAAAGATAAAAAAAGAGAATAAGGCCTTCTGAGTGCAGCAAATTTCAGTGCACATGAATTTGTGTTTAAGCTGGTAATCAGTTTATATAGTTTTAACATAAACAATATTTTGACTCAATATATATTGCAGTCTTTCCCTTCATTGAATCACTCTAATATGAAATAACAAAATTATGAAGAATAAAGTTAGAAGTAAAAAGTTTTATCTAAAAGGTTTTCTATGTTGTCTTTAAAGTTTAAGGAAGTACCCAGAAAGCCACATCAGATAGGGCATAGCTATGGCCAAGGGCCACTTGTCTTTTGAGTAATTGACTTCTGTAGGTGGTAAACTAAAGACTCTAGAAGTACAAACTTACACTTTGAAAAAGAACTTTCGTTAAAACATGGCTCATATATACAAGTATAACTATTAATTTTTTGTTCCCAGAGCTAAATTATGAGAAATTAATTTCCCATAATGTTTAGAAATTCCCTGATTGATTGAAATTTTCATCTACAATTATTTAAAGAATATTTTACTTTTTTTTTTTTCTCTTCTCTCCTTTTCAAATCCAGCTGATGGTTTTCGGAATCTTTCTGTGCCTGGATGCATTTTTGTATGTGTTCACCCTGCTTCCTTTAAGAGTTTTCCTGGCACTATTCAGGCTCCTCACTTTGCCTTGCTATGGCTTAAGGTAAGTTTAAATTAACTATTTTAAATGTCTAAATTATTTTATTATTTTTACTACTTGTAGATTTTGCAGGATAAGATTAATTTGTACAATTTAATCCACACTTTGGCCCTAAATGCATAAACTAATTCTGTTTATTTTTTAATGGGTATTACATTATATTATGGGTAATATTTTTATATTCACTTTTTTTCCCAGAATGGTTTTGGACCAAAGCTTTGCTTTAGCTAGTAAAATAATATTAATGCTGGAGACAGAGTAGAAAGTAGCAGAGTAGAAAGGGCTGGGGACTGAGAGTCAAAGACCTGCTTACCACTCTCCTAACTCACCTATGCCTTTATTTTCTCAGAGTCCCTGGGCATCATCTATAAAAGAAAACCAGGTTCTAGGCTGGGGAGGTGGGAGGTGGGTGGTGTCAGAATTTCCTGAGGCGCTCTTACCACAGGGGTTCCTCCTCCATTTCACTTGAGAATCACTGTTGTAGTGGCTCATGGAGCCTTAGTTACTGATTGTAGGTAAGACTCCCTGTGACTCGTGATCGTGGAGAAACTCTTGAAGATTGTAGTCCCAGTGGGAAGAATCAGACAACCTAACCCAACATTGACTAGCTGGTGAGCTGTGGGTAGCTACCTGATTTCTCTAAGTGTGTTTCCTCATCAGTGAAAAGGGGATATTGAGGAGCATCTTTTACCACAAAGATTGGGGACATGTAAAAAGAATTCCCATCATAGTGCCTGCTTCATGGTAGACAAAAACAGGTATCAGTTTCCTTCCCTTTCTTCTCTACCAAAACTAGAAATACTAAGGTGAAAATGTTAAGCTACATGAAGCTTAATGCTTTATTGGTCTTGAGGTTAGAAGGAAGTTTGGATTTTACAGTTTTCTTTCTTTGTATGGTTACGTCAGTATGTCTCCACTCTGTGCAGTGACTCTTTATAGCATTATTGTTTAGTTCTTAGCAGTTATCCAAGTACTAACATGCATCACTTTTCTAAATACATTTCATTCTGCAAAAGTTTTAAAATGCTGAAATGGACAATAATATGTGAATCTTCTTTTAACTATAGTGACTATTCCATGGTATATAAAATACATAATTAATAAAATCATAGAAATTGATCACAAAATTATTGGTCAATATACAGAATTATATATTGTTTTTTTAAAGACTTAAGTCATGGAAGATTCTCTTTTAGAGTAATAAATGAGCACATACTTAGTATTTAGTAATACATATAGTCCCTTTAAAAATAAGCCTTAATCAGTTTTGATAAGAAATCCTTCCAATATAAATTGGAATAATTGAATGATCATGATGATCGTATTGTGAAAAGAGTAAAAATTCTTTGCAAGATTGCATGGAGTAAAACAATTATAAAAATTTAGCTCGTGTTGTTACTATATATGCAATACTTTATATTCTGTAACCTTACTTGCCTTCCAGGATAAGAGTGAATAGTGTTACATATTCTATTAATCACAGGTTAATCAAATGGGAAGATGTTTTTAGGAATTTAGTTATCCACTTTAAGATATTTTCAGAACATCTTTTATACATTTAGGAGAATTTTTAAGAGGCCTTATTCTTATTAAGAAACCTTTTTAAAGACCTTTGTAGCATGATGGTTTATTATTATTATACCAAGTGTAACCTCGGTATACTATTTTCTTTTTATCACTGTTGGGAGCTCCACAACATCATGGCATTTTAGTTACCTTTTCAGAAGACCAAAATAAAATCTAATAAAACAGTACTAAATATAAATCTTTATGTGTGAGTGCATAAAGAGAATGGACATACAGAAATTTAGATAAAGTCAGGTGAAACTGCCTGACATAGAATAATATCATGTAGAAATTCTCCCATTTACATTATGAGCTAGATTGGTTATTCTTTGATCAACAGTGTGAGGCAAGTTTGTGTCCTAGCCATCCTTATATGAATGGCTTTCAGAAACATGTCATGCTCTAACCAGCTGCTGGCATGATGAGATAAATTGTTAAAAGGATATATAACCTAAAGACTCTCTTCCTTCTACATGGTTTCTTCCTTGGGTATGGTCAACACACACATGATGTCCCCAGTGACTGTAGTGATTTGCCAGTGTTCCCAAGGGTCTCTCTTTGGGGGCACTTATTTGAAGATCCATCTTGTACAGGCATCTAGAGCTATGTTGCACTCAAGTTCATTTCTGTATGTCCCCTGTCACTTGGGGGGTCAGGGCATTTAAGTAGCATTTAAAAAGTCTTTCAGTGTTTGTTCTGAAAACTAAAAGAGGTGTTGCAGTGAATTGGAAAATCTTAAATCTACTCCCATTTGTGAGTGGTTGATCATCCCTAGACCCAATCTCTTTTAGATATTTTAAGATTTTTTTTTTAGTGCATAATGTAAATGGTTGCTTTTTTCTATTAATTTGAAATACTTTTCATTCTAAATTAATTTGAGAAACATTTGAAAATAAAGTGTTTCTATTTCTAAAATCTATGGCTAAAGTGACACTAGAGGGCAGCGTGTTACTACATTTAAGACTCCATTAAGGTTCCGTCTGTAAATATTTGTATGATATATATATAATATAAAACACAGTTAAGATCATATAACAGAATTTCAGTAATTTTAAATACTCTTTGTGAGAGTAGACCAGATTACACAGAGTATGAAAATACTGCCTTAATGTCTTAGTGCCTTAAGTATGCTTTATCAAAATTGAGTAATTTGTCCTTACAGTAATATGGGTTGCAATTTTTGGTTTCTTTGAACAATTTAGAAAGAAACGTCTCTTTGATCATTATTTTAAAAGAATAAAAGTTGGCCAGGTGTGGTGGCTCACACCTGTAACCCTACCATTTGGGGAGTCTCTGAGGTGGGAGGAAATGAAAAAAAAAAAAATTACTCAGATGTGGTGACAGATGCGAGTAGTCCCAGCTACTCTGGAGGCTGAGGTGGGAGGATCACTTAAGCCCAGGAGTTTGAGTTTTCAGTGAGCTATGATCACACTGCTACACTCCAGCTCGAATGACAGAGTGAGACCCTATCTCTTAAAAAAAAAAAAGCACAACGCTTGAAGTATTTGACAGTGTGAAAAGTTATATTAAACAAAGCTATTGTTAATATTAACTCTAAGACATTTCAAATATTTTAGGAATATAAAAATACTTTTTATTTTTACAAAATGATTATTTAGAAATAGCCAAATTCTGCCTTCTCACAGCTTTCCTTCCAGTGTTCGCTACTTCTGTTAAAGATTATTTGATTTGTCCTGCCTATAGTGATGCCATGTTCCATCTTTTTCAGCAAGCAAAAAGTGCTCTTTCCTTCAGTCTGACTTATTTTTTTCAAAGAGATAAGAAGAAATTAAAGAGACCAGCAAAGAAGTTGATTTTATTCTTTTTTTTAACTAATGTTTTCTCTTTCTCATTCTCTTATATTTCAATCTTCTTTCCATAAAAAACTTGCTGTCTACCTAGTCTCTTAGTTCTTTGAAAGTATTTTGAAAACAGGGGGGAAAAGCCTATTTGTCAAGCTAATCAAGATGCTGACATAAAAACAGTAACTGTTTGCAGTCTCTGGTACTATCTATTTCAGTATCACCTCAGTAATAGAGGTAATATTGTTGCCTTCTTTTCATAGCTGAGATTAGTGTTTCCTCCTCCTCTGGTTGCAGAGTTTAGTCCAGTATGGCATTTGTGAGAGACCTTTTAAAGCAGTTAGACCCCCAGGTTTTCTGCTTTGTAATTTGATCTTTGAACCTATTTCTAGATCTCCTTGCACACTTGCCATGGTTTTTGGCTTTGGTTTTGTTTTTTTGCCAGTATTAACAACTAAGTAAATAAAGACTTTCTGCCTTTCATTCACTAAGGCTGAGGACAAGCACCTTAAGTGCTTCTTGTTTCTATAGCATCTTAAGTAAACCCAGCTTTCATCAGAATTGCTCAACCAGAAGGGCGTTTGGCCAGCCTTTGACCCTGTTGGTAATAAGCATTGTTCATTTTGAGATGGTAGGGCAGCTGTCTCCAGTTCATAGTTCTGTGTTGTTTGCAGAGAATACTCTGCTTCTCTAAAAAGTTTACATCTGTCCTAGATCTCAAGAATACTCAGCTGAAACTGTTTCTGGTCAATTAACAATCTTGAAAAATCTTTGTCTCACTGAAGTTTTGTTGTGGACAAAAAAAAAAAAAAAATCATCTGAATTCCTTGAAAGCAGACTCATTTATGTATTTCTTCCCTCTTTCCAAGATAAAGCAGTGTCATTTTAGAAAAACATTTGAGAAACTTCTTGGATTACAATAATCTTTTTAATGATTGAGGACGTAGAAAACAGAATTAAGTTTGATTCATTTTATGAGGTATCTGTTTCTTGGCAGAATGATAGGATTTTTTTCAGAAAAGCAGATTGATCTATATTATGTTAAAGAGGTATCAAATATCATTTTTCCAATTTACTTGTAGTATAAATAAAAAACAGCCAATTATATGTCTTTTTAATTTACCTGGCATCTTTGTGAACCCTCTGTTCTCCTAAAATTTGTGACTTCATTTTTTGTTTTAGAATTCTCAGCTATATTTGAGTTAATAGTTGAGGGAGATTATAGACAAAAATGATACAATCTTGTCCCAAGAACTAAGTTGTTATTGAAAAAACTGTACTGAAACATTTTAGACAGTGGTTAAGTTAGTTGAGTAGGTTTTAGTAATAGATGCTAGAGTATTTTTCTTTTACTATTAAAGCAAATAAAATATGTATAAACAAATTTTCTGATCCCTTGCCTCCGTTTTACATATAACTCTTATTTGAGGCTTGGTGGACTTTTGTTTGTTTGTTTGAAGAGGCGATAGTGTCTTTTTCTTTTGAGTTTATCCCATAGGAAAGCTCTTAACTCCCAGAAGAATCATGAATTTCAAATGCTTGAGAGTTTCTTAACCTATTGAGTTTCCTCTGTATGCCTCTTCTTTTGAGACTGTTCTACCCCAAGTTAACTTCACATATATGTTATAAATAGATTTTTCTCTTTTTAGGCAAAATTAAGCCTTGATTTAGGCTTAAGTGATTAATGCCACCACTATAGCACATGTTAGGGAGAGCTCTTGGTAAATTTGGGGAAACAAGTGTGCCTGTTATTTCTTCTTACCAAGGCTGATCCATGTGGCTTATTTGTCAAGAGCAATATACTTGTTATATTAGAAAGTCTTCGTAACTGTCAGGTTTTGTTGTCCCTGTTTCCTCACCATGGCGCTCTAAGTAGCGTAGCAACATTACAACCTTCTCTCTTTCTTTCTTTCTCGTAAATCAGACCGAAGGGAGGAGCACTTTCACTTCCTTTATAGAATGGAATGTGGTGGCACAGGGACTCCTTGTGGTGAGTAAACCCTGATTTTTCCTTCTATACTCTTGGCCAAAGTGACATCACTACAAGCGAATACCAGTTAAATGCAAAAGTAAACAGCAGAGGCAGACATAACCATTTGGGGATGGAAGCATATTGAAGAAAATGTGGTTCCCTATCTTTTCTTTACTTGGTCTTAAAGTTTTGTCCGCAATTATTTATAAAGGATTTGGCTATGATTTCACCTAATATGCAAATCACTCAGTAAAATCTTTAATTTAATTGCACATGTTGGTTTAGGCTTAACAGCAAATACTTCATCCCCAATGCCACAGGAAGTTGGCTGCATTTAATTGTTTTCATATAAGCAGTTTTTATTTTACAGTACTCCAAATACTAAACATAGCTTTAAACCAGTTATTTTTTTTTAAGTCCAAGGAAAGGTTTTAATCATTCATTTTAAGTGTTATGTAATTAGTTTTCTACTATATGTCAGGCAAACTTGAGATTGAAAATATTCAATTTTCTCATTCAAGAAAACATCTTGAACTCACTACTTTATTCCAATTTACTTTAAAATTATAAAGTAACTGCTCTTTCAAAAATGTAAACCATATTAAATATTTTACATTTTTTGTTTCAATGGTGCTTGTATTTCTCCACTCTTTCAATTATACCGCAAATAGCTAAAAATCTCAGAGAGAGAGAGAGAGATCTAGTCTGTGTGTTTTATAATAAAATAACTCATGCGGATACCTTGGTGTGTTTCAGTTAACTATGCAGGGGTTCTCCCATTACTCTTGTTAATTGTCGTTGCTGCCTCTTCCTTCCTGATCTTCCTGTCCATTACCAGTTTTTGCTTTAATCCTAGTCAGCATATTATCTTCTGCTAAAGAGGAGGAAGAAAAAGCTTACCCTTGATATCTTTCTTTTCTACGTAGTTGTTTGCATAAATTTATGAGTCATTTGAAACAACTGGAGACACGCTAATTGGTAAATTGTACAATGTAAAATTGTAAATTGTACAACTGCTAAAAATATGATAGAAGTATTTGTGTGAATAAAAGATTAGAATGTAGAGAGTTTGGTTTCTGTAAGGGTGGTTTAATTTTTTAAAATTCTGTAGAGTGTCTTACTTTGAAAAATTTTTTAATTTCTCTCAAATATGTTACTTCAATATTGTCTTGTGATGATGACACACAGACAAACCTGTAAATTAAATGGGTGGGTTTTTCACTTTGCCCAATAGCATGTTTCACTTGTTTATGGTTTCTTATGGGATTTTCATCATCTGCAAAATGAATTGCCACTACCTACCATTTAATGGCCATTTATAACAAAGAACTTCAGCCTCAAAGTATTGTCCAAAAGCCAATTTGGGGTTGATTGGCAAGATCATGGATAAGCTTCTTAAGGAGTTTGAAATGCTTCTCAGATCGTCACCTAAAAATATCATGGCAGAGCAGGAACAATTGCTGTGATTGGTTGAAGTTGTTTTAACCAGGTAAACTTATTTGTAGATTATATCTTTTCTTAGAGATAGACTATGATGCATCCAGATGTCTTTTAAGATACCACCTTAGAAACAGGTTTTTATTTTGGCAAAATAAAAACAAAACAGGTTTTATTTTATTTTATTTTTCATTAATAAGGACATTTATATGAAAACAAGACTGTTATTTCTTAAAAGTGCTGCTTTTAGTCTTTCTTTGAGTAGTATTCTTTAATTTTGAAAATTACTGTCATCTCTGTAGCAACCAGTTATGATGTTAGCAATGTAAGATTTTCACCAGAGCAAGGGCCACAGAAAACAGTGGATCCAATGGAATATATACAGTCCTGTTTTTCTGCACGCATTTTTAGAAATAAACAACAAAATGATAGATATATATTTTTTCAGTATAATAATTTTTCTAAATGAGATCACAGTACAGTGATAAATTTTACTGAAAGATAAAAGGTTCTGAGGTATTGATTCCTGTACATTTAGAAGTTCTTTTTTAAAAGTCTAGAATGTAGGTGGTTGTGGAGAGCTAGACTGCCACAGTTCTGATCCCTTCTCTGCCACGCAGCAACAGTCACTGTGCAAACACAGGCACGTTCTTGACTACCCCTTGGCTCATCTGTGAAATTGGGATGATAATGGACCTTCCTTTTAGGATCATTGTGAATACTAAAATCAATATATGTGGAGTGCTGCGAACAGTGCCTGCCACAGGGTAACTGAAATGTAGTGTAAGGTGTTTCTACAACTTTTCTTTGTTTTTACAACCTGGTCTAATCCTAGGTAAGATAAAACTGAATTAGTTTACTCTGAATTTTTAACTTTTGACTTCTGGGTTCAAAAAGTGTGGTATTAT
Organism: Eulemur rufifrons; assembly: GCF_041146395.1. Classification (NCBI taxonomy): domain Eukaryota; kingdom Metazoa; phylum Chordata; class Mammalia; order Primates; family Lemuridae; genus Eulemur; species Eulemur rufifrons. The sequence continues at coordinate 27,849,544 of NC_091001.1, forward strand.
ATTATTTTGGGATATGTATTTTTGATGTTTGGTAGATCTCTAATTTCTAACAATGACTTATGTTAAATATAATGGACCTTTATTGATATACTAATACATTGTTCTTTTGTTGCAAATATGTTTATTAAGAAATACAATTGGATGTATACCAAAAAAGCCCTTTGTCTCTTAAATAAAATCACTTTGGTTGAGATTACCTAACTAGATGCCATCTAGTATCTAAGTATAGTTTTCTACTTTAACTATTTGTCAAAATCATTTTGATATTTAAGGCAAATTAATTAATACTACCCTAGTTTTCGTTCCTATCATTTTCTTTAATTCATAAAACATGACCTATAGTTATTAAATACAAAGACCCATGGCTATTGGTGACGTGTGATTTTCAGTATATGCTGAACTGTGCCCACACTTCTGGCGTGGGATGGTGTACAGCCTCTTAGCTGATGCTTCACAGTTTGTTCCTGCCATCCGAGCGGAGATAGTCACACATGGGCCAAGAACTCAAGAGTGTTTAAAACGTCTCCTCTTCTCAGTGTTTGAATTAGAGGTGTGTTTAAGTGATCAAGATCCTACTCTTGATAGATGTAATAGGTCTTCCACTGTCAGTCTTGTGGGGATGGGGATAGGAAATTACCTTGATAGTAAGATAGCCCTTGGCAGAGGTCTGCGCTCTGGGCCAAGTGTTTGGGAGCTGGGAGATGAAGATCACTCTGGAATCCATGAGGAGACAAAGGCCAGCGTCTGTCTGGGAGGGAGAGGAACAACGCTGGAGGAAAGAAAGTCAGTGTGGCAGAGAAGTAATGATAGATGCTGATCAGCTTTGTCCTTGATGCAATTTTGCCCAAAGCCCTAAACTTCACTTGGTTTTTCAGACCTGTCTCAAGATATCCGCGCATGTCATGACTTACACATATTCTCACCTGTCTCCTATTTAGGCTCATTGGTTCAACCCAGTGTATTTCCAGCCATCTTCAGCCCTTCCTGGGCAGTCTTCACAGAAGTTACCTCTCCTCTCTTCGGGACTTCTGCAGTATCTCATATTCTGTCTGTAAACAGATCAACCAAAATTATACCTAACTGAAAACAATGTACAATATAGTATACATTGTAGAAAACAAGGATGAGGTTCTATAACAACTGCTCGCAGAGGTGATATTGCATCATCATTATCTTGTAAAGCAGTGTTTCAGGTAACAATCTGGAAGACTTACAGATTCCCTGTTGAACTCTGCAAGAATCTTTGGAAGAAAAGAGCTCCTGATCTGAAAGTAGGCAAAGGTTAGAAAAGAGCTCCAGAGAATAGGTAGCTGAGGAATACCAAACACATAGATGGCTCATAAGGCCAGTGGCCAATTAGAAAATGTGCTCACGCTCTATATTGTTGCTCAGAATATTGTCACAGTTGGTGGAAATTAACAGATTCTGCAGCTCTTCAAGAAAATACTTGGCCATTTTATTGATTGCACTATGCATAAAAGTTGCCAAAACAGGAGACTGAGCATTTTTGTCTTGAGGAATTGGGCTGCAACAGGTAGAGAGGCAACATCTTTCCTTTTCTTGTCACAGGAATTTTAAATCCAGTGAAAGAAATCTAAAATTTCTACTTTTTTAATGTATTTTTTACTCTGTCTTATTAAGGTGTTTCCTTTCACAATTTATGTTTAGCTCTCCTTGCTCTGACTTTGGAAGTAAAGAATGATTCTTCTGCTCATATTAGTTACGAAAAAAAATATTTCAACTCAAGTCACAGAGGACTAACTTCTGTAATATAAAAGCTATCCTATAAACCAATACAAAAAAGATAGGAAAAGAGAATTCACAGGAAATATAAATAACTGTTAAATATATGAAAAAAGATGTTCGGTTTCCTAATGATAGAAATTAACATTGAAACTACCCTAGGTACTGGTTTTCACAAGCTTGGCAAAGATCCAAAAGTTGATCCAACAGTGTATTGCAAGCGCTTAGCTATAGGCTTTCTTGTAACATTGTTAGTGGGGGTGTCAACTGGCACACCCCCTACAGCGGGCAGTTTAGCTATTTCTATCAAAATGTCAAATGAATATAACCTTGAAATTTCAATTTTAGGAATTTATCCTACAGATATACTTTCATGTATGAGACATGTACATTGCATTGTGGCTTTTAATTACAAAAGACGGAAAATCTGTTAGTGGTATGTTAAATAAATTATGGTTCACCCACCTAGTGGAACACTACACTGCCATAGTAACATGAATTCCCAATGAACTGATACGGCATGTTGTGCTGTTAAATAAACAGTTCCAAGTTGCAGAGCAACGTGCATAGAATATAACGTGTGGAAAGGGCTGATCTGGTGTGACTTCATGACTAGGTTAAAGGCTTGTGTCATAATCACGGAAATCCTTTGCTTTAAAGTACCTATCAGCAGATGCCTGCCCTCTGTGTTCACTTGTTAAGATTACCAACTTCTAATAGTAATTCTGATTTGATAGCTTTATATTCTTTTGTACTTGGACAGAAAATTTCACACTATTGAGTAATCATTCAGTATAAGTTTCCTTGAAGTTTTTAAAATATCAACCTAATTCTCATTTTTACCTCTGTATGCCAGTGTATGTCTAGTAAAGATTATTTATTTTAAGAACTCATAGTTATTTATTTAAAACTTTTACTTCCTTTTTTTAATTTTATATTTCTATAGATTTAGGGATATAAGTGGGTTTTGGTTACATGGATGAATTATATAGTGGTGATGTCTGAGCTTTTAGTGTTCCCCTTCCCTGAATAGTGTACATTGCACCCCATAGGTAGTTTTTCTTCCCTCACCCCGTTCTCATCCTCCCCCTTTCTGAGTCTTCAGTGTCCATTACCACTCTGCCCCTGTGTACCCAAAGCTTCCACTTATAAGTGAGTACATGTGTTACTTGGTTTTCCATTCCTGCTTTACTTCCCTTAGGATAATGGCCTCCAGTTCCATCCAAATTGTTGCAAAAGACATTATTTCATCCTTTTTTTTATGGCTGAGTGGTAGTCCATGGTGTATATATACCACCATTCTTCAATTAATGGGCACTCAGATTGATTCTATATCTTTGCACTTGTGAATTGTGCTATGATAAACATACAATTGCAAGTGCCTTTTGTTATAATGCTTTCTTTTCCTTTGGATACGTATCCAGTAGTGAGATCACTGGATCAAACGGTAGATCTACCTTTACTTCTTTGAGAAATCTCCACAGTGTTTTCCATAGAGGTTGTACTAATTTACATTCCCACCAACATAAAACTCATATTTTCATTACTTCTTGTATGTTTCAGGGACAGACGTTTGCTTCAGCCTGCCCAGGTGTGTGACATTTTGAAGGGTGTCATTTTGGTAATCTGCTATTTTATGATGCACTATGTTGACTACTCCATGATGTACCACCTGATAAGGGGGCAGTCTGTCATCAAGCTCTACATCATCTACAACATGCTTGAGGTAAGGACCCTCCTGTACCTTGTGCGATCAGTCTAGCCCCACGGCCTCCACAGGCCGGGTCGGTGTGCGCAACTTCAAGTCTTCCAGTGCAGAAGGTACTTGAAGGTCAAAATATTTTCTACTGACTCTGGTAATGGTGCTTCTGACCATTAATGTGTACATCACACCATCTCTTGGGAATCTTGTTAAAACGTGGATTCCAGCAGGGTAGCTCACACCTGTAATCCTAGCACTCTGGGAGGCCAAGGCAGGAGGATCGCTTGCGCTCAGTAGTTCGAGACCAACCTGAGCAAGAGCAAGACCCTGTCTCTACTAAAAATAGAAAAGTTAGCTAGGTGTGGTGGCGCATGCCTATAGTCCCAGCAATCCGTACCCCAGCTTCCTGATTCCAGACTCACTGCCCTTACACTTGCTTTGCCCCACCAAGTAGGTTGCCAAGGGGTGGGCGGGCATGGAGTTTGTGAAGCAGACTGGCTTACCTAAGTTTCCCCCCGCCCCTTATAGAAAGAAGAGCCCAAACCTTCTCCCTCCTCTCCTCTGCTGTTGGAGTTGCTCTTCCTACCGTGCCAGTCTGGTCTCCTTTACTGCTTCTCCCTCTTAGGGGTCTGCAGGGGGCAAGGGTTCCCTCCCACCCCCAAACTTAATGTCTATGTCTTCTGACTTACAAAGCCCTCTTACAAAACTACAAAAGGTAGTTTTATTATTGTTACTAGCAAACAGGCCAAGAGAAAGGATCCATGAATTGTTGCTTAAAATGGTTTAAATACTTACTCAGTTTGTAGGCTATAATTGGTGACATGGCTTATGCATAGCAGACAAGAGTCCAGGCTCTAGTCAAGAGAAACCACCTCCAATCAAATCCTGGCTCCTTCCCTTATGACCTAGTTATCCTGGACACAGTTGCTGGTTATTGAATATTGCTAATCCTCAAATTCTTATCTGTAAATTGGAAATACTAGGGGGATTATGAAGATAAAGTACACATTACACAGAATGGGTTTAGCATAATGTCAGGCATGTGGTAAGAGCTCCCCCTGAGTGGTAGCTATTATTCATTCAGCAAATATTTAATCGGCACTTCCTGTATGCCAAGCACAGTCTTGGACCCTGAAGATCCATAGGCTAACAAGCCTGTTCTCGTGGAGCTTATATTCTACAGGTGAGAGATAGATAGTAAACAAGATGATACTAGGAAATGATAAATACTGTGATGAAAAAGAACAGAGTAACATAGTAGAGACCACAGGAGCCACAGTAGCCACAGATGGTCCAGGAAAGGCTCTCTCAGGGTGTGGCATTCCAGCTGAATCCCGAATGATACCATGTCCTCCTTTTCTCTTTTTTATGTGCCTCTTTTTGGGCGTTATACCATATTCAAGGAGATCAATACTTAGAAATGTCTTCAGGAAGTAAATCTGCATATTATATTCCATTTAATAAGCCTCAAAATACAGCTAGCATTATTTATAAATATTAGGTAAAGTGGGTCAAATGATATATTTGTCCTAAAGAATTTAAGTTTGAATCCTGAGTTTATATTTAAAGTCCTAAAACCAGAGGAACCATGATTTTGATGTGCCCACCTCCTTTTATTTTTGCCACTACATAAGACGTTTTTTATTACAAACGGCTAATTAGACAAAGTCTAATTCAAATTCTATAAATATTTGAGCACTGTGTGTCAGAGAATAAAGAAATATAAGTGAATAAGTAAACAAAGATCTCCATTCTTCTTTAACTTACCTTCTACTGGGATTTGAAAAGTCAAATCTCCAGCATTTGAGTTGCATCTGAATTTTAGTAACATTTAAATGCAATATTAAGAAACAACTTTCCAATAATTTCTTTCTTTAGGTAGCTGATCGTCTGTTTTCATCATTTGGACAAGATATATTAGATGCTCTCTATTGGACAGCAACAGAGCCTAAAGAAAGAAAAAGAGCCCATATTGGGGTGATTCCTCACTTTTTCATGGCTGTTCTCTATGTCTGTATCCTTTTAGACTCATTGGAAGTTCCAATGGTCAATGTGTATTCTACCGTATTTTATTTGGTTAGCTATTTCACAGATTTAAAGATACATATGTATGTATATATTCTGAAGATTAATGTGAAATACCTGCTTTCTTTTGAGAAATTGGCTGAAATAGTAATTGTGAATTAAAGAACCTCTTGTGTGCACAACGCTTTGTGCTGCTAGAAAACAGTTCTATTCTCGGTGTAACTGAGTATGAGGAAGGAATTTATAATGAAGTTATCTTTAAATCTATGAATTTTTTGTTATAACCTTGGGTTTAAAATATATGAATTCATGTAGAAGTAAAATGTGAAGTGGTTGGGAGGAATTTTGGAGAAGAGGTATATGTATGTCCCTAGCTTAAAGCTTCTCTTTCGGAGAGTAAATGCTTTACTGTATAAACGGTGTGTGCTTGTGTGTGTCTGTGTATATGTGTGTGTGGGTATATACACACACACATACACATACATACCTACTCTGAAGTTCCATTCGTAGTCAGGACTCATTCACAGGAATGTGTCATTTTTTTCTTATCTCTATAAGAGTTAATGCTTGAAAGAAATTGGACTAATACTTGGGAAGTTAAGGGATTAAGTTGGAAAATATGAAGTTAAAAGCTTGTTCCAGTGTTAATGGATTAAAACAATTCTTAGATACAAATCACCTATTCTGTATGTAATATGAATATAATTCTGCAGCTTATGGATATTTGCAAAATGACATGTGAAAAAGAATCTTAATTATCAGATATTTCTTATCGTCTTACATTCCACGTCTTGTGAAGAACTAGAGAGGAAAACCACTTCCAAACTAACTGTTATTTTGTGTTCTTTTCTTTTTCAATATATAAATTATCTTAATTCAGAATGTATATTTCAAAGTCTTTCTTTCAATATTTACCATTTATTTAACAAATTTTGGGGAGGTCCTATTTCCCAAGCACTGTGCCAAGTGCCAGAGATACAGAAAGAACAAAACAATCCTGTTCTGAAGGACTCAGATAAATGGCTACGCAGAGATTCATTTCTACTTTTGTTTGTCTCATAGGGATTACATATATCTTATGCTGTCAAATTTATATCAACTATAGCTAATAAGGAAGTTATGAAGATAATAAAATACTTATGCTTGATTTGGAAAACATAGTCAATTTTTTCTCCATTGTTCACTTTTAAAAGTATTTGAAAATATTTAGTATTATCTATTAATAATAATATGAAAACAAACTTAAGGTTTTTCCTTGACATACTGTTAGTTTTGCACGCAATTCTTATAATGGTTCAAGCAACAACCCTCAATGTAGCTTTTAACTCACACAACAAGTCCTTGCTTACTATCATGATGTCCAATAATGTAAGTTGAAATTTTATTTTATATTTTTGAGGTTATATGGGCACTTTTTAGCAGCAATATTCTGGATCGGATAAAATTCTTTGTTCTCTATGTTATTTATTCTCTAGGAAGTTTTATATGTAGCAAGTCCAATTTGAAAACTGTTACAGTGATAAAGATGATATTTCTGTTTACTATTTCAGTTTGTTGAAATTAAAGGAAGTGTTTTCAAGAAGTTTGAAAAGAACAATCTCTTTCAAATGTCAAATAGCGGTATGTACAATTAGATTCTGCTTGCAGCTCTATGCAGTATTATTTTGCAATTCCTTCTGAAATCCTAATGTCACATTTCCTGTGGGCCACTGTTTCTTTGACCTCTCCCCTACCCCAAAAATCAATGCATAGTGGTTCATAGTCCTACACAATGCTAAAATTATAAAATTTCTAGAACAAAATAAAGGAGAATATATTTACAACCCCGACATAGGCAAACATTTTTAGAGACCACACAAAAAAACACTAACTATAAAAAGAGAGAAATTGAACTTCTCCAAAATTTAAAACTTACACAATTAAAAAACTGAGAAAATGAAAAGGCAAACCACACTACTAAGAGGAAAGATTTGAGATGCATAGATTTTTTTTTTTGTTTCCTGACACAAGAGTTCTTTTTTGTTTCCCAAATATATAACAAACTCTACCAATCAATAATGAAAGGATGGTCCAATTTAAAAATGGGAAGAGGCTTGAATAGACATTTTGCAAAGGAAAATCTAGAAATGGCCAATAAGCCCATAAAAAAGTACTCAGCATTACTGGGGAAAAAGTCATTAGGGAAGTACAAAGTAAAGCCATAATGAGATATCGCTACACAACCACCAGAATGGCTGCTCTTGTAGCCTGACAATGTCAAAAGTTAGGGAAGATGTGGATTAACTGACTGTCTCATGCATTGATGTTGTGAATATAAAATATTACAACAGCTCAGGGAAACTTTTTGGCAGTTTCTCATACAGTTAAATGTTCGCCTACCCTATAATTCAGCACTGAGACCATATTTTCACAATAGGGCTTGTATAAGAATTATTATAGCAGCCAAAAGCTGGAAACAGCCCAAATGGTATCAATAGGAAAACAAATTGTGTTATAGCTATACCATGGAATACTACTCAGCAATTAAAAGAGAATGAATGAAATGATATGGTCAACTATGTAGATCTTAAAAGCATTATGTTGAGTGAAAAAAACAGACACAAAAATGCACATACTGGATGATTTCATTTATATGAGGTTTATGATCAAGCAATATAACCTACGATGATAGAAATAAGAGGAATTGCTTATTGGGAATGGGAATTGATTGGAGGAGGTGGGTGCGAGGGAGCTTTCTGGGTGATAGAACTCTTGTATATTTTAATTAGGGGATTGGTGACACAGATTATGCATTTATCCAACATCACATTTTGTACTTAAGATCTATACATGTCACAGTATGTAAATTTTACCTTTATTAGACAAGGAAAATAATGGCATATGAATATATTAAAGCAAACAAATGTTTAGAATTATAGGAGATTTGAAAACTAGGCAAGGAACAAAAAAGGGAAATGAAAATTTAAAGTCTAGATGATTCTTTGGGGCCATGATGAATCCTGGGTCATGGATCCCAGAGCTCTGAAGGGCAGTTTGTGCTGTCTTTCTTCATGTTTATGTTCTTCTCTTTGCATGCTGCCAAGCTCTGTGAATTTGAAATGGAAGAGGACGGAAGGGTCTAAAATTATAGAATTTTTTGTCCACTTTTGTAGTAACCATAGAATATAGTGGTTCAACTATAAAAATTTCATCTGTTGCATAAATCACATTTTTTATTAATTTATATTAATAACCTCCTTTGAGTAGGTGTTCTTTATAGAGCTTTAAACTAGACATGCAAATTTTAAGTTTTAAGAGTTTTCAGTCTTTGTGTATAAGAGCGTTGAAATTGTGAGGAGGAGATTATGAATGGTTTCTAACCTTATCGTCAGCTTGTTGATATAATTAATATCCCTTTTCTTTCTTTTATAACCAGCTCCCTAGAATTACAACCTCTGACCTTAGAAAGATTAAGGATTCAATATTCGAGTTCTAAGAAAACTCTGAAAAAAATAGTATATTGATCAAGTATGCATATCAGCTCACCAGAAATTCAGTTTATTTTGGCTTAAAATGGTATCAGCACCAATAAAATATTACTTTTTGTTGTAAGTAAATTAGTTCAAGTTATAATACAAGGTGGTTTCCATTGTACCTTTTAGATTTTATAAGTAATTAACTTGACCCTAATGTAGATTTTAAGACCCATTGCCAAGTAAGGAAAAAAATCCATCATAGACAGTCCTACTAGTATGGCCTGTTGTACTCAGATATTAAAGGGACAGATGAGGGATCCCCAAGAGCTGCATTGTACGCTTACTATGAGGGCAGTGCCTCCTTTGCACTCTTCAGGAGCCACTTAATGGGAACCAGTTAGCACTGGTACTCACCTATCAGCTTCTTTCTTCTTAGGAATTTTCCGATGAATTTTTTCTCCCTCAGAAGTTGTTGCCAAATACATAGTATAAGGTTCAGTATGTTGTGCTGGTTTAATGCGGAAGCCTTTGTTTGGAAATTTTAGAGCAATATTATCCCTTTCAGTATTATCTAACTGTACATTCTCTTTAGAGGAATTGCCTAAGGACACATGAAATGGAGTTTAGTTAATAAAACCAGACTTTTACCAGTTTTTTTCACTTCATTGTAATGTAAGCACCATCTGAGTGTAGAACCCATGGCTTTCTGATTTGCATTCTTGAGATGAAAAATTTTGTGTGTTTATTTTACCCATTGATAATGTGAACTATGCATTCAGAAAGATCCTTCAGGGGTTAGGTTGTCTGAAGTAAGGTTCTAGCTCAGGATGACTCTATTTAACACTCCTTTTTTCTTTTTTTTTTTGAGATGGAGTCTTGCTCTATTGCCCCAGCTAGAGTGCAGTGGTGTTATCATACCTAACTGCAACCTCAAACTCCTGGGCTCAAGCCATCCTCAGGCTCCTGAGTAGCTGGGACTACAGCCACGCTGGCTAATTTTTCCTATTTTTGGTAGGGACGGGGTCTTGCTCTTGCTCAGGCTGGTCTCAATCTCCTGACCACAAGCAATCCTCCTACCTTGGCCTCCTAGAGTGCTAGGATTACAAATATGAGCCACCACACCAGCCTCTATTTAACGCTCTTAACAGAAGCCTGTATACCTGCAATACATTTGAATGACTATTGGAAATAAAAGTCACTCATTTCACGTTTAAGATGTGAATGTATGTTAAAGTATATCCCTTTTAGTGGCAATGTAGTAGGGAAAAAGGAGCTTAATAATCTGAATGTCAGAAATATCTTGAAAGCGTTAATCACCAGTGTTTTTAAGTTTTTTAATAAAGGTTAAGATAAAACCTTCCCATTTTTGTAGAAGTTTTAATTTTTAATCAATGTAAGAGTTCAATCCTAATCCAAACCCTGACGTTCTGAATATGAGATATAGTATAAATATGTTGTTGATTGCATTCTTTTTCTAATATATATAGGTTATCAGTATTAGAATCTATCATTCTCGTAAAAATTTTATTTCCAGCCAGGTGTGGTAGCTCACACCTATAATCCCAGAACTTTGGGAGGCTAAGGCAGGAGGATTGCTTGAGGTCAGGCGTTCAAGACCAGCCTGAGCAACATAGTGAGACCTTGTCTCTATAAAAAATAGAAAAATTAGCTGGGCTTGCTGGTGCACACCTGTAGTCCCAGCTGCTGAGGAGGCTGAGGCAGGAGGATTGCTGGAGCCCAGGAGTTTGAGGTTGCTGTGAGCTATGATGATTCCACTGCACTATAACCTGGGCAACAGAACAAGCCCCTGTCTCAAAAAAAAAAAAAAAAATGTATTTCCTTAAATAATATTTTATTTTATTATGGAGAAACTTTAAAAATTTGGGTAAACTTATAGCTCACATTTTAAAAGTCAAATATTGGCTTCATAATACCTATGTAGAACATTTAAATGTAAAAATAAAACTGAAAATATAAGAAAACTTTTTTAATATTCATATAGCATCCTTATTTTCATAGATTGATACATGAGTGCTGGAAATATGTACTTATTTTTTATGATGTTACTTTTCTTTGTAATCTTTAAATGTATCATCCTTCATCTTATAAAATTACATTTACCTACCAGAATTTATCAGTTTTTCTTAACCTCTACCACAGGTAGATATAGTCTGCTTTTCTAAAATCTGTTTTGCCTTAAATATCCCCCCACTAAGATGGGCCAATATCCTTAGAATTGAAGTTATTGCAGATTTTCTCTATGCTGGCAACTGCTGTGTGTCCAAGGATCAGATATAGTTAATTTAAATACTGTGATTGTTTTTATATTATTATAATAATATTAGAGTTCACAAAAATTACTTTGGCTTATTCCAAATAGTGTTTTTAATTTCTCAAGGAAATTTTTTTTCCAGGAAATTCTATAATGAACCAAGTCCATACTATATATTCATACTTAGTGGTAGGGTCAGAAATAAGTATATTTCTTTTTCAAATATGTGGGAATTTGAAAGGACTTAGGACACATATAAATACAGCTTTGTGAATAATTGTACAGAATTCCAATTAAAGGTACATTGACAAATTTAATTAATCCCATGATTTAAGATCCACAGTTAGCTATGGGTAAGTAACAGAGAATATATTTTGATGAGACTTATTCTAGAGTAGACTTTTCTTAGTTTTCTTATGACTTGTATCCCCTTTTGCAGTCACAAAATAAATAGAGCAAGTGATCTAGAACTAGTCAAAACGGCTCCGCTCAAATTCCGTATGTCCTTCCTTCCAATTGGGTCATGCCTCTTAAGGGGCTTATCTGTGCTCTGAGCTTAGGCCCCACAGTGTGGTGTTGCGTAAGGAATAACACTACAGTTTCATAAGTAGAAGAGCAGGTTGTGACCACTGGGCTTCGAGGGAGTGAAGGTACAGTTCTGACCCAATACAAATAAGGAGCTGAGCTACCCTGGAAAAGAAGGTACCAGCCACTGCCTGGAAGAGGTTAAGGATTTAGGGACAGCACAGAGAGTAAGACCACCTCACCAACAGAGACCACGTTTTTCCTGTGGAATAAAAGTCCCAATCATTTTGCTTTGGAGTAATGGAAAAAGGTGGAAGCAGGAAAAGAGGAGCAAAGACAGTCCCACGAAGGACGTCAGGGTGAAATTGAAATTCAGAGCATGTGCAGGAGGTGCCACAGCTGACTGGCATTGGTGAAGCCCAGAACTACCACGATGGTAGAGTCGTAGGGAAATGACAGCAGAGTGTATAAAAGCTTTTGAGGTAGTTTTTATGTGACTGACTGTTTCTAACCACAAGCATTACATAGACACAACTTGTGGATGTGCCACACTTACTGCAGACAGATTTATTCCATTTCTTGATTACATGGTATCTTAGACTCTATGAGAAAATAACAGCTTAAAAAGTGAAATGTATAAACTGGCCTTTAGCAGTTCAGTTATTTGCTTTTATTAAATTTATTGAATTTTTTTTTTTCAGATATTAAGGAACGATTCACAAATTATGTGCTTTTGCTGATAGTATGTCTAAGAAACATGGAACAGTTTTCTTGGAATCCAGGTAACTAACTCATAATGGATAAAATGTCTTGTAATTTTAATCTTAAACCAAAATCATTCTTTTACATGGCATAAAATGAGTATTGCAGAAAATGTCAGAAGACTTTGTTCCACTGTTTGGGTATTGAAAAAACAGTCATCTGCCACATAATGACGTTTCGGTCAATGACAGACTGCATATAATAAGACAGTGGTCCCATAAGATTATAATGGAGCTGAAAATGAAAATTCTTATCACCTAGTGATATCATAGCTGTTCTGACATCATATTGTGCAACACATTACCTTTTCTATGTTTGGGAATGTTTAGATACACAAATACTTACCATTGTGTTACAGTTACCTATAGTATTTAGTATGGTAACGTGCTATATACGTCATAGCCTAGGAGCAATAGGACATGCCATATGGCCTAGGTGTGTAGTAGGCCATACCATCCAGGTACACCTTAGAGTGTAAATACACTCTATGATATTCACACAGTGATGAAATTGCCTAACAACACGTTAGGCGAGACCATGCTTTGCATTGCATTTATTATTCTCAATATTGTGCATGTTATAGGCATTTAGGAACTTCTTATTTATTTATTTTAAATCATTGCTAATTTACCTGGGACAAATCAGAAACATATAAAATAAGATATATGATTTTGGAAATATATTTTCAGAAATTATTTTCTTAGAGAAACCATAAGGTCAAATGATATCTGTCAGTGGCTTGAGTTCTAATCTGAATGGATCCAAAGGCTTCTTGACTTGTGGTAGGAAAGCTTCTCCCTCCACACACATCTAGATTCTTTGTGTACCTGTTTTCTTTTGGTGAATGTTGGTATATTTGTTTATAACTAAGTCAGCTAACAGGGTGTCCATGAAAGGCAGGGTGGACACATGTGGTTGGCCCTGGCGGAGGCCTCATGGTATCAGCAACCTCAAAGGAGGGCTGTTGAACCAAGGGACAAATGATCCCTAAGCCTCCCAACAACTAGGTGTTTGAAGTCATATTCTCATTTATACCGCGACTTTAACAAATTATCTTAAGTTTCCTTTGTCAGTTCTATAGCAGATAGCAGGATAAAAGGAGCACTTGCTTTGGTGATGAATTCATTGTTCTTTCACTCTTTTTTCAGTTTGTATTTTTTAGTTTCCTTTTTAAAAAAATGCTGTTTATAGAAACTTGCTCTCAGTTCACAGATCATTAATAACATAAAAATAATACTAGCTATTTTGTGTGTCAGGCACATTGCTATGCAACATTATCTCCTTTATTTCTCATAATAATGCAGACACTTTTATTATCCTTGTTTTATACATAGGAAACTTGAATTTAGATAATTAAGAAACTCGCCCTTTGCCAGTGATGCAGATTCAAAAGAAAAGAAATATTGCAGTCAGTGGCAGAGTTTTTCGTTGAAAGCAGTCCCCGATGTCTAAAACCTAGCGTGATGCCAGACTCACAAAAGCTGCCTGTACTGTGAGCATGTATGGTCCAGCTGCCAGCGTCTTGAGTTGCTTTAGGTCCTTGTCAGCATTTCTAACCATCTTTTTCTTGCTCACTCTCATACTTACACCCTTCTTCAAGGTCGTAGGAGGTTATCTATGGGTGTTTTTTAATCAGGTACTTGGTACTGAATTGATATTTTAATAAATGTCATAAAAGTGAGCAAATTTAACATCTGTATGACAGTGAAACAAGTCATTGATCAATATCTTTAAATTATAGTGATCAAAGAGGGAGAAAATTCCTCAGTTGACTACGGGAGGAGCTGTACTGCTAGCTATGTACTGTCAGGTTGAGACAGCTGTAGAATTAAAGGATTTTCTAAGGAACCTGCTTAACCTAGTCATCCCACCAGCATGTAGGTACGTAGATATGTAGACACACGAACAGGTAGGCATGTAGGCTGCATGAAGCCAGGGCTCTGCTCACCACAGTGGTCTGCACAGAAAGCAGTGCTTGGCACATAGAAAATACTGAATAAATATTTTTTTGAATGAACTATCCTTTAACTTGATGTAGTGTAGCTGTTTTGACAAAGGTTATATTAATAATTGAAAGCTACTTTTGTATCATATATTAAAAATATAGTTATGGGGCCGGGCGCGGTGGCTCACGCCTGTAATCCTAGCACTCTGGGAGGCCGAGGTGGGCGGATCGTTTGAGCTCAGGAGTTCGAGACCAGCCTGAGCAAGAGCGAGACCCCATCTCTACTAAAAACAGAAAGAAATTATATGGACAGCTAAAAATATATATAGAAAAAATTAGCCGGGCATGGTGGCACATGCCTGTAGTCCCAGCTACTCGGGAGGCTGAGACAGGAGGATCGCTTGAGCTCAGGAGTTTGAGGTTGCTGTGAGCTAGGCTGACGCCACGGCACTCACTCTAGCCTGGGCAACAGAGTGAGACTCAGTCTCAAAAAAAAAAAAAAAAAAAAATATAGTTATGGTATGTGGAGGTTTCAGATTTCTTTGGTAGCCTGTGATATAGATTCTGTTCACATTAAGAGATTTAATTGTTTTTCTTTTTTTCCATACTTTATAGATCATCTCTGGGTATTGTTTCCAGATGTCTGTATGGTAATTGCATCAGAAATTGCTGTGGATATTGTAAAACATGCCTTTATCACCAAGTTTAATGACATTACTGCAGATGTATGTATTTTGATACAAAATTCAATGTTTAAAGTTTACTTCTTAATATTATAAAGTTATAGAATAAGTTTACCATAGTTATTAAGATAATAGAAGATTTTAATACTTTAAAATTAGAATTACACAGTTTTAAGTTTCTAAACATTATTGTGCTACTGAAAGTATTTTATTTGAATATTAAGCAGTCCCAGTTCCATATTTTTGGTGGAAATATAGACCAGCCAGTAGTTGAGGTCAGTATTACTAACTCAAAATCATTGTAAACCACTAATATGGTCATAATCTGTTCACTTAAAGTTTTTAAAATCACATTGTTTCCATTTTAAAACTTAGACCATCAAAAGTTTTCTTTCTGGCTAGGTTTTAAAAATATTTAAATATGTTTAAATATTGATTTTTTTTTCCCCTGCAATTATGAAGAGGTTCTTGATAAGTTCTAGAAGATAAGAGCCTTATATTTTTCTAGTGAAAGCTTTTGATGAAACTTTGAGAGATTTGTTTTATGTTGTAACCAGATATTCTGTAGAATTTCCAGAAATAGCTATGTGGCTATAGGCTCATGGTCTATAAAATGTAAAAGTTTCCTAGTGCATTGCTCATTCCTAGTTCAGTCTCAATGAATATTATTAGTTAGCAGTTTTCTAGATTTTATTGGGTTGTACTTTTAATAATAGTCTTACTCTGATACTTCTTTCATTTCAAAAGGCAATGGTTTAAGATAGAAAGCAGTTGTAACAGCTAAAATTTGATGATTTGATTATGGGTTTCTGAATGCTTATAATATACTAAAAGAAAATATGATTTTTCACTTTTTTGTAAGGCACTAATAAAGTAATTTCACCATTTACTTTCTTGGCTTTCTCAATATAGAATGATTCCCTTTTCATAGGATCATTTTCTCAGCATCTAAAGTCAAAATTAATAGGCTTGATTTAGATATTTGTGTAATTTTTAGTGGAAATGACATTTTATAAGTGCCTTCATAACTACTGTGTTCCCTAGTATAGTAGTTGTATATTTTTTTTAGTATCCATTTTTCTAAGAAGGTATCATTATGATTAGGTACAGCAATAATAATTTTTTAAAACTCTTCATTTAGGCCGGGCGCGGTGGCTCACGCCTGTAATCCTAGCACTCTGGGAGGCCGAGGCGGGTGGATTGCTCAAGGTCAGGAGTTCGAGACCAGCCTGAGCGAGACCCCGTCTCTACTAAAAATAGAAAGACATTATATGGACAACTAAAAATCTATATAGAAAAAATTAGCCGGGCATAGTGGCGCATGCCTGTAGTCCCAGCTACTTGGGAGGCTGAGGCAGTAGGATCGCTTAAGCCCAGGAGTCTGAGGTTGCTGTGAGCTAAGCTGACGCCACGGCACTCACTCTAGCCTGGGCAACAAAGTGAGACTCTGTCTCAACAAAAAAAAAAAAAAAAAAAAAAAAAACTCTTCATTTAATTTAAAATTTCAAAATTATTTTATATGTATTATACTACTTAAAATAGTCACCCTTCCCAAAATTCCAAACTCTCAGGATCATAATCATTGGATATTTATTCTTTTTTGAAGAAAAACCTTTAAAAGATGTATGAATGTTCACAGTTCAGGGGAACCGAGGTTATGGTTTACCCTTACTATAGGAAAACAAGTAGAGAAACCATACCTGGATCTCTGCTTGGTTATTAGCACCTGTTCCTGGTCAATTATTAAACATTTTTATCTACAGAATTTTTCTTGTGATATATTTGCACTATATTACTTAATATTTCATTCTTATTTGTCTTTAGGTCTACAGTGAATATAGAGCCAGTCTTGCTTTTGACCTTGTTAGCAGCCGACAGAAAAATGTAAGCATTATTTCAAAGGCATAGTCTGAAATTAACTAACAGTGGCTTAATTTAGCATGGAATATTAGGTAAGGGGGAGCTATATGAACTTAAACTTCCTATTTATCTCTGCTCTCAATACTAAACATTTACAAATTAGTAATACTCAACATTAAATAGTATATGATGTTTACAGCATTGTAACAGTTATTCAACTTTATATTTAAAACTCCTCATGAACTTTTGGATTTCTGCAGTCATTTTTCTAAATTGTATAGTAGGTGCTGATTCTCCTCTTGCTCATAGCCTCACCTGTTTAGAACATTTGCTGGTAGTAAGTGAATATTACTTCTTAAATGCTGTTTAAATTCCATTAATCGGAATCCTTTTCTCCTCTCTCTGTTCAGGCATATACTGATTACAGTGATTCGGTAGCACGAAGGATGGGTTTTATTCCTCTCCCACTAGCTGTTTTAGTAAGTCCATACTTTTTTATGTTTTTGATAATGAGATAGCCATCATTATAGAATATTAGTAGATGGATTATCAGTAAGATTGTTTTAAAAGGACTTGGTATAAAAATTAACAGTAAAACTTGGGATAAAGTTTTGTTTTAAATTATAGCAGTGTCCCTTTGAATGTTGAACCATCCAACAGATAAGTGATATTAAACCATTTTAAGTAAATGGCTTTCCTAAAAATGAGAATACTATTTTTTGCTCACTCATTTAGCAAAGATTTTTCTTTTTTTAATGGAAATACTTGAAGGTGGCATTGGCGTGGCCACTCTGATGCATATGGGTGGAAAGGTAAATGGATCCAACATTTCTAAAAGTCAGTTTGACAGTATCATGCTTTGATGCAGTCATTCCAGTTCTACGAATTTATCCTAAGGAAATATTAATAGTTCTAAAAGGCATACAGTGACTTATGGGCAAGGCTGTTCATTGTAGTGGCATTTATAGTAGTAAAAATTCAGAAACAAAATAGGTTATATAAACTATAGTACACCTAAATGAAGACATATTCTGTTCCCATTGTAATTGCTACTTTTTTTTTTTTTTTACTACTTTTTAAAAATTTTTCAAAGCTTTTACAATGAAAATTTCTACTGTTATATTCAGGAAATGTGTTTTGTTTTGTTTTGTTTTGTTTTTAAATAAAAATGGTACTAAAATTTACTAAATCAGTCCCAAAAAAATCAACTTTGAATATTTAATGAATTGTTCAGAACAGCCTTGCAGATAGTTATTAGCCACATTGGGTTGTATTAATAGTAATTAAGAAGATTTGCTGCCTGTACTTATATTTGATTATGTTTTTTCTTGACTGCCTATTCTCACATCAAAACAAATTCAACTATCTTTTTTGCCAAAGAACATCTAGAGTTCTATAGATGCATTCTCATGCAAATCAACTAAGAAAGGTATAAAGAAGACCAGCTTCCCTAATTTTTTTTAGATGATGAATTATAAATAGATTTCATGTTATTTAAATTTCAGTGTGGCTTTCCAGATAACCACATCCTAAACATTTTCCAGTTATATTAATAGCATGTTTATTATATAATAATATAGCTTTCTTTTGCTTGGGAAAAGGAACTCCTAGAATTTTGAAAAACTGGAGGCTTTTAAAGAATAAAATTATTTGTTAAAGGTTTAAAATATTGATAAAATAAAATACTAAATTTTTCTACATTTGTTTCCTACAACTGGAAACACGATACATACAAGTATGAGGATAAACCTAGACTGCCTGATTCTTTTCTTTTTAAGATTGGTTAAATGGTTGGATTTAAATATGGCCTTGCTTTGCCAAATAATAATCGACTTGTCTAGTCACTTGTCAGAAAACTCAATTCACAATTAGTATGAGTTTTTAAATTCAGTATTTTAAAATATTCCTCTGGTCTTTGTTTTATTCTTTAAATAAGTTTCTTTATGGTTGCTATACCAAAAGATTGGTGTGTAATTAATGATCGATTAACAGAACACTTCTGGAGAACCTCCTGTGTGCTGGGAGGGGATTACATAGCTAAGTGGTGATCAGTGGGTTTCTTCGGCAGCACTTCCCTCACAGAACCTCACCGTGGTGCCCCAGC
Source organism: Eulemur rufifrons (assembly GCF_041146395.1). NCBI lineage: Eukaryota > Metazoa > Chordata > Mammalia > Primates > Lemuridae > Eulemur > Eulemur rufifrons. The sequence goes on from NC_091001.1 coordinate 27,868,620, forward strand.
TTTGGCAGACATCCGAGAGCCTTGAGGGGTACACCGAGGCCTCTATAACAAGTTAATTCTTTAAGGCACAGAATGACAGTGTTTTCTTCTAAGTGTTACCTTGGGTCCTAAAGTGAATTAATATGCGAAAAAAAGGAAAAGAAATCGTATGTAGACTTTGGGCGTATGTATCTTAAAAGTTACCTAATAACATAGTAGATAAAAATTAAGTCATTTAAGCCTTAAATGTGATCATTGGTTTGCCTTTCATGTTTATGAAGACAATCCTAGAGCCATGTTAACTTCTGTTTCAAATGTCTGTACAATTGTCATTTCTCTGTTAGAGACTATGACACAGTTGAGGGCTTCCATTGTGAGTTTTCTCACAGGAAGACTTTATTGAATATATGACAACCCATTGTCCCACCTCCTCGCAATTGTTCTTTTATTAGAAGCATTTTTAAGTGACTTTTAAAATGTATATTATATTTAAGACACCTTAATATACCCTAATAGACATTTGATAACTTGACATTACAGATAAGGCCACTTCTCCCTGATTCAAAGCTGACCCCCTAGACCTTAATATATGGAAATAGCTATTGCACCTATAATGTGTGAACATTTTCCTTTGACTGGTCCCACCAGATTTATTCAGCAGATTTCCAAGGATAATGTTGTTGCCCCTACATTTCTGTGAATTAAATAAGAAAATAGATATGTAACCATAACTATCCAAAAGAGACAGAAATTTTTTGACCTTTAAAAAATTAATTTTTAATAATGTTTAGTTTTTTTAAACAGTACAAACCTCCTAAGTTTCCCTTTACTCTGTGCTCCCCGCAAGTTGTTGGGGGTTCTTAAAAGAATCAAAAAACAAAGAACAGGGGGGAGAAAAGCAGGAAAAGGGGCCATGAAGTGATTCTAGCTCTGTTACGGCACATGTAGCAAGATGAATTCATTTGCACTTTACAGAATAATTTTTTGTTGTAAAAATCAGCTGATTTGCATCTCTCTTAGGTATAACTGCATGTGTCATTCATGAACTAGGTATAGTGTCTGACCTCAGAGAGTCAACAGCAGCCAAACTGTTGCCTTAGCCACAGGCATCCTGGATTTGTCTGAACAAACCCAAATCTACCATGAAAGTTTTCACTAGCAAGCAGGTTTTCATATCAATCAACAGATCTAGAACTGGCTTCTTGGATTTAGACAAAGACCACAAGTGTGTACCTAAAATGTTAAAATCAGCATGGAGAAATCTTTTATTTAAATATTAACTAATAACTCTGTGGTTGTGTGTTCTGTTTGTATGTTTTTGTTGTTTTGGTTTGTTTCTGGCTAGCTCATCAGAGTTGTAACAAGCTCAATTAAAGTGCAAGGAATCCTGTCTTATGCCTGTGTCATACTCTTCTATTTTGGGTAAGATTAACTATTCTTGAATATGTTTTTGGTTATACAGTAAAGTATAAACGCAAAATGTAATGGAAGTTAACAAGCACCCCAAACATCCTACTCCCACTCTGTGCCAGGGGCTCCCTTTTAACAGCTTGTACCTCCAAATGTATTTGTGAGTCAGTTAGATTGACTGCACTGCTATTTGGTAGTAGTATTAACAGTACTTTAGATTTTATTTTAATCTTTAGTGAATTCTTTTACTTAAAGCCCTTTTTGCTTAAGAATTAGGTTTCACCCATATTTTCTTTTTTGAAAAAAAAGTCGGCCACTGCCATCAGACATTTTTCCATATTTAAAAACATCTTTGACCTTCTAGTATGTTTGCCACATTTAACTAATTTAGCACACTGTAGGCCTATGTCATATAAAGCCTAAGGTGATACACAAGTGCAGTTTCTCTGCCTGCGGCTGGCTGAACTTGATCTGCAAGTGTGTTGCTCTCATGGAGCTTACATTCTGGTTGGGGGAGACAAACAGCAAATGAACAGCTGGAACAATTTAAGACAGTAATAAGCGATATGAAGAAAGTAACAATATAAAGTGATCTTGCGTTGTTAGTTTTCTCAAGAAGTGAACTGATGATAAAGTAGCCCTGCCTAGCATTCAGTTAACTTACTGAAAAAGAAAACAGGGATGTTGTCTCATTCTTGCTTACCTAGGGTACTTCAGGAGTTGTGCTCCAGGAATGGTGTCTGTGAAAGAGATCAGATCTGAATATCTCTAGAGGAAAAAAGTGGGGAGAGAATAAGCATAGCAGTAGTAAGTTCAGCAGTAGGTTCACTTAATTCTTCCCCAAGGATGAGATCTAGTTTCCAGAAACATCTATGGTGTTCGTTCCAGTTTTATGGTTTGAGTATGGTTTTCTGCAGTGTTTTCTGCCTGCGGCCTAGTGTGCTGTCTGGCTCAGGACACTAGGCCCCCTCAACGCTCAGGAAACTTCTCTCAGAGCAGCATGGGAACAGTCACTTCTCATTGTCTGCACTTTCTGTTCTTTCCTGAGCACCCTGCGTGGTGGCTGTGCTTCCCAGCTCGTGCAGTGCCTGTCTCCGGCCCTTGCCCTGCAGAGCTGTTTAAGAGGGGGTGGCTAATTTCAGCGGTACCCACAGCTAGATGATCAGGTTGTGCACCACTTCCTGTTTTCCATGTGAATGTATCCATAAATGGTTTCCTACATTAAGGTAACTCTTTTTAGACATTAAAAAACATGAGACCCTCCTTTTCCGTTATATATTCTCATACCGCTCCTGAAACTTCTTGGCATTGTGCTGTGCTTATCAAGCGACATTGCTGCAATTATTCTCATATTTTTTGCCATAAATAAATTAGGAAATGAAGCATGTATATGCTACACCTGAAAACCTTTGTTCAGTTACGGTTGCCTGTGCATAATCCACCAAAGGGGATGTGTTTCATCTGAATCACCTAAAATTCAGGACCTCGATCTCCCCTCACCCAGTGTGGCACCTCTCTCCCAACATCTCAGGGTAATGCCCAAATTATTAATATCCTCTCCTCCTTCAGAAACTTTGCAAAACCAGCTGGGCCACGAAGACTTTTTTATTCGTTAAACTCCACCAAACCCAGGAATCTTCCTTCAGCAAAAACAAATCAGAATTCAGCTGGGCCACCTAACATAAAATGCTATACTTTTTTCCCCACCACACCCCGTTTCATCCCTTTCCCTCCACACTTACTCTTGCCAGCTGTGGGGGGAAGACTTGCCAGCTTCTTCCCTTACTGACCAACCAGCACTGCTCAGGGAGCATCTGCTGGGCACCAGGTGCTGGTCCCAGGCAGGTCCAGGGGTCAGCTGAAAAGAAGACAGACAAGTGCCTGGGCTTGTTGTTTCTGAAATTTCTAGACATCAACCAGAAAAAGAAATCGCTCTGAAGTGATGGTTGGTAGTAAGTGTTATGAAGAGAAGCACAGTAGCGTGAGATAAAGAGTGGCCTGAGAGAGGGGTTGGCAGGGGTGGCCTCTCTAGTGGGCTGGAGTAAGGAAGGGCCATGCAGCCGCCTGGGAAGAGAGCAGGCGGGAAGAGAGAAGGCGCAGGGGCACAGCAGGAGCCGGGGTGGGAGCCATGGGGGAGGAGGGCCTGCAGAGAAGTGCCCTGGGGAGGGGAGACCACTGGAGGGTCTGATCAGACAATGGCAAGACCTAGCGGGCTTTTTGCAAGGACCGCTTAGGCTACAGTGTGGAGAATACACTGGAATGTGGCATGAGGAGAAACAGTCAGGCCAAGTCAGGGAAAGGTGACCAAGGTTGGAATTGAAGTGGTAGCCGTGGAGCAGTGAGAATTTGTCAACTGTGTATATTTATATTTTGAAAATGGAGCTGGACAGGACTTATTAATGAACTGATCAGATGCAAGGTGGTAGGGAAGGAGAGGAATCAAATAGGATCACCAAGTTTGGGGCCCAAGCAATTAGAGTAATGGCATTGCCAGGTACTGTGATGGGGAAGCCTGCGAGAGAAGTGTACATGGGGTTGGAGTAGGGGGATAGCGTTGGAAAGAGGGTGGTGGTGTAATCGAGATTGTGGTTCAGATTTCATAAGTTTGGAATCCTATTAGATGTCCCTGAGGTGGTGTCAAGGAAGCAGTGGAAGGGATGAGTGGAGTTGAGGGGAGGGTTGGAGTGGGGATAAATTTGGTAGTGTTATGCACACGATAGTTACTTGTAGCTGCAAATCTGTATAGGTTCTTCCATGTTCATATTCGTAGCTCCAGGGGAGGCTGGGGCCCTGTGGGAAACCTTGTTTGCTTCTCGCTTTGACCTGCTTCAGGTCCCTCCTCAGACTTGTCCTCACTGACTTGTAACTTCATACTATTGCCAAGATTCCATCTCAGGCACAAAAAAACCATCATCTGCTTATTCGCCTACTGTAAAACTGGCATTGAGTCCTTGACTCTATGTTATCTAAGGTCCACTATATGTGAGACAATACCAATGTGAGATTTTTTTCCCCCATAATTTTTTTGGCCGATTTATATCAAATGCCTTCAAATATTATATATCTTTTGACCCAGAAATTTCATTTTTGTAATTATAGGTACCTAGGAATTTATCTTAAGGAAATACAGGTTGAACATAAGTTTTCTTAATGAGAAACTTTTTAGTAGAAGCAAAATACTGGAAATAATCTATCCAGAAATAAGTGTTGTTTGGGTCTTTGTTATATGATAACTTATACAATGAAATATTATAAGGCCATTTAAAATAATGTCACTGAGGAGCATCAACTAATATAGGAGAATATTCGTGCTATATTGTTGTATAAATAACAATAATACAATAACAGAATTGCTTGGCATTTCTGTGTGCCCAGCACCGTTCTGAGCACCATGCCCAGGTCCCCCGTCTCTGGCCGGGCTGGCTGAGTGGCTTGCCCAGGGCCCCACACACACACACCGCCCCAGAGTCAGTGCTCCAGCTCCCAGCTCCGCTCCCTCCTGCCTTGGATTAATAAAATAGACCTCGTTTCTGTACAGCAAAAAAGTACAAACAGGTGTATACTCAGAGCAGATGACTGGAAGATAATATATCAGTTGTCGCAGTGATTATCACTAGGGTGTGGAATTATATTATTTTCTTGTTTTTTTTATTGTTCATCTGCATGTACTAAATGTATTTGTTTTGTAATGAGAATAAATGTTAAATTATTTACTACCAGGAAAAACTTCTAACCCATATAATTTCTTATAATGAGAATTAAGGAATTTAGCAAAGTTTTCCCTCGTGGTAAAGAAGCCTCAGGCTTTGTGTAAGGAATTGGACACTTCAACCCCGGTCCTCTGACTCCTGGGCCTGTCCCCTTGTCACCAGGCTCCACCGCCTTCTCCTTAGCAGTGGTAGTAGGTGGCATTTACAGTGATTTAGGTTAGTTCCAACAATGGTTGTTTGTTTTGTTTCCGGTTTTAGGTTGATATCCTTGAAAGTACTTAATAGCATCGTGCTGTTGGGGAAATCATGCCAGTACGTGAAGGAAGCCAAAATGGAAGAGAAGCTGTCCAACCCTCCCCCCACCAGCACTCCGGGCAAGCCATCCAGCAAATCACAGAACAAGTGTAAACCCTCTCAAGGTAGGTTTGGTTCAAAGAGTTAGATCAGCGTTCGGTCAACAGTTAGCAATGCTTTAGAGATTTGGTTTCACTTCACCTAGTTGTTTTATAACTCCTTAAATTTTTTAATAGACACATAGTAATTGTACATATTTATGGGATACATAGTGATGTTGCAATACATATAATATATAGTGATCAGATCTGGGTAATTAGCATATCTGTCATCTCCAACGTGACCGTTTCTGTGTGTTGGGAACATTCGGTGGTTATAGTTTAGCTCTCATCTCACGTATACATGACCCGGTGCTCCAGGTTTTTCCCTTTATCCATTCACTGTTCCATAGATGATGACTGAGCACCTATTACATGCCAGGTCTGGGTGAGGACACAGCAGTGGTGAAAAGGCCATATCTCTGCTCCCACAGGGCTCATTCTAGGTTGTCGGGAGGAGGGAAAGAGAGAAATAGGCAAGCACTGTATCAGGTGGCAGCGAGTGCTGTAGAGAAAACCAAAGCAGGATTGGGGGTGGGGAGTTGGGGGCGCTCCCCCAAGTTTGAGGAGACGGCACCTGAGCAGAGCCCGAGGGTGGCAGTAGCCAGCCTTCCAGGGAGAGCGGCTTAGGCAGAGGATGCAGGGACATGCCAAGACAGGAAGGTGCTTGGTGTGTAGAAGGACAGCAAAGGCCAGGCCAGGTGGCTAGAGTGGCCCAGTCCCAGGGACAGGAACTTGGAGAAGGAATCTGAGGGGCCCCGGAGGGCAGTTGTGAGGACCTTCCCACTCTCAGTGGGAAGGGAGACGTTGCACCACTTTGAACAGAGGAGTAGCATGGGACAGATGACATTTTAAAAGTATCATTCTCAAGCTTTATGGAAAACAGACTCAAGAGGGGGTGCCCAGAAGTGGGGACAAGGATGGAGGAAGCTGCGTGTAGCTCAGAGCAGGGGGAGTGGTGTGAGCAGGGACAACTGGCTGGGTTCTGGGTAACCCTGGGAGATTCCAGCAAAGGATTTGCTGATGAGTGGGTTGTGCAGTGTGAGAAAGAGTCTTCTCTTGTTAAGGACGAGTCCAAGGTGTCTGGCCTGGAAGATTTGAAGAAAGAACCGAGACACTGACTTAATTTTTATTGTTAGATGGCAGTTCCCTGTTCACATGGCTATTTGCTCATATGACTTTTAGTTTAAATGGTTTATTTTTAAACGTATGGAGCAAATGTGTCACATAGGAGATGCTGGTGATAGAAAAGTAAAGGATGCCCTCAGGGCCTCACGTACCCACAGCGGGACAGCACAGGGGGACCCTCCAAGTAAGTGAGCAAGGGGTTGAAAAGGACAGGAGAGGGCTCTTCCTGGAGGTGATGATGCCTGAACTAAATCTTGAAGAATGAGAATAGGACAGGGAAGTCCAGTGGAAAGGACAACTTTTTCCTTGAGGAAGAGGGCCAGCATGAGTTAATTCACGGAGGCCTGAAAAAGCATCCCGAGTACTCTCGGCTCAGTACTCTGAGACTGTAGAGTTGGCTCGGGACAAGGGCAGGAGAGGAAGCTTGGGCTGGGCTGGAGTCCAACCTAAGGTGCAGGGCAGGCTCATCACACAGCTGCACACGGAGCGAAGATAAGGAGTGTATAATCACTGGGAGATGAGGTACTACCGTAACATGAGGACTGCATTTGTTTCAGCCACCTAGGTAATTCATAGTGGGCCTGTACGTGTCTGCTACGCCATTCATTAAGTTAATCAGTGTTTGAGGATCCAGTCTAATGAGGGGATGACACCTCAAAGCACATGCTGTAGTGCAAGGCCGTCAAATCAAGGGTGGCAGAATGAGGAGTGCATTCAGGATGAGTGTCTGAGTGTCTGCACAGCACGGCTTGCTGGTCAGGACGGAGAGCATCAGGAGGGTGTTGGAGTCAGGCCGAAAAGAGGAGGCCTACTCTGAAGGCAGTGTCGGGTTCATCACATTCTAAAAGGAACAGAGACAGTAGTGGGGGGCATATATTTTTTGCTTATGGTATGTATTTTTTGCTTCAAAAAAGCTGTTCTTAATAAGGATTGAATGTATAATTCAGAGGGTGGTTCTAGGCCTTAGCCCAGCTATCCCCAAGGCCAGCCTCCACGATCCTTGTGGCCTAAAATAGACATTAGGGGTTTTATTTGTTGGTTTGCTTGTTTTTACCTCTCATTTGGACTCCTAAAGATGATGCCTAACTAAGTCTAGCTGAAGTGGCTACAAATGAGAGGTGGAATGCGGGAGAGTCTGCCTGGCCCACTCCCTAACGGCCTGCATACAGGAGCCAGCGTTGGTTTTTCAGGACTGGCAGCAGTTGTATCAAGACTTGGTCATATAGGAGGCAGTTGTAATGTAGGAGTTTGGATTTTCCCACAGTTGGGTGATGGTGTTGTTTGTGTGGTGTGATCAATGTAATAATGCCCGTCCATAAAATTTTGGATGCACAAATGTAGGTGATTAGCCTCTAAGTTTCATTCATAAATTATGGCTGCTTATATATAATAACGTGCTATTTGGTTATCATTTGCTTTATTTAAAAGTGTGGATAATGGGCAGCTTTTTCAGTATCTCTGTGTTGGTGAGCTCATATTTATTATAATTTGGGGGGAAATCTTTTTCTAATTCAGTGGATCTATTTTATCACAGGCCTTTCCACGGAAGAAAACCTGTCTGCCTCGGTCACCAGCCAGCCTGTCCATCAGAAGGAAAACGTCATACCGTTGCTTGTGACAAGCAATTCTGATCAGTTTCTGACAACTCCAGATGGTGATGAGAAGGACATAACACAGGAAAATTCTGAATTAAAACACAGATCCTCAAAGAAAGATTTGTTAGAGATAGACAGGTTCACAATTTGCGGAAACCGAATTGACTGAACCTGTGGCTCCAAGTGCTGGAAGAGCTGGGTCCTGGGCAGCGAGTGCTGTGCTGCCAGGATGGACAGAGGCTGGACGTGGCACTTAAATATTTATTTAAAAACTTAAATTATTATCGGCAAGCAAATCTTAGTATCTTTCTTCCAGTAACGTGGTCTGGCCGAAGGTCAGACCACGGAATCACAGCGGCCTCCGGCCTCGACTCTCTGGGAAACTTGATGGATTATAAAACCTTCCTCCTGCTTGGCCAGGCAGCAGCGTCACTTCCAGACCTGACCAAGGCAACATCAGAGTCTGTTGTGCTTTGTCACGCTGGGCTTCCAGAATGTCCAACTTTGCCTCAAGGCCTCTTCAGTATAAGGATATACCTGGAAAACTGTGAAGCTTTTACCACATTACCTTTCCAGTCTCATACCATTTTCACAAACAGTTTTCAAACTTTACTTCATCTGCCAAAGCATTAAAAAAAATATTAAACATAAGTCAAGATAAATGTTCTTACCACCAGAATAATCCTTGAAGATGTATCTGAATTAATCAGAATTAAAGGCTACCTTAAATAAGACGTGATGAATAGTAGCATTTTGTAGGAAAAAAAATAAACATTAAACCAGTTCATTTAAAAAAAATTAATGAATGAAGCACTGGGAAAATGTTTCATAATTTTTCAATTTATTCTTTAAAGCAAAACGTAAGCTATGTGTCATTTAATTGCAGTGGATAAAATAGAAATTTCTTTACAAAAAGGCACTTTTTATACCGAAAAAAGCAGAGCAGTGTTAACTTTAAGGTATACTTAACTGGTTTCGCTTTAAAACTAATTGCTTCATAAATTATTACAGCTAAAAGGATTTGGTGTTGAGTAGGCTGAAAAGTTGTCAATGTACAAGATTCAAAACTGTCAACTTTAACTGGATTTTTTAAAGTAAATATTCTAAGTGGATTGGGCCACATCATCTTGCTTGGGCTTAGAAGATGCATTAGTTCTGTTTGGGTGGTCAGTGCGCCTGTGCTGGGGTGGGGTGTGCATTCTATGGGAGGGTATCTGTGGGGACGTGACTGTCTGGGTGGGCCTGTGCTGGGCGTGGGGCAGGCCCAGGTTGGGAGAGGACCTCGAGTGAAAGTAAATGGAGTGTTTTAGGCGTGTGGGTGGCTGGCTGGGTGTGGGGAGGCATTTGTGTATGGCTGTTGGGAACAGCAACCAAATGGTGCTTTTTGGTTTTGTTTGAGAGCCAGATTCCATTTCTGCTTAATTACTAGTTTGTGGCCTACATCCTAGGACAAGTTATTTTCCACCCATTGTATCTTGAGAATCCTTTCTGCATTTCTATAAAAATTTTACAACTTCTGATTTCAGAACTGTCCAGAAGATGGTACTGTTAACCATTACTTCTTTTGATGTTTGATTTTAAAGTTCAACTCTCATGCCCATGTTTCAGGCATATATGTATGCAGTAGGCAAATTCTAGGTGATTTGTCTGTTTCCTGGGTGAAATATAAAGCAAGCTTTAATGCTTTGGCTGTTCATTTGAAACATAAAAGTGAATTTTAATGTTTTACATTAATTAAAGAAATCTGAAGATTGATGTAGAGGAAATTGTATAGACATGCCTTTGTGAAACCAGGAAGTATTTTAAGTTACAAATGAGGAGACTTTTAATTCCTTTGTGTGTGTTTCAGTGGAGCCCCATTTTAGAATGATTATTCTTTTTTCCATGTCCTTTTCGCCAACAAAAGGAACATGCCCACAGTGAATGGCAATAGTTTGGGGAAAGCTTTGCCAAACATAGCCCTTTGTCAGAGCAAGAACATGGTTTGGGTATATCTCTTTCAATTCTGCTTGAATTATTCTGTTATTGTGCTGTCATTTGGGGGGAGATTTTCATTTCCTTTGCAGATGCTGTTGGGAGTGTGGGACGATGTTCATTTCTCCTGTTATAATGGCATTCAATACTAATTTTATAAGTGCATCTTGTGTGGAACTCAATAAATTCAATTTTGTAATCTTTTTTAAAAAGGTCACTGAATTTATTTTAATAATGTTTACTGTTGTATTTGGCGAAGTGGATTTCCCACTCTATAATAAGAATTTATAAGTGATAGAACTGTCTTAATTTGAATTATTCTTTTGGTCTTAATGGTGGCAAAATGTTTGCCTTTGAAAAAAATAGACTAAGTCTTGATCATAGACCATTCAATATCTCAGCAAATGAAGGTGTATTTGCATTTTACAGGTGTTTTGAGTGTCACATAATATGCTTTTCACACCTGGGAGTTAAGTTCAAGATAGTGCTTTGGTTTTTAAAAAATCCAATTAGGACACAACATAGGTCAGACCCTTACTAGCTTTTCCTTTGGAATAGAAGTATAAAAACCCAGCATCATTCGTGAGCTTGTCCAGACTTCCTTGTGGACTTTGGCCTGCATTTAAACTTTATTATACATAAACATGAAAGAAACTTGCTATAATCACATTATTAAAATATATCCTACCACTCCTGCTAACTCACCAGAGGAGATAAATTCACAAAATAATTTAAAATCACTACATTTTTTTTATATGTAGTAAAACTCATTGCTTTTTTTGGTTTTATGTTTTACTTTTTATTTATGTCAGGATATTATGGGGGTACAAGTCATAATAAAATCACTGCATTTGATATGTTTCAATTGCAGCTGGTTTTTCAACAAGGATTTGTTAGTCATCTATGTGTCAGGGACTGTTCTAAATGGTGGGATTGGCCGTGAACAAGGTAAGGTCCTGCTGCTCTGTGGAAGACTGATAGTAACAAGTCAATGAAATAACATCTGCTGGTCACAGGTGTCCAAGGTCCAAATGATTTCTCAGGCTTATTTCAGTTCTAAAACACGATTCTTTAGCATTTTTATGTAAATGTGATTTTTTTTTCTAATGGATTTTCTTAAAAGAAGATAATTGTATAGCAGTTTTACAGTGCTTCTATGAAGTAGAAATAAGAAAATTTTTTTTTCCTAAAGATTGCTAGTTGTCCTCCAGAATCTGTTCTTCTGTTCCCTAAGCGTAGAGCTGTAGCTGGGCACGGAGCTGCCTGTTGGCGACTGCATCGCCCAGCCCCTCTTGCTGTTAAGTGGGGCCAAGTGGTAATTATCCCCAAGGGATGTAAGTTGAAGGGGTGTATGGCATTATCGGCTCAGAACCCTCAAGGCAGTGGGTGGGCCTCTTCACCTATCCCCTTCCCACCAGCTGGAACCCAGAGAGGGTCGTGACCTTGCCCCAAATACACAGATAAACGTACAGTGTCCGGAGGGCAGCAGAGCCACGACAGAGAAGGAACCTGGGTCCCTGAACGCCTCTGCAGAGCAGAGTTGCCGGTCAGCTTGGAAGACCCAGCTTCACTATACACAAGAGGGAAACAAACTTATAAAATGCCTTTGTTTCTAAGCCGCTGAATCTGGACGGTCTGTGTTCATGCAGTTAAGCCCACACTAATGCACTAGGAAATCTGAAAGGAACTATTTAGAGAGCTTTACATAAAAGGAGTGAGTGAGGTGGTAGATCTAACTCTCTAAAACACATACTTCTGCAAATACTCTTTGGGTACTCATTTATTATTTACTGTTTGTAGAGAAAAAGATAAAGATTACTCTGCCTCACTTTTTCAGAGGTCAGACTGCCAGTCCCCTCGGCCATCTTGAACTGAACATTAAACTTGCTCCTAAGTGGCAAAGTTCTATTTGTCATATAGTCTATCAAGCAGATCCTTCTTGCCCCTTATCTCTCGGGAAAGTCTGTATGCAGTAAAACAGAAAATTATAAATACAGCCTAGGAGCAAGGAGAAGTGGAAACAAACAGTTAATAAATCAAGAGAGCAATAAAAATACGTCTGAGGTCAGTGGTGCCACGCAAGTGATCGTTGAAGACAACACTGTTACAGTCCAATGTGACAGGTGGCGTTCAGTAAATGTCTGAGCCTTCTAGGATAGTTTAGACTGTTAGTTTAAAATGATTAAGAAGGAATATGTACAATTGAGGGGGAAATTGTTAAGAGGAAACTGGGATTCTAAGGGAGTTACAATGATCTAAATAGTTTGCTTATAAGGAACAGCTAGCAGTCCTGCTGAGCAAACAAGGAATTGCTGTTCTAAATTTCATTAAGAGAGTAAACATATTGGCAAGTTGGCGAAAGGTAGTTATACAGTAGTGTAAAATTGTACTTGAGGTTGTTGGATATTTAATGGGAAAGAAGAATAGGTATCAGTACAATGTTTTGCTTTTAACATGCAAAACACTCTTTTTGGGACATGAGGAAACCAAGAGGGGTCTTGAGAGCATGTTTGGCATCTTTGTAAGGGAATTATTCAGGAACTACAGTGAATGAGCTCTTGCAGGGTGAAGAGCCTGCAAAGTAGGTAATTTTGAATCTGCAGTTATTCTAAATAAGCACATTCTCATTTCATTTTAGATATATCTATATAAGAATATAATACCGGGAAAGTCAGAAATAGCTGTATTAGCTGCAGTAGTAGTAGTGAAAAAGGACAATAAAAATTAAAGTAAGAAGATAAATACATTTTTTTAAATTTTTTAAAGAAATAACTATAATGTCAGGTTTAACCAGATAAGTGAAACGCATAACAAACGAAATACGTAAGTAAGTTGTTGGACTTCATTTCACAAATATTGCGGTCACTGGGCAAAGCACAGAAATGAATAACCTATGCTTTCTGCTCACAGAGCTTGTCTGTGGTCTAGCAGGGGGACTGAAGGTTAAGCTCACCCGGCCATTACAGCCCCGTGTGCTAAGTGCTGCCATAAACCGAGGCTCTGGCTGCGGCGGAACAGCTACTTCAGACAGGTTCTACCGTGTTCACCGCTGTAGCCCCAGCACCTTGTGCAGTTCCTGACACAAAGAGGTGACCTGTAAATATTTATTGGATGAATAAAACATAGGAGCCATTGTAGAGGATGTACACGTGGGCTGCCTTGAAAAAGGGTAGGAATTAGATGGATAAGAAGGAAAGGAAGGGCAAGGAAGGCGGAAAGAGCACAGCATGGCAGCAGCATGGGATCCCGTGCTGCCTGGACAAGTATCAGGGCCTGTCGAGCGCCAACAATCATGCTGGGAACACCAGGAGGAAAGCTGCAGTCAGAGGGAAACTGGAGGTGGAGGCAGGGGCTGTGGTCTCCGAGAGCTTTTGATGTCGCTACGAATCTTGGACTTGATCCTGTAGGCAAGGAGGTGGGGAGGCTTAAGTGGGATTTTATTTTATGTATTAATTTATTTATCTTGAGCCTGTCTTGCTCTGTCTCTCAGGCTGCAGTGCACTGGTGTCATCATAGCTCACTGCAGCCTCTAACTCCTGGGCTCAAGTGATCCTCCTTCCTCAGCCTCCCGAGTAGCTGGGACTACAAGTGTGTGCCACCATGCCCAGCTAATTTTATTATTTTTTGTAAAGATGGGGTCTCACTATGTTGCTCAGGCTGGTCTCAAATTCCTGTCCTCAAGCGATCCTGCCACCTCAGCCTCAGCCTCCCAAAGTGCGAGGATTACAGGTGTAAGCTACCACACCTGACCCTAAGTGAAATTTTAAGTTGGGTTGTTGTAACTATCAAATGGGAAAATAAATGAAAAAAACCACTTTGTAAACTATGAAGTGAGATCAGATCAATGTTTTAGAAAAGTCAGGCTGGTACCCTCACTTCTTACTGAATTGCTTTTGTTGTCTTAGTGTGAAAGCAATGCTAAGCTCGTTTTCTACATTCTTCACATTTAATCTTTATATCTCTCTAAAGAAGACAAGCCCGTTATCCCATTTTATAAGTAGAAAAACTGTGGCTTAGAAAGGTTAAGTAACTTGTTTGAGATCACGCAGGTAGTAAGTAGCAGAGCAGAAAGTCAAACTCCTGCACTCTCAACCTCTGCACCATCTGCTATTTGGGGGAAGAGGGAGAAGCTAGGTAAGGAGACCCCTCAAGGAGGTGCCTGCGGCCATTCACACCATAGCAAGGGGGACTTCAGCGACCCAGGATGTGGTGACCTGTTGGACATTCAGGGAGTGCCAGCCGGTTTTGTGATGTTGCAGTCAGACACTGTGTGTGACACTGCAAACATCAGTCTCCTCATCTGCAGATCAGGGTTGATAATGTCCACGTCTCAAGGTTGTGAGCCGCAAATAAAATAATGCATCTGAGGCCGTTTGTGATGATAGAGCCCTGCATGGCCTAAGTGATGCTGACCACCACTCCTGACACCTCATAGCCCAGCAGTGGTCCTCACCCCTCGGTCCCAGGGCATATTCCCTGAATCAGCGGCATCACACCACCTGGGAACAAGTTAGAACTGTGGATTCTTAGTTCCTGCCCAGATCTGCAGAATCAGAAACTCTGGGGGTGGAGCCCAACGATCTGTTTGTCAGGCTTCCAGGAGACTCTGATGCCCGCTGAAGTGCGAGAACCGCAGCAAGTCATCACTCTCTAGGATCTAGACCTCAGAATGACAGGTCCAGACACTCAACCCTGTCTACTTTTCCCAAAGTAAACACTGGAGAGGCTGAAACAGAATTTGGGGGCCAGAAGTTCTCTGGCACAGGCCTACATTCTATTTAAAATCCACATACCATTTCTGTCACTCTCTCGAGGCCAGGCAGCTAGACAGGCAGAGGAGGCTCAGGACTGGGGGCTTCTAAAATAGATCTTCCTCAAACCATGGTGCTCCTCCTCCTGCACCCTCAGGGCTGCATCCCCGCTCCTGGCAATAGAGCCTTTCAGATGAGTCCTACAGAAATCATAGCACGCTCATTCAAGCTACGTCATGACACTCCAACACTTTTATCACCAAAGAGTTGAGGAAGAGAAAAGGGCACAAGATCCATTAAGTGGTGCAATTCTGCACCAAAGCACTTCGTGGGAGACTCATTCTGTCTTCCCTGAGCATCTCCACTGTTCTAGGAGCTGCCACAATAGCCAGAAAGCCAGGCAGGACCTCTCTCTTTGGAAGCTCATATTTCAGTGGAGAAAACAAATAGCAAACGTGAATAGTTGAGTATTTCAAAGGGTGATCTGTGCTATAGAGGTAGCAAGATAATGTGATAGGGACGTGATGCTTTCTTGAAACTGGATGGTCAGGGAAAGCCTCTAAAAGATGACATGAGCTGAGACCTGAACTAAGAGAAGGCATCTCATTCGGACAGAGACTTGCAAGTTCAAAGCTGCTGGGGTGAGAGAGAGCAGGGTGTATTCCATGAGCAGAAAGACGTTCAGTGGGGAGTGGGGGTAGAGACGTGGGGGTGGGATGGAGCAGCCTGAAATGGAGTAAAGGGTGGGGAGCGGAAGTCCAGGTCACCCAGGCCCCCAGGCCATGAGTTGGGATATTACTGGTGCGAGGACCAGGTAGGAGTGAGGACATTGCTACTTCCAGTGTGTAAAGAATAGCCGGACGTGGTGGCTCACGCCTGTAATCCTAGCACTCTGGGAGGCCGAGGCGGGTGGATCACTCAAGGTCAGGAGTTCAAGACCAGCCTGAGCAAGAGCAAGACCCCATCTCTACTAAAAATAGAAAGAAATTATCTGGCCAACTAAAAATATCTATATAAAAAAATTGGACGGGTGCGGTGGCTCACGCCTGTAATCCTAGCACTCTGGGAGGCCGAGGTGGGCGGATCGTTTGAGCTCAGGAGTTCGAGACCAGCCTGAGCAAGAGCGAGACCCCATCTCTACTAAAAATAGAAAGAAATTATATGGACAGCTAAAAAATATATACATATATAGAAAAAATTAGCCGGGCATGGTGGTGCATGCCTGTAGTCCCAGCTACTCGGGAGGCTGAGACAGGAGGACCGCTTGAGCCTAGGAGTTTGAGGTTGCTGTGAGCTAGGCTGACGCCACGGCACTCACTCTAGCCTGGGCAACAGAGTGAGACTCTGTCTCAAAAAAAAAAAAAAAAAAAAAATTAGCCAGGCATGGTGGCACATGCCTGTATTCCCAGGTACTGGGGAGACTGAAGCAGAAGGATCGCTTAAGCCCAGGAGTTTGAGGTTGCTGTGAGCTAGGCTGATGCCAGGGCACTCACTCTAGCACGGGCAACAAAGTGAGACTCTGTCTCAAAAAAAAAAAAAAAAAAAGAATAAGCTGTGCATGCACTGGGGGCTGGCCAGGTGGCCAGGCGCTGTTTTTGTGATGGGCTCTGGACTCAGCAGGTGCCAGGTGCCAGGAGCCCCCAGCCTGGCCCAGCTCCATCTCCACCTCAGCAGAGCAAAGCAGCAGCCACTTCTGTTTGAGGACACAGACCAGACGGGATTCCGAACCTAGCCTTTGCTCATTTGTTTCTTCAATGCTGACACCTAGTAGGCAGTCGATTTTGTCTGACTTTGCTTCTCGTTGGATGCTCATGGTGATGAACAGACTCCAGATCTGTTCCTCTTCTGATCCCCCAGTCGGGCCGGCCCCAGCACTTCCATGAGTACAAGCAAAGGGAGGTGTCTGCGAGCCCCGCGCTCGCAGCAGAAAGCAGGTTAGCGCTCCCATGGAGGGGCCGGGCTGAGGACTGGAAACAGGAAGAAGCTGTTGGTGAGATGAAACTTCTAAAAAGTTCAGATTCTACTCATCTTTAATTGAAAAACACAACAGGAAAAAATAAGACCTTCCCTTGCAAATATAATGGATATAAATGCACTGTTCATTTCTCCTTCAAAGATGACTTAGGTCCTAGGATGATAGAATTTGAGCATTGAAGGGGCTCTAACAAGGCATCCGACCCTTCTTCCAGGGCAAGCTTCTTTTGTTCTATACCCCTCATAAGTTATCAAATATAAACTTTGGCTTCAAATAAGTGCTGTAGTATTAATAATTTTAAAATTTATTATATATCCATCACAAACAATCATACAAAGCCCTTTTAATTTATTACCTTATTTAATCTGCACAATGTCCCCGAAAAGTCCCTATTTGTCAGCTGTGGAAACCAAGGCTCAGGAGACTCTTTTCCCAACGGTCACCCAGCTAGGAAGTAACAGGGCCAAGATTTCCACCCTGGCCCGTCTGATCACAAAGCGCTGGTCCTTAACCAACATGAGGTCTGTAGCACGCAGGACAGCCTTCCACGAGAGTTCCCGCCAACAAGCACAAGATTTTTCTGTTCTTAAATCAAATCGTTTTCTAACAAAAGCATGTACAGTTAACAGATTTTCCATTCCTTCTGCCCTCCTTTCTGTTCACATTTTCCAGACTCTCATATGATTCTAATTCTCCGTAGATTGGCTTTGCTGAGTGTATTTTTAGTGTTTGGATCACGAATGGATTGTTCTGGTTATCCAGCTTATATTATGAATCACCTTTTTCTCCCCAAGGAATCATGACAGCGTGAGACATCACAACGTGGATGTATGTGATGGCTGGCACTTTTCAAAGTAGTCTCTTTCCGACTTCTGATGCAACCCTGCAAGGCCGGCCAAATAGAGATGGGGATGTTCATGTACCAACCAGGAAACCGAGGCCCTGGTTTTCCGGGAGTTTGGGAACAGTGCCAGGACTGGGAAGGAGGGCCTCCACCGTAGGCTGGCACGGACTTGCTAAGCAAGGGCTTCCAGCTTGTGCCGAACATGCCCAGCACTGCTATTCCCACACTGAGGAGGGGACGACGGGGAGAACATCTGCTTATTTCCTTAGGATACATTCCTAAAGTTGGAATTACTTGGACAAAGTTTCCAAATGACTCTTTTTTTTGAGACAGGGTCTCACTCTGTTGCCTCAGCTAGAGGAAGTGCAGTAGCATCATCATGGCTCACTGTAATTTCAAACTTCTGGGCTCGAGCAATCCTCTTGCTTTAGCCTCCTGAGTAGCTAGGACTATAGGTGCGAGACACCACACCCAGCTATTTTTTTTTTTTTTTTTTTTTTGGTAAAAATAGGGTCTCACTCTTGTTCAGGCTGGTAACTCCTAGCCTCAAGCGATCCTCCAGCCTTGGCCTCCCAAAGTACTAGGATTACAAGGGTAAGCCACCGCACCCAGCCTCCAAATGACTTCTGATGTGTGTTGCCAGATCGCCTTCCAGAGGCACACCGTATAAGCACACCCATCGCCCCACACTCTCACCAGCCCTCTGTTGAATGAGTGTCCTCCTAATCCTTGCTAACCCTACAGGTGTTTAAAAAGGGTACTTAGTTTTAAGAGTATAATTAAGTATTTTTTCATATATTGATTAGATATTTTTCAGTTTTTTTTTTTTTTTTTTTTTTTGAGACAGAGTCTCACTCTGTTGCCCAGGCTAGAGTGAGTGCCGTGGCGTCAGCCTAGCTCACAGCAACCTCAAACTCCTGAGCTCAAGCGATCCTCCTGTCTCAGCCTCCCGAGTAGCTGGGACTACAGGCATGCGCCACCATGCCCGGCTAATTTTTTCTATATATATTTTTTTAGCTGTCCATATAATTTCTTTCTATTTTTAGTAGAGGTGGGGTCTCGCTCTTGCTCAGGCTGGTCTCTAACTCCTGAGCTCAAACGATCCGCCCACCTCGGCCTCCCAGAGTGCTAGGATTACAGGCGTGAGCCACCGCGCCCGGCCTTCAGTTCTTTTTTAGTGAAATGTTTTTATCTTTAAATGTTTTTGGCATTGATATTTTTCTTGATGATTTAAACAGATTAATGAATTACAGTTCAATCAATCTTTCAGGGGATCCAAATGAGTCCATAAAAAGGTGGGCATTCCTTGCCCCACCCAGATCAGGCCAGGCCCTTGGTGGGACTCAGAAATCAATTTGCACTCTCCAGTGTGCTGCCTACAAAGAAGGAAGGAGGAGAGGAAATGTTAACATGTTAAATACTCACAAGGCCTTTGGTAAGAAGCCAAGAGGGGGATTCATGAAGCATCTCTCAGGTGGCATGTCTAAGAGCGAAGATTGCTGTGGATGGAGAAATAAATAACATTCAAGGTCACTGGATTAGGATTCAGGAAAACTGGATCCTAGTGAAGCTCCACTGTGAAGTAGCGGAGGGATCCCCTACCTGTTTTCGGCCTCTGCTTTCTCTGCTTACAAAATGCGAATTGATGCTTGGATGCAGCAACCAATTAATTTTCTTAAGGATTTTCCATCCTTCATTCTGTGGTAATGTACATTTTGCTTATTCTTTTTTTCCCTCCCCGCTGATTTCAATAATCTCTCTGGTCAGTTGAGCCGTTGCTCAACTTGGGACTCCAGAGGCATCTATGGACATCTCTGTTTTTAGAAGGCAGGCCAGTGAGCCCAAAGGACCAAGACTTTTCACAGACAGATGTTTTAGAAAAGATGGAATAAGGTGGAAAGTTGGCAGACCCAGAAGGAACTAAATTGCACCTTCCTTGGACAGAAAGCTTAGGTGACCTCTTGGTCACCTTCCCATCCCTAGTGTCCTGTGAACCACAATCCCTCTTCCCAGAGGTGGCTGAGTGTGTGGGCCAAGGGAGAATTGTCCTCTAATCTACTTTCTATTGGAAAATTTCAGAAATCTTGGAAATCTATTTGCTAAGGAACAACCCAGATGTTGGGAAACTCTGTCTCCTTCTCTCAACACTCTTTTCTGGAAGGGATACACAGTGGGAAAGTGTGGACTTGGAATCAGAAAGATCTGAGTCTGAACCAAGGCGCCGCCTCTATCCCAACACGTCACCTCTCCGGTGCTCTCTCCCCTGTGAGTAAAATGGAAATAATAGTATCAGCCTCCCAGGACTGCTGCATGTATAAGTGAAATAATGTATGTTAAGTATCTCAGCAAGTGATACTTCCTTACTCCCCTCTTCTTCAGTCCAAGGGGTAACTGGTTTCATGTTTTGGATATTTTGTCAACGTACCCAACAAATATTTACCTGCAATATTCAAAACACAGTGCTAAGTACTGATGGGGGAACAGAAAGGTGAATCAGGCATGTCACCATAACTGTAATTCAGGACAGACACAATAAAACCATTGAGTATATGGAGAATGAGTGCTAGGGTGAGGCAGAGAGAGGATGGAGAGGCTATGCTAAGCTTTGGAGAAAAGAAAGCATTTGGGCCAGGCACGGTGGCTCATGCCTGTAATCCTAGCACTCTGGGAGGCCAAGGCTGAGGAGTTTGAGACCAGCCTCAGCAAGAGTGAGACCCCCATCTCTACAAAAAAAAAAAAAAGAAAAAAATACAAAAATTAGCCAGGCATTGAGTACATTCCTGTAGTCCCAGCTACTTGGGAAGCTGAGACAAGAGGATCGTCTGAGCTCAGGAGTTCAAGGTTACAGTAAGCTATGGTTATGCCACTGCACTCTAGCCTGGGTGACAAAGCAAGACCCTGTTTCAAAAAAAAAAAGAAAAAAAAACAAAACCCTGTCTATTGTTGTTAACTGTAGGCATCCTATAGTGGCTGATGCTTATTTTAATGGAAGTCCTGGCACTAGCTGAAGGTGATGGTCGGTGGTGGTGGATGGGGAAGGCCCATGGCCATGACACACTGGGACTGGATTGTGTTTGTAAGGGAGGGATTGTCTAACAGGTTATGGTGGGCGCTGCAAAAGTGCACGCTCTTCAAGGTATGACGAAGGAGTCTTACCAAAGAGAACCCCAATTCATAATCTTCCATTCACTCTTTCATTCATTCAACAAACCAGGTGGGAAGAAGAATCCCAGAGGAGCACTTTTACTCTTTCACTGCTCTATGTTACATGTAAGAAATAGCCGTCTGAAAGTGCTTGCAGTACTTACTGGATTCCAATAAATCGATTCCAATAAATTTCAGACAGCTATTTCTCATATCTAATTTAAAAAATAGGTACCCGCGTTTCTACATGTGACCGTGAATCCTTGTTGGAAAATGGTGGTGGGTAAATAATTAATAAACAAGGAAACAAAATCTCCATTCTCTGGTAAGGTGGGGCTCCCCTGGACTGGGAGCTGAGGGAAACGATCAAGATATGACGATATATCCTTGCGTTTTTGTAGAGCCTAATACTTTCTGTTTTGTATTTTCTCAATTATTTTATTTACTAAATGAAATAGCTTTAATTAGCCACATCTTTCAGAGCAAGAAAACAAGACCTGGAAAAGTTAGATAGCCTGTGGGGGTGAGGTCACAGAGCCCAGCTAGTGACAAAGACAAGACTCACTCAAGTGCAGGTCTCTGATCCGCAGCTCTGTATTCATCCACCACACCCCCTGAGGTGAGCACCCTCCTGCCATCATCAATTAAATTGCTGTGGTTTCCTAATTAAAATGGTGGTAATTAGTGCTGTCATTTTAACATAGATGACTGATGTCGCTGAAGTCTTTTCCTCCACTTTACAAAAGTCCTTTTACTTCCAACTGTTTAATTAGGCCACAATATAACACCCCCCAGCAAGCTGCTGACCCCATTTGAAAAGCTGAGGCCTTACCTCATTGCAGAAGTATCCTAACTGGGAAGTAGAATTGTCTACGTATTCATGAACTCAGTCTAGACTCACAAAGGCAGCTTCCTAACCCCTGGGCTTCATCCTAGAGTGGTCCATTTTCCCTCTGTACTGTTACAATAGGATGACATCAAGCTTTTGTTATTAAATAGCTATTTACAACTCACCAAGAGCCTGCATATCCCTGATTTCATGAGCCGTTCAGGGCAGTCCCACAAGTTTATAACAGATAATACAAGTTTGTGCTTGTAGGGTGCTGCTGTCCATGTCCCGACGCTGCCAAAGTATCACAGGTGCATTAGGTCTCTCATTCTGCACAATCCTTTTTGAGCTATGTACTGTTATAATTTACACCCCTTTTATAGATAAGATTCTGATTTACAGAGAAGCTGCAAGTTCAAAGTAGTACAGAGGCACGATTCAAACCCAGGCAGGCTGGCTGCAGGCCGTCTTGAACCATTATCCTGTTTGTGCCCCTGGCAGCCTTTCTGCAGCGCGGAGAACTGTGTTTGCCAGTTGGACCGTGGTCCTGTCCACAGATCAGGCAAGGCCAGCAGAGCAGCGGAGCATCATAGAACTGTCGTCCTATGGGCCTCTCCAGGCAGCACGCACGTCAGCTGGTTCAGCACAGGGACCAGAGTGTGCAGAGAAAGGAACCCATTTCTACTGAAGGCTGAGTCCTTGCCACATACTGTCTTTATCCTCACAGCAATGACAGTCTTATCTCAGGTTTATAATTGAGGAACCTGGGCTCCAGGGAGGTCAAATGGACTCCCTGAGGTCACACAACATGTGGAGACCATTCCTTTGTGGCAACCTCATCCCATTCAGGGTCAGAAGAAACGATTCCAGGTGGGGCTGGTGCCCAGCATAAACAAGGATTAGGAGGGAGCCATGGCCAGCTAGTGTTGTAACTGGCAGCACAAACCAGGCTCAGGCAGAGTCAAAGCTCCTTAGTAAAAATCTCCACAATTCCAGGGCTTTTGTTTGTCAACGATCAAGGTCCGAGACATGTCACAGATGGAATGTGCTTTCCTTAGGGGAGACCAGATGCAGGTGTTTCCAAGAAGAACCAAGGGTCATGTTGCCGCCTCCTACTGTTGCCGCCCAACCAGGTGCATTTGCCCGCTGCCTGAGAGGAAGCCAGTACAATGAGACAGCAGGGTTTGCAGCAGAGAAAGAGTTTATTCCCCATAGCACTAAGCAGGCAGATGGGAGAAATTTCTCAAATCCACCTCCCCAAGAATTTGGGAGACAGGGTTTTTAAAGACAGTTTGGTGTAGGCAATTGAGTCTGCTAATTGGCTGGGTTCGGGGCAGAACCATAGGGGTGTAGAAATTGCTTTGCTGACCAGGTTCTTGGGTGGGGGTCACAAGACTAGTTGAGTCAGTTCCTCTGTATGGGCCACTGATCTGGGTGGGTCAACTATTCCACTGGAATGGGGGACCTGGAAGATAGTTCAAAAACTACCCCTAGGTTAAAAAAGGTGATGTTATCTATGGTGAAAGCTAAGAATCTTTATGACCACCAGCTATGTGGCTCCAGGGTGACGATTACAGAGAAGCAAACAGGGGTATGGGGGTGGGGGTGGGGAGGGCAGTAGCTAATTATTATCATTATTTTTAGCTAGGCCTGTTCCTTATTTTCAGCTAGGCCCTTACCACAGTTCTCACCCTGCATCCCTTTATCAATTTGTAAATGCAGTTTCACTACTTCCTTCCAGTTACTTCCAGGTAACAAGGTACAGTTTGGCCTGTCCTCTGCAGCAGGAGACCAAGTGGACTCAGAAGACCCTGCGGTCTCCCTGCCATGAGACCTGGGCATCCAGCAGCAGCAAAATGACAAAACACACAAAGGGGCGTGAAGAAAGGAGGGTGAAGTTGCTAGCGCAGGCCTGGAGCATTTGGAAGGGGACTGAATGAGAAGAGATGCCTGCTGGGGAAAGCTGAGCCCCTGGGCCCTCTTCCTCCAGCGCATTCGTCCGCCAGGCATCTCGCCCCCGCTGTGAGTGGCCGGGGACAAGGAAGACAGGACAGGTCTCCCTGCTGCCGTTACCCAGCCCACGGCCTGCCTGCCCCACGGAGGGATGCACTGACCGTCTTGGGGGGATCAGCATATCTCCCTGCTCAGGAGACAGCCCCTGGGGCTGGAGTCGGGAGGGCTGCAGAGGGTGGCGGGAGAGCCCGGGAGGCCATAATTCCCCCTTCTCTCCCCACTATGGGTGACAAGGCAGACCCCTGAAAGATCAAATTATCAGAAGCCCAGCCGCTGGGCTACATTCTTTAAATTCTGGGAGGAAGTTTTAAACTCCTTCCCCCGAGGTACCTTAAGGCTGTGCAGGGGGAGGGGAGGGCGCAAGGGTCCAGGAGGTGCAGGGTAGGGGGGATTCCACGTAAGGGGGGAGGGGCACAGGAGGTGGGAGCTCAGAGGAGGGAGCAGGTGTATGGAGGGGTAGTGGAAGGGTGTAAGGGGGCAGGGCTGAGAGAAGGGTGTAGGGGCCCCGAGGCACAGGGGCTTGGGGCTCCAGAACAAGGTGCCAGAGTCTAGGGCACAGCGGAGTTCAACGGGCAGGTTCCCTTTCCCTGCCACCACGTAAAGGGGGAGATGAGATGGTGGCAGTTCCGTCTGGATGCTGGCCAGCCGGTGCACACTGGCCGGGCTGCTCCGGGGGGACACCCGGACACCCTGCCATCTCCTTAGGTTCCAGCCATTCAAAGGGCAACACCTGGCACAGCTAAGGCCTGGGTCTGTTCTGATCCCTGGTGCCCAGGCCTCCGGGTTGGGAAATATTTGACATCTCACCCTAGGTTCTGAATAAAATATCAGACGAAAGATTTCTAACAATGTAAAAAAATTGAAATCCATTCTTTTCCACTTTGCCACCCCTCTCTATGTCCAAGCTTTCTAACTGGGGCCACACTTAATTTGAGTCTAAAATTAAAAGTCAATAAACAAATAATGGAAATTGTCAGGTTACCAGAAAAAATCGAAAAATGTGAAAAAAATTTGGAAATTACATGACAAATGGGATATTGCCATACAAATCAGTAAGAAAAAAGACGGCCCAATGAAAGAAAAAGATATGCAAAATTGATTCTGGTGAAAAAGTAAAGCATACAGCCAATAAACATAAAATTATGCAATCTTTCAAGTAGCTTAACAATTACAAATTGAAACAACAGCAAGAGACCAATTTTTGCCTATCACATGAGCACAAACATTACAAAGAAATACTAGGTTATTAAGTATGAAATGTCCAATTTCCTTAACACATTGACTGCCATGTGAGTCGTATTTAACTCAGGCTAGTTTTGAGCCCAGGGCATTGTGAAGCAAAACCCTGACATTGGTTCATGAAAATCTTACTTATTGATGTTCTTATTGTCACAATTAATATTGACAATTTAATTCTAAAAACGTGGATTGTGCTGCATAGAACTCACACACAGAAAACAATAAAAAATAACAAATTAGAAAGGATCGTTTTGTTTTAATAAAACACTGTGGTCCCACGGAAATTTTTTTTTTCTAGTGTGGCAGACAATGTGTTAAGTACTAAGCTTGACAGTTGATATCTCTGACATTTCACTTTGACACTTCTTGTTTTATTTTTATTGTGAAGGTACATCCTCAATCTTTCAAATGTACATTTTGGCTTGTGATTATCTTGCAAATTTCTTTTTAGAGCAATTTTTGTGAAACCTTGGATAAGTCAAAAATGCGTGTTATTTTCGAATATGAGTTTGTTGTGGAATCAATGCAGCCCAGACAGCTCAAAATATCAACAAGTGTTTGGGAAGGATGTGGCTAATGAACGCACAGTACGTCGATGGTTTGAGAGGTTCCATTCTGGTGATTTTAATCTTGAAAATGAGCCACGTGAGCAACCTGAGACCAAAGTGGATAATGATGAGCTGAAAGCTGTAGTGGAAGCAAATCCATCTCAACCTATGTGTGAATTAGCAGCAAGGTTTGACGTTACCATGCCAACAATATTGGACCATTTGAAACAAATGGGCAAGGTAAAGAAGCTGGATAGATGGGTACCGCATTAATTAAACAAGCATCAGAAGAGAAATCAACTCGAAACTTGCCTTTCCTTGCTGTCATGACATAAAGCTGAACCATTTCTACACTGTATTGTTACATGTGATGAAAACTAGATTCTTTTTGACAATTGCAAGCATTCAGCACAATGATCAGACAAAGATGAAGTGCCAAAACACAGTCCAAAACCGAATATTCATCAAAAAAAGCTAATGATGTCTATTTGGTGGTCCATTGCTGGTATTATTCACTACAGTTTTATGAAACCTGGTCAATCGATTACAGCAGATGTCTACTGCAACCAATTGGATGAAATGATGAGGATGCTTGAGATTAAGCAGCTGAGACTGGTCAATAGAAATAGGCCAATTCTCTTGCAAGACCACACATCGAAAAAAACAAGACTACTCAAACTACAGAAGCTGGACTTGGAAACTCTCTGTCATCCACCGTAATCACCAGACCTTTCACCAACTGCCTACCACTTCTTCCAGACTTTGGACAACTTCTTGCAAGGAAAAATATTCAATTCTCAACAAGCTGTAGAAAATGTCTATTGTGATTTCATCACCACTCACTCTCCAGGCTTCTTCCCTGCTGGCTCTTACAAAGCAAGAGTAAGATACGTTCTCCACAGAATAGCAAACGGGCCTCTTGTTGTAATAAAAAAGGTCTTGATTATGTCTGGGTCTGGTTTTATAGTGTCTGGATTGGCCTTCCTTGTGTTTCAGACATCATCATCTAACCATGGTGGGCAGTTGGGAGTTATATGAGCTGAGTCTTACTGCGCGTGCAGATTTCCTATGAGCCTCTCTGAAAGCCGACTTGGGGGGGTGAACTGCAATGTAGATTTAAGCTAACGACATGATAATTAGACTTAGGTTGTTCTAGGTCACCTTCCACCTATGCTGCTTGGCCCGTGGGCTAGAGAGTCCTCTGCATTCTTTTGCAGTTGGTGTACTAAGTCTGATTGGTAGATTGGTAGGATGTTCCCTTCTCTGCCATGTGGGGCAGTTGCTCAGGATGCCCACCTTGTCCCCAGGAGGGGCCAGAGGTCCCTAGCTGTCTAACTAACACTAGCAGTTTATATACATTGTCTTAACCCTCTTGCACTCATAAGCTTCCTGGTAGCCTCCTGTTTCCCGCCTTTCCTGAATGTTGCAGAAGCCATTCCTCACCTAATTGGTCAGCTCTGGAGTAATGAGGAACAGCCTTCAGACACTCATATCTCCTTGTATTAATCCTTGTATTAACTGCTTGTATTAATCATACATTTTTATTCTGTATTTTTGATGCTTTGACATCTTGGGGCTTTGCTGATCCTGGAGAGACTGCCCCATCCAGGACAAGCTAATCCCTAGGGACAGCAAATGTCTGGCTCCGGCCTGTGAGCCAACCTGCCTTTCATGTGCAAATCAGCCAGTCCAGAGCCATGCCTGAACCACCTCCCCTTTCAGGCTCCCACACTCTGGGCTGCTGTCCACCTGCACTCACCACCCCAGAGCCGGATACCAGACAGCTAGGGACAGCCCCTATGCCCCGGAGCCTGCTAAAATTATTCGAACTAGGCAATCCTGAGCCTGCTTATCCTGCCTCACCTGCCCCTCCTCATGAAACCACAAGGAAGTCTCTTGCCCGCATTTTGCCCTCACTCCCTCTGCATCCTAACAGAGCCAGGCTCTTCCATGTGTGGCCCTGCATGCCCTGCCTCCTGCTCTAGGGACCTGTGAGTAACAAACTTTCTCCTTGGTGACAGTCACTTTTGTGTGTCACCACACCTGATTGGGATGCCCTTTAAACACTCCTACAGACCCAGTCTAGAATCTCCCCCCAACCCCGCAACAGTCTTCGGATAATTTTTGCAGGCACCTGATTCTCTGTTTGCCTGAAAACCACTAGAGGGCTTCTGTTTCCTGCAGTTAAAACTCTGATGGGCGGGTAGCCTACCCCAGACTGCACAGCTGGCGGTGGACAAAGACGCACACTGTCCGCCTTGAGCACCCCAGCCCTCAACCAGGAAGTCCCACTCTGTTTACACTGGCGTCTGTGTCATAATCTACAGTCCCAAAGGTTTGCCTCTCTCTGAAAACACTGCCCCAACCACAGAACGTTGGCCATTACATGACCTCGATCAGCCTCCAGGGAAAGCCGTTGCCTGAGCAAGTGTTGTGAAATTCCCTGAGGTCTGGATCATTTCCCTGTAGTGACCTGGGCTCCAGGTGAGGTTTCAGTCCCTGGAGAACAGGAATCCAGGACTTCAGTGAAGCTGGACTGAGCAAGGGACAGCAGGGAACCTGAGGAAGCTTCCTTTGCCTCCACATGTTCAGAGAGGCGCTCTGGCTCTCCTTCAGGCCTAGGGGAAAGTTTTAGGTCAGGGCTCATCAGATATTTCTACCTGTATGTTTCTTGTGGATTCTTTCTCATTTTTGGTCCTTTGGGGCAACTTTCCACACTATACGTGGCTCTTATAGCATTTTCTGGTCATTTTCAGGCATTAAAAAGATTTGAGTCCAATCTAAGCTGCTCAGATCTTTCTTTTTTATTTTTCTTTTTTTTTTCACCTCACACCCTATTGAAAGCAGTTGCCCTTCCCCCAGCTCAGGCAGGACAGCCCAGGAATGGGACGTGGTATGTCCTTCAGCTCAGCTCTTTCCTCCCCCTCCGCCATAAGCCTGTGTCTGGCTCTGCTGAGGTGGGGGAGGGGAGAGCAGGGAGGTGAGTTGTGAAGACAAGGTGGTCTCACTTGACTCTTGTTGGCCTGTCTGGCCACGGGGTTCCTGCAACATGGCCAATGCTCAAAGGTTGGCCCTCACGGTGGTTTGCTCGGGCTGTCACAGTGCCACAAGTTGCATGGCTTACATCAACAGAAATTTATTCTCTCACAATTCTGGAAGATGGAGGTCCAAAATCAAGGTGTTGGCAGGGCCATCCTCCCTCTGAAGCCTCCCAGGGAGGGTCCTATCTCACCACCTCCAGCTTTAGATAGCCCCAGGCTTTGCTTGGCTTGTGGCACTGTGCAGCCAACCTCTGCCTCTGTGTTCACATGGTGCTCTCCTCTCTGTGTCTGTGTCCCAATGTCCCTGTTCTTATAAGGACCCCAGTCATGTTGGATTAAGGGCCCACCCTCTTCCACTAGGTCCTCATCTTAACTAATGACATCAGCTCCACCCCTTTCCCAAATAAGGTCACATTCATAGGTACTGGGGGTTAGGAATGCAACAATTTTGGGGGGACACAATTCAACCCATAACAGACCCCTTCCTCCTCTCCCTCTCCCAGGAGGTACTTCCGTGGGTTCTTCAGAGATACCCACTGTCCCCATCACCCCACCCCTGCCACTGCCTACAACCCACCAGCATGGGAGCCACACACTCTCTCTGGCCTCTCAAACTCCTTCTCACCTCTTCCTCTGCCACTCCAGGGACTCTCCTTGGAGGTCCCGTTGCCTGGCAGGTGGCCCCCTGGGCAGGGTTGTTTGGAGGATGGCCCTAGTCCGGCTCCTTCCTTAGAGTCCCCTCGGCCAGGCCAGCCCCTGGCAGTGCAAGCTCACCGTGCTGCCTCATGGCTCCTCCTTGTGCACCCAGGATGGCTCCAGGAAGGGGGGTGGCTCTAGCGTGTGGCCCCCCACGTTCAGGAGGCCAAGCTGTCAGGCAGCATTTTCACTGTGCTCTGCTCTGGCCTCTCCAGCAGCTCAGGGGCCATTCAGCGCCAAGTCAGACACCAGACCGGCCACAGGTGCCCCCCCACCCCAGGGCTTCTTCTCCTGCCCCTTCCCCTCATTTAGGGTGAGGAGCTCTCCTTTTTCCTTTCGCCTAAGAAAAGGAGGGGAAACACCCTGACGTGCTCCACATCTGTGCATGTGCTTTAATGCATAGCCTTGTCCCATCAACTTTCTCTGAATTTCTCATCTTCCCTCGCATAGGTGGAGGAGGGTGGTGAGCCAGGGTCACAGGATTTTGCCGATTTGGGCAGTCCTGTGGGCATGTGTCCAACACTTGCTGTTAGAACATGTGAGAACCGATTGTCTTCAGTTGAAGGGACTCAGGAAATCTCAACAGACAAGTCTCATTCGGCATCCTGGTTGATGGATAACCTGCCTCATTTACAGTAAGCCCTCAGGAAATGGCAGTCTTGAAAGTCCAGGTTCCCAAAATTGCCATCCCAGTGCCCCATCATTTCCTTTTGTGCATGCTACTGGCAGACAATTGCAGCCACACGGGCTGCAGGAAATGCTGTGCCCGCCAGCGCATGCTCCATGAAAGACGAGCTACCAAGTTTCTGTTTTTTGCAGCGCACTATACTGTTGCCTCCCTGAACTTGGATAGGTAGAAATTCATATATGCGCCGGTGACATGGTCAACCAAAACCCCCTCTCATTCCATTTCATCCTCCAAGAGAGTGTCTCTGACCACTTTATCCACAAAAGAACCCACCCAGACAGTCTCCCTTTGGCCTTCCTAACTGTTCTTTAAGAACAGTTATTACTACCTGAAGCATATTAAATTAGAGTTCGTTTGTTTGTCTCTCCAGTGAAATATAAATTTTATGAGAGTGTAAACTAAAAATAAAATCTTAAGCCCCCTGCTAATTGAACAGACCCCCTTTTGGCCAAGGAGACCCCAGGAAAACCTTAAAACTGAGTTCCTGGCCATGAAGAGAAGGGAGCTCAGACAAGCCTCATTATACCCCCTCCCTTTTGGGGTTTAGACACAATTGACCACCATTAATGTTAAAACAGAGATCATGAGGCTGACAAAACAGCCTGTTTGTGGCAACAAGATACTAAATTACAAACAGGACTTAGGCCATGCAAGACAAAGGTTAAGTCACACCAGCAGGCCATCGATTTGATTAACAGGTCACTTTGAGGCTATTGTGGCTTGCTCTACAATTAGCAGCCTTCTTTATCTTAAGTTAAAACATTCCTTTCTACTGATTCTGAACCTTTAGGCAAAGCTTTATTTCTTTAACCACTTACCAATCAAAGAATCTCTAAACCTACCTATAACCTATAAGCTCCCCCACTTTGAGATGTCCCACCTTTTTGGGCCAAACCAACATAGACCTGCCAGGTATTGATTTATGATTTTACTTTCAATACCTGACTCTGTGAATGTATAAAACCAAACTGTAACTCAGCCGCCTTGGGCACACTTTCTCAGGAACTCTTGAGATTGTGTAGCCCTGGGGCCACGGTCACTCATATTGGTTGAGAATAAACCTCTTTAACTTTTTTACAGAGTTTGGTTTTTTTCTGTTAACAAGAGCTAAGCCCTGTTTCCATGTTTCCTGCTGCATCCAGGGTTTAACGCAGAGTCTGGCACAGGGTCGGTGTAGTAGGTGGAATGGTGCCCCTCCTCCAAATAGAAGGCCATCGAAACTTGTGTGTCTGACCTCATTTGGGAAAAGGGTCTTCGATGAGATAGTTAAGGATCTTCTTGGATTAAGATGGGCCCTAAATCCAATGGCAAGTGTTCTTACAAGAGAACAGAAGGGGAGGAGACATAGAGAAGGCCATGTGAAGGCAGAGGCAGTTTGGAGTGACAGGGCACAAGCCAAGGGGTGCCTGTGAGACAGAATAGGGACTGGACTATTGCCCCTCACCCCTGACTGTGGAAGTCAACATAACCCAACTTAACTAGTTACAGAAGGCTAAAACAAATAGTTTCCTAATTGCCAGAATTCAGCCCACACCTACATAAGGAAAGGGCTAAACCATCTGTATTGTGAGTGACATTTTTCAGGACCACTGAAGTTAGACACTGATGCAAGCTGATAAGACACCTGGCTGCAAAGAAACCAGACCTATCCAGAACTATCCTGATCTAGAATAGACCCCCATACTGACCTTACTCTGACTTTTTCTTCATTATAATCTCATTTTAATGCTAAAAATCATGCCCAAGGGTGGAGATTTAGCATGCTAATGAGACAAAGAAATCTCCACCTCTACATGCTTACATGTCACCCTTTTCCCACCTAAGTCTCTTTAAAACTCTTCCCAAACTCCCCTCAAGGAGCCAGCTGAGGACTCTTTCCCTTGTGCTTGAGCATAAGCCCCAGTAAAGACTTGCCTGTGACTCCCATTCAGCCTCTTGTTAATTTCTCTTGCACAGGGAGCCCAAGGGCCCACACTCGTAACACCTGGAGCCACCAGAAGCCAGAAGAGGCAAGGAAGGATTCTCCCCTAGATCCTTCAGAGGGAGCACAGCCAAAATCAACACACTGATTTTGGACTTCTGGGTTCCAGAACTGTATGAGAATAAATGTCTGTTGTTTTAAGCCACCAAGTTTGTGGTAATTTGTTATGGCATCCCGTAACAAATGAAAACCTTAGACATTTATTAGTAAGTGTTTGCTGAATGAATGAATGAGGTATTTCTGCATCTTCTCCTGCAGCAGTATTCAGCTCCTTTCAGAGGGACCCTGGAGAGGCCATTGCATCAAGAGGTCACCTCTAGAGGAAGGAGCTCTGGAGTTGGTGTCAGGACCATGGAGTTTAAGTCCCAGCTCTGCTGTCAAACGTCAGTTCCTGCTCTTGATCTCAGTCTCCCTAGTTGGAAGAGATGTATCTCTGATCCATGATCCACAGGAACACTACAGAAACCAAAAAGGCTCTTTCAAAGCAGCTCTCTCCTGGCAGCCCTGCTTGCCCCAGGTCTGAGGCCTCAGCTGGCAGAAGGCTCCTGGGATCCCTCTAGAGCAGGGCACAGGCTGCATGCCCAGCAGTGGCAGCTGCTGTGTGTCTGTGTCTGCCCGCCCCTCGAGGCCTCATGGTTACCTTAGTGATCATTTCTCTCCCAGGGCTCCCGCAGCAGATGGGACCAGCTGGCAATAGGGCTGGGGATGAGTTGTACCCTGGCTAGGAGACAAGCCTTGCCCATCACAAAGGACTTTCACTTCTGGGTCAGGGTGGGGAACAGTCGCTTAGGGATGTCACCTATCAGTGATAAATGCTTGTTTTCCATTCCATGGATCTGGGAATGCCCTCTGGTTTTGCCATGTTTCCTAGGAAGTCCACAACATAAAGAAGGGAGGCTATTTTTGGACTCCTGGAAAAATATATTTTGTGTGTGTGGAAAGCCCTCTAATATCCACAAAAATGGCCTCTGCATTCTCCTGAGAATAGTGTTGGAGGGCCAACCCTGGATTAATTTCAGCAGGCTTATGTGGGTTTTTAAAAAATTCAGATCCCCAAATATCTGAAATGAAGTTCAGCTCACCTCAGTCTTCTGAACTTTCTAGCAACTAATTCTTCCTGGGCAACTGCAGGCCCATTGGAATAATTATGTCCCTGGAAGGTAGGTGGAGCCAAAAGGACAATGGCTTAGGCCCCAGGACATGTGAGCATTAGAACAACCTGTGTGACTTGGGGAAGTTCCTAGATCTCTCTGGGCCTCAGCTGACTCATTGGGAAAATGAAGATCACAGTACCTGTTGTGCCCACTTGAAGAACTATCGAGAGGATCCAGGCAGACTTACACTCTGGAAGGGCTTCCTAAGAAAGGGTTTGGAGAACCCAGTTGAATAAATGGAAAAGCTGGAGAAGGGGGCTTGGTGAGCAGTGAAGAATTAGCCTTGTCCAAAGAAAGGTGGGGCCTCTGCCCCCACTCTTCGGAGGTAATCGCTAAGCCCTTGGAATGTTCTGTCTGATTGAAGTGTCTTCGATTATTTGGGGGCTTCGGGCTATGTCAGTCTATGCTAACATTGTGATGTATGGTGGGGGCCTGGGCCACACGGTATCAGCTCAAACTCTGGAGAGACTGGATAGCAGTATCAGTCATGAGGGCAGTCAGCTGTGTCTACATGGCTGACCCCCAATAAAAACTCTGGACACCAAGGCTCTGGTGAGCTTTACCTGGTTGGCAATACTCCATTCTTGTTGCTACACATCATTGTTGGGAGAAGTAACCACTGTCCACATGATTCCACTGGGAGAGGACAACTAGAAGCTCATACCTGGACCGTACCCCATATGACTCTTCCTGTTGCTGATTTTAATCCATGTCCTCCCCCGTGATAATAATTGTGGGTATGACAGCTTTGCTGAGTTCTCTGATCCTTATAGTGAATTATTGACATTGAAGGTGGTTTTAGGGACCCGCCCACAAAAACTTGCACTTGGAGAATGAGCAACAGTCAAGGAAGGCAGAGTAGCAGGGAATGTAAGAGCAGGTGCCAGGGAAAGATGGGCTGGGACACTATGCCTGAGTCCTTCCAGAAACTCACTGCTATTCCTGCCCGACCCTCACCTCTGCCTTGGCCTCTTGATTCTGCCACCACAAGGAAGTCTCTATGATTCTGTATCTCTGCACCTCTCCCTCCAGACTCAAAATCCTGAGAGGGAGCATCTAATTGGCTGATCCTGGAGCACAGGCCTGCTCCCTGGTGGCCTGAGGGCTAGGAGCAAGTTTACATGGTAGAGGGGACCCTGTCTCCCACCTGGATCTATGTGATGGGGAATCCCTCCATTCCCCCAATAGGAAGGGTGTTCTGATGCTGAGCTGCCAAAGACAACATCCACTCCAAATGACTTGGATGGATCCAGCCGTCACTAAAACTCCTCTCTAAAATTAAAGAGTAAAGGAAAACTGCTTGGAAGCAGGTGGGCTTCATGGGTGTGCAGCCTGTGCAGTTGCACAGGGCCCCACACTCAGAAGGACCCTGTACTTGTTTTAATGTCCTTCTGTCACTCTCTCAAAATTCTTAATAATTTTTGAACAAGGGACCCACATTTTGATTTTGCTTTGGGCTCTGCAAATTATGTAGCCTGTCCTGCTTGGAAAGCATCAAGCATCATGCAAATGCAATTATAACCTTTGTTTTACTATCAAATGATCTGATCCATCAAAATTATTTTCACGGCTTCCTTTATTCATTTTGACTTAGACTTAAGGAAACTACTATCTGTCCCACTCATAATACCTCAATGAACGACACGCTCTGTGGGCACCTAAGGCTTTCTAAATACCAGACCCCCTGGCCTGCTCTGCTGTTGTCAGTTCCACTTGACTTTGAGCTCTCGGTGTTTCTGCTCCATTTCTTTCTCCCTTTCCCTCCAGCCATGCTCCTCCCTGGATCTCAGCTGCCCTGCACTGCCCTGCTTTGCTCCTATACCTCCAGCTGCTGCTTCTTTGTCTCCTTCACTAGCTCCACCTCTGCCCTTCAAACCTGGATATACCCATGGAGAATTCTCTTTTGTGTCTATTCGCTCTAGGTATGCCAGTTTTCTCTTGTGCCTTCAAGCAGAACTTCTCTGCAGAGGTTTCCGAGGTGGCTGCTCTGACCAGCTGTGGTATCACCACATGGATGTCTCAGCAAGGGCCACATCCACGTTCCCCTCTGAACCTCCTGATTCTGCCCATGTGACCATCAGCCTTCCAGCTTAACTGATCTAAACTTCTTTTCTGCCTCCATATTGTTATCATACATGACGATCAGTAATATTTTCCCTATATTTCTAATAGGGTGGTGGGTGTATCAGAATCTATGGACAGTGTCCAAGGTAGAAAGGTACGTAAAGTTAGCAAAAGCTCCTTGGAGGTTAAATGACCCAAAGAGCACGTGACTCCTACTTCCAATTCCCAAACTTCCTGTTTAGACTCACTGTCCAGGAGTTGGTAACCATCTGTGTGTTAGTTGAGTTATTAGTGTTGTGTTATTAGCGTGTTGTAACAATGGTCAAAATGTAATGACTAAATGAAAGTTTATGTCTCTCTCACAGAACAGTCTGCATGGGTACAAACCAGGACTGGTAGAGCCATTCCATGATTGACAGGGGCCCGGGCTCCTTCATCTTCTTTCTCCATATTCTCAATATATGGTTTCCACCCCATGGTTCAAAATACCTTCTCAGCTCTGGCAATCATTTCTGCATTGCAGCCAGCAGGAGGAGGAGAGAGGAAGGAGGGTGTGACCACTTTATTTAAAGATACTTTCTAGAAGTTGGACATGACATTTTTATTTCCTTTCTATTGGCTAGATACCTTGGTTATAAGAGAGACAGTCTTTATTCCACATAGTTATGAACTCAGTTAAAGACGAGATGTTCTATTTTTAAGGTAAGAGAGAGCACATGTTAGTGCACAAACAGCAATCTCCATCACAGTGATATAAACAAAAGTCTTATGTGAAACTTCCAGGAAGCTTCATTGCAAGGAAGGGAGTATGTACCCTTTTGCTTTTTCCATTGTTCCTCTTTCTGGCCTGTCTTAGTCCATTTGAGCTACTATAAAAAAAAATGCTATAAACTGGGTACCTTATAAACAATAGAAATTTATTTCTTACAGTTCTGGATGTTGGAAAGTCCAGGATCAAGGAAGGCATTGGCAGATTTGGTGTTTGGTGAAGACCCACTTTCTGGTTCATAGTGATACCTTCTAGCTGTGTCCTCACATGATGGAAGGGACAAACAAGCTTCCTGGGGTCTCTTTTATAGAGACACTAATCCCATTCATGATGGCTCCACCCTCATGACCTAATCACCTTTTAAAGATCTCACTTCTTAATACCATCACCTTGGGGGTTAGGATTTCAACATATGGATTGGGAGGAGGGGGACACAAATATTCAGACCATAGCATGACCTCCAATGCAGATATCATGTCCTAGAGCTTCAACAGCCTCCTTGCATCAGGTGGTGACCTTGAGGATATAACAGGATGAGGAAGCACAAAAAGGGAAGCGTAGGCCACAATGGCCATGACGTCATCATTCTGCCCTGAGAAGTTCACCTCCGGACTCCATTTAAGAATGAAGTAGGCTGGGCGAGGTGGCTCACACCTGTAATCCTGGCGCTCTGGGAGGCCGAGGTGGGTGGATTGCTCGAGGTCAGGAGTTCGAGACCAGCCTGAGCAAGAGCGAGACCCTGTCTCTACTAAAAATAGAAAGAAATTATATGGACAACTAAAATATACATAGAAAAAATTAGCCGGGCATGGTGGCGCATGCCTGTAGTCCCAGCTACTCGGGAGGCTGAGGCAGTAGGATTGCTTAAGCCCAGGAGTTTGAGGTTGCTGTGAGCTAGGCTGATGCCACGGCACTCACTCTAGCCCGGGCAACAAAGCGAGACTCTGTCTCAAAAAAAAAAAAGAAGCAAAAAACAAAAAACAAACAAACAAAAAAAAGAATGAGGTAAATATCTGCCTTGCCTAAGGCACTGTTTAGTGTTTAGTCATATGCAGGACAGCTGTCGCCTGAATATACAGGAAAGCTAAGGCCTGAATCATACAGATGTGAAATGAGTCCCAAACATTGCTGACAAACTTCAACTGTGATTTCCCTGTCTTTCTACGAACTGAGAGATGGATGAATTTACACAGCCACCAAAAGTGCTGTGGGACCAAGGTAGGATAATTCAAAAGAGAAGGGGGATTTTGGCAAAACAAGTCGGATTCAAGAGTTAGAGACCACAGGGAGCACTGGGGATCTGAAACTACTTTGGAAGCTTATATTTGTAGATTCATTCTGACCCAACTAACATGCACTTTGGGATGGAAAGGCCGGGTATTGTAAACAAAGAAACTGCTTGCAAGCTACAGAGATTATTGTCAGTGTGACTATAAATACAGCCTGGTGAAGCTTGGAGGGGGGTGTGTGTGTGTGTTTGTACAGTTGTGCACCTATGTATGTGTGTGCATTCTGTACGTACATTGCACAGGTGTACTAAATATGCATTTGGCCAAATTCCAAGTTGGCAAATGGTAAAACTCAGTCTTTGATCAAAGCCAAGACAAAAGCTGAATTTTAAAACCATAGATTGAAGTTATGTAATGCAAAAATAAATCTGATACATTATCAAAAATACATTAATTTAAAATTTTTATTATTAAAACAACTTGGTAGTCAACCTTCAAGCTTGACGTTATAGTGTAGGAATCATATATCTTCATAATCAGGGGCTGTGTTGCTCCTAAATCACTATCTTGCACATTTGTTTATATCAAATAGATGCTCACTTTCCACTATTGATAGAAGAAGATCTGTATCTCAAGCCCTGCCAGGAAGGATAGAGTATGGCTGGTGGTGACACTGCCAACAAATTTATCAGGCTTCCCTCAAACTTCTCTCACTGTTAGTAACCAACTAAAGTCAAGACTTACTGCCTCTTCATCTACTCGACTGGAGAATTTGGTTTGTGATGCTGATGCTTTCACAAACTAAAGCTTTGAGCACTAGAAGAAGATACTTCCTCACAAATTTGATAACTCAGCTTAAATGGACTAATTCTCTGAAAGACAGAGACTATCAAAACTCTCACAAGAGAAATAGATAACTTCAAGAGCCTCATATTTATTAAAGAAATTGAATTGATAATTAAAACTGTTAAAAAAATAAAGCACTAGGCTTTCACTGGTGAATTCTGCTGAACATTGAAAGAAAAACCAATACCAATTCTCCACAATTTCTTTTAGAAAATAGAAGCAGAGGAAACACTAGCCTACTCATTTTAAGGGGGCAGCATTACCAGATAAAAACGTTATAAGAAATTAAAACTGTGGACCAATTATCTTTTGTGAATATAGATCTAAAAACCCTTAATAAAATATGGGCAAAATCAAAATCAGCAATATATAAAAAGCATAACACATCATGACCAAGTAGGAATGCAGGAATCAGGAATGCAAGGCTAGTTCAACATTCATAAATCAATCCATGTAATTTATAATAGACTGAATAAGAAAACCCATACAGTTGTGTCATGATGGAACTTCTCAAATATCTAGGATTATAAGGGAACTTCCTTAACATAATAAAAGTAATATGCAAAAAGCCGACAGCTAACATCACACTAATGGTGAAAGACTGAACAGTTTTCCTTTCGGATTGGAAATAAGGCAAGGATGCCCTCTCTCACCGCTCCTATTTGATATCATACTAGAAGGCCTGGAAATATGACAAGAAAAACAAATAAAAGGCATACACATTGAAAAGGAAGAAGATACTCCCTGCATATTTTCAAAGGTGCTCTAAAGGTTGTTGCCCTTTCTTGTATTTTCTTGAACTCCTGACCTCGAGCGATCCTCCCACCTCGGCCTCCAGAGTGCTAGGATTACAGGCGTGAGCCACCGCGCCCGGACATCTTGTATTTTCTTATTCCCTATATTTTTGTAGGCTTTGTATTATCTTTTGAAAAAATTTGCTCTTAAATTTTGAACCTAGAAATGTGGTAATGAAACAGTGTAATTGGCTTTCAAGGCAGTAAGATCACACCTGAATTTTCAGTGCATCTCAGTGTTTACTGCATGCACACAAAATCTAGTCTTTCCCTGGAGTAGAAGGATCAGAAGAAGGTTTATATTAGCTCAGAGATGCCATTATGATGTTGAGGTAGGCATTGGACTACTGAGGCTCCCAAAAGCCAATGCCAAATCCAGTTGTATATGTGGAAAAACACTCAGTCCAAAGTCAAACTTCTGTGACCCTCTAGTATTTACCTGGCTGTTCCCAAGTTCTCTAGCCTGTGAGAAACTCTTCCCTTAAATAACCAAGGTGGGTCCAAGCCCCAAACCATCTATGTGATTAGCAGAAAATACAGGGTTTTAACAGGTTCTCTCCAGGGATCCCAGAGAAATACAGGCATGTTCCAAAATATGTCCTGTACGTTATTTGTCGCTTCGATGACAACCTCCCTCCAGGTCTTGCTCATTCCCTCTAGATATCGTCTTACCACTTCACAGCTGCACTTTCCAAAGCCCAGCTCCTCCCTCCCTAGTCCCCAGACCACAGCTGAGACCAGGATGGAACAGTTAATGAAATATCCCTGTAGGCAACATCCTCAGAAGGTAATTAAAAATAGAAAAGAGAACACTTAAACAGGATACAAAATATTATGGCCCCTCAGACCCAGAGGCCAAGTCCTACAGTAAGGGGTCCCTCTCAGGTGGCCTCTCCTTAGCCCCACACTTACCTCTGACCAATGTGGTTTCCAAAACAGGATGACAACCTCTTGCCATTTCTCCTTGCCAGATCCAGGGATCTCCAGTCTTAGACCCAAAGAGAGAAATCAAACCTAATCGCCAAAGAATGCAACTCTGCAGTCAATGAACACATCCACCTACATCATTTTGCAGCCCGTGGTTAGCAACGCCTCATTCAGAACTTCTTCAATTCAGAATAGATTCTGGCCTTTTGGTTGTATTACAGGAGTCTTTTTACAGTGTCTTCACAAAAATCAACGTGCAACTTTTGCCCAAAGATAAAGTCTGTCTTAGAGCAATAAGAATTTATCTGCTTGTATATAAAAATAGTAGTATGTCTCCATTTCTGTGTGTTGAGGTTTCAGAAATATTAGGTCCACTATCAGAACACTTTATATGAACAACAAATATATATCCCAGTAGACACTGTTAGTGGCCTTCTCAGTATCCTTTCCACGTTGCTTCTTTCCTTCTTGTGATCTGTTTAAGCCCTATACTAGCGTTTTCTGTCATATGCAGTCAAATTCTTTCACTGATGTGTGTGTGTATTTAGCAAAATTGTGATCACATAAATATCTGTTTTAGGAGAATGTGATGAAGTCCTTCTCTCAGCCCTGAGGCTGCCTCTTCCAGGATGCCTGGCCCACGGGGAGGCTGACTGTCCAGACTCAACCTCCTAATTAGAACAGACTCAGCTCTGTCAGTGACATTCCCTGAGCCAGGCCCCCAGCAGGGTCAACACATATTTGTTGAGGAAATGAATGAATGGGGGACCTGTTTCCTGCTGCAAGGTCCCTACAATCCAGTAGAGGAGGTAATAATGAACATTTACAAGCTGCAGGATCCAGTAAGTGCTACAACCAGGGAGATCACATTTTCTGGATCAAACCCTGCAACAAGAATTTTTTTCTGATTTTTAAATATATTTACAGGAAAATCTTATCAATTTATACTAATTTGAACACAGGCAACTACTTTCCACAGCCTTAACCTCTCCCACCTTGATGTAAACTACATCATCTCGTGCCTGGCTACTGAGGTTGCTTCCTAATGGTTCTCATTGTGTCCATTCTTGCCCTCTGCAGGTGTTTGAGGGGTTTTATATACGGACACAGGGCAAGTGAAACATTGTCCTCTGGAGTCCTAATCCAGTGTGTTGAGATAGGAGCCTTGGGTTGCTAGGTTCTCCCCTATTTGAAGAAAGCTGATCAGCAGTAGAGAAGAATAAAACCAACAAAGCCCTAGCAAAATAATTTGAGTTCCTGGATTCAGCTGGGCCTATTCTTCCTAGAGACCTAAATCAACTTCTCTTTTGTGCTCAAACTCCGTTGGAGTCAGCTTTCTGTCACTGGCAAACAGAAGTGTTCTGATAATGTAATTCTTTAGTTTCCTCTTCTGAAAAATAAGCTACCTCCTAGTCCTGTTGTAAGGATCAAGTGAACTAATGTTTGTGTCAGAGCTTTGTAAATATAAAGTAAAGTTACTTACTGTCATGTACCCTCTAAAAGCACTTATTGCATAGCATGATTTTGGTTGCAAGTAATAGAGCATGCAACTGAAATTACGCCACAGCTACTCGAAGTGTGAGCCCTGGACCAGCATAGCATCAGCCTCTATGCATCATGGAAAACAGATTGTTCAAGGCGTATCAGGTGAGTTTTTTGCTAGCTCAGAAAGGCCAAGGAAAGAGATTGGGTGGTCAGGAGCTCAGTCTTCTTGGAGGTCACCTGAGGTATCACATGTTCCACAGGTCCACCTAGAGTGGATGCTCCAAACCTTCCCCAATGTCAGGGCCACAACTGTAACACCAACAGTGTTTCCTTATCGGTCCTGCACAGTGTAATAGTTCTATACTTGCTCGGTTATCTCATTGCCTAGTGGGTGCCTGACATCTCAAGGGATAGGTTTCAAGGCATTTGTAATTTCTTTTCTTTTCTTTTTTTTTTTTTTTTTTTTTTCAGATAGGATCTCACTTTGTCAACTTGGCTAGAGTATAATGGCATCATCATAGCTCATAGCAACCTCAAACTCCTGTGCTCAAGCAATCCTCCTGCCTCAGCCTCCCAAGTAGCAGGAACTACGGGTGCAAAGCACTACGCCTGCCTAATTTTTCCATTGTTTTTTTTTTTTTATTGTAGAGACGGGGTCTTGCTCTTGCTCAGGCTGGCCTTGAACTCCTGCCCTCAAGAAATCCTCCTGCCTCAGCCTCCCAAAGTGCTAGGATTATAGGCATGAGCCATCATGCCCGGCCAGCATTTGTAGTCTCTAAATTCATGAATACCACTGTAGCGTGTAAGTTCCCTCATAAAATGCACCAAGCATATTTCGTATCGGTGATGACAGGTATGCTGAGGAGTAAGCACCCTCAGCGTGGGTGCTGGGCAGGCAGCTTGGCTCACTCACTGGTCAATGCCTCTTTCTGCACAACAGCTCCATGTTTTTGTGGGAAGATCACAGACACAAAATGTTTTGAGATAACACGTTAGCTGTCTCACAAAAATTCTGCATTCAGGAAGTGAGGGCTTTATCCAGCAGGGACTACTTCCCCTCAGGTTTGTAGATTCTGTTGTATGCCTGAGTAGAGCCCAAGATTCTACCTACCCCACACATGTACATTTTCAGAAAGCCTCTTGTTGGTTTGTGTTTGGGGATGCATCAGGAAGCAGGTGCTGGTACTTACAAGTAAATACCCTTACAGCGCACATCTGACAAGTACGGAAAGTATGAACTTTGGAAACAAGCAGAATGATAGTAAGCAAGGTAAAATATACATCTCAAAAGAGATTCAGACATAAATTTTGAAAACAAGGGGAGATATATGATAAACAAGGGAAAGAAAGGTTTAGACACACATCTGGAAAGGAAAGTATTTGTTCGCTAAATTTTAGGTGATGTGACATAAAATTATTTTGATTGGGAGGCTGATTTTTCTCATTACTTTCCATAATTCAAACTCTTAGCTCAGAAAAATGGCAAATTAGGGTAGGCATGGTGGCTCACGCCTGTAATCCCAGTGCTTTAGGAGGCTGAGGAGGAGGATCACTTGAGGCCAGGAGTTTGAGACCTGCCTGGGCAATGCAGCCAGACCCTGTCTCTACAAAAAATAGAAAAATTAGCTGATTGTGGTGGCATGTGCCTGTAGTCCCAGCTACTGGGGAGGCTGAGGAAGGAGGATCACTTGAGCCCAGAAGTTTGAGGTTGCTGTGAGCTATGAGTGCACCACTGCACTCCAGCCCGGGCAACAGAGCAAGACCCTGTTTAAAAAAAAACACATACAAATGACAAGTTAATATACAGATTGTTAAATCTCTGGACACCAAGGATCTACTCTATATCTAGTTTAAGGTGAGGAAAAGGCAAGGAGGGGGGCCCAGGAGAGCGTGTAGAGCGTGCGCACCAAAGTCACCTCTGGACCTGAGCACAGATAAGAAGCTCACACAGGGAAGCTAAGCCCTGGTGTCCGTTTGCCCACGGATTCTGCTGTCATCTGCAGTTCCTCCTTCTAGTTCTTCTTTCCAGTTGACGTGGCTTTTGCTTTAGAACTAAACATTCTGTCTGTTCCTCACAGTCCTTATATTTCTTCTTCCTACCACAAAGTATTAATCCGACAACTCGTCCCGTGACCGATAGATCTCAGCAGCCTTATGTCAGGCCTGTGGGCTCTGGAGTCAGCCTGCCCGAACTTGACCCCTGGCCCAACATTAGCTACGCATGAGTGACCTTGGGCATGGAATGTAAGCTGTGTGAAGCCCGGCTGGCCTCTGTGGGACCCGGAGCGTGAAAGCACACACCTCAGGAGCGTGGGGAGGATAAGACGCTGCGTTGCTTACAAAGAGCTCAGGTGAGTGCCTCGTACAGAATAGTGATCAATAAATTTTTACCTCGGGTGACAGTGAAGATGATGATGGTGGAGAATGCAGAACGGTAGGTACTAAGGTGTTTCTTGGTACCTCTGCCTACTACCTCTCAAACTTATGCTCCCCGGGTGATGCGACGGTAACTCAACAGGCTCAGCTGAGGGGGGCGGAGGGGCCCGTGGCCACCGGCAATGCCAGTGGGCTTCTGGGACTCTGTCAGGAGAGGTGGTGACAACAGGAGGCTGGTCTCATAGGTGTTTCCCTGTGGAGGCTCTGGGAACTCAGAACGCAGAAGGCCTGCCTGAGTCCACGCCAAGTCCCCAGCTGGAGGATGCTCTGCAATGTCATTGAGGAGAGGGCATCCCGCTTCCAGACACGACTCCCGTGTGACAAGTTGCACGACCTCCTCTGCAGGCCAACCCGGCAGCGCCCCAAGACAGGCTTGGTCAGTGGGCGTCCGTGTCCCAGGGGCTGCTGGGCCCAAAGCAGCTATGTGGGCCTTTAGCCCAGGGTTCCCAAGGACTGGGAAGCAGCTGCCTCCCGGGAAGTGCCTCTCTAGTGCTCTCCAGAAAGCCTGAGAACTGAGGGAACCAGTGTGCCCTGGAGGGATTTGAGCAGCAGCGTGAACCCTGGGCCCCTGAGGTTCTCCAAGTTGAATTATTTATGATGCTGTTTTGGTCTCAGAGAGTTTTTAATTAGCATCCTGGGAAAATGCTGCAGCCTCACGGCCCTCCTGTGGAATCTCAGCGAAAGCTCTATAGCACATTGTTTTGGTAACAGGATCAAGTATCGACCACCGTGAGCTGGTGGCACCCCTGGAAGAGAAGCCTGGCCTGGGACGGCGTCTTCCTTGCTTAACCAGGCCCTGAGACCTTTCTCCCGTGTTTTGGAGGGCTTAGCCCTTCTCCCAGGACAGAGCTGGGAGGCTTAAATGAGAGAGTGTCTGTAAAGGGCAGGCCTGGTGTCCGACGTTGAGCTGGCACCAACAGTGTCTCTTGGCAGCCGTCGCCTGCGGGCCCTGTGCAGCCTCAGAGCAGAAGCCCAGGGACCAGCGAGCCTGTTTCCACAGCACT
Organism: Eulemur rufifrons; assembly: GCF_041146395.1. Lineage (NCBI taxonomy): Eukaryota > Metazoa > Chordata > Mammalia > Primates > Lemuridae > Eulemur > Eulemur rufifrons. The sequence goes on from NC_091001.1 coordinate 27,913,265, forward strand.
TGCCCCTGGAATCACTACATGAGTGTCTGCAGCTTCAGCCTGGAGGTGACCAGAGCCAGGAGGCAGGGAAGAAGCACACAGCAGCCCTGGGAACCCAGGAAGGCAGAACCAGAACCACACAGAGGTGAGGGGCCCTGGCCATGTGACTCTAAACTCCACATAAGGGGCCTTGCTACATGGGAGGGGGCAATGGGGTAGGACAGAGGAACACACAAAGCCTGCCGTGACCACCAGCTCTGCCCCTGACTAGTTGCATGAACTTGGACACACTTAACCTCTCAGTGCCTCAGTTTCCTTCTCTGGTTAATGGGCCAATGATGATGACTTAGCACACAGAAGTACTCAGAAAAGAGTATTTGCTTCTTTTTGCCTTTTAGCAAATTACCTGACCTCCCTGACCCTCGGTGTCTTCCTCTACAGATATAATAGCCTCATGTCATTGAGTTGTGCAGAAAAACATAGTAATAGCTGATGTGCACTGCACTGACTGAGCACATACCCCATGGCTCATACCATTTTTACTCCTTTTATCCTCCCAATAAACCTATACAGTGGGAACTATTAAATCTCCATTGTACAGGCAAGGGAATGAGACACCGAGAGGCTAAGAAACCAGGCCAAGGCCCACAGCAAACTATTTGCCCATCCGCATTTGCATGGGGGGATGAATGGAAAATTTGTCTCTGAAATAGTTATTCTGCGGGAGGAACTGTAGCAATTTAAAATTTCTTCTTTGGGCTTTGCTCTATTTCTAGGTTTCCTATCATGAAATATGTACCTTTCATGATCATACACGAAACAGTCTCAACAAAGGTGAAAATATTTCAAAAACAAAAACCCCAATCCAGCTCTTCCCAACCTGTGACTCTGCAGGCCGTTAAGAAGAGGGTGTCGTATGATTCCATTTATTTGAAACACCCAGAACAGGCAAATCCATAGGGACAGGACGCAGCTTGGTGGTTGCCAAGGGCTGGGAGGCGGGTGGGGAGCAGCTGCTTCCTGGGAACAGGGTTTCCTTTTGGGAGGATGGAAATGTTTTAGAACTAGATAGAGGTGGTGGCTGCGTAACATTCCGAATGTGCTAAATGCCACTGAAATGCTCACTTCTAAATGGTTAGTTTTCTGTTATGTATTAATGAATTAAACCTCAATTTTCAAAAAAAATGAGAGTGAGGGTTGTACCTATAGCTAATTCCTGTTCAGTTGCTTGATTTGCTGGAAAGACCTTCTCTTTCTGTCCTCCTCCTCAAGGGAGGAGCTTCAGTTGAGAATTGAAGTTTTGCTGACCCCTGGGGTGAGGTTAACACCACTGTGTGTGGCCCCCACCGCCCCTAAGGAGGGGGAGGCTTTATTCCTCAGGCCCCCAGGTCCTGGAGGGCCTTTTCTGGACGCAAAGACTTTCTCCCCCCACCCCTGCTTTGCTGGGAGCTCCAGAGCCCGGAGTCCTGTCTTCTTCCTGGTCACAGTCCCCTCAGGGCCCAGCAGGATGAGTGAACGAATCAATGTTGTGCCTATTGCCGGAACTTTATCATTATTCTTTAGCTACGATGTGAACATCGAAGGCCAATTATCTTCCCCCTAAAACCTCCTCCATCCTTCAAACCTGCCACCCCTCAAGTGTCTCTGAGCCTGACGCTGGAAAGCTGATCCCATGGAACCAACATTGAAATGGGTGACAGAACTCTGAAGCCCCAGAGCAATCTTGTGACCTGGAGTTTTCTCCCTGCTCTGTTGCCTCCTGGGAGAAGTCGGGAGAGGCCTGTTCCACAGGAGCCAGCAAGGTACTGTGGTCACCTGAGACCTGCCTGTAGCCTTGGGGGCTGTGCATCGTAGGACTACCCTGATTCCCGATTTCACTTTCGTGAAACCAAATTGGTAAGGCAGCCCTGAAGGAGAGCTCGGAGGAGCCCACTCCAGACAGCGTAGAAAGGCTGACTCATGTTTTCCCTCTTCTACATCTTCCTGAGTGCGAACAGCTAGTGCTCAGTAATGGCTTCCAGATGCATTCTATGGAGAGACGAGAAAAGGTTGTGTTTGATGTTCAGCTCTGCCACTAATCAGCAGGGTGACTTTGGGTGGATTTCTCTGCCCCCTTGAGCTTGGGTTTCCTTGGCTGTTAAAGGGGACATAAAAGCCCAACCCCTGCCTCCCCGAGGCATGGAGAGGCTAAGACGGGTGGCCCCTGGGCCTCTTGGAGGGTTTCAGTGAATGCAGCTCCCGTGGGATGAGGTGAGAAGAGGCAGCTGCACGTTTTCACTTTCCAGTGTTCCCTGCAGCCATCGTGGTTACCTCCCTGAGGTTAAGCTCCGTGGGTTTAAAGAGCTGGTGCCTGACAAGGCTTTTGTTGGCTCTGCAAGGTAAATAAGGAAACACTCAGCCTTTCATCCTCTGGCTGCCAGGAATCGGATCCTGGCACCCCCTTGGAGCACAGGTGCTCTGTCCCGTGTGGGCACCAGGGGAGAAAATTGGCAGTGTTACCATCACACTGCAGAGGGCCGGAGAGCAGGCATGATGACAGGCTTCTCCATTTACAGCGGGAGGCGTGATCTGTTCCGTGTGCGGGAAAACCCGGAGCCCCCGAGCCCTCACTGCCTCGCGGGGGAAAAGGCTGGGAGCCAAAACCTCTGCCTCCTACTGGATGTGAGAGCCCCTGAGGGGACACCTACCCTCTCCGAGCCTCAGTTTCCTCATCTGTAAAACAGAGATAACAAGGGTTCCCTCGTGGGTCTGGGTCAGTTTGTCAGGGCTGCCGTAACAAAGTACCACACACCGGGTACCTTAAACAACAGAGGCTTATTGTCCCACTGAGTGGGAGATCAATGCGTTGGCAAGGTTGGTGCCTTCTGAGGGCTGTGAGGACAGGTGTGTCCCAGGCCTCTCTGCCTGGCTCATAGGTGGCTGTCTTCTCCCTGTCTCTTCACCCTGTCTTCCTCTCTGTGCCCAAATTTCCTCTTTTTATAAGGACCCCATTCACACCGGGTTAGGGCCAACCATAATGAGGTCATTTTAATTTAACCTCTGTAAAGACACTGTCTCCAAATCATGTCACTTTCTGAGGTACTAGGGGGTTAAACTTCAACACAGAAGTTTTGGGGTGACACCAACCCATAACAGGGTGGCTGCAATGGTGTTAGGATGTCAGGGTGGGTAAGTGTTCGTAACTGTCACTCTCCTGGAGGCAGGGGAGCCTTCATTTGGGGGACGTTTTTATTGTGCTCACCTTGCCTGGGCGGTAGAAGCAACTCCTGTAGGATGGGCGGTTCCCATCCCTATTCCAGGTGACACTGCTGTCCACTCTATGAGGGGCAGGAAGCACGAGCTCAGCATCCAACGTCACAGAGGCCCGGCAAATTCTTCCAGACTTCGTTTTCTCTTCCTCAAGCTTCAGACCTCTTCACCGAACATGCCGTCTGGTGTAGCCACGATCCCCGCACAGAGTCAGCCAATCCGCATTCCAGCCCCCGCACCTCCAAGCCTCAGCGAGGGCCCTTGCCCAGCTTCTCCATCTTGGAAACCGGAACGCACCGCACACTCCACGTGCGGACTGCAGTATGCTCGTGCATCTCATCTACCACGTTTCCATATGCGCGGTACCGGCGTGCGCAGCCGTGTTAAGTGGCTCGTCCTCCCTCTGTCTCTGCTCTCCTGGCAGCTCATCAGGGCCCACTCCCTCGGTGCCCTGTTTTCATCTGGACAACTGCTCTGCACCCCTGACTTTAGTATTTATCTGGTAAATAGGGTCAGAGTGCCTCAGCCCAAGCCTAGCAGGTCTTCAGGAAACCCTCCGTGAGCCCACTGTGCCCCCAGGGACAAAGCCCCAGCTTGTGCCTGTGAAGGCTTGTGCCCTGTGAAGGCTCAGCGGCTCGGGCGCAGGGTGGTGGCAGCAAGGCAGCCCTGCCGGGCTCTGGGTCCCCGGGGGTGGGGCAGGCGAGCAGAGGGGATCTTTCGGAGGCTGGGCCAGGCGGGAGTCCCCACTCCAGGGGGCTCAGGGCAGCACAGACCAAGTCCGGGGACACCAGTGGGTCTGGGAGGAACTCTCCCAAGGCAGTGTCTGTGATCTCAGTAAGGACCTGCAGAGGACAATGCTCTGATGCTCTGATGTGACTGAGCTGGGGTTCCAAGCCCCAGGGTGCTGGGCAGGGTCTCCCCAGAGAGTGGCCATCCCCAGTGTCAATCAGGCAGGAAGAGGAGGATGCTGGGACAGGAAGTAGCTTGAAGGCGGCTCCCAGGCAGGTGAGAAGTTGTCACCTTCTTCTCTGTGGGCTCCTTTCTCCTGGACTTGGACCTCAGGAGTTCAAGGGGCAGGGAAAGGGGGTGCCAGGTGGTGACAGTGATGAGGGTGGTGGCCACTGCCCAGGAGGAGACTGGCAAGTCAGGGGACAGCCATGGGCAGGCCTGAGGGTTTTGACAGCAGCCCTGGGCAGCCCTGGGCAGTTGTCAGTTACTCTGTTAGTGTTCAGGCCTCCTGTAAAGTCTTGCTAAACTGTGCGGCCTGCTCTCAGCGGGGTTGGGGCAAACCCAGGGAAGGCTCTGTGTTCAGGTGTAGGTCAGAGTGTCAAGAACAGGCAGGTCTCACGCTGCTAGGGATATGATGACACCAGTGACATCCCCGAGGGAAAGCAGGGTCCAGAGGCAAGACTCCCACTGCCTTCCCATGGGGGGAATCTCTCTGCCTGCTGCCAGCCTTGGGGCATCAAGACATACACTTAATCAGGACACTGATGGGGGAGGCACAGCCACCTTGGTGATTGAAACCCTTCTCAGTGGGCTTCCTGCCCACAGACGGGCGAAGGACTGTGTGCTGAGGGCTGCATCTGGTCCAGGGTTCCTGTGAGGGCCGAGGGAGCCAGCGGGTGGGGGGCAAGAGAAGCTGTCCAGCGAAGGCCAGGTTCAAATTCCAGGAGGACCAAGCGCCGAGAGTCAGAGCAGGGTTGGAGAGTGGGTTACAGAGCTTGGAGTTGGGCAACCTTGTCTGTGCTCTTCAAAAGCTCTTTCAGCTCATTTCCTAGCCCTGCACTGGAATCACCCGGGAACGTTTGCTGTTCCACGAGCCCATGAAGTGGCCCCTGTTTCAGGGCCTTGGCACCTGCCACACTTCTCCCCGAAATCTTCTTCCCTCCGGTATTCACTTCATCCGAGCCTCTGCTCGAACATCACCTCAGAGTGAGGTCTCTGACCACCCCACAGAAAAGAACAACTCTTCTGTATCCCTTACGCTTTCTTTTACTATGCAACACTAATTCCCTAAAATTATATTCTACAGTAGGTTTATTTGTTTCTCTGATTATTGTCTGTTTGCTCCAGTAGAGTGTAAGCACCATGAAGGTAGGAACTGTGTCTTGCTTGCTGTTGACTCCCAAGGGCCTCAAACAGGCCCTGGCACACAGTAGGTGTTCAATAACTATTTGTTGAATGAGTGAATGAAGAGCCTCATGAAGGTCTCACCTTAGCACCTACTAGAGTTCCAAGGCTGTGGCTTCAAGGGCTGGGAACTTGGCAGAGGCCACATCAAAGAGCCACAGCTATTTGCGCCTGGCCCTCTGGACACTGTGTCCCCATCTCTCTCTCCGGTCATTTCTGTCCAGGAGATCTTCCCCTGCAGAGGATTCCGGGATGACACCACACACGTTTTTCCATCCTCGCTTCTGCCTCTCACAATGTTCCCTCCTCATTCTCAGTGGTCCGAAATCTTGCTCCTCTTTGGGGCCAGAACTTACTCATCCTTCAAGGGGTAGCTTGAGGCACTTTAACCTTTTTTTTGTAAAATCATACAAGGCGAGATTAGTATGCCTCTTCCTTGGCTCCCAGAACACTTTCTTTACACTTCATTTAAAGCAGTTTTTCTAATCTGACATAATTAGGGCATAGCAAACACTCCGTCCTCCCTGGAAAATGGTACAATTCTTAAAGGCATGAGTGAAGTGTTCGTATCTCTAGGACTTTTTACATAACAAATGCCCAATTAATGTTTGCGTCATTGAATAACATTGACATTATTCTCTGAGAATTAGGTGGGGAAAAAGAAATGAATTTAAATGTGTGCTGTGTGCTACACACTGTGCTAATAATGCCATAACATACTTGATTTCCAAAAACCCTCACGGAAATCTTACCAGATGTGTATTCCCATCCCTGTTTTACGGATGAGAGTCGGAGAAGTTCTGCAAGCTTCCTGGGGTTACACAGCTAGTAAGAGGCAGAGCCAGGGTTTGAAGTCAGACATATGCTTAAAGACAAAATGGCTTATATGCATTTAAATTATTTTTATCCTTGCAAACTCAGTATGGAGTTCTAGAAGATAGCAGAGCTACATATAAAACAGGCATGGATGTGGAAGCTTGATTTTAACAGGCCAGAGGATAAACCAAAACAGCCTGTCCTTTTTCCACAAGGATGAGAATGATTGTATATAGTGTCCTTTTTTGTGTGAGGAGAGTCTAAACTGCATAGACACCCCAGACGAATCAAAACAATTGGCTACAATGAGGTCCCATACATTGGTGATGTCTACCTAACTAACATATTTTGAGGCCAGAACTAATGTTGGTTTACCTGAGAACTGAAAAGGCAAGAGAGGTATTTATGGCAATAATAATAGCTGATTGCAAGAATGTGCGTGCCAATTACATTTATTTAAAGAAATCTTATAAATACTGAATTTAATAGCTATCACTTTGTGCTCATCAGCTGAAGAAACAGTTTATAATTCATAGTTTGAAAACTCCCATTGATGCTAAGAATAGAAAAATAAAGAATTGCCCTGGAGTGGTATCTAAGGGCAAATTTAGCTCACTGAATTTAGCTTGGTCCCCGAAGAAGTAAAACCTTACAATAGTTCAAGTGAACTGAAACCTTTGCCACATCAAATCTATCCATAAAAAAAGCATCTTTCCAGAAAATGCACTCTGCCACTTAATGGAACATATCAGAGCATGAAAATCGTCCTTTAAAGCATGTCCATTAACTCCTTCTTCAACTAAATGCTTCCAGAGTGAAAACAAATGCATTTTAAAATGTTCATGCTTTTTTCCAGAAAAGCTGGTTTCCAGAATGTCTCACCTATAAACTTGAACAATAGCAGCACTTTTAAAAACCTAAAAATCTATAAAAAGGAGTGCTAGATGGACCTACTTTTAGATAACTACAGTAGTGTGTTTTTCCTAAAGAAAGTTTTTTCATTTAATGATTTGATTTTTGTTTTGTTTTGTTTTGTTTTGAGATAGGGTCTGGCTCTGTTGCCCAAACTGGAATGCAGTGGTGTCATGATAGCTCACTGCAACCTCAAACTCCTCGGCTCAAGCGATCCTCCTGCCTCAGCCTCCCAAGTAGCTGGGACTATAGGCACACACCACCATGCTGGGCTAGTTTTTCTATTTCTCATAGAGATGAGGTTTCTCTATGTTGCTCAGGCTGATCTCAAACTCCTGACCTAAAGTGGTCCTCCCACCTCGGCCTCCCAAAGCGCTGGGATTATAAGCGTGAGCCACTGTGCCCAGCCTCTTTTAATGATAATTAAATGTAAACGCATGCTCATAGGAAATCTAGAAAATACAGAAAAATAAAAAAGGAAAGAGACAAGAAAAAGACCTTTGCCTCATCTCTCATGGAGACAATTGTGGTTAACATGTTGTTATATTTTCCTTTTTGTTGCTGTTTCCCCTAAGCTTGGTTTTTATGTTAATAGTTCTTGGCTTTGCTATTACTCACTTGTTCTTCATTTGTTCTAAACAGTGGCAATGACCTCGCAGACACAGGTCGTGAACAGCAGCAGAGGTGGAGGGGGAGGCTGAGCTGCCACGGATCCGGTGATCTTAGGTGAGTTGTTTCTCATCCCTGGGCCAGACATTTACACACGTTGGTTCCAAGAGTCTTAATAAAGCAGTGGACCCTCTCTCCACAGAAATGCATGTACACCAGTATTTGCACACAAATCCAGGGCCCATGTCTAAATTCCTTTGTGATCCAAGAGCCTCAGGTTAAACAGCTTTGAACTAGATGATTTTTAAAGACTCCTTGACAGTGTACAGGGCTGCCTTCTCAGAGAAGCTTGGCAATGTCTAATGTCTCCATTTATTATTTTAGTCAGGGCGAACTGCAGGTAAGAAAGCAGGGTGAGAAAGCCCTTCCAGAAGGTTGCTTGGGTCACTCCACTATAGGGAGCTCTGCCATGTCTGGGAATCTCGAAGCTGTGCTGTAGGAAGGGGGAAGGTAGGAAGGCGTTCTGCACATGGTCCCAAGTTTGCACTGCCAGGGACACCACCCAGATTAGCACAGTCTATTTGTGACAGGTCAGCGGAGAGGAACCCATCAGTCAAGGCTCAAGAAAGGGTTTGTTTTTTCTGTCCCTACAAAATGGCTCCGACTTATGACATGCCCTGGCATGCATTTGGTGCCACCTGGGTATGGTAGCCACACCAGGCCCTGACCACACAAGGTCCATAGGACAATGACTATATCCAAGAGCTGGCAACTTCCCAACCACCCCTGCTGCACTGCATGGTACCTGCGTACCCCCCATTTCTTCCCTAGGGACATGGTGAAGCTGACACCAGGGCGGTATAAATGGCAAGCTCAGTTGGGGACAGAGCTGGATGCTGGCAGGTAGGCCAGAAGGTCTAGTGGGGTCAACTGGGGACTCAAGGGTGAATGGTGCCCCAGGAAGAACTTCTAACTAGAAGTTAGGAAGGGGGAGGTGGGCAGAGAGAAACAAGGAAGTCTCTACTCACTGAGCACACAGTACTGTAGTCCTGCTCTTCCAGCTCACTAAACATGCGAGTTAGGCATTGTTCAGTCATCGACCCAACACATATTATTGGCTGGTGGCTCTGTGCCAGGCCCCGGGGAGACAGCAACAAGCAGACCCAAGTCCCTGCTGCCATGGAGCTTACCTTCTCATGGGGAAGTAGACAGGAAAGAATTGGGCAAATAAGTATACATGGTGGCAGGTGTGAGTGCCCCAAAGGAGAAGGACAGCGCGTGCCTGGGCAGGTGGGACAGTCCCAGAGAGTAAGGGAGCGTGTGGGTGTCTGGGCTGGCCCTCCACCCCCAGGCAGGGGAGCAGTCAGTGCAAAGGTCCTGAGAGGAAGGCTGCTTGGTGTTGAAGGACAGCAGGGAGGCCAGCAGGGCTGTGTCCAGTTAGAATGGGGAGGGTGTGGGCGTTGGGGCTAAGGGCAGATTATGGGTCACGCTGGCCACTTTGGACATTGTGTGAGTGGGGGATGTGGTTGTTGAGCAAAGAATAGTCAGGATTTGGTTTCCATTATGAAAGCATCACTCTGGCTGCTGGGTGGAGAATTGGACCATGGATGGGCAAGAGAGAAAGCAGGGGCAAATTAGGACCCCTTGTATTCAGATGAAGATTCTGAGGCTCACAAACGTGCCTTCAAAATCTGATGGCACCACTGCCGTTGGGTGCCTTCCCTCACATTTAGGATGGAGCACACATGCGCTGAGGAGCCCCTGCCTGGTCTGCTCCAGCCTCCCTCCCCGTTTCCTTGCTGCCTTCTGGCCTTCTGGACTCCTCTCTGGGCTCCTGCAGAGGCCAAGTCTCTAATACTTACCTGGTCTTTGTGCAGTTCTTGATGCCTGCAGTGCTCTCCTCCTCGTCTTCACCTGTCTAAGCTCTAGTCCCCTTTCACGGCCTTAACCATCTTTTTCTCAGGGAAGCTGCCCCTTCCCCCAACAGGCCAGGCCTGGCCAGGCGGGCTCAGTACATACGCAGGGTGCCCGCCCTGCCTGGGTCACACTGCTCACGTGGGAGGTCCCAGCTCTTTGCTTGCCCCTCAACCACCCATGGGCTTGAATCACCAAGGGCACATTGGCTTCTCTCCTGTTTATCATCTCACTTAAGCCAGGTGCAAGATCTCAAAAATCTGATGGCACCACGACCATCCTGACTCTTCAGACACTTGACACTGAATCATTTGCCAGTGGAGTAGAACCCTTGTCCCAGATCACATAGCTAATGGGTGGGAGGATCAGGGATCAAACTTCTGGTTTTAATTTCTTTGTTGCCCCAGGACTTGAACTCAAGTCTCAGTTTAGCCTCAGCCAAACTAGTGAATGAGACATTTAGTTTTTCTGGGCCTTGGTCTCCCCGACTATAAAATGAGAGGGTTGGCTGCTGGGTTCATTTCTAGAGCTGTGTGCCCTGCAAGTATTCCCCAAGTTCATGTGACTGAAAGAGTCTCCCAAGCATGGGGACACTTCTTAATATTTATGGGCCAGGTGTGGTGGTGCACGCCTGTAATCTCAGCACTTTGGGAGGCTGAGGCAGGAGGATCACTTGAGCCCAGGAGTTTGAGGTTGCTGTGAGCTAGGCTGACACCACCTGCACTATAGCCCAGGCAACAGAGCAAAAATCTGTTTCCTAAAAAACATAAAAAAAAAAAACTTATTTGAGGCCTTACCCCAACCTTCAGAATCACAGCTCCAGAAAGTGGACTTGGGATTCTGGTTCTACTTGTTTGTTTAATTAAGTGTCCCAGGTGATTCTTATCACAAAATAAGTTTTGGAAATGCATTTCTATGGGACTCCTCCCTGGAAGAGGTTCCCAAAAGAGAAAGATCAAAGAGAAGGCAAAAACATGATCACAGTGACTATTTCAGCTACAGCAAGAGTTCTTTCTCAAATGTCTCCTCTTTTATAAAAAGAAACTCTGCAACTGAAGCCTGGTATTTATGTATGTGAATTATTTTGGAGGCCTCACAGAAGGTTCCTGAATTTCCACTGAGAGTGCAGTTTCCTGGACTACTCTACGTAGCCCTGCCCTGACAAGATTTGACCAAATCTGAATTCAGGATCACTCAGAAGGAGCATATGCAAAAGGGGAGCCTCTCAAAGGCCCTGAAAGGAGAGGCAGAAGCCCAGAGAGTTTAACCAACTTATCTGAAGGCGCACAGCTGGTAGGCGGTAGGATTAGAATCAGACTCAGCTCTCTGCATCCCTGGCTGGTATTTTTCCTTCTGAATCATAAAAGTGAATCATGGTGATGTTGGTTCTGCACAGAAAACTATGATGCCAACACGTTGGAGTAAAAGGTGCTCTATAAACATCACATCAATGATGACCCACTCCAAGAACAGGGCATGTCGTAGGCACTCTTGGATAGCGGTTAACTGATCCACTAACCCCATCCTCTTACCACACCCTCTAGGAACAGGGCGCTTTTCACACTTCTTCAGTCTCTGCCTTGTTGGAATAAATTTATATAATATCTCAGACAATTTCCTGCTAGTCAAATGGAAGTATGTTTGATGATTAAAGAAATAAGCAGTCTTGGACTAAGGGAAACAGACTGCTTCTCATTCTGCCATTTCCTTACCTCTCAGAACCTCAGCTTTCTCATCTGGAAAATGGGGGTGATGCCTCCATCGCTGTGTGGTTAGTGCAGGTTAGGGGAGATGCTGCTCGCTACCTAGCACAGAGTCAGGCAGCGTCGGCTAAATGAAAGAACAGACAAATGAATGAGACGGAAGGAATGGATTGTTCTGCCCTGGATTTGGTTTGTCCTCTCTCCTCCCAGCCTTGTGCTGTCTCTATCAACCGTGCAGCGACAAGCTCCAGGTTCTTCCTGAACAAAGAGTTTGTGGTTTGAGGGGAGTGTGTGAGTCCAAACACACTATATTAATAAAGGCAGACCTGAATGACAAATAATGAAGCCCTTAGAGAACACAGCAAATTCCACTGACTGTGATCTGTTGGCATTTTATTACTTACGAGGAAGTCTATCTACAAGTGATAGAAGAAATACGGCTTAAACCCTATAGAAGTTTATGGGTCAGTCATGTTCAAAGTAGCAGAAGAAAGCCAGTGCAGAGCTGAAGTGGAGCTCCGCTGTGTTAGGGACCTAGGTTCCTTCCATCTTGTTGCCCTGGTGTATGTGACTCCTATTTTCAAAGTCCACGCATGGCGCAGAATGGCTGCTGGAGCTCCAGCCATAAATCCAAATTCTGGCCAGTAGGTAGGAGGAAGAAATGAAGAAGGAGGCACCCTCTGCCTCTAAGGACATTTCCTAGTGATTGCATATACCACTCCTGCTTAGTTCTGCTTGCAGAATTTAGTCATATGGGCACACTAGCTACTCGTAAGGCTGGGAAACGTAACTTTTGTGTGCTGCTCGAATACTAGTCATGGCCAGGGCTTTTCTTACACCAGCCGTTTTTAAATGTTGAGTTGCAGGGGAAACAACAGAATGCTTTTTTCTTAAATGAAAATCTTATTTAGTAACCTAACATATAACATATGTGCATTTGTCCACTTTCAAACAGGACTGGGAAGCCTAGAACTCTTCCTGCTCAAACTCTTGGGCTCCATGCATCAGAGTTGGAAAGCTACACTCTTAGACAGGGAGCCCTTCAGGAGAAGCTTTCTGTTAATGAACAAGTAAGCAGGCTTTGGACAAGGACCAGCTTTGTTAGAGCTACATTCCTATTAAGTGCTTCGCTTTGCAGAGCAGAAACTGAGGCTCAGAGAGAGCAAATATCTCACATGAGGTCATGGAACGAGCTCACCCAACACCCACACCTTTCCCCTCCATGCTGCCTCTCATTCCACGGTGAACGGGCCTGGTCTGCGCCTTTTTCCATATTCTGTTTTCTCCTATCGTGCGACTGGAGGAAAGATCTCTGAACTGAGGAATCCAGAACACTGGGTGCCTGTCGTCCAGTGATCCTTTTTCTACAGTCTACCAAACCCTGCTGCTTCAAGGGAACAAGTGAGAGGGGAGCTTGCGAGAGGAAGAGACCGGGGGAGAGACCTGAGCAGCCCTGGCTGAGGCAAGGAGGTTGCAGTGAAGCCGCACAGGCCCAGAGCTGGGCAACCTTCTCCCCAGCCTTCCTTGTGTCAGTGGGATTTGTGCTGTGAGTGCCGCAGTGTGGGACAGCTGGCCCCACAGGGCAAGAGGATGCACGTTTATGGGAAATCCCTCAGCCCAGCTCTCAGTGACGGGCGGGCTGGAGTATGAGAACCGTTGGATGGGACGTGCTCAAGGATCCTTGTGGCCTTACCTTACTATATCCCGAGTCACGGGGGTGCCCAGGAGCTGGGAGATAGAGCAGAGGAAGCCCAGGGGGAAATATTTCAGGCACTGCTTCGTGAACACAATGGTAGTAAGACAGGGAGACTGTGATGGTGACCATTTGGCAATGTGGGTCTCTAGGCTCCAGCCAGGGCACTGTGGGCTTACCCTTGACTCCGGAGCCAGAGGCAGAGGGATTCATTTACATCACAACATTGCAGCCTGGAAACAAGAGCAGCCAACCTGACCCAAGCACAGTGTTGACCCCAGAGGAGCAGGGAGAGCGTGCTTGGCAGGTTTAAGCCTCCCTTTCTTCCTCCTGCCTGGAAAGAAGGGGAGGTGATTGTATCCTGGGCAAAGTAGTGCCTTTGAGTCAGAGAGACCTGGGATCTAAGCACTCGTCCCTCACTGACTGACACTGTAACATTAGGGAAGACACCAGCCAGCACAGTGCAGATGCTCGATAAATACTTGTTGAAAATAATATGTGTCGGGCACTGCGCAAAGCTCTGTGTATTAACTCATTTAATCCTCACAATCTTACACCATATTAGATGCTCGCCACAATATACAGACCAGGGAGCTGAAAGACGGAGGGATTACATAACTCCTCTAGGGGATGTGGATTGTGAGTAACAGCCAGCCTGTCTCCAGAACTCAGGCTTTTAACCCTCTGATGTAAATTCTCAATACACACAACTTCCTGGAGCCTCCTTTTTCTCAGATGCAAGTGGCTGGGGGGATGGGGTGCAGCTTGAGGCTAAGTCACTTGCAATGCTGGGATGGGGACCAAGAACAGGGATGGAGTCTCTGAATACCTCCAGGGCTCATGGCTGACAAAGGAAAATAAAGAAGAGGCAGAAGTGCAAGCCAGGGTGGAGAGTGGAGAAAGCAGACGGAGCAGAGACTCCAGAGAGTGACAAGAAGATGCGGCATCTGAGAGGACCTTGCAGGAAATACCTACTGAGCACTCTCATAAAATCCTCACAATGTCTCTCTAAAACAGCTGTTGTTACTCTCACTTTGTTGATGGCAAAACTGAAATTCTGAGTGATTAGGAAATATGTCCAAGGTCACAGAATAGTATATCATGGACTTGGGCTTTGAACCTAGGTCTGTTTGGCTCCAAAGCCTGTGTTCTCTCTCCCATACCTACTTCACATTTTTGCCTTGAGCCGACCCTGAAGCTCAAGTTTTTAATGACTTGTCCCATTAAAAAAGCTAGACCAGGCCAGCCAGTGCTAGCACTCCAGGAGGTCGATGCAGGATTGCTTGAGGCCAGGAATTTGAGAACAGCCTGAGCCAGAGCGAGACCCCATCTCTACTAAAAATAGAAAAATTAGCCAGGTGTGGTGGCACGTGCCTCTAGTTCCAGCTACCTGGGAGGCTGAGGCAGGAGGATCACTTGAGCCCAGGAGTTTGAGATTGCAGTAAGCTATGATGACATTGTACTCTTGCCGGTTGACAGCAAGACCCTGTGTCAAAAAAAAAAAAAAAAAAAAAGCTAGACTTGCTGCTGCCGAGCAACGCCTCCTACAGTACACAATTATAGTCACGCACCACACGGGGACATTTTGTTTCACATATACGAAGATGGTCCCCTAACACTATCATACCATATTTTTATTGTGCCTTTTCTATGTTTTGATATGTTTAGATACACAGATACTCACTGTTGTGCACAATGGCCTGCAGTACTCACACAGTAACATGCTGCCCAGGTTGTAGCTTACAGCCTAGGTGTGTAGTAGACTGTACCATCTAGGTTGGTGCACGCACACTCTGTGACGTTCGCACAGTGACAAAACTGCCTGAGGACGCATTTCTGGGAATGTATTCCCAGCATTAACACGTGACTGTACTTAAAGTGTCTTTGAAATACCACCCTCAAAGTCACCGCCAGTGTGGGCTGCTCTGAGTGGCATACAGAAAGCCAGAGCAGAATGGAAGCTGACTCAAGAAGGAGAGTGGCCGGGAAGCTTAATATAAGCTCTTATAAACCCCTTAATGCTACCCAGACATTAACACTGAGTGACACCCTGGGGTTTCCCGGCTTTCAATTAAGATTCAGGTTGGACTGACTAACGGAGCTACGGAGCAGCATGACAGCATCTATTAACAAGTAATTTAATGGTCATTTCCTAAATTAAATATTAAGCTCCCTACAAATTACAGACTTGCTCCATTATAGTGCTGACCTTCAGAAAAAAATGAATCACAGACCACGGGACTGTGAGAAGAATCTCAGCAATTCTGCTCTTGGATGAGGACGCTGAGACCCAGAGGTGTCAGGTAGTGAGCTAGGTCCACATATCTGAACGGGGACAGAGTCAGGCCTGGAAACCCAGCCCCTGACCCCAGCCAGCACCCAGCATTGGCCCACGGGCCCTGAACAAAAGAGATTTCCACTGAAATGAAAATCTGGACACGGCCAGATAGTTCTTAGCAGCTTCTGAAATGATCTACTTAGTTTATTCGTTTCCAGACTTTTCCATCCATCTCCCAAACTAGGCAGTAAATAAACTCTCCCCTCCTCTGACTTGATCTTGCTGTGTCCTGAACACTTAGGGTGATGCCCAGCACACGCAAACGGTGTTTAGTAAATACTGTAGAAGAAAGGGTGGGAGGAGAAAGGGAAGGAGGAAAGAAGGGACAGAAACATCTGTCAGCACCTACTATGCACCAAGCACTCTCTGTATGGTCACATTTTATTTTCTTTGTGTATTAAATGTCTTCACTTTATTTCTAAAATCCAGCTATAGGCATTGTCAGGCCTGTTTCCAATGAGGAAATTTAGGTACAGATAGGTAAAATGATCAGTTTAAAGTGACTCAGCCACCACGTGGCAGAGCAGGATTTGAATCCGGGTTTGGACCCTCGTACCATATTCTTTCTGCTACACAACTGCTCGCCAAGCATAAGCACCTGTTTACTCCACTCATATTTATTAAGCTCCAACTCTGTGCCAGGCACAGTTCTAGGCTCCTGGGATATTTTAGTGAAGAAAACAGATCAAGACCCCTGCCCTTGCAGAACTTGCATTTTGTGGGACTCTAAAATGTCAGTGACATGAAACAGAGAACCAGGCAGCTGGCCCTGAAGCGGAGCATGAGGAAGGTGGAGCTTCCAGAACTCCATCCTGGGCCGAGCTCCCCCGCCTGTCTCAGGCTGTACGGCAGCGTCCCTCTGCAGACCCCGGAGTGGGGAAGCACCGTCTACACCCGCGCTGGGCCTGGGCTCTTTGAAATCTGTGCAGAGGGCAATTCAAAGCTGAGCGGTTCTCCAGAAAGGAGTGGACATTTGGATTATGTTCAGATTGTTCCACTGTTTTTCTGGAAAAACCACCACCCCAGTGGGCCTCTAGCTACGCAAATGAAAACTCAAAGTCTTCTGAGGTGGAGGTATTTGAGGCCATGGCTCCAAGAAGCAAATGTGCCCTGAACACTGATGAAAAGTGCTACTCTCAGGCTGCGCTGTCTGGGGAGGAGAAGGCCAGCCTGGAGAACAATGGCAAAGATGGCACAGAGCCTCTGCCCTGCTTGTCCTGTGGGAGGTTTGCGTTTTTGAGCTCTTCTAATCAGCGGGGTGAGATTCTGAAGCTAATGGAACACTTCACAAGACTCTTAGGAATCTTTAGGAACATTCGTAACTGTGTTGAGTTCTGAAGTATGGCCCTGCTTTGGGGAGGAGGCCATTCTCCCCAGACCTGTGCAGCAGCCCCTGGGGCTCCAAGTTTTGAGGGCTCTGGAAGGATCCAGAGATTTCTGTGGCCCGGATGCTGGCGTCTCAGTGCAGGCTCTGTTAGCAGGGGCAGCAAAAGGGCTTCCTCAGGTGGCTTCGTGGGCCATGGGCATCAGAGCAGGAGCCTAAGAACGTGGCAGCTCTGAGTGGTGGGCGACTGCAGGGGACAGACTGGGTATGAATCACACCAC
Organism: Eulemur rufifrons; assembly: GCF_041146395.1. Lineage (NCBI taxonomy): Eukaryota > Metazoa > Chordata > Mammalia > Primates > Lemuridae > Eulemur > Eulemur rufifrons. The sequence goes on from NC_091001.1 coordinate 27,930,216, forward strand.
CGGGGACTCTAAGAAACGCCTTGTAGCTACTTTAAGAGGCACTTAATTTCCTGTTTAGGTAGGTGGAGGTGGGGCATGGAGACTTTCTAATTGGGATGTAAGTGTAAATGAGACCTTACTTGTAGACCCAGGCTGTTCAGGCTGGCAGACATTTGCTACATATAACAATTGCACTCTGCTTGCCAGCAGTTGGAAGGAAAAAATAGGTTATTCCAAAGCCCCAAGCCCCTCAACCTACAGGGAAAGGCCAGACCCCTCAACAGAACACCACAGCCCTCATGAACCAGCCCTGAGCACCCACCTGGCGACCCTCCCATCAGGTTCCTCTCTCCCTACACCTTTCTCCTCCCCAGCCCTCCTTCTGGAGTGATCTTCCTAAAACTAACGTCAAACCTTTCCTCTTCTAGTCCGTAGCCTTCTAGGACTCCCCCATCGCCTTCACATGGTCCAAATTCCTCAGCATGGCCCATGAGCCTCTCCATAACCCGAGCGCCTCCAACCTGCTGCTCTAGATTCATCTCTCACTGTTTATTTTTACCAATGTTATGCTCCAGCACAGTACAATCAGACCCACCATATCACTAACCGAATCTGAACACACCTGCATGTGCTGATCCCTCTGCCCAGAAAGCCCTTCCGTCCGGCAAACTTTTCATTCTACAGAGTCAGCTGGGTCATCACAGCCCTGGGAAACCTCTTCTGATCCACCCGGGGTTGAACTGACCATTCCTGTCTTAGGCCACGCTTACCTTTTTCTCTCCCTGTATAGGTTGAGTGGCATTTATTTGTTTCTCCTACTAGACAGTGACGGTGTTAATCACCTCTGCCACCTTAGAGCCTAGTCCACTAGATGGACTAGGTGCACTAGAGCCTAGTGCTCTAAAGAATGTGTTTAGTAAAGGAAGGGAAGTGTGTGGATGTGTTCTGGCTTGGCCAGTGTTGCAGAGAGCCACACAGGGTTAGTACAAAATTTAAGGGGTGCCCAAACAGCTCATTAATTAAGGTAAATAATATTTAATGCAATATTTTTAAAATCCATATTTATGCCAAAGACTCCATGATATGCACATCCCAGAATGTTAAAGGCAGGATCTGAGCCTGCACTTGCGTGACGCCTCACTCGCCTCCCTTAATCCCGGCACTAAGCAATGAGCTCAGAACAGGGACTTGAGGTGGTACATGCTGATGGCTGGGGTAATACTGTCACCAAGAGACAGCCACCAAGAGGAGGGGGTGGTTAGAAAGGGAAGTGAAGGTGAGGGGATATCGAAGGGGGGGTGTGTATCAAACAGGGACTAACAGAAGCCAACCCTGGCTAATCTCACTGAGGAGAGGAGTATGTCGGAAGGGTACTGGATGGCTCCTGGCCCTCTCAGGAGGCTGGAGGGCAGAATCAGCCCAGTGGGTGGTCACAGCCTGGTTGGGACACTAGTGCTGGCACCTGGCACTGCCCACACTGCCACCACTGCTGCTACTCTGATATCTGATTGGCCCCGTGTGTCATATCACACACTCCAGGGCCAGTCCCAGGCAGGAGCTGCCAACTGGCCAGGCCTTGGTAGGGTCGTGCTTGGGTGCGTGGCAGGTGAATGGGAGGACAATCGTGTGGCTTTCGTGGTGGGAGGTGCTAGACTGTGTCTCACTGCTACTCTCCACCAAAGGGAGTTTCTCCCAGCTAGGAATGGGGTTGCATGGTGGACAACTAAACAAATGACAAATAATATAGGTGAGGTCTCATTTTCCTTTTGGGAGACTACTTGAAGCCATTAATTAAGATAGAGAACTGTGGAGAAGGAATAAGCCTGTACTTTTTTGGGAAATGGCAGAATGAAAATGCTAAATTGGTTTTACTTTCAGAAATGTGTTCTGGCCTCACGCGCACGTGTGTTGGCCTGCAGGACACACCAGAACCACGTCCCATGGTGAGGACAAGCTGCAGGAGGACAAGCCCTCTTGTGCCTCCCAGGACGGTGTCATCCATGAGCCGCCTCTCTTGGGGGTGGGCTGGGGTGGGGTCAGAGCTGTGCTGTAACCCGTGCCTTTAGCGCCTTTATGATATTGCATATGCAGTTTTCCAACCAGCCACAGACCTGCGGGTGGCAGAGAGCCAGGCAGGAGTCTAAGGAAGGATCTCTTTCCTGCTCTAAATACGGTCAGAGGCAGGGTAGCCGGGAGGAGAGTCCCAGCTTTCACTGGAGCCCTCTGACACGCGGAGGGCTTGTGCCTTGTCTCATCCAAGGCTCACGACACCCAGCACTGCTGGCATAGTTAGTTCTGTTTTACCGGTGAGGAAACTGAGGCTGGTGGGAGCTAAATGTAAGAAGCTCAAGGCATTAGTGTCAGAGTCAGATTTGAACCCAAGCTGGTCTACTCCAGAGACCATGATGCTGCCTGGCCCATTACCAAGAGGGAACAGTCCGTTATTTATTAAGCTTTCAAGGCATTTGACATTTTCCCTCTATAAAAATTAATGTGATGAAAATCGCCAAGAATAGGCAGATGACAGCTCTCTCTCCTTGCTTGCTGACTCTGGTCTTTGCCCCAGATTCACCCCAGCCCTTGCGTTGCACCCCGCTGCTAGCACACCCTCCCTGCAGCCCACTGAGGGGCTCTGGTATATCAACTGAAAAATCACACAATTTATAAATTTGGAGAGGAGACTATTTCTTATAAAGGGTTACAACCTGCAGGTTGGCCATCCCGCAGACTAGGAAGCGCAGCCTCCAGCAGAGCCTGGAGACAGGCACTTCAAGAGAGGGGAGCGTGGAATAGGGGTTTATGCTGAACAGGTTGGCCAAGTATATATATTCAGTAGGTTATAGGAGGAGCTATGAATATTCATGAGGGGTCCTAGTGCATGCATATGGAATAAACATGCGTGTTACATATGACCCCTGTTCACTTTGGGGTGGAGATTTAACATTTAAATGAATTACGATTAGGCTCTATACATCAAAAAGTGAAGTAGGGACACTAAGACACTCAAGTGTGCAGCGTCTGTAAACTGGCCAGAACCATTCTGTGGTCAGTGGTCTCTGCCCAGGAGAGAGTTACTGAAATCAGTCTCTTGTCCAGTCAGAGCTGCAGTTATGGCTGGTGGGAAAGGAGGATAGGGAGCACTGTGGTCCAGTGCTTGGTTAGCTGCCAGAGAAAAAGGAAACCCTTGTGGCAGTTAGAACACAGTTTATTCTTTAAGTGTAGGGGTGTGTGGCTCAACTCTTGCCTGGCTTGGCCTGGGGTCCTGTTCAAAACTTGGTACCTTATTGCCACAAAGAGTCCATTCTGTCAGTTTTATGATCTCTATTTTAATATAAGTGCTGGTCAGTTGTTGTGGCTAAACCACAGAAGGGACAATGTGTGACAAGGCCTGTGTAATCTCCCATCCTGTCATGGTCTCAGTTTTTAAGGTTTCTCTGGGGTCCCCGTGGCCAAGAGGGGGTCTGTTCAGTGGTTGTGGGTTATTGTTTTTAGTTCTCAGGTTCCACTTCCACTTACCAGTATTCCAGCCATTAACTTTCTCTTTTTTTTTCTTTTTACCGTTTTATAATAGAATATTTCAGATCTGCACAAAACAGACCACTGGTACCTGTTATCCAGCTTTAATAACATCACTGACTTAAATTTGACTCCAGTGTACCCTTACTGTGTTCATTAGCATTCCTTTCATCTCTAGGTCTCCTTACCAGGGGATTTTTTTCCTTAGAATTCAATGTTAATTTTATTTTCTTTGGCTTCCCCCCCCCCCCCCTTCAAATTAGATGTCTCTAAAAGCAACAAATCCTCTTTTTAGGTCTATGCATTTTGGTACTGTTTGACAGTATTAAATGGCTCCCAAAAGGTTGTACGGACTGTCATGCATATAAATGTTTCCTTCTGCAAATTCCTAACTGTTTTTTTGCCCCAGTTAATCTCTAGAATCCTCTAACCTCAGCTCAGTTTCCCAAGGCCTGGGTTCCTGAGGTTCATAATCATTGCCTTGTTGCATTCAGACAGATCCAAAGTTTTGTTGTTGTTATTCCTCTTGCACTCTCTTTTAAAAATATTATTTTGTAACCACCATTGTTATTTGCCATTAAATGGAGTTTAATCAAGTACCTGCAGTGTATGAGCAGTCAGATCCAAGCAAAGAGTTTCTCACTGAGATGGGGTTGAAGGCACCTCTGTGTCCGTCAGGATCAAGGACAAGGCCTGCCTGGCACAGGGAGCATTAAAAGCTCACTGAGAAAGCACCTTTACTTCTAACCCTAGGTCTGAACACCGCTGTCGTGGTGAGGGGTTCCAACTTGGAGGCAGGAGATAGAATTTGGAAAGAAATTAGCCATTAATTGATTTTGACTTTGGCAAGCAGGTCTTTTCTGCCAGCTCTCCAGACTTCAGTTTCTTCATCTGGCCTCTTGGGAGCTCTTTGAACAGACCAGACCTGCTCCTGCCTCAGGGTCCTCACTTTGATTGTCCCTTCTGTCCTAACCACCTGGCCCTCTCCTCATCCCTGCAGGTCTCAGCTTGAAACCGTTTCTCAGTGAGGCCTGCTGTGGTCCCCTTCTCTCAAGGCTCTTTCCCTTCTCCTTCCCTAGTACACCATGTGTAAATGTTTTTATGTTTATTGTCTGTTCTCCTGTCTAGAACAATGGCTCCATGAAGGCAAGGAATCATAGTTTTATTCACAAATGCTTCCCAAGTGCTGGCACTGAGGCTGTAGGTGCTCAATAGCTATTTATTGGATAAATGAATGAATGAATGAATGATTTTGTGTCTTATAGAGATAATCACTGAGCAAGAATTTCTGAAGCACTTTCTCAAGACTTGTTGTCTTGAGAACTGGGTTAGCATGACGGTTAAAGATCTGGCCTCCAGGGTTGGCTAGACCTGAGTCAGAATCCTGCTTCTACCACTTGCTAGCTGTGTGACCCAAAATGAGTCAATTTCTCTGAGCACCAGTTACTCCATCTGTAAAATGCTGCTGTTATGGGTTGAATTGGGTTCCCCTAAAAAATGTTAAAGTGCTAATGCCCATCACCTGTGACTGTGACCTTATTTGGAAATAGGGTCTTTGCAGATGATCAAGTTAAGATGAGGTCATTAGGGTGGGCCCTAATCCAGTATGACTAGTGTCCTTATGAAAAGGAAAGAATACAGACACAGAGACAGACGGGTACAGAGAAAATATGATATAAAGACATGGAATTCCATCTGCAAACCAAAAAACATCTGGGGCTACCAGAAGCTGGGAAAGAGGCCTAGAACAGATTCCCTCTCACAACTTTCGGAAGGCGCCAGCCCGGCTGATACCTTGATTTTGGCCTTCAGACTATGAGACAATAAATTTCTTCCTATTCTGTGGTACTTAGTTACGGCAGCCCCGGGAAATGAATACAGATACCATTGTTATGTGATCTCATAACATATGAATATGTCCTCTTACACAACATCTTATCTGCAAGTGTTTGTTAACGGCTAATATTCTTCCCAGACTGTAAGTTCTATGAGGGCAGGGACGGTTTGCTGATGTATCCCCACCACCTAGCACCATCCTGGTGCATAACAGATACTCAGTGTCTTTTTGTTTAGTTTACTTGGATAATATCTACTTCCTAGGATTATCTTAAACCTGAAATAAAATACATATGTAAAGTGCTTAGAGCAATGGTTGTCTTATTCTTATTCTGGAAATAAGAAAGTAGAGCCAGGGTCTGTGAGCCCCGGTTTCCATCTCTGTAAAACGAGGATAGGAATGCCCTGTTATGAGGGTTTATATATGGAAAGTACTTTGCTCAGTGCCTGGCAAATAGTAGATAGTCAATAAACGGCAGCAACAAGTCATCAAACTGCCCAGTGGATATACTTCATCTATCTTTTAGAACACGTTTGCTGTTGCTACATTTATTTGTCTTCTTAAAGAGCTTATAATTTCACTTTATTGTGCATTTTCCTCTGAGATTTATTGAAGCCTAGCATGTATGAGGCAATTTCTCATTTAGACCATGGGAAATTTCATTAATAGTCCTTCTATTCTTTTTTTTTAAGAGCTTCTATGCTCAAACTTACAAGTAAAGTTTGGAGTTTGGGCAAGTGCTGGGCTACATTCAGAGAAATCAACCAGCGCCATGTGTTGCAAATGTCCAAGTGAGGACTACAAGGAGCTATATTCCCTGAAATAGTTCACTTTGTAATTGTTCCAGGGTAGGCTGCAGACCATGTCTCTGAAGTCAAAGGAATTTATTGGAATCTAGCTCTTTTAACATTTCTTTTTTGTCTCTAGCAGTTCCTTGGGTCCCTGAGTCAAAGTCTGCTCTAAATAGGATTGTTGTTGGGAAGGGGTTAGATGGAAAGTTGACAGGAACCTTTGGTATAAGGCTTGCAGCATCTCTGTCCCAGCAAAGGAGCTGTTACTACAATCCCAGGTCAATAGAGTCTCTTGGAAGGTTCAGAGGTAAATGTACATTTCACCCTTCTAGCATTTATTCAAATTTTAAATTTGCTATTTGCCTCCCTAAAGATGATAAACCCATTAGTGCTTCTAAATTATAATTTTCAAGGAATTAAAAATAAGACTCCCATGCAAATTTAGCGAACATATGTTAAGGATTTTACTCAACTCATTAATTAATGAGGGAACCAGTAAGATATTATGACTGGACTGGTTCAAAGGGTGATTTGAAGAACAGACATTTATATATGCAATCAGAATCTGAAAAGAATATTTTCTAATAGATGCAAAACTTGTTAATGTTCTGTAGGGCAAGAAAATGCTGTGTTTGCGATCTTTTCTTATAGGGTAGAAATGAATTGATCCCCAAACATTCATTTGTATTGCTCTTGTTTTTCTACAGTTTAATTTCTACCCTTGCAGACTTGTAACATGGTCCAGTCAAGTGAAATACAATCAAAGGCTCTCACCTCTGTAAACTCTAGTAATTCCCAGAAAATCCATTAGATCATGTTCCTTACTCTCCTTAAAAGATGCCCCATCATCTCCTTTGCCCACTTCCAAGTCTTGGACAATTTCTTCTCACAGGGCAGAGGTCAAAATATGTCCAGCTCCTCAGACCTTTCTGGCCTGTAGCCTTCCAAATGCTCGAGATGTAATATGTATACATTTGTGGAATGAACGAGCTTGCGGGTCCAATAGTCCTGCACTCCTAATTTATGAAATTGGAAATTTTTTGAAGAAGGTGGGGTGCAATGGGTGTGAAAGAGAGTTTAATAGAGAAATAGAAGGAGCAAAAGTAATAGCTGCCATTTATTACCCACTGCATGCCAGGTATGTGTATACATCATCTTGTTTAATCTCAGTAAAACCTCAGTTTTGTAGGTGAGGAAATTGAGATTGAGAGGCTAAGTAACTTACTCAAAGCTTTACAGCAAACATGCTTATTGATTTGGTGGCTTGTTTATTTTATGTATTTATTTATTTCTGCAAAGTGAAAGAAGTTTATGAAGCAAGTGTACCTCCAGACACAGAGGGGGTGTCAAGAAAGATTAGCAAGCGGTAGTACACTCCAGAAGAGGGGTGGAAGTAGGCACACGGCCAAGCAGACAGTGGCCTGGTGGCTTGTGAGGCAGTAAGCTCTGGGAGGGCAAAGGTGTTTGTTTTCTTCTCTGCCATATCTCTTTGCTCAGTCTGGCCTGCAGAAGGTGCTCACTGCACGTCTGTTGAGTGCATGAATAAGTGAATGAATGAGAGAAGGCATGGATGAGTAAACGAATGGTGTAGCAGAGTTAGGCTTCATCCCTAGGTCTATTTGACCTCCGCATGCCATCCTTTCCCCACCACACCACACACACACACACACACACACACACACACAAATAGCAACTCCTTTTTCCTTCTCTGGTCTAAGTAGCTAGATGGGACTATAATTTAACCTTTTGATTGCTCTGACGAAGAGGAAGACTATTTCAATTAGCAGTTTTCTGGATTTAAAGTAAATATCTGGCTATAGCTTAGGTAGCAGCAAAAATGTAAAGCAGAAGAGAATTTTGCAGAGAGTGCTTTAAAATAAAGTCCCTCACAGGGAACATATGCAAGGGGTAAATACAAGGAAAAGACAGGGTTTGATAAAAAGCTTATTTTCATAAGTATGTTTTGGGTCAGAGGTCATATCAGTAACAGGAGTCCCTAGCTCCTGACCTGAAGTAGCTGCAGAGTGAACGGTACTGAAGGAATCACGGACTGACTAACAGATGCCTATTAAGTACTTTCGGATGGTGATGAGGGTAATGCGCAAATTACTGATTCTTTAGAAGGAGGTAATAATAGTAATTATTCCTTGAAGGGTGAAGCATGGCTTAGCGTAGGTGTAAGTTTTTCTGTTGCATAAATTACAAGTTCCTGGGTGAACCTTTTATGGGTTATGATAAAAACTGACACCTATAGAATCAGAAATTCTAGAATTCTCCTGCCTACCTCTTTCAGTAATCTCTCCATAGCATTTAGATCGGAGGGAACCTCATTTTCCTTGAGACGGTGAAATGGAGAACCTTAATGCTTTCTAATTCTCTGCCTTTCTGCTGCTCTCCTTTTTCCATATGGTTACTAAAGGCCAATTACAAAGCCCCATTTGAGTTAGTGCATATTAAAAATGATGTCAGAGGGAAATGCCCGGATGAAAGCCGGCTCTAGACACGAGGCATCTATTTGAAACAGTTACCGGAAGACAGATTTTGGTGCATAAAAGATAAAGCTACCGCACACCCGCCCCCATCAAATTGTGATCGAGTTTTCCAACCTCTCACCGGCTTTCGTGTTCAGAATCCAAGCTTTGAGGCCCTGTCCCTGCCTTGGCACCTTCTCATTCTTTCTTTCCGTTTGTTCAAATTGGATTGAAGTTTTCTTCTTCTGCCTCTGAATTAGTATGCACTGGGCTTGATCATGAGTTACAAATCGTACCTGAAGGTGCTCGAAGGACAAGCAGAATGTTTTCTTGGCTTTTGATTATTAAACACCAGGAATGCTATTTGGGTATCCAAGCCCAGAGGAAAGGGAGGAAAAAAGCAAGAGGAATAGGAAATCATGAGGTAAAACATTGACAAGAGAACCGTGGCGGGCATGAAGCTATTTGAAATCTCTCTCTCTCTCTCTCTCTCTCTCCCCCTCTCTTTTTCTTCTTTCTCCCTTTCTCCTTGACTATTCTTACACAAATTTAAGTCTTAAGAGGGGCAGAACAGCTTGCGTGTGTTGAAATGACACAACTCTGTTTCTCTCAGGGTCACATGCCACCATGTTTGTGGTTCAGAAAAACACATTATTTTTTTGGAATACAGTTGTTCATGGTAGAAATTGCCAGGTTAACAAGAATAATATACTTGAAAGTCTATATTGTTTTAGTCTTGGTGACTCAGTGAAAAATATCTAAAACCCTTTCTAAGAAACATCTTGTTGAGGAGAGACTATTGTTGAGTGACCATGTTTTGTGTATTCTGACAATAATTAATGTCAATTAACACTTCATTTCTAATCCCACGTAACCTTGATAACTTTTGCTGAAGTCTCAGTCTTGTAATTTTTCCTATATTATGGTTGACTATTTCATCTACTATGATTTAATCCAGCACTATCCAATAGACTTTTCTGTAACGATGGAAATGTCCTGTATGTGCAATGTCCAAAATGATAGCCACTAGCCCCACTGAGCACAGCTATTGTACTGGTGAGGAGTGTGAGGCCCAGGGAGGTCACAAGACTTACCAGGGACCACATTGGCAGTTAGTGATGGAAACTGAACGAATCTCCTGGCTCTTTCAGGTCCGCTGCTCTTTCTAGAACACCGTGCTGCCTCATGTTTAGATTTCATTCGGGCAGGAAAAATCAGTGATTTCAGAAAGGGAGACCTAATTTTTGCATCTAATGACTCTGAGTGTGTGTCATTAGATGCACCCACCCTGGCCTTGCATATAACAAATGACGTAGAAACTCAGTTGAGCTAAATCACGGGACTCTGGAATTAGGGTTCCAAGCAGAATTGCATGGAACAAATCATTAAGTCTTGTTGCTATCTGCCTAGGCTGCCCAGAACAGGTCTTACTATTGTGTTCTAATGTTTACTATTTATTCATTTACTTATTGAACACCTGCAACGAATAGGTGTTAGGTGGGGTATGAAATGGGTAAAAATAACTGAAGCATTCCATGCCCTGCCAGAAGACAGATGGCTACCACTTGCATTCCAATGCAGCAGTGGCCTGGGGGAATTTCAGGTTGTTTTCTGGTGCACTAGTAAAAACAGGCTATGGAGGCTGGGTCTGGCTTCAAATCCAGGGCTTCACTGACTAGGCTGTGTGACCTCAGACAAATTACAGAACCTGTTTTAGTCTTATCTTTAAGATAGAGATGATAATATTATGATCTCAAACTGCTGTTGTTGCTAAGGTTACATAAAGTAATTCACTTAAAACACTTGGTACAGTGCCTCATTCATAGTAAATGCTCATTAAGTGTAAGCACTTACCACCACTACTGCTGTTATTGATATTATTATTATTATTATTGTTAGGCATGAAAGTGAGTTCTGTGAGCCATAACTGTCTTCATTTTGCAGACAAAAAAACTTGAGGCTGGCTGGGCTCGGTGGCTCACGCCTGTAATCCCAGTACTCTGGGAGGCCAAAGTGGGTGGATCGTTTGAGCTCAGGAGTTCGAGACCAGCCTGAGCAAGAGCGAGACCCCGTCTCTACTAAAAATAGAAAGAAATGATCTGGACAACTAAGAATATATAGAAAAAATTAGCCGGGCATGGTGGCATGTCCCTGTAATCCCAGCTACTCAGGAAGCTGAGGCAGTAGGATTGCCAGAGTCCAGGAATTTGAGGTTGCTGTGAACTAGGCTGATGCCACAGTACTCTAGCCCGGGCAACAGAGTGAGACTCTGTCTCCAAACAAACAAAAAACCCGAAAAACTGTAGCTCAGAGAGATTACGCAGCCAAAGTCATAGTGATAAAAAAAGGCAGGACCAAACTCCGAGGTAGGTCAGAGCCGGCTGCTCTCAGAAGGGAGAACTCACCTATTCCACCAGCTCCAGCCTAAGAGGGCTGCCTTGGAGCACATGTGCGGGCCCTGGAGGTGTTCAAGCAGGGCCCCTGGCCAGCAGCGGCTGCAGGGGTTGGGGGAGCTGGCGGGCCTGATCAGAAGTATCAGATTCCACCTAACCTTGTGTAATTTTCAGAAGTTTTCTGAACTACCATTTCTCGCCCTGGAAATCTGCACACTCAAGATCAATTTAAACTTTAAAAACAATTTTTTGTTTTTTATAGTACTTGTTATATATTAGATTCTGGGGTAAGTGAGAGAGGTACTGAGTTACTGTTCCTGCCCATCATTCATTTGTCTTCTGTACATCTATCCATCGATCCATATCAGAAAACATTTACTAAACATCCACTGTATGCTAGACACCACCCTGAAGGTGCTTTTCTTCGCTTGGCCTTATTTTTCCTACCAGACAGTACAGGTGTTTTAAATTCAAGATAGGAAGCAGTGAGTGAGAGAGAGGGGCAGATTGGTGAGGGAAGTTAGACCAGGGAGTAATTGCTTAGGATGGAAGGTTTCCACCACTCAGCTGAGCAGCAGGGTGAAAACTCTGGGGATGTCCAGCTACTCACAGCCCTAGAAGACCGATGCAATGAGTAATTACGGTGCAGTGCGCTTCCTGCTATAGCAGATGCTTGTGTGTATATAGGGGAGTGAGTCCTGCTTTATGCCATCTTTTATAGCTCCAGCCTCTAGCATTGTGACTGGTGCACAGTAAGGAACCAAATGTTTTTGTTTTGTTTTGGTTAAAAAAAAAAAAAAAGTGCATTGGGATCAGGCAACAGAAATGTCTAAAGCGTCTGTGAGGAGAGACGAGGAGGTTTTAGGAGGGTAGCTGCATTCCTAAGTAGAGGGCTTTGCCCAGGTAAAAGAGGTGCGGGGTGAGCAGGACTCCCGCGGCAGGAAATGGATGCTGTCCAGGAACCGGTGGGTGCCCCGGGCATCGTGGCAAAGCAGCTCAGCGAGTCCAATCAGAGCGCTCCCAGAGCCCCACCTTAGTGGCCTTTAAGTTACTCAGCCAGGTCCTCATGCGGCACCCGGGCAGGCGCTCAGTTTTCTCCCGCCGCGGGTGAGTGCGTTTAAAGAATTATTCCCATTCCTGCGGCTCCATCCCCGGGTCCGCGCCTGGGGACAGGGGAGGCCGCAACAGGTCTCTACGGGCACCCGGGCCTCGCTTGCCTGCCTTCCGCCCCGTCTGGGGGTCTGACCGCCCCGCTGCCTGCGCCCCTCCCCGGCCGGCTAGCGGGCCAGGGGGCGGGATCTCCGGAAGCCGTGGCGGTGGTCCCCACGAAGCCGGGTCATAAATAATTCATGAGCCAGCGCCAGGCAAGCCGGGCTGGTAGGGGAGGGGGCGGCAGCCGCGGTGACGAGGGCGAGAGCTGGAGTGGGAGCTGAGCGCACGGTGAGTATCTGCGTCCTCACCCCGGAGCGGGAGAGGGGTCTGGGGACCGGGCAGCGATGCTGAGTGCACCCCCTTCCGAAATACTGGGGGTGGCTATGGGGAGGGTTCGCTCTGCGTCCTCTTACCCCAGCCATCCACGCCCCGCAGGCCCCGCGGCAGGTGGTGCAAGCCCGAGAGCGGCGGGACAGCCACGGGGGCGGAGGGGAGGGCGAGGCGGTCCCAGTGCCTGCAGACAGGAGATCCGTGTAGGGCGCCAACGCGCGCAAACTTTTCCAGCTGCGTGGTGGCCCGCGCCCCGTGGTCCTCTTTCCACCTACGGGAGGGGAGTCGAGGGGAGCGGGCGGCCGAGTCTCGCCAGGTTCCGGAGAAAGCGGTGGGCGTGCAGGGCAACTATTCTGCAGTGAAGGGAGAGCTAGGCATGGCCCAGGGACGTGGGGCGCGGAGCTTCCCCGGCTGAGCACGCAAAGGGGCCAACCTTCTGGACGAAGTACGCGGTGCGTATGGTACTCCGACCGTAGCGGGAGGGGGGACATGGGGTGCATGGGAGCCGTCTCCCCGCGTCCATGGGAGAGTCTTCTGGGTGCACAGCGCGGGGACCTTCGGCGATCGCAGGATCGAGAACTTGGGTGTCCAGGGCGCTCCCTGCCAGGTCGCGCCGCCTGGGACAACAAAGGGGAGCATGGACAGACTTAGAGCTTCGCGGCTGCTGTAGATTTGGGGGCTCGGGATCAGTTTCCCCGAGAACATCTGGCTGGAGGGGCAGGGCATCGGATCGGAGGGTGCAGCATAGCTCCGGATCCCCATCTCAACGGCGGGAGCGTCCCCAATCCGTGCCCGACAGGGGCCGCGGCGGGGAACTGGCGCCGACGCACTCGGGGCAGCCGAGTTACTCCGGCAACCCCCTCCCCCAGGCGGCGGATTCCTGGAGTCTCCGGCTTCCCGCGCCGCCCGCCGCCCATTCTTTTGTGTCCCGCAGCTCTGGAGGGGCTCCTGCTGAGGGGGGAGCGAGGCCGGGCGGGGCCCCGGCCTGGCGGCGGGTTGGAGAGAAAGGCCGGGGGAAGCCAGCGCCCCCAAGCTTCCTGCGGCAACAGGTTGCTCCCCCGAGCCTGCGGCGCCGAAGCCTTTCTCCTGCCGGGCTGGAGAAAGGTTGCGGTGGTTCCCGCGGGCGGCTGCGGTCCTTTGTTAAGATAAGCCTTGAGTGGCCCCCAAGACTCCCTCGAGACTCGAACAACTGTAGCGATGTGTTGGGTTGAGCCATATGAAATTGTCGTGTTTTTGGATCGAAGATGTGAATATTAACAACTTCATATGATTCAGTTTGTGTGACATTACTTTTCTTTCCTCACTCATTTTTGAATTCCCTCTTTCAATGTCCTGGGAGCTGTCCTCTCTGTCAGGAGAAGCCTAGGAGCTGCGGTGGAGTTTCGCTCAGTGTCGGTGCCAGCTGTAGCAGTACAGGGCCCTTATTGGCTCCCACCTGTGTGCCAGGTGCTTACCTATTAGATCTCTAACCCAGCAACCCCATGCGAAATCCCCATTTGACAGATGGGCTAAGAAAAGGTTGGAATGTGAGCAGCTGTCTTTGTTACGGAGTTAATAAGTGGAACCAGCTTCCTGCCCTGTCTCAAAAGCTTGGGCTGTTGTCTATGTAACAGTCAGTGCTCTTTAGTTTAGTTTTGTTTTTTTAATGTCCCGTAAAATTTTTATGAACTTCCTTATGATTTCTATGCTGGATGCCGTCTCTATGTTTTAGTACAGTGAAGTAAACAAATGTATCAAAGGACAGTGCATCATCAAAGAAAGTAACAAGGCCGGGCGCGGTGGCTCACGCCTGTAATCCTAGCACTCTGGGAGGCCGAGGCGGGTGGATCGCTCAAGGTCAGGAGTTCGAGACCAGCCTGAGCAAGAGCGAGACCCCGTCTCTACTAAAAATAGAAAGAAATTATATGGACAACTAAAATATATATAGAAAAAATTAGCCGGGCATGGTGGCGCGTGCCTGTAGTCCCAGCTACTCAGGAGGCTGAGGCGGTAGGATCGCTTAAGCCCAGGAGTTTGAGGTTGCTGTGAGCTAGGCTGACGCCACGGCACTCACTCTAGCCCGGGCAACAAAGTGAGACTCTGTCTCAAAAAAATTTTTAAAAATTTTAAAAATTAAAAAAAAAGAAAGTAACAAAACTTTAAACCAAGTATTGTTTTGTCGGTACTGTTTAAAATAGGAAAGAAATAGGTTTTGCAGGGGGCCTAGAGCCATCTCTGAAATTTGTTAAGAGTCAAGAAGCTACTGTATAATTTTAGCAGAAAAGGGACATCCTGGAAGGATGGGTATGGGGTGTCTTAGGTAAGTGGCAGGAAGACTTGTTAGGCTTAGGAACCCACGACATGCAACAGGACCCCTGATTGATGTATGGCTACAACTGCTAGTGTGGGATCCTGGATGTGGCTGCTGGCACTGCTGCCAAATCATTGCTAGAATGTATCAGAAACTGCCCGGCTTCAATGTGGGAGCAGGCCTGGGCCCAGCAGTAAGCATGTGATTGGCCGAGCTTGGCTCACCCTCCCCATGACATAGCTTGGGCACCTCCTGGCCTCACAATGAAAGGCAGGGTCACCTCCCACAGGACTCAAAAGGTGGACTCAGAAGTTGCTCACCACCTCCCCAAAGCACCCCAGATGACAAACATCTAGTGCAGAGATCCCTTTAAGAAAGAAAGATTTTGAGAAGTTCCATCAAAGGAAGAAAAGAAGAAATGAAGCTGGTTGATCACCACATTTGCCTTTAAACCAGTGTTGAAATGAGGTTCTCTGGACTCCAGGCTCAGAATCATGTGAGGTGTTTGTTTAAAATTGACCTACCTGGGCCCCTTTCCCAGTTTGAATTCAGTGCATTTGGAGTGGAATCCAGAACTCTGTGCCCATAAACCAGGAAAAGGTGAGATGGCCTTATCGATTAGCCTAGTTTCTGTTTAGAATGCACCTCAGGGAGCAATTTCCAAAGCCTGCAAAGTTGAGAGTCTCGGCAGAAGGTAGCTCCCCTACAATGGTAGACCAATTCTTTTGCTCTGGATGAATCCAGTGGGGAGACAGTCTGCTGCCCTTGTTGGAGGAAATAGCCACAAAGCAATTCTGTAGGTAAGACTGGATCTATCCTTCTTATCCCTTCTGGGGACAGGAAGATTGCTAATAAAATTGCTTATAAATAAATGCTCGATACAACTTTGAAATAGGTAAAAATGTAGCATTTTGCATCAGTCCTACCCCTCACCCCACTCCCATTTTATTTTAGCAATCCTTTATTGAGTGCCAAGCCCTGGGTATATAGAAGTAAGTCAGGGACTCCAGAAAGCTGGAATAGATCAGTTCAAAGCAATATGAAAAGGGCATTTGGGGAGTTTTTAACCTTATATTTGTTGTCCTGAAGTGAGTTTGGAAAGCCTAAAGTGTCCTTGGAAAGGAGCATGGGTTGGCCAGGCACAAGTGTCCTCCAGGAACAATGCCCCAGGAACAGTGTGGCTTCTCAAACTTTGTCTTAAGAATCAGCCCCCAGGGGAGCTGGTTAAAAATGTAGATTAATGGGCTCATCCCAGAAATTAGGCCTATTAATCTGTATTTTAAGCAAAAACCCCATTTCAGAAAGATACAAATGCTGTTCCATGAGAGCTTTCCTGTATTCCAAGCTGGCAGTTCCTTGAGCTGCTGTCTGTGGTTCTGGGGACCTAGTGGGGTTTAATAGATAAGTACCCATCCTTTCTCTTTTGGCACAACTTTGTTAAAACTGAGATGAAAGACTCCTTGACTTGACTTTAATCAATTGTCTAGTGTTTCACAATTGGTGAGCTTTTATATTTTCTTAAAATTTATTTTAAAATGGAGAGGGACCTACACTTTTGGAGCAAGATGTAAAGAAATCTGGACTTGTCATCTAACTCAGTTGATAGCTCCATCTTTGCAGCAGTGAGCAGTAGCGTTTCATTTCATTTGGGATTTCCCTTCCTCTGCTTTTTCACTGAAGGAGTTGGAAAGCCTGTTTATTCATAGTTCTCCTCCCAGGTCTGTTTCTCTCTGTCCCTGCCTGAGGCTTGGTGGCATTACCAGGAAGTGAGCCTTTCTCAGCAGTTGAGCCTTTAATCCCTCCAGCTGCTTGTGCTGGAGGCTTAGCTCCCTGCTTGCCCTGGAGCATAAAAGAAGATAAGGTGTGTTTGTGGGGCGTGTGTGTGTTCAAAGAGAGCCCTTTGGACAAAGTTACCAGGGTCATGGTGTCTACTGTGGGTGACAGAGGGAGGGCCAAACTAAAGTGTGGGTGCATGAGGTTGGTCCTGGGAGCCACCCGGGGATCGGAGTGTTTAGGGTCCATTCTATTTGTAGCTCTGCAGGAGTAGTTGGCGTGGGACGGGGCTTCAAAGACGAGGCAATATGTAAGGGGATTAGATATGAATTAACATCGTTCTTCAAGTAGTTTGTGAAATCCCACCTCTTGTCTGGGGCTTTCTTTGCCCTGGAATATTGGAAGTGCATCCTCTGGCCCCTTGTTAAACATGTCATTTTCTTGACCATCCCCCTTTCCCTTCTCACAGTGTGTGTTTTAGGAGCGCACTGTGTGTTTTAGTGTGTATGCAACTTATAAAATGGCAGCCACGTGCCCCAGAACGCCAGAACAGAGAGAGGCAGAGCAGTGCTTCCCGGATCCTCCTCCCAGGTTCCGTGCTGACTCAGCCCGCCTCACGAGATGGCACAAGGAGATCAGCTATTTTGATTGATTGATTTTTTTTTTATATTCAACAGCTCTTACTAAACACCAACTGTATGCCATGTCCTGTGTTAGGTTCTGGATGTGGAAATATGAGTAGGACAAGGCCCACCTTGAAGGTGCTCTCTGTCTCATTCCCTCCCCACACACTGGAGTGGGAGCTGTAGTTAGGATTCCTGTTTCTTTCTCCCTCTCCAGGGGGCGGGTGGGAGTCTCCCTTTGCATTGCCTCTCAGCCCCTAGACCCCTAGCCTTTGAGGTGGTGACTTAGGGAGAAGGTTTCCATCAGGATTACTTTGTGAGCTTATCTGTGTGACAGATTCCAATGTCACACAGCTTCAGTTTGGCCTGTGACCTTGAGGCCATGCCCTTTTAGTGTGGTTTGAGCGTAAGGTGGATAGGGGGATGTTTGAAATGAGACCAGTGAGCAAATAAGTAGAATATTAGTGTTTAGATTTATCTCCAGATATATCAGGTAGAACAACACATGCTTGAAGAAAATATAAGCATATGGTTAACTACTGATTCCAACCAGAGGGTTCTGTAGGGATAGTGTCTAGGTGACATGGTTAGAACTCGGGCTTTGAAGCAAACTACTGAATTTGAATTCTGGCCCCACCCTTAATCTCCTGTGACTTGGGGCAAGTCAACAAAATTTGCATCAATTTCCTCATCTGTAAACTGGGATAATGCTTTAAACAAGGTCCCACCTATGAAGCATATAGAACAATGTCTGGAGTATAGCAAGCGCTCAATAAGTGTTAGTTTACAAGACCACATAGCCTTCTCTATACTGCCTGGTGTTTGGGTCTGTGTCCTGAGTCTGGCCCCCTTGAGGAAGGACCTTCTCTGAGTTATGGCTTTTATGCAAACGCCTCCCCCTGTGGCTCCCCAGAGGGCAGTGTGTTTGGTTTCCTCCCACCCACCAGGATTAGGCTGAAGGGCTTGCTCTAAAGCTTTTCAGCCTCTTCTCCCGGGCAGCTCCTGGTGCAGGCAGGTTATATGTGTTGGTGACGCTGGTGCTGTTTCTCTCCTGGCCAGGGATGGTGCCTTGGTGAATGACCCCCCCTTGGAGAACACTCTTCTGTGCCCCTTGCCTCAAGCCAGCCCAGCCAGAAAACTGAAGATCCAGCAGATCCAGTGCCCGCTGCGCCTCTTCTGCACAGGGAAGCTCCTGTCTTCTCAAGGCTTCCTGAAGCTTTGAGGCTAGAGGACCCGGTTTTACCTCATGTTTAGGGGATCTTGCTGGCTATGGCACGCACACTCAGCTTCCTGCTGCTACTGCTGGGGCTGTGTGGGAACTCCGTTTCAGGAGGGCGGCCTTCATCCACAAACACTTCTGGGGATTTGAATTATGAATTGCCTACAGCAAATTATGAGACCCAAGGCTCCTATAAACCTGGATCCATTGGCATTCTCTTTCGAATGGTGCACATCTTTCTCCACACGGCGCAGCCGAATGATTTCCCTGAAGGTAAGTGCCGATTTCGGGGAAAGATAACATTTGTCTCCAAACACACTCACAATGTGTTTTTTTAATGTCAATACAATCAATATACAATATATTCAGTATTTTAAAGTATGAGGTTCAAAATGATTGCTTTGCGCAGGAGCAGAGAGTATTTAGACAGAAGTTAGGAAGTCGTACCAGGTTAAATAGGCTGGCAGGAATGCTATTATAAGAAATGGAATCCAACTGGGTTGCTATGTTGGTTTTCTAATTCTTTACCTTTTTTTTGTTTTGATTTGTTTTGTTTTGATTAGAGCAATGAATTAGTCTAAGGTACTTACCAAAGGCAAAAATTGGAGTACAATTAGGATCAAAATGCAAATTGTCTGTCATCAAATGAGAAGTCAATAAATACTTGGCATCTAATGATCACCTTAGCACTTAAAAATGTAACTCTTCTCCACATACCACAAAATGCAGTTTTGACCTTGCTTAGGGGAAGGACAAACCTGTTCACCTGATTAACTGTTTGCTTCAGTCCTGAGAGCTTGGGTACGAGGGGAAGAGGGACTTCTGCTTGCTAGAATTGTCATGGCATTGTGCTGTTATTCTTCATACATAGTGCTGTTTGCCACTTTGGCTTTCTCACTGTTGCTCTCTGTTCATCTGAGCTCTAGAGGGTATGTGTTCACACAAACAGGATTAGGAAAATGGAATGGTCTGTGCGAATTATCTGCTACTAGAGTTTGCAGCCTAAATTTTTGATTGGCTGAATGTTAGATCTGTCCTATGCTTGTTCTTTAAACTGCAAAGCCTTGAATACAATCATTGATTATAAAATTTGTTTTAATCTTGCTTTATTATTTTCCTTAGCTGGCGAGCTACTGTTTATGAGTCTTATTTGTGTGTGCGTGTGGAGGGGGGGCGGTGTGAGAGAGAGAGAGAGAGGGAGGCAGGCATAGAGAGAGAGAGAATGTATTTAGTAAACCTTACCACTTGTTTATATTATGGGGAGTTTATAGATTTTCATTAAAATATATTTTTCTTGAAATTTTTCATAGTTAATTGTCATAGATTAAGCGATTAAAACAGTTGGAAGTGTAGTTGTCAATTTTTTGTTAGTTTAAATTTCAGTGCAATGAAATAAATCACTAAGTCCTTATTGTCATTAAAGAGAGTCCTGTACTAATGATGCTTACTGTTTATGTCACTGCTTAAAAGACTAACTTTTGAATGCAAAAGATGAAAGTAGAACATAAGCCGAGTTTATTTGTTAAGGTTAAATACAAATTCACTATTCTGAATAGATATCTCTTAGTTTATTTGTAGACTTAATATAAGTAGTATTGAATTAAAAATACCTACTAATGTTTTTAGTCTTTGCTTCTTCGTTTTTTTAATATAAAAGGTGTAGAATTCAGTTAATATGAATTTACAATGACTTCTTCAAAAAGATTGGAAAGCTTCCCAAGTCTCATTCTAAGTCATATCAAATAATTAGTTAATCCCATAATCTCTTTCCATATGTTGTTCTATTTTGCTGCCTTTAGATTTCACTGGAAGGTTTCATCATACTTATTTTACAAGGGAAAGCAGTATTTTTAAAGATCTTCATTCAGATGATCAGGCTAGAAGACATCCTTTAGCTTTACACAAACTTCCGGGCTAATGCATTCTAAGGTTTTAAACTCCCAACAACATTATCAGACTAGAAGGAGGCATCTGAAGAATTTAAATCCTGATGTAATCTGAGGGTGTTAGCCTAGTTTGTCTTTTGACTTTCATCAATACTGATTATGTTGCCGAAACAAATTCCCAAAAGTTTCAGCAGTAAACTAATGAAGACCAGCATTATCCCTTTAGAGGGAAAAATTATTAGGTTGCTTAAAGAATATAATATTGAATTTAACAGATAAATCTTGAAGTGTTGTTTTTTTTCCCACATGTCCCCTTTTTATATTCCTTCGCCTAATTACTACTACATTTCATAGTAGTCTCAAAATGCCCACTGGGTGCTTTACAATGTAAAGAACACATTTTGGACAATCTGGTTTTTCCATGTGGGGCCAGTACATTTCCCAGGCACCAAATTTTTCTTTTTCTTTCTCTTTTATTTTTGGAAGACAGAGTCTTGCTCTGTCACCCCAGCTAGAGTACAGTGTCATCATCATAACTTATTGCAACCTCAAACTCCTGGGCTCAGGAGATCTGCCTCAGCCTCCCAAGTAGCTGGGACTACAGGCATGTGCCACCATGCCTGGCTAATTTTTCTATTTTTTGTAGAGTTGGGGTTCTTGCTCTTGCTCAGTCTAGTCTCGAACTCCTGAGCTTAAGTGATCCTCCCGCTGTGGACTCCCAGAGTACTAGGATTACAGGCATGAGCCACCATGCCTGGCTAA
Source organism: Eulemur rufifrons (assembly GCF_041146395.1). Classification (NCBI taxonomy): domain Eukaryota; kingdom Metazoa; phylum Chordata; class Mammalia; order Primates; family Lemuridae; genus Eulemur; species Eulemur rufifrons. The sequence goes on from NC_091001.1 coordinate 27,951,238, forward strand.
TTTTTCTATTTTTTTGTAGAGTTGGGGGTCTCGCTCTTGTTCAGTCTATTCTCGAACTCCTGAGCTCAAGTGATCCTCCCGCTGTGGACTCCCAGAGTGCTAGGATTACAGGCGCAAGCCACCACACCTGGCCACAGGCACCAAATTATAGATATTAATAGATGTTTTCATAATTGAAGATGCAAAAAAAAACAACAGCAACAAAATGTCAGCAACAACAACAAAAACAAAACAGCACAAGTGCGAGTGATGGATTCCTATTTATTATTTATTATCTTAATTAGTTTAGTACATTAACCAAACAGACAACTTCAGGACTCATCCTCTATGGAGTCATGTCTTCGTGGAAAATCTTATCTTACAGGTATTTTCTTTCATTTGAAAGAGCAGAGTGCTTTGGATGCAAAATGCCAGTGCAGGTTGAAGAGTGAAAGAAGAAGGCACAGCCCCAAGCATGGGCTCCCTCTTTTCTTGCCATCTGACTGGGGAGTTTTTCACTCTTATATCCTGTGTCCAACCAAAATGATTCACCAAATTTTGCATATGAAACTCAAAAGCCCTTGTTATATCTTTAATAAATACAAAATGGAAAGGCCTTGTTTAGCTAGGACTTGAGGCAAAGCCTTACTTCCTGAGCAGAAGAGATTAGATTAGACCAGGAACCCAGGTAACCACACCTATGTTGATGTGGCCGAATGTGTTCTAGAACCTGCTCTGGCCTGAGCTGAAAGAGGGAGACCATATGCTGGGCTCAGGCTCACTAAGAGAACTATGCCTTACATTTGGGAAGAGTTGCTTTTCATCCATTCAAACTAGAAAGGGCGTTGGTGGCAGGTGACCAGTGGGAGTTGAGGAAAGGGCATTCTAGGCAGAGGAAACGGCATATCTGGGGAGTGGAGGAGAGAGAAATTTCAACACAGGTGTCTTAGTCTATTCAAGCCCCTATAACAAAGTACCATAGACTAGGTGAATTAAACAACAGACATTTATTTCTTACAGTTCTGGAGGCTGGGATGTTTAAGATCAAAAAGGGCTGGCAGATTTGCTGTCTAGAGAGGGCCCACTTCCTGGCTTGTAGACAGCCACCTTCTTGTTGTGTGCTCACGTGGCCTTTCCTCCATACATGCTTCTGGAGAGAGAGAGAGAGAGAGAGAGAGAGAGAGAATGAATTCCCACTCTCCCTTCAATCCCATCAGGCACTAATCCCATCATGAGGGCTCCACCCTCATGATCTAATCTAAACCTAATTGCCTCCCTGAAGCCCCATCGCCAAATACCATGACACTGGAAGTCAGGACTTCAACATGTGAATTTGAAGGGGCAGGGAGGGGAGACAGACAGTCAGCCCATAACAGTGGGTGAGGTAGGTGTTCATGGAATAAGTTGGTCAAGGTTAAGGACAGCCAGAGCTGGAGGACCTTGACTTCCAGGGAGTTTTGTAGAGGGAAGAAAGCAAGATCGCCTTTGAACAGAGGTTTCATTCATTGGACAAGCATTTATGGAAAGCCCCTGGGTTCTGTGGTGCACCTTGCTGGGTGCCGTGAGCCAGGGTGTAAATGGAATTGGGTTCTGGGAAGAGAACAGTGCTGGTGGGATAGATCACAGGGAGGTGGAGGCTCCTGCAGTGGTCCAGAGGAGGTAATAATGGACTTAGAATGAAGCAAAAGGTAATGGGGAGGTGGATGCAGTATCCATTCATGTCCAAAGAACTTGGTTTAAATTTTAGCTTTTGCCTATTACCTGCTGGGTGATCTTGGCCAAGTCATTTGACTTTTAGATCCTCTTTTCTCTCAGATGTAACATGACCATCTTCCTAACCCAATTTATAGTTCTTATTTCTGAGGGTAAATGAGACCATGCATGTAAAGCCTATGTCTACATCCATGTCAGAAAAGCACAGAAAAAAATACTCAATAATTATAGTTAATATTAATTTTATTATTGAAGAGGTAGAATTGACTAAATGTGATGCCAAGATTGTTGTAGAGAGCGGAATTAGGAATAAGAAGTTGTCTCCAGGAGGGATCATTGAAATGTCCTCGCTGCTGCTCCCTCAGGAACATTCTACATGAAATTGCCTCATAAGAAACAGTTCCATTACTTTTGAGGTTAAGTGGACTGTGTCCCCTTGGTAAGCCCAACAGCAGCAGAACAATCTAGAAGGCAGGGTTCTGGTGCAACGCTTCTGACAACTATGGGAGGGAGATGCTGGTGGTAGGTGGTGGTGTTATTTCTGTCTGTCACACTCCCCTTTACAGATTGGAAAACTAAGTCAGAAAGAGATGACATGTTCAAGGCACACATTAGCATGCAGCAGATCCAGAAACTCCCTTCTCTAGGACTAGTTATTCCTGTAAACCACAGCTACCTTGTGGGTAATTTGTTTTCTTTTTATTAATATCTTACTGTGGTGCTTCTAAAATGACCATGAGTTAGTATGGAAAGTGGTAAATTTTGCACAAAAGTATGCATTGTAGAAGATTATCCGATGCAGATGTTGAGTCATGCCTTTTTCAATTTTATGTGGTTGTGATGAATTTGGCATAAGTTGTGACCCAGTTCTGGGCCATTCTAATGGAACAACCAAAGGAAAAGGTCTCCCATTTTTAGTTTTACAAAAATTCTCAAAATTATTCTCCATCCTGTTTTGGTGTGTTTTTTAAATTAGATTTTAGGATGGTTGACCTATTTCTAAAAGCATTTTAGGCTAACCTGGTTTGCTCCTGGGATTTGGTGTGTGTGGGAGTGGCACTGGCTAAGTCGGTGGAAGCTTGGTTTCCATGGAATTCCAAAGTTACTTTCCTTATAAGGCGGTGACCAGGAGGCAGAACAATAGAAAAATAACTGATTGGTTAACATCAGATGACTGCACGGTAAGGATTACAAGGACTACGAAAAAGGAGGGAACTTCATCTTTGTGCCAATTGAAACTTGCCAGTTTGGGAAATTTGGCTCATATCTCTCTCTCCTGATAACAACTCAGTTTCAGGTTGGTGCCTTGGAACTGTAGCATGGGTTGTTCCATTTTGATTTTCAGTCTGGTCTGTTGGGGCCTAATGTAGGAACTTAGTCCGAAATGACCTCCTGTAATTTTTATGGAACATACCTAAGGGAATCACTAAGGGGGGTTTGTCATCAGGACTCCAGGTCCTCTCATGGCTCTCAGAGAGGGATGAACCACCGCCAGGGACTAGACCTTGCTCTCAGGGTTCCCGCTGCCTCCCGTCTTGCCATCGTGGCTTCTCTCTGCACGTCCGCACTGAGCCTGGCCTCCACCCCTCTCCCTCTGGCTTGCCCATTGCTGCAGGCCTCCTGGTGGAGAACCAGGTGCTGACATCGTAGGTTTCAGGCCAGCTTTCTGGAGAGGGATGGGGAGTTGTTTCTTTTTCTGTCCCAATTCTAAATTCCCAGGGAAGTCCTCTGGCCCACCTGGGCCAGTCACCAACCATGGAGCCATTGAGTCACTGTGGCCAGGACTGTCCTATGTGGGCCTGGCTGCTGTGAGCCGTCACTGTTACTGTGGCCTCAGAGGCAGAGAGAAGCGGTTCCCAGGAAAGGCAGAGCCAGGCACACACAGCCCAACAGGCGTGTCTGTGCCCATGTCCATCTACAACTGGGCTCCAGCACCTGCGTGTCCTTATGTAATTCAGACAAAGCCAGCATTGTCACCTTTAGAACATGTGACTCATACTGGCAACGGGCCCAGCTGTAAATTAGGTCACAAAGGAAAGAACTGATATCTATTCATCCTCCCTCCCTCCCCTGTGTCAGTCATTCTGACATCCTGACAGTCACAACAGCAAACACTATTATGTGCCCGCTTTAAGGGATTTAGGCAGGGTCACAACTCCACGAGCTAGGTGCTATTACTACTTCATTTCATAGAGGGGGAAGCTGAGGCTCAGAGGACCAAATAACTTGCCCCTGGTCCCAAAACTAGTCAGTGGCAGTGGCAGGGTTTGAGTCCAGGCAGGCTGGCTCTAGAGTCCAGGCCCGTAATCACCAAGCAAATCACCGAGCAGTCACATAAGGAAGTGAGACTCAGGGAGGTTCAGAGGAGTCCCAAGGTCACACATGCTGTTGGGTAAGAGGGTGAGCCGGGGTTTGCCCCAGGTCCCTGTGACTCCCAAGCCTGGGCTCTTCTTCTAGTGCCTCCATAAAGGAGGGGAAGGGCTGTACAGATTTCATTTGACGCCACCAGTGACCTGAGAGGTGGGTTTGTGTGGCGGGTGACGTGTGGGCAGATTATGACAGACTCTCCTAATCCTCCTTGCCTGTCTTCAGCTTCATGGCGCAGCTTTTAGCTAAACTGAAAAACACCCTGTTGACTGTTATCCGTTTACCTTGTCTACAAAGTCCCCCTGAAAAAGGAGTCCTATTTTTCCATACGTATAGAGTAGAGGCAGGCTGTGTACAGCTGGGAAACGTCCCGTGAAAGACACCAGAAGAAAAGCTTCCTGCTCTGCTGATCTCCAGCAATGACGTCCTTTCAGGAGGCCTTCACGTACGTGCAGGAAGCGGGAGATTAAGTATGAATGTAAATACAGAGGGGCCGCCCAGCAGCTGCAGATGAAGCCAACATGGTATCAAACAGTGCTTGTGTGCTGGGGATGAGCAGAAATGAAATCTAGAGATGTGCCCTTGGAGAAACAGTTGGAAAGTGGGGTCTCTACAGGGTGGTGCCAGATCAGAGCCCTAGAGCAGAAAGGATATTAGCAGGACAGATGGCCACAGGCAGGCCTCTGCTTGCCGGGATCTGGTTTTGGAGACACTCTGAGCCCTGCACTCTGAGTGACTCTGGACCCACTGCCTGGGTTCAAATCCCTGTTCTGACTTCTACTAGCTCTGTGATGTTGGGCAAGCTACTTAAACTCTCTGTTCCTCAGTTTCCCCTCTGTAAAATGGAAATAATAGTAATAGTATCTACTTTTAGGGCCATGATAATATTTATTTAAAATAAATAATATTTATAAGGCATTTAGAATAGTGCTTGGTAGATACTAAGTGCTATATAAGTGTTTGTCAAATAAAGTATGAATGTATAAAATCCACATTTATTAAAAGCTTTTAAATTAATCTCAGGTCTTGGTGATAATATGGAAGTATTTATTTGACCCTCGCTGTATTGGTGTCTTAGGGAAGCTGGAACAAATTATCACTCCTAAAAGCGCAGAAGTTTACTCTCTCAGAGTTCTGGAGGCAGGAAATCTAAAATCAAGGTGTGGGTAGGGCCACACTTCACCTGGAGGCTCAAGGGGAGGATCCTTCCTGGCCTCTTCCGGCTTCTGGTGGCCCCGGGTGTTCCTTGGCCTATGCCAGGGTCACTCTCATTTCTGCCTGTCCTCACATGGCCATCTCTGTATCTTTGGTCCAAATCTCCCTCTCCTTTCTTTTATAAGGACACCTGCTGTTGGATTTAGGGCCCACTCTAAGTCCAGGATGATCTCAAAGATACTTAACTCAGTTACGTCTGCAAAGATCCTTTTTCCAAACAAGGTCACATTCACAGGTTCTGGGGGTTAGGACTTGGATGTATTATTTTGGGGGCCACCATTCAGTCCACTACTCCTATTATAGTCTCATTTATTTTTCTCAGTACCCCGTGCAGCTCAGAGACACTAAGCAAAGTGCCCAAGGTGATATTTCTAGAAAACGATGGAGCCAGGTTGAAACCTGACTGTCAGATTCCAAGTGCTCATGTTTTAATTCTGAAGATGTGTAGTGAGTTCCTCCTGGGCCCCAAGCCTGGTGTTGTTTGGCAGATGGCATCGACTGGGTTCCTCTGCTCTCAAGAGGATGACACTCAGCTGAGGAGACGTCCACCTCCACATTCAGCTATGACCCGGGGTGGGCAGGTTCACACTCACTGCGAGGTGTGAATAGTGTGCTCATAGCTGTCCAGAGGAGGGATTCATCATGGCAGGGCAATCAGAAGGCTTCATGGAGGAAGTAGCATTTGAACTGAGCTGTGAGTTTGTGGAAGAGTTCAAGACGCAGAGAGCATTCCAGGCATAGGGAACTGCACGAGCAGAGGCCTGAGTGATGCAAGTCGAGACAGGAATTCATAGGACATGGCCTGGAAGCAGTAGGCTGGAGCTGTGCATATCTGGTTGCATGCAATAGGGAGGTTGCAATAACACCAGCTGGGGAGTTGCTGGGCCACGCATGGCAGAGAGGCTCTAGAATGTCATGCCAACACATCTGCACTGGGTTCTGCAGACACTGGAGAGAGGGCGTCACTCAGAAAACCTGTAACCCTGACCAAAGCTACATGAAGGAGGCCATGAGGACTGTGCATTGGCCACTTGGCCTGTTTCTGAAAATTCCTGCATGCATTTGGACACTAGTGGCCTAGCTCAGTGCTACTAGAAGTGTAGTCTTGGGCCAACAGCATCAGCATTACCAGGGAGCTTGTTAGAAATGCAGATTCTTGGGCCCCATCCCACATCTACTAAAGCAGAATCTCCTACTTTTTCAATTTAAAAATATTTTTAAAATCTTGATGTTAAAGTATAATATACATACAGAAGAGCTTGCATAAGCTTATAGCTTGATGCCTTTTCACAAACTGCACACATCTGTGTAACTATTGTTCAGATCAAGAAAAACAGCCATCCCCCAGAACTCCCTTTTGTTTTCTGGCCACTGTCCCCTGACACATCCCAACGTTAACCTCTCACTGACTTTCAGTGGGATAGATTAGTTATTCCTGATAGAATCACACAGTACATATTCTGGCTTCTTTTGCTCAACAGCTTGTTTGTGGGATTCATCCACACTGACACTGTTACATGTAGTTGTACATACTCTTTCTCATTGTTGTATACTATTCTATTATGTGGCATTTTTGAATATTCTCTTATACCATAATTTATGTATCCATCCTACTGGATTGGCATTTGAGAAGTTTCCAGATGGGCCATTAGGCATAAGGCTGCTATGAAGATCTTTCCATATGTCTTTTGGTGACTATATGTACACATTTCCTTTGGGTATATACCTAGAAATGAATTGCTGTGCCATGGGCTATGCATTTTTTCACCTTTAGTGGTACTAGCAAACAGTTTTCCCAGGTGAATGTGCCAATCGAAAACATTTTTAAAAAGTTTATTATAGAGAATTTCAAATGTGTGTAAATATAGGAGTGTCTGATGTGCCCTCATTTACCCATCACCCAGCTTCAGCAACTGTCAGCTCATGACCAGTCTTTTTTTCATCACTCTTCCTGCTGCCTTCCTTTATTTTGAAGCAAATCCCAGTTGCTCTCTCATTTCATCTATAAATATTTCAGTATGTGCCTGTAAAAATAAAACACAACACTATTACCATGCTGCAGAAAGTTAACAGTAAGCCTTCAATACCATCAAATATTCAAGAAGTGTTCAAATTTATTGATTTTCTCATAGATGCATTTTTGTTTGTTTGAATCAGGATCCAAATAATGCCCACATATTGTGATTGGCTGATATATCTCCTTATGTCTATTTTTGATTTATGGAATGTCCCTCCATGTCTTTTTTCCCCTTTCAAATTATTCATTGAAGAACCAAGTTGCTTTTCCTGTAGTATTTGCTATAGGCTGAACTTTGGTGATTGCATCTCTATGGTGTTCTTTATCATGTTCCTCTGTCCCTTGCATTTCCTATAAACTAGTACTTATAGTGATCAGATTCAGGTTCAGTTTGGGGGCATAAACAATTTATAGATGGTGTCATGCATTTACGGTGGGAGACAGATAATGTCTGGATGTATCTCTTTTTGTGATGTTAGCAGCACTGGCAATCACTGTCTAGATTCGTTCATTTATAACAGACCCAATCCTTTCAAAATCATTCACAAACATGCTCTCAAATATATTGAAACTTTTTAAAAAAATATGAGAAACGTTGTACATTTTGTAACTTGAATTTTTTACTTAACAATATATCATGAGCATCTTTCCATGCCTGTTCCTCTTAGGGTGTTGCTTAAATTAAAAAAGTTTTTTAAAGCAAGGAACTTAAAACATTCACCAATCTTTTGATGTGGGGCCAAGACTTAAAATTTGTTTTTATTAAGAGTCAATAGTTTGAAGTTTCAAAATTAGTGTTTTTGATAAAAATCACACTCAAAATGCATCCGTTATAATTTTTGGTTTCTTTGTTTTGGTTTCTTTGAAGTGTAGCAAAATCTAAAACACTTGGAGTTCAGAGTTCTAGATTTTTAGTTTGCTTTTTTTTCTTCCCCAGACTTTTTCAGTTTACTCACACACAATTTCATCCAAATGACTGGTCTTAAATAAGTCTTTATAGAACATTTGAGTTAGTTTTTTATGCCCATTCTCTTTACATTCATATTTCTTCAGTTTGTATATTATTTAATTGTTATACATTAACAACTGTACTTATACATAAAAAGGCACAAAGAGGCTTGGGTACAAACCCAGTGTTACATCCTCCCCAGATTCATATGTGGAAATCCTAACCCCAAGCACCTGAGAATGTGACCTATTTGAAATTAAGGTTCTTGCAGATACAATTAGTGACTTTGAGGTCATACTGGAGTAGGGTTGGCCCTTAATCCAATATGACTGGTGTTCTTTAAATGGGAAAATTTGGAGACAGACACAAACACAGGGAGAATGCCATGTGAAGATTATGCTGCCAAAGGCAAGGAACTGTTAATACAAGAAGCTAGGAGACATCTGGAATGGATCTTTCCCTGGGGCCTTCAGAGAGAACATGGCTCTCTTGACACCTTGATCTTGGATTTCTAGTTTCCAGAACTGTGAGACAATAAATTTCTGTTTGTTTAAGACACTCCATTGTAATACTTTGTTACAACATAACTAGCAGACTAATTTACCTGACAAGTGGATAAGTGAACTGGTGGTGACCTCACAGGGAGGGACAGTTTTGCAGCCATGTTTTCTGAGGGCGGGAACTGATGGCCATGTAATCTGGTCAGCCCAGAAAGTGGACTTGCGCTAGCAGGATCTCTACTCCACACTCATACACACATCCGAGTCACATCATCCATGTGTTTAATCTCGGGGACTTAACTGTGTGTACTGAAAAGGAAAATAAGAAGTAACTAAAACCGTACACGTGGTTCTTCCCACCATGCTCATGTAGTATTCAGCTGCAGAAGCCACAACCTCCATCAACTCTTAATTTTTTGTCTTTTTTTTTTTCCCATCAACAAAAGAAAAAACTGCCACTGCTTGCATGAGACATGTGACTGAAGGGATTTCCAGGGATGGTTCCTCTCTCCCTGCACTTCACGCCTGGCTCGAAGACCTAACCCCCCTCAAAACCTAACTGACCCTCCCTTCATCCACTTGCCTCCTAGAAAACTCCTTCTGTCTCTTTAAAACTTTCATCAGGTGATGCCTATTCTGGAAATCTGGTCCCTCTCATGTCATTGCTTTGTCTGTGCTATTTCTGTATCATTTATATACTTTTACAATTTTATGTTTAACTGTTTTTCACAGTTTGCAGTCTTCGATTATAAGCTCATTGAAGCCTGCAGTGCCTGGTGCATAAAGAGAGCCTTTATAATCACTCACTTTTGTTTTGATGATTTTGAACTTTTAGCGATTATACGCATGTCCTCCCCCACCAATTTTTTTCTGCACTCACTTGACAAAAGTCAAATATTTGCTCTGTGTACTTTCTTGAAATGCCAGTGTCCTGTGGATCAGATAATGCCACTGAGCTATATCATACAGTAATACCCTCAAGGCCATGATCCTTTCTAGAGCTGGTTGTTCTGCTTTTAAATTTACTTCTACAACTCCCCTTACTGTGGGGTTGACATTTTTTTCTTTTTGTTTCTCTATCGTCAGCTGTTAATGCATCTTTCTTTTCTTCAAATCCTAATGATTCACCCAAAGAAATAACTCTTTGGGTGAGTTTCAGTGGCTCGTGTCATTTTTCCCATCGAATTCAAAGTGTGTGGACTTTGTGATAGCGTTTTATATTTCAGAGACTGTAACATTTATTTCCAAAATTTCTCCTTTTTACTTCCATGGGAAAACTCAAGTTTATAATTTTTTACCCAATGAGATTCCCAAATTTAATAATAATTAAATACCTATGAAGAGCTCAGGATGAGGAATACCTTGTGTGATTCAGACCAAGGGTGACAAACGCTCCCGTGGATACATGAAATGACCAAAGATAAGTATTGAATCAAATCTAAATTATCAAATGAGTTCAATTATGTATGTTGCTTTCATGCTCAATATTTGTTAAAATAATTTAAAACTAAATTTATTTTAAATATAAAGGCTATATATATATATATGGGAAAAAAGCAAATAGTACTTAAAGGGTAAAAAAGGAAAAGTAAAATAACCTCACTCCACTCTCCAGAGGTGATCACTAACGAGTTTTGTATGCAGACATTCATTCATTTAGTGGATGCTTAGTGAGTACTTACCAGGTACTAGGCTCTCTTCTAGGCTCTGAGGAATAAACATCCACACACACACTTTTTTTTCAAAAGAAATTATTTTATATGCTTTTCTGCCCCTTGCTTTTAAAACTTAACATATCTGGTAGGTAATTCTAGACATCCATTCTATTTCTCTTTAATTTGAAAAAATGAAGAGAAGCACAGAGAAAAGTTTCCATAGTGTAGTCGTCCTCCCAGAGTGAACAAGCAGTCAGATTGTTTTTAAAAATGAAGCAAAGCATTATTGACAAAATTGGAACCCCCTTTACATGCCATTCCCAATCTTATTTTCCTTTCTTCCCTTCTTCACAGAAACTTGTATCCTCCTAATGCATACTTTTATGTAGAGTGTTGTTTTGTTTTGTATTTCGGTTTTTTTTCCTTCTTTTCACTCACTGTGATGTTTTTGGTTTCTATCCGTCTTGAAACCCAGGGGTCTAATCCTGTGGTTCTCAACCTCCCAGCTGCAAACTGGTACCGACTGTGGCCTGTTAGGAACTGGGCCCCACAGCAGGAGGTGAGTGGCCAGCGAGTGAGCAAAGCTTCATCTGTATTTACAGCCTCTCCCCATCGCTCACATCACTACCTGAGCTCCGCCTCCTGTCAGATCAGCAGTGGCATTAGATTCTCATAGGAATGAGACCCCACTGTAAACTGCGTATCTGATGGACCTAGGTTGCATGCATCTTACGAGAATCTAATGCCCCCCTAGCCTGTGGAAACATTGTCTTCCATGAAACTGGTCCCTGGTGCCGAAAAGGTTGGGGAACACTGGTATAATCCGTTCATTTTAGCTGTGCTCTGATGTCCTATTGCATTTGAGTGGGCCACATTGTGTTTATCTTGTTCACTAGTCATGATTTTTAGGTCTTTTTCCCTCATCTTTTTAACTACTACATAGTGCTCCATTGATTAGACAATTCATTTCTCTCTTACTGATGGATATTTTCAGCTTTTTTTGCTATTTCAAACACTGTTGCAAAGACCACTTTTCTGTTTCTATCTTTGCACACTTGGGCAAGTCAGACCCATAGGAGGAATCCTTAGAACAGAAATTACTGTGGCAAATGGTATGTGCGTTTACAATTTTGATTGGCATTACAAATTGTTCTCTAATTTGCGTACTAATCTGTACTTCCAGTATTAGTGCACAGAAACGCCTGTTTTCCCGTACTTTTTCCAACTCTGGTTATTAAGACTTTTTATCATTACCAATCTGACATGTTATAGAAAAACATTATGTTTTAACTTGTGTGTCTTGAATCATGAGTGACTCGTATCCTTTTATCCATTTGTACTTCTTTGTTCAAAGAACTTCCAGTTCCTTGTTCATTTTTCAGTTGAATTACTGGCATTTTCCTCTTTGGTTTGTTCCAGTATCTCACCAAAATTAAAAAGTACTTAATATCTTGAACAGGTAACCTATTTATATGACTCAAAATTTAAAAGCACAAAAGACTGCATAGTTGGATTCTTGATTCTCAGCCATCCAGCTTGCTTCTTTACCAGCAAACACTTTTACTAGGTTTCGTGGGTGTCTGTGTCTTTTCAGACCTATTTTATGCATATATAAGCCAATATGTACATGTGATCTTTTCTCCACAAATGATAGTATGTTGTATGTGTTATTTGGCACCTTGCTCTCTTTTTATTTATTTTTCAATTTTTTTTATTTTTTTGAGACAGAGTGTCACTCTGTTGTGTGGGCTAGAGTGCCGTGGCAACAGCCTAGCTCACAGCAACCTCAAACTCTGCCTCAGCCTCCTGAGTAGCTGGGACTACAGGCATGCACCACCATGCCCGGCTAATTTTTTCCATATAGTTTTTAGTTGTCCAACTAATTTTCTTTCTATTTTTAGTAGAGACAGGGTCTCACTCTTGCTCAGGGCTGGTCTCAAACTCCTGAGCTCAAATGATCCACCCGCCTCGGCCTCCCAGAGTGCTAGGATTACAGGTGTGAGCCACCGTGCCCAGCCCAAATGCTTTCTTTTTAAACTTACAGATATAGCTTGGTCATTATTTTATATTAGTACATAAAGAGCCTCTTGTTTTTTAATTGCTGCAAAGTGGGTCATTATCAATTCATTTCCACCATTTTGCTGTTACAAACATTGTTATAAATAACTTTAGTTATTTCACAACTGTGCAAGCATGTATGTAAGGTAAATTCTTAGAATTGCCAGGTCAATTTGTAATTTTGTGAATTTGCAGTTTTGATAGATAGTGCCTTCTTGCGCTCCATAAAAGTTGAACCAATTTATGCCTACATTAGAAAATGCAGAAAAATCTCACTGAATTTTGCCCACTGTCTTGGGAGGTGGGCATTATTTCTACCTTATGTATGTGGCAATGAAGTGTCAGAGAGAACACCTCACTTAGCCAGGGTCACATGGCTTGTGAGTGGGCAGAGTGAGAATTTGAACTCAGATCTGTCTGATTTTGGAATTGCGTCCTTTTCTTCATCCTCTTAGACTAGGCTATTGCATGATACCTTTAGTGATACTGAACACCTCGTGGAAGATATGTTGTAAATTCCTGTACTTTCTCAGAAGTCTAGAATGGAAAATCAAATAAAATGATTTTGAACTTTTGATATGAACGTTTTGTCCAGGTATTACTCAGTGGATCTTAGACTATTTCCAATAAATAGACTATTTCCCTTTTGGACACTGTACTGCTTGTTTTCCAAATACATCTTCCCTGCTGCAGCAGGAATAGGCTTCAGAATTAAGAGCCGGGCTTTACTGCCTCCCAACGTGTCTTTTAAATGAAACATTATCTTTGTTTTGTTCTATCTATTTTTAGTAAGTCTTCACTTTTATTTTTGGAAGCTTATTTAACTTCTTTTAACTTTTTGAATTAAACATCCAATTATTTCATTTTTATTTTTATTTCCTAATAAATGCATTTAAATCTGTAAATTTCTCCTAGGAATAGTTTTCGAGTCCTCCTGAAGATTTTGAAACAGGGCGTTCCCATTTCTTATATTTAATAGTTTATAATTTCAGTTTTGATTTTCCCCTTTACCCAGTTTGACTAATGTCAATCGAGCAAATGTTACCTTTTTGAAAAGCAATGATAAAGAAAAAGTATGAGTTGTTCTAGTTAGTTTATTACAACAATTTAAAGTCTTCAACTCTACATTCTAAAGTCCAGCTGGGCTTTGTCCCGAGCTGTGAACTGTGTCCCTGGAGTGATCATAATGCCCCTCCTCTCACTCTCTGTTCACCGTTTTCTGGAATTGTGCAGTGAAACACGTCCCTTCAGCTATGGTTGAGATATTGTTGAGGCAATTGTTGCTTATGTCTCAGCGTTTTCTTTCTGTGAGAGTGCTTGGAGAAAAAAAACAAAACCAAAACTTCCTTCTAGTCTTAATTTTTTCCTGAACAATTGGGAACAATTGGCCTGAACAATTCCAGGTGGCCGCTGCTGGGAAATTCTGAAACACCCTTAACCACAATTACAGGGCTCCTGGGTGCCCTTTGCTTCCTATGTTCTTTGTTCGGCAACCGTGTGTGGCGTGCATCTGTGCAGCTGGAAACACAGGTCAGAGAGGGTCTCTGCCTGCCTAGGGCTCAGGAGTTTCCTCTTACGTCCCTGGGCTTGTTTTGCTTTTTCCCCCCTTTCTTCTTGTTATGTTATCGTAATTTTATATATACCCTGTATACCTAGGTAGAATATGAATAAAAATAAAAATCCTAATGGTTGAATAGTGAGTGGGATTAAAAAAAAAAAAAAAAGAACCAAGGAATTTAAAGCTAGAGGAAGAGAACGGAGAAGTTCCCTCCCTGTCATGTCCCACCCCTTAGCCTAGATGAAAGAAGTTTCTTTAGCCTTGCAAGGAGAATGGTGATGAGTTTACAGAAAACAGCTCGAGTCAAGGCTTCTGTTTAACAATCCCGTAGAGAATAAACTTCTCAGTCAACTCTGGGAGCCAAAATGTGGTGATGGGTCTATTTATTCATATTTGGTATTTCTTCAGCAATTATTAACTCACACAGGAATCTGTAAGTTCCTGAATTGAGATTTTAAAATGTTTCCGTCTGATGCTGTCACTGATGAAATAGGACACGTTTGTTAATAGAGATGAAGGCTTTCTTCAAACCTGATTGTAAGTAAATGGTCTTGTATCCTGAAGAAGAGGAGGTTGTATATGTTCTAATACCCTGTTGGAAATTGGCTAACCCAGAAGCTCAGCCTGAGATTTGGACAGCGGGCTTCTGGGAGGGCAACTGGTTGTGACATGCTGCATTTCATGGGCCAGATCTACTGTGGTGTAAATAACTGAATATCCGGATGCCTGCCCGGCAAGGAATTGCATTTCTTTAAAGAACCATTCCAAATATAACTTGTGCACGGCAATAAAGCTGAGCAGAAATTAATATCTCCTTCTGAAATTCAAGTAAATAGCTCCCTGACTTCAGAAACGAGGGCTTAGCAAGCATTGCATTACAATGACAGAGGGCAGGCCAGTCTTCCTAAAGACTAATTTGCTGGCGTGGAAATCGGATGTTCTCGCATGAGAGTCTATCTCAAATCTGTCCCCTTCTCTTTGTCAGGACTGCCCTCCCCAGCTGAGGCTGCCAGTCACTTGGCCCATGTAGAGAGAGTGGGGAGCGGTGCATGATAGTAGCCTGGCAGCCACTGCCGTAGCTGCACCAGCTGGCCTCCTGCTCGCCCTGGAACTGCCGAGCACTGCCCTGCCTCGCACCTTTTGCTTCTGGCTGATCCCGTTGCCTGGACCACTCTTCTGCGTGGCTTGTTTTTCATTTCACTCCAGTCATTGCTCAAATGTCATCTCAGAGAGTGTCCCCGACCCCTCACCCCCACAGCCCCCCCCCCCACTTACCTTGCTTCATTTTTCTTTATAGCATTTGTTCTGGTATTACAGTAAATATTTGTTTATCTTGCGTGTTAGAATCTAAACTTCTTGAGAGTGGGACTCTACTGACTTTGTTCCCTTCTTCAATACTGTGTCCTCAGAGCTTGGAACAGTGCCCAGAACGTGCAGCAAGCACCCAGTGTGTATTTGTCATGTGCAGAGCTAGATACACTCTCGTGTACACTCTTGGGGCTCCCCTCCTCTTCCCTTTATGAGCACCCACAGTCCTGCATTGTAAAGATCCCCTTTTCTTCTTCTCCCACTATGGTTGTCTTCTGGCAAAATCCTAAATCTGGTTACAGCATTTTCTGGTTAGTCCATTTTCTTAGGTCTGTACCCAAGCAGCTGACATCTGGAAAGAACTGCATTTGCGCCAACTGGACTCACTTTGAATGTACATCCACAGCCCCACAGAGACTCTCAGACCCCTGCCAGTCCTGACCTGTTTCTTAGTAAATCCTCTCTCCTACTTCCTGCTTACACATTTCTTCGCGTCTCAGATCTTGCCTCTAACCCTCCTCTGCCAGCCAGAGAGCTCATTCTTCATGAGGAAAATAGATAGAATCACATGGAAACTGACTTATCTATTCCTATTTTTATTTCCAGGTTTTCACTAGAGTTAAATGTGCATAAAACTTTTTTGTTGTTGTCGTTAGGATTCTTTCCCGTGAGTAGAGATATTAGTCAAAAGATAGGATGATTTTCTAAGTTTTTTAAAGAATTGCCAATTTTCCAGAAGGTCAGGAATGTTTATCCCACCACCAGTAATGTGTTGGGCATTTAAAAAATGGAATTAATTGCAAAGGATATAAGATCACATTATTTTATGTATTTCTGACTACTAGCGAGGTTGACCGTTTTCCCATCTGTTTCTTTTCTGAGGAGTCTGTGAAATGCCTTTGCCTATCGATATAGCGGAGTCTTGGTCTTTTTATTATGGATTCCATGACAACAGCTCTTTATACAGAAATCTTTGCCGAGCCTATGTACCGTGAATGGTATTAGGCCATTTGGTTGTAGGGAATTTGTCACGTAGGAGAGTGAATCATCCAGTTCCCTGTGTCTGTTTTACAGGTGACAACACTAAGGCCCAGAGAGAGGAAGCTTGCTCATTTTTAAGAGGGTGCAGCCAGATGAGAGCTGGTAGGATTGATTAGCAAGCAGGAGAGAGGATGGGGGAGTTGTCTGGGAGGTTTCTTAGCACACCGGGAGGTAGTGTCTCCTCTGTTCCAAACTGATTCCTGGTGCTTGCAGTTAGTAGGAGCTTTTGTTGTATCAATATGCTGTGTTGACTAAGGAAACGAATTGTCTATTTTTTGTAATGTTATTCATTGCAAACATGACAGACATATCTGTATTTATTTCCATTTAACAAGTAGTATATGTTCATGTATTTCATAAGATACACAGAAACAGAAATAAGAAAGCATCTATCCTCAGCCAAAGATAATCTCTGTTTACATTTTGGTCTCTTGTTTTTTAGACTTTTTTTTCCCTAGGCAAAAGTGTTTTGTTGTTGCCACTGGTGGTGGTGGTGGTGGCTATTTACATAGCTAAAATCACACTGTATTCCCATATAGAATGTAAGCTTAAAGGTATGACCTAGAGGAAAACAGAAAGATTTCTAGATCATCTGGTTTTGAACCATTTACCCACTGGTCTCCTGTGTATGCAGATTAACTAGAACTGATTTACTTGAGGGTTTAATGATTTTTTTATTATAATAAATGAGACTTAAAAGATGAGTTTCACATTTAAAAGCCAGACTGAATTACAGACCTAAAGCTGTAGGGAAATCAGGTTTTGTCTGAGGTTTAATCTACCACTGGAATGACTGGGATTCTAAAGCTCAACAGTCATGGTGATTTGGGATTGTGTTTCTGTTTGTAAGAAGCCTTTGACTTCCCACTCCACCCCAACCCCCTTTGGGGCTTAATAAAGAAGCTGAGGTAAGAGGCACGCTGAATCTTCTTAAAACAAAACAAAACAACTTAAAAATAGCACCATGATTGCATATCCAGACTTTTTTTTTCCCCACGGAAAATATTCTTGCCTAGAAGAATGTTAGTTTCTTAGGTCTCGTTTAGGTGTCTTGTCTAGGACATGCAAATCTTAGTGAGCACTTACTACAGGTGCAAAACACAGGGTTAGGGGTTACAGGATTTGTGTGGGAGAGAGACCATTTGCTGCTTTAAGGAATGAACAGCCTGTCTACTGGAGGAGACAAAGAATAGTCCAGGGAACATGTAAGGCAGTGGATCATTAAGTGTCCCAAGTGAGTTATGAGTTGTAGATATTTAGTGAGGAAGAAAGTCAGCTGAGGACCTCAAATTTTAACTTTGAGGGTAGGGAACTGGTAGGTTCTAATAGGTGGGGGATTGGCACCTACAAGCCTCAGAGGCGTCATGAACAGGCATGTTTTGGGTGCCAGCAATCTGGTTGGATTGGAGGGGTCTTGTTTAAAGGGAGGCATAATTATAGCAGCTGTCTATTAATTGCTTAATATGTGTTGGGCATCTTGCTAAGGGCTTTCCACACATTATTTTTTAATGATGAGTATTATTACCTTCATTTTACAGATGAGAAAATGGAGGCCCAGGGAAGTTAAAGAATTTGCCAAGGTTACACAACATTGAGTGTCTGACCTGGAATTTGAACTCAGGATCACCTGATTTATGGTGACCGTATATCTGTCATCTAAACCAGGACATTTTAAGAGTAAAAGAGCACTGGTAATGACTATTCCAAGGCAACAGGTATAAACCAGGCCTATCTGAGCAAACCAAGATGTATATTTGATTACTATGACTCCAAAGCCTGTACTCACTTTGATTTGAATTGGAAGGATGGGGTTACATTGTGGCTAGCTTTAAAGATGATTAGTGGAGGCCATGCAAAAGGAGTCATAGACTGATTAGCGTGACAGCACTGTATAGAACAGAATGAAGTAGAAGAGAGATGAGAGGCCAAAGGAATAATTAGTAGGCGACTTCATTAAAAGTAGGTTAGATGTGATGAAGATCTCAATTAGCGATGGAGTACGAGGGAGGTAAGATGTTCTACAAATTGTTTATAATGAAAAATCCCAAACCTACTCAAAACTAGAAAGAATACAATGAATCCCCATGTGGCAGTTGCCCAGATGAAAAAATTACCTGGGTTTGTCACATTTGCTTTATCTATCCTCTTTTCTTTTCATTTTTCTTTGCTGAAGTGTTTAAAGCAAACCCAAACATGACATCATTTTTCCTTCCACCACAATGTGCATTCCTAAAGAATATAGGCATTTCTTACTATCCACAGTGTCATTACCAGCTTACCAAAATTCATAAGAATTCTACTTTTTTACTATTAATTATCATCATTGAGTTTAATACCCACATTTTCTCAATTATTTTTTTTACTGTTTCTTTCCTTCTCTTAAATCAGAATCACAACAAGGAAGAAAGAAGCCATAAAACATTGCTTCTCCCAAAAACTGAATCAAAACATTTTAAGCTTGATAAACCAGGAAAATTGGTTAACTGCCTAAATGGGAAATAGGGTTCGGAAAAGGGAAAGTGATTAACGAGAAAGATGGAAAGAGGCCCAAGAACTTTTTTCATTCCAAATTTTTATTTTGAATAACTTCAAACCTTTAGAAATATTGCAAGAATAGTACAAATGAACACCTGCTTAACTTCTTCCTAGATTCATTAATTGCTAATATTTTGCCACATCACTAAATACTTCAGCATGCATCTCGTAAGTCATTCTCCTGCATAACCACATGCAGACACGTCATTCAGGACATTTGACATTATTGTAACACTTTTATCAACTATATAGTTCATATTTATATTTCTCAACTTTTCCCATTAATGTTCTTTATAGTTTTTATTTCTTTTTTTTTTTTTTTTTGAGACAGAGTCTCACTCTGTTGCCCAGGCTAGAGTGAGTGCCGTGGCGTCAGCCTGGCTCACAGCAACCTCAAACTCCTGAGCTCAAGCGATCCTCCTGCCTCAGCCTCCCGAGTAGCTGGGACTACAGGCATGCACCACCATGCCCGGCTAATTTTTTCTATATATATTTTTAGCTGTCCATATAATTTCTTTCTATTTTTAGTAGAGATGGGGTCTCGCTCTTGCTCAGGCTGGTCTTGAACTCCTGAGCTCAAACAATCCGCCCACCTCGGCCTCCCAGAGTGCTAGGATTACAGGCGTGAGCCACCGCACCCGGCCTTATAGTTTTTATTTCAAATTAAATTTTTTTGTCAGGGGTACTCCATAAAGGATGTGTCCTCTCAGTGTATCACATCAGGAGGCTCGTGGTGTCAATTTGAGCCATTATTGGTGAAATGAGGTTTGATTATTTGGTGAAGGCAGTGACTTCCAGGTTTTTTTATGTACTGCCCAGTTCCCCGGCAATCACCAGCCTAATGTTTTTAGCATCCACAGGTTATATTCTTGCCTTAGTAAAGCATCACGATCATAGTTGTTAAATGGTGATGTTCTTTTTCTACCATTTCTTTTCTGTTCGTTAGTGGGCTTTCTGCTGCAGCAGGAGCGTTCTGATACCGTGCTACAGGATGGGGGACACCTGCATATTTCTGTGTTTTCCAAGGACTTGACGGTGATTTTGAGAGCAGGCTGAACAGAGCTCAGGGCTTTGCATTCCGTGAGAGTGCGGTGAACAAGGCTGGAGACTGGAGCTTTAGAAACAGCAGGGGAGGAGAGGCTGGGTGCTTCCGCTGTCATAAAGCATTCCTTCTCATCTCTGCACTGGCTGCAGGGTTTCCAATCCCATAGCTGATAAATAAGCATATAGACCTAACAGAAGCTGGTTTGTTTTGCGTTTAAATTGAAAGAAAGTGGCCTTTGGGCATTTCACTCCCTCTTCATTTGAGGCTTTGTTTTCTGATATTAAGGAACTTTATATAGGAGGGATTCAAAGCAAATTAGAAGATGTGATGTTTGTACTGGATTCTAGGAAGTTGTCTTGGGCAGGGGCACTGGGCTCTGACTAATCCCAGGCTCATTTGGAGTTTCTAACTCTGCTCTCAGCACTGCCACGAGGAATAATTGGAAGACTTTGTTAAAATGCTGGACTAAGCCAGGGTCAGAAATCTGGTCCCAGCTTGCTTGGCTTGGAGAAAAATCATTTTGTGTCCAAAGAGAGCCCTGGATCTTGACTACCTGACCAGTCAGCCACGATGGCCCTGCTATTGGTCACAAAGCAGGAGGATCCTTGTCTGGAGTCTGAACTGCCAAAGCATATCTTGATGAGCCTCACATGTCCCACTTGGCCTGTGGCCAAAGCCCCACCCTCAGCACCTCGTGACATAAAACCAGCTCATTCTGTGCTCAGCGAGGGCTTGGCCCACGGTGGGTGCCTTCTTTATTTCACACAGTGTTGGATATTTAGAGCCGTTAGGGAGCTCAGAGCTAATCATTAGTTAATGGCCCCCAGTACTCAATAGGATGTTATTGATAGTAACAGGTTAACACGTACAGACGAGGAAACCCAGGCACAGAGTGAGTGGTTAGGCCGCCTGCCCAAGCCCGCACAGCCACTAAATGACAGGGCTGGAATTCTCTGCTCTTAAGCACTATACGATTGCCTGTCTTTCCTCATCTCCCATCTTGTACTTTTTATTTAAGCAGTGCCGATTTATTGCAGTGCCTTAAACCTGTCATGTTATCTCATGCCTCTATAACTTTGCACATGCTGTTCCCTCTCCCTGGAGTTCCTTCCCTTCACTTAATAGTTGGATATTTCTACTCCATTTTAAAGACACAGCTCAAATATCTTCTGTTCTAGTGAGTCTTTCCTTACTCCCCAGAACTCCCCACCTAGGCCTGCGGACGTTGGACCTTGTGTACCTGCATCTCCCCGCACAGCACACCTTCTTCATTTTATCTACTTATCTGTCTTCCCAGTAGACTGTGAGCCTGTTAGCAACATGGATTGCATCTTGTCATCTCTGTACCCTTAGCACCCAGGACAGGGTCTGGGACATATTTGTGTCTATTCAACATTTTGGGAAATATAGTCTGACCATGTCATATTATGTATATGAGGAACTTTAGGCCCAAAGAGGGTAAGTGACTTGCTCAATATAATGGGGTCAGTTAACGGAGAACCAGAACAAAAATTAAAATCTCTCATCTCCTGGTCTTACCCTCTTACCTGCTACAAACAGATGTTTTGCCAGTATTTATCTTGGATTAAAAAGCCCAGAGAACTATCTATTCATAACCTACTACTACAGCAGCTACAACCACTGCTCCTACCTTTGGGCGTTTATTTCACATCCGGTACTCCTCTAAGTGCTTTACACCTGCTAGTTACATTACTTAGAATAATCCTGTAAGGTAGGTATTATTACCCCTTGTCTTAGTCTGTTTTGTGCTGTTATAACAAAATACCTGAGACTGGGCAATTTATAAAGAACAGAAATTTCTCACGGTGCTGGAGGCTGGGAGTCCAAGATCAAGGTGCTGGCGGGTTTGGGGTCTGATGAGGGATTAGTCCTCACAGGGCGAAGACGGAAGAGCAAACCAGCCAAACGCTGTGAAGCCCCTTTCGTGAGGGCCTTAAACCCATTCACGGGGGAGCAGCCCTCTTGACCAACCACCTCGTAAGGGCCTCACCTCTTAGTACCATCACATGGGCCAGGAAGTTTTTCCACCTGAAGTTTGGAGGGGACACATTCAAACCCTAGCCCCCCTTTTCATAGATGAAGAAACTGAAGCACAGAGAATTTAATAAATGGTCTAAGTCACTCCTGATGCACAAAGGTGGCAAGGATGGAACCGGGATCGGAATCCACACAGGGGAACGCAGCGGAAAAGAGCGGTGGTGTCAGCATTAAAGGGACCCTGAGTGGAATTCCCGCCCCAGCTGTTAGCTGAGTGATCTCCTGCTGCGTCAACCTTCCTGAGCCTCACCTGCCTCATTGGGAATGGGGATAGCAGCGCCTCCTTTCTAGGGTTGCTGGAAGGATTCTGGCAGGTAGCCGCCGTATGTCATTCATCGTATTTTTGATAAGCTTGCAAGGTAGTGATTGCTCTCTCTCCAGTTTAGAGATGAAGAAATTGAGGCTCAGAGAGTTTCTGAAATTTGACTCGTGTTCAAGCCAGTTAGTGCTGGAGCCAGAACTTGAAGCCAGTCCTGACTCATTCCAATTTTCATGCTCTCCCTGTGTCGCCACCTGCTGAAGCCCTTAGCTGGGTGGGTGATTTATGTTGCACGGGAAGCACTCACTTCTCTCTTCCCTTCCTTTCCTCTAAAGCACTATCAGAAAGCTAGAATGGAAGGGGAGAATTCTCAGAGAATTGTGACTGGACTGATGTATGGTAAAATTAATAATAATAATAAATAACATATGTCACAGTCCTGTCCATGGCTGGACTTTGAAGTGTTTCCCCAGTTCTTGGGCTCCTGGCTTGGAGGAATCGCAAGCCTTGGCCCACGCGATGGAGAGAGATGACAGACATTCAGCAGATATTCATGAAGAATATATTATAAAAAAAGTTTAAGGGTGCAAAGTAAAAGTACATTTCCTAAGGGGAAATGGATCTATCTCCACGAGTGGAGACCCTGTCTCCCTCTATGTTTTTCCTTTTATATTCTAGTAGTATATGTTGATGTAAAGGTCAGTTATAATTACTTATGACTATATGTCATGGGTTTTGGGGTCTGGATTTTTCCAGGTATGGATATAACTTAAAGGTTAGGTTCCAGACATTCCTTTCTCCTATACATGTGATGGGGAAAGTCACTGTTGATGGTGTTTTTCTGTTTTCTGATTGGTGGTCACTGCTCCATGGTCTACTTGCCCTATTCTTTAAGGCTGAAATAACTGTTTTCCCTGGTTATTTTTCTGTAACTATTTCCTTCTTATAGTTTTTCTTTAACTGTTTCCTCCTTGTTTTTCTGCTTCTATCATTCCATTATCTCTTGTTTTTCTGTCCCTGAAATTCCATTACCTCTTGTTTTTCTGTCCCTAACAATATATATATATATATATATATATATATAAAAATTTAAGGAGAACAGATCCCTCTTACTTAACATGATTATGACTGGAAGTTGGTAGGTTTTTTATGACAAATACTATGTGCTGAAATACTGTAAAAATGGCTCTAGGACATATAACCTACATAAGATATGGTAATATCCAATTCATGTTTACAGGAACCAGAATTTTTATCTT
Organism: Eulemur rufifrons; assembly: GCF_041146395.1. Classification (NCBI taxonomy): domain Eukaryota; kingdom Metazoa; phylum Chordata; class Mammalia; order Primates; family Lemuridae; genus Eulemur; species Eulemur rufifrons. Next base: position 27,974,754 of record NC_091001.1, read on the forward strand.
TATTGTATTAAGAACTAACTATGTCTCTTTTATTTTGGGCGGGAAGCAGATAGAAGGGTATATCAATAAAATTATTTTATTTAAAAAATTTTCAATATTTTTAAAATATTCCAGCTAGCTCAAAGTATATACAAGGGAACAAAAGGCCCCCTTCAACTGCCCTAATACTACCTTCTGACCCTGGAAGCCATTGTCAACAGCTGAGCCTTTTGCCACATACAAGAACACAGTGGAGTTAAGTTGATTCATGTCTGTGAGAGCATGTGGACCTGGTATGGACCCAAAAATGTGATTCAAACCACATTCCTTTCAAACATCCTCTAGACCAATTTTGTTTCTCATGAACAGTAAGAGACAAAGGCTGGAAACGGAATTACGCTTTCCAGGAACGTCTCAGGGGAGGAAATGCCACGGGATTCCACAAATACTTTGGCTATTTTGGCAGTGGTCCTTGCCTGCTCTCTCTGCGTTCGCCAGGGGCAGCAACACAGGGCACTCAGCCCATCGTGCAGTGGAGTTTCCCAGCAAGGCAGATTTGTCAGGGATTCTGAGCTCCAAGAGACCTGGAAGCCTCCCTTAGGCTTGTGCAACCTGAGTGCCTGCTTCCTCTAAAGGAATTGGAAATGATCGAAGAGCATGACCTGCCCAGTGACGGGCTGGGCTGTCCCAAGTGCCACGTCCTAAAATAAAATCGTAATCCACCAATGATGTGAGCACATGGCTGGCAGAAAGCTAAAGGGCCAGTCTGGTCCCAGGTGTTTTCATAAGAATAGCTTCCTGCACAGCATTTTTTCCAAGCTCTTTACTCAGAGAGCGAGTTTGTGCCCTTGTTAATTCTAGGGAAAGCCAATGTGTGTCAGTGCTGCAGGGGAAAGGCATGCCAGTCAATTAAAGGAGAGGGACTGCACAAAATCATGTGCTGACAGCTGTCATGTAGGAACAAAGTACCCCAAGGGTGTTTGCATTGTATTTAAATAAAGGTCGGAGGGCTCTGCCTCTCCGGAGCCCTTTCTTCTATACTTGGAGATGGGGGATATGTTTTATAAGTCTAATAAACGCCACTTGGCTTCTAAAAGTCTGAAGCCTCGATCCTTTTATTAAAAGCCAAACCTAAGAGTTTAGTCATGTTAACGTGAGGATTTCAAGGGTTAAATGAAAGTGCCCCAAGAAACTGAAAATTGCAGGCTGGTTGCAGCAGGAGATGGTCGTTAAATGTCTATCACTGAGGTACTAAATTCAGACAGACTCAGCTCGGCAGAAGGAAATCCGCTCATTATGGAAATCGGGTGAACTCCAGGACATGAGGAAGTGGCCTTGTTTGGGTCCCCCCAAATCATTTCTTTGGTCTCAGTCTCACCCGTGCCACCCATGGGGAAATGTGAGCCCAGGAGTGGGCAGATTGTGTGCGCTGCATTGTAGTGATAGCGAACGCATCTAACCGAACAGAGCTGCTGGAAGAGAGGGCTGATAAGTGCAGTTTTTTAGAAGCTACATTTCATCTTTCAAGTGGCAAACTTCTTTAGTTCTGGCATTTTCAATGGAAATCTTTTCAGAACACATTTATTTGCTGGCCTTTTAATTCAGCACACACTCAACAGAAGCCAACGTTTTATGGGTGGTTCAGGGTCATCATTCAAGATTGGTTGTCCTCAGAGACTAGGTGTGCTCTCCTGCTCTCATGCTAAATGCGCTAAATGGACCCCAGCTTCTGCCTTTTGCTTGGTAGGGGGACCTCAGGTTGCCTGGAATTGTCCCTACTCTGAAACAGGGCTGCTCAGAGATGTTCTGCTCCAACCCACCTACTGGGCAAAACTGTTACAGCAGGAGCAATGGCTGGCTTGGGTAGAGTTAGTCTTCTGTGGCAGCTTGACCAGGCTATAGTAACCAGTGACTTAATCAAACAGTAATCTGGGTGTTGCTGTTAAAGTATTTTGTAGACGTGGTTAGCATCTACAATTGTTAATAGTTGATGAAATGAAAGACGTTACCCTTGGTTATGTGTGTGGGCCTCATCCAATCAGTTGAAAGGCCTTAAGAGCAAAAACTGAGGTTTCCTGTGGAAGAAGTAATCCTGCCCCCAGACTGTGGCAAACTCCTGCCTGAGTTTCTAGCCTGCCCTATAGATTACAGACTTGCCAGCCCCCACGATTCCTTAGGATAATCTCTGTATCTATATCTGTATATCTTAGATCTCTGTTTCTTATCAGTTCTGTCTCTCTGGAGAACCCTGACAGGCGCAGGCAGTTATTCCCAATGTTTGGGAAGGAGTATGTAGATAAAAGCCCAGCCCTCTCCCATCCCAGTCACTGAAGAACCCAATGAGCCGGGTCCCTCGTATCTTGAGGCAGTCTGTAATCACGCATGCCTTCTCTGAACTGCCCACTCTAGGTGTAGACATCGTGACTTTGGGAGCCCACGAGGCCATTCTCATCTACCTTCAGCTAGAGGTTTAGAGAGGAGGTAACAGGCTTTGCATCAAATGATGGGCAAATGAATGTGTATGTGTATGCCTGAAGTTAAAATAAAATGTCTAAGACGTGATTCTTTTCTTTTTCTTTTTTAATTAATCTATTAGCTCTTAGAACTGAGCACATCTACTGTGCTGATTCAATGCAGATTTAAATATTTTCATGCAACAAATTGGCTCCTTAAATATTTTTTTCCTTGATAAAAGGTAAACTAAGTCAAGCTATCCAAATAACCAGAGATTTCTGAGTTTGTTTAAAGTCACAAGGTATTTTCCTGTTGTGAGAAGACAGATTTTCCTTTTAGAAATCTGAATCAGGAGGTTCTAAAGCATAAAAACAAAACCCAGCAAGCCTGGGCCAGTGAAGGAAGATGACTCAACTGCAGTAAACTAACTCTGCTTGTGGTCGAAGATCCCGTCCATAGGGGAGCTCTGGAGAAAGTGCTGGTGGCCATACATAAACCACATATGTGTTTATATTTTCACCAACTGGCTCTGCGTCTTGAGTTAAATCTGCATTCTCCTCCAGAAAGAGTGGCCTGGACTGGAAGCTAATGCCCCGCACCCATCTGACTGCCGTCTGTGCACATAACTCTTGGAGATGGTACCAAGATCTTAAGCCAATTTAGCCTTAACTCCTATCTGATACACCTTTCCCAGGATAACACTGTTTACCTGGGAACATTTTCCTTAAATATTTTGGCAGTATAGACCTGCTTGAATCAGTGGTTTAAACCAGTTATGAACATGTGTTTTGTAGGTTAGGACAATTCGGTTGGTGGAGAAGCTTTTGCAAAGTGCATGGACATATGTCAGGCCCGTGGGTGATTATCCAAGCTTTGTAGGCAACAGATGAGAAGCAGGCAGGACGAGTATTTCATGGGAGCTATACTGTACAGTATTTTTGTAGTGATTTTTATGGGTTCAAATACCTTTTCGTGCATTCTTTTTTATGAATATAGGAATCCAGATCTTTGAATGAAGATGTATTTTAAAATCTCAGTGTACGTTAGTGCTGATCTGTAGGCTTCACCTGCATGTGTCGTGTTTGTGTGTGTCGTGTTTGTGTGTACCCTCTCCTGAGAAAAATGAGATTTTTTTCTCATTCTTTGTTTGGTCAAAGCTGGCAGGATAGGCTACAGGCAGAGGAGGCATGCAGGAAGAAGATGTCAGGGGTCTTAATTAGGTAAGGTGTATTTTAGTTAGAGTAAGTAACACCATTTGCTGTAACAAACAAGCCCAGTACAAACGTTTTGTCTCAGTACAAAATGTTTATGGCTCACTCTCAGTCCAATGGAGAGGTTGCAGTGAGTTGGGTGGAGAGGTCTGGGGACTCTGGCTTGTTCTACCTAATGTTTCTGCCATCCCCTTGGACTTCAGAATTCTCCACTGGACCCTCCATATTTGTCTGGGAGTTGGATAAACAGGGCAAATGGGAAGGGCCTTTTGGGAGGTTTCAGAAGCCAAGCCTGGAAGTGGTGTGTGCGCATGTCTACATTCCACCGGCCAGAGCGCAAGTCCCATGGTCTCTCCTTACCTCAAGGGGCCTAGGGAAGTCAAGCAGTGGCCAAGGAAGAAGAAGCAACACATGGATACAGCTGAGAACTTGAATTCTGCATCACTAGCTAGGGCCTCAGGGGGAAGAGCAGAGCGTTGAAGGCTGTGTGATCCCAGAGCGGAGGTGAAAGGTGCTAGCACGTCTGTGCTGGTGTATTATATACCAGGCACTGGGCTGAACACAGCTTTGCTTGGGGCAAAATGCCTCTTGATCTTCCAGCCTTGTGTGAGGCCAGCACATCCGGGGAGTTAACTCTGTTGAACTGTCTAGATGTGTGCTTCATCCGGACGCAGCAAGAGTTCCACTTGGTTTGCCTACTGCCCCTTATCCCCTCAGGGATTTGGCCTAGACAAGGGCAAGTTGTTAAATTTATCTGTAAGTGCCTGCAGAGAAAGTCTTGTGTGCCTAGAGAGAAACAATTACAGTTGCGTTTTAATTAGTATTTAATTTACTAAAATTATACACGTACAGACCAAGTTTTTATGCATCTCTAAATTGAACTTGAATATCATTTTATTCTATATGTAAAACTAATAAACTAATACTTATAAGAAAATATAAATAATCTCTAGGCCGGGCACAATGGTTCACGCCTGTAATCCTAGCACTCTGGGAGGCTGAGGTGGGAGGATTGCTTGAGCCCAGGAGTTTGAGGTTGCTGTGAGCCACGGCACTCTAGCCCGGGCGACAGTAAGACTCTGTTTCAAAAAAAACAAAAAACAAAAACAAAAACTCTTGCTTTGATCGGCGTTCATTCAATGCACGAGTTAACAGATTAAATCCTTCTCAGCGCAAGGCCATGTGCAAGACCCTAAGCAGTGTGTATTTAAGATAGTGCTCTAAAAGCAAAAGAGGGCCTCTGTGGTCTCTTCACAGGCATTTAACACTGTTTATGCTCCTAATTAATCACATTTCCAAGTAAACACAAATGCCCGACAGGGCCGCCTTACAGATATTATCAGTGAAATCTTTCCAAGAGCACTTAAGCTTGGCACAAGTCTGATAAATCAACTGCAAACACAATGAATTTTTACGTTGTCTATCCACTTTACAAGAGAGCATTACAAGGGTGGAATTTCATTAGGCCCAGCTTGGGCCAGAACTTACATGTGTATTAAAAGAAGAGACTTAGGGAACAGAAATATCTCAGTCAAGATGAGTTTTGACTAAGATAAAACAAAACCAAACTACCTTTTAACTTGATGGTCTCACTAACACAAGAGGGCAGAATTAGCCCCTTGCTGCTTGCTATGTTTCTTGATTTGCATCATCACATGAAATTTAAAGCAACTCCCAGGCCAGAAGACATTGAAAGATCTGTCTAGGAGGTGAATGGAGAGATGTTGACAGTCACCATTATTCTGAAGAGATCCACAGAGTCCCTTTTTTAGGGGTCTGGTACATGACTCCATAAGACCAGATACTGAGAAAAAGTCTTTTGCCATGAAAATAATTTCCTCTTCCACTAGCTTTGTTTGTTTGTTTGTTTTTTAGACAAGCTCTTACTTTATCACTCATGCTGGAGTTCAGTGTTGTGATCATAGCTCACTGCAGCCTCGAGCTCCTGGGCTCTAGTGATCCTTCTTCCTCAGCCTCCCAGGTAGCTGGGACTACAGGTGCCTGCCACTGTGCTTGGCAAATATATTTTTTATGTTTTGTAGAGACAGAATCTCGCTATGTTGCCCAGGCTGGTCTCGAACTCCTAGCCTCAAGTGATCCTCCCCACCTTGGCCTCCCAAAGTGCTGGGATTACCGGTGTGAGCCACTGCACCCATCTCCCATTGACAGCTTGTCTTTCCTTCCCATTGTTATATCTCAAGAGGCAACTATTGTGTTGCGGACAAGAGCATGAAGTTGATATAGTGGAAAACGTATCTCTGTGTGACAGAGGTGCCCTGAGTTTAGGGCAGGACGAACTCACTGACTTCTCTTCAGGGTGTCTGGTACAGTGCTAAGTGCCTCGTGGGCTCTGCCTCCATGGTTCCCCGCAGCGGCTCAGGACCCATAAGGTGGTCACTGTTATCCCTGTACACCTGAGGGGCAGGGTAAGACCAATTCCTCAAAGGTGGGGTCTAGAGCTTATCCCCTCCTGTCATGTATCACATTGCCTGGCACACCATGGGCAGGTTGGTTGCCTATCATTGACTGACCCAGAAGACTGGGTCAGGCATAAGTAAACAGCACACTTACAACAAACACATGCTGCTACTATCTTGGCTTACCTCATTTAATAACACACACAGGGCTATGTACTCCTTGTCGGGGCTGAAAAGAAAGAGGTAAACAGGATGAGAAATGTTAGGGTAAAATCTGTTCATTTGGAAACCATCAGAACTGGTATTAGTCGTGACATGGTCATCTCTGGCAAGCATCTGGGAAAACTGAGGTTTTCTAGCTTCCATGGTTGCTGGTTGGTGCTACGCATCACCCTCATTCTGATGGGGACTTTGCTCCCCAGGCAATAGAAGGAACTAGTCGCAGAATTCAGGGTGCCCATCTGATCGCTGGAGTAGAAGCCAGGCCCTTTTGGTAGCGTGACGTTGTTTAGACAGCATCAATACCACACTCCTTTATGGAGCCCTGGCGCTGCTGTGGATGCAGGAGATCTGAGGTTGAGGTGGTTTCCACCTGAAGTCTTTATAAGCTTGCACACTTAGACAAAGGATTGTAGTGCGGCAGAATGCACGTGACACTTGTAAACCACAGAGCCAGGGAGCCCAGGCGTGGGACCCTGGTTCTTCCCCATGATTTCTGAGATGGACCACAATCAGTTCAACATTCTCACCAGCAGCGGGCATATTAGAACTGAGACAGAATTACCCAGTGTGAGTTTCCAGGAGTTCCCAAATGAGGTGTGAGCCGTAGAATGGTAAGGCCAAGGCCTCACAAATAGAGATGCTTGGACGTGTACTACAGGCATTTCTAGGATATTGTGGTTCTGGGCATAAAGGATGTTCATCTTGTGTTTCTCTTATGACAATGTACACAAGGAGTGAGGAGACTAAAGGAATGGATAGAGCCTTTGCCACGGTGGGTGAAGCCGAATCGCTCCAGGATAGGCGTGGGCCAGGGGAACCGCAGCCTCCAAACCTGTGCTGTCTCACACAGAGGCCGCTAGCACCCTGTGGCCACTGAACACTTGGATTGTAGCTGATCCTAACCGAGGGGCACTGAAGTGACGTGTGAGATACACATGAGATTTTGAACACTTAGTAAGAATATGGGACTATAAAATGTCCCATCAATTGTATATTGACTATATGTTAAAATGATAGTACTTTGGATATAGCAGCATAAATAAAACATATTACTAAAATTAATTTAAAATAAATTAATTGATCGCTTGTTTCTTTTCACTTTTTAGAATGTGGCTACCAGCAAAGTTAAAATTGCCGAGGTGGCTCGAATTATCTTCCTATCACACAGCTCTGCTCCTGCAGCAGAGTCTTTAAACAGTGCATGTCTCCCTGCGCTGTACAGGCGGGAAGTTGTTTTGCAGAAAGCCCTGTGGGGAACCGGCTTGCTTTGTTTTCCTGCGTGTGAATCTGAATTTCTTTGCTTTGAAAAAGAATTCACTGTGGGGTTTCTTTTGCCCACTAGTAGAACACCTTGGGGGTGACGGACACAGTCATAGCATTGCGCCGGTGGTCCCAGCTACTCAGAAGGCTGAGGCAGGAGGATCGCTTGAGCCCAGGAGTTCGAGGTTGCTGTGAGCTAGGCAGATGCCATGACACTCTAGTCTGGGCAAGAGTGCGAGACTCTATCTTCAAAAAAAAACAAATTTGTCATCTATTCTTTGCCTCTGGCTAGAGGCTCAGTAATTCAATTATTTACCTACATTACAAAATAGGAATAAAAGTATAAGAATAATATTAAAAATATGGGTATAATAATTTGTAAGCACAATATATACCTCTTTTAAAATAAATATACATTTTATATGTTTACCGGAAAAATAATTTTGCTATATTTTGGCTTTTTTTTTCCAGATATTCTCCCAAAAGTTATACGGAAGTCATTTGAGCCCTCAATTAAGTTTGATAAGGTAATTTTTTTATTGATGTATTTGTTATTAAAAATGCAAAGGATGAGAAAAATTTTTGATAACTCAAAAGTAAATCTTTAAACAACTGGTTATTTAATCTGTAATCTTAGTAACCTTTTTTGACAAGAACTTTTATGGAATATTGAACCACCTTATGGATCCCTTTTGAAATACAGCAGAAATTTCAAAAGTAGCGTTTGAAGAAAACCTTTCAAGCTGTATGTCATTTAAAAACTAAAGTTTCATAAAAAGGAAATGTTATGGCACCTTTTCTTAGCTAACGGGAGCGAACCCCCTAACTAACCAGAATTATTTGAAATTCCCTAGAAACAGTGACTGTGTACTCTGTTGGCATAGCTGTTACAAAGCAGCTTCCCATTTGAACAAGGCTTATCGAGCACCTGCTCTGTGAGCATCCTCGGCTAGAATTGGGAGGCAAGTGAGGATGAGGGACGTAGCCCTTGGTCTCCAGGGCTAGGAGCCAGATGGCAGGGACAGCACCTAATGAATCAAAAAAGGAGAAGAAGGAAATAAGTAGATCTGTAAGTAACATGCAGAGGAATGTAAATAAAAATAGTGAATTCTGACCAGAAGCTCTCCCAAAAGAAGGCAACCCTGGGGCCCGTTGTAACAAGGGTACTCAGAGGGCTGGAGCGGGGGCTGGGAGGGCGGTGCTGTGCTCATCTTCCAGGCTGCAGAAACCATCAAGCCCCTGGTCGGAGGGAAAGGCAGGAAGGTGAGTTGAGGCCCGATCGTGAGAGGGCCGTGGATGCCTCGCTAAAGTGCGGGGACGGTATTTTCATAAAGTATCAAGGCACCCTGCATTTCTCTACTAAAAACCCAAGGTGCTGCCACTTCACTCACCCGTTTGCTTCTGTGACTGACTACCTGAGCAGAAGAAGGTTCTTTTGATTTTGGTTTGTTATGAGTGTAGGTTGCCCATGAAACAGACAAAAGTTTACTGCACTGAATGTCAGATAATAAAAATGCGTTAAATCTGTCAGGTCCTCAGTCCTGCAGGGTCAGGCACTATGTTCTCTCCTTCCCTGGTGTGAAGGTGGTTCCCAAGACAACCATAAGAAGATGTCCAGGTGAGCATTTTTACTCACCAGCACAACAAATCCGAATGCTCGGGTTCCCAGTGGAGGGGAGGGCCGTTAACTCTTGCCCGGTGAATGGTTCTCTAAGAGACTGTAGTTACAAATGGCCATCAGATTCTTCATTTGCAATGACATGATACTCAAGAGGAAAGGCTTATCTAAAGGCCGGTTACATCCAGCAACAGGGAAGACTACATGGAAGATGATGAACGAGCTGTTCCCTGGTGCTCACAGCTGTTCCTAGGGCTGTGGAAAGCATTTTCATTCTTCAGTGCCACTGGTTTCATTTATATCTCCCAAACATGATTGCGTGTCGGGCCTGCATCCCTGGCAGAATAAAATGACAGTTGCTCTTATACTTATTAATACATTCAAAATTAGCATGCCCTTAGCAGCCGGGCCTGAATGCCAACGAGTTCTGCCAAGGAATGGGTGGAGCAGGGGGCAGTGCTCCAGTCAAATCCAGGCCTTGGAGGACGAGGTCCTGAGACCCTGAGGTGGCTCCGAGCTGGAGCTGTTCCAGGCAGGGTCTTAGTTGGACAACTCCTTTGTGCTTGGCTTAGGAACTGCTATAACCTTAGTTTATAAACCTGGCTCCTGAGTTCCTCTCCTTGCTTTTGCAAATGGATAAAAAGCACTGGGGTGAGGGTGACGTGGAAAGAGCACGCAAAAACAGAGCCCATGTGAGTGAAGTGAATGAATCCAACCCTAGATGTGCCACTGGACCACGCTTTCTACAGTTATCCAAGGAAGAGGGGTTTAGTTAAGCAAAGTCACCAGAGAAGCCAGGGCACCTTTGCAGGGGAGCTTTCGGACTGGATTTAGTCCGATAAATGCTGGCGTGTTAGGTACGATTCTCCCTGAAGTAGACCCTGAGCCAAGGACTCCAGGGCGAGTCATTTATTTGGGAGGTGCAGAGAACACTGGCTGGCAAGTGGGGAAGGCAGCCTATTATAAAGGAGGTGCCATTGCACCGTCTGCCCGGGGGCGACAGAGCTTCCTCCTGTAGAGGAGCTGCGGGAACCAGGCAAAGCACCAGCATCCCCCGGAAAGGGTGAGAGCTTGGAGCAGTCTATACAGCAAGACCGCAGAGGCCCTGGCAGCGGGCTGCCTGGGGTGCGGGGACGGTGCAAAGTCCCCTGTACTTCTGACCTTCCATGGATCTGGAATAAGCCTCCAAGCACAGAGTTGAAGATGCCAGTAGTTAGAAGTACGAGGATCACACTGAGATGGTGGAGGTCCTGGGGACACAGGCGGGCACCAACAACATCTTTATACTGGCCAGTGCTCCCTGCCTGCAGTCCCACAGAACCGTCCAGCTCCCGTTGCACAAGCTCTGGGTTTCATCTTCTGGTGAGCCCTCTGGTGGCCAGGGAGCCGGGGCAGCTGAGCCCGTGCCCTTATCACTGGGGCCCCTTTTCAGTGAACTCCTGAGGGGGTGCAGAAGCATCCAGGAGTGGAGACCTTTTGTTCCTTTCCTTTCTTTTATATATTTATTTATTTATTTATTAAAAATATGGACTGCTTCACGAATTTGTGTGTCATCCTTGTGCAAGAACCATGCTAATCTTCTCTGTATCGTTCCAATTTTAGTGCATGTGCTGCCAAAGCGAGCACAACCTTTTGTTCCTGAGGGTGGCCCTGACTCTGGGACGGAGAGAAGACTTTTTCACGGAACTGCCACCTTTCTGCACTTTAGCTGCAAATTAAAAGTAGTACTTTAAGGTCTTTGGGCCCCTTCTTCTCCCTGACGTTGCTTTGACACTTTCTCTTTTGCATAATAAGTTCATTTAACCGGTATTTGTGGAGTACCTATTAGGAGCAATGCAATGTAGGGGTACAAAGATGCAAAGCACGGCCTTCCCTCCAAGAACTCGGTGAAAGAGAGGCCAAGTGATAACACGTGCGCATGGATGTTACACGGGATGTCCACAATTTACATGCTGAAGCCCTAACCCCCAGTCCCTCTGAATGTGACTGTATTTGGACATAGAATCTTTAAAGAGGTGATTTAAGTTAAAATGAGTTCATTAGTGTGGGCCCTAATCCAATATGACCAGCGTCCTTATAAGAAGGGGAAATGAGGACACAGTCACCCAGGGAAGACCATGGGAAGACACAGCAGGAAGGTGGCCATCGACAAACCACGGAGAGAAGCCACATCAGCAGCCCCTATGACAGACACCTTGACCTCCAGAATTGTGAGAAAATAAATGTCTGCTGAAGCCACCCAGTCTGTCGCACTTTGTCGTGGCAGCCTGAGCAGACTAAGCGATAACCGGAATGCAGGATGGACACGGGCAGTTCTGACAAGGGACTGTGAACGTTACGCAGGGGGAGAGTGTCCCTGCACTCAGGAAATCAGCAAAGACTCCACAGTGTGGCTGACACTTAAACGAGAAATAAAACCTTAGTCTTATCTGAAAACACTCAAAGTGCAAAGCCTCTCCATTGCTTCCTAAAGCATGTTCTCAAACTGTGTCCTCTTCCTCTCTGTGATAATAAGAGTCACCATTTCTCATCTGCCATGTGCCAAACACCGGATTAGGAGCTTTGTATTGTTTCTAATCCTCACAATGAGGAAGTTTTTCTGCCATTGCAGATGCAAGAAAATCCTGCACTCAGAGGCTAAGGAGCTTGCCTGAGGTCACGTGGTGGCTAGATGGCAGAGCTGGGATTTGTACCCAAACAGTCCAACTCTGAACTGATAAACACACCACCAACAAAAATTAGGCTCATTGTAGGTCACTGTGCTATGGTCGCCACATGACCAGCTTGAAGAAACAGCTCTCATCCGAGTATGTTCATCTGTGTGCAAAGAGTTTAACAGCCTTAGAGCTGTACATTTTACATATTAAGCTGCAAGATATTATAGTGGGGAATTATCCCTGGGCAGAAATGGTCGCATCCCAAGTTACCTCTAGTCCGATGTGACTGAATCACCACTTTGCTATAAAAGGAGTACTGGGACTGAATGCAGATTGGGCCGTTTAAGCATGTCTAGAGTGAGGACAGTAGAGTACTGGGTGAGGACAAATCCAGGGGAATAAGACTTGGAATTAGGGACCCAGGAGGAAAATGAAGACCAGAAGATGAAGCTATAGATTCTGAGAACCAACTCTAACCCTAGTTTCCTAAAACAGGAATGACAGCTGCAGCATTTGTATAGCACATGCTATGTTCCAGGCGTGCTTCTACGTGGTTTACAAGTGTTAGCTCATCTACTCTTCACAGGAATAGTCTGTGCACCAGAAGTGTTAAGGTGGAGGGGCCATGGGCCACTCATTTATCCATCTAGTTTATTGCGTGCCCACCACATGCCAAGATATAAAAACAAGCCATGCCACGCACGGCCTGTATTGCAAAGTGCCTGACTACATTCTCTTGGGGACCATGGCATGTGGGTGAGCCGCTTCCTAGATTCCCCACATCCTGGCTGACTGCACAGGAGGGGAAACAACACAGTGTCACCTCCCTCACATGCTCACATGGGGACTCTGCAGAGAAAGCCTTGCAGCCTGGCCCTGGTCCAGTGGTGTGTCTGCTCAATTAGATATAAATTAGATATAAAGACACAATTCCTACTGTCACAGAATGCCTGGTTTGGGGCAATTTGGGTAGCTAACTTATAATCCCTTCCCACCGATAACCCATAAGTGCCACCCACACCTGTAGACACCTTTTCAAGAAGGCAGTTCTCCCAGCAGCCCCCGAGGCCTGTGTCTTTGTCATTTCTGCATGTCACTGTCAGTAGGAACCTGAGTTTCCTTGTCACAGTTTCCTGGATTAGTTCCCACTTGACTCCCGTCTAGATTTAGCTGGCTTGTCTCTTCCCCATTCATTTCAGTCCTCAGTTACATCCTTTCCCTTATGTGACACTTCCTCTGGGGGCAGGTGCAGGGTGTGGGATCTTCCCTGCTGCTGTTAACGCTCTCACTAGCACTAACAGTCCTTGGACATCGACTTGGCACATAGTAAATATCAGGTCATCATACTAGGGGGTTTGTGATGTATGGATCCCACCTGCATGTCTGCAGGAGATAAGTCAGTGACTTAGCTACTTGTTTCCCGCCAGGTGACACAGTGCCAGTAAGAACGCACACTCTCCTTTGTGCATGAGGAAAGTACATTCTAGGGACCTCGGCACTTAGATCGAGTGCAGTGCAAGGCAGCACATGACCAGGAGTCATTGCCCGAGCCTCAGTGGAGCTCAGGGCTGAGAATAACGCTAGCATGCTCTGAGTATTACTCCGGCAGACACTGGTCTAAACACTTTATGTGCATCAGCCCACTTAATATACATTAAATAGTACGTGGAAAGAGCTTAGAACAGAATAGCGCACAAATCATGTTACTTACTGCTGTTTTCTCATGTAGCCCTCATAGTAACCCCATAAGGTATGGTCTCTGCTTATTCTCATCCTGTCCGTAAGGTTCCTGAAGCTCAGGGTAACATTGCCAGCAATGCCTAGGCCCCTTCCCCGACGATTCTCACATAGCTGGTCACGGTTGGCTGCTTATTAGTATTTTTTAAAAGCTCCTCAGGTGATCATATGGGTGCCAACTGGAGTAGAGAATCACGGATACTAAGAGGTAGAGCCAGGATTCAAACTCTGCATCACACAGATAATAAACTCATACCTGTATGACAACCAGAAGGGAAAGGGAAACAGTGAAAATACACCTAGCTCTACGGAGGTGGTTGTTTTTATCCTACTGAACATCGGATGTATCAGAGCAGGCTGACTCTTGGGGTAGGGGGAGGAATCAAACGCAAAAGAATCAGCTGATTGTTATAGTTTATAGGTGGTTTCGCCCTGGCCACAGCCCAGAACAATCCGTCTTTGTAGCCAGGTAAGGACAGGTTTCCCCAACTTGCCTAACTGTAACCATCACCCCAGACAGATTACTGGTCTTCCCGAAATCTGACTGCTGCTCTAAGGGAGGAGCCCAGAAGTCAGTATTTTTAACAGGCACTTGGAGGATGCCCATGGCCCCTCACCCAGAAAGGGAGGCCGCGATTGTTCATGATGCCCATGTGACCCAGGGGCGTGTATATCTGAACTGCCCCCCAAGCCCCAGCATTTTGGATGCTTCACTTAAAAGTGATTAGTATTACAAACCCTTTTCTAACTAAGGCAATAGTTTCTAAACTTTTGGATTTCCTGGACAAGCAAATTTCAAAAAAGTGATCTAGAGAATGACATGAAGCCACCTAATTTTATTTTGCCACATAAGGACATTTTAAATCAACTGTAGCGATAACAACTTTGTCCCCCTTCATACATATATCACCAAAAACGGCCAGTCTTATAATTTGAGCAAATTTAGGAAATTTGTGGAAAACTCACTGCACTTGCTCTATTTCTCTCGCTCCACTGTGGGTTGGTCTGTCCTCGTCACTGACTGCCCAATCTCTGGACTGCTGTCTAGGAATCACTGGTCTAAGGGACCAGCTCCCATCCCCTCAGTTCCTCAACTGATCTGATTTTGATTGGGTGACTGTCACAGGCCAGGGCCCATGCTGGGTGCTCGAGAGAGAATGGTAAGAGGGTAGGCACGGTTCTTGCCTCCTGGATTATGGCAAAGGAGATGGTCACTTGGGAGCCAGTTTCTTTAAGTGTGTGTCAGCTGAAGAAATAGTGAGGGTCATAGTTTGAAAAGGAGAGCTTTGTTTCTCATAAAGGGTTGCAGCCTGGGGGTGACCATCCTGGCAGGCTGGAAAGCCAAGCCCTTGGCCAGAAGCAAGCCAGGAACGCATGCTTCAAGGCAGGGACAATGGGAATAGGAATTTATACTAAGCGGGATGGCCAAATATACATATTTAACAAACTATAGGAGTCAAGAATATTTATGAAGGAGAAATACGCACATGCACAATTGAGCTTTTTGCCCCTCTATGAGGTCCATGTTCAGAACATGGCGGCCCTCTTACGTCAAAAGGTGAAGCAAGGACATGAAAACCCTCTCTGCACATGCTCTATAGACTGGTAAAAACCACTCCATGGTTGGTGGTCTCTTATCTGGAAAGAACCCTGGTTAATTGTAGTGTCGAAACCACAAGTAGGGAGGAGTAGATCCTGAGATTAGTTTCTGTTTAGCCTTCAGCAACAAAAGCCTGATAGCAAGGGAGGGAGTATAATGAGGCCTGTTCAACCTCCCATCCCACCATGGCTGGGAACTCAGTTTTAAGGTTCCTTCAGGGTCCCCTTGGGCAAGAGGGGAGCTCTGTTCAGTCAGTTGGTGGGTTTAGGATTTTATTTTTGTTTGCATGGGTCAAAGGGTAAGTATAATGCAGGAAAGAGAGATGTACAGCAAACCCAGACTTCCAGGAGGAGATAGCACCTATGCTTAGACTTGAGTTTTGTCAGGGCAAGGAGGCAGCATGGGAGAGCCAGAGTGAGGAAGGGGAGAGAGCACATGGTGCTTTCTGGGGCCTAGAATAGCCAAGAGCAGAGAAGCCTGGGGACCTAAAACCAGGATTAGGTAACGTAGGACCACACTGAGAAGTCTGGATTAAAAATGGCAGGAATCCACTGAATGGTATTAAGCAAGGGAATGACACCATCAGATTTTCATGTTAGGAAGGATACTTTGGAAAATATTCTCTTGGGCTCTGGGGTTCTTGGCTGGTTCTCTATTTTATGAAGATCACATGGTTAGTGTGTTAAGTAAGCATTTGTAACTGCCCCTCTAATTCTCCTCTCCACAACTGATTAGCACACTGATTAAGAACCTTTCATGGCTGGGCTGTGATCCTAGCACTCTGGGAGGCCAAGGCTGGAGGATCGCTTAAGCTCAGGAGCTAGAGGTTGAAGTGAGTTACGATGACACCACTGCACTCTATCCCTGGAAGCAGAGTGAGACTCCGTCTCCAAAAACAAAACAAAACAAAACAAAACAAAAAGAACCTTCCATGAAATACAAATAGAATGTAAATGTGAATTAACTTGACTCCACTCAAAACAGTTTCTGTAAAGCACACTCAAGTTTTATATTCCTTTCTTGTGTCTATCCTTCTAGCTCTTGATTTTCTCTGCATAGGATATTAACGTTCTGGGTTGTGTTTGATCACTCATGTGCCTTTTTCTGTCTGTTTTCTTAATGCATGCTGCCTCTGCCAAACTCAAACTCCTCACCTGCATTGACCTCTACAGTCAGAAAATATAATCTTGGCTCTAAAGGTAAAGTGCTTGTCTGCTGTTTCAATTTACTCTTTGTCTAAAGCCAGCGAGCAGCCTTTCTGTTCTTCACTGTTGCCTTCACTGTGATGGTTTATTAAATTATTTGTTTCTTCTTAGTTTTTGCCATAATCTTTAATCTTTTAAGTGACACAGCTCTGTACATTTAAACCTTGGTCTTCAATATAATCTACAAAGCATTCCAAGGTCTTGGTGTATCAGAAAACAATTTAGGTACTGCCAGACCGTGGCTAGACTTCAGCCTAGAAGTGAGCTCTTGAAATGACGTATCTTGTTTCTGAAAGTGTCTGATATTTATTCAGTAACATTGGAAAGGCTGTGTATAAAATATAAAATCTGCATCTGGAGCTAAAATTAGTGTATTTAAAACATTTCAATATGCCTTCTCTCCTGGGTTTGGGTTTAGTGTCTTTTGGGATTCAGAAGGGATTTAAAATTCCTTTAAAATAGTAAATAATTTAGAATATTTGCTGGAAAATGATAGAAAAATATGTAAAAGCTTGGAATGCCTGGTCTGGTTTCTTAACTGGCCAATGATGTTAGTCCTCAAGGAAGGGTTAAAGAGTCACCTAATAATGACTCTTTATGGACACAGGGACACAGGATGGCAGGGGGTTAGCTTCAGCATGAACATGTACTTGATGAATACAGCAAAATTCAGCCACTTTTTTTTTCATTTTAGCATTTTAATTTTAATATTGAGGTAGATAATATTCAAGTGCCATGTGCACCAGACTTAATAGTCTTGAATGTTTGCTCACAGACTTAACTATTATTTATTGAATATATACTATGTTCTGGGCACTTGGCTAGTTGTTTTCACATTCAGTCATTTCATTATCTGTCCCTCACAATATTTTTATGAAATTAAATGTGATACCTTCCAGTTTAGGGAACTGAAGTCCCCTGCTGGGATGTAAAAAGTAGGTCTTCTGGCTCCAATTTCAGTGCTCTCTTCCAGGACATCTTGTTTGCTCCTGGGAACAAGACTTGTGTTTTGTTTTCCTTTGCTCAGAGTGCCTTCAGAATCCATTGCTATGTAGCCTGTCCATTTAGTTGCAAACTGCCAACCTGTAATTTTCTGCCATTCTTTAGGAATGTGAATAACTGCACGCATGGATTGGAATGGGATTGAGTTTCCTCATCCAGTTGCATTAATTTCCATTTATTCTAGAATCAAGCCAGCAGTGATTATGAAAATATGTTTAGGTTATACGATTGTATCTAGAAATTGTGCTGGTTCCCAGGAACTTAGGAGCTGTCTGAGACACAAGCTGTGAAGCCCCATACTTCACTGGGATATGCCAGGTCATGGCATGAACAATGCCATTTGTTAAGTGCCTGGTACTTTTGTTTGGCACAGTATCTCTAATCACACATTACTTCTGATTTTCACAATGACCTAACAAGGTACATATTATTATTCCCAGTGTACTGATGGAGAAACTCCTTGAGTGGCCTGTGTTTAACATTCCTGACTCAGCGAGTCTGAGCCTTTTTTCTAAATTTAGATATATTCCAAATTTTTTTGCCATCCAATCCAAACTGCTTTGAATCTTTAATAACTTCTACTTGTCCTATCTTTCTGGTGCAAACACCTTATATGTAGATTATTTGTTATGCAGCAACTCCTGCCAAGACTTATTAAACCACTTAAAAACAAACAAAATACCTTTGGAGTTGAAATTAACCCATTTGCATTGGCCCTGCATTTGGACATCTTACTGGGAGTTGAAGGGAAGATAGTAACTGCTTGGTCCCATGTTCTAATAACTAAATTTTCTGCTTCCTCTGTTTCAAGAAGTAGCTTCAGAATGGGGAGGGGCGGAATATATATATATATATATACACACACACACACACACACACACATACACATTAAGATTCAAGTCATGGTGGCAAATAGGTTAAAAAAATGAAACATGTACACTGTGAAACGTTCTACTTATTATTTCGTGTTACAGTATATGCTGTTTCTTGTGTTTGAATTGCAGGTCCTCAACTATGAGATCGGGATTATTATATACGCTCTCCTGGGACTGCTCTTTGTCATCCTGATGCCTGTGGTGGGGTATTTCTTTTGTATGTGTCGTTGCTGTAACAGATGTGGTGGAAAAATGCACCAGCGACAGAAAGAAAATGGGCCCTTCCAGAGGAAATGCTTTGCAATCTCCCTCTTGGTGATTTGTATAATTATGAGGCAAGTAAAATCCTGGACAACAGCGAATTGTGTTTTAGGGTGATGAGGAATGTCTAATGTTTTTAACGGATAAATCCACAAGTTTAAAGCAAAACAAAACAACAGCAAAAACAGCAACAAAAAAAACACAAAACAGAAAAGGAAGAATGAAAGTGCTTGTCTAAGGTGATTCAGAAAGATGTCATTCTCACCAGATGTGAGCTTTGTAATGAAGCCACCCTGACTTAAGTGATGAGCCAGCCGTTTGGTATTTTTTCCTCTTGATGGTACCTGACGTATCTTGGACTGCAGAAAGCATTCACCTCCCAGGGCAGCAGCTCCCTCCTCCTAGATAGCTGTCTGGAGACAAGGCACCATGCAGGAAGCCAGAGCCTGTATTGACTTACTGATTTGCTAGTTGAGTCCAAAGGAATCTTGAGGGATGGGTGCAGTCCCTGAATTTGGAAACTTGACAATATTGTAGAATGCAATTAACTTTCTAATAATAAGCCCCATTTTCTTGAATTTGCTGTTAATCCACTACCCTCTCTTGGAGTCTGAAACACACTTGATCATTTAGGATGTTTCTGCTTCAGCTTTTATTGCTGCCAAAAGTTTTCCAGTTGACTGACAGATCAGAAAGACACTGCTTTTAAGATGATGGTGTTTTGTTGAGTCCAAATCTGATTTCTCAGCTGAGGAATGTACATCACGATACCAGTCCCCTTATTGTGATATTTGGTTATTATTTCTCATTCATTCAACCAGTGTTTCATACAGTGACAAAAATAAAGTTCCTTCTGCATGAATAATGCTGGGCCTCATGGAGATACAGGGACAACCGTGCTCCTTGTCATTTCTCCAACACCACATTTGCTCCATAGCTGTAAGATTTTTCAAGTTTTACCAAGTAAGTGATATTTGGGCATTTAAGCAGAAAACAGGAAGGCCTACAAGTTGAGGTTCTAGCTGCAAACCCAAGAAGAATAGACCCAGGGTGGCCAGCGGCAGGGGTCTGGTACGGTTCGTGGTCTGGGGTGGCCATTCATTGGCATGCATCGAAAAGGACTGGGGAGCTCTAGGCATGTTGATACAAAACAGTTGCCAAGAAAGTTGAAGTGAAAAAAGCAAGTTGCACACCACGTGCAGAACACAGCAACTATGATGAAAACAGAATGGGAGGGACGCACAAGCACTTGGTTGTATTTGCATAGAGCCGATGTGAAAGAGTTGACAAGAAACCTGCAGCAGCAGTCGCCTCTGGAAAGGAAATTGAGGGTTGGAGAGGAGAAGGGAGGGAACTCACTTCTAGCTGTAGGTAGGCTTTTTGTCTCTTTTGAATTATGTGCTAGCAGTATTTATTGAATTAATTAAACTAAAATTTAAAATTGAATAACAACAAAATCCCCACAACAGACAAAAGCCAGTGCATTATCACTTCTTCCAGGACAGTGATTATTTAAGCAAAGACACACTTTTGTTGAAAATAGTGGAATAGTAGACCTTAAAAATACATGTGTACAAACAGGATCCAAGTGAATGTGTTAGCCTTCGTGGGCTGTTGGTTGATGAGGACGTTCCTTGTGTTTTCTCTGCGAGATTGGGGTGTAGGCATCTCTCAATCTCAGTCTCTCTCTCTTTTCTGTCTCTCTCTGTGTCTCCTTTTCTGTCTCTGTGTCTGTCTCTCTCTTTATGTCTCTAAAAATCATTTGAATCTGACTGTTTCTTCACCTTAGATTACAATAGGCAGCTTAGGATCAGGTCAGCGGTGATTGCAGATGTTCTTGTCTCTCTGCTGTGTGTTTGATGTGCTCTCAGACATGCACGGGCCCCTGCAGCTGTAGGGCTGGTTACCTCCTCCCCAGCTCCCAGAATAATGTTAGTTATAGCCCAAAGACCTGTCAGACCCAGCTGGGATCCTGGATCCCCATGCATTTCCTGTAAGCCTGAGACTTTAATGCTTCATTCATCCAGAGACGTGGGCAGCCATGTTTCTCCCCTTCCATACACCCTGGACATTAAAGACGAGGCTCTGATGGGAAAGTACTCTCTGCAAATATTGCCCTTAGGGCTTCTTGTTAGAGTGACTACTTACCTAACAAGTTAATAGCTTTCACTTTGATGTAAATATATACATATTATAATTTTAGGAAAATCCTTCGTTACCTAAATAAATGTTTACATATCTAGTAATGGGTTTTCATTTTTTTTTTTTTTTGAGTGAAACATATATTCTGTATTGGCTTTCTTTTTTTTAAATTGAGTTTTTATTTGCATCACATGTAATTATGTGTTATGTATGTTATAGTTCACTGTGAACTGAATCATTTACATATAGGCTTTTTTTTTTTTTTTTTGATACAGTTTTGCTCTGTCGCCTGGGCTAGAGTGCAGTGGCATCATCATAGCTCACTGCAATCTCAAACACCTGGGCTCAAGCCATCCTGTTGTCTCAGTAGCTGGGACTACTGGCATGCATTACCATGCCTGGCTAATATTTCTGTTCTTTTTTTGTAGAGACGGGGTCTCGTTCTTGCTTAGGCTGGTCTCGAACTCCTGAGCTCAAGAGATCCTACTGCCTTGGCCTGCCAAAGTGCTGGGATTCCAGGCGTGAGCCACCATGCCCAGCCTACATTATGTTTAAAATCCCCAAATATGTAAACAATAAGCCTACAAAGTTAAAAATAAACTTGGCTTCCATTTACATATAAAATCAATACTTTTTTTATTGTTGAGAGTTCAGACCCACTAAACCAATTTGGTTAAGTTTTTCTTTCTCAGTATATTTTAGTTTAGAAAAATTCTTTTAAAGAATACGTGCTGCAGGCCGGGCGCGGTGGCTCACGCCTGTAATCCTAGCACTCTGGGAGGCCGAGGCGGGTGGATTGCTCAAGGTCAGGAGTTCGAGACCAGCCTGAGCGAGACCCCGTCTCTACTAAAAATAGAAAGACATTATATGGACACCTAAAAATCTATATAGAAAAAATTAGCCGGGCATAGTGGCGCATGCCTGTAGTCCCAGCTACTCGGGAGGCTGAGGCAGTAGGATCGCTTAAGCCCAGGAGTTTGAGGTTGCTGTGAGCTAAGCTGACGCCACGGCACTCACTCTAGCCTGGGCAACAAAGTGAGACTCTGTCTCAACAAAAAAAAAAAAAAAAAAAAAAAAAAAAAAAAAAAAAAAAGAATACGTGCTGTGATTCTATAGCCTCCTACACATTCACTTAAAAGTTTTTTCCTACCCAAGTAAAACATTAATTTGAAAATCATAATTTTAGATTTCAATATAGTTAAGCCAAAGTTGATCAACTATTTGGGGTAAAGGGACAAATTTAAAACTAGTTTGATTTCACATAGTACATTGAATTTATATAAAAATTATAAATAGGTCTAAATGAGAGTAGTATGAGCTTTTCATTTTTTTGTTTGTTTGTTTTGCTTACCTTGAATTCAGACAAGAAGTTTAAACTTCTTTGCCTTGAACTTTTTGATTTTCTATAGCTATTTTGATGTCTTCCTTTTGAAACCCTTACTGGTTTGCATGTATCTTGAACATCATGAGTTGAATAATAGCTGTATGTTGTTTGCCAGTAATCAAAGCTAGCCAAGAAGATTAAAGACTTGGGGAAAGTGAAGCTTTCTATATTATGATTAAATAAAAAGGAGAAGAAAGTATGTCAACAAAATCAGAAGATTAAGTAAAAGTAAGAGGGGAGGACGTGTGAACAAAATTCGAAGGCAGAAAGAGAAAGGAAGGAGGCCCTGGTAGAGTTCCCTCTTGTTTACGCAGAGCCTCTAGTTTACATAGACCTCACCAGAGATTGAATACTAATGAGAAATAATCTTTGTGTTTGATTTTGTAAAAAAATTCTTTCAGAAACCCAGAGCGCTTGCCTTTTACTGAGCTCAATTCTACTTTGTGGCTCTAAATGTTACAATCTTTCAGTGGAGTTGGGGTTTTAAACTTAGTCTTGAGTACTCTAAGTTTTCCTCCATCCTTCTTTATTTAAAAAATTTTAAATCTTTCTTTGAGTATGTGTGTCGAGGGGAGAAGGCATAAGTGTTAAGAAGCAATATTCTCTAGCATGTGTGGAATATATGTGGTCATGTTCTTTCTCTGAGCTTTTCCAAAGGCAGCTGTGGAATGTCAGAATTCCAGAGACCCTGACATACGTTTATGTAGTTTGTTTGACCGTCAGCAGAAGATTGAATTTCCACCTCTGGCTGTAGACTGATTACACAGATGTGTCTTACTCCAGAAAAAGCCAAGTTTCCTATCCTTTCTTTCTTTTCACTTGTCATCACTACCTTTTTCAGAGTTTAAAAAAAGTTATGGGGAAAAAAAAAAAAGAACAACCATATCTTGACTTCTGTATATTTCTAAGTTTCTGAATATGCTAAGTCAGTTTTGCTAGTAATCCCCATGGTGAATTGAATCTCAGTCATTTTCAGGAAGGTGGCTATGTTCAAAGTCCATTTTATACTAGGATGTGATCGCCAATTCCTGATGTGGGTTGCAGGAAGAAAACTGAGCTAGATATAGCATGTTTGAAAATCATGAGGCTTTCTTAATGTGAATGAGATCTAGTTATTTAAAGTTAAAAAATTCAAAAATTGCCTTTAAAAAAATAAAGATCAATCACAGACTGAAAACACTTATTTGACTTTCATTGTCAGTAAAAATTGGTAGAAAAAATGGCTACAAGTTTTTAAGTTTTAGTCTTACTCTTTAAAAACTTTAAGGACTTACTTATAAGTGTATATGTGAAGAAATTAGTTTGTTATCATAAAATATAGAAAATATAAGGCTAATATGCCATAAAAATAAAAGTTCCTATCTTCTGCTAAAAATTTCAAGAGATTTTATTGTACTGCATAAAAACACATGTCTTTGATAATTTAAAGGCATTTATGTCAAATACCAGAATACTGATATTCTCCTGAAATTTTATTCCCTTTTTGTGTTAGGTAAATTTCTCTCAGTATCCTCATACCATAATAGTTGACTGGTGGCTGTTAAAAAATAAAACATTAATTCATAGGATTCTTTTGCTTAGAAAATCATATGAATTAATAGTGTCTAAGTCAATAAGAAAAAGCATAACTTCTTTATTTTCTATTTGTGCTTTAATAGAAGGTTTATATTAGAGATTGTAAATGGAAACCATCAATGGGTCTGCATAATATTTAGGCTGTTTTTTTGTATTAGTTGTTAATATTTAAAAATTAGGAGATTTCACATAAGAATCCAGATTTCCACAGTGTTGTGGATAGCAGGAAATTCTGGCAATATTGGTCTGCCATCGTGGTGGCCCTTTTGACACTTGCGGAACAGATGCCCCTGCCGCAGCTTTGACTCGCAGCTCCCGTATTCCCATGGCACCTTCTTTCCCTTCTCACTTTCTGCCTGTCCTGTAGGCATTTGAACTTGTCATCCTTAATTTGAATATAAAATTTACACTGTGTATGGATCAGAAAATCAGCTTTGAAAGTCACTGAATTCTATTCCATAGTTCTGTTTAGTATTTTTTTTTCCCCTTCTTTTTTTTTTTTTTTTTTTGAGATACTGTCTCACTGTGTTGCCCAGGCTGAATTTGAACTCCTGGGCTCAAGCAATCCTCCCACCTCAGACTCCTAAGTAGCAGGGACTACAGGTGCTTGCTATTGCACCTGGCTTAGTACAGTTTTTTTTTTTCTTTAATTATCAGTGCTTTTATTTTAATTGGATCCATTATTGATTAGCAGAAATGTGAGTCAGATCCATTATTGATTAGCAGAAATGTGAATCTTTTTAAATGTGTAACATTGAAATTCGATGTTGTATTGAACACCAGTGTTGAACTGAATGTGATATTGCAATTCATTTTACTGACTGATGATCTTGTGAGTAAAAGCATTTATTCAATAGAGGAACAAAGACAGTTTCTGACTTAGACACTCCAAACATGTGGCCAATCTTCTAAATATACCAAATGAAACCAGAGCCCAGTCCTTAAACTCATCTTTGTCTAGCACCCACTGTGGACGAGACTGCATCATGCAAAGGTGACAAAGAAGCAGTTGCCACCTCTTTTTAGGAAAATTAAACATAGGTGGAAATAAAGACAAGATAGAGTATAAAGTGAGAAATACGCCATAAGGATTGGAGGGAGAGCCTTCTGGAAGTTCAGGGCAAGGAGGTGCTTCTCCCATCTGGGGATGGTGGAGGGGTCAGTGGAAGTGGACTTGGATTTGCTGTTGCTTCCAAGTTCACCTGGACTTCTTACATGGCAAAATGGGTCTGAAGCATCATGAGTGACATGCCAGGGAAAGAGAGCAAGCACCTCTAGTGTGAGTGTCAGGTACATTCAGGTGGTGATCCTGACTCGTCATGGTATAGAATATGTTTTGAACTTGGCACAGTAAATAAAGTTCCAGGTGCATTGATGTGATTCAACATATATGTGTGCATGTGTTTCCTCTTCACACAACTCCAACATCATTATTTTGGGTCATTTGACCTATTTGGCATGAATGCATCACTTAATAACTTATTGCCATGCTGTAACATCTGCCAGTGCAAATTTAGGACATATTAGTCATTCCAAATGGCACAGAATATCATTAGCATTTATTTTTTTAAGATTACCATCAGAATTAACAAAAACTTAGAAATCTTAGAGAATTTGTGGACAGCCAGTACTCTTCTCCTTTACAGCTTGAGAAGCACTAATCTAAGTTAGATTGGATCTGATTCATTTAATATGTATCTAAAGATCTAAACTGATGTTTTCAGTTCTGAGATGCCAACTGAAGCCAACAGGAGGAAAGTGACTCTCTCTAGCTTGCACGTTGGGATGGTGGCAATGGAGGGACTAGAACCTAAATCTCACGTTCCTCTTAAGTACTCATTCCACTGCCATATAGTAACCATAGAAATACTGCTCAAGGTTGTGTTATATAGACTTTTTTGGATTAGTTTGGGAAACCCAATGAACCTATGTAATACTGCCAAGGGCAACTATGTTTTGAGACCAGCAATGAACCAATGCTGCTTGAAATGTATCAGTACTGAAAGTGGAGTGAATGGTTGTCCCCATTTACCCAGGATACAGAAGTTTACTGGAGACACAGGATTTTCAGGGCAAAAAACAGGATGCTCAGTTATCGTACCTACAGATATATGCACACATAACGCCCCAACACATTGTTTTGCTGAAGAGGCAATGCATTGATTTTATGCATCTGACTATTTTTTATAAAGTTTGTCTATTATTTGCAAAACTTTGTTCTAAAAACATATCCACAAGCTCCCATTGGATGGTTACAAACTTCGAGTTTTCTTACATGCCTCTGTATGTAAAATAGTCAGGTGTGGTGTACGTTTATGTAATTTCTTACTGCCATCTACTGGCCAAATCCAACAGGACCTTGGCAATCAGCACTTTTTAACATTTAAATGTTTGGAGACATTGCCACAAAAATAAACAAATTGACCAAATCAATTTAAGTCAAAAGATTGTTAGCAACTAGCCAACATTACGAGCCCTTAAAAATTATTAAATGTAGACATTCTAGATGGCTTGAAAAAAAAATTTTTTTTCACATAGAATAGCCTTTCCTGCAAGATGCCTTTTAGATAGCATTTTTGAAACTTTTTATTGAAGTATATTTTACATGGAGAAAAGTGCCCTTCTCATAAGTACGTATGCATGAATTTCCATGACGGGAATACACCTAGGAACAGAATACTCTGATTGGCCACCCTCCCCCGAGTGTAACCGCTGACTTTTAGCGCCATCATTTTGTTTGTGTTTGTACTTTCTGTAAATGAAATAGTGCAGTAGGTACTCTGTTGTGTGTGGCTTCTCATACAGCATTTTAATGCTGAAGTAGCTCATACTTCTTTTCTGCCTGGACAGTACAGAAACAGAGAAGCCAGAAGCATGAGAAGGCCCAAGTCACTCTTCTCATTTCCGTGTGTTTTCCTGTAGTCTTCTTCGGGTGGGAGGAGCAGAGGTGTGTGGCGTGTTTGTGTGTACACACATTTGCACCTCCTCAGGAATGGGACTGGATCATGGGTGCTGCCTTCCAGCTTTGAAACTTCTATTTCCTCCACAGTTGATTGTGAACACTGTTCCACTCGTGAGAGTCATTTTGAACAGAATACTTTATCTTGATGGAGATTTGGCTGCTCTGAGAGGACCGAGTCTTGCTCTGTGGCCCTCATTGGTGGCAGGTTGACTGTGGGGTCATAGTGTAGTAGGAGAGGGCAGGGGGCAGAGGAGAGGCTGGTCCTTCGCGGCCCCTTCCCGGCTCCCGCGGTGCTGCCCCCACCTGGCCAGGTGACTGCGGGCCACGTGGTCAATGCTCTTCCTCCCTTTCCTTTTCCTGCAGCTTCGGCATCTTCTGTGGTTTTGTGGCGAACCACTCGGTGCGGACCCGGATCAAAAGGACTCGGATACTGGCCAACAGCAATTTCAAAGACTTGCGAACTCTGCTGAATCAAACTCCAGAGGTAAAACCACAATGTGTATATCCCGTGGCACAATCCTTACTCCCGTGTATTTTTGTCTTTTTGGAGTTCCTGTGTATATTTGGAATCTCATTTGAACCTTCCAGAAGCCCAGTGAATCAATGTAGACTGATGTTACCTTTTATTGTGGTAGATGAAGAAATAAAGGCCCAGCAAGTGATTTTCAAAAGAGTACAAAAGCATAGATTCAGAATTGGTGTTTTTATTTTATGTTATTAAGGTATGACATAAAATTATAGTGCATATTACAAAAGTACTTAACCACTTTAAGGCTATCACGATTTTTTTTAAAAAAGAAAAGTCTTTGGATGCTGTTATCTTTCCTTTTTTTGGCAGTATAGTTAACTCAACATCGTTTGCATAAAGTTATTCTTGTAAGGACAGCTTTCTGCTTTATAAACACCCATTTGCTAATATCGGTATAAGTGTGTCAAATTCTTTGGGAAGGACACACACACGCACTCTTACACGCAAACGTGCACACACACTCACACGCACACATGCACACACACTCGGACACACAAATGGGATTGCTGAAGGGCAGCGATGGGAGGGAAGGGCCCCCTTTTTCTGTATTCCAGGAGCATGTTGTGTTGATGTATTACCTATTCAGAGTATTGCTTTAAAAAGTGTCTGGGAGGGAACTAGCGTAAATGTGCGATGCTCATGGGTAGCAACATGGAAAGGAGGGTACCTCTTCCTGGATTCACTGGTGAGAGTCTGCCAGAATCCATAAACCTCCTCACATAGGATGTGCTCTTCCAAATGTATTACATTCTAAAAATATTGATACATTAAATATTGCACTAGTTTTAAAAATAGTTGGAAGATAAAAGAGAAACAAATGCAGGCATTTTTAAATATTGAGAATAGAGAAGTCAATTGTATCTATACCTTTATAGCCCATACACAGATGGAAATGTTTCCTTTTCCCAATCTGTGAATTAGAATTTGTAATATGTTTTGCCTATCATTCCAAAGATTCCAAAGGAAAACTTTATTCCTAAAAAGTTGGCAAAATTAGACAGCAATGATGGCTAGTGAAGTTTGGGATTGCTTTCATAATCCTACCAGGACAGTAAGTTGTTATGACTTTGCGGGAAACTTTTTTAGTCCAAAATATATGAAGAGCTCGAACAAGTCTATAAAACATTGGGCAGAGAATGTGAACAGACGGTCTACAGGAGAAATATAACTGGCCCCAAACAGAATAAGAGGCTTTACCTTACTCTAGAAATTAGAGAAATGAAAATTTAAACAATCGTGCACATATTCACTGAGATTGTCAATAATTATTTAATAATGGTAGCACTCAGTATTGCAGAGGGAGTGGGGAGACAGGTCCAGCGAGTCTCAGGACACGGAAGGGTAAGCAGCCCCTTCAGAGGCCAGTCAGTAACGGTCACTAAACAAAATGGCCCTAGTGTGGTAGATCGCAAATGGCCGTGAATTTTTGGTAGTTTCTCTGATCAAGAGGTAGATCTGTTTTCCAACGCTTGGTATCTGGGCTATCCCTGTGACGAGCTTTTGATCAGGAAAATAACGTGACTTTGTCCTAGTTTTGAACTTGGGCTTCCAGAGGCCTTGCAGTGTCCACCCTTAGTCTCTTGCCACTGGTTACCCTGGGACCACCATGTGCAGACACCCCAGCCTGGCCACCTGGGAGAGGGAGAGTCCACAGAGGGTGTGGGGGCCCACCTGTCCCCAGCCAAGCCAGTCCGACAAGAAGATCCACAGAGCCAATCCACAGAATCATAAGAAATAATAAGCCATGTTTTAAGCCAATAAGCTTTGGAGTGTTCTTAAGAAATCTGGATGTCAGAAAATAGAAGCATCTCTAAGAACCTGCTGGTTATTTCTTTTTAAAATGTTCTGATTCAGGATAACTTGTGTGTGTTAAATCTCTTTTTGTCTTTTTATTATGTCTCTGGATCTTAGAAGGGAAGGTCTCATATAATTTTTTTTCCCAGCAAATCCAATTTATATTGGCCCAGTACAACACCACCAAGGACAAGGCAGTCTCAGATCTGAACAGTGAGTAAAATTTAAAGTTGCCTCAAATATTTATTTGTTCCTTGTTTTTGTTTTGGCTAAAAGGTCCTGTGGCCATCTCCCATAGAACATGGACTAAGAAATGAAGTACTTGATAGTAGGGGGAAAACAGAAAAGTAATTCCCTAGAGTTACTGCTGACTTGCCATTTGCTACTCAGTGACGAGGACCTAGAGCTTCTTGAAAGCGTCGGTTGCACAGGCAGCAGGACGTTTTGTTTTTTCATTTTACCGTTACTGTAAAGCTTTTGTGCTCTTGTATTCGCACGTGCTTGTTCTTCATTCCCTGTGTGAGAGAGAAATTGTGTCCCTGCCAGGTGCTCTGTTAAAGACACAAGGGCTCCTTAGAGAAACTAGTGGCTTCAGAAACAGATGAGTGGAGAGGGCTGGTCCCTGCCTGCTACAGGGAGCTCACCTGCGGCTTAGCTTAGTGTTTCTCAATGAGGGGTGACGTTTGGCACATTTGGTGCCATCTGGGGACATTTTTGGTTGTCACAATGAGGTGAGGGGAGGGTGTGGGGCAGAGCTACTGACATCTCGTGGGTCTCAGCCAGGGACGTGCTTAAATGCACATCCCACAGTGCACACAGGACAGCCTCCTGTGTCACAATTATAAGCGGGCAGTAATAGTGCCTTTGATAATAATAATAGAAACCCCAGTCTAGCAGAAGACATTAGGGACACAGGGTGATAAACACCACATTCCTAGTATAAATAAACACCCAGTCTGTGAGTCCGTGGTTATTAATTTTTCACTGGGGGACAGCCGTGTGGGACTTTGCAGAGAAATCCCTAACACCTAGATGGGGTCTGGGATGAAAACCGGATTTCACGGCGGCAGGGAGGTGCCGACACCAGTTTTCCAGCCAGCCGGATCTGCAGCGTGAGGAGGTGGAGGAACAAGCCGCCCTCACGGTCCCTGTGCTTCTTTGCATGCAGGTATTCATTCATTGCTGGGAGGTGGAATTCATGAACGACTAAGACCCAACGTGACCCCTGTGCTCGATGAGATTAAGTCCATGGTGACAGGTGAGCAGTGTGGCAGAAATGACGGGAGCGTGTTCCATCCAGAGACCCCTGGGCTTTGCAGAGTGACTCACTCTTTTCTTGTTTCCCTGAGGGCTGCCTGTGGGGACAGCCACTGTCTGAGGCCTTGCAGACAGGCCAGGTCCAGACACATTGTGTCACAATAGTTTAGTTTTGCTTTTTTTATAGCTTGTGCCAAAGCTATTGTCCTGATGGTCTAAAAGTCATTTGAGATAATAATGGCAGGATTTGGTAGGGGCCCACCACCTGGGTTTGTAAATAAAGTTTTATTGGAACATAGCCATGCATGTTTGTTTACATATCACCTATGGCTGCTTTCGTGCCATGATAGCGGGGTTGAGTAGTTGTCACAGAGATGCTGTGGCCTGCAAAACCTAAAATACTTACTATTTTACCTTTTGTAGAAAAAAATTTGTCAACCCCTAGTATAAAAGATTAGTAGCCTATTGAAATTTAGATCTCTCAAGGTCTATTAATTACTTTTCCCCTTTTCCTCCAAGAAGAGCAACTTTTAGAAACAAGGCATATACATACATATTTTAAGCCATGATGGTCAGTGATATAAGTGAGCAGATACACTGATTTCAATAAACTGCATATTCTACCACGATGAGAAAAGACCTCCCAGGCCCTTCCAAATGTTGAGAAAAATGTCTGTGCCAGGCACTTCATGGAGAGGACAATGTCATCTATGTAAAACATTTGTCATTTTGCCAATAAGAATTTCACTTTCATGAGCCAGCATTCCTGAGAAAATAGGACGTAAAGGAGGGAACTGCGTGGAAGTTGGAAGATTATGCCCATTCTTTTTGGCATTCCTTATAGTTCAACAACTCAGATGAACGTACAGGAACAGGAGGATGGGCAAAACAGGCCAGGACTCTTACAGTTAGTCTTTACTAATTGAAAAGACCTTTCCTTGTCTTTGTCCTTGTCCCTGCAAAGGGTCCAGCCAGAGTCTGAAGGTGGGTCCTCTATGTTGATGCCTAGATGTCTCCAGACATCTGTTCTCTTTCTCACCAGCCATTTCCTTTCCAGACAAGGAAACTGAGGCCCAGAGAAGGGATGTGACGTCAGAGATCATTGCCTCCTGCCTTCCTGTTCTAGCTTTTTCTATGTAGCTTCTCCCTCCCTTCTTCTGTTCTTCCTCCCTCCCTTCCTTGCACGCCTGACCCTCAACTGTCATTCCAATCTCACTCCCCATCTTGGACACTCATCGCTGTTCTCTTCCTCTTCTTGTAAGGATATCACTTCTGCTGGATTAGGGACCCGCCATTATGGCCTTATTTCCTCTTAATTACCTCCCTAAACTTTCTGTCTCCAAATACAGTCCAAGGATTAGGGCTTCAAAATATGAATTTGGGGGGATGCACTTCAGTCCATACAATTGGTAGCTGGGAAGTGGTGGATTTGGGATTTATACCCTAGTCTAACAAAAACCTGTGCTCCCTATACCATCCCAGATGGGATTCAGTACATTTGGGAATGTTAAGATGTAGGATGGCCCCTGTTGGCAGCCACAGGAAGCCAACATAGTGTACCTTTGGAGGAAGAGTTGGTAATCTGGGGTTCAGGGGCTGGTGTGGCCACCAGATGATGCCAGGCATCCCTGCACCCTGTCCCTCTGCGTCAGCACATCTGGAATGTCAGTCTTCCAAGATCACCTGCAGCCCCCAAATTACATATTGGTAAATCTGTGCAAAGGCAAATGAATGATGCAGTGTGGTTGGTGTATGCCTTTATTTTTTGCCTAATATTCCCACAATTTTTAATAATTGAATTATCGTGCTTTTTAGATAAAAGACAATTAAAATGGATGTTATTTTTTCTCCTCAGTGCTTCCTGTGTTATTATTAAAATTCTTTGTTTTTCAAAGTCAGCCCGTATAAGTTAAAGTTTAGCCTCTGTTTTTGCCAGAACATCTTCAAACATGCTTAATAAACTGCACGAGCAAATGTTTTGCTAAAAATGTTTGGCAGGCTTATGTGTTTAGTGGACTTTGGAGAAAGGAGAAACCTGCAACTTTTTGGGGCAAATCATATTTGGGCTGCGGATCAGGACCTATAAAGGAAATGTGCTATGGGCTGGTAAAATGTTAATTAACTAAAATTGAGAATCTGAAATATCATTTCCATTTTCTTCAGATACATAATATATGTGACCTTGGTAGGCCTGGAATGACTCCCAGAGTTATAGCCTAGTTAATATTTCATAGGTATAAAATACTTTTGGAAAATATATATTTATTACTTCTGAATCTTTCTTGGGACATGACAGCATATTACCTGTAACCCAAAACGCCTATGGATGGTGCTGAAAGACACACACATTTCCACACATTTCAGTTTATTTTATCATCTGTCATTCTTTGTTGTTGTTGTTTCTTACCCTAAAATAACTTATCTTGAACTCAAAGTGGAAAGGGCTATGGGGTAAACCACAGAATGTTAATATGTGAAGTATATTTCAGCACGCTCATTTGCATTCTGTCGTATGTTTCTGGTTGCAGCTGAGTTCTTTCTTTCTTTTTTTGCTGTGGTTAATATTTATTGAGCCTCTACTGTGAGCCAGGTACCAGGTTTCATGCTTTGCTGAGAATGCTCGGAGCCAGGTGAGAGAGATGAGAAATGGATGCCTAGGGTACTCTTTGATAGGCCTAAATATTTTTGTAGTCTTGGATATTGTTAAGCATTCATTGAACTGAAATTCAAGAGAAAATACTGTTTGGAGCAGATTTTAAGATTTTCGATTTGAGTAAGGTGATAGAATTTGAGACCAAGAAGCACACAGTACAATTCTGGAAGCCTCCCCAGGTCTCTGGTTGCAGTTCCTCATCAGACCTAGTTAACTGGGGACTGCATCTCCTAAGAGCTCAGCCTCATGAGCACTTAGGACATAGCCTACAATCACAGGCTCTCCTAGTAACAGGAGATGACCCAATTGGCTCCCTAATTTACAGATGAGGAAACTGAGGTCTTGAGAGGTGAAAGAGTTTGCCAAAGATGCTATAGCAAGGTAGAAGGAGAACTGGGATGAGACCTCAGGCTACTTTTGGTGAGATTCCCTGGTATGGAAGCATATATATGCTATATGCACACACACATATATATATACACACACACAGACATACATACACACGTGCGCATAGTGTGTGTCTGTGTGTGTGTGTGGTTTTAACACTCAGGTCTTATGTGGCTGCCAGGGAAGGATGAGAAAACCCGTTGTTAAGGGCATTCACACTTTTCCTTGAAACACTCGCTTGTGGCTTGATGCTTTGCCGTCTGTTTTGTGAGCCACAGAGCAAAGTCTTCCTGACCAGGAAGACTTATTTGTTGAGAAGAAGAGCAATGCCCTCTAATTTAAATTTCACATCTTCTACTGCTGTGGCTTTAAGCCATCGTAGAAAAGAGCTCTAATTCACTACCTCCCTAGTTGTATGTGTAGGGTGCCATCGCGCTGGAGAAGTCAGGATAGCAAATAATTATTCAGGATTCCCCAGTACAGATGTTCCTTGGCTTACTCGAGGGGATTTAGCATGTCCCAGTGAACTCATGGTGAATTGAAAATATCCTAACTTGAAGCGCGTTGAATACACCGTAGAGTATCCTGGTTGCCCTTGTGATCTGCAGCTGACAGGGAGCTGCAGGTCACTGCAGCTGCCCAGCATCTTGGCAGGGTATTGTACCATTTGTTGCTAGCCTGGGAAAAGATCAAAATTCAAAACGCAAAGTATGGTTTCTACTGAATGCTTAGCACTTGCCACCATCGTAAAGGTGAACAATCGTAAGTTGAGCCATTGTAAGTTGGAGACCCTCTGTATGAGAATATATCCTGGGCTGTGGGGCTCCCAAGATAAAACGCATAGACCCACCACCTTTGGGGAGTTTCAATCCAATCAGTCTAATCACCACAATTTGTGATGAATGTGGTCACGGTTTCAGCACTTTCAGATGAGGAAATTGGCTCAGAGAGGTTCCGGCCATCTATCTCACAGGAAGTAGTGAAGCTGGCATCTGTGCCTCGACCTGCCTGAGTCTAAAACTGTGCTCTTAACCGCTGTGTAGGTTTAATTTCAACTCTTTGCATATTCATAGCTCAGGGTTGACTTGTTTGGACTGACCTCTTCAAGGCTGGGCAGTGGCACCTTTGCCAGCCGCCACTGGCCAGTTAGTGCTGTGCCGAGATGTCCCATCACGTTCCTGGGTTGCTGCCTGCCCTGCCTCTCGTGTGAAGAAGCGGGAGAGGTGAGCTGTCGGAGTGGCTGGCAGAGGAGCCTGCAGTGCCCCAGCATTTCCCTCTGACGCTGCCCCTCACAGCAGGCTCCTCGGCCTGCCGTCCACAGTCGTTGACAAGCTCATCTCCAGTTCCTTTAGGCCACTTCTGTAGCTCAGAAGGGCCTCAGTGCCTCTGCTCTGAAGTGGGCTCTGTTCCCACAGTGATCAAGGAGACCAAAAAGGCCCTGGAGAGCACGAAGAGTAGCTTGCAGAACCTGCGCGACAAAAGTGCCCAGCTCAGCAGCAACCTGACCGACGTGAAAACTAGCATCCAGAGGTCACTCAGCGACCCCACGTGCTCTGTGCATCCAGCGAGTGAAACCTGCAACAGCATCAGAATGTCTCTGAGCCAGCTGGACAGCAACCTCGACGTGAATCAGGTGAGCGGCCGTGAGCTTGGGGACAGCTGGGCAGGGCTAAGCCGGAGTGGACCTGTCTGGTGCACGGTGGCCTGGCTTGGAGAGCCATAAACCCCAGGCCTCTATCAGCCTTCCTGGGTCGTCAGTCCACACCTTGGAATGGCCGCAGCAGGAGTGAAGCAGTAAAGTTGAGCCCCTTCTTGGGAGTTCTCTGCCATTTGATGAAACATATCAGAATGAATTCAGCCTTAGAAAGAAAAAAGAGACCCAGCACAGTGCTTGTGCCTATAATCCTAGTACTTTGGGAGGCCAAGGCAGGAAGATTGCTTGAGGCCAGGAGTTCAAGACCAACCTAGGCAACAAGAGAGACCCCGTTTCTACCAAAAATAAAAAGAATTAGCCGAACATGGTGGTGCGTGCCTGTACTCCTAGCTACTCGAGAGACTGAGGCAGGAGAATTGCTTGAGCCCAGGAGTTCGAGGTTGCAGTGATTTATGATGATGCCACTGCACTCTATCCTGGACAACAGAGCGAGACCCTGTCTCAGGGACAGAAAGAAAGGAATAAAGGAAGCAGAATACATTCATGTATAGCTTTAAAAATTAAAATATGTTTTTTAATGATATGCCTAGTATATTAACCATGTATGCTGAAATAGAAGACAATTCCCCCATTTTCCTAAAGAAAATATTTAAAAACAAAAAGAATTTGGAGTAACTTGAACATATTAAGTGCTGGAATATAGATAAAATGATCATGTCTATTCATGATATTTAATTTATTAATTTAGTTATGTATATACCTCACATTTTATATGAAATAATCTTTTACTATAGATACACTTTTTCTCACTTCATTTCCTGAGTCAATTTTTTTCAAACATTTCACATGCAACATGTGTGTCTGCATATCTAATACAATTATTTTTGGAGTCATCAAACAGTTTTTTAGAGCTTAGTTGTGTTTAAGGTGTTTGAGATAGATCCTTTTTGGGCACAACTTTTTATTTTAGTGTTCTTTCAAACATGCAGAAAAGTCTCCAAGTGTCAACATTTTGCTTTATCGTATCATTTTGTTGGTTTATCTATTCATATCATATATACACACAAAATAATATGCATTTTGTTCTTTTATCAAAAGATAAGTTGGGGATAAGTTGTAGACATCATGGTCCTTTACCCCTAAGTATTTTAGTGCATTTCCCAACCTTACATAATCATTATACAATTATCAAAATTAGGACATATAACATTGATTCAACATTACCAACTGTTCCACTCAGTTTTCATTTAAATAGTGTTGATTTTTCCAAAAATGCCCTTTACAACTATTTTCTTTTTTTCCAGTCCAGGGGCCAGGTCAGGATGACGTGTTGCCGTTTTATTGTCACGTCTTTTTTTTTTGAGACAGAGTCTCCCTCTGTTGTCCCGGCTAGAGTGAGTGCCGTGGCGTCAGCCTAGCTCACAGCAACCTCAAACTCCTGGGCTTAGGCATTCCTTCTGCCTCAGCCTCCCGAGTAGCTGGGACTACAGACATGTGCCACCATGCCCAGCTAATTTTTTTTATATATATTTTAGTTGGCCAGCTAATTTCTATTTTTAGTAGAGACGGGGTCTTGCTCTTGCTCAGGCTGGTCTCGAACTCCTGACCTTGAGCGATCCACCCGCCTCGGCCTCCCAGAGTGCTAGGATTACAGGCGTGAGCCACCATGCCCAGCTGTCACGTCTCTTTCATTTTCTTGAATCTGGAACAGTGTCTCAGTCCCAGTCTTTTTCTTTTGTGACATTGACATTTTTAAAAGAGCGTTTATTTTGTAGAGCGGCCTTCACTTTAGGTTTGTCTGATGTTCTCTCATGAATAAAGTTACATCTGCCAGGGAAATATCAGAGAAGTGATATTGTGTCCTCCTAGGTCCATCATGTCAGAGGCACATATTTGTCCCCGTATTGGTAAGAGCTAGAGCACTTCAAATCCACGTGTAATATAATGCTGTAATGGACAAATGTATTCCAGATTAGTCACCAGTGTAACCCTGACTATGCTGCTTTTAAAAGCAAACTTTAAAAAGTTTGCTTACAACTTTAACAGTCTTCAGTACTGAAAATTGTAAGGTCACACCTAATACATCTGTGTTAAATTTGACGGCAGCGGAAGACCTCCAGACACCTAAAAATTGGTGCTTATGGAGCCCATTCTGAGCTAAATGTGTTTTCCCCAAACAATACTCTATTGTTCAAAAGAAATTGAGATTGAACTCTGTAATGTAGATACTTTAGGACTTGGGTAGAAGATGACTCCCTTTTTTGTGAGGAATAGTTTTGGGGGGAACCACTTTGCCTTATATTTTATTCTGTAAATTTTCAGCTTCCACCTGTGGACAGAGAACTTGACAATGTTAATGATGTTCTTAGAACCGATTTGGGTGGCCTGGTCCAAGAGGTATGTCTTTTTTGGTTTGTTTTTCTTTTAAAAAATGCAGTAGCTTATTTTATATCATTTTAAAGGGTAAACTAGTATGTAAGAAAACAGGAAACAGCAAAAAAGCAGTACAATTCTGGAGAGGGGTTGCCAAAAGGGTGATAGCTATTATCTTCCAGGTAATTTTGCTTATTCCAACTCAAGAAATTTTTGTTAGGCACCTATTATGTGCAAAGCACCATGCTGAGACCATAAGAGATCAAAAAAAAAAAAAAAAAACCATGCCCTCTGCTTTCCTGGAGCTCAGAATTTAGTGGGTGTAGTGCTGGACCCCGCACAGATTCTGATACAAAATGCTGCCCCCTCTGCAGTGTCAGGCACGCTGGTTTTATTTTTGTTCCTCCCACTTTCGCGATTGGCACATGCTGTACCTCTGCCTGGCACTGTCTTCTTTCACCCCTACCTTTGCCTAGCTACTTCATTTTCTAAGATTCATATATCATCTTCTTAACAAGCCTTTCCTGGACATCTTGACTAGGTCAAAACCCATTTTAATACATTCTTGCAGCATTGCATATATTCTGTTAAGTTCCTCATAACTGTGATTATTTCTTTAATGTCTCTGCTCCCCCACTGGGAACAAATTCCCAAAAAGGCAGGGACAAGATTGGTCTGGAATACCATGATTTCCCTCGCAGCTTACCAGTTGTTGTTATGTATTCAACCAATAGGTATTGAGTGCACAAGAAATATTTCTTTATACATGATAATTCAGTAGAGTGCCCTGGACCTATAGGAAAGGGAGAGAATAGGTTTATTCTTGACTTTATGTCTTTCAGCGTAGATGTGAAACAAACCTCCAATATCTGTTAAACACTCATCTACACATACCGACAAAGTGTTCCCTTAAACAGGTCACTCGAAATTCTTGGTCTTTGCACTCTTTGGTGTCACCTTGCTTGTCAAATGAAGGAATTGAAACAGGAATTCTGTAAGGCCATGAAACTTCCCCAGGATGGGTGACACCTGGAAGTTGAAACGCAGACAAATGTAAAGGGGTTGGGCGTGCCGAAAACCAACACAAGCACAGGTGTGCTGGGTAGCTCCGTCATGCTGGAGGAAACGGAAGCCGTGGATGTTCTTCTCACGGCATGTGATGTAGTCAGGCGAATGTGGGAACCAGCTGGCACCATAAGTCTTAGGAAGGTTGCAAGCGCTATAGAGTCCCCTAGCAGACAGTGAGGAAACCCAGACTGACCCCTTCCAGAGGAGACGCTCGACATTTCGTTGAGTTCTTTGGAAATAATGATATTGTCCTCTCATGGACTTAGCCCCAAAGCCATATAGCTTGGCATGGTTGTTTTAGTTTTTGATTTT
Source organism: Eulemur rufifrons (assembly GCF_041146395.1). NCBI lineage: Eukaryota > Metazoa > Chordata > Mammalia > Primates > Lemuridae > Eulemur > Eulemur rufifrons. Next base: position 28,013,342 of record NC_091001.1, read on the forward strand.
CTTTTTAAGCCTCACTACATTTTGTACCCTGTATAAACTGTTTTGGGACTCTTTTTTTTTTTTTTTTTTTCTGTGAGACTAGGTCTCTAATTTTATTTTGTCATTGGAAAGTCATATTCTATTTGGGGGAATTCGCTTTCTATCTGCACATGGTATATGGTACGGATCAGGGTTTCTTAACCTCAGCACTACGGGCACTTCGTGCTGGGTAACTCTTTGTGGTGGGGCTCGTCTGCGCATTGTGGGGTATTTAGTAGCATCCCTGACCTCTACCCACGCAGTGCCAGTAGCGCCCCCCAATTGTGATAACCAAAATGTCTCCAGACATCGCCAAGTGTCCCCTGAAGGACAAAATAGCCCCCACTTGAGAACCAGTGGCATGGATATATGTATCCATAATAATTCCTAGGATCTGTGTGAGTAAATATATTGATTTTAAAATTATGGGGGCATTCTATGTGGAAAACTTTTTTTTTTGAGACAGAGTCTCACTTGTTGCCCAGGCTAGAGTGAGTGCCGTGGCGTCAGCCTAGCTCACAGCAACCTCAAACTCCTGGGCTCAAGCGATCCTCCTGTCTCAGCCTCCCGAGTAGCTGGGACTACAGGCATGCACCACCATGCCCGGCTAATTTTTTTCTATATATATTTAGCTGTCTATATAATTTCTTTCTATTTTTAGTAGAGGTGGGGTCTCGCTCTTGCTCAGGCTGGTCTCGAACTCCTGAGCTCAAACGATCCGCCCACCTCGGCCTCCCAGAGTGCTAGGATTACAGGCGTGAGCCACCGCGCCCGGCCTGAAAAACTTTTAACATAATTTTCAATTGATACGATGTAAAGAAAATTCTCTTTAAAGGAGATTTTTTAAGCCTCTTAATGACCATATAATGATAATTTCAGCTATAAAATGGATGTTATATATTTCTTTTGCTTCTCTATTATGTATTATCTTGCAAAATGGGCCCTAATCAACTGGTCTTCAACTTACTGTGTACATCAATTTATTCTGAAATATTTTTTAGGGCTATCAGGCCTTTAATGATATACCTGAGAGGGTGCAACACCAAACCAAGGACATCATTGCAGGTGAGATTCATAATTGGAGGTAATTTTTTTAATCTTTGTTAAGAATTGGACAGTCAGTACAAAGAAATGTATTGTTAAGAATTGTATTTTTCTTTTCCTCCTAAAAAATAGCCTCTCACTAAAACTTCGAAAACTAAATATCAGAGCTTTTCAATTGTGTCACCTTCAGTCAGCGATACAGATTAAAAGAAAAGAAACCAACCCTCTCATTTACCACTTAGAGCATCATCCAGCCTGCACGGCTGAGGGCCACCGTGGGGTGACATGGTGACAAGTCTCGAGTGTGCCCTCACAGACAAGACAACAGCCACAGTTTGGAAGGTCACGCTCTGATTGTTTTCACTGGGCAAAAACTGTAGATTATTCTATTTTCTAAACAAACTTAAAGTTTATTTCTTTGTTTCTCTCTTAGGAATACTATGTTTAAAGATTTATTTTGTCTTTTAGGAAGATTTTCATCTGTCCCCTGATGCTGATGTAACAGTATTTTAGGCCTCTAAGGTTGCATATAATTTTAAGGAGACAGATTCAGTGCTGAGAGGGTTCTACTGGTCTTAAATCATTGCTTTGTGCTGCATTCAGGTCGTGGTATTTGTGGCGATGCAGAGAGAGAGGACGCAGGGGACGCAGTTCTTTGTGTAGGGATGGGGATGAACTGGGGTTATTTATTTGCCTGGAGAAGAAATCTTTGAAGCTATGTAAAACTATCTTCTAGTTAAAAAAAAAATAATTTTAGTGCTTCTTTTTATCTGTTGACCAAGTGGTTTTAAAATATTATGTTAGAGATATTTGATTTTTTTTTTCCCCTAATGGTATTCTTTTAACCCATGAAGAGTTTGGGTAAAAAGTATATCATCTTACTACATAGTGTTTTAGATGTTTTGTGGCTTCCCTTTTGTTTAATATAAGAGTCTACTTTAAAATATTAACATATTAAAGACAGAATTCACACTTTCTTATGCTACCGTCTGAAGACTAATGCATGCTGTACATCTGACAGCCACCTGCTCGTTAATCTCTGTGTTTAACTTTTGGTTTCCCCTCTCTGGACCCCTCCTGCCCATACGTGCAGCCCTCCCCCGTGAGTCTGACACAGCGAGCGCCCTGTGTGCGTGAGCAAGGTCCATTGCACGCGGTGTCATTGCCTGAACACAAGCCAGCGTTTTCCTAGGGCCCCGCGACTGCCACTCCATCAGCCTGGACAGCAGGTGTTTATCTTCATGTCCTTAGGTCATTTGGTCCCAGCCTGAACACGTTTTGTAGTGCAGACTCTGTGCCAGACTCTGCTAGATGCCGGGCTGGGAGGCGCATCAGGCCCGAACCCTGCTTGGCCTTCAGCAGGGCACGTACACACAGCCCGTCATCACACTCCGGTACCACGGCCGGGTATGTGCAAGGGAACCCAGGTCGGCGGAGGCGAGTGAAAGGCTGCCCGGAAAAGGGGACATCTAAACTGAGGCCAAGGAGGGTATTTGCTGAGAGAGAACCCCCGCTACATACAGCATCGCCAAAGCTGGTGAGGCAGGGAATGTGTGTCCTACTTGAGGGCAAGACAGGCTGAGAAGCAGACAGGGGCCCCAGGAACTGTTCCTAGGAGATGGGAGTCTGCCTTTCACATCTTTCAAAATCCCTGAGTTAAAAAAGAGGCCCTCGGAGGCATCTCGCTTGGGAATCCTCAGGGATTTTTGCACACGAGCCATTTGGAGGTAGCAACGAGCCTCTGGAGTAACAGTCACCCCTTTATGAGCCACGTCCAAACTCTTGATGCTCAGTCGCTCATTTCTGCGGCTTTGATTTCTCGATGTTGTACACAGGTGAAAAAAACACTTTTAAAAAAGTTCCCACTGTTTTTACATAATTACATTTTGGACCGTGCTACCATCTATACCATCTGCCTAGAGTTCTCCAGGAGCCCCAGGATCACATTTTGAGAACTGTTAATCTTGTCTCTGCTGCTACAAAGAGATTTTTGTCTCTTTCAGAACCAGTGGGCTTTTAACTGGTTAGTATATTCTTAGTATATCTGCGTCAAGACTCACTGTGGATAAAGCCAACTTCAGAACTCGTGTGAGCACTGGTCTAGGATCCTGCTGGACACTTTCCAGAAAACTGGAGTTTCTTTGAGCTTATCTCCTCTCTGAGCAATGAGGATGGATATCAATAGAAACTGTTTGACCACTGGGAATACTATTGCTTTTTGCACCTAGGAGACACAGATATACTTCGTCAATTAAGTCCCAATTTGTGTGAGTCAAGTAAAATGTTAACAAAAATATCACCTGGGGACACTTGTTCAAAAAATGGTCCTGGAGAATCACTGTGCTCCTGAATGCAGTTTCTGAGCTGGAAGAGTTATTATGATTATTAAATTATTTTTCCAAATTCACGCAACCGGGGCTTTAGCGTTAGACACACCCGAGTGTGCATCCCCTTACCCGTGCTTTCTGAACAAGAGACCTACAGGCAAGTCATTTCTTTTCGTTGAGCCTCAGGATCACGGTTAGTTATGTGGGGAATAAGAGCGTCTACCTCCGCAGAGCAAATGCATTAACGTTCGTAGACGTGCCTGGCACATTGCACACTGTACGTTTTGATCACCAGACCCATTTTTTCAGTGACGTAAGTAGGAGAAGAAAAGTCTGGTTCGCCTGCAGCACCATCTCATTAAAGTCAGCGCTCACAGCTTGCTGTTTTGTTAAATAATTGCTCTTTGATGGTCTTGGCTGTATTCACGCTTGTTGTAGAAATGTCGTATTTTAAACACATACACAACATGGGAACAACTAAGCATGGTTCAGGCTTTTCTGTTTGGTTCTAAAACTAAGTTTTTGTTTCCTCCATGTTTGCAAATGCATAACCGAGGTTTCTCTGTTTGTAGATGTCAAAGGCGCCTTGAATTCCATCGGTCCCAAGGTCAACCGTGTAACCCAACAGATTCCTATTGAGAGTACATTGTCAAAGTTTGCTGTTTATATTAACCAAACGGAAAGTCACGTCCATCGCAATTTACACAGATTGGAAGAATATGATTCATACTGGTGAGTGCCTCCTTTGAGCTCATACTAGGAGAGCCGACGTTGGTAGGGAACAGGATAAAAATCTGACATCACCACCACAATAGTCTTAGGAGAGCAAATTATACAAAGAGTTCATGACCTGGTATGTGGTAACCCAGGTTTTGTTCATTAAAAAAGTTGAAGTGCTTGCTTAGGCAAAGCAGCACATATACTAAAATTGGAACGATACAGAGAAGTTTAGCATGACCCTTGTGTAAGGATGACATGTAAATTTGTGAAGCGTTCCATATTAAAAAAAAATAAAAAGTTGAAGACTGGAAGTTCTTGAGCCAAATATTCAATTTATAATTTGAAGAAATATTCTTTTTGCATTGGTTTATAGAATAAATACTTAGAAGCTGGTTCTTATTGAAAAAGAATCCTCTTAGCTGAGACTCGAAACCAGACAATTGCTCCCAGAGCTTAGGTGAGCAGCTGTGTCCAGTGTTTGTTCACCCCATTAGATGATATGGGCAGTGGGGTGTGGCCCTAGGGTAGGACGGTGGACATCCCGACCAGAGCACGGGAGATGGAAGGACTTGAGGGCTCAGAATATTTAGATGATCGTCTGAGATACAAGATGCACTTTCCTCTCTGAAGGGCTCAGCCCCATGACCTGTCACTAGAACCACTCATACTGCCCATGCCCAAGCCGAAACCCCTGGGGGAGTCCAGAGACTCACTCTTATTTGGGTTATTTCTTATAAAAGATCATGAGATAAATAATAGAAGAATAACAACAATTGCTGGCATTTAGGGGACAGTTTCAGTGTGTTCACCAAGCACTTTCCACAGGACATTTCCTTTAATACTCACAAAAATCCCCTTAGCTGTGTTCCATTCATAACCCTGTTTCATGGAAAAGGAAATTGGGGCTCAGAGAAGAAAAGTGACTAATGTCAGGCCAGCTAGAGTATGGCAAAGGTGGGTTTTGAAACCCCATCTGGCTCTGCTCTGAGTCATTGTCCTGTAATCAACAAGCTTCAAAGGGCACCTGCCATGTTTCCACCGTGGGGCTAGGTCACCCCAGCAGGTCTCAGGACAAACATAAGATAGACCCTTTCCCAGTGAGCTCACAATCTCATTAGAGATCAGAGTTACACAAATGAGAAGGAATAGTGTAATTATCTGTCCACCTGTCTGCCACCCGTCTCCCCTCCTCCTCCCACTGCCCTGAGACGATAGGCTTATTTTAAAAAGAAATTTAACTAAGCAGACGATTCTTTAACTCTAAAAGTTTTCTGAGGCCAGACTCCATGGCTTATTTAATTTTGTGTCCTCAGTGTCTGGAACAAATCTCCACAGAGTGGCTGCTGGTGGCTATTATTATAATTACCGAGATTGCTCTTAATTGAATGAAAAGCTTTAGTGGCGACTTTTGTCAAGAGGCACCAAGCAGAAGTAAATTCTTTGGTTTTTAGTGTCTTCAGTGTTGGGAAGCGTTACTAACCTTGAGTGCTCCTCACTGCCGGGAAAGGTTGTTGTATGTTCCGGGAATGCCAGGAAGACCCAATTGAGGATTCATTGTCCTAAAATGTCTCCCAGGACCATTACGAAATTGAGATTTGCATTTTGCAGGCATTTGATTTAGGATGCTCATAAAATTCTAAATATCCCATGCATCGCCACGTAGAGTGTTTCTAGTTCAGTAAAGAACACAATAGCCCCAAATATTCGTGCAACCATACAATATTTTAAAGAAAGGCCAGGGAAGAGAGTCTAATATTTCGTTATCTGTAGTCTGACCATGATCTATCCACATGCCATCATCATTGTCATAGGCACTTACAGCCTCAGGAACCTTGAAAGAACTTAAAAGTCTTAGGCGCATTTTCATCAGTAACCTTGGAGAAGCTCAGTAAGACCCGCTTACGAGTCCCACGTGACACCTTTGGAAGCAAAGTCGAAGGGAAGAAGCAATAATCCCACAACCACCGACCACTGAGAGAGAACTTCAAAGCAAACATAAAAATAAAAGTTTCTCAGTTTGTTGAATTGGGGGACTAAGGGCGGGAAGGGATATTTTCATACAGCAATATCACCATCTGAGGAATTAACAGAGGACTCTAATACTGGACAGCTAAGAATTACTCACCTGCTCCAGCCTTAGTCCAACAGTTCTTGGGTTATGAGGGGTATCACGTGTAATAACTCTGTGCTTGCTTCACTAGGTGGCTGGGTGGCTTGATCATCTGCTTTTTGCTCACCCTCATCGTGACTTTCTATTACCTGGGCTTGCTGTGTGGCGTGTGTGGCTACGACAGGCATGCTACCCCGACCAGGAGAGGCTGCGTCTCACACACCGGAGGCGTCTTCCTCATGGTGTGAGTGTGGGCCCCTCTTTGTCACGTTGGGGGCGGAAATGCAGGGAGGAGGCCAGGTGCCGACTCTGGTCTTACACGAACCTGGAGCCGTCTGGGCCACACCCTGTGGGTTCTAGCACAGGAGAGGTTTTGCTGTGATTATAACTTCCTTGATTTTGGTACTTTCATCAAGTGTAAAAAGTAAAAGAAGACTGTAAATTGATTGCACTTTGATAGACAAGCTTAAACACACTGTCTATGTATGGCGGGCTCCTTTTAAAAGCAGCTATCATGAAAATTCTCTCTTCTAGGTTTGCTTTCTTGATTCTGTTTTTATTCATTCATTCATTCATTCACCATGTGCTGAGCTGAACCCTTGTCAGACACTGTCTTATATGGTCATCAGGATTGCTGGCTTGAAACTCAGAAACTTGATTTAAAACAGAGGTTGGCAACCCAGCACCCTTGGAATTTAGACAAGTAGCTAGATGAGGGAAGAGAACAGGTATGAGGTACCAGGGAGAGGTAAACCTCCATCAGCCTGGAGCACTCGTTCCTGCTTGGGAAATATTCACTTCCAAGTTGATGTGTTTGAGAAAACCTTTACTCTAGCAGGGTATGAAAAAGTGCAGCAGGCATGACCCAGGAGTGACCCAGCCAGGCCAGAAAGGTAAGCGAGGATGAAGGCGTAATGGCTTTCAGCGCTCCACAGGGAGGAGGCTGAGTACCTTCCAAATCATCGCTCTCTTTCTGGATAAGCTCATTGGGAATCCGTGGTAAGGCGCGTGATAGAGCTCGAGGGCAATGGTAAAGATTTGAAATGACTCCTTTGGCTAGGGGAGAACCCAAACCTCAGCCACTTCCCTACCCGCGTCACCAGTACTCAGCAGCCGGAGAGCAGGTGGCATGCATTAATCTGCTTTTTAAACTCTGAGTCACTGTAACAATTAATCAGATTTCTTATGAGCTATAAGCTAAGTCCTTTCCCCGAAACAATTAGGCTCCAATATAGTACACACCTTTATTCACATTAATTCAGGCGCAAGAGTCTTAAAAATAACCCTAGAGCAAATGGCCTGGAGTCTGCCAGAGCTGACCAAAGATGTCCACACGTGGAGAAGCCTATTTGCTCACAGGCCTAAACTTAAGAAATCATACTTAACGGCAAGTACCTCTGCACAGGGAAAAAAAGAAAAAAAGAAGATATTACACTAGCAAGGAAAAATGAATTTGTCTTGCCTTTTTGTTCAAGTGTACACAGATACAGGTAGAAAACTAGTTTAATGTTAAGAATTTAATGCCCCTAATACTTGGCTGTTTTGTCAGTGTTTTAGTGGTGAGTGTGTGCATATATATATATATATATATTCCATCTTTTTTTTTTTTTTTTTTTTTTTTTTTGAGACAGAGTCTCACTCTGTTGCCCAGGCTAGAGTGAGTGCCGTGGCGTCAGCCTAGCTCACAGCAACCTCAAACTCCTGAGCTCAAGTGATCCTCCTGTCTCAGCCTCCCGAGTAGCTGGGACTACAGGCAGGCGCCACCATGCCCGGCTAATTTTTTCTATATATATTTTTAGCTGTCCATATAATTTCTTTCTATTTTTAGTAGAGGTGGGGTCTCGCTCTTGCTCAGGCTGGTCTCGAACTCCTAAGCTCAAACGATCCGCCCACCTCGGCCTCCCAGAGTGCTAGGATTACAGGCGTGAGCCACCGCGCCCGGCCCTATTCCATCTTTTTAACTGCTTGAAAGGTGGAATAAATTGCTCTGAAAGGGTATATCCTTCATCAAAATTCTATTCACACCTTTTTAAGGGATACAGCCAAAAAATGTGATGTATAGCTTCAAAGAAAAAATAACCAGGAAAGTCATCAACAAACTGATGGAGGCTAAAAGCCACTTCAGTTTAGATATGATCCCTCTGCAGACATGGAAACCCAGGGCTGGGAGGCAGTAGGATTTATCTCAGCAGTAGGAAAAAGGCTGGCAACAGTCAGATGTGGTCAGATGCATTTCAGCTGGTCTGTAGACCTGGGGTGGCTATTACTTCTTTACTGGTGAACCTCACTGCTCAGCATGGCATGCTCTGCTGTGCTTGGCAGAATTCTCTGCCTCTTGAGGCATCTGGTAAACAACCGGATAATTGCAGAGGGGGGAGATGATACAAGTAACAGCCAGTCTGATCAGACTAATTAGAAGAATGCAGTTCCTTCTTTAAAACTGTTTACTCACTGCTGCAACCAAAACACCACTCTTCTTTAAAAAGATGACACAGTCCAATCAAGAGGGTGGTCTCTTTGAAAATCAAGCAAGAATGCTCATCTCCCAAAATGATACCAGTGAAAGATCTGGAAGGAGGAAAGGCAGAGAGCCCCGGCTCTGCTCTGATCCTATAATCTTCTGAGGGCCCCAGGAACATTTCAGGGGCTGAATATGATGCAGTGGTAAAAGTATTTATTATCTACTGCAGGAGGTTTCCCTAGAGATAAGGGGATCTAACAGGGGCAGCAAGAATCTCTTGCATTGAAGCCCATTACAACCCCCCCCCCCATTTTAGCTCTCAAAAACGATGCCAAGAGCAGCCACAGGTGTCACAAACTGGGCACATTTATATGGCTTGTGGCACTTTCCAAAGTTACAGAAAGTAATTTGTCAGGCTATAGCAAGGGCTATAAAAAGACCATAATGTTCTTTGCCCAGTAATTCCCTTTTTTTTTTTTTTGAAACTGTTAGAGAAGTAGATCAAATTATGGAAAAAGCTTCATGAGCAGGGAAGTGCTTTTGCAGTTTTAGCAATAACAGTGAAGCACTGGAAAGAGCCCAGATGTCCAGGTGTAGAGGAGTGGGCTAGTGAGTCACGATATGTCCACACGTGGAAGATCAAGTGGCCATTGAAGTGGTAACGGGGTGATCCTGGTTTGTTGACAAAAGTTTCTAAGATAATGTATATTTGAAAGGGGTTTAGAAAATTATGCATGTATCATTATAACCATGCAAGTCAGGGGGCAGCAAGCTTTTCCTGCAAAGGGCCAGATAATCAATATTGTAGGTTACACTGGCCACATACAGTCTTTGTTGTATATTTTTCTTCTAGTTCTTCTTCACTTTCTTTTGATCCTTCTCATTTTTGTTTTCCTTCTCTTCCTTCTTTACAACACTTTCAATACACATTAGCCATTCTTATCTCACTAAACTAGAAAAACAGACCTTGGGCAGTGGTTCCCTTAACCCTGATCTAGGTCTGTGCCTACTTGGGAAATAAAGGCCGGAGATGTTACCTGTTATTCGGAGTAAAGGAGTTGTTTTCAGACGCACTGTCGCGGGTCTTATGATGTGTCTAACTCTGACATACAGTTGTGCATGCGCGCGCACAGTGACAGCCCCGTGACCCTGGCAAGGGCCTGGCTCAAATCCCCTTCTGTCCGCTCTCCCACACTCAAAGCTGTCACCCTGGGCCCCTCCAGTGAGCATATCTTGCTGTTTATTTTCGTGAAGACATGCAAGTGTTTTGTAATTCTGGCTTTTGGCGTTTGCAGCCGGGTGGGAGAGGCTGCTGTGGTTGCTGAGAACCACATCAGCCCACACCCTGCGAGCAGCCTTCCCAGCATGCAGCAGCGACGGCATTTGATTGGGCAACTCCACCTACATGGATTTAAGAGTTTGTCCTTCCTCTCTGTGTCTACACCTGGACAGCTGAGCACTGCTAGAAAAAAGTCACACAACCGGGCACAGCGGGTATCCCTACAAACTTATGAGCCCCCACCTCAAAGGGACCTGCAATAGTCTGCCCAAGTCCTTTCTCCCCTCCCTTCCCCTCCCCTCCTCGGTCCTTCCCTCCTTTTCATTATTTTTTCCAATAACCCACCCTTGTACTCTCCTGCCATGGGCTTTTGCACTCTGATATATCCTTCTTCTTCTATTTCCCCTGTCTCAGCAGATGGCTTTACCTCCTTCACAGAGAAAATAAAAGCCATCATACAACTTCCCATCCCCAAACCTCCAAACACGACTTTTTTCAAACACATCTATCCCTTCTCTGCAGGCCAGACGCAGAGGGATTCCTCCCCTCAAAGGCTGATCCACCAGCCAAGTTCTCAGTCCCTTCCAGCCATCCCAGGGATATGGGGGGTCATCCCTTCTCTCTCCTGTGTCTTTGTTCTCTTCTTCTCTCCAGGACGTTCCTCTCAACACTTAGCCATGTTCTGTTCTCTCTCTTCTTTACAGATAAAAACAAAACCTCGAGCAGTACCACCTCTTGCCTCTAGCTCTCCTCCTGGCGCAGGGGACATCTCAGTAGAGTGACGTGTGTCTGCTGCCCGTCTCTCTCTCTCCCAGCACCTCCCCAGTGCACTCCAATTTGGTTCCCTCCCCCATCACTTCATTCGTTTTAAGTCACCAGTGACCTCTCTCCAGTACAATGGGGACAGCTGACTACTCCTTCCTTCTACAAACACTCCCTTTGTCCCATTTGGTGACATCACATCCAACTTCTGTGGTTCCTCATCCTGGTCTTGTTAGCTGGCTCTCCTTCTGCCACCTGTTCTTGAAATGTTGAAGTCCTCGGGACCCAGTCCTAGGCTGCTTGTCTCTCCAAGGCAGCCCCAGGGATAAGAGGTCATCTCTAAGCTAATTGACGTATGTCTCTAACCCAGATATCTGAGCTCAAACATCTGTCTGCCTCCTACACAGCGTCTCCATGCGATGTCTCGCTGGCAACGAGACCCGCATCTGCCCCATCTTCTCTGCCTCTCCAGAGCCCCGCTGCTCCCTGTCCCCGCCCTTGGGGGCCTTCCTGACCTTTGCCTCTCAAACACAGCTCTTCACCTTGTCCTGCTGCTGCCGCCGCCTGGGTTATATCTCTGTCATCCATTGACTTTCTCTGCCACCCCCGCCTCATCGCCATCGGGGCCATGATGACAGCCTCCACAGTGGCATCCCACCCACTTTGGCGCCTGTCCAACCATCCTTCACACTATGCCAAGAGAATTCTTATTCAGAGAGAAAGTGATTTGTGCTCCTCCTGTGTTTTCAGCTCCTCGGAGTCTTCCCCTCCCTGGGTCCCCCAGGTCCCCCAGGCCCTATCGAGGACACCCCTGCCTGCCTTAGAGCAGGAGCTGTCACTCTTCCACCATCACTCTGGATGCAGAGCCACGCTGGCCCTTTCAGACTCTCAGGGGTACATTTCCTGCCCCAGGACCTCCCACCCACTGTATCCTTTGCACAAAGCATTGATTCATTCACCTGAGTCCAGAGTCCAGGCTCTGGACCATCGTGCTGGACGGCAAGTAGACCAGGCGCTGCGTCATCGTGAGGGTTCCGTACTTGTCACCGTGCCAACCACTTTCTCTCTTTGCTCCTGGGTAGGATGAACTGTTTAACCTGAAACATGCTGATGACTCCAGGTCTATTTCATACATTGAATAGGTAGATTTAGTAAGTGCTAGTAGGTAATACTGAATCATTCCTTGTAGAATTACTAACTTTATTTATATTCTTTTCCAGCGGGGTTGGATTAAGTTTCCTCTTTTGCTGGATATTGATGATCATCGTGGTTGTGACTTTTGTCATTGGTACAAATGTGGAAAAATTGGTCTGTGAACCTTATGCAAGCACAAAGTTCTTCCAGGTAAATATGTTTTTGCTACCCATTCAGGGGAGACTTGAACAGGAACTTGAATTTCCCCATGCCTTGTGGATTACTTCAAGAGCAGTGCAAACACATGAGCAGTTTGGTTTCAATTCAACAAGTTGAGATGTTTTCTATTTGTAAGAGCAAGGAAAAAAAGAATATATATATGTGTGGTAGCCTTCTCATTTTCTAATTGTAAATGAAATCAGTGCCAGGAATTAAGGCCACTCATCAATGTGGATTGTAATATTCTGGGAGAATAAAATTCTCCTTAGCAGTAGTTTCCAAATGTGGCTGAGAACCCCAGAACTTTACAAAGATGTCCAGACAGATGATTTGGTCCCTAAATTTGAAGGGAAAAAGGCTGATAAAGTGCATGCCTCATGGCAGAGGGCTGTCCCTGACAGTCCCACAGGGCAGTTAGGAGGTGGATTCAAGCTTCACCTTCTCCCTCTAAGGTCAACTACCACGGTGGGCAGTTTTGCTTTCTTCATTAATGAGAAAGTTTTAGTCTAAGTGTCTGGCTTATAACTTTGGATTTCCAAGGTTTTCCCCAGATGCTGATTTTTAAAATATATTTCTGTTTCCCTCTTCTATTATATACACATTTTCCATCTCAAATCTCATGAAATCAGGTGAATGACTACTAAGGTACTCAGCTGTTGTCATGGTATTTTATTAGGTCATTAAATAAGAAATGTTCTATTTTGAATCGAAAGTATAATATATTATATCTCAAACAAGAAGCAGTAGAATTATTCAAAGTATGTGTCAAAACTGTCGACACAGTTTTGCCATCTTAACAGTACCTTGCTTATGCCAGCAGTGAAGAAGCCTGGAGAGCAAGTGGCAATGAAATCATTTTCCACAGCTTATTGAGAATTGAATGTTTTTCCTTGCAAGAAGTGGTCCAAAGCCTGGAAGAAGTGGTAGTCAGTTGGCGAGAGATCTGGTGACTACGGTGGAAGACAGAGAATTTCCAAGTCGAGCCTCTGTAGTTTAAGCAGCGTTGTTTTTTGTGACATGCGGTCTTGCCTGTCTCTGTTGACCAATCTCAGCTGCTTAATCACAAGCATCCTCAACATTTCATCCAATTGGTTGTGAGCAGACATCAGCTGTAATTGATTGACCAGGTTTCATGAAGTTGTAGTGGATAATACCAGCACTGGACCACCAAACAGACACCATTAGCTTTTTTTAATGAATATTCGGTTTTGGACTGTGTTTCAACACTTTGTTTTTATCCAACCACTGTGCCGAACACCTGTGACGGTCAAAAAGAATCCATTTTTCAGCACTCGTAACAATACAGTGTAGAAATGGCTTGCCTTTATGTTGTGACAGCAAAGAAAGGCAAGCCTCGAGACTTATTTCTCTTCTGATGCTTGTTTAATTCACGCAGTACCCAGCTATCGAGCTTCTTTACCTTGCTGATTTGTTTCAAATGGTCCAATATTATTGGAATACTAATGTCAAACCTTGCTGCTACTTCACATATAGGTTGAGATGGATTCGCTTCCACTACAGCTTTTGGCTCATCATTATCCACCTTGGTCTCGGGTCACCCACGTGGCTCATTTTCAAGATTAAAATCACCAGAATGGAACTTCTCAAACCATCAATGTACTCTGTATTTATTAGCTACATCCTTCCCAAACACTTCGTTGATATTTTGAGCTGTCTGTGCTGCATTGATTTCACAATAGAACTCATATGCAAAAATAACATGCATTTTTTACTTATCCATGATTTCACAAAAATTGCTCTGAAAAAAACATTTGAAGGATAATCACAAGCCAAAATGTGCATTTGAAAGAATGAGGACATACCTTCACCAAAAAAAAAAAAAAAAAAAAAATCCAGGAAATGTCAAAGTGAAATGTCAGGTATCAACTGTCAAACTTAGTACTTAAGGAAATCAGACATTCCATACTTAAGAACCTAATAGTTATTCAATTGGTTGAGGAAGATTAAACCAAGAGCATTGATGTGTCACATAAATTATGTGCATTTGGTCTCTTGATAAAAGATAATAAGAAGACATCAAGCCAGGTTTCTTAATCTCCTATATGGGGTTGAATCTTTAAAAGGTAATTCTTAAAACGTAGGGGATATTTCAAAACCATTTATACTTCTCAAACACATACACAGCTTGCACTAACTTACCCCTCTTAAATATATATGGTGCAGGGGCAGTGACTGTGTGGGTTTTAATTTCTTTTGTCCAGAGACAAGTAGTGAAGAGCTGGGTCTGCTGCTTCATGGCTTTATATTAGCTATTCTGAATCAAATTGTCTTGTCTATTCCATCCCTTTTCTAACATGTTGTCTTACTAAAATAAAGCTAACGGTTCTCAAAAAAAAAAAAATAATTTCAATAATTCTTATGAACGCCATCCAGCAGCCGACTGATTTATCCCAATCACACTATTATTTTCTAGTTTTAAGTTGAAGATCAATAGAAAAATCTGAAAAATATATATTAACAGAGTATTCATTTTACTATATGTATGTATGTTAGCATAAAACTGTGTTTTTTAAAAAAAACGCTTTTTAATTTGTTCCAGGTTTTGGACACACCCTATTTATTCAATGATAATTGGCAATACTATCTCTCCGGCATCATATTTAATAAATCAGATATTAGGCTCACTTTTGGACAAGTTTACAGGTATCAATAATTGCATTATGCATTTTGCTTCTTAAAATGTTCTTTCTCCAGAATGAGAATTTTGCTTTCAATGTGTTTTTTAATCTTAATGCTATGACTTCCCAGGTTCAGAGATAGGCTGTTGTCTAGTCCTAGCAAAGAAATAGTAGAAGTGGTACCGAAAAGACAATCCTTCCCCTGAAAGCCTTTGAGACCTCAGAGTGGGATGTCTCAAGGTCCCTCTCTCCAGTAATGTCTGGGACTCGCTGGTTAAGGTGACCCTAAGATGAATTAACGGGACCCTGTGAGAACAATTGTTCAAGAACCACCTTGCCCAAAGTAAAAGCCATATAGCAAGAATTAAGTGAATGGGTCCAAATCACAAATGGACACCGACAAGAAAATAGCGATGCCTATGGAAGGGCTGACCTGTGCAGTCCGGTCTCCCGGGCTCCAATCCTGGCTCCGCTCCTGGAGCCTCTGTCACCTTGGGCAATTCAGCAGGGGTCATGATAATAGGAATTCTCACCCTGGGGTTGTTTTAGGGTTAAGTGAAAAACATGAGATTAGAACAGTGCCTGACACAGCATGAGCATTTGATAAAATAATATCTGTTTTTATGATTGTTCATCTACGCGCATTTTCCCATCTTTGGCACATAAGAATGCTGGCAGAACATTGTAATATGACCCCTACCACTAATATCTTTGGAAATCTGATACTCAGATTTCCTTAAACACTTTAAAATTTTCTTGAATTTTCAAGGTCCTACCTGATGCGTTTGTGATGTGCCACAGATTGTTTTCCTGTGTAATGAAAACTCTTTTTTACCTTTCTGTCATTTGCCCCTTTGCACCTCCCCTGAAGGGTAGATACCCTCTCTTTAGCAGCGAGGTCAGAGCAGGGTGAGCTGTTTCCCCTAGAAACATGTTCCTTCCTAGCACATCTCCTTCCAGGCTGCATAGCCTGAGTCTGGTTCTGTCTTCCCTCATGTGGCTTTCTTCTCGTTGCCTTGGTCACTTTCTTTCCCCTCTCTGCATCCTTCTCAGCTCCATTAAGTATGTGTGTTTCAAGGTCCAACAGCCAGACAGGCACATTCTGACATGAAAGAGCCTGGTGACCTCTGTATGCCGGGAGAATTCCCTGCTGGGCCCCCACACCCTCTCTCACCCATCAGGACAGGGACCGAGCTGGCCCCTGTCCTGATTCCTGAGCAACTGACAGTCTCTCTCTTGCTTAAGCTTCTCCCAAAGAAATATTGAGGCTTTTTCGCCCTTTAGTTCAGCTTTTGAAGCAGCCCACAAACAGTATTTAATATTCCTTTCCTCCTAAATCTAGGATGACTCTTTGCTCACTTTGCATCATGCACATTTGCCAGATGGTGAAATGAGTTGCCTGGTCTGATGGTTCATGGTCTTAGGTGTCCGATCTTCGGTGTGAACCCACAGGCAAGCAGCTGTCTGCTCTGAGCCCTGGGGAAGGAAGTCACTTTAATAGTATTTGGAACCAATTCACAGAATGCATTTTAAACACCGATGACATTTTTATTTCTCCCCATGGCAAGACCAGAGAGCCAGAGGATGTGTGCATTAACACAATGTGTTCTTAGCGAATGAAACTGAAAACACACAGGGTGATAGAGACTCACATTGAGAGCAGAATGTCTCAGAGGTGGCAGACACAGGTCCCCATCTGCCCTGGGGCCTTTCCCATCCTCTACAGAAAAACCACCATTCTCAGTGTTCTTATTACCCTCTTAGAATTTCTTTATGCAGGTTTAAGCAAATATTAGCCCTCTGCCTGATATGATTATATAACTTAGTAGCATTAGGCGTCATTTGACACTCGAGAGAATTCTTAAGCATTTTGTGAATTGTCAGATAGACTTTCAGGCATTGCAAATTTTTTTTGCACTTTTAAAAACATTTTCAAATATGCATGCATTTAATTAATAAATGGTCATTTGTTCTTCTAGTCGACCCACAGAATTTATTTTAAAATAAATATAGCTATGTCGTTACTGGGGTTTTTTTATCCATTTATTTTTTTATTTGTATATATTCATAGGGTACAAGTGCAGTTTTTTTACATTGATATATTACATTGTGGTGAAGTCAGGGCCTTCAGTGCACCACGAAAGCAACACACATTGTACCCACCTGTTGTTACCGTTTGTTTCTGTTATACAATAAACGAATTCAGTGCTAAGTAGTAAGAATGGTAATTTTAAAAAATTATAAGAGCTAGCACCCACGTGGCACTTTCTGTGTGGCAAGACTGACGGAAGCACTTTGTGTATGTAAACTTCTTTAACTCCCACAACACTGTGAGCTAGGTACCATGTTAACAACTACTTTCGCTGCTGTACGAGGATCCTGAGTAACTGAGGATACCTGAGATATTATACAAAGTTGAATGAGACTGTGGTCCTACTGTCTTGGAAAACCTAGTAGGGAGATAGATCCATAAAGAAGTGCTCTAGAACGGGGCGGTACTTACAGGTGATAGAATGTACTGAGGCCACTGTAGAAGCTCCAAGGAGGGCATCTCATGCAGCTTGGGAATGGAAGAATTAGGAAGGGCTTCCTGAGAGAAATGGCACCTGAGCCGATCATAACGTGTTAGTAGGGGTGGGCTGGACAAAAAAGACTTGAAAAATGCAACCAGGCTGAGCAAGGACCACAGGGAAAGGCAGGGAGGTGTGGGTGGCAGCAGCCTGTCCTTGAGAGGTTTTTAAAATCCCACTCTCACTTTCAGGCTGAGTACAAAGTACAGGGACAGAGAAAAGTCCTTGTTTCCATTACTGAGCCCATGGCGGTGAAAATTGAGTTTCTGGATACAGCACTTGGAATGAATTTTTGTCCCAAACCTAATATTATAAATGTTACTTGTAGACTCTACCTTCTAAATCTTTCTTAAATCCATCTCCTTCTCCTTTCTCCCTGCTTCCCATTCCAACGTTCAAACATCCAGGAATGTGATGTGATCTAATGACAAATGTTACTTCTTGCCTAAATTCCAAGGGGTCCCATGACCTCTGGCAAAGAGACAGCTGATGAGTTGCACATTTGTCCCGTCTGCACTCATGGCAGACATTGCTAATCAACTGTGGTCTTCTGCTTAGCACAGGGAGCCTCAGGCTCCTCCTGGATGGCATGCTCTAGGCAGACATTAGCAATCCATTGACGCTTCTGTGCACAGTTAAACCTGTCCGCCATTCCTAGGCTGAGAGGTCAAGGCCAAGCTTCTTGGCCTGGCGTGCCAGCCCTTCATGATTCTGGCTCCCGAAGAACTCTCTAGTTTTACGTGCACCAAGCTCTAAGTTCCAACAACACCAATCCACTTTTTCCCTGGGAGTATCGCACCCCTGGGGTGTGGGAAAGTTGCTTCTCCCAGGCATCCATCCAGGCTGGCGGGCTCTGACAGCTGTGGCCAGGAAGAGTCGCACCTTCAGAGCTGTGGCTATCTTTGTGGCCGGAGTATGCATTCAATGAGGCCCACCCTCCTTAGCTCAGTCGGGTAGGCATTTTTTCTGTGAAGCCCAAGACATACTTTGTGGCACACCTCTTTCTAGCAAGTATCATTTTGTGTTTTTAAAATGAGAATGTATTTCTTCCCAATTTGTAAACTTGTCCACAGCCGTACTGGAAACAGCACAAAGGAGACAGATGGAGGGACGTATTTATCAATCTTATATCTCTTCCAAAAATGGGACTGTTAGTAAATTGGGGAAAGAAGTCAAGAGTGGCGAGTGCTAGGTGAGGATGCATGTGGCCCCTGGGGACACCCAGGTCCGCTTCTGTGGTCACAGATTAAACATCTTTTCATCTTCAGCAGTGTACAGAGGTAGCTGCTTTTCTGGGTCATGATTTCTCTGTTTACTCCCACAGTGACTGCAAGAACAATAGAGGCGTTTATGCCACTCTTCATCTGGAGAATCGCTTCAATATCAGCAAACATCTCAACATTAACGAGGCAAGTAATTGGAACCAGTCATGGAACCGACACAGTATTTCTTTAGTAAATCCAGTCATCTTTCTTTCTTTTTTAAAAAGTGAGATGAAATTCCCATAAGATAAAGGTAACTATTTGAAAGTGACAGTGCATTCCCATGGCTGTGCAACCCTCCCCTCTATCTAGTTGCAAAACATTTTCTCACCCTGCAACCAGTTGTCTTTCTTGCAGCTTCAGTGTTTTGAGTGGAATATGCAAGAGCCTCTAAAAGGGCCTCACTGCAGACACTTCACAAGGAAAGATGTCATTTCACTGGGTGTAGATGTTCCTATAAGAACAAGCCCCACTCGTTCCCCAGGGAGGTTCCGTCCCCAAGACCATCCCTCCTTTCTGCCAGGCCCTGGAATCAGACATTTGGCACAGAGAAATGTGGTCCACACTGTCCTCATCCCTTATGAATCATGCTGTGGCCCTGGGACTCCAGGGTGGGCTCTGGTGAGCTCTGCCAGCAAGAGACAGAAAGGATGGAAGCACATGGAATAGAATGACACCCTCTCCTCCTTTGCCTGAGCCCAGACCCCAGTCTAACACTCCAGGGAGCCAGGCATGGCGGCTCATACCTGTGGTCCCAGCTACTCTGGAGGCTGATGCAGGGAGGTCAGTTGAGCCCAGGAGCTCAAGGCTAGCCTGGGCAACATAGCGACACCCCATCTCTAAAACTAAAGACTCTGAGGAAAGACCATTCCAGAGCTCCGTGGCCAAAAGGAAAGGCAAGAGAGATTCAGCTGCTCTCTAGAGGACAGTTAGCCTAGACAACCCCTACCTCCCACACCTGCAGGCCGCTTCTGGCCTCAGCTGTGCAGGGAAGACTCAATCTAGAGAGCCCTCTTTCTTTGGGGCTTCCAGAATGAGAACAGATACCAAGGGCGGAGGTCATTCCCAAGGCCCACAGCTCAGCCACGCAGGCATCCCAGAAGGCTGGCAGCAGTCCTGTGACACCGTGATGGCTTCATGGTTTCCAAATGTGAAGAGGTTTCTTTGAAAGCTGTACGTGAATTTTTGTATTAATTTATCTTCCCTAAATACTCCTTACATGTGCATAAATAAAATGATATTTTCTATAATGTTATATGATATAAATAGATGCCCGTCATGCCATGGGTCCCTTTCTCTGCCCTCAGTGGTGGGTGGTATGTGCAGAGCACTGCCCAGGGCTCCCCATGCTGCCAGCACAACCCCGAATCGGCAACCACATTCCCGTGACCTTCCCCCAGTTAACTAAACACTGTTCCCCAAATCATATCTCCCGTGTCTTCCTCCTATCCAGCTCTAATGCATGCTGGCCCCTTCCCTGGAATGCCAGCCTGCCCTGTCCCTTTCAGCACTTCTGTTTGTCAAGGCTGGGGGCTCAGAAGCCACCTGCTCTGTATTGTCCTTCCAGGTCCCCTTCCCTGGAGGCCTTTCCAAGGCCCTGGTGTCCTAAGCCAGTTCAGTTCGCATGCCCCTCTTATGGCACAGCCTCTGCCCTTTGAGGTCTTTGAGGGCGGAGACAGAATCTTATTCTGCTTTGCATCCCACCTCCTCAAACAGTGCTTGCCATGGGAAGGAGCAGGAAGGAGGGCAGAGTACCAGGCAGAGATGCCAGCCCAGTGCATGCCTCGCTTTGTTTTGTTTTGGTTTGGTTTTGTGTCCTGTGTAATTTTACTGCTCTTTTAAAGCATTAAGTTTGTGACATTCTTGGAGAATAATGGATTGATTTATAACTTTTCTTTTTTCCATGCAGCATACTGAAAATATATACCATGAGTTTGAAAATCTGAACATAAATCTTAATATTGTTCTGCTGGACAAAGCAGGAAGAGCCAACCTTCAAAATTTTGCTACTTGTGGAATAGACAAAATAAATTATGCCACCTACTTGTCTCAGGTACCCATGCTTGATCTTTTGGGGGAAATTAGAGCATTGGATTTGTGTGTTTCTTTTTGTTTTTGTTTTTATTAAGATGAGATTCATATAACATAAAACGAACCATTTTAAAGTGAGCGATTCAGCGGCATTTAGCATATTCACAATGTTGCACAAATACCAC
Source organism: Eulemur rufifrons (assembly GCF_041146395.1). Classification (NCBI taxonomy): domain Eukaryota; kingdom Metazoa; phylum Chordata; class Mammalia; order Primates; family Lemuridae; genus Eulemur; species Eulemur rufifrons. The sequence continues at coordinate 28,034,103 of NC_091001.1, forward strand.
CTGGTTCCAAAACATTTTCATCATCCCAAAGGAAATGCTGTACCCGTTAGCAGCTCCTCACCATTCTCTCCTCCCCCAAACCCCTGGCAACAACCCATCTCTGTTTTATTTCTACAGATATACCTATTTTGGATATTTCACACAAATAGAATCATACAATATGTGACCTTTTGTGTCTGACTTCTTTCACTTAGCATGTTTTTGCGGTTTATCCATGTTATAGCATGTATCGGTACTTCATTCCTTTTTATGGTTGAATAATATGTTGAATAAAAATAATATGGTTTTATATGTATAGATAAGAATGCAGATGTCACCTGTGTAAGAGTTTCTAACCTTGATTACTTTATAGTTACGGACCCATGTTGCCTATTAGGTGTTGTTAAGGTTTAAAAATCCCATATCCTTAACACAATTTTTTACGCCTCTTTTGTAGATTGGTAAACACCCTGCAAAAGTGAATCTCTTATCATTTGCATATGATCTAGAAACAAAAGCAAACCATTTGGTGAGTACAAATAGTCCCTGTTAAATGCTATAGTAGTTGGAGATGTCAAATGGCGATAGCATTCTTAGGGAGGCCACTGAAAAGAATAATCCCTTGTTTACAAATGCCTCTCTTGTGCATGCCAAAAGTCCCCACCAGCAGCCATTGCCATGTGGCCCAAACCTCTCTGAGCCTGAATGTTGCCAGGTGACCACAGCGGGGCTGATGTCCTCTGTGCTTAGAGCAGATGCCCTTGCTGCTTTCTGGACCTGCTTTCGCCTCTGTCGACCCCTCCACCTGGACACACACACACGTCATTTTTCTTGCAGCATAGGGGATAGTCCCCGAGGATGTGGGGGGAAGATTCCATGCGGTGCTTTGCATCACCAATAGGAAGTGGTGAGGGAGGGCAGAGACACCACCAGAGCCCCGTAAACATCCCCTTCATCGACTTCTCTGCTGGTTGGTGACTACTTGGCCTTAACTGGTCCCATCTGAGAAGCAGCAGACCACAGTGACAAGGAGCCTTGGCTCCTGGAGAAGACCTGGGTTTAAATCCTGACTCAGCCGCTTCCTAATGCTAGGAGCTTGGGCAAGATATTTCTCCTCTCTGTGCTTTAGTTTCCCCGTCTGTCAAATAGGGTTAATAAGCACCTACCTTACAGAATTGTTCTATGTTAATGTGCTAAACACCATTTAAATTGTGGGTTAAATAAAAATTTCTCAATCGAGCCTTGGTTTTCTCATCTGTAAAATGGGGAAACTCATAGTGGCTACATCATGGTGAGGTGGAGAGAGGACACAGCCTCGGGCACTCAGGTAGGAATCGTGAGTGTGGGTTGTTGCCGCGAGTCCGTGGGTCTGGGATTTGAAGCAGAGTGTCTTGGCGCTGTCCCAGCTGGCCAACCCCCATGCCCGCCCATGGCTGTTATTGCACAAGGGGGGCTGCCTGCGTGCCTATGTCCCGGCTGGCCCGGGCCCCCTGTGGTTAGAGAGAATGCTTTGAGTCTGGAAAGAAGGTGTTGATCTTTGCTTATTTTATTCTCTTTGCAGCCGCCAGGAACTTTGAGGCAGTCCTTGAAAAGAGAGGCAGAAACTATTAAAATGATTCACCGTCAACAGGTCGTTCCTATGGAGCAATCCCTGGTAACAGTCAGCAACGTTTGGCATTTCGCTATGGCCCGAGCAAAATTGATTGCAGCTAGCTGCCTTTCGTTTTGCCTAATGCTCATCTCTCGAGGTCCAGTCCGATTGGCCCCAGCCTCAAAAATTGAGCTGGGCTTTAAGGAAGGCAAAACTTAAATTGCACCTCCCTCTCCTGTTTATTTCCTCCACTTTGTCTGTTTGGGTTTGAATAGTTAGATGGAGTCCTGTGGCTGTCTCCTGCACCTTGCTCTAGTTTCCATTGCTGTGAGCAGCCCTTCCCACGCCCTGCATTCAGCCACAGTGCTGTGGATTCACTTTCACTTATTCTTCAATTCTTTTTCTCCAAACTTTAACATGCGAAGTTGAGGGTAAGTGCTTTTCTGTGTGCATCCCCTTAGCTCCGTCAGCTGTCTCGATGGTCATGCTTCCTCTCTTCTCTCCCACCCTTTCCGTTTCCTTCTCACCACCTTCTGGCTCTTTCCTTAATGCAGTAAAGGCAGTTTGTAGCAAGGAAAGAATATGGGCTTTGGAGTCAGACACACCTGGTTTCAAATCCTGCTTCTGGCTCCCCAAAGTATTGTGGCTTCTCGGTTTCCTCATGTAAATATGGTGGGAACAATTGCTGCCTTGTTACTACTACCTGACCTCAGAGAGGGACTTGGGAAATAGGAGGAATTATTATTATGCTTGCATGCGGGTCTTGTTTGCCGCGGTCAAGGACAGAACTGTGTGCAAACTGGGTTACTGAATCAGCTCGCTCAGGTTAGAGAAGCATGTAAGTCCACTTGACTCCAACAGCTGAGCTTCCAGAGCTAGTTCTCACTTCTCTTTTTTTTTCTCTCCTGACTTCCTAATTCATTAGATTATTCACAAAATCATCCTATTGAATTTTCTTCATTTGTATCCTGTGCTCTTCACAATTTTCTACTGTGCTTGTTTATGCCCAACGCAAATGTATTAACATTTTAAGCTGGTTTTGCTTTTTTTTTTTTTTAATGCTTTCCTTCAAGTAGACAGGATTTCATGTCTTTTTCAGAACTAGGGCAATCTATGCACAAATAGGCAAGTTGTTTTGTGCACGTGACCTATGATCACATGTACAGGGGTTGGCAAACGAGGGCCCTCCAAAACTACAGTCTGCTGCCAGTTTATTAGAACACAGCCAGGCCCACTTTTCTTTGTTTTTTTAAGGAAAGAATTTTTTTTTTAAATTTCAAAATATTATGGGGGTACAAATGTTTTTGGTTACATGTATCAATTTTGTTATGCTTGAATCAGAGTTGTAAGTGTGGCCATCACCCAGATAGTATCCACTGTACCCATTAGATAGGTTTTTGCCTATTCCCTCCTTTCCCTTCCTTCCTGCTTGATTTCCACTGAATTTTACTTCCCTCTTTGCACATGTGTGCTCATCGGTTAGTTCCAATTTAATAGCAAGTACATGTTGTGTTTTTTTTCCCATTCTTTAGCTATTTCACTTAGGATAATGGTTTACAGTTCCATCCAAATTGTTTCAAAAGAACTTAATTCATCCTTATTCATGGATGTATAGTATTCCATAGTATACATATACCACATTTTGTTAATCCATTCATAAATTGATGGGCACTTGGGTTGATTCCACATCTTTGCAATGGTGAATTGTGCTGCAGTAAGCATTCAAGTGCAGGTGTCTTTTTGATAAATTAACTTTTTTTCCTTTGGATAAACACCCAGTAGTGGGATTGCTAGATGGAATGGTAGGTCGACTTTTAATTCTTTGAGGAATCTCCATCCTGTTTTTCACAGAGGTTGTACTAATTTGCAGTCTCACCATGCCCACTTATTTACAAACTATCTGTGGCTGCTTTTGGTACAAGGGCAAAGTTGAGTAGCTGGGACTATAGCACATAAACCCTAACATAGTTACTCTCTGGCCCTTAACAGATACAGTTTGCCAACCCCTGGTCCAAACCATTCAGGTAAACTACTCTTGTGGGGCAGGCTCTATTTTAAATAATGCCTTCTACTTTGATCAAACCTAATTCAGAGGGGTTTCTTGGACACCTTACATGTGAAGTACTGGCCTTTGAAGCTTTAGACTGTGTATCCTGATGTTTTTCTTCAGGTTTTCTTACACCAGCGGTGTATAAGTTACACATTGTTACTAGTGTCTGTTATTTTTTCTAGAATGAAACCATTACAGTGTTAAGTCAGATTTGATAGCCGTTTTGGGGGAGGGAAGGACACAAGACGTGATCTTGCTGCTTCATGTAATATTTTGAAAATATCATCTATGTTTGTTCACCAGGGCACTTTAAGGGACAGTATCAAGACACTGCAACCCATAAGCAATGGATTAGTGGTGAGGATTTACTTTGTTTTGCTGTCATGGGGTTTGGTGGTTTGGTTATAAAATACTACACATAGAATTTCAGAGGTGTTGATTTTTGTAAATACTTTTAAGTAAAAAAAAAAAAGTCTCATTTACCCATTTTAAATACCAAACTGGGTTTTCCTGCTATTTCCTTTCTACAAGAACTTCTATAAGTATAGACCTCATCTTAGCAGGTTGTTAGATACTTAAGTGAAATCTGTGCTTTGATGTGGAGGATGTAAGCTTAGGAGGTACATTGGTCACTTTTACAGAGGTGATGCTGCCTAACAAACAACCCCAAATCTCAGTGCCTTCTGACCACAGTCATTCCTTTTCATTTTTGGGTTGACCACAGGCTTCTCTACGTAGCTTCCCATTTAGACACCCAACCTGAAGGAGCAGCTCCTGTCTGGGCCACCTCATGTCCTCTTAGTGGAGGACAGAAGTTCAGAGGACGAGTGGAGACGTAGGTTGTCCTGTAAGCCCCTGCTCAGAACGGGCATCCACGACATCCCCAACATTCCACCAGCCAAAGCAAGTCACATGTTCATGCCCACTGTCATGGGGCTGGGGAAGTCTACTTCATGCTCTGGAAAGTGGCCCCAGGGAGGGTATCAATAATCCGGAGCAACTAGTACAATCTACCACAGGGGCGCCCTCAGGCAAACGTTCCCACCACAAAAACGGAGCTCCAAGGCTGTTGTATTTATCATGAATCCACAATGCCCATAGGCAATGCAGAAAATAATTTTTTATTGAGCAGAATAGGCTGCCCATGAAAGGTTTTGGATGTTAGCTCCACAGGAAAAAATTAAATGTTTCTTCCTTCACTTTTCTCAGTGAGACCAACATTATGACTCAGTTCCTCTGAAGATGTTTATGTTTTACCCTGTTCCAGGACCTCCCTGTACTCCTAATCAGGGTTGCCATTTCCTAAGTGTGTGTCCCACGCCAAGGGAACCTGCTGACACTGGTGACTGTGTGCAGGTCCTTTGCCTTCTCTGCACCGCTTGACATTCAGGGTGATGCATACAGTTGTGCAATGCCTTTCACTAGGAGACCAGCTATGGGGGCAGGAAGGGTGGAAACCAGCCATTGGTCCACTCAGCAGGCTCTGTGCCCTCAAGTTCCTGGGCAGAAGGGGCCCCTTTCTAATTTACACCACACTGGCATGTGGGTTGGCAGAGACCTTGTCTTTGCTTGTGTGATGGTGCAGAGAGTGTGGGCTTTGGAGTTGCCAATAAAAAAAAAAAAAAAACTAGATGCAAATCTCAAGTACCCTCTAATGCATCCCAGCCTGGCAACCTTGACCTTGACCTTGGATCAGCTGCGTGGTCTGTGAAGGGAGCCTGCAACACCTAAACAATACAGTATAACAACCATTTGCATAGCTTTTTGTGAGGATTCAATGAGGCTCTTCCTAAAAGGACTGGCCTAGTGTCTGGCCCAGAGTGTGTGCTCCTGCTGCGCTCATGCTCCTGCCCTCAGAGGGGCTCTGTCATCTTCCTAAGCAGCAGGCCCACGGCGCGGTGCTGTGGGGCCGAGTTACGGTACTCGAATCAATATGCAAGTTGTCTAATGAAGTCCTTGCATCACTTTCTACCCTGTGGATTGTTGTCATGTTTTCCAGCACAGAGTAGCCGATATTCTTACCTCTTTGGATTCTGCTCAGGACTTCGTCACAGACAACATTGCCTCTGTCATTAATGATGTGAGTCTTCCTTTTTAAAATAAGCATGTCAATAAGTGGGCATGTGAACATTACACATTAAATCTCTATGATATTTAAGTATGCTTTCATCATTTTAATGGTTTACTAATCTTTGATTTCTTTCCAGGAAATTAGGAAGTACGTGAGAACAATAGTAGGACACTTTGAACAATATCTGCTGTGGGTTGACTTCTCTGTAAGTAGTTTATCTTTTATGAACATAAAGGAGGCCATGTCTTAAGATGGTCATTTTCTAGGGTAAAATATAGAGGAAATCAAATTAAATTCCCCAGTAATTTGGTGGGAGGTAAGTGAAAGGATTTTGCAGTGTGGGTCCCAGACTTGGGGGGCCTGCTCACCAGGTCGGAGGACATGCTCCCGGGGGCCCCTCTGGTCCCCTTTCCTCACTTTCGCTATCACAGACTCTTCCATTTTCTTCCCATCTCCTCTGTCAGGTAACAAAGGCTCAGGTAAAAAATACTCAGACAAATACCATGCTGAACACATATACTCTCAGGAGTCCTGTAGGATAGGTCTTGTTTCAATAACAAATGAGGAAACTGGAAACCGAGGCTTTGAGAGAATAAGGGTGGGTCTTGCTGTAAAGCAGATACAGTTGTCCCTCCGTGTCCATGGGGGGTTGGTTCCAGGACCCTCCACCCCAAAGATGCCAAAATTGGAAGATGCTCAAAGTCCCTAATATAAAATAGCATAGTCTTTGTGTATAACTTACACACTTTCTCCTGTATACTTTAAATCACTTCTAGATTACTTCCTATACCTAATACAACGTAAAGGCTATGTAAATAGTTGTTATACTGTATTGTTTAAGGAATAATGGTAAGAAAAAAAAGTCTACATGTGTTTAGTACAGGCGCAACCATCCGTTTTTCTTTTTTCCTAGTATTTTTGATCCACAGTTGGTTGAATCCACAAATACAGAACCCACGATGACAGAGGGCTGACAGCAATCTTATAGAACTCATCAATATGAATAGCTGTCAGCTCCATGTCTTAGAGCAGCGGTCCCCAACTTTTTTGGCACTAGGGACCAGTTTCATGGAAGACAATTTTTCCACGGGTTGGGGGTGGGTGCGGGGGTGTGGAGCTCAGGCAGCGACGTGAGTGATCGGGAGTGGCTGTAAATATGTTCCCTCACCTGCCGCTCATCTCCTGCTGTGTGACAGCCCTCACCCTTGTTCGTAAGTTTCATAGAAGACAATTTTTCTGTAGCCAGCAGTGGGGGTGGGGAGGTGGGATGGGGGGTGGGGGTGGTGGTGGTGGAGCTCTTCGTCCCGGTCCCTAACAGGCCATGGACCAGTACTGTGCCCCGGGCCTTGGGCACCACAGTCTTAGAGGACACGGAGGTCCTTTTTGTGTGAAACCAGGTCAAAGGTAAATGGCACGTCTGAGTCTGGTGGATTTTTGTGAATGTGGCTCAAAGTTTGCTATGTTTCTTCCTCCCGTAGATCAGAGAGAAGATGGTGTCCTGCAAACCCGTGGCCACCGCTCTAGATTCTGCTGTCAATGTGCTTCTGTGCGGCTACATTATCAGTCCTCTGGTAAGAATTTCATCACCAACAAGAAGGAGGCACAATAAATCCATCATCTTTGATCCTTTTCCCCCCAGATTGCAATGCACACTATAATAATTCGTTTTCTGCTTGGGTCTGTTATGATTTTGGAATTCAAAACCCTAAAATCTAAAATTTAGATCAATGTGTTATGATGCCTAATAGACCAGAGAAGTCGAAGCCCCAGTTGCATATCTTCCTAAAATTATATTTACAGAGGTCAGGAGACCCTCATGAAGAAAACTCCTATTTGTCCAGAATAATTAGAAAGAAGCAGGTATTGGGTGCAGATTACTAATGTTCAGGAGGATTCTTAGTGCAACTATATACACAACCCGAAAGCTACACCCAAACTTAATTTGTCATTTAAAAGCCCTTTCAGATGTGACCACGGGGATGGTAATTCCAGCTCATCAGGTTTATTCCTCAGCTGTATTCACCCCTCAACATGCACTGACTCTCTCTGGGAGCCAATCTGCTCACTTCTACTCAGAGCCCCTCACTGGCTCCCTGTGCTCTCGTGAGCATCCTTTGCCCTGATGATTGGGCCCCTGCCCTCCACGCCTCATTTTGTATTATCCGCTCACCTACCTCCCTATGCTGCAGACACACTTCCCGTCTTTCACTTCATTAATGCTTCTGAGTTTCCCCACCTCAGGGCCTTTGCATGTGCCATTCCCTCTGTCTGGGCAGGAGATGGACACGCACACCCTGCCTCTCTCTGTTCTCTGTCCTCGTCCCCTCCCCACCCACCTTCCACTAGGCTAAGTCTTCTAGATCTTGTAACAAATGGTTAGGAATACAGACTCTGAATTCAAATTCCATTTCTACACTTTTAGAACTCTGTGACTTTGAGAATTGACTGAAATTTTCTGAGCTTCATCATCTACATGGCGCTGTTTTGATGGTTCAGTGAGAGATTACATGGAAAGCCCTTAACGCCACTGGTACACTAACACACTCTCTAAGTGTTCACTATTATCAGTTGCTCGGTTTTCAGGTCTTAGCTCAAATGTCTTTTTCTCCAGGCAGCCTTTTCTGACCCTCCCAACTAGATTGGGCTCCCTTTTCTACATTCTTATAGAAATCTATGCTTTTCCGTTAGAGATATATTGCTGTTTGAATTATATATTTGTGCAGTTCTTTGATTAAGACCTGTCCCCCCCAACGCACTCTAGACTCTGAACTCCATGAGTACAGGGCTGTGTCTCTGCCGTGAGGTGTATTGCCTGGCAGAGTATCACTGCAGAATGAATGAAGGGTGGCAGGTGGCTCTCTGCTTCAGTGCATCCATCTTGCTCTGTGCATCTCCCTTGTTCATGTCTACCTCTCTGCTGCATGGACTTTCATGCCCACATGGGAGGATCTTGTCACTGTCCCAGCCACATAGACCCTAAGCCCTGGCTTCCTCACTGCTTCCCTCCTCCAGCATCCTCTTCCCCTTCCGTCCTGTGCTTGGTGGCCCCTGCTGCCAGCCTTGGCTGAGGCCCTCAGTAGGGCAGTCAGGGTTAGCCTGCTTGAACCCGAATCGACCTCTCCCTGTGTCCATCCAGCCTCCACCATCTACCCCCAACCAGTCAGATCACCCAACTAGCAGGTGCCTCTCTGCAAATAATCAGGGACAGATTGAGGGGAGGCCTGGGGGCTGCTCGGGAAGATGATTGGCTGGAGCTTTTCGGTAGGTGGTTTAAGCAGTAAGGAAGAGCTCTGGGCATCTGCTTCACCAAGGAAATAGACTACAGGCTGGCTAACGTGTTTCTTTTGTATCTTGGTTGTTTCCAAAAGGATTGAAGCAGCTTCCAGAAAAAGGATACGGTTGTTATGAAGCTGTAAAGCTTTTCAAAACAAGGTTGAAAACATAGAAATCCACTAATAAAAGAAAATGGAGGGAAGGGAGAAGAAATTGCCCAGAAATGAGGGGCCAAAGAAGTGCCACCACCCTGCAGCACTAAACTTAGCCAGGAGCAAAGCAGAAATGCAGAGCCAGGCCCTGAGGGTCAGAGCAGCTGTCGTTATGTACAAGCTGCGTTTGGCCTCAGCGGGCTGAGAAGAGTTGCGCTAGTGTTGCTGACAGCATTATTCCTGGCGCGAGCCTCAGACATGAACTACTATCTGTAGGAGCCTGGTGGATTTAGAAAGCAGGCCAAGTGCAGGATGCTGGCCGGAAGTGGCATTCAGCCCATGTACGGGTACCCACATGGTCGAACAGGCCATGCTCTGCTGTGTTTGCTCTGATTGGTCCATAAGGTTAAATAACTTTGAATCTCAGCCTGCAAATATTAGTGGTGTGGTCTGTGCCACACTGAAAACAAATGCCCCTCTTGAAAGAACCACTTCTAGACTGTTGCCTTGTGGAGAACAGGGACCAGTGTTAAGAGGCAAAACTTCAGATTTTTCAAGAAAAGACATAAATCCAGGTTTACATGTGAAATCTGGCTCATGCATGTTGTCAACTGTTTTAAAAAGGATACTGGGGGGGGTGTTTTGAGTCAGTTTTTATTATTATTTCTTAAATTTTATTTTATTGTAATAAGGACAGGTAACATGAAATCTACCCTCCAAACAACCTTTTAAGTGTTTTCAAATGGATGCTTCCATCTTCTTGACACAATAATATTCTGGGATGAGGATGCTGTCATCTTAACTGTTCAGATGTAGAACAAAGACAGAAAGGTTCATTAGTCATCTTAGCATTAAAAAACAAAAAATAAAAGGAATTTAAACTCGGACCTGCTGGCCATCTGTGCTCCTACACACTTGGACCGCAAGGAGAGGTCATGTAGTGGGGTGGTCAGAAGTTGTTTTGTTACGTCCTAGATTCAAATCCTGGCTTTCCCACTTGCTACTTCTGTTCCTTTTTTGTAAAACAAATTTAATAGGATCTTCTCAAGGTTTTTGAAAGATTAAATGAATTATAATGTGTAGCACTTCACACAGTGGCTGGTTCCTATGAGGTTCACAAATGGTTTTAAAGGACAAAATGAAAACTCATTAAAAAAAATTTTCAGGCCGGGCGCAGTGGCTCACGCCTGTAATCTTAGCACTTTAGGAGGCCAAAGCAGGAGGATCAGCCAAGGTTAGGAGTTCAAGACCAGCCTGAGCAAGAACGAGACCCCCGTGTCTACTAAAAATAGAAAGAAATTATCTGGACAGCTAAAAATATATATAGAAAAAATTAGCTGGGCATGGTGGCACATGCCTGTAGTCCCAGCTACTAGGGAGGCTGAGGCAGGAGGATTGCTTGAGCCCAGGAGTTTGAGGTTGCTGTGAGCTAGGCTGATGCCACAGCACTCACTCTAGCCCAGGCAACAGAGCGAGACTCTGTCTCAAAAAAAAAAAAAAAAAATTTTTTTCCCCAAACAACTGTTGTTTTCCATTTCCCATCTTCATGCATTTAATACTTCTGATTTTTTTTTTCCTCCTAGAATTTGTTTTGGTTTGGCATAGGAAAAGCTACTGTATTTTCACTTCCGGCTCTAATTTTTGCCGTCAAGCTGGCCAAGTACTACCGTCGAATGGATTCGGAGGATGTGTATGAAGAGTAAGTGTGTGGGTTTCCACTGGGCGGGGGGGTCATTTTCTGGCTGGTGCTGTCTTCAAAGAGATGAGCTCTGATGAGATTAAACATGATTTTTTCAAACTATACTACAAGGCTGTGGTTATTAAAACAGCTTGGTATTAAATTTTTTTAAGTTAGGGGATCCTTTCTGTTCAGGTGTTTTGTTGGGATTTTTATTGCACTGATTTTCTTATGCTTGTATTAACTATTTTTTTCTTCTTGCTTAATCCTCTCAGCTTCTGTAACCAGCCTTTTTATCTCTTACTTGCAGTTCCTCTCTCTCGGGGACTTGGCAGTTCACTTTATGATAACTGTTTTTACTGCTTTCCATTTTGGCTCTGTAGTCTGCCCTTCACCGTGTCTGGTGAACTTGCATGTTTCATTCTTCACTCATCTCCTCTGCGTGTGTGTCTCCTGAGTTTGCACTGTCAGTGTCTGTATTAGAGTAAACATACGGGGGCTGTAGCTGGTAAGCTTTAATAATAACAAGAAAAGTAATTGTATCTCCCTTTCTTGTATTTTGTAGTGTTGAAACTATACCCATGAAAAAGTAAGCCTTTTCTTTTTAAACTCTATTCATATATGGGACGGGGGAGGTTTTATTATTATGTGAGGGACTTTTAAAATTAAATTTATAACATCTTAAAATGACATAAAAACAATAGATCTGTCCAGGTAAAAAATAAATTGTGATGCCTCTTAAAAGAGGGCTGGCACATAGAAGGTGCTCAGGAAATATTTATTGAATTAATGGAAATTTTATATATTAAATGTATTACTCTATAAAGTAGTCATTTTGGTCTTCATTTTTTTTAAATGTAAATATACCCTTTTACCTTCTTTGTAGATTTAACAAATTGTCGCATACTTTTCATGACCATTACGTTGTCTTTGTAATCCATAATGTAAATACTTCATCTTAGAGATAACATGGTGTTTCTGGTATATTTATTTTTGTTACAGTATGGAAAATGGTAATAATGGTTATCATAAAGATCATTTATATGGTATTCACAATCCTGTTATGACAAGGTAAAGCAAAGTCTGGAAGTGCATGCATGTCCCATGATAAACCTTCTCATCTCCTGTAGATCCAATACTGAATTTTCTGCATGTGGTTCATGGCTCCACTTCTCTCTGTGTGATACTCTTATTGGTGCCCTACATAGCATTCCATGATGCCATAAGGTGAAATAGTCAATAGGTTTCTAAACATTGGAATTTTTCAGCAATTAAAATTTGGCGTCATCTTAAAATGCTATGTCTGGCTACAGATCACTAAGGATTAAATGCATGCACACCTTCCATTAGAATCTCCCTGCACCAAATAAACTGAGCAGTTGGTTTTCAAAACTTTCTTCTTCCTTCCCTCTCTCCCCTCTTCCCTCCCTCCTTCTTTCCTTCTAATTAATTAACTATAAGCAACCAGAAAAAGGACCCCAACCCTTCTTCCAAATCTTTATGAATTTGTATTCTCTGGAATTAAGAAACTTTTATCGTTCTGGATATTTATCAAGTAACTCTGAGCATTACTTGCCAGGGGTCCTCTTCTGAGGCTCCACTTAAAGTTCAGACCCATATATCAACCAGGGACCCCTTCTGTCTACACAGAAGAGGCGGGGCTATGACGTGCGAGGACCACCAGGGCCTCAGTGGCTGTCCTCTTCAGTGGGCTTGGTCCTTCCCCATGTCCGTGCAGCTGGCCCCCGGAGGGTGTTCTTCCCTCCCAACCCAAGTGACATCTCAGGTGCAAAGGAGTAGGGCTAACACTGGTGCACAGGGGTCCACGTTGTCTGAGAAGGCCCACGCTCCACGTGGGATGGGAAGCCCATAGCTTTGGCTTCACACCAGGTATCTGTATTTAAGGCCTCCCCATCCAGATGCAATTTATCAGGCAGTTGCATCCTTATCCTAAGCAATGTTGCCTAGTGACAGCAGATATTCTACTTTTGGTAGTTTTCAGGATGAACAGAAGCAGAAAGTTATTAAAATTTGTCTTTTCAGAAGGATAAAATGTTTACCTAACTAACAACTTTGAACATTATAAAAACTTTAGAATTTTTCATTTTAATTTGCCATTTAGGGAGAGGAAAATTGTCTTAGTGCATGTGGGCTGCTAACAAAATACCATAAACCGGGTAGTTTATAAACAGCAGAAGTTTATTTCTCACAGTTCTGGAGGCTGGGAAGTCCAAGATCAAGGTGCTGGCAGATTCAGTGTCTGGTGAGGGCCTGTTTTCTGATTGACAGACAGGCACCTTCCTGCAGTGTCCTCACATGGTGGAAGGGTGTGAGCTGGCTCTCTGGGGTCCCTTTTACAAGCAGCCTAAGGAGGCAATAATGGGACCTAATCACCTCTCAAAAGGCCCCACCTCCTTTTACCATCATCCTGATTAAAATTTCAACACGTGAATTTTGGGAGGACACAAACATTCAGAGCATAGCAGAAATGGTGGTAATAAAAAACAGAAACGGTAAGTTCTGAAAGGGCAAATTGATTCCATCTCATTTGCTACTTCTCATATGCCAGACTTGGTTGCTGGAGTGCTGTGTTGTGACAGATTTGCAGGTGGATTCAGGGTGAGTTTCAGTTAGCCAGGTCTGCTCTGGGGAGAGGAGGCAGTGCTGCTGCCTGCATCGCATGCTGGGCTGCCCTTTCGGGGTGTAGCATGCTTACAGGGTATCTTATATTTATGGTCTGAAAATTTCAAGATCAAAGGAGAGCTGTTCTCCACTGCCTATGTTGGCCTAACATCAGATCTTCTAGCACTTTGTGAATTTGTAGAATTGATTCCTGGTGCCTGCCTCTTGGTTATGAAGTCTCCAGAAATACTCTCTGTACCAGGAAGTGTCACCGAGGCTGCGTGAAGGATGCTAGAGGGAGAAGCAAGCCTGGGTGGGAGGGTGTCGTAGGTGGGTTTTCTGGAAGCAGTGCTAAGACGGGGTTTGGGGTGTAGGGTGTGTATGAAGATCCACAGTTGTGCAAGGAAGGGGGAGAAGTCAAGATGGGCCTGCCAAAGCCTCGGCCCCCCTGGTGGGGAGCTCTGGAGCCAGCATTGCCTGTCCAGAGTGTCCCCCATTGGGCCCAGCTGAGCCTTTGTACCCCACCTCTCTCAGTCACTGGACTGGGCCACCCAGGAAGGACAAGACCCTGCAAGGGCTGGATGAGGTAACAAGGTGAAACATTCACCTTTGACCAGTGTAAGCCCTTATTTTACTGGTTTCTGGTTCACTGTGATAATAATTTTGTTTTCTTATTACTTTGACGTCTCTGATGGAAGGAACCCAAAGGTGATTGAGATGACAGATGTGACTCTAATCTGTCAGCTGAGCTAGCACCACCCAGCCTGCGTGCATCACGTGCGGGCTGTGGCTGTGAGCACAGCCACCCAGGGAGGGCTCTGTTCGGAAACACCCAGCTGCTTGCTCCTTCACACGGTCTTGCCACTGCGGTTTCTCCTTGTGTTTAACACCCGAGTTTTCACACGCTGCCAGTATCTCAGGACAAAACTAGGTTTGGGAGAAAAATGATCAGTGCACGGAGAGGGTGCTTGGCTCTTCAAGAAAAGCCTTCTGCAAATCAGAACGCTAATACTTACCAGGTCAGGAGCAGTTTGACAACACATTCTCTCAAAAAGGAACATGAAGTGAGATGGTGGCAAACTCAGTTTCATAAACTAATTATTTTTCCCCCTCCCTTTTCCTTTCCTCTATGTTATTTTTAAACACACACACACACACACACACACACACACACACTCCTAACCTGTAATTAGTCTATCACACGGTGGTGGTTTGTTTGCTTTTGTTTGAAGGGAAAGATGACAGGCTTTCATATAAACCTAGATAAGCCTGCAGTTTTTCCCAGCGATTCCTCCGCCTCCCACACCAAGTCGCAGAGCAAATGGAGGCATTTTCACCTCAGCAAGTGTTGAATGACTCGTTTCTGAACCTTCCCCTTGACCCTTCACAATCACTAGAGGTCACGTGTGTGACCTCTAGGGGCGTCTATAGATTGATCTTCAGTTTTCTCACCCGTAAAAAGGGGCCAATAACAGCCCCCTTTTCTCCCTCTAGGGAATTCTATTGCCTTTGTTGGTGGAGATAAACGTACTCTCTAGCTCTGGCTTCAGAGATCAAGAGGGCAAGTTGCTTCACGTGTGGCCACAAAGGCTGGAGAGTAGCCAGTGTCGGTCCCGCGGCAGGACGGCGTCCTGCCTCACCCCGCACAGTCAGCCCTGCACGGCTGCTGTCGCCACCTGTCATTTGCAGGTAGACTTGGGAAGGTGAAGGCCATGCCCAGGGCCCCACAGCCAGGCAGGAGCCAAGCTAAGACGTGAACTACTCTTTCTGCTGTTCTCCCAAACACAGGTGGACGTAGAAAAGGTCCCAAAACAGAGGTGAAGAGACCACAGAGAAATTTGGTATTTTTCCCAGTTCTCACTCTGAAGACCACCAAGTTGGTAGAGAGAGGAACAAATGAGGTGAATTTTGCTGGAAAATCTAGTTTTCTGGAAAAGAGAGAAATCCGATTTTGATATGAAATTTCCCTTTTAAATGTTAGCAAATAACATTGAGAAAAAAAAATAACCATGGGGGCCCAACAAAATATGTCCACAAAGGGCCTTCTTGTTACTCCCGCTGGGGAGGGTGTTCCTCACACCTGGCGTGTCAATCTTAGGTGGAAGTCGGAGGGCCACACGGTTGCATTTCTGCAGCCCAGGGGAGGACACAGGTGGGTCTCAGGGAATGCCGTGTGAGCAACAGCCCAGCCTCGCCTGCGCATGCTCTGGCTGCCTGGGTCTCAGGGAGGGTACTTAGAGCCCCCTCCCCTGTGCGATGTTTCAGGTCCCAGGGGGCCAGGTCCTTTCTTTTTCTGCAAAGGTGAGAGTACTTCGGTGGCAAACAGAGTCTGCCTCCTGTCTATTGGTCAGGCTGCCCCGCGCCCTGCGTTGATTGAGATCTGGACTTTGAACCCAAACTAACTCAAAAGTGGTGCCGTTGGTGTGTGACGTCTGCTCTGTGGAGAGGGCTGTCCCACATGTCTGTATCGGCCTCCTTTATTTTATTATTTTATTGTGTTGATCACCCTAGAAGTGATCAGAGTCCAAATCCTCAGGGCTTGAAGAAATGTGTCCATATGGTGCCATCTAAGGGCCACTGTTCCCCTCGCATCAGAAGCTTCCGGGTTTAGTTTTAGTTGTTGCTATGGTTTGAATGTCCCCTCCAAAACTCATGTTGGAATTTAATTGCCATCGTGACGATATTAAGAGGTGGGACCTCTGAGAGGCTCTCCCCTCATGAGTGGATTAACGTGGTTATCGCAGGAGTGGGTTAGTTTTGCGGGAGTCGGCTCCTCATAAAAGGATGAAGTTCGGCCCCCTTCCCTCTCTGTCTCTCGTGCTCACTGGCTCTTCTGCCATGGGACGATGCAGCAAAGAGGCCCTCACCGGATGCCGGCACCATCCTCTTGGACTTCCCAGCTTCCAGACTGTGAGAAATAAATAAATAAATTTATTTATTTATTTTGAGACAGAGTCTTGCTGTGTTGCCTGGGTTAGAGTGCTGTGGCATCAGTCTAGCTCATAGCAACCTCAAACTCCTGGGCTCAAGCTATCCTTCTACCTCAGCCTCCCAAGTAGCTGGGACTACAGGCATGCGCCACCATGCCAGCTAATTTTTGTTGCTATCTTTAGTAGAGATGGGGTCTCGCTCTTGTTCAGGTTGGTCTCGAACTCTTGACCTCAAGCAATCCTCCCACCTCGGCCTCCCAGAGTGCTAGGATGACAGGGGTGAGCCACCACACCCAGCCAAGAAGTAAATTTCTGTTGTTTATAAATTACCCAGTCTCTGGTATTCTCTTATAACAGCAGAAAACAGACTAAGACATTGCCCACCTTGGTTTGTTTTGCCCATTTTCTGCTTCTGAGGTCTCCAGAGTACCCTCTTTCCAGGATGGGCTGGTACATACTGTCTGGGGGCCCCAGGAGAGGCACAGCTGGGCAGGAAAAGAACTAGTGGTCCAGTTAGGGTGCCCAGCATCCCTCTGCTCAAGAAGGCAAATGTAGATGTTCTTTACGAGTGATCACCAGAGCCTATAGTCCTTTGTAACACTCAGGCCCAGGACCTGGTGCTGGCTGTGGGCAGTAGCAGGACACTGAGCCAACCCCTGCCTGTACCTTTTTCCAGGGACCCTCTGAGTCTCTTCGATAAAGAATGTGTTTCTTTACTGAGAGTGTAAAGGAGTGCAAGAAAATGCACACAGCACCAAGCATGTGCAGTTTCCACAGTTAAACACTTTGGAAGGAACGCCCTGCCTTGCAGGTGCTCTGATGTCCTCGGTGTACGTCCTCCCTCAACCTTGTGTGTCTGCCACAGCACTACATCTGGGCACGGTGCATCCTGCACGTTCAGAGGGGTTGTGATCTACCCAGAGGCAGTCGGGGAGGGTGGTGCCAGAGTCGAAACGACAGATCTTCCAGACGGAGTTCACTAGTCTCCCAGTTGCGCAAACCTTTCTTGGTTGTCAAGGCCATGTTCACGGAGTAACTTTAGATGTCAGTAGGGCTACTGTTGATTGTTAACTGAGAGACCCACTCAGAGGGCATGTGCAGGTTGTCAAGGCCATGTTCACGGAGTAACTTTAGATGTCAGTAGGGCTACTGTTGATTGTTAACCCAGAGACCCACTCAGAGGGCATGTGCACTGTCTGGTCTCATGCCTGCGGATTTGCAGTTGTAACAAGATCCCTGCAGAACTTCCATTTGCTTCTGTCTTCTTGTCCTAGAAGTAGACTTTGGCAAGACTCTTGCGGTAGGTGTGTCATCTGCACTGTGGTCTGGTTTCTGCTAGTCCGATGTCTTCAACACATATTCTTTGTGGCCTTTATCACTTTTAACCTTAGATTGTGAATATTCACAATTCTACTTGTCAGGGTTTGTTTCTCCCTCTATCCTCTTTATCATCTTTTTAAAAGCAATACAAACAAATTAGAAGAATCAAAGTCTGTTCTTCCTGATAAACCTTCAGAGGTGTGGTCTCTGTTCATGGTTCCCTGTAGTCACACGCCTGCCTCTCAGCACAGAAGTCATGAAACCAGCCACAGCTTTGCCTGAGAGTGTTATGTTTGTGTATTTTTTGTTTTTTAGCCCAGTACCTCGTTGACAGCTGATGTTGAAATTGCTTGAGGTAAGTTTGATGCTTTCATATAAGAGAATTTAGAAGATTATAGTTTTTAGTTTTTAGAACATTAAAACATAGCTAATACATTAAGTGGAAAATCTAGGTCAGTGTACAGGTTATACATTATAATTTTATATGTTCATTCTGTGTCTGTATCTACAGGTTACAGATTCAATCAACTGTGGATTGAAAATATTCTAAAAAAAATAAAAATAATACAACAATAAAAATAATACAAATTTTAAAAGTATGGTATAACAACTATTAATATTTATATAGCATTCACATTGTATGAGGTATTATAAGTAATCCAAAGGTGATTTAAAGTATATGGGAGAATATGCCTAGAGGTCCCAGAACCAATCCTCCACGGATGCCGAGGGACAAGTGTATATATGTGATACAATGACTCTCTGTGTATACATACATATATTGACTATCCATATGTGTGTGTTTGTGTATATACATATATACACACAGTGACTATGTGTGTATAGTTTAAAAAAGGGGGAAAAAAGCCAGGCCTGGTGGCACACGCCTGCATCCCAGCTACTTGGGAGGCAGAGGCTGGAGGGAAGATCACTTGAGCCCAGGAGTTCAAGGCTGCGGTATGCTGCCTGTGAACCACCGCTGCACTCCAGCCTGGGCTAGCAAGACCTCTTAAAGATAAAAAAAATAGTTTAGATATCTATGTACTGACCATGTACCTTGAGTATTATGGAATTAAAAGTTTTTTATACATTTCTGTATTTTAAAACATTGTCTTGTGAAAAACATATTTTTGTGCCTCTTAAACACATTTATATTTTCTAGAGTTCTTGGGCTCCTGGTGGAGACTAGTTTAGGATTATGCATTCCTAGTTTTCTCTTTAATAATCCAAAACCAGTTTCTAAAATTTTGTTTGACCTTTATTTCAGCATCAAGATACTCAAAGTGGAAAGGATCACAGATTTTTCATAGTTTCTGGGCCTACAAGACTTTCCAAATCCAGGAAGAATGCTGGTGGCAACATAGTGACTCCAGCGGGCACCATGGAAATGGTGCCCTTGGTCTCTGGGTAGTGCTTTGTTAGGAATGAACCAATCACATTTATAGTCCACGTGTCCATCACTATTCAAGGATGATTCCCCCCTCCCCTGTTTATTTTTGTTTTTTACTTTTTTACATTGAGTTTTTATTTAGACACTACAACATATGGAGTGTTTGTTCCTATTCGATGCATTTCTGTGTCAAAAAGCTATTCTAATGTGATGGCTCAATTTCTAACATACTGTCATATGTGGAGTGTGCTAACACATACCAGTTTACAGGAAAGATGTATTTTGTGTATAGTCAATATCGTATATACCTTTTGTTACCACAGTCGGAGTTTTTAAACAAATGAGCATTATAGGATTTTCTTCTAAATGGACTTACTGTCAGGTCAGTGTTGACTTATTGGTGCTGTTGAAATAATCCATTTTCACTAAAGTGGATGAAACCTACAGTATATCCTTCCTCTCGGAGATTTTCATCTACTTTGTCAATGATTTGTCGTATTCCATCTGAAAATGGAATGCAAAAGCAATCACAGTGAAACCTGCTTAGCTCCAATCTAGCAAATTCAAACCAGAGAGAGAGACAGAGATCTTGAGAGAAATGCTGTTCTTTAGAGAGTGAAGTTGTTTCAACAAATGCCAGTTTCAGTGTACACTTTAATGGAGTTTTCTGATTTATGAGGATAAACATTAATTGGAGTGCAGCTAACATGAATATCATATGATTATTGGTGAGAATTCTAAAGTGAAATATGAGAAGATCCTGTCAGGATTCTTAGATTTGGTTTCCAACATGATGAATCCTCAGAGTTTGGTCCTTAAAAAAATACATGAAAGCACAAAGTAAGTATCAGTTTGCTTTAGGATTTTTATGTTGGATTTGTCATCATCAAAAGTGAACAGCAATGAAAAACTGGTCAAACACAATTTAACATTTGCGTTAGGAAATTCAAGATGTAGGCTTTTCACTAGGTCTTTTCATTACAGTCCTGATTCATTTCAATAAAAAGGAACTTGGAAAACATGGTCTGTATGTTGCTTTCTTGAGTAGACCCCGAGGCTGTCAAATCTTAGATGATGAAATTTGGGCTTATGTTATTTGTTTTTTCTACTCCTTTCTCATCGGAGTGGCCATTATATGGAAGTAATGCAAGGTCAATATCAACATCCTGCCTCCTCAAAGCAGGCTGTTTCTCAGATCCTCACGTTGTTAGATCTAAAGCACCATTTCTCAGGGAACAGTCAGAGTCACAATATGCACACTTGAATACCTGCTACAGGCAAACTCTGCTTTGTGCGATGTGCTCCTAAATGTACCTGTGCATTTTCACCTGAGAGGCATGCAATCTGAGCAAATTAGGCTATAGAGTGTGTACTTCTTTTGGAGGAAATCGTCCCTTAACTTGCCATTTTTTGAAAACCTGGTTTCTCTATCCCACATTTTAAAACTTCAAATTATTCAAGCCAGCTGAATTTAGAACTCCATAGCTTCGCTCTTCCAACTTTTATCTATTTACTTTTCAGTATCTCCCCTTGCCAACATGCCGCTGTTAGGATATGGTCTTCAAGTTCCTGTCTTTCCTAAAAAATTAGCCCTTCCTCAACCCCACGGAACACTCACGCATGGTAGGGCAACATGTTTTCTCCCTCCTCCTCCCTTCACAAATAATGTCCTTAGGCTGGGCGCAGTGGCTCACGCCTATAATCCTAGCAGTCTGGGAGGCCGAGGCGAGTGGATGGCTCAAGGTCAGGGGTTTGAGCCAAATAATGTCCTTGAAAGAATTCTCAGCATGTTTCGATCTCCGCTTTCTTGCCTCCATTGGTTTTTCAGCTCCTGTGATTCGGCCTCCTTCACTTCCACTCCTTTGAAGAGCTCCGGTCAGGGCACCGATGACTGGTGACCGCCACCTCTTTGCAAAGATCTCCACTGAAGGAGCCCTCTGCTGTGTCTTGCTGGGACTTGGCTGCCTATTCCTCAGTCTCCTTCCTATGCTCGCCTTCTCTCCTGCCCTTACGTTTAGTTGGTGTTCCCAGGTTCTCTCCTGGTCTACCCTACCCCTCGCTTTCTCCTTGGGCGATTTCACTCACGGCTTCCCTGCCCCTCTCGGTTCTCATGACATATCTGTGGTCACAGCAGAGCTCCAGCAACTCACGTGGCCACTCTGCATCTCCATCTGGATGTGCCTTAAACCAGAAGTCAGTGGTCTTTTTCCATAAAGGGTCAGACAGCAAGTACATTCGGCTTTCTGGGCCATGTGGTCTGTGTCTCTGTCCTAGCAGAAAAGCAGCCATAGATAATGTGTAAGTGAACAGGCACTGCTGCTTTCCAAAGCAACTTTACCAAAACAGGCCACACTAGCCACAACTTACATCCCTGCCTTAAACCACTGCCCTTTCCTGCCCACCCCCACTGGCTCCTCCCACCAGGTCCCCTTTTTTGAATTGCTCCACCTTCACCTTAGCACTTGAGCCAGGGGAGCCAGCCAAGTCTGCTTTCTGTCTCCCTTCCTCCCACCCTAG
Source organism: Eulemur rufifrons (assembly GCF_041146395.1). Taxonomy (NCBI): domain Eukaryota; kingdom Metazoa; phylum Chordata; class Mammalia; order Primates; family Lemuridae; genus Eulemur; species Eulemur rufifrons. Next base: position 28,055,676 of record NC_091001.1, read on the forward strand.
GTCCCTAAGCTTTCGTCCCCACCCCACTGATGCTACCTTCTTACAGGTTTCATATGTCTCTTGGCTAGTGTGGCATTCTCCTCCTCTTTCTATTACTCTTCCAGCCCCTGACTTTTGGCTGGACCTGTGGCTACCTGTGTGAGCTCTGCATTTCCCAGCCTCCCTTGCAGCTAGGTGTGGCTGAATGACTAGGCTTAGGCCAGTGGCCCATGAATGAAGTATCTACCAAGACAAAGCTGAGAATCCCAGACTCACCCCACTGGAAATGGCAGCAACCAGACAATCCTGGGAAGCCATGGGTTAAATCTGAGTAACTGCCTGGCAAAAACCTGCCTGCATGATAAAGAGGATCTTTCATTACAGCAGCTCAACATGTGCACAACTCGCTCGGTTACCAGCCTGCCCACTAACCCCTCTGCGCACAGCCTCATACCCCTGCCAGGCCTTTCTCAACATCGCCATGAGATAATTCTCCTACAGTGCAATTCTGATCATGTCACTTCCCACTTAAAGATGGACAAACAAATAAGAAAAGAACAGAAATCACTGCTTTTAAGAGGATTAAAGCAGGATGAAGTAACGGCATAATGGAAGAGCTCCTTTATGTTGGATAGTCAGAGAAGGCTTCTGTGAAGGAGGTGGGAGGGAGCCAGGCGGGCAGTAATCAGGGAAGAGAGGATGCCAGGCAGTGGGCACAACTAGTGCAAAGGCCTTGAGGTGCAGCTTGTTCTAAAAAGCAAAAGGGGGAAGAATGTGATTGAGCACTTTTTTTTTTTTTTTTTTTTTTTTTTTTGAGACAGAGTCTCGCTTTGTTGCCCAGGCTAGAGTGAGTGCCGTGGCGTCAGTCTAGCTCACAGCAACCTCAAACTCCTGGGCTTAAGCGATCCTACTGCCTCAGCCTCCCGAGTAGCTGGGACTACAGGCATGCGCCACCATGCCCGGCTAATTTTTTGTATATATATATTTTAGTTGTCCATATAATTTCTTTCTATTTTTAGTAGAGACGGGGTCTCGCTCTTGCTCAGGCTGGTCTCGAACTCCTGACCTTGAGCGATCCACCCGCCTCGGCCTCCCAGAGTGCTAGGATTACAGGCGTGAGCCACCGCGCCCGGCCTGAGCACTTTTGATAAGTTCCCATTGCAGAGTAAGATCAGACTCACTATAGAGTTGGAAATGATTGGCCATAACCTTCAGGCAGCTGGGTGGGTGGGGCAGGCGGTTCCCTGCCCAAGACACTGCTGTGATTGGGGGTCGGAGCCTCTGCCTTCAGAACTGGCACGAAAGGCCATGTGGGTCGGGACAGGGGCTGCGGGTCCCCCCCGGGTCATCTCTCCCAGCAGCCCATAAGCCCACACTCCAGGAGCACCTCTTTGCAGGTGCTGTTCCACCTGACTTAGGAACCTGCCCTCTACCCCTTCTTAACCTGACAAGTTGACTGACTTGTCCTGAAGGTCCCCTGCTCCCCGATAGGCTGGAGTGACCCCCTCTTCTGAGAGGCCTGGAGCACTGTGAACTCACATGGCTGCAGAAGCTCAGCCTGGCTTTAGTTCCAGCCTCCCTGGGTCTTCCCGGGGCTCAGGCTACCCGGGTGGAAGGGAGGCTGGGTAAGACACCAGCCAGCCCACATGGGACCACCAAGGTACAATCCCTCATATTCAGCCTGTGCGCTCAATGTCTGCCAACACCAACCAATGTCTGCCAACGCTAACCCTAGCCCTAACGGTAAATTGCCACCTTTAGTCCATTCCACAGAACCCTCTAAAAGAGTCACAGAAAGACAGTTATGACCATAACAAAATATGATTCTTAACACTGAGTCAAAAGTTATTTTCAATTTCCTTTGCTCTTCTTTTTTTAGTACAATAATAATCCTTAAAACCGAGGGGGCACACCAGGTGACTTTCAGCTGGGGCAGAGAGGGGGAGTGCTGTGTCCCTTGTGTACGTAGCACACACTCTCACACAATTCTTTTTTTATACCTCAGAGTCTTTTCTGCATTTGCTAAACCATCTCACAAGGCTTGGGCTCACAAGACTGGCGTCCTTTGGGTTAACTAAACCCATGGCCCCCCACAATAGGGATCCCAAGGGGCAGGGAGCCCTGAGGCAATCCCAGGCTCTGAGCTACAAACCTCTCTTTCCAGAACGCCTCTGACACACCTTGGAATTTCCCAAATGTTGACAAAGAAGGCTGTTCCCGTGCAAGGACCAATTATAGAGCAAGCTCCCTATAGTTGGAAAACGCAAAGCCCTCAACCCCAGACCCGTGTGTAGTGCTTTGTGTGTGGCATGGGCAGCACTGGGCAGGGTTTGTGTGAGGTGCTGGGTGGGTCCTGGCGTCTGCTCCACTCTTGCCAAACGCTGCGTGTCCAAGGTCTGTGTGCATGTTTTCCTATTGCTGCGAACACCCTGCCCGCCCTTGCAGAAAAAGAGTCTTTGTGCAGCACCCTTTAAAAGGTGGCTTGTCCCATTCAGGTTTTCTCTCCTGGTGCCGGGTTGCAGGCAGGTTTATCGCAGCATCACCATGAAGTCCATCCCCTGCCTCTTGCTGGTGGCCTTGTCCTTTCTGGGGACTTTGGGGCAGGCTCCAAGGCAAAAGCAGGAAAGCACTGGGGAGGAATTCCATTTCCAGACTCAAGGGAGAGATTCCTGCACTGTGCGTACCAGCAGCTCGGGGCAAGGCACTGGGGAAGTCTGGCTTCGCGTCGACTGCCACAACCAAACCCAGGCATACTGGTGCGAGTATAGCGGGAGGCCCAGTGTGTGCCAGGCCTTCGCGGCTGACCCCAAGCCTTACTGGAACCAAGCCCTGCAGGAGCTGAGACACCTCAGCCACGCGTGCCAGGGAGCCCCGGTACTGAGGCCGTCTGTGTGTCAGACAGCCGGGCCCCAGGCGCACATGCAGCAGGTGGCTTCCAGCCTCCAGGGTGGCCCAGCACCCAAGCAACACCCTGAGACTGCCCAGTCTGTGAAGCCAACTCCCAGGCCCGGGGCCCCAGCAAAACCCATCAAAGCAATTCAGCTGGGAAAGGACTCCGTGAAGAATCTGGAACAAGCCAAACCCACCACTCAACCCACGGTCAAGGCTACTTATGCTGGACCCACGTCTGCAGGGAAAGAGGAAGCAGAGAAGAAGGCCTGGGAGCGCTGTTGGAAGCCCCTCCAGGCCCTGTGTGCCTTTCTCATCAGCTTCTTCCGAGGGTGATATGGTAAACAACCCCTCCCCCACCCCCAGGTGATGCACCCACTTTTACTCATGCAGAGACTAGTGGGGGGGGACTTAACTCTTTCACAACTGCTGTGACTGCATCAGAGCCTCAGCATGGCTTTGGGGGTGGGCTTGAGGGTCTCTGTTGCAGAACAGAGTAGATGAGGTAGAGCTGAGGACATCAGCACTGGCGCTTGACCCTGGTGACACACAAGAACCACCAAGGAAGCTTTTAAAAATGCTGCCGCCCAGGCCCCAGCCCAGACCGTTTAATCACTGTGCCCAAGGTTGGGGCCTGGGAATGTGTACTCTTAAAACTCTCTCCCGAGTGGTTTGAATGTAGCCAAGGTTGAGAATCCCCCTTTGCTGGGCCCAACTCGCTGTTGCACTGAGGCCTTTGGAATTCTGGTTGGAGACTTTTCCTACTGAACCAAGTCTTTGCTGCAGTTCTTGGTGGCCAGGGTGAGAGATGGGAGAGATTGCCTGTGGGCACTTGCGTTTTCGCCACAATCAGGTTGTGTATGTTTCATACCTTGCATTCCTGCCGGTGTTCACAATCACCTTGTATTCAGTGCCGGGGATGGGGCCAGGGAGAGATGCGGAACTCAGACCTGATATGAAGTGGGAACATGGAAGAAAAGGGTTTTCTGGAGCCTGGACAGGGAGACGCATCTCTCAGGTGCCTGGAGACCTGGGTTCGAGCCCCAGCTTTGCTGTGGAGGTGCCGTGTCATGGTGGAGCAGTCACTGCACCCCTCTTGTTCTCGGTTTCCTTTCCTGTAGCTGAGCTAGTGGGGAGGGTGTTGTGCAGGGAGGAAGGTTTGGGTCAAATAATCTTCCAAGTGTTTCCCACAGCTCTTAAAGCCTTTAATCACTTTCTTCATTGCAGAAGAGAAAATCCAATTAATGTTAACAGATTTAATCAACTCTAAATATTGCTTTCAAGAGATCAAACTTTTTCTCTTGTGAAAACAAGTTTTATTACTGATCTCTATCCTTAAATGTAGCACCTTTCATTAATTTTACACACCAGAAAGGAGTTAATTTACTTGCAATTCTAGGCTTATTTGTGCAGTTGGAGTTTACAAAGAGAGTTTCTGAGGTTTTTCGTATTTTCTGTGTAAGAAAAATAGGAAGAAAAAAGCAGATTTCCTGGTAAATGTCACTTTGATAACTAATACCATAGAACAAATCTGCCTTTTTCTCTAAGTGCTGGGGCAGCAGGAGATACTGTGTCACACCAGAGCTGGCTTAGTGTTTGCTGCTCTGGGCTGGAGGTTTCCTGCTTGTTTAATATTCCAGACCTGTCCCAGAGAAGAAAAGGGGCCATTTGAACCAGAAATAGATAATTACGACTGAGGAGAAATCCTGGTTTCTTTTTTCTTTTGAAAGCAGATTTTTAAAATTTGTTTTTGTGCAAATAAAACATATAAATTGTTTTAAAAATAATCAAACACAACAGAAAGGTCTAAAGAATTTTAAAAAATCTACCTTTAATCCCACCATCCAGAGATAAATAATGTTTACAATTAGAGGAATATCTACTCAGATGTCCATCTTGCATATTTATACAAACACGTGTACAGTTCACACACAAACACATACAGGCTGTTAAAGCTGAAAACAATGCCTTGATCCTGAAGACCAACTGCATATGATCCCTGCATTAGCTTGCTAGGGCTTCCAAAGCAAAATACCATGGACTGGTTGGCTTAAACAAATTTATTTTCTTACAATTCTGGAGACTAAAAGTCCAAGATCAAGCTGTCAGTATGTTTGGTGCCTCTGTGACCTCTCTCCCTGGCTTGTAGAAAACTGACTTCTCACTGTCATCCCTCTGTGTGTATCTGTGTCCTAAACTCCTCTTCTTATAAGGGCATCAGTCATATTGAATAATAGCCCACCCTAACAACCCCATTTAACCTTAATCTCCTCTTTCAAGGCCCTATCTCCAAATACAGACACATACTCTGAGTTGGTGGACATTAGGACTTCAATATATGGTTTCTTGGAGGGTCAAAATTCAGCCTGGAACAACTGATAAAGAATTTTTCACCCCTTTCCTTTCTTTTTCTTTCAGAGCTGACTCCAGGAGAGGGAATGATCTCCTAAGTTGTGCTGCTTTAAATCTGATGTTCTCACCCTGGATGGAAGGAATTTCTAATCAGATCCAGCTGCACAAATTCCTGATCTGCAGCATCTCTGAATATTGGGAAAGAAACCTTCCTTTCAGGAGTTTATGGAGTTCAGCGGTACCATAGGCAACAGGTGCAGATGAGCTCAAGAGTGACAGTCATGCACATCTATTTTTCATCTTTAGGAGTTTTGCTTTATTTTTCTGAGCCTTCTATGAAAGTTTAAAGATGTAATACATTCATTAATTTCCAGTGTAGCCTTCTCAACAAGATGTGAATTTGTCACGTTTCATTGCATGGCAACACAGACTTGTAGTTAGAGAAAGTTCAGTAAATAGCAGCTATGTATGTGAAAAATAAAGAAATGATTTCAGAAATATGACTCTAATCCTCTTAATGAAGACTTTACCTAGACACTATAGATATCAGTTAAGTCGCGTATTATTTACTTCTGGTTGCTGTAACAAATTACACACATTAGGTGGCTTAAAGCATTAGAAATGTGTTCTCTCATAGTTATGGAGTCAAAGAGTCCGAAATCAAGGTGTCATCAAGGTTAGTTCTTTCTGGAGGGTCTGAGGGAAAATCTGTTCGATGCTTCTCTCCTAGTTTCTTAAAGTTGCTGGCAATCCTTGACGTTCCTTGACTTGTAGACACATCACTCTGACCCTCGTCTCTGTCTTCACATGGAGTTTCCTTTGTGTGTGTCCAAATTTCCCTCTTTTTATAAAGACTTCAGTCACTGGATTAGGGCCCATCCTAATCAAGAATCACTTGTCTTAATTTCATTACATCTGCAAACACCGTATTTCCAAATAAGGTCACATGCATAGGTTCTAAATGGACATGAATTTTGGGGACCACTATTCAGCCTGACACAGTCACTCCACAGCAATAGCAAAGAGCTGAAAAGACAGAGAAGTGGACATGGAAGACAGCAACCTGTACACTCGGCGATTGAATTAAATCAACAAAGTTGGAAAGGACAGAAAATAAAATTTTATTAGGCATAGGCAAAAAGTGATTCACTCCCCTCCTAATTCTGTTTTGTCATGCCTAAGAACACATTAATAATCCACTCCTTGTGTACTTAGATTGTCTCCCCATCTAGCCCAGCAATGCCCAATCCCAGCTGCATAATGGAATCACCTGGGGGAACTTTTCAAAAACACTGACACCCGGGTCTCACCCCCAGAGATTATGGTGTAACCAGTCAGGATGGGCCCTGAGCATGTGGAATTTTAAATTTCCCCTGGCGATTCCAATGTGCAGCCTAGGTGGAGAAACATTACCCTAGATTAAACCAGAATCTCTGGGGTGTATCCCAGGTAATTCCAAAGAAATTTTATGTGCAACTTGGGTTGAAGATCACTAATATGGCCTCTATATGCATTTCATACAATCAACAAATATTTATTCATCATCTACCAAGTCCCCAGCACTGCGCAAGACACTGGTTAGGGGAGAGATGAGCTAACCGACTAGGTCCTCCCTCCTAGGAGCTCATTGAAGTGGTGGGAACCAAAGAGACGTATGTGATGAGTGCATGAGATGACATAGAAGGCTGTGGTGTGGTAGGGTCAGGAGAGGTTTGCTGGTGTTGAGTTTCTAAAATATATGTACATCAGGCATCTACTGTAACACACTTACCAAGTCTGTTTCTTATAAAGGTTCTGTGCCCTTCCCTTGTCCCCTTGTATAATCCTCACCACATCCCTATGAAGTAACTAGTTTTATTCTCAGTTATAAACTAAGGGACTTGAAAGCTTAGAGAAGTTAGTTGTCCAGAGCTTGTAAGAATCAGGACAGTAGAGAATCCAGGTCCACCCAATGCTAAAGCTTGTGGCTGTCAATATTCAAACATCACAGGGTAAGCTGGGATTTGTCACAGACCATTTATAAAACTCTAAAAGAAAGAAAAACCTTCAAGACATTGTATTTGGGAGTGATTTCTTGGATATGACACCAAAGACACAGACAACAAAAAAAAATTGACAAACTGGACTTCAGGAAATTTAAAAACCTTTGTGTGTCAAAAGACACTAATAATGGAGTAAATAGGCAGCCCATAGAATGGGAGAAAGTATTTATAAATCATATTTCTGATAATAGATTAATATCCAGAATAAAATGGGACTCCTAAAACTCAAAAACAACAAAAAAGACCTAATTCAAAAATGGTCAAGAGACTTAAAGAGACAATTTTCCAAGAAAGATATACAAATGGCCAATAATCGCATGAAAAGGTGCTCAACATCACTAATAATTAAGGAAATGCAAATAAAATCACAATAAGGTATCACCTCACAACTATTAGAATGGCTACTGTCTTAAAAAGCAGAAAATAACAAGTGTTGTTGAGAATGTGGAGAAAGTAGAATCTTTGTGCATTCTCAAAGGGAAGGTAAATGGTATAGCTGTTACGGAAATCAGTATGATGGTTCTTTTTTTTATCAGTTTTTTTTTTAATTTCAGCTTATTATGGGGGTACAAAAGTTCAGGTTATATATATTGCCTATGGCCCCCATCCCGCTGAGTCCGAGCTTCAAGTGTGTCCATTCCCCAGACAGTGCACATCGCACTCATCAAGTAGGTATACACCCATCCCCTCCCCCACCCCCCACCTCTGTCTGATACCCAATTGGTGTTATTCTCAAATGTGCACTTAGGTGATGATCAGGGAAACCAATTTGCTGGTGCTTATTTTTCCATTCTTGGGATACTTCACTTAATAGAATGGGTTTCAACTCTCTCCAGGAGAACAAAAGAGATTCTATATCACTGTTATTTCTTATAGCTGAGTAGTACTCCATGGTATACATATACCACATTTTACTAATCCATTCATGAATTGATGGGCATTTGGGTTGTTTCCACATCTTTGCAATTGTGAATTGTGCTGCTATAAACATTCGGGTGCAGGTGTCTTTTTTATAGAATGACTTTTGTTCTTTTGGGTAGATGCCCAATAATGAGATTGCTGGATCGAATGGTAGGTCTACTTGAATCTGTTTAAGGTATCTCCATATTGCTTTCCACAGAGGTTGCACTAGTTTACAGTCCCACCAGCAGTGTATGAGTGTTCCTATGCCTCCGCATCCACGCCAACATGTATTGTTTAGGGACTTTTTGATAAAGGCCATTCTCACTGGAGTTAAAGGATATCTCATTGTGGTTTTGATTTGCATTTCCCTGATGATTAGAGATGTTGAGCATTTTTTCATATGTTTGTTAGCCATTCTTATATCTTCTTTTGAAAAATTTCTATCTATGTCCTTTGCCCACTTTTTGATAGGGTTGTTTGATTTTTTCTTGCTGATTTTCCTGAGTTCTAAATAGATTCTTTTTATCAGTCCTTTATCTGATGTGTAGTATGCGAAAATTTTTTCCCATTCTGTAGGTTGTCTGTTTCAGTATGATGGTTCTTTAAAAAATTAAAAATAGAACTACTATATGATCCAGCTGATTTAGCAATTCCACTTCCAAGTATATAAACCCAAAAGAATTGAAAGCAGGATCTCAAAGAGATATTTGCACATCTATGTTTATAGCAGCATTATTTTTAATAGCTAAACTGTGGAATCAACCCAAATGTCCATCAGTGGGAAAAAGGGGTAAGGAAATGTGCTATATATGAACAGTAAAATATTCACCCTTAAGAAGGAAGGCAGTTCTGACATACGCTATAACACGAGTGAACCATCAGGACATTATGTTAGTGAAATAAGCCAATCACAAAAGACAAATATTTTATGACTTCACTTATGTGAGGCACCTAAAGTAGTCACAATCATAGAGACAGAAAGTAGAATACTGGTTGCTGGGGGCTGGAGGGAGGTGAGAATGGGAAATTAATGTTTATTGGGTATACATTTCTGTTTTGTAAGACGAAAAGAGTTCTGGAGATAGATGGAGGTGATAGTTGCACAACAATACATATTGCAATCATACATAGTATGATTAATTTCACCGAAAACTGTATACTTAAAATGGCTAAGATGGTAAATTTTATATTATGTGTATTTATCACAATTTTTAAAAAACTTAAAAAAGGAAAGAAAATCCCTTTTACTAAATTGTACTGAAACAACTAGATATCAATACAAAAAAAAAAAAGAAAGACAATTGATCATTACCTCACATCATACACAAAAGTTAATTGGAAATGGATTATGTACCTAAATGTAAAAGGTGTTCTTCCTTCAAATATTGGCTGTGTTGCTTTCCCTCCATGGTGACATAATCTATTTGTCCTAATCCTACAGCCATGTTTCTCCATCAGCCAACATATTACCTCCCACACCCAGACCTTCTATCCAGATAATTACAGGGTTATAGGGGCCAGGGCACAATAGTAAAACTTACAATGTTCAGTGTTGGCCATTACTGCTTCCCAGCTGTCCAGCAGTAAGAGTACCCTAAGGTACACAGATTCTACCAGCTAATCATAATGCTTGTGGTCTATAGTCTTCCATATCCAACAAACAAAACCAGGTGGGGGCAGAAGCAACAGATTGGAGTCACCCTCTCTGTGTTGTCACCTATGATGCCACCTGATGATGAAACCAGTCAGGCTTTCCAGGTAACAAGGTCAATAGGAAAAAAGGGAGGGACAGTGGTTGAGGGATTTTAGGGTAAAATCACAGACATGAAGAACTGATCTCCCCAAATCTCTTCTCCTGACTTTCTTCAAACACCTCCTCCAAAGGGAATGTTTCCTCTGCAGATCGGCTACATTTAATACTCACACTGTCTGCCAAAGATGTGCAGGCCACAGGCTGATAACACCACGTGTCCAGCAATCATTTTCAGTTAAGTCTTTTAAAGTCTATCCCACCACTTGAGGGTGCCACCAGCCTGAGAAAAAGGGAATGAAATGTCCTTCGAATGTGTTGTTCATTAGCCCACTATTGGGGATCCCGTTGCTGTGAACAGTGAGGCATCATCTAACTGTAAGTGACCCATATAGTGAAAAACAAGGCAGAGCATAGTCCCGAGCGTTACTATGGTGTGTCCAGAACCTGCCAGCCTCACAGAATGGCAACTCCATGATGACAGTTGAATGTCAAAGGCCAACAGATGGCAGGATAGGACCAATGTATTCTACTGACCAGACATGGGATGGACCCATCCCTGGAGTTAAGGGTCCTTGTTCACCTTTAGACAGACACATCAACTGCTGACAGGTAGCATGGTCCAGGTAGGCCATTTCAATCTCCTTGGCACATAGATGGAGGCCCAACTTTTGAGCCTATCGTGTTAGTGGCAGGATTACTATCTCTAGTCCAATGATGGACTGAGATACTGATGCTAGACACCAGGGCCATGCAGGCCCAATCGCTCACATTGTTCCGTTTAGTCTCATCAGAGTACGTACCCTTCCCATGGACATCCACAAGGGAAGGGTCACATCAAACTGCACCAGTGGCTTTCAGAGCTCAGAACCTCAAAAAGGGGTGTCTTTAGTAAACCATCCAGTTGTCCCTCAATAGCTGGGTTGGCAGACACGTAGAAGAGGAGGTGAAAGGGGGCATGTCTGGTCCTTAGGAGTACTAAGGCACGAGTGACGGGCTTCCATTTAGCCCACTGGGCTGTGGACTCCTCTTGCGGTAGCTCTTCCAGAGTTGTCTCTGGGGCTAGATGGCTGCTGCCACCAAGTGGACACCATCACCTTTATGTTGGGCTGAGTCATCAGTAAACCAAGCCCGAGCATCCTCGGGGACTTCCAGGGGGTCGTCTCCAGGCTGCCAAAGGCTGACCCTGTGGGAATCAGGAGAGAAACAAGGGGCCCCTCAACCTACCTGTATAAAGAGAATCATCTCTGGGACCAGACTTGCCCCTCTGGAATGCTCTACTTCCACTTAATATAAGAAATTGTGTGCATTTCCAACTCTGTCCTTAGGATTTGAGGGGACAAAATCGGGACAGGGCTATCTGGGTGCAATGGTATCTGGCAGTCCCCTCTAAGGCACTCAGTCCCCACAAGTGCCCAGGAGCAGCACAGCAGCTGTGTCTCAAGTGGAGGGAAGCAGGGAGCCAGTCGGAAGAGATCAGTATCTCGAAGGATGAGTCTAGGCAGAGGCTGCCTCCCTTTGCCGGAGGCTCCACTCAGCATAGTTATCAGCAACACATGCCTTGCAGTTCCCAAAGATCCTTGGGGTTTACAGGCCCCAAGGGTGGGGCTGCTGAGATACCTGTCAGACTACCTCTAGCTCGTCCGTTTTCCAGTTCCTCAGATCAATTTGGCTGATTTTTCTGGATAATTTGTACATAGGGCTCAACAAAATACCTGGATGAGACATATCTTATCTCTTATCCCCTAACAGACCAACTATGTTCTGAACTTCCAGTTTTGATAGTGGAGCAACTTAAGTGGGTAACATTTCCTTTACTCTCTCAGGAATTGATGTTTGACCCTCCATCCAAGTGCTTTCAAGGATTACCCTGGATATCTGGTCCCCGTATCTTCTCAAAACTAATGAGCTACCCCTCTGCTGGGCTTTCCTATGGGGCAAAGTCTACTCCATAGTGGTTGCCACCTGTTCTTTATTAGAGCCTATCACCATGACATCATCAATGGAAGTGGAACCAAGTTAGCTCCTACGAGCAGAAGGACTTGTCCCGTGTTTGGGTCCATCCATTGGTGTCAAAGAATAGGAGAATTTAGTGCCTCTGTGGCAGGGCAGGAAATGGGTTTTGGAGGTCCAGGTGACCTTCCAGGGAGACTGATCTTTAACACCTGGTGCCAAAGAACTTAGCATTAGCCTTGTTCAAGACAGCATACTGTCAATTTATACAATCAACTTAACTGCAATCTCAAAGTCTAGCTGGTGCTGTGGAGGCGACAAATGAATTTGGCTGGTGATAATCCACTGTGGATTAGAAACATCCAGTTTGGACTTCATATGAGGCAGAAACAAGTATAACAACTAGTATATTAAGACTTCAAGATTTGGGGATTGATTGGTTGTTTTTTGTTTTTTTTTTTTTGTTTGTTTGTTTGTTTGTTTGTTTTACAGCAGCCAGCATTGTCCCACTAATACACTCTGCCACTTCATAGGTGATAGGACTTGTCACATGACACATACCTTGTCTGGGCTCCTTTAAGCACTCAGTAAATGCTTATCAAATTAATAGAATTGATATGTTTAAGCTTACAGCATTGACCCACATGATTTCTAATACATCTTCCTCCTACATTCAATGATTCAGAGGATACTTGAGCTTTGGGCCAATTTGGGTACTGGGTCAATTATAGAGCTTTTTAGCAACAATCACACTGTCTAAAGGAAGGATTTGAGAAACTCCTGAGAGATGCATAATTTATGGTTGAGGTCTACATGCTTTGAATAAAACAGCCAAGAAAAGTGTGAGTGTGAAAAACCCTTTGCAGTGTGTTAGTTGCAAATATATTCACATCATGCTGTACAATGATTGCAGTTAATAACGAGCATAAAGAACACCACTAAAGGACATTTTTCAGCCTGTGCTGCTCAAGTCTGATGCAATCTTGGAGGTGGCTGGAAAGTCTTTCAGCAGTTCCTTAAACAACATATTTTTTATGTTCCCCCAAAGTAATTATGTATCTATTGACATCTTAGAAATTGGAGTTGGAAAATACTTAAGACCTATTAAAATAATAGTGGCTAGTTTGGGATTTTTTTTTTTTTTTTTTTTTTTTTTTTTAGAGACAGGGTCTCGCTATGTTGCCTAGGCTGGTCTTGAACTCATGGGCTTAGGAGATCCTCCTGCCTTGGACTCCCAGAGTGCTGAGATTGCAGGTGTGAGCCACCATGCCTGGTCCAGTTTTATGCAAAGGCATATTCACCATTCCTCTCTAACCTTTAAATACTCACCCTCGGCCCCTCCCCTCCCAGGAAGCATCTGTTCCCTTTCCATCTCTCCTCCTGTTCTGTGGCCCTCTCTGCTTCTTAAAGCCAAACCAATCCAGGCCATGAACTGAGATCTTACTCAGATTTTCTCTATGCAGCTTTCTGCAGGATTCTTCCCAGAAGGCTGCACTCAGTTGCTGTCAAGCTTAGTAGTGTCACCTTTCATCTTCTGCTCAGAGCAAGAATTAATACTATATCTGGAATAGGAGGTCTTAGTATCTGCAACAAATGAATTCTGTGACTCTAGGCAAGTCATGTAAGCCAGTTTTCTCATCTTTATTTCAGGTAAGAATAATAGTTACTCCTTACAGAGGGCTTTAAAAATCTAATGTAACAATACTTGGTGAAGGGATGTGACAATGATACTGTGCTATGCAGATGCGAGGTATGATTATGAATCAGGTAGAAAAAGATTGATATAATCAAAGGGGAAAGAAAGAACTCTTCATACCCCAGGTTTCTTTTCCCAGGTAACGGTCACAGATGCTTCTGAGAACCGGAAACATGAGTCTTGCAACCACTCTGGGAAGGATGTGAGCCTGACCCAACCTGAACATAACTACTAAATATGAACATTTGTCATTACATTTGGTTTTTGTAAGTGCTAAGTCTAAGACAAATTCAGTTATTGACTTCATGCAAATGATTGTTTTAAAGACAGACTGGAAAAGGTGGCTGATCTTTTCTGCCTTCAGATCATTGAACTGAAAGAAGAGGGGAGCATGTTACTAAATCAAACCTGCCGCTCTGGGCTAGAGTCAGATTCTCTATCCCTCCTCTTACCGCACTCCAATGACACTGTCCCTCTGTAGGGCTTCACTCTCCTGTGTTTGAAATGGTGTGTAAGTTCTCACAAGCTGGCTGGGGCTGGCGATGGTATTGCCTACACCTGTGCCCTCTGTGAGTCCCAGAGTGGAATTTCCACACCTTGGTCATTTGAGAGTGGCAGCCTGTGTTATCTCAGAGTTTTCTAAATGGCGGCCCCAGAGGACCCCAGAGCAGGGGGTGCCTGGGGTAGGGAGAATAGAGAGGGCACAGGACTGGGAAGGGAGTAGTAGTGGGGATTCATGAGGCCATTAAATTAGCAACATATCTTGTACATAAACGTACAAATCATTTGCTCTCTGACCATGGTTGATGAGTCCAATGGCAGGAAAGTAACTCAAGTCCAGCTTATAAAGTTTCTCCCTGAGATTTTTCACACTGCAGTTTAGCTCAGAATCAGTGACGCCCATGTTTCCAACCATAAGGAGAAAACAAAGCACACATACAGAGAAACAGTGATATGGGTTATGAGAACAGAGCATGCTGGTGACATTCACATCCCCATCCCTATGTGTCTGGTTGGTTGTATTAATCATGTGTTTAACTTTTTGTATCTTATGATGTTGCCACCTTTGGGGGCCTTATAGACCCAGGGAGAGACAGTCCTACTCGGGCTCCCCAGGTAGTAGGGTCAATAGAAAAAAAAAGAGCCATGGTTGAGGGATTTTAGTGTGGAATCACAGACACGGAGAACTGATCTCCCCAGATCCCTACCTCTCCTGTCCTGATTTCCACCTAACACGTCCTCCAAAGGGAACCTTCCCTCTGAGGGCCGACTGCGTGTAATGCTCTCACTGTCTACCAAAGATCTGTGGGCCACAATGCTGATAACATCGTCTGCTCAGCAATTTTTTCAGTCGGTATTTCAAAGTCCATCACACTGCCTGAAGATGCCGCCAGCCTGAGAGTAAAGGCATGAAATGTCCATTGAACATGTTGTCCGTTTGCCCACTATGGGGGCCCCGTTGCTCTGAACAGTGCGGCATCATCGACCTGCAAGTGACCCACGTAGTAAAAGACAAGGCACAGCATGGTCTCAAGTGCTACTACCAGGTGCCCAGAATCTGCCTGTCTCACACCATGGCAACTCCACCGTGACAGCTGAATGTCAACTACCGCTGCGTGCCAACTTGCCCACCAGAGGGCGGCAGAGGACCAATGCACTGTATATGCCAGACAAGGACAGGATCCAACCGTAGAGCTAAGAGCCTTGTCACTTTTAGACAGAGATCAACTGCTGGCAGATGCCACAGTCCGGGTAAACCATTTCAATCTCAATGACACTCACTATTTTGAACCCACAGTGTTAGTGGCAGAAATATTAATACTACCGCGTAGTCGGACAATGATGAGCTAGCACTGCTGGCTGGCAGGGCTGTGCAAGCTCCATTCAGTACCATCAGGGTATGTATCCTCCCATGCGCACCCACGAGGGCCACCGGGCTGCAGGAGTAGCGTCCGCAGCTTGCAGCCCCATAGAGGAGTGTCTTTAACGTGCCACTCAATTGTCACCAACCAGATAGGTTGCTAGCCACACCCAAGAGAAGGTGAAAAAGGGCACATCTGGTCCCTATGAGCACTGTCTCAGGCAACGCCAACGGCTTTCTAGTTAGCCCACTGAGCTTCTCAGTCAGTAGCTCTCCCAGAGTTGTCTCTGGGGCCAGATGGCTACTGCCACCAAGTAGACACCATCACCTTTATGTTGAGTTGAGTCGTCAGTAAACCAAGCCTGAGCAACCCCAGGGACTTCCTGGGAGTGGTCTCCAGGTAGCTGAAGCCTGCCCCTGTGAGTAATCAGGAGAGGGACAAGGAGCCCCTAAAGATGTATCCTCAATCTACTTGCATAAAGAGAACTCATCCAAGGGACCAGACTTGCCCCTCCCACTCAGTGTGAGAAATCTGTATTTCCAACTCTGTCCTTAGCATCTGAGGGGACCAATGCATGATGGGCCTATCTGGGTGCAATGGTTATTGGCCGTCCTCTCTGTTGCTCAGTCTCTACAAGTGCCCATGAGTGGGACAGCAGCTGTGTCTCAAGTGAGGAGTAGCAGGGAGCCATGTCATAGAAATCAGTACCCAAGGGCTGGCTCTGGGCAGAGGCTGCCTGTGTCATCGGCTCCAATCAGCTTTGGTGAAAGTAAGGTATACCCAGAAATCCCAAAGAGCCTTGGGATTTACAGGCCCCAAGGACATGGGGCTGCCAACAGACCTTCTGGACTACCCCCAAGGCCCCTGCTGCCCAGGTGACTAGAAAATCTGGTGGATTTTCTGATCAATTTATGCATAGAGCTTAGCAAAATACCTGGGTTTTATCTCCAAACCCCTAACAAGCCCACTAAGTGCTGGGCTTCCTTTTTTAGTAGTGAGGTCTGTAGAGTGAGTGAATTTTCTTGTACTTTCTCAGGAATAGGTCTTTGAGCCTCTGTCTACAGTGGTCCATGGACTTGACTAGGATGGCTGGTCCCTGTATCTTCTCAGCACCAATGAGCCACCACTGGGCTTTCCTATGGGGCAGAGTTTACTCCAGAGTGATTGACCCTGTTCTTTATTGGAGTCTATTACCATGATACCATCAATGCAGTGGAACCAAGTCAGGTCCTTTAAAAAGAAAGGCTTGTCTCATCTTTTGGCCCATCTGTTGGTGGCAAATAGTAGAGGAACTCAGTGCCCCTGTGGCAAGACTGGAAATGGATTCTGAAGGTCCAGATGACCTTCCAGGGATGCTGATCTTTGACATTAGATGCCAAAGAGATTGACAAAAAGGCATTAGCCACGTCCAAGACAGCATACTATCAGTTGGGCAATCGATTCAACTGCAGTCACTAAGTTTGGAAGAGCCAGGGCTACAGCACTAACAGAAGAATTCCACTGGCAATAATCCACTGTGGAGAGAAACATCCACTTTATTTTTTTTTATTTTTTTTATTTTCTTTTATTTTTTTTATTTTTTTTTATTTTTTTTTGAGGCGAACACAAACAAGTCTCTTTTATTGTGATTAATTTCTACCAAACAAGCTTTTCATATGACATTGAGACTTAATAGTAATAATAACAACAACAATAGCCCTTATTAGTACCTGCCTTACCAATTCTTAATGCCTTATGAGGAAAATGGAATTCTGAACATGAAGGCATAGTGAAACATCCACTTTAGACTTCTCTTGAGGCAGAAATAATCTTCTAGTGTGTTAAGCCCCTGACAGATGGAGCTTTATGTTTTTTACAGCAATTAACATTTCCCAAATAATACATTCTGGCACTTTATGGTCACTAAGACCTTATCACGTGAGACACAACCTGTCTGGGCTCCATTCAGGCACTCAGCTAATATTTGTCCAGTTAATTGAACGGATGGATTTAAACCGATAGCATTGACCTACATGACCTCTACTGTACATTCCTGCACTTTACATTCAGTGATTCAAAGGCTATTTGATCTTTGGGGCAATTTGGACACTAGGTCACTTACTGACATTTTTAACAATCATCATTCACATTTTCTGCAGAAAGGACTTAAGAAATTTCAGATGATGCATAAATTATGGTTGGGGTCTAACTGCTTTGACAAAAAATGGCTAGAAAAATGTGAGCACGAAAAATCCCTTGCTATGTTTCCAATTACTAACACATAACAAATTTTCATGCCGCACAATGATTGCAGTTAATAGTCAACATAAAGGATCCCCCTAAAGGATGTATTTTGCCACTAGGTCAAGTCTGGTATCATCTTGGGGGCAGTTGGGAAGTTTAGCGCTGTTCCTTAAACATATTTTTTATGTTTCCCGAAGTCATTACGTATCTATTGACAGCTTAGAAATTAGAGTTAGTAAAGTCTTAAAATCAATTAAATGTTAGTGACCAGTTTTATGCAAAGGCATATTCACCATCCCTCTCTAGCCTTTGAATCCTCACCCTTCGCCCCACCCCTCCCAGGAAGCATCTCTGCCCTTTCCATCTCTCCTCCTGTTCTGTGGCCCTCTCGTCCTTTTGAAGCCACACCAGTCAAGACTGTGAGCTGAGATCTTACTCGGATTTTCTCTATGCAGCTTTCTGCAGGATTCTTCCCAGAGGGCTGCACTCAGTTGTTTGCTGTCAAGCTTACTTGTGTGTTGTAGTGTCACCTTTCATCCTTTGCTCTCAGAGCAAGAGCTTACATCGTACCCGGAAGAGGAGATCTGTGTACAGCTTTGGTACCTGCAAGGAACAAGTTCTGTGACATCTAGGGAAGTCATTTAAGTCAGTTTTCACACCTTTAATCCAGATATAAATAATGGCCATTCCTTCTAGAGTATGATAAAGATCTAATGTAATAATACACGGCGAAGGGCTTTGACAATGATATTGTGCTATGCATAATAGCGTGTGTAGCATAATTACGAATCAGTTAGAAAAGAGATTGACATCTAAGGGGAAGGAAAAGATTCCTCATGCACCAGGGCAGTCTTCCCTGATAAGGCTGCCACGTGGTGGCTCCAGGGAGTCACAGATGCTTCTGAAAACGGGAAACATGAATCTTACAATGGCTCTGGGAAGCATATGAGCCTAAATCTGTCTGAACATAACTACTAAACATGGAAATTTGTCATAATGTTTGGATAGCATAAATACTACACCTAAGACAAATTCAGTTATGGAACTCATTCACATAATTGGTTTTTTTGTGTTTTTTTAATTTTTTTTATTCTTATTTCAGCATATTGTGGGGGTACAAAAGTTTAGGTTATATATATTGCCCTTGCCACCCCACCCCCCCCCGCCAAGTCAGAGCTTCAAATGTGTCCATCCCCTAGACAGTGCGCATCGCACTCACTATGTTTGTATACACCCATCCCCTCCTCCCACATCTGCCCGACACCTGATTAATGTTATTCCTAAATGTGCTCTTAGGTGATGATCAGATAATTGTTTTAAAGACAGACTGGAAAAGGCAGCTGATCCTTTTCTGCCTTCAGATAATTGAACTGAAAGAAGAGGGGAGCATGTTACTAAATCAAACCTGCCGCTCTGGGCTAGAGTCAGATTCTCTATCCCTCCTCTTACCGCACTCCAATGACACTGTCCCGCTGTAGGGCTTCACTCTCCTGTGTTTGAAATGGTGTGTAAGTTCTCATAAGCTGGCTGGGGCTGGCGATGGTATTGCCTACACCTGTGCCCTCTGTGAGTCCCAGAGTGGAATTTTCACACCTTGGTCATTTGAGAGTGGCAGCCTGTGTTATCTCAGAGTTTTCTAAATGGTGGCCCCAGAGGACCCCAGAGCAGGGGGTCCCTGGGGTAGGGAGAATAGAGAGGGCACAGGGCTAGAAAGAGGGTAGTGGTGGAGATTCACGAGGCCATTAAATTAGCAACATATCTTGTACATAAGTGTACAAATCATTTTCCAATGACACTAGATAATACTGTGGTAAATACACTGCAACTGTATTTAAAAGCATTACCAAATTCTCATTTGCTTTGTGGCACTTTTTTGTTAACAATATAGTTTAAGTGAATAGACTTTTTTTTGAGTTTCAATGACTTATTTTGGACTCTGGTCCACCAGTCAGTAGCCATTTGGCATTGGATCATCTTTGATTTCCTCCTCTCTACGATGCAGATAATAACAGTATCTGTCTCCTAAGCATTGCGCAAGTATTACATGAGATTATCCACACAAATTACAGGGAGTAAGAACTCAAGTGGCAGCTGCTGTCACTCTCACCATCATGTTGTTTCTCAATCACAGCTTATTAAATGTGCGAGTGCCAGGAGAGGCAGGTCTGCACAGGCTGTGGATGTTGTAAAAGGTTCTCATTCTTGAGAAGATCGGCAGCCACTGGTCTGCACACTTCCTCCTCGACCCTACCCATAACTTTCTTCCAGTCCAGGCATTTAACCTACGGATACTCTCCTTCTGGGAACAGCTCTCCTCTTCCTGGAGAACAGTTGCTCCTCCTCCACATCCTGCCACATGTTTCAGACGGAGGTCTGGGCTGTTCATCACAGAATCCCACATGGCAGGAATGAGACTTAAACTCAAGCTATCGGCTCTGTCCCTGAGAGTTTTCACACTGCAGCTCAGCTCAGAACTGGTGCTACCTATGTTTCCAACCACGTGGAGAAAATTAGACTGGAAAAACAAAGCACAAATGCAGAGAAAAGCTGAGATGATATGCAACCAAGCACGATGGTGATATTCAAGTCCCTTAAAAATCTAGGTGTCTAGGTAATTATATGAACCATGTGTTCTACATTTTTTATCTTATGATGTTTTGACACCTTTGGGGGCCTTTCAGATTCAGGCACAGACAGTCCCTCCCTGGGTTAGCTATTTCCTAAAGATAATATACTTGGGATCATGCCTCTCACATGCAAGCCAAACACCCCTCTCTATTTCACTCTCACACACCCTCAGTATTACGTTTGTGCTATGTCTCTCCAGAGCCAGAACCAGAAAGCTAGACCATGTTCTCCGAAGCCTGCTGGAATTATTCAAACTACCGTATCCTAAGCTGTGTGTTCTACCCAGCACTGACTTTCCCTTGGAAACTTCAATAACAGCTCTGGCCTGGGCTCTCCCCTCCCTCCTGCCTCTGCCTCCCTGCCAAAACCCGATGCTTCCCCGGATGCGGCCCTGAGTGCTGTGGCATGCGTGCCCCCTTCCTTTGGAAACGTAAGTACAGTCATTCCTAGGTATTTGAAGGGAACTGGTTCCAAGACCCACACGGATACCAAAATTTGCATTGCCCAAGTCCCTTGTGTAAAATGCCACAGTATTTGCATATATCCTATGCACATCCTCCCATGTACTTTAAATCATCTCTAGATTACTTGTAATACTTAAAACAATGTAAATGCCATGTAAATTGCTGTTATGCTATATTTTATTAGTATTATTTTTATTTTTTTTCCCAAATATTTTTGACCCACAATTGGTTGAATCCATGCATGTGGAAGCCATGGATACAAAGGGCTGACTGTAATAAATTATTTTTTCAATGGTATCAGCCTCTCTGTGTCATCACTCAGTCACCTGCATGAATTAAAATCCCACGGGTACATTTTGAGGCAGTTGTGCAGCGGGCAGAGTGACTGAGTGTTCCGTGGACGACTCTGCCTCTAGACTGCTGCTGACGCATTACCGGACTGTCCCAAACAGCAAGCTCTACCCGGGAGGGCACTGCTGGCTGCTGCGGTGCCTGAGCTTTGGCCACCACTGCCTCGTGCTGTGTCTGCTGTGTCCTTCCATGGGTTTCCATTCTAAATTGTGGCAAGGGTATGACCACAGATTCTAGCTTAACATGTGTAGTACAATTGGGAGCAAGAGAGGTTCCCAAGGGACACCTTATTGGTGACAAAGAATCCTGGCATGTGTGCCATTGAGGAGGCATCCAGGGCTAATTTGCACAGTGAAGGCTTCCTGGAGAGACTGAGAGCAGGGAGTGGTTACTCTAAGGGCGCTTTGAGGACACGGACACTGATGACCTGCCTGCCAACACCGTCAGAGCCACCAGGGCTCGCCACACGGGCCTGGGAGCTGGACATTCAGGCTCAGGCATAACTCCCTATTTGTAACAAATCTTCTCCCGCTTTGGTGGACAAGCAAGTCCTGGGCAAATGAGGTCCTGCTTGGACTCTCCATCAGGGGCTGACATTGACTCTTGGTCCCCTGGGCATTGGGACCCTCTGGAGACACTCACCTGCTTGATTCCAAATTTGAACAGGCCCATCCCTACCGGTGGGCAGCTAGGTGTACGGTATCTTCCTCATGGAAAGCCATGACTCCCAGAAACCTTAAATCTTGCCATAAGGGCAAGTCTCTTTGTTGTCGTTTGTCTTTGTCCCTTGACCTAGAGGGGTACAGGGGACCCCATCCTTGGAGACGGATGGTCCAATTCTTCATGAAAAAGGAAGAGAGGAAGGAATATTTTTATCCTGCTCCCCTTGAGATGCCTGAAGAGGTTTCTCAGCTTTTATAAAAAGTTGTCCGTTTTGGTCAACACACAAAGAGCCTCCTCTTAAAACTCAATTGTCCCCAAATCAGGATTTTGCCATGGTTGCCCTCCTGGATGTAGCCCCCAGCCCCTGGGAGGCTGCTTGGGACCCAGACAGGGAGGCCTTTGCCCACAGTGGAGGATGCTCAGGACCACCAGGAGCTTGTCAGGTGAGCGCTCAATGGCAAAACAAAAACAACAGCAATGACAACAAAACTGGTACTGAAAGGAGACAAAAAAAAAAATAAAAAGTTTAGCCACCTAGAAAGACAAGCTATTCTAAAGATTTAGTGTAAGAGAAAACAAAAAGAGGAAAAAGGAGTGATTGTGCTGTTCCTGGGGGCTGTCACAGGGCCCCCGGGCCCCTCCTCTCTTCCTTCCACACCTTTCTCAAAATGACTGACTATTCAATCAGCAGCTGACAAATATTTCATTCATAGATTTGGCTAACGTTCTACTCAACACCTCTTTCAACAGCCGGTCATGTGCAGTTTGACTCCAACTCCGACAGGACACAACGTACCTTTCCGGGCTACCCATGGCGCATCTCGACAGCTTTATCATCAACAGAGTCTTTGCAGACAAGGTCTTACCTGCTTCCACCTTCTCCAGGAATGCAGGTGTGACATCACCTTGATGACAGCCTCCTCCAAGGAGATTCATTGACACACTCATCAGGGACGTACAAGTCCACATCTTTTACTGATTTGAGGGCAACATAGTCCTCATTTACAAATTTTACTTCCAATGTAAAATCAACAGACACTCGTATTAGTGCCCTCAGAGACTCCTTCACAGTACTGGCTTTGCCAACTTCTTCTCGTGCCTCCTGGAGTCTGTGGCCCACTTACGCTCACAAGTTGGCCAAGGGCTTCCGATGCAAGAAACTGCCCCTTCCATTGCATGCTAAGGAATGAGTGAACGAAAGAAGGATTGAGTGGCAAAATGAATGAGGTCTCATTAGAGGCCAGCCTTGTTCTTCCTAGATCCAAGCAGAGTCTCATCCCCGAGCTGGATCCTGTCTCTTCCTTTCACACTGGGTGAGTGGATACCCTTCTATCCCAGGTTCCCTTTCAGACCTTTTCCAGAGCTATTTTTCTGGATCATTTATCTAAACATCATCGCATCTCAGGTGAAGGAAGCAACATAGTCATAAGCCAATGTGCCTGGTGACATTCAGCCTTAACACTGAGAAGGGGCAGCTCGTCTCTCCCTGTTCCAGCTCCGCAGGGGGAACAACTGGTGCTCTTTGTAGCACACGTGGGCCAGAGGCTGAAAATTCAAAAGGAAGACTCGCTAGGTCCTTCTTCTGCCCCAAGATAGGGAGATAGAGTATAGGCATATGCATTCGTATGTGTAGTATGTGACATGTGTGTGTGCAGGTATGTGGGCATGCATGTGAGTGCCTTCCATATGTGCATGTGTGTGAGTGAATGTATGTAGAGATGCAGACATCTGTGTGCATTGGAAAATTTTATCCAAAAGACATAGATCTCTTTAAAGGATGTTTCACTATTTGAGAATGATGTCCTTAAAAACAAAGATTCAACAAACACAGAGATGATCAAAGAACTTCATTTGTGGGCCGGGCGCGGTGGCTCACGCCTGTAATCCTAGCACTCTGGGAGGCCGAGGTGGGCAGATCGTTTGAGCTCAGGAGTTCGAGACCAGCCTGAGCAAGAGTGAGACCCCATCTCTACTAAAAATAGAAAGAAATTATATGGACAGCTAAAAATATATATAGAAAAAATTAGCCGGGCATGGTGGTGCATGCCTGTAGTCCCAGCTACTCGGGAGGCTGAGACAGGAGGATCGCTTGAGCTCAGGAGTTTGAGGTTGCTGTGAGCTAGGCTAACGCCACGGCACTCACTCTAGCCTGGGCAACAGAGTGAGACTCTGTCTCAAAAAAAAAAAAAAAAAAGAACTTCATTTGTAGAAAGTTGGTTATAAATGAGATAAAAAATCTCTTATAGAAAGAAAACCCCATATAAGGCTTTGAAATAGCCCTATTACTTGAGAAAAAATATCTATTATGATTGGGTTGTTTCATTCAAATTGCTGATATTCTAGCATTTTTTGATCTGCTACAAATAGCAGTTTCATGTGGTTTAACCTAACACAAAAATGGGGAGTTATGTTTTAGATGGGTTGAGAATCAGAAACAAGCATTAAGCATTGCTTCTAAAAAAGTGGATTAATATTATGTGGTTTAATAACAACATTCTTATTAAAGTAAATAAACTTTAATAGGTTTTCAATTTGCATTCACACTCAAATCTGTAGCATCAACACTTAGCTGTTGCTGCATTTTCTAAAGAAACAAAACTGTTGTCTTCCTGAACAAGAATCTTGACATCTCATGACTAATGAGCACTTTAAAGTTGGAATGCAAATAGGCTTCAGTAGATCCAAGATGAATGCTTTTGGCCAGATGAATTAGATTTTATAGATGTTTGTTTAGCCAATTTCTCCATTTTCTGACAATAGATACATTTTTAATGCACATTATTTGACACAACAAATTGATATCACTTTAATGCAGCAACTCAGGGTTTCCTGTGTCCGTTCATGAAGTCACTTTTGAAAAAAGGATTGATTTTTGACAAATTTGGTCTGGTAATATTGTACAGCTGGGGCTCACTCAGAACCAAATAGCACCCATTCACATAACCTTTAGTGACTGCACAAACAGGGCCAGCCCTCTGGGTCTCAGAACGGTATGGTAGCAACAAGCATGAGAATAAATCAGCTTTTTAACTTGAAATCTCTAGCCAGTGGCCAGACTGGAGGAGACATGCATTGAACTGCCATCCTTCACCAGTGTGGGGTAACCGATTATATTCAGACTTCCTTTGGCACTCCCAGAGAAAACCTGCACTCATCATTTAGGTTTTGGGATAAGGAGAAGAAAACATGACCCCAATCCAACCAAAAAACACCAGACAATTTCCAAGTGAGGAACATCCTCAAAATACCTAACCAGTCCTTCTGAAAATTGTCACGGTCATCAAAACCAAGCAACACCTGAAAAACTGTCACAGCCAAGAAGAACCTAAAAAGCCATGATGGGTAAATGCAATGTGGTATTCAGAACACTAGGAGATGAGAGTACCAGTCCACACAAATCCTGCACCAGAATGGTTACAGCGGCTTTATTAATCATTGACAAAACTTGGAAGCAACTATAATATCCTTTAGTAGATGAGTGAAAAAATGAGTGTGGGTATATTCCGTTGATGGAATTTTAGTCAGTACTAAATAGAAATGAGCTATCAGGCTATGAAAGACGTGGAGAAACCTTAAATGTGTATTACTAAGTGAAAGAAGCTAATCTGAAAAGGTTACATGCTGAATAATTCCAATCATATGACATCCTGGAAAAGGCAAAATTGTGGAGACGGTGGAAGGATCAGCGGCTGCTAGAGATCGGCGGGAGAGGGATAAACAGTGGAGCCAGGGGATTTCTCGGGCAGTGCAGCTACCACGTATGAAGCTACCATGGTGGACACGTGTCATTTTACATTTCTCAAAACCCATAGAATGTACAGCACCAAGAGTGAGTCTAATGGAAACTGGGGACATGGGGTGGCAATGATGTGTCAACGTAGGTTTATCGGTTGTAACAAATGCACCACTTTGGTTCCTGATGTTCACGGGGAGGGAGGCTGTGCCTGGGTGGGGGCAAGCAGTGTGCAAGAACTCGTGATACTTTCTACTCAGTTGTGCTGTGAACCTAAAACTGCTCTAACAAATAAAGTCTGCCGATAACAATGATAGAATAGAACAGCAGGTAAACCCTCAGCAAGTCTGAATGAAGTATGGACTTTAACAATGATGCATCAAGATTTGTTTATTTGTTGTGTCAAATGTACCATAGCAATGTAACAGGTTGATAGGGGAACCCAGGTGAGATGGGGAACAATAACTACCTTTGCAATTCTCTGCAAACCTAAAGCTATTCTAAAATTTAAAAGGGAAAATTAAAAATGGAGGGTAAAAAGGGAAAGGCAGAAAAAAAGTTTTACAATTTATCAATGAATGGGTGCATTGTCTCATTTTGGATTCAAATAATAGAAATGGCCTTCATGTAATTCTTCTCTAATTTACACTGTGCTTGGTCCCCCTAAACCTTGGCTCCGATCTGTCCCATGAAGGTCTGGGCAGCCCGTCCTCCTGGGGCTCTTGTGAAATAACAGCCAGTGGCCTTTGCATGTCTGGTCTCCAGGAGTTACCGATCCCCTGGTCCTGGGAGTGTGGGGAGGCTGTCGGGCCCGTGGCTGCTGGAACCTGCTACGAGCTGCCTTGGCAGGGGCTCTACATCCTCTGCAGTGTCCCCAGGGCACTGGAAAAGCATGTCGTTTTCTAAGTATATCGAGATGTGAAAAAGTGTCAGGAAAAACAGCCCAAGCACATGGCAAGCTCACTGGAGCATCTGTGCATCTCCCACACATGCCAGTGAAGGTGTGGGGTGGCCTGGGTACAGTCAGGGGCCAATGACACCAATGGCAAGGGGCTGGCATTCCAGCTGGGTCTTGAGGACGAGGCAGGGTTTGCCAGGCACAGGGGCTGGAAGGGCAACAAGGAAAGGGAACAGCAGAGGCAAAAGCAGGCAGTGGGCACAGGCACAGAGTGTTTGGGAATGGTGGGGAGTTTCTGTGTGGCCAGACAGCAGTGTGTGTGTGTGTGTGTGTGTGTGTGTGTGTCTGTGTGTGGCTGTGTCTGTGTATGTGTGTCTATATGTGTGTCTGTGTGTGTCTGTGTGTCTATGTGTGTGTCTGTGTGTGTCTGTCTCTGTGTGTCTCTGTGTCGCTGTGTGTGTGTCTGTGTGTCTATGTGTGTGTCTGTGTGTGTCTGTCTCTGTGTGTCTCTGTGTCGCTGTGTGTGTGTCTGTGTCTCTGTGTGTGGGTGTCTGTGTGTGGGTGTGTCTGTGTGTATGTGTCTGTATGTGTGTCTGTGTGTATCCGTGTGTGTGTCTGTGTGTGTGTCTATGTGTGTGTCTGTGTCTGTGTGGGTGTGTCTATGTCTGTGTGTGTGTGTGTGTGTCTGTGTATGTGCATGCCTGTGTGCGCACCTGGAACTAAGTGTGCAATGGCAGGATAAGCCAAGCAGGAAACTGCCCCACAGCCTGGTCTAATGTTGTCCCCCTGCCTAGAAGGGACAGATCAAAGCAGATGTTGGGACAGAGTCACTGGTGGGGAGGGGCCGTGGGAAGTGCTGTCAGTATTGTGTTACCTGCCCAAGCTCAGAGAAACATTTCTCAGAAAGATTCCGCCGTCCGTGCGCTTCCTTGTACACATGCCTGTGTTCTGACTACACTCTTCCTCCGGGAAGAATCCGCCTCCCAAGGAGCAGGCAGGTTTCTCACTGTGCAGGAGAACACCCTGATTTACTTCTCCCCCAGTGAACAAAGCAGCGTTATCTCGCCTGTGTTCAAATAATCCCCCCAAACACCATCTTCAGAGCACCTGTCTGTGGAGGTCAGGGCTTCGGTGGGTGGCTGGAAGGATGGTGAGGATGGGCCCCCAGGTGAGGCAGTTTCAGAAACAGCCACTTCCCATGGAATTCATGCAGAGACTCTTCCAACCACCCAGTGAACCAGTCAACACCCCTAGTTGTGACCACAGAATTCTCAAACGGGTGGATTATCAATGCAATTCAAACACAGCTGCAATTTTTTTGCCTGTATATTGCTGTATCATCACACTGTTTTTAGAAAATTTGGATTAGGGGCCAACCAATTTAATGTAAACATATCTGGATTTGGGGGCATCTTGTTAAAAATCAGAAAGTCTGGTAATACTCAGCCCCATGTACACATGTCCCCAGTCAATTGGAGCTGAGTGTTGACCTTCACACGCAAAACCTCCAGTTGACCCTAGTCCTCACCACTCCCTATTGCCCTATTTCAAAACCAAAGGTCAGTTGCCATTATTATCACACTTGTGCTATTGTTTTCTTATAGCTGAGTTAAGAAAAGAGTAAAGAATTTTTTATTCTGAAAGTCCATGAAAAGTGAGGTGACAAAATATGGAGAGGTCCCCATCCTCCCTGTAGAAGTGAGTTTCTTTCTAAATGCTTGGTATGTAAACAATAAGGGTCTGTTTTCAAAGAATACAACTTAAGACGCCAGTATGAACTAAAACTGTTCCGTTCCACTTTATGCTAATAGCTCAGCCCAGTAAAACTTTAATATGCAGCCGTTATTGGCAGCACACTGAGGAAGACCAAATGGAAGGTGAGAGAGTTCATGGTCTGGGGAATGTCACACAGCTGAACACAGGCTGTAGCCAGGATCCACCCAGTTCTGGTGTGAGACTCTGCCTATAGCAGGCTGACCCAAGTGAGCTCCCTGCATTTGACCTAAAAGTGAATATTTTCAACAGAAATTTTTATATCAGGAATTCCTTTCCTACCAGCCTCTCGGGGCCTGTGGAATCCTCTGCCCACATAGTAACTTCAGGGGGCTCCATGGAAACAGGGTCTCAGATGCTAAGATGGCTTCAGTAACTTCAGTTCACCAAATACTTATTGATGCCGGGAGTTAGGAAGAGATCAGGCCCTGGGTGCAGAGTCCTACATTTAATCATGGACACCCCCCCCCCTCCTTTTCCTGGCTCTATGAACTTGGACAGGCCATTGAATAGCTCCAGAACCAATTTCTCCTTCTGTAAAATGGGATGTGTCCCCACACGCCCTGTCGCAGAGTGGAAATGGTGAGGAATCAGAGAGCGCTCTTAGGAACACCGAGCTCACTGTTTGGCAGCTCTGATCACTGTGGTTGTTGTCATTTTACTCCCCACTATGGATATCACTGCTGGGGTCCTCTCCCCATCAGGGAGGTCATTACAAGGCTGAGCTGTCCTCCTGTCCTGGTGGCTGGGGGGAAACGGGAGGACATAAAGGAAGCAGGTCTAATGGCACTCATGCACCCCCCCTCTTGCGGATTCCACCGGGCACTGTAGGAACTGGCTCCCACAGAGGGGTGTGGCTGGGAGGAGTGTGCAGGTATGTGCTGTACAAAGCCGGTCGGCTTGGCTCCTGGAAAGCAGCCTACCCCTCCTGGCCCTGCAGCGCGGACACAGCGCAGCCTGCACCTCACTCTCGCATCTGGGACTGCACTGGATCTGTGTGCTCGGAACAAGGTAAGAACCTTGCTCTCTTAAGAGCTTCACTACCTGCCCACCTCACTCCCCCATTTCTCACTCCACCCAAGGACCTGGGGTTCCTTGGGCCTGGATCCCACAGTGAACAGGTGGAGGCTGAGCCCCGTTGCCACAGGAAGTGGCTGGGTCTTCACCTGGCGGATCCAGCCTCCTCTCCCACCCTTCCTGGCTTTAGCCCCCACTCCTGCGACTGCCTTTCCCTTTCCTAATCCTCGCCGTGGCCAACACCCAGGGTAGAAAGGGCATCAGGACCATTTCCTGGGCCTGCCTTTTTTCAGGCAGAATTCAGTTTCGGTTTAAGTGGAGCATGAATGATATGAATCATCTTATCATCATGAACTATGTTAAACTAAACCAGCAGAGTTCATAGTTGCTTTTCTTATTCGCTGTCAATATTTTCTGAAGAGCAGAATAAAGATGAGAAGTAAGAAGTGATCAAAAAAGGGTGACAGAAAGGAACAAAGAGACATGGTCGGGCTGTCCACACCACCTTGTGCCTTGCCCCCTATGGGATCTTGAGCAGTTTACTCAGCAGTCTGAGCCTTAACAGTCACAGATGTTACCTGGGGAGACAAATTAATGGCCACCTGGAAGGGCTCTGTGTGGATATAACAAGGTAAGAATCAAATGCTGGATCAGTACTTAGTAGATGTGAAATAGAAATGGATTTCTCCTCTCCCTTCTAGCACAGTTTTTATTATCTACCCAATAAAATCCATGTAGTTTACTCTGATATTGAAGTTTATCCTATTGACTCAGTGATTTCTCTTATAAGAGCATTAATTAAGGGCTTTTGTGTATGCCCAGTACTGTGCCATCATGGGTCTGCAGAAATCAATGAACATGGTCTTTGCCTTCAGTCTTGTTAACTATCTGGTTTAACTATCTGGTTAAAATTCACCTGTCTTCACCCTGGTTCCCTTTGCCCAGTCAAGTCAGAGGAGTCCGCACCTTCATGCCTTTCTTTCTCCCACACTGCTGTCTCCTCCCCCACAACCCCAGCCACCTCGTGGTCAAATCCCATGCATGTTCAGCCTCTGGGTCACCATCACCTTTATGACACTTTCATGACACCTACCATGTCCTTCCTCGTGTTGTGGTCATCTGTGTCTGTGTGGAATTGTGAGGTAGAAATCCAGCACAGTGGAGCTGGAAGAGAGTTGGTGATTCTTTCACCTAACACTTTGATTTCCAGGTAAAGGAACTGAGACCCAGTGTCGGGGATAGGGACTTGTCCAAGATCAAGATGAGGACAGAGAAGCGACACATTTCCTAGTCAATGCTGTTTAAATTCTCCCAAAGAGTACTCTCTTAGCTCTTTAAAACCTGTGGTTTCTCATTCCCGGTGGTATGTTCAACACCTAGTCTGGTGCATGGCATGTAGTAGATGCTCAATAAATGCTGTGGAATGAGTGAATGAAAGAGTGAGGGGTGAGCCAATGCAGGAGTGAGTGAGTGAGTGAGTGGGTGAGGAGTGAGAGTTAGTGAGGCTTAGGGAGTGGCAAAGGAAAGGGTCAAGAGTGGTAATGTTGTGACACTCAAGACCCAGGTCAAGTGGAAATGTGAGTAGACAGGCTGCTCGTCTAGTGATTGCAGGAGCCAGAGGATTCTTGGTCTACCCCTAAAGCAGCAGGCGTGTGTCAGGGTGGAGGGGGCCAGTCTGCAGTCCTGCACAGCTGAGCTGCTGCCCGGCACTGACTCACCTGCCTTTTGTCAAACAGGCGCCCGCCCAGCTGCAGCCATGAGGATACACAGCCTCACTCTGTTCTCCCTCCTCCTTCTGGCCACTCAGGTGCTCTTAGCAGAGGGAGAAAAAAAGGGAAAGAATGGACATCACAGGAAAGTGGTTGCAGAGCAAAAGGACACTCTGGGCAATGCCCAGAATGAGCAGAGAAGCAGGACGTCCAAGCCCACGACCAAAGGCAAGTTTGTCACCAAAGACCAGGCCAACTGCAGATGGGCTGTGACTGAGCAGGAGGAGGGCATCACTCTCAAGGTCGAATGCACCCAAATGGACCATGAGTTCTCCTGTGTCTTTGCTGGCAATCCAGCCTCGTGCCTAAAGTTCCAGGAAAGGAGGGTCTATTGGAAACAAGTTGCCCGGAACCTGCGCTTACAGAAGGACATCTGTGGACAATCCAAGACTACCCTGAAGACCAAGGTATGCAGACAGAAGTTTCCAGAATCCAATCTCAAGCTGGTGAGCTCCACTCTGCTTGGGAACATGAAGCCCAGGAAGGAGAAAGCAGAGCCCTCCTCTAGGGAGCATATCAAGGTCAAAGAGGACACCACCACTAGACCACTGGGGACCCAGACCGTGGCCAAAAAATCTCCTGAGTGTGTGGTGGACCCAGACATGGCACAGCAGAGGAAGAGTGCCCTGGAGTTTTGTGGGGAGTCCTGGAGCTCCCTCTGCATGTTCTTCCTCAGCATGATACAGGACACGTCATGCTGATGAGGTCAAAAGAGAATAGGTTCCATTAAGAGATATCATGTCATAAGCCCCTCTGTATGCTATAAAGACCTCCATGTTCCCCCCAAACACATGAACTTTTGTACTAACAGAATGCAATGGAATATTTAAACAGATTTTGTAATTTTTGTTTTTGTGTTTCGGAAATTGCTTTCTATTCACTTCCTTGGATGTGATTTTCAGAGGCTGTTCACCTCTTCGTGTGTTTCCACGGCCCACACAGCTGTGCCGTGTATGCAGATGTGCGTATGAGCAGTGAAGACGTGTCTTTGAGTTGATCAAACCAGAGTGATGATTCCAGTGCAATGCACTTTCTGACAAATTGACAAACATAATAAAGCTCTGGGTGTTTTTAAAAGCACGTTCAACTGTTTGCTTTCTCTACCTTTGGTTCCTAATGAACTCATGGCTCATTATAAACACGCCTCCGTATATCAGTGGATAAAATATCTAAGGAACAACTTCTAGTTCTCCACCCAGCCCAGGTCATCTTCTAATGCACCCATTCCAGAATCCTTCTATATACTCTTCTCCATTGATCTGTGGTGCCTGATGCTTACTGAAGTATAATAATTAGGATCCCTATTGTTGGGGACTCACAGATGGTGAGGGGGGAGGCGGGATTGGAACCCAGGGGTTCTGGCAGCACAGAGTCCACAGGGTCGAGGGGCCCCCTCTGCTGGGAATGGCAGAGCTGTCCACTCCCACCCACCGCATGCAGGACCTGCCCTTGCAGAGCCCGTTTCTGGGCTGGGGAGAGAGGCCTGGTTAGCACAGTGCCCTGTGATGAAGGTGTAATGCAAGGTGGGGAGAACTGCATGGAAAACCAGAGAGAGGAGGCAGAAACTGCTGGATGAGCAGGGGTTGAGTTTCATAGAGGAGGTGACACTAAAGCTGGATTTTGGTGAGAGCATCTTATGAAATGGGACAGAGTGAAGGAACTTTGGGCATCTCACAGCATGACTAAAGGCAAAGAGATGGGAAAGGTCCAAGTTCTGGGAGAAGTTGGTGGCTGGCACGGGATGGGATGCAGGCATGAGACTGTGGTTAGTCATTTACATGTTAGTATGAAGGATCTGACAGTGCTTTAGCTCAAACATTGGGGAAAGAGGACGAACTATCCCCAATGCCTTGTCACAATTCCACAAACAGGAAATAGTGAGGAGCAGAACTGGTAAAAGCACCGTTCTTTAGCATGTGCCAGGCAGGAGGGTGGGAAACCAGCCTTTTATGCTCACCAACCTACCAGGACATACACTGAGGGTTGTCTGAGGCCAACCCACAGGGCCACAGCCTCAGAATGACATGAGTGTGTCATCATCAACGTCATCAAAACTAACATTTATCTCTCACTTGCCGTGTGCCGGGCTCTGTGCTAAGCTCTTCCCTTGAGTTATGCATTCACTCATTCACTCACTCACTTATTCATTCCACATAGAATGTATGGAACCCAGACTTCCGTCGGGCTGTGTTCTCTGCTGGGGATACCGCAGTGGATGTACAAGAGGTCGGTACTCTGCCCTCATGGAACTCGCCAGTGGGGAAACTGATGAAAAACTCACAATTACACGCAAGTTAGAGAAGAAAAGTAAAGCAAAGGAAGGGAGTAAATGACCGAGGGTGATGAGTTCTAGATGGGTTAGTCAGGGAAAGCTTCTCCACCTAAATAGAGGAATCAGCCAGGTGACATTCACAGGTAAGAATATTCCAAACAGAGGGAGCAATTGGAACAAGAGCCCTGAAATCATAGGTAGTTCATTTCTTCCCTCCTATAACCTCTGAGTGTGTGCCAGGCACCCTTCCAGAGCAGGAAATAGCAAGAAAGAAAAGAGAAAAAAAAAAATCTCTGTTTTCATAACACTTCCAACGGTGGGGATAATGCTTGTCAGGTGGCAGAAATGTCAACGGTGCTGATATTTTTGTAGGGTAGGGCCCAGGTCCTGACCTGCAAACCTCTCACCAACCACAACAGAACTGAACAGACATCCCACACCTTCCCCAATCCCCTTCTATCTACAGGGGAAGGACATTTTCCCTTAGGGTCTACACAGATCCCCAGCCCTGTGCCCCCCTCCCCCACATATACAACTTAGTTCAATATAGTTTTGAGATAGAGAAAGACTGGCAATCTCCTCCAGGAGTCCCTGGTCAGGTATGGATCAGCGCGAATAGTGGGAAACTGACCCAAAGCCTCCTATGATCTCCTCCAAACCTACAGGTTGCTGGTTGGTCTAGGTCTCTCGTGGTCTTTGGCCACTGGCAGAGCTGAGAGGAGTTTTGCCTCCAATGTGGGGAAACCGGCCAGACCCGGCCCAGAGGTTTGCCTCTGCAGGGAGTCAACCAGTCTTGGAGACAGTAATTTAACTTTCTGACCAGAAATTAGCCCACCGTGACAATGGGGTAGTGGAACCCACCCACCATTAAGCCTTGCTGGAAGACTGACGTTGGTCAATATTTTTAAAGCACCCATTATTGCCCCACTGGCTACACAGTAGCACACAGCACGTATTCGGCACAGCTGACTGTTTAAAATCCACAGCAGGAGACTGGATTGTGGAGGCAGGTCAAAAATTTCCTCATGAAAACTCTTTAACTGTGGAAGTTTTTTCTGTTTCGTTTTGTTTGTTTATTTTTACAGTACAATAAATGGCCAGGGACTGCCTTATTCATCACCACTACGTGCCAGTCACATTGTCCCCATTTTCTCATGAATCCCCCACAGCCCTGTCTGCTAGGAGGTGGCACCCTCATTCTCTAGTTGAGGGAACTGAGGCTCAGAAAAGCTTAGAATGTTGCCAGGGTTGGAAGCCTGTCAGTGGAAGAGCCTGTAAAGCCAACTCCTGGTCTAGAGGATCCCAAGCCCTTCCTGTCTCTGAAGCACGTGGTTTTCTTCCCTTGATGAGAGAAGAGTGACATTCATGGTCTCTGGACATGGGACAAACCTGAAAGCGAACAGGATCCACCAATCCCTTCCATGTGTACAGTCTCTTCCATGTGCCTGCAAAGAGAACATTAGAGAGGCCAGCACTTCCATTCATCACAGTCACATCCTGAGGGGATGTTTTAAGAACACAGAAGAAAGAAAGAAAAGAAAGAAGGAAGGAAGAAAGGAAGGAAGGAAGGAAGAAAGGAAGGAGGGAGGGAGGGAAGGAAGGAAGAGAGAGAGGGGGAGGGAGAAAGAGAGAGAAAGAAAGAAAGAAAGAGAGAGAGAAAAAGAGACAGAAAGAGAAAGAGGAAGGAAGGAAGGAAAAAAGAAAAAAGCAAGCAAGCACAGACTTTACATTGACTTCTATCCAAGTTGGGGCAACATATTTTCTCTCTGAGAACTTTCTGGATATGTAGAGGAGCCAGCAGCCATCTCGCTTTCTTTCTCTCTCTCTCTCTTTCTCTGGTCTTTAAGATAGGACTCCCCTTGGTAACAAGAGATGGAAATTTTTAGCCACATAAGAGGTGCTGAAGGTCAGCGTGTCTGTACCTCCTAAGGCTGCGCGGGTGGAAATGTCTCTCTTCCCCTATAAAGCCACATCTGGGCAGAGAGAGGGCCTCTTCCCTCTGGCGCCCTGGCTCTGTGTGGTAACTCACAGTCATGCCAGTGCTGACTTGAATTGCTGGAATTCAGAGCATCTCACCTGGCCTCCTTCCCCAGCTTCCCTCCTAAATTGTTTTTGGCAGAACCAGCCAAGGAGACCAAAGTGTTTGGGGCTGAGAACTCCCACGCAGCTAAGATGCCAGCCATCCTCTGAGGTGTTGCTTTTCATAACTCCCCACCTGTGACGCTCACCTTGAAATGTCTTACTCAAAAATATTTCATGCAACAGGATACAAAAAAACGTTTATCAGGCTCCTTCTCAATGAGGGGTCAGAATAGGGGAGTGGGAGAAGATTCTAGAGGAAGTTAGGCTGGTGAGCTGGGGAGTTTGAGGTGGGTTATCCAGAG
Organism: Eulemur rufifrons; assembly: GCF_041146395.1. Classification (NCBI taxonomy): domain Eukaryota; kingdom Metazoa; phylum Chordata; class Mammalia; order Primates; family Lemuridae; genus Eulemur; species Eulemur rufifrons. The sequence goes on from NC_091001.1 coordinate 28,091,277, forward strand.
GTAGTTTCCATAAGGTAGTTGGAAATATGGGTTATAACACACAGAGATGAAATCTACCTTTTCCACCACCATAGCCTGGCACTTAGTGCATGGCTTAGTGCACAGTAGGTTCTCCATAAATATTGGTTGAATGAATAAGAGAGGAGAGAGATCACAGCAAGGGCAAGGATTACGGACTTCAGAGTAAAAGAAAACTGGGTTTGGGTTTCCAGTCATGCAACCTGGGACAAGTTTTGTCATCTCGTGTTCCCCATCTATAAAGTGAGTCTAGGAATGTGTACCCAATAAGAACTACACATAAAGTCTAAAGCTTGGTTCTTACACACAGATTCTCATCAAGTGTTTGTTATAAGTGAATGAATGAAAGAACCAACTAGCTGAGAGAAGAGTAAGAAGGCAATTTTGGGGGAAAAGCTACACAAGACTCAAGACAGGCCATACCAAGGGCCTGCCTGTCCATTCTCACCTCCCAGCGACCACCCTCTACCCAATGGCTTTAGGAATCTCAAGATCAAGCACTGTTCATGATGTAGGAGGAAGGTGGAGACAAAGCTGGCTGTTACGAGTGGCCTTTGAGGCTTTTCTCACCTGCCTTCCAGTTCACTTCCCATGGGCTCCTCCTCAGGTTCCTGGGCTGCCTCCTCCTCCCTCTTCAGCTCTAGTGCTCTGGGCTCAGCCCAGCACCTGCGCCCAGCTCATCCCTTCCATGGTCTTCGCTCTATGTGCTGTCCTCCTGTCAAGGACTGTTGTATTTGTATCTCCACCAGACCTCTCTCCAGATGACCACCACTCATTCAGCATCGCTGCTTAGACGTCCAAAAAGAATCTTAAATATCGCATGTGCAAAATGTACTCCTGATCTTTCCTGTAGATTCCTGCTCCGCCATGTTTCTTCCCAGCTCAGCTCGTGGCAACCATCCTCCCAAACTCTCCGGTCTAAACCCTTCAGGAGTCACAGCTGACTCTGCTCATGCTATACATCCAGTTCATCTACAAGTCCTGTCATCTCCACCTTCACATCCCATGACACAACTCCTTACCACATGATCACCACCAGCCTGGTCCAAGCCCAAGCCTCCCTTACCTGGGTGATTGCAACAGTGTTCTGACGGGTCTCCCTGTTCCTGGCCCTCTTGCCTCTTATAGTCTATTCTAGATACAATATTATAGTGGCCAGGGAAATTCCTTCCAAAGCATGCTTTGATCACCTCACTTCTCTGCTAAAAACCCATTCATCATCTCACTCAGGGAAAATGCCAAAAATTCTTGCAATGCCTTATAAAGCCCTGTGTGACCTGGTCTCCCCTACTTTCCAACCTGACCTCCTATGATGTGACCCCCTGGCTACTTTGTTCCAGCCATCTAGGCCTCCTTGCTTTTCCTAAAACTCACCCAGCACCCTCCTGCCTCAAGCCCTTTGCACTTGTTCTTTTTTTTTTTTTATTTCAGCATATTATGGGGGTACAAAAGTTTAGGTTATGTATATTGCCCTTGCCTCCCCTCTGTCCCCCCACCCCGAATCAGAGCTTCAAGCGTGTCCATCCCCTAGATGGTGAGCATCGCACTCATTATGTATGTACACACCCATCCCCTCCCCCACCCACATCTGCCTGACGCCAGATTAATGTTATTCCTAAATGTGCTCTTAGTGATGATCAGTGAAACCAATTTGATGGTGAGTACATGTGGTGCTTATTTTTCCATTTTGGGGATACTTCACTTAGTAGAATGGGCTCCAGCTCTATCCAGGAAAATACAAGAGGTGCTATATCACCATTGTTTCTTATAGCTGAGTAGTACTCCATGGTATACATATACCACATTTTATTAATCCACTCATGTATTGACGGGCACTTGGGTTGTTTTCACATCTTCGCAATTGTGAATTGTGCTGCTATTTACATTTGGGTGCAGATGTGTTTGTTATAGAATGTCTTGTGTTCTTTGGGGTAGAAGCCCAATAATGGGATTGCTGAATCAAATGGTAGGTCTACTTGTATCTCTTTGAGGTATCTCCATATTGCTTTCCACAGAGGTTGCACTAGTTTGCAGTCCCACCAGCAGTGCATGAGCCTTTGCACTTGTTCTTTCCTCCATCCAAGGAGCCTCCTCAGTTCTTCCAGATCTCTGCTCAAATCTCACCCTCGTCTGCAGCTCTGCTCTACTTTTTCCCATACCATGTTGCATGCACTAGATTTACCTGTTTCACTTGCTTATTTGTTTATTGTCTGTCTCCCACTAGAGTATAAGCTTCCTGGGAGCAGAGATTTTGTTTTGGTCACTACTGTTTCTCCAGCATTTTTTACACTGCCTGGACCTCAATACAAAGTTAACTGTTAAAAAAAAAAAATGAGTTAAAATAAGAGAATAGTTTTGGTGTCAGACAGCCCTCAACCCCAATTCCTTTTCCAGCAATGTGATTGAGATTAAATTTCTCACCCTTAATAAGTATTAATTTCCTTTTTCAGAAAATAGCACTCAAAAATCTCTTCCTTATAAATTAAATAATTCAAGGAATCTAAAGTACTGAGCTCTTTGCTTGAAACAGTCATTGGTTGGCCGGGCGCGGTGGCTCACGCCTGTAATCCTAGCACTCTGGGAGGCCGAGGCGGGTGGATTGCTCAAGGTCAGGAGTTCGAGACCAGCCTGAGCGAGACCCCGTCTCTACTAAAAATAGAAAGACATTATATGGACAACTAAAAATCTATATAGAAAAAATTAGCCGGGCATGGTGGCGCATGCCTGTAGTCCCAGCTACTCGGGAGGCTGAGGCAGTAGGATCGCTTAAGCCGAGGAGTCTGAGGTTGCTGTGAGCTAAGCTGACGCCACGGCACTCACTCTAGCCTGGGCAACAAAGTGAGACTCTGTCTCAACAAAAAAAAAAAAAAAAAAAAAAAAAAGAAACAGTCATTGGTCAAAAATATGTAAGTTGTTGTTATTGTTATTATAATTGAACATCATGCTCTCCAAAGGGCATGATGCTGTTCATTCTCTAGGCCCATAACAAAGATGGCAAGCTCTGTATCCTCCCAAATCACGTGCATTTAGTTACATGGAGCCCATCTTCCTGATTTCCATTCCACTATCCTTTTTAGAAAGAGGGCTTTGATTTTAGGAAGGCAGTTTGAAAAGATAAGAATTGAAGGAATTGGATTGCCAGGAATGTGAACAAGGTCTAGCCAGCAAAAGGGGGCAAGGGGAGAGTGAGGGGCTGCAAGGCAGTTGGGCAGAGACTCTGGCCTCGAATTGAAGGGGCCCAGGGCTGAGCGGGCTGCTTTCTCTGGGAGACAGGAAACAAAGGGCTCTGGTTCATTTTCTAGGGGTGTGCCAGCTTTGCCTGGTGGGCCCTGCTGAACACTTAGCATTTCCTCCAGGGAAGTTGCGGAGGCTGGGGTGGTGGGTGCAAAGTAGCCATGCCATAGCAGGCAGCTGGCATGGGGTAAGAAGTGGGCTCCAGCGACAGAGTTGTGCATTTGGATCCTGTCTCTCCTCCGTAGTAGCTGTGTGACCCTGAGCAGGTTCCTTGACATTTCTGAGCCTCTGTGTCATTCATTCATTCATTCATTCAACAAGTATTATTGAGCGCCTACCCTGTGCTAGCCACCAGGCAAGAACAGCCAGCATTTGTTGGGCAAGTCCTGCAGGTCAGGTGCTGCTCTGTGCACGTGTATTGTCTCATCTAATCCTCACAGCCCCCTCATGAGGAAGCACCACCTTTATTCCCATAAAGAAACGGAAGCCAAGATAGTTAAGAAACTCTAGTTAAGAAACTCGCCTGAAGGCATCATTGGAGGGTAGCAGAGGTGGAAATCAAGACCAAGCATTTTGGCCCCAGGGCCCTGCTCCTAACCACCACAGCACTTCCCAGAAGCTGGAAACCCCAACATCAATGTGCAAGAGGGATGTAAGCAGTGCTGCGGGGGAGGTGCGTGGTGCAATCAGCAAAGGTGGAGGAGAGGGAGCACTGGTCGGAAGGTTGGAAAAGGATTCTTGGAAGAGGTGACAGCTGAGCTAAGACCTTTAGGGTCAGGGGGTTACCTGGGCAAACCAGAGGTGCAGGGAGAGTGGCCCAGGCAGAGCAGGCCAGGCAGAGCTGTAGCAAGAACTTTCTCACCTGTTATAATAAAAGGGCCGCAGTGTGGATCTGAGGTGATGGGTGCAAGAGTAGCCACGCAGTAGCAGGCAGGTGGCATGGGGTAAGATGTGGCAATGCTGGAGTCCTGTAATTCTATGCCCTACCCCCTGATACCTCAGCCTGCACAAGGAGGTGGCACCTCCAGGGAGAGGGGTCCCAGTTTCTCTGGGGACCCTCTTGTGGGTAAAGCAGTCCCCACCTTGGTGGTTCTTGGATCTAGGTGCTCGGTGGTGCCAATGCTAGGAATTGGGACACCACTTTCTGTGGGCCACTTTCTGTGGGTACGCAGGGGATGAACCTGTCTCATTTCCCACTCTATTCTCAGAAGGTGGCACCTGCCTGGCACACGGCAACTGCTCAATAAACCTCAGGGATTGCAGCAGGGTTTCTCAGCCTCAGCACCGTTGACAGTTTAAGATGATGTTTTTTTTTGTTTTTTGTGGTAGGGGACTGTGTATTTTAGGATACTTAGCAACACCACTGGCCTCTGGTCCCTAGCTGCCCGTAGATGCCTGTGCAAACTACTGCTAACTGTGACAACTAAAGATATTGCCAGAAGTTGCTAAATGACTCCTGGGGACAAAATTACTCACAGTTGAGAATAACTGGATGATGGGAAAGTTGTAGCATATTCTCAATTCACTCAGGCTACTTCAGCAGTGTGTGTTCTGCTGCAGAGGGGCGAGAGAGAAGAGTGAAGGTTCAGTATGAATACGGCCGACGGCTCCATTCACTGTCGCATGTGATGAAAACAGGCCCGGGGTGCACTTGGGATGACAGATGGGAGGTAGCTGCTCCTCAGTCTGTCTCTGTGTTTAAAATTATCTATTTTACTTTTGCCCAAAATGCAAACCAATGACTTTATCTGGTACTCAACAAAAGAATGTTTGTTAAAGGTAATTTTGATTAAAATCAATTTTTACTGCACACTCTGGTCTTTGTATTTCAACAGTTGAGAAAGATCTTGCCACAGCTCTGCCTCAGTCATCCTCCCTGCACCTCTGGCTTTCCCAGGTAACCCCCTGGCCCTAAAGGTCTTAGCTCAGCTGTCACCTCTTCTGAGAATCCTCCTCTGAGCCTTCTGACCAGGGCTCCCTCTCCTCCAGTGACACCTGGTGCTCTTGGCTGATGGCATGACACACCTCCCCCACAGCGCTGCCTCCAGAGCCTGACTGCCTGTCCAGTGTGACTCAGTGGTGACACTATGGCTACTGCATGTTGTCAGAACTGACTCCAAAGTCAAGTGGCAGCATCCCATGGAGATCAGGCAAGCTGAGTGATGCCCTCCCCACAGGAGGGTCCCCAAGCATCTAGGGCACTTTAAGCCTGAAGGTGCCACTTCCTTCTGCACTCACTCCCACTAACACAGGTGATCTGGAATTATCTTTGCTGGAACTGGGCTTGGGGTCTGCTCTAAGCCAAGTACCGGCAGCCTCAGTACTGGCTGTAGTTTGGCAAGAGCTGAAGTCCAAGGACCCAGATAAGCCATCCCATAATATGTGCCAATGTTGTTGGAAAAGCTGGAGGCAGAAGCCCTGGGCACTGCAAAACCAGGCAGGGCAGAGGACGGGGAGGGGGCCATGGTTCCAGAGCAGAAGCAGGTATGGTGGCCAGACAGGGCAAATCAGTCATAGCCAGCATTTATTAGGCACTTCCTGCATGCTAGGGGCAGTGGGTCCCAGTCCTGGCTGCAGGTTAGAATCTCCTGGGGGGCGGCAGAAAATCCCAGTGCCCAGGCTGCACCCCAGAGCAGTCACATCAGAGTCACAGGGGTGGGCAGCTCAGGGATGTTTGGAGCACCCCAGGGGATCCCAACGGGCAGCTGAGGTAGAGGTCCACTCCGCCAGGAACGGTTCCAAGTGCTTTCCCTGCATTGGCTCGCTTCAGCCTCACGATCATCCTGTTGTCAAGACTGTCCTAGAGATGCGGGGAGTTTCATTATTTGCCAGGGTCACCAAGTTCCTAAGACGCAGAGCCTGGACTCTCCCCAGGTAGCCATGCTCTCAAGCACTCATCCAGACACGGAGACACCTTCTGGAGAGGTGGCGCCATGCAGTGGAAAGGGCAGAGACCTGGCTGGAAACTGATTCTGCCTCCCACGGCCTGGGGAGACTTTGGGCAGTCATTTCATTCCTCTGATTCTCTTAGCCTTCTTGTCTGGACGCCGGGGAAATATTGTCATCAACACAGAGCATCGGGAGGATTCAGTGCGATGGTGTTTATGAAGCTCCCTTAGACATTTCTGGGACACAGCACTGTGCTTGGTTACTGATCCCTATTGTTAGACCACATTGACAAAAATGGATCAGCAGGTGGACAGGCAAATGTTGAGAAGGAGCATCACCCGAAACAAGACACATTAATGCGCTGAAGGGCAGGTGTCAAGAGTCAAATCTAAAGACAAACCTGAGGCAGATGCCAGGAGGGAGGACAAGATAGTCCAATAGACAGAGAACATGCAGGAGATGACAAGGCCAGGACAGCCCAGGCATGCAAAGGGGCCATGCCAGGCAATGTCTCCCCTGTCAACTGCAGGTCCTCACCTCTGCACTCTTGAACATGACATTGACAAAGTGTGAAGGCTTTGTGGACACTCCGTCTCCCTTAGCACTCCCTTTGTTCTTTTCGTCCTCAGTCCCCAACCTATACCATTTTCTCCTAAGCCCTGACTGGCAAAGTTCAACAGATAGCTGACGTTTGCTACAGACAAGTCAAGCTGGGACCCCTCACCTCACGACCACAATACATGCCCCCCTTCGACTAGGGGCAGTGTCTGTTTAAAGAGGCACTGAAAGAAGGAAGTGAGGGAAGAAGAAAGAATATGCTATTCATTTTCTTAGAATTCGAAAGTAATACATGCGCATAGTCACAAGAAGAACAACAAACCAACCAGAGAGCACAAACAAGTCAAAGGAAGAAAGAGCATGACCCCATCCATCCAAAGACAACACTGTTCATACTTGGTGCAAATCCTCCTTTAGACATCTATAAAAATATTTTAAATTGGATCATGATATTGCCTGTTTTTATAAAATACATGAACCAAAAATATTCATGAACATCTTTGTTGGTATGTTTGTTTCTGCAGCATCTTTTTAAGCCTGAATAATCTTCAGTATGTGGGTATATTGAAAATTATGATAGGAACATCCCATTGTTGAAAAGTTAGATTGTTGCGAGTTGTTCATTATTATAAATAATGCTGTTAAAAGCCATCTTTAAAGGGAAATCTTTTTTTTTTAACATTCAGTATTTTTTTTCTTTAGGAGAAATTCCTAGAAAGCAGACTGCAAGGTCCAAGATTTTGCTTTTGTTTTGTGTTTTGATTTGTTTTGTTTTGTTTTGTTTTTGAGACAGAGTCTCACTCTGTTGCCCGGGCTAGAGTGCCGTGGCATCAGCCTAGCTCACAGCAACCTCAAACTCCTAGGTTCAAGCAATCCTCCTGCCTCAGACTCCTGAGTAGCTGGGACTACAGGCATGTGCCACCATGCCCAGCTAATTTTTTCTATATCTATTTTTAGTTGTTCAGCTAATTTCTTTCTATTTTTTTAGTAGATATGGGGTCTCACTCTTGCTCAGGCTGGTCTCAAACTCCTGAGCTCAAACGATCCTCCCGCCTCGGCCTCCCAGAGTTCTAGGATTACAGGCGTGAGCCACCGCACCCGGCCGGGAAACAGTTTTTATTATTGAAAAAGTCAAACACAAGTAAAGAGACAAATGTAAAACAACTGTCAACTCATAGCCAATCTCATTGCATCTATAGGAGATCCCACTTTCCCCACTCCCTGGATTGTTTTGAAACAAATCCTAGACTTTGTATCATTTCATTCATAAGTATTTCAACATGTATCTCTAAAAGGTTAGGCAAGAGTATGCTCCTGTTTAAAAATCTTGGTACTTATTGCCAAAGTGCCCCCCCAAAATATTTTGCTACAATTTCCATTTCCAACAACAGTGTAAGAATGTGGGTATATCACTTCAGTGTCCAGGTAAAGTGGGGGTGGGGCAGGTGGTTCAAACAAAGCTGAAACAGACAGTTCAATAAAGGCGTTTAAAAATGGGTAAGCAGTTACAAAGATACTGAGAAGCTGAAAGGGCAACCGGGACACAACGGGGCTACCCAACAGCCACGAGCTTCATGTGACAAGCCCTAGGGTTGGAGCGATGGAGGCAGGAGGCAGAGCTCCCAGAGCCCAGGGGCCAGGGCCCCCGCTACTGGCAGGGCTGCTGCCCCTGGGACCCTGGAGGGAGAAACCACCCAGGGGTGCTAGAGTCATAGTTGCTGCTGAAAATGCCACCCGGAACAGAGAGAAGCAATGTTGTGGCTTCTCCTCTCCCTCTGCTCCCACTGAGCAAACCCAACCAGAAGCAGGGGGCATGAGAGCCTGGGAAATGGGTTTGCTTCCGGCTCCCCACCCCACACCCCATGCAAAGCAGCAGGGGGAAGGCGGGAGACGGATCTGAGAGCTGACAGGCCAGTGAAGACTGCTCTGAGCATTGCCGCTTTAGATTAGCTTCTTTCATGACCAGGAGCTACCATGGACCCTAATACACCTTTAAGTCACAAGGGAAGGCCTGAGTGCAGACTGCAGGGAGAGAAGACACTCCATTGGGGAGAATGCTAACTAGGACGGCCTATTTTGAGGAAAATCTGTCAATGGCTCTCAAAATTTAAAATCACAATCCCTTCCAGAGATTTATACTCCACATACTTGCCCTTAACAAAGATGTGTGTGTAAAGATGTTTGTCCGGGCATTGTTTACAGTATCAAAAGGCTGCAAGCAATGAATAGTCATAGGTACTGGTTAAACATCATGAACAAGTCCCTTGAGAGTCAGTTGATTTCTAAAGATGCAGCTAATTTAATTAAGGTTAACAAAACAGTGCACACTTTGGGTTTCCATGTTTATAAATTAATATGTATGTAAAATATTTTTCAAATCACTGGCAATAGTGGTTGCCTTTGAGGAGAGGAAGCAGGAGATTGGCATAGGAGAGACACCCATGTGCTCTTTGTGCTTCTGAAATTTGCTCACTGTGCTTTGTATTAGGCGAATCATATGAAATCGCCAATATGTTATCATTTTTCACCCATGAAACAGCAATTTCATATGATTTGAACTGAAATTCCTTTATCAATTAAAAAAATAGCTGATTTTTAAAAGACCGGTAGGAAGACTGAGATTGGCAGTGTACATTAGAAGTTGGCATTTTTTTTTTTTTTTTTTTTTTTTTTTTTTTTTGTTGAGACAGAGTCTCACTTTGTTGCCCAGGCTAGAGTGAGTGCCGTGGCGTCAGCTTAGCTCACAGCAACCTCAAACTCCTGGGCTCAAGCGATCCTACTGCCTCAGCCTCCCAAGTAGCTGGGACTACAGGCATGCGCCACTATGCCCGGCTAATTTTTTTTTCTATATAGATTTTTAGTTGTCCATATAATGTCTTTCTATTTTTAGTAGAGACGGGGTCTCGCTCAGGCTGGTCTCGAACTCCTGACCTTGAGCAATCCACCCGCCTCGGCCTCCCAGAGTGCTAGGATTACAGGCGTGAGCCACCGCGCCCGGCCTAGAAGTTGGCATTTTTAATAAAACAAGAATGTGACCCATAAGAATGTGACATGATTCCATGTTCCCTCAGAATTAAATTAGAAAAGGTAGGATGAAGTCAATTCTTTCAGAAGAATTATCACACAAGGGTGCCTTCCTGATTCTCGAAGTACCATTGACGTTCAAAGTAGTTTAAACTGAGGGAGTATTGGCAGGCAGCTAGGGACTGTGTGTGCCTTTCTGTCAGCTCTGAATGCTGCCAAAGGTCCCAAATTAGGAAGCAAATGATCCCTCTGCCTCTCTTTGAAAATCTTGTGCAGATATCTGTTCGCAGAGATTAAGTACAAGTTTCTTCACTTTGAGAGATGAAAAGGGACTTAAGCAATCTTGACAGCTTCCGATGAAAAACTCCCCAAGGCCCTTCACATCCCAGAGGCTGCCAAGGACTTCTGAGGCCTCTAATGAATGACTGGGCTTGTTCAGATTCAGCCGAAGCATCTCCCAGTGTGGACGGGTGGTCCACACCCAGTGTGAACGGTGCTGCAGCTGCCACAGGAAAGTACAGGAAAACGTAGAAACAGTACCAGTCAGAGCAGACTGTTGGTGGGGCACTGGGTGCCTTACTCGCTTCATCTCATAACAACCCTGTCGGGAAGGGGTGGTACCTTGTGCCCATTTTTCAGATGAGAAAAATGATCAAATAACCTGGCTAAGGTCCTACAGAACCTGTCTGTCTTAGTCACAAGCTCATTCTCCTTATGGTCACCACAGGTGTGACAAATGCTGGAGGTGACAGTTGGTGATGGATGATGACAGCTAGGAAAGGTCTACGCTGGGCAGGTGTAGCTCATGTGGCGCAGGCTGCATGGGAATGGGGCAGGGTAGTGGTCAGCATGTCTCACCAGGCCATGCCCTGCTTCCAGCCCTCAGCAGCTGCCCATCACCTTCAGAATATGACCCAACTTTAGCTCAGGGTGCAGGGGGTGCTTTGGGCCCTGCCTGCCTCACCAGTCCACCCTCAGCCCACAACCTTCCTGCCCCAGCTAGATGCCACTGCCCAGCAGAGCCCAACCTCCCCCTGCTTCCGGAGTGCCTGAGCTCTCTCAAGCCCCTGCCTCTGCCCATCATTTTTACTCCTTTCCCACTCGGGTTGTCCTTCCCTTTCCTGCTCTCCCAGCCGACTGTGGGTCTCCTTCTCCCTCCCTCCACTCCCTCCCCCTTCCTGGTTGAGCAGGGACTCCTTTTCCTGGCTTCTGTAGCCCTGTGATTCCCTCTAGTGTGACACTCTTCCTTCCTCTCTCCTCCCCTTCTCCTTCCCTCTTTACTTTCCTCCCTCCCTTTTTCCTTCCATCTTTTATGCCTTCTTTCTTTCAACACCTTTTGACTGAATACCTCCTGTGTGCTAAGTACTAAACTGCCTTGGGGGATGAAAGTTGGATAAGAAAAGATGCCTTTCTTCCTGGAGGTCTTCGTCAAGAGTAAGAGACAGACAGAGACTGAAAGCTCACAGTTGCCAAGCGTTTCTATGTATCTGGCTCTGTGTTATGTATTCAGCATAGTGACTTCATTGATTGAAGTACCATGATGCTACAAGGCAGGGACTTTTCTTGGTTTTCAGAGGGGGAAATTGAGGCAGGATTGGGGATTGAACCAAAGCAGTCTGTCATTAAATTCTTTGCTCCTAAGTGCTAAGATAAACGAGGGATTTAACAAGAATGTGTCAAATATGATGGAAGTGGACAGACCCTAAACCTACCTTGGGGAAGATAGAAGTTTTCTAGGAAGAGGCGATGCCTCAGATGGACCTTAGGCAGTGTAAAGAGCAATGGGCAGGATGCTATCGGCAGAGGGCTAGCCTGGGCAAAGGCTTGGAAGAAAAGCCTGGCTGCTACAGAGAAGCCTCAGCAGGAGCAGAGGGTACTGCTGAGACACGATACTCGGGGAAGGGAGGAGATGGGGCAGTGGCCAGGCTGCAGCAAGCTTCACTTGCCTGCACATGAGTGAGAGCCCCGCCAGGAAGCAGGTGCAACACACAGGCTGGCTGAGGAGGGTTAATGAGGGGATATTAACAAGGATGTGGGCAGAGTTAAGGGAAACCAACAACGGGTGGTGAGACACTGGGCTAGCAGATACAAGCCAAGGAGCCATCATCACTTCCCCTGGGACTGAAGACGCCAAGGGGGAGGCCAGAGCTCAAGAGAGAGCAGTGCTACGGCTTTGTCGCTAGTGACACCACCACCACCACACCACCAGAGCTGCAGCCTCTGGTAGAGGAACCTGCAGCTGGGTCAAGACAGAGGCAGGAGAAAAAACATCCCAGCTACTTTTCCCTTCTGCCCTCTGATATCCTTTGGGTGCATCCTGAAGGCCAGACCCAACCAGAAGGCAGAAGGCTCAGTGGAGCCAGCTGGTAGAGGTCCGTCTTCTAGGTCAGACAAGGTAGAGGAAGGTGGCAAATGAATCCAGAAAGGCAGATGGAGAAGACCCAGCACTTCTAGGTTAAGGAGTTGATATTTCATCCCGTCAGTGACAGGGCTCCATTGCAGGGTTTCAGATAGGGAGGGAACATGGTCAGATATGGACTTTATTTTATTTTATTTTTATATATTTATTTTTTAAAATTTATTTTAGAGACAGAGTCTCACTCTCTCACTGAGGCTGCAGTGCAGTGGCATGATCATAGTTCACTATAATCTCAAACTCCTGAGCTCAAGCCATCCTCCTGCCTCAGCCTCCTGAGTAGCTGGGACTACAGGCCCATACCATCATTTCCAGTTAATTTAAAATTTTTTTGTAGAAATGGGGTCTCACTATGTTGCCCAGGCTAGTCTCAAACTCCTGGGCTCAAGCGATCCTTCTGTCTTGGCCTCCCAAAGTGCTGGGATTACAGTCATGTGCCACCGCCCCAGGCCTGATATGGACTTTAATAAAGACCTCTCTGGCAGCAATTCAATAGACAGGCCATGGGCAGCGAAGGAAGAGCCAGGGAGAACAAGTGGACCAGGGAAATGAAGTGGGGAGCCAAGGTAGGAGATGGCGAGAGGCCGAAAAGGGCATAGGTGGAAGGAAATGGAACTTATCTGGGTGAGAGATGAGAAGTTGAAAAGGGGCATAACAGACAGCAAAGAAAGGCGATTAAGCTTTGATTGAAAAAAAAGAAGAAATTGACAGGTCTTAGTGAAGACAAAAGCCAGGATTCATATTTGGACAATCAACTGATTTTTTGTGCCAGGAACTCAAAGGAAAAAGAAAAATACAGAGGGAACAAGAAACAGGTTTAGAGAAAGGTGACTGATAAGTTTTGTTTGGGACAAGTTGAGTTTAAGCTGTTTATAGGACATCAAAGTATAAGTGCCTAGCAGACATTCAATTCACATGCGAGTATTGGGTGGTCTCTATCTGGAGATTTAGATATTAAAGCCGTCAGTAGGCAAATTCTTGTTAAAACCGTGTGGGTAGAGGAAATGTCCCAATAAGAAGCAGCATCCAGAGAAGTGGCCTGGTTGTCTGCGGAGCAGCAGCGCTGAGCACTGGGAGGAGGAAGAAGAACCTACAACAGCTGTAGACAAAGAAAGAGAAGACAAGGAGAAGAAAGTTTCCGGGGAGCAGAGGTTGGAGGGATCAATAGCATTAAACACAGTGTTTAATAGTAAAACAAGGACAAAGAGTGTCTGCTGCTTGGAACTCAGGAAATCATAGGTGATTTTAGAAAAAGCAGTTATGACCCAAGTTGGATGGATTGCTGTGAGTTGAGGTGTGCAGTGAAGACAGAGTGGGCATTGAGAATATAGACTACTCTGTTCGGAAGTCTGGATGAGAAAGGAGAAACGTAGGGTGATACCTGTATGGGAGTACCGGTCAGTGGAGGAGTTTTATGGTGTGAAAGAGGCTTTGGGGAAGAGCTGGTAGAGAAGGAGAAGCTCATGACACTTCAGAAGAGGGAAGATCACAGACAGAGCCCAGACCTGGAGGGCCAGGAGGGGCATATCCAAGCGCTCTCTATGCTCTAATTGCTCCAATTATTTATCCATCCCCCAAACCCCCTACAAGGCAGGGAGCTCCATATATGCCATGCCGAGCATGTTGCCTAGCACACAGCCATGCTTGATCAATGCCTGCTGAGTGAATGAATGAGTGAATGATGGCAGGGTAGATAGGACTGTAAGATCAAAGAGAAGCATCTTTGGCAAACATCTGCAACCTGCGTGAGGCGGGCAAGGTTTGAAACATGAACTCATCCAATACAGCTGCCGACATCTCCAGCAAGATAATGGTCTGTAGTAAGGAAATCTTCAAGATTTATTTGCCAGATACACACCCAAAAGGTAAAGCCTCCAATCTCATCAGGCTGGATGAAGGCCTCTATGGTGAGAGCTATTGGATTGGAATCAGAGAGGTTGGAAACCAACAATCTTCGCGTTCAGATTAATTGGACATTTTAATAGCACTGATTTTTATTAGCTCATTAAATTTAGCTTAAGAGGCTGCTATGGTTGTGCTGTCTCTATTTTAATCTGGAGGGGGCTGGAGGAGGAGTTACGTTCTTTCCTAAGGCATTTTCTTTAAGTTTGCCGTTGAATTTCTCTCCCAGAGCAGCTAAGGGTTTAGCCACTTCCAACGAAAGCAGAGGAAGGGGTTCTTGTTCCACTTGATCAAGGTCTCTGAGGACTGGGGTCTCCATTACACACAACTCCTATGTGGCAGAAGGAATATCTTGGGCCGGAAGTTGGCTGGATCAACAGGGAAGTCAATGCATGGTGGCTGACTTAAAAGCTGCTGGAAAACAAAACAAAGAATATAGTAATTTGGGGAAGAGGGTGAGGGTAAATGGAGAAGCAAAGAACTGGTATTTCTTTTGAGAAGTGGGGTGGAGAAGCAAAATTCACTCACACTTTGGGTCCCAGCTTCACTTTTCCCATTGGTACCAGCAAACTCTCTCAAAACTCATCTGTAAAATGGAAATTCATTCAATTAAAATTGAATTACCCCCTGCAGGGTACCACACACTGCTCCAGACACTTGGAGAACATCCATGAATAATAATAATTTCCCTCCTTCAGAATGTTTTCAGGAGTAAATGAGATAGTGTATATAGAATTACCCGATGATGATCCATAAACGGTGCTGAATTAGAGGTAAATGGAATGATAATGGTGGTTCTCATACATAGAAAACGATGCTACAAGAATGCACCATTGGGAGGAAGAGGGTTGGGGGACTGAGCATTGAATGTCTCCTTCTTCCTCTGGGCTATGAGCTGCCTGCAGCAAGCTGGGGGCTATGTCTGCCTTATGCATCTCTCTGAATCCCTAGCACAGTGCCTGGAGCATAAATGTTTGGTTATCAGTAAGAAATCATTCTCAACCATTGCCAATTAAGCATGCATCCTTCCAAAGTCTGCATTCTTCAGCTATAAACATCCAGTGTCCTAGGGCCCTTCTGACAACTAGAGAAAATGCAAGGCACTGGGTGCAATGGCTGGTCCGTAGAGGTGATGGGGAAACCCAAACAGTTCTGGCAGGTCACTTCTGGCTTGTAGACTCGGCCCAGTTTAATTTACTCAGCTAGTGTTCCTGAGAGGGAGAATCTCTGGAGTGCTACAGTGATCTCTCACGTGTACAAGGGAAGAATTAGGCACAGTGATGTGAAGAGACAAGTGCCCAGAGCCTGCCTAGAGCCATTCACTCAATGACAGACAGAGCTGGGGCTGGGCCAAACCCAGGGAGGAAAGCAAGAGGCTGGTCAATGCCTGCATGGTATATCTAGTAGTGTAATTAGGTAGATAAGGCACTTACTGGTACAACAGTTAAATCCTCTGTGGCTGATTAATGTCAGGTATTGGCAGAGCCCCAAAGTTGGGGAGAAGATCAGGCATACTGGAGGAGACTAGTATGCACTAAATATGAGGCCAGTATTTAGTACATGCTAGACTAATACTAAGATAGACTAGTATGTACATATATTTCATGTATTCAAGACACACCTAACTTTTTTTTTAATTTCTAGGCTATGTGGTTCATCTGAAAAGCCAAAATTGCAGCTGGCTTTGAGTGGGGAGAGGAGGTGCCTGGGAGGATTTATAATCAGAGGGAACAGCATGAGCAAGAGCTCAGAGGCAAGGGTGGGTGTGGCCAATCCAGGGGGCAGGAGGAGAGCTAGACTGCGGGAAAGAAGCAAAGTTTCCTGACCAATTCTCTTCTGCATGCCTGCCAGGGCTTTCCCTCCTGGCTCATTTCACCCTTCCCATAAACTTGTGAGACAGATTTTGCTATTGTTGCCATTTTATAGATGGGGAAACTGAGACTCTTTGGTACACAGCAAAGCTGGTACTTGAACCTGATCTGATGACAAAACTTCTGTGTTTTTCACTCTGCTTATGTGTCTTCCTGGAGGGGCCATGAAGGGCTGCACTGGTGATGAGACATCCCCCTGGAACTTGGGAGATCCTGGTTCTACCCTGGGACAGCTGAGTGACCTGGGCAAGTGAATTGGCCTCCCTCACCCACCTTCCCTCCTCCGTAATACAGGGCAGTAATGATTTGTGTTATGTAATAGAAACAGCCATTTCTACTACAGTTGACCCTTGAACAACGTGGGGGTTAGGGCCACCAACCATCATGCAGTCAAACTTTTGACTCCCCCAAAACTTAACTACTAATAGTGTACTGTTGACCAGAAGTCTTACCAATACTCTAAACAGCCAGTTAACACATATTTTGTATGTTCTATATTATGTACTGTATTCTTACAACCAAGTAAGCTAGAGAAATAAAAATGTTATTATGAAAATCATAAGGAAGAGAAAACACATTTACAGTATTGTGTGGATTTATCTATACTGTAAATTTATGTCATCTGTTTACAAGATGAACCGTCTGTTTGAAATGGTGGCCAACGGCAGCTGCAGACCTCAATCTATAGTACATGCCAGACAATTCAACTTTTTCTTGTAATGTCATGACTTTTTTCTGCTTCTTGGGAGCACTTCCAGTGTCACTAGTGGCACACTGTATAGGTTCCATGGTGTTATTCAAGGTTTATGGTATTGCACTAAACACAAAGAAAAATGCTCTAGAACTGTGAACAATCACTTTTTAATGTGAATGGGGAGCTTCTCATATGGAAATGATTAGCATTACACAGCATTTTAAGTGGATATTTGCAAAACTTGAGACCACCGCAATGGCAACAGAAGGTGGCTATGAAATTATCACAATAGTACAAAGGTACTACAGCTAATTTTATGCAGTTATGATTTAATACTGAATCTTTACATGTGTCTACAATTTATGTTTGTACAGTGGTGAATGGTGCCATGTATAATCTGTGTGTGCATGCATAAATTTTGATGCATTTTAACTTTTTATAATAGATTTATGTATATTTTATGGTAATAAATGATAAAATAGAGCAGTATATACATATATTTCATGTATTCATGACACAACTAATTTTTTTCTGAATTTCTAGGCTATGTGGTTCATCCACAAGTTTTTTCAAATTGTCACAGATCTCAAAAAAATTTTTCTAATATATTTATTGAAAAAAATGTTGTTCAAGAGTCAGTTGTATACGCCAGTGTCAGATCAGCCCAGGGTGGTAGTGGGCAGGGGCCGGGGGGAGAGTTCCTCTGTTGGGTTCTCACCCCAGGACTTGGGCTGATGCAGTGCCATGGTCACCTTACCTGTGGGAAAGAAGGCACATGGCAAATCACCATGGCTTTTGAAGCTTCAACACAGTGACATGCTCATTTCTATTTCTTTGGCCAACACCAACCCAGTAGCCATGTCCAAGCTCAAGGGGGCTGAGAAGCCCCAGTTATCCTGTATCTGGATGGAAGGAAGCTGGGAGTATTAATGACCACCTCAAGTACCTAACAACTGCATCATTCCAAATGCTTTGCAAGACCTTTTACATCCCTGAATTCTTTTCCTCTTTAGAACTCCCCATGAAATTTTAAATCTCAGAATGAAGAAATTAGATGTGATTCTAGGCCATGGGGAGCCCTTTCAGATGTCTGAGTAGGGAAGGACAGACGTGCTGAAGTTCAGTGAGTCTAAGTAGTGATGGAAAGCAGAGTGGGCGAGCCTGCAAACATGGGGGTGCGTGGCAAAGATCCTGGGGATGTCCCGGTGCAACCAGACTTAGGATAGCAGTGATGGCAAGAGAAGGAAAATCCTACAGAGACATTTTAATGCAATAAGCACGGATTTTGAGTACCCACCCTGCACCAAGCACTGCGCTGGGCAGTGGAAGCACAGAGATGGCTGAGAACAACCTTACTGCCGAGGCACCTCTGCTTCTTGAGGATGAGACAGACATGAGCTGTGTCTGGCCTTCCACGGACAGCCTCTGTTCTCACCCTGTGCCCACCTCCGAGCAAGCTCAACATTGAGTTGCACCCCCCAAAAAGTAAACCCGAACCATCCCATTAGTGAGAGGTCCACATTTTACTGAAGATGCAGAGGGTCTGAGAATGCCACATTGCACACCATACAGCAAAACGTGTTACCGATTCCCACTCGCTGTTGCTCTTCTTCCTCCTCCCTTGTTCTTTGACCACTGGCTGCCTCATCCTCCACTCCAGGGCCACACACACTTCACACCCCTTTCTAAAGCTCTCCCTCTCCTTTTGCAAAGCAATTTAGATATCTCTCTCTCTCTCTCTCTCTCTCTCTCTCTCTCTCTCTTTCTGCCTATCAGAGTTTGCCGTCTAGCACACATCACAGTCCTAGGCAGATGATCAGCTCTCCTGAGAACTCGCCCTCTGTACAAGGGAAGCGAGTAGTGGGAAGCAACCATCAGTCTTCTCTGTTTCAGCAGGCATCATCCCTCACGCTCTTCAGAGAGTTCGGCCCGTCTGTTACCCAACCTGCTCTCAGGGGCTGTGAGAAGACAACACAGAGTGCTCATTTCATGCCTGGTCTTGCCTTGTTCCTCGTCAGAAACCCTCCTCTCTTCCTTCTGGCTCTGTCCTGTCACTTAAGAAAGGGGCAGGTTTGCCTCTTGCCCTGCTGGGCCAGGCCAGCCCCTCCTGCCTCGCAGGGGCCTTGGGAGTCTCTACTGAGGACAGTGGGGATTTGTCACTCTCTGCTTCTGCACACTGGTGCTAGGATCCAAGAGGCTGTGGGAGTGGACGGAGGCCCCAGTGGGTCTCCTACTCCTTTCTCTCCCACAGATGCTCTGTGCAAACTCAGCTCAGGAAGTCACAACTATAAATATATAGGCAGATTAACATTCCAGGTAAAAATTAAATTATGAATATTTATAAGTGTTCTTTCTGGCATAAAGCAACGGTTAAATATTGTTGCTACTTTAAAATATACCAATAAACAAAACAATGCTGAATGAGTGACATGCCCTACTAATGACTCATGCTCATTTGCCAAATAATGTTCTGATGCATTTCATGCCACTTGACCCAGATGACAAATTGCTGGCTGGACTCTGCCTCCCTGCCAGTACCTCCCAGGGAAGAGGTGAGGGCTGCCACCCTCACTTCAGGCAGGCCTGATGAAGTTTCCCCAGACGTTGGAGAAGGGCCCATGACAAATCCCTACCCATCAGAAAGAGGCACATCGTGAGCAAAGATCTGTCTGCCTCTCCTAGACCCGCGGACCAGAGATCTTGCTCCATCGTAAAGAACCAGCCTGTTCAGAGCAGGTTGTGGTGTTGGGGAGGACCCTACAGATGGAACTGCAGACAGCACTGGGGACAGCTCCGCCTCTCAGGAAATCAATAGAATGAACAAATATTGAAGCAAGGCCACCAAACACTGGGTGGCCTTTTCCTGGAAAATAAACAAGCAAACACAAACCAAAGCAGTTGCAAGGAAGGAAAAAATACAACACCTGCAGTTCTTTCACAAAGCCTCCCTGTTTGGTAGACTGTGCAGGCTGACCACTGTGTTTCTATTAAAGAATAGGGAGTAAAGCCCCCACCCCTGCCACCCTGTACTGCAAATGAAGTAGGAAAGTGGGGACTTGAGTCCAGCAAGGACGTCGTAACAGGACTTAGGACATCTCACATTTGCAAGGCCGTCACCTGCTCAAGGTCTTACAACCTGGGGGTGCACTGCAGACCAACTGCCCTGAGCCCATCATAGAACCAAGGACACTACCCCGCTGTATTAATAACGTTCCTTTAAATTTTCTACATTTTCTGAGGCTTTGTCGTCTTGGGGCCTTGCTGACTGGGAAGAAACTATCACTCTCAGGGCCAGCCAATTTCTAGAGATGGTAATGGACTCTCCTGCAAGTGCTCTTTGCATACTCAAACCCACCAGTCCAAGGCCCATTCTCTGAACCCTCCTTCACTGAGCTCTCACGGGGCTCAGCTCCAGGCCAATATTGCCCTGCCCTGCTCGCTCCAGGGCTGGGTACCAGACAGCTCAGGACAACCCCTCCACCCAGAGCCAGCTGCAATTATTCAAACTAGCCAATCCTAAACCCGCTTACCCCATCTTGCCTGTTTCTTCCATAGAAACCTCAATAAAGGCTCTTGCCACATTTTCTTCCTGTTTCCTCGTGTGTCCCTCTGTGGCCTGCCCCGTCCTTTCGGGAACCATGAGTAACAAACTATTTCAACAGCAGTCATCTCCTGGTCTGTTGGCCTCACCATACCTGAATAACAGTAAAACTTACATTTTAAAACACCTCCCTTGTGTAGAGGGCTGGAAACAGTGTGGGCGATATCTGAACGTTGCTTAACTTTGTCTTGGATGGGCAGGAAGCGTCTCTGACTAGTCTCAATCTTTTGATGTCTGGAGACTTCTGCTTCACTGGGATTAACAGAACCAAAGTAAGGCCGAGGGCAGACAGGTGACAATCTGACAGGTCCTAAAACAGACAGAATTAACATGAGTATGGGTTTCCCGTGTGCCCAGGTTTTGTGGTAAAGTTTGTCATAATCCAAAGCCTATGTACACTCTTTCCATACGTCCCCTTGGCCTTCATAAAGCAAGATGTCAATAACACAGGTTGAGGAACATAAAGATCTAACTCATGAACTTTGGACCCTTTTGAAAAATTTATTTGAAAATAGATTACACATCTCTACTTTCTTATGTGAAGTTAATTCAAGAGGGGCATGACAGCCCATAGACCAGGCAACCAAAATAAGAATATTTAAGCTCATTGTGAAAGCCCCAAGTACACACTCATCTTTTAGTAGGTTATATGAGCTTTAGTGTCCAAAAATAACTTTTTTTTTTTTTTTTTTTTTTTTAGATACAGGGTCTTACTCTGTCACCCAGGCAGTATAGTGGCGCAATCATAGCTCACTGCAACCTTGAACTCCTGGGCTCAAGCAATCCCACTGCCTCAGCCTCCTGAGTAGCCGGGACTACAGGTGTGTGCCACCATGCCCAGATAATTTTTTTTAGTTTTGAAGAAATGGAGTCTCACTATCTTGCCCATGCTGGTCTAGAACTCCTGGCCTCAAGTGATCCTCCTGCCTACGCAAAGTGCTGGGATTTACAGTTGTGAGCAGCCACACCCAGCCCAAATAATAGCTATTTGGATGGTTCAAGACAGATTTGTCTTCTTTCTAGTTTTTCAGAAAATTGTAGCAATGCTAAATTTATTAGTATAATTAAGAGTCAGATGTCTTTACTGATTCTTTACTATCCTTATCTATAGATGGGGAAAACAAAATTTAGAGAAATGAAGTGTCCCAAGATCCATGCCTGGAAAATAATGGAGCTGGAATTTGAAACTAGATCTGTAGCCTGATTTCTTAACCTTGTGTCCACACTGAATAGCTAACTTATCAGGTTAGTGACTTGCGAATGATTGGCATGTTACTGCATTTTACCTAAAACAAGGCTCATCAGTAATGCTGTTGGAATGAAGTGAAACGCCACTAAAACTGATAGAGTAGCAGAGTCAAGCTCCAGCTGGTAGTTTCCTGATGTAACAAAACACCACCTCATTTAAGGAGAGTTTACTCCATAGACTATTCCCCTGCAAGGGAGGTTCTCCCATTCAGAGAATATTTTTTTCTGCTTTTGTTGATTTGTTTTTATTTACCCAAACGTCACGAATATCAGGGGTTTTATTTGTTTGTTTGTTTTAACCAGAGTTGTCTAATTAAGAGTTTGTCCAGTAAGAATCTTGGGCCTGCCCTGGTTGCAGGTTTTGAAGTTTAGTGACCTAGAGCTATTCGTTTGTGTCTTTGCCTCAGATACACCTTCAACAAAGTATTTTTGAGTGATTAATTTCAGACACAGATCTACTCTTTCCCTCGGCAAATTGGGTGCAGTGTTTATGTAACTAGTAAGACTTCCTTGCGTTCTAGTTACCGAGCCTTGGTTATGGGGCCCGAAGTCTGGGTTCTGTTCTCAGCCTTGCTATGAACGAGCTTTGTGACCATGGGCAAGTCATCTGATTTCTACATTCCTTAATTTAGACTCACTTGGAAACTATTCACTGAGGTCCTACTAAATGCCGGGCTCTGGGTTAGGTCACACAGTGTCATTTTTTAGAACGGATTTTGAAGCCAGACAGACCTGGGTTCACGTTCCTGCCTGTCACCTCGCTAACTGTGTGACCTTGGGCCAGAAACTTCCCTTCTCTAAGCTTCTGTTGATGAGATTAGTGTTGCTGAGTGGATCAGGGAAGAGAGTGGTGTAAACAGGCTCTCAGAAAGTTCCAATTTCCTTCTCCTAACTCCCCTTTCAAAGGTTCTGCTGAGGCCATCGCTCCACTTAAATGCATTTGCTCAACAGCACAGAGTTTACAGAAGAGGATTTCTGGGTAATGACCAATAGCCCCTGTCTGCCAAGACTGGGGGGATGGGGATCCCAGGACATGACTAAAACTGGTTAAGTCCTGAGTAAACCAGGATGAGCTGATCACCCTAATTTCTGGGTTGCCGAAAATGCTGAGTTGTGAAACTCCACAAGCTGCAGTCACAAAGGGGTTAACCTGCTGGCTCTCTCCCAAGTGCAGCGAAGTAGTTAACCTGCTCTTCAATTTCTTTCTTTTTCTTTCTTTTTTTTTTTGAGACAGACTCTCACTCTGTTGCCCAGGCTAGAGTGCCATGGCATCAGCCTCGCTCACAGAAACCTCAAACTTCTGGGCCCAAGCAATCCTCCTGCCTCAGCCTCCCAAGTAGCTGGGACTACAGGCATGTACCACCATGCCTGGCTAATTTTTTCTATATTTATTTTTAGTTGTCTATATAATTTCTTTCTATTTTTAGTAGAGACAGGGTCTCGCTCTTGCTCAGGCTGGTCTCGAACTCCTGAGCTCAAATGATCCACCCACCTCGGCCTGCAGAGTGCTAGGATTACAGGCGTGAGCCACCACGCCCAGCCTCTTCAATTTCTTTATCTCACAAAGGACTCGAGATCCTTTGACACTGTAGACTCCTTGACTCGTTAGGGTGTGGAACTGCACAATTATGACTTTCATGCCTTAACAATGGTTAGTTTAGTTTATTCGGACGTTGTCATGATTTCCAAGTCCTCATTTCTTTCCTGTGAAACCTAAACCAAGCCCAACAGCCTCTGGGGAAAGAGGTAAAGAGAAACTCAATGTTTTTTTTTCATTTAATCCATCACCTCTAACACTTAGAAAATGGTGGCTTGTGGCCAGTGGGAGTCTGTGGTAAGAGCATCTTCACTGACAACCAGAGGTCCTTAGGAATTAGAGCTCAGACAGAGCAAGTCCTTCCTTGGGGGAGGTTGAGGGATCTGTCCCCTGAAACCTGCTCTTCTGCCACTGTCCTTGGTTT
Source organism: Eulemur rufifrons (assembly GCF_041146395.1). NCBI lineage: Eukaryota > Metazoa > Chordata > Mammalia > Primates > Lemuridae > Eulemur > Eulemur rufifrons. The sequence continues at coordinate 28,114,693 of NC_091001.1, forward strand.
GTGGGTGGCCTCTTCTCCCTGGGTCTTTACATGGTCTTGCCACTAGTGTATCTGTATCCCAATCTCCTCTTCTTAGAAGGCCATCAGTCATACTGGATCAGGTCCACACCAATGCCCTCATTTTAATTATTTACCTCTTCGAAGGCCCTATCGCTAAATACAATCACCTTCTTAGGACTTCAACATAGGAAACTTTGGAGAACACAATTCAGCCCGTAACACACAGTTAGACAATTCCAGCAGACCAAAAGATCCAAAATAAAAATGGAAAGCATTTTTTTCTCTTTCCCATAGCTTTCCACACAAGGAACCACCATCAATAGTTTCTTGGGATTCTTCCCTCCACCCACTTAATTTGTATGCATAGACCAGCATATCCACCCCCTACCATGTTAAAATCACTCAGAGAAATGGTATTATAACTTTTACAGAGTTTTGCGTCTGGCTTTGGGCACTTAATAATATATCTTGGTTATCTTTTCATAGCAACATACGAATCTGCCTCACTCTTTACAGGCTACAGAGCATCCCAGCACAGCCAGGTACCTACTTTATTTAATTTGGTTTCTAGGGATGAACAGTTGGGTCATTTCTTGTATTTTTACTATCAAGTACAAGGCTGCAGTGAACATCATTGTATGTTTATCCAGGCAATTTTTGCAAGTAAATCCATAGATAAATTTCTCTCAGGTGGAATGCAGGCTCAAGGGATACCTGCAGCGTTTATTTTGGTGGTTGTGTCAAATCTCCACCTTTGAAAACAGCCCCAGGTTATGCTCCCACTAGCAGTGGATGAGAGAGCCCTCACTTCCTGGGACCAACCTCAACATGGTGTATAATAAACTTTACCCCAATCTGGTGGGAGTTAATTTACCCTAAAAACATAATTTCAAGCTCTTCGTGGTCCCTCTGCTGACTCCTGACTCCTCCAGGTGGATTGGACAGTCACTCCCTTCTGGGTCCCCTGACAGCTCCTCTGCATCTGTGGTGGTTGTCATGACAATTCCCTGAATGCATTGATTTAGCTATGAGTTCCTTAAGGGCAGAGAAATATCTGCTTTACCTCCATATGCCCAATGCCTGGATCATAGCAGGTGCTCTGTAAAGTTTATTGAAGTCAGTCCTCTTATAATCCAGTGAGTCTATGGTGGAGATAGTGTTTTATTCACCTGTATTTCCCTAGGCCTGAATACAACACCTGGCACAGACAGGGTATTTAAGAAAAGGTTCTGAATGGAGCATGCTCCCAGAGGACTGACTCTGTCTGTTTCTGTAGCTGTCCTCTCTGCTGAGAGAGAGAGAGAGAGAGAGAGAGAGAGAGCGCATGCTAGTGTGGCAAAGAAGGAAATTGAGGTGCCATGGTCCAGTGGCAGAGGGACTTCCTGATCTGGGGAAGCGGCACCCAGAGACTTCAGACCAGATGTCTGAGGAGCAGAGGTGCTTATGCTGCAGGGAAGGCTCAGCCAAGTGCCAGGGCATCTTGGCAGAGGTCTGAGCCTGCCAGTCAGAGGGTGATGGTGGAATATATGAGGTTCATTGTGACAGGCTGGTCTCCTTGTCTGGGACCTCAGATGGGGAGGTCGTACCTCTCTGATGTCTCAGCATCCACCAAAAGTAGAGATGGCTCCCCTCACCTGGTAAGCCAGGACTTTGATTTTTTTTAATTGTAAAAATTAGAAACTTCAGGATACTGATGCAGATACCCACAGTGCTTTCCTTTCCCATCAAATCCATTGCTAGGTAACATTCAGCTCTTACCTGCGCTGCTTTCAGCCTTGCGCCAAAAGTGATGTTCTTGGAAATTTGGAAAAGTCCTGGACCCTGAGCTATCAGGAAGTCGTATTTTGCTATGGCCCATGGCCAAGCTCTGTGGGATAAAACAAGTGACTGTTCCATAGAGAGTCAGGAAGAAAGTGGAATCCTGTTGTTACTTTCCCCAGGAAGAAAATGTCTATCTGTAGTAAAATACAATAATTATTCTCTTATTTTATTCAAGGAGAAATTTTTGTTAAGTCCTCCACTAAAACCCTGTAAGAAAACAAGCCAGCATTCTCTAAACAGGTTTTGAGCAAGAGCTTATGAGGTGTTAATGTGCATTTTCCTCTCACTAGGTATAGAGTAATGGGTATCTTCTGGGGACACCCAGACCTTGGTGTAACTTTTCTTAAGGACGACAGACCATGGTCTCAGGTCGTCGGTTAGTGAGGCTCTACGGGGTCTGTCTGGAAAGTATCCAGCCATTGTTAATATAAGGAGAACAGTTTGCCCAACATCGATGTAACCTGGCAGCCAAGGAGAGCGGACTGGGATTCACATACGTGAACAACGATGACTTCACTGCCCTAGGCAGTGGGGCACTAGATGCTGTTGAGTGCGCATGTGTACTGTGTGGCTGTTGCATTCAGAATGCAAACTCTCGGCTTGTGGCCCCTTCCTCTGTCTTCAAAGCCAGCATCACTGCCTTTCTCTGACCATTCCTCCATAGTCATATTACCCTGTGACCCCAGCTGGGAAGGGTCTCTCTTCTGACTGGATCAGCTCTGCTCGAATAATCCAGGATACTCTCCCCATTTCACATATACAAATTCCCTTTTCTGTGCAAAGTAACATATTCACAGGTTCCAGAAATTAGGATATGGGCATCTTGGAATTGGGGGCATTATTCTGCTTACTGCAGGCAAGGACCCCTCTTGCCCCAGTATATGGTCGGTTTTATACATGCACAGATGGAAATAATGATTGTGTTTGGGTACATAACATTATGGGCATGCACAATTTTCTGATTTTATGTGTAGTTGGGAAGATACGGAATTGGAATAAGAAAAAAAAATTTTTCAATGCCCCCATTTTGTTTGGTTTGTAGAGTTATCTATTTTATTGCTTGACATCTAAAGCACTTATAATCTTTATCTAGAGCAATCAGCACAAGGCAGAAATGCTTGGCAGAAAATGAATTAAAAATGAAAAGCAAACAATACAAGACAAAGTAGAGCAAGGCCAAAAATTCCAAAACCAGCCAGCTGTTTTTACTGTAGTCTGGGGACTTCTGGGAAGTCTCTGAGCGCCTTTCAGGGGATCCTAAAGTCCTAACTATTGTCCTAATATATTAAGGTGTTATTTGCCTCTTTCATTCTCTCTCCCTCAGGAGTAAACAGTGGAGTTTTCCGGAAGCTACAGTGATATCATGACAAATTGAATGCAGAAACCTTAGGAGAAACAACTGGCTTCCAGTAAGCCGGACACTAAAAAGATTTGCAAAATGTAAAAAATGTCACTCTTCTAATTAGGTTTGGTTTTGAAAAATATAGTTATTTTTCATAAAACTGTTTCTGTGAATATGTCATGGATTCATTATTGTTTTAAAATAGTGGTTTTCAATTTTCTGTTTTAATTTCCAATACAGTAAATATTAATAGCCATAACTCACAGAAACAAAAGCTTTTGGGGGTTCTCACGCACACTTTAAAAAGACTGTGAAGGCGTCCTGAGGGCTAAATGTTTGAAACCACTGAGCCGGGCAGTCAAGAAGCAGGGTCACATCCATCCAGAGGGGGCTGGAGAGGACCGGACCAGCCTGGCTTGCTCAGAGCTGCAGGTGGCCACGAGCCCACTCTTTCTGCACTGCCTGGAGAAGTCTAGAGGAGGTGGGCAGTGAGGACTCCTTCACATTAGAAATTCAAGACCAGCGGGTTTGGAGGGTGAACAGCGAATGTGGTTTTCAGGCAGGGGGAGGTTGATGTCTGTGTGGACTCCTTGCCACCACCTACAATGCAAAAAAATGGTTTAAAGTCCCCAAGCAAATCTGGAATAAATAAGAAGATGCTTATTCATAGCAATGTATAGTCCTTAAAAGAAAAAAAAAAAAAGTAGAGGATAGCGGTGGTTCCGTCCCTTTCAAGGCAAAAGGTCTGTGGATGGGAAGACTGACTTTGCCATTTACTGACTGTGGAGGGTGCAAAGTTCCTAACCTCTCTGAGCCTCCCTTCCCTCTTCTAGAAAGCAGGAATTAAAACAGCCCTTACTCCTAGGGTCATTGTGAGAACGCAGTGAGCCGGAGCGTGGAAAGTACCCACGCAGTGCCTGGTACTTAGCAGGCAGCTCATAAATCGCCCCTTTCATTGAGGGGAGGAGGATGCACCCTTCGAAAGTGGCCATCTCTGGGTCCCGATACCTTTACCATTCTCCAAATTCACTTTCTCCCTCACTCTGCCACTCCACCCCGCGGGCAGACTTAGTCACCCACTTGGCAGCGGCTGGGGCTGGGTTACTCATGAACGCTTGCCTAATCACACCTGGGGAAGAAAGGAAGTAGGGCAAGGCAGGGCGCACCCAGCATAGCTCCGGCGCCCCAGGCCAGAGGTCCCCTTCCTGCCCCTCCCGCCGCCTGCGCTCCACCCCACCGCCTGATGTCGCCCCATGCGCGCCGGGCCAATCAGCGGGGCCGCTGCCCTCGGCAGGTACAGGGCTGGCACCTGTGCCTGAGCCGGCTGAGCGCTCGCCTCGGGCGTCACCTTTGCCGCCTGCTCCCGCACACGGAGCCTGCTCCGATCCTTTCCCCAGCCTTGTCTCCATCTCGCCCTTCCCGTTCCTCCTGAGGGCTCCCTCCCCTTAAAAGGAGGGTACCTTACTCCCTAAGGAGGGATGAGGAGGGGGGAGAGGAAGGCATTTTGTTTTTCACAAGGGTTCGCCCTGAACCACCTTTTCAGTTTATTTTTTTCCCCAAGAGCCAAACTGGCTTTTTCCGCTCCACTGGCAAAGGTCGTCACATGGAGGCAACTACACAGAATAGGAAAGGGAGGCGGGTGTCCTGGCCAAGGTCCCAAAGGGGTGACTGCCAGACCACCCTTCCCCCCCCCCCCCACTTACACCCTGAGTTTCCTTAGAGCAGGACCATCAACTGACTGAGTCCCCACTTCTAAGAAGCACATCCTGGGGGAAGATGTGATGCCTCTGCTAAACCACATTAATAATTAGCTGATAGCTATATTAAGTACTTATAAAATGGCAGGCACACTGCTAAAATGCTTTTACATGGATATCTTATTCAATCTCCCCAGAGAGGATGGCATCATTGCCCCCAATTTGCAGATGAAGACACTGAGGTCCAGGAAAGGTGGTTTACACTAGTGAGAGACAGCCAGGAAGCAAAGCCCTAGGTACAACCACTCTGCATTTCTGTCTCTCTTAATCCGTAATGGATAAGTTCATTTCAACTGAGGGTCAGAATAGGACACGCCAGTTTTCCTGTGAAGAGGGCATGAAAACAGGATGAGGGAAAATACCCATTTGACGGTGACTTCCCAGCCTACTTTGCCTCCATGTCCCCTTTTCAGAAAAATCCCATGATTTGTTATTCATTCAACAAACAGGTGTTGAGCCAGGCAGTGTTCTCGGCAATGCAACGATCAGACTAAAAGCCCTTCTTTCATGCAGCTGACATCCTGATGGAAGGAGGAAGAGTGGCAGTGAACAATAAATGAAAGGAAATCATTTAATTATGTAGTAAAATAAGAGCTGTGAGAAAAAGCAGAGCATAAGAAGGGGGAACTGAGAGTGTAGGGGAGGTAGGAGTAGGTTGTGGTTTTAAATAAGGGTTTTCAGGGTCTGATTCATTGAGAAGACAGCCAGGGCATGAGCTTGGTGATGTCTTGGGAAAGAGTTTTTCAGGTAGAGGCAATGGCCAGTGCAATGATTCTGAGGCTGGAGTGTGCCTGGAGGCTAGTAGAGTTGGAGAGGGGGTGAAGGGGAAAGAATGGTAGGAGATGAGGCTGGGAGGCAGTGGAGGGCAGGTCATGACCTGTAGCATCTTGTGGGTCATCACAAAGACTCACTTTCACTCTGGGTGCCCAGGGACACCACTGGAGGAGAGGCATCACTGGACTTTCATTGTAATAGGATCTCCTTACTGTTATGCTGAGAATAGGATGCAGGCCATTATGGGTGGAACAGAAGACCAGGTAAGAGGCATTTCCAGCAATCCAGTTGAGAGATGATGGCAGCAGGGACCAAGGTGGGAGCAGTGAAGGTAGAGAGAGGACTTCAATTTGAGATCCATCCTGAAGCTGGAGTTCATCCGATTCGGTGATGAACTGGCATGGGTTATGAACAAGAGCAGGCAAAGGTGGTTGGAAGGTTTGACCAAACTGAAAGAATGTGGTTGACATCACCTGAGACAGGAAATGCTGTGGAAGGAGTGTTGGTGACGGAGATGAGGAGTTCACTGTTGTTTCTCAGCAATTGTGCAAGCAACTGATAAGGCACTAGCACACTTGGTGTGGGAGCTTTGCCCACACCCCTGTTCCATCATGCTAATTGGACTTTCACAGCTGCGTACCCTGACTTCTGAGGTCCAGTATGCCCCCAGCTTCCTTTCTACTACCACTGACAGGTCAATTTCTACTTATCTTTAAAATCTTAGACCAATGGCATCTTTCTATGAATCCTCCAATGACACTCAGGGTCTAGTCTCAGGCCTTGCTCCCATGAACAATCTCGGTCCCTATAGTCTACATCACCCAACATGACATTTAATTATATGCAATTATTTGTGGTTCATTAATTCTGTGAGGTTTGCTAGCTATCTTTCTTAGAAGGTAGATGATCACATTTTATTGTTGGCATCTCACAGGGCACCTAAAACACGGAGCGTGGCTCATAATGAGACTTCCTGATTGAACTGCTTTTATACCTTTAGTGATTGGCCACTGTCACTTCTGATGGGAGTCACAGATCTGGAATCATGACGTCAGAATTTCTCTGCTTCAAAGGACTTTTCATCAGATGAGAAATTTGAGTTCCAGAGAGGTGAAGTAACTTGTCCAAGGTCTTTTAGGGAATCAGAGAGCCAGGACTAGGACATAGAACCTCGGATTTTTAGACTGGTGCTCTTTCCCCTGCACTTAAAAAGCTTGAGCCCTGGGCAAGTGGCACTTATAGAAACAGACTCCAATTTGAGAGTCTAATTGCTTAAGAGTGGGTACAAAAGAGGGTGTTTTGAAACAGGCACTCTCATATTCTGTTGGTAGCAGTGTAATTGCCACAACCTCTTCAGAAAGCAATTTGGCAATATCTAATCAAACTTTTAAATGAGGAAACCGTCTAACTCAGCAAATCCATTTCTAGATATTTGCCTTAAAATAAACTCAGACATGTGGGAAATGACATCTATGCAAGATTAGTTATTACAGCAGTGGTTTGTAATAGCAAAATCTGGAAACAACGTAAAAGAACATTAGTAGGGAAGTGCAAAGATAAATCACAGTCATCCATCTAAGATTTGCAGTTGTGAAAAGGAAGGCAGATTTTATGTGCTGATATGAAATCGGATCCCAAGGGAAAAGACAAAAATACAGAACAGTGTGTGTTCAGGATGGTCTCATTTGTATAAGAAAAATATGGACCTGTCTATATAAATATGTTTGTGTATTCATATATATTTCTGCAACGATACACAAGAAATTGATGAGTATTTTGAAGGGAACTGGGAAGGAAGGTTTATCATATACATTTGTATTTATTCAATTGCTTTCATGTTCCTATGTTACCTTTTTAATTAAAAATTACTTAACAAAATCCATTCACATAAATTAATACTAAATGTTGTAAGAAAATCTGCCAAACCGGTCTTGCTGTCCCTTTTCTTTGCATTTACTCACACCAGGGTGAGTAAATCTGCCATCCCTGAGGAAGAAAATCTGTCAGTAATCACTTCCCTGAGGAAGTTCCCCCATTTGAGTTATCACCTACATGTTCATTCCTGCTGGTGATTATTGACAAATTGGGAAATGATTCTACCAGGTAGGTGTCTTTAAAAGGCCAGACTTCAGAAGGAGATCAAAAACATGAGCCTCTACCTATTATCTCTCACCTGGTTCCTTCGGGGCTAGGCCTCAGGCTTTTGCAAATGTGAATCACCCACTTCTGAACGTGGGATACAGCAGCCAGGCCTGATGGAATGAATCAGAATCTCCGGGGTGAGGCTCTGGCAGCTACATTTTTTATCCCCTCCCGCTACATCACTGCATCGTGGTAGTTCTGAGGCCCACAGCTTTGCTAACTGCTCCCCTCTCGAGTTTGCATTTAAACTCCCTGAAACTTAGCATCACTAAAAGATGACAGTTTCTTAGTGGACTTCTTGATGTGACGACTCACAATGTATCACCTATGAAGTTGTGGGAGGCAGAATAGTAACCCCGCTCCCCCCAGATGGCCATGTTCTAATTCCTGGAACCTGTGTATATGTTATCTTCTACAGCAAAAGGACTCCAGACTAAGGTGAGAAAATCGAGATGGGGATAGTTTCCTGAATACCTAGATGGGCCCAATCCAATGACATGAACCCCTTGTTAACTAAAAAGAAATTAACAAGGTTTATACTTTGGAAAAAGGAGAGCTTTTTTTCTCAGAAAGGGTAGCAGCCTGTTGGGCAACCATTCCAACAGGCTGGAAAGCAGAGCCCCCGCCAGAAGCCAGGCACACATGCTTCAAAGGACAGACAAAAGGAATGAGATTTTTATATTGAATGGGGTGGTCAAATATACATATTCAACAAGCTATAGAAGGAGTCATGAATATTTGCGAAGAAAAATCATGCATTTGTAATTGTGCTTTATCTCTCCTATCCTGTGATGGCTGGGAATTCAGTTTTAAGGTGTTTCTGGGGTCCCCTTGGCCAAGAGGGGTCCATTCAGTTAGCAGAGGGCTTAGGATTTTATTTTCAGTTCATGCCTTAAAAGGGGAGACCCTTTCCCAGCTGTGGTCCGAGTGAAATGTAACTATGGAGGAATGGTCAGAAAGAGGCAGTGATGCTGGCTTTGAAGATAAAGAAAGGGGCACAGGCAAGGAGTGTGTGCAGCCTCCAAAAGACAAAAGAAGTCAAGGAAACAGATTGTCCTCCAGAACTTCCAGAAAGGAGTGCAGCCCTGCTGATTTTAGCTCGGTGAGACCTGTGTAGGACTTCCAACCTCCAGAACTGTAAGATAATAAATGCATGTTGCTGTAGGCCACTAAATTTGTGGTAATGGGTTACAGCAGCAATAGGAAACTAATAAGTAAATATTTTGGCAAAAGTGTTTGATGTGAAACTAGGACTATAGGAAATATAGGGGCCAAAGAAACAATTTAAATGACACCAAGAGGAAACAACCAGACAAACTAAGAATGTAGCATGTTCTTGAAGACAAGCATGTTAGATTATTCACAAAACAATGTTAAGGTTACAAAATCCAGGAGAGGCTACTTTGGGTTAAAACAGATAAAGGAAAAATAAACAAAAGCAACGTGTGTTATTAATACTTGATTAATCCTGATAGAATAGCCTAAAAAAGAAATTTTTGAGATGGGGAGATTCGAATATAGTCCCTGTATTAGATTGTGTTATAGAATTATTATTAATATCCTTAGCTATGACAATGTGGTCAGTAGGAGAATGTTATTATTCCTTGGAAATACTTGCTGGAATATTTACAGGTAACATATCATAGTGTCTGCAGCTTATGGGGAAAAAAAGAAAGAAAGGAAAGATAGACGGGAAGGAGTGAAGAGGGAGAAATAGAGACTGAAGAAAAAGAAAGAAATAAAATACATATGGCAAAATGTTGACTCCCGTTCAATCAGACGAGAGAGGTTTTTGGGAGTTCATTGTATATTCTTTCAATTTTTCTTATATTCAATATGACTTTACTATTCCAGGAAACCCTCATCCAGGAAGAGAAAATGACTTTATTGTTCCTTTATTAGGAACTTCCTGAGAAACTGATTTAAATGAACATGAGACTGTTCAGTATTTCAGTAGATGAATGACTGTTCATACCCCAGGACTCTTCTAAACCTTCTCCTGGGAACCCTTAACTTGCTGTGTCTTCCAATCCTAAACAATTTTATCATGATCCTTAACCAATCCTAATCAAACCTGTGCTTTGAAAGACCCACCTTAAAACAAATGCCCAAATCCCATAAATGCCTAAACATCCTAACTTTGTCCTCCCCACCCTGGGACCCTGCTAAGACTGCCAGGGTGGCAGTAACTTCAGATTGCCTGACTAACTGGTTGTTTCAGTGGGATTTTCAGGGAATCAGCATTTGAGAGTAAAAACAAGTAACTAGCCCTGGCTCTGCGCTCTGGGAGAGTGTGTTCAGGGTGTGAATGTGAGTGTCTATGTGTACGTGCGTGCTGTCAGGGACTTTCTGAAGAACGTGACATCTAAGTGGAGTCTTTCTTGGGCCAGGTGGATTTAACATCCTCTTCTACCTGCGTTTGCCTAACCTGCCCTCCTTATGGACCCCTTCTCTTGGGCCATCACTGAAGCTTGATAACTATAACAGTTTCTGTAATGGCAAAGACCACATGGTAGAGTGGGCAGACTTGGAACCACAACTGACTTCTTGCCCTGCCACTTACTAAATGCAATGGCTTAGGGGATGTCACTTAACATTTGAGCTTCATCTTTAAAATGTAGGTAACCTATGAATGAGGGTTCTCAAAAAAAAAAAAAAAAATCCAAAAAAAATCAGAACCAACAGGATGTGGGGAGAGAGAGAGATCTTAAGGAAGTGGCTCGCACAATTGCAGAGGCTTCTCAGGTGCAAAATTTTTGGGGGGGGGGGGAAGGGCAGCAGACTGGAATTCCAGGAAAGAGTTATAATTCTGATCCAAAGCACCCTGCTGGCAGAATTCCCTCTCCCTCAGGGAATATCGGTCTTTTCCTTAAGGCCTTCAGCTGATTGGATGAGGACCACCACATTGTGGAAGGTGATCTACTTTATTCAAAGTCTGACTTATATATTAATCTCATCTAAAAAGCTACCTTTACAGAAACATCTGGAGTAATGTTTTACCAAATATCTGGGTACCATGGCCTAGTCAAATTCACACATAACATTAATCATCACACAACACCAGGCTTTTTTTTTTATTAATAACAGCAATAATGAGAAATCTAACTTGATCTTATGTAGTTTTTCCCAACCTCAAATATTATCATTTTCTCCTTTTCTAAAGTTATCAATTATTAGTTACTATTGCTATTTTTCTTTAAATAGACTCAATTTTGAATTTAAATTTATTTTAAAAGGAAGGTTTGTTTCATTTTTACATTAAAATAAAAGCTAGTCTAATTTTATATATAGAGAGAAAATAATTATAAACATCAATAATGTGGGAAGACATTTAAGTTACTACAGTCTAGCTAGAGACTGCTGCCTCATCTAGACCCTGAGCCTAAGTCTTGCTCTCTCTTTGGAGAAAGAAAGAAGGGGAAGAGAGGGAAGGAAGAAAGAAAAAAGAAGAGAAAAGAAAAGAAAAATGGTGGCCACAGGAAAAAAGAGACATCATAGCAGCAAGCTGAAATCACTGTCTGATATAATCAGAAAGATTAAGAAAAGAAATTTAGAGGAAATAGTTTTTTTAAATACAAGATTTTTTTTTTTTTGAGACAGAATCTCACTCTGTTGCCTGGGCTAGAGTGCCGTGGCGTCAGCCTAGCTCACAGCAACGTCAAACTCCTGGGTTCAAGCAATCCTTCTGCCTAAGCCTCCCAAGTAGCTGGGACTACAGGCATGTGCCACCATGCCCAGCTAATTTTTTCTATATATATTTTTAGTTGTCCATATAATTTCTTTCTATTTTTAGTAGAGACAGGGTCTCGCTCTTGCTCAGGTTGGTCTCGAACTCCTGAGCTCAAACGATCTACCCACCTCGGCCTCCCAGAGTGCTATAAACACAAGATTTGATATTATGCTGTTTCTGGGAATGATCTAAAATTATTACATGCACCATCAAAAACTGTCTCTTGTGGATACATATTTTACTTCTTAGAAAACATGGACTCCTAAGGGGGAGGTTCTGCTTTTGAAGAGAGCAAACAGTGTCTAAAGCTAAAAAGAAAAAAAGAGAGAGAGAGAGAGAGACTGAGGAGAGGAGTGCATGCTTGGTAGAGTTTTGAGGATGAAATGCTGCATGCTCTGCAAAGTAAACCTTTTTTTCTTTTTTCTCTAAAAATCTCTCAATAAAGTCTACTTTGGTTGCTATGCAAAGTAAAAAAGTGCTGAGTCGTGCTTCAAAGTTGCTACTTCGCAGAAACAAAATCAGTCAGACACCAGCATATAGGTTACAGATGTGATTTTGTTCAACAAGCAGTGATTGACAGCTGTCAGGTCCAGGCACTGGCCTGGCCCTGGAAATGCAGACACCAAGCAAACCCTCTCCCTCCCTCTCTGGAGTTCATACTAATAGAAGGCACCTGGTGGGGGTGTGTTGTCTCCCACAGAACAAAAGCATTTTCATAGGGTTATACATAGAATTCCCCACCCTGTTACATTTTAGAGTAAGAAAGGATTTTAAAATATGGTTGTATTCTTAAAACAACGGTCATGCATGAGTTTCACTAGCAGGTGATTTTCTCTCAACCAATCCCGACTGAAGTGGGAGAAATCAAGCTGGCAGCCCCGTCTGGGTTACAGATTCAAGGTTTCCTCTTCCTATTAATATTTCAGTCAGGTATCAGAGCAGTGCTTCTTCAGTCTGGCCAACAGATCCTTCTGTCAATACTTCTGAGTCTGGAGCCAACCAGTGAGTTATTGTTCAATAATTCACAGGGCTCTGACATTTAAAGATGAATCAGATGACCCATGGGTGGCCTATTGTTCTACCGATGATTCTGGGATCACAAGAGCCTCCCTAGTTAGGAAATCTAGAGGGAAATACCAAGCAATCAGGCTTGTATTGAACGCGTTTGAGCCTGAAGGTAGCTGAAAGGACACCAAATCTCTCTACCCACCAGTCCTTCAGGACAGGGTTCAAACAAAGTCTCATGGAAGCTAGTCATGAATCATCTGCTTTAATCAGTTTCCTCATGTCCTCCTGAGTAACTGCTACTATTAAAGGAAGTCAATTTTGCATAAGCTGGGAGCATCTGTTAATATCCTTTCAACAATGGAACTGAACAGAGTGAAGAATGTATCGGTATGCTTTCCAGAACCAACTCTTTGCTTAAGCCAGTTGTGAAAAAAGGAGACATAGAAGAGTATTTTATATTATCATCATCATTATTATTAAAAATTCCTCTTAGATAAATCTCAAAGTTTGCTCACATTTCCAAATTCTCATGTTAATGCATTCATTTGTTCATTTATTAAAAAAAAAATTTTTTTGAAACAGGGTCTTACTCTGTTGCCCAGGCTAGAGTGCAGTGGCATCATGATAGCTCACAGCAACCTCAAACTCCTGGGCTCAAGTGATCCTCCTGCCTCTGCCTCCCGAGTAGCTGGGACTACAGGCATGCACCACCACACCTGGCTAATTTTTCTATATTTTTTTTTTTTTTTTTTTTTTTTTTGCAGAGAGGAGCTCTCACTATGCTACTCAGGCTGGTTTTGAACTCCTGGCCTTGGCCAAAAGTGCTAAGATTACAGGCGTGAGCCATCATGCCCGGCCATTCAGCAATTCATTCAATATTTGCTGTTCATACATTATGACAATCACATAAATCGCCTTTACCCTTGAAGAGCCGATGGATGCTAATAAGCAAATTGGCCATTTGGGCACATTATGAGCAGCTAAGTCATGAAGGGAAGGAGAGGCTTCCTGGAAAAGACAATGTGTAGGCTGAGCCCTGAGGGTTGAACATGTGAGTCAGGTGGTGATATCAGGGAACGGCGATCCGAGGAGAGAGAACAGCACACAGGAAGAACCAAATCTGGGAAAAGAGCAGAAACAGCAGATGCTCAATGTGACTTGGGTGAAGGGACCTATGGGGTTGGTGGGAGAAATTTTATAGAGTTTTAGCCCAATCCAGAAAGCAGGGGAGAGTTAATTAAGGAATTTAAATTAACTTGGTTCCTTAAATACTACAGTGGTAGTAGTAGCAGCACCACTGACGGTAAGAGCCATCTCACACAAAGCTAAATAAAATAAATGTAAACCCACAGTGGAGCATCTCCTCACACTCACCAGACTGAGTGAAACGGAGGAGATGAACAATGCCAAGGGTTGGCAAGGGTGTGGAGCAACCAGACTCCCATACACTGGGAGAGTGTCTGCTGTGACAACCACTGTGGAAATTTTATTGGTAGTGCCTACTAATGCTGAATATATGCATAACTTATGACTCAGCAATCCACTCCTTACACATGCATAGTAGAAATGTGTAACAGGTTTACCAAGAGGCACAAATGAGAAACTAGCGGCATTATTCTCATTAACCCCAAACTGGAAATTACCCAAGGTCTGTCAATAGTAGCATAAACAAATTATGATATATTCACACAATAAAATACTATATGGTTACAAGAATGAGAAAATTACAGCATACAACAGTAGGAATGAGTTTTGCAAATATAATGCTGAAGAAGCCAAACACAAAAGAGTATATGCTACATGATTCCATTTATATAACGTTCAAAAGGGGCAAAAATACTCTGTGGTGTTAGAAGATAGAATGTGGGTACCCTTGGGTGGGGATAATTACAGCAAAAGGTATGAGGAAAGCTTTTGCAGTGGTGAAAATGTTGTTTCTTGACTTGGGTGCTTGTCACATGGGTGTGTTTATGTGTGTTCTTTTGTGCAAGTGGGGAGAGAGAGATCAAGCTCTTGGAGACCTCTTTGTATAAGGCCATTAGTCCTTTCAGATCCAGGTCCCACCTTTATGACCTCATTTAACCTTTATTACTTTCTTAGAGACCGAGGTGGACACAAACATTCATTCCATAACAGCAGCCACAAACACTGCGTCCATTTTTCATTTGCCACACAGAGGATGTTTATGTCACTCAAGGGCAAGAAATGCAGCAGAGACTAACAGGGAATGCAAGCTGGACGTTGGAAACCCTTTGAAGCTGAGGCTGCCTCTCCCTCCTTGGTCTCTCCCAGGGCATGTGCTCCATTCTCTTCTCTCTCAATTGGATGTCTCTGCCTGTTGCTTGTTGGGGTACTCCTGACCCTAGACCTTGAACTCTCAGTTTCTATGACCATCACCAAATGCCGTTATTCTCTGGCCTCTTGGTTCAAATTATAGACACATAGGGAGAAAATCTGACTGACTCAGTCCAGGGAATGTGTCCTTCCCCACCTCAACCTCCAATCAGGTTCCCGTTAGCTGTTTCAGGGAATGTTTTATGTGATATCTAGGGCTGCCCTTTCCAGAAGCTGAGGACCTAGCAGAAATATTTCCAGTATGAGTCCTTATAGGTTTAAAACAACTTATTGTGGAAACATTTAAAAATCCAAATCCTTTAGTCTGCAATTTGAGGTTTCCTAAACAGTTTAGTACCAAGCCACCTGTACCCATTAAGAATGCCTTTAGCTACAAGTAACAGAAGAGCTCCAAGTAACAAAAAATGAGAGTCTAAACAAATACGAGGTTATTTTTAACACATGAAAAGATGTTTAGAGCTGGGTAATTTCTGCCTTTGGTCCAGTGGCTTGATGTGCCAAGTCTCTGATATGTTCTAGGCCTTTCTTTCATGCTTGTCACCTCAGAGCCCCAAGACAGCTGCTGCAGCCTCCAGACATCACATCCACTAGTGGCATATTTTCCTAAAAATAAACTTTAATTAATTACAGCTCCCAGCAAACTTCCACAGACATATCATTGGCTAGAATTATGTCATATGACCACTCCAAGCTTTAAAAGACTCTGGGAAAGATATATCTATTTTAACTTTTCTGGACTTTGAAATAAAATGTGGCAAGGGTGACTAGAGCAGGAAATGGCCATAGGCACAGCCAAGCAGAAATGTGCACCAAGTATTTTTGAACAGTATTTATTTCAGGACCTGAATTAATTCAGAATTCGTGCCTCTGTGGGCTCAAGTGACATTTATTTATTACTACACACAAAAAATAAAATGTCAGGAAACAAAGAAACAGACACATGAAAAAATAATGGTCCTTTGATTCCCCACCAGACGCAGCACCAAGTGATATCTGGATATCCCCTGCACTGCCCCATCCTCTTCCTGATGGGCTGGGGAAGGATCCAGCAGCCCAGAACTGGCTCCTCTGGTGTGTGAGGGAAGGGAGCACCCACATCCTGTAGCAGTGTCTCTGCCAGCATGACTGGGCGACTGTCCCAAAAAACAGACAGTGTGGAGCCATGGTGACCTACCTCTTACCTTGTTTGGGAAATGCTCAACTGAGCCATCCAAACACATTTTTCTTACATCGTTGGAAAATCTGAAGGGAAAAGTCTTTTTCCTTTTGTTGAATACAAACATTTAAAAATAAGAAAGCGTAATTTTTAGATAAAGAAGGACTTTTGCGGGGGGAGCGTACAAACTCTCCATGTTTTCTTCCTCTTTTCGTCTTCTAGAAAGGGATCTTTGCAGTAATGTGCTTGAGAACAATAGCCAATAGTCTCACTTTGATATTTCCATTTGCTCCCTCAGAAAGGAAACATCATTATATAATGATGTCACAGGATCTCCGGGGGACCCACGGGATTTTCCAAAGAGGACCCCAGTTCAGCCAGATTGACCTTCTTGTTAGCCACATTTTGCTTGTTTGTGCGCTAAACCCTTCCTTGGACCTTCCCTTGCCTAGAATACCCTCACCCCTCCACCCCACCTATCGAAGTTATCTCCTTCCGTAAAGACTGTAGCAGTTAGGATTGTCTCTCACTGCAAGAAAACAGTAGTTTAGACAAGTAAAGAGGTTTCTGTTCCTCATGTAACAAGAAACCTAGAAGCAGAAAGTCCAGGGCTGGACTCAGCATCTCCTCAATGCTATCAAAGGCCCAGACTCCATCTATCTTTCTGTCCAGACATCCTTAGTGCTATGATTTGAATATTATCGTCCCCTCCAAATTCATGTGTTGGAAGCTTAATCCCCAATGCAATGGTGTTGGGAGGTGGGGCCTAATGGGAGGTGTCTAGGTGTCGAGGGCTCCACCCTCATAAATGGATTAATGCTGCTCAAAAGGGCCTTGTGGGAGTGGGTTTGCTCTCTCCTGCTCTTCTGCCATGTGAGGAATGGCATTCCTTCCCTCTGGAGGATACAGCATTCAAGGCACCATCTTGGAAGAAGAGACTGAACCCTTAGAAGACACCAAACCTCCCAGCACCTTGTTCTTGGACTTCCCAGCCTACAGAACTGTGAGAAAATAAATTTCTGTTCTTTATAAATTACCTATTCTCAGGTGTTTTGTTATAGCAGCACAGCATGGATGGAGATACTTAACTGACAGTGTTCATCCTCATGCCTGTTGTTTTATGATTGCCAGTTGGCTATTCCACCTCCAGCATCTTATCCGCATTACAGATGGCAAGGAAGGGAGGCATGAAGGACCAAATGAGGGCTTGGGCCAGCTCATGTAGTCCTCGTCAAGAGCTTTCCTGGAAGATTCTCACAGAGACTTGCATTTATGCATCATTCCTAGACTTACAGTGAGTCTGAGATGGGGTATACAATTTTTCTGCGTGTTTGTCTGTTTTTGTTTATATAGAAGATAACCTTGTAGCCCTAAACAAAAGCCTGGGTTATGCTGAGAGGAAAAAGAAGACATAGATATTGGGTGGGTAACCAGCAGTGTCTGCCACAAGGACCCATCTCAATTTCTGTCTTCTTAGTGAAGGCTTAGCCAGTATTCCCAGCAACAGAGGTCCCTGGCCCCAGAGCTCCTCCATAGCACTCATGTCTGCACTGTGCATTCTTAGCAATCGTTTCATGCCTGTCCATCTAATACGTTCTTTGAGAGAAGAGCTCATCAACTTACACATCTTTTGTACATTCAGACCATCCAGTACATTTCCTTGAACTTTGCAGATATAAGTAGTGACTAAATACTTTAAAGGATAATAAGTATACAAGTTCTCATAACTTTTGTGTAGACAACACAAACCAGTCTTTTTTATCTGTTTATTTGCTTTTTACTTAAAAGTTCTTCATTTAAATTTCTATGCATTTTATAGAGACAAGTTCAAAAGATACATAAGATGCCTAGCATAGTGTCTGTTAAAATGTAATGCCTACACAATAAGCATATTCAATAAACAATAGCAACTTAAATAGTAAACTATGTCATCTGTAAGTTCCATAATCTTTAGGAGTTAGGAAAAATTCCTAAAGTATCTTCTAAAGCAGATATTTATTTGCTTAGTATGATTTCATGTTCTGATCTAACAAAACTTTTGCAAATAGATTGGCCTACAAGAAGAATATATTTCTGAGTCTTAAAACTTTCCACTTGACATGTTTGAATTCTTTTAAAAAACTTTAATTATATTAATATAATTTAAAAATTATATTTTTAATATAACTCATTTCTACCCATGTGTTGGTCAGATTTCACCAACTCCTTTCAGCTTCCAGTCACAGTACTAAAGATCTGATTTTTCGAAGCCCTTTAGACACTACCTGCAGAGCTGGAATGACGGTGACACTTCCCATTTTTACAATATAGTCTCAATGATCTGAAATTTTGTGTGAGAAATTTTTCACTTTCTGTTTCTTGGTCTTTCTCATGGGACCCTCAAGCACTCTTTAAGAATAAAAGTAAATCCTCATTTGGGAATGACAGTTTGATGAAGAAATGACAATTTGCAAAAAGCTACTCTTCAAAGTAGTGACCCCAGTGGATTGACTGCTAGCGATTTTATTTTGAAAATACTGTTTTTCCTAACTCCTAAAGATTATGGTACTCACAGATGACATAGTTTACTATTTAAATTGCTCTTGTTATTGCATATGTTTATTGTGTGTGCATTACATTTTAACAGACACCATGCTAGGCATCTTATGTATGTTATCTCATTCAATTGATGCGGCAACTATATGAGGCCAAAATTTTTATTCTAACTTTTCAGATGGGAAAATAAACTCAGTGTGGCTAAACATGCCCAATGTTACATAACTAGGGAACAGAGGAGGCAGGACTTAAACCTGGGCCTGTCACCTGCAAAGTCCACCCTCTAAACTACATGCTGCCCTATTCCATCCTAAGACCCTGGTTTCATGGTCCCTTCCAGTGGAAGAAGGCAAAGGTTTCTCAGCAATAGTGGGTATTTTTCCATGGACTCCTGGTACCCTGATTTTTAAACTATGGATTTAAAACCAAGATTGAAGGACCCAAAAGTTTCATTGTGGATGCTGATCAAATAAACAAAAAGAACACAAATAAATCTCACATGAAGCCCACCCCAAATGATGTGAGTTAAAGTAAGACTGGGCATTTGCTCCTCATACCTGGAACTTTCTTATCGATTATTTTCCTGCATTAACAACAATCTATCTCCTAGAAAAAAAAAGTATAATTTTTTAAATAATGGAAATGTTAGTTCTAATAAATGGATAGTATGGTAGTTTATATCATATTATAAGAGTCTGACATATAATGCAGTATAAGTATGAGGACATGATTTAAAGTCACAAGAAAAATTTAAATACTAGCTCTTCTACTTGTTGGCTGTGGGATACTGGGCAATCCTGTGACTTCCTTGAATCTTAGTTTGCTCATCTATAAAACGGAGAGTTAAGACTCCTGCCTTACACGCTTTACCTGATCATCATGGTTCAGAGGACAGTGTGTGTTTAAATTGCATCTACTATTTACTATTCCTGAGGCCAGGAGCAAGTTATTTAATCCCATGATGCCTTCAGTTTTCTCAGCTGATGTGAGAAATAATAACTGTATCTTCCTCATAGAATCATTTTGAGGATTAAGTGAATTTATACAAATAAAGCTCTTAAATCAGTGCTTGGCACAAGGTATGCCCTGGAGGAGCATTTGCTATAATTACCAGTAGTGACATGTGTCTGTGTGGGCTTGAAGTTTCATGGTTGCTGTTATGAATGAGAGTTAGCCCATTAGAGAGGGTCTTTTCATCTGCAAACAGTGATGTCACTGGTGTCCGTGTGACAGGTGACCTGGCAGACACAGTCTAGGACAGTGCCAGTCTGGGGAATAAGGTCCAACACAAACAAAGATTTTGAGAACTAAGGGATTAGTCTAGAAGAATCTAAACCTCCGTGTAGGTGAGCAATCCACATTCGACTAACAGTTAATTAGCCATATAAAAATAAATAACTAATTATACTAGATGAGTTATTCATGTTACATCACCAACCTCTTGTTATGTTGTTGTCTACAGCTAATACCTTCTCATCAACTGCATGATCTCCTTACAAGCAAAGTCTTTCCTTGACTTTACTGAAAAATGCTTTCTAAAGTGATTTACCTTTTTTCTTTTCTTTTTTCACCTTAAAGAAATTTATTTGAAAAGAAATACTCTACCATTCATTACTGGCAATAACGCAGAAGGATGCCATTTGTGCAGAGGGGGATTTGACGGTATCTGCCAAGGTCACAGACGCATTTTCCCTTTGATCCAACAGTTGTGCTCCTAAGACTTTATCCTACAGCAGACTGTGTAAATAAGAAATGCTATACATGCCAGGCAATTCGCTGTGGACATGTCTGAAAATCTAAGATTGGAAACAACCCTAATGTCTAGCAATAGGGGACTGGTTGAATAAGCCATGGAACAGATACACAATGAAATATTATACAGCCATTAAAAATGACAAGGATTGTCTATATGGATACGGAGCAGTCTCCAGAATGAACACATTGTTCAATGAAAAAAAGCAAAATGTTTAACTGTATGTAGTATGTTACCTTTTTGTAAGAAAGAAAGAAATCACTATGCACACACACATATTACATATATACATGTATAAAGGGGTGTGTGTGTTCATATATAGAGATGAATAAACCAGAGACTGATAAAAATGTCTTTCCTGAAAGAGGGAAGAAGATGGAGGGAACAGAGCAGAAACAAGGCTTTCCTATGTGTAGCTTTCTAAATAGTTTTGACTTTTGGATCATGTAAAGATCTTGCCTTTTCCCAGGGGGGAAAATCTCATCACCCAGCAACCAAATAAATTTTAGAAAAATTAAAAAGAAGCCCTATATTATTGTCACAAATGAAAATATCACTTGCTATAAATAGAGGACAGCTATAAAAAATAAGTACTAAAATCTCTCTCTCACACACACATTTGTATACACAGCTCTCTGTGTACCCTCCTTTGGAAAACATTCTTTAAACACTGGCTTAGCTCCCTGTTTGCGCCCTTTCTTTTGCTCTCCCTTTGCTGCTATGGTGGGTGTGGTTGTCATCTGTGGCGTATGCATCATGCTCTGTAAACCTCTGTCTTGCTCTTACCCCATAATCCTATCTTTCTCTCTTCAATAAACTTCATTTTTGTGCTCGCCTCACTTTGGTGCATCTGGTCATTCTTTGTCCATGACCGCGCCAAGAACAGACATTTCAGACTAAACCCTGACAGGAATGCTAGCACAAGATCAGAATGACAGAGGACAGAAAGTTGGAATATTTATTTATCTGACTCCCTTTCTGTAGGTTGATTCTGGCTAATTCATCAAAGGGGACCTTTCCTTCAAATTCCAGTAATGACTCTTTCCACTCTCCTTCACACCTAGGGGTGGTGACCACTCTATTGTCAGTAGCCCTGGGGTACTGCCCTCTTGTTTGACCTCCCCTCTTGCCTACACCTTTATTAAACCTACCCTTTATTAAGTCCCCCTAAAATTATTCCAATTTGAACAATTCCTCTGTTTCCTTTTGAGATCCTGACTGATAGAAACCCTGATACCATTGATAATGTCATTATGAATAACCGGAAGTAGTTTCGGGGGCAGTACATAACATTATGTTTTAAATATGGGTGCAAAAACATGAAAATAAACACACTATTTTTATAATAGTATTACAAATACTGAAAAATCACCGAGTCTTTAACCTTATTTCAAGGAGATAAGATAGCAACTAAAATGTCCTATTAAAGTTACCTCAAACAGCAACTAAAGGTAATATGCAAATTCCCTCCCAAAAAGATGATTCTCAAGGTCCCAAGACTCTAATCATCCTGTTCCAGAAAAATTCAGATACGGCTGTGCTTCATTCACCTTTTGAGAAAAGTGACAAGCCTTTTTACAACCTGAGAAAAATGCCATTTACCTTTTGGTGTATTTTCTCTTCACAAATCTTTAAGACTGTAATAATAAAATGAAAATGTTGAAATAACAAAAAATAAACAGTGGCTTAGACATTGCCTCTCTACGAAGCGCATTTGAACCCCTTCCCAGGCTGGGTTAGGTGTCCCTGCTGTGGGCTCCATCACTGCATGTATCACACTCTATTCTCAGGATTTATTTGGGATTCTGTCTTCTCTGCTAGACTTGAATTCTTTAATGGCAGGAAATGTCTTTTTCATCACTATAGCCCCAGAGTCTAAATATGTGTAGGTGAATAAATAAATACATACATATATAAATAAATCAGTAAGTTCTTATTTAACCAATGCACCCTGTGGATTACAATTATCTTCTAACTGATGTGTTCTGGGCAAGACTCGGTCCTAAATACTGCCCATGTGTGCCTCTCTGAGCTCATAGCTTTCTGCCATCACTTGTGTTTCTAGAAGCAATTGACTCAGGGGTTCCTCAAACTCCACCTGTGTACACCTGAATATAGTGAATTTCCAATATTTGCACATCCTGCAGCCAACGAAAATGCTCTGGCTTGATCCCATGTGCTCTTGGAATTCCACAGTCTTCCCCAACACTTCCAAGGATTCCTGGGTATTGCTGACATTATCCTACTTAACTCTCACTCCAGATTTCTTCTCTTGCTGAATTCACACCTCTGCTTGCCTATTTGCAGGTCTCCTTACTTCTTGGTGGGACCGTATGGCAGATCAATGATTGTACTGAAGGTTTGGGGGTGAGGGCAGAGGGCCCTTGCATAGCATGGGGCATGAAACAACTTAAAGTTGGCAGTTAGATATCACGGTTCAAAAGTCCCCACATACCCTTCAACAGTGAGTTACTCCCTGACCGTCTTAGTCCTAAGCTCTCCATCCTGTCTCCATGGTGTTGGGGCAAAGTGTCTCCTGAGACCCTCTCTCACATCCCCCTTCCTCGGGTTCCAAGGCCCTCACCCTCTCTCTCCTGGGCATCTCCAACAAATAAATTTCCTATTGATATCTTCAGCAGAGTGGCTTGATGCTTTCATAATCACTCTCCTCTTCTAGACCCTATTAAAGAACCTCATTCAGCTCAAACACCAAATCCTTTCCAAGATTTTTGCCTGAACCAGACAGCCATCAAACCAGAACTGGCTTTGAGCATAAGCTATGGTGACATTTTGTCCTGTCTCTCAGATCCAGTTCTGAATCAGAGGTCTCCTGGATAGTAGCCCCTGTATGTGAAAAAGAAGTAGGCAATGAATTCTCCCCCCAACCTGGGGTAGGCCCCAGGGGTTGTGGGCTACATGGGGTGGTTCTTCCTGCTCCAGTGATGTCTAGTGACCATGACTTCTACTTGACCATAACTACTGTGGCCGTTGCTTCTGGTTGTCTTTCCAGTCACCTTGCATTATAGTTTCCTGTGGCTGCTGTAACAACTACCATGAAGGTGGTGGCTTAAAACACCATACGTGTAGCTTACAGCTGTAGAGGCCAGAAGTCCGAAATCAGTTTCGCTGTGCCGAAATCAAGGTGTTGGCAGGGCGCGCGCTCCCTCTGGAGGCTCCGGGGCAGCACCTGCTTGCCAGCCCTTGCCAGCTTCTCCAGCTGCGCTTCCAAAGGCAGCAGTGTGGCTTCTTGCCCTGGTGGTCACACTGCCTTCTGCATCGAATCTCCTCTGCCTCCCTCTTAGAGAGACACTTGTAATTATATTTAGGGCCCACCTGGAGGATCCAGTCTAATCTCCCCATCTCAAAATCCTTAATTTAATTACATGTCCAAAGGCTCTTTTGCCATAAAAGGCATCATCTACAAATTCCGTGGATTAGGACCTGAATATCTTTTGGGTCCCTGATTCAGTTTACCACACATCCATCCTGCCCTGCAGTTGTGCTGCTCAAGTGGTGCATTGTGCTGCCCAGTAGAAGATTCCCCTGTCTGTCCTCCATGCAGTGACCGTGTCCTTCCCTGCTGACCTGCAGATCCCACCTAATTCACCAGTCCCTCTGGTGGCATGCGGGGAGGAACTGGACTCCATTCACTGGGGCAAACAGAAACAGCTTCTGGATGTGGCTTCTGGATAGGCATTTTACCTTGCAGGTTTGGTTTTTTTTGTTTGTTTGTTTTTGTTTTTTGCTAATCTAAAACTTCTCTTTGCTCTTCTTGAAAAAACCAGGACAAGTGATTAAAAGGGAGAAATTGTAGCAGAATCTCAAACTACAGCTGTCCCAGCCAGGAAGTCAGCTTAAACCCATCACCTCTCCTCTGAACCTCTGTGTGTGGGTTAAGCCTGCACTCTATACACAACCATGAACACCATCGAGGTTACTGCCTATGCATCGTCAAATCAGAAATGGCAGCAGGAAAAGGGGAGAAAGGAAAGGGACTATGTTGCCATGTTGGTGGTGACCCCTCTATAAATAAGAAAATGGTTTGGAGGGAACTGTGAAGCTTTGTGCTTCTGCTGATTTGCATTCTGGGATCTACCAACATTTTGTCTTTGTTATCATTGGTGGGGAGAGTGTCCTAAAATACTAATAGCAAAGATTTGTGAGTCACATTGCCTGAGTACAAATCATAGTTTAGTCACTTACTGACTATGTGCCTTGAGCAAATTCTGAGCTTTTCTACTGTGCCTCAGTTTCCTCATGTAGAATATTAGTGTCTACCCCATAGGGTTACTTTTAGCATCAAGTGAGATAGTATATAGAAAGCACTTCTGATACTCCCTGGACCTCAGCAAGTTGGTCCCTGGGTGCTATGGTAAAGGGAAAAGTAAAGTACATTGGCAATGAGTTGACTAGGATTCAAATCTGGACTCCAGTACTTATTTCCCCCTGGGAATACATCTCACACCATGGGCTGTTGGCTTCATTGATCCACTCGCCCAAAGATTACAGAGCACTTACTTCGTGTTCTGTGCTGCTCTAGAAATTGGGGCACATTAGTGACCTAAACAAGAGCCACTGCCCTTGAAGGGCTTACATTCCAGTCAGGGAAAGGGGCCAACAATAAATAATAGACATAAATAATAAGCCAATTATGTTATCCTAACAAATATATTAAAAAAATAAAGCATTGGGCAGGGTAACAGAGATGCGGACTTGAGCTGTAATTTGAAATAGAGATATCAGGGCAGGCCTCACTGGGAGGGGAACATTTGAGAAAAGACATGAATGAAGGAAAGGGAAGGACTTTCCTGAGGGAGAGAATTTCAGGCAGAGGGGAGAGTTGGTGCCAAAATGCTCACAGGAGTGGCCTGGTGCGTTCAAGGAATAGCAAGGAGCTCAGTGAAGCTGGAGGAGGGAGCAGGGTGGAGGGGAAGTAGGAGATGAGGTCCTAGATATCGTTAGGGCCTTGAGACCCATGATAAGGATTTCAGCTTTTACTTGAGAGTAATGGGGAACCACTCTCCAGGAGTTTTGAGTAGAAGCGTGTTCTGCTCCAATTTAGGTTTTAAAAGAACAACTATAGCTGCTTTCAGGAGAATACACTACAAAGTGCAAGAACAGAAGCAGAGACCAGGTAGGAGACAATTGCCACACTCCAGACAGGAAGCAGCATGGATCACGGGACAACAGGAAAAGTGCCAATACGTGTGCAAATAATTGGAAAGTGCAACTGACTGGACTCCCTGATGTGGAGTGTGGCATATAAGAGAAAGCAAGAGTTTTGGCCTCACCAACTAGAAAGATGAAATTGTCGACAACTGAGATATGTAAAACTTGAGAACTAAGGAGAGGCTTTGGGGGGGGTGGGGGGAGCATGGGTGGGGATTAGTCCATTTGAGATTGTTCTTAAATAGCTAAGTGGACATATCAAGAAATAGTTGAATATTTGAGTCTGGAGTTCAGGAGAGAGGGCTAGAAAGGAGATATAATTTGGGGAAGCATCAATCAGTACATGGATGGTATGTAAAGCAATGAGATTAGAGGCAAGGAAGGGAACAGTGTAGATGGAGACCAAGGACTGAGACCTGGGTCTCTAGCACAAAGAGAGCCAGGGGAAAAACAGAAAGTAGTAAAAAGGAGACAAAGGAGTGGGCAATAATATAGGGCATAAACCAAGAGAGTATGGCACCCTGGAAGACAAGTGAAGAACTGCTAGGGGTGCAATGATCAACTGTGTCAAATACCAAGGTGAACACTGATAAAGGACCTGTGGATTTGGCAACATGGAGGTCTTTATGACTTTGGCAAGAGCTCTCTTAGAGTGGTGGGATGAAAGGCAGAGGGAATGAGTTGAAGAATGGATGGTAAGAGAAGAGTAGGAGTCAACCAACTCTTCCATGGAATTTTGCTCTGAAAGGGAGCTAAGAAATGAGACTGCAAATGCAGGAGTCTAGAAATAAGTGTTTTTTCTGTTTGCATGTCTGTGTTTTGTTGTTGTTGTTAAATAGGAGAATTAACTGAATGTTTATATGCTGATGAGAAAAATCTAGCAAAAAGTAAAAAAAAAAAAGATATAGAGAACAGAGGGGACTTTGTGGAAAATGTTCTTAAAAAGGTAACAGGAGTAGAATCTAGTCTACAAAGTAATTGGCTTTAGATATCACCTCTGGTGGTAGCTGTGAAGGGACTGTGTGGGTATAGATGCTGGTGGATGGGAAACCTTCTGGGTCTCAATTTTCTTATCTGCGACTGAGGCTTATAATGCCCATCTCACATAGATTTTGTGGGCACTAAGATATGGGTGAGTGTCAGGTTCCAAGCAGTACTCAAAAAATGCAAACCTTGACTTGTCACATTGTTCCTAAATCATAATTTCCATATCTGGAAACCTCTCCATGGAGAGGTTGTGCACCTATTACAGAAATTGCAGAAGTTAGTGAGATTGAGTTTCTCCATAAATAACTCACCAGATTTTTAAAACATTTCACTTTTAATAAAATGCCTCAGGACACTACATAAAATACCTCTTGTTAAAATATTAAATCAAAGGCAATAACAAAATTTGACGAAGTATCATATTTCATATCTTTAGCATCCTGTCTGCATAGGCTAGTTCCAAACTTAAGATTTATTTAAATGTTCCATAGCCTTGATGACAAAATTAAGGTACAATATCTGCTTCTGGGTGTGGGTAAAAATCTGTGAGAAACCCCCTCCTACCATACTTGCTTTCCTAGAATAGTCAGCCAAATGGCTGAGCCACGAGTTTGAAGTCAGCCAAGCAGCATGGATTAACTCTGCTGGAATTGAGGTGAAGGAGAATTCCCTAGGAGTCAGGAACCCGGAGCTCTAGCCTTGAGGTTAAATTGTCCTATCGGTCCTGACCATTGGAAAGACCTTTAGCTTTCTGGGCCTCCCATCTATGAAACAAAAAGCTTGCACCTGATGACAACACTCTGGCTTTCAGGCTTTGTCCTGAGAGTTTCAGATTCAGTTATGATTTATGGGCAGTAGGAGATTGATTAGAGGCCACCACTATCCTTCTGTGGAATTGGGGCAAATTGTTCAAACTTTTTGAGTCTCAATTTCTTAATCTTTCACCTGTATTGTTAGGACCAAATATAATCCCATAAGAAAACCCCTTTATTAAGGGTACCCCGCCATTCCAAGCTGGGGGCTAAAGCGGCTGCTGGCAACCAGGCGAGGGCAGCATGTGTCAGGATCTGTGGGGCAGATTGAAAACACCCATGTCTCCCTCAACCCCTCATAAGCTAAGCCACGGATAAATAGATTTCTTCTCTTTTTCAAACCATTAGACTGGTGATTTTTGTGTTGAGAAGAATGTTAAGAACATAAACGCACTTCATTAGAAAGTTTTGCAGTTGATTACTGCTGTCCACAATGACTACAGGATTGGGGAGAGGTAGCTGTGGCTGTTACGTTTGCAATCCTGGGTTTAAAAGTGTACAAGTCTGTCAGAATTATTTTTTCAGTTCCATTTCATACCTTTTTCTTTCGTTATCCCTTCTCTCTCCCTTCAAGACCCCAACATTTCCCTAGATAAGCCTTGAATGCTCTTGAATTTTTAACTTCTACAAACACTGAGAGAAAACAAGTTGGTAGGAGAGCGTGACAACGACGACTTTCTCCGTTGGATTCTGTGGTAGACGGTCGGCAAAGAGGGCCACCGTGCTCCTCCTCCCATCTGGAGATGGAGTCTGTTTCCGCAACCCTCCAGTCAGGGCTGGGCTTGTGACCTGGTTTGAACAATAAAATGCCACTGATGTGGTGTTCTGGAACTTCTGGGCCTAGACCCTAAGAAGCCATGTACGTTGTGCCTTCACTCAGAGGGGATCCAGCCGACCATGGACAGAGACAGAGAGAGGCTACGTGGCGGAGAACGTCGGTTCCAGACTTGGGAGTGAGTCCAGCCAACACCACCAGCAGGGAGGCCTGGCGATCCGAGCCAGTCCCCAGCTGTTGAAGCCCCTTCAGCTAAGGCACAGGACTTGTAGGTGAGACAATCCGGAATCCTCCAGTCCCAGGCGAGCCACCCCAGCTGAGACCACCAGGGGGCAGAGACGCTCTGTCCCAGCGGGACCCTGCGCAAACTCCCAGCCCACAGAACGTGCACAACAAAAAGGTTGTTCTAAGCCACCAAGCCATGGGGTGATTTGTTATGCGGCGACGGACAGTTGAAACGGTTTCCAGCAGGGTTGTTAGTTTATTTGAGCATAGAGGTTTGTGAGTAAAGAACATTAGAATGTTAGAGCTATCAGGGTGTTATAAATCGTGTCACCCAAACAGCTCATTTCAGCCATGAAAAAAAAAAAGGATCAGATGAATTAATTGCTTGACTCAGAGTCACAAAAAGAGTGAATAGCAGAGCTGAGATTAGAACACAGGTCTCCTGGTCTCCCAAGTTGATGATGGAGTCTTGCTCTTCCTCCTCACACTCCATTCTAGTTGCATAAAGAACTTGAATTTTAAGATCTTAATTATAGACCGTTAGGCTTCAAAGGGTGCACATGTTTGGTCAGTACCACACAATCCAGCTCTCAATGCTATACCGACTTATTCTGCTCTCTAATTACTTGATCAGAAATATTTCAAGTTATAAATTAAAATTTCTCAAAGAAAATTGGCAAAAGGGAATGTGCTTCATGAAGGTATTTTGAGCTATATTCATTAGATTTATTACAGGTAGTCCTTGCTTTTCACAATAGAACCAGTCTTTTAAAAGTTTTATGTAAACAAAACCTGCATACATCAAATCCAATTTTAATGAAATAGAAATTTCCACTTAAAGAAAATCAGTGGTGAACTTTTTATAGAGCTTGAATCATTTTTAAGATGATGAATCATTACAGGGTCATTTCTGTCCTGGAAGCTGAGATTTTTATGCTAGATTTTCCTAAATTTGGGTACAATTTTAAAAGATGAGATAAACACAGTGTATAGAATAGTCCCTCACCCAAAGTGAAGGCTTGGGAAAAAATGGCAACTGTGATATGCATATCATGGGTTGAATTATGTCCCCCAAAAGATATGTTGAATTCCTCACCCCCAGTACCTGTGAATATGACCCTTTTTTGAAATAGGGTCTAGGCTTAATAGGTCATTAAGCCCTAATTTAATATGACTGGTGGCCTTATAAGGAAAGAAAAACACCATGTGATGACAGAGGCGGAGATTGGGGAGCTGCAGCTGCAAGCCAAGGGTCAGCAGCCACCATCGGAAGCTGGGAGGAGGCAGGGGACAATTCGACCCAGTGTCTCCGAGGGGTCCTGGCCCTGCTGCACCTTGTTCGGGGACTTGTAGCCTCCAGAACTGTGAGGGAATCGATTTCTGTTGCTTTACAACACCTAGTTTGTGGTCATTTGTTAAGTGGCCCTAAGAAACTAATACCACCTACAACATTTTTTCTTTTATTTAGAAGGAAAAATTAGAGGGAGGAATATAAATTAGGAAATAGAACAGAACAATATTTTTTGGACAAATCCATGGACATTCCCAACTCCTTTTTCCCATGCCTCTGTTACTCCAAAAGCTAGGGAAAAAAATTAAATATTTTACATACGTGGGCCACATGTGAGTGCTTTTTACATGCATAGACCGTGTAATGATGAAGTTAGGGTAATTGGGATATCCATTGAGTATTTATCATTTCTATGTGTTGATAACATTTCAAGTCCTGTTTTCTAGTTATTTTGGAGTATATAATATATTGTTGCTAACTGTAGTCACTTCAGTCATCTATTGGACATTAGAGTTTATTTCTTCTATCTAAACTGCCAGGCTCAAAAGCATGATGCTCACTTATGACAGTGCCAGTCATTCAAGTGAGGCCGATCCCACACCTGTTACCTCTTCTTCCCACTCTTTCACCTCAGAGGAGTCGGAGATGGCAGCAGTGGTCAGGGAGAAGTGAGTGAGGAACAGAGAGGAAGCCACTGCCCACGACCCACTGCAGCCAGTAGCCTTGGCTGGGGAGGTGGGCAAAGTGACCTTTGAGTCAAGACTCTGGGTTTGGATTTTCTGATGTTGGAATGGTGCTTGTGTTTCACAACTTAAAATGACAGTGACCAGGGGCAGTCACTTTCCAAGAGCGGCCAAAAAAAGTCATGGGCTCCGCCTGAATTCTCATCTAAGGGAAAGAAAAGAACTGCCCCATGCACACATATGTAGGAGCAGTGAGAAGCCAACATCAGTTGCTTTTGCAGCCACTTCCTACAAGCCATGATTGTTTGAAATAGCTGTGACACCTACGAATGTTTCAAGTGTTAATTTACAAAACTAAATAACATAATCAAATTCCTTCCCCAAGTTGAAACAATAGGTCACTGTGGTTCTCTGCACAGGAGGGATAGAGGCAAAGTGTATAGTCCCAGCAGCCAATCCAGAAAGCCAGGGAATGTGATTCTACAGAAGGGACAGTGCCCTATAGGGTGCTATTCTCCAGGGATTGGGAGTTCAGGAGGAGGCCAATGAACTAGCTTAAGAATACACTGAGTTTGGAGAGTTTTCTTTTTGTACCAAGAAACGGCAAGGCCTCTCTGAGTCTCAGTTCCCAAATCCATAAAATGCAATGTTTGAATCAGATGATATTTAATATTTATTGGTCTAAAAATATCTGAATAGCGTATACCTAACGGGGGGGGTAAGCATAAAAGCATATCTTTAAATTAGAAAATTGTATTAATCCATGTTAGCCTGTTTTTTTTCCTACTACAGCTAGTTAAGATTATATAAAATGAATGACAACTTTAAAAATATTCTGGGTAGGGTTTGGCATGGTGGCTCACACCTGTAATTTCAGCACTTTGGGAGGCCAAATTGGGAGGATCATTTGAGCCCAGGAGTTTAAGACCAGCCTGAGCAATATAATGAGACCCTGTGTCTCTATAATTTTTTTTTTTTTTTAAATTAGCCGGGCGTGGTGGCATGCACCTGTAGTCCCAGCTACTGGGGAGGCTGAGGCAGGAGGATCACTGGAGCCCAGAAGTTTGAGGTTTGCAGTGAGCTATGATGATGCCACTGTACCCTCGTCTGATGACAGAGTGAGGCCCTGTCTCAAAAATAAATAAGTAAAAATAAAAATGATCTGGGTAAATTCCATTGCAGGGTAGCTTGGTTTCTTGGCATAAGAGGTTCCAGGAGCAAAACCAAAACAAAACAAAGCATCAACAAGAAAAGGAGCCCTGGAGATAGGGGAGGAGCCTGTTCTTTTTATTCGGTCAGATATTTGGGTGAAGTGGCTGCCTGGAACTTGACTTTCTGCAACAGCGAACGAAGTGAGACCCATTTTCTCTCAGGGGAAAAACAGCTCAGATTTGAATACTGGTTGTCCTTGAGCAAAATAGTGAGGAAGGTCCAGTTTCTCTCCTCCTCCCATGTTATTTTGCCTTCTCATGTCTCATATTCTGCTTTGCTCTGTTCCTTTCCAAAAGCTTATTCCCTTCTAATTCTTGATCTCTTATGTGACCTACTTTTTTTTTTTTTTTTGGTCATGTTGTTCCCTGCACTCTAAAATTTCACAATGCTGCACCATGGTGAAGGTCTATTTTCATCTCTGTTTTGGATACTTGGTATCCTCTTCCAATTTTGAAATTCAAGTTCTTCAGTTCAGGAAAATATTCTGGATATTTTTAGTTCTGATTTTCCTTTTTCACTATTTCTTTCTTTCTGGAATTCTTGTTAACAGGATGTTGACTTTTTGGTCTGGTTGTCTCATTTTCTTTTCTTATTTTCCAGCCCTTTTTCTTTCTAAGTTTTTGGTAGCTCTTTTCAAAATTATCTTCCAATCCTTCCACTGAAATTTTCATTTCTTCTACAGTATTTTTAATTTCTAAAAGCTATTTTTCCCCTATATATTCCTTTTTTTCTTTCTAAAAAATAGTATCCTGTTATTTTTTGATTCTCATCTCTGAATATATTTATGACAGCTTTTTGGTTTTTAAGTTTTCTTCCTCCAGCATAGTCTCCTTTCCTCCAGATTGTTTTCCTGTTTGTCTGAGTATCTAGTTTTCATACTCGAGAATTTCCTCAGATGCCTGGTGACCCTTAGTTGTCTTTTTATCCATCAGGATAATTTGATCATGCTGCAGTCACAGACAAGAACTTTCAGTAGCATAAAATAACCATGGTCATTGTTTGCTCATGGCATGTGTCCTTCCTGGATCGGCAAGGGAATGTTCCTCCACATCGTCACTGAAGGCCCCAGGCTGCAGGAGGTTCCAAACCATCTCATGTCTGTTTGCTCTAAGAGGCAGGGAAGAGAGAGCACGCACCGGCTCTGAAAGCTTCTTCCCTGAAGTGACACACATCACTTCCCTTCACATCTACATTAGCCTCAGCACGTCACATGGCCGTGCCTGAGTGGCCCTGGGAGGGCATGATACTCCTCCCTAGGAAGGCGCACAGAGTACTTGTGAGCAATACCACAGTCTACCACATCTGCTCATATTGCAGAACGAGGCACTGAAACACCGACCGGAAGTTAGCACAAGCGGCCGGAATGAGGGTGCTGACTGCATGTGGGGTGACCTCACTGGGCTGTTTCATCAAGGAGCCCCTCATGTCTCGTCTTGGGCCGGTCAAATTCACTAGAGAAGACTTCAAATCTCTCCTGAAAATTTCACTATTCTGAAACCCATGCTTCAATATTATGGAGACTGAGTGAGGAAAGAAGGCGGGGAGCGATTTTAGCATCCTGCAAATGTTTCATTTTGTTTTTGTCTTGAACACTGCTCTCTCCCATACTGCTGCTCCTGTCTAGAGACCCTCTGTCTACTATCCTCTCAAGAAAAGGAACCACCAATCGTCTCTGGGGGGAAAGGAGGGCTGTGGGGATTTCAGTGAATTCTCAGACAGACCTTGAGCAATCCTCTGGTCCCACACACCACTCTCCTTTCACTTCCAGAGGTAGCCATTTCCATTGACTCTTTTTAAGAGATTGGCAGCGTATTAGTTTACTAGGGCTACCATGACAAAGTATCACAGTCTAGGTGACAAAACAACAGAAATTTGTTTGCTTATAATCCTGGAGGTTAGAGTCTAAGATCAAGATGTTGGTAGGATTGTTTTCTTCTGAGGCCTGTCTCCTCAGTTTGTTTTTTGTGGTTTGTTTTCTCTTTTTTTGAAGGGCATCGTAGTTTATTTTTTAAAATTGTACCACACCAATCATGATGACCAACATACACATGATAATGGCTTTTCCCTTGGGTATTAACATTGCAGTATTTGTGTATACGGAAATATTTCAATAGGACCAAGAGTGTTAGAGAATAAAGATCTTAGAGGAACACAAATAATTCTGTATCCTTCCCTGTAGAATTAATTTAAACCTGTTATGAATCAGTGGCATGGTAATGTTATGCAGTTATGAAAAATGGAAGTTCTGATGGAAGTAGCCACAGTGAACTAACACTTCCTCAGCACGTTGATGGCTGCCTTCTCCTCGTGTCTTCACATGATCTTTCCTTTGTAGGAATCTGTGTCTTAATCTCCTCTTCTTATAAGGACACCAGTCACATTGGATGAAGGCCCACCCTGATGACCTCATTTTAACTAATCTCTTCAGAGGCCCTGTCTCCAGATACAGTCATGTTCTGAGCTACAGGTTATGGGGTGCCTGGGGGGGAGGTGGTTGGGCCATCAGTGTATGAGTTTGAGGGGATGCAATTCAGTCTATAACAAGCAGCATAAAATCAGGTTGTTTTGAGCTCCCTCTATACTAGTTTAGATTTAACTTTCTGGATTTACATCCATTCAACCAACTCTTTCTACCTTCCAAAATGTAGCTGCATTAACTCTCCTCCTAAAATCTTTATCCTGAAAGGTTTATGCCCTTTCTCATATGGCTTTATAGGGCCTTTCTTTATGCCTTTCTTTATATCACTTCGGTGTTGTTTTGAAAGTCAAGCAAATGTAAGTGATTTGTTTTATCCATCATTTCTCATCAGATATCTCTAGTCTATTTTATATCTCTTAAGGCAAAGAAAGGGAAAGAAAGAAAGAATGAAAGAAAGAGAAAGAAAAAAGTAGTCTAAGAATTTTCCAAATTATTGGGAACTCTTCCTAAAGCTAATTTTTTTGGCTGTATAACTTAATCTTCTAAAGGTAGAGGAAGCATTTCATGCTCTATTTATCTACCTGACCTATGCTTGTATTTCTAAGTTTTCAATAAAAATAACATTACTGTAAACATCTGGATCAAAAGTATTAACTCTTGAAGACTTTCTTGATATATACCTCAATTTATCAAATCTAAGACATCATCCATAGTAAAACACAGCAAAAGTGTTGAGAAGTTTGTTTCTGGAGAGGAGGAAGGTGGGGTTGGAGAGGTAAAGAAACCTGGATTTTTCTCAAGTTTTTCAAAACAATTTGATTCTATATGCATCTATGAAATCTGATAAAAATAAAAACTGAGGGGGTAAACAAATCAAGCCAGAAAATTGTGTTTACAGTATGGTCTCAATTACTTAAAACCAATAAAAATATTCATAGAAGAAAATGCTAAGGATCAACAGGAATATCTTTACAGGTGAGTTTTATGTTCATTATTATGTATTCCTGGATATTCCTAAATATTTTGTGGTAAGCATCTAGTTTATAAAAATGAAAAAGGTTTACCTGTTTTTCTTTATTCTAAAAAGAAAAATGATCAGAAGAAAATATACTGGACTATGGTATTTGGGTGTTGAAACTATGAATAGTATTTCTTCTTCAGGCTTCTCCAAAGTTTCTCAATTTCCTCTAATAAACAAGTTTTGGGGGTTTTAGGAAACCAAGAAATAGCACCCTGGTTGAGAAATAGACAAAGAAGTAAGGCAGATGTAGAATAAAATATCAGCCTTATAACTGGTAAACACTAGGTTGGAAGACTTGCTTAAAAATCAGATTTCTTTGTTGGCTAGATAATTAATCAAATTAACTGGAAACCTACCAAATGTATGTTCTACTTTGTTCTATGAGGACCATCCAAATGTGCACTTGGAATGAGTTACTGAGGTATGACACAGACTTTGGGATCTTTTATTGCTCTAAATATCCAGAGAGTCGCCAAGAAAATGTCAGTTATTTCCATTAGTGTTATCAAAAGGCAGTTATATTTCTGTTGCTAAGTGACAACTCACAATATTTAGCATTGGGACAAACAGGAATGGAAAATGGAAAATCTTGCTAAAGTGACTGATTAGTAAGTTTCATAAATGATTGTTAAAGTGTCAGAGCGAAAATGAAATTAAGGAATAAAAATGTAAATGTGTGCAAAGGAAACCTGGGTAATTTCAGCAGCACACTCTGAGGGGAACTAGAAGTTTCTCAAGGCTTCTGGAAATCATGTCTTGCTTGTCAATCCAGGATTACATAATTGGTGGGTGTGTGAAGATGAGTGCCTTGATCACATTAGAAAGAAAAAAGGATCCTCTGCTTGCATCAGGGCTAAAGGAGAGGCCTTACAACCTAGAGCAGGTCTCTGCCTTCTCAATCATTCTCTTCATGGTTATCAAACTGTGAAGATCTCTGTATACCTCCTCCTTAAACTGAGTTTCCTTTAAACTTAATAGTTTTCCCTGAATTGCTTGAGCCCAGGAGTTTGAGGCTGCAGTGAGCCATGATCATGCCACTGCACTCTAGCCTGGGCAATACAGTGAGACCTTGTCTCTCAAAAGAAAAAATTGTTTTCCCTTCACATACTTCTATTTAATATTTACCAAGACAAAGTCTAAATATAAAGACAATAGTGGAAAACAAAAGCGAATACTTGGTAACCTTTGGAACCGAGCAGCCTTGGATGGGTGGTACCCAAATAGTGTTCATCTTATCCAAGGTTGATGAAATGTATTCAGGTTCTCACATTTATGTATTTAAATTATGACTATTCATTGAAAGCAAGTAAAGTGACTATAGGACCCTAGGAACACTGCACACTTGTGTCAAGGATACTTTATAAAGCTAGAAAGATTTTTAGAAGTTCTCTTTTACAATTTCACTGGGACCCAGATTTTTGGCCATTAGAGCGAGCCATTTATATTTCTTTAGAACCATGCCTCATTTTTCTGTCTGTTTGAGCCCAATGTGATCCCTTTCTTCCTCAGCAAACCAGGAGTGAAACAACTTACAAAAATCAAGTTCACAAAGGATAGTTAAAAGAATGAGTCAGTAGCATGTGAACTATAGCCACAAATGGAAGGCAACAAAGCCTACAACTTGAAGGGAAAAAAGAGTACTAACCAATTCACATCCACTTGCTGGCATATATTGACAGAATCCAAAGTGTATTAATGAGTAGAAAGTCAGAAGAAATAAAAGCTAAGCTTGACCCACAGCAGTGCCTGGCATGTGTGATACGGCATAGCAGGTGCTGCAGAGGGCTCCTCAGATGCCCCTGCAGGCCTGAAACATCCGTTTCTCATTCCCCCAGTAGCAGGGAGTGCTGGCAACTAATGGTTCTCAGCTGAGTCCTCTCCAGAAGTTGCTGTGGGCTGAGGAGATGCACCTCTCCGAAAGTCACGCCTTCTCCCTGGGTCTACATCTAATGACTGGTCAATGTTCCAGCCCTTACTTCTAAGAGATATCTCAGATGAGCTGTCCCAGCTCCCCTTGGGACCAGCTGGGACCTTTGTTGAAACTGAGTAGCTGTCCACTTTCTCCCTTTGCCCAATTCTGATTCTTTTGCCTCCATCCCCAAATTGTTGATCCCAAAAGTATCCCAACAAATTTCCTGCTCTCAAAGCTCCTTCTCAGAGTCTGTTTCCCAGGGAACCTGACCTAAAACACATATACCTTAGGCTGGTTCAAAGGAGATGAACACCATACTGTTTTAAGTTGTGGGAATATTTCCAAGGGCACTGTTTTGAAACAGAAAACCTGTTTTGGCTTGTTATTATGAGGTATATGTTAAAAAACAGATTACAAAACAGTTCACATACTATGATTGCAATTTAAAAACATGTATAAATACATAAATGTCATAATAATAAAGACCTGAGAACCTAGTCAATGAACTAATACTTTTCGAGTTTCTACTCTTTGCCAGGCTTTAGGTTAACTTTATACCAGAAGTAAGAAAATGGTGGTTAACTCTGGGGTGGTGGAGTGAGAAGTGATTTTCGCTTTCTTCTTTTTGTTCTCAGAATATTTCTCACATTTTGTTTTGTAATTAGATACAAAGTTATAAGAATTTTTTTATAAATCAATCTTGCATAAATGAATTTTCATGACATCAGGCATATCAATGAACACTTTCTATAATTTTTATGTGACATGAATCCCCAAATTCTTCTCTCCACTCTCCGAAAAGCCCAAGACCTACAAAAATAAGACGTGTCATTTCAACAGAAGAGGAAGAGCAAGTTTTGAATGTTTCAGGATTTGGGATACGCAGAGTTGTCATTAATTCTTTAGTACTGAAAGCAAATAGCCTGAGTTTTTTATGAATCATTTGCATTTTGAAGCTGATGAAAGGGAACTTATAGGTACTTCCCGCTGACCTCAGATTGCATAAGAGAAGGAACATAAAAGTTTCCCAGCATTGAGTCTTTGACAAGGACACTGCACACATTAAGAAGTGAGAGCTTGGCGGGGAGGGGAGCTAGGGCAATATACGTAACCTAAACTTTTGTACCCCCATAATATGCTGAAATAAAAAAAAATACAAGAAGTGAGAGCTTGGACTTGAAACTTTGTAAGCAACCCCTGAAACATCCTGACATTTTTTATCAGCCCAGTCAGGAATCTGTCACCCAAAGATTATATTCATTTATTCTTCTTTGCCACATGTTTACTTAGAATATATTCTTAATTGACCACTTGGTCTTCAATTCAGAAAGAAAATTTGATACATTGCTATTCTAATGCTAAAGGGATAAAATATGAACAAAATATTTTAGAGTATTATCCCTTCTCCAAAGACATATTTAATTTGACTTTTTTTTTTCTGTTGGCCCAAATAAATATATTTTATTACATCTCTCTGGCAAAAACGTTTGACTGAATTCAAACAAGGTTAACCTGAAGGTTAATTGAAATGAGGACACTTTTATGGAACTACTTCTGGTTGCTAATGAATTTCTGCCAAGCCAAGATGGAGTGAATTATAAAGACAAATTGATGCCTTCCAAATTCCAAGTTGGGCCATTATGGTGGTCCCATGCCAAGCACATCCAGGGTGGCACTGTCTGATCTAATTGAACATGGTGTAACTAAGAAGAACAGATGCAAGAACTCAGGAGAGTTGACCCCTTTTGACAGTTTTCCCAACTTTCTCTGGTCTTGGGACAAACAAAAGTATAGCAAGAACTCCTGGGAATTAGCAATGTTCATCATTTTCAAGGATATCATAGGTATTCATCCAGAGAATTGCTGGAGTTAGGCCACCTTGTTAGGGAGGGTGGTTAGCATTGCTATGAATTGCTAGACACTAACAGGGTATCACATAGCATGTGGTGAGAAAGGAGAGGGTACTTTGGTCCTTTGATTGCGTGCACAAGGAGAAGCCTCCTTCCTGGACTCTAATGTGCACCTACCTGGTGCACATCACAGGGCCTGCCAGATCTCACTTTTCCAGGTACTATCTCTTCCAGCTCTTTAGGAGAAGGTGTTTGAAGCTTTAGGCATCTCTGCATGGAGGCAGATAAGAGGAGATTGCCTTGAGGAAGGCATTGGTTTGTCCCACAAGCTCCTGCAAGATTACTCTCCTTAATACCACATTCCTTTCCAAGGTATTTGCTGATGGACAATTTGTTGATTCTATTGTTTGGGGATCATAAAATTTTAGAACAAAAAGGATCTTAGAAATCATCTTGTCCAGCTTTCTCATTAGATGAGAAAATTGAATCCTGGAGAAATAAAGTAATTTGCTCAAGGCCACACAGCAAGTTCTTTCCACCTTAAACCAATGCAGAGTCCAATTAATGATCCCTCATTTGAGCTAAGTACTTTACTACTATACTTGCTTTATCTTGTCTAACTTTCTTAACCCTTTGATGGAGTCATATTACGCGGAGTATTCGATAGATCAAAAACCTGACATGCATGGACTGTGTAGCCTGCCCACATTGCACTAGTAAATAGCACAGTCTCTGGCAGCTGCCTCCTCTTCTCCTCTCCTCACCCCTTGGTGCCCACCAGCGCACTTTCCCCGGTTGAGGCTTAGCAAGGACTTACCTTTTCAGTGCATCTGTGCCTTGACCTCCTGGCAGATTCTGGTGCTGTGGGGCGCTCTCTCTTTGTAAAAAGAAATATCTCCACATTTGATTCCCTCAGCACTGCACTCTCCAGGTCACCTCCTACCCCTCCCACTGTCTCTTTCCTGACCTCTTGGTTGGTTCATTCAAGAATACCTACTGGGGCCAGCCCTAGGCCAAGTTCTCTTCTGCGTCCTGGGGTTTTAGCAGCAAACAAGACACAGAGTCTCTCCCTCATGGACTTCATACACTATTCATTATGTAGCTGATTTCTGGTCAGTTTATTAATTCATTGAGCAAATGTTTGCTGAACCCTTAATACGTGCTTAGACTTGTCTAGGTACTAGGAATACAGCAAAGAATAAAACAGACAAAAGTCCCTGCCCACTGAGAGCTTACATTCTAATGAGGGGAGGCAGAAAAGAAACAAGAACGTGCCTAAATAATATATCACATGATCCTAAGTGCCACGGGGGGCAGAACATGTGGACTTAGAAATGGGAAGTTCACAGCTGAACCCCCTGGGTGTGAAGCCAGGCCCCAGCCTACACTAGCTCCGGAGCATTGATCAAGACACATAACTGTTCTGTGCTCTTGTTTACTTATCTGTAAAATGCAAACAGTAGGCCCACCTCACAGGTATTTTGTGAGAATTAAGTGAGGTATTTGGGAAGTGCTTAGACAGTACCTGGCCCATAGGAAGCACCACTGATGTTTTAAATTTATAAATATGGAGAAAAATAATACAGAGAAAGGGAAGAGGGCTATGGAGGGGCTTGATGTATCAGGGTAGTCAGGGAGGACTTCATGGAAAGGGAGACATTTAAGCCAAGACATGAGGAGGGAAGAGAACCCACCATGTGGGTATCTGGGAAGTGCTCCAGCCAGAGGGAATAGGCTGTGGAAGGCCCAGAGTGTGGAAGGAGGAAGGCTCATGAGGCTGGCTCAGATGAGCAAAGGAGAGAAGGGAGGATGAAGGCAGAGGGGCAGGGACCAGGGGGAGCGGAGGAGAATCTTGCAGGCCTCTGTAATCTGAGATGTTGGCTTTTGCTATAGGTGTACTGAGAAGCTCTTTCTTGGAGGGCATCGATCAGGAAGCGCAGGGTCTGCTTTGTGTTCCAAAAGGCCACTCTGGCTGCCCTGGGGAGAAGACCCAGCAAGGGGGCAGAAGCAGTAAACCAGTCAAGGAGGCTTTTGCAAGAGTCTGGGGGAGGAAATTAGGGGCTTGACCAGGGTGGTGTGTCGTGGTCAGTTTCCAGGTATATTTTGAAGTTTGAGTTGATGGGGTCTTCTGTTGGGTTGGGTGTGGAGTTGAGAGAGGGGTCAACAGGCATAACAAGGGAGAAGTGCTGGGTGCTCTGAAGACACAAAGGCCTTATAGGAGGGGACAGGGGAAGGCAGACAGTGGGGGAGACCCCTAGTGCAGGAATCAGTAAGGAAGAGCTGCTGAAATGTGCCATCTGGGACAGCCATCCTGTTTAAACAGCAGCTTCTCAAATCCATGTGTTCCATCCATTGAATTCCAAGAGCCATAGAGCAAGCACCAAAGCCAAGCCTGTGGGTGCTCAGCCATCTGTAGGCAGTGACTCTGCAAGTCCACTCTGGGTAGGCAGGAAAAGGGCTGCTCCACCCGTGTGAT
Organism: Eulemur rufifrons; assembly: GCF_041146395.1. Classification (NCBI taxonomy): domain Eukaryota; kingdom Metazoa; phylum Chordata; class Mammalia; order Primates; family Lemuridae; genus Eulemur; species Eulemur rufifrons. Next base: position 28,155,898 of record NC_091001.1, read on the forward strand.
CAGCTGTCTCCCTCTGCTGGGCCTTGCATTCCAGCTTACCCATCGCAGTACTGGCTAAGTATTCTGACATTTTACTTACCTTGAATATTTGCCACAGCTTTCTTTTAGATATTCCATTTTTATAAAGGCATCTTAAATAGAATCAGATTTATTAAAATTCTGGTTTTGCCCTAAACTCCAAAAAGATAATTGAAAAGTCATAATATCATCATCACCACCATCACACCAATAATCCACTTTTGCCCCACATTTTCCCCCAAATTTTCTCATGCATTATCTCATGGGATCTCATGTCTCTTCTGTGAGGTAAATAGGGGTCTTATGCCCATTTTTTATGAGAGAAAACTGAGGTTCAGAAAGGGTGGTGCAACATGCCTGCTCCAGGACTCAGGTAGAATGTTTCGCCATAAATACAATCCTCTTGTCACCAGAAAATGTGCCCTATATGATTAGGAACCTTCTATAATATGAAAACCAAATTAGACACCACCATAACCTTTCTTTAAGTCTTTTATAATATTTTCCTAATATCCTCTAATAATAAAGACTATTTATTGTGTTCCACTGCCACATCAGGCACTGCATTAATTGCCCATTTAATATTCTCCACATCTCTATGAAGCAAGTATTATTATTAACTCCATCTTACATGTGAGCTCTCTGAGGTAGACAGGAAATGACTTGCCCAAGTTTCCTGACCTATTAACTAAATTCCATAGCCGGGATCTGAAGCGAGGCCCAGAGTCCTCACCATTTTCTCCCACCACTCCCACCCCTGGCTTTCTCTTCCTGTCTAGACGTCTGAGCCTACAACCATCCTGACCTCTAGAGAACATGGCTGGAGGCATTTCATTCTCAGGAGGGTCTTGCACCTTTTCCTTCCAAACAGATTTCAACTCTGAGAACTTCAGATGCCAATTGAACATGATCTTTTGCAAGCCTGCATTGACTTGTAGGACTTTTTGTTTTTAGTGCCTAACCCGTGCTCTGGGATGTAAGTATTATATTTGTCAGGTAAGTAAATAGGTAGGTACTGTCCTCAACTTACAGGTGAGGCATCCGAAGCTTGGGTTATTGCTGGCTGGGGAATCTCCCTTGACTAAATGTCGGAAGATTCATGTTTAAGTTCTAGACTTCGTTTACTATCTGTGTGACCTTAGGCAGGTTGTTCTACATCACTGGGCCTCTTGTTTCTCATCCATAAAATGGAAACACTCATTCTAGTCACAGAGTGCTTCTGGGAGCAAATGACACGTTGCACATAAAAGCCTGTTGGCGATATAAAGTGCTACACACACATTCATTGGCTCTTCTTTGTCAACTCTACTGTGATTAAGGATTAGGATCTGGAAACAGACTCTCCGGATTCAAATCCAAGTGCCACTAGTTCACAGTCATGTCCTTGGGCACCTTATTGAATCTGTCTAAGCCTTGTTTCTCCTTTGGTCCCTTTTAAAAGGGAATCATAATAGCAGCCATGTTACAGGGATATGGTGAAGATTAAGGGACATAATGAGTATATCAAAGTGGTCGGTCCAGGACCTGGCACCTGGCATTCAACAAATATCTGTTCTTGTTGTTGAAATTATTATTATATATAATACCATTATTTTTTCATTCTTCAAGGCCCCAAGTTGGAATATATGAAAAGACATATTTCCTTGAGAGGTTTCATAACTTGCAGAAGAGAGACAAAAGTGGCTGGATTTGAAGGAGGAGGGAAGGGAGCTAGTGTGTTTTGAGCACCCACTCTGTGACATTGCTGTGCCATGTGCTTTTAACTCAGAATGATTGAACAGGGAAATTGCACATTAATTGTTAAGTTTTCAAAGTTTACATTTCCATTTGCCATTAAGGAAATTTCCAAGTCATCCAGGAAAGTCATGTTTGGGAGAGGCAGGTGCTATAGATAAACGTCTTATTCAGAGAGCTTGCAGATCTGGGTGAGCTGTCTTTGAGTAGAGGAAGTCAACGCTACAAACAAGTAATGGATTTGACCCATGTCACACATCTCCACCCAGGAGACACAGGAGGACTAAGTAAAAAATTGTTCTTGTGATCTGTAAGCCTGTTGCAAATTCATGGCCCCAACATGGCATCTCTCCTAAAGCTGATTACTACCTGCTATATTATTTTCTTTTACCAATCTAGGTAAGTTTTATTTTTCCTACACGTGGAGGTGATGGATCTTAATAACCACTGAACTTTTCTTAACTTGGATACAAGTGGGAAGCAGTAGGATATCAAAATTTAGAATAAAATATTTCCTCTACTATAAATGACCATTAAGGGTTAGAGCTGCCATCAATAAATAACAGCTTTTTGGAAGAAAAAGAAACACAGAAAATAAACATCAATTTTGAGATACTCCCAATTTTTGAAATGTGATAATGGGAAATAAATTAGCTTCCTGGATTTGAAAAAATAGGATAAGAGCTTTCCTTTGTTTGACATTTTTAACTTTCCAGGACGTTCTCATACCCAGCCCCCATCTGCTTGGTTCACCCACTCAGCAACAATTGTCCTCTCATTTCCTGGGTTTTCATCCACTTGCTTTTGCTGAAAAACCAATCATTAGTCTTCAGCAAAGAAATGAAACAAAAACAGAGCACACATACAGAAAAACTGACCCATTTCCCTTCTACATCAGTTCCTAATATTTGCAGCAGATCCCGTAACCAGCTGCTGGGTCACATGTCTTTAATGACTGGTATATTCCCAGGTCAGTCCCTTTACTGACTCAGAAAATGGAAAAGCCCAGATCCCTTTCTCAAGTTGAAACTTGGCCTTGCTTCTCCTGACTTTCTTGAAAATCAGGTGGCACCCGTGTTGTAACTCAAAAGTATGATTTTCTGCAAATGAATTTAAACCACCATAGCTTATCTTATAAATCCCCCTGATACGACATTGAATACTTGGAAAATTCAAAGATATATGACAGCCTCACAACCAAACACAAGATACGTTTGCCAGCATCATCACATGTCAGGCCTCCAGTTGGGTGACATCATAACCAAGGCTCAGAATTTTCCTTTCTTAAATAGGGGAAAATAGGGTTATAAATATCTGAGAGATGGAGGATCCCATCTCGCTGAGTGGCAGAGCATCACAGTCTCCGCAAGTGATTACTGCCCTGACACCAAAAGCCAACAATAAATGTAAATTTAACCATGAGTTCTCCTGCTCCTCTTGAGCCCGAGGCAAAGTTCTCACATGGGATCTTCACAGCGGGCCTGGGAGAGATTGCCACTTTCTCTATTTTATGCACGAGGAAACAAATTCTGAAAAATAAAGTGACGTACTCAAAGTCTCACAACTAATTAATGACAAAGTTGGGACTCTGACTCTAAATTAGGATGACCAATCATCCCACTTGCCTGAAACTGAGAGGGTTCCCCAGATGTGGCACTTTCAGCGCTAAAACTGGGACGTTCCTGGGCAAACTGGGACAAGTCGGCCACCCCATGTTCACGGCCAGTGCTCTTTGTACCAGACAGCTCTAGTTAAAGGGTTACATGAGCTGCTGTGAGATGGTCTGGTCATTCAACCACTGTTTATGGCATGGGAATTTAACAGCTGATTAAAAGTCATCTTTTATGCCTCCCCTCAGCCACTTCTGTCATGGCGGCCCCCAGCTCCCCAAGTCGTGATTGGTGATGTTGAGCCACGTTATGACCTAGATTTGTTTGGTATATCTAATCCTTACACAGAGGATTTAGAAAAAGTATTTATTCAATTAAGAATGTCTTGATTGAAAAAGATATATTAACAATTGATGTTGGCAAAATAATGCAAACCTGGCTTTCCTGGGCCAAGCAGTATAATCCAAAGATGATCAACATTGCAAGTTGGATATGGACCAGAACAGTTGGGTACAGACCAGACTGTGTGGGATGTGAAAGTCCAGACCAATTTGTTGTCAGATATGCCCTTGCCTATAATTAATACGTCAAGGATTTGAATCATGTTTGTGTCATTAGCAAAACTGTAAAAGCAAAATGCAAAGCCTTAAGTGAGAGTCAAGTTGAATAGTAGAACTTGGGAAGATCTGGAGTCCCATTGACATCGCCAGTAAAATTGTCAAAGGTCACATTTCTGTGGTCATCTGCATAGCAGAGCTTTTTGCATGGACCTTCAGAGAATTTTATCTGTTTCATATTTTAGACCTAACAGTTGCTGCCATTCTGAACTCATTATTAGCACTAAGCCCACAGACCATCAGTTGCCTTAGGATGGATTGCTGTCCCACTTGCTAATAAAAAAACTCTTTGAAAAAACAAAACAAAACAAAAATCTCTGTAAGAAACACCAAAAGGAAATATATATTGGTTTATTAATTGGTATATTAATATTGATATAGTTATGAATTCATGGAAATAACAGAAGTCATTGAATATGAATTATGATACCACTTAAAAAAGTAAAAAGAAATCAGTTATCTTATCTGACAGCATCTAAGAAGTTTATTGTATTGTATAGATCACGTTTCCTGGAATCATCTTAGTAGTGTTTCAGCAGTATGAACTGAATTTTTCCATTTGTTGAGATTATTTCTGGTGAGTCTCCTTCTATGGTTTCTTTAAATATAAATCGGTATATTTCAAAAACTTTTACACAGTTTGAATTCTTCAATGTAAAATACTTAAAGACTGTTTCTTTAAAAAGAAACAAAAAAAAACACCCTTTTTAAAACACCATCTGTTGATAATCTACATGCAGAATGGCAGGGACAAATGAAGGAGGTGATTCGGGAGCTTGTGCAAGCCGGAGCGTGACGGCGCCTGAGATTTTGTGCCTCTCTCACTTACCCTAGTCCTACCCAGCTGAATAGCATGGACTTAGAAAATACCCTTTAACTAGCTCTGAAGTTTCATATTTGCTTTGAAGTTCAACTCAAAACACATACACACACTCCCAATTTGGTGACATCTCATGAATTTAATGTCTTGAGTTAAATGAACTCAAAAGGAAAACCCCATGTTAATACCTACATTTTCAAACATTTTATCATTTATTAAGCTTCCCAGCTAAGTCTACCAACTTTTTTTCTTTCATTCATAGTTTATTCAGCTAAAATATATTTCTATCAGGTATTTTTTAAACTATAGTTTAATGTTTAAGTCGGGGCTTTTAGTGTGCCCATGCCCCAAATAGTGTTCATTGTACCTGATAGGTAAGTTTTTACCCCTCACCTCTTTTTGATTTCCAATGACATTACATCTATTTGGTACTTATTATTTTATGCTTAAGGAAGCTGAGGACCAGGGACATTAAGGACATTGGCCAAGGTCGCACAACTCATAAGAGGCACAGCAGAATGGAAGCCCAGTGATCCAGCCCAGAGCCTTTCAACCACTGAATTTTATCACCAGACAAGTGTGTGCCAGCCAGAAGACAGGTGTGCTGAGGGTGGCAGAGGAGCGAGCCCGAGGAAGGGAGCCCGAGCAGGCTGGGGCTGAGGCCAGAGGGAGGGTGGTGTGAGAACGGGCTGCGAAGACCAGCGGGGCTGCAAGTTTCCCTAGCCTTCACCACTGATCTTATTAGTTACCTTTCTTCTCACTGTTCGAGGATAAAAAGGGGAGACTTTCTCATTCAAAAATGGCTCCCTGGGTGAGACATGCCCTTTTTCAAGTTCCCTCATCTTCACTGGGGTCTGTTTGCCCAGCCTGTCCTGGTCACCTGCCCACAGCAGCACAGAGCCACCGTGAAGAATTTGCAGCACAAACCTGTTTTGCAGGGTCCTGCATCTCCCGGTTTCTCTATGTGTAGACTGAGAGCATTCTGAAGTCCTTTAATTCATTAAACCTTCCATAAATTCCTCAACCACCCCCAACTCTTAGAGTATTCCAGAAAGAATGTCATCGACCTCCATGTTGCCAATTATGAGGGCTTCCTTTCTACCCAAGTTTATCTGTATCATTTCTGACATTTCAATCATCTTTGAGCCTTGCCCCTCCTTTCATCTTTCTTAAGTGGTTTTCCTTCTACCCCTCTGTCTGTCCCCTCTCCAATTCTTACTCACTCATCTTTCCTTAGACCCCCATTGCCCCATAGGGTCTTGGCAAGAGCTTCTTGATGGTCTTTCTACATTTGGTGAAGCTGCTTTGCCATTCATTCTCCATAGAGTCTCCAGGGTGATGTTCTATAATGCAGATCTTTTTTTTTCTTCAATTTCTTTCTATTTCTTTCTTTCTGTCTTTTTTTTTTTTTTTTTTTTTTGAGACAGAGTCTCACTCTGTTGCCCAGGCTAGAGTGCCGTGGCATCAGCCTAGCTCACAGCAACCTCAAACTCCTGGGCTTAAGCAATCCTTCTGCCTCAACCTCCCGAGTAGCTGGGACTACAGGCATGTGCCACCATGCCCGGCTAATTTTTTTTCTATATATATTTTTAGCTGTCCAGATAATTTCTTTCTATTTTTAGTACAGATGGGGGTCTCGCTCTTGCTTAGGGTGGTCTCGAACTCCTGACCTCGAGTGATCCTCCTGCCTTGGCCTTCCAGAGTGCTAGGATTACAGATGTGAGCCACCGCGCCGGGCCTTTGAGTTGATTTTTGTATGTGGTAAGAGATAAGGCTTTAGTTTCATTCTTCTGCACATGGTTACCCTATTTTCCCAGAACCATTTATCCTTTCTCCAGTGTATGTTCTTGGTGCCTTTGTTTAAGGTCAGTTGACTGTAAATATGTGGATTTATTTCTGAGCACTCTATTCTATTCCATTGGTCTATGTGTCTGTTTTTTATACCAATATCATGCTGTATTGATTACTATAGCCTTGTAATATATTTTGAAAGCAGGATGCTTCCAGCTTTGTTCTTTTTGCTCAGGATTACTTTGGTTATTCTTCCTCTTTTTTGATTCCATATAAATTTTAGGAATTTTTTTCTGTGAAACGTGGTTTATATGAAAAGTATGCAATATATACACAAGATGGTAGCAGTGGTTACCCTTGGGTGGCAAGGTTATCAATGATTTTATCTTTGTTTTTCATTGTTTGTATTGCTTATATTGAAGAAATGGTATTTGGTTAATAAAACCATTTTAAAGTCATGCCCTAGTTAAAAATAGCGAAAAGGGGAAATAACTGTTTATTAAAAAAAGAAGAAGAAAAGAACAGATACTAAGCAACAGTTAGCAATATCCACCATGCCTGTCTGTGAGTTCTTAGGCTTTGTGATAGGAAAGGGAAACACGGAAAGAGAAAACCTTAACTCCTAAGCTACTGCTCCCAACTCAACACCCACCCTCCATGACCCCCAGGAGAAGGACTCAGTGTCTTCACTTGTCAAGTAAAGGAGTTGAGCCACTGATCTGCCATCATAACATTCCATGATTCCTTCATGATTCCGTAATAGATTATTATAGAAATTATTAGGGTGGGACTCATAGCACAGGCTGAGCAAGAATTCTCGACACAAAGATTAGAATAGTTTTAAAGGAAGAAGATTTATTCTACTTCCCAAAGCAGAGGAAGGGCATGGCATGAGATAAAGAAGGGAGAAGTGCCAGCAGAGGGGATAAGGGGTTTAGGGTTTTTATGGGGATAAAGAGAAAGAAAAAGAAAAGTGATTGTAAGCTGATAGCAGAATGCAGCTGTGAAACAGCTGCATCTGTTTTGTCTTTTCTTTTCTTCTTCTTCTCTTCTCTTCTCTTCTCTTCTCTTCTCTTCTCTTCTCTCTCTTCTCTTCTCTTCTCTTCTCTTCTCTCTCTTCTCTTCTCTTCTCTCTTCTCTGCGAGGCTGGCTTGTCAATCTCCTTGTAAAGTGGTCTGGCAGGAATTGGGGAAGCATCACACTCCTATCTGCTCAGTTCTTTTTGAGTGCTGTGAAAACAAAACTCTTACAGCCCACAGGTGGTTAATCAAACAAGCGGCTGTTGTGCTGTGATCTTTCCCTTCAAAGGGGCAATTATGTGTTGTGAGTTTTCTCTTTCTTCTCTGTTAGACAGTTTATTTTTTTCTGTTAGTTTATTAGAAAGGCCATCCTATCAGAAATGTCTATTTTGTCACTTTTATCATGAAAAAATATTTGACATGTTAAGGGTCATGAGCGACACTTAAAAAACAACACATTTTCTAAATAATCCCATCTGGTAGCACAGACTCAATGACTCAGTCGTGTTCCAAAGGCTGACCGCAGGAAAGACACCTAATGAGAGTCCATCAAGCTTCCTTCCTACCAGGCCGAGAAAGCTGTGCCTGGAGAAGCCCGGGACTTCTGTGGCCCAGTGCCAAAGTCATAAAATGCTGAAAAAGTAAGAAGGATCTGGGACTTAGCAGCTCCCAAAGGGGCTTCTTTCCCTCCAACATTCAACTTGTATCTGATTATTCTACCCATGCAGGGAAATTTCCTAGAAGGCAACTCTGGGAAAACTAAACTGATTATTAAGCATTATTCACAGTGGTAGATTTGTTCTTGTACGGAAGTTCTGGGTTAGCCGCCCCGTTTCTTCTTAGCGCTTACCCTTTCCCGGTGTCCTTTCAGTTTGCTGATTACACACGGAGGGCATTTCTACTTCCACCACCTCTTGTCCTCTGACTTCACTCCACCACGGCAAGCTGCACACCTGCACTATCACCAGAGTAGTAGCCCCTGGTCAGGAGAGCAGGGGCTTGGACTGACAATGCCAAAGTAGACTACTGAATTTGCAGCTGCCTTGAAGGATGAAAATGACAAATGTTAAATTCTTAGATTTGGGAACAGCAGGGCCCTGTTGCTACCTTTTGTCAACATCCAGCTTGGGATGGGAGCCAGCTGTTAGTGAAAGGTCTTAGCAGAATACCTGGCCCATTTCTCCCTCGGGTGGAAAGTTCTAACCATCTAGGATGATTCAAAGCTTGTGAGACGTTGCAGCTGATCCTATGGGTTGGCGCGAGGGCCATTCCCTCCTCTCTTCTCCTCTGCCCTCATGGTCTCAGGGTCTCAGCTTCTAAACCAGGTAGCCTTGTCAAGGAATTTCCTCCAGAATAAAAACGGGCTCCAATGTTTTGTTTTAATTTTAACAACTAACGCTGATAGAGTTCTTCATGTGTTAAATACTATTCTAAGAATTTTGCATATATCACTTTGCTTAATGTTCAAAACAACCTAAAAGGTAGGCACTATTATCACTCCCACTGTATAGAGAGAAACTGAGCTCTGTTCTAATCATTTTACCTGTAGCAGACCCTACATGTCAGACAGATCTGTTCAACCATGAACCTGAGGGTGGCAGAGCATGCAAGCAGGAACCATGCACCACCGACCATCCACTTTGGTCACTTCTATTCCCAGAAACTGCGTGGTTGTGTCTGGCAGTGACAAAGGGACAGCCAAGTGTCCCTAGGGCAAGCAGCAACCAGTCAGTGGAGTAATTTGGGGTATTGTTCTGGGCTAGGTGGCTTCTAAAATATTTTCTTGCCATCCTAGAGAATCTGTAAGCTCCTGGTGTTCTTTAGCAAATTTATTTTAAAGCAGAGTTGTATTCTGTTGTCACAGCTGAGATCACTGGCTGATATAATATGCAAAGTGCCTAGTACAATAAATGTTAGTCTTCTCTTCTCTGCAGGTCTACATTTTGCATCAGGTCTTTAAGTGTTGTTTCACATTTATGCCACTTATTAAGAACCACACATTTTGCTATGCCATTACATTAGATCCTGGGAGGTCTTAAGGTGAGTTCTCTTAATAGAGAACAAAGATGTGTCATTGTGTGATTTTCAAACCTGAGACTCTTACTGGAAAGCAAACAACATTCTTCCTTCTTTGATGTATCAAAGGATAAAGAGGAGTGAGGACTTTCAGGTCTTCACAGACCACAGCATCAGACTCTTCCTGAGATCTATCCCCACCTCCCTCACCCATGAGCCACACCCAAGAAGGAGACCCATCTTCTCCCCAGCTGCCTAACTCACTCAATTGGGGGGTGAGGGTGGGAGGTCCTGTTGTCTTTGGCAATGTATCATTCACTGAACACGTCCTTTAATTCTTCCTCCAAGCCCAAAGACAACTGTTTTTAAGAAAATGATTCCAGAAAGTCCTCTATTACACTTTTATTGTTTGTAGAATTCATTTTTGTTTGTTACAAATATGTTGCAAACTAGAGATTCACAGAGTTTAACGTACTTGCCCAATGGGTCACCTGCCTCTTAATTCTATGGTTTCCACTACTTTGTGCTACTTGCATTCTGATCAGAGAATAAGAACGACAACATGTACCTGTATGAATCAAGTTCAAGGATAAATGCCCTGTCAGGGAGTAGTTCAAAGCCTGCTGTGCCTTGTATGTGTGAGCCGAGGCCCAGCTAACCACTGCCTCTCAAGGCAGCACCCAGCTACTGAGTTCTTGAGGGATTATTTAAAAAACGTATTACCATGATGACTCTTAGTAGTGTAAGTAAATGAATTGCTGCATTACTTTTTAAAAAACTGGAGATGGTCTAGGCTAATACTGCATTTGTAAAATGCCTTTTAAAGTTAGCACTGTAGGTGTACTTTAACGTTTTACTTTATACAATTTTTATTTCTCATACATAAAAAGTATCCAGTGCATATAACTACTTGCCTTTTAAAAACTCACAAAAACAGAGTTCTTCTGTGCAGCATGGAAGCTTCCTGAGAAACTTCACTTACAGATTTAGGAATTATTTTTAGGAGGAATGGGACACCCAGAAGTTAGTCAATGCTGCTGCTTTGTGTCCTTTGCATCAGAGAGTGTGCAGACATGGGCTGAGCCTGTTTCAAACAAGAGCTAAGAAAGGCACAAAAGCTGCCAAGACAAAGACAAAGAAACAGTGTGTTTTGCCAAAATATTTGATGACATTGTCTGCCAGCTATATAAGAGATACGGATACAAAACTAAACAGGTGGACACAGACTGTGACTCAGAGTTAAAGAAAGACCCACTGAATGCTGTATATACTGTGGATTGAGAAACACTGTTTTTGTAACAGAAAAGCGTATATACAGTCATGTGCCACATGAGAGCATTTTGGTCAAGATAGACCACATATACGACAGTGGTCGGATTATAAGATTGTAAGATTATAATATCGTATTTTTACTGTACCTTTTCTACCTTAAGATATGTTTAGATACACATACCATTGTGTTACAGTTGCCTACAGTATTCAGTACAGTAACATGCTGTACAGGTTCATAGCCTAGGAGCAATAGGCTGTACCACATAGCCTAGGTGTGTAGCAGGCTATACCGTCTAGGTTTGCATAAGTACGCTCCATGATGTTCACACAATGATGAAATCGCCTAATGATGCATTTCTCAGAATGTATCCCCATCATTAAGTGATGTAAGACTATATACATATATCCACACACACATATATGCACTTACATATGCGTATGTGTATGTGTGTGTCCTTTCAAGTATTCAGCCTAAAATCTCAGAACTTTATTTGAAAGTGTGCTTCAAACATTATGACGTCAAGAATCATTACAACCAGGAGAATAGTGAGCCTTAGGAAGTTAAAAAAGGAGCATTAGGGCCTTGGTCATTCTCACAGTCTTTGCGTAGTATGAGGGTGGGTGAAAGTTGGGATGGTAAGAAAATTTTGTAGAGCAAACAAGAACAGAGTGGGGAAAAAGGGGAATAGCAGATTTATTAGTAAAACACGAGATTTATGAGTAATGAATAATCCAGAAGAGAAGTCACTTATAAGAAAAGGAATATGGGGGAGGGGGTTCTATTTATATATGTAGGTCAGAAAGTCCTTAGGGCTAGAAATGGCTGCACAGCCAATGGAAAAGATACCCAAAGTTGGAACTACAGAGAAAGAGGAGGCAGGGATGGGGCATCACGATAATGAAAACACACAAGGACCCATCCCCCGACCCCCTCTACGGCTCCCCGGGGCCACTACGACATGGTGTGAAAACCTTGGGACCAGCCTGCCCTAAGGTCTCCACTGACTCTGAACGTGAACACTCAAATGAGTCTTCCTGGGGGTAGTCTCACAAACTGATTTCTAATATAACCATTTCAAGTTTGGAAGGGGACGTGAAGAACAAACTTTTCCGGCACAGGCAGCCACTTCAAGGGGTATCCTGGTGAGCAAGGACATTAGTGAATCCAGAAATCAGCAACTGAGCTTGCCTGTAAGGTGAAAGAGTCTTGAGAAGAAAACAGCCAGATCACCCAGTAGATTGCAGGGACCTTTTTCTGAAGACATTCTGCAGATGGAGCTAATTGGGGCAAGTCTGAATCTCAATTAGGACTGATCCCAAACACCCATCTTCATGTCCAGCCAGGACTAAATTCCCATGCAGACATGCCTAAGTGAAGAAGGGGCTAGTGAAGAATCCTGGGACTGACCACAGTGGCTATGGCTGCAGAGCTCCTGAAGGAAATTGGATCGTCAACCAGGGAAGGCAGAAAGGAACCAACGCTGGCCGAGTGCTTGCTTATGTACAAAGCTCTGTGCTAGATTCAATTTTTCTTGTCTTCTTCAGTACTCACCACATTTTAATGGGGGTAAGTTTATCATCTTTATTTGAATGGAAAGAAAGCCGAAGTTCAGAAAGGTTAGGTATTTTGTTCGAGATCACATAGTGATGCCAAAATATGAATCCAGAAATGCCTGACTCCAACATTTATGCAATTTTCAACAAATTAAGCAAATTCCCTGAAGAAGTCTCAAGTTAGTTTATTAATTCTTTATTCAACACATGTTTTTTAAAACCCAGACAATCTCTAGATGTTGAAAATTAAGCAACACATTTCAAAATAACAATGAAATTTTAAAATATTTTTAACTGAATGATAATGAAAAGACACATATCAAAACTTAGGAGCTGCAGCTAAAGCAGGGCTCAAAGGAAAATTTATAGTACTGAAATGTATGCATAAAAAAAGAAAATAGTGTAAAAAATCAATGATCTAAACTTCCATCTTGAAAAGTAAATATACCCAAAGAAATTAGAAAGGATTTCTATATTTCTATAATAATAACAAAGAGAAGAGCAAAAGTCAATTAAATAGAAAAAAATCATCAACACTAAAGATTAGTTCTTTGAAAAAACAATAAAATTGGCCAGGTGCAGTGGCTCATGCTCATAATCTTAGCATTCTGGGAGGCCAAGGAGGGAGGATCGCTTGAGGTTAGGAGTTCGAGACCAGCCGGAGCAAGAGCAAGACCCTGTCTCTACTAAAAATAGAAAAAATTAGCTGGGCGACTAAAGATAGAAAAAAAAAATTAGCTGGGTGCAGTGGCACGTGCCCATAGTCCCAGCTATTCAGGAGGCTGAGGCAGGAGGCTTTCTTGAACCCAGGAGTTTGAGGTTGCTGTGAGCTAGGCTGATGCCACGGCACTCTAGCCCAGGTGACAGCGAGACTCTGTCTCAAAGGAAAAAAAAGAAGGAAAAAGTAATAAAATCAATCCCAAACAGGAGTAATCTAAGAAAAAAAAAAAAAAAAGGAGAAAACATAAATTGTCAATATCAGGAACAAATACATTTTAACTGCATATTACATATATAAGGCACTATATAATGAGGAGGAGAAAGAAGAGAAGGAGGAGAAAAACAGTGCATCTGTTTTGAAGCCATCCAGAAAAGTCACATTCCAGGTTCCATTGTATTCAAGTTAATCCAACATGCATCTGTTGGAAGAGAACGTAAGCTACTGTCAGGTTGGTATTATAGGCCTAGAGAGAGCACATATACTTTGGAGCTGGACAGAGCCGAGTTCAAATCCAGCCTCTACCTTGATACTAAATGTATGACTTCTGGGCAAATTATATAACCCCTCTGAGCTCCCATTTTATTATATAAAAAATGGAAGATAATAACACCAACCTCACAGTGCTGTTGGAAAGGTTAGAGGTATAGCACCAAATACACAAGTAACTTATATCCTATGGAATACTTTTCCCCAACATGTCCTATGGCCATGGAGCTTGCAATGTGACTATTTGTATAGGAAGGGCACAAAAATATATCATGAGACAAAGTCATTCACTTGGAAATGTAATGTTTTCTGAAAAGCCTGGGCATTTACTTTTTTTTTTTTTTTGACTTGCCTGTTCTAACAGGAGAGGGTTGGTGTGGTCATTTTTCAATAGAAAGGATATTACCAGCATAAAAACAACATAAAACATCACATGAAAATTAAAATGAAATAATATGAAATTTTCATTCTAATTTAATACAAAAATTTTTTTCTTAAATATTAGTAGATCACAATAAAAGCTATGCTGATAACATAAGTTATTTTAAGGTGTTGGGGGGAAAGGATTCCATCTCTAGTGCTGACAGTATGACCGAGGACCCTGCCAAATCTTCGGCTCCCCACCGTGCGTCTGCTGAGTCGCGCGTGTTGATGGAGACTGCAAGGGGTCAACGAGCTGAAACAACCGTGACAGTTGGCTCAGATCATAGAGCTGCGAGGTGAACGCTCAGGATTTGTCACATGCTTAATGAACGTGGCAGGCCTGTAACAAGAAAACAAACCCAAGATGAAAAGGCCATAGGATACACTTGTGGTTCAATTCACTAATGAAAGAAGCCCCTTTGTCAGCAATGAAATTATGCACAGACCACTTAGCATCCACGTAAACGCTTCTCCTGCAGGGACGACACAGAGAAAGACCTAGTCCAGGAGGGAATGACTTGAAGTGCGGCCCAATTTAGTTTCATTTTTCTTGTAAAGCCATAGCAATAAATACTGAGAGGGGTTTTTGATGGTGCTATGTGGAGGTGAGAACAAATGTCGGGCTCTAACATGTCACAGATATGTGCTATAAGTGTCAGCTGATGGTCAAAAAACAGCAGAAGCAACAACCAAGACCAGACACCCCCAGAGCTTCTGCAGATAATTTGCTTTTCTCTCTTCAGAAGCTTCCTGAGAGAAGGTTGGACCAAAGGGTCAGAGGCAGCACAGGGGTCATAGATGCTCTGGGAGAAGGCTAGAGGCCTCAGCAAGAAGACCACACTTCCTTTGCACAGAACAAACCTTAGATAAGTACCTAACAGGTGAATGACTATTATTCTGATAAAAATGAGATAACAAAGCAACAGGATCCGGTGGAGTGGCTGGCACATGGTGGGCGGCACAGGTGGCAGGGAGAGTGGTTCATTAAACTGCAGCTAAATCTGATCTTGCTAAATGTGAGTCAAGCAAGAGAGAGATCCTCAGAACCAGCTGCCAGCACGCCTGGGCTCTGGAAGGGAGAGATGTCAGACGACCCTTGTGAGGGGTCATCTCAGGCTCATCTCTAGCCAACTGTCATGACCAGTGGGTGCAGCGGCTCAAGTACAGGGTCACGCCATCCTCACCAATATGGTAACCTGGGGTCCCCCACATGAATAGGTTCTAGGAGAAAAACAATCCTCTCCTTTAAGGGAATACTGCTATAAAAAAGAAATCTTTGTAAGACTATTTAAGATTTTTGAAGCAACCTTTGCTTATTGTTAAATGAGGAGAATATGAATATGTTTCTTAATGAGAGTTTCTAATTGGAGACTCAGTTGTGGAAAAGAAGCAGCAATTATGCTGTTAAGATGATATCTCTCCATATATATGTAAGCATTCGTATCCAATGTTCCAATAAAATGGATACACGTTGCATACGTTGGATAACATTTTGAAGTGTAGAGACAGTATTTTGAAGCAACAGGGGGATTAAAGCACCCTGTAGTGGTTTTTTTACATGCCAATAGGGGGCACTAACCTGCTAGAGCATGCTGACCATTTGCTATTTTTATGGTAATCCAAACAAGTATTGCTACTTTCTGTTCCTTCCACCAGTTAAAACATATGTTAGGAAATTCTGAATACATTTTGTCAGGACTGTGAGTGGGTATATGAAAAAAAAGAAAAAGTCTTGAAGGATATACATGGTAATAGTATTTGTCTCTGCGTAGTGGGATTTATTGAGAGGGTAACATTAGAATCATTAGGAAGTCTAAGCCATATAAATGTAATTACACTTCTGTTTGCTTATTAAATAATCACGCCAAAACAGCTAGACAGAAATTTGCTAAGATCAGAAGGTATGTTTGGAATGGAGAGACTTAAACTAGAGTCTATGTCTATATTCATGACATTCACTTTGGGCTCCCCTAGAGAAAAATGGCTATCCTTCAAACTCATGCAGCTCTTAGATACATCACAGGTGGGGCCCCTTGAGTGTGGTGATTCAGAGAGTCATGATGAATATGGTTGGAGAAAACAAACAGTGATTTCAAATTTGTTCCCCAAGTTTAAGGTCACATGATCTGACACTGTGAATGACAAGAATTGGCTCATAAATGACCTGCTTTCCCCCTGGGCTGCTGTCTGTACAAGTCCAAATGGAAGCTATGTCTATATATTCTTTCCACATGGAGAATGAATGAGCTCACCTGGAGCCTGGAGCAGACACAATTGAGGGTAGTTGTCGGGATTTAATATAAAGAACTTCTGACTATTAATGAGAAAAAGGTTAGTGTTTAATATGAGGGAAAAAGATAAAAGAGTGTTGCAGGTAAGACCATCTTCATTCCCCAATCTTCTCCTAGGTTTCTAGTATTCTATTTTCTCCACGCAAAATATCTTTGAATAACTTAGACTGGTCAGATGTCTGCAAGGTTTCTTTCATGGTTGAGCCTTCATTCTGTTTTCCCATCTAACTGCTGCAGAATGCTCATGTGATTTTCTGGCAGTTTCCAGATAAAAGCCAGCTGACTGGTAGGGAATTCAGGTCATTTGGGCAATAGGAGCCATTGGTGAGAGTCCGTTGTATCTATCCTCCTGCCTTCAGTTGGTGGGAGAGAGTGGCAACAGGAAGGAGGCAGAAGAAATATTCTAGCATTTTAGCTTCTGCATTCTCTGAAAAGCTTTTTCTTTCTGTAACAGTCCTGTTCTAAATTATCACACATGGGAGACTCTCCACAGATGATGCTAGCAACAAGTACCTACCTACATCATTGGCCACAACTACTTAAAAATGAGTAGGGGTTGGCAGTCTCAGTTTAGAAAATATAATTACAGGTGATGTAAAAATATATATACTTATCTTTAATTTTAAACTTTTCTCCAATAAACATGGATTACTAGCATATTTTTAAAAGATTTTATATTTTTTTAATCTAAAAAAGATAAATCTTGGTAGACTGCCATAGTTGGGCATCTACACCCAGATTTAAGGAAGGAAACTTCACATGCAAAACTGTGCCAACTGACAGGGATTTTACAACTGGGAGAAAGATATTAGCAAAACACAATTCTGCTCCCCTGGAACCTTGCAGTCCCATAAGTCCTGGACTGGGCCACTCACACTGGGAACCAGGAAATATGTCCTCAAAGTGTGGGTCAGATTCAGAGGCAAGTCTTGCTTGGGGCCAGTAGGGAAGGAACAGGAGGATGAGGGGAAGGTGGCCAAGTGAAGGCCACTGACCAGGAAAACCTTCTGGGCTAGGCTGGTGAGGACAGACAGAGATCACCACAGGTCACCATCTGAGATCACCATCAAGGCCCAGGAGAGATTCACGCAGCCCTCCCAGCTCAGAGGAGGCCAAGGAAGAAGAAAATACCTACAGATGGCAAGGCAGCCATTTTTTCCTCAAGAAAGAAACCAATTACCTTTATTATGCTGGCACTTAAATGCAATATTCCTTTGGGTTATAATCGATTCCAGCTTATTTATGGAGGAAGACATGCATGGGTCACTGGGGAAAAAAGAGGAAAGTATTAAAATTACAAGCTCTCACAAACATTTCTTGAGTCTCTTAGTTTCTTTTTTGTAGCAGGCCCTGGGCAAGGCCCTATCATAAAAAGATAAAGCAGATGTCCAACCTCTAAGAGCTCCCAGGTGAGCAGAGGAGCTGCAGTGGGAAGCAGTTAGATACCAATTATGGAGATAAAATTAAGAGGCTGTTGGGATGGGCTAAATGTAGCATAAGGCCCCATTCATTCCTTGACCCAGTTTGTTCCCAATGCATTCTTGTGATTGTGTATTCTTTTGTGGACTGATTCATAAAACAACCCTGTGGTACAAAGTAGTGAGATTTACCTGGAAACTTGGACATCATATATCACCCAGGCATGTAGTGCCTGAACCCTTTCTGGACGCAAATGAATGACTTCCACACTTCCAAAAGTGCTAAAATAGAAGAGACAAAGAACATCGTCAACCCCAAACTAAAGCATCTATACTCCCTGTTCAAAACCAGTAGGCAGGACGCCACTGGTTAGAATCTACTCTTTGAAACTGACCCATGACTTGCATTAGAAACAATCACTTTTTCTCATTCAATGTGACCCTCAATTACCAAGATTCTCAAAATAAGATTCTTAATTTGTACATTGATGTTGACTCATTAAATACTCACTATTCAAAGAGTAGTCCTTAGACCAACATAATAGCAACACCTGGGATCTAGTTGGATCTGCAGATTCTCACCCACCAGCACCTGCTGAATTAATCTGCAGTTGAACAATCCCCGGGTGATTCACATGCCCAGTGAAGGTTGAGAAGCACTGCTTTGAAAGACCCTGGTGGCCTGCCCCAATCACTTTCCTAAACTCTTCCCTGTCAGTCTCTGACAGCTGCCACTCCTGTTGCAAACAGTTGGATCCCTGATATCAGATTATAAAATTCTGGGATGTTAATGCATTCACCCAAAATGCTGGGATCAGAAGAAGACAAAAGGACAAATGCTTCTTGGTGGAATTCAATATTAAAACTGGAGAGAAGAAAAATTAATTTGGGGTACCTAGTGTTCCCAGGGCAAATTAATATATGCTCCCTCCTCTCGGGGCAGCCTTAGGCAGAGAAAGATTAGAGAACAAAGGCCAAAATGGCAATGAATGTGGTAAAAACTGTAAGTTTGGAAGGAAGTCAGACAGGGAAGACACGGGCATGGCCAGATTCAGTGGTGAGGTTGAAATGAGAGAATAATAGCGGATACTCATTGAGTACTTTCTCCGTTTTTAGGCACGGAGCTCAGCATTTTTCATACATTATCTCAGTTAATCTTCATATCACCATGACCACTTCAGGTACATATATAGGAGATCACGAAGGTTAGAAGTCCTGCCTAAGGTCACCCAGGTAATACATAATGACCTCTGGAATCCTCACTTTTAACCACTCCATTGCTGAAAATGCCTGCACAGGATAATGAAGAATAGGAGCCCAGCGCAGTTCCTGATGTTCCAACAGTAGTTTCACTGCTGAACTGGGATTCACTTGCTTCATGGAGGAGAGAGGAGTGGGGCCAGATCTTCATGGGTGGTGTGGACTAGGACAGGAAGATGGGGGCAGGTGAAGCAGGTCACACGGGGGAACCGTGTGAACAAAGGTGGCCAATGGGCAGGGTGGAGTGTAATGGGAGAGAACACTGAGAAAATTACACCAGGCCTCGAAAACTCCAGAGCAGGGGCCGGATGCAGTGCAGTGACCACCGGGACTGCTAGAGGAGTTTAGGCAGAGGAGAAATCAGACAAAAGCATTGACTTAGACAAACCTCTCCAGAAAATACAAAATTTTTACTTTTCTTAATCTAAATCTTCAGAACTGACCTGAAACATGATAAGCATATTCTTTTTAGGGATGAAATATCCCACAGGAGGCTATGATAACCCTTGAAAATAGGAGGCAAAGAAATGAGTACCTGTTTTCGTCGAAGGTTTTACTGATGGAGCCATTGAGTATGACATAGACCACACCACAAGCAGTATCTGCAAACTTAAAAAACAAATGGCCATCGTTCTTTAGCATGAAAATATAATCCCCATGCCCCAGCAGTTCCATTCAAAACAGTGTTTAGCAATAATAGTTAGTTAAGGATGGAATATCCTATATGGTTCTAGCACAGGAATGTCAGATTATATAATTTTCATTCCAAGCCATTGGAGGGATTATGCTTCATATCATAGTTCTTGGAGTAGTTGCTCCACTCTGTAAGTGTTCGAACCATGAGGTTCAGTGTCGTTGTTCACAGGGCCGCTAAATTCGGTGGTTTAGAAATCAGAAGTCCCCTTCATTTAATGGGGACAGGGTGGATGATTCAGGGATAAAGGAAATGGGAACATCACAAAAGAGGAAACTCTTTTTGAGGAGAAAAAAGGTGACCTTGAGGCATGGGAAGGCACAAAGAGAAAAGGGAGATTGAAGGAATGAACAAAGGAAAGAATATGCTGGAGCAAGTTTTATTTCTTCATGCAACAAACTTTTAGCAGGAATCTTTGCCAGCACTGGAGAAGACAAAATGAGCCAAATAAAGCAATCTATATGCTCCCTCCAGGAGGCCTACCCAAGCCCTGGGACTAGCTCAGGTCCCCCTCTCTGAACCGAGACAGTATCCCATTCACATCATCAAGTTGTATTGTGTTGTAACAATGAGTTCAACGTCTGTTGAGTCTTCAGCACTAAGATCTCCAGGAGAGCCATGAGTCTGGCCATCCTATGTGGTTCTGCAGCCCTGGATGCCTTGTGCTGGTACATGGCACAGAACAGGTGCCCAGTAAAAATCTGAGGAAGGAAAAGGAGAGAGG
This sequence comes from Eulemur rufifrons, assembly GCF_041146395.1. Lineage (NCBI taxonomy): Eukaryota > Metazoa > Chordata > Mammalia > Primates > Lemuridae > Eulemur > Eulemur rufifrons. Next base: position 28,176,366 of record NC_091001.1, read on the forward strand.
GAGGAGGGAACGCGGAAGCAAGTAGTCCAATACTCTGTGGCAGAAATTGGGAAAGAACAGGAAAAGTGTCAGGGAAGGCACTGAAGCCAAGCCCTAAAGGACAGACAGGATTTCACCAGGTAAGGCTGGGGCAGCTGCGAAAGGAAAGGCCTAGGGTTTGCGAGAACAGCGGTGTGCTGGGGGCAAACTCCAGTGGATGGTGAAGTTGGGTAGATAAGGTAGTTCATGGAGGGCTGCGAATCTGGACTGGACTCTGCAGGTGACATGAACACCACTAAAGATTTGGAACTGAATCCAGTGCTGCTTCTGTCTTTCCTCTGCGGGTGACGAGCAGAGGGGCAAAGGGGCAGAGCCCAGTTGTTATTAATCACAGTGCTAATTCAAGACTGCTTCCAGGGTGCCAAGTAGAGAATTGTATGAGAAAATCTTCTGGTATGTCTTCTGAACCTTTTTTTCAGGAAAGAATCGTATCCTACACTTTCATTCCTAAAAGAGTCTGTGATCCAAAAAGTGTTAAAACCAACCACTGACTGGATGACATCTTAAGTTCTTTGGTCTCCAAAGTTCTAGAATTTCACTACTTGGTACTTACCCTCTGGGAAGCTATTTTCCAGAATACTGAAACCGGATTGTTGGGGCAGTCTTTCTTCCGGTCTGGACAAGATCGGTAGTCTACTTCTAAAATACATAGTTTATAGAAAATTATTACAGTGGAGAAGAGAGAGCATAAATAACCTCCATTCTTCCCTGGCTGGTCGAACACAGTGGAGCCATTTTCTAGTAGCATCACTGCCAAGATGGAGGGTGGAGAACGGATACATTTAGACCCAATTTAACTAAGTGTCCCCTGAATCCCTTCCAAGTCCTTACCTTACCTTCCAAACCCCAGACAAGAACACAGTGACAAGTTTTACGTCATCATTCTGGGAAGCAGCAGCAAGAGTTCAACAAATGGAGATAAACCCTCAACATTATCCTCAAATCCAGGAAGAATTAGAGGTAAAACCAGGCCTTCAGGCGTCACTCTTGCCAACCACTTCTCTGCTTCCTGACAACTCTCTCTTCTTGAATGTTTCCTCCCCTCACCTCCATAAGTCCCCATCCTTTTAGGCTCAGATGGGCTCAGAGTCTTCCTACACTCAATGACTATCAAAACAGTCTTGACCCTCAGTGAGGTACAATGGACGTAGAGCATGAATGCATGGTTTCTGTGTCATTTCTCCCAAGGATATCTGCCTTAATGCATAAATATTTATTAGATCTTGGGGATAGAGATAAATTAGATGAGAGTCCTGCCTTTAGAGATATAATGCCATCAAATAAACCAAAGAAAAATCAACTTGGGTTGGGGGATTACGCAGCGCCATCAGGGAAAGTTGACAGTGAACTTGGTTTGGAAGGATCAATAGGAGTCTTCAGACAAATGATATAGAGAAGGGTGCTCCATGCAGAGAGAATATGTGCAAAGGCACAGAGCTGTGGGACAGCCTAATAGGTTCAGATTAGTACTTCCAGAGCTTAAGGGCTGAGGAGAGGAATGATGAAAGATGAGGTATACGAAAGACAGAGGCCAGGTTATAGCAAGGAATTTAGTCTTTACCCTGGAGGCAAAAGAGAGCTACTTAAGTTTTAAGGAAGAGATGGATACAATCATATTTTCATTTTAGGAAGAAATGTGATTGCACATTTTGGAAGAAATGTGATTGCACATTTAGGAAGAAACTGTGATTGCAAAATGATCAAAGGGGTAAGAAGTGAGCAATAAGAATTCTTCAATAGTCCCAGCAAGAAAGGAGAGTATGTTAGTGTGCTGGACTCAGGCAGTGGTAACAGGATAGAAAGAAAGGATGAATTACTAGGCAAATAGATTAGGTTGGCAGCTTATTGGCTATAAGGAGAGTAAAAAGAGGGGAGATCACCACAAGAAATGGTAACTATGTAAAGAGATAGATATGCTAATTAGTCAGTTCACTATGTGTGTGTGTGTGTGTGTATATATATATATATATATCAAAACATCATAACATATATCTTAAAGACATACAATTTCAATTAAGAAACTTTCAAAAAAATGACCCAAGGTTGTGTCTAAGAACTATACGATGTAGAATGAAATAGTTAATAAAGGGTTAGAGGCCCAGTCCCAGCATGAAGAAAAAAAAGAAAGTGGGGGAGGGAGGGGTGGGAGCAGGTAGAATGTGGAAATGTCCTACGTCAACTTTGCATTATCAAGCAGGTAGGGAAGCTGTATGGAGAGAGGCCCTAGAACCCTTTCTTGTGCCCCAGAAGTCAGAAAGTGTGGCAGCTGCCTGTTTCCTCTCTGCGTATGTGTAGAGCTTACCCTAAGGAAACACTACTATTTTACTTCCACCTTCTTATGGGTTGAATTCTATCCTCCCAAAAGACGTGTTGCATCCTAATCCCTGGTACCTGTGAATGTGACCTTATTTGGAAATAGGGTCTTTGTAGATGTAATCAAAGTAAGATGAGGTCAATAGGGTGGGTGGGCCCTTATCCAATATAACTACTGTTCTTACAAGAAGGGGAAATTTGGACACAGAGACAGACATGCACAGAGGTAAGATGATATGAAGACACACAAGGAGAAGACGACCATGTGATAACAGTGGCAAAGGTTGGAGTAGTGCATCTACAAGCCCAGGATAATTGGCAAAAATCAAAAAAGCTGGAAGAGGCAAGGAAAGATTTTCCCCTAGAGAGTTCAGAGAAAGCATGGCCCAGCAGATACCTTGATTTTGGACTTCTAGCCTCCATAACTGAGAGAATAAATTTCTATTGCTCTAAGCCACCCAATCTGTGGTATTCTGTTATGGCAGCCATGGGAAATGAATACATACCTCTGGCCCACAGACAGGGCTTGAGTATCAAATACTGCTAATAATGGCCAGGGAAGTTCTAGACCAGAAACCTTTCCTAGGATGTTGAAGTAATTCTGGGAGTTTTACAATAATTAAATGCTTTAAAACCAAAACCACAAAAATTTTCAAAAAGAACATTTCCATGTACAGATATAAATAATTATCATGGAATCAAAAGGAATCATCTCCCCAATAGAGGGAAAAATGTTGCTAATGATGAAATATTAAGTAAATATACATTTTGTAAGGTAAATTACAGTTTATAGGTTTTGATGAACAAAAACCTATTTTATCTTCACAACCTTATCTGGAGACAAGTATCTCATTTTGTTAGGTTTTTCTCTCCCCACTAGGATACTTCCCCCTTGTTGTCTGCCAATATGCAAACATACTATCAAATAAAAATGTAAGGCTAAGGGTAAAAAGAAAAAGAAAAAAATTTGACAAGAGAAATTAAATAAAGAATATACAAAAGGCAAAAGGAAAAAGATTAGAAGGTTATAATGTATATTAAGAACTTCATACTAATACAAATAAACAAGTTAAAACTAAGTCAGGTAAAACAATATAAGGAAAAAATTTAAGCCAGAATATGAAAAACTTAAAATATAAAAATCATGCCCTTTTGTCCTTCCACCTCCTGCCATGTGAGAGTGCATCAACGAGGTGCCATCTTGAAAGCAGAGAGTGAAGCTTCACCAGATGCTGAAACTGCAGGTGCCTTGATCTTGGCCTTCTCAGCCTCCATAACTAAATGCTTATGGCCTAGAGAAGTGACATCAGCAAGATTGCAGAATAGGAATTCTCAGGCTCTACTTCCCCCCTCCCCCACAGAAATTTCAACTAGCAGCTATCCACAGAGCAGAATGTCTTTTTGAAGGCTCCAGTACTTGGAAACAAGCTTGAGACACCATATGGCCCAAAGAACTGAATGAAAACTGAATTGCAAGGGTAAGAAGAATGGTCTCACTTTGACCATGCTACCCCTTCTCCTCCCCAAGTTGGCACAATACCAGATGGAGAGGATTTTCCTGGGTCCATAGATTCTACAGGGGGAAAGAGAACCAGAGGCAGTCATCCATCTTCCCCAGCATTGAAAGATGCTCACCTCATTGGGATACTGGGGATAGCCCCATGACTAGATCACAACAGATTAGGTGGAAATAAAGAAAGGAGGTAGAGATTATAGTTACCAGTGCACAGATCTTGGTGGCACCTCTGGGTTCCCACCACCACCCAGAGCTGTGGTGCCCAATAGGAGATACCAGCCAACTTCACAGCCCAACTGCAAGGCTGAGCTGGTCACCTTCAAAGCCACTTTGGGAATTCAACCTTGCTTGAGTTCCTAAATGGCTAGTCTCCATGCCCAGCCTCGGAGCCCAGCCCAATGACCCCACCCAGGTAGGAAGATGCCTGCCTCCACTCATTTCAGAGAAACATTAGGACTAGACCTAATTGACCCAGAAAGTCAAGCAGTGGCTCCCTTCAGCCAAAAAGCCTGCCCAAAGATCCTTCCTAGGCAGCGAGGCAGGGAGACTTCTATCTCTGTGTATTTTGGAGAAGAATCAAAACATTAATAAAAGAAATTGAAGGCAACACAAATAAATGGAAAAATATCCTATGTTCATAGGTTGGAAGAATAAATATTGTTAAAATGCCCATACTACCCAAAGTGATCTATAGATTCAATGCAATCCCTGTAAAAATTTCAGTGTCATTTTTCATAGAAATAGAAAAAAAATCTAAACTTCATATGGAACCACGAAAAACCTGACTAACCAAGTCAATTATGAGCAAAAAGAACAAAGCTGGAAGTATCACACTACATAATTTCAAATTATACTACTAAACTATAATAATTAAAATACCATGGCACTGGCAAAAAAAAAAAAAAAAAAAAAAGATAGAGACATTGACCAATAGAACAGAATAGAGATCCCAGAAATAAATCCATACACATACAGTCAATTGATTTTTGACAAAGGTACCAAGAATACACAATGAGAAAATGGTACTGGGAAAACTGGATACATGCAGAAGAATGAAATTGGACAATTATCTAACACCATACACAAAAATCAGTTAACATGGATTAAAGACTTAAATGTAAGACCAGAAACTGTAAAACTATTAGAAGAAAACATAGGGGGAAAACTACAAGACGTTGGCCTGAGCAATGATTTTTTGGATTTGACCCCAAAAGCACAGGAAACCAAAGCAAAAATAGACAAATGGGATTCATCAAACTAAAGAGCTTCTGTACAACAAAGGAAACTATTAACAGTGTAAAAGGACAAACTATGGATTGGAAGAAAATATATGTAAACCATACATCTGATAAGGCGTTAATATCCAAAATATATAAGGAACTCAAACAACTCAGTATCAATAAAACAACAAAACCAATTAAAAAGTGGGCAATGGATATGAATAGATATTTCTCAAAAGAAGACATACAAATGGCCAATAGGTATTTGAAAAAAATGTTCAACCTTGTTAATCATAAGGAAATGCAAATTAAATCCTCAATGAAATATTATCTCATACCTATCAGAATGGCTATTATCAAAAAGATGAAAGATAAGTGTTTGTGAGAATGTGGAGAAAAGGGACTGTTGTTGAGCATCTAAGTTAGTATGGCCATTATGGAAAACTCTATGGAGGTTCCTCAAAACACTAAAAAGGAAATTAACATATGATCCAGCTTTCCCACTTCTGGGTATTTACCCAAATGATTTGAAATCAGCTTGCCAAAGAGGGGTCTGCACTCTCATGTTCATTACAGCACTATTCACAATGGCCAAGATATGAAATCAACCTAAGTGTACCATCAACAGATGAATGAATTTAAAAACTGTGGAATTAAAAAACATGCTTAAAAATATATTTTATGATATTTAGTATTTTATTATTATAATATTATATAGTATTACTTAGTATTTTGTAGAATTAAATACTATCCAGCCTTTAAAAAGAAAGAAATTCTGTCTTTTGCAACAACCTGGATGAACCTGGAGGACATTATATTAAGAGAAATAAGATAGGCACAGAAAGACAAATACTGCATGTTCTCACTTATATGTGGAATCTAAAACAATTGAACTCATAGAAGCAGAGAGCAAAATGGATTGAAGAGCCTGAGGGTTGGGGGGCAACCAGAGAATATGGTCAAAGAGTACCCAATCTCAGTTAGATAGGAGAAATAAGGACGATTGTTTTAGATTTATTGCACAGTGTGGTGAATGTAGTTAATAATAGTGTGCTGTCCATTCCAAAATTGCTAAGAGTAAATTTCAAATGTTCTCACTACAAAAAATAGGCATTTGAGGTGATGGATATGTTAATTAGCTTGATTTAATTATTCCACATTGTATTCGTAAATCATAATATCACTTTGTACCCCATAAATATATACAATTAAATATTGTCAATTTACAATAAAAAATATAAATAAATATAAATCAGGAACTTGAAAGATAGACTATAAAATAGGGAGAAAGAGGTGAAAATTAATAAAAATTGAGGCCAAAGAAGAAGAAAGCAGATAAATAAAATTACATAGATAGGATTCAATTTAAAAGAAAGCAAAAACAAAGAACTCTGAAATGTAAATAGATTTTTAAAAATAGATTATTTCATTTTCTCTATATTTGCTTCATTCCAAGAAAAAATTGAAGTGGTGAGTTTAAAAATAAAACCAAAGGAGAAGAGTTTATTGTAAATAAATTTAAAAGCTAAAAATGTTAAATGAATGACCAAGAAAAAAGTTAAATTGTTAAAAGGGAAATTTAAAAAGGAAAACAGGGAACATAGCAAAAACTATAAAACTTAACCAAAAAAATATGGAGAAACGTTTATATATCTTATTCTGGGAGGGAAGACTCAGAATTACATATAAACTTAAATATTATAAAAGTAAAATTAGTGTATAAAAATATAGAAGAACGCTTCCCTAATCTTAGGGTAAGGAAAATCTTTTTAAGCAAGATACCAAACCCAGGAGCCATAGGAAAAGGACCGAGAGGTCTTCTGCATTTCTGTGTGGCCACAGGTAGACTATAAACAGTATAAAAAGAAAAGTCCAAACTAAAAAAAATAGATGTGCCACCTTCAGCCAGAAAACAGACAAAACAACATAGCAGTTAAGAGCACAATTTCTCGAGTCAGTCTTTCTGTGTTTGCTCTCAGCTCTGCCACCTACTGGGTGGCAAGTTACTTAACTCTGTGCCTCAGACTTCTCATCTGTAAAATGGGACCACCATAGGGCCTCATGGGGCTGTGTAAAATGACATGAGTGAATACTCATGAAGCATGTAGATCACAGGCATTCTAAGTGCCCAACATTATTAATTTATAAAGAACTTCTATTAATAAGAAAATAATAGATACCCCAATAAAGATGGTTAAAATATATGAACGAACAGTTTACAGAAGAAATAGAAATATCTACCATTAATATATATACATATGCTCAAACTCACCATCAAAGAAATTAAAAATAAATTGAACCATTTTTTTCTTTATCAAATGAGTCCAAAAATTTCTAAAGTATTAATATCTAGTGTTGGTGAGGATATAGATAGACAATCTCTTGATGAGGGTATAAATTGTTACCACCTTTTAAATGACATTTTCAGTTTATATCACAATTTATCCTTTAACATTGAAATTCCATTTATAGAAATTTACCTTTCGGTAATACTTCAAGCATGCAGATGTGAGTGTGCGTGCGTGTGTGTGTGTGTGTGTGTGTGTGTATAAAGTGTTTCTTGCAGTAGTGGTTACGATAGCAACAAAAACTGAAAACAACCTAAATGTCCATTAATAGCATTGGTTAATGATAAATCCTTTTAAAAGAATATGGATATCTTTACATCTATTAACTTTAAGTGAATAAAGCAAGTTGCAGAACTGTATGCATACGTTTTAATATATATGTTTATATAGACATAGATAAAAGGTCTGGAAGGACATGTCCCAAAATTGTTGACAAGAGTTACCCTTTGAGAAGTGATTCGGAGGTCGTGGTTGGAAGAGGATTCAGGGTGACCTTCACTTTTTACTTTCATGCATTTGTATAATATGCAAGTATTTTTTCAAATAAGCATGCTTCATTTTTGTAACTGAAATAATGCAAACTTGGGATGAAGAAGCTATGATAAGACAAGTTTTTAAAACAAATAGTCAAAAGCAATAAAAATAAGGATAAAACAATATAAAGTAAAAATATCCACCACATAAATAAAAGGAGAAAGAAAAAAAAAGAAGTAAAAACTGTCTCAATAGGGTTTTGGAAGTAGGAAATACCTTCCCACAGTGAGGTGATTTGAGTCTTTCTGGGCGGGAAAAGGCTACATCTGAGAAATGATGGCAAAGCCACTGACTGGCCTGAGATGGAGAAGCCCAAGCCATGCTTCTGTGGTTCTGTGTGACAAAGACTTCGGTCTAGGTCCTTCGGAGACCTCATCCTGCCCTAGAACCCTCTGTTCCTGAACGATGCCCTTTACAGAAAGCAAAACACGGAGAATTCAGAAGCAGGCTACACGAGCACTCAGAAAGGAGGACTCAGGGATCACGGACAATCCCAAACTCTGAAGTCAATTTTTCAAGAAAACAAGGATTGGCGTAGGGAATGCTATAATATTTTACATCCACCTGACTTGTCAGTAAGTGCATAGATGACATCAGGGTGGGTGTCTGTGGCTCCTTCCTCCACACTAATCTTTCAGAGCCCCCAGCAGAGCCCACCTGTTCACCCTGCACATTCCTGGGCAATCCCTCAGGGCCCAGGCCCTCACCAGAAGTGCCAGCATCTCCACACCACGTGAGGCCATCAGCAAGGTAGCCCAGCAGTGTGTCCTCCAGCGTGAACGTATCCCGGTGGAGCTGCGTGTACTGATGGGCCACCCCTTTTGCTCTGCTCCAGAGGAGAGTCTAGGAAAGAATAAACCCAACCTATTATTGAGATCAATTTAATGGGTCAAAAAAATAAATCCACATTTTTGTAAATGAAAGACACAGAATTGTTTTCTGGGGTGGGTGAGGGGAGGGGAGAGAGAGACAGATTGAAGAGAAGGGGGAAGGGTAGGGGACAGGAGAGGAGAGAGAGGACAGGGAGAGAGAGAAAGAGAGATATGTGTTCTGGGTCACAATGTAAAAGGAATTTATTATTCTGGGTTGCGGTCAAAAAGTCTGAAAGCCACTGATCAAAACCTTATAACTAAGATAGGATCAGCCCACATCTGGAGGAGGCATCAGGAAGTTCCAATATTCCCTAAAGTTATCTGTAAAAAAAATTTTGTCTATGCGCTATTTTCTGGAAGAAATGTTTTTGATTCTTAAAGAGCTACATAACCTTTTCCACTTTCCCCAAATCTTCCCTTCCTCCACCAAAAAAAAACCCACATAGACAGTGGGTGTGTTTTCAGGGTCCCTCTTAAGGTCAAATTTCAGAATAATATTCTGTTCCATGAATCTATTCATTCTTAACGGGAGGCAGTGGGGGGTCGTGTGTCAAAGCAGGGGCCCTGGAGTCTCTCTTCTTGCTGGAGCCCAGTATCATCCCTGCCAGCTGATTGACCCTCCTGACCTTGGGCAACCAAAGCATCACCAAGCCTCGCTTTCCACACATGTAAAATGATAATGATAATGACTATAACAAACTCAAGGGATGCTGGGGAGATTAAACGAGGTAACACAAGTAAATTTCTTAGCATAGTGTCTGTCGCATCGTCACTTATTCCATAAATGGCAGCCTGGGTTATTATTTGCTAAGCATCTCCTCCACGTAGGGCATCATCCCTGGTACACCAAAGAGAAGAGGTACAATAATGCCAGCTCACTACCAATGGGATGAGAGGCTACAATTTGTGGGTAGATTTAAGGGCTTCACAAAGATAATTTTGTCACTTGAAACACATTTTTGCCTTAAACACTGACTTTAGAAAAGATACACTCCATGATAGACCTTTTCCAATGTAATCAGTGTATTAAAACCCGGACCTCTCTGGCTCCAAGTCTTGTGCCATTTACATTTCAGCTGTCACTTTCAAGCCTGTCAAACTTGGGCAATCCCCGGTCACCTAAACTCACCAAGCTGCAGTTATCTCACTGATAAAATGGGGATACTGGCACCTCACCTGCTCGTTCCACAAAACAGCTGTGAAAGACTATGAAGAAAAGGATTAGGAGTCCTTTGTAAGCAAAAAAAGCACTATGTACATGTCAATTGACATTACTTATTACTATTATCAGAGGTCAGGAGGAAGTTTTGGACTTGTATAAGGTTTGGTTATTTTTGTTTGTTAGAGTTGGGTTTGATGTTAGGTTGGTTTTGCCTGATTTTTGGCCAATTCTCCTTTCCTCTTTCCTTGTCCTCATTTCTCTCTTATCTCTCTTCCCCAAATGTCCTAAATCCTGATGGTATCATGGCCCCACACCAACCACAGCCACATTACAATGTCTGGATTTTTCCTCTTCTCTCCTTCTATTCAAATTTGGTCCTGTGACCCCTTCCCTCTAGCTTTTATACTCAGTTTTAAAACTAATAACTTGCCAAATTACCTTGCTGCAAGGTATAGCCTGAGTTGTCAACTTCATTAGTGGTTGATAGTCTTCTTCTGTAATGCTACAAGGATTCTTTGAAATAAATGCGCTTTTGAATGCTTCCTGTATCTTTTGGCAGTCTACATTTCTGTGAGATAAAACATGAAAAATAAAATAAAACATGAATAATTTGATCTTTAAAATATTTTTGGAGCATAAATTTCATTTAGGAAGCATCTAATGAGTGCCAGGTAGTCCATACATATCATCTCATCTAACCTGTACAACATTTTTATGAGATGGCCATTACCCTCCCTGTTTCACAGATGAAATACAAGCTTGGTAGGTTTGAAATGATCTTTTCTAGTTCACACAGATGGCAAAGTAGTAGATCTAAGATTCAGATCTGTGTCCTTCTGATGCCAGGGCAAAACAGTCTGGTCATTAATGCTCACTTGCTTAAGTGTTAAAAAAAAAATAGAGAAGAACATATAAAGGCATCTAGTTTTTTCTTTCTCATATTGCACACTGTAAAAAGAAATTAAGGATTCCAACTGCCTTCAGAAAGTCCAAATTCCTCATTGGATGCTTCTTGAATTTTCCCATCTTTTAGGTGACACAGTGGCCACGGCCTGGGATGCTTTCCTCCCCATATCTGCCTATTGAAATCTTATCCACACTTTAGGCCCATGCCCGGGAGTGAGTAGAGCTGGGGGAGTTAAGTCTGCTCTTCCCCATGATTGGGAGGTCTCCTGACCCATGTGTGTATGAGCTTCTCCAGCAATGAGTGATGAATGAGAGTGAGGCTACAATTTAAGAATGGATTTAGGACTTCTTACATCATAACCCAGCTAAAAATCTTCCACAGGGAAACCTCTCTTCCTCTAAGGAAGAGCAAAGCTGCTCCCTTACATCTGCCTGAATTCATCCTGCCTCAAAGGAAAGTTAGCTGGAAACAGGCCTGTTTGCCTAGAATGTCAGTGTCCTGAGGCCAGAAACTGTATCTGGTTCATCCACCTGTCCCTCTAATACTAGATTCAAAATAATGTTTATAGATTGAGTGGAAGATTGAAAGTGAGTTATATCAGATTCAAAATGTAAGTATGGTTAAAGGAGAAAGATATCACTTCTAGAATGAAGAAGTAAGGAGCTCCAAAATTCTGCTCCTCCATAAAAGCAATGGGAACACTGGCAAGAATTATCAATACCAACTTTACAGAACCCTGGAAATTAACTAAAGCTTAAAACAATCCAAAAAGTGTTATTCAAAAAAAAAAATGGTTAAATCTTGGTTAGAACAGTCAGCCTTGTGGCATTTTAACTTGCCTTAATTCCATCTCCCTCTCCCAGCTCCATGCAGGCCTAAAAATTTAATAGCTCCACAATGATGATAGCTGTAAAAAACCATCAGCCTTTCAGCCACGAGAGAGTGTAGAGTGGGTTTGGATCTCTCCAAATTTGCCCCTATCCCCCAGAGAATTGTGTATTTGACCTGTCTGGAAGCTTGCTGAAAAGCTCACCTCTCAAGACTTGTCTTTATTTGACATGACTCATAGTTCACTCTATGTGAACAACCCTACCCACAAAGCATTTGTGAAAACAATCCGTGACAATTATATGACAATTATATAACACTGCAGGTGCATGAGGGTTTTTTTTTTAACCTGTTGGAGCTAACAAGAGACAAAAAACTTAAAAGGGAAATCTGGAAAATCAAATATCTATAGAAAATGAAAGGAAAGTACAAGAATGATGTCTTACCAAATAAGAACATCAGTTAATAGATAGAAGTTGTTTTTTAGAAAATTAAATAGAAATTCTGTAGTTAAGTAAAATAGCTGAAATGAAAATTTCATTGGAGGGGCTCAATAGCAGATTTGAAGTGAAGAGGAAAGAATTAGTGAAACTGGGATCGAGTATATCAACATATGCATAATGGGAGATACAAGAGAGGAGAGAAAGAGGCAGAAAAAAATTTTTTAGAGAAATAATGCCCCAAAACTTCTCAAATTTGATGAATATTAACCTACCACTTTAAGAAACTCAACAAACTCCAAGTAGGATAAAATCAAAGACCCACACCTAAATATACTGTAATCAAATTATGAAAAGACAAAGAGAATCTTGAAAGCAGCAAAAGAGAAGTGACTCATTAACTGGATGAAAAAAGTCAATAAGGAAATCGAAGACTTAAACCATAGTATAATCCAATTAGACCTAACAGACATACAGAGCACCTCACCCAACAACAGCAGAATAACACGTTGTTCTCAAATGCACATGGAACTTTCCCTACAATAGACCATACATAGGCCATAAAACAAGTCTTAGTAAATTTAAAGAGTTTGAAATTGAAAAAAAGAAATAAAATAGGCAAATTATTATTTATAATAAAAAAAGATTAAAATAATGTGTAGTATCTTTTCTGATCACAATGGAATGGAACTACAAATCAGTAACAGGGAAAACTGAAAATTCTCCAATAGTTGAACAGTACACTTTTAAATAAACAATGGATTCAAGAAAAAATCACATGGGAAATTGAAACAAATGCAATCAGAAACACACATATCAAAACTTCTGGGATACAGCAAAAACAGTGCTAAGTGAGAAATTTGTAGATATATTGAAAGAAAAATATCTCAAATCAATAACCTAACTCTACACCTTGAGGAATTAGAAAAATAAAAGCAAAGTAAACCCAGGGCAGGCAGAAGAGAGGAAATAATAAAGACTATAGTAGAAATAAATAAAATACAAAATAGAAAAATAATAGAGAAAATCAACACCACCAAAAGTTTGTTTTTTGAAAAGATCAACAAAATTGACACATCTTTAGCTATACTGACAAGAAAAAAAGACTTAAAGTAATAAAATCAAGAATTAAATAGGGAATATCACTGCCTTCCTTACAGCGAAAAAAAATTATTAGGGGATACTATGAATGATTATACGTAAACAAATTCTATAACCTAGATAAAAATGGACAGATTGCTAGAAGGACATAAACTACTAAAACTGATTCAAGAGCAAATATAAAATCTAAATAGACCTATAACAAGAAAAGAGAGTAAAATAGTAATCCAAATCTTGCCATAAAAATAAGTCCAGGCCTAGATGGCTTCACTGGTGAATTCTATTAAACATTTAGAGAATCATTAACATCAATCCTTCATAAACTTTTCCAAAATATAGAATAGGAGGGAACACATTCCAATGTACTCCATGAGTTCAGTATTACCCTGATACCAAAGACAGATAAAGACATTACAAGAAAGAAAACTAAAGACCAATATCCCTTATGAATATAGACACAAAAATCCTCATAAAAATACTAGCAAGCAGAATTCAGCAACAAATAATTAGCTTGATTTAATTATTCCACATTGTATTCATAAATCATAACATCACTCTGTACCCCATAAATATATACAACCATAATTTGTCAATTTATAATTAAAAAATAAAAATTTTAGAAAAAAATTAATTACAAATAAAAGCAATTATATACCATGATCAAGTGGGATTTATTCCAGGAATGCAAGGTTGGTTTAACATATGCTAATCAATCAATGTGATGCACTATATTAATAAGATAAGGAATAAAACAAACCATACAATCATCTCAACAGACACAGAAACATCATATGACAAAATCCAACACTCTTTCATAATAAAAAAAAAACACTGAACAAATTATGAATAGAAGGGAATTTCCTAAACCTGATAAAGGTCATTTATTAAACACCTGCAGCTAACATCATGCTTAATGGTGAAAGACTAGGGTCAAGTACAATACAAGGATGTCTGCTTTCACCACTTCTAGTCTGCATTGTACTACAGATCCAGCCAGGGAAATTAGGCAAAAAAGAGAAATAAATGGCATCCAGATTAGAAATAAAGAAGCTAACTTGGCCCTTTCACAGATGACATGATACTATACAGAGAAAATTCTAAGAAATCCACAAAAAGGAAACAATTAGAACTAATAAACATGGTTAGCAAAAAACAATTGTATTTTTATGTACTGGCAATGAAAAATATGAAATTGAAATTTTTTTTAATTCTATTGACAATGGCATCAAAACAATTAGTATACTTGGGAATAAACATAACCAAAGAATTTCAAGGTTGGTATACTGAAAACTATAAAACATTGTTAAAAATTAAAGAAGATCTGAATAAATGAAAAGCATTCTATATTAATGGATCAGAAGACCTAATATTGTTAAGATATCAGTATTTCCCAAACTGACTTATAGCTTCAATGCAATCTCTACAAAAACTCCAACTCCAGGCCGGGCGCGGTGGCTCTCGCCTGTAATCCTGGCACTCTGGGAGGCCGAGGCGGGTGGATCGCTCGAGGTCAGGAGCTCAAGACCAGCCTGAGCAGGAGCGAGATCCTGTCTCTACTAAAAATAGAAAGAAATTATATGGCCAGCTAAAAATCTATATAGAAAAAATTAGCTGGGCATAGTGGTGCATGCCTATAGTCCCAGCTACTCGGGAGGCTGAGGCAGTAGGATTGCTTAAGCCCAGGAGTTTGAGGTTGCTGTGAGCTAGGAGAACACCATGGCACTCACTCTAGCCAGCGCAACAAAGCAACACTCTGTCTCAAAAAAAAAAAAAAAAAAAAAAAAGAAAACCCAACTCTTTCTTTTTTAGAAATTGACAGTTTATCCTGAAATTCATGTGGAAATGCAAAGTGACACAGAAGAGCCAAAACAAATGTTGAAAAAGAACAAAGTTGAAAGATGTACACTTTCTGATTTCAAAACTTGCTACAATGTTATAATAATTAAGACAATTTTGTATTGGCATAATGATAAAAATATAGACCAATGGAATAGAATTAAGAGTTCAAAAATAAAGTTCAAAAATCAATTACATTGGTCATCAATTGATTTTAGACAAGAGTGCCAAGACCATTCAATGAAGAAAAAATTAGTCCTTTCAACAAAGGGTGCAAGAGAAACTGGATATCCATAAGCAAAAGAATGTTTTTGGACCCATACTTCACACCATGTACAAAAATTGACTCAAAATGAATAAAAGATTTCAATGGTAAGAGGTAAAATTATAAAACTCTTAGATTCAAACATAGAAGAAAAAATTATCAGAACCTTAGATTAGGCAATGATTTCTTAAATATGACACCAAAAGCACAGCAACAAAAGAAAAAATAGATAAATTATATTTTATCAAAATTTAAAACTTATGTGCTTTAAAGGACACCATCTGGAAAGTGAAAAGAAAATTCACAGAATGGGTTAAAATATTTGCAAGTATTATTTCTGTTTCAGGACTTACATCCTGAATGATAAAGAGCTCTTACAACTTAATAATAAAAAGATTACCCAATTAACAAATGGGCAAGGATTTTAATACACATTTTGTGATAAAAGATATAAAAAATGGCCAATAAGCACATGTAAAAATACTCAACATTATTAGTCTCTGTGGAAAAGGAAATGGAAATCAAAATCATGACATACCACTTCACACTCACTAGGATGGTGTTATGGGTTGAATTGGATCCCCCTTGATATTGATATGATAAAGTTCCATCCCTCAGAATCTTAGAATGTGAGTTTATTCAGAAATAGGGCCACTGCAGATGTAATTAGTTAGTATAGGGTAGGGCCCAACAATCCATGTTCTAAGAAGCCCTACAGGCAATTTTGGTGCAAGGTTCAGTTTGAGAATCACTGGATTATGCCTGAAAATGTGAAGATTTCAACATCAGTTTCTTTCCAATGTCTTTGTAGCACATTTCATCCACACTTGCCTTTGAAAGCTGTGCCAGGAAACCATTATTGAACTGGCTTTCTCCATACACTATATATTTAAGGAAAAAAGTTATTACTTTATGTATTTCAATGTCAATCAAACTTTATGGGGTACCATCGTGAGCAGTCTAGAGAAATGGTGTTTGGCAGCTATTTCACTTTAGGAGACTGTTTTAATCCCATTAATTAATGCAGTGGCCTTCTCAGGAACTTCCTGTTCCAGAATCCAACTCCCTCATAAAACTCTTCTACCTCTTTCCTTAGCAGCATCTGCAGGACTTGAGACAGACAAAGATGAAAGAATAAGAGAATTTTCCACTACCAAAATCTAATAGAAAAGAGAAATGAACATGCACTGAGATCCTACATGTGATGCTTTCATGCATGTGCTCTTATTTAACCGCCAAAAACTGTACTGAGTCTCATACAGAACTCACAAACCTTCAGAATTATTTTTATGCTTCTTAGGTATACAGACCCCACTTCAAGAAACCTTACCTTCAGGGTTCAAGAAACACAGGTTAAAAATTTAACAGAGTTCCTTCTTTAGAAAGGGTGGAACCATAGAACATAGAACATTAGAGTTAAAACAGACCTAAAATGAATTAGGACTGCAGTCGACAGAGATGGAAACAGATATTTCTGACTGAAGAAGCAGCAATGGAGGATTTAAGAGCCATTTCTGGAAGTTCAATATTTTTTTCCTTCAAAGATTCTTCTGTCCCAAAATTGGAAGCCTTAGTCGTGAGAGTTCTAAGGGTGCCTGCTGCTTGGGACAAGAAGACACTGCAGTAGCCGTTGTCAGCCTAGCAGCTGTTTTCGCCTGCACCAGACATGCTGTTGGAAGTCATCTGGTCCAGTGGTTCTCAGCTCTGGCCACCTGGAAAGCTTTGGAGAACAACAGACAAGTCAGAATGGGGAAAGTGAAGAAGAGAACGGACTTCGGCTCAGAACATGCCATTGCAGAAGCAGCCCGACCTCTTGGCTATGAACTGCGTGGTAGGCCAGGCTCTGAAGAAATGAACAGAATGTGATGTTTTTAAAAAGCAAAAAGGCAGAAAGGAAGGAGCCAATGAAAGAGAGCAGACCCTGGAATTTTAAAGAAACTCTCCCAGATGATTCTAATAATCAATTAGGGGTGGGGCCAAGTGCTCTAATTAAACCCTTCCACTCACAAATGAGGAGTAGGAAGTTTAGAGGGAGAGTGACCAGCCTAAGGTCTGAGCACTTAAACTCAGTCAGAACCAGAACTTGCAAGTGTCTTCTGACTCCCACCGCCCTGCTCTCACTGCTAGCGCTTCTTTGACGTACTTTCATTTGCTTACAGCTAGTTAGCCAATCAACAATGACTAATCATTATAAGAATTAAACAACCTTATAAGCTTTGGTTGTGGTTTTTTGGAAAAAAAAAAGAATTATAACCACAACAATTAACACTAACTGCGGGCTTTTTTCGAACAGGCATCTTGCTGAGTGTCTTACAGGCATCTCATTGAATCCTCATTCACACAAACCTATTATATTATCATTACCTTCATTTTACTCCAAAACTCGGAAGGCCAAATAACTTGCCCAAGACTCCATAACTGGAGTATCCCAGCCAGAATCTGCACCTTGTACTGTCCAAGTCCAGACCCCGTGCCCTTAACCATTTCATCAGATGGCCTCCCGTAAGGCTGTCCCAAACATTGTTTCCAATAACAGAGGCGAGCCTCCCCCCCGCCCCCATATTTTCAGAGGAAAAAGGTTTTTCTCAAATAGTTCTTTTCCAGAGCTACCTGACTCAGCCACCAGGGTGGAAATGAACAGTTACAAGGAGATCCAGGCAGGGTTAAATCACCCAAGCAAAGCAACCTGAAGGTAATTCATACTATGGTTTTGAACTGTTCAAGTATAATCCCTCATCGTAAGACCTTAAAACATGAGCATCCTCAAGGATTTTCTGTCCAAAAGAAAAGTTGTTTCCTGCTGGTTCCCCTCACTCTTGTTACTCCGATCATGTGATGCCTTTAAGAAAATTCGGGCTTTCCTAATGTAAGTAAGGTTTCTTGTTCTTAAGTGTTTTTGCAAATGAAAAAGTGAGACCATGGTGTTCGCTGTTTCCATTTTTCAAGAGTCGGTAATTTGAAGACATGGAATGAAAACGACACCAGCCTGAGCACAACAGAAATTTTGTTTTTCTTTTTAATCCCTCCACCCATTATTTTTTATAATTTTAATTGTGGTAAAATACAAATAACAAAATCTACCATCATTACTAACTGTTGAACACTAAGGTGCTTACATGATAGTAATATTCACTGGGTGCCGGTCAGTTGTTGGGGGGTGAACTCACAGCTAATGGAGACGGAGCGCACGGTATGGGGGGAGGGCACGCGTCTAGCCCTGGTGTGGGCAAGGCAAAGCATTACATGTAACCAAAATGTTTGTACCCCCATAATATTCTGAAATTAAAAAAAAATCTCTATCATCTTGACCATTTCTAAGTACACATTTCAGTGGTGTTAAGTACATTTACATTGTCATGCAAGCAGTCTGCAGAACTCCTTTCATCTTATGGTAAATAGCTCCCCATCCTCCTCCTCACAGCCCCTGCCAACCAGCGTTCTACCTTCTGTCTCTATGCATTTGACTAAGTACCTCATAGAAGTGGAGTCATACAGTATTTGCCTTTTTGTGGCTGGCTTAGTGCAATGTTTTCAAGCTTCACCCATGGTAGGGCATATGTCAGAATTTCCTTCGTTTTTAAGGCTGAATAATATTGCATTATAAGCACATACCATACTTTGTTTATACATTCGTCAATCAATGGATACTTGGGTTGTTCTTTCCACCCATTCTTTCATTCCATAGATACTTACCAAGGGTCTATTGTGAACCTCACAACAGGCACGGGGCTGTAAAGATAAACTCATATCATTTCTACCCTCTCCAGTCACTCCTACTGCAGTAGAGAGCATAGGAAAGAAAACTCATTATAACTAGAGCACAGGTGACTTGCACACAGCACTAAAACTTAAAAACACAATAAACAGTAACTGAACATTTTCTCCTACAGAGGACAGAAATAGGATTTTTAAAAACTTGATTAAATGTTGATTGCCTCCTCATTTTGGAAATGATCTTTCTTCGTTTGCTCCCCGAGTGTATTCTAACACATTGTCATGACATGTGCAACTGACCTACATTGATAACCACTGTGCGGTTTTATTCAGCCACTTTCTGGCTTTGCATCTTTTGGTGAATTCCAGAGTGGTTAAGGGTGTGCAGCCCATAGAAAGGGGGCAGTTTGATCAGGTGCCTCTGCTCGGTGGAGTTTAAAGCAGCAGCCTTTGGACAATGTATTTATACAGACTTTGGAATAGCTCAGGAAATGATTGTTTTACATTGAGTTAAAAAACTAGGCCTAAACTTACAAGCAATAGAAAAAGGATGTGCCCCCAAATGTTGATTGGGATTGCATTTGGAAAAAGGAATGTCAGGGTTGATTTTTTAGAGGTGTTGCCCCAGCTCTTTGGCTCCCGGCTTGAAGGAATCACAAACAGGGCGGGTGCTACGGAGAGATGACAGGCACTAGCATTTCCACACAAGCAGCTTTTATTGCAGGCCTTTCAGCATAGAATAGAAATCGAAAGTGCAGTTCTTGAGGGGAAATGGGTCTATCTCCCAGAGTGGAGAAGACGCTGGAGTCTTACCACACTTCTACTTTTATGTCTACTCCTTATGATATGCTAAATGTGAGTGGAATATTCATTACTGTCCAGGGTAAAGGGTGGAGAGTTCTTAGAACTAAGGGCACTCTCCAGTTTTATCCTTGTAGGGGAACCTCCAGGGGTTGCCATGACAATTGTAAACTATCATGGCGCTGGTGGGTGTGATTTTTACTATGTTGATGTGTGTTAATAGGAAAAAGGTCACCTTTAGGCAAGAGCTCCTAGTTTCTGCGCATGCTCCTAGCCGGGAATGTCCCTAACCACAATTTCCTGCCATTGCGGGTTAGGTTCTAAATGCTCATTGGTCTCCTCCCTTTTGCCCCCCTCCTCTTTTCCTGTGGTTAACGCTGCTCACCACACCTGTCCCTAACAGCAATGAAGGGGAACTTCAGTTTTACCCTATGTTTTTCTATATTGTATGTTTACAGGGAAAAAAAAGAAAGGATTCATATATTATCAAAGTAATCTAAGAAAGCGGTTTTTACATTTTTTCAAAATTAAAAATATAGTCTGATTACAACCAATTTAAAAAACTGGGGGAAAAAAAAAAAACCCACACCAATCAAACCATGATTTAAGAATCGTTATCTCTGGGAAGTAGGAGTATAAGGGTTGTTTTTGACCTTTTATTCTCTTTCTTATATTGTCGATTTTTCTGTGATAAGCATATATGACAATGCAGGGCATATCAAAACCTTTATTTTCTTGTTAAGTTGCCTGAGGAATTAGACCAAATGTGTGAGAATTTTGGGCCTTAGAAAATAAGAACAACCCAGGTCCAAGCCCACCTGTTATTTTTGTGCCCTCTCCCATGGTGCTTGGCTACATGGGTTTTATCTCACTCTTTGTCCCGTTAAAGACCACACCGTGTAACCAGGTAGGAATTAGTGTCGGTGCCTCAGATCCACGTCCCGAGGTCTAATGGTGTGAAATAGGGGGTGGAAGGCTACGAACTCTGCCAGTGGAGCTTTCTCTCCAAAGACTTCCTTGCATCCTTAAGAAAGATTGGATTGTCAAGTCACACATAAATGACAGATTGTACCCCAAATCAAATTTGACAAATAGTGTCGGGGAGACAGGCCATGGAGGGGCTCAGACACAGTGAAGAAAGGATGACACATCCTGCAACCCCCCTCCCCCAGCTGGGTCCTGCCTTTCTTTCCGCATGGGACACAAGCTCTCTGGCCCAGAATAACGCATTCGCTCACTAAACGAGGTTTTGTGGAGTTCCTCACACAGCCAGAAGGATTTAAGTGACGGAAGCATCTCCATTTTATTCCACAAGAAGCTCTACAGCTCACATGATTCTCCAGGGAGTCATGCCTCACAGATTCTGAACTTATTCTCTAGAAATAATCTTTTAATCAAGGGCACCCTACTAAGGACATTCTAAGGATGGGTCTCTCCCTTCTAGCAAATCTCGTCAGTCTATCCAGTGGATGAGGAGATGAGACGAGCTCACCTGCCTTCCTTTCTTCCAAATGGAGTAAAGTCATCGCAGGCCAGCTCCTTCCTCCCTGGGACCTCCAGTGCACAGGTGTGTGTGGGTGGAGATCTTGGTAATGAAAAAGAAGCACAGCCCCTGACCATCACCCACAGCTGGGTCTCAGCGTTCTTCAGCTGAACGTAAACAGCACCACGGAACACCAACATGAGGCAAGGCCACTGTGTATGTGGTCTTGTCACCTCGATAGACCGTAATGTGAACACCGACAAAAACAATGTCCAAATCACAAAAAAATGACCAAACATCCTTTTATCAGAGCTGATAGGAGTGCCTGCCTGCTACTTCTTCACCAGTTACAGCTTCAGCCTTCTCATTCTTCCAGCCCGGTAGATAAAATGTCTTGAGACATCCTGTCGTAGACTTTCCCCCATTCCCACTGCTTCCTGGCAGCATCCAGGCAAAGCCAACCCCTGAACCTTCCCCCAACTCTCCTAAAACAGGCCCAAATCCTCAGTAAGTCCTTTCTAACAGCCTCAGGTGAAACCTCTCCCGCCCCCGTGTGCGCCTGTCCTGACTGTTGTCCCCTTTGCAGAGAGCGATAGCCCACCTGGTTCAACGGCAGTGTGCTCCCCTGGTCCTGATTTGGAACGTTGACGCTAATGAACAACCTTGAACAGGATATTAAGGACCAGAAATGCCTGTGACAATCAAGATGCCATGATCAGTGTTCATGCTTGGCAGAAGCTCCCTGACCAGCTTCTAGACAAGCCTTTTGACCTGTTAATAAGAAATTTTTCATAGAAGGCTGGAGAAGCCCTAGTCAAATAACAGTTTTTTGCTTCTCTTCTGGAATGGTGACCTGGAGGCTCAGTGCAGTGCAGGCTGGGCACAAAGGTCAGGATCTGAGGTCAACAGCATGCCCTCCCTTTTCTTCCCGTTCCGCTCCTACCAACAGACCCCAGACCCCTCATTCGCCCCCTGAGTCATTCCCGTGAGTTCACCTCTCCTCTTCCCTCCCTCCCTCTGAGCTGCCCGAGGCAGGTTGACCCCAGGTGCCCGGACGCAGGGGGTGCACTGGAGGGAGGAAGGGAAACTTACGGTGACCACAGAGCCCACCCCCCTCCCCACGCCAGACACCACACGAGTTCCTAACTTACATTTAATCTCACCCTAGTCCCTGGGCACGGAGTCACCCTTATCCCTGTTTTAGAGGTGATGAGACTGAAGCTCAGAGAAGCTTAGTATCTTGCCTGAGGTCAAATAGCCAGTGGCAGAGCTGCCTGACATGACAAACTTTGTTCTTTCTGCTGAGCAATGCTGCCTCCCACAGGAAATTTAAAATCATGCGCCTGCCTGCAGAGCAGAGTTGGTTCTAACAGAAATGAGGCTCTGAGACCCCAAGAGGAGTTTCCCTACATCTCATGATGAGAGGTTCAACCCAGAACAAGGCAGAATTATTCCCAGATGGTGGGATAAAGTGCGTGGGGTGAGAGGAGAGGGGGCAGGAAGAGGTGAAAAAGCAGAAATATTTGGTGGTTAAATCCAGTTTTTCGGTTGTCAGCGCACTTTAGGCGTCATAGCTCTGTGCTGTCACCTCTCTCCAAACCTACAGCCTTTCCACAAATAACAACTGTATTTCAAAGTCCCTGTCAATTAAGCAGCACCACCTTTATAATGTGTCACTCCTCTGGGAAAGCTCTCACACCCCAAATCCTCTTCCCTAAAAGCACTTAGATCTTGAGGGGCAATTACACTCATCCTATGAATTTTACAGCTGTCAAGTCCTGCACAGCAGGCGTCTGGGTTCAAAGAAAACAAGCAGGTTAACTCAGCTGTTGATTCTCAAATTTGAGGCTACCGCAGCTCGTATTTAAGGTAAAGACTGCCACCTAGTGGAAGAAGTGAGTGATTGGCGCGATCTACTGAGGCAATTAGGATTTTCAAAGTAGAGTCTTAAAATCTGAAAACTCTTCAGGCTAAAGGAAAGCTTAGAAATCATCAATTCATTAATCCATCACACAGTTGTTGAGCATGTAGTATGTGCTAAGAACATTTATGAGCACATAGGACCAACCAGTCAACAAAGGTCCCTAACTCTGTGAGAGTTTACACTCTACCAGAGTAAGACCGACAACAATGAACATGTAAGTCATAGAGCATGCTAGAAACGTGGAAGTTCTATGGAAAAGAGGGAAATAGAGTAGAATTAGTGTCAGGAGTGACGGAGGAGGAGGTGGAAGGGTTCATACTCAAATAGGGTGGACAGTAGATGACATTTGAGCAAAGAATTGAAGGAAGTGAGCACCTTGGCCCTACAAAGATCCAAAACACCAGCATTCTGGGCAGAAGGAACAAGCATCACAAAGGCCCTGATGCCTGATATGTTCTAGAAACAGCAAGGCAGTCAGTGGAGCAGAGGGAAAAAGGAGTCGATGGAAATAAGGTCAGAAAGGAAAAGAGGTCAGACCAGGTAGGTCATAAGCCATTATGAGGATTCAGCTTCTATTCTTGGTGACGAGAGGACCTATGGAGGATTTTGAGCACAAGAAGTACATGATATTACTTAAATTTCAAAGGATTTCCCCAGCTGCTTTGTTGAGTGTAGTATGAAAGAGGGAAAAGGCAGAGATAGGTAGACCAGTGCATCTGGGCAAGTGCAAACGGTGATTTGGACCAGGATGGTGGTAGTAGAGACCAAAGAAGCAACAGATTCTGAATCCATTGTGAATCTCCTCATGGACTGGATGTGGGTGTTAGAGAAACTAAAGAGTCAAAGATGATTCCAAAACTTGAGACCCAAGACACTGAAAGGATGGAGTTGTTGCCATCAACCAGCATGGATAAGGCTTTGGGTGGAGGTGGTATCAATCAGGAGTTCATATTTGGACACACTGAGCTTGAAATGTCCACTGGACATCCAGTGAGGAATAAACAGATGGGTATATAAAGCTGTAGAATAAACAGATGGGTATATGAGTCTGAAGTTCAGGAGAAAGCCATGAGACTATATGAGATCAGCGTCCAAAACACAGGAAAGGCAGATGATCAAGGATTGAGGCTTCAGGCAATCTGACACTAAGAGGTTGAAAGAAGAAACCTAGAAAGACTGTAAGAGAGCAACCAGGGATTTAGACAAAAAGCAGAAGAATAGGTTGTGCTGGAAGCTGAATGAAGAAAGTATATTAATCAGGAAGAAGTGATCAACTGTATTAGATGCTCCTGATTGGTAAAAAAAAAAAAAAAAAAAAAAAAGATGAGGACCGAGACTATATCATTTTAATTATTAGTAAGGGCAGGGTGTGGTGACTCACGCCTGTAATACCTGTGCTTTGAGAGGCTGAAGTGGGAGGATCACTTGAGCCCAGGAGTTCGAGACCAGCCTGGGCAACCCAGAAAGACCCACTTTCTATAAAAAATCAGTTACCCAGGTGTAGTGGAGCATACCTGTAGTCCTAGCTACTGGGGATGCTGAGGTGGGAGGATCTCTGGAACTCAGAACTTCAAGGCTGCAGTAAGCTATGATCAAGCCACTGCACTTCAGCCCAGGCAACAGAGCAAGAACCCATCGTTAAAAATAATAATAACAACAATAATTAATAAGGAAGTCACGTAAAAGCTGTTTTAATTTCCAAATGCAATTGGGGGGATGTGCCTGTCTTTTTGTTATTGATTCCTAGTTTTCTTCCATTTATTTCAAATAATATGTTTTATAAATTTATTTTGGAGAAGATCTTGGGAAACACTGCCTGTATTTGAACACATTGTAAATTTATCATTCAGAAAGCAATGGTCCTGAATTTATCCCTCACCTTTCATCACTATTTCAAGATGAGTATGTCTTCTCCTAGGACACAGTATTAAGCAAGCCAGTTCTTTACCAGTCATCTGTTTGAATGCAAACTTTTCTGAAACTATAAAGCAAAATAAATTCGCAAAAGAAATTTGATGTTGAGGCTTAAATAATTCTGTGACAGTCATTTGCAACCCCTTACTCCAAATTCTTATTAAAACCTACCTAGCATTTTTCTCATTATTATAATATTCAGAAGTTATAAATATGAATTTATAAAATGTATATCTATTAATAAAATACAAATATATCTATTTATATTTTCATTCTTTTGTTCAATAAACACAGAGTACTTATTATGTGCCAGGCAGAGTATTAGGTACTCTAAGGATACCAGGTTAACAGGACACACACAACCCCCACCCTCCAAAGTTTTTAGTCCATAGGGAATTACAGATATTAAATAGGAGATTACAATAAAATGAACTGAGTGGTTGCTAAGGGAACATATCACACTGAGATCTGCTCTGGTGTAAGGTTGGATCATTTTGGAATTACGTGTAAGAAAAAAATGTAAATGTCTGTACCTTGATGACCACATGGTCCCTGGCTGCCTAAAACCTCAAATTATACTCCTCTGCCCTTCACCTGTTATGTTCCAAAACTGTCTTTTTGATGTCTCAAACACATCAAGCTTGCTTCTGTCTAAAACTTTTAGATCAAGATCAATACTCAAAATTTATAACATTCCTCTTCACCAGGAACAAACAGTTAGAAAGCATAATTAAAATTATATATATGTAGTAAGAGAAATCCTACATGTATATTGTCATATAGATAGATATGTACTAATAAATATCCTACTTAGATATGATAGCAACGAAACTATAGAAATACATAAATAGGTAATACTGAGCCATAAATTTAATAAACTATTAATATATGCAAAACTTATACTCTGAAAATAAAACATTGCGAAGAGAAATTTAAAAACACCTAAAGATACAGAGATGTATACCATATTTGTGGTTTGGAAGGCACAATATTAAGATTATAAATATAACCCCAAGGTATCTATAGATTTAACAGACTCCAAATCAAAATTTCAGTATGCTCTGTTAAAAAATATTTACAAGCTCATTCTAAAATTTAGATGAAAATACAAATAACCTAGCTAAAGCAATTAAAAGAAAAAAAAACCTAGAGTACTTACACTACTTGTCTTTAAAACTTATTAAAGGGCTTCAGTGATCTAGACAATGAGTTAGTGATGAAAGAATAGATGCAAATCAAGAAAAGATAATAGAAAGTTTAGAAAGCAACCCACACTTATATGTGATATTCAGCAAAAGTGTCAAAGAAATTCAGTGGGGAAAGGAAAGTCCTTTCAATAAATGATACTAGAACAAATAGAATTTTATATGTGACAAAAAATGAAATCAGACATGAAACTATAAAAATTCTAGAAGAAAATGTTGGAAAAACTCTTACAGACATCGGCCTAGGCAAATAATTTATGAAGAAGATCCCAAAAGCAATCACAACAACAATAAATAAATGGGACCTGATCAAAGTAAAAAGTTTCTGCACAGCCAAAGAAACTATCACTAGAGCAGAAACCTACAGAATGGAAGAAAATATTTGCATGTTATATATCTGATAAAGGGCTGATAACTAGAATCTATAAATAACTCAAGCAAATCAGCAAGAAAAAAATCTACACATCCCATTAAAAAGTGGGCAAAAGACATGAACAGAAACTTTCCAAAAGAAGATATATTAGTGGCCAACAAACATATAAAAAATGCTCAGCATCTCTAATCATCAGGGCAATGCAAATCAAAACCACAGTGAGATATTACTTAACTCCACTGAGAATGGCTTTTATCAAAAAGTCCAAAACAACAAATGCTGACATGGATACAGAGAGATAGAAACACTCATATGCTGTTGGTGGGACTACAAACTAGTACAAGGAGTATGGAGATACCTCAAAGAACTAAAAGTAGAAGTACCATTTGATCCAGCAATCCCACTACTGGGTATTTATCCAAAGGAAAAAAAGACATTGTACAAAAAAGACAGCTGCACTCAAATGTTTATAGCAGCACAATTCACAATTGCAAAGATGTGGAAACAACCCAAGTGTCCATCAACACATGAGTGGGTTAATAAAATGTGGTACACGTACGCCATGAAGTACTACTTAACTATAAATAAATGGTGAACTAATACCTCTTGTATTAACCTGGATGGAATTAGCGACCATTCTTCTAAGTGAGGTATCACAAGAATGGAAAAACAAGCACCACATGTACTCACTATTAAATTGGAACTAATCAACCAACAGTTATGTGCACATATGGAAAAAATATTCAATGGAAATCAAGCAGGAGGTAGGGAGAGGAGGGGATGGGTAAATTCACACCTAATGGGTACAGTGCACACTATCTGGGGGATGGGCACACTTATAACTTTGACTTAAACAGTACAAAAGCAATTTATGTAACCAAAACATGTACGCTCATAATATTCTGAAATAAAATTAAAAAATAAAAATGTTTAAAAATGAAATCAATCTTTACTTTAAACCATATACAAAAAAATAACTAGAAATGTATAGAGACCTAAAGCACAAGCCATCTAAGAAAAAAATTAACAAATTGGGCCTTATTAAGATTTTAAAAAAACTTTGCTCTTTAAAGTCTCCATTAAAGAAAATAAAAAGATAAATCACAAAATTAAAGAAAACAGTTTTAGTACACATTTAACAAAAGACTTGTTTTCTGAATACATAAACCTCCTACAAGTCAATAAGAACAAAATCTAATTTTTATTAATATTATTTTTAATTAACATATAATAATTATACATCTATGGAGTAGAGAGTGATATCTCAATACATGTATACAATGCATAAGGATCAAATCAGAGTAATTGATGTATCCATCACCTCAAATGTTTGTCATTGTTTATGTTGGAAACACTCAAAATTTTCTCTTCTAGCTCTTTGAAAATATACAATAAATTATTGTTAACTATAATTATACCCTATAGTGCTATAGAACACTAAAACTTATTCCTCCTTTCTGGCTGTACTTTTGTATTAATTAACCACCCTCTTCCTATCTTCCCTAGCTCTTACCCTTCCTAGCTCTAGTAACCACTATTCTACTCTCTGCTTTTATGAAATCAACTTTTTTAGTTTCCACATATGAATAAGAACATGAGGTATTTATCTTTCTAAGCCTGGCTTATTTCATTTAACATAATGACCTCCAGTTCCATCCATGGTGCTGCAAATGACAGGATTTTATTCCTTTTCATTGCTTAATAGTATTCCATTGTGTATATATACCACATTTTCTTTATCTGTGGAGGGACAGTTAGGTTGAACCCCTATCTTGGCCATTATAAGTAGTGCTACAAAAAACAGGGCAGTGCAGATATCTCTTGGGCATACTGATTTCATTTTCTTTGAATATATACCCAGTAGTGAGATTGTTAGATTACATGGTACTTCTATTTTAGTTTTTTGAGGAACTTCCATATTGTTTTCCGTAATAGTTGTACTAATTTACATTTTCACAAACAGTGTATGTACAACACTTGCTTTACCCCGCATCCTCACTAGCTTTGTTGTTTTTTGTCTTTTTCCTAGTAGCCATTCTAACTGGGGTGAAATGATATCTCACTGTAGTTTTGTTTTTTGGGGTTTTTTTTCTTTTTTTTTATTTCAGCATATTATGGGGGTACAAAAGTTTAGGTTACGTATATTGCCCTTGTCCCCCTCCCCCAGCCCCGAATCAGAGCTTCAAACGTGTCCATCCCCTAGACGGTGCACATCGCACTCATTATGTATGTATATACCCATCCCCTCCTCCCCCACATCTGCCCAATACCCGATTAATGTTATCCCTAAATGTGCTCTTAAGTGATGATCACTCACTGTAGTTTTGATTTGCATTTTCCTGATGATTAGTGATGTTGAGCATTTTTTCGAATTCTTGTTGGCCTTTTTTATAGCTTCTTTTGAAAAATGTATATTCTCATCAATTGCCCATTTTTAATCAAATTATTTGGCTCTGTGTTGTTGTTTGAGTTTCTTGCATATTCTGAATATTAATCCCTTGTCAATGGAATAGCTTGCAAATATTTTCTCTCATTTTGCAGGTTGTCTCTTCACTCTGTTGATTGCTTTTTAGTTTGATATAATCCCATTTGTCTATTTTTGCTTTTGTTGCCTATATTTTTGAGATCTTAGTCATAAAATCTTTGCTCAGACCAATGTCCTGAAACATTTCCCCTATGTTTTTTTCTAGTGGCTTCATAGATGGGGGTCTTACATTTAAGTCTTTAATCCATTTTTGAGTTTTGTGTATGGTGAGAGATGGGGGTCTAGTTTCATTCTTTTGCATATGGAGATCCAGTTTCTCCAGCACCATTTATTGAAGAGACTGTCCTTTCCCCAGTGTAGGTTCTTAGCAACATTGTCATTTAAGTAGGTACGTAGTTTTCTTTTGTGGATCTCCTTAAGTTTTTCTTTTTTAATTGTGGTATTCTCCACTATTTACAATTCTACTTTATGAGTTAAGTGATTTTATGGTCTTCTCTATATTTTTGAATTTTTTCTAAATGTTCTATGATGGGCATGTTTTACTTTTATAATCAGAAAACAAGAGTCATTTAAGGGAAAAAGGATGTTAGTCTCTGGTTTCATTTATTTTTCAAATTTCTGACGTCAGTTTTCACTTTCTTTTTTGTCTTAGAAAACAAGATTCTTATCATCGCCTCCTTCCAGTGTAGATATTTACCAGTAATATTTTGCTGAAAAAGATAATCTCCTACTCCCCATCCAGATCAAGTACAAAAATCTGTGAATATAATCATTTTTCCCCTTTTAACTACTTAGTACTTGAAACACACATATAGGAAACTAATTCTTGATTTTATCTATCATTCAGTTTCTTGTTTTTTTCTCAGCATCTTACATCTATTTTTACATCCACAACCTCTCACTTAAGAAAACTTTGTCTTTGTGGTTTTCTGACCTGGCCTATTTCTTTTTTTTTTTTTTTTTTTTTTTTGAGACAGAGTCTCACTTTGTTGCCTGGGCTAGAGTGAGTGCCGTGGCGTCAGCCTAGCTCACAGCAACCTCAAACTCCTGAGCTCAAGCGATCCTCCTGCCTCAGCCTCCCGAGTAGCTGGGACTACAGGCACGCGCCACCATGCCTGGCTAATTTTTTCTATATATATTTTAGTTGTCCATATAATTTCTTTCTATTTTAAGTAGAGATGGGGTCTCGCTCTTGCTCAGGCTGGTCTCGAACTCCTGACCTTGAGCGATCCACCCGCCTCGGCCTCCCAGAGTGCTAGGATTACAGGCGTGAGCCACCGCGCCCGGCCTGGCCTATTTCTAAGGGGTTCTTTACTGGCAAGAATAATCCCTGGCCAATTCTAAATTCATTTATTGCAAAAAAAAAAAAAAAAATCTCTGAACTGATCCTTACTTAACTGACTCACTGTACTAACCAACACTATTCATTCTCTCTATAAAACAAGTCGCCCGTCTTCTATGCAGATAATAAACTATTCTCTGGGACACCCAAGAACTTCTGTTTCTATCCACTTGGTTACTTATTTACCTATTTATAAACATGTTCATGTTTATTGTTTCTTTCTTAAGTATATGATTTAATTAAATTGTGCATAAAATTGGATAAGTAGAAAAAGAACAAAACTTTTTTGCAGTAAGTTCCATGTTCTGGTAAAAAAGATCATAGGTGAGTGAGTCCCTTTAAAAATGTTACTGAATTTGACATCGGTAGGCCCACTGTAAACAACCACAGGAAATTATAGAAATCTAGAAGTATTCTTCACCTAGGTGATTTTTCAGCCCGCTTTAAAGAATCTGTCTTTCAAACAAGCCACAATTTCTTCCATCTTGAATACTTCCTTATCCATCCAGCCACTACCCCATTTCTGTTCTCCTGGACAGCAAAACCTCTTGCAAGAATTGTCTACGTGTACAGGCCCCTGTTCCTTTCTCGTTCTGTTTTGTTTTCTTGAATCTATTCCAGACAGGTTTTCATCACTATCACTCCTCCAAAACTGATATTATCAAAGTCATCAATCCATTGGTCAATTCCTAGTCTTCATCTTACTTGATCAATCAGAATGGCTTGAACAAGCTGATTATACCCCCTCCTCTGAAATATTTTCTTCCCTTGAGTTTCCACATGCTCTTGACTTCCAGATTTATATCTCCAGCCCAGATCTCTCTCCAGTACCCCCAGACTCATATGAAGCAACTTCGTGTTTAACATCTCCACTCATACAGTAATCCTCCCGTACCCATATGTTCCCAGACCCCCAGTGAATGCCTGAAACTGTGGATAGTACCATACCCCATATATATATGGACTATGTTTTTCAATCTGATAACTGAGGTGGCTACTAACCAACAACAGGTGGGTAACATATACAATGTGGATATGCTGGACAAAGGGATGAGTCACGTCCTGAGCAGAATAGAGCAGGGTGGCACGAGATTTCATCAGCTACCCGTAATGACACAATTTAAAGCTTATGAACTGATTATTTATGGAATTTTCCATTTGATATTTTCAGACCATGGTTGACTGTGGATAATTGAAACTTCAGAAAATAAAACCATGGATAAAGGGGGACTACTGAATGTACAAAACCAAACTACTGACACCTTTCCTAACTTGCTTCACTGCAACCTTTCCCTTTTTGATAAAATGGCAATTCATTTTTCTAGTAGATCAACCCAAAACTCTTGGAGTCAGTGTTGTTTCTTCTTTTTCTCTCAATCTCATCTACAAGCCCATAATAAATCATATGGAATCTCCTTTCAAGATCTATCCAGAATCCATCCACTTCTTACCACCATCCATCAATCGTTAGCCAAGCCACAGCCATGTCTCATCTGAATTACTACAAGAACCTTCAAATGGCTCCCAGGTTTATTATGTCCTTGTCCTGCTGCCATTGATTCTCAATGCCCAAATGATCCTTTAATCAAGGTCTCAGACATGGGTACACAGTATATTGACTATACGTCACTAATGGGATGTATGCTGTACCCTAAGGACAAAAAAAACATAAAGAAAACTTACATCATCCAGTAGATAGTAATAGTAATAATAATAAATAGAAGGTCCAGGTTGTGGACAGGCCAACATGAGGTCTAGACCTTCTCACCAGTGGGATCCTCCCCGGGGCCTTAACACCTTTAAAGAGTTTTAGTCAATCAATTGGCCCATTTTCCCTCACAGTAGCATCTTATCTGTCCTTGGGGCTTCTCTCGACAGGGCAGCACACACTCTTCAGAGCACCCCCTTGTTGAAATTCTATCTTAAAAGAAAGACCTCAAATATTACTTCTTTCATAAAGTCCTTCCTTCCTGCCTCTGCCCCACCAGGGAAGTGATGTCCACGTCTGCATCTCTGTGGCATTGTGCTGGCACTTGGCTCACATATTCAGCAATTCACATTTCCTTCTTGTTTGACAGGTACCTGGGTACATCTTACACACCCCTGCAGAATCTACTGCAAGGCTAGCAGTGCAGAAGCTCCCTCCTCAGTGCACCTCATGGCTGTGTACAAATCTCTCTGTCGCTACAGATAACAAGGTCCTGCATTGCTCTCATCCTCTCCCCACCTCCCACTGCAGGACCCCGGAGCTCAAGACTTGTATTTTCTTCCTCCGTGAAACCCCATGATTAGCCCCATCACCAGGCATTTAGTTAAGTCTTTACAAAGTGTGTGTATAAATTTGCTATTTAGTACATTTTGTACTAGTGACTTTTACTGTGTATGTGTGTGAACATTACCTACAATATATAAAGAATTCCCATAAAAAGAAATAAATAAGCAATTCAATAGAAATCTTCAAGGATACCTATGATTAGGAAAATCATAGAAAAAATATAAATGGGCAATAAACACATGCAAGATGCTCAGACTCACTGATAATCAGAGAACAATTAGATGCTTTTTTTTATAATTAAAAATGTTGAAAATATTCAGCAATGAAGAGACTGTGGGAAAGCATGCCCTCAGAGGGCATGATGGGAGAGAATGAGGGATGATGGGAGAGAAAAATGACACAGCTCTACTATTTTGGAGGGAATTTGGAAATATTTGGAATTTGGAAAAATCAAAACTTAAAATATGCAAAATTCTCCCTTGGACCCAGAAATTCCACCAATGGAAGTCTATCCTATAAAAACAATCCCATTGGCTGGGCGCGGTGGCTCACGCCTGTAATCCTAGCACTTTGGGAGGCCGAGGAGGGTGGATTGCTCGAGGTCAGGAGTTTGAGATCAACCTGAGCAAGAGCGAGACCCCGTCTCTACTAAAAATAGAAAGAAATTATCTGGCCAACTAAAAATATATATAGAAAAAAAATTAGCCGGGCATGGTGGCACATGCCTGTAGTCCCAGCTACTCGGGAGGCTGAGGCAGGAGGATTGCTTGAGCCCAGGAGTTTGAGGTTGCTGTGAGCTAGGCTGACGCCACGGCACTCACTCTAGCCAGGGCAACAAAGTGAGACTCTGTCTCAAAAAAAAAAAGAAAAGAAAAAAAAACACTCCCATATATACACAAAAGTATATGTATGAAGATGTGCATTACATCATGTTTCTCCCAACTAGGATGAAAGCTTTGTGGGAGTGGGAATGCTGTCGTTTACTCCTGTGGCTACATTTCTGCCTGAAACATATTAGATGCCCCACAAATAATTGTTGAATGAATGAATGGGATTGGAAACAAACTCATTTCCTATTAATAGAAAATGGTTACGGCTACTCTATGGAATACTATGAGCTACATCATAGTAGATTTATATGTACTGACATTTAAAAATCCCCAAGATCAAGTGTTAAATTAGAAAACGAATAATAGTAAAAAATTAGAAATAACATAAATTTTTCCACTGGAGGATTGATTTATTGCATTATAATTTAAATAAATAACACTAGGCATCCATTTTAAATGGTTGCCCTGGATCTATATTTATTATTGTGTGAAGGCATCTGTGATGCTGATTTCCAAAAAAAAGAAGTTCTTACATGACAAGATTATTCCTCCTTAATCCTGATAATTTCCCTATGGGCTAAATACTACCTTTAATACTTCCATTTTACAGTTGAGAACACTGCGACACAGAGAAATTAAGTAACTGGCCCCAGGTCACACTGTGACAGAGCCAAGACTTAAACCCAAGCAGTGTGACTCCAGAGTTCATGCTCCTAAAGTACCCAAGGATATGGTGACCATATGTTCTGGCATAAGCCTATTGACTCAGCATACTTATTAATAGCATTTTCCATTATCATCCTTTCTATGTCAAAAGTCTATAGACTTGATCAATAAATTTTATAGTCATTCTACCTACAGACATAGAGCACACCTAGGCAGTGTAGTCTAGTGGCTAAGACTTCAGTCTCTGGAGCCAAATTTTGGACCATTCACTCAACTCTCTACCTCAGCTTATCTGTAAAATGGGGATACCAATAGTAAATATTCCGTATGGTTGTTAAAGGACTAAATGATTTGATATTTGTTCAGTGCCTGGCACATAGTAAGCACCATATTATTGCTAACTCATTTACATAAAACATGCCTTCATATGTGTGTGTGTGTGTGTGTGTATGTGTGTATACAGTGTGAGATGTGTGGAAGGATGCTCAAATATTAACAGGCTACATCATGTTAAATATTAACTGAATTGTGATTTAAATAAATATCAATTTATTAATATGTATATATACACGTATGTATATATGTATATATGTATATATACACGTATATATACACGTATATATGTATATATACGTGTATGTGTATATACACGTATATATGTATATATACGTGTATATATGTATACATACACGTATATGTTGAACAAGTGCATACATGCATATGTATACCGCACATGTGTTTAATACTGAGCATGCATCCTGACAAACACAAAAAGCCACGTAGTTTCTGTGGTGCATCTTCCCTGCTTTATCGATGTGCTAATCTAACCAATAATGTGAATTTACCAAAGATGATGGAACATCAACCAAAAAAAATTTTTTTAACTTTTAAATTAAAACGAAAATAAAAATGAGATTTTTTTTTTAGTCATTACCATTTCAGATTGCATTTCACTTGATTAAATTGCTACTTTAAAGTGCAGCCTCAATTTCTAGTTTTTCTTTCCATTCAGTATTTATCTGTAAACAAAACACAGAGTCCCTGGGAATCACTGGACGTCAACAATTTGCAAGCAGAACCGCTGAGCTTGCATGGGGAGGTGAGGGAGGTCTTCACCCATCTGGGATTGGGGGTGTTTGTAATGCAGAATTTTGGAATCTCAAGCGCGGAGCCTAAATTCGCAGCTTCCCCCTCCCCATGTCCCACACCCTTCAATGACTTCCCAGCTTGTTCTGCTTTATATACGATAAAAATGAATTCTCAGGGTAAAACCAAGCCCCGGGAATATAATTCAAAAAAGAAGTTCCCCTTGGGGGAGATCAGTAGCTGGGAAGGAGCATAGAAAGGTTGCATAGACTTACGGGGTTGGTGTTTTCCGCGGTCTGTACGGATTCGCCGAGCTGAATGCATCTTACCATTTAAATAATACCTCAATTTTAAAAGTTGATGTTGTTTTGTTTTGTTAATGATTTCTCTGGTCACTTGCATTTCGGGAAACGCAAGAAGAATCGGCGTGCTGCTTTATATAAATGAATGAAACTAATTTCTGTGGTTTGGCCCTTCTGCCCCCTCCGCCCCCACAGCAGACTTCGCAAGCCACATAACCAGGGACTGGAACTCCTTGCAAAGTTGAAAATGTCAGCACCCCAGCCCACGCTACCCCGCGTCTTGGAGTTATTTTCTGTCCCTGCAGAGGGGCTGTGAGCACCGAGGCTGGGCGGCGACCCCGCAAGGGGCTGCCTCGGGGCACCCTGCCCAGAAGGCGGGCGTCTCTGCCCGGTGTTTCCCCTGAGCCGGGAGAGCCAGCGAGCAGCACGCCCTCCGCGGGCACGCTCGGGCCAACGCCAGCAGCTCCTGCAAGTGGTGCCGGACTCCCAGCTCAGCACTGCCCGGCTGGCTCTCAGCTGATCCGCGATAGAAGATGCTTTGTCCTGGGAAATGCAGACGGCTCCCCCGCGCAGTGCCCGGCTGTGCGCCGCCACCGCGAGGAGTGCCCCACCGCGCCCTGCGTGCCCAGCTGCGCGCCCTCCTGTGCCAACTCACCTCAGCGCGGGCTGCACTATTTGAGTGTAGTTGGAGCATCGCTCCAGGACGATGTCAGCAAAGTGCTCTGTGGTCCCTTGACCGTTCCACTGGTGCGGCTGGAGCCACTTCAGGACTCCGACCACGGCCAACACGGCGACGGCCACCAGGAGACCGACTGCAAGACAGATCTGGACTTTCTTAGAGATCCGGCAGCAGGGTTCGTCAGCCATAGGGCCCAATGCGGGGTCCACCCGGCGAAGTTGAAGGCGAGGTCGTCGGAGGCTAGGCGGGAAGACAGCGCTCGCTCGCCTGGTTCTGAAACTGCACCTCCCCCTTTTCTTTCACTTGCCTTTTCACTGTTTCCCTTCCCACCCCCAACTCCCTGCCTCAAAGTGCCGTGGTCGTGGTCAGCTGGACCAATAAGGGCTTAAAGGACTTAAAAGACTTCAAGAACTGCTACGCCCCCTCACTTCCAGACTCCTGTGGCGAAGGGCCCAGACTCTGCATCTCCAGGGAGAAACAGCCACCTTAACCCTCTGCACATTCCCAAATGACAGACACCACTTCCTTTATCAACCGTGCACTTCACACCTCAGGCACACTTGCTTGCTGGAAAGTGTGAAGGCTGAATGCCCACTTCTATGCCTGTGTACACACAACGCCTTCTACCTGGAAAGGAATGCCCTGCATCTACTTCTTAGTTTTAACAAATGCCCACCACCTTTAAAGGCTCAACTTAAGTCTGACTCCTCTCAAGTAGCATCGTAAGCTAGTGGCCACTGTTGAGCTCTAGGTTCAAACCCAGCTCTGGCTGTGTGAAATGGGGCAAGTTACTTACTCTCTCTGTGCTTCGGATGTACAGCGGGGATAGTAACAGTACCTACTTCATGGAGCTGTTATGAGGATTGAGTTAATATTTACAATGTGTTTAGCACAATGACTGGCACATGGTAAGCACTCAGTAAATGTAAATTATTAATACCAGCTCTGTGGGGCTATTGAGGAGATGCAATATTATAATTCATGGAATGTATTTGAAACAGTGTCTGAAATACAATGATATTGCACTCTAACTGGGATTTCAATAAATAGTAGAGTAGCTTTTCCTGCCCCTCCTTTCTCAAGAGAACATCTGTACCATTTGAGCAGAGACCTAAGTAATGTGAGAGATCAAGCCACAGGTCTCCCTTGGGGCAAATGTTTTCCAGGCAAAGGAAATAGCAAGTGCAAAGGCTTTGGGGCAGAAAAGCCCTTGGCCTGCTCCAAGAACAGCAGGGAGGCCATTGTAGCTAGACTAGAAGGTTGAGGGAGAAAGATACTTAGAGAAGTTCAGAAGGCAGCAGGAAGCCAGGTCATCTAAGGCTCTGTAGAACAGGATCAAGACTCTTTTGGACTGTGCATTTTATTTGTAACCCATTGAAGATCACTAAGTGACTTGATCTGGCATGACATTTGAAAGGCTCAATCTATCTTTAGAATTGAGAATAAATTGTAGGAAGATAATAATGGAAAGATGCAGACCAGATAATTATGATGACTTTGACCAGGAAAGTGGTAGGTAACAAAGGTAGCAAAAGAAAGAAAAAATGGGATTCTGATTATAGCGTGAATGTAGTGGCAACAGGGCTTGCTGGTGAATCGGATGGGGATATGCAAGAAAGAGATGAGTCAAAGATGACTCCAGGATTTTTGGTCTGTGTAACTGACCAAAGAAAGTACAGCCTTGCAATCTATAGTGATGGGAAAACTGGAGGTGAAGTAGATTTGGTCTTGCGTAAAAGACATGAATCAAGAATTTGGCTTTGGATGTATTAAGTTTGAGATGCCTATTAGGCTCTCAAGAGCAGACACCAAGTAGCCAACTGGATATAATCATCTTGGAGTTTAGGCAAGGGATCAGTGCTGAAGATGTTAATAAGAGAGGCTTTAGGCTGGGCACGGTGGCTCACGCCTGTAATCCTAGCACTCTGGGAGGCCGAGGCGGGTGGATCGCTCAAGGTCAGGAGTTCGAGACCAGCCTGAGCAAGAGCGAGACCACGTCTCTACTAAAAATAGAAAGAAATTATATGGACAACTAAAAATATATATAGAAAAAAAATTAGCCGGGCATAGTGGCGCATGCCTGTAGTCCCAGCTACTTGGGAGGCTGAGGCAGGAGGATTGCTTGAGCCCAGGAGTTTGAGGTTGCTGTGAGCTAGGCTGACGCCACGGCACTCACTCTAGCCTGGGCAACAAAGTGAGACTCTGTCTCAAAAAAAAAAAAAAAAATAAGAGAGGCTTTAGCATGCAGATAGTTTTTAAAACCAGAATGATAAGTAAGATCATGTAGAGAATATGTGCGGAAGCAGATGAAAAGTATTCCAGAGATTCAACTATGGGCTGTTTCTGTAGTAGAAGACAGAAAGACCAGGGAGCTCCAGCAAAGAAAACTGGGAAGGGTGACCCTAAGACAAGAGGAAGGGCAAGTTAGAAGCTATTGGTGACTCATTTTAGAGGGACAATGAGGGCAGAGCCTACCCAGAGTAGGTTCAACAGAGTACGTGAGAAGAGAATGTGGTATCAGACAGATGGCTTTTGTGTGTGTATGTATGTGTATGTGTGTGTGTGAAGAGTTTTTATGACAAAAGGACTAGAGGAGTAAGGCCATAGCTAGAAGACGCTGGAGGGTCAGAAGAGAATCTTGATCTGAGACGAAGTCTGTCACGCTATGTGTGTAGGATGCCGGGATGACTTGGTAGACAGACAGCAGTTGACAATGCAGGAGATGCGGAAATTGCTGGAGCAAAAAGTTCATGTGCAGGTGAGCAGCCCCCCCCCCCCGCCGGCACAGGTGAGGGCATGGGTAGAAGCTCTGCCACCTCACCGATGAAAGGCAGAAAATACAGCTTTCAGGGTTGGGAGGTTAGTGGTGATGGTGACATACAGACAGTCTCTTCTGATAGCTTCTCAGTGAAATGAGAAGAAGGATCATCTTCTGAGAGTAGGTGGACACTGGTAGACCTGAAAGGAGACCAGACAGCAAATGCACTGGGGAAACGAAGGAGAATTCTCAGCGTGTCATCAAGGGAACAGGAATTTAAAATTAGCAGGTTGTGTTCTTTCGCCCAGACACTCCTTGCTTAAACAAAAGGGTGAAAGGACTCACTCTGTCTCAAACTGAACTGTTCCTCTTTCTCCTTCAAACGGATCATCTCCTTTTTTAATGTTTTGCATTTCAGTAAAAAGAGCCAACATCTGCACCACCCCCACCAGCCCCCTGCTTCAGTTTCTCAAGCTAGAAACCTCCAAGTCTTCTTTGACTCTTCCCTCTCCCGCATCCCACATAGCCACATGGAAGTTGATTCCTATTGCCTGCAAATTATTCATTAAATATCCATTTTCTTCATCTCCACAACCACCAGCTTAATCCAGGAGATAGTCCACTACCCTTTTTCCCACCTAGAAAGAGCTTCCCAATCATCCCCCCCAAATCCCCTCTCCCCAACTTCTTCCATCCGTTCTCTGCACTACATACAGGCTGCAGGGTTTTTTCAAGGCATCGTTATTTGTTGCTGTTGTTGTTGTCATTTTGTTGTTTGTTTGTTTGTTTGTGACATGATCTCGCTCTGTTGCCCTGGGTAGAGTGCAGTGTCGTCATCATACCTCATTGCAACCTCAAACCCCTGGGCTCAAGCGATCCTCCTGTCCTGGCCTCCTGAGTAGCTGGGACTACAGGTGCACGCCATCACACCTGGCTAATTTTTTCTAATTTTGGTAGAGACAGGGTCTCGCTTTTGCTCAGGCTGGTCTCAAACTCTCAACCTCAAGAATCCTCCTCCCTTGGCCTCCCAGAGTGCTAGGGCCCAGCCAAGGCATTGTTTTTAAAGTCATAACTTTTAAAACATAAGTCTGATTCCCTCACCTTCGCTTTGCTCTGGACACAGGGAGCAGCATGTTGGCCCCTGTTGGCTTCTCCAGCCTCCACGGACACCTCTGTCCCCAATCCCCGTGAGGCTCCTGGCCTGCTGGCTCTCTGCTGTCTCTGGGCCTGCACAGATGCCATGGCCCCACCCTGCTGACTCCCTTATCTCTCGGCTTCAGGGCTGCATCCTTTCCTGAAGCCTTTCCTGACCCTATTTAGCTCCCAAACTGGGTTAGATATCCAAGTTGGACACTCTCCTAGTTGAAAAACCTAGTTGCCAGTAGATCTACTTGGACAATACAGATCTCAGAGACTCTGGTCTGGACCACCCAGCCCAGGAAGCTCTGAGAATTTCTTCTAGGTGTCCCCTCTCCTAAGACCAGGAGTTTGCTCAGGACTAGGTTGGCAGCAACTGAAGTTTGTTCTCTTAGTACCCTGGAACTCAACTTGAGGTCCATAAATACTTGTTGAACAAAGTAACGAACAACCAACAAATATTGGTTTTGCCTCTAGATACCCTT
This sequence comes from Eulemur rufifrons, assembly GCF_041146395.1. Lineage (NCBI taxonomy): Eukaryota > Metazoa > Chordata > Mammalia > Primates > Lemuridae > Eulemur > Eulemur rufifrons. The sequence goes on from NC_091001.1 coordinate 28,217,206, forward strand.
CCTTAATCTCCTGACCTTGCTGTGTTCCCTTCTACCCTCGTCTGCCCCCTTGTTCTTGGCCTGTGATTTCTTTCACGTTGCTTATATTGCAAAGTTCAAAATCAGTTACTGTGTAACAGGAGTTGTCACTTGTTCCTTATTGAACTGAACCATTGGGTATTTGTAGTTTTCTGGCTTGTAAAATGAAACATCTAAGACTTGCCCCCCCCCACACACACACAAAAATATCCTTTTATAAAGGATATTTATTTTTAGCAATAAATATGAGACATACACTTGCAGTAAAATCAAATAGACCAAAATGATAGATGTAGAAAATGATTCTTTCTCCTTCCTTGAATTCCCCTTTCCATATTAATAAGCAAGCAGCGTATGTACACATACAAAGAGAGACAGCTCATCATTGTTTCATAAAAATCATAGCCTAGAGCATATCCTATTGTGCTCCCAGCTTTCTTTGCATAGTTATATATATTGAAGACATTCTATATCAGCACGTATTGCTGTACCCAACTCTTTTAAGTGGCCCCTAGTATTCCATTGTGTGGTGTACCATATTTTACCTAACTAAATCCAAATCAATGGGCACTTAAGTTTTCTACTACTCCTTTGTTACTACATTAAACGCTGCAATAAGTATTCTTATGTGGGCATATTTTTTTCCACATCCAAAAGGCAATACACCCTAAAAGTACACTTCTTAGATCAAAAGGCATAAGCACTTAAAATTTAGAAAGATATTGCCAACCAAAGAGGTTTTACCAATTGGTTCTCACACTCACGGTGCTTGAGAATGGGTTTTTCAATATTTACACGGTTAAAATTTCATATTTTCTATGTCTTCATTTTTGATTATTAATCAGCAGTGACGTGGAGGAACTTCATATTTTAGTTTATCTTTCTGTTAGATGCAATGAACACTTGAGAAAATAAAATGTAAAGGAACCCTGAAACCCTTCTGCTAAGTCACGTGGTTTGTGAACATTCTCACTTTGCAAATGTCTTCACATTCTGATATGTTTTGGGGGAAGAAGACTACAATTGCACAAAAAAGAACCCACATCCTCTTACCACACTATATTGTCATAGTATGATTTGAGGCAAGTTACCTACATTTTTTGAATTTTCATGTTTCTCATCTGTAAAATGGGTATAGTGTAATATCTCCTGATCAGGTTGAAGTGGAGATTAATTTTTTTCTCATTTTTTTATTGATACATAATAATTACACATATTCATGGAGTACTTGTTATGTTTTGATACAAGCATATAACATATAACGATCAAATCAGGTTAATTGGGACATGATTCACCTGAAACATTTATCATTGCTTTATGTTGGGAACACTTGAAATCTTCTAGCTATTCTGAAATATAGTAAATTATTGTTAACTATAATTGCCTTATTGCACTATTGAACACTAGAACTTTTTCCTCCTATTTATCAGAATTACCCCTTCACCAACACCTCTTCATTACCCCTTCCCACCACCCTTACCAATCTCTAGTAGCCACCATTCTATTCACTACCTCCCTGAGATCAAATTTTTAGGTCCCATATATGAGCATTATTTGAAAATGCAGTATTTGTCTTTCTGTGCCTGGTTTATTTCACTTAAAATAATGTCCTCCAGATCCATCCATGTTTCTGTAAATGACAAAATTTTCTTCTTTTTCGTGGCTAAATAATATTTCATTGTGCACATACACCACAACTTTTTTATCCATTTGTCCCTTGATAAACACTTAAGCTGATTCCACGTTTTAGCCATTGTGAATAATGCTGCAATAAACACTGAAGTGCAACTATCTTCTGGTTACATTTTATGTCTTTGCCTCACCCAAGTGAGATTTAGAGGCATGCCCTTCCACTCTACAATGGTCATCGTGTCTGTGACCATTAGTTGTGAGTTTGCCTCCCCTAACGCCCTAATCCCTGGAGAATATTACTACCATGTGAGCACCATATTGTTGACCAGTTAGTACCAATTTGACGGCGAGTATATGTGTAGACTGTTCCTCCGATGAAGTGGAGATTAATTGAGATAATAATACACACACCTAGAACTGGCTAGACACCCAACATGTAGTAATACTGTTATTGTGGACTTATTGGCACATAGTTACAATGCAATGGGTCTCAAAAAATTACATATTTTGGTATTTGTTCATTCAACGATTATTAAGGACCCACTACACACCAGGCACTATGTTAGGCACTGAGGGCTGAGAAATAAGCTGGCCTTGAGGACCCCTGTGTAGCACAGCAGTTAAGAGCACTTTGTGGTCAGGTAGCACTGGGCGGGCTAGCCTACTTGGGCAAATAACAAAACTTCTCTGAAAGACAAGTTCCTCATCTGTAGAATGGGCTTAAAAATATTTACAGGCATCATGGACCTCTTTGGAGAACTGAATCGCATAATGCACATGGAGAACTTGGCTGAGTGTCTGGCCCCTGGCAAGTATTCAACCAATAATTACTAACTAATATTGCAGTGGCAGACAGGGGAGATCACAATGAGTCAGAGTAGTTTTTAGGAAAGTTTTGAAAAGACAGTGACACTACAACAGGCTGTTGAAGGGCCATGAAGGTTTGCAAAAAGAGGGGATAGACATTCAAATAGAACTGTAGGAGGACAACAGGATGGATTTGGGAGGTTTTGGGGGACCAGAGGAGTGACTATTTCCAGGCCATACAGCTAGTTAGTGGAAACATTGGTCTTAAAATGAGACTTTCAAGCTCTTGTTTTTCTTTGGTCAGCTTCCTTAGTCATTTTTAAATCATTCGGGCAATACAATCACATTTTAAAAAGTGGAAATATAGAAAAGAAGAAAAATGCTCCCCTTATTCTAAAACCAACTATCATTAACATTTTGATATCTTTCCATCTGTTTTTTTTCCCTGATCTTTGATAGCTTTAAAAGTGATTATATTATTTAATATCATAAATATTTTCAAAATTCTGCTCTTTCCAGGTCACTGTGCCTACGTGGTCCCTGCCAGGCCATGCTCCTCTCTCAAACCCCCAGAGCCCAGGCTCAGACACCAACTCTCCATACCTTGGGAGCTCTCTGAGCTTGAGCATCTTATGCAATCTTGTTGTGTCTCAGGCTTGCTGTAAGAATGTGTGAGTGCATATATAAAACAAAGAGCAGCCAATTTCCCTGGTAAAGCCTCTAGAAATGAGGGTACCTCCTACCTTTAGTTCTTCCACTGGAAGGTCAGCTCCATGGCAGCAGGGCCATTGCCTGCCCTTGTTCCCCAGAAATCCCAAGCTCAGTGTGTCCCTAGCATCAGAACAATGTCCAGTAAGTATGTGGTTGGCACTCAAGCAATGCCTGCAGTGTAAACAACTTTCTCTCCCACAGTTCAAGCTCATTGGCAACTGTGTGAGCAGGCACCAATAGATCCAAGGGCCTCATCAGAGTCCCCAGCTAAAACCCTTCCATCCACAAGCATCTGTTGCTCATTCACTGAGGAATAAAATGCGGTGTTCAAGGAAGAAGAGGGAGATTCTTCAATTAATTACATTATTCTTCTTTTCCTTGTTCAACAATAATTGCTAACATCTTTGAGTGACAAGTACTTTGTGAACAATACCCTCACAACTCTGCCATCACGTAAACATTTTATGATTCCCATACTATAGATGAGGGATCAAAGGCTTAGAGTTGACTGACTAAGTCTGTTCTCAGGGAGGATTTATGGTCCCAAGCGGGAACATCTGGAAACATGTTCTTGAGTATAGGCCTGTGGCAGCTGTCAGAAGCTTTGAATGTCATTGGGAATCTTAGGGGTGACCTGTTTTCCTAGGGATGTCTTTGTCTCCTCAGCACGTTTTGTGCCTCTCAAATCAGGATACCACCACCAGAAGGAGAGCAAACACAAGCCGAATATCGAAAACAACAGAAAAGCACGCTCATTGGTGTCAAACAGCTCACAGCCTGTGACCTGTTTTATTCTAGTGGATTCATGCAGAGGAGAGCTACATGATTTCTCCTCCCACATCCTAAAACAAAGCAAGGCCAAATATTTTATTTACTATTTTTTCTGTATTGTTGATAAAATAAGAATAAATAGGAGCTGGCAGAATGCCTCCAGATACTTTTAATTCACTTGGGCTGCCTGCTGTTCCAGGTAGGCTTACTTGTTTAAGCCTTAGCTGTTTAAGATGAGTTCAGGAGAGGTCAACTTCTCAGCTACTTCCTCAGTTAGGGCTAATCTCAGCCTAACAGATTCGGTGACTCCTCAGCTCTCCCATTGTCCAGTTACCTACCCTTCCTGAACCTTCAGGTGACGGCTTAAATACCCCACCTCTGGGACATCTTTTACAAGCTTCCACATCTGGGTTACAAGCTTCTAATCATAGGTTTTCATATGCAGCCTATATTTCCTGATTGTTTCCGACAGTTTCCCTACCCCCACCTCCATCTCGCACTAAACCGTAGATGGATACCGAAACAGTCTTTGTCACAAGTATGTCCCCAGCAAGTCCTGGTACCTAGAACACATTCCACAACTGTTTGTTGATGAATATCACACTTCAGTGCAAATCTTTTTACTTTCATTCACTTACTCATCCATTCATACATAAATATTTACTGAGTACCTACACGTTCCACGAACTGTTCTAGGTACTGTGCATACAGCAGTTTAAAAAAAATTCCATCCTATGAAGCTTTTATTCTAACAGGGGACAGACATATAATAGATAAGATAAGTCAACCACAGCACACATGTGATGAAGTGATGAGAGCTAAGAAAAAAATTAAGCAGAGTATGGGGTAAAGACTGAGGGGGAGGGTTGCACCTTTGGATAAAAGACCAAGGAAGGTCTCACTTAGAAGGTGGCATTTGGGTAAAGATATGAAGAAGGTGAGGTAACCACAAGACATCTAGCGAAACAGCGTTCCAGGTAGAAGGAAGAAAAGAGCAAGTGCAAAGACCCTAAGGCAGAAGCGATCCTGGTGTGTTCAAAGAACTGCAAAGGTCAGATAATAGGTGCCTGGTGCAGGAAGGTCAAATAATAGGTGCCTGGTGCAGGAAGAGCATGCGCACGAAGGAAAGCAGTAGAGATGAGGATAGAGATGTAATTACATGTATGCTGGGGGTGGGCCGGTAGGTGGCACCTGTGCAGAACAGTGACATCTTTATCAGGCTCACTCTGGCTGCTTGCTGAGAATAAATGAAAGTGGGACAGAAGCAGCAAGACCATGTAGGAAGCTATGGTGCCATAATCCAGACTAGAGTTGATGGTGGCTTGAACTCAGGTGGCATCAGCAAATGAGACTGAATTCTGGATGTATTTTAAAGGTAGAACAGATGGGATTTGCAGATAGAGTAAAGAAACAAAGACAGTGGTCAAAGACAACTCCAAAGATTTTGGCTTGAGAACTGGCAAGATGGAGTCGTCATTTACTGAGTTGAGAAAAACTATGAAAGAATTCATTTGGGGCATGTTAAAGGTGAGATTCCCATTACATATCCAAGTGAAAATATTGAAAAGACAAACACCATGCCAGGCTTTATACAGTAACTCATTCAACCCTCATAACAACCCCATGAGGTAGATAGTGTTCGTGGTCCCATCTTAGAGGGAGGAGACTGAGGCCCAGAAAGGAAGAGTGACCTGCCTAGGTCACCTAGCCGGTTAGTGGTGGAACTGGGGAGCTGAGACTCAAATCCAAGCAACAGGCTCTGGAATGCATGCTCTTCTACATTATGCTGCATCTTGGCTGAGCAAAACACACACACACACACACACACACACACACCCCAACTCATTCCAGTCACTGAAGAAAATCCTTACCATTAGCTCAGATTGAGCACATTTCTGCAGTCGCTGTGGCCAGGGCCTGGAGTGCTCTGATTAGAGCAGGTCTGAGTCACGCACTGCAGCCTGGTCTTAGGGGTGGAGCCCCCCGCATGGGCTGAGAGTGAAGCAAGGGGAGGTTACTAGAAGGAAAGTTAGGGTATCCTCACCAGAAAAAGGATGAGCAGATACTGAATATGAAAAACAACCAAAAAAGCGCACTCTGATTTCAAATAGCCCACTCATAGCACATGGGCAAAGTTTACACATTAGTCATCCTGCATATGCATTTCAAACCAACCCAGAACATCAATTTGTGCCAAAATTTTCTCAACAGATTTTCTTATAAAATGTTTACTTGATTCCCTGGGGCAGTTACACTTTCCATTCTTATACTCTAAGACAAAGAGGCGGAAGGTCAAATATCTCAGCTGGGAGGAGGAACACATTTTTGAATATCTAAGAGAAAACTGTGCAATGCTTTTTTCTCAACTCAGCATTTTCCTGAGCAAGTTAAAAACAAAACAAAACAAAAGCAAACAAACAAAAAACTCAAAAGAGAGCTTCAAATAGAATTTATTGAAAGTAGGAATGTAGAATATCATCATTCCCTGATTCTTTTAAATTTTGCTTTTTTTAAAATAAATTTTATTTTTTAGAGCAGTTTTAGGGTTACAGCAAATCCAGCAGAAAATAGAGTTCCTGTTTTCTGGAGCTCCCTCCTCCAACACACAATCTCCCCCACTATCATCATCCCCCACCAGAGAGGTACATTTGTTAATGTCAATGAACCTACATTGACATGTCATTATTACTCAAAGCCCATGGTTTACATTAGGGCTCACTCTTGTTGCTGTACACTCTCTGGGTTTTGACCATTCACCCTTACAGTATCACATGGAGTAGTTTCACTGCCCTAAACAGCCTCTGTGCTCTGCCTATGGGTCCCTCCCTCCCCTCTAACCTCAAAAACCATTGTTCTTCTTACTGTCTCCATAGTTTTGCCTTTTCCTGAATGTCATACAGTTGGAATCATACAATATTTAACCTTTTCAGATTGGCTTCTTTGCCTTAGTAATATGCATTTAAGGTTCCTGCATGTCTTTTCATGGCTTGATAGCTCATTTCTTTTTAGCACTGAATAATATTTCGTTATCTGGATGTTCCACCATTTATTTACTTATTTACCAACTGAAGAACATCTTGTTTGTTTTGTTTCATTTTGTTTTCTGATATTAAATTTTTCTCAACCTCATAAACTGTAAAATCTGCTTATTTTACTAAATAATTAGTAATCAAAGGAAAGTTCAAATTTATATTTCAGAAAGATATTTCTTCTTGAAAAATAGTAAGCACTACAAAAAAAATTTTAAGTTGTAATATGATTTGTACTCATATATAATTCTGAAAAATAAAAGCAGAAAGAAAAGAAAATTCTTCATAACTTCATCATTCAAAAATAAATAGCATTAATGTTAACATTTTGGTGGGTTATATTAATATATATTTATGATTTTCCCAGAATTTATATCCTACAATTTTATTAACATTATATAATAGACATTTTATCTTTAAATATTCTCCCTAAATAGCATTATTAATAATGCATAGGCCGGCCGCGGTGGCTCACGCCTGTAATCCTCGCACTCTGGGAGGCCAAGGCAGGAGGATTGCTTGAGCTCAGGAGTTCGAGACCAGCCTGAGCAAGAGTGATACCCCGTCTCTACTAAAAATAGAAAGAAATTAGCCAAACAACTAAAAATAGAAAAAATTAGCCGGGCATGGTGGTACATGCTTGTAGTCCCAGCTACCCAGGAGGCTGAGACAGGAGGATCGCTTGAACCCAGGAGTTTGAGGTTGCTGTGAGCTAGGCTGACACCACGGCACTCTAGCCAGGGCAAAAGGGCAAGACTCTGTCTCCAAAAAAAAAAGAAAAAGAAAACCATGTTTGTACTTATGCTTCTAATTCTGTGTATATAGTAATATATATTATATTGTGTGTATACTATCTACACACACATATAAATGCATAGTTTAGAATTAAGTTCTTAAAACAATCCACAAAAAAAAAAAATAGAAAATAGCACATATGCACCAAAATCATGTTATAAAACCTCACTATTCCTTCACTTACGCACTCAAAAACTGTGTTGAGCCTCTACTGTGTGTCCGGCTGTAAGCTAAATTCCAAGAATACAAAGACCTTCAAGACAAGGTGTCTGCCTTGTACATGTCTATATTCCATTTAGATGAAGGAATTTCTATTACATAAAGATAATTGATTGCTATGCACATCGTAATGCAAGCTCGTCTACAGATACGTAGTGGCAAGAGTGAGAAAATTGTGAATAAACTAAAATTATAACTTCATCTAGGTCTTCATTCATCAATTATTTTCTCATGTTCTGTGTGTAGTCTTAAAGCTTTGTTTTTCAGCTACCAAGCTAGCAACAGACTAGAAGATAAGAATAAAGAAACTACATTCCTTTGTTTTAGCACTTTAATGTGTGCCTGTATCATTCTTTTCATGTATTATCATATAGTTTTATCTATTTTAATGTTATGCTCAGTTAATTTCTTTTCCTTTTAGAGTAAGAGGGTGGCATACCAGGACACAAAAAGACCTCTTTGTCAATAATTGCATAAGCCAGAGTAGAATTTCAAAATCCTATTTCTACTGCAAACTAGTGTAACCTCTGTGGAAAGCAATATGGAGATACCTTAAACAGATACAAGTGGACCTACCATTTGATCCAGCAATCCCATTATTGGGCATCTACCCAAAAGAACAAAAGACATTCTATAAAAAAGACATCTGCACTCGAATTTTTTTTTATAACAACACAATTCACAATTGCAAAGATGTGGAAACAACCCAAGTGCCCATCAATACATGAGTGGATTAATAAAATGTGGTATATGTAAACCATGGAGTGCTACTCAGCTATAAGAAATAATGGTGATATAGCACCTCTTGTATTTTCCTGGATAGAGCTGGAACCTATTCTACTAAATGAAGTATCCCAAGAATGGAAAAATAAGCACCACATGTATTCACCATCAAATTGGTTTCACTGATCATCACCTAAGAGCACATTTAGGAATAACATTAATCGGATGTCGGGCAGATGTGGGGAGGGGGAGGAGATGGGTGTATACATACATTATGAGTGCGATGCTCACTGTCTAGGGGATGGACACACTTGAAGCTCTGATTTGGGGTGGGGACAAGGGCAATATACATAACCTAAACTTTCGTATCCCCATAATATGCTGAAATAAAAAAAAATAAAAATATGTACTGATTGAAAAAAAAAATTTATTTCTAATAAGCATCAATGGCCAATTTAAAAAAACTGTATGCCATATGTAATGTTCAAACAAAAATATTTTTATGCATGTTTACATATTTAAGGAAAATATATCTTCAATAGACAACTATTAATTCATTTACTTTATAAATATTTGGCCAGGTGAGATGGCTCACTCCTGTAATCCCAGCACTTTGGGAAGCTGAGGATGGCTTGAGGCTAGGGGTTCATGACTAGCCTGGGCAACATAGCAAGATCCTGTCTCTACAAAAAAAAAAAAAAAATTAATTATCCAAGCAGGGTGGCACATGCCTGTAGTCCTAGATATTGGGGAGGCTGAGGCAGGAGGATTGCTTGACCCCAGGAATTGGAGGTTTCTGCACCCCAGCCTGGATGACAGAGCAAGACCCTGTCTCTAAAAAGAAAAAAATAATATTTGTAAGTTTCCCGTAAGTCAGCACTGTCTCAGCAGTAAACAAACCAGTTGAAAATCCCTGCCTTCAGCAATTTTGGAAAACAGTCTTGCAGTTCCTCAAATGCTAAACAGAGTGAACATGACTCAGAAATTTCACTCCTGGGTATCTACCCAAGAGATATGAAAATATATGTCCACACAAAAATGTACATGAATGTTCATAGCAGCATTATCGTAATAACCGAAGAGCAGCAACAACCCAAATGTTCATCAATTGATGAATGGATAAATAAGATGTAATATACCCATGCAATGAAATATTATGCAGTCAGAAAAAGGAATGAAGTACAACACATGCTACAACATGGATGAACCTTGAAAACATTATGCTAAGTGTAAGAAGCCAGCTACAAAAAATATTGTATAAATCCATTTACATAAAATATCCAGAATAGACAGATCTGTAGAAAAAGAAAGATTAGTGGTTGCCTAGGGCTGGAGGGTGGGGGGAATCGGGGGGTGTCTGCCAGTAGGTATGGGGTTTCCTTTTAGGTTGATAGAAATGTTCTAAACTTAGATCATGTAATAGTTACAAAACTGTGGATGTATTAAAAAAACATTGAATCACACATTTTCAGGGTGAATTTTATGTTTGAATTATATCTAAAGAAAGATGTTAAACAAAATCCCTTCCCTCATGAAGTTTATATTCTCTAGTGCAACTCCCTTCCATTTTTTCTGGATCTGATATGAAAACAGCCCATTTCACATTTGATATCTCTGGGTAAATGCCAGGGGGAAAAAGAAAGAAAGGGAGACAGGTGTATTTAGCATTTATCAGTTTATGGTGCTATCCAACTAAACAGCAGCTCTTTGGCACCATACCTGCCCCAGAAACAGGGGAAATTATTTCCATTGGCAGAATTGTTCATATGCTGCCCCTTATCAACTCTTAGGAGGAGGAGGACAGAATGGAAAGGAAGAGGAGGACAAAGAAGAAGAAAAAAGAAAGAGAAGGAGCAAAGAAGGGAGAAAAGAAGGAAGAGGAGGAAGAGGAAGGAGAAAGAAAAAGAGGAAGAGGAAAAAAAGGAAATGAAGAAGTGAGTGAAGGTGGAAGAAAATGAAGGAGGAGGAAATGAGGTGGGAACATTAACTGAGCATTTGCTATGTGCCAAACACTATACTGAGCTCTTTATATACGTTGTGTTATTAAATCCTCAAAATAACCCTATGAGGTAGGTACTATTAATTACTGAGAGGAGAAAAAAAAAACCAAAACTTTTTTGTCTAAGGAATACAAATTATCAGGCCCAGAGAAGTATTTAATATATAATTCCCCCCTTGAGCCAAATAATTATCTCTTGAAGCCACTTGCTGTGTGCACTGTAGAGTAACGACACCAAGTAGCCATCAAATGCGACATGCTGGACACCATAACTCACACCCTATAATTCAATGGTGTACAACCAATGTCATTTCCATAAACCAGTGAGAATTCCTGTCAGACAACTTTGTGTTAGCCCACTCCTTGCCCCTTTTGACTTTAAAAACCTAACAAAGACCAAACAAAGTGCTCCCCAAGACAACTGGGCAGCATGTTCTGGGATACAGTCCTCAACCCAAATAAATTCTCTATATTAATTTTGCCTCAGTTTCTTTCTTTGGGTCAACATTACTATCCCTATTTTACAGATACGGAAACTGAGTGTGGTGCACATAGCACTCTCAGAGGTAGCACAGGTGGGAGTTCTACCAGCAGCATGTCCATGGCACAGGTTTCAGTTCCTTTGCCCAGAAATCTGGGCTGTGGGCTCACTGGACCAATGGCATAATTCAGATATTATTCCTGGCTCTTTGCTAATGCCTTCGTCTCCCAGAGATTCTGGAGCTTCCTAGAATCCTGCAATGTGCTCCTGGGAGATGGTTCTGTTGTACCTCAGTTAGGTACAACAGAACCTTTGAACTTTGTGCAGAGAGAGGTCAAGTAACTTAACCAAGACACACAGGTAACATGTGGTGGATACAGGATTTGATCCCTGTCCACCTAACTCCAGGCATCGACTCTTAGCCGTGATACCCTACAAAAGGCATGGAGCTGTGCAGGCCATAGCTCCACGACACCACTGACAGTGAAGAGGGCACCAACCAGCAAGCAAGTTGTGGCTCAGGTGGGAAACATTTTGCTGTTTCATTTCATAGGAATACATACACATTGACACTGAATACTGCACATATATTAAAACTTCACTAATTGATCTCAGATAACACTGTGTGTTCTCACTTATATGTGGAACCTAAAACAAGCCCACAGAATCAGAGGGTAGAATGGTAGTTACAGCGGCTGGGGGATAGGGGAAATGGGAAGATGATGGTCAAGGGTATAACATCTCAGACAGGAAGAATATGGGGTTTTTTTTTCTTTTTTCTTTTTTGAGTTCTATTGCACAGGATGATGAATTCAGTTAATAATAGAGTGTTTGTACATTTCAAAATTGCTAAGAGAATAAATTTCAAATTTCTCACCACAAAAAGTGTTAAGTATTTGAGACGACGATTGTGTTAACTAAATTTATTTAATTATTCCACATAGTATTAATAAATTATAATATCACTTTGTACCCCATAAATTTATACAATTATAAATTGTCAATTTATAATAAAAATAGTATTAAGCAAAATACAGATGTTCTAGGGTTTTTAAAAAATTGAACATTTAATCTTTACAAAACTCCCTATAAATGAGAGGAGGTTAGGCTGAGGAGGAGCTGTTTTCTTTAGCAGGAGGACCACTGTTTACAGCAATCCTGGAGGTGTGTGTGTTTGCCTCTTTTACAGATGGAAGCTTCGTCATTCTGCGCAGCCAAGGTCACAAGACTAAGACAGTGGAACTGTGTTTGACCTTGGACTCAAAAAGATACACTGAAAACCGTTTTGGGAAGGGAAAAATAGCTTCCCTCCGCTCTCCTAGGTTGTTTGGCTGGGCTATGAATTAAATTGACATAAAACAGATTAGCCAAGAAAGACCATATTTAACACAAATGCACAGAAGTCCCAGGAAAACTATGAGGCTGAAGAAGTGTCAGTTTATTAAAGCTTACATAGCATCCTGAGCTACAGAAAGGAATAGGGGTTTCAGGGGGGTGACGAAGACAAGTTATGGGAGGGTGAGGGGAGGAAACTATGGTGAATAAACGTATGGGGAGATGCATGATGTATCGTTATGCAGACAGTCCTCCAGGCAATAAAAATTGTCTAGGAACAGACCTCTTCCTGATACACATACTTTTACTAATGTAGATTTCGTTTATAGATGCAAACTTTTACAAAAAGGGAGCTCTTCATAGCTACTCCTGTGTCTGCAGCTTCTCAGAATATCCAGCTTGAAATATGCCAAGAAGCATATATGGTCTCCCACAGTCATATTTTGGGGTGGTGCATCCTGAGCCCCAACAAATGAGCATCATGGAAAGAAACCTGGCTGGCCACGGCACAGCCATGCAGCACACAGAAAAACTGAGGAGAGCACTCCAAACCTCACCCTCCAAAGCCACGAGCAGTAAGCACAGCTCTTCATAGCCCAACACACCTGTAGGATGTTACAATAACATAAGTCCATGGTGATGGCCTGATTCATCCAGAGAAGATGCACATTCAGTTCAAGGTAATATAGAAAAATGGACCCCAAAACTGGGGTCTGGCCTTAGGCCAAGTGGGTTCTTGGCCTCGCATGAGAAAAATTTCAAGAGCCAGCCAACAGAATAAGGCAAAAGCAAGTTTATTGAGATACAAAGAAAAGAAAAGGAAAGGAAAGGAAAGAAAAGGAAAGGAAAGAAAAGAAAAGGAAAGGAAAGAAAAAAGGGGCTGCCCCATAGACAGAGCAGCACATGTGTGCTGCTGGCTGCCTGTTTTTGTGGTTATCTCTTGGCTGCATGTTAAATAAAGAGGATTGTCGGTGGGTTTCTTGGGAGAGGTATAGAGAGTCTCCAGACCAGGGGTCCTCCTACCATTTAAATCATATAAGGCAATTTCTGGGAATTTCCATGGCCTTTTTAAACTGTCAAGGTGCTGGTGGGAGTTTCTTTAAGCATGCTAATGCATTCCAGCTAGGGCATAAAGGGCAGGGAGGGTAACCTGAGGCACTGCCTGGGCTCCAACTGGCGTGGGCCAGTTTCTCCACCATCTCCTATTTTATCAGAGACCTTGGCTGGGGCCTTAGGACTCTATTGAAGAAGGCCTGCTGGTTCCCTATCTCAAAGGCACCATCTTCCCAAGGCTAAGTATATGTAACACATTCTATATCAAAATGTTTCTCAGCCTTTGTTATCCCATCCAATGCATTCTCAACTCACAGCTTCAGAAAATATAGTTGAGTATCACTTCCTGAGTGTGGCTTGTACTACAAAATACAAATTCAATATGCTTTTTAAAACACATCCCACCTCCAGACCTGCCATTTCCATGCAAGTCTTAGCCACAGACCAAATTATTGAACATGAGAAAGAAAAATTCTCTACTAGCTGGATGTTTCAGAGGACTAGATCCATTCTCCTGTGAGGGTCTTTGATAGCTCAGTGTCACTGCGCAATCTGTTTTCATGACCCATTAAAAGGCCAGCTCTTCCAGCGTTTTTCTGCTATGAGAAAAGCTTCCCCCAACCCACTCAGCTGTCCTTTAGCAAAAATATCAGAAACTGGTTTTCTTCACTTGTTTTGTTGTTGCCGTCAGTGGTATGTTTTGTTTGGTTTTTATTCTTATTTTTTTCAAATTTTTTGGTTACTTTCAAAATAAAGATTTATATTACCATGTAATTTTGAAATTCATGGTTATGTTGCAAGGAATGGGAGGATGTTTTAGGCGCTGCCTTTGGAACCTTAGAGTCTATCAGTGTACATGGTAGTTGTCCTCATGGAGGGATTCCGAACTCTCGGATTGCCTTACCTTTGCGACTGAGACCTTTGCACCGCTGGAATTATCATTATTACCAAAAGCTGGGCGCTTGTCCTCAAGTCCACATCAGAAAAACAAGAACAAGTGTTTGACAGAAGTAAAGAGAAGTTTATTACTTTGTTGGCAAAGGAGGAAATTCCTGACCATAAGCAGAAATATAGAGCTTTTAAAGGAAGGGCCTTCGGTTCCAGGCTATTGTCACTAACAATTCTTCTTCTTTTTTTTTTTTTTTTTTTTTTGAGACAGAGTGTCACTCTGTTGCCTGGGCTAGAGTGCTGTGGCGTCAGCCTAGCTCACAGCAACCTCAAACTCCTGGGCTCAATCAATCTTCCTGCCTCAGCCTCCCGAGTAGCTGGGACTATAGGCACACGCCACCATGCCCGGCTAATTTTTCTATATATATTTTTAGCTGTTTATATAATTTCTTTCTATTTTTAGTATGAGACAGGGTCTCTCTCTTGCTCAAGCTGGTCTCCAACTCCTGAGCTCAAACAATCCGCCCGCCTCGGCCTCCCAGAGTGCTAGGATTACATGTGTGAGCCACCGCCTGCTTTGTCACTAACAATTCTGATCATCCCATCTCTGCCAGAAGACAAAGCCTGTGACCTCCACCTACCTGGGCCCACCTGGAGGCTAGCACCTGGCCTGGGATGGCTGAGCTATCTCCTAAAGCACAAAGAACAAAAGACATTCCCCTGTCGCTCAGACCACCTGCCCCAGACGGGAATGCAAGCCAGGCGGCAGTTCCCAAAAAGAGTAGGGGAAGTTTTAAAGAGCCAGAAAATATTTTTTGCCATTTTTTCCCCTCAGGCCATTCCCTCTGTTACATTATTATAAGCTGGAGTAAGAAACTAGTTTCTTTGAAAGTGGAGTGAGGTGTTTATCTATGATAATAACCAGATGGTTAGATTTTTTTTCCAAATTGTGTTTTCAGAGCACACATGTGAGCACATACTCATGCACACATAAACACTCAGAGACGTTCATCACGAGTGGTACCCAGCACTCTACATTGACTGAAGGTTACATCTGGACTCAGCATTTATTTTCCTCTTTGGAAATTTTCACCTGTAAATTATATGCATTTATTCAATTCATTGCTAGACTACAAAGATGCAGTAAAAAATCAATACATCAATATTACAAATGCATTTACTCTTTGACTCACTGACCCTATTTCTAGGAATTCATCCTACCAGTACCTCAGCCCACAAAAAAAATGATATCTATACAGATTACTCATTGTAGCACTCTTTATAAGAGAAACTGATTGCTAACAACCCAAATTATCTTCCTAACAGGGGAGAGGTTAAATAAATTACAGAACATCTCTCCCATGGACTACTATGCAGCTATAAAAAAGGTAAGGAATCTCTATATGTATTGATACAGAATAATTTCTAGGATATATTAATAAGTGAAAAAAACACGGTACAAAGTATTGTGCAGTGAATGCTTCCTTTGGTGTAAGAAAAGACTAATAATATATTAATATATTCATATGTGTTTGTATTTTCACAAAGAAACCTTAGGCAGATCTACATGAGTCTTCTTTTTTTTTTTTTTTTTTTGAGACAGAGTCTCACTTTGTTGCCCGGGCTAGAGTGAGTGCCGTGGCGTTAGCTTAGCTCACAGCAACCTCAGACTCCTCGGCTTAAGCGATCCTCCTGCCTCAGCCTCCCAAGTAGCTGGAACTACAGGCATGCGCCACTATGCCCGGCTAATTTTTCTGTATATATTTTTAGTTGTCCATATAATTTCTTTCTATTTTTAGTAGAGACGGGGTCTCGCTCTTGCTCAGGCTGGTCTCGAACTCTTGACCTTGAGCGATCCACCCGCCTCGGCCTCCCAGAGTGCTAGGATTACAGGCGTGAGCCACCTCGCCCGGCCTACATGAGTCTTTAAACAAGTAATCATCTGAGTGATGAGTGGGGGACAGAACAGGGGACGGGGTGGAAATGAGGGGTTTTATATTGTTTTATTTTTGAAACGTACATATATCACCTTTTCAGAAACGACATAAAAATCGCCAAATATAATCTAAAACAAATCTGTGTACTAAAATTATAAAAATGGGCCGTGGGAAATAGCCTGTTTTTTCCGTCTTATCAGGCATGTTTATCAAATCATTGACTAACTGAGGAATCAACAAAATAAAGTGTGTGTGCAGCTGCATCAGATATTGTTTCTTCCTTTCATTGAAAACCACACAGAGCTGATGACAACATCCTTCCTCTCAGTATTCATGCTTTTGCTACCCCCAAGGGGCCCCAAGGTCAGAACCAGCGGTCAGAAGGTATAGATACTTCGTATACAGCCCTTAGGGACAGTAATAGATACATGCATGCCTCAGAGAGGAACATCTGGAAATTCTGAAATGTTTCTAAACTAAACATACCCCTGTTTCCCTTGGTCCCTTTAAGCCAGAATTCACAATGGAGTCACACTAACCCCAACAACCTCTATTTTAGTAGCTCTTGAAGCTCCACTTGTTTTGGGGAACATCAGTCCCTTTCAAAGAGCCTCTCCCTTAAAATTTCCGGGGGTTGTCAAGGGGAGCGTTTCATCTGTGCTCACAAAGGCTGCACACAGCCCTGTGGCTTCCACCAGGGTTTTCCTTTCCTCCTTCATCCCCACTGGGGAGGTATGCTGAAGAAGCTGTGGCTACACAGTCTTGGCTCTCTGGTTCCTCCAGCCTTCTCCCTTTGGCTCCCTGCCCCAGATCTGGCCCCAGCAGCCTCTCCCAGAGGGAGAAAGGAGGATGAGACCTGGTTAGTCATTGCCCGGGCTGGCTTCCTCCCTCCCTGCAGGGTTGCCACAGGCCACTGGCTTCCTTGACAAGGTCACTACTCTTCTCAGACTTTTCCTGGGACTCTCCCCTTCTAGATCCCCACAATCACTCTGTTCCCTCACCCCTTTAGGACTTGGTGCATCCCTGCACACTGTCAATACCTTTGAAAACAGGTCTTTACTAAACCTTCCCAAAGTCAGCATGGCAAACAGAGGCCTGACAGGCAAAAATCTGAGACTGAGGCTAACAGATCCCATAATTCCTAAAAGCAAGATTGGTGGGAAGTTGATAGGCTATTGCTTGACCTTTACAGTCAAAAGTGACCAAGAGGCCGGGCGCGGTGGCTCACGCCTGTAATCCTAGCACTCTGGGAGGCCGAGGCGGGTGGATCGCTCGAGGTCGGGAGTTCGAGACCAGCCTGAGCAAGAGCGAGACCCCACCTCTACTAAAAATAGAAAGAAATTATCTGGCCAACTAAAAATATAAAAAAAAAAAAAAATTAGCCGGGCATGGTGGTGCATGCCTGTAGTCCCAGCTACTCGGGAGGCTGAGGCAGTAGGATCGCTTAAGCCCAGGAGTTTGAGGTTGCTGTGAGCGAGGCTGACGCCACGGCACTCACTCTAGCCAGGGCAACAAAGTGACACTCTGTCTCAAAAAAAAAAAAAAAAAAAAAAGTGACCAAGAGCAAGTGAGCCAAAGGTTGATAATGTCAGCTATCATAATAGAAGATCACAACCCATCACCCAGTTCCCAGACTGGTGTCTAGAAGCTCAGACTGAGATCCAGTCATTTAAGGAAGAGGAAGAGCCCTGTAAACCACAGCAAGCATATACAATAGTGATGCTCCCCACCCTTCCCCAACAGGACCCATATTAATGGAGTACTACACATCAGAGGAATGGGAACATGTAGACCTTCTGATAAGTTGCTTAGAGTCTGAGCTGTCACTGCTACACTGCCCAAAACACAATCATGGCCCCCTCAGTTAAATAAGAACTTATTGAGGCCAGATAACAAGTGATCTCCTGGCCTAAGTTTATCTCAGTGGGTCCCAGTTTCCAAGGACCCATCCTGTGATCATTTTTCTAGCCCCCTCTCACATTGGTTCCTTGACTTGTGGAGTAAGAGCCATTACAGTAGGAATGATCAGGTGATTGCCCCTGAAACTGACCGCTTTCCAGAAGCCATACCACATCCCAGGCTGCTATGGTTTTAATGTTCCCTCCAAAACTAATGTTGAGATTTAATTTCCATCGTAACAGTATTAAAAGGTGGGGCCTTTAAAAAGTGATTAGGTCATGAGGGGTCTGCCCTCGTGAAGGAATTAATGCTGTTATCACAGGAGTGGATTAGTTATTGTGAGAGTGGGTTCCTGATAAAAAGGATGAGTTTGACCCACATTTCTTTGTCTGTGTCATATTGGCATTTCCTCACCATGTGATTCCTTCTGCCATGGAAAGACCTTCACCAGATGCCAGAACCATGCTCTTGAACTTGCCAGCCTCTAGAACTGTGAGAAATAAGTTTCTTTTCTTTATAAATTACCCAGTCTGTGGTATTCTGTCATAATAACAGGAAACAAACTAAGACACAGGTACAATGGAAGGGCTTAGAACCATCGTTAAAGACAAAAATAGGCCAGGCACGGTGGCTCACATCTGTAATCCTAGCACTCTGGGAGGCCGAGGCAGGTGGATCATTTGAGCTCAGGAGTTCAAGACCAGCCTGAACAAGAGTGAGACCCCATCTCTACTAAAGAAATAGAAAGAAATTATATGGACAACTAAAAATATATATAGAAAAAATTAGCCAGGCATGGTGGCGCATGCCTGTAATCCCAGCTACTCAAGAGGCTGAGGCAAGAGGATTGCTTAAGCCCAGGAGTTTGAGGTTGCTGTGAGCTAGGCTGACGCCACGGCACTCTAGCCTGGGCAACATAGTGAGACTCTGTCTCAAAAAAAACAAACACCAAAAAAAAAAAAAAAATTAGAGTGGTGATTCTATCTTATCCTCCTTTAATTCATCAATCTAGTCCCTGCAAAAACCAAACACTAAATGGACTATGTTGGATGACAGTAGGCTATTATAAATTTAACCAAGTGGTAGGCTCAGTTTGTAGTTGCAGTGCCAAATGGTGGTATCTTTATGACAGCAAATCATCATGGCCTTTGGCACTTGGTATGCTGCAAATATTCAATCTTATTTTCAATCTTCTTTGGGAAGAAAAATAAGAAGCATTTCACGTTCACCTGGGCTACACAAGTGACTCACCACCTTGCCCAAAATCTCTGTTAGTTCCACTCTTCTCTGTCCCTGCGTGATCCAAAAGGACCTTGATCTTTGTCCAAAGACTCTGCATGACATCAGTCTGTCCCCTTATATTGATGATACCATGTTAATTAAAACTAGTGTTCACGAAGTGGCAAGTCTTCTAGATGCGCTGGTAAAACACATGCAGGCTGGAGGGTGGGAGACAAACCCTACAAAGATTCAGGACTGAGATTATAGTGAGCCAGTGGTCTAGGGGCATGCCAGAACATCCCCTCCAAAATAAAGAACGTGTTATTTCATCTTGCAACTCCTATCACTATGAAAGAAGATCAGCCCTTGGAAAGTTTTTCTGGATTTTGGAGACAACACAAATCATATTTGCAAATATGATTCTGATCCATTAATCTTGTAGCTCAGAAGGATCTTGATTTTGAATGGCTCCAAGAACAAGAGAGGGCTCTGCAGAGAGTCCAGGATCTGGATATCATTGCCATTTCAGCCATATAACATAGAAGAAACCGTGGCCCTGTTCAAAAGACAGAGCCAGCTACATAGTTCCAGGGGCCATGCAAAATGAACATGTGGAACACTTTGTTCAAAAAGCAGAAGAAAAAGTATAGCTAGACTAAAGATACCAAAACACAATGCACTTTCCTTAAAAAATATTATATTACTTATACAATATAATTAGGGTTGTGTGGAGCAAGATGGCTGAATAGAAACCTCCAGCAATTATTCCTTTGCATGAACACCAAATTCAACAAACTACCCACCCAAGCAAACACCTTCAGAAGAACAAAACAATCAGGTGACCAATCATACTAGCTGGTTTTAATGGCATATCAAGGGAAGAAGCACTGAAGAGGGCAAAAAAGACAGTCTTACATTGCCACCCCTTCCCCAGCCCCCATGCATGCTGAGCCAAGTGGAGAGAGAATCTGTGTGCCTGGGGGAGGGAAAGTGAAGTGATTGTAGGGCTTTCCATTGAAACTCAGGGCTGCCCTGGCACAGGGGGACACAGTACGGGGCAGAACTCTGCCAGTGCCCACAGAGGAAGCGTTTTGACCAGCCCCAATAGAGGGAAATCCTCTATCATAAAACCTGAGTTCTGGCTAGCCCCACCACTGGCTGACAAAAAGCAGCCTGGGGCCTGGACTAAAGTCATAAGGAAGTTAGGGGACATGTGTATCACGATGGCCAAGCAGACTAAAGTGCTGCACTCTGGAAGTTAGGGTACAAAGGCTGCAGTCGTTGGGGAATTCCTGTGGCTGTGCTGGCTCAGAGCTAGCAGACTTGTGCATATGAGCCAGTGACATACCAGCGGTGGTGGCCAAGCCGATGCTTGTGTCACACCCTCCTCAATTCCAGGCAGCACAGCTCAGGAAGAAGCTTCTTCCACTTGGGGAAAGGAGGGGAAAGAATTCAGAGGACAATGTTTTGCAACTTGGGTACCAGCTCAGCCACAGTAAAATAAAGTACCAAGCAGACTCCTGATGCCCCTGAGTCCAGCCTTAGTTCCTGGATGGCATTTCTGGACCCACCCTGGGCCAGAAGGAAACATGCTGCCCTGAAGAGAAGGACCTAGTCCTGGCAGGATTCACCACCTCCCAACTAAAGAGCTCTTGGGCTTTCAATAAACATCAGAAGTAGCCAGGCAGCAGTCACCACTGGCTGGGGGTGAGACTGGGCTGGCTTCAGGTGTGACCTGGCGCTGGTGGCCAGGAGGGAGCGCCCATGTCACTCCTCCCCCAGCTCCAGCAATCCAGCACAGAGAGTGAGGGAAGAGAGTGAGAGACTTTGCTTGGTAATCCAGGGAATTCTTCTATATCTTACCCAAGTCCACCAAGGTGGTATTACCAGAAGTCTGCAGGAGTCACAGTATTACTGGGTGCGAGTATGCCTGCAATGACCAGGGACTTAGATCACAGCACTAAATTTCCTTTGAATATCTGGAAAGCCTTCTCAAGAAATGCAGATTAAAACAAGCCCAGACTGTGAAGATTACTATGCTTAGACATCAGCAAACATCCAAAACCATCAGGAACATCCAGGAAAACATGACCTCACCAAATGAACTAAATAAGATACGAATGACCAATCCTGGATTGATGGAGATAGGTGAATTTTCATACAAAAAATTCAAAACAGCTGTTCTGAAGAAGCTCAATGAACTTCAAGACAACACAGAGAAGAAATTCAGAAACCTATCAGAGAAATTTAACAAAGATATTGAAATAAAATAAAAAGCTCAATCAGAAATTCTGGAGCTGAAGAATTCGATTGGCAAAGAGAGACATACATTAGGGTCTCTCAACAGCAGAACTGACCAAGCAGAAAAAAGAATTAGTGAGCCTGAAGACAGACTATTTGAAAATACACACTCAAAAGAGAAAAAAGAAAAATGAATAAAAAAGAATGAAGGATGCCTGCAAGATCTAGAAAATAGCCTCAAAAGGGCAAATCTAAGAGTTACTGGGGCTGGGCACAGTGGCTCATATCTATAATCTTAGCACTCTGGGAGGCCAAAGTGGGAGGATTGCTTGAGCTCAGGATTTCAAGGCTAGCCTGAGCAAGAACAAGACCCAGTATCTACGAAAAATAGAAAAAGTAGCCAGGTGTGATGGCACATGTCTGTAGTCCCAGCTACTTAGGAGGCTGAAGCAGGAGGATCACTTGAGCCAAGGAGTCTGAGGTTGCAGTGAGCTGTGATGATGCCACTGCACTCTACTCTGGGTGAGAGAGCAAGACCCTGTCTCAAAAAAAATAAAGGAAAAAAAAGTAAGATTTATTGGCCTTAAAGAGGAGGTAGAAGGCCGGACGTGGTGGCTCATGCCTATAATCCTAGCACTCTGGGAGGCTGAGGCGGGTGGATCACTCAAGGTCAGGAGTTCGAGACCAGCCTGAGAAAGAGTGAGACCCCATCTCTACTAAAAATAGAAAGAAATTATATGGACAACTAAAAATACATATATAGAAAAAATTAGCCGGGCATGGTGGTACATGCCTGTAGTCCCGTCTACTTGGGAGGCTGAGGCAAAAGGATTGCTTGAGCCCAGGAGTTTGAGGTTGCTGTGAGCTAGGCTGACACCATAGCACTCTAGCCTGGGCAACAGAGGAAGACTCTGTCTCAAAAAAAAAAAAAAAAAAAAAAAAGGTGGAGGGAGGTAGAGAGAGATTGGGGTAGAAAGTTTATTCAAAGAAATGATAACAGAAAACTTTCCAAACCCATAGAAAGATATCAATATTCAGGTACAAGAAGATCATACATATGACACCAAGCAGATTTAACCAAAACCAGGCTACCTCAAAACATTTAATAATAAAGCTCTCAAAGGTCATGGATAAAGAATTGGTCCCAAGAAAAGCAAGAAAAAAAAAAATATAAAGGAGCTCCAATACTTCTGACAGCAGACTTCTTAAGAGAATAGCATGACATATTCAAAGTGCTGAAGGAAAAAACTTTAATCCTAGAATATTATATCCTCTAAAAATATACATCAAATATGAAGAAGAAATAAAGACTTCCCCAGACAAACAAAAGCTGAGGGATTTAATCAACACCAGACCTGTCCTATGAGAAACGCTAAAAGGAGTTCTTCAATCTGAAAGAAAAGGGCATTAATGAATAATAATAAATCATCTGAAGTTATACAACTCACTGGTAACAGTAACTGCACAAATATAGAATACTCTATTGCTCTAATTGCAACGTGTAAACCACTTACATCTTGAGTAGGAAGAGTAAAAGACATGTCCCCTCATGACGTAATATGAAAGACAAAAAAAAAAAGAAAGAATAAAAGACAAACCTATCAA
Source organism: Eulemur rufifrons (assembly GCF_041146395.1). Lineage (NCBI taxonomy): Eukaryota > Metazoa > Chordata > Mammalia > Primates > Lemuridae > Eulemur > Eulemur rufifrons. The sequence continues at coordinate 28,240,570 of NC_091001.1, forward strand.
AAATAACAACAACTTTTTGAAAGATAGTATAAAAAGATATGGATGGACTAGATGAAACTGGAGACCATCCTTCTAAGTGAATTATCACAAGAATGGAAAAACAAACGCCATATGTACTCACTATTAAATTAGAACTAATTGATTAACACTCATGTGCACATATCATAGTAAAACTCAATGGAAATCAAGTAGCTGGTGGGGAGTGAATGGGTAAATTCACACCTAACAGGTACAATGCACACTATCTGAGTGATGGACTCATGTAAAACTTTGACTCAAACTGTACAAAAGCAATTCATGTAAACAAAATGTTTATTCCCCTGTAGTATTCTGAAATAAAAATTAATTAATTAATCAATTAACTTAATTTTAAAAAGATATGGATGGAAACAAAAAAAAGTTTAAAAAGTGGGGGGTGCAGTTAAAGGGTAGAATTTCTGTTAGTTTCTGTTAGATTCTCTTTGCTTGTTCACTTGTTTGTTTGTAAGCAGAGTTGTCCTATGTTTAAAATAATTTGTTAGAAATTGTTTTTTGAAAGCCTCATGGTAACCTCAAGTCTAAAAATCTATCACAGATACACAAAAAATGAAAAGCAAGAAATTAAAACACACTATCAAAGAAAATCGCTTTTAACAAAAGAAGATAAGAAGGGAGTAAGAAAGAAAGAGAGGACTACAGAACAACCAAAATCAAGTAAAAACATGGCAGGAGTAAGTCCTCACCTATCAATAATAAAATTGAATGTAAATGAACTAAACTTTCCAATCAAAAGACATAGAGTAGATTAAGAAAAATTTAAAAAACACAGCTAACTACATATTGTCCACAAGAAGCCTACTTCACCAATAAAGACACAGATAGACTGAAAATAAAGGGAAGGAAAAAGATATTCCATGCAAATGGAAAACAAAGAAGAGGAGTAGCTACACTTTTATCAGATAAGATAGATTTCAAGACAAAAACTGTACAAAGAGACTAAGAAGGTCATTATATAATGATAAAGTGGTCAATTCAGCAAGAGGATATAACAATTCTAAATATATATGCAACCAACACTGGAGCACCCATATATATAAAGCAAATATTATCAGAGCTAAAGAGAGAGATAGACTCCAATACAATAATCATTAGAGACCTCAACCCTCCACTTTCAGCATTGGACAGCCAGACAGAAAATTATCAAAGAAACATAGGATTTAACCTATACTATGGACCAAATGGACCTAATAGATATTTACAGAATGTATCATCCAACAGCTGTAGAATTAACATTCTTATCCTTAGCTTATCAATCATTCTCAAGGGTAGACCATATGTTAGGCCACAAAACAAGTCTTTAAAAATTCAATAAAATTGAAATCATACCAAGTATTCTCTCTAACCACAATGGAATAAAACTAGAAATAATTAACAAGAGGAACACTGGGAAATATACAAACACATGGAAATTAAACAGTTTGCTCCTGAATGAGCAGTGTGTCAATGAAGAGATTAAGAAGAAAATTTAAAATGTTCTCAAAACAAATGAAAATGAAAATGCAACATATCAAAACCTATGGGATACACTAAAAGAAATAATAAGAGGAAAGTTTATAGCAATAAGTGCATACATCAAAAAAGTAGAAAAGCTTCAAGTAAACAATCTAATGATGCATCTCAAAAAACTAGAAAAACAAAAGCAAACTGAACTCAAAATTAGTAAAAGACAAGAAATAATGAAGATTAGAGCAGAAATAAATGAGACTGAAACAAAAAAATACAAAAGATCAATGAAACAAAAAGTTGGTTTTTTGAAAAGATAAACAAAACTGATACACCTTTAGTTAAACCAAGAAAAAAAAAAAGAGATTAGACTCAAATAAATAAAACCAAGGATGAAAAAGGAGACACATTACAACAGATATCACAGAAATCCAAAGAATCATTAGAGACTACTATGAGCAACTATATGCCAACAAATTGGTAAACCTAGAAGAAATGGATAAATTCCTAGACACATGCAACCCATGAAGATTGAACCAGGAAGGAATCTGAAATCTGAAAAAAACAGGTAATGAAATGGAAGCAGTAATAAAAAGTCTCCCATCAAAGAAAAGCTCAGGACCCGATGGCTTCACTACTGAATTCTACCAAGCACTCAAAGAAGAACTAATACCAATCCTGTTTAAACTATTCCAAGAAATCTAGGAGGAGGAGATATTCCCAAACTCATTCTACAAGGCTTGTATCACCTGGATACCAAATACAGACAAAGATACACACAAAAAAGAAAACTATAGGGCACTATCTCTGATGAAAATAAATGCAAAAATCCTTAACAAAATACTAGCTAACCAAATTCAACAACACATCAAAAAGATTACTCATCATGATCAAGTGGGATTATCCCAGGGATGCAAGGATGGCTCAAAATATGCAAATCAATCAATGTGATACATCTGATCAACAGAATAAAGGGCAAAAACCATATGATCATTTAAATTGATGCCAAAAAAAAGCATTTGATAAAATTCAACATTCTGGCCGGGCATGGTGGCATGCACCTGTAGTCCCAGCTACTTTGGAGGCTGAGGCAGGAGGATTGCTTGAGCCCAGGAGTTTGAGGTTGCAGTAAGCTATAATGACACCACTTCACTATAGCTGGAATGACAGCAGGAGACTGTCTCAAGAAAAAAATCAACATCCCTTCATGATAAAAACTCTCAAAAAATTGGGTATAAAATGAACTTACCTCAACACAATAAAAGCCATATATGACAGACCCACAGCTAGTATTATACCAAATGGGGAAAGACTGAAAGCCTTTCCTCTAAGATCTGGAGCAAGACAAGGATGCCCACTTTCACCACTGTTACTCAACATAGTACTGGAAGTTCTAGCTAACTCGATCAGTCAACAGAAAGAAATAAACGGCATTCAAATTGGAAAGTAAGAAGTCAAATTATCCTTGTTTGCAGATGATATGATCTTATATCCTCTAGATATAAGACTAAAAGGCTCCACAAAAAAATACTATTAGAACTGATAAATTCAATAAAGTTTCAGGACACAAAACTAACATACAAAAATTGGTAGCATTTCTATATTCCAACAGTAAACAATCTGAAAAAGAAACCAAGAAAGTAATCCCATTTACAATAGCTACAAATAAAATAAAATACCCAGGAATAAACTTAACCAAAGAAGTGAAAGCTCTCTATAATAAAAACTATAGAACATTGCTGAAAGAAATTGAAGAGAACACACAGAAAATGAAAAGATATCCCACGCTCATAAATTAAAAGAAGGAATATTGTTAAAATTCCATACTACCCAAAGCAATCTACAGATTCAATGCAATCCCCTTCAAAACACCAATGACATTCTTCACAGAAATAGAAAAAATAATCCTAAAATTTATATGAAACCACAAAAGACCCAGAATAGCCAAAGCCATCCTGAGCAAAAAGAATAAAATGAGGAATCACATTACCTGACTTCAAATTATACTACAGAGCAGTAGTAACCAAAACAGCATGGAACTGGCATAAAAACAGACACATAGACCAATGGAACAGAATAGAGAACTCAGAAATAAATCCACACATCTATAGTGAACTTATCTTCTACAAAGTTGCCAAGAACACACAGTGGGGAAAGGACAGTCTCTTCTAGAAATTGTTCTGGGAACACCAGATGTCCACATGCAGAAGAATGTAACTAGACACTTATCGCTCACCGTGTACAAAAATCAAATCAAAATGGATTAAAGCCTTAAACCTAAGAACCAAAACTATGGAACTACTGAAACAAAACATTGGGGAAACACTTCAGGATATTGGTCTGGGCAAGGACTTCTTGAGTAATACCCCTAAAGCACAGGCAACCAAAGCAAAATTGGACCAATGGGATCACATCAAGCTAAAACCTTCTGTACAGCAAAGGAAACAATCAACAAAGTGAAGAGACAACCCACAGAATGGAAGAAAATATTTGCAAACTCCCCATCTGACAAGGGATTAATAATTACAATATATAAGGAGCCCCAACAACTCAGTAGGAAAAAAATCAAATAATCTAATTAAAATATGAGCAGAGGATCTGAAAAGGCATTTCTCAACAGAAGACATACAAATGGCTAATAGGTATATGAAAAAATGTTCAATGTCATTAGAGAAATGCAAATCAAAACTACAATGACATATCTCACCCCAGTTAAAATAGCTTTTATCAAAAAGACAGGCAATGACAAATGCTGGTGAGGATGGGGAGAAAAGGAAACCCTCATACACTGTTGGTGGGAATGTAAATTAATGTAACCACTATGGAAAACAGTATGGCGTTTTCTCAAAATCTAAAAATAGATGTACCATATGACTCAGCAATCCCACTGCTGAGTATATATCCAAAGGAGGGAAATTCAGCACACTGAAAAGATATCTGCACTCCCATGTTTATTGCAGCACTATTCACAATAGCCAAGATTTGGAATTAACCTAAGTGTCCATCAATAGATGAATAAAGAAATTGTGGTACATATATACAATGGAATATTATATATAGCCATGAAAAAGAATGAAATCCTGTCATTTGTAACAACATGTATGGAACTGGAGAACATTATGTTAAGTGAAATAAGACTAGCACAGAAAGACAAATCTCACATGTTCTCACTCATATGTGGAGTTAAATATTTAAAATGATTGATCTCATGGAGACAGAGAGTGGAATGATGGCTACCAGAGGCTGGGAAGGGTAGCAGGGAGGAGGGGATAAAGTGGGGATGGTTAATGGGTACAAAAATACAGTTAGATAATAAGATAGGATGAATAATATTTGGTAGCACAAAAAAATAACTGTAATTAACAATAAGTTAGGTAACTTAATAAGTTAACAATACTTTAAAATAACTAAAAAATTGGAATTGGAATGTTCCTGACACAAAGAAATGATAAATGCTGAGATGATGGATACCCTAATTGCTCTGATTTGATTAATCACATTGTATACCTGTATCAAAACATCACATGTACCCTATAAAGATATACAACTATTATGTGTTATAATAATTAAAAATAAAAATAAAAGAATTCATTAAAAATAATCACAGTAATTGTGACCACAAATAACAGAAACCTAAAAACTGCAAGAAAATATTTTGGTGTCATAATTTGATTAATGTATTTTATGTAATATAATATATAATTTTATAAAACACAATAAATAATAAAACTTTCTCAGTGTGACACCTTGATTTATCATGAGATTTTTCTGATTCACTCTACTGCAAATTTATTTATTAGGTCGTTAAAATTTATACTTTTAGCTATTTCATTATCAATCGATCTAATTGAAAGTGGCATCAGTCACTCTTGGGAAATGCAAGAGTGCAAATAACTTCAATAATTTTAAGTTTTGAGATGGATTTTCTACTAATACAACTGTTACTGAGCTGTTAAACATATTTTATAGCATTGGAATAAATCTGATAAATTATTTCATCATATAAATTTTAGTACATCTAAAAGTGATGACTCAGAGCAATTTTTTAAAGATTTAACTCTTTACACAAATCAGTTTTGTGTAAGTCTGAATTTTATTTTAAATGTAAAATTATGCAATGGCACTTTGATGTTTCCTCTGATACTGTCTGTAACTTGTGGAGATCTGTGCAATGAACTGAAAGTGATTTCATGGTTTATATATAATTCAAAAGGCCCATTTATACATTCTTTTGCTGTACCTTAAATTACAAGGAAAAACTGACTTCAAAACCTTCCTTCTTGTTAATAATCGGTTCATATGAAACTTGACATGAAAAATTTTTTTTCTGTCCATCCCTTGTCTGCTGAAGCTGGTGCCAGTTGTCACCAGGCACAGGCCCAACATCCTTTTGGGAACAGTCCTCAACTTTGACTGGCGGATAGATAAATATCCCAACCTCCTCCTATCTCAGGTGCAATAACTCTGAGGTAGGTTATTATGTCCCAAGTAAACTACCTGGACTTACTGTCACAGGGTCTGCTTCTGAGGAAATTCAAAGTCAGTCAACAACTTTGTATGTTTGGTGTTGTTCTACCAGAATACCCGAGACTGAGTAGTTTATAAAGAAGAGAGGCTTGTTTGGCTCATGGCTCTGGAGGCTGGAAAGTTCAAGACTGGGCATCTGCATCTGGCGAGGGCCTCGGGCTGCTTTAACTCATGATGGAAGCAGAAGGTGAACCAGAGTGTGCGAAGGATCACCTGGTGAAAGAGGGAGGGTGAAAGAGGGTTGGGGGTAGGGGGATAGTGCCAGGCTTTTCTTAGCAATCAGCTCTTGTGGGAACTAAGGAAGTGAGAACTCACTCACCCCCGATGGAGAGCATTAAGCTATTCATGAGGATTCCACCCCTATGCTCCAAACCTCCCATCGGGTCGCATCCCAACATTGCCATATTGGGAATCAAATTACAACATGAGGTTTGGAGGGGAAAACATCCAAACCATAGCATACTTAGCCTGGCTGAAGTAATAAAGAGGACTCCTTCACAGTCAAGACCTCAGGAAAAAACAGCTCAACATAAGCTTGAGAGAAAAGACCTTCCCCTCCTCCATCCCCAAACTCTGAGAAACTGCTTCTGGGCTTGTCACAGATATGATAGGAGAGCTGAGGGTGTTAAAAGAAAATGTAATCTTCTTTGTTTGTATCATGTGTTGATGAAGGAAGCAGCAGCCACGGAGACTGGAGCCATTATGTCCCAACCGGATCATCTGTTACTCTCCCGGTGCAGCAACTGGGACGGGGGCTACTGAATTCCTCAGACTTTTAGCACACAGGTCAACAAATATTTTCTGTAAAAGGCCAGATAATACTTTCAGCTTTGCTGGCCATAAAACCTCTGTCACAACTACTGAACTCTACCATAGCTCGAAAGCAGAAGTAGGTAATGCATAAACAAATGAGCGTGGCTGAGTTCCAGTAAAACTTGATGGATTTGTGAACTTCATGTAATTTTCAAGTGCCATGAAATGGTGTTCCTCTTTTGATTTTTTTCAACCATTTAAAAATGTAAAAGCCACTCATGGCTTTGGGGTTGTGCAAAAGCAAGTGATGGGCCAGATGTGGCCCCTGCTATGGGCCATTGACACAGTCCCAGTGATGCTGTTAATTGCGGCTTTCCCCCCATGCTGCATTGTAAACCCTGTTGAAGGGCGGGAGATCCCAGCACCTCTCACTGTGATTTCTCATGAAGGTTATGGAGGGTGTGGACAGAATGGTTCAGTACTTCCCCTGTCTATCTGCACCAGCTTTCCTCTCTCCACTCTTCCTTCCCCATTAGGAAGAGCTCGCTCCTAGTAGGATTGCTAGGGGTGAAGAATATTTTACTCTTGGGCAAGATTACCATACCATAAGTCTGATGTCCTCCCTGGCCTACCCACCCCAGCTATAGACAGGGATGGGCCCTAGCAGGAAGCCTGACAATCTACCTGTTAAATAATGATAGCTGATTTCAAGTCTGTGATTTTACTTGTCTATGGAAGCCTTGTTTAGCAACTGCATGGGAGAAGTGAGCAGCAGGGCCAAAATCAAATAGTCTTGTGTCCCTGGATATAATATTACCTAAAAGATGCCACTGCCCCTCCCAAGATAATCAGTAAATATTGGTTGAGCTGAATAAATTTTTTAAATAAACAAATTGCGAACACTTGAAACAAACTTAGTAGTTGAGAACATAAACCTTTGTATTATGTATATATTAGTCTCCCTACCTGAAAATACTTCTAAACCACCCCCTCTCCCAACTCTCACCTGCCTAAATACTAGACTAGGTTAAGCTCCCCCCATGTGCCATCCCAAAGCACCCTGAGTCATCTTCATCACACATATAAAAATAGACAGCAATCACTAGTTATCAGCCAGTGACGGTCAAGACAATCTCTCTCTCTCTCCACCCCCCCCACCCCAAAATTTTATTAATAATGGCAGTGGTAAACAGTAATTTCATTCTGATTATAATTCTGTACAGATCATTTTATCATACCAAATTCAAACAAGTTTAATAAGTTTGTGTTCTTCTGAGAGCTTTAACAAGCACCATCTTAGAGTTATTATGTCATATTTTCTACAGAAAAACCATTCAGGTGCAGCTGGTTCAAGCCAAATTATACCCCTTCTCCTTCCGCATAAAGGAGAAACAAGCACATACTTGATTTGGCTTTTCAGCACACACATGTATCTCAAATAAATAAGTCATTTCAGTGAAGAGTTTGGGTAATTTCAACAGCTACCCTTTAATAGCTCCATGATAAAAGAACTTCCAAAGGACCAAATCACATAGCAGTGAATAAACATGCTTTAGAGAACCTGCTGCATTCAGCATCTTTTGGGAAACAAAACAAACCTATATTCCTAAAATGCTAAGTAAAATGATTCAATATAGCCACATTTCTTCATACGGGGACATCTTTTAAGTAGACTCTACCAAGAAAACACAAATACATAAGGCTTTAAGTAATGAATAATTGTGGTGAAATTAGCATAGTTCAGATTCTACAACCTGCTTCGTTGGTTATTAATGTGGGTATTCGGAACCCTCGCCAGGTCTTAAAAAAGCAGCTTCCCAATCTCAACAATAGTTGTGCCCCATTTGCCAGCATAGTCTTTCAGTTTGCCCTATTCTTTGGTGCCAGAAGTCTCCTGAGAAGAGTAAGGCTGAGTTCTGGGTTTCAAAAGCTTGTTACTTAAGTTCCAGCAACTGCAGTCTTTGACGACGATTCATTTCCATGAGTTCCACTGTCCTGCCCTGAGGAATTTCAGCAAGACTAAATAAATGGGCATAAGCATTAGGAGCCAGTTCGGCTTGCTCTGGGCTGTCCCATGTAGAGTGAGACCATGATTACTTTTCAAGATGACACTCTGAATTCACCCACATCTACTCGTCACCCTTTGCAAACTTCAATTTTCACAGAAGAAGGAATTAAAAAAGCTAGTGTTCACTTTAGCACAACTCTGTTTCTAGACTTTACTTTGGAAATATTCATTGTTGTATTTGTTTGCCAGGGCTGCCATAGCAAAATATAAATTTGAGGGAGCACTCTTCAGTTGGTAATACTTGTGTTCAAAGTGAACTTCAAAAGGCTAAATAACCTATCAGCTGGCCAAGGTGTGATAGATTCCCCCTTCACATTTTTGAAGACCACAGAAGATCATCATGTTTTTTGGTCAAAGTCCTGTGCCTTCCAATATATTTTCTAAATCAACCAGAATTCAGGAATGATTTTAGAATTTTTTTCTCACTTTTTCTCCTGTTTTATTTACCAACGTTACCAGCCTCCTGGGAATCCAAGTCCCCCCTGTTTAACATCTGTATTCTCCAATCTCTGTGAGCATCCCTCTATTACCTGAAGATATGCACAAGACAGATCAGAGATCTTATCAAGGAAGGATTTATAGACATTGTTATACTTTCTCTCCAGGATCTGAAATTTCTTTTCAAATTGGAGTCTTATTTTTTAATAGAGTATTTTTAGAGCAGTTTCAGATTCACAGAAAAATTGAACAGAAGGAACAGAGATTTCCCAAATACTCCCTCTCCCCACACATGCACAACCTCCCCCATTATCAACATCCCCCCACCAGAGTGGTGCATTTGTTACAGTTGATGAACCTACATTGACACGTCATTCTCACCCAGCGTCCATAGTTTACATTGGGTTCACTCTTGGCATTGCACATTCTCTAGGTTTCGACAAATGTATAATGACAAGTATCCACCATTATGGTATCATACCCAGTATTTTCACTGCCCTGAAATTTTGGGCTTCTATTTTATCCTGATGCTGCTGAATCTTCTAGAGGGCATTAATATGGACAAAACCAGGCTAAGCAGGCTTGTAATTGAGTCAAATTTTGCCAGAGTCCTCAGAGATTTTGGCCTCCTCTCTGTGGGAGTTGAAGGCATTTGCATCTTTGCACTCACTGAGTAGTCAGTATCTTCATCATCATAGTTGCCATGGTTTTCTCTTCAGGTCCTGAAAATCCCTTGTTAGCAAGTCTGTTATGCTAGAAGGAGAATGGCCACGTTGATGGTGGCTACCATGGGAACAACCAAGTTTAAGGTGGCTGCTCAGTGCCTGGAGCAGGAGAGGAAAGACTAACTCAGTTCTCCCATGTGCCCACACAGTCCTTGTGCTCAGGGGCCTTCCATGAGCATTTCTCTTCTGGTCAAAAGCTTATCATTTATTCACTCATTCAGCAGAAAAGTATTGAGTACCCACTGTGTGCCAGGCATGGTGCTGGAGCTGGGACCTGCCTGTTAAAGACAGGCAGGACTGGTTTTCTCAGCTGCTCTTGCTGAGGTTCACTGCCGCCCTTGCTGCCCAGCCCACGGAGGAAGCGCGGCCAAGGCAAGTGACCCTGGCCAAGTCAGGAAAGCGCTCTGTGTCTATGTTTTCTCATCTGTAAAACGGGATAATAATAGAACTGACTGCATGGGGTCGGGTGAGGATTTAAAGGGGCTGTGTATAAAAATATTAATACTTCACGCAGTGCCTACTGCCCAGAAGCTCCTGACCTGCAGAGAGTGCTGTATTGACAAAGGGTTTTCAGACAGCTGTCACACAACTCTAGTAGTGATAACAGTAACACTAGCAACTAACACTCACACAGTGCTAAATTACTACATGCCTGGCACCATTCTGGGTTCTTTATGCACATTAACTCATTGCATTATGAGCAATTATAATTCCTACTTGAACATGAGGTGGTGCAACCCAGACAAGGCAAGTGACCTGTCCAGGGCCACACAGCCAGCAAGTGCTAAAGGCAGGACTCAGGCCAGCCTGTGAGGCCTCAACATCTATGCTCTTAGCCACAGGTTTGGGCTGGCCCCATTGTCCTTGCTTATTTCCCCAAAGCTGAGGATCTTGCTCAGTTTGATCGAATGCTCACTGGGTCATGGCTGGTCAGAGCACAGCACTGCGACAGGCACAAAGACAAATGGATAAAGTCACTGTGCTCAAGAGAGACATAAAAACAAATGTATCTGAAACTGGAACAAAGCAAGGCCTCAAGGAGGAGCGAGCAAACGTACAGGATCCGAAAGCTTGTGTGGAGAATGGGGAACTGAGAGAAGGTGCGTGGAGAGCGTGGAGGGGTCTCGTGGGACACAGGACTAGTAAGGTAGTTTGGGGCAAAAGGAAAATAGTGAATAGTAGATTTAAAAATATGGATTTTGTGTTGACAGTGGCAGGAAGCCATTGACAGTTTTGAGTGAGAAGGCGACGCTGTCGGGATGGCCTAGGATGATTGCTGGGGCAGCAGTGTAGAATTTCCACTGGAGGTGGAAGCAGCAGAAGCAGCAAGTCCAGCTAGGAGGCAATGATGCGTTTAAAACCAGCACCTGAACTAGTAAAAAGGCTAGAACTGTGGTTTAGCGGTTCTGCTCTGGGCTGCAGTCCTGAAGTCACACATAGCCCTAATGTGTTTTAAAATACCAATATGTACATAAATATGCCTAGAAAAAAGTCTGATATTCTGCATGTAGTGTGACAGATGATAACTTATTGCCTTCTTAATTTTTTTGTACTGTGTAAATGTTGTTTCAAGGGAGCAGGTATTTTTACTCTTATATTCAGAAAAAAAAAGTAAAGTTATTTTTATTTTTTATAAAGCCTCTTCTTTTCCACAGAACTCAAAATGGCATCACCTAATTGAGTCACAGGTCCCTGTGCTGCAAGTGGCTGTGTAAATCTCCTCGTAACCCAGGCAACCCAAAGACAGCGGACACCGTGTTCTCCAAGCCTGACCCGAGAGCCGGATGGCCCCGAGACAAAACAAAAATTGGAACCTGGTTGAATCCTTTTCCTTTCTTGGCACCCCAAAGTCTTATGCCAGTTTCATCTCCCTTCTCTTCTCCCCTCGCACACACTAGTAGTAATATTACACAGTGCAAGTGTTCTGAGGAAGTGTAGCATAAATACAGAGCATGGCACACGATTCTTCTGATCTTCTCTTGGACCCTTCCTGACCTCCTCTAACAAAAGACAATTAAAGACTCACCTGCCCTGTATTTTCTTCTCTGAAACTTGAGTTCATTCCCACATGGAATGTCCATTCTACCCAGGCAGGGCTGGGCCAGGGCTGCAAAGACGGGTACGTCTTCAGGGAAGCCGAAGTCCCAGAATAAAGTCAGGGAAGGATGCAAACAATGATGAGACTGTGGCAATGGGCTGTGTTAGGGGAATTCTTTGCTTCTTTGCTGGGGAAAGGCAACAGAAGGAGCCAGTAAGGAGGTTATGCTGAAAGTTGGTCTTAGAGTCTGTCAAACGGGTGTCAGAGCAGGAAGGGAAACCAAGGCAGAGAGACCAGCCTATTCAGAGACCCTGATGAGGGAGAAAGTAGGGCACATGTGGGTTGTCGCAAGCAACTTAGTTTGATGGTGCCCAGCTAGCTATAGCTTCTATAAGAAGCTGACACCACTTTTACAATACAATACAGTGGCCACACCAAAGGAACATGCTGTCACATGCCACGTCTGTGTGGATTTCATTCCTCTGCAGTCTCATTTCCCACAGTCTGTTTCCCTAACCCTTGTGAGCCTGACCTGGTTCCCAACCCCTGCTCGATCCCTGTGCAGGTGGTTGTCCTATCACTCCTGGCCCCAGAGCATCCTGGTTTGGAGAGAGGAATCCACCGTTCTGCCAGGTGCCTGGGCTTGTGCTGGGGAAAGAAACCAGAAGGCGTGACAACTATTACTCAATAAATGCTGGCTATGGTCATGGTAGTGGTTATGATGATGAAGGTGATCAATCATGATGGTCAAATAGCCCGGCCTCTCCTGCCAGCGCCGAGACAACTCCTGCGCTGAGCACCATGGGGTGGGGGGACCCAGTGTGTAGACCCCACAGGAAGGGTTTATAGTGGGAGATGAGGAGGAACCAGACAGAAAAAAACAGAAGGCAGAGGGAACTGGTTAGGAAGTAGCTGGATCATTTCCAATGAGAGAGAATGAGGCCAGCCCAGGTCAGTGTCTGAGATGACCTCTAGATATTCACAAAGTTGAGCTGAAAATCTATGCAATGAAAGCTGTGCAGTTTCCCAATTTTATAGTGCATATTTGATCAAGTGTCCACAAAAATTGAGTAGAGGCTCTGGGAAGAGGGCCTCACCAGAGACGGGGGTGGTCCGGTACAGAAGAGCTCCAGCCGGGCACGTGGCCTGCACCTGTAGTCCCAGCAACTCAGCAGGCTGAGGAGAGAGGATCATTTGAGCCCAGGAGTTCAAGACTAGCCTGAGCAACACAGCGAGACCCCATCTCAAGAAGATAAATAATAAATAGAAAGAAAGAGCTCCTCACTCAGAGCTGCAGGTGTGACGAGTGGCACTGCCTCGGGCTGCCTGGCCCATTCTCTTTTTCTCTACAGAGATTTATAGGCCCCCACAGGAAGGTAAGGAGCTCCCAGTGCCACTTGGCAGCCCTGGGGCAACAGAATCAGTGCGCTCTCCTGCCTGACGACCCACTTGCTCTAGGAGAGACAAGCAATAAAGAGAACACAGAAGTGTCTGTGTCAAGCTTTTGAGGTTTTCTCTTCTGGAAATGTTTTGTGTTGCGTCAAATTGCTACACATATATGGTGTGTGTGTGTGTATGTGTGTGTGTGTGTATATATATATGTATATATATATATATATATGATTCTCTTTTTCTGATTATAAAAGTAGTGCATACTCATTGGAGAGAAAATTTGAAAAATGCAAAATTTTCAAAAATAGAATCTTTGATAAGACCACTATCTGAAGATAATTTCTTTGCCTTTTGTCTATTTCCTTTCCTTTCATTCATTTACAATATATGTATATCATACAAACACACATTCATAATATAATTTATAATAATTTGTATTGTATTTTAGACATTTGAATCATACAATAAACAGTTTTATATCTTTTTTTTTTTTTTTTTTTTTGAGACAGAGTCTCACTCTGTTGCCCAGGCTAGAGTGAGTGCCGTGGCGTCAGCCTAGCTCACAGCAACCTCAAACTCCTGGGCTCAAGCAATCCTCCTGTCTCAGCCTCCCGAGTAGCTGGGACTACAGCCATGCACCACCATGCCCGGCTAATTTTTTCTATATATATTTTTAGCTGTCCATATAATTTCTTTCTATTTTTTAGTAGAGATGGGGTCTCGCTCTTGCTCAGGCTGGTCTCGAACTCCTGAGCTCAAACGATCCGCCCACCTTGGCCTCGCAGAGTGCTAGGATTACAGGCGTGAGCCACCGCGCCCGGCCTATATCTTATCTCTTACATGTATCATTGACATTTTCCTATGTGATTAAATGTTCTTTAAAAACATTTCTTTTTAATTTACATACAATGAGATTTACTCTTTTTGATGTACAGGCCCATGAGTGTTGACACACATAGACTCATGTAACCACCACCACAATCAAGAAGCATAACAGTTTCCTCATTCCTAAAAATTCCCTCTCACTGCCCTCTGTAGTTAACCCGCCCCTAGTCCTAACAATCCCCCAACCACTGGTCTGTTCTCCATTCTTACAGTTTTGCCTTTTCCAGAATGTCATCAAAATAGAATCACATGGTATGTTGCCTTTTGGACTGGCTTCTCTTACTTGGCATAATGCATTTGAGTTTCATCCATATTGTTGCCTATGTCAATAATAGTTACTTTTTATTGCTCAGTAGTATTCCATAGTATAGATTTACTACAGTTAGTTTATCATTTCACTAGTGGAAGGACATTTGAGTTGGCAAATATGACTTTTACTTGTTGAATGACAGTCCATGCTACAGACATACTAAGCCTTATATAAACAGTTCCAGTAAATATGTAAATATTAGTGGACATTTTGTGCTTTTCCTCATTATAGATAACCATTAAATGAACATCTTTATACACAAATCTTTGCATACCAAATATATATGTGTACATTTATATAGTGTCCAAATATCTTAACCTGTTAAGCACGTAGTGTGCCCTGCTGGAGAAATAGGAAAATCTAGACAATATAAAAATACAGTTCTATTAGAATTTTCTAAAAATGTTTGCTTATATAACAAGCAGTCTAGATTTCAATGATTTGTGCCATTATAAAAATAAGAAAATAACAAGTTATTTAATTTTTTTTTTTTTTTTTTTTTTTTTTGAGACAGGGTCTTGCTCTGTCACCCAGGCTAGAGTGCAGTGGCATCATCATAGGTCACTACAACCTCCAACTCCTGGGCTCAAGTGAGCCTCCTGCCTCAGCCTCTCAAGTAGCTGGGACTATAGGACAGATGCATGCCACTGTGCCCAGCTAATCTTTTCCTTTTTTTTTTTCTTTCCGTAGAGACAGGGTCTCACTCTTGCTCAGGCTAGTCTCGAATTCCTGGGCTCAAGCAATCCTCTTGTCTCAGCCTCCCAAACTGCTAGGCTTACAGACGTGAGCCACCATGCTCAGCCAACTTCTTTAATTCTAATGCAGAAGTTTTAACCTGCTAAATAGGAATAGATTAATTTCTTGTTTCTGAAATACCATTTCAGGACACTGTTTTCACCGAAATAAAGCTTCTCTGGACAACTGAATTACTTGGTATACACAGAACAGAAATGACAACTGGGCAAGGGCCGGCTGCAGGGCAGGAGGCTGGTTAGATCAGCACAGCTGAGTTTCTGGTTACATCTGTGTTGCTGAAGCCAGAGCCAGTAAGAGCGGAATGATATGGCTGGCACTTTGTTTTGCGTAATAGGATGGGGCTTCTCTTTGAGTAGACACCGCTGCCCTGAAAATTAAAAAGGAAATAGAGAAAATGTCAGAATGTAGGTGAATGGCACCTACATTCAACAAAATATACATGCACACTGTGGAGAAATCTACATACTGAAGAAAGTTGGAAACAGGAAAGTCTTTTAGTCTCCCATTCACACTTTCCTTAGGGAATCATCTTTGATGGTTTGAGTTGTCCCTCCAGGAATGTGATGCACACATGCACATATCCTTTTACCTAAGCACAAGCGGAATCTGCAGCTTGCTGTTTTCCCCTAACACCATCCCTTGGACATACTTCCATATTGGTACACATGGAGTTAATTCATTCTTCTTTGCGGATGAATTCTTGTCGTGTGGGTGTACCGCAGCGTTAGTCAAGTTCTCTGTTGATGGATATTACATCACCAGAGTTTAACTGGTGAAGAAAAATCGGTCCTGACATAAAGACACAGAGAGGGCCTCGCCAAATTATGGACCCTGTTCATAGAAAATTGCGTCTGACCACTGGATTTTTACAACAGAAATTACCGAATTCTTTTAAATTAACTAAATCATGAATTTTTAAAATTATGAAACTATCTAATGTTGGCTTGGAAATATACCCCATGGCTCTGGACTAGTGGCGGGGTCCTTGAAAAGTTCCTACTCCATTTGAATGCTGGTCACTCTTCCTTTTTTGCCCTAGGATCTCACCCACAAGCTTGTGTTTGGGCTCCTCCTGCTGGACATTTTCTACAATTGCACTTCTTTTTTTTTTATTTTATTTTTTTTGAGACAGAGTCTCGCTCTGTTGCCCGGGCTAGAGTGAGTGCCGTGGCATCAGCCTAGCTCACAGCAACCTCAAACTCCTGGACTTAAGCGATCCTCCTGCCTCAGCCTCCTGAGTAGCTGGGACTAGGCATGCGCCACCATGCCCGGCTAATTTTTTCTATATATATTTTTTGTTGGCCAGATAATTTCTTTCTATTTTTAGTAGAGATGGGGGCGGGGGCGGGGGGGAGGTCTCACTCTTGCTCAGGCTGGTCTCGAACTCCTGACCTTGAGCCATCCTCCCGCCTCGGCCTCCCAGAGTGCTAGGATTACAGGCGTGAGCCACTGTGCCTGGCCTACAATTGCACTTGTGATGTAGTTAATGTCCCAGACTTGATTCCTTCAAAATCGAAAATTATTTTTGCTTTTAAATAACTAATTAATATAAGGATACATTTACTTTTTTTTTTTTTTTAAGAAAATAAAATAACACAGAACTACATACAATAATAATGAGAGTCTTGGCATGGTGGCTCACGCCTATAATCCTAGCACTCTGGGAGGCCGAGGTGGGAGGATCGCTCGAGGTCAGGAGTTCAAGACCAGCCTGAGCAAGAGTGAGACCCCCCCCCTGCCCCCATCTCTACTAAAAATAGAAAGAAATTATCTGGCCAACTAAAAATATATATAGAAAAAATTAGCCGGGCATGGTGGCACATGCCTGTAATCCCAGCTACTCGGGAGGCTGAGGCAGGAGGATTGCTTGAACCCAAGAACTTGAGGTTGCTGTGAGCTAGCCTAACACCACAGCACTCTACCCTGGGCAACAGAGCAATATTCTTTCTCAAAAAAAAAAAAAAAAAAAAAAAAAGAACAGCTATTTATTCCATTCCTAAACTTTGTAGATTAAAAGTCCTTTACACCACTATTCCTAGGCAAGTGGAGTTGGGTGGTCCTACCTCTGTGGTCTGGGGCATTTTGGACAGAGACTTCCAGCCAAGATAAGAAACATGTTTTCCCTGGACCCTCACTGACATACCGTGAGTCCTGATCTCAGTAATGTGAGTATGTCTGTTTTCTCATATTCTTACCAGCCCTGTAGATCAGCGGTCCCCAACCTTTTTGGCACCAGGGACTGGTTTCATAGAAGGCAATTTTTCCACGGATGGAGGGGGAAGGCGGAGCTCAGGTGGTGATGCCAGCAATGGGGAGAAGCTGTAAATACAGATGAAGGCTGCACACACCCCCTGCTGTGTCCCCCAATCCCCCATTCCTTTAAGCTCCTTTTTTCCCACTGGTTGGGGACCGCAGCTATAGATTTATCAGTCTACTGAATTTTTCACCAGTATTATAACCTATAAGCACATAAGGTTATTTTTCCCCTTAAATTATTCATGAGGATGCTCCATCTTGCTGTATGATTATCCCACCATTGCCTTTAATGGCTACATTTTGCTCCACCCACTAAGTGTACCCTTTGATGTCACCATTCACTTGCCAGTGGATATTTAGGTTTGTCAAACATCTTTGAGCATATAGGCTGTCTACATTTTCAATTATTTCTTTAGAATACGGTGCCAAAAGTACCCTTAGAGTCTGACTTAGGTCAAAGATTATAAATATTTTTATAATTCTTGACACATATTGTCAAAGTGTTTTCCCACAGCACTTTACCAAGTTACAATGCAAAGAAGCACTGAATAACATCTTTAAAATATTTTTCTGCTATTTTTTGTTAAAGGTATGTCAAAGAAGTTGAGGTGGAAATTATACCTTATTGAATTTGTGTTTCATTATTATTAGAGTGCTTAAATAATTTTCTATATTTGCTATTTGTGGTTCCTCTCTTGTAAATTATCTACCAATATTCATTGCTCCCATTTCAAAAAAGAGATTAGTAAAATTCCTGCCAGAGCAATGAAAGTGGAGAAAAATTTGGCAAACAGAGAAAGAGGGTTTTATTCCTGACATTCAAAGGAATTGGGCAGAACTGTCAAAAATAAATCTACCAACAATCACTGAAAGAATGCCCAAATGAAGGAAAGAAGAGCAGGTCAAGAACAACGAACCCCTTACTTACTGCTGTGGTGTGGACCCCAGCGACATTTCGAGGCAGTGTGATGTGGTAAGGAAGAACAGGACTTGACACACAGACAAACCTGGGCGTTATTTCTGGCTGTAACCAGTCCTAAGTGACTTTAAGTGATTGCTTAATCTCTCTGCACCTTGGCATCACTGATGAGGGTCAGACCGCCCACCTTCTGGGAGTGTGGTTGGAATGAAAGAAGCGAATGACTCCCAAGTGCTGGCTGGGAGTCTGAGAGTAGGTGAGGAGAGCCACCCTCATCCACTTTACATTTTCCCCAGCAGGGGCACTAAACTGAGGCGTTGGTGCCAGGGTGACACCATTTGCCTATTTTGGGAATGGTGGTGTAGAGTGCAAAGGGGTTTACAAAAAGGAATTTTATGTGATCTGTGCCTGTATACTTCTACAGTCTGGTTAATGAGAAAAGGAGTCAAAGTGTACAGACCTAAGGTAACACTGTAACACTACAGCTATTTCTCTATCCAGGCCTTATGAAAGTCCAGGCTCATTAAAAAGTCTATCTCATTAAATCCTCTCAACATCCTTATTGCCCTTTTTTCCACCTAGGTGAGCCACAGTTGGTTTACTTCTCCTGCAATCAAAATCTGGAACTTATGCATATGCTGCCACTGTGCACTTCTCTGAGGTTCTTGTAGGACATCTGTCATTCCTTCCAGCTGCCCACACCTTTGAAAATGGTTCATCTTAAATCTATGCCTTCCCAGGGTAGAAGCCAGTCATTCGTTCGTTCATTCAACCATTCCTAAGTGTCTACCAGGTTTCAAGCTTCACTCTGGGTTTTTAGAATACATGTATCAGTGAATGAAACAAGTCAAAGTCTCTCCCCTCCTGGAGCTCATGTTCTAACAAATGGGAGACAGGTAATTAAGAATAAACTTCACAAGTCAGTCAGAAGATGATAAACACTCTAAAAAAGAAAAATAGAGCATCATGAGGGGTTTGGGAAGGCCCGAGTTGTACAATGGAGGCAGTGATTTTAAATGTTGAGGTCAGGGTAGCCTCATGGAGGCTTTGTAGATAGGAAAACTGCCAATTTCAGGTCATCTGACCTCAGCTGCAGAGCTCTGGCCCCTGAAAAAAAGGTGAATGTCCACAAGCTTACGGGCAGAAAAGCACACAACATCTTTAGGGAAGGGGATCAAAACTAGCCTGAAATGAAAGTTCCCAGTGAGAAGCAGTGGGTGATGAGTTTGGAAAGAGTATGAAGAACATGGAAGGCCAGGCCAGAAGTCTAAACTTGGCAGTAGGGGACCTTGAAGGTTTTTTAGCAGCAGGGGTGTAAGGGTGGACTTCACTGTGAAGAAAAGGTGAAGAAAAGAAAGACCCAAGTCTGTAGAGTATTCTTTGTCTTCTATCAGAGGACTCATAAAAATGCATGCCAAATTCACAGGGAATGAATGGCAGAGTGTGGAGAGGGGACTTAAATCCATCACTGAACCCAGGGTTGCTGGCTCCTAGTACACATACTGGAGATGATGGGTCTGTTGTCTCAATTTCCAGTAAAAAGAGCATAACGCCGCTAGAGTGAATTCTGATAATCTCACAAGCTCCTTCAGGTCCTGGCTCTGCCCGCACTAGTTAGGTGGTCTTGGTTGAGTCCTTGATTAATTTCTCTGAGCCAGAGTTTCTTTGCCTCTGAAGGGAAGACAATAGAATCTACCCACATTGGTTCACATACAAGTTTGGTTGCTGTCAAAATGTCCCCAAACCATAGTGACTTAGAGAAGATAGATATTTATTTCTCTTTTCTGTAACTGTCCAGGGCTGACAGAGTGACTCCTTGGTATAGGGAACCAGGCCTCCTCCTATCGTGTTGCTCTGCCATGCCCAGTTGGAGATGGCTCACCTCCATGTCTTCTGGGTCCGTACACCAGCCAGTAGGAAAAGAGAAAGGGTATGCATCTCCCTTCCTTTCAAGTGATTAACCCAGAAGTTGCACACATCACTTGGCCACAGCAGGAAGGGAGGCTAGACAGTGCATTCATTATTCTTGGTGGCCATGAACTTGGCTAAAATTCAATGGTTCTATTACTAAATGAAGAAGGGAATTAGAGCTATATGGGGAAGATGAGCCAATGAGCCAGCACACGCTCTCTTTCTCTTCCTCTCTTTCTCAAATGGACTAGTTATAAAGATGAACAAAATATTCTATGTAGTGCCAACAGCATAATGCGTAGCATACAGTTGATATCCAGCATTTATGGAGCACCTACCATGTACAACTGTTATGAGAAATACTAAGAGACATATAAAGAAGAAGTTGACTCAATCTCCAAATTGAGAGAGGCAGACAGATGGTGCGGAATGAGCTATAACATGGCTAGGAAGAGGAGAGCACTGTAATCAAATTGTGTACAAAGTCCTTGGAAGCAAAGACAAGGACAAATTCAATGCACCTGAAGAATCATGAAAACCTTACAGAGGAAGAAGGCACATCTGGAACTGGGTCCTCAAGGATACGTAGGATTTTAGCAAATAGGAAAGGAAAGGGAAGTCATTTCAGATGGTGGGATCAGAAATCTTCCTGCCAACACAAATCAAAATAGTAATAAAGCATCATGTTTTACTCATAAGACTGGCTAAAATGATGGATATAGGTACAATCACAGATACAGATATGAATATAAATAACACTTAGTGTTGGTAAAGGACTGCAGAAAGGGGCACCCCACCATATACTGTTGGTGGACGTATACACTGGTGTAGCCTTTTCAAAACATATCAAAATTTAAAATACACACATCCTTTGACCCAGCAACTCCATTTCTGGTAACCTATCTTACACAAATACTTGCACAAGAATTCAAAGTATATAATCAAGGATTATATTTCAGATTGTTTTATAATAACAAATCAAATACTATAGTAACCTACAACTAAGCCAGCCTCTGACTGGGAAAGGATTACATAAACCATGTGGTGGCCATTCTGCAGCATGCTCTGTAGCCACTAACAGACTGGGACAGAAGGAATGAACAGACTTAGGAGAATGGCACTATTACAGTGTTAAGTGAAGAAAGCCCACAACTGGACAATATGTGTAGCACGATTGCTTTTTGCACAAAACCAAACACAAATAAGTATAAATGAAAATAAGGCCAAGCCAAAAACAAATGAACACATGTCTGTGTCTGGTAACATATGTGTATGTTCATGCACTGAAAGCTTCTGGGAGGAGATGGACCGAAATGTTAAAAGAAATTACTTGGAGGAAATGGGAGTTCAGAGAAAAGAAACCCTCTTAGTCATTGTTGCTATGGCTAAATAGTGGAAACAATCCAAATGTCCACCTGTGGGTAAGGGGGTTAAACAAATCATGATATTTGCACAAAGTAGACCACGACAGAGCTGTCAAAAAGAAGGAGGCAGCTTTATCTATAAACACAGAAACAGCTCCAAGACGTACCATTAAGTGAAAAAAGCAAGGTCCAGAATTCCATGTAGCCCATCACTTATATGAATAGGATGAGAGAAATATGCCTTTGTGTGTGTGTGTGTGTGTGTGTGCTCTGTTACAGGCAACAGTACTCTAGAAGGATCATAAGAAACTAGAAAGAGTGTTCATCTCTGGGTAGGGGAATTGAATGACTTAGGAATAGGGGAAGAAAGAGTCACTTTCTCTACCCTTGTAATTTTGAATGCTGTCCCATGGATATATATATCCTTTTCAAAAATTTTCACAAAAATTTAAGTTAGGATTAAGAAATAAATGTTAAAAGATCTTCCTCTGCCCCCCTCCTAGAATTTTTGCTGAAGCAAGTTCAGTTGGAGCAGAGGATGACATCTGGCTATCTCTCCTCTGCAGCACACAGTGAGAGTTTGGCTCAGTTCAGCTCGTGCCTGCCGAATCTGTACCAGCCTAGTAAGTAGCAGTGCAGAAATATAAACCCTACCCTGCAGTAGGGCATTTTATGGGGTGCATGTCAAATATTGCAATTCACCAATGTGCTATAATACCATGGACTGTCTTGGGAAAGAAAGGAGATTTGGATTAAGACTTTTACTTACGAATTTAAGGCACAATCAGGATGAGTGCTATGGTCCACACATTGTAAGAGCTTCACTGGTCTATAGAAAGAAAGTAACATTTAAGGGATTACTTAAATAACTTTCATTCATCAAACATTTACGATGTGCCTGCAAAATACTGGAGATACAAAGTCTCTACCCTGAAGAACACATACATTATTTCTTTTAAATATATTAGCCAGCATATTTTTATATTGAGCACTATGTCCCAAGACATTTGATCACACATTTTATATAGACCATGTCATTTAATCCTCACAACAACCAAATGGAACAGGTACGTTATCATCTCCAAGTTATAGTTGAGAAACCTGACCAGAGTAACTTGCCCAAGCTCTCACAGCAAGTTGAAGAGCTGAACTTGAACCTTGCAGGCTGACTCCAGAGCCCAAGTTTGTAATCACTTCTGTATGCACGTACAACTTTGGAAAAAACTCTTGATAAGTACTTTGGGTGGAAGGTTGGACTTGAAGCACATGGGAATGGCCAGTGCTCAGGCTTCAGGGAAGAAGGCAAATTGCTCTGCACAGCAGAGGGAGGAGATGTGACATTCCAGGGCTGAGGGGGAGGGAAGGAAGCAATGAAGACAGGAGCCAGGTAACAGTGGCACACAGAGTAGTAGGTACAAGGCAGGCCAAGATGGGATCTCTGTGGCAGGATGACTGGAGGGGACTTCAGAAGAACAGCAGTGTTCGCTCTGCAGCATGCCATGGGATCTCTCCTTGGACTCACTTACTGAAAAGTAAAGTCTACTCAATGCATTCACTTTTATGAGAGTTTGCTGTTGTTGTTTTATACCCCAAAAGATATTGAGTTTTACTGAATTTGATTCAACACAGTGTTAACAGATACCGTTAGCTAACAGATACCAACCAGGAAGTAAGGGAGGCTATGAAAAGATAAGATCCTCCCCCCCCAACCCCGCCTCACAAAAATGGGCAAGACTATCAGAGAGAACTTTTGACTGACATGGGACAGCAGGCAACGTCACCTGAATTGTAAGGGGCAGAAGGCTCTCACATCTGGGTTGGAGTTGGATTTGTCAGCCTTTGTCACTTTCCCATGTTATACCTTTCCTTGTATCTTCTCTGTTCCCCAGAAGCAATACCAAATCCCTATCTTAACACAGCAAGAGCCTGTGGGCAGTAAAGGAATGGGTGCGCCTGCATTTCTTTACTGAGTCAAGCTTGGGATAGAAGAGCCCTGAGGCCAGCTGAGCTGGGGACACTGCTGGAAAGGAGGGAAGCAGGCTGAGACCCAGGACACTGTGAGGGGAGA
Organism: Eulemur rufifrons; assembly: GCF_041146395.1. Lineage (NCBI taxonomy): Eukaryota > Metazoa > Chordata > Mammalia > Primates > Lemuridae > Eulemur > Eulemur rufifrons. The sequence goes on from NC_091001.1 coordinate 28,264,462, forward strand.
GGAGAGCTAGGGCTCTGGCCTGGCTACCACAACTGAGTCCCATGACTTAGAAACAGACGGCCTTCTCGGACAGTCCCTGGACCAAAGCAACGTAGTTGTGAATGTGGAATTTTTAGCTACAATTTTCTCCACCATTGACCTGTTTATTTTGTTTTGTGTGTGGTTTATTTTTTTTAAGATGGGAGCTTGCTGTGCTGCCCAGGCTGGAGTGCAGTCGCTATTCACTGGTGAGATCACAGTACACTGCAGCCTCAGTCTCCTGGGCTCACGTGACTCTCCTGCCTCAGACTCCCAAGTAGCTGGGACCACAGGTGAGGAATACCATGCCCAGCTATTGAGTTGTTTGAAAGTAAGAATTGTCTTTTTTAAATTTACTAAAATCTGGTGCTTTGATTAAGGAAGGAGGAGCATGGCAGTAGGAGGGAAAGAGCAGGCTTCAAGGCCATACAAAGCTGGCTGATCGGTGGCTCACGCCTGTAATCCTAGCACTCTGGGAGGCCAAGGCAAGAGGATCACTCAAGGTCAGGGGTTCGAGACCAGCCTGAGCAAGAGTGAGACCCCCGTCTCTACTAAAAAATAGAAAGAAATCAGCTGGACACCTAAAAATATATATATGTAAAAAAAAATTAGCTGGCATGGTGGCACATGCCTGTAGTCCCAGCTACTCAGGAGGCTGAGGCAGGATTGCTTGAGCCCAGGAGTTTGAGGTTGCTGTGAGCTAGGCTGACGCCACGGCACTCACTCTAGCCCAGGCAACACACAGTGAGACTCTGTGTGGAAAAAAAAAAAAACAGCAAGCTGGCTGAAAACTCAGCTCCATCACTGAGTGTTGACTTTGGGCAATTTATTTAATCTCTCTGACTCCTCTATAAAAAGGGAATTTATTCATTTACAAAGAGGGACTATTTATATAAAGCTTAAAGACAGACGAAACTGATCAATGACATTATAAATCTGGAGAGTTACTATGGGGGTGGAAGGTGGTGGCCAAAAGGGAGGCCAAAGGCAGGCTGTGGTGCTGGTTGTGTCCTGTTTCGTGATCTCAGTGCTGGCTGCATGTACACCTTGAACGTGTGAACATTCATCCAACTGTATACTCATGGTTTGCACATTCTTCTGTATATAGGTTATATCTCCAGAAAAGGGTAGTGGCTTTAGTTTGTTTTTAAAAAGGGGTGATAAACAACACCCAACTTCTGAGTTTCCTGAGAGCATTAGCAGTAATACATGAGTAAAATGGTAAAGATGACAGAGCAGCTTTGAGAAGCTCTCTCTTGAGAAGGCATGGAGTGGGAGGGAGCAGTTCACACCTCTAGTGGGCTTTGCTCAGCTGGGAGAATTATCCAGCTTGTGAAGCTTTTGGGAAGGCAGAGGGTACCAGAGCAGCAGGATGAACGTGGGTGTTGGACAGGGAGACCACTAATGTAAATTCCACCCTGCCACATGCAGAAATGTTCAAGAAAGTCACTAAGTTTTTGCAGTTTGGACTCCACCCCCTTGTAAAACCAGGAGGCCCACACACTCGGGCTGAGACAGGGAGAAGCCAGAGATAGAATTCCGAGTAAAGGTGGGGCTTACAACTGCCTCAGGATTTGAGCCAAGTTCCTTACATTTCCAAGCAAGAAGACCCTCAAATGATATCTGATTATAAGCATATGAAGTGTCTGGCTTATAATACACTCAAAAAAAAAAATGGTAGCTATTATATTTTCTTATTGGTCTACAGTCAAAATGTAACTGTCTGTACATATCTCAGACTAACTCCCACCTTAGCACCTATCATGGACAAGGATCCCACAGGGCCCTCAGCTGTAGGAACCACGATCCCTGTTCTCTGGCTACTCACCACACAGTAAGCAAAGTGAGAAGAAAACTGGACATGGGCAAATGAGAAAGTGCTCCTCTGTACATCCTTTAACTGCCATAAAGATGGACTCTGGACAGAAGTGGGTGGGACCCAGGAGGAACCCAGGCCAGACGGTGCTCCCAGCCACCACGTCCAAAGGCAACCCAGAAGACATCATCCCATGGCCTTGGGAGCCGACACCCAGCAAAATCCTTTCAGCAGCCCACCCCACCCAAAACCACACTCCTGCTCTGAGTGTGCACACTGATGACGGCAGACCACCTACAGGTAATCATTAACACAGCTGTACTGGAACCCCATTTCCTTCAGCCTCGCTTCCAGGATTTTCACGCTGCCTTCGCCACAGGATTCCCTAAAACATAAAAAAACATGTATTTAAGAACTAAAAGGAGAAGAGCAGGAGGAGGAGGAAGCAGCTGTTTCTGGGTTAACTAACATTTCTTTTGGCCACGTGCTCCCAGCTGCTTCCCGCAAGCGCTGCAGAGGATGCTGAGGACCAACGTCAGGAGGGCCACGCCCACGGGCAGGGCCAGAGCTGGCGCATGCGTGTGGTGTCCGCCCCTTGCACAGTCCGAAACCCACACAGCGACACACATCTGCCACGTGCCCTAGGGGCCCAGCACAATGCTAACTGACAACTTGTTCAGCCTACGGTGTATTTATTTACTATAGTTTAAGTAACCACAAAAACATACTGACTTAAAAATGTTAGAAAATGCAAATAAAAGAAAAAAAAAATACCCTAAATCTCACATCCCTAGATAGAGATGCTAATATTTTGGTATATAGTGGTGATTTATTCCCACAAGTCTTTTCAAATATAGCAGTGGGACTCTGCTATCCAGTGTGGTTTGTATTCTGCTTTAGCCTGTGTGTGTGTATGTGTGTGTGTGTGTATATATATGTATACTTCTCTGCCATTTTTAATTCCTGCATGGTCTCCCTTACATAAGCAGACCATAATATGTAGAACCAGACCTCTCTTGTTGAAGGCCTAGGTTGATTCCTATATTTCAATGCCATTTACACTACAACAAACCTTGTTAAAACTTCATTTCCATACACATTCTTAATTATTTCTTTTCCTTAGCATAAATTCCCGACAGTAGGTTTTCTGGCACCAAAGTTTTGAATCCATTTTAAGGCTTTTTGTAAGCACTGCCAAAGTACACCTTGGTCCATTTCCCATACTCTCACCAACAGTGATTCTTCCCTCCTTAACTGATGGTCAGAATTAAGCAGGAAGAATTTATATAGTCAAACAGAGGTAGACAGAACACTGCCAGCCGTGGTTTAAGTAGGCGTGGTGTTCTTATGGCAGGCAGGACCCTGCCTGAGTTTATGTGGAATGGGAAGGTAGACAGCCTCCCTACCATAAAATTAATAGAGAGGGATTGTACAGGAAGGAAATGAGCGATTGAAGGAAGTTTTCACAGAAGTGGAATTCCAGGCATTACAGGAATAAAGAGGGCAAAGTGTTGAGTGACATCATTTCTTAGAACCTTGCCAAAATATGGGATCGTGCCCTTCTCTGGGCCAGGTTTACTACTTAGGACTTTTTAGTAAGCAATGACATTTAGGCTCCAGGACACTTGGACACAGAGGCAAGTCAATGGGTGTTTTACTGTTGCTTTGAATAAAGACAGCCAAAGCCATGCTAAACACAATCAGATATTAGCCACGTTGTTTTTAGCTCGCTGCTTATGAGTTTTGTTTCACTTTTTTCCAATAAGCTTTATTGTGTGTGTTTGAGGTTTACAACATGATGTCATTGGATACATATAGATAGTAAAAAGGTTACTATAGGAAAGCAGATTAATAGATCTATCATCTCTCATAGTTACTTTTTTTTGTGACAAGAGCAGCTAAAATCTACTTATTTAACAATAATCCCTAACACAATAAAATTTCATTAACTATCATCCTCATGTGTTTTCCCTAAAATCTGAGCCAAGGTCCCCACTTCCTTAGCTAATGACTCACAATTCTACCCTGCGGCTCAAACAACCAGGTATACCAAGTACAAACAGGTGTTCTAACCCCTTTTGTAATTTCTCCTGCAGCAGAAATGATGAGCTGTGACAACAATGAATGGTAATTTCCTTATCTCATTAAAGGTAGGTTCAAAGGACAAACTTTCTCAGAGAGAGACATTAAAACAACAAGCAAGCATAACTTCTAGACAAAGAGCAATTTCTCACAAAAAGAAAAATGATACATGTTTTTCATGCAACAATAAGTATAATTTGTCTTCTGGGAAGGGAAATGCAGATCTTGGTACAACTTATGTAATTCAGTAGTTTGCAAATTTATTGCAATCTATTGCCCAATGGATAGGAAAAAATATCACCCATTATATGGTGAGTCTTAGAGGATCTTGAGGACCGGAAACAGGGGATTTGCTGAGGTTTTCCTGGAACATGCTTTCAATGGCAAACCACTCCTTGGGGCTGGCAATACTTTACTTCATGTAGCATCTGAAGAACAAGGCACTAGCTTGCCTCTGAAGATCCATTATTGCTGCCCAGCTTTAGTTAGGCTGTGGCCTTGCTGGCTTGTCTCTGAACCAAATGGGTCTTACTTTTTTATCTGGAATTTGTGCCAGCAGTGCCCTTCATTGCTGAGGAGGATGAGTTCAAGGTTGCATGTATATATATAAACTCAAGTGGTTGTCCAGAAAATATGGACCGTAGAAGTTTCCTTGGTTAGTAAATAAGACCTGTTGAGGGTTAGGGTCAAGACATGAGAACCCCAGGATGGGACAGGACTTTGCCAAAGAGCAACCTGTGGACATGTCAGTTCACTAAAAAAAAGCTGCTCGACCTTGAGGGGGACATTCCACGGGTCAGGGATGTGTGCAAATGGATCCCGCCTTAAAGCCTGAGGGCTACAGCCTGGATGTCTGCTAATGGACCGGACCCAATCCGAAGGTGGAGAGAATGATCAAAGGATGTCAGCCCAGCAGATAAGAGCAGTTTGCTAGTCTAAGCCTGAGGCAATGTTCCTACCTCTCTCCTGAGTTCAGGTCTCAGTAAATGAGGAACTAGATAAAGTAGAAAGAAGTACATGGCTCTTTTGTTCCCATTTAGATTATATGCTTTACTGCTAACGCACAAGCTTTTCACATGAAATCATTGTAATCTATAACATGAAAAAAAGAATAAAAATGGGTGCTAGACTTCAGTCAGTACCACTTGGCTCACGGGAATGCTGGTGGTCCCCTGACCTCCCAGCACCCTTTCACCTCACTTTTTCTGTCTGTATCTTTGTCTCTCCCATCTCTTGCAACGCACACTGCCAGGGGACCCAGTTATATCAGGGGCGGGAACCCCTAATAAAGACCCAGTTGTAAAGCCGGCTGTTCTCTGAGAATAATATCTTCATTATAGAATCTCACGTTCTGAGAACCCCTGGTAAGGGCTTCTGGGCTTCAAATGACCATAAAGAGAAACTAGCTTTGACCCTCACAAATACATAAGGAACTCACCTATTCAAAGCTGCTCAAGCCACGCAGAAAGGAACACGATTTTCTCTGGCTAAGAGAAGTATCCTGGATAAAGAAGGTTTTCTCTCCCAGGACTAGCTAGTGGTATGCCCAAAGAGTCAAGCCTTTGTCTTTCTTTACCAACCACATTATAAACAAAGAAGATTGTCATTTCTCCAGAACTGAAAATATAAAATGGACTTGATCATACCATTCAAGAAAAGCAAATTTGCACAATTGCCATCATCAATATGGTAACTTACACATTGGGTCCCCCGATTTCATGCATAACCCAGATCTCAATTTGTGTGATTTTATCCTTCTGAAAGTATGGAATTTCAAAATCTGCAAAAAAACTGAGAAACAAGCAGATCATTTCTTAAAGTTCTAAAGCAGTATGATACTTTTTCCATTTCAGTCGTTAGTTGAAGCACACATTATTTTTTAAAGTTTTTAGGGTTTTTAAGCTTTTATTTTTAGGTTACTTATTTTATTTATGTATTTATCAGCTATTAATGGTGTAAGTCTACAGATGTGGTTCTGGTCACCAAATCATTCAACTGTTTTGCTTTACCTGGATTTATAAAACCAAACATTAGATTGAAGATTAGGGCAATTCTCTTTAGCCTCCATTCAAAACAACTAAATAAACATTTTGTCATTCTCTGCTGTAATTGTTGGTGCTAGAGTTCTTACCCTTTGACGGGATAGGCTCCTTTTGGCTCTGAACCATTCAGCATGACGTGGATCACCCCAGAACTCTCTGTTGCATACTATGAGAAGAACCAAGAATTTTTAGCAAATGAAGGCATCATTTTTCTACCATGAAATCGGCATTTTTAAAAATTGATAGTTCTCAATATTGTCAGGGATATGATAAATTTGGTATTTCATACAGCTAGTAGGAATACAAGCTGGTTTATTTTGGAAAGAAGATTGCCTTAAAATGTTGAAAACTCAGATTCAGTAATTCCACGTCTGGAAAACCACTTCAAGAAGATGATATGAAATACACAGTACCCTATCAGCTGGAATAAACTAGGCTATGCTGCCATAACAAACAGCCTCAAAATTGCAGTGGTTTAAACAGCAAAGACTTATTTAGCGTTCATGCTACATGTTTTTCACAAGCCTACTGAGGTTTTGCTCCATATGCTCTTACTCTGGGACACATCCATAAAGTTGCTAATTGTCAGGGAAGCAAGACGGGGAAAGTGACAAATCACAAACCAGCTCCACCCAGAAGTCACACACGTCACTACCACTCACATCTCATTGGCCAGTGTAAGTCACATGTAAATAACTTCAAGAAGGAGGAAAGTGCAAACCATGAGCTCAGAAGACAAGCCGAAAATATTTGGCAAACAGCATTGAGAACTACGACCAGCACTGTGCACAAAGATGGGCAGTGAGCATTCCTTGTAACACAGAAATATTTTAACCAATATAGAATAATAAACAACAAGGAAATGGTAGGTTAACCATGGTACTCATACGTCTGAAATATTAACCAGTCATTTGTAAAAGTCTACAAAGTATTTGTAATAGCATAAGAAGCGCTCACATTCAAAGAAAAATGTGAGATTAGGTGAGCAGAGCATGAGCTCTACTATGTTCAAACTAAATGGGCAGAAGTCTGGGAATTCCCATGGGACAGATATATCCAGAGACATTCCCAAATTTCCAGCTCAGAATACCACTGGATCATATCATTTCCCTCATAAAATGTTTACAGTAGAATGAAGATAGGGGTAGAGGGGAATTATGTGGCACTGAGATATACATGGCTGGGTTTGCTCTCTAGCAAAGTAACACCCAATATCATCTGCACCAAAACAATACTCTACATCATCCTTGCCTCAGATTGGTCCAAATAGCATTAACAGTCATATTAAATCCTTAAATGCCAAGGCCTGATGATCATTATGCTAAAGGGGTTGCCTTTAGGTGGTAGGAATATGGATGATTAATGTTCTCATTTATACTTTCTGTGATTTATCATTCTCTATCATGAGCAGCTATTACATTGACAATAACAAAAAATTAATTAAAAAATGCATGCAGATACAATGAGGCTGTATAATGAAGTGGCTGAAAGTTTGGGCTCTGGAGCCAGGCTGCCTGTCTTCGAACTGTGGCTCCACACTTACTAGCTTTGTAACCCTATTAGAGTTTCCTGAGCTCACTGTACCTCACTTTACCCATCTTTAAAATAAGGGAATTCAGAGTGTCTACCTCACAGGATTGTTATAAAGATTAAAACATTTAAGGCTGGGTGCAGTGGCTCACGCCTGTAATCCTAGCACTCTGGGAGGCCGAGGTGGGAGGATCGCTCAAGGTCAAGAATTCTAGACTAGCCTGAGCAAGAGTGAGACCCCGTCTCTACTAAAAAAATAGAAAGAAGTTATCTGGACAACTAAAAATATATAGAAAAAATTAGCCAGGCATGGTGGCACATGCCTGTAGTCCCAGTGACTTGGGAAGCTGAGGCAGAAGGATTGTTTAAGCCCAGGAGTTTGAGGTTGCTGTGAGCTAGGCTGATGCCATGGCACTCTAGCCCAGGCAACAGAGCAAAACTCATGTCTCAAAAAAAAAAAAAAAAAAATTTTAAAATGATGACTATTAACATTTCTCGAATACTTACCTGCTAAGGTTCAAACCCTCTCCATATCACTATACTAAACCATATCTCTTCATGCTTTGACTACTCAGTATATTCTAAGGGCTCAAAAGATGTGAGCACTATTATATTAGAGATTCCCATTATAGAATTGAAGAATTCTAAGGTGGTGGTTTGGAGCACACACTTTAAAGTCTGGCAGATCCACTGGGTAGACAATATGGTTTCCATCATATATAATGTTGACATCTCCCCTGAGTTACTGTTTCAATCCCCCACCTGCATCAGGTGATGACACATCTGTAGCCTCCCAATTCTCAATGAGGGGCGCTGGCAGCCACCGCCAGCTGACTGGAGCCTGCACTCAAGATGAAACCCGTGGACAGTGAGAGCAAATGGTGCTCCCACTGGAGCTGGCGGAAGAGCACAGTCATAAGCTGGATGTCTTTTGCTCCCAACTGCAGCCATGGTGGAGGGTTTGGCCAAAGTCCCTCTCACCCTGACTAACAATGGACACCTGGGGATCCCGAGTAGAAGATGGGACCAAAAGAGACATGGCTAGCCCATGCTTGGCAGTGGTGAGGGAAGTGCTCTGACATCTTCCTGGTCAACACAGCTAACATTTAATATTCAACAGCACCCTGCCAGGCACTGAGCTAAGGACCTAACACTCTTTATTTCTAATTTTTATTCTAAGCCTGGTGACAGAAAATATAAGCTGTAGTCACTGGCATTTTATAGCTACTGATAGCCATCATCAACTGTGGTGACAGTATACTCTAAGAACAGACCTATCTTAAGGGGATATTTCTGTGTCTCCAGCTTATCCTCAGTCTCCTATCATCTATCTGTTCTCCCATTAATATTAGTCTGTGAATATTTCTTGCTCCCACAGATAGATCTCAGGTGTCCCAGGGTCTTCCATAAAGCAGGAATTACCGCATTTTATTATATATATCAATCAAAATTACATTGATTTGAAATGCTAATAACAACCATGACATAATAGAAATAATAATGACTATTTAATATCCTCATCTGTAGCTAACATTTACAGAATGTTTTCTCTGTGCCAGGCATTGCACTGAGTATTTTATCTGCTTAAATCATCACAACTTTATGGAGCAGAGAGCATGAATCAGGATGTTATAAAAGTGGAAAGTGTGGGTAAGTAATGACCCGGGGTCCTAGTCTCTAAACGTCTCCCTTCCATGGTCATGGGTCCTACACATGTTCAGTGACTCAGTCACCCATCTCCAGATCACCTGCATGGATGTCCTTTTCCAAAAGGAGTCCACAGCATTGTTTTCACAATCTTCTGATGTAGGACAGGATTGGTAATCGAGTCCTAAGGAGAAAGCAGACAAACACATTTCCTTTCAAAGATTTTATCAGGGAAGAATTAATTCAAAATATTTGCCGGCTCCACAAAATATACTTAGCCTGCATTGTGTACAATGTGTGAAAGTTTAATATTAAAAGTCTATCCACTCAATCCACAAGGAGCCCGGTGAGTGACCTCTTAGGCCATGATACAAAGACATTTGTCACTTTGCTTGGCATGAATGTAGGAATGGGGAGAACTAAGCAGGTGGCTAGTGAGTCAGCCTAGCTGACCACTGGGCTCTAGAGCAGTGATGTAAAAACAAACAACAAACAAAAAAAACTTTGCTCTATTGAAAGAAGTATTTAATATATTAAATTTTAAAAATTTGGGGCCAGGCACAGTGGCTCACACCTAGCGCTCTGGGAGACTGAGGCAGGAGAATCGATTGAGGTCAGGAGTTCGAGACTAGCCTAAGCAAGAGCGAGACACTGTCTCTACCAAAAAATACAAAAATTAACTGGGCTTGGCGGTGTGTGCCTGTAGTCTCAGCCATTCAGGAGGCTGAGGCAGGAGGATTGCTTGAGTCCAGGAGTTTGAGGATGCTGTGAGCTATGATGATGCCACTGCACTCTAGTCCCGGTAACAGAGCAAGACCCTGTCTCAAAAAAAAAAAAATTCTTTTTTAAGGATATAAGTCAGCAGATCTATGGGATGTGGGATGTGCTCATCATTTATAAAGAAAGGAGAAATTCCTAACTGACAAGTTGTTTCAGGGAGTATCCCAAACAGGGCAAAATGTGTACTGCCTGAAGGGAAATACTGTGTTACAGGGGCAGTGCAAATTTGGTGATTCATAATGTTTTTAAGGAGTACTCCTCCGAGGCCAAGTTCATTAAAAAAGAGAGGACCATTACTTAATCATTACTTAAGAGAGTGGCAGTGACTTTTTTGAATTACACACTTCAGGTTGGAAAATATTTCAAGCTAGTTATCATCTCTGAAGGCCAATGTCTCAATTTTTCAGAGAAGATCTTTGAGGCTCAGAGAGGTTCCGTGGATGGTCTGTTCTACAGAGGACTAGAATTTAAGTCTCCAGTTTCTCAGTGTTCCTTCCACCATTTCTGACACCAGAGCTTAAGGTGGTATTTGTCCCAACAGTAATTTCTATATTTGCCTATTTTATACTTTCTCGGTTTTAGACTGTGAACTAGTGAGTATTATTATCATTTATGTACTTGAAGTCTTCTTTTCTTTAAAAGTATTTTATTCTCATAAGTAATATATCTAAATTACAAAAAAATAGTAAATATGGGATATGAAAAAATTATGATCTCATATGCACAGCAAGAACTGCTGTTAATGGCACTATTCGTAATAGCCAAGATATGGAATCAACCTGTGTCCATCATCTGATGAACAGATAAAGAAAATGTGGTATACATACACAATGGAATACTATTCAACCATAAAAAATAATGAACCTGGAGGACATTATGTCAAGTGAAATAAATCAGGCATAGAAAGACAAATATTACATGATTTCACCCACATGTAGAATCTAAAAAAGCCAATTTCATAAAAGCTGAGAGTAGAATAGAGGTCACCAGAGGCTGGAGGGGTGGGGGTGAAATGGGGAAAGATTGGTCAACAGGTACAATGTTACAGTTAGATAGGTGTTCTAATCCACAGTAGGTTGACTATATTAACCATAATGCATTGTATGATTTAAACTAGCTAGAAGAGAGGATTTTGAATTACTTACCACAAAGAAATAATAAATGTTCAAGGTGATGGATGTGCTAATTACCTTGATTTGATCATTACACAATGTATACATATATCAAAAATCACAATGTACCTGATAAATATGCACAATTACTATATATCAACCAAAAAATAAAACTTATAATTTTTTAAAAAAGAATTGTTAACAGTTTGGGTTTGTTATCATCTTGACTTTTTTATATGTGTATTTTTTCATTGATTATAATTTTTTTAATTTAAATAGCATCATACCAATCACAGCATTATATAACCTGATTTCTCACTTAAAAATATGTCATAAACATCTTTTTAGGTCAATAAATACAAAATTCCATCATCATTGCTGGTGGCCCCACAGGATTCCATGATATGAACATGCCATTATTTGGCTGACCCAAACTGCTGGACTTCACTTCCTCCTTTAACAAAGCCCTGGTAGGAGGACATAGATAGAAATGGGGGGAAAGAGGCAATGTGGTTTTCTGGAAAATTCTCCCTTTCTTTATACTATTTCCATCATACCCCACCCCCATTCTCCCTACCCTCTGCAGGGTAACCACACTAAGGCTTCCTGGCTACTCTCCATTGGAAGAATGGTCATGTCCATTTGATCTGTGCCCTGCAATGCTTCCCATCTCACAGTGAAAGCCAGAGCCCTCACAATGTCCTCTGCCATCTGGTCCCCTTTTATCCCTCTTGCCTCATAGCCCACCACTTTCCTTGTCACTCACTGCCGTCCTTGCTAATCCTCAAATGTGCCAAACAGGACCTTTGCACTTGCTGTTCTCCCTGCCAGAAAATGCTCTTTCTCATCTCCTTCAGGTCTTTGCTCAAATATCAGCGTCTCGGTGAGGTTTTCCCCTGGGCATCTATGTAAAATTGCAACACTTTCCTCTCCTCCTGCTCCCCTAGCCTTTTCTATCCTCTTTCCCTGTTTTGTTTTTCTCTGTACCCCTTATAATCTTAGGGCAGACTATATATTTTACTTGTCTGTTTATTGTCTTATCTCCTCCCCTCAATAATATTAGGATGGGGTATTATTTTCCTGTTTTATTCTCTGCTGTTCCTAGTGCCTAGAAGAGAAAGGCCTGGCACAGAATAGGCACTCTATGAATTTTAGTTGGATGGACAAATGAATGGAGGAGAAATAGGCAGAACTGACATGAGGTTAACTCTTTTTTTTTTTTTTCCAGCCTAACCCAGATTCCTCTTTGAAACAACATATTACAGATAAAACTTAAACTGTTTTTGGCAGCAACTCTAACAAGACCGATTTCAGATATGGATTTGACCTGGTCATTGGAAATCAACCAGGCTTCCAGTGACAGAATCTTTTAACAGATTTGCTCAACATTAATTAGGCTCTGATTTAAAACAAACAAGCAAACAAGATCTAACACTTGACATTGGCACTTAAGCTGGAACTTTTTTTTCCTGCCGGCTTTGGTGTTGCCGTCCAGAAGGCTGACGGGATGGTTGGACCATGTCAGGCAGGGCAGAGAAGCCGTCCCAACACACCAGTTCCCTGAAGGGGATAAAAGACAATCCGAACCTGTGGAGCCCTGCCATGGCGCCGCTGCCACTCTGGCCATCGCTGCCGCCGCAGCCTGGAGGTTAACTCTTAAAGTGACTCTGATAGCCCAGGAGGAACAATCTCCAGTCTTGATGATGGGAACACTCCCCCTACCTCCTTTCCTGCTAGCCTCCCTCCTCAAGCTTCCCTGATGCCCTGGCCGAGGCTAGTGTCTCCCTCTGCCACTCCTTAGCACACAGTCTTTCCTGCATCAGAGTACACATCACTCCAGCAAATGCCCCCCACGAGGCTATATGCCCCCTGAAGGCAGGGACTGCTGTATCTCTAGCTCCTACCGCCATAAGTTGGAGGAATGAGGAGAGTTTTCAGCACCATCAGGCCAGTTCTTGTGACTCTAACTTTCCTTGTGATTTTAATCTCGAAATATCTGCAGTTGGGAGGACGGGCTCTGGAGTCAGACTGTCTGACTCTGCTGCTTACTAGCTATGCACCCCTGAGCAAGTTTCTTAACCTTGCTGTGCCTCAGTTTCCTCATTTGTGAAAATAGGAATTATGATACGGTTCCATGGGCCTATTGTGGGGATTAAATGAACTAATATATGTAAAGTGCTTAGACCAGTACCTAGCAAAAGATAAGTACTCTCTATTTATTATTGCTATTATCATTATTGAGGAAGATAGAATGAAATAAATGCATATGAAAGCATTTGGCCCAAATGGCAAATGTATAGTAGACAGGAGCTCTTACACATCTTGTGATTTGTGCAGGAGTCTTACCAGAGGCATTTTTCTGTCGACACCAGCTCAAGAAATCTCCAACCCTGCCATACAGAATATCACACACGGGCATCAAGCGACGGGTGTTTTCAGCATAGCTAGTAACAAGGAGGTGGTTATTTTCCCAGAAAAGGGACTAAGGAAAAACAAACAAAAAATTAAAATACAAAACAGATATCTCTGGTGCGATATCATCAAAACAAATCAGGCAACCCATTTTCCATTCAACTCTGACCTGCTGCACAACAACTGAACTTTTTTGTCTTTATTTACCTGTTCAAAGAGTGCTACCAGCTATCCTCCCTTTATTCCAAAGGGATCATGTAAATGATAATGAAATATTTTCCCAGTAATACAAAATATATACACATGTGGTAAGATCCCTGCATTAAAAATGATTAAGGGGCATAGGTTTGACTCCTGACTCTGTCATATGCTACATGTGTAATCTTGACCAAGACCTGTAATCTCCCAGTGCCTCAGTTTCTACATCTGGAAAATGTGGAGCATGAACCCTTCCTCTTCTTCTATAACTGTGGTTAGGATAGCAGGCAATCACAAAAAGCACTTCCTAAAGTGTAAAATGCCTCAAAAACACATTACCTTTGTATTATACTTTATAGTTTCCACTATAAATAGTGTTTTCATATAACAATAATACAAATCTCCCACTCTTTATGTACCTAATCCTCAATAGTCCAATGAGGCTATATGTAGACTGAAAGGTCCCCAAGGATGAGAGCTGTTTTCATTGTTGCATCCTGAACCCTTGCCACAATTCCTGGCACACAGAAGCATTTACTGAGTTGATCAACTAGCACCAAATCTATGAGAGAGGAGAGCAAAAACTGTGATTCTCCTCTTTACTGACAGGCAGGCAGCAAGGTTCAAAATAAAACATACTCTTAAAAATCAGATTTGTAGTCCATTATATCTCTGAATCTCACAGCTCCATTAACTTGCCTTTACATATAACACACAATGGAAAAATCAGGTTAAGAATGATTGTGTAAGAGAAATAAAAATGATGTCTAACTTTCTTTAAACTTGAGGTATTGTTCTAAGCAAACATTTTAGGTAGGTTTTCTCATTTATTTTCATTTAATTAGACTTCAGAGTTCAGACAGAATATATTAATAAACATGTAGTTTTTTTAAACAAACTGGTACTGAATAAATATAATCTTAAGACTCAGCTGGGCGCGGTGGCTCACACCTGTAATCCTAGCATTCTGGGAGGCCGAGGCGGGAGGATCGCTCAAGGTCAGGAGTTCAAGACCAGCCTGAGCAAGAGCGAGACCCCGTCTCTACTAAAAAAATAGAAAGAAATTATCTGGACAACTAAAAATATGTATAGAAAAAAATTAGCTGGGCATAGTGGTGCATGCCTGTAGTCCCAGCTACTCGGGAGGCTGAGGCAGGATTGCTTGAGCCCAGGAGTTTGAGGCTGCTGTGATCTAGGCTGATGCCAGGGCACTCTAGCCTGGGCAACAGAGCCAGACTCTGTCTAAAAAAAAAAAAAAAAAAAAAGACTCATTAAAAGAAAAGATGAGTCTTCTGAGATGATACTGAGATTGGGGTTTTCTGAATTACCCAAGGTTCAGGCCACTGGGCCAGTTAGGATGGAGGTTATCCAGAACTGGCCAGATGTAGAGACCCAATGTGAAAGGTATGGCCATGTCCTCATGTCCTTGTGGTGATTCCTGCACTGAATTGCTGACTTGGAAAATTTTCTTCTGCCCACAATCAGGCAGGAGACCTAGAGTCACTGTTGGAGACAAGGCTACCTTCCCACCAGAGAGCTCAGCATGTGCACTGTGAGTTTGCTGCTCAGTGTTTCAGTGACGTTGCAGGATGCTGGGGACAGCTAATCTCACACCTGGCCCAGGCACCATCTATCTCTATAGAGACAGAAAGTGTTGTTTTACCCAAGTCCCTTGTAGAGTTACCTTGTCTCTGGGAATAGAATGCCTGGAGAGGTTAATAAAAAGGTCATAGTCCGAGGGAAGCACAGAACAGGGATCTTTGTCCAGCACCACTTTAAAGGCTTCCCAGATGGCTGTGCAGTTCTTGTCCCTGTGCAAAAGAACAAGTTGGAAATAAAAAAAGAAAACACACACATCCGTGATGTGAAGTATTAATATTAATATTTCCAGTTCTCGAAAGGCTTTGCAAGCATTTTTTTTTCATATATTGACTCTGCATAACCAGGCATACAAAAAAGACAACAAATTGTCATGGCTCAGGTGATGGATTTAGAAATCTGACATTGGAAGTGTCTCTCAGAAAGGGCTGCACAGATTTCTCAGAGCTAAGGAATATTGCCTTGCCCCAGGCTCAAAGAGACAAGCAGAAAAGACACCAAGCTAGAAGGTGACAATTCCAATAAACCACGCAGCCCCCCGGTTACAGGTGCCTCCTCATTTAGACATGAGAATGGCATCAGTCTCATCATGCAGATCCATCATGAGGCTCAGGAAACAAGTGAGGCAAGGCTGACTTACAGGACTTATGAAATCAAAGGTTGCAAAGGACTTCCACCTCCTGGTATGGTAGAAAGCATGCCCTTTAGTTGTAGCCTCACTCTTGAGTTCCATGCTAGCTTTCAAAAAACATTTCCAGGCCGGGCACGGTGGCTCATGTCGGTAACCCGGGCACTCTGGGAGGCCAAGGCGGGAGGATAGCTTGAGTTCAGGAGTTCGAGACCAACCTGAGCAAGAGGGAGACCCCATCTCTACTAAGAATAGAAAGAGGCCGGGCATGCTGGCTCACGCCTGTCATCCTAGTACTCTGTGAGGCCGAGGTGGGAGGATTGCTCAAGGTCAGGAGTTCAGACCAGCCTGAGCAAGAGCGAGACCCTTCTCTACTAAAAAATAGAAAGAAATTATCTGGACAGCTAAAAACATATAGAAAAAATTAGCCGGGCATGGTGGCACATGCCTGTAGTCCCAGCTACTCGGGAGGGTGAGGCAGAAGAATCGCTTAAGCCCAGGAGTTTGAGGTTGCTGTGAGCTAGGCTGACGCCACAGCACTCTAGCCCAGGCAACAGAGTGAGATTCTGTCTCAAAAAATAAAAACATTTCCAGTGCATTTGTAACTTTTATTTCTCATGCTGGATGGTGACTAATATAGGCATTTCTCGCATGATTCTCTGCTCTTGTTTAGTTGCCTGAAATGTGTCACAATAAAAACAAGAGAAATACTTGTTTTTCTGGCAGAAGAGAAATACTCATGAAAACAGGAAAAATCTGCTCCAAAGGAGCAAAAATCAGTAAGCAGTGCAGTGCTGACAACAAAGACCTAATACTTAAAAAGTTCTCTGGATTAGAGGATCTGAAATTTAAATTTCCGAAGGACCTGGACTTAAGGAATTCCAGCTGGAGACCACATTCCTAGGATTCCAGATAAACAGAGATACTGGCAACTGCAGCGTCCAAACTCACCTCTAACCTTTACTTCTAGACCCACATGCCCCCCCCCTGCGCCCCCCACACATACACACAACACACACACACACCCCTCCCTCACCTCTAGACCCCCCACGGTACACTCCGCACCTGCAGACCTCCTCACCTCCCATGCCCCCCCACCTTCCGCACAAGTACCCTCTCCCCCGGGTCGCCCCCTGTCCATTAGAACCCTTGGCATCTCCACACACCTCCTTCACGTCAAGAGCTCTCTCCTCTCCCCTACCCCGACCTTCAGACTCCGTTTTCCCCTCCTCACAGCCCCTTCCCCTTGGCGCTCACCGCAGCTCGGGGTTCAGCAGCGTGCTGTACTCGGCGCAGCGGCCCAGGAAGATGCTCTGCAGGTGCAGGCTGGTGCCCTCCCCGCTCCACTGCGCGCCCCCAGCGCCCCCCACGCCCGCCGCCAGCAGCAGCAGCGGCGGCAGCAGCAGCAGCACGAGCAGCAGGAGCCGCCTGAGCAGCTGCAGCCACGATGGCGCGCGCTCCTGGACAGCCATCCGGAGACTTTGGTTCCTCCAGCTGCTTGGCTCCTGATACACTTTCTCTCCTCCCACTAAGGCGGCTCCCAGGCTGACGCGGGGCACGCCTCTCGCCCTAACACTTCGCCTTCTGTTCCCCCACTTTCTTCAGTTACAAGACTGCTCCTGGAACGTCACCCGGGACAGGCCTACTGCGGTCCTGCTCGGGTGGAGTCCTGGAGGAGGGATCCCCAAAGAAGAAGCGAGGCTGGAGAAAAGGTGAGGAGAGTTCAGTTTATCAGGAGAAAGACTTTTCTGGCTCCAAACTTTCATAACTTTGGCAGATGCCCTCTTTCTCATTGGCCAATGATAAGGGGTTTTTGTTTGTTTCAAGAAAATGACCATGGCTGGGCGTGGTGGCTCATGCCTGTAATCCTAGCACTCTGGGAGGCCGGGGCGGGAGGATCCTTTGAGCTCAGGAGTTTCAGACCAGCCTGAGCAAGAGGGAGACTCCGTCTCTACTGGAAAAAAAAAAAAAAAAGAAAGAAAAGAACCACAAAAACTAATCTTTACTGAGTTATTACTTTGTGCCAAGCACACTGCAAGCATAATGTTCATTTACTTTTGACAATATCCCTCCCCATTTTACAAATAGGTTTATAATTATCCCCATTTTACAAATGAGTAAACTCAGGGAAGTTAAGTATAGTTGGCCCTTTGAATTTATGGGTTCCACATCTGCGAATTCAACCATCCACAGCTGGAAAATATTCAGGGAGAAAAAATAGATAGTTATGTCTGTGTTCAACATGGGCAGACTTTTTTCTTGTTATCATTCCCTAAATAATACAGTATAACAACTATTTATATAGCATTTACATTGTATTAGATATTATAAGGAAGCTTGCGATGATTTAAAGTCACCTCCCCCCCATCGGCTGACTGAATGGACCCCCTCGTGGCCAAAGGAATATCCTTAAACTAAATTGCCTGCCTGGAGGAAGGAGATCAGACATGCCTCATCATGCCCCCCTGCCTTCTTGGGGACATCTTTTGTAATCCATTAACAGGGCTAAGGGTATGCAAGATAAACCAGCAGGTCCTCAATTTACACAGCAAATATAAGTCCTGTGGCTTATCTCTGATAAACAGCTCCTATGTTAAAACATTGCAAGCCTTTAGACAAAACTTCATGTCTTTAACCAATTACAGTCCAAAGAATCTTTAAACCCACCTATAACCTGTAATCCGCCCCCTTTGAGATGGCCCACCTTTTCCGGCCAAACCAATGTATGCATACCACATATCAACTTATGACTTTACCTGTAACCCCTCTTTCCCTAAAATGTATAAAACCAAACTGTAACCCAACCATAGCGAGTCCACTTGCTCAAGGCCTCTTGGGCATGGTTCCAGGTCATGGTCCTCAAATCTGGCTCAGAGTAAATCTCTTTAAAATTATTTTACAAGGTTGTGGCCGGGCACGGTGGCTCACACCTGTAATCCTAGCACTCTGGGAGGCCGAGGCAGGAGGATCATTTGAGCTCAGAAGTTCGAGACCAGCCTGAGCAAGAGCGAGACCCCGTCTCTACTAAAAATAGAAAGAAACTATATGGACAACTAAAAATATATACAGAAAAAAAATTAGCTGGGTATGGTGGTGCATGCCTGTAGTCCCAGCTACTGGGGAGACTGAGGCAGGAGGATTGCTTGAGCCCAGGAGTTTGAGGTTGCTGTGAGCTAGGCAGACACCACGGCACTCTAGCCTGGGCAACAGAGTGAGACTCTGTCTCAAAAAAAAGAAAAAAAAAAAACATTTCAGGGCATGTGTATAATTTCTTTCTTTTTCCTTCTTTTTTTTGGCGGGGGGGAGGGGGTGAGTGGGCGGTTCTTGAAAACATTCTTCCTAGAGTTGTCCGGTTTTCTGTCCCAATCTGAGCTTCTTTCTCTCTCTACTTAATGCATAGCTGTAACCCTGCTACCTCCCTTCCATCTCTCCTGTGTTGAATGCCCTGTTTCCTAGATCTCATGTATTCTTTCTTGTTTTATGGAGTGTATCTTTCAATAGTTTCTTGAGAAGATACATAGGGACTAAATTTTTTGAGACTTTTGCATAATAAATTCAAAATGTCATTATTCTACCCTCACTGTTGATTGAGAATTTGGTTAGGTAGAATTTTAAATTGAAAATCATTTCCCTTCTGAATTTTGAAGATAGTGCTCCATTGTTTTCTGAATGATCATTGATGAATCTAAAGCCATTTTCCTAATCCTGTTTATTCAACCTGTTTTATCCTCTTTGGGAGTTCTTGAGCTTTCTTTTTATCCTCAAGAGTATGGAATTTCAGAGATGAACTTGGGGAAGGGTAGTTTTTATTCTTTGTGCTGCATAACCATACTGCCCTTTTAATCTGAAAATTCTTATCTTTAAATTCAGAGAAATTTTCTCATTTTTTGGGGCAATTTCATCTCCTCCAATTTCTCTCTTTCTGGAATTACTATTATTCATATAGTAGCGACTGCCTTGTTAGACTTCCTAGTCTCTAATTTTTAAAATATTTTTCTCTTCTATTTTTCATTTTTTTTATACTTTCCTGAGCATAAATTTATCATCATCTTCCAACTTCTCTATGGAATTTTTCACTTATACTATCTTTTTAAGTTTTTAGAGCTTTTTTTTTTTTTTAAACAATAATCTCCTCTTGTGTTTTGTGGATATTTCTGATACTATTATTACAGATGTAGGTTTTTGGTCCTTCTTTGAAATTTTCTTCTGCCAATGTGTGTTTCCTTTGAGTACCTTTCTATCCATTTCCATTCTGGTGACTAGCTTTTTTTTTTTTTTTTTGTATCTGTTTTTTTTTTTTTTTTCGGAGACATCCGTGGTGTCAGCCTAGCTCACAGCAACCTCAAACTCCTGGGATCAAGTGATCCTCCTGCCTCAGCCTCCCGAGTAGCTGGGACTACAGGCATGCGCCACCATGCCCAGCTAATTTTTTTCTGTATATACTTTTAGTTGTCCATATAATTTCTTTCTATTTTTAGTAGAGACGGGGTCTCGCTCTTGCTCAGGCTGGTCTCGAACTTCTGAGCTCAAATGATCCTCCTGCCTCGGCCTCCCAGAGTGCTAGGATTACAGGTGTGAGCCATCGTGCCCTGCCCTGGTAACTAGCTTTAATGCGAGGTTTCCTCAAATACCTGATGACCCTTGGCTGATTGTTTTTATGAACATAGAATAAACATATGACACTAATTAGAAGCAAGCTTAGTGCACATATTCAGGGTTTGTCAAATGGCAAGCTGCCCTGAAGGATGAAAACAATGCACTTTTTCACTAGGAGACTCCTGTCATTTTCTCTTGAACAGTCAGTTTTCACAGAGAGGAATATAACAGTTTTCTGCCTGGAAGGATATAAGGTTGAATGCCAACAATTGGGAGTAGACTGGGGGAAGGAGATTGGGGGAATCTCACTATTTAGTATAAGGATTTTCACTTATCTCTCCCTTCCTGCCACATATTCAGTAGAGGCTCTGGCCTCAGTGATACCTGGGTACTCTACAACTCAGGGTCTCTTTAGTCAAGCCTCTCTAGGGAGTATGTTCCCGTCTTCTGCTGGGGTGGGGAGAAACAACATGTTGCTGCACAGGGCTAAGGAGGGCATTCTTAGACTTCTACCCTTTCTTTGATTTCCAGCCCCACCCCCACTCCCACCTTCATCTTAGCAATAGATGGTTCTTCTAATTCCTCCTCCTTTTGAGGGTTCTGTGTCATCAAGCAACTTTCTTCTCAGCTTATACTTCGCTTCCTCACTACCCAGCTCAGGTTGTAGTTTTCACCAGTCAACTAAATTTTAACCCCTTCCTCATTTCCTTTTTATCGTCTCAAATTCTCTTGCTGACATCTCCTCTCTAGTCTCTTTTCCCTCATGGTTTATTCCTTTTTCGTTTTGTTTACATTCATTTTATTTATTGTCATGGGAGGAGGGAGTTTATTTTGAGGCAAGTCTTTCATACCTCAAAAACTCTCATAACATGACTTTCTCTTGATGTGTAATGCATGCAACAGGAAATACACAGTACCACTTCTGAAGTATTCATGCATATACATACACACACAAACACACACACACTCATATGAAATCTGAATCTGAGCAAACCTTCAGCTTTTGTTTGTTTGTTTGTTTTTGAGACAGAGTTTCACTCTGTTGCCCAGGCTAGAGTGCCATGGCATCAGCCTAGCTCACAGCAACCTCAAACTCCTGGGCTCAAGCAATCCTCCTGCCTCAGCCTCCCAAGTAGCTAGGACTACAAGCATGCGCCACCATGCCTGGGTAATTTCTTCTATATATATTTTCAGTTGTCCAGATAATTTCTTTCTATTTTTTTAGTAGAGACGGGGGTCTTGCTCTTGCTCAGGCTGGTCTCGAACTTCTGACCTTGAGCAATCCTCCCGCCTCGGCCTCCCAGAGTGCTAGGATTACAGGCGTGAGCCACCACGCCCGGCCAAACCTTGACTTTAACTACTAGTTTTCAGGAAACACAGGAGATAGGAGGACACATTAAATGACACCACAGGCAGTCCTGCAGTCATGTACTGAAACTGGCTGGCAATATTTGACAGATACATTTTCAGGAATCTAGTGAGCCACTTGTTAAACATAGCCATTATTAAAAATTGAATTATATAAACTCACAATAAAATAAATTACATCAAAACCAAAGGTAATAAACACCCAAGTTCTACCACTTCTTAATTATTTTATTATATTTTGCTATTATCTATATTCTTGGGGATATTAATACATCTATTTTATCTATACAGTAGAAATATTATATAAAGGTGTACTACTACACATCTTTTCCCAACTTTGCATTCAGTGACATCATGCTGGCAGCTTAAATCAGCTATGGTGGTTGTATTTACATCAAGGAAACCAGCAAATAGTACAAAGCAGAACTCACTCACCCCATCACACCCCCACCCAGAAATATTATTAAACATTTACCAGCATAGAACTGACTATAGGTATTGCAATCAACAAAATCTAAAATGTAGGCAATCCTTCAGAACAAATGACTTACTTTATTCAAAAATAAATGAAAAGAAAAAGAGGAAGGAGAACCTATAAATTAAAAGATACTTAGAAGACCAAATGCATTTTGTGGAGCTTGTTTGGATACTGACTTAAACAGGTAAACTGTGAAAAAAGTTATGACACAACCAGGGAAATTTGAACTTTAACTGGACAATCTAAATATTAATTAATTGATGTTAATTTTTATTAGTTACAATAATGGTATCATGATATTATGATTTTAAAAGTGCTTATCTTTTAGAAATACATACTGTTACCAATGAAATTAGGTCTGGGATTAGCTTCAAATTAATCCAGGAAAGGGGAGAATGTTAACGAATTGGGGTATAGATAAATCAAGAGTGGCCTTAGCTGATATTTACTGTTATTGGATAAAAGCTGTATGGAAGCTCATTATACAATTCTTTCTGCTATTACTTATGTTTGAAAGTTTCCCCAATAGACAGGTTTTTTGAACTTTTTAGGTAGGTATTTCATATCCTTTACCTCAACCATTATATTGAAATAAAACCAACATACAGAAAAGTGCACAAATCTTAAATATGTAGCTCAGTGAATTCTTACAAAATGAATAACCAGCAACCAGATCAAGAAAGATGTTCATGACATGTACACTGTAAACTACAAAACATCGCTAAGAGAATTTAGAGAAGACCTAACTACTTGGTGAGATATATTACTTTCATTGATTGGAAGACTCAATACCATTACAATGTCAATTTTCCCAAAATTTACCTTTAGATTCAATGCAATTCCAATCAAAATGCCAAAAGTTTTTATTCAAGTAGAAATTGAAAAGCACATTTTAAAATTTAAATGGCAATGTAAAAGATCTAGGATAGCCAAAACAATTTTAAGAAATAAGAACAAAGTTAGAGGACATATACTACTATCTGATTTAAAGACTTACTATAAAACTACAAAAATAAAGACAGCATGGTATTGGTGTAAAGATAGATGTGTAGATAAATGCAGCAAAAGAATTTACGAATAGGCCAGGCTAGGTGGCTCACGTCTGTAATCCTAGCACTCTGGGAGGCGGAGGGAGGAGGATCACCTGAGCTCAGGAGTTTGAGACCAGCCAACAAGAGTGAGGCCCTGTCTTTACTAAAAATAGTAAAAATTAGCTGGGTGTGGTGGGTGTGGTGGCGTGCACCTGTAGTCCCAGCTACTCGGGAGGCTGATAGGCAAGAAGATCACTTGGGCCCAGGAGTTTGAGGTTGCTGTGAGCTACACTGATGCCACAGCACTTTAGCCTGGGTGACAGAGTGACTCTGTCTCAAAAAAAAAAAAAAGAATCTACAAAGAGACCCACACAAATGTGGTCAACTGATTTTCAATAAAGACATCCAGGTAATTCAATGGGGATAAAGGGAGTCTTTTTTAAACATATGATGCTGAACATTTGTATGAGAAAAAAAATAGGCCAGGCGCCGTGGCTCACGCCTGTAATCCTAGCACTCTGGGAGGCCGAGGTGGGAGGATCACTCAGAGTTCAGGAGTTCGAGACCAGCCTGAGCAAGAGAGAGACCCTGTCTCTACTAAAAAATAGAAAGAAATGATCTGGACAGCTAACAATATGTAGAAAAAATTAGCTGGGCATGGTGGCGCATGCCTGTAGTCCCAGCTACTCGGGAGGCTGACGCAGAAGGATTCCTTGCACACAGGAGTTTGAGGTTGCTGTGAGCTGGGCTGACGCCACAGCACTCTACCCTGGGCAACAGAGTGAGACTCTGTCTCAAAAAAATAAAAAAATAAACCACATACCATACATAAAAATTAACCAAACATACACCATAGAACTAACATAAAATCTAAAAGTATAACAACTTTTGTAGGCAAAGATTTCTTAGTTATAACACCAAAAGCCAATTCCATAAAAGAACAAATTGACATATTAGATGTCATCAAAATTAAGAAATTCTGCTCTTCCAAAGGCACTACCAAGAAAATGAGCAATCCTCAAACTGGGATGTATTTGCAATACATGTATCTGACAAAGGCATGTATCTAAAACGTAGAAAAAAACTCTTACAACTCAATAGTAAGAAAAACAATCACATTTTAATATGGGCAGAATAGTTGAACAGATATCTCACTAAAGAAGATACTCCACTCACAGGTACTTACCAAAGAAAAAATGAAAATATAGTCTAATGAAAGATTTTCACATTAAATGTTTGTAGAAGCTTAATAACTCAAAACTGTAAATAATGTAAATATTACCAGCAAGAGAATAGATTAACAAATCGTAATGTAGTTACACAATGGAATACTACTTAGTAATACCAAGGAATAAATTAATACACTGATGAACCTAGAAAAAATATGCTGAAAGAAGATAGATGTAAAAGAATACAGACTTTGTTATTCCATGTATATAAAGTACTAGAAGAAGAAATAGGATGCTAATATGTAGAGCTGGGGAAAAAGACATTTCAGATGGAACTAATTGCCTGAGCAAAAGCAGAATAAAGGGAAACCATGGGGCTTCTGAAAAACTTTGAAAGTTTGATTTGACTGGTAAATGGGGAAGATGGAAAATGAAAGTTGGATCATAACTTAAAGCTGTTGGACACAATAATACTTAGGCATCTGGACTTTGTTCTCTTGCACATTAAGAGTTATCAGTAATTCCTGAACCTCCTTATTGAAAACTTTGTTTCTTTTCTTGGCCAGAATTCTCTGTTGCTAGATGAAGTAAGAGAGATCATGTATTTAAGGGTCTTAGTGTGTTTCATAGTGTGCTAGCAATGGATGTTTTGAACACTTACCATCATCTCGTATTTGTTTATTGTCTGTTGTGGGAGGCTGAATGATGGCCCCACAAAGATGTCCATTTCTTAGTCTCCAGAACCTATGAAGACATTGCCTTACATAGTAAAAGGGCCTTTGCAGATATGATTAAATTAAACATCTTGAGGTGGGGAGATTATACTGGATTATTTAGATGGAGCCAATACAATCATAAGAGTCCTTATAAGAGGGAGGTAGGTGGGTCAGAGACACAGCAAAGGTGATGCAATGGCAAAAGCAGAGAGATATTTGAAGGTACTATGCTGCTGGCTTTGAAGATGCAGGCTGACTTTAGAAGCATGGAAAGGTAAGGAAACATTCTTCCCTGAAGTCTCCAGATGGAACCAACTCTGCTGACACCTTGACCTCAGCCCAGTAAGACTAATATGGACTTCTAACCTCCAAAAGAGAATAAAGGTATGTTGTTTGAAGCCACTAACTTTGTGGCAATTTGTTACAGCAGCAAGAGAAAACTAATACAGATTTTGGTACCTGGAACATCCCTCTTTCTGTCCCCTTTCTCCTTCAGTTCCACGGCTGAGCTTGAGACATTACCAGGAACAGGACTATTATTCTTGTCTAATCTTGACTAGAGTCCAAAAGAAAGGTAACCCAAAGAAGAAGCAAGATTGAAGAAAAGATTAGTTCAGTTATCAGAAGATTTTTCTGGCCCCAAAATATGAAACAACTCTGCTGTAACAAACACTACAATCATGGAAGTAATTTGGATTTGGGTAATGGGTAGAGGCTGGAAGAACTTTCAGGAACGTGATAGAAAAAGTCAAAATTGCCTAAATAGATTGTTAGTAGAAATATGGGTGTCATGAGGGCTCAGAAGAAAGTGAAGAGCATGGCAGAGAAAACCTGTATCATCTTAGAGAATACCTAAATCATCATAAACCATTTGTAGAAATGAATGTTAAAGGCACTGCTGGTGAAAGCTCAAAAGGAAATGAGGAACATGTTTTTACAAACTGGAGGAAAGGCTCTTGTTACCTAGTGGTAGAAAGCTTAAATGACTTGTGTACTAAAGTCATAAGAAAACAGAGCTCGCAAGCAATGAACTTGCATATTTAGTTGAGATTTCCAAGCAAAGTGATGAAGGTATGACTTGGTTTTCTCTTGTTACTTTTAATAAGATGTAAGTCAAAAGAGGTAAATTGAAAGAACTATTACAAAACGGAACCAGGACTTGATGATTTGGGAAATTCTCAGCCTATTCAGATAGCAAAAGATGCTAGAAGTTAAGAGATCACCGTGAGGAATGTATGTTCTGATGAGAAAGTCAACAATGTGGCTGGACATACTTCTTTTAAAAATTTTTCTTTTAAAAAATTTAAATTGTGGTAAAATACATATAACATAAAATTTATCATCTTAGCCATTTTTAAGTGTCAAAAGTCTGCTGCTACTGCTTGGGAACTACAAAAGGTTACAGTATTTAATCACTTCAAGAGGGCTCTTTGAAGAGGCACATGACTGACTCATGGATCTTCTCAACTATCTTAGCAGTAGCCAAAAATAGAGATGGGATTATTCAGGAAAGATCTCCGTAGGAATATCTCTTTTAGTTGAGTGAATCCCTATGACCCACAAAGTTTTTGAAAATGTTATGCTAACAGAAACACCATCAAGTTAGACTAACTGGGACAGAGAGGTTGAAATGAAAGAAGACCGACGAGTTCCCAAAATTCTACAGGCAGGAAACAGGCTGATAAAATTATTCCATGGCAGACATGTGCTACTCTTCATCAAAAAGGATGGTTCTGGGAGTGGAGCTATGGAAACAGGGAAGATGCTGTAAGCCACCCAAATTATTTCAAGTATTTGAAACCTAATGGAGTTTGCTCAGTTGGACTTTGAAAGTGATTGGTAGGTGACTCCATTTTGCCTTTCATTTTCTCCCTTTTTGAATGGGAGTGCCTATGACTGTTATCCTGTACCTGATCCACCACTGTTTTGGAGCACAAAACTTGCATTCTAATTTCATAGGTCCAGAGACAAGAGAATTTTGCTCCAGAATGAATTATAATCCAGCGCTACACCCATATCTAGTTTAGATATGAGATTTGGGACTTTTGAGCTGGTGAGACTTAGAGCTGAGATTTTGGACTTGAGCTGATGTTGTAATGGGTTGAGACTTTGGGGAACTGTGGGATGGATGTGAATCTTTGGGGGCCAGAGGGTGGACTATGGTAGGCTGAATAATGGCCTCCCCAAAGATATCTACATCTTACTCCCTGAAACCTGTGAATACGTTACCTTACATGGTAAAGAGATTTTGCAGAAAAGACATGTACTCACTGAAAGACACAAAACCTCTGGATCAGAGACACAGTGTATTATTCATAGCAAAAATAGCAGCCAGAGCAGCACTGTGTCAGTTCTCCGTGCCCCAATTACCACAATGTGATAAGGGTCAGGTATTACCTCTGCATGCAGTGGGTTGCACCACAGAAGGGGAACCCCAAATTTGAATAGACTCTAGGCTTTTATGGGGCTGCTGGCATGTCTGCCTATCTTCCCCTACAAAAAGAGATTACTCATTACTCCTGGAATATAGGCATATGTCTCTGGGGAGGGAAAAGAAACGGCTTTATCTTTACTTTCCTGGGATATCTCTATGGGAGAGGGTATCTCCAGCTTACCATCCTGGAATGTGTTCTTTATACATTCTTAACTTGGATGCAAATAGCTTCCTTCAGAGGATGTGTACAGACATGTGAGCTATTCACAGAGAATTATTTCCCAACACTTTATTTCAAGCATTACAAAGGGGGACAGGGAATCTGTTACCTTCAATAGAAAATCTGAAAAATCAAATTTTACAATAATGCTAGGTATGGTAGCAGATGGAAAGAACTTGCTACCCTCTATGATTTTAAAGAGAAAGGCCATGACAAAAGAACATTGCCTAGTGGGGTCAGAGAGTACACAAAGAGAGGCAGAAGTTGAAATTAGTTTGAACAAGACATATTATGCGATATGTGTTGCTTAATCATTAGCAACAATGTGAGGAAGCAACATCAATCAATGCCATTTTTGAATGCTTATAGAAGTTATCTGACAAAATCAGATTTTAAAAAGTAAAAAGACATTTGCCATACATTTAATTATTTCTGGGAATATGATTGCAAATTAAAGATGTTAGATATCATTGATTCATTTGTTATTTGTCAAATGTATACCAAATACCCACTTACTATGTATCACGTAAATGCACATTATCTTTGCTCCTACAGAGAACTCATCCCAGGGTGGCAGAATAAGTTAGTAATCAAATTATTAAAAACTATATACTACAAAGAAAATGAAGAAATAAAAGGAAGATTGGAGGACTTACCCTAAAGGTGGTTACTTTTGGAAAGTAACATTTAATTCAGTCTTATTTTAAGAATTTAAAATAGTAGTCAGAGTGAAGTCTTTTAAAATCTAATTCAGAACATGTCTCTCCCGTTTAAACTCTTCAATTGTTCTCTATTTTACCAACAAAAAGCCAGAGGCCCGATAATGGCATACAGAGTCCTTCACGATTTGGGACCCCAATACTTCCCTGACCTCCCTTCTTGGTACTCTTTCCATAGCACTTATTTTTTTAAATATTATAAAACCTCCTCATTATGTTTATTGTCTGTCTCTCCTTGCCAGGATGTAAGCTCCACTAGGGAATGATCTTTGTTTTGTTCCTTTTGTATCTCAGTGTTTCTGGTATATTTCTTGGCCTCCAGTTCATTAAAATTTTGTTCAATGAACATATATCACAATTTTATTATTTAAATGTAACAAAAATTAAAACATAACAAAGGCATCACAGACACTGTTATATTAACATTTAAATATAACAGAAAAATACTACAAAATAAGAAATACAAAAATGAAAACTAGATAAAATTTTATTTACTATGATGGGTGTGCTTGCCTGTTTATAAGTTCATTCCAGTTGGGAACACAGGAAGATAATGCTACCCGCATATCTGCTGCACCATTCAGCCCATTTCTTTCCTTTGTTTTTAACTGGGTTAAGATAGAAAACCCTAGTTCACACAAACTAGTTGTTGTGAAGGGCAGTAGGAGCAGGACACTCTTTCTACTTAGCAAAGGAAAGTCTTCCTTTATCTTAATCCAAAATGCTGATAAACTTAAGGTCTCATAATCATTCTTCAATGTATATGAAGAACTAAGCTGCAATAATTCATTCTCTTCTTCAGGCACCAAGTTTAGCTCAATTATTGACTCGGGGTTTCGAAAAGCAAATGGATCTTTCACCCAACTGTTTTCCCTTAATGTTTCAAATTTCTCTTCTGGAAAGAAATGGTTAAAAGTTTGAGATAGAGAAGTGAGATGCAACAGTATCTCTAATTTTATTTCTTTCAAAATATTTTCATTAATAATATTCTCTTCAATATGTTGCAAAAATTTTGGAAACATATAGTAGCTAGGACGATTACTTTTAAGCCTTGCTTGCCATAACAATAATGTCTTTCGGAATCCTTGGATACGTTCAACGTGTTGGAATATATCACTGTTTTTCCCCTGTAGTTTTAAACTCAGTTCATTAAGAATGCCAAAAATATCAGTTAAATATGCCAATTTTGTGACCCAAATATCGTCTTCAAAAATATTTGCCAAATGAGATTTCTTTTCAATTAGAAAAATGTGAATCTCGTTCCTGAGTTCATAAACCCTGCTTAGTATTTTCCCTTGAGACAACCAACGAACTTTGGTATGATATAGTAAGTGGGTATAATTAGGTCCAATCTCTGAACAAAATGTTTCAAGAAGTCGGCTATTCAGTGAGCTTCCTTTAATAAAATTAACAACTTTCACTGCGTTTTTTAATACTTCCATGAGATTCTGTGGCATTTCTCTGGATGCTAACCCTTCACGATGTATAAAACAATGATTCCACACAGCACCATTATCAGTAACTTCTAGTAGTTTTTTAATTACTCTGCTATGCTTTCCAGTTATGCTTGCTGTTCCATCACTTGTAATTCCTTTACAGTTTTTCCAGTTTAACTTATATTGGCCAACAATGCACTTTTCTAATTCTGTAAAAATATCTAATCCACTTAGGTGTGAGGTTAAATTTAAAAAACACAAAAAATCCTCCATAAAATCATCTTGCCACACATATCTGACATAAACTAAAAGTGTTGTATGGCTTCCAATATCGGCGCTTTCATCAAGCTGGACTGCAAAATCTATACCAGACTGTAACCGAGTAATTAGCATTGTTTCTAAATGTTCAGCAATAGTACAAATTCTAAGAGATATTATGTTATCATTAGGTATAGTTTTTAATTTATCAGCAGATTTATCATCAAAAATTGTACGCACCATATCCAAACATGCTGGAAGAATAATTTTTTCAGCAGCAGTATGAGCCATTTTCTCTTTTGCCACACGATATGCAACTAAATATGATGATAATAAGGCTTTTTCACTAACAGTAGTAGAACTAAGAAATTGTGTTGATAACTTTATATCTTTTTTCTTTCTTTGAAAATATTCAAGAGGCTTACCAATAAGTTCAGCATGCTGAGTTTCTAAGTGCCTTTTTAATTTTGAAGGCTTTAAGCTTTCATTTGCAAGAATATTATTACAGATAACACACTGAGGTCTGTCATTTTCAAAGGGTTTTTCACATCTGATAAAACCATATTTTAAGTAGTCTTCATTATAACGTCTTGCACTTGTTTTTTTCTTTTTGAAATGTGGCTCAAATGAAGATGAAGTTTGCAGATTAAAGCCAATATTTTTCTCAATGTTGTCACTATTCACACTTCCAGATCCAACAGTTGAACTTGAACATGTTTCCGCATATTTCACTTCATTATTCCTCTTTCTTTTAATAAAGAAATGATCCATTTTAAGAGTAATATATTCCAGTTTGATTAAAATGTTATAATTGCTACTAACTCAAAGAAAAAATCTAATATATATAAATATGATCTATATAACATCGTTTCAAAAAATACAAAGTTTGCAACTGAATCTCAGCTGAATATCTGACTTCACAATTAGCTTCAAGTCATGGTAATATAAAACTAGACTGTACAACATTAACCTTGCTATTATGAAAACCAAACAGGATACCTATAAGCAAATGATTGAAAACCACTTGTTAGCCAATATACATTCTATTCATAATATTCTCTCCATCAAATACCTTTGTTACATATTGAAATTGACCTCAGTATTCCTTGCAATGTGCATAATTCAGGCAAAGGACTCTGATATTTTATATTTTATTTTGTTGTTTTCTTTAAATGTTCACTGTGACTCACAGAATTGATTTCATGACCCACTAATGGGTCACACAGAGTGTACAAAACATTGATATAGAGACATTTTGTGCCTTCTGCTGTGCTCATGACTTGACTATGTCTGTTGATCATGAAAGAAACTAGCTGATCTGCTAGACTGTTGCCTTGTACAGGAACTTCTTGAAGTGGTAGGAATATATCTTAGATTTTCATTCCTGATACTTTTTGATGGGAAGGACTTTTAAGAGTGCCAGTTATGGTCTGATCTACTGAGGATCCAATGAGGTTTTCCATGGCTAGGTCAACTATCAGGTTGGAGCTGATATATTTTTATGGAACTTTCTTGGAATGCATCCTTGACCTGAGAATAAGAACAGAGAAATGACATTAAAGGATCACAATACAGAGTAATATTATTGCCAGCTATGGGGACCTTTATGATGTCCATGATCACGGGTGGTAAAGCAAAAAGCCTATATAGCGCTTCTCATCACTGCCTTATATGGGCTTAGGCATGTTTCTACAGGGCAAACCACCTAATAAAATTGGTAAGTAGAAAAATGTCGGGCCGGGCGCGGTGGCTCACGCCTGTAATCCTAGCACTCTGGGAGGCCGAGGTGGGTGGATCGTTCCAGGTCAGGAGTTCGAGACCAGCCTGAGCAAGAGCGAGACCCCGTCTCTACTAAAAATAGAAAGAAATTATATGGACAACTAAAAATATATATATAGAAAAATTAGCCGGGCATAGTGGCGCATGCCTGTAGTCCCAGCTACTTGGGAGGCTGAGGCAGGAGGATCACTTGAGCCCAGGAGTTTGAGGTTGCTGTGAGCTAGGCTGACGCCACGGCACTCACTCTAGCCTGGGCAACAGAGTGAGACTCTGTCTCAAAAAAAAAAAAAAAAGAAAAATGTCATTAAAACCTGGAAGTCATTATCAGGAGTTGCAAAATACATCAACAAAGCTTAATACAGCAAACCATGGAGTACAGCCTATTTGTCACATACACTTCCTTTCAGCTTGGTCATGCCTATCTGGGAAGTACACATTGCACTGCTCTCTTTGATCTTAGCATATTTGAATCTTATGACCATAACACAGCACTTTCAACCCTTCCTGACCCACCTTTCCATCAAGTTATCTCACTTTTTTTGGGGGTGGGAGGACAAAGTCTTATATTTACCATAGTTTTATTTATTAAGAATTCAATATGGGCTGGGCTCACACCTGTAATCCTAGCACTTTGGGAGGCCGAGGCAGGTGGATCCTTTGAGCTCAGGAGTTCGAGACCAGCCTGAGCAAGAGCGAGACCCCGTCTCTACTAAAAATAGAAAGAAATGATCTGGACAACTAAAAGTATATACAGAAAAAATTAGCCGGGCCTGGTGGCACATGCTGGGCTACTCGGGAGGCTGAGGCAGGAGGATTGCTTGAGCCCAGGAGTTTGAGGTTGCCGTGAGCTAGGCTGATGCCATGGCACTCTATCTAGCCTGGGCAACAGAGTGACTCTGTCTCAAAGAAAAAAAAAAAAAGAATTCAATATGTCTTAACTGTGGGAATACTATACTTTTATGTTAACTATATTTTATTATTTTCTGTATTCTTGATGTTCTGGCATCTGAATGGGGACTTAATGACTGGGGAGGTACTGTTTCTCCAAGAATTAACTAATTCTTATGCAAAATAACCAATCCAGACCCCCACCACTCCCACCCCTTGAGCTTTTACATTCCTGGTCAATATTTCCATGCTCTGATAGTCCCAGGGCCAGGTGTCAGGCTACTAAGGATAGCCCCTATGGCCCAGAGCCACAGAAATTATTTAAACCGGTCAATTTTGAAGCTGTTTAAACCTGGTTACCCTGCTTTGCCCATTCCTTCCAAAGAAAAAACACACAAAGTAAAATATTAAAAATAAGGCATCCCCAACCAACACCTGGCTTCCAAAAAAAAGAAAAGAAAAACAAACAAAGGCCCTCCTGCAATTTCTGCTGTACTTCCTCTGCCTACTGACCCTGTTGCTTCCTGGTGTGGCACCCTTGCATGGTGTAGGGTGCTGTTCGTCCTGTTTCTAGGGATTTGTGAGGATAAAAATTTCTTCAAAACATTGTTATTTTATATTATTGCTCTGATTACAAAGTTGTATAATTTAGCCCTAACACTCTTTTCCCCGTAAGGTTTGTAGTACAAATTTTGCAGACCATGAATTCTTCTAGGAAGTCAAAGTGTCAAATGCTTTAACTATGGTTAAGTAGCTAGAGATCTACTGTAGATGGTACCTGGTTGTACTTTAAAAGATGTGCATCTGGAATAGAATTCAGGACTGGGTAGATGTCTGTGACTTAATCTTAGTTAGATGTTTCCTTGAACAATGACATATTCCAAATACTTAACCTTGGTCTAAAAGAGGCAAAGCTTTTCTTTGGAAGTTTTATGTCCTCTGTCTGCCAAGGACATTAGTAGGACTAGAGAGTTTACAGCAGATGCCTCTTGGATGCCAGAGCGTGGTGTGTATCATCAATGTATTAGACCAGAATTATACTGCTGGGGACAACTACATCTAGATCTCTTTTTAAAGAATAAGAAAAGTTGGAGGGTAATTCACAGTAGCCTCGAGTCAGTCTGAAAAAGATATACAGCCACCCTTAACAAATGAAAGAGAACAATATTAACTCTTCCTTCCGTAGTTAAAAGTTTCAATGTGGATGCTAACCTGTTTTTAATGCTCCTCCCCAGCCCCTGCCAAGAAATGTCAACCACTATAATTTTATCCTTCTGCCATGTCTCCCCAGATATTTTATAGATATTTACCTTATATAGCTGAAAACAAATGATGCTAAACGAAACATGCTACAAGGTCTTTTGTTGGCCCTTTCCTTTCTTTACTTACATCTCTTAAAGAAGCCTTAATGAGGAGCCAGAAGAGTTTTGGGGGACAGGTTCAAACCTAAGGTTCTGGCCTAACCATGAGTTCTGGAACTTGAATTTAAAGAGACATGCTCAATTAGGACTCAATGTAAATCAGAACATATACATACCAAAACATGGTCAAGTACACCAGGGTGATTCCATAACCCAGACAGGCCCCTTCTGGCCAAAACTTCAAAGACCTATACATATGTACACTGATGCTTAAGAAGTGTGCACTGAACCCAAATGTTTATAGCAGCACAATTCACAATCGCAAAGATGTGGAAACAACCCAAATGCCCATCAATTCATGAATGGATTAGCAAAATGTGGTATATGTATACCATGGAATATTACTCAGCTATTAGAAATAATGGTGATATGGTATCTCTTTGGTTCTCCTGGAGAGAGCTGGAACCCATTCTATTAAGTGAAGTATCCCAAGAATGGAAAAATAAGCACCACATGTACTCACCAGCAAACTGGTTTCCCTGAGTGCACATTTGGGAATAACACCAATTGGGTATAGGACAGAGGTCGGGGCTGGGTGGAAGGGATGGGTGTATACCTACTTGATGAGTGCGATGCGCACTGCCTGGGGAATGGTCACGCCTGAAGTTCTGACTGGGGGGGATGGGTGCACACCTACATGATGAGTGTGATGTGCACTGTCTAGGGAATGGACACAATTGAAGCTTAGACTCGGGGGGGATGGGGAGGCATGGGCAATGTATATAGCCTGAACTTTTGTACCCCCATAATGAGCTGAAAAACAAAAAAAATAAAATAAAATATATCGAAAAAAAATAAATAAAAAAAAAAAAAGAAGTGTGCACTGAGATTGGCTGTTGTGGACATATGACCACACTTCAGAGTAATAATGCTCTGTATTCCTTTATTCAGGAGAGAATTCCAATTAAGGTAACCAAATACTTGTAATTCAAAGTTTCTCATAGACTAAGATGCATTAACATGGTCATATGATATGGTTTCAGATTAGTGATTTTTTTATTACTAAGTCTTTTCCTCTACATGTTTCTAGAATAGTGCTTGTCATATGGTAGGTACTCCATGAATTTGAAAGAATAAATGAGAAAATTAATGACACCTGCAGTAAACTGTATAACATATATTCTATTTTATCATAGTAAGTGGAAATAAGTTACCAAATTACATCTGGACAATTTGGTAATATGTGAGACAAAGGCTAATACGACATATTCCTTAAAATAGGATCATCAAAGATTCTATTTCAAAATAAACTGCTTATAATGTTAAGAAATATTAGAAACAATGATCCTATGAACACATATATGTAGGCTATATTTAGATTTAGCTTATAAAGCTTAACACCTAAGTATACCTGAAAATAAGAAACTTGGCCGGGCTCGGTGGCTCACGCCTATAATCCTAGCACTCTGGGAGGCCGAGGTGGGAGGATCGTTTGAGCTCAGGAGTTCGAGACCAGCCTGAGCAAGAGCGAGACCCCACCTCTACTAAAAAAAATAGAAAGAAATTATATGGACAGCTAAAAATATATATAGAAAAAATTAGCCGGGCATGGTGGCGCATGCCTGTAGTCCCAGCTACTCGGGAGGCTGAGACAGGAGGATCGCTTGAGCTCAGGAGTTTGAGGTTGCTGTGAGCTAGGCTGACGCCACGGCACTCACTCTAGCCTGGGCAACAGAGTGAGACTCTGTCTCAAAAAAAAAAAAAAGAAAAGAAAATAAGAAACTTACATAAAAAAATATCTCATTTATATTACAGTATGTACGGATCATTATTCTTTTAGACAGAAGCAACTGTCTTTGAACTATTCTGTTTTTTCATATTTTTTCTCTTGACATGTCAACCCAATTCCCTCTTTGGACTTTAGAGTTGTTTATGCTTCAGTTACTGTTGTATTAAAAAAGTATTCTTAATGAGCTTACTCACTCTCCTAAATCAGACAATTTACTTATAGTAAGAGCAGTGGCAGTGTATTAGGGTACAGACCTGGTAGATGTAGTGATAAAAGAAAGGGGAAGTCCTTTTTTAACTGAAATAGGATGCAAGGTATCAGCTCAGTGGGAGGCAGAAGTAGAAAATGTTGCAAGTTTGACAGGATAAAGTATGAAATAATTGTCTAGGAAGGTAGTAATATGAATGGACTATGAAAATGTCTTAGGATTTTATGTGAATCTCCATGGTTGTCTTACTTGCCTAATGCAATGATCATTATTTTTATAATGCGTGATTGTCTGTAATTGCCTATCATTAACATTTTACATCTTAAGATATGTCTCTAGAGTGCTATGAATATCATCTCCTGAAAACACAGCTCTGACTGGTTTTCTCCTAAATGAAAAGCATCTAATGGCTCCTTGCTTGTGTAAACGCCTCAGGATAATATCCTTTTAAGTCTAAACCTCATCTTATCTTTCTAGATTTGTCCTTGATCACATTATCTCCATACTTTCTACATTTTCAGCTCTAAAATTACGAAGTTCTTAAAATACCTCATGCACTTTGATGCCTCTGCTTTCATTCTGACTAGTGTTCCCTTTGCCTGGAATATCCTTCTTGCCTTCTTAATCCTTTGAAATCCTATTCATTCTTTATGATTTAGCTCAAATGCTATAATATTCATCCATTCAACTAACATTTAAATGCCTAAAATGTGTCAGGCACTGGAGATATAAAACAAGAAAATGGATAGTGACTTACTAACCTAACAGAATACCTGTTCAGCTGTTCCGATGAATGAACTAGAGTTACATAACATTCACAAATCTTAAAACCAACGTTAAGTAAACAAGCTAGCTGCAAAAGGTTATATACATTACTGATTGTTAAAAATTATATAAAACAGCACTGTATATGCAATTAAAATTCAAACATAAAGGTGCTTGAGAAAATGGTTATTTTGGGCAAGAGGGAACAAACTTCAGCTACTTATATAATCCTTTATTCCTCCAATTTAGTGGTGAGTACACATGTATTATAATTTTGTTCCTATCTTTTGTCTGACATAGTCGATTTTTAAAAAGGATTTATAAGGCTTGATGCAAATCTGTCATACAATTTCACTAACTTGAAATTACCTTGCATCTCTTGCACTCCCCTTTGTTTCCCCGACTGACATGAAGTACACTAGGCCTTAAGAGTAAGAACTGCCAGGTACCAGGTTTAGGTAGGTTAGAATGCACCCTCTTCCCTGGAGATTCCTGACTGGTTCTCTCCTATCCTCCAGGGATCCAACTAGGGCTTCAAAGAACTCCGGCCTGACCCTCTCCGCCGACCGTAGAACATCTCCCTTCAGATCCCGAACGCTGCCCTCATCCACTCTCAATTCATACCCTGAGCAAATTAGAATGTGTGTCCCGGCAACGAACCCTGTAATGTCTCCCTTAGCGGACTCTGGTCCACTCCCATTGGAGATTTCCTTTCTTTCCCCTCACCTGCAGCCCAGCCTCTACGACCCAGCCGGGACCAGCCACCGCAAGCCTCACGTCTCACCGGTGGAAAGACAGCCCAGCCGGTCCCCTGTTCTCTCCACAACACCACTTCCGGCCTAACCTCAGAAACCCCGCATCCCAGCCGGAAAAAAGACTGGATCGACCCTCTGCGCATGTGCGAAGCTGGGTTTTCTGGGGGCTGGAGGGAAGATGCCGATTCCACTTTTTAGACTCCCGACGCGCTCGCGACGGTCTCGCGGTAGTTCCTCCTCCCGCGGGAGTTATTTAAACGCTCCGGCGGCAACTGCGC
The DNA here is from genome assembly GCF_041146395.1 of Eulemur rufifrons. Classification (NCBI taxonomy): domain Eukaryota; kingdom Metazoa; phylum Chordata; class Mammalia; order Primates; family Lemuridae; genus Eulemur; species Eulemur rufifrons. Next base: position 28,302,574 of record NC_091001.1, read on the forward strand.
CCTGGGTGCCCAGAGGGCGAGTCGCTGGAGTCAGAGGCGGCTCTCTGGGGAGCTCGGCCTTGGGGTGGTCGTACCAGCTGCATCCGTGCGCAGGCAGGGCTCGTCCCGGCAGAGTCTCGGCGCCATGGGAGCGGAAAAGAGGGCTTTTCCTTTCGATTAAGGAGGCCTTTCGGCTGGCGCAGCAGCCGCACCAGGAGGCGAAGCTGGAGGTGGCTCTGAGCCGCGCCTACGGCACGGTAAGCTCGGCCTGCCCCGCCGCCCCTCGCCCTCCCTGGCCCAGTTAGGACACTCCAAAGTAATTTTGACAGTCTTTGTACAAGAATTGTAGAGAATTTTGAACTTTGGTATCATTTTATCTGTTTACCTATTTAAAGAAGCATATTATATTTAATAATCATAGTAGTACTGTGTGTCTCTTTAGCAGTCATTGATTTTCAACATAGGTCTGCATTTCATTAGATTTAAAAAATATATACATATACTAAATGTTTATATTTTTGCCCTTTAGTGGTTGTAGCAAAACACATTTCTTGACCATTAACAAAATAAGTCAGTGCAAATAGGTGCATCTTTGTTACAAACCAAATACTTTTCTAGTTAAATTTATTGTCTTATATTATAACTTGATTAAATAGAAAAAAATGTTAGGTACAGAAGCTTGAATTCCAACTCTGAAACTTCATGCGACTTTGACAGCATTTTTTTTTTTTCCTCAGGCTACTAATTTCTTTACCCTCCCCCTCAGGTTTGATATTAATAATTTGCTAGAATGACTCACAGAACTGAGAAAAGTGCTACACTTACTATTACAGTTTTAGGATAAAGGATACTACTTGGGAACAGCCGAATGGAAGAGATGCATAGGTGAAGGTATCCAGACAAGGCGTGCAAACAAAAGTGCCCTCTCTGTGTGTGCCACCCTCCCAACACATTGATGTGTTCACCAACCTGGAAGTTCCTTGAGCCTGCTTCAACATTTTTATATGGAGTTTCCGTTGAGTAGACATGATTGATTAATCATTGACCACTTGTTTGAACTCTGTCCCTTTCCCCTTCTCAGATGGTGGGTATTTAACCCTATAAATACCTAGTTTTTCTGGTGACCAGCCTCCATCCTGAAGCTACCTAGGGCCCTTCTCCATCCCCCAACCTCTATGAGTCACTTAATTAGCATAAACAAACTCTGGTATGATTGAAAGAGTTACATTATGAATTACAAAAGACAATCCTATAACTCAGGAAATTCCAAGGGTTTTAGGAGCTGTGTTCCAGGAACCAATGATAAAGAGCAAATATATTTTTTATTATACCATAAAGGAGTAATAACATGAACACATATATCCAACATCCAAATGTTAAGGTACCTTTTTAGGCCACCTGTGTTACTTGCTGAATATATTTCCCCACCTTTCCAGAGGAAACCAGTATCCTGAATTTTGTGTTATCCATTATCTTGCTTTTCTTTAGAGTTTACTTTATTATAGTTTTAATAGTATCTATATGTATCCCCAAATTAAGCCTTTTAAAAAAATTATTTTAGAGACAGGATCTTGCTATATTGCCCAGGCTGGTCTCCAACTCCTGGGCTTAAGCAATCTTCTCGCCTCAGCCTCCTGAGTAGCTGGGATTACAGGCATGTACCACTGAACCCTGCTAAAAATAAGTCTCTTTTTGACCTTAATGTAAATAGAGTTATATTATTGCATGTTTGCTTTTGTAACTAGTTTTTTTTCCCATTTAACACTGTTCTAAGAGTAATCCACATTTATATATGTAGCTATAGTTTTTTCTTATCACTGCTATATTTTGTTTTAGAAATAACAGCACACTTGAATTATCCATTATATTATATACCATTATGAACTAAACTGTTATCAGCATTCTGAAACATTTGCAAAAATTTTTCTAGCTAATATGCCTGCAGGTAGTGTAATGGGTTGAATTGTGTTTCCCCCAAATTCATATATTGAAGCCCTAACCTCTAGTACCTCAGAATATGATTGTATTTGGAGATAGAGCCTTTAAACAAGTGATCAATTAAAATGAGTTTTGGGGCTAGAGGGATGCTAATTCATTTTTTAAATTTTTTAATTTTTATTTTAATTTTTTTTTTTTTTTGAGACAGTCTTGCTCTGTTGCCCAGGCTGGACTACTGTGGCCTCAGCCTAGCTCACAGCAACCTCAAACTTCTGGGCTCAAGCAATCCTTCTGCCTCAGCCTCCCGAGTAGCTGGGACTACAGGCATGTGCCACCATGTCCAGCTAATTTTTTCTATATATTTTTAGTTGTCCAGCTAATTTCTTTCAATTTTTAGTAGAGACGGGGGTCTCGCTCTTGCTCAGGCTGGTCTCGAACTCCTGAGCTCAAAGGATCCATCTGCCTTGGCCTTCCAGAGTGCTAGGATTACAGGCGTGAGCCACCCTGCCCAGCAGAGGGATGCTAATTCAGTCTGACTGGCGTTGTTATAAGAAGAGATTAGGACATATCAGACATTAACATATGCACAGAGGAAAGGCCTTGTGAGAACAGTGCAAGTAGGCAGCCATCTGCAAGCATAGGAGAGAGGCCTCAGAAGAAACCAAAACTGCTGACACCTTGATCTTGGACTTCTAACCTCTAGAACTATGAGGAAATAAATTTCTGTTGTTTAAGCCATACAGTCTATGATACAGGCAGGCGGTTCCTGGGTTACAGATGAGATACATTTCTGAGAATGCTCTAAAGTTGGATTCGTATGTAACTTGAATCCCTGATGAACAGTACACATATGGTAATAATAATAATATATTGGCTCATATGTGATAATAATGTAATGTAATACTGTAACAATAATAGTAGTGATAGTAATACCCTTGTACTGTAATAAGTTACAGAAACTATTTGTGCTCTTTCAATTCCTACACTAATAGCAATGTTACACTTATTTGATCTTTTAACCAAATCGATAATAACCTTTTTATTTAAATAATTAATCCACTACACTTCTTAGTAGTAATTGATGCTTTCATTGGAGCACTTATTCTCACTTTATCCTTTATGATTGTTCCTATATTTGAGCAACTAAAGACTGATGCTTCCCCAGTGAATGATGGTGTCTGGCCTTTCTCTGAATGCGTAATTATTTGTATTTTAGTTTCCATTGTAATCACTTTTCTCTTCACTGTAGGCTCATCTGGACTTGCTGTGGACTTTTGCTTTGGAGGCATGGTCATAAGGGTAAACACAGACTCACAAAAATCAAAAAAGTTAACACAAAAGTGATGCTGGTTGTGAGTAACTATATAAACAATGAGACTATCTGCTAGCTTAAAGATGCTGTGCCAACAAAACACTTATGCCGTGTGGGTTTGTTTACATGCGTGGAAGAAGTAGTTCCAGAATTATTAATTTTTTAGTTATAAATTATACTTATGGGGAGCCTTGGGAGCCTGTTTGTAAGTACAGAACACCATTAAGTTTGGCCGTCTATAACCCAAGGACTGCCTGTATTTTGTCACGGCAACCCTAGCAAATTAATATAGTTACAATTGCTAGATGGAAGGATTATGTACACGTTCAGCTTCTTTAAGTATTGCCGATAATTTTCTAAAGCAGCTGGACCAGTGTACAATCTTACTAACAGTGTACGAGAATTTTTATAAACATCCTATTGCATTATATTAGGAGGTGAAAAGCTTCAATATTTTTGAAACACTGCCCTTATTTATATGGATTAAGGATTATAGAGCAATAATATAATTTCTGTAAGCTGTGTTCCTCTGTAGTCTTATCTCCTCTACCTTCACTGTTTTTACAGATAGGGAAGTATTTGCCAAAGGTCAAACAGCTAATTTAATAGTAGAAGTAGGGGTCTTTTTCACCTCTTACCCCTTTTAAAATTTTGTCTCAGATGTATATACCTGTTGTATCTGTGCATCTGTTTCAGGTGGTCAGGATGGCATTTCTGCCTATTCAACTAGAACAGGAATTGTGTGACTGAGAAAACATAGTAAAGGTTCAACTTTAGGTTTGAAAGCAATAGTTAGAGAGGGGGCTTAGATAGGTCCTAAGCCAGAAGTGTGGTAAATTAGGATAAGAAGAATGCAAAAAAATATTTGTAGGCTACAATAGTAATTGGTCATTTTAGTCCTAAATAATTTTTATTTGTGATATTTAATCCCCTCATTTCTTTTTAGACTACTGAGTTTGTCTTCCTACTTTAGTTTCCACTTATAAACATTAACTGTAAGTTAATATTAATTTGAAGAAAGTGAATGATGGAACAAAATATAGGAAGTGAAAACTAGAGGGAGGTTGAATTCTACAGCCTATGTGACTGAACAGATGAAATCAGTCATGTGGAAAGCATGTGCAAGCATGGTTACACTTCACTGAAATATCTTATAGTTGCTTCGTCTGTTTGCTGTGTAAAGTCTGCAGTGGTAGGCTTACTGCTTTCTTTTCTAGTGACTCCTAGTAAACTGATGGGACTTTGCAAAAACAAGGATTATAGATATGTGACAAATTAATCTATCATTAAAAGCCATTACTGTGATCATTTTCTAATAGGACAGAAATGAGTTGGTTGATAAGAAAGGAAGCATTATGACTGAAATAAAAGTTTCATGAACAATACCTTTACTTTGTAAGGACAAAAAAATTATGATCACATATAATTTCACTAATATTTAAATGTTACATAGAGAAATAATCACAAACAATACAAATAAAAATTGGGGAACATTTTATTCAATGTGATGAGTGTGCTCTCTGTTTATAAGTTCATTCCAGTCTGGGATCACAAGTGCAGTTCTCACATGTCTGGTACACTGTCAACCCTGTTTCTTTGTTTTTAATTGGATGAAGTATTAAAAGTACTAATAACAGTAATATAGTCTTTCTGTTTAGCAATGGATAGTCTTATGTCATCCAAAAGAATCGTACATTTAATGTTTCATAATCATCCTTTAATGTTTATGAAGAAGTAAACTGTAACATTTCATATTCTTCAGGCACCAACTATACCTCAGGTTTTTTCATTGTGTTGTTTTTTTTTTTTTTTTCTTTTTTAGCAACCTGAAATGCTCCAAAAATAACTCAGCTTTTGATTCAGAGTTTTGAAAAGCAATTTAATCTATCCAGATTTTTTCTTTAGTGCATCATTTTTTTTTTTTTTTCTGGGATGTAATGGTTAAAAGTTTGAGACAGGCCAGAAACAAAAATGGACAAAATATATGAGGCAATGTGTTTCAAGATATTAGACATTAGGCAATGAAGGACAGTGAACTCTGATCAACAGGAAATAAGATTAGTTTTGTAATTGCCCAGTTTATTGCCCTGAGAGAATTTCTAGACCATAGTACAGGGGGTGGGGAATATATACAACCTGGTGGAATTCCTGAGTTGATAGAGCTGAGATCATGGTGAAATCAAAGCTGCAAGAGTTTGTAGTACAGAGTACTGGACAGGAGAGCTGCTCAGAATGAGAATTTTAGTGATCTAGAACAAATCTCCCCTTAGTTTTCAGGTAATTAGTGATCAGTAAATGCATGGGAGGAGATAACCTGAGGCCAAGGAAAGGAGCACCCACGAGTTATAGGTATAGTCATGGGCTGCATAACAAGTTTTCAGTCAATGATGGACTACATAGATGACAATGATCCCCTAAGATTATAACAGAGCTGAAAAATTCCTATCACCTAGTGACATCATGGCTATCATAACTTCATATTGCAACACATTACTCACATGTTTGTGGTGTTGCTGATGTAAATAAACCTATGCTGTCAGCACTATACTACTTACCATTATTTTAGAATATACTATTTCTACTTATGTAGTTTATATATAGTTTAAAACAACCTCAGGCAGATCCTTTCCAGAAGAAGGAATTATTATAGGAGACAAAAGCTACATAGATGTTATTGCCCCTGAAGACCTTCCTGTGGAACAAGATGTGGAGGTGGAATAATTACATTGTTGTTCCTGACCCTGTGCCGGTCTAGGCTAATATGTGTATTTGTGTATCAATCTTTAACAAAAAAGTTTAAAAACAATTTTTTAATGGAAAAAAGCTTATGAAATAGAGCTATAAAGAAAGAATATTCTTATACAGCTCTACAATGTGTTTCTGTTTTAAGCTAAGTATTATAAAAGAGTCAAAAAGTTTATAAAATAAAAGTTACAGTAGGCTAAGGTTAATTTATTATTGAAGTCAAAAGTATTGTTTTATAAATTTTGTATAGCCTAAGTGTACAGTGTAACACTTATAGTAGTGTACTACTATACTGCTACATTTACAGTAGTGTACAGTGATGTCCTAGGCCTTCACATTCACTCACCACTCACTCACTGCCATTACCCAGAGCAACTTAAAGCTCCATGCATGGTAAGTGCCCTATACAGGTGTACCATTTTTTATCTTTTATACTGTATTTTTACTGTGTCTTTTTATGTTTAGATACAAAAATACTTACCATTATGTTACAGTTGCCTACAATATTCAGTAAAGTAACATACTGTACGTGTTTGTAGCCTAGGTGTATACCAGGCTATACCATCTATGTTTGTGTAAATTCACTCTATGATGTTTATATAAGGACAAAATCGCCTAATGACACATTTCTCAGAACATATCCTTGTTAATCGACATACACTAATTTTGTCCTGCTCAGAGATGGCTGGGAATAGTGGCTATTTCCACAAGACACCCTGGATAACTACATCATTCACGGGGCACTGGGTGGAGTGCATAGAAGGGTCTTGCCTCAGTTGTGGGAAATAATTAGCCCTAAACTGAGCACTTGTTTAAAGCAAGACCTGAAAGCATCAAACTATTTCCAAATAATTTAACTATGTTCCAGAACAAAGCTTAATAAGATTTATAGGAAGACAAAAATATCCAGTACCCAGAAAGGTAAAATTCACAATGTCCAACCTCCAATTAGAACGACCAATGATGCAAATAAGCAGGAAAATGGGACTCATAATGAGAATGTTAGAATTTATAGGCATTATAACTATTCCATATGTTCAAAAAGTTCAGTAGACACATGGAAGATAAATGCTAGTCGGGCCGGATGTGGTGGCTCACGCCCATAATCCTAGCACTTTGGGAGGCCAAGGCAGGAGGATCGCTCAAGTTTCAGGAGTTTGAGACCAGCCTGAGCAAGACCAAGACACCATCTCTACTAAAAATAGAAAGAAATTATATGGACAACTAAAAATCTATATAGAATTAGCTGGGCATGGTGGCGCATGCCTGTAGTCCCAGCTACTTGGGAGGCTGAGGCAGAAGGATTGCTTGAGCCCAGCAGTTTGAAGTTGCTGTGAGCTGGGCTGATGCCACGGCATTCTAGCCCGGGCAACAGAGGAAGACTCTGTCTCAAAAAAAAAAAAATTGCTAATCAAACTTACAGAGATGAAAACTACAATGTGTGAAATATAGAATAAACTGAGTGGGGTTAATGGCAGCTTAGACAGTGCAGAAGAAAAGATGAATTTGAAGACGTCAGTAGAAACTAATCAAAGTCAAACCAAAAAAATAGACAATGAGTGATCTGTGTGCAACTTTAAGCAGCCTAGTATGCCTGTAACTGGACTGGGACGGGGGAGTATAAAAAATATTTGAAGAAATAATGGTTTAAAACTTTGATGGAAACTACAAACCTATGGATCCAAGAAGATCAATGGATTCCATGCACAAGAAGCATGATAAAAAGTCCACCATAATCAAATTGTTTAATGCCAATGATAAAATGTTAAAAGAGACCAGAGGCAAAAAGCCACTGTTCACAAGTAACTTGTAAATAACATTACAGAGGTGAGAGTGATGTCAGATTTTTTTTGTAGGAAACAATTCTGTTGTGAAGTCAGTAGAGCAACATATTTCAAGTACATTACTGGGAAAAATCCTGTAGATCTAAGATTCTGTGCCCTGAGAAAAGAAAGAAAAGCAAAATACTTTTTCAGACAACAGCTAAAAGGATTCATCACCAGTAGATCTGTAGTATAAGAAACGTTAAAGGAAATCTTTTAGGCAGATGAAAATACACTAAGGTCCAGCAAACTATGGTCTGCAGCCTGTTACATTTTATTGCCTGCCAGCTAAGAATGGTTTTTCCTTTTTTCAAGAATTATAAAAGAAAAAGGAAAAACAACCAAAAATATTTCCAGACATTGCCAAATGTTTCTTGGGGGCAAAACTGCCTCGAATTGAGAACTACTTGCCATATATACCTCCCAGATAAAAGCTAGAGATTGTTAGACTGGGTAAAAAGGCAAGATCCAATTATATGCTGCTTATAACACTGAGACATTTTAAATATAAAGATCCACGGCCGCAGTGGCTCACGCCTGTAATCCTAGCACTCCAGACTGGATTACTGAGTGGGATGGGATCACCAAGGCGGACGGATCATTTGCGCTCAAGAGTTCGAGACCAGCCTGAGCAAGAGGGAGACCCCGTCTGTATGAAAAAAATAGAAAGAAATTAGTTGGACAACTAAAAATATATAGAAAAAATTAGCCGGGCATGGTGGTGCATGCCTGTAGTCCCAGCTACTCGGGAGGCTGAGGCAGGAGGATGGCTTAGGCCCAGGAGTTTGAGGTTGCTGTGAGCTAGGCTGATGCCGCGGCACTCTAGCCTGGGCAACAAAGTGAGACTCTGTCTCAAAAAAAAAAAAAAAAAATAAAGAAAGAAAGAAATTAGCTGGACAAATAAAAATATATAGAGAAAAAATTAGCCTGTCATGGTGGTGCATGCCTGTACTCCCAGCTGCTTGGAAGACTGAGGCAGTAGGATTGCTTGAGCCCAGGAGTTTGAGGTTGCTGTGAGCGAGGCTGACACCACAGCACTCTAGCCTGCACACCAGAGTGAGATTCTGTCTAAATGGAAGGAAGGGAGGGAGGGAAGGAGTGACCAAATAGGTTAAAAGGATGGAAGAAGATATGATGTTAACATCAATCAAAAGAAAGCTAGAGTGTCTATATTATTAGATAAAGACTATTGCCAGGGGTAAAGAATGTAAAGTGGAGCAACCACATTGGAAAATATTTTGACAATTTCTTATAAAGTTAAACATACATCTGCCATACACATGATCTAGTCATTCTCCTAGGTATTTACTGAAGAGAAAAATATTTGTCCATGCAAAGACTTGTACACAAATGTTCATGGTAGCTCTATTTGTAATATCCAAAAATTAGAAACAACCAAAGTGTCTATCAAGTAAATAAAGTGGAGTACAGTGGAACACATGCAGGAATACTAAGCAAAAAAGAAGGAAGAAACTATTAATACGTATGTGCAATTCATTGTAAGTTATATCTCCGTAAAGCTTTTTATAAGCTTGAGTCAGAAAAGTGAAATGTTAATATAGTATCTCTAATTTTATTTCTTTCAAAATTTCTATAATATTGTTCTATTCCATATGTTGCAAAAATGTGAGGAGCATGTAGTAGCTAGAGTGATTACTACTATAACAATAATGTCTTGGAATCCGTGGATAAGTTTCTTGAAATCCTTGTAATTATAAATGCTGAAGATAATTAGTTACATATGTGATGTTATTACCTAGATAGTGTCTTTGGAAATGTTTGCCAAATAGTAATTGCTTTTCAACTAGAAAAAATGTTGACCAGGTATTATTATTTAATAAAAATAACTTTTCAAAGTGTAAAATCAGCATAATGTCTTTGGATGCCAGAGTTTTGTTATATTCTGTATTAGTTGATACTAACCAGGTATTTGTATAAGAGGGGCGTTCATTACTATTCTCTCTACCTTTCTGTTTGTTTGACTTTTTTTTTTTTTTTTTATTGAGACAGAGTCTCACTTTGTTGCCCGGGCTAGAGTGCCGTGGCATCAGCCTAGCTCACAGCAACCTCAAACTCCTGGGCCTAAGCCATCCTCCTGCCTCAGCCTCCCGAGTGGCTGGGACTACAGGCATGTGCCACCATGCCCGGCTAATTTTTTTCTATATATATTTTTAGCTGTCCAGGTCATTTCTTTCTATTTTTAGTAGATACGGGGGTCTCACTCTTGCTCAGGCTGGTCTCAAACTTCTGACCTCGAGCGATCTGCCCGCCTTGGCCTCCCAGAGTGCTAGGATTACAGGCGTGAGCGACTGCGCCTGGCCGACATTTTTTATCATAATATATATTTTTAAATTTTTTGTAGAGACAGGGTCTCACTGAGTTGTTCAGGCTTGTCTAAAACTCCTGGCCTCAAGCGATCCTCCTGTCTCAGCCTCTCAAAGTGCTAGGATTACAGACCTGAGCCACGCCAACTGGCCTTTTTTTTCCTTAAAGAATTAGTAAATCTTTATTTTTTATTTATTTATTTTTTTAAGAGTCTCACTCTGTTGCCCAGACTGGAGTGCAGTGGCACGATCATAGCTCAGGGAAGCCTTGAACTTCTGAGCTCAAGCTATCCTCCTGCCTCAGGCTTCTGAGTAACTGGGACTATAGGCATAAACTACTGTGCCCAGCCATTTTAAAAAATTTATATTACCTACCAATATATTTTCTACTGTAAATGCAGCCATGGCCCGTGTAAGCGGTCAATGATGGACCACATACACAATGGTGGTCCCATGAGGTTATAATACTGTGTTTTTTACTGTACTTTTTTTATGTTTACATTATGTTTAGATACACAAACACTTACCATTGTGTTACAGTAGCCTACAGTACTGTAACATGCTGTACAGTGTTGTAGCCTACAAGCTATAGGCTAGGCTATATCATATAGTCTAGGTGTATAGTAAGCTATATCATCTGGGTTTGTGTAAGTACACTCTGATGTTTGCACAATGACAAAATTGCCTAATGACACATTTCTCAGAATGTGTCCCTGTCCTTAAGTGACACATGACTATGTCTTTGTTTGAGGTTATATTTAAACAACATGACATCCTGTACTAAGTGATCTTACTACATATATCTAACAAACCAAAAGTGTTATGCAGCATGTTCTAAGTATTGCTTCTAAATGTTCTGTGTTGATAAAAAGTAAAGGAGCTACTGTTATTGCTCTGCACAGTTTTTAATTAATTACCTGAGATGTACAGTTGTACATCCATATCAAAATATGTTAGAAGAATATATGTGAGTTGTTTTCTGTCTCACAATATGCTTTAATAATGAGAATAAGGCTTTAGCACTAACTGTAGGGGAATAACTAAGAAATTAGGCTGTGAATGTATTTTAAATGTATTTTTGGTCCATTTTTATCAGTAAGTTCAGCATGTTGCTTCCAAGTAGCTTTTTAATTTTGAAGATTTTAAGCTTTTATTTTAAGAATATATTATTGATATATTTGACAAACCCACCTATTAAATTATCTTCATTATTATCTTTTGTACTTTCCTTTTTTCTATTTAGAATGTAATGTGGTTTGAATGAAGTCAAAATTTACTGTTTAGAGATGGGTGAAATCATACCTAACGGGTACAGTGTATACTATCTGGATGATGGGCACATGTATAACTTTGTCTCAGCAGTATAAAAGCAATCCATGTAACCAAAACATTTGTACCCCCATAATGTTCTGAAATAAAAAAAAAAATTTCTGTTTAAACTCAACAGTTTTGTCTGTATTGTCATTTATTTTACATCCCAGATCCAGCAGTTGAACTTGAGCACTGTTTTCACTTCATCATTATTATTTTTATTTTATTATTTTTAATTTCTTTTATATAGATTTAGACAGTTATTTTATTTTATTTATTTATTTTGAGACAGAGTCTCGCTCTGTTGCCCGGGCTAGAGTGAGTGCCGTGGCATCAGCCTAGCTCACAGCAACCTCAAACTCCTGGACTTAAGCGATCCTACTGCCTCAGCCTCCCAAGTAGCTGGGACTATAGGCATGCGCCACCATGCCCGGCTAATTTTTTCTATATATATTTTAGTTGGCCTATTTTTATTTTTTAAAATATGATTTAAGTACTGTGTGTAGTAGTTTGATTACAATGTTACATGTTATAAATTCAAACATAACATTAGATAATGTGTTTTGACAAATGAACTGTACATATTTTAACTGATACCTTTTGGTCTTGATAATCCTGTCAGTAGCAGATGAAATTCCTTCAGATGTTAAAGCACAACTAATTGAATTATGTTAACCAAAAATTTAATTATACAATCATTGGCTTTTCTATTAAGGTGGTAGTTAAGTTGACCATCTTATATCAGGAAATCAAATGAAAAGACAGCAAGCAAAATATCCTAGCCAGTTCAAGTTTTGTGTATCACATCCTCTCCATTAGTTGTTTCTCATCAGTGGCCACAGTTGGTCATGGTATTCGTGGCAGCAGGCACAGCCTATTCTCAGACTTTGACTAAATTATCTGGCATTTTTCTATTAAAAAGATTTCCTGGTTTCAATCCACAATTAGCTTGTGACCTCTGATTTTAGAAAAAGCATTATACTGTGCCATGTGATTCAGTGTTAACAGGCAATATGGGACTTTGCTTAGTCTCATTTGGATAAAATGAATCTTTCCAGATCTACATGTCAAATAGGAGGGTACTGCAACTTAGTATGTAACTCATAAAGAATATGAGTTGTTTAATATCAGTTAAAACTTCCATTCTAACAAATATTGGATGCCTATATCATATGCCAAGCATCGCACTGGACACTTCTACATGTTTTCTTATGGATTGCCATAAAGGTTAAAGAGCTTGCTCATGATCATGTGTTTGTTTAGTGAAAGAGCAAAGAGTGGAACTGAAGTACTTTGACATGTATTCAAGTGCTCTTTGCACTATCACGTTTCTTTCTTTCTTTTTTTTTTTTTCTGTTGAGACAGAGTCTCGCTCTGTTGCCCGGGCTAGAGTGAGTGCCGTGGCGTCAGCCTAGCTCACAGCAACCTCAAACTCCTGGGCTTAAGCAATCCTACTGCCTCAGCCTCCTGAGTAGCTGGGACTACAGGCATGCACCACCATGCCCGGCTAATTTTTCCTAGATATTTTTAGTTGTCCATATAATTTCTTTCTATTTTTAGTAGAGACGGGGTCTTGCTCTTGCTCAGGCTGGTCTCTAACTCCTGACCTTGAGCCATCCTCCTGCCTCGGCCTCCCAGAGTGCTAGGATTACAGGCGTGAGCCACCGTGCCCAGCCTATCACATGTTTCAAATCATTAACAGTGAGATCAGCTGGACATGGTGGTATGTACCTGTAGTCCTAGCTACTTGGGAGGCTGAGATTGGAGGATCATCTGAGTCCAGGAGTTCAAGACCAGCCTGGCAACACACAGTGAGACCCTGTCACTAAAAAAACAGAGGGATGAGATTTTCATTATTTAATAGTTACAACTTGTAATAGTACAAATATGGCTTATACTATTCACATTAAACTAGAAAGTATTCAACAATTTAGTAATTTATTCATATTTTTGACAGTTCATAATTGCATTTATGAGGTCTAATATGTTTTCATATGCATACACAGTATGGGAATGATATGATTAAATCAAGCTAATTAACATATCCATCACATGGCTATCATGTTTTATGATGAGACATTTGAAATTTAGTTATTTTGAAGTACACATTTTCATTAACTATAGTCACCCTGTTGTGCAATAGATCTCAAAACCTACTCCTCTTTTTTATCTGAAACCTTGTACCCTTTGATCAACAGCCCTCATTCCCTCCCTCCCCACCCTCTGGTAATCATCATTCTACCTACTTCTAGGCGTTCAATTTTTTTAGATTCCACATATAAGTAAGATCATGCAGTATTTGTTTTTACATGCCGGGCTTATTAGTGATTTCTTTTTAAATGAAGCATTTAATACCAGTGAATGAAAACACTAGCAATGTTTAAAACCCTAATCTAGTAAGCAATTGTATGAATTTTATCCATTCCCTAACAGGCTGCAGTTTCATCAAAAAACAGTTCAAAACAACAAAAACTCATATTTTTAAACTCTGAAAAGTCAAATCAACCTAAAAGATTTGCATTACATGAAGCAGATGAGGAAATGGTTTTGTTTTGTTTTTTAAAGTATCAATAGGAAATTGAGGCAATTCTGTATGCATTTGGCCACAAGAAAAGTGAATCAACTTCCTCTTGCTTCAGCCCAAGAGTATGTGGCATCTGGTCTTGGACAGTTCACTTAATTGTGACCCAGATTCTTTTGGAGGGTGCCAGAACACAGGTGCAGGTAGACTAGTCATCTAGCAACAGCCAAATCCATTTCAGTTGAGAGCCATGTACTTTGTTGGCTTTTTTCCTCCTTAAATTCTAGGATTTTTGTATAGTTTCAGACTGGAGGCCACCAGATAGACTCATCCTAAGTTTGGGTTCCCTTTCTCAGATAAACTTGAGCTCTGTTCAAGTGGCATAGAATTTTATTTTTTATTACATGTTTAAAATCATTTATTGAGGCTTTAGTATTCATTAAGCTCTATACTAGGCAGTGGAGCTGGGGGAGGGGATGGGAAGAAGTAAGATAAAACTTGGAGTATATATTTCGAACATCAGCTGTGATTCCAATAATTTTAGATACATCTGGAAAACATGAAAGGTAGCTCTATAAAAATTCTACCAGATTGGCTGAGGTAACTCCTGTGAGGCAGACCATCCTAAGGGAAGAAGAAATGTGCTGGTAGCAGGACATGGTGTGCACACCTGTAGTCTCAGTTACTTGGGAGACTGAGGCAGGAGGATCCCTTGAGCCCAGGAGTTTGAGACTGTAGTAGCTATGATTGTGCCACTGCACTGCAACCTGGGTGACAGAGCAAGACTCTGTCTCTAAAGAAATGAGCTGGACCAGTAATAAAACCATTGTTTGAGTAAGGGGGGATTCTGATTATGATAGTATGGCTGTGCCTCAAATTTGCCCTGCCTCACACCCATGACTACCTATCTGATCCCTAGAGACCTAGAGGGTTCTAAATAAATACAGTTGAAAGCTACTTCACTAGCCACATGGGCTGAAACAACCCTCCATTAGAACTCCTTTACATATGTCACAAAGCCTTTCCTTCCTACCTTGGCACCTAAGCTCATGATGACCACCTGACAATATAGGGCCCAGGGGAAGAATGGGAGAGACAACAGTGGCTCACTTTTCAACTGGGATAGCAGTGCAGCTGTAGTGGGAGTGAATTTAGGACTGAGCCTGTGAAAAAACATTCCTGAGGACTCAAAAGTCCTTTGTAGTAAGGGTGGGGAGGATTTTATTGAGGCTAGAGGGTCTAAACTTGAAGGTGGTACAATCAATCATTAAGATTCATATATTAATGATATTGTGACCTCATTTGTACCTGTGGACTGTTGAGGCCTGGGGAAATAAGGGTTACATAAATGTGAACAAAACAGTGTCCCTATCTTCTTCAAAAAGGGGCCAATTTAGTGGGGAAAAAGATGTGTTCATATTAATAAAAATATAATGCAATATATTCAACTTTATAAGTGAGGTATTGCACTTGGTGTCTCATTGAATGACACATAAGAGTATCTGGGTCCCATTTGATAGGAATTGGGGTGCCATTAAATGTTTTTAACTTAGGGAGAATCATTTATCAAATTTTTTGCTTTAGAAACATTTCTGACTATTGGTTTGGCAGAAGGATTGGAATGAGAAGCTAAAAGCAGGGGAGACCAGTAGTTCAAGCAGAGGTAAGTAGGGCCTAAACTAGGTATATATTAGTTGAGTAGAGAAAGGGGATGGATTAGAACTGTTGAAGAGGACTATGTGTCTTATTAGATATTGAAGTGCAGTATCATGTATTACCATAAAACATATAAGTTCTGAGCCTAGACTGCTTAGGAGTGAATCATGGCTCTGCTGTTTATTAATATTAATGGGATAACCTAGGGCAAATTATGAACCCTCTTCATTTCAGTTTTTTCAGCTGTAAAATCTGGATGATAATAGTGCCTATGCTTCATATAGTTATTCTGTGAATAGAAATAATTTAATACCAAAAAGTCTTTAGAATAGTGCCTTGAACAAAAGTTTGTTTGCTATCATTACTCTAGCTAGGGTAATGAGAGGAATAGTGATAAAAGTCAGTAAGATGAGAATACAGAAAGCTTGGCAACCACAGAGGACAAAGAAAATAGTGAGTTCCCTTTTGGACATACTGAATCTGTAGTTTCTCACACATGGTAGTCACATGGTGTTTGCTGAATAATAACAGAAATAAGCAGGTTTTTCTTTTTTTTTTTTTTTTTTTTTTTTTTTGAGACAGAGTCTCACTCTGTTGCCCGGGCTAGAGTGAGTGCCGTGGCGTTAGTCTAGCTCACAGCAGCCTCAAACTCCTGGGCTTAAGCAATCCTACTGCCTCAGCCTCCCGAGTAGCTGGGACTACAGGCATGCACCACCATGCCCGGCTAATTTTTTGTATATATGTATTTTAGTTGTCCATATAATTTCTTTCTATTTTTAGTAGAGACGGGGTCTCACTCTTGCTCAGGCTGGTCTCGAACTCCTGACCTCGAGCGATCCACCCGCCTCGGCCTCCCAGAGTGCTAGGATTACAGGCGTGAGCCACCGCGCCCGGCCGGTTTTTCTGTTTTAAAAAAAATTATGTGCCAGATACTGTTGTAAACTCCTTAGCTATATAATCTCATTTAATCCTCTCCACAACCCTGTGAGATAGACTATTATTTCCACTTAACAACTGATTTAATAGAGTAGTTAACAGGTTTGTGGCTTCACAATATTAGCAAAAGCCTCATTCTCAGAAGGCAAAAGAAGTTCTGGTTTACCCGGCTGGAAGTGAGAAAGTGGACCCGCTGAGATTTGAACCCGGACAATCTGATTCCAGCTCTACTGTGCTGAACCACTACAATGGTTTAAACCATTTTGAAACCTCTGGCCACTAATATCTCAATGAAGATACTGAAACTGGAGTCTATTAAGATACCGCATCCTATTTCATGCAGTGTTAGATGTTTAATAATAAAGATACTTTTTATTGAATGGCAGTCTTCACAATAACCCATTAAGGTATTATAATCAATATTTTACTGCAGTGGAAACTAAGACCCAGAGATGTTCAGGAACATGTCCATAGTTGCATAACTACTAAGTAGCAGAGGAGATTTGAGCTCAGATCTATTTGCTCTGAAAGTTTATACTATTTCTATACTTACCTTCTAAATTTACCTATATTATATTTAGCAGTGATATGTCATATTGTGTTTTGCAAATGATCCTGTGACTTCAATGGACTCTGCAACACCTTATCAAGTTTGAAAAACATTTAATTATGGAAGCATAGTAACTGGAATACTATCTCTCAAACTTTAGTTGCATAAGAATCATATATAGAGTTCTAGACCTTGCCCCAAATGTGCTGAATCAAATTTCCAAGGGTGGGTCTCAGATATCACATCTTTAAAATCACCTGATGTGATTCTGATGCAGGTTCTCCGAGGACCATATTTTGAGGAACACTGTAAAGGATGGGGTTAGTTCAGGTACCCTTGGCATGAGCTCTCTGGTTGAAGTCTTATTGCACTTGCATTGTAAGTACCATATAGTTTATTACCTCTTAATTATTATTTCATATCTGCTATCATTAATTTAACCGAGAGCAAGCATGCAGCTGAGAGCCCAGAAGCAGTGTATCCTCTGCCTCCTGTTCTGTTGTCCATTATTTCCCACTCTCTGCACCCCTTTTTACTGATGAAGCACCCAGCAAGGCTACGTGGTCAGACTTGTTTTTAACAGAAAGTAAAGGTGTGATGTAAGGAGGGAGTATTGGCTTCAAATCCTACTTCTGCCTCTCTGAACTGTGTTTCCCTCATCTGTAAAACTGTGTTGACAGAATCTACTTCACAATGTTGTGAGATAATGTGTTGCCTAGTATATTGTTAGTCTTTCAATAACTGATGGCAATCATCAATGCATTATACACCCTTACCTTAGGAGAAAAAGATCATAGAAGTATTATGCTGTATGTACAGGAAGGGATATCATTTCTCAGAAACATTCAGTAAGACACTGGAAAGATTCAAGACAAGATTAAACTTGTAACTATTCATGAATAATATCATTCTTTTTTTTTTTTTTTTTTTGAGACAGAGTCTCGCTCTGTTGCCCGGGCTAGAGTGAGTGCCGTGGCGTCAGCCTAGCTCACAGCAACCTCAAACTCCTGGACTTAAGGGATCCTACTGCCTCAGCCTCCCGAGTAGCTGGGACTACAGGCATGCGCCACCATGCCCAGCTAATTTTTTGTATATATATGTTTTAGTTGTCCATATAATTTCTTTCTATTTTTAGTAGAGACGGAGTCTCACTCTTGCTCAGGCTGGTTTCGAACTCCTGATCTTGAGCGATCCACCCGCCTCGGCCTCCCAGAGTGCTAGGATTACAGGCGTTAGCCACTGCGCCCAGCCAATATCATTCTCTTTATTTTGACCCATCCTAAAGCTGATCTAAATCAGACAGTTATATTTGGTAAATATTTCACAACCATCTCTTATTTACTTATTTTTTTATTTTTACAAAACAAAACCCTCTTATTTACTTATTGCTCACTGTGCAAACCAGGTCAATATGACCTACTGTTTTCTTTTGTGGGTTAATTATTCAGCTATGGAAGCATTAATTTGACAAAGATCTGGTAGTAACAAATGTGCACAATTAAACTTTTTAAAGCCACAAACGTATTCACTATTCTGCTGTTCCTTGTCAGCAAGAACACCTTTGCAAAAAAGAAAAATTATAACTTAACTACAGTATGAACTACCTAGGAATATTTAAATAACATAAAGATAATTGATTGATACAATTTTAACTCCCTACAGGATGCTATTCAGGAAAAGAGGTTTTACCCTTCACCATTTCTAGGCTGGGAATGATGAAAAGAGGCTCATTTGAATTGTCCATATTGAGCTTTTTTATCAATGATTTCTAAGCCTGACTTTTCAAAGGAACAAGGCATCTCTGTTGATCTCTTGGAATATTCTTATTATTTTAATGTATCGTATATAATAATATTAAAAGATAGTATTGAATATTAGTGTGCCCGGTACTGTGAAAGCCTGTTACACTTAATGAGTTAATCTTTACAACAGTCTTCTCAGGTATGTATTACTCATTCTCACAGTTTCTTAAGTGAGGACCCAGAAACTTAGAGAGAATAGGTAATTTGCCCAGAAGGATGGAGCTGGGACACTGTCTGATCCTAAGCTCAGACTACCAACACTTTTCTGGTCTTCCCCCAAGCCCTCAAAAGAATGGATTATTTATTTTTTGGAATAAATTTATGCCAACTTTACTACAACCTCATGAGAGAACCTGAACTGGAACCACCCCGCTAAGCCACTTCAGAATTCCTGATCCTCAGAAACGGAAATAACAAATGTTGCTATCATAAGTCACTTTTTGGGGTAATTTGTTATGCTGTTGCATATTAGATAACTAATACATGAGTAAAAGAAAAAAGATCCCTATCTTGTTTAAGCCACTGTCATTTTATATTTTCTGTCACTTGCAACCAAATCTAAGTCCTTTTTCCAGTTAAATTAATTTGTAGAGTTAACGTAAAGAAACAGCTTTGAGGTGCTATTCCTAGGGTTCTCGGAAACTGAGAACTGGCAGAGACCAAAGAGAGAGAACATCTCGTCCAATCTCCGCATCTTACAGGTAAAAGTAATAGCTAACCTATGCCAGGCTGTCTGCTAAATTCCATTCATTCTCAGGATGTGAGAATGGAGGTGGAAACTCACTATCCATTTACAGATGAAGAAACTAGATCCACACTCTTACCCATTTTGCTTTATTCTTTCACTACTGTTAACAGTTAAATTACAAGCATATGACAAAGTTTTGTTATAATCTTGGACACAAGTGAAAAGACCTATAGTAGTCCAAAGGATCACTTTGGTAAAGACAAGTGAATAGAACTAATCACAGTTAAAATGGTTATACAAAGAAAATGATAACTGATTTAAGGTCATCTTTTGATTTACCTGGGTGATTAGTGACTGATTTCTCACAAGAGGTAAGCCTGAGAGAATCCTTTTTACATGTGTTGTAGATTGATTAATATGTATTGATTATTTAGCACTCCTTATCACTCAGAAGTGTCCCAGACCAAGTCTGCACAAATGAGGAAACTGAGGCCCCAGAATGGGCAAGTGATCTGCCCTGGGTCCCATGGATAAGTAGTTAGTGGCAGAGGTGGTATTAGAACTCAGGTCAATGTTTTATTTATTAGCCAGGCTGTTTCAAAAGAATAGTTATTAGCTAGTGAATAGAAATCAGATATATATGTGACATCCCTGTTTCTTTCTCCCTACATAGCTCTCAGCATTTAAAAATCTTCTTGGAGTTGCCTTATGTAACGGGGATAATTTTGTACCTTGTTTTGAGTTTTTTAAAAAACAAATGTCAGGGGGTAGGGAGGATGGAAACAGAATCGATACTTTCCTAACCACTTTTTTTCCCTCTCTGTAGACAGGGATTAAGCAATCACCTGTCAGATTTCATCATTACAATGAATGTTAAGCCTGACACTTTACAGGAAGCTTATCGTCCTTTCCATTCCAGAAACTTGTGATATCTTCCCTCACAACATGGTGCAAACAGCTGAGTCAAGTTGTCCATGACACTAGCCACCTTTCCCTCAGGCCATACACACTGCACCATTCTTGTTCCCAGCAATTCAACCCATAATAGAGCCTTTGACTGGAAGTCGAGTCGTTGGTGTTGACTTGGCAGTATATGTTAAGAACAAGAGAAGTGACCCAGAGTTATGTTTAGGAAATGGAAGGCTCCTGTCTGCTTGGAATTTTTGTAGAGAAACATGGACTACTATATACATTATATTTTCATATTTGTAATGAAACAAACTATGGTTTCAACATTATCTAAACTTACCTTCAAAAGGTGATCTAAGGAATGGGACTATATATTTGGACACTTACGTAGTTTGTGGTGTAGCTCACATTCTTCTGGGAGAAGGAATTAGAAATCTGAGTAAAGAGGTGCCCAAATCACACACACAGTACCTAGTTTAGGAATGAATTCCTGCTTAAGGGGTCAAAATGAGAACCCTTTACAGGGAGAAACAATTGTTGAAAGAAAAAGTTTAAATATAATTTGGATTAATTTTTCTTAAAAATATTTATGTATACTACTGAATAACAGGGGAATTTTGGTTTGTAAAGGCCTTTCAAATTCTCATTTACGCAGCAAGAAATATTTGATGCCTATTGCTTGCTTACTGCTTGTTCTGGGAACATAGACAAAGGCAGATAAGCACATTATATGTAATGTCAGGTATTTAAAATCGTTAAGAAATAAGATAAATTACTTTATTGGGCACTCTTATTTATGTCATTCTTCTGATTTTTTGTTGTTAAAAATATTCGGTAGTTAAAGCTGTAGTCATCCACTGGAGGGACTGGAATTAATAAGGAAGAAACATTGACTGATTCAGGATGGGTTGGGTAATGTGAAACTTTCAGTCTCCTTGAAAGCTATGAGTAGTTCAAGAACAGTAGTGTGGATTTATTCAGCTTTATGTCCTGAATTCCTGCTGGATAGTAGGTGTCCAATTATGCTGACTAAGTGAAAATAAAGTCCCTGGAGTTCCAGATGGGTAATTCTTTTAATCTTTAACGGTGAGCTTAAGGGATACTACTTCTACCAGAAAGCCCTCTGACTATTTAGAAAGGTGATTAAGACAACATCCTGTATGTATCAGTCTTAGCCCATTTTCTGTTTCTTGTAACAGAATACCTGAAATTGGGTAATTTATAAAGAAAAGGAATTTATTTACGGTAATGGAGGCTGAGAAATACAAGGTTGAGGGGCCACATCTGGTGAGGGCCTTCTTGCTGGCAGGGACTCTGCAGAGCCCTGAGGCAGCAGAGGGCATCACGTGGCAAAGGGGCTGAGCATGCTAGCTCAGGTCTGTCTTTCTCTTCTTATAAAGCTACCAGTCCCAGGCCGGGCGTGGTGGCTCACGCCTGTAATCCTAGCACTCTGGGAGGCCGAGGCGGGTGGATTGCTCAAGGTCAGGAGTTCGAGACCAGCCTGAGCGAGACCCCGTCTCTACTAAAAATAGAAAGACATTATATGGACAACTAAAAATCTATATAGAAAAAATTAGCCGGGCATAGTGGCGCATGCCTGTAGTCCCAGCTACTCGGGAGGCTGAGGCAGTAGGATCGCTTAAGCCGAGGAGTCTGAGGTTGCTGTGAGCTAAGCTGACGCCACGGCACTCACTCTAGCCTGGGCAACAAAGTGAGACTCTGTCTCAACAAAAAAAAAAAAAAAAAAAAAAAGCTACCAGTCCCAATCTCATGATAACCCATTAATTCGTGAATGGATTAATCCATTTATGAGGGGCGAGCCCTCATGACACAATCACTTCTTAAAGGCCCCAATTCTTCTTAATACTGCCCCATTGGGGAATAAGTTTAAGCATAAGTTTTGGAGGGGACAAACATTCAAATCATAGCAACCACTAAATCATCTTAGCCTGCTGCAGCAATTGTTGATTGGCTATATTGACTGACAATAAGTATCAACTCTGGTATTGATTTAGGACTATGATTCCAATTGTCTTGCAATTGAAACATTCTTTCATTGCTTGTTTTTCACAATTAAGCTCCTACTGGGGAAAGTGCTGTGTCACATATTCAAATAAATAGAGTACAATGCCTTAAAATTGGCCTTCCCTGACCAGAAACCCTTTCCAGGGTCTTCAAAACTAGGGTTGGAAAATACTACAGAAGAGGCCTAATGTCATTGTATTTTTAGGTTGCCAAAAATTGATTTGATTTTTTTTTCCCATGTAACACCAAGTTTTTCAGAGAGAATGAGAGTGGGAAAGAGAAAACACCCACCCTACCAGGCAATATATGATGAGGATTTTCACTGTTCTGTTCACATTGCCTTATCCAGTCTCCTTTTGGTGGCCAATGGCTAGATCTGTTAGAATTGTCCACTGTCATGTACCACCTTACTGAGGAAGTCATATAGTGAGGTGATGAAAACGACAACCTTGGGTTTAATAACAATTCCTATCTGCTGTAGTTGCAGTAACCTACGGTAATGATACTACACTGATCAATGACCTCCTCTAGAGCTAAAGTTCAATATAAATCAATCATTTATTCTGGATATATCAGGTGATTAATTGCTACATTACTCAGCATATGGAGCTAATGTTACCAGCTTGTTTTGAAGGGAAAAATGACCCACAGGGCTTATTTTTTTAATCACATTATTTATTTCATTTTGTCATCTTACACAAATTCCTTGAGATGGCTAGAGTGCAAAGTGCCTGTTAATATTCTTCAACTGACTACACAGCTTCAGATCTGGGTTACAGTGAAACTCTGTGTGTGGATAGACTTTTATTGCTAAACACCTTTTCAATGTACCTGGTTCTAGGGATATGCTAGTGAACAATACAGACAGAAACAGGTGAATGGGAAATGCAATATGGTGTATTAATAGTTAAAATGAGGAAATTACAGAATGCCATGAACTTTTCTCATTTCTTCTTTATTCAACAAATATTTGTTTAGTACTAACTGTATGATGGACACTCTTCTAAGTGCTGAGGATAAAACAAAGTGCTTGTTCTCATGGAGCTCATTTCTTTATACAACTGGTTCATCTGAGGTCAGATTCTACAATTCCAAGATAGCTGGAGTGAAAGATCAGAATAAAGTAAAGAAATACAGGGTAGGCCGGGCGCGGTGGCTCACGCCTGTAATCCTAGCTCTCTGGGAGGCCGAGGTGGGCGGATCGTTTGAGCTCAGGAGTTCGAGACCAGCCTGAGCAAGAGCGAGACCCCACCTCTAAAAATAGAAAGAAATTATATGGACAGCTAAAAATATATATAGAAAAAATTAGCCGGGCATGGTGGTGCATGCCTGTAGTCCCAGCTACTCGGGAGGCTGAGACAGGAGGATCGCTTGAGCCCAGGAGTTTGAGGTTGCTGTGAGCTAGGCTGACGCCACGGCACTCACTCTAGCCTGGGCAACAGAGTGAGACTCTGTCTCAAAAAAAAAAAAAAAAAAGAAAAGAATAGAAAATCAAAAAGAAAAATGTAAAAAAAAAAAAAAAAAAAGAAATACAGGGTAAATAAGAAAATGTCTTCTGGGGGTTATTAAAAAATATGGAGGCAAAGCCCTAAGGAAAGAGCAAAGGAAAAAAGATGGAGAAACAGGGTAAGAAGAGGCAGGAAGAGAGAGATTGCTCTACCAAGGACTGTACTATTTTATCCCCTAAGCATTATTCTGACTTCTTTAGGACAGACTGTGTGTGTATAAGCCATCTCTGTATCCCAACTAATGCAGCACCTCGGAGGGTATTGTCAGACCTAGATGTATATGGCCAGATTATTTACTTACTAATTTGTGGGACCCTAGGCCATTACCCAAATGTCTTCAAGACTTTCCTATATCACTGCCTCGTAGAGTTGTTTTATTTCGTATTAATAGCTTAAAGACAGTACTTACTATTCTGTAACTACTTGTGCCAGGTACTATTATAACTACTTCAAATATATTAACTTGCTTAATCCTCATAAAAATCCTACGAGGTAGGTATTATTACCCCCATTTTATTTAGTTTGGAAAATAGTTAATGCTGGCACCCTCATTTTATATAAGAGGAAACGGAGGCACTAAGAAGTCATGTAGCCAGCTCATGGTTGTACAGCTAGTATCTGGCAAAATCTAACTTCATCTCCAGAGTCTGGGATTTAACCATCGCTTACATTACCTGTCAATAAATGCCACATAGTAAGATTTGAACTAAACAGGATGCATTCCACTGCAAAGTTCCTTCTCACCTCCTCCTATTCCATTATTTGTTCAATATTTATTGAATCCCCATGTTGTCAGGGAACTGTGAGAGATACCAGAGATACAAGAGTTAATACAGCTTATCTGGTTCTTGACCTCCTGGGGTTTATAGCCATTAAGCAAATAACATATCCTCCCCAGGTTCTCAGCCTTCACGGTTTTCTCCCATTTCTTTATCTGTTCATCAGTCCTCCAGCCAACTAGTGCAGAATTGATCAAGGAGAGAGGAGAACAGGCTCCCCTGAAGGCCAGGGGCGCAGGTCAGGTGACATACAGGTAAGAGACAGACTGACCTTTGACCGGGTAGTGTCGCTAAGTCCTCTCCTTTCTCTCTGAGCCTAGCCTTAAAATGGAGGGATTTGCACCGAGATTCTTTCCCGCACTAACCTTCCTAGATTACTCACCCTTTCCCCCGCCCCCCAGGCCCATCTGGCCTCTCCGTGACCTGGCGCTCCTGAGTTTGAGGTGCATTTCCTCTCTTGAATTTCCAGATACTGTTTTTCCCTCCACCGAGTCTCCCGAATTCCACGAGGCCTTTCCCTCGCGATCTCTGCCCAGCCCGTCACGCCCAGGCTCTGCGCCTGCCGTGGGCTGACGCCTGGGACGCCCAGTATCCGGTCCCGCCACGCGCCATCGTTTTCCGTTTGGGTTTCAAGTTCTTGGAGCCTCCCAGCCCCGGTTCAGCCAACCGCTGGGGCGGGAGTCAAGCCCAGACTTTTGACTAGCAGGCAGGGTGGTCTGAGCTCGGCCCGGCGGCCGAAAGTCCGGCACCCGCGAACCGTAGGGAGGCAGAGGGCGGCGCAGCCTCCCCAGCCAACAGGGCGTCACGGCCTGGGCGCCCAGACAGAGCTCACGGCCCTTGCCGCGGCCATTGTGCTTGGTCACCTCGGCCTCAAGGCCTGGTGGGCAGCGCGGCAACGGGGAGAAGCGCTGAAAGCGTCACTAACACGACATCTTCTCCCTTCACATACTGCGTTTTTATGTGGCAAGACAAACAGGGAAAAGGTTTAGTTTCTTTTTGCAGGACACGAAAAGGACAAGGAACGCAAAGAGCGGAGGCGGGAGGTAGAAGCCGCGCGCCTCCGCGCGCGCCCGGTCACGTGCGCCGCGAGGACCGCATGGCGGCGGCTTGCGCGCACCCGCGTCTCGGCTCCCCGGGCTGCCCGGGCGCGCGCGCCGACGGGGCGGGCGCATGCGCGTGGGGGCGCGCCGCCTCTGCCCCGCGGCGAGGGTGTCTATGGAGAGGCGGCGGCCGCGGCTGCTGAGGCGGAGGCTGAGGCAGTCGCGATGGCGCCCTTCCCTGAAGAAGTGGACGTCTTCACCGCCCCACACTGGCGGATGAAGCAGTTGGTGGGGCTCTACTGCGACAAGGTAACGGAGCGCAGGGCCTACTGCTCTGGGCGGCGCAGGCGGCGAGGAGGAGCGGGCTGGGTCCCTGGGGCGGCCTGGCCCGTGCGGCGCCCGCAGCCCCCGGGGCCGCCGCCGCAAAAGGAGCCGCCTGCGCAGCTGTCAGCGCCGCGCCGCTCCCCCTCACCTCCCCGCCCGCTGCGGGCCCCATGGAGAGCCCGCATCTCCGCTCGGACGCGCCCTCGGGGCGGGCGGCGCAGCCTCTTCTCGGCAGCGTCCTCCTGCCCCAGGGCCTGGCGCTCTAAGGAGGGGCGCTGCCCTGGCCACCCGCCGTCCTCGGGGCCAGCCCCCGCTGCAGCTCTGGCCTCCCGCTGCTTCCCCCTTAGGGAGAGGGGCCCGTTCCCTCCCCACGAAGCTTGGGGACCTTGGGTCGGCCACCTGCGGTGGGGTTCCCATCCGCAGAGAGTAGGCCGTTTCTGCAGTTGTCCTCGCCCCTAGTCGCTCCCTCCCCTCGGCCTGTTTTGGGGCTCTCTCTGCAGACACCCATCCATCCTTCCTCTGAACCTCTAGCTTGCTTCCTGGCTTAAAGAGCAGCTTCTCCCAACTACCCCCTGCTCATTTTGCCCCAGGTTTTTCACCGGTTTGATTTGGTAGAAAAACCAGGCTTAGGAATTAAAGAACCTTCGCTCTTCATATAGGATTTTTTTTCCCTTGGAACTTTTATTTCCGCGAGCATTTACTGGATGTAGATTTTTTTGTAAGACGGCCATTCCCTGTTGGAATTCTTTACATGGGCGTGAATGAAAGGGCCTCAGAAAAAGTTGGTTTAACTGTGAGAACCATTTTGGACTCTTAATTGGCTCAGCATAAGCTGAAAAAACATTTTCGTTGCGATAGTTAAGGGCCTTTTGCTAATGACTTTAAAACAATATTAAAATTCCACATATTTGCCAGTTTATGTTGGGGAAAGTCACGTGGATATGCTGCAAAATTAAAGCAGGCCTGTTTCTTGTAGAAATGAATCAAATAAACAGCATTTAAGTGGCTGTTGTTTAAACATAGAAATCGACTTTTATGAATTTGCAGAAATTACATAGCATTAAGCAGAACCACTGTAGACAGAAAAGAGGGCTTGCCTTATAGCCCAGCCAGGTGAGTGGAGGATGCCCAGGATGTTCACTGCTAGGCCACACTCAAGACCAGCAATTTAAAGCAATGAAGTTGAGTTTCAGATCTTAGCACCCCTGCACCACAACCATCTTCTCCCTCCCTCCATTTTGAAAATTTAAAAATACCCTGTTCAGATATAGTTTGAATGGGCCTGTCTAGGACAGTGGTTTGCAACCTTAATTGCTTATTAGAATTAACGCAAAAACTGTTAAAAACCTGATGCCCAAATCACTACAATTAGGATCTCTGAGGATGGAACCCAGACATCAAATATAAGTTAAAGGTCTCCAGGTGCGTGCAGTGTGCAGCCAAGGGTGAGAGCCACTTATCTAGGAGAGGCTTAAGGAATGGTTAAGGCTTAAGCCATTAAGCAGAAGTATATAACCGTGAATTTTCCAGTTAACTCTACTGTAGTGTTTTTACCCCTCTGGCTTTTGTATTTAGCTCATTCTGACAATATCCTTTAGTTTCACAAAAGAAAGAATTGAGGGAGGGGTGCTTTTTATTTTCTCAAAATCAGAAACGGAAGGTATTAAGGACAAGTGGAATCCAAGATATTCTTTCCAACTTTGACTGTGAAGAGGTAGTCCAGAGATCACCTGAAATTATGTTGGAAAATTTTGTGTATATTTTCCTAGGCAGTTTGTAGCCTTCATCAAATTTCCAAATGATTTTGACCTCCCAAAATAAAGAACCAAAATTTTATTTATTTGCGCAGTAGGCTAACTAGCCTTATTTTAAAATTTTCAAGAAGTCGGTCACTATTTTTGTTCTTCTTTTCCTGGTGATTGAGAATATTTGAAAAAGTTCTGAAAATATAATTGCTTTTTAGAAAACAACTGAGTCAAATAAAATTCTTTACAGTAGTCAAATGTTCTCTTGCATAACGAGTTTAATAAAGCATTTTCAGTTTAACATAGTGTAAATCAAAAATTATCACTAATTCTGAATTAATTAGATATGGTTAATGAGATTGTATATATTCATCAAGAAGATTAAAAGTCCAATTTTCTGATCTGTGACCAAGGTGATTTAGAAAAAAAAACCTGCATAGGAATTTTACATCCGGGTTTCTTCTTGGTACTGATAACCAATGGAAATGTCTCATAGGATGCCCTTTGGGAACTAGAGTGGAAAAATAGTATTTTGTAATGGCTGAGTAGTCTTAGAGGAATTAAAGGAAGTGTGCTTTGTTTGTTTTCGTTCATTTGTCACCTCAAGTTTTGCCATCACCATCCTTTGGTTGTATAGGCCGAAGATATCCAACCCAACTATTTCACTGTACTGTATTCCAAATTTTGGCTCTGAATGCCCAGTTACTATAAAGAAGTCAGTTTTATTTCCAGTATTCAACTTTTCAAATGCAGTATATTTTAGGAGCATTTGTTTACTTATTAGCATCAAATCAATCATTTATATGCTTAAATTATTTTACTTAGAATAATTTATTTTCTTAGGCCATTTGAAAAATTTTTTAACTATAAAAGTGAATTTTAGCATGAGAAAAGAGAGCACAATGAATTTTCAAAAGCTGACAAATATCATGTGTCTTAGGTTGTTTTATAATACCTAATGTTGTTGTATAATACCTAATTTAATACTTTGTTCATGGATGTCCTCTTATATTTGTAAAAGGTTTTATGGAAAGGTTTTTTTCACCTTTGTTATCCAAACAGTTCTTTGAAGTAGGTAAAGGCAGAGGGGATTTTTGTTTTATAGCTGGGGATCTGTAGGCCTAGATTGCCTAGGCCAAGGTTATTTAAGCAATTAGTGATAGATCCAGATGGAAACCCAAGTCAGTATTAGAACTCCCAGTTTAAAATTTTTTTTTATATGAATCCATAGTAGTTTCTGATTTTTTAGGTAATAATCTACTAAGAAATCTTTTTTGCTAATTTGCTGGCCTTCCAAACTGGGATGATTTTAGTGAAAATTTGCATTGAATGACATTTCTTTTCTATTTTACTTCAATTCATCAGTCTTTCCTCCAGTCTTCAAAGCTTTACTCCATTAATTCTGTCAGCATGGAGTAGTACCTTGTGTTTGCAGTGTGAGTTGTGGTACCTGTTCTTAAGGAGTTTATAATCTAATATGTAATAACATCTGTGCTCGGATGGAACTCTAAATAGGAAATAGTGAAAGCAAAGGAAGTTATATCTGGTCATCTCTACATTAAAGTGTTGGGAGTCGTCTCTTTGAATTGAGTTCTGAGAACAAAGTAGGTGGTGGCTGTAAAGACAGAGATTCCCAGGCTTATTTTTAAACCAGTTATAAAATACTCAAGTGGTGGAGCCTTAAGGAGTGCCCAAGTTTTTCAGTTAAATGTCCTAAAAGTGTCATCTACTTTAGCACTTTATAAAGAAAGAATATTTTATGATAAAAACCCATAAGAAGGAAAGAAGCTCAGAATAATTTGAATAGATTATTTTTTAAAAATTGCATGAAATGTAGCTTTATGATCAGTTTTCCTTGTTTTTCTCATTTCTCTGCATACCTATAAAAATTTATTAACTGGCGTTTGGGAAGATTGACTTGGTGGAGAAAGATTATTGAATTGCGAGCTGGGAGAGGAAGGCAAAGGGAATTTAGTGAGTTCTTACTACATGCTTACATGATTTCTTTTCATCCTTGCAAGAGCCCTGTAAGACGAGTATTATCCTTCATTTAAGTTGAGGAAACAGGCCAGGCATGGTGGCTCACACTTATAATCCTAGCACTTTGGGAGGCCAAGGCAGGGTATTGCTTGAGGTCAGGAGTTCGAGACCAGTCTGAGTAAGAGGGAGACCTACAAAAAAACAGAAAGATTAGCTGGATCTGGTGGCACATACCTGTAGTCCCAGCTACTCGGGTGGCTGAGGCAGGAGGATCTTTTGAGCCCAGGAGTTTGAGGTTGCAGTGAGCTATGATGATGCCACTGCACTCTAGTTGGGGCAACAGAATGAGACCCTGTCTCAAAGAAATCAAAATAAATACATAAAGTTGAAGAAACAGTGTTAGTGGTTAAATAACTTACTCTACTCATTCAACTAGTAATTAGTAAAGCCTGAATTTTACTTTAGGATTTTGCCCCCTCTGGAGCACATGGGTTTTGCATTACCTTACTAGTTCTGCTACTTATTGCTAGCTTTATGGTTTTATGCAAAACAGTTCACCTGTGGGCCATCATTTTTTCCATCTGTAAAGTAAATTTGATGGGATAGTTACTAAGGTTTCTTCACTGCGTGTAAATCTGCCTTGATTAAATGAAAGTATTGTCTGTCTAGTAGAAAGTAAAAACATATCTGGAGTAATGATATTTGGGCTTGTTCTTGTTCTGCTGTTTTTTGTATCTTCTTTAGAACTATTTAAGTGACACATTACTTTGGAGAATCAGTTTGAAGCCAGGCTGTATTATTTTAGGTTGTAGAGTATCTGAGACAGAAAACCTATTATAAGTCCTTTTAAACTATGAAGACACCATGTTACTGTTTGTTACTATTTGTTAATTATGTGTAGCGTGTTCCGTATGGGTACCTGGTTGAATTTGTGAGGCACCAGCGTACAACAACTTTAAAGGTCACTGGGAACATTTATATTCTACTATAGACCAGTGTTTTCAACATGTGTTCTATGACCTATTAGTAGGTCATAAATCATTTTCGTGGATCAGAAACAACATTAAAAAATTAAATGGAAAAGTAAATGTTAAGAGTGTATCATAGCTTAGAGAAGGAAATATTGTTTCCTGAAATTTGTTTGAAGTGTTTATGATGTGTAGGAATCTGGATTGCACTATATTGCATAGTGAAGGTCGTGGTTAACTATGTTTGAAAAACACTTCTCCAGAGCAACATTTCTCAACTGAAGCACTATTTGACATTTTGGGCCAGATGATTGATTCTTTGTTGTGGGAGTTGTCCTGTGCATTTGTAGGATGTTTGGCCACATCCCTGGCTTTTACCCTCTAGTTGTCAGTAGTGGTGACAACCCAAACTGTCTCCAGGCCTTGCCCTTTATCTCCTAGGGGACAAAATTGCCCCCCTGGTGAGAACTGTTGCTTTAGAGCAATTGTTCTTTCTGACAATTTACTCTCTTGGATCTGGAAAGTTAGCTTTCTGAATGGGACTAACATTGTATCTGTGGAAAGAGCATAGATATTAGAGTCATAGAGGCTTGGTCTCTGTTTTATTGCCTGTTAGGTATATGATTTGGAATAAGTTACTTTTCTGAACCTCCGTTTTTAAATCTATAAAATGGGGATTATTATATACCTGCTTCCGAAATTGTCTTAAGAATTAAAAACAGCTGGGCGTGGTGGCTCACACCTGTAATCCTAGCGCTCTGGGAGGCCGAGGCGGGAGGATTGCTCAAGGTCAGGAGTTCAAGACCAGCCTGAGCAAGAGTGAGACCCCCCCCCCCCCCCCGTCTCTACTAAAAATAATAAAGAAATTAGCTGGACAACCAAAAATATGTAGAAAAAATTAGCTGGGCATGATGGCGCATGCCTGTAGTCCCAGCTACTTGGGAGGCTGAGGCAGAAGGATTGCTTGAGCCCAGGAGTTTGAGGTTTCCGTGAGCTAGGCTGACACTACGGCACTCTAGCCCAGGCAACAGAGCAAGGCTCTGTCTCAAAAAAGAATTAAAAACATCTGAAAACACCCAGTGTAGTGCCTAGCACATCATAGGCCTCAGTATGTTCAGAAATTATTGGTGTCCAGGTTTATTTTTTTCTCAAATAAGCCTTTGTATTTGTATAACTTTATGGAGGCAAACACAATTTTTAAAAACTACTCATATAAATAGATTTTTTAAGAAGTTAAATTGTATGGTTATTCTTTTAACTACTAAATCTACTAACTTTAGGTACCAGGTTAAAAACATTTGCACTTTTCATACGGAGAAAAACTGACTTGGGTAGTATCTTTAGGGACATCTCTCCCTGCCCCACACCTTTTTTGCTTTGTTTTCACTTATGAAATCAACAAACATGTGTTGAGGATTTAATACAGATGAAACTCATTTCTTCAGACTGTTGTACGAACCATTTTTCTGTTCTCCACCAAGAGTATGACTTCATCTATTGGTCATTTTTTTCCAGCTTTATTGAGGTATCATTGACAAAAAAGGTATATATTCAAGGTGTACAACATGATGGTCTGATAGACATGTACATTGTGTAATGATTACCAAAATCAAATAAATCAAAACATCCACTGCCACAAGTAGTTATCCTTTGTGTGTGAGGGGGACGGTGAGGACACTGAGGATGTATTCTCACAGCAAATTTCAAGTAAACAATACAGTGTTATTAACTATATAGACACTATGCTGTACATTAGATCCTCAGAACTTATTCATTTTATAACTAAAAGTTAGTGTTCTTTGATCAACAGCTCAGCTCCTCATTTCCTCTAACCCCTAGACCCTGGCAACTACTTTTCTACTCTCTGCTTCTATGAGTTCTACTTTTTTAGATTCCATGTATAAGTGAGATCATACATTATTTGTCTTTGTGTCTGGCTTATTTCACTTAGTATAATGTCCTCCAGGTTCATCTGTGTTGTTGCAAATGTCAAGATTTTCTTCTTTTTTATGGCTGAATAATATTCCATTGTGTGTGTGTGTGTGTGTGTGTGTGTATGTGTATGTGTATGTATGTGTATCACATTTTCTTTATCCATTTGTTAATAGGCTGGTTCCGTATTTTGGCTATTGTGAATAATACTGCAATGTACATGGGAGTGCAGATATCTCTTGGAGATACTGATTTCTAATTTTTTGAG
Source organism: Eulemur rufifrons (assembly GCF_041146395.1). Lineage (NCBI taxonomy): Eukaryota > Metazoa > Chordata > Mammalia > Primates > Lemuridae > Eulemur > Eulemur rufifrons. The sequence goes on from NC_091001.1 coordinate 28,335,637, forward strand.
GAAACTCCATACTGATTTCTGTAATGGCTGTACCAAATTCTTTAAGGAGTTCTAATGGTGTTAATATTTTGGGATGAATACAGAAATAACAACAGAAAAGCCTAAGCAAGGCTTTTACAGATGCCTAGGTAGGGCTTATATTCTGTGTTCTTTAAATATGTTAACTTATTAAATCATCACAAGAACCCTATGAGGTAGTTAATATTATTGGCCTTATTTTACAGATGAAGAAACTGAGGTACAGAGAAATGTAGTGACTTGCTGGCAGAACAGATTCACATTTAGGCAATTTGGCTTCAGAGTCAGTGCTTTTAACCACTATGCTGGATTGACTCTAATGTAGAATCTCTTTTTGTAGCTAATTTGATTCTCATTTTGTAGCATGAAACTAGGCTTTAGCCTGTTGTTAAATCTAAAAGACTTTCTAATAGTCTTATGAGAATATATACAGAATTTCCTGCATATCTTGTGAGATATTATTAATATTTTTCTCAGGGCATTACAGTCCTCCATGAGTATCCATAGGGGATTGGGTCCAGGACCCCCTATGGATACCAAAATCCATAGTTGCTCAAGTCCCTTATATAAAATAGTATTTGCATATCACTTATGCACATCCTCCCACATACATTAAATCATTACTAGTTTACCTATAATATCTAATGCAATGAAAATGCTTTGTAAATAGTTGTTATACTTACTGTTTATTATTTTATATGGTTTTTAATTAGTTTTTGAAATACTTTTAATCTGCCATTGATTAAATCTGTGGATGCTGAACCCACAGATACAAAGAGTTGACTATATTTACTTTTTTGCCATTAAAAAAAATTATAGCCATTATTAATGCTTGATTTTGATTTGTGTCATATTTCTACTAAGATTATTTTTAAGGGTTTTCTTCCCCCAATAAAATGATAAATGATAGATGACAGAGCATCAAAACAGAGACCAGGCACTAATGAATTTTGTTGTACTCTTGTGTGACATTTCTTATCGTATTTAAAATCTACAGTATGGGTTTAACAAAATGTCCTGCCTGTTGTTTTTGGATGGCTCAGCAGCTAAGTGTAGTTTTTACATTTTTAAATAATTGAAAAAAATCAAAAAAAGAATAATATTTAGTGATACGAAAATTATATGAAATCTTAAGTGTCTATAAATATAAAGTTTTATGGAAATACAGCTATACTTATTCAGTTACATATTGTCTATGACTACTTTTGTGCTACAAGAGCTGAGTTAAATAGTTGCTGTAGGCTGGGTGTAGTGGCTTACACCTGTAATAGTAGCACTGTGGAAGGCTGAAGCGGGAGGATCTCTTGAGGCCAGGAGTTCAAGACCAGCCTGGACAATATAGTGAGACCCTGTCTCTACTAAAAATAGAAATAAAAAAAATTAGCTGGGCATGATGGTGCACATCTGTAGTCCCAGTTACTCAGGAGGCTGAGGATAGAGGGAGGATCACTTGAACTCAGGAGTTTGAAGCTGCAGTGAGCTGTAATTGATTGCACCACTGCACTCCAGCCTGGGTGACAAAGCGAGATCGTGTCTCTAAAGAAAAAAAATAGTTGCTACAGACCATATGCCCTGCAAAAGTTAAAATATTTAGTATCTGGCCCTTTACAGAAAAAATTGCCAACCCTTGTTCTAGATCATTTACGTATACATTGTGGTTAACTTTTCATTGTCTTATTTCCTTTAACTAGAATGTAAACTATAAAGGCAGAGATCTTTGTTCTGTTCACTGATGTATGTATCCCAAGTACCAAGAACAGTACTTGGCTCAATAATAGCTGCTCAGTAGATATTTGAATAGAGTAAAAAAGTATGATTTTATAAAAATGAATGTTTAATTTTCAAAATGTGATGTTAGTTAGCATTAAGTACCAAGCAACCATGTGAAGTACAGGTTTTTTATTATTCTTGTTTATCCCCAAGAAGAGACTAAGACATTGAGAGTGAAAAGTAACTTGCCCAGGGTTATACAGTTAAATCACTGGTGGAACTGGGATCTGATCCTAGGGAATCTGACTCTATAACTGGTTCTCTACAAATGACTCTAAATGCCTAATCTATATTGCCTTTTATAGACGATACTTAATTAACTCTGTTATGTATAGTGGAATAGTTTTGCTTTAGGAGTTTGTATGTTATCTGTTTTGATGCTCAGTCATCTGACTATAATTCCTGTAGAGAACAGGCAATAAGATAGTTCAGACTGTGCTCCATTTTAGGAATACTATATCATACTTTAGAAAGCAAGTCTAGGAAGTATGGTGTTAGTACTTTTCCCCTTCATTTATCTATTTGTTGTATTTAGCCGAATCAGGTTTCCCCCTTTAAAATGAATTTTGAAATTGGAATTGATACAATAGAAGGTAAATTTAATATAGTAGGTAATGGAGGGCTTGAATCTTACTTTGAATTTTAACTTGAAGCAAGTTCCTTGATAATACATACATTTTAAACATTAGAATTTAATTTTCCAGTAAGTGTAAAAAATTGAAGTTACATCAGAATAGTAGTTTTCTCTTTTTGAATACTAGAATTAAAGAAGATATAATGTATGTTTCTTTATATTTTTTTTGTGTCTTTTCAAGTACGTTTACTTTCTCATGTTCTGCTTACTAAGTTTCCATATTGCACTATTGCAGTGCTTCCAGTTAAGAAAAGTAGATGATTTCTTATATAAGCTACTAAGTGTTTATCTCAGTTTTGTTTAAAAGAGAATAGCTCCCCTAGAGTTATCTAATAATATTATAGCAGCTCAATATTTTATAATTATTTCCTGAACAGATTATTGTCATCTTGATAGTAAAGGGGAGGGGACCTGATTCAATCCTTTTTATTTAAAGAACTATGATCTGTGTATGCATCATTTTTCTCTTTACCAGGCCCTTCAGAATGCAAACCAACATCTTCCTGGCCTAGTGTACTTTTTAATGATAATATTATAACTTGTTAATTTATGAATTACCTTTATTTGTACTTTAATGTAACCAAGTATTAGGGAAGTATGTTGCTATGTGCAAAAGTAAATAGGATTGCATTTGAATATTTCTTATTGGTGCATATTTGCATGTATTGATTATGTCTTTCTTTTTAAATTTTTATTCAGCTGTCTAAAACCAATTTTTCCAACAACAACGATTTCCGTGCTCTTCTGCAGTCTTTGTATGCTACTTTCAAGGAGTTCAAAATGCATGAGCAGATTGAAAACGAATACATTATTGGTTTGCTTCAACAACGCAGCCAGACCATTTATAATGTACATTCTGACAATAAACTCTCTGAGATGCTTAGTCTCTTTGAAAAGGGACTGAAGAATGTTAAGGTGAGTTGCAAACATGGATTATTTAAACTATCACAATTTGCGCCATCTTCTGGTATGTCATTGGTAAAACATGTTAGCATTCTATAGTAAATGACGTGTTAAAGAAAAAAATTATTTTGTCACTTGTTAAAGACAGCAAGGAAGACTTTATTCAAGAGGGAAGCATACAGTAGGGGCTTGCAGTAAGGGCTTACAGTAGGGAAGAGATATTGGGCTTGACTCTGAATACAGCAAGGACAAGTAGAATTTCTTTTCAGCCTCAGGCAGTTGCTTTTGAGGGTCCCTAAGTCTCTTGTGAGCCCCAGTGGGGGCAAGAGGCCCAAAGCTCAAGTGACTGTAGGGCATTTAGGGCCTTTAGGAGAAAGGGAAAAGTCTGGGGTGGACAGAGGGATGGAAGAGCTAGAGGTTTAAAAGGGGACATGTTAAAGGATTTAAGGGAGCTGAAGGGAAGTTTGCAGGTGGAAAAAAGGAGGGAGGAGCAGAAGCAATGGGAAGAGAAAAGTCTTAGTTTTCCAAAGAAGCCAGTGAGTTCGAAGTTATCCTTAGGTAAAGTCATGCAATGGGAAAGGAAGTAGAGTTAGCTCTATAGTGGTAAAGCATATTGTCGCAGGGATTCAAGAAGGGAGTGTGAGCTTACTGAGAAGCCCCCATGGGAGAAGCAGGAACAGATAGAGTAGAGAGGCCTTATAAAAAGATGGGAAAAAATTTCCAGGCCAGGAGTGAGTCCTCACTTGAAACAAAGAGCTAGGAAAAAAATCTTTCTAGACCAGGCCAGGTCTTAGAGTCTGGGAATAAACCCTCACTCTAGAGAGTCAAGGAGAAAGACTTCCAGCCCAGTAGGTACCTTTCAACAAAGAAGCCTGGACATCTAAGTCAGCTTCAGAGTAGACTTAGAACTCTAAGTGTCAGTATCTGTTCTTACTGTGCTTCACTGAACTGTCAGCTGGAGCACTAGATCCCCAATTAGTCAGCCAGGAATGAAGACAAAGGCTTTAAAGGTGTACGCTTGGAATACTTGCTGAGAGGTCTGGTGATCCCATGTTGAATCTGATCTTGTCTGAGTCACAGGCTTCATAATGTAAAGAAAAAATTATTCACGACACTTGTTAAATACGGTAAGGAAGACTTTATTCAAGAGAGACTGCAGCAATGGGGATTTTGCAGTAGGGGAGAGAGATTGGGCTCAACACTGAATACAGTAAGGACAAGTAGGGGTTTTATAGCCATGGAGCAGGGTGGGAGTCAGTAGGTGGAAAATTACTGAGAGGAAACATCAAGGCCAGGGAGATTCTTGACAGGCTGACTCTACAAAATTTCTTGCTGAAAGTCAGTCAGGTGATAAGATATTGAGAGTGGGGGATAAGGAATTGGATCAGATATTGAGGGTGGTCAGATGCCAAGGGTGGGGAATTTTTGCTAAACTAACTCAGCAGGAAAACTGGACTTAGTGGGCCAAGGATGGAGTCTAAAGTTAGACCTAGTTGAGAAGAGGACTCAGGAGAAGCTTGACTCAGGTTTGGAGGTTTGGTAAGAGTCTTTGTCAGTTACCTCTTTATTACCGTTTTATAAAATTTTATAATGAATGCTCTTCACCAAAGCTTAAAGTTGTTTTTGTAAATTGAAATTTTAATTACTGTGAAATTATTACATTTTGTTAACATTTGCTGAACTCTTAAAGGAAAACTATCAGTGTAGTCAGTGGTGACCAAAGGTAAAATTATTACTTTGAATCAATAAACTCTTTAATTTTATAAATTTTATTTATTTTAAAATTGAATGTCAGCTCTGTTTACTACATTTTGTTTTTCCTTATTGTAGGGAGCAGAGGTAGTTAGGATAATTTTTAGTTATATAATAAAAATTAAAGATTTTTTTAGTGTAGTTTAGGATAATGATACAGAGAGATTTTCTTCCTAATTACATTTATGTATTGCAGGATATTTGAAATTTGATCTTAGTTTATTCCCCTTCTGGCTGGGTGAAGCATAGGCTTAAGTTACAGCTCTGTCAAACCACGTGCACTTAGAGATTTATGTTCTAGAAAGGCTGTTCTGCAGCAGGGAAGAGGATGGGGTGAAAGGAAAGAAAAGACTCAAGGAGGAAGATCATAATAAAAAAATTATTCTAGTGATCTCTAGACAAATACTCAGCAGCTACTTGGTGGGGAGGTGGGAGGTTTGGTAGGGGTAGGGTACTGGCAAATAATGGAAGGGGGATTTACTTTTTTATTGAATACTCCTTTGTATTCTTTGAATTTTATATCATGTTATATATTACCAACATGAATACCTCTTCACTAAGATCTGAACTAAAGTTATGACTAGTGGAAATACAGAGGAGGGGTCATGTAAGAAATTATGTAGGAATTAAAGTTATGTAGGAAATAAAATTGATGGAATGTAGTGATTGTATATAAAGGGAGGAGGAAAGAAGAAATAGAAAAGACATAAAAATGAAAACTGAACCTGACTTTCTAGAGTATATAGAAGAGGGTTGAGACATAAAAAAGATCAATTCTGGAAAGGTTAGGTTTGAATTGCTGTGTAATTCAGGTGGGCATTTATTAGTAGGAGGAGACAGAGGGATTTTAAGGTCAAATGATCCGGTATGGAAAAGCAAATTTGGTAACTAGCATATAAGTAGAAATGGAAGGTGTCTGGATATGTTCAGGGAAAATGTGTAAAATCCTAAGAGAATGGGACATTGGATTGAATATCGGGAAGCAGTTGAATAAATTAGTTCAAGAAAAAGAGGGGACTTGAGAGGACTCAATAGGGATGGAATATTCCCATATTTTTAAAGTTTTCATTATTTTGTAAATTTTCCACATGTTTTAAGTTGAGAGGGCTGATAGAGAAGTGATGGATAAGTTACAGGGAGATTTGATCTTAGTTCATATTAGGAAGAACTTTTTAGCTGTTTAGAGTTGCCCAGAATTTGAATGATTTACTTCAAGATGTACTGAGCTCCTTCCCTTTACAAGTGTTGACACTAATGTATATGACTTTCTGTCAGGATAATGTTAGCAGCAGGTATAGTTGACCATGGACAACACAGGGGTTAGGGTGCCAATATCTGACACAGCTGAAAATCCGTGTATAACTTCTAACTTTCTTATAACTTTTAACTACCCCCCAAACTTAACTACTTAATAGGCTACTGTTGTTGACCAGAAGCCTTACTGATAACATAAACAGTCAACACATACTTAGTATATGTATAATATACTGTATTCTTACAATAAAGCAAACTAGAGAAAAAAAAATGTTACCAAGAAAATCATAAGGAAGAAAAAATATAGTTACTATTTATTGAGTGGGAGTGGATCATCATAAAGGTCTTCATCCTTGTCATCACACTGAGTAGGTGAATGAGGAGGGGTTGGTCTTGCTGTCTCAGGGGTGGCAGAGGCAGAAGAAAATCCACATCTATGTGGACCTTTACAGTTCAAACCTGTGTTAAGGTTCAATTAAATTCTGAATTTAATTGGAGGATATGCTAGATAATCTTAAAGGGATTCTGTAATGATATAGTATAATAGGCTCGGAGATATATTAAGAGAAGAGACATATAGAAATTATATAAATGAGAAGCAAAATCAATAGAAGTTTTATGCAGATACTTGCTATTTTTAGACTGTTTATGACATTTTTAAAAAGAGATCATATTACTAATGAAATTCAAAGCTTGTTGTTCTACGGACATCTTTTATACTAAAAAAAGTACAGAGAGCACTTTGCTATTTGTCAATGTGTTTTTCCCCTGAGGTTTTATGTCACACTTTATTTTAGAGATGGGATCTGGCTATATCGCCCAGGGTGGTCTCAAACTCCTGGCATCAAGCAATTCTCAGCCTCCCAAGTAGGTAGGACTACAGGTGCAAGCCACCACACGTGCCTTATGTTGCATTTTATTTATTTATTTTTTTTTTGAGACAGAGTCTCACTCTGTTGCCCAGGGTAGAGTGAGTGCCGTGGCGTCAGCCTAGCTCACAGCAACCTCAAACTCCTGAGCTCAAGCGATCCTCCTGTCTCAGCCTCCCGAGTAGCTGGGACTAGAGGCATGAGCCACCATGCCCGGCTAATTTTTTCTGTATATATTTTTAGCTGTCCATATAATTTCTTTCTATTTTTAGTAGAGACGGGGTCTCGCTCTTGCTCAGGCTGGTCTCGAACTCCTGAGCTCAAACGATCCGCCCACCTCGGCCTCCCAGAGTGCTAGGATTACAGGCGTGAGCCACCACGCCCGGCCATGTTGCATTTTAAATTGACTTCCTGGGATCAGACACACAATATAAATAATGAAGCAAAAATTTTATAAAAAATGTAATTTTTTTTGTTTCCAGAATGAATATGAGCAGTTAAATTATGCAAAACAACTGAAAGAGAGATTGGAGGCTTTTACAAGAGATTTTCTTCCTCACATGAAAGAGGAAGAGGAGGTAAGCATAATTTTTCTCCCCTGTGATTTAGAGTAATGAAACTCTTAAAATACTATTTTGCCTTAGAGGCTCTTCATAGCAATGTATAGGAAGATATGTCTGGTTGATGGAGTGAAGACCCCGTTTCCTTTTGGGAACTGAAGAAAAACTGAAGAAAAAAATACTAGTTTTATTCCTTCAGAAAGGTTGTTGCTTTTCATTGAATGAATGATTTGATTTATTTATTTAAGGAATATTTATTTTCTTATCTGTAAATGGCACTGTGTTAAATGTTAATAACTTTTTGTTGCCCTAGTGTCTTTTCAGAATCTTTAGAGGATTCTTTAAACTTTTTAATATTTTTTGTATTTTCATGCTAAGTTTAAAGAATTTTTAGTGTTTTTCAGTCATAAACTTTAGTAATTAAATGGTGGTTTTAAATTTATCAGTCTCATGCCTAATACACTTACACAGGGATACCATTGAATGGATGGGCAAAACATTTTCCCTTTCTCTTCTTTTTCTAACATTAGATGAACATCAGGGTAAGAAATAGAGAAATTATTTTATGCAGAACTGGATACCTGTTCAGCTGTAAATTAGTTACTACAGCGATTTTCAGCTATAACTTCACCTTATAATCAGATTGGTATTATTAAAAAGAAACTCTACTTCTTAAGCCCTATCCAGACCAATTAAAATTAATTCTGGTGGAAGGCATTGGCATGGGTATTTTTTCGAGGCCTTCCAACTCATTGTAATAAACAGCACTAAAATCACTGAGTTACTAGAGCAGTGTTTCTTAATCTGTCATGCTCATCAGAATTATCTGTGGAACCATAAAAAGCCTTGGTTCTACTTCTAAAGATTTTAATTCTATAAATCAAAGGTTGGAACTTAAGCATCTGTTTTACAGAAGAAATCTCCATAGATAATTCTCATAGTACCACTGTACTAAAATAATGATTTGAAGAAACATCTTCAAAATCCAGAAACAATAGTGAATAGTTCAGGGTCTCAGTAGAGCTCTGCCTTTCATATTCCAGTACACTGGGTACCAGTCTCATTTGAGGTAGAGGCCTGGTTTTGGGTAGAGTTCAGTTACTGTAGTATGAGAAGGCAGTTAACTGACCTAAATGTCTAACAGTAAGAGAATGATTAGGAGTGTTTGACAAACTCTGTGAGGAAAAACCTTCTGGTCCTGATGCTTTAAAATTGTTTAGGGATTAACATATTAGCTGGAGAAACCTTAGCAAGAAAGATCTTTTGGTGATATTCTTCTCTGCAATTTTTAGATAAATTAACCCAGTGATAAGTAAAATTTCTATCTGAAATATATGGTCATAATACTACACTTGAACCATAATAATTTAAAAAGTGTAGAGTCAAACAAAACTAAGCATCTTTCGTTCTGAATATTTTGTTTAATTTAGGTTTTTCAGCCCATGTTAATGGAATATTTTACTTATGAAGAACTTAAGGATATTAAAAAGAAAGTGATTGCGCAACACTGCTCTCAGAAGGATACTGCAGAACTCCTTAGAGGTCTTAGCCTGTGGAATCAAGCTGAAGAGCGACAGAAGTTTTTTAAATATTCTGTGGATGAAAAGTCAGATAAAGGTGAGATTCATACCTATAGATAGAGAACAGTTTATTAGTTCTAAGGTCATTGACATCATGTTGATAGGAACTGTAGATTTTGATAAGTCAGGCTTGTACTGTCAAAGGCGTTTATTTTCATGTATAAATTTAATTGAAGGCAGTAGTTTCTATTTTAGAATATAGTGTTGTCTATGATACATATCTCACATACCTGGGACATAGCAATACAGTGTTTCTTTTTTTTTTTTTCTCCCCAAAATCATGGCTTGTTGGATAGTGTTTCTTAATGAATTTATATATGCACATTCAAAATTGTTGAAAGCTACGATTATACAGAATGTTTTTGAAGTATAGTGGCTGCTTTTATCTTTCTTTGTGTTTTTTCATTGGTTTTCAAAATCAGTTATGTCTATATTTTATTTTCCATCCTTTCCTATGGGTCGTTCTTTCAGCTTATATCCAATAATATTCAGAGAAATGACTACGAGAGGCAGTTTTTTTTTTTGTGTACAATTACTTTGAGAGTACAAATTAGAAATGCAAATAAAATATGCCTGCCTTTTTTCTTAATGGACTATTTCCTCATTTTTTATTCTTTTATTCTTTTCTTCAATAGCTTTGCCTTTTAAAACAAACACCATTAAAGAAACAATTGGGGGCCAGGCAGGGCACGGTGGTGGCTCCCGTCTGTAATCCTAGCACTCTGGCAGGCCAAGGCAGGAGTTGCTTGAGCTCAGGAGTTCGAGACCAGCCTGAGCAAGAGGAAGACCCTGTCTCTCCTAAAAATAGAAAATTAGCTAGGCGTCTACTTGGGAGGCTGAGGCAGGAAGGATCCTTTGAGCCTAGGAGTTTCAGGTTGTAGTAAGCTGTGATGACACCACTGCACTCTATCCAGGGTGATAGCCTGAGACTCTGTCTCAAGAAAGAAAAGAAAAGAAGCAATGGGCATCCTTAGGCTAGTAAAAATTCCTTTGCTTCTTCAAGATTGGTGACAGTAATGGTGTTCCTATTAAAATAGCTTATAATATTTTGAACTTGGTCCTTTTCTCTTATTTTTATTTAACAAAGTAGGTGAGACACATGTTGAAACAAAAGTGATTGTATAAGTTAAGCTATAATTAAACCCATAAAGCTTGTGTGCTTTACTTTGAAATGTAGCTTGTACCTTAGAGACCAAGCTAAGACCTGTTGTGTCTGGTTTAATTGTAATTATAATGTGGAATTTAAAAGCATCACACTTACTGCATTTAATTTTCCCACTCCTTCAAAGCAAATTATGGCTGTATTATGTTTAAAATATTTGGTATTTTAAAAGTAGCTTAAAGAATGTGATCGTAGCATTTCTATATTTAAGTTGCTTCATGAAGGCAAATCAGATATACAAGGTACTCAAATTCTTTGTAAGTACTCTAATGGTGAATATTTTGTATTTTATATTTATTCTAATATCTCATTTTCATTTTTATTTTGGAAAATTATTACTGAAATACATTATTGAATATCCAATGACTATTTTCTACAATAATTACTGATAAAAGATTCTTTATCAATGTATAACAGCATCAAAAATGTTTATGTTTTGTTGTCTCAACTAGAACATAAATAAGTACGTTTAAGCACCTATAGGTTAAGGAACTAGCATTTCACAGATCTTTTGTATGAAATATGAAAATCAGAGAGGGAACACAAGGAAAGTACTGACAGGAGTCATAATGCATGAATGGAAAACGTTGTAAGATTTGTGTGTGTCATTAAAAATGCCTTGAAGATCTCATAATCTGACTGACTGTACTTTTGATTTAAAGCTGTATAACCTGTTTTGTTCCTTTTTCAAATGATGCTACTTAGGCTACAAAGTGAGTATTGTTTTTTCTGTGACGTCTTCATAAGAGGAAGTTAATTCTGTGTTCACTATTGTAGTTCCCACTGATGAAGTATGATTTGGGCCATGATAGTTTAACCCTACTGGTTCTTAACAAGTTTAACATCCCCATGTTACCTCTAATACATGTCATTTCCTTTTCACATCGTGCAAGCAGGAAGAAATTGACTTCAGGCATTGGATTTTATTTATAGAAATATGATTGTAATTTCTTATTGCATTTGCTCTTCTAGCCTTTACTGCTAAAGTTTTTCTTTTTTATTTCAGAAGCAGAAGCGTCAGAACACTCAACAGGTATAACCCATCTTCCTCCTGAGGTAATGCTGTCAATTTTCGGTTATCTTAATCCTCAAGAATTATGTCGTTGCAGTCAAGTAAGCACTAAATGGTCTCAGCTGGCAAAAACTGGATCGCTTTGGAAACATCTTTACCCTGTTCATTGGGCCAGAGGTAGGTAAATGGGACTTTTAGTTTGTTTTAACAATATTTGCATCTGTTTTTCTAGATAAATACTCATAGACATTAATAAGCAAGGCCAGGGAGGGAATCTCTGAGAGGTTGACCAAAAAGTAGATTTTATAGTTAGATGATGTGCTCTTGGTTGACATGTTTGAAAAGCTAACAATACTGAAGTATTCATCAGTAAATTATGTGGTGTCTGACATTTCTTTTAAAATAATTAAGAAAAAATAGTCTGGAGGAGAAATGCAAAAAGATAGGCAAAATGTTGCTTATTGAAGATAGGTGATGGGTACATGGGGATTCATTATGCTAGCTCTTTCTATCCTTGACTATGGAATTTTCCCTAATTATAAATTAAAAATGAAATTAATAGGTTTTCAGATCTGCTTTAAATAATCAGATTATATGAGTGTTTTAAAAACACAGAATAAATTCTATAAAATTTAAATATGAGATACCATTATGGCTTGGTTTTGGTGGTGGCTCGGAATTACTGTTAATCTATCTTTAATATCATTTTTGGGATTGGTAATGCCTCATTCTCTAACAATTTCGTATTAATTACATTGTGGCAAGTTACTTTCACATGTGAACAGTTAAAATTTCCTTTTCACAAACATAATGCAGTTATGGGATACATGCAACTAATATGGCATATATTTTCTGTCACTGAATTAAAACAATTTCTTCTAGCTGAGTGTTAGCTTCAGAATTCACAGTAATTTTTTTTTTGTAGATTTCTATTTGTGACTTTGTATCTGATTTAAATTATGAGTCTGATTTAAAAGCAGTTTTGTCACAATAATATGTAGGATTTTTAAGATAAGCTATTAGATATTTAATGTTTTTTGAGTGAAGCTATTTGTAGTATTAGGTGGACTTACATGATCTAAATGATTAGAATTGTTATTTTTATGTAGAATAATTTTTTCTGTTAATTTTAAGATAATGAAATATTGAGTGAAAAGTTAAGGCAGACATGGGTGTATCAAATACTTTTTTGTCCAGCTATTTTTAAGAATTAGTTAAGAATTAATGCATAATTAGATACGTTTGGATATGAATATCAAATGTGATAATGCTGTGCTAACTTCTGTGAAGTTACTCAAATCTTAATATGCTTTTTTCTGTTTTTTTTTTTTTTTGTTTGTTTTGGAGACAGAGCCTCGCTAGCATCAGTCTAGCTCACAACAACCTTAAACTCCTGGGCTTAAGCAATCCTACTGCCTCAGCCTCCCGAGTAGCTGGGACTACAGGCATGCACCATCATGCCTGGCTAATTTTTTCTATATATTTTTAGTTGTCCAGATAATTTCTTTCTATTTTTTAGTAGAGACGGGGGTCTCGCTCTTGCTCAGGCTGATCTTGAACTCCTGACCTTCCTGACCTTGAGCCATCCATCCGCCTTGGCCTCCCAAAGTGCTAGGATTACAGGTGTGAGCCACTGTGCCCGACCAACTTTTTTTTGTTTTTAATATGTTTAAACAAAAAATCCAATAAAAATGTTTTTTATTTATTTATTATATTTGTTTTGAGTGGCTCTCAATCAGAATTAATTTTTACCCCCCTCCAGGGGACATTTGAAATGTCTGGAGACATTTATATTTGTCCCATATTTGGGTATTGAACTGGTATCTAGTGGGTAGAGGCCAAGATTGCTACTGAGCACCCTACAATCCATAGGACAGCACCCCACAACAAATAATTGCCTGCCACGAAGAAGTAGTGTCAAGGATGAGAGATGTAATGTTAAGAGTTCAGTAAATTAATTCTACATTATCTCTCACTTTGCTATCATATAAGTTAGTTGTAACAGATTCTCCTGGAACTATGAATTTATGGTTTAGCTTTATCTTTCCCTTTGAATTCTGTTCCCACCTATTTCTGAATTGCTAACTGATTCACTACAGAGTAGAAAGTTCTGCCTCTTATTTGTTAGCTATCATAGTGGGGCTATTGCAGGAGCTAGTATGAAGCCATAGTAGAGGAAAATGTTAGGTTGTTTTCAATGATTTCTAAAATTATATGCAAGATTATTGATAATTACTTATAGATGGTGATTATAACCATTAAGCTTATTACTGTAAAAGACAATTGAAAAACTTCTTATATAGAAAGTAGCTACAAAGCAGGTACATAGCAGGTTATGTAAATTTTTGTAGTTATTGTTCTATCTCCATAGTTTGAGAAAGGTTTTACTTTGAGAAAATATGAACTATTGGTTAGTTAATTATTATTGTTAATTGAACCCACATAGTTACAGTTCTTTTCAGTATGTCTGAAATTGAATTCAATGCTTAGTTTTATTTTTTTTTAGCCATCATTAAATATTTCTAAAAATACCTGACCCATTGCCCAGGGCTCAGATACTTTCTGTGTGTAGAGAGTTTTATTGTAAATAGCTTAGTTTTTTATAACGACAAGCAGTCTAATTTTATTTTGTTCTTTTTCCTTGTTTATTCATTGAGTAGGTGACTGGTATAGTGGTCCTGCAACTGAACTTGATACTGAACCTGATGAGGAATGGGTGAAAAATAGGAAAGATGAAAGTCGTGCTTTTCATGAATGGGATGAAGATGCTGACATAGATGAATCTGGTAAGCATGTTTATAATTAAAATTATGATGTGGTGTTTTAATAATTGATATTATATTAAGTATTTCTAATTATGAGGTGTTAAGATTTATGTGTTTTGTGTTTTCTAAAGAAACACAATTTCTAAGCCTACTACTTCTTAAAATTTGAAGGAATAATAAGATTTAAAATTCTAAGTTTTTAAAAAATGTGTATAGGGTTGTTTCCCATTTGTTTTTATATTAAAATAAAAAATTAGAAAATGCCTTTTTTCCTTATGGAAATAATGTACATTCATTATAGTACTTTATAGTTTACAATATGTGTTTTAGGGCCTTTTAAGATCAGTTGAACAGCATTTATTGATTGGGTCATCTGTGGCCCAAGGAAGGAGGATGAAGCTATCAAGTGTACTTACTGATTTTTAAACAGTCATAACACTTGCCTCAGAAGGTTGTTGTAGAATGAAGAAGTAATATATATATATATATGTATATGCAAAGTTTTCGTAAATGGTAAGGGCTTATAAAAACTAGTGTAGCTATTCACTGAGCATTGAGAGTTCAGGATGAATAAGACTTTATTCCTACCCTTAAAGAACTCACAAATGAGGGTGAATTTAGAATGTGTAATTCTTAGGGTATATAATGAAAAGTGCTATATAATAGAGGTGCAGAGAGATACTTTTTGGGAGTATGAAGAGGAAGACAAATTCTGTCTTGGATACTATCCTAGATAATAATTACTAAAAGATGATGAAGTAGTAAAAAATTAACAGATGAGGTATTTTTCTACTTGGTAAAACTGAAACTGTAGGAAATTTTATTTATAAAACTTCCCACTTAAGAAAGCTAATCTGGTCTGGTGAAAGAACTAAACATATGAAAAATAAGTCCTATAAGTAGAAAGTATAAAGATTATTATTTCAGCAGGAAAAGTAGTTCATTTTTATGAAATGAAAATGCCACATTTTAGTATAAATAAAAGTTCGGGAGGTAGTATATAAGGAAGAGTTCTATTCCAATTAGATTTGGTGATGTGCTTACCTATGGCAGGCATTGTTTTAGGTATGAAGTTTATAATGGTAAACAAAACGGAAAAAAAAAATAACCCTGGCCTTGTTCAGCTTAAATTTGGAGTGGGGAGGCAGACAATAAACACGGTAAAATATATGCTATGTTAGATGATGACAAGTGGTGTGGAGAAATATAAAGAAGGGAAAGCATGCCAGGAAGTGGAGAAGGAAATAGTGGTTAGTTAAGGTCCCCTGAAAAATTTCAACAAAGACCTGAAGAAGGTGAGATCTTTCCTCAGATATCAACTTAAGGAAGACTATTTATTCTAGAAAATTCATAATACCCATGATAAGAATTTTAAAGCCTTTACCAAACTCAGTGTATGTGTCTCAACACTTGAAGATAGCCAAAGTGAAAACTGCCATTTTCCTTCAATATTGAAAAGGAAAGGTGGTTTATACTATAAAAATTGAGCCTTTTTAAGATAATAAATCTATTCTATTGATTAGTGGATTTAAGACTAAACTTTGGCTCTGCCATCTACTTCAGTGCTTTTTCAGTTTAGCTGTCTTTACTAGTCTTGCAGAGAAGTTATTTTGTATAGAATGTATAATTTTTTTTTTAAAGATTTCACAGTCCCAATTACCCTGATTTGGTCATTACATATTATATACAAGCATCAAAATAGCACATGTACACCCAAAATATGTACAACTATTATATATTGAAAAAAATAAAGGATTTCACAGTAAATAGTACACATTTAGATAGTAAAGGCCACAGAAACAAAAGAATGGCTTGTTAATAAAATAGAATAAATAGAGTTCAGTAAAGTAATTTTTTATCTCTTTATATTTTACATATATATCTGGGGAAAGGAGGAATTTAGGATAATATCTATAAACAGAACTATTAGTAGCAAATTTAGTTTTTTAATTTCAGAATATTATAGGGGTAGCAAATTCAGTAATTATTCTTTCTACTTACATTCCTTTTGTCAGCTATACTCAGTTTTGTTTTAAATGAGACTTCCTTAACTTACTCTGTTAAACTCTTTTATGTTTAGAGGCATTCATGTTAGGTCTTTAGGTAAGCATAATATTAGGATCCTGAGAAAGGCAATAAAATTATTAGTTCATTCTTTTTCTTGTAGTGTGTTTTTTGTTATATCAAATTGGAGTTTGTAGTTTTTTCATTGTGGTTGTTGTTACAGTAGTGCATCCTGTTATAAACATCCAAGCTTTACAGAAGCTAAGTAAAACACAAGCTTATTTTTAACTTCTTAAAAATTCTGAAGTACCTTTCTTTGCTTGATTCGTTATGGTCAGGCTAATTTAGTTGAGTTACAAATCTCTTCTAGCTCCATGTCCTTTTTATTTAGGTAGAATAACTGATGGTGCTTTTGCTATGGATCATTTTTTTTTTTGATATATCATATATTCTATTCTCTTGGAGAACTTTTACTATTCTTTCAGAATTCACAGTTTTTTCCAAAACTTTTTTCATTCCCCCAAAATAAAATTATTTACATAAGGGAGTACAAGGATAGCAAAGTATTTCATATTTAATGATTTGGTATGTCCTTGTGTAGCCTAATTATAATTAGTGTATCAAGTTCTTAGACTTTTAAATTTATTTTTACAGAAGAGTCTGCAGAGGAATCGATTGCTATTAACATTGCACAAATGGAAAAACGTTTACTCCATGGCTTAATTCATAATGTTCTACCATATGTTGGTACTTCTGTAAAAACTTTAGTATTAGCATACAGCTCTGCAGTTTCCAGCAAAATGGTATGTATAAATTAGCATTAGTTTGGGCATTAAGAAAAATAGCAATGATATAACTTTGATTTGCTTATTCCTGAGTTTAATTAAGGAAAAAAAACAATTATTGAGTGCCTTCCCATGAGTAGGCATACACTGCTAGCTTTCATGTTATTTCATTTCAGTTCTCACAGTCTTTGTAGCATAGATACTGCCTACATGTTATAGATGAGGAAACTGAGACTAGGAGAGGCTAAACAGTTTATTTAGTTTCAAGTGATGAAACCCAGTTTTATATGATTGTTTATAATATGTAAGGCACGGCATATGGGCAAGTGAGAGGAAATCACTGTTTTATAAAAGTGTATCTTGTGACTTCCTACATCAGAATCTCCTTGGATATTCCTTAAAAATGTAAATTTCTTAGGTTTATTCTCATAACTACTAAAATAGATGCCCAGGGATTTGATCCTAGAATACTTTTAGTGCTTTATTCAAGTGATTTTTTTTTTTTTTTGTATGCAGTCATTTGAGAACCATTGGATTGTATATACTAATATACAATTTGTTATTAGTAATATACAATACTAATATACTATTTGTTATCTAATTAAAAGTCTGCAGATCTTCATATTGACAATTTCTGCTCCCCACCCCCCATAGGTTAGGCAGATTTTAGAGCTTTGTCCTAACCTGGAGCATCTGGATCTTACCCAAACTGACATTTCAGATTCTGCATTTGACAGGTTAGTTGTGTTTAAATATTTAAAAATAACAAAAAAATTGTTCTATAATTTCTCATTTATATAATTGCAGTTTAATCATACTATTATTTTTTACTACCAAATCTCAGTCATGTATGGCTATAAGTGGATAGCACCTTCCAATTCTTTGCCTCTTGTTCACAAGTCCTAGCTGATCCAAAACTCTTATTTGTATCATTTTAAACTCTCTATAGTCCTATACTGTGTCTAGGCCTTTGAGCCTTGCTGTGTAACCATGTAGGTTGGTATGATACGTTTTTAAGAAGTTTTAGGCCGGGCGTGGTGGCTCACGCCTGTAATCCTAGCACTCTGGGAGGCCGAGGTGGGCGGATCGTTTGAGCTCAGGAGTTTGAGACCAGCCTCAGCAAGAGCGAGACCCCATCTCTACTAAGAATAGAAAGAAATTATATGGACAGCTAAAAATCTATATAGAAAAAAAAATTAGCCGGGCATGGTGGTGCATGCCTGTAGTCCCAGCTACTCGGGAGGCTGAGACAGGAGGATCGCTTAAGCTCAGGAGTTTGAGGTTGCTGTGAGCTAGGCTGACGCCACGGCACTCACTCTAGCCTGGGCAACAGAGTGAGACTCTGTCTCAAAAACAAAAAAAAAAAACAAAACAAAAAAAAAAAAAGCAATTTCCTTTTGAAATTTGAACTATGTAATTGGGTTGGCTATTCAAAAAAAAAAAAAAAGAAGTTTTAGTTGGGCTCTAAGGATCATTTGGCAAAGCTCCCTCTTAAATTCTTCAGTTATTCTGACATAGTGTCACTTTGTTAAAGGTACATTCTTCAAAGAGTGTATTTCCTTTGATACCACCAATTTCTCCCATATTTTAGCTCACTTCCTCTTTCCCACCCTAGCATTTATATCAGCACCTTTTTTCCTCTTTCAGTGGGAGAGGTATACTCTACTCTGGCTAAGGCTAATGCTCTACCAATTCCTATAGCTTGTTACTTTACTTTCCTCTGTTAATCATTAGTAATTCTCTTTCTTTCATGTGCAGGCAACCTCTCCTCTACTGGTTACTTTTAGAATGATAAACTTAAGTCTCTACCATCCTTATCCCTCTTCCATCCTATCCTGTTAGCTTAGCAATACTCTTAGTTACTAATTACTCTCATTGTATTTTTGTGTTTCTGGCATCAAAAATAGCGCCTGATAATAGATATTCAGTAAATGTTTAAGTGATTATATTAGATATAAAATCTTTCTTCTAGTTTTGATCTACATATGTATAGTCAAATGCTTTTGAAGAATTTAACAACATCCATTAATATTCTTTTTAACCTCTTAATTATAGTTGGTCTTGGCTTGGTTGCTGCCAGAGACTTCGGCATCTGGATCTGTCTGGTTGTGAGAAAATCACAGATACGGCCCTAGAGAAGATTTCCAGAGCTCTTGGAACTCTGACATCTCATCAGAGTGGCTTTTTGAAAACTTCTACAAGCAAAATTACTTCAACTATGTGGAAAAATAAAGACATTACCACGCAGTCCACCAAGCAGTATGCCTGTTTTCACGATTTATCTAACAAGGGCATTGGAGAAGTAATAGATAATGAACACCCCTGGACTAAGCCTGTTTCTGCTGAAAATTTCACTTCTCCTTACGTGTGGATGTTAGATGCTGATGATTTGGCTGATATTGAAGATGCTGTAGAATGGAGACATAGAAATGTCGAAAGTCTTTGTGTAATGGAAACAGCATCCAATTTTAGTTGTTCCTCCTCTTGTTGTTACAGTAAGGATATTGTTGGACTAAGGACTAGTGTCTGTTGGCAGCAGCATTGTGCTTCTCCAGCCTTTGCGTATTGTGGCCATTCATTTTGTTGTACAGGAACAGCTTTAAGAACTATGTCAGCACTCCCAGAGTCTTCTGCAATGTGTGGAAAAGCGTCAAGGACTAGATTGCCTAGCGGAAAAGACTTAATTTACTTTGGGAGTGAAAAATCTGATCAAGAGACTGGACGTGTACTTCTGTTTCTCAGTCTGTCTGGATGTTACCAGATCACAGACCATGGTCTCAGGTGAGTAATAAGTTCCAGAGGATTAGGAAATATACATGTTCTGTTTTCAAATGGAATATAAACATTTTAAAGTCATTCCTTTTAGTTGATTTACTTAAGCAAAAGGATTAACCAAAATCTGCCCTAATTCAGAGTGTTGGAACAGTATAACTTTTGATACCAACATGCAGTTTCATTTCAGTCAATTCAGATCCGTGGAGCTATATGGAAAAACATAAATTTAAAGATTTAATAAATACTTAGTAAATGGCTGCATCACATTTTTAAGGTACTTTAGTGGATGAGTACTTTAGTACTCAAGAACATGTAACAGAAGAAAATATGTGTACCATATTCTGTTGCTATTATTTTATATTGAGGATTTTGGGAAACATAGAATGTCCATAGAGGTAATTTAGTGCAAGTATACAGCCGTTAAGTGGTTACAAAAACCAAAGCACAGCAGAGCTAGAGTTTAGATTGTGTAGCTAGAGTTTGGAATTTTTGGTCCTTGATCATAATCTACTTACCTTCTATTGCTTTCTTAAGTCATAAAGAAATGTAGAAGAAGCTATACATTTTATTTTGCCTTTTCTTGTAAGCATAATCTTTAGTAGATTAAACTAAACTCCTTTTTTTTCTTAGAGGAAAGGACAGGTGGAGATGAAACATTCATCAGCCCAGAGAGGTAGCTGTTCTTCTTTTTTTTTTTTTTTTTTTTTCTTTTGAGACAGTCTTACTCTGTTGCGCGGCCTAGAGTGCCATGGTGTCAGCCTAGCTCACAACAACCTCAAATTCCTGGGCTCAAGCAATCCTTCTGCCTCAGCCTCCTGAGTAGCTGGGACTACAGGCATGTGCCACCATGCCTGGCTAATTTTTTCTATATATATTTTTAGTTGTCCAACTAATTTCTTTCTACTTTTAGTAGAGATGGGGTCTTGCTCTTGCTCAGGCTGGTCTGGGACTCCTGACCTTGAGCAATCCTCCCGCCACGGCCTCCCAGAGTGCTAGGATTACAGGCGTGAGCCACCGCACCCTGTCGTAGCTGTTCTTAAAAGCCATGTTGTACTTTATGTTTTATAGGACCCACTTGAACCTCTGTTAGATTATGAGTACTGTTAGGCACAATGTTGGAGAAAATACCATGGTTCACTGACTTTGGGGCCAGGTTGATGCTGACTTTTTTCTGTATAATTGGCTTTGTGCAAAATACTTAGTTATTGTTGTGAGGCTTATGAATATTTATAAAGTATCTAACAATGATACAAAGTAGGTTTTTAACAAGCCGTATCTGCTGTGCAATAATTGATTATCTTTGATATGAGCTTTTGGAAATTGATTACGTGTTTCTCTTTAATAATGAGCTATCAGATAGTTTATACGAAAAATTCTTCCAGCACAAAATCGGCCGGGTGCAGTGGCTCATGCCTGTAATCCTAGCACTCTGGAAGGCCAAGGCGGGTGGATCACTTGAGGTTAGGAGTTCAAGACCAGCCTGAGCAAGAGCGAGACCCCGTCTCTACTAAAAAATAGAAAGAAATGATCTGGCCAACTAAAAATATATATAGAAAAAATTAGCTGGGCATGGTGGTGCGTGCCTGTAGTCCCAGCTACTCGGGAGGCTGAGGCAGGAGGATTGCTTGAGCCCAGGAGTTTGAGGTTTCTGTGAGCTAGGCTGACGCCATGGCACTCACTCTACCCCAGGCAACAGAGCGAGACTCTGTCTCAAAAAAAAAAAAACAAAAAAACCCTAGTACGCTCTACCATTATAAAAGATACTTAATATGAAATTATCATAAAAATCTTTTATAAGTCTTTTACAATAACCAACAGTGTTTTCCCCTGAGGTAACTACCATTACTGTGGTTTGGCTGCTTTGCATCATTCCATTAATTTTCTGTTTGTTCAAACCCAAGTGTATATTATAGTTAAAAAAAAAAATAAATAAATAAAAAGCAAAGATAATCTTACTCTGAGTTTTTTTTTTTTTTTTAAGAGATGGGGTCTCACTTGCTCAGGGTGGTGTCGAACCCCTGAGCTGCAGTGATCCTCCCGCTTCTGCCTCCCAGTGAGCCACTGCGCCCGGCCTGAGTTTTATTCCTTTTAAAAAATTTTATTATGTATATATTCCTAACTGTAATATGCTTTTAATTGTTTTTGAATGCAACTTGGTCCAATTTAAAACCTGAAAGTTCATTTTTTATTGCCATTATCTTTTTCCATTACTATCATACCTTATTAAAATTTATTTGTAGCTCTGTTCAGTTGCATTTTCAATATGACCAGTTTTAGTGTTTGTTCAAAGAATGAAGTATAGGTACAATCTTTGTAATATTAGCTGGAATGATTTCTGACCCTGTGACAGTTTTCCTGTCTTTTTTTAGTATTTTAGGCTGCTTTCACAATAACCCAGGACTTATTAAAATTTTATATAATTGATTTGAAAGATAGTCAAAATTTTGATGAATCTAATTA
The DNA here is from genome assembly GCF_041146395.1 of Eulemur rufifrons. Taxonomy (NCBI): domain Eukaryota; kingdom Metazoa; phylum Chordata; class Mammalia; order Primates; family Lemuridae; genus Eulemur; species Eulemur rufifrons. The sequence goes on from NC_091001.1 coordinate 28,357,940, forward strand.
AGAGTTGTTTTTTGCTTTCAGTGGAAAAAGATTTAGAAACTGTTCTGGTGTAAGATTTGGAAAACACTAGAAGGGGGGATACTTTGTCTAAAAGGAGAATTGTAAGATGTTATTTGAATACCGAAGTGTTTCCCTGATAAGGGAGAGCATTAATTTCCTAAGTGAAATTTGAAGAAAAACAGAAAATGGTTTTTAGGTGTTGTTTCATGGTATGATTTTTGACACTGATTATTAATAAGTTCTCATACTCTTAACCTTAGAAAGAACTAAATGGATAATTTACTGCTGTTGGGACTGGAGATAAGTTGCATTTCCTCCTTAGGGTTTTCATAAGTAGTGGTGAGGAGTTTGCATATGAAGTATTCTTGAATGAAACAGTTTGAATACATTTGAAATAAAGTAAGAATTCATTTGGGGAACAGAGGAATACACAGGATCTGTCTTATCTGTGGCCAATTGAAAAAGTCTTCAGTCTGAGTACAAATTGTCTCATTTTAATTAAACTTTATCTTGAAGGACTCCTAAATCATTTAAATATTTATTGAGCACCCACTATATGTCTTGCACTGTTCTATTAATAATAGCTAGGAAGCTAGTGTAAATAAGACAGTTCTCTGCTTTTATGGAGTTTATAATCTAGTGGTAGAAACAGATAATTATCAGAATGTTCTGAAGAAAAGTAAACTGGGATTACAAGACATTTTGTATACATTTCCTGAGAAGCATGCTAAGGAAATAGAAAATATAAATGTAATTTTTAGGAGCAACTTTTTTTTGCATTCATTGTATCAGTTTAAAAAGTGTTTCAGTCAGCCACTTACAGTAATAAGTACAACTTGTGTCCATAGGTTTGAGAACAAATACAACTAATATAAACATATAACTTACGGGAACAGAAATGTTCAGGTATGCTAGTTGGGAGCATTCAGTGTATCCTTCTGCGTTAGTCATTTGTGGGGTTTTTTTTGTTTTTTTGTTTTTTTTTTTTTTTTTTAGACAGAGTCTCACTCTCTTGCCTGGGCTAGAGTGCTGTGGTGTCAGCCTACTTCGCAGCAACCTCAAACTCCTGGGCTCAAGCAATCTTTCTGCCTCAGCCTTCTGAGTAGCTGGGACTACAGGCATGTGCCACCATGCCTGGCTAATTTTTTCTATATATTTTTAGCTGTCCAGATCATTTCTTTCTATTTTTAGTAGAGACGGGGGTCTCACTCTTGCTCAGGCTGGTCTTGAACTCCTGACATTGAGCGATCCTCCTGCCTCGGCCTCCCCAGAGTGCTAGGATTACAGGCGTGAGCCACAGCACCTGGCCTCCTCTTTTCTTTTCTGTATTGTTTTCTTTTCAAATGTTTTTTAGTTATTAATATTCTTAGTCATTACCTTGAGGGTACAATTAACAGCTTGACCTTAAAACAGCCTAGCTTGATAACCAACTTAGTGTCAGTATATGAAACTGCTCTGGTACATTTCTCTTTCAACCCCTTTATATTGTTGTCTCAGATAATGTTTTTATACATGTGTACCCTTTAAGATAGATTTATAATTACTGTTTTATCATTTGTGTATGCATCTTCAACTTATCACTTTCTGTCCTAAAATAATACTATACCACTTAATATATACTGTAAGCATCTTAAAACAGCAAGTACCTGTTCCCTTCCCATTCTTTGTACTATTTTTGCTAAAAATTTTACTTCTACATAAGTTTTAAACCCCATAATATGTTGCTACTGTTTTTTTAAAGAGTTGGTTGTATTTTAGAAAAATTAACAAATATGGGTAAAAAAGTCTTCTGTATTTACCTACATACTATCCACCTTTTCTGGCTTTTTTTAAATTCTTTTGTATAGATCCATGTTGCTATTTAATATTTGCTATCATTTTTCTTCTGCCTGCAAAATTTGCCTTAACATTTTTTGCAGTTTAGGTCTTTTGGCAATGAATTCTCCCAGCTCTTATCTAAAAAACAATCTTTATTTTACTTTCATTTTAGAAAGATTTTACAGTGCATAGAATTCTAGGCTTTTTTATTTATTTCAGTATTTTCAAGGTATTCCATTATCTTTCAACTTTCATAATTTCTCAGATGTCTATTCATTTTTTTGTCTTTGTTCTTAATATGTAATGTGTGTTTTTTCTCCAGCTGCTTTAAAATTCTTCTTTATTGCTGCTTTTAATATGGCACGTGTTAATGTGGTTTGCTTCATAATTATCTTGTATAGGATTTGTTGAGTTTCTTAGATTCGTGGTTTTGTAGCTTCCATAAAATTGGGGGAAAAATTCAACCATTATTTCTTCAAGTATTTTTTCTCTTTTCCCTACTTCTTTTCCCTTGTTTCCTGCTAGGAGTTTGTGTATGTTAGACTCCCTGACATCATCCCACTGATCACTTAGTGTATTATATAACATATGTCAATGTAAAAAATATAGAAAATAATATATGAAATATATGTAAATTTGCATTTTTCTGTTTTTCTCATTATGTTGATACTTTCTTTTAAATCACTGAGTATGCTAAAAATATTTATAAAAGTTCTTTTAAAATCAATCTATTAATTCTATCATCTTTATCATTTATTGGTCTGTTTCTATTGAATGATATTTTTTTCTGATTCTTTGAATCAGTCTAGTAGTTTTTGATAGGATACCAGATAATGTGAATTGTTGAATTCTGGATTTTGTTTCATTCCTTTTAAGATTGCTAGTTTTGAGTCATTCCCTGGTTTGAATTATTTCTAAACTACTACACATTTCTATAACTCTTTAAAGTAGCATACATCATTAGTATTATGTTTAAATGTTTCTTTACTTGGTTGAGGGCAGAACCTGTACATCATTCATTTTGCATTTTACTGTGTAGGCCTATGCCTGTCTACTGGATAAGACATAGACTAGAGTGATCTTTCTAAAATTCATTTCTTATTACTCCTTTATCTGAACCTTTCAGTGACTCCTACTGCCCTTTGGTTAAAACCCAAATTTTTGGCCTTGGTTTACTTCTGAAATTTTTGTTGTTACCTTCCTTAAATCTCTTGCTCTTTACGTCTTCCCATTCTCAATCTTGCCAAAAAAAGACAACGTATAGATAAACACACCACACACACACGCGCACACACACACACACACATTCAGCTGTTTTCTCATCCTTTAAGGTTACTGTGTTTCTCTTGCCTTTGGTCATTGTATTTGGTTCCTCTGTAACATACCTTTATTGGTTAATTTCTGTTTGTCATTTCTATCACAGCTTAGATGTTATGTATGAGAAACCTTTTCTGACCTCCCAAGGCCCTTCTACATATTCCCAGGAGAGCATTCATTGTATGATATTATAATTAATTGCTTATTTACTTTTGGACTTGTTTGATTTTTCACTAAGCTCAGTAAGGCCAGTAAGAGCACAAATGGTTTGCCCAAGTGTACTTGTGACAGGAACTTTTATATTCCATGCAGTTTGTCTTTATTTGCTGAAAAATTTTAAGTTTTAGAACACGAAGTGGTCTCTGCATTGAGATATATCCAGGATCTTTTAGACCACTTTTAAAAGCTGCATACATTTTTTTTTTTTTTTTTGAGGCAGAGTCCCGCTCTGTCACCCTAGCTAGAGTGCCCTGGCGTCAGCCTAGCTCACAGCAACCTCCAACTCCTGGGCTCAAGCAATCCTCCTGCATCAGCCTCCCAAGTAGCTGGGACTACAGGCATGCGCCACCATGCCTGGCTAATTTTTTCTATATATTTTTAGTTGTCCAGCTAATTTCTTTCTGTGTTTTAGTAGAGACAGGGTCTCGCTCTTGCTCAGGCTGGTCTCAACTCCCGAGCTCAAATGATCCACCCACCTCGGCCTCCCAGAGTGCTAGGATTACAGGCGTGAGCCACTGCACCCAGCCCTTTTTTTTTTTTAATTTACTATTCTACTTTATAGGAAAAAGAGAATCAGTAAACTTTAAACCTTGTATTGTCGTCCTTTAAAGACTGCCATCTCTAACTGCTGTGGCCCAGTCAAGCCATGGAAGTTCTGAACCATTGTTAACTTAAAGGCTGTAGAAGAAAGAGATGGAGGAGATCTGTGATTTGAAAAAAAAAAAGTTCCTTAAAATCAAAATGTAGAGGGAAGTATGCATTTAAATTTCTCCTGGGATTTGGCTTCTTGATAAGCTGTTTTTAACAGATTGGTTTCCTCTTTTAAACATGTGGTTATAAACTTTATAATGTACTCTCCCAATCTTTACCATTCAATATTCTCACTGAATATATCTATCAATAATATTTCCATAGTTCTTTCTAATCTTTTTTAATAGCTTATATGCTTTTTACTTAACATTACTTCCTAAATTCCATGTACCTGGATAATCAAGTTAATTTTTTTAGTAAATTTATTGTATTGTTAGTTTCTTGACATCCCTTTTCTGTTTCCAGTTTCCCCAGTTTTTGCTGTTATAATATTGCTCTAATCATCATTGTACAGAAAATTGATGTTCTCAATTTTTTGTTCTTGATATTTTTTAGCTTTGCTATTGTCATTTTAGCCACCCTTTTATTTTATCCTATTTATGTAAATAAATGTTTTTATTCTTCTAGGGTATGCCATTAGGTTTTTTTTGTTGTTGTTGAAGTGTAATCCACATAACATAAAATTTACCCCCTTTTTAAGTATACAGTTAATTCAGTGATTTTTAATGTATTTACAAGGTTGTTCAACCATCACCACTATCTAATTCAGAAATAGTTTCATCATCTCAAAAAGAAAACCCCATACTTATTAGCAGTCACTTTTCATTCTGCCCCCCCGCCCCACCACCACCACCTTTGGCAACTACTAATCTACTTTTTGTTTCTGTGGATTTACTTATTCTGGAATAATAGTATTAATGGAATCATACAGTATGTGGCCTTTTGAATCCATCTTTCTTCACTTAGTACAATGTGTTTAAGGTTCATGCATATTATATTAATAGTATGTGTCAGTGCTTTGTAGCTGTACTATTTAATTGCATGGATATACCACATTTTATTTATTCATCAATTAATGTACAGTTGGGTTATTTCCACTTTCTGGCTTTTATGAATAATGCTACTGTGAACATTCATGTACAAGTTTTTGCACAAACGTATATTTTTTGGTGGGGAGAGACAGGGTTTCATTCTATTGCCCAGGCTGGAGTACAGTGGTGGGATCATAGCTCATTGCAGCCTCAAACTTCTGGGCTCCAGTGATCCTATGCTTCAGCCTCCCAAGTAAGTGGGACTAAAGGTACATACCACCATGCCTGGCTAATTTTTTAAATTTTTTGTAGCGATGGGATCTTGCTGTGCTGCCCAGGCTGGTCTCAAACTCTTGGCCTCAGGTACTCATCCCACCTTGGCCTCCCAAGGTGCTGGGATCACAGAAGTGAGCCACTGCACATATGTTTTTACTTTTCTTGGGTATATACCCAGGATGGGAATTTCTGGGTCTTATGCTAGCTCTATAATTTTTTGTGGAACTGCCAAACTGGTCATTAGGTTTAAAACTTCAATAACTTTCTTGATAATCTTTACTTATTTAGACAATCTGGTAGGAGAATGAACATTACAACTCCAGGGTTCAGTACTTCCTCTACAACTTGAGTTACTGTAGTGTTCTTATAAAGAAAAGTTTCATAGACATTCTTCACTGAATGTCTTTAGGAAAAATGTAGAAAGTTTTTCTGAGTTAAATGTATTCCTGCCTAAGGATGAGATTAATTATAAATGTTTTACAGAAATTCTTAAATTTTCTCATTACCAAATTGAAAGGTATTGTAAAATAGTGCTTCAGTGGGCCACAGGAATACATATGTTTTCATAGATTAATATATTCTAATTGTCAAATTATTTTCCTTACAGGGTTTTGACTCTGGGAGGAGGGCTGCCTTATTTGGAGCACCTTAATCTCTCTGGTTGTCTTACTGTAACTGGTGCAGGCCTGCAGGATTTGGTTTCAGCATGTCCTTCTCTAAATGATGAATACTTTTACTACTGTGACAACATTAACGGTAATGCCTTTTAACAATGAGATCATTTTAAAGGAATTAATGTAAAAATTTTAGCAGTTCTAGTAATTTTTATGGGTTTTCTTTAGTTTTCTAGATTTCTAATTACCAAACTGCCTTCCTTTTTAGATTTAGTTCTTTAAATTTACTAAAATTTAAAAAATTATATTTTTATTAATTAGCTTCTTGAAAGGTAAGTTTTTTTTGGTGGGTAGATATTTCAAATATTCTGCCATATTTTCAAGTCACGTAATAATTAAAAATGGTAAGTTGTTAATAGAAATACTAAAATTCTTACAAAAGCTTTGGGAATTCCGCTAGAATGTTATAGCACTCATTAACAATTTAGAGGTGTTGATGTCCTAGATACACTGATTTCTTAGGGATGATAGACTCATTTTCCTTGTAAGACAACTTTATCAAATGTAGTAGAAAAATGAGGACCTTGGTAACATGGACTTTTCAGAGGGTCTGGATTTGATGTCAAATAAATGTCACTGAAGATTGAGGAGAGGATAATATATGGTATTGAGAAGAGGCTGAAATGATTTAGAAATGACTAAAATTCCTATAGTATTTTGGAAATTGATTCCTAAACCTACTTTAAAAAATAAGGTAAATATTTCTTGATTGTTTTGTTTTGTTTTTTAAGCCTATTCTACCCTATAGTAGATTGAATATGTGTTTTCAAATTACATTCAGTGTCCTTTTGGGTATTTGATAGTCACTCGTAGAGACTGAATTTCCCAGAAGCATAAAAAACTACTCCTCAGTAAGCAAATCAACTTCCTGAATTTATAACTGGAAAAAAATTTCAATGGCTCAGATTCTACTGTGCACCTATTTTTTTATACCGTATACTATTGTCTTTGCCCAGTTCATCTTAACGTGACATGAAAATCAGCTTAATTTTTCTCAGGCAGAATAACTGACAGGAGCCAGAAAGACAACAGAGAGTAATGGCATACCAGGCAGTAGAGAAGTTAGCAAATGTGCTGTTTCTCAGAGATTAGATTTTCCTTAAAATGTATATGAGGAAACAGGAGATCACAGCTCTCTTATTTCTGGAATCACATTGTTATACAAGAGATGACTTCCTGTGTTCTTCATATATTAGCACTAAGTTGGAGGATTTCTTTGTTCTCTTTTGGCCTTCAGTGCATAATGAAGGAATGGTGAAAATGACTGTCATTTTTGTTGCAACCTGCTAAACCTATAAAAAGAAAGTATGATTGATACAATGAAGCAGTTACTTTTGTGAATATAGTGGGTTTGAGAAGGGAGATTTTTTTTTTAACATACAGTTATGTCGTCGTAGGTTCAGTGGTGAACTTCCTAAGGCTTATAGGACATATTATCAAAAGTAATCAATACACAATCATTTCTTGTAAGAAAATTTTATTTGTATGTTGCTCTTGAATTTTCCATATTGATTTCAGCATAGGTTATACTTAGGAATAACAGTTTGTTATATTTATTTTTGGGTATATAGATGTTACTGAGTGAAGGGATGGGAGGATTGGGTCAGTTCATTTTTATGCCTATTTGTTTTGTGTTTGTGCATTTTTAAACTTTTTGAAATAATTTAGATAGGGTAAAGTTAAATACTTAAAATCTTTTGCACTTTGTCAGTATTCTTTTCATCTTAACTGGTTTTGGATATATAAATGTTAAAGTGTTCCTTTTGTTGAATGTAAGTTTTGGATAAATGATCGATAATTTTCAATAAATGAATTTTAATGATGATATCTGACTTTGAAAGATTTGAAAGGAAATTTCAGTGCTTGTATAATCCAATATTAAGTCTCCTTTTTATAGCTCATTAAAGCATGATTTGGGGGAAATGGAAATCCTTTAAAGTTTATGGGATGACTTGTCATATAATTTGTGTTGTAGAGTTCCAAATAATTGTTCCTAAAGCGATGCTCTGTTATAATCTTTTCCTTAAAAGGACATATGGACAAGCTAGAAAGTGTTAGAATGAAGTTGTATCCAGTTTTGCAAGATGACACTATTGAGCGAATATCTTTAAAAACAACTGAGCTTGTATAGTATTAGTGAATCTTTAGGGGACTGCCTTTTAAAAATTACTTTACTATTTCTGAAAGTACTCAGTATGTTTTAATACATGTTGTTATAGCAATGAAGAAACATACTTAGGTGACAATATTTTAAATATTTGAGAGTAATATTTAATTAAAAATGTGTTTTGTTAAAAGAAAGTCTACATAACTACTAAGTTACTAACTAAAAGAAGTAAGTACTGATAAACATTAGTCATTGAGTAAATAATAAGTTGTAAGTAAAGCAGAATGATCTATTTCTTAAGCACTAGCAGAGATTTTGGAGAAGATAAATTAGTAATCGATATTCAAACAATAACTCCCTTGAGCAAGACATCGTACTAAGCACTGATATAAAATGCAAATTTGGATTTTTCTGAATGATTCTTCATGACTTATAAAGATTTGAATTTAAAAGAAGGCTTTTTAGCCATAACATTTAAAAAATTATTTGAGAAGTGTTAAATGGAATGGCATAGTTGTAGAGCTATGAAGAGCATTTGAGCAATGATAGAAAATAAACTTTTTTGTACCAGTTTACATTTCAATGCATGTATGATTTATGAATTAAGATAGATTAGCTCATAGTTTTGGAGGTGACACAGTCTCAGATGATTTGCTCTCTTGTGTTTCTAATTTAAGTTAAAGAGGAATCAAAGGTAAGTGAAGGTAAGTGCAGATATATAGCATAAGTAATAAAACCAAGGAAAACAAGTCATTAATAAAAATTTGGAGAAATAATAGCTAACTTTATAGTTCTTTTCATATAATATTTAAAAATGCTTTGTTACAATATTTATTCTTATGCATTAAAATATTGCATTTAATGATTATGTAATTTTATTTTCCTATTTTCTTTATTAATTCTTTAATTTAGTCCTCATATATTATAACCGTTTTGAGTTCTCTATCCTACATCAAGATAGAAGTTTGCTGGTGATAGGTGAAATATTTAAAGGGAACTACCTTTTGAGTTGTTGGTATCTATTGAAGCACAACTGTCTACTTGAGATACTAGGCAACCCAACACATCTTAGTCATATTTCTTTCTAGTGATCCCTCACCTATTCTGTTGTCTATTTATTCTCTTTTCTGAACAGTCCCTTCTGTGATACTTAAGGGTCCTACTGTTGATATTGCTTACAATTTCCATGCTTTGGAAAGTGCTATTCTCCCTTGTTTTTTGCATTGTGATACTGAATTTAAAACGGTGGTTGTCTTCATTGTAATTTTGCCCCGGGCCTTCAGCAGCATAAAGTCCTTTGATGGATGCTATCATTTTCATGATTATTAGGATCAGACACCAGTAACTGCTCTGTTTTTGACCTTATGATGGGATTGTAGTTTTGAGTAATTTAATATTACAGGTATTAAGTATCACAGGCTTGTTTAAACAGATTCTTTCAAATTTAAAAACACCAATATATTAATTCCTTCTCTTTATACACTTTAGAATCTCACTGAAATTCAGATATTCTAGAACTACTTCAATGAAGGGGCACTTTTATATCAATATGAGCAAGAACTTTGTTTTGTGACGAATAAGGAGATGTGACAGCATGTTTATGTTAGCTTTCTACCTAATATAGGGTACAGACTTTTATTCCTATGTTTTTCTTCCCCTGTTATCTCTACCACCATCCCTTAGGGTTTGAGAGCAGTGACCCAGACGGCCAAGGTGGAGCCTGAGGATGCTAGACCCCTAAGTCTTTTGGGGAGGATGCTGAAAAGCTCTGTGGTGTGTGGTTAGTTCTGAATCTCTAGGAGAATAGCTTTCTTGATCTGGTTGTTCCTTTGAGGCTCCCTTTTACATTTTTCCCTCAAAAACCAGTTGCATACTTCACTTCCATTGCTTCCAGCCATCACATATGATTTTTCCTAGGCCACTGTTAAATGCATTATAACATTTCTTTCTTACCTCTCTGTCCTTTTTACAGATATTAATAGGAATACAGTAAGTTCTCACCTAATATTGTCGATAGGTTCTTGGAAACAAAATGATGTACAGCAGGTACTCAAATAGCATTGTTTTGTTCAACATGATTTCATTATAACAATGAGAACAAAAGCAATTGTTTTTGTTATATGTCATTTTGCTAAAGTCACATTTTCTAAGAACGTATCAAACAACATTAAGTGAGGACTTACTGTGTAGGCATTTTAGGGAGTTTTAGTTTGGAAAATTGTATGAAAGTCTCCAGGTCTGTTTCCTCCAAGTTTCTTTCTTTTAGAAAATTTAGAATAGAATTACATTCTGATAAAATGATAATCAGATATATTTTGGTAAACCCCAGCAATTCAGGCATTTCATCACGGACTAAGGGTCAGGGCAGGAAGATGATAGTGACTCAGGGCTTGAGTGTTGGGGAGACGCACTAGATGATTGGTAGGCAGAACAGTAATCAGTGTGAGGGGGGTAAGAAAAGACAAGCTTAGAAGGGGAAAGGTGAGAAGATTGAGTAGTACACAGTAGGTAAAGCTGGAAATAGTCAAAGGGAAAGCTTGGTCAAAGGTTAATAGTGGGAGAAGAATTTCAAACCATAGGAGTCCTTATCAGAGCATTACTAATAATAATATATGCAAAAATCCTTTATCTTGACTTTGTGGTTAAGATGACTAACATTGTATCTTATTTTAAGGGAATATCATCCTAACAAAAATGTTGCTTTGTGAATTTTAAATATTTGACACATTTAACTTTCATTTAAAAAATGGACAGATTTTTATTTTTTTAAATAAAAATGGGCTTGTAATTCAATTTTATATTTAAAATTTTAAACTTTCTATTATGGAAAATTTTAAACATATAAACAGAATAATATAATGTAATTGATTCTTATGTACCATGAGTTTCAGCAGTTATAAATCTGTGGCCAGTCTTTTTTCATCTATACCATTGCCCATTCCCCTATCTGCTCCCCCCTTTACTTAAAGCTAATGCATCATATCAATTTTAAAATTAAATATAACTATTTGAAAATAAATGAAATAATCTTTTGCAGTTCCACATATATGTGAAGTTCATAGTTTCTTTTCTTAAAGATATGCTGTCATTTCCATAGTGAAATATGTGAACATTACAATTCAATGACTCTATATCCTAAGAAATTTACCCTTTCTATTTTGTATGTGCTGTCTTGGGAATACAAGGAACAGTTAAATTTCTAGAAGTAAATGTGTTCTATGTATTCAGTTGCAAGTAATTATTTTCTGATGGTGGTATTAGCATGGTTGCCTTCCTTTGCAATGGAGTGCTACTTCAGAAAACAAAGTAAATTTAAAATATGTTTCAGAGTTAAACTAGATATCACCCCAGAGTACTATGATTTTTCAGTTATAATCTGTTTGATATATTCTGTAGTAAAATTGTATTTCATGTGCTTTATTTTGTATTGTCCTTTATATCACAATTGCAAGTATTTTGAATATTCTATTTGATATGTAAAAAACTAGCTGTTTATTTGTTCATGATGTGGACATATTGAAAGACTTCAATATAGTTAAAACAGTCTTTTCCACATTTGCCTGTCTTTATGAAAACTGTCATTCATTCAAAGTACTTAACATTTGAATAGGTGCTATGAAATCTTTTTTTTTTTTCTTTTCTTTTTTTTGGTATTTTCCAATTCTCAGCTGAGTTCCCTATTAGATCTTTTATCTAGTGTTTGGGTAGCATAGTGTGGGATAAAATGTCAGTTATTCCACAAATGTTTTATTACACATCTTTGTAAGTGAATGACAGTTTTTATTACATCTTAATCACTCATTATATACTTAATAATTTTGGAAAATAATTTCATCAATCCCCGTCATACGATTTTTTTGGCTACAGATGTTAAAAATATGGCAAACATATTAAGTTTATATCAATATAGTTTATTTTGCTTTAAATTTTGAATATAATATTTATTGCAATTGCTCATTACTGGATTCTTTAGCTGATCTATTACAGATAGGACTGTTTTTTCCTTAATTATATTTCTAGGAAGGATGTTCATGTTATAAGAATTTGTTTTAAGTTAGCTTGGAGATCGAGCTTCTGTGGATTGTCTTTTTCCTTTTTGGGTGTCTATATTGTAAAATTGTTGCCAAAAAATTATTTTTTCCCTTCTTTCATTTACCTTTTAGACCATGAAGAATATATTAGTTAAATTTAAGCTGCTCTTGGCGATTTTTGTGTCTGAATGTTTTTTTATACACTCATTGTGAAATTTTACTTTTATGATATAAATGTACTCCTGGTGAAACAGATAAATTTTTTAGCTCCTTCATAAGCAAAATTATTTTTATGTGATGTCTAAGAAATTCCTCCTTTCACATTTTTCTGTTTTTATACAGGTCCTCACGCTGATACCGCCAGTGGATGCCAGAATTTGCAGTGTGGTTTTCGAGCCTGCTGCCGCTCTGGCGAATGACCCTTGACTTCTGACCTTTGTCTACTTCATTTAGCTGAGCAGGCTTCCTTTCATGCACTTTACTTATAGCACATTTCTTGTGTTAACCATCCCTTTTTGAGTGTGACTTGTTTTGGCCCCATTTCTTACAACCTCAGAAATCTTAATTTACCAGTGAATTGTACAGTGTTGTTTCTCTTGCAAATTATATTTTTGTTTTAGAAAGGGATTAGGTCTTTTCATAAGGGTGAGAACAGTCTTATCAGATTTCTTTTAAATGAAATGCTTTGAAAAAAATGTTGCTAATGCCATATCATTTAAAGTATTTTATAGATTATTTTGAGTTTTAAAGTCATTGGGGGTTATTGGTTCTCTTTATATATAAACACTGTATTAAGCTTTGCAGTTCTTTTCAGACATAATTCTGAAGATTTATTTTCAAAGACTGTGCATTTTGGAAATTAATCTCTTTTCCATAATATTTCTTTTATTTGAACCATTCTCAGAGGGCCAATTCAAACATACCCACATATAAGATTCTTTAAGATTATAGAGTAAATTGGCTTATTGGTGTTAGCTCAGTGAGCTAGCAAAGCACCAATCTGTTTGTATTTGCTTTCTTCAAAGACCCTTTGTTCTCACCCCTGTCCCTAAATTGTCAAATTTTGGAGGGATTTTTAAAAATTCCACAATTATTTGAAGAAATGTATAAATAAAATCTACTTTGAGGACTTTACCAAGTAATATCTGTTGTGTTGTGATTTTATTATAAATCTCAGTCCAGGTTTACTTTACTATAAAATAGAATTAAATATTTTTTCTTTTGAGTGCCCATGAAATCATGACCCTCATGAATAAACAGTTTTAGACAGATACTGAATTTTGTTGAGCCGAATTTTCTTTTTGAAATTAGTTGTTCGGTAGTAAACATTTGAATTTTTAAGTTTATCTTCATTGCTTTGTAAAAAGATCATGGGGGTGGAGACCTGCCATTCAGAAAGGCACATACTGGATCAATTTTTTGTCATGCTATGTGTAATTTTATGTTACGAAGAAGAAAATGGCAACGTGCCATCTATTTTTATAAAATACGGGCATATCTTGTTTTATTGTACTTCACTTTATTTCACTTCGCAGAAACTACATTTTTTTACAAATTGAAGGTTTGTGGCAACCCTGTATTGAGCAAGTCTGTTGGCGCCACCTTTCCAGTAGCATGTGCTCACTTTGTGTCTGTCCCATTTTGGTAATTCTCACAGTATTTCATACTTTTCCATTATTATTTCGTCTTTTGTGGTGATTGGTGATCTTTTGATGTTACTATTGTATTTGTTTTAGGATGCTATAAACTGTACCCAAATGAGATGGAGAACTTTATTGATAAGTGTTATGTGTGTTCTAACTGCTCCACAGGCCAGCCATTCCTCTATCTTCCTCTCCTTGGACCTCCTTATTTCCCGAGACATAACAATATAGAAATTAGGCCAGTCAATAACCCTACAATGGCTTGTGTTTAAATGAAAGGAAGAGTCACGTGTCTCTCACTTTAAATCAAAAATAGAAATGATTAAGCTTAATGAGAATGAGCAAGGCTTTCGAAAGCTGAGAGAGGCCCGAAACTCAGACCTCTTGTGCCGAACAATCAAGTTGTAAATGCAAAGGAAGCGTTCTTGAAGGACATTAAAAGTGTTACTCTAGTGAATACAGGAATGGTAAGAAAGTAGAATAGCTTTATTACTGACGTGGAGAAGGTTTTAGTGGTCTGGATAGAGCAAACCAGCCACAACATTCCCTTAAGACTAAGTATTATCCAGAGTACGACCCTAACTCGCTTCAATTCTGTGAAGGCTGAAAGAGGTAAGGAAGCTCCAAAGAAAAATTTGAAGCTAGTAGAGGTTAGTTCATGAGATTTAAAGAAAGAAGCCATCTCCATAACACAAAAATGCAAGGTGAAGCAGCAAGTGCTGATGTAGAAGCTGCAGCACATTATTCAGGTGATCTAACTTAAGTTCATTGATGAAGGTGGCTATACTAAATGACAGATTTTTTTAGTGTAGATCAAACATCCTGCTGTTGGAAGAAGAGGCCATCTAGGACTTTCATGGCTAGAGAGAAGTCAATGTCTGGCTTTAAAGGACAGGCTCTCATTAGGGGCAGATGCAGCTGGTGACTTCAACTTGAAGACAGGGCTCATTTCCTATTTGGAAAAACCTAGGGCCCTAAAGAATTATGCTAAATCTACTCTGCGCTTTATAAAGGGACCAACAAAGCCTGATGACAGCACATCTGTTTACAGCATGATTTGCTGGATCCTTTAGGCCCACTCTTGAGATCTGCTCAGAAAAAAAGATTCCTTTCAAAATACTACTGCTTATTAACAATGCACCTAGTCACCCAAGAGCTCTGATGAAGATATACAAGGAGATTAATGTTTTCATGCCCACTAACACAGCATCCATTCTGCTGCCCAATAGAGCACGGAGTAATTTCGACTTTCAAATCTTATTATTTAAGAAATATATTTTGTAAGGTTATAGCTGCCATAGATAGTGATTCCTCTGATGGATCTACGCAAAGTAAATTAAAAACCTGGAAAGGATTCATCTAGAAGGATTCATCATTCTAGATACCATTAAGAGCATTTGTGATTCATGGGAGCATGTCAAAAATATTAATATTAGGAATTTGAAAGAGGTTGATTCCAACCCTCATGGATGACTTTGAGGGGTTCAAGACGTCAATGGAAGAAGTGAGTGCAGCAAGAGAACTAGAATTAGGAATGGAGCCTAAAGATGTGACTGAATAGCTCCAATCCCATGATAAAACTTGAATGGATGAAGAGTGTCTTTTTATGGATAAGCAAAGAAAGTTGTTTGTTGGAATCTACTCCTGGTGAAGATGCTGTGAACATTGTTGAAATGATAACAGAGCATTTATGATATTAATATTATATGAACTTAGTTGATAAAGCAGTGGCAGAGTTTGAGAGGACTGATTCTAACTTTTTTTTTTTTTTTTTTTTGAGACAATGTCTCATTCTATTGCCCGAGCTAGAGTGCAGTCCAGTGGTGTCATCATAGCTCACTGCCACCTCAAACTTCCAGGCTCAAGCGATCCTCCTGCCTCAGCCTCTCAAGTAGCTGAGACTACAGGTGTGTGCCAGGCGAGGTCTCACTATGTTGCTCAAGCCGGTCTCGAACTCCTGGTTTCAGGAGATCCTACTGCCTCGACCTCCCAAAATACTGGGATTACAGGTGTGAGCCACTGTGCCTGGCCTGGTTGTAATTTTGAAATAAGTTCTGTGAGTAAGATGCTATCAAACAGCGTTGCATGCTATAGAAAAATCTTTCGTGAAAGGAAGTTAACCAAAGCTACAAACTTGTCTTGCTTTCTTAGCAATATTTTTAAATTAAGGATACACATTTTTTAAGACATGATGCTATTGTACTTAGACTACAATGTGGTATAAACATAACTTTTATATGCACTAGAAAACCAAAACATTTGTGTTACTTGCTTTGTTGCAGTGTTCACTTTATTGCGATGGTCTGGAACCAAGTGCACAACATCTGTGAGGTATATCTGTACATGCAAAGCTGTGGAAGAAGAAGTAATCTTGCAGTTTGGTTCTTGGTGGTCCCAGCTGTATTTTTTTGTTTGTTTGTTTTACTTGGAGAGAAGAGGAGTAGGAGGGAGAAAAACTACAAGTAGACATGTTTCAAATCAGGCTTTAAAAAAAAAAAAAACTATTTTCAACAGTGTTGTCTAAAGATGAAGGAAGAATCACTTGATGGAATATACATAAGGAAAACTCACTACTGCTTTTTACTTAAACTGACATTTGAATTAAACACTGCAAGGGAAGATGAACTCTGGAGGGAGGCTTTCTAATGATTTATTTGAAGTTTTACCTTGCTCTAGGGATTCTTTCACTTTTATTCCATTCCTGTTAACATTTGCAAAATAAAGATGGAACTCTGCAAGTTTCTTTCATGTATGGTAGGGCAAACCAACTTACCTTTTGAGTTCTCTTAGGTAGTCATGTCTTTTGTGGCACCAATACACCTAGTTTCCTTCTATTATTTAAAGTCTGATCTAAACACAAAGGAACAAAACAATTTCTTGATTCCCCTAGAGAACTTGAAATCTGAGCTTAGTTGGCAGTTACAGGGTGAGAAGTTTTATTTTATAAGGTTGACTGTGCTGTATTTTTATTTCTCTAAGTGTTTAATAAAGCTTATTTGAAAAGTTGACATAAAGAACTATTTAGACAAAAACTGTAACAGGAAGTCTTCTGGGGTGAGTCCCACCCTACCCCATACTTCATTTTATCTGTATTTACATGAACTGTACGGCAAAATTCCTCCTTAATGATGGCTCTGAATCATCAACCAAGGATTAAAGTTTATCCCACATTTAATTAGAAAACAATGTAATATTTTGGGGAAATTTTTAAAGTAAATCTTACAGAAAAAATCATGATTAAATGATGTTTCAGGACTTGGCTTTAATCTTACTCTCTTTATAAATTAATTTTAAGCAGCAGATTTCCCCAGAGGCTCCAGGTAATTGGGGTGCCCCTTTTTTACTTTGTGTTATGCTTGATGTTAGCAAACCATTAAATAGGACTTCGAATCTTGAAACAAATTGACTTCCATATGTCAGCACGTTGTCATGTCAAAACTCACTGTTTTTCTACCCTCTCTCAGTCCCCATTCGCGTGGGGGCATGACAGCATAATCTGTGTTTAATTTTTATGTTATTGCAGTTTTTCCATTATTAACTTAAGGGAATAGTTTGTGTTTTTTTCTTTTCTTTTTCTTTTTTTTTTTTTTTTTGAGATAGAGTCTTGCTCTGTTGCCCAGGCACTCAGTGCTGTGGCATCAGCCTAGCTCACAGCAGCCTTGAACTCTTGGGCTCAAGTGATCCTCCTGCCTCAGCCTCCCAGGTAGCTGGGACTATAGGCATGCTACTTTTTTAGCCACCACACCTGGCTACTTTTTTCTATTTTTAGTTGTCCAGCTAATTTCTTTCTATTTTTAGTAGAGATGGGGTCTCGCTGTTGCTGAGGCTGGTTTCGAACTCCTGACCTCAAGCGATCCTTCTGCCTTGGCCTCTCAGAGTGCTAGGATTACAGGCATGAGCTACCGCACCTGGCTGGAATAGTTTGTTTAATGAACACTACTTGGTTTAAATTTATCTTGGATTTTGTGATTGATTTCCTTCTGAGAATAAAATGCCACAGTTATGTAAACTGCCTTGTGTCTGACAAACATTAGGTGCTCAGTACTGGGCAGTGTTCTAAGTGCTTTACATGTGCTAACCTGTGTCATCTTTACAGCAATGTTATGAAGCAGGTAATGTGATCATCTAGATCTTATACATTGGGTAAGTAACATGCCTATGGATTACCCAGCTACTGAGTGGCAAACTAGGATTTCTCCAGAATTCGTGTTCTTAACTAGTGTGCTATCCTGTCTCTGTATTGCTATATTGGTAGCTGTTATGGGACAGTCATGGGACTCTTCCTTTGAAGAATTCATAGTAGAGGATCAGAAGCATGTAAACACATAATTGCAATATAATTTGATAGAGGAATGCATAAGAAAGTAAAGCAAATGTGAAAGTTGTTCCTTAACTCAGTCCCTTCTGTCTTTATAATTGTTTCTTAAAGTGAGAGTTATATTAGTGGATCTCAAACGGAGGCCATGTGTCTCACAGAGGACATTAAGCAGTGTAAGCAGACATTTTTGATTGTCACAACTTGGCAGAAGGGAGGGATGCAACTGTCATGTAGTGAATGGAAGCCAGGGATGCTGCTAAACATCCTACAACGCACAGAACCACCCTCTACAACAAATAATTACTTGGCCCAAAATGTCAAGTGCTGCTGTTAAGAAATCCTGCCTTATATATTTCTATTTTGTGTACATCTTTCCAGTTCAGCATATACATTTAATCCTTTTTAATGGTTTAGTATAATATTAAATGAATGTGTTTGTCTTAGTTTGGGCTGCTAATAATAGAATACCGTAGACGGAGTGGTTTAAACAACAAACATTTATTTCTCACAGTTACGGAGTCTGGGAAGTCGAGATCAAGCCCAATATCTGCTGGAAGCCAGCAGATCCAGTGTCAGGTAAGGGTGGTCTTTCTGGCTCGTAGAGGCTGTCTTGTGTCTTCATGCGGCAGGGGGCAGTTGGTGGGGAAAGAGGAGGGAGAGCAAGCTGTCTCCCATTTCTTTTATGAGGACTCTACCCTCTTGACCTAATTGCTTCCTGAAGGTCCCATCTCCAAATAACTATCACGTTGAGGGTTAGGGGTTAACATATGAATTTGGGTGGTGGGGCACGAACATTCAGTCTATAGCAGTGCTATAGGCTTTTTTTTTCCAGGGTAACTACTTCCCTTTTGATGACTATTCAAGCATACTCCTTTCCCCCCAAAATACCGTATTGCTTCAGTGGGGTATGTATGTGCACATGTGTGTATGTGTGTGCTTGCTTAGTATTTCTGTAGTATAATGCCTTATGAGGTATTCAATGTTAAAAATAAGAATTTGTTATTGGAAAGTTATACCTCTTCCCCCTAGAAAAGTTATGAAGTGTTTTATTGAGTCCTAAAAGTATGATTGATATTCTGCTGGACAGGCAAAGAAGAAGGACATCCCAAATAGAAGATAATAAGTACAAAGGCATAGAGGCATGAAGTTCATAGTATACCATACTGTAGATAGTCTCAGTTGAATTTAGAGTCAAAGTGGCAGAGACAGGACTGGCTGCTTAATAAAACACTTACTTTGCACAGTTTGAAAATACATATTGATAATTTTATTTCATTCTTTGCAAATAATACATCCTTCTGGTGTGATCAATATAATTTTTAAAATTCTCATATCCTAAGTAGTTTTTACATGATATAAAAAAATACAATGAAAAAATTACCTATTGCGTATGAGGGAGGCAACATAGATCCAAACAGACAAAACGTTTTTGGGATATGGGTGTATGTATACAGCTAAAGCAAATTCAACATTAGGAACATCAATATTATGTACTCCAGTGCTATACACAGCGTCAATTAAAGGCTTCACCTCAGAATAAGGCATGTGAAGGGGAAATCCAGAGAACTGAAAGGGAGGGGAAACATTTGTGAACATTAGTAAAGTTTGAAGATTTCAATGTATTTTTTTCTATGGAAATGTATGCAATTCTTAATATAGTAAGGTTTAGTTGTGTTTTTTCTATTCAGCTATATAGTAGCAATACAGAAAATGAAGAGGGGCCTAATACCTTTTCTGTTTTCATTGCTAGCATATTGGTGTATAAGATACCCATTAGTCATCGCATCAGCCTCCACTGTTCCTTCTCTTCTCTTGATAGTCCCTAGTATGCTTAGTAACCTATGTAATTCCAGAGATCTAGATTGAGCTAATCAGTTCATTCCATCTCCCTGGCCACAATGATTGACCCAAAGGGATGGGCACGTGATGGAAAGGAGTCTCAAAGTGAGTCTCAGGAAACTTGGTAGGAACAATGGCACATGGATACTATGTCCTGCTTTGGGCAATATGTGTGCAGGTGTGGGTCCTGGAAGTGTTCCAGCATTTGTTACCATGAGAAAAGCCAGCCTGAGGATGCTGCTGTCACATGGAGGAGGAGGGCAGGGTGGAAAGACTTGTAGAGAAGTGGGACAGCCCTGGTAGCTACTCACCTCTAAGTTTTACTTAAGCAAGCCAGTAAATTTTCTATTGCTCAGGCGTGTTTAAGCTAAGTTTCTATTACTTGAACTGAAACAATCCTGGCTGAGAACCTGGCCTTACAAGTTAAAGGATAAGTTTGACTCAGTGAATAATCCAATTTGACCATCACACTGTTTAGCCAACAAGGTTTACTCTCTTAGTTCTGAGACTGCTTTCTAGCTTTTATTATCCAGCTATAGGATGTGAACATACAGCAATACCCATAGGCAGTAGAGGGGACATATTGTCTATTAATGAGAATTTTTCCTAGCAGTCAAATGCAATCAGTATAAAACCATATCCTTTAAAAACACCTGATTTAGAGTGTTTGTTTTCATCTTTATGTACAATTGAGTCTAATGTGATTTAGCCAGATGTTTCCATTTTATTTAATACTTCAGTGATTTAATAAAGTATTATTTTTCATGGGTTCCTTTTATACAAAAGGATTTTAAGAGCCATTTGTACTTACCCTGTAGTCTCCCAGCTGTTTCAGCAGCTCTGCTCTGTGGTCATCTTCTACATCTTCTCCTTGACTACTTTCCAACAGAGGCAAGAAATGACGCAGAGTGGAGGTACAGTACCTATTCCACCGGGTCAGATGGCGTGGCCTCCAGTCCATGATTTTCTCTTTTAGTATTTTTTCAATCCTGCTCATAAAAAATAAACTCCATTTTTTTTGGTGACTTTATTTTTCCTTTGTAAAAAAATACAGTTTTTATGCAGCAGGGATTTAGGTAATCACATAACTATATATTTGTTGGTGGAGTTAGGAAATTAACACAAGTGGTCCTGTCCTTAAGGATTGTGTATGAGTAGGAATGGGAAATAGACCTGTAAATAGAAAGTATGTGATATCTTAAGGTCGTAACAGATGCTTGAAATGTAACAGAAGAGGAAGCACTGAATGGGGGGAATAGGGGTAGCTAAATTTAACACATGTAGCAAAAGTTTTTTATTATGAAATGTTTTATAACTTTATTCATTGGTACTCACTGGTAACATATCTATAAACAGATAAATTAGACTCAGGCATAAAGGGTGGGGCTTATATTAAAAGCCTTAAACATTTGTGGGTCGGGCTGTTAATGTCTTCCTTCCTTTTTTTCACCAATGAGAGCTTCTATTCATGACAGTAGAATTTTTGCTAAATTGCCTTAAAACTGCCTTTAAAACACCAAGTATCATTGCAACTTAATTTTTGATAGGCTATAGGTATTGGGTTCATAGGATGTGAAGCTTAAACCTAGAATGAAGGAAAGTAGCCACCATTTATTGAGCCATTATTTACCAGATATTGTGCTAAATGCAATACATTTTTATTTAATTTCAACAGTAACCCTATAAGGTAGGGGATATTTCCCAGATTTTACAGATGGGGCGACGGTTTATGGTAGGATAAGTGACTTGACTAAGGCAGAGGAGCCTTGGCTGCTGATTCTAAAGCCTCTTACCCATCTCCTAACCAAATTCACAGATTTAGAGACCCAGTCACCATAGCTGTAGGGTCCACTTCTTTTTTGGCATTTAACACATATCTTTGTTTTGAGTTTCAAGATGGTCTGAGCAAGAAAGTATGGATGAATTGCCGAATACTTTAATAATGGAGAAATAAATGGAGTTTAATCAGTAGTACACTGAAGCTATAGGAAGAAACAAAAAGGTTGTTTGGAGATCAGTTGTTCTATGTGGGAATCCCAAATAAGGCTTTATGGAGAAATTGAGAGTAAATTGGTGTTTTCTACTAATAATGTCTTAAAAGGGGTGACATTTAATCTATTGCAATTTGACATGCTGTTCTTCACACAGCTTGATACAGTACAAACAGCACATAGGCCTCAAAATTAGAAAGATGGGGCTGGGCTCAGAAGCCCCCTTTAACAGTAAACAAGTATGTGGACTTTCTAAGCCTCAGTGTCCACTTTTGTGAAACCAAGAGAATAAATTCTATTTTATAGGGTTATTAGAATTATAGGGACTCAGATAGGCTCTCACTGGCCTCTATGTGTTAGGTTTATAAACTATTATAGCTGTAGTTCTGTAAGCCACTAATTGGACAAAAGAAGCATATTTAAGGATTAAGTGTCTCAACAAGACCCATAATGACTTGATGTTAAACTCTAATCTGAGGTAAGGTCTTGGGAGAATTACATATTATTGGTGTTCACTGTCTATTTGTCCCACAGTGTGTTGATGCTAAAGGCTCCTTTTGAACCATGGGATTCAGATTTCATCTGTACTTGGACTCTATAAACATGAATTAAAGTTTAATTTCCCAAATTATTTCACATTGATCTAGAACGAGAGTCTTAGAGTTTGGTGTTACACTCCTAGTGACAGATCACTTGTGGATTTATGGATATGATGTTACCTGTCTTGTAGTTCAGCTGCAGCTGCTTTGTCTGTGTGCTGGTAAATTAGCTCTTCAGGCTTTGAAAGAGAAAATAGTTCAGAAGTTCTGGAAACCACCTACATAAATTTGAATAGCTGTACCTCCCTTTTTAAATCTTTTTTTTTTTTTTTAAATAATTACATTCAATAAGGTAAAGAATAATATAATGGATGCCAGTGTACCCATGACCCCCACAGTAAGTAAAACATCACAAACAAATTACAGCACATGTAGTTCTTTCTTGCTTTCATTTCCCTTCTCTCACCACAGAAATAACCATGACTTGAATTTGGTTTTTAGCATTCTGTTCAACAAATAATTATCTTCTGTGTGCCAGGCACTTTGACAGGTGAGGAGGGTAGGAGATTTGGCCATACCATAATTTATCTCTTATGTCATTTCAATTCTTATGCTATTTCAGACAATGTTCCTATGAAAAATTTTGTCTATGTCACCTTGTGCACATATGGGAGAATTCTTCTAAGGCAATGTTCAAAGCTTTTTCTGAAAGGTTTGATTCAGAGTATAAGATACTTTTTATATATCAAACGCAGTACACACATACATATTTATCTATCAAATGAAACAAAAGCTTTAGTAAACAATGTTCATGCTTATTACCTTAATCTACTACTGGTAAGGGCCCTCTACGTTAATTTTATCAGCCCGTAATGGATCATACCTTGCAGTTTGATTTCAAGTTTCATTAGCAGTCATGAAATCAATTTAGTGAATTGAGACCAGCATTTAAAAAAATTAAATAGAATATATTTTGTGGTACTTTTTATGTCATGGGACTTCTTATATCAAAACTTTTTCTTTCACATGTATATAAACACGTATGTGTTTCTTATTGTCAGTTGGGCTCAAATATGTTTGCAAAACAAATACTGTTCTAAATACCTAGGAGTAGAATTAAGAGCCTAAAAAATGTCTGACTACTCTATATAATGATTTTATATCCCTCACATTCTTTGTCTACATTTACTTGTTAATAAAAGAATCATACCTGAACGCTGGAAAGGCCAGGATATGGAAGGCTTCTTGAAAAGAAAGATTTCCATAGCTTGGGCTTGGTAACATCAAAATTTATCCTTAGTGGAGAATCATATTGTTGAATATTAAACCAAATCTAAAAAAGACAAGACTATATTAGCATATATATGCAAATGTGTGTGCATGCATGAATGTGTGGTATCAAGAGCAAGTGTTCATACAGGTTGCACATTTTTTTGTCATTTTTTTAATTTGTAAAATTTGTATGCATTTTACAGTCAGTGGCATCATACAGTTGTCATTGGCTGTTTTTTTTTTTTTTTTACATTTTTTATATCTGAACTGAGGTACATGTCACTGTTGATTGTAGGTTTGATGAAATAAGGTGGTTTCTGATAAGAAACTTAAACATTTCTGGGAGAAGACAGACAAAGCCACTCCTTTCTCAGGCTAGCCTTTCCTGACCCTGCTCTTCCCAGCCTAATTGTCAGCCTCTTTGCTTCCACAGCAACCTTCATTCTCTGACAATAGCACTTCTCTTATTGAGGCAATGTAGCTTATTGGTTCTGGAACTAGACCACTTGCACTTGAATTTTGGTGCCAACATTTACTACTTGTGTGACCTTGGATGATTTATGTGACTTCTGTGTGCCTCAGTTTTCTCCTCTATAAAAGCAGGACGATAATAGTATCTACCTCATAAGGATGAGCGTATTCAGTGAGTTAATTCATCTGTACCTCTTGGAACAATGCCTGGTATGTAGTAAGTGCTCAATAATTGTTGGCTATTTTATTATTATTATTTACCATTGTTTATAATTGCCTGTCTATTCATCTGTGTCCTCACTAGACTATTAGACTGTTGTCCTGAGGAACATTCACCATTGTATCTTTAGCACCTGGCATAGCTCCTGGCATATAGTAGTTAGTTATATGGAATGACTGTCCATGAATGGCAAGTTTGCCCATTCAGTGTATGTTCAGGCTTAGTTCTAATAGCTGGGGATGAAGTAGTGAATGAAGCAACTTTCCTATCCTCATGGAGTATCTAATGAGAAGATACAGCAAATAAACAACTAAATACACGGGCAATCAGATGATGTTGCATGATGTGGTAGATTGTATTAATATCATTGGTCTCAATTCTTTACCCCTTCCTCCACAGATAGCCTTTCTCATGTTATTTTGTCGTTCCTCCCACTAAAAAGGACGAAATATACTTTCCTATCCCATGACTTCTGGCCACGCTGGGACAGAAGTGTCAGTGTGTGACTTTAAGCTTAAGAGGCTTTGTGTGTTCCTGTTTTCCCTTTTGTGCTTTGCCATTGTCATTGTCCTATGTCCCAGAAAAAACACACATGAAGCAGAGCTGTCCCAGTCAACCCACAGATCTACAGTGAGAAGCAAAGCTGCTCTAGCCAACAGTTTGCAGCAGAGCTACCCAGCTGACCCACAGATCCGTAAGAATGAAAGTTTTGAAGCCGTTTAGTTTGGGGATGGGTTTTTACTATATTGTGACAATAGCTAATTACGCAAGGGCTATGGAGAAAACTAAAATCCAGGAATGGATGCAATTTTAAGGAAAATTGACTTTTGATCAGAAATGCAAGAAGTGAGGGAGAAATATACGAAAATATCCAGTGGAGGGGGGTGGTCATTTATGCAGAGGAAACAGCAAATGCAAGGTATGCTTGGCATATATGAGGAATAGCAAGGAATACAAAGTGGCTTTTAAGGAATGAGCAATTTGGAGGGAGCAAGTAAGAGATGACATCAACAGGAAGGGAGGGAGGTGGGCAGGGCAGGTGACAGATCATGGAGGCCTTGTGGGCCATATTGAAGAGTTAGGCTTCAACTTTTAAAGAAAAATTTTCTATTTATATATTTAATTTATTATTTATTTATTTATTTTTTTGGAGACAGAGTCTCGCTCTGTCATCCCAGCTAGAGTGCAGTGGTGTCATCATAGCTTACTGCAACCTCTCACTCAAGTGATCTTCCTGAATAGCTGGAACTATAGGCATGCATTGCCACACCTGGCTAATTTTTTCTATTTTTAGTAGAGACAGGGTCTCGCCCTTTGAGGCTGGACTCCTCAAACTTCAGACCTCAGGAGATCCTCCCCCCTTGGTTTCCTAGAGTGCAAGGATTATAGTTGTGAGCCACTGCGCCTGGCCTAGGCTTTGACTCTGAAGTGAGCTAGGAAGCCATGGGAGTATTAATACTTTGGGCGGAGGAGTGACATAATTTGCCTTCCATTTTAACAGGAATTTTCTTTGCTGTTTTGAGACTAGAAAGAAGAGTGTAGGGGCAAGTGGTGAAGTCTCTAGTTAGGAGGTTATTTTGAATAATCCAGGGGAGAGCTAGAGTTAACTTGGACAAAAATGGTAGCAGTGATAGTGGTGAGCTGTGGTCAGATTCTGGGTATACTGTGAAGGGAAAGCCAGTAGGATTTGCTGATAGATTGGATGGGGGGGGGGACGGGGGGAGGGAGAGAGAGAGAGAGAGAGATGGAGATGAATCAAAGGTGACTCCAAGGATTTTGGCTTAAGTAGTGGAACAGATGAAGTTGCCATTTATTGAGATGGGAAGACTGCAAAAGGGAATCAGGGGTTAAAGTTTGGGTATGTTAAGTTTGAGATGTTTGTCTGACATCCAAATGGGGACATTGAGTGGATGGTTGGATATTTGAGTCTGAAGTTCCAGGGAGCTAGGTGAGCTGGAGATATAAATTTGGGAATCATTAGCGTATATACGGTGTTCCTAGGGAAGAAGCACAGAGAGAAGAGAGGTCTGATGAACTTTCAGGGTCTCTAATGTTTTAAATTTGGAGAAATAAGGAAAAGGGAGCAACGGATATAGAGAAGTGGCAGCTAATGAGGTAGGAGGCCTTGATGATTTGGAATCCAAATCAACAAATTGGTTTAAAACAACAAGATCTTGAAGAACTATAGTTTGGCTATAAGGTAGGAATGTTCAGAAAAGTAGTGGGAAATAGGGTTGGATAAATATGGTTGAGATCAGATTACAGAGCATTTTGAAGTCCAAGATGGGAAGTTTATTCTTAAATTTACATGCAGTGATGTGCCCCTAGTAATTTTTGAGCCACGTAATGATGAAAGCTGAACATTATTAAGTTTAATCAGGCATCAGTATATCAAAAAGTGAACTGAATTGGTGACAGATTATTTAGTTGGTCGTTGTATTAATAATAATGTAGGATGAAACAATAACGGCATGACTTGAGAAATAGAAAAGGTAGAATCTGTATGACTTGGTATTTACAAATAGGATTGTTGAAGGGTGAAGTAAGGGAGAAGGAAAATCAAGGACAGTTCTGGGGTTTGAATTTGGGCAACTGACATTGGTACACATGGGAACCCAAGAGGAGGAGCTGGTTTTTGAGGAAATGACTTGCGTTTTGGGTGTGCTTAGTTTCAAATTTTGATAAAGCACCTCGGTGTCTAGCAAACAGATGAAAATACAGGCTCAAAGATTCTAGGGCTGGTGACAGGATTGTGACTTTTCTGCCAGAGTAAACTAGATAGAGCCGCAGTTAATAATAATAGGTGTGGTCCTGGAAGAAATCTAAATATAGACTCTTTAGGAATATCTACTTTTCAGAGGTTGGAAAAAGAGCCAGTGAGAGAAACATAAGTTATTACAGAGAAATGAAAACCAAACAGTCCTTTATTAATAAACCAAGGAGGGGGAAAGTGTTTTTTCATGAAGAAAGGAATAGTCAAGTCATATGCCATAGAAAAGGAGAGGAGAATGAGGAATGAAAGTAAATTATTGGATTTATTTATTCATTAGCAAGACAGTGGTACTTTATTAAAAGGACTTGTTCTGTAAAATTTGGATTTAGTCAAAAGGCTGCACTCAGGGATCGAGAAGGCCACACATGGCCCCAAGGCAACCAGTTCCCCACCCCTGGTGTCTGGGTTGGGAGAAGCACATCTTAGAATCGTTGGACTCCTGAGCACATCAATAGGTAGAGAAGGAGAGAGGGAAAAAACAATCAATGAAGCTTGGAGTGGGAATGGAAACACAAACACAGGTGGAAAGGGAAGAGCCTTATTTCTTGGAAAAGGGGTGAAGGAGGAGAAAGACTGACATCCAAAGAGGTTGGTGTAGTGGAGTCCTGAATGGATGAGGTTTCAGGAGCCAGGCCAACAAAGCCAGGGTGAGGGCCTTTACTGAGTGGTCAAGGCTCAGAGCAGGTTTAGAGCAGCTGCCACGGGGGCTGCACAGCCTCACCAGGTACCACCACCCATCTCACAGAAGAGAAAAGGAGGTTCTTACTTCCTCATAAAACTCTGGCTTTATGAGAATTAGTCAACCAGATAGTAATTGTTTTGAGAGCTGGTAATAATTTTGACAGATAATGGAGTAAGTTCTTTTATGGTTTTTTTGGTGCCTGTTGACCCTGCTTGATTACTAATGACCTTAAAGTGATTCTCTAGATAGAGCTTAGCAGATTATGTATGATTATGATAATGACCTTAATTAAAAATAATTATTAACATGAGAATAGTGCTTCACAGTGCTCTTTTTACATTTGTAATTAATAGTGCTATATATTTGCCATTTGCTGGACACTTATGAAAGACAGGTACTTTGCTGGTATATATATTATATCTAATTTTATCAGTAACCCTAAAAAATAGACCAGTGGGCTTCAGGGAAATGTGCATACCCAAGGAATAGAGGAAGAAAATACTAGAATTTCTAATTATTTATTTTCAAAGTGTTTTTTGTATAATATATTGATGTACAAATATATTTACACATTTATTTAAATGTATTTCTATATTTATGTAATATAGAAATAAAAATACATATATTGGGGATGCATCTGCAACAACTAGCAAATGATGAAGTTGGAGTTTACACCGGGGCAATCTGTTTTGAACCACTGCTTTATACAGTACCCTTCACAATTAAATCAAACCCCCAAAACTGATTGCAACTAAAATTACCTGGGGATATTGATACTGCAGGTCAGGTGGTACCTGGGAATTCCCTTTAAAAAAAGGGAGAGAGAAGGAGAGAAAGAAAGAAACCCAATCTTCTCAGGTGGTAAGTTTGCGTCATTTACTTCTCAAAACACGAGTTAGGCATTTTGGATGAGAAAACTGAGGACAGAGCCAGGACACAAATGCAGGTCCTCTGAATCTAAATCCCATATTCTTTAACTTCATTCTGCTCCTTGGCAGGTCAGGTGACTAATTCGACCAAAAGTTTTATTGTGAACACAGTTCTGCCACTGTGCTTGAGATTACATTTCTTTAATTGGTATATGTTGGTGTGTTAGTGTGTACATATTCATTTACTTAATTTTTTTTGATACATGAAGTATTATTTAAATCAATAGATCAATTTTCAAAAAAGGAAAACAAGAGTCAACCAACCATAGTTAAGAGGAAATGGTAATACTTACATTATCAGGACCTATTAAACAGCCCACATTTTTCAAGGGACAGAATGTATCAAATTGTCCATAAAAATGTCCACTGCAGGGATTCCATATTAAATAATGACTTTTCTCCCAAGTTACTACATAGGCAGTTGGACCCTGGAAGAAAACAGCCATTAAAAACAGTTTCCAACTAATTATGCAATTAAGGTCTATAGTAGTTTGCAGAGACAATTCATTATTTTAGTTGGGCCCCTAATTTCTAAGTTCCCATGGTTAGTGGTGAAAATCAGTTTGAAGTTCTAGGTTGTGCTGGATTTAAAAAATAAAATCAAATGTTTATTTTTTCAAAATTCTTACATCTGATATTAGTGCAGTGACCAAATAAGGATAGTAATCACCTTACCCAACCAATATATGTTAAGATTGGGTGAAGAACTATTACTAATGTCACTGACATTTTCTTTTTAGAATCAGTAAGATTGCCATTTAAGTGTATAGAAGGCCAAGTATGCCTGAATAGAAATATTTCTATTTGTAATATAGTAACTTACATTTGATATATGTTTATAATTGAATGCATAGAAGATTTGAAAGGATATATACCAAACTGTTAAGAATGACTATACCTGGGAAGGGAAGTGGAATTATAGGTTGGAGCCTGAAGAGGGACTTTTACTTTTTACTCAGAATGCTTATGTATTGTTAGATTCTTTTTTTACAATGGGAATTTATTCATTTATTGTCCTTGTATGATTTCACTTGATGTGCACAGTGGAGAGGCAGGGCAGAAATTATTATCCCAGTTTCCTTATGAAGCTCAGAGTTGTGAAGTGACTTGCTTAGCATCACACAGCTAATGAGGAGTGGGTACAGAACCTTGAACCCAGGCCTTGTGACTTCCTAGTCTAGTGTTCTTCCCTTTGTACCAGGCTATCTGGGAGATGATGATGGAGAATGAATCCTTATATGAATGTACTTACTACCTTATTACCTGCCACACAGCAGCTCATGCTGTCTAATTCCCAAGGGTTCCTGGAGCCTTATGGCCTCTTTTTGAAACTCTCTTTAGATAAGCTTCTTCAATCCATGTAAATTTTCAAATCTTGCACCCCAAATTACTCATTGTGCCCCAAATTTAGGGATATTTGCAGTGGACTAGGGAGAATATTCCAGTAGGCATTAAGTCTCCAATTTAATAAAAATAACAATAACATCAAAATATAGCTGCTAACATTCTTTTTTTCCTCCTGTGGTTATCTTGCTTATTCCCTGTTGCCTGCTAGGTTAGCAGCAGATGATGATATAAGCAGTAGGCATGAAAGGAGAGATCTCTAACCTTACCACCTTCTTGGGATCTGCTTCACTCCTAAGCATGAAGAACATTAGCTCCCTAGGGGAATCAGAATTCTTGGGAACATGGATAGGAAGTTTATATTAAAAGGACAGAGCTGGATGGGAGCTTTGAGTGCTAAAGGATTTAGGTTTGCCAAAAAACCAACCTGAAGCATTATATGTAGGGCCCTGAGCACCACTGTAAACTGTTTCACGTCTTACCGCTGATAGTTCTCTCTGCCTATTATGGCATCTCTAGGCCACTTTCCTAGCAATTCAAAGCGTCATTATGAAAATAAGTCCTGTCCATGATCTAGAACATACAACTGATGAGACAACTACACTCCTCTGTTAAAACTAGCCTACGTGGCCTTACCTCAGGAATAGCATTGCCCATCACCAGCCAAGCCTTCTTACCCAGGAACAGAAAATAATTACATAGTAATACTGCATGTTCTTCTTCATCTCCTGCCAGGAGATCAAGAAATTGCTGATAAAAAGAAAAAAACATGTATTGAGTGCCTGCTTTATTTTGGGTTGGCTGTGCAGGATTTTGATATGTCACAGTTAAAATTAGTGCCTTAAAGTATATTTTTTCCAAATCTTTCCCCCCAATTTTTTTTTTTTTTTTTCAGACAGAGTGTCGCTTTGTTGCCCTGGCTAGAATGAGTGCCGTGGCATCAGCCTAGCTCACAGCAACCTCAAACTCCTGGGCTTAAGCGATCCTACTGCCTCAGCCTCTCGAGTAGCTGGGATTACAGGCATGCGCCACCATGCCCGGCTAATTTTTTCTATATAGATTTTTAGTTGGCCATATAATTTCTTTCTATTTTTGGTAGAGACGGGGTCTCGCTCTTGCTCAGGCTGGTCTTGAACTCCTGACCTCAAGCGATCCACCCCCCTCGGCCTCCCAGAGTGCTAGGATTACAGGCGTGAGCCACCGCGCCCGGCCCTTTCCCCCAAATTTTGATACTATGCTGATAATTCATTTAAAGAAAACACTTTTTGTGGACATGGTGTTTTCTCTGATATTCATGATGTGGATTTTTAAAAATATTCACTATGATTGGGGTAGGGGAGAAAAATTTCAAAGTTTTACTTTCAATTTGAATGTATATATGATAGTTCACTATATGCTAAATAATCTTTAAGGCACATTGCATTCATTGACTCATTCAACGTAGAACAACCCTTTGAGGGAGGTGCTCTTATTTTCCCACTTTGTGGATGAGGACATGGAGGCATAGATCAATAAGGAACATCTAGGAAGTGGTAAAGCCAGTCTGGCTCTAGAGCACATGAACTATTCTATTTGTATGTTTTCTTATAGATGTCTTAAGGTTGTAGAAATTTTATGTCTAAAATTGTCAACATTTATGTTGCCAAAATATATTGGGGAACAAAAAATTTAAAGTGCATTTAAATGTCTTTGATTTAGGGCTATCCTTCAAAGGATGTTGTATAATAACAGTTCAATTTTGTGCAAAAACAGGACTACATGAGATTCAGAAGCAGAATTAATACCTGTGATATGTATATTTGTTTTATTGCTACCCAAGAACCATTTGAAAGTTTATATCGCATACGCAGATTATAAATTCCATGAGACAAAGGCTATGTTTACTTCACTTACAGCCAGACCTTAGTACAGTGTCTGGTATATGGTAGGTGACCAAGAAATACATACTGAATGATAATGATATGACATGCCTTATGAAGCCCATAAATTAAGGAGTATATAATTTCTAATTATAGAATATAATTTTGATAATTTTAATGAACAAAACTGGGATATTGCTAAGGTAGTACTGGGAGGGTAAATCAGCATTAAGACATCTGAAGTGTTGTTTTTTTATTCTTTCTGTAATTTTTAAAAAAATTCTGGACTTTGAAAAAATTAAACCAGGAAGAAAAATTACTTAGGAATTTAGCTCATCTTGCTAAACAGATGGCCAATTAGATTTTTATTATGACTAATGGATGTTGCAATTTAAAATTACGCAAGCTATTTAGCTAATATTCAGTTAAGTCAGCTCAAGTTAGTAAATCTCTAAGGCAGAACTACTCACATCAGATGTGCTCCACAGGTCACAGAGACCAGCAAATGAAACAGTGTCAGGCAAAAAAGGAATCAAGGATACATATCGAGCCACCAGTTCCTGTATAATCAAAATTAGCTTTTAAAAAATAATTTCCAATAAAACAATTGCATCTTCTACCTCATTTCTTAAAATAAATTTCACATATCACAAACGTGTACAAAATGAAGCTAATGCTCATTAAATACTTACTAAATGTTGTATTAATATTATCTCAATCCTCACCAAACATCCTATGCAGAAGGCTATAGTTACCCATCTTTTAGGGATGAAGAAACTGGCTCCTGTGTCCCTTTGAAATGTCCTTGTCATTCTTTTTGCACTTATTTACTTTCTGGTATAACAAGACTTTTCCAGAATCATCTTGAACTTTCGCTTAGCCCAGTCCTGAAAGCGGCCATTTCTCCAAGGAGCCCTGGTTCCCTTTAGAGGGAAATAATACTTAGGAACCAAGATCTGGGCATCAGTCTGGCTATAACTCATATTTCTGTAATTTCTAAGGAAGTTAATCTATTTTAAAAAGTTTTTTATAATTGACACATAATCGTACATATTTATGGGATACAGTGTGATGTTTCAATGCATGTATATATTGTCTAATGATCAAATCAGGGTAAATAGCTCATCTGTCACTGTAAATGTTTATCATTTCTTTGTGGTGATAACGTTCAAAATCCTCTCTTCCAGGTATCTTGAAATATGTAATATATTATTACTAGCTGTAGTCACATGGGGTGAATCTAGAAGCTCCATCCATGGGCACTGGCCTGGAATCAGAGGCCATGGGGTTCTGCCTGGTGCTGTGATTTACTGTGGCGGAACCAGTCTGGGTTCCAGGCAAAGACCCATGCACAGTTCCTTCTCCTTCCCCCAAGCAGATGAAGTCTGTGTCTGTGCTGTGTTGCTTTGCATGGGGGAAGTGCGGTATAGGCAATGCAAGACTGTCCTTCCTACCCTCTTCAATATGTTCTTGTTATTATACTTAAACCAGGTACTGTGGTATCTCACTGGTTTCCTTAACTCTTACGAAGGTATTTTCTTTGTGGACCGTTGTTCAAATTGATTTTCCTGCCGGGGTCACGATGGCTGGAGGATTCTAGTCCACCCTCTTGCTTTACCTCCTATTCCATTTGAAGTTAATCCTTTCATGTTTATTGGTTTTTCATGTTTCTACTTCTGTGAATTTCTATTTATGTATTTTTCACATTTCCTTATTGATTTGTAAGTTTTAAAAATACATCCTCTATTCCTTTATGAATTATATATGCCGTGAATGTCCTTTTCTGATTTGTGCCTTGTTTTTTCATTTTCTTCATAGTGTCTTTTGGTAAATTCAAATTCTCAATTTTAACATGGTCAAATTTTTTGTTATTTTTTTTATAGTTTGTGCTTGCTTCTGTCTCTTTTAAGAAATCCTTCCTGTCTCAGGTCATAAAGACAAAAATGCCTTTCACATTCAAGTCCTCAATCTTTCTGCAACTGAGTATTGTGAAGTAGGAATCTATTTTCATTCTTTTCCAAATGAAAAATCAATGATCCCAGTATAATTTATATAATAGAAACTCTTTTCCTTACTAATCGCAGTCTTTGTCATATATCAGGTTTCCTCTTCCATCTTTTTCTTTGTTATCTCTGTCACATACCATTTTGCCTTAATTACTATGGTCTCACAAGTAGTCTGAATATGGCAAGTTTTTCCACTGGGTTCTTATTCTTTAGAATCGTTTTGGTTACTTTTTGTCCTTTGCAATTCTATATAAATATTAGAATCAGTTTGTCAAGTTTCACTAAAAGCTGTTTTAAAAGTCTAGTTTATAATCTTTGTTTTTTAGCTGGAAAGCTTAGTCCTCTTCTTTTGATTGTGATTATTGGTAAATATATAGATTATTTCTACCCTCTTATTCTGTACTTTTTACTTTTCACACTTTTTCTGTTTTTTTTTCCCTTCCCCATTCTGTTTACCCCAATTCATTATTTTTTCTTCTGCTAATTCAGAAGTTACACTCACTATTTACACCCTTTTAAGTAGTTTTTCTAGAAATTTCAATGTGCATATTGAATTTTCAAGTTAATATCTTTGCCCTCATCTTGGAAAATATAGGGCATTAAAGTACTCTCATCAATCGTATCCTGATATATATTGCATTTTTTTTGCAGGATTTTTGTTCTATCCTGATTTTTCACCCACATTGCTGTTGTTATTGCTATTAAGATAAGTCTTGTTTAGATTTATTCATTTTCTTTAGTGTTACATATTGCATCTGGGACATTCCTCCGAGAGCCTTCCTTCTCTAGGAAATATATTTTTCAGAAATTTCTTTAGTGAGAATCTTTTGGTTGTGAATTCTCCCTATGTTTGCTTAAAAGATTTCACTGGATTTAAACTACTTGTTTGACAGTTATTCTCTTTTAGCCTTTTGAAGATATTCCTTTTCTGGCTTTCATTTGGGTAGCTGAAAAGTTTGTTGGTCTAATCCTTCTGCTTTTGTAGATAATCTGTTTTCTTTCTAGCTGCTTTTAAGATTGTCTTTGTAGTTCCATATGATATGCTAGATTTTGATTTTTTTAAAAAAATTTATCTTGCTATGATTCATTGGGCTTCCTGAATCAGAGGATTGTTATCTTTCATCTAATCCTTGGAAATTCTCAGCTCAGCCTCTTTGGATATTGCCTTTCTCCATTTATACACAGTTTGGACCTCCTCCCTGCATCCTCCAGGTCTCTTAACTATTCCTTTATACCTTCCTTTTTTTTTTTTTTTAATCTGTCGTGTTTCAAGTAATTTCTTTGCATGTGTATTCCAGTTCACTAATTCTCTCTATATTTAACTATATGTAATTTAACTCTGTATTTAATGTTTTGTTTAACCTGTTTAATTTCTAATTTTAATGATTGTATCTTTTACTACTACAAGTTCCATTTGGTAATTTTAAAAATCTTCCTATCAGTTCCAATAGTCTGTCGTTATTTACACTTTTAATTCTCTAGATTTCTTAAACTTATTACACACATCTATTTTATATTTTGTATCGGATAATTCTACTATCTGCAGTTTTGTGGCCTGATTTTGCAGTTTGTCATTTCTGCTAACTTTTATCTTCTTCATGGTGACTTATTTCTTCATTGATGATCTTTTACTGTATGTTCATGTTGCTTGGAATTTTTTCTGCAGAATTTTTTTGAGACTGGGTTTAAAGGGCTTGCTTATAGAAGTATTTGTGTTTGCTTTTGACAGAGATCTAGGGGCAATACCAACAGGAAATACTTTCAACTTAATTTTCAGTTGAACTATATTCAGATCATATAAGTAATGTAAATTCCAGTCCTAAAATGTGAGTAAATTTAGAGGAGTGATTCGAAATTCTCAGGAGAGACTTTAATTTTTTCTCTTGCATCCAGAGTCAAGACTGAGACAGGCAGGGTTCCCTCTGAGGGCAGGGGATTTCCTGGTTTGCTCATTGATGACATTACCCCTAACAAATCTCTGTGCTGAGCCAGTAATTCACCCTGCCAGCCTACTGCAGCTCTGTGCATAATCTCCTGTCTCCCACAACCCTGTGGCTCATTGAAATACAGCTCTGGTCTTCGAGAATTACAGATAACCTGAGATCAAACACTATTTCAAGCCCTCAGCCTTGTGGAATCTTGCTTTCTTGTTATTTCTTATCTCTTTTTTTCTGCCTCATTTCTGTTTCAGCCATGATTTTGAAAGTATTTTAAATATTTTATTCATCACTCTTAAGTGTTCTCTACTTGCAGAAGTTTTCTGCACATTTACTATGCTAGGTAGAATAGAAGTCCCTATTATGGTTTTCTATAAAAATTAATAAAAAAAATGAAACGTAGAATACAAGGTGTTTTTTGGCACATCTATATCTGCAAATAGATATACTATTACCTTTTTCTAAATTCCTGTGTTACTATTAGCAGCAATTACTCCCTATACTATTCACTCTTCAAGGAGAGTTATGGGTTGCAGTACTTGCTTATAACTAGCCTTGTTACATATGGCTTTGTTTTACATGAGTTTGTGATGGGTATGGTGCTTTGAAGCCAGAGAATGGTACATATATATTTAATGGGCCAGTATAGATGTACTTTGGCATGATGGCCTAAATGCTGAAAATACTTAAATTTTTGAAATAATTTTTGCTTATTTTGAATTCGGTAATGCTTATAGCATCAGGCATAATACTGAATATAGTTGTCTTATATATTAGAAAGTACATGAGTTCTAAAGTTACAGGCATCAGTTCAAATCCTAATAAAGTTATTGAGAAGGAGAATCAAGATGGCGGATGAGAAAAACCACCAGCCAGAGTGTCTCTGCAAGAAAGACAGATTTCAGAAGAAAGTGAAAAAAAATAATCAGGCAGACAAACATAGATCAGACGAGGGTCAGAAGGAAGAGTGCCTGAAACTACAGGAGACTCCACATGAAGAAGCTGCGGAGGAGAACTGGAAGGAGAATGCCCCCCCCCCCCACCCCGAGAGTCTTGGAGAGCAGCAACAAGGGTAGGTGGAGCAGCTACATTTCCCCTCCCTTGCGTTTTGGACTGCGGGTGGGCTCCTGAGCGGAGAGACCTGCCCACACCAGCTCAGAGAGGGCCACCGCCAGTGAGCCATGAGCCTCTTGCGGACAGGGCACCAGGCTCCTGTCTCCCTCCGGGCACCTCCCGGTCTGCAGACCCGAGCCAATTGGCAGGTGCCATATTGCTTCATTCTCCCCTCCCCTTTCCCTACCGGCCGCTGATGAGAGCCACAATTTAGCCACTACCCGGAGGTATCTGCGGGGAATGGGACCTCTCCTTTTGGGGACCTATAGCAGACTGAGGGGTACTCAGATTGCGAGCTCCCTACCCACCTGCCCTCCCAGGTACTGCTTGCCTGGTGACTCCAGGAGAGCGGGGCAAATCCTGAGGCGGAGAGACACTGATCCAGCTTGGGCACCCCATGGTGACTTGAGACCAGCACTCCTCTCCCTGGAAGGGTCAGGGATTGATCTCTAGGGCCCAGGGGACAGGCCTGCAGACCAGATCCTGTACACCCAGGCCTCAATCGCATTGCCCTGGGGCA
Source organism: Eulemur rufifrons (assembly GCF_041146395.1). Lineage (NCBI taxonomy): Eukaryota > Metazoa > Chordata > Mammalia > Primates > Lemuridae > Eulemur > Eulemur rufifrons. The sequence goes on from NC_091001.1 coordinate 28,395,460, forward strand.
CAGAAGGGTTATTTGTGAACTACGTACTGAGTGTGTGTGTCTTCAGGGGCACACCAGCGTGCCTGAGGGGCAACGCTCCTCTCACAGGAAGGCCGTGCTCCCAGCCCAGGCACCTCCTGGCCGGCATGACAGTCAGGGTAGATCCACTGGCTTGAGGTCCTGCCTATGGACAGAGGCCCCAGAGAAACTGCGGAATAGGCGAGGGTGGAAAGGAGCAAGACCTGCTCTAGACTGTAGGTCTCAGACAGCCCCACTCCCCACATGCAGACTTTTCTGCTGAGAAGGGCCATTCCAGCCCCTCCCTAGCAGCTTTGCCCAGAGGCAAAGAACAGACCTATGACCCCAGCTAACAGCATTTGTAGAGCTTGAGGGCAGGCTTACCCAACCCAGCTTTGCCCAGACTCACTCCCTGACCTGCCCCCACTGAGGTGCAGAATAAGGACACACCTGGAAGTCCCAGGGCCCCACCCACCACGTGAGGCACTAGAGTGCCTCTCCAGAGGAACGAGAGCTGGTTACAGGACCCCAAAACAACACTGCAGCCTGCCCCTCCCAGCAAGCACCACCTACTGACAGGGAGGTCATTCTGTACACCCTTTTACTGCATCTACTGACTCATTGTATAGAGTGTGGTCAAATCTCACCCACAAACACCACCTAGTGGCTCAGAGACTAAGCAGGGGTGTCATTATCCAAATAAAAATCTAAAGGCAAGAAGCAGAAGCTGATCCAGATGGGAAGGAATCAGCGAAAGAACTCCGAAAGTATGAAGAATCAAAAACAGAAAGCACACCCCCAAAGAGAAACACCAGCTCTCTAGAAATGGACATTAACCAAACTCAGAACACCAAAATGACAGAAGAAGGATTTCAAACATGGATCATCAGAAAACTGAATGATATGCAAGAAAAAATGGATAACCGACACAAAGAAACCACAGAAAAAATCCAGGACTTGGAAGAAAAATTCACTAAAGAAATCGAAATATTAAAGAAAAATCAAACCGAACTCCTGGAAATGAAGAATTTATTCAGGGAACTACAAAACACAGTGGAAAGCCTCAAGAGCAGGGTAGATCAAACAGAAGAAAGAATCTCAGAGATCAAAGATAACATCTTTCAATTAAATAAGTCAGTCACAGAGATAGAGCAAAGAAATAAGAGAAAAGACCAGAGTCTGCAAGAAATGTGGGATTCTGTGAAGAAGCCTAATGTGAGAGTTATGGGCATTCCTGAGGGTAAAGAAGATAATACGCAAGGGTTGGATAAGCTATTTGAAGATATAATTGAGGAAAATTCCCCAGGCCTTGCTAAAAATCTAGATATACAGGTACAAGAAGCCCAAAGCACCCCTGGGAGATTCTTTGCAAATAGGAAGACACCATGTTATGCAGTCATCAGACTGACCAAAATGTCCACCAAAGAGGCCCTTCTTCGAGCTGCAAGGCAAAAGAAACAAGTGATATACAAAGGAAAGCCCATCTGAATAATGCCAGATTTCTCAACTGAAATTTTACAAGCAAGAAGAGACTGGGGCCCCATCCTCACTCTTCTGAAACAGAATAATGTCCAGCCTAGAATCTTGTACCCAGCAAAGCTAAGATTTGTATACGAAGGAGAAATTAAGACATTCTCAGATAAACAAAGACTGAGGGAATTCACCAAGACAAGACCAGCCCTCCAAGAGGTACTCAAAGCAGAATTGCACATGGACCAGCACAAGAAACACTCACAAATGTAAAACTACTCAAAAGCTAAAGATCAGAGGCCAGATACCACAATGGCTCAAGAGAGAAAACGTAGCAATGAAGTTCTACCCAACAGGATGAACACAAATCTGCCCCACCTATCAGTTCTCTCAATAAATGTGAATGGCTTGAACTCTCCACTCAAGAGACATAGGCTGGCCCAATGGATAAAAAAATACAAGCCAGGTATTTGCTGTCTCCAGGAAACTCATCTAACTTGCAAAGATGCATTTAGACTGAAAATAAAGGGATGGAAATTGATATTTCAAGCAAACAGAAGCCAAAAGAAGGCTGGGGTGGTGGTTTTAATTTCAGATAACTTAGTTTTTAAATCAATAAAAGTAATGAGAGACAAAGATGGTCACTATATAATGGTGAAAGGTACAGTTCAACAAGAAGACATAACTATACTTAATATGTATGCACCCAACTTAGATGTGCCCAGATTCATAAAGCAAACCCTACTTGATCTGAACCAAATGATAGATAATACTATAATAGCCGGAGACTTTAACACCCCGCTGACAGTACAGAACAGATCCTCCAAACAGAAAATAAAGAAATAATGAAATAATGAAATAAATAACAGAAAAAAAAGAAATAGTGGACTTAAATAGAATGCTAGAACAAATGGGCCTGACTGACATCTACAGGACATTCTACCCAAAATCCACTGAATATACGTTCTTCTCATCAGCTCATGGGACATTCTCTAAGATTGACCATATGCTAGGACACAAAACATGTCTTAAAAAATTTTTAAAAATAGAAATTATACCATGTATCTTCTCAGATCACAGTGGAATAAAACTAGAAATCAACCCTAACAGAAATTCTCATTTCTACTCAAAGTCATGGAAGCTAAACAACCTTCTCTTGAATGATCATTTCATGAATGAGGAAGTCAAGACAGAATCAAAAGATTCTTTGAACTAAATGACAAAGGAGGCACAAGTTATCAAAATCTGTGGGACACAGCTAAAGCAGTTCTGAAAAGAAAGTTTATTTCCATAAATGCCTATATCAAAAAGACAGAAAATTTACAGACAACCTAATGAATAGACTCAAAGATCTGGAAAAAGAAGAACAGACCACCCCAAACCCAGCAGAAGGAGTGAAATTAATAAGATCAAATCAGAACTAAATAAAATGGACAACAAGAAAACTATATGGGAGATTAATAAAACAAAAAGTTGGTTCTTTGAAAAGCTAAACAAAATCGACATGCTTTTGGCTAGACTAACTAAGACCAGAAAAGAAAAATCTCTAATAACCTCCATCAGAAACATGAAAGGAGAAATTACAACTGATGCCATGAGATATAAGATATCATCTATGAATTCTACAAAAACCTTTATGCACACAAATTGGAAAATGTGGAGGAAATGGATGAATTTTTAGAAACACACAACTTCCCTAGGCTCAACCAGGAAGAAATAGAATTCCTGAACAGACCAATATCAAGAACTGAAATCGAAACAGCAATATAAAACCTCCCCAAAAAGAAAAGCCCAGGACCAGATGGGTTCACACCCAAATTTTACCACACCTACAAAGAAGAACTGGTGCCTATCCAAAGTTATTCCACAACATTGAGAAATATGGAATCCTCCCCAACACATTTTATGAAGCCAACATAACTCTAATACCAAAACCAAGAAAGGACACAACAAAAATAGAAAACTACAGACCAATATCCCTCATGAATATAGATGTAAAAATTCTCAATAAAATCCTAGCAAATTGAATCCAGGTGCTTATCAAGAAAATAATCCATCATGACCAAGTAGGCTTCATCCCAGAGATGCAGAGATGGTTCAACATATGCAAATCTATAAATGTAATACACCACACAAATGGAAGCAAAAACAAAGACTATATGATCCTCTAAAAAGATGCAGAAAAAGCATTTGACAAAATTCAACACCCTTTTATGATAAGAACGCTTAACAAAATAGGCATAGACAGGGCCTACCTAAAAATGATACAAGCCATATGTGACAAACCCAGAGCCAACATCATACTGAATGAGGAAAAATTGAAAGCATTCCCACTTAGAACTGGAACCAGACAAGGTTGCCCACTGTCCCCACTGCTATTCAATGTAGTGCTGGAAGTCCTTGCGAGAGCAATCAGTCAAGAGAGCAGAATCAAGGGTGTCCAAATGGGGACAGAAGAGATCAAACTCTCACTCTTTGCTGATGATATAATATTATATCTAGAAAACCCCAAAGATTCAACCAAGAGACTCCTGGAACTGATAAATGAATTCAGTAGAGTCTCAGGATACAAAATCAATACACACAAATCAGAGGCATTCATATATGCCAATAATGGTCAAACAGAGAACCAAATCAAAGACTCAATACCCTTCACAATAGCAACAAAGAAAATAAAGTGCCTAGGAATACATTTAACTAAGGAGGTAAAAGACCTCTACAGGGAGAACTATGAAACACTGAGGAAGGAAATCGCAGAGCACATAAATAGGTGGAAAACCATACCATGCTCGGGGATCGGAAGAATCAACATTGTTAAAATGTCTATACTACCCAAAGTGATCTACAGATTCAATGCAATCCCTATTAAATTACCAACATCATTTTTCACAGATACAGAAAAAATAATTTTACGCTTTGTATGGAACCAGAGAAGACCCCATTTAGCAAAAGCAATTTTAGGCAATAAGAACAAAATGAGAGGTATTAATTTACCAGACTTCAAACTATACTACAAGGCTGTGATTATTAAAACAGCATGGTACTGGCACAAGAACAGGGACACAGACCAGTGGAACAGAATCGAGAATCCAGATATAAAACCATCCTCATATAGCCATCTAACCTTTGACAAAGCAGACAAAAACATACTCTGGGGAAAAGAATCCTTATTCAATAAATGGTGCTGGGAAAACTGGATAGCCACATGTAGAAGACTGAAACAGGACCCACAGCTTTCACCTCTCACAAAAATCAAATCACGGTAGATAACAGACGTAAACCTTAGGTGTGAAACTATTAGAATTCTAGAACAAAATGTGGGAAAGACTCTTATAGATATTGGCCTAGGCAAAGAATTTATGAAGAAGACCCCAAAGGCAATCACAGCAACAACAAAAATAAATTAATGAGACCTGATTAAATTAAAAAGCTTCTGCACAGCCAAAAAAACTGTCACGTGAGTAAATAGACAACCTATAGAATGGGAAAAAATTTTTGCATGCTACACATCCGATAAAGGACTGATAACTAGAATCTATTTAGAACTCAGGAAAATCAGCAAGAAAAAAATCAAACAACCCTATCAAAAAGTGGGCAAAGGACATGAATAGAAATTTTTCAAAAGAAGACAGAAGAATGGCCAACAAACATGAAAAAATGCACAACATCTCTAATCATCAGGGAAATGCAAATCAAAACCACAATGAGATATCACTTAACTCTAGTGAGAACAGCCTTTATCAAAAAGTCCCATAACAACAAATGTTGGAGTGGATAAGGAGACACAGGAACACTCATACACTGCTGGTGGGACTGCAAACTAGTGCAACCTCTGTGGAAAGCAATATGGAGATACCTCAAAGAGATACAAGTAGATCTACCATTTGATCCAGCAATCCATTATTGGGCATCTACCCAAAAGAACAAAAGACATTCTATAAAAAAGACACCTGCACCCGAAAGTTTATAGCAGCACAATTCACAATTGCAAAGATGTGGAAACAACCCAAGTGCCCATCAATACATGAGTGGATTAATAAAATGTGGTATATGTATACCATGAAGTATTACTCAGCTATAAGAAATAATGGGGATATAGAATCTCTTTTGTTCTCCTGGATAGAGTTGGAACCCATTCTACTAAGTGAAGTATCCCAAGAATGGAAAAATAAGCACCACATGTACTCACCATCAAATTGGTTTCACTGATCAACACCTAAGAGCACATTCAGGAATAATATTAATCGGGTGTCAGGCAGATGTGAGGGGGGGAGGGGATGGGTGTATACATATATAATGAGTGCAATGCGTACTGTCTGGGGGATGGACACGTTTGAAGCTCTGACTCGGGTGGGGGGCAGCAAGGGCAACATATGTAACCTAAACTTTTGTACCCCCACAATATGCTGAAATAATAAAAAACATAAAAAATAATAAAGTTATTGAGAATACATAATAAAAACATTTTTATGTAAGACATTTTGAAAGTTTACAGTATCTTCTAACACCTAATATAGTACCAGAGATACAGTACCAGACACTTAATAATTGTTTGTTGAAACAACAAACTAAGAATTATTATCATCTTTAGTACCTTTAGACTTTTCTAAAGAAAGCAAGCCTCATGTTAATCAAGTTTTAATCATTACTTTTATCCCCAATGATTTTGATATAGTTAATATCTTAAGTACTATGAAATACAGTAATGAAAATGGCAATAAATTGAAAATTGAAAACATTTTTAGCAACAATATTGATTGGCTATGAAATACTTACTGCAGTTGCTTGTGGATTATTGGGGTAGACATTAAGGAGCTCCTGAGGAGGATTTAAAGGTTTGAGATAACGTGTAATAAAAACAGTCTTTCCACTTATGTCAATTACTGTTGAAAGGCACTGACGTTTTGGAAACTTTAAGGCACATTCAGCTTGAAACTTCTCTGTTGCTTGAAGTAATTTCTCATCTTCCTGAGAATCAAACTTCAAAAAGAAAGACTCCATGGAGTTTATATATGATTACAAGAGAGAAAGTAGAACATATTCAGATTCTGTAGTCAACGTGAACTAAGTGTGTGGTTTGGGGAGGTTTGATTAAGTGACTCCTAAAACCATCATGTCCCTGCAGTTTTATTTAACTTATATTTATAGTTTGAAAATTAAACTGATTCAGTAAATACTTAAAATTTATTCAATGGGATTGAAAGAAAGTGGTCAACAGATAAGTAGCCATATGGAAACTACTGGATTAATAAAATAATCTCCCATCCAAGTACTAACCAGGCCCGACCCTGATTAGGTTCTGAGATCAGGTGCATTCAGGGTGGTATGGCTATGGACAATCTATAAAAACTAAAATGTGATGCACTAATTCTGATTGATGAGGTGAAGCAATAGGGTTTTGTGTGTATTTTGATGTTGGTTTTAAGTTGGGGGGTGGGGGCTCAGAAAATCTAACATCTCAAATGCAAAGCTTAAGCAACTCATGTTAAATGGACTGCAAATTTATAGATATATGGGTATGTTAAAAAGTTTCAAGTCCATAAGCACGATAATAAATAATAGTAATGGATTTCAAAGAAAAAGGAAGCAGAACTAGGAGCATCAAATATAATTATTTTAAGTGGTTCTCTGATCCAAAATGAGCAACCAATTCCCAGATTTTGTTTTGTTTTTGTTTTTTAGACATATGATCTCACTCTCTCACCAAGGCTGCAGCTCACTGCAGCCTCCAACTCCTGGGCTCAAGCGATCCTCCTGCTTCAGCCTCTTGAGTAGCTGGGACTACAGGTGTGTGCCACCACACCCAGCTAATCCAGGTGTGGTGGCTCATGCCTGTAATCCTAGCACTCTGGGAGGCTGAGACGAGAGGATTGCTTGAGGTCAGGAGTTCCAGACCAGCCTGAGCAAGAGCAAGACCTCGTCTCTACTAAAAAAATAGAAAGAAATGATCTGGACAGCTAAAAATATATATAGAAAAAAATTAGCCGGGCATGGTGGCACATGCCTGTAGTCCCAGCTACTCGGGAGGCCGAGGCAGAAGGATTGCTTAAACCCAGGAGTTTGAGGTTGCTGTGAGCTAGGCTGACACCATGGCACTCTAGCCCGGGCAACAGAGCAAGACTCTGTCTCAAAAAAAAAAAAAAAAAAAAAAAAAAATTTGTTTTTTATAGCAACAGAGCCTTACTGTGTTGCCCAGGCTGATCTCAAACTCCTATCCTCTAGCACCCTTCCCACCTCAGCCTCCCAGACTGCTGAGTTTATAGATGTGAGCCAATATACCTGGCCAGACTTTTTAAAAGTAACTCAAAGCACATGAAATGGAACACATTTAAATTGCCTTTAGAACATATATTGTCATTTTTCCCCCTCAAGCCATTGTTAACAAAAATAGCACAAAAAAGGGCAGATGTTTACAAGTTTTTATAAGATTTTTGTTGTTTGGTATAAAAGTATATGCATGGTTGCTTACATTTCAAAGGATTTCAAGACAACTAAAAATATTTTAAAAATTAATTTTAAGTAGAATTTAGAGGCAGTCCTTGAATTTTTTTTTTTTTTTTTTGAGGAGGGCAGTGCACCCAGCTATCCCTCTGTACTCTGCTTCATTTATTAATTTTTTTTATTTAGTTCAACTGTCACTGACTTGATATTTTTCTTTTTAACACTTATAGCCACTGACACATATATTTGTTTACTCTGTCTCCCCCGAAGTATAAGATTCCTGAAGTCAGGGATTTTATTTCAATCTCATTTTTTTTCACTTCCAGTACCAAGAATACTACCTAGCACATAGTAAGTGTTAAACAAATATTGTTGAGTGAATGTAAAATACTTTATTATGTTTTTTGTGACCTCAGATAGAATCTAGATTATCCCAATTGTTCTTGACTTCCTCTTATATTGGGGCTGGACTGTGGTTTGCTTTCATTTCTAATTTGGTTGTGGGGGTTATTTTGGATGGAGACATCTCCAGAAGCCTCCTATATTTTCTCATGGAATATCCCCCTGACATCTGAATCTTAACATAATCATTTTAACTGCCTACCATTCTGCACAGTGCCAAGACACAGTAGCTACCCAATAGGAGCTAAGATAAATAAATATTTAAATGAAAAAGGTGAGCTCATAAGGCTTTGATGTGGGTGTGCCATGAATTCCTAGGATGGAACTGTCAAACCAGAAATAATTGTAATTGTAGAAATATGGAGAATTATAAAATAAGAATGATGTGAAAAAAAAAAACCAGCCAGTTGAATTCATCTATTCATCCCTGTTCTTTTAAACTCTTTCATCTACCCATTCATCCAATTATGTGAAAAGTGTTTATTGGGAGACTATAAAGTTCCAGGAACTCTGCATAAATGGGTATGAAACAATTCCCTTAAGGAACTTCTGGTCTACAGGAGAATGTTAATAAGCAATCAGGTACTTAAAATACTTGGCCAAAGATCCTGCGGGAATATACGTAGGGTGATACGGGAACATTTTAAGAGAATCATCTATAGGCACTGTCCAGAAAGAACCAAAAACCTTAAATCAGTATTGATTATTGGCCTTCCAAGTTGAAAAAAGTGTGTCTAAAGATTTTTCTGCCACTTGGACTTGAATGCTCTGTTGTGTACCTTGACTCTATAACTACCGCTTTGTTAGGGCAGGGCCTGTGTTTGAGTAAGTTTGTGTTCCTTCCTGCACCTAGCACATGGTGAGCATTTAATGCGTATCTGTTAAGACTCATTATACTTGTTTAGGCCAGCAGTATGCTATTTCATGGAGTGAAACAGGAATTGAAGGAGTACTATGCTATATGGTAATCTAAGAAGTGTCAAGGAAAAGGTACATATTAAAAGAAATTGAGTTATTTATTATGAAACAAATTAAGGTGGAACTGACAAATTCAACATAAAATTTAAAAGTTTTTTTTTTTTTTTTTTTTTTTGAGACAGAGTCTTGCTCTGTTGCGTGGGCTAGAGTGCCGTGGCATCAGCCTAGCTCACAGCAACGTCCAACTCCTGGGCTCAAACAATCCTCCTGCATCAGCCTCCCGAGTAGCTGGGACTACAGGCACATGCCACCGTGCCCAGCTAATTTTTTTCTATATATATTTTTAGTTGTCCAGATCATTTCTTTCTATTTTTGGTAGAGATGGGGGTCTCGCTCTTGCTCAGGTTGGTCTCGAACTCCTGAACTCGAGCAATCCTCCCACCTCGGCCTCCTAGAGTGCTAGGATTACAGGCATGAGCCACCGTGCCCAGCCCAATTTAAAAGGTTCTTAACTGGCTCAATTCTTTGACCTCTAGGTTAATGTAAACATTTACAGAAAACCAAGTGAGTTTATGCTGCCTTTGAATAGTGACACTGTGACAGCCTCAAGCTACCAGAAATAATTGTCAGAGATACACTCTCTGTAAGAAGCAGCTCTTGGATTTTATAGATTTGGAAATAGTGGCGGTAGCTCCCATTGTGCAGGTGATGCTCAGACTGATGATTTCTTAGATTCAAAGCTAGTATAACTAAGAATCTTTCTGACAAAATGAAATGGGCCAAAAGACAAAGCTGGACACTCTTCATGGAACTAGAGACATCTAACAGACATCTACAGTTCATTGCCCAGGGATCACACACACATAGGACCTAATACCTGTCCCTGGATGGCAGTGGACAAAAGCAGCTAATTAAAGCCCAATAACTATTGACTGATGAATTGTAAAACAAAATACTTGGTACCTTCTTAAGCATGTCATTCATCTATCAGAGGCAAGAAAGAAAGAAAAAAAAAAAAGAAGAAATGAGAGGAAGGCTTTATTAACAGAAATAATCTATTTTTAACAACTTGTTCTTAACCAAGACAAGGTAGAGCATGTTAAAATAAGAGTTTCAGAAGTTGCTACTGATTTATAAAAAATTTACCATGGTAAATACCTTTAAAACATCCTACAGAATGGTTATGTATGGGATGGTGGTAGAGGGGAGACTCTAATCTGCTAACCCTGGAAGTTGCTATAAGTGGAAAAATAATTCCCAGTTGTGGTCCCTATTATTTTAGGATAAGAGCTTCTCTTTCCTGAATGGTCTACAGGTGGATTACTGAGTGGTGTTTTCTGCTACTGCTGTTTAGACATTAAGGTCCTATCAATCAGCATCCCTTCCTGCTCAAACAGTGACAAAGAATCTGCCTTCCATAGGAATTTTTTAAGCCCTTGTTTTAGAGGTCTAAGAGAAATGCTTCATACAGCCACAACGGGGCAGTGACATGCCACCAGCGATAGTAGCTGACTGCTAGTCAACAGCCTGAGAGAGGATGGCGGCAGGACTTGAGGACTGTATGTTTCTGAGCCTTAGAGGCCTCTTCAAAGTCCTCCAGTAGGAGGTCAGGGCCTGTGAGGGATGCCTAGTGTAGAAGAGCCTCAGGTTTTCATCATTTCTGCCAGTCACAGGCTGCTTCCACGCGTTTTCAAAGCTCCCTTCCAGATGGGGTGCTAGCTGCTTTTTCTTTGGTTAAGTATACACAGAAATAACAAAATCATCTTTTGTCTGGGAGCATTTTTCTGGGTAAACATGTTTGTTGGCTTTTTCTTGAGTTTACACATGAATACAAACATTCAGAAAATGTATTTTCTTTTCTAAAAATTATTTTGAAGTGTATATATTCTAATGTTTTCTAGAGAACCACAGCTTTAGTGACAAAGCCTAACAAATAAGATTAATTTGAATTTCAGTACATTTGTTTTTCCAATAATTTTTCATGTCCTTTTGTAAATGACTTGCAAATGGGAGGTAGCGATATTATTTTTCTCTGTGAACCAAATTATAATGCTGGAAAAGAAACAGGAATGTGCTCATTTTCCTTCATCTCCATCTGAGTCTTAATCACAATGTATAAACTAAAGAGTCAACATGATAATCTGTGCAGTATAGTTTGGTAGTTAACAACTTGCACTGACATGTGAATATAAGCCTAGCAGAATTTTTATCTGTTTCTCTAGGATACTGCACCCTAGTGCCTAAAACAAGCCTGTCACACAGAAAATGTGCAGTACATATGTGTATTATTGTTTTTTTTTTTTTTTTTTTGAGACAGAGTCTCACTCTGTTGCCCAGGCTAGAGTGCCATGGTGTCAGCCTAGCTCACAGCAACGTCAAACTCCTGGGCTCAAGCAATCCTTCTGCCTCAGCCTCCCAAGTAGCTGGGACTACAGGCATGTGCCACTATGCACGGCTAATTTTTTCTATATATTTTTAGTTGTCCTGATCATTTTTTTCTATTTTTTTGATATAGGAAGGGTCTCGCTCTTACTCAGGCTGGTCTCGAATTCCTGAGCTCAAATGATCCGCCCGCCTCGGCCTCCCAGAGTGCTAGGATTATAGGCGTGATTGAATATATACAATTTAAAGTCAGACAGACATTTAAGTGTTACCTCTGCCTGTGTGACCCTGGGTAAATTGAGCCTTATTTTCCTCATCTGTAAGTTGGAGACCCATTATCCATGACAGCTATGAATACTAAAGGACAGAACATGTATCTAAACTCTAACATAGTTCTGAGGACAGAGTAAGGACTCAATATAACTTGCTGGTGGCGGTGATTAATACTGTATTCATTTACATATGAATAAGTGGTCACAACATTTTCTCCCAAATCGAATGAGGCCAGTATACATAAATGCTGCAGAAGTATGTTACCTTAAGAAAGTTGTTTCTCAATGATGAAGGTTAGGAAACAGTTGTTAACAAATGAAAGTTCTAGAAACTCTTTCTTCTAGAGCTGTTTAAAAGAGTACTTGTATATATATTTGTTTCATAAGATGAATTGAGGTGACCCATGAAGGTCATTTACTCTTATGATCCTATGAATTGATTCAATGCATAGCACAGCCAAGGATGTGAGGTCAGACATGGAAATGTATTTTAGCATGCTTGCCAATAAATGTCAAACAAAAGCGCAATCTGATTTTCTAGTTTGTTATATTTCATTTTCATCACGTTGAGAAAATTCTTCTAAAAGCAGACCATGTTTATGTTTGTCTTGCTTTGCCTAAAAGTTTGAGTTTCTGATTAACCTAATAATGGGCTCAGTGAAAGTACAAACTCACACATCTGTTCTCTCACCATCATTCTGTCCAAACTGAAAGATTAATAAGTGAACACTGAAGTAAGGAAACCTGTTTGTATAGTGCAAAGTTTATAAAAGCATGGCCTAGCGAGCATTTCTCACGTTCCATCAACACCAGACATGGTTTTCCAAACTATGAACAGTTACCTTTTCTCGAACTGACTCCCCAGGAACCAACTGAGGCTCAATGGTAATAAACAGGGTGATGTAGGATCCTTCACTTAAGCTTCGGACAGAATCAAAATCCCGCTCAATAATCATGTTTTGCTCCTTACTGTAGCCCAGAAGAACTGGGGGAATATCTATTTTAAATGTTCCATCAATCTGTGAAGAAAATATGACTTGGTAAACATCCTGGCAATTTTTCCAACAGAAGTTCAAAGACGAGTGTCAACTCCCCAGTGTCTAATGAATTAAATAAAAACTGCTCAGACTGGCACTCAAAGCTCGCCCCATCTTTCTAACCTTGTCTCCCAAAACTCTCACCAGAAAGGGCTCTATATTTCCCTGCCTCCTTTTCTTTGTTTAGTAGAGTGTTATGCAAGTTGCTTGGGTTCAAATCCTGGTTTAAACTCCGAGTGCCTCAGCTTCCTCATTTGTAAAAAGAGATGATAATAGCACCTACTTTGTAGGGTTGTTATGAATAAATACTACATGAATTAATAGATGTCAAACACTAAGAAAAATGTCTGGTGTATAGTGAGCACTCAGGAAATATTGGCTAGCAGCTATTCCCCTTTCCTGGAATGCCCAGCTTCCCATCTGCACCTGTCAGAATTTTAATCATTTTTCAAGGCTTAGGTCTAATGTCGTCTCACTACACACAGATAGCTTATTTCCTTCATTTCTTACATTCTGTCTGACTTTATAATTGTGTGCATATTCGTCACAGTCTTCTGGATAATTGCTCTCTGCGAACAGAATCTGTATTTTATCCTCTTTTGTATCACCCTTTTCTGACATATAGCAGTGTTTTGTATGCATAGTAGATGCCCAATAAATATGGGCTGAATGATGACAAGCCACTTCCATAAAAAGGACTAAGTTATACAGAAGTTCAAAGAGGCAGAACTTTTTTACTCTTATAAAGTCAAAGCAACAATAAATTTATTAAAGACTGTCTAGTACTACAAAACTATTCAGGGCTGGAATTTGAAGTTTACAATTTGCAGAGAATTCATTTTTTATTTCAATCATTGGTGGCATTCATATCTCAGGAGAAAAAGAACTCAAACTTTGAGTGAATATGCCCTTCTAGGGATGAATTAAGTAAGGTATTATTTATTTTCCTCCTTATATCAACAGAATTCACCAAAGCTTATACCCAATCAGATGACAGGGTGTAGGGAAAACAACAGTATAAAAACAATGACATAAAAAATACAGCTGAAATAACTGAGCACATTTATTCTATAAAATAGATGACACAGGAGAAAACATACTATTTTTTAAAGATTTGGAGTATAAAGATTTAAGACAGGATTTCTCAACTGGGGCACTGTTGATATTTGGGGCCAAATCATTATTTGTTAAAGATGGCTGTCCTGTGCACTGTAGAATGTTTGGCAGCATCCTCGCCTGTACACACTAGATGCCGGTGGCATCCCTTACTAGTTGTGACAACCAAAAGTGTCTTCAGACATTGCCAAATGTTCCCTGTGGGTACATTTAAAAGCATGAGCTTTGGAGTCAGATAAAACTTTTTAGATGACAAATGTAATAAAATCATTATCCAAAGATATATTAAAATATAAACCAAAAATTGAACAGTTTTCTCTTCTTTTACCAATCCCATTTCCCAGGCATGGGCGACATCAGCATGGTCAAAGTTGGTAAAAGTTGAATGCCAACTCTGTTGTAAGCTTTCTGATTTGAGTAAGTTACTTCACCTCTCTATGCTTCTATTTCTTCATCTATAAAGTGGGGATGATGATGCTAATTGTGCTGTGAGGTTTAATAGAGTGACATATAAACTACCTAGCAATAGTATATAATATGTGCCAATAAATATACTTATTAGTGCTATCATTACTAAATCAGGATTCTACTTGTTATATGTAGCTCAAGAGAACTGAACTAGTACCTAAAAATGGGAATAACAGAGAAGTACATAGATTATGGCACAGTGCAAGGAAGAATCTAATGACAAAACTATTGGAAAGAGAACAAGAGAAAGAGAACACTACCTTGCCTTACAAGGTAGTGAGTTTCCTGCAAGTGAATTCTTGAGACACTCAAAGGAGAGCATGGACATTCCCGTGATATAGTGAAGGAGATTCACTTATCAAGGGGTCTAGGGTAATTACTTCTGAGTACCCTTCCAAATGTGAAATTCAGCAATGCCAGATATCATAGGCTGTTTGATTTGCAGAATGATGTGGACTTTTAAGTTTTTTTTTCCCCGCATTTAAAATCTATTTGGACAGGGAAGTGTAAATTCTTTTGGCAAGCACATCACTGCATAACCCGTAGACTGTTCCTTTTGCCTAGGGAGGTTGCAATTTTAATTGATCCTTTAGATTTGAACCAATCCAAGCCTTTTAGCCTTGAGTTTTGGTCTTGGTCTTGCCGGAGACTCTGTGGTCAGGACAGCACTTGCTCTGTGTGGTTGTCACAGTGATTCAAAGCCTCCTGTTGCCATGGGCTTAATACTGGGATGTTAAAGCAATTTCAAAATCTTTAACTGTCCCAGATTAGAGCTACTAAGTCATTCAAGAGTTGACAACCCGATGGATCCCCTTAAGCAAAACCATTAACTCTGGAGAAGGGTGTCTTTGTTAAGCATGTTTCTGCTAACCATTTTTCATGTTTTAAATAGTGAAGACTAGAAATATTAATAGAATGCACTTGATTGAATGGGCCATCAACTGCCCTGACTGTTTTCTTCAAGTTATATTCAGGCATCTGTCCATTCTACTTTTGTCATTTTGACAAGTTCCTACTTTGTCCCACCTTCTTCACTTCTATTTAATATTTAAAAAATTCTCAGATTTGAACAGTCATACATTAACTACTAACTCTGAGGAGCATAGATAATAAGTCATGCAAATACGATGGCAGATCAATGGCATTATATAGTGTTTTACTAAATCTTTTTAAGGGCTTTGTACATATATTCTCTCAGTGTTGAGGGTATATCCCCACAAAGTTTAATTAGGAAAAATGGAAACAGCAGTTCCCTATTTTCATGGAATTCTGACCTTAGATGCTTACCCTTGCTTGGAAATATATTGTGCTAAATGGAATTTTCACACATCCCAACCAATGTCTCTCAATGCGGGTATGGATTCCATTTCCTCTTTCCCGGTCATCCTAAAGGAAGAGTGGGATGTAATAACTGTTTAAGAACTCCGGACACTCATTTAATTAACTTTGCAGCAGGAAAACAGCAAGATTTTAGCTAAAAGCATGTGAACTTAGGTTAGACAGACCTAATCAAATTCTGGTTCAAACACTTAATGGCTTTGTGACCCTAGGAAAGTCATTTGACCTCTCTGAACCTCAGTTTTCTCAATGATACACTAGAGATTTAGCAACCTATAGAACTATTTAGAATTAAATAAGACAATGTATGTAAAACACCTAGTACAATTCCTGGTACAGAACACTAGGCTGAAAATTAAAAAGCTAGCTCTCTTTCTCCTCCCCCCTTCCCCATTTATACATCTCATTCCAAATGTTTCAAACATAAGAAAGGTAGAAAGTATGTTTGGAACTTATATAGTGGGTAGAGAATATGAATATGAGTACAAGTGTCTTCCTCAAAACTGAGAACTTACCTCTAAGACATCGTATAGTACTTCATCAAAAATATTAATGAATACAACATCTTTTACTGACTGCAGACTGGCTGTGCTATAATCCCCGTTAGGAGCCCTGCAAAATAACACATCACCAGGGACTGTGAAAACAGGCAAAATAGAAATGATGAACACTCAAATGTCAAAATTTGAAAAATATCCAAATATGAGCATATATGTGAGGATTAAAAGCAGGACTTTCATTTCCAGGGTTTATCTTTTGCAGGGATACTCTACTATAATATGATACCTACACTCAAATGGAAAGAACATAGACTGGAGGCTCCATGCAGAGACAAACCCTCTGCTGGCTTGTCCTGATGAGTCTCACTCTCACCCTTCACCCCTGACTCTGGGGGAAGCTTTGCAAGGAGCCAGCTTGCCAGGACTGAGCTGGCTCAGAGGACAGGCTGCCCCGCCTCTAGCTGACACTGGAGGAGCTAGTATACGGACTTCCTAAGCAACTGGGCTCCAGAAGGTGCTTCTCCAGCAAGACCATTCCCCAGTGATAAACCTCTTATTGTTCTGTGGCTGGTTGAATGGTCCCTGCCTCCCACTCACTTTCCCCATAAATAAGTAAAGCAATACAAGCGTGAGGTTTGTTTCCTGTGATGTAACCTACCCTGAATCCAGCCAAGACCAGCCTAAACATGCCTCTCCATGGCACGCCTGGAGACTGGGATACTGCGTGCATTTTCTTGAGCATTTGCCCTTAAGTTTTTTTGTTCTTTTTGCTTGTTCCATGTGTGATAGTGGGATCTATCCGCCACTTCTGACTTAACCAGCTCTAATCCTTACTCTGTCTCTAATTTGCTATGTGGCTTTAATGAAGCCACCTTTCTTCTTTGGGTTTTAGTTTCTTCTCCATAAAAGTAGAACTTGGACCAGATAATCTCTAAAGTCACTTCAAATACTGAAATAATAAGAGCCTTGTAAGTATATAAATCCTTTGAACAAGGTTCTGAAATGCCTATGTATTTCTGGTGAGGGAGAAAGTGTCATTTATAGGAAATAAGTAGTTTCAAATTTACTTGAGGAGATAACGAGGAAGAAAGGAAAAGCAGAGTAGGGCAGTGGGGTCAAAGGAGTGAAAAACTTTGGGCTATAAGAAGCCAGAGCCTGGAGGGGAGTAGAGTATCCAACAATGGACCTGAGTTTCACAAGTTGGACATTTTCCCACTTTTATTCTTGAATGACGTCAGCAGTAGTACAAGAGGAAAAACACTTGGCATCAGGACACCTGGTTGTTGTTCCAGCTTGCCAGCTACAAAACCTTTCACCTTAGCCATTTTTTGCTGGGCCCCTGTTTCCTTCATTGTTTCTTCAGAGTATCCTATAGTACTGTGAAGAGGAAAATATGCTCACCTAAATGGAAGTTCAAGTTCTTCGTTCCAACTGGGGTTTGGTCCTTCAGCTGTGGTTGTGTGGCAAATCGTTCGTTGAAAAGAGACTTCTACAAAAGGACGTACTAAAACCTTAAAATCAACAGCAAATCCTAAGAATCCATAATGACTAGTTGAATTATTTTGTTATTAGCAAAAGTAGAATACGTTTGCTAAATAGTATGTTTTCAAAGAAAATGAAGCAGAAAGCACACCACTCGTGAAGTGTATCGATGATTCTTAAAAACCTAAGGGGCAAGATTCCAAGCTGAAGTCCTGCGCCTGGGTCTCTCACCTGGCCGAGGGGGTAGTCAGCACTGTGGGTGGGGCTGCGTGTGTCTGGGGAGGCAGCATGCTTTTCCCTGAATGTCCTTGAAGACCTCGATGGCTGCTGGGATTTGCTAGGAGAGAAAATGTATGAAAGAAATAAATGACAGGGAAAGTCTAATTATACATGGCCCCGGTGGCTGTGGAAACATTCTTCCTTAAGCTTGTTGACATTTCAGAAGGCTTTCAGTATGCTCAGGTCCCCCTCAGTCACGTAGTGATTTCTAGAGCTTTCACCAACTTCCATTCCTAGGCCTGTGTGTCTGGCTGAGAACAGAGGAAAATGTTTCCTTCTCTCTCTTCCCCTCCAGGGAATGACTGAGTGGGGACCTGTCTCCCTCGCATAAATGAGAGCCCCAATCCTTCTCAGGTAGGAGGTCCTGACCTTCCTGACCAGCCTGCCCTGCCCCTACCCAGTCCAGGTTCTTTCCCACTATATTTCCTTTGAACCTGCACTCTTCGGTGATCCCAAGCTACAAATCCTACACAAGGAATCTTCCTCTGGGCCTGCCGAGCCTCACTGGGAAAGGGAGGTGCAAGGACTCCTAGCTTGAGTTAGGATCAGTGTGTCTTATCCTCGTCTCCCTTCTGTGCTGACGTTTTTTTTTTTTCTTTTTTGAGACAGAGCCTTGCTCTGTTGCCTGGGCTAGAGTGCCATGCTGTCAGCCTACCTCACAGCAACCTCAAACTCCTGGGCTCAAGCAATCCTTCTGTCTCAGCCTCCTGAGTAGCTGGGACTACAGGCATGCGCCACCATGCCCGGCTAATTTTTTCTATATATTTTTAGCTGTCCAGATCATTTCTTTCTATTTTTAGTAGAGACGGGGTCTCGCTCTTGCTCAGGCTGGTTTCGAATTCCTGAGCTCAACCGATCCACCCGCCTCGGCCTCCCAGAGTGCTAGGATTACAGGCGTGAGCTACCACGCCTGGCCTGTGCTGGCATTCTTAGAAGAACAAATGAAGGTCATCTCCAGAGAGCCTCTTCTAAATATCTTTCACCTTCCTGCTAACAACCCACTTGTGTGTTTGTACTAAACTTCATGGTTTGCCAAGTCTTTCACATTCATTACTGGGCAGAGTACAAATTGTCTCTTTCTTACCCATCTGTTACCTTTTCATAGCTAAGCTTGCAGACAAACTATGAGACAACATAAGCAGAACATTTAACACAACAGCTACTAAGAAAACTCTTTTCTTTTTGGAAAACCATCAGTTACATTATTAAACAAACATTTGTTTAGAACCTGCTATATTTTAGGACCTGTGTTAGACTCTGGGATTCAAGATGAATAGGATAACACATCAGCTCAGACTAGACTGGAAGGAAGACTTGTAAACAATCTCAATAAAGTGAGATACATGTTGACTAGAGGGTGTAGGCTGTAGGAGCACAGTGAGGGAGGTGAAAAGTCCTTTTTGGTTGGATGCAAGGATAGAGGGTGAACATTTGGGCAGGCTTAATGGAAAAGTTTATATCTGAGCTGTCTTGATGCATCGACATTGAATTGTGTAGCACGTAGGATCAATTATCCTTCCTTGAATTATTTGAATGAAATGATTTAACACAAAAATATTATATAGAGACAAAAAATAAAAGAAACACCTACAGGTTCTTTTTAAAAATCAGCTTTTCACCCCACAGTTGAGCTTTGAGGCAAACAGGGAAAAGGGTATGTAGGCCAGGGGCTCAAGAAAGCAATGCCACAACAGAGATTCAAGGGCTTACATGACATTTATAAGTAACAAAGCATTAGGAATAGCTGGTGATTGAAAGATGTTCTGAAATAGGTCAAAGAATTAGTAAAGAAAAATAGGGTGAAATAATGGGGTAAGAGGAAGGAGGGAGAGAGAAATAACTTAAAGGGAAAGAACCTAGGAAGGAAAGAGGATACCGATGGCCAGAACAGTGCACTTCTATGGAATCAGATAGTGCTGAATGACCTTGGCCAAGCCACTTGCATTCTCTTCGCTTCCATTTTCCCTTTTGCAAAGTGGATACAGTAATATTAGTAAGAGTTAAATGAAATAATGTTTGTTAATGTGTCTAGTATGATGCTTAGAACATGGTAAATGCATAAAAATGCTACTTTCTTTCATTACACTGGTAAGGGTACTTGCAAAAAGAAGTTTTGATTCTTGATCCTCCTTTCTCTGTTCTCTGAGGGCATAAGACTCATCTTCCCTATGGTTGAAGGCTCCTTGTGGCCCCCAGGGTAGTGAGCCATGGTAGTTGTAAATCATTTTTCTGAACAGATAAAAGGAAGTCACATTTTTAAGCTCATAGCATGTATGTTTCAGAACCTTGGACAGATGCCTTTTCTGTGTCTGCTCAGCTCATACCTACTCCTCTGAGAACTGTTCCTACCTTTCAGGGCTGGTGCTTCTGACTCTGTCTCTCTGGCTGTAGGCAATTAGACCATAGATCGACACCTGACCAAGTTAACACTGTCAGACTCTCTTCTGAGAAGATGATGCTTAGTTGGTGGTACCCTGGCTCCATGGACCACTTCCCATGACATGACGAAAAATGAAGCAAACTCAGAGAGAAACAAGTGAGAGAGACAATGGGGCCTCAGGAGACCCATCTGAATCCCTGCAGTCTACCATGTAGTTCAGCTGTACCTCTTGTTCTTGAGTTCTATGAGATGGCCCCATTAAATCCTCCCTTTAGCCTGGATTGACTGAATGGGCTCTATTGCTTGCAAACAATAGGGCTTGGCTTCAGCAAGAACCCCTAAACCCCTGCTGAATAATAACGTTAAGAATGAGTGATCGACTATAAAGAAGTGATTGACTTGGCTGGGATCCTGTATTTTCCATTCCAGGGCTGTCAAGGGGGTTCTCACCTTGCTGTTGGCTTCCTCACTGGAAGGTCATAAGCTCGGATTATATTCACCAGCAGCTTTATGTCTCCATCAGACAGGTTTTGGGCTGTCACCTTCTTCCGACCTTTTCTCCTTGGCCTCAGTGGTCGCTTTTGTTCGGCCAGCTTGAAAAGGTTTAGGCCCAAAATGCTAATGATTACAGAACAGAATTAGGATTCTAAGGAAAAGAAAGGTCTGGAAAATTGTGAGACGACTTCCCAAACTCTGCCCCAAGGTCTCTCACAGGCCTCTAAGAAATTCTTTGTCCTTTTAAGGAGGGTGGAAACAGTGTAGAAATCCTCCCAAATGAGGGAGAGCCTACTGCATGGATTATTAAAATTTATTCTAGGTGCTACTTATCAGAAGAAGAAAAGCCCCTACATCTCCTTACTTGACCACCAGCCCCTCAAACGTGCCTGGTGCCTTCCCACCCTTCACCTTTGCTCCTGCCAGTCCCTGCATGAGGAATTGCCTCCCTCCGTCTTCCGTGCCCGCCCTGTTGCTTGCAGTTTTACCCATCCCTCAGGGCCAGTGCCTCCCCCTCCCCCAGAGACCCAGCCCCATCTGCTGGAAGCCTCCAGCTCCCTCCACATGACTGTCAGTGTGTACAGCTGCCTGGGCAGTTCCCAGAGTCAGTTGCTCTCTGGAGTTAGACAGAACAGGGTGTGAATCCTGGCTCTACTCTTTGCCCTTGGGCAAATTATTTCACCTCTTTTAAGTCTCTGTTTCATCATCTGTAAAGGGGATAATATTATAATACCCCTAGGCCTCTTGGGGTTGTTGAGAGGATTAAATGAGGAGTGTGTAAAGCACCGTGGCCCTGGTCTAGCACTTAGGAGGTGTCCTAAAATGGTAACTAATGGGATCATGACAATGACTATGATGCCAGTGGTTATGGTGGAGGAAGAGGAGGAGGTGGGGGCAGGAGGAAGGGGGTGAGGAGGAGCAGAAGGGTACTTCTTTTATCTCTCTCTACCTTCCACTGAGATGACAGTGCAAAATGGCCACAGAACAAAGCCAGCTTGTAGAGCCGGCCACAGGCCACAGTGCTCGTGGCCCTCTGCTTCCCTGTTGAGTATGAGAGCTGGCTAAGCAGCCTCTTGACTGGAGCACCTCTTTGCAAGAGGCACATACCGGCTAAGGATGAGGGCTCCGCAGCTCTGTCTAGGCACCATGAGGAATCCCGAGGAGTTTCCAGGAGCTACTGTTACTGTTTGTTCCCCAGGATTGTGCACAGAATAGCTGCCATTTATAAGCACCTTTCATGTATCAAGAAGAGTGCTAGGCAGGTCCCTTACATATAGTATTTCTAATCCTTGCACGTATAATATTTACTCAGATGAAGAAACTGGAGGCTCAGAGAGGTGTTATGGTTTGCTGAAAGCTCTTTAATAATAGAAGTGGAGCACAGGTTCAAACTCAGGTCACTTTGACTACATAGCCGATGTTCTTAATCACTCTGCCAGGGCACCCATCTAACACAAACTTGGGGGCCTCGGAGACACAACTTTGCCAGGGGTCCTAACATGACAAAGCTCTTCCTTTATCAATACTTCATCCCTCCCCTGGAGGTAACCCCTCCCGTGAGACTCTGATGCCTCCAAAGTAGCCAGCATGGGAGCACCATGTTGGTGGGACCATCAAATATAGAAACATCTTAGTTTAAAGCCAAGAACAAACTGAAATTAAAAGAAGAAAGAACATACCCTGAGCCTTCAGAACTTAATGCAGAAAGTAATGCAGAAAAAAAAAAAAAGAAGGAAAAGAAAAGAAAAAAACAGCATGAAAAATCATCATCTATTCTAGGTGTAATTTTCATGGCTGTGAAAATATTCAGTGACTGGACTTGGGCCTGGAATAGAGAGAGGTTCTGTGTCAATTTACATGAGTGTAGCCTCCTTTTTACATGTGGATCGAGGTAAAGCCAAAGAAATGGACTGCCATGGGTAGCACAATTTTTTGTCTCCTTTTCAACTTGATGGGAAATAGAAAGTAAATGCATAGAGAAAACCTTTTTAGGAGACTTAATCACAGAAAAGATCGTGAAGTTAGTGGATTGCATAACACCAATATAGGAAGTTATCTTTTACCTTTTATGTAACCAACCTTAGTTGAAGCCAGTGAGGATTATTCTAGATAATAGAGTCAATCAAGCAAATACAGTCAATTCCCGACTTCCATGTAAATATCCATTTCTCTCTGCTGCCCTTCACCCTCATTAAACACATGCACCAGCTCTGTGCCTCCCAGAGGCAGTGCTGGAACCAGGTCTCCCCAGCCTACCCCAGAACCTCAGTGGATGGGTCTCAGCCACCTCCACTGCTGTGTGATGGGAGGGTAATGGAAAGTCTGGCACTGGGAGATCAGGAAAGCAGGAGTACATGCAGGAGGGAAATGCTGCCAGCTTTAGTTCAACTGGAATGAGAAGATGGCAAAGGATGGTGAAGTTGGTTGGCAAGTAGTGGGAGGTGAGATGGCCTCTATTGGAATGTGATAGGAGAGGCTCCCGGGTCACTTGTCTCAATAGAAATCCCTTAACTAATGTCATTAGGCATTAATCAGGTTTAACCAGGTTTCTACCATCATTCTGGGCCCAAATGCATAGAAAAAAAAAAAAAAATCTTACATGATGCCTTTCATATACTATAACAAATAATAGTTTTTATAAGAAATGATAATAATGACTTTGTTTTATTATTTTTACCTGATATTGGGAACTTCTTCTTCTACTACCAAATCAGCAAGAAGAAAATGTTGTTTTGCAATTAAGAAACGATTTATCACTGATTCTCTAACCTGGGGAAAGAAATCAGCTTTATTTAAGATGTTCTTGTTATTTAAACTTCCTAGTTCACTCTCTACACTCTGAGTCTTTGCCTTAATGTCACCTAGCTGTTGATTTTTCTGAAGCTTTGGCCTCCTTTTGCTGTAAGTCCTCTAGCTTTCTGCACTAGACTAAAAGGTCCATAAAGGCACGGGGCGTTATGTTTTGTTCACTGCTATATTGGGACCTGGATGAGTTCTTGGCACAAAGAATAGTAAAATTTTGCTGAATTAATGAGTTAGCAATTACAAACAAGAGGACCAATCTCAAAATACAAATTGAGAACTGAATTTTAAGTTCTTCCCTTATTCAGAATGATTCACTTCCTAATTTAAATAGAGGACCTCTTAAATGTCATAATCATATATTTTATATGTGAGCCACAAGATAGATAAACTGGATGGAAAAAATGCATTTTAGTCACTGTAGCATTTCCTAAAAGATTAAGTTTATTGAAGTAAGGCAGGAGGAAAAGAAAAAAGGAAAAAAAAGGAAAAAGCACAAATGGACTGATATTTCAACTTTAATTTTTAGTTTTCCAGTGCATAAGGGCAGTTAGTATGTGGTTTAAAAACTTTTGTTTTTTTCTGATTACAAAGGTAAACATTGTAATGTAATGTAACATTCAAATATTAGGAAAAAACTCATGACTTAGAAATGGAGTCCTTTATAATTATACCTCATTTAGGATAACCACTGATAATAAACCAGGTTATATCCTAGTGGTTTCATATATTTGAAAGGTGAAGAAAGTTGTCAATTACATGTTTGTATTTATGAGAAAGTTAGTCTAGAGAGCTTAAGTGGCTTGCCTAGAATCACATAGATACTTATAAGACAATAGAACTTTCCATCTTAGGATGTTCGCTCTTTTCCTTCTATGAAGACAGTTTTAAATTATTTTTCTTACCTGCTGGAGGTATTTGGCTACTACGGCCCTATGGGTGTCTATGTGGTCCTTGGTTTCAATGACATTCCTATCTTGTAACCGTTTCTCATAGTCCTAAAATTAAAAGGAGGTAATAATTTTATGATTTTAAAGTACTCTCTGATGCTCTTCTAAAGATTAGGGAATTACTTATCACATGTGGTTTAAGTTTTTTTTTTTTTTTTTTTTTTTGAGACAGAGTCTCACTTTGTTGCCCAGGCTAGAGTGAGTGCCGTGGTGTCAGCCTAGCTCACAGCAACCTCAAACTCCTGGGCTCAAGCGATCCTCCTGCCTCAGCCTCCCGAGTAGCTGGGACTACAGGCATGCGCCACTATGCCCGGCTAATTTTTCTATATATATATTTTTAGTTGTCCATATAATTTTTTTCTATTTTTAGTAGAGATGGGGTCTCGCTCTTGCTCAGGCTGGTCTCGAACTCCTGACCTTGAGCGATCCACCCACCTCGGCCTCCCAGAGTGCTAGGATTACAGGCGTGAGCCACCGCGCCAGGCCGGTTTAAGTTTTAAATTATGGTTCTAAACGTTTCTTCTACCTTCTTCTTAACTTTTGATTCAGAATTGATCTTTGATGCAGTAATTAGGATTCTGAGTCAGTTCACTGAACTGCTGTAATAATAGAAGAAAATTCTGTACAGTAGTTACAAGTTGAAATGTTCATGGAGGAAGAAATAAAGGCCGCAGAAGACAGCAGAAAGTTGTTGTAATTCAAGAAGCTAAGCTCATCCAAACAACTTAGCCAAACCACTTGCTTAAGTTTTGCCTTTTCTATTTTAAGTAAAGCAATTACAAAAATCGTGAAAAGCTCCAATTAAAACATTACCATTATCACATAACATCTGGCTACAGCTGACTTGGGCCATCTACTTGGAGGAGGGTGACGGATACTTTTGGCTTTGTTTGCTCAGACCTCTCCCTTTTCTATCAATAAAATTATGTGTGTTGGCCGGGTGTGGTGGCTCATGCCTGTAATCCTAGCACTCTGGGAGGCCAAGGTGGATGGATCGTTTGAGCTCAGGAGTTTGAGACCAGCCTGAGCAAGAGCGAGACCTTGTCTCTACTAAAAATAGAAAGAAATTAGCTGGACAACTAAAAATATATAGAAAAAACTAGCCAGTCCTGGTGGTATGGCTACTTGGGAGGCTGTGTAGTCCCAGCTACTCGGGAGGCTGAGACAGTAGTAGTGTTGCTTGAGCCCAGGAGTTTGAGGTTGCTGCTAGCTAGGCTGATGCCACTGCACTCTAGCCAGGGCAACAGAGTAAGACTCTGTCTCAAAAAAAAAAAAAAAAAAAATTATGTATGTCCCAGGGAACTGCTATGTTCTCCTTTAAGCCAACGCTGGTTACAGTTGAATACCCAGCAATGGCACCTAACCCAGGCTTAGTGACACGAGCTTCTTCCTAAGATTTTTGAGTTTGAGACAAGAGGACACATCTCTCTCTGCTGAAGCTACTCGATGTGAAGTTGGATGATGCTGGTAACCATATGGCCAAGTTGAAAAAACCTGTCTGCAGAGGAAGAGAATGAAGCCAACACACCAAAGAAGCCCTGACAGGATGGGAGGGGTCCTGGCAGCACGCAGGCCCTGGATCCAGGGGTCCTTGAGGCACAGAAGCACTCCTGCCACTCACACGTTTTTTAGACATTTAATCCTATTTGGGGATTTCATCATCCAATAAACTCCTCTTGGTGCCTAAGGTAGTTCAAAATTGGATTTTTATCTCTTATAATCATAAATCCAGACTAACACAAAGAACTAAATAACCAAAAGTATTCTCCAAGAATAGTGTCTGCTTGAAAAAAATCTTAATGGTATTAATTTCTGATGGCTCTCCATTTACCTCATCGAATACAAACTCATCTGTCTGGCTCGCACTGGCCTGCCCCATCTGCACAAGCCTGTTACCTATAATTCCTCAAAGGCTCCTCTGCCCCACACCTGCCTGCTTCCATCTGCCCTCTGAGTCTTTGTTCCTTCTGTCGCCCTGGACGAGGGTGGATGCCAGCCCTGTTCCTTCCTCCCCACCCACCCCAAGGCTGTTCAAATCCTATCCATCCAGTTTTCCCTGAACTCTTTACCACCATGTACATGGTGCCTAGTAAATACTTACTGTATGAAAATGGAATTGAGTTCCTAAGGTAGTAATATTTAGCCATATTAACCCTTAAGATACGTTCAACCCTATAATTCTAACTGCGGGCAGTTTAACCAACTAACTCAGAATCCTGGTTACTGGTTAGTTTATACATCATTGTACTGAGGCAAAGAGATTATTTAAATGTTGAATTCAAGAAAAATAATGGAAAGGTTATATATAAAAGTGCTAGCTGGATGTAGGGGTGCTTGTCTGCAATCTCAGCTATCCAGGAGGCTGAGGTGGGAGGATCACTTGGTCCCAGGAATTTGAGACCAGCCCGGGCAATGCAGCCAGACCTCATCTCACATACACACACAGAAGGGCTATAAAGGAGAAACCAATATTGCTACCGAGAACATAACAACAATTAAATACACATATAAGTATAACAAATGGCACGGCAAGTATTTTATTATTTTCTTAACCTCTCTAGGGCAATTTCTTACCTGGAATACCTTTTCCATAATTTCTCGGTCATATACTGGAATTTGCTTATAATTTCGAAATTCTGGCACCTGTTGGCTTCTAAGATGAAGAAGCCTGAATCGTTTGGATCTGTTCAATTCTCCTTCTGAAACAAAATTAAATTCCTGTTGCAGTTGTTCCAGTCGAAAGAAATCAGGGACATAGGATTCACCACTTGTAGCAACCTATAAAAAATAGAAAATGCAAACCTCCAGATAATGGGCAAATTTCACCTAAAGAAACCTGGCACTGAGCTTCTGGGAATGTTTAACAGTTTCAGATTAAAAGACTTGGAAGACAAAATGCATTAAAAAATAATAGGAGCAAGGCAGATGCTATTATATTTATTTACTAGCTATAAAAGGTACAAAAAATCATTTTTCCAAAAAAATAAAAATTGTAGTTTTACTTTTGGTGTGCATGCTTCCCCAAAAATGCCATTATGCAAATATCCAGACTGAAAAAGGAGAGATATCAGACCCAAGTGTATCACTAGGCACCTACTAGAAATAAAGTTACTCATATACACAGTGTATATAAAAATCTAACATATATGTGACTCTTTAATGTATTTAGGCACATATGCAGATAAGGGCCCCAGAGGTCACTGGTCAGCTTCATTTGGCCCCATGGCCATGCCTTTCTTTCTCTGAATAGCACCTCACAGGCTTGGTCACTGAGAAAAGTGAGCCAGAGATGTCCAGGCAAGCTGACTTCCAGGGCCCTGTACATTGTCACAGGAAGGACAGCTTCCGGACCCCACTGCACAGCTGAGCAGGTGTGGGCTGCACTTTACCCAGGTGCTGCCTGCCTCTCTGCTTGGTGCTTTGCCAGCTGTGACCTCCTGGTCTCGAATTCTTGGGCTCATGCGATCCTCTCACCTCGGTTTCCCAAAGTGCTGGGATTACAGGCATGAGCCACCACAGGGACAGGGTTTATGATCTCCTGAGGACAGGGAAAGCCAGTGCACAGAGAGATGCTGGAGACTTGCTTGGGAAAGGTGGCCTGCTGTGAAAATCCTGGTCTACAACAAGAGACCGCTCAAGAAGGCATCCCTGTATTTGTTCTATAAGAAAACATATAGCTAAAAAGGAAATGATGAGTGTGATATGTGTACTATATTACCACTAATTGAAAGATAATCAAAGTGTGATTTGAAAACTTTACATGGACTAGACTACACTTTAGGTGATATGGCCTATTCTTTCTAATATTTCTATTATCCATATTAAAAAGCATCGTGTTGCGAAGGAGAGTTTATAAAGACAAAAGTCAGAATAAACCAAAGCTTGTTTTGGGACTTAGAAAGATTAGACGCGAAATGAAAATTTTCATACCGGTTATAATTAGCCTCGTGATGAACTCATACTAATACCCACGATCATAGGAATGTGTTGCTGTGGCCAGCCCCTGGATCATCTACTTGTTTATTATGTTTTCATGTGAATGATGAAATTGCCAATAAAACCAATTGTATCTCATACCAAGAAAAATAATTTACTAACTAATGTTCCATTTTATTTACAAATTCACTGAAGAAAAAATTAGAATATTATGGTAGATACAGGCAATTTATCTGGTAAATACTTAAGTGAAACCTAAATGATAACCTAATTAATCATCAACGAGAACACAAACAAAACAAAGATTTCTTAAAATCCTCCATCAGTACTTGATGGGGGTGGGTGATGAAAGGAGCAAGTGCTCTGCAATTAGATCAACTTATTAGCTGTGTGACCTTGAGCAAGTAACTGAGTCTTTGAACTCAGCTTCCTCTTTATAGAATGGAGAAAATAAAACCTTTCTTTGAGGGTTTTACAGAGGTTAGAGGTAAGAGTGACGACAATAGCTAATATTTACTGCACGTGGACTGTGCCTGGCTAAGTGTTTATCTGCAGCACCTCATTGCCTCAGGACAAGGGCCAAGCTTTTTCTGACATTATCAGGCCCAATCGAGCAACGTTGTGTGTGCCTTTTGCCACATTACCGAGATTAGCTGCATCAAAGGGGCATTGTTGGGGTCATTCGGGTCCAGCTTGGACTCTGCTGCCCACTTGGCCAACTTTTTCATGTCTGTCACTCCTGATGTGCCAATAGATGAGATGGCATCTGCTCTCTTCAAAGCACTGAAAAAAAACCACAGTTGATTCCATGTGACTGACTTTACCACAGAGCAGTCTGCATGCATCAGGACCACAAAATCCCAGGGACAGCATTGCTTAGGGAAGTTATTATCCTCCATGACAGACAATCTTATCATAAGGAGGACTTTTGCCATTTTTCTTTATTTGACAATTGCTATCAGGAAACACAAATGGAAGGAGAGCCAGTATGATGCATTTCTACAACTCTGCCCAATGCACAAAAGCCTCCCCCCCACGGTCACCCGGCCCATCCCTGGATCCCGGCCAGTGAGGAGGAGCCTCTGCATCTCGTGCAGGAAGCCCCAGAAGCCTCACACCCCGGGCCACTGGGGTGCACTGTAGCTGAAGACAAACTAAAAGAAAAAAAACGACTCTGAAACGATGAACTTATGCACTGACTTTGGACACAGGGAATCCGAGGGAAGCCAAAGTGGTCAGCACAGTCGATCTGGGGCTTTATTAACAGTCCTGCGTATCTTGTTACTTACTTCTGTTGTATTTTACCTCCTCTCCTGGGGAGTTGGGCAGCTTTAATCCCCAGGAGATTTCTCTAGCACTAAACACAAGTGAAATAAATGCAGAGTTCCTATGCTCAAAGGCACAGCCCAGCCTCCACGGGGGGTGTCTTCTGCCTTAGAAAGTGCAGAGCAGCGTCTCCTTGTGGTTTTTATCCCATGAATGGAGTGTATCAAGGAAAGAAGGCAAGCCCTGTCTGTGTTTCCATGTGTGGGAAACGACACTTTCCAAGTCACAGACTGTGCCCGTGTCCTCTCAACGATCAGCATGAGTCTCTTTATTTTAGAGATGAGGCAACAGAGGCCTGCAGTGGTGAAATGATGGACTCAAGAAGCGTCTCCCGGGGAGTGACAGAGGAAGGCTCGGACAGAGGAAGACTCAGGCTGGGAAAAGAGTACCTCAATCACTCAGGTAGAGTCATTGTGAAGGCTAAGTTCTTTTCACTGTCTCTGGCCCTGAAAACACTCAATATCTGTTAGGCTATTAATATTTTAATTTTTACCTTAAGAACAATTTAAAAAAAAAAACCCTTGAAAATACTGGCACCTGACAATAAAAGGAAAGAATATGATATTGCAGGCTTTCTATCCCTTGGATATTTTAATGCCAACATTGACGTTGGTCATCAATTTATTCTAACCACATATTACCTCCGAAATCCAATGTTCTGCTGTGACAATGGAGGAATTAAAGGTATCCCATTTTCTCCAATGGCCCACGCCACACTGTGGGACACTTTCCCCGAGGTCATCAAAATCAGTTGATTACTGCCATCAGCTTCAAATGAGAAGGGTACTCCTAGGAAAACACCGGATTAAACAGGATGTTGTTTAGAAAGAAGGATTGAGCCCAGCCCTGGCAAGAAGGCAGATAGTAGTAGACAAATGGGACCAGGAGTGGCTGGGGGTAGTGGGGATGGAACATACAGTTCAAGCCAATGTCACTGAATTTCTTCAGGTGACAATGCTGAGAGTCAGCTGCTCAGCTCTGTCTCTGACAGCAAAGTGTACGTGACCATGGTGCACTCCCGAGTGGGTCCACCTGTGTGCATACGGTGGCTCTGCCACTTTGCAGCTATGTGACCTTGGAGAAGTTACTTAACTTCTCTGAGCCTTAGTGTTTTTTTTAATGTATAAATTAGGGATAGTAACAGCACTTCCTTCAAAGAATTATTTTGAAGACATTTGTTTATTGATTCATTCAAGATACTTATTTGAGCTTCTACTTCATGCCAGGCACTACTGCAGGCACTGAAGATAGCAGTAAAGAAACAAAACTGTTAAGAATCCCTGTTCTTAAAAAAGAAAGAATCCCCGTTCTCATGGTTCTCATAGAGTTCATATGTGAGTAGGGGAGATAAACAATAGTAAGATAAATAAGAGAAATACTTTGTGACAAATTGAGAAGGTATATAGAAAATATGTGCTTTGTGGGGTGGCCAGGGAAGCCTCAGTGAAGTGAGTTTTAAATAAATGGCTGAAGAAGTGAGGAAGTGATACATGTAGGTAGAACTTTGAGAAAGAGCATTCCTGGCAGAAAGAACAACAAGTATTAACACAAGCACCCTAAGGTGGGAGTGAGGAACACAAGTTAAATGAGCAATACTTGTAGAGTGCTTAGTGCCTGGAAAATAGTGATTACACAACAAATATAAGTTACTACTAAGCTACTGTGGTTACAGTAAAACCTCACTGATTTGGCCTCTACCAATTGGAAATTAATGGTAAAAAACTCTCTGGGCAGAATGTTTAATCAACTAAAGGAAAAGATTTTCAAGCACTAAATACAGTAACTTCACAGCCTGTATTTCTAGTTACTAATTATTGGCACAAAATAATATTGTTATTACACTGTAATAGCTTCTTTGTGTTTTTCAAAGATCTTCCCTTCAAATTGAACATCCTATCTTGATCTTCAAAATAACTGTATAAGATACTAAATGGGATATCATTAGATCCGTTTTATGAATAAGGAAGATGATATTCGAAGAGGTTACACGACTACTAGAGTCACACAGCTTGTCGCTATCAGAGCTGGAACTAAAGCCCAGGTCCGCAGACTTTTAGACTGGAGTGATTAGATTTGGGCCTTAAAGAAACATTGCAGATAAAGTTTCAGATATAAGCTCACAATAGAGAATCACCAAACACATGAGGGCACAAGTCATCATGAACAAGAGGCAACAGAATCAGAGCAATAAGCAGATAGGTATTGGAATGATAAGATACAAAATAGTAAAAAACTTCTTAAATGTGTTTAAATAAAATGAATGAATGAATGCATGAATAAAAGAAATTATTTAGAGTCTGAGGAAAGGACAAATAGCTATCAGAACTGACCAAACTGATTAGAAAAGAACTAAATAGAATTTCTAAGGTTGAAAAATACAGTAATTGAAAGGAAAACCACAATGACATGTTCCAATGATTTGACTTGTAAGACAAATTTAAAGAAATTACACAGAATGTAGTGGTGAAAGAAAAGATATCAAATATATTACAGAAAGGTTAAGAAACACAGAGGAAGATTCGGAAGACAGAAGCAGCCCGTGAGCGTGCCGCTCTCAAGGAAAGGATGGCAATTTGCAGGCAGATGCCTACCCACAGACAGCTCTTCTCAGAAGGAACATTGTGAAACATGATTGAAGGAATCTGTGGGGAGGCACCTACACACAGGAAAAATTAGGAGGATAGAGCGCCGGGACTGTCACTAATCACAGGGGAAATGCAAATTAAAACCGCTATGAGCTATCACCTTACCCCTGTCAGAATATCTCTTTTTGAAAAGTCCCCAAACAGTGGATGCTGGCATGGATGCAGGGAGAAAAGAATGCTTATACACTCTTGGTGGGACTGCAAATTAGCACAACCTTTATGGAAAACAGGATGGAGATTTCTCAAAGAAAAGTAGACCTTCCATTCGATCCAGCAATCCTACTACTGAGTATCTACCCAATGGCAAAGCAGTCATTTCATCAAAAAGATCCCTGTGCTCATCGTGGAGTACTACTCAGCCATAAAAAAGAATGAATTAATGCCTTTTGCAGCAATTTGGATGGAACTGGAGACCATTATCCTAAGTAAAGTTTCTCAGCACTGGAAAAACAAACACCACATGTCCTCTCTAATAATTTGGAACTAATTGACGGGCACACATGGGCACAGAAAGAACTAAAAATCATGGGAAATCACGAAGGAAGGTGGGGGGAAGAGGGGAGGATACAGTGAACAATATTCAGGTAATGGCACACTTATAGCCCTGACTAAAGCATTATAAAGCTATCCATGTAACAAAAACATTTGTATCACACCTTAATATTTTGAAAACATAAAAAAAAAAAAAAGAGAAACATGGAGGATAAAGTGAAAAAGCCCATTATGTATCTTATGAGAATTGTAGATGAGAGAATATTAATGAAAAATCTCCCTATTATAATTATTATTTTAAACTTTTCAGACTTACAAATAACATTGTAAGATACATTTTTTTATGCACAAAGGTTTGTCCCCATTTCAAATTATTTTCTTAGGAAAGGTTTCTAGACGTAGAATGAAGGCACCAAAGGGTATTTTAAAGGCCTCTAATTCATAATGTCAAACTATGTACTTTATAGTTGCATAGTTATAAGCATTACCAAGTGTACATAAAAAATGACTTGGCAAAAAATTATATATCATAAGTGTTTTAATTGGAATTTCTGATAACAATGTTATAATTATCTGGTTATCTGAGAAGTGAAAGAAAAAGATATATAAGATATATTCAAGTCTGACAGTGAAACTGTGAGCCACTGCAGATAATCAGCTTTCCATACCACTTCCAACTCCCTCATGGTCCAGTGTCACATGCTGATTACTGCTAAACTCCACTTCTTCAATCGGAGCCCTTCCAGTAACAACGGTGGTCTCAGGAATAGGCAGAAATACTTCTGCTAGCAAGGTGGGGCTACTGTGTCCAACAGTTTCATAGACCTGAAAACCGGAGAAGAGAAACAGCCATAAAAACACCAGTTGAATATGCTCACTCTCAAATAATCAGTCCACATTGTCGGTGTTTGTGCTGGTCACCGTTACAGCCCAGAGGGCCCATGTCAGGGCAGAAAGTTGTGTGTTACTATGGTCCTCATGGAGACCAGCCTATACCCTGTTTGCAGCCCAACTGTTGACATTGTTTTCTTGCCCAGCCTAATCTCCTGGGGTGGGGAAGTTAAAGTAGCAGGCAAAGATAGTTGTTTGTATTCCAAACCAACACACGGGTTACTCAGAGGATGGGCTTCCTCTTCTCCCTGGCTCAGGCTGCTTTCAGAGTGCAGAGCCATCAGGTGGAAAGTGTGAGACAATAAGGACATGCCATAGATGGTTTAATGTCCGCACCTACCTCCCAGTCAGTAGGAGAAGCTCTACACCCCAGAACCATTCCAGAGTCTACACCCCAGAACCATTCCAGAATGTCATGTTTAAATCTACTACTTGGTAAATCTCTCAAGTTCTTCCCTTCCAGTACTCATTTTATTTGTTAGCTGCTGAAACCCCAGCCATCTTTTTCTCAGACCTTCTCCCAGACTGAGCCAACCGGCAGCTCTGATACTGATTGCTGTGGTGTGTCTCATTACAATGCCATCACCATGAAGTGAAGGACCTTTGCCAGGGGAACAGAGATTAAAAATGTACAACCCAACCTTAGTTGGACCCTCTGGCTCTATTTGATCTCCTGTATTCTTGACTCACCTGGCTTTTGCAGTAAGATAACAAAATATTCCACAGTTCTGCTGGCTTTTTTCCTGTGTTTTATTCTTTTCCCCCATGACGTCTCCCTGGTTCACATTTCTTTAAAAATGCTGACTCTATACTATCATTTCTACTAATTAGTCTTCATATTTTTCTTCTTATGCAATAGAGTCCCCCTGTCATCACTATTTTCCACTCACCACTTGAGTGCACAAAGGTGACACTCTGGATCGACTCCACCCACCCACCCTTACAGGGCACGTGAACTGAGACCTTTTCCAAGCATGAGGATGAATTTGTGGTTACCAGACTGGCCTCACCTCCCTGGTATCCACAGCTCAATCTGCAGGATGACTGACTGAGCTTGGAGAGACCACTGGGGCAGAGACACAGAGGAAAACTGCTTAGGAACTGAACTCAGGACCCCAGGCGGTGCCCACCAAGAGACCTCTGATTGTTCAGGGTTTTCCTTTGATGGGGTGGCCCAGTCTGCCTAGTCCAGGAGGCTCAGGAGAAAGCTGAGCCACATTCTCCAAATTCATCTTTATCAGTAAAAACAGGTGATATTTTGATCCATACTAAAAAATCTTTTATGGAAAATTTCAAACATATACTACACAAGAATGGTAATATACCACTGACCCAGGCAGGGCGCCGTGGCTCATGCCTTTAATCCTAGCACTCTGGGAGGCCGAGGTGGGTGGATCGCTTGAGCTCAGGAGTTCGAGACCAGCCTGAGCAAGAGCAAGACCCTGTCTCTACTAAAAATAGAAAGAAATTATATAGACAACTAAAAATATATATAGAAAAATTAGCCGGGCATGGTGGCGCATGCCTGTAGTCCCAGCTACTTGGGAGGCTGAGGCAGTAGGATTGCTTGAGCCCAGGAGTTTGAGGTTGCTGTGAGCTAGGCTGATGCCACAG
This sequence comes from Eulemur rufifrons, assembly GCF_041146395.1. Taxonomy (NCBI): domain Eukaryota; kingdom Metazoa; phylum Chordata; class Mammalia; order Primates; family Lemuridae; genus Eulemur; species Eulemur rufifrons. Next base: position 28,431,093 of record NC_091001.1, read on the forward strand.
CACTCTAGCTTGGGCAACAGAGTGACACTCTGTTTCAAAAAAAAAAAAAAAAAAACACCACTGACCCATCACCCAGCTTCAACTATCACTAACTTATTGCAAATCCTATTTCATCTATACATTTCCCTCCCCTCCAATATCCTGAACTTAGACATCATTGCACCTATAAATATTTCAATATGTATCTCTAAAAGATAAGGCATAATTACAATACTATTAATATTATCATGGTATCACAGTAATTCTTTAATGGCATCAACTATTGGTAAGTTTCAAATTCCTTGTGAGCCTCAAAAAATTCTGCAATATTTTGTTTGAATCAGGATCAAAATGTATTCCATATATTACAATTGATTGATATGTTCCCCAAGCACTTATTAATTTATAAGTGACCCCTCTTCTTTTTACACTTTTTCTTTATGCTATTACTGGTTCAGAACTCTGATGGTAAAAGGACTGCCATTTGTTGCTTGTCCCGATACTCTTAAGAGCCTATAGTTCTATAATCTTACACAACTTAAAGAACACATAGTAGCTTATTGTTTATTGCACAGGAGGCTTTGGTTTGACCTGTTAAATTACTGACTCATTGGCATAAAGTTTCAGCCTGAGAAAATGGTGTATTTTCTTTCATTTAAAAAATTTTTTAACTTTTTTGAAAAAATTTTAATTCATTGAGCCATCCTTTTGTATGAAGCCCACTAGGGACTTTAGGTATGTTATCTTGTTTAATCTTCACCACAATCCTATAAAAGATGGTTTTATTCCTGATGAATATGTATGCCCTGTGCCGGTCACCATGTTTAGTGAGGACCAATAAACACAGTGATCACGTGATCACGTAGCGGGCATTTTGGTGGGCATCAGTGGAAGGGTTCTTGTTCCCAGACTCTGTAGCACCCTCCTATCTGGTGTCCAGAGAGAAACTCAATGGGGACTCTTGCTGCCAAGTCTATGGGACAGAATCGAAGACGGACTCTAGGGGACGGATGGGGACTACTGTCCCAATAAAATCATCTTTTTTATTTAAAAAAATGGATTCATTCTGACAAAGGCATAAAACAGCTAAAATTTCCCCAAACGTTTTACCTTACTCTTTTAAGATAGCAGCAGTTCTATTTAATGCTAGGATAAAATGTTACTTTTAAAAATTGGGAAATGGGTGCTTTGGGCTTTAAATCAGTGTTTATAAATGGCTTTCTGTATAATTAAGTTTAATTTTTGTTTTCTCTTTAAGCCAGGGGTTCTCAGGCTCAGCACTGTTGACAGTCTGGGCTGGATAATCCTTTGCTGTGGTGCGTTGCACATCATAGTATGTTTAGCAGCACCCCAGCCCCCACCCACTAGAGATGCCAGTAGCTGCCCACCAACTACGATAATGAAAAATGTCTCCAGACGTTGCCAAATGTGCCTTGGGGTGGGGGCAAAATTTGAGAAGCACTGCTCTCAGCAAAATGAGCATGTGTGTGTGCATGTGTGTTTGAACATGAATGTTAACGAATAAAGAAGACTGCAAATGGAATTTGATTTACATTCAGTTGTCGAAAAATTCCTCTGTTGTGTAAGGCAAAGCAGCAGTGAATTCACAATGGTAATGAAATCAACGCTGCAAAATTAGGGCCATTTACAAAATTATTATTACTTTCCCTGCATTTGGAATATTGTTTGTTTTAACTCAAGAATCTGGTACAAATTTACCTAACAGTATTTAGAATCATATAGATATGATGAACCTTAGATATTTAGGAAAGTTAAACTAAGATAAATAAAAAATATATTCCATCCTGAAGTAAAGTGTGTACTGCATGGTTTTTGTTTGTTTGTTTTTTTGAGACAGAGTCTCACTCTGTTGCCTGGGTGAATGCCCTGGCGTCAGCCTAGCTCACAGCAACCTCAAACTCCTGGGCTCAAGCGATCCTCCTGCCTCAGCCTCCCAAGTAGCTGGGACTACAGGCATACACCACCATGCCCGGCTAATTTTTTCTATATATATTTTTAGTTGTCTATATAATTTCTTTCTATTTTTAGTAGAGACGGGGGTCTCGCTCTTGCTCAGGCTGGTCTCGAACTCCTGAGCTCAAACGATCCGCCCGCCTCGGCCTCCCAGAGTGCTAGGATTACAGGCGTGAGCCACCGCGCCCGTCCCTGCATGGTTTTAAGTCGTGTTTCTCTGACAGTTTCATCTCTGGCCCTTGGGAGTTTTGGATCCCGTACAAGTGGCTGCTCTTTAATCTCAGCTGCCTGCGGTGCTATTCACCAGTCCTGGCTGATGGCCCCACTCTGCTCAGTGTTGACCCAAACCTTTCCTACTCTCATGCCCACAGACTCCCCTCCTTCACTGAAGAGGTTGAGGGCATCTGACATGAACGCCTTTCACAGCCTTGCCCTCTACCCACCTCCCCTGGGTCCGCACTCCTTCCTCAAGGGACCTTCCTAAGTCCAATCCCTCCAACATGTCCTGATCCCACCCTCCCAGCATCCTGTGGGATATGATCTCTGCCCCCTTCCAGCCCCCCAATTTTCCTTATTTTCAAAGTCATCGATCTTTTCTTACAGCTGACAAACATGCCCTACAGTAAACCACGATCCCTTCAAATCCCTGTTCCATTTCTCTCCTTCCCTTTTCTGCCAAGGCTCTGGGATGGGAGCCTCTTCTTGGTATCTTCATTTTCTCTCCTCCCCTTCCATTGGACCTCAGTCACCAGGTCCTCGTGTCACTTCCCCACTGCAGCCTAACTCTCACGTCAGGGACCACATCCAGTTCATCGTCCTGTTTCCATGGTGCCCCAGCCAAAGCACATGCTCGATAAACACTTGCTGGGTGGAAAGTGGCGGCAGCACAGTGATGTGGTGAAGAGAACAGGTCTGTCCCTGAGCTCTGTCCCTTCTGGCCGTGTGACCTCAGGAGGGTTACTTAGCCTCTCCACGTTGCTCCCTCTGTATGACAGGGATGATAATACAGCTACCACAGGTGAAGACTGAATGAGTTTATACGCGAAGAAGGTTTAAAATTGTATCTGGCATATTGTAATTGTTCAATAACTGTTACCTTGCACTAGATATTATTAAATATTTACACAATATTTTCCTCAGGCCAGAAATATAAAAGCTCAGTAGGACGGATTCATAAGGAAAAATAATAAAGCTAAAAAATGTAAAAGCCATCCAGTAGTATTACTGTTGCTGTTTTTTTGGAGTCCGGAAGATGAATGTAAGTTACAGATGTGAGTAACAAACAAATGAAGGTAAAGTTTTTTAAATTTCTAAGTCAAATTTCATTTTTGAAAGGCCAAGCATTTATTTTGGAAAGACCTCAGAAGCCAAGATTTTCAAGACCTTTCTGGAAGGACTCTGGTCTGGCTCCAACTCCCCTGGTCCATGACGTCTAATCTCACCCTTCTCTTGGGACCAGCTTTGATTCCACTCCTCTTTACTCCCTCCAGCAAACTGTCATCAAGCTCTATGGATGCCACTGGTTGACAATGATTGATCTGCAATGTTGCCTTAATTCCTCCTTCCCATGTCTACCGCCAGCCCCAGATCCCATCCCCTCACTCCTGTGCGAGCCTTTGGACTCATCTTCTGCTTGTAGGGCTGCCGTGGCATTCTTATCTCAAGCCTGGCTAGGATGCTCTGAGCCTTATGGTTAAACACATGCGAGAAATCAAACATCATCGTCCACACGGTTCCCCTCAATGGTCCTTCACATAAGTTCACCAATGAGCACTGTTTCTTTGGAGGTCTCTTTTCTCTTCCAGCTGGATTGAATTCCCTGAGGCAGGGCCCTGTGTGCTCCTTTGTGTATGAGGCTTGTAATTTCCCACCACGCTCCTGGCACAGTATTAGACCCTTAGTTGGCTCTTAACAATCGAGCGGCAGCATTCATGACTTGGTGTTTAGTCATCAAGTGATGCATTATTGTTTTGAGACCCTCAGAACTTTTCCATTAGGCTCTAAAAGTAAGAATGTGCTAGCACTAGTGTAAACAGATGCACTTAAGGTGATTTTTTGTTACCCTTCTGAAGTTACCAGTAATTCTTAAACTTTCCCTAAATCAAAACTAGCAATTCGATGGAAAATTTTCAAACATTAGCACTATTCCTAGAGACTTGAAATACAATATCCCCTACATTAATTTCATCTGTGGCCACTACGTAGTCATAAAAAGTTATGCTGTTGTGATATATGATTTGATCAATTATCAAATCCCTTTAGATGGCATAAGAACTTAGCCAAGACTCCCTTAACTGGTAATTAAAAAACAAACAAACAAACAAACACATGATTCATTTCTTAGGGCCAAACTAATTGCCTACGAGTCTATTCTTGGAAGTAAAGGAGAAAATTTTGTTTTTTTATTTAAAAAATTTATTTCATGGTATTTCAGAAAATTATGCTTGTTATATTACTTTAAAAAATTATTTTGACTATGATATCCACAGCAAGCTAATATTCAAGATAGTAAACAAGGGATAGTGTCAGAGGCTTTGCCTGTATTTTAGAATATATGTGAAATAAAATATTAGCGTGCTGTGGGAGGCAGAAGATAGCCTTTCCTTCTGAATTCAGTAAGTTTGGAACTGCCCACAGCGGGACGGAGGGGGTTTCACAGACTCCCCCCAACCAGGGGAGGCGGGGCTGGGTGCCTATGGAGGGGAGGCCCTAGCGCCCTCTCTGTCTTTCTGACTCTCTATCAAGGGGTCTCCTTGCTCAGGCTCCCTCGCCTTCCTACCTGCGGTACCATCTGCTGCTCTCCCTTCTAACTCTTTATCTGGTCTTCTCATGTCTTCCTCACGTCAGCTTTTCCCCTGCAGGGGAGGAACGGGGAGGATGCGTCAACTGTGAGTATCAAACTGGGAGGCAGAACTCTGAATACTGAGATCTCTGCTCTTCTGCGAATGCAGAAAGGGAGGGACTCTATGTGGGCCCCCAGCAAGTCCTCCTGTATTCTGAGCAGGTGACAGAAAAGCATCAGGTGGGCTTCCGGAGTTTGTGTTTATTTACTTTCTCAGTGAAGTTTTATTCTTAATTTAGACAATGTTTTGTGTGTGTAAGTCGGACTTTACACTTTAACTTAAGCAAATGTGTTCAGGGGCAGCGCAGGCAGGTTAACTGGGGAACCAGTGAAGGTGTGGGGCTTCAGAACCAGCAGAAAGGAACTCTCCCGCAAAGGCGTTCAGATTTTAAATGTTCCCAAACCCTGCTGTCCATACAGAGGGCACTGCCCCCTGGGCTCCTGCAGGGAATCCCTGGCCACGAAAGGCTGCTGTTAATCAGGCAGTAGTGGTATCAAGAACACTTGATTTCATCATTTTAACGTATCGGAAATTGAATTGAACAGGGGCCGCCAAGTCTCCTTTCCAGCATAGAGCTGGGAGCTCTCCACTCTCACATTCAGACAAAATCACCCCATTTCCCTCTCTGGATCCATTCAGAGTTACAAATCAAGAGGGAAAAGAAGTCGAAAGTTGTAGAAAGATTATTTTCCCAGGAATGATATTCAGAAAGGGAATTTTCAGGCTTAAGGAAATCTTAGCTTTTTGCCAAACCTCCAAATTCAATCCCTTTTCATTCTTTACTTGCTCTCTACTCTTACACCTATTAAGTTTGCAGCAAAACCCAAAAAGTTCTATTTTTTTCAAGTTCCAGAATATATAGCCATTTTTAAAAATTTAGATGGCATTTTAAAGAATTATGTGAGTGACTGGACTAAGCCAAGTTCTAAAATTTCAAGAAAAATGTTTTGAATTGTGCAGATATCAATGCTGCTATCAACACAGCAAAGGAATTTGGCTTGAGGCTTGATGCTCCATGTTTTGTAAATGAGGCCCACCCTCTGCCCTCACATACAAATTAAAAGGTGTAGACAAAACTGCCACAGGCTCTGGAAAAATCCTACGCTGTATAGGTTGACCTTGGGTATCCAGTGCTGGCCCTTTTAGGATCCTCCTCCCATTTCTTGGTACCCTGCTCTCTCTCCATGTATTTCTACTGTGCTTCCTTCCCACTGTCAAAAGAATACCCTACCTTGGATGTCTTAAACTTCCTCTACCAATTTTAGGTTTTTTATTACTGAGGTCTAGGCAAGGGTTGATATTCAAAATGTTGAACAACACACAGGGCCAGGCACTAACCACTCAGAAGAGCTGTCAGCCACAGCTTGGGAACAGAGTCCTGCAGGCACCAGCCTTGCTCAGCCACCCACTTTAACTGGTCAACTGTGGGAAGGTCCCGGAGATCTTGGAAGTGGGGTCTGTGTGGCTAGGGTGGCATTTTGGGGGCTCAGGGCAGCATCTAGTTACCATTCAGTATAAACGTATGTAAATATTTTATTAATAATTATATAGCTGTATTAGTACCCACAGACTTAATGTCAATTACAATCAATAGATAGTGACTGCTTAGACTACTGTGTTGGAAAGGATTCTGAAGTTAAATCCAGGCTCAGTGGGGAAAAAATGTCAGAATCCATTATTCTTTTCTGGCAGGGCTGGTGGATGGGAGTGAGAAATTCCTGTGTGAGTGATGGATGAGGATCAGGGATTTCTGCCAGGGCAGAGGATGGGAAGCAAGGGCATGTGTGCCATATAGTTGCAACCTTAATTAATAAGCCTATTAGAATCATAAAGGAGAAATCTGTTAGCATCAGAAGCAAGGATTCACCAAAAGAACAAACAAGCCTTAAGACACTGTAGTGGGTTGAATAGCCACCTCTAAAAATTGATGTCTACCGAGAACCTCAGAATGTGACCTAATTTGGAAATGGGATCTTTGCAGATGTAATTAGTTAAAGATCAGGATGAGAGCACACTGTACTAAGGTGGGGTATGAATGCAGTGAGAGACAGAAGGACACATGGAGACACAGAGAAGGCCGTGTGAAGGTGGAGGCAGAGACTGGAGTTACGCTGCCACAAACCACGGAATTCCAAGAGCCAGGAGGAGCTGAAAGAGGCAAAGAAGGATTCCCCTCTAGAGCTTTTAGAGGAAGTATGGCCCTATAGACACCTTGATTTCAGACTTCAGGCTTCCAGACCTGAGAATGAATAAATTTCTGTTGTTTTTAAGCCAACAAGTTTGTGGTGCTTCGTTATGGCAGCCCTAGAAAACTGAAATAGACGCAAGTAAATATGTTGCTAATGGTGGGATTTAGGCTAGGGGGAAGACTTATTAATTTGGGGGGATCCTAGCACTTGTATCTCTCCCCACCCCCCATCTTAACCACCTGTGATTGTGGCAGAATTGATTTCTTTGTTATATTATGCTAGGGTTCTAGTAGAGGGTGATATTGAAATATTTCTTCAGTGAATGAGCTGGAAATCCCCATCCCCCATCCTCATTCAGCCCCCACCCCATCTCAAGCCAGGTCCATGTGGCTCTGACGACTGTGCTCTTAAATGAGATTCCAAAATTCCTGTTTGACGTCATGTTGTGTTGTTCTGCCAGCTTTTTCAGGAGGCAAGTGGGGTAGCAGATCTCTTTCTGCCAAGACCTTAGGAACAGATGTGCCAAGGAAGAGGCTGACCTATTCCCCTTGAGAACCTGTCAAGACTCCTGCAGAACCAATGGATGACTTAAAACCAACTGACACTTGCAAGGAACAAAAAATTCATGAGACGGCGACTATAATTAAAATGTATACCTGAAGTGTTAAACTCTCTGGCCAGTTGAATATTTGCAAATTGAAAATCTGACCAAAGTGAACTCGGAAGTCTGTCCCTAGTTGCCGACTGACCGTCCTGGACACCTCCTTGTTGTTGAAGAGCACCTTTAAGTACACTGAGCGCCTCTTGACATCTTCCCTTCGCCAGACCTCTGCCCTGCAAAAAGAAACCATTTGCAGGTGGGATTAGCATTAATGTACTAAGGATCGCTGGAACATTTGATAAATGGGCACTGAACATAATAAGGTACACTGGAGGCAGTTCTGTCAGCCCCTGTTTAACCAAAATAGCACAGGTCTCACAGAACTTACTGTAATAAAATATTGCAATGTGCAACTTACAGAGAAGCCAAGTAAGTAAACATATTCCTTGTTAAGTGGAGTGAATTTAAACCATAAGGGATAGTAATGATTTAAATTTGGATAAGGAGTTTTATCCTAAAAATATAGTAGCATATTATAGCAGTTAGATCAAGTCTATTTCTCCAAAATCTAAGCTTTTTCTCAACATTTTCAGATAATAAGTGACTACACGATGGATACAGGCAGAATATCAAGTAATGTTCCTTATTTTTAAAGATAATTTGAATCATAATAAAAGATATGCTGGTATCCTGAAAAAGTTGAAGTGTATCATTCTTATAGCCAGAAAGTTAAAAATAAATTAAAACCTCCAAAAATAGTCTTTAATTTTATTGCATATATTTGCAGAGATGCCCACCCCAAAATGCCTATTATTGGTTAAGTCAATAGCAATTCAAGTTTGTTGAGGAAAGGAAAAGATTAGGGCATCAAAATCTAAAGCTCAGGTTTTTTGGGTGGTAGTTTATTAAAAAAAAAATTTTATTGTAGTGGTAAAATATATATGACATAACATTTATCATTTTAACTATTTTTAAGTTGACAATTCAATGGCATTAAGGACATTCACAATGTTGTGCAACCACCACCACGATCCATCTCTAGAATTTTTCATCGTCACAAACATAAATTTTCTAGTCATTAAACTGGGTAGGAGTTTTAACTTTTTATGTCTTTACAATTTAGACCTATCTCAGACACGAAATTGCTCAAATCACTTCCACATTTTTTCTATAAAGGACATTTAACACCAAATTGCAAAAAGTATCTAAGACACCCACAGACTTGGACTCCACTCATAAAAGATTACCAAATCAAGACCAGATTTCAAAAACCATGCTGTGCCATCACATATTTTGATTGTTTGTGACAAAATTACATGGCATGGTATTTGTGGCTTGAAAATAGCTAATTTAGTGCTAGAGAATAACTTACGTATAGCATCTAAATATGTGAAGTTGAGAGAACACATGAAAATACACAAGAAGCTACAATTTAAAAATAAATCAATCACTAATACCTTAACAGAAGTTTGAAATCAAGAAGGTTGTAGTTAGTCTTATAATGACGTCTTAATTAATCCCCACATCTTAATGAACTTGGAGGCTGACTGCTTTGATTTGAATTCTCACTTTTTATGTTGGGATATTGGAGATTTCAGTCTATGATATTCACAATAGCTCTTCTGTTTACTGGAGAATGAAGACTAGGATTTGGTGGTATCAATGATCTTAATAGATGCCCTTTAAACCATTCTGATATCCTATAATATGCATCAGAATCACGTGACGACCTTGTGAAAACACAGTTTTCTGGGTCCCACCCCAGACTTTCAGACTGAGAAAGTCTCAGGTAGAACCCGAGAGTTTGTATTTCTAACAAGTTCTTAGGTGAGGCTGGTGCTGCTGACTCTAGGGCTACCCTTTGAGAACCATGACTATAAGGTATAGGGAATAAATAAATAGGCATCAAATAAGGATGTCTATGAATATATTTTTATCACATCTGGAGGGTGTGCTACAGGTGGCCTGACTTAGACACAAGCTCTAGGGCTCCCCCACAGTTCCCTCTGGGAGGTTCTATGAGGCCTTCAAAGAGAGCAGCTGGCTCCAGGAGCAGCTGAAACCAGGGTCAAGGAGAGGCCTCAGTGCCCATACCAGGGAGGAGGGACATGCTACCAGTGGAGAGAAAAGACACGTTGAGGTTACTGGTAAGGGACCCAAACCAGAACCACACAGACAGCCACTGTGAAGAGCAGGCATGGATTTGTGACTGGGAAGCTTCTCCTACAGGCAGCTTTACCTAGTGTGCTCCTGAGTAGGCAGCAGGGATGCATTAGGTAAGTGAGCCATATGACATCTCCCAACACGGGCAAAGGTCACCAATTTCATGAGGTTTGACCTAACATGTATTTACAGAGAGTCACCGATTCTCCTGATCATGCTGTTGGAGGTCAGCAGACGTACACTCCACACAGCATGCCCATGTGGGTGTGCATGTACACGTGCGAGTGTGTGTCGGACGCCAGCCTCACGCACGGTCAGAGCGTCCACTCACCTGGGGCACTGGTCGTTGGGCGTCACGCTCCCCGCCAGGCTCAGCTCGGGGAGCAGTGTGGGCTCCCCAGGCCTCCTCCTGCTCCGGGCGGCTCTCTCCCTCACCTGCTGCTCTATCGCTGCCCGATCAGTGGGCTCCGGAGGGGTGGGCTTCACTGGATCCTCCTCAGCATACGGCTCCTCAGTCTCCTCCTCGGGATGTTCTTCTGTTGCTTGTTTCTTTTTCTTCTTCTTGGCCCTCTGTTGGGTAAGAGGCAACATGATGTCAAACAGGAATTTTGGAATCTCATTGAAGAGCGCAGTCGTCAGAGCCACATGGACCTGGATGCAAAATCCAGCCCCACCTCAACCAGCCGTGTGCACTCAGGCAGGTTACTAAGCCACCCGGCCTCTCTGTGCCTCCATTTTCTCATCTGCAAAATGGGAACGAGCATAAGAACCTCCTCCCAGGGCTGTTGAAATGAGCATAAGGCACTTATGATAGTGCCTGGTCCCTAGAAAGCTTATAAAAATGTTAGCTATTCATGTAATCATTGATATTGGTTCTCAAGGCCAAGGGCATATCTTGAAATTAAAATAAGGCTTGTGAACACAATGAGCATTGCAAGCCATCTTGCCCTATTACTTGTGCTTGGATTCAATTTTGCAGGTCATGTGCATAAAGTTATATAATTTTCTGAGGGAAAGTCAGAAGCATCCACACCCTACCTTCCATGGGATAGTGCTTGCAAAATACTTAGCACAGTGCTTGACACATGCATCAGCGATTGCTATGTTATTTACTTGTGTTTTCACCCAGATAGTCACAGAGTGCTACCACAGAACTATCTATGGACAATGCTGGCTCTGGTAGCAGCTAGATGGGTGGCTTTTTAAACAATGCACTTTAAACAGATCCATTAAGCAGTCACTTCACTAATCCTTTTGTCCCTTAGCCCTCCCTCCCTGACCCTGCCTGGTCAGGCCTGTGTTTACAAACTTGGGCTTTCTTCCAGGCTTTCCACTGCTGGTACGATGTTCTGTACTCTTCCATCTTCTGTTCATATTCCTCCTCGTGCTCTTCCAACAATTCACTTATTTCAGCTTGAATTTCTGCTTCATATGCTTCTTCATCTGCTTTCTGGTCAACTTTTTCCCTTTAAAATAATTTACAGTACCTTGGTTATTTCTTGAAATTAAGAGAGCAATAACAACAGCTATTGGGCTCGCTGTGTGCCAGTTCCTCTTCTAAAAGGATTGCATGTGTTAACACAACCGCATGAGACAGACACTATTATTATCTGCATTTTATGCATGAGGGGACTGCAGCCCAGAGAAGTTAAGTAATTTGCCCAAGAAGTCAGAGTTGGGGAGTGGAGGAGCTGGAATCTGAGCCCAATCTATTGAACACTAAGCAATAAATGCCACTCTGAGTTAAATGACCCATAGAGTGTGCTGACGCGGTGTCTGTAAGTTCTCAGCTGATGGTGATAGACGTTTCAGCAGTTATTTCATTAATGCTGCAAGTCTCTGAGGAATCACTTCATTTTGGTGGTACCATCGAATCACTTTTTTGACTTTGGATTGACGATGTGAGTTTTTCTTTGATGGTTTTGCTGATACTCCTTCAGGAGACCAGCCCAACCCAAACCAGTGTTTCCCACGGTGTGCTCTGTAGAACTCTAGTTCTGTGCTCTGTCCTACCAAAAATAGATGCTGTGGCCATGTTGACACTAGATTAAACAAATGTGAAAATTTCCTTGCTGGTCATCTTTTCTGAGCCCTTTGTATGTTAAAGGACAGTGTGGCTGTGCAGGTGAGGGTGGCCAACGTGCAGCGCCACCAACCCACCCAGGACTTCGGACGGGGTCCAACTTGATGACTGCGCTGTTTCTCCTGGCACGTCGGCTTCCAAGTTCTTCTCTCCCTGTTTCAGATAAACGCAGTCAAGTGCCTGGAGCTGACAAATGTTTGCTTATGTCCATGTGTGGCCTGGTGGTTTAGCAACGGACAGTCCCCCAGGGCACAAGCTCTTACAGATCTCTACCAAAGAAATCACTTTGGATACATGGTGGTACCTGAAATTTATAAACATTGGGGAAATTTGGCCCCCAAATTATGTTCCATTTCTGATTATACAGAGGACCATTCACTTTTTGCATTGCTATTCAAAACCATGAATAAACTATTAGAAACTTGAATAATTTTTATAACAAAATTATGCTTTATCATAAGGTGACTAGATGAGTCAAGAATGTGGAAGAAAAGGGCACTCCAGAAGAATTTGGGAGACAGCTGCTTGTTGGAGGAAGGGGTATTATGACCTTATGGGTAAATTGCTTAGAAATTTAGTTTATCCTATAAACTTAAGGAAGGAAGCAGGGAGGGACAGAAGGAGAGAGGGAGGAGGGAAAGGAGGGAGAGAATAATCTACCAAAGATTTATATACTGTTTCTGTGGTAGCGGTAGCTTGGGAGATTTGGAAGCAGAAACACTAGAATGTCTGGGAGACATCCATGGTTTTTCTAGAATAGAATATTTGAATTTGTTTTTTGTTAGCCAATATTAACTGAGTAGATGCTAAGTCACAGGTGCTCTACTGGGGACCAGATATAAAATGACAACAAGGTCCTTGCTCTCAAAGAGCACATAATCATATATTTGTCCTGCAAAGTGTAAGATTTTCTTTTAGTTTTATGATTACAGCCCAAGAAAATCACAGTTTGCAGCTATCTTTTGCTAAAATATGACTGTTTTGAAAGCAATGTGTCAGACATATGCCTAAACTTTTTCCTTTTTGTGTAGACAAAAGGACACAACACTTATCCAGAAGAAACAAACAGGAAGGGACCAAGACCTACAGCAGAGACACTTTTGCATTAATACATAGAACATGGTTTTGTTGTGATAAACTACACTCTTAAGCATATGTAACAGTTTAGTGAATTCGGTAGCAAAAATGTTATCAAAGCTTACTTTTTCCAAACCACAAACAAAGATCAATTCCAAATGGATTAAAGATGAAATGTGAAAGATAAAACTATACAGGTTATAGGAGACAATATCGTAGAATATCTACATGACTCAGGGGAAGGGTTTCTTAAGCAACATACGAAAAGCACCAATCATAAAGGAAAAGACTAATATATCCTTTTAAAGTTAAGAATTTCTATTCATCAAAAACCAACAAAAAGAGTAAGAAGACAACTGTGGAGTGGGAGAAGATATCTGCAATACACACCACTAGCAAGTTCTTACGTCTAGGATATATGCAGAACTCCTGCAAATTACCAAAAAAGATAAAAAGACAAACAATCCAGTTCAAAAATTGACAAAAGCCTTGAACAGACACCTCACCAAAGAGGAAATCCAAATAATCATGTATGAAAAATGCTTACCCTCATGAGTAGTCAGGGAAATATAAATGAAAACATGCCACCAGATTAGCAGCATGTTAATGTTTGCCCCTACCAGGTGACATGCACGGTATGGACCTATGGGAACCCTGGTGAAAGTATAAACCAGCACAATCACTCTGGCAAATGTTTGGAATCAGCATGTCAAGTTGGAGAAATATATCCCCTCGGACTCAACAGTTCCACTTCCAGATATATTTCTGGAAAACTTGGGTACATGTATCCTAAAAGACAAGTACAGAAATGTCTATAGAAGTGGTACTTATAAAAGTTAAAATATGGAATCAACTCAAATGCCCATCAACAGTAAAATGGACAAATTTTGCTATATTCATATAATGAAGTATTATAAAGCAAAGATAACAAACTATGTGCTGTCAAGTAGCTGAATCTCGCAAACATAGTATTGAAGAAAAGACACAAGTGAATATTTACTAACGAATGCACACAATACACTTACATAAAAGTTGAATACAGGCAATACTAAACCACGTATTCTTAGGGAGTACACATAGATAGCAAAACTATAAAAGCAAGGAAACAATGACCTCAGAAGTCCAAGTAGTTGTCACATCTGGGATGGAGGGGTTGGTGTTGGGGAAAGGAACAGGCTGGCTTCTCAGGTAGAGTAATGTTCTATTTCTTAACCTGGGAGTGGTTACGTGGTTATTCATTTGTAATTATTTTTTAAACTGTATCCATGTTTTATACATTTTTCTCAACGTATGCTATAGCCCAATAAAACAATTTTTGAAAACAGCCTACTTTCTCAAAACAAGTTTCAAGGGTGTATTCGTAAACCTCTGGAACTCTCGGAGAGATTTCATCTCCTTCCAAACTTTAATGATGGTCTTAAGCAAGGTTCGATCTCTTTCTTGTTCAGCATCCCGCAGTTTTCTAGTTTGTCTGCAAGATATAATAATATGCAAGTATATGTTAAAAAGTTATGTAGGCGTGTTTGCAAATAAAAAAGAAATTACTAAACGCTACAGTGACTGTATATTCAATTTGATAGTTATCATTATTTCTAAACAAGTACCAGAAATCCAAACACCAATGCAAGTTTAAAGACAATAGGATACCGATTTGTTTTGAGAGGTCTATTTGATTTTGTTTTCTCTAGGTGAATCTAACTTCAATTAAACTAAATTATCTTTTACAATTCTTACTAAAACTATGCACCCTTAAACAGTCATCTTTGAAGTTAACAAAATAAAAGCCCAGTAAATGTAGCTCTCATGGAATACGTTATTGTAAACAAAGCAAAGTATGCTACTTACTGTCCCAGTTAGCAAAAAATACATTAAAACCTTTCTGTGTTAATACAAATCACAGGTTCCCCACTGAGGAAATGAAGTATTGTTATTGCATGCCTTGGATAGTTTTCAGTGCTAACCAGATTATCCATAATTTTGGCTGGATCTGAAGAGGTATCATTTGAAAATGTGTCCATCTTTATTTTTGTTATTTAAAGTGTTTTGGATTTAACACCTTACTTTAAGCCTTCTTTATGAATCATAGCCAAATCCAGACCTTGAATGCATTCTATCATGCTATTAATTAATTAATTAATTATGAGATAATCATTTACTTTTTGGACAAGTACTAATATGTCATTCCAAGGCATTCAGAAGTGTCTAGGAGATAGGAGGTGTCTCTGTCCTTATGGAGTTCATCTTTAGCTTAGAGGACAGGCACATACATAAATGACATAACACAGTGCGAGATTTGTCTAAGAGAGCACCACGAGAATCCAAGGAGGCAGCATTTCACAAATTAGCCCCTCCTACCTCCAGAAGGAAGGGCTGAGTCTGGAGGTTGTACTTAGATGACTTAGTCTGTACAGATGGTACAGAGAAGCAAGGAGGTCTAGGTTTCTAATCCATCAACTGGTCTTGTGGAAAAGGAAGATGGCAAAAAATGACAGCTGGTTAAAGGCTGGGCAGCCAAGGTGCAGGACTCTCTGAAGTCCTTAGAAAAACAAGTGACAAACTAGAATAAGAAACATTCTCCTCGAGGGACAGTCAAGCACCGTGGTTAAGGGTGCAGTTGTTGGAGCCAGATTACCCAAATTTGAAGCCTGGCTCTATCTTTTTCTAGCTGGACTTGTGCAAGACACTTTCCCTTTCCAGGCTGCTTCTGTACAATAAGGATGCTAGAGAACCGACTTCACCGGGTTGCTGGGAGAAGTAAATGAGATAATCCACTAATCCACATACTGTGCTTAGAACCTTGCCTGGTACTTGGTAAATGGCCCACAAATGTTACCTGTCACTATCAGGTGGTCTCTTCTTCTCTTATGACTTTAGCCGCTATCTCCCCTGCCTCAGTTTTAAGAATTGCAATATAAAATTATTTTACTGAGTTACACGACACCTTCAAGCTTTCTGATGTATTTGTTACTTCCCTTTTTAGTACCTAGCAAAATATTTTCCCAGAAATGCTAGAAAGGGGCCTTAGGAAGAAAAATTTGACATATGAGCTAAAGAAGCAGGGAATCACAAAAATATTTAATTTGCAATTGTGACCAGAGCTGCAGGGGGAGAGGGGAAGCCAATTTTGATTAGGGAGTTGGGAACACTTTTCTGAAGCCCAATGTTGATGTGGTCTGGAGTACCGACTCAACATTTAGCTCAGAGATGAAACTGACAGCCACTGGCATCTAGATAATATCTAAAACTACAGAAGTGGATTCATCAAAATGGTTAAGGAAAGAACAACATCTGAGGAATTCTGAATATTTATAAGCTGGGCAGAGGAGGAAGATTAGGCAAAGGATGATGAGGACAGGCAGCTGGTGAGGGATGAGGACATCCAGGAGAGGGTGGCGTATGGAGATGAAGGAATGACAATGTCTCGACAGGCAACACGTGGGGATGGCGCCGGCATCCAGAGCTCAGAGGGGTCAGAGCTTCTATTCCACTTAGTTATGTGGAGGTTTCAGGGGCCGGGGTGAGATCTGCTTCAGAGGAAAGGTGAGCATGGAAGTGAGACAGGGTGGATTGGAGACGGGAGGGAGTGGAGACAGTCTGAATAGCAAGAGGTTTGGCTGTGAAAGGAAATAGAAAGTGATAGTTGGATGAGCATCTGGGGTCATAGAACTTTTATTTGCTCAAGATCGAGCATATCTGAGGGTGAAGATCCCAGGAGAGGGTTAAAGTGTTTCCCTGTATTGCATGAACACCTGTGTTTCTTTCCTTATATATCCTGGTTCCAGTTCAGAGGACAAGCTGTGTGGTCAGGATACTGTTATGGAAGATAAAATGGGAAGTGCTTAAAGCAGTGCTGGCCCAGGTTAACTGCACCAGCCGAGGGCTCAGCAGATAATCGGGGTGGGGGTCCTCGGAGGCAGCGGATCAGATCCCAGGGGGCGTTGAGGAAGTGGGTCTGCAGGGTGAGACATACAGGAACAGATCGTCTGCCTAGAAACTGTTTTACCACCTAGTGAAAAGTCAGTAAAGGACTGAAATCCCCTCTTTTACTGGGTCATAAATGATGAATATCAGAGGTTTCATCTCCAGGGGCAGCAGAAGTATTGCGATGAGTCTACTGGGCTTGTCTGTAGGCCTCACATAGAGTTCTGGTTTTCAAATAGTGATTAATAAATACGATTTCACATCGAACCGTAATTGCTTTCAGAACAGCTTTTTGTTACCTTTTTCTTACCCAATGCATGCTAAAATAAAAATTATTTTCACAAGGAGGCTACAGTGTTTTCCTTTTAACATAAAAATTTTGTCATTTTTAAACAGTCTTCATACTTTTGCAATTACAGTCTACAAACTTCACTAATGTCCACTTTGCTGGAAGAATTTCCAACTCATGGCTAGAATTGTAAGAAGAAAAGCATATTTTGATGCTCATTGATTTATAATTTCCTACTCTAAGAATTTATTCTGTGGAAATACTCATACATGTACACAAATATATATATACACACACATATACATATTTAGGAAATTTTAATTACAGTATGATTTAAATAATAAAACATCGGAATAATACAAATGCCTATCAATTGGGGATTGTATAAACTAATGATATAGACCTAGGTGTACTATAATAGGAAGAGGTCTAAGATGCATTGTACATAAAAAAGCAAGTTACAGAATGGTATATGCAATATATGATCCCTCTAAGAAAATAAAATATATATACATGAGCACATCTATGTGTGTAAATGTGTATGTGTATGCATGTATGCCTGTATGCGTATGGAAGAACTAGCAAAAAAGTGTTAACCATTATTTTCCCCGAGGGATGGGACTTTAGGTGATTTTCACACTCTACATTACACTTTTCCTTCCTGTTTGGCAATAATCAGGGTTTTAATTTTTGAATCTTTAAAATATGAATAATTCAAAGAAACAGAAAAATACAGATAAATAATATGACACCTGTGGACATTTTGTCTCAGTTACTCAAGAGTTTTTTAGTGAAGTGCTTTGGTTATATTTGAAGACTTCCCGCATTCCATCCCTGTCCTTCTCTCCCAGGAGGAATAAGCGGGCGCGTGCTTTTCCTGTCTGAAGCACACGTGTGTACCCACAACAAATGAGTATTGTTTGAGGTGTTCTTTAGGTTTTATGAAGCATATCATACAGTGAGTATCCTCTTACAACTGGATTTTTTTCATTCAACATTGTTTTCCAGATTCATCTATATTGACACCTACAAATCTAATTCAGTCATTTTAACTACGGTATGGATGTCCACTGTAAGATACCAAGATGGGTTCATTCTGCTATTGGGTTATTTCTAGTGTCTTACTTTGTTGTTTTTGAAATGGAGTCTCACTATGTTGCCCAGGCTGGTCTCAAACTCCTGGGCTCAAGTGATCCTCTTGCCTCGGCCTGCCAAGCAGCTGGGATGATAGGCATGTGCCACCATGCCAAGCTGCTGGTGTGTTACTTTTCTGGGTAATGCTGTGCTCATTCTTGCACACGTCCCCATGTGCACAGGCAGATGTAGCTCCTTAGAGTACACACATACGAACAAGAATTGCTGGGTCCACGCTGATAGGCATTTTCGATACTTTACCAGTCTATGGCCAAGCTATTCTCTAAAGTGGTGGTTGTAGCAATTTTTGCTTATACCTGTAGAGTATGAGAGTGACCATTTCCTCACATCCTCATTCATATTATCAGACTTCAAATTTTAATATGATGGATGTATCTCACTGTTTTATTTGGCATAATTTCATATGCATTCAGTGCATTTAGAAGCTATCTGGAAAAATAAACTCTAAACAAGTGCATATCTAACAGAGGGAGAAAAGCAGTAGTTACAATTATAAACTTTACTCACCGAATTTCAGATTTATACTCATTGATGGTTTTCTGGATCATATCAAGAGACTGATGAGGTTTCTCTGGATTAAGGCCAGTCTGAATGGCATTTCTTAGAGCTTGAAGCTTAAAAAGATACGGATACAAGTTTTGAGTTAGAAACTCTATTGCCTACTGCAAGCAAGGTGAGTAGACCTACCCACTTCCAGGCAAAATGCTGCCAGCAGTCTGTGAATGGATGTTCAAGCAACCAGCTGTCTCTAACTTTCATCAAAATGAACTGTAACAGAGAATGTTTTATCTGTTCTTTAAAAAACTGGAATAATAAAGAATAGTGTATGTCTATCTTAGTTCTGTAGCCCAGATAATCAAGCCTCTTATGACAAATATTACTTTTATGTGTGTGTCTTAGAAACAAGTTTTCTTGTAAAGCTAACACTGGGTCTTTCTGGGTCCTGCACATACAATGCTATTCCTGTGATACAAAGAAATCATAAAATTAAAGACTCACAAAAGGAGGTATTGTGAAGTTATCTCTTACTTGGGCAGTGAGGTTCTAAAGTTGGGGCACGAGACCAAAGCTGCCTATAGTCAAAAATGATCCATGAAAATCCCGTGGGATAATGTCATGTTGGAAATAAATTCAAACTGGATAGCCATTTCTTTGAGCATTAGTTGAAGCAAGTGACTTGTGTTTAGGTGCCACACTGTGGGAAAATACATATGAAAATGAAAATGTCTCCAACGTCAGAAGGATTCTCAAGCCACCAATGGTCTCAGGATCTGAGATCACATAAGCAAGTAATAGCCATGTATCTTCCATCTAATACCTACTTCTGGTAGGTGTGATCACTCGTGCTGTTTACCTAAATCTTTCTCTTTAAAGCAAGTTATGTTTTAAGTGTACACCAACTCTATCCTCCTTTTTGTCTCTAGGTAGGACAATGTATCACTCATCCTAGACAGAGGGAACACATGAATGAGGGACATGAACATTTTGCTGTTAGAAAGTATTTTCATTGTTCTGGGCTCATTAGAAGAACCAACCCCACCAACAGTAAGCATGGAAGAGCTCATATATACCTTATCAGTAAGAAACTTTGCCTTGTTTCTCTGGTGTCTTGCAAGGTACTGATCGTATAACTGGGCCAGCTTGGCTGCCAAAACATGCTCTCGGCTAAAACAGGGATGATGAGTGAAGATTAACCCTGAAATATCAATGTCTAGCTGGAAATTTCCAGAAGGGTCTCCAGATCCAATCATATGCTGACTACGGTGGACATAGTTTACTGCCTGTGAAAGAGAGCAGAGTGTGGATGGAATATAGTTAAAGCACTTACTAGATAATGATGTTCTAATCCGCAGTGGGAAAATGGTCGAGTCGGATGGAAGATGCTTGATTACCTGTTTGCAGGATTTAGGGGCCTGCTCTTTTTTGAATACTTGAAAAGGAAAATGAAAGACCAGGAGTGAGAAAACAAACCACCTCAATCTTGCTTTTCTACATCTTTTTGGTTTCATTACTCTTCCAAGTCATAGTTCTGATGTTTTTCGTGTAGACGATCCTGTTTCTTGGAATCTTGGGTTTTGTAGCTGGTGACCTTGAATTCTTTTAATGAGAAAAGCATAGATTCTAGTTCAAACTGATGATCATTTGGATCATAGATATACTCTTGTGTAATGAAATTTTTAAAACGTGGAGAAATCTTTATTTTGTAGACAGCAACAAGAGACTAGCTTTTACTTAACCGAGCTCCATGGTGGCACCCATTTTACCTGGGGAGGAAGGAAGGTGGAATGCAAGATAACAGAGGAAGCGGAGTGCAAATGAGTGTGTGGAAAACAGAAAGGGAACTTTCCAGTGGGGATTCTGGGATTGTTTGCTATATAGTGTATCAGATAGATTTCTGTTTTTCTTTCGCAAAATCTTCAAGCTAATCTTCCTTGATCACTACTGCTATTGTGGCTGGGGAGCTCAAAGGTAGAGAGGAGATATCTCTGATTTTGTGTCTTTATTTTCTCTCCTCATTATAAAGCCTGACTAGAGTCAGGAAGTGGTGGTTTGAGACAGGTCACTCAATCCTTTCCTTTTGCAGAGATGAGCTTTGGAAGCCATTTATTTTATCTGGAAAATGATAATATAAGATCATGTGGTACAAATGTATTGTTAACAAATTATGAGGTTACATGGAAGTTGTAAAAACTCTAATCAGAATTAAAGCCTTGATTCCTCTTAAATTGTGGGTAACATATTCAGTAATCTCTTCATTTAATTCTTTTGCATGGTAAAGATGCTGGATTTAGGCCAGAAGGCTTGGATTCTAGCCCTGGGTCTACCTTGAACTTGCTCTGAAATCTTTGGCCAGTCACTCTATGTCTCTGGGCCTCTTTTTCCATCTGTACAAATGGGAGGCTGAGGACAAAGATTCAATTAGCATTTTGTAGATCACTAAGCATCATATCAAGCATTTCACGTATGTCACCTCATTTATTCAACGAAGATTAATGGATGTCTACAGTGTAGTAGAGCCTGTCTTCAAGCAGCAATGAATTTAGAGGGAAAGACAGCCCTAGGATCTACAAGTGTTAAGCCTGGAACATGCCAAGAGTGGTACAGAAACCCAGAAGAGGAGATTCTAGCTAACATTATTCCCTATCAGACTAAAAACAGAGAAGAGGAGGTATATATTGTGAATGTATGCATGTGCGTGTATACATGCATATCCATACAGAAATGTATTCCTATTTGTTTTATACTGTGAGCTGATTTTCAGTTACCACTAGTCATCAAAATGGTGACCAATATTTGCATTTACAGTAGAGCCCATGGATATGAGTCTTCATTTACCAGTTAATTTGTCATAGTGTTGTGCTGTTGCCTGCTTTGTACTAGTTTTCATAGGTAAGAATATATGAGTTTATTTCATTTTAGCCATTCAATTTTATATCTTTTCCCCCCTGGATTAGTAGACTGTTAATATATATTTAGGACTTATGGTTTTCTGTAGGGCTCTAATATACATTTGTAATAATAAAAGATCAATTTTATCCTATAAAATAACATTCAGGCTATCTTTGATGAGAAGATCTACAGATTTTCTATTTAAAAAATGCCCTTGTAAAATGGGATGTGTTTACAAATATTTTAGGCTTGAATAGGAATAGGTTAACTATATTTCAGCACTTTCCAAAATATGCATTATTTCCTAAATCTGCTTCCCAAACCTACATCATCCCATATTCCAATAACTGCTGGCAGTCTCCATCTTAAGCTCAGCTCAAGCAAGTATAAAAAATTTCCAGGATTCCTGGTAGTCATTAGGCTAGACCACTCAAAGGACCCCAACTCCTTTTTTATTAGGGAGAAAGACTCCTAGTTCCTTATCTTTCTTTTTCTTGTATCTGTTTTCCTTTCTTATATGTTTAGAACAATCATGAAAACAGTAGCAAAAATTTCTCCCAAGAATCTTCACTTGGATTTACAGGAGGAAAGACCACTCCTACATGGATCATTTTCCTCTGATTTTTTGTATCTTATTAAAGTCCTGTGCCCTGTGTGGTCTTTGAGAGGCCAGTTCTGATCATTAATATCCTTATACTTCAGACTCCAGCAATGGAGAGGCATTTCTTTTCTCTGTCATTGAAGTATTGAATTATAAACTGTATTATTGCTAGAAGTATTTAATCTGCATGTGGCCATTCTGTATGTTATGACAACTTATATTACCTGTATTAATTAAAAATTTCCACCTCACAAAGATGTACAACTAAACATCAGTCCATAGACAATGGAACATTTCTCTCTAATTGCTTTGCAACTGCTAATTCTTGCCTCACCTTTCTTCTTGCCAAAGGGTTTCAGAGTTATGAGATCACTCAGGGTGTGGCTCTCAGGTTCCTTCTTGTACTTTTTTGGTATTAGTAAGTAACGTTGGTAGAATGCTTCTATATACTTGTAATGTTATTCAGATCAAAAGTACTTTGCATTTCCTTCCCCAAATCTGCATTAGCTCATTTTCCAATCATTACTGGTGATCTCTACCTTAAGCTCAGCTCGATCAAGTACAAAAGTCTTCCAGGATACCTGGTAGTCACTGGGCTAAACTGATCAAAAGACCCAGCTGTCTTCCTGTTAGGAAGAAAGATTCCTAGTTCCCTTTTTGTGTTTTTTTTTTGGGGGGGGGGTTGTATCTGTTTTCCCTTCTTGAATGTTGAGAACTATCATTAAAATAGTATCAGTAATTTCTGTCTAGGAGAGATAATATTTATAGAACATATTTAAATTTTGAAATTGATTTGATTCTTCAAGTGAAACTGAAAACCAAAACTGTAAGAGGCGATGAGTATGGATTATTGACGTTCTCAGCATGTGCAAAGATACGTACCAAGTGAGGAAAAAATTAAAAATTATACAGAAATATAATAATCATTGGTGAGATTAAAACACAAGTTTCTACACTTGTCCTGGAAAAACAATAGCAACAAAGCTTGAGTCCAGCACAGAACCCAAGATAGATTCTATAGCCATTATTCTTGTCTTCCCTGGGAAGCTTTCTAATTTCCTGTTTTCTGGGAACATGCCATGTCTCCTGGACATGAGGGGTGGGTACGTTATCTACTTAACAACTGAATAGTATTCATTTTTGGTATCGATAACGTGAAATAGGTGGAAAAATATGATCCCTTTTCCCTCTGGAGTCTTAAAGCATAGGCTATAAAGGGTCATGTCCCCTAATATGTGGACAATTCTGGCCTGCCTGCAACAGGAGAGAATGAGGCCCATCAACATTCAAGGAGTGCCGGGCACAGTGGCTCATGCCTGTATTCCTAGCACTCTGGGAGGTCGAGGCGGGAGGATCGCTCAAGGTCAGGAGTTCGAGACCAGCCTGAGCAAGAGTGAGACCCTGGCTCTACTACAAAATAGAAAGAAATGATTTGGACAGCTAAAAATATATATTGAAAAAATTAGCCAGGCATGATGGTGCATGCCTGTAGTCCCAGCTACTCGGGAACCTGAGGCAGGATTGCTTGAGCCCAGGAGTTTGAGGTTTCTGTGAGGTGGGCTGACGCCATGGCACTCTAGCCTGGGCAACAGAATAAAACTCTGTCTCAAAAAAATAAATAAATAAAAAATTAAAAAAAAAAAAAAAAAACATTCAAGGAGGACTAGAGAGAAGAGGTGGAGAGAGAGCCTGCTGGCATCGAATCCCTGGTCCCAGCCCCTAAGGCCCTGTGTTCTGAAGCTCCTCCTTCAATTTTGTGATTCATTCTCAGATCCTTTCTAGTTTTGTAAGCCACCAAGTTCCCCCTTTGCTTAAGCTAGTTTGCATTGGCTTTCTGTCACTTGCAACAGAAAGAGTCCTGGGTAGTGCAGTGCTTAGAACACAGTGGGTGAACAAAGCTTCTATGAAAAACCGGTGAGAACAGTGGAGGGGGAAAGTGATGATTTTATCTAGTTCACTACCAAGGAGGTTGGAATCACGACACTTTCCTCAGAACCACAAGGTTCCTAGAAGGGGGGCTCCTATGAAGCACAGGGGCTTTAATACCCGATTCCACTTCTATATTCCCACCCAGGGCACAAAGTCTCTCTAAGGCCAAGTTTGAATGTTGCTACCTCTGTCTTCCCATAGTTTGGCACAACTAAGAATACAGTAGACTTTCATAAGAATGGAAAGAATAAAAAATAAAGAAATGAAAAAAGAAATGGGGTACGGGGAGGAAATTCATTTTACACTGTTTATGTTTTACCCACAAATATCCCATGTGGCATTTTTATTTTTTAGTTTTGAATTTCTTCCTTCTTAAGATGTACTAAATTGCATTCTTTCTCATTTGAGGTTTAACTTTTTTCTTTGTATGATATCTAATCTCTTTTTACCTTTCTCTATCTTTCATGATCTCTTCTCAATTTAGAAACAACAGAATATTTCACTTTTAAAAAATACTTTTTTCTCTCTGTAATTAAGAATTTTAAAAAGTAGGGCTGAATATCAACTCCCTTCTAAATAAAACTCTTAAATTATCTAATAGGAGGGGATAGAATCCATCATTTGAGTTGAGTCTAGTATTTCTAACCAAGGAAGAACCGGGCTTGATTGTAATGGGGGATTGGCTTAGGTTAATCCTACTGGGCTGAGTTAGCATCAGGCCTGAGAACTGTGAGACATAAATCCATCAAGGCTTTGTTAACGAGCCAGGGAATTGCCCACTCATGCTTTGACACTCTGACTTGGTTTCCTATCATTTGGATACCAGGATTAAGCCAGGCTCTAAAGAAAGCTACTCTTTTGCAGGAGAGACAGCTGACTCAAAGAGAGTAGTAGAAATTTCTTCTAAATACGCTCAGCAAAATCATTTTAATGATATTCGGTTTGTACTTTTTTTGAGGTGCTTCTGTGTGCCAGGCACCTAGCAAAGTGCTAGAGTTGAGAAGAGGACTATAATTCAGTCCTGGCCCCTAAGTCACTCTCAGCATAGCCTGGGAAGGGAGAAAGAAAATGGATTAACCATCCATGAACCAAACAATCTCTGCATGTTGATCTATTTCTCTGCTCCAGCATCGTGTCAAAGACTTCTGTATGGAAGGTCTGTTTGGACATGAGACTGAAAAGATAGCCTGCATGTGTTTAAAACTTTTTGTTAAAGGCAAGCCTATTGCATGGAATAGTGGAAAAACACAGGTTTTAGCATCAGACCTGAGTAAATGTAGGTAAACGTTAAAATAAATAAATAAAGTTGTAAAAATATTAATTCTGAAAGAAAAGCATTGTGTTTTGAATCACTGGAAGGTTGCATAATCACATTAAAAAATTGAGGTATACAAGTCAACAATAAACATAGCAAGTAGGTAACCTGTGATGGAAGAACAAAGAGATAGGTATAATATCTTCTCTGTCAATAATTTAAACCCTTTTGCTTCTTCCTTATGCAGTCTAATTCATTCTTCATACTTTGCTATGTTGAAAGCCCAGCCCTCTAAGAAATGCTGTTGGAAGACTACAGCCTCTTTGGACTTCTTTCTTCTTTGACTTCTCTTGCTCTGTGATACTTTATGACAAGCCCCTTTCAGTGGAACTGTTCTCTTTCTTGAATTCCCTGTTTCTGCCCATAAGGTAGGAAGATCTCTCTTCTCAAAAGAATTGGAGAGAAACCCTCTGTCCTCTT
Organism: Eulemur rufifrons; assembly: GCF_041146395.1. Classification (NCBI taxonomy): domain Eukaryota; kingdom Metazoa; phylum Chordata; class Mammalia; order Primates; family Lemuridae; genus Eulemur; species Eulemur rufifrons. Next base: position 28,457,022 of record NC_091001.1, read on the forward strand.
CTAGCCACTCTCTCATTCCCACTGGCTGCTTCCCAAGGGAGAGTCAACGGGAGCCCAAGATCCTTCATCCAGGTTCTCTACCAGACATTGTTGAGTGGTGGCCTCTGGCTGTCCTATCTTGGCTGTCTCCAAGGAGAGCTTGCTCACCAGCTCTTGTGGTCTCCTTGGCACTCATCAGAGCAGTGCAGCCGCTCAGCTTGTTTACAGATGGGGAACATAATTCACAGAAGATGAAGCAGGAAACCCACCTGCTCTTAGGAACAAGAGCCATTCTGCCCTCTTGTCTTGCCCTTACGCAAGGGGTATCTGCAACCCTCTCTGACTCCAGTGTATTTCCAAGTTGGTTTAGAACTTTTACAGGAGACAGATCAGATTAATTGGCTCCCTCATACCCTACAGTCCATATTAATTACTCTTCTGTTTTCTAATTTTAACCTACCATTTAGTGCTTCATTATATCTGTGTTTTATGCTGAAATGAATGGATGGATGAAGATACAGACTGATGGGTTATTTGATATATGAACAAGTTGATACTGTCATGATCACTAATTATATCATGTGTCTTTGTCATGTAACCAAGTAGATAATAAATCCTTCAGGGGCTGGGGCTTATGTTTATGCTTGTCTTATAAATCTACTCCCAGGATCACATTTCTGTACAAAGTAGCCATTCATTAATGCTTGTCTGCAATAACTTTATAGAAATCTATGATTTTTGAAAACGGCTTACTCAGATATCATCTCAATACTCACAATGACCCTATGAAGTAGAGAAGAGTATTATAATTATTCCTATTTTTCAATTAAGGAAGCAGGTCCAGAGAGGAAAGGGGACCCGCCCAAAGCCACGAACTAATTAGTCAGTAGGGCAGCCTGACTCCACTGAGCCTCTGCCTCGAGCCTGTGTCTTCTCTGCTCGGCACCCTGCTTTGCCCCCTCATTCTGTTTTACTTTATCAGTATTGAAATATTACAAAGTTAAAATAACATGAGTTTCTGAAGGAGGTGGTCCCAGGAAAGCAGGAGGGATATAAATACGAGGGCAAGCAACTCTATGCAGTGACAGCCAGCAGTTACGAATTATCGCATTCAATCTGCACAGCAATCCTAGGTCGACACTGTTATCCTGAAGAAATCGAGGCACAGAGAGGTTGAAACGCAAGTTCACCCAATGAGTGGTAAAGAACTCAAATCAGGCAGCTTGGTACCAGAGCTTAGGAAAATACAGTAAAAAGGATTTGCAAGGATAGCAAATCTTCAGTTATATAATAAAGAGACGGCAAGTGGGAAATAGTCCTGCAGCAAATGTGAGACGACAGAAGAGAAAAGAGAGGGGAAAAGAAGAAAAATAAGGGCAGCCAACCTGGGTGTGCAAAGGAAGATGCTGACTCAGTCCTTTCTGGCTAGGGAACTTATGCTGGTTTAAGAAGGGATTAAATGAGCAAAGTTAGACCTGCCCTTACATAATATGCCTGCTGTTTGTTCTTTTTGTGTAAGATAGTGAATTATTAAAAAAAAATTAAAGTAGAATGTTATAAATCATCACCTCAAGCTATTCAAAAAGCACAGAACTTTCAATTTCATATATTAGAAATGGAAAGGGGAGAGTGTCTACCTTTTTATACAACGTTTCGAGTTCTGACGTGATGCTTTGCTCCTGCGTTAACACTGGCGGCCTTGAAGGAAACGGCTTGATGGGGTTTGGCAGGGCTAGGATCCTGCCATCGTCTCCAAACCACCCTCTCCCCTGTGGATCAAGGAGAAGGAAGAGCAAGATTTTCTTCTAATTGGACAGAAAGTGGTTTACACAACAAACAACATCCGTAGGAAAATTCTCTGTCAACCTATACATTTCATGTACTCTCCCCACCCCGATTGAACTTTAAAATTCTCTATTTCCATCAGAAATCAAGTTTTCACTATCACCCCCCACAACTAATTTAAGAGATAGTCCCTAGCCCCCCCAAAAGTTTAAGAAAAAGCTTAAATGAATCCTTAAGAAAAAATGTCTTTTCCATTCATTAAATATTTAAGGAAAAAAAAAACAGGACAAAAACTTGAAATCAAGAACATTCTATGCATAGGCAATTTAAAAATTCTGTGAGTTGAGAAAAGTTGCCAGCATCTAATTTAGCAGGAGGCGCCCAGATCCATCTAGCAGAAGATGGGTTTTGAGCAGTTGAGAGGTTATGCCATTTGAGGATCACTAAATATACTGAGAGAGAAAGTTAAAAAGAAAAAAGTGAACCACTTTCTGTAGACTTAAGGTAGACAACCTCGAGAGGAAATGAGTACAGTGGATGCAGTGACTGCCCCCTCAGGAAGAAAACTTGTGTGTCGCGGGTGCCCAGGCTGGCTTGGGAGCAGAGGTGAACACTCACAGGCTCCTGCGTCAGCAATCTGTTCTCCATGATGTTCTGATTGGAGCGTGCCACCTCCGGCCTCTCCCCGATGTAAAGGCCTTCGTCTTCCAGGAATCTGGGCTGTACATTTTCAGGAAGCTTTTTATATGTAGGCACTAGATAGTTCATAAATAACACAAATATTATTGCCAACCTACACATTTCAAACTGCATTTTGATGAATTAAATACCAGAGATTTATGTTCTTAGAAACTGCATGTTTATTGAATGAATATTTTTCCACGTTCTGTATTTTTTGTCCAAACATATTTCTCGATTATTAAATCAGATTAGAAACTGGAATCAATTCTGGAAAGGAGGCTTCCTTATACACCAGCCCTATTTGATTAGAAGGAAAATGACAGTGTCTTAAGTGGGCAAGAGAATAAAAAGAGCAATACCCGTCAGCCTACTGGGTATGAAGAGCATTTCCTTTTCCCTCTGCAGCCGCACGTGGGCGCTTTCATAATCTGCACGTCTGACTGCCAGAAACTCATCAGCCGTGTGATCTAAGCCCAGTAGGAAGTCCTCGGCATCTTTATCGTGAAGCAGCTCTTCCTCATCCTGCATGTTAGAAAATCACAAGGAAAAATCATGCTAAGATTCTTAGTTTATGTAGAAAAATAATCAATGTTACTAAACTTATCAAAAAACATATCCTATAAAGTTATTTTTTTCTTTCTTTTAATGAAAACATAGAACTATATGATGTTTCATATTTAATAAGTGAGTTTTCATTGATTGTTTTTCACTGTGCTATGCACCAGGAAGACGTTAAAATCAGAGAGGCTGGATCAGAAGAAAAGTGGTAAGTAAAGCAGTCGAATTCCCAACAAATCTGGCCTCTTTTGAAATTACTTATTTTTTGACATTTATTTAAGGAACTTGGGCTCATAAATCATGTAGCAGTTTAACATTCCAGCTGGCACCAACCCAAGGGAAAAGGCGCCAAGCGTGTAGGAGCAGAGTCCACATGCTCTGCTGAGACTGCCTGGGTTTGAATCCCAGCTTCACCTCACAGTGCCTAGGGGGCTTGAGGGAACCTATGTAACCTACTCTTCCTCAGTTTCCTCAATTGTAGGATGGGTATTTTAATAGAGCTTACCTCTTAGCACTTTGTGAGAATAAAATTGAATGATGAATATAAAAATTCTAAGCATAGGGGTTATAATCACAAATGTTAGCTGAAGTATGTTAATTTTGTTTGAATATTTTTCAAACTTTTTCCCTTCTCTTTTTTACCTTCTCTTTCTTCCTCTTCTTTTTCTTTTTCTCTTTCTCCTTCTTTTAAATATTTAAACCCGGTATCCACTTATGAGCAACATCTTTTAAAATCCAGTGCAGACTTCCAGCCAGCTGAAGACGATGGTGGTAGCCTAGCTACCTGCCTCCTAATAATTTCTCCCCTAGTGCCCAAAACAATAATTCTAATGAGAGGAATATGGCAGAAGTGATGGTAGGTGACTTTTGAGACTAGGTCCTAATACGCACTGTGGCCTCTTCCCTGGGCTCTCTCCCAGATCACTTGCCTTGGGGGAAGCCAGCTGTCATGTTAGGAGGACCCTCAAGCAACATCATGCAGAAGTCTACACGGTAGGGGTAAATGAACCACCTTGAAGCAAACCCTCCACTCTCAGCCTGCAGGTGACTGCAATGTTGGCCATTTTGTTTGCACCCTCATGAGAAATCCTTATGAGAGAGCCAGAGCAAGCTGAATACTGATTCATAAAATAATTATTATGATATAAGCTGAAATATTCCCAAGCTTCTCTAGACCTAGGTAAGAAAATACATTTCTGAGAAGCATCTTTCAAGGGAGGAAATTATAAGTTAAGCACAGAAATATGCCAGCTATGCAAATTCTGGAAGGTTCTGGTATGTTTTATTTTTTTTTAATGTGGTAAAATATACCTGACTTAAAATTTATCATTTTAACCATTTTCAGGTGTATAGTTCAGTGACACTAAGTATATTCACGTTATTGTACAACCATCATCACCCTCCATCTCCAAAACATCTTCCCAAACTGAAACTCTGTAGCCGTTAAACAATAACGCTCCATCCCCTAATTCCCCCAGTCCCTGGCAACACTATTCTACTTTCTGTCTCTATGATTTTGACTACTCTAGGTACTTCATATAAGTGAAATCACATAATATTTGTTCTTTTGTGACTGGCTTACTTTGCTTTTCATAATGTCTTCAAAGTTCATTGGTGTTATAGCACGTGTTAGAATTTCCTTCCTTTTTAATGTTGAATATTTGGTTGTGTGTGTGTGTGTGTGTGTGTGTATATATATATATCGTATTTTGTTTATCCATTTATCTGTTGATGAACACTTGGGTTGCTTCTACCTTTTGACTCCTGGGAATAATGCTGTTATGAACATGGGTGCACAAATATATCTTCAAGTCCTTGTTTACAATGTTTTTGGATATATATTGTAATTCTGTGTTTAAATTTTGAAGAACCACCACACTGTTTTCCACAGCAGCTGTATCATTTTACATGCCCACCAGCAGTGCCCAAAAGTCCAATTTCTCCACATCTTCTATAACATTTATTTTCCGGTTTTTGTTTTTGGATAATAGCCATTCTAATGGGTGTGAAGCGGTATTTCATTGTGGGTTTGATTTGCATTTCCCTAATGCTTAGTGATGTTAAGCCTCTTTTCATGTGCTTATTGGCCATCTGCGTATCTTCTTTGGGGAAGTGTCTATTCAGTACCTTTGCCCATTTTTTAATGGTGTGTTTTCCTTTTATCTCACACATACCACCCACAATTACAGAATCTGAACTGCCGCCTGGGTACGGTATTGGGCACAAAAAGCTGCTCACTTGTAAGACTGTGGGAAGAGAGAGACTGAGGTTTCCTTTGCCTTGGAGAGGCACACACTTTGTGTGTGAAATGAATAGTAACCACTATGTAGAGTCCAGCAAGAAAAATCCACAAGCCATGTTCTTCCAATATTTTTTTCCACAAAAGAAAGATAGACAGATTTAATCAAAGTCCTTACTATCCACATTGTGGGGTATATTCAAGAGCTACAGAAAACCATGTGAATCTGGTACTTCTGCTTTTGACTAAGACATGGAAGGGGTGTCCCATGCGGTGGTGGCAGGTTTCTCCCCAGCCACTTTCTTCCTTGGGGGGTATCGCCATCATCATTTTTCCTTGAGTGCTCCTCCCCTCCCCGTTACCATCACGGTATTAAGTACCATTCTGTTGGCTCCTTCTTGTGCGGGTGGCTCTTCCTCCCCTTCCTCCTCCTCTTGGTCAGTTCCATCTTGATGTTTTGGTTTTTCCCCTGCTTCCTCTGGCTCAGGATCAAAGGTGAAAGTAAAGAAATTATAGGCCTCTTCTGCAGAAGGGAAACCGGGTGGAACCTAAGGAGAAGAAAGGAGCAACAGCAATTTCTGATTTTTAAAGTGAAATGACCTTTGCACAGTTCACTGATAGCTGGCTTGACGCTAATGATATCAGGCACATTCTAGGCCTCTAAGCGTCTTATCTTTGTTAAAGGTATGAGATTACTGGCCACGAACTGTTACAGGTACAAGAGGTGGCTGGAGGCCTCCTTTAATAGTAACTCTAATTAGTTACTTTTTAAAAAACCAGCAGGTATTTACAGTCCAATAAGCACATAAATATATTATTTACAGAAGTAAATGTTTCAGAAAAGACTATTAAAAGCCAAAAAGTAGACTCATTGTTTTATAGGCCAATGCTGAGATAGTTTTAATTATGAGAAATATAGGATTTGATAACATTTCTTTGAAAAAAGACTTTTTAAAAAATTCTTCTTGCGTTAGTACTCTTATTATATTTCCATAATGTGAGCTGGTGCAATTTCGGAGCTGAACAAATTGTCTTATCACTGACGTTTCCTGTCCTTCCATGTACCCCAACCTCCTTTCCTCAAATCAGGCAGTATTCTGGTTTCTCTAGCTAGATTTTAGGATTTTCAGAGTAGGAATTATTTCTTATACTTTTTTCTGGCATATTCCATGGCAACAGGAGTCAGGTTATGTATGTAGTCATTTCTTACTGGATATTTTTGAAAAACACAAACAAATAAACATGATTTAAAAAGACAAGATATCTTACCTGGGGTTTAGACTTGATTTTTCGTGCAGAAACATGGAACTTTACTCTTGAATAACTTTGGGAATCATCTTCTTGTTGAGTGCTTCCTACCTCTTTACCCGACTATATGAGTGGAAAAAATGATAGATAAACCATTTAGACCAAGAAACTTAGGATGTTCTAAAATGAGGGTTAACTTTCCAAAGACTTATTATCTTCTGACTGTTGATTCATCTCATCATTACTAAGGAATGAAATGCTTACAAATTTCCAATACAGCCAGGTACTGTACTGCATAATGATAGACCATATTTATGATGATGATCCTGTAAGATTATAATGCTGTGTTTTTACTGTACCTTTTCTATGTTTAGATACACAAGTACTTACTGTAATGTTACAGTTGCCTACAGTATTCGGTACAGTAACATGCTGCCGTGCAGATTTGTACCTAGGAGCAATAGTCTATAGCTAGGTGTGCAGTAGGCTATGACATCCAGGTTTGTGTAAGTACACTCTGTCATGTTCCAACAACGACAAAACTGCCTAACAACACATTTCTCAGAACATATCCCCATTGTTAAGTGATGCATGACTGTATCTTTGAAGGTTAAGCTTGCTGAATATTTTCTTACTCTGTCTCTCTCAAGACTAAACAAATATAAAATTTTATATTCAGTAAACCCTAAAATAAAAAGTGTTATTTCATCCTATAGATTAACAGATTATTCAATTCACAGAGGATCATTTTTAAACAGTCTGCAAAGTAAAGCATCACTAATGTTTGATTGTAAATAAATCCAACATACGCCCCTCCAGGGCACAAGGCCTGAGCCTGCAGACCTGCCATCCACACTGGTGAGCTGAGCCTGCTGCCTCTACCTGCCTGATGTAATAATTATCTTATGGGTGTTTGCTTTCTCCTCTGAAAGCCAATCCACAAGGTGCTATTTCCACCTTCCAATCCATCTCTCCTTCTAATCTACTCCTTTAGAACCTAGCTACTACTCCTTTTCTCCTTGCATAATCCAAAGGCCAAGCCTTCCTTTTTAGCAATTCAAAGCCATCCCAGTAGTATATCCAGATATTCATATTAAGAAGGGACAAACTTATTCTACCTATGACAGAAACTTGATCATTAGTATCTGCACTGAGACTTCCCTTACAGCATGGAACAACTTTCACCCAACAACGGCAATGTAGTATATCTTCACTGGGGACCTTCCACATAACCTTCCCAAGTCCTACCTGTTCTTCAAGACCATGCAAAGCTACTTCCTTTCTCAGACTACTCCACCCTAAGATGAACTCTCTTTTTTCCAGAATCTTATTGTCTGGTTTATATCAGGCACTGTTCTATAGAGGTTGGTAATTGAAGCCATCAGCTCTAGAGTCTGACCACTTGGCTTTGAATTCCAACTCTCTTATAATTTAGACCACTTGGTTTGAGCATCAAATGAAGCAATGTACATGAAATAGAACCAGTTAGGCTCATTAATGATGTTATTATTATCACATCATTAGTTTTCTTCTTATATGTCTTTCCATTGTCTCCTAGTTTGTATCATATAATGTGACGATAAAATGTTTTATTTTAGCCTGCCAGAAACCAGAGCCTGAGGCAAGGGTTTTTGTTTGTTTGTTTTTTGTGCCTGTGGCTGATTTTGAGAAGTGATACCAAAGAACAGGAGTTAGGGACTAGGAAGAATAAAATGGGATGGAAAGTCAATTCAAGAGAACTTTATCGAGCTGGCTGTGGGCAACAGAGCTTCATCCCACCGGGGATCCTCTAAGGAGACGTGTAGAATGCTTCCCAGACTTGTGCACCTGGGACCCGGAAGAGGGCGATACTTGTCTAATGCTTCTCTCCACTCAAGTGGTTGTTGGGGCTGAGAAACTGATACCCTGAAATACGGCACTTCAACATGCTGAACTGAACAAGAGGCCTCAATCTCTCTCTGACCTTTCCCCCTCATGTCTCTCAAATTCTCTGTCTCTCCCAAAGTACAGGACAAAGTTGTTCTCTGAAGTTCCCTTACCTGCCTGAAGTCTAGACCCTCAAAGAAGAAAACAATGACCTCTGGTTCCTTCCCTGAGTTTTCATGAGCTGAAATCATATAGCAGGAAGAAAGACTGAAGTCTGTCAACACACCTGGACAGACTTTTGTCACAAACCATTGTCTGCTCTGCAGGCCCAACAGACTGTGTGTTCTTCAAACCCATTGAGTTCCCCTAGCAATCATATACTACTCCCTTAAAATCATCCACACTTTCCCCATCTCCCTTTTCCCTGGGAAGGAGGGTATTTAACCATCTGTACCCCATGGCATGGTGGGGTAATTCCTCTGTGATTTTCCCCCTGTGCCTGTTCATAAATTTGTATACCTTTTCTCCTATGAATCTGTCTTTTGTCAGTTGATTTTCAATGGACTTTCAAGGGTAAAGGGGAAGTTTTCCCTTGGCCGCTACATGGTTGAGGATTGCCCCAGAGGGCAAGACTCTGGAGCTTCCCAGTCTTGTGTATGTACCAGAATAGCTCAGTGGACTTTTTCAGGCCTCCCACAGAGGCAGGGATACCCCTGGATGAAAGCTAGAGGTACTTGGTATAGCTACATCGAGGTGCTATAAAATTTCACCTATGTGGAGCTCGATCCCAGCAATGACCAGAATAAAAATGAGGTTGTCAGTTGGGTTTAATCTATCATAAAATCAAGATAATATATACAGTTCCCATATATATAAAATTATATACTCTTCCTCTGTTTTCTCATTTTGCAGTGTTAGGGGTAAATAGTTATCTACCAGCACAGTTGTACAAAAGTTGAAGCTGTGCTGATGAATGCGTTCCGTAATGCAAGGCAAAATAAAGGACTTATTATTTGTCTTAGTACATTCCACAAGTTTAAATGTTGCTTTTGAGGATGAGGAAAGAAGCAGATGACTATTACACAGTGCAAGGATAAGCAATCCAAAAAAGTAAGTAGAACAAAGCTCAGATCCCTGTGTTTGGTCAGGAAGGCTTTCTAAAATTCTGCCAGGTCCAGTCACCTCGTAAAATAGGGCTAGGACTTTCTCGCACATTGTTGATGACGCCATTCTATCCTTGTCTGCCTCAGAATCCCCCATCTCCTGTAGCCTGGGAAAGAGACAGGCGTGTTTGGAAACACACAAAACAAACCTAGAGGCCAACCCATGAGAGAGGAGAGAAACCTGGTTCTGTATAGGCAAGCCTTGGGTTTTAGAGATCTGTGAAGATGATAATAAAACACAAGACCAGGCAGAAATTCTAACATTAGTAGTTTAGAAAATAAGTAGGTTAAATTTCCTGTGGCAAATATGTATACAGAAATTAGTATTTTATTTTTTTTTGTTTCTTCCCACTTGGTTGGTATAGAAGATAAGTTCAGATAATATCATTTCATTGATTTATGGGTTCATTACAATATTGGTTTTATTACAATATTTATAAACTTGATAGAAGGTATATAATTCAAAATTTTTATCAAAATCTAAAAAAGTAAATTATATCAGTACATTTAAGGCCATTAAATGTATTAATACTTAAAACGATTGCGTATACTGAATTAAATTTTAAAGAACTATTATCTATAATACATTTGTATGATCATAAAGTAATAATTATATTCAATTTCAGTCCAGCAATCAAGTATTGAGTGCCTGTCTTCATATGTGCATGCATCTAGCTAGAAATTCCTTTTCACCCTTAAATTTGTTGAATCTTCCAAGAAGGCTATATATAGGGCCCTCTTCTAACTCAAGCTAGACCATCTCTTTTTTTTTTTCTTTTTTTTTTGAGACAGAGTCTCACTCTGTTGCCTGGGCTAGAGTGCTGTGGCGTCAGCCTAGCTCGCAGCAACCTCAAACTCCTGGGCTCAAGCGATCCTCCTGCCTCAGCCTCCTGAGTAGCTGGGACTACAGGCATGCGCCACCATGCCCAGCTAATTTTTCTATATATATTTTTAGCTGTCCATATAATTCTTTGTATTTTTATAGAGACAGGGTCTTGCTCTTGCTCAGGCAGTCTTGAACTCCTGAGCTCAAACAATCCGCCCGCCTTGGCCTCCCAGAGTGCTAGGATTACAGGCGTGAGCCACCGCGCCCGGCCAAGCCAGACCATCTCAAGTCTACTTACACTTACTACAGCATAATTACAAAGTACGTTGGCTGTAGCCCAGGTCTCTCTTCTAAGCTATCATCAATATTTTCATTCTCCTTAAAGATACCCAAACATGGTTGTCTTGCAGACCCCTCAAATTTTTGTATTTTCTTAGTACTGGTCCTGATACTAATCAAGATATATAATTTGCAGATAAATTCCTTCATTCCATGTGTTATCTTTTTACATTCTTGATGGTTTCCTTTGAATCACAAGTTTTTAATTTTTTGATGAAGTCCAATGTACCTATTTATCCTTTTATTACTTGTGCTCTCGGTGTCATATCTAAAAAAAAATTGCCCAATCCAAGATCCCTCAAATTTTATATAACCTGACTCCAAGGCTGAGGTTAGATGCCATTTTGGTGGGCTCCTAATGACACCCACCACAGAACCATACCAACCTGTACCTCCACTGCCTGTGAATGTGTCTGTCACTCCCACCAAGCTCCCCATGGGCAGGCTGTTACTGGGATCACTGTGTGTTCAGAGCCCACTAGATACCTGGCAGTAGCCATAGATGCTGGCTGGGTGACAGGTGGAGTGTGTTAAAAGACCAGATCTTAGGTAACCTGGGACAGTGAACGAGGGCCACATGTAGAGAAACTTTGGTCATATTTAGTAGAGGCCAAGTTTTCGAGTGTTCTGTGTTACTTCCACTTTGATATTTATGTGTTCTTATAGATTTGCATTTGTTATGTTATTACAAGTCTGATAAATATAAAGTGAAAAGAAATGCAAAAGAGATTAAGCAGCAGTTTGTGTTGGTAAAATTTGATTACTGACCAAAGCCCAACTTGTTTCTACTTTTGTCTCTGACTGTACAGCCTCCAATGATACCTACTACTTAAATAGATAGGGCTCATTATGTGCCAGGTACTGTGCAAAACACTGCAACGTGTATTAATTTATTTAATCCTCAAAACAGTACCTAGAGTTAGGTTCTGGTATTATCCCTATTTTACAGAGGTGCAAAGTGGGGTCCAGAGAGTAGCTAAGCTACACATCAAAGGCCACACCAACAGTGAGCAGGTTTTCAGTATTTAGCCCTGGGCAGCTGAGCTCTAGCGTCTGGCCTCTGCATGTGGTATACTCTTTGATCAACAGGATATAAAGGGACCATTTTTAGGATATTCCTTCTGGGTTTTAGGTGTATACATGAAGAAATGTGCTTGCAACTTGTTCTATTATGAATATGAGATCAGGTCTAAAGACAAGCAGTTGATGTTTGCCTCAAAGCCACGAGAATGGCTCTTAGGGGACATGAACTAGAATGGCATATAAGCCAAAGTCTTGATCACAAGGAGAAATGGAGACATAAACATCCTATTAGCCAAGGGAGGATGCTTTTGCTTCTAGAACTTTCCACTTTATTTGAGATATCACTATCCATGGCCTGTGGACAGTGAGTTATTGAATAGTAATATCTAATTTTTGAAATGATTTTGTAAAGTGGTTACCAATCAGAAAGTATAGAAAAAGCCAGATATAAGGGGCCAGAACGCTCTCTTGCCTACCCAACTTGACCAGATGCTGAGCCTCTCAGACCTACTAAAATAACCAAAGTATTTGTGTCAAGCTGATGGGACTTCAGATATTTTTTCTCTATTTTCCAATCTTTTAAGACAAATATTGGCTTTTATAATAAAGAAATTAAGTTGGAATTAAAGAAAAAGAAATGTCTTCTGAGTAGAATGGATCCTGAGGGCACACAGCAAATTATTGTAAAGCCATTTCACTGGACTGGCTGGCATTCCTACTAAAGACAACAAAAAATAAGCAAGGCTGCAACTTTCCTTGTAATTATGCAACCGATGGCCTGTTTAGAATGAATACAAGAAATATTTTATAACATCTCATCATAGAAAAAGAAAAGGCATCATTTAAGAAATCAGGGGTTGTGCTAAGAAATATCCCTAAAGCTGTTTGGTCTCAACGGTTAAAAACAACTCAAACCAAGAAAAACAACAACAACAAAATAATTGGGTTGGACTTGCAAACACTTCATGAGCCATGTGCTCTGTTTTTCTTTCCATTCCTACTTCTGCCCTCTGAGTGCTTGTCCTTTACTTAACATTTCTGACAGTCTTTCTTTCCTGGCTTCCTCTGCTCCTCAAGGGCCTTAACTGTAAGGTTTTCTCCAAGCATCAAGACCCTCCACATTTGGTCTTCTTTCCCTCAGGCAACAAAGTACTTCCAAAACTTCAAAACTCAATCACAGTAGGAATACTTTCTAAACCTGTTTCTCCGAGTCTGGTCCCTTCCGCTATACATGTCTCTGGAGGAACCCACAGTGAGATCCCACACCAGCACCTCACATCAAACAAAAATCACCCCAGTGCTTCCACCTCCCCCTCCGGTTGTCAGTAGCTTTCCATGGCTTATAGAAAACCACTGATACCTTCAGGGTGACACTCAAGGCTCCCTGCCATCTGACCCTCCTGGACTTTTACTGCCTCTCTGCTTCCCAGCAAGATCCGGGGATCCAGCAACACTGAGTCAATGAGACACACCGGGAATGAGATAGAGCTGGGATCAGATCCCGATTCTTCCACATACATGTTCTGTGACCTGGGGATGGCTTCACAGCCACTCTGAACCTCAGTTTCCTCATCTGTCAAATGTGAATAAAAATAATGGTACATACCCAGTAGGGGTGTTGGGATAATGTAACGTGAAAATACAGGACTTGGCAAAACGCCTGACACAGAGTAGTACCCTCTCAACAGTAGCTATTGTCATGATTAATAATCATTTAACACTTTCTCTGTGCATAGCTCTGTTCCAGAAACTTTTGCTGGAGACTGCCTTCTGCTTTATTGCCTTTGATCGCAAAGTCAAGATGGTCCATTTCTTACCTCTGTGCCAAATTCAGTCTCCAATTCTTTCACAGGGGGACTCCGTAAGCGCCTAGGTCGAGGGGTGGGAATTTCCTGTAGCAATGCACTTTCTGCTTTGGACTAAAAAGCCAAACAGAAAATTACTGCTACATAATGTCAAGAATGCTGTAAAAACCTCAGTTACCATCTCAGTAGAGAATAATCAGTAAAAAACACGTTGTACCTTGTTAAGGGGTAAGAGCAAGGAAAATGGTTTAGAAAATGACATTAAATTCTTAAGCATAATTTTCATCTGTGCCTATGCAAAAAAATACATTAACATTTAAAACTTGAGAGATAAATTGAATGGTATTCAAATCCATGCAGTTTGGAGCACACAAAGCAAGCTAGACAAGCCCGGAAAACTGCAATCAGCACCAAACAGAATATTCATGTGGTTTCTCTCACCCTGGCTGCTTGTAATTTCTCTCTCATGCGTTCCCTCATGGAAAATTCTGCAAAGCCTGTTCTGGAAGCTGAAGGAATTGGAGGTAAGCCTAAAAAATTAAAAAAAAAAAATACTTTAAAATATATTTTTTTTCCAAAGGGAAGATTAAAGTTTAGAAAATAATGAGAGAATGTCATTTTATTTTGCAAATTTGAAACTTCACATGTGCAAACATGAGATAATGCTGACAATCATCCTTTTGATGTAGTAAGTATGTCTTAGCTTCTCTGAGACTGAAGACCTCAGTCCTTCCAGGGACTATCCCCTTGACTTACATAAGAATAATATGAATGACCCTTGACTGTTCAAGGCACACAAACACCAATTCAATTTCCACTGGGAAGAGACTCTTAAATTTGCTGATTTGAGAAATAGACTTGTAGGGTAAATGGATGGCTAATGAGGGTTTAACTTTCAACAGCACTGATAACATCGATTAGAGAAACCTTTTCTTGAGGCCCAGGCCTAGCTCAGGACTGTATCATGGAGACCATATAAATTTTGTACATATTATTGAATTTATATGTAAACATCCTGAACTATCAGGCAGCTGTTGTGCATCAGGCACTGTGATACCTGTGTTGAATACATTTTCTCATAAATCTTCACACTCTCCCCTCAGGGGTGTCCAGGTACTATCATTGCCAGGTGTCATGAAGACAAAAGGCCCTGAGGTCCTGTGTGATAAATGACTGGCTCTATCGTCACACACTTAGGATGTGGGATGCTTGAGATTTGGATCCATCTCTATATTCCCCAATTCTCTAAACCATTACAAAAGAGGTAGAAATAAAATAGAGTCTTTGGGAAAACAGAAAGTTAACATGGCTGGAACAGAGCATCTCTACTGGGATGAAGGATGACATAAGATGGCAGAAGGACTTTGGGCTCAAGTTATGGGAAGCCTCTGCTGTCACATTAGGGAGTCTTAAATATGTTCTCCAAGAAGTGCAGATGTCTTGGAGAATGCGGAGAGAGGAAGTGAATGCAAGGAGCATTTTCAGAAGCTGCACCTGTGGTTGCAGGTACAGGATGGTTGGGGTGGAGTGTGGGAGGCACCAGGGTCCTGGTGTGAGATCATAAGGAAAGGCGGTAAGTGGAAATCAGCGAGAGAGGCCACAAAAAGGAAAACACAATAGGACTTAGTGGCCATTGGTAGGTATGGAGCAATGGTTCTCACCACCAGCGACAGCAACTTCTGGGAAGTTGCTAGATATACAAATTCTCAGGCCATGCCCTGTACCTACTGAATCAGAATCTGGGGGCACAGCCCAGCAATCTAAGGTGTTTAAACACACATTCAAGTTGGAGGACCCTGCTAAAGAGATGGAAGGAGAAAGTTAAGGTATCTGAGGCTTTGGTTAAAGTAGGTGGTTGCATATTTAGGTGGAAGAGGTCCAAGGTAGAGATAAAATTTTGGGACTGGTCAATGTATAGATAGAATTTAAAGCCCTGAGATGACAACAAGAATGGGTGTTTTTTTTTTTTTTTTGAGACAGAGTCTCAACTCTGTTGCCTGGGCTAGAGTGCCATGGCATCAGCCTAGCTCACAGCAACCTCAGACTCCTGGGCTCAAGCAATCCTACTGCCTCAGCCTCCCGAGTAGCTGGGACTACAGGCATGTGCCCCCATGCCTGGCTAATTTCTTTTCTATATATATTTTTAGCTGTCCAGGTCATTTCTTTCTATTTTTAGTAGAGATGGGGTCTCACTCTTGCTCAGGCTGGTCTCAAACTCCTGAGTTCAAACAATCCACCCACATCAGCCTCCCAAAGTGCTAGGATTACAGGCGTGAGCCACCACGCCCGGCCAAGAATGGGTGTTGATACAGACAAGAGAGCCCAGCGCTGAGCCTGGGGCTCTCAGACAGTGTGTGGTCCGGATGTGGTGAGAACCAGCAGGAGACAGAGAGGTATGGCCACTGAGGCAGAAGGAAAACCAGGAGAGTGGGGTCTGGGAAGTAAAGTTACAAAGCAGGAGGGAGGGCCGAGCTACATCAAATGCTGTTGACAGTCAAGTCAGATCAAGACTAAGAACTGACTATTGAATTTACAAATGTCTTGCCAAAGACATTTTCTATAAATGGGTGGAAGTTTGAATTGGAATGGGTTCAAGAGAGGATTGGAGACAAAAATGGGAAAAGATGAGTCTGGATGAATTTTGCTGTAAAGGAGATTTTTTTTTTTTTTTCCCCCGAAAGGAGGGCAAGGAACTGGGGCTGTGACTGGGGAGGAATATGAGGTCATGCCTTTCCTTGTACCTAACAATAACAGGCAACATTTATTTATATGTGTCTTAGTACTTTAACTGAGTCCTCCCAGTACCGTGTGAGGTAGTGAACTGCTGCGTTGGGGAACTTGATGTTTCCTGCACTCCCTGTCGTGCAGCCTCTGACAATGTTAATCCCATTCTCCAGCCTGGGCTCCGAGGTTATACCTCAAGGCCCAGCTCCTTCAGGCAGCTCTCCCGGGTCAGTCTCTCCAGGTCTTGATGACTTTAGAAAAGTATGCCCAAAATGGATTATCTATTCCCTTTCATTTACATCACATTGCACTGGATTCTTAACTTTCTTTTCAACCAATGCTGAGAAATTGGCTCTGAAATGACACTTTAATCAGAGAAACTAATATGAATGAATGGAAAACAGATGTTAGTAATGAAGAGATTTATATTCATAAGAAACTACTTAACATTTGATAGTAACTCCCTTAAGAGATGGTGCACGATGGAATCCACGGGGGGGATGTGTGTACTCTTAAACTAGATGTTTATTTGGTTTGGGACTAGTCCATGTTCAGTGAAATACTTTCTCTACTTGGAATGTTATGACTATATATATGTTTGAGCAGCAAATTAGAAGTCAGAGCTTTCACTGTGTGGCTTTGCGCTGCTGCGCATCAGGGAGGTGGCACTTCTGGGATGTGGCCGGTGGAGTGGGGGAGGCCGTATGGTCTGGGGTGCTGGGCTCTGAGTCTCTGAATGCAGTGTGACCTCGTCAACACTTGGAGCCTTGTAGGAAGGTTACAGTGTGGCAGAAGGTCTTGGGGGAAGGTGAGGAGCTGGGCTGGTAGCAGTGACCCTAGAAAGGTTTGGGAAGTAAAAGGTCAGCAGAGGAGTCAGACACCTGGATCCAGGTGAGCAGACCTGGTTAGAAAGATACGGTGGGCATGGTGGTCGGGCAGTAAGCAGGCATCCCTAAGCCAGGGCAAGGCCTGGAGGAAAAGAAGCAGAGAGGCTACCCTGAGATGCTGTTCACTCAGCAAACATTAGCAAGTGCTCCCTGCATACCGGCGCTGTGCTAAGCAGAGTGGGAAGTCAGTCTCTGCCCTCAAGGACTTCTAGTCTGGTGGAGGAGGGGAGGCTGTGTGACAATGAAAAGATGCCTCCAGACACTAATACAGGCAGAATGGCTATGGGAGCACAGAGTAGGTCTGCTCAGCCCACACTGGGGCACAGGGGATGCTTTGCAAAGGGGTTATGCTTTCCAAAGGTATATACTGATTTTTGAAAGATGAGCAGCTAGGACAAGACAATGAAACAAACGAAAACTCCAAATAGGGAACGAGTAATTCTAGGTTGGTGGAAAAGTGGGTGAATCTCCCTGAATGCCATTCATTTTAGAAACAAATGAGGCATAGCCAGATTGACAATCTTGTGAAGACTCAAGATTCTTCTTGAGGATCTCAATGGCTTTCTGCCCCATATTAAAAGTCTTCAGTGGGTCCCTGGAGCCCTTGTTGACACTGCTGGCTGGGTTATAGTATTGCCACGTCAACTGTTAGGTCCAAAGATCAAATAGGGTTAAGTTTGTGGGTGTACAATGACACTATAATGCAACAATTAAGAACATGGGTCCTGGAGGTCAATAGATTGGAGTTTGAATTTTGGTCCTACCACTTCTGGCTGTTGGTTTTCGCTGAGCCTTAGTCTCCTAACATATAAAACAATGCCTGATAATAGTACTATTTTGAAAATTAAATAATATAAGGCACGTAAAGACCTTACGTGCCAGCTTGCAGGTCTCAAGTTCTCAGAATTCAAAGTTGTCAGATTTATCATTTGTCTGTCTGTCTCCTCTCTCTCTCTTTCTTTCTGGAGGGTAAAAGCCTCAGGTCAACCAATAAGTGCTTGGAGAAGAAGAATAAAATGGAATATGATCTTAAAAAGTCCCATGTTTTCTTGGCATCAATCCAGGAGCATAAACTTTCTTGTTAGGGATGAGGAGACCGCTGAATCCGAGGTTTTGCCTTGGAAGATGTAGGTGAGCAGTGTTTATAAGTTGGCCATGAGGGAGAGCCTCAGGGTCCATTTATACAGAGTATTAGCTCCAGCCCAGGTTAACAGGCCAGCCCTGGAAGGCTCTGTTGTAAACATGCAACTCTTCCTTTCACATTTAAAAAGGGGTGTGGGGTACAAGTGTGGTTCAGCATGTGAAGATCGATCAATATAATACACCACGTTAAAAGAATGAAGGACAAAATCCACATGAGCTTCCCAATTGATGCAGAAAAAGCATTTGACAGAATTCAACACCCTTTCATGATAAAAAACACTCAATAAACCAGGAAAAGAAGGAAACTGCCTGAACACAATAAAGGCAATATGAAAAGCCCATGAAAGCTAACATACTCAATGGTGAAAAACTGAAAGCTTTTTCTCTAAGATTAGGAACAAAGCAAGGATGTCTATTCTTTTTTTTTTTTTTTTTTTTTTTGAGACAGAGTCTCACTCTGTTGCCCAGGCTAGAGTGAGTGCCGTGGCGTCAGCCTAGCTCACAGCAACCTCAAACTCCTGGGCTCAAGCGATCCTCCTGTCTCAGCCTCCCGAGTAGCTGGGACTACAGGCATGCACCACCATGCCCGGCTAATTTTTTCTATATATATTTTTAGCTGTCCATATAATTTCTTTCTATTTTTAGAGGTGGGGTCTCGCTCTTGCTCAGGCTGGTCTCGAACTCCTGAGCTCAAACGATCCGCCCACCTCGGCCTCCCAGAGAGCTAGGATTACAGGCGTGAGCCACCGCGCCCGGCCAAGGATGTCTATTCTTGCCACTTCTATTCACCAGAGTATTGAAGCCTGGGCAATAGCGAGTCCTTGTCTCTACAAAAAATTAAAAAAAAAAAAAATTAGCCGGGCATGGTGGCACATGCCTGTAGTCCCAGCTACTCAGGAGGCTGAAACAGGAGGATTGCTTGAGCCCAGGAGTTTGAGGCTGCAGTGAGCTATGATGACACCACTGCACTCTAGCCTGGGCAACAGAGTGAGGCCCTGTCTCAAAGAAAACCAAAAACTCCAACAAGCCTCCAACCCCCTCACCAAAAAACAGAATATTGAAAGTCTTAGAGCAATTAGGACCAAAAAATATTACATCAATTGGAAGATCATGTAGTTTTTGTCCTTCATTCTTTTAATGTAGTGTATTACATTGATGGATCTTCATATGTTGAACCATGCTTGCACTCCCTACCCCTTTTTTGGTAAGGGAAGACTTTCATGTTTGCAACTAAGCCTGCCAAGAGAGGCCATTCAAATCGAAAAGGAAGAAGAAAAACTATCTTTCCTCACAGATGACATGATCTTATATATAAAAAACTCTAAAGATTCCACAAAACACCATTTGAACTAATCAAGAATTTAGTAAAGTTATAGGATACAAACTCAATACACAAAAATCAGTTGCATTTGTATACCCTAACAACAAACAATCCAAAAATGAAATCAAGAAAACAGTTCCATCAAAAAGAATAAAATGCTTAGGAATAAACTTAACCAAGGATGCAAAAGACTTGTACACCAAAAATTAAAAAATTGCTAAAAGAAATTAAAGACAAAAATAAATGGAAAGATATTCTGTGTTTATAGATGAGAAGACTTTATTGTTCAAATATCAATACTACCCCAAATAATCTATAGATTCATTGGAATCTGTATCAAAATCCTCATGACATTTTTTTTTTTGGCAGAAATAGAAAAATCAATCCTAAAATTCTTAAGGAATATCAAAGAATCCTGAATAGCTAAAAAAATTTTGAAAAAGAAGATAGTTGGTGGTTTCACATTTTTTTGATTTCAAAACATATTATAAAGCCACAGTAATCAAAACAGTGTGGTACTAGCATAAAGGCAGACATGGAGGCCAGGCGCGGTGGCTCACGGCTGTAATCTTAGCACTCTGGGAGGCTGAGGCGGGAGGATCGTTTGAGCTCAGGAGTTCGAGACCAGACTGAGCAAGAGCGAGACTCCGTCTCTACTAAATAAATAGAAAGAAATTAGCTGGACAACTAAAAATATATAGGAAAAAATTAGCTGGGCATGGTGGTGCCTGCCTGTAGTTCCAGCTGCTTGGGAGGCTGAGGCAGAAGGATTGCTTGAGCCCAGGAGTTTGAGGTTGTTGTGAGCGAGGTTGATGCCACAGCACTCTAGCCCAGGCAACAGAGTAAGGCTCTGTCTCAAACAAACAAACAAACAAAAAAAACAGACAGACATAGAGACCAATGAAATAGAATAGAGAGCTCAGAAATAAACCCTTGGGTATATGATCAAACGATCTTCAGCAAGGGTACAAAGATCACTCAATGGGGAAAAGACAGTCTTCAACAAATAGTCTTGGGAAAACTGAATATCTACATGCAAAAGAATGAAGTTAGGCCCTTACCTTACACCATATACAAAAAAATTATCTCAAAATGGATTAGAGATCTACACACAAGACCTAAAACTATAAAATTTCTAGAAGAAAACTTAAGAGAAAACCTTCCTGACATTGAATTTTGCCATGATTTCTTGGAAATGACACCAGAAGCACAGGCAACAAGAGCAAAAATAGACAAGTGGGGCTACATCAAACTGAAAAACTTCTGTATGATTACCCTTCCTACAGAGATAACAAGTTGACCAATTAGTCGCACTAGAAAACATCTTTTTTTTTTTTTTTAGACAGAGTCTCACTCTCTTGCCTGGGCTAGAGTGCCGTGGCATCAGCCTAGCTCACAACAACCTCAAACTCCCGGGCTCAAGCAATCCTTCTGCCTCAGCCTCCCAAGTAGCTGGGACTACAGGCATGCACCACCATGCCCGGCTAATTTTTTTCTATATATATTTTTAGCTGTCCAAAATCATTTCTTTCTATTTTTAGTAGAGACAGGGTCTTGTTCTTGCTCAGGCTGGTCTCGAACTCCTGACCTCGAGCAATCCTCCTGCCTCGGCCTCCCAGAGTGCTAGGATTATAGGTGTGAGCCACCATGCCCGGCCAAGAAAAAAACACTTTTATAAGAACCAAAAAAATCAGGCGAGTGATCACAGTAACTAGTTTTAACATAATAACAAGGAAAGAGGCATTGAAGAGGGTGGAAAGAACAGTCTAACACTGCCTACATCACCCCTCCCCACCCTCAGGCAGCTGGCCTGGAGGGAGAATCTGTGTGCTTGGGAGAGGGAAAACAAAGCAAATGAGGAACTTTGCACTGGAACTCAGTGCTGCCCTGTCACAGCAGAACATAATACTGGGCAGAATTCTGCTGGTGCCCATGGAGAGAGCATTTATATGAACCCTGGGCCAGAGAGGAATCGTGTACCTTGTGGAGAGGAACCTGAGTCCTGGCTGGCTTCACCACCAGCTGACTAAAGTGGCCTGGAGCACAGAATAAATTTCAGTGGCAGCCAGGCCACAGTTTCCGCAGTCCTTGGGCAATCCCTGGTGCTGCGCTGCTCTCAGAGCCAGTGGGCTTATGATGTGACCCCATGTGACACCAGCTGCAGTGGCCATGGGAGTACCATCCTCACCCCTCTCCCAACTCCAGGCAGTGCAGTGTGGGAGAGACTTCTTCAACAGGGGGAAGCAGAGGGAAGGGTACAGAGGACTTTGTCTTGTAACTTGGGTACCAGCTTAGCCGCTGTAAAATAAAGAGGCAGATTCCTGAAGCCTCTGATTCCAGGCCTTTGCTCCTGTATGGACCAGAAGGGAATCTGCTGCCCTGGTGGGATAGACCAGTCCTGGCAGGATTCACACCTGCTGGCTAAAAGTGGTCTTGGGCCTTGAATAAACATCAGTGGCAGCCAGGCAGTAGTGGCCATGGGCCTTGGGCAAGCCCCAGTCCTGTGCTTCTCTGGGAACCTGTGGGCATCAGGTGTGACCCAGTGTAGTGTCAGCTGTAGTGGCCACAGAGGGCCTGCATCACCCTCCCCTAACTCTAGGCAGGCCAGCATGGAGAAAAACTCCTATTTAGGGGAGGGTGAGAGACTTCAGCTGAGAACCTAGGGAATTCTTTATCTTTTCCAAGTTCACCAAGGCTATGAATCTAGGAGTCTGCAAGACTTGCAGCATTTCTGGCCTCAGGGCACCACTTAGTGCTGAAATGGCTGCAGTGACCACATACTTAGGTAACACTCAATTCCTTTTAAATTCTTGGAAAGTCCTGTGAAGAAGGGCAGGTACAAACAAGCCTAGACTGCAAAGATTGAAATAAGTACAAACTTTTTGTTGCTCAGACATCAGTGAACATCCATAATCATCAAGAACACACAGGAAAACACGACTTCACTAAACAGATTAAACAATGCACCAGTGACCTATCCTGGAGCAATGAGGAATTGTGCCTTCTGAGACAGGGAATTCAAAATAGGAAGCTCAACGAACTTCAAGATGACACAGAGGAGTTCAGAGTTGTTTTCAGAGAAATTTAACAGGAAGATTGAAATAACAATTTAAAAAAATAAAACAGAAATTCTAGAGATAAAATATTTAAATGACAAACTGAAAAATGCATCAGAGTCTTTCAACAGCAGAATTGATAAAGCAGAAGAAAGAATTAGTGAGGTTGAAGACAAGATATATGAAAATACAGTCAGAGGAGAAAAGAAAAAAAAGAATGAGGCATGCTTACAAGATCTAGAATATAGCCTCAAAAGGGCAAATATAAGAGTTATTGGCCTTAAAGAGAGTGTAGAGAAAGAGATCAGGGTAGAAACTTATTAGAAGAAATAATAACAGAAAACTTTCCAAACCTAGAGAAAGATAGATATTCAGATACAAGAAGGTCAAAGGACACCAAGCAGATTCAACCCAAACAAGACTACCTCAAGAGATGTAATAATCAAACTCTTAAAGATCAAAGACAGAGGAAAGATCCTAAAAGCAGAAAGAGAGAAAAAAAAAAAAGTGAATAACATATGAAATAGCTCCAATATGTCTGGCAGCAGACTTCTCGGTGGAAAACTTACAGGCCAGGAGGGAAAGGCATGACATATTCAAAGTACTGAAAGAAAAAACCTTGCAACCCGGAATACAATATCTAGCAAAGTTATCCTTCAACTCTAAAGGAGAAAGACTCCTAGACAAACAAAAACTGAGGGATTTCATCAACACCAGGCTTGACTTACAAGGTATGTTAAAGGGAGTTCTTCAATTTAAAACAAATGGATGCTAATGAGCAACAAAAAATCATTTGAAAGTATAAAACTCACTGCTAAAAGTACATAGACAAATACAGAATACTCTAACATTGTAATTGTAGTGTGTAAACCACTCATATCTTGAGTATGAAGACTAAACAACAAACCTTTCAAAAATAATAACTATAATATTTGTAAAAAATACACAATATAAAAAAACAAGAAAAAGTATAGAGTTTTAAAATTTTCTTTTTGCTTTTTTTCCCTTTTCATTGTGACCAGAGTTAAGTTGTCATCAGCTTAAAATAATTGATTATGTTATTTGCAAGCCTCATGGAGGCTCAGGACCAGATGGCTTCAATACTGAATTCTACCAAGCACTCAATGAAGAACTAATACCAATCTTGCTTAAACCATTCCAAAAAATCTAGGAGGAGGGGATACTCCCAAACTCATTCTACAAGGTCTGTATCACCCTGATAGCAAAACCAGACAAAGACACAACAAAAAAAGAAAACTACAGGCCAGGATCTCTGAAGAACATAGACACAAATATCCTCAACAAAATACTAGCAAACTGAATTCAACAACACATTAAAAAGGATATTTATCATTATCAAGTGGATTCATCCCAGGGATAAAAGTATGGTTCAACAGACACAAATCTATGAATGTGATACATCACATCAACAGAATGAAGGACAAAAACCATGTGATCATTTCAATAGATGTCAAAAGCATTAGAAATTCAACATCCCTTGATGACAAAAACTCTCAACAGACTTGATATAGAAGGAACATACCTCCAATATGATAAAGGTCATAGACAACCAAAACAAAGCTAGTATCATACTGAACAGGGAAAAACTGAAATCTCTTCCCCTAAGAAATGCGACAAGATAAGGATGTCCACTTTCACCACTTTTATTCAACATAGTTCTATAAGTCCTAGCCAGAACAATTAGATAAGAGAAAGAAATAAAGGGTATCCAAATTGGAAAGGAAGACATCAAAGTATCCTTGTTTGTAGATAATATGATCTTATATTTAGAAAAATCTGAAGACTCCACCAAAAATCTATTAGAACTGATAAATGAATTCAGTAAAGTTGCAGGATAAAAAATCAACATAAAAATCATTAACATTTCTATATTTCAAATAGCAAACAACCTGAAAAAGAAATAAAAAAGTAATCCCATTTATAATAGTTACAAATAAAATAAAATGCCCACAAATAAACTTAATCAGAGAAGTAAAAGATGTCTACAATGAAAACAATGCTCATGGATTGTAAAAATCAATATTGTTAAAAGGTCTATACTACCCAAAGCAATGTACAGATTCAAGCAATCCCCATCAAAATACCAAAGACAATCTTCACATAAATAAAAAAAATCATGAGATTTATGTGGAACCATGAAAGACTAATAGCCAAAGCCATCCTGAGAAAAAAGAACAAAGTCCGAGGCATCACATTACCTGACTTCGAATTATACCACAAAGCTATAATAACCAAAACAGCATGATAACGGCATAAAAATAGACACAATGGAGCAAACTAGAGAACCCAGAAATAAATTTGCACATTTACAGTCAACTAACTTTGGCCAAAGGTGCCAGGAACATAAACTGAGTATAGTCCCTTCAATATGTGGTGCTGGGACAACTTGATATACACATGCAGAAGAATGAAACTAGACCATTATCTCTTGCCATATACGAAAATCAAATCAAAATGGATTAAAAACTTAAATGTAAGACCTGAAACTGTGAAACTATGAATCTAAGAAAACATTGGGGAAACACCCCAGGACATTGGTCTGGGCAAAGAATTTCTTGAGTAGGCCTCAAAAGCACAGGCAACCAAGGCCTGTATCCAAAAATGGACCAATGGGTCCACATCAGGCTAAAAAGCTTCCGCACAGCAAAGGAAACACTCAACAAAGTGAAGAGAGAGCCTATGGAAGGGGAGAAACTAACTGCAAACTACTCAACTGATAAGGGATTAATAACCAGAATATATAAGGAACTCAAACAACTCAATAGGAAAAACAAAGAAACAAAAACTTAATCAAAAAATGGGTAAAACAGGCTGGGTGCAGTGGCTCATGCCTGTAATCCTAGCACTTGGGAGGCCGAGGTGAGTGGATCGTTTGAGCTCAGGAGTTCGAGACCAGCCTGAGCAAGAGCAAGACCCTGTCTCTACTAAAAATAGAAGCAAATTATATGAACAACTAAAAATATATAGAAAAAATTAGCCGGGCATGGTGGTGCATGCCTGTAGTCCCAGCTACTTGGGAGGCTGAGGCAGATCTCTTGAGCCCAGGAGTCTGAGGTTGCTGTGAGCTAGGCTGATGCCACGGCACTCTAGCCCAGGCAACAGAGCGAGACTCTGTCTCAAAAAGAAAAAAAAAAAAAAATGGGTAAAACATCTGAATAGACATTTCTCAAAAGAAGAAGACATATAAATGGCCAAGAGGTGAATGAGAAAATCTTCATCATTAACCACTAGAGAAACACAAACCAAAAGCACAATGAGATATTATCTCACTCTTTCATCAAATAGTTGAAAAGTAACAGATGCTAGTGAGGATATGTTAAAAGGAGAATGCTCATACACTGTTGGTGGGAATGTAAATTTCTAGCCACTGTGGAAAATAGTATAAAGGTTCCTCAAAAAAACTAAAACTGGAAATACCCTATGATCCAGCAATCCCACTGATGGGTATATATCCAAAAGGAAGCAAATCAGTACACTGAAGAGAAGGCTGCACTCCCATGTTTATTGCAGCAGTATTCACCATAGCCAAGATATGAAATCAAACTAAATGTCCATCAATGAAAGAATGGATAAAGAAAATGTGGTACATATACACAGTGGAATATTATTTAGCCATAAAGGGAACAAAATTCTGTTATTTGCAACAACAAGGATAGAACTGGTGGATATCATGTTAAGTGTAATAAGCCAGGCCCAGAAAGACAAATATCGCATGTTCTCACTTATGTGTGAGAGCTAAAGAAATTGATCTCATGGAGACAGAGAATAGAATGATGGTTACCAGAGGATTGGAAGGATATTTGGGGGGTGAGGGTGGGGTGGGGGGAAAGAGATGGTGTTTAATAGGTACAATGATATACAGTTAGGTAGGATCGATAAGACCTAGTGTTTGTTAACACAATAGGGCAACCATAGTTAACAATAATTTATTGTATATTTCAAAATAACTAGAAGAGTGGAATTAGAATGTTCCAAGCACAAAAAATTATAAATGTTTAAGGTGATGGATATCCCAATTACCCCAATTTGATCATTACATATTGTATGTTTGTATCAAAATATCACATAAACATATACAACCATTAGGTGTCCATAAAAATTAAAAATAAAAAAAAACTGAAAAACATTTCTGCATCAAAGGATGACACAATCAACAGGGAGAAAAGGAAATTTATAGAATAGGAGAAAATATTTGCAAATCACATGTCTGACAAGGGGTTATTATCCACAATATATAAAGAACTACAACTCAACAACAACAAAAAATAAACAGCTCGATTAAAAATAGGCAAAAACCTTGAACAGACATTTCTCCAAAGATTATATAATGATCAACAAGCATGTGAAAAAGATGCTCAATATCAGTAATCATTAGGGAAATGCAAATCAAAACCACAACAAGATATCACCTTACACCAGTTTAGATGGCTACTATATTAAAAACAACAACAACAAAAAACCCAGAAAATAACAAGTGTTGGCAAGGATGTGGAGAAAGTGAAAATTGTATACTGTTGGTGGTAAAATATTGCAACTGCTATGGAAAATAGTATGGTGGTTTCTCAAAAAATTAAAAATATTAATAGAATTACCATATGATCCAGCAATCCTACTTCTGGCCATATACCCAAAAGTATTGAAAAGAGGCAAGGATACATTTGCACACCCATATTTATAGCAGTATTATTTGCAATAACTAAGAGGTGGAAGCAGCCCAGATGTATATGGATGGATAAATGGAGAAACAAAATGTAGTCCTATATATACATAAATTGGGTTATGATTCAGCCTTAAAAAGAAAGGTAATCCTTTCACATGCTACAATAGGGATGAACGTTGAGGACATTGTGGTAAGCGATTAGCTAGTCACAAAAAGATACTCTATGATTCCACTTCTATGAGGTATCTAATGCAGTCAAATCCATAGAAATAGGAAGTACAATGGGGGTGCCAGGGGCTGTGGGGACAGGCAAATGGGGAGTTAGTGTTTAATGGGCACAGAGGTTCAGATTTGCAAGCTGAAAAAGTTCTGGACTTCTGTTGCACAACAATGTGAATACAGTTAACTCTATCAAATTGTACATTAAAAATGGTAAAGATGGTAAATGTATTTTTAACACAATTAAAAAATATATATTCTGGCAAACATAAAAAAGAAAAAGAAAAAAGGAATAGATAAAGCAAAATCTCATTAACAGTTGAATCTGTTGATGGCAGTCACTGGACTTTACTTCTGGGAATGTTTCAATTTTCATAGTTAAAAAGAAGGGGCCCCTAAGGGTATTAAGTTTAGGGTTATAAAGACTTGTCACTCCTGTTGGTGACCTCTGATTTATTTTAGGACTTTCAAAAACTATTTTGACAACCACCCATGCAAAGCCTCAATAAATGGGCTGAAGAGTTGTTAGCAGAGGAAAGAAAGCTGTGTTTCCTGTTTTGTTGGGGGAAAAGGGAGGGTGGGGCTGAGGAGATAATGGGCCTGAATGATGAAAATTCCTTCCTCCAAAAATCAGCCAGTCTACCTGATCTCACTACAGAACAACGTCCCCTTATCCTCATGCCTCTTACTGCCTAGCAGGGCAAAAACATGGAGGGTGCTGCAAAGGACACTCTCATCACTTGGCCCCTCCGGCTTCCCTGTGACCACCTCTGTGGCCAGCTCATTCTCCCAGAAGGCTACAAAGCCTATGCAGGCAGGAAACCTCCTGTAGCATCTGTGCTATGGCCAGGGCAGAGCTGTCCAACAAATGTTTATTGAGCCCCAAATACTGCATTGGGGAATCAGCAATGAACAGTAGACAAACACCTACTCTCAGGCAGCTTCCATTCTAGTGAGCAATCAAAACCAGGTGAGAGGACAGAGTCCACGTGATGGGGTGGGAAAGGGCAATTATAGAAAGAAGCTTAGGCCCTTTCTAGCCTCTACGTCTCCCTGACCACAGATCCTTATATCCACAGATCCCTGTCCACCTGAATATCCAACAGACATCTCAAACTTTGCATGCCCTTTCTTGATTTCTACCCCCAAACCTGTCCTTTCTGCCAACTTTCCCTTTTCTGCAAATGGCAACTCCGTTTTCCCAGGTGCTCAAGTCAAAAACCATGGAGTTACCCTCCCTACTTTCACAGCTCTTGTTAACCCAGCAATAAACCCCATTGATTCCACCTTCCAAATACCTGGATTCTCACTACTTCTTTCCACCACTTCCACTACCATCCCGATCCCATTCCCCACCATTTCCCACCTGGATTTTTGCTGTTGGCCTCTAGCTGGTCTCTGTGCTTATGTCCTTGTTCCTTCCAAAGTCTACGCTTAGCACAGAAGCCTTCAGCCTTAGTCTCATATCGGTCCTGGGATCGAGCCCTCCAGCAATGCTCACCTCACTCAGATCGAAGGTCCAAGGGCCCAGGAGGCTGGGCACAATTCCCCTCTTCCGTTCTGATCTCATGTCCTTTCTCTTCCTCCTTGCACACGCTTTTTCAACTGCCCTAGCCTCCTGGCTGTTCCTTAAACAGACCAAGCACATTCCTGCTTTAAGGCCACTCACTACCCGAAACATTGTCCCCTCGGACATCTCTCATTTCCTTTTATAAGTAGCGCCCCTTCCTCTCACTCCCGCTGCAGTCCTGTTCAGCTCCTTCTTCACCTTTCTCTATAGCGCTTCTCACAGCTGCCCTACTGTATACTCATCCTGTTTGTTTCATTTGTATTCTCTTTTCTCCTCATTCCTTCCCCAACTGGAGTATAGACTCTGTGGTAGTATGGAGACATTCTATTCTTGTCCTCATTTGACAAATAAGCAAACTGAAGTTTAGGGAGGTTGGGGAACTTGCCTAACAGAGTAAGACAGGTAGAGACCGGGACCCACACCTGTCTGATGCCAAAGCCCACGGTCTTAACTGCTACAACCTGATTGTCTTTCAGTCATGAGCTTAATAAAGAGACAGGTGGAGAACTTTTTTTAAGTGGGAACCAAAGCCGGGGATGCTCAGATGGTCAGGAGGCATTCAGAGGCCAGTGAGGAGTCCACCAGAGCAGGGCAGGTTGGAGAAGAGTGGAAGATCCAAAGGGAAGGGGCAAAATTGCACAGGGCCTTAGAGTCCAGAAAAATTAGACAATGTGGCTGTTATGTAATGCTTATTACAGAGTTCCAAGTAGAAAAGTGAAATAAAGAAGAGTTTTAAAGAAAGATTAATGTGATAGCTTGACAATATATCCACAAATTCTTTGACACTCCTTTCTTCAAAAGATGGAGCCCTTAAATGTGGGTTGGATTTAGGGACATGCTTCTGACAAACAGCACTGGCATGTGATGTCCAAGCCTAGCTCATAAAAGGTATTGCTGCTTCCACCTTGCCCTGGACCCACTAGTGTTTTCCAAGCCTTCCTCTGGGATGCTCCTCTCCGGACTCTCTCCCATGGAGACTCCTACACACTGCTGAGCTCTGTTCCCCTGTCACCTACCCAGCCCCACTTGCCCTGCCTAGGACAGCTCTACAGTTTGCCACGTTTCTCCCAGCACTCATTGATCCCTGTTGCTTGTCTATCCCCTGCTCTGAAGTGTGTTGATCTGTTATAACAAATACCTGTTCTGCTATCTTGACTCTGAGACTCTGACTTTCTGCTGGTTTTGACTTCTCGTTTCTGACTGATGGCTGGCCACACAGGCTCCCTATCCTGAGATGCTCCACCCCTCACTCCTAGGGATGTTTTCCCTACACTTTGGTCCACCAGTGCTGCCAAATCAGCAACTGTTTTCAGCTCCCGGCAGGGCTGCCCCGATATGCACTGGGCATGACCTGGCTCAAGCAGGCAAGTCTCAGTCTTGTGTCTACTCCATACCTCCCCCTTCTCCAAGTCAGAAATAATGCTGCCTTTTTTCTTTTTGACTAATGCATAGATTCTCTTATCTCACTCTCAGACACCTTGGTTATTGTGCATTTATCTAATGCTCTGTAATATTTTAAATACTTCCACACCTATATATATGTGTATATATATATATATATATACACATATATATATATTTTTTTTTTTGAGACAGTCTCACTCTGTTGCCCAGGCTAGAGTGCCGTGGCATCAGCCTAGCTCACAGCAACCTCGAACTCCTAGGTTCAAGCAATCCTCCTGCCTCAGACTCCCGAGTAGCTGGGACTACAGGCATGTGCCACCATGCCCGGCTAATTTTTTTAAATATATTTTTAGCTGTCCATATAATTGCTTTCTATTTTTAGTAGAGACAGGGTCTCGCTCTTGCTCAGGCTGGTCTCGAACTCTTGAGCTCAAACGATCCACCTGCCTCGGCCTCCCAGAGTGCTAGGATTACAGGTGTGAGCCACCGCGCTCAGCCCCACACCTATATTTTGAATTAATCCTCACAATCACCCCCATGGGCCTAGTGGACAATATTTTCCTCATTTTAGAGATAAATAATCCATTTTTCATGCCACAGAGCCTTTATTACTAGCCACTTCCTCTGACATTTTTCTCCCTTGATTTTAAAATAAATAATTAAATATCCAATGGTTGTGCCAAGGACTGAATTATGTTTCCCCCTCCAAATTTATATGTTGAAGCCCCAACCCCTAACGTGACTGTATTTGGAGATCGGGCCTATAGGAGGTAATTAAGGTCAGATGAGATCTTAGGGGTGGAGCCCTGACAGGATTAGAATTAATGTCCTTGTAAGAACGGACACCAGAGCCACCCCTTCACCCAACGCATGCACAAAGAAGAGCACACAGCAAGACGGTAGCTACCAACAAGCCAGGAAGAAAGGCTTTGCCGGAAACTGACCGTGCAGCACCCTAACCTCAGACTTCCAGCCTCCAGGACTATGAGAAAAATAAATATATTGTTGTTCAGGCCACTCAGCCTGTGCTATCTTGTTATGGCAGCCGAGCTGACAAGTTGTAATCTTAAATAATAAACAATTTTGAACATTTAGAAAAAGAAACAGACATATGAGATAAATTTTGGTTCTGTTTTTACTAATTCGTAACAGCTCTCATTGTAGCATTGCTCTTAGATTGGAACCACATTTTTCCAATCTAAGAATCAACCGGCTTCCCAAGTCCTCTAATTTCCAACAGTTACTTTATTCCCCAGCTCTGCCACAGGGCAATAGTGTGACAAGAGTGTAACACTTATGTAACAGTTGAAAAGTGTAACACCTCTCCTCCTGTCTAATCTAGTTTTTATGAAAAACAAGTCAGCCGTCCTTATTTCCCTACACTGAGCAGATAATTAATGATGTTCACCGAAGGATTAATGACGTTCCCGAACCCAGGAAGAGTAAACGCTGTAATATATAGACCAAGGGTCTTGGAAAGGGAAGGGAGTGTGTGTTGGGGAGAAGTGTAGGTGTCCTCAAGGGCAAGGCCACCAAGAGCCTCGGGAACCTCCCTCCTTTCTTCCAAACATCCAATTCGAGCCCCACTTGGTTGACATATGTCTTCCCTAACTAGGTCATCCTCCTTCGGATTTCCACATATTTCATTTCTATTCCAATGAATGTTTCCTAACTTACCTGGTTTTGGAAACATATCCTGAAGCTGTGTGTTCTGTGTCCCAGGCAGACACTAACTAGAATAGCACCAGCAGAGTCGGGGTAAAGTAGGGTGGAGCGGCCGTGGCCAGGCATGGAAAATACCCACAAACCCCCTCATATTGCTCAGAGCTGAGCTCACAGCAGGCAGTTAATAAGCAATAGCTGAATCGAAAAGTGACACTTACTGCGTGGGCCCCGCCGGGCTGTCACACTCAGGAGGCGAGTCTGGGGCTCGTCATGTGCTGGCTCCTGCTGGTTGCCAAGGTGGGATTCTTCGGACACCATTTCGTTGGGGCCAGTGGTTGGCGGCTGTGGGCAGAAGGTCAGAGGTTCAGAGACTCACAGGGCTTAATGGACTCAATTCCTTTGTTGGGACTGTGGGTCACCAATGAGGAGATGGCCCGAGTACTACCCAGATCTGTAGTCCCTGTCACCCGAGTCACCATGGGCACCCCCCAAAGATGTGGTACCAACCCTAAGTTTCTTCAGGAAGTTTCTCAAAGCATCCCAAAACAACATGATGATTTTCAGGTTTTCTAGGTAAAATGTATGGAGCTCCACAGAAATTTAGAGGAAAGGGAAAGAGGAAAATCGTAATCAAACAATCTGTTCCCAACTCCAAGCAGTTTGGAAACAGCAGTGAAAGTGTCACTGGATGATCCAGGGCAAATATCGAGTCCACCCTTTGGGGGCCCCCAAGAATAGCCTGTGGTTCCTTCCCCAAACTCTCAGAGGAGGAAACAAGTAAACCAAGTTGGCAGTGCTGCCTGTGGGGCTAGACAGACTAAGCCTTGCCTCCAAACTCAGACTGACTGTGGGGCTTCGTGCAAGTTATTTAACTTCCTTACACACTGCTTTCTCACCTGTAAGAGAAGGAAAATGAAAAGAGCTGGTTCACCGAGATGCTTGCATATATGAGGCATTGTGCAAAGCACACGATCCTGATTTAAATAGCTGGCCTGGGGTGTGCCTTATTAAAGGCATCTTTAAGTATCCCCTGGGTGATTCTGAATTGCAGCTGGGGTTAAAAAAAGCTGAACTAGGTTTCTTGCCATGCCCCAATAGAGACGATGCCTGTGAAGTTCCAAGCCTGGCCCCTCAGTGCTCAGCAACTGGGAGCTATTCTACTCCCTTCTCCCCTTCCTTCCTGTTTAGTCTAAGCCCTGGTCACCTGCTGCACCCTGTGCCTGTGACTGTACAGCTCTGGGCGTGGCTCTTTTCATCTGCTGCCTCAGTGGTCCCTTGCCCTGGGTCGCAGAGCCCCATACTGACCCTGCAGGAAGGGGTTAAAGCTTCAGCAGTGCGTCTGGCTGTGGGACTCTCTCCATCTCCAAGAAGGGCAGGAAAGCCTGGCCCACGTGGCCGGGCAGTGGCTCTCCACCCCCTGGGCGGCTCCATCCCAGC
This sequence comes from Eulemur rufifrons, assembly GCF_041146395.1. Taxonomy (NCBI): domain Eukaryota; kingdom Metazoa; phylum Chordata; class Mammalia; order Primates; family Lemuridae; genus Eulemur; species Eulemur rufifrons. Next base: position 28,490,641 of record NC_091001.1, read on the forward strand.
CTGCAGGAAAGGCTGGCCACTCCTCTGCCTGGCTCACCCTAACAGGGGTGTGCTGGGCAAGGGGGGAGCTGAGAGGGAGGTTCCCCCCCATTGGACTCTCCCTCCCGGCACCCTCCCCTCCTCCTCTGGCCACCCCTCTCTGCAGACAGCCCCTTCACGTGACTGCTGGCTCAAAATGGCGCTTCCCACTCTCCTCTTTCCTGCTGGCATGTCGAGTGTTCCAAGCAAATTGCCCGTCCACAATAGCCGCTTCCCGGCCTCCCTTCTCAGAGCATAACATCTCCTCACGAAGGGCATTGACTTACCTAGAAAAGGTTTACCTTTCCCCACGTGAGATGCTCCCAACCTAGAGGGGACTCCAGCAGAGAGGCGGGGAGGAGCCGGCCTCTGGCTTAGACTAAGGCGGAATTCAGGCTTGGAGCTGGAAAGGGAGGGAGTTCTCCAAGATTTGTAATCCTGTACTGCCATCTACTGCCTGTTTTAATTCATGGCCTTCACTGAGAACTCTTGGGAAACGAGAAAACTTAGAGGAAAAATGCTCCAAGCATGGAGCCCAGCCTTACTGTAAGGATAATCTATGAGCCTCCACACCAGAGTCCTACACTCTGGACCATCCGTCCGCCTCCCTGCCTCACAGTCCCCCGGAGCAGGCCCACAGTTAGTACCCACAGGAGGGACCTTCCCTTGGTGGGTTCTGTGTGGCCCCCTGAGAGTGCAGGCAGTTGCTGATCAGTGACACAACACACAGACACAGTTCTTGTCACTTCCTACCTGTTTCTTTCTTGGCTGTCTTTGCACCTTTGAATTCTTCTTCCGCTTTCCCACATTTGCATCCTCATCATTTTCGATGAACTCCTTTGTTAAAAGACAAATGGAAGAGGGGGAGACTTTTAGGAGAGGAAGAGGGGTATGACTTTTAGGTATCAGTTTAAAATCACCATCTTGACCCTGGGCCTCCATCCACTAACAGAGAGTGAGTGACAGACCCTGAATGCAATCTAAGCAGCCGTCACCACCCATTCTTCTCAAAATAGACAAGTTCTTGAAAAGTTGTATCCAAACTGAAACATCACAAATGAGATGATGTTGGAGCTGTCTTTGTTTTAGGTCCTGGTTCATGCATACAACATTTATTGAGCACCTACTGTGTTCCAGGCCCTGGGGACGCAGAGATGAATACCATATGCTGCCCTGCTCTCAAAAATCACAATCTAAGAAAAAATGACTCCAAGTGATTCTGCAAGGACAGATAGAGGACCATAACCCAGGACAGTCACCAGAATCATAGTTGGGATTTCACAAGTTAGGGTTTTCTGCTTCATGGCCTTACCAGCAAGTAAGGGATAATGATGATAGCTGTTAAATCACCATGAAAGTTTCAATTTAAAGGAAATGCTGGCAGATCTTTTTGGAAAGGAAATAATCCTTTAACAGTGTAAATTTCATTTCCTTTTTCCACATTGCATTTTCTAATGTTTCAGTCATAAGATGTTAGAGGTGAAAGCTCTAAAATCTTCAAGCTCTAAAATCTTCTAGCTCTAGAATTTTATAACTGGGGTGCAAGTGCCTCAGGGTGAGTAAGAAATTGCAAAATAAACACAGAACCTCTCCCTGGCACAGCAAATTTATTAGACTGTTTTATTCCCCCCTAAAATTGGGAATTTTTTTGTTTTTATACTGAAACAAAGTTGGAACACAAAGCATCGATTTTAAAGATAAAAGCTTTCAAAGAAATGTCATGCAGGTTGCTGGACCAGACTGCAGCCACTCCTTACTCCCCTTGGCCATTGGGGTTAGGGAAGACATGAAGTTCAGTTACAGAGCAGGGAACGGAGGTCCCAACCAGTATGTGGGCTTGATTTGGGCTTTTCCCTGGTGCATGTGGCCTGACCTCTTGGCTCATCCTCTGAGTAGAAGCACCATCCTCATTCTGGCCTTTTTCAGGGTCTCCCAGATGGGGAGTGTTCTTAGCTCAGGGATTCACCAATCTAGGCTACAAGATGATAAAAATACTGAGGTGTGCAAGTATGTGTATGTATGGTTCTTAATTCAATTCTAAGTTTATATTGGCTTAGAATGGACTTATGAGAAATCTAGGTCATCTTTTGTTTCCAGTAACGTTTTGATCCTCAGACAATAGGAAAACCCTCCCGCAGGAATTCCAATGAGCTAGAATGCAAATTCCATGAGGTCACAGGGTTTTTATTCAGGAACTGGAGGCACCAAACATATCTGCTGCATGAATGAATAAGCACATAAAGATGTATGTGGTTTGTCAGTACTTGATATCTTGCTTAGAGCTAATCTGCGTGGTTTTATAACAAGTTCCCTCAGAGAGTGAGGGAACTTCACTCAGGCTTTTTGAAGCACTACATTGGAAACAGCATATCATCTCTATTTCTGTCTCCATTTCTGCCTCTGGGGTCTCACGCTGGTGAACCCTTGAGCCTCCGGAGAAGTCTCTCTTCTATCTAGTGGTCTTTGGTCTCCAAATTGTAGACAGCCTCCCTTCTCTGGTTTGGGCATTGCTTTTATGAATTTTTGTCCACATTGAGTTAGAAATAGCAGGACTCCATGGACAGAGGATTTTATAAGCAGTTATGATCTACAATGGTTATCTTCATTCTGAATTTCTTTAGAAATCAGTGTGCTTCAGGTAGAGCTGGGCCCAGGCGTAGGTAGTAACTTAGAGCTACCATGTGTCGGAATTCATGAAATGGTGACAAAACAGCTTCAGAGCATTCAGGTAGAGGTAAGATCGTGGAGTGCCTAAAAGGTTGCATTTCCCTCACCATACGCCCACCCCCCACCCCACCACATGCCTGACATAGCACCCTCCATGTGCATTTCATAGGTATGTGTGTAAACTAAACTACACCTGAGGATGCGGCTGTACTTTGAGTCCTGGCACAACAAAGTGCAACCTAGCTTAGGAGACTAACTGAAAGCCTACTTTAGGGGTATACTTTTGCAGCACATAGCTGAATCTCAGCTTATCACAGCAGCTGAGCTTCAGTCAGTCACAGACGGTCAAGTCATCAGGTTATGGTCAAATACAGCAACGCTGACTGTAACCATTCAAGCTGTTTCTGAACCTCACTTCCGTTCTCCATCCATAGACACTGCAGAGCAGAGCTCTCTGAACCTCTTCTGGTTCTGACAGCTATCCAATTCACAAATCGTTCTTTGCCCAATTAAACTTTGTTGCATTTAATTTGTCTAAAGCTTTTCCTCTTAACCTGTGCAATAAATGCTTGTTGCCGGCCCACCTTGTCCACAAACACGTGTTACATGAGCATGCACGCACAAACACGTCCCGAGGAGCAGCGAAGCTGCCACTTACCTCTGTGATTATTTTTACTTTCTCTTCCCTGGGATTCATTTTGGCTGCGATGGATCCCTGACTGAAAAAGAACAATGAAGAAGTCAGGCATTTTGAAATTAATGAAATGTCGCACTTCTCACTGTGGATATATATGAAGCTGGCATTGATGTGAGGGAAGTGCTTGCACTAAGTAGACTTTCTATGCCCCAGGAATACCCGCAGACCCCAGGACTGGGGGAAATCTAAGCACCAGCAGAAAAAGGAAGGATGCCAGACCCCTCCGTCTGCAGAACCCTGGCTTACTGTGTCCTTGGAGTAGGGTGACCCTCGTTGGAAGAACTCTTCCACAGCTTCTCCTCTCCCTCCTGCCCCTCCTGACTCTCTGCCCTTGACCTTGGCTCTCATTTCACTGAATCAAGAGAAGAGAACAGAGAGGGCTTCCACGTGCCCCTCTGCCCCATCTCACTGAGTCATGTCACCCCCTCGGCTTCCACCTGCTGCTGCAAATCGCCCCTGGTCCCATCTGCTCCCCTCCCTCTGCTGTCCACTGGGCTGCGTCACTGTCCCCTCCTCCAGGACTTTGACCCCAACAATCCCCACCCCCTTTTGCCTGGATAATCATTTCTTCCCGCTCTATTGGCTCATTCCTGTGAGTGTAAAAAGTGCTGTAATTTGTTCCTTCCTTTAAAAAAGCCCTCTCTTGACTTCTCCTTCTAGCTGTCGCTCAATTTTTCAACCTTTACAGAAACCTCTCAAAAACATTCTCTCTCTTTCCAATCTTTTTTTTGGGGGGGGGCAGTCTAGCATGCCCTGAAACTGCCCTTGCCAGTATCTCCAATGCCCAATCATTGCCACATCCAGTGATCAATTCTCAATCCTCATCTTTCTTGACCCTGTCAGAGGCATTTAGTGATGAAAGCGACCTGTCACTTTCTTTTAATTTTTTTTTTAATTTTTATTTTTTGAGACAGAGTCTCACTCTGTTGCCTGGGCTAGAGAGCCATGGCATCAGCCTCGCTCACAGCAACCTCTAACTCCTGGGCTCAAGCGATCCTCCTGCCTCAGCCTCCCGAGTAGCTGGGACTACAGGCATGCGCCACCATGCCCGGCTAATTTTTCTATATATATTTTTAGCTGTCCATATAATTTCTTTCTATTTTTAGTAGAGATGGGGTCTCGCTCTTGCTCAGGCTGGTCTCGAACTCCTGAGCTCAAACAATCCGCCCACCTCAGCCTCCCAGAGTGCTAGGATTACAGGCGTGAGCCACCGCGCCCGGCCATCTTTTGAGATACTTTCTTCACTTGGCTTCTGGGATAAGTTCTTTCCTGGTTTTCCTCCTACCGACTGACTGTTCCTTATCAACCCCCTCTGCTGGTTTCTCCTCATTGCTCAGAACACGGAATGTTGGAGTGCTCTGGGGCTCAGCTCTGCCTATATTCACTCCTCTGGCCATCTCCTCATGTTTCTTGGCTTTAAAAACCATCTGTATCCTGATATTTGCCAAATTTACATCCTGGGTTCAGACATCTCCCCAGAACTCCATACTCAAATATGTAACTGCCTGACAGACACCTTCACTTGGCTCAGCATGTCCCCAAATGAAGCTGCTTGCTTTTACCCCTCAGCCTGCTTGTGCTGCGATCTCCCTGTTGCAATAAACAGAAATCCATTCTGCTTAGGCCCAAAATCTTGCAGTAATTCTTAACTCCTCTCTCACTCTCACCTGTCACACCACACCCAATCCCACTGAGGTCCTGCCAGCTTTGAATTATATTCAGGATTCAATCACTTCTAAGCACCTCCACCATTATCACCCTGGTCAAACCTCATCTTCTCTCATGAAGACTACTGCAAGAGCCTCCTAATTTCTCAGAGTCCCACATTACTCACCTACTGTACTGAAGTCAGAGTGGATTGTTGAAAATTTGAGTGACATCCTGACATTCTTCCCCTCAAAATCCTCCAGTGACTTCCCTTTGTCAACATAGTAAAATCCAAAATCCTTTCAAAGGCATACAAGGCCCTGCATGATTTGCACTTGAGTCCTCTTGCCTCAGGGCCTTTGCTCTTGCTGTTCCTTCTGCCTAGAACTCTTTTTCCCAAGATAGCAGCATGGCTCTCTCTTTCTCACTTCCTTCATGTCTGTCCTGAAATTTCATTTTATCAGAGAGCTCTTCCCTGACCATTCGCAGTACATTGGTACCCTCCTCCCAGCATCCATCTGGAACTCCCTACTAGCTTACAATGATTTACTTTTTCATAGTACTTATCATCACTCAACATATATACTTACTTGTTAATGTGCCTATCCTCATTAGAATATAGCTATAAGCGGGCAGGAACGTTATTTTGTTTATTATTTACCTCCAGAGTCTGGGACTATGGTACACAATTCACACTCAGTATGTATTTGTCAAATGAATGACTAAGCCACTACTTTTATTGCTTGCATCTCCATGGCCACATTCTAGGACTCTTTATAGCTCCATTATCCTTTTTAGGCTGCTGTGAAGACTAAATGGGAGAACATGTGGAGAAACGACAGGCACCGGACTGACAAATCATAAGCCCTTCCTAATATCCACGGAATCTAAGTCTTAACTAGGACTCGGTCGGGTCATGTAAGCAGCTCATCCGAGGTGCTCAAGGTTTTGCTGACGCTACTGGGGAATTAGCATGTTAAGGAGAAATAAAGCGCCTGAAATTCTGTTGTCTCCTCCTGGGGTACAAACAATAGAGGAAGCGAAACCATAAAAGCAGCTAAGAAAATAGAGAGGTGAGACGGTAACCCAGAGTGAATGAGGAGGCAGGTCATAAAAATAAAACGCAAAAGGACACAAAAGCTGTCTAATAAGCAACTCTGGTCATTATGAACTGGAAAAGAAAGAACTATGAAATATTTTAGTAACTAAAACTATAATAGATTCTCTATAAATTAAAAAATACTGTATATAAGAGAAAAAGTAGAAATAATAAATGAAAAACGTAACAGGGTTATTTTCTTTGCTCTTCATTCTTTTCTGATCATTATCTTTAAATGAGTTTCTAAGGAAATCAAATGACACCGAACTTTATTTTTCTATGAACACTGTTGCTAAGAAAAGATAAATCAATCCTGCCAACTTTAATATGCAGCTTGTCATCATCATACTCACTGAGCACTTGCTAATATATTCCTACTGGAAACATCAAAATAGTCATGGTTTACTGCACACTTATTTTGTGTTATCTGTCTCTGTATGTTTTCTTTCGTCCTCACAATAACATTTCTGGCTTAGTAGTACCTGCTTCAATTTGTACGTGAGGAAACTGAGGCTCTGACAGGTTACATGATTTGTCTAAGGTCATAGCTATTATTAAATGTCACATTCAGAACGTGACCCCAGGACTTTGTGATTCTAGAGTCCACCCCCACTCCAGTCTGCCCCTTCATCTCAACATTTACTCTTGCTTTTGCAGTGACATCAGTAACTGTTCTATGTCAGCCCACTATGCTGGAAATATTTGCAATTGAAAGCTGCAAAGCATTGCACCACTGAGAAAGGGCTTAGGCTGTGTTAAGTCAAGATTTATTTAACTCGGTGTAGAAAAGCAAACACATTTTGCAAGGAAAGTACTGACACCTTCACCTGAACAAATGGACTATTCCTAAGGGTCATCAGCAAATCAGAACCATATCTAGAGGACCCTGTGATGAATTCTCCAGGGTGTAGTGAAAAAGGAATGAAGGTATAGGAACAAGGCTGCATTGTATACAATACACCTCTACTTTGGCTACTTAAAAAATATTAATGATATGATATCCATGTGTTACTCCAGAACAGTGAAAACATGGGTTTAAAGAAAGAGTGAGGACTTTGCCAAAAGTTACATGGAACTGGGTTCAACTTCCAGCTCCAGTTATCAGCTGTGTGATACAGGATCCATGCCTTCCCCTCTCTGAGACACATTTCTGTAAAATTTCAGACTTCCTACCTTGAAGGGTGATTATTTATAAGGGACAAATGATAGGGTGGGTGTAGTGAAATGCATAGCATGGACCATGCTCTTAATATTGGTAGGTGTTATTATTAAGAAAAGATGAAAGCAGAGAGGGAAAGTGGAAGAAAGGGCTGAGGAGGAAAAAGAGCTGGCGGGAAAGAAGAGGAATAATGAGGAAGAACTTAGGTGATGTTCAAGCCCTGTCCCCTCAGTTCTAGCCTGCACCTCTGGCGATGATAGCCCTGTGCCCTCTCCCCTCCTTCCAGCCAGCCTGGGCCAGTTGCCTTGCTGCTCCCATTTGTAGTACTTCTGAACCCTCCTGCCTTCACACCCGGGAGTATTTGCTCTCTTGCATCCTTGGAGCATTTATGGTCCCATCCTGGACCTCGGAAACCTGGGGACGTGCCACATACACCCTTTTGGATTCATTATCTTATTCCACAAGTTATTCCAGCTGCAGCTTTCCTTAGCATAAGGTTAGTGACAAATAGCTTTATTGAATCATTTAGTCAGCTTGATATATATTGCCCTCCAAGAGCACACATGAAAACCATATTTGAGCTGTGCTATGTGACATATGGCCAATGTGTTTACATGATGTAGTAAGTGCTGGAAGCCCTTCCCTGGAAGTAGTCCTGCTGTGCTCTGAGTGGGTTTTTTTTTTTTTTTTTTTTTAAATAAATCTCTTATGACACATAGCTCATTGTACTGTTATCATCTGTTTATAGGTCTGTCTCTCCAGCACACTCTGAGCTTCTGACCTGGTCTAATTCATTATTGCATACTCTAAACTTGAATACATTCCTGTGCATTGTTGATGCTTGATAAATGTTTGAATGAATGACTCTATAAATGAACTCTAGGATACACACATGCACACACACATATAGACAGAGAGAGAGAGAGAGAGATTACATTACATGATGGCACTGAATTTATTTGCAAAAATGGCTATATGAAAATGGAATAGGAGGCATATATTTCCTATTACACTTTATTAGCTCTTCATAGCACCTCTGCAGGGAAGGGAAACAATCAGTTTAAGTTGCAGCCAGTTAGATTTTCTTAAAGTTTTTTGGAAATTACAGCAAGTCTCAGACCTGTGGTTAATCCCTCTTTCTTTGTCTAATGCCAAGAAAAGTGAAGCTTGCAGTAACTAGTACTTCTCCCCTGAACCAGTTTGAATTAAAAGGCCCAGAAATGCAACATGGAACAAATGTTTCACACACTGTTGGTCAGAGAGGATTTCCACTCAGGGCTTGTGATGTACAGGACTTACATTTCCTGGAAACCAGACACCAGACAGCAGCTCAAATCAAAGCCACCAAGTAACGGTCTACGTTCCCATTCCAGAAAGTAAAAATGTAAATAATGATGAGAATCTCCAAGCCCCGCATTTACAATTCATGAAGTCCAGTCTCATGGAGAGGCTGAACTCCCAGCCGGGCAACTGAAAACAGGAAACCACTGCTGCAGCCCTGGTCCCGTTAAGGACTGATTTACCTTCGGAAACTTACAGAAGGCACTTTGCAGATTCTGCTTTCCGGGATGGCAATGGAAAGGGCTGGTCGTGCTGCTGAATCTTCTCCAAGGGTCCGAAGGGAAGTGCTGAGTGTTGGGGATGCCCCTGGGCTCCTCCCCGGGAAGCTGCAGCCACGTCTCAGAGCAAAAACACCAGCTTAGCAACCCGTTCCTAAGGAAGATCACTCAGCGGCTTTTTTTTTTCTTTTAAAGTGGCAGGTTACTTCTAGTAGTGAGATACAAGCACCCTGGGTAAGCAGAGGTGCACACCCTGTAGGAGAACCACAGAGAGAAATCACCTTGGGGGAAGCAGAGTGGAAATTAGGTCAAACTTTAAGAGCCATACCCTCCCTTAGGACATCCGGCTGTCATGCACTCCTGCATTCCTGGTGACGCTCAGATGCAGGGCAATTTGGAGTCATAAAAGTTCTTCACTACATGGTGAAGTTGTCTAAACTGGCAGCAGTTAAGGCTCTGTGGCCGTGCTTCAGGGCACCAGCAAATGTTGCCCTGGAGTGTTTTCCAGTTCAATTTGGAGGATTGAATGGACAAGGTTAGTCTCTGCTTTTTCTCTGAATCCCACTACAATTACTGAAAGGGAATATGAATGTTATGGCTCAAAAAAGCAAAGATAATGAGAGAAAAGGTAAAGCAGATGAAAGAGTAATGAAGTGAGTGAACCAAAGGAAGCCATACTCTAAGTATACTAGTGAGTGTGTGTGTGTGCACTGACTATATTTTCTTATTTTCTATGTTCCTTTTTTATTGCAAAATATTAAGGGGATACAAATGTTTCTGTTACGTGGATAGCTTTTGTAATGCTTAAATCAGTGCTGTAAGTGTGCCCATCACCTGAATAGTGTTCATTGTACCTATTAGGTTTTTACTCTTCCCCTCTGGTCCCTTTCCCTCTTCTTGATTTCCAACAACCTTTATCTCTCTCTGTGCCCATGTGTGCCCATCAATTAGTTCCAAATTATTAGAGAATATATGTGGTGTTTGTTTTTCCATTCCTGAGATACTTCATTTAGGATAATGGTCTCCAGTTCACCCAAATTGCTGAAAAAGGTATTATTTCATTCCTTTTTATGGCTGAAAAAGTACTCCATGGTGTATAAATATACCATATTTTGTTAATCCACTCATGAACTGATGGGCACTTAAGTTGGTTTCACATCTTTTTGATTATGAATAGTGCTGCAATATACATTCAAGTGCAGGTGTCTTTTTGATAAAATTATTCCTTTTCTTTGGGTGGATACCCAGTAGTGGGATTGCTAGGTCAAATGGCAAGTCTATATTTCTTTGAAGAATTTCCATTCTGTTTTCCATGGAGGCTGTACTAATTTTCAGTCCCATCAACAGTGGATAAGCGTTCCTTTCTCTTTGCATCCATGCCAGCATCTATTGTTTTTTGACTTTTAATAATGGCCGTTCTGACAGGGGTAAGGTGATATCTCACTGTGGTTTTAATTTGCATTTCCCTGATGATTACTGATGTTGGGAATTTCTCTATTGTTTAGGAAACTTAGTTTTGCAGGAACAAGATTCTTGGCTGGAAGTTGTTCTGTTCAAGAAGACTGAAGATGGGTCCCCAATCCCTTCTGGTTTGTAAGGTCTCTGCTGAGAAGTCTGCAGTTAGCCTGATGTGTTTGTAGGTTATTTGTTGCTTTCATCTTGCATTTTGACTTTGGTCAAGTTGATGACTATGTGTCTTGGTGATGTCCAATTTGATATGCATCTTTCTGGGGTTCAGTGACCTTCTTGTATCTGGATGTCTGAATCTCTGGTGATATCAGGGAAGTTTTCCTCAATAATTCCCTCAAAAAGGTTTTTCATACTATTTGGCTTTCTTCTCCTCCCTCCCTTACTTTATATGGTCCCATATTTCTCTAAGTGATTGTTCGGGTCTTCTTTTTTTTTTTCAGCATCTTTGAATGACTGGTTTGCCTAAAAGCCTTGTCTTCATGCTCTAAGAGTTTTTTTCTTCTGCTAAGTTTTGCCTATTGTTGAAACTTTCTGTTGTATTTTGAAATTCTCTAAATGACTTCTCCATGTCTTTCAGTTCTGTTATACCCCTTCTTATGCAGTCTAGCTCTTTAGTGACTTTTTCATTTTTTTCATCGATTTCCTAAAATATTTTTTGCCTTCTTTTTGTTGGTTTTCAACTTTCTCTTCAATTCCATTCATTTTATTTGCCATCCATATTATGAATTCCATTTCTGTCATTTTGGCTATTTCCTTGTGGTGAGAGTTCACTACTGTAGATCCACTTTGATCCCTTGGGTGTGTTGAACTGTGTCGTTTTTTCATGTTGCCAGAGTTCTTTTGCTGGTTTCTTCTCATCAGTATCCTCATCTCTCAGTTCAGGGGTGATAGATTTGCAGGGTACCTTTTCTCCTTTGCTGGGAACTCTCCTACTTAGTGAAAAGATGGGAAGGTCCCTAGATGGTGCTTTGGTGTCCCACTCTGGAGTATTGACCCAACAGGTGAGAGGTGCGTACACTGAGAGCCTGTGATGCAACTATTCTGTTTTGTTCCATTTCCCTGTGACTGTCACAGTTCAAAGCCAGTGCTGGATGCTCTTGGTGTGGTGTTGTGGGTTGTTCTTCAGGTCTTCGTTGGAGGCTTGAGGTGGTGGTCTTCATGAGATCTTCTCCTTGGAGGCTGGTGTTGTGGGGGATTGCTTTGCCTGGGGTCTCCCTGCAGACGTGACAGTGGCAGCTGGGTGAGTCTATCTAGGCAGTGATTATGGGTGTCTGGGTTGTGTGTGTTTGCTTGAACCAGGTACAAGTGTAATGGCTCCTTGAGGCCGGAGTGTCCGTGGTGGAGAGTTGGACCTCAGGGTGATTCCACCAGCCCAGCAGCAATGGTGGAGACTTGGGTTTCAGATGCAGTGCTGGAATCTCTGGGGTGGAATTGCAGGCTTGGAGCATGGACCAGGGTGTGGTGGGAGCCTCAGAGCTGGAGCTGCGGCCTGGAGGCAGGGCAGGAGCTGCATGAGTTGGGTCACAGGGTCAGACTGCAGTTCAGGAACCCCAGAGGTGGAGCCACATCACAGAGAGCAGATCAGGTGGCATGAGGACCATGGATGCAGAGCTATGCAGGTTGGGGATGGCTCCAGTGGCACAGAAATCACAAGTGCAGAGCCCCATGGGGCGGGTGGTGGCATGTGGGTCATAGGGTGTGGGGCTGCAGGCTGGGGCTGCTGGGCAGCTGGGGTTCTCCCTTTACCCAGGTTCTGCTGAGATAGTCACTGCAAGACTTCTTAGATGGTGTCTGTGGTGCCTGAGGTACCCCCTCTGCTCAGATCCCACATTAGCTGGGGGACACTCAGCTCTCAGTCATAGGGCGTGGCAGAGGAGAACATCCACTCTGCCTTCTTCCTCCGCAGCTGGGTGGGGGTGATGCAAAGAAAGCTGTTGCAAAGCTGAGCCCCATGCAGACCTGGTGCCCTGTACCTGAGAGCTCAGAATGGTGTCAGTTGTGGTAACCTGGGATCAGCAGCAACCAAATCCCTGCTGCACCTGCTCACCCGTGCAATGTCTTTGCAGAGACTCCAAGCAGCAACCTGATCAGTCCAGAGGTCTGCGATGGTGATGGGGGCTCCCTCATAGCTCAGGCTGCAGTGCCTGTGGGCTGAGTGTGGAGCCTCAGGGCTTTCTCCTCCTCATCCTCCCCGTGTGTGGATGCTTTCCCAGGGTTCCCTTTGATCTTGCCAAATGAATCACCCTGTCACCTTCTCCTTCACTCTGAACGTCCCCTGTCACTTCTTTGGAGTTTTAAATGGTCTTTCCAAGAAGAGCCATCCATAGGTAGCTCTCATCCATAGGTGGATGCCAACTTTCGATCCTCTCGTTGATAGCAGCATGTGATTGGGCTGCTTCTAGTCTGCCATCCTGCCTATTTTCTGTATTCTTGATGCTCTGGCAATTGAGGCCTTGATCCTGGAGAAACTGATTGTCCTAGGTTATCTAATTCCTAGAAATAGCAAATGATTCCCCTGAAATATACAAACTTTCCATTGATATGCAAACAAACTGATCGAGAGCCACATAACCAACCATCTCCTTTATCAAACTCTCACACACCAAGTCAATATTTTCCCTGTCCTAAATCACCCCAGGGCCAGTTACCCTTATGTTCCAGATCCCACTGAAATTATTCAAACTATTTAATCCTAAACTTATTCTGCATCCTACCCTGCTTCACCCATCCCTTCCTGGGAAAACCCTAGTAAAGGCATTGGGCCATACTCTGGTCTCCACTCCTTCTGCCTTCTAACCAACACTGTCCCTTCCCCATGTGGCCCTGTCTGGCATGCTGTATGCTATGGTTTGAATGTGTCTCCCCTCAAAACATGTATTAATAACTTAAGAACTTTATCTCTAATGCAGCAGTGTTGGGAGGTGGGGCCTAATGGCAGGTGATCAGGCTGTGAGGGCTCAGCCCTCATGAATGGATTAATGCCATTATCACGATAGTGGATTCCTTATAAAAGAATAAGTTTGTCTCTTTTTTTCTCTTTCTCTTTCTCTCCCTTTCTCTCTCATCCTCTCATCTTCTACCATGGGACAACACAGCAAGAATGTCTTTGCAAAATGCCAGCCCCTTGATCTTGGACTTCCTAGCCACTAGAACTCTGAGAAATAAATTTCTGTTCATTATAAATTACATATCTGTGGTATTTTGTTATAGCAACACAAAACAGACCAAGTCACCATGCCTTCTATTACTAAGGATCTGTGAGTATAAAATTCTTCCTCCATGGCAAGGAGGAAGACATTTTCATGTCTGTGTGTCTTACCATACCTGATTGATAAAAATCCAGAGTACATTTTTAACACCATATAATGTACATATATCAACATATTTATGTCTGTGTATGTGTCTGCATGTGTCTCTGTATGTGTATGTATGCATGTATATATGTCTGTGTGTATGTTTGGGGGTGCAGGTAGGCATGAGAATGAGGAAATGAGCTGATCTGCTCTGCAGAACTTCAGAGGCTCAAGATTTGGAGGAGTAGTGTTATGGGCTGAATTATGTCCACCCCACCTCCAACTCCCAAAGATATGTTGAAGTTCTAAAAGAATGAGACCTTATTTGGAGATAGGGTATTTACAGAGGTAATCAAGTTAAAAGACATCATTAGGGTGAGATCTAATCCAAGATGACTGTGCTGTGTCCTCACAAAAAGGGAAGTTTGGACACAGAGACAGACACACGTAGAAGGAAGACAATGCAAAAGCAGAGGGAGAATGTCATCTACAAGCCACGGAACACCTGAGGCCACCAGAACCAGGAGAGAGGCCTGGAACAGATTCTCCCTCCAAGTCCTCAGACAGAACCAACCCTGCCAATACTGAAGAGTCGCAGACAAATCAGTGGACACTATTAGATACCCAAGAATTTCTGATAATACAACAATCAGATGGAGAATGGAAAAAAAGAACCATATATTTAAGAAGATAAAAGGAGGATAGGATTTGAAAAGATGAAAAAGGAGTGAGATCTATCAAAAAGACCAAATTCAAAAAAGAACCAGCTAGACCTGTTAAAAATAAATAATAAAGTCATAAATTAAAAGAAAAGCAAAGAATGGGCAAAACTGCAGAGGAAAGCTGAGAATAGAATTGATGTAAAAGGTAGGTTTAAAAAATTAAAATGTGGCACAGAGAGATAGAAAATAAAGATGAGGAGATATTGAGGAGGTCCACCATGTCCCATAGAGTTTCAGAAGGACAGAAGAGAGAAGGAAGTTGAATTCTGGATCTGATAGTCATGGTATCGTGGTCAACTTCCTTAACCTCTGTAGGTTTCAATTTTCTTATCTGTAAAATGAGATTAATAACAGTAACTATTCCAAAGGGTTGTTAGAAGATTTATTAATATTTATAAAGTGCTTAGGATAGCCCTGGTACATAGAAAATGCTGTAAGTTTTATTAAATAAAAAAATGTGAATATTGTAAGAGATATTCTACTTCAAGTGGTCAACTGTCATAAGAGGATTTTGTTCACCACTTTTGTGCTAATTAAACTTCTGATTATGATCTTCCTGATATTTTAATATTTAACTAAACTGAAAATTCATAAAAATTTCATAAAAATTATATATCTTCTTGTTATGTTCTGAAAATGCTAAAAAGCATTATTCCAAAACACTGTTTCTTTGAAAAAGTTCTTATGTAAGCAAAATAAATGAATCTGGCAGGTTTGTTTTAAATCAGAATGCAAAAATCTCATTCTTTTAGGTTAAGTGTTCCTAGCTGGCCAAAGAGTTTTTAATCAAGAGCAAGTTTTGAATCACATATCACAAGCTTTTTTCCCTACATCTTTTAAGATAATCAGTATTATTTTTCTTCTTTCATCTGTTAACATGTTGATTGAATTGCCTTAAGAGTCTTTTTTTTTTTTTTTTGAGACAGAGTCTCGCTCTGTTGCCCAGGCTAGAGTGCCATGGCGTCAGCCTAGCTCACAGCAACCTCAAACTCTTGGGCTTAAGCAATCCCCCTGCCTCAGCCTCCCGAGTAACTGGGACTATAGGCATGCGCCACCATGCCCGGTTAATTTTTTCTATATATGTTTTTAGTTGGCCAGATAATTTCTTTCTATTTTTAGTAGAGACGGGGTCTTGCTCTTGCTCAGGCTGGTCTCGAACTCCTGAGCATGAGTGATCCACCTGCCTCGGCCTCCCAGAGTGCTGGGATTACAGGCCTGAGCCACCTCGCCTGGACCTTAACAGTCTTTTTAATGTCAACTGTTCTTGCATTCCTGGGATACACTCAACTGGGTCAAGACATTTTAAAAATTAATTTAAAAAATTACAAAAAAATAAAAAAAATAAAAAATTGAAAAAAAATTAAAAAATTAATTATTTGAACTATTAATTTAGAATTTTTAGAATTATTTAGAATAATATTTAGAATTTTTTTCATTTTTGTTTTTAACTGAGATCAGCATATTGTTTCTTTTCTTGTATTGTTTTTGTCTTATTTTAGGATAAAGCCTTTTGTAACCTCATAAAAAGGAGATTAATATATCTCTCTCTCTCATCTCTGCAACAGTTCAAGTAAAACTAAACATTATCTGTTCTGTGAACTTGTCTATAAAACCATCTGGGTCTGGTGAGGTTTTTTTTTTTTTTATTGTAGTAAAATATATATAATAGAAAATTTTCCATTTAACTCATTTTATAGTGTAGAATTTAAAGAAGTTTAGCACATTTGCAATGTTGTGTAACCATCACCACCATGTTTCCAAAACTTTTCATCACCCCAAACAGAAACTCTGCATTTGTTAAACATCAACTCCCCTCACTCGCTCCCCTCATTGCTCCCTGGTAAACTTTAATCTACTTTCTGTCTTTATAAATTTGCCTATTCTAGATATTTCATATAAGTGGATTCATACAATATTTGTCATTTTGTGTCTGGTTTAATTCACTTAGAATACTGTTTTCAAAGTTCATCCGTGTTGTAACGTGTATCAGTACATCATTCCTTTTTTTTTTTTTTTTTTTTTTTTGAGACAGTCTCGCTCTGTTGCCCGGGCTAGAGTGCCATGGCGTCAGCCTAGCTCACAGCAACCTCAAACTCCTGGGCTCAAGCGATCCTACTGCCTCAGCCTCCCAAGTAGCTGGTACTACAGGCATGTGCCACCACGCCCGGCTAATTTTTTTCTATACACATTTTTAGCTGTCCAGATCATTTCTTTCTATTTTTAGTAGAGACGGGGATCTTGCTCTTGCTCAGGCTGGTCTTGAACTCCTGACCTCAAGTGATCCTCCCCCTCGGCCTCCCAGAGTGCTAGGATTACAGGCGTGAGCCACCGCGCCCGGCCTATCATTCCTTTTTAAGATTGAATACCATTCCGTATTTTGTTTATCTGTTCATCGGTTAATGGACAATTCGGCTGTTTCCACCTTTCAACCATTGTGAATAATGCTGCAATGAACATTTGCATACTACTATTTGTTTGCGTCTCTGTTTCCAATTCTTTGGGTATGTATCTAGAAGTGGAATTGCTGGATCATATGGTAATTCTATATTTAGTGTTTTGACTAACTTGTAAACTGTTTTCCACAGTGGCTACACCATTTTATAATCCCAATAGCCATATACAAGGGTTCCAATTTCTGCACAGCCTTGCTAACACTTGTTATTTTTAGTTTTTTTTTTTTAAAGTTATATCCATCCTAGAAGGTATGAAGTAGTATCTCACTGTAGTTTTGGTTTGCATTTCCCTAATGAGTAGTTATGTAGAGCCTCATGCTTCATTGTATTAATACTTATTGGCCATTTACATATCTTTTTTTGAGAATTGGTGCATGTATGTGGGAGGTTGGTTGGTGGTAACTAGGTTTCTAACCACTGATTTAATTTCTTTAATGATTATAAGCCTTTTCAGGTTTTGTATTTCTTTTTATTTCAGTTTTAGTATATATTGTTAAGAAATTATCCTTTTTTGTTTTTAAATTGTTTGGTGTAAGGTTTTTCAAAATATTCCTTATTATTTTAAAACTCTGATAGCTCTGTAGTCATATTGGGTTTTTTATTCCTAATAATAAGCATCTTGTGCTCTATCTTGGCATGCTTCTATGGTGGTTTTAAAAATAAAACCCCCAAATTCTTGACAGCCCCCCACCCCATCAAGGAGTGAAGTCTATCTTCCCTCTCCTTGTATCTGAATGGACTTGTAACTGTCTTGACCAGTAGAGTACGGCAGAGTGATGCTGGCTCCCAGCTGAATTCTGAGGCTGAGCCACGAAAGATGCTGAAGTTTCTATGGTATCTACTAGAACTTTTGTGCTGAGAGCCCTGAGCCACCATGTCAGAAGTTTGACTAGGCTGAGGCCACCATGCAGTGAGGCGGCCAAGCCACATGGGCAGGCTGTGTATGCATGCTCTGCTGGCGGCCCTAGTCTGAGTCATCCTGGCCAAGGCTCCGGGCACGTGAGTGAACAGGCATTCGAGTGATTTCAGCTTCCAGGCCTTTAGTCACCTCCTAGGATTCCAATTCTCCCAGCTAAGGCCCCAGACATTGTGGAGCAGAGATTAGTCAACAGCTGTGTTCTGTTCAAATTCCTGACTCACAGAATCAATGTGAGCTCTAAAATGATTGTTGTAAGCCACTATATTCTAGGATCATTTGTTATGCAACAATAACTATAGGAGTCACATGTTTAAATAAATGAATAGATGAATGAATGCATGAAATACAGTCAGGATGTTTTTTACATGGGACTCTGAGGAATAGGCTTTTTGCATGTTGCTGTGGTTTGACTGTCACCTTCAAAACTCATGTAGAACTTGAATTGCCATTGTAACAGTGTTGACAGATGGGACCTTTAAGAGGTGATTAGGTCATGAATGGATTAATGCCGTTAGCTCAGGAGCAAGTTAATTATGGTGAGAGTGATTTCCTGATAAAAACGAGTTTGTCCCCCATCCTCTCTCTGTCTCTCACACTTGCTTGCTATGTGATGACTTCTACCGTGTTCTGATGCAGCAAGAAAGCCTTCACCACAGGCAGCTCCTCTCTCTTGGACTTTCCACCTTCCAGAACCATAACTCAGATAAATCTCTTTTCTTAATAAATTACCCAGTCTGTGGTATTCTCTATAGCAGCAGAAAACGGACTAAGACATGTTGTCTTAGCTTGGGCTACCATAACAAACTATCATGGACTGGGTGGCTTAAAAAACAGAAATTTATTTTTCATAGTCCTGGAGGCTGAAAGTTTGAGATCAGGGTGGCAGCCTGGCCAGGATCTGGTCAGAGCTCCCTTCCTGGCTTGCAGCTGGCCACCTTCTATCTGTGTCCTCACATACTGGAGGGCTGGTGAGCTTTTCCTCTTCTTAGAAGGACACTCATCCCACCCTGGGAGTCTCACCCTCATGACCTCATCTAAACCTAATCACCTTCCAAAGGTTCCACCTCCAAATACCATCATATTGGGAGGCAAGGCTTCAACATATGATTTTTTTTGGGGACACAAACATTCAGTCCATGACACATGTCTAGCCCCCAAAATAAGCAAAGGCATTCAATGCCTTTAAGGGCAATGCCACTAAAGCATGATACATTGGAGGCTTCTTTGGAAAATTAGGACACCGGAATAAACTTCAAAAAATTGTAGAGCCTGAGATGAAACTGCCATGCTATATTCTCTTTGGGGGAAAGCTGCAATGTTGCATTATTTAGATCAATAAATGGCTAACATATACTTTTCACACCTGTGCATGTGAAATGGAATTTCAGCTTCAGATGAATGTGTCATTCTTACTGGTTCTTTGAATTTTATAATACTTCTGATTGTAGCTGATTCATTCTCCATGAAAGAAAAATGTATCACCAGGGAAAACATATCACTAAAATAAGGCTCAAGTTGGAAGCTGAAGAATCACCTTTGAATCATACATTTTATAAAACCATGCTCTTCAACTTTGGATTTATATTTTCCAACTTACTGAATTATGTACATCTCTCCCTGAAACATAACTTGAACCCCAGCAAACTGGAATGTTTTATTTCTATAGTAAATGGAGAGAAACACTTATTGACTCAGACATATTGGGTGTATAGCCTATTTTTACTTTATAGATATTAAAGCATTTAATTTTCTTCCTCCAGTGTATGATTTTCAACCTATTTTGAATTACAACACTTTCTTCTCATTTGCTGCATTTCACAACATTCTCACTTCCTAAGAGAGCTGTCAGAGCTATTGAAAATACAATACTATAAGACTCATTTTATTTAGAGACTCACGTCCTAATTTGAAATAACTGGAGACACTCTTACATACCAGAGAAAGCTGCTGCTTTAGTACAAGTAGTGAATTTTCATATTTTCTTGTTGAAAAGGATTTTTTTTTTTTTTTTTTTTACAATTTTTACATTCTCTTCTGTCCAGCTATTTCCCTTAAGCGCATCTCACTGGCAGGACCTGCTTCACTAGCTTAGTGTATAAACATCATCAGAACTCTTTTGTTTTCTAATTAGTTGCTTGAAAACGTGCTTGGCATTTTTAGCAGGAGATCCAGTGTCTCCTTCCTAAAGCTTCATTGCCATCTAGAGTTGTTCATAAATCTTGAGGAGCTTCCCTGATTCAAAGGGTAACCCTTTGTGCAAATGCCAATGGGGAGAGCACAGAAGCATCTAGCCAGTTACTGCTGGAAACAGTTCCCAAGGTGTGTGAGCATTTTTGCCCTCAGCTATGTCAATGTGCCTGGTATCCAGATACTCATACCAGACGCTGCACATTTAAGATCCTGCAGTTATATTCTTTTAGTTTATAGTAGTGCTTATTAACCAGTGTGATCTCCGACCCCGTAGACCCTGAGACATTTGGCAAAGTTTGGGGATATTTTTGGTTGTCACTCTGGCTGGGGTGAGGGGTGGGAAGTGCCACTGATCTAGTGGGTAGAAGCCAGGGATGCTTCTAAAAATCCTACAGTGCATGGAACAGTTCCCTCACCACTGCCCAATACCCAAAAATTATCTGGCCCCAAATGTCAACAGCACTGAGGTTGAGAAACCCTGTTTCCCCCAATAAAGTTTACACCAATATGACCTGGCTCTGCTCCTAGCATCTGGAGGATTTTAGATCTCAATTCCAGGCTACACCTAGACCAGCACTGTACCTCCTGGTCCCCCACATCCTCTGAGTTCTGGTCTGAGACGTGGTCACCAGGCTCTCCATGGGTGCCAGGCGTCTTGTATTCCCTCCATGGTGCCAGGCATCCTCTTTGGAGGATCGATCTCAGTTTGGACCATCCGAATTTATCACTGAGGTTTTAATGCTATTGAAATTCAGCAGGAAAGAAACCAGTACCTAAATCCCTTTTCCCCCAGGAGGTTCCTTGGCCCCCTTTACAATTTTATTCAATGTATGCTGAGAAGCACAAGGGGCATTTGGAAACGTGGAGAGCATGAGTCATACCACGGAAACTTCTGTTATATCCCCATTTCCTAGGGCAGTGGCTGTCCACTCATCTTGTATTCACATAATCAAGATAAGTTGCTCAAAGGACCCTTCACTGAAACAAGATCTTATCCAAGGAGACTTGCTAGGCTCACTAAAGAGAGGAGAAGCTGAAAATATTCTTGATTAAAAAATAAGTTCTGCTTCCCTATGTACTCTGGTCCATCTTTCATTTTCTCCTGCTCTGTGATACTATAAAACTTTACTGTATTTCCTTCCAATGCACCAAATACTAAAGATACTTGGAAAACGGGCAGTTTGCTAGATTCAGTTTGGGAATGACCTCTTTACTGATTCCAGGTCAAGGATTTTCATGTTTTTGCTCTTTGTAGCCACAGATCCCCGGGGAGGCAACTTTGCTTTGTCACCTGATGCAGAGTGCTCCATGACATGTAAGGGTTTGGGTCCTGAAATGGGTACGGAGGATATATTGTCACAAAGAGTGCCTAGGAGCATCTGTACTCACTTCCTGATTTTTGTTAAATTGGGAAGCTATGTTTCTAATGTTCTTAGATGGATTATGGTATAAATGGAATTTCATGGACTTGCCTCTGCTCTCAATCACTGTTGATGTTTTTGGAAATGCATGGCAGATTGCAAAGAACTGGCTAGCAAACAGATCTCTGGGGCAAAAGGCATCTGTAAATTGGTAGATGCCTGTGTTCTCACTATTTGAGAGATGGAGTTTGGAGCAGAGGGCGCAGGGTTGCCTGCTACTGTGGACCATTCTGGTCTCTTGGGATTGGAATCTGAGGGGCTTTGCCATCCTGGAGGGGTTTCCTGGGGTAGCAGGGAGAGACAGACACTGCTGTATGCTGTCCAACCAGGGCTACACAGGAAAACAGTGCTTCAGGGATCCCACCAGCCTCAGGAGAGTGGACCAAATCTTGTGGATTCCAAGTGCCATCATAGCTATTAATAGTTGCCAGCTTTTTTTTTCTTTCTTAGAGATAGGGTCTTGCTCAGGCTGGTGTGTAGTGACAGTGATGGCATCATAGCTCACTGCAGTTTGAACTTCTGAGCGTAAGCAATCCTCCCAACTCAGCCTCCTCAGTAGCTAGGATTACAGGTGTGCACTACGGCACCTAGCTAAATTTTTTAATTTTTGTAGAGATGGGATCTCACCATGTTGCCCAAGCTGGTCTCAAACTCCTGGGCTCAAGAAATTTTCCCTCCTCGGCCTTCCAAAGTGCTGCAATCACAGTCTAGTTGGCAGCTTTTAATAAACCTGTTATAATTCTTCTCTCGTATCTCTGAGACTTCAGTAAAATCTCATAATTGTTCTAATATCATCTCATCTGTGCTGTGGGGGAATTACATGAAGAATTTATATCCCCACTTCAGATGGAAAGGTAAAGAAAAGAAGAATAATTTCAGGGTTCAGAATGATGGCATCAGTGGATATTGCTAAATTCCTCAAAAGGCAAGTGAATTCTAGGAACAATTGTTGGGGGTTAGTGTTGGGCATGGGTTGCCCTTCCCATATGGAGATTATCTCTCTTTACTGCCAACCTGGGCTATTTTTACCCAGGGATCCTGAGGTTCACTCATACTTTCTCCATGAGACTGACATATGCTTGAGACCTTCACGGCTCTCTCCCAATTCAAGTCTCCACTGACACTGGAGAAGGATCTGTCATCATTAGCAAAGCGTCTTTCTTTCTTTATTCTTCCAGTGCTTACCGCCAGCACAGTGTTGACACGTCATTTTGCTTTTTCCACTGGGTTCTCCTTACTCAGGGAAGTTTCTGGCATGTAGTAGACACTCAACAAATATGTTGAATGATTGAAGGAACAAACCAACACATGAAGCAAGGCCTTCACTGGGTCTTTATTTGAGGTCAGCAACGTATAAGTGAGAGTCTGAAAAACACAACCTACTCTTGAATCAGCTGTGTTAATTCAGAGCCAGAAATTTTTTTTTTTTTTTAATTTTTTTCCTTGAGGCAGAGTCTCGCTTTGTTGCCCAGGCTAGAGTGAGTGCCGTGGTGTCAGCCTAGCTCACAGCAACCTCAAACTCCTGGGCTTAAGCGATTCTACTGCCTCAGCCTCCCGAGTAGCTGGGACTACAGGCATGTGCCACCATGCCCGGCTAATTTTTTCTATATATATATTATAGTTGGCCAGATAATTTCTTTCTATTTTTAGTGGAGACGGGGGTCTCGCTCTTGCTCAGGCTGGTCTCGAACTCCTGAGCTCAAACAATCCACCCGCCTCGGCTTCCCAGAGTGCTAGGATTACAGGCGTGAGCCACCGCGCCCAGCCCTCAGAGCCAGAATTACTGCCTCTGTTAAGTTTAGGAAGGTGCTCACTAGTAGGAGGGGGTGCCCAGGGCAAGTGTAGGGGTTCTTTAGGAGCTGTAGCATTTAGTGTAAGACTCAACTGCTGGCCTCAAATCTTAGATCTGCCATTTGCCAATTGGATTACAAGGCAAGTACATTTTGGTTTTAGTTGATGTCTAATTTCAAATTAAAATGTACGTATCCATCAACCTATTCATTCATCTGACATTTCTTTAGTACTATCCACGTGGCAGGTAGGGTGCAAAGCACTAGAGATTCAGAGATGATTAACAGAAAATCCTCACCCCGCTGTTCACCATCCTGTAGGGGCCGAAGCCTCTATACGCACTTATCCAATCAGGGCTTGCAGAAAATCACAGAGGGCTTATCTGAAACTCAAATGTCATTTTTTTTCTCTAATTGTTTATCACTTGCGGCATATATGAAAAAGCAGCTTTTAAATGTGTACTAGACAATGGGACGGGATGAACCCAATAAAGACAGAAGACCTTAGCTCTGGTCGCATCTTAGCGACCACTGACAAGTGCCTCACCTTTTGTGGATCTCTGTTTCCGCTTCTGTAACATGAAATGGACAGAGAAAGATGATCTGTAAAAAGTTTCTTCTAGAACACAGTGGGATTTGAGAAAATCTCAGAAAACTCACTCTCTCTAGAGTAGTTCTCGCCGCTGACCACTAGAGGTCAGGCCCTTAAAAAGTAAACTGGCCACATTCCATTCTCTTGCCCTCAAAGTAGGCCTTGAAGCAAAAGCAAAATTACTATTTTCTTATCTTGTTTTGGTTAGGAAGAAACATTCCCCAAGAAACAGTTTTCTCTTTGATGTGTTAGAGCCTCTGACATGACATTGCTAAACTCCTTTGGCCGAGCACTCGCTGTCGGGTTTCCCAGCAATCTTGGTGCGAGAGATGAACGAATAGAATGCGCAGCCCTCGCTGCTGAAGAATCCGTGGTTTCTGTGCAGACCCAGGTGCATTTACAGCTGTGGGACAGGAGGAAGGAGGGATTGAAATAGGCTCCCCTGTAGAGCAAGCCCCTCAGCGTATATACGATGGCACACTTGCTCCTGTCCAGTCACTGAGAATTAAAGGGGAAATGTTTTCAGACTAGCTCTTTTCTCACAGATGTGGTAGGGAAGGCATCATTTTTCCCTTCACCCTGAGTTCCTGCCACTCTGAAAAATAGAAACTTTCACTCTTTTAAGTATTGGCTTGAAATTGCCATTGACTTACCTCTCAATGGCTCCTTCTGCTGGAGAGAGGAGGAGTAACTTCTCTGATTGGTGAGAGGACAAGAGTCTAGCTCCACCTGGCTTTGTATCATCACTATGGGGATGGGCTGTGTGTACAGGCTCACTTGCAGGTGTGGCCTCTCCTGGGTTCGATGAGCCTGACTTGGGCTGAGGCAGACCCCGGTCCTCTCTGAGCCTGAAGGGACACGCTTCTGTTCTGTGGGTGGATCAGGTCTAGACCTAGAGGCAACCACTGGGAAGTATGTTTCAGCCTCATATCCACACTGCATTCCCTGATTTGGTGCCACCACGGGGAAGACCACTACTTTAGTCCACATGCGGCTTCTGTGCATATTTCTCAATTGGCTGAGCATTCTCCGGGGAGAAAACTGGATTAAATGGAAGCGCTTCCCAAACCCTGTTAGTGGAGCTAGGTTAATATTGTCCCCTCACAACACTAATTACTGCAGTCTGTGATGTCGTTGGGGTAGGGCTTCAGCAAGAATGGTGCTTGGGGTTGTCCTTGGGGACACAGGACCTGTAAAGAAGAGAAAAATAGCATTCCTCCATGTGTCATCATTTATGCAGCTGTAATCAAGCTAAAATGAATATATAGGACAAAGAGTAGAAAAGAAACCATTAAAATACAACTTGGGTATCTAGGACAGAGATGTTTCTTCTGCTTTGCTTTAGTCACAGTGGTGGTGCAAAAAGAGTTGGCCTTGACACCCAGGCCTTTTTTGGTACAAGCTGGTCCTTGTCCCCACTAAATGCTGCCTTTTACCCTCCTCTGTCATGTTAGCTCTTCATTTGCATAAGGAGAAACAAATATGAATGATCCCTAATCGCTTGCCCTAATAATAATTGCATTCATTTACATATAACTTTCTATCACTCATTAATTCACTCATTTATCCTACAAATATTTATCAAACATCAATTATGTGCCAGGTGCTGTTTTGGGTGCTGGGAAGAAAACAGGACACCCCTTCCCTCATGGAGCTGACATTTATTTGAGAGTTGACCAAGTGGTGTGGCAGGCGATGTCATTGCCTCTTCCACGTCCCTCAGACCTTAACCAATGCAGAGAGCTTTGGTAGATTTCCAACTGTCTTATCTCCATCTCTGGGCCTGGGAGGTTTTTTGGGAGCTCCACCAGGGCACCGATGGCACATCTAAAGTGCTGGAAAAATAACATCCATGGAGCAGCACTTACCTTCTCTTCGGGGAAACCAGCTAAGATAGTCACTTTTCATATACACACTCACATTTGGTCCTTGAAAGGACCCTGTGAAGTTATGAACTGAACACCATGATGCTTGCCTGATGATATTCTTTTGTAAAAAAAATAATAATAATAAAAATAAAAAGCCTGCCAACATCTCCTGCTGATGAGCCTTGAACAGCCATGTCTTATACCAGGTATTTGTGGCCCCAGCTGACTAGACCAAAGGAGCCCTGATTCAGCCAGCAGCCAGGCCCCAGGCAGATCCCTCGGCAAACACGGCCTGCTAAGCCATGAAGTGCTCACTCTGGGCGATTTGAACTGAGAAATGTAGAAAGAATCAAGCAGGTATTCAACAATTGGAGCTGAACCAAAAATAAGTCATGAGCTAGAGCTGGGCCACACGAGGCCAGAAAAAGTTGAAATGATGAGAAAGGAGAATCCATGAGGTAGAAAAGACAGATAGAGGGTAAGGAAGCCCATAGGTAGTATGAGATGCCCAGGGATGCAGAAAGCAGCAGAAACATGGAGCAGAGTAGAATGCAGTGTGTCCTGTGGGCCAGGATCTGCTCCGGCCTCCCTGAGGTCCTTGAGGGCTGTTGGACCCACCCAGCTTCTACAAGCCCTGGTCAAAGTGATACTCCAGTGCTCATTACTCATGCTTTGGTTCCGTAAAAAATCTATTTCAGAAGGCATTTGCTAAGTTTTGCTTTTAATGAAAGAGGTGACGCTAGGTGTGACCTTGCCTATTGAATTACAATACAAAAGATTCCAAACTTTCATTAGAGCTAGAAGGGAAACCTAGACCCTGGCTGTTGGGTGGTGGCCACCTGGAGACTTTGCTGAGAATTCTGAGGCTGCCCCTGGGCACAGCAGGAAGGAATACTGTGATGGATTAGCAATGCCTACCGTGAGTTTGGAGAAAGAAAGACAGCAACTTACTTTCTACTGGCCATCCAATGTGAAAACAGGCTTACAGAATGTAGGTGACTTTGTCCAAAGTCACCTAAGGTTGGACATATTTAGGTGACTTGTCCAAAGTTGGTTACTGGAATTCCTGGGACTTAGCTCTTCTGGCTTTCCACCCTAAAGGTTCTCTTATGTCTTTCTGATTCAGCTGACTTTGTTTTTTTTTTTTTTTTTTTTGAGACAGAGTCTCACTCTATTGCCCAGGCTAGAGTACAGTGGTGTTATCATAGCTCACTGCAACCTCACCCTCCTGGGCTCAAGAGATCCTCCTGCCTTAGCCTCCCAAGTAGCTGGGACTAAAGGCACTTGCCACTGTGCCTGGATAATTTTTTTATTTTTTGTAGAGACAGGTTCTTGCTCTTGCTCAGGCTGGTCTCGAACTCCTGACCTCAAGCGATCTTCCCACCTCTGGCCTTCCAGAGTGCTAAGATTACAGGCGTGAGCCACTGCACCCAGCCAGACTTTGGTCTTTTAAAACTGTCCTGGGAAGCTAAGAATCTTTTCTCATTTTAAAAGCTACTCTTATTACATGAGAAATTATATGCAAAGCCTTCCTGAACGTTACTTGGATTCACATTATGTCTTTGTAGGTGAGTTCTAGGAGAGTTGCCGGATTTAGCAAATAATACAGGACACCCAGTTAAATATTTGAGACAGATTTATACTAAATAATTATTATCTGAAATTCAAATTTGAATTTCCTGAATTTTATCTGACAACCTATAAAGGAGTTAAGTGGCAACTGATATCGATGCATATGCCTCCTGGGTCCTGACCATCTCACATACCAACAATCTAATTATTATTTGCCAATAGCCTTACCAACTGGAACATCTCAGATTGCTGTGCTTTAACTTTAGTTCTCCATATAGTGAGACCTGGGTGTTTTCTGCAGAAAATCCTTGCAACTCCCTATTATTGTTTTTGAGTAATCCCAGTAACAACAGAGATGCACAGTGGTGCCAAATTTGTTTCTTGGAGTTCTGACTAGATTGCACAAGTCTTTTTTTCAGTAAATTCTACCATCTCCGTGATGGCACTGGAGTGAAGCCATGAATTCAGTCTTCTTCATATAGCTGCTCATAAACGCCTTTGCCATCTGACAAATGTATTAGTTTTGAATGACTTCATGCTGTAGCTAACCCATTGGATTTATAGTTCCGGACTAATAAAAGCTCAATAAAATGATGTCAATTCAAGGCTCATTTCCTTTCCTGTTCAAGTTAGGATGGAATAGTTTAAAAACATATAAACTAGGATTATTTTGTTGTATTCTTGCTTTAGAGAATCCTGTGGGATAGACATCCAGGTATGCCACCAGAAAACTTTAAGGATGGTGTTATTTTACACTTCAACCTACAGTTTTAGGGGTTTTATTTCTCTCTCTTTCCTTAGATCTTTTTCTCTGCAATTTTTGGGAAACAAGATAATCTTCAACCAGTTTGAGTATCTAAGAGCTTAATTGAAAAGGTTTTATGTAATAATAAAGTAAAATATATTTCTTATAAAAATTAAAAATAAAGATCAAAAGGGTAGAAATTAAAGTATCCTATTAACAACTTATTTTTATCCTGACTTTTTCTATGCACATGTACAAACACAATTTAAAAATGGGACAATTACTGAAGATATTATTTAGTAATCTACTTTGTTCAGTTAACATTTAATGAATATCTTATGGTGGCAATGCATCATCATATTTTAAAGATGGGGTTTCTCTAAGTTTTCCAGGCTGTTCTCAAACTTCTGAGCTCAAGCAATCCTCCCACCTCAGCCTCTGAGACCCTGGCACTACAGGCCTGTGCCACCATATCTGGATGTGCACCCTTATCATTTTTATGACGATATTCCATGGGGTGAGTGTGCCACAGCTCATTTAACCCACATTCTATTATCAGACACTTAGGCTATTTCCTAATTTCCCATATTACAAGCTTTGTTGTAAGATTCTGTAATTAAACCTTTGCACACATTATTATTTAATAATCATTTTCTTGGAGCCAATTCTTAGACATTAGAGACTTTGTAATTTTTGTATCTTAGATAAAATATGAAAAAAATATCTTGGCTATGGTAAAAGGGAATGGGGATGAGGGCATAGTTTCTTACTGCTTTTCGTACTGTATACCTTTTAGGATGGGGTACTCTGTAATTTGGGGATCTCACAAGGAAACAAATATCTTACCTGAAATGATAACCTGCCATGTGGTTATTTCTATACAAAAAAGGTCAGTTGGAAAATGCTGGTTGGCAAACAGGTGGGTTGTGGGGACCGAGTAGACTCTGTCACCCTGACAAGACTGTACAGAAGTGGTTCTCAACTGAGGACAATTTTATTCCTGCAGGAGATATGTGGCAATGTTGGGAGACATTGTGGATTGTCTTGACTGGCGGGGAGGTGGTGCTGGCGTCCAGTGGGTAGGGGACAGGGGTGCTGCTAAATGTCCTGTGATGCACAGGACAGTCCCCGCAACAAAGAATGACCTGGCCAGAATGTCAATATTACTGAGTTTGAGAAACCCTGATGTAGAGCAGGAAAAACAAAGTATCAATGTGTCTCTTGAAAACCATGGGTACAAGATTGAAAATTTTGTAAATTAAAAAAAAAGTTTTCTTTTCCAAAAGACTCTTCCGTGGCCTAACATATTTGGCACATGTTGGACTGATCTATATACCACACTGGGGGTGCACAAGACCTGTGGAAAGCGTGATCCTGCTTAATCCTGGCTTCTGTTAGGATTGATCTTGACAAGAATGTGTGTGTGTGTGTGTGTGTGTGTGTGTGTGTGTGTACTAGAGTACACTGTCTTGTGAGAGAAACCGAGAGGAATTCAGAGTGCCTGGATTTTTCTAAGCATGATGGTATGATGATGATGTTACAGGATTGCCTGGGTTCTCCTGGGCAAGACTAAATCTGACCCACATGATCAGCACCCATCCCTTGGGGCCAGTCTTTGTTTTTTATGCAGAGCAAGGGAGGTTGGTACATTTTTGGCTCCCTGGAGTTTGCAGAGCTGCATGGTCTGGCCATGCTGAACATTTTGATCATGCATAGGCCAGTACTATGAAGGGCTTAGTTCCCAGCTGAGGCAGGAGAAAAACAACGTTTACTAGGATCAAAGGAAGAGAATTGAGGATGGAGTATTTCCTCATACTGCAATGATCTGGCTGTGAAACTGTGTCCTAAAGAAGAGGCCTTGATTGGCGGAGGACTGCCGGAGTGTGTGGTCATGGTGGGCGATGGGCTTTGCGGGCAGATGGGCAGGACTCAGAACCCCACATTCATTAAGGCTTGATGGTGAGCAAATCCCTCAATGGCCCTGAGCCTTGGTATTCTCACCTCTAAAGGGGTAAGAGAAGCATTTGACTCACGATGAGCTGGAAAGCATGAACCCCTGAATGCTCCACCAACTGCTTGTTGCTGTTGCAAGTTTAGGAGAGGGACTTACTTACACAGGGGACACTCTGGCAAAACCCTCTGTTCATCCCTGCAAAGCCTTGACCCCAAATTCCCATGCACTTTTCTTATAAGTGAAGCTGGACCACTTCTGACACTGGAGACTCCTTGTGCCTAAATTGCACATGGCTCTAGAAAATGTCCCTTCTGCTGTACTCAAGATAGGGAACAAGTTTTATTGTATGAGCTGTATTGATTTTTAGGGAGATTCTAGAGAGGGAAGGGCTCTAAAAAGGGAGTGTGGCGATGGTTGACTCCATTGCTCCAGCCCCCTCTCCTGGCTCCCACTCACTTTCTGTCCTTGCTTCTTTTGCTCTTTGCCTGAGAAGCCATCTATGGGCTCAGCATCACCCAGCTTTTCTTGTCATTGGGTTTGACCCATGCAAACAGGAGACTGGAAGGTAGAAAACGAGGGTGGTTGGTTGGGAACTCATGGCTCTGGCTTCCTCCCTGCTTCTGCGTAGCTCTGGCAGTTCTGGTGTAGCTCCTGTAGGATGGTCCCTCTGCCAAGTCTCCTGCTTTCGAACACTCTCAGCAACCACCACTGCCTCCCCTCTCTCCAGGCATTGAAACAGTAATGGATTCCTGCTCTCGCTAGTCCCTGGATCCCTCAACATCCCCGCTTGGTTCTTTTGACCCCAGCTGAACCTCTAAATACAGTTCTTTCATTCAAACTTCCATGGCGAAATCCTTTTGAATGTGCCCTGCTCCTTCCTGCCTGGACTCTGGATGGCACATTCTCAAGAGAGAAGAAGCCACAGAGACCTTGGTATGTGGCCTCAAGAGACGCTGACCTCCTCCCTTCTCATGCCTAAGCAGCATCCCATCACTGCTCTCCCCCAGCCCCCAGTGTCTGCACCAGTGCTCCTCTTTTAGGGGGGAGGGAGATGGGAGTGGAACTGAATTCTCCCTAGAAGGTTCGATCACTAGGATCAGACACCAATAACAGCTCTGTTTTTGACCTTATGATGGGATTGTGGTTAGAGGTTAAGAATGTGCCACTAGCATGGGCTTCCTCTGAGGATAAAATAGGGACCGTGTTAAAATGGTACAGCATGGTGCTGTTGACTAAGGAGGCACAGGAAATGTTAGGCACTGATGGGTGATCTCTCAGGAAAACAAGAAGGAAAACATGAGGACAGCAATGTAGTCAATGACCAAGGATGGTTTTGCAACCTCCCCTTTCAGGGCTGTCACTGTGCTGGCCACGGAAAGAATTAGATTTACCGGTCCTTTTCTATTCCATAAAGAGACTGATCTCCAAGGATGCTCTCCCCCTTCTTTTTATAATTATCAAAGATAATGGCATATATTATTGCATATTCTAGGGTGTTCATGTCAAAAATCAGAGGGTTTGAGTGGAAAAAGAAGTACTTCAGTTGAGAATAATTTATTCTTTCATTAAAAGTGTCGGTTGGAGACCGGCATTATGAGAGCCTGTAGGATGAGATCATCACAGATGCCAGGCTCTTATAGAATGAAATAGTCGATTCTGACCAAATAGCATAAAAAATTAGATTATCTCACAGAAAAATCATTCTAGCAACACATTTATTTTGCATCATGCAGACAAAATAAATGTGGTTTTGATTTTATATGGAAACAGCCTAGAGATGTCACTTGTTTTTGACTGCCAATTAACTAATCCCTCATTTTCCTGACCTGGCACCTTTATTTTCCTTTGGGAAATGATCTCTTCCCCATCCTCCATCCACGTGACTTAGAAGGAATTGATTCTGCGTCTAGCAGTAGGGGTGGTGAGTGATGCAGGCTTGGCCAATGGGGACATCATGTCCCTGAGCCAATTGTTGGTTGAGGGATTGTCAGGATCACTCAGACCCAAAAGGCTGTCACCCCAGGTCTTTTGCTGGAACTACTGAGAAAGAATTTTTTTTTCCTGCTAGGAATGCAAAATGCAAACCTGTAACAACTGCTAGTGACCATCTTTGCAACAAAGGGAAGAACCTGTTTGAAAGTAAAGCCAGCACTGAGGGCAGCTATTCTGTGAGATGGAGAGAGAGAAAATCCTGGCGACAATGACTGAGTGCCCAGATCTGGCCCAGAAATTTTTGTTATTTCAGCAAGTCCCTCTTTCTAGAGCCAGGCTGAGTGTGATTTTGACAGTTACAGTCTAAAGAATCTTGATTAAAGTAGAAGATGATTACAGGGCTTTTCTACTGTGCACCCCATCCACATGTATAGATTGTGACTGAAAAGAAGTTGTCACTGATTACTTCATTATATTTTTATTTTGCCCATACTATGGCAGTCATGGTGTAGAGTACTTGTATATAAAAATGAATAGGACAAACCTTCCATCAGATAGACAAATGTAAAACATGTGAGCAAAGCCCCATGGTGGTCAAGAGCTTGGATTCTGGAGCTTGCCCGCTGGGGCTACCGTACCACTGCTGCTTACTTCACACACTTCTGAACCTCTTTCCCTCAGTTTCCCATCCATATAATGGGCAGAATAATTGTTGTGACGACTGTCAATCTATTTGGGTTGTTATAAGAAAATATCACGAACTGGGTAGATTATGAACAGACATTTATTTCTTACAGTTCCTGATGCTGGGAAGTCCAAGATCACGGTGCCAGCAGATTTGGTGTCTGGTGAGGACATGCCTCCTGGTTCATCAATGGCCATCTTCTCCCTGTGTTCTCACATGGCAGAAGGAGCTCTCTGTCCCCCTCCCCCTTTTTTAAAATAAGGGCATTAGTCCCATTTTTGAGGGCAGAGCCTTCATAACTTAATTACCTTCCAAAGGCCCCACCCTCATAATATCATCACATTGCTGATTAGGTTTCAACATATGAATTTTGAGGATATACAGACCATGCAGACCCTAGCAAGGACCAAGTGAGCTAATACATGTAAGCCACTTAAAAAGTGCTCAGTAAATGTTTGCTATTGCTACCGTGACTATGCACTAGTTCCCGGACGGTAAGGAAAACACATGAAGTCATCTGCGATTCCTTTTAGGCACAGAGGAAGGGGAAGATTAGAGGAAAGTCACTTTTGAGCTGACTTTTGAGAGGTGAGTTAGTTAGGAAGACAAGGATAATCATGGCATTTTGAGCAAATGAAACACCATGTACAGAGGTTCTGAGGCATAAGAGGGAAGGCATGCTAGAACTGCAGTAATCTGCACTTTCTTGGATTATAGGTTGCATGTGGTGACTTTTAGAGATGTGACTGTGCAAGAAAGCAGATTAGGTAGGATAACATCTTTTGCAAGTGACCAAAATATTCAAAGAGCTTAAGTAAAAGTGGTATTAATGGTTGCTATACCTGAAAAGTCCAAGGGAAGAGATGGCTAGGGTCATGTCTAGATCAGGGTTCAAATGATGATTCCAAGATCCATTTTTCTCTCTTTACCTCTGTTTTCTGCTTCACCTGTGGATGGATCCATTCTTGAGTGGTATTCTTTGTGATGGTAAGATGGCTGGTAGAGGCTCACAGGCTCAAGTCCAGTGGGAAAGAATAAGACTCTCTTTCACAGATGTCCCAGAAGAGTTTCGTGGGCTCTGACTGAGTCACCTGAGTCAATTATTTGGGTAAATGGAATCGTATACACTGATTAATCAGGCTGGAGATTTACGTACTGGAAAAGTCAATTCTACTGAGAAGCTCCTAGACTTAGCATGCAAAGAAGGATGGGTCTTGGCTGGGCATGGTGGCTCACGCCTGTAATCCTAGCACTCTGGGTGGCCGAGGCGGGCGAATGGTTTGAGCTCAGGAGTTCAAGACCAGACTGAGCAAGAGCCAGACCCCATCTCTACTAAAAATAGAAAGAAATCATATGGACGGCTAAAAATATATATTAAAAAATTAGCTGGGCATGGTGGCGCATGCCTGTAATCCCAGCTACTCGGGAGGCTGAGGCAGGAGGATCGCTTGAGCCCAGGAGTTTGAGGTTGCTGTGAGCTAGGCTGATGCCACGGCACTCTAGCCTGGGCAACAGAGTAAGACTCTGCCTCAAAAAACAAAAAACAAATAACAACAACAAAAAAAAAAACAAAGAAAGATGGGTCTTCAGAGGGAAATTGGGTATGGATACCAGATAAAAAGGACATGGAATGCAAACGTGATAGAAAAACCCATAGAAGTTCAAGACACCTTTTGTGTTGTAGGGATTAGGAGAGCCATTACCAGTTTTAAGGCTGGGAAATGGCATGAGCATTTGTATTTTAGAAGGACATATGCAGCCTAAGGTATGGAAGATGGATTGGAAGGTTGTGGTTGGAGGCAAAGGTTCAGTTATAAAGTTTCGTACTGATCCAGGGAAGTGATGGTGAATGTATGAACGAAACTGTAGCATTGGGAATGGAAAGGTGCAATGCATCAGAGATGTGCATTTAGTGGCTAGAACCATAAGAATTTTATGACGGCAAAATTCAGTGGGGAAGGGAAGGAAGATGTCTAAAATGCAGCTTAGATTTCTGGCTTTAGTGCAGGGTGGATAGTGATGCTATTTCCTGAAAGTGGAGCTACAGAAGGAAAGGGTAAGAGGAAGGTATGTATAAAACAAAACATACCCAATATTTAAAATTTATTTATGTTCATGATATTTTATATGGAGTGGCAGAGAAAAATATATTCAGAGTTTATGAAATCTATTTTTTTACGGTAAGCAACATTATTCACAATGATAAGTGACCTGGAAATGGCCTTGTGCATGCACAGACACGAGGAAACACGTGTCCTGTAAATGTGTAGCACAGGCAGATGCTCATTCATGTACACGCAGCCTTGTGTTAGCCTCACTCTTTCCTTTTTTGTTTGTCTTGCCCTTTTCTTCTCATCTGCTTTTTACTGCTGTTTTCTTTTTGTATTTTATCTATCTTTGTAAGTGGCTTTAAATCCTTCTGGAACAAGATGGTATATAGTCAATAAATTTTGCTTAATACATATTCATTACCAGTCAGTCCTTACAGAGAATGATTGCAATGCGACTTGGAATTTTTTAAACCGAAATTGCTCTTCTTCTTTCTTTACACAAATAAACATAAATGTACATAAATTCTATCTGCTATTTTTTTTTTTTTTGGAATAAAAGACACCTGCATTTGCTTAAGATTTTATCCTTTTAATACCAAAACAGCCCTCCCTTTCCACGTCAGCTCTCCTGTCTCCAGCACTGCCCCACCAGATATTTCAAAATAAAATTCATCTCTGGGCCTAGAACCAATTAGAGGAACTTCAGGTTTAAAAGCTACTCAAAATAGGCTTTGCAATAAAGGAAACATTTAAAAGATAAGTAAACAAGGTCCAAAAAATGAATGCGTTTGTGGATTAGGATCAGAAGAAAATTTTAATCATAGTAATCTGTAGTTTATGACTGTCCATAATAACTTTTCCATTTCTCATTTCTCCAGAAAATCCTATGGTCTTCAAAGGGCCCATATTTTCATTTTTCCTAGATTAGCTACTTCTGTTGGTTGCTTTTTATACTTTACAGACTGGAATTGTAGCCTCGGCTGTTCTCTGTAGGCAGGTGGCTATCTCAAACCACCTTCGCTCTCTCATCTTGGTCCAATGCTCATTGCCCTTGGTCACTTGGATCCGTGTCCTGACTCAGAAGAAGAGCAACAAGTAGACAAGGTAAGGAGGCAGAAGAAGGCAACTGAAGCAAGACAGGGCTGAAATATAGGAGAAGCAAGCATTGCCCTCACACACAACTGCTGTTTCATTGCAAATTTCACCTCTGATATGGTGGCACCCAGCTCTGAAACACACAGGGACTCCACACGTTCTCATAAGGAAAGTTCCCTATCCTCAGTCTGGCTTTCGAGGCTCTTACAAATATGGCCCATTGGCTCTCCTTCTGGGTGCCTGTTCTCACTCTTATGCTTTGTCACCATAATTAGCTTTGTCTTAAGTGTCCTTTGCCCCACTTGGGCCACTCCAAGGCCTATCCATCACACCCTAATTTGCAAGTAAACATTTCTTCTTCTTTTGCAGCATTGTGCTTCTATCTCAAGTTTAACACATCACATTTTAGCATGTTCTTTTCCAGAATTATATGAATAGGTATTTTTGTGTGTGTGCATGTCATTTACTTTCTTGCATCCTTAGAAATTTGAAGGTAGTGCCTGTGCCATATTCATCTTGGTATTCCTCTGTCTTCATATAATCCAGCATGGTGATTCAAACATAAGAGACATTAAAAAGATTTATTAACTGAGTGAGCCAACAGAGGAATACATAGAAGGAAAATTAGAAGATATTGATGGGAGGGACTAAGGGAATACTATTACTACAAGCCAAGGGAGTGGTAGATGAGACAGAATTGTGGATGAGATTAAATGAGGAATTGCAGTTCAGTGAGGCACAAGGTGGTGCCACTGTTGAGAAAGTGGGACTAAGGGAAGCGTGTGACTTGGAAGGGACATCTATTTACTCAGACATTAGATCCCTCTCTTCCTCTTCCTCCTGTTCATCCTCCCCATCAGCTCACTCATCAGTCAGTGGACGTATGTTTTGCTTTATCTGAATTTGAGACTTAGGAAATCCAAGAGAAACAACGTCTTACCACAACGTAAAGTAGTGCTCATATTTATGAGAACACTATTAGGACAAATGTTTGTCCTGGGAAACCATCATGCTACGGGATTCGGAAGGATGACTTACTGGCTGTTTCTCTCCAGTTCAGTCTTCATTTCCATAACTCCCCCAGCTCTCCTCTATCTTTAGGTTTTTCACCCCTTCCCAGTGGAAAATACCAGTGAGGTGTTGAGAGTGGAA
Organism: Eulemur rufifrons; assembly: GCF_041146395.1. NCBI lineage: Eukaryota > Metazoa > Chordata > Mammalia > Primates > Lemuridae > Eulemur > Eulemur rufifrons. Next base: position 28,527,391 of record NC_091001.1, read on the forward strand.
AAGGGAGAAGACAGATGCTGAATTTCTTGCCCCCTTTGCATTCATCACACTCAGTTAAATACACACACCTGGGCATGACTTGTGTTTTTCCATGTGTACAACCTTGTCTGTCCCCCAGTCCCAGGAATAGTAAGTCCTGTGTGCTTCTAGCATCAAATCAATCTGTTTGCCATGGTGCTCACCACACTGAATTGTGACAGCATGCTCACCACACACTAACCTGTCTTAAGGGAAAGATTTTGGCTTAACTCATTACTAAATCTGTCCCAGCACCACAATGTCTGGTCCATACAGGCTCATTAAAGAGTTGTTGAGTGAATATATACAAGCATGAAGGAATGAATAATAAAACAAAAGAAATTTATCACTTCACTTTAGCTTGCTTGAAAATACTCAGCATCTCTTACCTTTGGTTTTTGACTTACTATAGCCTTTGAGAATTGTTAAAGACAATGTTATTATTCTCTTAAATAACAGACAAAAATGAAATTTTTTGAAGATTTAATGAGGCAATATCATTGCCAGTTGGTTTTATCACTCAGGGCATTTAATATAAAATTTGTTAACATTGTCTTTAATTTTTTTTAAATATTTATAAACATTGCTTTCAAGAGAATTCATATCTGGGGGTATTGTTTTAATAATTCATTTTGGTGTGGTTTCAAATGTTTGGTGGTCCATCTTGTTTTGATACATTCTGCTAGAACTGTCTGTAAATGCTCTGGAATCTGAGTGGGAATCTCTTTGGATCTCATTCCTTCTTGGTCCACCTTCTAGAGCCCCAGATTAGATCCAATTGCCTGTCACAGGGATCTCGGAACCTTCAGATCAGCTGTCCTGATCACAGTTCGTCGTCTTCTGATATGGAATCTAGGTAGTCCGTGTCGACGTATAGAAGAAATCCAGAGAATAAGCTGTCTGCCCAACCTGGGTCTGAGAAGAGGCCGTTCTGGTCAGTGAAGAAGATCTCCAGCCAGACTTCATCTTCTGGCTGCAGATAGATGACTGTGGACCCTGAAGCCACATCATGGTTCCCCGTGTTGGCATCGAAGGTCTTTATCCGGTACTGCCCATTGTGTACCAGCCCAATCGCCAGGTGCTTATTAGCCAATGTGATATCATAAGAAAAGTAATAGATCCCTGGGAAAGCACAGATGAACTTCCCTGTTGCAGGATTGTAGTGCTCTCCCTCATTGAAGAGGACCTTGTTAAATATGATAGGTAGTCTTTCCTGTGGGTAGCTGGTTGTGATGCCAACAGAAAAGGCAGATTTGAGCACGATGCTTCCGCATCTGCAAACTCCAGGCAGCCCTGGATCCCCTTGCTTTCCTCTGTCTCCCTTTGGTCCAGGAGGCCCAACTGGACCCACTTCTCCTTTTTCTCCATCTGGTCCCATAGGTCCTTTCTTCCCAGTCTCTCCTTGGTCCCCTTTTTCGCCAGCAAGACCCACTGGTCCAGTCTTACCTCTCAAACCTTCAAAAAGAATGTATAGTTAATTAGTACTCCCTCTAAACAGACAGTCACAAAGAGCATACCTACACAGTCCCAGCACACCCTAATTTTGTCTTTTAAGTCAACCTTCAACAGTGTAACAGTGTATGTCTAAATGATAAACCTTTAAAAATATCACTGCTGCACTAAAAATGAAAATAAAAAAAATTCATTAGAATTTAAGCCAATTTTTTTGAGTATGTAAGAAATAATTTAAACCCTGACTAATTTAAAATAATGAACAATCATTCTGATGATGGATCACCTGCCACTCAATTATTCACATATAGATATTAGTCACTCCAGTAAGAATTCAATGAGTATGATGCTATTATATTATTTCCCAGAGTGGTCTCATGGAAGCAGACAGAACCAGACAAATCCTCACGGGCCATCTCATGTCCATTCTATTTCTATTAGTATTAATGTAAAAGAATTAATTGGATTTACTTATACTTATCAAGCATTTACTATGTACTAGCGACATATTTGCATATATGTCCTATATTTGCATGCATTAGCTTATTTAAGCTTCACAGTGACTTTATGCATTAGGAATTATTGTTACTTCCATTGCAGATGAGGAAACTGAGCCATAATGAAATTATTTTGCTTAGGAGAACAGACCTAGTGAGTGATGGAGCTGCAATCTGCACTCATGCCTGCCTGATGCTGGAGCCTGAACATCCCCCCTGGGGGCAGTGGCCAGAGTGAAAACTGTCAAGAGCATGTGGCACACATAGTAAGGGCTCAATATGCTACAACAAACAAAAAAAGTGACTGCCACCACCATGCAGTAGTCTTTTTTGGAAGAGAATACTGAGTCCCAGAAAGGTAAGGAAACTTGCTTCTGCAGCAAGGCTGGGATTAACATCCAAGCCTTCATCGCCTTAATGATGCTTCCCCTTCATCAAAATTCCTCTTACCTTTGGGGCTAGAGTCAAAAATCCCAAATTCTCTTTGGCTCCGCCACTAAATTGTATCATTTAGGCAAGTCCCTTAATTTTTCTGGGTCTCCTTATATACAGAAAAGACATAATAGCTGTGAAAGGATTTCAAGAAATTCAAGAGCACCATGCAGGAATGTTTTCTGTGTGTCTAAATCTTTATATCTGGAAACCAACTGTAGGCTAAGTGCAGAGAAGTAATGATCCAGATTGAAAGTAATAAGCAAAATGTATTTAATTTTTAAATCTCATCTATACATACACATACATATATATATACTTGATGCAATGACTTGATACCATAGAAAAAAGTCATTCAATTTTATGGCCAAATCCATTCCATAAATAGTGCTTGTATGATGATATTTTCTCAAAAAGTATCCAGATTATTGGTAACCTATAATGTACTTTTGTACATGGGGAAAATATATTGTTGATATATTGCATAATTTCATAACTATGTTTTTGTACTCAAGAACTTTTATTAACCTGAGGCTTTTTACCTTGATAGTGCTCTGATGTAATTTATTTGAATATTACATATACATCAATATATGAGTTTGATAATTTGATCATTTCTCAGTTATTTGGCAAAGTTAACAGCGAAGTGTTCTGGGTAGTGTCAATTTGAAGAGAATTAAAGCTTTGCCCTTAAAATGTCAAGCGTTTTGTTTTAATAATTCTGGAAAGTTGCTGTTCAACAATTTATGATGTATAGAAGATAGAACAATGAATGTGACCCTCTCTTAGAGAGTTGGGATCAGCATTATTAAGGATCACAATTCTATCTGCCAGCCGTAGATGGCTTTTCTTGTCAGGTTGACACTACTGGTGTCAGCCAGAACACACTCTGATATTTATTTCTTGTGATAAGGTCATAATAGTCTGATCTATTAATATTTGCTTCTTTTTTGATAGAAATGGAATATGAATATTATTTTGCTGTTAAATTATCTTTGGAGTCAAAGACTACAACTTCTAAATTATGATTTTTATCTTCAGTAGGAGCTTATCTCTTTGTGTCTTCATCATTGACCTTTGACGCATTAATAAAAACCATTTTGATCTCAGTAACAATTTTGACCATAAAATTTCATTATATACTTGAATCTTCCTGTCTTTAAGATTTCGGGTCAGTCACTTCTTTTCTGGGTTTTAAATGCCCTGTTTGTAATAAGGGGAAGTTGGATCTAAGTCCACTCCAAACTTAGTGGACAAAGCAGTAAACGGTGGCTCAGTGGAGCTGGGATAACACTCCAGTTCAGCCATGGGTAGTTAGGTGAATTTGAAGAAGGGGCTTGATCTGTCTGGCTTCAGTTTCCCAGTCCTTGAAATGAAGGTGTTGGACTAGATTGTCTGAAGTTTCACTCTTGTAAAAATTCTTTGAGATCAAATCATGCATATTGGGTGCAATTTTACAATGCTATCCGCAAAAAGGTCTTCACAACATCAACGTTTAGATTTTCTATAGGAATACTTACTTAATATACAAAATGCTGGGTGGTAGATAATCATGAACTAGCTGTAATAATTTATATTAATAGCAATTCTTCCTGTTTGCATGGAGCATTTGTCCATATGCTGAGGTTTTACACGTTAAGAGTAGAAATAAGGGATGAATCATTCTTTCTCTCCCTTTTCAGTCAGACATATGTTTAGGTAGAGCAGAGAACTATGGAGTAAGGGGTTAGTCTATGCTTAGGTACTGAAGCTAGGCCAGAAAGGATTTCTTCTCACTTCTCCGTGAAATGGGTCTACCTAGATTTCTTATTCAGTGCTATTTCTTCCTTCTTTTCACCCATCCATCCATGAATCTATGCATACATGCATGCATTCATCTAAACCATCTACTATTGACCAACCATTCACTACATAGTTACTGGGCTAGAACATAAATGACGGCTGCCCCACCCTCAAGTTAGCTGTTACGGCATATTACCTTGTGACCTGCAACTATGGGCCATAGCTAAGTTCACGAATACCTAAATTCATATGATAAACTGGAGTGAGTGATCTGGTTCATGTGGTAGTTCTAATGTTATTTGAAGACATATATATGGCTATGCATTCAGATTAAATTAAATGTTAATAATATGCCACAATAATAATGGCTACAGACCAGTGAGGGAGACAAATATTTTTACAGAACATTTATTATTCAGTATAATGAGCTTGGTATTTCTAATTTAGCACAGGGAAGTTGGACAAAAAATATCCTGGATTCTGCCTGAACTCAGTGGGGGTAGATGTCGTCAGGGGTGTTCACCAAGGGTACACAAACTAGAAGACACCTGTGGTATTGTTAAAGGGGAAACAGGGAGGAGGAGCTCCCAGCCACATTGTGCCCAGTTACAGCCACATTAAAAACACATTCCCAGAGCTCCAGGGCTCGGTTCTTATAGTTGCCAAGTGAATGTGCCTCTCTTCATTGATCATATAGTCATTCTCACCTGATGTTTCTGAGCTGTTCTATGTCCTTATGGGTGTATATTAGATTTAAATAATCTCAGGTTGGGAAAGTCATTTTGTTTTTGACCTCAATTTTTCCATTTGTAACATTATTATTATTGCTGATAGGGTTTTGGTGAACATTAGCTGCTAAATGTAAAGTTCCTGATAAATAGTTAGTTCTTAATAAATAATTATTATCATGACATATTGTAATTATGTATTTACATGTTGGTGTCCCCCCCCCCCACACAGGAATGTCTGCTTATCAAAGCAAGGACAATGTCTTACTCATGTTTGTGTTTCCAGTGTCTAGAATGATGTTCTCAGCTAGGTGCAATTTTGCACTATTCACCTCCCTATCCAAGGGATAGTTGATAATATCTGAAGAAATTTTTGGTTGTCACAGTTTGGGGGGGGGTGACACTGACATCTAGTGAGATACTGTTAAACATTCTGCAATGCACAGGATAGCCACCCCACAGTAAATAATAACTCTGTCCAAAATGTTATTAGTGTGGAGGTTCAGAAACACTAGTCTAGAATAATACTAGATAGTAATAGGTGCACAGAAATATTGCTGGATGAGTAATACATGGGTGCATGGATGAAGAAATGGATTAATGAATATGGGTGCATAGCTGGCCTCATACATGGTTAAAATTATAGCAATTCTGAACATTTGATTTAATCTGAATGCATATCCACATATATATATTTAAATAACACTATACCTCATGAAAAATTGCTCATTTCTAGTTTATTATATGCCTTTGGATAGTCACAAATTTAGCTGTGATCCGTATTTGCAGATCAAAATGTAGTAAGTAATAACAGCTAACATTTACTGAGTACTTACCACAGGGCAGTTATTCTGTGGGGCATCTTGCATGTACTATTTCCCTTAAACTTTGCAATCGCCTTTACTACCACCAATTTACAAAGAGGAAACTGAGGCTGGAAGACGATAGTAGCCCAAGGATACTAGATTAGTAATTTAAAGAGCCAAGATTTGAGCCAACGTCTTTCTGACTCCAATGCTTGTTTGTGTAGCCACTATATTATTGCTTCCATATACTATATGTGGATAGTGTATGAATATACACCAGATATAACTATAATCTGGTGTTATTATAGGATTTCTAGGATGTTCATAATCATGACTCAGTGGTAACTTGTAGTCACAGGTGTTACCCTATAGATGCCTTTGAAAACTTACACGTAAGCTCCACATTAAAGGTTCCTTAATATTCACAATATTCATGGATTTGGTAGCTATTATTTGCCAAATATTTTCTGCATGGGAAATTCAGATATGAATTAACATCCAATAATCTAAATACATATTATGATTTTGTTTCACAGGAAACCAGTAAATCAGGTACAATGACTAGAGCCGTAGTCTTAGATCTATTGATTTTCTTCCCTTCCTATCTTTGTCCCAACTTTTACACTCAGAAACTCATTTTCAAAGATTGATTCCACATCCTTTCCCCTTTTAGAGTTAACACAGCCTCTCTAGAATTTCAATTCCGTTTACTCTGAAGGACTGCAGAATCTGGCAAGCTTCCCGAGCTAACTTATCTTTTGGGGGAAAAAAGTGAAAATTACTGAAGGACTAACGGACAATTGTGTTACTGTAAAGAGCTGTAGAAATCTACTTTTTAGCTGCTACAGGACAGGTGGGAAAGCGATGAGGTAGGAAAGGAATGCTATATAGTGCTATTGTCATTTCATCTGTGAAAAATAAAATCTAGAAGCCCTTTATGTATTTTCATTCAGGACACTAGTTCCGGGCAGGATGGCACCTGTGCACCTGGCTGCTAATTTCTGCCTCTGTGCAGTCTGTCCATCTTTTCTCCCACCCATCTCTCTGTCCATCCATGTGCTTGCACATCTAGCCACTGCCTGCCAGCTGCAAGGGGCCGGTGACTGTGGGTGTCAGCTGTTTGAGCCCAGCTCTGGCAGTCACTGGCCGTGCACATCCATCCCTGTCTGTTCTCAGCAATTCATTTAATCATGCTGTGGCTCAATGTTCTCATCTATAAAATGTGCTAATGTCCGCCCGAAAAGTGTTGTCGTTAAAATGAATAAAGATGCAGGTAAAGAGTTTAGAGCAGCATCTGAAGCCCAGTAAGGGCTTAATAAATTGTTACGACTAACATAGGCAAAGTAGAGAAGGGATTGAAGGAGCAAGTCCCATTAGAACAAACGACAAAAAACGGGAGCAGTTTTAAGGTGGGGGTGAGGTGGGGTGACTTCATCATTCATTACCTGCAGCTCCCTTTTCACCTTTCTCTCCTTTCCTGCCGTCTCTACCGTCTCTTCCCGGAAGGCCGATGCGACCGTGGGGCCCAGGGGAACCGTTTGCCCCGGGGGGTCCTGGGGGTCCAGGTAAGCCAGGAATGCTACAGATATACCTTGGGGAGTAGCTTTCTCCTTTCAACTGATTACCCCGCGGCTGTCCACTTGCACAAATGGCAAAACTTGTAACATACAGCAAGACAAACATCTTTGGCTCTGGAAGAGAAACACAGGGACATAAATGAACCTCTGGGGGCCGGGCCGGAGTTTGGCATAATTGACTCAGTTTGAACATGAGAATGGGCATTTGCCACAATTCACTCCAGTGTTCACCTTCCCACACATGTAAAGCTCTGTTTGTCCTCATAATTCCATTGAAAACTATTAACACATTATTGATACAGCATTCTCAGTGCCCTTAAAGAAGGGTTGGTACAGATGAGAATGGATTAAAAACATTTTCAAAATAAATCACTATGTTGCATTTATTCTTCAGGAATCAATGATAGACTTTGAAAAATGATGTTTTCTTTTTGCAAAAGCAGTGCATTGTTTAAAATAGAAAGTCAGAGATGCAAATGAATAAGATAGACATGAACATCAGTTTCACCACCCAGAGCTTTATGTTTTAATGCATATATCCCTCCAGTCTTTTTTTGCCTGAGCTGTGGAGAAAAGTGACATTATGCCATTCCTACAATTACCTTTACCTTAACAGTGTATCATGAACATTTTCTCACGTTGAATTTATTCATAACATTAAAAAATTATTGCTTTTGTTTCTACTATCTTTTATGTAAATTACACCCCCATTACAGACAGTCAGGCTGTTTCCAGTGTTTTGCCAATACAAACACCATGCTAGACATCATTCTAACTAATCTTTGCATGCACCCATGATCATTTTCTTAGAATTTATGAGCTTTTTAAAGCAGGAGAAAGGAAAAGGCATTTTCAGGAAAACTATGTTTTTCACTTGATAACCATGTGTAATGCCAATTAGTGTTAATTGGAGTACTGTGCATGTCCTGAGGGGGGTCTCAAACTTTAATTTAAAATCTGCAGAATAGAATGCCATGGTGTCCCATTAAGCCCTTAGCATTGGTGCTCTATTAAAGAGCTGTATGAAATTAACCCATGCATGGCACCACATGCTTTGAGTGATACAGACAGCAGCTCTGATCTAACAGGACTTGGGTTTTCACCCTACAAAGCCTGGCAGCTGAGAACGATGGATCATTTATTAGCATGACATCCTGGCATAAAGGCTGGGGGTGAGGTGGGGAGCGATGTATTAACAGACAGGGGATACCCAATTTCCTAGGCTCAATAGTCCTGGGAATTAGCAGTTTCTTGAATGGAAGAACATATACAGGTGGTTCTTGGGTCATGTAAGTGAGTGGTTTTGGGGTAGTTAGACCTGTGCTTTAAAAAGAAATCTATATAGTGCCTGAGCTGGCATATGCTTCCCTGAAGGAAAGAATTATAAAATGTGGGAAAAGCAATCAGTTGGAGTTTCTTTTGTCTTTTGACAGCCTCATCAGAAAATTAACCAGGCTCACGGTACCACTTTTGTGGTACCCCTGGGGAAATTGCAACATCCTGGAATTAGACCCAGAAATTTGCCAGAACGTAGGAATGACAAATGGAGACAAACACAGTATGCACATGTGGTTTTGAAATAAGCCTGATTCCTAGAAATCTTATTAGTGAAAACCCAAGGCAACTTATCCAAATGTAGGCTCTGTATCCTTGAACAATTCTCAGCGTTACCAGTCCAAAAAAAAAAAAAAAAATCAAGGCGAGCCATCTTTGCTATGCTCTGTTTGCTAGACTTGACGTACAGGACAAACACCAATTTATTGACTCTATTGCTCAGCTGGGCTTAATGCACTTTCTGACAAGCCCAATGGCTCTGATAAAGATACCAGCTCTTCCAAAGGAGCCTTAGATGAAAAAAAAAAAAAAAAAGAAAGAAAGAAAGAGCATTCATCCACATCCCTTGCCACAGTTAAAACAAGATGCATTGATTAAATTAGAAGTTTGTTTCTTTTGTAAAAGGCTGGTTAGAGGAGGTTTTGAGCAGGGATATGAAAGTGGAGACAATGCTCAAAGAAGATACTCCTTAGGTGGCTTTTCACCAGACATGGATGCAAGGCTGTAGGCTGAGGCCAGAGTTGGTTCCAAGAGGGACTTGAAATTACGTGGAGAGAAGATGTTTGGGCAGCGGCGTCTCAGACACTGTGATGGAGGTGTGGAAATACAACTATGCTAACAGTTATGGGGACAATCTGTGAAGAAGAGTGTGGTAAGGGTCTAACTGGTGGTTGACAAAGGAAGCAGAAATGCTAAAGATTACTTGGAAGAAACGCTATTCAATTTTGACGATAGCCAGGCAAAAAGCACTCAAAGAAGGAATAAATTAAAACAAGTGAAACAGATTTATTCAGTACACATGGATAGCTTTTCATTGACAAATGCACTAAAGTATTGTCTGTATAGGGGTCTAAATGCTGCAACTTTAAAAAAGGCAGTCAAAATGCTTATTCCTTAACAACACTCATCAGAATTGAGGAGCAATATGTTGTGGTGCCTGATGTATAGGGGTGGCATAGAGGGGAGTGGTCAGCCAAGTACTGGGGCTCAGTTCACCCAGGAAGACAAGGGGGTGTAGATTATAATTAAAACTGGACTTCTGCTTCCAAAATGGTGGCATAGATGCAAGCAGAAAACCAAAACCATATACAGCACTGAGATCTCACCAGCAGTATCCCATAACACAACTATGAGGACGAGTCAGTTCTGGGGCCACAGAGAAGTAAAAAAACCCTCAAACAGACAGTAAAGGAATCAGATTTTCATATATGCAACACCCGTCCCCCCAATCTACCCTGCACCAAGCTTGTGGAAAATTTCCCCGGACTCATGGTTTCTACACTGGGAAAAGTGAGGTCGAGATGGACGACCATCTTGGGTTCTTTGGCAGAAGACCTGTCCATGCCTTAACCCATGGGAAGCGTTGTGAGCACCTGAAGGGAAACATATCCCTGAGGATAGCGAGAGACATGTGGGGGAGGCGGGGCCACCACCCTCGGCCCTGGAAACTGCTCTGTAACTGGGCCAAAGATGTGAAAAGGAGGGGAGAAAGCGAGACATATGGATACCTTGGGGAAGAGGGTTTTTGATGTGGGAGGGCCCTAAGGCAGAACATATCAAGAGTCTTTGAGGAGCACCAAGGAACCCTTTGTTCTTGTTAAACTAGCCGTGGAAAACACTTGGAGAAATACTGATTAAATCAGTGCAAAGATTGAACTCCTGGAAAATATGTTCATAGATTGAGAATCCTGTGTAAGTAGCATATTTTTCTTTCTTTTAAAAATAAAAGATGTTGTGGGAATGTAAAATGGTGCTGCCTCTGTGGAAAACATTATAGGGATTCCTCAAAAAAAAAAAAAAAAAAATTAAACAGAATTGCCATACTCTCTAGCAATCCCACTTTTGAGTATATATCCAAAAGAAGTAAAAGCAGAAACTAAAACATATTTACACACTCATATTTACAGCAGCATTATTCACAATGGTCAAAAGATAGAAGCAAACTGGTGTCCATTGATAGATGAGTGGACACAAAACATGGTCTACACATATAATGGAATATTATTCAGCCTTAAAAAGAAAGGAAATTCTGACACCTGATACAACATGGACGAACCTTGAGGACATTGTTATGTGAAATAAGCCAGTCACAAAGGACAAATACTGTGATTCCTCCTATATGAAGCTCCTAGAGTAGTCACATTCATAGAGACAGAAAGTAGAATAGTGGTTGTTGGGGGAAGCAGGGAAGGAGGAACAGGAAGTTATTGCTTAGTAAGTGCAGAGTTTCAGTTTGGGAAGATGAAGAATTTCCAGAGAGATGATGATGATGTTTGCATAACAACATTGTACTTAATGCCGCAGAACTGTACACATAAAAATGGTTAAAGTGGTAAATTTCATGTTATGAATATTTTACCACAATAAAAAAATACTAATTAAAAAAAGAGATGATAGGCCGGGAGCGGTGGCTCACGCCTGTAATCCTAGCACTCTGGGAGGCCGAGGCGGGTGGATCGCTCAAGGTCAGGAGTTCGAGACCAGCATAAGCAAGAGCGAGACCCCGTCTCTACTAAAAAAATAGAAAGAAATTATATGGACAACTAAAATATATATAGAAAAAATTAGCCGGGCATGGTGGCGCGTACCTGTAGTCCCAGCTACTCGGGAGGCTGAGGCAGTAGGATCGCTTGAGCCCAGGAGTTTGAGGTTGCTGTGAGCTAGGCTGACGCCATGGCACTCACTCTAGCCCGGGCAACAAAGTGAGACTCTGTCTCAAAAAAAAAATAAATAAATAAATAAAAATAAAAAAAGAGATGAATTGGGAGGCAGGGAAAAACCAGTATTCTTATTTCTGTGCCAGGTGTTGTAAGGACATCCTTTACTTAATCCTCACACCACTGTTTATGAGGTAGGTGCTATTATCTTCCCTTTATAAATAAGAAAGTTGAGACTCAGTGGGCTGATGTCCACACAGGCACGAAATGGCACAGTCAGGATTTGAACTGAGTTCTTTTGTTTCCAAACACTGAGTTTTCCCCTACATCATGTGAGGGAGACTGTAACATATTACTTCATGACAAAGGGCTGGACTTGATTATTAATTCAAGTTGAAAATGTGCTTTGCCTGGAAATCATTAGAAAGAGGATAGGTAATCAGGGAAAGCCAAAACTAGACATTTCCTTGGCCCGCAGAGGTAGAGATTTCACAACAGCAGGCCCTGTCCTGGGAGTGGCCGTGTGCTAGGGGCAGGATGGGGACCCGAGCTGTTCACGCCCCAGTTCCTTCTGTGTTGTGGTGCCTCAGCTCCTTGCCTTTGGGGCTCCCACTGTCCTCTGCAGAACTGACTTCCCTGTTTCCCAGGAATTGCCTCCCTTCTCCTGGCACTCCTCGAGTCCCTGCAGGGCCCCACAATTGAGTTGTGTTATGGCTATCTACCGACCTGCTTATTTCCCCACCAAAATGTGAACTCTGTATCACTGACATCCAGGACACAGACTAGTCCACAGTAGAGGCTCAACAGAGGTTGAATGAAGAAAAATATGTATTCATCAATATTTATTTTTATTAGCCATTCACAATTTGTAAAGTTTTGGCTGCTTTATGTAAAGTGCTTGGATGGCACAACAATAAAAAAAACCTGACATTTGCAAGAAATTTTATCCTCTAGAGAGCAATGCTAAGTCCATATCATCCTCCCAAAGGCCCTTTTGTGATAGGTTAGACAGGAAACCAAGGCCCAGAGAAGTCCTGTAACTTGCCTATGGTCACAAAGCTGGTGTCAGGCCAGAGATTGGAACCCAGGTCTTCAGTTTCATGGATTCTTCCTACAGAACAATCTGTTTAACAGACGAAAAAGCTACCAGAATGAACACAGGCCATTGCATCTACATTTGCCAACATGCTAGAAAAAAGCATAAATACCATACCTTGCTCTTGGGTGGCAGGTTGCTGCAGGATTCTAAATCCACAAGAGACTGGGAATCTTTCATGAGAGCTCAGCGAAAACCTTGCTTTGGTACTAGACAGAATAACAGATCCAAGTTCTCAAAGATTTCCAAATAGTTGTGCTAAAAATAATTTTCTCGTTTAGTCCCAAAGAGCCAGAGGCCCTGGAAGTCATTCATCGAGGGAGGCTCAACTCAGGGACCAGTTAAAATCACAGTTTTGTTTGGGATGAACTTTCATTGCCTGCGATCCTTGACTGGTAAGTTTAGAGGCTTCTCCATCTCTGTGTGTTGTGGCCTCATTTTTAGATTTGTTTACTTAATTTTTTCCCCTCTTCATTTGTTTTCCACTGAGTGGATGTTTCAGGAAAAAAAAAAATTACTCACTGACTGGAAATTAGTTGTTAACTTAGAGAAAAGAGCCATTTCCTATTTGAGAGGATTTTCAGATAAACTCTTCAGATTCTGGACATAGGATGGTGTCTCGTGGAATAACAAGGGCCACTGTTCCCACTCTTGGTAAATATGGCAGGAAAATGGCCCCTCATTCTACGTACTGTGAAAAGAAAGAGAGTTATGAATACAGTTCTGATGCTTTCTTTGTTCTTTGCTGAATGGATAAATGATTGAGTTTTTTTTTTAGGAGACTAATATGTCTTTGTGCTTTAAAGAACTGATCATAACAACTTAAAAGGCAGAATGATTCTTCAAAGCCTGTGACTAGTCATCTTTGGAGCAATCAGTTTCTTTGTTTCCTTCTGCCATGTATTTCTTATATCTCCTTGGCAACAGCAATATATAATTTATGATGTCATTTATGGAAATTAAATGACTGAAAAAAAAATCTTGTTTTTATCTTGCTTTTCACCTCATTTTTCTCAAGCAATGAGAACTCTAATGGAAAGAAATATTTCTGGAGTTAGAGAAGTGAACACTGACCACAGATCTGACCAAGAAGATGGGTGGGCTCCCATTCAAATGGGCTCTATCTGCTTTAGGTATCCATCCTTCACACTGGAGGAAATGGTCTTTTGAATTTGTTGGCTGTCCAAAATCTGAATGCCATCATGGTGTGGTCAAAACGGTAACATGAGCATAGAAGCTAGTCATAATTTTTGCTAAATTAGAGTAGAATCTTAATCAGATAGAATCCCTGGGTTTGTTTTCTCATCTTCAAAACAAAATGGTTGTCCTTGATCATTTCTAAGTTCCTCACAGTTCTTAATATTCTCTAACAAAATGCTGGTGCCCGATGTTACCCGTTTAACAAACTTAATTTGAGATGTTCATTTATTTGTTTATAAGTGATGACTTCTTAAATGGCCTTTTGTCACTCACTCTTCTTTAGAATAGCACAATCTCTTCCAGACAGCTGAGAAGTAAATGAATTTGTTGACCAATAAAAGAATAGATATGTTCTTATTTTTCTGCCTTAACTTGGCCAAGTGTTGAATATAATTTGTGAATATTCATATTTGCATCATTCATGACTTCTCTAATTTCCCATTAACGCTGTTTACCACACTTTTGAGGATAAGGTTTTTTGTATCATTAAAGTATCACAGTATTTTTTCTGTTTTCTAATACAGATTTGATTTTTTAAAAAATTATTTTTCCTCTCAGATAATTTATTATAATCTATATTTTCCTAGACTTATTCTTCTTCCCAGAGAGAATGAACCTGTGAAATTGTCTCCTAGAGCAGTGGTCCCCAACCTTTTTGGTACCAGGGACCAGTTTCATGGAAGACAATTTCTCCACGGACTGGGGTAGGCGATGGTTTTGGGATGATGCAAGTGCATTACATTTATTGTGCAGTCAGACCTGTTTGCTAATGATAATCTGTATTTGCAGCTGCTCTCCAGGGCTGGCATCAGCATCTCAGCTCCACCTCAGACCATCAGGCATTAGAGTCTCACAAGGAGCCCAACCTAGATCCCTCACATGTGCAGGTTACAGTAGGTTTTGTGTTCCTGTGGGAATCTAGTGCTGCTGCTGATCTGACAGGAGGCGGAGCTCATGAGGTGATGTGAGCGATGGGGAGCAGCTGTAAATACTGATGAAGCTTTGGTTGCTCGCCCTTGGCTCAGCTTCTGCTGTGTGGCCCGGTTCCTAACAGGCCATTGACCAGGACTGGTCCTCAGCCTGGGGCTTGGGGGTTGAAGTCCCAGAGCATTCAAGCCTCAGATGTAATTCGTTCCCCTGATCATCACCTAAATACACATCTGGGAACGACACCAATTGATATCAGACTGAGGTGGGGGGTGGGGGAGGGGATGGGGGTATGCCTACACAATGAGTGCATTGCGCACCGTTTGGGGAGTGGCAACACTTGAAGGTGCTGACTCGGGAAGGGGGGGTGGGGAAGGGAGGGATATATACCTACATGATGGGTGCAATGTGCACGACCTGGGGAACAGACACGCCTGGAGCTCTGACTTGGGGGGAAAGGTGGTACAGGAGCAACGTATGTAACCTGCAATTCTGTATCCCCCATAACAAGATGAAATAAAAAAAAAAATAAAAAAAAAAAGAATTATTCTTGCAAAAAACAAAAAGAAATATAAAAAAAAAAAAACAACAACAAGCCTCAGATGTAGATAAAGCTTGGCAGTGTCTATTTCACTAAGTTATTTTCATACTTATTTTGGAAGCAGTGGTGAAAAGTGATGGGCTGAGAAATATGCTAAAGGGAATATTGGCTCAGAGTAAAAATTCAGATTCCATTTTTACCTGCCACTCATTCTGAGGCCAGAAGTCTGTGCTAGGCAGGCAATTTTTATTATACCTCTCAGCCTGTGCTCTTTACGGCCCCTGGAAAGTTTACTTTTCAACTGATTTCAGTTCAACTCATTCCAATCCAATCGATGTTCCCAGAGCATCTAACAGTATAGTATGCTGGTACACCAGCTCTCAAAAAAAAAAAAAAAAAAAAACAAAACAAAACAAAAAAACACTAAAAGTTTAGATTCATAGCTTTTGTCAATTTTCTTGGTGTAAACACTATCATGGTCAGTATGTGCAGAATTGGCCCTTGCTGGCTAGTCTGAGCTGGCTCAGAACACCTCTGATCTCTCTGTCTCTCTCTTTCTCTCTCTCTCTCTCTCTCTCACACAGACACACATTTTGCTAGGTGCTATAATTATGTAAAAAAGGAAGGTTCTAGCTGGTGTATAATGAGCATGTACAATGTGCTAATGCATTTACAAGCATCACCTCCTTTAGTTCTTGCCATAATATCTTGAGGTGAATAAACGTATTATCCTCCTTTTATAGATGAGTAATTTAGACAGTCTGATCCACAATTGACTCACCAACCACTATACCAGATTTCCTCCCTAGGGCGTTGGTAACATTACAAGATCAGGTTTCTGCATCCAAACAACTTGAAATCAGGTGAACTGCACCTACCTCCTCCTCCTCCTCCCCACAGATGCACTGGGTTCTGTAAGGAGTTGAATCTTCTCTTTCTAGCCTCAGTGCCTTGCTTGTATGTGCCTTGCATGTCTTAATGTCATCTCCTGCGGCAGCAAGTCCTACTAACCATGTCCTCTCCGTGCCCCTTTCTCCTGTTCACAATGTATCTTCCGTATACATCACTTTCTCCAGAAAGTCTCCCTGATATTCTCAAGCAGGTGCAACCTTGCTTTCCCCTGAACCCTCCTAACCCATTATTTGGACCTCTCTGATGCAATTTAGCTCACTGGTTCTTAACTAGATCTACTGATTCAGCACATCAGTGGATTAAGTGCAGGCATTTATATTTTAAAAATCTCTATGAGTGATTCTGATGGGCAGACAGGCTCTGGGAATCTTTGCTTTATCTACTCTTGCTCAAATGATGCTCCATCTCTTTGTCCTTCCAAACCTGGGAGTTTTGGTGATACAAATCTGGTTTTCTTTGTCTCTCATCCTGCTTTTTTTATTCATTACTTCATCACATATTTATTTAGCTGCTACTACAAGCCAGGTGCTGAATGCTTGATCTTGGTGTTCAGTGGAGAGCAAATGTAGAGCCCTTGTAGAGACAAAGTCTAGAGGGAAAGACGGACATTCATCAAATAATCACAGAACTCTGTTTAACAGGATGTTAATTGAGTGTTAATTCCCATCCACTTGGAATTTCAGCTGGGGACACAAAACAGAGAACAATGGGCAATCAATGCTCACACATCCACTTAGAACTTGTTAAAGGCCAGCTGGATCTGACACTGACCATCATCTATTTTCAATCCACATAGGAGAAAACTAGGAATTCAGAAAGTGTTAGTGATTGAAGAGAGCTGCCAAGGCAGAGAGTTGTTAGCTGGTAAGGGAGTGCTGAAGTGTTTCCCTCCTTCCTTCCTGTGGGGAGGGAATGGAAGGGTTTCCCCCTCTAAAAGAGTGACAAGGACCCCAAGGGAATCTCTGAAAAGATTGGGGTGCCTGCAAGAAGTGAACTATTTATCTCACTCTCCAGTTGGATGTCAGCTGAGCTGCGAGATAGAGAGCCTTACAGTTCTCATGGGATCAGAGAAATGTGATCTAGAAGTTGTGTGAGAGCCTGACCCACCCCTGGAGTTGGAGGTCTTATGTGATCACAGAAACCGGACAACCCTTGAGCAGAAGGTGGCTGGTGAAGAGAGAGCAGTGCAGGCATCAGTGTTGGAGAGGAAAGAAGACATGAGCTTCCCAAGCAGCTGATGGTCCTGAGGAAGGCAGCTGGGATTGCACCATCCAGATGGGACCTCCTGAGCCTAGAAGAGTCCTCCTGGGGTGAGGAAGCCACTCAGATGCCATTGAGTGCATCACTGAGTACAGAAGCTGAGGCTGGCATTTGAGCAACGCAGGCTGTCAGCCAAGGAGTGTATTACAGGTGTCAGGGCATTGCACAGCATGGAGGGCCCACAGGGAGCCACCGGTGACCCTGGGAATATGTTCACCCTCAGAGAGCCAGCATTGGGATATCCAGGGCATAGAGCAGACACTGGCAGCCAGGAGAGAACCATACAAATAGCACTTATTAAGTAAAAATAATTAGATCACTTTTTTGCTAATTCTTCTACCTTCTGACCTGACTCTAGAGATGCTGAAAGCAGAAGGGGGTGGCAGGAGAGGGGTGAAAAGTGAAAGAGCATAGCATATCCTGAGCTGAAGCCATGGAGAGGGGACAAACTTTGCTTTGGATGTGAAATAAAAGTTTTGATTTAGATATGTCTTTTTAATTTCTAAAAATGAGTCACAATTGACTAATGAAATTGTTATGTAACTGAAAGTTACCAGAGAGCCAAGAAATTTGCCTGAAATGTCCTGAAAGGGTACAGAAGAAAGATCCAACAGAATTTGGCTAGAACAAATGATGGGAGAACAATGAAGTTGTTTCTTGTTTACATCATATTAAGGATGGATAAGATCATTTGATAAATTCAATAAACTTTGGAGAGTGCTCTGAAGGAAAAGTATAGGGGTGTCATGGAGTGTTTAGCAGGGCAACATAGTTGAGTCTATGGGTTGGAGAAGGCTTGGCTAAAGAAATGACATCTGACCTATAATATGAAATAAAAGTAGGCATAAACCAGGCAAGGGTGAGAAAACACTTCTAGGCTTAGAAGAAGCATGTGCAAAGGCCCTGCGGTGCCGCGTGGAGGCCATTGGGAAGGAGCAAAGGCGAGCATGAGCCTGGAGGGAGGATGAGCCTGCACCAGGAGGGCTCTGCAGACCACGGAAGGCTCTGTTCTTTATCCTCAGGGCAGTAGGAGCCCTGGAAGGTCTGTGAGCAGGATTTTACGGACCAGACTGTTGACTCTCCCTCAACCCTGATTACAACAATGAGGACGATGTAGGTAGAGGTGGTGCCTGCTGCCACTTTCCTGGCTTTTCAATGTGACTTCAGCAAGCTGAAAAGACCCAGTTTGGTTTCTAAACAGAACCTGCTTTCATTGTAGGGGAAGAGGTGGGTTCTTAAGAGAAAAGGATTTTTAAAAATGCAACTCGCCCATTCATTGAATGAACAAATGTCATTGACCCCTATGTGTGCCAGGCACTGCCCCAGGCCCTGGACATACAGCTTTGAAAGAGGAAGGCAGGATGACCATACACAGAGCTCATATTCCAGTGGGAGTTTCACAGCATTAGAGAAGAAAGGGGCTTCAGACGGCATTTGCCTAATTTTCTCATTTTGTAGACAAAAAACCAGATTCAGTGAGAATTATTGCCCAAAGATTTATATGCTAAGCCAGTACTAGAACTCAAGTCCCTGCATGATGCCCCAGATTCTCTCCTCTACATAGCACAGCCTCTCACCAAGACTTGAATCCTAACTTCACATTCAGAGGACATTTCATTTTGTTTTAGATACATAAATATCCATTATTGTGGATAATTGTGAATGAACAACATAGCATTATCCTGGATCATAATACTTGATCATTGCCCAAAATGTCACTTCTCATATTTTAAAACATAAGAAACTTTTAAAAACTGCAGAAAACTTTAAACATGTACACAAGTAGAGATAAGTGGATATTAACAAATGAGTCCCCATATGCCCATTGTGCTGGTCAGAAGTTTAGCATCAAATGGACAGGGAATAATATTAAGGGAGAATATATTTTCCCTGATCCTTTTGTCTTCAGGAGGAGGAATTTTCCTAAATACCCTCTTGTCCTCCCCTACTCCTTTATTGATTTTACCCCAGGGAAGGTGGGATGAATTACGTGATATGCAAATTTGCAAAGAACAACTGGGCATGTTCAGATCGATTAACTGGAGATGAAAATCTGTCCAATTCCCAAAAATCTACATTAGAAAGCCTCTTTGCCTTCACTTCTGAGCAATAACCTTTTTTTTAAAAAGTGGGTTTATTGTACAATTTTAAAAATACAAAATTCACCCTTTCGGTGTGGACAGTTCCATGAGTTTTGGCCAGCGTACACAGTTGTGTAAACACCACCACAAGCCAGATACAGAGCATTTCCATCCCCTCCAAAGTGTTCTCTCACACCCCTTTGGAGCTCGTCTCCTTTTCCACCCCGCTGCCTGCACCCACTGATCTTATTTCTGTCCCTGTAATTTTGCCTTTTCCAGAATGTCATATAAATGGAATTATACAATATGTGGGCTTGTTTTTTTTTTTTTTTTTTTTTTTCCCTGAGACAGGATCTCTCTCTGTCCCCAGGGCTAGAGTACAGTGGTGTGATCATAGCTCACTGCAATCTTAAACTCTCCGGCTCAAGCGATCCTCCTGCCCCAGCCTCCTAAGTAGCTGGGACTACAGGCATGCGCCATCATGCCTGGTTATTTTTTAGTACAGATGGGGTCTTGCTCTTGCTCAGGCTGCTCTTGAACTCTGGACCTCAAGCGAACCTCCCGTCACAGCTTCCCAGAGTGCTAGGATTACAGGCATGAGCCACCTCGCCCGGCTTTTGAGGCTTTCTTCTTTTATTTAACATAACGCGTTTGAGAGCCATTCGTGTTGCATGTTTCTTTCATTGCTGAGTGGTGTTTGTTGTACCACAATTTGTTTATCCAAGTACCAGCTGATGGACATTAGGTTTGTTTCCAGTTTTGGGTTATCCTGAATGAAATCTACAATGAGCATTTATGTATAGGTCTTTGTGTGGTTGTATGTTTTCATTTCTCTTGGGTAAATACCCAGGAGTGGGATTTCTGGATGATATGTTCAACATACATTTAACTTTAGAGGAAAGTGCCAAACTGTTTCTAAAGAGTCATTTTGCATTTATGCCATTCTGCATTTTCAGCAGAAATGTATGAAACTTTGTTGTTCTACATCCTTCCGAGCACTTGGTATTTATTAGTTTTGCTTTCAGATTTTAACTATTGCATTATGATTTTAATCTGTATTTCCCTAATGGTGTTGAGGATCTTTTCACATGCTTATTTGCCCTCCATATATCTTCTGTGGTGAAGTATCAGTTCAAATCTTTTGCTTATTTTGGGTTAATTGTTTATCATAAGAATTCTTTATCTATTTTAGGTACATATCAGATATGTGTTTTGCAAATATTTTTCCCAGTCTATGACTTGACTTTTTATTTATTTAACAGTATCTTTTGACAAGAAGAGTTTAATTTTGATTAAATATAATTTATCAACTTTTTTCATCTATACTAGTGTTTTTAATGTCCTGTCTAAAAAATTTTTTTTCGACCCAAATTTTTTCACCTAGAAATTTTTAGTTTTAGGCTCTGCATTGAGATCTATAGTCCATTTTAAATCAATTTTGTATATGGGGGTGAGGTAAGGGTCAAGATTTGTTTGTTATTTTTTTCCATGTTACGAGATCGAGGCCGGGTGCAGTGGCTCACGTCTGTAATCCTAGCACTCTGGGAGGCCGAGGTGGGTGGATCATTTGAGCTCAGGAGTTCGAGACCAGCCTGAGCAAGAGCAAGACTCCGTCTCCACTAAAAATAGAAAGAAATTAGCTCGACAACTAAAAATATACAGAAAAAATTAGCTGGGCATGGTGGCACATGCCTACAGTCCCAGCTACTTGGGAGGCTGAGATAGGAGGATTGCTTGAGTCCAAGAGTTTGAGGTTGCTGTGAGCTAGGCTGCTGCCCTGGCACTCCAGCCCGGGCAACAGAGTGAGATTCTGACTCAAAAAAAAAAAAAAAAAAAATAGATTGAATATACAAATAATGGCCAGACATATAAAAATAGAACTCTACCCCATAACCTGCAGCAAGCTTTCGAGGAAACCAACACTTTATCTACAATAACTTGCTCAGGAAGCCAGACTACTATTAATATGTCATACTTGTAGACTCTCAGACTGCTCTCTGTAATAACAATCCAGGAAGCTAAACAATAACTTCTGTAACAATAGGCCCCAAACAACCAGGACTTAATTAATAGTTGACAGCTTCCCTAATTTTTGTCCCCACTTCCAACTTAAGTCCAATCAGAGAAAGCCAAATATGCACCTCTAACCAATCCCACAGGATGCCCCACTTCTAGTTAGCTGCTCCCAGCTCCCCCAGGCCAGCAGCCGTCAGTCAGAGCGCACCTGAAGCCTCCCATTTTTCCACTATAAATCTTTCCCACTGCTTGCCTTAGGGTCTCTCCTAAAATGTGAATGACAGTGATAATTCCCTTGCCATAGCAAGCTCTGAATAAATAGCCTTTGCTTGTTCTCATTGGATTGGTATTTATTTCCATATTATGGAAGTGAACACATACTTCGTTTAATTTCTCAACCTGTATACCTCTCTGGAGGGAGGATAGCTACTGTTTATTGGCGCCTCCAATGAGCGTGAGAAAGCCAAGCCCTACTTTTAAGGGGTTTGCAGTCTGGTAGAGGAAGCCAGACTTCCACATGAGTTATACTTGATACAGACCCAGGGACAAGAATGTGTACCTTACAACGAGCACCTTAGGGCAATAACTCTATCTTAGTCATCTTTGCGTTATTCATTTGTAGCCAAGGACTGGAATCCAGATGTGCTCGATATAAGTTGGTTGATTTAATGATTGATTCTAATTAGGTGCCAAAATACAAGCAGGAAAAGTAGTCTCTAATGCTGATTGGGTTCTGGAGGCAACCACTGATGAGTATGTATCAACAGCCAAGTAAATCACTCTCCTACTTTGCTACAGTAACTACCTGAGTCAGGTCATGGTGCCTCTCACCTGGCATCTTGCAGCAGCCTCTTAACTGTTCTCCCCACCCTTGCAGTTTTTTGCCTTCAAGTTCACCTCTAGTTTGCTGCTGAAGTGAATCCAAACAGTGGGTATTTGATAAATGAATATTTGCTAAGTGGATGAGTAATATCATTACCATATTTAAAACCATTTCAATAATTAAATACATTCTGTTTTTATCTGACCCAAAGAGAAAACAAATCTATGACAACAAAGAATACACAGTGAAAAAAACATGTGTTGAGAATCTATTATTTGCCAGGCACTTGACACATTTTAAAAACATGTATATTCAAAGTATATATTGAATTTAGACCTCATTCTTAGGTAGTTCCCATGTTGAAGTGTTGATTGAAGCTAGATGCTTAATTTGAAAACATTTGACTGTTTGAATTTTGAACTGGATTGTAAAAGAATAAAAACATTTGCAACAATGATGATAATTATAACAACGTTGAGAATAAAGATGATAGCTTACTTGTATTTAATGTTTATTACATGCCACGCACTGTACCAGCTCCTAACATTTATTTTATTTTCCTAGTGGCTGCATGAGGTAGGTATGCCTCACCTTAAGCTCCACGAAGAAAAAGAATAAGGACTCGTTCATCATTAGAACCATGGATCATAGGACGCTTTCCACAAATAAATACTACGTGAGTATTATTATTCCCATTGCACATCTACATAAACTACAGCTTCAGGAGGGAAGGAACTTGTCCCAAGGCATGCAGTTGGTAATTTTTGGAACAAAGATGTGAAGTGTTTAGTTTCAAGCAGAATGTTCTAAGGTTCCAAGTTTCCGCAATAAAAATTACTTCTCCCAAAGTGTCCAGCTAGACTGTGGGTGGGACATGACCAGCCAAGAAATCCTGCTGGGATTTTTACTGTGGCTACAGCCCAGAGGGCTGATTTGAGGTGAGGCAGAAAGGAAGGAGGGGAGCCCCTGAGGTCAGCAGGGTATGTTTGGGTAATGCCCCCTCATGAAGGAAAAGAGAAAAGCTAAAGGGGAAGCAGGACCTGAGAGCTTATCTCCTTGCTGGGAGAGGAAGTAAGCAGCCAGCTAGCAATAACCTTCAGCATGTTAAGAATAATGAGGAATTGGCTCAAGGGCATCCCATTACATAGACCTTGGCAAAGGGGCAAATAAAGGGAAAATCACAGAAGGTGCAAATGGAAAGAGGGGTTATTTGCCAGTACATGGGGTGGCATTGGTTGGAGTTGTGAGACCCACTTTACTCTTGGATTCCCAGAGCACCTTGGCAGTCAAAATCCTGCTCTCACTTCCAGCTGGATATGAGCTGCTCCTTCTTTGTTGAACAGCCATGGTCACCGTGATGTCACATCTGGCCTCCCAGGACATTCTCCAGCGGGCCCAAACAAGGGGTCAATCTGAAGAGTTGTAGCTGGAAGCCTAGAAGAAATCTTCAAGGGGCTAACAGTTAATACCATTTATTGGGACTCCTAATTTGAAGGCAGTATATAATACCACCCACTTATTAAGAACCTACTATATTCCAGCTACAGTGAATCCTGACCACTTAATGAAGTAGGTATTATTATCTTCTTATTACAGATGTGGAAACCGAAGCTTCCAAATGAGAGACTGTGCAAGGTCATGAACCTACTGAATGATAGATTTGATATTCAAACCAGGATTTTTCTGATCCTCAAACTAAATCCTTAGTTTAATATGACAGTGACAGTGCTTAACTCCTTGGATTGTTGTAAAGGTTAATTGAAATAATGCATAGAAAATGATTCACATGTTGCCTGGCACATCATGGGCGCTCCATAATGATGAGGTGAATAGTGCTAACATCATTGCCACTGCTCTTACCACTTCAGCTTTGGCTGCTGTACTTTGATAAATGCCGTTGTCTGGCCTGTGCTCTTTGCACTTCTCTTGCTTGCATCTGAAAACTACCCAGAGGCCCATCTTTGGTTGCAGGGAAGCCAGAGGTCTAGAGGCAGCATGCCTATTGAATGATGAAAACCTCTCTATCCTGAGGATTTTAAGAGTGTCTTTGTGACATCATTAGGCATAAAAATAGTAGTGATTGGAGGTAGGCAAAAGAAAGTAGACTAGAGGCAGCCTATGCATGCTGCTTTCAGGGAGAGGATCAAAAGTTGAAGGTCGATGCCCACCTAGAGATGGGCCTTCTTGGAAAGAGCATTGTACATCATCAGAGAAGTGACAGGGGACAATCAGAGTGAAGGAGAGGCTGGCAGGGTGATCTACTTGGCAAGATCAGAAGGTACCTGTGGGAGGCGTCTACACATGGGGAGGACAGGAGGAGAGATACCCAGGACTCCATGCTCACCCCATGGACCCTGTGGCCCAAGATAGGAGGGGCCTCCACCACCACTGCAGACCTCAGGACTGATCAGCGAGCTGCTTGGAGTCTGTGCAGTGACATTGTACTGGAGAGTGGGCACAGCAGGGACCTAGTGGCTTTAATTTCCGGGTCACTGAAACTGATGCCATTCTGAGCTCTCAGGCCCAAAATACTTGGTCTACACAGAGCCTGGCTTTGCTGCAGCTGCCTCCACATTGTCCCAGATAGGCCAGGGAGGGAGCAGGGAGAGCAGATGCTCTCATGTACCCCATGACTGGAAGCCGAGCACCCCACCACCCCATGGGAGATTTGAGCAGAACAGTTGCCTCAGATGCCACCTGAGAAGCCCTGCAGTGAATGCCTCCATGAGACCTGGGCAGGGGAAGAACCCTGGCCACCTGGAAGACCAGTCCTGTGGCCCTATGCCCAAGACCCTTATGCTGCCACCCAGCCCCATGGCACTTCCCCCACAATTCCCATGCTGCTACCCAGCCCTGAAGCTCCAGTACTGCTACTGGGCCCCTGAAGTCTAACATTTTATCAGGCACCTGCTAGTTTTGAGCTGTCATCGCACATGGACCCAGCTGGAGCAAACACCTACAGCCCTGACACCCACAACCACTGCCTAGATAGTCTCATCCAGCTGCCATTGTCACCACCATTGGGAGTCCCAGGCAGAGCAATCTACCTCAATACCAGTCTCCATTGAGAAACTGTCATGAAGACCTTCCAACAAAGACCTGAAGAACAACCCACGACACCACACCAAGAGCATCCAGCACTGGCTTGAACTATGACAGTCACAAAGGAATGGGACAAAACAGAATAGTTGCATTAAAGGCTCTCAGTGTACCCGCCTCTCACCTGCCGGGTCAGTATTCCAGAGTAGGACACCAAAGCACCATCTAGGGACCTTCCCATCTTTTTACTAAGTAGGAGAGTTCCCAGCAAAGGAGAACAGGTGTGCTGCAAACCTATCTGCAGTGAGCTGAGAAAATAGGTTTCAGATGAGAAGAAACCAGCAAAAGAACTCTGGCAACATGAGAAAACAAGCTAGTTATACACCCCCAATAGATAACAATAGATCCACAGCATTAGACGCCAACAAAAAGGAAATTGTCAAAATGTCAGAAATGGAATTCAGAATATGGATGGCAATTAAGATGAATAGGATTGAAGAAAAAGTTGAAAATCAAAACAAAGAAGCCAAAACAAATATTTAAGGATGTCAATGAACAAAATGAAAAAGTTGCAAAATAGCTAGACAACATAAGAAAGGATATAATTAAACTTAAAGAAATGAAAGAGTCATTTAGGGAATTTAAAATTACAGCAGAAAGCTTTAAAAACAGACTAGACCAAGTGGAAGCAAGACTCTCAAAGCTTGAAGATAAGGCTCTTGAACTAACACTGTTAGTCGAAGATGCAGAAAAAAGAATTAAGAAGAATGAAAACTCACTCAGAGAAATATGGGACTGTGTGAAGCATATCAATGTATGAATTATAGATATCCCTGAGGGAGAAGAGGAAGAAGCAAAAAGCCTGGAAAATCTATTTGAGGGAATTATTGAGGAAAATTTCTCTGGTATCACCAGAGATTCAGATAACCTGATATAAGATGGGAACGCTGGGAAGATTTATAGAAAACAGGACATCCCTAAGATACATAGTCATCAACTTGGCCAAAGTCAAAACAAAGAAGAAAACAAAGAAGAAAATTCTACAAGCTGCAAGACGAAAGCAACAACTAACCTACAAAAGAAAACCCATCAGGCTAATGGCAGGCTTCTCAGTGGAGACCTTACAAGTCACAAGAGATTGGGGCCCCATTTTTAGTGTTCTTAAGCAGAACAACTGCCAGCTAAGAATCTTGCATCCTGCAAAACTAAGCTTTAAAAATGATGGAGAAATAAAGCCTTTTGCAGATAAGCAAACACTAAGGGAATTTATCACTACTAGATCTGCCATACAGGAAATGCTCATAACAGCAAAATACATACCCACCAGTGTAAAAACACCCAAAAGTTAAAGTTCACAGCTCTTATAAAGCAGTAGCAAAAGAGGGAAAACAAAACAATAAAGTATTATCCAACATTATGAACAGAACACATATCAAGACTAACACTGAACATGAATGGTCTAAATGCTCCATTTAAAAGACATAGACAGGTTGAATGGATGACAGAACATACCCAAGTATACGCTATCTCCAAGAGGCATATTTAACTTGCAAGGATCTCACAGACTCAAGGTGAAGGGATGGAAAAAGATATTCCATGTAAATGGAAACCAAAAGTGAGCAGGTGTAGCCATTTCCATATCAGATAAAATAAATTTTAAATGAATAATGATAAAGAAAGGCAAAGAAGGCATTATATAATGGTAAAGGGAACAATTTAACAAGAAGACATAACAATCCTAACTATATATGCACCTAACACAGTAACTCCCAGATTCATAAAGCAAATCCTACTAGACATAAGCAAACAGAAAATGGTAGCATTGTAATTGCTGGGAACTTCAATACCCCACTAACAGAGCTGGACACATCATCAAAGCAGAAAATCAGTAAAGAAACACTGGACTTAAACAGGATTCTAGAACAAATGGACCTAATAGACTTTTACAGAACATTCTATCAAAAAACTACTGAATATATATTCTTCTCGTCAGCACATAGGACACTCTCCAAGATTGATCATATCTTAGGCCACAAAACAAGTCTCAGAAAAGTAAACAAAATCAAAATCATATCATGTGTCTTCTCAGAGCACCGTGGAATAAAGCTAGAAATCAGTTCTAAGGGAAACACTCAAATCTACACAAAGTCATAAAAATTAAACAACATAGTGCTGAACGATCCTTGGGTCAATGATGAAATTGAGATGGAAATCAAAAGATTTCTTGAACTGAATGACAAAGAGGACACAAGCTTCCAAACTCTATGGGATAAAGAAAAAGCAGTCCTAAGGGGAAAATCCATATCCTTAAATGCCTACATCACGAAGACAGAAAGATCACAAGTTAACAACTTAATGCCACATTTCAAGGAACTAGGAGAAGAAGAGCAAACTAAACCCAAAGCCAGCAGAAGAAAAGAAATAACAAAACTCAGAGCAGAACTAAACCAAATGGAAACAAACAAACAAACCCAAACAAACAAAACAACAAAAAAAAGCAAAGGATAAATTAAACAAAAAGTTGGTTCTTTGAACATATAAGAAATTTATAGACCAGTAGCCAGATTAACTGGAAATAGCAAAGAAAGGATTTAAATAAACTCAATCAAAAATGAAAAAGGAGATATTAAAACTGATACCACAGAAATACAAAATTTCATCTGTGGATACTATGAAAACCTCTACGCACATGAACTGGAAAATGTAGAGGAAATGAATAAATTCCTGAAAACACACAACCTCCGCTTCTCAAGCCCAAATTAGGAAGAAATAGAAATCCTGAACAGACCAATCATGAGTAGTGAGATTGAAGCAGTAATAAAAAATCTCTCAAAAAACCAAAGTCTTGGATTAGATAAATTCGCAGCCAAATTCTATCAGATCTACAAACAAGAACTGATACCTATCCTACAGAAATTATTCCATGACACTGAGAAGGGGGGGATCCTCTGTAACTCATTCTACAAAGCCAGTATCACCTTGATACTAAAGCCAGGAAAGGATACACACAAAAAAGAAAACTACAGACCAATATCCCTTATGAATATAGATGAAAAAAATCTTCAACGAAATACTAGCAAATTGAATTCAACAGCATATCATAAATATTATTCAGCACGATCAAGTGGGTTTCATACCAGAGATATAAGGATGGTTTAACATACACAAATCAATAAACATGATTTACCACATAAACAGAAGCAAAAGCAAAGACCGTGTGATCATCTCAGTAGATGCAGAAAAAGCATTTGATGAAATCCTGCACCCTTTCATGATAAAAACCCTCAACAAACTAGGCGTAGAAGGAACATATATCAAATGAATAAAAGCCATATATGACAAATCCATAGCCAACATCATACTGAATGGGGAAAAGTGGAAAGCATTCCCTCTAAGAACTGGAACAAGACAAGGGTGCCCACTGTCACTATTTCTGTTCAACATAGTACCAGAAGTCCTAGCCAGAGCAATCAGGCAAGAGAAAGAAATAAAGACATCTAAATTAGGAAAGAGGAGCTTAAATTATCTCTGCTGATGATATGATCTTGTATCTAGAAAACCCTAAAGACTCCACCAAGAGACTCCTGGAATTGATAAATGAATTCAGTAAAGTCTCAGGTTAAAAAATAAATGTATACAAATCAGTAGCATTTCTATATGCTAATAACAGTCAAACTGAGAGTGAAATCAAGGACTCAAAACCATTTACAATAGCTACCAAGAAAATATTAATATAATACCTAGGAATATACTTAACCAAAGACATGAAAGATCTCTACAAGGAGAACTATAAAACACTGATGAAAGAAATTATAGATGACACAAACAAATGGAAAAACATCTCATGTTCATGGATTGGTAGAATCAATATCGTTAAAATGTCTATAGTGCCCAAAGCAATTTAGAGATTCAATATAATCCACATCAAAATACCAATGTCATATTTCACAGAACAAGAAAAAATAATTCTACACTGCATTTGGAACCAAACAAGAGCCTGAATAGCCAAAGCAATCTTAAGCAAAAAGAACAAATCTGGAGGCATCACATTGCCTGACTTGAAATTATTCTACAAGGCTACAGTAATCAAAACAATATGGTACTGGTATAAAAGTAGAGATATAGACCAATGGAACAGAATAGACAACCCAGATATAAAACCATGTAGCTACAACCAACTGATCTTTGACAAAGAAGACAACAATGTACACTGGGGAAAGAAAGTCTTATTCATTAAATGGTGCCGGGGAAAACTGGATAGCCACATGCAGAAGAATGAAACAGGGCCCCTATCTCTTGCTATACACAACAATTAATTCAACATGGATAAAAGACTTAAATGTAAGGCACGAAAGCATAAAAGTTCTGGAAGAAACATAGGAAAAACTCTTTCAGTCATAGGCAAAGAATTTATGAAGAAGATCCCAATGGCAATCACAATGACAACAAACATAAATAAATGGGACTTAATTAAATTGAAAAGCTTCTTCACAGCAAAGGAAACAATCTACAGAGTAAATAGATAACTTACAGAATGGGAGAAAATGTTCACAAACTATAAATCCAATGGCTAATATCCAGAATCTACAAATAACTCAAACAAAAAACAAATAACCCCATTAAAAAGTGGGAAAAAGACATGAACAGAAGTTTTTCTAAAGAACAAAGTCAAATGGCCAAGAAACATATAAGAAAATTCTCAATATTACTAATCACTGGGGAAATGAAAATTAAAACCACAATGAGATACCACCTTACCCATGTCAGAATGGCTGTTATTACAAAGTCAAAAAACAGTAGATGCTGGTGTAGATGCATAGAGAAAGGAACACTTCTATTGTTGATGGGACTGCAAATTAGTACAACCTCTATGGAACACACTATAGAGATTCCTCCAAGAAATAAATGTAGACTTAACCATTCGATCCAGCAATCCCACTACTGGTTATCTACTCAAAAGAAAAGAAGTCATTTTATCAAAAAGACACCTGCACTTGAATGTTTATTGCACCACAGTTCACAATTGCAAAGATGTGGAATCAACCTAAGTGCCCATTCATTCATGAGTGGATTAAGGAAATATGGTATATGTATACCATGGAGTACCATTCAGCCATAAAAAAGAATGAGATAGTATCTTTTGCAGCAACTTGAATGGAACTGGAGACTATTATCCTAAGTGAATTTTCTAAAGAATGGAAAAACAAACACCACATGTACTCTCTAATAATTGGGAGCTAAATGATGGGCACACATGAGCACAAAGAGAGGTAAAGGTGATTGGAAACGAGAAAGGGGAAAGAGTGGTAGGGGATGGGGGCTAAAAAACTTGCCTATCAGGTACAATGAATAATATTCTGGTGATGGGTATGCTAAAAGCCCCGATTTAAGCATTTTACAAAATATCCATGTAACAAAAGCATTTATACCTCCTTAATATTTTGAAATAAAAACAAATAGTAGTGATCATAATAATGCTGTGTTAATAGCTTACATTATTATTTACTAGGAAAACACCCTAAACTCACTTCTTTTCAGGCACGTTTTGGTGTTTCTAAATGTTTACCCAGATAGTGGGGAACCCATGTGCTCTGCTTTGCCTATTGCTAAAAACATGCGAGGCATTCTGGGGAGGGGCCTGTGGACATGAGCCACATTCAGGGTCAAGGGCTACAGTAGATCCAACAAAGGCAAAGACTTGGCGGCAGGTGGTACCTTTTGTACACACATCCCCATCCAGCCAAAACAATGTCCTCAGCAGACTCTGTCACAGCGGAGAGAGAGCTGGGAAATCCAACAATGACTCATAGTGTGCTGGGGAAGAAAGCTGAGTATTGTGGTTTGGCCAAAAAAAAAAAAAAAAAAAAAGACAAAAGCAATGGAATGTTACCCTAGAGTCTAAATTAGCAGGACTCTTCATATCTTCTCCCTTCCCACTGACATCTCTTTGTGACAGCTGGTGGAATAAGACTGCTGGCTTTGAAGGCCAAAATCATCATTGTCCAGCCATGTGACCTTGGGCAAATTGCCTTGGGCAAATGACTGTGGGGATTACCTCTCTGGAAACTTAGTGTGCTCTTGCATAAATTGAAATATATAAAATGCCCAAACCAAGTCAGATTGTTAAAACGTTTGATGAAATGATGCATCTCATTGACATATTTGTGTTACTCAAGAAAGGTTGATTTCTCTTGGTGGGAGTAGGAACAGCTTTAAGTCAGAGGCATTCCTTTTCTTTCAATAGTGTTTGGAATTTACGTTCTTGCTGGGTCTAGGAAATGCATGTCTTTGGAGGCTGCTCTAGAACTGTTTTCAGAGTAATCTCATCTACATGATCAGAAAAACTCTCCCCAAGGATACAACGGGTAAGCAATTTCTTGAGACCTGAAAGATGACTATAAGTTGTCTAGGAAAATAGTTGCCAGGGTAGGACAGAGGAGGCTTTCCAGGCAGAGCTAATGGCTTGAGGAAAAGCCTGGTACTGAGAGACAACAAGGCACCTTGCAGAGAGTGATAGGAGGCAGGGTAAGAGAAGGGAGTGGCGTTCTAGGAGGAGGCTGACTGTGCAGGGGTTGGAGGACTCTTGGGGGGTCTTGGGCTCTACCTTCCTGGCATTAAGAGGGCAGTGAAGAGTATGTTCAAGAGTGATGTGAAAAGAAAAAGAAAAAAGAAAAAAAAAAAGAAAAAAAAGAAAAAAAAAAGAGTGATATGACCGTATATGCATTCTAGAAAGATCTCTAGGGCTGCTATCCAGAGAAGGGATTGTAGGAAGCAAGAATGAAGGGGTTATGGTAGATAGCATCCTTGGACAAAGACAGGAAAGAAAACCAGCCCACCGCTGGCAATGATCCTAAAATAACAGTGTTCTATTCAATCAGTCACAGGTTCGGTTGGTTTGTTTTCTGCTTGGGATGTATGTCTGTGTGATTTCGTCCTCATATTTTTTTCTGTTCACAGTTTACAAATGTTTTGATCAAAATACATATGCTGTTTTTTACCTCAATCCTTGTTTTCTATGCTCTACATGCCCAGTATAATTGTGATATGGAATTATTTGTATTTTATTTTAAATACGTGCTCATTAAAGAAAATTCATAAAGAGGAAAAGGCAGAATAATAAGAGTAAAAGTTATTTATAGTTCAATCTCTCAGATAACCACTGTTAACCATTTTAGTTTATTTCTGTCTGTTATTTTTATTCAGTGTGTGTGTGTGCAGAGAGAGATGGTTTATTCAAAGATTTATGGTATTACCTATACACTGTTGCTGCTTGGTTTTTTTAAAAGCTAATATATCATCAGTATTTCCCCTCTGTTATTCTTTGGAGTCATTAGTGGCCAAACAATATCCTTCAAGTAGTTATACTATGATTTATTTAATCCCCTTCCCTCCTATTATGGGACAATTAAGCTGTTTCCATTTTTTCCTATTATACATGAGATGACATTGAAAGTTTTTGTGCATAAGCCTTTATTTCTATTTAGGATTATTTCCTTAGGATAGATTCCCAGAAAAGGAATTATTGGGTCAAAAGGTTTGTATGTGTATATCTCTTTTGGTATGTGCTGCCAAACTGCTTTCCAAAAGGCTGTGTGAATTTACGCTGCCCTATCCATGTACAAAAACAAAATCCAGGGGAATGTATGTTCCACAACAGCCAGGCACCCTTTGTCCCTGGAACATAAGACAGAGCCAAACCAGAGGCCCTCAGCCCCCAGGGCTCCTCTTATATGGGGTTTTTTGAAGTGTGAGCCACTCTGAAAAAGCTTGTAGGGGCCCTTGCTGGGTCAAGGAGTCATGTGACCAGTGAGGAGTCACGTGATCCGGGAGGTAGAATCCCTTTCTGTGTTTTCCTCACCTGTGGTGTCCAGCCATCCTGGCCTGCAACTGTGGCTCTGCACTGATCCAGCCCTACCTGTGAGCTTTGCCTTGGCCATTTGCTGCCATCTGGCCTTCCCTTGACCCTCAGGCTATCTAGAACCTAGCACTTTTCCAGGCCGATCTGGAAGCTGGCTTTGATAAGTCCAGGCAGTTGATCATTCCACTGAGACTTAGCCAGCATCTCCTGTGCACCAGCCTCAGGCCATATGCGGAAGGTAAGAGTTAGACACACCGATTCTAGCCCTTACACACACCTCGTTCTCCCAGAGCTCTGTGACTTTGCCTTGTTGCTTACTTTTAACTACAAGGTCTTCCTCTGTGTCTCTTCACCTGGTTCACCCTCACGTTCTTTCAAAAAGCCTTTATCAATTTCAACTCTGTGTTGAGGCATTGGTCCATACCGTTGCACAGACCCGTGAGCCTCTGTGTCTGCCGCTGGTGAGGCACTGGGCTGCGGTGTAGACCTTTACTCCCTCTGCCTTGGGCAGGCTCTGTGCTGCGTGCTTCCCACACATCAACTCTATCTTCCCACAGCCATAGAGGGAGTTGCTGTTATTATTATAATATTTTCATTTTTTAGGTGGAAAAACTGAGGCATAAGAGATCAATAACTTGCCTGAGGCCATGTGGTCTTAGGACTCTTAACCGCTACATTTTATGACTTCTTTTCAGTAAGTAATGACAAACTAAGGAGAGACAAGTGCTACATAGGAAAAGAAGAGGGGCTGGTGATAGAGATTAAAAAGGTGTCAGCTTTAGTTTGGGGGATCAGGGAAGGCCGCTCTAAAGAACGGACACTTAAGGGACTGCCTGTGGATGCCTTAGCCAGGTGAAGACAGGAGAGGAGCCTTCCAGGAACAGCAGGTGAGAGGGCCCTGGGGCAGGAGAGGACTTTGGGAACTCCAGAACTGAAAGGACAGTGGGGTGGAGCTCATAGGACAAAGTAGCCTGTAAGAGGAGAGGTCTGAGAAACAGGGGGTGTCAAATTGGTTCAGGGCTTGAAGAGTTTGGCTTTTGTCTTAAGAGCAATGGGGACCCATGATAGGTCTCAAGCACAAGAGGCTGTGATCTTAGTTGCGCTTAAAGTGATGGTCTGGCTGCTCCATGGAGAATGGATTAGAGAGGGCTGGGGAGGGGATTAGGGCTCTAGCTGGGAGGCTGATGCAGCAAGTGGGCAAAGATGATCATGGTTGGTCGCTGTAATGGCAACAGGTAAAGAGACAAGTGGAGAGATTTTAAGCAGATATTTGTTTAATTGCTGATGGGTCAGATGTGGTCTCTTGTAGGAAGCCTCTTTGGAGCTTGTCCATGCTGCCCAGTCGCGGAGCACCTTCTCTCTGCTCCCATTGTATCCCACCCCTGTGGTGACGAGTTCCACTTTGTTTTACCTGCTTCCTCTCTGGACTTGAGCTGTCTATTTCATTTATTGTTTTGCTTGCTTCTGACAACCACTCCTAGAATGGTGGTTGCTATGCAGCACATGCTTGACAATTGTTTGTAAAATCTGTTCAATTGACCACTTCCTGTGAACCACAGAGTTGTCTTATGTGTACTGTCTTGTGCACTATGCTCCAACCCCACACGAGGTGGTTACTATTGATATTTCCTCCCCATTTTGCAGATGAGGAAAGAAAGGCATAACAAGGCCAATTGTCTTTAACGCACTTCTGTAACTACGTCATGCTTGAGCCATGGCTCAAATCCAGCTCTGCTGGTGCTGGCAGCCCTGTGTGTGAGCACCCAGCCATGCTACGTGGTGCCCGCACCTTCCACCAGACTGAGACATTAGGGGAACAGGCTCCCTGCTTGTATCAGCACTGAGTTAGAAACCCAGCCCCAATGCAGCAGCCAGCAAGTAGGTGTGCATGGAACTCAAGTAAACTTAATCACTATATATGGATGATGAAATATTCAGTCATAAAAAGGAATAGACTACTGATACCTGCTACAACATAGGTGAATCTCAAAAACATGATGCTAAGTGAAATACACAAGAAAATCACGTATTCTACGAGTCCTTTTATATGAAATGTCCTAAGAATAGATAAATCCATAGAGATAGAAAGCAGATTGGTAGTTGCCAAGGGCTCAGAGGAGAAAGGAATGTGGAGTGAGTGCTTAATAGGTCTGGGGTTTCCTGCTGGGGTGATGAAAATGT
This sequence comes from Eulemur rufifrons, assembly GCF_041146395.1. Classification (NCBI taxonomy): domain Eukaryota; kingdom Metazoa; phylum Chordata; class Mammalia; order Primates; family Lemuridae; genus Eulemur; species Eulemur rufifrons. The sequence continues at coordinate 28,562,828 of NC_091001.1, forward strand.
AGAACTTGATACAGGTGGTGGCTGCACAACATTAATGCACTAAATGCCACTGAACTGTACGCTTCAAGATGGTTCATTGTACATTATGTGAGTTTCACTTCACAAAAAAATTTGAAAAGAATACATGGAATGAAATGCACTAGCTTCAGTTCTGCTGTGATTAACTGAGAAACAGGAAAAGGATAAAAGATAGAGCTTTAGCTAAACTGGTAATTTTAAATTTTTTAATAACACAAAAGATCTGAAGCAAAACAAAAACTACCATTGCTTGGGTTATAGCTGAAAATTCTTTCCTACAGGCAAATGGAGCTAAGACTTGACAGACAGCAATAGATGAACGTTTTAGCCTAATTCTCTTTCCACTGACGCCTCTGACTTTTAACATAAGAGGAGGGACTTCAAAGTCATGAGACTCAACTTTGGTGTGTTGCAGCCACGGTTCTTATTTTAGAATGAAGGCAAGGCCAACTTGAGATCTAACGAACTGCAGAAATTGGCTTCCTGCAATTAGTCTCTCTTTCCGAGACACCAGCACACCTCAGGGTGGAGGGCTGAGTCCCTGCAGTCAAGGCAGAACCACGTGTCCTGGGACAGCTGGTGCCCCTAGTGGTGCCCGGGGTTACACGTAGGGGAGCTCAGGAACTGATCCTTGCTGAGACCCCCGGCACCCTGCTGGGCACCCCCTGCCCCCCAGCTGATCCAGGCACTGTGCACATGTCAACCTGGTCAACTTTCAGAATCACCTCGTAGGTAGGTTTAGTTTGCCTCCATTTTATAGCTAAGGAAATGGAGGCTTAGGTGAAGAACATGCCCAAGGTTACAGAGGGATGAGACAGAGCTGGGATTCCAACCCGATCTGCCTGGTGCCAGCGCCTGTGTTCACCATAGTGCATGTAGCCCTGGAATGGAGGCCGACATGTAGAAGGTGCTAGATAAATAACTTGTTCAGTGAATAATGAATGGTAGCAAAATTAAATAATTTTTAAAGGCCTATTATTTTGATAAAGATGAACAGAACTAAAGCTAAGGGGCAGGTATGTTTACAGATTGTGCAAATATAAAGTGGTATAATCTTTTAGAAGTGCAAAATTTATATTGACAAATAAGTATGAAGAGTCTGAAAATTGTGCAAAGCTTTCGTCCCAACACTTTCACTCTTAGGATTTAATTTGAAGAAAACAATAATGTAGTCAAAGCTGTATGTACAAGGGTGTTGTTGATCACCGTGTAACACAATTTTTTTGATGTTGTAACTGATTTTTTCTACAGTTAGATTGGTGACGTCAATGGCATATCAAGAAAAGGCCTGTTTTGTAGCCATTGAAATCTACGTTCTGGAAGAACATTTAATGACAAAGGTAAATATTTATAATATATTGCTTAAGAAAAAGTAGGCTACCAAATAGTGTCCCTAGAACATTCATTCTGGTTTAAAAATAATGTATACATCAAATAAAAAGAGGAGAAGGCCCCAAATCAAAATATTAATGTGGCATGAGTTATGGGTGATTTGTGTTTTCTACTTTCATTTCTATTGTATTTTCCAACTTTTTTGCAAGCGCCAATAAGCATATTCTTTTTTGACTTGTTCTTAGAAACAAGTCAAGAAATGCTACATAAAAACAAAACAAATTTGCTCTGCTCACCTAAATGGACAATATCTTATGTGGATGAAAAGTAATATCCTCTTTCTTAAAGAAATAAACAATTGAACAATTGATAATATAAAAGACTATTTTTGGATAATTCTCTTAGTGTTTTCTCTTCTTTCTCCTCTTTTTTTTTTTTTTTTTGGTTCTTCAATGTATAATTCTAGCTCCTTCTCTTCTTGGTTCCAGACTTAAACATTTGATTAAAGTCCTGAATTCTCTTCTTCTCCTGGGCTTTCTTTCTCATTGAGGAATTTGAAAGCAGAGAGTCTTGGATTTTAGACATCTGGGAATGGCCAAGATTTTGGACTTGTTTTGTGAGAAGATGTATTTGTTCAGTTGAGCAAGTGTGAAGCAAATGCTTTCAGCATGTCTATTAATCTTAGCAGCCTGAGTGATGTAAGGGTATGCTCACTCATGTTTTATGATGTTTGGTTTCATAAAAATATGTTTGGTTTCAAGGCATTGGCTCCAATTCTGTGTTGACTAGGAACGCATTTGGAGTATGGAAGGCATCTTGAATTTTATTCCAAACCTGGTTTGTTTTTTAATCATCAACTGGAGCTCTATGATGGTTATGACTCACACATTTTGTGAGTTCATGAAAACATTTACTTTAATAGAAAAAAATATAACAACACTAAGATCAGAGTGATTGACACCATGTTTTGCCAAAAGACGCTTGGTGGAGGGTTCTATTGATAGAAGGCTATTACTGCTTATCATACCAAGGAGAAATGAGAGAGTCTAAATTTAGGTCACAGATTCTAAATTATAAAAGAGGCAAAACAAAGGGATATTCTAGTCAAGTTGGGGAACTGAAGCCTGATTTACAACGGCTGGGACACAGGCAGAATTCTCTTTTGATCACACCAGAGCTGAAGTTTATAATTCACTCAATGGCAGAAAATGTGTTTGTATCCCCAAAAGCCATATTTACTTAGAACATTCTTTAGCTGTAATCAAGCTTCAGAACTACAAGATGTCATGGGGCAATGTTTAGGTTATAATGTTTAGTGCAAAAGTCCTGTGTATGGTTTTGTAAGGAGAAAAACAAAAAGAAAGAAAAACACAGTGTACACACACACACACACACACACACACACACAAAAAGACCAGAGTAAGATATAATGAAATGTTACTTCTTTTTTTTTTTTTTGTTATGAGCATGGAACTATGTTTGCTGGTCTCTCCTTTTCTCTATTTTTTGAAATTTTTAATGATCATGCATTATTTTTATAATAAACACTTTACTTATTCATCCAACACACAGATGCCAATCACTAGGTTTAGCAATTCAAAGGTGATTAAACCACTTATCTGCCCTGAGGAAGCAGACAGCACTCTAGGAGAGAGAAAAATATACAAGAAGTGAGTATCTTACAGAAGAGAGGTAAAAGGCAATGGCCATTATACTTGTGTGCAAAGAGTCAAAATTTAAAAACAATTGAATGCACATTACTATGACAATGTCCCATACACGTAAAAGAAAGAATATCGTCTCTTCAATTCTAGGTCATTTTCTCTAGTTACCTGTGTGTTTGAGAGGATGAGACCTAAAAACTGAGATGACCCATTTCTTAGTGGCTGAGTAAGGAACATACAGTATTATGGTTGTGGCTTTGCAACTTGTCAGTTTGAGAAATGTAATGAATCAGTCTCCCTGAATCCTTGTCTCCATCTACAGAAGCTGTAACTTTACTGATGCATTTCTTGAATTTTATTGTATTTATGTGCATTACCTTGCTCTCTTGGCTCCTATGTTTTAGGTAGATAATCTTCCCTTTTAACTTTAACTGAAGCATATCCCTTTTAGCAGGAAGTATGGCAGTAAAGAGCTCAACAATTGGTTCTGAAATCAGTTTTTAAAAAGAGAACACAGGCTCTGAGTCAGGTCTCAAAGGGTTTTCCAAAGAGATCATGCATTAACTTGGACTCATTGCTGTTTATTTTGGCTGTTGAGAAATCTTTCTGGAGTGCTTGCTAATTTTTAGCATCTCATCCATGTTGCAAATGGCTGGGTCTGCTCATATCGGTTATCTCCAGGTCAAAGGAAATGTTATTTACTTGTTACACAAACATTTATTTAGTGCCTACTATGTGCCTGACCTGTACTCAGAGCCAGTGCAATAGCAGTCAGCAACACACAAGATCCTTATCTTCATGGAGAGATGATAATAAACACATAGACCGATAAGTAAATATGGAAATAGGTGACAGAAGCTCACGCTGTGAACACAGAGGATGGTGATGGAGGTTGTGTGCAGAGGGCTGCCTCCTGCTACTGTAGATCCCCATTGCTTGACATCTTGAAAAGGTGCTGTTCATTTTGATCAAATTTGGGGTCAATTGTCTTGTCAGGATGGACAACACCTGGACTTTGGAGTCAAAGCCACTTGGGTGGCTAATCATAGGCATGGTGTGACCTCAGGAGAGTTCCATAACTGATCTGAGCCTGAGTTTTCTCCTCTCTGTTTTGAGGACAAGGCTGTTCCCTGCCTATGTTGTGACAATGAAATGACTTCAGGTAAATGAAGTATGTGGAATATATTAGGGGATCAAGAACTGAGAGGGTTTGATACGTGTTCTTTTAAAGCTATCTCTGTATCCTATTGCTGGCTCTGTTGGGACTGCTAGAATTCTAAATCCAATAGTTCTTCCTTCCAGCAAAATCTCCAGAAAAGTAGTTAGGCAGGTACATTTGTGTCTTTTCAAATTGTCTTTTGGATTTAGTTACTTCCCAGGTGTGGCAAGCTGAAGAATGGCCTCCCAAAGGCATTCACATCCTAACCCCCAGCACCCCAGAACATGTTACTTTATGTGGCAAGAGGGGCTTTGCAGGTGTGATTAAGTTAAGGATCTTGAGATGGGCAGGTTATACTGGATTATCTAAGTGGGTCCAGTGATGTAATCACATGAGTCCTTTTAAGAGAGAAGCGGAGGGTCAGAGTTATAGAGAGAAGGTGACGTGAGGATGGAAGCAGAGGGGATCAATGGAAGAAGGTGCTATGCTGATGGCTTTGAAGATGGAAGAAGGGGCCCTGAGCCAAAAAGTGTGGGCAGACCAGCCTCAAGAAGACAGAAAGGCAAGGAAACAGCTTCTCCTCCAGAGCCACCAAGAGGAACGTAGCCCTGGGAACCCATCTGAGACTTCTGACCTCCAGAACTATAAGACAGTAACTGTGTTGCTCTAAGTCACTAAGTTTGTGGTAATTTATCAGAGCAGCTTTAGAAAATTAATATGCCAGGTGAAACCAGAAGACCCTGCCTGAGCTGTAGGCAACAAAAAGAGTAAGGGTCCCTGGGGCTGGTTAAGGTAACAATTTCTGAAGCCAGTATACGTGGGTTTGAAGCCCAGCTCCAACGTCTACTATCTACGAGATCTTTAGAAAAATGACATTTTCTCTGTGCCTCAGTGTGCCTTCTATAAAATGGGATGAAAGGATACATTTAGGATATGTAAGAACATTGGCACATCGTTAAGTGCTCAATAAATATAAATGGATATTAACATAATTTAAATGAATTTACTGTCTCCCTGGAATAATGGAAGATGAACGAACTGTTGCCGTCGGGCACTGGAAGAAACTCACTGGATAGCTGTTAAATGGTAGCAGAGGATCATTTTTGTTCATATACATGTTTATTTCCACAGTGAGAGTTTCTCTCAGTGGACACTAATGGCAGTTTCTTTTTCTTCTTGCTCACATGTGGAACAAGAGATGCAACTTGGATGACAGGCATTGCCGCTTTTCAAAACTCTGTTTTGTTTCTGGGTTGTAATTCAAAATTGCTGTTGAAGCTGTAGCAGCCAAATAAAGTGGCTCCCTTTGACCTTTTAGCAATTCTGTTTGTCTCTGGTAGATCACAGGCTGCCTTGTTGTTGCTCTGCAAAAAGTTATTCCCCTGACAATTCTGAAAACCAGGGAGGAAGCACATTCACATGAGATCTTTATGATTTCTCTAAGTTTACCTAGTTAGGTAATACTGTTCTCTAATGTATTTTTTTTTTTATTTCTATAACAGAAGACTTGCTGCTTGCATGAATATAGCCTAAGGAAATATGATAATTCTTAATTCAATAAAAATATCTATATACAATGTACAAAGTTTACTGCGGCATTATAATAAACAGAAAAAAATTGGAATAAACCAAAATGTTAGACAATACTGGAATTGCTAAATATATTGTGATATAGTCACTCAGTGGAATATTATGCACTTAGTTGAAAGTGTGGTTATAATTGCTTTGCTGATAAAAGGAAAATACTTGCAATATACTGTTAAAAGAAAAATTGGGAGACAAAATTGTGTTCAGTATGATTATAATGCTTATAATAATTATAGCTCACACATTAACAACCTAGTAGAAAATATACAGAAATACTGACATCCACTTTGTTAAGGTGGCAGAAATATAAGTTGTTTTTTCGTTCTATTTCCCAGATATTTAGTAATATAGTTATTTACATCTCTAAGGAAGACAAATAAATGAAAAGTAAAGTAATAAGCCAAAGCTTCAAAACAGCGTGGAAGATGTCCAAGAAAATTATGAATGCACTCATTTATAACTCTAAATTAAAACGCCTGCAGATCTCTAATTTCCTACATCAGTGCTGATGGCAGGAAAGCCAGGGTGAGAAATTTTGGCCATTAGCACTTACCAGGGCGTGTGGAAACTGTTTTAGCACGTACGGTTTCTGGCTTTAAGTCAACTGATTTGGTTTTATGAGACAAAGGAGAGTTTTGCTTCCCAAAATAATTCAGTTATGATTATTTCAATAAAATAAAAAATAAAAAGAATGATCATATCTGTGATTTACTGAGGGCTTACTGTGTGCCATGCTCTGTATGGAACGCTTTACTTATAGCATCTTAATTGGGCCCCACAACTCTGCTAGGTAGGTCCTCTCTATTACACAGATTTTATAGACATGCTGCTCAGAAAAGTGGGCAAAACGAGCACAGGATCTCACCCTGGGTGTGCAGAAGCAGGTTGAGAACCTGGGCTGTCCAACTCCATGGCTCACTGTCTCCCCCGGGGAGGTCAGCTGACCAGGCTGCCCGAAGCCCCCCGGGCGATTCTGTACAATGCTCTATTTTTGGGAGATCCAACAGTGACTCGCTAGATTCAAGGTTTCCTACTATGGCTATGCACGTATGCAATGGTTTTCGGGAATTTCAAACAATAAAAAGTGTATATAGTGAAAACAAGTCTTCCTTCCACATATATCCACATCCTCAGTTTGTCTTTCCTGAGAAAATCGCTGTAAACAAATATAGATAGGTGCAGGGAACTGTTCCCAAGCTGCAATCACGTGGAATCACCCAGGCTTGTCCGGGACCTGGATTTTTAAACAAAACTTCCCAGATAACTTGCATGCAGGGCCTGGGTCTGAGGACCATTGCTCCTGTGATGCTCAGTTGAGTGAAAAAACATAGCAAATTCATCCTTTTTATGTCAACAGTATTTCAGTTGCCTGCAGCCTTTCAGGAATATAGACGTTTGATAGAATGAGCTAAACTTCTACCAGTTTTGCAAAATGTAACAATTCTAGACAGTGGTATGTTTTGGCTGGAGATGTTTCTGAGCAGAAGTGGAATTGAAAATTGATTTGAAAATTCCATCTATCCTGGGACCCCAGTTGGTGTAAGGCAGGAGCACTGGCCTTGGGGGGACTGGGAGTCTCATTGTTCATGGGCAAGTTACTCCCCTTTTCGGATTATGAAGTAAGCTGATTGGACCAACTCAGGGGTATCCAAAGTGCTCTCCAGGGGAGCCTAGGCCCCTCTTTGGGGCTGAGATGGAGTGGGTTGTTGGTGAGTTCAGCCCTCTTCCTGCCGTCAACATTCTACAAAAGCTGTTCCTTCTTATCTGTGTATGTGTGTGGACATAAATATATTTACATATAATAGTTAAACTCCCGACTGTTCGAATTTCACCAGTTTTTCTACTAATGCTCTGTCTTTACTGGGATCTAATCCAGGATATCACATTCCATTTGTTATCTTATTAGATTTTGCCTTTGATTAAAATTTTAGTCAAACCAATGATTCTAGAACATGGTTATATGTCTTCCACTTGTACAGGCTCGAAGCTGACATTACAGAAGAAGATGAACTACAGTGGGGTCTGTAGACAAGCAGGGTCTTTGGAGTTAGGCAGAGCTGGTCTAATTTTTACTCTTTGGAGGATATTGGACAAGTCTCTGAATCGCCCTGAATTTCAGGATTCTCATCTCTAGAACGAGAGAATAATAACCAATTTGGGAATTCTGTGGATAAAGTGAGTTTGGCACAGGGCGTGATTCCAAGTGGCATTTCAGCTACAGTGGCCTTTCCCCAGGTCCATTTAGTGCCATTTTCCCCCAAGTTAGTGACTACCTGGGCCTCCTTGTGGCTGTACCATTGGTGCTACCCTCCTGGGACATTTGTCTCATCTCCAGCTGAGCCTCTTCAACATTTGCATGTGCCTGGAATAGTATTTAATAGCAGCCTGGCCTCCTGCTCCAAGGAAAGACCCTGTGATATCCAGTGTTTTGATCATACTGTTGAGATGGGATTTAAAACATGCACCCTAATGCAGTTGTTCCAAGTCTGAAAAAGATTACATAATTAATACATGTTAATCATAGAAAAATTAGAGTATATGGATAAACAAAAGGAAGAAAATAGAAATCAGCTGGAATCAGACCACCCAGCAATAACACTGTTATCATTTTGGGATTTATATCTGGAAAGACACATTTTCTCTCTCTCTCTTTTTAAAAAATCACCCTATTCTATGCATCACTTTTTGTGTATCCTATTCTCCCTTACCATATATGATCAGTTTTTACATAGTAAAATATAATTTTGCTAAGTAGTTTTTAAATTATATGGATTTACTGAAATTGTCTTCACAAATTCCTTATTGTTGGATGGTATGATTGTTTTTAATTTTTGTTTTTGCCAGTAACATTACAATAGGCATCCCTCTAGTGAAATTTTTGTGCATCATTTTCCAATTAGGCAATTTGAAGCTGGCAGCATATTTGGCCTCCACCCTCTTGTCCTCCTACTCCCCTTTACAGAATCCCTTGTGTGGTTTGTGTGCTTGTCTTCCTGGGTGGACCGTCTGCTCATTTGAGGGCAGCGAGCACATGTAGCTCATTTTTGTTTTCTCCTCTCTAAAACTTAGCACTGTGGACTGTCGTCAGAGTGTTTCTACCCTCAGCCAATTTACTGGGAATTTGTGTCCCCATTGCTGGTTCTGCTTGGGTATTTGATTTGTGGTTTCTTAGCTCTGTCTATATCCTCACTCATTCAACAGAGAGCTATTGAACACCTGTGATGTGCAAAGCATGGGGAAACAGCAGCAAATAAGACAGAAGAAAGTCCTGCCCTCAGGGAGTGGCGTTGCTGAGTGGTAGGTAGACACCAAAGCAGCCAGCAAATGTGGTGGTCACTTCAAAGAGCATAAGGGCTGCAAAGACCAGAAAGGAGTTGAGAAGATGGTGAATCTTGGGGAGGGAATGGGAAGCTAATTTATGAGGGGATCAGAGGAGGTTTCTTTGAGAAGTAAATCTTTGAAGAGAGGTCTAGGTGATGCAAAGGTGGGACAGTGAGCATGGGGGCCAAATGGTCCCTGCAGAAGCTGACAATGGCGGGCACCACAGCAGGAAGGAGAGTGAGACGGCAGAAGGGGAGCAAGGTGAGGGCACCAGATGGGCTAGATGAGGCCGAGTTATGCAGGGTCTTCAAGGCCCTGGGGAGGGATTTAAACTTTATTTGAAGGTCAACAGGAAGGTCTTGACCAGGACAGACCTGGTTTTCTTTTCTAAGAGATCACTCTGCTCAGATTTTATCTTCAACCAAATTGCCTAGATTATAAATACTCACTAGGGAGAATAACTGTTCAACAGACATTGGCTAGGATTAAGCAACAGGGTTTTCTGAATTTGAGTTTTCTGAGCCTTCTAGGTTTCTTTTTGTGGCAGATGCTGTTATTAAATCCACATCCATTTCCCCCTCTACCTTTGCTACTTGATTCTGTTGGGTGGCAAGATATGCCCACCCAAATCCTCACTTCCCAGCCCCTTTTGGGAGGCATCTGACAATGAATCTTGCCAATAAGGTAAGAGCAGTCATCTCGTGGAGAATTCTAGGAAGACTTTTGCTTTCTTGATGAAAGGACAGAGACCCAGTTGGCACATCCCTGTCTCTCTCTAACACAGATGTGATGGCTGAGGTGGAGAGCCCTCTTGCTGTCATTTGATGACAAGCATGAGGATGAAAGACAGCGTGTTCAGGATGAAATAGTGGGAAGAGAGAACCAGCCTTGGTCCTCAATGGCTTTAATGAGCAGTTGAAACAATGCTGGTGATCTCTTGACTTCTTGTTATGGGAAGAAATAAAAATCCCTGCTAGTTTAAGCCATGGTTACTCAGATATTCTGTTGCTTGCAGCCAAAGCATTCCTACCTAATATATTTACCACTGAAGAAAAGTGGGAACTGACTCCACTGACTCCACTGACTCCATGGAAGATTATGCAAAATCACCGAAGTTCTGAATAACTCAATGTGTATTAAAATTTTAACAATTACTGAACCCAACTTAGGAAGCCTGTGTGTTATGGAATCAGAGCTCATGATCACAGATGCTACGGGGATATGCTCTTAAATTGCCACATAAGAAGGATTTCCACAGTGGTGTGCAGGCATTCTTTACCTGAGAGGGGACTGGGCTTGCTTTCTCTCTCTAACTGCTTGGTTCCCATGAAGAATAAAATGACACCCTTGTACCAATCAGCCTGCTCCATATGCTGCTTGAAAGTCCCCAGTGCACAACCAAGATCAGAAAACTGTAGCATTTAAGTGATCCCAGTCACCGACTTGGAAATACCTTTGGGTTTGACACCTTCCTTCTTCCATAGTGAGATTACTGAGGTGAGTCTCCCTGGCATAATCTCTCTGAAGTATAATTTGTAACACCAGCATAATAAACACCTACTATATTTTAGACACTTTTAGAAATACTTTAGAAGCATTATCTCTAATCCTCATTTAATATTGACCATGATTTACAGACTATACATTATTTTCCTGGTGAAAATCAAGACTCAGAAACGTTAAATGATTTTCACAAAGTCATATAGCTAAGAAAGAAGAGCTGGTATTCAGATATACCTGGTCCCAAACGGGATCCTTGGACATCATGTGTTGTGAGAAATTCTCATCTAGTGGGTCGCTCACTGCTTCCATGAACTACATACAAGGAGCAGCTCATGATTTTAGTCTGTTTAAAAAATATGTGGATATTTATTGTAGCAACCTTGTGATATAACAAAAAATCAAAAACAATTTAAATGCCAAGTTAAAGAAACTACTTAAATAAACCATGGTGAATTCATCTGATGAAATGCCCAGAATATATTCATTGTGAAGGTTTGCAAAACAGTATGTACATTATTGGTACATTATTGTGAATAAATATACATAGAAAAATACTCTAGGAGGAGGATATTAAACCAATATATTGATAATAGTATTTTTTATGAATGTTAGAAATAGGGGCCATTTTCATTTTTGAAATTTATGTATTTTATATCAATTAATTAAGATTTTGTAATATAGCAAAAAACAACTCTTTGGGAATACAACTATTTTATTGGAGTTGGGCAGCTCTGAGAGCATAGCTATATTGCAAACGGTTTTGGATGTTACACCGTTTAGGAAGCATTTGTAGTGGGTTGATGGTAGCTCCCGCAAAGACACATCCACCCAAAACCTGCGAGTCTGACCTTATCTGGAAATAGGGTTTATGAAGCTGTAATTAAGGATCTTTTTTTTTTTTTTTTTGAAACAGAGTCTCACTTGTTGCCTAGGCTAGAGTGCCATGGCATCAGCTCAGCTCACAGCAACCTCAAACTCCTGGGGTCAAGCAATCATCCTGCCTCAGCCTCCCGAGTAGCTGGGACTACAGGCATGTGCCACTATGCCCGGCTAATTTTTTCTATATATTTTTAGCTGTCCAGATCATTTCTTTCTATTTTTCAGTAGAGACGGAGTCTTGCTCTAGCTCAGGCTGGTCTCGAACTCCTGACCTCGAGTGATCCTCCCGCCTCAGCCTCCCAGAGTGCTAGGATTACAGGCGTGAGCCACTGCGCCTGGCCAGTAATTAAGGATCTTGAGATCTTCTTGGATTAGGATGTACCCTGAATCCAATGTGTCTTTAGAACAGAAGGGGAAGAGATACAGAAAAGAAGGCCATGTGATGACAGAGGCAGAGATTGGAGTGATGTTTCTACAAGCCAAGGGACCCCCGGGCTTGCTGGTAGCCACCAGACATCAGGAGCGAGGCAGAGGATGCATTCTCCCTCACAGCTTCCAGAAGGAACCAACCCTGTTCAAACCTTGATTATGGACCTCTGGCCTTCAGAACTGTGAGAGAATAAATTTCTGCTGTAAACCCCCCAGTCTGTGGTAATTTGTGACGGCAGCCCTAGGAGATGAATACAACAGTACTAGCATAAGCGGATGAGGACAACACTCACTGTTCGAAATGAGAAACACAGAGCTACATTTCTTGCTTACTGCAGGAAGGCAGAGCCATGCTGGCCAGGCACGCTCTCCCTGAGGAGAGCAGAGGGACAGTGGGCGTGGGTGGTGTTTGGGAGGCAGGCAGCTTAGGGACAGGCAGATTTTCAGAGACCTAAGCCAGCTGATATTACCCATACAGGAGTGATTACTTAGGTGAGACTGTGGTAATCTTGTGGAAATGTAGCTTCTTGTTATAAAAATTCTGAAGAATTTTAGAAAAAAAAAAAAAAAACAAAGAAAAAAGCAAAACAAAACAAATTTCCACCTCTCAGAAATCACTTTGCCAACATTTGATGCACATAATTCCAGATTCTCTGTTGGATTATATTTAGCCAGAAGCCTTGGTGGACATAGTCTTACAAAAATAGGTTCATATTACACATGCTATTTTAATAAAAACTATTAAACATAAGTTGACTTGAATTTACCAGAATGAAAATAAACTAGAATCAAACTGAAGGAACTGCCGAACTTCAGATATTTCTAAAGTTAAAAAACAATTATGAAAAAACATTTGAGTTTACATTCATTTTGTTTTTTAAAAACCTTGTATGTTTCAACTTTATATAATACTTATTTCCTTTCTGCTGTGAAAGAGGAGGATGTCATATACTTCATTTTCCCTTCCACCCCTAGCATTCCAGTTTTTGTTAGTTATATTATTATTTTTGGATTGCCTGGAATTATAACATTTATATTCTGTTTTGTCAACTAATTCCCACTGTTGTTTAGTCTTGACGCTATGTTTAAAAGGATCCAACACTTACTGTTGTCCTTTTATGGTGGCTGCTCCATTGCTGTGTTTAGTTTTGATTCATGTCTTACTATGCTAGATTTCATCATCAAATATTTTTCAGGAAGAGCTTAGTTAATATAGTACCTGGATTCTTGCATGTTTAAAAATGTCCGCCTGTTTCTTTTACGGTTTTCGCACAACTTGGCTGAGTAAAAAACTCTTGGGTCACCTTTTCCCATTAGAACTTGGGGATGTTGTTCTGGTGTTTTCCAGTGTTGAGTGTTACAATGGAGTTGGAGGGAAGCTGCCAGTCTGCCCTCAGGATCTGTGCTCTGTAAACAATGAGTACAGGACATTTTCCCTTGAATATCAGTATCTGCACAGTGCATATCTTGATGTTGCCAATTTTGTTTCTTTTTCCTGGGACATGGCGTGTCCTTTAAATTTCGAGATATCTAGCTTTCTGTACCTCAAGCAACTTGAATTGACTTGAAGTGTTCTCCTGTTCCCCTTTTCTGTTCAGAATAACAATTTGTGTATGTCAGCCTCCCTTTATCTCCAGCTTGTGTCGCCTTGTCTGTAATCATTTTTATCTTTGTTCCTTTCTTTTTCATTTCATGTGATGTCCGAAGCTGGTCCTGTGCTTTCAATAGTATTTATCTATTTTCTGTTGCCTCTAAGTGACTTTCATTGTCTATAATTATTTTATTTTTATCTTCCATTGATTTCCTGAGGTCTGCCACTTTTTAGCCGGTCCTCATCTTATTTCTTTTCTGATCACTTCTATTTCTTCTTTGAACTTTGTTTTCTGAGAAACTATGATGTCAATTCATTGAAGACTGAAGAGAGCTAATTTCTGTGTTCTCTGGGGATAGATCATTTATGATGTGTATAAGTTTTTACCTGTCTTCTCTGTTTGTTTTTTCTTGCTGTTTCTTCCCTCTTGCAGTATCTGTGCTGGGGACCCACACCTGGGCTCCGTCTTGGTGTTCCTCACCTGTGAACAGGTGCATGCAGCTGTTTGACCAGTGGTGGTGCAGAGGCAGCTGGAAGGGCACAGCCAGCTGGGCTCCAGATGAGGTTTGAGGTCTCTGCCCCTCCTGCTCAACCTGCCCCAGTGAAATGTCTCCTTCAGGTTTTGGTGTCCAGGAAGCCAGTGTGGCTCCTAAGGAGGCCCTTAAAGATGTAGATTGTGCTGTGACTCCAGGGTTGCTCCTCCTCTCCCCCCTTCATTCCTTCCTACCACAGATGTGCTCTCCCAACCAGAGGCCGTCCCTAAACAACGAAAATAATGTGTTTTCCTGGTTCCTCTTCTTTACTTGCCACTCCCTTCCCCCTGGCTTATTTGCAATGAGGACACAGACCTTCACAGGACTACTCTGGCTTCTCCTATGTGTGGCATGCAGCATGGGGACATGTGTGCTAGTGCTTCTGGGTCTATGGTCTTCTGAGACGCTTGGCAGGATCACTCCTCCTCACTCCTCAGAGTCAGGCCTGGCCAGATGAACTGTGTGGGCAGCGAAATGTGAATGGAAGTAACGTGAATCACCTATGTGCTCCTTCCCCGTCCACAGGGAAATCGGAAGGCTCCTGCTGTGATGGGGGCATCAGGAGATGGTGAAGCTGGCTGGGTCCCTGCATGCCCACAGTGAGCAGGCAGCACCATTAATATGTAACCTTTGCTGTTCGAAGCCACTTAGAATTGGGTTTTGTTGGTTAATGCTGTACTACCTAGCCTCTTTGACCAATACAGGGCAAGAAAAGCCAGTAATTTCTGTAGCAAACATCAGGAAGCCTGAGCATTGAGGAGGTCAAGAGGAAAGGTGTGGATCAGAGCAGACCATCCATCACCCCTCCAGGACATTGACCGGCTTCAAAGGTTTCCTCGAATGTTGGAGCAGAAATGTTGTAGAATCTCCAAAGTTAGTGTTTCTTGTTGCAGAAGGTTTCAGATTTCTTATGTTCACGAGAAAACAAAACAATGGAACCTGATCCTTTTCTGTTTCTCTCCACTTCCTTTCATACAAATATAGCTTTCTGTGCACCAAATTTAATGCTGTTGACAGCATTACTTACTACCTCTGAACACACTTGGCAGACTTATGATAGATTACACTGATCATCTATATCCCTGGAAGAGCCACGGGAGTTGCTGCCTTCAGATCTTGTTGCAATTTAGTCTGTAAATGTTATCTTTTTTCCTTTTTTTTCAGTCAAGTTATTTCTTTTGTCTACAATTAAAAAAATATGTGTATAATCAAAGACATTTTTGAAGAATAAAATCTTGCATTTCTGAACTCTGTTGGGCCTAGCCATAGGAAGTTGTCTTAGTTGCAATCTCATTTCCCTAAAATCCTAGAACCACAGTGACTTCTCTTCCCTGGGACCAGAGAAGCCAGTCTTAAATCTTTGCCCTGCCATTCACTAATGGCAGGGCTCAGAAAAATCACATAAACTTTCTGAGCTTATTTTCTGATCTATAAAGATGTGATAATTGCAGTAGACTTTTTAATCCCACAGGAATGTTGGGAAGAACTGATGAACTCGCATATGGAGAAGGTGCTGGAACAGTGCCTGGTCCCAAGCGGGCACTCAGTACACACCACTTGAAGGCACTTTGCAAATTTTGCAAGTGGCATCTCAGTTCATTCATTCATGTACTTAAAACCTATATACCAGGCACTCTGGGGGACACTTGGATTTATAGTCATGCAAAACATAGGTAAGAAGGTGATAGTCAAGTTAAGCTAACAATTAAAATGAAGTGTCATACATATTTTGAGATTACAGTAGCTAACTTTGGAGGGCTTACTATGTTCTCAAGCACTGGACTGTCTTTACGTGGGTCATCTCATTTATTGCATACAACTCTACACACATTACTATTATTATCCCCATTCTAATGGGGAGGAAACCAAGGCCTAGCGATATGAAGGAACTGGCCCTGTTCACAGAGCAGCAGAGTTGGACTGGACAACGCAGGCAGTGTGACTCTGAGTTCATTTGCTTAACTGCGTCTGTGGAGCCTCCAGAGATATTCACAGCTGCTGGAAGCAGACTCCTGCCTCAGGATGGATGGCCATGAAAGGCACTTCAGAGAAAGGGATGCCTGGGATCAGCTTCGACATTGGAGTAGGGGGTGCCCCCTCAGGCAGAAGAGTCCTGTGCCCAGGCCCAGGTGGATGCAGAGAGGGTAGGTAACTGTAACTAGTTCACTGTGGAAGAACAGATTCTTCAAGGACTCTCAGTGGATCAGAAACTATTGTCGCCCTGTTCTGTGCCCCTTGACCCACCTCCAAGTCCACCTGCAGCTATAGGGGGAAGTTCCCATCTACACTGTCAGCTGCCCCCTGAGTTTCTCAAGTCTTTTTGCTTGCCTGCTTGGGAGATTGCTCTGGAACAATAGGAACCTGTTCATCCAGGAGTGTGGGCTGCCAGGAAATGCAGATGATGGAATGCCCCGAGGGCAACCCTCAGCCAAGGAAAGACACAGCCTCCCATCCTTCCCCACCATGGGACAATGGTGAGCTGTGCTGTGCCCAGCTCCTCCGGGTCCCCAGAGGGACTGAGCCTCAGTTGCCCACAGTGTTAATGCTTCAATAACATCACTCTTTTTTGGCTTTATTATCCTGTTTCTGTCTCTTTCCCTACTCCCTGCTTTATGCACATAAATAACATGCCCCGTAAGTCTTTGTCTTAGGTTTGCTTTTGGGAAGACTAAAACATGATACTCTGGTTGATGTTCAGTAAATACTAGCTGAATATATGAGATCTGCTCAGCTCCCCCCAGATCATGATTAACCCTGCAAGCTCCAAACAAAGGTAGTACACAATTGAGCTTGATCTCACTTGATCTCCAGATGGGGCTCCTCTGCCCTGCTAGTTGCTGGTCCTCTGTGTCCCACTTGAAGACAGTGCTCTGCTCCCACCCACAGCCAACCCCTCTCTATCTCAGTCTTAATCTCCACCCTGATGCTGCTGGAGGCTGGCTCAGGCCCACCACGGTGGGGGATCTGGACCAGTGGGGCCCAGAATGCGGCATGAGTAGCTGAGTCGTCACATCTGGGTGCCCTCAGGCTGTAGCCCTCGTCTACCCCTGCTGGCTTGGCCAACTTAGAACCACATCTACCCTGAGGTCCTCGGGAATGTCTCAGCCGCAATAAATTACTTGTTTGGTGGCTGTACGTGGAATTGTTATGCAGCTATGCTTTGACCAGGAACTGCCACCACTTAGAGCCCTCTTCATTGCCCCTTGCTTACCAAAACCAATTTCCTTAGAGATTAGCATCTGCCCAGATTCAAGTCCAAATTTCTTTTCTTTTTTTTAAATTTGTATAAATTTAAGGAGTACCAGTGAAATTTTGCTACAGGGATATATTAGGTAGTGGTGAAGTCTGGGGTTTAGTGTATCCATCACCCAAATAATGTACATTGTACTCATTAGGTCATTTCTCATCATCCACCTCCATCTTACCCCCGTTCTGAGTTTCCAGTGTCTATTACTCCACACTTTAGGTCCATGTATACACATTATTGAGCTCCCTCTTAAATATGAGAATATGAGGTATTTGACTTTCTGTTTCTGAGTTGTTTCACTTAAGATAATGGTTTCCAGTTCCATCCATGTTGCTGCAAAAGACATGATTTTATTTCTTTCATGACTGAATAGTATTTCTTTGTGTATATGTACCACATTTTCTTTATCCACTCATCCACTGATAGACACTTACGTTGATTTCACATCTTTGCTATTGTGCATAGTGCTGTGATAAACATATGAGTGTGGATATCTTTTTGACACAATGATTTTTTTCCCTTTTGAGTAGATATCCAGTAGTGGGATTGCTGGCTCAAATGGCAATTCTATTTTTAATTCTTCGAGAAATATCCATAATGTTTTCCATCAAGATTGTACTAATTTACATTCCCACCAACAGTGTATGAGTTTCCTTTTCTCTGCATCCTCACCAACATCTGTTATTTTTTGTCTTTTTGATAATAGTCATTCTGACTACTATAAGATGATATCTTTGATTAGGAATGCCCAGCACTTATTCATATACTTGTTGGCCCTTTTGAAAAATGTCTGGTCATGTCCTTTGCCCCTTTTTTAATAGGATTGTTTTTTGTTTGTTTGTTGAGTTGTTTGAGTTCCTTGTAAATTATGGATATTAGTCCTTTTTGGTGAGATGCTTTGCAAATATCTTCTCCCATTCTGCAGGTTGTCTGTTCACATTTTTTATTATTTCTTTTGCAGTGTGGAAGCTTTTTAGTTTAATTAAGTCCCAATTGTCTACTTCTGTTTTTGTTGCTGGTGCTTTTGAGATCTTAGTAATGATTATTTCCCTAGACCAATGTCCAGAAGTTTTCCCTAGGTTTTCTTCTAGTATTTTATAGTTTCAAAGTTCAAATTGAAGTCTTTCATCCATTTTGAGTTGATTTTTGTATATGGTGAGAGATAAGGGTCCAATTTCATTCTTCTGCATATGGAAATCTGATTTTACCAGCACCATTTATAGAAAAGGGTGTCCTTTCCATAGTGGATGTTCTTGTTGACTTTATCAATGATCAGTTGGTTGTAGATATGTGGCTTTATTTCTGTGTTCTCTAGTATGTTCCATTGATCTATGTGTCTGTTTTTATGCCAGTATCATGCTGTTTTGGTTATTATTGCTTCATAGTATAGTTTGAAGTCAGGTAATGTGATGTCTCTACCTTTGTTCTTTTTGCTTAGTATTGTTTTGACTATTCACGCTCTTTTTTTGGTTCCATATGAATTTTAGTTCCATATGAAAAGAAATTTATAAATTTTTTTTCTAATTCTGTGAAAAATGTTATTGGTATTTTGAAAGGGATTGCACTGAATCTGTACATTGCTTTGGGCAGTGTGGCCATTTTAACAATATTAATTCCTTCGATCTATGAGTATGGAATGTTTTTCCATTTGTGTGTGTCATCTACAACTTCTTTCATCAGTGTTTTGTAGTTTTCCTTGTAGAGATCTTTCACCTCCCTGGTTAAATATATTCTAGGCATTTTATTATTGTTTTTGTAGGTATAGTAAATGGGATTGCCTTCTTGATTTGGTTCTTAACTTGATCATTATTGGTGTATAGAAATGCTAATGATTTTTTGCATACTGGTTTTGTGGTTTTGTATCCTTAAATTTTACTAAACTCATTTATCAAATCTAAGAGTTTTTAGTGGAGTCTTTAGGGTTTTCTAGATATAAGATCATATTAACAGCAAACAAGGATAATTTGACCTACTCTTTTCCAATTTGGGTGCCTTTTATTTCTTTCTCTTGTCTGATTGTTCTGGCTAGGACTTCCAGTATTATGTTGAATAGGAGTGGTGAACATAGGCATCCTTGTCTTATTCCAGTTCTTGGAGGGAATGCTTTCAACTTTTCCCTGTCAAGTCCAAATTCTGAGAAATCATGTCTTAAAGTAAAAGCAGTGTCTTCAGAGTCCAGTGGACTGAGGTTTAAATCTTACTTTCACCATTTACTGGCTGGATGACCTTGGGCAAGATACTTACCCCTTCAAGACTAATTTTTGTCACCTGTAAAATGGTGATAGTAATACATGTTTCAAAGGATTTGGTTGTTAGAGATAATATATTTAGGGTACCTTGTATTTGCTCAGCACATAATAGGTCTTATAATTATCTGCTGTTTCTTTCAACATCATTTGGACTACTGGCCCTGCCTCCCTCTATTTTCTCACCCTCTCAACCCCTAGTCCATCACATCTCCTGGCAGAGAATGTCCTAGTTATGATACAGCATCTTCTTTTAATTGGGTTGTTGTAATTATGTTTTCTTAGACTCTATATGTGTCTATTTGGCATTCATTCATCACAGGGCCAATTGCATTAACTATATTTTCGTATTTTCTTTATTCTTGATGCTCTGGCATCTGACTAGGGGGAGACTGCACCTCCCAGAGTTCTTAGAGAAAGCAAAGCACTTTCCCAGGAGGATTTTTTTTTTCTTTTTGTAATATAAACTCACCAATCCAGAATGCATTCTCCTTTGTTGAACTCTCATATACCAAGACAGTATTCTCTCTGCCCTAAACTGCCTCATGGCCAGCTACCAGACAACTAGGGATAGTCCCTATACTTCAAAGCTGTCAGAATTATTCTAATTAGCAAATCTTAAACTGCTTATCCTGTCCTGTCTTGCTTTTCCCATGGAAAACATGATAAAGTCTCTGGCTCAGGCTCTCCTCTCTCCCTCTTCTGCCCCATAACAAAACCAGGTGCTTTCCCACATGGCCCTGTGTGGCATGGCATGCCCCTTCTCTCAGGAAATATGTTATAAAAATTTCCTTTCAATGGCATTAACCCATTTGTGTTATCATGTAGTCACTCCATAAATTAAAATCCCACAGTACATTTTGAGACAGTTCTACTCCAATCCTTTTGGGAAATAGGTCAGGTGTTCAAATTGTTATTCATAATTAGAATCCTTGGGGGTACAGATTTCTTACGTAAGAAGGTGCCAGAGCCAGGTCTTATGGTTCAAGACCCTCTGAGAGTCACCATCTGTCCCATGTTCTTCAAAATGTGAAGAGTAGAGAGTACAGTTCGATCTGGATCCAACACACGTTTCTATTTTTTTTTGTAAATTATAGAAGAAATATTTTTTGTTATAAAAAAATTAAAATGCTGTAGAAGTATATAAAGTAAAATATGAGAGTTCCTATGCACAGATCTCTTCCTTTGAACCCAATTCCTCACAGATTCACACTGTTCTGTTTTGTGTGTGCATTCGTCCACAGAGTTTTTTACTCTGAACAAATGTGTATTCACATTAAGATAATTTTTTAAACGAATCCAAACATATCAATATTTTGCAACATACTCTTTTTACTCAATGATATATGATGAATGTCTTTCTCTGCCCAGGGTTCTATAGTATGAATGGACTATGACTTATTTAAGCATTTTCCTACTGAAGCACATTTGGGGTTGGCGTTAACTCAGCTACCATTTCTTGAGAGCCCACTTTACAGTTACATGGCTGCAAGGCCCTATACGATCTGCTGTTGGGTTTCTCCCTGACCTCAGCCCCTGTTATTGTCCCTTGAACCATTCTGCTTCAGCCACATTACCTTACTTACTTTCCTGTATGGTTCCAAACATACTCCCATCCCAGGACCTTTCCACAGGACATTCCCTCTGCTTGGAATGCTTCTACCAGGGTGGGAAACCTGCAGCCTTAAGGCCACATGTGGCCTTCTAGGTCCTTAAGTGCAGCCTTTTGCCTGAATCCAAATTTTACAGAAGAAATCCTTTTATTTTTATTAATACATTTTTGTACATCTTTTATATTTTTATTTTATTTTAAAAATGAATGTATTTAAAATACCAAAGAATAAAATAAGTCTCAATGAAACAAACCTCCCGGATTGACTGGTGCAATTAGAACATTAGTAAACCATAAAGGCTAAGTTGATGGCTGCTATGCTCACGATTTAGTTCTAACACCCCTGCCTAACTGGCACCACTACTGCACAAGGCTGGTAGTAAGAGTTTGTGGGGGTCGAATATGCCAGTCTGTTGTCAGCTTTTAACAATGGCACACTGTATTTCTGTTTGAAGTGGAAATTTTGAATAGTTGCACAGCTCGACAGTAGTTTTAAATTCTGTATGCTTAACAGCCCATAATGTCAAATAAGACCAAGAGAATGCTGAAGGAAGAAAACAGATTTGTTAATGAGGACTGGGAATTGCAATATTATCTTGTTTTTGCTAAAGACAAGATGATTTGCTTGCTTTGTGATACTGCAATATCAACATTAAAGAAATTCAATGCTCATCAGCATTGTAACACTCATAAAGACAACAAATGTTTTAAACTAGAGGGAGAGGTGCAAAATGTTATATTACAGAAATTAAAAGATGAAAAGCAAAAGCAAAGACAATTCTTTCAAGCAGAAATAAGACCTGGAAATAATGCCATTGAAGTTACTTATAAAGTAGTTTATATACTTGGGAAAAAAACGGAAGACATTCAATGATGTAGAAATTGTAAAAGAATGCATTGTCAAAGTTGTAGGATGCTTAGACCCCAATAACTTTTCAAAGTACAAGCAACTGCTTCTTTCATAGAGTACCATAACTGATTGGCAGTATGAATTAGACTTCAACTTAACAGAACAACTTCAGGCAATACTTCAAAAGGAAAATATATATTATTTGATTTATATACTATTCAATCACTTCGGATGAAACAATTGATACTACTGACTTGGCACAGGTTCTATACTTAATTCAGGTCATAACAGAAGATTTTCTTTGCTACAAAGAGTTACTTGCTTTGGGCACTCTTGCAAACAGAACAGGGGGAATAGATATCTTCAACAACTTTCAAGATAAATGTTGTAAAGTTGTACTGAATTTGATAAACTTAGTGAGTGTGTGTGTAGATGGTGCACCTTCCATGACAGGAAAACATAAAGGGTTTATTGCACAGATAAAAAAAGTATTAACAGATACAGATGCTCTTATTTCTTTTCATTGTATCTTGCATCAGCATCTCTGTGCTAAACCTATTCTTTTAAGTGATACTTTGCAAAAAGCTATAAGTATTGTTAACTATATCTGTGCAAATACAACACGGCATTGTCAGTTTCATAACATGTTAAAGTTGAACGATGAGGTATTCAGTGTGGTTGTGCTGTATCCTTCTAAAGTTGGCTATGGCAGGGACAGGTGCTAGCCAAAATTTATCTCCGTTAGAACAGATACTTAAATTTATGAAGAGCAGAATCAGCAATGTGAATTATTAAAGGAGATTTCTATAGGAATGCAGCATTTCTGTGTGATATCATGTCAAATCAAAGCAATATGAATATTTCTTTGCAAGGTAAAACTAAGTCTATATATGACATGTGGCAAAAAATCCAAGTATTTCCAAAAAAGCTATCTTCAAAACACTTCTTCTTCAAAAGGAAATTTCGGATGAACATTTTCTCCAGTTAGCAAAGGTCATTGATGAGCATGATGATATATGTGAATCATTTGAAGAATATGCAGCCGTTATAGATCTATTACTTGGAGAATACAATGACTTTGAGAATCATGACATCACACTCAAATTAGCATTTCAGCCTCACCTAGTTGATATCACCACAGCACCTAAAAAACTACAGATGGAATTGATTGAGCTCTCAGTAGATTACATTTTAAAGCCATTCTTTGATGCTAAGAAAGATCCAATTAAAATATGGAAAAATGCAGTAGAATACCCATGTCTTCAGCAACATGCCGCAAAAAAGCTTTCTTGCTTTTCAACCACATATTGCTGTGAATCTACATTCTCCTACCTAATCCAAATCAAGATGACCTTAAAGGTCACAAATGACTCATACCCATCTAGATCAACTGAAACTGAGGACTTCCATGCTGCAACCAAATATTGAAATGCTTTCCAACAAAAAGCAGACACAGCAAAGTCATTATAAGGGTGGTTAACTTTAAAATGAACAGTTTTCATTTTTGAAATTATTAAGTACATAGTAGTTAGATTTTTACAAAATAGTGTGCATTTTTAAATATATCTAATTGAAGTTCCTTGGATGAGGTCTTATTTGATTGCAGCTAAAGTAATGTGGCTTTCCAACATGAAAAGTTTCCCTACTCCTGGCTTATACATTCATGGGCTCACTTGCTCACTCACCTCCTCCAGGGCCTGCTCAAATGGCACTTACCTGTGTGCCTTTCCCTTCCCTCCTATATGAAATAGAGCTGTCCCACTTTGGCCATGCCCAGCTCCTCACCCCTTACTTTTTCCCTTAGTGCAGTCACTTTCTGATGTGGGCAATGGTTACTGGTTTATTCTCTGTCTTCCTCCATTAGAAGGGAGGTCCTTATGGGCACAGAGTTTCTGTCTGGCTCACTGCTGTTTCCCCGGTGCCCAGAGAAGGTCCAGCACATAGTAGCCCATCAACAAACAGGTGTGAATGAGTGAATAGCCCTGTTTTGGCACTAGTGCTCCCACATCATCTGCTTGTCACAACCACCCTGTGGAAGAGGTGGGTTTACTTCGTTTTAAAATTGAGGAGACTGGCTCAGAGAGGTGAACTCCCTTGCTGCAGCTCACACAGCAGGGAGGTTAACTGGATTGGTGTTTCTCAGACTTGTCTGATCCTCAGAATTTTCAGGGGGGCCTGTTAAAGGCAAAGATACCCAGGCCTCACCTGACATGTGCAGAATCAATATCTTGGGTGTGGGGCCCGAGAGTCCGCATTTTAATACACACTCAGGTGACTCTTAG
Organism: Eulemur rufifrons; assembly: GCF_041146395.1. NCBI lineage: Eukaryota > Metazoa > Chordata > Mammalia > Primates > Lemuridae > Eulemur > Eulemur rufifrons. Next base: position 28,587,081 of record NC_091001.1, read on the forward strand.
AAAGACCCAGGTTGGGACCTTCTGGCCTAGAATGTGAGTTCACTTTCCTGGAGGGTCTTTTGCTCTATCCCTCTAAGCTTTAGCAGCCCAGGGCCTGTCGGGGCTGGTCACAATGGAAGACTTCTACAGAATGGCCTCTAGTAGGAGACTGTGGGATTCACATTGTGTCCAGTTAGAGGGACTGTGTCTCCAAGACCAGCTCAGGGTCTCTGTTTCTTGCAATTGTTAAGGTTACTTCCTTATTGGAGGATAGCAAACTCCCAGGCTTTGGCATTCACCTGTTTTCCTGGTTACTCTCACCTCTACATTTTCATTTTGCTCAAATTCCTCTTGAAAATCTCCTGTTGCTTCTTTTTATATCATAATGATTGGTTTTTATTGCTGGGAGAGGGAGAAAGGAAATAGGCCCACAGAGAGGCAAAGCAGACTGAAAAGGAATTCCTGGCCTAAATACGGCCCTGTCACACTCTCTGTGTTCCCTGCTGGTGCCAGAGGACCTCTTGGCTTCACTCCACGCTCGCTCGGGGAGGCTCCCTGGAGAGGCTGAGCCGGGGACCAGAATGTACCTCAGGGCTTTATGGAATGTGGAAGGCAGGGTAGGGCTGCTGCCCTGAACAGGTGCCTGTGATGGGCTGAAGGGGCACAGGGCTGGGGCCAGAGGTTTGATTCACACACTGGCAGTTCACGCTCCATTTGTGTCCACACCGTGGGGCTGAGAGGACGGTCGTAACCACTTCCCAGCTGTGGTGGGGAGATAATGAGAGGATGTAAGTAAATGCCTCCTGTATGTACACAGGTATGGACCACGGCTCTGATGAACGTGGGGTCTCAATCTCCTGGCAAGAAATGGAGTCTTGTTCCTCAATGTCTGAAGGAGTGGAGGGTTTAGGGATTCAGACCGAAAAGCATTTAAATTCAGCTTGGTGCCTATGGCACTTTCCTAAAATTTTTAGTTCTCTTTGTCCTGGCTAAAAATATTCTCTAATAAATCTTTCAAATTACTATCACTCAATCTATGGCTGAAGGAATGTTCTAGAACACCTGGTTAATGCCTGCTGAAAGTGAATCCAGGTGAAGGATCTGGATACTCATGAACGCTTTTGCCTTCTCTTCCTTCCCGTCTCTCCCTCCCTGCCTGCCTGCCTGTGCTCATGAGGCCCATGGTGCAATGGCAATGAAAAGAACGCAGGTTTTGGACCTGGGTTCACATCTTACCTTGTCTACTTAATTCTTTTACGCATCAATTTTTTAATCCAGAGAATGATAATAAGAATACGTACCACTCTAGATGGTTTTGAGGACCAATAACAATAGTTCATATTTAGAGAACGCTTAGTATATATCCAATGGTTTGCCTATGTATGTTGAGTATCCCTCATACAAAATGCTTGGAACCAGAAGTGTTTTGAATTTTTCTGGATTTTGGAATATTTGCATATACATAATGAGGCTATCTTGGGGATGGGACCTAAGTCTAAATACAAAATTTATTTATGTTTCATATATACTTTATACACATAGCCAGAGGTAATTTTATGAAATATTTTCAATAATTTTGTGCATGAAACAAAGTTTTGACTGTGTGACCCATCACATGAGATCAGGTGTGATATTTTCCACTTGTGGCATCAGGTTGGCACTCAAAAAGTTTGGGATTTTGGACCATTTTGGATTTTGGACCATTTTGGATTTTGGATTTTCAGATTAGGGATGTTCAACCTGTATTAACACATTTAATCCTCACAATAATCCTATAAAGCAGGTACGATTATTGTCTCACTTTACAGATGAAAAAACTGAGACAACCAGAGGTTAAATAACTCACCCAGAGTCACACAGCTGGTAGAAACAAGTCTATAACTCTCACTACTCTTCTTTTAATTCATTTTTGAAGATAGGAGCTCTCATTACAAAGGCTCACCCACAACGGCTGCATTAACAAAACAGAACAAATCTCTCTTTACCTGTGGCGTTCACTGCCCAGGTAGTGGTGGTGCTTCCTGCTTGTTCTCTTTCTTCCTGTTTCCCTCTTTCTGTGCAAACTGAAGTCCCACCTCGTCAATAAAGCTTTCATCATACCTTATTTGTATATAATATTTATTACTTATAAGGCATACTTGTATGTTATCTCATTTGATTTTTAAATAATATGTGTTGTAGCTAAGAGACACAACTGCAACTGCAATAAAAAATGTTGTTATTACTCCCCCTTAAGAGAGGAGGAAACTGGGTCTCACAGGGCATGACACCGGGTGGAATCTCAGCTTTATTCTGATTTGCACTGGTCTTTGGGGCTTGAGCTGTGACGTCCCAGAAGAGGGAGCTGACTCTTTTGCTTACCCAGCACCCTGTTCTCTCTTTGGGAATGACCTCTTGATTTTCCTTTATGGAACCTTTCTGTCTTCCTACCCACCCTCCAGCATCTCTAGGGTATTCCACTGCTCTGGGCACGATGATTAATTCATGGGAGGGGCAAGTGACTTAATGAAGGCCATGAGACTGGACCCTGGGAGTCTCCTCAACCCTAGGAGGCTTTTCTACTGGTATTGCTGAACTAGAAGGATGTAGACCTAGAGTTGCTGACAACACTGTCTCTCGTTACAAGAAGAGACCTGACTCACAGTGAAGCCACCTCGGAGACAAGCAGAACTAAGAGATGTGGAGAGATGGAGTTCAGGTCGTGTGCTTCCAGCAACTGGATTCAACAGAACCTGAGTCAGAAGAGCTACCTTAGACTTTACTTACATGCATTAAGAAGCATCCTTCCATCCTTTCTTGCTTTGAGGCATTTGAATTGGATGTTCTGTCTCTTTCAATTGAAAGAGTGCTGATGGAGTCCCCAAATAGACTGTCTCTTAGGGGAGGTGGCAGGACCTGTGGCTAATTACTTTTTTCTTATTTTCATGAGAGCACTGGGCACTGATTAGGTGCTCATAAATGCTCATCAATTCATTAATCATGAATTCAATGGAAGATTGGATATTTATTGGGAATTTTGATCTGTTACTTAAAAATCCTTGCACATGAACAAGTAATTCCTTTCTTGAGTGTTCAGGGAAGTTTGCAATAACTTTTCTTTGGGGTTCTTCCCAACATGCTTTATTTTCCACTGAGACCAACTGTAATTCACATGGATTTGCCCTGGAGAAAGTCATATTTTATTTTTAGTACTGTTTGTTCAAATTCTTTACTAAGAATTCTTACCACTTAATCATGAAGATCTGATCTTTCTGAAATACAAAGTGGACCATCTCACTTGTGTCCCTATAATGCTTCGTGGGCTCCTCCCTGCTCACAAAAAGAGCTTGTAGCCACAGATCTATAGATTTTAGGAAGTACGCTGATGTCATGGTCAGTTTTATGTATTCGCTTGGCTAGCCTCAGTCCCTAGTTATTCACCAAACACTCATCTAGGTTTTGCTGTGATGGCATTTTGCAGATGTGACTAAATTCCATAATCTGTTGACTTTAAGTAAAGTTTTCCTAAATAATCCGGTTGGTTCAATTCAATCAGCTGTAAGGACTTAAGAGCAGAGCTGTGGCTATCCTGTGGCCTGCAACATGGGCTCCTGCCTGAGAGAGTTCCAGCCTGCCCAGAAAGGAGGCCTCCCCTGAACATTTCAGACTTCTAATTAGCCCCCACGCTTGCATAAACCAAATCCTTGCAACATATCTCTTAATATATATCCCTTAATATATATCCCCTCCTGGTTTTGTTCCTCTGGATGAACAGTGTTGTATACAGCTGATAAATCCCCAGCCTCTCTGAAATCACGGGCAGAACAGATGTGTAGGGTTGTGTGGGGGTGGAAGAGAGTCCACATTCTTTATAGTGCCAAAGGCCTTCTGCCATGTCACAAAGACTAGTAACTCTAGTGTGTGGGATTAAGGGAGACGTCTTTAATAGGACACACAGTTCTCCATATCCTGCCCCTACTGACTGCTTCAGCCCCATTTCCTGCCTCCCCAACCTTCTTGCATTTTGTAATCCAGTGTTACCAACGCACGTGTGCCTCTCAAGGTAGTTCATGAAAATCTCTAAGGTAGCAAGGAGATTTCTGGGTGCTCCAGGTAAGACTCTTCATTCCCTCACCTCCAATCCTCTGTGGACAGGAATGAAGAGAAACCGTGGACTGTCCTGGTTCTTGTGGACCCCACTCACTCCTACCTACCACCTTGAGCCTCACCAGCATACCCTGCCTTGAAACCATTGGGTTGGGGTCTCATCGCACCCTTGATCCCAGGTCCTGTCCTTCAAGACTCCCAGGTCATTACACATCCTGTGCACTCTCATCTCCTATGGCCACTTTCCCGGCCCATCTTCCACCCCTTCTGCTCTCTGGGAGCCCTTCCTTGGCTCCCCTTAAAACTGAAGGCCACTCATCAGCAAAGTCTTCTGCCTCCTCACCCTCCCTCTTAATGACCTTTACCTTCTTGTTCTTCCTGAAGCCTGGCTCTCCCTTGAGGATACTTCCTCCCCTGCAGCCCACCCAGGTGGTGGCTGTTTTCTACCCCTCACTCCTCTTTTGGCTAAGTCTGGAGGTGACCTCCTTGCCTCCTTCCTCCTTGCCATTTTCAGACCATTCATCCTCTAATATTGAATCTCATGTCATCTGTCCATACCACCCACCAGTCCTGGATGAAGTCATCTGCTAATCTATACCACCTCCCTTATTTCTTAGAGATTCTAGCTCCTGTCCCCCTGTCCCTGTCTCCAACACAACTGTCATAATTCTCAGTAATCTCAGTATCTACTTAGAAGACTTGTCACATACCCTGGTCTCACAGTTCTTTGATCTTCTTTCTTCCAGGGGTCTTGTCTTTACTCCACTGCAGCCTCTTATCACATGAACATATCGTTGACCTTTTCATCACCAATAGCTACAGTGTCTTCATAAACTCAAGTTCAAGCTTCCCACTGTCCTGCCACCACTTCCTGTCTTTCCTGTTTGCTCACTCCCTCCAGAACCTCAACTCCAACAGCTCTTTGATGTCACTTGGACACTGTACCTTTAACCTGTACTTATTCATCTTCCCCTCCTTCCTTACGCTGCTTAGAGTCCATGCTGGTTACTCTCTGGAACACATCCTCCACTCCTAGGCCCCTCTTCCTCTTCATTGTACCTTTGCTTTGGCTAATCAACCACTTCAGCGAAATGCACTAGAAGAGAACACACAGCCAAGCTGACTACTCGCCATACCAACAAATGACCATTCACCTCAAAAGGGTCTTTAAATAATGCTGCCCATCAATGTATTATATTTTTGTATTTTATCAGAATCCACTTCTCTTTATAAGTTTCACACTTCTCTATCTTTAAACCTCTGATGCCACTTCTCCCATGGTTACTCTCAATGAATGATGCTATTTCCCATTTTATTGAGGAAAGAGAGGTAATCAGAAGACATATAAGCTTCCACCACCACATAGATAGCCATTTTTATATCGCATCATGCTGGTGTACTCTGCCATTCCTCTTTACTGTGAATGAAAGGTCAGTGCCCTGCCCCACCCCTGCCCAAGGTCAGCCTTCCACCTGCGCAGTGACACGCTCTTCTCTCCTCTCGCTTATGCGATGGCATCACTCCAGCAGTTTTCCTCTTGTCCTTCATATGTTTCCTTCTCTCTAAAAGAATATATAGATGTAATATATACATGTATATTTATATATGTATATATGTACATGTATGTATATATGCATCTATGTATATACATATATGTGTGTAGATGTATATGTGCAACATCTACATGTATATATGAAATATATACACATATATAGTAATGTATTTACATAATGTAATATAATTGCATATATCAATATAATTAGATGTATAAACTATATATGTATTAATAATACATATACATACATAGTAATATAGTAATTATAAATAATAGATATGCAGTGATATATATTGCTATATATACCCTACATGTTACTATTAATAATATATGTGACCACTTTTCTTTTCAGACACTGCCTTGTTTTGCTGCTCCCTTTCATATCAAAACCCCTTGAATAAATACTCTGTCCTCATTGTCTATGGTCTCAGTCCTCCCATTCTCTCTGAAACCCACCCCAACAGGCTCTGCCCACTGCTCACCAGCCTCACGCTTGCTCCTCTGTCTTTCTGCTCCTGTCCTGGGAAAACCGCTGTCTCTTACTTTCCTGTGGCCCCTTAGTCTCTTCGCTGCCCTCTCCCCAGATCCTCTTTCTCTTCCTAATCTGGTAAACATTGGAGGCCCAGACTCCATGCGTGGCTGCTTTCACTTCTCTGTCTGCAGTCTCCCTTGGTGATCCTATCCAGTCCCGTGGCTGGGCATGTCTATTTCTAGCCAGACCTCCCTCCTGAATGCCACACGCATTTTCACCTGCCCACTAGACATCTCCATGCACAGGTCCAGCAGGCACCGTGAACATAACATGCCCAATACGCGGCTACTGAAGTCTCCCAACCTGCGGCCCCACACACTTGCTCATCCCAATAGTCAGTAACTGAGTCTTTCAGGGGCTCAGGCCAAAGGCCTCGGCATCCCCCTTGATTTTCCTCTTTCCTGCGAATCCCACGTGAACAAATCCTTTCACTCCTCCTTAAACATCATTGCCAGCATCCTGCCATTTCTCACCATCTCTGCTGCTGCCATCTTTGTCCCTTCCAGCAATATCTCCTGCCCGCATTACTGCAGCAGTTTCCATCTGATCTGCCTGTTCCTGCCCTCGGAGAAGCCACCCAGCAGACAGAGCAACCTGTTAGGACCCTTCAATGGCTTCCTTTCTTACTCCAAGTAAAAGCTAAAGGCTTAGAATTAGCCCAGAGGCTTCTATGGCCAGCCATCCCCATTGGCTATCTCATATTCTACTTCTCTCTCCTTTGTTCATTCAGCTCAGACCACACTGTCTCTGTGCTGCTACTCAGGCATGCTGGGCGTGTCCCTGCCACAGGACATTGGCACACACTGTTCTTCCTGCCTAGAGAGCTTCTCCCTCAGATGTGTGTGTGTATCTCTGTCTATATCTACACCTACCGATATCATCATCCTTTCCTACCACCTTTTCAGGTTTATACTCAATTTTTACTTTCCTACAAAAGCCTCTTCTGACCACACTTTTTAAAATTGCAAACCCGACCATTCCATTCTTCCTTTCTTTATTTTCTCCATTGCATGCACCATCATCTAAGACACTATCTATTTTACTTATTTCTTTTTGTATCATCTATCTTCCCTGTGTAATATAAGCTCCACAGAGGCAGCTAATTTTGTCTGCGCTTTCTGTTGCTGAGTCCTGAGCATCCAGAACAGTGCCTGATGTGTACTAGGGATGTACATTTGTCAAATGAAATAATTAAATAGACGCTACAAATGTTGATAAACAATATTTGATTTGGACCCAGGACCTCTCACACCTAAGTCTTCAATGAGATACACAATTTCTGTATCAGCCCACTCCACACAGTCCCCCCCAAAGCCCCATGCACAAGAGACAAGGCGAGGCAAAGGATCATCCTGTGCCATCTGGAGCTTTGGCCACAAACTCCTTAGGCGGAAGGACACGGACCTCCCTGCTCCCTGGGGGTTAGCACTGATTGCCAAGACAGCAGGTCCAAGGAAAAGGAAGGCAAACAGACAGCTTTTTCCTTTGGCTTCCAGGTCTGGTTTTGAACATAACAGTCTGGTATTTGAGCTTTTCTGGCCGATGAAATAAAATGCTACAAATAGAACTGTCCTTAGTCAAATTAATTTCATTTTATTACCATGCTATGATGGGATTTGTCTGTCCTCAAAACGAGCCATCTAATGTAACACATAAGCTGTAAGGAAGGTGGTCGTCAGATTTTTTATGTGTGTCCACTTTATTCTGGCCTGTGGATTCTTCAAGGGAATCTGCTATTGTTGCTGAAATCGCCTGGCCAGCTCACTGAGAACTGGAGCAGGGATGGGGCAGCCCACCCCGCCTTGCCTTCCGACAGTCTGTTCTCCAAACAGCAGATGCAGTGGACTTTCGGAATTCAACTCAGACCTGTCAGTCACTCTTCTGCTTAAAATCCTGAAACAGCTTCCCACTCCCTCGGGATGGAGCTCACGGTCCCTGCAGGACCTTGTACGATGTCACTCCCGCTTCCCTCCGACCTCACGCCTCTGCCTCACGCGATCCATTCCAGCCACCCTGGCATCCTTGCTGCGCCTGCAACAATCCACCCTCCTTCTCTCCTGCGTGTCACTCCTCTGACAGAACTCTCTGCCCTTAGAGGCTGGCGCGGTGCATTCCTCTGCCAAAATGCTGGCTTTTCATGGCTCCAGGTTTTCTCTGACCCACCTGTCTAAAGCAGCACGCCTGGCCTTTTCTGTCCCTTATGCCACTTCCTTCTTCCCGGTCCTCCTGACATGTATGTCTTTGTCTGTCTGCCCCTTAAATGGACCCTAAAGTCCTGGAGGGAGGGAGATTGTCTGTTTTGAGCATAGCTCTGTTCCAAGTGCCCACAATAGTGCCAAGGACTTAGTAAGTGCTTAGTCCTGGCCTCTGTTATTATGGTGGTCTTATGGGTGACTAGAATTCCTAAAAGACAAGCCACAGAGACGAGTACTAACTGACAAGAGAATTGGGGGGCGGGGAAAGAGAGAGAAACATCAGTATTCAAGAAATCTCAGCTCTTATTCTCACAAGAGAGTTCTCTTCCTGCAATCCCTGGAACACTGGCTGAATCTGGGCCCATTCCTCTGCATTCTTGCTCCTCCCCACCGGGCAGGGCAAGGTGAAAGAGAATCCTGAACCTCCCACTCCGGGAGGGCCACCACTACCCACTACCTGCTGTGGTCTGTGTGCCAGCTGTCCTCAAGCCTGAGTATGAAACCTTCCCAAACCAACCCTTGTGATTTCACATAATCAAGGGAAGACAGTCGAAACCCGAAACATTTGGAAGCCAAAAACCTGATCCGTCGCAGGAAAGTTCATGCTTACGAAAATTTTCAAACACCAAACGTAGAAACGGTCTATGTTTTAGATTATCTCCCTCTCATTTGTCATGTCTGGAATCATTTTTGTAACACTGAACACAAAAGCTCCGGAATTCAGTTTTCTTCCTGCACGCATCTCTTTGCTGGCAAGGTTTCAGAACATTCTCCAGGCTCGGGGGTCACAAAAAGAGAGTATGTGTGGTCAGAAGGCTTCTTGAATAGTGCGTACTTGGGCCAAGTTATTTTCAAAACAGATGAGTTTAGAGAGGTCATTATAGTTTAGGGTTTAAAAGAAAAGTTTCAAGAAGGCTCATGTGTTTCACTTAAAAGGCAAAATATATGGGTGGTGTCACGGGCTATTTTTATATGAGGTCCTTTGTAAATAAACATTTGCTATAAATTTCAATCTGTCAAGGGGGAGAGCAGTGACTATGATTTTTTTTTTCTAGTGTTTACACTATGGCAGACACTGGCTGGCTACTCTCAGCACGCATTTTTTATTTTTTTGCACATACTTTGTAGATTTATTCCCATGTGTTTCATTTTTTAAAATACTTATGTTTAATTATTATGGGTACATAGTTGTATATCTTTATAGGGTGCATGTGATGTTTTGATACAGGCATACAATGTGAATTAATCAAATCAGGATAATTGGGGTATCCATCACCTCAGGGACATAACATTTCTTTGTGTTAGGACATTCCAATTCCACACTTTTGGTTATTTTAAAGTATACCATAACTTATTGTTGATTATAGGCACTTTGTGTGCTATCAAATATTGTTCATTCTATCTAATCAGCACACATTTAATCAGCCCACTGTCCTTGTCTTAAGCAGTGATCCCAGTTCCAACCTCTTAGAGTAAAACAGAAAGCATCATCCTGGTCCCCTCAATTTCCCTACTGTCCTTAATTTATTCACATTCCTGTCCATCTGCACTGGCTTCTCACCTGTCTCGGAGGACAGAGCCGTGAGTCAGGACCTGTGCTTGTTCAAGCCCACACCCTCCACCTTAGTGGTTGTTCAATCTACTGCTTGCCTCTCCAAGATTACCTGGCCCAGCCACCTTCTCCCATCCTCTGATACCTTCAACTTCTACCGCTGGCTGGTTGCTCTCAGCCTATACGAATGTTCAAGTCTCTTCCATCCTGAAATAACCCTGACTGGGCTCCGGTACCCGCCTCTAACCACTATGCCTCTCTGTCCTTCCATGGGAAGTGGACCAGGCAGGTTAAAGGCATTCTGCAAGGCGAGCAAGGGGGAGAAGAGAGCTCTTTCCAAGGACACTGCAGAGGTTGCTACCTGAAAGCACTCAGGTGTGCCTGGTATTCTCATATAATTGGGAGTAGGTGGTAATGGCCATTTCCAAATGACATCCATCTGAAAGCACAAAGCTTTGCATAGATTCCCCAAATTTCATTGGTTTCTAGAGTGTACTGGCTAAGGGCACTGTAAGTTGGAGATTGAGCGCTAAGAGTGAGAGGGGTGGGGCCAGAGTATGCACAAGGCCCTGAGTAGGGAGAGGATACATATGGACAACAGGGATACCCATTGTCTCTCTTCTGGTTTTGAGCTTTACAGAGAGAGCTGTTAGTATTAGGTGCTGAAAGGAATGTGTTCAGGAAAACTTTTCTGGAGGACATTTCCAGTAAAGGCTTGAGTCTCTGGATACAAGCACAACTGCTTTGGGGGCCAGGTGACTCAACATGGGGAGGTGGCTTTCTCTCCACCTCTGCCCAGAACTTAGAACACTCTGGCTGCATGGAGATTATCATTTGGGGGCCTTTGAGGAAGAAGGAAGATTGAGCCTTCACAGAAATGTCATCATTGTTAAGATGGACACCATTCAGGTCCATGACTTGCACAGTGGGCTATGATTGGGACCATAATTTGCATAAAGACTGTCATCTTAGAGTTCACGAGCACATGTGGGCACAGCACAGAGACAACAAGAAACACTTGGTGGAGGTTGCTGAGTGAGAGAGCATGACATTGGATTGTTGATGTTTGGGTGTATTTATTATTAATATTATGCCCAGGCTAGTGAGGCCGGAGGAATAAAATGTTTTTTCCAGCAGGGCAGGGATTTCTGTCTGTTTTGATCACCCCTGATCTGGCAAGCATTCATAAGCATTTGTTAAATGAACATGTGATGAATTTGGCTGCATTAGGCCCACAAAAGGGTGGTCAGCCTGCGGAGAGCTGGATATTTAGTCTGAACAGCTGGAATCAAGTAGAACCCAGGAAGAATCGGCTAAGACCAGACTAAGGGTATGGAAGAGAGAGAGTGAAGCAAGAGCAATGGCCTCTTGTAAGAAAGCGTGGCTGCAAAAATAAGGAGACAGATCAGGTGGAAGTTTGAGAGGGGAGTATGGGATTCATTATATGTGACAATCAATGTGATACAAAAATAGAAGGGAAATATCAAAATAGGCTTGAGTATATCATGCACTGTTTTGAATGGGGCTTCTGGCACATTATCTCAATAATCTTCATATCAACCAGGTGAGATGGGTAGGACAGGTATGTTCATTCCCTTTTCTAGGTAAGAAAAGAGAGAATAAGGTTAAATGGTAGCTTGCTAAAGGTCACAGGATTCACATGTGAGCAAGAACCCATGGCTTTAAATTGTGTTCTAGAATTTTTTTTTTCACCTTACCACATTAGAAATGAGATTTTGGCTAACGGATAGATTTTGATCATACAAATCTGTGGGCTCTTTTTTGTTTGTTTGTTTTTCTTCTTTTTAATTTTGCAGTGGTGACTGTGATGTGATAAATTTTAAACATCCGTCTTTACTGGAAAGGTCGCAGTGACATGGGGAGATAATTAAAATGGAAAGAAACCCAATTTGAAACCTGGCTTCACGGGTTAAGATGAGGATAATGTATTGAAACAGCTGAGAGCCTCCGTGAAAGCTTTATTTCACATCCCAGCAACACAGAACAAATTGCACAAATTCTAGGAATTATATCCCTTGGTAACAAACATTGAAGTCACTTTTTAAAATGTCACCAAATGGCTCTGTTGACTCTGTTTTGTAACAAGTTACAAACAGATGGCACTTTGAAGCGTACGATGCAGCTTGGAAAACAAAATCACTTAGACATTTTTGTCTGGTTTGCTAAGATAATGTGATGAAGCCCCAAATGAAAGGATCTTGGCATGCACTGATAGGGAAAGTCTACACACCATTCAGTAGATTTGTTCTAATTTCTTGCAATCAAAGAGTTGATTCTTCAACTGTCAATTCCGACTGAGTTGGTTTTCATGAAGGTTTATGCACTTGCTGAATATAAGGTATGAAGTAAGGGAGAAGAGAAATCCATTTCCTGAACGTCCAGAATGTACTAGACTCTTTTTAGGGTATATATAAGAATTTATATATCTTACTGAATTATAAGGAAATTCTTTGAGTAGTTATTATTGCCCTTGTCTTAAATATAAAGAAATTGAGGTCTAGAGATTACCTGTAGCTAATTAGGTATACAGCTGGCATTCAGACCTTGATTTGATACCCAAATCCATGTCCTTCCTGTTCCATCTACTTCAGGAGGAATCCGTCCCTACTTGCCCCTTATCACCTTTTAAGAAAATATTTTTGGCTGGGCGTGGTGGCTCACGCCTGTAATCCGAACACTCTGGGAGGCCGAGGTGGGAGGATCGTTCGAGGTCAGGAGTTTGAGACCAGCCTGAGCAAGAGCAAGACCCTGCCTCTACTAAAAATAGAAAGAAATTATCTGGTCAACTAAAAATATATATAGAAAAAATTAGCCGGGCATGGTGGCGCATGCCTGTAGTCCCAGCTGCTCAGGAGGCTGAGGCAGTAGGATTGCTTAAGCCCAGGAGTTTGAGGTTGCTGTGAGCTAGGCTGATGCCACAGCACTCTAGCCCAGGCAACAGAGTGAGACTCTGTCTCCAAAAAAAAAAAAAAAAAAAGAAAGAAAATATTTTCATGTTTGCAATAATTGTCAAATATTAGAATGGATGCAGGTAGTAAATGTTTATGTAATACAGTCCTATTTTTGTGTCAAATTCCACACTAATTGTTTTCAGAAATAGGGACTTCTGGCATATTTTGACAAGTATGGTTAGTTGACTCACTCAAAGCCCATGCCAATCCACTTCTCCCTTGCCTTTTACTGTATTAAAGACTGGAAAGCAGAACGCACAGACTTCCAGATTCACTTGCAGGCAGGGGTAGCCATAGTACAAACACAGTTTGGCCAATAAGATGCACATGGAGAGTTCTGGGAGAGGGCTTCCATTCTGAAATAAAAAGGCCAAGTTTAACAAGGAAAAGGCTTTTGCTTTCCTGCATAGAATATGAACTAAACCCCTGGAGGTGCAGCAGCTACATTGCCACAGTAAAAACAAAAGCCACATGCTAACATTAGTGGAGCAAGAATGCAGAAGGATGCTGGATTCCTGATGACATCCTTGGATAGCTACACCATCCCTAAACCACTTACCTCTAGGCTTTTTGTTATGTGAAAAAAATAAACACCTTGCATGTTACAGGAACTAGGTTTTCTGATACTCACAGACAAATACAATCCTAACTGCTACACATAATAGAATTTTAAAAGACATTCCTATTTTCTAACATGGTTCCATTTTCATGCTAGTTTTTGTCCCGATTTGTAGTTCCCAAACATTGAATGTACAACCATCAAATCGGACAATACATTCGTTGGAATGGTGTACATTTTGTTAGGCACAAACTGGAACAGAGTTGGGTCCCCTCCCTGGTTGTGGGAAAATGGTTGGCATAGCTGTGATCCAAGTGACTGTGGCCCTTCCGGACAATCGGGACATCACTTCAGCCAAAGCAATTGGCTTGAGGTAGGGGAATGAGAACGGGACAGCTGAACTCGACATGTCCCCACCATTTTGCCTTGCATGGATGTAGACTTGGCTTTTTATTGGAAAATCTAGAAAGGAACTAGAGGAATCACTTTGTCTGTCTTTTCACCTTGGGGTAGGACCACACCCAAATCATACAGATATGTATGATAACCGATCTGGTTTTAATAGACCTCCAAAGAAGACAATTTCTCAGCCTCTTCCCTAAGGATGCCATTTCAATATTTAAAAACTTGCAGTAAAGTTTTCTTTTTCTTAAATAGAATGTGTATTGGAGGTGGGGAAAAAAGCCCTTCATTTTATTAAGGCAGATGGTAGAGCGGAAAGCTAGGGGGTTTTGGAGTCGGCAGTCCTGCGTTAAGTTGTAGTTCTGCTACTTACGAGCTGGTGAGCATTCTTGTCTCTTAAATTCGCTGAGCCTCAGTTCTGTTGTAAGACAAGCAGAAAAATAGCTACACTACCCCATCCTAGGGTTGTGGTGAGGAGCTGATGTATGTAAAATGCTAGGGATATTATTTGCCATAAAAGTAAGAGCTCAAAAGCACTACCCTTTTCCCCTTCTCTTCCCACTGGACACCACTTTTCTCTAGCTGAAATCGTGTTAGAGCTCTAAGGAGCATCATGAATTGCTCCATAACTTTCTCTACTGCAGGCTAATTAACTCCAATTTCCTTATCTCATCCTCTTTGCTCTTACTTTTTGGTCCTTGAATCTTGACTTGGGAACGTGTTTTCAAAACAATTTTTAAAAATGTGTTTCGCAATTTGGGGAGACTGTATTTTATAAAGTAAGCAAAAAACATCAGTACTTGAAAATGGAAAACATTGACCTGTACATTTTATGATGCCATACACACAAAAGTCTTGCTTTAGGTTGTGGATCCATAATTGAGGTTTACACTACGGCAACAAAGGCAAACTGGAATAATGAGAAAATCATCTGGATCGTGACAGCCAAGGATTTGGCTGCAATTATTTAGTTAACTGAAAGACAAAGACTTTCTTTGGTGCAAATTCCCTGCATTGAAACCTTCACTGTGGGTAGACCACTGTCTTAGATCCAAGTAAGGTCTGTCGCACCATTTTAAGAAAGGAAACATTTCAGACCATGGATTGTTTTTAAAAGCTGTACACACAACTCTTGGCTAATAGTGTTGGATCGACTGCCTTCTGGCAGCTTTTCATGTTGGCTCCACTAACATATGTACAATTTCAGACTTGAAGCCACACATGAAGTAATTATGAAGCCACACAATTCATTCCTAAAAATCTGCCATGCGGTGGTTCTTGTCTTCTCCAGCAACGTAATCCCTAGGAATTGTGATGATTTGAGCTTTTTAAAAAAAAATCGTTAATTAATTTTCATTCACTTAAGACCTACTGATTTATCTTTGATGAGGAAGAACATTTTGAAAAAGCCCAAAAAATGCAATGGAAGAATGAAATGACTACTGTAGAATAGTTTGGTTTGGAGGTTTTGTTTTCAGTTTCTTCTTTTCATACAATTACTCATGGCAGATGATACCAAGAAGAAGAAAGAAAATTCCAAAACAGAGGTTCAGGCTGAGAGAAGCCCAGAGATTTACTCCAGCCGTGCAGTTTATAGGTGATGAAACAGGCCTCAGAGGAGCTTCAGTGACTTGTCTAGGTCACGTGGTTGGTTAGTGGCTTAACCAAGGCTTTGTGTCATTGTGTTTTTCTTATGATTCAAATTTGTGCTAAACACCACTTCCTCAATGAGGTGGTCCCTGACCAGCTTAGCTAAAGAAGTAGCCCTTTCCTGGTACCTGCTAGTCACTCTGTCTCATTATCCTATTTTATCTTCTTCATAGCGCTTCTCAGTTTCTGAAGTTACATTCTGGCTTATGATTCTGTTGTTTGTCTGCTCTAAAGTGCAAGCTCCATGAAGCATATGGTCTTTGCTTTTGCTCACTGTTATATCTAAAATAACGCTTGGCACATAGTAGGTCCACGATACGTATTTGTGAATTGAATGGATCAGAGCAAAACAAGAAAGGAACTCTTTTTCATTAGGTACCTATTATTACGCTAGGTGCTGTGCTAAGTTATGTTTATTACACAAACTGAAGAGGTAAGTGGTGTTCTTAGAGTCTTGCAGTTAGAAAGTGGAAAAGCCAGACCTGAAAGCCAAGGATACTTTGCTTCAAATCCTGACATTTGCCACTGCAGGAAATGATTTCCAGTGTTCAATGGTTCCTGCCCTGCCATGTCCTCCATGAGCTCTTTCTCTGGCAGCTAAAGTTCCCAGTACTCCAAGTATGTGTTTGGCACCCTCTGTTGGCTTATATCTACCTGGGCTGCAGTAGTCTTCAGAGAAATCAACCTGAGTATGTTATATTCAGTAAATTCCCTCTGTTGCTGGCTTCTCTGCATAGAGTTTATTGAGTAAATTTCTCATATTATTGTTATTAGAGATTACTATATTCTAATTGGCTGATGAATTCCATTAACTTGCACACATTTGCAATGAAAAGCTTCTAAGAAAAAGAAATCTACCCATCTGCTGATCACTGAAGCCTGATGCAATCAAAGTAATTGATGACAAAAAGTTCAGATAGTCACAGGGCTTAGAAGGTGGCAGGGACCAAAAGATGAAGAGAGCACCAGGCTATCAACAAGCCAGTAAATAGCCCTGAACTAATACTGATTGTGATCACAAGATAATCCACAAATTTGAGTAGAGGAAAATGCCAAATCTCTTGTCCTTAATAGAGCTTTTCACCTTCTTTGGGTGAAGGTCATATTGGATACAACCATCTTCATTTTTTCCCCCAGATTATAGAACTGGCTGAGGGGGTAGTGACTGTCAAACTTGATGCATACCAGAATTGTCTGGAGAATTTATTAACACTTAAAGGGGTGCAGGTACCTGCTTTTATTAATGAAGTGCTGTGCCAGGCTCAGAGTTAGGGCCCAGCTGATGGTGATCACCGTCATTCTTAGCTATTACATTTCACTCTCCATTAAGGGCAGGTGTGGGCTCAACCCACTCATAGATTGGCAAGAGAAGGAAAAAACATGGAGTTGTGAAAAGCGCACAAGACTTGGAATTTCAAAGACTGTCTTCAGACCCCAGCCCTGTTAATTTCTAGGTGTGTGACTTTGGACAAGTTACTTCATGTCTTTGGGCTTCAGTTTCCTTGTCTGAAATCATCATGATCAATCATGTTTATCTAGAAGGCCACGGTGAGAGCTGAATAAAGAAATGTATGTGAAAGAATCCAACAACAAAAGGGAAGGAGGCAGTGGTTTAAAACGTGGACATTCTCCATTATGATAAAAACAGATCATTTACTTCCAAAGGCTGCAGGCAAGTTGACCTCACTAGTTTTGATTTTCTCAAGTAGGAAAGAGACAAAACAATACCTTATCTACGTTAACTCTCAATCTTTCCATGAGCCCTGGTTTTATGAACTTTCTCTTATCGTAAGGGAACAGAGGGACAGAGGAGTTAAGTAACCAGCCCAGGATCACACAGCAGCCAAGCTGGTTTGTGTCCCCAGGTACTCTGGTTTCAGCGCCTTTACTCCTCACCAGTGAGCCTCCTGCTCTCAGGAGCACGTGAGACATGGTTAGGAAGGGCCCAGCACGTGGCAAATGCTCAGTAACTATTTTCCACTATTTGAATAATTTCCTTTCACGTTCCACACTCGTCTCCCTCTATTTCACGAAGCAGTGCACCAATATCTCAAACCGTCAGCGCCCAACCTTATTTAGCTATTGCCTGTGAAAATGAAAGCACACTTGGGCTTCATAAAAGCTACAAACATGTTTGTACTAGAAGGGGAGCATTGTGTCACATTTGGTATTTATTGCTTTCAGCACATTAGGCATATAATATCTATTTATTAGGGAAAGGTGAAAGGTGAGAGATCACCTCAGACTGAAAGTACAGATGGGTTGCTTGATGAAGAGCTAAAGAGGCAATGTACATAAATTCCCAATAACTAAAATCCCTGTGCACCGAGAGCCTTTTGACTCTCGGAAGTGCCTTAAGCATGTGCTGACAACGACTAGCATATTAGCAACAAAACCGGTGTTAACATCACAGGATGTTGAAGTGTGAGTCAAAATTACCCAAAGAGAAGAAAGCAACTCAGATGTTAGCTAGAGTCAAGGGCAATTATCCTTGTTATTTTGGGGAGCTTTCCAGGGAGTTGTGGAAACACAACCTAGGTGGAGCGTGCAGGGCTTTAGTATTCAAATCACGAATCGGAGCACAATGGGAGACACATAGTCTGCTGTTGGGACAGAGTATGAGAACGGGGGACACATACTCCCTGCAGACGTAGAGCTCATGATGAGAGACCCTGAAAAAGGACATTCGAGTTCCTGGGGGAGCTGCAGGGTCTCATGGAACACAGGCTGTTTGAAACAAAACTATTTCCTTTAAGTTTGTTATATTTCCTTTATTACTTCTCAAGCCACTAAGCATAATTTGATTTAAAATACTTGTAAAAGAAAGAATGGAATAATGCATCATTTATGAGATTATGCAATCCATTTATATAATTATTATTAATAAAAACCCATAGTTCTACCAACACAGTTTAGATAAGTTGTGCTTCTATATTGCAATGATTGCATTATCCCCCCACGGCCAAGTGGAGCAGTGAGCACATTTGTTTCCTAATAAAACAGACGGTAAACAAATCAGCACCCTTAACCAAAACTAAATCGAGCACAGGATGTATACCACTACCATGAACTCTCCACAGAACAATATCAGCTTTAATGTTTTCTTTTTCCTCCGCTAAAATCCTGCAGTATATCAGAATGAAGGAAGCTCCTTAAACTTGAATTACGTAGGAGCGGACTCGATGACAAATTTGTTTTTCAGGGTGAGGCTACAGAGCCACTCCTGTTTGCTCCTGCAAGCATCTGTGTTGGCATCATGTGCCTCTTGAACACGGATCTATAGTTATGAAGGAGCATAGATGGCAAGTAAGGGCTTTTCAAAACTAATCCTTCCCAAGCAAGACCGATTCTGACGACTTTCACTTTCCCTCTTCTGCTCAGCAGAAGCATCCCCCAGAGGAGATGTGCTATTGACTAAGCCCCGGTCAGTAAACACCCCCACACATCACAGAGGAACAGAGGGAGAGAGTAACACCAACATGAGCCAAAGGACTCCTTTCTAGGAGAAAAAAAGCCTGAAGACGTTTGCTTCCATTGAGAGAGAGGGCTGTTTACTTACATTGCTCGAAAGACCTTGCAACAGCTGGAGTCTTTGAACTCTAGTGTGCGCAGATGTGGAGCTTTTGCTCAAAATCCCCTTTCCTCTGGCAGCAAGGAGTACTCATAACTCTTTGGGGCTTCAGATTGATAAGCAATTTCCTGATTCACTTTCAAAGGCGTTCTCCCAGGCTCGAAGCAGTGGTAGAGAGAAAGACAGAGCCGGCAAGGCCCCCGGCGGGCAATGACGCTGTGGCCTACAAGGACCTCCTGATTATTTGATTGAGCCCAAAACAAAGATTTGTCGACTTCACAAACAAAAATAAACATCCTCCTTTATCTGTTGGCTGGCTCCCCAAATCATATTTGGGAAACAGCGCACTGAGTCTGCACGATTTTTGTCCTAAAAGTGTAATAATACTCAAGTTGAACGCCTTCTCATCTTTCATGCTGGGAGCAACCAGGGCACCTCTGATTGGTCTTCAAAGACCAGTTGTTGTGATTACTTTCTTACCAGGCGCTTTAGAGGATGTTCTTAGAGACCACGCAGCCCAGCCCTTTCAGTCGAGGGTTGAAGGAAATGAAGCTCTGGGCTTCTGAGATTCAACTAGGATCACACAGCTGGATAGTGGGAAGACAGGCACCAAAGAGCCTGCTGACCGTCAAGCCAGGGCTCTGTCCGATACAGGGAGCTGGAGGCAGACACAGGGGCTTGAGATCTGGCTCTTGACCCTTAAGACACCTGTCACTGGACAAGGCCCTTCATGTTTCTGAGTCTCAGTTCCCACAGCTGCAAAATGGGAATCAGAATAGCGATCCTTGCTTGGCCATCCATATGGTGACTGCTGTGAAAGAGCTTCACTAAGGATAAAAGCAATTGTGCCATAGGATGGAATTTTGTCAACACGGCCCCATTTACATGCTTCTCTTCTCCTTCCCATTCTCACATTGCATTCAATGTTAGTTTCTGTACTGGAAGAAACCATGAGTGACTTTTGGATGGAGAAGGAGGATGCTGGTCAGGAGATGAAATAGGACATGGAGAAAAAATTTTGACCTTGGAAATTCAGGTCAAGGCCAGATGAAAGGGTATACAGCATGTCTTGACATTTGCTGTAGAAAGAACCCTGGGTTTGGACACAGAAAATCAAAGCTTGGCCACTGCCTTGAACACATATCTGCCGAGGGAGCCCTGCGGAGTCATTTAAACATTGCAAAACACAGTTTCCTCACCAGGCACGTAAGACCTGTCCCACTGTGCTTACCTCATTTTGTTGTGCTGAGGATCAAATGAGGTCTTCATCGAGATAGTGCTTTGCAACATTGCAGGCTTTGAAATTGTAAAGCAGTTGCTATGGCTTGAAAGTATGTCTCCCCCACATTCATATGTTGGAACCTAAGATCCAATGGGACAGTATTAAGAGGTTAGGCCTTTAGGAGGTTATTAGGCCGTGGGGGCGCAGCCCTCATGAATGGGATTAGCAACCTTGTAAAAGGGCTGGAGGGAGCCAGCGAGGCTGTTTCTGACCATCTGCCACGTGGGACACAGTGTTTGTCCCCTCTAGAGGATGCAGCAACATGGTGCTGTCTTGGAAGCAGAGATGGGGCCCTCACCAGGCACTGAACCTGTTTTCAACTTGATCTTGGACTTTCAAGCCTCCAGAACTGTGAGAAATAAATTTCAGTTGTTTATAAATCACCTGGTCTGTGGTATTTTGTTACGGCAGCACTAATGGACTGGGACTAACGGAGCGAGTATTTTCTAGCATCCAGCACTGCGTCTCACACAGAAAACATTGTTGGCAGGATGCCACACACTGCCCAGTGCATCCATGGCATTGGCTCACACCACCTGGTGCCAAGGCTCCCGGGTTCTGCCCTGGCCTTTTTTATCTTCTCCTTTTAAGGAGCATATTTCATCTTTTCCCCCCTGTCACCCACCTCTTGGTACTTGTCTCCCTATGCTTGCCACTATCATTTTCTTTCTTAGAGTTCAAATTGTCCTTCCATTTCTCATGTAGCAGTAAAAATGTAAAGCACAGAGAAAGCCTTTTGTTCAACAAACTAGAAAAGCACCCATACAGTCTTAACACAGATGAGACTATCTTTGTCCTTGAAGTAGCCATGAACAAACACCAAATGAAACAATATCAGCACCACCCCCAACCTCCGAAAATGTTCAGGCCCCAAGTCCAACTCATATTTAATGATTCCGTTCATTCCCTTTGCCCTTTCATAAATTTATTCTTTAAATGTCATTTTAGTTAAGAGTTACACTCTACCACCTGTAAGAGAAATTTTCTAATTGAATCTTGTATTAGTCAGCGTGGGTGGCCATAACATAATAGCATAGATTGGATGGCAGAAAAAACAGAAATTTATTTTCTAACAATTCTGGAGTCTGGAAGTCTGAGATCAAAGTGCCAGCACAGTAGGGTTCTGGTGAGGGCTCTCTCCCTGACTTGCAGACGGCTGCCTCCTTGCTATAGCCTCATATGGTGGAGAAAGAGAGATCGTTCTGTTCCTCTTCTTAAAAGGCCACAGCCCTGTTGGATTATGGGCCCACCCTTATGATTTCATTTAACCTTGATTAATTCTGAAAGACTCTCCAGATACAGTCACATTGGGGGTTAGAGCTTCAACACATAAATTTTGTGGGACATAATTCAGTTCATAGCAAGCCTGGAGAAAGTGAGAAAAGAGAGCTAACATTTACTGAGCCTTCTTGGTTTTATTTTTTTCCCTCATTGAATCCTCATAACAACTTTGAGAGGTTGGTAGTGATTTTTCCAGGTCACAAAGCTAGTAAGTGGCCATGCACAAGTGTAAATTGTGATGACCAGAACCTTGCTTTTTCCATGACACATTCTCCCTCCACCTCCTCTTCTCGCCTAGGTTCTAAGCCACGACCCCCTGTTTTTCCTTCCTGCTCATCCCCAATTCAGTTGCCTTGAGGCAGGATATTGTTACCTGGAGCACTGTGAGAAGGAAAAGGGAGTAGAGGGAAGCCCCATGGATTCTCTCAGCATTCCCACTGAGTTTAGAATGACGCCTGTAGAGAATTTGTCCAGAACATTCTCTCCCTGCTTCCCTCTCAGCCTTCTTTATGTGAATAAACCCTCCCCATCAGTTCAAACTCAACTCATGTGTTTTTGCTAAGCAATGCTTTCTTTGACCTGCCTCTTACCCACCTTAGTCTGTCTTGCTATATTCTTTTACATCATCCCCTATTTCTTCATAATTTTTTCTCCTTTTATAAACTTCATAAATGTTGCTTTGTCACAATGGTAGTTATAACAGTATTTATATATTTCTCCCTCACTGGTCTGTAAGCTTCCTGAAGGCAGGGGTGTTTTGCTCACTAAGGTATCTCCAGTCATTAGCACAAGAACATGGAACCTACAGGGAAGGGAGGGAGGATTAAGTAAGGGCAAACCAGGGAAAATAAATAGCAGTGGAAAGGCCCTACACAGTTCACCTGCAGCAGTGTGGCTAGCAAACATATGCCTGAGAGCACAGTCTAATGGGGTCCCTTTATTAAGTCCTCTGTGTACCACCAAATGCACTCTTATGCTTTCTATTTTGAATGGGAAAGTACTAGGTTTGGATGATCAAGGATGAGGTTCTTGGAGTAAAAACAGGCAGCTGAGGAACAGATCTTGGGTTACATCTGGGGTGGTACTGTCATGCTCTCTGCACGATGGGGTTGCTTGTTCACATCGGATCAGCCTCAGTCTCTTTCTAGAAAGAGATGAAGTAGGACCCTGATGGAACAGGTCATAAAGAGGTACAGGAGGCTTCCAGGGGGAATTTCTACCAAGAAAAGTCATTTTCAGTCCAAGGAACCACATGTGCAAAGACACGGAATGCCAGCATGTTATATTTAGAGAACTACAAGGAACATAGTTTTATTGGTGGGCTGCAAGGAAATGTGATAATAGAAATGAAAGTGCCAGATGAGTATTAACTGTTTTCATTATTATCTATTTCTTAACATTATTTGGAGGGCCAGTGAGGGAGTGCATGTGGAATTTCTTTATAACCTGGAAAAAATCCTATGAAAACATTTTTATTACAAATTCTTTTGGATGAAGATAACTGGAACATTAAACTAGGAAATCATGCTGGGAAGTTGATTTATTTATAAATTTCTTTTATTTATAAGCTGAAAAATTTGATTAATTTCCCTCTTCTAATCTCCTCTGAAAGACTAGATTGTAAGTTTACAGTATGTGTTAAATATGAGTGAGCTGGGATATATGTTTCCAACTCAGCACCATCACTGGTCCTTCCTGCTCTCTTTCTGGAAGGCTAGAACTACATTTCCTAGAATCCCTTGCAGGCAGAGTACCTGCTTAGAGTCAGCCAATGAGGGCTGGCACAGGGATGTGAAAGACAGAAAAGAATTAGAGGACTTTATTCTTTGGTGAAAGTTAAAAACAGAGTGAGGACCGATGTGAGCTCTGCAGGAACTTCCAGGTGAGATCCTGGAATCTCACACTTTAGTGTGGCTTCCCAGATCTCTTGTACTTCTGGGTTTCCAGCAAAATAGCTGGTTTTTCTCCAATTGTTGGTTTCACGGCCCTCTTTTTAAAATTTTTAAAATTCAGAAGTAATTGTAGACTCATAGGAAGTTGCAAAAAAAAAAAAAACCTAGCTTTCTTTAATGGTGACATCTTATATCTCTGTGATATGACATAAAAACCAGAAATTGATGTCAGTACAATAGTGTTAACTAGACTATAGACTTCCTTCAGTTTTCACCAGTTTTTACATAGGTTCATTTTTGTGTTGTATAGTTCAGTATAGTCCATCACAATGTGATTCCATGTATAGATTCTCTACAGTTCTTACAGTGGTTCTTTAAGGCTCTGATTCCTTATCTTAAATCCCTACCTACCATGATGTTTATTTTCCTAACTCAATGCTGACTGATATGATTAATAATTTCCTGGTGTTATCTCACATTTGAAGGCTTGCAGTAAAATTTTGTTGCTCACATTCCATTATGTTCATTCATTTATTCTAAACTATCGCTCTTTGATATTTCTTCACATTTTTTCCCCATTGTCTTTGTTACAGGATGACAAAGGCATCACCAGAGCATCATCATATTATAAATAAATCACCATAAAAGATTTTCAGCTATTTTTTTGACTTTTAAGTGCTCCATTCTCAAAGTCATTCTTACCCTACTAGATTAAAAATGCAATAGTATTTTAATTATTCCTAAATAGTGGTAAAATTAATTTATATGTGATAAGGCAGGAAACATAAAATAACAGGAGTAGCTATTGGATAAGAGAACGCAAAATTATCATTATTGACAGATAATAAAATTATATACCTAAACAATGCAAACAAATTTAAAAAGGGCCATTTGAAATACTATACATGTAATAGGGTTGACAAACACAAAAATAAATATATAAAATTGCTTTCCTATATACAAAAAGATTAGAGAACAGAATGTTTAAAAATCCCCCCAAATCTAAAATGATGCTGAGTTCTTTACAGAGGAAGGAGAGACTGGCCTCTCCCTAACCCTGGGCTGTTTTTTCACTTAAGCCCTTAATCAGCCCAACTTATGTGCAGAGACTCAAAATCTTGGTATAATAGATTTTTTCCCCCTTCTCATTCTTAACTCTGACTCACTAACCACAAGTGATCAAAATCTGGCCTGGAGAAGCCAAGGGAAATGAATACTATTACATATCCTTTGTCTCTTCCCAATTAAGACACATTCCTCTCAAAATATTCTAGTCTGCAGAGATGCCCCCTGGCTCTGACTTAATTTTTTTTTTTTTTGGCATTATTTCCCCTAAGGCAGTGTAACAACTTGAAATCACATATTTCAGAAGATAATCTTTGCTTTACATTCACCATTTAGTTGGCTTTCCTGGAATAAATGAACCATCTGCCCTAAAGAATTAGGCAAGTCTTGCCTCTCTCAACCAATGGCACTAAGAATAGAAACATGACTAAGATTTGTTAGGTGTTAACATTGTTTGTTGACTCTTCTGAGTATTATCTTAAATAATCCTCAATACTACTTATATTTATTTGGTTAGAAAATTTAAGTCATTTATACAAAATGTCTACCAAAAGGTGGAACCAAGATGAGAAGCAGGTGGTGAGGCTCCAAGCCCTTTCTCAATACCACCCCAGAATACTGCTTTTATTGTGGGTGACAGTATTTTTCTTTCCAAGGAGGTTTCAAAAACATTAGGATCTGAGAATCAGCCTGGGCCTTCTAGACACTGATACGCATTAGCCCCAGTGAGCTGCGTTGGCTGCACCATCGCAGTCTGTCTAGTTAACAAGTCAATTGTAGAAAAGTACCAGGTAAATAAATGGCTCTGGCAGTACTATGTAATGAGAACAATTATGAAAGAGATATGGAAATGCTGATATTCGGAAAACCCAAATGTAGTGGAAGTCTCAAGTAAATGCCCCTGATTTGTTGGTGGAAACCTTGTCATGAGGGAGCAATTGGATTTGCATCTAAGGTGGAGTTAATTCTTTATAATTTTTGCACTTTCATAAAGGCAACAAAATTTACATCACTCACAAAGGTATAATTTAGAAAACTCTGTTTTCCCCAGTTGAAGGCTTTGGAGACTGGAAATTGCCTTTCTAGCTTTAAGATTTTGATTGAAAACATTCAAATGCAGGCCTGGCTTCAAAGCATAGTTTGTAACCAAGAAGCATTTCCTGGTTTACATTGCTTAATTAATGATAATATTTATTCAGAAGAAGAAAGAAATCCCAAATCTTAGCAATATCTGTTGTTAATAGATGCATCCCCATGTAAACAGTTAAACCAAAATGTCCCTCGAAATGATCCAGTCTCAAGCCCTTTGAATGTCTAATCTCCTCATTTCACAATCCTCACCATCTTTTTTGTTTTTTCTACTCCCAAGTTTTCCATTCCTCATGTTCAGTATCACGACCATGCTGTCTCAGTGAACCCCCAGTGACCACACATGCACTTTTTGTCTTAATCAACAACGAAGCTTCCACTTAGCTGGCAGGTTATTCAGGATAAGTGTATTTACTAAGGCCGGCTTGTTGTAGTTAAACAGCACATAACATCTTCTTTGGATATTGCAAACAAATCCAAGTCATATATTATTTGATAGGTAAATATGTAGCTATAAAAGAAAATTAAAAAGAGAGAAGGAAACAAGAGAGAGAAAGAAGGAGGATTGGAAGGAGAGGAAGGAAAAAACGGAAGAAAGAAAAAGGGAGAAAGACACAGTGAAAGAAAAAGAAAAAAAAAAAAAGCAGAGGGGGAAGGCAAAGCAAAGGGACAGATCCTACAACACCCCCCAAAAAGACACAGGCTATGCATTTTTTTCCATGGGACCATCACACTTTTGGATGTACCATGCCAGGCCATTCTTACATGATACAGTGACTAATAAACTGGCTTAACAAGACCTCAACTGTAGCTAAGTGTCATTGAAAGTGCCATTTTTTGGGTAGGGTCATAAGCTGTCCTGGTTTCTCTGGTACCCAGGGGGATCCCAAGATATGGCACTTTCAGTTTTAAAATGGGGAAAGCTGAGTATAAAACTGAAGAGTTTTTCCATAGCATGGGACTTTCAGTGCTAAAATCAGGTAAGTCCTGAGCGAATCAGGGAAAGTTGGTCACCTTATCTTTGAGTGAAACAGTAAATTGTGTCTCTTATGTCCTTTGAGCATTATGCAGGAAACTCTCCAGTGAATGTCAGCTCATCTTTCATGTGCCAGGATCTGTGCTGTGTTGTGTACACTGCAGTGGACGTATTTTCTTTTCCTGTGGGTAACTTTTTCTTTGGGTGACTCCTTTGCTATCTTATGTGGTTCTAGTAGGGCTATCATGTATAGTGCCCTTCACTCCTGCTGCCTCCCTGCGGTGAGCATGTTGGCCAGGCTGGGTAAGCATAGCCAGCCACCTGACATACCTTGCAACTGTGATTAGTTGAAGGGTGAGTATGGAATCCAAGAAAGATAGCCTTTGGGATAGAGAAGTCCCTTTTGCTTTTAGTTAAGACTATCATATTGGTCTTCTAATCCACCATGTATGACAGAGCCAACAAACACAGAAGGAATTGGGTCAGGAGAGAAAAAGAGAGAGAGAGAGAGAGAGAACGAACATCCAGAGCCCTTGGATCATGCAGCACACGAAGCTGACACCATTCCTAGATTGCCCAATTACATGAGCTAATGCATTCCCTCTTGTCTTAAGCTTGTTTGAATTCAGTGCCCGTCACATGCAACCAAAAGAGTTGTGACTCATAGGCATACATGAGCTCTTTAATTCTGGACTTGGTCCTGAGAGACAGGTTTAGATTGAACTTTATGAAATCCCCAATATTCAACTTCTTTTGACTGCAAATATGGAAATTTCATTGGTTCAATTTAAAGATTACTTCCATTTCAAGATGAGGAAAAATCTAAGTGGTGATAAGTAACATGCCTAAGCTTTCACATTTATCAGATGTCAGATTTGGGAATCAAATCCAGCTTTGTTTGATTTTAAGGTACACAAGTGTATTTTCAGTTGTTCATGCTGCCTGAAAAAGGAAATCTCTTAAGAGCCATCCTTTGCTATTTGACAAAGACCTTGAAAAGACACCAGGTTTTGATTCATACCTTATGCATGAACTTACATATAGCACCAAACACCTGCTTGTTTGCTTTCAAAATCCCTGTTTCACTAGATGTTTCATGAAGAGAAGTCAGGTGCACGAGTGTGGAAAGCAGGATGGAAAACCGTATTCTGCTCTGGTGTGTAATTACATTTCGGTGGGGGTGAAGCTGCAGGCGATGATACGTCAGATTTCCAAATTCACTCCGGTTTTGGTTTCCACTGACAATCAAGAGATGCTATTTTTGCTGCACAAAGGAGAGATTCTTTACCCAATCTACTCTGTGTATAGAGAGGCTGTTTAACTGTTTCCCATACCTCAAACCCAACCTATTTATGTCATAAACGTGTGTCAGTGAGAGAAGCATTCTGGGTATTTTCTTTTATCAGCATCCTCCTATATGCTTGACCACTCATGCAACAGAATGATGTTTGCCCAGGAAATGTTTGTCCACGGTGGTGTTCTACATGTGCTCTGAACAGTCTCAGGGTATGATTCTGGGAAGCTTGGGTGTCATTTCTTTAGTATTCTATTCATTACACATGAGGTTATTACAATGCAGGATTGTCTGTTAATTTTAACTAATGCTAGAGAAACAATGTGTCCTGTTAGAGCATGGATAATAGTCCATAGTAACTGTGACATTATCTGCTGAACATATCTTTTCCATAAATTTCCTTTCCCCTTCTACATAGTGGCAGGCTCCAGTTCTCAGCTACTGCTGCTATTAATGCTACCATGTAGTAAACAATTACCAAATCTCAGTGGCTTATAACAATAAACATTTACTTTTTTTTCTCACTCATTAAAAGTATGAAACTTGCCCAAGATCACATAGCTGGTAAATGATGAAGCTGAGATTCATTCATTCAACAGATATCACTGAGCTCCTCCTAAGTGCCAAGCACAATGAAGAGGCTAATAAGCCACAAACTAGACTATTTATGTCTTAGCTGATGATGTTAAAGTGAAAACAGTATCATTACAGCTTTGGAGAGTCAACCAAAAAGAGAGAATATGTGACCCAGGAGACATTTGATAGGATCTGATAAGTCAGGGCTGCAATGTTTGCCAGGGGTTAGAGGTTATGGATAATACTGGCCAGAATGATAGCAGAGTGGGACCATGACAAAATTAATTAGACAATGCAAATGAAAAGGAGTTCCAAGTGGAAGTTGGTATTACAACTCTAATTTCATTTGAGAGAGAAAGGAAAAAGAGAAGCAAACACTGAAACCATTTTTTGAATGTCTACTCTGAACCAGGCATTATCACAAGAGAAAACCCACATAACAATCTTCTGAGGAAAGTGCATCTCCTTTCATATTTTACATCTTCCTTGTTATCACTTTCTATCTGTCTAATGCAAAGTTAGTGTTATTTCTTTCTCAGTATTGTCTTAGTTTGTGCCTAACACATTGCAGGCCCTTGATGAATGGTATTAACAGTTTTCTTGGAAGAGTCTGTTAGTTGCTTCCCAGCGTCCATTTTGCCATTTTTGCTTACAAACAGAGGGCTCGTTGGCTTGGGGAGGCAATGTGCCCAGGTAAATAACCACCTTCCTGATTCTTTTATGGCCAGCAAAGGCCATGTGACCCACCCAGCTGGGACAATGATAAGTAAGCAGAAGTTGATGGGAGAGATTGCTGGGAAAGCTTCCTAAGAGAGGATGACTCAGCTTGTGTTACCTGTTGAGATTTTGTTCTTCGTAGGTTGCCATTGATCCAGAATGCAGTCATGTCATTGAAGTAGAGTGGACGTCTGGTGATCATGACAAAGAGTGCTGCATACCAAGATGGTAGAACAGAAAGGTAGAAGGAACCTGGGTTTCTGATGACTGTGGGAAGCTGCTATGGACTGAACATTGTGTCTCCCTCCCAAACTCATAAATTAAAATCCTAATCCCCAATGTGATGGTATTAAGAGATGGGGCCTGTGGAAGGTCAGGAGGGTGGAGCCGCCATGATGGGATTAATGCCCTTGTAAGAAGAAACATGAAAGAGTTTGCTTCCTTTTTCTCCACTCATCGTCACGTGAGCATACGAGAAGACTGCCATCGGCAAACTGGGAAGAGAGCCCTCACCAGATACACATCTGCTGGCACTTTCATCTTGGACTTCCCACACTGTGACATTTTTGATTGTAGACTGCCCAGACTTTCAAGAACAGTGAGAAATAAATGTTTGTTGTTTAAGTCATCCAGTCTATGGTATCTTGTTACAGTAGTCTGAATTGATTGAGGCAGAAGTCATCTCACCAACCTTGCCTGCCTATCTCCAAATTAATTTCTTTTTAGGTGAGAAAGATAAACTGCTATTTGGCTAGCCCTCTCAACATGGATTTCTGTTACGTAAAGTCAAACACATTCCCTAAATGACACAGCTCTCCCTTGCATTTCCATCCTAGCCTCAATATGGAATACTTTCAGATTTGTGTATAATACTTTGTTGTTATGAAAGATTTGGCTTCTTTTTGAATAAATTTTCTGGGATAGTTCATTTTTCTTTTTAGATGAGGCATCATTTGGCTACAGTTACAACAAAATTCTGCTTGAACAAAAATAGCAATTAAATGTGTCTATTTTTTTAAACCCACCATCCAACGCATGATCATTATAATCTACAAAAACAGTTCCACCTGGCTGAATGACTGAGCTGGGCTTGATTTTGCCAACCATGGTAGCATCAGACAAAGCAGAAACATCAAAGCTTAAAACAAAAAAGAAACATCAAAGTTAGGGATGCAACCAAAAAATTAATGAGGCATCTTTTAAGATTTGCATTCTTTAATCCTATAACTAGCAGTGAAATTTAGTAAGAAAAAAAAAGCACAAAATTTCAAGGCAGGGATTCAGGGATTCCCACTGAATCTTTTACCAGCTAAGAGATTTGGGGTAAATCTTCGTCTTTCCAGGTTTTAGTTTTCCACACTGCAAAATCAGGATGATGATGTAATGATACCTACTTACAGAGCTGATGTGAAGAATAAGCAAGGGATATATGTGAAAGTGCTTTGTAAACAATAAAATATTGTGCAAGTTTTTCTTACTATTGATAAGTGAAAAGATAAGTCAAGTGTGAAATAGCACCAAACTTGTCCATTTGCCATCTGGCAGTGGTGCGTGGTCTAGAGATCTGAAGCTGAGATGCTGAAGGATATACGGGCTGTAAATGCTGTGTTGAAGGTTGGCAATGAAGATCTTTCCTGGTAATAACTAAGTATTTCTTGCAAACAGATGTGCCAATCGTTAATTAAGGTAGGGGGAAGAAGGAAGAAAACCATCATTTTTTTGATGACTTATGATGAGCACTTTGGTGTTTTACCTAGATGATCTTCTTTAATTAATTGGAGATGTGAAACTATATTCACAAATCCCCTGAGGTCAGAACTTTTTTTTTTTTTTTTTTTTTTTTTTTTTTTAGACAGAGTCTCGCTCTGTTGCCCGGGCTAGAGTGAGTGCCGTGGCGTCAGTCTAGCTCACAGCAACCTCAAACTCCTGGGCTTAAGCGATCCTACTGCCTCAGCCTCCCTAGTAGCTGGGACTACAGGCATGCGCCACCATGCCCGGCTAATTTTTTGTATATATATATTTTAGTTGTCCATATAATTTCTTTCTATTTTTGGTAGAGACGGGGTCTCGCTCTTGCTCAGGCTGGTCTCGAACTCCTGACCTCGAGCGATCCACCCGCCTCGGCCTCCCAGAGTGCTAGGATTACAGGCGTGAGCCACCGCGCCCGGCCAGAACTTTTTATATTTTGTGAATGGAGTTATGCTGCAGGCCAGGTTGGTGGGATTGCTCAGCTTTGGCACAAGGAATGCTGACCCCGGTAGGAGAGGCACGGGTCAGTCCCGGCTTAGGGGAGCAGTCTGTTATCTGAAGTTAGCTGATTAGACTAACAAGATGAGAGACTTTTATATAGAAAGTTAAAGACTTAGCCCTGTTTATCTAGACAGAGAGAAGGGTAGGGAATTTCCCAGCCATGGAGCACCTCCTGTGTCAGCTCCTTATACACACGCCTCTTAGGAAATAATGAGTGTAAACATTTTGCTGTGTGGCTGACACCGTGCTAAGCATTTTAAATTATTTACTCATTAATTTTGACAACAACCCTTCGAGGTGTGGGTGCTATGTTTACTCCCATTTTACAGATGAGAAAACTGAGGAATAGAGGGGTTAATTGACTTGCACAAGGCCATCCAGTTGGATTGGAACCCAGGCAGCTTGGCTTCTGTGCCCTGCACTTCACCGTGACGCTACTTTGCCCCTTGAGGAGAGGAATAAAGCAGAACATATGTCAGACAGCTGGGCTGTGAATCTTGAGAACTCAGCTTCTTAAGAAACTCAAAAGGGTTACTGTGCTTTCTTGGTAAAAGAAGAGGCTGAAGAACCTCCCAAAGATCCTTTTGGCTTTTCGGTGAATTAGATGTAACCATCTACTCATATATAACAATATGTCTCCTTAGTCTAATGTGAGATTTAAGGATTTGGGAAGACATCTGGAATTTATTTATACCATTTGGGTTTTGAAATTCAATATTAAATTTTTAGAATGAGACAGAGAAATCAGAGTAAGCCATATTAGCAAAATCTGACCACATGGGGCATATGTTTGCAAACTGGCCTTTAATGTCTGGCTAAAATATTGCTTTGAATGCCCTGGGTCATTCTTTTCAAAAGGGAAAAACACATTTCTGGAATCATTTTTATCCTCTGTATATATGGCAATGGCAGGGACTATATTTGAGGGTTTTTCTTCTTTCAGATAATGCTATAAACAATGTAAGTGGTTAAGTTGCCTATGCTGAGATTATGGCACAAAGATAATTGAGAAATATCACCCTGACGGTTCCAGTTTTTCATTCTGATCCTGGGGAGATAACATGGGCTTCAGAGACAATACAGACCTGGACTGGTTTTTATCATTTTATTAGTTGTGTAATTTTGGATACTCTCCCCAAGCCAGTTTCTTAACCTGTAGGATGTTTCGAGCAAAGGTGTAGGTGGATAACAGGGGTATACATTTGGGAAATTTTAGGTGGTTCATAATGGCTGAAATTGAAAGTGCTTGTAAAGCCTAGTAGGAGATGAAATCCAAAAGGTAAGATCACAGCAAGTCTTGTGTCTCAAGCCAGGGTGTTTGGACTTTATCTTGAAAGCAAGAAGGCACTACCAAAAAGTTTTAATTTTTACACACCAAACAGAATTGCTTTTCATTATTATAAGTGTAGTAGCATATCATGAAAAACAGCCGATAAAGAAGAGAAACACTTTAAATGGAATTAGCCTTAGAGAGCTACTGTTAATTTCCTGGGAATATTTTTCTCTATATATTATAGGTAGATGTTTTAATAAAAACGTAATCATGATACCCAGTCTTTTATAACCTTTTCTATTGTGATTCTATAAATATCTACGTAAGTCAATATAGATTTGCTTACATTGTTATTTCAATGGCTACATAGTATTTAATGACTGTATGGATGTGTCATACTTTCTTTAATGTTGTTTTATTCTTGGATGTTTAAATTGTTTCTACATGTTGGATTAATAAAGTCTCTTTGTAACAAAATTTTGGCACATGCCCATGATTATTTCCTTAGGATAAATTTTAAGACATGGAGGGATATGGCTAAAGAGTTTCCTGTATGTATTGCCAGCTAACTCCCCAGAAAAGTTGTGTGAATTTATTGTTCTACCAGCAGAGTTTGAGGCTACGCACTTTATTCTATGCAGGAGATGGCAGTCAATATCTGGCAGATTAGAGCATGTCCCAGAAAACTGACAGTGATGGTGAAACTGGGGAATTATGAGGAACAATCAGAGGAAGGGGATGCTGAGCATGGGAAGTTGCCATTTTGGAAGAGGAAACTGGCAGTGTCTTCAAATATTTGGGAGACCGTCATGTGGGAAGAGAGTGTCCATATTCTGTGCAGTTTCCAAGGACAGAACTAGGATCAATTAGCACACGTTCTTGAAAGAGTCTGCCTTCATAGGAAGAAGATTTTCACAGTTTAATGCTAACATGTGCAAGTGGCTTGTGTGGTATCTTGGAAAGATGTCTCAGGGACAATCCCATTTGGGGTCTATGTCCTTTCAAGAAAAATAAAACACCTCAACTTTACAATGGAACATTTTATTTTCTTTTGACACCACGGTGTCCTCCAGGCTAGTTAATACTTGTAGGTCTTAGATATAAACTTGCCTGATTTGATTTGCCTGGATCCCCGCCAGGCTGAGTTGAAGTCCAAATGTTATGTCTGACAGGTAAGTGTGTGAGTGACTTTTAGAGATAGTCAGTCCTCATTATTCACAGATTCTTTAGTCATTGAAAATTCATCTACTTGCTAAAATTTATTTGTAATCCCCAAATCAGTGGTAATTTGTACATGGATATGCACCACTGAGATCAAAAAAAGCAAAGTTTTGCCTTCACCTTTTAGTTCTCACATTGTAAACAAGTGTCCTTTTTTTGCAGTACATGTAGTGCCATGTTTCTTGCGCTTTTGAGCTTATAGTTGGCGATTTTGCTGTTTAAAGTGGCCCTTAAGCATAGAAACACTGTCTAGTATTTCTAAGTGCAAGAAGGCTGTGATGTGCTGTGTGGAGAAAATATGTGTGTTAGATAAACTTCCTTCAGACATGAGTTACAGTGCTGTTGGCCATGAGTTCAATGTTAGTGAATCAACAATATATATAAAATAGGATGTTCTTAAACATAAACATATGTAAAACAAGATTACATAATGCTTGATTGCCGAAAATGTTGTGATCTGAGGCTCTGAGGCCCCTAACTCCAATGGTTCAATATTTGCTAACTTAGCATTCATGATGACTTTACAGAAGGTAACTATTGTGAATCGTCAGAATCGATTATATGTGCTTTTGAAAGACTGATGAGATACCTCTGCCCATAGAACTCAACTCTCAAACACCTGGTTCCTCCAACCCAATCCCAAAGCCCTGGCTACTCAGAGGACAGCTACTGTCCAAGTGGCAGCCTTTGAAGGCCTTTTCTATGGACAGACCATTGCTGTTAAACCTGCCAGACTCTTGATTGATAAGGCCACATCTGAGCACATCCCAGGCTGTAAACTGCAGGGATGATGCCACCATCCATGTCCAACCCTGCCCAGACTGGTGAGGGTTTGTAACCTTGCCCCTCCTCTCTGTCTGGAGGGTCTCCCCCTTTTCCCTCGCTGTGTCTGGGGAGGCTGGGAATAAACACTAGTGCTCGCTTGTGTTTACCATGCTCTGTGAAGATGTGTCTCTGCAGAAGGGAAAGGAACCTGCTCTGGCTGGACCCCTGGAACTGGAAATCAGACTCTGTTCTGACAAGGCTGGGAGTGGACCAGTCACCAGGAGTTTTCAAGGAGGTGTTGTGTGTCCTGTTAGGGGTTTCAGGGGGTCTGATAACAGCCTCTGAGATCCTTTATAGGATTCCACGGTTTTATTTCTTAAACTAAAACTTCCTCTGACCATGCTGTTTTTCTCCCCACCATGGGTTTTAGTGCACTTGTGGAGGTATGATATCACAGTCCCTTGGAGGGATTTGGGATCAACACCTTCAGTTGGGGGGAAAAGGGGATGGAATGCCAAGTGTCCTTCAAAGCCCCAGATAGTTCCACATAAGGTAGAATCATGTCACCCAAAACATCAGCAGCATAAATCAACGTCTGTTCTCCTCCACCCGTCTCATTCCCAGAGATTCTTCCCACATCCAGTCTCACTCCCAGGGCCAGTGATATAATTTATGGACGCAGCACAAAATGGGAATGTGGGAAAAGCCAGAGAAAAGCCTTTCCCTTTCTTCAGTGGTCTCTCTCCTGACTCGCCATGGTGTTTTCTATTTGCTGTTTGATGTAGCTCCCTTGCACAGGAATATGGCTAAAGAGGGCAGATGCTAATAGGCCCCTGGGCCCTGTCCTGTGATGTGGCCTGTGGAGTGTGAGCACCTGACCTTCCCGTGCCTGTGCCCAGGCCTCCACTGGGAATGGAGGCGGCAGCGGTTGCTGCGCAGGAATAAGGAAGCTGCTGGCTGAAAACCTGTCAGGAGGCGACCAGGCAGGTCCAAGCCCCTGGTGCATGCTCCATTGTCCCCTCACGCTTTACTTGCAAAACACAAATGAAAAATAAAACTATTGGGAATTTCAAGACAGTGACCACAGAGCATCAAGCCTGAGGCCACTCGTGAGTGCGGTACGACTGCACTGGCTGGACGCCCATGAAGCCTGCCTGTCCCCTCCCAGCTCTGGTATTTGGCCTGGACTAAACCCTGTGGCTCGCACTGTGCTCCTTCTTCTCTGCACTTCTTGGTCCTGTTTGTCTCCTCTGCACCGCTTAACAGACACTTACAGTTGGCCTTGTCCTGTGATGAGTCACTTAATTGTTGTATATTCTCTATTAGTCAGGGCCTGGCTTCTCATATTTTAACCTTGCAACACAGGACACAGTTTCAAGTGCCATAAAAAATCCATTCTGGATGGGAGAGGCAGGCACAAAGGTGAACCTTAAAAATAGCTGTTGCTATTTATTGAGAATTACAGAGGCCTGGGAACTGGGTGAAGGGCTTTGGTAAAAGTTATTGCTTCAACTTTCCACCCACAACTCCAACCCACCAGACCTCCCCAAAGACCAGCAATCAAAGGGTTAATGCCTGGCCTGGCAGGGGGCTTCTGTCACCTGCTCCAAGCTCATGCTGATGGCTGGGCCCCCGTGCACTTGGTCTCAGCTAACCCTCACCACTCCATTGTGGGATGTCTTTATGACCCACATTTCTTTGATGAGAAAAGCACGCTTTTCAAACACCTGCGAGTGGCAGAATTGGGGTTTGAGTGTATTCTCTAGTGGCTTCACTGTTCATGATCTCAATATCTATGACAACCTGCAAACTGCCTTCTTGGTTTGTAAACCTGTAGCCAAATTTGATCCGCTGCTTAGTTTGGGGGTTAACAAACGGTCTAAATTAGTTGCTATTATTTAAAACTTGGGATATTTTACATAATGATGTCTATTTCTGACATCTCTTGTGGCAGGAGATGGGGCAGAGTGAGTAGCTGGTGGCTTCTTCGGGTGAGCCATTGAGCTCTAGTTTCCCAGGTCTTTACCCAGCCCACTGCATACATTTGCCTCTCCTGCCTGGCTCTGTAGGCATTGATCTAAGGCCCTGCTCACTGCTGTGCCAACTCCTTACATTGAGTAAGACGCTGTCCTATGTATAATTTTCTTGGATCCTTAAATTTCAATTACTACTCTGCACTGAATGTACTCGCCCAAGGTCACATGGCTCACAAGCGTGCTCAGGTTCAATCCTAGTTCCCCGACACAGCCTTCTGGAATGTTTACAACATGTGAACAGCAAGGACCCATTACCCCCCCACAAAAGCGAGCCCTGGCTAGGATATTCCCAGTGCATTGATCTCTGCAGGTTGCCCTGATAAAAGCAAGAATCTTGCGGTGCAGCACACGCAGACATGAGTAGGAATGGGGTGAGGCAACACGTCTACAGAAAATCATTCTTCAAGATTAGCCAAGTTCAAGTGAGCCCTTCACATTCTGTCATTTCTGCTTTGGGGCTCATAATTTAAACTGAAATGTCTTACAGCCTGGGGGGGAAAAGTGTCAATATTTTTTTCCCCACTGTGGTTTTCCCCTCATCACTGTCTCTCTGCTTTCTGAGGTCAACATGTGTGTAGTGTGAGGCCTCTTTTATCGCGTGTTCTGCACTGGACGATTTCCTGGAATTCACTCCATGTCCTGATGACATTTCCACATCAAAGGCTACGGGGATATAGACGTTCAATGTGCACCACATTAGGCACAGCCCAAGCAGCCTAAAGAGGCTGCTTCACCTAACGGCTTTCCGGCACCCAGGACTCAGTGCAGCAGAAATCACATGGCACGCGGAGCCGCAGAGCAGCCGTGACCTCCAGAGTGCCCCGGAAGTCTGAGGAGAGGCCCCCAACCGGCCTCCCCGCTTCCGGCCCCTCCCCCACACCACAGCCAGCTCGCTCTTCCTACAACTGCTTCCCACATGTCTCTCCCTCACTCAGAGACCTCTCATGGCTTCCCATTTCCTTCAGCATAAAGTCAAAATAACCTCTCCTGTCTTCGTAGTTCTCCACCGTTTGAGCCTTTATCCAACAATTATCTAAATATTTTCCTTCCAGAACATTCCTTTCTGGCCAAACACGGCTACTTGGCCTTCACCTAGGACTCCGTGTGCAAGTCTTTCCTTCCTGCTCTTGACTGTATATGCTGGCCCTCTCATTCCTTAAGACCCCGTCCGTCTTTCTCGCCCGTAGGTTAGAGACCCCTGAGCCTCATGTTCCCCAGTTGGGAAGAAAGTGGGTTTGGATGAGGATTAAGTGCACACCACCAGCCGTCTGCACAAGCAGCCGCGGAGGAGGAGGGGGGGGAGGGAGAGGGAGAGGGGGAGGGGGAGGGGGAGGGGGCTCTTCACCGAGATCCACGAACACTGCAATGTGCCTTGGCTGAAGCTTTACGGTTCCCCAAAACATCCGCTTCCAATTTTCAAAGGTTAGAACGGATCAGGCCTTTAGATTCATTGTGCAATGCATTACCTTCTAAGATTCTTTCCTTCATTGATTCAGACACATTGGGAGGAATAAGAGTTTCAGTCCATTTTCCACCTCGTATCTTGCCCCACACACTTGCCTCGCTGTCCAGCTGGTTCATCTTCCTCGGCTTCTTTTTCTTTTTTTTGGTAAAATGGGAATAATATCAACCTTGGGGGGAAACTGAGAGGACTAAATGAGAGGGTTTGTCCAGCACCTAGTTAGCACCTAGGGCACAAGTGGGCAATCAGCAAATGTTCCTTTTTCCTTTTTTTCTGATGACTTTTATAAAAAATTAGGGACACCAGAGACAGCAACCTTGTCCAAATCACCACAAGCTCCCTGGACTGATTTGGTCCGAGACACAGACTCTATTAGAGGTGTTCTTGTTTTATGGGTGTGTCACATGGCTCCTTTCAAATTTTTGTTAGACTAACTTTTGAAGAAAATCTGAAAATATGAGCTGAAAGAAAAACGCTCCGCAAATCTTCTCTTTTATGGGCATTTTGGCAATTTGTCTGTCCAAACTAAACAGTCTCTGTTGTGGTCTTACCCAACTTTATGCTCAAAGAATCTAAAACTTGTCCTGGAATGAACTTGTAGGCCAGTTTCTTTTAAAATATGATATTAAAATAGTTTATAAAAAGGCAGCATGAAATGTTGCTGACTCTTTCAAGTGGGTGTTGCATCAGATATTTCCAATTTCCAGGATTTGGGGCCTTCTCATTGGAAGGAAAAGTAATATTTTGCTCACTTCCCCGTCTCAGTGCAAAGGAGAACTAATTCCAATATCTTCAGTCTGCAGACCAAATGGAAATCATCTCATTGACGCAGATTAAGCAGCTATTTGGAGCTACTATTGTATTTTTTTATTAGATTTCATTCTCCTCTAAGCTAATATTCCAGAAATCAAAGCAGCCCTCTGGATCACATATACCTGGATATATTAGGAGGAAAATATTGCTTGCAAATGGACACTAATCAGTTTTCAGGAGTAATCAAGGATGCGGATATTTGATTTCAGCAAGAGAAGATGGCCAAATGAGCTGGCGTGTGTGGGATGATTTGGCAGGCAAGAGTCAGCAAGGACTACGTGTCCAGGGAAGGAAGGAGGAGAAGGCAGATGGTGGAGAGGAACAGCACTGTTCAACCCCCAACTACCCGTAGCTCAAAACACTGCATTTTCTGATTAGTGTCAGTTATGGTCAATCCCGATTCTGGCTGTTCCCCCACTATCTTCCTGGGCATCTGTGTCAGGAATGACCACCACCTCCTGTACACTCACCTGTTCACCCTTCTCCGAAATGCTCTGTACCTTGCTCAAGCCCTTCTGCAACATGATGTTGTAGCTGCAGCCTCTGATATGTTTTCACTTTTCATTCATTTCATTTAGAAGCCATGATGTTGGGATATTACCTTTCAGGGCATAGTTTTTGTTATTTTGCAGGTTCTGAAGGAAGCGTGCAGCTCTCCAAGGCATGAATTTGTGCTTTTCACAGTGGCAGAGTGAAAAGACTGTGGGCTTTGGGGGCATGCAGTTCCACACTTGAATCCTGGTCTTGTCACCTAATGACTTTGGGCAAACTACCGAACCTCTCTGAATCTCATTTCCTCATCTGAAAAATTTTCTTGTAAAATGGGATTTATATTTACCCTTTATAGGATTTTTGTGAGCATCAAAAGAGGTAATCAAGTGACACATTTTTTTTTTTTTTTTTTTTGAGACAGAGTCTCACTTTGTTGCCCGGGCTAGAGTGAGTGCCATGGCGTCAACCTAGCTCACAGCAACCTCAGACTCCTGGGCTCAAGCGATCCTACTGCCTCAGCCTCCCGAGTAGCTGGGACTACAGGCACGCGCCACCATGCCCGGCTAATTTTTTCTATATATATTTTAATTGTCCATATAATTTCTTTCTATTTTTAGTAGAGACGGGGTCTCGCTCTTGCTCAGGCTGGTCTCAAACTCCTGACCTTGAGCGATCCACCCGCCTCGGCCTCCCAGAGTGCTAGGATTACAGGCGTGAGCCACCGCGCCCGGCCTCAAGTGACACATTTGACATGCAGTGGGAAATGTAAAAAATGACAGTTCAAATGTAAAGCAGAGGGCATATTTGATAAAGATCCTCTGAGGAATCTGAATTCATCAAGATGAAATCTACTGGATAGATACAAAATTTTCTCACCATTCTCCAAACTTTAAATTGCAAACTTACAAGATATGGTAGACTCACCTTTTGTTCAAATATGCTTAGGTTTCCCATATTCTAAAAACAAATTATACTGTCTTTGCTAACTTCTCAAACTATCTCATTCCCTTTTCCAGATTCTACCACGTTTGTCGAAGGATTAAGTGAGAATTGTGTAGGCTCTCCCTAGCCACTCATGCCTTCCTTTCACAGCCCGACTTTCCCATTTTTTCAATTCTCCTGAAAGGGCTCTATGGAGTCTAGACCATTATCGAGGTCCTCACGCAGTGCGTACAACATACAGTCACACACCTCTGCAGATTTCCACACTCTTGGCCACTGCTTCCCCTAAAACCACGATTCTCAACCTTGGCTGCACATTACAATCCCCTGGGGAGCTTTAAAGAATTATTTATGCCTGAGACCCACCCTTAGAGATTCTGATGTCAAGGTCTTGGGTGCATCCTGAGCTTTGGGACATTTCTCTTGTTGATCACCAAAATGTGGCCACGATTGAGAACCACAGCTAAAACTCCCCCTCTCCTATATTGATATGTAATAGTGCAGCACCCTGTTCATTCCGCTTGCCAAGCGTTTCTTCTGAATCTCTTTCAGGATCTCACTCAACCCTGTTTAGAATGTTATTGTGAGTAGTAAAAGATGCAAATCTTATAATTAAGGCCATTTATAGCTGCAGTTGTCATTGTGGCATTGTTAAAGGAAATTTATAACTTTTGTTTAATTAGGAAGCTTACCAAATGCACATTCACATTGGATGGCTATGGGGGAGGAGAAAAGGGAGGAGGGAAAGGAAGAAAAGAGAAAAGAAAACCTTATGTTTTATAATTCCAACAAACAATACCCTGCAGATCTAATGCTTTCTCTTCTGTTTCATTCCCACAGAAGACACAGGAATTTTAATATTAGTTATGATTTATAGAGCTCCATATTATCTCATTGAGTCCTCATGGGAATTCTAATGAGATGGATACAATTATCCTCATTTTTTACAGAGAGGAAATGGAGATGAGCAGAAGTTGCCCAAGGCACCAGCTGGGAAAATGACAGAGCTGGGATTTTAACCCAGGCCAGTTCTGACTTCGGAGTCAGCCTACACTTTGCTGCCTCTTTGGATTAGCATCCTAAGTAACTGATACCAAATCTTGGGAAATTACTCCAGAAGTCTTACTCAAAGGAGATATTCAAATGCCTGAAGTCAGTCTCGTATATCCCATTGGTTTTCCTTTCTCCAGAGCAGCTATCCTGAGGCCTGCAACTGTTCTGTGTGTGCATGGTTTCAATAGCTTTCATCTTCTTGGTCACCCCAGCTGTCTTCCGGTTCAGCTTGACAACGGCCCCATCATTGACGTGTAGCGTCCAGAGTGTGATATAGCAATGGCAGTCTTAGTCTCTAAACAATTATCACTTGTGTTCTGGAAGAATGGCTGGGTCGAAACAAAATAGAAAATCGGTGGCGATGGTTAAATTTCCATGTTGAGGAGAAAGTGTTGGAAACAAAGGACTAGATTTCCACTGAGAGTAAGTGGCCAGAGATGGACATACAGATTCATTTGCAGGGCTCAGAAGGAAGATGATGGTGACAAGAGAGAGCACAGGGTAAGGAAAATGACTATTTTTAAAGAAAAGTGGAAAAAGATTCCGGAGAAACTTTCTTTCCCTCCCTCCTTCCCTCCCTTCCTTTCTTGCTTCCTCCGCCTCTTCCTTCTTCCTTCCACCCTTTCACTCTGCCTTCCTTCTTTCCTCCCTTCCTGTATCTGACACTTTCTGTCTATAAATCACCCAGCTGTAGCTTGATTCTGTCTGTTTTCAGTGAGCTTCCTGATTAACCAAGGGTTACAGATTTCCTTTAGCAACACCTTAGCAACAGCTTCAACTATAAATTGCCTTCATTATATGACTTGTATTCTTCGCTACACAAAACAACATTCTAAATAGGATTTGAGTGAAGTTTTAACACAATGCTGCAGTGGATGTTCAGTGAGAGATTAATGGATTTCTGAAAATAAAACTGAGATGTGGAGAAAAGCATTTATTCCAAGGCAGGACTCGGGTCAGGGCAAAAGATAAGGAATCCATTTCCCCTCCTTTGGTTCTTCACCCTCAGAACAACAGAGAACACACGGGTCACTTTAAGTCTGTAAAGGCTCTGGGTTTGGCTGCCAGGAAGTGAAATTTCACACTCAATCATAGTAAGCAGATTGGTCCTTGTGGTTCACATTATTTTGTTCCTCCTCCTCCTCCTGTCACAGCTTTGATTTTCTGTTTCCATTTAAACTGCTTTATTTTTACATATTTCTTTCATTTTGCCTCAAATCATGTGTAGAAGGAACCAGCTGACATTTATGGAATTTCTACTATGTCCCAGACACTGTGCTGGGCACTTCTGTTATCTGGGGACATATATCCTTCAGGAAATAAAGTGTAAATGCAAACAAACAAAGAAGGAATTTAGACTTGAGGGGGAGGTGAGGCTACGAACAAAATGAAGAGAGAGGAAAGGACTTCAGATTCTCCATCAAAGGGGCAAAGGGTGGGGGTGAATATTTAAAGTTGTCAAGAGGGGCCAGAAAGATCATCATTCACTCCAATTTGCCAACTCTGGGGGAGTGGGCAGCAACTTACATTTTACCTTTCCTCCTCCAGTCCTGCATGGCAAGAGACATAAAAACACCAGCCCTGTTGGCAAGGAGATGATATGTTCTTTTATGTATGTGTCACTTCTAATCGGTGGTGAGGCTTTGGGTCTCATTTGTAAAATAGGAATAGAATAGCATCAACCTTGGAGGGGCGCTGGGAGGATAGAATGAGGGCTTACCTATAACTGTACCTTCCTCGTCGTGCTCTGCTATCCAGTGTTACTATAGGGCAATACGTATGCCCGTGTGTGTTTATTCAGGACATAGTTGTTGAACGTCAAGTATTTTTAAAATACGAACATTCATATAAAAATATCCATATATATGGGTTTTCTTGAAAAATCTGTAGATCTGGCACCATGGGCCATATTGCCCCATGGACACTGTCCATTGGAGTGGGTGGTGACTGCCCACTTCAGGTGGAGTATGCAGCCCTAAGCCTCTGGGGTCTCTGCCATGCTTATTCACTTACGTGCATTTCCTGCTTGGTCTCAGAGATTTAGGGCTGTAGCTCCTGGCTTAGCGTATTGCTTAGGGCTGCACTAATGTTTTGCTGATAATATATCCCTGGGAAATGTTAGCAAAGGCATTCGGGCAGCAATGTAGGATTGTGTGAGCAAACGGCACATACAAATCATTCCCACCCAAACATCCCAGGCCTTGAATAATCAAAGCAAGCCAGGGAGAGCCAGTCTGGATTTTTGCTCGTCACTCTGCTTTGATAGCATAGAGGAAATACTTTCATCTCAGCTGAAATTCTCTCCCTGGACATGTTTATACTCACATACAAGTCTGCTCACTAAGTACCTAGTATGTTTTCTTTCCTTTTGCTTGCACTTTTGTTTTTAATTCCCCACTAGGTGTCAATTTGTCCAGAGAGAAGAAATCCCCCATAATACAGAGGCCAAGGGGAAGATGAGCCAGCCAGGCGAAAGTATCAGGCTCCTAAAATAACTAGCATTTGTCTTCTGCCTTCTAGCGTGCATATATAACACCTCATTTAGTACTTCCAACGAGTTCTGTGGAGCAGGTATATGTTATTCCCATTTTCAATGATGACACTCAAAGAGTTCAAATAATGCACCTACAATCACACAGCCAGGAAGGGTTAGGGCTGAAAGTAGCACACAAAGAGATCATAAGTCCAGATTTTTCATTCTTTTCAGTTAACTATGAAGAAAAGCAGCACCACATCATGAGTGAAAACAGGCTTTGCAGAAACTATGTTTAAGAAATAATCTGGGCCGGGCGCGGTGGCTCACGCCTGTAATCCTAGCACCCTGGGAGGCCGAGGCGGGTGGATCGCTCGAGGTCAGGAGTTCGAGACCAGCCTGAGCAAGAGCGAGACCCCGTCTCTACTAAAAATAGAAAGAAATTATATGGCCAACTAAAAATATATAGAGAAAAAATTAGCCGGGCATGGTGGTGCAGGTCTGTAGTCCCAGCCACTCGGGAGGCTGAGGCAGTAGGATCGCTTAAGCCCAGGAGTTTGAGGTTGCTGTGAGCTAGGCTGACGCCACGGCACTCACTCTAGCCCGGGCAACAAAGTGAGACTCTGTC
This sequence comes from Eulemur rufifrons, assembly GCF_041146395.1. Taxonomy (NCBI): domain Eukaryota; kingdom Metazoa; phylum Chordata; class Mammalia; order Primates; family Lemuridae; genus Eulemur; species Eulemur rufifrons. Next base: position 28,631,714 of record NC_091001.1, read on the forward strand.
TCAAAAAAAAAAAAAAAAAAAGAAATAATCTGAATGTTTTAGTTGATCTTTTATGAGATGGGTTTACTAGCAATGCTTATGCAAATTTAGCATCAAGGAAAACAGAATATTTAAATCCAAAATGATAATAGTTGTCCTGTACTCTGGGGTGTCAGATGATATCCAAAGTAGTAGTAGTTAGAACAGCCCTGGAAAATATCTGATTCTTCCTTAGACATCATTAATTGCCCTCCAATATATCTTCTCACTAACTCCAGATTAGGTTCAGAATCTTTCTCAGTACAGGGTTTCAGATAGCCACGATCCATCCCAGAATGCTGATATGAAGTTGGCATGAGTCATGAAAGGCATCTGGAATCTGGTGAGCAAGTCTGTCTGTTTCAAGAGGAGCATGTGTATCCTAGGTGACCCTCAGAGTGTCTGGGGAAAGTCCTCCCTGTAAACTCAGGCAGGAAGACCCCAAGGGTGCGAAAGGTAGATGATGACAACCATCAAGTATTTAAAATGACAGAGGAAAGACAACTTTTCCTTGCTACTTCTAAAATCAGAACAAGGACCAGTTGAGAGTTGTTACAAAGGAAGAGATTCTAGCAGAATAAAGAAGACTTTCTGGGGACCAGTGATGTTCTTAACGTAATGGAAGGGGTGGCCTTATTAAGTATGAGTTTTGCTACTGCCGGCATTGAACCTGAAGGTGAGACCTGTATCTTGGATAAATTCTAAAAGTCTATTTGGGTGCCATCCCATCTCAGTCTCAGGAACAAACAGGATGGCAATCAACACATTTTTGTTATATTAATGCTTAAGACTCTGGGATGTAAATTGTCTTCAAGAAATGACAGCCTTTCTTTCCCTCTCCAGATTATGTTGGGGTCATATAAAATTGCCATTTTTTGATAAATAATAAAATGATTGAAGGTCAGCAATTTTATATGATTCAACACAATTTGTACAAAGTCAAGGGAATGGACTCAGGTTCTTTAGACCCACGTCCCACAGAGAAGAAGAATGCCTGAGAAACAATGGTGACACATTCACAGTGCGTGGGTATTGGGTATACAGAGGAGCGTGGTAGGGATGAAGGCAGACAAGGAAGACAGTCAAGAGGAAAATTCTACAAAGGGCCTGGGACCATGCCAAGGAATATGGTCTTTATTATGAAGGAGAGGAGGAAATGCTAATGATGTGGGAAATTGATAGAGACACCTGTAATTAAAGGGGTTGGTCATTCTGATACATTCAAAGAATCCCTTAACTAAGATTCGATTCATGTCAAATTAGATTTTTAGAGTGAAATAGGATAAAAATTACTTCATAAAAAGCCTTTTCTAAAATAATTAATGGTTCAAGAAAGAAACTCAAAAAATCACTTACCATTTTAAGAGAGTAAGTGTTTGAGGGGTGTTAGCTGCTGGCAAGGCCACCAATTAATGTTTTAACGACAGCTCTCAAATACTGTCAGAGTACATCTGGTCTGGTAAGACGTGCTTTATAACAACTACATTAGCTATGGCTGTATGTGATTGGTAGCGTATGAAGGCCCTAAAACTGCCAATATTTAATACTATGCTATAATTAGCCTTTCATTAATTAGAACCAGCTTCCTCCTTTTGACTTGGAGGCAGAAGATAGATAAACATGTATGGAAGTTTAAGCTGTCTTCTAACCCTGTGGCCTTGGCCAGAGTGCTTTACCTCTCAGATAGGATTGAATCTCCCACCCTGCCACCTTGCAGATGACTGATGAAATGGGGCAATAAACCATTCTTTGGGTGTATTACTATATCAGGCAGAGTCATACTATGTTTATGGTGAAAAAAACTCCATTTAAAATAAATTTTAATTGGGAACGGTTACTGAAGGATTAGTCAGGGGCAGAGCTCCAGATTGCCAAGTGAAAAATAAGGAATCCTTTCTGAGAGTCCCCATGGCAGTGTGGAAAGGGTGTAGTATAGGTTTTGGAGACAGGCACAGCATGTGTTTAAATACCTACCTGCTCCATCTCTTAGTAATTGCAGGTAAGCTCATTTAGAATATGGGGACAAAGGGACAAGATATATAAAGCACTGGCAGACAGTAGGCACTTAATAAAAATACATTATTAATCTGATCCTAATAAATAGCTCCTCTGGTGGTAAAATGAGTAACTTTGAAGAAGCTGCTTTATCATCTATTGGGCACCTATTTCACTGACGATTGTTGAATATCTATTGGGTGGGTGACAGAATAACTTACTGAAATATTAATTTGTGTGTTGTTCTTCACCTCCAATTTATCATTTCAAAAGTGTTTCCCAGCCTTTTGTATTTGTTGCTTCAAGGGTTTTGCAGAGAAGAAAAAGAAGTTTCTTGAAAAGACTTCTTTTCTTTTCAGGAAGTCCAAGCCCAAGCACGTATGCCGGGGAAGGGGGAATGAGGGACTTTTGCTGGGAGGTTTTCTGAGGTCTGGGAAGACTGGCGGCTGGTGTATCTGGGAGAGGTGGAAATGCTCATCCTGCAGGGCCAGACCTCAGAGGGGAGGGCTGCCTGCTACTGCTCAGACCCCAGGTTCCCAAGCAGGGTTTGAAAGCAGAATCCATGGACAGCAAAGGACAGGAAATTTACAAAAGTGGGCATAATAGATGGAAGATCTCCCAGGATTTTTGCCTGACGCTGGTGTTAGAGGTAGTGGAGGTAGAAGCCTCAATAATTTCAGAAACTAAAGCTCCTGCTGGCATGGACTCTTGGAATCAGATTTAAGTTAAATTCAAGGAAATAAAGAAATATGACATTTCTTGCAGACCCGCATTTGTAAATTAAGATTCAGACCTGCTATAGCTGTAAGGCATTGGAGAATCTAAAGGTGAATGAATCTCTGCTCTTACCACCTCTCTGGGAGCTGCAGAAGGTCATAAGACACCTACATGAATAAGTATCATTCAAAGCACCACAATATCCTGACATGGTACAAACTGCAATCAGTCTTCTCAGTCACGAGAAGTAGACAGTTGGATTTTGAAAAAGGCAGACAGCCAGGAGGATGGACAAAAGTTTCTCCTGGAGGGACATAATAAAATGCACCCTCCCCTAATCGTTGCATGCCAATAACATTACTATGTAATTGCTATAGCTGTAAACCATAAAATTTTGTAGACCCTAATGTTCTTTTGGAAATCTGCCTGCTTGATATGGAGGAGAGGTTTAGAGCCTGGTGATCGAATTGGGAACTGTATAGTTAATTATTTCCATAAAAGTACTTACAGTGTTATCTTCATGGAGTTTGAGGACTGAGAGGACCTTCAGAGGACAACTAGTCCCTCCTACCCCTCCTGTTCTCCACCTCCTCCCATTTTACAGGGTTTAGACTGAGGCCCACATAGAATCTGGATTTAGTGAGGTCTCAGGGTTGTCATTGTGAAAGACCATTGAGACGGTCAAGATCTTGGAGCAGACTGTGCCCGATGTGCACCTCCATTCTTTAACTGCTGCATAAGCAGCTGCTGCTATCTCTTGCCCGAACAAATCTGCTTCCTAACTGGAAGTTAAACCTCTGTCTTTGCTGAGCTCTGATTAATCATCCTAAGTCATTGTTTTCATCATGTTACTTTTTTGTTTACAAACTTTACATAATTACTCCATTAAAAAAAAAAAATCTGAACGTTGTGGTTTGGCATTCAAGGCTCTGTATGATCTAATTCCAACCAAGTCTCCCAAGCTCATGTCCTTCTGCTGTCTATGCATGCACTTGGTCCCTGAGGGCAGCTTTCCTGCTACTTACTGTCCATGCTGTCCTGTGTGTTTGAGAACATTCTTCTCTCTGCTTGGAAGGACCCTCCAACCAACCCTATCCATCCTTCAAAGCCAGATTGCTTGTTATCTCCTCTGAGGAGTCTCCCCTGGACGAGGGATACAGAGTAACAGATGAACCAGAGTTTGAGATCTTCCTCTGCCACTTAAATACAGAAAGACTCTAGGAAGGTTACTGAATTTCTCTGGGGCTTAGTTTTCTCATCTGTGAAATAGGTTAAGTCCACACCCACTTTGTGGCCTTGTTGTAATATACATTAATCATATTACAAAGTACTCAGCACAGTTCCTTGTTCATAGTAAATGTCCAAGAATGTGACTGATTACTCCTATTACTCCAGAGACCTGTGGTCTCCTCTTGTTTGAATTCCTAATTCACTTTGAGCCTCTCTTATACTTGGTATTGCAATATCTAATTTTGCATTTTAGATATTAGAATGCATGTTTTATTTTCCCATTCGATCGATAACTCCTTGAAGAAAAGATTATATTTTGTTCTAGCTTGTCTCTATTGCACTTTCCTCTACATAGCAGGTCCTCAACTTAGGCAAAGGCTGACTTTTCAAGGGTGGAAATGCTGACAAGAATTTCTTTGTTGCCGCTTTTTCTTTTCCTAAAAGTTTGCAATAGTTTTTAAAACAGTCAATTTTTTAGCTATGAGAATCCCAGTTGTTAGGCTTCTATTTCATAGAAATATAGGAGACAATCTGTGAAGTGGCTGGTGGGAATTGGTAAATTTCAATTATATCTTAGGAAACTTTGTGTGCTTGAAGGACATCTGTCCTCCACTCAGCAGGCCAACTCAGTCTCACCATTTTCCAGCACGCATTCTGTGGTCTGTGTGATACTCCTTGGGAAAAAAATAGTTTCATGGTCAAATGAGTTTGGAAAACATTAGATTCTAATTAATAATCCACTCATGGAAGTCAGGGGACACATTAACCAACTAAAATGTGTGAAAAGTCCTTCAGTAAAGAAACAAGCATTTAATAGCTAATAAGAATAGCTAATATTCATTAAGCTCCCATTACATATGAGGCACTTGGATAGTAGGCCTTTATATGGAGTCTCTAATTTAACCCTCAGAATGCCCCGAGAAGATGGATATGAATACTATCCTCATTTGACAGATGAAGAAACTGATGTTTGAATGATCCAAGTTCACACAACAGTTAAGGGGTAGAGCTGGGATTTGAAGCCAGATGTTTGTGACCCCAAAGCTGGAGTTCTGGTCCACTGTGGTCCACAGCTTTCAACATTTCCAAATTTGCCTGACCGGGAAATACTTTGGGTTATTCTCTTATTAATAACCCAAGAAACTGGTGTTCCTTGGAACACACTTTGGGAAACAGAGCCTTGCCACCCCAAGCTACTTGGTTTATGGGCACAGCCATGATCTTTCTACCTCTGTGCCCCTGCATGCTGGCCTCTGCATGGATACCCTTGTCCCTCTTGGTTCTCTCACGATATTTTACTCATTCTCCAAGGTCTAGTTCAAATGCAACTCTGTGGGAAGCTTTTTTTGATTTCAGCAGGCCATTTTGCAAAGCACCCGTTTGTTTCTCACTGTACTTTCTATACTGTTGGGTCTGTCATTGTCAAGCACCATGTTCAAAGAGCTTTGCTAAAGCATCTGACACAGGGTGGACACTCAGTTAAGGGTGATTGAGCCCCTTAATAATTCCTCAGCCATTGATCCCTGAGCTGGGGGCTTTTCAGGTCCAGGTTCATAAACTTGGGGCCTAAGATTGTACCCCAAACCTGGGCTAAGCCTGGTTCACACCCAAAGCCACTCCCAACACTTCCTTAGTTAAAACTCTCTTCCTTCATCCTTTGCAGAAGCTGCCTTTCTCTCTCAGCCCCTCTGAGAGGAGGAAGCATGATTAGGTCACTTTGGGTCTCTCTCATCAGCGCCCTTTTTGGGACAACCCTGACCTGTCCTTTCCAGGGCTCCGTCCAGGTTTCATTACAAAGCCCCCCAGTGACTGCGCCTAAGATGAGTCAGCGGGCTTGGGCCGTGTTAGCAACCCTGATCGACTTTTTGTTTCCGTCCTCTTCAGGGCCTTCTCGAGCCCAGGGGCGGGGGCCTGGTGGGCCCGGTGGGCCTGGCTTGCAGGGATGCCGCCAGCCTCCACCAGAGCCCGTGGTGGGAAGCGCGCGCTCGGCTCCTCGCAGTCACGTCATGCCACACTGTGCATTTCTCGGCCGCACCCGTCCCCGGGGTGCACTCAGGCGCCATGCAACCGCTGGCCATCCCAGCTCTCGGCTGCCTGCGATGAGGTCATGGGTGGGGCCCTGGAGACCCCTCTCTGAATAGGGTGGGGGCTTCCCCAACTGGTCTGGGGGTGGGCTGAGCGGACGGGAGGGAGACCATAGCACTCGTCTCATTGGTCCAGCCCACTGCTCCCTCCCTCAATGTCTAGCGGTCGGTGCAGACAGGAGTGGAAGGAGAAAAGGAGCACAGAGAAGATACCAGACAGAGAAGGGCAAGGAATTAGCAGCGGCGGGTCGCTTACTCCACTAACAGCTATGGACAGAGAGAAGTGACTAATGGCATCTCTTGACCACCTTGCAATGAGCTGATCCAGCTGCCCCCTCGCTTTTCTGTAATAATGTCCTTCCTCTAACCTTATCCCTTTCCTTTCACTGGCACCGTACAGCAGAAGAAGCCGCAATAATCCACCTCATGTAACTAGAATTTGACACAGAAGGAAAAAATATTCCAGAAACAGAGCAAGAGCAAGTATGGCAAGAAAGTGGAGCCCTCTCAGCCCAAGAGCGGGGTTCCCCGGGCAGCCCTCGCATTCTCACCCACGCTTGTTTGCTAATGTTTCTGTCCCGGTGCGTTTTGCAGACTGAGGTCAACCTAGATGTCTCAAACCACTCAAGCTCACTCGAACACACAGGGACTTTGAAACCTCTGCCCGTGAGCGTGTGTGTGCGTGCCTGAGTGTGGGGTTGTGATAAACTCTTAGCCTGCTGGAAAAATCTGCAGATTTCTGTGAAGATCTAGTTTTTTGCACCTGGAATTCTGCCTCGGAGAGATGGGAGCTCCGATAACAGAAACTTTCTCAGGGAACTAGGAAGAACGCATCACACGCTTACGTGTCCCTCCACCTCAGACCACAAGATATTTCTCATATGACTAATGCGTAGAAAAACAAGAAAATATCTTAGCCTCTCTGCTCCCTACCTGTTTATGAGGCACAATCGAAAAGACAAAGTCACCCTGTGCAGATAACAACATGGTCAGCCGACTGTGACTTGAATTAACGAAAGTTGCGTTGAACTGTTTTTCCCCCTCAGGATATATAATGTCTGTAACATCCTCCCATGTCGTTACAAAGGAAAAGTCAAGTGATTTATTTACCTTTTAAAAACATATTCTGCAAAACAAGTTTATAAGAAGTCATAGTAACCACGTTTGAGAGTATTTTTGGAATGATATTAAAATCTTCCTGGGGAAAGATTTCCGAGTTAACAGAAGGATCACGGCTCCAGAAGTTGAGTTGCATATAATGGAATAACAAAACACAGATACTCTGACCTTGGCAATCACAGTTAGCCCATCACCACACTGGCAAATTCGAGACTCATCGGATTGGAGATTTTGAAGACCCCCTCTCATTTTCTAAGAGAAATGACATTTTTCTTACAGTGAAAGATACAACATTTCACAGAGGTTCATGCATCAAACAGAACAGAAAGTAGGAGAAGTCACTACTGCTGAGGTTTTCTAACCTCTGATTTATTATTCGTTGACATACTTTCTACAAGTTCCCCCATTCCTTCACAAAGAGCTATCTAAGGTTCTCCCAGAAAATATTCTGATGAAGGCCAAACAGGAGGGAAAAGGAGAAAAACTGCAGTGAAAATGGTAACTTACCTTTTCTGGGCATGGCTGATATCAAACGTTTCCCCAAAACATGAGGCTTTCTTGCTTTGGTTGTCCCATGAATTTAGAAACCATTAAAAAATTTAAAGCAGAACTATGTGTTTATTATTCAAAACTGCTCCAAAACAATGCAAAAAATAACTTGATGAAAAATAAAGTGCTCGTTTGAGCATGAGAATGTGTTTGAAGCTTGGAGCTCATGCTGTTGTACGAAGTTTTGCAACTGTCTTTCTCAGTTTAAACAACCTCCCACTCCTTCTCCCAGGCACTTGCCAACTTCTATAATTTAAAGCAACTGCGATCCTTCCCATAATACTCACATTTCAAAGAGCTTAACATATACACTAGTTAGGAATGAGCAGGAGAGGGTCATGTTCTGTAAACCTCAGGCTGAACTAAATGAAAGCAAGAGTGTCAGGTATCGGAACAGTTCTTTTTCTCTCTTTCACCCATTTGCTCTTCTCTCCATGTTATTTCCAGTTGCTTTTGCCTTTTAAAGTGATGCCTAAGGAACAAATGGCATCATTTCACTGGAAGCAAAAAAATAAAAATAATAAAAAAAAGTACACAAGAAAGATTACACCCCAACTTATGGAACAGTAATACTACTGGAATTATGTTTAACCATCACTTTTGCTAACAGAATTATTTCCATACAATCTGTCCCTAATTTATCTGCTTTAAAATTTAAAATTATTGTACCTGTTTTTTTTTTTAATTTCAGCTTATTATGGGGGTACAAAAGTTCAGGTTACATACGTTGCCCATGTACCGCCTATCCCCCTGAGTCAGAGCTCCAAGCGTGCCCATTGTACCTGTTTTTTTCATGAAAGGTGAAAATACCTAAAATAATGTTGTTTGCATTGGTCTTATTTTAAGCTTTGTGCTGTATGTGAATCATAAATCCCAGGAAAGATACTTATTTTGCAGGGTCTGTCTATGTAGTTGAATAAGTCTTCTGACATTTGGTCTGTAGCCAGTGTTACAAATTTTCCCATTTCTACTACATTACCCCAACTATCACTAAACACACACACACACACACACACACACGCAAACATTTGTGAATTCAAATTTTCAAATTACAGCCAACTTAAAGTATGGTCAACCGAAAATGGTGATTTTAAAAATATTATATAATATATCTCAACACAGGTCTTGCTTAGTACTTGATAAATAATAGGTGCTCAATAAATACTGAATGAAGGCATAAAGCATTGCGTATATGTTCAGATCAATCAATAGTTTTGACAATTTTGGTTTGCATATATGTTCTTATTAGGGATGGTTAGTAGGTTAAAGCCTATATAGAAATAAACATAGGCTAAGACATACATTAATGAATAGTTATGATGTTATAAAATTCCCTAAATGAAAAGAAAGCATCAGTTGAATAAATAGATTATCAGTAGAGAATAGAAATATTGACATGGGCACAAACTATTAAGTATGTTCACTGTGCAGAGTTATGCAAACAAGTTTCAGGACAAAAACCTCATTTGTTATTTCAAAAACTATGGAATCTTTTCTGCTATGTTTTTGAGCCACCTAAAGTTACTATTATGCAATGGACAGAGGATAATATTTCTGATTGAAATTGTGCAAAGAGAGAAAAAATCTAAAACTACAGGGAAATAGTCAGACTGGAAAGGTGAAGTTCTATGTTTTGCAGTGGCAAAACATTTGGTAAAACTGACACCTATGACAACTTGGAAGGCAGTATGTGCCAAGTAACCTTGTACCTTTAGGGAAAAAGGATGGAGAAAAACCAAAACACTAGCTGTGTATGTTGGCTACTATTAATTGCATTTGGCAAGGTGGTTCAAGAATGACATGAGCTCAGGAAAGACATGGCTAACTTATAAACAGAATAAAGGGAATGGGGAGAGAGTACCTACATTTGATGGCTTGCAAGAGCCTAGCAATTTTGGTGGGCTTATATTACTAAAAACCTGATAAGCCTGTACTAAAAATGTCTTTCAAGACTGAAAACAACTTCTTTCACCGGAAGGAGGCCAACTGTTGGCTTGCAGGGAGGCAAGCTCACTAACACACACTCCGAGGTGTCCAAGAAGAAGAATGGTCAAGGGAGTATTCCTTGGAGAGAAGAACTGAGGCCATCTCAAGAACCTCCTCCACCCATAAGATGGGGGCGCTTTACTACGTCTGCCTGGCCAACCTAGGTATCAACGGCCGCTGTGTGCTTCTCATTTGTCCCTTTCCCAAATGGGAATTTTTATTGTCATTATCCTATCACTGTTTTATCATTTGTATGGTGTGTGTGTGTGTGTGAGAGAGAGAGATGACTTGTATGTTTTGTTCATAGATGACTTCCTTTTTAGTTCATAGGTCACTGGATCAAGAGACGGTCATGTTATGTAGAGAATTTCCAGAGGTATGTAGAGAACTTCACATAACCCAGAACTCCTAGCCTTTGAGCAGAATGCAAAGACCAGGTAGAATTTGATGTTTCCTTTGGGGGAGGAGGAGGCATGCACTGTGTTTGGAAAGAGGAAAGGAAATTGATCCTTGGTAACCAGAGGGTAAACTGTGGCAGATACTTTTGGTGTTTACTGATGTCTACATATTCCTCTACATTTCCCAGCCTCCCTTGCAGGACGGTTGACTGTGTGATTGATTTCTGGTCAATAGGAAGCAAGCAGAAGTAATGGGGTGGGGGACATTCCTGGACTGAGATAGTCAAGAGCTGGTGCAGCAGCTACTCCACGTTCTTTCTCTCTCCCCACTCCACGTGGCTGGAAGCAGGACTCAGAGGCGGTGGAGTCCCGTAACAGAAGGATCCCCAAACGCTTTGCTCTGCATCCCTTAGGAGATCGCTGCCCAGGAGGGCTGCCTGACCTGCGTCAGACATTACTGAACAGTATACAAACTTACATTGTGTTCCTCCACTGAGTTTTGGGATATATTTTTTAGAGTTAGCCAGTGTCAATTTTTCTAAAACAGGTACCTTGAAAGATTCTTGGAAGATTAAATGAAATAATATATTTAAAGAATGCAGAACAGGGCACAACATAGTAATAAGTGCTTAGTAAATGATACTTATTTTTTAAAAACACCTTATTGAAATATAACAACATACAAATATGCTGCACATATTTAATGTATACAACTTGATGAATTTGGAGCTAAGTGTTCATGGATGAAACCATAGTCAATGCCACAAACCTTTCCATCTCCTCTAAAAGGTTCTTCCCGCTCTCCTTATTTATTATTATTATTTTGTGTTAAGAACACTCAATATACTATCTACTCTCTTAGAAAATCTCTACGTGCACAACATAGTATTGTTAACTATAGGCACCATGCTGCAGAGTAGATCTCTAGGACTTATCCACTTCGTATAACTGAATTTTTTCCCCTTTGATAGCTATTTTTATATTAACCATAAATCCCTACTTCCTTGTTCTTGCAAAGATAATCCAGGCAAGTGCCAGTTGTGAGCACTTGCACAAATTTAGGGTTTATACATTGTGTGATAATGAGCTAAGTAAACCGAAAGCCATGTTAAGATTAGTGAGAGAAGTAGACGTTGAAAACAAAATTAACTCTCCATCTTTTAAAAATAAATGCATTTATGAAGAAAATCATGCAGTGAGTTAAATGACTGTTAAATTTCATGAGCCACCTTCAAAGCAGAGGATAAAGGAAGTTATAAACTCCAAGTTACAAGCTAAGTATTCTCCTTAGCATTTAGCTATTATAAACTCCACTTCCCCAAGCATCTGTTTTACTGTGTGTCCTGACATTGACGGCTTCAGGCTGCTTCTCAGTGGAAATAGGATGAATAGCATCCCATTGATGCTAACTGGGAGCTACATTTTCTAAAGATTGCCCTTCACTCAGGCCACGCATTTTTCCTACTTGCTTTGAACTGCCTCTGAACAGAGGTACAGAAAGTCCCAGTTCATACATTTTGTTTCTACCTCAGATATGGGGAGTGCTTCCGTTAGAAATGTGGCTTCCTTCATTCCACAAATCCTTTTAAATGAGTCAGCCCCTTTTCTCCTCTGTCATTTTAAAGCAACAATAACAATAATTACAAATATTCATTGAGCATTAATTATGCACTGGGCACTGTTTTATGTGCACTATAAATGTATTAGCTCATTTTATTCTCCCAGAAATCCTATAAAGTAGATACTAACATTATCCTCATTTTACAGATGAGAAACTTGAAGCACAGAGAGGTTAAATGACCAGCTGAAGGTCACACAGCCAAATCTGGGATTTGAACCTAGGCTGTCTGGTTCTAGCAATCTGAGATTTTAAAAGCTGGTGGAAACACATTCTCCATGCCAAATGAAGAAAATATGCTTAAATCATGTATTTTTTCTTAGCATCCATTGTTAGGATTGATAGTTGAGATAAATATAGATTACTTCTGAAAGACGTTCTAAACTGCTAAAGGCAGGATGCACTTCCCTATCTGAATATGATTATAAAGTTTGAACATTTTTCATATGTTAAGCTTTGTGCTTTCATAGTTTATTTCTTTTCCTTCACTTGCATGTAGCAGCCAAGTTACAAATTATATCCTGAAAACCAGGTAGCTTCATCTGGCTTTTATAATAAGCCTTTGCTAAGTTCTATAAAGCATGTGAAGATATCAAAGAAGAGGCCAAAGGAGAAATGAACCTTGCTGGGAAACTCCATCCTGCTCTTGAAGACAACATTACTAATGTTTGAAGATTGGAGAGCAACTGAAGTATTCTTTATTCAGAGTGGTAGGAAATGATCCAGTCTCAACTTCAAGGTGAAGCCACTCAGGAGGTGCTGACCTTCCTCAAAATTGTCAGATGATGCACAGATGCCTACTGTGTACTTGTCACTGTTGGGTATTGGAGACACAAAAGGGAAAGAAGTAATTTCTTTGAGTTTGCAGTCTCTGACTCACCTTTCATAGGTTTTGGTCATGGTGAACAAATCTGAAGGTACCTTTTTACTTTCTTGGTGATTTAGGGTAGTAGATCAGCATATTGCAGGTCGGATGGGGGTATAACTACATGATGAGTGCGATGCACACTGTCTGGGGAATGGGCACGCTTGGAGCTCTGACTTGGGGGGATGGGCGGTACATGAGCAACGTATGTAACCTGAACTTTTGTACCCCCATAATAAGCTGAAATAAAAAAAATAAAAAAAATCAAACTAGAAAAGGATACTAGAAAAGATATTCTTGTAGACCACAGGATCATAGATTTAGAAGAAGACTTGAGTGTTCTAATTCCCTCTCTCACTCTATTCCTGATCCGTCTGTACAGACTTGGCAAATGGCCATGCCATTTCTGCTCAGTGCTCCCAGAGAAAGGGTACCACAACTTCACATGACATTAGAATAATTCTTTGAGCAGCAGTAAACATTCCTGCTCTGTTTTCCACATATAAGAGCCTTTCAAATATCTAAAGGTGGCTTTCAGCCTTCCCCCTTCCTCATGAACTTCATTTTCCTTTCTTCAAGTTCAACAAATGTGGCTCTTTTGACTTTCTTCCTGCAATATGATTTCAATTAGGTTACCATCTTGGTTGGCTGCCCTCCAGTGAGCCAGTATCTAATTAATGGCAAAATGACTCATGAGCAGTGTAGTAAGGTGACCAAGAAATCAACAGTTTGAGTTACAGTCTTTCTGCTATTGGCCTTGAGAAGTCATTTTCCCACTCTTGGCCTCTGCATATGTGGCACCTACGTCATATGCTCTAAGGTGTATTAATTGTCCCTTGACTCTCATCCCTCTGCAGGTCCTTTCACAAGTCAGGCATTCACCATTTGGAATGTGTAGAACAATCCAACCTCTCCCTGGCATTATTCTTGCTTTTCTAATGCCTGCTGGATCTCAGTTCCTGGGGATAATGCATCCCTTTCAGGGTTTTAATATTTCTAACTATATCACAACTATTTTCCCTCAAAGCCACTCTTTCTGAGTTGCCCAATTCTGTCATTAATACAGTCTTCTCAAATACTTTGGATTTTAAACATATGTTATTGGTTTTACTTCCTCTTCCTCCCCCAAGCATTCCATCATCAAATCCTCCTGTCTTTTCTTTATTACAGCTCTGAAATTGGCATCCTGGGTCACTTCTATTAATTTTTTTTTATTGCAGTGTTTCCCTGAGCTATTGTCTGTGAAATCATACTCTGAGATGTTCCATGGAAAGAGGCATATGGTAAAATAAGTTTGGATGATACTAGTTATGTGTGGGAATCTCCAAGAAGGATATATCCAAGAAACTATGTCTACACACAAGAACCCCCAAACTTGGTGACTTAAAACACTAACCATTTATTATTATTCTTTATAAATTTGTGGGTTGTCTGGGCAGTTCTGCTGATCTTGGCTGTGCTTGGTTGGGCGGTTCTTCTGGTCTTGGCTGAGGCTGATGCGTATGTCTTGTGGTCTGCTGGATGATCTAGGGTGGCCTTGGCTGGGGCAACAGGCACTGCCTCATGTGGCTCATCCTCCAGCAGGATAGTCTGGACATGTCCTCAGGCAATTGAAAGAGTCCAAGAGAAAAGTTGGAAATATTCAAGAAGTTTTTCAAGTTTTCACTTGCATCAAGTTTGTTATTGACCCATTGTCAAAAGCATGTCTCATGTTCAAGGCTAAAGTCAGTGTGAAAGAGTCCACCAAAAGACATGGATATGGGAAGCTGTGAAAAATTGGTGCCCTGTGTGCATTCAATCTTTTACTATGGGGTAAAATATTCCATATTTTGCAAAAAACCACTTGATTCAAAGAATGCTTATTTTGACAAGCATTATGTACCAACATTATGATACAAATATTATGCAAAACATTCAAACAGAGGCTGTTATATGGTAATGATACAAGTGGGGAGAGGGAGAATATTCCTATCCCTCTACTCACCTCTCATCTTCAGCCCACAGAGCAGAAAGAGATAATATTACTTCCTTTCTTTTCCATAATCTTTTCTTCCTTGTCTAGTTTCCCTCTAACAGAAAAGGAGTTATAATTTGCTTGGTCCAAGATGGAAATTCACTGGCCAAGGTTCACTATTGGTGGGGACACAACCTTGAAAGTTTAGGGCTTCTCTGGTTGAATTCTCTTCCTATTCTGAGGCAGATCAGGGAAATATCCATCTTCTCAGGCTGGGCAATCCTCTTGTCAACATGTCCCTTTCTGTTCCCAGGTAAAGTGAATAATTTTCAATTTCCTTTTTTGTGTGTGTAATTACAGGCAAGTCATCTCCCCACAGGGTGGATACACCATTCTTTTACTCTATTTCAGATTTTTGATCTATACAGTTGATCAAAAAATTGGGCTTGGCACTGGCTTTGCAGGTTTGGGGGTGGGAGGCTGGGAGTAGCAAAGCTTTCTTCAACTTCAAAGCATAAGCCTTGTGCTTTAACCCAATTCTCAGAGATCAGCTTTTCTTCTCCCCAACCAGAGGGTGGTATTAATGGGCACTCTCCCAGCTATTAATGAAAACATGACTTTATTCCTTACTTGGCTACTAATTTTTGCATGCACAGTTCTCTTGGCAGAGTAAAGCCCTGCTTACAAGGACTCTCAATGCTTTCAAGCTGCAGTTGTTTATCTCATACACAGGGTACTTACCACTTTCTGCTTTTTGTGACAGTTCTTCATGCATGTGCCTTTTGGTGCTTTTTTTCTGTACTAAAGTCTAAGTTTCTCAAGGGCTGGGATCATGTCTTAAACTTGTTTGTAACTTTCTATTATCCATGGTGCTTCACATAAAATCTTGTATTTACATATATACTAAAAACAACTGTCAAAGGAAGCTATGTAAGAATGATACCATTTGAAAGGCTATGTTGTGAAAATGTGGTCAGCCTCATGAAGCAAATTTCAGGGATGCGTGCATGCTTTCATCTGTTTTCAAACAGTTGTTAAGTGCTACCAGATACAAATGCCTGAGATTGGACATTCTCATATTGTGCACTGTAATAAGAAAAGAGATTGACTGTGAAATTGAAACGATTACATTCTGATGGTGGTTATTGCCAGAATGAAAGAGACAATGGGAATGAAATCAAAAAAATATTTTTTCTTGGTTTTGGTTTCAGGGATGGACAGAATCCTTGGCCCAACTTTTATTTTGCCTTCATGGATAAACTTATACCTAAATATGGACTGTGATTCTTTTAATTCACAAAGGGTCAAAATAAAATGTTATACAAACCTGTGAGAAGACAAATCTTCAAATTTCTTTTAGTATTAGCCAAATCTTGAAATAATTTTTTTTGTTGATAATAGTGGTTCTTTACAATTGCATGACACTTTATGTTGTAAGCTTCATTCTTTAAACCAAAATACTAAACCATATTTGGAAGAACGCTAATAGTTCAATAATATGACAGACACAGAAGTGTACATTTTTTAATGTTATCAAAGTTCACAATAATTGTAGCATAAATGCGATGAAGTCTTGTTGGGTAAGTTCTGCTCTTGCAACCTGATGTATGAACACAAATACAACCTCAAATATAGCAAAATGTAATCCAAATTTGCCATTGTGAGTCTGCTATGGTCTGAATTGTGTCCTCCTTCAAATTCATATGTTGAAGCCTTAACACTCAATGTGATGGCATTTGTAGATGGGACCTTTGTGAGGTAATTGGGTTTAGATGAGTTCATGAGGCCCTCATGGTGAGATTAGTGCCCTCATAGGAGGAAACAGAAGAGAGATTACTTCTTCTCTTTGTAGTATCTGAGGACACACAGAGGAGGCAGCTGTCTGCAGACCAGGAAGAAAGCCCTCACTGGGCAACCAAATTGGTCAGCACCTTGATCTTGGACTTCCCAGATTTCAGAAATAATTTCCTGTTGTGTAAGCCACCTAGACTATGCTATATGTTATGGCAGCCTAAGCTGACTAATAAAGGGTAATTAAACCAGGACACCAAGTGTTAATCAGAACTGTCCTACACACCGAAATATATGGTAACGCTACCCTTTAACCTTCTCTCTTTGCTTCTGAGCTCAGCTCTCCTCTCCTCCTGCCTTAAAAAGTGTCTTAAATATTCATGCAGGGGGATGCAGATGAAATATATAGTGAGGCAACAACACTACACACCTCCCCATCATGGCTAAAATGTAAGACTGACAGTACCAAGAGTTGACAAGTGTGGAGCAACTAGAACTCTTGTGCAATGCTGATGAGTATATAAAATGGTACAACTACTGTAGAAAACCGATTGGCACTTTTATATAAAGTTAAATATACTCTTATCATTAAACGTGGCAATTCCATTCTTAGGTGATTTGCCCAAGATAAATGAAAGAATATGTCTACAAGAAATTAATACAAAATTATTCATAGAAGCCTTGTTCTAGGGCCGGGCACAGTGGCTCACGCCTGTAATCCTAGCACTCTGGGAGGCCGAGGTGGGAGGATCGTTTGAGCTCAGGAGTTCGAGACCAGCCTGAGCAAGAGCGAGACCCCATCTCTACTAAAAATAGAAAGAAATTATATGGACAGCTAAAAATATATATAGAAAAAATTAGCCGGGCATGGTGGTGCATGCCTGTAGTCCCAGCTACTTGGGAGGCTGAGGCAGGAGGATCCTTTGAGCTCAGGAGTTTGAGGTTGCTGTGAGCTAGGCTGACGCCACGGCACTCACTCTAGCCTGGGCAACAGAGCGAGACTCTGTCTCAAAAAAAAAAAAAAAAAAAAAGAAGCCTTGTTCTTTTTTTTTGTGACTGTTTTAACCAAAAGATAGAAATTTATTAAAAACAAATTAGTGTGTGTGAGCAGTCATATATATCATTCTGAATGTTTTACTTTTATTTATTTATTTCTGTTTTTTTTTTTAATTTCAACTTATTATGGGGGTACAAAAGTTCAGGTTATATATATTGCCCATGCCCCCCCATCCCCCCGAGTCTGAGCTTCAATTGTGTCCATTCCCCAGACAGTGCACATCGCACTCATCATGTAGGTGTGCACCCATCCCCTCCCCCCACCCCCCACCTCTGTCCGATATCCGATTGGTGTTATTCCCAAATGTGCACTTAAGTGATGATCAGGGAAACCAATTTGCTGGTGAGTACATGTGGTGCTTATTTTTCCATTCTTGGTATACTTCACTTAATAGAATGGGTTCCAGCTCTCTCCAGGAGAATAAAAGAGATTCTATATCACTGTTATTTCTTATATCTGAGTAATACTCCATGGTATACATATATCACATTTTACTAATCCATTCATGAATTGATGGGCATTTGGGTTGTTTCCCCATCTTTGCAATTGTGAATTGTGCTGCTATAAACATTCGGGTGCAGGTGTCTTTTTTATAGAATGACTTTTGTTCTTTTGGATAGATGCCCAATAATGGGATTGCTGGATCGAATGGTAAGTCTACTTGAATCTGTTTAAGGTATCTCCATATTGCCTTCCACAGGGGTTGCACTAGTTTACAGTCCCCCCAGCAGTGTATGAGTGTTCCTGTGTCTCCGCATCCACACCAACATGTATTGTTTTGGGACTTTTTGACAAAGGCCATTCTCACTGGAGTTAAGTGATATCTCATTGTGGTTTTGATTTGCATTTCCCTGGTGATTAGAGATGTTGAGCATTTTTTCATATCATATGTTTATTAGCCATTCTTATATCTTCTTTTGAAAAATTTCTATTCATGTCTTTTGCCCATTTTTTGATAGGGTTGTTCGATTTTTTTCTTACTGATTTTCCTGAGTTCTAAATAGATTCTTGTTATGAGTCCTTTATCTGATGTGTAGTATGTGAAAATTTTTTCCCATTCTGTAGGTTGTCTGTTTGATCTCGTGACTGTTTCTTTGGCTGTGCAGAAGCTTTTTAATTTAACCAGGTCCCATTTATTTATTTTTGGCAAAAGTCTATTTATTGATCTTCAAACATGGCTTGGGTTGTCCTCATTTCATCATACCACAGATATATGTCTGATAAATGTTAGATGTCTTGAAATGTACTATCATTTGGTACTATGATTTTTAATCATTACCTGTAAGCTGGTCTTATTTTTATATATTTACTTATCTAGGCACAAGGTTCTAAACTAAAAATTCTGAAACTTTTGTTGGCTCTAACTACCTTATCCTTGGGACAATTTTCCTGGTTCACTTTTAACCCTCTTTTCATTAAGCCGTCCATTGTCCTGGATTTTTTTGTTGTTGTTGTTAAGCACCAACTTAAGTGAGGATTGGTCAATTAAATTATCCCAACTATAAGCCATGAACACAAATCAAGGGGTGGAGACTGGCATCTGGTGGCCAGCTGCTCAGACTCTTTAAAAATAGACTTCAAAAGCCTTCCAGATGAAACAAAGTATGCAGGTGGCATCATTTAACTTGATGACATGACTCACCAGGCTTCAGAAACTGGGTCCCCAAGAGTTTTTCTTTGGAGTTGTTAAAATGCCAAAGGAGAAAGTGGCTGGTGGTGGACATTGAGCGATGTGGCATAGTGTTTTCAGCAGTACCCGAGTCCCATAGCTGGAAGGGGTCCATGACGTTACTGAACTCAGCTGCCCTCTAGGCATGAGGAGAGGCTGTGCAGAAAGTTGTCAACTGCAGAGTTCTTCCAGGCCACCTCTTCTTGGCCCACTCTGTTGCCACCAGCTTTCCTGGCATTTGCTCAATGATTAGATCCAGCTCCACCCAGCCCTGTGGACTGACGGCAGAGCCTGGGGCCACCAGGGCTGGGATGGTTTCTACATATCTGGCCCCCTCTTCCCATGACCTACCCCTTACGCCTCACCTCCGACTCTAGGGCAGCGTCCTTGAACAAAAGGATCGTGGAGTTCTTTTACTGTAACTGAAGTTTTCCAAAAGCAGAGGCAGCTGCTGACACCAGGTCTAAAGTCCATGTTTCCTGCCTCCAAGTATGCCTCTAATGCTTCCAGGGTGTGGTTTGAGGCATTTCAGAGAAAAGACGTGGATCCAAAAATATCTCCTCAAAAATGTTATTTAAATACTGTCTCTTTGTATTTACTCCCACAAATTGCAAACCATTCTGGGAGGGTTTCCTGAGCCTCATAGCCCAGATTAGAGCCCTTAGAGTCACCCTGTACCATCCAATCCTGGAGTGCCCAACTACTGTCTAACTGCTGGCATACCACTCCAGTGAGGATAGGGGTCTTAGTGGGCCTTAGTCACCAATGAATAAGCCCTGTCACACCGCAGCAAGTCACTCACTAAATAATTACTAATTAATGAGTTGCCTCAGTAAAAATGAACTTAATAGCAGAGTTGCTTTTCTAATAATCTACTAAAACCAGCCTCTGTAAGTGTATGGGAGTGTTATTTGGAGGAAGGAGAGAGTGAGGAAGCATGTTTGATATTTAAGATGGAGTTTGGGTTCAAATACGAGCTGTTCTGTGCTCTTGCCATGAAACCCTGGGCAGAGCTCAGAGGGTCTCTGAGTCTCAGCTTCTTCATCCTCAAAAGGGAAGCATCTTCCACCATACCTAAGCTGTTTGGAGAATTAAATGAAATAATGTATATGCAAGTACAATCTTAAGTGAGCTATATTTGTTAACCGCATTGTGAGAGTCTCTTGTGCCACACACATACATTTTTAGAACTGACAATATGATGAATCCGGATTTCTAAACAGTGTAAAATAGTGCTTCTCAATTGCTAATGTTGTGCATGGCAATCACCAGTGTGGTAGGCAGAATTCAAAGATGACCTCCTGGCCTCCCGAAGACGTCCTACCCAATTCCCGGGAACAGGTGCATGTGATGAGATGTCACTCCAAGGATGATGTTTTATTAATATGATATGGTACAGTTGACCTTAAGATCTGGGTAGGCCCGATCTGAACACGTGAGTCCCTAAAAGGAGAGAGCTTTCTCCGGCTGGTGGCAACACAGGATGTCAGAGAGATTTCAAGCATGAGAAGATTTCAAGCAAATGCATTCAATATGTGTTGCTATTTTGAACATGGAGGGGACCACGTAAGAAGGAATGCAGGAAGCCTCCAGGAGCAGGAGTGACACCAGCTCACAGTTGGTGAGAAAGCAAAGATCTCAGTCCTATAATTGCAAAGAAAATGAATTCTGCTAACGACTTTGTGTTAGTCCATTTTTGGTTGCTATAAAGCAGCGGTCCCCAACCTTTCTGACACCAGGGATCGTTTTCATGGAAGACAATTTTTCCATGGATGGGGGATGGGGGATGGTTTTGGGATGATTTAAGCTCATTACATTTATTGTGCACTTTATTTCTATTATTATTACACTGTAATGTATAATTATACAACTCACCATAGGTTGGGGACCCCTGCTATAAAGTATTACCTTAGGCTGGGTAATTTATAAAGAAAGGAAGTTTTGGCCGGGTGCCGTGGCTCACGCCTATAATCCTAGCACTCTGGGAGGCCAAGGCAGGTGGATTGTTTGAGCTCAGGAGTTCGAGACCAGCCTGAGCAAGAGCGAGACTCCATCTCCACTAAAAAAATAAAAAGAAATTAGCTGGGCAACTAAAAATATACAGAAAAAATTAGCCAGGCATGGTGGCGCATGCCTGTAGTCCCAACTACTTGGGAGGCTGAGACAGTAGGATCGCTTAAGCCCAGGAGTTTGAGGTTGCCGTGAGCTAGGCTGACGCCATGGCACTCTAGCCTGGGCAACAGAGTGAGACTCTGTCTCAAAAAAAGAAAAAGAAAAAAAAAAAAGAAAGAAAGAAAAGAGGTTTATCTGGCTCATGGCTCTGCAGACCACACAAGGAGCATGATGCCCGCATCTGCTTCTGGTGAGGGCCTCAGGGAGCTTCCAATTTTGGTGAAAGGTGAAGGGGGAGCAGGCATGTCACATGGTGAGAGAGGGAGCCAGAGAGAGGAGGGGACCCCACGCTCTTTCAAACACCCAGCTCTAACAAACGACGACCACTAACAAAGTGAGAACTTACTCGCTACTGTGGGAGGGCACCAAGCTGTTCCTGAAGGATCTGCCCCCACGACCCAAACACCTCCCACCAGGCCCCAGCTCCAACAAATGTCAACATGAGATTTGGAGGGGCCAAACATCCAAAATGTATCAAACCTCAATGAGCTTGAAGCAGATTCCTCCTCAAGGCTTTTGGGTAAGAGCCGACCAACATCCTAATTTCAGGATTGTAAGACCCTGAAAATATAGAATCCAGCCAACCTTTCACCCCATATCACTCCCAGCTTCTGACTTCCAGAACTTTGAGCTGGTAAATGGGTGTTGTTTTCAGTTACCATTAATAAATTTATGGTAATTTGTTACATAGAAATACTAATCTACCAGAAGCTTTTGCTAAAATGATGATTTATTCTAATTCAGCAGACCCGGGGTGGAACCTAAGATTCTGCATTTCTAACAGTTCCAAAGTGATGCCAACGCTGCTGGTCCAGGACTAAGTGTTAGGTAGCAACACTGTAAAGGACACAAGCACACAAAGTCAGTCAAACTCTTTTTTCCACCAATAATATCCCATTTAGGAAATAATGGAATTCTTATTATTTAGGAAATAGAGAATAATGAAAAAATGTGAATTATTATTATTGGCCACCTTTTTTTTCCTGACAGCCTTTTTTCTGGGTTTTGTCATTTATTTTTACTTTTATTTATTTTATTTTTTTCCTTGTATTTTTAGTCGACATGTAATAATTGTGCATATTTATGGGATATTTCTATACGTGTATATCATATGTAATAAGCAAATCAGGGCAATTAGCATATATCTATCATCTCAAACATTAATCATTTTTTATGAACATTCAAAATCTGTCATTTATTTTTGGTGTCATTCTTTAACTACTTATTGTTTGGTAATACTCAAAAAATTTTTTTTGTAACATACTCTTTCTATAGCAATGAGTTCAAAGGCCCAAAATACACACTTGACAACCTTTTTCCTAGCAACATTTTTTGTGGTTTTCCTATTTTTCCTATTAATTCTGTAGTTGTCTCTCTGGAGCATAATTTGGTGGAGTGAAGAGAGCAAGGGCTTTGGTGGCCTCCATCAGAGGTCAGATTCCACCTCCCCTCGGATAAATTATCCGAAGGCCAGGAGCCTCAGTTCCCCATGTTACTGGGCCTATAAAAGCCTTCCTCACAGGATATGATGGTGAAATTTCTGTGTCAGCTTGGCTGGGTTATGGTGCCCAGTTGTTTGGTCAACCATAAGTCTAGATGTTGCTGGGAAGGTATTTTGTAGATAAGATTAATACCTATAATCAGTTAACTTTAAGTACAAAGGATTAGCCTGGGTTATGTGGGTGACGGTCATCCAATCAGGTGAAGGTCTTAAAAGAAAACTAAGATTTTTTTTGGAAAGAAGGAATTCTGCCTCAAGACTAACATGGACAGCCTGCCTGAGTTTCTAGCCTGCTGGCTTGCCCTACCAGTTTCAGACTTGCCACCCCCATAATCACATGGGCCACTTCTTTAAAATCTCTTTCTGTCTCTCTCAATCTCATTTCTATCTCTGCATCTCTGGGTACCTTTGGTTCTGTTTCTTTAGAGAACCCTGACAGATACACAGAAGTTAAAAAGAATAATCGTACATTGGAGGCATTAATGAACGTTCATTATTGTTTTTAACTATATCTCTCCTTGTCACAATAAAATAGATGAAGGAATATGTTATAGAGAGAGTTCATTGTGGAGTCCAGTAATTCATGCCCCTTATGTGGTCACATCTGTTGGTGATGTGCTTAATTCATTTCCCTATTCAAGGGTATGTGGTGATGGAGATTCACTAGGTTTCAATAGTTATAGACAATGGAGATGATTATCTTTGACATAGCAGCCAAATTGGGGATTGAGTTATAATCGTTCTATGAAGGGAACCTGAATGTAATTGTTGAAGCAGGATGGGCAGGAAGGAAGTACGACTCCCAAAATAATACCAGGCATCACGGTGGAGATGCTGCTGCTACTTCCCTTTTGAAGTCATTGTTCCTGATTATCCCCATCTGCCTTCTAGTGGGCTTGTTGACAGCATTGCAAACCAAAGAAACCAAGGGTTGGTTGGCAGTTCTGGATATGAACAGAAGGATTCCTTCATATAGGAGGAAACTGGAAGTACACAGATTGAAAAATAGCAGCAATCTATTTTTCAGTGTAAGAAAGGATTTCGCTCTTATTATCCTATCTAACTTTTATAAGTAGAATATTGCTGTCTCCATTTATACATGAAGAAAGGCATGGATGCACCAAGACTTTGGGTTCCTCTGTGCATGCAAGTTTACTCAGCATGCCAAACACAGACCCTAGATTGAGCCTAGGTCTGTCTGGTTGTAGGAATAGTCCCTTTTTCCTCTGCAACAGCAATTTTGCTATGCTATCAGCACAAGCCAGGATATTGCCCACATCCCTGACATCCAGGGATAACAGAAACTTTTTTTGATCTTTCCTCCTGGGGTGAGTGGAGATATCTAGTGATTGGGAGAAACTCTTGGGGAATGGGGCTCTTTGATGATGGAGGAATTATCATGTGACTCATGGCAGGAAGGAGGGGGTGAGAGTTGGCAAGAAGCAAGGGAACTGGAAAATGCATAATAAGGCTAAGGTTATTAGTGCTCAAGAAATGAGGTCACTTATGTTAAGAGGAGGATTATGAATTCTTAATGTAGATAGACCAGACAAGAATTTTCAGAAAGAGATGAATTGTCTTGGTGATGAGGTACACTAACATCTCCTGGAGAGTCTCAGGTTCCAATGATTTGGGGGGCCAGGAAGGTAAGATAGGTGAGTGAGCTGGCTGTGTAGAGGACAGTGGAAAGTCAAGGCCACTCTGGAGAATTGGGGAGTCTGGCCAAGCAAGACATCTACAGGCCAAGTTCTTGAGGACACTGGTTTCCTGTCTCTACCTCTAGGACAAATATTTACATCCTCTGTAGTCAGAGGCAAGAGTTCATGTTCTCTCTCCCTGGGGAAGTTGGAAGAGGATACACTGGAGCCCAGCTCTCTCCTCTACATGGGCAGGGAAACAAGACTCTACGGCATTGAGTAGATGCCTATTGCTGCAGTGGTACCAAAGAGTGCAGTGCTTAACCAAGCCAATGGCTCAACTCCTGATTCTTTCCCCTCCATTTCCATTCACCACCCTTTGCCTTTGATCTCCAACTTTGTCCAGCTTTGAAACAATTTTCCAAACTCTTTTGGAGTTTAAACCTTTGTTGGTTCCAGTGTTGTCTTAGTCAGTGTGAGCTGCTATAACAAAGTACCATACACTGGATGGCTTATAAATATCATGAATTTATTTTTCACAGTTCTGGAGGCTAGAAGTTGGAGATCAAGGTGCTAGCATGGTTGGGTTCTAGTGAGAGCCTCCCTCATGTTGCAGACTTCTCTGCTTATTATATCCTCACATGATATAAAAAGGGTGCAAAAGTTCTCTGGGGTCCCTTTTATAAGGGTACTAATCCCATTCATGAAGGATCCATCCTTCTTCATTGTAGGTCAGCTAGAGGTTTTACTCTACATTGTCAGAAGCTCATTATTACAATTGCCTGCCTTGTTTCTACAGAGTAAATTAAAAAAAAAAAAAACTGGATTAGAGCCCAATCTCTAACTATTATCACCCATGTGACTTTGAGAAACACACTTGGTCTTTCTGAGCCTCAGTTTCCTCATCATGAAAATCGAGCTTGTGTTGTAGAATTGTGACAAGGATAAAATGCATGAGGAAACTGCTTCTTAATGGAGCAGTTAGCATCTGAGCATTTCTGGTACTAATGGCAGAAAGAAAGAGAGCTCAGGAGGGCCAAGTAACCAACTTCTCAGCTTTGAGGGTACCACATCACTTTTGATCACAACTCATTGGTCAGAACCATTCACATGACCTTGCCCAATTCCAGCAGTTCAGGAAGTACCTGGAAGGTGGGGAGCTGGCAATATTTTGTGAGCATAATTGATGGCTAATTCACAGCACTATTCTGAGGATTAAATGAGGCAATATCTGTAACACCCTTAACCATGCCTGACACTGAGTAAGTGGTCCAGTGGTCTTTATTAAATAAACTCCTTCTCAGAAGACATCCCTGAGAGACAGAAAATACAGGGGCTTGGCTAAGGCATGGCAAAAGAGTCAACCCCAGCATGACTTCTACTGGGCCTGTGGTACTGATATAGGACTCTGATGCTAACTGGTGTGGGACCTGCACATGTTCCTTCCCTCTTCTAAGCCCTAAAGTCCTCTCCCAGTGCAATGAGAGAGTTAGGGAGCATGGCATCTGGGGCCCCTGGAAGCTGTTCAGGGTCTAAGCAGTGAGGTCCTTAAGTTCCTGGGAGAGAACATGGAATTCTGGAGAACTTGCAATGGAAGCAGCAGAGCAAATCAGAGGTCAGAGCTCTCCTCAAACAGGGAGGGAGCCCGCATGACTGGCTAGCTGTTCACATTTCTACAGGTTTGCAATGGAGCCCTTGTCCAGAGAAGGCTGAACTCTGAATTCCTAAGTAGATCATGGACCATAGCGTCACAGGGTGGGCACCATGTGTCACCTGACCTGGCTGACTTTCCGAGGGGACTTGCCCTTTGGCCAATTTTTGTCTTCAAAGAATAATCTCTTTGATTTCAAAGTGTTATTGACTGGGTTTGCAAGTCCTCAACCATTTTTTTTCCCCTGAGAATAACTTCTCTCCATTTATCTGAAGTCATGTGGATGTTGAGTAAGGAAGGATGCTTGTGCATGTAAATGCTGATAAAGGGAGAGGGTTGCTGATCCAAAAAGTGGAAAGGCTCAGTGAAATCCCACTGTCATTAATCGAGAGACTACGATATGCCCCGCACTGTTCTAGAAGCTGGGGATTTGGCTTGTGATCAAAACAGCCCCTTTGGCCTTAGTCTCCCCATGGTGGTGGAGAGAGATGTTGGGAGACACCAGTCTGTACGTCGAAGTCCATGAATGCATTTGGCATCCTATTTACATGCTGGAGAGAACAGTCCATTAAACTCAAATTTTGCTATTCTTTTGTTGGCTCATCCTGATATAACCATGATAAATCAGGGACCCCTTTGAACTTTTAAAGGAGAATGATTAGTCATTTATTTTTCTTGCTGCTATTTGGCAACCAGTTACCAACCACTCACCTTGTGGCAGACTTTCTTCTAGTCATGAGATACAATAATACACAAGGTACACAAGTTAAACAAGGTTCCGTTTTCCCGGAGTGAATGTTCCAGAGTACAGAGGGAAAGCACAAAGGAGACGTGAACAAAGACCGTATTCCACCAATTCTTAGATGTGCACCTTTAAAACTTTAAATTTGGAAATAATTTTAAACTTATAGAAGAGTTACAATATAATAGAATTAGAAAATATATGCATAAATACTTACATGTATACATACACATAATGTATCCTGGTATATGCGTAACAACCAGATCTGCCAAAAAAACCCAAAACTTTTGCTTTGTAGCGTTTACTGATTTCCAGCATTTGAACCCAGATGGCCTGGGGTGTGCAGAGGGTAATTGTCCTCAATCTTCTTTCAACTGGCTTATCATCCCAAAGATGATGCTGCTTTTCACTGCCCGGGAGACAAGTGCTGCTATACTGCAACTATAGAATAATGATCGTAAAATGTAGTAAACTGGGAAGTTATGAGTTTTGGTATTTATTACCTTTATTTTTTATGTCACTTATTTAATTTTACATTTATATAATTTAATTTTAATAATAGTGTTGAACACTTGGCTCACAAAATGCTTGGAAATGTAAAAATCAGCTCTCATGAGCTGGTATGGCCATCTCTCGCACACCACTGACACGCATTCATATGTATGCAAGTGCACATGTACAGGCATGTACACACATACACATTCTGGAAATCATGAATTTACACTGATTAAAACCTCCAACTCCAACTGAAGCAGTTGCGTCTTGCCTTCCCTGATTCTGTGTTTGTTCCTTCTTCCTTAGTGAGAACAACATCAGCAACGCGGTGCTCATTGGCTCGGTCCTATCATACATCTAGATTGCTTCACCCACAACACTAGGAAAAAACAAACCTACTAAAAGGAATTGAGTCCTCCCCCAGTTCTCAACCCCACTCAAGACTAAGGGTATACAGTCACAGACTGTGCCAGTTACTTGGATTAGTCACCCCTCCATTTGTGGTTTTTGCATTTGTTTTAAATACATTTGGGTTTATTTATTTTGGTTTTGACTTCCTCCTTCCATTCTTTGTTGATTTAGTTCTCTTAACTATGTGGACGGCAAACATGCTTCTGCTAGTCAAATTCATATAAAAAGGTGTACTCAGAGAAACAGCACTCACTCCTGCATTCCTTCCACCCTGTTCTCCCGCCCCGACTTTAGTATTCTCTGATTTATCCTTCCTGCATTTCTTTTAGTAAAGATATAATTGTATGTTTGGTTTCTTACTTTCTTTTCTTATTTTTACAAGAAAAGTAGTGCACTCTACAGGCTTTTTTCACTTTGCTTTTATCATTTAATATTATCTTCTGGAAATCACACCACATCACTTCAGAGTTCTTCCTCATTATTTTTTTTTCAGCTGCATAGTACTCCATAGGGTGTGTGCACTATAATCAACCAATACCCTACATTTGGATATTTGAGTCACTTCTAATATTTTCAGCTATAGATAAAGCAATGAATAACCATGTGCATATGTATTTTCATATTGTTGGAAGCCTATGTTTGGGGTAAATTTCTAGATGTGAGATTGCTGGGCTGATGGACAAATGCTTTATGTTGGTTTTTGCCAAATTCCCACACTATAGGGAGTGTGTCATTTTGCATCCCCCGCCAATGTGCTTCCCTGCGGTCTCATAACGTCAAGCTTGGGAATTCCTGTCAACGTGATGGGTGAGAAAGGGTATCTCAGTGTAGTTTAAATTTACCATTCTTTTATTATGAGTAAAATTGGACTTCCTAAGGGCCGTTTTTAATACCTCTTTGTGTTAGTTTAGATGAAAATTTTTTCACATTTTTTAACTTCTCTAAAATGAGATGCTGTGTTGGTGGTGCCATCATTGAATTGGCAGCCTTTGGTTATTTTATAAAATGTAATGATGTATCTTACAGACCAAGGCATCTTAGACTTGGTAAAATATGGCAAATAAATAAGAAAACATGCCGGGTTGTATTAATAATAAGTGCTTGAAGAAATGAACTAAGTGGCACAGCATGAGGTGGCAGTACCCAGCTGTACAGATGCCATCGTCCTCATCAGGCTGTCTCGACGGTTTAAGAGTCAGAGCGAAATGGAAAATCAAAGCCACTTGTTTGAATGACTCAGGCACCAAATTGCCCAACAATCAAAACATCTCCATTTCTTGATTCGGTTAGTTGTATGGTACATTTGTGGCAACTATTCTGTGTATACTAGCAGAGATTCAGTTATTTGCTTAATAAAAATAATTTATTGTATTTCAAGTACTTTGACAATTATAAATTTCTCTGCTATGTTGCTGTATTTTAAAGTAAACAATTAAAAAAAAAAAAGGACTGGATTTGAAATCTGGGAGTTTTGGATTTGAGACAAACCTCTGCTCTGTCCCATGTCTATGAGCTTTGGAAAACCACATGGTCTGTATGAGCCTCAGTTTCCCCATCTAGAAAGTGGAGCTGGTGATTGCAGGTTTGAGGAGAGGATTAATGTGTCAGACAAAGCTTTTGAACCAGAGGAGAAGTATGTAAGTGTTGCATGCATCTCCTATACTTTTGGTTGCTTTACATTAATCTTGATTAAGATATGGTTTAAAAACAAGAATTCTGGTAACTCGGGTTCCAAGTAGATAGGAATCTCCTTATTTGTGGTTTTACTAATGTGGACCGTAGGGCTGCCAGATAAAATACAAAATGTAGCCGCAGCTTTTCACTCTGGTGCTCGGTAATGAAGGAATAATTACTCGAAACACACAGTGTTTAGAAAGAAGAGGAGAGACCAAAGTCTGAAGGAGAAAATGGCCTCCCCAGCTAAATTCCTTCCAGTATTTATTTCCAAGGACATGTGTGCAAGATCAGGGCCGTTTGCTAATTTCTTTAACAACATCCATTCAGGCCAGCTGTTTTCAGCTGACGTTTGCACACAGCAAACAAGCAGCTTCGGGCAGGCGTTTTCGCCTGTCCCTGCATTCACCTGCTCACGTTCTTTCCATCCATCCATCCTTTCTTCTAGGCCCCGCCCCCACAACAAAACGCCAGTTCAATTTGAATTTCAAATAAACATGAATAATTTTTTAGTATAAATATGTCCCAAATATTACATAGGGAAAACCTGTACTAAAAATGTATTTTATTTATTTTTACCTAAAATTCAACTGGGCATTCTGTGTTTCAGATTTATTGCTCCATCTGGCAAACAGAATGTGGATGGAATGACAAAAATTCCCAAGTGAAATATCATGTCCTTAGTCCAAGGTGGTTAACAATCAAAATTCAACGTCCATGGATAAATGAGTGGACAAACAAAATGTGGTATACGCATCTAATAGAATATTATTCAGCCCTAAAAAGGAATACAATTTTGATACCTGCTAAATCAAGGATGAACCTTAAAGGTATCGTGGTAAGTAAAAAAGGCAGACACAAAAGGATAAATATTGCATGATTTCACTCGTATGTAGTACTTAGAATAGTCAAATTCGTAGAGACAGAAAGTAGAATGGCGGTTGCCAGGGGCTGGGGGAGGGTGAGTGGACAGTTATTGTTGAATGAATATGGAGTTTCAGTTCAGGCTGATGAAAAAGTTCTGGAGATGGACGGTGGCGATGGTTGCGTGACAATGTGAATATACTTAATGTCACTGAACTGTACACTTAAAAATGGTTCAAATAGTAGATTTTATGTTATGTGTGTTTTACCATAATAAAAAAATCAAAATTCAGTGGTGAGCTACTTTCCTTCTCTGATTGTCATTTTTCCCATCAAAATGAGGGAGGAGGGTTATGGCTGGGCTGACAGACTAGGGAGGAACTTGGAATAGAGGGTCTGGCCTGCTTCGGAGTTGCCCATGGTCTGGCTGAAAATAGGAGCTCCTCCTCTGCTCCCACCTGCATCTGGATCTCTAATTCAGTGGGATTCACGGGTGGTTGGGAGCCTATAGCTTCAAGAAGCTTCTCAGGTGCATTCCATGAGCAGCAGGAGAGGCTCATGGACCAGAAGAATCTAGACACTTTGACAAGGACTTCAGGAGCTGAAATAATAAATGGATCTCACTAAATTCCTATGTTCACACCAAGCTTCCTCCCTCTGGAAGAAATATCTTTAGATGTTCTAAAAAATAAAAGTTCAAAGCCATTGAAATTCAACCCAAACAGAAAGTCAAGGGGCTTAAATAAAATCTGTCTAGGCTGCTTTCCAGCCCTGGCACAGATTTGATTAATCCATGTTTTCTTCTTTATCTTTCAACTTTCCTTTCGTATACTTTGCGTATTTTCCTCCTGAAGTTTTCAGGCTTTAACTTTGAACTTAGCTTTTTGAGAAACACTGCCACACACGGTATTGATCTTTGTCTTGTTTGTCCCTTTTATCAAAGAAAGAATGTAATTTCCAACTAGGTGTTAATCTGTAGAGTAAAAAGGATTTCAAATTGTCTTTAGAGGATAGGTCTAGAATATTTATCACTGGAAGAGAGAAAGAACACCAAAATTGCAGACTTTCAAAAGTCACTTTTCACACACAAAACATCTCTGCATACATTTCAGAACTCCAAAGTTGTCTCACTGGTTTGTATTAAAACACTTAATAAAAATCACTACCGTAAGGGCTTCTATGGTCCAAACTGGGTAATCAAAGCAAGCTGCCCATCCTATAAGAGCTTCCTTCCTTGTTTTACATAATGTAACATTTCTGGCCTTCCTGGTCTATAAACAAGGCTAATGAGGTCAGCCTGGGAGTAAAAATTCCAAAGGTACTGCTAATTCTCTCATTCATCACTGCAAAATCAGGAAAACTCATTTATTTAGAGGTTAAATGACTTTTGGAAAGGAAACCTATGATATAATTGTTTATACTAGTCAGTGTATATAAAATAAATTTTTCTCAAGGGCAGGTGGAGAGAGAGCTGGGGAATGTTTGTGGCCAGTAAGAGTGTCAATTTTGGACACAGATTTTGCTTGCATTCTGGCTCTGCCTTTACCAAGTGTATGATTTTAATAAAACTACTCAACCTTTTTGTAAAAGATGGATTATAATCCTTACTATTAGCTTTGTAGCTGGTGCCAGAAGTAGAAGAGTTAGATAATATTTCCTACAATAATAATAATAAAAATAATGATAACTAGTATTTTAACAACAAATCTTTATATATAGCCTCTACTCTGTGCAAGGTGCTATTTAAAGCGCTTTATATTTGATAATCAAATTCCCCTTACAGTTCTATGAGGAAAGTTCAGCTCTTATTACTACCTGACAGATGGAGAAACTAAGGCACACTATAATAATTAAGCAGTGTCACTAGAATGGAAGCTCCATGAGGGCAGGGACTTTTGCTCATGCTCTGTTTTCTTGACTGCTATGAGCCCAGCTTCTAGAATAGTTCCTGATACCTAGTAAAGGCTTAATAAAGTGCATTGAATAAATGCTTGCTTACATATGTAATGGAATATTTATCTTAAATTAGGTGCCAAATAATTGGCTGGCCCCATCTACCCCAATATCTGTTATACTTTGGTTATTTGGTATTCATTGAATGGTTACCACATGCCATTCATTATTAACTCATTTAATTATCACTGTAATTCTGTACAAGCATACTATTATTTCTCCCATTTCATAGATGTAAACACTGAGGCTCAGAGAGCTTCTTATTTGCCCAAGATCACCCTCGTAATCAGAGGCACAGCCAGGACTCAAAATCAGGTCTATCTGACACAAAGCTCATGTTCTCCATCACCATACAGTAATGCTATAGAAGGTTCTTATATTTAAGATTTAAAATCAAAACATAACTCAATAGAGATAAGCATAGCTAAGCATTATGGCAGAGAGTACTTAGCTACTTTTTGACTTGATAGTAGCTTGTTCTTCCTTTTCTTTTTGCAGCTATTCCTCATTTTGCAGCTCAGCTCTTATTTTAGCACCTGTGAAAACCCTTCAGTGACTACTTGTGACCCCTGGTACAATGTCTAAAATCCTTATTACGGTGTTCAAGGCTCTTCACAAAGTAGCCACTACTCACTGGCATGTTGTTTGTGGCCAATAGATATTTGCTGAGTAAATGGATCTATTTTACCAAGTGATCTCTCAGTTTCCCACATGCAGCCAATGTGAAGTTATGTTTGCCTTGGAAGTGTTTTATATACTTTGCATATTCCCAAGACATGGCCTTGGGGACAGCAGGCTTTTAATTATCATTTGCTGAAAGAATGACAAGTTGAAAAACTTTCAATATTAAAATGTGTTCTGATAGTAATTGAGTTCATTCATTTATTCATTTACTCAGCATTTATTGAAACACTGCCAAACTTCATATTCTATGCTTCATGGTGGAAATAGAGAGATGAATAAAATATTAACCTTGCAATCTATGTGATTAGAACTATTGTGGCAGAATAGTTAGCTAAATAGTAAACTTAAAAAAAACACTGAAAAATTAAACTTAAAAAAGTCCTAAAAGAGATTTATATATATTGTGATAGATTCCAGCAATTCAGTTATTTCTTCACGAAACTTCCTCTTAACACTGTATTTTAAAAGTATTTTCTAGGCAAGAACTCATTAATTCTCTGAATTTTTGGATGAAGGCCATCCAGAGAGTATTTCTAGTTTCCACACTCTGCTGATTGTGCTTGCAATTACACAAAGGAGGAGAATTGCAAGAAAATTCAATATTTTGGTGAAAAATCTTCCAGATATTAAGATGTGTTCTTCCTTATCTGAGCATCCAACCATACATTCAAACACCTCTCCATCCATTCACCCATCTGTCCATTTCTCCATCTCTCCACTTATCTGTCTGTCTCTCTATTCATCTATTCAATATTTTATAAAGCAAGAGATTGAGGATAGGAAAAGTGAAATAGAAAGGTAGAATAGTAGATAGGAAAGATAGGAATAGAAAAATAGAAAGATAGGAAAGTAGTGCCTTGAATATAGTAAAGATGCAATAAACATTGACCATTATTATTATTCACTTATTTGATACTTCAGTCTATTTGGTGCTGCTATAAAAAAAAGCCTTAGATTGGGTAACATATAAATAATAGAAATTTATTTCTTGCAGTTTTGGAGGCTGGGAAGCTCAAGAGCAAGGCACCAGCAGACTCTGTGTCTGGTGAAGTCTTGCTCTCTACTTCATAGATGGCATCTCTTGCTGCATTCTCATATGGTGGAAGGGAGGAATGTTGTATCTTCACATGGTGGAAGGGGCAAACACACTCTCTTCAATCTCTATTATAAGGGCACCAATTCCATTTATGAGGGTGGACTTAATCACTTCCCAAAAGGCCCCACCTCTTAACACTATCACCTTGGGGATTAAGTTTCAACATGTGAATTTTGGGGGGATACCAATATTGAGATACTAGTACTCAGCCAACATTTATTGAGCACTGCTGATTACTGTGCTAAGCCCTGGGGATTCAGAAATTCTCCCAGAGCTGGGGAGGCAGACATATACACAACTGATTGCTAACACAATGAGAAGTACAACAAAAGAGGCATTTGCTTTTAATAAAGAGACTTCATAAGATCTAAGGCCTTTTACTTCTAGGAGATAGTAGACTTATTTGTTTTCCAATAAGCCTACCAGAGAAGTAAGATTTAATAGAAAGAACTCAGGCTTTGGAAGCAGGAAGATCTACCCTCACCCTTTATGGCCCATGTGACCTTTGGCCTCCGTCTCTTCATCTCAGCAGTGGATACTACTATATCATCACAGTAATGAAAATCGATCTTCTACCATTAGGCTACCATCAAGATCAAATGAGACAAAGTACACAAGCAAACATATCCTTGGGAATTGTGGCAGACAGTAGTTGCTCAATAAGGACTACCTCTCTCCTGTCAGTGTACTTATCACAAATCAGTGAGTGTGCAGAGACTTTGGTCATATTTGACATTCGAAAAAGTAAAGTGTCTGTTCCCTAACAATCACTCACGAATTCACCAGATTTAGCTGTGCCTGATTTTCATTACTTCCAAAGATGAAGTAATGAAAAGTCTCAAGCTCTTGCGCCAATGTGCAGACTCCGCAGAAGCGGTGGAACTTTGGGGAAGCCACAGGAGCATTCTAAGTAGGTTTTGAGGGAGGGCAGGATCATTCCTTAGCAAGAGTGTTCAGCCTCCTGGAGAGACTATTTCGAAAGAGAAAACATTCATGTGGTTGTGCAAAAGCTTGTGTGCTTATTAACAAATCTATCATGCTAAGAAGCTTCTAGGCCCGCCTTTGCCAACTTAGTAATTATTATCTACGAACCTGGGCATGTTCCTTCTCCTTTCCAAGTCTTAGTTTTTCTGCACATATTGAGAGGGATTTCACTTGAAACCTGCGTTTTTCAGACTGTGTGAGGTAGACCCATTAAGGTTTCAAAGAGATGCCTCAGAGGTCGCTCTGGGACTGATGAGAGAGGGATGGGGGCAGGGAGGCTTTGGGGCACTCACACTCTTCCCCTAATTGAGAAGCTCCACTTCCGTCTTTTAAAATATACACTAGGCTTCTGAGAAAATTTTTCAAAAAGTTAAGTTCTTCCGGTGAACACGTTTGAAAGGCATCAGATGAGATACTCTTCAAGCTGCTATCTAGCTCTTGGCTTGAGGAATTCTGCTCCCAGAGTAAACAGATGCCGACCGACTGCGGGAAAACAATCAATCAGTACAACTATTTTTAGTACTATTTTTAAATGTGGAGAGCAGTACATCTGAAACGTTAATGTGCATCTGAATCATCAGCAGATCTTATTAACATGCAGACTCTAACTCAGCAGGCTTCCCATCATTTCTCATTTCCTAACAAGCTCCTGGACGTTGCTAAGGCTGCTGGTCCGTGGACCACACTGTGAAGCAAGAGGGTAGAGAACACCCAGCTCATGGAGATGGAGGAACAGCTGTTTCAGGAAGATTTCCAGAAAGGATTCCAGCAAAAAGTGCTTTCTGGTCCACCTTCAGTCAATCAAACAAGACCCCTAGTCCCCATTTATGGAGAAAGCTCAGTCCATCTCAGCTCCATTTTTAATCTTTGAGAAGACTTAGTGCAGGACTGTATTGGTTTTCCACAGCTGCTGCAACAAAGTACCACAAACTTAGTGGCTTAAGCAGCATAAATTTGTTATTCTATAGTTCTGTAGTTTAGTGGTTTGACACAGGTCTCATTGGGCTAAAGTCAAGGTGTTGGCAGAGCTGCCTTTCATCTGGAGGCTCCTGGGGGAAGGCCATTTCCTTGCCCTTTCTAGCTTGTAGCGGGCATCTGCCTTCTTTGGCTCACGGCCCCTTTTCTCCATCTTCAAAGCCAGCAGCGACCACTGGAGTTCTTCTCATATTGCATCACTCTCAAGGCCCCAGGTGATGACATTGGGCCAACTCAGACACGCCAAGCTCATCTTCCCATTCCAGGATCTTTAATTTAATCACATCTGCAAAGTCTCTTTACTATGTATGGTTCCATATTCGCCAATCTCAGGGATTAGAATGTGGACACCTTTGTGGGGGGCACATAATTCTGCCTAACTCCTGAGTGATGACACATGAAGTATCTACAAGTCACGAGGAGAAATTGAGAGGAAGTGATAAAGATCCAGGTGTGAGAGGAAATGGTGACAGCTGGACTTGAAAGAAGTGGAGGCTTTGGACATTCATGGCCGGAGGCTGATTGAGAGATCCGGGTTGTCAGAGCAAAGCAAGAGAGCTGTCCAGGGTGGGGTGGGAAAGCCACGCTGGAGGGCAAGCCTCCGGGGCTCCTTGAGATGGGTGGAGGGGAGGATAGAGGGTGCCTGAAGGACAAACCACCATCAGAGGGATGAGAAAAGTGGTTGCAGGTGTGAGGGGGAGAGAGCATCACCGGAGGGACTTAAATGCATTTGGCGCAAAAACTGGGTTTTAGTGGACTCTTTCAAGAAAAGAGGCTGCCTTTCCTCTCACCATCAGCAGGGAGGCCCCAACCAGTAAATCATAATAACCAAAGTGCAAAAGGGGAGAGGAGGCCTTGGCAAAGGAGGTCTCTGAAGTCCCTTGAAAATTGAAAACAAATGATAGAAATAGAGATCGGAATTCAAAAAAAAGAGTATGCAGAAATAAAATTCATTGTGATGTGAAATTCCAGGTGGGGGTCTAACCAAGCACAGATCTCTATTTGGACAGATAGAAGAGGAAGAACATGTCTAAATCAGGGCTGTGTGGCATCCCTTTAAGGACCAGGCTTTCCCGTTGCTAGTCCTGTTACTCTGTGGGTGTTGCTTGTAATCAAGTAACCTGTGCAGCTAACTGTGGTTGAAAGAGTGTGAACTTGAACTTCAGTTTTGGCACTCACCAGAGGTGTGAACTTCCTCAAAGTATTAAATCTCTCAGAGACTCAGTACTTAAACTGAAAAATGGAGGTGATAAATTCTAACTCAACATGGCTATTGTGAGGATTAATGAGGTTAAATGAGAGAACATATGTAAAGAGCTTATTAGGTTATTTGACATACAATACAAAGCAGTTGACAAACAGTCAGAGTGTGAGCACTCTTCCTTACACTGCATGGTCATCTTCCATTCTTTCTAGGCCTTTCCATTTTGTGCTTGTCCTGGTACCAGTGTCATGGTAACAGATTTCTTTATCCTGGTGTTATTCGATTTACGCTAGCACAATTTATAGCCCCTCTCCGGCACAGTATAACACAGAATCATCTGGTGAAAAGTCTTTAGAGGCTCCCTGTTGCCTTCAGATTCAAAATCTGAACTTCTCAGCCTGTGATTCAAGGTACATCATGTTTGACTTCAGCCTCCTTCTCCTACTCACAACTTCCCAAACACCCACTGCTCCCCAGCCACCAACCTTTGACTCAAGCCCAACGAATAATTCTTGTTGGGATCACCTCTGGCTCCGACTTCCTTCCTGCCCTTAACTCAAGTGGTTCTCACTTTCAGTCCCATGTTGGCCTCTGCCTGGAACATCTTCTCTACTCTGAAATTCATTCCATTTGTGATATGGGCTGATCTAAGGAGAGAGGAGGAAGGGGAGAGTCAATGATGAAGTCACCAGTGGTGATGGAAACAGCGTGTCTGTGTGGGGAGGTGTGCTGGTGGGGGACGGGGTAGGGCAGGTGGTGGAGCAGAGAAGAAAGAGGAAGATCAGGTTCAGGAAGCAGGAAACTGGTATCCTAAAGCCAGCCTGGAAAGCCTTCATGTCAGAAGGGGGTAGAGGTTGAGTGGAGAAGAGGTAGACATGGATGACTACCCACTTCAAGGCCAGGAAAGGGAGATTGCAAAGAACTTCAGAACTGCCTAGATTCCCTGAGATGGCTGCACTGTCTGTCATCACCTGGCCCCTCCTGCTCAGCCGACTTCACTCCTCATTGCTACACATCCCACTTTGCCTGAAGGAGCACACACCTGCCTGCTGTCTCCCTGGACCCTTGTGACTGACACCCTGTGCTGTTTGCTTCTTTGGTTTACTCATGCTCTTTTCTTCAGCCTAGAATGCCTTTCTTTCCTTTCTCTATCTCTTACCCTTTAAAACTGCAGCTTCACTTCCTCCAAGAAGCTGCTGTTTGGGTGTCCCCTTCCTTCACTCCCATCTCTGTGCTAGGCCTGCCTCTGCCCATACTTCTGTTACAAACATCCCGATTTCTGCATTCTACTTACACACTTGTTATTTGCTCCATTACTGTAGACTGCCAAGTGTAGGAACTGTGGTTTACTCATCTGTAAATGTCCAGTCCCTAGCTTATCATTTAGGAGATATTCAGAATTATTTATTAAATCAAATTGGGTATCTTAGAAAGATTTGTTGAGGTGGCAAAATGTAAGGCTGTAAGGTAAAGTTCTAGGAATGGCAGTGACCTTACTATACAAAGAGAATGGAGGTGAACTATGCAATGGGTAATAGATATTGTTGCAGAGACCAATGCAACAGTATCTATTTTAAAGTAAAAAGCATGTGATGGCCCTAGCCAATCAGAAACTATACTTAAGTATAATTGCTGATGGCTTTGTGTAAATCAAGCTGTTACTATGATTGGGGTCTAAATATGTTGACATTTCGCCCAAAGCCTGAAGGATAGGAAGGGAGCTGGTGAGGTAAAGAGCTAAGAGAAGGAAAACTTCTCAAGAGAATGATCTTTATGCATTGGTTAGCTTTTGCTGTGTAACAAATCACCCACAAATAACAAACATGTATTATTTCTCAGAGTCCTTTGGTTTCAGCTGTGTGGTTTTCTGCTCAGGGATAATCTCTATGATCAGGTGGCACCTTGGTTGGCTTGGAGGGTCTAGGGTAGCTCCATTCATATATCTAGTGGTTGACAGGGAGTTTGGTATAAAGGTCCTCAAATTGGATGCCTCATCTCTGCTTCAGTGGTGCCTCATCCACTAGCAGGTTTGTTGAGCTTGTTCACATGGTGGTTTCAGTATTCCAAAGAGCAGCAAGAGCACGCAAGCTTCAGTGAGCAAGTATCTGCTTGGATCACATTTTCTATTTTCCTGTGGCCAAAGCAAATCATGTGGTGATGGTCAAAGTCAATTTGACAAGGGACTGAGGGAGTGAGAACAGGGAGGTCTGGATCACTGGAGTCAATTGCAGCAATCAACCCACCTTTGGGAAGGCCTCAGGGAGGAATACAACACTTTTTGGAGATGGTCAGAGTCTGGCATGACTGGACTCAGAGAGGGAAGTGGTGTGAGGATGGGAAAGTGAGCATGATTCAGAGTCATGTGCTTTTATGTTGTCAAATGTGAGTAGAAGGGATGCATGTTACTTTCAGGCAAAGCAACTAATTGCCTGGGTGAGATTCAATTACCCAGTTTTCTCCTACCACAGCAATCATGGAAGTTCATCCTGACAGAGGAGAAGCATTGAACCCTCACATGGAGGAGAGCTGACCTAGAGAGTCAGCCAGACACCCAGTACACTTGGTGTGCAAGATAAATAAGCCTCTGTTGTGTTAAACCCCTGAGGTTCAGGGGATTGTTTGTTATTGCAGCATATCCTAATCCTCACTGACTAGCATGGACTTCGAAAGCATAGAGCTATTGAAACCATGGAGATGGATGATTTTACCTGAAGAAAAAAGGTAAAGAAAGTAGAAAAGAATGCCCAGAACCTTGTCTAGGGTAATCTCAACATTTACAAATTAGGTAATGGGTGAGAAGCTGGCAAAGTCTGCCATGACAGAGACAAGCCTTTGGGTGAACACTGTACACATCCTAAAGTTTTCTCTACAAATTCACATGGAATAGGGAATGATGGTTTTCATCTGTATAGAGCTATCTCCAAGGGAAGCAGCTGCCATCTTTGGGTTTTTGTGGGTCACCTCACATGCAGCTGAATTTACCAAGGAACCAGGGTCAAGATATACAGATCAGTGGCCAAACAAACAAACTAAACAAAGTTCTGGAGTGGATGCAAAACAGTAGCATCTTTTTATGTAAACAGGGGGATCCTTAAAGCTGAGCAAACGGCCAGAAGCAGAACATTCCTTTTGGTCTTTCTTTTCATCTTCCTCTCCATATTTTCCTGAGTTTGTCCAGCAAGCCTCAAGGACCCGGGCTTGTAGCCCCATTGGCATCTCTGACTACCCTGCCTGAAGCAGGGAGATGTAAAATATTTTCAGACACACGTGACTTCTAATATAAAGCTCCAGAGATTAGGAGTCTGGGGTTGACTTTGTTTCTTGGGGTCATTTGTTATACGAAACTTTTGCTTTCAGTTTTCAAAGGTGTCCTAAGAATTGTTGAACAATAGACTTTACCCTTGCAGTGGATGTCTGCAAAATGTAATCGCTGTCAGCACTGTAGTCATCTTTACAATTCTCCTGGGCTTGGGAAGAGGCTGCCAGAATTTTAAACTCTGTGATTTCTTGGGTGGAGGATGCGCTGACCTTCCTCATGCTGTGTGTCCTAGCTGCACTAATTTTGTTCTTCTGAGAAGCAGCACGGAAGGTATGGTCTAGCTCAACTCTGGACCACTCAAGACTAGCTCTGCCAAGATAGGTCTCTATTTCATGTCAAATTTCACATCAAATGCAGGTGGCAAGGGATGATGACACTCCAGGGACGAAACTTCCCTCCTCACCGCTATGCTCCAGTGTCATAAACAAATCTGGGGGATTTGGCTCTGGAGGTAAACTGCTCTCTTGTGGGCAATTAACTCAAGATCCAGTTTTTAAACTTCAGGGTTCAATTTCCTCTGACCTGAACTAGACAGGAGAGCTGTTTTATCCAGAGCGTACGCCTATGGTGAGGAAACTGCAGAGAACTCCATCTTCGCTACATTTTCTGGCTCTCATGTCTTTTCTACTTAGAATGTTCTCCAATGCTGTACCTAGTCAGCCCTTGCTTGTTCAGTAATAGTCACTCCATAGGTCCCCTCCAGAGAGCATCCTTGATGCGTCTTCTCAGTGCTGTCTGAGCTGAGTTTCCCTCCTGTGCTTCCATGACACCTTGGGTCTATGCTTTCATAATATTTGCCTCACTTGGACATAAGTACTCAGCAGGAAGGAGCTGCCAGTGTGTCAACTTGTGCTGTGTCCTGTGCCAGGACTTCATGCACAATACCAAATCCAAAACTCACAACCCGGTAAGGGTAGTGCCATTGGTCTAAGGTTAGTGCCATTTGCAGAGAAGGAAATGGAGGATTTCAGAGACTAAGTAACTTGCTCAAGATCATACAGTTAGCAACTGACACTTCAGACTCAATCAAGTCAGCCTAACTCTAGGCAGGTCTCCTCGCCTAACTCCCCTGATTCCATATAGTCAGGGACTATGACGTTTTCATCTTTGAGCACCCAGCAGAGAGTTTGGCGCACGGTAAGGACTCTAGAACTGACCGGCAGACTGAGCATGCACTAAAGTGAGCCACACATAGGTCTGTCTCTGTGAGGCTGTGAGTTCTTTGGGAGTAGGGGCTCTAGTTTTTAAAGCTGATGCCTAGTCCATAGAAAAGTTTCTGTTACAGAGCAATTAAAAAAACATCAAAAGAATAGTGAACACAGTAATGAACATGTTTACCATGTGCCAGATGCTATTGGAAACACTTTGTATCTATTAAAGTTTTTAATATTTATAACAGGCTAGCTCTCTTATTATGCCTATTTTCCAGACTAGGATACTGAGGCACAGAGAGGTTAGGTAATTTGTTCAAAGTAGCTCAGCTAGAAAGTTGCAGATCTGGTCTATGGTCCCAGACAGTCTGTAGATAGTAGATGCTTGTCATGATTGTCATAGTAAATGAAAGAATGGGTGGGTGGCTTTCTGCAATTGGTTTGCTGGCAATATAGCGTCCTCCTTAGCCCCTAGGCACCCTAGGACAAAAGACTGACTGATGTGGAAGCTGGAGTCCAGGGCCCCTTTCCCAGAGTTTCACCTTGAGCTCCTGCATAGACCTGTGATGAAGAGAAGATGCCAGCATGGCCCTTTCTTATGTCTTTGAGACAAAAGAGGCAGAGTCATAGCCACAGGCAGTAGAAAACCACTGCCAGTACCTTGCATGCGGAGAGGTGAGAATACAAATGGGAAGGAATTGAAACTGCTTAGGACTGCACCATGGGAGATACCGCTCTGGGAAGAATCAAAGCAGCACATCCCACAGAGATCTCAATGATGGCCCAGCTCCACCACCTCATTATGGAGAAGGAAAATGAGGCTCAGAGAGGTTGCTGACTTAGTTAACATGACACAGCAAGTGGACAAGTGTTCTCAGAAGCACATCTCTCCTCAGATCAGTCAGAGGAAAAAGAATTCTGCTGCACAAGGAAGGCAAATGGAAGTAGCTTTTCTTGTGACCTTTATATGTACCAAGCATTGCATTATGCTCCACACATATCTTATTTCATTTAATCCTCAAGCCTAGAGAATCTGAAAGATCACATTTCAAAGAAGAAATTCAGACTCTGAGATTCATCTGTCCAAGCCCATGCAGTCACTTATGTATTTGAACCAAGGGATTTTGAAAGTGCCTAGAGTTTCTTAAATTTCCAAGGTGGAATTGTCAGGTTTTAGTCTGAAATGTTGGTTCTTGACACGCTCATGGCTAAAGAATGATCAGACACACCAAAGTAACGCAAGCATGAAAATGAGGTTTATTGAGGAGAGAAAGAGAGGATTGCAGGGCAAGAGCAAGATACAGGTTTACAGAGCATGATACATATGCTACAGATGACGACTGGACCCATTGTGACAGCAAAGGGAGAGCAAAAGGAAGGGCGCCAAAAAAGGGACTTGGTTATGTTCTGTGACTTGTATTATAGTGCCTGGATTGGGACCTCCCTAGTGGCTCAGCCATCACCGTGGAGCCACTTTGATGGCACAGTTGGGAGTTGCATTACTACGCATGTGGGCTGTTCTAGGTCAATTTCCGGACTCTGTGGTACCTAACCTGGTTGGTCTGTGGGCCAGAGAGTCCTCTGCATTCTTTTGCAGCTGGTGGGCTAAGTTGATTGGCAGATTCATAGGACATTCCCTCCTCCCCAGGTATGGTGGTCACTCAGGAGATTAGGGTGGGGCAGGACCAAGGCAAAGCACCCACTTCTGTCCCTAGGAGACCCAGAATCCCTTGCTAACTACCTAACAGAATAATTATTTAGCATGAGACCAACTGCTCAACCATCACCTTAGCCATAATTTTTAAAATGACTCAAAATACACTGAAGTTAGTGCTGCTACAACAATAAAAAAGACCCCTTTACCACTTGACTCCTTTTTCCTTTTCAAGTATGTTACTGTCAAGAGCTAAACATGTTGACTGCTTCCATTTGAAGTCATAGATTGTCATTCTGTGCTTAATCTGGATGTTGAGTCCATCTCAAAGACAGATGAGAGGGAGTGACTTGTTTAACATCAC
Source organism: Eulemur rufifrons (assembly GCF_041146395.1). Lineage (NCBI taxonomy): Eukaryota > Metazoa > Chordata > Mammalia > Primates > Lemuridae > Eulemur > Eulemur rufifrons. Next base: position 28,675,295 of record NC_091001.1, read on the forward strand.
AAAGCCTGTGGCCCAGGAAAACTAATTCCATGAGGTAGTGACCAGTCCCTCCCTAGAAGTGTTCTCTCTGTGAATCTAGACATACCCAAGGTCCTTGGGAAGTTAGCCACGTGGTCAGGGGGTGATTCCAGCCATGGTGCGAGCTTGGGTCACTTCACTTCCCCTCTTGGAAGGACATCATTTGCTCACCTGAAGCAGGTGATGTCAGACAGGCAGGTGATGATGTCATACCTACTGCCGTTCTTATTGGTATCTATGGCTCTTTCTATTGGCTTGTTTCAATTTGGCCTTTTCCAGGTTTTAGTGGGGGAGGAGAAGTTGATATTACTGGGCTGGGCTGATAAGCTCTGGCATTTGCCCAGAGAGGCCAGAAGTTGACTGAACCAAGAATTCACTATAAGTTGCTGATTTAGTAGGATCTTTTATTAGGAGGACAACTGTCTACAAAGAAGGCAAGGAGTGGGAGAGGGGTTTTAGCTTTATGAGAAAGGAGAAAAGGAACCTATCATGGGCACCATACCTAATAAATGGACCAAGAGACAGGTCTGCTTTGAACACTGTTGAAATGTCAAGATTCTTACTGGCATTGTTATAATGCAGAGTGTCTTCAAGCAGCAAGCTGATGGAAACAGTGAGAGAATTGGAATACTCTCTGGAGGAGAAGCAGGAAGTTTGAGATATGTTTTTCCTCGACCTCGCCCACGATTTATTGAATGTTATCTTTCCAAATCACTTGACTTCTTCATAGCTCAGATTCCTCAGCTATCAAGAGGAAAGGATTTCATGGGCCCCTTTCAGCACCCCACAGGATGTTGCTAAAGACAAATTAGTTTAAACCTGAAAACATTTTGTGATCTTGGGACACTGTGTGATATAAAAGAAAAGGGATCAGTGCTCCTTCATTTATATAACAAACATTCACAAAGTATCTACCAGACACAAGACCTTGTTCTAGGCACCGAATCATTACTGTTATGCTATTTTATGTATTTAAATTATCTTGAGATCTTTAAATATGTCTATCTCAATCTGTTGTTTGGCACTCACTTGCCGAAGGGAATTCAGGGCCCCAAATGACGCCATCTCCGCCTCTCACTTTTATTCAATTACAACGGTAACCTGGATAATACAAAATCCCTTGTAAGCCATAAGTCAGAGCTGACAGCCTGGGCTGGTTTCCTGAGCCCCATTTTTCCATTTCAGTAAAGTCAGGATTATGCCAAAGAGCTTCCAGTGTCCACAAACACCATGAGAAAATTGATCTATGACTTGTCATTGATGACAAAACTACAGATGACATCACACACTTATACTCCCTTTCCCAGTCCCAGCCTTTCATTTTGGGGGCCTGGTCCCAGGGCTCCATCTGCACGTGCATCCCAGATATGGGATGTGCGATGAGTCCTATTGGCACAGGCTCTCCTGATACAACAAGCTTGCGTGTGTGTGTGTGTGTGTGTGTGTGCACGTGGGTGAGGATGCTCCAGTGGCCCAGAGGGTGTGGTGCAATCTCCGTTTTCATGCCAGACCTGCTGTACAAAGTTGAGTGCTAACCAAGTTCTCTGGAACACCATTCGTCACTGCCATGGATCCATTTTTCCATTAGCATAATAAGCCATTATTTGCCAGGGAAGATCCAGCCACTTGTCCTGTGGCTCTGAGTCACATTGCTTTCCTGATAGGTTACATAACTTCTTGAAAGTTAGTTGTAATAAATTTGATAACTCCTTTGTCACCCAGCTACAATTATGCTTTTATTCATGGTCTGAATAGATTAAAGAGCCTTGCACTTTTTTTTTTGTCAAAGTTTGCATCAGAGATTGCATTTAAGTCTTCACAATTTATCTAAGCAGACAATATTCTAAGATAGTGGTATTGGTTCCAAGACACTTTTCACTCAGAACCTCAAGAAGACAGCAGGACTGCAATCACTCATCCACTTAAGCCTGTCGCAAAGGAAATAGCTCAGGAGAGGAAGAGAACTGTTACATGAATTTCCATAAGATTGCGGGCCAAGACTATTACATGTCACTGCTTTTCAAATATTGAGAAAAAAACCCCCAACACACTCTATCATTTTTCTGTCTAAATGTAACCTGCTATTCTATCTGTCCAATTCACTGAAGAAATTGTATTCAGCTCCTTGGAAAATTGCAAAACCATCTACCAGCAAATCTTGTATCAGGTATAATGTTTGGTTTGTGAGTTTGTAGCTCTTGCTCCATGCATTTTGCTGTAACTCACTCTGCAGATGGAATTTGAGGTGTCTAGGGAATAAGAAGTGTAGAAAGAAACATTCTTAATTAGTGGCTTCATTCACCTCTTCAGGGAAGGGACTGATTGGCATAGAGTGTGACCTGTAGTTTTGTCTGCTGTGCAGTTGTCCCCATTTTAAGTAACAATGTCCTTTGCTTTTTGGAAATTATTCTTCCCCACTCCATGGTCTGGGTATCTTGCTCTCTGATCAGAGATGCTAATCTGTTTCATGCTGGCCAGTCAAAGCTCTGTATTCCCCTGGCCACAATGATTGGTTCAGAGATGGACACATGAGCCAAGAAGGGCCAATCAGGATCTTCACTGGGATTCATATATGGGAATCAGGAAAGAGAAGTCCTCCTTCTCCTAGCACTGGTGAGCTGGGAGGCTGTGAGTCCAAGGATCTCCATGGTCATTTTATTGACCATGTGAAGATAATTTATCTGGGAATGAAGCCAAGAAGAGGCAAGCGGAGCTGAGGGATAGAGAGAAGTCACAGCCATGGCCACCTCCCTTGAGCACTGATTTCATCAGCCAAGCCTAGATTGAAGCCATCCAGAGAACCCATCCTTGGACTGATGCTTGATGATGAGAGCCAAACACAACCAACCTGACCTTTTATTAACCCAGTTTGAATCAGGTTCCTGTCACTTGAAATTGAAAGAGATCACCCTGAAAACATCTATTATGTGCCAGACAATTGGCCAGACACCTTTTTCTCTGTATCTCTCTGAATCCTCAGCATCCATGAGCATAGGAGAACATCATTCCCATTTTACAGCTCTGGATACAGAGGTCTAGAGAGGAGTGAGAACTCACCCATGTTCCTGTGGCTAGTGAGTAGTGAATCTGGCTTCACAACCAGGCTGGCTGAGATCTCTCCACCCCGCCAGAGGGGCTCTCTGAGTCATTTATGCTCACTATTTTTCCATTTCAACTCAGAAAATCCAACTAAACTGGTGCATGTTGTAAACACAGAAAGGCTGTAAGAAAACGGAAGTAAGGCTGCCAAAGTCGAAGCATGCTTTGGAGTATGAGCCACGCTGAAGAGAAACCAGCTTCATTTCTGGATATTGACAGTGAGTTTCTCCCTGTGACTTTTATTAGACTGCATTTTACATAAAATTAATCAAAAGTGCAACATTCTCCTTTTAAATCAGATTGGGCAGCCTCACAAAATACGCCCTAAGGAGCTGTTATCAAATGGGAAGGCTAGGAAATCATTTGGTGGTAAAGATCATGCCTGATTTTCTTCCATAACTGGATTAGGACAGATTAGGATTAGATTAGGAGAGACAGTTTTCAGGGTTCCCTTCCCAGAAGGAGCATAAATCACTGCTCACTTAAATCTCTCGGAGGGAGTATCTATGGCTTTTTATGCCTACCTAATGCCAATTTTCTAGCATTTGTCCAGGAGATATTAATTTGGAAATGGGAAATGCTAAAATGACATGTAGGCACACAGTATTCAGTCTACTCTCATGTCTCATGTTCAACGAAGTCTAGAGTAAAAGGACGGCAGAAGCTCCCAGATTCTGAAATTACTCTATGTGTTTCTTTAATATAGAAAGTTACATTGAAACTACCCCATTTTAGGCACATAGATATAAGAATAATGATAGTTACTTCAATAAGCATCTATATGTACTAGGTACTTGACATCCATTTTCCTAAAATCTAAAAGGTAAATATCATTAGAACATGAAGGCTCAGAGAGGGTAAATAACTTTCCTGAACTCCCTCAAAGAAGGGAGGTAGGGTTCATCCCAAGATCTCTCTGATTCCAATGTCTGATGTCTTTCTGCTTTGTGATGTGACCTCTCTGTCCAAGCTCTGGACTCTACCCCACCAAGCTCGTTACCAAAAAACATGATTGCTATACCCTGTGTGTATACTAACACAGACATTTATTGATTGCTTGACCAGAGGGGCCTCACTGTGAATTTTATCAGCCCACTGGTTTTCAGGCTGGATTAGGTTGTCCTGACTGCCTGGTCAAAGCCAAAATCAAAGCATGGGCTTTGCCATTAGACAGGTAGAGGTCAAAGCCTGGCTCTGCACTAACTACTTGTTTGACCTTGAGAGGTCTCTGTCCCTCTCTGGGTATCAGCTTCCTCAACTGTGAAATAGTGCTAATCAGCTGCTTCACAGGGTGGAGGAGAGACTCCAGTGAGATAGCACATGTTAAGTTGTTAGCACAGGACAATAGAGAGTCTGAATCAACTTTCAGTGTTTGACTGCTGACAGCTCTCCAGGTTCATCCCTCCCCTTTTCCCTCTTTTTCCCCCATGTCTGAGCAAGCTAATAAGAAAGCCGGGGTGGTCCCTCATTTAGAGCTAGTGGGAGATTCAAACTACATGAGCTCCTGACGCCCTTATATGACACTACTCCCTACCCACAGTAAAAATCTCAAGCCAGTCTCCTTTCCTTGTGCTCTCAAACTGTTTCCATACCAGCTTAGGAGGCTTGCTCTGCTCTCCGCAGAAAGCCTCATTATATAAGTAATTAACATTTTTATACCCTCTTGGTGTGTGTATGGCATCATCTGTCTTGACATCTGAAACAAATTTTGGGTGGATGGGGGGCCCTATTGTTTCTGTAGAGTGTCCATAACACACACAATATGTAGCTGTCATTATTACTAAAAAGTTGAATTTTAGTTTTCATATTGCATGCAAGAGCCACCTCATAACTACTAATATTTGACTTGAACTTATACAACTATTTGATCATATTTACTCTGGAAGGAACAGGCAATCAAATAGTTGATAGAGTTTTCAGAAAAACCAATGGGAAGAGTCATTTACTCCAGCGGAAGGCCTGCTTCCTCTGGTACCACTCTCCTAGTGTGTGAATCAAATCAACCTAGAACTGTGCAGGCAGCAGAGAAACGTGCTGAGTACAGTGTGGAATCATGTACACAGCCATTGTATGGGCTGGAGGCAGAACTTCTTTCCTTCTCTGAGCAATGTGGGCACACAGAAGAGGGAGAAGAGGCATATTATGCCCCTTTGTGAAGTACAGCTCCCTGGATCAAGAACACCAATTTCATGATATAATGACCTCCCTTAGAGGTGTCCTCCCCATGAATCCAGAGAGGCCCAGGGTCACTGGGGAGCCAGGAGCATAGTCAGGGGGTGATTTCAGCCATGATGCAAGATCGCTTTCCTTCCCTTCTTGGCAGATCCATTTCACTCATCTGCAGAGGTGGGGTTGGACAGGTGGATTCTGAGGTCACACCTACTGAGGATCTTCTTGGAGCCATGGCTCTTTCCCTTGGGTTGTTTCCATTTGGCCCCATTCTCTAGGTTTGGAGAGCTCCAGATCCATGGTATGGAGGGGAAGTGGGTACTCCTGGGCTGGGTTGGTGGGCTCTGACATTTTCCCAGTGTGACCAGAAGTTGGTGGAGCCAAGAATCCACTATAAGCTGCTGATTGAATAGAAAAAATGAAGGGCAGGGATGAAGAAGAGGTTTCCTGTGTTACATGTGAAGGGGTTCAAAAGTCTGAAAATAAGAGGAGAGGTGAGGGGTAAAGGACCAAAATGAGGAACAGTTGGGGAACCAGGGTGTGAGGCAGTTACAGGTAGAATGTTAAAGTTGTAGGTTCTGATTAAGGTGAGCTGGTGGGTTTCTCTTCAATTCACTTATTATACCAGACTGAGCATCTCCTAACTGCATCATACCACATGCTGTTAGCCAGTTAAAGCAAAAACAACTGGATAGAAAATTTGCATTGTATTTTCCTCAGGCAATCAATAAATGACCAGATGTATCTTGACAACTTAGCAAGATCAGTCTCCTGAAGGGAGTATGGCCTCAACACACCAGTTCTTAAAAAGTTATGGAACAGGCCGGGCGCGGTGGCTCACGCCTGTAATCCTAGCACTCTGGGAGGCCGAGGTGGGCGGATCGTTTGAGCTCAGGAGTTCGAGACCAGCCTGAGCAAGAGCGAGACCCCATCTCTACTAAAAATAGAAAGAAATTATATGGACAGCTAAAAATATATATAGAAAAAATTAGCCGGGCATGGTGGCGCATGCCTGTAGTCCCAGCTACTCGGGAGGCTGAGACAGAAGGATCGCTTGAGCTCAGGAGTTTGAGGTTGCTGTGAGCTAGGCTGATGCCACGGCACTCACTCTAGCCTGGGCAACAGAGTGAGACTCTGTCTCAAAAAAAAAAAAAAAAAGTTATGGAACAATAGTTATGACTTATTTTTTCTTCTCCAGAAGTTAGACACTGAAATATAAGATGATTTTAGCTTGCTTCAAATCAGCTACCCAAACAGTGCATGCAATTCTGCCCATAGGACAATGTTTTCCTGATTTAAGTGTTATTAAAACAAAAGGAATATACTTTATAAATTTAGCTAAATCAACAGAGTAACGTGAGGAGAACTTTTTGAACTCAGCATAAAAAAAGATATGATTGGGCTCAGAGTGACAGAGCCAAAAATATAAAATTTGGCTGCTTTATGCTCTTGTTTGTGTGCAAAGACCCATATTTTTTTAAACAATGAGATAAAGGGTACAAACTTTCAAAACCAGGCAAGCACATGCAAGCAAGATCTTTCAGAGTGAGTCAGCTTTTTCCATACACAGATGATGATCTGTTACTCAAAAAGGGTGAGGAAACAGGTGTGCAGGGCAAAGCCTCAGGGAGTAGAAAAGTGTCATTAAGTATAGAAATCAAGCCCTTCAGGACCCTAACGACAGTGTTGTGTCTCTGGTAAAAGACATAAATTGTCTTGTTCACAGACACCTAGCACCTTTTCAAGCATTTGGCTTTGACACAAAATTCTTTCTTGCTGCCATAAGTAAAAATTTTTTTAACATGCTCATTCATCCCATATCGGTTTTGTAAAACTTACTTTATACTGTATGATCATAAAATAGTTATTCATAAAAAAATTAATTTGGGATATTTCTTTCCTGAAAGATATATGCTTTTTTTCTCACTAGGGAGAGGAAATCATAATGAAGAGTGTAATTTAGACCTTTTTTTTACAATCAGTTGCCTAGATGTTTCTTTTTGATGTTCGACTATCCAACCTTTTCCTTTTTGATGTTTGGCTATTCAACCTTTTCCTCACCCTCCAGAATAAACAGCTTCATGTACATAGCTCTTACATTTTCCTTCATTTGTTTGTTCGTTCCTTCCTTCCTCCCTCTTTCCATTTCTTTCTTTTTTCCTTCCATCTGTCCTTTAATAAGTAATAATTTATTTATTACATTATTATTTATTAAGTAAATAAATTATCTCGTACATGTCAGACTGTGATTTAAACCCAAAGGGTTGATTATTCAAAGATGATGATGAGCCTAGTTCTATTATTGATTAGCTGGAAGAAGAAAAGACAACCAATACAAAGGAGAATGCCTTCATTGCTTTAAGAAGGGAAGGTGAAGTAGTGAAGAGATCAGGATCATGGCCACTGCTGTTGGACATCCGTCCAGCTGCAGCCCTATTGCTGTCTTCCCTTCTCAGGCACACTTCTCAGAAAAGTAGTCTCTAATTACCATTTCCATTTCCTGATCAGCCCCTTTAATTTGGCCCTCATCACCCACCAGGAGTCTTGCTGAAGTTCACCAATGGTGTCTAAACTGCTAAATTCAAAGGATATTTCTCAACTATAATCTCACTAGACATCAGAAGAATTCTATATTTTTGAAACGATCTCTCTTTTTTGTTTTTTAATGATGCAAGACTCTCCTTGCTTTCAATTTTCTTTGCAGGCTTATTCTCCTTTTCCTGCTCATGAAAAATTGGAGCTCATTAAACTCCATCATAGATCATTTTCTTGCTCCTTGGTGTCCCCTAAAACAATTGCATTATTCTCCTGGCTTCAATTTCATCATCTGTATGTTAATGACCTACACATTTATATCAGTCAAGGCCTCCTTTCCAATTCCCCACTCACCCCTCTCCACAAGAGTCATTCAAAGGCAACTTACGATCACCACGTCCAAAGCTGAACTCGTGATTTCCCTTCTGTCTCCCAGCCTAAGCCTCTCCCACTGCCCTGCTCCCAAGGAATGACAGCAGAGTCCAGCAAGATCAGCCAGGAAGCTGGGGTCATCCCCCACACCTCTCTCTCCCTCAATCCTATATTCACTTACTAGGAAATCCTATGATTTTGCCTCCTAAATGTCTCTCAAAACTATCCACTTCTATTGCCACTGCCACCACTCATATTTTTTCCCAGTTAGCCCAGCTCGTTCAGACTGTAGCAGAAGCAACTCGCCCTTGGGGAATGAGCCTTTTCTGCCCTCCCAGACTAGGTGAGGTTGAAATATTTTGCACATTTTCTAGTACCGTTCCCTTCTTCTTCATTTACCACAGTTTGCAACTGTACAGTGGATTTTGTGATTATCTGATTAATATCTGTCTCCTCTCTGATAACAGACAGGTGGCCTGGCTTTGCCCTTATTGTATTCTCAGTATTCTAGAACTGTGCCCAGGAGCTAATAGTCACTCACATATTGTCTTTTCATGTAATGGGTAAAATTCCTAGCTCTGCCACTTTGTGGATTTGAGCGTGAGTTTTTGTTTGTTTGTTTTCCTTAAGCCTCTGTTTCCTTGTTTGTGAAATGAAGATGTAATTTCCACATTCTCAGGGTTTGAACTGCTATAACAAAATACAGGCATACTCAAAGATATTGTGGGTTAGATTCCAGACCACCACAATAAAGCAAATTTTCAATAAAGTGTGTCACACAAAGTGTTTGATTTCCAGTGCATATAAAAGTTATATTTACACTATACTATAATACATTAGGTGTGCAATAGCATTATGTCTAAAAATCAATGTACACACCTTAGTTAAAAATACTTTATTGCTGAAAAATGCTAACAATTATGTGAACCTTCAGTGAGTCATAATCTTTTTGCTGACTGAGGGTCTTGCCTCCACATTGGTGGCTGCTGACTGATCAGGGTGGCAGTTGCTGAAGGTCAAGGTGGCTGTGGCCATTTCTGAATATAAGACAACAGTGATGTTTGCTGCATCAATTGACTCCTTCTTTCATGAAAGATTTCTCTGTAGCATATTAGGCTGTTGGATAGTATTTAACCCGCCATAGAACTTCTTTCAAAATTAGAGTCAACCTTCTCAAACCCTACTGATACTTTGGCAACTAAGTTTAGGTAATATTTTAAATTCTTTGTTGTCATGTGAACAATGTTCACAAGCAATTTCTCCAAAAGTAGATTCATCTCAAGAAACCAGTTTCTTCGCTCATTCGTAAGAAGCAACTCCTCATCTATTCCAGTTTTATCATGAGATTCTAGCAACTCAGTCACATCTTCAGGCTCCATTTCTAATTCCAGTTCACTGCTATCTCTGCCAGCTGTACAATTACTTTATTCATTGAAGTTTTGAGCCTCTAAAAGTCATCCACGAGGGTAGGAATCAACTTCTTTCAAAATCTTGTTAATGTTAGTATTTTGGCCTCCTCCCATAAATCACTAATGTTTTTAAAATGGTGACTCTTTTCCAGAAGGTTTTCTATTTACTTTGCTCAGATCCATAAGAGGAATCACTATTTATGGTAGCGATAGCCATAAAAAATGTATTTCTTAAATAATAAGACTTGAAAGTTGAAATTACTCCTTGATCCATGGACTGCAAGATGGATGTTATGTTAGCAGGCATGTGAACAAAATCAATCTTCTTGTACATCTCCATCAGAGCTCTGGGGTGACCAGGTGCATTGTCAATGAGCAGTAATATTTAGAAAAGAATCTTTTTTTCCTGAGCAGTAGATCTTAACAGTGAGCTTAAAATATTCAGTATATCATGCAGTAAACAGATATATTTCATCCAGGCTTTGTTGTTCTATTTATAGAGCACAGACAGAGTAGATTTAACATAATTCTTAAGGACACTAGGATTTTTAGAATGGTTATGAGCATTGGCTTCAATGTCAAGTCACCAGTTGCATTGGCCCCTAGTAAGAGAGTCAGCTTGTTCTTTCAAGCTTTGAAGCCAGGCATTGACTTCTCCCCTCTGGCTATGAAAGTCCTAGATGGCATCTTCTTCCAATAGAAGACTGTTTTGTTTACATTGAAAATTTGTTGTTAGTGTAGTGACCTTCAGCAATGATCTCAGCTAGATCTTCTGGATAACTGGCTGTACTTTCTCCATTAGCACTTGCTGCTTCATCTTGCCTTTTTAGGCTATGGAAATGGCTTCTTTCCTTAAATCTTGTGAACCAATATCTGCTAGCTTCAGACTTTTCTTCTGCAGCTTATTCACTTCTCTCAGCCTTCACAGAATTAAAGAGAGTTGTTAGGGTCTTGCACAGGATTAGGCTTCAGTTTAAGGGAAAGTTGTGGCTGATTTGATCTTCTATCCAGACCATCAAAACTTTCTCCATATCAGCAATAATGCTGTTTCACTTTCTTATCATTCATGTATTCACTGGAGTAACACTTTTAATTTCCTTCAAGAACTTTTCCTTTGCATTCACAACTTGGGGTTATCTTTTTTGCATAAGAAGTCTAACTTTCAGCCTATCTTGGCTTTTGACATGCCTTCTTCACTGAATTTAATCATTTCTAGCTTTTGATTTAAACCAAGAGTGGGACTCTCTTCCTGTCACTTGAACACTTAGAGGCTATTATAGGGATACTATTTGGTCTAATTTCAATATTGTTATGTTTCAGGGAATAGAGAGGCCCAAGGAGAGTGGGAGGGAAGGGACATGGCTGGTAGGTGAAGCAGGCAGAACACACACAACATTTATGGATTAAGTTCACTGTATTATATCGGAGAGGTTTGTGGAGCCCCAAATCAATTACAATGGTAACATCAAAGATCACTGATCACAGATCACCATAACAAATATAATAATGAAATAGTTTAAAATATTATGAGAATTACCAAAATGTGACATAGAGACACGAAGGGAGCACACACTGTTGGAAAAATGGTGCTGACAGACTTGCTCGATGCAAGGTTGCCACAAATCTTGTATTTGTAAAAACCGCAGTATCTGCTGAGCACAATAAAGCAAAGTACAATAAAACAAGGTATGCCTGTACATAAAGTGGGTGGCTTATAAACAACAGAAATTTATCTCTCATAGTTCTGGAGGCTGGAAGTCCGATACCAGGGTACCAGCATGGTCATGTTCTGGTGAGGGCCGTTTCTGCCAAGTTCTCATTATTTCCTCACATGGTAGATGAAATGAACCTGTGGTCTCTTTAATAAGGGCACTCATTCAAATCATGAGGGCTCTGCCCTTATAACCTAGTTACTTCCTCCAAGCCCCACTTCCTAATACCAACACGTTAACGGATAGGATTTCAATACATGAATTGGGGGATAGCACAAATATTCAGACCTTACCATGGAAGAAGGAGGGCTGGAATCTCCTCATCCACCATCTTGCTGACATTTCTCCCTGGATCATTTATTAGTGATTCGCTGTTAAGTACTCGGGCAATGGCTGTTTTCTCCATACATGAAATATGAAATTGTTATAAAGCAGAAAGATTTTGGGATTCAGATGAGGGAGAAGGTAGTTTATGACTTGAAGTCTTTGGGAAAAGAAGTTCTGTGGAAGATCAAGTGCATTCAAAATTATTTTTAAAATATGTTGTTGGGATTTGGGTATGGGATCGAGGGCCTCCAAACAAATTCAGAGCAAGTACCACCCAGATGAAAGAACAGTGGAAAGGGATGGCTGAAGAGAAAGATTCAGGCATGCCTGTGTCCTGCTACTGTTCAAATACCTAAAAACAGTCAGGACTTGACCCCTACCTAACCAGTTTGGCCGAAAACACTCATGGATACATTGGGGTTACTTTATACATTTGCATTTCTTAACAGGTAGGCATATTTCCTGGAGTCTAATAACAGAAAGGCATTAACTTCTGCCCCAACCACCACCCAATGAGAATGGCAGAACCTTGTAACATGTGCAGTATTAGCATCCCAGAGAAGGTTTAGGGGGGCTGGGGATGTCATAATTCAACTGGGAACATACAGTGTTGCTTCCTGGTTGAAGGATCTATCCCCATGCAGAAAAGTTCTGATATCTTTTGCCACTAAACAAATCTCTATCTGCTGTGTTGGGTCCTTCTCTTATTGTTATGATGTATTATCCACATAAATGGATTTTGTTAGAATCCCCTGTATTGCAAGAGTAAACATTCTAGGTAGAAGAGACTGTATATACAAATGCATGAAAGCAGGAAGGAAAAGTATTAGAAATTAATATTCATGGAGGAAATAAAGGAAGATAAATCAGGAGAGAAACTTTGGCACTAGATCAAGAAGATTCCTAAATCTTTGTCCAGGAAGGTTTTATTATTTTTTTTCTATAAGCATTACAGAATCATTGAAGACTTTTAAGCAAATGACTGTCAAAATAGCTTGTATTTAACAAGATTGAGGGAGTATAATAGAGTAGTAAATAACTCATTCTTTAGAGTTAGGCATCTGGATTCAAATTCCAGCTCTACTATTTACTTGCTGTAAGACTTTGGACAGTGTCCTTATATTTTCCATGCCTCAGCTTTTTCCTCTGTGCAATGGAAATACTAGTAGTACCTAACCAATATGGTTCTTGTTGGAATCAAATTAAATAGTAGGTGTAAGGTGTTCAGAGTAAGCCTTAAAAATATTAGCTATTGTAAAGAAGAAATTTCATTTTCTTGGAAAGAAGTAACAAATCCTTTTTGGCAAGAGAGCTATTTTGTTGAGGAAATTACTTTGATATTCTCCCTCATAGCTGAGTATCAAGGGGCTCTATGACTGTGGGTACTAAAGTTTCCTAGAAAAAGGAATCTGTACTGTAAAATAAAGGAGAAAAGGCAGGTTTTAGGGAAAAAGTAGATGACTTCAGCTTTGGATTTGTTAAGCTAGTGAGTACTGTATGAAGACTGCGTGTGAGTGTTTGGTAATCAGACAAGAACAGGCATCTAGCACTTAGAAGTGAGTTTGGGGCCAAAACTACAGATATGTATATAAAGTTTCTGCAAAAGCATCATATTTGATGTTTTAGGCATTCTACCTAGTTTGGGTCACTTAATTTATAAAAGCACTCATTGATTGTTTCTTTTGTGCCAGGTATTTTCAGAGTTGCATATGAACCTTATTTCATTTAATCCTCAAACCAATTCCTTGAAGTTGCATTTTCTCTTAACAGATATGAATATTGTGATCTAGGAGATAAGTTTATTGACATCACAAACCACTTTATGGCACTTATGGCATGGCAGAAACCCTTCTAAGCCTTCCACAAACTTTATTTAATCTTCCTAAAACCTTTAGGAAACAGGTACTATTAATTGTCTTTTTGTTATGGGGAAAGAAACTGTGTCCAGCATCCCATGGTTAGTTCGTAAGTGGCTGAGCTGAAATTTAATCCCACACAGACTGAACTTTGAGTCCACGCTCTTAACCTGTTTGTTAGCTGTGTCTCTAAAAAACTTGCCCAAGCCTCAAAACTTTAAGTGGTTGATGCAGGATTCCAGGCTGAGTCTGTCTCATTGCAAGTCCATGCTCAACCCATTGCATATGCCCACCGTCTCCCCAAAAGTACTTACTATGCTGGCAAAGAGCGCCAGGGCCAACTAAAAAGAATTTCTTACTCAATGATCTGGCATTCTTAGGTTTAGGTCCTCAACTATCTGGCTCTGTCTACTTCAGGTCTGGTCTCATTCTACTACCTTCCAAATGCTTTCAAAGCAAACTACTAGCTCTCTTCTCTGTTTATGTTCCTGCAGATTTCCTTGGTTTTGTCATGTAAATTTGGTTTGTCTCAACATCCCATGAGACTGTAGCTTTCCTCTCTGTGTATGACTCAGAGAGTCTGTTAACGATGTCTGGGTAATATCCTCCCCGTGTGACCTGGCTGCCCCGACCTCTATTTCATGAGGACAGCCCCCTCTAGGATAATTTAGCCGTATCAGGCAGATCCAGGCAGCAGGAGTTGATAAGATCCCTGACAGAGGATAATGCCATAAAAGTAGAGAAGGGGCCAATGGAAGAACTAGCTTTTACTGACCACTTGATTTGTGCCATGCACTATGCTTTCTTCATCACATATATTCTGCCATATGACTTGATGGCATCCTTATACAGTCAGGATTACTGAGACTCATGGGGACAACTTCCTAAAGTCACCATGGTTAGAACTATGCCGAGTTAAGAGTCAAGCCCAGGTCCGTTCACTCGAAAGCCCATGCTGGCCACTGTACCAAGATGTCTATTGCAAAAGAAGTAAGAGAAAAGACAGGGCATAGAAACTTGGGGAATACCCAAAGAAAGCAAGGAGAACAATTGGAGACAAAAAAGAAAGACTTGCAGTTCTGCATGGAAGTCAAGAGGAGTGTTTTAAGAGGAAGAATAGTCAATGGGGCCAAATGCTATGAGTCCATGCAGTTACAGATGGAGAAAAGAGCAGTGATTTGGAGACCATGAAGATAATTGGTTTCAATGAAGGTTACAGGCAAAAGCCAGGAGCTGAGGAGTAAAGGATAATGGGAGAGAATGCAGACTACTTTTCAAAAGTGTCTTGTGGTAGAGGAAGGAAAGGAAAGACATTTTAAAGGAGAGAATTGAGAGAATTTCAGGTCAAGGAGAAGGAACTGGGAGAGAAGGAAAAAGACAAAGCTGGAGTGAAAGGGGAGGGAAGAGGGGCACAGGAAAAGTGGAAAAATGTCAAGAGGGAGAAAATGAATTTTTTAAGAAAAGAAGATGAAAAGGATAAGATAGATGAAAATGGTAAGACATTTTAAGGTGGAAGTAGGAAAACTGAAAGATTGCACATCAGATGACTTTGATCTCAAAAATCTCCGGAAGCATCTGCAGAGAATAGAGTTTAGAGTGCATTGAGGTTTTGAGAGTAGAGTACTTGGAAAATTCCCAAAATGGGATAAGGAAGTGAAGCATCAGTCAGAGAGAAGTAAAAACATGCTGTGGCAGCAGTGATGTTCCAGGTAAATTTGGCTGGGGCAGTGTTTTCTATTGAGGTTTCACCTTTAAATATACCTTGGAGATTGTTATTCCTAGGCCCAGGAATCAGGTCACTGTAAGCACCAGGGATGGAATCAGGGTGCAAGGGACGAGGAGATGTTCTAAGTTCAACAAATTAAAAAGCAACGAGAGAACCTATCTCTACCCTGAGGGTTTGGTTTAGAATGGAACATAGACATGCAAATCAATAGTACCATGCAGTTTAGCAAGCTCTATAGTAGAGATATACAGTTAGTCCTCCATATTGTGAATTTCACATTTCTGAATTCATTTACTTTCTCAGATTTATTTGTAACTCCAAAATCCATGCTCATGTCACATTCAAGGTTATTTGTGGATATGCACAGAACAGTGAAAAATTTAAGTCACCCAACATACTTGTTCCCAGATGAACAGAACAAGTTGTCGCTCTGCCTTCTTGTTTCAACTCTCGTATAAGTGTCCTTTTTGGGTCCTATTTGAGGTCCGTGTATTTTCTGGTTTCTTTTTTTTTTTTTCTTTGCATTTTTGTACATTTTGTGGTGATTTCTCTCAGTTTAAAATGATCCTCAGGCATAGTACTGAAGTGCTGTCTAGTAGTCCTAAGCACAAGAAGGCTGTGATGTGTCTTATGGAGAAAATATGTGTGTTATGTAACTTTCATTGAAGCATGAGTTATAGTGCTGTTGGCTGTGAGTTCAGTGTTAATGAATCAACAAAATGTATTAGATAAGATATCTTTAAACACAAACACACACAAAACAAGGTTATGTACTGATCAGTTGACAAAAATGTAACCAGAGGCTTATAGGAACATAATCCTCTCTTTCCCCTAAGAGCAGTGGTTTAGCATGTGCTAATTCAGCATTCACAGTGACTTTATAGAAAATAGCTTCTCAAATGAGAGTCAACTCGAAATACAAGAATACAAGTTACAATGGAAACACAGAGAAGGAGAAAGTGATCAATTCTCTTTGGGAAGGTTAAGTGTCATAAAGGAGGTACATTTTCTAAAACATATCAGAAGTTTATTAGGAAAACTACATCCAATTTGGTAAAGCAGTAGAAAGAAGAGAAGTGACTAATATCTTAACATTTCAACTTTAAAGTTAGCTCTTTGTCACACAAAATTTTTAAACCATAGCACAAAGTTCCATGATGTTGAGAACACATGCATGAAGAGGATTAGCATTTGAGGGAGCTGTTGAGAAACTATGGGCTTGGACAGTCTAGTCCTCCCCTGCTGACAGCTCAGTACCCAGGGAAAGATTCAGCACAGCCTCAGGAATCAGCTTCTCCAACACCGCCTGCCTTTAATCCTGTTTGATCTGAATCATTGAGTGCCACAAAGTTTCTCTGAGTCACTAAGATACCATCTCTAAGATGGCATTCCCTAGTAATTTTCACCTAGATTTCATAGGGAGCTATGGTCTTATTAATGCTAAAAGAATACTACCTTTGCTAATACTAATTATTAACATTTGTATAGATTTTTACACTTTTCGAGACAGTTTACATCATAGTTACCATAAGGATCGTATGACTCCTGGTATTTACTGATGACAACCCAAGGCTCAGAAATGCCTAGCCTAGTGCACACAGCTCATAAATATGGTAGCTAAGACTCAACCCCAGTCCTTCTGGCTCCAGAGTTGAAGTTATTCTAATACTCCAGGGATTTTATAGTTGGGTTTCAGGATGCTCCTGATTTGTGCTGAGACATCTCAAAGTCTGATGAGAAGGTGGCTATAGTCTGAAGTATTTGCACGTTTTCAATGCCCACTTTAACCAGATCAGCTCTGCTTTTATTTATTTTTAAATTATTAATCTATAGATTTACAAGTTTATACATTTCCTTATAATGAGATGTAGAAAACTTCATTTTGGGAAACAATTTCATCGATTTCTGGAGTTTAATACCTTTGGACTCATAGTTTTGAAGATACAGAAGAAGTGATGTGAATTAAAGAAAAAATATCACAGAATCACAGGACCTTGATCTGGGAAGAATTTTCTTGATCTTTTATTCCAAACTCTTAATTTTGCTGGTATGAAAAATCAGGGCAGGAGAGAAAAGTTAGTTCCCCAACTGGGCTGCAAAAAGAAAATTGGTGGTTCAAGTTTACCCGAGGGTGGAAATTTGCTTTTTGGGGTGTCCGTCTAGCATAGAGGGTGGGCCATAGGTTTTGGAGCCAAAGGGTTCTACATTTAATTTCACACTTTTGATCCACTATCTCTATAGCCCTGGGAAAGTTACTTAACTTCACTGAGCTTCAGATTCTTCATATACTAAAATGGAAATAGAAATACTTGTTGGAGCTTGAGGGAACCATTAAATAACACACTTGTCGTCCTCAATATGTCTGGAACCCCTTGAAAGATAGTTACAAAAATCATACAGATGGAGATCAAAACTTCAGTTTTATGACCCATAAGGCTGAATTGAAGAAATGTGATGTGAATCTTTAACTACTCAGGTCCTTAAAATGTTCTCACTGAATTCAATTTCCCTTGCTACTCCCAGGTGGAACCTAAGAACCACTTGCTTTTCAGGAAGTGGCAAAGGGCTCCCCTGTAAGCTTACCAAATCAAAGATCAGAGAGGCCTGTGGCTACTTCTGTGGGTGGGCGCATGAAGTTGTTGCCAGATTCTTCCTCTCCATAGCATTCTTTAGTGAAATCTTTCTTCTTCCCTTGCAGATAAGAACATGACACCATTCCCCTTTAGCAATCTTTAAAAGATTGCCCTGCCATGGGCGAAATCTTTGGTTGCTGCCCACAGCATCGCATGTTCTTGATATAAAGGGAATACACCATGTTGGCAGAAGTAAGACCACGTACCCAGACCTTTAGTCTATTATTCTTTCCTCTGTGATGAAATAAATAGGTATATTACACAGGGTTAGTCAGTATTCAATAGGTTTATTGCTATATTTCCAACTCAATGCCATTTTCTGTAATATAAAACCAGGCAGCAGCTCAAGGGATACAATAGCTAATGTGTACACATTCCTTCCCTAACTTGTCCACTAAATGTGACCTGGAAATTCAGCAGTAGTGTGTGAGTGCGTGTGTGTGTGTGTGTGTGTGTGTGTGTGAGAGAGAGAGAGAGAGACAGAGAGACAGAGAGAGAATCTGTTAAAGAAACAGAGTGCAGCCCAGTAAAATAGGCATAGAATATGCAGGAGCAATTTACTAGTCCCTGGTGCATACAGGGTGCTGTGCAGAGAACATTATCATCAGTCTTCATAATAACACTGCAGGATGCATCTTATCCTTATTTTGCAAATGAAGAAACATTCAGAAAGGGGGTTTTAAAATCGGATCTTCTTGTTTCCAAGGCTTGCCCCTTTCACCACTGCATGCTGCTGTAATATCTCAGCCTTTTCTGCTTTGAGGGGGCTGTGTGAAGAGAGAATGACAATTCTTTAGATTTAGTAGAAAAACAGCAGCAAACTGTGCGTGGATAGAAAGCATAATGGGGCAGAGACAGACCCAGCATACCAAAACCCCTTTCAGAAAGCGTGGATGCCGGATGGAATGGCAGGGCAGCCGGAGGTCCCACTGTGGGATGACTTCATCACTTGGATAAGGAGAAGCTAGTGTCCAAGGCCACAGGCATCTCCCTGTTCAATGACTTGGTGAGGAAAAATGGGGCCAATTAGGAAATTACCTAGACTCAGTTTTTCAGAGGAAAACATACTGAAACTGCCACTGCCAGATTGGCGTGGCTCTGCCCTGATTGTCGATGCCCAGCGAGCGGCCAGAGCCCATCTCTGTCTCCGCCCTCTCGTGGTCTGGCTTTGACGTGGGGTTCTTTCTCTTGTCTGTGCATTTTCATCTAAGTCTTGTAGTGATGCACTTTTAAACAGAGCCATCCTAAGTGGGATGCAGACCTTCCTTTCTCCCTCTCAAACCTCCTCTCCATCCTCCCTGGCATGGCCAGAATCCGAGCACCAGAGCCACGGCCCTCCCACAGGGACAGCACGTCGTGGCAGATGCAGAGAAGGGATTTGAGCAAAGTCTGTGGCCAAACCAATGTTTGGTTTCTTCCCAAACTTCTCCCCCACCAACTTGAATCCATTCCCAACAGGCCCTTCATTAGCAATAGGCAGAGGAATCCTTCCTCCCAGCTCTGGATAAAGCTGTTTTCCTCATGTGTCAGAAGCACAGCACTTTGAAACATCAAACAACAGTCTCCTCCTCACCCGACACATTTCAGACTCCTTGCTTTTAAAAGCAGGCTTTTAATAAGCCCTGTTAAGAAAGTATAATAGCCTTTCCATGCCGTGTCGATAAATAGGAACATTTATACAGTTCTGTCCTTAGGTCCCCCAACTTGCGAGTGGCCAGTAGGTTGTATACGCTTTTAAATATATTTCCAAAGAGTGATTTCACAGTAAAGCCCAGATGATGGTTGTGGCCTCCTCACTGATGAACGACGCCAAACCTTACTCTGCATTCTCCGGGCACCCGAGGGGAATGGCGTCAACTCCTGCGGTCCGGCCAGATGCTATTCTGTCTTCCATCCCCACTGTGCCTTCTGTCTTCAGACTGCTGTGCTTCTGAGACACGAGGAAAACAGTTTTATCTAGAGCTGGGAGGAAGGATTCCTCTGCCTATTGCTAATGAAGGGCCTATTGGGAATGGATTCAAGTTGGTGGGGGAGAAGTTTGAGAAGAAACCACTTTTCCAGCTGTGGTGGGAGACAGGCCAGGCCCTGACATCATCGATGGCATTCTGCTTCTCTGTCTGGTTCCTTCTCTGCACCCCTCCTTCCGTCCATCACCTCTTTCTGCAGACTGTGAATTACCGTGATAAACAATGACCTTTGTGATATTATAAAAATAGAAAATCTCCTGTTTTATTTTATTAAGAGTTCACATTTCTATCATTATTTTTCATTGTTTCTTATGGTCCTTTTCTTCTTCTTGGGTTCAAATTCCTTCTTATTGAATGCGGCTGACGTAGCTCAACTCAACCAAGCTCCAAACCCAATCCCACTTTCTGTGGCTGCTTCCATTATAGACGCTGTGAGAGTGAGATAGTTGATTTCTTAGCCTTCCTTGTAGCTTGAAGAATAATTTGACACAGTTCTGGCCAATGAGAAATAAGTTGGAATTTGCAGGATCTACCCTGCCCCCTTCTTTTTTTCTGCCTTGAATGAAGGTCCGCTGTCTAGACCTGAAGCCACCAGCTTGTCACCATGAGGTGATAGGAATGAAGAGAAGAGCAAGAGACTCTCAGAGAGTCTAGTTCCAATATCATATCAGCTTTATTAACTTGATTATTTTTTCACTTTCTGTTGACTCAGTGGTTCGTTTATGCTATTTAATTAACTAATATATAAGTACACACATACACACACTTACTATGGCCAAGAGCTGCTCTAATCATTTAGAATTTTGATCTAGTAAACAAACTGGACCAAGTTTCTTGTCCTCAAGCTTGTAACTTAATGAATGGAGACAGGCATTAAGCAATAGACATGATAAATAACAATTATACATCTGTAAGAAATATATGCCTCGAAAAAAGAAAAAGTAAAACAAGGTAAGGAACATGGGAGTGTAAGGTAGGGGTTAGTTGCAGTTATAAACAGAGTGGTCAGGGTAGAATGTAAGCTCCACATGGCAGGTGCATAGGAGGCATGTGGTAGGTGCTCAAGAAATATTTGTTGAGTGAATGAATGAATGAATGAATAGTAAGGGAATCAATAGCTCTGTCAACTTATAGACTTCTTCTTGGACAAGAAAAATAACCTGCATGTGTTACTGTTTGTTAGATTTTCTAAAATTGTAGGAAAAACATTCCTAACTGATAGACTGAATTACATCCTTTCTTAAGTTTTCCAGTGAGCATCTTGGTCTGGGAGTATGTTAATATTGCTCTTATTCTTGGAAAAAAGCTTGATTGGGGGAGATTTTCTTTCCCCTCCGCACTTCAGAAAAGTTGTTTGAATGTTTTTTATCTATTGTCTCTGAGGAAATGTCAACTTCTCACTGTGATACTCTGAAGGTCATTTGAATTTCCTGTCTCATGATTCTAAGATGTTCCTTTTATCCTTGAGTTATATAATTTCAGTGCTACGTGACTAGTTGTGAGTATATTTACGCTCATCCTACTCAGGAGTATGCTATTTGGTTTCGATTTGAAGACTGAATTCTTTTTTTAATTTTGCAAAATATTCCAAGATTTCTTTGAATATTGCTCTCCTTATTTGTTCACTTCTCAACTTCTGTTTCTCCTGTTAGATATCTGTTCAATCCTGCCCTTCTCTCCTTCCTATCTCTTAGCTTTATATTTATGTTTTGTATCTCCTTATATTTTTGTACTACCGGATATGATTTTCTCATATCTATGATACGGTTTTCTTACTTTCTTTTCAACTAGTCCACTGTTTAATGAGTTTTTATTTTATGTACTGTAATTTTTCAGTTCTAGATTTGTTTTTGGTTCATTTCCAAATATACCTGCTTTTATATTCAAAAAGTTCTGTTTTTATCTTATTCTCTTTATTTGGATATTTTAAACATGCTTTACTTATATTAAAGCTCCTTCTAGACTATTTAGATATAAATTATCCTATTTACTGAATCTAATGGCTCTTTTTTAAAATTTTTTTTATTGCAGAATATTACAGGGTTACAAATGTTTAGGTTATGTATATTGCCTTTGCCCCATCTGAGTCAGAGCTTCAAGTGTGTCCATCCCCCAGACGGTGCACACCACACCCATTAGGTATGTATATACCCATCCCCTCCTCCCCCCTCCCATCTGCCTGACACCTGATGAATGTTATTACTATATATGCACATAAGTGTTGATCAATTAATACCCATTTGATGGTGAGTACACGTGGTGCTTGTTTTTCCATTCTTGTGACACTTCACTTAGTAGAATGGGCTCCAGCTCTATCCAGGATAATACAAGAGGTGCTAGTTCACCACTGGTTTTCGTGGCTGAGTAGAACTCCATAGTATACATATATCACATTTTATTAATCCACTCATGTATTGATGGACACTTGGGTTGTTTCCACATCTTTGCATTTTTCTTTTAACGGTTGCTATCTTTGTACACTTTGTAAACTTTTAAAATGTGAGTTCATCATTAATGGGTGTTATCTTCCACAGGAGCCCTGCTTATCCCTCAGACTGGAGAAATGCTTATTGAGATGTTTTGTTTTGTTTTGTTTTTCTCTTTGTGGGCATACAAGAAGGTAAAATACACATAAATAAATTTTAAAAATAAATTTGAATGAAAGGCCACACTAGTAAAAATATGTATCAACACACCAGAAGGAATATAGTGTGTTCCTTTTTTTAATAATAACTCAGGGAAGCCTTAGTAATAACTGGCTTGAGCAAACTGGAAGAGAGCACTGATAGGAAGTTTGTACTCAACTGAGAAGACATTCTGCCTCAGTGCATCTTAAGAGTGGGTTTTTTTAAATAACTGTTCATGGACAGACATTTTCAAGAACACTTGCAAAGATGTCAAAGAACCTTGTGGATTTGTAGAAGTATTATAATAAATGTGGGAATTGAGGCTTATGAAAGTATGATCATTTATCATGTCAGCAAGTGGGATGATTCTAATATAGAGAACTTTCAGAAACTGGGAGACCAGTGGTCTCTAATGAGGTTTCCAAAGTTAGCTTTTTAAAACTGTTCCATAATCCAGTGAGTGTGACACATTGAATAATATCCTTATTGTTATTAAGAGCTGATATCTAATTAATTCAAGACATTTACAAAAAACCCTAACAATAACATTCTTGTTCCTTATAGTGCATAAAATATAACAAGCATTAGTTCTGAATCACACCCTTAATACTTGAATCATACACATTAATACTATGAAATATATGTAAATAAATATTTTATTTATTTATATAGCACTTATTTATTTATTTATTTATTTTTTTGAGACAGAGTCTCGCTCTTTTGCCCTGGCCAGAGTGCTGTAGCGTCAGCCTAGCTCACAGCAATCTCAAACTTCTGGGCTCAAGCAATCCTCCTGCCTCAGCCTCCCAAGTAGCTGGGACTACAGGCATGTGCCACCATGCCCGGCTAATTTTTTCTATATATATTTTTAGTTGGCCAGATAATTTCTTTCTATTTTTAGTAAAGACGGGGTCTCGCTCTTGCTCAGGCTGGAGCACTTATTTTTAATTGTGCTCTACTGACACTAACCTGTCAGCTTCATTACTTACCAGCTGTAGTTCTTTTGCCAAATTACTCATCTAATCTGTGACTCAGTTTTCTTATTTGTAAAATCAGGATATCCATTGTTGCTACCATTAAGGGCTATTGGAGGCTCAATGAAATAATGTTCATGGAGTGCTAGCACAGCATTTAGCCCCCAGAAAGAGGAGCTCTTATTACTGTTATTTTCAATGTCCCCAGCTAGCTCAATTGTCCAAGGTTTTCCTTCCATGTAAATTTCACATCAAAGATACAGTCCAAACTTCAACCAAGTGCCAAGAAGAGGATTTGTTTCCTGCAAGAGCCACAGGGGGAAAAAAGCCCTACTTACTAAGCAGTCTCTTGTATCCTCACCAACGGCAGACTTTCATAATTCTATTCTGGTGTGGTGCATGCTGTTAAGTGCAGTGTGAAAAGACAGCCAATGAGACTGCAAGCTCCCTTTTTCCAGGCCTGTACCTGAGAGCATATGCCCTCTAAGCATTCAAAAGCTGTCTGAAGAATGCAGAAATAGGCAGGAGGGGAGACTAGTTTGAGCTCACTCGCATCTGGGAATGGAGAGTAGCTGTTGCCAGTGGCCCATAGAGAGAAATAAAAAACTAGAAACACTAGAACCTTAGGTCACCTGTAGTTAAACACTGCAGAGATAGAGGGGGATTTTGCACAAGGCCCTAGAACACACAGTCTCCACAGAGGAGTGTGGTACAAAGGGTTCTAGGTGTGGACTCAGATGTTCTGGATTTGAAGCTCAGTGTTCCCTCTGGGCAAGCTGTTTTGTCATGACCAGTTAATGGGAGCTCTGAACATCAAGTTGTAATCAGTAAAATGGAAACAATAATATCTGTCTCAAAGCACCGTTCTGAGGATGAATTTACATGGGAAAACTTAATTCATTTACTCGTTTGTTTATGCATCAGTGTGTTACAGAAACATTTGCTTTGTGCCTCCATGTGTGAGGCACTGTGCTAAGTTCTGGAAAAATATTAATATTAATAGAAATGACTCATCTGATTCCGTTGCAAATTGGACTTTTAAAATTCTGTAAGCATTATGCTCTTTTAAACAAATGGTTCCTATTTGTGATTCCAGAATATGAAGTATTACGGACAGCTATTCTGGTTGATGTGACATTGGTAGGTTTAGAGTCCAACCCAGTTGGCTTCCCTTTGACTCCTAGGGATGTTCCCGAGTCACTTCCCAGAAATCCCCCGAGTGACGCAGAAAAGCTGCAAAACCATTGCACCCCGATGCATGCAAGCTGCCTTTCTGTGTTACTCTATCAAATAGCCCATGATCTGTGCTCCCCTCACAGACTTGGCCCTCACCAAGGCTACAGAATCAGAGGGAAAATCCTAGTGGCTTTGGGGTAACCCATGTTTTTTCAGGAGGGTGATGAGAATATCTGAGCATCTAGTCCAGAAGAATCTGTTGTGTAGCCTGGCATAGAAAATTGCCCTTGATTTTTACAGTTAGCACAGCACCTGGCACATAGATGTTTCATATATGTTTGCTGAATAAATACATGGGCTCTGTCATGACAACCTTTCCATTTGGCATGAAGCAGCCTGCTTTGGTGGCCATGAGAATGTGCTTCCAGTTCCCAGCCGTAGAGAGCATAGCCCAGTGAGGACCCAGCTGCCGGGCTCTGAAATCCACTGTGGTGTTTACATCAAGGTTGTATCTCCCATGGGAAGCTCCTGGCAAGAACTGAACATGGTGGGGATACTACGTAGACTAAGGGACCCCTCTGATGAGCAGCTTCTTCTCAAAGACTCATCGACAACTGTACTGAACCTGTTTTTGACTTCACAGCAGGTGGTCTATGATGCAGTCCCCTAACCTCCTCTTCCTCTCTCCTTCACTTAAGGCACACTCTTAGCGTGTTCTGGTGACTCTCTCACCTTTCCTGTCTCCCTCGATGTTCTCTCTTATGCAGGCATTTCTCCTATGGCATCCTAGCACATTTAACCTTGTCGTGTTGTCTGCTTCTGGGAGGACCCAGACTAACACACCTGCCCATCACCTCTTCCCATTTTCAGATTAACTTGTCTGGCAGTTGCTTGTGGATCTTATGAGAATGAGCCCAGGAAGATCTACATCTGTGAGGCGGGCCTGGAGTGGGACGGTCTTGGGGATGAGTCAGCGAGAGACTGAGGGGTTTTCACCCAGGCGAGTCGGAAAGGAGTCACTAGTGGATCTGGGAGAGTGGAACAAGCACCATGTCTATAAAGAGAGAGAAGCACAAGAATTGGCGAATAGCGTAGCCAGCCCTGTATGTAGCAAGGAGGGAAGCAGCATAGGATCAAATGGGATAAATGGGGCGGAGGACAGTCCAACATGAAGAACATCAACACATACATAGGGAAATCTACTTTTTAACGTCCATAATCAGGGGCTTTAAGACATATTTGACCATAGACTTTGGTCCATGGTGGTGGTCGAGATAAGAGCGGCCAAAGGAGCTGCTGGGAGTTTTGGACAGATTGTGCGCCAGCAAGACATGACCCCTGCCAACCCTGACCTTACCCTTGACCAGATGCACTGATTGGAAGGAAGCAAGTGTCCTACTGGCTTTTGGAGAAGAAAAAGATTACCTGGGGATTCTGGCATATGAGAGGCAATATGCCAAGATGGAAAGTCATGATCGGTCATGCCTCCATCCACATGCCAGCATTGCCAGTTACTACTAGAAAAGTTTGGGCTTATTTCTTTATCTTGCTTTATTTCAATTGTCCCCTTTAAAAAATAAGGATAGTAATCCCTTGGAGGTCATGGTGACGTTAGAGGTGAAGTAAATATAGTGCCTAATACGATATCTGGCGCATACCCCGTACTCAAATTATGGCCCCTGTTATTAATACCAGAAGCCAAGAGGTCTGTGAAAGCAGAGATTTGTCAAACCAGAGAACAAATGTGTAGCCCCCGAATTTTGATAAAGGAAGAATGTATTATTTTGCGTTCAAAAAGTTTTTCTATCCTTTATGTTCATGTGGAATCCACTCCTAGAATAAGACCTATTCTATTATTCAGGGGTATTTCATTTGAAAGCCTTTTCTTCCACCTTTCAAAATCAACTCAAATGGTCTTATTAAAAAGGGAACTTATTGTGTCTGACAACTTGGAAGTTTAAGGGCACTTGGCCTTAGGGGTGGCTGAACCACGTGCTCAAATGTGAGGCCTCTCTTTTCCTTAGTGTTGTTTTATTCTAGGTAGGCTGTCTTCATGAGGATGTACAGTGGTTCAGAACATATCTGAGCCTGTAGCATCTTCCCAGACCATAATCCCAGAGAAAAGAGGGCATCTCTTTTTAGATAATTTCAGCAAAAGACCTGGGACCCCTTAATTGGTGTGATCTGGTTCCAATGTCTGTCCCTAAACCTGTCATTGTGTCCAGAAGGCTGAAGCATCTGGGGTTGGCCAGGCTTGAGCAGCTGCTCATCTCTAGAACTAGACACAAGAATGGGTGAGGAAGGCTTCTAGAAATTGTGGTGCAGCCAAAATCATGTGCCTAATACATCTGCCCATGGGTGGATTCGTTTCCTTCAATCTTTCTTCTTCATTCATGAGAAGTCCCTAGGGTACCACACATGTTTCCAGACGTAGAAGTGTTCTTACAATGAACAATTGTTCCTATTTAGTATCGCAGATTGGGGGATAGCCCAGACATATTGGATAGAAATTTAGACAGAAGTATAATTCAGACCCTACCTTTAGTGGTGGACATGGGTGTGGAAGCTTCAGTCATGGATTTGTCTCAGATAAAGGACTTGGAAAGGAAATCTCTCTTCTAGTTGAAGGAATAAAAATGTCTTCCAAATATTCTGAGATTTCAGAGTATTAAGCGACTGTTAACTCAGGCCAGTTCACAGCTCCTGTGACTTTGAAATAGTCCAAAGATATCGAGGGGGGTTATTTTTTCTCCTGTTATCTCTCCCCTCCCCGCCCCACTTCAACACTGTGTATAAGGAATAATATGTGTTCTCAGGAGACAGCTACTCCAGGTGGCAATGGGATTTCTTCCAACAAGAAGATGTCGGGGCACATCTGTTCTGTGTCAGACCGTGACACCTTGGCATGAAAAAAATGTCTGCATGAGACAGATGCTGCTGGCTTCCATAGTCTACTACTTCTGGCCTCATTTCTTCCTTAGAAACAGGTTATGCAACATTCATTTGTTTATTTATAGTCAATAAATATTAATTTATAAAAACTAGGAAAAATATATAAAGAAGAAAATACAAGCCATTTATTACATTATCCCCCCCCAAAAAACCCACCAATTTAACATTTTGGTGTATATCATCCCAGATTTTATTTATACAATTCCATTTGATTTGAGGGATGGATTCCTAAAGTTAGCTCACCTGATTAAAAAACAGTAAACATTAAAGCCGATTCTTTCATAGTAATTAAATATAAAGCAGCAGGGAATGTGTTCTTGGAGCACACACGTCCCCAGCCCTTATGTTAAAAGACACCTTTGCAATGTGCATCTTGCAGCCGAGTCCCCAGAATTTTTTCAAGTTTTTCATTATCCTTTCTTGGTTATATAATGATACTGGCATCACATTGTCTCATTTCATACATTTCTCACTCCAAAATTCACAGCTCAGCATATCATTTTGGGTAATTTTATGGCCTTCTTCATAACGTTCAATTTCATCTAACATCTAGTTGCAAAGTTGTTGATTTTGGGAAAGGTTTTTCCATTCTAGTATGACTTCCTAATGAACATTTGATTGACATTGTTCGAGGATATAAAAATAAAAACAGCTAAGAAAAATAAGAGTAAGTCTCAGACTGACAGTGTGATCACCCCTGAAATTCTGCACACAAGACTTAGTGTGCATAGCCAGGTGGGTCCCAAGGTGGTATTAATATTTCTGATTAGAAGCCGGGGGTGGGGGGAAGCAATAGCGTAAATGTAGATGAACATTCACCTAGACCTCAGGATTTAAAGTTCTTAATATATTCCACTACTATAGATTCCCCAAACTATGACCTTCCTTCCTCTCTGTTGTGTGCATGTGTGTGGATAATCCTTTCCTCACAGAAATGGGGTTGCACAGGGTACGACTTAACAATATATCATGGTTTACAGTGTGTGACACATAGAAAACAATTTGGACTTAGCCAGAACAGGCACTCTGCTTTTTGCCATACTGTGTAAAGTGTTCTCATCAAGGAGAGACAGACATCTGAAGATACCCGATGCCTTTGATAGATCGTTTATATAAATCTCTGAAGTAAGGTGCTCCTAGTTCTTACTCCAGTCTGTGAACTCCAAAATTCTTATCAAAACCCAGGTCTTAAAATCACTTATGCAGGATGAAATTCTCTTTTTTTTTTTTTTTCTTTTCTTTTTTTTTTTTTTTGAGACAGAGTCTCGCTTTGTTGCCCGGGCTAGAGTGAGTGCCATGGCGTCAGCCTAGCTCACAGCACCTCAAACTCCTGGGTTCAAGCGATCCTCCTGCCTCAGCCTCCCGAGTAGCTGGGACTACAGGCATGCGCCACTATGCCCGGCTAATTTTTCTATATATATTTTTAGTTGTCCATATAATTTCTTTCTATTTTTAGTAGAGACGGGGGTCTCACTCTTGCTCAGGCTGGTCTCGAACTCCTGACCTAGAGCGATCCACCCGCCTCGGCCTCCCAGAGTGCTAGGATTACAGGCGTGAGCCACCGCGCCCGGCCAGGATGAAATTCTCTAAATAACCATCCTTGCCCGGGTGCTGGGAATAGTGCCGTAGACTCAGGATTTGCTCCCAGAGCAATGACTCTTGCTGAGGAGATGGGACATAAAGCCAAAGAGGTGTGAGCCACTTCTGTGGAGTGTGAAGGACAAGAAGGAATCGGACTTATTTTAGAGAGCGAGGAGCGGCTACTCCGTGGAAGAGACATCTCAACCGAGGCCTAAAGTATCACCCTGCAGCAAGAGGCTGACAGTTTGGATGAAAGGAAGAGAATAGTTTTCCAGGATGACGGAATGAAGTGCTCAAAGATTGGGAGGGAAGAGGAGACCTGGAAATTAGTTTCTGATGGGCATTCAATTCTAGAGGACCCAAAGGCTCCCCCTACAATGATGGGGAATTTGAGAGAACAGAGACAGATTTCGGATTCACGTAAAGGGATGTGCAATAAAGCCAGAGTTGACCAGTGACATCATGGCGTCCTCAGCGTTTGTCCCAGGGGTGTTTAAGCAGACTAGGAGTGCTAAGGGGACTGAGCTTTGGAAGGGTGTCAGAGAGATGACTCAGAGAGCCTCTGGTCCCATGAAACACACTCTTCCTAAAATCCGAAGCCCATCACCAGAGCCTCTCTCCTTAGTTTTACGACTTTGTGTTTTTCCTTTGGCCAAATACCAAAGAATATCATCTAATCCCTGCAGAACTGTGCGTGGAGGTCAGCTTGTGCTCAGCACAGATCTCATTCAACTGCCATTCATCTGGAGACTTGAGGAAAATCGAACCGGCTCTTGGGCATTCACTTAGTAGAAAATAGAATTTTGGGAAGTGTCGAAAAGTATCTTTAAAAAGATGAATAAAGTCCATGATCAACACTAGATTTCAAAACTGAAAGGGACTTTGGAGGCTGACCAGCCAATATCTCCATTTTACAGATGAAACATGAGAGCACAGAGAGACCCAGGGACCTGCAACATTTCCTGCCAGTGAGGGCTGTTGGCGTAGGCACACCCCTGCCCCCGCCCCCACCCCCCACCCCTGTCCCCCGACTCTGTTCTTTCCATTTGATCTGGGCCTGTCTGCAGGGCAACTCCTAGGAAATAACACAGGGATATTTCAGAGAAATTTAAACCAAGTTCAAAGAATCAAATATCTGCAGAGCTGCCACATGTCAAGATCTTCACCCATGTTCTTCCTCTGTCTGTCTGGGACGACGCTGCTCCTCATCTTCCAGGTCTTGGTGTAAATGCCAGACCCACAGAAGGACCTTTGACTGTCCAGTCTACAGTTGATCCCCTACTGTTTCCTCTCATAGAACTCAGTCTTTCCTTGATACACTTAGCAGAGCTCATTCGTGCGTGTGCTTGTTTATTTTCTCTCTCTTTCACTGCCCTGTAAATTCTTTGGAGGCAAGGACTAAGACTGTTTTCTTAATTCCTCTACATTCGGCAACAGCATGATGCCTGGCAGTGAGGGGGGCGGGGGCTTGGGTGTTCTCCATCTGCCCCTCCCCACACATCCCAGTCTGGGCATCCTGCTCTGGACCTGGGAAGCTGACCTTTCCTTGACTGCACCCACAGGTCCCCCTGACCCCTGGCTCTGGGCTAGGTTCTGCCAAGGAGAGGTGCAGGCAGGAAACTGAAGGGAAGAAGAGGGAGGTCTGTTTTCATTCCGTTGCCTCTTCCCAGGTCAACAAGCTGCAGTGTGTAGGTTGAATCCTTCTACCCAAAGCTACAGATTCTGTCTGGGCTCTCTCCGAGACTTAACCACGCCTGCCTCTTCAGGCTGGGAGAGGTGGGAATGGCTCCCTTCTGTGGCTAGCTCTAGTTCATGCACCACACTGCTGTTTTATTTTAACCTCACCTAAACCTTTGGAAATACGTAATCCTTTACTGAGTGTTTCCCAATGATTCCATCTGAATTGTGCTCTCTCTGTCTTGCTGAGACTCTATGAATGCAGTAATTGTTTCATTAATTTTAATTACACATATTAAAATGGATTAAGGATCAGATGGATTCCATAAGAGCTCCAGAGAGGAGAACCAAGATCACTGGTTGAAAACAAGTGAAATGGACATAGTGGCATGTTTGAAGGAGAAGACATCAGAGAGACATGAAGGCCAATTGTTAAGGAAGGTAAGAAGCTCTTAGAAGTGGGATTCCAGTAGATGTTTATTAAATGAGATAGTTTTAGCCCTTATCATGCTGCATAGACCTCACATCCAGGGGAACAGGTCATGCTGCTGGATCTTGGTGTGAAAGTGAGTCTTTGGGGTTTGTCTACACCCAATCCCTTGGAAATTGCCATGTCATATATTTCCTTTCAGCTGCTGAAAAACAAAAAGTCCAGATTAAGTGATTTATAAGACCTCTTTCAATTCTAAAATTCCCCTATTCAGTGTTTTCATGATATGGACTGGCCATGGGGTGACTTTGGAATTCTTATGAAGGAAGAAAACAATATGGGAAGTGGTATATTTTGCCTTGAGTGTGTGAAGGCATCTTAGCAGCTGTTAGAGTTGCCATTTGCCAGAGTCTGCCTCTCCCTGTGACCCTGGACTTTTGGGTTGGCCAAGCCTACCCACACACCATGTGGCCGGTGTCCACCCCAAGAGAATTTCCTACTTGCAGGGAGGGACAGAGTTTCCTTCATTCTCGTACTCTCCAACATGGAAACTGGCATACTGAAGCTTCTCAATGAATATTCAGAGTGGAAGAAATAAATATTTGTGGCAGAAATCCCTGGTCATTGCCTTCAAGCCTATTTTCGATTCTTTATTTTCCTGGCTCCTAAGCCCCTTTGACTAAATGTTCTCTTCCTGGCCCCATATCTTCTTCTTGGAACCAATGGTGGCTTTGGCTTCTCCAGAACTGGCCTTCATACTGTCATGCGTGGACTCTCTGAACTCGTGTGCTGCTTCTGCATGCTTCACAAACTGTGTCCCCAAACAGACCCTTTTAGATGCCACCTAAAAAGCAATCTTTAATCAAATTTCCAGATAATGAGCTAAATGGGTCTCCCTCTTTCAGCCTCCTCTAATTCCTGACCTTCCCTTCATCACTAATTCACATTTTCTTAACCCCTACATGAAAGGACAATGGTTTCCTGAGTATGTAAAGGGCGAAGACCATCAAAAGGTTCTCAGCAAGAAAAAGCCCATGATTTACAGTCGTGAGAAAATGTGACACACCCCTCCTTGTGGCAGTAGTTGTTCAATAAATTGAGTAGTAAAGATAACACTGTGTACCCATCAACTCCTACTTCCTTTTGTCTCTTGGGCACTGAGCTGTTCTTACTCACAACACTCCAATACCAAACGTGTGGGTTTTTCCCTCACATCTACCAATTCTTCAACTCCCCAGACACAAACTGGGTGCCCCACATTTTAATTCAATTCTGTAACTTCCAAGAGTTAGCACAGACCCCACAGGTCTGCTTCCACTTCAGACACCAGTCACAAGTCCTGGGTGGCCTGTATTTATGACCTACTGGCTATATACTGGGGATCCCATGATCCTCTCCTTGGGTTTGATAATTTGCAGAACAGCTCACAAAACTCAGGGAAACACTTTACTTATGTTTCCTAGTTTATTATAAAGGATACAACTCAGAAAGAGCCAATGGGAGAGATGCATAGGGCAAGGTCTGGGAGAGGGGCACGGGACTTTTTCACCCTTTCTGTGTGTGCCACTCTCCCAGCACCTCAATGTGTTTACCAGCCTGGAAGCTCTCTAAACTCATCATTTAGCGATCTTTATGGAAGTTCCATTTTGTAGGCATGATCGATTCAATAGTTGGATACTGGTGATTGAACTCATTCTCCAGCCCTTCTCCCCTCCTTGGAGGTCTAGGGTGGGGCCAAAAAGTCCCAAATCTGTAATCCTGCCTTGTCTTTCTGCTGACCAGCCCCCATCCTGAACCTATGCAGGGGCCCCCAAACACCAGTCATCTCATTAGCATACAAAAGACACCCTTATCACTCTGGAGATTTCAAGGGTTTTAGGAGCTCTGTGCCAGGAACCGGGGACAAAGACCAAATATATGTTTCTTATTAAGGCACAGGCTGATAGATAGACTGCATTGACCGTGTTTCTCAGCCTCACTGGCAGCTACGTGGCTGTGTGACTAAGCTCTGGCCAATGGAATTTGCATACATGAGATGTCTGTCACCAACAGGCCTGGTCCCTAAAATCCTCCCACGCTAACCTCAATGCTCTCTCTTCCTTTGTTTGCTGTTTGGATGCAGAGTGTCCAGTGATAGACTCAGAAAGGCCCTTGAGGATGTTGGAGCTAGTGGACAAAGGAGTTTGGGGTCCTAAATGATTGAGCAGAGTCAGTAGATGAAAGAGCCTGCATCCTTGAATTAAATAGAGCGCCCCTACCGCCGACCTTCATAGGCATGTGATGTTAACAAGAAATAAACTATTGTGTCAAGACACTGAGGTTTGGGGGCTGTTTATGTTGACTTTCTAGGCTGGTGTTTCTCATGGGAGAAATTTGATCAGTTTTAAAACAGAGTTCTGCCAAGAGGTACGTATGTGTTTAGACAGAAACATTTCCCTTAAATATCTTTTCAATGGTGTCTGTGTGTGTGTGTGTGTGTGTGTGTGTGTGTGTATGTCGGTTCAGGGTTGAAGGAACTTCTTTCAGGGAAAGAAACAAATTGGCTTTGATGTCTAATAATCTGGTCCATGCTGTTACAAGTAAAATGACCCAAATAGAAAAATAGCATCTTAGAGAGGGGGAAAAAGAAGCTGTCCCCATTATTTCTGATGGCCAGTGCTTACTGTGGCAAAACTATTGTCTTTTCTCACAGCCTGTGCTGTCTTTGGCAGAGGCTCCAACTTATGACCTTTCTAAATTAAAGTTTTCCCCTGGAGGAGGATTTTATGAGTGGAATTTGACAATTAGGAAAGAACAGATAGGTTTCTGCGCTGTAGCGTGGGCCAGCTATAGCACATCCAAACCCGGAGATACAAAACACTTCTCCTGATCATCCAACAACCAAGCACCATGTTATAGTAATTTGGTTCTCTTCAACCCATCAGCTGCTTCCCAGGGACGTGAAATGAGGGAAACATCAAGTTGTTTCCTAGTTGTTTTTGTCATTTGTCTAAGAGATATCACTGAAAATGTAAAAGGAGAAAAGCCAAGGCAAGAACGACTTCATTTTGTCCTCTGTGGTTTTTGCTGTGATTGATGTCTGCCTGTCCTTCTGTGCCATGCCATGAACTTGCTGATGGGGCTACAGCTGGGATAATCAGCCGGACTGTGGAAAACCCAAACCTACGGCATCTGGGGAGATTTCCAAAGGCTATCTGGAATTGTTTACTGTAGGGTTTCTCTTAAATGATTCATTACCCTGCTAAACCAGTACCATTAAATTAAATTGTAAATTAGTCCATTGCAAAATGCTGGGAAATACCCTTTCTATTTGCTTCCCATTTGAGCATTACACTGGATTTGGAAAAGTACTATCAGTAGCAATGCTTGCTGTGGGTTTTTCATAGACCAAAGTTTCCTGACCTGGCTGCAGAAAGACAATTTTCACTTTTCCAATGTCTTGAGATCATCTGGGCTGTAGTTAGGGGACAGGCAGACGGGTATAAGCATGGATTTTGCTGCTGTCAGTTACTATGATTTTGGAAAGGTCATGTAAACCTCCCTAGGTCTCAGTTTCCTCTTTTGTAAACTACTGACAATAGTAAACACATCAATGGTTACTCAGAAATGTAAGTGGGAGAACAAATGATCAGTGCCTGGCACTTAGTCGCTGTTCAATAAATCCTGTCTTCCTCCCAGACATTGGTGGCTGAGAGCCTGTGATCCCTGTGTTATCCTCCCTCATGTGTTCTAGAAAAGTGTGTGTG
Source organism: Eulemur rufifrons (assembly GCF_041146395.1). Classification (NCBI taxonomy): domain Eukaryota; kingdom Metazoa; phylum Chordata; class Mammalia; order Primates; family Lemuridae; genus Eulemur; species Eulemur rufifrons. The sequence continues at coordinate 28,710,281 of NC_091001.1, forward strand.
TGTGTGTGTGTGTGTGTGAGAGAGAGAGAGAGAGAGATCTGGTGGGCGAGCCACTGCAGAGTGGGCAGGGAGCTTAGAGAAGGTAACATTTTGATCTCCTTGCTTTGTCAGAGGAGAAATTCAAGGCTGCAGGAGGGAAAGCGGCATGTCAGAAGCCACCTAGCTAGCAGGACATGGAGCCAGGGTGCAGACCCCCTCCTGTGCTGCATTTTACACACGTGAAGTTTCCTCCCTAATGATCATGGGCATTATTGATGGAGCACATGTGGGTGCCAGACATTTATAACAACGCTGTGAGAAAGGCTTTATCATGACTCCCATTTCACAGACGTGGACGAGAGGTGAAGTTACTTTCCCAGAGTCACACACCAGGTGTGCGGTGAAGCACCCCTGATCCACCAGGCTCCACAGCCTCCAGCCAGCACACTGTTGTACACCACTGGAAAGGGGTGCGAATTACCAGTATGTTGCAGTTTCAGAGGTCAGAGCACGTGCAGATGAACGAAGGGTCAGGATCAGCAAGCCAGGCCTTTTCTGTTCCATACCAGATGTAAAAGTTCAGTCAGCAAGAACACCTCCGGCCAGCAAAAGAACAGCTTCCTGCCTATCCGTTTAGACTGTGTTCTCCTGATGACTTTTAAGGGGGCTCAGAGCCCAGATTAATTTGACAGAATAACGGAGCAAACCAGCTTCGTTCCCACAAACACCACTTCCAAGTCGCTATGAGGTAACTTCAGTTCACGGTCCAGTTTAGACTGGAATGGCCAAGCTTTGGGGTGTCCCCCACACCCACGGTGGACCCGGCCTCTCAGTGCCCAGACTGAAGGGCGGAAACAGAAAGTCTGGCCCATCCGTCTAACGGTTGTCCCTCGGCCAGCTAACGGGATCTCTTAAAGAGCTTTTTGTGGGCAGCTGCGGCAGACCGAAAAGAGCTTGGCACACGATACCAAATTAGAGAGGAAAACAGACCCAGGAAGGAAATACTGCTCACATCCTGGGCAGCTTTTGAATTATCACTTTCCCCTCTTTTCTGCTGAGTTTCAGATCTGTGACTTTCTAACAAAAGGGTTTTCTGGCCCAAACCTGCAGTCTGTTGTGGAGAAACTGTGCACAAAAGTGGAGTCAGCTGGTGCACCCCGTGTGACCTGGTGCAGTGACTCCACAACTTTGAGCCTCTATTTTCAGTGGGGAAGTGGAGCATAGTAATGAAACATATGGAGGCCTGGTCATTTCCTAGCGGTTTGGCCTTGGATAAGCATCTGGCCTTCTCTTGACTTCAGTGTCCACATCTATAATAGGAAACAACAGCAGTACTTACCTCAAGGTTGCCAGAGAACTGAATGAGCTAAGAAGTGTGGAACCTTGGAACAATCCTGAGTTCATACTACATACTACATCTAGGTGCGGTGTACAAGGTTATCATATATTCCTGTCACTAAGATGGAGATAATAGTAGTACATGTGTAGGATTGTTGTGAGGATCAAATGATGTTTCTAAAGGACTTAGCACATAGTAGGTGCTAGGAACTAAATACTAGATCTCATGCAGAGAGGCTGAGCAGAGACACTTTTGAGAGGGTTTTATATGGGGACCCTGAAAGCAGACAGCCAAGTCGTGTCTCTGCCAATCACCAAATAACTATTAGACAGATCAGGTCATTAACTTATGCAGTTTATTGTTTCAGAAGGTGATGTTTCAGGAAAACGAACAAGCCAGGCAGGCGGGAGGGTATGGTGAAAACACAGTGGGCTGGGGTCCACAGTGCTGGCTTGGAATCCTGACCCAACCTTCAGGATGTATGTAGCCTTGGGCAAATGTCTCCCTCACTTTGGCTTCAATTCCATCTTCTGTAAAAAGGAGAATTTAGGTGATGTCTCAAATTCCTTCTAATGCTAGTATCAAAAATTTAATATTATTTTGGAACATCACTCATATTCACTGCTAGTGGGAATGGTAAAATGGTAAAATTACAGAAGTGAGCATTTTAGCATGATCTAGTTTAGATGAAGGTGTGCATGCCCAGCTCCACTGTGGCATGTATTGATCAGTTTATACTTGCTCACCCAAAAAAATATTTATTGAGGCTTTAATATGTTCCAGGCACTGTTCTAGGAGCTGGGGATACACCAGTGAACAAAACAGATGAAAATCCCAGTTGTCAGGGAGTTTACTTTCAATCATGGTAGACAAATCATAAATATGATAACATAAAGAAAAAATAAGTGCTTAAGAGAAACTGACAAAGTCGGGAGGGCTGTGGTTCTGGAGGGGGGTGTGCATTTCTAATGTCTGTTTCCCCACTGGATGGGAGCATGGCTGCAGCCAGGGCAGTGCCTGGCATACGGTAGGTTCAAACGCCTGAGTGAGCAGAACCTGAATCCTGCAAAGACTGATTTGATGCCTGTGTGCATAGTCACTGTATTTTCATCTGAAATACATTAGCTCTTACAGTTTCCAGAGCAGACCTGAAATGACTACATTACCATTATTTTAAATCTGAGAAGCATATGGGAATGAAAGCCACATCCTCCTCCCAAACCAGGCCAAGCAGAGGAGGGAGAAGTTAGTTATAATATTTGCACATTGCTGCCCCCTGGTGATAATATAAAAATATAGCCACAACACCACATTTATTTACCTCTAGGGTAAAATACATCAGTGAGCACACAACTGCATCATTGGAATAGTGAGATTAAACTATCAGAGTGGTGACCATATCTGCCTAATCCAAAAGTATGAACAGTATGGCCTTAAGGGGCCAGTGGCTAGACTATGAAGACTATGTCAGGTAAGTCGATATAGTGATTTCATTTTCACTATGGCAGAACATGATCTCTGTTCAATTACTCTTCGGGAGTTTATAGTTATCACAATGGATCAGAGCTCATAGAAACCTAAGATATTTTCCAGTCCTAGGATTCTAGGAATTTTTCCTGGGCAGTCCATGCGTAGACTTCAGGGACCCTCTGAACTTTTGTTTGGGAACAATATTCCCCAAATGCATAGGGAAGTGTTAGATCCAAATAGCTGGGAACTGTGGATCAGTTGGCCAAGGTAAGTCATCCATGAAATGAGACACTTGTATTTGTCACTGTGGTCCTGGCTTGAACATGTTATTTCATTTATACACACATTCCCCATTTTTTCTCATACCAACGTGGCTGGGAATCAGGTAGTTTCCTAACCATGCTGAACCTTTGTTTTCTCATCTAAAAATGGGAGAGAAAGAATACATACTACATAAGGTTAATCAACACATAAATAAGAATAGGAGTGTGAAAGAAACTAGTAGAATATCAGGCACCCATTAGATGCTTAATAAATACTTTTAAAAGTAAGCTTGTTAAACATTAATATTCATATAAACATAAAGCATTCAAGATTCATAAGTGATATGAAAACTTTTTTGATTAATTATTCCTGGAATTATATTCATTGCAATCTCTTAACAACACATCACACGGTGACAAATTCTAATAAACTCTGTCCACAGTTGTGTTGCTGTCAGAATACTTTGAAAACCACTATGATGAAAATGTTGCTGTCTTTTGTGTTTGAAGATACTACTGGTGACTGCATTTCTATTTATCTTTAGTTCTGATTGAGAATACTGTTGTATTATAAGAGCTAATGTTTCCTACCTTGTGTCCCCAGGAAAACTGCCCTGGGTCCTACATCTTGGGGCCCTGCTATGGTCTAATTATTTGTGTCTTCCCAAAATTCATGTTTAAATTTAACCACCAACACAATGGTATTAGGAGGCGAAACCGTAGGGAGGTGATCAGGTCATGAGGTCAGAGCCCTCAGGATAGGATTAGTGTCCTTATAAAACAGGCCCCAGAGAACAGCCTTGGCCCTTCCACCTTGTGTGGACACAGCAAGAAGACACCATCTATGAACCAGGAAACAGTCCCTCACCAGACACCAAATCTTCCCATGCCTTGATCTTGAACTTCCCAGCCTCCAGAATTGTGAGAAATAAATTTCTATTGTTTATAAATCACCTAGTTTGTGGTATTTTGTTATAGCAGCCTGCACAGATTGAGACAGGTCTCTGTTTGCAGAATCATGCTTTTCTTTCTTTTATTTAAATCTTTATACTCTTTTTGTTACTACCACAGTAATATGTGATTATCATAAATAAAATTGAAATAGTACAGAAAACAGATGGCCTGTAAAGGAAACATTTTCCATAATTCCAACCTTCTTTTAAATGTTTGGCATATTATTGGGTTCATTTTATTTAATGAATATACCAACTTATGTATGAGTTAGTATGGGATCATACTAATATGTTCTTCTGCAATTTATTATATTTTTTAACCTTAGGCATCTTGGATAAGTCCTATATCCATCTGCCTCTCTCTCTCTCTCTCTCTCTCTCTCTTTTTCTCTCTGTAATTGCTGTGTAGTATCCCACAGTGAGATGTACCTGTTGTAACTCTACAGTTTCCTTTCCAGGTGATCTGCTGCCTTTGTTCAACAGGAGATCTGAGATCCCACTCAAGCAAGGCCTCTCAAAGACTGGAGGAAAAAAGACAGCAAGGACACCAGCCTCATTTGAAACTGCATTTGAGTGAGCAGCAGTGGGTGACCTAACCTATAGAGGCTGAGGGGCCGAGAGGCATTGTGGGCAATGTTCCTTTGCCGCTGAAAGATGAATGGCACTCTGTCGACCCCATCTTACCTATAAGAATGATATATACTTTCATTGATGGGTTCTTACAGTTTATATTTTAAGCTTCATTCATATAGCATTAACTCAATCAACAAATATTTTTGTATGTGTACTAAGAGGCAATCAGAAATGCTGAAATAGGCTGGGCATGGTGGATCTTGCCTATGATCCTAGCACTCTGGGAGGCCGAGGCTGGAGGATCACTTGAGGTCAGGAGTTTGAGACCACCCTCAGCAAGAGTGAGACCCCCATCTCTACTAAAAAGAGAAAGAAATTAGCTGGGTAACTAAAAATAGAAAAAAATTAGCCAGGCATGGCGGCATACACCTGTAGTCCCAGGTACTGGGGAGGCTGAGGCAGGAGGATTTCTTGAGCCCAGGACTTTAAGGTTGCTGTGAGCTAGACTGACACCATGGCACTCTAACCCGGGCAACAGAGCAAGACTCTGCCTCAAACTAAAAAAGAAAAAAGAAAGAAAACTGGTCGTATACATAGGACAATAATCAAGTGCATTCTACTTAACACAATTTATTTGCATTTATCTGGACAAGAATAATTTGCATTACTATCAGTTTTCTGAATTCAAGGAAAGGTAGAAATAATCAAGAAGGGTATATTAAACTGAACACCCAGGACCTTTTTCTGCCCATTTCAAAGACTTTCAGAATTTTCACTGACAAATATCACATTAACATACAACTGGAAAAATGTGGCATATAAATGCTAAGAACATGGAGATAAAGGCAGTTAAAAACAAACAAACAAACAACAAAAAAACCAGAAGGGCCGGGCGCGGTGGCTCACGCCTGTAATCCTAGCACTCTGGGAGGCCGAGGCGGGTGGATCGCTCTAGGTCAGGAGTTCAAGACCAGCCTGAGCAAGAGTGAGACCCCGTCTCTACTAAAAATAGAAAGAAATTATCTGGCCAACTAAAAATATATATAGAAAAAATTACCTGGGCATGGTGGCGCATGCCTGTAGTCCCAGCTACTCAGGAGGCTGAGGCAGTAGGATTGCTTGAACCCAGGAGTCTGAGGTTGCTGTGAGCTAGGCTGACGCCACGGCACTCACTCTAGCCCGGGCAACAAAGCGAGACTCTGTCAAAAAAAAAAAAAAAAATCCCAGAAGAATGAACTTATCTGTAAGATGACTTTGGGAGGAGGAAGACACATCAGTCTTCCTATTCTACACAAGCAGAAGGAAGAAAGGTGGTTGATGTAGATAGCACATACTGTGACTTGATGTGCGTGGAGGGCCCGCATGGTGGCATTCGGTATTCATTAGTGGGTGATGGAGATTTCACCATAGATCACAGATGTTTCCTCAACCTGAATATCCAGGCCGGCCCAAACCTCCCAGGCAGCAACAGACATAAGCCTGAGCATCTTCCTCTCCAGTTGCTCCAATCACCTGCGTGCTTCTCCCTTTGTTCCTGCCACAGGTCCTGTGGTTTGTTTCTTGCCTTCAGGTTGCACTTCCTTTCTGAACCCAGCTTCCCAGCTTCGATCCTTAGTTTTTTCCAAGAAAATTGGCCTTTACATTTTTTAGTTTATTCCTGGGGATATTGTTCTGACTGTGTGATCATAACCAATCATCGTGCCTTCTGGATTACCCTGGGTAGAGGCTGCCCTGCCACTCAGCAGATGGGCTCAGAAAACAGAGAAAACCTGCAGGCTTTTGGAGAGCCTTCAAGCATCGTGTTCGAAGAAAATTCATTTTTTTTTTTGATCCGGTTCTTGTTTTGAACCCACACATCAGCTGAAGTGGGTTGTCTTTTGGAATTTAAGTGAGAAGACTCAAATCCCATTCTGTGTACAGTGAGAGGAGTTCATCTTTGCCAGTCTCTGAAGGGATTTGAAAAGTGGAGGGGGGATGAGGTACTTTAAGGCTTTTCCAATCTTCTCTAAATCTTCTCCTGTCCCTATGTTAGTTTGGTTACTTGGTTGTGACAATTTTGTCACGATTCTCAGCAAAGTCAGTCTGTGTTCTGTGCTGCATTGAGCCACCTCCTTCATTGATTTCCACCAAAAATATCTACCCAGACAAGACCCACGTGAGCACATCTGATGTCACTGGTTGTTTGGCCTGTTGGAGATGGGAACGCATCATAGCAATGCAGACCATGCAAAGCTAAATGCTAGCAACCAAATTCCTTTTCTTCAATATCCCTGTGGCTGTTCTGTCATGCTGCTTGGCCATTTTCTCTCTTTTCTTCCTATTTCTTCTCCACTTTCCTTGTGCCCTCCTGCTCAGCAGTGAAAAAGTGAAGATTTCTTCTTCTCTTTTTGCAGAGTAATCAAACTTATTCCCCAGCCTCTGTTGCCTCCCTGATGTTCAAATCCAGACCATCTTTTGCATGGACCCATATATCCAACATTGTTCTTAGTTGCAAGCAACAAAAATGGATCCTGGATGAAGTAAGCAGAAGCACGTATTGAAGGAAAATTAAAAAGCTCAAGAATTGACAGAGTTGCTGAAGAATCAGGCCCAGGAAATGGGCAGGCAAAAACGGAGACTGGGGTTTAAGACTGGGGTGAAATGATGCACAGCTGGCTGCTGGATGTTCCAGCTGGCACTGCCGCCAACATTGCTGTGGGCCCTGTGGTCTGCTGGGGCTTCAGTGCCCTGCAGACTGGTCTTGCCTCCCGCCAGATCCCATACACTTAAGAAGTGGATCAAGATCCTGGAGAATAAAATGAAATGGCAAGTGTCCACCGCAACTCATTGGGATGCTTTGGAGAACAAAGAGCTGTCTATTCTGCATCCTCTACTGTTTCATCTCTCTTTCTACTACCCAGTGTCTGTAGGAGGAACTTACCTGAATAAAGCTTTTTCCCACTAATGACCTGAATTATGTCCTCTGTTTCCCCATTCCTCAGCCTCACTGTCTGCCCCTCAGATGAAGAATTGGCTACAATCTTTTATTTTTTATTTTTTTTTTTGCTACAATCATTCTTGTTTTTAAGCATTTTATTCCCTATGACTATACTTTTGCCCACTTTAATTTCCATGACAATTCTATGAAGTAGATACTACTAATCCCCATTTTACAGATGAAAAATCTAAGACATAGGAATGTTATGTGATTCTGTCAAAGACACGCAGCTAGAAGACAGGGGAAACAGATTTCAAACTCAAGGCTGTCTGATTCCAAAATCAATGTTCTCATTTTAAAGTTTTTTTAATTTTTATTTTCATCTAAACTATGCATGCACGTAGTTTAATAATCAAACTGCTGTTTTATATTTACCTCTATGACTCTAAATGAACTGCTTATATTGTCACTTCTTGGTCTGTTTTGACTATCATCCTCTTACTTACAATTGCTCAATATAGGCATGTAACCCTCTTCCCAGCCTCCCTCCCCTGCTATCATCACACTTCCCCCAACTCATCATTATGATTCTATCATAATTTTGCCTAGAAACTACTACCAATATTCATTAGATACTTTATTGTGACTGTGTAAACTCTATTGACAGCTAAGCCATGGAGTATACTATGATGCTATTGTAAAGAGTATCTTTGCTCGGATCCCATGTTCTGTTTGTTGTTGGTAATCAGAAATATAACTGATTTTGTTATATTGACCATGTATCCAGCCATCTGGCTATATTAACGTATTAATTCCAACAGCCTATCCTTGGTTCTTTTGGCTTATCTATATTTACAATCAGATCTTTGAATAATGGCAATTCCTTTCCAATCTTCATTTCTTTTTTCCTTGAAGTAAACTTTATTGAGGTATTAATATATAATTCATACACAGTAACATGAATGAATTTTAAATGTGAAACTTGATGAATTTGGACGAATATGTGTACCCAGGTCAGTATCACAACAAACAAGATACAGAACCTGTCCCTTGTGTCTCTAACCAGTCAACAGCATCATCCCACATGCTCAACCCCAGGCAACCACTGATCTTACTACGTTTTGTTCTTTCCTAGACTTTTTTACTTTTGTCACTCTTTTCATTTCTAATGTTTGTCATTTGACTCTATTTTGGTCTTACAAAAAGGGATTTATCAGTTGTGTTAGTCCCTTTGAATAACTAATTGGACTTTGCTGATTCTCTCTATTGTATGTTTGTTCCCTATTTTATTGGTTTCTTCTGATCTCTGCATTATTTCCTTCCTTGGATTTAATTTGCTGTTTATTTAAAGAAAACTTCTTGAGACTGCTTGGTAGGTGATTGATTTTCAAGTCCATCTTTTTCTAATAGACAATAAATTTCCCTCTAAACACAGATTATCTGCATTCCAGAAACTTTGATATACTGCATTTTTATTACCATTTACTTCAAAATATTTTAAAATCTCCACTGTGATTTCTTCTTTCACTCATGAGTTATTTCAAAGTATATTTATTTATTTTCAAATATGGGTATTTGCTAGTTATCTTTTTGTTACTAATTTTCAGTTTAATTCAGTTTAATGTTTAGAATATATTCCGCATGGTTTCAATCTTTGAAAATTTTTTAGACTTGCTTTATTTTTAAATATTGGTAAGTGTTCCACATGTATACATGAAAGCATGTATATTATGTGGTGGTTGTGTGCAAAATTCTAAATAAATAAGTTAGGTTGATTGTCTCAACTGCCTTATCAAATCTTTTATATCTGTACTATTTTTTTCTACTTGCTCTATTGCTTACTGAGAAGGTTGTAAAAATCTCTACCATTATGATTGTGGCTTTGCATATTTTGCAGAAAGCATTTGTTTGTAAAGAGCTAAGTCTCTGTTTATTATTTATATGCCTTGAGACCATGTTATTAGGTACATACACATTTATATATGGATATATATTTATAAATATTATATTTCCATGGTGAAGTAAACCTCATTAATCTCATTATAAAATGACTCTCTTTATCTCTAGTATTGTTTCTTGCCTTAAAGTCTATTGGATCATACCAACTATTTTCTTTTAAAATCTAATTTATTGATTTCATGCAATAAAACTCACCCTTTATATGTGTATAGCTTAATGAGTTTTGACAAATGTGTATAACCATGTAAGTACTACCATGAGGAATATATAGACTATTTCCATCACTCCATGGTATTCTTTCTTCCCTCTTTGAAGTCAATGCCATTTAACTGTTTGTCCCAACATATTACTTTTTCTCCTCTTTACTGCCTTCTTTTTAAATTATTATTTCAATCTTCCCCTTTACTAGTTTGTTATAATCTACTTACTGTGTTATAACTTATGGTGTTATTCACATTATAATTGGGATACAAAACATACATAATAACTTTTTAAAAAAATATTTAAATTACTGACTTATTCCTTTATTGGCTACCCTAGAGTTTACAACATGCTTTCTTGATTTAATAAATGTTTTTATCATGTCCCAGTTCATGCAAGGATGATAAGACCCCTTAACTCTATTACCTACTCCTGACATAGCTGTCATTATTAATGGTTATTTAAATTATGTTTATATTTCAAACAGTATAAGAATTTTTATTTAACAGTGTCATATTCACATAGGTTTACACATGTTCATTATCTTTTCTTCCATATGTACTTGAGCTTCTGTCTGGGACCATTTTCCTTCTCTCTGGTATTTCTTTTAGTTGTTGGTGGTAAATTCTCTCCATTTTTGTCTGTAAGTATCTTTATCTTGCCTTTGTTTTGGAAGGATATTTTCCCTGAGCACAGGAGTTTGAAGTAACAGTAATTTTCACTAGGGCTTTGAAGATATCACACTATGGCTTTTTGGCTTTCATTATTTCTAGTGAGAGTCAACTAGTGGTGATAAATATTTTAAATCCATCCTCTTTTGATATCTTCCATTTTTATTGGGATTTATAGTGCTTCTCGAATCTGTGGCTCAGTATCTTTCCATGGTTTTTTAAAATATATTTTCAGTCATTAGATCTTCAAATACTGCTTCTGCCACATTTTTTAGTCTTTTATCTAGGACTTCAATTACTTGAAAATAGAGCTTTTCATTACATTCATATGTCTCACACATTCTTTTCTGTACTTTTCCACCCATTTGTCTCTAAGTATTTTCTTCTTAATTAACGTCTGGTTCACCAATTTCCTCTTTGGTTGCATACAATCTGTAGTAACCTTATTCACTGAGTTCTTGAATTTAGCTATAGCATTTTTTATCTCTAGAATTTTAACTTGGTTCTTTGCTATAGTTTCTAGTTTGCAAAATTTTCAATCCTGTCTTTTAATTCTCTGAAGATATAAATCAAAGCTATTTTATAGTTTGCATCTCATAATTTCATTATCTCTTTCCCCTATTGATCTTTGATTACTTTTTCTATCTCTCATTTAATTTTTTTATCATATATTATCTTATCATAGGATGTCCTATTTTCAAAGAATCTAAATACTTTGATTTTTTATTTTGGGATAATTTTAGATTTATAGAAGAGTTGCAAAATAGCCCAAAGAGTTCCCGGTTACCCTTCATCCACATTCTTCCAATGTTAATATCTTACACATTATGGTACATTTATCAAAACTAAGAATTTAACAATGATACAATAGTATTGACTAGAACTATGAGACTATTCAGACTTCACCAGTTTTTCCACTAATGTTTTTCTCTTCCAGGATTTAATTTTGGATACCATGTTTTCTCCTCCAATCTGTAACAGATTTTCAGTCTTTTGTTTCTGTTTTTCATTACCTTGACATTTTTGAAGCATACTGGCTAAAAGTCTTAATACAATTTCCCTCCATTGGAGTTTGTCTGCTGTTTTCTCATGATTAAATGGGGGTTATGGATTTTGGCAAGGATATCAAAGATGTACCCATCTCATACTTTTTATCAGTGGGCATTGATGGACTTATTACTGATGATGTTAACTTCAATCACTTTTTAAGTGGCATGTCCTAGGTTTCTCCACTGTAAAGCTACTATTTTTTCCCTTTTCATGCTCAATTCATTAGAAGTGGATCACTAAGTCCAGCTCATACTCAAGGGTTGGGAAATTTGTGGGTACACAGTAAAACCATCACAATACGTAATAAATATTATATAGGAGAAATCTTGAGGCCATTCAGATGTCCTGTGCTCTTTAAAATTTCTCCCACTATTTTAGCATTTATCAGTAGATCTTGACTGTAGCCATTATCCCTGAGGTGTGCTAATGATGATTTTCTTTTTTTTTTTTTTGAGACAGAGTCTCACTTTGTTGCCCAGGCTAGAGTGAGTGCCGTGGCATCAGCCTAGCTCACAGCAACCTCAGACTCCTCGGCTTAAGCGATCCTACTGCCTCAGCCTCCCGAGTAGCTGGGACTACAGACATGCGCCACTATGCCCGGCTAATTTTTTCTATATAGATTTTTAGTTGTCCATATAATTTCTTTCTATATTTAGTAGAGACGGGGTCTCGCTCTTGCTCAGGCTGGTCTCGAACTCCTGACCTTGAGCGATCCACCCGCCTCGGCCTCCCAGAGTGCTAGGATTACAGGCGTGAGCCACCGCGTCTGGCCTGATGATTTTCTATTTCCTGCATTCCTTCTACATTTATTATTTGGTATTTTTATCATAAAGATTTGTCCCTTCTCCCTCATTTTCTTATTTATTCAATCATTTAATTATATTAGTATGAGCTCACAGATCTTTATTTTATTCTTTGGGTTACAATCCAATATTTCCAATACTATTGTTACTTATTTTGTGCTCAAATTATTACATCTCTGGCCACATTAGAAGCTCCTTCAGATTTTTTTTGTTTGTTTGTTTTTGTTTTTACATATTCTCACCATATTTTTTTTAAATTTAGCTATTCTAATTGTTATGCAAGTATCTCATTGTGGTTTTAATTTTTGCTTCCCTGATGATGAATGATATTAAACATCTTTTTGTATGCTTATTTACCTTCTGTATATGTTTTTTGGTAGTGTCTTTTCCAATTCTTTCTTTTTAAAATTTATTTATTTATTTATTTATTTCAGGATATTATGGAGGTACAAACATTTTGTTTACATGTTATGACTTTGCCACAACCAAACCATGATTTGAGGCATGCCTTTCCCCCGCTACAACATGCACCGTGTCCATCAGTTGTGAGTTTACTCACCCCCAACTCCCTAATCCCTGAAGAATGTTACTACTGTGTGAGCCCCATAGTGTTGATCAGTCGGTGCCAATTTGATGGCAAGTACATGTGCAGCCTATTGTTCCGTTCTTGTGATACCTCACTTCGGAGGATGGGCCCAAGCTCTATCCCGGAAAATATGAGGTGCTAGATCACTGTCATTTTTTATAATTGAGTAATATTCCATTGTATACATATACCAAATTTTGTTAATCCATTCATGAATTGAAAGGTACTTGGGTTGTTTCCACATCCTTGCAATAGTGAATTGTGCTGCCATAAACATTTGGGTGCAGATGTCTTTATTATAGAATGTCTTTTGTTCTTTTGGGTAGATGCCTAACAGTGCTATTGGTGGATAGACTGGTGTTTCTATTTTTAGTTCTTTGAGATATCTCCAAATTCTTTTCCAGAAAGGTTACACTAATTTGCAGTCCCACCAGCAGTGTAAGAGTGTTCCTGTCTCTCCACATCCTTGCCAGCATTTGTTGTTTTGGGATTTTTTGATAAAGGCCAATTCTTTTCCAATTCTATTTCATCTACTTTTTAATCAGGTTGTTTGTTTTCTTATTATTGAAGTGTAAGAGTACAGGATACAAATTATTATTATATATGTTATTGGCAAATATTTTCTCTCAGTCTGTGGCTTGTCTTTTCTTTCACCTAATAGTGTCTTTTGCAGAGCAAAAAATATTTTTAATGTTGATAAAATTGATTTATCATTCTTTTTATTTTATGGATTGTGCTTTTGGTGTTGTGTTTAAAAACTTATTGTCAAACCCAGTATCATGTAAATTTCCTCCTATATAATCTTCCAGAAGTTTTAAAGTTTTGCATTTTGCAATTAGGTCTACAATTCATTTTGAGTTAATTGTTATGTAAGGTCTGTGTTGAGGCTCATTATTTAATATATGAACAGTCACCTCTTCTAGCACCAATTCTTAAAAACACTATCTCCTCCTCATTGAATTGCTTTTGTCACTTTGTCAAAAATCAGTCCACTATATCTGTGTGGGTTGAATTTTGGGCTCCCTATTCTGCTTCATTGATCCATGTGGCTATCTTTTCTTTAACACCACACTGTCTTTGTTACTGTGCCTTTGCAGTAAGTGTTGCAACAAGGTAGTGTGAGTCCTCCAAATTTGTTCTTCTTTTTCCAAATTGTTTTGGCTTATGTATTTCTTCGCTTTTTCATATAAATTTTGTAAAATTTTTAGAATCTGCTTAGAAAAGAATCCTACTGGGATTTATAGTAGGATTACATTGATTTTACAGATCAAATTTGGGAGCACTGACATCTTACCAATATTGTATCTTCAAATCCCTGAATACCAGGTAGCTCTCCATTTATTTGGATCTCTGATTTTTTTTAATCAGTGTTTTGTAGTTTTCAGCATATGGGATCTTGCACATATTTGGTTAGACTCATACATAAGTACTTCATATTTTTGATATTATTATATATGGTATTTTTATTTTAAATTCCAATTGCTCATTGTTAGTAGATAGGAATATGATTGATTTTGTACCTTGTGTTGTGTAACCTTCCTAAATTAGAGATTTTTTTTAATAGATTTTGAGAGATTTTCTACATAGCCAATCATTTATCTATAGAGACTATTTTATTTCCTCCTTTTCAATATGAATATATTTTGGTTTTTTACTTGCCTAATTATGCAGGCTAGTACTTCCAGTATGATACTGAACTATAGGTGGTGAGAAAGAATATCCACTTCTTGTTTCTGATCTTATGGGCAAATTATTTGGTCTCCCACCATTACTTTCTCTTTCCCCCCCTCCTCAATTTATATATAAATTTTTGTAGAGATGCACTTTATTAGGTACACTTTGTTAGGTTAAGGGAATTATCTTGTATTTCTACTTTGCTGAGATTTGAAATTTTGTCAAATGATTGTTCTGCATCCTTTGAGATAATTATATAGCTTTTCTCATTTAGTCAGTTAATGTGGCAACACCATCAACTAATTTTCAAATGTTAAAACAACCTTGCATTCCTGGAATAGATTTCATTTGGTCATGATATATTACCCATTATATGTGCTGCTGAATTCATTTTGTTACTATTTTGCTAAAAATTTTTGTGTTTATGTGTCTGAGAAAATTAATCTATATTTTTTCTTTTAATGTCTTTGTTGATATTATTTTTTTCTTCTCCTTGTATAATCTCTATTTCCTCCAAGATTTTTTTCCTCCCTATTTGTTTACTTGGGTGTGTCTTTTGCATTGGATGATTTTCCAAATATCTGATGATTCTTAGTCATCCACACACATTTAAGATTTGGGTACTAAAAATCTCTGTGCTTGTGGGGCTTGAGCTTCACTGAGGGGTTGTCTGGCTAGGCATTTTCCCTAAAGAATTCCAAATGTCAGTTTCTTTTAGTCTTTCTTTCTTTTTGTTTTATATTGACCTTATCAGATTCCTCTGAAAAAAATACTTCAATCTTTTAGTCTAGAAAGTATAAGCTTGGCTGGGGATCTCAATATTTGGTGTAAACACTTTAATTTAATGGCAATTTTATGGTATCCTGTTTTCCTGGTGTCATAGATTTTCCATTTTCCCTCCTCCAGAGACCCCCTCCTCCAATTGTGGGCCGGTGAAGTGATGAAGGAGAGGATAGAAAATGCTTTAAACAAACTTTCAGTCTGTCCTGCTTTTAGCCCCACCTTTCCTCATTTCTAGAAGGATATGGCACTGTCAATTCTGGAGAGGTTTTGGCAACTTACATTTTCCATGGTACAAATCTGGTTGCCTCTGGCCTCCCCACGGCCTTCTTAGGATTCAATACCTAGGAGTCTTTTAAGCCAGTTACCAGTCTTTCTTCTTTCCATCTTCTAAAATATTGCTGAAATGTCTGCTCTTTATTCTCTTTGCCCTTGTGGGCTTATACTTTTAAAAAACATTAGTTATTTTCATGTTAGTAGAATTTCAAAGGAGAACACAGTCTAATGAATGCACCAAACTAACCATTTTTACCTAGAGAATTCTATCACACTATACTGAGTCCTGCTGGCCACACTTGGGTTAGGGTTTTAGTTTCCACATGTAAAGGAGGCGTAAATGTCCTGAGAATGCTTGCAGGTAGAAAACATGAGATGATTTATTTTAAAGCAAAGGGGGGAAAAAAAGTCCCTATAGGTGCTCTAAGAGAGGCCTTAAAGCTTTTCATACAGATGTATTTGCTTGTTTGTTTATTAACAACCCAGTTCTCTACCTTTCAGCCCCCCGTTCAAAGTTTTCTTGACATGAAGATCCCAGAGGGCATTTTCCTCAGAACTGAACCGTGAATAATTAGTCTCTGCAGGGGACCATGGCAAACTGTTTCCAGAGAAGCTTGGGGACTTGCTTCTGTCTTCCTATGACTCTTATTCTCGCAGGATTGATATTTCTTAACAAGCCCAACCTCTTCACCCCTGCTGGACAGTCCAGGAGCCCCGTCTCCCTGCTGCCCCCACCACACGCACTCCCCGATTAACTCTTCTACCACGCTCAGAAAGATGTCTCCACAAGGAAAGGAGTCATTTATATAATGTTTTTTTTTTTCCCTTGTACCCTTAGTGCTTAGCAAATTGCCAGGCACTGTTCAGGTAACTCATAAACACCTCTCGAATTGATTGAATCATAAAAGTGCCATCAAAAAGATACAAACCAACTCAGTGCAGCCTGCTGATGGTGTAGATTGTATGCTCCTTTAAAGATATCACAGTTTCTTCACTTCTAAGTTGTCCACATGAGAAAATGTGATCAGAGGAAAACCTTTTTATCCAACATGATCAGGACGGATAGAGATTTTTAAGCCAAAAAGAACAAAATATCTGTTAATGTGAGGACTCTCTCTCTGTGTGTCTCAAACACACACACACACACACACACACAATACATTCATCCCTTCCTTGTTTACTTTAACATAGAATGTATAAAGATATACCCATTCACCAATCGATTTGGGTAGGGCTAAGACCTTTTCTTTGAATGCGAGTCTCACTGGAGTAGACTTTGCCTTTCTTCTATCCATGTGATGGTTAATGTATGTGTGAACTTGTGCTACTGGGTGCTCAGATGAAATGTTATTTCTGGATGTATCTTTGAGGATGTTTCCAGATGAGATTAGCATTTGGAGCAGCAGACTCAGTAAAGCAGATCACCCTCCCCAGTGTACATGGGCATCATCCAATCTGCTGAGGTCCTGAGTAGAATAAAAGAAGAAAGAAGGAAGAATTTGCCCCTTTTGCTTCCTGCCTGCCTGCGTGAGCTGGACATCTCATTTTTTCTGGCCCTCAGACTGGGATTTATATCACTAGTTTCCCTGGTTCTCAGGCTTTCAGACTCTAACTGAATTATATCACTGGCTTCTCTGGGTTTCCATCTTGCAGACAGCAGATTGCAGGATTTCTTGGCGTCTGTCATTGCATGAGCCACTTCCTCGTAACCGCACAATAAATCCTATATATACACATATATATCTCTCCCCTTTTGATATGTATGGATATATCACATTTTATATATCTCCTATTGGTTCTGCTTCTGTGGAAAACTCTGACAAATACAATAAATCACATCCACAGTGCCCCATGCATGATATTCAGTTTTGTTTCTTTAGACCCTAGATGCTGGTAAAGTCATTTTAATGAAGTCATCTTAGTTTTTATAAGTTTCTTTCCACCATTAATTTAAAATGAGTCTTCCCCATACCTAATATAGCAGCAACTATTTAATTTGACTCAACTTGTTATCAATTTTTTCCAGACATTTCATTTATTTCTTACAGGAAAAAAAAAAAAAGAAAAAGAAAAAAAGAAAAACCTTGGGGGTTATTTTAGTTCTCTATTGTTGCAGTAAAAAATTACCAAAAATTTAGTGGCTTAAAACAACACACATTTATTATGTTACAAATCTATGGGTTAAAAGTCCAACACAATTCTCACTGGGCTAAAATCGAGGTTCGACCACATTACTTTCTAGAAGCTCTAGAGGAGGATACGTTTCCTCGCTGTCAGCTTTCTTTGGCTTAAGGCTCACTTCCTCCATCTTTAAAGCCAGCAAAGTCAAGCTGATTACTTCTTGTGCTGCTGTTTGTTTGGTTCTCTAACTAACTTCTCCCAGCCTCTTCCACTTTTAAGGGTGCTTGTGATTACATTGGACTCACCTAAATAATTCAGGGTCATCTTCCTATTCTAAAGGCAGATGATTAGCAACATTAATTCCCCTTTGTCATGTAATCTAACATATTCATTGGCACTGGGATAAAGAGGTGGGCATCTTTGGAGGACCATTATTCTGCGTACCACAGAGCTCATACTTGTTTTACTTTAATTTACATTCTCTGGAGTAAATTGCATAATTGCCAGTGTAAAACAGGTTTGGAAGCTGTTATAGACTGAATGTTTGTGCTCCTCATCCCTACCCCCACCCTCACCCCTGCCCCGCTCCTGAATTCACATGTAAAAATCCTAATTCCTAGAGTGGCTGTATTTGGAGATGGGTCCTCCAATCAAGTAATAAAGGTTGAAGTAAGGGTTAGGGGTGGGGCCCTGATCCAAGAGGGTTAGTGTCCTTACAAGAAGAGACACCAGAGTTTGTTCTCTCTCTCTCTCTGTACACACACACACACACACACACACATCAAGGAAAGGCCCTGTGAGGACACAGTGAGAGGGTGGTTGACTGCAGTCCAGGAAGAGAGTCCACACCAGAAACCACATTGGCCAGAGTCTTGATCTTGAACTTCTAGCCTCCAGAACTGTGAGAAAATAACTTCCTGTTGTCTAAGTCAGCCACTCTATGGTGTTTTGTATGGCAGCCTAAGCAGACTAAGACAGGAGCAAACACCACTGACCCCTTGGTCAATGTAATCCTCAAATGACAGGAGCAGAAGTACATAGAGAGAGTAGACTATGAGCGGGGAATAGTCAACATACTTCGGCATCTGTTGGGATTTTTTTTTTAAAGGAAATGAAGAGCATTAGTTAAGCCAGTGAGTTGGTAAAGAAGAGGATGGTTGAGAAAGCATCTCTTGTTAATTCATCCTTTACTCTTCCATAGGCCTTCTCATAAGTATTTGATACTCAGAATGTACACAGAGAATTAAATTGTAAGCAAATGTATTGGCAGTGTGTGGGGGGGGGGTGTATACACATTTTTTTTTTTTTCTGGTGAGGGAATCTATAGCTTTCATCTCATCTGAAAAAGTTTTTACCCAGAAAAGATTAACCCTTACCATAATCTTCCCTCTGTTTTTGTTATTGGGGTACAGTCCATTTCCACTCTTAAGTTGTACATCGTAGAGACTTTCATATCAGGAGCTATAATTAATAGATGTTTCAATCAACCCATAGCACTTACCACTATGCCTGGCACATAGCTTGTGCTCAATAAATATTAACTGATTTCTAAGTTGGACCACTGCATTTGCGAGTTGAACAGTTGCAGAGTTAATGACCTAACCAGACTGTTTCAGTTTCAGCCACTTTACTCTAAAAAAGCTAAATATGTTTATAATAATACAGTTCTTATAGAGCTTCTTGCCAAGTGGTGACATTTCATCTTTTAAGAGGAAAAAAAAAACCTAATTCATTTTTTAAAACTTGTTTTGGAATTTTTAAGAGGTGTTCTAGTATTCTGCGGTCAGATTCTACTCATGTCTCAATTGTGTTGCTGCGCTATAGACTCAGCGTTGGCACCAATGCCTTGTTGAAAATATCAGTGGTAAGAGACCTACTACTGAGAATTTTATTAGCACAAATGAGGGCCCCTAGGAGGAACCAGGGGTGAGAAGTTTACTGATTACAAGGCTGCTCTGTCTAGAAATTTAAATAGTCTGGCCATTTAGATTCATTAGATTTGTGATTTAAACCACTGAAAGACTTTCCTGTTAACAGCAATGGAGGAGTTTTTGGATTTTGTTTCTCCATTGACTTCTCACTGGAGCTGATGAACACTGTTGTGCAATGTGTTTGCAATTACTAAATGGCTGAGGGGCTTGTGTCTTAGTGTATGCTCCAACAATGCCGAGTGACACACCACCTCCTTGGTCTTGGAAGAGGCTGACATTTTTTCTTCTCCACAGTGCTGAGAATTCCAGAATCATCAACCAAGAATTGGATGGAAACTTAGGGGGTCATTACATCCAACTTCCCACCCACTGCAAGAGTTCCTTCTACCACAGTGTGTTTCACTGGTTCTTAAACTGCAAGTCATAGTGAGAAAGAAATTTTACACCACAGCCAAGCACACATGTGCCTGTGCACGCACACGTACACAAATACATTTCTGAAAAGTTCAAAATACAATTACTATATACAATATATACCAATAGTTTTAATTTTATTCTATTTACTTATGACTGATAGTTATTAATTTTATTCTAATTTCTTATATTTCATTGTATTCTGATCATGTGTGTGATAGAAGATATGAAAGACATAAGATATATATAAATGCTGGTCGAATACCAACTAAATTGATTACATGTCTCACTAATGTGTTGCAACTTGCAGTTTAAGAACATGGGACTACAGAATTGCTGGCAGATGTTTGATCATTCAGTCTTCACTTGAGCAAATTACAACTTTGAGGAGTTTAATACTTTATGAGCAGTGTTCACATGTGTAATACTTTCTTAAAGTTTTAAAGTATTTAGTTGACAAATAAAGATTGAATCTATCCAAGGTGTACGACACAGTGATTACATGGACATACACATTGTGTAATGATTTCCACAATCAAATTAGTTAACACATCCATCACTACCCATGATGTACATCAGATTCACAGAACTTGTTCATCTTATAGCTGAAAGTTTGCACTTTTTGATCAATATCTCCTCATTTACTCCACCTCCCACCCCCTAGTAACTACTCTACTCTCTGCTTCTGTGAGCTTGCCATTTTTAGATTCTATACATAAGTGAGATCACACAGTATGTATCTTTCTATGTCTGGCTATTTCACCTAGCTGAATGCCCTGCAGGTTTATCTATTTTGTCACAAATTTTCAAGAAGGAAATCCTGCCATTTGTGAAATAGCTTTTTAAGAACCAGCTTTTAATAGTGGCTACCGATGTCATGCACTGGGCTGTGCTCTGGGATAAAGCATTTGTACCTGTAAGAAATGTTCCCTCTAAGTCAGACTTGAACCTGGGCATGGCCTGAATCGCAAGATGTGGAGAACCATGTGGCCATAAGACTAGCAGATTCTTCTGTACAATTAGGGCTCTCCATTGCTCTATGTAAATTTAAGATCCTAAGGCGCTACTAATCTTAGCTGAAATTCCATTTTTCTAAGGTAAAGATCCCCTCAAAACTTGTGAGTAATCTGATTAAATAAATTTTAGGGATGTTGAAGACATGGTCTAATGTCTACTTACAACATTTACATTATTAATTTAGTTATATTATATACATTATTTATATATGATATAGTATAATGTGAACAATACTATATGAAACAATATATTAGCTTTTAATTTTTTTACTATCACCTTTCATGGAAGAACTTGATTCAGTTCCATATGACTCTTTGAAGTCACTTTTTGGTCATTTCTACTTTGTGAATCATCTAAGAAAAATGTCTAGAGTGAATCAACTTTATTCCCATCAAAGTCATTTGAGATTCAAAGCTTTTTGTACCCACAATACTGTCACTATACATTTTATTCTAAGCTATCATAGCATCATAGTATTTCTTTCATTATTTATGTGTAATATTTACATGGCAGCCACTTACTAAATTATTTTTTAATAATAACTTAATTGAGATATAGTTCACATACTACACAATTAGTTCATATACAGTGTGTAAATCAATGGCTTTAGTATATTCATAGAGCCTCCCAACCCTCTAGCCCTAAGCAAGCACCAGTCTACTTTCTATCTCTATGGATTTGCATATTCTGGGCATTTCATATAGATATAATTATATAATATATTTCTTTGTGACTGATGTCTTTCATTTAGCCTTATGTTTTCAAGGTCCATGCATGTTATTGACTCTATCAGTATCTCATTTCTTTTTATTTAAATCTGTAATTAAAGTCATCTTTAAAGGGCTTGTTTAAAATGATAAGCATTGCTTCTGTCTGAAAATCATACCCACCCCCAGATATAATTACTGAATCTGAACTAAATTTCTTTTTTCCCCTTTTAAAAATTCAATGCTGTCAAATAGCCTCTCTCACTTTGAAAATCAACATTGAGTACATTTCAGGCCAATATATCTTGACAAATAGTTCTTTGCTCCAAATAAAGTAATGAGAAGGACTCCTGTAACATGAAAGGCCTTGTAAGCCATGGAAAATAAGGCAACTTTCTTTGTTCTGAGAAATAATTTTGCAGAAAAACCCTGGTATCTTTGGGAATATGTATCATATAGTGGACATCAAAGGGATTGTGTGATTTTGTAGTCAACAAGGGGCAGAAAGTAGTATTTCTTGAAAATTTACTGAAAGTCAGATACTATGCTTGGTACTCCATATATTTTACCTTATTTAATATCCACAAGACCCCATGAATCAGGAAATATTGCCTTCATTTTGTAAATGGGGAAATTGAGTGTTGGTGTTGAGAAGTGTTGGGTGGTCTGACCTTTTCCTGTACACTATGCCTGATCTCCCTCTTTCTACCAATCTGATCGCCCAAATAGGTGTTTTATTCACTATTATAATCTGAATGTGTCCCCTAAAATCCATATGTTGAAATTTAATGGCCAATGTGATAATATTAAGACTTAAGTGGGGCCTTTTAGGAGGTTATTATGTCATGAGGGCAGAATTCTCATGGATAGGATTAGGGCCCTTATAAAGGGGCTTGAAAGAGTGGCTTCACTCTCTTCTGCTTGCCCACCATGTGAGAACACAGGACACAGACTTTGTCCCCTTTTTACCTTTCCCCCTTCTGCCTTGTGAGGATGCCACAGAAAGACTCACACCAAACCTGCCAGCGCTTTGATCTTGGACTTCCCCACCAAGTGGACCTCTAAGTCTGTGACATTGAGTTGAGAAAAAACACTGTGAAAAACAAACAAATGAACAAACAAAAACAAATGTATGTCTAAAGATAGCAGAGAGTAACAACTGTAAAGAAGAAAACAGTGAAGATATGATGATGATGGTGATAATGATGACTAATAGCAGCTAACATTTATTGAGCACTTACAAAATGCCGTGGTTGTGGTTTAAGTATTTGACATGCCTTATTTCATCTGATCTCGTAACAAGGTGTATGAGGTGGGTACTATTATTA
Source organism: Eulemur rufifrons (assembly GCF_041146395.1). Lineage (NCBI taxonomy): Eukaryota > Metazoa > Chordata > Mammalia > Primates > Lemuridae > Eulemur > Eulemur rufifrons. Next base: position 28,733,293 of record NC_091001.1, read on the forward strand.
ATCCCGTTTACAGGTGCAGTTATTGAGGCTTGGATAAGGGAAACAACTTGCTCAAGACCACATGGATAATAACTGGCAGAGATAGGAGCTCATGTCCCAATTTATCTAATTCCAATTCCTCTTACTCCTACTTAGTAAGAAAGAAGTGGTTAGAAGGAATTGGCCAAAGAGGGCCTGCCTAAAAGCATTCATTTTTCACAAGACTGATGAAAAGGAGATCCCACAAAGAGAGCAAGCAGAGCCTTGAAAAGCAGCTTTGGCAAATTAACTTCCATCCTCCCAGGCGAGCAACCTCCTTCATTTATTTATTTATTTTCCCACACGGTAGAAGAACATATACCACTTGGCATTACTCTTCTTGACAGCAGAAGATTACATGCTGGACTTGACTGAGTTTCTGTCAAGGAGAATTTATTGCAATTTCAAAGATGGTTCTTAAGAGAGATGGCTGTTTTGCATTTTTTATACAGGCCCTAAAAATATGTCAGGTTTGATCTTCTACAAAATCTCCTTGTTTAAACTTCCTGCTTATCTTTCTCCTCTCCCAATGCTCACCTTCCCCTGTCCTTTGCACATCCTTGCTATTGCCTGCTGGTTCAGGCCAGCTTGCAGCTTCCCTACCCCACATTTGTAGATTCTGTAGGCTTTTTATAAATTCAAATCTTGACTGTACTTTAAGCATAACTTGGAACCCTCCCTCTCCACAACCTCTTGTCAAGTGCCTGATTAGAGATCTCCACATAGCTCTAAACACACAGCAACCTATCAATCAGTCACTCTGGGGAAAAGAAAGCCAACTTTTGCAGATCAAAATAACAATAGGTCCTGTTTGTTGAGTAGCTGTTGCCTATTATGAGCTGGCAAATGGGCTAAGTGCTTTGTAGATGTGGCCTGTGACTACAAAACAACACCTCATTTACCCTTATACCAAAATTAGAATAGTTTGAGTTCTAATGGCATGATTTCTGGGAAGTAGAGCCTCTCAAGGCATTTGGCTATATCTGAGGGGTCCCAAGTACTCAGGGACATGAACTTTGAGTTCTTCCACTGTGTTCTTGTTACGCCACCATGCTGCTTCCTTTGCTTCTAATGGATGGTGGGATGGCCCCTCTTCTGGGAAGAGTTGAAGGTGGTAGTTACTGTTTTTTCTACCACTTTGGCCTCAGAGGATATTGGCATTGTTCTTCCTTTTACTACTCCATCTGAAATACAGTACAGGACCATCTATAATACCCCAGAAAATAACTGGGTTGGGCTGTGGAACAGGATTGCACTGAAGTTTCAGGAATACTGGAGAGGCTGTGCAAGGTGGACAATAACTTATAACTCCCACCAACTGTCTCAGTCTCATCCTAGGGGCTGGCTCTTCTCAGACCACCTCTCTGCCTGTCTAGTGGCCTATCGTCCATGTGCCTGCCCATTCAGCAACTTCCTACCACCACAAACACTCCAGGGATCTTCACTCTTCAGACTCTGGGCCAAACTGATCCTCCCCTAATGTGACACTATGTCTGGCCTTTGTTCCTCTTCTCAGCATCTTCCCAGGGCTACCGATAGCAAAGACCTTAGTTCCCTACAAGGGAATCCACTACAGGGCATAGTCTGGCCCAGTGACCCAAAGGAGACAATCCCACAATTGTCTAACATTCCTACATTATGAAAAGACATAGTTCTTCAGTGGAAAATAACCCTGCAGTGTTGGGGATGGGACAGCTGCTTCTCCACCCCACCTTCATGCCTTCATGTGGAGAGAGCTCCACTACAGTGATGCTCCTGGCCTGTCACCCAACTCCCTCTCCAGGGAAGGAATAGTGAACTGTCAGATAAGTGTTTTTTTTATCAGACTTATCTGTTTCTCTCTGCCACTGCATATTTGCAGAAGTGAACATTCAGGAACAAGTAAGTCTTCATAGGGAGAACCCTGAAGTCAGTCAGCCCTGTCAGTGTCTGTGGGGCAGTAAATTTGCTTAATTCAGGGGTGAAGTATTAACAATAAATATTTTATTTTCTATTTATCTGATTCTTAGAGTTTTCTACCAATTGGTTTCCAAACTCAAAAGGGGAAAAAGGAGTGTAACTTCACCTCTCTAAAAGTAAACCTTCATGTTAGAAAACAACACCTCAAAGTTGGTGGAGCTGTGCTCACCTCAGTTCAATTCCTGTTCAGTCTGCTGGGTTCCAATTATATCCATGGACATGTAAATTATGTCAGCCGGTGCTCACAGCTGTGAAAAAGGGCGCAGTATAGTCCTGGGCTGAGAAAATACAGTACTTGACTTGAGGAGTCAAGTACTCAATGATGCTCCTATATCATTTAAGGAAAATCCGTTATCTCCATTCCACAAAATGCACTGAGGCTATGTTAGGGTAACTTTCCTCTCCCACACATTGAGTCACCTCTATGCTCTGCTTAGAACTTCTCAGTGGCTTATCGTCTTCTAGATCGGGGGCTGTCAAAGTTTGGGTCATATGGTCTCTGTGGTCTCTGTAGCAACTACTCATCTCTGCCATTGTTGTGCAACAACAGCCATAGACAATACCTAAATGAACCGGTGTGGCTGTATTCCAATTAAACTCTAATCACAAAACAATTAGTCATATTTGGCTCCCAGTTCTAGTTTGCCAACCTCTGTTCTACACGATAAGGTCCAAGCTCCTCAGCTCAGCATTCAAAGCTCTCAATTACTTGACCCCACCTGTCTCTACAGCTGCATATACTGCTGGTGCCCACTTTTTGCCTTCCCTCCCCCCTACTTAGAATCCAGAGATACCCAGAGGGTTATAATACCCACCCCTCATCACACACACACACACACACACACACACACACACAGACACTCTGCTGTTTCATGATTCTGTGCTTTTACACTCCTATTTCTTTGGCCTGAAAAGACTTCTCCCCTTGTTTACTTGGCCAAAGTCTACTCATTCTTCAGGCTTCAATTCTAGGATGACTCCTTTGTCTGAAATCCTTTGAGCCACCCATGACTGGATTGGGAACTTCTCTTCTTTTTTACCTAGTGAGTTGATAAGACATTTTGCACTTACGATTCTGTCTTCTCGGCCATCCAAGGAGCTCCTGGGGCCAGGGACGCAGTGTCATTATGTCAACATCTCTGGGGTTTAGCACAGTATCCAGCATGATCAGCTGCTAAATTTGTGCAGAACTGAACCTGTAAAGCCAGAGTTATCAAGAGAAAAAGGTGGGAGGAGATTCTGGTAAGAAGGCTGACAAGAGACATTGCTTGCTGGAGTGTCCCAGAGGGAAGGAAGGATTTCAGAAAAGGAGAGGGGGAATAGGCACAACTTGGGTATAGTTCAGAGGAGGAGGTGCTGGAGTCTGATGGGGACTTCACAGAGGGAAATTGAAAAGCAGAACAAGAGAAAGAAAAAGAGGAGAAGAGATTGATGAGGATCAAACCCAGAGAGGCTCAGAGCCCAGTGAAGGGGTAAGGGGCGAACACATTCTCCTTCCCACACACCTTTGGTAATCAGCAGGCTACTGAGTTGTTTGGAAACTTTTCCATCCTTGTGAGTCCAGGCACTGCCGTAACTACTGAATTGTATGGGAAACTGGTGTGATCCCACAGCTTGGACATTCTGTGCAGGCTTTCTTACAGGGAGGGGGACTGGAGGAGTGGGGTTCCCAGCTCTCTTCTTATCCACTCAGACTCTTTTCCTCCCCTTCCCCTTCCCCACCTACTGCAGCCTGGAGGGCAGATTGAGCTGAGACTTTTGAGAGTGGCTGCTTCTCATCAGCTGGGGCATCCTCCAGTCTGGGCTCTCCCTGGAGAGTGGGGCCCACAACTTTCCCCTTGGGGACTTGTAGTGGACCAAGGAGTGTGCCTGCTCTGGGAGTTCCCTGCCTGCTGGCACTCCCCAAAGACACATGCCAGTGGGCCAAAGACACAGGGGCCAGATCCCATGCCCCCAGGACTCAAGCAAATTGCTAGGGGGCACAAGGGAGATATTTGAGAACTTGACTCTGGAGGCAAGGGAACCCACATGAGCAGAATTGATGGGAGAGTACTCTAGGACAGCCTCAGCAGGTCCTAAGTGTAGGGGGAGAACCATGGCCAACTAGCAGTTATGACCCATCTACAAGTTCCCTGGGCCACTAAGACAAACCCCTGCCTGCCACAACAGGGCATTAGCAGTCTCCACACTGGCAAAACAGCCCCCCATAGGTGCAGCTCTCTCCCTTGTAATCCCCAGAGCCAGCTCTGAAGCTCTTGCTGTACCTGAGGCTCTGCCCCTGTAGCTACAGGGACTGTGATGGACCTGTGATACCACCCTTGAGATTCTATAGTTGAGCCTAGGCTCCAAGATACTACCCCTGAGTCTCCACCACTGTTGCTAAGCTGGTGGAACCTCTCTGAGGTCCAGTGCTTCCACTCGGGACTTTCCATCCCTGAGCTGACAACTACTGGACCTGGGTTGTGCAAAAGCCCACAGCCCAGTCATCTATGACCACTGCCTACATAGACTCACCCAGCTGCCATTGCCACCTCCACTGGGTGACCCTGGCCAGAGAAATCCCTCATAACAACAGCTGTGGTGGAGAGGGTTGCATATAGCTGAAATACGGGAGAAATTAAGCCTTTTCCAGACAAGAAAACACTGACGTAATTTGTCATGCCCAGACCTGCCCTGCAGGAAATACTCAGAACAGTATTATACATGAATCAGCGCAATAAATACCCACCAGTGTAAAATCACCCACAAAAGCTGAAGCTCACAACTCTTATAAAACAATAGCATAAGAGGAGAAATAAAGCAACAAGGTAGTACCCAACATGATGAAGTGAATAGCATCCCACATATCAATTCTGTCTCTTAATGTTAACAGTTTAAATGCACCACTCAAAAGATGTAGGCTGGCTGAATGGATGAAGAAACAAAGCCCAAGAATCTGCTGTCTCCAGGAAATACATCTAAACCACAAGGATGCACAGGCTTAACATGAAAGGATAGAAAAAAATATTCCATGCAAATAGAAACCAAAATAAAGCAGGCATAACCATTCTCATATCAGTTAAAATTGACTTTAAATCAACAAAGGTAAAGAAAGACAAAGAAAGTCATTATATAATGGTAAAGGGAGCAATTAAACAAGAAGACATAACGATTCTAAATATATATGCACCTAACAAATTGCTCCAAGATACATAAAGTAAATTTCACTATAGTTAAGCAAAGAAATAAATAGCAGAATTATAACTGCCATGGAGTTCAACAACCCACTGTCAGAGCTGGACAAATCATCAAAGCAGAAAATAAATAAACACTGGACCTAAACTGGACTCTAAATCAAATAGACCTAACAGACATTTACAGAATATTCTACCTCAAAACTACTGAATATACATTCTTCTCAGCACCACATGGGACATTCTTCAAGACTGATCATATCTTAGGCCACAGAACAGGCCTCAACAAATTCAAAAAAATTATATCATACTACGTATTTTCTTAGACCACAGTGGAATAAAACTAGAAATCAATCACAAGAGAAACACTTAAAACTACACAAACATATGGAAATTAAAAAACCTGATGCTGAACAATTATTGGGTCAAGAATGAAATTAAGATGGAAATCAAAAGATTCTTTGAACTGAATGACAAAGGGGATACAAGCCATCAAAATCTATGGGACTCAGCAAAATCATTCCTCAGAGGTAATTCATAGCCTTAAATGCCTATGTCAAAAGACAGAAAGACCACAAATTAACAATCGAATCACATCTCAAGGAACTAGAAAAGGAAAAGCAAACCAAACACAAAGCCAGCAGAGGAAAAGAAATAACAAAGGTCAGAGCATAACTAAGTACAATGGAAATCAAAACAAAAAAATACAGAAGATGAATGAAACAAAAAGTTGGTTCTTTGAAAAAAATAAACAAATTTGACAGAGCACTGGTTAGATTAACCAAGAATAGATGAGAAAAGACCCAAATAACCTCAATAAGAAATGAAAAATAAGACATTACAAATTGTACCACAGAAATACAATAGATTATCCATGACCACTATGAAAGTCTCTACACACATAAACTAGAATACATAGAGGAAATGGAAAATTCTGGGAAACACACAGCTTCCAAGACTCAGTCAGGAAGAAAGAAAATTCCTGAACAGACCAATAATGAACAATGAAATCCAAGCAGTAATAAAAAAGTCTTCCAATAACAACAATAAAAAAAGCCCCAGACCACATGGATTCACAGCCAAATTCTACCAGTCCTACAAAGAAAACCTGGTACCCATACTACAGAAATTATTCCATAACATAGAGAAGAAGGTAATTCTCCCCAACTCATTTTATGAAGCCGATATCACCTTGACACCAAAGGCAGGAAAGGATGCAACAAAAAAAGGAAACTACAGACCAACATCCCTTATGAATATAAATGCAAAAATCCTCAATAAAATACTAGCAAACTGAATTCAACAGCACATCAAAAAAATAATTCATCTTGACCAAATGGGGCTTCATCCCAGGGATACGTGGATGGTTCAACATACATAAATCAATAAATGTGGTTCACCACATAAACAGAGGCAAAACAAAGACCATATGATCATCTCAATAGATGCAGGAAAAACATTTGACAAAATCTAACACCCTTTTATGGGAAAAACCCTCAACAAACTAGACATAGAAGGAATATATCTCAAAATTATAAAAGCCATATATGACAAACCTACAAAATCATACTGAATGGGGAGAAGTTGAAAACATTTCCCAGGAGAACTGGAGCAAGACAAAAATGGCCACTGTCACCACTTCTATTCAATATAGTGCTGGAAGTCCTAGCCAGAGCAATCAGGCAAGAGAAAGAAATAAAGGGTATCCAAATCAGAAAAGAAGAGATCAAACTATCACCCTTTGCTGATGACATGATCTTGTACCTAGAAAACCCCAAATATTCCACCAAGAGACTCTTGGAATTGATAAATTTAGCAAAATCTCAGGATACAAAGCTCAATGTACATAAATCAGTAGCATTTCTATACACCAATAATAATCAATTCAAGAATCCAGTCAAAGACTCAATACTGTTTACAACAGCTACAGAGAAAATAAAATACCTGTGAATATACTTAACCAAAGAGGTGAAAGATCTCTACAAGGAGAACTATGAAACACTGAGGAAAGAAATCACAGAGGACACAAATGGAATAACATATCATGCTCATGGATTGGCAGAATCAACATTGTTAAAATGTCCATACTACCCAAAGTGATTTACAGATTCAATACAATCCCCATCAAAATACTAATGTCATACTTCACAGACCTAGAAAAAATAACTCTATGCTTCATTTGGAACCAGAAAAGAGCCCAAATTTCCAAAGCAATCTTGAGCAAAAAGAACAAATCTGGAGGCATCACCTTATCAGACTTCAAACTATACTACAAGACTATAGTAAATAGCATGGTATAAGTACAAAAGTAGAGACATACACCAATGGAACAAAATAGAGAACCCAGATATAAAACCACCTACCTATAGCTAACTGAACTTTGACAAAGCAGACAACAATGTATACTAGGGAAATGAAGCCCTATTCAATAAATGGTGCTGGGAAAAGTGGATAGCCACATGTAGAAGAATGAAACAGGACCCCTATCTCTTACCACTCACAAAAATTAATTAAAGATGGATAAAAGACTTAAATTTAAGACATGAAATGGTAAGAATTCTAGAGGAAAATGTAGGAAAAACTCTTCTAGATGTTGATCTAGGAAAAGAATGTGTGAAAAAGATCCCAATGGAAATCATAGCAATAATAAAAATAAATATATGGAATTTGATTAAACTAAAAAGTTTTTGCACAGCTAAGGAAACAATCCAGCAAACAATCAACAGAGCAAAGAGACAACCTACAGAATGGGAGAAAAATGTTCACAAGCTATACATCCAATAAGGGGCTAATAACCAGAATCTACAAAGAACTTAAGCAAATCAATAAGAAAAAAACAAACGACTCCATTAAAATGTGGGCAAAAGACATGAACAGAAAGAAGAAGATGGACAAATGACCAATAAACATATGAATAAATGCTCAATGTCACTAATCATCAGGGAAATATAAATGAAAACCATGATGAGATACCATCTTTACCCTGTTAGAATGGCTTTTATTAAAAAGTCCAAAAACAACAGACACTGGCATGGATGCAGAGAGAAAGGAATGCTTATACACTGTTGGTGGGACTGAAAATTAGTACAACCTCTATGGAAAACAGTATGGAGACTCCTCAAAGAACTAAACGTAGACCTACCATCCAATCCAGCAATCCCATTATTGGGTATTTACTAAAAGAAAAATAAGAATTTTCATCAGAAAGACACCTGAACTTGAATGTAAATTGCAGCACAATTTGTTATTGCAAAATGTGGAATCAACCCAAGTGCCCAACAATTCATGAGAGGATTAATAAAATGTGGTATATGTATATCAGGGAGTACTACTCAGCCACGAAAAAGGATGAATCAATGCCTTTTGCAACAATTTGGATGTAACTTGAGACCATTCTCCTATGTGAAGTATCTCAATAATTGAAAAACAAACACCACATGTACTCATTATTAAATTGGAACTAACTCATGTGCACAGAGGGAAGTAAAACTCAGTGGGAATCAACCATGGGGAAAGGGAAGGAGGGGAGGGGAAAAACCTTTGCACAATGAACACTATTATGGTGATGGGCACACTTATAGCCATGACTTAAGCATTACAAAGTGATCCATGTATCCAAAACATTTGTACCCCCTTAATGTTTTGGCATGAAAAAAAAAAAGAAAAATGAGCAAGTTATTCTATAGATATTATAATGGGAAGTTCAGGGGTAGGTAGAACTGACAGGTTTATAAACGTGAGATAAATATAGAAAGGGCCAGGATTGAAGTTGTAGTATATGGTAATATTGCCCCACTAAATAATGAGGAAGAGATTGGCAGGTTTTACATTCTTTACTTCCTGCATGAGTCCAATAGTAACAGACACAGCTTCCATTATCTAGAACTCACAATGCCATTGTCAGGGCAAGATTTAAGCAAAGGAAACAATCAGAGAAACATGAAGAGACAGCACATTAACAAACTCTGGGTGATGTAGTACAGAGGAAGCTTGGAAAAGAGAGTGATCAACAGAAGCTAGCTAGAATGGTTTACCAAAAAAGCCAATGTATTAGGGAAACAATACTAAAATATTATGTTCTTACCTTTTATCTTTTCACTTAAAAACCTCTTTTTATTGTTGTATAAAATACACTCCCAAAATTACACATAAATGTACAGCTCAATCAATGTTCACAAACTGAGCGCATCTCTGTAACTAATACCCAGATTAGGAAACAGAACATAACTAGCATCTCAGAAGCCCCCTCATCTTTCCTTTCTGTCACTACCTACCATTAAGGAAAACTGCCACCCTGACTTGTAATAGCAAAGGCCAGTTTTGCCTGTCAATGAAATAATGCAATATGTCTTCTTTTGTGTCTGGTTTCTTTTGCTCAACATTATATTTCGAAATTCATCCAAGTTTTGCTTAGTGGTAGTTTGTTCATTTGCACTGCTGTTTAGAATTCATTGTATAAATATACCACATTTATTTATTTGTTTTTCTGTTGATGGAAATTTGAGTGTCCAGTTTTTAGCTGCTCACGAATAGTGCTGCTTTCTTGTGCAAATCTTTCCAAAGAAATATGTATGCATTTCTGTTGAGTATATATGTAAGGAGTAAAATTACTAGGTCACAAATTATACATATACTCAATTTTCATAAATAATATCAAACTATTTTCCAAGATTGTTGTACCATTTCATACTCCTATCTGCAGTGCAAGAGAGTCCTGGCTGCTCTACATCCTCTTCAACTCTCGAGCTCATCAGTCTTTTTGGTGTTAATCATTCTGGTCTATATATAGGGGTATCTCTTTGTAGTTTTAATTTGTATTTCCTTGAGGACTAATGAAGTTGAATGCCTTTCTACAAATTTATCAACTATTTGTATATCTTTTTTAGTTAAAATAGTTTGTACTTTTCTGTTGAATGGTCTGCCCTTTTGCTCATTGATATGTAGGAGTTCTTTATATATGTTGGGAATATGTCCTTTGTGAGCTGCCTGCATTGCAATTTGGCTTGCTTTTTCATTGTCTCATTAGTGTTCTCAATGAACAAAATAAACTCCCATCATTTCTAATTTTCCCTTGGACCCCAGGGCTCTACTCTTGCATCCTTCCTAGTTTATAGACACACTGAAACAGAAGAGAAAGGATTTCCATTAGCTATACAGAGAGCTCGAAAACTATAATAGAAAGAAGCTTAGAGCTTATCTGACTCAACACCCTAGATTTTTTTTTTTTTTTTTTTAAACAAGCCAGAGAGGGTGGGTAACTTGCTCCTGGTCACACAGCTGGTGAGTAGCAAAGTTGAGACGAAAACCCCTGGAGCTCTTGTCTCCTCCTCCAGTGTTCTTGGCAGAGGTACATTCACTATTTCATTAACTAGGAGTGGTGGCAAAACCAGAGTCTCTGTAGGGAGTGACAGCACAGTTGTTAATCTGTGTCTACATCAGTAAGTTTCATCAGCCCCAGGACCAGAAGACTAAATGAGCAGACCCTTCTGGGCCTAGTTCCATCTACCCCCTTTACAGGAGCAGCAGGACATTTAGAAAGCTCACAACAGGCATCACTGAGCCTTGCTAGGCTGTGCATAGCTTGTTAGCTATGTCTCCATTCTAAAAATAGCTGGGAGTTATTTGTGTTGGCAAAAAGCTTGGGACAATAAAGAAAGATGGTGGGTTTGACTCTCCCACAGTTTTACTCTAATAAGTAATTGTGCTCTAGCAGAAACCCTGATTACCCAAAGAGGTTGGGAAATTACAAAGTCAAAGCAACAATTCATTTCATCTTAAAGAGCTGATGAAATTGCCTGTCAAGGCCGCATCCCTCCTGCCAGGGCCAAGTTCATCTGCTGAGGCAGCAGTCTGCCCTTAGGGAGGGACAGGCGAGGGCCTGGCCACTGCTGCACGGAGAGTAACACAGAAACAGAACCGAATGCCCAGGGGCTCTCTCAGGCGGAGTGGATGTCAGCAACGTCTCCACTGTCTGCAAACTCCACCCATCATCCTGGGACCCTTGAGGGGACACTTTGACCCCTCCTTGTCCACCTGGCAGACTGACTGAATTTCTAACAAACGTTATCTGGTTCGGATTGCATGCCTACTTCATATTACCATTATGTATTTACATATAGACAAGATAGCAGAAGGATACAGCAGAGTGTCTAGCTCTGGATGAGGGAACTATGAATAATTTCCATTTTTTAATATAAATTTTCCAATTCTTATATTACATTAAACGGTATGAAAATTTTCTGGCTTTGTAAGATCAAAACTGGTTGAATATTAGCAAGTTCAAATGGTTTGAATCATACGACAAGCAAGTATTATTGTGGAATTTTAAATACAATAAAGGCTTTTAAGATACTATTCCTATGTTAGAATCAAAATAATGCTAATATATACCCCCTAGTAAGTTCTTTTTATTGCTAGATCCTCCACTAAGCACCAGATTTCATCCTCATAACAATGCTATGAGGTGGGGATTATTCTTGGGCCTATTTTATAGATGAGAAAACTGAGGGTTGGAGAGCTCAAGATCCAGTGAATCAATCATTCCATTAGCATGGGGAGAGCTTGGGTTCAGAGCCCATAGCTCTTGCTCTTATCCATTACCCTATCCAGTGTAGATCTGTGCCCCCAACTTCAACCATAACTCTAGGTCTGAGAGTAGAGACAAACTTCCTGATGAGGAGGGCTGAGGTTTGTGGGTAGGGCTATATCTTAGTCCTCTGGCTGTCATGGTGCCTTCCCATAGCAGATACTCAGAGAAGATTTGCTCAGCAAATATAGTTGTTGGGGCATAATAAACAAAGGGAGGAAAACAAAGGGACAGACACAGTTCCCTGTCCTTAACTTTCCCAGAATATGCACTGGCTCAGAACTACCCCACGACCTTCCTAGCTTCCCATCTCCCACCTTTGACCCCACCATTTTCTCCCAGAACCAGCAAACACTCACTGGAATCAAAACCAAGGGTGTGTGTTAGCCACGGGCCAGCAGAGGGAGAACCAACACTAGCCTCTCCCAAGGTTAAGAACAAATCTCTTTCCTTTAGAAAACTGTCACATCTTGTTTGTAAACTGCCAAGCCCTTTTCTTGAATGTTTCCCAGGACTGTGTAATGTTTCTGGAGAAGGTGATGTTACTTTAATGCTAAGAACAGCTCTTATTTATTGAGCACTTGCTGTGCACCAGCAACATTGCTAGATATTTTACACAGTACTTAAAACTAGATCTACAACACCGAGGTGCTCACTGGTAGTAATATTCACTGAGTGCCGGTCAGGTTGTGGTGGGGGTAAACTCTCAAATAATGGAGACAGAGCGCACTGTATGGGGGCAGGGCACGCTTCTGGCCCTGGCTTGGGCGAGGCAAAGGCATTACTTGTAACCAAAATGTTTGTACTCCCATAATATTCTAAAATAAAAAAGATAAACAATAAAACTAGACCTAGCTGACATCAGAGACCAAATGTTTTACCACGGAGCTTCAGTCATAGGTTTCAGTGGGCTGTGAATATCCACAAAAGTAGACCTAATTTGTGTGTGTGTGCATGTGTGCATGTGTGTCAAGTGAGTGGGTGGGTATGGGTCTGTGTGTGTGTACCTCTGTGTGTATACAGGTTTATGTGTTTCTTTTCAACTTTTCCTGAGGAGAGGTACATTAGCTTTCATGAGAGTCTCAAAGAGGTGTATGACCCAATAAAATTTAGAAACCTCCTTAGGAAAGGAGGGTGAAGAAAAAACTGCCCAACTGACAGGAGAGAGACCTGAAACCATTCATTGTTCTTAAGCCTCTGGCTTTGCAACTGAACGGGACAGGGTTCAGGCAAGCGTGGAACAGTCAGGAACATTGGTCAATGAAGGATGAATTACAAACTCTTAAATCTTTGTTATCTAAGCTATGTTGGAATAGAATGAAACATCCCGTACTGGTGAGATTGTGAAACCTGTTTTGTAATCAGAAGAGAACTCCTATAACACAGTGGGGGTGGGGGGCGGGAGAAGGCCAGAGAGGACAATGTACGCATTTATTTTAGAAATGGAGCAGAGCAGAGAAGTAGGGAGAAAGTTCAAGGTTATCCAAGAAGCATAACCCATTCCACTTGGATAACATTTAACAGTTTACAAAGCTCTTTCATATGCGTGCACCCTGAAGGTCTTCAAAATCATCCTGTAAGGTCAGCAAGATGGACTATTATCTGCTTTTGATCTACAAAAAAAGCACAGAAATGTTAAGTCATCTACCCAAGGTCACACAGCTAGCAAGTGGCCGTGGTCTTCTACAAGCTAGCTGCATAGATTGTCACTGTACTAGTGTAGAATATTCTAGTAAGAAAGATGTTTACTGCCCAATTGTCCCTAATTTGGGACAAAAAAAAGTAAATGATGGACACCATATTGGTTTCAAATTCAAGCTTTCAATTGTTGTAATAAATTTGAGGACATGGCTTGGTGTCCTCAAGCCCTGGAGTCAGACTTCCTGGATCAGCATCAGAATCGTCCCAGACAAGGAGACACAGCCAGCCTGGGTGGGAGTGCAAGATGGTTAATGCAAGACAGTGACCCTCACGCACAGGGGTGGGGGACAGCACATGAGAACAAATACTCCGGTTGTCTTGCACCTTGGCGGTGTAATTTCGAGATACACTCCGGGCAGTTTCTTAGAGGCTTGGGGCAAGACTGAACTTGCAGGTGCCCACAGAGCTGGCCTTGTCAGCACCCTCTGTCACCTTCTTTCCCTCCCTGCCTCTCTGCCCTACTCCCTTACTGTTTCCTGGGATAGCACCTCGTATTAATTTGGGTCCTCTGAGAAGAAATGAACTGTGCAAGGCATTTATTGGGGGACATATGAGTGTTGGGAAAGGGGGAGGGAGCTGGGGCGGGTGGGGAGTCCTCAGACTGCGATGCTGATCTGACCGCTGTGGGGAGAGGGCAGGAAGGAGGGTTGGGCGGGAAGAGTCTCGGGGTGCAGGGCGAGACTAAGGGAGTTACACCCAGGCCAGTGGTGGAGAGACCTTGAGCCAAAGTCACTGGATTGAGGAATCCTGTGTCCCCCAAGGAGAAGGGCTGGATAAGTGCCCACCATGCCCACCCACTACCTAGGAGCAGAGCATCCTCGCCACTGATGTAGAGGTGGGCCTGGGAGGGCAGAAGCTGCGGCCATCAATAAATCCTGAGCCCATCAACAGGGAGTGAGTGCTCATTGTCACACACAGCTTCATCTCTGGGTCTGACTCTGGGGATGCCAAACTAAGACAGAGCTCAATAATTAATTGTGACATGGATACCTGGAAAAAGTTTAGGCACCAACACCCACAGAAAGTTAATAAGGACCCCTTCCAGCAACTGTGAGCTTAATTTTCTTAAGAGTTTCTGAATCGTATTTTTACAAAAAGCCCAGGCTCTCATCAATATCATTTGGGAGTCTTGAGGAAGAGACCAAGGTGAGAGAGGAAAGAGCTGGAAATGCAGACGTGGACTTCGCCAAGTCCCTTGTGTCCCTGGGGACAGCAGTGAGCCATGGAGAGAGAAAATCACAGGAATAAGAAAGATGGGCTCTGCCCACCCCCCAGCTCTGCCAGTGACCAGCTGCTTGACCTTGGGCAAGTCAGCTCGAAGTTTCCATGAATCGACGTAGTATCTGGGGACTCTATTCCCAGTTGCCACGAGGACCGAGTGAGAGTCTGCAGAAAGTATTTATTTCACAAGCTCCACTGTAAGGACCAACCATACCCTATTGCCTGCTGTTTTTCCCCAAATCGCTAGAAATGATGCAACAGACAAATTTTTTTTTTTTTTTTTTTTTTTTGAGACAGAGTCTCTCTCTCTTGCCTGGGCTAGAGTGCCCCAGCATCAGCCTAGCTCACAGCAACCTCAAACTCCTGGGCTCAAGTGATCCTCCTGCCTCAGCCTCCCAGGTAGCTGGGACTATAGGCACACGCCACCATGCCTGGCTAATTTTTCCTATTTTTAGTTGTTTGGCTAATTTCTTTCTATTTTTAGTAGAAACAGGGTCTCGCTCTTGCTCAGGCTGGTCTCAAACTCCTGAGCTCAAGCAATCCTCCCACCTTGGCCTTCCAGAGTGCTAGGATTACAGGCATGAGCCACCCTGCCAGGCCTAACAGACACATTTTGAACAATGAATGCTATTCTTCCAACTTAAATATTCAGAGACCTGTGGTTATTATAACGTCCAGTATTGTCTAAACATCACCTTTAATGGGTTTCCCCAACAAGAACTCAGGCCGGAGAGATAAAAAGGCCCCGAGGAAGCAGCTGCTTAGTAAAGCAGAGGCTGTGATTTGTTTTTAATGCAATGGACAGAAGAGGCAAGGGGAAGGGGAGGCACTGGGAAGAGTGTGCCAGCCGCGCAGCCCGACCCGGCCCTTAGCTGCCTCTTGCAAGTCGAGCCCAGGGAATACTGTGTGCTGACCTGCTGGGGTGGGTAGCCAGGCAGAACGCAGACAATGCGGTCGGTGATGGTGCCCATTGTGTCTTACAGATTTCCATCTGATCAAGGGACGATTTTTCTGGATCATGTTTCAGAAAGTGAAGGAAAAATAAAAACACCTTCACCCTTGTGCTTTCAAGGTACTATCTTGCATCATATGCTGGTGCTTAGGAGTAAACTGTCCTGGAAAATTAAAAGTCACTATTTACTGTTTCCTGTGCACTAACTGGACGTAAGAACATTTCACAGATGAGGAAATTGAGGATCAGAGAAGTTATGTGACTTAAATCTAGGGATGCTGGATTGAGCAAATAAGGAAATACCAGTTAAATCTGAATGTCAGATAAACGATGATAACTTTTAGTATAAATATGGCCCATGCCATTTTAAAATAAAGATGGGGCTGGGCGCGGTGGCTCATGCCTGTAATCCTAGCACTCTGGGAGGCCGAGGCGGGTGGATCGCTCGAGGTCAGGAGTTCGAGACCAGCCTGAGCAAGAGCGAGACCCCGTCTCTACTAAAAATAGAAAGAAATTATATGGACAACTAAAATATATATATACAAAAAATTAGCCGGGCATGGTGGCACATGTCTGTAGTCCCAGCCACTCGGGAGGCTGAGGCAGCAGGATCGCTTAAGCCCAGGAGTTTGAGGTTGCTGTGAGCTAGGCTGACGCCACGGCACTCAGGCACTTACTCTAGCCCGGGCAACAGAGTGAGACTCTGTCTCAAAAAAAAAAAAAAAAAAAAAAAAGATGGATAACTTAGTATCTGCACATCCTATGCAATAATATAAGAATTTAAAAATTGAAACTAAAAATACTGAAAAATTTGTTGTTTATCTGAAATTGAAATTTCACTGGGAGCCCTACATTTTTTTTCATGGAAATTCTATTTAAAATAAGAACACGCAGCTAGTTAGTGTCAAATTTAAACCCAAGATGTTGTAATTGTAAAGTTTTCTACTATATTACACTGATTTCCAAACGTAAGCATTAACTCTGGACTATATTATTTTATTTGTTATCACACATATTGTATTTTCTCATACTATATCATATATTATTAAGCCCTTTTGAAATAAAATAAATCACTTGCATACTCATCCTTATCTCAGGGTCTGATTCTGGGGAAACCACCCTAAGACAGCTAATGACCTAGGCTCCCTCATTCAGAAATGCCCTTTCACTTTGAATGGGAAGCTAGTGGCCCCCCAAAGTGGAGACAATACTGACACTTTTCTGGCCACGGGTAGAGTCATAGAAGTCATAGAGTCATAGCTTGCAGAGGTGGCATAGAAGTATTAATATTTCTCATAGCAGCATCCAGGGTCCAGCACTGGGGTCCACCCAGAGGAAATGGCAGCCTGGGACCAGTTCTGTAGCCTACATTTTCCCCAGCTGTGTAGCTCCGGGTCTGGTTCTCTCATTTGTCTAGAAACTCTGTGTTATCCAATATGCTTCTGGTCACTTTATTTCCTCGGGAGGTTACCCCGAGTCACCTTCTTGCATGAAGCACCCTGATGACGTATCCATCAATACCAGAAGTGGTGTGGCTGCAGCAGCAGCCCCTCAGAAAACTGGTGAAATTGAACTTGGTTGTCTGGCTCAGTTAGGGCCATGGATAGTGAAAATCCAGCTGTAACTGAGGGATGAGACTCTGGCAACCTATGACAGACAGTGGTTAAAACAATCAATCCAATCATCACACATTATCAACTGTAATAAAATGCCCAGGGAAGGTGAGTGATGGGGACTTTGTGGTCCCTGCCATAGAACATGGAATAAGAAATTCTAACAGTGTGTGAATGAGTGGTTGCTTCTAATGGAAGTGGCTAGCTTAAAGAAAGAAAATGTTAAGCACACTGTCCTAAATTCCTGGCTCAACATAAAGACCTAGAATCATAGACTGTCATTGGCTGGGCTAAAGACAGACTCTCATCTTTTGGTGCAACACGGCTGAAGCAACCAAAAGCTAAACCCACACCTGATCTTCTTGCTCAACGACTTAGGTTAGGCCTCTCTTCTCCAGACCTAGAGAGCTTTAGTCACACACTTCAAGTACCACTTCAATGGGCTGCCCACTGATGTCCACTCTAGGACCTCCATGAGTGAGGAATCAACGATCTCCGCAGTCAAGACCACTTGACTGGCATAATGGTGTGGACAGTTGGAGTGGGTGGGTAACTTAGCTACATTCCCACGTCAGCAGGAAGAGAAGGAGGATGCCTGTCCCACGCCACTGCCTGCCCTTTCCCTACATTCCTCCATCCAGCATCCAGCTCAGTGATTCGGATCCTTCACCATGTGAAGAAAGTTACATGACCCCTGGTGCCGAGGATGGATATGAGCTATGCCTTTCACTGAAGTTTATGCAGCAACAGAAATCTGCTTCCTATACACATTTCTAAAAAGATAGTGCAAAGAAATATCACATTCAAGGAAATATAGTTCAGAAAACAAAGAAATAAAAATAACTGCAATACTGTATCTACCAAAGAATATTTTAAAAATCTCATTTGTATGCCACCACAGCCTTTTAAATTCTTCTATTTCCCTTGCACTCAACCGGCTCCCCAAGCTGCCTTGAAGGCTCTTCTCTTTCTCCTTCATTTCCATCTCGTCCTCCACTGCCATTCACATGCGTCCCCACAGGTTCCTGTTTGCTTCCTCTCTTTCCACTTGCTCCCCTTCCTCCTCACTTGCCAGTAAAACTTGGCTCTTTCTGGGATAAATAACTCACCTCTACTTTTTTGCTTCTCCCTGCTACTGATTAGTTGCATCAAACTATCAAAGAAGGCTGAAGAGTAGGGAGGGCTGTCAGAGGCTGGGGGAGGGAAGATTCCTGGTGGGCTTTGCCAGATTTGCCTGGGTGGGGCGAAGGGAATAATTTTGGCACCTCCTACAAATAGCATAAAAAGTGTGGCTTAACAAGGGTAAAGTCTGTCATGACACTTAGTCTCACCACGGCTTAGTCCTCTTATCATTAAAATGTTGATCCCCAAACTTCCCTCGATGTGGTTTGAATAATAAATTAAATGTTATGTATATGTACTATGTCCAGCCTAGTACCCGGCACATGATCAACACACAGGAACGGTAACAGAACATTGAAAATCCAAGTCTTTCCACCTCCTTCTAAGTCACACTTTGTGCAAGTCTTCTATTTTTTTCTCAACATTTTATTTTAAAAAATTTTCAGACATTCAGAAAAGTTTTAAAAATTTACAGCAAACACCCAGTGTACCTGCTACACAGATTCTACAATTAACATTTTATTATACTTGTTTTACTACATACGCATCTGTCTCTCCCTCCCTCCATCAGTTCAACTTGTTTTTGACACATTTCAAAGTAAGTTTCAAACATCAGTACATTTCTCTCCAAATACTTTACTATGCATGATGTTTTATTTTTGAAAGATTTCTGAGAAGGGCATTGCAAAATAACCTATTATGTTTGACAGGAGTGCTGGTAGGTCTCCTTTTCTGCCAAAATGTAGGCTGGCCTCTCTCTCCCTTTGTCGAACTTCAAAAGAGCACTTCTCAAAGTGTATTTCATAGAGCCTGGACCTAGAGCTATATGGGGAAGAAAAGTATCTGTGGTCAAAATGCTTGAAAATCTCTGGATCAAATAAAGTTTTGCAACTTTATTTACTTCAGACTTTTCAGAGCCTTTGTTAGGCTAATCTGCCTACGGTCAAAGGGGATATATTCACTTATCTGACCATGAGATCCCATTCCCATTCTTCTTCTGAGAACATGCAGGAGAATGGGTTCCACAGAGTACACTTTGGGCAAGGATGCCTTTACCTAAGTCTTGCCTTCTTCTCTCTCTTCCCCGTAGCTCACACATACTGTATTATATGATTTCCAGTTCTTCATCCTACTGAATGCTTTCTGGAAAGTTCCTCCAAGTCTTTTAGATCATTTCTGTTTGTAATTATTATGTTTTCTTTGCATTGAGTATGTTTCTGAAACATGTCTTTTTTGTTAATAACGATATCACAATTAACTATGAGGTACTGCTTACATTTAGGAAAAGGTAAGTTTAGTACAAATGAAAGGAAAATTAAAGTATATCAGGAAAGATTACAAATTATAAAACTACTTTTCCCATGGCAGAAACAAGTTGAAAATTTAGATAATTTTAATTTTTTTTAGAAATAGTTATAAATGATAGATTATACAGGAAGAGCAGGATGTTCTTGGAATATCCCTAAATTTTAAGGTTGGACATGTGGAGGCCAGCTTTGTCCTCCATGAAATCATCTTTGGTATCAAAGACAGAAGGATAGATCCTAAGTTGGTCAATATCTCACATCTCTCATTTCAAATTTCAGTTACCCTTGAAGTCTGGGTGAGAACACTCTGGGTGCTTTAAGTTCTGCCCTCCCCATCGGCAGCTCATGGGAGATCATCGGTGAAAGAGTTCTGAAAACTGTGTGTCACAAAGAAAGGGTGCCATTTTTATTATCATTACCATCAGAGAAGCAGAATAATACCATCTGAAATGACCTTGACAATGTATCCAGCGTAAATTCTGGTCTTCAGCCAGGACTGTACAAGGAGGCATTGACCTGGTTTTCTAATTTCTCTAGAGAAGGATATCGGTCTCCATTTCCCTAAGTAACTTGCTACAGTGTTTCACATTCAGCGTCTTGTTACCCGTAGAAGTCACAGAGTACGTTCTAAATACTGGCGTTCAGTTAGCACTTGATGAAATGTCTTTATCATGACAGACTTAGCAGAAAGGAAGCGTGACCCACCTTCACAGTCATGCTTATTTTGTGAGAGGGACCAGGAAGCCTCACTTGCAAAATCACAACAGGTGATTAAGCAGGTAAAAGTCTGAATCTCTGGTAACGACCTGTGTTGGAAGGAACCCAAATGGTGGTGAATAGAAGGAAAGTATTTCTAAAGAGAAAGCAAAGCTTAAGTGTAATCACATGGATGCCTTTCTGCAAAACCTAGGGGAAAGAAGGGGAGTTTCAGTGTGTCTAGTGGCTCCCACGGCATTTGAAGCTCACCCTCCCTGGTCTGTTCCCATTTCTCTCTAGTCTACTCTCCAGTAAACTAGACAAGACCTCACATATTCTCTCACTTCTCTGAGCCTTGGAACCTATCTTTGCCTTGACCTGTGGCACCTCACCTAGCCTGTACACCTGGCTATTGCCTCCTTACTTTTCAAAGGTTTACTCAGCATCACTATTTCTGTGAAGCCTGTCCCTGTCCTGATCCTGTAACTCCCCATGCAGGATCTCTATCATAGCACTCACCACATTCTTTTATGACTGCATATTTATTTGTTTTCCTCTTGCTGTGAGACTGTAAGCTACTCGAGAGCAAACTGTAAGCATCTTAATCCTCAAACCAGGAGGGTATCATAAATGTTTGGTAAATCCATGTACATATGAATGAGTCCAAGAGGAATAAGCTTTATGCACAAAAAATCATATTTAATTAAAATTATTAGAAACTAAACACAATGAGCTATAAAGGGTACCTTTTGAAATAAGTGCATTAAGAAAAGGGCATGACTGTAGCTTTCATAACAGAATATTATATGTGTATTGTAACATTCATATTATAGTGATGTTCATAAGTTGAGAGTATCTATAAATGAGCAGGTTCCAATCTCCTCAAATCTCACATCTTCCTGGACACATTCTTGAAATAGTCTCAACTGATTATTACCTTACCTTAGTTTCATTCCATATTTATAGATGAGATTCATACTGTATTATTAAGCACCTACACATATATGGCTTGTTTTGTCTTTATGCCATTTCATGAAACCTTTATTATTGGATTGCATATTTGGTTATAAGCAACTCAATGGCATGAATTCCCAAGACAGGACAAAACTTGCTTTTATCTCTGCCTTTTACAGTTATGTGAGCTTGGATATATCCCTTAAGTTAACTAAATTTCAGTTTCCTATTCTGTAAAAGTTGGGAGGAAGGATTGTCATATTACATGATTGTTTTAATAATTCAATAATAAATGTAAGCATGTGGTATGTAGAATATGCTAAATAAATATTGGCTCTGTTCTTTTCTGTTCTCATCCCTCTCCATAAACATGATGTGGTGTCAGTGACTATTCCTTAAAACAATGGTTAAGTGACATCGGATTGAAATCCCTGGAGTGAACTTTAATATGCCTTTGGGTACAATGAGAAGTGTTTTCCCTGACCAAGAAGGATCTGATACCAAACTGATTTTTCTTTAAAACAAACTGAGAATTCAGCCTTGTCACCATCTCTTTTCTGCCTGACCTCTCTGTACATTTGAGTATCTTGCAGGATGAGAATTTTAGTGTTCAGAGGAGACCAGATTCGACATAAGCAGACTGAGCAGCTGGGTGGCTTTTTTCCTTCTAGCTGCTGTGATAAAAAGGACACTCAAACGTGAGATCTATGTGTGCACTATAAAAATAACAAAAGATACACTCAAACAGACTTTAAAGAGATGTGTACTCAGAATGTGCTTTTCCTAGTTTTTAAGTCAAAAAAAGAATCCAGTATGTGAGGCTGCTCAAGTACCTAAATTGATAGCTTCTCTTCAGCGTTGACTTTGCAGGAATTTTTTTCTAAGTGACCTGATTTCAAAGCATGCTATCTCCCCAGCGTGGCCTTCTCTGTCACACCATCAAACGCCAACCTTGCTATTTCCACATGTACTTCTGGGGAAAAAAGCCTCTTGACGTACATCCCCTGAGCAAGGATTAAACAGAACAGGATTGAACAGCTCTTTGGATCATTTTCTTTTCAACCTTGTCCAGAGCTGGGAAATTTGCAAGGGTAGACTGATTCTGGATACTTCTTCTCCACACCCCACAACCCCCACCTCTGATCTCTCTCTGCCTCAGACCGGGGCCGGCTCTCAGAAAGGAAAACTCTCTGTGGTCTGAGCTCCAGAAGGTGTCATCGAACTCTGAGGGAGGGCATGGCTTGCTATTCATTTTCAAGATTTCTCAGCCAGTAGGCATTGTTGACAACCCTTAGCTAAACTGGTAGATGACACTCAAAGTTATTAACTTTGCATTTAGTGTCTTTCATGACGGGACCTCATCTTATCCTTTCGCTTGTTTGTGTATCCCATTTCCATCCCACTCTAAATGCTACCCATCCTTCTAAAGCCCCCACATTCTTCCTAAAATTTGTCCCTCATTATGCAACAGCACAACTTATTTGTTCTCTGAGTTTCTATGTCATTTTATATTTATCTTTCTTTAGACCTTTGTTTTTCAGTTTCCATTTTAGAACAGAACACCACTTCTGCTCATATCTCAGGACCCAACTACCCTTAATACTTCTTAAAGACCCAAACTGTTTTAATTCATACTCCTATCTTTTAATATGCACATAGTGCCTTGCCCACAGTGAGTATTTGTGGTTTTGCCACTATAAAGCTATGCAATGGTTAAGGACATACTAGCTGCTTCGACACACAAACCCCACAATGTACAAGGGACCAACATGCTAGAAGTTTATTTCTCATTACAGACAGTCTAAAACAAGTAGTATTTATTAACAGATGGCTGTCTTCCAAGCAGTGATTCAAGAACCCAGGCTTTGTTCCTCTGGAGCTTTTGGAATCTTTCCTGATGGCTTCCAGGTCCACACTGGGATTCATCTCCATCCTTGCCACCTGGGCAGGGAAAGAGCACGGAGGAACATGTGTGGGGCCTGGTGTGGATACCTTCTGGTAGTTCACATTCCACTGGTGAGAACTCAGTCACATGGCCAAACCCAGCTGCAAAGGGCACTGGGAAATGCAGTCTACCCTCGAGCCCAGAAAGAAAGTCACTGGGCTTGGGTCTCATATCACTGTCTCTATTACAAATTCTACAATCCAGAGAAAGGCATTTAATAGTTGTGAGCATTAGTCCTCTCATCTATATCATGGAGGAAATGAGAACACTTTTAAAAGATAGCTGTAAAGATTCATTATATGACAATTACAAACCTTTTTTTCCATCTGAAAAATAAAAAAAGATGGACTAAGTGATTCCTAGGTTTCTTTCACTGATAACAAAAGAGATGTGATCTTACTCCTAAGAGTAAGATCCTAATAAGCCAGGAAAGGGAAACTAGTGTATTTTAGAAATATATATGTATATACACACACATAAAATATGTTCTCTGTTACTTTACTGTTTAATCAGAAAATTCAATTGGCCATAGCATGTCATTTCCCTTGCAATTTGATTAATGGAGTTTCTATTAATCCTTGAATAAGACTTGGGTCATTTAGTTAAGCTACTAGAACCCCTAAAGCCTGGGAGACAAAAACAAAACAAAACAAAACAAAAACATGCACATTGATGTCTGTGACACACCAACCTTCGGCCCTCTTTTTGCTCCTCTGCACATGTACAATGGTAGGGTGGATCTGGTACCCACCAAAGTCCCTGTCAGCTCTAATATCTTCTGAATCTGAGTGACAGAGTAGAAAATCATGCATACCAAGAAGGAATAACTGTATTCTTGTCCAGGCCCACTCTTGGAGTGACTGTTCTAGTAATGAAATAAACTGGAAATCCAGGGTAAGAAGATAAAATTAGGTGAGACCCAAAGGATGTGAAATCTTTTATGTGATAAACTTTAGATTCACATTTTGATTAATCCTAGAGAAAATAAAAACATAAACTGCCACTATCCAGTAGCATAGATAAAAATACTTATGGTTAAGGTAAATACTTAATTAATGTGTCCAAGTCAGTGAGAAATTGAATTTCTTTTTATATTTATAATATTGATAATAGCAATAGTTATTTTCCAAAGGCCTATCATAGCTACTTAATGCACATTATACCATTTAATATTCAAAATAACAAATAATCTTGGAGGAAAGGTGTTTTTTGCCCCATTTTACAGATGGGAAAACTGATGTTCAGTGTCCACGAGGTCATTGAATCAGCAAATAGCAAATTGAGAATTAAACCTCATATCATTGGCTCTAGATGCAAAACACTGTTCACTACAGAAGCTTTTGCCTTTTGTGTGGTTGAGGGCACCATGCGTGTTCTGCCCAGCCTTCAAAACCCACCTGCTCTGGGAACGCTGTGGGCAGCCCTCTCTCCAAGCTCAAATCACTTATGCATTATCTGTGCAACTCATTTGGAATTGATTGCGTAGTGCTCTGAATTTCACTGATGGCACCTTTCATAGAGAGCATTCCACA
The DNA here is from genome assembly GCF_041146395.1 of Eulemur rufifrons. Lineage (NCBI taxonomy): Eukaryota > Metazoa > Chordata > Mammalia > Primates > Lemuridae > Eulemur > Eulemur rufifrons. The sequence goes on from NC_091001.1 coordinate 28,758,072, forward strand.
AATATTAGTTGACTGACACAAATCTTGCCCCAGTGATGTATCAATCAGTGTAGGCTAACTGCTATAACAATCCCTAAATCTCAGTGGCATCAAACCATGAAGTTTCCTTGTTGGTTTGTATCATGTAGGTCAGTGGTCTGTGGAGGAGATGGGGTGAGGTTGAGTGTGCTGTGCTCCACACAATCATTTGGAGATCAATGTCATTCCCTCGTGGACTTCCTTCCCTTATCAAAAAGCCCTGGAGTCCTCTGCTGGATCCCCTAATCCAGCCAAGTGATGACGGAAAAGCAAGAGCGTAGAGAGGGCCTGCCCGCTTTAACCATCTTGGGCTGGAGGTGAAGCATCACCTTTACTCACATCCCATTGGTGAGAACTCATCATGTAACCCCCACCCCGCCCCCAGATGCCAGTGGGTTGGGAAATGCAGCCCAGTCTAGCAAGGAGCAGAACACAAATATTAATAAACAAAGCAATTGATATTTCTGAAATTCAGCTTCTTCATCTGTCAAATGAAAACAACAGAGCAGTTGTGAAAACAGCACACACAGGAGGTGCTTATTAGGTGTTGATTTTGATTCTCAGTTTATGACATGAAGTAGGAAACTGTCGTTAGTCTCAAGGTCACTGAAAGGACTAATCAAATTAAGTTCAGAGTTTGGTTGGAAGGAAAAATGAAAACATAAAGTAAGAAGAAAGAGAGAAAACCAGGCAAAAAGGAGAGAACATGTAGCTAACAAAGGGTTCTGGTGGCATCACCGATTTCCACCACGTCTCTCTCAATTCCTAACTTTAGGTGAGGTTTCCGAGTGACAAGGACTGTTACTCAAAATTCCCATGATGAATCACAAAACAGGTGGAGGTAGAAATCATGTTGATGCTCGTGTCTTCTGCAGGTAATTAAACTAGAAACCAAGTTGGGAACATGCATCAGACCTACAGGAAGACAGTCATCCCATTCATTTTCTTGTTTTACGAGAATACTACCAAATAGATGGCCATTAATCCCTGCCTTCGCCAGAAGCAGCTCAGACCTGGTTTCCCACATGAATGTGAATCACTCCCTTTGAAGGCAGACCCAGCCCACTGCAGAAATTCAGGACCTGCTCCCCAGGCCCTCCCCTACCTTTGGTTTTGTGTTTCACCACTCTTGATTTTCCCTGCACATGGCTTATTTTGAGTCCTTGCAAAAGCCAGGTCCTTCTGCCTCCACAGAGTTGCATACACTGTTCCCTGCACCTGGAAAGTTCCTCAATCTTTTCCTTCACTCTTGCTTTTTCCTTAGGTTCAGCAAAAAGTTCATCTGTTCCAGGAAGCCTTCCTACCCTGTATGAATGTTCACCCTTGTGTTCTTCTGGTGCCTTGTTCTTAGCTGTCTCATAGAATTCCTCACAATGATTCGGCTGTTTCCCTTGTATATTATGAATTTCCTCAGTGTGGTAAATTTAGCTTTATTTCTATATCCTTGTTATATAGCACATAGTACACATTCAGCACATTTACCAAATAACAACCATCATTTATGTAGCTTTTAAATGCATTACTTTAATATCCATAATAACCAATAATGTATAACCTATAATTCTATTTATATATGTTATATTATAAAAATTTATAAAATATATTTTTATAGAATATTTAAGCAATATGTATCATATATTTGCATGTATGTGTATATATTCTTAAGTATAATTGTAACTATAATTAAAATGAGGAAACTGAGAGAATTTGATAGCTGCCCACTTAGAAGTATACAACTTGATATTCAAAGCTACATCTGTTTAATTCCAGAGGCCCAGCTCTCAACCCTGGCATACAAGAGACATGAATATCAAGAACAATTTCAATTATAGTTCCCGCAAAGAAAGAGATATCACACAATGATTAGTTAATATAATCAATACAATTAGTGTGAGGAAGAGCACAGTTCTGTGTTTTCTTGTCTGAGCTCTGGCTTATGGGTTTCCAACACCTCCTACTGGGGTGACCTCAATCAGGCTGGTGACTGCTAGCTTGCCATGGGTGGGGTACAACCTTCTTGAAGCAGCTGTTTCTTGATGCAGAAACATCAAGAAGGCTGGGAACTAACCCCTCAAATATAAAGGTCTCCGGTGAAATGGGAAAGCCCCCATCATCTTCTTAGCGTCCACTGTCATAAGCTGAATTGTGTTCCCCTAAATCCATAAGTTGAAGTCCTAACCCCCAGAACCTCAGTATGAGACTGTATTTGGTGATGGGGTCTTTGAAGAGGTAATAAAGTCCAAATGAGGTCATTAGGGTAGGCCCTCACCCAGTATGACTAGTGTCCTTATAAAAAGAGGCAATTAAGACAGACACGTGCAGAGGGAAGACCACGTGAGGACACAGTGACAAGACAGTTACCTACAAGTCAAGGAGAAAGGCTTCAGAAGAAGCTAACCCTGCTGACACACCTTGATCTCATACTTCTAGTCTCCAGAACTGAGAGAAAATAAATGTCTGCTCTTTAAGCCACCCAGTCTGTGGCATGTTGTTGTGGCAGCCCAAGCAAACTAACAGGCTCATCCTTCATTGCCTCCCAAATGAGAGGCTCAGGGGCACGTCTAGGGACAAAAATGGCCTTCTTCATTTCCTTCAGAGATAAAAACATGGGGCTTGGATTCATGATCTCCAAGTCTCTGGTTCATTGATTCATTCGTTCACTTGTCATTCATTTGTTCAAATATTCATAGCATGTCTCCCATGGGCCGGGCAGTGTGTTTGTTCATGAATAGACCTCAAGTACATTCCTTGCCACCACCAAGGTCACCATCTAGTACAGCACCCAGATGACTCCCTAACATCCAATTCCTTCTTCTTCCTTATTAACAGAACCCTGATATTTTGGTGTTGGGCACTATAATGAATAAACATGTCCCAGCTTCCTGTGCAGACAGGAGTGGCTACTTGATCAAATCTGCCCAAGGAAATGTAACAGAATTTGCAGGGTGTAGTATGGTGGACACTGAGAGGTGTCCCAGTTTCTGGGAGGGCTGGGTGTGGCCAGCCTTAGCTGTCATTTCTTTCAAGGATGATCTCAGCTATGGAAAGCCACCTTGCCCAAGATCATGCTCCTCCCAGGGTGGCCCATAACCTGTGATCAATAAAGAAGCATAAAGGCCCAGTCATCTTAGCCCAACAGTGATGGCTTTCAAGAGCTACCGTAGCCAGGGAGCTCCTTGAGGTGTTGGCCAAGGCTATTACCAGGGCTGCATGGAGACTCCACTTCTTCCTCTGCCGACTCCTGTTTCCATGCTTCTCCTTCCACAATTCCAATGGCACCTCTTAAAAACATCTTGCGTGCTGACTCTTTCTCATATAGCTGCTGAGAAAACTCTAAAACTATGGGGCTACTGCAGCTGGGATACATTTTCCCCCTTGTCTTAATTCTTGCCTTAATGTGCACTGACTGGGGCTCCAGCAGCCATCTTGTAACCATGAGGCAATGTCAAGTATGGAAGCCACAAGCCGAGGGGTGTGGAGCAGAACTAGAAGGACCCAGGATCCTGAAGACGACTCCAAGCCAGCAACACTGGTTATCCCTGTCCAGCCTGCCTCTGGACTTCTTGTTACATAATAAAAACAAAACTCCTGCTATACTTAAACCACTGTTTTTTGGTTGTGGGTTTCTGTTACATGCAGCCAAATATAATTGCCATTGATACAAAACATTAAACAAATATTAATATGGATGATACCCTTATTTTAATTAAAATGTCTGTCATCAAGGAGAATTAAAATATTAATAGAATGTATAATAGGAAATGGATGGCTGTGAGGCAAAATTTTCCATGGGGGCGGGCAGGGAAATGTCCCTTGAAGTTAGAATTTATTTATGACTTATTCTAACTCAAGTCAGCCAGTGTTGACCACATAAAGCAAAGAGGTAGGATGTATGTGGATGAGAGGTAGAAATGGGCAGATTGGCAGGATATGAGGGGCTGGCTGCCTGCAGTTTGCCCCTATTCTCTTTCTGCACCATGTCCTCTGCCCTGGGAAGCCAACCTGTATGAACCACATCAACAAGAAGAGCCCGTGTGAGATGGGATGGAAGGAGGTGACGGTGCATTGGGGTCTGAGTCACCCAGTTCCCTCCCTGTGGTGCTGTCCTTGGGCTGGTTGTGTTCCTTGACCAAAGGTCCCTGTTCCTGTCAAGTGGCCTCTTCATGTGACTTTCTTCTGGATTCCAACTGCCAAGGGGGTGTTAACCTGATGTCTGTGGACGGAGTCAGGAGGTCTGTGAACTTTAATGCAGAAACTACAAATACATCTTTATAATCACTAATCTCTAGCCAAAATCAATCATTTCCTTCAAGTATCAAGCTAGGCAAACTGTCCTAATGGTATGAGCAACACCCGTGGCTGCCCTCATGGATATTTTCATGTCATGCCACAGAGGGTGCAGATGTGTCAAGGTGTCCTCTATGCTCATTCCTGCTTTGAAATCGCAGTCATTGTTAGACCCACCATTAGACCTTGTTACGTAGCGTCTTAATAAAGAAGTACTTACATGAATACATCAGAAACTTATTTTATCAACATATTTTATTCATTGGGTTTTAATATACTTTTCTTTTGTGATTTTAAGTATTTTATCAAATTCATTTAAAAGCATCATCTTGAGATGGGGTCTTTGGGCTCCATCAGAGTGAGAAAAGGTTAGGAGCCCACAAAGTAACCATTTCCACCCCTGTTCTGTCAGCCTAGTGGTGGAAACTGCTTCCTTCTCGTTAGGCTTGGGATGCTGCAGTATCCCTCAGGGCTCCCCTGCACTCTCGACACCTTTGTGAGTAGTCCTTCCTTCATTATCCTAATTTATTTATTTATTTATTTATTTTTTGAGACAAAGTCTCGCTCTGTTGCCTGGGCTAGAGTGCCGTGGCGTCAGCCTAGCTCACAGCAACCTCAAACTCCTGGGCTTAAGCGATCCCTGCCTCAGCCTCCCGAGTAGCTGGGACTACAGGCATTCACCACCATGCCCAGCTAATTTTTCTATATATATTTTTAGTTGGCCAGATAATTTCTTTCTAGTTTTAGTAGAGATGGAGTCTCGCTCTTGCTCAGGCTGGTCTCGAACTCCTGAGCTCCAGCGATCCTCCCGCCTCGGCCTCCCAGAGTGCTAGGATTACAGGCATGAGCCACCGCACCCGGCCCATTATCCTAATTCTAGAATGCTGTCTGGGTCCTGCTAATATGCTGACTGATAACCCTGGAAAGGATTTTGACATCACAGTCAAGAGGGTCAGTGGGACCCTGGGCAGGTCACTTGGTTACTCTGAGCATCTGTTTTTTTCATGTGTAAAATGAAGATAATACCTAACCCACTGAGATCAAAACATCCAGGTTATTGTTGGTTGGGACAAGTCAATATAATACATTTGAATATTGGTACACTAAAATATTACATAAGCCATGTCACATCTCAGCTTTCTTTTCCTTCATTCCAGCTGCTTTGCTTGGCCAGCAGGTTGGCAGAACCAAAATGGGCTGTGACAGCCTGAAGACAGAGGCCGCTGCAGAGAATAATCAGTACTTGTGCTGTGTCTGTGGTGAAGGCTTCATGGCTGAGGCAGGGGGTATTGATTTTAGTCTTTTCCTCTGCAATTTCTGAACCAAGTCTAGATAAAATAAATTCTCATTTTAAAAGCCAGAACAATATTTCTAAAGCAGGAATAATATATAGACACCCTTTCTAAGAAAAATTTTAAAATATATGGTGATTTTTTAGTGTTCTTCAATTATTTTAATTGTAATATTACTTAATTGTGTAGAAATAAATTGGAAATATGCCCTCATGCTTATAGTTCTTATATGGCTTGGAATCAAAAACAAATTTGCAAATTAAATACAGAAGATGGTATTCAGATGATAAACTGAGCATGTTCTACAATATCCTTTTCCTACCCCAGATACATAAAACAAACTTATCCAAAACAGTGCTGAAAAATAAGAAGGACTACTCTACATAGACCAGAAATTATAAAGAATTCCTGGGAGGCCTTAGGCAGATGGGATATGTATAATTGATGAAACTGCAGCCCTAAACACACCCAGGAGGTGACTGTTCCCAACTGGGAGTGGCTTCAGATGGTCTGTCTAAATGCTAAGGATTGGATACTGCAGCAGGAGGGAGCTTTGGGGAGCCCTTGATAGTCAAGGTGACTTCTACAATACCATAGTAGGGTAAACCAGATGGCTTGCCCCTCCCCTCCCCACCATGAGCACCCACTTGTGAGGCCAGTAGCAGAAGGGTCTGTCCCTAGGCAGGAGCAGTAAGTGAAGACACTGGGCTTGAGAGGCAGAGTAGCCCCCAGAGTGGCTGGTGATATTCCAGGGAGAAAAGGAGCCTCCATGACCAGAAGACTAGCTAGTGACCATCCCAGTAAGCAGCACGTCCCCTGCTGGATTTATGATCACTGGCAACAGGCAGGATAATCCAGCTCTCAAATAGACAAACGGAAACTCAAAAATACAAAGATAAGTACAAAACCAAGATGCATCAAACATTTAAGAAAGTCAATCTAATAACAGGGTGACGGCAAACTCAACCAACCCAAGTTCTGAGATCTAAGAAAACTAAATTAATATAGCAAATACAGGGAGAAGAGAGAAAAGACATTGCAACCAAAGAAAAGTACTTGGCTAGAGATCTTGGACACAGAAAGTTGTTGAGGTAAAAGGAAAAATTATAATAGCAATTGTACTGAATGTACAAATCAAAAGAAATCAGAAGGCTGGGCGCGGTGGCTCATACCTGTAATCCTAGCACTCTGGGAGGCCGAGGCGGGAGGATTGCTTGAGGTCAGGAGTTCGAGACCAGCCTGAGCAAGAGCGAGACCCTGTCTCTACTAAAAATAGAAAGAAATTAGCCAAACAACTAAAAATATATAGAAAAAATTAGCCAGGCATGGTGGCACATGCCTGTAGTCCCAGCTACTGGGGAGGCTGAGGCAGAAGGATCACTTGAGCCCGGGAGTTTGAGGTTGCTGTGAGCTAGGCTAATGCCACGGCACTCTAGCCCAGGCAACAGCGAAACTCTTTCTCAAAAAAAAAAAAAGAAATCAGAAGTCTTAAGAGGGGTTCTGGAGGAAAAGAACACAGATAATAGAAAGAAATAATCAAAACATAATAGAAGAAACATATTCAATTTGAGGAAGACATGAATTTTCATATTAAAAAGGATTACTAGGTAATGGGCAGGAGGGGTGCAAAATGTCCCATATCCAGACATATCATGGAAAAATTTTACACCACCAAAAGAAAAAAGAAAATCCAAAAGCCTTCCAAACATGAAAAAAAAAAAAAAAAAAAAAAAGCTTGCCTACAAAAGAGTAAGAGTCATATTGGCATAAAACTTCTCATTCACAACATAGGATGCAAGAAGAAAATACAACAGTATTGTGAGCTTCCTATACCCAGCCAAACTATTGTTCAATTTAAATGGGAAGACAAAGTAGACGCTTATCACTGACTTGAACGGTTTATCATGCTTGAGCTCTGACTGAAAGAATTTCCAGAAATTATACTTTAGAAAATATACCAAAATAAATCCAAGAAGAAGATGTGGGCTAAAAGGAGAAAAGATAAAACAAAAATAGTAAAATATATTACTAAGAATAATGACATTTTAATTGTTAAAATATCTGATAAATAAATCTCAGATGATCTCAACGTTGTTGCTGAAAGTAGACCAAGAAAAAAGGATTTTAAATGTGGTTAGATTTTTGTCCTATTTGAGAAGAAGCTACAGATACCAATTAACCCTACTTAGTGATTTTTTTTTTTTTTAAAAACTTTAAAAACCTAAGCATAAATGCATGTGTTGTGGACTACGCACAAAGGACTTGCCCAAACACTGTGCTGCGAGACTTGAGCACACTTTGACCAGGCTTCCACCTGACTAGGTTTTCCTAAAGGTGACCTCAGCCTCCAGGCTGAGTCTTTGCTCAAGAAAATACAATTCCTCCGAGCCTCAAAATGTACGTTGTCCTGACCCACGCCACTAAACCATTTTCAGTAATTCTCTATTTCCCCGCTTCCGTAATTTTTCATCTCTCCGTAGGCCCTCTAGTTCCTGCTTTTACACTTCCCCATAACCCCCTTTCCTCCCCTCTCTGTTCTCCGTTTACAAGGTCAGTGCCCTTTGGCTTAGCTGGAATTGAGCTCGGTTTATACTGGGGTCTCTGTCTTCTACTTCAGGAGTCTGAATGAGATCTGTCTTGCTCCCTTTAGCAAGTATCTGGCATTGTTCTTCATTGCCAGCATTAAAAATACTTAGATATAAATTAGAATAATACAAGTGAGACTATAGTTTTTGAGCCTAAGGAGATCTACTTTATTTATTTATGTTTTTATTTCAACGGATTTAGGGGTACAAGTGGTTTTTGGCTACATGGATGAATTTTATAGTGGTGATGTCTGGGTTTTTAGTGTATCCGTCACCGAAGAGATCTACTTTAGACACTGTAGTCATAAAGAAGTTCTCTTTGAAGAGGAGACATTGAAATCAAGAGCTAAATGATGAAAATGAGGTGGATTTCCAAAAACCTGTAGAAAGTATCTCAGATAGAGACTACAGCCAGTGCAAAGACCCTGAGCGGGAAAAGTGCTTAGCAATTTGAGCAGCAAAGAGGCAATAAATGTGAAAAAGGCGAAAAGTCAACAAGACGGAGAGTGATTAGAGGTGAGGTTTGGGAGGCAGGCAGTGAGGCTTGGAGATCACTGGGCTGCTTGATTTTTGGCCACTTATATTTCTTTCTAGAGCTCTGCAATAGGTCTGAATGATTTATAATTCATCTTTGTCTTTGTCTAGCTCTTGCCCCATGCAGGGAGCTTAGAGAAGGCAAAACTCATCATTGCTATTTTCCCAGCACTCCTCACAGAACCAGCTCTTAGTAAGCGCTCAGTAAATGGATAGATATTAATCCCTATGCTTTTTGTCATTGTCTTTCCACCGCAAACTCTATAACTCTGCCAGATTTGAGAATGAATAGGAAAGAAAGTCAGCCAGACATCTTATGTTTCTTAAAAGAGCCCTTAGGCAATTTAGGAAGAAAGGCAAGTCCCCAACAGGAGGCCCAGGCTTCCAGGGTGAGGGCCCCCGCCAATGCTGAACTTGTCTCTGACTCCTCCACACGCCTCCCCGATCTTTCTTCCACCTCAACATCCAGAAAGCTTAGACCTGAGAAGCTAAAAATTAGGCTCCTGAGTTTAAAATACCAACACCATGTGAGCCACATATCTTCCTGGGATGTGTGCCCACACACTGTTCCTCATCCCACGGTACTGTCCCTGCCAAACTCAAAGGTTGACTCATAAAGCTCTACACCTTCTCACTAGGACACGATTAGGTGCCATGGGGCAAGGGGGTGGGTAATACGCAGCCGTGGGCCGGCCCTTCCACCTAAGATTGGATTCTCAAAGGACTCCCTGTCCTTATGATCAAACAAAGTGGAATGAACTAAAAGCCAACTCAATAGGGTTATATTTTCTTGGAAAGAGAAAACACTTGGAGAGGTGAGTTGCTAATTTTCTTCAGAAGAGAGCCCTCAGGTGGTACTGCTGGCTGGAATTGCCCGACCCAGGCTGGGGAAACGGCCCCGCCCCCAACATGGAGGACCTGAACTTATGCTTTGGAAACTGAAGTCTTTTCCTGTCTTACCCTGGAAATAAGCAAAGATGTTGTGACTCACGCAGCTCTGCATCCTGTAGGACAGTCTTCCTATCATTGCAGCAGAGAGAAATCTTCTGTTCCTTGAGGAAATCTAGAATAGGAGACAAGAGGGTCCTTTAGTCTAATTCTCTCCACATTAAGGACCAAAACTGTCTAAACCTTTAAATCAGTAACTGCCCTAATCCAATTCACACTGCAGGCGATGCAAGATTGTGAGCAGAGAGGCCTCTCGCTTGGGTATTTTGAAAACAAAAATGCTCCCTGGATGATTATGACACACTCCTATAGTCAAAACTATCACTTTTTAAAACAGCACAGAATGTGCCCGCTTTTTCTTGAGTGTGGTGTGTATGTGGTGTGTTTGCGTGTGTGTAGGCATGAAGGTGTGGAAGTGAGCTCTAATTTGTGCCGCTTATTGCTTTGGGAAGGAGTTTAGAGAGGTACAGAATTGAGGAATAAGTGGACCTGACAAATGTCCTTACTCAACCTCTCAAGATCTGGTTTAGACATTCCCTTCATGAAGCCTTTTCTGATTCATCCAAGCAGACTTGATCCTCTTCTCCTTTTGACCCCACTCTACCATGAAAAGACACCTGTTCTGGGGCTCTTAACTCCATACAATAATTTATGCTTATCTGTCTCCTCCAGTCTGGGAAGACATGGGCTGACTTGGCATTCCTCTCTGTCACCCTAGTCCTTTATAAATGTTTGCTGATCAAATCAGATGGAACGGGCAGGGCAACATCTCCCAACCTAGGGATGACTCATGCTCCATACATTCACACTGGCATAACTAGAACTCACACACAATTCCTAACGTTAAATAATTTTAATCAATATTACACGTCTACCATCAAGAGTTTAACTCTAGCTGCATAAAATGCCTCTTTTCTTGGTGGTTATTTTATCAACTCTGTGCTAATACTGCTGTCAGATGGGGCATCATCGGCTACAAGTGAATCAATAATGAAATTATTACTTAGTCAATAGGATTTTCTTTCTTGGTAGACAAAATCATTGGTAACGTGATGTGTTTGTGGAGGGGAAAAAAAAACGATAAAAAGAAATAGACAATTGGAGCTTTGGGGCACATTGTCTCACAAGACCTGTCACTGAGTAAGGGTTAGAGCTGGGTAGGAGTCCTTTGTTTTGCTGATTATCTAGAACAAAGACAGGCAGAGGAGACTTCTGGATTTAGAGAACAATGAAGGCTTCTTGATTTCAAAACTTTCCCACACCCTCCCAAAAGTAAAACACAAAGAAGCAACAAGGAGAGCAGATGAAACTACACACAATCATGCCTTTTGTGTTAGTAGGAGACTGAGGTATCACGGCCTCTAATTTACCTGTAAGTGAAGAAAAGATGAATTCTGACAGAGCTGCTGGTGAGGGTGAGAGAGTAGAGAAGGGGAGGTTTAAGAGACTCCGTGAAAATCATGGAGGGAAGCAGAGAGCATAGATGAGCACAGGCAAAATCGACCCAGAAATAGGAAGCTCAACATTCAATGCTAAAACACAAACTGTGGGCTGTGACTTGTAAGCTTCCAGTCCTGGAGACAGGTAGGATCTTGGATGTGTGTGAGGATGGATATGCAGCATTTAAGAAGCCTGATTCCCGGGGAGATGCAGCTAGAGTAGGGGTGGTGTCCCCTGGGAGACAAAGCAATGAGGGTCATAAGCAGGGAAGATAAATGACTCTCCAAGAGAAATACGCCCTCCTGCACCCCACCCCACCAACCAAGCCATCCATACAAGAAACTGCACAGATAAGGGAAGAGCTGAAAGAAAGGGGAGCTCTAAAACTAGAAACCCCATTCATGAAAGGAATAGAACACATCACATCCATATCCAACCACTATAAAAAAATTGGAATATGAGAATCAAAGCATTTCTGCTGATGGAAATTCTTGCCAAGAAATCTAATCAAAGTGCAGAAGAAAGCTCAAAAACAACTGGAAAGCAATACTGCAAAGTGAATCAATTTAAGAATATGATAAAACAGCTTGAATCAGAAATATAAAAACTAAGAACAGCAATAAAAGCTCCCCCCCCAAAAAACTCAGAGAGAACCCTAAAAGTGCTTTTTGTTTTTTTATTCATTTTTCTTTCTTTCGTTTTTTCTTTGCTTGCTTCTTTCTTTCTTTCTTTCTTTCTTTCTTTCTTTCTTTCTTTCTTTTCTTTCTTTCTTTTATTTTTGATTTAATGGAGAAAGGGTCTTGCTGTGTTACCAAGGCTGGACTTGAACTCTTGGGTTTAAGTGATCCTCTGGCCTCAGCCTCCCAAGTAGCTGGTATTACAGGGACACTGCACCCAATTACCCCAGTCTGATCACTATACATTTTATGTATTGCAACACCACTATGTACTCCACAAATATGTACAATTATTATGTGTCAATTAAAATTTTTTTAAAAGAATATGAACAATGAAAAAAAGAAAGAAAGAAAATGAGTGGAAGTGAATTGGGAAAGGACTTGGGAAAGAAATAGAGCAAAAGATAAAATTATGTCAGTGATGAAGACTAAATTACAGAATGCCCAAGATGAAGATAGGATCAAATAAAAATGTAACAAAGAGTATTGAAAAAAATAGACCAACAATCAAAAGAATTAAAATAAATCAAAAGGGCCTGAAGAACAAAGAAACAGGGTCAGAGGAGCCAAGTGTGAAGGCTTTCTCCTGTAGTCCCAGCTACTCAGGAGGCTGAGGCAGGAGGATTGCTTGAGCCCAGGAATTTGATGCTACAATGAGCTATGAGCGTGTCACTGTACTCCAGCCTGAATGACAGGGTGAGACCCCATTTCAAAATAAATAAACAATTTTTTTTTTAAATAAACAATTTAAAAAAAAAATATCAGCGAAAGTGATTGAAATGCAAAGCAATTGGCAAAGGAAATCTAACATACCTATGATGGACATTCCCAAAGAAGAAAATGGAAACAACGGAAAATGAATATTTAAAAAGCAGAAATTCCAGAAAAGTTCCAGAAGTAAAAGAAAAACTGAATTTACACATAGATAGGGTCCAAAGGGATCTAGGAAAAAACGGACTGGAATGATTGACCCTGGGACATGGACTAGTAAAATAATCAGTTTGGTATCACAGTTCTTAAAAACAACATGCAAAGCAAAGCAACAGTGGAGTTGCATTCCCTGCTGGAGAATGAGCCTTGATCAAGGAAGGGATGACTGGGAAAACTTTGGCAAAAGGATTGATACAAGCATAATATGGAGACATGACATGTTGTGACAAAGAAGAAGGAATCCACCTTTAAAAATGGGGGGAGACTTCCACTTTTGGAAAGATGGAGAAGACACACTTTTCTATATTTCTACTGCTACATAAAGCTAGAAATCTGAATATTCTATGTAAAACAAACATAAGAAGACTTGGAAAGGTAAAGAGAAGAAGGTAGACCGTTGAGGGACCTGCAGGCCCAGCAAATGACAGGGGTGTGAGTTTCCTGGTTTTCCTTTTTGCCTCATATATCCAGATTGGCTACTAGACAAGCCAACAAGCCAGAAAAGCCAGTGAGCACAGACAAAAGTAGCCCTTAGAAAATCCTGCTCTCTCTAGCCAAAGGACCAGGAATAGGACAGCCCAAGAAGACAGAAAACGTTTAGACTGTCACTGCTCTACTCCAGCCAAACGTCACAGAAAGAACTGTAGCCCTACTTTACCCCCATCAGAAAAGACCAAGTAGGTCGCCTAGGTAACATTTTTCAAGCACTGAAAGAAAAAAACTGTCAACTCAAGATTCTAGTTCCAGCAAAAATATTCTTTAGGAATAAAAAGGAAGTTAAAGTATTCTTATGAAGGAAAACTAAGAAAATTTGTCACTAGCAAATCTACCCTAAAAGAACAGCTAAAGGAAGTTATTTACCTAGAAATAAATGATAAAAGGAGGAATCTTGAAACACCAGAAGAAAGAACAACAGAAAGAGTAAAAAGTATGGGTACCTACAACAGACTTCTCTCGCCCTCTTGAGTTTTCTATGGAACCATTTGATATAGTTCTCAACGTATGTCAGGGACTACATAAGACAATTATATTACAGAGGTGGCAAAGGGACTTAATGGGAGGCAAGCTTTCAACACTTGACTCAAACTGATAAAATGTCATCATCAGTTGACTATGATAAGTCATGAATGCACAATGTAATACCAAGAGCAAACACTAAAAAAGCTATCCAAAGAGACACACTCAAAGACATCTGCCAAAAGCTAAGGAAGGAAAACTTCAGGCAGGGGACACAGTGAGTGTCAAGGCCCTGAGTTGGAAAAGTGCACTAAATCATGCCAGCGCTATAGATAAATCAAAACGGAATTCTAAAAAAACATTCAAGTAACCTACAGGAGGGCAGAAAAAAGAGAAAATTATTGAAAAAAGAGGAAACAAGCAGAAAACATAAAACAGTATGGCAGGCTTGAGCTTTATTACATCAATAACTGAAGATAACATTCTCCAAATGACAAACTATAGATGGAGGACAAATTAGTGATTACCAGTGCTTTGGAATTTGGGGAGAGATGGCAGTGAGTGTGATTATTATGGGATAGCACAAGAGAGATCTTTGTGGCAACGGAATAATTCTGTATTTTGGTAGCAGGGATGGTTACACCATCTGCACATGTGATGAGACAACATAGAACTATTCAAACATTACACCAGTGTCAATTTCTGATTTGACATTGTACTATAATTTTGTCAGGTGTAACTACTGGAGGAAACTAAGTGAGGGGTATATGGGACTTCTCTGTTCTATCTTTGCAACTTCCTGTGAATCTAGAGTTGTCTCAAATAAAAGGTTAAAAAGTATATAAAAAATTTTAAATGTGAGGAGAAGAGAGAGAAAGAGTGGAAAGTAGAATAAATCTTTTAGGTGTGAGAAAAAGGATATCTTTTAAAACTGAGAAGATAGTAAATAGGAAATATTTTCTAAGCAGGAAAATACAAAATTAGTGGAATACAAAAAGTATTAATACCAAGAGCCACTGTACTAAAAACAAATTTTTTTCTAAAGACTAAAAGAAAAACAGGACACCACACCAAAGAGAGAAGGAAATATAGTGAATATAATATATAATATAATATAACATGCACAAATGTTACAACATAAGATAATAAGACAAAATTGAGGCCAAAAGTGTCAGTAATGAATGTGAATGGGCTTAGCATACGTACGAAAAGAAAATTATTTCAAATTGGTTTATAAAGTAAAACCCAACTCTATACTCTATGAAAGAGACACTCTTTAAATGATTGATTCAAAAGAACTACAGATGAAAAAATGGTCAAAGATTTACCAGGTCAATGGAAATAATCAAATAAAGCCAGGACCTGTACTGTGTTGACTGAGGACACGGCTCTGGACCCGATGCCTGGGATTGAATCCCCACTCACTCCCATCTCCTGGTATCCCCCTCATTTATTCTGTCCTAGTCAATCTGTCTTTTTTGTTCCTCAGAAATTCCAAATACCCTCCTGTGTCAGTGCTTTCAGGCAGGATCACTCCAGGTACCCACATAGTTTGCTTCCCCACTTTCTTTGTATTTCTTCCCTAAAGTCACCTTCCCAGAGAAGAGATACCTAACCATTCTATAAAACTAATCCCTAGCACTGAAATACAAAATAGCAATCTCCACAGCACTTATCACCACTTGACGTATGACATGTATGAGTCAGCTGAAGCTGCTGTAACAAAATTCCACAGACAGAATAACTTAAACAACAGCCATTTATTCCTCACGATTCTGGAGGCTGGAAATTCCAGATCAAAGGCTGGCAGTGTCTGGCTCCTGGTGAGAGCTCTCTCTCTGGCTTGTAGATGGTCACCTTCTTATGGCAATCCTCATATGACAGCTCCTCTGAGTGTGCACCCTGAGTTCCTCTTCTTATAAGGACATCAATCCTATCAGATGAAGGTCCCACCCTTATATCTCATTTAACCTTAATTATCTCCTAAAGGCCCTATCTAAATACGGTCACATTGGGGGTTAGGGCTTCCACATGTAAACTTTTGGGGAAGACAATTTAGTCCATGGCATGACATATTTATTTATTAGCTGCCTAATGTCGACTCCATGAAGGCAAAAATCTGCCTGTGTTAATGTTCACTGTTGTAGTCACGCTGCCTCAAGGATTGCCTGACATAATCAGAGCTCAAGAAAAAGCTGTGAATTAAAGAATAAATGAAAAAAAAAAAAAAGAAGCCTGGATAATCTTTTGTGTGCCCTTGCTAGTGTCCCCTTTGCTTGTCTATAAAAAGGGGATAATAAGTATAACTATCTCACAGCTTTTGGATTAATAAAATGTGGTATGTGTGTACCATGGAGTACTACTCAGCTATAAGAAACAACGGTGATATAGCACCTCTTGTATTTTCCTGGATAGAGCTGGAACCCATTCTACTAAGTGAAGTATCCCAAGAATGGAAAAATAAGCACCACATGTACTCACCATCAAATTGGTTTCACTGATCATCACCTAAGAGCACATTTAGGAATAACATTAATCGGGTGTTGGGCAGATGTAGGGGGGGAGGGGATGGATGTATACATACATAATGAATATGATATGCACCATCTAGGGGATGGACACATTTGAAGCTCTGATTGGGGGGGGGGGCAAGGGCAATATACGTAACCTAAACGTTTGTACCCCCATAATATGCTGAAATAAAAAAAAATGTTAAAGGAGACAATTCATGTAAAGTACTTCATATGGTACCTGGCATACTGTAAGGGAACAATATAGAATAACTATTGCTGTTATCATTATTGTCACCAATATTATGATTACATTGGTGCTAATCCTGAACTGTGTTCACCAGTCCAAAGCCAAGCAAGGTGGTGGAGGCAGAAGAGAACTGGCCCTGCACAATCTAGAGGGATGATGGTCATTGTTTCAGGAAAATATTATATACAGATGCCTTTGCTTTTAGTTTTTCCTTTGATATGAAATTTGAGGTGCTTACCTGGCTTCCGAACAAAGAGATCCATGTCCTGGGTTTTATAGTCCATGTAGGCAGTTAACATCCTGTTCCACCGTCCTGCCTCAAGGTTTGCAATATCACTATGATCTGATCTCTATCATGTTGCCATTTTCATGGGATGTTGGGAGATCTCATTTGCAGTTGTAGGGGAAGGGACATGCCTTTTTGCTCAGTTCCCCATCCAGTTCCACCTCAGCTGGAAAGACCCTGGTAGTTCTGGGTTGATCACACTACAAAGTCTACAACCAGGTACCCCTTGGTGGGCACAGACCTCTCAGAGGAAGAAACCCAAGCAGAAGTGCTTGTCTTACCCTCAGACTCAGCCAGCGGCTTCTCACTCTTCTCTATTTTATCTCAGGAAAGAGAAAGCATTGCCATGTTTTCCTGTCACCTCCACTCTGTCCTCCAATCCTCACTGACCCACACAAATATTTCACATAATTTGTGGTCAAAAACAAGCCCTGGGTGAATCTGGACTCTTTGAGATTTTGTCTTGGGGAACAATTAATCATTGCTGAAAAGCAGATGAGATTCGTCCTTGTGCACATCACCCATCATTCTTGCAGAACTTGGAGAACCATCCAGTTATGTTGGAATTGCAGGGTGGAGGTTGTCACCAGCACCAGCTGACAAAATATCTTTATGGAACATTCAAGTCCATCGTATTTATTTCAAGTAAGCTAATCCAAAGGGAATAGTCTTTGTAAAAACATATTTCTGTGTAAAGGCAGTTGCACACGCACAGACTCCTAGACCAATGCCTGGCCTGTCTACACAGACAGAGTTGTGATGTGCTTGGTGTTAGATCCCAAACCTTCCTTGATGTCACCCAACTGGGTCCCCTGTTTCTGCTTCTGGGAATAGAAATATTGATAAGGAGGCAATAGTTATCTTCTGATGACAAGTACCCTAAAATATATACCTACATGATGGGTGCAACGTGCACTGTCTGGGGAACAGACACGCCTGGAGCTTTGACTTGGGGGGACAGGCGGTACATGGGCAACGTATGTAACCTGAAATTCTGTATCCCCCATAATAAGATGAAATAAAAAAAAATATATAAACAAAACAAACCACATCTGGAAAATCAGGTTGCTTCCGCTATTACTTTAGACTGCCAGAAGATGGGGCCACATCTATTTCTCTATATTCTTTTGCAAACTCCAGATATTGTAGGGGAAAACCTTCACTGGTGAGTTGGTGCCACAGCAAATAATTTAGTCTTGGCTTTACTTTTTGCAGCCCTTTCTTTCCCTCTCTCTCTCTCTTTCTCTCCCTTTCTCTCAATGTATATTCTTAGGAAACTATTAGAGAACTCCTCCCTCCTCTTTTCTATTTTAAAATATACAAAATGACAACTCCTCAACCTTAGCTTTGAAAATGAACAAAATAGAAGCCATGGCCCTTCCATGGAGGGTCACTTCCTTCAGGTTTTTACCAAGAAGAACAGAAGCTGAATAACATCTGCTATACCCATTTGGTAGAGCCTTATTTTAAGCCACTGAAAGGCTCAGAAGAAAAGTGGAACACCGGCCAACAGTGAGTTATTACCTTTGCTCAAAGACCCAGCTCCGGAGACCCCATTATCACACCACTCCCACATCAGGAGGTAAAATAACAAAAGGTAGAGAGGCTGAGGCCATTGTGAGTACCCTGGGGGAGAAAGGAAGACTCCTGAAGAATGAGCAGGAGGAGGTGGAAAATGGGGGGAAAAAAACAAGAGAGAAATGCCTTGTGTTATTTTTTTAAGCTTTATAATTTACTGTATTCATCCTCTAAAACACTGCATTATGTATGTGCTTTCTTTTTTTTTTTTTATTAATGGCCTAATTTCTCCCTTCATTCAATTCTTCAGCCCCAGTTAAAAAACAAAAAACAAAACCAAAAAACCAAAAAATATAGTTGATTGGAATTAAGTGCAGTGATAATTTCCATGACAATATCAAGAGTTTCTAAATAGGCTCCTGGAAAATCAGCTTATTGAGCAAATGAGCAGCTTCTGCTAAACTCTAATCTGGTTCCTGATCAGCCACAGCACACAGAGGACCCTTGTCTGCAGAGGGGAAAATCTTGTGATGGGTTTGATCGGGTGGTTGGACCAGACCTTTTCAGACATCTTGGCAACACTGGATACAAGGAATTTACAGATTTTATTGTATGAGTTAGTCCCCAATTAAGATTCATAGGCAAATGATCTGTCCAAATCTCTCTTGTCTTGGAACCACTCTCAGGCAATATCGAACTCTCTCTGAATGGAAATTCCAGTTCCCTTGGTACACACACACACACACACACACACATATTAAAGACACTCTGGTGTCTCTTAGTGCCAATAAAGTCTTAGATATGTATAGTAATATGTAAGATATTTCCTGGCTGGAGACACCTGCCTTGTGTATCTTGGTTTGTAGGCTAGCTTAGGGAAAGTTCTTTTGGGTTCCATTCAACACTCTGAGTTCTGAGCCATGTTGCATTTTACGTGAAAGGTCAGCAGCGTTGCCAGGAATCCTAAACCTTTGGAAAGCCAGGTCTAGTTAAATTCCTGCAAGCCCAGTTTTCTTCTACACTTCAAACAATACAGTCAGAGAGGTAATAGCATTCACCAGTCATAGATATCACAGCTTTCCAAGCTGTCCATTCCTGCAGATGAGATGAAGGTTGACCATCAAGCTGACCACCTTCACCAAACATTTTTGCAAAGGCCATACTGCCCTGCTTTGTCATTTGTACTATCTTCTTCTCCCAAAGTAGGCAGAGGGGGGTTATGTCCCAACTCCTAACTTTTCTTTCTAGACAACTCAAAAAGGCAGGAAGTATAGCAGTTAAGTGACACTGACTTCAACTCACATCTCAACTCTATTCACCCCTCACTGCCCATGGACCCTTAACGCAAGCCCTTACCCTTACCTATGAAATGGGGATGGTCAGGGTATCTGCACTCAGCACCATGCTTGGCACATGGTGAAGACTCAATATGTGTTTGTCATTATTCCCCTTCATTTTCAACAATAGATTAAAAAAAAATGGAAAAGCAGGAAAAGACTTTAAAAATAATCCATTCCAGCAATTTTCAAATGTTTAAAGCCATGGAGAATGTTTTGTAGATATGAAATTGGGGGCAGAAACATAAAACCATGAAATAGATCCAAGAGGAGCATTTATGAAGCAGGTAGGAGAAGCTGGAAGATGGGGCATCCTACCTGCCTGGCCCACCTTCCTTCCCCTCTCCCCTGGAAGGTTTCTCAAGAGGTCTCTGGAACCCTAAGAATTCCAACACTTACACTCTGACAACCACCCAACTAACCCTGACCCATCATTTTAAGTAACAAGTTTAGAGAAGGACAGAGATGCATATATGGCCATGTAGCTAGAGAAAGACCTAGCCAGAATTGAACAGTCTTTTTTACACACCCTTGAACTATTAATAGATACTGGAGATAAAGAGATACATAGATCTTCGTCTACTCTATTTTCTGAAGGTAAAGTCAGGGCTTATGTCTCACCACAAGCAAAATACTTTGATTCAAAATTGTCTGAGAAATAGAGATGTTTAGTCACAGTTGATCTAAGATCCACTGAGTTTATAAACTAGTAGCTGAGACCAGATACCCTCATAAAAAGATGAATAGAGCATCCTCGGCTTAGAACCAAACATACAGTCCAGACAGCATTATGGGATTCAGAAAGTGGGAATAATGTGGAAATCTCAGGGCACGTGCAGCCTAATCCATAAAGGGTATTATACATAAGGGAGCTCTTGATGGAAGGTTAGAACATTGGCATGGGGAGAGAGACAAAGGCCATTCACTACAGAGGGAACTCTGTAGGCAAAGGTGTGGAAAACAGAACACGTGTGGACAGTTGAGGAAACAATGACTACTCAACCAGCGAGGTGGGAGACGAGGATTCTCCCAGAGACATTGAGTAGATAACAGGAAAGAGACTGGGGAATGGGATGGACTTTACCACATGGGGCATTCCTGAGATTCTGAGCATGGAGAAGCTGATGTGCACAGAATAAGGTTCTAAAAAGATTAATCAAGTTCTAAATATAGGATGAAAGGAGGAACCGGGGAAATCAATTAGGAGGCAGTTACAGTAGTTCAGGCACGATATCATGAACTTGGGGGTGGGGGGTAGCAGTGAGACCAGAAAGGAAGGGGAGGGTGAAGAACTGCACAAGGGAAGAAACAACAGACTTCAGTGACTCAGTGGATGGAATGGGAGAAGGGAGAGAGGAGCTAAGGAGAAAGGCAAGATGTGAAGCCCTGGTGGCCAGTCTGCACAATGAAAACTAGAGTTTATAAAGAGAAGCACTTAGGAGGACGCAGTTGGGACTGCAGCTAGTTGAGTTTGTAGGAATGGTGGGATGTTAGGGAGACTTAGAGGGTGTACACAGGGTGTTGGTGAAGACTTTGGGCCCTGGATGCAGACTCCACGGTTCTATCAGTTCTACCATTCCCAGCTGTGTGATTTGAGAAAGTTATTTAATCTCTCTTAAGCCATGTTTACCTCATCTGATGGTTGTGAAGGTGAACTAAAGTGAGACATGCAAAGTGCATAGCACAATGAGTGATATTTAGTAAGTGCATGCTCTCTATCTCTATCTATCTATCTATTGATCTTGGAAGCAAGAACTGAATCATTCCAATTTAGCAAGGAATAAAGATAAAGATATTTAAGCCACTTTAGAGGTGATAAATGAAGATATTATCATGAAGAGAGAGGGATGACCAAGATGACAAACCTCTAAATTGCAACCAGCTGCTCATTATTGCCAAAGGTCAGAGAGTGGGGTTGTCAGAAAGGACACTCTGGGCTAATCCACGTGCTTTATTATTGAGGTGCCTGGGCTCTACATCCCAATGGGGAATCCTGGCACTAATGGACCAGGACAGACCACATGCAGGAGTAGCTTCTCCTAGTGGCTCATGTCATAGATAGAATCCATAAGCCACGGAGAAGCAGCCTGAAGTTTGAAGATAGAGGAGCAAGTCTATTACACAACAGTGTCATACAGACAAGAGAAGAAAGTGGAGACAAATGGCAAATTAGGGAAAAGATGTAAAAGAGGCTGATGAATTAGCCACCACCTCCAGTGTGCTGGTCACCATGACTGAGGACACTGCACTCCGAGGGTCTCATTCTTGTAATTGAATGCTCAACCGGGAGTCACATCCTTCATTTCCACTCACAACTTACTGGCCAGTACTGACCACATGGCCACAGAGTCAGGGAGGGCCATTCTACTGCGGAGCTGGAAGACAGAGAACTGGAAATCCTTGGAGAGCAGCATTCTCAGTAACCACATGCACCCTTCATTGATCTGTGGCCATACAGCATTTTGACTCTGATTGCACTGAGTCAACCTTCATTCGTGTTGTGTAACAAGCTTTCCTTGGGGACCTCCTGGATGGAGTGCCCAGCATGGGAGATGCAAAGTCGTAGACAAGTTCTCTGCCCTCAAGTGTCACATTAGAAATACACACTAGATGTTGCTTGAGCTTCAACTGCCCACTCCATCCAGTCTGAGCAGAGAGAAATAGATACCGGGGAGGTGGTGAGTCCTGCTGGAGCAGGTGACCCTGAAGAGGCTGGGGAAGAAAGGTGCTCTGGGCAATCAGAGACATGAGCCAAGGTGTCGGTGAATGCCAGCCACACACGTGGGGACCTCCAAGTGCTCTCTGCTGCTGGAGCATCAGATGGGAGGCAGGAGGCCCAGACGGAGGGAGCCTGGGGGGAGGGAGAACCAGTTAGGATATAGTGACAGCATCTGGGGAGGAGAGGATGAAGTCTGTAATTGAGCATGAAGGGGATGGAGGAAAAGAGCTGGCTTGAAAAACCATGCAATACGGTCTTCAGCTCTGAGCTTCCTCAGAAGCAGCAGATCAGAGAGAGAGGGCACCACATGCAGGCAGCAGGATAGACCTGGCCACTGAGTCCACCGGCTTAGAGAGAAGTCAGACCTCTTTGGTGTAAGCCCAGCTCCCACACTTAATGGCTGCGTTACCCTGGAATGGCAAACATTATTTGCCTTCTCTGTGCTTTAGTTTCCCCAGCTTCCAAATGGGGATAATAATAGAATACTCACATGCCTGAGATTATGCACATTAATATGCAAAAAGATGTCAGGGCAGGGACTACGCTATCTGGCTGGGGCTACAGAAATGTGGACCATCTTTCATAGCATCGGCAGGGGGGCCTGCCTCTCCCAGCCAGGCCAAGCCTGCTCTGCCAGCTGAAATGTCAACATGGGTGGTACCTGCCTGAAGTCCCTGCAGACAAAGGATGCTTTGCACCCAGGAGACCTTTTCTGTTTGCCTTACAGAGACCTTCCTTTTCTGGCCGCAGCTGACCCAAGAGTGGGCGGGCTCTGAGCTGCAGGCCATTTTCTGCTGAGTCACCCTGCCCAGCCCCTCCTGGCTGGTGTGACCGAGTTCCAAGCAGAAGGAGCCAGCTCCCCTGTAGGCTGATTCTGTTTTGGGGGTGGGCTGGGAAGGGTGGTAGCTTTTTATGTGAGGGGATCAAAACGCCTCCTGATGAAATAATAGAGGTTTTTTGTATGGGTATGGTGGGCTGTTTGCCAAAGCTTGGCCGGCCAAGTCATGCCAGTAGAGGAGACACGGCTGTCATTGGGCTTTTGCCATGAACTTGCATTAGTCGTCTCTAGTGGGAGGCAGCAGCCTAGGACGACCTAGGTTCAGATCTTATTTTTACCTCTTAAGAACGATGTACCCTTGGGTGGAGCTTTGTGAAACTCTGTTTCACTTGACAGCTACATATACTTAATAATAATAATTGCTGACTTTTTTGAGCACTTGGCATATGCCGGCCTCCCTACCAAGCTTTCAAAGCATTCCTTCATTTGGTCCTTACCAACTGGAGAACCAGGTTCTCTTCTTATTTCAATTTAACCCACGAGGACACTGACTCTCAGAGAGGTTAAGTCAGTTGTGTGAAGTCACACAGCAGAAGGTGGCAGAGCAGACATTCTGACGCCAGGGCCCATTCTCTCAGTGGGTAAATCGGCAGGAGGCTGCAGGGGCTCACGGGGTATGTGTGGCGGGGTCTCACATGCTGTGGGGGTGCAGCAAATGGCCTCCATCCTGCTATTACTTTTATTTATTCCTTCAAAATAAACAAAAAACAGCAACAACACAACAATGCCATTTTGCTGGAACAGTTTTGGTCCTGCTCGAGGACTTGTCTCGTATCCTGGCCCCACATCACTATGACAGGGAGGCCCAGAGACCACAGGGACACGGACACACTCAACTCGCACACTTCACCCTGGTTATATTTGCTCCAGAACTGCCTCGGGCTGACCTTGTTTTGAAGCAGAATGACCTTCACTCTTCATGTCCTTATTTTGTGGTTCAGGACTCAAGTATGTAGGTTGTAGAAATTTTACAAATTCCAGACAGGGTTTCCTGCATTTAAAATACCACTGGCAGGTGTGTAACGCCACTTTTAACTCCATGTGGATCAGATACATTGTACTCTCAGGCGTCAAGGACGTCCCTAAAGTAGCAGGGAACTGGGTTACTTTGCTTACTAGCTGGTGGCCCGAGAATATCAGGGCTTCTTGGTGCTGCCTTCTAAGAGTTTCCAAGGAGAGAGATTTTCTCCTCTCCCACCTTCCCCTTCCAGCACACCAGAATGAGTCTGGCTGCTGAAGCCCAGAGCACATTCTTCACTCGGTCACCGTCAAAATTAAATTACGGAGCAAGCAGGTGCCGACAGAGACTGTCACCATATACAAAATTAGTAATAATAATAATAAAAAGGTAAATGACCTAGTTTCCTGTGGCATGCCATTTTGGGGCTCAGAGCACGCCCTCCCCCTGCGAGTGAATTGGAGATGCTGCAGATGATGTCAGCTCACTCTGCAAGTGACAGGGAGACGAGTTGGCAGGAGCTGCATCCTGGGATCCGACTGCCATTTGGGCTCCTGTTGGCGTCACTGCGGAGACCATTAATCTTCAACTTACGGCTGAGCCTTCTCAGGGGGTTGAGTTTTCTTGTTCTGTTTTGTTCAGCATGGCATTCAAGATTCCTTCACAGAAATCTGTGTTGGGGCAGGAAAATGCTATGTGAATTATGTCCTCGTGAAGTCACCATCTGGCCAATATTCATCCTGCTTAGCGAAATACCAAGGATATCCTTCAGCACAGATGCTGCGGGGCCAGAACATAGCACACAAGTGACCACAGTCATAAACCAACACGCAATCAAGTGTAATTAATGCACCTGGTGCCCACTCCAGAGTTCTAGTCTCGCAGTTGCACACTGGTTGGCTTTCCTTTCTCATATGTGGCTTTTTGTTGTTGTTGGGTTTTCTCCCCCCTTTTGGGGTAGGGATAGAGGTTTGCAGCCTGAATCAGCCCCAGTATCTTCAGCAGTAAATAAGTCACCATCACAGGGCTGGTGCAAATGGGAGTGTTTGTGCGCGTTTAAGAAGCTGCATCACATGCAAACAATACAACACTGAGCAGCATTCTGTGGCTTGAAAAGGCCATTGTCCTGTGCGTCTGAAATCTGTTCTGCTGTTGGCTCGTGCTGGCTTTCCAAGGCCAGGCCCAGCTACCGGCCTCCAAGTGCCTTTGCACCAGATCGAAGAAGTGAAGGGATCTCAAGCTTAGAAAAATAAAAGATAAAAGCACAACATAGCTCACTAGAATCTCTCAATCAGCAGAATTTCACAGTCTCCTACATCTTTTTCCATACTGGTTCTACCCTGGTGTTATTTTAAAGTGGCAGTGGGAAGGCAGTGGGAATTTCGGTCCGTGGAATTGGAATTCTGGAAGCTGTGGCCACTCCCTGCGGACAGAGGCTGGAGGGTCAGCAAGTGGGGTGGGGCTGGGGACAGAAGTTGGAAAAGGGCTAACAGTGATGTGATGGCTCCTTAAAACCCAAGAGCCATGCCAGGCTTGGGGCTGTGGGGGTCAGGCAGGGAAGGTCTTTATCTGGGAGTCAAAAACATGTAGGGAGAAGGACCTGGGCTCATTCGCAGCGTTCCGGCTCTGCAGGGAGAGGAGTGGTGCTCCCGCAGTGACCTTGCTGTGGGCGGTGCAGCTCAGGGGCATATGGTGGCTCCAAGCTCATCCTCCTGTGTCCCTTCTACACGGAAATAGCAAAATTGCAGGCAGCAATTAAAGGTTTCAAAGGCCCTTGAGTGTTGTTAGGGGCTTGTCAGTGCCTTTCTCTGAGCTCTGGGATGAATGGCTCCCAATTGTCTCCCATCAAACGCTCCTTATCATAGCTTGTAGCATCCTCTGCTAATTGGCTCCCGCTTACCTAATTCATCTTTTATTCTGAAGCACCTTGTCCCATCATCTGAGAGCCGTCTCCCAAGTCTTCTAATTACCAGCTCTCTTCAAATCGATTCCATTCAACAGACGTGCATTGGATTTCTGCTCCGGCCCCTGGCCCCGATGGAAGGGGAGGCAGTTAGGTAAGTGTATCCGATGGCATAGGTGTCACAATAGAGAAAGCCTTTTGTGGTGTCCAGGAAAGAGGCAATAGTTTGAGTCTTGATCCAAACTTAGGAGCTGAATCATTTTGGGCAAGGTAGGTAAAGTGTCCAAGCCTCTGCCGGGGAAGCTTGGGGACAAAATGGGGATCATAATTCAGAGTGGCTGTAAGAATTGAATGAGATTGTATCTTGCTATCTCTCTATCACCTATCACCTGTATATCTCAATATATTTCACATACGCAGTTCACAGATATGTATTTCATGCATATAAATATACTGTATATATAAAGCCCTCAAGATCCCATGTTTACCTTTACTGGAATGCAGCTGGGCCTGCAAAGGCTTTGTGGCAGAGGACAGACTTGAGGCAAGTTTTTCTTCTTCTAGCAGACATAAGAGGAAAAGGCAGTTCAAATTCAGAGAACGACATATGAAATCAGGGAATCAGGAATCAGCCAGGCATGTTTCAAGAATAGCAAGTACGCCTGGAGCCCCTGTTTCCACTGGGACTGGGAGGTGCGAGTGGGGGGAGATGGACCCAAAGAGACAGATCGTGTGTGGATCACCCCACCAAAGCCCTACCTCCTACTGAGCAGCCTGTGCCAAAGGTTTGCCTCTACCTCCGGGGCGCTTTCTGCCCTCCTCCTCAACACTTCTCACACTCACCTTTTCCATCCAGCCCTGCCTGCTCCCCAGCTTGGTGCAGCCCCCAGCACTGCTCAGGGCTGCTCGCACGTCATCTGTCACCTTGCCTGTGCTCAGCTTGGAAAATCCTCCAGATGTAGAGGATTTCCCTCGCAACTACATTTCAACAGCCCTTGGCCTACAGAAGGAGTTTTGTAAATGCTGTTGCTTCACGAGCTAGACTCTGAACTAGCAGATGGGGAGTAGGGCTGGGAAGAATAGACTCAGTGATGGGTGAGAAGATCCCAGATAGAGATCTGACATGCTTTTCCCCGTGACCTCAAATGAGTCATTAGCCTCTTTGATCCTAACTTTTTGTATCACCAGTACAAGGGCCTCCTGTTCCTGAGGAGGTTCTGAGAAGCAGGGAGGAGGTACAGGGACTTTGAGAGAAGGGCACAGCCTAAAGAGAACCCTTATTTCCTGAGCTGTGGCTGGGTGGTGGGGGAAAGAGCCTGGCAAGTTTACATTGGCTTGTTTGCCTGGAAGGGCTTGGAGTTCCCACAGCTGCACACCTTCCCTCTCCTTCTCAAGCAAACAAAGCCCTGGATGGGGCTCTTGTCACCAGGCATGGTGCCTGGATGTCACGCTCTGGGCCCCACTCATCAGAGGTGGTGTGTGCAGAGGTAGCTGGCACAAGTCTGGTGTTACCCCTCATAAAACTCTGGAAGGAGAGAGATTGATACTTGCCTAAGTCTCCCTGCCAATAAGTGACTCAGCTGGGGTTGAAATTGAGATTTTTCTGACACCAAGTTAATGCTCTTTCTACCATCTCACCGCATAAAGACGTCCGTGGCGTTCCAAAGAGTGAGGCACCATAGTGCCAAGAGGGAGGAGTGTGCAGAATCAGGAACCGTGTGGGTAAGAATTGTAAGGATTGGCATTTGCAAGTTTCAAACTTAAAAGCTGTAGGAAAGAGACACACCAGAGGCAGGGAGGGCAGTGGTGAGCTCTTGTAAGGATGGGAGGGAAAGGCTCTGCGTGGAGTTTAGAGGAGGAGGCCCAGCATTAAAATGCAGACCCCCCGCCAGGGAAAACAGAGGGTCATTGGAGAGTGGGCGTGGCTGGGTTCGTGGTCAGGAGTGATTGGTCCTCACTCAGAAAATACTTAGGGAGCAGTCACTAAGTGCAAGCACAAAGAAATATGGAACATCTGCTATGTGCAAAGTAAGAAAAAGGAACAAAACAAGGTTCCTGACTTCAAGAAGAACATGATCTCTCTCTCGTTAATTATGCCCACTGTGTCAGGGACGGCACCTGGGCACAGCTGGTTTGATTCCAGAAAGAAAGTCTGGCTGGCCACATGCACACCAAAGTCCAGGTGGGGTGCAGCACAGGACTTCATTCCCATTATTCACCTGTCCTTCTGTGCAGAATCAGGCTGGGAAGGGCTGCTAGGTGTCCCCCTCCCTCCTGGAGCCTGCCTCTGCTCCTCCACAGCCTCCCGGTCTTCACCTCCTGTGCGGGCTACACCAGAACCCAGAGGTTCCCTGCCTGCCCTTCTTCTCCAGCCTGCAGCAGTGATGTTGGATTCTCCAAGCTTGGGGACTCCAGATTCCGCACAGAGGAGCATCCACTGCACAAATAGAGACCTCCCTTGTCAATTTCCTCTCTCTGTCTCTCTCATTGTATAACTACACCCTGTTATTATGCCCATGGAATCCTGTCCTTTTAATCACTAGGTTGTATTGAAGACCTCCTCCCCACAAAGGGTGAGAGGAGAAGGAACAAAGTTGCTGAAAGGCAAAAGACAATCTTGAGGACATCGCATGGAAAGACATGTGACCACCTCTTCCATGCAGCCCTTCCTGATTACTCCAGACATGCTGGCACACCTGCAGTGTTGAATAGCATTGATTTGTTTGTGTGTTTCCCTTTCAGTTAACTCTGAGCTCCTTACAACTGGCTTTTGCTTTATTCATGTTTATTTTTTTGTGCACACTATGGGCACATGGTAGGGCTCCCATACGTGCCTACTGAGTTGAATACATAGTATAAGTCAGTCTAGAATAAGTCTCATAGCAATATCACTTTAGGACATAAGCAATTTACATCCAGCAATGTGCATGGTTTCTCAAAATGCCCTCTCGCACTTAGCTGCCTGCTCTAGGCAAGTTACTGTATCTCCCTAAATCTTAGTTTCTGAGAATATAAAATACAGGTAATGAGGATATTTACTTAATTAGGTTGTAGTGCACATCAGATAAGATTAACCAGGTAAAAAGTACCAGGCCCACAGTAAACGCTAATAAACCTCAGCTATTATCACTTTTCTAGGAGGCAGGGGGGAAGGAGATGGCTTTGTGGATGATCTGGACCATGGGGGAGGCTGGGCTTAAACTGACCTTAGTGGGTATTGAATATTTAGTATGGGCTGGCTCCTGGCACGCATTTGCTCATTTAATCCTCAGCACAGTCTGCAAGGAAGGAATTACTATCCGCTTTGTCAAGGTGAACAGACTGAGGCTCAAGGAAGTTATGCAAACCTGCCCAGGGTCACACAGCTCATAAGCTACAGAACTTGGCCTCACACTAATATTTTTCTGACCTCAGAGTGAGGCCTTATAGGCACAGGCAAAGACCAGAAGAGAGGGCATCTATAAAAGCAGAAGGGCAGATAATGCTGGAAGGAAAAGGCAGGTGGGACTGGGAGGAGAAGTTCTCCAATGTCAGGCTAAGGAACCTGGACTTTTCCCCATAAACATTAGAATGCCATTCCTGGGGTGGCTTCAGGGATGAAAGAGGTGGAAAGGGATCCAGATTATATGACAGTCCTTGTCATTGGTAGTTGGAGATCTCGGCAGGGTCACATCCCTGGGAGCAGTGCTGAACAAAGAGAAAGCGGCGTGGTGCTGGCCACACTTCCCCCTGTGTGCTGTGCAAACGCCCATCCTTTGTCTCACTTCCAATGCTGCTTTTCGCAGGATTTCCAACTCAGCATCTGGATGCTCTGCAAACAGCAGAGAAGTGCTGCCCCTGAGAATACTGTTAAAGAAGCTACCCCCCCAGCCCCCTCCCCCGCCCCCTTGAGGGCTCTGAGCTGCAGGATGCTGCAGGGCCAGATGCTCCCGTCCCAAGAGGCTGTGTCCTGGGATTCCAATCGGCTCTCCCAGTGTTGCAACTATTTAGCAGGACCACCGCGCACAGCCACCTCGCCTCCCAGAAATGCAGTTCCCTCTTGTATAATGGAAGGAGACAGTGACCCCTGCTTAACCTTTCTGATGTGGTACCCAGCAAGCGCGTGTTTGTGAAAAGCACACAATCCTTCTCCAAACGCTTCTATTTGCCACCCTGATGCCTTCTTCCTCCCGGCCCCGCCCCAAAGCAGACTAATTAAATTCAATAATTAGATTTACTTCCAGAAACCTGTAAGGCACCAAAGTAGGCACTGGGCATGCAGAAGTGAATGAGAAATAGTCCTATGCTTAAATCTTTTTTTCTTTAATGGAGGAATTCCAGATGTGAACACAACTGGCCGTAGGCAACTCAGATTACCCCTCATCCCGCCCAGACCAGCAAGGCTGCCACGTGAGCACTTTCTATATGTAAGGCACTGGCTCCTTTCCTTACCTTTGCTATTTTATTTAATCTTTAAAGGAAGCCTGCCTCAAAGATTTGTTTGTTTTTTTTTTTTTTTTTTGAGACAGAGTCTCACTCTGTTGCCCGGGCTAGAGTGAGTGCCGTGGCGTCAGCCTAGCTCACAGCAACCTCAAACTCCTCGGCTCAAGCAATCCTCCTGCCTCAGCCTCCCAAGTAGCTGGGACTACAGGCACACGCCACCATGCCCGGCTAATTTTTTCTATATATTTTTAGTTGTCCAGCTAACTTCTTTCTATTTTTTTTTTTTTTAGTAGAGATGAGGTCTCTCTCTTGCTCAGGCTGATCTTGAACTCCTGAGCTCAAACGATCCGCCTGCCTTGGCCTCCCAGAGTGCTAGGATTACAGGCGTAAGCCACCACACCTGGCCCTGCCTCAGAGATTTTAAAACCAAGGTTCATCAAGAGAACCATGCCTAAGGCCACCCAGCTACTAAGTGGCACAGTCAGAATTCTAACCCTGGCCCCAGACCTCAGTAGACCTTTCTTCTGCCAACTTGCCTTAGAATTGGTCGAATGCCCCTCCTCTCACGCCAACTTTCACTCCCCACCCGTCCGGCATCCACCTCATTTCAGGCCCCTCGTTTCTCACAGAGATGATTCAAATAACCGGTGCCCTGGTCCCTTTGCACCCATCTTCCCCAGGGCCACCAGAGTGGGCCTTCTCAAACACATACATAATCATGTCACAGCTGTTTTCAGCTCTTAAAAAGCTTCCTTAGCCCACAAGATAAGGTCTAAATTTCTTGCCGTGTCATGCAGAGCCCTTTCTGATCCGACCTTTGTAACACCCTTTTCCAATGCCTCCCTGCCCCCTTCAGACAGGACCACAGATGCAGCCCTGCCCACCACATCCTCTTGGGGTCTCTGTGCTGGGATTCTCTTCTCGCCTCTATCACTTCAGGAAAACCCTACTTGAGCCTCAAAATTGGGGGCTTCCTCTTTCAAGAAGCTTCTCTGAACCACCACATGCCCAGTTAACCAACCCACCTCTGGTGCTGTCTGCTATAATTGTTCCTTCTAGTAGAAAAAAGTTGATCTGATGAACAATGATGCCAGAATGTCCCTGCCATGAGGTGGGACAAAGAGGAGAGCTTTTAACTCCCCTCTAGTAGTAGTGGTAGTAGTCTCGGGGAGCATGTCCCAGATGGGTGGTATCCAAGCTAGATTTCGAAGGAAGAATTGGATGCATTTATGTCATTTTGCCCGGCATTCCCAGCCATCACCAAGGAGAAGGTCAATATTGAAGCCTGTCGAGTAGGGAGAAGATAAAGTCCCCAAAATAAACCACGGGTGGCAGTGTCTTTTGTTCCCCAGGTTGGGCTGCTGGTTAGTGGCTAGTCTGGCAGTGAGCCAGGGGTCCCTCGGCACATTGACATTTTAAGAGGTCTAGTATTAGTGACAAGTGTGGGTGAATTTGATGTTTACTAAGATTTATTCGCTCCAGAAATATCAAGTCCCAGCCATCAGTGAAGGGACCGTGGACGGTTGTTATCATTTCGCTGACTAGGGACATCTTTTGTTGCCATTAGAAAACAAACACCAACCTCTGACTTTGCCTCGAGCAGCCTGGGGCTCTCATAAAACAGTGTTATGTAGGGTGTTTTTCTCTGGGCAGCCGGAATCAGGTTCCTTGAGCCCTGACTCTGCCAGTCAGTGGCAAAGAGAATAAAGAAACAATCATCATCATCACCACCATCATCATCCTCTTCCTCTTCCTCCTCTCTGTCTTCTAAGGACCTCTGTAAGACTACTGAGAACCATCTTCTATTTGGTCTCATTTAGCTTTAAACATGCCAAGTCAGGATGTCTTCATTCTCAGGAAGATAGTTCTCTATTTCTGCAGTTTATATTTTTATCTTATTACCACTCACCCTTTTATATTTTACTTTTTTCATTTTTCAAATTCCCACCATGTATGTCCTATTTAAACCCCTATATCTTAGTCCGAATGAACACTTAATTTGTTGGGATTGATGTATTTTGAATATGTATAAGCTATCATTTTGTCTTCTGCTATGAACACATTTTTTAGGTCCTACTTTTTTTTTGGGTCAAGGTCAACCACTGTATTCTCTCATTTTATTTCCAGTGCTTCTGCCCCTTTTAGAATGTGGGTCTTGCAGGAAGGGTTATTAATTCCCTGCCGCTAAGGGTGGATTAGACCATCTGTCATGAATCCTCACCTGATAAAGACAATATTAACAACAACTACCACTTATCATGGGCTTGGTACTAGTCCGGCACTGGATACGATTCCTGACCTAGATTCATTATCTTATTTATTGTTCCTATGACCTTGAAAGTTTGGGGTTACTGTTGTTCCCCACTTAGAGGCGTGGGAATGAGATTCAGCTTGGTGGGGCTGAGTGACAAGTGGATGGGTAGTTAGCACATGACAGAATCTGCCTGCCTCCAACCCGAAGTTCAGAGTCCCACACAACCTTTATCTTGAGCGTTCACTGATGTCTGTGTTTATTTTCCCTACTTAAAAAAATTATAATAAATAAAAAATTACAATAAATTCAGAGAATAAGATCTGAGAGTCAAAAAATACTTTATACCCTGCAATTCTCCTCACCCCTTTGTTAGGCCCTCCCGGCAGAAGTGAAATTCCATTTCCTGGCAAAATCCACTTTAATTCATTATTTTTAGGAGTTAAAATTTGACAAGCAGCTCTAACAACACACTCCTGTGGAGGCCAGGACTGTAGCAGTCTAGCACACCTGCCGCAGTCTTACTTTGTTCCTCTCCATTTTCCTGGTGTGGTTTGTCCTTTTTAAATCAGCCTCATCTGGGAATAGTGTGCATTTGTTAATTACCTTTGCAGAGCCAGCAGATGGTGCAGAAAGCACTGCGTTGTCGGAGGACCCAAGCCAAAAAAAGAGAAGATGGAGAGAGAGTGGCATCTGTTTATTTGTTTAATTTCTTCGAGAGGAAATGGTGGGTATAAAAATAAAACCAGTCATCACTAGGCATCTCAAAATGAGAAACACTTTCACCGTCACATAACAATGGTTTAAAATAAAATTCTATTCCAGTCCCCAAAGCTTTGGCAATTTGGAGGAGTATTTGAAACTCCTGGGCTGGAGCTGGGCTGGCCACGCTGGGCTCAGTGAGGGTCCGCTAGCCAGTCTTGGACACGGGCCAAGTTTACCTGTCAGATGATGAGCCTCATCACAGTCCGGACCCCAGGTATGGGAAACCACCCAGCAAAGTCATCCCGTGTAGAAGCCCCCACCCTCACCTTCTCCACTTAGCCAAAGGCCGGGCTAGTTTCAAATTAACAGAGGATAATGACCTCTCTTTCTACAAGTTTGGCAGTAAGTGTTCAGAATGTAAATCTACACCACCATCCCTAGAGTCAGAGAATATTCCAGGTGGAAGGGCCCTCGAAACCACCCCAGCTGAATCCTCTCATTTTAGAGAGTAGGACATTGGGACCCACAGCAGCAAAGGACTTAAGTCACCTGGCTTATTAGTGGCAGAGCAAGAATAAGAAGTGACAGTCCCCTGTCTCTCAGCTTGCTGCCCTCTCCACCGCCTTGCCAGGTGAGCAGAAGAGGGAGAGGCAGGCCAGGGACAGTTTGGGAAGACTCTAGATGGTTCCATGAGCAAAGTCTTAGAAAAACTGCCGGCTGCAGAAGAGAACTAGATGATCAAACACACACAGGTAGCAGGCACATGACTTAAAGAACAAGAACTAGTTCAGAGTGAGAGAATACTAGGTATGGGAAACGGGGCAGGAAGGATTGCCTGGGGCTTGATTGTGAAGGGCTTTGCCGTCAAGAAAACATGGCAGCAACAGAGGTAAGTAGGAAACAGTTATGGCTGGGACCGTGCCCAATACGGTGGCCACATGAGGACAGGTCGAGGAGGGAGAAGATTATCGGCAGGAGGTCACCCAGGAGATAGATGGGGACATCTGAACCAAGGAAGTGGTGCTGGAGATAAAAAGGATTCATCTCCCCTCACTCCACAGGAACTTCTCTGTTCAAGGTCACCTGTGACCTTGGGCTTGCCAATGAAGAGCGCTTCCCTGACCTTACCTTTCTTGACACAATCAACCACTATCTTCTTCTTTAGCTACTTCAGAGAATATATATACATATAGATAGATAGATAGATAGATATAGATATAAATATATATAGAGAGGGAGAGAGAGACAGAGAGAGAGAGAGAGAGAGCTCATTATGATTAAAAATAAGAAAAGAAAATCTACTTCGATGGAGGAAGACAGCTTTGTTGCAAATCTAGCCTTTCCTAGCAAGGAGCTCCCACTGGGTCTAACCACACAGGGAGCAGCTGCAATCCCAAAGAAATGGGGAAGTCATGTATTTTGGTTCAAACATTGAATTGGAAATATAGCACTTAGGAGACACTGGCCCTTTTCTAGCTACAGATCGGGCTTCCCATCACCTACAGGTAAAAGCCTAGATACCTTAGCAAGCATATAAACCTCTGTGACTTCTTTCTATCTACTTTCCATTCTTAACTCCATAATCATCTTTCATGTGAATAACCTGAGCTTGCAACAAAGCCATGATTTAGAAAGCTAGCAAAGTGTTACACAATCTCACCACAAGTTCCAGATCAAGGGAAGAGATAGGCCTGCATTATTTGGTATTGATTTGACCATATCTGGAATTCATTCTGTGCCCAATTCTGGGCCTTATAATAAGTTTCAAAGAGATAATGACAAGATGGAGAAATAATGCAGCCTGGGAAGCTCACCAACAAATCCAAAGTGTTCCCTGTGAGACCCAGATACAGTTTGCTCCATGAAACCTTTAAGCACCCTTGATCACTATTTTCAAAGGTTTGAAAGGCTATATGTAGACAATAGAGCAGGTCATCTCTGGAGAAAACTCAAGACCAGCAGGTAAACCTTGCAGGAAGTCAGATTTAGGTCCACGTAAGGACTAACCCACAAAGGAATTGACTGCTGGAAGGGATAGCTGCTGTCTGAACCATATGCCTAGTGGCCACCTGCAGAACATGAGAGCCATGGGCCCTGTTCACCGGAGAGTCTAAATTATTGGACATGTAGGCTTCTCTTAGTGACCATCAATTGGTTACAGGATTTCTTAGAGATGTCCCGAAGTGCTGAAAAGAACTGGAGTTATTAGGAGTGGGAAAATAAGGTACGAGGAAGATAGGTTTAACATTAGATGTTGAAGGGGCTATCCAGAAGTTCCTTTTCCTCTTTCTTGCTCAATGATACACTCTCCCCATCCTCAATACTCTCTCTATTGTCTTTTCCCCACTCTCAAAATACTCCTTTAAGAAAGAGGAATATTAATTCCTACTAACATGTAAATGACTTCTAAGAATCCACAAGTTTCTCTTCTCAGAGTCATTTTGCCTACTTATAAGGGATGAAATCTAAAGCTAATGAATGGAATACAGAGTCTAGTCACTAGGTGGTTGTATGGACAGATTAAGGGTTAGGTTTGGGGGTACATTTGCCAAGTGTTGATTGCAAGTAACAGAAATTACCTCCAACTCACTTTAGCACAAAATAAATCCATTTGAGGAACACAGGGGAAGCTCACAGAAATGAGGAATCAACAACCAAGACTCAGGAAACATGTGAACCACGTAGCTCTGGAGAGTGGCAGCAAAGACAGGTGAACCCTCTTTGCTGCAGCTGCAGCCACAGGACTCAGCTCTGACTGCCATCCGTTTTTGCCATCTGTGTGGCTAAACTTAATATTCCAAGAAATTAAAATTAATATTCCCAAGAAAGTGAAAATGATGGCTAATCGTGGGGTCATGGGATTACCAGGGGGCTAGGAGAGAAGGATCTGTTACCAGGTGCAGAGAAAGACATAAATGTAAGACAGTCAGATGTAGGAAAAAGCATAAATGCAAGACAGAGGACTTCTGAGTACCCTTACATCACATTGCACAAGTAGTCTTGTGTGTCACCTCACATCACCACTGTGCTCACAGACACTTGGGTGGCTCCCAGGTGCCAACAGGTGAAGTCCAAGTTCCAATGCAAGGTACCGATGGTCTATGAGCCCTTGCCCTTGACTTCACCGCCCTGTGAAGTGTGGTCCCTCTGACCCATAGGTGGCCCGAGCACACTTTCTCCCCGCAGTAGCATTCCCCATTTCCTATTTGCCCTCACAGATGACAGGGCCAAGGTAACTGGCCATATCTACAAAGTCCCTCCCATATCTGGTATTTTTACCGACTCAGATTTTATTTTCCAGGCTACCAGTTTTATTGAGTGTGTTTCCTGTGAGCCATCTCAAGTCTCTGTGGAATGAGGTGGGATATAAGCAAGTGCAGTCCTTTAGACAAGTGGGGTGGGGGCAGAAGCCAAGGCAGGTTCAAAGAGCCACAGCCTTTCCCTCCTCTTCCCTCTATTTCCAGGTCTGAGGAAATGTGGACTCACCGGGCCTGGCCCGTGGGAGGTGCGAATAAATGCCTACTTGATGACCTATGGAAGACTGTAGCCTTTTAGTCCACACAACCGACAGCCAGGCCCAGATATGGTGGGGTCTGAGGCTTGTCTAGTTGGGAAGTCTCTTTAGGAAAAAGAATACAAAGATATCTTACTTTTGCAATTTCTGCAAAAACAGATGGCATGAGGACCATGCAAGAGAGTAGCCTGTGGCAGAAGTTTCCTACCTTCAGGGTAAATCCTCCTCTGCTCCCAACCAGCCATGCTTCCAGGTGAATGGCACTCACATCTTTGCACAGAAAGAAATAGATGAAGCAGAGATTTAACCTTCACCGAGTCCTTACCATGTGCTGTATTAATCCTGGTAACTGAAGGGAGCTGTATTAGTTTCCTGTGGCTTCCATATGAATGATCACACACTTGGCGGGCAGCATATAGCAACAGAAATGTATTCTGTGACAGTTCTGGAGGTAAGACATTCAAAATCAAGGTGTCAGTGGGGACACGTTCCCTGCAGAGGCTTTAGGGGAGAATGTGTTTCTTGCCTCTTTCAGATTCTGGTGGCTGCTGGTGATCCCTTGGCTGTGGCCACATCATTCTGATCTCTACCTCTGTCTTCATGTCACCTTCTCTTCTGTATGTCTCTTGGATTTAGCCCTCCGACCTCGGATAATCAAGGATGATCAAATTTTAAGATCCTTCATTTAATCACATCTGCCAAGACCCTCTTAATAAAAGTAATATTCATAGATTCTGGGGATTAGGACATGGACATATCTTTTGGAGGACCAACATTCTGCATACCACAAAGAGACTGTTCTCAACTTCTGCTATGGTTTTAATGTATGTGTCTCTCCAACATTCATGTTAGAACTTAAGCCCCAAGGTGATGGTATCAAGAGGTGGCATCTTTAGGAGGTGCTTGGGCCATGAGGACTCTGCCCTTGTGAATGAAATTAATACCCTTCTAAAAGAGGCTTCAGAGAGCTGTCTGCCTTTCCATCTCTTCTGCTATGATGTCAGGATGCCCTGAGAAAATACCATCCATGGAACGGACCCTCACCAGACACCAGATCTGCTGGCACTATGATCTTGGATTTCCCAGCCTCTAGAACTGCGAGAAATACATTTCTATTATTTACAAATTACCCAGTCTGTGATATTTTGTTATAGTGGCACAAATGGACTAAAATGTCTTCATTTTGCTGAGGCTCAGAGAAGTTAAGAACACTTTCCAAGGTCAAACAGCCAGGAAATGGTAAAGCCAGGATTCAAATCCAGGTAGACTTCCTCAGCCTACGGTCTTCACCACCATTTTAAACAGCAACTTAAGATTATAAAATTCTGGATTTTCAGCCATAAAACAATAACAAATAGAGGATGCCTCAAGCCTGGGATGTCATTTCTTCATGGCTGTACTTGGCAGGGTAGCTGCCCCTTTTAGAAAGGACCCATCATGCCCTCCTGTCTACCCTTCATCTCCTTCACTCACTCACTTGACTTGCTGGGACCATCAAAAAAAATTGAGTCTAGCCCTTCTGCATAAACATGTGGTTGCCGCATTAAAGTAAAGGTCCTGCACAACTTGGAGACCTCTTCTAGAAGTCTCATTTAACGTGTACCCTCTCCCAGATCCATGACATTTTCTTCCTCTTCTGCACTGTTATACCCCTTTATTATCCATGCAAATATCCTGGACCCTGACCTTTAGCTATTTGTAATATCCATCATATTTTTTCCCCAAAGAACTAATGCCTTCTGGCTTTAGTGTTTACATTTTCACTGCAGGTCGCAGCTTTCTGTGAACTATGTTTGAACTACATTCGCCTTCTTTCTGTTCCACCAACAACAAACAAGCAACCACCTCTGGCCTCACACCAGCTGGTCCTTGTGCTTTGGTGGCCCCTTCCTATATCCTCTTGTACCTGCTCCTTCTTGCCGCTTAGAATCTCAGTTTAAATTCTATACCCTTATCTGATTTGGCCAAACCAACTGTAAAAGATATTGTTGAGAAAATAAGGTGAAATTTTGCAATAGTTCTGGTATTGGACAGTATTAAGCAATATTTGCTCATTTCTAAGTTATGTTAATGATATTCTGAATTTATTGTTTTTATTATCTTTATTTTCTAGTAGTGCAAAAGTGTTTATGAGAGAAATGATATGACGTCTTGGATTTGCTATGAAATACTCAAACAACAATGGCAAAAACAAAGAAGAAAGGAAATGTGACAGAGATAAATAAAACAAGGTTGTCAAAATACTGATAACTATTGAAGCTGACGTACATGGGGCATCATCATATTATTCCTTGACCTTTGTATATGCTTAAAAATGTCATAATAAAAAGATACATGTGCATGTGTGCACGTGGGGTGTGTGAAAGATTGAACATCATATTTTCCAAGAGGCCTCCAGCTGCCTAGTCTAAAGTATCTACTTAGCCACTCAGTGAAAAAATATCCTTTTGAATTTTCCCCAGAACCCATCTCTACTTGATATTTTATTGTTTTTCTAGCAGTTTTGGTTTGTGTGTTTTTTAAATTCTATCTCCTCCTCACACTTGCCCTTGCAATATTTAAGCTCTTGCTCCCCAAAATAGAATTTTCACAATATGAGCACAGGGATAATTTTTTCTTCTGTTCACTGGTACATCTCTAAGTGGCACCTAAAACAATTGCTAGCATGTGATAGGTGCTCAATAACTGATTATTGAATCAAAGAATCCAGACTTTAAGCTCCAAGGGACACGTCTGCTCACCCCTGTACCAACTCGGCTCTTTATCATGGTGTGAGACTCCTGAACTGATTGTTCAGCAACCAACTGTTAAATGAATGCCCCTGAGCTCACAGCCACACTTTACAACAGCCTTATCTAAGTTTCTTGCTTTTTCTCTGGTGTGAAAGTAGTTTGGAGATGATGAGAGAGACCTTCGGGGTATAGGGCAGTTTTTCCAAATACTGTCAGAATTCCTAAAGTATGCTTTAATTATCTGTTATACATATTTCTACTACTGTTAAAACTATCCATATAAAAACAAAGCACACAACCGCCTTACGGATTAAATTTTAACCTAGCTGAGGCTACCAGTGTATTACTTTGGGTTGCCAGATGATGTCACTTTGGGGAAGGCCTCATAATGAAGATTTCCTGATATCTTGGTACACGTATTTGAACTTTTTTTGAATGTGTAGTTGATTTGGAAAGTCTCTTGTTTTTTGTTTGTTTGTTTGTGTCTACTGAGGTTTAATCATATCCCATCATGTAAAATTTCATATATACAAACCTTTATATAATATCCTTATGCATGATTATGTACCAGGTGAGAAAATTGAGATGCACAATATGATTATGACAATAATTCCAACACGGATAATTTCTTCGATGACCACACATTAAAGGCTACCAATCTGACTTGGACATTTAAGTTTATGACAAGGAATGCGGAGTTGTCATTAAATATTAATATAATATTAATAGTAATTTAGCTTTATAACATTTGGACTAGTTTTGCTGAAGAACAAGTATGCTGCTATTCAGGAACTGCTAATCCTTTGAAGCTACTTATCTACATAGAAAAGAAGTTGGTAAATTTCATGCAATGAAAACAAAACTCAAAAATAAATGTTAAAGCTTACAGAAAACTGTAACTATTGTCTGTGCCCTCAACTTTAATCTTTTGAGTTAATTAGAAATGACTCATTGGTTTTACTGATTATCTTTAAATATATGTTACAAGTTTAAGCATATAGATTATGTTTATACTAGCATTTCACTTATAGTTTTAAATATAGTTTGCATATTTGTGCTCTATGTAAGATTTTATTTGGAAACAATATTTCACTGATAAACAAAAAACAACAGAAAACACTGGGTTGGTAAAGAGAATATGGGATTTAGAGGGAGGTGGTCTGGGTTCAAATTCAAGCCATGCCAAGTACCGTGTGAGTCCCACAGCAGGTATCTCATAAATGCTTGTGAGCTGGTGGTGGCCTCTCCTGTTCCCAGTTCCTATCTTTGCCACATCAGCTGGGAAACCTGAGGCCTTCTGAAAAAAGATTGTTCTTTTTTAAGCACCAAAGGAGGCAAGAAAAGCTTCATCTTTCTCTGCTGCACCCCTTTTAATAAAAGGATTTGTTCTCTAAAATTTGGATTCCTTCAAAAGGCTGCACTCAAGGATCCAGACGGCCACATATGGCCCCAAGGCCGCAGGTTCCCAACCCCTGCTTTACCTTTTATTTCATAAAACATCTCATGTGAGGAAGACACCACTTTACAAGTCCCTATTGTAGTTACATTCAAAGCCCAAGAGGAATCTAGAAGGACGAGGAACATTTATGAAAAAGCACTGGGTAATCAGGACTGCCGGGCTCAAGTGGGCAGCTCAGCTCCTTGAAGAGTTTTGTTTCTCCAAAAGAGGCCGTCAGGACAATACAGGCCTTATGCTAAGTCAACTGACCAGACCTCACCTCCTACCACCCACCCCCACCCCCAGCTTTGGGCACTGCCCATAATCTTCTCCTGGGGACAGAGTAACAAAGGCCAGTCTATTTCCCTCCACACTGGAGATGCCATCAGGGGAAACAGAGCATGTTTTCTTCAAAATCCAAAATATTCAGTTTTCAGCCAGAAGGCCAAACTTATTGAACTGGGAGGGAAGGGGATCAGATGGTAGGCTGGGAGGCATTGGCAGGTTTTCTCACTTTGAATGGAGTTTGGGCTCTGGTGAGTGGCAGTGGGGGTTGTGCTCCAGGAGGAGGAATAAGGGAACGTTGCCAGCACTGGCTGGCTCAAATCATGCACATTCTTGGCAAAAAGAAGGAGCCTTTGGATGAAGAAATCTCAAGAAGCTGCAGGGTGGGTTGTCTTTTCTCTATGTATTTGCAAAACGTGAAAGGCAATCACATGCTTTATGAGATTTTAAGCCAGAGAGTTGATCCTCTGCAAAAACAAAGCCCACAAACAAAACCAAAACATCTTAAACAGGTCATCAGAAAAAAGTCTCTTCGGCCTTGACAATCAAATTCCTCTTCATGTGTTACTTGTCAACATGAGATCTGTCCTGTTGCCATGCTGGGGCGGTCTCTTGCTCAGCCTCCCTGACCCCGGGATCATTCTCTTCTATCCGCTCTGCACATGGCAGGCAGAATGGCCATCTTAGGTAGCATTTTAATGATGGTATTTTGTAGCTTTAACTTTCTGTTTCTCCCCCATTGCCTACAAAATAAGCTTAGACGCTTGACCCTGCATTCAAAGTCTTCCACAATCTATCCCCAAACTGCTTTTTCAATATTAATTTTACTGTAACTTCAAACAGCTTATTCTCTCCATCAATTTTGCTTTCTGTTTCCCTATCATATATCTTGCTCTCCAAGCCCTTGTTTCACCTCCTGTTGTTGACTTTACTCCCATGGTGCTCTCCCCTCCCACCTTTCCAAGTCCAAGTTCTACCTACTCTAAAATATCTTCTTCAATTGTCGCACCTTCTACAAAGGCTTTCCAAGAAACATTCATTAAGAAAACCAACTTTACTCTAGATTTGTCGTTTCACCTACTGGCGCTATGATTTGGGGCTGGATATGATTCTTCTCTGAGCCTCGATTTTGTCAGTTATAAAATGAGAAAAACCTTACAGGATGGTGTGCAATTTACCTGAGAAGACCTTACAGAGTTCTTAGCACAGTGCCTAGCACATAGTGAATGCTTTAAAAGTCCATTTATTAATTTATTATTATGCTTGCCAAGTTCTACCTTATTTTATGGTGGCAAGATATGTACTCCTATTGCTTTATTCTGCCTTTGAAAGAATTCCTGCAAGACTCTGGAAAGCCTAGGAGAAAATTCCCATCATCAGTAGACAACTTCAGACTCACATGGTTATTGGCATGTGCCACTCTGTGCTAATTCACATATGGAATCTTGTGGTAAGTCTAATTTACCACAGATGTTCTAACTATTATATTCTACCTGCTCCTCAAAGGAGCTGTAAAACCCACATTTACAATACTGTAGA
Organism: Eulemur rufifrons; assembly: GCF_041146395.1. NCBI lineage: Eukaryota > Metazoa > Chordata > Mammalia > Primates > Lemuridae > Eulemur > Eulemur rufifrons. The sequence continues at coordinate 28,800,945 of NC_091001.1, forward strand.
AGTCTTGTTGCCTGCTCAGATTTCCAGAACACAGAGCTATCATCCCACATTTATAGACCACTTAAGAATTTTCCAACTATAAATCTTATTTGGTCATCACAATAGTCCTGGGAGTTAAAGATGCTTAGCACTGTTTTACAGAGGAAGAGAGAGATTCACAGTGATGAAGTGAGACCACCAGCTGATGTTATAGCCAGTGAGGAAGCAGTGTAAGTCATGTGGCCACGGGGCAGATATTGGATAAGAACTGATAAAATAAACCAAAGAAGGAATCAATCAGAGAAGTGACCTGCCTTCTGTCCTGGCTGAGAGATAATTCGTCAGGAGTTAGAAGAGAGTGGTATTTATCTACAAAGTCCTTCAAAAAGTTGGGGGACTCTATTTGCCAGGACCCTGTCAGTTTTGACAGAAGTACTGCCTAGTTTGCTTGAAGCAAAGTGAGGTTTACTGGCTTCTATAAATAGGAAGCCAGAGGACCAAGCTGCCTTCTGACTAAGGGTTGATTGAGGGCTCAAGTGAACAGTCCTCGCTCGTGTGTGCGCGCGCTCTCTCTCTCTCTCTCATACACACACACACACACACACACACTGTCTACTCTGGCAGACAAACTTCCCCGGCTCAAAGGAGAAGACCGTACCAGCACTCTGAGCTTCACATCCTTCCTGTTCTAAGGTCAGGATGATAAAAAGGGGTGGGCTCGGGGGGAATGTGCTGGGCTTCCAAAGCCAACAGCTAAAACGAGGCCCTGGCAACTCTTATTAAAGTGATTTTAGAGCATTTATGGGGTGTCCAAGTGACCATGTATGTTCCACAGTGATATAGAGTTATGTTCTCCCAGCCCAGCCCTGCAACACCAGGAAACTACAATGGTTGATTCCATCGAGCACTTAGCAATTGGCAGCGCCTGTTCTTTGTATCTATGTATTATCCCATTGAGTCCTTTCAGCAACTCTACAGTACAGTTCTATTATTATCTTTGTTTATAAATGAGGAATGTGAGGCACAGACCATTTAAGTAATTTCTCCAAGGTTTTTGCAACTATTATGTGATAGCGCTAGATAGTCAACAAGCTTGTGGTAGAACTAGGCATTCATGTCTGAAAGGTCTAGTTCCAGAGACCACACTCATAATCACTGCACAACTTGTACATTTTATAGGATTTGATAAAGGCCTCAGTTCCTCATGAATAACTTTGCATAATTGGTAGAAGGAACAGAGTGAATGTATTTACCAGGTGTGATACATAGCAGTGGTTTAATCAGTGCTGGTCAATACACTGTTCCATGAAGATGCTTGTTTATGGGTCCTGGTGTATCCCAGGTAGCTCACAGGGATAGACGGGGGCAACAGTAACCAGAAATGTCAATGATTTTGAGATCTTTGTGCTAATAAGCCCCAGTCTTTGATACAAAGGTTGTATGTTAGACTCTCAATTTCGAGATGGTTAATATTAACAATATCTAGGGGTTCAGGGGACAGCAACCTAATTCAAGTTGGCTTAAGCCTAAGAGAGGAATTTGTTCATTCTCACAGAACAAAATGTACAGGCTAGAGCCAGTGTTCAAATAATCTTTTCAGAAATATATCTTTCTTTGTCTTTCAGTTTTACTTTTCTTTCTGTTGGCATATTTCTCTATGGTGGCAACGATAGACTCCATAGACCACCTCTCAACACTTATACCAGTTTAGCACATTGAACACCCCCATCCCCAGGCAAACAGGACATCTCTTTCCTGAAACTTCCATCAAAAGTCCTGTGGAATCTCACATGGATCAGGATTAAGGCACATGCCCATCCCTGAGACATTGGCCATGGCCACCGGGATACAGTGTTCCTCTTGGCCAGAAGTAGCCCTCCCAGCTTACTCTCAGTTCCACAAAGGGAAATCAGAGTGCTGCTACCACAGGAAAGGGAAAGGGCATCCAAGGCGGGATAAAACAAGTCCTCCACTACAGAGTGTTTTAAACAAAGGCAGAAAATTCGAATCCATCCAGTTGAGCAAGAGTTACTGAGTTTCATTTGGAGGGTGCAATGCCTCACTTGAATCAGGGAAAGTAAAAATTTGGCCTCAACATTTTTTCACTGCACCTCCCCCATTCATTCAAAACTTATTTATTAAGCACCTACTACATGCCAGATACTGTGAAAAGAACTGAGGATACAAAGAGGAACAAATACACCTGCTGTCCTCCTCTATAGCTCCCAGTCTACTGGTGATTACTGGGGATGGGAGAGACAAGAATTTTAAAAATTATCTTACAGTTTTACATTAGAGCTACAAAAGCAATTTACAGGTAGGGTAAATATTCGAATGTTAAGTATAAAACTATTAAGTCTCTAAAAGAAAATATAGCCATATATTTATATAATGAGCTGGAGAAAAAAAATGTATTCACCAAAATCTTTTGGAAGACAGGACTATGTTTGTTTGAAAGAAATGCTTGATAAGCTGCCTGAGTGTCAGGCCAAGACCCTCAAGGAATGCTTGCACATTGAAAAGTGGTTCGTTTATTGCTCTGCACAATGAAGGAACTTTTGGTGTTCACCAGAGACAGAAAAATAAAGAGGAGATTTAACAAGAAGAGAAAAAGATAGTGGGATAACGTTGTACTAAATGGTGATGTTTCCTTCATCATAAAACCCTCTCTCTCCCTGCCCTCCCCCAATTGTCACAAAACAATTGGTGTGAATGGATTTATTGTTGAGACTGGTGAATGGACCAGCTTCCTACATACAGAGCCTGCTACTACAGATGCCACAGCTGCAGTGACTGCTACTGCGCTGACATCTGGTTTACATTTACCTAATCACAGGGTGGTGATGGGCTTTCAAAGCATGACCCCAAAGGCAGAAACCATAAAAGAAACTAGGGCTAAATATGGCTGCATCACGCTAAACAGATTCTGAATGGTTACAATACTGTAAACAAGGTTAAAATGTTAAAGACAAACGGAAATAAAAATTTTATTGCAATGTAAATGACCAAAACTTATCTTTATAAACATATTTTTATATCAATAAAAAACAAAGGCAAATATCCCAATAGAAAGGCAGAAAATGTGAGCTGCTCATTTTCAAAAGAAAAAATATAAATTATCAAAAGGCATATTTAAAAGCTTAATCTAATCAATAATGAAAGAAAGACAACCTACAATAAAGCAATAACAAAATACAATTGTATTCCTATTACAGTGGGAGAAAAAAAGAGAATGATAATTTCCAATAAAGAAATCGGCACCTTGAGATATTGCTCAACAGAAATAAACTTTCCTAAGAACAATTTGGTTGTATATACTGAGCCCTTAAGAGTGTATCTATAGTAAATGATAAAATTATTTGTGGGGATTAATCCTAAAGAACTATTTAGACAAGTGTGAAAAGGTATGAGTACAAGGATATTTACTGTAGCTTAATTTATAAAAGCGAAGAATTAGAAACAACCTAATATTCAAAGGCCCCAGATTGATTATAGAAACTACTTTATGTTCATATAACATATAAATAACAGGTAACCACTAAATACTACGATATGGGTGAATGTGTGTGGACACTGAAATATAATTTATATATATATATGTATACACATACATATACATATATATAAAATATACATAAAATGGAGTGAAAAAGCAGGCTAACAAATGATATGTATATTGTGAACCTAATTTTGGTTATACACATAAATACACAAATGGACTTGCAGAAAAAATGCCCAAGAGCCTCCACCAGATGGTTTACAGAGGTTATTTTGGGGTGATTGGATTATGGGTATGTCCTGGTTTATTTGTTCTGCTATAACAGAATGCCACAGACTAGGCAATTTATAAAGAACAGAAACTTGTTTCTCACAGTTCTGGAGGTTTGGAAGTCCAAGATCAGGGTGCCTGCATGTTCAGTTGTCTGGTGAGGGCATCCAGGCACATGTAAACTGACAGCTCATTGAGGCCCATCCATCCCGTCATTCAAGAATATAACACATTATCAGTATTTCCCAGCTATCAAATTTGACAGTTACAAAGTTTTTGAAAATAACATTTGGTGGCGTTTCTCAGCCCTTATGACCATTTTTTCTATCCCCCTGTGTTTTGTCAGATTGATCAGAAAGGTAAGCACCCTGATGACATGAGGTACAGGTGTCACTCAGGGAAATATCTAATTGGACTGGGTGGAAGTGAGGAGACCTTATCTCCAGTTAGTTTAGACTAGAGTGACAGTAGTGGAGATGGAGAAATGTAGATTGAATAGGAATATATTTTGGAAGTAAAATTGACAGGGTTTGCTCATGCATGTGATTTAGGGGAGGGGAAATGAAAAAGGAAAAATTACAGGAAATTCTTTGTATTTGGACTGAGCAGCCATGTGGATATCGGTGGTGTATTTCCTGAGAGGGAGGGGAGTAGGGTGGGTAGGTAAGCACTTTGGAACTGTTTATAGTGTGTTGGGGTGGGAGGAGGGAAGACATTCTGTTTCCCTCACATTATGTTTGAGATGTCTGAGACATCTAGGTGAAGATGGCAATTATGCAGTTGTTTATGTAAACTTGGAGCACAAAGTCTGGGCTGGAGATAGAAACCCTGGCGTCATCAGCATAGGAATAGAATTTAAAATCATGGGAATGCATGAGCCCACGTATAGGGGGTTGAAGAGAGCACCCAAGACCAACCCATGAGAAAAGCTGGGTCACTTTGCATAACATTTCTGTGCCTCAGCTTCCTCATCTGTAGGGATTTAAAAGTGCCTGGCGTGTAGTAACACTATAGAAGCTCAGCTTTTATTGTTAGCGTTATTAAAGATCAGTAAAAGGAAGGGCTAACAATGAAGACACAAAGAAGGAGGCAGTGAGGTCTTTAGAAAATGTAGAGAATGCAGTTCCTTTTAGGGAGTATGTGCACACATATGTACGTATGCCCATGTGTGTTTACATGCATGTACACATGTGCATATGCATACTTATGTGTGCCTGTGTGCATGAATGCATGTGCACACCCATGCACAGACACTGTTCATGGGCCTGTGTATGCATATTATATGTGCATACATACACATGTACACGTGCATATGTGTACATGTGTGCAGGTGCATGTATGTGTGCATGTACACATGATTGCATGTGCAGCTGTGGCAGAAATGGAAGAACTCAAAGACTCAAACAAACAAATAAAAGCCCATAACTGCCCTGAAAAAAATCTTCCTAAAAGACCAGACCTGGTTCTGTTCTATTTATACTCTGACTGCATGCAAAGATGATTTTCAAGTCATTCTTGGATAGTAAGAATAATGACAAAATCCAACACCACTGTCTTAGTCTGTTCAGGTTGTTATAACACAATACCACAAACTGGGTAGCTTATAAACAATAGAAATTTATTTCTTAAAGTTTTGAAGGCTGGGAAGTCCAAGATAAAGGCAGACTCAGTGTCTGATGAGGGCCCAATTGCTGGCTCTTCAGTTTGATAGAGAAAACAGATCTAAACAAGTTAATGTAATATTATAGGACCCTATGGAGACATTTGCCCATGGTAAGAAACTTTTATTAAATATTTCAGACATACACCAGTGTATAAAAAACCCATAATGAACACTATAGACCCAGTTAAAGGAATGAAGCATTGCCAACACAATAGGAGACCCTTGTGCTCCCCTCCCAGTTGGCACCTTTCCCACTGACAGGTGAGAATGTTGTTCATGAAGTTATGAAGAAAGAGTGAGGAGAAATGACTGGCCCAGGTACCACATGGCACAAATGTTCAACTTAGGGTTTCCTACCCTTTCATAATGCAAACAAGTATGGACATGTTGTCTGATGGTATTTGTTGTTTTTATTTTCAGCAAGGTCATATATCTTCTCAGCTTAAAGGGTCTACATGGCTTGATAAGAAAATTCAAATTCTCCCCCTCTTCTTTCACTCCTCTACTTTTCCCAGAGGTAAAAACTTACTGCTTATTTAGCTAATTATTTTGGTAAGACTTCAAGGCTTTGAAATAGTGTGCTGAAATTACTTAATTTTTCATTTCTAGGCATCATGTATGGAGTTCTTCCAGTGAAAACTGAGGCTTTATGTCTCTGTCCTTCCTCTTCCCTGTCACACCCATGTATCCTCCCTGGGATCTCCATCCCTTTCCATAGAAAAGAGAGCCCTGAAAGAGACCAACAAACATGGAAACCTGATATTTGACTGACCTGGTATTGTGGATAGTGCAGCAAGGATGAATCATTCAATAAACTGTACTGAGAAAATTGATTACTCATAAAGGAAAATAAAATAAAATTGGATCCCTACCTCACACCACACATAAGAATCCATTCAAGAAAGGTTAAAGCATTAATGTGAGAGGACAAACTTTAAACTCTTAGAAGAAAATGTAGGAGAATATGTTCAAAATAGGGGGTGATAAGAAATACACTTGATTTCCAGACAGAGGACACATCTCATCTCAAGCACCACATGTCCCACAAAGTTGATAATGCCCATAACTCTCTGCTCTTCTGTGCTCTCCTGACCTTGTGCTCACAGCTCAGGGCGTGTGTTAATGTGGTGGCTGGTGGTAATAAGACTAATTTTGCAGCCTGTTAGGAAAACTTGAGGATGATTAGGATGTAAAAATGTGGGCTATAAGAGCTCCCTTCTCAGCTTTGGGCATTCATCGCTAATTTCAGGTTCCAGGGAAAGTCCCACTCCACATTCTGTTACATTGTCTTTAAATGGAAAGATGATTCCCTTGGAAATATGTCCCAAGGAGTGAGAAAAGGATCACTGTGCCATTCTTGCACCTCAGGCCTTTAGAATAACTTGTTTCTTTTGTTCAGTCCTATAGGGTTTATAAGTCTATTTAGGGTCAGAGGAGGGTTGGATTTTTTACCCACTGATTCAAAATTTTTAACCAACATAGTTATAGATACATGTTTTAATTTATTTTTAACTTAATTGCATTGTGGTCAAATCACACAGTTTCTATGATGCTGATCATTTGACATTTTTTGAGTCTTGCTATATGACCTAGTGTGCAGTCAGTTTCATAAATATTCTATGTGTTCTTGAGCAAAAGTGTATTCATTAAATGTTTGGCACAGGGTTCACTATATATTTATTAAATCAAGCTTTATAATTGCATTGCTCAAATATTATAGTTTTTATGATATTTTACAGTTTGATTTGTCAGTTACTGAGACAGGTAAGTTTAAATTTTATTGTATGGGTGGTAAATTTATCATTTCTCCTCAGAGTTGTTTTCTCTATTTTTTGTTTTATATATTTTGATGCTATATTATTATGTGTATTCAAGTTTAGAATATCTTCCAAGTGTTGTCAACCCTTTATTATTACATAATGACCTTTTTAATCTCCAAAAGTGTTTTTTTATTTTGTTTTGGTTTTTTTGCCTTGGTCTATTGTCTCTGATATTAATACAGCTGCAACAGTTTGTTTTTGGGTAGTATTTACCTGGTATGTTTTTCCATCCATTAACTCTCAAACTTTCTATGTTCTTTACTTTAAACTGTATCTCCTATAAGACATGATTTTTATTTTTGTCTAATCAATTTCTTAAAGACGTATGTCTTTATATATATATATATATATATATAGTGATTATAATTTGTTTGGGGTTATTTCTATCACACTATTTAGAGTTTGCTCTGTCTTGATTTTCTATTTTTTTCTTTTCCCTTTTTTAAGGTTGATTGAATTTTAATCTGTTTTTACATTCTACTGGTTTGAAAGTTATGTGCTCTGTTTTATTCTTTTATTGGTTTCCCTTAAAAGTTGTACACATTTGTGACATTATATAGTAAGAGTGTGCTAACCTCTTTGAAAAAAATTGAAAAAGTTGCGAAAACAGGAAGAATGGATAAGAGGTTCTAAGTAAAAATTGGAGAGAGTAATTTTTCCAAGCAATGAAAAGATGTTATTATTCAAAAGGTCTGAGGGGTGAGAGTGGTGCAATAATCTTTTTTTTCACTTCTCTGGACACCATTTCCAAGGCAGTTTTTATCCCATTCAATAATAAAGTCGCAGAATGTTGAGTGGGCCTTTTTCCTGAATCTAGAAATTGGATGACAAAGAGGCTCAAGTAGCTCACATTCTAAACAAAACCTCCAACAGAGGCCGGGATCAAGCATCACAACCAAGGTTTCCTAAGTGGTGGGAGAATTAGCCCCACCTCTACCACTAGCAACCATACCACAGCACCCCTCCAAGCTGTGTGAACCAGGGTAGGGAAACACAGAAGAGGAGGGGGTTGTGGGAACTGCCAACTTTGTTTGGGATGAGACATCACCCCTCTCTGAAAGCCAGATGTGGTGGGGCTGCTGTAAGAGAATCACTGCTAGGGCCTGAGTGGTCCTCACTGGCCAGCTGGATGTGGCCAAACTGGCACCTTTAGGTTCTTCTGGTAATGCTACTGGAGGGCACCGAAACACAGTGAGGTGCACAGTCTGAGGTGGTCTGCAAGATTCCAGGGCTCTGGTGCACACACACTTCCCAGTTTACCAAACACTAATCTCGGTACCAATGGAGGGGCCACATGGCAAGGCATGCAGGCAGGCTCCAGAAACTAAGAGTGAACTTAACTGACAACCAACAAGAAAATGAGGACCTTAGTCCTACAACCACAAGGAACTGACTTCTGCTGAGAACTAGAATTAGTCTGAAAGCGGATTTTGCCCAGAGCCTCCAAATGAGAGTTCATACTGGTCAACCTCTTGAATTCAGGCTCCTGAGGAGAGAACCCAGTGAATGCTTCCTGGACATTAGACCTACAGAACTGTGAGCTAAAAATTGTTTAAACTGCTATGTTGTGGCACTTTTTTATATAGCATAGAAAATTAATAAAGGCCATAAAGAAGATGTTTACGAGCTCGGCATGTGTACCTGTAGTTAGTGGCACCTGCTTCCCATCTGACATCATCTCAGTTCAGGAGGCTTGTGGATTCTGGACAATGGTATATGTGTTTGGGTAGAAAATGGGGGCATCCCTGGTCTTACTCCTAGCTTTCCCCAACCCTCCAGGAAAGAGGAAGAACATCTGGGTGGTTCCTGAGTTTTACTGGAAGGAACATTGGAAATTAGAGGAGGATGCAAGAGTGAGGAGAAGGTTCACATGGCAACCAAGTGAAGGGAGACCATGTTTGGTCAAGGGATTGTGGACGTGAACCTGGAACTGGGGCCGAAGGAGACATGACTATGTTTCTCTAAGGGGGTACTCAGTGAATGAAGATGTGGATCACCACACTAGAACCACATCTGCTATTGACAGAGTTGTAGATGGCAGACACAGAATCAAACTGAACCAGAAATGAGAAGGTTTCCCTCCCAACTTTGACAGGGAACCAATCTTACCCACCTTTTTGCCATTTTTGTGGCAGATTGTGTTTTCTAAAACTAGCTGCCCCAATATCTCCTATCCTACATGCTCTCCTCCACTGTAAACTTGCCCCTACCTCATCTGGTAGTAAAGTCTATTTCCCCTTGGAACCTAGCCTGGCCTTGCTTGAGCAAGAGAATATAGTGGAAGTGATGCTCAAGAGCATCCAAGACTAGGTCATAAGAAACCTTGGGATGATCTCTTTTGGGGAATTTCCTCTGTGAACCTATCCATCATACAGTGAAAAGCCCACACCACATGGACAGACCACACATTCTCAAGTGAACAGCCACATGATCTTGCAGATGACATCCAGCATCAGATGCCAGTCACATGAGTAAGCCATCTCGATGTCCAGCCTAGTCCTGCCTTCAGACAACTGTATCTCCAGACATCCCAAGCAAGAGCACTCAGCTGAGCCCAGTCAACCTATAGAATTTTAAAAGATGATAATAAACTGTTGTTTTAAGCCACTAGGTTTGGAGTGGTTTGTTACACAGTGAAGAAATAAGTGTCACGCTCTCTTTTCTCTCTTTGCTTCAAAGGAACTGAGGCTCAGAAAAGTGAAGTGAGTTATCCAAGGTCACATAAATAAGTAGCAGAGCCAGGATCAGAACCCAAGTATATGTGATTTTATTAAATCACATTTCTAAGGAGGGTCTTCCAAGGTCAGAGATATGCTACCAAATACCATGATCAATAGCCCTGTGGCCCTTGAACTGGATGCCTTGGAAATATTGAAAATAAATGGAAATTTTGAATGTGGAGGAGGGGTAGGCAAACCTCCTCGGGGCTGCCAGTTTTCATTCCACCTTGATGTCAGACCTGCCCTTGAACATCAGGAGTCTCTGATCATTAAGCCTTGACCAGGCATTCAGGGCCAAGTCAGCAAACTCTGAGCCAAGAACATCTTCATCGCCCTGGTAACAATTCAGACTCTGCTGTGGGGGCCACATTCCGGAGGCCAGGGAACAGGAGGGGAGGTGGGGAGCTGGCACACAAGGCAACACTTCTCAGAAAGCAGCCCAGAAAAAATTCACAAAAGCCACGTTTGCCTTGGTCTAATATTTGCAGTTCCAGAATTTCCCCATTTACAAACAGCAGGGTTGAGCCCGTGGTCATGGACACAGCCTGGGCTGAATGCTGCTTCTTGCTCTTTATGACTTTTCCAAGAAACCTGCTGTGTTCTGCAGACATTACATGGTCTGTCTTTCGAGCCTCTCTCTCTTCTCCTCCCTTCCTCCTTCTCCCACCCTACTCCCACACTTACACAAAAAGGCTTGAAATAAGACATTAGCAAATTAATATTTATGGAGCACTGACTATTCCAGGAATCATGTTGCATATACAATGCTATTTTATTGGATTATCATGGCAGTTCCATTAAAAGGGGGTATTACCCCCATTGAATAGTTAAGTTCAGAGATGTTGAGTAACATGCTCAAAGACATACAGTTCATGAGAAGAGGCAGTGTGATTGGAACTTGTGTTTAGCTGTCCTCACTTCCCTGTTCTGCCCACTTTTCCTTTCTAGAAAAAAGCCAAAGCAAGGTGAAAGCAAATACTCCAAGTGAGGTGCTGGGTTTCCTTTCCATATGAGAACCTGAGATGAAGGTTCTCATATGGAAAGGAGTTCCATATGAGTTCCAAAGGGCAGCAAGTTCCCTCCTCTTGCTGCCCACCTAAGACCCAACCTTGGAACCACAGTGCCTGTTTGTAGGACAACTTGAAGGAAGGCTGAGTGGGGACAATTTCCCACCTTTCTTCATGCCTCCAGGCAAAGATTTTCTAAGGTACTGAGGGCCACCTGTGTTATACGTAATGCTAAAAAGATAAGAGATTCTACTCATTCATTTTTACAAATGTCAACAAAGCCCCTGCCATTGTTTCACTGAAAATAAAAAGATGAACAAGCCCATCTCTACCCTTAAATAAATAATGCTATGTTCCATTGCCATTTAAAATAGTCTCTTCTCTTCTTATTTCTTACAATAATCCTAGGAGGAAGTCATTAGTATACCCATTTTATAGGTAGTTGTCCAAGGACTCACAGTCAATATAGACACAACCTCTGCCCAAGGTTGTAGAAGGTATACAATGCCAGTGGGTACCAAGTGCATCCCAGCCGTGAGAGGGGCCATCCTGGATCAGGCAATGAAAGGGCCTCTTATCTGAAGACATTCTAAAAACAATACTAAAACAGACTAAAAGTTTTCTGTTTTTTATTACCACTATGCTCTGACAATGCTACCCAATGTCAATGGTCAAATATTCCATTTTGAAAAAAATCTTTTGCTGGTCAAAGTTGTAAACAATTCTGCAGTTACTATTGAGTTTTATTTAATATATGTGAAATTTTCAATGATCACATTTTAATTACATATGCTTTAAAAAATGATACACTCCACGTAGAAATTAACTCAGAAGCCCTCCCACGTGAATAGTTGGTCTCCAACTCTCAAAGACTCAGCTACATGCCCTTGTTTAAAGAGTAAATTTGTAATGGTTTGAAATTGCTCAAGTTCACTTCAGGGGCAGTGAGTTTGTGTCTGCAACTCACTGCACTTTAGCTCTCAATGATTACAGAGCACCGACTGGGTCCAGGCATTGTGTGGGCATGGAATGAGATAGGCTAGGTCCCATTTCTCGTGGAGTGTCCATCTTCAAGAAGCAGGAGGACAGGGTCCTGACCACAGAAAAGGCATGTGAAAGAAAGTTCCAGCATGTCTGAGGACCTGGGGGAAAGCCTTCACAGAGCCTAATGAGAGATGGGAAAATGGCAGGAGGAGAATCTGGAGAAGGAAGCAGGAATCAACTACCCCCAGAAAAGTTGGGGGTGAGGGTTGGGCATGAATTTTATTCTACTTTCCACTAAGGGCTTTTAAGAAGGGAAGAAATAATCCGATCTTCATTTTGAAAAGCTCTCTCCTGCTGCTATATGGTGAAGACAGTGGTAATGGTCAGGAAAGATGATGGCAACATCCCTGGAAGCAGAGACAAGGTGAGTAACAGCCATATCTGGGGATATATATAATCTTATTGTCAAGGCTTGTGAGGTTAAGCCAAGAGTGAAATTGAGGACAGCTCCCAGTCATCTCTTTTGTCTTGGGAAGGGGATGGAGCCATGTGCTAAAATGGAGAACTGGGGAGAAACATTTAGAGGGAGAGAGAGATAAAAGTCATCTCACCATTTAGAGCTAAACACTGTTAACAGTTCAGTGAATATCCTCCCAGTCCTTTCTACATTTATATTTTATTTGAATATACAGTATACAGTTATATGCAACATAACTTAATGTATCATAATAATTAGGGGTTAGATAAACCAGAACTTCTTACTGCATCAATTATCTTGCTGTGTGACTTTGGCAATGTACGTATCCTTTCCAAACTTCTTTCCTTCATCTGTAAAATGGGGATATCACTAATCTTCAATTCAATGCATTTTTGTGAAGATGCAATAAATGATGCAGATAATGCACTTAGCAAAATCCCTGGCAAATGCTAAGCACAAGAATTGTTAATTATCATTATCATTAGTATTTATAGAATTATTTTCCTAGGATAAATCCATTGAAATGGAATTATTACTCTAAGGCATGGTACAAATAACAACAAACAAAACAAAATATATTTCCAAACTCCAAAATAACTCTCTGAATTTTTTTCTGACCCAAAGGGATTTAGGAGGGGACATGGTAACAGAAGATTGCCACAGTAAAATCAATCTGACCTGAAGCCACATTCACAGTTCACATATCCTTCAGAATATTAAATTAGAGGGGATTAAACATCAGAATTCTTTTCTCAATTATTTTTAAGATGATCCAATATTGCAACTGAGTCTTACTGAATGGAATTCTTCTCCTGTCACAAACTAGTATCATATTACTATTCCAAAAAGGGACATTCTTCGTAGCCCAGGTGAACCAATGTGTCTCAGTCTGGTATTGATGCTGGCTGGAGATAGCAAACAGGTGTGATGACAAGGGAGGCAAGAGCCATGTCAGAGGCAAATTTCCCCTGGAGCTGCTATCATTGGTTTGCTTTCACCATCGACAGATCTACTTTCTCCCAGTGGTTTTACTTGTCCGCATTCCCATATCTCAAAAGTGCTTCTGTTCATGCCAAAGTCACTCAAAGAACCAAAGAAGCCCAGAGCATAGAAAGAGCTGGTGGCTATGATGGGGACTGGGCACGAATCCAGTACAACCTTCAGTCCAGCATAGGAATAACCCAAACATGGACTCAAGAGAGGCCTTGAAGCTTAGTGATGGAGCCTGTCCCATTGACCCAAAGTGGCTTGAAAAGTCCCAGTGACACTAGCATGTGGAAAAGTGAACACAAGCCAAGAAAACATAAAGGCATAAGAAATAACTTAGAAACCTAGTTAGAACTGATTAATTTCTTTGTCAAATTAAAATCATTGGCCTGGAAGCCAACTGAGTTGGAACATTTGTTTGTTAATAAAAATAGCACCTAACAAGGACCCCCTTTGTGGACACTGGAAATGATTTGGCGATAGAAATGACACCATGGAAGGAGTCAGAGATTTAAAAAAAAATTGTTCTGATCTAATTATACTGTCATCATAAATCCTTATTTCATAGAAACTGAGAAATACTGTTATGATTACAAAGTGAAATAAAGTGTGTAAAAATATGTTGTAGCCCATAAAATGCTATAAAATATACAGTAATATTATCTAGGTCAAACCCACAATTTAAAGATGATGAGTAGACACCAAGAGAGGTTAGATAACCAGACCAAAAACACACAGTAAGTTAGTGGCCCGCTCTCCAACTACAAGCTGCATCCTTCAACTTCCAGCTCACTGTTCTCTTGACTACTGCATGATACCTCTGTGACCATAATGTTAATACATTTAGTATTTCCCATTTATTGAACCTCAAGCATTTTGCATATTTATCTCCCTAAATACTCACAAGAACTCAGGACAGTCTCATGATTACCTTCATTTTCCAGGTGGGAGGAGAGGTTGAGAAGCTCACTTGTGTCACAGAGGTGAGAGAAGAGAGAGCTGGGATGTATCTGGTTGTAAAGTTCACATTCTCCACCACTGCAGTTCACTGCCTCCTCGATCTGAAACTCTCTCTCAACTGTGTCAGTGATTTTCTAGAAGAGAATAGGCCTTTGGAAAACATTTGCTATATTGCAGAAACCTGGCTAGCTACTTCACAAACCTTAACTCATGTTATTCTCATAATCCAATAAAGTAGATATTTTTATTCCTAGTTTACATTATAAAAGGAGACAAGTCAGCTAATAGAAGTTGAAGAACTTGCCAAAGGCCAAAGCGCAGGTAGGACTGCACTTTTGCCAGAATTCATGGTCTCCCACACAACTGCGTTTCAAATATTGCAGGAAAGTTAGTAACCAATGTTGTGAATAAAAACCGGCTGCAGCAACAGCCAGTTATTACAAATAATTGTTGAGGCAGATGGATCAGGATCAAAGCAAGGAAGAGATGAAATGCAGAAATGCACCATTCTATGGCAATGACAAGGAAAGAAATAATACCTTACATCAAGCATTTCCCAGCTAGAATCTATTAAATTCTAGTGTGCTCAGAGATATTAACGGTTCTTCAATGAAAAATAGATTTGGAAGTAAAAAGAAGTTTGTAAAATAATGGTGTAAAACCAAATTGATGTATATATGTGAGCTTGTATATACCTATATATGTATGTGTGTGTGTATATATGTATATGTGTGTATGTATATATGTGTGTGTATGTATATATATGTGTATATATAGATAAAGTTGACCCTTGAACAAGATGGGTTTGAACTGTGAAGGTGCACATATACATGGACTTTCTTCCGCCTCTGCCACCCCTGAGACAGCAAGACCAGCCCCACCTCTTCCTTTTCTTCCTCCGCCTACTCAACAGGAAGACCACAAGGATGAAGATACATTTTATGATGATCCATTTCCATTTAATGAATAGTAAATACATTTTCTCTTTCTTATGAGTTTCTTAACATTGTCTTTTCTAGCTTACTGTTTTGTAAGAATATAGTGTATACAGTATGTAATACATATAATGGATGAAATATGTGTTAATTGGCTATTTATGTTATTGGTAAGGGTTCTGGTTAGCAGTAGGCTATCTGTAGTTAAGTTTTTGAGGAATAAAAAGTTATACATGGATTTTTGACTATGCAAGTCTTGGTACCCCTAATCCACACATTGTTCAAGGGTCAACTGTGCATATATGCACATGTATTATATGCATATAAAATTTTTGTAGGACTCTAGAATTTTTTTTTTACTTGTTAGAATAAAATTTAGGGGTAAGCACATTTTTCTATGAAGGCCATTTGTTGTAAATACAGGTGGTTCCCTAGTTATGGACAAGATATGTTCCTGAGAATGTCTTTTGGATTTGTATGTAACTCAGATCCCTAATGAACACCGTATATATAGTAATAACACAAATACAATAACAATACAATAATAATGCAAATACAATAATATTGATTATAATACATATACAATGGCTTATATGTGGCAATAACAGTACAGTGTAATACTGTAATAATAATACTTCTGTACTGTAATAATAAGTTACAGACAGTATTGTGCTCTTTTTTTATTTTTTAAATCACAATTTAGTTTTACCTGTTTCAGAAAATTTTATAAATTTGAACCATATGACAAATACAATTTTTGTGTGGCTTCTTTAATTCACTGTATTATTTGTGAGATTTGTCCATGTAGTTATGTTCAATTTTTGCGAGTGTTTTTCTTTCTTTTTTGTGCTCTTTTAATTCAAACAAACAGAACATAAAAACAAACTCATACAAAAAGTTTAGAAAGGAGAAATTTCAAAAAATAATATTAAAAGTTAATACTTACCTAATGTTGCATCAATGTCTTGCTCACTGGAAGGGGCATTTTTGAGGCGAGAAGGCAGGTGACATTAATGGGAAGACATTGATGAAGACGGTGCTGGAGAGGATGGAGTGGGAGCTGGAGAATCAGGATTTGATTCTGTTGCTGGAGGCGGGGAGTTGACCACTGAAGTCGGTTTCTTGAAAAGGGTATCTAGGGTTGTTTGCACAGCCTTTTCTTTTTTTCATCATAAATGGCCTTGTAGCAGCTGATGTTCTCACTAACTGCATGGTAAACCTTTGTAAATCGCTCAGTGTCAGGCTCTTGCTCCTCAAGCTTAGCAAACCCTGCTCACTGAGACGAAGGGCTTCAGCTAATTATTTTATCATAAACCTTCTTGGCTCTTGATCTACTGATTCTTCAAGTTCCTGTGTTTCTATCAGCTGCTTCTCTATCTATAAATGAGATTAGCTGCTAGCATAAAGATAATGCACCAACAACCCGCTTGTCCCATGGGGTTTGTGTACATGTGCAGAAGAAACTACTTCCCTAATTATTAATTGATTTATTTATTTATAAATTATCCTCATGGGGGGCCTTGGGAGCCCATTCGGAAGCACGGAACACTGTAAGTCTGGGTTGTCCATAACCCGGGGACTGCACGGGCTATATGGGCTATAGGTCTCTGTTGCAATTATTTAACTCTGCCACGGAGCATGAAAACAGCCATTGATGGTACATAAATAAATGGGCATGGCTGTGTTCCAATAAAACTATATTTATAAAAAAGCAGATGATAAATAGTTGGAGCAGGAATTGGGCCCACGGATCTTAGTTTTCCAACCCCTGATCTAGTAGAACATTCGTTCCCTAAATGCAGCTCAGGTGATGTTGCCTTACATCATATTCCCTGATTGTTTACAAAATGCTAGAGTAGAATACACACAGCTTACCTGTTTTCCCCCACTCTGAGCATCAGAATCTTGAGTCCAATAGTTAGGTAAGGCTCACGCAATAAAGATATCTGCAGGGGTTCTTTAATTGAGACTTAGTAAAAATGATAAAATTAGCTGTTACAGGTGATCCCACATTCAAGAATAAGAACTCTAGGCATACTTTTATACACAAAACACAAAGTAGTTTCTGTTTTTAGTCTCCTAAGAATAATAAGCAGCAAAAAATTAATGGTGTCAAATGTTCATAAATAAAATTTAACATCTATTAATAATAAAAATGCTAAATGTGGAAGGACTTGAAGTCTATGTGATTAGCATGAAAAAGTATATTCCCAAACAGCCATTATACTTAATAATAGAACACCAGAAGTTTCTGCATCAAAATCAAGAATTACACCAAGCTCCTGGCATGACCATAATTATTTAAGTATATTTTGCATGTCCTGGACTATTCCAATAAAGCCTGAAAGATAAATAAGTGTTATAAGTATAAAAAGGGATATAAGTATATGAGGATAACATGATTTACTACTTATGAAATTCAAATTAATCAACTTAAACAGTATTAGAGTTAATAAGAGTTATGAGTAACGAGGTCAGAGAGATAAATATATAAAAATCAGTGGCATTCCTCTAAGTCAGCAATTACTAATTTGAAAACACAAGGAAAATATAAATCAAGTACATAATGGCAGTTAATTATAAAATATCAAACAATAAATTCGACCAAAAGAAGTGTGCATGTATGCTCATACATTTTTACTAAAACATGCACATTATTTGAATAAAAATTTCCCTGTTCTCACCCAGGAGCAGAAAAAGGATTGGGGCTAAGCATTATCCCAGTGGGAGCATTGGGAACTTCTAAGAGGTACCAACATCAACAAAAGAACAGCATCAGAAGCTGGGCCATTAATCTCAGATAGCAGCCCCACTAATGATAAAGGAAGAATATTCTAGGGATGTTAACAAACATGAGATGGTGTGTATAATAAAGAGCTTGTCTGGTCTTTGTCCAGTGTTCCTGGCACAGAGCTTTTAAAACTCTTGTAATTTCCCAAGTGGTAAAAATGTCTTTGCTATGCATGAGTCCCTTGGACCTCACCTGAGTTTATGTTAATAAGATAACTCACTGTCAGCCCCTAGATAGCTTCAGGATGGGAGTTGGTCACCAGAAAGACCAGCCACATCATCAGAGGGCTGGGATTTAGGACCAGCCTGGCCTCCAGGGAGGGAACAGAGGCTGGAGATTGAGTTCAATCATGTGGCCAATGAGGTAATCAATCATGCCTACATAATGAAACCCCAATAAAAATGCTGGACACTGAAGCTTATGGGAGTTTCCTGGTTGGTGAACAGATCAATGTGCTGGAAGGGTGATGTCTCCTGATTCCATGGGAAGAAGGCACGGAAGCTCTGCATTCAGGACCCTCTCAGACCTTGCCTTGTGTATCTCTTTGGCTGTTCCTGAGTTGTATCCTTTATAATAAAACCATAAGTACAGCACATTCTCAAGTTCTGCATGTTATTCTAGCAAATTATTGAACTAAAAGGGGTCACGGGAACCCCTGAATTGTAGCCAGTTTTTCAGAAGAGCAAGTGGCCTGAGAACTCACTTTCAGGTGATGTCTGAAGTGAGGACAGTGTTGTTGGGAACCGTGCCTTTTAATTTTTGGAGTCTGCACTAATCCTGACTGATTAGTGCCAGAATTGAATTGCAGTACACCAGTTAGTGCCAGAGTAGTTGGAAAATATCTCTCCCTGACCAAATAATCATGTCTATTTGCCTGTTAAAAGACATAGTACAGTTTTACAGCACATGTTTCCTGGACTTAATAACAGTTCATGCTCTCTTATCTGAAATCCCTGAGGCTGGATGTTTTTTTCTGAATTTAAAATTTTTAGAAAGTTATGCCCTAAGACTTCTAACACTCTGGGCAGCACCTCACAATCAATCACTAATATTTTTACAGTGATACATATGAAATTGAAACGAAAATCAATAAGGATCAATAAGTAGCCTCATTTCAGCTCATGTTAGGTGTTGTCACCATGCCAGTTAAGCAAAGCACTGGTTTCAGAGCTTTCTGAATTTCAGAATTGTTGATAAGGAATTGAGGACTTCTACATGAATGTCTGCTCTTAGTCCTCTGGATGGGGATCCGGCATGCACTCCAAACTCATCTGATCAGAGAACATGTACTTTTTTTCAGAGGACAGACAATGGCAAAGGAAAAGAAACAAAGTTTGAAATGCATAGAACAATAGCTAATCTTTGGAAAATTCTTTCAATCTTGTCACGTAAAATTGCCAACAATTTGGCACTCATCAATGCTTAGTCAAAATGAAAACGTTTTTCTGCTTGGAATATATACAAGATCATGCAGTATATACAATTATAATCTTGAAGGGAATCACAATAGTAACAGAATCACTGCATCTGTAAGGCATAAACCTGGAATAATGCCTCTGCTAGGCTGAATTACAAAATTTACTATCAAGATTCCCGGCCATGGTCTACACACACCTCCCTCCAGTTAGTTACTCAATCAAATCACAATCTGGGTACTGCGGTGAAGGGGTTTTGCAGATGTAATTCAACTCTCAAATCAGTTAACTATAAAACAGGGAGACTCTCTAAGAGGAGGAGGAGGGACTGCTCTAATCATATCAACCCTTTGAAAGCTCAGAGTTTTCTCTGGCTGGTTGCAGAAGAAAAAGACATAGCAACACATCTCAGCTGGCTTGGAAAGAAAGCAAACACCCATCATGTGAACTTCCTACTGGCCCACTACAGGCAGCCTCTGGTTGCTGATAACGGTCTCAGGCTACTAGCTAGAAGAAAATGGGACCTCAGTCCTATAGCTGCAAGGAAATAAAATCTGATGACAACCAGTGAAACCAATGATCTTGCAAGAGGACCCTGAACCCCAAAAGAGAACCACAGTCTTGGCTGACATCTTGACTTTTGCTTGATGAGACCCCAAGCAGAGA
Source organism: Eulemur rufifrons (assembly GCF_041146395.1). NCBI lineage: Eukaryota > Metazoa > Chordata > Mammalia > Primates > Lemuridae > Eulemur > Eulemur rufifrons. The sequence continues at coordinate 28,821,119 of NC_091001.1, forward strand.
ATCCTGTTACACGGCACCTGGACTTTGAAGCTATGTAAATTGTGAGATCATAAATTTGTGTGTTTTAAGCCACCAAGTTTGTGGTGATTTGTTATACAGCAATAGAAAACAACCACAGTACCAAACAGTGAATTCATGTGTATGAGATGTCACATGCCTTTTGCAGTATGCACAGATCTGATACACTTGGCCCTGACAAAGTGGATATTGCACATAAAACAGCGTTCAGAATTGCCATCAATGAAGTGAAGCCATCTGAAAACACAGGTGCTACAATGACAAAAGACATGTTCATCAGTAAGTTAGTGTATGTAATACGACAGTAATTTGATTACATATAATATAGTTCAATAATATGCTTTGAATTACTTTTGCGTATGCACTAATTTTGTCTATTGGTTAAACCAATTAAAAATATAGATGAACAGGAAAGATAACTATAATCGTATGTTCTTTTTCTAGAGTTTGTGATATTTGTGGTAATGTTAGATTATATTTTTAAAATATAAAATTTGTTATTGCATAAAAATCTCCTTTTAAATGAATGTTCTTCTACACCTAATTATGTATTCAATATTTTGTATTCTTTTTTTAAAAAAAAGAGTCCCCCGAATAGCACAAGATTCAGTACCCACAAATAGCTGGACACCCGAGCAAGGATAAACCCTCTATAATTTGTGTTTCCAAAATGCACTTTGAGGAAATTTGGGGGTGATAGCCATCGTCACTCAACAGCCAATACCCTCCCTCCTGCTTCCCTTTTTCTCTGATTTTATTCCTATGTTCCCTGTCTCAGTGCTCAATGAAAGTGGCCAAGCCCAGCCTATCACGTAACTGCTGATTTGCCAAAACCAGTGGCAATTCCTTCCAGGACCACTGACTGGAGAAGGCATGGTCACATGACACCAACCTGGCCAATGGGATGTACGGGAGAGTTTGCTGGAGAACTTCAGGGAAGGGCCTTCCTCCTTAATCAAAACAAAACAGAGACTTGAAGGAGGACCTGCTCTGCGTGGCTCTGGAAATCGTGCTAGGGCAACATGATGGCCTGCTCTGGGCCTGAAGCAGCTGTCTGGCTGACTCGCTGAGGATGCATCAAACGGAAACATGCAAAGCCGTGGAGACATCGAGGAGCTGGAGAGCTAACCCCAGAAAAGTCCTGCCTCAAGATTTCCTGTAGAGAGGGCGTGAGTCATTGGTCATGGTTTAGGCCACTTCGTTGTTGGGTATTTTGTTACTTGAAGCAAAAAGCCTCAGGAAACAGCGGGGATGCCAGAAATGGAGACCACAGAGGTTCCAGAGACTTCTGGAAGTGAGATGCTAATGCATGTGGTTGTGTGACTTCGACGGTTTCCTGTGTTGAATGGGAGACCTGGTTTATTTTAATACAAGTCTCGTCAAAATCCCAAAGAGAAGTTTCTTTAGAAAATTGACAAAATGATTCCAATGATTCTAAAATTCACCTAGAAACAAAAGGAGAAGAAAAAAAAATAAAAAAATTTCTGACAAAAGAAAAGTGCCACTAAGATCAGTCCTACAAAATATTAGAATATATAAAGCTATAATAGGTAACAGATTGTGGTCCACATGCAAGTATAATATATATGACAGGTTAATAACAATGGAGAGTTCAGAATAGACCCATTACCCACTAGCAATAGAAGAAATACAAGTTAATATAATTTATGTTGTTTCATTTCACCATAAAATTAAAAATTATCCTAGAACTACAGTGCTAGTCAATGTGTGTGCAATGGATGCTCTCATATTCTGCTAGGGGAAACATAAATTGAAAGGACCTTCTAGAAAACTGGAAGTTTGTAGCAAAAGCCTTAAGAAAATCTGTACACTTTGATGTAATTATTCCACTTTGATGATATATCCTATGGAAATAATTTTACATATGTACAATGCCTTATGGAGGCAGATGTTTATTATTGTGATAATGGAAAATAGAAACAAATTAGATTTGTAACATGCAAGGGATATTTAAGTTCATTATGTCACAAAGGCTATGGTCTTGTGCATTAAAAATGATGGTTTTGAAGACTAAATTAACAACGAAAAATGTCTACAGTTTAATGTGAAAAAATGATGATATAAAATTCTATACAGTAAATTACATCTATGAAAAATAGCAAATATGGTCTGTGTGGGGAAATGCTGGAAGGGAATGCAATAAAATATGAACAACAGTTGGATTTGACTAATGAGAATACCAATCTTTTCTCTTTTTAACTTTTCAAATTTGTATAAAATGCTACTTTTATAGTGAATAATTAAAAAAATTAGAGTAATTGCCTTCAAAAGTGTAAAAGGTGCTGAATTCGTAAGCGTTCTCTGGAGAAACACAACAGGATCAACAAGAAAACACTTGAGAAAAATCACCTGCTTCTCCCCTAAATCCAATAAGCCTTATTAGGTATGTTTAAAATATTTGGAAATGGGTACTCAACAGGAGTAAGTGAATTCTCTGAGGTCCTTCAGCTAGTGAAGCATAATGATTAAAAGTCTGACAGGCTTGGATATCAGTCCCAAATCAGACACTTAACTAGCTTGGTTACCTTAGGAATGCTCCTCTACCTTTTTATGCCTCAGTTAACACATCTGTGGAATGGGGCTAATAACAGCACCTCCCTTATGGAGTTGCTCTGAGGATTAAATGCGATTAAGTACAGAGCTAATGTTATTATTATTAGAGCTGAACTTCAACCCCAGGTCTTCTGGCTGTAAGTCAGCGTGCCGTTCTTCATACTTATTTGATTTCTTATAAAATTGCACCACTGCACAAAACCAAACGGACACAATCATCTGACATTTAATAGGAGCCAATTTCTCATAACCCCCTTGCACGTAAAAGAGGCTGCTTCTGACCAAGAACAGCCAGGAGCTGCTTTTTCTTTTTCCAAAGGACCTTTGTTTGGCAGAGGCATCCTGGTGTGCAGGAGCAGCCTTGCCCGAGGAAAGAACACACCGCCACTCTGTTTCTCCTCAATGGCTGGTCCTTCTGCTTCTTCCAAGTCCTGTCTCTCTGAGGGTGTCATATGTCTCCCCAAAATGGACCATTGCTGCCTAGGGAACAATGTGCCAAATATTGAACAAAAACTCTGTTTAGGTTTTGCCACTGGAGAGCTGAAACCAAGGGTCAAATTCCGTTTTGGGTTTCACCATGTTGCATCTCTGTTCACATTAGCACATATTTTTGGAAAAAGCAGACTCACCCCACCCCTGCCACACATACAGCAGCTCTGTTTTGAAATTTTTATCCTTCTACCATTGCATGGTTGCGCTACCGAATGGTTGAGGGAACCTTTCTCTTAGTGGTACCCTCAGTTTAGAAACACATTACTTCTAAAAATTTGAGGCATTCCAATAATGACTACTCACATCACCCCATGGAGGAAGGGTTATTTCTATTTTAATAGTAAATACACCCTTCCAATTCTAAGTCAGATCAAGATGCCCACAAATTCAATGCCTGGTCAGCACATGATTTCTGCTTTATAGATGGTATCTTCTTGCTGCATCCTCGCATGGTAGAAGGGACTGGCTAGCTCTCTAGGGTCTCTTTTATAAGGGTACTAAGCCCATCTATGAGGGTGAAGCCCTCATAACCTAATCACCTCCCCAAACGCCCCACCTCCTAATACTATCATCTTGGGGGTTAGGTTTTCAGCATATGAATTTTGAGGAGATGCAAACATTCAGTCCATACCAATATCTGGTATGTAATAAAAAAGTCAGACATATAAGGAAGCAGAAAAACACGTAAGAAACCCCCTAAATACTGAGAGAAACAAGAGAAAATAGAGATTGCTACGGGGTATCCAGATAATGTTACTAGACATAAATTTTTAAATAATGAAATTTAATATGTTTAAGAAAAAAAAATTACAAGATTGAGAATTTTGACAAACTGAAAACTATAAAAATAATCAAATAAAAATTATAAAACAAGAAGTCAAAAATTAGTTAAGATATAGAAGATTTGAATGGCATGATTAACAAAGTGCATCCCACATATTTAAAATATTTACTCAACAAGTATAGAAAACACATTTTTTTCCAAATAAACACAAAATATTTATATACTTTGACCATACTCTAAGCCATAGAATGAGTCTTAAAAACCTTTAAAGGAAGAAAATCATACAAAGTGTGTTCTCTGGCCCCACTACAATTAAATTAGAAATCAATAAAAAGTTAACAATTAAGTCCCCCATATGAAATTATGAATTTCACCACTAAATAAAATATATTCAAAGAAGAAATCACAATGGAAATTAGAGGATGTTTTATCTGAATAACAGTGAATACAGTACATATTAAAACTAAAATAAATAACATTAAAGCCACACTTAGATAGAAATGTATAGCCTGAAGTTCATATAGTATAAAAGACAGAAGACTCAAAATCAATGAGCTAAGCATCCATCTCAAAAAGTTAGGTAAAAAAAGTGAGATAAATTCAAAGAAATTCTAAGGAAAGAAAAAATAAAGATCAGAGTAGAAATTCGTGAGAATATTATACAGAAGCTTAGCAAAGAAAAAAATTGCATCTCTGAAAAAATTTATAAAATTAATAAATATCAGGTTAGATTGATTTTGAAAAAGAGAAATGTATTAGTCTGCTTGGGCTGCCAAAACAAAACACCACAGACTGGGGTGCTTAAACAATGCAAATTTATTTTCTCACAGTTCTGGAGGCTGGAAGTCCAAGATCAAGATGCCAGCACAGTTGGTTCCTGGTGAGGCCACTCTCTTTGGCTTCCAGATGATACCTTTTTGCTGTGTCCTCACATGGTTTTTCTCTGTGCACATGTGTGGAAAGAGAGAAAGTCCTGATTCTTTATCTTCTTATAAGGGTACCAGTCCTATTGGATTAGGGCCCATCCTTATGACCTCATTTAACCTTACTTACCTCCTTAAAGGCCTTATCTCTAAACACAATTACATTGGGGGGTTAGGTCTTTATCATATAAATTTTGGGATGACACTATTTAGTCCATAACAAAGGGAAGGCAGAAAGGCAGAAATAACCACCATCAGAAATGAAAGGTGGAACAAAACTTCAGATCCTACAGACATTTTTTTAAAAACTAGCAAGGGACTATTTTAAATTACTTTGTTTCAGTAAATTTCAAAATTTAGATGAAGTAAATTAACTCTTAAAAATATGACTAAAAAGTAGCACAATAAAATTTTTAAAAAGTAGATTGTTTTATAGTTACTGAAGTAAATGAATCTGTAATTAAATGTCTCCCCACAAAGAAAAATCCAGATCCAAGGTTTTAGCCAGTGAATTAGAAACAGAGCCAGAATTAGAGAAACAGAAACAGAATTAGAGCCAGTTAAAGAGACAATTGTATCAATCTTACCTTTTCCATCAGAGAATAAAGATTTTTTTTCCAAAGGCCAACATAATTGAGCAAAAATCCTAAACAAAAATAAATTAGCAAAATAAGTCGCTTAATGTATAAAAAGGATAATACAGGACATTACGTTGGACTAATTCCAGGAAAGTAAGGTTGCCTTAACAGTGTAAAGCCAATCAACACTATGTACCATTAACAGAAAAAATGGGTAGAAATAACATAATCATTTCCATAGATAAAGCAAAATCATTTGATAAAATTCATATCCATCTAAGAAAATGTCATATAGTAAATTAGAAATAGAAGAGAGCTGTTATAAAGAGAATCTGCAAAAAAAAAAAAAAGGAAACTATAACAATCATCATATTTAATTGTAAAATGTTGAAAATGTTTCCTCTGAGATCAGAAATGGGACAAGGATACAACTATCATCACTGCTACTTGACATTTACAGACAGTCTTAACTAAGGAAACGAAGTAAGAAAAAAAATCTAAGAAGTTGAAAGGAAAGAGTAAAACTAATTACCACATACCATATGATTTTGTACCTAGTGAATCTTAAAGAATATACATGTAAATTGTTAAAATTAATAAGTGAGTTTAGCAAAGTTTCTAGATACAAAGTCAATATACAAAAATCCATAAAACTATTATATTAACAAAGGATTAGGAAATGAAATTTAAATAAAGATATTATTATGATGGCATAAAACATTAAAAATTTAAGACTCTAACAAAAGATGTGCAGACTTCTACACAGAAAACTGTAAAATATTATAGAGAGAAATTTAGGCATCTTTAGATACTGAGGGATACACCATTTTCGTAGATTGCTGGCAAATAAATCAAAGATGTCAGTTCTCCACAAATTAATATATAGATTTAACCCAATCCAGTCCAAATCCTGCTGAAATAAGCTTATTGCTCTTTATAGCAGTGTAAAATGAAGAAAAAGGTAGAAAAACTTACTGTAAGGGATATCAACACCTTCTATAAAGCTACAGTAATTGTATGGGGTATACATAAAAATAGACCAATGAAATGTACTAGAGAGTCTAGGAATAATCCTGTACACACATGAAAACTTCACTTATGACAAAGATAGTGACACTGAGATCAGTGGAAAATGATTTTTTAAAATATACCATGCTAATTCCATTGTGTATTTACTGGAAAGAAAAGTAAACTTCAGTGCTACCTTGGACTATATATTAAAAAAAAAAATCAGGTGGATTGGTGATAAAATAGGAAAGATAAAACTGAAGCTTCCAGAACATTATATAGGATCATATCTTCATGATATTTGCATTTCTTAAATAGAACATAAAAATCAATGATAACGAAAAGGGTGATAAATTGGAATGTATTAAAATTAACAACTTTTGTATATAAGAACAATTATGAGATGTATAGCCACAGATGGGAGAAGATATTTGCAATTCATATATGAATTCATATATGAAAAAAGGCCTGATCCAGGATACATACTCAATGAAAAGGAAAAGATCAACAAATTTATAAAAAAAGAATATCTACAAAAGAGAATATTCAAATGGCCAAGAAACATATGTAAAGGTGTTCATGATTAGGGATTAGGGAACTACAAATTTAAATGAAAATTAAGTGACTACTAAGTACTTATGAGAAAGACTAAAACTAAAAAGATTGACATACTAAATCTTGGTGGAATTGTGGAGCAATAGGAATTCCATGCCCAGCTAGTAAAAGTGTTGATATTAATACAATGACTTTGGAAAATAATGTAACAACTTATGTTACACATATGCATAGCTAATGGCACTGAAACTCCCATTTCTAAGTATATTCCTAAAAGAAATGTGTGTACATGTGCACTAGGAGACCTGCACAAGAATGCCCAAAGCAGCTCTATTCATCATAGCACCAGACTGGACACAAACCAAATACCCATCAGCAAAAAAACATATAAATATATGTGGTATATTCTTACAATGGAATAGTATTGCAACAAAGATGAACAGAATACAGCTACATAAAACATGCCTGACTTGCAAATAATATTGAGAGGAATCAGAAAGAAAAGGAACATCCTATATGATTCAATCTATACAATCCTTGAAATCACACTTCTGCTTTTCGAGGTCAGTATAATAGTTATCTTTGGGAAAGAAGTGGAGGAGAGTCCTGGCAATGTTCTATTTTTTGATCTGGATGGAGATTACACTGGTGTTTAGTGATAATTTACTAAATAGTGATAAAAGAGTAATAAAAGTGTAAATCATGAACTGAAACTAACAGGAATTATGGGTAATAATAAGCTTGGAGCAAACTATTCAAAGTCTATGCAACTTTGTAAATGGAGCACTAATTATCTACACAATAACTTATGTTTAGGCAGATCCCTGAGACAGCTCTGGTAGGCCGCTCAGTGAGGCTGAAGACTGACTCAGAGTATATTAAAATGCAGAAAGAACAACAGAGTGAAAATATTTGCTCTGGGAGCACTGAAACAATGTAGAGAGAAGTGGATCTCTGAACCAAGTGGGCCCAGAAGAAGGTATAACCTGCCACAAGCCGAGAGCCAAGAACCATGCAAAGGAGTCTTGAGTGTTGATGCTTGTTTTTAATATCCTTAAACAGAGCTGAAAATTGCCAGTGGAACATATACTAAGATAGGACATATCCTGGACCATAAAACAAACTTTAACAAATTAAAAAGGGCTAAAATCACACTAAATATGTTCTCCACTCACCATTGAATCAAACTGGAAATTAATAGAATAATATAACAGGACAATCTTCAAACACTTGGAAACTAAGCAATCACATAATCCATGGGACAAAGATGAAGTCTTAAGGGAATTAAAAAAAAATTCAACTAAATGAAAATGAAAATATAAAATATCAAAAATGTTGGGACACAGCCAAAGCAGTGCTGAGAGGGAAATCTATAGCACTAAGTACATCCATTAAAAATGAGAACTTAATGTCTAAGGCCTGCCAGTGGGGTGGGTGACATGAGATTTTTGAAAAGAACGAGTTTGGGGAGAGGGACGTGACTGGAAGAAAGCCACAATGAGGACTGGGTGGGAAGAAAAAGACACTGAAGAGGAATTTCATTGCTTTTCTATTTTTGTTCAGTGGTGACTGATTTTGTGTTTCAAATCTAGGTATTTAAATGGTGTTTCCTTCTCCCCTGCAGTCCATTTGAAGAGAAAAATTTCCTGTTTTGATTCTTTCTTTGTTCAATCATTCACTGAATATTAAGTGAGTGCCTACTATATGTCTGGCACTGTTCTGGGTCCTTTGTCCCACAGTGATATTACTTGGAACTTAGTGCTCCCCATTCCAGTTGCTACCCTCAACAAATAGTACCATTTGTGATGAAGGATTTGAAAGCCAATGCAATGAAGTGAGGCTGGGTAAACAGTGTGGCTTTGAATAGGTGCTTAAATTTCCTAAGCATCACCATTCTCAACCATAAAATGGGTGATGGTATTACCTGCCCCAGAAGATTGATGTGAGGGTTAACTTGGCCAATCCTATAAAGTGCTTAGGGTTTCTGGCACATATTATACTCCCCCAAAATGTTGCTCTTCCTATAACTGACAAATCCTGAATTGGCTCTAAGCCTCGAATTCAGCCTTGCACATGTGCCTGTGGCCACCAAACATCTCCCTCTTTCTCTTCTTTCTAGCATCATGTATTTAGCATCAGATATGAACTCAGATATCATTTCCATGCCATCTGAGCTTTGTGATCTTGGGCAGTGTATTTTACATCTTTGAGGCTCAGTTTTCTCATCTTGTGGGGAGTATTAGTACAATGCAGTGCTTAGAAGCATGGTCTGTATATTTAGATCTGATTCAAAACTCCATTATTTGTGTGACATTGAGTAGGCAACTTAATCTCTCTGTGCCTCAATATCATCATCTGCAAAGTGTAAATAATAATAGCACTTATCTCATAGATTTATTATGGGGATACATGATATATTGTATGTAAATCTTTGTGCATAATACGCATTTAATAATCCCCTTCTTCCTTCACCTTCTTCTCTCCCACCTCCTTCTTGTGTGTAAAATGCCCAATATGTGCCTGGCACTCAACCTAGGGCAGCCATTAGTATTATCTTCTTGTTTCCAGGAGCAATATACTTACAAGTGATATGTGAATATGAAAAATCTGTAAATGATTTAAAGAATTCACTTCTGCTGCATTTCCATATTATAGGAAAACTGCCTCCCCCCTTATACTGAGATCTTGGAGGAAAATTACTATATGGTATTTATTTCGGTACCCCAGGGTATTTGCTATGGTGTCCAGGAAAGCATGCAGTGAGATCTATTGGGAAAAGGGTGGATGGAAGAAGTAAGAAAAACGGGAGAAAACTCTAATGCTTCAAATCATTCCAGGTGTTCCCCTCCCCCTTCCCACTTACACATGCCCAAACAAGTTAGAAGAAGGATTAATCTTATTCAAAACAGGTTTCATTTACCTAGAGAGTTAGATGATTTGAGGTAGAAAATGCCAATATACATGCCCTCTTCCCCAATTTTTGTTGCAACAGTATTTGTGCAAAGAGGTTTGCTGAATTTTGGTGAGATGGGCTCATATATAGCCACTGATGCCTCGAGCTCATGAAATGAGATCTTGAGGTCAATTTGAAAAAAGGGGCAAGTTTTCTTGAACACTGTGGTCTCTATTATCAGGAGGCAACTAAAATTCAGAGAACTTTCTAATTCATTGTAGAGGAGGAGAATGAGTCTTGGAGGGACTTTATGTGGATTAAACACTGTTGTGCAATAGTGGGGCATCCTTAATAAATGTCATACTAAAAAAGTGCATTATAGAAATCAATACTTCTATGGAAAGGAGAAGGAAGGTACTAAAGCATTTCTGCCTTCCGATAACAAAGTTGTTTTTTCCCTTGTAGGTATTTTATTAATGAATATTTTTCTACCCAAAAATGTATTGCTATAAAAATTAAACATAACTGAACAAATCTGGAATTTGAGTCCATCTAGTTTTTTTCTCAGAAATAATGTGTTTCCTTTTTATGTCACAACCAGCACTGGTTACACACTCATATCATCTGTATTTATTGAGTTAGCAATTATCTATCTGAACTTCTACTACATGCCAGGCTCTGTTCTAAATGTTGGGGCTGATAGTGTATAAGATAGACAGTAGTTCTGACTTTAAGAATCTTCCATTCTAGTGGGAAAGACAGACAAGGTATGTGTAAGCAACCAAATCAGTACAATAGTGATGGATTGTGACATGTTACAAAGGCACTGGATAAGACTCCAAGAGGGAGGTTAAAAGAAGGGGCTCACTTCAGAATGTGTGGACAGGGAAAGCCTCATAACATCTGAGATCCAAAGACAGAGAAGACATGGGGAAGAGCACTCCAGGCAGAGGCAACAGCTAATGCAAAGGCCCTGAGAAGAAAGAGCTTGATAATGTCTTGGAAAGCTTAGAGACACCCAAACAAAATCACTGTACTGCATGTGAAGCAGCACTTCCCTTCATGACTAAACTGCCCAAATGTCTGCTTTAAGCAGTAGCAGCTTGAATAATGCAGAATGCATCCCCCAATTAATATACCACACTGTATCTAATTCAGATCATGAAAAGTCATACTGTAGCAGAAATACCTGCACCACTTTGAATAATGACATCATCGGGCCACTGGGATTCCAATTTCTCTGACAATATGGTGGCATTTCAAAAATACACTGTGTGGCTTCCCATGGTTTGGGGGAAAGGCAAACCCTGGACAAAGAGATGAGGCTCCCGTCTTGGCTCACCAACCGATGAGCCTTGGGACCTCACACCAGTCACTTCCTCCTACTTGAACTCAGTTTATCTCTCATCTGAAACAATTGAGGTTTGCTTTAAATAAGGAAGGGCTATGGTTTATTTCCCTGTAGAATGGTTAATGATTTACAAATATGTCTTAGTATAGTAAAAAAAAAAAAAAAGGAAAGAAAGAAAAAAGAAAGAGAAAAGAAGGAAGAAAGGAGAAAAAGAGAAAGGAAAAGGAAAAAAGGCAGAACACAGGCGTTGTAATCAGATTTGGGTTTAAAGTTTGGCATGAGTGAGAAAAGAGGTAATGTATGTAAAGCTTCAGCACAGTGTTAGATGGTTAATAAATAGCACATATTAATTATAATTTCCCAAAACCAAATGTTTTAATGTCAAATGTATGGGAGGGCCACCTGTTTAGTTTCTGGTTTCACACCCTCCCACAATTCCTAGATGTGAATGCCTATAATCTGAACCTTAATTCTCTGATGGTAAGCAATAATAATTCTCAATACAACCGAGAAACACCAACTATAATTCCTGAATTCTAAAGATGGCTCCAAAGATTCCCATTCCTTATTGTTCAAGAGAGCACTAATCTAGGTACTGCTGAGAAGGGATTTAATTAAAGCTCTGTGTTAGCTGACCTTATGATACAGAGACAGATTATCCAGGGAGACCTTAAAAGTAGAGAGTTTTCCCTGGCTGGTGGCAGAACAAGAAGTCAGATTGCGAACATGTCTGTCTTATAGTTCTTTTGTCCCTCTTTTCCTTTCTTGCTATCTTCCTTTGTATTTGTTGATTTATGCTTTGACTATTTTTTCTTTTGTGCATGTTCTGTAAGTATTTTCTTTATGGTTACATGGGATTTACATAAAACACCTTATAGTTACAATAGTCTATTTTAAGCTGGTAGCAACTTAACTTCAATGGCATGCAAAAACTCTACGTTACTTCTCTCCTCACATTTTGTGTTATGTCATAATTTATCATTTTACATTGTTTATCCATTAATATTTTCATAGTTGTAGTAGTTTTTTACTACTTTTGTTTTTTAATTTTTATACTAGAATTAAAACTTATTTATCCATGACATTACATGTTATAATATTTTCTATTTGCATACACATTTAGCTTTATCAGCAAGTAGTTTTATACTTTTATATGCTTTTGCATAGCTGTTAAGCATTCTTTCATTCCAACTTGAAGAACTCTCTTTAATATTTCTTGCAAGGCAGGTCTAGTGGTGATAAACTCCCTTAGGTTTTGTTTGTCAGGGAAAGTCTTTGTTTCTTCTTCATTTTTGAAGGACAGTTTTGTCAGTTGTAGTATTTTGGGGTGGCAGTTTTTTTCTTTCAGCCCTTTGAATATATCATTTCACTCCCTTCTGGCCTGCAAGATTTCTTCTGACAAATATGCCAATGGTCTTATGAATGTTCCCTTGGATGTGAAAGTTACTTTTCTCTTGTCACTTTCAAAATTCTCTGTCTTTGATTTTTGAAAATTTGATTATAATGTGTCTCAGTGTGGATTTCTTTGAGTTTATCTTATTTGGGGCCTGTTAGGCTTCCTGGATTTGGATATCTATTTCTTTCCTTAGATTTGAGAAGTTTTCAGTAATTGTAAATTACTTTAAATACATTTTCTACCACTTCTATTCCTCCTGGGACTCCCATAGTGTGTATATTGGTCCACTTGATAGAGTCCCATAAATTCCTTAAGATTTCTTCACTCTTTTTTATTCTTTTATCTGTGTGTTCTTCTGACTACATAATTTTCAAAGATCTATCTTTAAGTTTACTAATCCTTTCTTCTGCTTGATCTTCTCTGCTATTGAACCCCTCTAGTCAATTATTTATTTCAAATATTTCATTATTCAGCTCTAAGATTTCTGTTTGGCATTTTTTAATATTTTCTATCTTTTATTATAATTTTTATTTTGTTCATACATTGCTTTCATGATCTCACTGAACATCTTTATGACAGTTATATTGAATTCTCCATTGGTAGATTACATATTTTTATTTCATTGGGGCCACTTTTTGGAGATGTGTCTTGTTCCTTTAGAACATATTTCCCTGTTTTTATTGTCTCATTGTCCTTGACTCTTTGTGTTGGTATTTGTGCATTAGGTAAAATGGCCAACTCTCATAGTCTTCAAAGACTGGCCTTATAGGAGAAAACCCTCACCAGTCAGCCTCACCAGAGATGCTGGGGACCTCTCAAACTTGCACACTAATCAAAACTGCCATCTTTGTTCTTAGTGGTCCCCAGGCATCTAAAGTTTGCTGAGTCCTGTCAGTGCTCCAAGACAGGTGAGATGGAATCCAGTCCTTCCAGCAGTTCCTGGAAAATGTTGAACTTTGGGTATGCAATCCAACTCTTTCCTTCCCAAGGAAGGAGCTGAGATCTGAGTTTTTATTTATTTTTTTTTCTTTTTTCCTGCTTGCTTTATGCTGAGCCATGAGAAAGGGCATTGGTGATTGCTTGCATGCAAGTTGAAACTACTGTGTTTGTTCTCACTGGCTTCCAAGCTACTAGCGTATGCCAGGTCTCATCAGTACACTGAGACAGGTAAAACGGAAACTGGTCCCTTGGGTAGCCTCTGGAAAATTTTGAATATTGTATACACAGCCCAACTCTTTCCCTCCGTAGGGAGAAGCCAGAAGCTAGCTTGGGGTTTTCTTCCTACTATATGGTGCTATGCCAGGAGTAGGGGTTATGATGAGAGGATGTCACATATTATTTTTCTATCATCTTTGATGTGGCTGATTTTACACTTGTCCAGGGTGCAGGAGCCTCTTAACTAGTTTCCTTATTTCTCACAAAGGGAAATTGTTCATATATTGTTGTTGAATTTGGATGTTCACAGGGAGAAGGGACATCTGGGGCTTTCTGTTACACCAGGTTGCTGATACTACTCCCATAGAGAAAAACTCTTTCAGTAAAATTTGAAAGAAAATCTCTATGAAAAAAGACTGTTTCCAAAAAAAGAAGCAAGAAATTTTGGGAATTGAATATGATTGCTGCAATGAAAATAAGGAAAATGGACACAATGTACTGACTAGTGAAACAGACAAAGATAAAAATGAGATAGAGCTTCTGGGTTGTCCCTTGAAAACACATTTATAAAAACAAGTCAATTTGATCAATAAAGACAAATAACATAGGCAAAACTTTAGAAGATATAAAATGTTTTAAAAGAACAATACATAAATAAAAACCTTGGGAAAAAATGATTACATCATTATCTTAGCTTTTTAAATTACATGAAAACATTGTGTACAACACTGTATCAACAAATTGAAATATCTAGCTCAAATGGATGATATTCTAGGACAAAATAAATGATAGAATGTATTCAGTAAGTAGAAAATCTGATGTGATCAATAAGTTTAGAAGAAATATAAAAGGTAATAAAAAACTATTTCCACACAGGCACAAACCTAGTTTACTTAAGTGGTGAGTTGTACTTATCTTTGTAATGCTTTTATAGAAACTGTTCAGAGTATACGATATGATTACTTTCCAAGGAAATATCCTAAAGATCTATTTGAACTAATAGAAAGCAAGAACTAAAGACAATCTATATGGTCAACATTTAAAATAAAACACACAACAAAAACTATGTTCAGATCTACCAAAACCAAAATACTAGGATGCACCAAAGGAGGACCAGGACTTCAGCCAAGTTAGAGAAACACCATCCTACTTTTAGTCCACCTCATCTGTCCAGAGAATAGCACATGAATTGTTGATAAAGAGTTGTTAAGTAGATTACATTTGCTTTTGTTTGTTTTGTTTTTGGTCTTTGGGCACTGCATTTCTGCTAGATGGGCCGTGTGTGCAATGAGTGAGCACAAATCAGAAAAGAGGAATAGCAAAGAAGGGCAGGGAAGAGAATGGAGCAATGAAGAGGAAATACAGCTAAAGGAGACTTTTCACACGCAGTCTCGGGTGAGGTAAAGGAAGCTGGCTCCCACGCTGCTGTATCTGGTTATGGCACTTGGAGCTTGTTCATGGACAGAGAATTTAGGCTTTTGGAGCAGGGCCTGTTAGAGAAAGACAGGAAGATTCTGATGGTTCTTCTTGGGCAGAGTACGGGCTATGGCATCCCACTAGAATATTAGCTCCATCAGGGCAACAGCATTGTCTATTGCATAGTCAGGACATTTTCTGTTGTAAGTGGTAGAAACCCAGTTCAAACTAGCGTAAGCAAAAGGGAGGATTTATTGATTAACATAGTTGGAAATTCAAGTGTAGAAGCTGGAATGGTGCATGACCAGATATCTCTATTTCTCAGTTATGCTTTCCTCTATTTGACTTCATTTTCAGGCAGGCTGTCCCTATGAGTAGGCAAAATCCCTGCTTTTGGTAGTCAGTTCCAAAGTCACACTTTCACAGTTTAGGAGGCCCAGGATTCTCTTCCTTAATAGTTTTCATTCTCAATAATTCCAAACAAAATCCTAGAATTGAGTCTTAGTCATTAGTTATTAGTCTTAGTCATTAGTCTGCCTTGTGTTATAGGTCACAGGAGGATGAAATACACTGAATGGCCAGGTTTAGGTCAGAAGCTTAACCCTCAACCTCTTTCTTAGAATTGTAAGAAGGAGATTTATTTCTTATAATTCGAGGCTGGGAAATCCAAGATGGAGTGTCCCATACCTGGCAAAGGCCCTTGAGCTAATTCATCCCATGGTGGAAGGCAGAAAGGCAAAAGTGGGGGGGACTCCATTTTAAAATAAACCCACTCCTACAGTGGTACCGATCTGCCCTCACGACCTACTCACCTTTTAAAGGTCCCACCTCTCAACACTTTGCACTAGGGATTAAGTTTCTAGCACGTGAACTTTGAGAGACACATGCAAACCATAGCAATCATTATATATCACAGTAAGTGCCATGAGAGAAAAGAAGAGGTTACTATGCTAGAGACAAATGAGGTTCAAGGAAATTATCTCCTAATTTGGAATAAGGGGTGGAAAAGAGGAGAAAAAGGGGCAACACAGTTGAGTATAGCACAAGGTAGCTTCTTGACATGCTACACAAACCAAGACATGCCTGTGTTATGTGGGTTTCTTGTGGAAACTGGTGACTAGCTCAGTGACGCACCCAGTTTAACATGTGGCTGACACTGAAGCAGCATAAATGGAGGAAATTTCAAGGAGTCCCCAGCTGGCATTGGGGTTATCTGTATGTTTACCTGTGCTTAGAAGAAAGTTCTAGAAGCCTATACACCAAACATTAGCAGTAGTTACCTCTGGGAAATGATTTTCAGGCAGACTTGTAGTAAAGGGGACTGCAGTACTTTCACTGTTCTGGGTGTTTCTTCTGTGTGTTAGAATATTTTTTAACAAACATGTATTACTTCTATGAACTAAAAATTGTATATTGACAAAAACTGTCTCCTCAAGGCGTTTTCATGGATTTCTTATCACTGAGGACAGCCCAAGCTCTCTGGAAAGGACTGTGAGAACATTTCTAAAGAGACGCTAAATCGTTTTAGTCAAGTGGCAATTAGACCTCACTATGCATGATACACAAAAAATCAACTCCAGATGGATAAAGATCAAAATATACAAGGCAAAAAACGAGACTTTTAAAAGAGGCTGTAAATATCTACTGGACCCTAGGGTAAGTAAAAAATATTGACTACACTTGCCTACCTTGACATTAAGAACATCCATTCGTTAGGGAACAGGCGAATGGTGGAAATGAGAAGATACATTCAATGCATATAACTGACAAAGGGCTTATGTAAAGACTTGAACTCTTACAAATCAGTAAGAAAAAAAAAAAAAAACTCAATAGAAAAATAAGTGAGGAACCTGAAACAGGCACTTTAGAAAAGAGGAAATCTAAATGGCCAATAAACACATGAAAAAGTTCTCAACCATATTAGCAGTCCAGGAAATGAAAATTACCAGAAAGTTAGCAAAAATAAAAAGATTGAATAATTCTAGTATAAAATAAGATGTGGTGTACCAGAGGTTACATAAATTGCTAGTGACAGTGTAAACGTGTATGACCACTTTGGAGAACAGACTGCATTAGTTAGCATATGGAAGGTAGGTATATCTATGACCCAAGCAATTCACTCCTGGGTAATACACCTTTGAATCCAGTGCGTGTGAACACTAGAGAATATAAGAATGTTTATAGCAGCTTTGTTCACAATAGTCAGAAATGGAAAATAATCTAATGCCCGTCAACCATAGGCGTATATTCATATGATAAAACACCATCCATCAATGAAAATGAACTGCAGCTATAAATAGTATGGGATGTATCTTATGCAAAATAACGTTAAGCCGATGCATTGGGTTATGCTTGTAATTCCTGCTACTCTGGTGGCTGAAGAGGGTAGGGTTGCTTGAGGCCAGGAGTTCAAGAAAAGCCTGGGCAATATAGTGAGACCCCTGTCTCTAAAAAATATTTTTTAAAAAATATGTTAAGCAAAAGCAGACATATGATAAATACAGCTTTGATTTTATTTATTAAAAGTTTAAAAACCACATTGTTTTGGAATTCACACTTGGGTGGTAAAACTACTGAAATGCAAAAGCCAGGGGAGTGGTTGCTTCAGAGGATGAGAAGGATAGTTTATACATGAGAAGACACAGAAATGTTTTCGGAACTGTGAATTTTCTTTTCATTTTTTTAAACTGTGGTAAAATATATGTAAAAGTTACCATCTTAACCATTAGTAAGCGTACAGTTCAGTGAATGCTATGGGTTCATTAAGTACATTCATGTTGTTGTGCAACCATCACCATCATCCATCTCTAGACCTTTTTTCATCATCCGAAACTGAAACTTTGTACCAAACACTAACTGCCTGTTCCTCACTTCCCCCAGCCCTGGCAACCACAATTCTACTTCCTGTTCTCTATGAATTTAGCTACTCTAGGTATGCCAAATGATGGAATCATACAGTGTTTATTCTTCTGTGACTATGTCACTTAGTATAATGTCTTCAAGATTCATTCATGTTGTAGTGTCAGAATTTCCTTCCTTTTTAAGGCTGAGTAATATTCTGTTGCATGTAGTATACCATTTTGCTTATCCATTCACCTATTCATGCACACTTGGGTTCCTTCCACCTTTTGGCTATTGTGAATAATGCTACTATGAACATGAGTGTACAGGTAACTGTTGAGTCCCTACTTTCAACAATTTTCTATTTCTTGACAAATTTTAAAATGACTCAGTGTGAACTGATGAATTGATTTTATTTGTGTGCATTACATTACACAAAAAGTTTTTTTTTTTTTTTTTCCCCAAATAACTCCATAGATTCAGTTACCATGGAAAATCTCTTCTCTGATTCTATGCTGGCACTTCTTCCCATGGTCTTCTTTCTTATCCTATTATTGAAGCAAGCACTGTTTTGTTTTCCATTTTTCAAGATAAACTTTATTAGTGTGGTATAAAACATACAGAAAAGTACACAGGCAATAATCATCAGCATGATGGATTATTCATAAAGTGAACACCCTGGTTGGAGTGTGTGTGTGCATGTTTGGGGTGTGTCTGAAAGGAAACACACAATTATTTTAGGAGGCCAATGATGTCTTAAACTGAAAAATGAAGAACAACGTTGTGTGCTAAAGAAGGTAAATAATGTCACATTGTAAAAGTGCTAACATTTAGTAAGAGATAAAAGTGGTTGCCTTTCAGG